>NC_074711.1:43708962-49106462 GCF_947242115.1 Biomphalaria glabrata | reverse complement strand
GTCCCACAAATACACTCGCTGATCGCATTTCATTGTAGTTATCAGACTTTGGGGCAACTTTTCTATATAGAAAGTATTCCTTCATCTTTGAATGAGTCTAACGACAAGTTTAGAAACACAATGATTAGTGGTGGAACAAAATGATTAGTGGTGGAACAAAATGATTAGTGGTGGAACAAAATGATTAGTGGTGGAACAAAATGATTTGTGGTGGAACAAAATGACTTGTTATACGCTGGAACAAAATGATTTGTGGTGGAACAAAATGATTTGTTATACGGTGGAACAAAATGATTTGTGGTGGAACAAAATGACTTGTTATACGGTGGAACAAAATGATTTGTGGTGGAACAAAATGATTTGTGGTGGAACAAAATGATTTGTTATACGGTGGAACAAAATGATTTGTTATACGGTGGAACAAAATGATTTGAGGTGGAACAAAATGACTTGTTATACGGTGGAACAAAATGATTTGTTATACGGTGGAACAAAATGATTTGTGGTGGAACAAAATGATTTGTTATACGGTGGAACAAAATGATTTGTTATACGGTGGAACAAAATGATTTGTGGTGGAACAAAATGATTTGTTATACGGTGGAACAAAATGATTTGTTATATGGTGGAACAAAATGATTTGTGGTGGAACAAAATGACTTGTTATACGGTGGAACAAAATGATTTGTTATACGGTGGAACAAAATGATTTGTTATACGGTGGAACAAAATGATTTGTTATATGGTGGAACAAAATGATTTGTGGTGGAACAAAATGACTTTTTATATGGTGGAACAAAATGATTTGTTATACGGTGGAACAAAATGATTTGTTATACGGTGGAACAAAATGATTTGTTATACGGTGGAACAAAATGATTTGCGGTGGAACAAAATGATTTGTTATATGGTGGAACAAAATGATTTGTTATATGGTGGAACAAAATGATTTGTGGTGGAACAAAATGACTTGTTATACAGTGGAACAAAATGATTTGTGGTGGAACAAAATGACTTGTTATACGTTGGAACAAAATGATTTGTTATACGGTGGAACAAAATGATTTGTGGTGGAACAAAATGACTTGTTGTACGGTGGAACAAAATGATTTGTTATACGGTGGAACAAAATGATTTGTGGTGGAACAAAATGACTTGTTATACAGTGGAACAAAATGATTTGTTATACGGTGGAACAAAATGACTTGTTATACGGTGGAACAAAATGATTTGTTATACGGTGGAACAAAATGATTTGTTATACGGTGGAACAAAATGATTTGTTATACGGTGGAACAAAATGATTTGAAAATTCTGTAACTCAAAACACAGTTTACGCGCCAATTTACAAATGCAGACAACATGCAAAGCGTTAAAAAAAGCAAACAAAACTAAAGTATAAAGTACAAGTAGTATAGAGTAATGACAACATTAATCAACATTAATTAGCATGAATTAACGTGTAATCTTATGTAACGTGTAATCTCTCCCGCCCCCCCCCTCTCTCTCTCTCTCTCACGCTCTCTCTGAAACTGAAAGAAGAACTTCGTTGGCAAGAATGAAATGCTTAAACCACAACAACAACAACAACAACAACAAAGAAAGTCTAAAAGCACGTCACCCGACAAGTTCTGGTGGAACATGGGGGAGATCTTGAAGACCATGAGAAACAGATGAGAACCATGATGAAAAAGATGGACGAAATGAGGGTGGGGACTACACCATCGTTGAATAACTAACCACTACTCAACTAAGACTGCGACTTTACATACAGTTACAAAAACCATAACACTGGTGATGTTAGCGCTATCTGACTGGGATAGCAAACCCTATGGGTGTGGCTCTCATGACAAAAAATACGACGATTGCTGCGACCTTTCCAATAAGCACAGACCTAAGGATGTCAACTAAGTTCGAATCATGATCGAAATGGCAGCGGTTACATTTCTAGAACAGATTTTTATTTCCGCCCCAATACGTTTTCCTGCGTACAAATGTTTGATAGTGTAAGCTTTTACTTCAGCTTCAAAAAACTTTTTTCGGTGCGTAATATTCTTTCGTTTCAGTTGTGTATATATTTATTTCTGGAGTTCCTCTTTGGTTTTCTTACGATGTCGATACAATTGATCAAAACAAATTGCTATCTCCTTTTTTATTTGAAAATACAGAATATTTGTATTTTCGAGTGGGTCTCAAAGTCTCAAACTCAGATCCACAACTGAATTAGTGCTAGTGTAGAGGAGTGGCTTACTGAAATACAACTAATTGAAAGAATCAAAGATGTATCAAATGTTAAGGGATACAATTCATGCTTTGCTCTACTAAACTTATATAAATTAATTATATGCATAAGGATTAGTAAACTTTCCAAACTTACCTGATTTTTTTTCTTTTGCAACGTTGACCGGCCAATACAACAGAAATACTAACAGATAAGTTTGATAAATCCACCTGATGGAACAGGGCATGGCTGACTTTTGGCGGAAATCAACATGTCGCTCCTAAAACTTATCCCAGGTATGAAACCTCATGAGCGCAATACTGGATTTCCACATTGCCATGCACATTGAAAATAATTTCCTGGAGAGACAATACATAAAACAAGCAAAATATAAAAATACTTATAAAAAAAAACCAGAAAGTTTATCTAAGGGAAAGAACATTACATATGCAACCATATATCTCAATAATGTAAAAGTTATTTCCCTTTTTCGATGTGAAAAAAAAAAAAACAATAATTAAAAAATAAAATAAATAAATTATGACTTTTATATAGCGCTACTTTCATGCTTATAGCATACTCAGAGCGCTATGGTCTAATCTCATTTGTGGACCAGTGGGGGGAGGGGTATCTGGGAGTAGGTTTTCCGTGCTGTTAGTAAACACAACTCAGCACGAGTCGGGTGTCGAACCTCGAGCCCCCTTCATAGGTAGCCAAGCCAAGTTCAAGCGTACTTTGTCTCTCGACCACTCTTCCCATAATTAATAAATTGACTTATTGGTTAATTTGTTAATTGATTCATGTTTGGTAGGTATTTTAAATACTTTTTTAAAGTTTCTATTTGACCCAAGAACTTCTACGATTATCTAAAGGGACAAAACCTTATATATTTAGCCATATATCGGAATGCTGAAGGATTAATTTCCCTTGCTGGTGTCAAACAAAACAATTAATTACTAGTAATTCATTGACTAATTGTTGTATTTAGTGGCCCCCTAAACGAGAATAGCCGCTTTTGTTTTCCGTCCGACGTTCCCGTTCAGATCTCGTAAACTAGAAAAGGAGAGAGGACTCTTACAGTCTCTTACGTTTCCACTCTACCGCCCCGACGAAAACATGACGTTTTAAGACAGAACAGTTAAATATGGCGACAGAGTCTATGTAATTGCGAAAGAATTTCAAATCATTATTTAAAGAAAAACTATTGAAGGAAATTTAGAATTCATAACAAATTTTTAAGTAGAAGAGTAACAGTTGAGATGAGTTCTGAGACCAATTTTTTTTTCTAGTCGCCTTTTCCCAACCTTTACTCAATCAGATTTTATTTTTCTATTGTATAAATAACTCTGGGACTATAACTCACAATTTTATACTTCAATCCAAAAAAAAAAAAAAAATCTAATTGGTCTACCTGATTTCTTTTCCATCTTCCGAATTTTTTTTTTTTTTGTTTTTTTACATTTTATTATAGTTCTTAACAAAACAAAATTAATAACTTGCATATGATTTTTTAAAATATTATCATTTAAAGACATTTTCTTTCGGCGGCGACAATCAAAGCCTTAATCTGAATCTGTGGAGTATCTTTTCTTTTCAAGGAACACATCTGTTGTATTTGCAATGTACTTAGGGGCCTATAAATTAACATAATAATTTTCAAAAGTAAAAACACTTTTCAAAAGGTTGTTAAAAATTAGACATTTTGCGCGCGTCCAATCAGTCGAATATCTAAAGAGCGCTTAACTATCGTTCAGTTTGCGTCCTATTTTGACAAAAAAGCCTACTACAAAAGGTCTCACTTAACATGAAGATAATAATACGTTAAATACGCGTAATAAAGATATACTTACTCTACTTGTATCTCGATTGTAACTCACACTTCAGTATCGACCAATGTCCTTACGTATTTTATTTTACTAAATTTGACCTGCATTTTGAAATAGGAGCTGTGGGTGCCAGGAGAATGCGTTTTTGGCAGTGAAAAACCCAAGAAGGCACTTGGCGTCGGGGCGGAACCGCTGGTGGAGCTTGCAGCGCTTCCCGGACCCCCTAGCTGACAAGGGAAGGGCCACCAGCGTGACTTTTTGTTTTTACCGAAGTTTGAGAAACACTGTTCTAGTTATATATATATATATATATATATATATATATATATATATATATATGTGTGTGTGTGTGTTTAAGCCTAGGGTTAAGGTTCACTAAGCGTTAGGTTTGGGGTTTGAAAAAAAATCGCCCACTCAAAAGTTCTGGATCCGCTACACTAAACGAATACGTGCTTTTGTGTGTCAAAATGTGTAAAAACAAAATGGAATGTAGATTGAACTTTAACTATTTGATGTGTTGGGAATGGAGGTAAAAAAAAAAGGTAATAGAATTCTTGGGTGAAGGAGCGTTACGACGCCACAAAAAAAGGGGGCCCTACCAAAATCAATATAGAGGATGTGAAATGCTTTAATATAGAATTAAGAAGCCGAAGCAAAGTCAGTGATTGTATGTAGAATTTTTAAAGAATGGTGACAGAGGCAATTCTAACAAATGATAGTAAAAGTCTCAGGGCGTTCTAATTGAACCTAACTTACTAGAACTACAAATCAAGGGAGGGGGTGGACGACGAATTTTAGTAGAGAGATCGCACAATTTATATACGAATTCTATACTTATATTAATAATATATACTAACTATTTTAATTTTTAATCTATTTTTGGATTATATCGCCCCCTCTCTCTAGTATGTTGGCCGATTTGGTGGGGTAGGGTGGGACGATTGCATCAATTTCGCCCCCCCCCCCTTAAATTTCGAGTGGGGGGCGGTCCAATTTTTTTTACAGAAATCACATGTTGTTAACATAATGATAAAAGCTACTTATTGATATATACCGTAACTAATCTTTATATTATGTCGTTCCCCTTCTAGTATATTGGCCGCTTCTGTTGCGGTGGCGAGTGGGGGGGGGGGGCGATTGCATCTACTGCCCTCCCCACTCTAGACCTTATTGATATTTGAACTAATTGATATTTAAACCCATTTGTATATTATGCCACACTACAATCTAATCTCAAATTAAATCATTAGTAAATATAAAATGAAAGGATTGTACCAGGGGGTAGGGGCGACAGATGTAATCACCCCTCCCCACCGGGCAGACCAATACATTTTCTTTTGTATTATTGTTTAGAAATTACAAAATGTTTTACGAAAAAATCTGAAAAAAAAAAATATGGGAGCGGGGGGGGGGGGGACGGCCAAAATATAATGTAGGACATTGGGACGAAATGGGTTAGGTGAGAAAAAGTTATACAGAATTTACAGGCCAGAAGTGAGTGTGTCTGGTGGGGGGGGGGGCGTTTCAAAGCGTGCTGTTCCAATTAAATAGAATACACTGGCTAAAAGGGGGAGTGTTGAAATGCGGGCAGTTTTACTGAAAGGGCGAAAAGTATTCTATCAGCATTGCAAGATGTAATGAGAAAAAGGGCCCAGACCAAACAATTTTACAATTTAAATATTAGGTCTAAGAACTGACTAGCAGAAGAATAGTCAGGGAGTGTCAGTCTTTAGATTATTATTGTGAGCCTCACTAGCTGCTGAATCATTGACTCCCAAGAGTTGTTTTTATGTTCTGTTAGTTCAAAATGTCGTTGTAGATGGCGACTAGAATAGAAAGTATCTTGTCTCCCATGTACATTCCAAAAACAGCGCAGCTCACATCCAGACATTTTACGTTGCGTCTTTTGCGTCTGTGATTATAGGGCCCTGGTTCATTCGTGTCATTCTGATTCTTAGTCTCCCACTTCCCGTGGAAGAAAAAAAAACCACAACAATGTAACCAGTTAGTACTTTCTATGTGATACTAACAACTAAATACCTTTCACTTTCACGGTTTTTCTTGTTCAATCCTGACCTATATAATTGAACATTAAATAAGAGTACTCTCGTCTCATAATTATTATTTTGCAATTTCTAGATACATAATCTATATCTAGAAAGATCAAGGTAATCAATCTACTTAAATGTACAACCTAAAATCATAATTCAAATCAAAAGACTTGAATTATTTCAATCTAGGAATTTCGAAACAATGGAATCAATGGAAAATATCAGTAAATGGTTTTACTTCATAGATTTGCGTGAATACATAGTTGTTGTTGTTTTTAATTAATTCTGTCTAAATTCCTTAAAATGCTTTTGCATTATTTCCAAACTTTGAAAACTAAAGATCATTACGTTTCTAAGACAGAAAAGATTGATTTTTCTAGATTAGGGGTGACTCCCCTTAGGGCTTGAAAAAAAAAGAGTTACGTACATAACAATATATATATATATATATGTCTGTGATCTGATCGTGTTTCCGTTTTCCTGTCTACGTATGATATATATAGGTATGTGGTACAAGATTAAACTTTCATCCATTTTTAAGCACAATTAAAACTTGTTTTCTATTTTTGGCGTACATTTCCCCTCGACTCACAACTTACTTTTGTAGACATTGTATCTTTTTTTTATGCCATATAAAGACGACATTGACTGAATACGTGTTTTTGAGTGTTAAATGTATAAAAACAAAAAGAAATGTAGGCATAACTTTATTATTTTGTGTGTTAGGTGGAAGTAAAAACAAAGATATAGAATTCTTGAGTGAGAGAGCGTTACGACGCCAGAGCACAAGCGGTATAACTTAGAAGTTATTTTTATTAAAGTAGCTAAATAGTAAAAAACAAGGTTACAAAGACAGTTTGTGTGGAAACACAAAATCAAAATCGGCCCCCGAAGCAGGTTTCAATATTTTCAGAAGAATATTGGTATTAAATTCTATCTGAAGTGGTCCACCCAGGCAGGTAAAAAGGCAGGCATCGATATTTTCAGAAAGAATATCATAATGAAATTCTATCAAAGACAAATGACAGAGAAGAATGGAGAAATAAGGTTGACAAATTCTGTGAGGTGCCCCAAAGGTCCAGCAGACCAAGGGATATGTGAAAGTGAATGTGAAGTTAGATGTGAACCTGTCCTAACGGATGTCTTATAATGAGTATCTAATTGATCTAATTGTTTTGTTAAAGGTCAGTCTCTTATTCGAAGCCCTAAGAGAAGTACATTTCCTTTAAAAAAAAAAATATTTTTTTTTTTTTACAAATTAAACAGATTTATTATTGTTAGTCTAGATCTGTTCCAAATTAATTACATGACTGATCCAAGCTAATTGATATACTTAATTAGAGCTTTGTTTTTTTAAATTTGGTTTGTAAGGAATATTTTCTCAATATAGACAACTCTGCAAACAACTGGCAGCCTTTTTTTTTTTTTTTTTTGTCCTGTGTTTCGGTACACAATGGTGTGGGCAGTAATATAATATGATAATATGAAATACTACTTATTAATTGCTGTTTTAAATTATGTTCAACTTATTTGCATAATAAATAGATTTTTTCTCTTTAAAAAAAAAAGTTAATTTTTTTTTTGTAAATGTACTATTTAGTATGACAGAACTTACATAAATTTTAGTAATAAAATTGTACAAAAAAATAAATTTTAACCAAAAATCTAAAACCATTTGCATAAATGTGTTTAAAAAATGGTAAATAGTCATCTCCCTTACTTAAATGCCCCAAGAGCTTGTTACTATTAATAGTGAATAGTTGTAAAAATGGCGTATTTTTATGAAAAAAACTGCTTGCACAATTGATTTTTTTTTAAATCGATTTTTCGATTTCAGAAAAGAAAAACTTAGCTGTTGCTTAACAACTTTGAATGATCTAAAATTAAATGATGTTCGATTTTCATTTTCTCTTCTCGTTTCTGAGATCTAAACGGGACGGACGGACAAACGGACAGACAGGCCATACAAAACTAATAGCGTCTTTTCCTCTTTCGGGGGCCGCTAAAACGAGTAACTATTAGAAGATTACGGGGGTTGTATTCTTTATGGATTTCGCACTTTTCCGGTAACATATATGGATATAAGTACACTAGCATTACCCACCGGCTTCGTCCGTTGATTTGTTCCCAGGCTTTATATTGTTTATTTAACCATGGACACATCCCTTGGATACTTTCGAGCATCACTTTTCTCCTTCCTCCCCCTCCCCCAACTATACGCCTAAACAAATAGTCATCTTGACACTATCTGACTTCTGCTTGTCAGTTGGTATTTTGAAATATTTGATCGGCTCTGTGATATTTTTGGGGGCTGGTCAGGTTTTACTTTTAACATCCTGCTCCGACCCTCCCACCTCCCCTTTAAAATTGTTATACAAATCGGTTACATCTAATAGGCACGCCCCGCTTTATACCACTACCCCCCCCCAAAACCATATACCCGTGAATTCGATTTACCGTTTTCACTTATTCCCCCCCCCCCTTCCTCCTCCACCCTACTCCTTAGCTTATGTGATGTGTGGCAAAAGTCACTTGGCTACTTATCAAATGGGCTCGAGTTTCAATCCCGACTCAAGCAGAGTTATGTTTGTTGAGCACCTAAAGTCAGCACGGAAACCTGCTTCCAGATACCCTCCCACCTCCCACCCCTAGCCGGCCCAATCATGAGATTGGACCATAGTACTCTGTGAATGCTTTAAGCATGAAAGTTGCATTATAAAAATGGTATTCACGATTATACTATTGCAAATGTTTAATTAGACCTATTGATTCATTAAAACGTGTTCATATGTTTGCAAAGAAATGTTTATGTGTAGTGCTGTAGGCCGAGTGACGTAAGCGGTGTCTAGTTTGTTTTTTCTTTGAAGTCATTCGGAAAATTTTAATTTAGCAAGTCTTGGAGACCCTAAAAGAAAGTTGCCCAAGTCTATGAACACAATGGACCTCATTCACCAATCGTAAACAAACAACATTTAGCCACGTGAAAAATATTGATAAAACAACGAAAAAAAAACACGTTTCACGTGATAGCCTTTGTGTATTACATAATTTGTATAGAAGAGATAGAGAATCACTTGGCTAAATGGTGTTTGTTTACGATTGGTGAATGAGGTCCTTTAGAATTTACTAGTCGACCGGCGGCGTACCATACGCCGCTATTTTGCAGGGCCGGCCTAAGGTCACTGCAACCTATGCGACCGCATTGGGCCCAGCACTATCATAGGACCCGCGCTAATTCTAGGTGTATAAATTATTAAATTAAACCATTATATAACTTATAAAAGATTTCCCGCGGCCTCCTGTCGATTTACCAGAAGCTCCTTGAAATCTCCTGAAATTGCAAAAGATACGAAAAAGTCCTGAAAATATCCTGAAATTATTAAAATCTTTTGAAAACGAGCGCGATAAAAAAACGGCATTATGCAATACCCGTAATTGTGGAATCTAGTGAAAGAAGCTTCTCGCGCCTCAAACTAATGAAGAATTACTTGAGGTCAACCATTTTCGTAGATAGATTGAAACATTTGGTAATTCTTGCTATTGAGCGTGATTTACTGTATGACTTCGCTACACGCAAAGCTCGTAAAGTAATTCTGTGCGTAATGAAGAATGAATAAAATGCAAAGATGAATATATTTTCTAATACAATTTCACTTATTATCCGTATCCCTACCCAAACTGGGCCCCGCGAAATCCGTTTCGCATTGGGCCCCACAATGGTCATGTCCGGCCCTGCTATTTAGTGACGTGTGAATACAGGGTGATTACTTGTTCTATTTCCATGACTTCTTAATCACAATGTTTAATCCTGGCGCTGCTATTTGGTGTCGGGTGAATACAAATAGTTCTCCCCACCCCCCTCTTCTTTTTTTCCCCTCTGAAATTACGTGGGATAACTCTAGTCCGTCCAACTTGCAGAAATAAAAGAGTGATCTTTCCATTACTTGGTGTCCAAACTCTTGAGCCAGGAAGAGAATTTTATATATATATAATTTTATATATATAATATATGATAATTTTTCAAAAGGTTTAGATAAAAGTGAGCAAAAAGATGCTATCTTATTAGATTTTTTCCAAAGCTTTTGACAAAGTTCACCACCATAGTTTGCTTCAAAAATTAAAATATTTTGGCATTCATGGTCCATTGCATCAGTGGATTAAGGATTTCCAGATAGAGAGGAGAGAACAAACTGTAATAATAAATGGCTCTAAATCAACACCAATAACAGTAAACTCAGGTATACCTCAAGGAACAGTCTTATGTCCACTACTATTTTTAATTTACATAAATGATTTACCCAATCGCATTAGTTCAGGAACAAAAGTCAGATTATTTGCAAATGATTGTCGCAGATTTGGCGGTTTCCTTTTCGCTTGTATAGATGGACAATTGTGGCATTTTTAAAGTCTTATGCTATTGACTCTTGTTTCCACATAATTAAAAACACCTCACGAAATCTTTCAATCAGAGCTAATCCACCTTTTTTGTAGACCTCTGCGGGAATGGAGTCAACTCCTGTGGCTTTTCCGCTTGCGAGCTGTTGAATGGCAAAATCGGTTTCATTTTTTCATTTATTGGTACTTGCTGTAGCCTGTCTATGGCTGCTTCATTTATAATGGAAGGTGTATTGAGAACCTTTTTCAAAGTGCTCGGCCATGCGTTTTAGGATTTCTTCCTTATCTGTCAATAGGATTGTCCCATCAGCATTTAGTAGAGGGGATGATCCTGACTCTGTGGCATGGAAGAAGTTATTCGTGTCGTGCTTGTCATCAAATTCCTGTATTGTTTCCACTTTTTTGCTTAGCCAGGTATCTTGCATTTGGCGTAACTGTTTTTGCACATTTTTTTTGCGGATGTTTGTGAATGCATCTTTAGTAGACTGGGATTGTTCAGATGCAATTTATGGAGCTTGTGCTTTTCATCTAATAGTTTTCTGATCTCAGTAAAGTTTTCATCAAACCAGTCCTGATGCTTTCTCTCCATAGGTCCGATTATGCTTAATTCTGTGCTATGGATACCTTCTTTAAAGCATTCCCAGCTTTTATCTACATTTGATTCAGTTAGAAGGGTGGACTTGAGGCAGTTCTCTATTGCATCTGCAAGCGACTTTTCAGTTTTGCCATCTGTGACAAGTCAAAAACTCGCTGTCAGAGTCACTCAAATTTATCACAGCATAAATTATTATTTTTCATTATTTATTTATTTTATTTTAATTATTTCCCCGTCCTACCCCCAAATTCTCCACCCGCGCAACCTTTTCCTCTCCAGGCTAGACTTAGTTGACCACATTGAAGATAGCTAGGCCGCGTCTTTCGACTTATCTTCCCTTGACCGGGACAAAGATAGACACGTTCTCTTTGATCGTACCGGCCGGATGTCTGACGGGCGCAGATGACACCACCTTGTGTGGAATGCAAGTCACTCCCCCCCCCTTCTCCCACGCCTCTCTTTGATCTAAGAGATTACCCTGGTCAACACACCGCGTGATATTCCAAGGTGCGACTCCCACCTCGAGTCAAATCCACCCACGTGTAAGATAAATCTTAGCCTAGGACATTTCCTGTGTCCGCCCACATTCTCCAGGCCTGTATATAAGGTAAATTAAATCAAGTCAGACTCTCTCTCCTTTCTCATTCGTGCTGAGCTATCGAGTCTGGACTCTATCATTTATTATCCCTCCTAGAGGAATACCTGGTGCCTCCCTCAGGTGTCTGCCTATTTATTTATTGGATCAACGATCTATTCATCTGCCTATTTATTTGCTATCGAGAATCACCTACTGCCTATTTAGGTGCTTAGTGCTATTCAGCACTGCACTTGCCTACTGAGATCTACTCAACTCTACCACTTGGCGCTATCGGCATTGCCCGCCTATTCGACAGCCCACCTGTCAAGCTATTAGGTGCGACGTCCCTATAGATTCAGATCTGTGTGAGACGTCATAGCTACGCCAACCCTCTGCAACTCACTGGACATATCCTGTCAACTACGCTGCCCACGGCAGATCAGCTCTGCCCGCAGTAACCTTGTGCCCACGGTAGTCGGCCACCCGCCCTACTGTGCCCACTACAGATATCAGAACTTTGGACTGAAACTCCACAAGAACTGAATCACCGGCGTCCCTCTATCCGCTAGAGCGCCACCTCCAGCTGCAGAACCCCAAGCCGGAACACAGCCAGCTGCGACATCAACAGGCCAACCAGCTAAGTCAGAGGACAAAGTGACCTACTCTCTTATTAAATGCACGAGTGATGATTAAATCTAGTATTCACTAGAGATAGATGCTACCCCCCCCCCTTTTTTTCATTCGTATATGTATATTTATGTAAATAAATATTCTTTTATTTTTAACTTTTGTATCTATCTTTCGTTGCTTGTCTCGTTGCGTGTCTGCTCCCGATTCATATGCTGATAGGTTGGTGTGTGATAGCTTTAAAAATAATCATCCCCTAGACATTAAACGCGCCAAACACACGTCACATTTCCCCACCTGTCACACCATCTGCTAAGCTGGTCGTGTTTAGCCTTTTTAGGGGTTTAGATTTTTGCGGACGTCTCTTTGGTTGAATACGAATGTTTAGTTTTGTGAAGATGAGGCGCTGGTCTGTTCCACATTCTGCACCACAGCAAGATTTGGTGACACGTATGTCCTGACGGTCAGATTGTCTGGTGATGACGTAGTCTATGATGTGCCAGTGTCCTGAGCGGGGATGCATCCAGGAAGTTCGCTTTCTCATTGGGAGACTGAATATTGTGTTTGATATGAGCAGCTTGTGTTAGGCACAGGTTTGGGGTAGTAATAATGTTGCACTGACCTATCCTGAATTTGCCTAAGACTCCTTTCCAGATGTGATGGTCAGATCCGACTCTTGCGTTGAAGTCAACGAGAATGAGTAGCTTATCTGTTTTTGGAATATCAAGTATGGTTGAGTTTAGTTCGTCGTAGAACTTTTCTTTACATCATCTGGGTTGGTCATGGTAACAGCTAACAATAAAAATGTGTTTCTTTCCGTTTTGTAAAGGCAGCTTTAGGGTCATGAACCTGTCACTAATTTCTTTTGGACTAGTTTAGATATTAATGATGTTTTTCTGGCAAAGCCGACTCCAGAATCACGTCGTAATTAAGTGCTTCTACCGCTCCAGAAGAAAGTCTATCCAGATCCTCTTTCGCAGAGTTCACCTTCATCTGCAAGCCGAGTCTCACTCAGTGCTTGCTATGTCTATGTTGTATCGGTGAAGCTCCCTGGTTACTAGTGCAGTTCGTCTTGGTGGTCTTTCAGATGTGTCGTTGTCAAGTAGTGTGCGCACATTCCATGCGCCTATGGTAAGAGGAACTATCCTCGTCTTTTTCTTTGAATTTCTACCGCTTGTGTAGGGTTCCCGCCAACTGCGGTAGGCTGGCTAGGGAAGTTTAGAATAGGCATTTTTTGTGGCACCTTTTCTAGCCATGTCCTCATGCTATGAAGGTGAGCAGTGCACTCCTAAATCATCATCATCAAACTCCATTAGAGTGAGGGCTTGAGAGGCTCAAATCCTCTCTTGGAAAAGCCCTGGACAGAAACCCTGCTGTCTTGCGTAGTGCATGTCACCATACAGATCGAGAATTTTTGGTTTCCCAGACCTGTCGAGACGGAGATCAGCAAGTCTGGGGCAGTCAAACAGTATATGAGGTACGGTTTCCTCTTCTTCCCCGCAGCGGGGGCACCGTGAATCGAAATTTGACAATAGCCGCGAGAAATATGAGCCAACAGGACAGTGGCCTGTCCTGCACTGTGCTATAATAGCTTATTAAGGCCTGGACAGCCTCCACCACGGGGAAGTGCGGTCAGGGCGCCTCATGCGCTCCCATACAGCCTGTTCAGTGGGTGGAATTTGTTCTCCCTGGTGGGCCAAGGAGTCTGCAATAGTGTTGCCAGTCATACCAATGTGACTCGGTACCCACTGCTTTATTACAGGGGTGCCATGGCGTTGTTTTATGTTGTGTGAAGCCATGATGACAATGTCGATATTGTGAGGCCATGGTCCGGGGCTTTGCAAAGCCTGTAGTACAGATTTTGAGTCAGTGACCACAACAATCTGTGTTGCCCTCAAATGTCCCTCGCCGAGTTGAGAGTCAATGACTTTTAAGGCTTCACAGATTGCCATGGTCTCCGCATCAAAACTGTAAACACTACCACATGGTTCAAAGATTTTGACTGTGTAAGAGCCAAGAAAGTCGATGTAGGCTCCATAGCCTGCTCTTCCAGAATCTATTGATGCCGACCCATCAGTGTATGCAAAAATAGCACAGGGCTTGATGGTATTGTTATGACCCTATTGGCGGCGAAAAGGGTTAACTATAGGCTCAGCTGACACACACGTGAATCACTCAGGTCAGCGGGGCCTTGGACAAGGGACAGTACTACGATTACACGATTACACGCAAATATGACCAATGTTATGGTCATGTGATCGAAAGCCTGCGTGTACGAGTGACACAGTGTGTAGGAAAGCGGCAGTTCAAGACCGGAGAGCGTCGAGACCGGGACTGTTAGTCGGCCATGAAGTCGGTCCTGGTTGAGTCCTCATGTGTTGATGTACAAGTCCAGAAAGAGAGACAGTAGAGTTTTGTACGGTGATGTACAGAGTGACATTTTAGTTGTTGATGTGTTTGATGCCAATTGTCTAGTATTGGCTGTTATCTACTTATTCACTCATTATTAAAGTACCAGATTATTTAGAGCTCTTGTTGTCAGGTTCTTGATGTGTTAGATGTGCTGTGTTGTGTTTAGCAGTGTTTACAGAAGGCCTGATTAGGAGAGAGATCGTAACAGTATTAATGGTCTCCAGAGCTAGGATTTGAAGGTCGTTAGATGAACGGCTTTGCTTAGTGGCATTAGGGTCTTCTTATTTCAAGCGTATGTCTGGGGTCGTTGGGCGACACCAAGGGGGAAGGGGATGAAAGCGTTGAATGTTTTGTCGGTTGGTGGAGAGGCCAGCTTCATCAGATAGTCTAGTGGCATGATGCATAAAAGACTGCATCTGGATACGTCTTCTGCATCTCCAACCATCCACTAGTTTTCTAGCTGGGAGGTATTCATCCAGCCTTTTATACCGCTCATAGCAGGTCAGTACTGACCTTTCCCTCCTAAGGTTTAGTGGACCTATATTAGCCATTATTTCAGCCGCATTTACTGGACTTGTCCTAAAGGTTCTACAGACAAATCTAAGTGCTTGGGACTGTATTTTATCAAGTTGTTCAAGAGCAGTCCTAGAGCCATAAATTTGCACAGGTAGGCTGTAGTCTATCTGTGATCGGACTGCTCCTAAATACAGGGATCGGAGCATGTCTGCTCGGGCTCCCCACTTCGTGGATGCCAGCTTCCGCACAATGCAAAGTTTCCCTGAGGCCTTTCTTACAACATCCTGGATGTGCTCACACATTTTTAGTTTGCGATCTAAAGTTACACCAAGGTACTTGGGTAGCTTTTCCATGCTGAGAGCCACTCCGTTGAGGGAGAGCTGGAAAGGTTGCCCGAGAATGCCAGTCCCGAGCGTGAACAGAGAATAGACCGTCTTGGAGGTGTTTATTTCTATCCTCCATTTTTGTGTGGATGAGCAGAGCGTATGAAGATCTTCTTGTAACACTTTTTGTATAGAGGTTGCACTTCTTCCGGATTTCCAAAGGACAATATCATCAGCATATAGCAGCTTTTGGCATTTTAGCTGAGCCGGAAGGTCATTATGAAGGCCGTGAAAAGGGCGCATGACAGGACGGAGCCCTGGGGGAGGCCGTGCTCGAGGGTCATTTCCCCTGAGACTTCTCCGTACATCCTTGTTCTTATTGTACGCTCTTGTAGGAAGTCTCTAATCCAGTAATATATCCGTCCCCGCACCCCCATGGTTCTTATCTTATGAAGCAAACCAAGCCGCCATACTTTATCATATGCCTGTTTTAAGTCAATGAAGACTGCGTATGTGCTTTCGGTCCTTTGGAATCCATCTGCTAAGCTCTGCACAAAGATGTTGACTTGGTCTATAGCGGACATTCCAGCCCTGAAACCAGCCTGTTCTGGAGCTATAAGACGGGCACGCTCAAGGTACCAAACCAGACGCTCATTTACCATTTTTTCAGCCATCTTTCCCACACAAGATGTGAGTGAGATGGGCCTGTAGCCCTCAGCAGTGGAAGCATCTTTTCCCTTTTTCGGTATAGGAATAATGGTGGCACGTTTCCAGGCCTCAGGTTCTATTTACGAATGCCAAGAGCACGGCCCTTCCTTTCCCCCCTACATGATTAAGCATTTCGGGGGTGATACCTGTCGGATTAAGATTTGGCCGTTTTGGGTGTCTAGGGGATTTTATAGTTTGAGAATCCTTACTTGCACATATAAACTACAAGCACAGCGTTATAATGCAGGCAACAAATACTATATTTAGATGTAAACTTATGTACAGTTTATTATACAAAATAAGATAATGAAAGGTGAAATGCTGTACAGTTGCTAGTATGGGATCTAGCGTATTTACATATATAGGACTATCATCATCAGATACTAGAACCAAGTGGTCTGAGTGTCATTACGCTGCTTGATTAGCTTTAGGTCCTGTGCCGCACTGATGAGACGGGTGTGGCTAGTACTGACGCTGTCTGCTGGTGGGCTGGTGTAGTGGATCCAGGCTCCGGTTGCAGTCCAACTTGTATGGTTGCAGAGCTAAGCTGCGTCTACCAATCAGTCAAGCCAGCGTTGTTACTTGGACTCTTGAAGGATGAGTAGGACTGATGTCTGCAGATCTGTTATCAGCTTTAGGTTGCTAAGATTTCGGGCGGATGTAGCCTATAGATAAAAGCTGCAATGATATGATGTGTGCGTCGGTTTAGCCATAATGATAACACTGGGAGGTAGATGCCTTTACGTGAAGGACATCTTCAGACTGATGTAAGGAAACTATTAGCTAGTTTCATAAATATCAAAGGGAACTAACTAACTCCGAGCCATAACAAAAGAATAAAGTGTCCCATCAAGGGAGGTAACAATCATAATGGAGACTCCCATAAAGGGAAATAACAAACAGTGATAAGTGATATATGATAAGTAATTCAAGTGATGTTCACCCGTCACGGTGAATAGCAAGTACATACATCGCTTAGATAAATGAGATGAAAGGGGAAGGGGAGATCAACGTCTGATACTCGCCCATGTTCTCACATAAGTAAACATAGAGCATAAGTAAATACATACTCAGTAATAAGACATGTTTACAGAAATGTTATGATAATCCCCTGCCAAGGAATTAATCAATGATAATATATTGAAGGCTCGTGCTGAGCGCTAATATATCAGAGTTAAATTAATAATAGTTAAAGAGCTAAATACATATGGTGAGAATTGTTAATAAATTCTAGTCCAGATGGCTTGAACTTTTAGCCACAAAGTCATGATAAAAAATATAAGTATAAGTATCTACTTACATTATCCATGATAAGAATGCACAAATATATAAATATATATATATATATATATATATATATATATATATATATATATATATATATATATATATATATATATATATATATACATTACTAAGTAAAATGGTTCTCAAGCACTTCACTAAGTTACATACCACCAATCCAAAGTGAAATAAGGGAATGAAAATAGTCTAGAGCTCAAGCAAGAGATAGATGTGCTCCCTGTGGGCTCTCCAGCGTGAATGAGATCGGACGATGAAGTTTGTCCATATACACGTGGATAGAAAAGAGGGGGGGGGTGAGTGGCGGGAGATAAATGCAAAGGTGGTCTAGACTATCTGGCGTCTTTGACAAGGAGATCCTCGCTTGACCGTGACGGCGTTTCCGGGAGATAGACACCGCGCGAAGGCGCGAGTTGAAAGTCCAGGGAGTTCGCCAGGTGGTCAGAGGATAGAAAGGAGGGGGGGTATCAGAGCTCGGCTGGATCAAAGGAGATTATACCTTGATAATGGCTTTGCGCTAGACGAACGGGGAGACCGCCGCCCGAGGTGTCGAGTTGAATGGCCCCTTTGAATTGACCATCCGCTCCCCACAAGAGGGGGGGGTCAACGGATGTTTGCCAAGATAGGAAAAGGGGAGCGTACTCTTGTCAAGAGTCTAGTGTGACACGTGTCAAGGTTAGGATAGTAAAATGTGACATCGCTGCCATAGGGGGTGGGGTTGGATTGAAGGGGTGGTGGCTGTGTTTTTAGCGCTTGATCGCTAAATTAGTGCAATTGATGATTAATAGCGAGTAAATAAATTAATTAAATGCTTAGACCTGAGTGATATCTTGAGTGAGCTAAAACGGATCGTCACAATACCATCCGGCCCGGGAGCCTTTTTAAGCTGGCATTTCCCAATGGAAGCATTAAGCTCGCCTATCGAGAAGGGGGAGTTCATCGTTCCCTTAGCACTTTCGGTCTGTGGTTCCTTTCGGTCTTTTTTTTTTCATCAGCTTTGCGAGCTTTATCAATGGCTTTGGACATTGGAGACTTCTTGGCAGCCTTGTTGATCTTAGCAAAATATTTGTTCAACAAGGTGGCAATTTTCTTCTTTGATGAAATGGTTACCCCACTGGGTGAAGATAATGGGGTTGCTGTTTTCGTACGCCCAGCATTTTCGAGATTTCTCAGAAGACTCCAAGCCTTAGAGCTATCCCTTAGGTTTAACCTTGCACAGGTGTTGGTCCAACGTTCTCGTTTTTCCCTCTTCACAGACGTTTTGACTAGTAGGCTGAGTCTGTTGTATTTCTGCCTGAGTGTTGGATTGTTTGGGTTCTTTTGGACCTTTTTGTATGCCCTTCTCCGAGCCATAACAAGTTTGTTGATTTCAGCCGTCCAAAAGTTTTTGAATTTTTTACAAGGGTAAGTTCGAGGAATAAACTTTTTAGCCATGCCCAAGATAGCTGTTGTTATTTGACGGTACACAAGGTCGACAGAGCTAGACTCTACATGGATTTTTTCAAGGGCATTGTCGACAGCTGTCTCGTATCCTTTCCAATTAGCCTTACTATAGCACCACTTTCGTGGTTCTTTAGTGGTCTTGGTGTTCATTTTAGAAAGAGTGGCAGTCAGTAATATTGGAAGGTGGTCACTACCAATATCGCCTAGTACTTGATAAGTTATGAAAGATTCCAAGTTAGCAGAGACTAAAGAAAGATCTGGTGGTGTAGGGCTGCTCAGCCGCTCAGGTGGCTGCCGGACTCCACTGCTGCTATGTATCAGTGATGAACGACCATAAAGCCTGAGCCGCCTGAGTGCAGGGTTGCAGCTATGGCTTCCAGTGTGCCAACACCTAACGCTTCACTGCTTGCCTATCGCCACAGGGCTTTGGTTTTGGTTGTATTTGGGGGGGGGGGGGCGGGGGGTGACAAGTGACTTGCGCTGGATTTGTTATTTAAGTGAGGAGGATTCGCGCAACACGTCGACCTCACTCTCTCACCCTAAAGCCCATCCTTTTCCGGAAGCAAAATTTTGTCAAGACGTCCGGGGACGAGTTTGGGTGCAGTGGATGACCAGATACTTTCTGTGTATCTTGTCCTGCTCTAGAGTGCTCCACAGCAATGTGCTGGTATTTGCCTTTCTATCAAGACGTACTAATATTTCTTGTCAAACAGTTAGGTCTAAGGATGAATAGCTAATGCCTTAATTAATCTATGAGATGTAAAGTACGAAGAGAAACGCATTTCTCCCAACAACACACTTTTTGGCTCTTGTGTATTTAGTTGTGGAGGCGCGGTGGCTGAGCGGTAAAGCGCTTGACTTCCGAACCGTGGACCGAAATTCGAATCCTGGTAAAAACTTGGCTTTTTTATTTTGGTATCTTCGGGCGCCTCTGAGTCCACCCAGCTCTAATGGGTACCTGACATTATTTGTGGAAAAGTAAAGGCGGTTGGTCGTTGTGCTGGCCACATGACACCCTCGTTAACCATAGGCCACAGAAACAGATGACCTTTACATCATCTGCCCTATAGACAATGTCTGAAAGGGAAACTGTTTTATATTTAGTGGTAAAACCAGCATTACAATAACATCACATAATTTTTTGGCATCCTCCAATAGAAAGGCCCCAATAACTTTTAGGCCGCCCAACTTTTGTTGTTGTTGTTGCATCCTTCAAATGAAAGGTCAGTTAAAGCAACGTTTCGAACCCACACACAATCACTGGCTGCATCTCATCCTAGCATATACTCATGCTCCTGCGCTACACAAATGTTTTACCCATAAATTCTAGGAGAACTGGTAAATAATTTATTGAAGCTTTGCTCTTCCAGCGGAACAATTAGAAAGAAGAAACACACTGCAACTTAGTCCACTCTTTACATATTGTTTTTATTTTATCAGTCATCGATCTAGATCTAGGTAGGCGCCTTATTTAGAATAACCCATGTTATACATCTCCAACCAAAAAAAAAACTACACACTTACACTTTTAATTGGCCCTTACTTTTACTGTGACAGTTTTAAAATTTTAAATTTTTAATTTAGAAATAGAGAGGCCTACTTGTAGATCTAGATCTAGTCGTTTTCAAATTCTGCTACACATTATTACTAAATGAAGTCTTTAGGTTTCAAGCTGTGATGATTTTCTCCCCCCCCCCACACACACACACTACGTGCGATTTCATACAGATGTTTCGTGTTTTTTTGTAAAAACACATTTGATAATCACACTGATCTAAGCATAATCCCTCTCATTCACTCTGACAATTATCTATATCTAGAGAAAAAATAGATTTATGATCTAGATCTATATCTGTGTAGAAATAGCCTAAACATAAATAAATAAAAACCTAACTAAAGAAAGTTTCAAAGTGTTAATAAATGCTTAAAGTGTAAGGAATTATAATTTTGTACTTTAAACACTTAAATGTCGGCTTTTAAAAACATTTTGGGTCAACATTGTGAATACAAAATCTTTTTTTTAAAATGTCTTATGTTATAGGCTTAAGTAAAAAAAACAACAGGTTTAATATTTGTATAGTGTCGTCCACAGCAAGTGGAAAATTAGTGATTACCAATCAGTGAATCATCAAAAATAAAGATTTGATATTGTAAATTATTTTATAATTTCAACAGAAAGAGGAAAGACAACTTTACAATAGCTTACCTTCTATGTAGAAGTCAGAGATGATAGAATTAACAAGCCTAGTGTAGTCAGGCACGAGATCAAAACACAAACCTCACACCTTTAATGTTCTACCTTATATCCATACGGGAGTAATACTTGAAAGAGATAAATACCAAGTGATGAAAATAATAACAGGGTTATTAGATCTTAACACCGGTACCAAGTTCACGTGCTCGCGCGGTGCCAGCTAGCAATGATGTGCTGCGGAGAGAAAGAGAGGCACGAGCACGTCCACCACAAGATTATTTCCTTTACACATCAACAGTTGTTCTGACTAATCGAGAACCGAACCATAATCTAGGACTAGAAGCCATGTTCTATATAGTCCTAGCATTTCTCCCATGTGAAGAATATACTCAAACCTACTTTTGCCATTTTTCATTAATTGAAATAGAAACTTTACACTTACAAGTTGGTCTCCGTTCAAAAAAATTAAATGCAAATTATTCCTAACATTTTACTACAACCAAAACTAAAACAAATTTTCAAGCCAATGGAAGAAGGAAAGGTCGAATGGGCACCGGGCAATAATGTATACCCGTACCTGAATACCACCTTTACCAAACATCTTCGCCCGTTGATTTGTTCTCCGATTTATCACAATATATACTCTTGTTTTAGAATTCCTTAATTTTCCAAAACCATTTATTTTAAGATTCGAACATGACACCGCCTGTCTAATGCCTTGCTAAATATAGCGTAGAACAAGAAAATATTTTTTTTTAATACTTCTTAAAAAAAAAACAAAGCTTATTTTAAGCAAAGTTGTATCAATTAGTTTGGATCAGTCATGTAATTAAATCTGTAATAGATCAAGGCTAAACATAACATGATTACAAAGAGAGTTTGTAGTATCAAACAAACTTAGAGACGGGTTCGTCGGATCCCTATTGAATCCGCCTATTTGCTAGGAATATTCGAGACGTGATTTTATTTTGATTGTCAAAAGTAATGTTTTAAAGATTCATTTAGCGTTGTAAAAAATGTTGTTGTTTTTCTGTGACATGTTTCGGGCGTTCCTTCAAAGTTAAAGATAATCTACTTCCTAGTCCGAACCTCATGCTGGACGACGAGGGATGGCAACGAGCAGCTATGAACCCAGGGAATGTCGAGATAATCAGTCCCGTCCACTAACAGCACGACCAACTCAATAACAAACTAAAGCCCTTTTATTGATAAAGAGATATTATATATATATATATATATATATTGTGGCTATAATTGCGTCACGCATGTCCTGTGGGACATGACCTGTTTCCCAACAGCGGCAGAGGAGAATATAGAGTTCAGGGAGCAGGAGTGATTCGTTGACTTTCACTACTTCCACTGGGATACCATCACTCCCAGGAGATTTTCTATTTTTTAAGCAGTTAATTGCTTTTTTAGGTCACTAAGGCTCGGAAGCTCATCTAGGCATTCCAGTACTGGAAGATCTGGTAGAGAAGCCAGGGCGACATCGTCTACTGTATTCTGTGTGGCATAGACTTCGAGGTAGTGTTCTGTCCATCGTTCTAGCTGCTTGGTTTGATCTGTAATTTTTTCTCCTGATTTGGATAGAAGGGGGGCAGGCTTAGACACTGTTGGACCCAGGGCCGCTTTAATGACATCAAATACAGCTTTGCTATTTCCTGAGTGGAGACTGTCTTGGATTCTGTTGCAGGTATCCCTCCAAAAGTTGTTAGCATTTTTTCTAGCCATTTGTTTCGCCTCTTTATTAGCACTTTTGAAGGCCTCCAAAGATTTTGGATTAGGCTTTGTCTTGTGAGCGAGGTGTGCAGATCGTTTTTTCTCGATGCAAGGTTCCATATGTGCTAGATTCGCCTCAAACCAGTCTACATTTTTGTGTTTTTGAGGCCCAAAGGCGGTGATTGCCGAACTGTAGATTATGTCTCTTAATTTCTCCCATCTGATAGAGATGTCTTCTTCATCACTTAACGAGGGGATTGAACTGTTTAGGAGCTCGCCAAAGAGTGCACACTTCTCTGGGTCACCTACATGGTTGACGTTAATTCGCCTAGTTCTGGGTTGAGTGGAAGTGTAAGCCTTCTTGAGAAGTAGCTTGATTTTGCTTAGCACTAGTGAATTGTCTGAGTTGCAGTCCGCACTATGGTATGAACGGGTGTGGATGACACTTTTCAGATCCGTCCTTCGGGTGATGCAGAGGTCAAGCTGGTGCCACCTTTTTGAGCGTGGGTGCTGCCAAGAGACTTTATGGCGTTCCTTGCCAGAGAAGAATGTATTTGTTATACACAGTTCATGAGAGCTACAGAACTCGAGTAGCCTTTTGCCATTGTCATTTATTTTGCCAACACCATGAGGTCCCAAGCATTTTGGCCATGCATCATTTCCATCACCAACACGGGCATTAAAGTCTCCATTTATATAGAGGTGCTCGGATTTTGGAATACTTTTAATTACGTCCTCTAGAGCTTGAAAGAATCTGTCTTTGTCCTCTTCTGGTGCAGCAAGGGTTGGTGAGTAAGCACAGATTATATTAACTTTGCATTGCGGTGATGCAAATTTCATGTGTGCTACTCTTTCATTGCCAATGGGAAACATTGCAATGCAGGGTACGAGACTGTTTCTTATTGCGAAGCCGACGCCATGTATTCTAGGGCTTTGTTCTGGTTTTCCTTGCCAGTAGAATGTATAGTTGCTTTCTGTAAGAGATCCACTGTCTGCCAGTCTGGTTTCTTACAGGCAGGCCACATCAATGTTTAGTCTGCTGAGTTCTCTGTCGATAATAGCTGTTTCTCGCATGTCGGTGACGAGTTCAGGGTCAGTATTGAAGCCAGGACACATTGTCCGTATGTTCCAGCTTGCTAAACGCATTAATGTTGAGGGTTTTCTTTTGATTTTATTTGCAGGTGCGGGTGAGCAGCTTGCTTTTTGATTTTGTCTTAGCACCAAGCACCCAGTGGTGCGGCAAGCTGTGGCGGGATAGCACTTTATTGTCTGAGGGCTTCTCGGCTTAAGGCAGGCAGTAGCTATCCAGTGAGGCTAAAAAGCCCCTCCTACCGTCAAGAGTGGTCCCTGGCGTTCCAGCTTACGCCAATCAGCTAGGAACTTATCACCGGTAACTACCACTCTCCGTGTTTTTTTTTTCAGAGACATTACTGTCAGAGATGGAGTGACCTCTCCATTGCTGGGGGAAAGCCTGGGCGGTAAATTTGCGAGTGCTGGGCTGCCCACAAGTCAGCACACGCCTCTCTTCCATACTGACCGGGTCCAAAGGGATGGCGAGCCATCGGAGTGACTGCAACAACTATAGGGGTATCTCTCTCCTCAGTATAGTGGGCAAAATCTTTGCTAGAGTGGCACTATCCAGGCTGCAAGTGATAGCTTCTAGAGTCTACCCAGAGTCTCAGTGTGGATTCAGGAGCGGTAGATCCACTATAGACATGATATCTTCTCTACGACTACTGCAGGAGAAATTCAGAGAGAGAGACAGACCCCTTTACATTGTTTTTGTTGATTTGACTAAAGCTTTTGACATGGTCAGCAGAAGTGGCCTTTTCAAACTCCTGAGGAAAATAGGTTGCCCTCCCAAACTACTGAAGTTAATTGAGTGTTTTCACGAGGAAACTAAATGTACTGTCAAATTCAATGGAGCCCAATCAGCACCTTTTGAGGTTTGCAGTGGTGTCAAGCAGGGATGTGTGCTCGCGCCTACTCTGTTTGGCATATTCTTCTCCTGTCTACTGCATTATGCGTACAGCGACATAAACGAAGGTGTGTTTCTCCATACAAGATCCTCCGGAAAACTATTTAATGTATCAAGGCTGCGGGCAAAAACCAAGGTTAGGAAGCTACTCGTCAGGGAACTCCTGTATGCTGATGATGCAGCTATTGTGGCTGATTCTGATATTCAGCTACAGTCCATGGTTGACAAACTATCTGCTGCTTGCCAGAAGTTCGGCTTAAACATCAGTCAAAGCAAGACTAAGATACTTGTCCAAAACACAAACACTGCATCTCAAGTAAGCATTAATGGCCAACCACTGGAAATTGTTGATCACTTTTGTTACCTTGGCTCCATCATATCCAACAACACTCTACTGGATAAAGACATAAACAACAGGATAGACAAGGCAATGGCCACCATGTCACGGTTGCAGAAAAGAGTCTGGGACAACATATTGCTGACGAGCAGTACTAAAGCCCTAGTCTACCGGACCTGTGTGTTGAGCACCTTGCTGTACGGAAGTGAAACATGGTCAACCTACTCATGGCAGGAAAAAAAGCTGAATGTCTTCCACCTCCGATGCCTAAGGCGGATCTTTAAAATAAGGTGGCAAGATAAGATAACCAATGAGGAAGTGCTACATAGAGCAGGATGCCAGGACATCCGCTCTGTTATCAGCAGCAGACGCCTTGGCTGGCTTGGCCACGTTCGTAGAATGCCAGTAGGTCGACTTCCACAGGACATCCTGTATGGCGATCTAATAGAAGGCAGGAGAGCCGCTGGTCGCCCACTTTTACGTTATGCGGATGTATGCAAACGCGACATGAAGCTCTTCGAAATCGACACTGGCAACTGGGAAGAAGTGGCACTGGACAGATCCACATGGAGAGAGAGCATAAAGAAAGGGTCACAGATTGCAGATGTCATACAAAACAGAAGCAGAAAGAAGGGTGAAAATGCAATGGCGCCTGGTGATTATATATGCCCAACCTGCGATCGCAGCTGTGTATCAAGGATTGGCCTCTTTAGTCACACAAGAAGTTGCAAAGGGAAAAGATCGTCTCTCGAGACGTAAAATGCCACAGATATATACATATACTAGACATATATTACTCGTGGCCCGCGGGTCTTAATTTGCGTATCACTGTCGATATATCAAATAAGCAAATTCGCGACAGTCACTGAGAGTGTTTTGTAATCAATTAAACGAAACAATAATGTTATAAGTAAAGCGAATGCGTGAATGTAAAAATAGTATGAAATGAAGCTATCAAAATAGCTAATCGACCTAACTCAATTTTTTCAAATAAAAACATTTGCTTGTATGCCTACATATATTTGATTAAAATATGAAACGAATAGACTTAATTTTGTATGTTCATGTGTTAAAGTATAAAGTAGATCTTGAGTTAGACATAGATCTAGATCTAGACTAATCTAGAGTTAAATATTGGCTTGGAAAGTTCATTCAGCGCTGCGAGAAGGCTTTGCTCTGCGCATGCGTAACCTTTTTTAGAACGCGTTTCATGAATGAATATATCTCAACACGGCTTCGCAGCTTTAGCGAACGAATAATATGTATGAAATATGCTTTAGAAAAACAAATTTGAATGTTAATTTGATTAAAATATGAAATGAATGGACTATAATTAGTATGTTTATGTGTTAAAGTATAAAACTATCTTTGCTAAGAGAAGTTCCTATCATCTTAGAGCTGAAATAGTGTTTTAGACCTAGGAAAAGAGAATTTCGTAACATTTCGGTAATGTCTAATGAAAGAATGTGCGTCAGGAGATCTAAATTCGCAGATATAAAGAACGTATGTAAAAATGTTTTTGAAACACAAATTTCAAGGTTAATTTTATCAAATAATGAAATCAATAGACTATACTTTGTATTTTCATGTGTCAAAGTAAAAAACTATATGTGCAAAGTGTACTTCTTAAAAGTAGATCTAGATCTAAATCCTTTCGATCTTTTTTCATGTCAACATTATAAACATGGCCTAGATCCATAAAATACTACATCTTTAATAGAGTCGGTAAACTTTTTTTTTCAGGGTCTTAAGTTTGTTTTAGGGCTACAATACATACACTACGGTCTAAGTTAACACCCAAGGAACATTTCTGCCAAGTCAAGCGGTTTTGATTTCTATTCGTAACATACATACATACGCCTATACTTTCTACTTTATAGTATAAGATATGGATCTAGACATTTGGAAATCAAAATCTACACTTATAGTCTAAATTTAGATATAGAAATTGAAATTCTAGATCTTGGACTTGATTTAGTCTATGTGATTCTATACTAGACCTAGAAATTCTAGATCTAGAATCTACAATGATTTTAATTAGAATATAAATCTAGATCTAGGGTAAACAAACTAGGTCTATAGGTCTACAGTAAAAAAAAAATCTAGATTAGATCTAAATCTAGCTAGTATGTCTTTTTTTTTTAAATATGAGAACATTGATGCACAGAGTTTTTATAGCATTTCATTTCTGTCTGTCCTCCTTTGTAAAACTTTGTTCTTCTCTCTGTCCTCCTTTGTAAAACTTTGCTCTTCTCTCTGTCCTCCTTTGTAAAACTTTGTTCTTTGTCTGTCCTCCTTTGTAAAACTTTGTTCTTTGTCTGTCCTCCTTTGTAAAACTTTGTTCTTCTGTCTGTCCTCCTTTGTAAAACTTTGTTCTTTGTCTGTCCTCTTTTGTAAAACTTTGTTCTATTCTCTGTCCTCCTTAGAGAGTTCAGGTATCTCGTAATCTTATCAGGGGCGAACTGAATGTCAAAATCGGCCCGGGCATTTCTATACAATCCTGCCCACAAATTGTATGTCATATGATGGGTATCCAATCATAACAGTCCTCAAAAACATTGTGTAAAGTTTTACAATTTATCTAATTGGCTATATGAATAACTGATTAGATGATTTTGAATTTATCTGATAAGCGCTATTACTAAATGAATAAAGTATGACAGTTGGAATGGATTTCTTAATGTAAAAACAATTCCTGCTACCATATACATTAACATTTACACATGTACTTGACATTCACATTTATGGCATCTGAAGTTCCCCCATCAACGAACATATTGTTAATTATTCTCTTTCACTGCTCGCCATTTTTAGGTCTGACTATGGACTTCAATTTACAAATACAACTCTTCATCCTCCATTATTTAACTGCCTATCTTACTAGGTCATGGGGCTCGGTGGCTGAGTGAATAGCGTTTGTTTTCCGAACCTGGGGTCCTTGGTTCGAATCTCGGTGAAGACTGGGTTTTTGAATGTTTTAAGGCGCCACTGAGTCCACCCAACTCTAACGGGTACCAGACAAAGCTCATTAGAACCATTGTCCAAAGAAACAGATGACCCTATAGATCGCAAGGTCTGAAAGGGGAACTTTCCTCGCAAGTCATATACTGCTTTTTTCAATAACTTTGAAACCCAGTTTGACTGTCTGCATCTACACACACAACAGAACATTAAGCCCACTAGTTTGACTGTCTGCATCTACACACACAACAGAACATTAAGCCCACTAGTTTGACTGTCTGCATCTACACACACAACAGAACATTAAGCCCACTAGTTTGACTGTCTGCATCTACACACACAACAGAACATTAAGCCCACTAGTTTGACTGTCTGCATCTACACACACAACAGAACATTAAGCCCACTAGTTTGACTGTTTGCATCTACACACACAACAGAACATTAAGCCCACTAGTTTGACTGTCTGCATCTACACACACAACAGAACATTAAGCCCACTAGTTTGACTGTCTGCATCTACACACACAACATAACATTAAGCCCACTAGTGTGACTGTCTGCATCTACACACACAACAGAACATTAAGCCCACTAGTTTGACTGTCTGCATCTACACACACAACAGAACATTAAGCACACTAGCGTGACTGTCTGCATCTACACACACCACAGAACATTAAGCCCACTAGTTTGACTGTCTGCATCTACACACACCACAGAACATTAAGCCCACTAGTTTGAGGGTAATTTACGTTCAGCAAAACAAAGATTGTTTCATATTTTAGCAAAGCCTCTTTGTATTTCGACTTATCTTTATCTTTGTCGTTTAAGGCGTTGAGCTTGTTCATTCATCACAACGTTGGTGAATCTCTTGTGCTTGCGAGAAAAAATTAATAATTTTACATTTTTTTGCACAGGATTCCAGCAATAGTTGCTTTTTATCAGACTTATTTTTTTCTGCTCCTTCTTTTTCCATTCTTTTGCAGTTTGATTCCAAGCAATACATTTCTACATTGTTCAAACTACTCAAAGTGATTTGTGTAGAGCCATGCGACCAAACGAATTCGTATATGACTGGGCATGTCACTGAGATGTCAGCTTGCGCTCCCAGAGCTAGTTTTATGTACTTTTTTCTAGTGTATTGCTTTTAAAGAGATTATAAAATCTTAAAACAATTTACTGGTGTGAGCTTGCGCTCCCAGAGCTAGTTTTATATGCAATTTTAGCTATTTTTTAAATGTATTTTTGTTGTATAGGTTAGAGCTATTTTTATATATTTTATTTTTATAGGTTAGTGTCAGATTTTATAATTGTACTTCCGCATATTTATATAGGTTAGTGCGGGATAGTATAAAAGGGATGTACTACGTGCTGTCTTAAAAACAGTTGAGTGTACATTTGACCAGTGGTCAGTACCATATCTGTCTATGTGACAGCTGAAGATCTTTGTAGTCTGTCGTCTAATAATATTTTTATTTCTGTACCTGGGACGGCCTGTAAGTTTGTAGCTATTTTTTTTTTTTACTAGATCTATGTCACACTATGTGTAAGGTAGTTATTTTATTTTCTACTTGGACTATTTGTCATAATAGTTGGCAACATGCTGTATTAAAAATGGCGGCGTCCATCAGTCCTAATAGAATATAATATAGTTTTGCATTTATGTTTTGAAGGCTATTGTTACTGCTGCTTTTAGCTGCTGCAATTACTCTGCTGAAATAGCTGCTGCTTATAACTGCTGTTGTAGATCTATTATAATTCTAGGGAATCTAGTGTTATTTTGTTTCTGCTATTGATAGTTTTGTTATTGTTTCTGTAGATCTATTCTAGATCTAATTCTACGGAAGCTAGTGTTATTTTGTTTTTGTAGTGTTGCCTTATTAGTGGTTTAGTTATAAGTTATAGTCTGTTTCTGTTCTTAGTGAATACTAAATAGTAAGTGTACTAAGGCTAAGATGTTCTTGTTTTAGTTGTAGTTACGGGTTGGTTGTAGTAGTAGGATATTCATATTGTAGATCTAGACTAGTTTATTGTAGTTTGTTTGTCGATCTAGGTCTAGGGTAGTAGTTGTTGTGATTTAGTTAGATAGTTGGTTTGGTTAGTTTGTTAGTGTTTGTAGTGGTGTAGATTTAGAGGGTTTTAGTTTGTTGATGGGTTCAGTAGTAGTGATTAGTCAAGTTAGTGTATATATTATATTTTGTTATTGATTTATTTTTGTATGTAAATAAAGTTTCTTTTTGTTTTATTTATCGTAAACTAAAGTTTGTTATCTTGTTTTCATTTAGTTAAGTTAGTATAGCTAGTTGTCTGGTTACTTAGGTGACTCTAGCCCCTTGGTCACCATACCGAGGTGCACAGATTGAGCCCACCCAGTAGCGCAAACATCTGCCTACTGTTGGTAAATTTTAATGTTGAGCAGAAAATAGGTCCTCCCACTCGCGCCTGCCTGACCTGCTCACACTGGCAATCGTGCAACCTTTCCGTGGCCCTACCGGCCCAATTGGGTATTGGCCGACCGGGCATTTGCCCGAATGCCCATATAACCACTCCGCCCCTGAACCATATTATCTTATTTTATCTTATAGATAACAGATGTTACTTCAAAAGAGAAGATAATTTTGCCTTACGCATTTTATGTCTCATCATGCATGTTAGTCACTGACATAAACTCTGCTAAGTCGTTGTTTTGTCTGCCTGATTCAGGCAACCTATGACATGTTATTACCGCACTATGGAACACGTGTACAAATTTGTCCTTATATGGAATAAAAAATCGCCTTTATCTTTGTGTCTTTCTGTGTATTTTATTAGGGTTTGTTTGTCTATTAGGAAATTATGGTTCAGTGTTTTATTTTAATAAACCATAATGCATGCTTTGTTTGTTTTTGTAATCATTTCATCAATATGAGAACCTCGTGATAACTTTTCATTTATTATTACACCTAGATATATTTTCAATTGTGGGTAACAAATTGTATTGTCTTCCTGTTGGCGACCCATGAAAACGCTGCAAACGTCTCTAAATGCGGGTAACTTGGACTCCACTAAGCAAAGCCGTTCATCTAACGACCTTCAAATCCTAGCTCTGGAGACCATTAATACCTTCAAGCCCAGTGCTATTTTTTGCATACACTGATGGGTCGGCATCAATAGATTCTGGAAGAGCAGGCTATGGAGCCTACATCGACTTTCTTGGCTCTTACACAGTCAAAATCTTTGGACCATGTGGTAGTGTTTGCAGTTTTGATGCGGAGACCATGGCAGTCTGTGAAGCCTTAAAAGTCATTGACTCTCAACTCGGCGAGGGACATTTGAGGGCAACACAGATTGTTGTGGTCACTGACTCAAAATCTGTACTACAGGCTTTGCAAAGCCCCGAACCATGGCCCCCCAATGTCAACACTGTCATCATGGCTTCACATAACATTAAACAACGCTATGGCACCTCTGTAATAATGCAGTGGGTACCGAGTCATATAGGTGTAACTGGCAACACTATTGCAGACTCTTTGGCCCACCAGGGAGGGCAAATTCCACCCACTGATCAGGCTGTAAGCTTTCATCAAGCCCTGGCTATAATACAAAAAAAACAGAAATGGAAAAGTGGTTTGAGTGCTGGGACAAGTCCCAAAAAGCCCGTGGAGTCTGGGAGCGCATGAGGCGCCCTGACCGCACTTCCCCGTGGTGGAGGCTGTCCAGGCCTGAGCAAGCTATTATAGCACAGTGCAAGACAGGCCACTGTCCTGTTGGCTCATATTTCTCGCGGCTATGGCCAAATTTCGATTCACGGTGCCCCCGCTGCGGGGAAGAAGAGAAAACCGTGCCTCATATTCTGTTTGACTGCCCCAGACTTGCTGATCTCCGTCTCGACAGGTCTGGGAAACCAAAAATTCTCGACCTGTATGGCGACATTTATGCACTACGCAAGACAGCAGGGTTTCTGTCCAGGGCTTTTGCAAGAGAGGATTTGAGCCTCTCAAGCCCTCACTCTAATGGAGTTTGATGATGATGATGATGGACTCCTCCGACTAAGGTTTTAAACTCAAGTAAGTGGAGCATGTTAAGTCCAGGACTAACAGCCCAAGGTGTGGTTGCCTGGCTAATAATGTTAAATCGGGGTGCGCCGGTATAAGAGGCGCGCCCCATAAACACTGTATGTTTTTGAAGTACGTTTCCAGATATCTAAGTCGCCTCCCTGAAGGCGCACTATCGGGTGTTGTGAAAAAACAGACAGACAAATTTTTATTTTACCTGCAAGGTATGCTAGCCTAGGACATGGTAGCAAAGATCTCACCAGTAGAAATGACCAAAGTCTAACATGCGACCAGTACACATCCTCACCCCCCCCCCGGGTATTTCACTCACATGCCTAATACAAAAATAAGAAACACGAGCATGGGAATTAGACCCTGTTTACAAAGCCGCGTTGACGGGCTAATATTCGTCAAATCAGCTACCGTCGTCCATCTTCAAGAAGTCCACCACTAAGCTCATCGGAACTGACCTTAAGAACTAAATCGACAGTGAGGTCATGGCCCCCTATTACTAGGATTTGTCATTTGCCAACGGGCGAACGATAAAAAGGGGGAATACCCCTCTTAACCCAAGTATGTTGTGGTTTTGTGCAACTCAGAATCATTTCAGTTAATGTTAAAAAGGCAGCTACACTTAAAGCGGCCTGAAATTGAAACGCTGGTGTCTAAGTACGAGGTCGATGCAGTCTTTGTGCCGGAGGCGGGCAAAGCTGGTAGAAATTGAAGCAGTGTTTCATTGCTCACTGGATTTATGGCTTTTTAGTGCTCTTGCCTGAAATGCCAGTTGTTGGTTACATTTGTCAGGAATTCTTTACTGGCTTGAGTAAAGGAATGCACATCGTGAGGGGTGCGGCGAGACCGACACGCCTCTGCTTGACATGTATAAAAATGGACAGAGATTTGAATGCCAAAACGTCTGTAATCACCCTCGTAGTGATCTTTCATTTGATGCCAAAACGTCTATAATCATCCGCGTAGTGATCTTTCATTTGATGTCAAAACGTCTGTAATCACCCGCATAGTGATCTTTCATTTGATGTCAAAACGTCTATAATCACACGCGTAGTGATCTTTCATTTGATGTCAAAACGTCTATAATCACCCGCGTAGTGATCTTTCATTTGATGTCAAAACGTCTATAATCACCCGCGTAGTGATCTTTCATTTGATGCCAAAACGTCTATAATCACCCGCGTAGTGATCTTTCATTTGATGCCAAAACACTGGCGGATCGGGGGGGGGGGGGGGGCGGTCGGTAAAAAATTATTCAAAAGGTTCTTAAAAATTAGATATTTTGCGCTTGTCAGAACATCAATAACATAGATCTAGAGTCTTTTAATTTTTTTTGCTAGACATAAAGAGAAAGGAATGGTACTTTGTAACACTGTTAAATAAAAGCAACAAAAAATTCCTAATAGCATTTAAAAGATTTAGATCGATTGTCATTTCATTACATTCAAAAGGAGTCAAATAAACGATAACAAGTAATAAAATTAAATTGTATTTCTTTTTATTTAGAGACAACAAAATACAAAGATAAATGTAGAAAGGGAACATGAATGTGTACAAAGGACTCACTTTTTGTTGATGCGGGGGGGGGGGCGGGAAGGGAGCGGATAAGTAAAAAGGCTACTAAAATTAACGGGTCCAAAATATGAGACCAAGCATGTGTCGGGTGCGCATTATGAAGCGGGTCTTTCCAAATCAAGTCAAAATATGTGGGAGAAAATACGATGCGCAAGTAAAGACAAGCGAAATATAAAAAAAAAATTAGTCGATCGGAGGCGTAGCATACACCGCTATTTTGCAGGGCCGGCTTAGGCCACTGCAACCTATGCGACCGCAGTGGGCCCCGCACTTTTATAGGACCCGCGCTAATTCAAGGTGTATAAATTATTAAATTAAGCCATTTTTTAACTTAAAAAAGATTTCCCGCGCCCTCTTGTCGATTTACCAGGAGCTCGTGGAAATCTCCCGAAATTGCAAAAGATACGAAAAAGTCTTTAAAATATACGGAATTTATAGACAAAAATTGTCATTTTGGGGTGTCATTCAATATGGAAAACGCCAATCATACGCGCGATAAATAAAAACGGCATTATGCATTAGCCGTAATAGTGTAATCTGGCGAAAGAAGCTTCTCGCGCCTCAAACTAATGAGGAATTACTTGAGGTCAACAATTCTCAAAGATAGATTGAACCATTTGGTAATTGCTATTGAGCGTGATCTATGTAGGAAACAGAATTATTATGATATACTGTATGACTTCGCTACACGCAAGGCTCATAAAGTAATTCTGTACGTTGTAAAGAATGAATAAAATGCATAGACGAATTTATTTTCTAATACAAACTCTTAAATTTCACTTATTATCCGCTTTCCTACATAAACTTGGCCCCGCGAAATCCGTTTCGCATAGGGCCCCACAATGATTAAGTCCGGCCCTGCCATTCAGTGACGAGTGAATATACATAGTAGATTAGTTGTTCTCTTTCCATGACTTCTTGGTCACAATGGTTAAGTCCGGCGCTGCTATTTAGTGTTTGTAAAATGTTTTTTTATTAAATGTTTTACATGTATCGGATGTTCCTTCAGAGTTGAAGATAGTTTACTTCTTAGTCCAAACCTCCCGCAGGACGAAGGGGGATGGGAGCGGGCAGGGTTTGACAGTCCAGCGCACAAACCGCACGACCAGGCAGACATCCGTGAATACCACTTGTTCTCCCCCGCCCCCTTTGTTTTTTTTCAAAGGGTAACTCTATCCTAAGAAATAAGAGAGTGGTCTTTCCTTTACTTCTTGCTTCTCGTCCAAACTGTTGAGGGAAGAAGAGAATTATATATACTAGTCGACCGGCGGCGTAGCATACGCCGCTATTTTTGCAGGGCCGGCCTTAGGTGACCGCAGTGGGCTCCGTACTTATGCGACCGCAGTGGGTCCCGCACTTTCAAAGGAACCGCTCTTGGAAATCTCCTGAAATTGCAAAATATACGAAAAAGTCCTGGAAATATCGGGAAATTATTAAAATCTTTAGAAAACTCATACAATTCTCCTGAAATATATAGACAAAAATTGTCATTTTGGGGTGTCATTCAATATGGAAAATGCCAATTCTACGTGCGATAAAAAAAAACGGCATTATCCCGTAATTTTGGAATCTGGTTAAAGAAGCTTTTCGCGCCTCAAACTAATGAAGAATTATTAGTTTAACAATTCTCGTAGATTCGTAGATAGATTGAAACATTTGGTAATTCTTGCTATTGAGCGTGATCTATGTAGGAAATAAAAATTTTATGATATACTGTATGACTTCACTACACGCAAGGCTCGTAAAGTAGTTCTGTACGTAGTAAAGAATGAATAAAATGCAAAGACGAATTTATTTTCTAATACAAACTCTTAAATTTCACTTATTTTCCTTTTCGTCCGACTTGCAGAAATAAGAGAGTGATCTTTTCTTTACTTCTTCTTCTCGTCCAAATTCTTGAGGGAAGAAGAGAATTATATATATATAGGCTAGCTAGTTAGATCCTTTGAAAACAAAAAAAAAAAAAAACAAAGTTTATCTAAAGGGGAAGAACTCCGAACTTTAGACTATATCTTTCAATAATGCAGGCTACTAGTTATTTCTCTTATTGGATATCAAACAAAATAATTAATTACCAATAATTAATTGACAAATTGAGTATTTTGGTTTATTGATTCATGTTTTGTTAGGTACAATAAATAATTGTTTAAAGTATCAACTTGATCGGAAAATGAGTGAGAGAAAAATAGCGTTAACACTTATTTAAATGGGACTAAGCCCAACACATTTAGCCATATCTGTGAATACTGAAGTATTAGTTTCCCTTGTTGCTATTAAACAGCAGGCGCGCCCATAGAATAAATGTTGACAGGGGGCTGCAAGTTACGACCTACAGCTTTAGTCGTAGCTCTTACTTCCTAGTTACGCAGATTATTAAAGAAAAGAACTAGGGCCCCCATCCCTATGCGATATTAAGTTCACTGAGCATTATTATTGCTCGAAAAGCTAGAAGTGAATGAAGAAACTAACCAATATGATTAGGAATGTAGGAATGAAAGACTGTTCAGTAAAAACTCTCAAAATCCAAGCATATGGTTTTTCTCGGTGTGTTTGTCGACTGTTAATTTTTGCCTTACTTAGGATGTCATTCCTGAAATGTTCTTCAACATGGTCACGTTGGTTTTTTCAATATATCAATAAGATGCTGGTGTGCTACGTTCAGCAAGATCTATGAAACCAGTTCAAGAAATAGTTAACGACAATGAAATAGCAAACCAGAAACGTACATGTGGAATAGAAGCTCATTACACATGGCAGTTTGGTTTCACCAGCAGCCCTTATTTTAAGATCCGCCAAACTTGTCAAAGATCTTCTGAAAGTTGTAACTGAAAGCGCGAATGAATTTTATTTTTTAGGCATCGTGTCTCCCTCAAAAGTGTAATGCATTCGCTGACAATGACGTTTGACACAGGCAGTGCGTCTCTCTAAACAACTGTGCCAAAACCTAAGAAGTCTTCTTGAATACAATCGCCACCAACAAACTGAATGCCAAAAGACATCAGCTAAGTGCCTGAGGCATCTTCTGTTTCATCACCAAAAGTTCATTTAAATAGGGCAGTGTTTGCGTGTGATTTTTGATGCAGTTAAATCCTGATGCTGCTAGTATTTTTTTGCTTCTTTCTGCTGCCAGTTCTCCGATGACCCAAATCAAAGTTTTGACCAACTGAAGATTTTTTTTTTTTTTTATATTCGCTGTAATCGTAAACTGTAGGTTAATAGGCGCACTGCCTTGTGTGTGTCCCTGTAAGGTCCACGGCTAAGGGAGTAAGCCCTAACAGGATATCCGGCTTTGGAGCCTCGTAGGCATGAGGACAGTGGTAAGACGACTGCTTTTTTGGCAAACTCCTTTAGTAAATTTACTGATTAATTATTGAATATAAATTTAATTAATTAATTAATCAGTAAATTGCGATGGTTTTCCGTCCCTTTGGATCCGGTCAGTATGGAAGAAAGGCGAGTGTTGACGTGTGGGCAGCCCAGCATTAAATTAAGACTAAGACTACTTTACTGATCCTTATGGGATTATGTTGTGATTACAAGAACTCTTTTCTCATATAAAGACAACACAACAGAAACATACACATAATAGAACAGTCACAACATGAGTTCATTGAGCGACTACACACAGGTATCTTGATCCCTTTCATGTTTCCTGATCAGCGAGTAGCGAATATTCACATTTGACTAGAGTAACAACTTTAGTAGGCCTAATATCACTAACTTTAGAAAGTCTTCAGAACAGAAGACTTAAAAGTAAAGTAACAATTATACATAAAACACTGAACCATAATCTTCAAATACAAAAGCATAATCTAATAAAATACTCAGAAAGACACAAAGATAAAGGCACATTCCTCGTTCCACATGCTAGGACAAATTTGTACAAATGCTCTTTCTTCCCTAGCGCTACTAGAGCATGGAATGGGTTGCCTGAACTAGCCAGGAAGACCAGTGACTTAGCTGAATTTAGGTCATTGGTTAATATGCATGAATAAATGCATGACGTGTACGACGTAATCATCTTTTTTTAAGTAACGTCTGTATTATATAAGATAAGAACGAACGAATTTTTGTACCGCTCTGTTCTAGTTTTGATTGACAGAAGCCCGCCCACTTCGCGGCGACTTAACGTAGTTATAATAGAGCGGTTTTTCTTAAACATTTTTGTTCAAAAAGTTCATTTAAATATGGCAGTATTGTGCGTGTGATTTTTTGATGCTCTTTTTGTAATGTTGTCTAAGCGGCGCAACAGTTTAGATAAAGGTTGGCTTTGCCAACAAGTTATTCCATATATTAGCTAATTTTGCATATGTTAGCGTGCGGCGATTATGGCCTCAGCTAACGATAAGTTTAGAGCCGCCTCTTCTTTAAGAAAAAAAAAGAAAGTAATGCTAATTATAATCCGCAAATTCCAGGAGCATAGCTAAGTGTGATTAATTTTAAAAACCCCTCTGAAACTTTTTAAGGATAAAACAACCTTTTCATACATCATACAGCATACATCATTCACCAGATTCTATGAGCATAGCCAAGGGGGAGGGCAGTTTAAATCCCCTCCAGGGGGGTTTGAAGCTAAAATCCACCTCTTCAATATAAAAAAAGGCAGATTACACCTTCAAAATTCTTAGCGTAGCCAAGGGTTTACCCCCCCCCCTACAGAGGGCTTTAAGTTTAAAACCCCTCCAGATGGTTTTGAGTTTAAAATCCCCCTACAGATAGTTTTGAGACTGAAAATCCCCTCTTCAATATTATTCTAAAGCAAACTACAGTCACCAAATTCTATGAGTTTAGCTAAATGGGTTTTGAGTTTGTTAAAAAAAACTCCACTGATTTTTTTTTTTGTTTAAACCCCCCAACAAATGATTTTGACGATACAAACTTCAGTCACCAAATTCCAAGAGCGTAGTCAAGAGAGGTTATATAGTAAAGTCACTATTGCGGAGCAGGCATGTTTGCGGAACAGCTCGTCGAAATTAGTTAAAATCTACTTTATTTTGAAATGTTCTGCTAAACTACTGTAACGGTACTGCGCATGGTCCATTTCTCTACATTTCCAATATAAGGGTTTTCCTTTCACAGCAGAAAATTAATTTTGACTCCAGGTTAAAGTTGACAGATGTGGAATCGTCCATTATTTTTCACGTACCAGGAGAACATAGGCCATGGCTTAAGGCTTTTTAAAAGTGATAATGACACATCAGCTGCATGATACACATATTTTTCGGTTTATAAATGGATGAGAAAAAACTTCATTTCATAGCTATCTACCAGGAATTCAATTTTTAAAAAATTAGGAGGTGTTTATCCTGTTTTTACCTTTTTAAAGATAGTCACAATTGTGGAACACTTTAGATGTTATTTATTTGACCTGCGCATTTACTGTCATTTAGCTGAGTATTTACATAGTGATTTAGATATCGGAATTTAAATATGAGTTTGTATTAGTATACATAAATTTAAAAACATTTAGAGAATAATATTACATATAATATATAATGTATGACATGGGCGTAGCCAGGATTTTTTTTCGGGGGTGGTGGTTTGGGGGGGGGGATTTTTTTCTCCCCCCCCCCACGCGAATTTTTTTTTGTATATGTATTTATATGTGTGTATGTGTGTGTACATGATCTTTATTACATTCTGACCCTTCATTCTTTTGGAAGACGTTTATTGTGCCCTAGAATAGTGGAAAAATTGTAGATTCCCCGCCATTATTAGCAATGGGGACTGGGGGAGTGCTAGGAGCTCCCCCAGCGCGGGGCGAAGCCCCGCCGCCAAGCACTATTTCTGATATTGAAAGCCAACAAAATGCATATTCTGAAGTATATACACTGCATTTTTCTGCTATTAGAAAGTTTTATTTCAAAAACCTAATGTGCTATTCTTACTGACTTAGACCCTCCCGCGCCGTTCTGCGCATTTGCCGTCAAGCTGTTTCCATAAAAATCTGTCACTGGTAATGTCTAAAGCCTCTTCCCACCTGCCATGAGGACCTCCATGAATGAGTGGCGTCAAGTTGTACTAGGATATCATTGCAACTCTTCTTATGCGTAATTCATTTTGTCGGAGAACATGTCCCGCAAACCTCATGCGTCGCTCTCTCACAATCTTACTAAGGGGTCGACTCCCAGTTCGGCATGGAATTTCCTTGATTTAGACCCGATCTCTATAACTGACTCCTAAAATCTGTCTTAGCCATCTTTGTTGAGCCACATTTAGTGTTTTTCAATTTCGGCAGATGACTATTCACTGCAGTTTATTAATGGAGCCCTGCCACTGGTAAAAATGTGTAACCTCTCTTGAATGCGCTCTTGGAATTAGGTGACTGTAGTTTGCTTTAGATTTGATATCGAAAAGAGAAGTTTTATCGTCAAAATATCTGTTGGGGGTTTTCCACCTCAAAATGCTCTGTAGGGGGATCTTAAACTAAAAACCATCTGGAGGGGTTTTAAACTTTAAAAAAAAGCCATCTGTAGAAGAGGGGTTTAAACTCAAAACCCCCGACTGGATTGGCTACGCTCAAATAATTTTAGTGTGTAATTTGCTTTTTTTTTTATATTGAAGAGGTATTTTTAGCATTAAACCCCTCTGAATGGGGGTTTAAACTCAAAACCCCTTTTGGCAACGCTCATAGCATTTTGAGGGCGTAATTTGCTTTTTTTCTTACACTGAAGATGTATTTTTTAGCCTCAAACCCCCCTGGCGGGGGGTTAAACTCAAAACCCCTTTGGTTACACTCATAACATTTTGAGTGCGTAATTAGCTTTTTTTTTATGTTGAAGAAGGGGTTTATCGTAAATTTTAGAGGGGGTTTTAGAACTAAAATCTTCCTTAACTGTGCTCTTGGAATTAGGGGATTTTCGTTTGCATTTTTTTGGTTTTGTTTTATAAAAGAGGAGAAGTTAACTGCAAAAACCCCAGGTAGGGGTTTAGAACTCAAAACCTCTGGTAGGGGGTTTTAAATTCAAAACCCCTGGTAGGGTTTTTTTAAACTCGAACCCCTATGATAGGGGTTTTAAACTCGAACCCCCCTGGTAGGGGTTTTTAAACTCGAACCCCCCTGGTAGGAGGTTTTAAACTCAAAACCCCCTGGTTGGGGGTTTTAAACTCAAACCCCTTTGGTTGTGCTGGGGCAAGTGATGGTTTAGTATTAAAATCTCACCTAAAATAAACAAAATCAAAGCAAAAAATCAGTCACTAAATTCCGATCCCCGAAGGGGGGGGGATTTCATTTCGGGGGGGGGGGGGCGGGGGTTGAACCCCAACCCCCCCCCCTGGCTACGCCCATGATGTATGATAACCAGACGTCCAGCAAAACGAAAAAATCATAATACCATATATAGGCCTATATCATAATATTAATATAACAAAAAAGAATTAAAGAATATTGGGAAAAAAAAACTTGTAAGGAAAATATATCAGAGTAGTATGACGTCAATTACAATTAAAGAAGAGGTAAAGAATCAAAAAGTGACAATGTGTGTCTTTAGCTTCAATAAAAATAAAATTAATGTAAAGGATAAGGAGTTCAAGTATTAGAGTAATAAAATATATGCTTTATATAGGCTTTGTTCCGACATTTTTACCGTGTTCCGCAATTGTGACTTCTTTAAAAATCCTGTTCCGTAATTGTGACTACCCATATCTCAGTCGAATTGAATGTAAAATTTAAATATCTGTTGAAAAACTAAACAAAGCGTCTATTTTTATCGGAAAATGGATGGGCAATGCCTAGATACTTTTAGTTTTTCCATAGGTCTAACCATTACGGAGCAAAAAATTGAAAACTAAAAGTAGCTGCAAACTGTTCCGCAATAGTGACTCTACTCTACATTTCTACCAATCTCTGGGCTCCTTTAATAAAGTGCAGTGAAGAGCGTGGAAGTCATCTGCCGAAATTGAAAAAAGACGAAATGTGGCTCAACAAAATGGATAAGACGGATTTTAGGATTCATTATAGATGTCAGGGTTTCAAAATTATATATATATATATATATATATATATATATATATATATATATATATATATATATATATATATATATATACTGCTGCTTGTCTCTAGTTCTTGTTGTGTTTCTTTAACTTGGCTCACTAGGGGTTTCTTGAATATTAAATAATACTTGCTTGATACTTTCTTGGTTACTCAATTTGTGATTTTACCATCACAAAAGAGATACAAGACACCGATAGCAAAGACAAACAGACACAAACACTCTTTTGTTCCCCTGGCAATCAAATCATTAAATAAGAACAATCTGGTACAAACTTTGTCACATGTAAATTATGAGTGAGTCTGGTGTGAATGTACACTTTGGTTTCTTATAGTTATAATGTTTTTTGTTTGGTAATGCACAAATTGTAAGACTAATTTCCTTACGGATAATAAAGATTATTATTATTATGTTAGAAATGAACGAGTAGTCATTCTCTGGCGCTGCCAGGGTCGAGTTTCGCTAAAGAGAAACAAAATTCATCGTAGTCCCTTTAACAGTTTCCACTGAGGAATTTTCTGGTGATGTGGCAGGTCTGCAGCAGTACCGCCCTCTGACAGGCAACGAAGATGTTCCTAGGAATGTTAAGGGCCTTGAAGGTGTCTGTGAGGTCTGTTGTTATTATCCCCTCGGTTGATATAACAATGGGGTATATTGTTATTTTGGACAATTTCCATAGACGCTTAATCTCCAAGCCTATGTTCCCATATTTTCTTTGTTTTTCTATCTCAGTTTTTCTTAAATTATGAGTCAGTGGTACAGCGATATCGATAATGGTAGCGGTTTTTTTCTTTTTTATCGATGAACAGCAGATCCGGGCGATTGAAATCTACCGTTTTGTCGGTCAGAATAGGCCTATCCCAGTACAGCAGATGATCAGTAGACTCAAGAACCTCTTGCGGAGAGTATTTATAATAAGGGGGAGTGTCCTTACCGATCAATTTGTACGTCAAAGCCAAGTGTTGGTGTATTAACTTTGCAACTTGGTTATGGCGACCTAGGTAGGCTGATTCTGATAGGGCTGGACATCCTGCCATAATGTGTTCAATCGACTCGCCCACATTTCCACATTTTCGGCATTTGTCGACAACATTGAGTTTCAGGATATGCTTCTCGTAATTTTTTGTCCTGATTACTCTGTCCTGTATTGCTGTAACAAAGCCTTCTGTTTCAGGGTAGAGATGACCTGCTTTGAGCCATGTTAAGGAAGCAGCCTTGTCGATGTTGTCCCCATGTAATGAAGCCGGAAATTTTCCGTGGAGTGTTTTTTCTTCCCATTGGCGAATCTCATGCCCTTCGTCGTCCAAACCTATATTGACATCAGCATTGTGTAGGTTCAGGGGGGTTGCATCGGAGTCGTATTTCCGTAGGAAGGAAACTAATTTGTTGCTGGAGGCGAGCAGTTTTGATCGTATTTTTAATACTTGCATCTTACACAATTTGAAGATGTTCTGCAATCCACGACCCCCATCTTTCCTGGGCAGGTATAACCTTATGGTGGAGGACTTGGGGTGTAGGCATCGAAACTTGGTTAGTAATTTTCTAGTGAGTCTGTCAATGTCATGTAGGTCGGTGTCAGTCCATTTGATCACACCGAACGTGTAAAGGAGCACAGGGACGGCCCAGCTGTTTATTGCAGTGATGAGATTACTGCCAGACAGTTTGGTGTTGAGGATTTTATTAACTCTTTGCCTATATTTGCCAAGAAAGTCCTCTTTTAATTTCTTATGGCATTCTGGTTTATTCCAAGATATTTATAAATAGAGGCGGAGTTCAATTCCTCGATGCCTTCAAATTCAATGTTGGTGTTCGTTGCCTTGCCCTTTTTAATGCTTATGATGCCACACTTATCCAGGCCAAAAGACATACAGATATCGTCACTAAAGCATTTTACCGTTTTGATTAAGGTGTGTAATTTTTGCTCGGTTTCTGCGTATAGCTTTAGATCATCCATGTATAATAAGTGGGACACACATTTTGTACATTTAGTGTCAACCCTAAAACCGTTTGTAGAGTCTTGGAGTAATGTAGATAGAGGATTAATCGCTAGGCAGAACCAGAGTGGAGATAGTGAGTCACCCTGGTATATACCTCTTCTTATGTGCACAGAACCTAGTTTATCACGATTTAGGTGCAGGTTTATCTTCCAATTATTCATACAGACTTTCAATAGTTGTTTTATTCTTGGGTTGATTCTATGGATGTCCAGGGTTTTTAATAGCCAATCATGCGGAACTGAATCGAAAGCTTTTTTGTAGTCGATGTAACACATGTGTAAATTTCTCTTTCTTCTTCTTCTTCTTATTATTATTATTATTATTATAATTCATTAATACTTGCTTATCTCAAATACGAACACTTAATATACATCAACTCTAACTCCGTATATTCATGAATATCGATAATACTTTAATACTTAATAAAGCACACAATTATATCAACTTATATAAATGCATAAATACCAGTCCAGGAAGTAAACGTCCAACCTTCCTGGACCGGGAGCAAGACCTTACTGACTAACACATTCTCTCGCACATTCAACGAAGACTTAATCACTCAGTTCACAACACGTGCAACACTTCGCTTTCATAACAAGGGGATATAACAATCATATCAAAATATCAAACTAACATTCATTCTCGCCATACCTCTCCCTGACAATAGAAATCGGGTCTCAATCAAGGAAATCTTATGCCGAACTGGGAGTCGACTACTTAGTGAGGTTGTGACAGAGCGTCACATGAAGTTTGCGGGACATGTTTTCCGACAAATTAAATTACCCATAACAAGAGTTGCGATGACATGGAGGCCATTAGCAGGATAGCACAAACAGGACATCCTAGAAAAATTTGGCGCCACACTTTTATGGAGGACCTCAGAGCAGTGGACACTAGGTGGGAAGAGGCTTCAGACATTGCCAGTAACAGATTTTGTGGAGACAGCTAGCCACCAAATGCGCCGAACGGTGCGTGAGGATCTAAGTAAGAATAGCAGATTAGGTTTTTGAACTAATTTTTTAAATAGCGGCATAATGCACTGTAGATACCTTAGAATATAATGCATTTTTTGTTTGTTTTAAATACCGGAAATAGTGCTTGGCGTTTGGACTCCGCCCCGAATACCGCTGGGGGAGCTCACAGCGCTTCCCCAGACGCCTTTGCTGGCAAGGATGTTTTTTTTTACAGTTTTTCCACTATCTCAAGGAAGAAATTATTCTAGGGTACAATAATGTACATACACGCACACACACACATATATATCTATAGCCTACTATAAAGTAGAATGTGAGGTGTATGTATGTGACTTATAGACATCAAAACCGCTTAACCAATCTTGATAAAACTTGGCAGGAATGTTTATTGGGTACCAACTTAGACCATAGTGTATGTATTGTAGCCCTAAAACAAACTTAAGACCCTAAAAAAAAAAAAAAGTTGTCCGACTCTATTAAAGCTATAGTATTTTATGGATCTAGGCCATGTTTACAATGGTGACAAGAGAAAAGCGAAAGGATTTAGACCTAGATCTAATTTTAAGAAATACACTTTGCGCAGATAGTTTTTTACTTTAACACATGAAAATACAAAAGAAGATCCATTGATTTCATTATATAATAAAATTAACCTTCAATTTTGTGTTTCAATAGCATTTTTTGCATTGATTAGTTCGTTATATCTGTGACTACATATTTCCTGACGAACATTCTTTCATCAGACCGTAATGAATCGCTTACTAAAAATTAATTCGTTTAATTGTTTACTTTATAATCCCATCCTAGATCTAAAACTCTAATTCAACTCTAAGATGATAAAACTTCTCTTCGCACACATAGTTTTATACTTTAACCATGGAACTATACTAATGGAACACCAGCTTCGAGTTTTTTACAAAGCCAAAGAGAGTCGAAGTGCCGTCGCGCATCTTTTTTCGCGCATGGTGCAATGTGGAGAAATCCATGATGATGCCAAAGAAGAGATTTACTCCGTCAGTCCCTTGCAATGGGTGTAAAACTTTCGTACGCTCTATTTGATTAGATGTGTAAAAACTTCATCCATTTTCTGACTATCTGATATAATAGATAAAATTTTCCCGAATAAGAGATCGTCACAAAAGTTATTTTTTTCGACCACCCTATAAAATGCCACTTTAAAAAAAAAAAAAATAGAATCTAAATTCCGAAAATACAATCTTTCAGTGTTTCTGTGTTTGGTTTATTTACACCAAATCTGGATGAAGACCTGTCTACCGTTCCGCTAAATGCGTATTTGTTACGATATACTAAATTGCACGAAATAAAAATAAAAATAGGAGGCCTAATACAGTTTTGACACTCCAAGCTACGCATTTCTAATCGTTTTTTTTTTTAATTATTATTATCGAAAGGACTAGGCTATAGGCATACACGTCTCGTGGGAAACAAAGAAAAAGTTAATCTCGGTAGTAGTGTAGCCTAAATAAAATGACAAAAAAAAAAAAAAAACAACTATAGCCTAATCTAAAATGAAATAGATCTACAGCTAGATTTTCTTGGACGAATGATATAAAATACGTATAAATAATAAGTCATATGAATCTGATAGATCTAAAACAAATACTGATAGTCATTCATTAATTAATTATTAGAATTACTTGACTACCAACTGGGTATTTTTATTGCCAAAATACAATGTATTTTATCATGGGCGTAGCCAGGATTTGTTTTTTTTTTTTTTTTTTTTGGGGGGGGGGTTGGGGGTGAATTTTATCTATTTATGTGTGTGTGTGTGTGTGCGTACAAAATCTTTATTACATTCTGACCCTTCATTCTTTCGGAAGACGTTTATTGTGCCCTAGAATAGGTTCTTCCATGAGTTAGTGGAAAAATTGTAGATTCTCCGCCATCACTAGCAAAGGGGTCTAGGGGAGCGCTAGGATCTCCCCCAGCGCGGGGCGAAGCCCCGCCGCCAAGCACTATTTCTGTTTTTGAAAACCAACAAAATGCATATTCTGAGGTATCTACAGTTCATTTTCCTGCTATTAAAAGGTTCTATTTCAAAAACCTAATGTGCTATTCTTACTGACTTAGACCCTCCTACGCCGTTCGGCGCATTTGCCATCAAGCTGTTTTCATAAAATTGTAGACTCCCCGCCATTATTAGTAAGGGGGTCTGGGGGAGCGCTAGGAGCTCCCCATCGCGGGGCGTAGCCCCGCCGCCAAGCACTATTTCTGGTATTGAAAGCCAACAAAATTAAAAAGTTCTATTTCAAAAACCTAATGTGATATTCTTACTGACTTAGACCCTCCTACGCCGTTCGGAGCATTTGACGTCAAGCTGTTTCCATAAAAATCTGTCACTGGTAATGTCTGAAGCCTCTTCCCACATACTATGAGGACCTCCAAGAATGAGTGGCGTCAAGTTGTAACTCTTCTTATGCTTAATTCATTTTGTCGGAGAACATGTCCCGCAAACCTCATGCGTCGTTCTCTCACAATCTTACTAAGGGGTCGACTCCCAGTTCGGCATAGGATTTCCTTGATTTAGATCCGATCTCTATAACTGACTCCTAAAATCTGTCTTAGCCATTTTTGTTGAGCTACATTTAGTGTTTTTCGATTTCGGTAGATGACTATTCACTGCAGTTTATTAATGGAGCCCTGCCACTGGTAAAAATGTGTAACCTCTCTTGAATACGCTCTTGGAATTAAGTGACTGTAGTTTGCTTTAGATTTTATATCGAAAAGAGAAGTTTTAACGTCAAAATCTTCTGTTGGGGGTTTTCCACCTCAAAATGCTCTGTAGGGGGATCTTAAACTCAAAACCATCTGGAGGGGTTTTAAACTTTAAAAAAAAAGCCATTTGTAGAAGAAGGGTTTAAACTCAAAACCCCCGATTGGCTTGGCTACGCTCAAATAATTTTAGTGTGTAATTTGCTTTTTTTTTTATATTGAAGATGGATTTTTAGCGCCAAACCCCTCTGAATGGGGGTTTAAACTCAAAACCCCTTTCGGCAACGTTCATAGCATTTTGAGTGCGTAATTTGCTTTTTTCTTACACTGAAGATGTATTTAAATTTATCCTCAAACCCCACTGGAGGGGAGTTAAAACTCGAAAACCCCTTTGACTACACTCATAACATTTTGAGTGTATAATTTGCTTTGTTTTTATTATTAAAGAGATATTTTTTACCTTCAAACCCCGCTGAAGTGGGGTTTAAACTCAAAACTGAGTCAAAACAATTTAGCCACGCTCATAACATTTTAAGTGAGTAATTAGCTGCTTTTTTTTTTATATTGTTGTAACTCTAGGTTAGGCACTCAACGAATAGGCATGCAACTCAACACAGTGTAACAGGAAATAAATACAGGTGTTTATTCACTAGGACAAACACATAGCATCCTTCAGCTTCCTCAGAGTCTTTCTACTAATTTACCAGTCCTTTAGACAGCAACCCGAATGTGGACCAACGACAGCCTTCCCCGCTTCGCTCCAGGTCCCTTCTACAACCTTCAGGCAGCACCAAAAGCTGGCTTCTTAGTTTCCAAACATTCAGACTCTTCACAATCCCTGATGCAATGTTATTATCTCCGTTCTAGTCTCTTCCTGTTTACGTTCACTAGTGCGCTAGTGCGCACCTCAAGCACTGGTGCAAGGCAGGGTTACAACACTACCCCCACCTTAGTCTTTTCGTCCCGAAAAGAAACATGTTCACGGTTGGCCAGTGCAGGTGGAGGTCGGTCAGTGGGAGTCACAGATTGCATTGATCGTGCTCCCCACAAAGCAATCCACACTGCTCTCTGCAGGTGCCGCTTTCTCCTTCTGCTCCAATTGACCTGCCTTTGGTTAAGGGGAAGTCGTTTCCGTTGTCTGGCCTTTCTCTTAGTTACCACCGACGGCAGACTCATGGCAAGAAGCGATGCAGTGGATGTCATAGCGTAGGTCATCAAGACCATTTGTCTTACACGTTGCTCCAGCAGGCTTTCTCGATGTGCCGTGGGCCCCCAGGAGGCCAGGTTGTCAAACACGGTATAATCTTTAAGCCTGTCTGAAAGACATATCTGTGGGGCACGTTTACAACGTCCTATGTGTCCATCTGCTGTACCACCATCAGCTCTTCTCTTGCTGATACTGGTATCAGGACAAATACTTAGTTGGCAGGTCTTCCGGTGCTCGAATTCTCCCTTTGAGGAGGTCCCGTCATCACAGTTATTTTTCAACGTCTGAGTGTAGGCAGGAATCACGATAGCATGATCAGATCTGTGCTCAGTACTTTCACAACAAATGTTAGGATTCTTGTCGTAGGAGCCAAGCTTGCACGGCTCACTATTACAGTCATAGACAGCGCCACCATCAACGGCGTCTCCGTTGAGTAACGGATTGTTTATACCTGTCGACATGGTAGCCATCTGATCGTCGGTCTTGCTCATCACGGTATCAAACGTATCATCAGTCTTGTTCAGCGAGGTACTGATACCTATCTGTTTAATCATGGTACAGATCTGCTCGTTGACCTCTTTTAGCTGTACCTGGAACGAGTTCATCTGATCTGTCACGGTATTCATGAGCTCTCTGATATCTGGTTGTACTTCGAACAGATACGAGTCCGGATCTTCATCTTCGTCCAGCAAGGCTTGTCGAAGGCGTTCTCTCATTTTTTCTTTGGCACAGAAGATCCTCAGCTCCCTGGCTTGGAGCTCCTCTTTTAACTGTTTACAGCTTAGTTCATCTAGCTTCCTCAGCGTTGTCATTGTTTCCTTTCGTTGAGCTGCCTAAATCCCACTTCTGACACCAATTGTTGTAACTCTAGGTTAGGCACTCAACGAATAGGCATGCAACTCAACACAGTGTAACAGGAAATAAATACAGGTGTTTATTCACTAGGACAAACACATAGCATCCTTCAGCTTCCTCAGAGTCTTTCTACTAATTTACCAGTCCTTTAGACAGCAACCCGAATGTGGACCAACGACAGCCTTCCCCGCTTCGCTCCAGGTCCCTTCTACAACCTTCAGGCAGCACCAAAAGCTGGCTTCTTAGTTTCCAAACATTCAGACTCTTCACAATCCCTGATGCAATGTTATTATCTCCGTTCTAGTCTCTTCCTGTTTACGTTCACTAGTGCGCTAGTGCGCACCTCAAGCACTGGTGCAAGGCAGGGTTACAACAATATTAAAGAGGGGGTTTATCGTAAATTTTAGACGGAGTTTTAAATTATTTAAAATAAAAATCTTCCTTAACTGTGCTCTTGGAATTAGGGGATTTTCGTTTGCATTTTTTTTTTGTTTTGTTTTATAGAAGAGGGGGAGTTAACTGCAAAAACCCCAGGTAGGGGGTTTAAAACTCAAAACCCCTGGTAGGGGGTTTTAAACTCAAAACCCCTAGTAGGTTGTTTTTTTTAACTCAAACCCTTCTGGTAGGGGTTTTAAACTCGAACCCCCCACCCCGGTAGGGGTTTTTAAACTCGAACCCCCCTGGTAGGGGGTTTTAAACTCAAAACCCCATTGGTTGTGCTGGGGCGAGTGATGGTTTAGTATTAAAATCTCCCCTAAAATAAACAAAATCAAAGCAAAAAATCAGTCACTAAATTCCGACTCCCCCCCTCCCTTCGGGGGGGGGGGGGTTGAACCCCAACTAAATTTCCGGGTGCCTATATATCCGGTGCCTAAATTTCCAGATACCTTCCAGAGGCTACTCAGCCCCAGCTGTGACCTACATATTATGCCACACTAAGCACAGGCATAGGCCTAACCATTGTCCACCTGTGGTAGAATAAGTTTTGTTTTTTTTCCGTCTACCCTCGGCAATTAATTTTCATTGGTGTATACCACACCTTTGTAAGTGACCTCCAGCTGTCTCGTTCTGAAGCTGTATGCAACCAGGTGCTCTCTTATTCTACGTCAGTTAAAGTAAGTATTGGCGCCTAAGCTTGTCTTTAAAGCATTTCTGTGGTACCTCTTTACGTGCATATGACATGTTAGGCAAATGGTTTTGCCTGTCGGAATGCCATTTCGGAAAGTATAGGTGCTTAAAATGAAACTCCAAATATCTGGACTTCCAGTTACTAAGAAAATAAGCTTAGGTTTCAAAGAGACGACACTGGCATTTCAGCTAAGACGATCAGTAAAATTAATAGCAACTTAAATTGCAGTCCACCAAACAAGATAAAAAAAAAACAAGTGTGGCTTCAATAGCATATTGATGATATTTAGTTTACTTTTATCTCATTTACAAGTATTACTATTTCATTGACTAAGGTTTTTTATTGTCAAATAGGCATAAGTACATGTACTAGTTCCTGCAAATTTGATGAAAAATAATAATTAAATTGTGTATAGTCTATATACAAATGTTTATAAGAGATCACAGCTTAGCTTAATTTACTTAATATTATAAAACTATGATTTTGTGTTCTGACTCTACTCTAAATAAATTATATTTTATTTTAAGAATGCAAAGTTGGAAATTCTGTTCTGATGAAAAAAAATTTATTAAACTAAAGTAGATGTTTATGGTTCTTTTGTATTTATTTTTAAATTATTTATTCATTAAAAATTAATTGCTCATTAACATTTACTTGAAGTAAAGATCAAAAACAAAAATTCAATACATGATCAGCTCTCAATTCATGCAGATCACAGCCCATCACTTAAATGTATTTACTGTCAATTCTACAGACTATTCATTTCAAAATGTTGCTTTAAATTGTTATATGACACAATCAAAGTACTGGTACCTCACATTGATGTAGGCCTTAAGCAGCTGAAATAATGACAAATTTTCATTCACTAACTTGTACTGTCATTTATTATCAGACGTGTTAAAACTAATGACCTGTATATATAATTGATTAAAAAGGAGCATCAACAAATCTTGAACAATAATTGTCCACAGAAAAACTTTATTCTTATCCTAACAATATACATTTACAATGTATTTAAACAAGTTAATTTATACAAATCTGTATGGCCTAAAGATTATAGCGTATTTTGAGCATTGTGTGAATACCAAGTTACATTATTACATGAAAATAGTGTACTCATTTTTTAAATATTCTGGGTAATAAAAATTAAAAACTAATATGATACAATAAAATTGAAGCATTAGTCAAATAAAAAAAAAATTTCACTCAAGATCTATGTGAACTCTATGCTTGAAAAAAATCATTTTGAAATTAATTTAAAAAAAATAATAATTATGGTTCTTTAGTCAATGGAATGATAGCAGCAATTATTTAACAATTTCATGATTATCCATTCATCTCAATATACTTATAACTGAAAAATAATTCATAAGGTTTAGATACAACCATTTGAAATAATGATTATAATTTTTTTCTTAATTTGCTTAATTCAAATCTAATATAAACAAGATTTCCTCTGTCAAGAAACGTATGAGGGAACAACATGCATGTTCTTCTCAGTAAGTTTTGCAAAGGGCATTAAGAATATATGATGTTGCTTTTTTTTTGCCAACATTTTAAACCTTCGCACCAGGTTTTAGTTTTAAGGAGAATGCACCATATTTTATATGTATACTTTTGTTAGATTCTTATTTTAATTTTTAAAAAGTAAAATTTCCCTTACATATCTTGCAATCTATGGGGCAGATGATATAAAGTTTATCAGTTTCTGTGCCCCATGGTTAGTGAGGGTGTCATGTACCCAGCACAACAACCAACCACCTTTTGAAAAAAAAATCCCATTTCAGACCTCACAATCTATAGGGCTGATGATGTTAAGGTCATTTGATTCTTTGGCCAGTGCATCATGTGGCCAGCACAACAACCAACCATCTTTACTTTCCAAAACTAAAGTCAGCTACCCATTAGAGTTAGGTGGACTCAGGGGCACCCAAAAATCTAAAAAAATTAAATCTGAGTCTTCACAGAGATTCAAACCCATGACTTAACCATTCAGCCATGGATCCCCAAACTGCCTTTATTTATTCCTTACTATTGCCATGTATCCCTAGCCTTTTGAATTCTGAAATTGAAAATCCTAGTCTTAATCAAACCCAGGAACCCTCAGTTCAGAAGCCAAGTGCTTTACCACTCATTCACTGCACTCCCTATTGTTTTAATGGGGCTCAGATTAATAGTTTTCAAGTAGCCTACAATATCAAACAGATTTAAAGAAATACTAAATCCAAACCTGTTGGCTGAATGACAGGATATACATAAATATGTATAGAGCTTACAGTATAATATATATATCTTAAATTAAAATTGGTCCAAGACTTTTATTTTGCAACATGATGGGATTTTCCTTTCAGGTGGTGCTATGCAGGAGTCCAAGAATCTCATCTTTTCTCATAACAGAAAGTTATCTAGTTATAAAAATAAATAAAAGGATTTAAAAAAAATAAAAATATGTGTGACATATGTGTTGACCATGCTAAACGGTATATATGTTATTAAGTATAATTATATAATTTTGCCATTCTAAAAATAGTCTGTACCTAAAAGGAGCTACTGTGTTAATGTGTAGACATGGCCCTGACCTTAATAGTTATGAATTATTACTAAAGGTGAAGGCAGATATTCAGTTAATTTGATGGACATTGCACTCATCTAAAAGCAACTATAACATATATTATGATTTACATTTTCATGGAAAACTAGTTTTTCAAAAATACAAGTACTTCAGCTTATGAGAAAAAAATTAAACTTACGTCTATTTATGCGGTTATTTATAGTTACCTAGTAATATAAAATATATTGAACTAACACGTACATTCTTCATAATGCAGCCATGCGATTTTTCGTTTATAAACATAGCATTATTTAGGACCAATATTTTTCAAAGGCTGCTTTGAGAAATCAGGTATACCCATTAGGAGAAAAACGACCCCTTTACTCAAGAAAAATTTAAGAAAATGGAAAAGACACAAAATAAACACTGACATTCATAACAAAATAATATTCAAAATTGATTAGAGTAACACCTTTTTAAGTAATCATTTAAAGTTTAAAATCACTACATTTTTTTTCAACAATTATTTTGTGTATGAAATTGTGTATCGGAAAATGCCGGGTACATGAAATAAGCTAGTCCTAAAAAACAATACAGATCTTGGGTAAAATACTCATCAAATAAAGTACTGTAAATGTGTAGTTTCACTATCTAGTTTCAGGTCTTTTCTTTTTATAGCCTCTATCGGGTTATATCCCAACTACCCGTATTTTTGTGCAGAATTTTTTTCTCTATCAGGTACACTTAAAATTATAGCATAATAATGTCAGTTTAATTTAAAAAGAGAACTGAAAAATACAAAGATATATAGGGAAAAAAGCAACTTCCGGCCCAATACTTTTTAATCAAAGAAACGAAACGGACTAGTCCAACAAACCCTATTAATTTTTTAAGACGAAGCTTTGGAGATAATTTCTAGAAATAATAATTAATCTCCATTTAGAGTTGGCACCACAAGGTCAAGATCTATATATCTAGAACTTTACTTTGCAGCCATCTTACCCAATATAACTAGATCTAGAAAGTTTTTAAATATTTAATATAATTAAGATGGCGTCGGATTCTATTGAAGTCAGGACCTCAAATACATGTGAAACTGTAAAAGAGGAAGACGATGATAATGCCTTAAACGTAACGGTAAATTATTTCATACTTAGTAGATCTAGACCTTATACTTATATTCTATAATTATATTATATTATAATTAATATAATCAATAATAAAGTTTACTAAAAAGAGAATAATTATTTTTATTTTTGACTAGAGTAGTTTATTTAATCCGAACATTACATGAATTCGGACACTCGCTGTTTTTGTGGTCATTAAATCTTTATTTTGATATTTAATTTTAATATGAAACTAGCACGCTGTATAATATGCTTGTCCATTTTCCACTGATTCTGACCCAATTTCTTTCCATTTAGCTGTCTTTTTATGTAATGAAATTTAAAAGAATTTCAAATGTCAGGTTGTTGTTTTAGTCTATAGAATATAGATGTTAACCCGGATGACTTTACCTCTTCCTATAAGTAGGGTTAAGACTATATTTTTTGATTGGCTTAGTGACTTAGTGTGAGCTAGTCTATGCTAATGAACCCAGCAATCTGTTTTTGTAGCTGATTTATTTAATTCATAAGCCAAGTTGTTTGATAATTTGATTCCATACAAAAAAAAAGTAATCTAATATCTAATAGAAGATATCTATCTAAATTATAGGTTAATACTAATAAATAATAGGTTAAATCTACTATACTATACCCTATACTGCCCTATAGGGTATTTGAATTAAATTACGATTTTCTTACCAAGATTTATTTCGGATATATATAGCCAGTTTTGGACATCAATGTTAATGATCTTGTTTTAGATCTATATATTTGTTTGTTTGTTGTTGTTTTTTTATATTATAGAGAATAAATGGGCAAATGTTTGGAGTGAGTTGGTACATTAAAGGAAGTTAAATTTTAAATGCCTAGATCTAGACCTACTAAATAGATCTAGATTTATAATTTATATAGATATAGACTATAGACTAATAGAGAGAATATCAGAGGATTCAGATATTTGAGCAAGAATGGTCATCCTAATCTGTACTGTACTACAAAGATCATCTTTATTAGAAATTTATTAAATGAATAAACAAAAAATACAAACATTCAACACACATCTAATCATGCAAACATAGAATAAGTCTAAAAGTTCATGTAGAAGTCACTATCCCAGTTGTACCTAATTTTGGTAGAATGCTGGTAGAGTAAGTGTGTTAATATTTTTTTTCTTTTCGTATTTATGCATAATTTGAAAACATCTTAATGATTTCATGTTAGGGGCAATGCTGGGGGATCTTAAAATTTAGTTTTAAATGTTAATATAGAATTAGAATCTGAGTTTATTGATGCCTAAATATAGAGACTGTCTGAAATAAATTATGGTGTCCAGAATCAAATAAGGCGGAAAGCAAATTGAGCTCTCAACATTCTACTTTTAGGACCATTTTTTTGATCAATTTCAAATTGGCTATTATTGACATATTATATATCAAATTTATTGCCCAAGAATAGAGGAATTCAAAAAAAAATAAAATCAGAAGCAGCAGACAATTATTTAACTTGAAAAATGAGATCAAACACACTTACACCTAATAATGAAAAATCCATCACTCACAGAAGATATGTCCAATTATCCATGAATTTCACAAATTCACAATATTATTAATAGAAAAATGTATCACAAAGTAAAGTATATTTATAGAACATTTGAAAAAAATATATAAACATGTGTTTTAAGACATTTATGCCTATCAATTGAGCCCCCCCCCCCCCCATACCCCACCCCCTCGGTAAAAGTTGCAAATTATACTTTATCATCATCCTGAATAACAAAATCATTATCAGTTTTGACATAATATGTATCAATTTTAATGCCCAAGAACAGAGGAATCCAAAAAAAGTAAATTCATTAACATCAGGCAAGTATTTAACATAAAAAAATGAGATCATACACACTTACCCCTAATAGTGAAAAATCCAAAATTCACAAAAGATATGTCCAATATTCCATGAATTTCACAAATTCACAATATTATTAACATAAAACTGTGTCACAAAGTAAAGTATATTTATAGAACATTTGAAAAAACAAACAAACAACTTTAAAATGTATTTATAACTAATAAATAAGTCTCCTCTTCGGCCCACCCTACCATAAAAATTCACTTTTTTTTCTTATATTTATCTTCATTTTTTTTACATAAATACAGTATAATATACTATTTATATCAATATCAATTTTAGATAAAATGTATAGATGTATTTTAGACTAGAAAAGATCTAATATTAAATGAACTATTATCAAGATATAAATAGATCTTGTTCTTGATCATTTCTAGATCTAGGCATTTGAGGTCTAGACTCTAGACCTAATAATAGGCTTAAGCTAGAAGTGCGTGGTGTTTTCTGTTTACTATCTCAAATAATCTCAATTTTTGTATCTGTTGTAAATGTTGCTGAGAAAAGAAATAAAAACATTTATATTTGGTTTATATGTGTTTGTTGTTATTTTTAACGATGTCTTTAAGTTTAAGTCATAAGATGATAAGTGGATCTATTCTTCTATAGTCTATATCTATAGAGATTTAGAATTACTATTTAGTCTTAGATCTAGACTAGTCTAGATCTATAAACCACAAACATAACAAGTATTATTATATCTAGTGTCTAGATAAAGAAAAATGTAGTATCTGCGTTATTTTGGTAGCTCTAGTCTAGATCTACTAGTACTAGACCTAGATCTAAATTACTGTCTAGATCTAGAATCTAGATCTAACAATGGAAGGGATACAGCACTCAATTTTTTACCGGTCAGCATTTTTTTTAGATCTAATCTAGCAATACCGTAATTAATTTTAATCTAAACATTTAGATTCTATATCTACAATCCAATCTTTTATCCCGATCTTGGTTTTCTTGGCATTAGTAAAAAGAATTTACAAAGGAAAAAACACTGATACACTTGTAGTCGCCGTAGAAGTTTTTCTAGATCTAGCCTCTATTAGACAGTATATAATCACTAGATCTAGACTAGGGCTAGGTCTGATATAGATTATAGATCTAGCTATTCTATAATCTAGATCTAGATTATAAAATATAAGTTAAAATTAAGATATCGATCTCCATGCGGCATCACGCTGTGTAGTGTTTAGCCTGTTTAGCACGCGTGCGTTATTGCTGATGTCCAGTTATTCGATAATCGGTTGTTCGGATGCGACAACCTAGTATTAAGTACAATAATTACCTTAATAGTTGATAATATTATAAAAAATATTGTCTTATGGATAGTTCGGACTGAGATCGCTTTAAGCGATGTTTCTTTCTCGAGGATTCAGAGCGAATGATTGAAAAAACAAGTTTTTAAAAAAGCGTAAGCCCTCCGATTTCGACGACACCACTTCCGATTGGTTTATAAAAAAACGTAATAAAACATTATTTTTTATAGTTTTTCCTCTTTTATAAGTACGAAAATATTGCAATATGATTTCTAAAATAAAATATGTGTTTCCTAATTAAAATTGGTAATATTTAAGTGTAAATAAATAAATATCGGCAAGCGTACATTCGCGACAGCCAATTTTCGTATTTGCATTGAGGCTATTTTTTTTAAATCTAGGACAAACGAACCATTCAATTCACTTTTTTTTTCCTTGAACATTTACAACAACCATTTTTAATGATAAGTAGGCAATTTTTTTCATATAACTATAAAAATAATATGTTTCTTACCTTTTCAAAGGGGATCACATAAAACCACAAGTAAAACCTGTCAGTCGTGAATAGCCTACTTGGTGAATTTCACAAGCGCACAAAATCTTAATAAAAACGAATTTCCACAAAATGTTGCTTATGAAGCTTACACAAACATAGATCTACGTATCAGATCTAAAAAATACGCTACAGGTGGCCTAAATTCAGAGATAATGAATATTGACTTTCAAAAATGCATTTTCAGTGGGAAATCTGTTTTCCGCCATAATGTAGGTCAAATATGTCTGAATTAAATGAAAACACATGGCCTCTTTGACCTTAAATATAATAACAAATATAGGTTAGGAGTATAAATACAAGTAGTCATCCTTATTCTCCTTAAACTAATGAAGATTTTTATGCTTCATTTTCTTTTCTATGTCAAACCATTGACAAATAATGCAATGTCAAAATCAAACTTAGAAATTTTGGCTTATAGGTGTCCGAACAGCATTTAAACTACTCTAGTAGTACATTCAGTTTATTTATTCCGGACATTACAATTACAAAAATTTACATGAATCCGTACAACTCGCTGTTTTTGTGGCCATTACAATGTAATTTACATCTTTATTTTGATTATATGCATACTTTTTTTACTTAAATGCATTTTAAACATTGGTCACCAATGATTGGTGAAAAAGGAGAATGAGACAAAATTTTAGAGTACTAGATCATGAGATCTAGATTTAACTAAAGCTAGATCTATCTTTCTCTGCAAATATGGCATACTTTTTTATTAATATTGAAGAAGATAGTGACCTCAACAAAAGAATACTGACCAGGACTTTCCATTATTCAAATCCAGTACTTTTATACACATTATCATAATTCATATTTTGTTGGGAAATTTCGCGCTAAAGGGTGGTAGTGCTATTGAACAAGGCATCATCACTGAGAAGTTGAAGAGGAAACTGATCCGTTGGCTATGATATTGTAATTGATATAATATTACATTCCATATATATATACACATAAAACAACATTAATCCATCAACCTAACCATCCATTATTGACTGGTTAAAAAAAACAACTAATCCACCCATCCAGTGTTGAAAGAAATAAATATTCTATTGATATTTAATAAGGTCTAACTAAAAGGCTAAAATATTATCAATCTTGATGTCCATTTTATCGTACAAATTATACATATGTTGACAGCATCATAGGTTGAAATACAAATATAATGTCATAGAATTACTAATTTCAACATCAGACTAGATTATATATTAGATGTAACTGTACGATAGGACTAGATATGTATTTAAATTCAATATTGATCTCGACTTTATCTTAAAAATATTACATATAATCATATATATATATATATATATATATATATTACATGTTTACAGCACATTAAATCGTAATCAAAATATTACTCCATAATTGCTATCTATTTAATAATTGCATCATTAGTCTATATAGTCGTAATTCTAGATCTATATATAAATGCTTTTTTTTTTTCACAATAAAAAATCCACTACATTTTTATAATCATTTTATGTAATTATTGTAATTCTAATTTAATTTAACTACTAAGAATATAATATATTCTCTTCTCCCCCTATTTAAAACTACTGCTAGATCTATTATATATATATATTCCTATTTATTTATTCATTTTTATATATTTATATAATATAAAATATACATAACATTGCTATCTCTGTATTTACAGTCAGTATTTTATATAATTTCATCATTAGTCTATAACTGTTAAAGTCCTAGATCTAGATCTATTTAAATTCTTTTTTTTTCTTTCACATTTTAACAAATCTGTACCTAGTCTATAATATATATATATATTATATCAAATACTAGATTAATACTTTTTTCCACATCTACATCCACTACTTTGTGTAATTATTTTATTAATAAGAATATAATAAATATATATATTCTCTCCTCCCCCTATTTAAAACTACTGCTAGTAATAGTCTATATTCCTATTTGTTTATTCATTCTACATAGCTATCCATATTTAGGGTCAGTATTTTATATAGAGGTGTATGTGAGTCGGCTCTATAGCTGTATTATTTCTATTAGTTTATTTTTCTCTCTTCCTATCCATGATTAGAGTCGGTATAAAAAAACCCATCTCTAGTGGTTATTCCCTCTTTTAATAATGCTTTTGGTATTGATCCAGCGCCTTGACAACGCAAAAATCTGGCCTGGGGGTGTAAATACTGATGCTAAGTGCAGATATTGCCTAATAATCTATAGATCTACCTAAACTATAATATATATATGAGTGTTTCTCCAGTACTGGTGCCAAAAAGTGTCACATTATGCTAAAAATTAAAGTTAAAGTTTTTGGTTTCATTTCAACTGTATTCACTTCTTCAACCAGTTCACTTTAAGAATTTATCAATAGAAAATGAATTGCAAGATGTAGATTTTGACAGCAGTGTCTATTCAAGGGGTACCCCCATTTGCGTCACAGGTGCATCACCGGGACACCACTTGATAATTTAACAACAACCAATTGATAAATTCATTGTATTTTAGCATAATATAACTGTCTTTATTGATATTAGTCTTTAGATACTGAAATTTATGCTTTTGCATAGAAAAAGTGGATTTGAGCTCAATTCAAAAATTGGGACACCGTAGCACCTGTGACACTACAAGTTAAAGTTTTTTTAAAAGATATTCTGTGAGAATATAGAAATTATTTTATTTTTGCACTAAAGTGATCCATTAGACTTATTATTAAGTTCACTATTCTAGTCATAAAGTACCCATTTGTAAAAATGCTGCTTTAATTTCACAAAATGTCGCAGGTGCTTCATGGGACACCATTTTTTTAAATAATGTTTATAAGTTTACATTTTTGTCTTATCTGTGCACAAGTGAATGATCATTATTATTTTTAATTATTGACAAATATATATTTTATATCTTTTGTTAGTTTTAACACACAGAAAAAGGTTTGAAAAAAAAAAAGAAAGAAAAGAAAACACATAAAACTGTACACAAATTTTATTTGACAAATTCAGAAATCAAAACATTCCACTCTCAAACTATTGCCATTGGTATCAACATCACTTCAGTAACAATCATGTCTGCATACACTAACTGTATGTCCTGCACTTCTGGATATACAAATATATTTCTTTTATTTCTGTGCCTTTTTAAAAAATTATTTCTGCGCTGATCATCCAGGACTTCTATCACAACTCCTGTTGGAAAAATTACCAGCAATGTTGAAAAGTTAATACTTCAATCTAAAACATACTTTGAACTTGTTTATTGAAATTAAAAGGTACACAGTGCAAAAAATTATACCTGGATAGAATATTTCCCCATACTTGACAATCACACAGCTATTTACAATGTACTTTTGATGAGTGAAGGAAATTGTTTGGGCCTGAAAAAACAACAACATGAGGCTGAAATACTTAATTTCTAAAATGAGTCTAAAATTATTTAGCAGGGTATATTATTAAAAAACAACTTATACAATACAGGTAACATAAGATTCAATGAAAATGTTTATATGTAAAAGCTCTTTACCTTTGAATTTGAGCATATGGGACTGACATCCAAAGAGTCTTCAAGATTTGACTGAGATTGCACTACTGAAGAAAAAGAAACAATTTCATTTAGAAATCAATTAGGTAATTTTAAAATGAATAATGTTTTTTTCTCAGATAATTGTAAAGTGCTATTTAAAAATAAATAAATACAAGTACTTACCATTTTGTTTCTGAAGTTTGAACACCTTCCAAGAGCCACATATTTCATCATGCAGGCACTGACTGCCATATGAATTTCTGCATGGATAGCAGAAACAGCTTCTATTTCTGTAAGCAATAGTGTTAGGTGTAATACCTCTCACTATGTCATTGAAAGATCCTTCTTTATTTACTGGTCGCCACTTTGATACCTTTTGCAGTGTACCATCACTCTGAACATACTCAGCCGTCATCTTTGACCACATACTATACTCCACTCTGCTAATTCATCCGTGCAATTTTTTAAAGGCTCAATACTTGTTAATTAAATCCACACCACAGTTGCTACATGATCTTTCAATGCACTGCAGCTTATGAAAACAATTGGCATTAGTTCTTGGGCATAGAGTTAAGTCAAGTGATGAAGCTGGATTTATTAATGTCAGCTCTCTGTGTCCTTTTTTGATCAGAAATTGATTAATGCCCTCTATATAAAGAAAAATCTTCAAACAGAACTCACATAAGCAAGACTGCATCTTATGTTAAGTAGCTTTTGCATGAAACGTTTTCCTGTTTGAGCACTAACAGATGATTGAGAGGGATCAGTTCTTGAGACATCCCCTCTACTGTAAAAAATGAATATTGTTTCCAAGGCATTTTGTGCAATGCAATCACTTCATTTTTTTTCTTGCAATTTGTTCTGATTTGCACTTGGACATAAAACTTCTTGACCAAAATGTTAGAAATGAGTAGCACAACCTCTGAGTTTGTTGTACTTACTAAGGATACTGCAGAGTACTTGTCTATGAGCACTAGACATGACTTTTTTTTTTGCTGGTGGAGTGTAGTTAGGTTTTGATACTTTCTTTAATGTTGTTTAGAAAGATGAGCTTTCTTCTCTCAGGTAGGCGCAGAAAGCGTATGTCATGGAGAGCTTTACTTTTTCTTGGGCAGCATATTTGTGTGAGACCATCAAAAACTGCAGCATATTTCTTGGGTGACCTAGACAATTTCATCAAAGCCCTTGAAACAGCCATTCTTTTTGCCACTGGAGTCTGGAATCCAGTACCTAGTGATTCACCAACCTCTGCTGAGATGACATTAAGTGGACTATTAGCTTGCTGTTTTCTTTCTTTGCGTTTTCTGTTTATCCAAGCTTTTTCATGTGGGCTTAACTAGGCCCTGTATGCAGCTTTTCTCAACCTTTCCTTTTCTCTCCGCTCTAAAACAGCAACACGTGTTAGAGACTCAGGCTTTGATGCTTGTAAATTTAGAGTCTTTCTTGGCTTGTAGACGCCTTGAAACTCTAACAGATACTCCATTACTGAAATCTGTAATTTATAAAAATGTATAAGTATCTAAATAAATAGATCTATTATATATAATATAGGCCTACTAATAAATTTCATAAACATATAATATATTATATATTGGTGCATTATTTAAATCTAGTCTAGTAATGCCCATAATTGCTTGATAGGGATAGACTCAATCAATAGTATAGGACTAGTACTGTTAATTATATTAACTTAAGTTATAATCATTCAGTGGTAGACTGAAAGAACTGAATACAATATAATTGAATATACTGTATAAACAATACAATGGAAATTAAGTGCAGGTTAAACCAAACTTTGTTTTAGATACTATCTACATTTTAATATAGAATAGGTCTATAATATAGATCTAGTCTCTAGATATTTTTCTAGATACTGGTCAATTTAAAGAAAAATATATTATTAAATCTAAAATTAGATTCTAAATCTAGTCATAAATGATCTAGTCTAGAGTCACTAGTCTAGATTCATAAAAGATCTAATGATTTCTAATCTAATAATATAATCTAGTTTAGATCTAAATCTAGATATTGAATTAGATCTAGACTGACTAGACTATTCTACTCTACTCTAGGTCTAGATCAAGACTCACAACTACATCAAGCTGCACTAAACTTTCAACAAACATTCAAAGACATTAACCAACCAGTCGATGACCTCTGGAATTTCATTAAAAACCATCTTAAAAGCATTATAGAAAATCATATACCAACTAAATACACATCAAACAAAATAAATAAATGCTGGTTTAATAATAGACTAAAGAAGCTTTGTAAACAGAAGGAAAACCTCTATAGAAAATTTAAAGAAACTAATGCAGAAAGAGTTTACAAAAAGTATATAAAAATTAAACACTTAACCCAAAAAGTAAGCAGACAGCTGCAGAGTGAATACATAAACAATGTAATATCTAAAGATAACAACAAAAACCTATGGTCATACATTAAGTCTAAGAAAATGGAAACAACAGGCGTAGCGCCATTAAAAGATGAACATAACATAATACATAATGATAATGAAACTAAAGCAAACATTCTAAACAAATACTTTGCATCAGCATTCTCAGCCCCAGGAGACAAAGACATATTAATTTGAACCAAGTAGACAACATAGAAGATATAGTAGTACAAGAAAATGGAATTCAAAAACTATTAGCCAACACCAAACCAAATAAAGCTTCTGGACCTGATGGTATTCCAGCTAGATTACTCAAAGAACTAAGTAATGAGCTAGCCCCAGTGTTCAAAATACTCTTTCAGGCTTCACTTAACCAGGGCAGAGTACCAAAGGACTGGAAAGAAGCTAATGTCACCCCCCTATTTAAAAAAGGAGAAAAATCTGACCCAGGAAACTACAGACCAGTATCACTTACCAGCATCACATGTAAAATCCTAGTACACATAATATGTAGCAACATCATAAACCACTTAGACAAACATAATGTCCTCACACCATACCAACATGGCTTTAGGAAATATAGATCATGTGAAACACAACTAATAGGACTAATTGATGATTTTTCAAAAGGTTTAGATAATAGTGAACAAATAGATGCTATCTTACTAGATTTTTCTAAGGCTTTTGACAAAGTTCACCAGCATAGTTTGCTTAAAAAATTAAAATATTTCGGCATTAATGGTCCACTGCATCAGTGGATTAAAGACTTTCTGATAGGGAGAGAACAAACTGTAATAATAAATGGCTCTAAATCAACACCGATAACAGTAAACTCAGGTGTACCTCAAGGTACAGTCTTGGGTCCACTACTATTTTTAATTTACATAAATGATTTACCAAATTGCATTAGTTCAGGAACAAAAGTCAGATTATTTGCAGACGATTGCATAATATATAGAACAATAAAAACAACACAAGACACAGATATTTTACAAAGAGAATTAGATGAATTACAGAAATGGGAATCAAATTGGAGCATGTCTTTCCACCCAGAAAAATGTCAGTTGTTAAGAGTAACAAAAAAACTAAAACAAATTAATTCCACTTATCTTATTCATGGCAAACCAGTATCACAGACTAAAAACGCAAAATACCTAGGTGTTATAATAAATGAAAAACTATCATGGAATCCACATATTGATGAAACTACAAAAAAATCAAACAAAGCATTAGGATTTATTAAAAGAAATTTCTATAAATCAAATAAGAACATAAAACTAAAATGTTACTTAACCTTGGTTAGGCCAATAATAGAATATGCATCCTCCGTTTGGGACCCCTCAACTCAAGAAAACATTAAGAAACTGGAACAGACACAAAATAGAGCAGTGAGATTCAAACGAATATTCACATTTGACTAGAGTAACACCTTTAGTAAAATCACTAAATTTAGAAAGCCTTCAGGACAGAAGGCTCAAAAGTAAAGTAGCAATCATACATAAAACACTGAACCATAATCTTCAAATACAAAAACAAAATTTAATAAAATACTCTGAAAGACACAAAGATAAAGGCACATTCCTCGTCCCATATGCTAGGACAAATTTGTACAAATACTCCTTCTTCCCTAGTGCTATTAGAGCATGGAATGGGTTGCCTGAGCTAGCCAGGAAAACCAGTGACTTGGCAGAATTTAAGTCATTGGTTAATATGCATGACTAAATGCATGACGCGTAGGACGTAATCATCTTCTTTTTTGAAGTAACGTCTGTATTATATAAGATAAGATAAGATAAGACTCAAGAGTAAATCTAGCTATAATATAATGAATTACATAATTAGATCTAGGTCTAGATCTAGAGTAAATCTAGATAATGAATTACATAATTAGATCTAGATCTAGAGTAAATCTAGATTTAGGTCTAGAGGTCTAATCAGTCTAGATTTCTAGATCTAGAGTTAAGCTCTTTAAAGTTTTAAAGACAAGTGTCCGAGATGCGCCTCAAACGAAAGATCTAATAGTTCTAAATCTTATTTACAGTAATAAGTAAATTTTAATTATTTAATATTTCTTAAACAGTACCGCTTTATTTCTTTTAGATGTAGCTAATATTATCTGACACTGTAAAATCTTTAACAAACTATCACTAAAATCTATTTGGACTTAACAGACGCAAACTAGGACACCATTTGTAAACAAACGGAGTAGTGTCCACTGAAACGCCCCAAACGATGTAAAGTAAAATTACAAAAAATATGAAATGAAAGATGTCAAAAAATGTTCATTTAAAATGATTAATTATGAAAATAGTTTATTACATATATTAAAATCATTTAATCTTAATTAAAACTTCCATGAATACAGAAAACGTAACAAATCCTGAACTCGCATTAGACGCTACATGTGACGCCATAATTTATGCATGGAAAACACCGCCACGGGGTCCCATGGAGCGCCTCAACGCCTAATCCAATTTACTTCTCAAAATAAAAACAAATTAATTATTTTAAATCCCTACACACGTCTACTATTACATCAACATAATTGTTTTAGAAATATAAACTTTTTGTTTAGTAACAGGCTTTAAAATTGATTAACTTTACGATTTAAGACTAAATTGTGTTCAAGACGCTTCACGTGACGTCATGATTGAATGGTTAAATTTAGTAACCTCGTAATAAAAAAAGCACTTCGATTTGGATATTGCAATCAAACTTATTTGTAATAAGCTTAAATTTCAGTAGAATAATGAAATATCTACGTACCTGATGGGTTGTTGATTCACAAAAGATCACAAAAAACAGATTAAATGAGGTTTTTGTGCAAGATTGCCGGCGATTGATCGTGTCGACGATTGAGGCGCATCAATGGTTAATTGTGGGACACTCTATTGTTTACGTACTCCTGTTAATTACTACGCTAGTATTTCCAGCGGAAACGGCACTTCTTTTGTTCTACACAATACCTGTGATGCTCAAAAGAACTCTCATTCATAAAAAGTAGTGTCGTGGGAAAAATAATCCCATTCTTAACACACGCAGCACAGGCGCTTCATCTGGGACACCTTGATCTATTTTAAGCTCGTTATGCATGTTTAGAAAGCTTTTAACAAAAAAAATACTTTAAAAGAAATCTTTAATGCTTGTTGTAACAGAAATGCAATGTTGAGCATATTATTTATTTCTTGTTTACAATTCATAGAGGATTGTAATTCCGTATAAAGTGGGACACATCGCGATGCGCCTCAAACGCCTTTTTGTGGCAGTGTTTAATCAATATTTTGATAACCTTGAGAAAAACTAAATAATGACATTGAAATATGAGGATCTTGTTAACATATTCCAACAAAGATGGAAGTTTTATGCCCCTTGGTTTTAGTACGATATTAATTCAATCATACCATGGTGTTCCGTGTTACATCAAAAGCCGCCATTTTGGGTAGTAATTTCACACATTTTTTACAATTTCAATATTTCCCTAGCACCTTATGAGCTCAAAATATCAAAATTTATAGATTAACCATTTCTTAATGCAATGTAATGCAAATTGTCACATTTGAATAACAATCTTATGAAATACGGACTTTTTAGTGAACCAACACCTAGTTGTAACCAGTACTGGAGAAACACTCATATATATAGATCTAGTTAAGATAGAGGGGAATCTACTCAAGTCTACTGATCTACTAGAATAAAGCTGCCATATCAAACACCCCTGTTGTATACAGTATTGAACATATCACTGTATTTTTATTAATGTCTTTATTTTAATGGTTAGTACAGAATTTCTATTTTTAGCATCATTTTTCTACTAGACTACACTGGTATGAAAGCGTGCTATTTTGACCAAATACACATGAATGGGAGTGCTTCCGATACTAAGGCTACTGTGTAGCCCCATGGTGCATTACAAGCTTGACCTATATATTTGGATTCAGGAGTGAAATGAAAACATGTATATTACACTTCCTTTGCTTTCCATTAAACTTATTCAGAGTTAGAAGTGATGTTCTATACAGTTTGTCAGTTTATAAAATGCTACAATATTTATCAAATTATACTTATGTATTTTTATGCAATGTTTTCTTTAATGTTCAAAGCAAAAATAAACATAATCAGTAAATTTTTTGTAACTAAGAGACAACAAAACATACAAGCAAGTTATAAATATATATATGCTTATTAAACATTATTTTGACAAAAAAACTTTTTTTTTTTATTGGTACAAATTAACAAAAATTATTTTGCAGATTTACTTCCCTTCTCTCCTCCCCCCCCCCCTCCCCCCCAATAATTTATATATATTAAATTTTGAACTATCATTGTAACATGTGTATGGCAATTAGTCTTTTCTTTTCTTTTGCACATGGTAGTTCACCTCTTGCTTGACCAGAAAACAACTGAAATAAAAGAATTAGAAGATGATTAAAACATTTTTAAAATGCATTTTGTCTTTCATGGTTTACAAGGTGTTCGATATCATAGTCAAGGAAAAAAAAATGGCTAAGTTTACATTTTGTCATACCTACCCCACCCCTCTTTGACATTAGATTTGTTATAACTATGCATGTTGAAACTTTGCAGCGTGTAGGACGTAATCATCTTCTTTTTTGAAGTAACATCTATATTATTTAAGTTCTAATTTTATGGATGAAGGGTTTATAGTTTATAGATGGTTTCATTTTTTTCTAGGTCTAGCCATTACTGAGCTGCGAAAATTCAAATGTGAAAAAACCTCTGCGATTTGGCTTAACTTGTTTGATATGGCAGCTTTACTCTAAATCTAAAATTATAATATAAATAGATTAAATACTCAATATCTAAATCTAGACTCTAGTACTATTTTAGATCTAGACTCTATAGACTCTACTCTCTAGTCACACTCTAGTAACTCTCTAACTGTAGCTACTGCTAGTGACTCTCTTGTCTAGTAAAATGTAGAGTCTAGATCTAGGAACTAGAGTATTATATATATTTTATAGCATATAGATCTCTCTCTCTCTTAAATATATTAAAGTTAAAGCTCTTCTTCTGAGCTTTCCAATGAGGTGTATAGAATGTTATTAATTATGGGTCCAATAGATTAAAAAGTACATTCAATTTTGACACATTTTCAATGAAGTATTTGAAGCAATGGAAACCATGGCATGAGATTTTCTGAAAAGTTAAAAAAACAAGTGTGTACCATTTTGCTTATTTTTATCACTTTGCTATCCATATTAGCATATATCAAAATTGAGCTTAGGATAATGTGCTTACAATAAAACTAAAAGTATTTTATTTTAGTCAAATATTACACGCCGCCTGCGGGTTTTAGTTGGGTTATTACTGATAAAGTGGATTGGATTTAGACCTATATTAAACATGGTTTCCTTCCTTTTATTTTGCAACAAAAATAAAAGAAGAGAATGACAATAGGTGTATACCATTTAGCGCACATATTCATGTGATGAAATTTAAATATTGTTAAAAAAGTTTTGCTCTTTAATGGAGGTAAATTTAGGTTTTGGGTGGACATTAAACATACACTACGGTCTCTGCCATGATCCATTAAACATTTATGACAATTTTTATCAAGATTAGTCTTAGCGGTTTTGATTTCTCTCCGGGACATACCTACATATATACATACATATATGCCTTACTTTCTGCTTTATATTATATTAGATACATTTTTTTATAGATTCATATTTTATTTTTAACCAACTCAATATGCGGTTACTATTTATTTGTTTGTAATAAAATGTTCATATCTTTCTATTTTTATAAAATGTTGATAAATCCAATTATTTGCCAATCTGAAGTTTTATTTTAAGGAACAGATTTTTCAAACAAAACGAGGCATGTTGCATTTGATTCTTGCAGTGACATTTTTCATTACTTGTTTTAATTCTTTTGGAAGTGTCTTCATTACTAATATTTGTCAAAGAATCATGTACAGTGAATTCCATTGACATTTGGAGACTCTTTCTATACCAAACCAAATGTTGAAATCGAGACGAACAATTTAGCAAACTTGGAGCACCATCTGTGGCAGACCCCACTAATATTTTTCCAAGAGATTTTATACTTTCCAAAAATGAAACCACTTTCTCTTATACATCACATGCTGTGTTGTAATCATTTCAATGCATTTGCAAAAGAGAAACTCGTCTTTAAAATTACCATCATTTAATTAGCAAATCCTATATCTAAAATACTAGCTATCATTATCGGCATATTTGCTATCAAATAGTTATTTTGACTTCATGGATTCCACTTATAGAATGATGACTTAAGAAGTGACGCATTCCATCTTTAACTATGGAAGTAAAACCGTATCCTAAAAAAAAAAGGTTATTATAATTTCTTTTTCTTGCGTTATTTTGTTTGAGATCCATTTAATATGGTGTATTATCTATATTATAAAGAACAAAGTATGTTATGTATGTATGTCTGCCAAATGCAAGATACCTGGCTAATAAGAAAGTGGAAACAATACAGGAATTTGCTGACAAGCATAACATGAAGAACTTCTTCCATGCCATAAACGAAGTCTATGGACCTTTAAAGTCAGGCTCATCCTCTCTACTAAATGCTGAGCTGATGGGACAATCCTATTGACAGATAAGGAAGAAATCCTAAAACGCTGGGCCAAGCACTTCGAAAAGGTTCTCAATACACCTTCCATTATAAATGAAGCAGCCATAGACAGGTTACAGCAAGTACCAATAAATGAAAAAAATGGATGACTGATCTTGCCATTCAACAGCTCGCAAGCGGAAAATCCCCAGGAGCTGACTCCATTCCCGCAGAGGTCTACAAAAAAGGTGGATTAGCCCTGATTGAAAGACTTCATGGCTGTTCTTAATTATGTGGGAACATAAATCCAAATTCAATTCAGTAGATCAGTATAATACCCAAAACTAAGATCCGCAGAAAAATATCTTGGGCACGACATGGCCTTAGGCCTAAAATGTGCCAAAAATTCAAAACGTTAATTTAAAATATCTTTTATATTATTTAATTTTTGCAAAAATAATTTTGTATTGCAGGATAAAAAACAAGTTGAACAAAGAGAAGAAGAAAAGTTAAAAATGAAGTATCCTAATTTGGCTAAAGGAGGTGGTGGATCAGCACTTTTAAATAAAAGACTTCAAAAGGGAGGAGTATGCATCTTTTTTCATTATTTTTTAAAAATCATTTAATGAATTGATTATTTATATATATATCCTATACTCTTCTTGTATGTATTTATATATATTTGTATATATATATATATTGTATATTTATAAATTTTGTTTTGAAAACTTCTTTAAAATGTCAAGGTATATTAAAGAGAAAAAAAATTGTCAACTCATTGGCCACAAGGGGAAAACTTGAGGTCGACTGTTATATTGCTTTGAACATGTTTCATTTAGGAAAAATTAATTTTGGCTAGAATGTTTATGAATGAAAATTTTCCGTGACATCCAGGAAGAAAAGAACTTGACAGCACTAGGCTTACAGCAGTACACTAAAACATTTCTTTGCAAACAAGGACAAGTTTTAAATAATTCATTTGGCCTAATTAAACATTTGCGCACCACCTTATTGTACATTGATTAATTATGGAACTATGGAAGGAGAATAAAGAAATTTAATTTGCAGATGCATGATTAGTTATTGCGTTATATAAAATGTTGAGCCTTGCCTGTAGTTTTTATTTAGTTTTTGTTTTGCTGGTGAATTATTACAATACTTGCTCACACTGAACATGATACTTAGCTTGCAGTCAATGAATTTGCATATGCTGATGCCTCTTTTGGTTTAACTATAAATCTCGGTCAACCCCGGCATGAGCTTCTTAGAGTCTGACAGTCATGTAGGAGTATCGTATGTCCATGATGGAGAACGTATCCCGTATGGGGGACAAACATATGCCAAAGGCAATCTTTTTTAGTTAGCTGGAACGCTTCTTTAAAATATGAAAGCAATGTTTTTAAGTCTCTTTGGAAATAAAGTGAATGTAGCCATTTGTGACACTGCGAAGACATTATTCCAGCCAATAATTCGGCAACATAAACAATTGACAAGAGGTGCTTTTTTTGTAGACTGTATCTTATCTTATGAAATACAAATGTTACTTCAAAAAAGAAGATGAATATGTTCTATATGGGACTTAAGAGACATTCTTTACTAATCGCCATATACATTGACATTTAGAACTAAAAGAACACGAAAGGAAATTTTCAAATAGGGAGTCTTTACCAAGAGACATTCTTTTCTAATCGCCATATACATTGACATTTAGAACTAAGAGAACACGAAAGGAAATTTTCAAATAGGGAGTCTTTACCAAGAGACATTCTTTACTAATCGCCATATACATTGACATTTAGAACTAAAATAACACGAAAGGAAATTTTCAAATAGGGAGTCTTTACCAAGAGACATTCTTTTCTAATCGCCATATACATTGACATTTAGAACTAAAAGAACACGAAAGGAAATTTTCAAATAGGGAGTCTTTACCCGATCCAAAATAAATAAATATATTTCCTCAACAAATTATTCAAATAAGGAAGGCTCGATCACCTGGTTATATATATATATATATATATATATATATATATATATATATATATATATATATATATATATATATATATATATATATTATATGAGGCTTGTCATTGTGTCCGAAGATTAACGAAGAATGCAGTATTTCCTGTGACTGTGCATTCCCAGCTGTGACCTACATATTTTGCCACATCTAGCATAACCATTGCTGGCTGGTGGTTGATTAAGTTGGGGTTTTTTTTGCCGTCTTCGTGGATTTTCCTTTTTTAGTGGCCCCGAAAGGGGAAAAGACGCTATTAGTTTTTTGCGAAATGTCTGTTCGCCTGTCAGTCCGTCCCGTTTAGATCTCGTAAACTAGAAAAGATATTGAAAATCCGACCTCTCAATATTTTAGACCATTCAAAGTTCTGATGCAATGGCTACTTTTTTTTTTCTGAAAGCGAAAAATCTAATTTTTAAAATTAGTTATGCAAGCAGTTTTTCAAAAAAAAAAACTAATTAGTATACATTATAAGTTAGACCTAAATTAAAACGAATAGTTATCTTGTAAACTTCATTTTCATGAACTTTTTCTTTATTGCGATTTTTTTTTTTTTTTTTTTTTTTTGAGCATTTGAATAAGAGATTGGACCTTATCAAAACAATTACATCAATTATAAGACTTCAGTTAGGCCAGGAGAGGCGCAGTAGCTGATCGGTAAAGCGCTTGGCTTCTGAACCGGGGTCCCCGGGTTTGAATCCTGGTGAAGACTGGGATTTTCAACTTCGGAATCCTTAGGCGCCTCTGAGTCCACCCAGCTCCAATGGGTACCTGATATTAGTTGGGGAAAAATAAAGGCGGTTGGTTGTTGAGCTGGCTACATGACACCCTCTTTAACCGTAGGCCACAAAAACAGATGAACTTTACTTCATCTGCCCTATAGACCACAAGGTCTGAAAGGGGAACTAGTTAGGCCAGGTTCACATCTAACTTTGCATTCACTTGCACCTATCCTTTGATCTGCTGTACCGTTGGGGCACTACACAAGATCTGTCAACCTTCTTTCTCCATTTTTATCTCTCATTTGTCTATGATATAATTTCATTTGGATGTTCTTTCTGGGTGGACCACTTCGGGGGCCGATTTTGAGTTTGTGTTTCCACACAAACTGTCTTTGTAATCTTGTTCTCAAATGTGTATCTTGCGGCCTTTGTAAATGACATCCAGCTGTCTCATTCTGAAACTGCATGCAACCAGGTGCTTTCTTCTATGTCAATTAAAGCAGGTTGGCGCCTAAGCTGGTCAAGAAAGACTGCTTTTGGCAGTCCCCCATACGAGATACATACCCTGTCCAGCATAACTGTCAGACCATAAGAAGTCCCTCTATGCTGTCCATGCTGGCGTTCGCAAGGACATTGCAGTTTGTATTGCCGTCTTGCCACTGTATGTCCATGATGGAGCACAAGCATCTTTGTTGAAAGTGTTCCAGTAATATTAGTTGCTTTCTGTATAATACCTATGTCTCAGATTCATATAAATAGAGGGGTCGAGTGAACCACTGCTTGATAGACATTGATTATTTAGACATGCGAGCGATTTATTCCTACAAACTTTCACCTGTTGTCCAAAAGCACTAGTGGCCCTGGCCAGACGTTTATTAAGTTCCCTTGAAAGGGTGCGTCATTTGATACTTTGTTTCCTAGATTATATGTATACAATCCTTATTATATACACGTACAACTATATATTAATACATGTTGATATGTGAGCTTTGCTATGTTTAAAAGTTGTCAAAATGCAAGACATATGCAGAGTTGCCTACAAGTACACATCTTGCGTATTTTGTTCGCAAATGGACACGAAAATATGCGAGTACGGTTTATCACCTGAAAATACGTATTTCTCCTTCTAAAGCAAAAAAATAAATAAATAGATTTTAAAAAAAGGTTACAAAGACAGTTTGTGTGGAGACACAAACTCAAAATCGGCCCCCGAAGTGATCCACCCAGGCAGGTAAAAAAAGGCAGGTTTCAATATTTTCATCTGAATGAAATTCTATCAAAGACAAATGACAGAGAAGAATGGAGAAAGAAGGTTGATGGATCTTGTGTGGTGCCCCAGCGGTCCACAAACCAAAGGATAGGTGAATGTGAAGTTAGATGTGAACCTGGCCTAACTAATGTTTTATAATGAATATATAATTGCTCTAATTGTTTTGTAAAGGGACAATCTCTTATTCCTCAAGAAAAAAAAACATTTCGTAAAAAAAAAATTCCTTTAGTTCAGTGTTCTACTGTTTGTACATTGCATTTCACACGAAAATATGAAAAACTACTTATTAATTGTTGTTTTAAATTATGTCTAACTTGTATGCATACTAAATAGATTTTTTCTCTTAAGAAATAAAGTAAACATTTTTGTGTGTAAATGTAGTAGTTAGTATAACAGAACTTACTTAACTTAGCAATATAAATGTAAAAAAAAATAATTTTTTGAATAAAAATCTAAAACCATTTGCATAAATGTGTTAAAAATATGGAAAATAGTCATCTCCCCTACTAAGGAGCCTCCCATGTTTGTTACTAGTAATAGTGAATAGTCGTAAAAGTGGTGTGTTTTTTTTTAATGAGAAAACTGCTCGCATAAGTGATTTTCGGTTTCAGAAAAGAAAAAAGTAGCCGTTGCATCAGAACTTTGAATGCTCTAAAATATTATTATGTCGGATTTTTACTATCTTTTCAGACAGACATTCCACACAAAACTAATAGCGTCTTTTCCTCTTTCGGGGGCCGCTTAATCACAAATATATATATATATAATAATAACGCTTGTCTTCGAGTCCGAAGATTAGTGAGGAATGCGGTATTTCCCGTGGCTGTGCACCCCCAGCTGTGACCTACATATTTTGCCACATCCAGGGCAAGCATAACCATTGTCCGCATGTGGTCGATTAAATTTTCTTTTCGTCGTCTGCTTTTGTCCTCAGCAGCGGATTTTCTTTTGTTGGGCTAAAATGTGTATCCCGCGGCCTTTGTGAGTGTCCTCCAGCTGCCTCGTTCTGAGGCCGCATGCAACCAGGTGCTCTCTTCTATGTCAGCCGAGGAAAGTTGACGCCTAAGCTGGTCTTTGAAGCATTTCCGTAGGGCGCCTCTGTTACGTCGACCACCTTTTAGCTCACCAAAAAAGACTGCCTTTGGCATGCGTTCGTCTCCCTTACTGGATACGTGCCCTTCCCAGGGTAACTGTCAGACCATAAGAAGTCCCTCTATACCGTCCATACCAGCGTTTGCAAGGACATGGCTGTTTGTAGTGCGTTCTTGCCACCGTGTGCCCATGATGGAGCACAAGCATCTTTGGTGAAAGCGCTCAAGAAGTCTTAGTTGTTTTCTGCATAGTGTCCATGTCTCAGAGCCATATAGAAGGGTTGAGAGAACCACCGCCTGGTAGACATAGATTTTTGTAGGTAGGCGGAGCGATTTGTTCCACCATACTCTCACCTGAAGGCATCTATATATATAGATCAGTGCATCAATGCCTGGAAATGGACTATTTTTATTAGATCTACCAAGAGATAGTATCGCTTTTTTTTTTCCGCGAGCGCTGATGTGCGAAGATTTAAACATTTACAGATTAACAGATATGTATATATATATATATAAACTATTTCAACTGTAGTGAAGCATGTGTATCAGGTATTTAGTTGGATTGGAGAAACTTTAAGTAATGACTGTCTTCGCACACACTTTATAAAAATTTCAGGGAATGTGCACCAACTGGTTGAGAACTGCTGTCTAACCTAATAACCTGGTAAACACCAAATAATTTTACTTTAATAAAATGTCAATCTAAATTGGAGAAATAATATAGTCATTTGTGCACATATAGAATTGCATAAAACTAGTCTAGTGAGTTGATTAAATGGGTGTAACATCTATTGGCCTATCTAAAAATAATACCTAATAGTATTATATTACTTCTAATTAGTGTGGTAGAGAATTTTTTTAATTAATAGATGGAATGAGGTATATCAGGACATGAACCCCAAACTTCCAATTGGTAATGTAAATGCATATTCTATTTTACCAACAATTCAGCCCCCCCCCCCCCTTTTTTTTTTTTAGGGCCATTAATTGTAGTCTTTAGCGTCCTTGAAATAAAATGCATATGAAAATATATGATCTTTGAAAATGTTGTATACACACATTTTACTCTCTCACTTGTTTTTATTAAATAAAAAAGAAAAAAAAGCTCTGCTATTAATAGAAAAAAAAAGGTGAGAACACTTTTTTTTTTGTATAGAGGTTAGTTTAATTAAAAATACTCATAACAAAGGCAAAGCAGTATAAAGCTTTCATTAAAAAATATTTCACTAAATATTGCTGCATGTTTTTTTTTTTTACAAAGCTTATATCAACTCTCTCTGTGTCTGTTAGTCTGGTAAAAAGTTTGTATATGTTATTTCTCTGACACCCAATCTCGGATCTAGCTAAAATTGTACACAATTATATCTTTTTGCCTGACAACTCAGAAATCAATTTTAAAAAATTTACCAATTAGTTACTTAACTTGGTAATTAATTATTTTGTTTGGTATCCCAAACAAGGGAAAAAAATTGCACTTGATTATAGTGGTTATATTAGCTGAATAGGTTGCCTCTCTAAATTGAAACAAACAATACATAAATTTACAATCTTCTCTAATCATAAGTACCTCACTAGCAGAGTGGTTATCATGTCGGCCTGAGGAGGTGTGAGTCACAAGTTCAAATTAGGTCATTTCCCTTTTTTTTTTTTTAAATGCTTTTAAAAACCAATTATGATCAAATCCGCCCAGATAGTCCAGATAAGCAAGTGATAGGATCATAGCGTATTGAGAAAGCTAAAAGCTAGAAATAGCACTAAACAAAAAACAATAGGTAAAAATATTATTTATTGCACAGATTTATTGTTGTTGGTCTAGATCTGTTACAAATTTAATGACATGACTGATCCAAACAAATTGATACAACTACACTTTTTATAAGCTTTGTTTGTTTTTTTTAAGTATTTTTTGTTTTTCTTATTGAAATATTCTCTTTTCAAATTTGGTTATTATTCTAAGAAACAAAATTAGGAAAAAGGACATGGAAACATGATTTTTTTTTGAACATGTTTCATTATCTTCAGGAAAATCAATCCTTGTGTGGAGTTAATAAGTGTACCATACATAAATGGTGAATGGTGTTTAATTAGTATTGTAAAAAAGGACTAAAGACTAATATTGTGAGTCATTTACTAAGGGCTATAACAATATGTATCACTAGCAGTAACAGGTTATAGTGTTTATATATAAGAAAAAACACACAAACTAAAACATTTTTTTTTTTTTCTTTCAGCAAAAGTATTTTGATTCTGGTGATTATGCTATGGCTAAAGCAAAGCTTAGTGCTAAATCTAAGCCTCCTCCTCCACCGGAGAAAATAATCAAGGCAGAAGCTGTTGGTGAGACAATACCAACTCCAGAAAATATTCAGGCTAGAAAACCATCACTTGTAACAAGTAAATTGGCCACCGGCGAGTTAATATGATGTGTTAGTTAATGAGTTCTTGCAAACAAAAATATTTTTCTAAGGAAGACAACAGTGGAGATCTTTTCTTGAGGAAGATAATGTGAATTAAGTGGAAATAATGTTTTGCTTTTATTAAAAGTTGTGTTGTGTTTTGTGGTGTAGAAAACCAAAGTACCGGTAATAAAAAAACACATAATTTTTCACTTGGTGTTAAGGTCTAAACACTTACACATTGAAGTTTCTGACTGAGAATTGAAACACATTTTCTTTCTTTGAACTTAATGTTACTATTGAAGTCACTAGCTGATAACAAAATATAATATGAAAAAAAATATTTTTTCCTGATTGTGTTTATTCATCACATAGAATAGACCTTAGTGTGTTCAGTTATTTGGAAATGTCTTTCATGGGTAGTTTTCAATATATTATTTTTATACAGTTTTCAGGAATATACATTTGAAATTCTTATTGAGAATAACCATGAAAGCTCTTTCAACTCATTGGAAAAAAATGTACCAAAAAATTTAAAATATTTTTGTTTTTTTAAATTCTTGACTATATTTTAATTGGCAACTATTCCATAATCTTGTAAGATGTTTGATTTTGGAAAATGCAGAAGAAATGCATTCACTTCTTCACTTTTGATATGTTTTTCATGTTCAGTTAATCTTTGTAAAAATGCATTTTAAGATCCAAGACAAATTTAGCACACAGGGCCAAAATGTTAAATTTTCTAAATTTTCTTTTCCCTGGAATTATTTTACGTAACTTGTGCAACCGATTCATAATTTTTAAAACTCAATCCTATAATTCTAACATGGTTAATCAAGACAATTTCCATATAGATCTGATTTGGCAGTATTACTTATGATGTCGAATAAATTAATCTGGTTGCTCATTTGACATGTATTTATATAAAAGGAAAATTACTTATTGTAGTTAGCATTTTTATTCCACTTCTCTAAGACGCCCTACAAATAAAATATTAGATCTATATATATTTTAATTAAAGTAATTATAAACAGGTCCAAGAACATATTGAAAAAAAAAACAACTAAAAAATGATGTCACTTTCTTTTCTCCTGGGTGGGTGGGGGGGGGGGGGGACTGCTTGATATGATGATCCTTCTATTATAATAATTTTATTTTTTTTTAATAATTTTTCTGTTACAGATCAACAAAATAGATGTTTTCTTCTCTATGACCATCATTTGGTTTGTTTTGTTTTTAATTATTTTAACGATGACTGTATGGTCCTACACGTAAAGCAGTTAAAAATGGAATGCCCCACCGGTATTTCACATTTTAGATTACCGGGTACCGACTAGTTTAATATTTCACTGCCTTAAAAAAGTTTCCATCTGTCACTACGAGAAGGTGCTGCTTAGTACATGCTGTGGAAAGGCTAGATCTGTGTACATTACCCTTTTTCACAGTATTTATATTTTATATGAATTTGTAGGTTAAACTGGTTTCATACTTTATTTTCGTGGCAAAATTAAAAAAAAATGTCACCGGAACATTTGCCATGTTTGACCTATATCTAAATCCAATCCACTAGATCAGTTATACCCAAACTAAGGCCCGCGGGTCATATCCAGCTATTAATATAACAAGTGATTCCAAAGTCATTATATTGATTTTATATTTGTATTTATGAAGAAATTAGTATAAAGATTTAAAGAGGCAGCTTATAAAAGTACCGTATGCCCTATTATTAATTACGTTGATCCTCTTTGGCGGTTGCGTATAGACAAATAAACTCTCCCATTGTCTCGGCATCTTTTAATTTTTCATTTTAGTTTGGTTAGAAAAAAAATTAAACAATTTAAACTAAACTTTACTAATTATTATTACTATTTTAAATAACGAGGTCTTAACAAATCAAGTCAAAAGTCTATGTAGGATAAATTGCGATGCGGAGGTTAAAAAAAAATGAGCGAAAAGATAGAATGAAAGAAAGAGCGGGCCGTGAGATGTCATTGTGAAAGCTAACACTAATTCACGGGCTAAACAATGGTTATGTTGATCGTTAAAATGAGGCCCGTTTATTGAAATACAAAATAATAATACTAATAATTTTCAGGGGGTGTCCCATCCATAATAAACAATCTAAAGCCTGGAAACAACTCAACGAGCATAGCCGGTGTGCACTGTTAGTAGACCGTATTTATAACTGAAATTGTTAGTACGCTATATTTATAACTTGAATGAGATCTATGTAAGAAGGTATACTAGTGTCATAATAGGCCTAATTTTCTGTTTTCACAGAGAATAAACAAAATACTGTATACAATTAAACTTAACAATTAATAAACAGAGACTAAGTGTTGATAAAAGTAGATGTTGAAGATTATCATTTTATTATGTCACATCCCTTTAAGTACCGGTACTTTCTCACAGAAACATCCACAACAAATAATGATGTAAATATAAGCGTACATCTTTCCTTGTAACTTTCTGGTCAAAGTTCTTCTTATTTTATTTCACAAGTTGAGCATTTCATTATTTTCGAAAAAATATATTTGGACAATCCTGGCCAAATCACTTTGTCTTGCCTTCGATCTGGTTTTCTTTAGACCAAAATGACCTGTGTGCAACATGTCGAGAAGTTCATTTCTCATACTTGCAGGAATTATAATTCTAAACAATATTCCATTCTCTTCATGAATACTGTCTTTTAATGACCAATACAATTTTGCTGTTTCATGAACTTGAGTTTTTAACTGGTCAAACTGACATGCTTAATTGTACCGTTGTGCTATGAATTCTCATAACCATGTTATCATTTGAATTTGATTGTTCTTGACCACTGAATGGCACTGATGTACGCATGCGATAACGTATCAGCTATTTGCATTTTTGAACCTGAAGTGTAAGTTACTGTTAATTGATAGCTCAACAGTCTTAACATCAGCAACTGAAGTCTTGGTGAAATCTTGTGTAAAGGCTTCATCACAATAGTTTGCAAAGGTTTGTGATCTAATTGTACAGTCACAGTTTGTCCGAAAATATAGCGTGAAAATTTTCAGTTGCAAACACTATAGCTAACATTTCCTTTTCTATCTGTGTATATCTGCACTCTGTTTCTGTCAAATAATCTTGACGCATACCTATCTGATTTGCCTTCTTCTATTAAACATAAGCTACTTCTAACCCTTTAGAAGAAGCGTCACCCTGAATAGTAACTGGTTTTTCAGGGTTAAATAATTACAGAACTGGTGCTTTACTAAGAAGCGTCACACTGAATAGTAGCTGGTTTGCAGAAGTGGTGCTTTACTAAGAAGCGTCACACTGAATAGTTGCTGGTTTGCAGAAGTGGTGCTTTACAAAGAAGCGTCACACTGAATAGTAGCTGGTTTGCAGAACTGGTGCTTTACTAAGAAGCGTCACACTGAATAGTAGCTGGTTTGCAGAACTGGTGCTTTACTAAGAAGCGTCACACTGAATAGTAGCTGGTTTGCAGAACTGGTGCTTTACTACGTGTTTTCTTTATTTGTTGGAAAACATTTTCTTGCTCTTGCATTCCACTGCCACAATACATCTTTCTTTAGCAATTCACGTAACGGACTGTTCGGAATGAAACTTGACAGAAAGTTCAGCATTCCTATTTGTCTCTAAATTTCTGTGAGATCTGTTAGTAGCCTACTGGCATTTCCATTATTGCTTTGATTTGAGCTGGATCTGCACGAATACATCTGCTCCAATTTGTATTCCGAAGTACGGTAATTAGCAGCAGAAAGTTTATGTTATATCTTGTTCTTGTTGAACTTCATAGTTTTCTTTGTAGCTCTCTCCAGAACATTTTCAAAAATTTGATCATGTTCTTTTTTATCTTTTGCTGCAATCAGCATGTAATTTATTGACAACATTATTATACTAAACTTTACATACCTGAGAGGTCTGCAGCATAGTGTGAATTTGGAATGGTGTGAATGCGTGTTGAAAGAAAAAGAGAGAAGGATCCAAAAAATGGAGTAATGTAAACGAAGTTGTAATTGACATGTTATTGTTTGTTAATCAAGATTAAAGTCTTCATAATCTATTATAGATGAGTCTTTTGGTGTATGATTAAGAGTCTCATCTGCTCGTAGGCCTAACAAGTGGCCCCGAACGTATTCAGCTGTACAGTCGATCTCTTGTCAAGTCGAGACATTAAAGTCTAGATCTAGCGACAGTGTAATATTGGTAATAGACAATGGCGGACAAGGCTGAGTCGCAGCTTTGAAGGAAGAGGGGAGGTGGTTGGATCTTGAAGGATCACAACTATGGAAATATGTTCAAGAAAGGTTGTTGGAGAGAGAAAGAGAGAGGGAATAGAAAAGGAAAAGAAAAGCCATGGACAAGAAAAACAACGAAAGGATTGCAAGGGAGGAAAAAAGAATAACTTAAGGATTGCCATTGAAAGGGACAAGAAAAATGAACTAGTTGCCATTGAAAAAAATTGAAAGATTGGCAACAGACCAAGCAAAAGAGAGTGATAAAAGAGTGGCACTACATGAAATAAACTGGCAAAATATAAAGGTGTGATATTCAACAAAGACATAATCGACATTGACATTTTTCTGAAGAAGTTCGAAGTCGAAATGAGAAAACTGGAATACCCTGAAGACAAATGGACATTCTTGCTGTCTAGATCATTTACAGCGGAGGTCCCTTCAAAAATATGTATGAACCAGGGTAACTACAATGTTGTGAAAGAGCAACTACTTCGAACTTTCGGGAAAACAGAGGCTTTCCATCGCTTACAGTTTTTCCTATGACAACTAATGCAGTGTTTTTCAAACTTCGGCAAAAACAAAACGTCATGTTGACGTTGGTTGCCCTTCCCTTGCCAGCTAGGCAAGCGCCATCTTGCCAAAAAACGCATTCTCCTGACATCCACAGCTCATTATTCATCCTATTTAAAAAGGCCGGTCAAATTTAGTAAAAATAAAGTACGTGAGGGCAATGGCTGATACTGAAGTGTGAGTGACAATCGAGATACAAATATTGTAAGTATATCTTTATTACGCATATTTATCGTAATATTTTCTTCATGTTAAGCGAGACATCTTGTAGTAGGCGTTTTTGTTTTTTTTTAAATAAGAATAAGACGCCAACAGAACGATGGTTATACTCTAGACTGTTTTGACGCGCGCAAAACGTATAATTTTTAAGAACCCTTTGAATAATGTTTTTACTTCTACCTAACCCTAATAATTATTATGCAAATTTAAAGGCCCTAAGTACATTACATATACAACAGATGTGTTCCTTGAAAAGAAAAAGATACCGGTACTCCACAGAATTAGATTACGGTTTTAAGTGTCGCCGTCCAAAAAAAAATGTTTAAAAAAATTCTAATACAAGTTATGTTCAATACGCCTGTTTGTAGCTTCGTTTTGTTAAAGAACTTTAATACAAAGCTATGACCAAAACAAAAAGTCGGAAGACGGAGAAGAAATCAGGTACCGGTAGACCAATGGGAGTCTATTCTTTTTTTTGTGTGTTTTGTTTGTTTTTTTGTTTTACGATTCAAGTATAAAATTATAGTCCCAAAGTTATTTATACAACAGAAAAATTTCAGATTGAGTAAAGGTTGGGAAAAGACGACTAGGAAAAAAATATTTGGTTTCTGAACTCATCTCAACTGTTACTCTACTGCTTAAAAATTTCTTATGAATTCTAAATTTACCAAAGCATATTCCTTTAATAATTATTTTAAATTCATGCGCAATTACATAGACTGTGTGGCCATTTTTAGCGGCCCCCGTAAGGGGAAAAAGTCGCTATCAGGTTTGTGCAAAATGTCATTCTGTCCGTCTGTCACACTCAGATCTCGAAAACTAGAAGAGAAATGAAAAATATTATTTCACCATGCGATGCGACTTGAAAAGTTTAGGTGGAACGGCTACTTTTAGTTTTCTAAAAGCAAACCGTTTAGTTTATAAAATTAATTATGCAAGCGATTTTTTCACATAAATACAGCAATTCTAAAACAATTACGTAAATGTAAGGGAGGCAATATTACATATGTTAACAAAGAATAACAATATATACCGGTATTGTGTATTTTCAGTATCATTAAGTCAAATATATTTATAAAATGTACAAGAAATGTTCACAACAAATATAATATTAGTTAAAGGTGTTTTTTCTGGTCAACTAGCTGATAAAATTAAAATAAAACAATTATGTTTGTTTATAAAGATTAAGAATGCACTTTGTATGTAGGCCTAAATATGACGCACATTTTTTAAAATGGACTATTATATATATGCAGCGACATTCGTGCAGTAGCGTGATATGTATTTACAAAACACAGTGCTATCAGTTCCCTCAAAATTTTAAAAATAATCAGATTTTATTTATTTTTTGTTTAGTGCCCCCATCAGAATAAAAGAGGCTTATTTTTGTGCGTTTTGTCTGTCGATAGGTCTGTCCTTGACGTTTAGATATAAAAAATATTTAAAAAGCTATTGAAAATCTGATTTACCCTTTAATGTTCTTCCCGTAACAACTCAATAGTTTTAAGTATCTATAATTGATTGTTCCGAATTTTGTGTGTGCAAAACTAATCAACGCCAACGAATGTTTGTTTGCTCTTCTAACCTATAGGCCCCCTATTTCATTCAATTTCCATGCTTAAACGTTATTACAAAAACACATTATCAATAATATGTTGTTCCGTTTTTTTATGTAAATAGTATATAAATGCTAAATCAAAATCTTTATACTGAGTTATATTTCATTAAGTGTAAAAATGTTCCGGATATTGTTTTATAAAAAAATGAATTATGTCAAATGATCGTTTGAAATCGCATAATTGACTAGATTTAGTAATACACTTATATTCTTTGACAATGCGTCACTATAATTTGATTATCGATATCAAATTGTTCCGTATTTTCATCTTTAAACAAATTTTAAAAATATCGAGAATAGGTTGTTTAGGGCTTTAAAAAAAGAAAGTAATTTACTAGAAACGATTATTGAAAATCACTTTTTAGACATTTAAATTTCTTGCTGAAACATAACATAAAAGTTTTTTAATCGATAAAGCATGTTCCGGATTTTGTTTTGAAAAGAAATCGACTTACATTACTTACATTTTCTTTATGTCAATGTCTATGAACCCTCGAAAAATTGCTCTTATTGAAGAAGGTGATTTTTAGTCTAACTAGGCCGTGTGACGTAGTGTTTTTTTTCGTTTGACGTCATATGAAATGAATTCTTTAAATGAAATGCTAAAAGAACGCACTAGGTGCACCAATGTCTATGAACACTCGATAGGAATAGCTCGTATTGATGAAGGCGTTTTTTTAGTCTAGGCTATGTGACGTAGTGTTTTTTTTTCCTTTGACGTCATATGGAATTAATTCTTCAAATGGAATGCTAAAAGAACTCGGTATAGTATAATAATGTTTATTAAGCCTAGTTATGTGACTCGCGTTTGAAAAAGGAATGATATCTTGATTTAGATCTAATCTAGATTTTTTAAACTTGATCTAGATTTTTTTTACAGTAGGCCTACCCCGGTATAAGGATTTATATTCTAATTAAAATAATTTTAGAGTCTAGGTCTAGAATTTCTATATCTAGTTAGACTGATATAGATGTCAAGATGTAGAATTTCAATTTCTAGACTTAAAGTGTAGATTTTAATTTCCAAACGTCTTGATCAATACTGCAATGTTATAATATAGGCCTACTAAAACTAATCTACTATTTTTAAATTTAATGTTGAATTCACTCTATAGATAGATTATCTAGGATAATTTTTTTTACATAACGGTAAATCTTATCTAACTTACAGCTACATTATTCCAAATTTATATCTTAGATCTAGATCCAGTAGATAGGCCTATAGATCTTAAGAGTGCTAAATCAGAAGTTTAATTTGGGTAGATCTACATCCTCATTCTAGTTCCATTTAAATGAAAATGCCAATGTCTCTGTTGATAGGCCTAACTGTGCTGAGACATCGAAGTACAAGCACGATATATCTGTTCTTTTTTTTTTTTTTTGTTTTTTAATTACAAATCAATGCTGAAAGATTATCTAAAATCGCTCGTCTGACATATTGTAGCCTACATATCCGGTAGATGTCATGCCGTACCGTAATGTGTAATATATCTCTTTATCAATAAAAGGCTATTAGTTTATTATTAAGTTAAGAGCAATGCCTGGTCGTGCTGTTAGCGTGCTGAACTAATTATCTCTACGGTCCCAGGTTGTTTGTTTGTTTATTTTACATGTTTTGGATGTTCCTTCAGAGTTGAAGATAGTTTACTTCCTAGTCCAAACCTCCCGTAGAACGACGGGGGATGGGAGCATGCAGGGTTTGAACCAGGGACCATCGATAAATCTGAACAACAGTCCAGCGTGCAACCTGCACGACCAGGCAGGGTTCAGAAAAAAAAATCATTTTTTACAACGGAAAATGAATCTTTGAAACATTATTACTTTTGACCATCAAAATTAAATCACGTCTTGAAATATTCCTTGCGAATAGGCGGATCCGACAGGGATCCGACTCCGACGGGGGCTGCCTCCTTTGTAATCTTGTTAACTATTCTGTTTGTGTCTGTTTTAGAACGTCATGTATTCGTCGGGCCGGTAGAGTGGAAACGATTATCATGTAAGAGACAGTAATTTGATTGCATTTGACAATAAAGAATTTGGTTTGGGGAGACTCGATATAAGAATGTTATTTATAGTGTATATAACTTATATTAGTGACTGATTGTTTTGTCAAAAATTTCGTAGTTTCTTAACTATAATACAAAAGAAAAAGTATTGGTCTGCCCGCTGTGGAACGGGGTGATTACATCTATCGCCCCACCAACTGGTACAACCTCTTACATCTATCGCCCCACCCCCAACTGGTACAACCTCTTACATCTATTGCCCCACCCCCAACTGGTACAACCTCTTACATCTATCGCCCCACCCCCAACTGGTACCTCTTACATCTATCCCCCCACCCCCAACTGGTACAACCTCTTACATCTATTGCCCCATCCCCAACTGGTACAACCTCTTACATCTATCGCCCCACCCCCAACTGGTACAACCTCTTACATCTATCCCCCCACCCCCAACTGGTATCTCTTACATCTATCCCCCCACCCCCAACTGGTACCTCTTACATCTATCGCCCCACCAACTGGTACAACCTCTTACATCTATCGCCCCACCCCCAACTGGTACAACCTCTTACATCTATCGCCCCACCCCCAACTGGTACAACCTCTTACATCTATCGCCCCACCCCAACTGGTACAACCTCTTACATCTATCGCCCCACCAACTGGTACAACCTCCTCTTTCATTTTATATTTACTAATGATTTAATTTCAGATTAGAGTATGGTGTGACATAATATACAATTGGGTTTTATTATCAATAAGTAGCTTAAATAAAAAGATTCTCAACTTATTTTGTTCACACTCTGTGATTTGAGACGGGGCAGAATCTGGTGTGACTGATCAAGCCAATCCTGGAGCGGCAGAGTTTGTCACGTAGTATTAAAATTGGTCAAAATATGAATAAGTAGCTTTTAAAATGTGGATAAATAACTAATTATGTTAACAAGCTGTGATTTCAGCAAAACAATTGGATCACCCACCACACACACTAGAAAGTTAAGGGTCGGGGGGGGGGAATTGATGGAAACGTCCCACCCCTCCAAATCGGCCAACATTATAAAGGGGAAAAATAGGTTAAAATATCGGAGTGAAGTGTGTTATGCATAATAGGAAGATTGTACAATTACCGATTGCCAGAGTCACCATTAACACATATAAGATCCTATTAATCAGATGACATAGGTTACAGAGAGCATGAGAATAAAGAATTAATAGTTAATGTAGAAAGCAATGCAATTGAAATGGGTCAAGATCAAAATATAGTGAGGCAATCAGGTGTATGGGGAAAGCGATATAAACCCACATAATAGACGTACAAACTCTTACATCCTATGTTTTAATTGTGGGAGAATGGGACATACTAAGACATAGTGTCAACATTTAATCAGAGTTAAAGAATTAAGGTACAATAGTGAGAGGCGTATACGAGAAAAGAGAGGGATATTAGCAGGCTAGAAAACTTAGTACAGATAGACAATACTGTATTGGGATCTGCAAAGCCGGTAATGGAGGGATTTCATGTAGGGTATATAATGTTAGGGTTATATAGATGTGATTATGATGGATATACTAATATACTAATGATTGTTGTAATCTACAATGAACCAATATATTAGTAATGGATTGGATGCCACTGTTTATATACATGTATGTTAAAGCTATTACCATAAGCCTTACGCTCCGCATTACCAACACATAAGCCTACTTCAGGACAAAACCACGGCACTGTGTCTCATGGAGGCATCCTAGGTCTGGGCACTGGCACCAGCTGGACATGATACTGACACGGAACGGAAAAGGGACTTTGGAAACATACTGCTGACACGTAGCTTTCAAAGTGCGGACTGTGATACTATCACACTTTAGTGTCCTGCAGGACAAGACTGCTGCCTACTAAGATCCACACATCACAGGGAAAAGGAAAACCACGCCTGAATACTGCAAGCACAAACAATCCTGATGTTTCCATCAAATTGACAAACAAATGAGAGGAAGCTTTTAAAAACTTCTCAGTGACTGAGTTAGAAAAAAGCTAGACGTTCATACGTGATGCTATTTACCAAACATCCTCACTGGTCTTTGGGAACAAAATAAAAAGAAAAATGATGACTGGTTTGAAGCAAGTCTGCCAGAAATGGAAACTGCCACTAGAAACAAGAGAGTAGTCATGCTAAATTACAAGAAGGAGCCCACCCCAACCAACTTACAAGCGCTCAGATCTACACCAAACAATGTCAAAAGAATAGCGAAACAGTGCGTTAACAACTACTGGCAGGACCTATGTGAAAACATCCAATCTTGTGCCGGTTACTGTGATGATTTCTGTTTCTTTATTTTCTGATATTTATCGATGATGTATTATTATTATTCTTTCAATACAATCTGTATCTTTTTCTTCTTATATTAAAATCATCTTGCCGGAGATGTATATAAATAAATTTATAACACAATGTGTTCTTTTCTTCCTTCTTTATTAAACTTCTTCAAACTAAACTTATACATATATTTTCAATTCAATAACAACTTGACTTAAATATCTTGATAATATTCAACTTTCTAATACTACAACTTTAACTGATATACCTTACTACTGAAACAACTTTATGATACAACTTTAACTTCAACTAGTGGACCTCATTACCAGAGGCGTCATTAGGGTCGGTGTCACCCGGAGCGGTAAGCTATGGGTGTCAACCCCCCCCCCCCCAAGACAAAAACAACTAACAAACTCTTGTTTATTTTGTTTCTTTATGTTCAACACTAAAACTGTAAGCTAATTCATTGATGGTTACACATGAAAATGTTTTTTTTATTCTATTTTACAATGTCTTTGTTTTTGACATTTAATTCAAAGTTATTACATAAATTTAAAATGTAAAATTATTGAATTGAGAAAAATTGAGTTGAACATATTATTTTAAATTATAGATATTTAAGAGTTCCTTACGGAAAAGGTTTTAAATTTCACTAGTGTTTCTCAGCTTCTTCCGAATAGACAAATTAGTACTTAAACAGGTTTACGTTCTTGGAAACATCGTCAAGCAAAGCCTGGAATACCAACAAACAATGTTGATACGCTTTGTTGATTTAAAAAAGCTTGATAGCGTCCATCGGAATCACTCTGAAAAATAGCAAGAGAATGAGGTATTACGCAACAATTTGTCCAGATTCAGCGACATATCTAAAGCAAATCAAGCTGTTGCCTCACAACAGACGATGGGATTCTTCAGGCATATGATAAAGTATGGCGGCCGTGGGGGTGCGGGGACGGATATATTACTGGATTAGAGACTTCCTAAAAGAGCGTACAGTAAGAACAAGAATGTACGGAGAACTCTCAGGGGAAATGAGCCTCGAGCACGGCCTCCCCCAGGGCTCCGTCCTGTCATACGCCCTTTTCACGGCCTTCATAAATGACCTACCGGCTCAGCTAAAATGCCAAAAGCTGCTATATGCTGATGATATTGTCCTTTGGAAATCCGGAAAGAGCGCAACCTCTATACAAAAAGTGTTGTAAGAAGATCTCCATACGCTCTGCTCATACACACAAAAATGGAGGTTAGAAATAAACACCTCCAAGACGGTCTATTCTCTGTTCACGCTCAGGAGTGGCATTCTTGGGCAACCTTTCCGGACCATGGCCTCCCAATATCGACACTGTCATCATGGCTTCACACAACATAAAACAACGCTATGGCACCCCTGTAATAATGCAGTGGGTACCGAGTCACATAGGTGTGACTGGCAACACTATTGCAGACTCCTTAGCCCACCAGGGAGGGTAAATTCCACCCACTGAACAGGCTGTAAGTTTTCATCATGCTCTGGCTTATAATTAAAAAAACAGAAATGGAAAAGTGGTTTGAGTTGTGGGACAAGTCCCAAAAACCCCGTGGAGTCTGAGAGCGCATGAGGCGCCCTGACGGCACTTCCCCGTGGTGGAGGCTGTCCAGGCCTGAGCAAGCTATTATAACACAGTGCAGGACAGGCCATTGTCCCGTTGGGTCATATTTCTCACGGCTATGGCCAAATTTCGATTCACGGTGCCCCCGCTGCGGGGAAGAAGAAAAAACCGTGCCTCATATTCTGTTTGACTGCCCCAGACTTGCTGATCTCCGTCTCGACAGGTCTGGGAAACCAAAAATTCTCGACCTGTATGGCGACATTTATGCACTACGCAAGACAGCAGGGTTTCTGTCCAGGGCTTTTGCAAGAGAGGATTTGAGCCTCTCAAGCCCTCACTCAAATGGAGTTTAATGTTGATGATGATGATGATGAATATCGAGATGTATATGAGATAAGGATGTATCTAATCACCATTTCTCTTTCTTGTAGCCATCGACGATGTTATAGAAAAACATTAAACCGATTGTATTCGGGTTCCCATGGCGTAAACAAAACCCCGAGCATAGCATTACTTTGAAATAAAATAAAATGTATACACGAAATGAAGGATGAAGACGCCCTAAAAGTTATACATATTAGGTGCGGGTTACCCAGTACCCCATCAACATTGGTCATACAGATCCTAAAGAAATAGAAAATTTAACCTATTTAACCTGTTATCTCAAGCGATGGAGTTGCATATCATGTTTTTGCATGTCGGATTGGAAAGCAGGAGCCGTCTTTAAAAAAAATACGGCCTATCTGAAGAAACAAATAAATTAGCCTGGAGATTAAAATCCACCAACTCAATACAATCATTGTCCCAACGGCCACGTATCTTCGATGGTGATGGATGAGAAGGATCCTACGAATAACAGACCGAGATAATCTTACCAATAGAGAAATCTTTTCCCACACAGGCTTTTGCCATTTAAGGAAGTGGCGACTGAACGTCGATTGACATTTGTGAGACATATCATTAGACAAGACCAAACACGTTTACCAAAGTCAGTCTTAAGTCTTAACATGAAAGCCGAAAAGTGGAACGCAAAAACATGGCCACGTCTAACTTGGCGTAACACCTTTTTAGAAATCCTGAATTTCGTGGGCACAGCTGGAAAGTGGCTGTGAAAGTTTTCACTGATTTCTGTGGAGGGAGATGCAGCACTATGAGTCGAAAGGCGCGCGAGCGGCTTAAGTCTATGTGTTTCTCAACATTTTACAATAAAAAATGTTCCGTTCACCACTCAACTGGTCAGATAAGATGTTTGGAAAGCTCCCTAAGTTCAGAGTTGTCCAAGACGAAGCCACTACGTATTATTTTTCTCATAATAGGAAGATTACAAGTCAAATAGAATTCGATTAAGAAGGTTTGGGACATGTTGAAACTAAACTGTGAGAGGTAGCAATTTTTATTCTTAAAAGTTGCATTTTGGTGGGTGTCACCGGTTGTGGACCGCACCCCCACACCCCCCTAGTGACGCTACTTCTCATTACAACGCCAAGACAGTTACTTACAAGGACCTGTTACTATGCAAGGACCCCGACTAAATAGCTTTTCCCCAATTTATACTTTTTTAAAACCATACTTTCCAGAATCATAAAAATTTCTATTCGAAATATTTAATTAACTATGACCTTTTAGAAAATGACGTATGCGACTTTTTTTCCTGACCTCTTTCCCTGATTAGATTATTATAATTAACGCGAGTTTGTTCTGCGTCTTCTTAGACCTGACCCCGGTTTCTGGAAACAGGTCACATTAGGTCACATTATCGATTTGTGACAGTAACATCATAGAACTATATGAGAACATGAAAAAAGCTTTTGGATCTCACACCAGCAAGTGTGCCCCTCTCAAGTCAAAAGATGGTTCAATCATCAGTGATCGTGCGCTGCAAATGGATCGATGGGTAGAGCACTGTGTAGAACTTTAACCTATTGAAAATGCCATCTCGACAACTTGCTTTGTCTAACTTCCATCACTTTCAGTTTTGAAAGAATTGTTTGTAAAATGTTTGACATGTTTCGGATGTTCCTTCAGAGTTGAAGATAGTTTACTTCCTAGTCCAAACCTCCCGCAGGACGACGGGGGATGGGAGTGGGCAAGGTTTGAACCCTGGACCATTGATAAATCCAAACGACAGCCCAGCGCGCAAACCGCACGACCAAGCAGCCCTCGGTAAATGAATTGAGCACACGGGAATGCACCCGGAGAAGATGGTATTCAATATTCATGCATAAGCCCTTCAGGTTGGAAAGCAAGCCTATAATTAAGCCACTCCATGAACTGCTTAGCTTGTTCTAGGAACAAGGAATGGTCCCCCAGGAATTGAAAGATTCAAACATAGTAACAATTTACAATGCGACCACTCCAATTGTAACAGTCAGGGCCGCCGCTACCTATTGTGCAATGTGTGCATTGCACGCATGCGGCTGAATGTAAGGGGCGGCCAAATCATTATTCCAAGAATACCTTTATTATTTAAATTTTTAGTTTAAAAAAATACTCAAATATTTTATATTAATTATAATTATTCCATTATCCTTTGAAAACTATTTAAAAAACAAAAGTTATTCTTACATAAGAAGCTATTTTGAAAACGTTAATAAGAAAAAATGGAGCGGCGCCCGAGGGATTCCCAAGATTTTTTCCATAGGCTCCTACATATTTCTGACCTTGAATTTTCACGGGTTAACTGTAATCTTTGTTTCGAATGACGCTTAAAGAGGCAGATCAGTCAAAACATTTTTTTTCTTCTTAGTATCTACTTATTACATATAAATATTGTTGTTTAGTCGAATAGCCCGCCCTGTAATAATTAAAAACTATATGTTAAAAACATTATTCTTTTTATGTTAAATGGCTGTTAGTTAAGCGTAGAAAATGTATATGTCATTATACATTTAGATATACATTAAGTTGTAGGCTACTAGTTGTTTGGAGCAACAAACCAACGACCGACCAACCGGAAGGGGGGGGGGGGGGTTCAATTTTTTTTTTAAATTTTCATTGCAGTTATTATTCCATGTCTGAATATTACCAATACAAAAGGTGAGCAGGTCAGGAGGCGCTGGAAGACCTTTTCTCTACTCAGCATAAATTTATTAACAGTAGGCTGATGTTAGCGCTACTGGGTGGGCTCAATCTGTGCACCTCGGTCTGCGACCAAGGGGCTAGAGTCACCTAAGCAATTAGACAATTAGACTAAACTAACTGAAGCAAGAAACGAACTTTACTTGAAAATAAATACTAAAAATGAAACTTTATTTACATAAAAAATAAATCAATAATTAATCATTTATACAGTGAATATACACTAAAGTTGAATAAAAAAAAATTATACCTATGCAACTACCAAAAATCAACACTAACAAACCAACCTTACCAATAACTATCTAACTAAATCACTACAACTACTACACTAGACCTAGATCTACACTAACACTAAAACAAGAACACCTTAGCCGACTAAGGCAACACTACAGAAACAAAATAACACTAGACTCACTAGATCTACAGCAGCAATAACAATAGCAGTAATAAATGCAGCAGAGGTTACAGCAGTTATAGCAGAAGAGTAATAGCAGATACAGCAGTAATAATAGCCTGCAATATATAAATGCAAAACTGTAAATAAAATAATAGATTCTACTAGATCTAGAGCATGAACAACATATTGTAATAACTGAAGGGAGGCAACTCAACGAGACATAGACGCTTATTTACACGGAGACATGACAAACACAAAGGGGCATCTGCCTTGAGTACAGCATCTCCATATTGGCTCTACTTGGGCGGAAATCGTTCTCTCTTCTAATGTCAACATCCTTTTCTAGTCTGATTACTAGAGGTGCGCATCTCTGCACTAACCTGGATGGCGGTACGCATGGCAAAGTCATAACAATATTCATATCAGGCTAAGCTGGGCGCCGCCATTTTTAAAACAGCATGTTGGGAGCAACTGCCAACTCTACATAGAAGAATGAAAAAATAAAATATCTATCAATTTACAGGCCGTCCCAGGTGCAGAATAATAAAATAATTACACGACAGACCACAAAGATCTCCAGCTGTCACACAGAGATACTGTACTGACCACTGGTCAAATGTACACTCAACTGTTTTAAGACAGCATGTACATCACTTTTTTATACTATCTCGCACTAACCTATATAAAAATATGCGGAAGTACAATTATAAAATCTGACACTAACCTATAAAAATAAAATATATAAAAATAGCTCTAACCTATACAACAAAAATACATATAAAAATAGCTCTGGGAGCGCAAGCTCACATAAATTGAAATATCTTAACTAAGAGACGTCGTTTCATCTTCTAAATAAGACCTTGTCAAATGTAGACCGTTTTCGCGAGAGGCGTATGCAATAATATGGGTTAAAACTTTTTGAAGAAAACATTTCAAAGCGTCTCCGTTTGTGGATTCTTCTGGATTTTCTTAGTTAAGACTGTTGCACCTCATTATAGTGACGATTTTTTTGTGTGTGAAAAAAGGTCCGCGATAGAGACGTCTTACTGAGCACGAAGATGATCTTAAAAAACATCAAGCCCGTTACAGACGTTCATGTGCTATATATACCTAGAATGTCCCTCGAATAATAGGCCTACTGTTGGCCAGGGCTGCCTCTTTATCACTAGATTTTGTTTTTACTAGGATGAATAAAGCGTTCTAAAAGAAAACTCATTAATATTATAATAATATTGGCCTTTTTTATATTCTTTCTTCTTATTACGAGATAGGGTGTAAATGCTAGGAGAAAGAATTTCTGTAGCTGATAACGCCAGAATACGCTCAGCGCCGGGGCCCGGACCCGAAATCAGACCCTTACCGACTTGAGCGGAAACCAGCCGAATGTTCAATTCTATCTCCAGAAAGAACTTTTTACAACACTTAAAAATTATGTAGGCAATACTATTTCCGAAAAAAAAAAGAAAACAACGGACTCGTTTTACATCGCTCCTCAAGGTTCCCAGCTTCTAAAAGGGGGGGGGGGGAATCCTGGGTAGCTACCAGGAAATGTGTGAGAAACACTACTTTAATGTGTTTTATTTCAAGTCATTGTTTTAGTAACTGTACTTTGGATTATTTATTTTGTATTAATTCAAGAAAAATATTCAGCATTGAGTTGCTTCATTTTGTCCTGGTGGTGTGTTAGATAAATGTGTACACCTCCTACTTCGTTTGTGTCAGAAGATTGTGGACACAATGAGCATCTCTCCAAAATACAATCATTATCAAAGTTTACTAAAGTGAAAAAGGTTCATTGTCAATGGATGGCTACCTGGTCGTGCGGTTTGCGCGCTGGACTGTCGTTTGGATTTATCGATGGTCCGGGGTTCAAACCCTGCCCGCTCCCATACTCCGTCGTCCTGCTGAAGGTTTGGAGTAGGAAGTAAACTATCTTAAACTCTGAAGGAACATCCGAAACATGTAAAACATTCTACAAACATTTTTACAATGGCTTTCGAGTTAGTTTATTTTGCTTTAATGGCCCATGTTGGTTGTTTTAGGAATAAATGAATAAAGACGACATAACAGATTCAAAAGGAGTCAATGATTATGGTCATATTACTTCTGAAAAGACACAACTATAATGTAGAAAGAAAAAAATGCAATTGAAAAGAAAATAACATTAAATGTAACGCATTAAGGAATGCATGATTTCGAAAAGCAAACTTAGTAATCCTTTATCAGCAATGTCTCGCTTCCAAAGGATCCACAAATAGTTTATTTGAACACAAATACTTTCACAAAACATTATATTGTACAACAGATGTGACTCATACCGAACAAATCACTATTATTATTGCTTCTGTTTCTTATAGCCTATACCTCATGCAGTGGCGTTGCAAGGTACCCGTGGGCCCGGGTTCAAGAAGATCTGGTGGGCCCCCCTCCAGCCAATAAGACAAATTTAGTGTGTGACAAAAATGCAAAGACATTCCAATGTAAAGATCGTACTTTTTTTTTTTTTAAGTAATTCGAATGGATGGTTTTATGGTCATACGATATGAATGTGTGAGCATTGCATTGTATTGGTTTCAAAATCAACCACCGCTAGAAAAGAAAAAACAAACCAACAATAAACAAACAAACTTCGAATGGATGGTTTTGAGGTCATACGATGTCAATGTGTGGGAATTGCACCGTATTGGTTTCAAAATCAGCCACCGCTTGAATCCACTGTCTGAATAATTTAAATCGGCACTCGCTGAACCTCCAAGAAAACATTGAACATTTATATTTCATTTGTCCTTGACACAAATTGTTAGGTATGGGGCTCGAACAACCAGTCATTCTAATATGTGCAGCATTTTGTTTTTGAAATAAATGACTCAGTTTTTTTTTTACAATACTTAAATCTGCATATGTCTAACATGTTGTTTCTAGAATCTATTTTAATTTTTTTTTCTGTTCTGAAACAGATGTTGTTAAATCTGAGATTTTGGAGATTATGGCCTCATGACCAATCTACCCGCTGTCTCGCGCCCCCATCCCCCTCCCCACCTCCGAGGTTCTGACGGTGATAACGTTTAGAAGCTTAAAGTGTAGGACAAAAGGTTGGTTGCCACCTAAAGCTAACGAGTTACTCTTGCCCAAGGGAGAAGGAAAACTCAGAATTCAAACCTCTGCTGCCTCCAGATAAATATGATTTTTAGATCAAGGCATATTTGATATCGAAATTTTGGCATGTAACCCAATTTCTGTTATGTGTGCCAACAAGATTAATTATAGGCAGTTCTATTTATTATTCAAGTCTATGTTTGTTCGTCCATCCTCGATATGAGCGTGAAAAGAACACGTAATGTTGCTGTCTCTTTGTTTAAAGTCTAAAACTATAAAATCATATAGGCGACCATTTTCCCTGTAAATAAACGTTTTAACGGTTTACTAAAGCGATATCCAGTTCTTTCAAGAGCGTCTGAAAAGCTGTGCGGACTCGCATGTGTGTTGTAACGCTTGATTGGAGCATAACAATTTATCCAATGTATTAGCAGTCTGGGTGAAAGCACAAACATTAGAGACTGAATTAGACATAGTTTAAGGAATTATAAAGACAGGCTCTAGCTAAATGGGAGGTGGCATAAACACGGCTTGGTGTTGGACCGAACTGATGTTGGAAATTAAGTACCAGTGCTTCTTGTGACTGAATTAGAGACAGTATTATAAGCGCACATTCTTAAAAGCACGGGATAAATCGATATTAATAATTAATATCTATTCGTTTTAAGACACATTAGGAAGTAATATGTAAGCATGTAGTTTAAATATTGGACTATTTGTGTTACGTTATATTTTAATTTAGGTGACGGCCAGAGACGGTATATCTATACGACGTAACCACTGCCTGCTACACAAGTAAATATCACACCAGTACTTCGAGGACTATAGGACGTAACCACTGCCTGCTACACAAGTAAATATGACACTATAGTACTCCGGGTTCAAGAACATCTTGATGGGCTCCTCTCCAACCAATAAGACAAATTTAAAGTGTGACAAAATATGAGTAATCTAAATGTAAAGATCGTACCTTTTTTCTTAAAAAAGTAATCATGTCTTAACGTTTGATTCAGTTAGGACTCCATATAAGTGATAGTGTCTTAAAAGTCAATGTTTTTACAACTTCTTAACAGAGTTAAACGACTTAAAAGTGTTTCAAATGTGGGCCCAAACTGGCCTTAAGCCAGTGGCGTAGCTAGGGTATTTGATGCCCTGTGCGGGAGCGCCTCATGATGCCCTAAAAAAAAACAACATAACAGCAAAACGACCACTCCCCTCCCCCAGAAAATAAGTATTTTTAATTCGCAAAAAATCAATCTAACAAAAAAAATGCTTCCTACGTGTTTTATTGGCTGGCGAAATCAATTATTTCCCAGGAAATTCGTGTTTAATAAATGAAAAGTCCAATTAAGTCAGTCATAATTTAGTCATCGTTAGCTGCAAATAATTCTTGATCAACTTTAGTTTAAAAAAAAAAAAGGTTACAAAGAGAGTTTGTGTTGCCACACAAACTCAGAGGCGGCCCCCGTTAGAGACGGATCCATGTCGGATCCGCATATTCGCTGGTCGACTGAGGATGGCATCGAACAGGGTATGAATCCGAGACCGTAGAGATAATCAATCCTGCGTGCTAACCGCACGACCAGGAATTGCTCTTAATCTAATGACAAAGTGGTTACAAACTAATAGCCTACTATTGATAATATACCTACACATTACGGAATGACAACTACCGGATATGTACAATATGTCAGAAGAGCGATTTTAGATAATCGTTTGTTATTGAGCATTTTCATTTAAATGGAACTAGAATGAGGAATTAGATCTACCTAAATTAAACTACTAATTTAGCACTCTCAATATCTATATCTACTAGATCTAGATCTAAAATATATATTTGGGATAATGTAGATGTAATTTAGATAAGATTTATATAGAAAAACACTACATAATCAATTAATAGACTAATTGCAATATGAAATATTAAAATAGTAGATTAGTTTTAGTATTTTATAACATTGCAATATTGACAATCTAGACTTTAGAAATAAAAATCTACACTTTAAGCCTAGAAATTAAAATTATATATCTTGATCTAGTCTAAATCATGGCTGTCTGGTAGTGCGGTTTGCGCGCTGGAATGTCGTTTGGATTCATCGATGGTCCCAGGTTCAAACCCTGCCCGCTCCCATCCTCCGTCGTCCTACGGGAGGTTTCGACTACAACTCTGAAGGAACATCCGAAACATGTAAAACAACAAACATTCTAAACTAGACCAAGAAATTCTAGATCTAGATTCTATAATGATTTTAATTAGAACTTAAATCTAAATCTAGTTTTAAAAATCTAGCTCTAGTGTAAGAAAAAAAATCTAGATCTAGTGTAAAAAAAATCTAGCTCTTGTGTAAAAAAAATCTAGATCTAGTGTAAAAAATCTAGATAAGATCTAAATCTAGCTATTATGTCTTTTTAAAATGCGAGTCACATTACGAGGTTTAATAAACATTACTATACCGAGTTGTTTTAGCATTTAAAGAATTTATTCCATATGACGTCAAAGGAAAAAAATTTATTACGTCACACGTCCTAATTAGACTAAAAAATGTCTTCTATACGATCAGCTTCTCGAGGGTTCATAGACATTGGTGCACCGAGTGATTTCTTTTAGCATTTCATTTAAAGAATTAACTCCATATGACGTCAAAGGAAAAAAATTTATTACGTCACACGTCCTAATTAGACTAAAAAATGTCTTCTATACGATCAGCTTCTCGAGGGATCATAGACATTGGTGCACCGAGTGAGATCTTTTAGCATTTCATTTCATGGGCTAGTTAGACTTAATATATACATATATATATTAAAGGATTAAAGACGCTTTTTTTTTTTGTTTTGTCAGTCAGTCTGTCTGTCCACCATGTTAATAACGAGAGAAAAAAAAAGACTAAAAGCTATTGAAAATCTGATTAAAATTTAATTTCCCTTCCGAAACATCGCATTAGTTTTAAGTTTCTATAATAGATTGTTCCAGATGTTTATATATTTATAGTGAGAGAAAATAAGAATTCCAGATTAATCAAATGCCGTTAATTAAATTTGTGGCATAGTCTGTTATGAAAATTAGATTCACCATAGCCTTATGGAGATTTTTTCAAACCATACTTTGGTGTTAGGAAGTTGTTTTCTTTAAAAATCGGAGCATAATATTAACGATAATTTTCTAACGTTTTAGCTAGAAAGTTAAATGTACTGTAAGAGAGAAGTGCGATTTTACATAAATAGAGTTAAACTATTTTTCATAAAAAATCCGGAACAACCAATTTTCGTAAACGAGAAAATTATGTGTTTTATTTATTAGAAGAGGGATTTCAAACATTTATTAGCGTTATTACATTTTTCATATAAAATTCGGATCCTTTTTTGGCGACGATTTGTAAGACAATTAAGGTAATGTAGGTCGATTTCTTTTTTGAAAACAAAATCCGGAACATTCTTTACCGATTAAACAACTTTTATTATGTTTCGGCAAGAAAATTAACTGTAAAATAAGTCTAAAAAGTGATTTTCAATAATCATTTCTAATAAATTACTTTCTTATTTTAAAATCCTGAATAACCTATTGTCGATATTTTGGAAAAAAATAAAATTATTTGACATAAATTTGTTTTTTAAGTTAAAAATTCGGAACAATTGATATTGATAAATAAACTATAGTGACGTTGTGTCAAAGAATATAAGTGTAATATTAGTCGATTATGCGATTTCAAACAATCATTTGACATAATTTATTTTTTATAAAACAATATCCGGAACAACTTTATAGTTAATGAAATATAAATCAGTTTAGATATTTTTATTTAGCATTTATATGCTATTTACATTAAAAAACCGGAACAATATATTAAATATCATGTGTTTCTTGCAATGTTTAAGCATGGAAATAGAATCTAATATAAGTTAGAAGAGCATATAGTGTTATTTGTTAATCTAATTGTGACGGACAAACCGACGAACAGACAAAACGCACAAAAATAATTTTTTATTCGGATGGGGGCACTAAACAAAAAATAAATAAAATCTGATTTTTTTTTAAATTTAAGGCATTGGTATTGTATTACCCGATGTTGCGACGTTACGCTAATGCACGAAAGTCACTGTATAAAAAGTCCATTTTAAAAAATGTGAGTGATATTTACATACAAAGTGCATTATCAGCCTTTATAAACAAACAGAAATGTTTTCTTTTTACTTTAGCAGCTAGTTGACTAGAAAAAACACCTGTAACTATTATTTATATTTGTTGTAAACACTTCCTGTACATTTTATAAATATATTTGACTTAGTGATACTGAAAATACACGGAAATTGTACATCTTTGTTAGCATATTGTGACATTGCCTCCCTTACATTTACGTAATTGTTTTAGAATAGGTGTATTTTTTTGAAAAAAAATCGCTTGCATAATTAATTAATTTTATAAATTAAACGGTTTGCTTTTAGAAAACCAAAAGTAGCCGTTGCACCTAAACTTTTCAAGCCGTATTTAATAATGAAATAATATTTTTCATATCTCTTCTAGTTTTCGAGATCTGAGTGTGACAGACGGACAGACGGACATTTTGCACAAACCTAATAGCGGCGTTTTCCCCTTACGGGGGCCGCTAAAAATTCTATCTGTATGTATACACAAACGTCCGATATATGCGAATCAAGAAGAAGATATTTGGGACTGACCTATAAATGCGATATATTTTTTTAAACTCTGCTAACCGAACTTTTGTTTTGAAAAATTTGGAACTTCTGAAGAAACTTTGAAGTCGTTGAAACCTCTATCGTTCCAGACGAAATTAAATTTTGTTAATTTCGTTAGGAGGACTCAAGATTTGTTTCATTCTGAAGATCCAAAAGTTGTGATGGCGACAAAAAATCAAATTTTTCAGCCTCATTATAAGGTGCTTTAATTTTGTGATAATCTTTTAAACAGGCCGGTAAAACAGAATAAATTTCCCTCCGTATCTCTTTCTTGTATTAATACAGAATCTTCATTTATTTCGCTAGGCATCTTTTTCTTGTGGCCAATACGAATAGGTTTTGCACTAATCCCCATGTCTGAGCATATGCTTTCAGCAAGGTAATACTGGCTTCAGTGATGTCCTCCAGAAATGGTAGAGCATATCGGAAAATATAACTACATCGACTTCAACCTCAACAGCTTAAATTCTGCCAAATTTAGAGAATGGTTTGAGCAGGCAATTGACTTATAGACTACGCTTTTGGACATCCTAGTGTTGACCTTTCATGACAACAGCAATATGAAAGCCTTGAACTCCGCAGTCCATTATTTCTGAGCCATACGAATGTAGTTTTTCTAAAATAACTGCAGAGATACCATAGGCATGCTTATTCTTAGTGTCGATGAAACCCATGAAAGACTCTTCATTATCCATTACCGTCTATGTTGGAAGCTAGGTCCGACTTTTAGATGCCAGGTATACAATCGAAAAAAATCGAAAAATAGATGGCTTGTTTTAATTGTTGTATGATCTATTTCCATGACCACCCATAATTACAATAAATTCTTATGTATTTTTTTTGTAAGTTTGATTCCAACCCAATGTTCCCTCAGGGGTTCATTCCACTAGGATAGTAATATCACTAACTCCAACAAATTGCTTTCATTTTTGTTCTTCCAATTCTTCTTCAAATTGATCTTGATGCCCAAGAGTGCCAGATTCTGATAGGAGAGCAAAACAAATGATGTCCAAGAGTCTCTGTATGTAGGGTTTCCATTGTTTCCTTCTTGTTTCAATAAATCTTGACCATCACTGTCATACCGCCCTTCACATGTCCTCCCAGCTGGCTGAATGAGAGTTCTGCTGGTCTCTTCGTTTTCAGTTCTTGGTGATGATTGCCATCTATTGTTTAATCTCTGTTGTTGGATTTAAAACGCTGATGTAGCATGATACTTGATCTTGAGAAAAGTGTTTTTTTTTTTTTTTTGGGGGGGGGGATAGTAACAATTTCTGAAAACTTTTTTTGCCGTTTGGTATTTTCCATAGAAGAAAGTCACGTGGACGTGTAAAAGTGCGTTTCTTTAGAGATGTAAACAAACCTAGTCAACTCAGGCTAGTCTTTAGTTAAGTTTAGAAAGAATAGAGGATATCAACATAGTAGCTCAATAAAAAAACGTTTAATTTACATTTCAGATAGACTAGTCTGAGTTTGTGCAGTTTTTACTGAGGCAGTTTAAATTGTCCTTAGTTTGATGCCCCTCGTCACTTGATGCCACGTGCGGCCCGCACTACCCGCACATAGCTAGCTACGCCACTGCCTTGAGCCATGGTCCCAAGCGTAATGAGCTCCTTCGCGCCATGGTTGCTACGCCGCAGCTGTGGGCCCCTATTGCTTGTGGGCCCGGGTTCATTGAGCCCCTTCGCGCCATGGATGCTACGCCACTGACTAAGGAGGCCTCCCACGTGGGGCTTGGGACCCGGCCTCGCATGAGGGGAGGAACTCATGTCGAGGCTTGGAGGACCGAGCAACATGACAAGCCGGGTTTGATTGCATGATCACCTGGTTGCCAGGGGGCCCAGGACAGAGGGGTTGGTGAAGAGCCAATTTCTCATCCTGGCCACGGGATAAAATCCTTTCCTGGGTCACATGGTTCATAAAAGGGATGCGGTCATCTCGAACCATAAAGGACATCTGATTCATATCTGTCTCCATGTTGAAGAATTCCACTACTGTTGTGACACAACAGCTTGATTAGCTTTAGATATGTCGCTGAAACTGGACAAACTGTTGCCTTATTCTCTTGCTATTTTACACAGTAATTCCAATGGACGCTATCAAACTTTTTGTTTTGGTATTCAAAGCTTTGCTCGACGATGTTTCGCAGGACGTTACCTGTTCAGAGCTTGAGTTGAAGCAGCTGAGAAACAGTAGGCCTAGTATAATTTAAAACCATTTTCCGTAAGGAGCTCTTAAATAATCTCTAATAAAAAGTTCAACAGTGTTCTTCAAATCAATAATTGTACATTTTAAATTTATGTAATTACTTTAAATAACATATCAAAAAAAAAAACGACATAGAATCAAAAATCATTTTCGGGTGTAACAATCAATGAATTAGCATACAGTTTTATTTATTTCCTAGGGGGAGATTTTTTTTCCTTGGAAGGGGTGGTGACACCCTGAGCTTACCGGGCCGGTCCTAGCGATTGCGGGACCCTATGCGAAACTAATTGCGCGGGGCCTAGTGTGGGTGTGAAAAAGGATAATAAGTAAAATTTAAGATTTTGTATTAGAAAATAAATTCGGCTTTGCATTTTATTCATTCTTTTCTAAGTACAAAATTGCGATCAAGTTAATTTTACTTTACCAAATTTGCAACCTATGGCATATTTATATGCCAGTGACTATAAAAGTAAATACGGTATTGGAACTTTCGGTTATGGGGAAAATTCGTTCGATTATTACATTTTATAGCAAGAAAGCTGACACTGTCTTTTTTTTTTTAATCGCGCGTAGGAATGGCGTGTTCCATAATGAATGACACACACAAATGATAATTTTGTCTATTTTTAATGAGTTTTCAGGAAATTTTAATAAGTGCAGGTTATTTCCAGGAATTTTTTGTATATATTTTGCAATTAATAATTACACATAAAAGTATCGCGGGGCCCACTGCGACCGCATAGGTTGCAGTGGCCTAAGACCGGCCCTGACACCAAACCTAGTGACGCCACTGTCAGGAAGCAGGTTTCCTTGATGCCCTTATACAAACCTTGTCTTTGAGTCCTATGTTTAAGGAGGAGTGCAGTATTTTACGTGGCTACGCAGCACTAGCTGCGACCCACATAGTTTGCCACATCCAACGAAAACATAACCATTATATGCCGGTGGTCGATTTAGATTTTCTTTTCGCCGTCTACGTCTGTCCTTGGCAGTGGATTTTCTTTTGTGTGTCCCGATGCCTTTATAACAAATCTCCAGCTATCTCGTTCTGAAGCCGCCTGCAGTCAGATAGGCCTATACCCTCTTCTGTGTCAGTCAAAGCAATTTCAGCTCACAATTAAAAAAAAAAAGACTGCCTTTTGCAAATGTTCTGTATGGGGACTTAATAGACTTTCTTTTCTAATCGCCATGTACATTGGCATTTAGAACTAAAGAACACGAAAGCAAATTTTCAAATTGTGAGTCTTTAAGAGATCCAAAATGAGTAGGCCTAAATATTTCCTCAACAAATTATTCAAACGACGGTCACCCTGAACTAATAATATAGGAAAGGTTCTTTTAATTATATAGGTTATGGTTGAAAAAAATACTTTTACTTTTATACTGCTCATAACTGCTGTATAACTCATACAAATCTTTTTTTTTCTTCACATTTTTCCCTTGATAATAGAGTATAGTTTTAAATCTAGATCTAGATCTTATCTTCTGTATTGTCCAGTCCAGTCTATTATAATCTAGATCTATGTCTATGATCTATATAGATCTAGATTTAAATAAAACTTTATTTTTTAAAAGGTCTTTTTTGAGATTTCTTAGGAGAAAAAATGGCGAACGACGTGGGAGATTCAGATCTCGATTTTCTAGCTCTTGATCTTATTATTAAATTTTGCAAAGAAGAGTATAAAATTTCTGGCTTTTCCAGCACAGACACAGTTAAAGATCTGAAGGATGCAATTTATAAAAACACTGGTATTCAACCCAGTCGACAAAAATTGCTTGGGCTAAAAATAAAGCGTAGGTAGACCTCCACCACTCCACCTGACATGTGACTGTGAGTACTAGTACTGCGACTCAGTTTGACTAGTTTAGTAGTTAGTCACTAGTTTGAGTGTGACTGACGTCTCTATCTATTGACAAGTATTGTATTGACTCTATCTCAGTGACTGAGACACTCTTAGTAGATCTAGATCTATGGTAAAGGATTTCTAGATTCTTATATCTGAACACTGACTTTTGGAAACTTTTATTTGGTGAAGGTTTAACTTACAAAAAAACAAACAAATCAGATTCTTATTCTTCAACTAATGTACAATAAAAATAGCTCTCTTTCTTTTAATTATCATCCATGGACCCTCTTCTTGTTTTCATAATTTGGATCTTCGTTTTGTTACACCTTAACACCCCCTCCCTCCCATAGATGCTTATAATTCTTTTCATGACTCTCTCCCCCCTTTCCTCCACTGCCTGTTTGATAGTTTGTGACACTACACGCTTAGCTTCTCTCCTCACCGCCAGCTCACCTGGTGTGATCATCTGCAGAGGGCATGGTCTCTGGCTTCAAATTAGCAACCCACACTTTTTTTTTTCATTCATAAATATTATATCTTTTAGAATATCTTATCTAGGTCATGTTTATTCATTGAAAAAATCATAGATTTATTAATCCCAATAATATTTTTTATTAAGATTTTTCCATGTCCAATGAAGGAGAATGAGTTAAATTCATTATTATTTGTTGGGACAGCTCCTTTTTAAATTTTATTTAACAGCTAACAGTATAAATGTGATTGGAATGTCTTTCTCAAGATGTTTGGAAGCTTATTTTGATATGCCCATCAGCCTATGATCAAACTGGCTCATAATATAGCCCTCATCCCTTATATGGGTGTGAATTGCCGGGGAGGTTAAAACAATAGCTTTACATACATGGTTACCGAGAATCTAAAAAACTGCCATCTGCTTTGGAAAAGCAGAACAAAAATACCGGAACTTGGACATGCACAGTCCCGAAACGTCGATTTTTACTCCAAACATAAAAACAAATGAATTACAAACAAAAAAAGCGACGCGTTCAAAGAAGGAGAATTTGATGGGGTGTCCCAAATTTAAGAGCCTCCTCTAAGACTAGATTAAATAGATTTCGAAAAAAAATCTAGACTAGATTACTAGATCTAGAAATTCTAGAGTAAAGACACCACTCCAACAAGTTAATTAAAAGCTCAGTTGCCAACATTTTTTATGTTTGAATTTGTATATCTCCGTAAGGGTTAGACCTAGGAAAAAACTTTATCTATGGACTCGACATCCATTTTTCTATAAAATTAGATGTTTTACCCGTAGTTAATATTAGATTTGATGTTAAAGTGGGTCATGTTGATGCTTTCAAGATCTTTAAGTTTCAAACATTTTTTTACCGCTACCTTCAAGAATCAAACATCTCAAACTCTCGAAGACACATGAGGAGTATGGTGTATTAAAAGTGGTATAATCTAATAATTTGGTTATTATTATCGTTTTCTTTTTAGGCAGTGTCAAGACAGATCATCTAGACATTTTCTTATGCTCCACATCGCCCATCTTTGCTTAGAAACTGACGATACACATATAACTGCAAGACTCTAAGCCCAGTACCGAATTACAGACATTACTGTACCAGTACTTATTTAGTTGAATGTCTTGAAAAGACCAGAGAAGCTATTTTGAGATAATATGAGACCCTTATTAGTCCAGAGATATTATTTATTGGGGGGAGAGCTTTATAAGCTTGGTCTTGGTAGCTTGTGAATTGTGTTCCCTATAGATAATCCCGCCATCCCCAAGCCATTGGAGGACAACAGTTTACCTGGTTGACCTAAAACGGCTTGACCGTTGGTACTAGGTTGATCAATTATTGGCTCCTCCCCATTTCCCCTTAACATTGTTCTCACAGCAACTAGAAAAATGTTTTGATGCTGCGTTAATGGCCTGGCTTATGCCTGTGTGTTGTGCTATCACTGAACTGTTTTTGTTGTTTGTTGATCTGATGGTTGCGCTTGGATTTAGTCTTGAAATTTGTTACTTTGAACGGAAAATGTGTGAATGTTGGGAAGTGGAATTGTGTAAGGAGAGAGACCGGGAAAGAAGGTGTAGACAGACTAAGAGAGGGACGTATTGTGCGAATTACTGTGTTTGTGTGTTATTGTTTTTATTTTATCCTTTGTTTCAAAGGTTTGTCATTGCAGCGCATTGAGCTTTTTGGTAAAAAAAAAAATATAAAAGTTATACACCCGGTGCCACACTACTAGATCTAGAAGCACAATATTCTTAAAAGACTCTATTTGAGGCTGACATCACATTTTAATGATCGATCAGTTATTGATGATCTCTTCATACAGTGTCTTAACTGCTTTTCTCTCTTGCCCCCCTTTCCCTGACTTGTTGACACACATTTTAATAGTTCCATTCATGCATTGCCCACACCTAACATGCGCTATGTAAACACACTATGATTGGACAGGCTACATGAGGTTCTATATGAGGGATATTAAATGTACTATCATACAATTATTAATAAGCTTATTGAGCCCTGATTTCACTCATATTTATAATAGTAGATCCACATCTATTATAATAGTATCTCTAGATCTAGAATTCTAGATCTAAATATAATATATGTAGGCCTACAAAAAATGTTTTTATTTAAAAAAAAAAGGATTTAGGTCAATTAGCTATATTCATTCACTTATTTGATTTACTTATAACATTATTATTTTGTTTAATTGTTTCCAAAACACTCTCAGTGACTATATCTGTGATACGCAAATCAAGACCCGTGGGCCACTGGTACTATATGACTAGTAAATATATAGATTAGTAGATAATTGACTTAAATCTAGATTCTAGATGTAGATCTTATAGTGAGAAATATATATATATATATAGTCTATCTGTATATTTAGATCTAGATCATATAACTAATGTATGTTTCAATAGCCCAATATGGCAGTGCCCTAGACATAAACTTAGGTCTAAAGATCCACTTCTTGCATACAACTGGTATGTTTGCTATAAAAAAAAGTGTGTCATACAGTGAAGTCCTAAGCCTTAAATTAATCTCCTTAAAATATGCAATTCTGTTGTTGTATATTCTCTTCCTCTAAAGTTCTAAACTCTAAAGCATTTCCCTTCATGTCTACTAGTTAAAATCAAATGTTCTAACTGCTTAGACCAGATATAAAAAGCTAGATTCCAAGGGCAAGAAATGAAAGCTTATCTTACTAAATACAGATGTAAATGTTACTTTGAAAAAGCTGTCAAAGTTTTGTCATCTTAATGTACAAACAATAGTGGCTTGCATCCATTTTGTGTGTATAAGTGCAGTAAATCTCATGTAGTGTAATTAATTTGTAACATTATTTAAAGAAAAATACTAAATATTATTAATTTCTACTTAAAAGAATTACACAACTTCTTATCTTTATATCATATATATGATACAAACGTTACTTCAAAAAAGAAGATGATTACGTCCTACATGTCATGCATTTAGTCATGCATATTAACCAATGACCTAAATTTTGCCAAGTCACTGGTTTTCCTGGCTAGCTCAGGCAACCCATTCCATGATCTTATAGCGCTAGGGAAGAAAGAGCATTTGTACACATTTTTTCTAGCATATGGAACGAGGAATGAGCCTTTATCTTTGTGTCTTTCTGAGTATTTTATTAAATTTTGTTTTTGTATTTGAAGATTGCTACTTAACTTCTAAGTCTTCTATTCTGAAGGCTTTCTAAATTTAGTGATTTTACTAAAGGTGTTACTCTAGTCAAATGGATGCATATAATTCTATTATTGGCCTAACCAAGGTTAAATAACATTTTAGTTTCATGTTCTTATTTGATTTATAGAAATTTCTTTAATAAACCCTAATGCTTTGTTTGATTTTTTGATAGTTTCGTCAATATGGGGATTCCATGACAGTTTTTCATTTATTATAACACCTAGGTATTTTGCATTTTTAGTCTGGTTTACTATGAATAAGATAAGTGGAATTAATTTGTTTTAGTTTTTTTGTTACTCTTAATAACAGACATTTTTCATGCTCCAATTTGATTCCCATATCTGTAATTCATCTCTCTTTGTAAAATTTCTTGTGTTGTTTTTATTGTTCTGTATATTATGCAATGGTCTGCAAATATTCTGACTTTTGTTCCTGAACTAATGCCACTTGTTAAACCATTTATGTAAATTAAAAATAGTAGTGGACCTAAGACTGTTCCTTGAGGTATACCTGAGTTTACTGTTATTGGTGTTGATTTGGAGCCATTTATTATTACAGTTTGTTCTCTCCCTATCTGAAAATCCTTAGTCCACTGGTGCAATGGATCTTGGAAAAATCTAGTTTAGTACGATCTAAACCTTTTGAAAAATCATCAATTAGTCCTATTAGTTGTGTTTCACATTATCTATATTTTCTAGAGCCTTTTTGTATGGAGTAAGGACATTATGTTTGTCTAAGTGGTTTATGATGTTGTTACGTATTATGTACTCTAGGATTTTACATGTGATGCTGGTAAGTGATACTGGTCTGTAGTTTCCTGGGTCAGATTTTTCTCCTTTTTTAAATAGGGGGGTGACATAAGCTTCTTTCTGTCCTTTGGTACTCTGCCCTGGTTAAGGAATGCCTTAAAAAGTATTTTGAACACTGGTGATAGCTCATTGCTTAGTTCTTTGAGTAGTCTAGCTGGAATATCATCAGGTCCAGATGCTTTATTCGGTTTAATGTTGGCTAATAGTTTTTGGATTCCATTTTTTTTGTACATCTATATCTCCTACATTGTCTACTTGGTTTAAATTAAGTAATATGTCTTTGTCTCCTGGGGCTTAGAATGCTGATGCAAAGTATTTATTTAGGATGTTAGCTTTAGTTTTATTATCATTATGTGTTAAGTTATCTTCTCCTTTTATCGGTGCGATGCCTGTTGTTTCCATTTTCTTAGACTTAAGTTATGACCGTTTTGTTGTTATCTTTAGATATTACATTGTTTATGTATTCAATCTGCAGCTGTCTGCTTACTTTTTGGGTTAGGTGTTTAATTTTTATGCACTTTTTATAAACTCTTTCTGCCTAAGTTTCTTTAAATTTTCTATTTAGGTTTTCCTTCTGTTTACAAAGCTTCTTTAATCTATTATTAAACCAGAATTTATTTATTTTGTTTGATGTGTATTTAATTGGTATATGATTTTCTATAATGTTTTTAAGATGGTTTTTAATGAAATTCCATAGGTCATCGACTGGTTGGTTACTGTTTTTTTCTGATAAGAATGTTTGTTGAAAGTTTAATGCAGCTTGGCGTAGTTGTGTTAGGTTGCATTTATTCCAGAGTAAGATATTTCTTTTGGGTTTTGTATTGGCTACTGCTTTTATCTGACTGTGTATTTTAATGATATCATGGTCTGATAGACCAGGGATAATATCATAATCTACTACTAATCCAGGTCTGTTGGTTAAGAAGAGATCTAATGTGTTGTTTAATCTAGTTGGTTTTTTAATGATTTGATCTAAACTTTGGTTATGTAAAGTTTCTATGAAAAGCTAATTTATGTACTTAGGGTTTTGGTGTTTATCTATGGTTAGTGTTTTCCAATTTATATCAGGTAGATTGAAATCCAAAAAACTGCATTTTTATTTTTTTCTTTAAGTGTAGTTAACTGATTACATAGTTCTTGTATGTACTCTCAACTAGAATTTGGTGGTCTGTAAATACTTCCTATTATTAGGGATGTTGAGGTGGTGTTGATTTCTTATTTGGATCTCCATGACACGGCAATTCACAAACATGAGTGTAGAAAATTTCCTAAAATTTGTGCAAAGTCTATTATTATTGTCCATTATTTAAATATATATTTTTTTTATTTTTACAGTCATAGATCTAGAAAGGCAATTTTTTTAGAATAACCTATTGTATATTCAAATGAAACAGCTGTCCTTGACTTCTAAGAAGGCATAACTATACTTTATTTTCGAACTACACTACTGTTGAAATAATTGGTAAATGTGTAAATCGCCTTGAACACTTTTAAATCCATTAATAAAATGGCCCACATAACAACGCTACCCCACAGCTAAAACAATTTTCTAGTCCTCAAATTCTGCAAGTCCTCTTTATTTTTTCATCCTTTAATCAAACCTATCATGGAGTATGCATAAACATTTCTTATTCACCTGCATTATAATGCCCCCCAAAAACACACACAAACACTATTTGTAATGAAATATCCCTCCCCTTACATTACACTTTTTGGCCCTTGTATATTCAGTGGAACTGCCAGTATTACAATACTATAGATTTCTATTCACAACTTTGACTACTCTTTACATATTTAGTATCATTTTGTTAGTCATAGATCTAGAGAGGCACCTTATTTAGAATTACCTATCTTATTATACCACCCCCCTTTTTTTTTGTCCCCAAAAATAAAAACACATAACACACACACACACTTTTTATAGGCCCAGTATTCACTGTGATAATTTTTAGGACTGTTAATTTTTGCTGTAGAATATTTTTCATCGGAAGTTTTTTTTCTTATATATATTTTTTGTGTGTCTCTAACGTGTTGTAACAAGCATATTTGTACTAAAGTCGATATATATTTATCTTTTAAATGCCATAGGATCGGAAAATTATTCAGATTATATTATTATTAAACAAATTGTGAAGTGATCGCCAAGTATCAATAAAATAAAAAGTAGGAATAACAAAGAACATGACATTTAGCCAGGGTATACGAATGAGACTTTAAGTGAATGTATCATCATTGAACATATACCGGTACATGTTTTTTTTATTGGTAGTTACTTTTTTTTTTTGAAAATATTTGTTGAGGACCACATTTTCATTGTTGCAGAATACTTTTTTTAACAACTAAAGTATGTTCATTAAATGTGTCGTAACGCCATTGCTGGATGAGACGTTTCTATGGAGAAGATCTAATCACGTTGTGAAGGAAATTTAACACTAGCTAAATCACATTTACCTAAGCCAATGAACAAAAAAAAACTAATGGTTGTGGATCGCAGCCTATTGGAAAATTGTATTAGGGGGTCGCGGAGCTGAAAAGGTTGAGAACCGCTGATCTAGATGTAGTCTTAAATTGTTCTACATACACAGATGTAAAAACACATTTGATCATCTTGATGAACTAAGGATAGTCCCTCACATTCACTCTGACAATTATCTACATCTAAAGGAGAATTACATTAAAGACTTGGAACTGTGAAGAAATATACATAAATAACTAAATGGAACAAAAGAAAGCTTCACACCAAAAAAGTGCTCAAGTGGAAGGAATTATTGTTTTGTACTTTAGACATAAAAGTGTTAGCTGTCAAATACAGAATTGTGATTAAAAAATATATTTTTTTTGTGTAAATTTAGCTGCTGCGGTTTCGATCTTGCAAATGGCTTAGTTGTTCTAGACTAAGAAAATTTCCAAAGGCTAAATTTTTATATTTTAATGTCCACGGCAAATGGGAGAATTAGTGGCTAGAACTAAGAATTGTATGTAGTAAATTTATATTTAAAAATTGTAAAAAATTTAAACTAAAGTGATAGTTCAAGCTCAAAATTCTTCATTTAATAATTAAATATACAACAGGATTTCAAAAATTTCAAATTTATTTCTTTCATTCTTCTACAGCTAGTGATTTGACAGATGACACACCACTTAGTGCATTGAAACTAAGGTCTAATATGAAAATTATTTTGATGGGTACAAAAGAAAAGGAAATCGTAAGTAAAAATACACATTAAAAAGACCTTTGTCACACTATTTTCATTTGATAGCAGGATATGACCCATTGCCTAGTGAGCCCTAGTTTTGGTATTAAGGATCTAGTGGATTGGATTTTCATCAATGTCAAACATGTCAAATGTTCATTTTTTTAAATTTTGCCATGAAAATAAAAGTAGAGGATAAAAATGGGTTTACACACTCATATCAGATATAAAACACTGTGAAAACCAGTTTACCCGATTTGTTAAAAAGCTTAGTTTTTTAACAAAGATAAATTTAGCTAACTTTTAAAATTTTTGGGCTCTGGGTTCTGGGAGGGACATACACTACAGTCTTCACATGATTTAAGGAACATTTATGCCAAGTTTTATTAAGATTGATCAAATGTTTTTGATTTCTATGCTGGACATACAGAAATACATACATATATATACATACATCAAAGATGCCTTCACCAACATCTGCAAAAGTGTAAACATAATGGGCTATGTTGCTGCAAGTAAAAAGTAACAATTTAATATGTGGCGGTCACATTTAGCCAAATTTATTTGTAAAAGAAATTACAAAAAGTTAATTTTTACCTAGTTAGTTTCGAAAACTATATTATAAATAAAACCACACACCTATATATATACTATAATATATTTCAATTTTTGAAGGCAAAGATGAAGGATGTTATGGAGTGTGTGTTGCTGTGGTGAGAAGTTAGTGATTGGTTGGTGGCTATGCAGTTTGAATAATGCAGGATAAGTTGCATTGTTGAAAGCTGTCTTAGGAATGCCAGAGTGTAAAGAGTAAAGACATGTTTTGATAGGGAGTTAAGAGTTGTTTAAAATGTAAGTTTATTTAATTTCATCTGAAGTGAAGTGTGTCTATAGTGTAATAAAAGTTGTATTTTGTTTTGTTCACAAAGAAGCTGTTTTTTTTCAAGCTTTTAAGTAAAAATATAATACTCCTACAAGTGGTTTAGTTGTCTACCAGTAGTTTGGTGCTACAAGTCAATGACCGCCAACAACAATAAGGCAAGAATTTAAAAAGATCTGTATATAGATTTACTCCTGCATTCCGATTGCAACCTGTATACATTAAAACTATATCAACATTTATATTCTTATAACTCTGGTGTGAATAGGGGAAGTAGATGAGCTTACTCAGCCGACGCAAATCGTCCTAGGTCAGAACTAGATGGGCAGTCAGCCGTGACGATGACTGTCGAAGTTTCAAGAGACATCTGTGTTGTGAATAGTACTCAGACCAGTCACGTCGGATGTAGTTATGTGATCAACCAGAATGGTTTAGCAACATTCCATCAGTTTCTGGAAGGCCAGTAGAGACCCTATATAAAGAGCGAAGGTATCTGAGTCTGTTACGTTATGACAGAGTTCAACAAGGTACAGAGAAGCCAGTAGAGTTCTTGCCACACAGTACAGAGTTGATATGGTAGTTCAGATTTCCGCGGCAGAACTTTTGTACAGTCAGTACTACGTGTTGCCAATAGTACTGTATTGGCTGTGGTTTATTGGACATAAAACTATTTTGGAGCCCTGAGTTGTGAAGCTCTTTTAAGATGGTAGTGTCGTTTGGAGCAGTTTGCAGGGAGCATGGGTAGTGAAACTTGTTACAATATAATACTTTTATAACTGGTGGCGACGCGGATAGTGCTAATTGTGTGTATGTAATCAGCTGACACACATAACACTGACTAGCGCTAGGCAAGCAGTCAACTGTGACAAATTAATAGTGGCGAAGTGGCGGCGCTTCAAGAAAGATATGTGTTGTGAACAGTACTTATGCCAGTCTTGTTGGATATGGACATGTAATCATCCATAAAAGACGAGCGATGTTCTGCTGGTTTTGAGAAGGTTTTCGGGGATTCTATATAATGAGCGAAGGTGTCACAGTCAAGACGGTTCGGATTCAAAGTCAAAACACTTCATGAGTACGAAACAAGGTCACGATTCAAGATTAAGTCCGGTACAGTGAGTCCAGTGTGCAGTCGGTCTGGAACAATTGAACCCAATGCAGGTTCAGGATGAGACGGGAGGCCAGTAGTGTTTGGTACAGCCATGCAGAGTGTATACGGCAGTATGGTCACCTACAGTGAAGCATCTGTATAGTCAGTGTTATATGTTGCCAATTGTACAGTATTGGCTGGGATTTTTTTTAGACATAAAAGAGTTACGCCATTTTGGAGACAGAGTTGGTTGTGTTGTATGGTACATTGTTTTCAGAGATCCTTGATAGTTAAGTCATTACAATAGATTTAAAACTAACCTATATGGAATGCGGTTCCATAAGGTTGTTATTGATAGAACTGGTAATGGATATAAGTACCCCACTACCTTTAAAATGCTTTAGTAGTATGGATCTATCCTCTGACAGCCAATCCAACTCCTGGCCTTCCCGTGTGACTCAAATATTGTGTCCGGAGGAACTTTTTTTTTACACTAACAGGAGAAGAGGAAATGGTGACTAACTAGCTCCTAAACCAGTAAGCTTTGAGCAGGGGGGTGCACGTTAGCCTTGGCTTGCTACTCCCATAGGAGAAGGAAAACAGAAACTTAATTTAAACCTCTGCTGCCTTGTAGCTATACCCAAACATGTGAAAGGTTTTGGGAATCAAACCTGATGAAAAATCAAGAGCTGACAACCCTTAAGCAGTTTGCAGCACACAGTGCTACACCCTGGCAGAACCTACAACCCTCTGATCCCTAACTGTATTGGCACTTGCTGTTCCATTGAATACATTAGCTGCCTTGAGAGGGGGAGGGAACTGCCATCATTGTTTCTTATAACAGATTGTCCTGTACATTTGAACTGTCCTTAAAGCCCGATATTAACCAAAACTGATTTGGAAACCACTGCACAGTTAATCTCATAGAGTGGTCTAGTCATCTGAATGCTCCAACATAATAATGAGAACAAAGAAGAAAAAGGAGAATGTTGGCCAGATAAGGAATCCAAAAGCTAGCTTGTTTAATCCCATCAAATCAGACGAATTGGTTTTAAAGCCTGCGAAATGCCAGACAAATTCATTTTGGAAAATAAAACAACGGACGGTTTCAGTCTGTTGCAGAATTTGATCGAATTGGACTTTCCATCGGAAAGTGTTATATACTTGTACTGATTCTTGGCGGATCACATGCAATAATGTCTTAGTCTGTACTTTTCTGCTTTTTGTATCCAATCCACTTGCTATTGTATATATCTCAAAAGATTGCATGAACCTTCTCCAGTTTTCTGCTATTTTGCCATTAAATTCCAGCTGTTGTGGCGGGTTGAGTCGGTCCTTCTGACACCATGTAATGGACACGCTTTACAAAAAAACTATATTCTCAATCAACTCACCACTTTATTCGTTATACATTCTTATTCTTCACTCCTGCAGCCTGTTTTTTTTCTGTCCCATTTCCACCCAGTCCTGACTTACACACTTTTTTCGCTGTTCACTCATCCATGTACAATAAAGGTCAACTGGCCTTTCCATACACAGTCACACACTCAAAACAAACAAACTATGACAGTTAACACTTTTTTTTTTTTTTTTTGAGATTTAGAAAAGTTTCTGCAAGCAACACGGATTATATATCAGTTGTCTTCATCACTTGAAATTTGTCAAGCAGGAACGTCCAGCTTTGTAAGTCAATCCGTTACATTTCCAGCTCTGTCTGGGCACTTGACACATTGGAAGCATATGGATTTTTGAAATGGCAAACATTGTTCAATCTGAACACGATCATCATCACATAGTCCAAACTGAAAGCTTGAAACAGAGATTTTGTCTCGGTTCCATTTAACCTGACAACTTTTTGAATAACTCTTTCTGTCAACCATACTTATGGCACCATCAGTTGTCACTCCCACTAATTTGTCTCTAGGAGGAGAAAGATCGATGATCGAAACTTCTTGGACAGGACTTTGCCAGTGGAGGACTTGAGTCTGACATGTTGTCTCTGGATTCTTCCGGAGTGATGGTTTTCTCAAGCTGCTTAGTCTCCATGCCTTTATAAGCGAGCACAGAGAATCTGTTATTTAGCATGACCTTCATAACAGGGCTCTCACTCCGTTTTGGAGGTGTGCTTCGTGGCGGTCTTTTCTTCTGAGGAGGAGTTGGAAGGGTCAATGTGTCAATCTGTGTGGCTATGGACTTTTCTATCTGAACCACAGCATTGGGGTAGTTCTTTGTCAAGTCTATTGGACCCTTGGGAACTAGGCTGTGAAGCCTTTGTCCTCATGACCCTCTCCAGTAAATCTAGCACACACAGTGTCTTTGCAGACTGCTGCGCTGTGTCCGTAACCCTGGCACTCAAAGTACCTCATGGGGTTAGCTATGTAGGGCCTCACTGGAACTCAGGTATCCTGCCTTAACTAACTCTGGGCATGGATGACTCCTTCAATTCCTTCCACTGTTTCCTTCTCAGAATATTCCAGCAGATCTCTGCTGGTGAGATCACTTGTCTTCTGCATCGTAAAAGCCCACCAGAGTGTAACTTACTATCATGATTTATGAAGCTTAGACACACTTTTGGGCTCTCCCACTACTGCCTTCAGCACCTTGTAGATGAGAAAAGGGCTAATCTTTGTCAGGCTTTTTCCCTCTTCTGTGCACCTGACCACCAGAAATGATAGCCAGTTAGCACAGCTTCTCGTGGCCTCCTCCTATTTTCTTCGAATCTATATTTCTTGCAAAGACTTACAACTGGGGAAAGTAGTTGTTTAGTTTTTTTTTTTTTTTGTCATGTATTTTTATGTCTATTCAGCAGCTGTGATTCCCATCCGCAATCCAACAAGGTGAAGAACCTCTCGAATGTTCAGAATGAGCTTGCCAGGGCTATACAGGTTCTATAGTCAGTTGCTGCATTGGGCATGTGGCAGATACAGCAGCTCCATGTTTGACCCTCTAGCCACCACCCTTCAGCATAGGTCAATGACCCATAATGGTAGCCTAGCGTGACCAACCGGTTGGCCCAAAGTGTGCCATGTGGGACTCAGGTCTAGTAGAACTTATTTTCAGATAGGCATCTACTCAAATACCAGGATCCCTTTATCCTCCCTTACCTGTCGCAGTCCACGAAGAACTGGGAGATTTTTAAGATAAGGAGACAGAATGATGGGTAATGAAGACAGACTAAGGTAGAGAGGAGGCAGATATGATGACAGAAAAGAATTAGGACTCTTTTGAACTCCAAAAGTAACAAAAACAAAGAGGAGCGCATTTAAACGTCATGTCTTTGGATGCACTTCAGATGAACACCAAATATAACTTTAATACAGAACAGGAACAGTTTAGTCTCCATCACTAACAAGATATTAAGGTTCAAAGCTAATTCAAAGCAAATTCTTTCTTATCTAAGCTATAATCTCAGACATATTGTGACGTTACCCTTAGTTGCATTCAAAATTAGTCTCTTATGGTGCGTCTCTACATATCATTCTTGTTAAGAATAATGGTATGGTATGGTACTAGGAAAGAGTGAACTTTTGATAGTTAATAAAATTATGTCTATTTCTGTGATGAGTTATTTTTTAAATATATGGTATAGTAATATAAAATATATATTTTTTTATATTCATAAGCATATAAAAAGCAGTTTTAATGCTTAAGTCTCTCAAAGGTAGGCGAGGTTTTGGCTACTTGGAGCAAACAGGTTGAAACATTATGAGAAACCTTGACTGAGGAAACTTGTGGGGAAGGAAGCAATGCCGTCAAGAAGGACAGTGGGGGTTGGCTTATAATAGACTAGCCATAATTTGGACTACTTTTTAGAACTTGTTTTCGTCCTTAGGAAATCAATATCGATGCTAAAACTTTACGTGTTTTAGAAATATTGTGTGTCTGGAGTTGTGTGTGATAAAGGCTGGGTTCTTAAAATAAACTAGTCAAAAAGTAGCCTACACATCCAAGAAAGTACTGTAAATATATCGTTTTCACATACAACGTTTTGTGTCTTTTTTCATTTTACAACCGGCATCGGGGTTTGAGCCCAACCCTTTATATTTTCATACAAATTTTTTTTTCTTAGTCAGTTACACTGAGATTGAAAACTTAAAAACAAAAAAAAAAAATTATTTTATTGTCTAGGGTAGTACCAAGGTATTTTGGCACGAAATACATTGTGTACGTTCATTGTATTATTTCTTTAAAAAGATTTGTGCACATTTATGTTTTGCATGAGTGTTTGTGTTAAGACATATTTTTCATGTACAGAAGAAGAAATTTTTTTGGTATTTAAGTTTGTTATTTAATTATTGTTAAATCTCTAACATTACACAACACCAGGCTGCCATCCATACTTCACAGTATGCATGGATGAAATGGTCAAAATTATTAAGTTATTAAGACTTTTTTTTCGTGGGAGCGGGGGGCTGTAGAATATATATTTTGTTTGTCTCGGTATAAAATAGTGAACAAATCTGTTTATTATACAATATCAGGTGACCGAGCCTCGCTTGGATGAATAATTTGTTAAGGAATGATATATACCCGAAGTTATTTTGGGAATATTGTTGTAATTACGAAAATGAACGATCGGGTAAAGACTATCAATCCAAAGAGTTGCTTTTTCGTTCTGTCAGTTCTCAATGTAATTGTACATGGCGATTAGAATAGAAAGTCCCCCCAACAGTAGGCCTATAGAAAACCACAGCTCACGTCTTAACGTTTTACATTGCTTCTTTCGCGTAAAACTATTGGGCTATTGTTGTAATTACGAAAATGAACGATCAGATAAAGACTACTAATCTGAAGAGTTGCTATAGTGTTCTGTTAGTTCTAAATGTAATTGTACATGGCGATTAAATATAAAGTCTCTTAGTCCTCCTACAGTCTAGACAAACCACAGCTCACATCCGTCTTATAGTTTTACAATCCATCTTTTGTGTAAAACTATTGTAGGCCTACTATTATTGGCTTAAAAGAAAGTCTTTGCAGTGTTACTTTTCAGATGGTTACGTTCAGACATTTAATTATGGAATTAGTATATATTCATTATGGCTTTAGTACTAAACATCAAATGAGGCAAATCTCTACGTTATAGGGTAAAACAGGCACTTTGTGACAAAGTAAAATGGCAAATTTTTTCTTAATAGACTTAAATCATTGCATTAGTTTTCTAAAGAAACGTTTCCGTGGGGCACCTCTGTTACGCCGAAAAATATGTTCGTCCCCCATACGGGATACGTGCCCTGCCCAGCCTGACTGTCGGACTATAAGAAGTTCATAACGGCATTTGTCATCCATCCATCCATCCCAGTGGTGCTACAGCCCGTGGAGGGATATGGCCTGCTTTTACAGATCTCCCCATTCAGATCTCTCCTGGGCCCTCCGTCAACACGCCCTAACTCCAAGCTTTTTACCGAGGTTTATAATTAAATCAAAAGAGGCTGCAGCGTACGCAAACTCGTTGACCGCTAGATGGATATCATGTTCAGTGTGAGCAAGTAAGGCCTAGAGAAGCTATGTTATGACCATTTCCTTTGTTTTGGTACAGGACAGTAGACACCGAAGCATGAACACATGGTAATAATTTGCCAGCAAAATAATAATAATAATAAGGCTTGTCTTCGAGTCCGAAAATTAATGAGGATTGCAGCTGTGACCTACATATTTTGCCACATCCAGGGCAAGCATAACCATTGTCCTCTGTGGTCGATTAAGATTTTCTTTTAACGTCTGCGTCTGTCCTCGGCAGCAGATTTTCTTTTGGTCTCAAATGTGTATCCGCCGCCTTTGCATAGAGGGAATTCTTTAAGTCCGACAGTTACGCTGGACAGAGCAGTATCCTGTATGGGAGTCGAATCTCAGACGAACGTATGCCAAAGGCAGTCTTTTTTGGTGAGCTAAAAAGTGGTCGACGTAACACCGTAACGCTTAACAGACCAGTTTAGGCGCCAACTTGTCTTAGCTGACTTAGAAGAGAGCACATGGTTGCATGCGGCCTCAGAACGAGACAGCTGGAGGTCTCCAGCAAAATAAACAACAATGTAAAAGGTATCTACACCACTCTACGCAATTAAAGAGTCAACAATTTATTAAGCACTTAAAACACAATAACTAATCATACATCGGCACATTTAATTTCATTACTTTTCTTTTATAGTTCTATAATAAATCAATCTACAGTAAGATGGTGCGCAAATGTTTAATTAGGTCTAATGGTTCTTTAAAACTCGTTCTCGTTATTTTAGTGTACTGCGATAAGCCTAGTGACGTAAGCAGCGTTTTTCCCGTTTACGTCATGGAAAATTTTCATTCATAAAACATTCTAGCCAAAATTAAATTTTCGATAATGAGGCATTTTCAAACCGATATAACGGTCGACCTCGAGTTTTCCCGATGTGGCCAATGAGTTGAGAATTTTTTTCTCACTAATATGCACATACCTTCAAATTTTAAAGAAAATCGTTAGAGCCGTTTTTGAAGTAAAATTTATATATATATATATATATATATATATATATATATATATATATATATATATATATATATATATATATATATATATATATATATATATATAAATATATATACATACATACATACAAGAATTGCGAACTCCCCCAGACCCCCTTGCTGTGAACCATAGTATCAAATGACGCATTGCTTTAAACTACTTTAAAGGGAGGTTGATATGTGATCAGGGTAAGTCGTGCTTTTGGACGCCTCTAAACGAGAGTGTGGCGAAATAAATCGCTCCGCCTGTCTACAAAAATCAGTGTCAACCAGTGATTCTCTCAACCCCTCTATGTGGATCTGAGATATGAGTACTTTATAGAAAGCAGCTAAGACTTCTTGAACGACTTCACCAAAGACCGCAATACAACCATCGATATTCTTGCAAAATGGTATGAACTTCTTATAATCCAACAGTCACGCATTGCAGGGCACTTATTCGTATGGGGGACGAACATATTTTTGGCAATGTTTTATTTTTAGTAAGCTGAAAGGTTGTCAAAGTAACAGAGATGCCTCACAATAAAGCTTCTTTAGAATACTAACGCGATGTTTTTAACTCTTACGAAAAATGTTACTAGGTGCACGTTTTACACTATAACGTAGTGATTTTGCATCACTTGATGATTCTTACTAAAGCCATAATAATAAAGTTTGTCTTCGAGTCCGAAGATTAGTGTGGAATGCAGTATTTCCCGCCCCAGTTGTGATCTACATATTTTACCACAACCAGGGCAAGCATAACCATTGTCCGCAGGTGGTCGATTTAGATTTTCTTTTCGCCGTCTGCGTTTGTCCTCGGCAGCAGATTTTCTTTTGGTCTCAAATGTGTATCCCGCGGCCTTCGTGAGTGACCTCCGGCTGTTTCGTTCGGAGGCCGCATGCAGCCAGGTGTTCTCTTCTATGTCAGCCAAGGAAAGTTGACGCCTAAGCTGGTCTTTAAAGCGTTTCCGTGGGGCACCTCTGTTACGTCGACCACCTTTTAGCTCACCAAAAAAAGACTGCCATTGACATACGTTCGTCTCCCATACGGGATACGTGCCCTATCCAGTGCAACTGTCGGACCATAAGAAGTCCCTCTATACCGTCCATACCAGCGTTCGCAAGGACATGGCTGTTTGTAGTGCGTTCTTGCCACCGTGTGCCCATGATGGAGCACAAGCATCTTTGGTGAAAGCGCTCAAGAAGTCTTAGTTGTTTTCTGCATAGTGTCCATGTCTCAGAGCCATAATGAATATATTAATTACAATATTAAATGTCAGAAAGTAACCATTTTAGAAGTTACACTGTAAAGACTTTCTTCCAAGCCTATAATAGCCCAATAGTTTTACGCGAAAGAAGCAATGTAAAACGTTAAGACGTGAGCTGTGGTTTTCTATAGGCCTACTGTTGGGGGGACTTTCTATTCTAATCGCCATGTACAATTACAATTGACACTCCAAAATGACAATTTTGTCTTTTAAGGACATTTTTATGAGTTTCAGGAGATTTCCAGGAGCTCCTTGAAAACAAGGAGACCACGGGAACCCGAATATAATAATGGTTTAATTTAATAATTTACACCTAGAATTAACGAGGGGCTTTTGAAACTTTGGGGTCCACTGCGGCAGCATAGGCCTATGGCTGGCCCTGATGATATTCAGCTCGCAGTCAACGAATTTTTATCACGCTGCTGCCTTTTTTTGGTGAACACATCGTCGAGTTGTACTGCGGTTTAGACGACCAATAGAAGTGTCCTCAAACCAGTTGATCATCGGGTACTGGCAGCTCATTTGCCAGATTTTCAACAGCCATCTCTAAGTGCTCGATGGGAACAAATGCCAATGCAACTATCATTATAGCTGCCAAAGCCAATTCTGGATCATTGCTGTACATTGAAAGAAGATTTTCATCTGCCAATTTCTTTCGTATATTTTTTGTCAGATGAAACAAGCAGCCATGTATAGCACATAGCGGATAAGTTGACTGATGAGCTCCGATAGCAGCCTGCTCAAAGTCCACAGAAACAGATGAAGGGTTAAGATCTGGCCACAACTCTTTCACTGCTTCAAACATGCGGCGATATGTTTCTCCTTTTTTTTTGTTTGGCAGTAGTGCATATAGGACAACCGTCCCGAGACATGACGTTAAACTGCGCTCCTCTTTCCTTAGCACTTTTGGAGCTCAAAAGTGCCCTACTTCTTTTCTATTATTGTGTCTGCCTCCTCTTTTCCTCAGTCTGCCTTCATTGATCATCACTCTGTCTCATTATCTCTAAATATCTCACTACGTCCTAGACCAGTCTGTTTGCCGTGGACTGCGACGGGAAAGGGGGGATAAAGAGATCCTGGTGTTTGAGTGGTGGCTATCTGAGGATAAACCACCACAACACAATACTTTGGCTCCAAGTTCCCCTAGACCTGAGGGCCAGATGGCCTGCTCTGGGTCAATCGGCTGGTCATGACGAGCTATCAGCATAGGTCTAAGACCTGTGCTGGAGTGCGGTGGCTGGAGGGTCAATCAGGGAGCTGCTGTATCGGACACATGTCCGATGCAGCAGCTGACTGAGTATAGCACCTGTGTAGCCCTGGCGGGCTCATTCTGGACTTCCGAATGGCCCGTCCCCTTGTTGGACTCGATGGCGGGTGGGGAGCACAGGTGCCGAATTAACAAGAATATATATGGACAAAAAAAAACCCAATAAACTACTTGCCCCAGATTTAAGTCTGGGCAAGAGACGCCGTATTGAGGTAAAAAAGGAGGAGGCCACAAAAAGCTGTACTACCTGGCCATATATTTTGGTGGTCAGGTGCACAGAGGAGGGGAAAAGTCTGACAAAGCTGAGCCCTTTCCTTATCTATAAGGGACTCAAGTCAGTGGTGGGAGAGCCCAAGAGTGTGTCTAAGCTACACAAATCATTGGAACTTCTTGTAGAAGTAGATGGTAAGACACATTCTGATGGGCTTTTAAGATGCAGAAGACTCTGTGATCTCCAAGTAGAAGTCATGCCACACAAGAGTCTGAACACCAGCAGAGGTGTAATCAGCTCTAGGGACCTACTGGAATGTTCCGAGAAGAAAATAGTGGAGGGCATTGAAAGAGTCACCCAAGCCCGGCGCATTACCAGGCGCAGGGATGGTGAGGAGGTCAAAACCGCCACTATTATCCTCACATTCGGAACTAGGACACCGCCAGAGTATGTGAAGGCAGGATACCTACGAGTTCCAGTGAGGCCCTACATACCTAACTCCATGACGTGCTTCAAGTGCCAGGGTTATGGACACGGCGCGGCAGTCTGCAAGAGGAACACTGTGTGTGCCAGATGTGCTGGAGAGGGTCATGAGGACAAGGGCTGCACAGCCCAGTTCAAATGCCCAAACTGTCAAGCTGGCCACTCAGCCTACTCCAAGGACTGCCCTGTGTGGAAACAGGAGGTTGCCGTGCAGGAGTACAAGGCAAGAAATGGATGTACCTTCAGCCAGGCGAAATTGGCTGTACTGGCCCTACCCAAGGGCCAATTCGGCTTGACAAAGACCTACGCCCAGGCTGTTTCTAAGATAGGAAGATCCATAGCCACACAGACGGACACATTGACCCCACCACCCCCTCCTCCTCCTCCAACTCAGAAGAAAACACCACCAAAGAACACACCTCTGAAGAAACAAGAAAGCCCTGTTGTCATGCTAAAGAACAGGTTCTCTGTGCTCACTGATGAGAGCATGGAGACTGAGCAGCATGTCAAAACCAATACTCCGGGAGAACCCGGTGACATCATGTCTGACACAGGTTCTCCTCAGAGAACCCAGCCAGACACCCCAACCTCTACCGAATTAGAGGTTGACCAACTCCCTAAGGGGAGAAATCAAAGCGGAGAGGATGCCCGAGGTGAGAGAGGAGGAAATAACCTCCGCTCTAACCAGAGGGATCTCCCCTCTCCAGAGAGAAAGACTTCCCCCAAAAGGGGGTTGTCCTCCTCTCCATCCAAACCGGGAAGAGACGGCTCTGACCCAGCTAACTATCGACCAATAGCACTAACAAGCTGCATCTGCAAAACCATGGAAAGAATGATTAACAGTAGGCTGGTCTGGTACCTGGAAAGGAATAAAGTGATCTCAAACTACCAGTGCGGATTCCGGCAGGGGCGGACAACAACTGACCACCTGGTAAGGCTGGAAGCTTATATTAGAAATGCATTACTCAGAAGAGAACATCTAGTAGCTGTATTCTTCGATATAGAAAAGGCCTATGACACAACCTGGAAACATGGCATTCTACGTGACCTGGCACTTATGGGGCTTAAGGGACACCTCCCCCGTTTTGTGGAGGAATTCCTGAAAGATCGAAAATTTCAGGTCCGAGTGGGCAACTCCGCTTCTGACACTCATGACCAGGAAATGGGTGTACCCCAGGGCAGCATTCTGTCAGTCACCCTGTTCAACATTAAAATAAATAGCATCATAAATGCGCTGTCCCCTGGCATAGAGTGCTCTTTGTATGTTGATGACTTTGTCATTCTTACTTATGGGAAAAACATGAACACCTTAGAAAGGAAATTACAGTTATGTTTAAACAAAATTCAGGGTTGGGCAAACTATAATGGTTTCAAATTCTCTGACTCCAAAACAGTTAGTATGCATTTTTGTAATCTAAGGGGGTTCCACCCAGACCCTGAACTATTTATACACAAAAAGAAGATCCCTGTCGTGAAAACTACAAAATTTTTAGGCCTCACCTTAGATTCCAAATTTAATTTTCTCCCCCACATTAAGGAACTTAAGAAGAAATGCCAAAAGTCATTAAACATACTAAGAGTACTCAGCCATACGGACTGGGGAGCTGACAGAGATACCTTGCTGCTGCTCTATCGGAGTCTAATTCGATCCAAGCTAGACTACGGATCCATAATATATGGAGCAGCAAGGAAGTCGTACCTAAAAATACTGGAACCAATACAAAATGCTGCCCTGCGTCTCTGTCTCGGCGCGTTTCGTACATCACCTATCCCAAGTCTCCATGTGGAGGCTGGAGAACTCCCCATAGATATAAGAATGAAAAAGCTTGCAATGCAGTATATAGTCAAGCTAAAATCCAACCCCACAAACCCTGCTTTTGACTCCATATTTAACCCCACAGAGGTAGAATTATACAATCGAAGGCCTAACGTCATACAGCCGTTGGGCCTTCGAATGAGAGAACCCATCCAAAATTTAACCCCACCCATTGACCAAATCTCTAAAATAGAAACCCCTCAGAATCCTCCTTGGCTAATGAATAAACCTAAATTAAATTTATCCCTCCTTAATTTCAAAAAAGAAAATACAGACCCAAGCATACTACAAGTCCACTTTAGGGAACTGCAGGAGAGCTACGGAGATTGTGGCACCATCTACACAGACGGATCCAAAATGGAGGGAAAGGTCGCATGTGCCTGCTCCTTTCGGAACAAAACAATCTCTCGTAGACTCCCCGATGGCTGCTCCATCTTTACGGCCGAATTGCACGCAATATTGCTTGCACTTATGGCCGTAAAAGCATCAGAAAGGAGTAAATTTATAATCTGCTCCGACTCCAAATCTGCATTGCAAGCTTTGGGGCGGATGAAGACTGACATCCCATTGGTACATAAGAGCCTGAAGCTGTTGGACCTAATAACAGCCGACCGTAGGGATGTCACCTTCATCTGGGTCCCCTCCCATGTTGGCATTGAGGGAAACGAAGCCGCAGACAGAGAAGCAAAGAGAGCCCTAAATCATGCGGTGTCAGGAACCCAAATTCCCTACTCGGACCTGAGACAAAGTATTGCCTCTGCCACCTATCGAGAGTGGCAGAACCGATGGGAGGCTGAGACTCACAGTAAACTCAGGCAGATTGTGGCGGATGTCAGGTGGCGGCCCACATCTAAGGGTCTGACAAGGCGTGGTAGCACAACCATGTCCAGACTTAGGATTGGCCACACCTACATCACGCACTCTTTTGTACTGAAGAGAGAGGAGCCCCCACTTTGCGAGTACTGTGACTCTCGCCTCACCGTGGAACATATCCTCGTTGATTGCCCCAGATACCAGGATGTCAGGGCGAAACATTTTAGAGCCACTAATCTAAAAACACTATTTAATAATGTCGACCCTGGGAAGGTACTGGGCTTTATTCGGGAAGTGGGGCTATCTACGAAGATCTGATTTCTGAATTTGTGAACATGCACTTTTTACATTAGATTTTTACCAAATATTTAAATTTTTACTACCTTTACTATTTTAACTGTGAATAGACCTTAATTTTAATTATATGACTGTATAGAATCTGGCCCTTGTTGTTTAGAGAGAGAGTAGTCCTTAAGGGACTGCAGGCACGACATGGCCTAAATTGTGCCGATGTGCCTCAAATCAACAATCATCACAATCACCATCCAAACCCAAGAATAAAAATACCAAGTTCACTGGAATAAAGGGAAACCCCTCCGGGGGCCTCCCAAGGCCAAATAGCTCCAAGTAGGTCATCTAGAATAAGCCATGGATTCCAGAATTGTACAGTAGAACTGTAGAGGCCTAAATCCAATTACGAGGAAATGCAGCTACTGATGGACTCTGAGACTCCTGTAGCTGTCTGCTTACAGGAAACATTTCTGGAAGATTGCACCAGCTTCCGAAGCTACCGTGCTTACAGCAAGAATGTTGAGGATGCAGAGAGAGCATCAGGTGGAGTCTGTATCCTTGTGAAGGATAGCATCACCCATGAGAGGGTAGAACTACAGACCACACTACAGGCCGTAGCAGCTAGGATAACCCTTCACAAGGTTATCACTTGCTGCAGCCTGTATCTACCACCAGGCGCTCCATTAAACCCAACAGACATGGAGGACCTATTGAAACAACAGCCCCGGCCTTATTTAATTCTTGGGGATTTCAATGCCCATAACACCATGTGGGGATCCAACAATACCGACACAAGAGGTCGTATGCTGGAGGATATCTTCCTCCAACATGATTTATGCATACTTAATAATGCATCACCGACCTACTTGCACCCAGGAACTGGATCACTCACATGCATTGACCTCATCAACTGCACACTACACGCCAGAGTTCCAAAAAGTCAAAACCAGGGAGGAAAGACACCCCATTGATTTCAGGTCAGAGAACAATGAAGACTACAACAAACCGTTCTCGCTTGAGGAACTGAGGGAATCGCTGGACAAGTCACATGACACAGCGCCTGGAGAAGACGAAATCCATTACCAGTTCCTCAAGCACCTTCCCGAACCCTCATTGGCAGTCCTACTTAGGGTCTATAACTGTGTGTGGCAAACAGGCGCTTTCCCAAACAGCTGGAGGAAAGCCACAGTTATACCGATACCTAAACCGGGAAGAGACGGCTCTGACCCAGCTAACTATCGACCAATAGCACTAACAAGCTGCATCTGCAAAACCATGGAAAGAATGATTAACAGTAGGCTGGTCTGGTACCTGGAAAGGAATAAAGCGATCTCAAACTACCAGTGCGGATTCCGGCAGGGGCGGACAACAACTGACCACCTGGTAAGGCTGGAAGCTTATATTAGAAATGCATTACTCAGAAGAGAACATCTAGTAGCTGTATTCTTCGATATAGAAAAGGCCTATGACACAACCTGGAAACATGGCATTCTACGTGACCTGGCGCTTATGGGGCTTAAGGGACACCTCCCCCGTTTTGTGGAGGAATTCCTGAAAGATCCGCTTCTGACACTCATGACCAGGAAATGGGTGTACCCCAGGGCCTAACGTCATACAGCCTTATGGCCTTCGAATGAGAGAACCCATCCAAATTTTAACCCCACCCATTGACCAAATCTCTAAAATAGAAACCCCTCAGAATCCTCTTTGGCTAATGAATAAACCCAAATTAAATTTATCCCTCCTTAATTTCAAAAACGAAAATACAGACCCAAGCATACTACAAGTCCACTTTAGGGAACTGCAGGAGAGCTACGGAGATTGTGGCACCATCTACACAGACGGATCCAAAATGGATGGAAAGGTCGCGTGTGCCTGCTCCTTTCGGAACAAAACAATCTCCCGTAGACTCCCCGATGGCTGCTCCATCTTTACGGCCGAATTGCACGCAATATCGCTTGCACTTATGGCCGTTAAAGCATCAGAAAGGAGGAAATTTATAATCTGCTCCGACTCCAAATCTGCATTGCAAGCTTTGGGGCGGATGAAGACTTACATCCCATTGGTACATAAGAGCCTGAAGCTGTTGGACCAAATAACAGCCGACCGTAGGGATGTCACCTTCATCTGGGTCCCCTCCCATGTTGGCATTGAGGGAAACGAAGCCGCAGACAGAGAAGCAAAGAGAGCCCTAAATCATGCGGTGTCAGGAACCCAAATTCCCTACTCGGACCTGAGACAAAGTATTGCCTCTGCCACCTATCGAGAGTGGCAGAACCGATGGGAGGCTTAGACTCACAGTAACCTCAGGCAGATTGTGGCGGATGTCAGGTGGCGGCCCACATCTAAGGGTCTGACAAGGCGTGGTAGCACGACCATGTCCAGATTTAGGATTGGCCACACCTACATCACGCACTCTTTTGTACTGAAGAGAGAGGAGCCCCCACTTTGTGAGTACTGTGACTCTCGCCTCACCGTGGAACATATCACATATCCTCGTTGATTGCCCCAGATACCAGGATGTCAGGGCGAAATATTTTAGAGCCACTAATTTAAATACACTATTTGATAATGTCGACCCTGGGAAGGTACTGGGCTTTATCCGGGAAGTGGGGCTATCTACGAAGATCTGATTTCTGAATTTGTGAACATGCACTATTTACATTAGATTTTTACCAAATATTTAAATTTTTACTACCTTTACTATTTTAACTGTGAATAGACCTTGATTTTAATGATATGACTGTATAGAATCTGGCCCTTGTTGTTTAGAGAGAGAGGGATCCTTAAGGGACTGCAGGCACGACATGGCCTAAATTGTGCCGATGTGCCTCAAATCAAAAATCAAATCAGAGCCCTAAATCATGCGGTGTCAGGAACCCAAATTCCCTACTCGGACCTGAGACAAAGTATTGCCTCTGCCACCTATCGAGAGTGGCAGAACCGATGGGAGGCTGAGACTCACAGTAAACTCAGGCAGATTGTGGCGGATGTCAGGTGGCGGCCCACATCTAAGGGTCTGACAAGGCGTGGTAGCACAACCATGTCCAGACTTAGGATTGGCCACACCTACATCACGCACTCTTTTGTACTGAAGAGAGAGGAGCCCCCACTTTGCGAGTACTGTGACTCTCGCCTCACCGTGGAACATATCCTCGTTGATTGCCCCAGATACCAGGATGTCAGGGCGAAACATTTTAGAGCCACTAATCTAAAAACACTATTTAATAATGTCGACCCTGGGAAGGTACTGGGCTTTATTCGGGAAGTGGGGCTATCTACGAAGATCTGATTTCTGAATTTGTGAACATGCACTTTTTACATTAGATTTTTACCAAATATTTAAATTTTTACTACCTTTACTATTTTAACTGTGAATAGACCTTAATTTTAATTATATGACTGTATAGAATCTGGCCCTTGTTGTTTAGAGAGAGAGTAGTCCTTAAGGGACTGCAGGCACGACATGGCCTAAATTGTGCCGATGTGCCTCAAATCAAATCAAATCAAATCAAAAATCAAAAAAATCATATAGGACAGTGTTACATGCGCATCTTAGTGTGAATGTGAAATGGTGCGATTGCGTGTTGAAAGAAAGGAAGAACCAAAATGGAGGAATATGAGCAAGAAAGTGTTTTCAGTATTAATAAAGAGTAAAGTATTTATAAACTGTGATTTGTCGTTTTCATGTCTAAAGAGTCTCATCCAATATGAAGACGTAACAAGTGGCGCCCAACGCAAAGGTAACCCACGTATCCCTCTATTCACAGGGGATCTCCTGTCAGCAGACAGTAGAGATAGTATAGTCTAGATCTAGAGACAGGAGAACATTCGATTCGATATTATTAGTAATCAACTATGGCGGACAAGGCTGAGGTAGCAGCGTTGAAGGAAGAGGGAAGGTTGTTGGAGCTTGAAGGGGTAGAACTAAGAAAATACGTACAAGAAAGGTTAATGGAGAGGGAGAGATTAGCGATGGAAAGAGACAAAGAAAAGGAGAGATTAGATAAGGAGGACAAAAGAGAAAGGGAAAAAGAAAAGGAGAGATTAGCGATGGAAAGAGACAAAGAAAAGGAGAGATTAGCGATGGAAAGAGACAAAGAAAAGGAGAGATTAGCGATGGAAAGAGACAAAGAAAAGGAGAGATTAGATAAGGAGGACAAAAGAGAAAAGGATAAGGAGATAGTAGCAATTGAAAGGGAAAAGAAAAATGAATTGGTCGCCATTGAAAGAGAAAGATTAGCATTTGAAAAAGAGACAGCAGAGAAAAAGTTAAAAACAGACCAAGGAAAAGAGAATGATAAAAGAAAGAGTGACTCTACAGGGAATAAACTGGCAAAATATAAAGGTTTGATATTCAACGAAGACAAAATGGACATAGACATTTTTTTGAAGAAGTTCGAGATAGAAATGAGAGAACTGGAGTACCCTGAAGACAAATGGACATTCTTATTGTCGAGATCATTTACAGCGGAGGTGCCTTCAAAAATATGTATGAACCAGGGTAACTACAGCATTGTGAAAGAACAACTACTTAGAACTTTCGGGAAAACAGAAGCTTTCTATCGCCAACAGTTTGTTAATTGTGAGATAGAACCAGAGGATGACCCGCAGACCTTCTTGGACAAAATGAGCAGCCATTTCGATAACTGGATAGAAACCGCTGAGGTATAAAAAACCTTTGACAGTCTTAAGACATTTCTCATGCTGGACAAAGTGATGTACGAGTGTCAGGAGGAATTAAAAATATTTCTGTTGGAGAGGAAACCGAAATCCATAGAAGACATAGTAAGACTGATAAGGGCTTATAAAGTGGCACATCCAGAGAAGAAATTATCTAGAGGCAGTGATATAGAAGAAATAGTTGCCTTTAACAGAACATGTGAGACACAGAATAACTCTCACAGAACAAGGGAGACACAGGATAGACAGTATAGAAGTGGTAACGGAAGATATCAAGGAAACAGACAGGAAAGAAAGGACTGGGAGAAAGGTAGAATAGAGCAAGGCTTATCATTGTCATCTGATACTGGAACATTGGAGATTTTTCAGACATTCGTAGGGAACAAGGCAGCCAAGACCATCAGGGATACTGGGAGCACTATTATTGGAGTGAATAAGAATTTAGTGGAAGACCATGAATATACAGGCGAATCTAGGAAGTGTGTTATGTTTAATGGGAATATTGTACAATTACCGATTGCTAAAGTTGGTATAGTATGTTAAGGGGACAGTGGAAGCTTGTGTTGTAGATCAGGGTGAGATAGATTTAATTATTGGGAATATTCATGGGGTGAAAATATGTTCAGTAAGGGAGATTGAGAATTGGAAGAAATATTATGGGATAAAGTCTACGCGAGGTAGAAATGGGGATGTGGAAGAAGACATAAGATCTCATACATCAGATGACATGGGTAGCAGAGAGCACGAGAAGAAAGAATTAACAGATAATTAACAGATAAGGTAGAAAGCAATGCAATAGGAATGGGTCCAAATCAAAGTAAAGTAAGGCAATCAGTGGTACAGGGAAAGCGATATAAGCCCACATACAGACGTACAAATCCATACATCTTATGCTTTAATTGTGGGAAAAGGGGGCATATTAGATCACAGTGTCAACAGTTAATTAGAATTAAGGATTCAAGGTACAATAGTGAAGAGGTGTATACGAGAAAAGAGAGGGATATTAGCAGCCTAGAAAACAGTACAGCTAGATCATTAAGTAGTAGAATCACAATGGGACATCATTGCAAAGGAGGGAAGCGGAAAGGATGGCATGTCAATAATGTTAGAATTATATAGATATGATTAGAAAAGGTAGGAATGATGGACATTATTTATTGTTCTATTCTACAATGAATAAATATATGTGTAATGAATTGAATATTGTTGTTACAATATGCATGGAGCAAGATAGACTTTGTTTGTTAACTATTTGATTACGACTGGAATGATGGTGTTTTGTACAGGCATACAATTATGAGTGGGGAGTTGTATTGATAGAAATATGATTACTTATAGATATATGTTAACAGAAGTGGTTTCAATTGCTCATAATAACAGTTATTATTGTGATGAATATAATTGTTATTTCATGTTGGGATTGTATTGGTATTAACATGACATTGTGTTTGATTTTGTTTAGTTATTACATTATGGTTTTATATGTTACCGATTTTTTTAACTTGGAATAGTCTGATAATATATTCAGTGATTTGTATTTTGGACGTTCGATGTGCATCGAACTTGTTAAACAGGGGGGGTGTTACATGCGCATCTTAGTGTGAATGTGAAATGGTGCGATTGCGTGTTGAAAGAAAGGAAGAACCAAAATGGAGGAATATGAGCAAGAAAGTGTTTTCAGTATTAATAAAGAGTAAAGTATTTATAAACTGTGATTTGTCGTTTTCATGTCTAAAGAGTCTCATCCAATATGAAGACGTAACAGACAGGCAGTACAAAACCACCTCTTTCTACCATAATAACGTATATCTGTGAGAATATAGGAGGGGAGATTCTGAATGCCCCATCCATTGTAAAGCTTTTCATTTGACTGCTCCAACTGCCATTTGATTCTTACCGAATAGTAAAATTCTTTATTGTCATTTTCTCCAGAGTCATACAAAAGAAACTTTTCTGTCAGCTCAGGTGAAACTATGTAGTTTTGGTATTCTAATGGAATAGACAAAGTTGACCTATGTTCAGGCTGTTGAGGAGCTCCTTGAATTTCGTTTCTTTTACGCTGAATTACTTTACGCAAAGCGTCTTTCTTAGGCAATTTTGCATGCACTGCCGCTTAAGTTCCCCTAGAGCGCTGTTTATGATACAAGATGGGATCTCTGTGGAAGATACAGCCCTTTTTTAATTGTTGTTAAAATAGAGGCAGCCTGAAGTTGTGCAGCATCACATCCATGGCTGTGCTGGCCTAGTTGATTTAGAACAAGTTCGTTGTTTACAGCATCTTTGTGTAGACCAGCTCTACATTCATTTTTTAAGTTCACATCGCCAGAACTTTTTAGAGTGGTCTGCACTAAACCTGTCAAAAACATAGAGATACCCTTCATGCGAAATTTTGTCTTTAATTCGACTGGACTTTTTCCATTGTTTATATAGACTGCCACAGGTTTTCAGTTAAAATATAATAGAATGAAATGGCCAAAGTTTTTCTAGTCTGTCAGCGTGCTGGAAAAATGATTAGTGAATGGTCCAAACTACTCAAGCTTATAAAGACGTATGGGCGAAGAGATTGAAAGAGAGGGGTAGACCTTGGGCCGCTCTCGGAATTAAAGATTAAGGATTACAAATTCGCACCTAGGGATGTCAAATGGAGTGCTAGAAAAGATTATCGTCTTACCTGTGAGATAGGGAAGGGGTGGAGGAAAGAGTATATACAAGGAGTGAAATGTGCCGAGAAGAGAGGGGGCGGGATAGGTGTCACAGGTAATGACCAGTCCCAAGGAGATGATGGCCAGATGCATGACGCCAACGACCAGTGCTTGGTGCTGGTCTTGTCTTCATTTGTTTAATATACCTGCGTCAATGCGAGATGTGTCACCCAAATCACCCCTACCCAATTTCTCAAAATATATCTTTTAAAAGTATCTTAGTGTCGTGAATTTGTTTATATCTATTGTCGCCCCTAGTGTTTGTTTACATTGGTGGATTCATGTTAGAGTTTGTACTGACCACATTCCGTGTCTTGATCTTTACTATGTGTGTAGTTATTTTCGTCATTCAGCGTAATAAAGCTTAAGATGTTAACATGATTTTTGTTATATTAAAGTATGACACTTAGCTAGTTCGTATATTACACAAATGTCAAATTTAAAAAATGTCTTTAGGAAAGAAATCGAAAAGTGGCACCCTGTGCTATTACCAGAACTCATATATAAATAAAAAAAAAGGGGGGGGGGGATAGCATGTCATTACCTTTCAGGATTCTGACTTATTATAGGTCTATATTCATGAAATAAGCAAAACCTGTATATTTTTTTAAAAAAAGTTAATTCGCTGGACGATGTTAGAATTCCCACTATACATACAATATTATTTTGGAGTGAAATAAACATTGTTATAAAAGCTACGTGCTTATTATCGTCAAATTATATCTAGCCTCAAAACGTCCCCTGCGCCAAAACGTCACGTACCGAGATATTTAAAAGTTTGCACAATTTCAATAGTCTCTTCAGCTACAGAAAGGACATGTTATTTGCTGACAACTGCCCAAAATTCCTGCTCCAAAACTGATCTGCAGAGCATCGTTGGTAACTTTCCATAGCATGTACAAACTTCGGCCTCACTATTAATACAAAAAAGACTTAAGTCTTATTTGTGCCATCTCAAGGAAAAGCTTTCCCGGGTCCAATCATAAATATAAGTGTAGTTGACAGATTTACCTGCCTTGGCAGTACACTCTCCTGAAATGGAAACATCAATAATGAAATTGACTTGCGAATTACCAAGAAAAAAACAGAGTCACTTCCACATGTCTAGGAAAAATGCTGATTGTAAGATGGCAAGACAAAATACCAGACACAGAAGTCTTCCAAATAATGGCTTTGCAAAGCATTCATACAACCCTGATGCAGTCTCAATTGCAATGGGCAGGCCATGTCTGCAAAATCGAAGACTCAAGCATCCCTAAATGACTCCTTAATGGGAAGGGAAGGAAAGCAATCACAGGTTGGATTAAGAAAACGTTTCAAAGACACCCTCAAAGTATCTCTGAAAGCCCTCAACATTGACCCTGTCACCTGGAAGATGAAAATGCCTGATAGAGCATTGTGGCACTGCGCTGTGAAAACTGACTGCTAAAATTGAAGAGGACAAGAAAATAGTGCTGGCAGATGAAAAGCGCCAGAGAAAAAATCAAAGCAACTGACATGAGCCCCAGCTGAAATAATTTGCCCAATGTGTAACTGAACATTCCCAGCTCACATAGGTCTTGCCAGCCACATGATAAAGCACAAAACCACTGTGCAAAGCTCTTTCAGCCTCATGGGTGACGAAATACTTTTTTAACTTCTCAACAAAAAAAAAATTGCATAATGTGCCACATCTGTGGAGAATAATGGTTATATTAATATAGCTCTGTTAACAATTTTTTGTTACTTTGTAATCAAGTCATGATTAATATGTGCTTAACTACAATATGTAAATATGGAAGTGAAGCTAGGTGCTGAAACAAATGATGATACATACATATTTAACATAAATGAACAGCAGCACCAGGGACCAAGTTTTTTTTAATGAGAGAAAGTAGTGAATTAAATGTGACAAAAATAAGGGACTGCGCCGACCAAGGCTCGAACCAGTGACCCTGGAATCGACAAAACCGCCTAGCGATAACGCACTAAGCAAACTTAACTTCTAGACCATCGGAATGTCCAAAAAAAAAACAAAAAACATTCTTCTGGTCCAGAGTCATTCCGCCTGTATGCAAATTACCACCCCCGTGGTCAATGGTCACATGCCCAAGCTAGCTCCTCCCAAACCTCGCCACATCCGTTCACCAACAACTTCAATAGAGCCAACACAGACAGCCGTTAGGCATGTATTAGACAAACAATGGCTCTATTTAATTGTGGTATCTCTCATATTGACAAGTGGACAACATAAATACATTACATAAAGAAGCTTCAGTGGGTATTAGCAATTAAGCTGTGCTGAAACAAATGATGATACATACATTGGGGTGGTAATTTGCATACGGGCGGAATGTCTCTGGACCAGAAGAATTTTTTTTGGACATTCCGATGGTCTAGACTAGAGGTTAAGTTCGCTTAGTGCGTTATCGTTATCGCTAGGCGGTGTTGTCTATTCCAGGGTCACTGGTTCGAGCATTGGTCGGCACAGTCCCTTATTTTCGTCGCATTTAATACACTACTTTCGCTCATTTAAAAAAACTTGGTCCCTGGTGCTGCTGTTCATTATGTATGTATGTATTAACTACAATATGAATCAATTTAACAATGTTATCTTTTGTATATCCAGGAAAAACTTTCTGAAAGTCCTACAGATGTACCTGAAATAATTAATGATTTTGACATTGAAGAAGAAGAAATTGCAATTGAAAATAGGTAACTTTAAATTCAAATGTATTTAACAAGAAACAGCTTTTAAAATTCTAGATATATATTTTTATTTCATTTAACTTAGCCAATGCAATTTTCCAATATATATTTAATATTATACTAGCATTAATCTGTAAAGACATTTATATAAGTGCTGAATACTACATCATTATCTTTCCTTTGCGTTCCTTGTGGAACATAGGGCCTCAGTAAAAACATGCCACTCTCCATGGTCTCTTGCTAGTTTTTTCATGGCTTCCCAGCTCTTTCCTGTCTTCTCTGCTTTATGTAGTATACTGCGTCTCCATGTTGTTTTTGGTCTTCCTCTACTCTTGTTCTCTGAGGTTTCCATTCTAGCTCTGTTTGTTGGTATCTTTTCTAAGGGTGTGTGATTAATCCATCTCCACTTTCTCTCTAAAATCTGCACTTCTATATTTTTCTGTCCACTTATCTCCCACAGTTTGGTGTTTTCTACTTTGTCATACCAGTGTATTTTTAAGATATTTCTCATACATCTGTTGATGTGAAAGTCCATTGGATTCATTTCCCTAAATTAGAGTAGGCTTCTTTTGTGACCCAATCCAATATTAGAAGGAACAGGAGTGGTGACATCCCTGTTTGATTCCTGTTGTGACTGGAAATTCATCTGACAGTTTGCTGCAGTGGGCTACTTGACAGGTGAAACCATTATAAAGGTTTTTAATTATTGTTATTCTTTTATTTGGGATCCCGTAATGTCTCATTACTGTCCAGATAGATTATCTGTCCGTACTATCAAAGGCCTTTTCAAAGTCCAAAGTCAACAAATGTTGCTTAAAGAAGAGATTGCCATTCGACACATTGTTCTACAAGCACAAGATCTCCCTTTTCTGAATCTGGTCTTTTAAGCAAAATTCTGCTGAAAATCTTGCTTGGTACTGACAACAAAGTGATGCCTCGCCATTTCTCACATTGTGATAGATTTCCACTCACCGGGAGGTGTTTCTGTTAACCAAATTTTGTTGAATAGTTAGTGCAGTTGGTCAACTATCTCACTTCCTCATTCTTTTAGGACTTCGGATGGTAAGTTGTCAATACCATCTGCTTTACCCGTCTTCATTTATTTGAGTGCATTCCATATTTCTTCTTTTGTTTTTTCTTCCATGTTTATGTCTAGTGTTGGTCCTGCATTTAGATTTGGTGGATTTAGTGGTTTGAGTCAAATTGAGCACTTCTTGAAAATATTTTTTCCATTTTTCAAGCTGTTCATTTATTGAAGAAAGTAGTTTTCCATATTTGTCTCGGACTGGGACATTGCAATTTGCCTTTTTGGTACTAAGAAGTTTGGTGATTTTGTACAGTTGTTTTATAACACCTTTACCTACTGCTTGTTCTGCCTGTTCTGCCAGATTATGTTATAATGATCGTTTGTCCTGCCTAAGCATTTTAGTGACTTATTGTGAAACTGCTTGGTAGTCTTGTTTGGATTGTTGCTTGTGGTTTCTTGTTTTTGCTAGGTTAACTGCCTGTTTAGCGCATTTCCTCTCTTCAATTAATTTGCATGTCTCATCACTAATCCAGTGTTTTTTCTTCTTAGGGTTAAAGCTTAGTACTTTATTGCTTGTTTCAGTAATAATTTCTTTGAAATTTTGCCAAGATTTATCAACTCTTTGTTCTGCCTCATCTAGTTGTAGCACAGCAAATCTATTTTGAAGGGATAGTTGGAATTCTTTTTAATCTGGGTGTTCTGGAGCTTGTCTAGGTCAAATCTTTCCCTTTGTTTATTTGTTGACTTCTGCAATTAACACAAATACAATAATTTATATTATGAAACAACAAACATTAAATTTATGAATGTTTAATTGGGAAGCGTGTTTGAGAGGCTAAGTACGCTTGAACTTGGTTTGTCTTGGCTACCTATGAAGGGGACTCGAGGCTCGACACCCAACTCGGGCAGCGTTGTGTTAATTAAGCACCTAAAGGCAGCACGGTAAACCTTCTCCCAGATACCACCTTCCCCCACTGGTCCACAAATGAGATTGGACCTTAGCGCTCTGAGCATGCTGTAAGCATGAAAGTAGGGCTATATAAAAGCTATAATTTTTTTTAATTTTCTGATGATCAATGAATTTCATATATTGAAGGCATAATCTATACACTTAATATAGATATATTAGCTGTATATTTATAAATACATAGTCTTCCAAGACAGAAGGAGCCATATATTTATAAAAACATAAATCCCTGTAATTAACAGTAGGTCTATCACAGGCAGGCACATCTTGATCACTCCGGTATACAAGCAATACAAGCCCTCAGAGAAACTCTCATGCACAGGCTTATATTTTTTTTAATAACATTCAATTCTATTTTTATTTAATGTGTCACACTTTTATCATGTAAAAAAAATATATGAAAAATTCTTACTATCATACTTTTTAAAATTATTTGCTGGATCAGAGGATGACATGACCAAAGATGAAATGACCGGGGATGAAATGTCCAGGAACCGTATTAAATTTAAGCATTAAACTTGTTAAATTATCTGAAGTCTACTAAAATTGTATTATGTTTGTATGAGAAAACTAAAAACAGAAGCTAAATGTTTTAAAAATATATTTGAATATCTTTTGACAAAAAAAAATTGTCTTATGTCAGAAACGGGACATTTTGGGAAATCCATATCAATTTTAAGTTTGTCCAATGAAAAGCTCTAAATATTGTTATAAGAGCTGAAATAAACATAATAAATAATTAAACCCTTATTTGTTTTTGTTTTTTAAACTTTTAAAATTGAAGTTAACTCAGAAGACATGTTTTTTCTAAGTTTAGCTAGTAATTTAAAAATTATCTTGAAAGAAGAAAACAAACATTTAAATATTTCAAGTTTTAATATTTGTCAATATTCAAATAAACATTTTGCCTATTTTATTTCAGAGAAGAATTTTTGGCAAAAATTGAGCGTCGAATTAAAACCTATCCAATCAATATACTAAATGAACATCGAGATGGAAAAAAGCTCCTTGTTTTAGACATTGATTACACATTATTTGGTAGGTCTTTCATTCTTATAATATTAATAGAGAATCAGCATTCAGATCTGATTACATATTGCAAATTATAAGAACACAACTTTACAAGTGAAATTAGACTTATACCAGATGTAATGGTTTGCTTAGCTGGATTAGTGACATCTAATTCTATAAAAAAAGTTTTGTTAATAGGCAATGTCAATACAAGGTATCCAGACACTGGAAATATTGTATACACTAGAGGCATAATAATTAATGAAAAACTGTCATAGAATCACCATATTGATGAAACTATCAAAAAATCAAACAAAGCAGTAGGGTTTATTAAAAAAAATTTCTATAAATTTAAAAAAGAACATAAAACTAAAATGTTATTTAACCTTGGTTAGGCCAATAATAGAATATGCACCCTCTGTTTAGGACCCCTCAACTCACGAAAACATTAGGAAACTGGAACAGACACTATATCCCTAAGTGGTGCCTAGACTTTTTCAAAACCTAATATCTATATCCCTAAGTGGTGCCTAAACTTTTTCAAAACCTAATGTCTATATCCCCAAGTGGTGATCAAACTTTTTCAAAACCTGATGTCTATATCCACGAGTGGTGCCTAAACTTTTTCAAAACCTAATGTCTATATCCCCAAGTTGTGCCCAATGTGGACATTTCAACCCTCTCTCACATACAAACACACGTGGCACAGGCCACATTACCCTCAAATCTGGTGAAGTCACGTGATTCAATTATCTGCAGCTTCATTATATACTGTCAGAAAAGAAGTAGTTATATTAGGTGTTGGTGTGTCCTGCATCAGGAGGTAACAGAAACACAAGGCAAGCATGTCCTAATGTGAGTCCACGCCCTAACCCCAAGCTGCTTCAGATCTGCTTCCACATCATCAATCCATCGCATTCGGGGTCTGCCTTTGGGTCGCCTGCCTTTTGGTTTTTGCATGTATACGATTTTTGCTCCTCTGTTGTCTGACATTCTTTCAAGGTGACCTGCCCAACGTAGTCTGTTTTTTTATATTTCCGTCACTATTGGTGGGTCTTCATACAATTGATATATCTCATGGTTAGTGCGTGTCCTCCACCCTGTTTCATCCTGTATGGCACCATAGATTTTCCTAAGAATTTTTCTTTCCCAAGTATTAAGTAAATTTTCAGATGTCTTAGTCGGTGTCCAGGTCTCACTTCCATACATTGCTGCTGGTCTTATTATGGTTTTGTATATTATTTTCTTGGTTTTCCTTGAAATTGTTTTGCTCTTAAGTAAATGGTGGATGCTATAAAATGCCCTGTTGCCTCCTGCTAGTCTTTCCTTTATTTCTGTTAGTAGGTCATTTTTTAAATTAATAGTACTTCCTAGATATTTGAAAGTTTGGACGTTTTCTAATTTGTGGTCTTTGATTTTGATATGTTGTCCCTCTGTTTGATTGTCTCTTGTCATTGCGATGTACTTGGTGTTACTGTCATTGACCTCAAGTCCTGCTGGTCGAGATGCTTCTTCTAGTTGTGTGAAGGCTCTAGCGATGTCAGAGGTTTCTTTACCCAATAAGGCAATGTCATCGGCATAAGCAAGGTATTGTAGAGGTTGGCTGTATATCGTCCCTGTTGGTTGTGGACCCGTGTTTTCTTATCTTCTTATCTTATATAATACAGACGTTACTTCAAAAAAGAAGATGATTACGTCCTACGCGTCATGCATTTAGTCGTGCATATTAACCAATGACTCTCCTGAAGTAGTTAGTGATAGTTCCCCTCGTGTGTATGTTTATATTTCTTATAACTCTCTCCAGTGTTAAATTGAAAAGCATGCAGGAAAGTGCGTCACCTTGTCTTAATCCTCAATTGATTCTAAATTCCCCTGAGTGTTCTCTTTGTATTATGACGTTGCTTTTTGAGTTGTTTAACTCTGGGCCATGCTATCCCCAAATGTACTAAAAGGTTTGCTGATTGGGAAGTGTTTCTGCCTGTGAAATTGATCAGAAACTAGAACCATATGCAGTTATTCTCAATAATGTTTTAGATAAATTTCCTTTTGGATTATACATAAAATTATCATTATTGTTAAGCAACACATAATTTGTTTATTCATAGAAATAGATTTGTAGAAGTGTAAGGTAAGTAAAAGTAAAGTTCCCCTCTCAGACCATTGGGTCTATTGGGCAGATTGTAGAGGTCATCTAGCGTCCCGAGACACGACGTTAAACTGCGCTCCTCTTTCCTTAGCACTTTTGGAGCTCAAAAGTGTCCTACTTCTTTTCTATCCTCAGTCTGCCTTCATTGATCATCACTCTGTCTCCTTATCCCTCCGTCCCGAGACATGACGTTAAACTGCGCTCCTCTTTCCTTAGCACTTTTGGAGCTCAAAAGTGCCCTACTTCTTTTCTATCATTGTGTCTGCCTCCTCTTTTCCTAAGTCTGCCATTGATCATCACACTGTCTCCTTAACTTTAAATTCTCACTACGTCCTAGACCAGTCCGTTTGCCGTGGACTGCGACGGGTAAGGGGGGATAAAGAGATCCTGGTGTTTGAGTGGTGGCTATCTAAGGATAAACCACAACAACACAATACTTTGGCTCCAAGTTCCCCTAGACCTGAGACCCAGATGGCCCGCTCTGGGTCAACCGGCTGGTCATGCCGAGCTACCAGCATAGGTCGTCGACCTATGCTGGAGGGCGGTGGCTGGAGGGTCAATCAGGGAGCTGCTGTATCGGACACATGTCCGATGCAGCAGCTGACTGAGTATAGCACCTGTGTAGCCCTGGCGGGCTCATTCTGGACATCCGAATGGCCCGTCCCCTTGTTGGACTCGATGGCGGGTGGGGAGCACAGGTGCCGAACTAACAAGAAAATATATATGGACAAAAAAACACACACAAAACTACTTGCCCCAGACCTATGTCTGGGCAAGAAACGTCGAATTGATAATAAAAAAGAGGAGGTTCCAAAAAGCTGTGCCACCTGGCCATCATTTCTGGTGGTTAGGTGCACAGAGGAGGGTAAAAGCCTGACAAAGTTGAGCCCTTTTATTATCTATAAGGGACTCAAGTCAGTAGTGGGAAAGCCCAAGAGTGTATCTAAGCTACACAAATCAATGGAACTCCTTTTAGAAGTAGACAGCAAGACACACTCTGATGGGCTTTTAAGATGCAGAAGACTCTGTGATCTCCAAGTGGAAGTCATGCCACACAAGAGTCTGAACACCAGCAGAGGTGTAATCAGCTCTAGGGACCTACTGGAATGTTCCGAGAAGGAAATAGTGGAGGGCATTGAAGGAGTCACCCATGCCCGGCGCATTACCAGGCGCAGGGAGGGTGAGGAGGTCAAAACCGCCACTATTATCCTCACATTCGGAACTAGGACACCGCCAGAGTATGTGAAGGCAGGATACCTACGAGTTCCAGTGAGGCCCTACATACCTAACCCCATGAGGTGCTTCAAGTGCCAGGGTTATGGACACGGCGCGGCAGTCTGCAAGAGGAACACTGTGTGTGCCAGATGTGCTGGAGAGGGTCATGAGGACAAGGGCTGCACAGCCCAGTTCAAATGCCCAAACTGTCAAGCTGGCCACTCAGCCTACTCCAAGGACTGCCCTGTGTGGAAACAGGAGGTTGCCGTGCAGGAGTACAAGGCAAGAAATGGATGTACCTTCAGCCAGGCGAAATTGGCTGTACTGGCCCTACCCAAGGGCCAATTCGGCTTGACAAAGACCTACGCCCAGGCTGTTTCTAAGATAGGAAGATCCATAGCCACACAGACGGACACATTGACCCCACCACCCCCTCCTCCTCCTCCAACTCAGAAGAAAACACCGCCAAAGAACACACCTCTGAAGAAACAAGAAAGCCCTGTTGTCATGCTAAAGAACAGGTTCTCTGTGCTCGCTGATGAGAGCATGGAGACTGAGCAGCATGTCAAAACCAATACTCCGGGAGAACCCGGAGACATCATGTCTGACACAGGTTCTCCTCAGAGAACCCAGCCAGACACCCCAACCTCTACCGAGTTAGAGGTTGACCAACTCCCTAAGGGGAGAAATCAAAGCGGAGAGGATGCCCGAGGTGAGAGAGGAGGAAATAACCGCCGCTCTAACCAGAGGGATCTCCCCTCTCCAGAGAGAAAGACTTCCCCCAAAAGGGGGTTGTCCTCCTCTCCATCCAAACCCAAGAATAAAAATACCAAGGTCACTGGAATAAAGGGAAACCCCTCCGGAGGCCTCCCAAGGCCAAATAGCTCCAAGTAGGTCATCTAGAATAAGCCATGGATTCCAGAATTGTACAGTGGAATTGTAGAGGCCTCAAGGCCAATTACGAGGAAATGCAGCTACTGATGGACTCTGAGACTCCTGTAGCTGTCTGCTTACAGGAAACATTTCTGAAAGATTGCATCAGCTTCCGAAGCTACCGTGCTTACAGCAAGAATGTTGAGGATGCAGAGAGAGCATCAGGTGGAGTCTGTATCCTTGTGAAGGATAGCATCCCCCATGAGAGGGTAGAACTACAGACCACACTACAGGCCGTAGCAGCTAGGATAACCCTTCACAAGGTTATCACTTGCTGCAGCCTGTATCTACCACCAGGCGCTCCATTAAACCGAACAGACATGGAGGACCTATTGAAACAACTCCCCCGGCCTTATTTAATCCTTGGGGATTTCAATGCCCATAACACCATGTGGGGATCCAACAATACCGACACAAGAGGTCGTATGCTGGAGGATATCTTCCTCCAACGTGATTTATGCATACTTAATGATGCATCACCAACCTACTTGCACCCAGGAACTGGATCACTCACATGCATTGACCTCACCGTATGCGTCCCCGGACTTCTGGACGACTTTAAATGGTCAGTTAGCAATGATCTACGGGGAAGTGATCACTTCCCAATCATCATTACTAACAATCTCCCTTCATTAGGACGACCTCAGTGGTGGAAACTGAATAAGGCCGATTGGGAACAATTCCAAAAAAGATGCACTGAGGACATCACAGAAAATATCCTCGATGAACAGAACCCAGCTGATACCTTTGCTAGCAAGCTACTTGGTATAGCCAGGAATGTTGTCCCCCTAACCTCTGCAAATCCAAAACGGCCTAGCAAACCATGGTTTGATACAGCTTGCAAAAGTGCTATTGGCGATAGGAAAAAACGACTGGCTGCATTTATAAAGAACCCTTCCCAGGAAAACCTAAAGCTATTCAGGATAGCTAGAGCAAAGGCTAGACAAACCATACGGTAAGCCAAAAGGAATTCCTGGAGAAGTTTTGTCGGCAGTCTGGATGCTAAAACTACTGCTAGAGCGGTTTGGAAGGCAGTAAGGCGAATCAAAGGGAAAGAATCAAATGCAATAGGGCATTTGAAAAACCAAGGACGAACTGTCACTTCCCCCAGAGAAATAGCTGACTGCCTTGCATCCTCAATAGCAGAAAAATCATCCACTGCACACTACACGCCAGAGTTCCAAAAAGTCAAAACCAGGGAGGAAAGACACCCCATTGATTTCAGGTCAGAGAACAATGAAGACTACAACAAACTTTTCTCGCTTGAGGAACATAGGGAATCGCTGGACAAGTCACATGACACAGCTCCTGGAGAAGACGAAATCCATTACCAGTTCCTCAAGCACCTTCCCGAACCCTCATTGGCAGTCCTACTAAGGGTCTATAACTGTGTGTGGCAAAATGGCGCTTTCCCAAACAGCTGGAGGAAAGCCACAGTTATACCGATACCTAAACCGGGAAGAGACGGCTCTGACCCAGCTAACTATCGACCAATAGCACTAACAAGCTGCATCTGCAAAACCATGGAAAGAATGATTAACAGTAGGCTGGTCTGGTACCTGGAAAGGAATAAAGCGATCTCAAAGTACCAGTGCGGATTCCGGAAGGGGCGGACAACAACTGACCACCTGGTAAGGCTGGAAGCTTATATTAGAAATGCATTACTCAGAAGAGAACATCTAGTAGCTGTATTCTTTGATATAGAAAAGGCCTATGACACAACCTGGAAACATGGCATTCTACGTGACCTGGCGCTTATGGGGCTTAAGGGACACCTCCCCCGTTTTGTGGAGGAATTCCTGAAAGATCAACTCCGCTTCTGACACTCATGACCAGGAAATGGGTGTACCCCAGGGCAGCATTCTGTCAGTCACCCTGTTCAACATTAAAATAAATAGCATCATAAATGCGCTGTCCCCTGGCATAGAGTGCTCTTTGTATGTTGATGACTTTGTCATTCTCACTTATGGGAAAAACATGAACACCTTAGAAAGAAAATTACAGTTATGTTTAAACAAAATTCAGGGTTTGGCAAACTATAATGGTTTCAAATTCTCAGACTCCAAAACAGTTAGTATGCATTTTTGTAATCTAAGGTGACTCCACCCAGACCCTGAACTATTTATACAGAAAAAGAAGATCCCTGTCGAGAAAACTACAAAATTTTTAGGCCTCACCTTAGATTCCAAATTTAATTTTCTTCCCCACACTAAGGAACTTAAGAAGAAATGCCCAAAGTCATTAAACATACTAAGAGTACTCAGCCATACGGACTGGGGAGCTGACAGAGATACCTTGCTGCTGCTCTATCGGAGTCTAATTCGATCCAAGCTAGACTACGGATACATAATATATGGAGCAGCAAGGAAGTCGTACCTAAAAATACTGGAACCAATACAAAATGCTGCCCTGCGTCTCTGTCTCGGCGCGTTTCGTACATCACCTATCCCAAGTCTCCATGTGGAGGCTGGAGAACTCCCCATGGATATAAGAATGAAAAAGCTTGCAATGCAGTATATAGTCAAGCTAAAATCCAACCCCACGAACCCTGCTTTTGACTCCATATTTAACCCCACAGAGGTAGAATTATACAATCGAAGGCCTAACGTCATACATCCGTTGGGCCTTTGAATGAGAGAACCCATCCAAAATTTAACCCCACCCATTGACCAAATCTCTAAAATAGAAACCCCTCAGAACCCTCCTTGGCTAATGAATAAACCCAAATTAAATTTATCCCTTCTCAATTTTAAAAAAGAAAATACAGACCCAAGCATACTACAAGTCCACTTTAGGGAACTGCAGGAGAGCTACAGAGATTGTGGCACCATCTACACAGACGGATCCAAAATGGAGGGAAAGGTCGCGTGTGCCTGCTCCTTTCGGAACAAAACAATCTCCCGTAGACTCCCGGATGGCTGCTCCATCTTTACGGCCGAATTGCACGCAATATTGCTTGCACTTATGGCCGTAAAAGCATCAGAAAGGAGGAAATTTATAATCTGCTCCGACTCCAAATCTGCATTGCAAGATTTGGGGCGGATGAAGACTGACATCCCATTGGTACATAAGAGCCTGAAGCTGTTGGACCAAATAACAGCCGACCGTAGGGATGTCACCTTCATCTGGGTCCCCTCCCATGTTGGCATTGAGGGAAACGAAGCCGCAGACAGAGAAGCAAAGAGAGCCCTAAATCATGCGGTGTCAGGAACCCAAATCCCCTACTCGGACCTGAGACAAAGTATTGCCTCTGCCACCTATCGAGAGTGGCAGAACCGATGGGAGGCTGAGACTCACAGTAAACTCAGGCAGATTGTGGCGGATGTCAGGTGGCGGCCCACATCTAAGGGTCTGACAAGGCGTGGTAGCACGACCATTTCCAGACTTAGGATAGGCCACACCTACATCACGCACTCTTTTGTACTGAAGTGAGAGGAGCCCCCACTTTGTGAGTACTGTGACTCTCGCCTCACCGTGGAACATATCACATATCCTCGTTGATTGCCCCATATACCAGGATGTCAGGACGAAATATTTTAGAGCCACTAATTTAAATACACTATTTGATAATGTCGACCCTGGGAAGGTACTGGGCTTTATCCGGGAAGTGGGGCTATCTACGAAGATCTGATTTATGAATTTGTGAACATGCACTATTTACATTAGATTTTTACCAAATATTTAATTTTTTACTACCTTTACTATTTTAACTGTGAATAGACCTTGATTTTAATGATATGACTGTATAGAATCTGGCCCTTGTTGTTTAGAGAGAGAGGGATCCTTAAGGGACTGCAGGCACGACATGGCCTAAATTGTGCCGATGTGCCTCAAATCAAAAATAAAAAAAAATCAAATTATTTAACCCCACAGAGGTAGAATTATACAATCGAAGGCCTAACGTCATACAGCCGTATGGCCTTCGAATGAGAGAACCCATCCAAAATTTAACCCCACCCATTGACCAAATCTCTAAAATAGAAACCCCTCAGAATCCTCCTTGGCTAATGAATAAACCCAAATTAAATTTATCCCTCCTTAATTTCAAAAAAGAAAATACAGACCCAAGATTACTACAAGTCCACTTTAAGGAACTGCAGGAGAGCTACGGAGATTGTGGCACCATCTACACAGACGGATCCAAAATGGATGGAAAGGTTGCGTGTGCCTGCTCCTTTCGGAACAAAACAATCTCCCGTAGACTCCCCGATGGCTGCTCCATCTTTACGGCCGAATTGCACGCAATATCGCTTGCATTTATGGCCGTTAAAGCATCAGAAAGGAGGAAATTTATAATCTGCTCCGACTCCAAATCTGCATTGCAACCTTTGGGGCGGATGAAGACTTACATCCCATTGGTACATAAGAGCCTGAAGCTGTTGGACCAAATAACAGCCGACCGTAGGGATGTCACCTTCATCTGGGTCCCCTCCCATGTTGGCATTGAGGGAAACGAAGCCGCAGACAGAGAAGCAAAGAGAGCCCTAAATCATGCGGTGTCAGGAACCCAAATTCCCTACTCGGACCTGAAACAAAGTATTGCCTCTGCCACCTATCGAGAGTGGCAGAACCGATGGGAGGCTGAGACTCACAGTAAACTCAGGCAGATTGTGGCGGATGTCAGGTGGCGGCCCACATCTAAGGGTCTGACAAGGCGTGGTAGCACGACCATGTCCAGATTTAGGATTGGCCACACCTACATCACGCACTCTTTTGTACTGAAGTGAGAGGAGCCCCCACTTTGTGAGTACTGTGACTCTCGCCTCACCGTGGAACATATCACATATCCTCGAAATATTTTAGAGCCACTAATTTAAATACACTATTTGATAATTTCGACCCTGGGAAGGTACTGGGCTTTATCCGGGAAGTGGGGCTATCTACGAAGATCTGATTTATGATTTTGTGAACATGCACTATTTACATTAGATTTTTACCAAATATTTAGATTTTTACTACCTTTACTATTTTAACTGTGAATAGACCTTGATTTTAATGATATGACTGTATAGAATCTGGCCCTTGTTGTTTAGAGAGAGAGGGATCCTTAAGGGGCTGCAGGCACGACATGGCCTAAATTGTGCCGATGTGCCTCAAATCAAAAAAATCATATAGGACAGGCAGTACAAAACCACCTCTTTCTACCATAATAACGTATATCTGTGAGAATATAGGAGGGGAGATTCTGAATGCCCCATCCATTGTAAAGCTTTTTCATTTGACTGCTCCAACTGCCATTTGATTCTTACCGAATAGTAAAATTCTTTATTGTCATTTTCTCCAGTCATACAAAAGAAACTTTTCTGTCAGCTCAGGTGAAACTATGTAGTTTTGGTATTCTAAAGGAATAGTCAAAGTTGACCTATGTTCAGGCTGTTGAGGAGCTCCTTGAATTTCGTTTCTTTTACGCTGAATTACTTTACGCAAAGCGTCTTTCTTAGGCAATTTTGCATGCACTGCCGCTAAAGTTCCCCTAGAGCGCTGTTTATGATACAAGATGGGATCTCTATGGAAGATACAGCCCTTTTTTTAATTGTTGTTAAAATAGAGGCAGCCTGAAGTTGTGCAGCATCACATCCATGGCTGTGCTGGCCTAGTTGATTTAGAACAAGTTCGTTGTTTACAGCATCTGTGTGGAGACGAGCTCTACATTCATTTTTAAGTTCACATCGCCAGAACTTTTTAGAGTGGTCTGCACTAAACCTGTCAAAAACATAGAGATACCCTTCATGCGAAATTTTGTCTTTAATTCCTCGCTTCGACTGGACTTTTTCCATTGTTTATATAGACTGCCACAGGTTTTCAGTTAAAATATAATAGAATGAAATGGCCAAAGTTTTTCTAGTCTGTCAGCGTGCTGGAAAAATGATTAGTGAATGGTCCAAACTACTCAAGCTTATAAAGACGTATGGGCGAAGAGATTGAAAGAGAGGGGTAGACCTTGGGCCGCTCTCGGAATTAAAGATTAAGGATTACAAATTCGCACCTAGGGATGTCAAATGGAGTGCTAGAAAAGATTATCGTCTTACCTGTGAGATAGGGAAGGGGTGGAGGAAAGAGTATATACAAGGAGTGAAATGTGCCGAGAAGAGAGGGGGCGGGATAGGTGTCACAGGTAATGACCAGTCCCAAGGAGATGATGGCCAGATGCATGACGCCAACGACTAGTGCTTGGTGCTGGTCTTGTCTTCATTTGTTTAATATACCTGCGTCAATGCGAGATGTGTCACCCAAATCACCCCTACCCAATTTCTCAAAATATATCTTTTAAAAGTATCTTAGTGTCGTGAATTTGTTTATATCTATTGTCGCCCCTAGTGTTTGTTTACATTGGTGGATTCATGTTAGAGTTTGTACTGACCACATTCCGTGTCTTGATCTTTACTATGTGTGTAGTTATTTTCGTCATTCAGCGTAATAAAGCTTAAGATGTTAACATGATTTTTGTTATATTAAAGTATGACACTTAGCTAGTTCGTATATTACACAAATGTCAAATTTAAAAAATGTCTTTAGGAAAGAAATCGAAAAGTGGCACCCTGTGCTATTACCAGAACTCATATATAAATAAAAAAAAAGGGGGGGGGATAGCATGTCATTACCTTTCAGGATTCTGACTTATTATAGGTCTATATTCATGAAATAAGCAAAACCTGCACTCTTTTGAGCCCTAAATCATGCGGTGTCAGGAACCCAAATTCCCTACTCGGACATGAGACAAAGTATTGCCTCTGCCATCTATCGAGAGTGGCAGAACCAATGGGAGGCTGAGACTCACAGTAAGCTCAGGCAGATTGTGGCGGATGTCAGGTGGCGGCCCACATCTAAAGGTCTGACAAGGCGTGGTAGCACGACCATGTCCAGACTTAGGATTGGCCACACCTACATCACTCACTCTTTTGTACTGAAGAGAGAGGAGCCCCCGCTTTGTGAGTACTGTGACTCTCGCCTCACCGTGGAACATATCCTCGTTGATTGCCCCAGATACCAGGATGTCAGGGCGAAATATTTTAGAGCCACTAATTTAAAAACACTATTTGATAATGTCGACCCTGGGAAGGTACTGGGCTTTATCCGGGAAGTGGGGTTATCTACGAAGATCTGATATATGAATTAGTGAACATGTACTATTTACATTAGATTTTTACCAAATAATTAAATTTTTACTACCTTTACTATTTTAACTGTGAATAGACCTTGATTTTAATGATATCACTATAGAATCTGGCCCTTGTTGTTTAGAGAGAGAGTAGTCCTTAAGGGTAAATTGTGCCGATGTGCCTAAAATCAAATCAAATCAGAGGTAATCTATTTCTGTAGCCCACAGTTAATAATGGTGCCATGTGGACAGCACAATGACCAAATGCCTTTCCCCAACTAATGTCAGGCACCCTGTTTGGTTTTACAGAAAATAGATTTACATCAGAATTGATTTTTATTACATTAAAATTCAATACAGAACTTGTAATTTGCAAAAAATCCAGGACAAACGCAATCAGTAGATTATTTATTTCAATTAGAAACAGTCGTGGATCTAGCACTGTTCCTTACATTTATTGCTTTTGGATTAAAATTAATATTAATTACCACTTGATCTTTGTATATTTAATACTTTCAAGAGTTAAACTTTTAAGAAGCAAAAGCTGTTTCTACATTCTACTGTACCATGTTGTATTCTTATTACCCATGGCTAACTACACTGAAGTGCAGATATGTAGAATGTGTGGACACTCGTCATGACATCATATATTAAAAATGGATGTTATTGTACCAAAGTTAAAACAAGATTAGGCCACACAATTTTATAAATGCTAATTATCTTTTTAAAAAAGTAAATGGATGGAGATTCAAATCATCACTAATTTTCTATATTTTAATTTTTTTTTCTATTTATATTTGCATCTTTATGTTTTTATTTCTGATTATTTTTATGTGTTATAAAGAATTTCTGAGTTTCAAAATTATCGTCTCTCTTTCAGCAAGACTTGATTGACTAAGTTATTTTATTTTATGTCAGTAACTTTTGTAATGTTTATCATCTAATTAAAAAAAAAAAGATCATAGATCTACCGCTGAGCAAGCCAGTGAATTGATGCGCCCATATTTGCACGAGTTTCTCACTGAAGCATATAAGAAATATGATATTGTCATTTGGTGTAAGTCAAGATTTTTTTCTTATCTAAATTATTTGAGTAAATTGAGTTCAATGAAATTGAATGATATAATTAGTTTTTGTTAACTAAAAATAATTACTAAATTATTTAATTTTTTTTTCTTTCAATAATTTATTTAAAATTTTAGCTTGTATTTCTTGCAACCAGGGACACTTAAAGTAATACCAAGCCAACTGTTAGGAATGCTAAACAAATTGTTCTATGTAAGACTAAAATGTAAAAGGGAAAAGCTCTATTTGTTTGTGCATTTGGAAAAAGAGTAAAAACAAAATTTTTCTCAGGAGAATCTTGTGTGAAAAACATTGAGAAAAATAATTTAAAAGTTCTACAATAATTTCAAATAATTTTCATTACTCCAAAGAATTTAAGGGCAATGCTTTTTTTTAAATTATTTCTATAGCTGCTACTGGCATGAAGTGGATTGAAACAAAACTAAATCTTCTTGGAGTGTCTTCTCATCGAGACTACAAGATTTGTTTTTACCTAGACTGTGATGCAATGATTTCTGTACTCACACCAAAATATGGTGCTATCGAAGTAAGTATATTTATACATCTGTTATTTGGCCTATAGCTAAGGAAATTTCATGTTGCCATTATTGTTGGCCTCCTTCAGTTGTAGGATGACTATAGAGCACCCTTTCATATGACTATTGGGGAGACACTTCAGTCCACATATATCACAGATAAAGGTGGCTTTTTCTTTGGTGGTAGAGGAGCCAGCCATTTTTCATCCATCCATCCCAGTGGCGCTACAGCCCATGGAGGGCTCTGGCCTGCTTTAACACATCCTTCCATTCAGATCTCTCCTGGGCCTTTCGTCTCCACGCCCTAACCCCAAGCTGCTTCAGATCTGCTTCCACGTCATCTATCCATCGCATTCGGGGTCTGCCTTTGGGTCGCCTGCCTTTTGGTTTTTGCCTGTATACGATTTTCGCCCCTCTGTTGTCTGACATTCTTTCAAGGTGACCTGCCCAACGTAGTCTGTTCTTTTTTATTTCGTTCACTATTGGTGGGTCTTCATATAATTGATATAACTCATGGTTAGTGCGTGTCCTCCACCCTGTTTCATCCTGTATGGCACCATAGATTTTCCTAAGGATTTTTCTTTCCCAAGTGTTAAGTAAATTTTCAGATGTCTTTGTCAGTGTCCAGGTCTCACTTCCATACATTGCTGCTGGTCTTATTATAGTTTTGTATATTATTTTCTTGGTTTTACTTGAAATCATTTTGCTCTTAAGTAGATGGTGGGTGCTATAAAATGCCCTGTTGCCTGCTGCTAATCTTTCCTTTATTTCTGTTAGTAGGTCATTTTTGAAATTAATAGTACTTCCTAGATATTTGAAAGTTTGGACGTTTTCAAATTCGTGGTCTTTGATTTTGATATTTTGTCCCTCTGTTTGATTGTCTCTTGTCATTGTGATGTACTTGGTTTTACTGTCATTGACCTCAAGTCCTGCTGGTCGAGATGCTTCTTCTAGTTGTATGAAGGCTCTAGCGATGTCAGAGGTTTCTTTACCCAATAAGGCAATGTCATCGGCATAAGCAAGGTATTGTAGAGGTTGGCTGTATATCGTCCCTGTTGGTTGTGGACCCATGTTTTCTCTCCTGAAGTAGTTAGTAATAGTTCCCCTTGTGTTTATGTGTATATTTCTTATAACTCTCTCCAGTGTTAAATTGAAAAGCATGCAGGAAAGTGCGTCTCCTTGTCTTAATCCTCGTTTAATCCTAAATTCCCGTGAGTGTTCTCCTTGTATTATGACTTTGCTTTTTGAGTTGTTTAATGTCATATGTATAAGTCTTGTCAGCTTATTGGGTATTCCAAAATCCTGTAGTGTGTCATATAGGTATTTCCTTCTGATACTGTCATAAGCCATTTTATAGTCTATAAAGAGTTGGTGGATTGGTATGTTGTATTCATGGCATTTTTCTAGTATACATCTTAGTGTGAAGATGTGGTCGGTTGTGGATTTGTTGGGTCTGAAACCACATTGGTAGTCACCTAAGATTTCTTCTGAATATTTTCCAAGTCTCTTAGTTATAAGCCTAGACAGTATCTTATAAGTCACATTTAGTAGAGAGATTCCTCTGTAATTACAGCACTTTAACTTGGATCCTTTTTTGTGTATTGGGGTTATAAGAGCCGTTTCCCATTCTGTTGGTATTACTTCTTCTTCCCAAATTCTTGATATTAGTCTGTGTATTTGGGAATGTAAGTCTTTCCCTCCATATTTAATTAGTTCTGCTGTGATTTGGTCCTCTCCTGGTGCTTTATGATTCTTCATGGTCCTAATTATTTCTGATGTTTCAATGAGTGTTGGAGGGTTCACTAAGGGATCTGGTCCCCCATGCGGCAGTTCATATTCTCCATTGTCTCCATCTTCAGTGGTATTTAGGATCTCCTCAAAGTATTCAGCCCATCTCTCAATGACCCTGCTGTTTTCTGTAATAAGCTGACCATCTTTGTTCTCACACATGTGTGATCTAGCTTGAAATCCGTTCTTTTCATCTTTAATTTTCATATACATTCCTCTCATGTCTCCCTCCTTTGCTAGTTCCTCAATTTTAGTGATCTTGGACTTTTCCCATTCCCGTTTTTTCTTTCTTACAACTTTTGTGGCCCTTCTTCTTGCTTCATTGTATTGCTGTCTAGTGTTCCTGGTTTCTCTCTGTAGCATTATCATTCGGGCATTGTTCTTCTCTTCTATAGTTTGTCTGCATTCATCATCATACCACCCTATTTTCTCGTTCTTTTGTTTAAATCCAACTACCTCTTCTGCTGTTCTTTTGATAGCATGCTTTATTATTTCCCAATGCTCATTTATGTTATTTTCGCAGTCCTTTTCTAATGTTGTCAGTTGTGTTTGGAGTGCCATTCTATAAGTTTCTGCAACAAGTGGATCCTTTGTGAGTTTTTGACTATCATATTGCTGTGCTCTCTTTCTTTGGTAATTGTATATGGTACTTATTCTTTGTCTAAATTTAGCTTTTACTAGTAGGTGGTCTGAGTCAGCATTAGCTCCTCTGAAACTTCTTACATCTAGTATGTCTGATCCATGTCTCTTATCTATGAGTATATCATCTATTTGATTCTGGGTGTTGCCATCAGGTGAGATCCAGGTTACCTTGTGAATATTCTTATGTTGGAATTTTGTGCTGCTGATAGACATTCCTTTTCCTGATGCAAAATCCACTAATCTTATGCCATTATTGTTGGTCTCTTCATGTAAACTTTCTTTGCCAATTATTGGTCTGAATGCTGGTTCCTTTCCAATTTTTGCATTGAAATCTCCTAGGACTATTTTGATGTCATGCTTTGGCGCTTCATCATAAATTCTTTCCAGTCCATCATAGAAGGCTTCTTTTGTGTTATCATCTGCATCTTCAGTAGGGGCATGAACATTGATAAATGATATGTTGAAGAATTTTCCTTTCAAACGTAGTGAGCAGAGTCTATCACTTACAGGTTTAAATCCAATGACATTACCTACCATTTCCTTTTTAACAGCAAAACCTGTACCTAAGTTGTTAGTGCTTCCACCACTATAAAATATAGTATACTCCTTGGTTCTGAGAATGTCCGAGTCTTTCCACCTGATTTCCTGTAGGGCTGCAAGGGGTATCCTATATTTCTTTAACACTTCAGTAAGTTGGGCTAGCGCACCTGCTCTATAAAGGCTTAGCACGTTCCATGTCGCAAAACAAAAGTCATGTCCTTTTCCAGGCCTAGGTCGTTTTCCGTTGAGATCTGTCCGGGTTTTCTTGTGTGTATTAGCTTTCGTAACAGTATTTTTTATATGACAGAGTTGTTAGCCCTGTGCATAACCATCTGGGGGGCTGCCCCTTTCAGCTCTCTGGATAGCTGCCTTTATTTTCGGGTAAGGTGCCCTAGCCTTTGTGGATCCCTCCACTTCCTGCAAGGCAGCAGGTTTGATTTTGGTCCACCCCGGGTATTTTATTTCCCCGGTACCCACCATATCTGGAGGGCATTCCCCTATCCGCCACCTGGGGAGGCGCTCGATGGGAGATCAAAAACTCCACACGAGAGCCATTTTTCATATGGATTGTTTTTCTTCTGGAGTTGAGGCCCATGTTTTACACTGTCCATAGCTTTCTTGGTCACCATTTCTCTACACTTAGTGCAGTCTAGGGCTACGTCTTCCCAATGGTCAGTATCAATGTTCACTGTTTTGAGGTCCTGTTTTATTACATCCATGTAACAGAGGTGGGGGCGGCCAGTTTTTCTTTAGCTAGATGCGAGTTGCCCAAAAAGAATTACTTTTGGAGTGCGATTGTCCTCCATCTGGTGAACCAGCGGAGGCAGCGTTTTCTGAGGACTGTAAAGATGCTGGGAAGACCTATTCACACAAGGATCAGTATTGCACACTTTCTCTTTCTTTGTGATTTTCAAGATATTTAAGAGGCATTGCAAGTGGAATGAGTTTATCTTGAATTGTAGATCCAAGGTAGCAGAATTCATTTGCGCCATCCAGCTTTTTATCGTCAATAAGGATGGAGGGTGGTGCTGTAGCAGGTGGTCCCATTACATTCATTTTCTTTGTGCTAATACTCTTTTATCTCCACATGGAGGCTGGAGAACTCCCCATGCACATCAGAATGAAAAAGCTTTCAATGCAATATATAGTCAAGCTAAAATTTAACCCTAAAGATGTAGAACTATACAATCAAAGGCCTAACATCATACAGCCGTTGGGCCTTCGAATGAGAGAATCCATTCAAAATTAACCCCACCCATTGACCAAATCTGTAAAATAGAAATCCTACAGAACCCTCCTTGGTTGGTGAATAAACCTAAGTTAAATTTATCCCTTCTTAATTTTAAACAAGATTACAAAGAGAGTTTGTGTTACACAAACTCAGAGGCGGCCCCCGTCGAAGTCGGATCCCTGTCGGATCTGCATATTCGCAAATAATATTCAAGAGGTGATTTAATTTTGATGTAAAATGTTTTACACGTTTCGGATGTTCCTTCTGAGTTGAAGATAATTACTTCCTAGTCCAAACCTCCCGCAGGACGACGGGGGATGGGAGCGGGCAGGGTTTGAACCCTGGGCCATCCATAAATCTGAACGACAGTCCAGCGCGCAAACCGCACGACCAGGCAGCCATCCGATGGTCAAAAGTAATAATGTTTCAAAGATTCATTTGCCGTAAATTTAAATTTAAATTTAATAAAAAAATAGTAGATTAGTTTTAGTATATTAAAACATTACAATATTGATCAAAACGTTTGGAAATGAAAATCTACACTTTTTTTTTACACTTTAAGTTTAGAAACTGAAATTCTACATCTTAATCTAGTCTATTTTAGTCTAAACTAGATCTACAAATTCTAGATCTAGACTCTAAAATAATTTTAATTAGAATATAAATCCAGATCTAGATATACTGTAATAAAAATCTAGATCTAGTTTAAAAAATCTAGATTAGATCTAAATCAAGATATCATTCCTTTTTTAAACGCGAGTCACATAACGAGGCTTAATAAACATTACTATACCGAGTTCTTTTTTCATTTCATTTGAAGAATTAATTCCATATAACGTCAGAGGGAAAAAAAAACACTACGTCACACGGCCTAGCTAGACTAAAAATCGCCTTCATCTATAAGAGCCTTTTATCGAGTGTTCATAGACATTGGTGCACCGAGTGCGTTCTTTTAGCATTTCATTTAAAGAATTCATTCCATATGACGTCAAAGGAAAAAAAAAACACTACGTCACAAGGCCTAGCTAGACTAAAAATTCACCTTTATCAACACGAGCCATTTATCGAGTGTTCATAGACATTGGTGCACCGAGTGCGTTCTTTTAGCATTTCATTTAAAGAATTCATTCCATGTGACGTCAAAGGAAAAAAAAACACTACGTCACACGGCTTAGTTAGACTAAAATATGTTTTCATTAATACAAGCAATTTTTTCGAGGGTTAATAGACATTGGTGCACCGAGTGCGTTCTTTTAACATTACATTTAAAGAGTCCATTCATATGACGTCAAAGAAAAAAAATTCCATTACCTCACAATAGGCTAGTACCGGTACCATAAAAAAAAATGTCTTTATTTACACGAGATATTTAACGAGGGTTCATAGACATTGGTGCACTGAGTTCTAATAGATATTATTTAAAAAGGATCAAAGCCACATTGTTTTTGCGTTTTGTCTGTCAGTCGGTCTGTCCGTTATCTTGATATAAAAAAAAACAACTAAAAGTTATTAAAAATTGATTAACCTTTATTTTACGTTTCAAAACATCGCAATAATTTTTAGGTATGAACACAATTGAAAAGTTTATATAATAGATTGTTCCGGATGTTTGTATAAATAGTAAAAGAAAAAGAGAATTTCAGATAAATGTAATACCGTTAATTAAATTTTTTGGATGGTCTCGTATAAAAATTAGATGTACTACAGCCACGTGGAGAGATTTTCATACCTTACTTTGGTGTTTGGATTCTGTTTTCCTTAAAAATCGGAACATAATATTAACGATAATTAGATTTTTTAATGTTTTAGGTAGAAAGTTAAATGTACTGTAAGAGAGTAGTGAGTTAAAATATTTTTCATAAAAATCCGTAAAAACATTATTTCGTAAATGAGAAGATTATTTGTTTATTAATTAGAAGAGGGAGTTCAAACAATTATTTGGCGTTAGTAGATTTTTAAATAAATTCGGAAATTTCTGGCGACGATTTGTAAGAAACAAAATCCGGAACTTTCTTTATCGATTACAAAACTTCTATGTTATGTTTTACAAGAAAATTAAATGTCTAAAAAGTAATTTTCAGTAATCAATTCTAGTAAATTACTTTTTTTAAAAGCCTTATGCGATTTCAAACAATCATTAGGCATAATTCATGTTTTATAAAACAATATCCGGAACATTTTTACACTTAATGAAATATAAGTCAGTATAGAGATTATGATTTAGCATTAATATGCTATTTACATAAAAAACGGAACAACATATTATTGATAATGTGTTTTTGCAACGTTTAAGCATGGAAATTGAATGTAATATAAGTTAGAAGAGCAAACAAACATTTGTTGGCGTTGATTAGTTTTGCACAAAAAAATCCGGAACAATCAATTTTAGATACTTAAAACTATTGAGATGTTATGGGAGGAACATTAAAGGGTAAATCAGATTTTCAATAGCTTTTAGAGTTCTAGTTTTTTAAATCTAATCGTGACGGACAGACCGACCAACAGACAAAACGCACAAAAATAAGCTTCTTTTATTCGGATGGCGGCACTAAACAAAAAATAAATAAAATCTGATTTTTAAAAAAAAGTTTAAGGAATTGGTTTAGCACCTGGTCATGTTGCGACGTTACGCTACTGCACGAAAATCGCTGCATAAAAAGTCCATTTAAAAAAATGTGCGTGATATTTACATACAAAGTGCATTATTAGCCTTTATAAACAAACAGAAATGTTTTCTTTTAATTTTAGCAGCTAGTTGACCAGAAAAAACGTCTTTAACTATTATTTGTATTTGTTGTAAACATTTCCTGTACATTTTTAAAATATATTTGACTTAGTGATACTGAAAATACACAAAAATTGTCCATCTTTGTTAGCATATTGTAACATTGCCTCCCTTACATTTACGTAATTGTTTTAGAATTGGTGTATTTTTATGAAAAAATCGCTTGCATAATTAATTTTATAAATTAAACGGTTTGCTTTTAGAAAACCAAAAGTAGCCGTTGCACCTAAACTTTTCAAGCCGGATTTAATGATGAAATAATATTTTTCATATCTCTTCTAGTTTTCGAGATCTGAGTGTGACAGACGGACAGACGGACAGACGGACAGACGGACAGACGGACAGACGGACAGACGGACATTTTGCACAAACCTAATAGCGGCTTTTTCCCCTTACGGGGGCCGCTAAAAAGAAAAATACAGATCCAAACACACTACAAGTCCACTTTAGGGAACTGCAGGAGAGCTACAGAGATTGTGGCACCATTTACACTAACGGATCCAAGATGTATGGAAAAGTCACATATGCCTGCTCTCTTTGGAACAAAACAATCTCCTGTAGACTCCCTGGTGGATGATCCATCTTTACGACCAAGTTACATGCAATCTCACTTGCACTCATGGCCGTAAAAGCATCAGACAGGAGAAAATTTCTCATATGCTCCGACTCCAAATCTGCATTGCAAGCTTTGGGGTGGATAAAGACTGACATTCCATTGGTACATAAAGCTTTAGACCAAATAACATCTGACCATAGGAATGTCACCTTCATCTGATCCCCTCCTATGTGGGCATAGAGGGAAATGAAACAGCAGACAGAGAAGCCAAGAGAGCCCTAAATCAAGCGGTGTCAGGAACCCAAATTCTCTGCTTGGACCTGAGACAGAGTATAGCCTCTACCATCTATCGAGAGTGGCAGGATTGGTGGGAGGCTGAGACCCTCAACAAACTTAGACGAGTTGTGGCGGATGTCAGGTGGTAGTCCACATATAAGGGTCTAACAAGGCGTCGAAGCACGACCATGTCCGAACTTAGGATTGACCACACCTACATCAAGCACTCCTTTGTGATAAAGAGAGAAGAGCCTTCACTGTGTGAGTACTTTGACTCTCATCTCACTGTGGATCATATCCTCCTTGATTGCCTCAGATACCAGGATATAAGGGGGAAATATTTTAAAGCACTGAACTTAAAAACACTGTTTGATAATGTCGACCCTGGGAAAATACTGGGCTTTATCCGGGAGGTGAGGTTGACTTAGGTTTGATTTGTGATAGGGCAAAGTAATTGTGAATATATATTTTCACCACAGATTTTTATTAACTATATACATTTTTACTATTTTTACCATCTAAGCTGTGAATAGACCTTGTTTTTAATGACTTAACTGATCTAGAATTAATAGTAATAGTGTACTATGCTGTTTGCATTGGAAACCAGTCAGTTGTGGGGGCTCTTTTTTAAAATTTCCTATTCTAATATATTAATTGAAATTGTTTATGAAGAGGTACATATCTTGGAGGAGTGGCGTCACTAAAGGGGGGGTGCAAGGGGTGCGGTCCACACCAGTCAACACCATTTTGGGGATGACAACCAAGTTGGAAAAATTATATCTTGGCAAGAGTAGACACATTGGAAAAGATAATAAAATCTCTAGATATATGCCCAAATATGCCTAGACACATCTAGATGGTAGTTCAAGTTTAAGTGACACAGCAAGCACATTATACCATTTTTGTCTTAAAGTATAATAAAGGAAACCTGTTCAGGTGATGTTAAGTCTGCTTCTAATTTTAATTAAATATCATTGTAAAATTTGCAATAACATTTGAATAAATGTCATAAACAGTTGGATTTTATAATAGAATTGACACTCATTTTACATTTGAGTAAAAATCAATTATAGTAAGTAATCAGCTCACTGTATTTGTTCAACAAAAAGAACTAACTAGCAATAGTGTTTATTGAAACATATTTCAAGAAAGTTGATGGGGGAGTGGTGACACCCTGAGCTACCGCACTAGGTACTACCGACACTGTATTGGGAGGTTACCATGCTGTTCTTAGATGATCAGTTAACACTACTCTACTTATTCCAGACGAGCTAGAAGAGTCTTATCAAAGACTATGTGTTGCACTGTTTGCTTTAATGTGAAAAAAAAAACGCCAAATGATTTTTTAAAATATAGTACTTTAAACTATCAAAACAAGCATATGGCTTGAATATTCCTGGTCCATTGGTAAATGAAAATAAATATATGAAATGTTGGTAATTTCATACTTTTTACAATTATTATTTGATGGATTAGAGGACGAAATGACCAGGGGATGAAGTGACCAGGAACCCTTATTAACATATTAACAAAAAAAAATTAATACATGAATTATAAACTTATTTAACACTTATACAGTAAATAGTATAGCTTTTAACATTCCTCCTGTACTTGTTGAATAGAGGTGGTAGAAGGACTAAGGGCACGCCATGGCCTCAATTGTGCCCATGTCCCAAACAATCTCAATCTAGAAATAAAAAAAAAAGCAAAATATCTTTAAGGATCTGGGGGAAAAAAGAACATTTAAAAGCAAAGTACCCAATACTTAATTATTTGATATGATGCTAAAGGGTATATGTTCATGTCAGCTTATAATTTAAATCTGTTTGGCGTATACCAAATAGGTCCGTAAAAATATATTAGCACAAATATGTTATCTAAAAATGATGAAAATAGACTTTTCTGAAACAATTTTTTTTCAAAAGCCTTTGTTGAATTTTTAAAAAATGTTTTTCTATTCAAAGGTGAAACCTCTGCGTGTCATCTGGGGCAAGTTTTCTTACTGGAGTGAAAAGAACACTATTATGTTTGATGACATCAGAAGAAATTTTATCATGAATCCACAGTCAGGCTTAAGAGTAAGCTCTTGACTTGTTTACGTTTACTAATTGAGATACTTTAATATTATAATTTGCTATTTAGGTAAGAATTCTTCTGGCAGAGCATCACGGAAAGGGGTGCTTTTTTGTAGGGTTGCACCAGATAGAACTTATTGTTATTCGGCCAGAGTTGAATTTGGCTGGATAGTCTCCAGCAACAGAAACTCCTTTGTACTTAACCCGCATGTGTCGACCTCATAAGTCTTTATATCTTCCTACGTATACCCTAACCTAGTGACCTATTTAACCATGTACACAGGGGAATAGCTTACTCAGACACATGCTAGCAACACATTTGCATTCACAACATCCCGGTACTAACAATCTGAAAGGGCTAATTTTAAGTATGTAAACAAACTCATAAGATGTGATGTCTAGACAGTGTCAGCATGTTGTTTTAACAAGGTACAAGTTAATCTCTGACTTAATATCGTCACATATCTATCTATAAACTAGGGGTGCCACTTTTCTGTGTTTTGAGGGGTCTGTTTTTTTTTCTCCCTCTGGGTTTGTCCTCTACAATTTTGTTAAAATTCAGGTTTTAGTTAATCTTGAATTTGGTCAAAATTTATGTGCATTTTCCCAGTTCATCAAAGTTTGCTAGTTCCAATCGCTCGAGCGTCCATTTTTAAACAAAATCAACCAGAATCTCGCAATTCACAAGACTTTCACTTTACAGGGACACTAAGCTTTATTTTTTAGAATGTTAACATTCTCTATGGAACCCACCTTGATTTAGAATTTTAGCTCTAGAGTCTAGATCTAAGACTAAGATCTAGAAATAGATCTGATCTAGACTATAAATGTCTGTAAAGTCTAGATTCTAGATCTAGTATTTGGTATAGATCTAGTGATTCTTGTCTAGATCTAAGGTCGAGACTATATCTACTCGCGTACCTAGGGAAAAAAAACAACATTGAGAGTGCCAACTGAGACTTTTTTTCTTTCCGTGTTTTATTTTTTAATAGATTCTGTTTAAGTATAAGTTTGACTGGAGTTCACTTACAAAGGTCGCAGGATACACCTTTGAGACCAAAAGAAAATCCTCTACTGAGGACAGATTTTAACCCAAGTGTTGCTGCCAACATGCTTCGCTTATTGGAAGAATACAGTGAATAGGATACAAGTTTCGATGGCTTCAATGACTTCCTAAACTAGAGCAAGGACAGTGACATTAGTGAGACTGGCGATTAATTGCGGATGTATGCATGTGGTCTATACATTTCGACATTTGTAGATTAAAGCTGCTCGCCATATCAATTAGTTAGCTTTCTAATGAACATTTCCCAACCACACAGATGATTATAGGAGGTAGAAAGACCCATCGGTTTTCCATAGTTTTCGTTATGCTATGTTTATTAGTAAAATAACTTGTGTATATCCCGCACAGCTGCCATTTGTAAAAACTTGTATGACCCGTTTATAGCTTTGTGTATAGATGGTGCCGAAGTGTATATTAATAATAATAATAAATATCTATATCTATATATATAATTCTCTTCTTCCCTCAACAGTTTGGACGAGCAAGAAGTAAAGGAAAGATCACACTCTTATTTCTGCGGATAGTAACCCCAAGAAAAAAACAAGAGGGGGGGGGGGGAGAACAAGTGGATATTCACACGTCGCTACGGATGGCTGCGTGCTGGACTGTCAAACCCTGCCCACTACCATCCCCCTTCGTCCTGCGGGAGGTTTGGACTAGGAAGTAAAATATCTTCAACTCTGAAGGAACATCCGAAACATGTAAAACATTTTACAAACAAACATTTTACAAACACTAAATAGCAGCGCCGGACTTAACCATTGTGACCAAGAAGTCATGGAAAGAAAACAAGTAATCTACTGTATATTCACCGGTCACTAAATAGCAGGGCCGAACTTAATCATTGTGGGGCTCTATGCGAAACGGATTTCGCAGGGCCAAGTTTGTGTATTAGAAAATAAATTCGTCTATGCATTTTATTCATTCTTTACTACCTACAGAATTACTTTACGAGCCTTGCGTGTAGTAAAGTAATACAGTATATCATAATAATTCTGTTTCCTACATAGATCACGCTCAATAGCAAGAATTACCAACTGTTTCAATCTATCTTTGAGAATTGTTGACCTCAAGTAATTCTTCATTAGTTTGAGGCGCGAGAAGATTCTTTCACCAGATTACACAATTACTGCTAATGCATAATGCAGTTTTTATTTATCGCGCGTAGGATTGGCTTTTTCCATATTGAATGACACCCCAAAATGACAATGTTTTTCTATATATTCATATATTTTAAGGACTTTTTCGTATCTTTTGCAATTTCGGGAGATTTCTATGAGCTCCTGGTAAATCGACAGGAGGGCACGGGAAATCTGTTTTAAGTTATAAAATGGTTAAATTTAATAATTTATACCCCTTGAATTAGCGTGGGTCCTATAAAAGTGCGGGGCCCACTGCGGTCGCATAGGTTGCAGTGGCCTAAGGCAGGCCCTGCAAAATAGCGGCGTATGCTACGCCGCCGGTCGACTAGTAAACTTTATTGTCGTAAGGAAATTTGTCTTACAATTTGTGCATTACTCCAAACAAAACATTGTAACTATAAAAAAAAATGTACATTCACACCAGACTCACTCATAATTTACATGTGAAAAGTTTATATCAGATTGTTTCTATTTAATGATTTGATTGCCTGGGGAACAAAAGAGTGTTTGTCTTTGCTATTGCCCCGCAATTTGAGATTCCCTTGTCACCGTCAGGTTCGAAAAACAGACCAGTTGTCATTGACTAGAACTTGTTACTCAATATTTCCTGGCATTTATAGGATACCACGTAAGCTCTTAATATGATGTTTTTGGATTCGAAATACCGTTCAGTATCGGTAAAGACAGCATTTTATTACCTGTACATGCTGAGCGGCTATTTCTGTTTAGTTCACCTTGGCATTACCAAAAAAACAAACAAAAAAAACACTTAGCGAAGCAACCAATCAAAATTGTGTATTTCGTAAATAAAGAGTCGTACAGTATTGTTATGTCGCATTACAGTATAAAAAGAATTTGTACGTGTAAAGTAAATATACTGTTTTTTTAGTGCGCCTTAGAAAAAAAAAAAGGATGAGTGTGTGTAAGAAGTATTCCTTGCTTTGTACTGTGGCCTAGCTCTTAAAGTTATTTCGGTCAATTAGCATCCAGAAAGTTCATTTTCCACCAATAGGCTTCTGTGCGTATACATCGGATGGCCTTGTGGAAATCCGTGTTTCAGTGTACAAAAAAAAAAAAAACACAAAGAAAAGGCGGATGTAATTTTTTTCATTAGAAAGTATGATTCTGCGAAAGTCGACTGAAGACTTCTTGATAATAAAATTCAGCAGCACGAGGTTTCTGTAAATCACGTTATAATATTTGTCAAATGTTTTAAATGTTTCGGATGTCAAACATGTTCCTTCAGAGATAAAGATAATTTACTTCTTAGCCCAAATCTCCCGCAGGACGACGGGGGATGGCAGCGGGCAGGGTATGAACATGGGATAATCGAGACGACCGAACAAGTCCAGCGCGTCATGCAGCCAGGGCCGGCCTTATGTCACTGCAACCTATGCGGCTGCAGTGGGCCCCGCACTTTCATAGGACCCGCGTTAATTCTAGGTGTAATTTTTTAGTGGACCCCCGAAAGGAGAAAAGACGCTATTTGTTTTTTGGGAAATGTCCGTCCGTCCGTCCCGTTTAGATCTCGTAAACTAGAAAAAATAGTGAAAATCCGACATCATAATATTTTAGTCCTTTCAGGCAGGTAAAAAGGCAGGTATCAATATTTTCAGAAAGAACATGAGAATTAAATTCGATCAAAGACAAATGACAGAGAAGAATGGAGAAAGAAGGTTTTGACAGATCTGTTTTAGTGATCTGTTTTAGCATCAAGTTATCCATTGCGCAACCAGTGAACATTCTCAAAGCTTAATCCAACCACACTGACACATACTTGTAAGTATGGATGGCTGCATGCAGGGCCGGTCCTAACTATTGCGAGGCCCTATGCGAAACGGATTGGGTTGGGATAAGCATAATGCCAAAATGAATATTTAGTATTAGAAAATACATTCGTCTTTGCAATATCTTTGTATTCAAGGAAAGTTGTTAATGTCTTTTTGTTCTATCGCGCGTGGGTTTGGCACCCCTAAAGGACCATTTTGTCACCCCTAAAGGACCATTTTGTCACCCCTAAAGGACCATTTTGTCCGTTTTCTCGGGAGATGTTTATGAGTTTTCAGGAGATTTTAATAATTTCAGGAGGTTTTCAGGACTTTTTCGTATATTTTGCAATTTCAATTATATATTATAAGTGATAATGGTTTAATTTAAAAAGGTTACAAGACAAAATCGGCCCCATTCAACCCTGCATGCAGCCATCCATACTTACAATTCTTAATTGAGAACGTCGAGGCTCACGACCAGTATCTCGGATATAGGATTCAAAACGAGCTTAAAGACCTGATGGCATATTTTCACGTCATCCTTGACTTCACGGATATTATGTCTTTTACATCGCGTTTTGTGGACGTATCAGATCCAGAAGTTAAGGTGGAGAACTATTCCAGTTTATGCAGTTAAAATGCCAATAGTACAGTACTTACGTAAGGTAGTATGTTTTGTAACAAAAATAAGGTCTTCAGCGTTAGAGGCGGACGATCCCATTAGCGTGACGTGGTACGATATATAAAGTCTTCCCTTACAGCTAAGGGTCCCGCATATGACATTCGCCCATTGCCCCGCGCACTGCTAAGGCCGCCTCTGGTCACTAGCCTAGAGTCAGTAGAGTTGACTAGAGTGTAGATCTGACACGTTTACTAATTATTAGATCTATATTTAATAGTAATACATTTACTATCTAGATTATTCTATATAAAGTATATATAGAGTCTAGACCTATATATAGAAAGTAGTACATATGGAAAAATTCTATAGCTAGGCTAGATCAGACTCAGTAGATTTACTATCTAGATCTGGATCTATACAATATTGAATATAATACTTCTACTTATTAGTACTTATTATAGATTTACTTTTCAACCGCAAGACTTAATACTATATTTAATATATATTTATCAATATACTAGATGTCTAATGAAAATTACGTCTATTTATAGAGAGTTATTTTTAGTTACATAGTAATATAAAATATATTTAACTAATACGCACGTTAATCATAATGCAGTAATGCGATTTTTTTAAAATTAATTTTTCATAAACCTTGCATTATATTTTGGAGCATTGTCTTACCAAGGTTGTAGGAGAAATCAGGTATACACATCAGGAGAAAACACGACCCCTTAACTTAAGAACCTAACCCTAACGAATATTCAAAATTGATTAGAGTAACACCTTTTAAAAAACATTGAAAGTTTTAAAATCACTATAATTTTTTTTTCTACAATTATTTGTGAGTGAAATTTTGTCGGAAAATTCCGGGTACTTGGAATAAGCTAGTCCCCCCAAAAAATACACAGATCTTGGGCAAAAGAGTCGTCAAATAAAGTACTGTAAATGTGTAGTTTCAGACGCTTGTTTCAGGTCTTGTCTTTCTATAACCTCTATCGAGTTTGATACCAATTCCCTGTATTTTTTGTGCAGATTTTTTTTTCCTATCAGGTAGGCTTAAATTCACAGCCTAATAATGTCAGTTTAATTTAAAATGAGAACTGAAAAATGCAAAAGATATATAAGGAAAAACGTAGTTCCGGCTCAATTGACTTATTCTAGTTTTAAACCAAAGAAACGAAACGCATCCGCGCAACGTAGCCTATTAGACAATTAATTACTGGTAATTTATCATTTTGTGTGATAGCAGCAATGGAAACTAATCCTTCAGTATTCGCAGACATGGCTAACATTTTTGGGTTTAGTTTCCTTAAATAATTGTTAACGCTATTTCTATCTCATGTATTCTCTTAAGTCGATACTGTATACTATTATTTATTGTACCAAAATACTCAATTAGTCAATTGATTATTTGTTATTAATTAAGTTGTTTGATATCGAATAAGGGAAATAACTTGTTTATTATTTATAGATATAGTTTTAAGGACAGAGTTCTTCCCCTTTAGATACGCTTTGTTTTTTGTCTTTTCTTTTAAAGGACTTTTTTTTATTATTTTGGTTACTATATCTTTTGTGAATATCATTAAATGAGATTTTAAAGTTTACCGTGAAGTTTTACGTTATATAATAAGTCAATCTATTTTAAAAATGAAACTTGCTTTTTTCATCCTAAAGGTTTAAATTAAAGACGAAGATATAACACACGCACATCTTTATTTTATTTTATTGCGAAGAACATATGTAAGAAACATCTTCCTCATTACTGATATAATGATTTTTTATTGTGGAGAATGATTTCTACAATGATAAAAGAATAATATAGAACCGTAGGCTATACAATCAGATAGATAAGTTAGGACTAAACCAAACAAACCACACACAAAATTATGAAGTTTTAGTTTTTTTTAGTTTAGTTCAACTATTTTTTTTTTTAAATTTACATTTAGATAATTTATTTTTTAGTCTAAACTTTACCTTTACCTATACCATAGTCTATTGGACCTTTGGGGCACCATGCAAGACTCGTCGACCGTCTTTCTACTTTCCTCTCTATCTTTTGCCTTAGTTACAACCTCTTTCAATGGCTTTCTCTGCCTCTTCTTCTTTTTCTTGGTACTGTTCCCTGAAGGAAGGTCTTTGCGAGCCCCGAAGATCTTGTAATATGGACATAGATTTTAAGCTTGCGTTTTTTTACGATAGTTAGCAGGTCATCATGGGGTCCAATCACTGCAGTAACCCTGTCTCTAATCGCTTGGTTTGTGATGCGGTCTTTGAACGTGATACCTAGGATCCTTCGTAGCATCTCAATTCCATTGCTAGGATCCTCCTCTCTAGCACTGCAGTCATCGTCCAAGACTCACAAGCATATAAAAATGTGGCCATGACCAGGGAGCGCGTCAGTCTGATTTTAGTGCCGAGGGCTAAGTCTTTTTCTTTCCAAATTATTTTCAGTTTTGAAAGGGCTGCTGTGGACTGTTATTCAGGCCAGTAGCTTAGGTTTCGTTCTCTCATCTGCGACAAATAGCTCCAAAGTATTTGAAGCTGCTAACACTAGTCAGCTTTTCACCTCCAATACTTATGCCCCTTTTAAAGCCCTGTTGGGTATTGGTCATAATTTGTTTTATTTTTCGGCATTTATTTGCATGCCATATGCTGCGGAAGTCTTGCGCATCACCAAGTCAGCTAGTTGTTCTTTTGTCCGTGCTTGGCCATCAATGTCATCTGCGAAGCGCAAGTTAGTAATTCCTCTTCATCCAATGCTAACAGTACCTTTATAGCCCTCGAGAGCATCGTATCCTTTCAAGGAAGATATTGAAAAGTGTTGGTGAAAGTATGCAGCCTTGTCTTACTCCAACTGTGGTTTTGAACCAGTCCCCAATATTATTGTTGAAGTACACCGCACTGGTGGCATCCTTGTAGAGGTTCTGGATAACTTTAATGATGTTTATATGGATGTTGTATGTGACGACTTCCTCCTTGTAATGAACCACAAAACATCTAAGGAAAGTAACAAACTCAAAGAGCTTTATTTTATATTCATCTGCAGCACTTTATTTCCTCTCTAGTTTCTACCTCACAACCTACACCAACAGGCCTAGCAGCTCTACTGAGCTTCTGCATTCCTGACCTCTCGTTACCCCACTAGGCTGACCCATTTAACCGCTGAACAGGTACAGAACAGGGGCGTAACTTAAGAGTGACACTCATGCTCCACGACATATACACACACACACCAAAATCCTTTCACAACATTGTACTTGTCCATTGTCGCCCAGAGTGCCCCATGCCATACTCGATCGAAAGCTTTCTTGAAATCAATAAAGACATGGAAAAGATTTTCTTGGTGTTGAAGATATTTTTCACTTATATAATTTTTAACAGTACTTTTAATGGATGGTTTATAAGGCTGATGGTGCAGTAGTTGTAAATTGCCTATCTTTGGAAGGGTGATGATGAGTGATTAGGTCCAGGGTTTGGGCCATTCTCCTGACTGCCAGATTTTGTTGCACCGTCCCGAGACATGACGTTAAACTGCGCTCCTCTTTCCTTAGCACTTTTGGAGCTCAAAAGTGCCCTACTTCTTTTCTATTATTGTGTCTGCCTCCTCTTTTCCTCAGTCTGTCTTCATTGATCATCACTCTGTCTCCTTATCTCTAAATATCTCACTACGTCCTAGACCAGTCTGTTTGCCGTGGACTGCGACGGGAAAGGGGGGATAAAGAGATCCTGGTGTTTGAGTGGTGGCTATCTGAGGATAAACCACCACAACACAATACTTTGGCTCCAAGTTCCCCTAGACCTGAGGCCCAGATGGCCCGCTCTGGGTCAATCGGCTGGTCATGCCGAGCTATGCTGGAGGGCGGTGGCTGTAGGGTCAATCAGGGAGCTGCTGTCTCGGACACATGTCCGAAACAGCAGCTGACTGAGTATAGCACCTGTGTAGCCCTAGCGGGCTCATTCTGGACTTCCGAATGGCCCGTCCCCTTGTTGGACTCGATGGCGGGTGGGGAGCACAGGTGCCGAATTAACAAGAATATATATGGACAAACCCCCCCCCCAATAAACTCCTTGCCCCAGATTTAAGTCTGGGCAAGAGACGCCGTACTGAGGCAAAAAAGGAGGAGGCCACAAAAAGCTGTACTACCTGGCCATCACTTTTGGAATTGATGATAAAAAAGAGGAGGTCCCAAAAAGCTGTGCCACCTGACCATCATTTCTGATATTTAGGTGCACAGAGGAGGGAAAAAGCCTGACAAAGCTGAGCCCTTTTATTATCTATAAGGGACTCAAGTCAGTAGATGGGCTTTTAAAATGCAGAAGACTCTGTGATCTCCAAGTGGAAGTCATGCCACACAAGAGTCTGAACACCAGCAGAGGTGTAATCAGCTCTAGGGACCTACTGGAATGTTCCGAGAAGGAAATAGTGGAGGGCATTGAAGGAGTCGCCCATGCCCGGCGCATTACCAGGCGCAGGGATGGTGAGGAGGTCAAAACCGCCACTATTATCCTCACATTCGGAACTAGGACACCGCCAGAGTATGTGAAGGCAGGATACCTACGAGTTCCAGTGAGGCCCTACATACCTAACCCCATGAGGTGCTTCAAGTGCCAGGGTTATGGACACGGCGCGGCAGTCTGCAAGAGGAACACTGTGTGTGCCAGATGTGCTGGAGAGGGTCATGAGGACAAGGGCTGCACAGCCCAGTTCAAGTGCCCAAACTGGCCACTCAGCCTACTCCAAGGACTGCCTTGTGTGGAAACAGGAGGTTGACGTGCAGGAGTACAAGGCAAGAAATGGATGTACCTTCAGCCAGGCGAAATCAGCTGTACTGGCCCTACCCAAGGGCCAATTCGGCTTGACAAAGACCTACGCCCAGGCTGTTGCTAAGATAGGAAGATCCATAGCCACACAGACGGACACATTGACCCCACCACCCCCTCCTCCTCCTCCAACTCAGAAGAAAACACCACCAAAGAACACACCTCTGAAGAAACAAGAAAGCCCTGTTGTCATGCTAAAGAACAGGTTCTCTGTGCTCACTGATGAGAGCATGGAGACTGAGCAGCATGTCAAAACCAATACTCCAGGAGAACCCGGAGACATCATGTCTGACACAGGTTCTCCTCAGAGAACCCAGCCAGACACCCCAACCTCTACCGAATTAGAGGTTGACCAACTCCCTAAGGGGAGAAATCAAAGCGGAGAGGATGCCCGAGGTGAGAGAGGAGGAAATAACCGCCGCTCTAACCAGAGGGATCTCCCCTCTCCAGAGAGAAAAACTTCCCCCAAAAGGGGGTTGTCCTCCTCTCCATCCAAACCCAAGAATAAAAATACCAAGGTCACTGGAATAAAGGAAAACCCCTCCGGGGGCCTCCCAAGGCCAAATAGCTCCAAGTAGGTCATCTAGAATAAGCCATGGATTCCAGAATTGTACAGTGGAACTGTAGAGGCCTCAATCCAATTACGAGGAAATGCAGCTACTGATGGACTCTGAGACTCCTGTAGCTGTCTTCTTACAGGGAACATTTCTGAAAGATTGCATCAGCTTCCGAAGCTACCGTGCTTACAGCAAGAATGTTGAGGTTGCAGAGAGAGCATCAGGTGGAGTCTGTATCCTTGTGAAGGATAGCATCCCCCATGAGAGGGTAGAACTACAGACCACACTACAGGCCGTAGCAGCTAGGATAACCCTTCACAAGGTTATCACTTGCTGCAGCCTGTATGTACCACCAGGCGCTCCATTAAACCGAACAGACATGGAGGACCTATTGAAACAACTCCCCCGGCCTTATTTAATCCTTGGGGATTTCAATGCCCATAACACCATGTGGGGATACAACAATACCGACACAAGAGGTCGTATGCTGGAGGATATCTTCCTCCAACATGATTTATGCATACTTAATGATGCATCACCGACCTACTTGCACCCAGGAACTGGATCACTCACATGCATTGACCTCACCGTATGCGTCCCCGGACTTCTGGACGATTTTAAATGGTCAGTTAGCAATGATCTACGTGGAAATGATCACTTCCCAATCATCATTACTAACAATCTCCCTTCATTGGGACGACCTCAACGGTGGAAACTGAATAAGGCGATTGGGAACAATTCCAAAAAAGATGCTCCGAGGATATCACAGAAAATATCCTCCATGAACAGAACCCAGCTGATACCTTTGCTAGCAAGCTACTAATTATAGCCAGGAAAGTTGTACCCCTTGTTCAGGCTGGGGATACGGGACCATCATATCATACCCTACTTTCCCTACCCGACAATGATACTTCATAAGCCTATTAATATGGAACATTTTCAGCTTCTCGTCCTTCTGTATAACAAAGTTAAACTTTGACATTTTTTTGACAACCTTATACGGGCCCTGCGAAAATACAGACAACTTTTTGTCTCTTTGTGGTTTTAAAACCAACACACAATCTCCCGCCTCTATGTCCCGATTGGATGAATACATGTCATACTGGACTTTATATTTACTTTTATTTACTTGGTCATTTTCACTAGCAATAGCGGTAACGACAGACAACCTTTCTTTTAAGTCCAATAGGTAGCTAAATACATTTTTATACTCCGTTTCTTCTTCGCTATTTGTAAAAACTCGTTTTAAAATAGACAATGGACCCCTCATTTGCCTACCATAAACAAGCTGAAACGGAGACACACCAGTTGTCTCATTAGGAACTTCCCTAAATGCAAACAATGCGGCAGTTATCTTTCTATCCCAGTCCCGTGGGCTATGTTGGGTAACCTTCCTAAGGAACGACTTCAAAGTCCCATTTAGCCTCTCAATTTGACCATTCGAGGAAGGGTGAAACACAGTGGAGTGCACCGGTTTAATTGAGAAGAACTCACACACCTGGTTATACAGTTCGGAGGTAAACTGACCCCCCTGATCCGACAATATTTCACAAGGCAGTCCGATTCGGCTAAATATGGTGGTTAGTGCCTCGATTACCGTCTCTGTATTTATATTACGTAGTGGAATAGCCTCCGGCCATCTTGTAGCAATATCCACCAAGGTTAAAATAAACCTGTTTTTATTTTCTGTTAGCTCCAATGGGCCAACAATGTCAATGGCCACCTTAAAAAATGGGGTGGAAATCACATTCATACGACCCAGTTCCACTCTGTCACAACGACGCGGTGTTTTAGCTTTCTGGCACACATCACACGATTTCACAAACTCTTTCACATCCCTGTTTAACCCTTGCCAAAAAAAATATTTATAAATTTTGCCTTTCGTTTTCCTTATTGAAAAGTGACCCGCTAGCATACTCTCATGCGCCGTTCTTAACACAAGCTCCCTCTTAGACGACGGTACAACCAACTGTCTCTCTTCCTCACCACATTCTCCCTTAAATACTCTATACAACAATCTATCAAATACTTTAAATTCTGCACATCCATTCTTCTTGTTGTCCACACAGTTATCTACCTGCCGCTCCCAGAGATCTTTCAAAGACGGATCACTCAATTGTTCACGTAAAAAGTCATCACTCGTACCTAGAACATCACGACAATCTTCCAGCACTCCACTGTCATTCATAATACTGTCATCATTTTCTCTCTCTTTCATCGCCCTAGTTACAGCAGCACAACCAAGCTGACTGCCACCGTTCAAATCTATATTCCCAATAATTAAGTCTGCCTTTGGATCCCTAAAACATGCTACCACAACCTTACCAACAATATATTCAGTCTCAATGTAAACGCACGCCAACGGTTAATCTCTCACAGTCCCATCAACAAGTTTCAACCTGTAACTTCCAGGAATCATATCATTCTTTCCAACTAACGAACTCCTAATACCTATCACGCTTGAACCAGAATCTTTCAGCACAGACACAACTTTACCATTTACTCTACCACTTTCAAACTTCAACTTGCCTACCGATCTTTCACGCAACGATTTATCCACATAAGATAATGTTTCTTTTTTACAAGGGGAAAAAAAGTCAAGACCCTTTCCTATGGAACAATTGCAACAATTTTGCACATCATGTGGACCACTCAGTCACCTGTATCTAATCGGTGGGCCAAAGGTTCTGTTGTTATAGTTGGGTCTCGGTGCGTACGCCCCTGTACCACCTGACCTTCCGTATCCGTTATCAGGAGGACGCCCCTCCACGTCATAATTTTGTCGTCTCGTGCTCGTGCCGCGGATTCTGCGCCCACTACCATCAAATTGCCTCCGATAACGCCCCAATGAAACATTTCTATTTGGGTGAGAGTTTGCAGGGGTTGCGGGTGCTTTCTTAGACCTTCCTTCCGCAACAGGGGTGGAGTTCGCTACTGGCGAACGTTGAGGGCATTCAACTGACTTGTGGCCTTTCATGCCACACCCGAAGCAAACAATCACTTTTCTTTCAACGGCCGGGCCACGATTCACTGCTTCGCCACACGCTGGTGCCACATAAACACTTTCTTCTTTAGCAAGCGACGCCCCCGAATTCGCGACTTTAAGCGTCCCGAGACATGACGTTAAACTGCGCTCCTCTTTTCTTAGCACTTTTGGAGCTCAAAAGTGCCCTACTTCTTTTCTATCATTGTGTCTGCCTCTTCTTTTCCTAAGTCTGCCTTCATTGATCATCACTCTGTCTCCTTAACTTTAAATTCTCACTACGTCCTAGACCAGTCCGTTTGCCGTGGACTGCGACGGGTAAGGGGGGATAAAGAGATCCTGGTGTTTGAGTGGTGGCTATCTGAGGATAAACCACAACAACACAATACTTTGGCTCCAAGTTCCCCTAGACCTGAGACCCAGATGGCCCGCTCTGGGTCAACCGACTGGTCATGCCGAGCTACCAGCATAGGTCGTCGACCTATGCTGGAGGGCGGTGGCTGGATGGTCAATCAGGGAGCTGCTGTATCGGACACATGTCCGATGTAGCAGCTGACTGAGTATAGCACCTGTGTAGCCCTGGCGGGCTCATTCTGGACATCCGAATGGCCCGTCCCCTTGTTGGACTCGATGGCGGGTGGGGAGCACAGGTGCCGAATTGACAAGAATATATATGGACAAAAAAAACACACACAAAACTACTTGCCCCAGACCTATGTCTGGGCAAGAAACGTCGAATTGATGATAAAAAAGAGGAGGTCCCAAAAAGCTGTGCCACCTGGCCATCATTTCTGATATTTAGGTGCACAGAGGAGGGAAAAAGCCTGACAAAGTTGAGCCCTTTTATTATCTATAAGGGACTCAAGTCAATAGTGGGAGAGCCCAAGAGTGTGTCTAAGCTACACAAATCAATGGAACTCCTTGTAGAAGTAGACAGCAAGACACACTCTGATGGGCTTTTAAGATGCAGAAGACTCTGTGATCTCCAAGTGGAAGTCATGCCACACAAGAGTCTGAACACCAGCATAGGTGTAATCAGCTCTAGGGACCTACTGGAATGTTCCGAGAAGGAAATAGTGGAGGGCATTGAAGGAGTCACCCATGCCCGGCGCATTACCAGGCGCAAGGAGGGTGAGGAGGTCAAAACCGCCACTATTATCCTCACATTCGGAACTAGGACACCGCCAGAGTATGTGAAGGCAGGATACCTACGAGTTCCAGTGAGGCCCTACATACCTAACCCCATGAGGTGCTTCAAGTGCCAGGGTTATGGACACGGCGCGGCAGTCTGCAAGAGGAACACTGTGTGTGCCAGATGTGCTGGAGAGGGTCATGAGGACAAGGGCTGCACAGCCCAGTTCAAATGCCCAAACTGTCAAGCTGGCCACTCAGCCTACTCCGAGGACTGCCCTGTGTGGAAACAGGAGGTTGCCGTGCAGGAGTACAAGGCAAGAAACGGATGTACCTTTAGCCAGGCGAAATCGGCTGTACTGGCCCTACCCAAGGGCCAATTCGGCTTGACAAAGACCTACGCCCAGGCTGTTGCTAAGATAGGAAGATCCATAGCCACACAGACGGACACATTAACCCCACCACCCCCTCCTCCTCCTCCAACTCAGAAGAAAACACCGCCAAAGAACACACCACTGAAGAAACAAGAAAGCCCTGTTGTCATGCTAAAGAACAGGTTCTCTGTGCTCGCTGATGAGAACATGGAGACTGAGCAGCATGTCAAAACCAATACTCCGGGAGAACCCGGAGACATCATGTCTGACACAGGTTCTCCTCAGAGAACCCAGCCAGACACCCCAACCTCTACCGAGTTAGAGGTTGACCAACTCCCTAAGGGGAGAAATCAAAGCGGAGAGGATGCCCGAGGTGAGAGAGGAGGAAATAACCTCCGCTCTAACCAGAGGGATCTCCCCTCTCCAGAGAGAAAGACTTCCCCCAAAAGGGGGTTGTCCTCCTCTCCATCCAAACCCAAGAATACAAATACCAAGGTCACTGGAATAAAGGGAAACCCCTCCGGTGGCCTCCCAAGGCCAAATAGCTCCAAGTAGGTCATCTAGAATAAGCCATGGATTCCAGAATTGTACAGTGGAATTGTAGAGGCATCAAGGCCAATTACGAGGAAATGCAGCTACTGATGGACTCTGATACTCCTGTAGATGTCTGCTTACAGGAAACATTTCTGAAAGATTGCATCAGCTTCCGAAGCTACCGTGCTTACAGCAAGAATGTTGAGGATGCAGAGAGAGCATCAGGTGGAGTCTGTATCCTTGTGAAGGATAGCATCCCCCATGAGAGGGTAGAACTACAGACCACACTACAGGCCGTAGCAACTAGGATAACCCTTCACAAGGTTATCACTTGCTGCAGCCTGTATCTACCACCAGGCGCTCCATTAAACCGAACAGACATGGAGGACCTATTGAAACAACTCACCCGGCCTTATTTAATCCTTGGGGATTTCAATGCCCATAACACCATGTGGGGATCCAACAATACCGACACAAGAGGTCGTATGCTGGAGGATATCTTCCTCCAACATGATTTATGCATACTTAATGATGCATCACCGACCTACTTGCACCCAGGAACTGGATCACTCACATGCATTGACCTCACCGTATGCGTCCCCGGACTTCTGGACGACTTTAAATGGTCAGTTAGCAATGATCTACGGGGAAGTGATCACTTCCCAATCATCATTACTAACAATCTCCCTTCATTAGGACGACCTCAGCGGTGGAAACTGAATAAGGCCGATTGGGAACAATTCCAAAAAAGATGCTCCGAGGATATCACAGAAAATATCCTCGATGAACAGAACCCAGCTGATACCTTTGCTAGCAAGCTACTAAGTATAGCCAGAAAAGTTGTACCCCTAACCTCTGCAAATCCAAAACGGCCTTGCAAACCATGGTTTGATACAGCTTGCAAAAGTGCTATTGGCGATAGGAAAAAACGACTGGCTGCATTTATAAAGAATCCTTCCCAGGAAAACCTAAAGCTTTTCAGGATAGCTAGAGCAAAGGCTAGACAAACCATACGGTCAGCCAAAAGGAATTCCTGGAGAAGTTTTGCCGGCAGTCTGGATGCCAAAACTTCTGTTAGAGCGGTTTGGAAGGCAGTAAGGCGAATCAAAGGGAAAGAATCAAATGCAATTGGGCATTTGAAAAACCAAGGACGAACTGTCACGTCCCCCAGAGAAATAGCTGACTGCCTTGCATCTTCAATAGCAGAAAAATCATCCACTGCACACTACACGCCAGGGTTCCAAAAAGTCAAAACCAGGGAGGAAAGACACCCCATTGATTTCAGGTCAGAGAACAATGAAGACTACAACAAACCGTTCTCGCTTGAGGAACTGAGGGAATCGCTGGACAAGTCACATGACACAGCGCCTGGAGAAGACGAAATCCATTACCAGTTCCTCAAGCACCTTCCTGAACCCTTATTGGCAGTCCTGCTAGGGATCTATAACTGTGTGTGGCAAACAGGCGTTCCAGTACCACCTCATCGTGGTCGCCGCGTGAACACTCCGCTCTTTGGGAGTGGCCAAGGGTACTGGTTGCTTGCCGCTGATGAATGAGCAGCCGGCAAGTGTAAAAGGAAATCAAAGGGGTTATGTCCAGCCCCCCCCCCTGTGGGGCCCCGGGGCAACGGTGAGTAAGAGACCTAACGGGATCTCCGAAAAGCGGATAGCGCTGGACACCAACTCGAGGGTTGGTCGGGTTCTCCTGGGACTCGGCTGATTCGCGGGTCTCCCATTGGGCAAAGACTGGACTGACTGGCGCGGCCTTAGCGGGCTGCGTCGGGCGGACTGGTCGGCGTCCACGAGCTAGGCTCTATCTAGCCCGTCCCCTGTGAGGTAGTAGAGGAACGCGCTTCCCAATAAGCAGTTTCGATAATGGGGATATCGAACAATCCTTACACAACCACTCCTCCAGTAGGTGAGCTCTTGCCATACGGAGGTGGTGACCAGTGGTGCGGACTTCCCGCACCCAAAGATTTCGGACCCTCTTGCAGGCCCTGCGTACACTACTTTCTAATCGGCAATAACTAAGACCGCCAACGGTCTTCGACTTCTATACAAACATGAATAATACACGTCAAACCAGAAAACCCGGGTACGAGCAGACCCAAACAGGCTCCGTCGCGCGGGTAGCGGGCGGCAGGCCCGACAACGAAAAATCCTCTACTACTCGCCCCGTGGTTCCGATCCGGCGGAACCTGTCGAACCACGAAAAATCAGCGAAGGTTCCCCTTTCCAGGACAAAGCCCTCTTCCCAGGCTACACTGCATTCGTTCTTCCCTCGGAAGAACGGTAGCCAAGGTGTGGCTAGCCAACCACACCAACCTGGTGATCATGTCCCGCACCAGGCCCAACCAACCATTACCACCCAAAAGGCCCAACCAAACACGACCAACGAAGCGAGGACCATCGGTCCTCCAAATCACCAACCATTACAACGGTCTGTCGCTACCAGTCCTAAAACCTTAGGGAGCGATAGACTTAGCCAGATAAAAGTACTTCAGCTCAATATCTGTGGTATAGTACCAAAGATATTAGAGCTCACGAAACTCCTCCATGAGAGGGCAATAGATATCGCACTATTGCAGGAGACTCTTGTAGGCAAGAAACGAAGTAGCCACATCAGCGGCTATACGGCTTATAAATGTAAATGCGATGAGTGCCGTGGAGTAATCACATATGTAAGGAACGGCATGACAGTTTCTCAAAATCCTGGCCCTCAAAGCGGGCGTACCGACGCCATCTCGCTAGATATTTTCATAGCTGGAAGAAAACTCACGGTAATCAACTGTTATAACCCGCCTAAACATGAACTTGCCATTAACCTCGGCAATAAGAACATCTTAACTAAAACTCTACTAGCTGGGGACTTAAATGCGAAATCTCCTGCATGGGGCTATGACGCAACCGACTCCTCGGGCCAAAAAGTCCATGAAATCCTAAACACTACAAACCTATTCTGCTTGCAGAATAAACATAGCCCGCCAACTCTCTTACACACTGGCAACGGGTCTCTCTCGAGACCTGATTTAACACTAATCTCTGCTGATCTAGAGGGGAAAACCACAATTAAAGTGCTTGAGGATGTCGGAAGCGATCATAAACCCATAGAAATTACTATTGCCCTCTCAGAGGCCAGGGGTGTAGCCACTAAACGGCCCAAGAAATGGAGCTACACTAAGGCTGACTGGCCAGCATACGGGGCGGCTGTCGACTCCGCCCTGTCGAGTATCGCGATGGAGGAAGGGACAGTCGACACAAAATACGGCGAAATCACTGCAGCGATTTTGGGTGCGGCTAGGAAGCATATCCCGCGGACCTATCCCGGCATAAGGCATAGACCCGCCTGGTCCCGAGAATTAGATCGAATAGTCAGGGCCAGGAAACGGGCGAGGCGCAGAGCACAAAAAAAGGGGACTCCCGAATGCCGCAGGGAGTTTAACGCATTATGCCGGAAGGCCAGCGAGGTGGCCCAAGGTGTACGGGCGGACCACTGGAGGGATGCCTGTGCCAGGCTGGATCTTCGGGATACTTCCAAAGCCTGGCGTCTTCTTCGCAATCTTGAGGCCAAAGATTCGGCGCGTACAGCCACCCCATTATTGTCACCCAGTGGGGATCGAGTGGCAAAAGATCAAAAAATGGCCGACTTGCTTAACAAATATTTCGCTTCGATAAGCAAGTCCGAAAAGAAGTCTGCCACGTCTATAGCCCTCAACAAGGAGCGTAAGAGACTCGAGAGGGAGTCGGATGGGTTGGAAGACCTGGACACGTGCAATGCGCCCTTCTGCCGTGCTGAGCTGGATAGAGCGATAGCTAAGTGTAAAAACAGAAAGGCTCCGGGGCCAGACAAGGTTACTCCTGAGATGGTAAAACACCTCGGGGGTATTGCGAAAGACAAACTCCTTGAGTTTGCGAATCGGACCTGGGTAGAGTCCAGACTACCCAGGGCCTGGCGCTGTGCTACCATTGTTCCAATACTAAAAAAGGGCAAAGACGCGACTAACGTGGAGTCCTACAGACCCATATCCCTGACCTCCACTATCGGCAAGATAGTAGAACGGATGGTCAGCGAGCGACTCGTGTGGAGCTTTGAGAGTGCCGGTATCCTAGCGCCAGAGCAGGCTGGCTTTAGGGCAGGCTTGAGCCCGATCGACCAGGTCACGATTTTCATGCAGGAGGTGGCCGACGGGTTCCAGAGGTCCGAGAGCACATACGCAGTTTTTATTGACCTAAAACAGGCATATGACCGGGTGTGGAAGCAAGGCCTCTATCTTAAACTTAGAGCCATGGGCGTACGTGGGCGGACCTACAACTGGATAAAACAGTTCCTAACGGAGAGGAAAACACGAACACAGTTCCAGTACTCTCTAAGTGGGGAAAACACCCCTATAAGAGGGTTACCCCAGGGATCCGCCCTCTCATGTATCCTTTTCATGGCCTATCTTAATGATTTGCCCAGCTCACTCCGGTGTCGCAAACTGCTATATGCTGAAGATATTGTCCTCTGGTCAACCGGGAAGAAAGCTGACCAACTTCAGGCAGCATTACAAGCCGACCTCCAAACCATCTCCTCGTATTGTTCAAAATGGCAGATTCAGATAAACGTTGCCAAAACGACCTGGAGCCTGTTCAGCCTGGGAATCGACATTCTTGGGGCCCCATTCGAGCTCCAACTCGGTGGGCTGCGACTCCAACGTGAAAACACGCCAAAATATCTAGGAGTCACACTAGATAGGAAGCTCTCAATGCACTTGCACATCCAGGATGTTGAACGAAAGGCCTCGGAGAAGTTGGGGTTACTCAGAAAGCTAGCCAGTACCAAGTGGGGCGCCCGAGCTGACACGCTCCGCACACTGTATACAGGGGCTGTCAGGTCCCAAATTGAGTACAGCCTGCCCGTGCAGGTGTACGCAAGCAAGACAGCCCTCGAATCACTCGACCTTGTACAGGCCCAGGCTCTCCGATTCATTTGCGGCACCTATAGAACGAGCCCAACTTCCGCTGCAGAAATTATGTCCAACGTGGCTCCTCTCAGCCTGAGGAGAGAGCGCGCCGTGCTAACTGCCCTGGAACGCTACAAAAGGGGCGAACCAGGGCTCCCGACCCACACTTTAGTCAGTCATTGGAGAGAAAAACATAGGATCAAACGGACCTCATTTATGCACTGCGCTACAAATTTGAGTGCACAAGCTGGCCTCTCCACTGACCGGGTCCCAATTAGACGGATAAGCACGTGCCCGCCCTGGAGGAGACAGCCCATCCCTCCCATAAATTTCACTATACATGGGTTGGAGGGGGCCACAAAAAGACACACACACCCAGACCTACTTCGAAAAATGGCATTGGAAACACTAAAGACCTACCCGGCCGATGCCATATATTGTTACACAGACGGGTCGGTCATGAAGGACCCCGTAAGAGCTGGGTATGGGGCCTATATCTGTTACCCAGACCTGGACCCTGAAAAGCTATCAGGCACATGCGGCCTCGCCGCATGTAGCTTTGATGCTGAATTAACGGCGATTACGAATACCCTAAAACACGTGCTCCAAAAACTGCGCGAAAAGATAACCGTTGCGACTACTGTTGTAATGGTTACCGATTCCCAGTCCTGCCTCCAAGCCAAGGCTGGCTTCGGGGGAAAGTCCAAATTGGTGGAAGAGGCATTAGGCGCCGCAAATAACATCCGCCTGCTTATTGGAGCTGTCATCGTTATGCAGTGGGTGCCCTCGCACTGCGGCGTGAGGGGCAATGCCGTGGCTGATGCTCTAGCACGAGAAGGAGCACTGGCCGTGCCCGCTTTCGAATCGCCAAGTACGTTCCAACAGGCTACGACAGTAATACGAGAGTGGGTACATGAAAAGTGGTTGAAATCCTGGGATGACTCCAACACTGCCAGGGGAGTCTGGCAGCACATGCGCCGCCCAAATCGAGAGGACCCGTGGTGGAGGCTAAAAAGGTCGGAACAAACAACAATAGCGTAGTGGCGTACGGGACACTGCCCCATAGGTGCGTATTTCGCCCGGTTCCGGCCAAATTTTGATACCCGTTGCCGACACTGCGGGGAATCAGAAGAGACGGTGGCGCACGTCTTGCAAGAGTGTCCGCAGCTCCGCGAGCTGCGGGAGGACGTATCTAGTGGTTTACTAAATTTGTATGGAGCTACGAGGCACTACGCCAAACAGCAGAGTTCCTTACCAGGGCACTACGGGAGACCTAGGTCTCCCTGCCTTGTCACCAATTGGAGTTCATCTCAGGTACCTGGAAAGGAATAAAGTGATCTCAAACTACCAGTGCGGATTCCGGCAGGGGCGGACAACAACTGACCACCTGGTAAGGCTGGAAGCTTATATTAGAAATGCATTACTCAGAAGAGAACATCTAGTAGCTGTATTCTTCGATATAGAAAAGGCCTATGACACAACCTGGAAACATGGCATTCTACGTGACCTGGCGCTTATGGGGCTTAAGGGACACCTCCCCCGTTTTGTGGAGGAATTCCTGAAAGATCGAAAATTTCAGGTTCGAGTGGGCAACTCCACTTCTGACACTCATGACCAGGAAATGGGTGTACCCCAGGGCAGCATTCTGTCAGTCACCCTGTTCAACATTAAAATAAATAGCATCATAAATGCGCTGTCCCCTGGCATAGAGTGCTCTTTGTATGTTGATGACTTTGTCATTCTCACTTATGGGAAAAACATGAACACCTTAGAAAGGAAATTACAGTTATGTTTAAACAAAATTCAGGGTTGGGCAAACTATAATGGTTTCAAATTCTCAGACTCCAAAACAGTTAGTATGCATTTTTGTAATCTAAGGGACTCCACCCAGACCCTGAACTATTTATACACAAAAAGAAGATCCCTGTCGTGAAAACTACAAAATTTTTAGGCCTCACCTTAGATTCCAAATTTAATTTTCTCCCCCACATTAAGGAACTTAAGAAGAAATGCCAAAAGTCATTAAACATACTAAGAGTACTCAGCCATACGGACTGAGAGCTGACAGAGATACCTTGCTGCTGCTCTATCGGAGTCTAATTCGATCCAAGCTAGACTACGGATACATAATATATGGAGCAGCAAGGAAGTCGTACCTAAAAATACTGCAACCAATACAAAATGCTGCCCTGCGTCTCTGTCTCGGCGCGTTTCGTACATCACCTATCCCAAGTCTCCATGTGGAGGCGGGAGAACTCCCCTTGGATATAAGAATGAAAAAGCTTGCAATGCAGTATATAGTCAAGCTTAAATCCAACCCCACGAACCCTGCTTTTGACTCCATATTTAACCCCACAGAGGTAGAATTATACAATCGAAGGCCTAACGTCATACAGCCGTTGGGCCTTCGAATGAGAGAATCCATCCAAAATTTAACCCCACCCATTGACCAAATCTCTAAAATAGAAACCCCTCAGAACCCTCCCTGGCTAATGAATAAACCCAAATTAAATTTATCCCTCCTCAATTTCAAAAAAGAAAATACAGACCCAAGCATACTACAAGTCCACTTTAGGGAACTGCAGGAGAGCTATGGAGATTGTGGCACCATCTACACAGACGGAACCAAAATGGAGGGAAAGGTCGCGTGTGCCTGCTCCTTTCGGAACAAAACAATCTCCCGTAGACTCCCGGATGGCTGCTCCATCTTTACGGCCGAATTGCACGCAATATTGCTTGCACTTATGGCCGTAAAAGCATCAGAAAGGAGTACCAGGATGTCAGGGCGAAATATTTTAGAGCCACTAATCTAAAAACACTATTTAATAATGTCGACCGGAAGGTACTGGGCTTTATTCGGGAAGTGGGGCTATCTACGAAGATCTGATTTCTGAATTTGTGAACATGCACTATTTACATTAGATTTTTACCAAATATTTAAATTTTTACTACCTTTACTACTTTAACTGTGAATAGACCTTGATTTTAATTATATGACTGTATAGAATCTGGCCCTTGTTGTTTAGAGAAAGAGTAGTCCTTAAGGAACTGCAGGCACGACATGGCCTAAATTGTGCCGATGTGCCTCAAATCAAAAATCAAATCAAAATCACCTTCCCGAACCCTCATTGGCAGTCCTGCTAGGGGTCTATAACTGTGTGTGGCAAACAGGCGCTTTCCCAAACAGCTGGAGGAAAGCCACAGTTATACCGATACCTAAACCGGGAAGAGACGGCTCTGACCCAGCTAACTATCGACCAATAGCACTAACAAGCTGCATCTGCAAAACCATGGAAAGAATGATTAACAGTAGGCTGGTCTGGTACCTGGAAAGGAATAAAGTGATCTCAAACTACCAGTGCGGATTCCGGCAGGGGCGGACGACAACTGACCACCTGGTAAGGCTGGAAGCTTATATTAGAAATGCATTACTCAGAAGAGAACATCTAGTAGCTGTATTCTTCGATATAGAAAAGGCCTATGACACAACCTGGAAACATGGCATTCTACGTGACCTGGCGCTTATGGGGCTTAAGGGACACCTCCCCCGTTTTGTGGAGGAATTCCTGAAAGATCGAAAATTTCAGGTTCGAGTGGGCAACTCCGCTTCTGACACTCATGACACTCATACAGCCGTTGGGCCTTCGAATGAGAGAACCCATCCAAAATTTAACCCCACCCATTGACCAAATCTCTAAAATAGAAACCCCTTAGAACCCTCCTTGGCTAATGAATAAACCCAAATTAAATTTATCCCTCCTCAATTTCAAAAAAGAAAATACAGACCCAAGCATACTACAAGTCCACTTTAGGGAACTGCAGGAGAGCTACGGGGATTGTGGCACCATCTACATAGACGGATCCAAAATGGAGGGAAAGGTCGCGTGTGCCTGCTCCTTTCGGAACAAAACAATCTCCCGTAGACTCCCCGATGGCTGCTCCATCTTTATGACCGAATTGCACGCAATATTGCTTGCACTTATGGCCGTTAAAGCATCAGAAAGGAGGAAATTTATAATCTGCTCCGACTCCAAATCTGCATTGCAAGCTTTGGGGCGGATGAAGACTGACATCCCATTGGTACATAAGAGCCTGAAGCTGTTGGACCAAATAACAGCCGACCGTAGGGATGTCACCTTCATCTAGGTCCCCTTCCATGTTGGCATTGAGGGAAACGAAGCCGCAGACAGAGAAGCAAAGAGAGCCCTAAATCATGCGGTTTCAGGAACCCAAATTCCCTACTCGGACCTGAGACAAAGTATTGCCTCTGCCACCTATCGAGAGTGGCAGAACCGATGGGAGGCTGAGACTCACAGTAAACTCAGGCAGATTGTGGCGGATGTCAGGTGGCGGCCCACATCTAAGGGTCTGACAAGGCGTGGTAGCACAACCATGTCCAGACTTAGGATTGGCCACACCTACATCACGCACTCTTTTGTACTGAAGAGAGAGGAGCCCCCACTTTGCGAGTACTGTGACTCTCGCCTCACCGTGGAACATATCCTCGTTGATTGCCCCAGATACCAGGATGTCAGGGCGAAACATTTTAGAGCCACTAATCTAAAAACACTATTTAATAATGTCGACCCTGGGAAGGTACTGGGCTTTATTCGGGAAGTGGGGCTATCTACGAAGATCTTATTTCTGAATTTGTGAACATGCACTATTTACATTAGATTTTTACCAAATATTTAAATTTTTACTACCTTTACTACTTTAACTGTGAATAGACCTTGATTTTAATTATATGACTGTATAGAATCTGGCCCTTGTTGTTTAGAGAAAGAGTAGTCCTTAAGGAACTGCAGGCACGATATGGCCTAAATTGTGCCGATGTGCCTCAAATCAAAAATCAAATCAAAATCACCTTCCCGAACCCTCATTGGCAGTCCTGCTAGAGGTCTATAACTGTGTGAGGCAAACAGGCGCTTTCCCAAACAGCTGGAGGAAAGCCACAGTTATACCGATACCTAAACCGGGAAGAGACGGCTCTGACCCAGCTAACTATCGACCAATAGCACTAACAAGCTGCATCTGCAAAACCATGGAAAGAATGATTAACAGTAGGCTGGTCTGGTACCTGGAAAGGAATAAAGTGATCTCAAACTACCAGTGCGGATTCCGGCAGGGGCGGACGACAACTGACCACCTGGTAAGGCTGGAAGCTTATATTAGAAATGCATTACTCAGAAGAGAACATCTAGTAGCTGTATTCTTCGATATAGAAAAGGCCTATGACACAACCTGGAAACATGGCATTCTACGTGACCTGGCGCTTATGGGGCTTAAGGGACACCTCCCCCGTTTTGTGGAGGAATTCCTGAAAGATCGAAAATTTCAGGTTCGAGTGGGCAACTCCGCTTCTGACACTCATGACACTCATACAGCCGTTGGGCCTTCGAATGAGAGAACCCATCCAAAATTTAACCCCACCCATTGACCAAATCTCTAAAATAGAAACCCCTTAGAACCCTCCTTGGCTAATGAATAAACTTAAATTAAATTTATCCCTCCTCAATTTCAAAAAAGAAAATACAGACCCAAGCATACTACAAGTCCACTTTAGGGAACTGCAGGAGAGCTACGGGGATTGTGGCACCATCTACATAGACGGATCCAAAATGGAGGGAAAGGTCGCGTGTGCCTGCTCCTTTCGGAACAAAACAATCTCCTGTAGACTCCCCGATGGCTGCTCCATCTTTATGACCGAATTGCACGCAATATTGCTTGCACTTATGGCCGTTAAAGCATCAGAAAGGAGGAAATTTATAATCTGCTCCGACTCCAAATCTGCATTGCAAGCTTTGGGGCGGATGAAGACTGACATCCCATTGGTACATAAGAGCCTGAAGCTGTTGGACCAAATAACAGCCGACCGTAGGGATGTCACCTTCATCTAGGTCCCCTCCCATGTTGGCATTGAGGGAAACGAAGCCGCAGACAGAGAAGCAAAGAGAGCCCTAAATCATGCGGTTTCAGGAACCCAAATTCCCTACTCGGACCTGAGACAAAGTATTGCCTCTGCCACCTATCGAGAGTGGCAGAACCGATGGGAGGCTGAGACTCAAAGTAAACTCAGGCAGATTGTGGCGGATGTCAGGTGGCGGCCCACATCTAAGGGTCTGACAAGGCGTGGTAGCACAACCATGTCCAGACTTAGGATTGGCCACACCTACATCACGCACTCTTTTGTACTGAAGAGAGAGGAGCCCCCACTTTGCGAGTACTGTGACTCTCGCCTCACCGTGGAACATATCCTCGTTGATTGCCCCAGATACCAGGATGTCAGGGCGAAACATTTTAGAGCCACTAATCTAAAAACACTATTTAATAATGTCGACCCTGGGAAGGTACTGTGCTTTATTCGGGAAGTGGGGCTATCTACGAAGATCTGATTTATGAATTTGTGAACATGCACTATTTACATTAGATTTTTACCAAATATTTAAATTTTTACTACCTTTACTATTTTAACTGTGAATAGACCTTAATTTTAATTATATTACTGTATAGAATCTGGCCCTTGTTGTTTAGAGAGAGAGTAGTCCTTAAGGGACTGCAGGCACGACATGGCCTAAATTGTGCCGATGTGCCTCAAATCAACAAATCAAAAAAATCAACTCTCGCCTCACCGTGGAACATATCCTCGTTGATTGCCCCAGATACCAGGATGTCAGGGCGAAATATTTTAGAGCCACTAATCTAAAAACACTATTTAATAATGTCGACCCTGGGAAGGTACTGGGCTTTATTCGGGAAGTGGGGCTATCTACGAAGATCTGATTTCTGAATTTGTGAACATGCACTATTTACATTAGATTTTTACCAAATATTTAAATTTTTACTACCTTTACTACTTTAACTGTGAATAGACCTTGATTTTAATTATATGACTGTATAGAATCTGGCCCTTGTTGTTTAGAGAAAGAGTAGTCCTTAAGGAACTGCAGGCACGACATGGCCTAAATTGTGCCGATGTGCCTCAAATCAAAAATCAAATCAAAATCACCTTCCCGAACCCTCATTGGCAGTCCTGCTAGGGGTCTATAACTGTGTGTGGCAAACAGGCGCTTTCCCAAACAGCTGGAGGAAAGCCACAGTTATACCGATACCTAAACCGGGAAGAGACGGCTCTGACCCAGCTAACTATCGACCAATAGCACTAACAAGCTGCATCTGCAAAACCATGGAAAGAATGATTAACAGTAGGCTGGTCTGGTACCTGGAAAGGAATAAAGTGATCTCAAACTACCAGTGCGGATTCCGGCAGGGGCGGACGACAACTGACCACCTGGTAAGGCTGGAAGCTTATATTAGAAATGCATTACTCAGAAGAGAACATCTAGTAGCTGTATTCTTCGATATAGAAAAGGCCTATGACACAACCTGGAAACATGGCATTCTACGTGACCTGGCGCTTATGGGGCTTAAGGGACACCTCCCCCGTTTTGTGGAGGAATTCCTGAAAGATCGAAAATTTCAGGTTCGAGTGGGCAACTCCGCTTCTGACACTCATGACACTCATACAGCCGTTGGGCCTTCGAATGAGAGAACCCATCCAAAATTTAACCCCACCCATTGACCAAATCTCTAAAATAGAAACCCCTTAGAACCCTCCTTGGCTAATGAATAAACCCAAATTAAATTTATCCCTCCTCAATTTCAAAAAAGAAAATACAGACCCAAGCATACTACAAGTCCACTTTAGGGAACTGCAGGAGAGCTACGGGGATTGTGGCACCATCTACATAGACGGATCCAAAATGGAGGGAAAGGTCGCGTGTGCCTGCTCCTTTCGGAACAAAACAATCTCCCGTAGACTCCCCGATGGCTGCTCCATCTTTATGACCGAATTGCACGCAATATTGCTTGCACTTATGGCCGTTAAAGCATCAGAAAGGAGGAAATTTATAATCTGCTCCGACTCCAAATCTGCATTGCAAGCTTTGGGGCGGATGAAGACTGACATCCCATTGGTACATAAGAGCCTGAAGCTGTTGGACCAAATAACAGCCGACCGTAGGGATGTCACCTTCATCTAGGTCCCCTTCCATGTTGGCATTGAGGGAAACGAAGCCGCAGACAGAGAAGCAAAGAGAGCCCTAAATCATGCGGTTTCAGGAACCCAAATTCCCTACTCGGACCTGAGACAAAGTATTGCCTCTGCCACCTATCGAGAGTGGCAGAACCGATGGGAGGCTGAGACTCACAGTAAACTCAGGCAGATTGTGGCGGATGTCAGGTGGCGGCCCACATCTAAGGGTCTGACAAGGCGTGGTAGCACAACCATGTCCAGACTTAGGATTGGCCACACCTACATCACGCACTCTTTTGTACTGAAGAGAGAGGAGCCCCCACTTTGCGAGTACTGTGACTCTCGCCTCACCGTGGAACATATCCTCGTTGATTGTCCCAGATACCAGGATGTCAGGGCGAAACATTTTAGAGCCACTAATCTAAAAACACTATTTAATAATGTCGACCCTGGGAAGGTACTGGGCTTTATTCGGGAAGTGGGGCTATCTACGAAGATCTTATTTCTGAATTTGTGAACATGCACTATTTACATTAGATTTTTACCAAATATTTAAATTTTTACTACCTTTACTATTTTAACTGTGAATAGACCTTAATTTTAATTATATTACTGTATAGAATCTGGCCCTTGTTGTTTAGAGAGAGAGTAGTCCTTAAGGGACTGCAGGCACGACATGGCCTAAATTGTGCCGATGTGCCTCAAATCAACAAATCAAAAAAATCAACTCTCGCCTCACCGTGGAACATATCCTCGTTGATTGCCCCAGATACCAGGATGTCAGGGCGAAATATTTTAGAGCCACTAATCTAAAAACACTATTTAATAATGTCGACCCTGGGAAGGTACTGGGCTTTATTCGGGAAGTGGGGCTATCTACGAAGATCTGATTTATGAATTTGTGAACATGCACTATTTACATTAGATTTTTACCAAATATTTAAATTTTTACTACCTTTACTACTTTAACTGTGAATAGACCTTGATTTTAATTATATGACTGTATAGAATCTGGCCCTTGTTGTTTAGAGAGAGAGTAGTCCTTAAGGGACTGCAGGCACGACATGGCCTAAATTGTGCCGATGTGCCTCAAATCAACAAATCAAAAAAATCAACTCTCGCCTCACCGTGGAACATATCCTCGTTGATTGCCCCAGATACCGGGATGTCAGGGCGAAATATTTTAGAGCCACTAATCTAAAAACACTATTTAATAATGTCGACCCTGGGAAGGTACTGGGCTTTATTCGGGAAGTGGGGCTATCTACGAAGATCTGATTTCTGAATTTGTGAACATGCACTATTTACATTAGATTTTTACCAAATATTTAAATTTTTACTACCTTTACTACTTTAACTGTGAATAGACCTTGATTTTAATTATATGACTGTATAGAATCTGGCCCTTGTTGTTTAGAGAAAGAGTAGTCCTTAAGGAACTGCAGGCACGACATGGCCTAAATTGTGCCGATGTGCCTCAAATCAAAAATCAAATCAAAATCACCTTCCCGAACCCTCATTGGCAGTCCTGCTAGGGGTCTATAACTGTGTGTGGCAAACAGGCGCTTTCCCAAACAGCTGGAGGAAAGCCACAGTTATACCGATACCTAAACCGGGAAGAGACGGCTCTGACCCAGCTAACTATCGACCAATAGCACTAACAAGCTGCATCTGCAAAACCATGGAAAGAATGATTAACAGTAGGCTGGTCTGGTACCTGGAAAGGAATAAAGTGATCTCAAACTACCAGTGCGGATTCCGGCAGGGGCGGACGACAACTGACCACCTGGTAAGGCTGGAAGCTTATATTAGAAATGCATTACTCAGAAGAGAACATCTAGTAGCTGTATTCTTCGATATAGAAAAGGCCTATGACACAACCTGGAAACATTGCATTCTACGTGACCTGGCGCTTATGGGGCTTAAGGGACACCTCCCCCGTTTTGTGGAGGAATTCCTGAAAGATCGAAAATTTCAGGTTCGAGTGGGCAACTCCGCTTCTGACACTCATGACACTCATACAGCCGTTGGGCCTTCGAATGAGAGAACCCATCCAAAATTTAACCCCACCCATTGACCAAATCTCTAAAATAGAAACCCCTTAGAACCCTCCTTGGCTAATGAATAAACCCAAATTAAATTTATCCCTCCTCAATTTCAAAAAAGAAAATACAGACCCAAGCATACTACAAGTCCACTTTAGGGAACTGCAGGAGAGCTACGGAGATTGTGGCACCATCTACATAGACGGATCCAAAATGGAGGGAAAGGTCGCGTGTGCCTGCTCCTTTCGGAACAAAACAATCTCCCGTAGACTCCCCGATGGCTGCTCAATCTTTATGACCGAATTGCACGCAATATTGCTTGCACTTATGGCCGTTAAAGCATCAGAAAGGAGGAAATTTATAATCTGCTCCGACTCCAAATCTGCATTGCAAGCTTTGGGGCGGATGAAGACATCCCTTTGGTACATAAGAGCTTGAAGCTGTTGGACCAAATAACAGCCGACCGTAGGGATGTCACCTTCATCTAGGTCCCCTCCCATGTTGGCATTGAGGGAAACGAAGCCGCAGACAGAGAAGCAAAGAGAGCTCTAAATCATGCGGTGTCAGGAACCCAAATTCCCTACTCGGACCTGAGACAAAGTATTGCCTCTGCCACCTATCGAGAGTGGCAGAACCGATGGGAGGCTGAGACTCACAGTAAACTCAGGCAGATTGTGGCGGATGTCAGGTGGCGGCCCACATCTAAGGGTCTGACAAGGCGTGGTAGCACGACCATGTCCAGACTTAGGATTGGCCACACCTACATCACGCACTCTTTTGTACTGAAGAGAGAGGAGCCCCCACTTTGTGAGTACTGTGACTCTCGCCTCACCGTGGAACATATCCTCGTTGATTGCCCCAGATACCAGGATGTCAGGGCGAAATATTTTAGAGTCACTAATTTAAATACACTATTTGATAATGTTGACCCTGGGAAGGTACTGGGCTTTATCCGGGAAGTGGGGCTATCTACGAAGATCTGATTTATGAATTTGTGAACATGCACTATTTACATTAGATTTTTACCAAATATTTAAATTTTTACTACCTTTACTATTTTAACTGTGAATAGACCTTGATTTTAATGATATGACTGTATAGAATCCGGCCCTGTTGTTTAGAGAGAGAGTAGTCCTTAAGGGACTGCAGGCACGACATGGCCTAAATAGTGCCGATGTGCCTCAAATCAAAAATCAAAAAAAAAAAATCAACCAGATTTTGTTGCAAATCGTACAAAGTGCGTTTATCATGGTTTTTTTATGGTTTATCCTCCCGCCTGTATATATGTGTATATGTATAATCTTCTTATACTATATAGCTGAAAGTAAGGCGTATGTTACGCATAGAAATCAAAACCGTTTCACCAATTTTGATTAAACTTGTTATAAATGTTCCTTGGGTACTAACTGGAACCATGACTATGTAAAACAAACTTAAGACCATCAAAAAAAAAGTTGCCCAACAGTTACTATTTCATGGATCTAGACCATGTTTGCATGAAAGAAGATCGAAAGGATCTAGATCTAGATTTAATTTTTAAAACTACACTTTGCACAGATAGTTTTTACTTTGACACATCAAAATGCAAAATTTAGTCTATTGATCTCTTTATTGAATAAAATGAACCTTCAAATGCGTGTTTCAAAAGCATTTTGCATAAAATTCGTTCATTATATCTGCGAATTTAGAAGTCCTGACGTACTTTAAAATCCCATTCATTTAACAAATCGGGTAAACCTATTTTAAATGTACTTTATATCCTATTCGTCTCGCGCTACTTTCGTTTTTAATAGATATGAATGTATCGGCTAAACGAGTAAACCCATTTTCGCAAAACTACTTTTATTTCCGAGGCGAAAGAGGAAAACCTTAAGGGAACATTAGCTAAGTTTGACATAGATCTTAATCCAATTCACTAGATTAGTAATACACAAACAAAGGCCCTCAAGCTGCGGGTAATGTCGCTATTTTATACTATAAAGTAGAAAGTACGGTAAGGCGTATGTATTTATGTTACGAATGGAAATCAAAACCGTTTGACCAATCTTAATAAAACTTGGCATAACTGTTACCTTAAAACAAACTTAAGACACTCAAAAAAAAAAGTTACCCAACACTATGAAAGTATCTAGGACATGTTTACATGAGAGAAGATCGAAAGGATCTAGATATCTAGATCTAATTTTAAGAACTACACTTTGCACAGATAGTCTTTTACTTTGACACATGAAAATTACAAAATATAGTCTATTGATTTCATTATTTAATGAAATAAGCTTCGAATTTGTGTTTCAAAAGCATTTTTACATAAATTCGTTGCTTATATCTGCGAATTTAGAATTCCTGACGTACATTCTTTCATTAGAAAAGACCGAAATGTTACACATCTGTCTATTCAACTCTATTCCTAGGTCTAATAGGGTTTGTTGCTGAACATAAAAATTATATATGTGTCAGACGCGAATAGCCCAATTTTCAGTAAAAGAAATTACAAAAGTCATTTCTCTATAGAAGAAGTTACGAAGGCTATATAAAATACAACCACAGACCTATATATACTACAATAAATATAAGTTTTTGATTGCTAGTTACGATTTATATAGGTAGGTGCTGTTTTACTATTACATACCAAGTATTAGAGTTTAGAAAAACCCAGGTTTGTTTCTTGTGCAACGCTATTAGCTAACACCGCATATCATCTCACCATTAGTATATTTAGATCTATAATCTAATTCTAGTCTAGATCTATATATAAAAATCGAATAGATCTAGTAATAGTATAGATTCTATCTTGATTGCCGAGTCTAGCCTATGCTATGCCTATAGTCAGTTTTTATTAGAAAAATGTCTAGATATTAATAAAGACTAAAGTTTTTTAATTATTAGATATAGACATAAGACATAGATCTAATAATACTGTAATACGTTTACTATACTCTATAATCTACTTAGCTAGAGATCTATCTATAGATCTATCTATAATCTAGTCAATCTAGATCTATACAATATTTATTATAATACTTCTACTTATAATGACTTATTTAATAAGTTAGTACTTAGACTTAGATCTATTATATTTTATTAATAGATTTACTTTTCAATGCCTAGACCTAATAATAAAATTGCGAATGATGTCTATAATGACTGATTATTTCAATTTTTTTTTTATAGTAATAGGCCTACTAGATCTAGGTCTAGACTCTACTTAAATCTAATCTAAAATAATGACTGTCTAAGACTCTAGATGATTGAGAAGTTCACATATAGGTGTTGTTAATAATACGGCATGTCGGCTGAAAGTATATAAAGTGCTTTTCTTTTGTAAAAATAAAAAATAGGTGCCGGTACTCAGTGATAGATTGCCTAACTTTCAACTAATAATAAATTAACAATTAACGTTGAATTACAAGAAAAGTAGGCCTAATCATTTTTCCCGACATTGAAAAAAGGTGCCGGTACCCCGTACCAATGCGTACCGTCACAAAAATATATGTATATCTCAATCTTCTTTCATTTAATTTTTTTTTTTGCGGGGTTATTGCTACTTAATACATTGATACCGGATCGATTTAAATAGGGCCATAGTATACAAGCAGGATTTCGAGCATTGGATAAATTTATTTTTTAAATACAAAGTTTTATGGAAGAGTTGTTTGAAGTTAGTAACTTCTTAAATTAAGGCTAAAAATATCGAAGCCTACATTTTTACACTCATTTCTAAACAATTAGAAGAGATGGACTGACTCATAGTGTAGCTTGTGTACATCTGCAAAAACACAAACTCTCTTAGTAATCTTATCAGTTAGACTTTCAAAACTATTTAAAAAAAACTTAGTGTTATTTTTACTGTATAATTCTATTATGATTCCTTTTTAGAATTAGGATATAAACAAAAATTTGCCATATGACTTTGTCTAACAGAAAAAAATGAAACTTACGTCTATTTATACAGTTATTTTTAGTTACCTAGTAATATAAAATATATTGAACTAACACGTACATTCATCATAATGCAGCCATGTGATTTTTCGCTTATGAACATAGCATTATTTAGGACCAATATTTTACAAAGACTGCTTGGAGAAATCAGGTATAGGCCTACCCATTAGGAGAAAAACGACCCCTTTACACAAGAAAAATTTAAGAAACTAGAACAGACACAAAATAGACAGTGACATTCATAACAAAATAATATTCAAAATTGATTAGAGTAACACCTTTTTAAGTAATCATTTAAAGTTTAAAATCACTACAATTTTTTTCAACAATTATTTTGTGTATGAAATTGTGTATCGGAAAATACCGTATACTTGAATTAAGCTAGTCCTAAAAAAACAACACAGATCTTGGGTAAAATGCTCATCAAATAAAGTACTGTAAATGTGTAGTTTTACGCGCTAGTTTCAGGTCTTTTCTTTTTATAGCCTCTATCGGGTTATATCCCAACTACCCGTATTTTTGTGCAGAATTTTTTTCTCTATCAGGCACACTTAAAATTATAGCATAATAATGTCAGTTTAATTTAAAGAGAGAACTGAAAAATGCAAAGATATATAGGGAAAAAAACCACTTCCGGCCCAATACTTTTTAATCAAAGAAACGAAACGGACTAGTCCAACAAACCCTATTCAAGTCTAAGATGATAGAACTTCTCTTCGCAAAGATAGTTTTAATTTTTATCACGCGAACATACTAATTAAAGTCCAGTCATTTCATATTTTAATTAAATTAACCTTCAAATTTTTCTAAAGCATTTTTCATACATTCGTTCGCTATAGCTGCGAAGCCGTGTTGACTTACATTTTAATAGTTCCATTCATGTGTCGCGCACGCCTTACAAGCGCAGTGTAAACACACTGTGATTAGACAGGCAAATGAGGCTCTATGTGGGTGTATATTACATATACTAATATAAAATAATTAATACGCTTATTGAATTCAATCTTAAACTGAAAGATCAAAAATGTTTAGTGAAAGTAGATGTATTTTACTTAATTTAAACAAATGAATCTAAGTTTAGTCTAGGTCAAAAACTATATTACACTCTAAATCTAGATCTAAATATAGATGGAAGCAAATCTTTACATTCACGCATTCGCTTTACTTATAACATTATTAGTTTATTTAATTGTTTCTAATCACTAGTATAGCTTTTATAAAACGCTACTTTCATGCTTATAGCATGCTCAGAGCGCTATAATCCAATCACATTTGTGGACCAGTGGGGTGTGGGTATCTGGGAGAAGGTTTCCCGTGCTGGTTTAAGGCGCTCAGTAAACACAGCTCTGCTAGAATCTGGTATCCAACCTCAAGTCCCCTTCAGAGGTAGCCAAGCCAAGCTAAGTTGAAGCGTACTTAGCCTCTCGACCACGCTACCCACAAACTATTATAATACACTATATCAGTGACACGCATATTAAGACCCGCGGGCGCGGGTAATATACGTCTAGTCTATACTATAAATTAGAATGTAAGGCGTATGTATGTATGTATGTGCCGAATAGAAATCAAAACCGTTTGACCAAACTTGATAAAACGTGGCATAAATGTTCCTTGGGTACTAACTTAGACCGTAGTGTATGTATTGTAGCCCTAAAACAAACTTAAGAACCTCAAAAATAAAAAATTCAACCAACTCTATGAAAGCATTATAACTTCATCGTGTTTACATGAGAAAAGATCGAAAGGATCTAGATCTAGTTTTAAGAAGTACACTTTGCGCAGATAGTTTTTACTTTGACACAGGAAAATACAAAATATAATCCATTGATTTCATTATTTAATCAAATGAACCTTCAAATTTGTGTTTCAAAAGCATTTTTTACATAAATTCGTTCCTTATATCTGCGAATTTAGAATTCCTGACGTACATTCTTTCATTAGACAATACCGTAATGTTACACATTCTTGTCTTAGGTCTAAAACTCTAATTCAACTCTAAGATGATATAACTTCTCTTCGCAAAGATAGTTTTATACTTTAACACATGAACATACTAATTATAGTCCATTCATTTCATATTTTAATCAAATTAACATTCAAATTTGTTTTTCTAAAGCATTTTTAATACATTCGTTCGTTAAAGCTGCGAAGCCGTGTTGAGATATATTCATTCATGAATCGCGTACTATAAAAGGTCACGCATGCGCAGAGCAAAGCCTTCACGCAGCGCAGAATGAATTCAGTCCAATCCAATATTTAACTCTAGATTAGTCAAAATCTAGATCTATGTCTAACTCAAGATCTACTTTATACTTAAACACATGAACATACAAAATTAAATATATTCATTTAAAATTTTAATCAAATATATGTAGGCCTACAAGCAAATGTTTTTATTTGAAAAAATGGATTTAAGTCGATTAGCTATTTTTATAGCTCCATTCATAGTATTTTTACATTTACGCATTCCGCACTCGTTTTACTTATAATATTATTATTTCGTGTAATTGTTTACAAAACACTCTCAGTGACTATATCGACAGTGATACGCAACACAAAACGCCTCGGGTTATATATGTCTAGTATAACATAAAGCAGAAAGTAAGGTATGTATGTATGTTCCGAATTAAAATCAAAATCGTTTGACCAGTCTTGATAAAACTTGGCATAAATGTTCCTTAGATCATGGCGGAGACCCTAGTATATGTTTAATGTCCTTCTCACAACCGGAGGAGGGTTCTAAAAATAGACAAAAAGTACACAATGGCATCTCTATTAAAGAACGAAACTTTTTTAACAAATCGGGTAAACCCGTTTTCATAGTCTTTATATTTGATATGAATATGTCGTCTAAACGGGTGTAAGGGTTCATTTCTTGCTTTGCTTTGGCTTGACTTGGCTTCTTAGGGGTTACTCCATTACTCAGTTACAATTAATTAATACTTGTTACACAAATAATAACAATTAATACTTAATATACTTCAACTCTAACTCCAGCTGTCAACGAATACCAAAAACTCTTTAATATCAAATAAAGCACACAATTATATCACTCTCAAGAAATAATACAAAACACCAGTCCAGGAAGCGACTATCCAACCTTCCTTCCACCGAAGCAAAAGCCAATTAACCATTAGATATTTGTTGACGGGGGTGTCTCTCCAAAATAGGGCTCCACAGCCACAAGAGGAAGTGTGAGAGATGAACCATAGTCGTTCTACGACTGAAGGAGACCAACAAATATGTGTATATATAATATATATAAATATATATATATATATATATATATATATACATATATATATATATATATATATATATATGAGTTATAGTAAATGACCCATCACTAATGAAATATAGTTATTTGTTATATACTCGTAGATTGAGTAGAAAAAAAAAAGGTTAGTAGAGGTCTTTCGTGTAATCCACCCCCCTGAGATTTATATTTTAAGCAAACTCAGTTTCCTCATATGACCTCTGATAGTTTCAACATGTTGTCTTAACGTGGTCACCTGTCTTTCTATAAACTGAATGTGATTTACTAAACAAATAGAGTGAGGATATACACTCGCAACGCTAGACAGGTAGCTATTACAGCGTACCTTTTAATATTCGGCCTACTATCATGCAGTGATATGCAACCTGAGCAGGATAGTGAAAATTGACGAATATTCAACCGGAGTCATAGGTATTATACGTGCAACCTATATATCATTAAAATTGTATATATTCTGGGTAGATTTATATATTCACTTTACCAGGATTTAGTTTTTGGTGGAAAGGAGAGCGGGAGGAGGATTTGAGGCGGGGTTAAACAAAAAATTGTAAAGGAGGAATAGTCTTAAGAAAAACTGTTGTTTTTTTTTGTTTTGATTACTTGTTTTATTTTTATTTTTTGTTTTGAAGAGCACGCAGTATATATTTTTTTAATTTGATACATAATGGTTGACACAAGAAAAAGGATTTATTCGTCATTGTTCGTTTTAAACACAGATGTTTCCATTTTGTTTTGTCACAGATCAAAGCATTTCGAGACTCTCGGGTGAACAGGTTTACTGATACTGAGTTGATCAAACTATCAGAATACCTCAACGCAATAGCCGAAATGGAAGACTTCACTGTTCTAGACCATACACACTGGAGAGAGTAAGTCGATTTCATAAAATAGGGGCTTAAAAGAACTGATATTAATTATATATATATATATATATATATATATATATATATATATATATATATATATATATAAAATATATGTATGTATGTGTGTCTGTGTGACGCAACTATAGTCACAACATACAAGAACAAAGGGGATCGGAGTGACTGCAAATAATTATAGGGGTATCTCTCTCCTCAGTATAGTGGGCTAAATCTTTGCTAGACTGGCACTATCCAGGCTGCAAGTAATAGCTTCTAGAGTCTACCCAGAGTCTAAGTGTGGATTCAGGAGCGGTAGATCCACTATAGACATGATATCTTCTCTACGACTACTGCAGGAGAAATTCAGAGAGAGAGACAGACCCCTTTACATTGTTTTTGTTGATCTGACTAAAGCCTTTGACATGGTCAGCAGAAGTGGCCTTTTCAAAATCCTAAGGAAAATAGGTTGCCCTCCCAAACTACTGAAGTTCATTGAGGGGAAAAAAAGGATACGAAATGCGTAACGCGACGGGTTAAATGCGTATTAGCGTACTGACGGTCATTTTTGGGAGATTTTGCGTAACGAATACGCATTTTGCGTAACAGTAGGCAGGTCTGTAAAAAGCGACGATGGTGCCTAGGGAGGTAGGGGTTGAATTGGAGGGATGGTGGTAATGTTTTAGCTCTTGGTTGGCTAAATTAGTAAATTTGATGATTAGTAGCGTGTAAATAAATTAATTAAATGCTTAGACCTGAGTGATACCTTGAGTGAGCTAAAACGATTTGTCACATTGACCAGAAAAAACACCATTAACTATTATTCATATTTGTTGTATACATTTCTTGTACATTTTATAAATATATTTGACTAAATGATACTGAAAATACACAAAAATTATCAATCTTTGTTAGCATATTATAACATTGCCTCCCTTACATTTACGTAATTGTTTTAGAATTGGTGTATTTTTATGAAAAAATCGCTTGCATAATTAATTTTATAAATTAAACGATTTGCTTTTAGAAAACCAAAAGTAGCCGTTGCACCTAAACCTTTCAAGCCGCATCGCATGGTGAAATACTATTTTTCATATCTCATCTAGTTTTCGAGATCTGAGTGTGACAAACGGATATTTTGCACAAACCTAATAGCGGCTTTTTCCCCTTACGGTGGCTGCTAAAAATTCTTCAAAATTAACGGACTTACAAAAAAAGTTTTCCAATGTTCTACTTTGAATGACAACATTTTCAAATAAGGATATGAAACCAAATCGGTTTACGAATATACTAGTCGACCGGCGGCGTAGCATACGCCGCTATTTTGCAGGGCCGACCTTAGGTGACCGCAGTGGGATCCGCACTATGCGACCGCAGTGGGCCCCGCACTTTCATAGGACCCGCGCTAATTATAAATGTATAAATTATTAAATTAAACCATTTTTTAACTTATAACAGATTTCCCGCGGCCTCCTGTCTTACCAGGAGCTCCTGGAAATATCCTGAAATTGCAAAATATACGAAAAAGTCCTGGAAATATCCTGAAATTATTAATATCTTTAGAAAACTCATTCAAATCTCCTTAAATATATAGACAAAAATTGTCATTTTGGGATATCATTCAATATGGAAAATGCCAATCCTACGCACGATAAAAAAAAAAACACGGCATTATCCCGTAATTTTGGAATCTGGTTAAAGAAGCTTTTCGCACTTCAAACTAATGAAGAATTACTTTTGTTTACCAATTCTCGTATATAGATTGAATTATAAAATGCAAAGACGCATTTATTTTCTAATACAAACTCTTAAATTTCACTTATAATCCGTGGCGTAACTCTAGTTCGTCCAACTTGCAGAAATAGAAGAGTGATCTTTCCTTTACTTCTTCTTCTCGTCCAAACTCTTATATCTATATTATAAATACCTTGGTACTATCCTAGACAATAAACTAAATTTTACTGCAAATACTGATTATATCAGCAAAAAAGGGCAGCAAAGATTACGACTACTAAGAAAACTGTCCTCGTTTAATGTTAGCGAAAAGGCCTTGGCTATGTTTTATCACGCTCACATATGCAATGTTTTCAGTTTCAATATCACTGCCTGGTATGGCAATCTGAGCATTAAAAATAGGAATAAACTTAATAGAATCCTCAATGCTGCTGGCAAAATCATTGGCAAAAAACAAACCCCATTTGGGCAGTTGTTTGAGACAAACATCTATAAAAAAGCTAACAAGATCCTTGAAATAAAGAATCACCCTTTGTGTCAGGATTTTGTGATTTTACCATCACAAAAGAGATACAAGACACCGATAGCAAAGACAAACAGACACAAACACTCTTTTGTTCCCCTGGCAATCAAATCATTAAATAAGAACAATCTGGTACAAACTTTGTCACATGTAAATTATGAGTAAGTCTGGTGTGAATGTACACTTTGGTTTCTTATAGTTATAATGTTTTTTGTTTGGTAATGCACTAATTGTAAGACAAATTTCCTTACGGATAATAAAGATTATTATTATTATTAAAGTAGAAAGTAAGATGTATGTATGTATGTATGTTAGGAATAGAAATCAAAACCATTTGACCAATCTTGATAAAATTTGGTAGAAATATTCCTTGGGTGCTAATTTAGACCGTAGTGTATGCATTGTAGTCCTAAAACAAACTTAAGACCCTCAAAAAATTTTTTTGACTAACTCTATGAAAGCATTAAAACTTCATCGATCTAGGCCATATTTACATGAGAAAAGATCGAAAGGATCTAGATCTAATTTTAAGAACTACACTTTGCGCAGATAGGTTTTTACTTTAACACAAGATAATACAAAAGATAGTCTATTGATTTCATTAGGTTATAAAATTAACCTTCAATTTTGTGTTTCAAAAGCATTTTTACATAAATTTGTTCCATATATCTGCGAATTCAGACGTCCTGACTTACTTTATAATCCCATTCATTTAACAAATCGGGTAAACCCGTTTTAATTGTACTTTATATCCTATTCATCTATCGCTCCTTTCGATTTTTAATAGATATGAATGTATCGGCTTCGGGTAAACCCATTTTCGCAAAACTTCTTTTATTTCCGTAGCGAAAGAGAAAAACTTGAAAGGATCATTAACATACATCTAATCCAATCCACTAGATTAGTAAATTATTAGTAAATACAAACTAAGGCCCGCAGGCCGCGGGTAATGTCAGGCTAGTATATATATACATAGATATAGATAGATAGCAATATCCAAAAAGTAACTTAAGAATATTCATGAACAATTATAAAACTTTCTACTTATTTCAAACAATATTTTAAAAAACTAAAACCAACAACAAAAAAACTTCAGTTTTATGATGTTGTTTGAAAATTAATTACAACTGAAATTAAAATGATTAAAACTTTGTATATGACACAAAAAGACTTTATTTTGTTAGTGAAGAAATACTATTTATAAAATTGTAAGGTTATATAAAGTTATGGGACACCATCATTGGTTGGACGCTACAAAGGCTTTATAAGTAATTTAGAATAAAGAGAATCCAGATCTATCCACTATTCACCTTTTGAGTTGTGATGCACAGGCAACATCGTTTTAAATATTTAGTCCACAATTTCATTCCTATTTGAATCTAATTATAAAAAAGCAAATAAAATACAAACCCATGCCGGAAATAAGCGCATATTTGAACAGTTTTGTGAAACAAATGATAAGCAACATGTTAAACTTTTATTGTAAACTGAGGTTCGCTGGATTTCGAAACGTAGTTTTATTGCTCGTTTTGTTAAGCTCTTTAATACAACTTTATAAATATTTTTTTTAGAAACAAGAAGATTCGTTGGTTAATAAACAATTACTTCAAAAGGGACTATTGAATGGATTTGAAAGTCATGACAATGAGATTAATTTATATGTGTAATCACTCACTTTACTTATCATAATTTTGTATAATTTGCCTTCGCTTGCTTCTTTCTAAGTATTTTTCTGAATGGAGGCGCTGTCGGATTTTTAAAAAGATTAAATACGAAAAGGGGGCAGTAGGCCTAAAAAGGTAGAAGGCCACTGTATTATATATATATATATATATATATATATATATATATATATATATATATATATATATATATATATATATATATATATATATATATCTTTATATATTAGGGGTGCACGGGATAGTCGCTCCGGCTTCTGCCGAATATTCGGCAATTTTTCACTATCCGGCTCCGGTCGGATATCACTACCGGATAGTAAAAGCTACTCCTGTATTTCTATTAATATTGTTAGGCGCCTCCGCGCTAAGTCTTTTCCAGATATGCGAAACGGAGGTAACACTTAAATATCGAAACAACTCAGGCGATAGGCAAACAATATAAAGGTAGTCGACGCTGATAAACGATGTCCAACAAGAAGTTTAAACTAAATCTCCATGTTAATAAAAATATACCAGTATTCATAAAGTGGACATGATTCAATAACTTCAGTTCTGAAATACATTAACCTTTATGTTTCAAATAAAAGAGTTTGTTTTTAAAACTATGACTAAGCACCAAATATTTTTTAGTTCAAATACAAGGCATGTTAATCTAAATAGAAATATAACTCTACATTATAAATTCTCATTACATACGTAACAGCGATGTCTGGCACATTTTAAAAGCTTGTCTTGACCTTTGAGTGGGCTAGTAAACGTAATATTCCTTAACTACGTCGCGCTGATAATCTGTCTAGATGTGCGGGTATATCTCCAGAGGTAGAGATGAGCAACCCCCACCTCCTTTTGTTTGTTTAGTCCTGTGGTGGAATAAGTCCGCCGATCGGTTCGTTTGCACTTCCCGATGGGGACGATGGCCTGCGACTCCTAGGGGTAAAGTCTTAGAGCCACAACGTGGTAAATATTTTGTTGGTATTGTATAGGCACATAGACAGGCACAAGCAAAACGCAAAGCTTAATGATTTCGTAAAAGAACAAATATTTAATAAAGATTAATTAAGAGGAAATACAATTAGCGAGTAAAGGGGGGGGATGTACCGTGACCTCCGTCGAAGGCGCCGGATGTACAGAATGATTTAGGACTTTATGATGACGTTTAAGATAATATCATCACTGGGATGTTGCTCATAAAGATTCGTGTATGGTTTGCTTATTCGGCTGTCTCTCACTTATCTGTTATTCAAGGTTCTCCTTCGGGGTGGGGTAAGTTGAAGCTCCGTTGTGTTGTAGCCAGTTGCTGGTGCCCTGCAGGTAGGCAGGCACTAGTGTGATGAATATGAGGATGCCACGCGGTGTGCTTACTCCTGCGGTAGTTGCAGACTGGTCCTGGGACTTCAGCCTGGAATGCCTTCAGTTCTGGTCGAGGGTGATGAGTGACTCACCCTCAACGGGAATGTGTGGAGAGCTGCTGAGGACTGCCTTCAGGAAACAAAACACGCCAGCCCTGGTGTAGGAGGCTATGAAATGAGACATGAGAGGAGCCTGAATTATTAAACCATACAGGCTGGTTGGCGAGGGGCGCATCCTTGATAGGAGCATCTCCCTCAGACTAACTAAGATACATGTTAACGACAGTTCACAAGGTCTGATAATAATTGCTGTACAAATGATATCATAACAATATTACGAATACACATATTAATGTACAAGGCAGGGGCATAAATGAGGAGGGAAACAGGGGGACCGTATTACAGGGTTGTAGCCCCTGTAATACATTGACCCACAGGTAAACAAGTCTACGATCGCTCGTGACCAGAGGGCCGTGACTAGAAAAGGGGGGGGGGGGGTAGAAAAGGGCACATAACTATGCAGGCTGACAAGCCGAAAATAGTGGGGTAGACATGCGAGCCTGATTCTCGGGCCTAAGGATGCATGGTAACAGCACAGTATGTGCATAGCAAAAACAAGCATAATTATAATGTATATATATGTGCACATATACAGGTACATATGCACAGGTAAGGAAATAATCTAGACGCGAGTAGGTCCAGATGAATAAGGGGATAAATGAATAACAGATGCACAAATAGACAATAGGATTAACTAAGTTGTAAGGTGGATGTCCACTGTTGGGAGTATAGTCAACATTGACGAGTTATTAAGGAGCACATATTCATAGAGATTTACAAATGCAATATTTGGAAGCAAACAAGTGTTAACATGGTAATGATACATGAATATAAATGTTACAGGCGAAGACACCCTAAATAATAATGATAAAGTTTTTCCAACTCATCCGCTTTGCCTTACACAAGTTCCCAAATGAATCGTTGACTTGAGAGTCTTCTGACTTCTCAGTGATTCTGATCTAGAATGGCATTAACCTGAGACTTTCGTCTCCGGCTTTTATAGGTTCCCGAGCGGTATGTTAAGAGTAGTGACGATCCAATGGCCAGCGAGTCTTTTGAGTTTAGAATTGTTAAATTGGACCAATCCTTTCATTTGGGGCTCACTCACCTGACTTCATAAACCCGCGACCCGGGGGGGGGGGGACGAAGTAGGATGAAAGCGGAACCATACAACAATTATCAGGCTGGACCATCGCTCGATGGTACGGCGGACGGGAACGATTTGAATAGCCCTGGGCGTTAGGAGTGTCGACTCAAAGGGATGTACGTGGACATCAAAATTTAATGTCCCTGGACTTTACGGTCGCGTGCTTTTGTTTCGGCGTTTGTGGCGTAACTTTCAATTTTAATGTTCCTGAACTTAACGGCTACGTACGTTTGTTTCGGCGTTTGGGTGTAACTTGGGGTGTGTGCTTATGGCCTATAATTTGGGGGTTGGATCTAACCTTGGTGTAATAGGATGTTTGTGTTCTACCCTGGTCATTTTAGTGTTAAAAGGGGCTATACAATGCTAACTAGTGGTTAAGAGGGGAGGGGGGGGTTAGTTCCGCACTGGTCAGTTCTTGTATTGAGAGGACGTATTTCGTCACACACCTCTCCGCCAAAGATAATGCTTTGTAAAGGCATTATTCATTTCGAAATTCTGAACTGACCCTTGAGAGGTTGCCTAGATGATAGAGGGACAAGCGGAGCCCCTACGTAGGAACGTGCATTCGCTGATCACGTCATCAGGTCCAGCGTGAGCTGGGATGCTATGGTGGATATCAAACTCCACTACAGGATCTAGGATTGATTTATTGGCAAACGCAATAGTGCACCAACCAAGGAAGGCGGGATTTACTCCCTCTTTGTGCCTGCCATTACGGGCAGGAGAGTGGCTAAATAGTAGTAGCCTTGACTGTGCATTTAGTTCCTTTTCGTTGTGTTGAAACTGCGGAAGGCCCTTTGAGAACTTAGGCGTAGTGAGATATACCTTACGCCTGCTGCAAAAGTGTGGCCACCTTATTCTAGCAGACAGATAGCCTAGCAAGCATATAATGAGCATGAGTGTTACCGCCAGTACTAGTCTAGAAAGCAGATAGGGAGTAGAACCATCTTGTGAGGGTCCTTGTGATGCTTTTGGGTTTGAACCATAGTGATGTGCAAGAAACATCCACAAGACTACTACACATAGAAACTTTAGACAGATTTTGCAGTTTTCTCGTTTATTAGCCGAGCTAACTTGCAAGTTGGATAGTCGGCTGGGTGGCGGGTCGTTTTCACTCAGAATGACCTCAGCGGGGTTACCGGGTGGATCATCTACGATATTTAAGGGCGGATATGGTTTTCGGCCCTCGGAAATGAGGAGGGGTACAGAAATGTGTAAAGAGGGGGACAGAGATGCCTCACTAGGCGGCTCGAGGGGGAGACATTGTCTTGTCTCATAGCTGTTTGTACAGGCGCTTTTCGTGATGAGTGGCCTGGGGTCGGTTTCGGTGGACCGTGAGTTGAGGGCGGCACCAAGGGGTTTGATGCCTCGCACGATATCAGGTGCAACCATTGTGGCGCTGGATGCGATGTCCATTACGCTGTCGATGCCAGTGTCCTGCGGAAGGACGATGGCGACAGTGCCAGTGCCCTGTGCGTTGATGGGTGCGCTGGCAGAGTGGGTGCTTCGCTCGATGGCGATAGCGTTGAGATTGGCGGCCTGCATAACAACAGGCGTGCTGCTAGAGTCAGCGTTCTTCGTGATAGAACTGCTGATGGGTTTCTCGGCCATTACTCCTCGACTCTGTTTAGAATCTTGGGAGTTGTGTTTGCCAGTTTGCTGGGTTTGAGGGCCGAAGCGCTGGGACTGGGCCGCGTGGCTTCGTGCGCCTCCCTCCCCGCCCGAATGGTGCTGTGGGAGGCCCGGTTTGCGAGCTATTGGGCGCCTATGGATTTTCGACTTATCCCTTTTCACGGGAACGAAAATCTTTGCAGACGATAAATAGCTTCGTGGGGATTCCTTGTATCCTCTGCGGAGAGAGTTAAGGGTTTCCCTTGCGCCATCCTGTGGAGCCTGGGCTCCAGTAGTCACAGGGAATGCGCTGATGTGGTCCGTTTCAGGGACCGAGGGGTTAGTTGTATTGGGGTTCACCGGAGTGACCTCTGGGTTAGTGAACCTCGGGCCTGTAGGAGTTCCCAGGAACACGTATTTATCACCAAGCGTTAGATCAAAGCATGGATTGTCCATGACGGCTGCCTCTATCATACCGTTGACATATCTAGATCTCACCTTTATCCGGGCGATCGGAAGGGTGAATGGGGGAGAGTTCAAGTCTGCGCCTTGTATGGTGACCCTTTTGTTGCTGATATAGCGAGGCTTTACCTATGATCTCCTGACGATTGCTGAAAAGGAGCTCCCGGAATCGTATAGGCAATTAGAGGATATTCCGTTCACTAATACCTTTTCGACTGTAGGGGGATGATTACTCGGTGATGAGTCTAGGAGGGGAGTTGCTTGCGTTATCACCATCAATGGTTGGGCTGAGTAAGGGCGACTTCTATTATGACACTCGCTGGAGTCATGGGTAGGAGAGTTATGGAAGCTGCACCACTTCTTTTGCTGCCTCGGCGGGTTGGGAGGAATGGGGTGGCGGGGTGCTTGGTTGTTGGGCTGGCGTGTTTGTTTGTTGTTATTGTTATTGCTGCTACTTGAAGGGTCGGGCTGCTTATCTACCTTCGCTATCGATGGGTTTTGGTCTAATGTTTTAGTTTTCTGCTCCCTGTGGGCTGCTAGAAATCTATCAGAGTAACTGACAATTTCTTGTGGTCTAGTGACACCGCTTTCATCTATGAAGATGCGAAGGTCAGGGGTCATACATTCACGGAGTTGTTCTACCAGAATAAGGTCTTTTAGGCCTTCATAATTTTGAGTGAAGGGACTTAAGGATAACCATTTATCCAAGTATTTCTCTAGTCTAGCGAAGAGACTGGAATACATCTCACGTCTTTCAAGGCGAGAGTTCCTAAATTTCTTGTGGTAGGAGCTGGCGGTCAAGTCGAACTTAGACAAAGCTAAATTGTGGGATATTAATAGTGATAATGCTAAACGCATTCACTTGGCCATAGCATGAAACCTTACCAAGTAGTTGAGAAACCTGGATTTATTGAACTTTTAAAAGTACTGGAGAAAAGATACACTGTGCCTAGTCGCAAATATTTTACAGAACGCGTTATTCCAGATATCTACGACAATATTTCTTCAAAGCTTTGTGAAATGCTATCTGATGCTAAAAGCATCGCTTTCTCAAAGGACACTTGGACAGCTGATAATACCACCGAATCATATTTTGGTTAAACTGCCCATTGGTTGCATGAGTCATTTGACCGAAGCAGCTATGTTTTGCATTATTATATTGTTATATTAAATTAGCATTGTGTATTATTTTGTAAATAAATATTACTGTTGAATTACTTTTTCTAACGTGTTAATTTTAAATCTTACTCTTGTGTTCTGTGTGTCTTGATTGAGTCACAACATTCTTAATAATAATTTAAGAGTATCAAGTAACTCCTCGTTATTACTGATATTACTTAAGATATATACTTAGCCACTATCTGTAATAGGTACAAACCAGAAGCTGTTTATGGCCTTTAAAACACGAGCCTAATGACAAGTTGATGGTGTCAAATACATGAACACAAACATGTATCCACTATACAACTTAGATTGTACTTAAGAGAGATTTACTCTATAAAACCAAAATTGAACTTTACCTTTGAAAGATTTACATTAGTTACATATACGTTTATATATTCTACATGAGTTACCCCACATGCTACTTTACAATTAGATGTCTCATACATACATACATACACACCATCTCATGTTACAAAGATTAGTTTATGATAAGCATATCTGTCAAAAAATGCTGTTAATTTTAATTTATCAATCAGTAATAGAGTTTAAAGCAAGAAAGTAAATAAAAAAATAATATGAATATAGGTATGTTATTTAGAAGATTTGCAAAGACTTCAGTAAAACGAGCTGTTTGAGTCATGTAGCTATCCGGCTCCGGCCGGATATCAAAAAGTACTATCCGGTGTACTCCTAAATATAAATATATCCTATACATAGATAGATCTTATGTGCATATCAAGAAAAACTAGCGGTTTTCTTTACTATTTAATGCTACCATTTGTTCTTAGTATATCAGCAAAAAAGGGCAGCAAAGATTACGATTACTAAGAAAACTGTCCTCGTTTAATGTTAGCGAAAAGGCTTTGGCCATGTTTTATCACGCTCATATCTGCAATATTTTAAGTTTCAATATCACTGCCTGGTATGGCAATCTGAGCATTAAAAATAAAAATAAACTTTATAGAATCCTAAATGCTGCTGGTAAAATCATTGGCAAAAAACAAACCCCATTTGGGCAGTTGTTTGAGACAAACATCTATAAAAAAGCTAACAAGATCCTCGAAATAAAGAGTCATCCTTTGTGTCAGGATTTTGTGATTTTACCATCACAAAACAGATACAAGACACCGATAGCAAAGACAAACAGACACAAACACTCTTTTGTTCCCCTGGCAATCAAATCATTAAATAAGAACAATCTGGTATAAACTTTGTCACATGTAAATTATGAGTGAGTCTGGTGTGAATGTACACTTTGGTTTTTTCAATTTCCATACGGACAATAAAGATTATTATTACCGGTATTATTATTATTTGGCTAAGATCACTTAGAATATTAATTCCTCTCATTTTTCTAGTTCGAGTTTTTCCTTGTTCCAGATATAGAAAAAAACCCACAGCAGAACAGAAAAGACGAACATGATTGATGAAACAACAATCAAATTATCTTTCATCTTTTTTTTTTTACTTCATTTTATTTTTAACATGTATTTTATTGGTTACTTTTTTTAAACTGCTTTCCAAATTGTTAGAAATGAATAAATTGATAGAAAAAATTACAACATGTCTTGACTTAAATAAATTTGGCATTCTGCACACCGTCAGTCGACAAAATCAAATTTACTCACTGTTAAAACGTACTTTGGCATCAATATTTATTAGATGATAACTTACGAGAATGTTTAACACATAGACATATATGTCTATCGTTTAACATAATCTTTATGTTTTTTCCGACAACATAATAATAACATGTCTAAATTACAACTATATTTATAAATACACTACACCAGTACATGAAAAAAATGAACTAAAGGATATTTTATGATGAACAGCTGCTGTTTGTTACGTGACAGCTCATAAAAATAGAATCTAGGAAGGACTTTCAAAAGTACCCGTATATTTCATCACTAGATATCTTTTAGTTAATTTTTCTAAATGGCATTACGCTTATTTTTAGATTGTATTCCTGCAGCGCAAGGCCAGTTAGAATAACAAATTATTAATACTTTCATTGGTTGAATATTTGCATCACGGCGAGTTCATTCCAGAGCGGTGGAGAAATTCAGCGTGCGAGAAAGGGGATTGGTTTCTTCCAAATACCGAAAGTAGATGGTAAAAAGTATTTAAAGGACAGAGATATTCAGTTGGGAGCTTGAACGACAGTAAATGTGTTGAATTAAATTGTATTGTACAGTGTGTATATTATTAAAGTAATTCCTAGTTCCAGAATTAAAGGTTTGTATTTAGTGTTAAAGGATCTTAGTTATTGTTTGAGTGTTCAGTAATTAACAACATAAGAAACAAATTGTCTGATCAGTACTAACATCAAGGCATAATCTCATACAGCATCCAACATATATATCGTCACAAGAGGTTTAGAAAACGTTTATGCGCCTTTAGATCAGCCATCACTTTGTCACTAGTTAATTAATCTGTAGTCTGCACGTAATCTGTGTATTATTAATCTCATCTAGCAAATATGCACAAAAAGTAAAATCACATCTGAAAATAGTCCTTGTGATTCGCCTCTGGAATCTACAATCTTAGCACGTTTACCAAGAGCTTTAAGAAAAATCCGTGTTTCTCAACCTTTTACTTTTGACGCCTCCCCATATATGGCTCCTTTTGTCTCGAAAGGCAATGGATGCGCCCAAATGAGTCACTGGTTTTGGCTTAATCTTGAGACGGGGCAGAATCTGGTGTGGCTAATCAAGCCAATTCTAGAACGGCAGACTTTGACACAATTCGTACATGTGTATGCCTCTGATTCAGGGCTAGCGGACAGGGCAGCTTTCTTTTTTTCCCTCTTGATTAAGGCCGCTTCAATTCTTTTGTTCTCTGCAAGGGTTGTCCCAGTACGCACAGTCTGTCTCCATGCACTCCGGTCTTTGGCTATGTTTTCCCACATACTTTCGCTGATGCCTGTGGCTCTCATGACTCGCTTGCAGACATCTCTATATGTTAGTCTTGGGCGGCCCTTGGGTCTGACTCCTTCCACAGCTCAGCATATAAGATATCTTTCGGGATTCTACCATCTGGCATGCGGGTGACATGTCCGAGCCAGCGTAATCTTCTTTGTGGCAGGGGAGCAAACATGCTGTTCATATTGGCCAATCTCAAAACTTCCTGATTGGAGACATGGTCCCTCCAAGAGATGCCCATTATGTGTCTCAGGCAGCGCAAGTGGAAACTATTCAATCTGTGCTCTTGGTACATGTATGTTGACCAGCTTTCACTGCCATAAAGGAGAGTGCTCACAACACAGGCGTTGTAGACTAGGATTTTGGTCGCTGTGGTCAATTTACCATTTTCCCAGACGCGCTTGGAGAGTTTTGCCAATGCTGTGGTAGCTTTTCCTATCCTTTTTGTCAGCTCGATGTCTAAGTCTAGGTTACTGACAATTGTTGAACCCAAGTAGGTAAATTCCTGCACCACTGAAAGGGTTTGGTTCCCAATTTGTATTATAGGTATTTCTGCGACGTCTTGTGCCAGGATTTCGGTCTTGGAGAGACTTATAGTAAGGCTAAACTCTTGACAAGCAGCTGCTAAGGCGTTCACTAGCTTCTGTAGACCTTCTTGTGAGTGAGATACGAGTGCCGCGTCATCGGCAAACAGCAGCTCCCTTATCAAGATACGACACCTTTTCGTTTTGGCTTTAAGACGTGCCAGGTTAAAGAGCCTTCCATCGGATCTGCTATGGATATATATTCCGTCTTCCAGGGATTTAAAAGCACTGGTTAGAACGACTGAGAAGAAGATGCCAAATAGTGTAGGGGCCAGTACACATCCTTGTTTTACACCGCTCTTAATGGAGAATGGCCTGGAGGAAGAACTTTCAAACTGAACAGTGCCCTGCATATTTTCGTGAAAAGCTGACACTAGTTTTCTTAACTTATTTGGGCAGCCGATTCTCTCTAGTACAGCAAACAGATCGCTTCTGCTAACAAGGTCAAAGGCCTTGGTCAAATCAATAAATGCTATGAAGAGGGGCTGCTTTTGTTTTCTGCTCTTCTCCTGTAGCTGCCGCAGAGAGAAAATCATATTTGTTGTAGATCTTCCTGCCCTAAAGCCACACTGCGACTCTGGATAAACACGATCTGCCAGGATCTGTAATCGCTTTAGTAATACTCTAGCAAAAGCCTTTCCGACTATGCTAAGCAGTGAGATGCCTCTGTAATTGTTACAATCAGAGCGGTCGCCTTTATTTTTATAAATTGTAACTATGTTGGAGTCTTTCAATTCCTGGGGTGAGGTCAATGCATGTGAGAGATCCAGTTCCCGGGTGCAAGTAGGTCGGTAATGCATCATTAAGTATGCATAAATCATGTTGGAGGAAGATATCCTCCAGCATACGACCTCTTGTGTCTGTATTGTTGGATCCCCACATGGTGTTATGGGCATTGAAATCCCCAGGGATTATATAAGGCCAGGGGAGTTGTTTCAATAGGTCCTCCATGTCTGTTGGGTTTAATGGAGCACCTGGTAATAGATACAGGCTGCAGCAAGTGATAACCTTGTGAAGGGTTATCTTAGCTGCTACGGCCTGTAGTGTGCTCTATAGTTCTACCCTCTCATGGGGGATGCTGTCCTTCACAAGGATACAGACTCCACCTGATGCTCTCTCTGCATCCTCAACATTCTTGCTGTAAGAACTGTAGCTTCGGAAACTGATCTATCTTTCAGAAATATTTCCTGTAAGCAGATAGCTACAGGAGTCTCAGAGTCCATCAGTGGCTGCATTTCCTCATAATTGGCCTTGAGGCCTCTACAATTCCACTGTACAATTCTGGAATCCATGGCTTATTCTAGATGACTTGGAGCTATTTGGCATTGGGAGGCCCCCGGAGGGGTTTCCCTTTATTCCAGTGACCTTGGTATTTTTATTCTTGGATTTGAATGGAGAGGAGGACAACCCTCTTTTGGGGGAAGTCTTTCTCTCTGGAGAGGGGAGATCCCTCTGGTTAGAGCGAAGGTTATTTCCTCCTCGCTCACCTCAGGCATCCTCTCCGCTTTGATTTCTCCCCTTAGGGAGTTGGTCAACCTCTAATTCGGTAGAGGTTGGGGTGTCTGGCTGGGTTCTCTGTGGAGAACCTGTGTCAAACACGATGTCTCCGCGTTCTCCCGGAGTGATGGTTTTGACATGCTGCTCAGTCTCCATGCTCTAATCAGCGAGCACAGAGAACCTGTTCTTTAGCATGACAACAGGGCTTTCTTGTTTCTTTGGAGGTGTGTTCTTTGGCGGTGTTTTCTTCTGAGTTGGAGGAGGAGGGGTGGTGGGGTCAATGTGTCCGTCTGTGTGTCTATGGATCTTCCTATCTTAGCAACAGCATGGGCGTAGGTCTTTGTCAAGCAAAATTGGCCCTTGGGTAGGGCCAATACAGCCGATTTCGCCTGGCTGAAGGTACATCCATTTCTTGCCTTGTACTCCTGCAAGGCAAACCTCCTGTTTCCACACAGGGCAGTCCTTGAAGTAGGCTGAGTGGCCAGCATGAAAGTTTGGGCATTTGAACTGGGCTGTGCAGCCCTTGTCCTCATGATCCTCTCCAGCACATCTGGCACACACAGTGTTCCTCTTACAGACTGCCGCGCCGTGTCCATAACCCTGGCACTTGAAGCACCTCATGAGGTTATGTATGTAGGGCCTCACTGGAACTCGTAGGTATCCTGCCTTCACATACTCTGGCGGTGTCCTAGTTCCGAATGTGAGGATAATAGTGGCGGTTTTGACCTCCTCAACATCAAGGGTGACTCCTTCAATGCCCTCCACTATTTCCTTCTCGGAACATTCCAGCAGGTCTCTAGAGCTGATAACACCTCTGCTGGTGTTCAAACTCTTGTGTGGCATGACTTCCATTTGGAGATCACAGATTCTCCTGCATCGTAAAAGCCCATCAGAGTGTATCTTGCTATCAACTTATACTAGAAGTTCAAAAGACTTGTGTAGCTTAGACACACTCTTGGGCTCTCCCACTACTGACTTAAGTCCCTTGTAGATGACAAATGGGCTCATCTTTGTCAGAATTTTCCCCTCCTCTGTGCACCTAACCACCAGAAATAATGGCCAGGTAGCACAGCTTTTTGTGGCCTCCTCCTTTTTATCCTCCATACGGCGTCTCTTGCCCAGACATAGGTCTGGGGCAAGTAGTTTTTTGTGTGTGTTTTCTTATCCATAGGTGTTCTTATTTGTTCGGCACCTGTGCTCCCCACCCGCCATCGAGTCCAACAAGGGGACGGGCCATTCGGATGTCCAGAATGAGCCCGCTAGGGCTACACAGGTGCTATACTCAGTCAGCTGCTGCATCGGACATGTGTCCGATACAGCAGCTCTCTGATTGACCCTCCAGCCACCGCCCTCCAGCATAGCTCGGCATCAGTTATTCTGATAAACGTCAAAACGTTAGAAAAACTAATTTAAACGTAATATTTATTTACAGTGTAGTATGCTTTGTTAGCACTGTTTGTGTTTTTTCATTCTGGCTTGAAAATGGTCAATGTCTATCAATAAGTTGGGTGTCAAGGATCAAATAAATAAAATAAAGACTAGGGGGTAATTAGCTCTCCATTTAAAGATAGGCCTGGTCGTGTCTTTTACGCTAATATAGTTTTTTTTCTACAAAATAATTAGTTACTGGCTTACTGGGCTATGATGGCCGGATGGAGGACGAGCGCATCCCGAAAGTCATCCTCTATGGTCAACTCGCGACTGGCACAAGAAAAACTGGTCGCCCCCACCTCCGTTACATAGATGTAATAAAACGTGACCTCAAATCAGTGAACATCAATACTGACAATTGGGAAGACATAGCTCTAGACCCGGGATCTGCAACCTGCGGCTCGCGAGCCACATGCGGCTCTTTGGATGTGAAGCTGCGGCTCTTTAGTTGAACAGGCAAATATTATTTATTTTATCGAATTTTGGTAATCAAGATTATTAACAGCATTTTGTCAAAAGCACTCTACCATCGTCAGTTTAAAGAATTCTTAAACGAAATGGAGACTAATTATTCCGACCTCCTTCTTCCCCTCAAAAAAAATTGCCATGACTTTCCAAATTTAAGTTGATGAAACGTTTTGCTTTGTGCTTGAATGAAATAAATACATTTCTAAATGAAAAAGGTATTTATCACATCGAATTAGTTGCAAAAATTTTACTTTATGATCGATATAACAGAGAAATGAAATGAGCTGAATCTAAAACTGCAAGGAAAGGAAAACCCATACTATGTTTTGGTAAAAGAATTGATTTGTTTTGTAAAAAAAAATGAATTCTTTTCGCAGAAGAAATTCAGAGCGGTCAATTACTTCATTTTGAATGTCTAAAGCAGTATCGTTATAAAACCAATGCAACTTTTGACACGAATTACTTCAGCACCATAGACATAAATAAATATAGACTGGCCGAAGGAAGTAACTTCATGTAACTTGAAAACATGTATATCTATTGTATTCGGATTTCCGAATTATGAAGAATTGCAATATCTTCATTCTTAGAGATTAAAGACTAAACCCTTCTTATTTACAATATATATAGGTGTGTGGCTGAAATAGATATGAATACTTAACTTTTATACTGCTCATAAATGCTGTATAATAAAGTACACAAAATTGCAAGTCACAAATTTTCGTTTCATAAAACTCTTTAATCGGCCAGTCTATATTTATTTATGTCTATGTTCAGCACTTATAAAAAAATCAAAAATGAATTTCTTGACAGATTTGAGCAGTTTAAAACCAACAAAACCTTTCTAGCATTTCTAGTACACCATCTCAACACAAAAGTAACGAAATTCACATTCATCTATTTGGAATTGATACTGAATCTCTAGAAATTCAATTACCGGTAATTGATCTAAAAAAGTAAAAATTTGTGGGGTGAAAAATTTACAGAGTTGAAAAGAAATTTAGAAGTCCAGAAATGTATGTACGTAACGCCACAAAATTGGACAGATTTAAAAGGAATGCCGCGAGTTGATTCGAAGCATGAAATAATATTCCAGATGGCTACAGTGAGGTGAAAAAGTTGGCATTTGGATTGCTGACTATCTTTGGATCGACATATATGTGCAAGCAAGCGTTCTCTTGTATGATTACAATTAACAGTAAAGTAAGAAGCCAAATTACAAATGAAAATTTAGAGTCGTATTTGAAACTAAAAACAAGTTATGAGCCAAATGTATTCCAACTTTCTAAAACCATGCAAGGCAAACGCTCCCATTGAATTGGTTTGCTCAATCGTTTGTTATTGAAGTACTATTTAAAGTTGTAAGTAAATGTTTACTTCTTTAGTTGTTACCGACAAAAAAAGTATTATCTAATAATGCCATATTTATATTATCTGATTTGTCAAAAAGTTTGTCTATCTGGAAAGCACTTTATCAGCAAACGCCAACCTAGAAGATGAGGTAGACTTCCGTATTGCACGTGCCAGTGCTGCTTTTGGCAGCCTTCAAGGACAAGTGTTACAACGGAGAGGACTCAGCATATCCACAAAACTGAAAGTCTACAGTACTGTGGTTCTCCCGTCACTCTTATTTACATCAGAGTCCTGGATCCTATATTCCGCCACACCAAAAAATTAAACTCCTTCCACCTACGCTGACTAAGGAGTATCCATAATGTGCGTTGGTCCGACCATATACCAGACACAGAAATCTTAAAGCTGTCCAACATGGCGACAGTGAAAAGGTTCCAACTTCGATAGGCGAGACATGTGGTCAGCATGCCAGACAATCGCCTTCCCAAACGACTTCTGTACAGGGAGTTGTGTGCATGAAAGCGCTCCCAGGGAGGTCAATATAAGCGCTATAAAGACACTCTCAATAGCTCCTTCAAGGAATGCGATATCGACTTTCATGGCTGGGAAGCACTAGCTCTCGATCGCTTCTCATGGCATGAAGCTGTGAGTCTCGGAGTCTCAAGATTTGAAGCAAGAAGAGTGGCCAGAGTGAAAGAGCGCCGAACCAAGAAAAAGCTGAGAGAATAAGCAGGCCTACTGCAACTGACCAAACCTACCCATGCCACGTAAAGCCGGCTTTTTAAAGCGAGGATTGGACTTTAGAGTCATCTTCGAGTCCATAGGAAAAGAGAAATGGGCTCATCTTCGATTACGAAGGAGGAGCTGTATGTATATATGATTTGTTGAGAAAAACACTACTTATATATGAATTTTTTTTTTCAATAAAAAAAATTGTTTGTGTGAGTACTAGTTGGCAAGAAAATAATTTGTGGCTCTTTTTAAACTTTGAAATTTTGTAAATTGTAATTTTTGGCTCTTCCGTCTCAAAAGGTTGCCGACCCCTGCTCTAGACCGCAACAGATGGAGAGAGACAGTGACCAAAAAAGCTATGGACAGTGAAAGTACATGGGTCTCAGCTCAGGAATAAAAACGTACAATCCGAAAAACGGCCAGCTCCTCTACCACCGAAGCAAAAGCCACCTTAACCTGCGCTATCTGTGGACGGGAGTGTGTCTCCAAAATAGGGCTCCACAGCCACATGAGGAAGTGTGCTCTGAGATGAACCATAGTCGTTCTACGACTGAAGGAGGCCAATGAGGGCTATGAAATCTTGCGGTTTGTGTTCTTATAATACAGACGTTACTTCAAAATTAGAAGATGATTACGTCCTACGCGTCATGCATTTAGTCATGTATATTAACCAATGACTTAAATTCTGCCAAGTCACTGGTTTTCCTGGCTAGCTCAGGCAAACCATTCCATGCTCTAATAGCACTAGGGAAGAAGGAGCATTTGTACAAATTTGTCTTAGCATATGGAATGAGGAACGTGCCTTCTGTGTAGCTAAAGGTCACTCGTTTAGGTGTGTGATATTTAGTCCAGCTTACTAATTGAGATTTATATCCAAGTTGCTCGGCACACGTGAAAAGATGTGGCCTCTGGTCCAGCCACGTCATTCAGATTTTTCTCCAAATAAGCAAACTCTTTGTCCTGTTATCCGTGTAGATGTGTAGCTTGAAGTCAGCCCCCTAATTAAGATATACTACTAAGTAAACAAACCTAGTTCCCTCGTGTGACCTATAGAGAGTGCTTACGTCCATCGTATCTGACTTGTGGTCACATGTCAATCAATTAACTCAATGTGATGGACTAAACAAATATACCTGGTTACCCTTGTAGAGGTGTGGCTATTGTAGTCCAGCCCCCTAATAAAGATTTACTACCAAGTAAACAAACTGAGTTCTCTCGAAAGGTATGACCTCTAGAGTGAGAGTGTCAATACGCTGACAGTAAACCTACGTCCATCGTATTTAACTTGTGGTCACTTGTATATCAATAAACTCAATGTGATGGACTAAACAATAAAAAGGGGGCGGAAGTTGTTCATCTCTGCCTCTGGAGATATACCCGCACAGCTAGACAGACGTCTGGTCAGTATGACGTAGTCAAGGAATATAACATTTTAACATGTTAACTAACCTACTCAAAGGTCAAGACAAATTGAAAAATGTGCCAGCCATTGCTGCTCTGTATGTAAAGCGCATTTATGATGTAAAGATTCATTTCTATTTATATTAACACGCCTTGTCTTTATAATAAACGATGTTTGGTGCATATTCATAAAGGCTCTATTTTTAAATATCGCCGAATAGTGAAAAAATGCCGAATATTCGGCCGGAGCGACTATCCGGTGCACCCCTACCCTAAAGATATTCAAACTCTGACAAAGATAATAAGACAATAGCAAGCTGCCTACCCAAACAAGCCAGTCAAACCAGCTGCAGAAGAAAACTTTGTTTTTCAAAAGATAACAAAACTTCACATTATTCCAAGACTGAAAATAATTTGCAACAGAGGCAATAATAAAGGTCATCATGCTTCAATATGCCGCACCGAAGTTATTGAATGCACATATTGCCACTTGAGAGGTCACCACGCCCAGGAATGCAGAAAGAAACAATTCAATGCCCGAGATCAATTCTTCGACAAGCCTACTTCAAGAAACCATAGATCCTCTGACAGACCTTATTACAGAAGCCATTCACAAGATTTAAGAGAACCACGTTATGCAATCAAGAAAAACGTTTTTTACCAGAAACGATAACAATGAACATACAACAGTGACTGTTGTAACCAAGACAAAAGGTCTTAAATTTTACCCTGGCCTTGCGGGAAATCAGAAAGTTCAAGTATTAAGAGAGACACCGGAAGTACATCCATAGTAATACATGAAAACTTTGTCAAGCTAAATCAACTCACAGGCAACTTAATTGAAGCCACTGCATTTAATGGTATTGTTAGCAGCATGCCTGAACCTCTGATACACATCACAACGCCATTTTTTAGTGGTCAAACTGAAGCTTTGGTTGCTCGAAACTTGCCGGTAGATCTCATCATTGGTAACATAGAAGGAGTCCGAGACTGCACTCCACAAGATCTCATTGGTTGGGCCAATACGATTGAACTAAGCCAAGAATGCTATGCTGTCGTCACCAGGTCAATGACTAGACCACAAGAACATTTAGAAACTGAACAATTAAGCCCAAATGAATCAATAGCAGCTTTGCAAATATCCAGACCATACAGAATGAAGCTGAACAGGTTACCAGTGAATTAACTGACAACACCAATGCCCTGCAACAGTTCAAGAATGATTAATTCAAAATCGAACAGAAATTAGACACAACACTGAAAAGAATATATCAAAAGGCTCAATTAACCAAACTTCCAAACCTTGCATATGAATCATATTTAAAAAATGACCTTCGTATGAAAAATAGCAGCAACAAACATGAAACTGTCCAACAAATAATGGTACCATAAAAATACAGAAAATCAATCTTAGCCGCAGGACATAATCTTCTACATGCAGGTCATATGGGTGTAACCAGAACCAAGAGAAAAATTCTTTAAGAATTTTATTGGCCAAGCATCACCAAAGACGTCAAGAAATATGTAAGCTCATGCCATTTTTGCCAAATGAAAGATCCTAAAGGCAATAGAATCCAAGTGCCAATACAAACAATGGAACAGACAGACTAGCCATTTCAGAAAGTATCAGTTGACATCATAGGTCCAATGCCGATTGAATCAGCCAGAAACCACAAGTATGTCTTAACTCTAGTAGATACATGTACCACATGTGCAGAAGCAGTTCGTTTGGTTAATATAACTGCACTTAAAATTACCAGAGCTCTGTCAGAAATATTCTCAAGAACAGGTTTACCAGAAGTTATCTAACAGGAGCACACAATTCACTGCAGAAGTTACCAAAGCCTTCATGAACATGTACAACATCAAGATGAAGCTCAAAAACAATGGCCTTTGCGAACGATTCAACGGTCTTTTGAAGCGAATCATCTCCAAAGTGCTCATGATAATCCACAAAATTAAAACTTATTCCTAACTGCAGCACTATTCGGTTATAGAGAAAGTCATCAACAAACTACATGATTGTCTCCTTTTGAGATTATTTATGGAGCCAATCCACGAGAACCTATGTCAATTCTTAAAGAATCCATACTCCAACCAGATTCAACTCAATCAGACAGAAAAACTGCGTTTCAACATGTCCTAGATACCAGGAACATTGTCATCAAAGCATGTGAACAAGTTAAAGAAGCAAACAGAACTACTCAAACAAGAGTAAACGAAGGCAGAAGACTTAGACAATTAGAACCAGGAGACAAAGTTCGTTTTCTGCTATCAGACAAAAACAACAAGTTTATCATTAAATGGCAAGGACCATTTCCTGTACTTAGATGTTGATTATAAAATTGACATTAATAATAAGAAGGAGTATATCACATCAACATGCTACAAAAATACAATGATGATACAGATGACACTACAAGTCCAGAACAAACAGAAAGAGTCATGTCATGTTCAGCAGTTATTCCTGAAGAAGATGAAAACGACATGTCAGACATCAATTATCTAATAGTACCAGCTACACCTACAATGCAGACTGAATTTTGGCAAGATATTAAAATTGATCACCTCAAAGAAAAGAAGAATTAACAAACATTTTTAAAGAACATTCAGAAATATTAACTGGTGTTCCAGGCAAGACTTCAATTATTGAACACGAAATAATATTAACAGACAACAAGCCTGAAAAATCAAGACCATACCCTTTACCAATACAGTACAGAGACTTTCTTCAACAAGAAATTAACCAACTTCTTGACGAAGACATCATAGAACATTCCAATGTGCCATGTGCTGCGCCTATTGTACTCGTCAAACGACAATAAACTTCAACTCCAAGAATGTGTATCGATTTCAGACAAACAAAATTACTCGCCTTGATTCCTATCCCATGCCCAACCCAGAAGATCTCATGTCATACTTCTGTGAGGCAACGTTCTTTACAAAGTTAGATTTATCCAGAGGGTACCACCAGATACTAATGAAAAAGGAATCCAAACCTTTTTCTGCCTTCACAACAGCATTTGGACTTTTCCTATTCAACTACATGCCATTTGGATTAATCAATGCTAGTAGCACGTTCAACAGAGCTATACACAAAATATTTGGACAACGTAAAGACACAGTCTCCTACATTGATGACATTTGTATATTACATAAAACCTGGAAAGAACACATGAAGGGACTAAATGAAGCCTTCAATATAATTAAACAACTTGGCTTTACAGTAAAACCTAGTAAGATCGAATTAGCCATGGCAGAAGTGTCTTTTCTAGGACATCGAGTTAGTTACAACTCATTAAGACCACAAGAAGACATCATCAAACGCATCTTAGACATGAAAGTACCCACAACCAAGAAGCAAGTCAGAAGTATATTGGGACTGTTTAATTTTTATGGACTTTCATTCCCAATAACACAGCACTCACGTCAACATTGACCATCCTTACCAAGAAAGGTCAACCCATTAAATTTCCACGGTCTACAGAACTACATGAAACAATAGAGAAAATCAAATAAACTTTTTCCAAAGACAATATACTCAAACTTTCGAATATAAATAGACCTTTCCACCTCGCTACAGACGCCTTATCAACAGTCATAGGAGCATATCTCATGCAGGATTACCAAGGAACTTTACATCCTGTATTCTTCATCAGCAGTAAACTCCCATTAGCTGAAACCAGATATTCCACAATGAAACGAGAATGTTTGGCCATTGTCTGGGCCATATCCAAGTTTACCAAATACTTGCTGGGTGCAAAATTCACATTACTTACTGACCATGCTCCATTAGCTTTCCTAAATTCGAAAAAGATGCACGGACGATTGACTCGTTGGAGTTTACAGCTCATGGATTACCAGTTCGAAGTCAAGAAAATTCCAGGACACATGAATGTTTTCGTTGATGCATTATCAAGATGTACTTAAATAATTTTATCTTTACATGACACAGTTGTAATTTTAATTTTGTTTCCCATGTATTGCAATTTGCTTCATTACTCAGATGATTGTCATGTACTATTATATTCATTCATTCTATTTTAAATGACATTTCATATTTTGTATATTTTTGCATGTAAATATTTTAACATATTTTAATTCCTTTCAAAATGCTAAAGTAGAAAGGGGGGTATTATGTATCAATTTAATAAACCAAAGTATAATTTAAAATAAACTATGCCAAGGACGGGATAACAGACTGCAGTTGTCGTAAATACCCATTACATACGTCAATCAAGTATCGTGACACATCACAGGAAGTGATTTTGATTGGTTGAAGAAAATGATGTCATTGATAAAGCCAAGTGTCAAATTGAAAGTTAGAAAAGGCGTCATAGATCCTTCAGTCGTAATGTAAACTTGATAGAGATAGGACGTATTTTAGTTTTGGGTTAGAATTTGTAGAGACAAGTATTGTATTTTATTAGATCTAGTAGTAAATTTGAATATTTTTATTATTGAACTTTGAAACAAAGTTATTTATCTGATACAGTTTTGTTTCTGTACATATAGTGATTCCAAGTTTTGAATTAAAGTTCTGTATTAGATTTTAAAAGAATCTTCATTTATTGAATCTCTAAGATAGCATTTAGATCTAGAGATATACATCTATAGAATCCCCGGCACGTCACAGCAACTTCTTGCAACATATGACATCTCAAAAAAGAGTATACAATTTCAGGACTTCTCAGCACTATCAATGAACTACCACCTATCAACAAAAAGAAAAACCTGCGACAGTTACAATATGTTAACAAAGAAAGAATTTTTAAAATGTATTTTCAGTATCACAAAGTCAAATATATTTATAAAAGGTACACCTGAGATGAAATCCAATTAGTAACAAGACTGGAAAGATTAGTCCTCCCGTAGAACCTTGGATATAAAAGGTACAAGAAATGTTCACAACTGTTAACTGTGTTTTTTGTGGTTAACTGTCTGCTAAAATTAAAAGAAAACATTTATGTTTGTTTATAAAGGCTAAGAATGCACTTTGTATGTCATCATCATCATTATCATCAAACTCAATTTGAGTTCTTCTTCTTCATCGTTCTCATTGTTATGTTGGAGTGTTCATATGACTAGACCAATACATGAGATGAACTGCGCAGTGGTTTCCAAATCAGGGAGCTCTCCATATAGTTTTCTTTCTATTGGGGTGATTTGGGGCCAATGTCTTATACGGGCCTCTTGGTAGAGAGAGCAGTTTTGGAGGACGTGGTCGGCATTTTCTAGTGATACTCCACATGGGCAGATTTCACTGGTTCCAATTTTGAGCTTCCGGAACATGTGTTGTCGCATTCTGTTGTGTCCGGTCCTGAGTCGAAAGATTAGACGTTGGTCTTGTCGGGATAGCTTATAGCATCATCTTTCTTGTGATTTGGATGGGAGCTCGTCCATTTCTCATTTATTTTATCTACAATTAATTTCTTCTGGATAGAGTGCAGAGTTTGCTTGTGAGTTTGTTCTCCCACTCTTGGCGAGTGTGTCAGCCTTCTCATTTCCTGCTAGTTGTATGTGAGCTGGTATCCATTGAATAACAGTTTTTTTGCTGTTGTGGTTGAGCTTTGTGAGTGCTGTTCTGAGGTTTTTAATATAAGGGGAATCAGAGTTTTGCATGCTTTGGAGGGTAGTTTTTGCGTCTGTTAGAAAGACAATCTGACTGTGAGGGGAACTTGGATGATTTGCTAGCATGGTAGCAGCTAGTGCTAGTGCTTCCCTTTCTGCTCTGTGACTGTCAGAGAGCTCTCCAGTTGCAAAGGATTTTTCTAGTTTTCCTCCATCTGGCCATTCGATAAGTATTCCAGCCCCTCCATCCAATTTGAGTGAGGGCTTGAAAGGCTCAAATCCTCTCTTGCAAAAGCCCTAGACAGAAACACTACTGTAGTGCATACATGTCACCATACAGGTTGAGAAACTTTGGTTTCCCAGACTTGTCGAGACGGCGCCTCATACGCTCCCAGACTCCACGTGTGTTTTGGGACTTATCACAGCATTCAAACCCTTTTTCCATTTTTTTTTTTTATGTATAACCAGAGCATGATGGAAACTTACAGCCTGTTCGGTTGGTGGAATTTGCCCTTTTTGGTGGGACAAAGAGTCTGCAATAGTGTTGCCAGTCACACCTACGTGACTCGGTAACCACTGCATTATTACAGGGGTGCCATAGCTTTGCTTTATACTGTGTGAAGCCATGATTACAGTGTCGATATTGGGGGGGCCATTGTACAGGTTTTGAGTCAGTGACTACAACAATCTGTGTTGCCCTCAAATGTCCCTCGCCGAGTTGAGAGTCAATGACCTTTAAGGCTTCACAGACTGCCATGGCCTCCTCATCAAAACTGCAAACACTACCACAAGGTCCAAAGATTTTGACTGTGTAAGAGTCAAGAAGGTCGATGTAGGCTCCAAAGCCTGCTCTTCAAGAATCTATCGATGCCGAACCATCAGTATATGCACACACAAAATTGGCACTGAGCTTGAAGGCGTTAATGGTCTCCAGTGCTCGAATTTAGATTAGATGAACGATTTAGCTTAGTGCCATTAGGGTCTACAAGTGTAGGCTATGTCTGGGATCGTTGGGCGACTCCAAAGGGGGGGGGGGATGAAAACGTCGATTGTTTTGTCGGTTGGTGGAGAGGCCAGCTTTAACAGATACTCTAGTGGCATGATGCATAAAAGACTGCATCTGGAAACGTCTTCTGCATCTCCCACTATTCGTCCAGCCTTTTATACCGCTCAAAGCAAGTCAGTACTGACCTTTCCCTCCTAAGGTTTAGCCATTATTTCGGCCGCATTTAATGGGCTTGTCCTAATGGTTCTACAGACAAATCGTAGTGCTTGGGACTGCATTTTATCAAGTTGTTCAAGAGAAGTCCTAGAGCAGTGGTTCCCAAACTTTTTTGTCTCGTAGACCCCTTGCCATGTTTTCTGGTTTTCGGTAGACCCCTGCTCAACTTGCAAATTCATCAACATTTTAAAAACAAATTTCTAACTGTAATGAGTTGAAGAGCGAAAAGGTAATTTAAAACTACACAACTACGGCTATTGTGTTTCATATACGAATTTGTTGTTCTATGAAGTAGTCTTTCCAACATTAAATATTTATTAATTAATTAATATGCCTTAATTATCATTGTAAAAGGTTTCGCAAAGAGCAGTTGTTCGTGTATTTCTTGATCTTTCACGTGTGGCTCAAATATTGAATCTGCGGAACTGTTTTCATTAACAGGAAAGGGGCGAAGGCGAGTAACTGGAGCCTAAACCGGGTCTCGTGGGTCAACCTTAAGGAAATATAAGGAGACAGTGACTATTAGCGCCATGTATTCCTGGGCCGTCCCCTCTTCCTCTTTCCTTATGGGTTCCAGGTTAGGGCTTGCCTTGTTATGCTTGATGCAGGATTGCGTAGGGTGTGAACTATCCATCTCCAGCGTCTCTGAAGGATATCTACTTCAACGGGCTGCTGCTTTGTTCTTTGCCAGCGGATTATAAGAATCTTCCTCAGACAGGTATTGTTGAATACCTGGAATGTTTTCATGGTTATGATGGTGGTTATCCAGGTCTCTGCTCCATAAAGTTGTATTGGCTTAACTATTGGCTTGACAATGGTGTTAGAGCCTAATCTTAGTGGTGGTGCTTATTTTCCTAGATCCTCAGGTGTTCTTCAAATGACGGAAGGCTGCTCGAGCTTTACCATGGCACCGCAAAATGGAAGCAGATGCCAAGCAGATGGGCAAAATGTGGGAATAGTTGGAGATATTTGCCAAGAACCGAGATGCCTGGAGGAAGCTGGTTGGTGGCCTATGCTCAGAAAGGACCACAGGCATAGATAAGATGAGATAAGATGGTGACCATTAGACAGTTTGTAGCACACAGCGCTACACTTTGTCAGACCAAACTGTATTTCTATCTTTTGCAAAGATTTACATAAGAAGCTTTTAATTTTATAACTTATGCCACCAAAGCGACCTTAAACTGTATAGTCGTTTAAAGAAATTCTTTTAATAATAACAGATGTAGGTTTGTGTAAAACGGCTGGTAGAATCAATGTTTGACCTTTGATGTTTTCCGTATTTCGCTATAAGTAAAGAAATCTTGTAAGACGCTCACAAACCATCATCTTCTCTAGACCTATATGATGTCGAACAGAGATTTTGTGGGTCTATTCTGAACTCGAGTGTTCGAAAGTTTTTCAAATCTTAATTTTCGTCAGGGTGGCATTGTCTCAGATGCAGATCCATATCGTCATAAAAAGGTCCCTTAGGCAAATGTGTGTTTGACAAGGAAGTAATCCCAATTTTAAATAATTAATGCTGTACTGTCTACATTTCTTTTTTTTTTCTAAATATTAGTTCCATGTAGACAAAATTAAGCTATTTAAATAAGTATTGAAATTGAATACAACAATTATTTGTTTGAATAGCAGGATAAATATTTAAAGGATTAACGAAGGTACAAATTGTATATTAGTGTAAATTTTTTTTAACATTAATGGAATGTGAAAATTAAGTAACGACCTGCTTGGATGAAATCTATTGTCGTAGACCCCCGTGGACATCTCATAGACCCCCAATTTATTTTTTCACTTTCGTAGACCCCTTGGAGGTCTTCGTAGACCCCTGGGGGTCTATATAGACCACTTTGGGAATCACTGTCATAGAGACATAGATTTGCACAGGTATGTAGTCTATCTGTGATCGGACTGCTCCTAAATACAGGGATCGGAGAATATCTTCTCGGGTTCCCCACCGCACAATGGAAGTGCTCACCATGGGCGTGGCCGAAGGGGGGGAGGTTCAACCCCCCTCCCGAAATAATCCCCCTCTTTTATAAAACAAAACAAAAAAATAATGTAAACACCAATTTCCAAATTCCAAGAGCATAGCTAAAAAGGGGGGGGGGGTCGATTTAAAAAAAACCTCTTCAATATAACACTATCCATACATCAGTCACCAGATTCTATGAGCGTAGCCTAGAGAAAACCCCCTTCAGCGGGTTTTGCAGCTAAAAACCACCTCTTCAATTAAAAAAAAGCAAATAACAAACTCAAAATTCTATGAGCCTAGCCAAAGGGGTTTTGAGTTTAAACCCCTTTTCAGCAGGGGTTGAAGCTAAAAAAATACCTCTTCAATTTAAAAAAAAAGCAAATTACACACCCAAAATTCTATGAGCCTAGCCAAATGGGTTTTGAGTTTAAACCACCCTTCAGCGGGATTTTAAGCTAAAAAATACCTCTTCAATGTAAAAAAAAAAAAAAATTACACACTCAAAATTCTATGAGCGTAGCCAAAAGGAGTTTTGAATTTAAACCCACTTCAGCGGGGGTTGAAGCTAAAAAAATACCTCTGCAATATAAAAAAAAAAGCAAATTACACACCCAAAATTCTATGAGCGTAGCCAAAGGGGTTTTGAGTTTAAATTTAAAAGACGTAAAGTTGGTTTTTTTTCAACCCTAACCTATGTAACATAGATTTAGAAATCTAATAATTGATTATCAAAAATACACAAAAAAATCACAATTTAGTGTTGCATTCAGCCTTTTGATAAACTGTATTTAAAAATTGCAAAATAATAATTATGAGACGAGAGTACTCTTATTTTTGATGTTCATTTACTAGATCTAGATCTAAAAATTAAATTATATGTTATATAGGTTAGGGTTGAAAAAAATACCCTGTACTTATTTTAACTACTTTACAAAACAACGCCTTGATCCAACTTTCTAAAACATTTTCACGACATTTTTGTAGTGTTAAAAAGTCTCCATGTCCAGTCTAGATATAGTATTTATAAGTCTATGGTCCTACCCTTAAGAAATCCTATTGCCAACCCCTTTTCTGTCTCAAGGTAGCCTCTAACCAACTATGTCCTAACGTCGCTATCGCGTTCAAAGTCCGCCAATTATGGTGCGTCTTTATACAAACTAAAATTATAAGGCTTGTCTTTGAGTCCGAAGATTAGTGAGGATACAGTATTTCCCGTGGCTGCGCAGCTCCAGCTGTGACCTACATATTTTGCCACATCCAGGGCAAGCATAACCATTGTCCACAGGTGTTCAATTTAGATTTTCTTTTCGTCGTCTGCGTTTGTCCTTGGCAGAAGATTTTCTTTTGGTCTCAAATGTGTATCCCGCGGCCTTCGTGAGTGACCTCCAGCCATGGAAAGTTGACGCCTAAGCTGGTCTTTGAAGCGTTTCCGTGGGCCGCCTCTGTTACGTCGACCACCTTTTAGCTCACCAAAAAAGACTGCCTTTGGCATACGTTCGTCTCCCATACGGGATACGTGCCCTGCCCAGCGTAGCTGTCAGACCATAAGAAGTCCCTCTATACTGTCCATACCGGCGTTCGCAAGGACATCGCTGTTTGTTGTGCGGTCCTGCCACCGTATGCCCATGAACGAGCGCAAGCATCTTTAGTGAAAGCGCTCAAGAAGTCTTAGTTGTTTTTTTATAGTGTCCATGTCTCAGAGCCATATAGAAGGGTTGAGAGAACCACCACCTAGTAGACATTGATTTTTGTAAACAGGCGGAGCTATTTGTTCTTCCAAACTCTCGCCTGAAGGCGTCCAAAAGTGCTACTAGCCCTGGCCAGACGGTTATCAACTTCCCTTGAAAGTGAGGCGTCATTTGACACTATACTACCAAGATATTTGAAGTGGTCTACCACGTTAAAGGGCTGTCCGTTTACTGTGATCCTTGGGGCTGAGTATGTTTCATTGGGTGACTTCTGGAACATGACTTCTGTTTTCCCGAGGTTTATAGATAGACCGAAAGAGGCGGCATCATATGCAAATTTTGTTTACCACGTTCTGGAGGTCATTGTGAGCTAGCAGGGCGCAATCATTGGCATAGAGAAGCTCCGTTATGACAATCTCCTTTGTTCTTGTATGGGATAGTAGACGCCGGAGATTGAACACATTGCCATCAGAACGAAACTGGATGTAGATGCCTTAATGCAATCGCTGCCTCACTTGACCCAGCATTACGCCAAAGAAGATAGCGAATAGAGTAGGGGCAAGTACACAGCCCTGCTTCACGCCATTTTCTATTGGGAAGTGATCAGAAAGTGTCTAACAATATATATATATATATGGCCTCCTTCAGTCGCGAAGCGACTATGGACCGTCTCATGGAAATGAGATGAATGCCTAGGCATTAGCTATGGTCGGAACAATGTCGCCCACACATCAGACATACATGAAAGGCAGCTATCCTAAAGTTAACACAGAATAAAGTTATATAAGACATTTTGATATTGTAAAATTATTTACACTTTTAGTCTTTGTCTTAGACTTTTCTAGACTATGTTAGAATGATAACGATCTTGTCACTTGGCGATGATGTTATGATCATAATGCCTCTAGTACACTTCACATTCCAGAATAGCGGCAACAGAACATTTAGCTGGATCAGTGACAAATAGTTTTATAAAAGTAATTTTGTTTATAGGCAATTTCTTTACAAGGTATCCAGCCACTGGAAATATTTTATATTACTCAGATTTTCTTCTTACAGACCTTTTCTGCAGAGTTAGCTATGAAAGCTTTGGCATCCTCTACAATTACTAATAACAAACATTTTAAATATTTGTTTTTCAGGCAGTTAATCCTAAATTAGTCATTGAACTTGTTTCTAATATATAAAAAAGCTTTGCTATTGAGTCTGCCTTAAATGCCCCTGATTTCATTCTTTGAACTTAGGCCTTCATAAGTAATTTAACCTAGCTAGTAGCTAGTGACTATAACAGTAGCTACCACAGAAGATACATTCTGCAAGTTATGGAACATCAGTTTGATTCCCTTTATCATGCTAAAAGAGAGATTAAACGCAACCAATGTTTCTTCTATGAAAACCTCTGCCATCTAAAAAAAAATCAAATTCAAATCTAGAATAGATCTAGATCTGTAAGCAGCTTCATTAAAAGTTGATTATTTTTTAATGTGCATATTTTAGATTCCTTAATTGATACGAAATTGCTTCTTTTGGGTAGATTTAATTTTAGATCTAGATCTAGTTACAGATATCTAGAGCCTTGAGTTTTTAAGGTACCTCTTCTACTAGAGTGGAATCTAAATCTACAGCCAACATTGATTGATACATCTAGCCAGTAGTCTAAATCTAAGTCTATTACACACCTGGTCATATCTAGAGCTAGAATGTAGACTAGAATTAGATTTAGATCTAGAAGCTAGATTTATATCTAAATCTAGATCTATATTTAGATTACACAATTAGATAATCTAGAATTCTAGATCTAGTATCTATATTCTAAATCTAGATTTACGTACATTCGATTATAGGTGTCTGACATATCTCTGGTTCTAGATCTAGATCCAGTCTAGATGAATTAGAACTAATCAATCAATTAATTCCCCATTAGTTTGAAGACTTCATATAAGCTGACACACTGAAAGGAACTCAATTTTATTTAGATCAGTAAGATCTAGACCTAGTAAATATTTAAATCTTCGTGCGTCAGCGCGCGAAAAAAAAAAGCGTTACTTTACTAGATCTATCTCGTGGTAGATCTAACAGGAGTAGTCCATTTCCAGGCATTGACGCACTGATCTATATATATTAGATCTATATATGATTAGCAAGAACTACTTGTTTTTTTTTAAATTAATTTTTATTTCTGCTTTAGAGGGGGAAATGCATATTTTCAGATGATAAACCGTGGGCCTACTCGCGTATTTTCGAGTCTATTTGTGTACAAAATATGCAAGTTGCATATTTGTAGACAACACTGGCTTCTGATTGCAATTTTCTTAATTCTATATGATCTGGGTCAGATGAGACTAGAAGCATATTGACTTGGTACTAAAAGATTTTGACAATTTTTTATGCCCATGAAATCTGTCATGTAATTTAGAAACAATGACATCAATAGTTCGTAAAATACCGTATGACGGTATCTTGATTTTGAAAGTCTTCTCTTGAATTTTCTCTTCTTTGTAATTAGTCGTAGGCTCATCAAACATCCTTTTAACAATCACTTCGTAATTAGTCGTAGGCTCATCAAACATCCTTTAAACAATCAAATCGTCTAGAGTAAAACAAAAATCAACAGCCTCGAATTTTGTTTTGAACGTATGAAGGGGTCCCCGGGTCCAAAAAGTTTGATCTAGTATATAGACCATAGAATCTAGATATCTATATACTATATATATATATATATATATATAATAAAATATATATCTAGTTCCATGGAGAGGAAACTCTGGCGCTGCTGCAAAGCGGCTAAAACAACACGGGAGACAACAGTTACGAGTTAAAAGTCCAACTTGCTCTAGAATTGGCTTGATTATAAGTTGATTAGCCACACCAGATTCTGCCCCGTCTCAAGATTAAACCAAAACCAGTGACTCATCTGGGCGCATCCATTGCCTTTCGTCGAGACAAAAGGAGCAATTATATAGATTTATATTTATATAGTCTCTATATATACATATATATTGTTACGAATCTCACTATCCAGGCTCTCTGCAAACTGCACCATACACCACCAACTTAAAGAACTTGACAAGTCAGGGCTCCAAAATAACGTAAAGGTTTAATGTCCATAAATAACAGCCAATACTGTACAATTGGCAGCACGTAGAACAGTACAAATAGCTCTGCGATAACAAATATCTCTCCGATAACACCGTTCCGCCGTATCAAGTCTTGCACTGGCCTCTCCGTCTCGTTCCGGGCTTGCACTGGGTTCAACAGTTCGGGACTGACTTCACACACTTGGGCTCGTTGTGTCGGACTCGATCACAGACCAAGATCAAGACGCCGTTCGTCTCAACTGTACTTGACAGTACTCCGCACTGAACCGTCGTAATGCTCCGTACAGAACCACACCGTTGAACTGTGCTGTAGTCGACCGTGTTCTGAACTCCTGTCGTGAACCCGCTTTCTGAACCATCTTGACTGCGACACCTCCGCTCTTTAAATAGGGTTCCTACTGGCTTTCTAGAACCGGACAGAACGTCGCTCGACCATTCTGGGACGCTCCTGAGCTCTGTTCACGACGCCGATCCTACTCGAACCTTCATGTTGTTAACTCGTCTCGGCCGATCGTCGTAACTTGTCACGGTTGACCGCTCGTCTAGCGCTGGCCTGGGGCGATTTAGCGTCGGCTGACTACACTCACACCACTACCCCCATCTGTGCCACCACCAGGTTTATAACACTGCCCCCTCCTTAGATCTGTCCGTCCCGGACAGAATCAACATCATGACATTGTCTGTAAAGTTTCATCGCTGCAGGCGGGGGTCGATCAGTGGCAGTTGGCTTGCCTCTTGAGCTTGATGGAGCCATCCATGTTGCAGTCAGCAATGGTCGCTTCCTTCTTCTCCTCCAATTGGCCTTCACCTGGTTGCATGGACGTCTTGCGTGCATCGCCATCCACGTTGAATTCAGAAAACGTTTTCTTCTTCTCCTCCAGTTAGCCTTCATCTTTTTGCATCGATGTCGTTGTCGCATCGTCATCCATGTTGCACTCAACAAAAGTAGCCTTCTTCTTCTCCGCCAGTTGGTCTTCATGTGGCTGCAGTTATTTCTTGGTAGAATCACAATGCACGTTGGACTACGCAAACGCCGCCTTCTTCTTTTCCTCCAGTTGATCGTCCTCTTGTTGCAGTGACGTTGTGGTTGCATCGCTCTCTTGTCGGTCGGTACTGAGGACAGCCACTTGACACATGGAGAGGTATAGGATGTAAGGGCAGGGATTACCAAGATTGTTGACCAAAGAGGTGGCTTCATAGGGCTTTGCGAAGAAGGACTGGGACAGGCTTCAAATCCACAGGACAGGGAATTGTGGGACAGGTCATCATCTTCAGCCTTGTCTGGAGGGCATGCTTGTGGGGCAGGTTGGTAACACTCCTCGTGCAAAGGTCCCTCGTCTTCGGCTTCAGGCTCCATTCGGCTTTCGTCACCACCATCAGGACCTCTCTCTCTCGTCTCAGTATCGGGACAATCGCCTATTGGTTTCAGACCTGGTCGATGACTTTCATTGTGCGAATGTCCATCAACTTCAACGTCAAGCTTCCTTGGATTCTCTTCACCACCATCAGGACTTTCATCTCCAGTCTTGGCAGCTGGACCAACGTCTGTTAGGTCTGGACCTGGCTGGTATCTCTCGACTTGCATATGTCTCTCAACGGCTTCGTCAGGTTTCACTGTGTTCTCATGATTACCACCAAGGCTCCTCTCACTGGTTTTATCATCTGGACAAACATCAGTATTGGTGATTCTCTCCTCCACAGCAGGTATGCGTTGGTTCAAAGCCACTAACTTGGTTTTGATTCCCGAGACAATGACATCTATCTTGGCATCTACCTTGGTGTCCATGGCATCTATCTTGGAATTGATGTTTCCTAGCATTGAGCTCAAGAGTTCCTCCATATCTGGTTCTACTTGAAAAAGATACGTGTCTGGATCTTCCTCTTCTTCCATTATGTCTTCCCGGAGGCGTGCTTGTAAGGTTTCTTTGTTTCCACTCGTCTTCAGCCCTCGATCACGTAGCTCTCGCTTCAGTTCTTTCAATTCGAGTTCGTACAGCAGTTTCAGACGAGCCATAGTAGATCCGTTCCTATCCGATCCCACTTCTGACACCAGTGTTACGAATCTCGCTATCCAGGCTCTCTGCAAACTGCACCATATACCACCAACTTAAAGAACTTGACAAGTCAGGGCTCCAAAATAACGTAAAGGTTTAATGTCCATAAATAACAGCCAATACTGTACAATTGGCAGCACGTAGAACAGTACAAATAGCTCTGCGATAACAAATATCTCTCCGATAACACCGTTCCGCCGTATCAAGTCTTGCACTGGCCTCTCCGTCTCGTTCCGGGCTTGCACTGGGTTCAACAGTTCGGGACTGACTTCACACACTTGGGCTCGTTGTGTCGGACTCGATCACAGACCAAGATCAAGACGCCGTTCGTCTCAACTGTACTTGACAGTACTCCGCACTGAACCGTCGTAATGCTCCGTACAGAACCACACCGTTGAACTGTGCTGTAGTCGACCGTGTTCTGAACTCCTGTCGTGAACCCGCTTTCTGAACCGTCTTGACTGCGACACCTCTGCTCTTTAAATAGGGTCCCTACTGGCCTTCTAGAACCGGACAGAACGTCGCTCGACCATTCTGGGACGCTCCTGAGCTCTGTTCACGACGCCGATCCTACTCGAACCTTCATGTTGTTAACTCGTCTCGGCCGATCGTCGTAACTTGTCACGGTTGACCGCTCGTCTAGCGCTGGCCTGGGGCGATTTGCGTCGGCTGACTACACTTACACCACTACCCCCATCTGTGCCACCACCAGGTTTATAACAATATATATATATATATATATATATATATATATATATATATATATATATATATATATATATATAGTTCCATGTATTACTAGATCTAGATCTAAATCTATATTGAATATTGTAGAGATCTAGATCATCAGTAGATCATTAGATGTAGATCAAGATCTAGATCTAGAATGTTTATATTATTATAGATTGTGCGTAACTTCCGTTTTTTGGCAATTAAGATTGTATACCTATTTAGCTATTTCAAAAAGATTTGTTAATGGATGTAGAAATAGATCTAGATCTACGTCTTTTAATTGTTTTTATATCGCAAATTTTCAGAAAATAGATTCATCCATATTATTTTGCTATCCAAATAAAATCTGTGTGAGAGTCTAAGTCTAAGATCCAAATATCTTTATCTAGATTCTAGATTTAGTTGTTGTTTTTTTATCCGGTGAAACCTGGCAAATAATAGACGTACACGCTTCCGATTTATTCAGCCATATTTAATTAAGCTGAACGCTGATTTGGAAAAACATATTGACATTTTGATTGTTCTTCTTACGATTAGATTGATGTGAACCAAAGATGCCGACTTATTTTCAAAAACCAGAAAATGCACTTAAAAGGGCTGATGGTAAGCTATGAAACTTTAAAATAGAATCTAGATCTAGTCTAGATTTAAGATTAGTCATAGATCTACAGTAACTTACGTTTATCGAACAAGTTAAGCTCATTCGCCGACATTTTTTATGTTTGAATTTGTGTATCTCCGTAAAAATTAGACCTAGAAAAAAACTGATTGTATCTGTGAACTCCTCATCCATTTTTCTTAAAAAGTAGACATGTTTTATTCTATTACTACTCATAGTTAAACTTATATTTGATGTTAAAATGGGTCAGGTTGATGATTTCAAAAGCTTAAATTATCGAACACTTTTTTACCTTTATCTTATCTTATCGAACATATTAAGAACTTATCGAACACACGAGAAGTATGCAGTTTTAAAAGTGTTATAATCTTAAAATTTTGTGAAAAGTATGGTGTTTCAAAAGTGTTATAATCTATATTTTTTTTATTGATATCATTTTCTTTTTACGCCATGTCAAGAAAGACAGATTTTTAGTCATTTTCAAATGGTCCACATCGAAGGAATCTATCACTGATCAGCTCTGCTTAGAAACTGACGGTGCTAAGCCTAGTAACGCATTACCGTAGTACTTATTTAGGTCTAAGCTATTTTGAGACATAAGGCCATTAATAAATTAAATCCAGATATTATTTATTTGAGGGAGAGCCTAATAAGCTTTGGTAGCCAATAGATAATCCCGCCCTCCCCAAGTCATTGCAGGACAACAGTTTACTTGGTTGACCTAAAAACAAAACATACGGTACGCGGCCCTACGTAACTAGCCGCCGATCTAGCACGCTCAGTGTATGTAACAGCCCGAAAGTCAGTGCTAGATATTTTTCGATCTGGGCGGGGAAGGGGGGGGTGCTGAAAAGCTATGGTAGCTTGCAAGTTGTGTTACCTATATATGTAGATAAATCCGCCCTCCCTAAACCACCTGGTTGACCAAAAAAAAAACATCGTATTTTAGAGCACGCTTAGTATTTGTCCCACACACACACACACAAACAACATATCTATATATACTACGTATCTATCATGCCTAGTGTTTGTGACCTAATTAGCGGCTTGACCGTAGGTACTCGACTGATGGCTCCTCCCCCTTTCCCCTCAACATTGTTCTTACTACAACTTGAACAATGTTTTGGGGCTGTGTTGATGGCCTGGTTTACACCTGTGTGTTACGCTATCACTGACCATTTTTTTGTTGTTGTGTGTTAGTCTGGTGGCTGCGTTTGGATTGAGTCTTGATATTTACGTTGTTACTTTGCACTGAAAAAGTGTGAATGTTGGAGAGTGGAAGCGCGGGTAAGGGGGTGTAGGCAGAATAAGAGAGTTGTTAAATGTGTTATTGTTATTATTTTGTGTATTTGTGATGTTTCAAAGGAGTGTCTTTGTAGCGCATTATGAGCTTTATCATACTTTATGGCAAAAATATATATATATGTAATTTTATAGACCCGGCGCCACATGTCTAGATCGAGAAACTGACTCTTGTTTTTGAGGCTGACGTCACATTCTAATGGTCGATCAATTATTGATGATCTCTGGATACAGTGTCTTGACTGTTTCTCTCCCCCACCCCCCGACCTTTTTTTTTTTACCTGCCCAAGACATTTTTATTTCAAAATACCGTATCTGCATTCTATACCTCCCCCTTTCGTTTTATTATTATCTCTTCACATCAAGCACATGCGCTAGGTATTGGTTTATAACACATAATTCAGAAGTTAATAGAATGGGGCAAATTCAGAAGTTAATAGAATGGGGCATCTGAAAAAGAAACAGCAACACTGCTTCTCTGATTGGCAATAAATAGATGCCATTAGCATCAAGCTATAATATATGTGTCATAAAATCAAGCTTTTAAAATGGGTACAATTAGTGCATATCGATGTAAATCTATTTACTTAAAAAAATATAGCACATTTACGGTAAACCACAAATAGCTGATACAAATTGTAACATATGATTAATTTATATCTGTACTTTGCATTACATTATTTTAAAAAATAACAATTAAAAAATATATAATTTAAATATTTTGTCTTCTTTGGGTTATATCCTTTTGATGTTTATTTTTAACATTAAAATGGCGTTCGATATCTTACGAAGCTGAGATTGCTTATATAAAAACTGCTATTATCGAACACCCCCTTTTTAAACCTCAATTTTCATGTTTAGGTAACAAAGGACACTTTCAAATAAATAGTTGTAAATATTTCTCAGCCTAATTAGAAGCGTATTATATAGTTTTTTTGAGCTGAAGCATCATTAGCATTAAAAAATACCCTTAACCCGAGACTCACTCCACTCTTCCCAAGAGTTCAAAAAATGTGAAATTTTTATACCAATATTACCAATGCACTTTGAATATAAGAAAAAAAATGATCCTCGGGTGAAAATGAAACTAATTATAACTTAACTATAAAGAAATGGACGATGCACAATAAGAATGGACTAGTTTCTTTATAATCATCGAAATAAAAGAGAATTTTAAAAAATACAATGAGGTGTTCGATAAGTACCTTAAAACGAAGGTGTTCGATAGATGTAAGTTACTCTAGTCTAGAGTCTAGATTTATATCTAGTTAATCTAGATCTAGTCAATCTAGATGAGTAGACTAGATCTATTTATATAGGGAGGCGAAAAAAACAACACAATTTTTCGTTAGTACATCGGAAATACTTTAAAAGTACTTTCTAATGCAAGTACTTTCTAATGCAGTAATGGTGTATAAATTATTACTGTATGTTTAACAATAACAGTAAGTTGAGTAAGAAAGTTATGCAGATGTGAAATAAAAAATTTATCTTTGAAAAATCAATTTTTCGTTAGTAGAGTAAAGGATGGTTGTCGGACACGCTAAGCCATTCTCCGGCCATTTTTAAGTTTCAAAATTCAGAACTCCGTAAGGCGGAAAACAGATTGAGCTCTCAACATTCTACTTTAAGGACCATTTTTTTGACCAATTTCAAAATTACTTTTATTGACATATTATATATCAAATTTATTGCCCAAGAATAGAGGAATTCAAAAAAAATAAAACCAGAAGCAACAGACAATTATTTAACTTGAAAAAAATGAGGTCAAACACACTTACCCCTAATAATGAAAAATTCATCACTCACAGAAGATATGTCCCATAATCCATGAATTTCACAAATTCACAATATTATTTATAGAAAAATATATCCCAAAGTAAAGTATATTTATAGAACATTTGAAAAAAATATAAAAACAAGTTTTTTAAGTCATTTATGCAAATTAATTGAGCCACCCCAGACCCCACCCCCTCCGTAAAAAAAATTAGGTTGCAAATTATACTTTATCATTATCCTAAATAACAAAAACATAATCAGTTTAGACATATTATGTATCAATTTTAATGCCCAAGAAGAGAGGAATCCAAAAAAAGTAAATTCATTATCATCAGACAAGTATTTAACATAAAAAAATGAGGTCAAACACACTTACCCCTAATTGCCCTAATAATGAAAAATCCATAATTCACAGAAGATATGTCCAATAATCCATGAATTTCACAAATTCACAATATTATTTGCTTAAAACTATGTCACAAAGTAAAGTATATTTATATAACATTTGAAAAAAAAAAACAACAACCTTAAAAAGTATTTATAATTAATAAATAAGCCCCCTCTTCGGCCCACCCTACCAATAAAAAGTCTTTTTTTTTTCTCTTATCTTCATGTTTTAACATGATTTTACATGATACTATTTATATCAATTTTAGATAAAGGTTGTAGATATGTATAATTTTAGACTAGAAAAGATCTAATATTAAATGAAATATTATCAAGATTTAGATCTATTCTAGTTCTTGATCACTTTTTAGATCTAGGTCTAGAGTACTCTACTTAGAGTTAGACCTAATAAAGCTTAACTTGCATGGTGCATGATCTATATCTATTGACTATTCTGTTTACTATCTCAAATAATCTCAATCTTTGTATCTGTAGTAACTGTTGCTGAGAAAAGAAATAAAAACAACTTTTATAATTTGGTTAATATGTGTTTGTTGTTATTTTTAACTATGTCACTATGTCTATTGAATCTCTTCTACTCTTGTTTATAATTGACTAGATCTAGATTTTTTCCACTTTAACTTTAAGTAATTTAAGATGTAGATCTAGAGATCAGATCTAATTTAACCCTACTGAGTTTATAAGATCCTATGAATTAGATTTAGATATATAAAATCTTAGATCTAATCTACATTTAAATTCCTAGATCCACACGTGTACATCGCTAATTGACTATCTACTAGTAGTAGTAGTACTAGTTACTAGATCTAGATCTAGAAATGACTAGATAGTAGATTTAGATCTCAGATTTTTTTCCATGTTAAAATCTAGTCCTAAGTCTTACTATGAATTATATTTAGACGTAGATATAAGGCTATATAAATTATATAGATCTAAGACCTAGAGTCTACATTCTACATTTAGACTTAGACTAGAAACTAGATCACTACGGTCTTGATTCTTGATCCACGTGTGTACATCGCTACTTGACTATCTACTAGAAATGACTATATATAAATATAGATCTAAATCATCTAGTTCTAGATCTAATCTATCCTGATAAGAGAATTTAGATCTAGATCAGTAAATATTTAAATAATTTCATGCTTATTAACTCTAATGACTAGATCTAGACTAATCTAATCTCAGAGTCTAAGTCCAGTGACCTAGATCTAGTCCTAGACCTAGAGATCGATCTATGTCTAACTAATCTAAAAGCATTTCGCTAGATTGATTTTAAAATATGGTTAAGATCTAGTCTTTATAGATCTAGATCTGTAGAAACTATTATAGATCTAGAGATAGATTAATTTAGATCTAAAATCTAAGTTCAAAATGTGCCCCCCCCCCCCCTCGCGCTGAAACATCGCATTGCCGGGCCGATTTTATGACGCATGCAATGCACCAATATTAAAGTAAAATAATTGCCGTAGTAGTCTATATTAATTTAAAAATTATAGGTTTTTAGTTTTTACAGACTAAGATCTCAATTCAGAGGTGCGCCTTCAGGTTGACTAAGTCAAAACGTGTGTTTGTTTTTATCGCGCGCGCCTGGCTTAAGATAGATACCCGTGTTCCCGTCCTTGAAGTTAATTATTGAAGAAAACGACATCCTATTATTAAAGCAGAATAATTAACTAAGCAGTTGATATTATGAACTGAATTATCTGTAATAGATTCTGTCTATAATTACCTTTGCTAGAATTATCGCTTCGAATATTTCTGAGCGAATGACAAAAAAAAAAAAGCACTTTGAACGGGAGGTCATGAAGTCAATTCCGGCGACCTCCATTCTGATTGGTGTTAAAAAAAACGAGATTTTATAAATATTTTTTTATTTTTAATAACCAAAAAATAAAAAAAATAATTAATTATGATGATAGAAATACAAAAATAAGTGTTTTGAAACGAAAATCGGCAAAATGTAATTTATATTTAAAAAAAAATGTACACATTGTTTGGCGACATCACAACTTCAAAAATTGCATCGAGGCTATTTTTTTTCAAATTTAAGACAAAAGAAGCATTTTATTTACTTTTTTTTTTCTTTATGGTGTATAACAATCATTTTTAAATACTAAGTATGTATTTTATACATGAGTTATATTTCTAAAATATGTTTCTTACCTTTTGAAATGGGATCACATAAATCCAGAAGTAAATGTCTTGTCTTTTTGGCAATACTTCATGATATTCACAAATGCACAAATTCCATATAAAAACGAATTTCAAAAAAATTTTGCTAATGAAGCTTCCAGAAACATAGATCTATCCATCAGTAAAAGCAAATATACCACAGATGGTATATATTCAGAGATAATGAATATTGAACTCGAAAAATGCATTTTCAATAGAGAATCTGTTTTCCGCCGTAATGGTTTAACCTATGAATAAACTGATGGTGTCAATGAATTCGTCATCCTTTTGTCTATAAAAATAGCTATTTTGTAATGTATCACTACGCATAGTTAAAATTAGATCTGATGTGAAGAGGGGTAGGTTGGGTTTTCTGATGCGTAAAAGTTGTCGTCATGATTTTTGTCTCTGTAAAAGTTGTTGGCCGGTTTGGAGATTTATCGAACACTTCAAAGGAAATAGATGTCTTCTATATATTAAACATGTTATTATTAAGACATTTCATCCTTAATTTTATTATTCTGTACATTAGCGCAACGACACAAGCCATATTATCACTTTTCCCACGCTCCACGCTTTCATTCTCGGCTTGTAACTGACGTCACACCACGGCCACTACTTTGGGCCTAGCCTAGCTGGTCGCGCTAGGGGAAAAAATAGCCTCTGTTGGGGGTGAGAAGAGGAGGAGTATTCTCTCTAGTCTACCTACGGGGCACTTTTTTTTCTCGTTGACCCCCTTAAGACTAACATGATAGTTTAAGAAAATAAAATATTGATCAATCAACTAAAATCATAAGGAGTCTGTATACCAAGTTTAGCAGTTTATTAGTCAGTATGGTAAGAATTTCAATGTACCTGCATGTCTAGAATTGAATTGAAAAAAAAACAACTTTCTTTATATGAAAGTTGAGGTATAAATTTGTTAACTCTAGAGAAAAAAAATTAAGTTCTGGTTTGTTAAAGTAGGAGTAAATAATAGATACCGGGTAATAATTATATCTTTTATTTCTTGACCTACGCTTTTCAAATAAAAGATGTTTAACAACTATCTCCCTGTTCATAGTCAGTACTGTGACTCTTATCTCACCGTGGAACATATCCTCATTGATTGTCCCAGCTACCAGGATATTAGGGGGAATTATTTTAGAGCACAACTTGAAAACAATGTTTGATAATGTCGACCCTGGGAAAATACTGGGCTTTATCCTGGAGGTGGTTTGATTTGTGATAGGGCAACGTAGATGTGAATATATAATATTTACAACAGATTTGTGTAGATGTACCAAAAACCCAAAATATCAAATACCTGATCATAGTTAATGACATTGTGCTCAGCTTCAACCAAGTAGGAGTTTAATGAGGCATAATATCAATAATATATAGTTAAGGATAAAACTGACTTGTGTAACTTAAATTTCAGAGTTCATTGATGTTGGAAAAAAACAAAGAGCTTTGGATGCACTTTATGATGTCATAAAGAGCAAAAAACATAGAACATGGCAGAAAACCCACGAGCCAATAATGGAAAAGTACCTTGAACTTTGTGTGGAGTTGCGAAAGTCCCACATTGCTAAAGAAGGGCTTTATCAATATAAAAATATTTGTCAGCAGGTAAAGCTTTTTTTTTTTTTACATAGCAGAAACTCTTACATTTCATTACAAGATCATGCATGAACAATCTTTTCCTGACAATATCTCAAACACACCAGTTTCTGAGAAAAGGATATAATATAATAGATTAGATCTACAGACTTAATTTGAAAATTAGGATCTAGATCTACCACCTCTTCTGGATTCTAGGTAAGATCTAGATCTACTAGAGATACAGTTACTAGTAGAGCTAGGTTAAATCTAGATTTTAGATTAGTAGAGTCTCTCTTAATAGATCTATTATATCTAGAGTAGTTGTTTCTAGTAGATCTACAATTTACATCTGATCTAGTTTTTATGGTTTTTAAATGTATTCCAATACCTATTTAATTAAGCATTTAATAAAATAATGATTGATACACATTTCAAAACAGGTAAATATAAGTTCTTTAGTAGAAGTGGTCAAAAACTATATTGCTTTGGCAGAAGAAAAAACAGAAGCCGCACGGAAAGAGTCTCATCAAACTGTTGTTGACATAGACGATCTTGATTTGCCTGATTCTCCTGAAAGGTTAGTTGAAATACTCTTGATTGAGGACAAAAGGATTTTATATTTATTCTATGCACCACCTTTTTTTCCCCACCATAAATATAGCTTTAATTTCTTTTCTGTGACTCAGGGGTGCCACTTTTCCGGGATAACCCAAAAATCTGGGATTTGAGGGGTCCATTAAAACAACTAAAAATCAAGACAATTCCTTTCCAATCCCGGTGTGAATGGTGAAGGAAAGGCCATTGTAACAAAGCCAGCAAAGACAAAAGTAGCCTATAAACAACATAAAGACATAAAGTTTAATGCTCACAGAAAAAAATTAGTAAATAAGATTTTTAACAATTAAAAGATTTAAATTGAAAAAGAGAAACTTAAGACAAATTTGTCCCAAAAATCCTCCCATGTACTACATCTCTAGATAGTGAATTAAGAGGAAAACTACTTACTTCTTTAACCTAAATACACATCTTTAGCCCATCTGATGATGATAGTCCAGCAAAAAGAATATTCCTACAAAAGAGATTTAGCATTATCTGAAATGATGTTGAGAAGACCTTGTTAAAAGAAATTTAGAATGGTGGAATAAAGTTTCATCATCCAACATTAGTTAATTTTCATCTATTACATTAAAGAAAAAAATGCCTATTAGACATAACGTAAATATATTATGGTTTTTATTGTAAAGATAAAAGATTCTAGATTTAATAACTTTATTTTTATTATTCTTTCCTCTTAGCCTTTTATTGAAAGCTGTTAGTGGTGAAGATCTCCAGGATCGCACTGATAGAGCTATTTTGACACCATGGGTTAAATTTTTATGGGAATCATATAGGCAATGTCTGGATTTGTTGAGGAACAATTCAAGGGTGGAAAGACTTTACCAAGATATAGCTCAGCAAGGTGACTGTTAATTTAGAATTTTTCACCTTCCAAATTTCAATTTTTATTTTTTATAAAGTAGCTTTTCAGCTATTCCGAAAAAAATTTCCTAATATGAATATTTATATTAAAAAAACTTATTTTTCTTCTTGCCACAATTATGAATGATGAAAAACTTTTCAATATGTAAATCTAATATACTTTTATTTTATTGTTTATTTAAGCTTTCAAGTTTTGTTTGAAATATTCAAGAAAAACAGAGTTTAGAAAACTTTGTGACAATGTAAGTAGAACAAATATTCATGTATCACTATTGCTAATATTGATTTGTGACAATGTACACATGTTTATAATGCTTGTTAAATTTGTTAATACAGATCATCAGTACTATATTTCTAACTAGATTCAGTATTCTAGCTTAGACTACTGTCTTTTAATGTTTCTTTTTATACATTGTCGTTTGGGTAGGACATAATACAAAAAGTCATTAGTTTCATAATTTAGGAATATTTTTTTAATCAGAATTTCTGGTAGTTCTCATCTTCTGGCTAACTTTATGCTGATCAAAATTTTTTAAGTTGTTTAAAAATACAAACAATACAAATGTTATAAAGATGATAGTGATGACTAGTTAGAATTAAAATAAGGATGTTACAAACACAGCATACAATTTTTATTTATGCTTTATTCTGTCTGTACTGTTTGTTGTATATGGGGTGAATCCTAATTTTCCTGTTGGTTAGTGAAGGACATCTGACCCATATTTGATCAATAATCACAACCATAAAAGAATGTATTTTAATAAATTTTTTAAAGCTGCGGACACATTTGGGTCACATTCACAAGCATCAGCACCAGCAAACTGCTATAAACCTTAACAATCCAGAATCACAAGCAATGCATCTTGAAACTAGGCTTGTACAGCTAGACAGTGCTATCAGCATGGAACTTTGGCAGGTAAATACTGTTACAACTAGTTGAGCTTTTTTTTTTCTTCAGCCAACTCTCATTATCAAGTTGGAGGGCTCAGGTAACCAGTTCCATATTTGTGCAAAGATTTCCAGATCTTAATATATATTGCAATTTTTTTTTAAGAAGGTCAACATTCTCTGGAAACAATACACAGCATGTTTTGCTGGCTCCAATTTTTAGCTTCAGGAACATACCAATGTTATGCAATTGTGCTGAAAGAAACATTGTTAAAAATTTCTAATATGTATTATCAAAATCTTATCATTGGATCATAATGGTTAAGACCATTTTTTGGTTGCAATTGCATCAATAAAAATGTCACAGGATTGTGTAGTGTTATGTTCTTATAGAATTAGGTTGTAGGCATTATACTTCTGAATTGATATTTAACATGCATAAAAATAATGTCAACTCACTTTAATCGGCCTAAAAGCTTCTGTTTGTACCCTACACATGTAATATATTTTGGGGTGTATGGGGTTTTCAGTAGTATTACCTCTTTTTGTCAAAGGCAGTCTGGAATCTTGAGCATATAATGGATATTTTTAACTAATACTATACCACATGAGAATAGGCATTATAAATCAAATAGTATCCATAATAAAATACTTGTAACAAAATGCTCTATGGAACTGATAAGTATATTAACTACTGGTCTCTAACTGACCAACAATGTAAATGCACAAAAAACAGGAGTCCTAGTCCTCAATTGTGACTGCCTCTGTTCTTTTACCAACTCAATCCTGGTCTTAGTCCATGGATTAATAAAGTTCACTTAATAAAAAATCCAATTCACAAATGTTGACTTAGCTAAGCACCCACCCCCAATAATTACTTTGTCATAGATAAGTTATTAAAGATCCATTCATCTTGTACCTTATATCATATGACATATCTTTATTAGTTAAATTAGGATCAGTATTAATTTTTGTGTTATTATCATGGATGCAAGATCGCCAGCCATAGCCAACATGCCAGCAAAAAAAAAAAAAAGCTTGCCGGCAATCGCCAGTCTGACCGATTGCTAGCTCTGTATCAGACTTTTTGTTCCCTTTCAATATTGTATTGATTTACTAGACTTCGTCTGCTTTCAAACCAAAAATTAGTAATAAGTCAAAGACAGGAAGTTACATTTCTTAAGTTACGGCCCATGCGCTAATTTCCAGACTTTCATTTTTTATCAAAACCGTAAACAAAAGTTAGAAACAAATCCGTAATGCTTACTAAGGCCTAAGACGCCTAAGCCTTAGTAGATCTAATAAGTTTGATCTGCCGGCATATGAGCTTTCTCCTTAAAAAATTGAAACCAGACCTAGATGCTAGATCAAGTTAAGAGATCTAGATCTATTTCTACATTTTAAAATGATTTTAGATCTTTTAACTATCTTATATTATTTTATTCTTATTAAAAATAGGAAGCTTTCAAGGCTGTTGAAGACATTCATGGATTAATTACTCTGTCTAAAAAGCAGCCAAAGCCTTCATTAATGGCTAATTATTATCAAAAGTTGGGATTAGTATTTTCTAAATCTGGAAATCACTTGTTCCATGCATGTACATTGCATAGACTGTTTAACTTATCAAGAGAACAGAGAAAAAATTTGTCTTCTGATGAGCTGCAAAAGTAAGTATAGTCTAATTTTTTTTATATACACCTCTTACATTAACCTTTCTTAAATTAATCTGTAATGGAATATAAAGTCCTTGTTGTTTTATTTTGTTAACAATATCATCTTCAGATCATTCAGTTGTGTGTAATGCATCTAATATATATCAGGGTTTGTAGCACTCCTCAAATCTCCTAAAAATTGCCAGAATTCCCCAGAATTCTCCTAAAATTTGGTCCACTCCTAAAATTTTTACCTAATATTTAAACAAAAATATAATTTTGCTTATTTCTTGCTAAAAAAGTGGGGGGAAAAAACAACAGTGTAACTAGGCATTCTGATTGCATAACGTTACTGGGTGGCTGTATTAATGAGCTAACCACTGACTCTTCTACACCGCCCAGACATGCCTACAGTCCCGCATTATGCGGAACTGTCCTGCAAAAGCATCAAAAAAGCTCACATGTTCCGCATTCACAATTTTTTGTTCCGCCAAGTCTGAATTCCGACACAAAAAAAAAAATCTCCGATTTTTCATTATTTATTAATAATGCGAAATTAAAATACTGAATGCAAAATAAAAATTATATAGGTCTGTGTTTATTGTTTACATTTCATCTTCTCCCGGACCCGGTGTGTACTAAATTTACGAAGAAAAGGTTGAGCTAGATCTAGACATAGATCTAGTACTCTAGGTCTAGATACTAGATCTAGATCTATTCTTAGAATCTAGTAAGTGCTAATTATGCTAATAAGCCAAATGTTTCATTCAAATCCCTTTCTTTTCCCGACAATGGCTATACTACTTAGTCTACTTACTACTAGACTAGATCTAGACTATCTCTAGACTATTGGCAATTGGAATTGCATTTGCCGTATTGCCACTATTGGAGTCTATAATTAGTATAATCAGAGTATTGTCACTATTCTAACAGTAACTAGATCTAACACTAACTCAACTGGTTTCTTAGGTTTCTAAGTCCTAAGAAATCTAGAAAAGGATTTTTAAAAAAATACGTTATTAAAGATCTAGATCTAGACCTAAATGTAATTAATTTTATTAGACACAGTAAGGCTAAGGCCTAAATAAGGCTACAGTTAGATCTACTATTCTACTTATTAGTATTATTACATCTTATAGTCTAAATTAATTATTAGTTTAGTTTCTAGATCTAAAAGTAAAAGTTGGACTAGCACTTCTGCTAAATCTCTAGAGATCTGTCTAGAAATAGACTTAGAAGGTGATAGATTAGATTATCATTAGATTCTAGTTTATTATGTAATAAATTTACTATTTATTTAGATCTAGTTCTCAATAAGTTGAATAAGTCTATAGATTAGTATAGATCTAGACTACTAGACATTAATATTTATTATTTTTATAATCTGTTCTTAGACTTATTAGGACTTATTAGATGTAGGTCTAGACTAGGTAAGTCACTAGTAGACTCTTAAATTATTTTAGTTAGATCTAGAACTAGAGACAACATCTAGAGTTATTAGAGTGATTAGAGTAGAGCCCTAGAAAAGGATAGATAATCAAGTAGATCTAGAATAATCTAGATCTAGTCAGTAGATTTATATCTAGTAGTAACAAATAAAAATAGATATAGTAACATTTGAGTCTAGGTCATTAGAATACATTTTAGTTAGAATTCATCATTTAGGAGTTAAAACTATTGATTTCAAACATAGGACATAATTATGAATTAAAGGTTTTCTTACTTTTAATTATAATATTTACATCTAATTTATAAGAAGCATGCTATTGTTGTTTTTAAAGTAATATAATTGAAGTTTTATTTATGGCGGAAAACAGATTGAGCTCTCAACATTCTACTTTTGGGACCAATTTTTTGACCAATTTCAAATTGTCTTTTATTGACATATTATATATCATTTTTGATGCCCAAGAATAGAGGAATTAAAAAAAAAATAAAATCAGAAGCAGCAGACAATTATTTCCCATGAAAATATAAGGTCAAACACACTTACCCCTTATAATGACAAATCCATCATTCACTGAAGGTATGTCCAATAATCCATAAATTTCACAAATTCATAGTAATATTAACAGAAAAATGTGTCACAAAGTAAAGTATATTTATAGAACATTTGAAAAAAACAATAAAAACTAGTTTCTTAAAACATTTATGCCTATTAATTGAGCCTCATCAGACCCCACCACCTACGTTAAAAATTTGGTTGTAAATTATACTTTATCATCATCATGAATAACAAAACCATTATCAGTTTTGACATAATATGTATCAATTTTAATGCCCAAGAACAGAGGAATCTAAAACAAGTAAATTCATTATCATCAGACAAGTATTTAACATAAAAAAATGAGATCAAACACACTCACCCCATATAATGAAAAATCCACCGTTCACAGAAGATATGTCCAATATTCCATGAATTTCACAAATCCACAATATTATTAACATAAAACTGTGTCACAAAGTAAAGTATATTTATAGAACATTTGAAAAAACAAACAAACAACTTTAAAATGTATTTATAACTAATGTAAATAAGCCCCCTCTTCAGCCCACCCTACCATGAAAAGTCACTTTTTTTTTCTTTTCTTCATGTCTTAACATATTATTAATAACAATTTTAGATTGATGTACAATTTTAGACTAGAAAAGATCTAATATTAAATGAAAGATAAATAGATCTAGTTCTAGGCCTAATAATAGGCTTAACTTAATTAAGAGTTGCATGGTGCATGATGTTTTTTGTTTATTTTCTTCAACTAATCTCTGTCTTTGTATTTGTTGTAATGGTTGCTGAGAAAAGAAATAAAAACAACATTTATTTGGTTTATTATATGTTTTGTTTTTGTCCATAGGTCATAAGTAGATCTATATTCTATATTTATATTAGGTTCCAATGTCTAGATTCTACATTCACCAACACCAGAACTAGTCCTTGAGTCTAGAATTGTCTAGATCTATCTAGCCTAATCATCACAAACAAGTCAAATACTACATATTATTAGAATTCATTAGATCTAAGGTCTAGATCTAGAGTTAGTTGATCAAAAGGTTAACAATTATTTTTACTTTAAATTTTAAACAAAACTGTCAGTTTCTGGTACATTCCATGGTTATGGTAGTTGTAGACAATAGTTCAATAGAATATAGTAAGAAATACGGGATAGGTTTTAAATCTAGATCTAGAATCACGATTTTACCGATCTGGTCTATCAGATTATTAGATTTAACTAGATCTAATCTTCAGACTACACAAGAATTGCTTTAAAGTAGTCAAATATTAAATGATTTCACGCTAAGACACTCTAACTCTAGAGAATGGATCTAGTTAAAAAATTTAGTATTTAATCAAGATTATTCAAGATCTAGACATCGATCTAAGTCTATAATAAGCATTTCGCTAGATTAATTTAAAAATATGGTTTAAATCTGGTCCTTAATTTACAGATCTAGATTAATTTAGATCTAAATCTAAAAAAATCTAGTCAATACAATAGAAGAAATAACCTACAGTAGATGTAGACCTACAGCAATCTCGCGACTTTGTTGATTGACTGGCGAGTAACGATGTCTAAGTCTAGTCTTACTTATAGATCTACTAGATCTAGATAGATTACACAAGTATCGCAATTACTAGATGAGTCTAAATTAAAATAATAACTAGATTATGACTTTTTAAACATAAATGTCAGTGGTAGACAATTTAATAGAAGAAATACAGTACGGTATGCAATTACGCGATGGCTATCGTGGTATCGCTAGAATTAGACTCTAGATCTAATCAAATCTAATGTAATGTTAAATTTTGATGTTCTAGATCTAGAATAGATCTAGTTATAGAATAGAAATGTATATAGTAGATCTAGAGTCTAGAAATAATAATATCATAGTCTCTAGATCTAGATTAGATCTAATATCAAAACAAGTGTTTTCCTCACCGCTCGCATACGTACGCGTTGTTACAGTCTATGGCGTAAAATAATGACCTTTCAAATGACCAAAGCCGATGGACTGATTACTAAAGCATAAAAATTACCTAAGAAGTTAATATTCTAAACTAAACTGTCTGTATTATCTAAACTCAGCTATTGCCTTTGCTATATGTTGCCTCTCGGAGTTTCTCTGAGTGAATAACTTTTTTAAAACACACGTTGAAAAAATTTAGTTGACCTTCGATTTTGGCGTTAGACATTCCGATTGGTTAAAAAAAAAACGAGATTTAAACAAAAATATATTTTTTTAAATAACCAAAAATAAAAATAATAATACATTATTATTACTGAAATAAAAAAAGATGTATTTTAAAACTAAAATCGATCATTTTTAAATGTTATTTTAAAAATAATGTACAGGGTATTTGGCGATGGATAAAAATAGGACATGATGTCAGGACTAGTTTTTTCAAAATTTAGGACAAACAAACCATTTCTTTCACTTTTTTTTTTCTTTTATGCGTGTAGCAACCATTTTTAAATAGTAATTGTGTATTTTATACATAGATAATATAGAAAAAATATGTTTCTTACCTTTTGAAACGGGAGCACATAAATCCAAAAGTAAATCTTGTCCATTGTTTTTTGCATACTTGCCGGTATTCACAAACGCACAAATTCATTATAAAAACGTATTTCAAAAACATTTTGCTAATGAAGCTTCCATAAACATAGATCTATCCACCAGTAAATCAAATTTTACATGGATGGTCTATTTTATGTAGAAAATGAATGTTGAACTACAAAAATGCATTTTCAATACGAAATCTGTTTTCCGCCTTATATTGCGTACAGTATTGCTAACAAATGCGTTTATGTTCCACATTGGGGCCCAAAATTCCACATTTTCAACCTGAGTGTTCCACATTCTGGGTCTTGGGGGTAGGCATGTCTGACCGCCTTTCACCCACTTGTGAAGTTCAACCTCGTGATTAAAGATGCCCTTGGCTCAAGCCAGCATTTCACCTGGCATTATTTCTCTGAAGGCAGTGTAGAAAATGGTTGTTTCCTTTCATTGTTACGCTGAAGACACACTAGATCTAGCCTGTAGTGACTATTTATAATAGAGCAATTACCAGCCTAAAGTTTAGGCTACATCCCACCGGGCCCTCCCTTACCTAAAATCTTGTTATAATAGTAAGAGTGACTTTGCTTGGAAAGTGTGTAAGCCAGAAATAGTATCTAGATTAGATCCAAGTTAGATCTAGTGAAGATAATTCGCACTAACCTGAAAACTCCTCAAATTGTAGTCAATTTAATTATCTCAATATATCTAATGTCTAGATTACTCTAGAAATACACTAGGTTCTAGATTTACGCTAAATCACTAGAATCAAAAAAAAACCTCAGAACAGCACTTACAAAACTCAACAACAACAGCAAAAAAACTGTTATTCAATGGATACCAGCTCACATACAACTAGCAGGAAATGAGAAGGCTGACACACTCGCCAAGAGTGGGAGAACAAACTCACAAGTAAACTCTGCACTCTATCCAGAAGAAATGAAGAAATTAATTGTAGATAAAATAAATGAGAAATGGACGAGCTCCCATCCAAATCACAAGAAAGATGACGCTTACTATAAACTATCCCGACAAGACCAACGTCTAATCTTTCGTCTCAGGACCGGACACAACAGAATGCGACAACACAGTACCGGAAGCTCAAAATTGGAACCAGTGAAATCTGCCCATGTGGAGTATCACCAGAAAATGCTGACAACGTCCTCCAAAACTGCTCTCTCTACCAAGAGGCCTGTATAAGACATTGTCCCCAAATCACCCCAATAGAAAGAAAACTGATTTGGAAACCACTGCGCAGTTCATCTCATGTATTGGTCTAGTCATATGAACACTCCAACATGACAATGAGAACGATGAAGAAGAAGAAGAAACTAGAATCTAGTGAAGATAATTTGCACACAGCTGTGAAAAGTCCGCGAATTGTAGTGACTTAAAGTTAGAATCTATAGAGTCTAGATCTATGATAGATTCAGTGAAAATAATTCTCACACAGCTGCGAAAAGTCTGTGAATTTAGTGACCTAGATCTAGACTCAAGATTTACACTAAATGACTAGAATGTAGTGAAGAAAATTCTCTCACCACTGAAGCAGGGCGTTTTGGCGCAGCCGTTTTAACGCGATGGTCGTTTAAGCGCAAAATGTTTTGATCACATTGTTTATATTCATTCTATTATTTCTTTAAAGAAGAATGAAACATATTTATGTTTTGTATGTTTGCACGTATCTGACATATTTTTGATGTATAGAACAAGAGATATTTTGTCCAATATTTTTTATCTTTAATTTTGTTTAGAAATTAGTGTTAAATCACATTATAACGTGAGAGTGGCTTTTAATTTTGCCCAAATCAAAAGAAAACAATGATAGAAAAAATTGATGTAACTTTAAATGGAAACGAAAATGATTTAATTTATAGCTTCAACAAAAAAACAGGAGAGAAAACTGATGAGTATAATCCTGTGCACATCTCAACGTATAGCTTATGGTGGTGGGGAAAGCAAATTAATATCATGGTCCCAGGTAGAAAGCTGACTTTTCCTAGTTTTTATATTAAAGAAGATAACATCCAAACTAACCTCCCACGGGATGGTGGGGGAAAAGTTTAAACCCGGGGCCACACGACCGGGCAGCCATCCATAGTTCTCACTATAATTAGTAATAAATGTGCTATACCTCTTAAATATAATACTTAAGCATACAACAGTCACCAAAAATCTGAGCGTAGCCAAGAGAGGCTTTGAGTTTTTAAAAAACAACTTCTAGAGGGCTTTAAGTTAAACACCCCTCCAGAGAGTTTTGATTAAAAAAAAAAACAAACTCCAGTGAGTTTGAAGCTAAAAATATAAAATTAAAGAAGACAAGTCATAAAATTCTATGAGCGTAGCTACATAAAATTCTATGAGCGTAGCTAAGGGTTTTTGAGTTTAAGAAAACCCTCACAGCCCTCCAGTCACAGTCTCAGTTGACATTGCCTGATTTAATGTTCACATCATGTTAAGACGTTGAAAAGACTCGTGAATTCCTGATGTAGAAAACAGGAAGTAGAATGAATAAAATTGACTTTAAGTTCAGTCAGTCAAGTCAGTTCAGTCAAGTGGTATCCTTTAGACTGGGCGGTCAAGTGGTATATTTTTGGTCCAGTACGGACTTAAGTATTTTGATAGTTTTTCTCTGGATTTAGAGAGTAAAGTAGTAACTGTGAAATTTATTGTTACCCACTGTGTTGCGGACGTTACTTGTGATTTATTCTGTAACTAATTGTCTTGGATATTCAATACCGCTGTTATGCGGATGTAATTATGTTTTACATCGGAAGTCTTCATGTAACTGCCAATAAGGTGCAGTATTGTTATTGTCATTAAATAAACATTATATTTGTCTGCCAAAGAGAACCTGAGTCAATCTGTAATGTCTGTGTCTGTCATGTGTCAAGTGTGACTCCAGGAAGCACGAACCCAGCAGTCTACGCATTCGCGACATGCTAATGGTAACCAGCCTCATGTGTAAAATTATAATACTACGTCAACGCACAATAGAACCTTTTACACCTCTACCAGACCCCTTGGCTGCAAGGTCGGGGTTTCTACAGTATTTCCAGGAAGAACCTATTCTAGAGTACAATAAACCAATAAATGTCTTACGAAACAAAGTCTTTTGAACACCTTAAAGGCTGTTTGCCAAAATTAAAAGCTTATCTCAATTGCAAAGGTTTTGCAACCTTTTCTAACAAAATATCAATGAGATGCACTATTGTTGGTTGCCTTTTAATGCTTTATGGTCCTAGACCTCTTTAGCATGCTTCAGTTATTTTTGCAGAGATTTATGACACCAGCTGTTTTCAAAGAATGTATTTCTGTTGAGGCACTGCTTATTGTAGATTTGACATACACCAAAAATCTTCTAGAAATTGAAAACTAAAGCCAGCGCTAGGGATGTTTTAAATTTCTAGTTGAAAAGCATGCTGATAAGTTCTCAAACTCATTGAATGCTATTCTCCAGAGTTTAAAATGGCAAGTCCAAATACCCTTTGTAAGATTTTGATAGCTCCTTTATTGTTTCAGTGCGAATTATTTTGATTGAAAAAATGGAATTTTCTGGGATGACCACAAATTTTTCAAGAGGGGTAGAGTTACTTAAATTAACTAAACTTTTTAATTTTATTAAATAATCTAACATATTTTATTTTAAATGAAAATGAACGGGCTACAAAAGTATAATAAATAAAATAAGTTTTAAAAAAAATAAATTTTCAGTTAATTTTAACTTACCATGGAAAAAGGAAATATATAAAAAATTCATTAAGAAATCAATATACTTACAGATTTAACCTTTTAAACCATTTAAACGTTTAATCCATAAATATTAAAAAATCACAAAACTAAACACATTTAATCCAAATTTCATGATAAAAAAAAGCACCAAGAAATTTTTTTTTTTTTTCGGGTCCCGGGAAATAACTAAAAAGAGGAACCACTAACACAATGTTGTCTTTTTTTTAAAAAACGTTTTTGTCCTGCATACAATTTACAACCAAAACAAAGAACAATCACTCTCATATCCGGAAATTTAAAAAAGGAGAGAATAAAAAGTTTAAGAAAAAAGATTGTGAAATAAATTTTATATACCAAGTTACTCGCTGAGAGTAACGCTGCACTGACCAGTGCTGAGAGTAATGCTGCACTGAAAGACTTAAATGATTTATATGCCACTTTGAGCATTTTGGTTCTGCTTGGCCGTATCAGTGCAGATGACTTTGATATGGAATTTTTCCATTTTTTATATATATATATATATATTTTTTTTACATACTCCTATTAGGATGGCATCTCGAGTTCTTTGTGCTACTTTGGCTATTCCAATTCCACCAACAAGAAATGTCATTGGAAACTTATTGGTAATGGATGAAAGTACCATAGAAAAGCAACGCAAATTGGCAACACTTTTGATGCTTCAGACACCACCTACCAGGCAGTCCTTGGTTAAAGACTTGGCAAGTTTCCTTTTTTTTCTTTTATAAATGTGTATTAATGTATTTTAACTGTCAGGTTTAAAGTACTAGAAAATTTTCCAAAGAGCCTGGCCTCTTTCAGTTTTTCCTTCTTCTTCCTTGTTCTCATTTTTATGTTGGAGTGTTCAGATGACTAGACCAATATATGAGATGAACTGCGCAGTGTTTTCCAATTCATTAAGCTCTCCATATAGTTTTCTTTCTATTGGGGTGTTTTGGGGCCAGCGGGTTGTATGGGCCTCAGGGTAAAGAGAACAGTTTTGAAGGACATGGTCAGCATTCTCTGGTGACACTCCACATGGACAGATTTCACTGGTTCCAATTTTGAACTTCCAGTACATATGTTGTGTTGGGTCCTGATTCGAAAGATTAGACGCTGATCTTGTCAGGATAGCTTATATTAAGCATCACCTTTCTTGTGATTCTAATGAGAGCTTGTCCATTTCTTGTTTATATTATTTACTATTAGTTTCTTCATTTCTTCTGGATAGAGTGCAATGTTTAATTGTGAGTTTGTTCTCCCACACTTGGCGAGTGTGTCAGTCTTCTTATTTCCTTCTTGTTCTATATGTGCTGATATCCATTGAATAACAGTTTTTTGCTGTTGTTGTTGATTTTTTTAAGTGCTGTCTTGAGTTGTTTTATATAGGAGGAATCAGAATTTTCCAAGAGGATTTTTTTCGGTTAGAAAGACAATCTGACTGTGTGGGGTACTTGGATGATTTGCTAGCATGGTAGTTTTAGTGCTTCCCTTTCTGGTTTGTGGCGGTCAGAGAGCTCTCCAGTTGCAATGGATTTTTCTAGTTTTTCTCCATCGGGCCATTCGATGAGTATTCGAGCTCCTCTATTTGTGGTGGCTTTATGAGATAAACCAGCTTTGTAAACTCTGATCCACAGATTGCTAGGATAATGAGTTTTTAAAAAAGAGTCCACTATTTCCTTCAGCTCTGTTGGATTTTTTGGTTATGTTTTCTAAAACAACTTTAAGCATCGTATTCCAGAGTAAATAGCTTTTTCTTAAAACAGCTAGGGAGTTAATCTCAATAGACTCAATAGCCCAGCTTATATATTAGAAACAAGTTCAATGGGTCCACTACTATTTTTAATTTACATAAATGATTTACCAAATTGCATTACTTCAGGAACAAAAGTCAGATTATTTGCTGACGATTGCATTATATTTAGAACAATAAAAACAACACAAGACACAGATATTTTACAAAGAGAATTAGATGAATTACAGAAATGGGAATCAAATTGGAGCATGTCTTTCCACCCAGAAAAATGTCAGTTGTTAAGAGTAACAAAAAAACTAAAACAAATTAATTCCACTTATCTTATTCATGGCAAACCAGTAACACAGACTAAAAACGCAAAATACCTAGGTGTTATAATAAATGAAAAACTGTCATGGAATCCACATATTGATGAAACTACAAAAAAATCAAACAAAGCATTAGGATTTATTAAAAGAAATTTCTATAAATCAAATAAGAACATAAAACTAAAATATTATTTAACCTTGGTTAGGCCAATAATAGAATATGCATCCTCTGTTTGGGACCCCTCAACTCAAGAAAACATTAAGAAACTAGAACAGACACAAAATAGAGCAGTGCGATTCATAACAAACGAATATTCACATTTGACTAGAGTAACACCTTTAGTAAAATCACTAAATTTAGAAAGCCTTCAGGACAGAAGGCTCAAAAGTAAAGTAGCAATCATACATAAAACACTGAACCATAATCTTCAAATACAAAAACAAAATTTAATAAAATACTCTGAAAGACACAAAGATAAAGGCACATTCCTCGTCCCATATGCTAGGACAAATTTGTACAAATACTCCTTCTTCCCTAGTGCTATTAGAGCATGGAATGGGTTGCCTGAGCTAGCCAGGAAAACCAGTGACTTGGCAGAATTTAAGTCATTGGTTAATATGCATGACGCGTAGGACTTAATCATCTTCCTTTTTGAAGTAACGTCTGTATTATATAAGATAAGATAAGATTAGTATTATCTGTCTGAAAAAAAATCTTTAAAATTTTTGTGAACAGTGATTGTAGAGGGTATGAAAAGCTTTCATTGCTGACTCTGCAAAGAAGAAAATCTTAATTCTTTCAAAAATGGATAAAATATTTCCAGTGTCTGTTCCTTTAAAAGAAATTGTATATAACAAAACTACTTTTATAAAACTAGATGTTACTGATTCAGCCAAGCAAACCATTGCATCTGGTTTAAATTCACTTTTAATGAAAATTCCCATTCTTTTGAATGAATTTTCTGTTGGTGCTATTATGATCATAAAATAATTGCCAAGTTACAAGATTGGTAACATTTTAACATATTCTAGAAAAGGCTATGACAAAGACTAAATGTGTAAATATTTTGAAACATAAATGTCTTATATAACTTAAATGCTCTGTTAATTTTTGGGATTGCTGCATTACGTGTATTTTACATGCTTGAATGATTTTAGTCTTTCTTGAGTTTATTTTTTTATATTTAGCAAAATACACATTTGCTCCTCAAAATACACCTTTCCAGGTCTGGAAATCAATATTTCCATTTTGGCATGTAGACATCTTTGTAGATCTTTTCAGTAGAGACTAACAAGAGTCACAAGCAGTAGCTGACTAATTTATTTATGATGCTAGATTTTAAAATGATACTTTTTTGTTATACTTCATTACAACTTATTCATTAGAAAATTTCACAAATCCAATTTATTCAGAGGTTGCCAAATACAAGGGCCTGTAGGATTTTATTTATTGTAGTTTTTAGAAGAACTTGAGGTGGCCTTATTTTCATAAATTTTAAAATATTTTTCAACTTGTGGTCTTTCTCTATGTTGATGCTTTTTTTTTGGATTGTGTTGTATAATTAGTGCTACACTTTTTTAATCACAAATATCCTTATCTTTTTTTTAATTGTGGTGGTATCTTTTATTTTTAGGTTAAACATGGAAGTATACAATATGCATACCAAGAGCTTCAAAATTTGTACCAGTCTCTGGAAGTTGACTTCCATCCTTTGAGCTTGTATAAAAAGGTCAAGCCAATAGTGGATTTTATTGAACAGAGTGAAGATTTATCCCAGTATGTGCCTCAGCTGGAAGACATTATTATTACCAGAGTGTTAAAACAGGTAAGAATTTGCTTATTGCACAAGTCATTCATTTACTTAATGAAGATTTACGAGTTCATTTTTTTAAACTTAATTGGTAGTAGTAACATTATAACCCACTCACTCCTAATTCCAAAAGAAGTTGGTTTATTCCTTGTATAGAAACTCTTTCAAAAATTATAATTAAATAGTAGAACTATATATCTAATTTAAAATTGTTAAATACTTTTTACATTAAAAAAAACAACTCTTCAGGGAGTCACTTTTCATGGATTCCCCATAAAACAGGGTTTTAAGTAAGAGATCAGAATTAAACCCATCTTTTAAAGTTTGAATTCGATTCAGTAAGATTCCTGTTTGGTTCGATAATGAGTATAGTTTTGTCTTCGGTTTGCTAACATGTAAAGTAAAGGTTCAGATTTGGTTTGATTTTTATGAAATTAGGCAATATCATAATGATTTTTTAATATATGATTGTATTTACAATACAATGCTTATTTTCTGTATGTATATGCAATGGTACATACAGAATCGCTTGCCTGGAAATATAAAATGGCTAAAATACACTGAAGAAACTTTTATTTTCTTTATATTCATGAACTCCTTCAAAACGTTAATTCAGTAATTAACAATACTTGAAATATACTGAAATATATTCTTACAAAACCATGTGAAACATTGTATGCAGCTCGCTGTCACTTTGCATGCGGCCTGCTTGGCCACCTCAAGGGTTATCAAAATAATGTTAAATTATTAAGTGTTTAGCACCACTAATTTTTAGGTAAAGTATTTATGGTGGAAAACATATTGAGCTCTCAACATTCTACTTGTTTGGCAATTTTTTATCTATATCAAATGGGCTTTTATTGACTTATATTATATTTAATTTTTATTGCCCAAGAATAGAGAAATTAATATAAAATCAGAAGCAGCAGACAATTATATGATCCTTATAATGAACCATTATCAGTTTTGACAAATTGTATATCAATTTTAATGCCCAAGAATAGAGGAATTCAAAGAAAGTAAAATCATGAGCATCAGACAATTATTTAATATACAAAAATTAGGTCAATCACACCTTACCCCTAATAATAAAAAAATCCATCTCTCACAGACAGTATGTCCAATATTCCATGAATTTCACAATATTATTAACAGAGAAATGGTGTCACAAAGTAAAGTATATTTATAGACTATTTGAAAAAAACAAAGAACAAAGTTATTTTAAATATTCATGACTAATAAATAAGGCCCCTTCCAGGTCCACCTTCCTATAAAAAAAAACTATAAAGGCAATTGTTTTTTTATTATCCTGTTTTGACATATTAATATTATTTATATCAATTTTAGATAAAGATTATAGATATTGTAGAAATAAGTATATTATTTATTATTTATTGGTCTAAATCTTAAAGTCTGCCAGTAAATCATACGATTCAGTGTCAAATTTACTTTTTGATCCAAATACCTGTATTCACCAAAATTGTCTAAATGTACACCATCTAGGTGCTTTGATACCAGCTGGGTGTTGAAGAAGACCTAAGTTAGTGCGTCTCTGAATAAACAAATTTGAAATCATCTGCTCTCACATAAGGCATATTTGTAACAAGGCATGTTAAATGTTGTATGGTGAAAATGTAGTCTACTGTTTTTTACTTTAATAATTTTCTGTTTGTTACTTTTCAGATTGCTCAGGTATATCAACAAATCAAGCTGAGTCGTTTTGCTTCTCTTGTTCCTTTTGCCTCAGAACACAGACTAGAAAGTGTTATTGTAGATGCAGCAAAAACTTTAGAATTACAGGTATGCAAAAACATACAGGCTGACTTATCATTACCTTAACTCCCTTTATTTACTTTTTATTGGTACTTTTTTTGAAACTTATTGTAGTTCTGTTTACAAAATTTATGCTCTCTAGACTGTAGTAAATATAATTGAATAATTTAAATATATAAATTGTGCACTTTAGTTAGCCAGGGAAGATACAGTGACTGCACAGACATGTGATGTTTCAGAATAGGAGCACATAAAATAAATCACTGTAGGTCTTTGGCGTTTAAGTAAGAAACATCATGAAATGACTGTGAGTATAGTGAAGACTGATTTAGTGACTACTGATAATCATCCCTCATTGAAATTAAAACAGCTGAAGTTCTTCAGCTAATTTTTAGTAGTATACTTCAGGTTTGTTGCAATTTTTTCCCCCTCTGGCTTTGCTCATTGCAATAAAAAGAAATTTGAGGTTTTTCTGTAGATTTAGAATCTAGATCTTGTTCTGAGATAAATTTCTTTCCATCTTCCCTGTTAAGTCTAGATATATCTTAGTTTGCTAGTTCTAATGGCCCGGCCGCCATTTTGAAACAATATTGACCTGTTTCACATTTTGCAACCTGCAAGACTTTACTTGGACGTAAACATAATTTTTAAAAATGTAAACATTCAGATTTAGATCTAAAATCTTGGTCAGAAGGGGCTAATGCCTACAGTGAGGATCTAGCAGATCTTGATCTATTTCACTAGCTCTATCTAAACTAATCCAGATGTAGTTTTAACATTGTCCTGAGATCCAATTTTTTTTTAACTCTTAAGAGATGGCTTAGATCTAAAGCTACATAAAAGATAAATAGTAAATAGCAGCAGTTAGACTAAATCTAGAGCTAGATTATTACAGATACTGATACTACAAGCAGTACATCACTTGACTCTTAGACCAGATCTAGATTAACAATATTTAGGTTCAGATCTAAGTCTGTATTGGTAACATATCATTTTATTTAGTAGTGATCAGTGATGGGAATTTTTCCCAAAATTTTAGGAATTCCTAATATTTCAGCAGACATTTTTAGAAAGCTTTTATCAACTCACTCGCCTGTCTTGTAAAAAGTTTGTACACATTATTTCTCCGATACCCAATCTCAGATCAATCTGAAATTTCGCACAATTATTTCTTTTACCTGACAAATACTAAAACAGAATGACTGATCTCTTAAATCTCTGTTGGCGAACTTCTAAAGTCCTTGAGGACTGGCAAAAAGGAGTGATTGTAAAGCTACCAAAAAAGGGCAACTTGGCAGACTGCAATAACTTGAGGGACATTACTCTCCTCTCTGTCCTGGGCAAAGTTTTTAGCACTGTTTTGTTTAGACGGCTTCAACAGTCTGTAGATGAGAGGCTCAGAGAAGAACAAGCAGGCTTCCGAAGAGGCAGATCATGTTCAGAGCAGATCTTCGTTCTACAAAATTTCTCGAGTACCAACAATGGCTAGCGATCAGTTTCCTAGACTTTAAGAAAGCGTTTGGAGCCATCACAAGGTTACTAACAGCGATGCCATTGTAACATTATCCAAATCATCCCTCAACACCAACAATGGCTAGCGATCAGTTTCCTAGACTTTAAGAAAGCGTTTGGAGCCATCACAAGGTTACTAACAGTGATGCCATTGTAACATTATCCAAATCATCCCTCAACACCACAGTTCAACTATTGGTAATTAATTATTTTGTTTGGTATCTTGAAAAAGGGTAGAATTAATGCATAAAAAAAAACGATCATGTAAACATTCACAAAGATACCTTCTTCTTCCCTCCCCCCTTTCCAAACTGATCCAATAATAGGATCAAAGCGCATTGTGAAAGCTAAAAGCCAAACAAAAACAAGTAGTATAATTATTTCAAATCGCACAGATTTATTATATCTAGATCAATTATGCGTATAATTATATGACTGATCCAAGCTAATTGATTCAAATACACAAAATATAAGCTTTGTTTCTTAAAGTTTTTTTGTTTTTTTTTAATACAGAAAAAAATGTTATTATGCTTGTTTGAAAGAAATGTTGTCATGCACAATTCTAACATGTTTATACTTTCTGTACCAGCATAAAAGCTAGACTAAATGCAAATAGAAGAAATGCTGCCTTTAGGTATTCCCTTCAAATGTACAAAAACTAGTCTTACATACATATTTTTGTGTATCAAATTAAGCATAAGTATTGTGATTTGCATTATTTTTTATGCATCTATATTCTATATAATTTTTAAAAAATCAATGACTTTTTATTTGGGGTACCTCAGTATGCTTGTGCAGAAAATTTCCTAAAATTGGTGTAATGAAACAACAAATACTAGTATACCAATAACATGGCTTTATTAAACAGTTACAGTTAACAGTGAATGAAACCAGCACGTCTCGCATAACACTGATGAAGTGATATATATACATACACACACACACACTGGACATGAAACACACACACTGAGCTTGACCTTCTGACATGCTGGACGCACGCAGAAAATCAACTCAGTTACACTACAATTTTTTTACAAATTTGTTCCCTTCACTGGTTTTGGGAACCATTGCAATCAACTTAGTACCAATATCTGAGACCCTTATTTGGAGTTCATCAAAGATAACTAGACCCTGTCTGGAAAAGCAGCTACACAATTCCAATGAGAAGCCATCATCATATAGGCAGTGTCCTCATAGAACAGTGGCAGTCACCTAGTAGGAATATGTAGGATGCTGCTAAAAAGGTGTAGATGATGCCATCCTAAATATTTTGTAAGATTGTTCTTTATTGATTTCTCATCAGCTTTTAATACCATACAACTTCATTTACTTAATGAAAGCTTTTAAGATATAGTCCATATATAATAATGAATTTTTGATCCAGAGACCTCAGAGGGTTAGGGTAAACAATGTAATATCAAATCCACACATAGTTAACACAGGGACTGCGACATCGCCATTGTGGTTCATTTTCAGGGTTCTAGCCACTTTGAAAACCTGGAAAACACCTTGAATTTCATTTTAAATTCAAGGCCTTGAAAAAGCCTTCAATTTCGTAAAAAACGCTGCAGAAAACTTGAATTTAAAGTTTTTTCCCTCCCGATACCTGTTTTTTTTTTTTTTTTTCGTTTTTTTTCCCGGTTAAATTGAGCTGACCAGCGATGACGCGTCTACACCGCCTTTCACCCACTTGGAAAGCGCGACCTCGTGATTGAAAACGACCTTGGCTCAAGCATTATTTTTCTGAAGGCAGTGTAGAAATGGCTGTTTCCTTTCATTGTTACGATTGAAGACGTGTAGATCTAGTCTGTAGTGACTATTGTCTATAACTAGAGCAATTAGCAGCCTAATGTGAAGGATACACCCCTCCGTGCCCTCCCTCGACGAAAATCTTCTTGTAACAGTAAGAGTGACTTCTTTGTGTCTTTCTGAGTATTTTATTAGATTTTGTATTTGGAGATTATGATTCAGTGTTTAAGTATAATTGCTACCGGTACTTTACTTTTGAGTCTTCTCTCGATCCATCCTTCTCATCTATCTAGAAATAGTATCTGGATTTACATCTAAGTTAGATCTAGTGAAGATAATTCGCGCTTAACCTGAAAACTCCGTGAATTTTAGTCAATTTAAGGATCTAGATACAGGTATATCTAATGTCTAGATTGCACTAGAAATACGCTAGATTCTAGATTTACGCTAAATCACTAGAATCTAGTGAAGATAATTCGCACACAGCCGCAAAAAGTCAGCGAATTTTAGTAACTTAGATCTAGAGTCTAGATGTATGGTAGATTCAGTGAAGATAATATTTGCGCACTTCCGTGAAAAGTCAGCGAATTTAGTGACTTTGATCTAGACTCTAGATTTACGAATTATGCTCAATCACTAAAAGTCCGCGAAGTTTAGTGACATTGAGCTAGAATCTATAGAGCCTAGATCTACGGTAGATTCAGTGAAGATGCACACAGTCGTGAAAAGTCCGCCAATTTAGTGACTTAATTAGATCTAGACTAGATTTACAGTAGAGTCAGTGACAGCCGTGAAAAGTCCGCGAAGTTAGTGACTTAGATCTAGACTCTAGATTTACGGTAGATTCAGTGAAAATAATTTGAAAAAAGTCCAAGAATTTAGTGACTTAGTCTAGATCTACTGTAGATTTAACGAAAATATTTCGCACACAGCTGTGAAAAAGCCTGTAGAGTTATTTTGGTTGTAATTTACTTAAAACTGAAGCAAGTTAACAGCTATAGTAAGAATGAAATTATTTTCCAACTTCAGATTGTGACAGTTTTAGCTGAATTACATCTCATATTTTAAAAAAGTTATTCTTCTGTAGTGCAAGCTTTTGTGTGTGTTGTAATGTATTTAAAAGTTGCATTTAAGTGCTTAGGAAACACTAGAGATGAATTCTTTTTTTTTTTTGGAGGTATGATTTCAACTTATCAATCAGCATACATATTAATGTTTTTTTTAATTTAATATTTATATATATATATATATATTGTTCTTTTGACATATTTATATCATCTGTATGTAAATATATATGTATATATATTGCTTGCTATGGTGGGATGCATACCTTGAAAATCTAAAACTCTACCTTAAAAACCTGGAACATCATTCATGAAATTGGCTATGAACCCTGCATTTTGTACACCAATGATTTTCAATCTGATAGTCCTTTTTGCTCCTTAACAAAATTCGCTGATGATGCGGCTCTTATTGCCCTGCTCTCAGAGAGCTCAGACGTAAATGAGTATTTCAGAGAAATAGAACACATTGAAAAATTCTATAAAGATAATTTTTTATTATTAAATGTAAAAAAAATCAACAAAGAAATGATAATCGATTTTCGGGGAAAAGAAGGCAAAATATATTGTTTCTGTAGCTGGAGAGACTATTGAAATAGTGCAAAATTTTAAATACCTTCATACTATCCTAGACAATAAACTAAATTTTGCTGCAAATATTGATTATATTAGCAAAAAAGGGCAGCAAAGATTACGATTACTGAGAAAACTGTTATCATTTAATGTTAGCGAAAAGGCCTTGGCTATGTTTTATCACGCTTTTACATCAGCAATATTTTAAGTTTTAGTATCACTGCCTGGAATGGCAATCAGAGCATTTAAAATAAAAATAACCTTTGTAGAATCCTTAATGCCGCTGGTAAAATCATTGGCAAAAAACCAAACAAACGCCATTTGGTCAACTGTTTGAGACAAACATCCATAAAAAAAGATTCTAGAAATAAAAAATCACCCTTTGGGTCAGGATTTTGTGATTTTACCATCACAAAAGAGTTACAATACACCGATAGCAACGACAAACAGACACACTCTTTTGTTCCTCTGGCAATCAAATCATTAAATAGGAACAATCTTATATAAACTTTTCTTATATTAATTATGAATGAGTCTGGTGTGAATGTACATTTTGTTTTTTTATAGTTTTTTTTTTTTGGTGTAATGCACAAATTGTAAGACAAATTTCCTTACAGACAGTAAAGATAATTATTATTTTTAAAAATCAAATGATTTACCGAGTTAACATATTAGATTGTTTAATCCATCATATATGTGTCACAGTATATCCAAAATTTTAGTGAGAGACTGTCAAGGATATTTTATTGAACAGATAAAAAGCTGACTTGCAATATAGAATTTTACATCAGAAATACAGCCTTTAAAAAAAATTTAATGCATGGATATCTATAAAGTTTACATAAAAAGGTTCATTTTTCATAAGTTTCTTATTTTGAAAGCTTGAATTTGACATTAATTTTTACATAATTTTTTTCAAATACTTATTTTTACATATATATTTTTTATGTCCATCAGTTTGTAAATGAAAATTCAAATTTCTTTTGTTGATTAGGTGCGTATTGATCACCGTTCAAGAGCATTAAGCTTTGGGACTGACTTGGGTGTTTCTCAAAAAGAAGATTTGCCAGAAGGACCATACATCCAGAGTATGCCAAGTGAACAGATTCGTAATCAAGTTATCAACATAGCTCAAGCTCTTAATCAAGCTGTTGATATCATTGGACCTAAAGAGAGCACATTGGTAAATGAATATGTTTTATGTTTGTGGGAATACAGGAATTAAACTTAAACTATTTGTCTTCATTCATCCTGATAGCAGCAACACATAAAGTTTTGTTCTTTTCTATTCCTTTTTTCCCAGCTTAAAAGCTTCAGTAGTCCCTTTAATTAAAAAGTTTTTTCTTTTGTCTGTAAATGTAGCATCTTCTTAAAATATACCTTACATATATATACGCTCCGGCTTCTGCTGAATATTCAGTCTTTTTTCACTATTCGGCTACGGTCAACTATCACTGCCGAATAGTAAAAAGTACACCTATTTAATATGCACAAAGAGCCATGGGGGTGCGGGGATGGATATATTACTGGATTAGAGACTTCCTACAAGAGCGTACAATAAGAACAAGGATGTACGGAGAAGTCTCAGCGGAAATGACCCTAGAGCACGGCCTCCCCCAGGGCTCCGTCCTGTCATGCGCCCTTTTCACGGCCTTCATAAATGACCTACCGGCTCAGCTAAAATGCCAAAAGCTGCTATATGCTGATGATATTGTCCTTTGGAAATCCGGAAGGAGCGCAACCTCTATATAAAAAGTGTTACAAGAAGATCTCCATACGCTCTGCTCATACACACAAAAATGGAGGCTAGAAATAAACACCTCCAAGACGGTCTATTCTCTGTTCACGCTCGGGACTGGCATTCTCGGGCAACCTTTCCAGCTCTCCCTCAATGGAGTGGCTCTCAGCATGGAAAAGCTACCCAAGTACCTTGGTGTAACTTTAGATCGCAAACTAAAAATGTGTGAGCACATCCAGGATGTTGTAAGAAAGGCCTCAGGGAAACTTTGCATTGTGCGGAAGCTGGCATCCACGAAGTGGGGAGCCCGAGCAGACATGCTCCAATCCCTGTATTTAGGAGCAGTCCGATCACAGATAGACTACAGCCTACCTGTGCAAATTTATGGCTCTAGGACTGCTCTTGAACAACTTGATAAAATACAGTCCCAAGCACTAAGATTTGTCTGTGGAACCTTTAGGACAAGTCCAGTAAATGCGGCTGAAATAATGGCTAATATAGGTCCACTAAACCTTAGGAGGGAAAGGTCAGTACTGACCTGCTATGAGCGGTATAAAAGGCTGGATGAATACCTCCCAGCTAGAAAACTAGTGGATGGTTGGAGATGCAGAAGACGTATCCAGATGCAGTCTTTTATGCATCATGCCACTAGACTATCTGATGAAGCTGGCCTCTCCACCTACCGACAAAACATTCAACGCTTTCATCCCCTTCCCCCTTGGTGTCGCCCAACGACCCCAGACATACGCTTGAAATTAGTAGACCCTACTGCCACTAAGCAAAGCCGTTCATCTAACGACCTTCAAATCCTAGCTCTGGAGACCATTAATACCTTCAAGCCCAGTGCTATTTTTGCATATACTGATGGGTCGGCATCAATAGATTCTGGAAGAGCAGGCTATGGAGCCTACATCGACTTTCTTGGCTCTTACACAGTCAAAATCTTTGGACCATGTGGTAGTGTTTGCAGTTTTGATGCGGAGACCATGGTAGTCTGTGAAGCCTTAAAAGTCATTGACTCTCAACTCGGCGAGGGACATTTGAGGGCAACACAGATTGTTGTGGTCACTGACTCAAAATCTGTACTACAGGCTTTGCAAAGCCCCAGACCATGGTCCCCCAATATCAACACTGTCATCATGGCTTCACATAACATTAAACAATGCTATGGCACCCCTGTAATTATGCAGTGGGTACTGAGTCACATAGGTGTGACTGGCAACACAATTGCAGACTCTTTGGCCCACCAGGGAGGGCAAATTCCATCCACTGATGAGGCTGTAAGCTTTCATCAAGCCCTGGCTATAATACAAAAAACAGAAATGGAAAAGTGGTTTGAGTGCTGGGACAAGTCCCAAAAAGCCAGTGGAGTCTGGGAGCGCATGAGGCGCCCTGACCGCACTTCCCCGTGGTGGAGGCTGTCCAGGCCTGCGTAAGCTATTATAGCACAGTGCAGGACAGGCCACTGTCCTGTTGGCTCATATATTTCTCGCGGCTGTGGCCAAATTTTGATTCACGGTGCCCCCGCTGCGGGGAAAAAGAGGAAACTGTGCCTCATATCCTGTTTGACTGCCCCAGACTTGCTGATCTCCGTCTCGACAGGTCTGGGAAACCCAAAATTCTCGACCTGTATGGCGACATTCATGCACTACGCAAGACAGCAGGGTTTCTGTCCAGGGCTTTTGCAAGAGAGGATTTGAGCCTCTCAAGCCCTCACTCTAATGGAGTTTGATGATGATGAATATGCACAAAGTGGTCCTCGTTCCATCAATGTCTGTTGTAGAATGTATTAATGAGCGGGTTAGTTAACATGTTAAGATGTTTTATTCCTTGACTACGTCACACTGTCTAGCTGTGCCGGTATATCTCCAGAGGTAGAGATGAACAACTCCCACCCCTTTTATTTGTTTAGTCCATCACATTGAATTTATTGATAGACAGGTGACCACAAGTCAAATGTGATGGACGTAGGTTTAATGACAGCATATTGACACATTACGAGAGAACAATGTTTGTTTACTTGGTAGTAAAACTTTTAATTCCTTAGTAGGGGGTGTGGACTTATGCCACAATTTTATACGGGTAACCAGGTATATCTAAAGGGGTAGAGATGAACAACTCCCACCCCCTTCTATTTGTTTAGTCCATCACATTGAGTTCATTGATTGACAGGTGACCACAAGTCAGATACAAGGGAACTAAGTTTGTTTACTTGGTAGTAAATCTTACTTAGGGGGCTGGACTTAAAGCCAAACCTTTACACATGGGTAACTAGACAATGAGTTTTCTCAATCACGTGGCTGGACTAGAGGCCACACCTCTTCGAGTGTGCCGAGTTGAATATAAATCTCAATTAGTTAGATGGACTAAAGATCACACACCTAAACGAGTGACCTTTTGCTACACAGAACACAAAACCGCGAGACTTCATAGCCCAGTAAGCCAGTAACTAATTATTTTGTAGAAAAAAGTAGAAAGCTCCGATTTATGTATATTAGCAGACATGCCTACAGTCTCGCATTATGCAGAACTGTCCTGCAATATCATCAAAACCTCACATGTTCCGCCGTTCCGCATTCACAATTTTTTTTTTGCCAAGTCTGAATTCCGACACCAAAGAAAAATCCTGTTTTTTCATTATTTATTAATAGTACGAAATGAAAATACTGAATGCAAAATAAAATATATAAATAGATCTGTAGTTATTGTTCTGTAGTTATTGTTTACATTTCATCTCCTCCCGGACCCAGTGTGTCCTAAATTTACGAAGATATGGTTGAGCTAGATCTAGACATATCTAGTAGTCTAGGTCTAGATACTAGATCTATTGCAATCTAGTAAGTGCTAATAAGCCATATGTTCCATTCAAATCCTTTTTTTTTCCCGACAATGGCTCTACTAGTCTAAATTATGACTAGATAGATCTATTCTAACACTAACTCAACTGGTTTCTAAGTAATCTAAGAAAAGGATTTTTTTAAAAATGTTATTAAAGACCTAAATGTAATTAATTAACTTAGACACAGTAAGGCTAAGGCCTAAATAAGGCTATAGATCTACTTATTACATAGTCTAAATTAGTATCTAGATCTAGAAGTAGGACTAGCACTAGATTACTAGATAACTAGATGATACTAAATCTAGATCTATCTAGAAATAGTAATAGACTTGGTGATAGATCTCTAGATTCTAGATTTCTATGTATCATTATGTAATAAATTTAGTTCTCAATAAGTCCATAGATCTAGACATAAATATTTAGATCTATAATATAATTATTATAATCTGTGTTCTTAGACTTAGAGGACTCATTAAATGTAGATCTAGACCCAGTAGACTCTTGAATTATTTTAGATCTAGAACTACAGACAACATCTAGAGTGACAAGAGTAGAGCCCTAGAAAAGGATAGATAATCAAGTAGATCTAGATAGAATAATCTAGATATATTCATTAGATTTAGATCTAGTAGTAACAAATTAAAATAGATAGTAACATTTGAGTCTAGGTCATTAGAATACATTTTGGTTAGAATTCATCATCAGAGCTAATGATTTCAAATAAAGGACGTAATTATGAATTAAAGGTTTTCTTACTTTTAATTATAATACTATTTACATCTAATTTATAAGAAGCAAACTAGTATTGTTATTAAAGTAATATAATTGAAGTTTTATTTATTGCGTACAGTATGGCTGACAAACGTAAACACGTTTATGTTCCACATTGGGGCCCAAAATTGCACATTTTCAACCTGAGTGTTCCACATTCTGGGTCTTGGGGGCAGGCATGTCTGGTCTAAATACATGAATACATACATAAATACATGCAAGACAGATTTTACTTTTGAGATTTACTTTAGTAACTAGTTAAATAAATACTTACATATTTTACTTTGACCCTCCCACACACACCCTTTACAGTTGGTGGCCTCGTACATACACACACACACACACTCATGCTACACAGATTGGTTAATTAGGGATATCTGTTTATAACTACTGTTAAGTTTTAATTCATCAATCAGTAAAAGTTTAAAGCTATTAGGTATATAAAGGAAAAAAAATAATACGAATATAGGTATGTTATTTAAAAGTTTTGCATAATGTTCAGCAACACAAACTATTACAAGACATGTAGGTATCCGGCTCCAGCCGAATATCATATTTTACTATTCGGCTCCGGACGAAAATCAAAAAGTACTATCCAGTGCACCCCTTATACATACACATATATATTTATTTATATATATATATGTATATGTATGTATATATATATATGTATGTATATATTGTTAAGGCCTCCGCGCGGTGTTGATTCTTGGCAATATGTCTAGTGTAGATCTGACTGGAAGTAACGCTGAACTCAACTACTTCAATAACACCGGCGAACGGCCGAAACAATCAAATATGTAGTCGACGCTGATGTTGTTCTATAACGATATTTAATAATCAAGAAGGGAATCGTCCGATGTCAGCTATGTCCGTAAATCCGTATCTATTTTACTGCTCTACAAGAAGCGTCTTCCTTTTAGCGTCGCTTAGAGCGTTCTTGTTTTTTAACCCACTTTACGTCATCATCACTAAGTAAAACTTTACCCTATTCCCGAAACAAATAACTAATTCCTAATCATGTCATAACAATATATATGAACTGTTGTGGTGATGCAGATAAGGGTAGCAATTGTGTATCCATCTGCCACATGACACAGTGGTAATCGGTATCGTAAAACTTTTTTTTTTTCAACATTTAGAGCAAAATTAGCTAAACTATATCATTTATAAGATATTATTCTAACATAATATGCAACTTTTGAAAAATTCATTTTGTTTTAAAGAAAAATGATTATTTTTTACCTTTTGACCCCCCTTAATTTTATGCATGTAAGTTGTTCATTACATCAAATAGTAAGCATTTTCCTATTTTTTATCTCTGTATTTCTAATTTTTCTTTAGAGTTCATGCTTTTGGGTTAAGACTTTAATTTTTCTTTTTTAGGTTGAAGAAGATGAGTTGAAAGCACAGATTTTAAATACCTACCGTTTGACAGCAAAGAAGGAGCATGCTCGTATTTTGCAAAGACGCCAGATTATTGAAAATCGTAAAGAACAGTTGGAACAGAATCAGGACCAGAGGGTATTTTTTGTATATTATGTTTTTTGTTTTTTGTAATATAAAATTCAATAAAATTTAAAGATTCACTCTTTCTTTTAGGAGAGGGAGGAACAAGAACTTGCAGAAGAACAGCGCCGTAAAACCTATGAAGCTGAGATGGCTAGATTGGAAAGAGAAGCTGAAGAGCGAAATAAACAGCGACAACTTGAAGAGCATGAACAGATTAAAAAACGACATGTGAAAGAGCGTTTAGAAGAGTTAAGAAAAACTCCACATGGTTCAAAGATTTTACAAAATATTGATGAAGAGGTGAACCAATTTGTTATAATTACAAATTTTGCATTTTCTAATTTAAATTTTAATATAACTTGTTTGTGGTCTCTCTCTTCATATGTTGAACTTATCTGCAAAGCTTTTTATGCTAGGAAATTGCTGAACTAGATGTTGATGAAATCATGGCTAAACAAGTAGAGCAGCTGGAAAAAGAGAAAAAAGAATTACAAGAGAGATTGAAAGGGCAAGAAAAAAAGGTAAGAAAAACAAAACACCCAGGTAATTTATTAAACGTTTTGCATAGACTGAGATACAAATGCAATTAAAACTTAACATTGTATTAGAAAAATTAAATGTCACTCTATAAATCTGAAATCAGTTAAACACCACTGTTTGATACCATTTACTATTTGTATAGTAAAATTAGATTTTGTTAATATTTAACAAATGTGATTTAAACATTATTTTGATGGAAAGTACAAACAAATGAGATTTTTTTTGAGATTCATACAACTGGCTCTAATTAATTGATTGGCTGAAGTAGTAGATTAATTTTTTTTTTCCATTAGAAGTTTTTTAATGTATTGAACTAATATGGATGGTTAATATCTAAAAGATCACTAGTTGAGGTGCACTTCAAATATCATGGGGGAAAAATTATCATTAACTTAGGATGCTAAATGTACTGGTAACCATAGAATTATAATCATTTATTAATAAATTCGCTTTTTCATTTAGGTAGATTATTTGGCTCGTGCCAAGCGAATTGAGGAGATACCATTGCTACAAGATCAGTACGAAGAAGATCAGAAGGCTAGAAAAGCTTTTTGGGAGGAGCAAGAGAAAGAAAGGGTAAATATTTTACTAAAATTTACTTTTCTGTATCCTTAGTTAACATGTTTAAGCTGTTGGTGCGGGGAGATTCCATAGCTACCATACTATCCCCACGTCTTCGTTTTTGGAAACTTGCCATTCTTATGACAGGACACAATAGAATGACTTATTCTGGCTGAAATTAGAAATAGCTAACATGCACTTGTGGAGTGCTACTAGAGAAACCTGTATGCTTTATCGAGAGGTCCAAACAAGATACTGACCCCTAAACATGTCTTAAGAAGAAAAAGTGTATGGAGAGCTACCTTATCCAGAAACCACTGATTAGTTGTTTCATCTTGCATTTGTGACCAAGTTATCATGATAATTAGAGCGAATTTAGAAAAAATTGTTTTTTTACTCAGCAAAGATAAATACCAATGATTATAATGTCTGGGTTATTTAAAAAAAAAAAAAAGCAATTGTGTAAGATATATTGTAAAGACATGAAGGAGATCCATGATAGGATGTAATACTACAATCTATAATTCGTATAATAAATATATCAAATGTCACAATAATTGCAGATCTTTTTTATTTATTTTTTTTTACCTTTTTTCCCCCCAGTATTTTTGTTTATGAAATAGTTAACAATGTTTTTAAGCATTTCTTCCACATTGGGACCCAAGTCAAAGGCCTTGCTAGAGATGTCACCTTGAGTGGTGCCTAAACATTCTGCCCCCCTCCCCCCACATTCTTTTAAAGAATATATCCTTTTTGTTGAACTGTTTTACAAGGTGCTAATTAACTACTTTGTTAATTGGAACTAAACTGTAAAGTGATTCTTTTCTTGTTTTTTATTTATGAAATGTAGTCTGAAAGAAGTTACCTACCATTATTTAAGGTTTGTCATTTAAATTAATAATTAATCTTACATAAATTATTTCAGATTGAGTCCACTAAGCTGGAGCGAGCTCATGCTTTGGAAACAAAAGCGCGTTTAATATTGATGAAATCGGATTTAGATACCTTTACCAACTCTCTCAAAAAGGCGAAAAAGTCTGAATATGAGGTTCCTTTCTTTTTCAATATTTTTTTTTTCTTTTAATTATTTTAATTTAATAATTTAAAACTTAAAAATGATTGGACCAAAAATTCATTTTTAAGGATTTTTTAATATACATTAGTAGTGTCAGAATATGCATCGATATCAACTAGCAAAAAATATTCTTGATATAGGATAAGCTCAAAGATTTTGAAAAGCTGCTATCAGAGGAAAGACGGAAGCGCTTGCAAGAGCGCAAAATAAAACGAAAAGAAGAACGTAGACAAAAGTGGATTCAAGAAAAAGAAGAAGCTGCACAGAGAGCACGTGATGAACTATTAAAAAGAGGTATTCGACTTTAGTGTTTTCAACATTTTTTAGGCAACTCTTTCAGACATGCTTTGCTAACTGTGAAACATTTTAAAAACATTGTTTTTTTCTATGAAGGGGCTTTTACAACACCCAGATTTGCAATATAATAAAAGAAACTTAAATTTAACTTAGACAAAGTTGGGGTCTTAATATAAAAAAAAATTCTCTTTAACAATGCTAAGGAAGGATTAAGAAAAGTTTAACTTGTTCATAAATTGAGCTGCTGTTAAAAATAAGTTTGTTATTTAAAATATGAACAGAAAGAGAAGAGAAAGAACGTGAGGAACAAGAAAAAAGAGAAGCTGAAGAAAGAGTTTACTTAGAAAGAAAAGCAAAATTGGACGAACAGTTAATCAAACAGAGAGCTAAAGAAAAGGAAATAGAGGAACGTGAAGCAAAGCGCAGAGAAGAAGAGAGGAAACAGTAAGATTTATCTTATATCTTGAAAAGATGAAATAAAAATTTGATGTAAATATTAGCAGGCATATCAAGTTAAATGTGGATAAACAGGGTCCAACATGGGCAGACATTCTTACCATTCCATATTAAACTGAACTCTTCCACAAAATCTAAAAAAGCTCATACCCCATTGGTTATTTTTTGTTCTGCCAAGGCTGAATTCTTACCAAAAAAAAAGATTATTTTCATTATTTTTAAAATACTGCGAAATGAAAATGTTGAATGTGGGAAGCGTGGTCGAGAGGCTAAGTACACTTGAACTGGGCTTGGTTTGGTTACCTATGAAGGTTCAACACCTGACTCAAGCAGTTATGTTTACTGCGCACCCTCAGATACCCCTTCCACCTACTGGTCCACAAATTAGATTGGACCATATCGCTCTGAGCATGCTATAAGCAAGAAGATAGTGCTATATAAAAGCTGTAATTATCATTATTTAATGCAAAATAAAATATATGTAGGGCTATATTTTTATTTTTTTTATTTTGTCTCCTCCCAGATTTACAAAGATATGGTTTATCTAGATCTATATTAGTCTTACAATCTAGTAAGCGCTACTAATTTTCCATTCAAATCATTTCTCTTCCTGATTGATAATAGTTCTAAAATTTTTATAAGAATGCAAATTATACTGATTTATATCCATGGACGCAAGATCGCCGGCTATAGCTGGCATGCCAGCAAAATCGAAGTAAAAAAAAAAAGCTTGCCGGCAAACACCAGTCCTGTTCTGGGTGGGATGTTGGCAAGATATTTATTATTTTCACAATCAAGTAACAATAATTGATTGGATAAGTGCATAGTTTTGTGTATGTTCTACAATGTATCACACAAATGGGCGGGACACACACATGCATATACACACACACATAGGCCCTAAATATATATATATATATATATATATATATATATATATATATATATATATATATATATACACACATATAATATACTGGTATACATTATACATTTCATCCTTAAAAAAACTAAAATCTAAAATTTTGTTATGGAAAAGTGCTACTAACCCTGGAGATAAAGCTCTTCATGGGGGCCTAGAACAAGCCAACATAAAATCTGAAAGGGCTCATGGTGCCTTTTCAATCATGTTTTGAATGATATACCTTGCTTGGATTCAGTGTTCTGCTTAATTTTCAAATAATTTAAATTTTAATAATTTTGTTCTTTACTTATTGAATATTAATGCCCTTCAATTAATTAATTTTTCATTTTGGTTGAATTTCCTTGTTATATTCAGAAAAAAAAAGTTTTATTTGTTATACAATTTTAAAACTAAACATATTTGCCTTTTTTATATATATAAAAAAAATTTTAACTATTGAAAATCAAAGCTATTTAAAACATATTAAAGGTGTCGTGTGCTTGTTTATTTATAGAAATCAACATTCGTAGAAACTTTGGAGATTATCATTGTAGAGGTATAGAATCTGTTAAAAGGTCCATCCACAACCTGGCGGGGGTATTTAAAATTTATTATTAAAATGCCTTAATCTATAGTTCTTTCTTCAAATCTCTCCCTAGATAACAATGACTTCATGAGTGCATTTTATGAGGCTGTATTTGGCAATTAATTTTTCCTTTGTTGGAGCTTGTTTCTTTTAACATATTGAACTAAAATCATTCTTAAATATATTTTTTTTCAGGCAAGAAATAAAACCATCAGAACGAGTAACAACTGGAAGAGAAAATGATGCAGATTGGCGTGGTGATAGTGTACCTGTTGATGAATCAGAAAGAAAACCAAAATCTCGAAGTTGGAGAGAGAGAGAGGTAGAAAAAGAAAATAGCCAAGAGATAAAACCTCTTGAAAAAAGAGTAACTGGAAGAGACATGGATTCAGACTGGCGTAATGATAGTGGAACTATAGATGAATCAGAAGGTAAAACTAAACCCAGAAGTTGGAGAGAGAGAGAAATGGAAAAAGAAAATAGCTGGAAGTCAAGAAAGTATGTATTTTGTTTATCATTATGAATTAAAATGTATGAAATTTATTTAAAAAATAATAATAATAATTGTAACACTTATTTTTTAGGGACCCAGAAGCTGAGAATTGGCGTTCAACCTTCAGAGAACCTCCTAGAGAAAGTTGGAGAGAGCGCCACGATGACAGGCGTGAGGATAGAGGTCCTCAAAGAGATGACAGGCGTGATGATAGAGGTCCTCAAAGAGATGACAGGCGTGATGATAGAGGTCCTCAAAGAGATGACAGGCGTGATGATAGAGGTCCTCAAAGAGATGACTGGCGTGGTGGGGATAAACAAAGAGAAGCACCATTAAGTAGAGGAAGCTGGAGAGCCAGAGATGATTCAGGTCCACAGAGAGTAGCACACAGAGATAACAGAGATAGCATTGATGAAAGAAAAGGAGCTGATTCTGAGGTTAACTGGCGAAGAGGTTTTGAAAGTGATGATAAGCACCATGATAGAGATGAAAGAATAGAAAGAGATGATAGAAGAGGTCTTGATCGATCTGACAGAAGAACTTTTGATAGAGAAGATAGACTAGAAAGAGATGATAGGAGAGGTGCTGACCGAATAGATAGAAGAACATTTGATCGAGATGATAGAATTGAAAGAGAAGATAGAAGAGGTTTTGACCGATCTGACAGAAGAACCTTTGATAGAGAGGATAGAAAAGAAAGAGAAGATAGAAGGGTGCTTGACCGACCAGATAGAATAACCTTTGATCGAGATGATAGGAGAGCATTCCAAGAAAGAAGAGCTCCAATTCGGGATGATAGACATGTTGAAAGAACAGGTCCTCCTGTTGATGATCGTAGAGGACCAATAGAACTTCGAGAGAGAGATGAAGGGTGGCGACGAGGTATTCACATTTATTTTTTTTTTTTATATAATTGGTGCCTAAGAGTTTTTAAAGCTTAATTTCCTCTGTTATTCAGGATTGGACTCATTCCTACATTTCAATTGTTAATTTTATAACGATTATAAGTTTAGTTCTTTTTTTTTTTAACCCTCAAATCAATGAAAAGATAATTTTTTTTTAGCAGATCAATGATGAGATGAATTTTTTTAAAACTAAGAATATATACAAAATTAGGGGGGGGGGGGGGACAAAATCAGTTCGCACTTAAAACAAAAAGTAGGTTATTCTTAATACTACATTATTATAGGTCAGAAGCTAATTTGTTTATTTCAGATTCAAAAAAAAAATTGGGCTGATCCTAACATCTAAAAAGTCTTTTTAAATACTGTAGATAGAAGTGTTAAATTTTTTTTTTAGTAAAACACAGAGCTATTATAAATCTGAACTAAAAAGTCTCTCTCTTTTCATATTAGAAATTGCTTCTTAATTAGATTGTAAATTTGTGCTTCAGTTCTCACAGGATTGAAAAGATTTAGGTATTGCCAATATAATTGATTTAAATGTACTTGATCAGTGGTTGTCAATTTTTTTAGTTCCCTTACTCATCCCCCAAGGTATAAATTTTATTGTTCGTAGGTCTAAATAACTTAAAATTTTTCTAATATTAAAAAAGCATAATCATTGAATATGATATGCATAATGTATCAAAGCTGTATGCAAAGGATGTCGAAGACAAACATTATTTTCAGGAATTATTTTTTTTTTTTAGCAAAATCAAGTTATAATTAGGTTATAAATTACTAAATAACCATTATGCTATTTCTAACTGTACAAGAAACTTCCACTTACATTATTTCTGGTTTGTATTATCACAGCACTGGTGCTGCATACAATGATTTGTGTTCATCAGAACTTAAGTGATGGGAATTTTCTGAAAATTTTCGAAATTCCAAAAATTTCTTCTGATCCGATTTTCTAACAAAAAAATCAGAAATTTTTCCTGACATTTTTTTGAAGAAAATGCTTTTTTTTTAAATAAAAACATTTGCTTGTAGGCCTACATATATCTAAATCTAGAGTCTAGATACTATTATAATAGATGTAGACCTACTATTATTAAGAGTGAATACTATTATAATAGATGTAGACCTATTATTCAGAGTGAATTCAATTGCTCAAGAAGCTTATTAATTATTTTATGTTAGTATATTTTATAGAGGCTTTGTGTAGCCTGCCCAATCATAGCGTGTATACATAGCGGTGTGCACGACACATGAATGGGACTATTGAAATGCATATAAACATGGAAGCTCTAGCGAACGAATGCATGAAAAATGCGTTAGAAACACAAAATTTGATTAAAATATGAAATGAGTGAACTTTATTTTGTTATTAAAGAAATGAAAAGTGGACTCTAAATGGAGAAACTTTCAGGAAAAGTGGACAGATCTTTACTTTTTTGTGGAATATAATAGTATGATGTTTGATTTGTAAAGAAAGTGGCTGTCTTTAAAGAATATAGCATTAAAAGGCATTATAAAACCAAACACATATGGTAGCATTCTTGGTTTGAGCCGCAAAGACAAGATTATCATGTTACAACTAGAGATTGGGGTTTTGTCGAGAATATTTACAAAAAGAGACAAAATGAGTCAGTGATAAGGGCCAGCTACAGTGTTGCTCACATCTTAAGTAGAGCAATGAAGCCTTTTTCTGATGGGGAGTGTGTAAAAAATGTGTTAGCTAGCAGTGATGGTAGAAATCTGTCCTGAAAAGAAGAATGCAGTAGAAGCTGTCAGCCTTTCTCGCATGACAAAGCAAGGCGATTGGAAGATATGGGTGAAAATCTCCATTCACAATTAAAAGACAGAGCAGCAGAATTCGAAATAATTTCTGTTGCCGCTGACGAGTCTACTGACTTAACTGATACTGCGCAACTCTTATTCACTGTTTAAACAGCAGTTTTGATAAAACAGGAGTTAGCAGCTATGAAGAGAATGCATGGGACTAAAACTGGAGAAGACCTGTTCAAAGAACTGTCAACCATCATAGAGGACCCTGCTCTTCCTTGGAATAAATTAGTTGGAGTGACTACTGATAGTGCTAGAAATATGGTTGGATGTCTCAGCGAACATACAGCAAGAGTTGTATAAAACATTATTGAGTCAAATGGAACTGAACCTATGCGGTATCACTGTATCATTCACCAACTAAATCTCTGTGGAAAGGTTTTGAATCTGGACCATGTGATGATGATTGTGTTCAGCACTAAATTTCATCAAATCACAAAAGAGGGGGGGGGGGGGCTGGTTGAAGAATGGTATTAAAACTTTTTTTTTTTTTTTATTTGAGACATGAAATTAAAATATTTATGACGCAAAAATTAAAACAAGTGCTACAACTGAATGACCCCCTCATGGTTGTGGGATTTGGCTTTTTTATGCCACATCACATCTAAATGAACTCAACACCAAATGCTTGTGCTCACTAAATTAACATTTTTCATTACAGTAATTCTTTGGCAGTGTTTTTGTTGCCAAATTTCATCAATGAATCAATCATGCTGTGAGTTCCAATGACTTATGGGGATGTTTAACTCCAGATTGTCATTCTAGAATACCGGTACTAGTAATTATTTTCCAAGACATTTTGCATTTTTCCAGAAATTTACCAATCTTGTCAAATACATTATGTGCTGTAGTATTCATTTCAAGATGTTAGCAAAAGAAAAATCTTTTTTTAGTATCCATCATTTATATACATGCAACGGAAGTCTGCACTGGTGGCATTAGAGTTGCTTGACTAGATGTAGATCTAGGTAGTATAGTGTCAAATGACGCCTCACTTTGAAGGGAAGTTGATTACCGTTTGGCCAGGGCCAGTAGCACTTTTGGACACCTTCAGGCGAGAGTTTGGTGGAACAAATCGCTCCTCCTGCCTACAAAAATCAATGTTTACCAGGCGGTGGTTCTCTCAACCCTTCTATATGGCTCTGAGACATGGACACTATACAGAAAACAACTAAGACTTCTTGAGCGCTTTATCATGGACATAAGGGGGCAAGACCGCACTACAAACAGCAATGTCCATACAGATGGACAGTGTAGATGGACTTCTTATGGTCCGGCAGTTACGCTGGGTAGGGCATGTATCCCGTATGTGAGATGAACGTATGCCAAAGGCAGTCTTTTTTGGTGAGCTAAAAGGTGGTTGGCATAACAGAGGCCCAGAACTGAAATGCTTCAAAGACCAGCTTAGGCGTTAACTTTCCTTGGCTGACATAGAAGAGAGCACCTGGTTGCATGCAGCCTCAGAACTAGACAGCTGGAGGTCATTCACGAAGGCTGCGGATACCCATTTGAGACCAAAAGAATATCTAAATCGACCACCTACGAAAAATGGTTATGCTTGCCATGGATGTGGCAAAATATGTAGGTCACAGCTGGGGCTGTGCAGCCATGGGAAATATTGCACTCCTCACTAATCTTCAGACTCAAAGACAAGCCTTATTATTATGATAAACTGTTATAATCAATATACTTGAAAGATGATTCACTTGTCTTCAACATGTTGGAACATCATATATATACATATATATTTATTTGATTTTAAAAAAATAAATTATTTACCAATGAGAAATTAGATTTTTTTTTATTTTTTTTTTAAGGTGATGTTCCTAGAGATGTTCCTTCCAGAGTTGAAAGAAGAAACCCCAGAGAGAACTGTAAGCTTTAATCAGATATTAAAAATTAGTTATAATATATATTGTTATTCCTAAATAATTAAAACATCTTTTCTTTTTCAGCTCAACAACATGAAGATGATGGTTGGACCACAGTTCGCTACTGATATATATATATATAACCTTTAGTGGTAGAGGGTTTTCCTTTTTTTTTTTTTAATTACATTTTTTTTTTTCAGTGGCTGTGGAGTCAGATTTATTTCAGGAATAAATATAAAAATGTTGATATACCTACTTTTGTTTTTATTTGGTGTGTGTTTGTGTAAGTTGTACAAATATTTGTACATTGAAACATCATATGCAAGATACCAGATAGGAAAAAATTACACTAGGTAATAGTTACAATAACTAAGTCTCCTTTTTAAAACAGATTAAAATGCTGTCACATTTTTCTCTTCCCTTGAGGGTTCCAGGTGACTCGTCTTGGGAGGATATTTACTTCAATTGGCTTCTGTTTTGTTCCTTGTCACTGTTCCTCATTCAAGAACTTGTCTGGTGAGCGGATAAGAATCTTCCTGAAGCCTTATTTTAATTCTACACATTTTTAGTGGCCCCCGAAAGGAGAAAAGACGCTATTAGTTTTGTGTTTCCTGGAATAGAATACTAATTCAAATGTTGTTTTTAAAAATAATTTTAATACGAACTTCGTTTTAGTTGAAAGTTAATAAAAAAAAAAAAGCGAAATACTTTTATAGCGTGTAGTTTTGACATCTTCATGATGCACTTGACAACAATCTTCAATCTAAATAAGACTCAATAGAGGCCAGATGTAGATTTAGATTTAAACGTATTAAACAATTTGAACAAAATTTACATCTATAAACTATTAAGGAAATATCTTCTTACAGTTTTGGGGTGCAGATTAGAGATCTAGACATACGGGTATTCTAGATCTATTCTATAGCAGTGGTGTCACTAGGGTGGGTGTCAACCCCCCTTCGAACCCTCATTAAAAAAATCCTGTTGTTTTTTTGTTTGTTTGTTGGGCTGTAATACATACAGTTTATAATTACTTACGCTATTTGATTGCTGAACAAATTTATAAATGAGTGCCTATTAAATTTTCAAATTCAGTTTAAACTTCAATTAATCTAAAGATTATACTAGTTCATAGGGTTTGTATAGTCATGTGAAACTCTGCACTCACATACTTATCTTATATAATACAGACGTTACTTCAAAAAAGATGATGATTACGTCCTATGCGTCATGCATCTTGTCATGCGTTTAAGCAATGACTCAAATTCTGCCAAGTCATTGGTTTTCCAGGCTGGCTCAGGCAACCCATTCCAGGCTTTTAAATTTAGTGATTTTATTGAAGGTGTTTGTTACTCTAGTCAAATGTGAATATTCGTTTGTTATGAATCTCACTGCTCTATTTTGTGTCTGTTCAAGTTTCTTAGTGTTTTCTTGACTTGAGGTGTCCCAATCAGACATTGCCATTAATCTGTAGTTCAATTTTGCAACAATGCATCCATAAGTAAATTATCCTGTTTTTTTTTCTGGATTTCATATTTGAAAACTTATCATTAATTTCATCAAAGTTAATGACTTTAACAATTTCATTTTTAATAAAATTGCCAGTTGTGAAAGTGCGTTTGTTCCTTTGTCTCAAAAAGTTTTTAATTTAAAATACTTTTTTTTTACATGACGCCAGACATTTGCAGATGGTAAGAAATGGTTGAAGGGTTTGTTAAATGATTTAGAGATATTCTTTAAGGGTATATGAATCATGCACTGTCGATTTTTATTTTCTTGAAAATAAATGTTACTGCCTTTAGATTTCTTATCAGATTTGGTATTTCTGTTTGAATGTCGTCTTTTGGGAAATCATCATATCTGCCAATGTTTTGAAACTGACATCTAGACTAATTCGTCGGTTGTTGAACTGAATTGTGTTTGGTTAGATTGTTCCAAATGTGTCTACGTCATCAATGATAGGAAGCTCAGCGTTAAAAGAGATCAATGCACATAAGAATGTGACTCTTTTTTTTCTCTTCTTGGATACTGAGTCCGGCAACTTGTGGTTGCTCGCCTAACAATTTCTTGTGTTTAATTTTTTTCTTCTGAATCACAATGCTTTTTTTTTTTTTTACAAGAGCCTTTTTTATAACACTTTGCGCTAACATTTTATGCTTTTGTTATAGAAAAGGTTTAATTAATCACCACTTTGTCAATAATTGTTTATCTTTGGCCTTCTAGAATATCTTCCTACCAGAAAGAAAAGCAAAGATAAGTTAAATAAAAGATCTTAAGCTGCGCCTCTAGTGGCAATAATTCCAGAACGAAAAAATAATTTCAATTGTACCCAAATAATGCTAGGCAAAAAGCATTTTCTGAAAAAGGATGTTGAACACATTAAGTGATTATGTGAATGTTATACACATATATTAAATTAAATAGCTGCATTTTCATACCCCTGAACTTTTAAGATATTCAATTGATCTCATTAGCTTTTTTTTCTCCCTTATAATCTTATAACTTCTGAATCTGATCAGTGTGTACTATGTCAGGTGTTTACAGTCCTAATATCTTTTACGTCGTTTGCTAAAATGTTTATCAACTTTATAACATGACAGTTGTATTTTCAGCTAAGGGTTTGATCCACATCACATTCCCATCATCTCATGGACATTGTTGATTCAATAAAGACTCGTTGTTAATATGGTCACGAAATGTCTAATATTCTGCTTTTATAGAAACAGTCTGTGCAATATAGGCCTATCATTCCATTGTTTTTCTTCTTTACATCAGTTATAGCAACGACTTCCTTATCAATGGGGTTTGTTACTGAACATAAAATTTATATATGTCAGACACGAATAGCCCAATTTTCAGTAAAAGAAATTACAAAAAGTCATTTCTCTATATAAGAAGTTACGAAGGCTATATAAAATACAACCACAGACCTATATATACTACAATAAATATAGGTTTTTGATTGCTAGTTACGATTTATTTAGGTAGGTGCTATTTTACTATTACATACCAAGTATTAGAGTTTAGAAAAACCCAGGTTTGTTTCTTGAGCAACGCTATTAGCTAACACCTCATATAATCTATCCATTAGTATATTTAGATCTATAATCTAATTCTAGTCTAGATCTATATATAAAAATCGAATAGATCTAGTAATAGTATAGATTCTATCTTGAGACTAGATTGCCGAGTCTATGCTATGCTATGCCTATAGTCAGTTTTTATAAGAAAAAAGTCTAGATATTAATAAAGACTAAAGTTTTTTAATTATTAGATTATTATAATTTTTAATTAGATATAGACATAAGACAGATCTAATAATACTGTAATACGTTCACTGGCGGATCCAGAACTTTTGAGTGGGGGGGGGGGCGATTTTTTTCCAAACCCTAACCCTAATGCCCAGTAAACCCTAACCCTATGCATAAACGTGCGTACAGCATATATATATGTATATATATATATTTATATATATGAGAATTTTTAAAAAGCGGCATTTCTCAACCTTTGGCGAAAAACAAAACAACTGAGGCAGTGCTATAAGTTTCCAAAGTGGAGTTCGGGGCAAAGCCCCGACGACAAAAGCGTTTTCTTGCATTCTTCACTGTAGAAACGCATTCTCCTGACATCTACAACTAATTATTTATCAATGGAGTTCGGGGCGAAGCTCCGACGCCAAAAGTGTTTTCTTGCATTCTTCAATGCAGTAACGCTTTTTTCCTGACATCTACAACTCATTATTAATCAATGGAGTTCGGGGCGAAGCCCCGCCGCCAAAAGCGTTTTCTTGCATTCTTCACTGTAGAAACGCATTCTTCTGACATCTGCTGCTAATTATTCATCAATGGAGTTCAGGGCGAAGCCCCGACGCCAAAAGCGTTTTCTTGCATTCTTTACTGTAGAAACGCATTCTCCTGACATCTACAGCTAATTATTCATCAATGGAGTTCGGGGCGAAGCCCCGCCGCCAAAAGCATTTTCTTGCATACTTCACTGCAGAAACGCATTCTCCTGACAACTACAGCTCATTATTCATACTATTAAAAAAGGACCCTTTGAATAATGTTGTACTTAAAAAATATTCTAATATGAATTTATAGGCCCTCATTATTCATCAATGGAGTTTTCTGCATTCTTCACTGTAGAAACGCATTCTCCTGACATCTACAACTCATTATTTATCAATGGAGTTCGGGGCGAAGCCCCGACGCCAAAAGTGTTTTCTTGCATTCTTCATTGCAGTAACGCATTCTCCTGACAACTACAGTTCATTATCCATCAATGGAGTTTTCTGCATTCTTCACTGTAGAAACGCATTCTCCTGACAACTACAGTTCATTATCCATCAATGGAGTTCGGGGCGAAACCCCGCCGCCAAAAGCGTTTTTTTGCATACTTCACAGAAGAAACATATTCTCCTGGCCTAAAGCTCATTATTCATACTATTAAAAAAGGACCATATGAATAATGTTGCACTTGAAAAATATTCTAATATGAATTTATAGGCCCTTAATACGTTGCAAAAAATCCGATTTGTTCCTTGAAAAGATAGGATACCCCACATATTTAGATTTTGGCTTTGAGGATCTCCGCCGAAAAAAAATTATTCGATAAATAATATTCAATAAAATGAAAGTATAAATTGTGAGTTATAGTCCCAAATTTATTTAACTAGAAAAATATCAGATTGAGTAAAGGTTAGAAAAAGGCGACTATGGAAATGTGATTTGGGTTTAGAACTCATCTCAATCGTTTGAATTCTAACTTTTCGAATGCAAAGTCTTTCTTAAAATAATTATGATAAATTCATGTGAAATTACATAAACTTTTTTCTGGAAAGGGAAGGGGCGGTAGAGTGAAAACGATTAATCCTCGCTCCTTTAATAATATCTGCTAAAGATTGCATTTGGCATTAAAGAATAGGGGTGGGGCGACTCGATATAAGATTTTAAATTTTAGTATATATAAATTATATTAGTGACAGATGTTTTTATTTTGTAATTTCTTAACTGTAATACAAAAAGAAAAATTATTGGTTTGTCCGATGGGGGAATGGCGATTGCATGAATCGCCCCTCCCACCTGGTACAACCCTTTTTCATTTAAATTTTACTAATGATAAAATTTGATATTAGAGTGTGGTACGACATAATATACAATGGGTTCACATATCAATACGTAGTTTATATTATATAGATATTCAACTAATTTTGTTCACAAACTATGATTCTCCATAAAAATAGGACCGCCCCCCCCCATTCGGAGGGCTAGAGTGGGGAGGGCAGTACATGCAATCGCCCTCCCCCCCAACCTCACCGAAACGGCCAAGATACCAGAAGGCGAGCGACATAATATAAATATATATATTAATTCAACTAATTTTGTTCACAAACTATGATTTCCCCATTAAAGTAGGACCGCCCCCCCCCCTCAAAAGGCTAAGGTGGGAAGGGCAGTAGAGATAAATCGGCAAACAGAGAACGACATAATACAACGATCGGTTAAAATATCAATAACAAGTTTTAATGACATAGATATTTAATTGATTCTGTTAGCAAGGTGTGATTTCTACAAAGAATTTGGACCGCCCCCCCACTCGAAAGTTTATGGGGAGGGGGCGGGATTGATACCATCGCCCCCTCCCGACCCCACCAAATCGGCCAACATACTAGAGGGGGGGGGGGCGAAATAATCTAAAAATAGGTTGAAATATAAATAATTAGTATATATTATTAACATCAGTAATAAATTCGTATACAAATTGTGTGAATTCTATACTAAAATTCGTCCGCCCCCCCGGGTCGGCCGAGTGGGGGGGCGATCGCCCCTACCGCCCCCTCCCTGGATCCGCCAGTGAATACGTTTACTATACTCTATACTTAATCTACTAAACTAGAGATTTATAGATCTATCTATAATATAGTCAATCTAGATCTATACAATATTCATTATAATACTTCTACTTATAATGACTTATTTAAAAAGCTAGTACTTAGACTTAGATCGATTTTAGTTTATTAATAGATTTACTATTCAATGCCTAGACCTAAGAATAAAATTGCGAATAATGTCTATAATGACTGATTATTTTTTTATAATAATAGGCCTATTTTTTAAGTACAAAGTTTTATGGAAGAGGAAATATATTAGTTGTTTGAAGATTGTAACTTCTTAAATTCAGGCTAAAAATATCGAAGCCTACATTTTTACTCTCATTTCTAAATAGTCAGAAGAGATGGACTGACTCATAGTGTAGCTTGTGTACATCTGCAAAAACACAAACTCAGACTTTCAAAACTATTAAAAGAAAAACTTAGTGATTATTTTTACTGTATAATTCTATTATTATTCCTTTTTAGAATTAGGATATAAACAAAAATTTGTCATATGACTATATCTAACAGAAAAAAAAATTAAACTTACATCTATTTATGCGGTTATTTATAGTTACCTAGTAATATAAAATATATTGAACTAACACGTACATTCATCATAATGCAGCCATGCGATTTTTCGTTTATAAACATAGCATTATTTAGGACCAATATTTTACAAAGGCTGCTTGGAGAAATCAGGTATACCCATTAGGAGAAAAACGACCCCTTTACTCAAGAAAAATTTAAGAAACTAGAACAGACACAAAATAAACAGTGACATTCATAACAAAATAATATTCAAATTGATTAGAGTAACACCCTTTTAAGTAATCATTTAAAGTTTAAAATCACTACAATTTTTTTCAACAATTACTTTGTGTATTAAATTGTGTATCGGAAAATGCTGGGTACATGAAATAAGCTAGTCCTAAAAAAAAAAACACAGATCTTGGGTAAAATACTCATAAAATAAATAAATAAAAAAGCGACTTCCGGCCCAATATCAAAGAAACGAAACGGACTAGTCCAACAAACCCTATTGTATTTGTAGCCGGATGCCCTCGTTTTCCAACTTTCCAATCCAGATAAAATCTTCATACGTCTTTTAATATTTCCATTCTGGACTTTATTTCAACCACACACGAAATTAAGTCACAAATTTCTATACAATTAGTTAAAAATAGTCGACAACAAAAGAATACAGGATTTTTTAATTTTTTATTTTTTTTTGCTATTAAGAAACTAAATCGTCCCCATCAGAACCATTCTTTTGACAACTGGCGCATTTTTCGTTTTGCTCTGGATAATGTCCTTCGTAAATCATGTGAAATTGGCATACGCAAAAAAGAAAACAAAAATTAACATCTCTTTCATCTTGGCTAGAGCTTCTATAGAACCTATTGATTAATTGTAAATAACATGTTCCAATCTTAAGCCACTGTCGTTATTTTTTTTTTATTGTCAGTTACTCCTAAAGTGCATTTTTTTACTTGGGTGTCTCCCCCCTAACGCGTGTCACCCGGTGCGGACCTACTAGTGGGTAATAGTGCACTATGCTGTTCGCACGGGAAACCGGTTATTTGTGCGGGCTGATTTTTTTAAATTTCCTAGCCCGTCTACTACAATATATCAATCGACATTGTTGAGGAGAGGTACGTATCTGGGAGCAGTAACGTCACTAGGGGGGGGTGTGCGGTTGCACCGGGTGAAACCATTTTGGGGATGACAACCAAGTTGAAAAAATTATATCTTGGCGAAAGCAGACACATCGGAAAAGATAATTATATTAAAATCTCTAGATATACGCCCAAACATGTCTAGATGGTAGTTTACGTTTAAGTGTCAAAGCACAACGTTATGTTTAAACGTTGTGTTTCTAATTTTAATTAAATACCGGTATCATTGTAAAATTTGCAAAAAACATTTAAATAAACGTGACAAACAGTGGGATTTTATAATAGAATTGACACTCATTTTACATCTGAGTAAAAATCAATAAAAGTAGGTAATCAGCTCAGTGTATTTGTTCAACAATAAGAACTAACTAGCACTAGTGTTTATTAGTAGTAGGTAATCAGCTCAGTGTATTTGTTCAACAATAAGAACTAACTAGCACTAGTGTTGATTAGTAGTAGGTAATCAGCTCAGTGTATTTGTTCAACAATAAGAACTAACTAGCACTAGTGTTGATTAGTAGTAGGTAATCAGCTCAGTGTATTTGTTCAACAATAAGAACTAACTAGCACTAGTGTTGATTAGTAGTAGGTAATCAGCTCAGTGTATTTGTTCAACAATAAGAACTAACTAGCACTAGTGTTGATTAGTAGTAGGTAATCAGCTCAGTGTATTTGTTCAACAATAAGAACTAACTAGCACTAGTGTTGATTAGTAGTAGGTAATCAGCTCAGTGTATTTGTTCAACAATAAGAACTAACTAGCACTAGTGTTGATTAGTAGTAGGTAATCAGCTCAGTGTATTTGTTCAACAATAAGAACTAACTAGCACTAGTGTTGATTAGTAGTAGGTAATCAGCTCAGTGTATTTGTTCAACAATAAGAACTAACTAGCACTAGTGTTGATTAGTAGTAGGTAATCAGCTCAGTGTATTTGTTCAACAATAAGAACTAACTAGCACTAGTGTTGATTAGTAGTAGGTAATCAGCTCAGTGTATTTGTTCAACAATAAGAACTAACTAGCACTAGTGTTGATTAGTAGTAGGTAATCAGCTCAGTGTATTTGTTCAACAATAAGAACTAACTAGCACTAGTGTTGATTAGTAGTAGGTAATCAGCTCAGTGTATTTGTTCAACAATAAGAACTAACTAGCACTAGTGTTGATTAGTAGTAGGTAATCAGCTCAGTGTATTTGTTCAACAATAAGAACTAACTAGCACTAGTGTTTATTAGTAGTAGGTAATCAGCTCAGTGTATTTGTTCAACAATAAGAACTAACTAGCACTAGTGTTGATTAGTAGTAGGTAATCAGCTCAGTGTATTTGTTCAACAATAAGAACTAACTAGCACTAGTGTTGATTAGTAGTAGGTAATCAGCTCAGTGTATTTGTTCAACAATAAGAACTAACTAGCACTAGTGTTGATTAGTAGTAGGTAATCAGCTCAGTGTATTTGTTCAACAATAAGAACTAACTAGCACTAGTGTTGATTAGTAGTAGGTAATCAGCTCAGTGTATTTGTTCAACAATAAGAACTAACTAGCACTAGTGTTTATTAGTAGTAGGTAATCAGCTCAGTGTATTTGTTCAACAATAAGAACTAACTAGCACTAGTGTTGATTAGTAGTAGGTAATCAGCTCAGTGTATTTGTTCAACAATAAGAACTAACTAGCACTAGTGTTGATTAGTAGTAGGTAATCAGCTCAGTGTATTTGTTCAACAATAAGAACTAACTAGCACTAGTGTTGATTAGTAGTAGGTAATCAGCTCAGTGTATTTGTTCAACAATAAGAACTAACTAGCACTAGTGTTGATTAGTAGTAGGTAATCAGCTCAGTGTATTTGTTCAACAATAAGAACTAACTAGCACTAGTGTTGATTAGTAGTAGGTAATCAGCTCAGTGTATTTGTTCAACAATAAGAACTAACTAGCACTAGTGTTTATTAGTAGTAGGTAATCAGCTCAGTGTATTTGTTCAACAATAAGAACTAACTAGCACTAGTGTTGATTAGTAGTAGGTAATCAGCTCAGTGTATTTGTTCAACAATAAGAACTAACTAGCACTAGTGTTGATTAGTAGTAGGTAATCAGCTCAGTGTATTTGTTCAACAATAAGAACTAACTAGCACTAGTGTTGATTAGTAGTAGGTAATCAGCTCAGTGTATTTGTTCAACAATAAGAACTAACTAGCACTAGTGTTGATTAGTAGTAGGTAATCAGCTCAGTGTATTTGTTCAACAATAAGAACTAACTAGCACTAGTGTTGATTAGTAGTAGGTAATCAGCTCAGTGTATTTGTTCAACAATAAGAACTAACTAGCACTAGTGTTGATTGGAACATATTGGAAGAAAGTTGATGGGAAGGGAAGACATCCTGAGCCACCGACACTGTCTGGGAGGTTTCCATTTTGTTTTTAGGTGATCAGTTGGATCTCTACTTATTCCAGAAGAGTTAGAAGAGTCTTATCAAAGACAAAGTGTTGTCCTGTTTGCTCATACCGGTATGTGAAAAAAAAAAACGCCAAATGATTTTTTACAATTTTATTATTTAAACGATCAAAACAAGACTCATTAGCCTCCTTCAGTCGTAGAACGACTATGGTTCATCTCAGAGCACACTTCCTCAGGTGGCTGTGGAGCCCTATTTTGGAGAGACACTCCCGTCCACAGATAGCGCAGGTTAAGGTGGCTTTTGCTTCGGTGGTAGAGGAGCTGGCCGTTTTTCGGATTGTACGTTTTTTTTCCTGAGCTGAGACCCATGTACTTTCACTGTCCATAGCTTTTTTGGTCACTGTCTCTCTCCATCTGTTGCGGTCTAGAGCTATGTCTTTCCATGTGACATTCAAGATCCTACGGAGACATCTCAAATGGAATGAGTTCAGTTTTCTCTCTTGCTTTGCGTAGGTGGTCCATGATTCACTGCCATACAGCAGTGTAGTCATAACGCATGCCTTGTAGACTTCCATTTTGGTCACCGTAGTTAGCTTATGGTTTTCCCAAACTCTTGGCCTGAGTCTCTTCTAGAGACAGGTCATCTGTAATTGTGGATCCCAGATAGCTGAATTTGTTTACGGCGTCCAACTTGTTATCGTCAATGAGGATGGAGGGTGGTGCTGTAGCAGGTGGTCCCATAACATTTGTTTTCTTCGTGCTAATAGTCAAGCCATATTCTTTACAGGCCTGAGAGAAGCGGGACATTAGTGACTGAAGTTCCTCTTGCGTGTGTGCCACTACCGCTGCGTCATCCGACAAAACAAGACTATGGCTTTAATATTCCTGGTCATTTGGTGACTTCGATGGGGGCCGCCTCTGAGTTTGTGTGATAACACAAGCTCTCTATGTAATCTTCTTTTTCCAAATGGAGATTTTTTATTTTTCGATATCGCTGAACATCTGTATGAAATCTGTAATATCTGAAGTACTATTTTAGTGTTGTCTTGATTGTCCTGATCGTTGTGGTACTCAAAACTGGTGCAGCAAAAGCTTTGCATAGCAGACTTAAGATCGACGCATTCTTTGTATACTACCAGTACAGCCACAGTCTTGAATGAGTAACTTCATTGTTAAATAATGTTGGACGTCTCTCAAAGACTTGATCAGCGCGGTATCCATCAGTTTGTCCATCGAATCCTGCATGGTGTTCAGGAGCTCTTCAATATATGATTCTACCTTAAACAAGTAGGTCTCGGGAACCCCCCCCCCCCCCTCCTTTTCATCAACCAAGTCTTTCCTAATATGTGCTCTATTTTTTTTCTTTGATCAAACGATCTTCAGCTCTCTGACTCAGTGCTCCTCTTTCAACTGTTTGTAGCTCAGCTCGTCTAGCTTCCTCAGCGTTGTCATTCTTTCCTTTTGTTGAGCTACCTAAATCCCACCTCCAGACACTAATAGTAGCAAGCACTCAACGAAACGAGGTAATAACAGACAACATATTTATTTACAGTTATAAAATACAGTGAGACATGGACTTCAGCTATCAAGTCACGGAGTCTTTCAAGTTCTACAAGACCTTTTCTACCTTAGTACTGACACACTTCCCAGTGTCGCTCCAGGTAGAGCTACTGGGTGAGTCTCTGTATACCTCAGTCTGAGACCAAGGGGCTAGAGTTACCAAGCAACCAGACTTAATTAATGGAAACTTACTAAAACTAATAAAAACGAATAAACAAATTTATACTGCAAAAAAACACACACACAAACATAGGCTACATTATTGAAGATAACATTAACAAAACTAGAAAATAATTTAAAAAAACAACAACATTAAACTCAACTCTACCACTCTAATCTAAGTCCTAACAGCAGTTAAAAGCAGCATTGACCAAATCACTGCAACAGGAATTATAGCGGGCAGTCCCAACAAAAAATTAAATACACGAAATACTGATAAAACTGTGGCACCCCACACAGTACCGACCACACACCAATCACTGGAATTGACCTGCTAGTTGGTTAGTGTTAGGGTTAATAACTGGTCAGCGCGAATATATCGGAGAGCATGACGTAACAGCTCATTCCAATATCCCTGAGCTACCTACATCCCTAACAAAAATAAAATCATCGGCCCCCACCAATGTTTTGATCGTTTAAAGAAATTTGGAGTTATTTGTCACATAAAAGCAAGCAGTGCAACACGTCGTCTTTGATAAGACTCTTCTTCTAACTCTTCTGGAATAAGCAGAGAATAACGTTACGTGATCACCTAAGATCTTTTTTAAAAACAACATTTGAATCAGAGTTAGTTAATAAATGGAAAATCTATTTTATCATGATCCATTGATAACTTTTTCAATTGTGACCTTAGATGCAATTTTTTTTTGTACCAATGCGCGAATCTATGAATGATGCTTGATTTATTAATGAAGAAGCTTCTGAACTTTTTAATAAGACTTACTTCCCTGAAGTTTTTCATTGAAAAGTGTTATAATTTTTTTAAAAATCTGCTTGCATACATAATTTTTAAAAATAAGATGGTTCACTTTTAGAAAAGAAAAACGAAAAAAGTAGCCGTTGTATCAGAACTTTGAATGATCTAAAATATCATGATGTCCGATTTTTATTTTCTCTTCTAGTTTCTGAGATCTAAACGGGACCTATGGACAGAAAGGCCACACAAAACTAATAGCGCCTTTTCCCCTTTCGGGGGCCACTAAAAAAAAAAGCAGTCAAAATGATGCAGTATCAGATGAATAAGCGGGTTTTAGTTGCATCTCAACAGAACACATTCTAAACATCATCAAATAAACGGCAATAAAAAGCGATTCTTAAAAATTAATTCTTACAAAAAGATTTTTTAAAAAGTTATTTCCATTTTTAAAAAAAAGGACTAACTACGGATTATAGACCTACATTAAAAAATGAACACGGGTGCTAAAGACTAAATTTAGTCAAACTTACCAGGGACAGAAAAATAGGAAAAGATAGTTTCAATTTAACATCAGCTAACAATTTTAGAACTTCATTTTGTTTTCTGTTCAGTCAAACACAAATAACTGAAGAAAAACAAAGGCCTAAATAAACTTCTACATTCTGGAGGAGAAACCATTATAATCGCAACAAGATCTAGCAGTCAGTAGAATGACCCAAGCCCTGATGGATCCAATGACTCATCACCCTTCCAAAGAAAGGCAATTTACAACTCTGTCAAAAATGCGAGCGATACCTTCAATACCAATAGAAAGTTATTCATGTCTTTATTGATTTCATGAAAGCTTTCGACATAGTATGGCATGAAGCACTCTGGGCGACAATGGAAAAGTAGGCTGCAAATGTCAATAAAAACATTAAAGCGGTGTACTTCAACAATACTTTCACCAACTCTTTACAATATCTTCCATGAAAGGATAATGATAAGATGATCTCGAGGGTTATGAAGGTAGGCCTACTGTAAGAATTGGAGGAAGAAGAATCACTAACTTGCGCTTCGCTGACGACATATATTGTCTAGCAGGGACAAAAGAAGAACTGACTTGGTCATGGGCGTAGCAAGATTTTTTCTCTCCCCCCCCCCGCGCTATATATATATATATATATATATATATATATATATATATATATATATATTGTAATAACTTAAGTGAGGCAACTCAACAAGGTGCATATATCTTTATTTACAAGACATCACAAGTTCATAAAACATCATCTTTCTTAGGCACGATCTCTCCATATTGGCTCTCTACTTGGGCGGAAATCGTTAGTCTCTTCATGTCAACATCCTGTTCTAGTTTGGTTACTAGAAGTGCGCATCTCTGCACTAGCCTGGATGGTGGTGCGCATGGCAAAGTCATAACATTGCCCCCGTCTTAGCACTTTTCGTCCCGAAAAGAAACACTGCAGTGGAGCTTTGACAGTTCAGGTGGAGGTCGATCGGTGGGAATCACAGACGTTAGGGTGTCTGTTGCCCACAAAGCCATCTGCACAGTTTCCCGTGGTCGTCGCTTCCTCTTCTTCCAGTTGGCAAGTCTACGCTTGAGGCGATATCGTGGACGCTGCTTCGACCTCATGACGATAGTCGCTGATGCCAGCCAGCTGGCACATGGAGAGTTAGTGGAGGTCAGGGTTGCCAGCCACGTAACACAAATGGATGTTGTGGCGATCACCGTAGATTCCAGGGTTGTTGTTCTAAGACGCTGAGTCAGCGGACCTTTTCCATGGACGTGTTGTGACACAGTTGTAGGCCCAGAGCTAGCCATGGTTTCAAGCACATAGTCTTTCTCAGCTTCATCTGTAAGGTATGCCCATGAAGCATCCTTGTAATGTTCATCCACCACTACATCGGGTTTCGCTGGGATTAATTCACCACCGTTCAAGTCACTTTCACTGATGTGGGCAGAAGTACACATTTCTGTCAAGTTCAGGTCTTGTAGCTGGGTTTCTTGGCATGGGCACTGTCCCCACAGGACGCCGCATATACAGCTCATGTCAATCGCCTGGATGCAGTTGCCAAGTATGGAGTTCTCTCTTATGCCGCTGCCAAAGTCAAATTCGTTGTTTCTGCCTCGGCCATTGTTGGGGCCCGTATTCGCAATTTCACCCGACGATATCCAAGGCAAGGAATCAGAAACGGTCTTGACGCTTTCATGGTTTGAGTTCTTATCAAAGGTACTGACAGATAAACAGAGGTCTTTAAGGTCCACAGCAGCCAGCTTGGACGCAGACCCAACGTTGTCTTGATCTGTCCGGCTCGTTGCAGGTATACCAGGAACAAAAGTTTCAGGCTCATAACAGACTTCTCTAGTTTCTTCATTTGTTTCTTTTCTTTCAATTCTGTATATCCCATTGATATCGCCGCAGCAATCGTTGTCACGTTTCTCGCCATGAAAGTCATCCCCGCCAGACTTGCCCACAACACAGTCACAGACAGCGCTCCAATCCCCAGCGCCTCCATCACCACTGTTTGTGCAGCCACAGTCCTGACCAGGCAACCTCTCCTTCCCTAACGAGTTTATTCCTCCTTTTGCTTGCGATACAATTTTATCACTTTGGTCTATTTGGCCTTCTACTTGCAATACACTTTCATCAACTTTGTTCAACACTATGTTCCTGCTCATGTTCAGTTGTTCATCAAATGCATCCAAAAAGTCCTGGATCTTGCCAATGAACTCAACAATCCCAAGTTCAATTTCAAATGTGTAGGTCTCCGGATCTTCTTCTTCATTGATCAGAGCTTGCCTCGGACGAGCCGTGAGCGTTTCCCTGCTACCGAGGGATTTTAAACCTCGGTCCCGAAGCTCTTGTCTTATCTCTTTAATTGAGAGCTGATGTAATAGCTTCAAATATGTCATGATTGTAATCAAAGCCTACCTCCTCTCGTTGAGTTGCCTATAATCCCACTTTTGACACCAATTGTAATAACTTAAGTGAGGCAACTCAACAAGGTGCATATATCTTTATTTACAAGACATCACAAGTTCATAAAACATCATCTTTCTTAGGCACGATCTCTCCATATTGGCTCTCTACTTGGGCGGAAATCGTTAGTCTCTTCGTGTCAACATCCTGTTCTAGTTTGGTTACTAGAAGTGCGCATCTCTGCACTAGCCTGGATGGTGGTGCGCATGGCAAAGTCATAACAATATATATAAACCTGGTGGTGGCACAGATGGGTTAGTGGTGTGTGTGTAGTCAGCCGACGCAAATCGCCCTAGGCCAACGGTTGACGAGCGGTCAACCGTGACGAGCTACGACGGTCAGCCGAGACGAGTGTCAACATGAAGGTTCGAGTAGGATCGGCGTTGTGAGCAGACCTCAGGAGCGTCACGAGAGTTGTAGTCACCTGACCACCCAGAAACGTCGAGCGGCGTTCTGTCCGGTTCTAGAAGGCCAGTAGGAACCCTATATAAGAGCGGAGGTGTCGCAGTCAAGAAGTTTGAGAAAAGGGGCTCAATACAGCAAGGTTCACGAGAGAAGGTTCACGACAGAAGGTCCACTAAAGCCCGGTCGACTACATCACAGTTCAACGGTGTGGTTCTGTACGGAGCATTACGACGGTTCAGTGCGGAGTACTGTCAAGTACAGTTGAGACGACTGGCGTCTTGATCTTGGTCTGCGATCGAGTCCGACACAACGAGCCTAGTGTGTGAAGTCAGTCCTAAACTGTTGAACCCAGTGCAAACCCGGAACGAGACGGAGAGGCCAGTGCAAGAGTTGATACGGCGGTACGGCTATTATCGGAGAGATATTTGTACATTGTACGTGTTGCCAATTGTACAGTATTGCCTGTTATTTATTCAACTATTAAAGTGTTACGTTACTTTGGAGCCCTGAGTTGTCAAGTTCTTTAAGTTGGTGGTGTATGGTGCAGTTTGCAGAGAGCCTGGATAGTGAGATACGTAACAATATATATATATATATATATATAATTAATCACAATAATCTGTCACTGACAATGTCTGAAGTCTCTTCCAACCATCTCTGAGGACCTCTATGAAAGTGTGACGTGAAGTTGTACTATTATGTTCCTGTTTGCGATTTCCTCGTAATGGCCTCCATGTCATTGCAACTCTTATTATGCGTAATTCATTTTGTCGGAATACTTGTCCCGCAAACCTCATGCGACGCTCTGTCCTTACCAATGGGTCGACTCCCAGTTCGGCATAGCATTTCCTTGATTGAGACCTGATCTCTATAACTGACTCCTAAAATCCGTCTTAGCCATCTTTGTTGAGCCACATTTAGTCTTTTTCAATTTAGGCAGATGACTATCCACTGCACTTTATTAATGGAGTCCAGCAAACTGGTACAAATTTTGTAACCTCTCTTGGAATTAGGTGACTGTAGTTTGCTTTAGATTTTATATCGAAAAGGGAAGTTTTATCGTCAAAATCATCTGTTGTGGGGTTTTAAACAAAAAAAAATCTCTTTAAATTTGAAACCCCAGTTAGCTACGGTCATAGAATTTGATGACTGTAGTTTGCTTCAGAATAATATTGAAAAGGGGTTTTCAACCTCAAAACTCTCTGTAGAGGGATTTTAAACTAAAAAAAAAATCTGGAGTGGTTTTTAACTAAAAAAAAAATCATCTGGAGGAGGGGGGTTTAAACTCAAAACCCCCCTCCCCCCTTTGGCTTGGCTAAGCTCAAGGAGTTTTAATGTGTACCGGTAATTTACATTTTTTAAAATATTTAAGAGGTATTTTTTAGCATCAAACCCCGATGAAGGGAGGTTTAAACTCAAAACCCTCTTTGGCTACGATGAAGGGAGGTTTAAACTCAAAACCCTCTTTGGCTACGATGAAGGGAGGTTTAAACTCAACCCTCTTTGGCTACGATGAAGGGAGGTTTAAACTCAAAACCCTCTTTGGCTACGCTCATAGCATTTCGAGTGTGTCATTTTATTTTTAGCGGCCCCCGTAAGGGGAAAAAGCCGCTATTAGGTTTGTGCAAAATGTCCGTCTGTCCGTCTGTCACACTCAGATCTCGAAAACTAGAAGAGATATGAAAAATATTATTTCATCATTAAATCCGGCTTGAAAAGTTTAGGTGCAACGGCTACTTTTGGTTTTCTAAAAGCAAACCGTTTAATTTATAAAATTAATTATGCAAGCGATTTTTTCATAAAAATACACCAATTCTAAAACAATTACGTAAATGTAAGGGAGGCAATGTTACAATATGCTAACAAAGATGGACAATTTGTGTGTATTTTCAGTATCACTAAGTCAAATATATTTTTAAAATGTACAGGAAATGTTTACAACAAATACAAATAATAGTTAAAGACGTTTTTTCTGGTCAACTAGCTGCTAAAATGAAAAGAAAACATTTCTGTTTGTTTATAAAGGCTAATAATGCACTTTGTATGTAAATATCACGCACATTTTTTTAAATGGACTTTTTATGCAGCGATTTTCGTGCAGTAGCGTAACGTCGCAACATGATCAGATGCTAAACCAATTCCTTAAACTTTTTTTAAAAATCAGATTTTATTTATTTTTTGTTTAGTGCCCCCATCCGAATAAAAGAAGCTTATTTTTGTGCGTTTTGTCTGTTGGTCGGTCTGTCCGTCACGATTAGATTTAAAAAACTAGAACTCTAAAAGCTATTGAAAATCTGATTTACCCTTTAATGTTCCTCCCATAACATCTCAATAGTTTTAAGTATCTAAAATTGATTGTTCCGGATTTTTTTGTGCAAAACTAATAAACGCCAACAAATGTTTGTTTGCTCTTCTAACTTATATTACATTCAATTTCCATGCTTAAACGTTGCAAAAACACATTATCAATAATATTGTTCCGTTTTTTATGTAAATAGCATATTAATGCTAAATCATAATCTCTATACTGACTTATATTTCATTAAGTGTAAAAATGTTCCGGATATTGTTTTATAAAACATGAATTATGCCTAATGATTGTTTGAAATCGCATAAGGCTTTTAAAAAAAGTAATTTACTAGAATTGATTACTGAAAATTACTTTTTAGACATTTAATTTTCTTGTAAAACATAACATAGAAGTTTTGTAATCGATAAAGAAAGTTCCGGATTTTGTTTCTTACAAATCGTCGCCAGAAATTTCCGAATTTATTTAAAAATCTACTAACGCCAAATAATTGTTTGAACTCCCTCTTCTAATTAATAAACAAATAATCTTCTCATTTACGAAATAATGTTTTTACGGATTTTTATGAAAAATATTTTAACTCACTACTCTCTTACAGTACATTTAACTTTCTACCTAAAACATTAAAAAATCTAATTATCGTTAATATTATGTTCCGATTTTTAAGGAAAACAGAATCCAAACACCAAAGTAAGGTATGAAAATCTCTCCACGTGGCTGTAGTACATCTAATTTTTATACGAGACCATCCAAAAAATTTAATTAACGGTATTACATTTATCTGAAATTCTCTTTTTTCTTTTACTATTTATACAAACATCCGGAACAATCTATTATATAAACTTTTCAATTGTGTTCATACCTAAAAATTATTGCGATGTTTTGAAACGTAAAATAAAGGTTAATCAATTTTTAATAACTTTTAGTTGTTCTTTTTAAAATCAAGATAACGGACAGACCGACTGACAGACAAAACGCAAAAACAATGTGGCTTTGATCCTTTTTAAATAATATCTATTAGAACTCAGTGCACCAATGTCTATGAACCCTCGTTAAATATCTCGTGTAAATAAAGACATTTTTTTTTATGGTACCGGTACTAGCCTATTGTGAGGTAATAGAATTTTTTTTCTTTGACGTCATATGAATGGACTCTTTAAATGTAATGTTAAAAGAACGCACTCGGTGCACCAATGTCTATTAACCCTCGAAAAAATTGCTTGTATTAATGAAAACATATTTTAGTCTAACTAAGCCGTGTGACGTAGTGTTTTTTTTTCCTTTGACGTCACATGAAATGAATTCTTTAAATGAAATGCTAAAAGAACGCACTCGGTGCACCAATGTCTATGAACACTCGAGAAATGGCTCGTGTTGATAAAGGTGATTTTTAGTCTAGCTAGGCCTTGTGACGTAGTGTTTTTTTTTCCTTTGACGTCATATGGAATGAATTCTTTAAATGAAATGCTTAAAGAACGCACTCGGTGCACCAATGTCTATGAACACTCGATAAATGGCTCGTAATGATGAAGGCGATTTTTATTCTAGCTTGGCCGTGTGACGTAGTGTTTTTTTTTCCCTCTGACGTTATATGGAATTAATTCTTCAAATGAAATGAAAAAAGAACTCGGTATAGTAATGTTTATTAAGCCTCGTTATGTGACTCGCGTTTAAAAAAGGAATGATATCTTGATTTAGATCTAATCTAGATTTTTTAAACTAGATCTAGATTTTTATTACAGTATATCTAGATCTGGATTTATATTCTAATTAAAATTATTTTAGAGTCTAGATCTAGAATTTCTAGATCTAGTTTAGACTAAAATAGACTAGATTAAGATGTAGAATTTCAATTTCTAAACTTAAAGTGTAAAAAAAAAGTGTAGATTTTCATTTCCAAACGTTTTGATCAATATTGTAATGTTTTAATATACTAAAACTAATCTACTATTTTTTTATTAAATTTAAATTTAAATTTACGGCAAATGAATCTTTGAAACATTATTACTTTTGACCATCGGATGGCTGCCTGGTCGTGCGGTTTGCGCGCTGGACTGTCGTTCAGATTTATGGATGGCCCAGGGTTCAAACCCTGCCCGCTCCCATCCCCCGTCGTCCTGCGGGAGGTTTGGACTAGGAAGTAATTATCTTCAACTCTGAAGGAACATCCGAAACGTGTAAAACATTTTACATCAAAATTAAATCACCTCTTGAATATTATTTGCGAATATACAGATCCGACACGGATCCGACTTCGACGGGGGCCGCCTCTGAGTTTGTGTAACACAAACTCTCTTTGTAATCTTGTTTTATTTATAGAAGAGGTATTTTATCGCTTCAAACCACGCTGAAGAGGGGTTTAAACTTATATATATATATATATATATATATATATATATATATATATATATATATATATATATATATATATATATATATATATATATATATATATATATATATATATATATATATATATATATATATATATATATATATATATATATATATATATATATATATATAGCTCCTCCTTCGTGGTTGTGACAGGTGGGGGAATGTGACGTGTGTTTGGCGCGTTTAGTGTCTAGGGGATGATGATTATTTTTTAAAGCAATCACACACCAACCTATCAGCATATAAATCGGGAGCAGACACGCAACGAGACAAGCAATGAAAGATAGATACAAAAGTTAAAAATGAAGAATATTTATTTACATAAATATACATATAAGAATAAAAAGGGGGAGGGTTTGCACCTATCTCTAAATAATACTAGATTTAATCATCACTCTTGCACTTAATAAGAGAGTACGTCACTTTGTCCTCTGACTTAGCTGGTTGTCCTGTTGATGTCGCAGCTGGCTGTGTCCTGGCTTGAGGTTCTGCAGCTGGAGGTGGCGCTCTAGCGGATAGAGGGACGCCGGTGATATAGTTCTTGTGGAGTCTCAATCCCAAGTTCTAATATCTGTAGTGGGCACAGTAGGGCGGGTGGCCGGCTACCGTGGGCACAAGGTTACTGCGGGCAGAGCTGATCTGCCGTGGGCAGCGTAGTTGACAGGATTAGTCCAGTGAGTTGCAGAGGGTTTGGCGTAGCTATGACGTCTCGCACAGGTCGGAGTCTATAGGGACGTCGCACCTGATAAGTTGACAGATGGGCTGTCGAATAGGCGGGCAATGCCGATAGCGCCAAGTAGTAGAGTTGAGTTGGTCCACGTAGGCGGTAGACGCTACTCAATAGGAAAGTGCAGTGCTGAATAGCACTAAGCACATAAGTAGGCAGGTCAGTGAGCTAGTGCAGTGCTGAATAGCACTAAGCGCAAAGATAGTAGGTGATTCTTGATATCAAACAAATAGGCAGACACCTGAGGGAGGCTGCGGATAAATAAAGACAAGTTAGGACATGTCTCTCATGCATCTTATCGATGCCCTCGACTGAGGTGCTTTCGTCAGATTGGTAACATTGCTTTGAAGCACAATGGGGAGATGACGACAAATTGAATTGGGAAAATAGATGGCTGCTATTAGCAATATAGAAATGTACATAAAAGGGGAAATAATAATATAAAATGTACATAGAAGGGGAAATAATAATCTCAAATAAACAACACAGGTGGATAGAGAAGGAAAAAGGGGGGGGGGTTGAATCGGGCGGTGGTCATCGACCAAGACGGTTTGTTTACATATGACCGTAGGTCGAGAACAATGGAGCGCGCTTGAATGGAGAGGGTGTCCGTTCAAGGGGCTCAACTCTCGTTAGAGTAAAATGACTTCAGGGGAGATAATTCAATACAGGGTAGATAACCCATAACTCTTTTCTAGACGCAGTATCAGTGCGCTAGTAAAATTATCAAGGCGGCCAACCGAGATAAAGGAAATAAAATAAGATGTACAAATATATACATGGTTGCATCAACGATCAATTGAGCAGCGTAGCATTAATAGACTAATGCAATTCATAAATACATACATAGGACATGTTTATGTTCTCTACTTACGCCAGTGAGAAATACACAATGCACTAATTAAATATAAATGAAATAATAAAATACACATAATAGTCTCCAGTGAGAAATATGCACAAAGTAACTAAGATGGAGCTTGTGATTAAGTTCGGCTTACCACCAGGTATTCCTCTAGGAGTAAGAATGTGTGAAGTAGTCCAGACTCGATTGCTCAAATAGAGAAATAAGAGGGTCTGATTTGATTTGATTTTTATATAGGCCTGGAAAATGCGGGCGGAAACAGGAAATGTCCTAGGCTAAGAATTGTCTTACACGTGGGTGAAGTCCGACAAGAGTCGCACCTTGGAGTATCACGCGGTGTGTTGACCCGAGTAATCTCTTAGATCAAAGAGAGACGTGGGAGAAGAAGGGGGGGGGAGAGTGACCTACATTCCACCCAAGGGGGGTGTCAACTGCGGCGGACATCCGCGGATAAGACTGAAGAGATTATCTTTCCCCGATCAAGGGCAGATAAATAAAAGGACTGGCCTAGTTTTCTCCAAGGTGGTGGACTAAGTCTAGCCTGGTAGAGAGGAAAAGGTGGGGCGGGTGAAGAAATTGGAGGTAGGATGGGGAAATAATTAAAATAAAATAAATAAATAATGATAAATAATAATTAATGCTGTGATAAATTTGAGTGACTCTGACAGCGAGTTTTTGACTTGTCACAGTGGTCGAAGATGAGCACATTTCTCATTTCCTATAGACTCGAAGATCCTCGCTTTAAAAAGCCGGCCGCAGATGTGGGGTGGGTTAGGTCAGTTTCAGATAGGCCTGCTTCTTCTCTCAGCTTTTTATTGGTTCGGCGCTCTTTTGCCCTGGCCACTCTTCTTGTTTCAAATCTTGAGACTCCGAAACTCACAGCTTCACGCCATGAGGAGCGATCCTTGAAGGAGCTCTTGAGAGTGTCTTTGTAGCGCTTGTATTGGCCTCCTTGGGAGCGCTTTCCTGCACACAACTCCCCGTACAGAAGTCGCTTGGGAAGGCGATTGTCTGGCATGCGGACTACATGTCCCGCCCAACGAAGTTGGGACCTTTTTACTTTTAATTGTATGTGGTCGGACCAACGCACATTATGGATACTCCTTAGACAGCGTAGATGGAAGGAGTTTAGCTTTTTGGTGTGGCGGGAGTATAGGGTCCAGGACTCTGATGCTGAAGGTCGCTGAAGAGGGGTTTAAACTTAAAACCCCTTTGGTTACTCTCAAAGATTTTTCAGTGTGTAATTTGCTTTTTTTAGCGGCCCCCGAAAGGGGAAAAGACGCTATTAGTTTGTGCGAAATGTCTGTCCGTCTGTCCGTCCGTCCCGTTTAGATCTCGTAAACTAGAAGAGATATTGAAAATCCGACTTCACAATTTTTAGACCATTCAAAGTTCTGATGCAACGGCTACTTTTTTTTTTCCTGAAAGCGAAAATTCTAATTTTTAAAATCAATTATGCAAGCAGTTTTTTATAAGAAAAAGCGAATTAGTATGCATTATATGTTAGACCTAATTTAAGACGAATAGTAATCTTATAAACATCATTTTCGTGAACATTTTTTCTATATAGCGGAAATTTTTTTTTTTTTTTTTTTTTTGAGGATTCGAATATGAGATTGAGCCTTTTCAAAACAAATAACTTATTTAGTTCGAACCGAGGGTCCCGGGTTCGAATCCTGGTGAAGACTGGGATTTTCAACTTCTGAGTCTACCCAGCTCTAATGGGTACCTGACATTAGTTGGGAAAAGCAAAGATGTTGTGACCTGAAACTAGCGCGTAAAACTACACATTTACAGTACTTTATTTGATGAGCATTTTACCCAAGATCTGTGTTGTTTTTTTAGGACTAGCTTAATTCAAGTACCCGGTATTTTCCGATACACAATTTCATACACAAAATAATTGTTGAAAAAAATTGTAGTGATTTTAAACTTTAAATGATTACTTAAAAAGGTGTTACTCTAATCAATTTTGAATATTATTTTGTTATGAATGTCACTGTCTATTTTGTGTCTGTTCTAGTTTCTTAAATTTTTCTTGTGTAAAGGGGTCGTTTTTCTCCTAATGGGTAGGCCTATACCTGATTTCTCCAAGCAGTCTTTGTAAAATATTGGTCCTAAATAATGCTATGTTCATAAGCGAAAAATCACATGGCTGCATTATGATGAATGTACGTGTTAGTTCAATATATTTTATATTACTAGGTAACTAAAAATAACTGTATAAATAGACGTAAGTTTCATTTTTTTCTGTTAGACAAAGTCATATGGCAAATTTTTGTTTATATCCTAATTCTAAAAAGGAATCATAATAGAATTATACAGTAAAAATAACACTAAGTTTTTTTTTAATAGTTTTGAAAGTCTAACTGATAAAATTACTAAGAGAGTTTGTGTTTTTGCAGATGTACACAAGCTACACTATGAGTCAGTCCATCTCTTCTAATTGTTTAGAAATGAGTGTAAAAATGTAGGCTTCGATATTTTTAGCCTTAATTTAAGAAGTTACTAACTTCAAACAACTCTTCCATAAAACTTTGTATTTAAAAAATAAATTTATCCAATGCTCGAAATCCTGCTTGTATACTATGGCCCTATTTAAATCGATCCGGTATCAATGTATTAAGTAGCAATAACCCCGCAAAAAAAAAAAAATTAAATGAAAGAAGATTGAGATATACATATATTTTTGTGACGGTACGCATTGGTACGGGGTACCGGCACCTTTTTTCAATGTCGGGAAAAATGATTAGGCCTACTTTTCTTGTAATTCAACGTTAATTGTTAATTTATTATTAGTTGAAAGTTAGGCAATCTATCACTGAGTACCGGCACCTATTTTTTATTTTTACAAAAGAAAAGCACTTTATATACTTTCAGCCGACATGCCGTATTATTAACAACACCTATATGTGAACTTCTCAATCATCTAGAGTCTTAGACAGTCATTATTTTAGATTAGATTTAAGTAGAGTCTAGACCTAGATCTAGTAGGCCTATTACTATAAAAAAAAATTGAAATAATCAGTCATTATAGACATCATTCGCAATTTTATTATTAGGTCTAGGCATTGAAAAGTAAATCTATTAATAAAATATAATAGATCTAAGTCTAAGTACTAACTTATTAAATAAGTCATTATAAGTAGAAGTATTATAATAAATATTGTATAGATCTAGATTGACTAGATTATAGATAGATCTATAGATAGATCTCTAGCTAAGTAGATTATAGAGTATAGTAAACGTATTACAGTATTATTAGATCTATGTCTTATGTCTATATCTAATAATTAAAAAACTTTAGTCTTTATTAATATCTAGACATTTTTCTAATAAAATCTGACTATAGGCATAGCATAGGCTAGACTCGGCAATCAAGATAGAATCTATACTATTACTAGATCTATTCGATTTTTATATATAGATCTAGACTAGAATTAGATTATAGATCTAAATATACTAATGGTGAGATGATATGCGGTGTTAGCTAATAGCGTTGCACAAGAAACAAACCTGGGTTTTTCTAAACTCTAATACTTGGTATGTAATAGTAAAACAGCACCTACCTATATAAATCGTAACTAGCAATCAAAAACCTATATTTATTGTAGTATATATAGGTCTGTGGTTGTATTTTATATAGCCTTCGTAACTTCTTCTATAGAGAAATGACTTTTGTAATTTCTTTTACTGAAAATTGGGCTATTCGCGTCTGACACATATATAATTTTTATGTTCAGCAACAAACCCTATTAGACCTAGGAATAGAGTTGAATAGACAGATGTGTAACATTTCGGTCTTTTCTAATGAAAGAATGTACGTCAGGAATTCTAAATTCGCAGATATAAGCAACGAATTTATGTAAAAATGCTTTTGAAACACAAATTCGAAGCTTATTTCATTAAATAATGAAATCAATAGACTATATTTTGTAATTTTCATGTGTCAAAGTAAAAGACTATCTGTGCAAAGTGTAGTTCTTAAAATTAGATCTAGATATCTAGATCCTTTCGATCTTCTCTCATGTAAACATGTCCTAGATACTTTCATAGTGTTGGGTAACTTTTTTTTTTGAGTGTCTTAAGTTTGTTTTAAGGTAACAGTTATGCCAAGTTTTATTAAGATTGGTCAAACGGTTTTGATTTCTATTCGTAACATAAATACATACGCCTTACCGTACTTTCTACTTTATAGTATAAAATAGCGGACATTACCCGCAGCTTGAGGGCCTTTGTTTGTGTATTACTAATCTAGTGAATTGGATTAAGATCTATGTCAAACTTAGCTAATGTTCCCTTAAGGTTTTCCTCTTTCGCCTCGGAAATAAAAGTAGTTTTGCGAAAATGGGTTTACTCGTTTAGCCGATACATTCATATCTATTAAAAACGAAAGTAGCGCGAGACGAATAGGATATAAAGTACATTTAAAATGGGTTTACCCGATTTGTTAAATGAATGGGATTTTAAAGTACGTCAGGACTTCTAAATTCGCAGATATAATGAACGAATTTTATGCAAAATGCTTTTGAAACACGCATTTGAAGGTTCATTTTATTCAATAAAGAGATCAATAGACTCAATTTTGCATTTTGATGTGTCAAAGTAAAAACTATCTGTGCAAAGTGTAGTTTTAAAAATTAAATCTAGATCTAGATCCTTTCGATCTTCTTTCATGCAAACATGGTCTAGATCCATGAAATAGTAACTGTTGGGCAACTTTTTTTTTGATGGTCTTAAGTTTGTTTTACATAGTCATGGTTCCAGTTAGTACCCAAGGAACATTTATAACAAGTTTAATCAAAATTGGTGAAACGGTTTTGATTTCTATGCGTAACATACGCCTTACTTTCAGCTATATAGTATAAGAAGATTATACATATACACATATATACAGGCGGGAGGATAAACCATGATAAACCATGATAAACGCACTTTGTACGATTTGCAACAAAATCTGGTTGATTTTTTTTTTTTTTGATTTTTGATTTGAGGCACATCGGCACTATTTAGGCCATGTCGTGCCTGCAGTCCCTTAAGGACTACTCTCTCTCTAAACAACAGGGTCGGATTCTATACAGTCATATCATTAAAATCAAGGTCTATTCACAGTTAAAATAGTAAAGGTAGTAAAAATTTAAATATTTGGTAAAAATCTAATGTAAATAGTGCATGTTCACAAATTCATAAATCAGATCTTCGTAGATAGCCCCACTTCCCGGATAAAGCCCAGTACCTTCCCAGGGTCAACATTATCAAATAGTGTATTTAAATTAGTGACTCTAAAATATTTCGCCCTGACATCCTGGTATCTGGGGCAATCAACGAGGATATGTTCCACGGTGATGCGAGAGTCACAGTACTCACAAAGTGGGGGCTCCTCTCTCTTCAGTACAAAAGAGTGCGTGATGTAGGTGTGGCCAATCCTAAGTCTGGACATGGTCGTGCTACCACGCCTTGTCAGACCCTTAGATGTGGGCCGCCACCTGACATCCGCCACAATCTGCCTGAGTTTACTGTGAGTCTCAGCCTCCCATCGGTTCTGCCACTCTCGATAGGTGGCAGAGGCAATACTTTGTCTCAGGTCCGAGTAGGGAATTTGGGTTCCTGACACCGCATGATTTAGGGCTCTCTTTGCTTCTCTGTCTGCGGCTTCGTTTCCCTCAATGCCAACATGGGAGGGGACCCAGATGAAGGTGACATGCCTACGGTCGGCTGTTATTTGGTCCAACAGCTTCAGGCTCTTATGTACCAATGGGATGTCAGTCTTCATCCGCCCCAAAGCTTGCAATGCAGATTTGGAGTCGGAGCAGATTATAAATTTACTCCTTTCTGATGCTTTTACGGCCATAAGTGCAAGCAATATTGCGTGCAATTCGGCCGTAAAGATGGAGCAGCCATCGGGGAGTCTACGGGAGATTGTTTTGTTCCGAAAGGAGCAGGCACACGCGACCTTTCCCTCCATTTTGGATCCGTCTGTGTAGATGGTGCCACAATCTCCGTAGCTCTCCTGCAGTTCCCTAAAGTGGACTTGTAGTATGCTTGGGTCTGTATTTTCTTTTTTGAAATTAAGGAGGGATAAATTTAATTTGGGTTTATTCATTAGCCAAGGAGGATTCTGAGGGGTTTCTATTTTAGAGATTTGGTCAATGGGTGGGGTTAAATTTTGGATGGGTTCTCTCATTCGAAGGCCCAACGGCTGTATGACGTTAGGCCTTCGATTGTATAATTCTACCTCTGTGGGGTTAAATATGGAGTCAAAAGCAGGGTTCGTGGGGTTGGATTTTAGCTTGACTATATACTGCATTGCAAGCTTTTTCATTCTTATATCCATGGGGAGTTCTCCAGCCTCCACATGGAGACTTGGGATAGGTGATGTACGAAACGCGCCGAGACAGAGACGCAGGGCAGCATTTTGTATTGGTTCCAGTATTTTTAGGTACGACTTCCTTGCTGCTCCATATATTATGGATCCGTAGTCTAGCTTGGATCGAATTAGACTCCGATAGAGCAGCAGCAAGGTATCTCTGTCAGCTCCCCAGTCCGTATGGCTGAGTACTCTTAGTATGTTTAATGACTTTTGGCATTTCTTCTTAAGTTCCTTAATGTGGGGGAGAAAATTAAATTTGGAATCTAAGGTGAGGCCTAAAAATTTTGTAGTTTTCACGACAGGGATCTTCTTTTTGTGTATAAATAGTTCAGGGTCTGGGTGGAGTCCCCTTAGATTACCAAAATGCATACTAACTGTTTTGGAGTCTGAGAATTTGAAACCATTATAGTTTGCCCAACCCTGAATTTTGTTAAAACATAACTGTAATTTTCTTTCTAAGGTGTTCATGTTTTTCCCATAAGTAAGAATGACAAAGTCATCAACATACAAAGAGCACTCTATGCCAGGGGACAGCGCATTTATGATGCTATTTATTTTAATGTTGAACAGGGTGACTGACAGAATGCTGCCCTGGGGTACACCCATTTCCTGGTCATGAGTGTCAGAAGCGGAGTTGCCCACTCGAACCTGAAATTTTCGATCTTTCAGAAATTCCTCCACAAAACGGGGGAGGTGTCCCTTAAGCCCCATAAGCGCCAGGTCACGTAGAATGCCATGTTTCCAGGTTGTGTCATAGGCCTTTTCTATATCGAAGAATACAGCTACTAGATGTTCTCTTCTGAGTAATGCATTTCTAATATAAGCTTCCAGCCTTACCAGGTGGTCAGTTGTTGTCCGCCCCTGCCGGAATCCGCACTGGTAGTTTGAGATCACTTTATTCCTTTCCAGGTACCAGACCAGCCTACTGTTAATCATTCTTTCCATGGTTTTGCAGATGCAGCTTGTTAGTGCTATTGGTCGATAGTTAGCTGGGTCAGAGCCGTCTCTTCCCGGTTTAGGTATCGGTATAACTGTGGCTTTCCTCCAGCTGTTTGGGAAAGCGCCTGTTTGCCACACACAGTTATAGACCCCTAGCAGGACTGCCAATGAGGGTTCGGGAAGGTGCTTGAGGAACTGGTAATGGATTTCGTCTTCTCCAGGCGCTGTGTCATGTGACTTGTCCAGCGATTCCCTCAGTTCCTCAAGCGAGAACGGTTTGTTGTAGTCTTCATTGTTCTCTGACCTGAAATCAATGGGGTGTCTTTCCTCCCTGGTTTTGACTTTTTGGAACTCTGGCGTGTAGTGTGCAGTGGATGATTTTTCTGCTATTGAGGATGCAAGGCAGTCAGCTATTTCTCTGGGGGACGTGACAGTTCGTCCTTGGTTTTTCAAATGCCCTATTGCATTTGATTCTTTCCCTTTGATTCGCCTTACTGCCTTCCAAACCGCTCTAGCAGAAGTTTTGGCATCCAGACTGCCGACAAAACTTCTCCAGGAATTCCTTTTGGCTGACCGTATGGTTTGTCTAGCCTTTGCTCTAGCTATTCTGAATAGCTTTAGGTTTTCCTGGGAAGGATTCTTTATAAATGCAGCCAGTCGTTTTTTCCTATCACCAATAGCACTTTTGCAAGCTGTATCAAACCATGGTTTGCTAGGCCGTTTTGGATTTGCAGAGGTTAGGGGTACAACTTTCCTGGCTATACTTAGTAGCTTGCTAGCAAAGGTATCAGCTGGGTTCTGTTCATGGAGGATATTTTCTGTGATATCCTCAGAGCATCTTTTTTGGAATTGTTCCCAATCGGCCTTATTCAGTTTCCACCGCTGAGGTCGTCCCAATGAAGGGAGATTGTTAGTAATGATGATTGGGAAGTGATCACTTCCCCGTAGATCATTGCTAACTGACCATTTAAAATCGTCCAGAAGTCCGGGGACGCATACGGTGAGGTCAATGCATGTGAATGATCCAGTTCCTGGGTGCAAGTAGGTCGGCGATGCATCATTAAGTATGCATAAATCATGTTGGAGGAAGATATCCTCCAGCATACGACCTCTTGTGTCGGTATTGTTGGATCCCCACATGGTGTTATGGGCATTGAAATCCCCAAGGATTAAATAAGGCCGGGGGAGTTGTTTCAATAGGTCCTCCATGTCTGTTCGGTTTAATGGAGCGCCTGGTGGTAGATACAGGCTGCAGCAAGTGACAACCTTGTGAAGGGTTATCCTAGCTGCTACGGCCTGTAGTGTGGTCTGTAGTTCTACCCTCTCATGGGGGATGCTATCCTTCACAAGGATACAGACTTCACCTGATGCTCTCTCTGCATCCTCAACATTCTTGGTGTAAGCACGGTAGCTTCGGAAGCTGATGCAATCTTTCAGAAATGTTTCCTGTAAGCAGACAGCTACAGGAGTCTCAGAGTCCATCAGTAGCTGCATTTCCTCGTAATTGGCCTTGAGGCCTCTACAATTCCACTGTACAATTCTGGAATCCATGGCTTATTCTAGATGACCTACTTGGAGCTATTTGGCCTTGGGAGGCCCCCGGAGGGGTTTCCCTTTATTCCAGTGACCTTGGTATTTTTATTCTTGGGTTTGGATGGAGAGGAGGACAACCCCCTTTTGGGGGAAGTCTTTCTCTCTGGAGAGGGGAGATCCCTCTGGTTAGAGCGGAGGTTATTTCCTCCTCTCTCACCCCGGGCATCCTCTCCGCTTTGATTTCTCCCCTTAGGGAGTTGGTCAACCTCTAACTCGGTAGAGGTTGGGGTGTCTGGCTGGGTTCTCTGAGGAGAACCTGTGTCAGACATGATGTCTCCGGGTTCTCCCGGAGTATTGGTTTTGACATGCTGCTCAGTCTCCATGCTCTCATCAGCGAGCACAGAGAACCTGTTCTTTAGCATGACAACAGGGCTTTCTTGTTTCTTCAGAGGTGTGTTCTTTGGAGGTGTTTTCTTCTGAGTTGGAGGAGGAGGAGGGGGTGGTGGGGTCAATGTGTCCGTCTGTGTGGCTATGGATCTTCCTTTCTTAGCAACAGCCTGGGCGTAGGTCTTTGTCAAGCCGAATTGGCCCTTGGGTAGGGCCAGTACAGCCGATTTCGCCTGGCTAAAGGTACATCCGTTTCTTGCCTTGTACTCCTGCACGGCAACCTCCTGTTTCCACACAGGGCAGTCCTTGGAGTAGGCTGAGTGGCCAGCTTGACAGTTTGGGCATTTGAACTGGGCTGTGCAGCCCTTGTCCTCATGACCCTCTCCAGCACATCTGGCACACACAGTGTTCCTCTTGCAGACTGCCGCGCCGTGTCCATAACCCTGGCACTTGAAGTACCTCATGGGGTTAGGTATGTAGGGCCTCACTGGAACTCGTAGGTATCCTGCCTTCACATACTCTGGCAGTGTCCTAGTTCCGAATGTGAGGATAATAGTGGCGGTTTTGACCTCCTCACCCTCCCTGCGCCTGGTAATGCGCCGGGCATGGGTGACTCCTTCAATGCCCTCCACTATTTCCTTCTCGGAACATTCCAGTAGGTCCCTAGAGCTGATTACACCTCTGCTGGTGTTCAGACTCTTGTGTGGCATGACTTCCACTTGGAGATCACAGAGTCTTCTGCATCTTAAAAGCCCATCAGAGTGTGTCCTTCTACAAGGAGTTCCATTGATTTGTGTAGCTTAGACACACTCTTGGGCTCTCCCACTACTGACTTGAGTCCCTTATAGATAATAAAAGGGCTCAACTTTGTCAGGCTTTTACCCTCCTCTGTGCACCTAACCACCAGAAATGATGGCCAGGTGGCACAGCTTTTTGGGACCTCCTCTTTTTTATCGTCAATTCGACGTTTTCGTAGTTTTGTGTGTGTTTTTTTGTCCATACATATTTTGGTTAATTCGGCACCTGTGCTCCCCACCCGCCATCGAGTCCAACAAGGGGACGGGCCATTCGGATGTCCAGAATGAGCCCGCCAGGGCTACACAGGTGCTATACTCAGTCAGCTGCTACATCGGACATGTGTCCGATACAGCAGCTCCCTGATTGACCCTCCAGCCACCGCCCTCCAGCATAGGTCGACGACCTATGCTGGTAGCTCGGCATGACCAGCCGGTTGACCCAGAGCGGGCCATCTGGGTCTCAGGTCTAGGGGAACTTGGAGCCAAAGTATTGTGTTGTTGTGGTTTATCCTCAGATAGCCACCACTCAAACACCAGGATCTCTTTATCCCCCCTTACCCGTCGCAGTCCACGGCAAACGGACTGGTCTAGGACGTAGTGAGAATTTAAAGTTAAGGAGACAGTGTGATGATCAATGAAGGCAGACTTAGGAAAAGAGGAGGCAGACACAATGATAGAAAAGAAGTAGGGCACTTTTGAGCTCCAAAAGTGCTAAGGAAAGAGGAGCGCAGTTTAACGTCATGTCTCGGGACGCGCTGGCAACATGACACCCTCGTTAACCGTAGGCCACAAAAACAGATGAACTTTACATCATCTGCCCTATAGACCACAAACTAGTTAGGCCAGGTTCACATCTAACTTTACATTCACTTTCACGTATCCTTTGATCTGCGGGACGGTTGGGGCACTACACAAGATCTGTTAACCTTCTTTATCCATTCTTATCTCTCATTTGTCTTTGATATAATTTCATTCGGATGTTCTTTCTGAAAATATTGAAGCCTACCTGGGTGGACCACTGGTCGTGCGGTTTGCGCGCTGGACTGTCGTTTTGATTTATCGACGATCGAAGGTTCAAACCCTGCCTGCTCCCATCCCCCGTCGTCCTGCGGGAGGTTTGGACTAGGAAGTAAACTATCTTCAACTCTGAAGGATTATCCGAATAATGTAAAACATTTTACTTCGGGGGCCGATTTTGAGTTTGTGTTTCCACACAAACTGTCTTTTGTAACCTTGTTTTATATTGATGAGGTATTTTTTTAGCTTCAAACCACACTGGTTGGGGTTTAAACTCAAAACCCCCTTTGGCTACACTCATAGAATTTGGAGTGTGTAATTTGCTTTTTTTTATATTGAAGAGGTATTTTTTTAGCTTTAAACCCCTCTGAAGGGGGGTTTAAAATCAAACCCCCTTTGGCTACGCTCATAGCATTTTCAGTATGTAATTTGGTTTTTTTATATTTAAGAGGGGGTTTTATAGTAAATTTCGGAGGGAGTTTTATAATCAAAATCTTCCTTAGCTATGCTCTTGGAATTTGGGGATTGCCATTTGCATTATTTTGTTTTGTTTTATAGAACAGGGGAATTTAACTGCAAACCCCCCTGGAAGGGGTTTTAAACTCAAAACTGCGCTGGGGCAAGTGTTGGTTTTGTATTAAAATCTAACCTACAATAAACAAATTCAAAGCAAAAAATCAGTCACTAAAGTCCGTCTCCCCACATGATTTAATTTCAGGGGGGGGGGGTTGAACCCCAAACTTTCCCACCCCCTGGCTACGCCCATGGACTTGGTGATGTGCAGCATATCAATGCCGAACAAACACAAATTAAGCCAAGGAGGTCTGTTAGGGTCTATATTTACTTCATTAGAGCTGGATAGGGAGAGATTTATATTGGTTACTTCATAAACCAAGTAGGGTTTTGTCACTTTTGTTGAATTTCAACTTTTGAGATTTGGTTAATAGATGGAATTAAATTTTGAATAGATTCTCTTATTCACAGGCAAACGGCTTTTCTGTTCTGTTTTCTAACAGGATCCTCTCCCCTTGCTAGCTTCAGATACCAAATATTAGAAGTAAATATCTTAACATAAATAACATTAAAACACTGTTGGACAGCATGTAATACAGATACCGCGTAGTACTGATTTATATCAGGGAAGTGGGGCAGGCTGCGTGAATCTGAGTGTTAATTTGAGGGAAAAGTACGTAAAATTCTTAGCCCTAAAACTGTCAAGGTGGGTTTTACAGGTTTACCTCAACAGGCTAAGGCAGTAATCAAAGAGCAACAGCAAACCAAGTTGCATAATAACTGAACAGTGAATAAATGGTCATTGTTAATTACATAAATGAACGTACACTCAATTTCGGCCACACGGCTCGGTAGCTTCAAATACTAAAAATATGGATCAAGAATCAGTCACGGTTCCAGGGATGAGCTCAGGACTACACTCTCCATCCTAGCCCCTAGCCTAACACCGTGAAACAAAGTGTAACTTAGATCTAGCGATGCCGCTAAATCACAGAACTTTCATAAACGACACCCGTACCGAAATATCAACCTGATTACTAGATTTATATGTACTTAGGCCCAGTGGCGTCACTAGAGGGGTGCATACGAATGGATAAACTTATTCTTAATGTGGAAAAATAGCAAGATTTTCTTGTTTGATAAACAGTGGGCATGTCCACAATTAGAAACTCGCGAGAAGACTGAAGAACATTTATCAGGTTTTCAAATTAGGAACATTTTGGCATTGCTATGATTGACGAGAAAACAGAGGAACATCTTGTACTTATAAATTGCTTGATATTGCATTGATTCTAGTAAAGCAAAAGTTGGCATTTGGTGGCGAATTGAAGAAGACTTATCATTGAATAATAGATTTTTTTCTTGGGATTGTAAAAATGTTATCCAAATATAAACTAGTACTGAAATAATAATTTATAAGATTGCAAAGCAGCGATGCAAAAAAAAAAAGTTATTTCCAATCTCGTACCAAAACTCAAGAGTTTATAAATATTTTAGCAAACCACTTAAGGAATATACTTATCAGATACCGGTACATTAATGCTGCAAAGTACTCTGGCATGTCTTTCATCACAACTAACATAGATCTCTGAAGTTGTAAGATATAGTAACAGTAGCAATGGTAATGTTGAAATGACAGAAATGTTGTAGGATATTCCTCTTGAAGTGGACCAATAACTGATGGTATCAGTTCTTATAATTTAAACCGCCTTATTTAAAACGCCTTGAAAAAATAGGATGAGCTCAGGGACATGGTAATGCAGCTTCAATGTCAAGGATTCATCAAAGGCGTGCAGGCAGTATTAATGAAGAACAGAAAAGAAACTTGAAGAGATGCGTACATCGCTTACTTAAGCAATGTGGTCCAAATTCTTAATCGGTAAATGCTTCTAACATACATTTTTTCGGTTTTCTATCTTTGTCGCTTTTGCCAATCAATGGGATATTTTAATTATTGATAGAACAACTCGCTGGTGTGCTCATCTTGTTGCTGTTATACCCATGAAAGAACGATTTTATGAAAGTATGGCGGCGAAAATCTTTGCCGTTGCTCAAAAATACAAACACTAGAGAAGCAGCGCAAAGACGATTGCCAGCTCTCTGTGACTACTTGTATACCTTTCATTGCTTGACTTTCTTGTTGGCAGATGTATTGGGAGAAAAGTCAACACAACACAAGAGTACCTTCAAATTTAAGTGTTAATTATTGGCAAAGTGTTGGCTAAGCTAGAGCACTTCAACATTGACTCTACGAAATGCGTGACAAGTTCAAGTCCAGGAAACAACTGACTACTTTTTTCTCTCGTACAAGGAAAACTGATATTTTCAAAAACCCATCCCGTGTTCACATTCCTACCCGGAGACATAAACCAAGGGATATAACTGTTTCATACTAAAATATCAATAAAGAAATAACATATTCACTCTCACCATACCTGCCCCGCAGACAAGATATTTGAACAGAATACCAAAACTAGAATACATCTACCGGCAGCACAGTTCATTTTGAAGGAATTCAACGAATTTTTAACAGCTTTTGATTTAAGCCTTTAAATGTTTCTTGACAGCGAGGCAGCAGCAGAAAGAATGCAGCTGTCTCAGACAGTGATCTTGGTGCCTAGGACTGAGACGAGTATCCGACGCTTTCATGGCGATGGTCCTGCCAGTTCCTTCAAAATGTGGAGAGAGCATGGAAGTCTCAACACATGGTGCATCCAGAGGAAAAATGTGACTTCCTCTTTGCACATCTAGGTGAGGCAGTGAAGGCCGAACTTAGGTGTCACCCTCAGACGACAAGGGCATGTCCAGATGCCCTGGTACAAGTTCTACGCTCCACTTATGGAGAAAGGAGGAGCATCAACTGCCTAATTGGGCAGCTGTTCAGAATAAGCCAGCACCCGAATGAGTCTGTCCGCACCTACTCACACCGTCTCCTTCAGGCATTTGAAGCACTCACCGACAGGCAGAGAGCTCTATCTGAAACTCCTTTCAGCGAGTCTATCCTGAGGGACCAGTTCGTAGAAAACCTCAGTGACAGGACCCTAATGAGAGACCTGTTAGAAAGGTTGCGTGACCGGCCAGAATCTACCTTTCTGTCCATAAGAAACACAGCCATCAGGTGGGCACAGGACGAGGATGTCGCGCTGCAAGTCAACGTCACATGCAGTGAGATAAAGATTGAAGGCCAGCTAGCTGCACTTTCCAAACAAGTGGAGGAGCTGGCAGCCCAGATTGTACGTCTACAACTTTCAGGGCCAGAGAACTTTAGCTGTCCTCACTGCAACCACCATCAACCAGGTCAAGTTAGGGACATTCTGGTGGACAGATTACCTCACAACAGCGTGTGAGCACAAACCGCTTCCATAGCAAGAAAAGGCAAGCGACGAAGAACAGAAAATGTTACACTTGTGGCAAACCTGGCCATCTTGCAAGAAATTGCAGATCAGGTTCCAAGGCCAACAAGGGAAACGTGGGAACCAAGATAATCATCGACACCACAGACGAAACTGTTCTAACTGTGGAAGCCGGGACCACTTTACCCAGGCTTGCCCTAATGTCACTGTAGCAGTGGATCACGTTCAGGTTGCCTCAGTTGAACACCCACAGGCAGTACAACTGCAACCTGCCCCCAAGCCAACAGAATTGTCGGTTGAGGTGCCACAGAATCCTAGGCGATCCAACACTGCACCTGATTCGTTGGTTTGCAGAAGCCAACCCGCAGTGGCAGAAATGATGTCGATCCATACAGAAGTTGCCTCACCTGACACTTCTAGTAATCATGCAGAAGGAGGTAGGAAAACAAATCCTTTCCTACAGTTACATCTAGTTCAACTTGAATCCACCTTGCTTTACATGAGGTTCCTGAGTGGCAGAGGAAAAGAAATGATCTTCTGAACATTGGATGCCGAGTTCTTGTTGAACGCAGAGTCAGAGGCCAGGGCAGAATGTTCATGCAGTATGAACCCTCATGTTACATAATTACTGCCGTGCCAAAATACGCCTCTGGATGGTACATGGTAGAATCAGAAGATGGCAGTACATACAGATATGTACGAGAGGAAGAAATGAAGTTCGTTTCCTCGCCATATTAGTATGATTCTTGATTTGAATTTTTTTTCATGTAAAATGTTGCTATACTTCTATGTAATATGATGCATTATTAATAAGTACTTTTTGTTATATTATTGAAGCTCTAATATTTTGTGTAATGTATCTTTTTCCAATTGATGGAATGTATGAACACTATGTGTGTATTATATTTTTAGTAATTTGTTAGTATTTTGTTTTGCGAGGACGCAACAATTTTAAGGCGGGATGAATGTGAGCTTGCGCTTCCCAGAGCTATTTTTTAATGTGCATTTTCATAGGCATTAGTATATTCTTTTTTTATAGGCTAGTGCCAAATTTATTATTTGTACTTCCGCTTTTTGGGTAGGTTAGGGTGGGGTGTATAAAAAGTGATGCCCACGCTGTTTTAAAACAGTTGAGTGTACCGTTGACCAGTGGTCAGTACAGTATCTCTGTCTGGGTGACAGCCTGTTACAAATGAAACAAAAAGACGAGCCCCCATGTTACAAATGAAATGAGTGTGAGCTGGCGCTCCTAGATCTAATTTTTTATCTATTTTTATCTTTATTTTAATTTGTAATTTATATAGGCCAGGGCTATGATGTTTGTAATTTAGTGTCTTTTTAGTTTATATAGCTCAGTGCTGAGTATTTTGTAGTTTCCGCTATTTATAACTTTCTGCTAGTTTTAGTCTTTTTCTGTTATTTGTGTTTTACTCGTAGAGGAAAAGTAGTTTTTAAAAAAGTTAACTAGTCTTAGAGCTGTGGATGTTCTTTCCTATTTTTTGTCCCTGGTTAGTTCTGCTTATTTTTGTGCTGGCTACATGACACCCTCGCTAACAGTAGGCCACAAAAACAGATGAACTTTACATCTGCCCTATAGACCACAAGGTCTGAAAGGGGAACTAGTTAGGCCAGGTTCACATCTAACTTTGCATTCACTTGCACCTATCCTTTGATCTGCTGGACCGTTGGCACTGCACAAGATCTTTCAACCTTCTTTCTCCATTTTTATTTCTCATTTGTTTTTTATATAATTTCATTCGGATGTTCTTTCTGAAAATATTGAAGCCTGCCTGGGTGGACCATTTCGGGGGCCGATTTTGAGTTTGTGTTTCCACACAAACTGTCTTTGTAACCTTGTTTTATATTGAAGAGGTATTTTTTAGCTTCAAATTCCACTGGAAGGGAGTTTAAACTCAAAACCCCTTTGACTACACGCATAGAATTTCGAGTGAATAATATGCTTTCTTTGTAATATTAAAGAGGTATTTGGGGGGTTTAAACTCAAAACTGAGTCAAAAACCATTTAGCTACGCTCATAACATTTTGAGTGCATATGTGAGCTGGCACTCCTAGATCTAATTTTTATCTATTTTATCTTTATTTTAATTTGTAATTTATATAGGCCAGGGCTATGATGTTTGTAATGTAGTGTCTTTTTAGTTTATATAGTTCAGTGCTGAGTACTTTGTAGTTTCCGCTATTTATAACTTTCTGCTAGTTTTAGTCTTTTTCTGTTATTTGTGTTTTACTCGTAGAGGAAAAGTAGTTTTTAAAATAGTTAACTAGCCTTAAAGCTGTGGATGTTCTTTCCTATTTTTTGTTCCTGGTTAGTTCTGCTTATTTTTGTCTTTGACATTAGTGTTGGATTGGTTGTTATTTTTTTATTTTCAGTTTAAGTGCAGGTCTGTAAACGGTATAGAGCCCCCATATGAGTTTAGAATAGAAATAACTTTTTATCTTCCTTTTTGTATTTTTGTAAAATTAAATTTTAAGATTCTCTTTTTAATGCTGTTTAATTTGGTATATAATGTTGTGTAGTCCGTGTCTTTAGTAATTTGCTAGATTTTATTATAGCGTACGGCTAGGTACAAATTAGGAAAATCAGTAGTACGGCTAGGTACAAATTAGGAAAATCAGTAGTCCAGTTTAGTTTTAGGTAATTAGCGTGACGTCATGCTCTCCGATATGTTCGCGCTGACCAGTTATAGCTAGCTCCGGAACCACGTTGAGCTCTCTTTTGTATTGACCATTGGTCAGTGCTGACAATGGTGCCGTTATAGTTATTTAATTGTAGTGTAAATTTCAGCTGGGACCGCCTGTAAGTTGCAAAATGTTTTTATTTTTACTTTGTTTATTTTGTATTTATATTAATAGTTCCTACATCTACTGTTATAGTCTAGATGTAGACTGATTAGTGGAGTGACATCACTGGCTAGTTAATTAGCCATGATTACCTCTGATGGAACCGGAAGTTCCCTAGACTTGGGTAGCGTCACCCCTTTTAGCCAGCCATAATGATCCCCTTATTGTTTTTCTATTGTTTGTCCATGTGTAAATATTTTATGTTCCCTAAGTATTTTTATTACTACAATATTGTTAGGATAATGGCTTTAGCAAGTTGGCAGGTTCCTAATTTTAATTTTTTAATCTAAATGATCGCTGTCATGGCGGCTTTGTTCAGTTTGTTAAGCCTAGACTTAGATTTATGTTATTGTTGTCTAGCCCAACTGGTGTTGTGGCATAGACATTAACTTTTACTCATGTATTGCTTTCATTAGCTACAGGCTGGTAGTGAATATTACCTTATGTCTGTATTATTTTGTATGTGTTAGTCTAGATCTAATTCATTATTATTTTGTTATTATGTCTTATGTTTTATGTATTTGTAATTGCAGGCTATAATTCCTGCCTGTCTGCTAACTGTTTGCCGCAGTTATTACTGCCAACTGTTTGCTGTCGTTATTATTACTGCCTAACTGTCTGCCGCAGTTAGGCCTATAGCTGTTGCCCTATAGCTGTCGTTATTGCTACTGTCGTTATTTTTACTGCCTGTCTGCCAACTGTTTGCCGCAGTTATTACTGCCAACTGTGCTGTCGTTATTACACTGCCTTACTGTCGTTATTTCTATATAGTAGCTTACGGCTGTAGTTCTGCCGAATAGCTGCTTTATTTGTTAGGTTCAGTTCGGTAGGGTTGATTAGTTGTTTAGTAGTGTGTATATTTAGTTTTTGCTTATTTCTAGGTTTATTTCCATTTTCGTACTCACATATATTTTTATTACTGTTGTTTTGGTTTCAAGTAAATAAAGTATATATAAGTTCCTTTTATAATTTTAGTTGGCTGTTTTACTTTTAGTTAGCTAGTTTAGTTTAGTTTAGTTTAACTGTGCTGTCTGGTTGCTTAGGCTACTCTAGCCCCTTTGGTCGCAGACCCGAGGTGCACAGATTGGGCCCACCCAGTAGAGCTACCACCTGCCTACTGTAAAAATATTGAACAAATGCTGAGCAGCAGATCACACAAAAAAAGGGCCTCACTCAGTAGCGCCACCCTGACCTGCTCACATGAGGTTGCTTGTAAGAGTACCCCATGTTACATATTAATGGGGATTGATTCTTAAAAGAGCACCCCACTCAATATAACAAAATTTTGATCAATTAATTTACCTATTAGCGGTTATAGCTAAAGATATTCAATTAGAATTATAGCTAGACTTAGGCACTTTAGATCAACAGATCAGTGTTAAAAGTATGCTGGCACGTTCGTGCAGAGGTGTACTGGTCCCTTCTTGTACTGCCTAGGTTATTAAGTATAACCTCCAGGTATACAATTAACTAATGTATGCAACAAAAGACTTTACAAAGTCGCAGGTAAACATATTTACAAAGTTTATTTACATGAGTAAAATAAATGTGTAAATAAAGGGCCATCAACTCACAGGCCGACACAACAAAAAGTAAACAAAAGATACTCAAAAATAGTATGGCACACAGCCCTAGTCATATGTTACATTATCGTCACATTCTGGAGAATACACATTTACATGAGTAAAATAAAGGTCACAGGCCTCAATAATTTTGACCATTCTGGGGTTACAAGCTTCAGGCTGACAATAGCCACTTTTAGCCAAAAAAAAAAAAAGCGTCATGATGAATTATAGGCTTCAGGGAAACCTATGAGCCTACAAGCGTCATAGAATCCCACATATACGTTTGGTAAAGCCCATCTGATGATTCAATACAGGTTGAATCCCTCAGAGAAAGGTTACAAAAATATGTCACGTTTGGGAGTACCCCAGGATGCAGAACATCAGGGTAAAGATATACTGCCTGGAAATCATTTGAGGCTATATCTACAAATAAATACATTATATAAAATACAATAATACTAAAGATATACTTAGCCCAAAGATCTCCAGAGCAGGGTACACTTCTCCAAATACCCCATGACACACGACCACTAACAGAAAAAAATACTATTAACAACACAGGTCAAGTGGTCAAGCTGGTAACTAAGCACAGTTTGCAAGGCCTTTTATAAACTACATAAGGGGAATCACTCCTGTCTTTACAAGTAATCAAAAATAGTTATTTCCCCATTATGTCACACAGCCGAAGATCTTTGTGGTCTGACGTGTAATTATTTTATTATTCTGTACCTGGGACGGCCTGTAAGTGTATAACTATTTTATATTTTCTTTTACTAGATCTATGTCACACTATGTGTAAATATGCTAGATATATTTTAATTTAGTTTTATTTTCTAGTTGGCAGTTTTGTTTTGAACATGTTGATTTAAAGATGGCGGCGCCCATCAGTCAGAGTGTTCTAGATCTGATTTTGTATTCATAGTTTTGCATTTATGTATTGCAGGCTATTACGGTATTAGTTTACGAGACTAGAAACGCTAAATCGGGTTTCTCTTATATTTTAAGAATATGCAGAAAAAAATGCAGATTACAAATATGTAATTTGATTTCCTCGGAGATAAATAGTTTTTAAAATATATATTTTTAAGTTTTATTTCTTATTACCATATATAGTCATTGGAAATACGCCATTTTGGTTTTAAGGCTTGAATTACTTGCCAACTTTTTTCTGTTGCTGTTTTGTCTTTCTTTCTAGCAGCTATTAGATCTAATATTAAAATTCATTTAAAATGCAAACAATCTTTTGTACTTTGAAAAATAACTAAAAATCGAAATTAAAATCATCTAGTTAAAGTAATAACAACAGACAAAAAAAAAAGAAAATAAAAATAAAAAATAACTCTAAGCCTAACAAAATATCTTTTATTGGCAAAATAAAAGTAATAAAATAAATAGATACTGGTACCCTGACTTTCAATACATGAAAATAATGGACATAAAAATTGTTATTTAATGATGAAATAAATGACATGCAAAAAAAATGTAGTATCTTTTTAAAAATGGGTATATTTGTATGTATTTTTTATGTAAAAGGCAAGAAAAAATAATTTAATTAATAAATTTTAAGTTAAAAACATATACCCCATTAAATATACAAACCTCTATACTTAACTAAATATCTTTATTGGCAATTTAAAAATTGACAGTAAATAAATAGGCATTTAAATACATAAAAATAATAGACATTAAATGTTATTTAAGATATTAAAAAGCATGCAAGAAAAAAATCAAATAGCCAAATAGATCTAATCTGAATATACTGTAAGATGAAATATTAATCAACACTTAAAAATTTAGGCTAAAGCATCATACTCCAAGCAGTGGATTTGGCAAAAAAACAGTTACATGTGGCCTCTTGTAGTACAACCACATCAAAGTGATTACCATTTGTATGCAATAGTGTTATGTTGCAGCATATATGGTTGTCTGTGTGAGATAGTATGTATGTGTTTGCATCATGAAATAAAGGTTTTAATAAAAGCCATGAGTATTTTGTTTTGTTGTGGTTTGGTGAGAATGTATAGATGTAGTAGTGTAGCAGCTGCAAGCATTTCTGCAGTTGTGGCCCATGTTGTATCTTTTTTCATCAGCTCCAGTTAAAAAAAAATATGGTAGCTATAAGTACAAGTTCTTTATCCTTCTCTTATTATGTACGGTAACCTATAACCATATTGAATGAAAAACAATGCACAATATAAGAATAAGCAATATCTACAAAAAGGTAGAGAAAGTAATGATAGGACTGAAGAGTGGAAGGGAACTCCTTTTATAACAGATTTGGGAAATGTTACAATGGCATCACAGTTAGTAACCTTGTGATGGCTCCAAATAGGGATGGGGCGATGAAAATCAAAGACTTTATCAAATCTCTTTAATGAGATGAAAGAGCTTCAAGATCAAATAATATGTCACTACTTCTGTGGACCAAATAGGGGAGGGGGTCGAGACTCTATGACAATCAGAGTGTATTTGTCATACGTAACTACTTATAGACTGCCAGCCGACACGATATGATCCAACCACGGGAGTTTTTGTCGTACATAACTATCTGTAGAAGCTGGCCGACATTATAGGATACAACCAAGAGAGTTTTGATCGTGACATCGTTTATGTTGCGTCACGTTTCAGTCTTAGTCTCATCCGACGTAGACCTCAGTTTAACTGCATGTCAGTGAAACGAACCGAAAAATAAAGCGAAGAAGGATAAATTTTGACCAAGTAAAACACCGTACCTTGCCCTTCTCCCTTTATGAGCATACCAGCGATCCTAGCACTAGATGACCTAATATGACCACGGCGCCGGCGAAGCTCCGAACAGGGGAAGGTGATTACATCACACCTAGTTCTGCCATAAAGACAAAGATTGCGTGTGACGGCCGGCGCAGCGAGGGTTTAAGGGTAGGTAAGAATAAACGGAGACAATCGCCACCTGTACGGTACGGCGGGAGAGAAAAACTTGCTTTGGACTCCGTAACGGAATGTAATACATGGGCGCTAGTGGATCCATGTGAAGAGAAGGGTTGGTGGGTGGAGTCGCTACACCCCCCCTCCCCACAAATACACATCTTAAACAAATTTAGTGTAATAGGTGAGGAGTTTTTTGTTTTTTTTAATGAACTCCGAAAGTAAAGATGCATAAATTATCTAAATAGTAGTGTGTATGCTTCTTATCTGTTTCTTTATACATTGGCTTTTGTTCCCCACTCTACCCAAAGTAAATTTCAGATTGTGAAACATGATAGATTAACAGGTGCTATGTTACGTTTAACAAAGACTTTCTTGATCTAGTTACACTCGACCTATCCTCCCTCCAAGAGAAGTGGAGCCAGAGGTAGTGGTAAGAATTATAATCACAGACATTAGTCCTATCCAGTGGCGTACCGAGGGTGCCAGGCGCCCGGGGCGGTATAGTCTGTTGGCGCCCCCCCCCTATTAATATGCGTAATCTATATTTGCATTAAAACAATCACCAATCAATAAATTATTTTTTTTTATTGTAAACAAAGTTAATGAACAATCTGAAGCAACATTAGCCATTTCTTATAGAACTACTTTTCGTGATCTTGCACTAGCAAAGTTGTCAATGACATCATCAAAATTAATTGTTTCGACCAGCTCCTTTTCTATGCTTAGCAATGCCAAGTCTGACAGACGCTCCTGACCTATTGAAGCTCTCAAATAAGTTAAAATGATTTTTAGTTTACTAAAAGAACGCTCACAGCTAGCAACTGACACAGAGATTGACAGCATAATTTGCAAAGCAATTCGCAAGTTTGGAAATATGCCATTGCCATATGAAATAATAAATGAAAGTAATTCTAATGGGCTGCTTGGGGTAGCATCTGGCCGGGTTTTCAGCAACATACTGCAGTCACTGATTTCTACGAACAGTTCAGTTCCATCGATATCAATTTTATAAAAGTCAGCCAGCGTAACACAGTGCTGTTGAATATCATTAGAGGTATCATTAGCAAACAATTTGCTGATGTTGAATAGAGATCCAAACTTTTCATCTAACGTCTTCAGACGACCAAATCGTGTTGTCATCTCCTGGATTAGTCTATCAATAACTGATTTCATAATGCGAGTTATTTCTTCAACCGCAGCGAGTCCTGCATCACCAACATTTTCACCAGGCATCTGTTTTCGACGTTTAATTCTTCCTTCTATCCTAATTCCCAATTGTTTCACACAGAACTTTAGCTGCATTGACTGCAGTGATGCAAACATCTTCTCGAATGCTACTTAGCCGTTGCTGCAGTCCTTCTAAATCCAGTGCTGCGTCATGGAAATTCATTGATGGATCTTGCAGTCGTTTTTGAATCCGGTCAATTTTTGACAAAACTGCATGCCAGAAATCAAGTAGAGTGATGAAATTGAAATTCATCACATTTTGAAGCAAACTGTATGCATCATTCTGAGTCTCACTAGTTTGAGTACCATCTTCATACAGGTTTTCTACGTTTCTACGTTTAAACCATGTTAAAGTCATTGAACTTACTGCAAAATTAGCATCCTTGTTCTGAAATACTTCTGGCCCACGAGAAATCCACTCCATACGAAGATTGTCTGCTACGTTTGATAAGCCCGTAATGGAATCAAAATCAATGTAACCAAAATCATGTGAATCAAGGAGCATACGCTGTTTACTATCACTAGTGGCTTCAGCAGTTTGAGTAGATGCATTTGACGGCTGCAATTGTATCGCAGAGGTCATCAGAGAGTCATCCAGTTGATAGCAACTTGGTGGATCATTTACTGCCTCTAGTCCAACATTATCAATATCAGATTCTTCTTTGTCGTCAACTTCTGTTTGTCCCAGTTTCAAAAAACGCTGCATGAATAAGCCAGATATTTTAGCATCCGCTTCTTGTTCTCGTTTTCTTTTGCGTTGTTGAGCTCCGCTTAATTTCTTGCTTGACATGGTTAAATTTGTCAAATATTTATGAATAATGGCCTGAATAATATAAACAAATCATTGTCATTAAGAGTTCACCTTTAAACAATATTAAATTAAATAAATGTGAAATTTTCTAATCAGTTACACTTCCAAAAACGCGTCTGCTTTAATCTGCAGCGTAATCGCTGCCTATAATCGCTTACTTTAAAATGCATAGGGAATTTGACATATTTTACCGTACAAATCTAGCAAAACATTTACGAGACTGATAGCCTATTCATTGGTGCTCTCCACTATATAGAGCGTGTAATACCCAGATCTAAATCTGTATTTACTAGTTAATTTAAAGTGTTTTAAAATGATAATTTCAATGTACATTGTAATGTGATAACTCTTATTTGATATTTGTTATCATAATCCTCAAATATACTTTCTTTCATTAGCTGCTCAATACATATTTACAAATATTCTACATTACAATGATTGAAGTTGCAAACGTTAAATACATTCTAATTGATAATTAATTTTATCTGCATGCTTAAAACTTAGTATTTATAGTTCTACATTATCCAAAATAAACAACAAAAAAACTTACTTTTCCTTTAATTAATACAAAAATTTACCCGGATTTATCTGTAAATAATTTGTTATTGGCAACTGTGCCATGTGAGTTCATTTTTATATATTATTTCAAGAGTATCCAATTGTCACCCCTTATTTTACTCTACAACACATCAATGTTTTATTAACCTACCGCACTTGTCCCTCTTTCTCGTTAACACGATAGGCGGATTTTTTTTTTAATACAGGGGGAATAAAAAAAAATCACAGCAAACTTCTACATAATCGCACAATGCGACAAGAGCTTGCAACAATCACAATAGCCTCGATGACACAGTTCCATACATCAAAGAAGTTTTCGGATCCATGCCGCTGAAAGTATGGTGTAATGTTTTGCTAGTAAAATTAATATGATGGAACCAAAATTATTTATAGAAACATATTGAGAGAGAGAATCAGAGAACAGAAAAAAGAGAGAGGAGATTCTACTTGCGTAAATAAGTTCGCAATATGTGCCAGATTTAAAGTTGTTGTCTGCTTTTGAAAAGTTGTTTTTTTTCACTTGGGTGTCACCCCCTTATGGGTGTCACCCGGTGCGGACCACACCCCCCGCACCTGCCTAGTGACGCCACTGGTAATACCCATTTTGGCGCCCCCTACTCTCCAACGCCCGGGGCGGATGCCCCCCCCCGCCCCCCCCCCCTCGGTACGCCACTGGTCGTATCTGATCATAAAACACACGCCAAACAATCTCTGGTAGACAGTAGACTCCAATCAGAAGACCTCACGGCGAAAGAGAAAGGGACACTGATCTGTGTCAACATAAAATTCTTTCTCTTCGTGGTGTGATTTTACGAAAATAGAGAGCGCTCTAAATTCGTAAGAAATGTATAGATCTAACTGTATCTTTATCATCAATAGATAAACATAAAAGTATTATTTCTTATAGTAATAAGTTTCCCGTACTAGATCTATATCATTTATTGTCATTGCTCTAAAAAGTTCACGAAGTCATAATGCATAATTTTGTTCAAAAAATAATAATAATTAAACATAACATGTTTCATTTCATTTAATTCATGTTTTTTTTTATTTTATCATTATTTCGCTTTGCTTGGTGAGTTAATATATTAATTATAGATCTAATTGTTAACATATAATTTTTAATTAATAATTTCATAAGTAGAAAAAAAGAAGAAACAACAAGTTCATCAATTTATTATTAACATTTTATTTAGACCTTCATTTCAGTAAATACACTTCAAAAATCATAAGTTGACAGCATAAGAACAAAAAGTCTCTTTAAAAAAAGTTATTGAAAGTTCAATATAGGTAAGGGAGATAAATATGCTTTAAAAAACATCATGGTGGTCGGAAAAGGTATCTGCGTATCTAAACTATTAGGTCTAATCATCACTCTTGCACTTAATAAGAGAGTATGTCACTTTGTCTTCTGAACTTAGCTGGTTGTCCTGTTGATGTCGCATTTGGTTGTGTCCTGGCCTGAGGTTCTTCAGTTGGAGGTGGCGCTCTAGCGGGTAGAGGGACGCCGGTGATTCAGTTCTTGTGGAGTCTCGATCCAAAGTTCCGATATCTGTAGTGGGCACAGTAGTGCGGGTGGTTGGCTACCGTGGGCACAGGTGGTACAGCGGGCAGAGCGGATCTGCCGTGGGCAGCGTAAGTCCAGTGAGTTGCAGAGGGTTTGGCGTAGCTATGACGTCTCGCACAGATCTGAGTCTATAGGGACGTCGCACCTAATAAGTTGACAGGTGGGCTATCGAATAGGCGGGCAAGGCCGATAGCGCCAAGTAGTACAGTTGAGTAGATCCACGTAGGCGTTAGAGGATACTCAATAGCAAGTGGGCAAGTGATCCGATAAATAAGCAAGTGCAGTGCTGAATACCACTAAGCACAAAGGTAAATAGTTGAGTGGTGTCGAGTAGACACTGAACAGCAAATAGTTGGATAGATCTCAGTAGGCAAGTGCAGTGCTGAATAGCACTAAGCTCATAGGCAATAGGTGATTCTCGATAGCAAATAGGCAGACACCTGAGGGAGGCACCAGGTATTCCTCTAGGAGTGGAATGTATGAGTAGTCCAGACTCGATTGACAGCGATAGAGAAATAAGAGGGTTTGATTTTATTTGGATCTACTTTATATAGGCCTGGAAAATGCGGGCGGAAACATGAAATGTCCTAGGCTTAGAATTATCTTACACGTGGGTGAATTAGACTTGAGATGGGAGTCGCACCTTGGAGCGTGGAGAGGCGTTTTGACTCGGGTAATCTCCTAGATCAAAGAGAGACGTGGGAGAAAGGGGGGGGGGGAGAGTAACTTGCATTCCACACAAGGTGGTGTCAACTGCGCCCGTCAGACATCCGGCCGGTACGATGAAAGAGAATGTGTTTATCTTTCCCCGATCAAGATGAGATAAGTCGAAAGACGCGGCCTAGCTATCTCCAATGTGGTCGAATAAGTCTAGCCTGAAGAGGAAAAGGTGGTTCGGGTGAAGAAATTGGGGGTAGGATGGGGAAATAATAAAAATAAAATAAATGAATACTAATAATTAATGCTGTGATAAATTTGAGTGACTCTGACAGCGAGCTTTTGACTTGTCACATACGCCCCCGCCAAGATGGATCTATCGCAGAAGATCCATAAAGTGCGAGCAGACTGATGTCACTCTAACTTTGGGATCAGTTGTTATCACAGCATTAGAAAACAAAATCTTGGAAAATAAAGGGGTAGCCATGCCAGGAGGGGAGTCTGTCCAAGTGTGTCCGTGGTCTACTTCCCGTCCCTGAGTATGTAGTCACCTGGGTGAAACATTTTGGGTTGCTTGGGAGAGTAGATTGGGCGATCGGGCGAGTAATAATTCCTTCCTGGGGCGGATTGGGGAGCGTGATTGGAGCTTAGGCGGAGCGCACGAGGCACGTGTGCTCGTTGGGGCTTACCCCCGAAGCCACTGTGAGGCGCTTCTTCACGAGAGCAAGTAGTCGGCTTACCTCGATTTCGTCTGACATGATCAATGTCAGGGAAGAGTGGCCTGATAAAGGATGTGGAGTTCTGATGGAGAACGTCCCCACGAGTGCGATAATCTGGCTTACATCGGGGCTTCCTGACACGGTCAATGCCAGGGGAAGGTTGATATTGAGTGGTGGCTGAGGAGCCATGGCGAGAAGTGTTTTCATGAGCGCGAGAGTTCGGCTTACCTCGTGACTTCCTAACACTATCAATGCCAGGGGGCGGTTGATTTGGCATGGTGGCTGAGGAGCCATGAAGAGGTGTGAGTCCACGAGAGCAAGGGTTCATCTTACCTCGGGGCATTCTGACACTGTCAATGTCAGAGGAATTTTGCTTAATTTTGGCTGAGTAGCCTGGGTCAAGTAGACCCTCACGAGCGCGGGTATACGACTTAACTCGTGACTTCCTAGCAGTGTCAATGCCAGGGCGGAGGAGTTTGAGCTTCGCTGATGAGTCTGGACTAGGCGTATCAGTGTGGCGACCAGGGCTTCCAACCAGCTGGTTGCTGCCACGTTTCTGCTTCGTCGCTCTACCGACGGGCAGAGAGAAGTATGGCTTGTTGACTACTCCAAGAGGAACATATTTGGAGCCTAGAATGAAGTCATACACTGGCGTGTCCATGATAGCCGCGTCAATGGTGCCATGTACGTACCTGCACTCTACGTGTACCCTCGCGACAGGTAGAACCTGCGGAGGAGTGCCACGGTCTATAGACTGGATTGTCACTGTTCCACCAGTGAGATCCGATGGGTCAATCAGCGTCTTGTTGATAACCGCGCCGAATGAACAGCCTGAGTGGTATAGGCCCAAAACTTCAACACCGTTAGCCAGAATGTTCTCTACTCCCGGAGGAGAAGAGGTGGGGTGAGGCAGCACTGGTGGGAGTTCTGGTTCGCTGAGATCAATGGCAGTGGGTTGAGGAGCTACGGCCATCGTGGAGACGAGGTATATGTCCTCCTCTGGTCGGTCAGATGGATCAATCACAGAGGGTTGAGGGACTGGCGCCACCATTGATAGGGTCCGTGGGGCCTGCTGCTGCCGATGTGGAGTGGGTCTACTGTCCCGCGCGCTATGACGTGAGTCACGCTGAGAGTAGTTAGCCTGGTTATAGCGAGACTGGTGGTTGGGGCGGTTATTGTAGTTATGAGGGGCTGATTGCCGGCCTGGTGCCTGGTTGTGCTGTGGAGTTTTAGGAGCAAGGTTGGATTGGGCAGGAGAAGTTGGTTGGTCTGTTTGCTGGTCTGTCGCGGTTGTTTTGCCTTTTAAGTCCTTACGGGCGTTCAAGTACCGGTCAGCGGCGGAAGCTATGTCAGCGGGAGCTGTTGCTTGTTGCTCCTTGACATAAACTCTGACCTGTGGGGAGATGCATTCCAACAGCTGCTCAGAGAGTATGAGGCATGCTAGGCCATCAAAAGTCTCTGGCAATTGGCTGAGAGCGTGCCACCTGATAAGGTACTTGTCAAGCCTTTCGCAGAGGTTACCGTAGGTCTCTGTGCGTTCGAGGCGGGACCCTCTGAACTTTTTGTGATAGGCCTAGGCGGTCAGCTCAAATTGGACCAGTAGCGCCTGCTTGAGGGCTGAGTAATCTTCTCGCTGGCCGGAAGGAAGTTTGGAGTACACTTCGTAGGCTTTGCCTCGGAGGCATTGGGATAGCCGGAAGCACCATTTCTCCTCTGGAATACCGTAGAAGCGCGCAACTTCTTCGAAGCGGACAAGATAGACTTCGATGTTCTCTGTCTTGTCGTCGAAGTGCTCCATTGGCATGTGGGGTAGACCGTTCAAGGAACTTTGAATGGATGCTGGGTTAGCCGGGCGAGACTCGGAAGAAGCCTGGCGGGCGGACTCGTTCTCTTTGTCCGCAGCTATCTTTTCTCTCGCCGTTATTTGTTGCTCTTTGTCTCTTTCTCGCTCTGTGATTTCCTTTTCTTTTGCTATAGCTATAGCTGTTTCAGATTCATTTTCCTTCAATGCTAGCTCATGCTCCCTTGCTAATCTTCTTTCTTCCTTTTCGTCTTCCTGTCTTTTTTCTTCCTTTTCGACTTCCTTTCTTTTTTCTTCCTTTTCGTCTTCCTTTCTGTTTTCTTCCTTTTCGTCTACTGCTGAAATACATCCTGCTGAATATAACTGCTGTGTTATTGCTGCTTTAAGCTGCTATAACCTCTGCTGTATTTATTACTACTATTGTTATTGCTTCTGTAGATCTAGGGAATCTAGTGTTATTTTGTTTTTGTAGTGTTGCCTTAGTCGGCTTAGACCTAGTGGCTTAGTCTGTTCTTAGTGAATGGTAAGGTACTAAGGTGTTCTTGTTTTATTGTTAGTGTAGATCTGGTCTGGTGTAGTAGTTGTAGTGATTTAGTTAGATAGTTGGTTTTATCAGTTCGTGTTAGTTGGTTAGGTTAGTTTGTTGGTGTTTGGTAGTGGCGTAGATTTAGAGGGTTTTAGTTAGTTGCTGGGTTCAGTTGTAGTGGTTAGTGTATATATTATATTTTATTATTGATTTTTTTTTGTATATGTAAATAAAGTTTCATTTTGTCTTATTTAATTTCAAGTAAAGTTTCGTTGGTGCTTTCATTTAGTTTAGTATAGTCTAGTATGTCTGGTTACTTAGGCGACTCTAGCCCCTTGGTCGTAGACTGAGGTGTCACAGATGCAACCCACCCAGTAGCGCCTACTGTTAATAATTTAATGTTGAGCAGAGAAAAGGTCTCTCGCGCCTCCTGACCTGCTCACACATATGTAAAATATTGCTATTTCCAATGTATCTGGCACTCCGGGCGCATGGACTAAAATGCATGGCTGAAGGCCGATTACACCGGGAACCTCCGCCATTTTCCTATGTTGTACCGAACTAGTCGTGCAGGACTCGCCACTAGTGTAACTGTCCCTTGAGGAACGCGCATGGATTATCGACTGGGACGTGGAAGCTCTCTTTCAACTCCGCACCATGCAATGGGAAAGCTCTCGCATTCCCTTGGACACTCCCACATGAGTTTTGTTTTGCTATTTATTTAGCCTAATCACTTCCTCAAATGATCGTTTCCACCCGAGTGCCACTTTGAGGCAGAATAGCGTTCCCGGGTATGTCGTAACCTAGAAATTCGATTGTATCTATAGTCAATTATAACTTACTAGTTCGAACAATTAAATCATTTATTGTGCTCAAGACTCTAAGATTTCCACATGTTTCTGCTAGTTTTCACTGTACACATGTGGGTATTGAAAACATAAATAGGTCGTACAACTTGGTTTCTTTTGTTTCTGTTCTAAAGTTGGTCATATATTATCCTAATAATTACTAAATACACACTAATTGAAAACAGAACTAGATCTACCTCAGTCAACACTAAACTTAAAAAGGAAACAACAGTCATAATCAATCATCACACTTTAGATCAATGCAACTTCAAAAATAATCTATTATACACTTCCATAACATTAAAGAAGATTACCCATCACAAATGGAAGTTCTCAATCAGACACAGCAGAAATAAAAACCTATCACTGTTAATATTAATAGCAGGAGATGTAGAATCAAATCCAGGACCTAGAACTAAAGGTAGATGCAACATCTGCAAAAAAGTACGCATTATGAAACAGAAAGCCATTCAATGTGACACCTGCGATGAATGGTACCATGCATCATGTCTCCATATGAATACACCTGTGTATTATGCCTTAGGCAACAAAGACGCATCATGGCACTGTGTACCGTGTGGGTTACCTCAGTTTACATCAGGACTGTTTTATTCCTTTGATGCGGACACTTCTAACCCATACAACATTCTAAACACCATCCCAAACCAAACTCACCAACCACTAGCCAGATCCACTCATGTTAAACCTAAATCTACTAAAATTAATATAACAGCCTCACTAAACAAACCGACTAAACAAGTAATACCTAAATACATTACAACCTTTGTAATTAATTTTCAAAGCATTAGGAAAAAAACAGCAGACTTAGAAATCTTATTAGAATGTGAAAAACCAGACATAATTGCAGGAACAGAAAACTGGCTACATCCTGAAATTTATAATGCAGAAATTTTCAATAGTAATTATGAAATTTTTAGAAAAGATAGGACTGATAATCATGGAGGAGTTCTTTTAGCAATAAAAAACACTCTTACAGCAGAACAAATTACCTTACCTAACTCAAAAAATATAGAATCAACATTTTGTAAAATTAATACCACCTCAACATCCCTAATAATAGGCAGTATTTACAGACCACCAAATTCTAGTTTAGAATACATGCAGGAACTATGTAATCAGTTTACTACACTTAAAGAGACAGATAAAAATGCAGTTTTTTGGATTATGGGTGATTTCAACCTACCTAATATAAATTGGAAAACACTAACCATAGATAAATACCAAAACCTTAAGGACATAAATGAGCTTTTCATATAAAATTTACACAACCTAAGTTTAGATCAAATCATTAAAAAGCCAACTAGATTAAACAACACATTAGATCTCTTCTTAACTAACAGACCTGGATTAGTAGTTGATTATGATATTATCCCTGGTCTATCAGACCATGAGATCATAAAAATACTCAGATAAAAGAAGTAGCCAATACAAAACTTAAAAGAAAAACTTACTCTGGAATAAATGTAACCTAACACAACTACACCAAGCTGCATTAAACTTTCAACAAACATTCTTATTAGAAAAAGAAATTGACCAACCAGTCGATGACCTCTGGAATTTCATTAAAAACCATCTTAAAAGCATTATAGAAAATCATATACCAACTAAATACACATCAAACAAAATAAATAAATGCTGGTTTAATATTAGACTAAAGATGCTTTGTAAACAGAAGGAAAACCTATATAGAAAATTTAAAGAAACTAAGGCAGAAAGAATTTACAAAAAGTATATAAAAATTAAACACCTAACCCAAAAAGTAAGCAGACTAAAGCAAACATCCTAAACAAATACTTTAATCAGCATTCTCAGCCTCAGGAGACAAATACATATTACTTAATTTGAACCAAGTAGACAACATAGAAGATATAGTAGTACAAGAAAATGGAATCCAAAAACTATTAGCCAACACCAAACCAAATAAAGCGTCTGGACCTAATGGTATTCCAGCTAGATTACTCAAAGAACTAAGCAATGAGCTAGCACCAGTGTTCAAAATACTCTTTCAGGCATCGTTTAACCAGGGCAGAGTACCAAAGGACTGGAAAGAAGCTAATGTCACCCCCTATTTAAAAAAGGAGAACAACACCCAGGAAACTACAGACCAGTATCACTTACCAGCATCACATGTAAAATCCTAGAACACATAATATGTAGCAACATCATAAACCACTTAGACAAAAATAATGTCCTCACCCCATATCAACATGGCTTTAGGAAATATAGATCATGTGAAACACAACTAATAGGACTAATTGATAATTTTTCAAAAGGTTTAGACAATAGTGAACAAAAAGATGCTATCTTACTAGATTTTTCCAAGGCTTTTGACAAAGTTCACCACCATTGTTTGCTTAAAAAATTAAAATATTTCGGCATTAATGGTCCATTGCATCAGTGGATTAAAGATTTTCTGATAGGGAGAGAACAAACTGTAATAATAAATGGCTCTAAATCAACACCGATAACAGTAAACTCAGGTGTACCTCAAGAAACAGTCTTAGGTCCACTACTATTTTTAATTTACTTAAATGATTTACCAAATTGCATTAGTTCAGGAACTAAAGTCAGATTATTTGCAGACGATTGCATAATATATAGAACAATAAAAACAATACAAGACACAGATATTTTACAAAGAGAATTAGATGAATTATAGAAATGGGAATCAAATTGGAGCATGTCTTTCCATCCAGAAAAATGTCAGTTGTAACAAAAAAAAAAAAAAAAAAAAAAAAAAAAAAAAAAAAAAAAAAAAATTCCACTTATCTTATTCATGGCAAACCAGTAACACAGACTAAAAACGCAAAATACCTAGGTGTTATAATAAATGAAAAACTGTCATGGAATCCACATATTGATGAGACTATTAAAAAAATCAAACAAAGCATTAGGGTTTATTAAAAGAAATTTCTATAAATGAAATAAGAACATAAAACTAAAATGTTATTTAACCTTGGTTAGGCCAATAATAGAATATGCATCCTCCGTTTGGGACCCCTCAACTCAAGAAAACATTAAGAAACTGGAACAGACACAAAATAGAGCAATGAGATTAATAAACAAGATTACTAAGAGAGTTTGTGTTACACAAACTCAGAGAGGCGGCCCCCGTCGAAGTCGGATCCCTGTCGGATCTGCATATTCGCAAATAATATTCAAGAAGTGATTTAATTTTGATGGTCAAAAGTAATAATGTTTCAAATATTATTTGCCGTAAATTTAAATTTAAATTAAATAAAAAATAGTAGATTAGTTTTAGTATATTAAAACATTGCAATATTGATCAAAACGTTTGGAAATCAAAATCTACACTTTTTTTTACACTTTAAGTTTAGAAATTGAAATTCTACATCTTAATCTAGTCTATTTTAGTCTAAACTAGATCTATAAATTCTAGATCTAGACTCTAAAATAATTTTAATTAGAATATAAATCCAGATCTAGATATACTGTAATAAAAATCTAGATTTAGTTTAAAAAATCTAGATTAGATCTAAATCAAGATATCATTTCTTTTTTAAACGCGAGTCACATAACGAGGCTTAATAAACATTACTATACCAAGTTCTTTTTTCATTTCATTTGAAGAATTAATTCCATATAACGTTAGAGGGAAAAAAAACACTACGTCACACGGCCTAGCTAGAATAAAAATCAGCTTCATCAATACGAGCCATTTATCGAGTGTTCATAGACTTTGGTGCACCGAGTGCGTTCTTTTAGCATTTCTTTTAAAAAATTCATTCCCTATGACGTCAAAGGAAAAAAAACACACTACGTCACACGGCCTAGCTAGACTAAAAATCACCTTCATCAATACGAGCCATTTATCGAGTGTTCATAGACATTGGTGCACCGAGTGCGTTCTTTTAGCATTTCATTAAAAAAATTCATTCCATATGACGTCAAAGGAAAAAAAACACTACGTCACACGGCTTAGTTAGACTAAAATATGTTTTCATTAATACGAGCAATTTTTCGAGGGTTAATAGACATTGTTGCACCGAGTGCGTTCTTTTAACATTACATTTAAAGAGTCCATTCATATGATGTCAAAGAAAAAAAATTCCATTACCTCACAATAGGCTAGTACCGGTACCATAAAAAAATGTCTTTATTTACATGAGATATTTAACGAGGGTTCATAGACATTGGTGCACTGAGTTCTAATAGAATTTATTTTAAAAGGATCAAAGCCTTATTTTTTATGCGTTTTGTCTGTCAGTCGGTCTGTCCGTCATCTTGAAAAACAACAACTAAAAGTTATTAAAAATTGATTAACCTTTATTTTACGTTTCAAAACATCGCAATAATTTTTAGGTATGAACACAATTGAAAAGTTTATATAATAGATTGTTCCGGATGATTGTATAAATAGTAAAAGAAAAAGAGAATTTCAGATAAATGTAATACCGTTAATTAAATTTTTTGGATGGTCTCGTATAAAAATTAGATGTACTACAGCCATGTGGAGAGATTTTCATACCTTACTTTGGTGTTCGGATTCTGTTTTCCTTAAAAATCGGAACATAATATTAACGATAATTAGATTTTTTAATGTTTTAGGTAGAAAGTTAAATGTACTGTAAGAGAGTAGTTAGTTAAAATATTTTTCATAAAAATCCGTAAAAACATTATTTCGTAAATGAGAAGATTATTTGTTTATTAATTAGAAGAGGGAGTTCAAACAATTATTTGGCGTTAGTAGATTTTTAAATAAATTCGGAAATTTCTGGCGACGATTTGTAAGAAACAAAATCTGGAACTTTCTTTATCGATTACAAAACTTCTATGTTATGTTTTAGCAAGAAAATTAAATGTCTAAAAAGTAATTTTCAGTAATCAATTCTAGTAAATTACTTTTTTTTTAAAGCCCTGAACAACCTATTGTCGATATTTTTTAAAATTTGTTTAAAGATGAAAATACGGAACATTTTGATATTGATAACCAAATTATAGTGACGCATTGTCAAATAATATAAGTGTAATATTAGTAAATTATGCGATTTCAATCATTAGGCATAATTCATGTTTTATAAAACAATATCCGGAACATTTTTACGCTTAATGAAATATAAGTCAGTATAGAGATTTTGATTTAGCATTAATATGCTATTTACATAAAAAACGGAACAACATATTATTGATAATGTGTTTTTGCAACGTTTAAGCATGGAAATTGAATGTATTATAAATTAGAAGAGCAAACAAACATTTGTTGGGGTTGATTAGTTTTGCACAAAAAAATCCGGAACAATCAATTTTTAGATACTTAAAACTATTGAGATGTTACGGGAGGAACATTAAAGTGTAAATCAGATTTTCAATAGCTTTTAGAGTTCTAGTTTTTTTAATCTAATCGTGACGGACAGACCGACCAACAGACAAAATGCACAAAAATAATCTTCTTTTATTCGGATGGGGGCACTAAACAAAAAATAAATAAAATCTGATTTTTTAAAAAAGTTTAAGGAATTGGTTTAGCACCTGATCATGTAGAGACGTTACGCTACTGCACGAAAATTGCTGCATAAAAAGTCCATTTAAAAAAATGTGCGTGATATTTACATACAAAATGCATTATTAGCCTTTATAAACAAACAGAAATGTTTTCTTTTAATTTTAGCAGCTAGTTGACCAGAAAAAACATCTTTAACTATTATTTATATTTGTTGTAAACATTTCCTGTACATTTTTAAAATATATTTGACTTAGTGATATACAAATACACAACAATTGTCCATCTTTGTTAGCATATTGTAACATTACCTCCCTTACATTTACGTAATTGTATTAGAATTGGTGTATTTTTATGAAAAAATCGCTTGCCTAATTATTTTTATAAATTAAAAAGTTTGCTTTTAGAAAACCAAAAGTAGCCGTTGCACCTAAACTTTTCAAGCCGTATTTAATGATGAAATAATATTTTTCATATCTCTTCTAGTTTTCGTGATCTGAGTGTGACAGACGGACAGACGGACATTTTGCACAAGCCTAATAGCGGCTTTTTCCCCTTACGGGGGCCGCTAAAAACGAATATTCACATTTGATTAGAGTAACACCTTTAGTTAAATCACTAAATTTACAAAGCCTTCAGGACAGAAGACTCAAAAGTAAAGTAGCAATTATATATAAAACACTGAACCATAATCTTCAAATACAAAAACAAAATTTAATAAAATACTCTGAAAGACACAAAGACAAAGGCACATTCCTTGTCCCATATGCTAGGACAAATTTGTACAAATACTCCTTCTTCCCTAGTGCTATTAGAGCATGGAATGGGTTGCCTGAGCTAGCCAGAAAAACCAGTGACTTGGCAGAATTTAAGTCATTGGTTAATATGCATGACTAAATGCATGACGCGTGGGGACGTAATCATCTTCTTTTTTTAAGTAACGTCTGTATTATATAAGAAGATTAGCAGTAATTTCCCTTGTTCAACAGCCCTTGACCTGTGTGATTAGCCTGAATCATGTGTGTCAGTAGGCCGCACACACATTAATCCTTTCAGTCCGCCACACAGTATGATAGCCATTTGCTATAGCTGGACATACGTACGGTGAAAGGCTATCCACCAAGCCTCCAACATGGGCTACAACATCGTTCTTGTACTATTCTGTTCTCAGGGCGTCTCGACAATACTTCGTTATGTGCCCCATTCTCCCACACTTGTAGCATCTCACGCTGCTTTTCTGGACTGATGCCTGATTTAGCCTAGGATCATGTTGTTCTGTCTGTCCATCCTTATTTTGTGGTGGACCGCATTGCCATGCTGTTTCTTGCTTTGCAAATTGTGTACTTGCGGAGACCGTTGTGGCGGCAAATTCGATTTCTTGAGTAGGCCTATCATCTTTCTGTAATATTTAATATTCCACGTTTCTTGGTTTTCTTTCTTGTAGAAAAGCAAACAGATTCTTCCCAGATCAACAATCACAAACTGTTTTAGATTCTCAAACGATTCTTCGATTCCTGACGCTTGGAACCATTTCTCGAACGTTATTTTTACTTCAGCAACGAATTGCTTCATTTGACCGTCCAAAGTTGGTTTTAGCTCATGAAACCTTTGTCGGTAGTCGTCTTCATTGTATTGGTAGAAGTCAAGCATAGTTGGCTACCTCATCGTCACTTAGCACTTGTAATGCATCAAGGACTCTTCCCCTAACCAAACTGAGAAGTTGTATGGCCCATTCGTGTTGGGGTTCGTTTTCAAGCTTCATCAGCATTTCAAACCTGTTGATAAATGCAATCATCTTATCCGTGCCTTCCACACATTTTTGTCTTTCTGTTTGTGTCGTATTTCTTTTCCTCGTATTTTCTTGCACATCAAGTTCCTTCCCCTTACGCTCCTTTTCAATGGAAGCAATTCTGGCCCTTTGATTCCTCATCATCTCTTTTTGTTTTCGCTGTCACTTGTTCTTCTTCTAATTTCCACTTAAATTTAATCTCGTCTTCTTGCATTGCCAGCTTCCGTTCTTCTAATTTTGCCTTTCTTCCTTTCTAGCATCTCTTTCCTCGTTCTGCCTTTTTATCTTAAGCACCCACTCGTCCAACTCTTCTCTCTGGTAGCCCAGACTTTTCCCCGTTTCGTACTATGTTAACAGGTCACTGTATGTTCTTTCAGCCATCGTATGGACATAGGTTTATTCTTATGGTTTATGCAACAATCTTAATCCCTGAGCTGACTAGTTTCAATATTTCTGGTCTTTGTTTCAAGGCAGTACAGTTTACTGCTAGCTTACTAATCTATAGAGCCAAAAGATAATATCTTATCTTATCTTATCTTATATAATACAGACGTTACTTCAAAAAAGAAGATGATTACGTCCTACGCGTCATGCATTTAGTCATGCATATTAACCAATGACTTAAATTCTGCCAAGTCACTGGTTTTCCTGGCTGGCTCATGCAACCCATTTCATGCTCTAATAGCACTAGGGAAGATACATAAATAGATACATAAATCTCATAGTTCATGTCAAAGGTTTGACACGTCAATTGTAGTACTAGTAAAATCAAACAGTTTACCTGTCAATTTATTGACAAATCAGCTGCTCCACCATGATTTTGATTTTTTTAAAATAGATTTTTAATGTCACATGATTGAAATTTTTCTGCAATTTATGTTTATATGTTTTCACTCATGTATTTTTCTGAAACCATTGTTACTTATGTTGAAGAGTACTGAACAGTATGACTTTTACAAATATGACAATTTTATTATTATTTTAGGATCAACATTGACTTATCACTGATTTATTAACTCTTCGATAGTTTATCATTTAGAACTATACTACATGATTATATAGTATTACTGGACATGATTTGTTATATGATATTGGATAATCTGAATGAAGACTTAATTGGTTGAAAATATTGTATATATATATTCTAAAAAGATGAAACTGGCATATGTTGTCACATCAAAGAGATTTTTTTCAAAATCTTTTTCTGTCACAACATTGTTTGACATGAACTAGTCGGGAATCACGGAGTACAACTTTTTATTGTATTTATGGTGTAACTGTGTTTCACGTGAAAGTGAAACTTAGTTGGGAATTATTGTGGGTAAGAAGTCTCGTTCTGAGAGTTGACCACATGGTTAGAAGTCAGTAGCCTCCATGTTTTAGACTTATGTAGAAAGCATCACTAGTTGTGTACTTGCTATATTAAGATGGATTTATGTGAATAATTTCTTGTATTCCTTGATGGCTGGATTTGCCAATATATTGTGAATTATTTTATGTATAAAAATATGACGTCTGCTACAATTGAGTTTATTTATGAATCTACATGTTTGTGGTGATAATACTCAATAGAGCTAGTAGTCATACGCAACAAAAAATTTAGTACAACTGTTCAAATGAAGGAAAGCACCTTTAATTACTTTAATATACATGATCAAATGTCACATATTAAGCAGTGACAAGTGTCTACGTGGGGAACTCGAAATTGGATTTCTGCATTCAGGCGTTGAACAAGTACTGTACACGCGGCGCTTCACGAAGAGAATACAATGTCAAGAAATCCACCAACAGGGTCTGAAACTAGTGGAGACTTCGATACTTTCTGTTTTCAACAGTCAGAGCAACATGAACGATGGTAGTGGAGACTTCGATACTTTCTGTTTTCAACAGTCAGAGCAACATGAACGATGGTGAATCAATCTCAGCTGCACCCGATGCAGCACTTGATGTAGGCCAACATTTACACATGGAACATTGTAAGGATGCTTCATGGGCATACCTTAGTGACGCGGCTGAGAAAGACAATTTGTTGGAAATCATGGCTATGTCACAACTATGGACGCATCGAGAGGGTCTACTGAAGCGGCATGCAGGGCCAACTGCCCTGATGACAATTACAGGTATCGTCAATACCTATATACGTGTCAGAAGCGAGCGTCAGCGGTCATGAAGAAGTCGAAGCAACGATCACGACATCGTCTCAAGAACGGATTGGCAAAATGGAGAAAGCGGCATATGCGAAGAACAGTGCAGATGGCTTCGAGGGAAACACGCTTTCTACCGTCTGTGGCTCTCACAGATCGACCTCCACCTGCACTGACCAACGTCCACTACTTTGTAGTGCACCTGAATCTGTTCAGGACGAACAGAGCTGAGAAAAGGGCAATGTTATAACTCTGCTCCCGCGCCAACACTGATGATGCGCACCAGCACAGCGTTCAACTCGAGGAATAGACGACCTATTGATTGGAGAGGAAGGACTGTTCCGGCTGAAGTGATCTGCAGGTTATGGAAGTCTGAGCTGTCTGGGACTGCCATCCTTCGTGCTACACGTGAACTGAGGACCTGGAGCGACACCGAGAAGTATGTCGGTGGTCTGTATTAGTGTTTAGGTAGAAAGGGACTTGTAGAACTTAATTGTGACCTGATAGCTGAAGTAAATATTGCTTTTACCAACTTTTGAAGAGGACAAAAAAAAAAAGGAACAGACTATTAGATGATGAACAGCATCTCAGATTAAAATCAAATTCTATGATGGTGGGAAGCGTGGTTGAGAGGCCAAGTGCGCTTGAAATTGGCTTGGTTACCTAGAAGGGGGCTCGAGGTTCGACACCCGACTCGGGCAGAGTTGTGTTTACTGAGCGCCTAAAGGCAGCACGGAAAATCAACTCCTAGATACCCCCTCCCCCACTGGTTCACAAATGAGATTGGACCAAAAGCGCTCTGTCATGCTATAAGCATGAAAGTAGCGCTATATAAAAACTATAATAATAATGTCAATTTCGTTCTTCTCATGCAAGTACATTTGGGCGGGCAGGGGTACACGTATGTCAAAAGTGTGGAAAATACTAAATTAAATGATTATTCCAGGCTTACACTGAACCTTATCTTCCTAACAATCAATTAGATGATTATTCCAGGCGGATACTTAACCTTATCTGAGCAATTAGTTCATTGAATGCATATGAATAGTAATGTAGAAGGCCAAATTAATAATAGCATGAATCAATCTCAGTACTTACAAATGCCTATCAGTTTCCACAAACACACGTCTCATCTTTTTGTAAGGACAGAGACAAGAGTTGTGGTTATTGATAGTTTGTAGTGCACCTGAGCTGAGAAAGGGGCAATGTTATAACTCTGCTCCCGCGCAGAACATATTGAAACCTGGCTTTTTACATGCATGACTGGATCACTTTGGGGACCGCTTTTGAGTTTGTGCAACAATCTATCTTGTAATTTTTTTTTTGTCTGGCAAATCAACAAAAGCAACAAGAACAAATATAAAAAATATACAAGTTGATTTAATTTTTCTTCAGCCAGAATATGCAACAAACATACAGTAGATAGATAGACATTGGCTAAATATACAAATTATACTGTTGTAGGCCAAATTACATATATTTGACTTATTATTAGTGCGAATTTGAAGAAATAAAAAAAAAAAGTAAACCATATATAATCAGATTTTGAAAAATCTAAAATAATTAAGGATAAATTTGTTTATAAAAAATTATCTTGCTTTTTTTCTGATTCATCAAAACATAAAAATAGTGATAGTCAAATTTAACTCCATAATATAAAAAAAATAGTTAAAATCTGTAAGTTTACATAAAATTAAAGAGCATTTGAAATATGTATAACTATAATGTTTGATACTATAAGTTGATCATTGACATGGACGTTCATTAACTGAGCAAAAAAAATAATTTCAACAGAAACATACACAGAAATGTTATGCTTTTACAATGTACAATGTTTTTAAAACCTTTTTTGTTTTTTGCAGGGCTGCAAACATTTATACCAGGTACTCATGAGAAGCTGGTAGTATTTTATTTCTTTATTTTGCCAAAAAAAAACAACAACAACAACAAAACAGCAACATTTCACCAATAAAATAAAGAATCTATTTTGAGTATTGATCTGTTTTTGTTCCTATGTTCTATTCAGTCAAAGGCTAATGTCACAAAAATGATTGACATCACTCCAAAACACACACAGCCAACTTGCTTGAAGGATTCCCTGAAAGAACAGTAGACACGTTTTTCATTAAGTCATTCAGAAGTCATTCAAAGGTTTATTTCAAGTAAAACTATCTAGATTATTTAGGCTAGTTGAACAATTCGGTCATGTTCTAGATGGGTAAAGAGCAATAGTAATAAACCTTATCACAAATTCCTCCTATAAAAGGGGGAAAAAAAAGACCTTTTTTAGCGGCCCCCGTAAGGGAAAGAAAGCCGCTATTAGGTTTGTGCAAAATGTCCGTCTGTCCGTCTGTCACACTCAGATCTCGAAAACTAGAAGAGATATGAAAAATATTATTTCATCATTAAATGCGGCTTGAAAAGTTTAGGTGCAACGGCTACTTTTGGTTTTCTAAAAGCAAACCGTTTAATTTATAAAATTAATTATGCAAGCGATTTTTTCATAAAAATACACCAATTCTAAAACAATTACGTAAATGTAAGGGAGGCAATGTTACAATATGCTAACAAAGATGGACGATTTTTGTGTATTTTCACTATCACTAAGTCAAATATATTTTAAAAATATACAGGAAATGTTTACAACAAATATAAATAATAGTTAAAGATGTTTTTTCTGGTCAACTAGCTGCTAAAATTAAAAGAAAACATTTCTGTTTGTTTATAAAGGCTAATAATGCATTTTGTATGTAAATATCACGCACATTTTTTTAAATGGACTTTTTATGCAGCGATTTTCGTGCAGTAGCGTAACGTCGCTACATGATTAGGTGCTAAACCAATTCCTTAAACTTTTAAAAAGAATCAGATTTTATTTATTTTTTGTTTAGTGCCCCCATCCGAATAAAAGAAGATTATTTTTGTGCGTTTTGTCTGTTGGTCGGTCTGTCCGTCACGATTAGATTAAAAAAACTAGAACTCTAAAAGCTATTGAAAATCTGATTTACACTTTAATGTTCCTCCCGTAACATCTCAATAGTTTTAAGTATCTAAAAATTGATTGTTCCGGATTTTTTTGTGCAAAACTAATCAACCCCAACAAATGTTTGTTTGCTCTTCTAATTTATATTACATTCAATTTCCATGCTTAAACGTTGCAAAAACACATTATCAACAATATTTTGTTCCGTTTTTTATGTAAATAGCATATTAATGCTAAATCAAAATCTCTATACTGACTTATATTTCATTAAGTGTAAAAATGTTCCGGATATTGTTTTATAAAACATGAATTATGCCTAATTATTGTTTGAAATCGCATAATTTACTAATATTACACTTATATTATTTGACAATGCGTCACTATAATTTGGTTATCAATATCAAATTGTTCCGTATTTTCATCTTTAAACAAATTTTAAAAAATATCGACAATAGGTTGTTCAGGGCTTTAAAAAAAAAAGTAATTTACTAGAATTGATTACTGAAAATTACTTTTTAGACATTTAATTTTCTTGCTGAAACATAACATAGAAGTTTTGTAATCGATAAAGAATGTTCCGGATTTTGTTTCTTACAAATCGTCGCCAGAAATTTCCGAATTTATTTAAAAATCTACTAACGCCAAATAATTGGTTGAACTTCCTCTTCTAATTAATAAACAAATAATCTTCTCATTTACAAAAAAATGTTTTTACGGATTTTTATGAAAAATATTTTAACTCACTACTCTCTTACAGTACATTTAACTTTCTACCAAAAACATTAAAAAATCTAATTATCGTTAATATTATGTTCCGATTTTTAAGGAAAACAGAATCCAAACACCAAAGGAAGGTATGAAAATCTCTCCACATGGCTGTAGTACATCTAATTTTTATACGAGACCATCCAAAAAATTTAATTAACGCTATTACATTTATCTGAAATTCTCTTTTTCTTTTACTATTTATACAAACATCCGGAACAATCTATTATATAAACTTTTCAATTGTGTTCATACCTAAAATTATTGCGATGTTTTGAAACGTAAAATAAAGGTTAATCAATTTTTAATAACTTTTAGTTGTTTTTTTTATATCAAGATGACGGACAGAACGACTGACAGACAAAACGCAAAAACAATGCGGATTTGATCCTCCTTAAATAAATTCTATTAGAACTCAGTGCACCAATGTCTATGAACCCTCGTTAAATATCTCGTGTAAATAAAGACATTTTTTTTAATGGTACCGGTACTAGCCTATTGTGAGGTAATGGAATTTTTTTTCTTTGACGTCATATGAATGGACTCTTTAAATGTAATGTTAAAAGAACGCACTCGGTGCACCAATGTCTATGAACACTCGATAAATGGCTCGTATTGATGAAGGTGATTTTTAGTCTAGCTAGGCCGTGTGACGTAGTGTTTTTTTTTTCCTTTGACGTCATATGGAATGAATTCTTTAAATGAAATGCTAAAAGAACGCACTCGGTGCACCAATGTCTATGAACACTCGATAAATGGCTCGTAATGATGAAGGCGATTTTTATTCTAGCTAGGCCGTGTGAAGTAGTGTTTTTTTTCCCTCTGACGTTATATGGAATCAATTCTTCAAATGAAATGAAAAAAGAACTCGGTATAGTAATGTTTATTAAGCCTCGTTATGTGACTCGCGTTTAATAAAGGAATGATATCTTGATTTAGATCTAATCTAGATTTTTTAAACTAGATCTAGATTTTTATTACAGTTTATCTAGATCTGGATTTATATTCTAATTAAAATTATTTTAGAGTCTAGATCTAGAATTTCTAGATCTAGTTTAGACTAAAATAGACTAGATTAAGATGTAGAATTTCAATTTCTAAACTTAAAGTGTAAAAAAAAAAGTGTAGATTTTCATTTCCAAACGTTTTGATCAATATTGCAATGTTTTAATATACTAAAACTAATCTACTATTTTTTATTTAATTTAAATTTAAATTTACGGCAAATGAATATTTGAAACATTATTACTTTTGACCATCTTGAATATTATTTGCGAATATGCAGATCCGACAGGGATCCGACTTCGACGGGGGCCTCCTCTGAGTTTGTGTAACACAAACTCTCTTTGTAATCTTGTTTAATATATGTTTTTGGAACAATTAAACAAGTACAATATAACCAGCTGACATTATCAATAATCATTTTTTTAAAAGGCTAAAATGTTGAATATTGAAAAATGATACTCCCCATTTTGTCTAGTTCGGGATGGGGGGGGGAGGCACTGAATTACACGCTTTGGTGCATAAACTTATGAATGTAGATAGATTTGTAAGTGGATATAACTATGAAATCCAAGGTCACATGCTTTTCTTCTTTTATTGCAGAATAAATGCTGTCTACAAAATACACTTGATGTGTTCTTTTGTCTTCCAAACTAGAACTAGACGTAGGCCGGTCTGAACGATGCTATGCATGTCTTGGTCAAGAAAACGTTGTTGTTTATGTCTTCTTCAAGAAAAGTTGTTGTTTATGTCTTGGTCAAGAAAACGTTGTTGTTTATGTCTTGGTCAAGAAAACGTTGTTGTTTATGTCTTCTTCAAGAAAAGTTGTTGTTTATGTCTTCTTCAAGAAAACGTTGCTGTTTATGTATTCTCCAAGAAAACGTTGTTGTTTATGTCTTGGTCAAGAAAACATTGTTTATGTCTTGGTCAAGAAAAGTTGTTGTTTATGTCTTGGTCAAGAAAACGTTGTTGTTTATGTCTTCTTCAAGAAAACGTTGTTGTTTATGTCTTCTTCAAGAAAACGTTGTTGTTTATATCTTGGTCAAGAAAACGATGTTGTTTATGTCTTGGTCAAGAAAACGTTGTTGTTTATGTCTTGGTCAAGAAAACGTTGTTGTTTATGTCTTGGTCAAGAAAACGTTGTTTATATCTTCTTCAAGAAAACGTTGTTTATGTATTCTCCAATAAAACGTTGTTGTTTATGTCTTGGTCAAGAAAACGTTGTTGTTTATGTCTTCTTCAAGAAAACGTTGTTGTTTATGTCTTGGTCAAGAAAACGTTGTTGTTTATGTCTTGGTCAAGAAAACGTTGTTGTTTATGTCTTGGTCAAGAAAACGTTGTTGTTTATGTCTTGGTCAAGAAAACGTTGTTGTTTATGTATTCTCCAAGAAAACGATGTTGTTTATGTCTTGGTCAAGAAAACGTTGTTGTTTATGTCTTGGTCAAGAAAACATTGTTTATGTCTTGGTCAAGAAAAGTTGTTGTTTATGTCTTGGTCAAGAAAACGTTGTTGTTTATGTCTTCTTCAAGAAAACGTTGTTGTTTATGTCTTCTTCAAGAAAACGTTGTTGTTTATATCTTGGTCAAGAAAACGATGTTGTTTATGTCTTGGTCAAGAAAACGTTGTTGTTTATGTCTTGGTCAAGAAAACGTTGTTGTTTATGTCTTGGTCAAGAAAACGTTGTTGTTTATGTCTTGGTCAAGAAAACGTTGTTTATGTCTTCTTCAAGAAAACGTTGTTTATGTATTCTCCAAGAAAACGTTGTTGTTTATGTCTTGGTCAAGAAAACGTTGTTGTTTATGTCTTCTTCAAGAAAACGTTGTTGTTTATGTCTTGGTCAAGAAAACGTTGTTGTTTATGTCTTGGTCAAGAAAACGTTGTTGTTTATGTATTCTCCAAGAAAAAGATGTTGTTTATGTATTCTCCAAGAAAACGTTGTTGTTTATGTCTTCTTCAAGAAAACGTTGTTGTTTATGTCTTGGTCAAGAAAACGTTGTTGTTTATGTCTTGGTCAAGAAAACGATGTTGTTTATGTATTCTCCAAGAAAACGATGTTGTTTATGTATTCTCCAAGAAAACGTTGTTGTTTATGTCTTCTTCAAGAAAACGTTGTTGTTTATGTCTTGGTCAAGAAAACGTTGTTGTTTATGTCTTGGTCAAGAAAACGTTGTTGTTGATGTCTTGGTCAAGAAAACGTTGTTGTTTATGTCTTCTTCAAGAAAACGATGTTGTTTATGTCTTCTTCAAGAAAACGTTGTTTATGTATTCTCCAAGAAAACGTTGTTGTTTATGTCTTGGTCAAGAAAACGTTGTTGTTTATGTCTTGGTCAAGAAAACGATGTTGTTTATGTCTTCTTCAAGAAAACGTTGTTGTTTATGTCTTGGTCAAGAAAACGTTGTTTATGTATTCTCCAAGAAAACGTTGTTGTTTATGTCTTGGTCAAGAAAACGTTGTTGTTTATGTCTTCTTCAAAAAAACATTGTTGTTTATGTCTTGGTCAAGAAAACGTTGTTGTTTATGTCTTCTTCAAGAAAATGTTGTTGTTTATGTCTTGGTCAAGAAAACGTTGTTGTTTATGTATTCTCCAAGAAAACGATGTTGTTTATGTATTCTCCAAGAAAACGTTGTTGTTTATGTCTTCTTCAAGAAAACGTTGTTGTTTATGTCTTGGTCAAGAAAACGTTGTTGTTTATGTCTTGGTCAAGGAAACGTTGTTGTTTATGTATTCTCCAAGAAAACGATGTTGTTTATGTATTCTCCAAGAAAACGTTGTTGTTTATGTCTTCTTCAAGAAAACGTTGTTGTTTATGTCTTGGTCAAGAAAACGTTGTTGTTTATGTCTTGGTCAAGAAAACGTTGTTGTTGATGTCTTGGTCAAGAAAACGTTGTTGTTTATGTCTTCTTCAAGAAAACGATGTTGTTTATGTCTTCTTCAAGAAAACGTTGTTGTTTATGTCTTGGTCAAGAAAACGATGTTGTTTATGTCTTGGTCAAGAAAACGATGTTGTTTATGTATTCTACAAGAAAACGTTGTTGTTTATGTCTTGGTCAAGAAAACGTTGTTGTTTATGTCTTGGTCAAGAAAACGATGTTGTTTATGTCTTCTTCAAGAAAACGTTGTTGTTTATGTCTTGGTCAAGAAAACGTTGTTGTTTATGTCTTGGTCAAGAAAACGTTGTTGTTTATGTCTTCTTCAAGAAAACGTTGTTGTTTATGTCTTGGTCAAGAAAACGTTGTTTATGTCTTGGTCAAGAAAACGATGTTGTTTATGTATTCTCCAAGAAAACGTTGTTGTTTATGTATTCTCCAAGAAAACGTTATTGTTTATGTCTTCTTCAAGAAAACGTTGTTGTTTATGTCTTGGTCAAGAAAACGTTGTTGTTTATGTCTTGGTCAAGAAAACGTTGTTGTTTATGTCTTCTTCAAGAAAACGTTGTTGTTTATGTCTTGGTCAAGAAAACGTTGTTGTTTATGTCTTGGTCAAGAAAACGTTGTTGTTTATGTCTTCTTCAAGAAAACGTTGTTGTTTATGTCTTGGTCAAGAAAACGTTGTTTATGTCTTGGTCAAGAAAACGATGTTGTTTATGTATTCTCCAAGAAAACGTTGTTGTTTATGTATTCTCCAAGAAAACGTTATTGTTTATGTCTTCTTCAAGAAAACGTTGTTGTTTATGTCTTGGTCAAGAAAACGTTGTTGTTCATGTCTTGGTCAAGAAAACGTTGTTGTTGTTGATGTCTTGGTCAAGAAAACGATGTTGTTTATGTCTTCTTCAAGAAAACGTTGTTGTTTATGTCTTGGTCAAGAAAACGTTGTTGTTTATGTCTTGGTCAAGAAAACGTTGTTGTTTATGTATTCTCCAAGAAAACGTTGTTGTTTATGTCTTCTTCAAGAAAACGTTGTTGTTTATGTCTTGGTCAAGAAAACGTTGTTGTTTATGTCTTGGTCAAGAAAACGTTGTTGTTTATGTATTCTCCAAGAAAACGATGTTGTTTATGTATTCTCCAAGAAAACGTTGTTGTTTATGTCTTCCTCAAGAAAACGTTGTTGTTTATGTCTTGGTCAAGAAAACGTTGTTGTTTATGTCTTGGTCAAGAAAACGTTGTTGTTTATGTATTCTCCAAGAAAACGTTGTTGTTTATGTATTCTCCAAGAAAACGTTGTTGTTTATGTCTTCTTCAAGAAAACGTTGTTTATGTCTTGGTCAAGAAAACGTTGTTGTTTATGTCTTGGTCAAGAAAACGTTGTTGTTTATGTATTCTCCAAGAAAACGTTGTTGCTTATGTATTCTCCAAGAAAACGTTGTTGTTTATGTCTTCTTCAAGAAAACGTTGTTGTTTATGTCTTGGTCAAGAAAACGTTGTTGTTTATGTCTTGGTCAAGAAAACGTTGTTGTTGATGTCTTGGTCAAGAAAACGTTGTTGTTTATGTCTTCTTCAAGAAAACGATGTTTATGTCTTGGTCAAGAAAACGATGTTGTTTATGTCTTCTTCAAGAAAACGATGTTGTTTATGTCTTCTTCAAGAAAACGATGTTGTTTATGTCTTGGTCAAGAAAACGTTGTTGTTTATGTATTCTCCAAGAAAACGTTGTTGTTTATGTCTTCTTCAAGAAAACGTTGTTGTTTATGTCTTCTTCAAGAAAACGTTGTTGTTTATGTATTCTCCAAGAAAACGTCGTTGTTTATGTCTTGGTCAAGAAAACGTTGTTGTTTATGTCTTGGTCAAGAAAACGTTGTTGTTTATGTATTCTCCAAGAAAACGTTGTTGTTTATGTATTCTCCAAGAAAACGTTGTTGTTTATGTCTTCTTCAAGAAAACGTTGTTTATGTCTTGGTCAAGAAAACGTTGTTGTTTATGTCTTGGTCAAGAAAACGTTGTTGTTGATGTCTTGGTCAAGAAAACGTTATTGTTTATGTCTTCTTCAAGAAAACGATGTTGTTTATGTCTTCTTCAAGAAAACGTTGTTGTTTATGTCTTGGTCAAGAAAACGATGTTGTTTATGTATTCTCCAAGAAAACGTTGTTGTTTATGTCTTGGTCAAGAAAACGTTGTTGTTTATGTCTTGGTCAAGAAAACGATGTTGTTTATGTCTTCTTCAAGAAAACGTTGTTGTTTATGTCTTGGTCAAGAAAACGTTGTTGTTTATGTCTTCTTCAAGAAAACGTTGTTGTTTATGTCTTCTTCAAGAAAACGTTGTTGTTTATGTCTTGGTCATATCTGGCTATGTCTATCGCACTGTTACCAAAATAAGAAATATTTTGAACGTAGTGTTTATCTTTAGTGATGGTTTCTCTATATAGTAAACTAATTCACCGGAAGTCATTCTTCTAACACTACACTGCAACCAAGGACGCCTCGGTGTACGGGACTTATTTATTGAATAATATAGGCGTGGTGCGCAGGCAGTCCTCTATATATATAGTCTATGGTTGAAACACAAGTTATGAATATTCTTATATTTGATAGTTTTAAAATGTGCTCATTTGGGGACTCGAATCCCTTCACATTTATGTACGAAACTCTCAATACTTCGATAAAAGTTCTCAATAAGTATTTAGTTTGACCAAGGTTTGACCCATTGCTAAAATTTATTGTGACTTAGTGAACAAATAGTGTCATCTATAAATCTGATACGTCAAGTTTTCTTTTCAAAGCAAAAGACTAAATATTCCGAATTCCCAGTTTAGATAGCTTAGAATAATTAACATAGTCCTGTTATGCAGGGTAATATTTTAATTTGCCTGTGAATTATTACAAGGTGTTCAATCTTCAAAGTCTACTATCCCAGGCCGAAACAAAGGAAATGGTCTAACAAAGCTTCTCTACGCCCTTACTGCTCACACTGACATGATCTCCAGCTCGCGGTCAACAAATTTGTGTACGCTGAGGCCTCTTTTAGTTTAAACAACTTAACATATCTGAGAAGCATAGTATCAAATGACGCATTGCTTTTAATGGAGGTTGATAAGCGTCTTATCAGGGTCAGTAGTGCTTTTGGACGCCTCCAAACGAGACAGCTGGAGATCACTTCCAAAGGCCGCGGGATACACATTTGAGAACGATGATAGAGGTAGAGGGCGAAAAGAAAATCTTAATCGACGCCGGCGAACAATGGTTATGCTTGCTCTGGGAGTGGCAAAATATGTAGGTCACAGTTGGGGCTGCGTAGCCACGGGAAATACTGCATTCCTCATTAATCTTCGGACTCTAAAACAAGCCATTTTTATTATTATAATATATATATATATATACACAGTGCTTTATATGTAAAAAAAAAAAAAGGTGTTAAAATACAAGAAAAGTAATATTTTTTTAAAAAAGGTGCAGGTACGCACCAGCCGTACCGTCACAAAAAAAGCCCTGTATATATATATATATATATATATATATATATATGTATGTATACATACACATACAGACAGAGTGTGAGTGTGTGTGAGAGAGAGAGAGAAAAAAAGATACAAACCATCCATGTTTTTCTTGCAACAGGTCTGGCATGACTGTGACAAGAGCAATGTACATAAATCCACCTGATGTGAATGGAAGAATCCAAGCTGTCTTTTCTCCTAAAGCCAACAATAAGAAAAATTGAATGATAGGACATGATTGAAACAATCATTCTTGTCAAATAAAAACAACATTGACCTTTAATGTTTGAAGGTAAACAATCATGAATTAAAAAAACAACAACACTATTTTTAGGTTGAACACAGAACATTGTAGGCTGCCAAGTACCAGACAGAATAAAATCTGACATTGTAGGCTGCCAAGTACCAGATATAATAAAATCTGACATTGTAGGCTGCCAAGTACAAGATATAATAAAATCTGACATTGTAGGCTGCCAAGTACCAGACAGAATAAAATCTGACATTGTAGGCTGCCAAGTACCAAACAGAATAAAATCTGACATTGTAGGCTGCCAAGTACCAAACAGAATAAAATCTGACATTGTAGGCTGCCAAGTACAAGATATAATAAAATCTGACATTGTAGGCTGCCAAGTACCAGATATAATAAAATCTGACATTGTAGGCTGCCAAGTACCAGATATAATAAAATCTGACATTGTAGGCTGCCAAGTACAAGATATAATAAAATCTGACATTGTAGGCTGCCAAGTACCAGATATAATAAAATCTGACATTGTAGGCTGCCAGGTACAAGATATAATAAAATCTGACATTGTAGGCTGCCAAGTACAAGATATAATAAAATCTGACATTGTAGGCTGCCAAGTACCAAACAGAATAAAATCTGACATTGTAGGCTGCCAAGTACCAGATATAAAAAAATCTGACATTGTAGGCTGCCAAGTACCAGATAGAATAAAATCTGACATTGTAGGCTGCCAAGTACAAGATATAATAAAATCTGACATTGTAGGCTGCCAAGTACAAGATATATTAAAATCTGACATTGTAGGCTGCCAAGTACCAGATATAATAAAATCTGACATTGTAGGCTGCCAAGTACATGATATAATAAAATCTGACATTGTAGGCTGCCAAGTACAAGATATAATAAAATCTGACATTGTAGGCTGCCAAGTACAAGATATAATAAAATCTGACATTGTAGGCTGCCAAGTACAAGATATAATAAAATCTGACATTGTAGGCTGCCAAGTACCAGACAGAATAAAATCTGACATTGTAGGCTGCCAAGTACCAAACAGAATAAAATCTGACATTGTAGGCTGCCAAGTACCAGATATAATAAAATCTGACATTGTAGGCTGCCAAATAGGCTACAAAAAGAATAAAATCTGACATTGTAGGCTGCCAAGTACCAGATATAATAAAATCTGACATTGTAGGCTGCCAAGTACCAAACAGAATAAAATCTGACATTGTAGGCTGCCAAGTACCAGATATAATAAAATCTGACATTGTAGGCTGCCAAGTACCAAACAGAATAAAATCTGACATTGTAGGCTGCCAAGTACCAGATATAATAAAATCTGACATTGTAGGCTGCCAAGTACCAGACAGAATAAAATCTGACATTGTAGGCTGCCAAGTACCAGATATAATAAAATCTGACATTGTAGGCTGCCAAGTACCAAACAGAATAAAATCTGACATTGTAGGCTGCCAAGTACCAAACAGAATAAAATCTGACATTGTAGGCTGCCAAGTACCAGATATAATAAAATCTGACATTGTAGGCTGCCAAGTACCAGATATAATAAAATCTGACATTGTAGGCTGCCAAGTACCAAACAGAATAAAATCTGACATTGTAGGCTGCCAAGTACCAAACAGAATAAAATCTGACATTGTAGGCTGCCAAGTACCAAACAGAATAAAATCTGACATTGTAGGCTGCCAAGTACCAGATATAGTAAAATCTGACATTGTAGGCTGCCAAGTACCAAACAGAATAAAATCTGACATTGTAGGCTGCCAAGTACCAGATATAATAAAATCTGACATTGTAGGCTGCCAAGTACCAGACAGAATAAAATCTGACATTGTAGGCTGCCAAGTACCAAACAGAATAAAATCTGACATTGTAGGCTGCCAAGTACCAAACAGAATAAAATCTGACATTGTAGGCTGCCAAGTACCAGATATAATAAAATCTGACATTGTAGGCTGCCAAGTACCAAACAGAATAAAATCTGACATTGTAGGCTGCCAAGTACCAGATATAATAAAATCTGACATTGTAGGCTGCCAAGTACCAAACAGAATAAAATCTGACATTGTAGGCTGCCAAGTACCAGATATAATAAAATCTGACATTGTAGGCTGCCAAGTACCAGACAGAATAAAATCTGACATTGTAGGCTGCCAAGTACCAGATATAATAAAATCTGACATTGTAGGCTGCCAAGTACCAAACAGAATAAAATCTGACATTGTAGGCTGCCAAGTACCAAACAGAATAAAATCTGACATTGTAGGCTGCCAAGTACCAGATATAATAAAATCTGACATTGTAGGCTGCCAAGTACCAGATATAATAAAATCTGACATTGTAGGCTGCCAAGTACCAAACAGAATAAAATCTGACATTGTAGGCTGCCAAGTACCAAACAGAATAAAATCTGACATTGTAGGCTGCCAAGTACCAAACAGAATAAAATCTGACATTGTAGGCTGCCAAGTACCAGATATAGTAAAATCTGACATTGTAGGCTGCCAAGTACCAAACAGAATAAAATCTGACATTGTAGGCTGCCAAGTACCAGATATAATAAAATCTGACATTGTAGGCTGCCAAGTACCAGACAGAATAAAATCTGACATTGTAGGCTGCCAAGTACCAAACAGAATAAAATCTGACATTGTAGGCTGCCAAGTACCAAACAGAATAAAATCTGACATTGTAGGCTGCCAAGTACCAGATATAATAAAATCTGACATTGTAGGCTGCCAAGTACCAGATATAATAAAATCTGACATTGTAGGCTGCCAAGTACCAAACAGAATAAAATCTGACATTGTAGGCTGCCAAGTACCAGATATAATAAAATCTGACATTGTAGGCTGCCAAGTACCAAACAGAATAAAATCTGGCTCCTTTATTTCTGAAACTAGTTTAAAATCAAAAGGCGGTGCATATTCAATCCAATGTAATGAAGCCTCAAAGAGAATATGGGCAGTGGAAAGTAAAGCTTCAAAACGTGCACTACTGAGAATGACAAACAATTATACTCAACATTGGCATGACGGTGTCAAAAAAATCGAAAAAAAAAAAAGACCAGTGATTATAAAGACATATGAGGTGACCAAAGGTTTACTGTGGTCCTATTACACACAGAAGAATGATAAGTATTTTAACACTTGGACCAAAAATAGTTTAAAAATACAAAATAGAAGAGGTATTGTAAAATGTTGAGATCTTTTCATTCACAAAAGTTTTATCAGCTTTAAACCTCAAGGGTTATGAAAGAGAGAAAGCAACATATTTTACTCTTAAACAAGAATGTATGTATTGTAGCTGAATAGAACTCGTCATTCTAAGACCGATGACACCAAATTTATGCCTATAGCTCAAATATTATGAAAGTACACATTTTTTAAAACTCTTTTTTTTTGTTTTGAGTTCTTTTTTGTTTTTGAAGGGCATTTAAAGAAAAACTATAAGACTCTCAGAGATGAAACTTAATAAAAACATTCATGTGCACACAAAGAACACGCTCAATTTTTCTTTTAAAGTTGTCAAAAAATGTTTTGAATTTATTTACCTGTGCTGAATGTTGCATTTTATCATTTTTAGAATATTTCAAAAAGGAGGTAAAAACAGAAAAAAATTGCATAGAACACAGAAAACATAGAAAAGTCGAACTAATGTGTATTTTTTGTTAAAGTATTGCTACTTTGCCCAATAAAAAATCAGTTTAACAAAAAGATATCTAAAATAAATCTTACGTGCTTTCTTGGTCGTAAAACTATCAATAATTTTATCAAAATCAATTTTTTACATCAATTGCCAAATTACTGATTACAAATTACAAATTCATCATTAATAGCAATTAATTCCATCCGAGGATTCAAAAGTTGGGATGGCGACAAGAACCATGTTTACTTGCCACATCATGATATTGCTCATATCGGGTGATTTCTTGAATTATCCCACCCAAGGAAGAATACATTTCTTACGTGTTAATACAGAATCTTCACCTCTTTGGCCTGTCATCCTTTTTCTTGTGGCCAATACGTCTTTGAGGTCCGATACGTCTTTGAGGTCCGATACGTCTTTGAGGTCTGATAATCTCCAGAGCTGTGCATATGCTTTCGAATGTATGTAACACTGGCTGCAGCAATGTCTTCCCGACTATTACTTAAGAATGTGTTTAATGTTTTCCGTTTAATTCACAGTCTCCAATCGACAAATCATGTTTTTTGAGTGTAGACTTGCGTGTCCATTATTTTAGTGAATAGAGCGACAAAAACCCCAAGGTGAGAAAATAAATGTAGTCTGCATAGTAACTAACAAACCGCCTGCTTCAGATCTAGTAGAAGATTTTTCATATGTGCTAGTCAATGTCTCTAGAGTTTCTATAATTTTTAAAAAGTAAACCATAACCATCTTGACGGCTTCTCCTCTGGCGCTCCACTGGGTTTTAACCAAGCACTTAAGGCTATAGTTCTGGTTATTTTGGTGAGAACGTCCAAGCGATGTTCTGAACTTGATCAAAAGGTATCTAAACGGTCCAGTGTACGTAAAAAATGGTACTAAATTGATTTCAAGTTCAGCAACCAGAATACCTGCCAAACTCGGAGAATGGTTCAAGCAGACAGAGAATTTAGATGATGTCAATGAAAGAATTAGTACACCGTTATTATTTAACACAACGTGGCCTTAACAGTTGGGAAATTATCTAGAAATATCTGGCTCGTAATCACCCAATATTACAATAAGTTCGTTTAGTATTTGTGGGGAAATTTACAAATTCGGTCTGGAAGCAGCTTGATTCGGACTACATGTTCTCTAAGGAGTGGATCTTACTTGGATAGTAATTTCACAAACTCCCAGAAATTACCATTGCAAATCTTCTTCAACTTGTTCGTGATGCCCATTGAGTGCCAGATTCTGTTTTGATAGAAAAGGAATGATATCTAAGATTCTTTTCAGGTAGCACTATCAGATTTTTACACTTTGGACCGTTTGATCCCTACCGTCAACACGTTTCAACCCGAGATGACAATCTCTCCGTCTGAGCTAGCACTAGGCACACCAACAGGCCAATATCTCCGTCTGAGCTAGCACTATGCACACCAACAGGACAATATCTCCGTCTGAGCTAGCACTTGGCACACCAACAGGACAATATCTCCGTCTGAGCTAGCACTAGGCACACCAACAGGACAATGTAGAAATTAGTACTCAGTGTTCGCTGATGTCAGGGTTCCTTCCTCCAGCCAAGGAGTTAAGGGTGGGTTCAACATGATCAAGAGTTCTGGAAGGAATCAAGGATTCAGATCCAGTAGCAGGAAGTATGGGGATTCAGCAATAGGCATGATTACCGCATACAAAAGGGAGTGTGGTTCTCAACCTTTTTAGTTTCGTCCACTATGCGGCGACCCCAAAACGTAAATCATGTTTTTGCTAATGTTATGATTGTAGTCATAATGTCCATATCTTATATGAATTGCCCAAGCTGTATGATTAATCACGAAACAATACATATTTCTGCTTATAACTAGATTACAAAGAAATGAAATTTAACCTTTATTACCTTTATTTTTTTTTATATGGCGTAATCACCATATTCATCTTGTGGTCTATGCCCCAGACGGAACCACAGGCAGATATAAGATATAACATTTCCAGGATTACCTGATTGATACATCACCAGACATGTCAGCTATTCCATGAACAGTGTCATTAGATATGGAGATTGAATTAAATTTAGTAGATAGAATAAAATATTCGGCTCTAGTTATTACTCGAACAAAGTATTAGGCCGCAGGCAACAGGAAGTCATCAGCAATGGTGTGAAGCTTCTTAGTTCTACCAGGGCCACCAAATAAAAAGCTGTATTTGCCAGTAGTTAAGTCTGGCTTTCTGGACTTGGTCAGTTTACATTTCAAATACTTTAAGTCGGCAAAGTTTGGATGTTTGTTCTGTTTCACTAATTGTGATAATAGATCTCTGTTACAAATGACGCTTTGAGGTTTCTCCATTCCTGCTTTAACTATTGAAACCATATCGTAAAAATCGTCATTATATTTTCTTTTCTTAACGTTCATTTTCATTGGTTGTTCGTAACAAAACTATAACATTTTAAAACATGGACTATACATTGATGGTGTACTAATTATAAACAGATATAGTTTTACATGCGTAAATCTTCACCATAGAAATATATATGATTCCGCTATGCTGTATCGTTGCGCTCCATCGCACCGTTTGATGGACAAGAAATTAAACTGTTACAAATACTTTTACTGTGAGAATTAAAAGCTTTGAATGATTCCGATTAAGTTGTTTGCAACATCTATTCTCAAATAACAAGTATACAATGACAAGTTTCTATATTTCCTATGAAGCTAGGCGACCCCTGGAAATATTGTCATTCGTCCCCCGAGAGGGTAGCGACCCACAGGTTGAAAACCCCTGATCTAGAGTATAAAATATAGATTATGTGACCTTTTAAGAAAACTTACCTCCCCTGAAGTTTTTTGTTTAAAAATGGTGTGTTTTTATGAAAAATCTGCTTGCATAGATAATTTTAAAAATTAAATGGTTCATTTTCGGAAAAGAAAAAAGTAGCCCTTGCATCAGAACTTTGAATGATCTAAAATATCACGATGTCTGATTTTCACTATCTTGTCTAGTTTCTGAGATCTAAACAGGACGGAGGACCACACAAAACTAATAGCGGCTTTTCGGGGGCCGTTAAACACTTTTTTTTTTCAACAGTTGTGAATGGCTTATCTCATGACCTAATCAATAAATCATTGGATTTATAACATTAGGAATTATCTTTTAAGATAAATGTTTTGAAAACATTTTCCAGAATAAATTAACCAATTGCCAATAAACCAATCTAATATATAGGAGAAGTCTTCGGTGATGCTCCAATTAAAGGTATAAAATAAGATTATTTTATTATTCTTAGCTAAGTTTAAATTAAATATGTTATATGTGTCTAACAACATAACCAGTGAGAGATGGTTTGAAGGATTCTAAAAATATTGATCAGACTTACCAGAAACTTGAGAAGATTCTGAGGTTAGTGCTGTTATAGCTCCAACAACACTCCCACTTGCAGTTAAAAACTAGAGATAGGAAAAAAAAACATAAATTAAAAACAAGGTTACAAAGACAGTTTGTGTGGAAACACAAACTTAAAATCGGCCCCCAAAGTGGTCCACCCAGGCAGGCTTCAATATTTTCAGAAAGAATATCCGAATGAAATTATATCAAAGACAAATGAGAGATAAGAATGGAGAAAGAAGGTTGACAGATCTTGTGTAGTGCCCCAACGGTCCAGCAGATCGTTTATTTCTTGACTTGTGTAACTGACAAGGAGTGCAGTATTATTATTATTGTTATCAAATAAACTTTATATTTTGTCTGCTGAAATTTGTAGTATCTATGTTTGTCACGTGTCAAGAGTACTCCAGGAAGCACGAACCCAGCATTCTACGCATTCGCGACACAGTAGTAGTGACCAGTCCCTCAGGTGTGTGATAGTAATACACGTCACACTATATCAACGCCACGTCTCAAAACGTGCATTTACAAGGGTCGGCGGGGGGGGGGGGGGGGATTTATGCTATCGCCCTTTCTCACCCCATCAAATCGGCCAACATACCAGAGGGGAAAGGACATAATATTAAGATGGATAGAATATCAACAAGTAGCTTTTATCATATAGATGCGAAACTAATTATGTTAACAAACATGCCCCCTCGAAATTGAGAAAAGGGGGGGGGGGTCGGAATCGATGCAATTGTCCCTCCCCACCCCACCAAGTCAGCCAACATACTTTCAGTATATCTTTCATTTTATTTCTGTACAGGCTGATAGTCAACAACCAATCAAAGGCTTATAGGCAACAGAACATACAGAAAGAAGGCCAAGTTAATATAACATGAAGCAGTTAAAATGACTCAATATTGTGGAAACTACTACTGCAAAATTGTTCAGTACCATCAAAACACTAGAAAGAATCACCTGTGCCTTAGCTGCCTTCCATCTGTTAAATCCTGATCTTAATAGTATAGCAAAGTCTCCTACCTCATGAGGAATCTCGTGAAGCAGAATGGCTAATGTAGTGATAAATCCAACCTGAATGTGGATGAATATCTCGTGTTAACTTTGATAGCAGAATGAGCATAATCAAAATATATTTTTGCGTTTGAAAATAGGTTACAAACATTAGCAAACAAAATGCACACTTAATGTGTGAAAGCCATTAGTGAAAATTAATCCTATTTGAATCGTAAGTATTTTTAATAGCACATTTTCAATAGCACTTTTAGTATTTGAGATATAAAAGTAACAGCAAACTGATAATAGTACAACAAAAACATAAGAGAGACTTTTTCCACTGAAGGTCACTAAAAAATTTGCTTTTGTTATAATTTCTTGTACAATAATTTCAATTACCTCAAGAAAAAAAATGATTGTAAAATAGCTAAATATAAAAGCTAAATTTAAACAAGTAAAATATTTTTTAAATACTTTTTTTTAAAAAGACAATTCCTCCTTTATTAACCTGACTAACGCTACTTGTAAGAGGATTATTTAGCTCTTAATAATGAATGAATGATAGAATGAATAATAAAACTGGAACATTATACATCGCCCCTATTCTCCCGCCTCCCCCACACAAAAAAATTCTGGTTGAGCGAGCTTACGAGTGTTTAAAATTCTACTGATTGGCCAATAGATCCAGACTTTTCAAAAAGAGCACAGAATGTTTTTGAACTTCTATTTGCCATTATTTTATTTTTAATGACTAATTGATAGATTTAAAACAAAATGAAGCACCCGCTCCAATCGTCCCTACCCACGAAAGAAAAATCCTGGCTAAACGAATATATAAATCTATTCAGAGTTTATAAAATTCTAATGATAGGATTATTGATCTAGACTTAGAAGACAGTTCCTGAAAGTCTATTTATTAATTATTTAATGAATAAGGCCTACATGGGTGAAAACCCGCTGGCGTCAAATTTATAAGAAAATCGTTAGAGACGTTTTTTTTTTAGATCTGTGTCTAGGAATGTTTTTTTTTGACCCGATGAAAAGTTAGCAACATGAAAAGAGAATTTGTAAAAAGTTGTATTCAAATATTTTGTACCTTTGTACTAATGCAGAAACTTGCTGCAACAGCTAGACCGTGTGTAAAGTTGTCAACTACATTTGCCATTAAATTTAAATATCCACTGACCTGAAATAATAAATGAAGACATAACGTAATATACAACAAGATTACAAAGAGAGTTTGTGTTATCACACAAACTTAGAGGCAACTCCCCGTCTCATTCATCCATGGACTAGGAATATTCAAGCTTGTTTTGATCGTTTAAAGTAAAAAAAAAATGTCAAAAAGAAAAAATCATTTGGCGTTATTTTTCACTACCTCTCCACAACAATAAGTCTACCTCTCCACAACAATGAGTAGGCCTACCTCTCCACAACAATAAGTAGGCCTACCTCTCCACAACAATAAATAGGCCTACCTCTCCACAACAATAAGTAGGCCTACCTCTCCACAACAATAACTAGGCCTACCTCTCCACAATAATAAGTAAACCTAACTCTCCACAACAATAACTAGGCCTACCTCTCCACAATAATAAGTAAACCTAACTCTCCACAACAATAAGTAGGCCTGTCTCTCCACAACAATAAGTAGGCCTACCTCTCCACAACTATAAGTAGGCCTGTCTCTCCACAACAATAAGTAAACCTACCTCTCCACAACAATACGTAGGCCTACCTCTCCACAACAATAAGTAGGCCTACCTCTCACAACAATAAGTAGGCATACCTCTCCATAACAATAAGTAGGCCTACCTCTCCACAACTATTTCGCTTAATATGTTGGAGTAGCCTAGAGCGCACTGAGAATGTGTAAGAATGAAAGTTGCGCTATACAAATGGATTTAAAAAAATATTCTATCATGATTCAAATTAAGAACAATCGCAAATTCGATCACACAACTCACTTTATAATTGTTGATTTCTATTTCGTATTTTCACGAAACCTATTTAAAACAAGGTTACAAAGACAGTTTGTGTGGAAACACAAACTCAAAATCGGCCCCCGAAGTGGTCCACCCAGGCAGGAAAAAAAGGTAGATTTCAATATTTTCAGAAAAATATCGGTATTAAATTCTATCAGAAGTGGTCCACCCAGGCAGGTAAAAAGGCAGGTTTTAATATTTTCAGAAAGAATATCATACTGAAATTCTATCAAAGGCAAATGACAGAGAAGAATGGAGAAAGAAGGTTGACAGATCCTGTGTGGTGCCCCAAAGGTCCAGCAGACCAAGGGATAGGTGAAAGTGAATGTGAAGTTAGATGTGAACCTGGCCTAACTGATGTCTTATAATGAGTATCTAATTGATCTAATTGTTTTGTAAAGGGACAATCTCTTATTCAATCAAGAAAAAAACATTTCGTAAAAAAAAAAATAATAAAAAAAAATTCCTTAGTTTTGTGTTTTACAGTGGTGTACGCGATAATATGAAAAACTACTTATAATTTGTTGTTTTAAATTTTGTCCAACTTTATTTGCTTAGTAAATAGATTTTTTCTCTTAAAAAAAAAGTAAACATTTTTTTTTGTAAATGTAGTATTTAGTATGGCAGAACTTACATAACTGAGCAATAAAATTGTAAAAAGAATATTTTTTTGACAAAAAAATAAAACCATTTGCATAAATGTGGACCCTTTACAATTTGCTTATCAAAAAGGGTAAAGGTGTAGACAGGGGCGGACTGAGTATCAAAATCGGCCCGGGCATTACCAGATAAACAGATAAACAAATGGCATGTCATATATTTTCTTAGGGGGGGGGGGGGGGATTTTTTACCCCACTCCGCAATATATATATATATATATTAGTGTGTGTATATGTAATTAATCTTCATTACATTCTGATCTTTCCTTCTTTCAAACGTTTTTTCTACCCTAGAATACTCTCTTCCTATAATTAGTGGAAAGACAGTACACACCGCCAAAGTGCAGATAGGAAGTCCGGGGGAGCGCTGCGAGATCCCCCCAGTGGGGTCGGGGAACCAAGCATTATTTCCGTTATTTTAAGCTTTAAAAAATGCATATTCTAAGGTATTCGCAGTGCAATTAGGCTGCTTCTCTTCCGCTAAAAAAATTCTAAAACCAAATCTGCTATGGAGTCCAGCGACTGGTAGAAAATGGTAAAATGCTTTAGTTTTTGTATTGGAGGAAAACCACAAAATCTCTTTTGGCTACACTCATGAAATTTGTTGACTGTCGTTTGCTTAAGTTGGCTGCACTGGGGAAGTAAGTAAAGTTCCCCTTTCAGACAATGAGGCAAGTGATGGTTTGAAGACCCTTCCCTCCCAGCTACGCCCATGTGTTATATTATAGGTGTAATCCTAATTCTCTACAAAATATATAAAGTTTGATAACGCATCGAAAACTGGATGTACGCATTCGTAGGAGTACATAATGTATTCTATTTATACATGTATGTAGTCTGAAAACTAAACAATACAATAGCAGCCTAATGAGTTTGAAGCTTTTTGGTATTACTTATAGATTACAGACGTTTCTTCAAAAAATAAGATTGTTACGTCTTACGCATTTCATGTGTCAATCTAGTCATGCATGTTGATCTGTGACTTAAAATATGCTAAATCAGGGGTGGGCAAATTACGACCCGCGGGTCACATGCGGCCCGCCGGAGTGTTTCATGCGGCCCGCGAACACCTACAGAAATGAGGAGTGCTCACAGATATTACTTTTTTAAAAAAGCAAATATATTAAAAATAAATAATTTAAAAAATCTATTGAAACTTCTGACTCTTCCACTTATGATGAAGAAGCTAAAGAAACACTGTCTATGCATGCAATTCTAAAAAGTTTAAAGTAAGCGAAGAATTATTCTTATTTGCAATATTTAGAAACATTCAGTCAAAAACACAAACTCAGGCTAGTAGTTATTCTATACTACGATGAACTGTTTTGAATGTGTTGGGTTCGCTTCAAACGAGATGGTAAGTGTAACAACTGAAAAAGGCCGTGTTGTTACTGAGAAAAACATGATTTTTAATAAATTTAAAGAAAAATATCCCAACCATAAACTCGACACGGGAAAGTTAGCGAAAACTGCATTGAATATCAAACATGTTATTGACTGTATTAGATCAGCGATCAAATTTATCAGACCTAGGAGTCTTAACCACAGGTAGTTTCAAGAAATACATTGGGTAACAAAACATACTGATATTCAGTAACACAGTAGTGTCCGCTGGCTTAGCATGGGCATGGTATTGAGAAGAATATGGGATCTTAATGAAGAAATTATGTTTATTGAAGGACAGTATAACCGTGTTACTAATATTTATTAATGAAGAGTTAAAGACTTCATGTTTTTTATCGACAGTAATTGCAATTGGTTGTTTGCATTTGAATGTATGCGCATAATAACTCTTTTCAAAGTTACCCCATTACTCTAGCAAGCAAGTGAAAACAGGTTTTGACATTTTCCTTTGCTGAAAGATGAAACTATTTCTAGTGAAATGTTTGAAAAGTACAAGACTTATTTGGATTACTAGATTGTAGACTTTGAAGGCAACTTTTAAGACGTCAGTTTTAATACCCTCAGCTCACCATTAATACATTAGTGCAGAAGCTAATTCAGCTCCAGAGGACTTGTCGTTCCGAGGATCTTTATGGGTGCCAAAAGCTCTATTTCCACACTTTAAAAAAAATTAGCTGCTAAACTTTCACATTATTTGGGTTTAAATACATCTGTGAATAAGTAGTTTATGTATTTTATTGAAAATAAACAAGTGTAAGAACAGGTCGATGCTGACTGACTGTAATTTGACATCTGTCACAAGGATAAGTATTAGTATGCTATTTCCACAGTTCCGGAACATTATGAACGAGTGTATACAGTTAAATATTCCACATTAAGAACAACTGTACATTTGCTGTGAAATGTTGTGATGTGAAGTCGTGATGACAAAAAAAAAATTAATAAAAACAAAATAGTAAAATTGTAATTCCTCAAGTGGTAATGCAAAAAAAAATGAAATGTAAATGTATAACACTGTATAAATGTGAATGAAAACATTATACACAGTTAGCTATCGTATTTTTCCAAGTTTCCCATATATATATATATGCCGCCCCCCATCCGCTAATTTGTTTTAATGCGGCCCACGATATAAAAGGTTGCCCATCCCTGTGCTAAATCATTGGTTTTCCTGGCTGACTCAGGCAACCCATTCCAATAAAAAATAAGAGAAAGCAGAACGGTTAGAGACACTTACTTAATGTGAAAAGCTCTTGCTTCCTCCATGTACATTCTCAAAAACGCGATTTGTATATGAATATACCATGACCCATTATTTTAAATATAAATCTCCTTTCATTAAATATCGGATGTGACAACGCTATATAAATTATTGTAATTATTGTAATAATTTTCATCATTAATGACTTCATACTAAGCATAAGTGTGCCATTAATTATAATAGTATAAAAATTGATTTAGATCTAGATTTATTTTTTAATTAAATATTTTTTTTGTAAGCCTTAAGTGTAGTATTTTTAGATATATGTTATTAAAAATAAACAAAAAGAAACATACTTTTTCTTTTCAAATCGCAGAAAATAGAGCTTTATACCAATATTGAGCTGTGAATAAGTTGGGTGGTTTGCAAGCGGCTGTGTGTATGTGTTAAAGTTAATTTCTATTAAGCATTGTTAAAGAGCTAATTGTCGCGCCTATTTTTTAATTATTTTTTTTTGCTGCGTTATATCAATGTTTTCTAACTTAACCTCTCTCATCCCTCTTTTTGGTTAAATTTCATTGGAACCATTAAAAGACGGGGGAGGGAAGGAGCAAAAAAAAATGAGAGTGCCATCAAAGGCCCATGCCGACCAGCAAAATGATTAGGCCAAACACAATCTCGAAGACATCATAGCAGTCCATGCCGCTCGTGCGGCACTTAAGTACGGTCTAACGTTTTGCAAATGATAATACGTACAGTGTATAGTGTTGTTTTTTTTTTGATATTCTTGTTGAATTTCAAGCAAAATTAATTGTAATAAGAATTAAAAAAAAAAAAAACGTGTTCGGGCCTTTGTGTCTTGCTGCTGTCACTTTTCTTTTTAAGTTGTCTGAAAAGCAAAGGACTCTGATCCAATTTACTGACGAACTAGCCCTAAAACACCACCTACCCAATAACAGAGAAAAAATTACCAGGTTTTCAAACATTACACCCGGACTAAACTACAAACAACCAACCATCAAAACACATTTACTAAATAACACCTTAACAAAAGAATCAAATCCACTGGAGCTCAAAGTAGGCACGCTTGAAACAATCGAAAGCTATCAAAAAACAGCTATCCATATTTATACAGACGGATCGGCTTTCAAAGCTACCATCAATGCTGGTATTGGTGCCTTCCTGGTCTTCCCTAAAAATAAACACTTTGAGATAAGCGCACCCTGTGGTGATTACTGCTCAAACTTCCAAGCCGAAATTGAGGCAATTACCATAGCACTCCAGACAGTGGAAAACAAATTATATGAAGGAGTGCAACCACCATCAGATATTGTTGTCTTTACAGACTCCCAATCTACTCTGCAAGCACTTAACAGCAGCACCTCAAACAGCCCAAGAGAGTTGACAACACTCATTGTGATAATCCACCAGATGATATCAAAATTAAATATCAATATTACACTACAGTGGATCCCTGGACACATTGGCATCATGGGAAATGAAAAGGCAGATAAGTTATCAAAGGCAGGTTCATCTATGGAACAACCAGATAGACCTGTTAACTACCTCACCCTAAGGTCAATGTTAGTCAACAATCACAAAGAGGAGTGGCTCAACCAATGGGCATCAGGAAACACAGGCAGAGCCATGTACAGAGAAATGACTACGCCTAACAAACTGGACAGTATTAACTTCCTCCCCCGCAAAGAACAATCTACAATCTTCCAACTAAGAACAGGACACACACCACTATTAAATTACCACCTGAACAAAATAAACTCCACAGAACTACCCCTTTGCAGACATTGCGCCCACCCCTTTGAAACCGTAAACCATATCCCCTTTGAATGCCCCTCCCTAATCCACCTTAGGCAGACCCTACTTCCACTACAGCCCAACATAACCAACACCCTGTACGGCAGTGCTGAACAACTGAAGAAAACAGCACACTTTTTTTCCTTGGCACAGTCTGCAAAAGAGCTCACAGCTCAGCAGCAATAAAGCTGGCTAGAAGAAGAAGAAGAAGAAGAAGAAGTCTGAATTTAATTATTTTTTTCCTTGGTCGCGACCAGACCGGCCCATTTGATACCGGCCCACCGGACATTTGCCCGTTTGCCCATATAGCCAGTCCGCCCCTGGGTGTAGACGATGCCATCCTAAATATTTTAAATCGTGTCTAGAAACATCTGGACTTATGTAAGATTGTTGTTTATTGATTTCTCATCAGCTTTTAATACCATATAACTTCATTTACTTATTGAAAAAATGAAAGCGTTGAAGATTAGTCTATATATGATTGTGCTAATATGTGTATATTGCTTCATTGTTTGTTGTGAATGTTTTTTGTGAGAAAGTACTTAAAAGGATGTGAAGTATAATAAAATGATAGTCTTCAATGTCTACTTATATCAACAGAAAGTCTCTGTTCATTAATTGTTATTATTAATGTCTACAGTATGTTATTTATGTATCTGTGACAACGGAACATGGTGTCAGATATGGTGTCAGATCAGTTTAAAGAGCTGGTAAAAGGTAGTGGCTTCTAAATTGCTAAAAGTACATTTTATTTATATCAGGTGGTGTTCATTTTGTTTTAGATCTAGACATAGAATCTATACGAATAATGGAATTATTCGAACCTCCTAAACCGTTGTCACTAGACGGTAATCTATCTGACAGATGGAAAAAGTGAAGACAAAGTTTTGAACTGTTTATGATTGCCACTAAAAATCCCTTGGTACAATCTTAAACAATAAATTAAATTTTACTGTAAATACTGGTTATATCATCAAAAAAGGGCAGCAAAGATTACAATTACTTAGAAAAATGTCCTCATTTAATGTTAGCGAGAGGCCCTGGCTATGTTTTATCAGGCTCACATCTGCAATATTTTATGTTTTAATACCACTACCTGATATGGCAATCAGAACATTAAAAATGAAGATAAACTTCATAGAATCCTAAATGCTGCTGGTTAAGTCATTGACAAAAAACAAACCCAATTTTGGGAAAAACGTTCATAAAAAAAGCTAAAAAGATTCTAAAAATAAACAAGATTACAAAGAGAGTTTGTGTTGTCACACAAACTCAAGAGGAGGCCCCCGTCAAAGAGTCGGATCCCTGTCGGATCCTCCTATTCGCAAGGAATATTCAAGACGTGATTATTTTTTTTATTGTCAAATTTAATAATGTTTCGAAGATTCATCTGGCGTTGTAAAATGTTTTTTTCTGTATAATGTTTTACATGTTTTGGGTGTTCCTTCAAAGTTAAAGATAATTTACTTCCTTATCCAAATCTCCCGATGGACGACGGAGGATGGCATCGAGCAGGGTATGAAACCTGGACTGTTGAGATAATCAGTCCTGCGCGCTAACCACACGACCAGGCATTGCTGTTAAGTTAATAACAAACTAATAGCCTATTATTGATAAAGAGATATATTACTCATTACGGCATGACAACTACCGGATATGTACAATATGTCAGACGAGCGATTTTAGATAATCTTTTGGTATTGATTTGTATTGAATAAAAAAAAAAGAACAAGGCATCGAGCTTGTACTTCGGCAACGTCTGCTCGATGTCCCAGCAGATACCAACAGAGCTATTGGCATTTTCATTTAAATGGAACTAGAATGAGGATGTAGATCCACCTAAATTAAACTTCTGACTTAGCGCTCTTAAGATCTATACCTACTAGATCTAGATCTAAAATATAAATTTAGAATAATGTAGATATAATTTAGATACGATTTATTTTAAAAAAAAAGGCTAGATAATCTATCAATAGACTGAATGAAATATTAAATTTAAAAATAGTAGATTACTTTTAGTATTATATAACATTGCAATATTGATTTAGACCAGGGGTGGGCAACCTTTTTCTATCGAGGGCCGCATTAAAAGATTTTTTGGAATGGGGGGCCGAATACATATAGGCCTATAATATGTATTTACAACTTAGAAAATATACATGTATACTGTATTAAATATTTACATCTTTTTTAACACTACCAATTGAAGAATTACAACAAGATTTAGCGATTTCTGAAACTAATTTTACGAATATTTTTTTTAAATTTTGTTATGGCCTTTTTACATCACAACAATTCGGTTGTGCTGTTGTACATAATGTAAAATATTTAATTTTACACTCGTGCATAATGTTCTGGAAATGTTCTGGAAGTGTGGTAGAACTAGCTAACTAGTTGTTATCCTTGTGACTGCTGTCAAATTACAGTCTATCAGCATCGAGTTAGTCTTACACTTATTTTTTGTTTCAAACACAAAGGCTTGTTCACGATTTATGTGGGACCCAAATAATGTAAAAATTTAGCATCAAGTTTTTTTTTAAAGTGTGGAAATACAGCTTCTGGCACCCATAAAACTCCCGTGGAAGGTCTTACTTAGATTGGAGGTATTTCGTCTGGAGCTGAATTAGCTTCTGCACAAAATGGTGAAGTGAGGATAGTGAAAACTGGTTTCAAGATCTTGATGTCTTAAAATTTGCATTGCAAATTCAACAAGTCTTGTACTTTTCAACCATTTTACTAGAAACTTTTCAGCAAAGGAAAATGATTAAACCTGTTTTCACTTGCTTGCCTGGAGAAATTGGAAAGTTTTGTTTGGAAAGATGTACATACATTTCATGAGCAAGCAACCCATTGATGTGGTGACGATGAAAAACATCAAGTCCGTCTTCAACTACTCATTAGAAATATTAGTCACTAATCACAATCGATGTCCCTCAAAGAACATAATTTCGTCCTTGAGATCCCATAATCTTCTCAATACCTTGCCCATGCTGATCCAGGGGACACTACTGTGGTACCGATAAATGTTTTGTTTTCACACCTTCAAGTTGCCTACTTCTCAGAACTGCCTGTGGTTAAGTCCCCCAGCTCTGATCAGTTTGATCGCTAATAATTGGGTCAAGAACATGTTTGTCATTCAATGCAGTTTTGTACAAACTTTCCCATGTAGAGTTAATAGTTGGGATATTGTTTTTTAATTTATTTTTTTTTTAAAACGCTTTACTCATTCAAAGCACGGGCTCCATTAGTTGTTACACTTGCCATCTTGTTCCAAGCCAACCCAATACTTTCAACCCAGTTCTTCATAGCATTGAATAAATACTGGCTTGAGTTAATGTCTTTGACTAAATGGTTGGCAATATTGCTTTAAACTTTTTAGAATAACATGCAGAGATAATGTTTTTTAGGCTCTTCATCATAAGAGATAAGAAGATATTTTAATTTATTTTTTTTCCCTTTATTATATGTTTAATCTGTGGGCACACCTGAATTCTCTAGGTGTTCGCGGGCCGCATAAAATACTGTGGAGGGCCGCATGTGGCCCGCGGGCCATAATTTGCCTACCCCTGATCTAGACATTTGGAAATAAAAATCTACATTTTAAGTCTAGAAATTGAAATTATAGATCTTGATCTAGTCTAAATCGAGGCTGCCAGGTCGTGCGGTTTGCGCGCTGGACTGTCGTTTGGATTTATCTATGGTCCCAGGTTCAAACCCTGCCCTCTCCCATCCCCAGTCGAGCTGCGGGTGGTTTGGACTTCAACTCTGAAGGAACATCCGAAACATGTAAAACAACAAACATTCTAAACTAGACCAAGAAATTCTAGATCTAGAATCTACAATGATTTAGATTAGAATATAAATCTAAATCTAGTTTTAAAAAATCTAGATCTAGTGTAAAAAAAACTAGATTGGATCTAAATCTAGCTATTACGTCTTTTTAAAATACAAATCAGATTACGAGGTTTAATAAGCATTACTATACTGAGTTGTTTTAGCATTTCATTTAAAGAATTAATTTCATATGACATCAAAAGAAAAAAAATCCACTACGTCACACGGCCTAGTTAGACTAAAAAAATGTCATCAATACGAGCAGCTTGTCGAGGGTTCATAGACATTGGTGCACCAAGTGAGTTCTTTTAGCATTTCATTTAAAGAATTAACTCCATATGACGTCAAAGGAAAAAATCCACTACGTCACACTGCCTAGTGAGACTAAAAATGTCTTTATCAATACAAGCAGGCTCTTGAGGGTTCACAGACATTGGTGCACCGAGTTATTTATGCATTTCATTTAAAGAATTAACTACATATTACGTCAAAGGAAAAAAATCCATTACGTCACAATGGGCTAGTTAGACTAAATATGTATGTATGTATATATATTATATAGTTCGTCCATCATGGTTTGATGATGACCACTTTGCCATCCAGGGGGCTGAGGGCTTTGGACTGGGGTTTTATGCCTACTCATGTGGCTGGTGAGACCTATGTGAGCCCGGAATGTTCGGCTGCACACTGGGCAGGTTATTCCAGCTGGAGCTAGTGTCGTGGGCCTTGCTTTTCTTCTCTGGCGTTTTTATTTTGCCAGCATGGTTCTCTTTTCCTCAGCAACATGTGCGCCAGTTTTCACAGCGCGACGCCATGATGCTCTGTCATGTGCCTCAGTCTACCAGGTGGCTGGGTCTATGCTGAACGCCTTCAGAGAAGCTTTGAGGGTGTCCCTGAAGCGCTTTCTTAGACCACCTTCCGATCGCTTTCCTTTGCTTAGTTGGTCATACAAGAGTCGTTTAGGGATGCGGTGGTCTTCCATTTTGCAGACGTGTCCTGCCCATCGCAGCTGAGACTGCATCAGGGTTGTATGGATGCTTTGCAGGCCAGCTCTTCGAAGGACTTCAGTATCTGGTATTTTGTCTTGCCATTTGACATTCAGTATTTTTCTAAGACATGTCATGTTGAAGTGATTCAGTTTCTTTGCATGTTTTCTGTACACTATCCACGTTTCTGAGGCATAGAGGATGACGGCTCGAAAGATCCCTAGCTTTGTATTAGTAGTGATACCACGTCTGTTCCAGACGTTTTTAGTCAGTCTGCCATAGGATGCACTGGCCTTGGCGATATGCAGGTCGATTTCATTATCAATCTTTCCGTTTCTGGAGAGTGTGCTGCCAAGATACGGGAATCTGTCCACTGCGTTTATATCATGTCCATTTATCTTGATATGTATGTATATATAATAAGGATTAAAGACACATTTTTTGTTGATTTTGTCTGTCAGTCTGTCTGTCCGTCATGTTAATATCGAAAACAAAAAGACTAAAAGCTATTGAAAATCTGATTAAAATTTAATTTCTCTTCTGAAACATCACAATAGTTTTAAGTTTTTATAATAGATTGTTCCGGATGTTTATATATTTATATTGAGAGAAAATAAGAATTCCAGATTAATCAATTACTGTTAATTAAAATTTTGGGATGGTCTAGTATGAAAATTAGATGTAGGCCTACCATAGCCTTGTGGAGAGATTTTCAAACCATACTTTGGTGTTAGTAAGTTGTTTTCCTTAAAAATTGGAACATAATATTAACGATAATTAGATTTTCTAACGTTTTAGCTAGAAAATTAAATGTAGTGTAAGAGAGAAGTGCGATTTTACATAACTAGAGTTCAAATATTTTTCATAAAAAATCCGGAACAACCGATTTTCGTAAATGAGAAGAAGATTATTTGTTTTATTTATTAGAAGAGGATTTCAAACAGTTATTTGGCGTTAGTAGATTTTTCATATAACATTCGGAACATTTTTGGCGACAATTTGTAAGAAGATTAAAGTAATGTAGGTCGATTTCTTTTTCAAAACAAAATCCGGAACATTTTTTCACAGATTAAACAACTTTTGTTATGTTTCGGCAAGAAAATTAACTGTAAAATAAGTCTAAAAAGTGATTTTAACAATATTAGTTAAAGGTGTTTTTTCCGGTCAACTAGCTGCTAAAATTAAAAGAAAACATTTATGTTTGCTTATAAAGGCTAAGAATGCACTTTGTATGTAAATATCACCCACACTTAAAAAAATGGACTTTTTATGCAGCGACTCTCGTGCAGTAGCGTTATTCCGCGACATGATATAGTGCTAAAATAACTCCTTAAAATTTTTTAAATAATCAGATTTTATTTATTTTTTGTTTTCTCTTTATCAATAATAGGCTATTACTTTGTAACCAGTTTGTTATTAAGTTAAGAGCAATGCCTGGTCGTGCTGTTAGCGTGCTGAACTGATTATCTCGACGGTCCCAGGTTGTTTGTTTGTTTTACATGTTTTGGATATTCCTTCATAGTCCAAACCTCCCACAGGACGACGGGGGGATGGGAGCGGGCAGGGTTTGAACCAGAGACCATCGATAAAACCGAACGACAGTCCAGCGCGCAAACTGCACTTTTTTTTTTACAACGCAAATGAATCGTTGAAACATTATTTCTTTTGACCATCAACATTAAATCATGCCATGAATATTCCTTGCGAATAGGCAGATCCGACAGGGATCCGACTCCGACGGGGGCCGTCTCTGAGTTTGTGTTATAACACAGACTCTGTTTGTAACCTTATTTCTATTGTATTCCTTTTAAAGGGATTATAAAATGTTAAAACTATTTACTGGCATTCGTGCGACCCTTTCCATGTGGGTACTGGCCGACCAGGCATTTGCCAAAATGCCCATATGGCCAGTCCGCCCCTGGGTGTAGATCTAGAATCTAGACTAGAGTTATTCTTGGGTGTTAGGATAGGTTTAGACTAGTATAAGTTAGTGTAAACTATATGGCTAGTTTGGTAGTGTTGGTAGTAGTATAAATATAGTAGGGTTTGGTTAGTTGTTTGGGCTCAGTGTTTAGTGTACATATATTTTATTACTGATTTAAACTTAACTAAAGTATTAGTTTAGGCCTAGATCGAGACTTAGAGGCAGCAATGTTATTCATTTAGAATGTTAAATTATTAGTCCTCTGTATTCATCAATCAATCTTCTAGGGCTAGATTTAGATCTTTCAGACTTACACTAAATCTAGAAGTCTAGACTAGAATCACATTTATAAGCGAATAGGACTTGAACAGCATAATGTAGGCCTACCTTATTGCATTTATATCTAGACTAGAATTCGCGCATGTCTTACTGTACACGTTTAATCTTAAATTTTACTAGACCAATATGATCATGATAACTAGATCTATATAAGTATATATAGATGATAGGTGTAATCAAATCTAGTGACACAGTAATAAGATACATTATGCTGTTCGCGTCCGATCATGTGATATTATAATATAAATATTAGGTAACTGTTGTTGTTTTTTCTGGTCAACTATCTGCTAAAATTTAAAGAAAACATTTATTGTTGCTTATAAAGGCTATGAATGCACTTTGTTTGTAAATATCACGCACATTTTTAAAATGGATTTTTTATGCAGTGAATTTCGTACAGCAGCGTGACGGCTGCGGCAAACCTTGATACTAAAAATTTTTTAATAATCAGATTTTATTTATTTTTGTTTAGTGCCCCCATCAGGATGAAAGCCACTTATTTTTGTGCATTTTGTCTGTTGGTCGGTCTGTCCGTCACGTTTATATAAAAAAACCACTAAAAGCTATTGAAAATCTGATTTAACCTTTAATGTTCCTTCCAAAACATCGCAATAATTTTAAGTATCTATAATACATGGTTCAGGATGTTTATGTGAAAAAAAAAAATCAATGCCAACGAATGTTTGTTTGCTCTTCTAACATATTACATTTAATTTCCGTGCTTAAATGTTGTAAAAACACATGATCAATAAAATGTTGTTCCGGTTTTTTAAAGTACATAGCATATTAATGCTAAATGAAAATCTCTTTACTGACTTATATTTCATTAACTATTACGTTGTTTCAGATAAAGTTTTATAAAAAATAAATTATGTCAAATGATTGTTAGAAATAGCACAATATAGACTTATATATATTTTACACTTATATCTTGAAAATATGTCACTATCATTGAATTATTGATATCAAATTGTTCCTTTTGTAATCTTGTTTTTTTTTTTAACCTTACAACTAAAGCGATGTTCGTATCAAATTCTTTTTTTAAAACAACATTTAAATCAGTTTGAGTTAGTTAATAAATGGAAAATATATTTTAAAATGAACCATTGATGCACTTAGATGCATTTTATTTTTGTTGTACCAATAGGCAAATCTATGAATGAAGCTTGAGATAATAACGAAGAAGTCTGTAAATTTTTTAAAAAAAATTACTTCTCTTGATGTTTTCGTTTAAAAGTGTATTTTTATGAAAAAACTGCTTGCATTGCTGATTTTAAGAATCAAATTTGCCATTTCAGAAAAGAAAAAAGTAGCCGTTGCATCAGAACTTTGAAAAATCTAAAATATCATGATGTTCAATTTTCAACACCTTTCTTAATTTACGAAATATAAACGAGACGGATGGACGAACAGAAAGACCACACATAACTTATAGCGTCTATTCCCCATTCGGCAGCCGCTAATAAAAATATAAAGACTTTAAGTACAGTACAAAACAAGATTGAAACATCGGGTAATTCTTGCTGTTGAGCGTGATCTATATAGGAAACAGAATTATTCTGATATGCCGTATGACTTGCTACACGCAAGGCTCCTAAAGTAATTCTGTACGTAGTAAAGAATGAATAAATGCATAGACGAATTTATTTTGTAATACAAACTCTTAAATTTCACTTATTATCCTCTTCCCTAACCAAACTTGGTCCCGCTAAATCCGTTTCGCATTGGGCCCCACAATTGTTAAGTCCGGCCCTGTTATTTAGTGACCTATAAATATACATAGTTGATTACTTGTTCTCTTTCTATGATTTCTTGGCCACAATGGTTCAGTCCTGCGCTGCTATTTAGTGTTTGTTAAATGTTTGCTTGTAAAATGTTTTACATGTTTTGGATGTTCCTTCAGAGTTGACACTAGTTTATTTCCAAGTCCAAACCTCCCACAGGACGAAGGGGTAATGGGAGCGAGCAGGGTTTGACAGTCCAGCGCGCAGCCATCCGTATCAACGTGTGAATACCCACTTGTTCTCCCCCCCCTCTTGTTTTATCGTGGGGTGACTATCCGCAGAAATAAGAGAGTGATCTTTCCTTTACTTCTTCTTCTCATCCAAGCTCTTCAAGGAAGAAGAGAATTATATTAAAATAGTATATTTTTTAAGAAAAGCAATAGTGAAGACAAAAAGTGGCCATTGCAACAAACCTTTGTTTGTTTTGTTTTTTGAGATTTAAATGTGATGGACAGAAGGACAAACAGAATGCATTAAATTGTTTTTTTTAAATACCTTAATATTACTACTTGACATATCCTCCGCTACTGGAACACTGCCGATCTTGGTATCTCTTGGATTGAGTTTGTTGTTTTCACTGTGTGAAAGTGATGAGTATTTAGGTAATTTATTTAGTTGCCCTTTTGCTCTTTTCATATTTTTTGATGAGCTGTATATCTTGTTATGTTTTATATTTTTTGTCGAGTTACATATCTTGTTATGTTTTGTTTTTGTAGATGACTGAACTTTGAAGTTGGCAGATTTGATCTCATCACATGTGTCCTGAAGCTGATTAATTTAGAAATAAATAAGAATAGTTTTCAAAAGAAATATAATAATGCAATTGTTCAATGTATAAATTTTTGAACATACTAATATAGACTGTACATTTACATAGACAACAGAAAACTTCAAAAGTAATATATTACATTATTGCTAAGAAAATATTTGGATGACAAAAAATGTCAATTATTGATGGAGAATGTATAAGAACAAAGTATTTATGTTTGTAATGTTATCACAGCGCCTTGAGCCTACATTTTGTTTGTTTCAATCTGCATAAGGAAGTGCCATAGCACAGAGACAGCAGTGGTCAGGGTACAAAATAACAGCGCTCTATGAATTAAATAATTATTATTACTTTACCTATTATAGAAATTTGAATTTTTACATTCAGAGTGCGGAACATCACTCATTGTGAGTACGAACATCACATCACTCATTGTGAGTGTGGGACATAGTTTGTCCATCCCTGGTCTATCATATTGTGTCATAAGCAGAAAGTTACTCAAAGAAACATCCTCAGCATCCATTTATCGATGTATTTTCAGATATCTTAGACACTAGACATTCATTCATTTAGATTTGCTCTCTGCAAAGAAAGCTTGTTGGGTCTGTAAGCAGGAAACAATGATTGATATCTTTTTAAATTAAAAGTTCTTTTATTTCTGCAATATTATCATCCAATAAGTCTCTTTTGAGTTTACTGGAAAAAGTAATGACAAAAACTGTTGTGAACAACCGCAATTTATTCCAAGGATAACATTTAGTGGCTGGATGATCAGCTTTCGAAGTTCAAACTTAAGTGTAATTTGAATTGATCCAATGGAAACAAATTAGACAAAGCTAATTTTACTGGAATGTTGCCACCAAAAATACACAACTATTATACATATATTGATGTTCTTACGAATTTCAGTGTAAAGATGCTAATTATTGTTCAAAGCTATTGAACCATATCCATATCCTTAAAATATCTCATGAGATTATAGCTATATATCCTCACATAATAAAAGTTGGACATCACTGCTACTATTCAATTTATATCCATATATTTTTGTTCTTGGTATTCTATTCTTCGAGCGACTCGGGAGCATTCTGATGATAAATTAAGAGTCATCCAAATGAGAGTCTAGGCAACATCAATAGATCCCAATTGCTAGAATTAATTCTTGTCAGTAGAGCTCCCCGTCTCAGTGAGCCTGATGCTTGTCTAACATTGAACTAGAAGTGATAGAACCCTAAAGAATGACACTAATACTTGTACATTTAGACAGGTCAACAAAGGGCTACTCACTATTTGTTCATAATGTTTTGTTGTACAAGTTGCGGATGTTTAGCCTAAACGGCATACAGGTTTTGAACCGGCACCTTCGACATAGGGGTTACAGAGGTCATGTTTGAACCCAGGACCATAAGACCAAGCAGCCATCCAGTGTTGATTATCCATCACAACACAATATATGTCTTCACTTATTTCAGGTCTACGAATGGATGAAGAAAAGTAAGTTCTAGTTGGAGGTGACCAAACGTCAATCATTTGTACACCAATAATCAAATTTTAGAATTACTGGTAATTGAGATGTGCATTGGCGTGCAGTAAAAATAAAAAACTTCAATTTATATGGCAGAAATAGATACAATTATTTAAAATAAACCACAAAAAAGCAAATCTACTTACTCAGCAAACATACTATTTAATCTACTCCTATCTCAAGTTCATATGTAATTTATTATGCAACCAAATATAGTCCACATTTAAAATTGCAAGATGACATAGTTTTAAAAAATAATAATTGAGCATGTAATAAATTGTGCTGTTCCTGAAAAAAATTCGTTTACGGACTAAAAACCTAAGTTTACCTGTTCAAACTCAGTTTCATCCCCAAAAAGTTTCTCCATGATCATAAAGGCAAGTAGACCAGCTATAACCCACAAACCTATTCTTTTATGATCAGCCATGCTTTCTGAAAAATCAAAATTGATGAGTTAAAAAAGTATCAAGAAAAACCTTCAAAAAGAAATATTTTTTTTAAAAAGACAATACCTCCATTATACATCTTAAAATGAAATGAAATATTTTTATAAAATACTTTAATATTTTTAAAGCTTAAACTTGGTATCGAACTCATGACTTTGACACAGTCAACTACTGGTACGAATGATGCTATCCATTAGGCCATCGGGCATTGTATAGTTGAGTAATGATATATTGGTACTTACATTATATAAATATCTAGAAGTAGATATAGAATTCTGATTTAGAACTCTTAAGATCTAGACTAGATTTAGTTTTATATCTAGAAGGTAGATGTTATCTATATTAGATTTAAGTAAAAATATAAGTAAATCTTAGATAATCTATCAATAAACATATTGCTTTCTTGTAAATGTTCTTATGATAGACCTATAAATGTAGACTTAGAAGACGATGCACACATTTGTCCTGAACATTAATTTATTAAACTCTTGAATCAATAATTCCTTGCATTCGGAAATTCTGGAACGCAATAGTCCTTTCAAAACCGATGTTGGATTTTTTACCAATTGTTTAGCCTTGTTTCATGCTTTTAGCTTTCTCAATATGCTATGGAAAGGGTAGGGGGAGAAAGAATGGGATATCTGGGTCGATTTTACCGTAATTAGTTTGTTAAATCATAGCTCACTGCTCCTCAAGCCGACATACTAACCACTCTGCTAGTGAAATAGTTATAGATAGAGAAAATTGTATAGTTATGTATTGTTTGTTTCAATTTTGTGCTGTGATAAATAAAGGGGACTAATTCAGCTTATACCATCACTTCAGTCAAGTACTATTTCTTTCCCTTATCTTATCTTATATGATATAGACGTTGCTTCAAAAAAGAAGATGATTACGTCCTACACGTCATGCATTTAGTCAAGCACATTAACCAACGACCTTAATTATGCCAAGTCACTGGTTTTCCTGGCTAGCTCAGGCAACCCATTCCATGCTCTAATAGCGCTAGGGAAGAAAGAGCATTTGTACAAATTTGTCCTAGCATATAATAGGGAACGATGAATGTGCCTTTATCTTTGTGTCTTTCTGAGTATTTTATTAAATTTTGCTTTTGTATTTGAAGATAATGGCTCAGTGTTTTATGTATAATTGCTACTTTACTTTAAAGTCTTCTATCCTGAAGGCTTTCTAAATGTAGTGATTTTACTAAAGGTGTTACTCTAGTCAAATGTGAATATTTGTTTGTTATGAATCTCACTGCTCTATTTTGTGTCTGTTCCAGTTTCTTAATGTTTTCTTGAGTTGAGGGGTCCTAAACAGAAGATGCATATTCTATTATTGGCCTAACCAAGGTTAAATAACATTTTAGTTTTATGTTCTTATTTGATTTATAGAAATTTCTTTTAATAAACCCTAATGATTTGTTTGATATTTGATAGTTTCATCAATATGGCGATTCCATGACAGTTTTTCATTTATTATAACACCAAGCAGTGGCATAGCAAGGTATCCATGGGCCCGGGTGCAAGAATATGTTGGTGGGCCCCCTTCCCCAAAAAGATGAATGTATAGTGAGACAGAACAATTGAGTAATTTGAATGTATTGGTAAATTTACCATAAGACATTTCAATGCAAGTAGAGTAGCCTTTTTTATAAGTAATAATGTCTTTATGTTTGATTCAGTTAGGATTCAGACATGTAATAGTGTCTTAAAAGTCGATGTTTGAACAATTTCTTAACAGAATTAAACGACTTAAAGATGTTTCAACTGAATAAAGAAGTGTTTTATGAGTTCTACATTCTACACATTTACATTCCTAAAAAACTTCTAGGTGTAAAACTTTTAAATATTGATACAAACTATAATCTAATTCTACTTCCATCATTTAACAGTAACTAGATCGAACATTTTTCTGGCCTTCTAAGTAGCAAAGTCAGTAACCAGTGCATCTATTTCTAAACTTTTAGCTGTTTTTCGCTCTATGGAAAGAACACAAAGTGATGCCAACCTGCTCTGTGTCATAGAAATTCTTAAAATACTTTTTCCTATCAGATTTCAATATTCATAGCAATTTTAAATAAAACCTAGTTAGAGGTTTTTGTATAAATATAATGGAAATAACTTTCTTTAAGAACTATGAACTAAATAAATACTAAGCATTGGTTAATGATTGATACTTTTCCATGATCAATTTGGACATCTATCTATCTTCTAGATCTTTGTTATAAACCTGCTCTCCAATTCGGTTTCGCCATTCATTGTAATAGCATAAGCACGATACCTATGATGTTTCTTTTGCTTGCTTAATATTTAATGATACTTTTATTGTGTTGTAAACATTTTTAACATAATACAGAAGACAACAGAACAATATGATGAAGACTTACACTACTAGGCCTTTATGCTATAAACATTGGTGAATCGGATAAAATTTTTTATAACATCTCAGATGTTTATCTCATTAAAATCTTAGACTTAACTACAATTTTGTATTTTTTTTTTATTTTCTTCTTTTTTTTTTTTTTCTTTTTTTTTATCGTATTTTAAATACAGAAAATAAAAGAAACAGATTAAGCTTTTAAAAAAATGATTAATTAGTAGATGTGTCGAAATATTAATTCTTGACCATCAGGACTATCTCACTTGACCTAATTGTCATTGTTACTCGCCACTTTCTTTATTTTTCTGTACAACACAAGGGCTGAACACCATGACATTAAACCTGATGAAGAACATTTCCTTACATTTAAATAATAAATTTATTTATTTATAAATAAATTTAAAAACACATGGTTAATGTTTTAAAACTAATATAAAGTTTCGTGCCACCTTTTGGATATTTCGAGGGAGATTTTCATATTCTATATGGCTGCTATATGGCATGACTTTTTACAAAAGTGCAATTTTTTTTCTTTAGTGTCATCCCTAAGTTCTCACGTGGGCCACAACTGGTCAAGAATTATGGGCCCAAGTGCAATCAACCCCTTGCGCCATTGTTGCTACACCACAGGCTGTGGGCCTCTAGTGGTCATGGGCCTGGGTTCATTGAACCCCTTCGCGCCATGGATGCTATGCCATTGACACCAAGGTATTTTGCGTTTTTAGTCTGTGTTACTGGTTTACATTGAATAAGATAAGTGGAATTAATTTGTATTAGTTTTTTTGTTACTCTTAACAACTGACATTTTTCTGGGTGGAAAGACATGCTCCAATTTGATTCCTATTTCTGTAATTCACCTAATTCTCTTTGTAAAATTTCTGTATCTTGTGTTGTTTTTATTGTTCTATATATTATGCAATCGTCTGCAAATAATCTGACTTTTGTTCCTGAACTAATGCAATTAGGTAAATCATTTATATAAATTAAAAATAGTAGTGGACCCAAGACTGTTCCTTGAGGTACACCTGAGTTTACTGTTATTGGTGTTGATTTAGAGCCATTTATTATTACAGTTTGTTCTCTCCCTATCAGAAAATCTTTAATCCACTGATGCAATGGACCATCAATGCCAAAATATTTAAATTTTTTAAGCAAACTATGGTGGTGAACTTGGTCAAAAGCCTTGGAAAAATCTAGTAAGATAGCATATATTTGCTCACTATTATCTAAACCTTTTAAAAAATCATCAATTAGTCCTATTAGTTGTGTTTCACATGATCTATATTTCCTCAAGCCATGTTGGTATGAAGTAAGAACATTATGTTTGTCTTAGTGGTTTATGATGTTACTACATATTATGTGTTCTAAGATTTTACTTGTGATGCTGGTAAGTGATACTGGTCTGTTGTTTCCTGGGTCAGATTTTTCTCCTTTTTTAAATGGGGCGGGGGGGGGGGGGGGGGTTAACATTAGCTTCTTTCCAGTCCCTTGGTACTCTGCCCTTGTTACGAGATGATTGAAAAAGTATTTTGAACACTGGTGCTAGCTCATTGCTTAGTTCTTTAAGTAATCTAGTTGGAATACCATCAGGTCCAGATGCTTTATTCGGTATGATGTTGGCTAATAGTTTTTGGATTCCCTTTTCTTGTACTTCTATATCTCCTATGTTGTCTACTTGGTTCAAATTAAGTAATATGTCATTGTCTCCTGGGGCTTAGAAAGCTGATGCAAAGTATTTATTTAGGATGTTTGCTTTAGTTTCATTATCATTATGTATTATGTTATGTTCATCTTTTAATGGTGCTATGCCTGTTGTTTCCATTTTCTTAGACTTAATGTATGACCATAGGTTTTTGTTGTTATCTTTAGATATTACATTGTTTATGTATTCACTCTACAGCTGTCTGCTTACTTTTTGGGTTAGGTGTTTAATTTTTATGTACTTTTTATAAACTCTTTCTGCCTTAGTTTCTTTAAATTTTCTATATAAGTTTTCCTTCTAATTACAAAGCTTCTTTAATCTATTTTTTAACCAGCTTTTATTTATTTTGTTTGATGTGTATTTAGTTGGTATATGATTTTCTAAAATGTTTTTAAGATTGTTTCAAATGAAATTCCAGAGGTCATTGACTGGTTGGTTAATGTCTTTATCTGATAAGAATGTTTGTTGAAAGTTTAATGCAGCTTGGGGTAGTTGTTTTAGGTTGCATTTATTCCAGAGTAAGATTTTTTCTTGTGGGTTTTGTATGGGCTACTGACTGTGTGTTTTAATGATATCATGGTATGATAGACCAGGGATAATATCATAATCTACTACTAATCCAGGTCTGTTGGTTAAGAAGAGATCTAATGTGTTGTTTAACCTAGTTGGTTTTTTAATGATTTGATCTAAACTTCGGTTGTGTAAAGTTTCTATGAAAAGCTCATTTATGTTTTGGTGTTTATCTATGGTTAGTGTTTTCTAATTTATATCAGGTAGGTTGAAATCACCCATAATCCGAAAAACTGCATTTTTATTTTTTTCTTTAAGTGTAGTTAACTGATTTCATAGTCATAGTTCTTGCATGTACTCTAAACTAGAATTTGGTGGTCTGTAAATATTATTAGGGATGTTGAGGTGGTGTTGATTTTACAAAATGTTGATTCTATATTTTTTGAGTTAGGTAAGGTAATTTCTTCTGCAATAAGAGTGTTTTTTATTGCTCAAAGAACTCCTCCATGATTATCTGCCCTATTTTTTCTAAAAATTTCATAATCACTATTGAAAATTTCTGCATTATAAATTTCAGGATGTAGCCAGGTTTCTGTTCCTGCAATTATGTCTGGTTTCTCATGTTCTAATAAAATTTCTTAGTCTGCTGTTTTGTTCCTAATGCTTTGAAAATTTATTACTAGGGTTTTAAGGTATTTTGGTATTACTTCTTTAGTAGGTTTATTTAATGATGGTGTTTTATTAGTTTTAGCAGATTTAACAAGAGTGGATCTTGTTCGAGATATCAAACAAAATAATTAATTACCAAATGTAAAATAAGTAATTGGTTATTATTTTTTTTATTGATTCTTGTGTTTTCGAATAAAATAAATAATTTTGTGCAAATATTCAGCTTGATCCGAAATTGGGTGTCAAAGAAATAACGTGTACAAACTTATCTTATCTTCTTATATAATACAGACGTTACTTCAAAAAAGAAGATGATTACGTCGTACGCGTCATGCATTTAGTCATGCATATTAACCAATGACTTAAATTCTGCCAAGTCACTGGTTTTCCTGGCTAGCTCAGGCAACCCATTCCATGCTCTAATAGCACTAGGGAAGAAGGAGTATTTGTACAAATTTGTCCTAGCATATGGGACGAGGAATGTGCCTTTATCTTTGTGTCTTTCAGAGTATTTTATTAAACCTTGTTTTTGTATTTGAAGATTATGGTTCAGTGTTTTATGTATGATTGCTACTTTACTTTTGAGCCTTCTGTCCTGAAGGCTTTCTAAATTTAGTGATTTTACTAAAAGTGTTACTCTAGTCAAATGTGAATATTCGTTTGTTATGAATCTCACTGCTCTATTTTGTGTCTGTTCTAGTTTCTTAATGTTTTCTTGAGTTGAGGGGTCCTAAACAGAAGATGCATATTCTATTATTGGCCTAACCAAGGTTAAATAACATTTTAGTTTTATGTTCTTATTTGATTTATAGAAATTTCTTTTAATAAATCCTAATGCTTTGTTTGATTTTTTTGTAGTTTCATCAATATGTGGATTCCATGAGAGTTTTTCATTTATTATAACACCTAGGTATTTTGCGTTTTTAGTCTGTGTTACTGGTTTGCCATGAATAAGATAAGTGGAATTAATTTGTTTTAGTTTTTTTGTTACTCTTAACAACTGACATTTTTCTGGGTGGAAAGACATGCTCCAATTTGATTCCCATTTCTGTAATTCATCTAATTCTCTTTGTAAAATATCTGTGTCTTGTGTTGTTTTTATTGTTCTATATATTATGCAATCGTCTGCAAATAATCTGACTTTTGTTCCTGAACTAATGCAATTTGGTAAATCATTTATGTAAATTAAAAATAGTAGTGGACCCAAGACTGTTCCTTGAGGTACACCTGAGTTTACTGTTATCGGTGTTGATTTAGAGCCATTTATTATTACAGTTTGTTCTCTCCCTATCAGAAAATCTTTAATCCACTGATGCACTGGACCATTAATGCCGAAATATTTTAATTTTTTTAGCAAACTATGGTGGTGAACTTTGTCAAAAGCCTTAGAAAAATCTAGTAAGATAGCATCTATTTGTTCACTATTATCTAAACCTTTTGAAAAATCATCAATTAGTCCTATTAGTTGTGTTTCACATGATCTATATTTCCTAAAGCCATGTTGGTATGGTGTGAGGACATTATGTTTGTCTAAGTGGTTTATGATGTTGCTACATATTATGTGTTCTAGGATTTTACATGTGATGCTGGTAAGAGATACTGGTCTGTAGTTTCCTGGGTCAGATTTTTCTCCTTTTTTAAATAGGGGGGTGACATTAGCTTCTTTCCAGTCCTTTGGTACTCTGCCCTGGTTAAGTGAAGCCTGAAAGAGTATTTTGAACACTGGGGCTAGCTCATTGCTTAGTTCTTTGAGTAATCTAGCTGGAATACCATCAGGTCCAGACGCTTTATTTGGTTTGGTGTTGGCTAATAGTTTTTGAATTCCATTTTCTTGTACTACTATATCTTCTATGTTGTCTACTTGGTTCAAATTCAGTAATATGTCTTTGTCTCCTGGGGCTGAGAATGCTGATGCAAAGTATTTGTTTAGGATGTTTGCTTTAGTTTCATTATCATTATGTATTATGTTATGTTCATCTTTTAATGGCACTATGCCTGTTGTTTCCATTTTCTTAGACTTAATGTATGACCATAGGTTTTTGTTGTTATCTTTAGATATTACATTGTTTATGTATTCACTCTGCAGCTGTCTGCTTACTTTTTGGGTTAAGTGTTTAATTTTTATATACTTTTTATCAGACAGACATACAGAGTTAATAATAAGCTTTGTAAAAATATAGCCTCACTGCGAGAGAAAAAAAACACATAAGTTATGATTGCATGATCAGATTATATTCAATTTGGTTTGTGTGTGTTAAGCTAAGATATGTTTTGACTACAATATCAGGTGGTATTTAATAATATAATATGCATAAAGATATAGTGAGTTCATTCATTTAATGTATTTTCTTCCTATTGCAAGTATTGCTGAAACAACTGGAGCAATGAGCACAGGAAAGAGTAGACAAAAAAAACAACAACCTCTAAAACAAACTTATTGCTATTGTCAGCTTTAAAAAATAAAAATTCATCAGAACACAGTCATAAGAAATTGGATAAATACAGAGAGTAACAAAAATAATTAGGTCTGTAAAAAAAAGTAGCATCCCTTTTGATTATGAGTTCGGCATTTTCGAAGCCAAAAAGTTTAGGTGATAAATTCCAAAATCAAATGATCTTAAAATATAATCCTACAAATACAAACAAAGGACAAATTTTAAATAAGATAATATTACACACTAAGGAAATGGGTGTACAGTGCAACACAAGACATTCAGAAAATGAGTGTACAGTAGAACACAAGACACTCAGGAAATAGGTGTACAGTAGAACACAAGACACTCAGGAAATGGGTGTACAGTACAACACAAGACACTCAGGAAATGGGTGTACAGTAAAACACAGACGCTCAGGTAATGGGTGAACTGTAAAACACAAGACGCTCAGGAAATGGGTGTTACCTAAAAGTGTTTGACCTTTTGGATTTGAACAAAAAATTATGAGTACTAATTTAGATTGAATTAAGGCTAAAATCATCATGCTTCACCTGTATACAGTATTTTACTGATTCCTCATAGTTTTATGAAGTAGTTTACTGATTCCACATAGTTTTATGAAGTAGTTTACTGATTTCACATAGTTTTATAAGGTATTTTACTGATTCCTCATAGTTTTATAAGGTATTTTACTGATTCCACATAGTTTTATAAGGTATTTTACTGATTCCTCATAGTTTAACACTAATGGAATAGACCAGACTATACAAGTTTTCTCTTTTAATTCTACTCCAAGCCATGTGTTTTTATTTTATCTAAAGTATTTCAATGCTAATTTACGACAGTACTTTGTCATTTAGCTTCTTGTTTTTTCTTTGAGATATATTTGTTTACTCCAGCAATCATTTCAAGTAGGAACACAAAAAAATTGTTGTGCATGGATCGCTTTATCTGAAATGAAATTTATTAATATTACACGTATCAATCAAACTAGTGAAAAATCCATCGTCCAACACTATCATGTTGAGCAGTAAGGAAGGAACCCACTGCACAATACTAAGCTTCTACCTACTCTAAACCCTGCATGCTTTTTAAAAACAGAATTTCAGTTGCCTATTGAGCACAAATACAAAATTACTTTCACCAGTTTCTCCATGTTACGACTGTTAATTCATTTTAGCAAAGTTTTTAATTTCTTTCTTTTTTGGGATATTAAAATGAAAAAACTTAAACCATTCTTTTTTCTAATTGTATTCAAAGATTTTTTTGCATTTTGATAGCTATATTGCATGTGGACCACCATACTTAAGAAGCACTCATGTAGAATTAGACTTTCTAATAAAGATATGAAAATCAGACCATAATGCAGAATATACATACATATTTCATGTTTTGTTAATTAATTTTGAAACCAAGTAAATTGAAAAAAAAAGCTATCTACGACTATCTATTTCAATAATGTAGAACGTATTTCCTTTTTTCAATATCACACAAAATAGTTAATTAACAATAATTAATTGTGGACCACCATACTTAAGAAGTACTCATGTAGAATTCGACTTTCTAAATAAAGATATGAAAATCAGACCATAATACAGAATATGCATACATATTTCATGTTTTGTTAATTAATTTTGAAACCAAGTAAATTGGAAAAAAAAAGCTATCTACGACCATCTATTTCAATAATGTAGAACATATTTCCTTTTTTCAATATCACACAAAATAGTTAATTAACAATAATTAATTAAATGATTGTTTAAGTTTTTTATTTATTTATGTTTTGTTAGGTATAATAAATAACTGTTTTAAGTTTCAATTTAATCTGAGAAAGGGGATGTGGGAGAAATAACATGTACAATCATCTAAAGGGACAAAAACCCAAATAGTTAGCCATATCTCTGAATTAGTTTCCCTTGTCAGTATCAAATAAAATAATTAATTACCAGTAATTAATTAACTATTTGGTTAATTTTTTACATGATTCATCTAATGTCTTTGCCAATGAAAAATTGTGCAAAGTTTCACCTTGATCCAAGAATGGATGTGGGAGAAATAATGTGTTCAAACTTTTTACCATCCAGACAGAGTTAATGCTTTGTAAAATAAAATAGTTAAAATTGTAAAATAAATTAATGATCCTAACATATTTACTTTTTTTTCCATTTTCTAAGTTACTTTAAATAGTCGTTCAATTTTAGTTTTTTTGTTTTAAACAACGAAAGTTATTCTGTGTCAGTATATGGATAAAATGTTTAAACAACTTTTGGTATAAGAGTTGAAAAAAACAAACTACATAATTTATAGCTGTCAATATAAAATCTGCTGCTGAATAAAATAATACCAGCTTGTTGATATTTTTTTAATATAATACAATACAATATAATACAACCAAGGCTACAATTTATTTGAATAGGGCAGGTCTCTAGGTACTTATTATACCCCTCTAGATACCGGTACTTATTTAGCAGCACAGTATATTATGTAACAGAAAATAAAACCTCAACCTTTTTGAATGTCAGCCCATAATTCAGGCAGTAAGTGTAGAAAAACATCTCCAAGTAAACTACCAACAGCAAAGCTCAACATCAGTCGCAATCTTTTAGCAGGTTCTGAAAAAAATGTACAACAATGCTAAATTACACAGTGATTCTAATGAAACTATAAAACACACATTGCTCAAATATTACAACCGACATTATACAGATTGTTAATTTCAATCATCATCATCAAACTCCATTAGAGTGAGGGCTTGAGAGGCTCAAATCCTAGCATAGAAAAAGCCCTGGACAGAAACCCTGCCGTCTTGCGTAGTGTATAAATGTCGCCATACAGGTCGAGAATTTTGGGTTTCCCAGACCTGTCGAGACGGAGATCAGCAAGTCTGGGGCAGTCAAACAGAATATGAGGCACGGTTTCCTCTTCTTCCCCGCAGCGGGGGCACCGTGAATCAAAATTTGGCCATAGCCGCGAGAAATATGTGCCAACAGGACAGTGGCCTGTCCTGCACTGTGCTATAATAGCTTGCTCAGGCCTGGACAGCCTCCCCCACGGGGGAAGTGCGGTCAGGGTGCCTTATGCGCTACCAGACTCCACGGGCTTTTTGGGACTTGTCCCAGCACTCAAACCACTTTTCCATTTCTGTTTTTTGTATTATAGCCAGGGCTTGATGAAAGCTTATAGCCTGATCAGTGGGTGGAATTTGCACCTCCCTGGTGGGCCAAAGAGTCTGCAATTGTGTTGCCAGTCACACCTATGTGACTCGGTACCCATTGCATTATTACAGGGGTGCTATAGCGTTGTTTAATGTTATGTGAAGCCACGATGACAGTGTTGATATTGGGGGGCCATGGTCCGGGGCTTTGCAAAGCCTGTAGTACAGATTTTGAGTCAGTGACCACAACAATCTGTGTTGCCCTCAAATGTCCCTCGCTGAGTTGAGAGTCAATGACTTTTAAGGCTTCACAGACTGCCATGGTCTCCACGTCAAAACTGCAAACACTACCACATGGTCCAAAGATTTTGACTGTGTAAGAGCTAAGAAAGTCGATGTAGGCTCCATAGCCTGCTCTTTCAGAATCTATTGATGCCGACCCATCAGTATATGCAAAAATAGCACTGGGCTTGAAGGTATTAATGGTCTCCAGAGCTAGGATTTGAAGGTCGTTAGATGAACGGCTTTGCTTAGTGGCATTAGGGTCTACTAATTTCAAGCGTATGTCTGGGGTCGTTGGGCGACACCAAGGGGGAAGGGGATGAAAGCGTTGAATGTTTTGTCGGTTGGTGGAGAGGCCAGCTTCATCAGATAGTCTAGTGGCATGATACATAAAAGACTGCATTTGGATACGTCTTCTGCATCTCCAACCATCCACTAGTTTTTTAGCTGGGAGGTATTCATCCAGCCTTTTATACCGCTCATAGCAGGTCAGTACTGACCTTTCCCTCCTAAGGTTAATTTCAATAGATAGTCACCATTTAAACTTGTATTAGAATAATCTCTTATACTGAAAATGCACGGTCTGATTGCATTGCATATAATTCCAAACTAATGCCATGGGGAAGTATCTAATTGTTTCTATCCTTCTCAGCCTGGTTGTTACTGATGGTAAAGAGGCAGGTATCAATAGTTTCCGCACGATTATCAGAAGTAATGAATGAACCGATTGTTATAATGATATTGGCTAAAGCCTCTAAAGTAAACTCTGGTCCTTCTTTTTGTTAAGTGACTAAAGGGCCTTTCACTTTTGTAGCACAAAACATACTAATAAAAAATAGCATTTACACTTTCACTTCAGTTTCCCCCAGCTGAAGGTTAATGGGAACGCTGTAGGCTCCCACAGTGGGGTCCAGTAAGGTAATAAATTTTATAAAAGAAGAAAGAAACTTAAAGACCATTAAAAAATAATATTCCAGTTTTTTCTTTGCATATCTTCTATATATAATTCTAAATCCTGATTGTCTGATAATCAATAATTCTCCCAATTTCAGTGGATGATAACATTGAAAATGTAACCTGTTATATTACTTAAATTAAGACTAGAAATGTTAAATATGATTTTTAGTTCAGAGTATATCATAGATAGACAGCTTGAGGACATAGTCAAGGCGGAAGTCTCTAGATTATTATGTTGAATGACCACACCTTGAGCAACATATCAAAATCCAGTTTTCTTTAAAAAAAAAACTTGAAATAAAAAAAAACAACCAAGCAGCAAACTTTAGCACACTGGCGGATCCAGAACTTTGGAGTGGGGGGGGGGCGATTTTTTTCCAAACCCTAACCCTAACGCCCAGTTAACCCTAACCCTATGCATAAACGTGCGTACAGCATATATATATATTCGATATATGAGAATAAAATAAGACTGTTTCTCAATCTTCGGCGATAAAAACAGAAAAAAAAACAGTCTTTCTCTTGCAAGCTTGGGGGTCTGGGAGAGCGCTGTAAGCTTCTTCAGTGGGCTTCGCCCCAAAGCGTTTCTTGCATTTTTCTCTGCAGAAACGCATTCTTCTGACAACTACAGCTCATTATTTATCAGTGGGATTCGGGGCAAAGCCCCGACGCCATAAGCGTTTTCTTGCATTTCTCACTGCAGAAACGCATTCTCCTGACATCTACAGCTTATTATTCATCAGTGAGGTTCGGCGCGAAGCCTCGACGCTAAAAGCGTTTTCTGGCATTCTTCACTGCAGTAACGCATTCTCCTGACCTACAGCTCATTATTCATTCTATTTTAAAGTGCCTTTTGAATAATGAGAAAAATATTCTAATAAGAATTTATTGTCCCTTAATACATTGCAAATAAAACCGATTTGTTCTTTGAAAAGATTAGATACCCCACATATTTAGATTAAGGTTTTGAGGATAGCCGCCGAAAGAAAAAAATTTGATTAATAATATTCAATAAAATTCTAGCATAAATTGTGAGTTATAGTCCTAAATTTATTTAACTAGAAAAATATGAGATAGAGTAAAGGTTGGTAAAAATTGGATAAGGAAAAGATTATCTGGCTTTTGAACTCATCTCAACCGTGACTGTTATATTGAAAATTTCGTTTGAATTATAACTTTTCCAAAGCAAAGTCTTTCTTAAAATAGTTATGATAAATTCATGTCAAATTACACAAACTCTGTCTGGAAAGGGGAAGGGCGGTAAAATGAAAACGATTAATTCTCGCTCCTTTTTATAATTTCTGCTATTGATTGCATTTTGCATTAAAGAATAGGGGTTGGGCGACTCGATATAAGAATTTACTTTATAGCATATATAAATTATATTAGTGACAGATTTTTTAAATTTTGTAATTTCTTACTATAATACAAAAAGAAAAAAAAGTATTGATTTATCCTATGGGGGGAAGGGGATTGCATGTATCGCACTTCCACCTGTTTATAATATATAGATATTCGACTAATTTTGTTCATATACTATGATTTCTCCATAAAAGTAGGACCGCCCCCTCTCCCCCACTCAAAAGGTTTAGATGGGAAGGGCGGTGGAGGTATTCGCTCTTCCCCTTCCAATCGGCCAACAGGTGAACGAAATTATATAAAGACCGGTTAAAATACCTGTAATATACTAAGTCAATTCATAACCTTAGAAACAAGGCTTTATTTCAATAAAACACGACTGATACACACAATAACACAGTACAGACTGGTCAGGATTCACAGACTACGATAATGCGAACACGATTACAAATACTAGCACGATTACAAGCACGGGTAACACACAAGTTCATTTAACGATCACTCCATTCACCCCTCCTTCATTTCTTTCTGGGTCTTAGGTTATAGCCATGCGTATGAAGGGAAGGATCCGGAGGTATCTCTGGCGTAGACTTTTCTCCTTGCAAGTCGTAACTGTCCTGTACGGGACTCGAGTCAATATTGGCCTCTGGCATTGGGTGGCTCCCCTGTGAGTCCCTGATGACTTCTGGCTGGTTGTACATCATTGGGGTGGGACTCTGTGAATTACTGATAGTTTCGGGCACGTAGCGACTCCCTGGTGAGAGATCCAAAGAGTCACCGACCTCTTGAGGCAGAATACCGTTCTCTGGTTCGAAATAGTCGTTCGTGGAACTTTCCTTCGGCGCCAGCTGCCTAAGCGACACTGTCTCCTCCCGGCCATTTGGAAATCGTATATGGGCGTACTGTGGGTTGCAGCTAATAAGTTCAACCTCTTGTACCAATGGGTCAAATTTTGAAGATCTTACAGGTGATTTTAGTAATACTTTGCCTGGGTTCTGTAGCCAAGTAGGCAAGGATGTTCCCGTTGGCGATCTTCTGTTGAATTTGAAGATCCGTTCGTGTGGAGTTTCATTAGTAGAAGTACACAGTAATGATCGAATGGAGTGAAGTGCCTGGGGCAACACAGATTCCCAATGTGATAGTTCCAACTTCCCTGAGTCCAATGCTAATAAAATAGCCTGCCACAATGTTTTATTCAGCTTTTCTATTTGACCATTTCCTTTTGCGTTATAGGGCGTTGTCCTGCTAGTGGCTATGCCCTTAGAATGTAGATATTCTGTAGTTTCTGTGGACATAAATGATGAGCCACGATCAGAGTGGATGTAACTGGGTGTTCCAAAGAGGAAAAATAACTGGTCGAAGCACTTTATTACTGTCTTAGATGTCATATCAGGACAGGGAAAAGCGAATGGAAACCGCGAATATTCGTCAATCATTGTTAACAAGTACTTGTTGCGAGTAGCTGATGGCAAAGGACCTTTAAAGTCAACACTTATTCTTTCAAACGGCTGAGTGGCCTTGATGAGCGTACCTGCAAATTCCTTATAGAATTGCGGTTTAATTCTATTGCAGGTTCTGCATTGTTGAATGGTCTGCCTGACCTCTTCAACCGAGAAGGGTAAGTTCTTTGACCTGACATAATGTAGAAGTCTAGTGACACCTGGATGACACAGGTAGTCATGGTACGTCTTCAGGCTACTTTGTTTCGTCATGGTTGCACAGTGCCCTCTAGACAAGGTGTCTGCTGCTGTGTTGGCGTTCCCAGGTCTATACTGTATATCAAACTTGAAGCTTGCCAGTTCCAATTTCCACCTTTGTATCTTATCGTTTTTAATTTTCTTGTCATGAGTGTCTTTAAATATGTATGAAATAGACCGCTGGTCCGTAATAAGGGTAAAATAATTGCCACACAAATAATGCTTCCATTTGCGTATAGCTTCAATTATTGCAGTTGCTTCTTTCTCTATGGCAGATTGATGCCTTTCACTAGGTGAAAGAGTTCTAGAGAAGAATGCAATAGGTCTTCCGTCCTGATTTAAAGTGGCAGCTACTGCGATGTCAGAAGCGTCAGTTTCCACAATTAGAGGATGGTCATACTTTATGGTGAAAATTGCTGCTTTCTGCAATTCTTCTTTCAAGTCTTCCAACGCTGTTTTTACTTCTGTAGGTACAGGAAAAATTTGATTTTTCATTATAGGATACAATTTGTCGGAGAAATTTTGTATCCAGTGAGCATAATATGCCAAAAGTTCTACAATCCTTTTCTGAGACTTCAGATCTTTTGGAGGTGGAAAATCTCGCAGAGCTTGAAATCTATCAGGGTCCGGCTTTAAATGTCCTTTGGATATTTCATATCCAAGCAGCTTTACCTTCTTAGTAGCAAATACACTTTTACTTTCGTTGAAAGTTATTCCGTATTCCTGAGCTACCTTCTGAAAATGCAACAGATTTTTGTTATGGGAGTCTACATCTGTACCACATATTGTTACATTGTCGACATAGGCAAACGTGTCAGACAACTTTTCTTTTTCTATAATAGTGTCTATGGTTTTCTGGAAGCAAGCTACACCGTTAGTGACCCCAAAGGGTATTCTGCAAAACTGGTAGAGTTTACCACAAGCTTCGAAGGCTGTGTATTTCTTTTCGCTCTGTTGGATAGGTATTTGGTGATAAGCACTCTCCAGATCCAATGTGCTAAAGATTTCATACCTGGAAATTTTCTCCACCATTTCATCCACTCTAGGCATGGGGTAAGCGTCCAGGTAAGTAAATCTATTTATAGTTTGGCTATAATCAACGACCATTCGCTTTTTGTGCCGCTCATTGGTCGTGACAAGGACTTGAGCTCTCCAAGGTGATTTGGAAGGTTCAATGATACCGTTTCGTATCAATTTCTCAACTTCAGCTTTAATAAATTGTGTGTCTTGGAAGGAGTAACGACGAGATTTAGTAGCAATAGGTCTGCAATCAGGGGATAAATTTGCAAACAATTGTGGTGCCTCTACCTTCACAGCATTGAGCGAGCAAACATGAAATGCAGGTCGACCACCTTTGAATGGAATTATCAGTTCTTTGTGTAATGCGAGGAAATCTAACCCAAGCACTACATCAGTGCAAAGTTCATCTAGTAACGAAAGTTTGAATTGATTGTAAACTTCCCCTTTGTATTTTAGCGATGCAAACATGTGGCCTCTTGTGACGCTTGACAGTTGAGATGACGCCATAGAAATTTTGTGCTTTGAACGTGTCACTGACCAATCGTATTCTCTTGGTATGTTTGAAGAAATGTAGCTTTCCCCGCTACCAGTATCAATTAGGGCTTTTAGGTTCACGCCATTTACAGAGATGTGTACTTTTGATTTAGTTAAACCAGATACAGACGAAGTAGCAATTAGTGATGTTAGATGTGTAGAGTCCTTAATGCAGCTACAATTTTTACAAGATTGTCTTTTAATCTCGTGGCTAGGAGATGTTTTGACTTTTGTTTTGGTTATAGGAGTGTTGCGAGACCTGCAAACCTTCGAAAAATGTCCATTTTTCCCGCACGAATGACACATGCAGTCTTTGGCAGGGCATTTCGCTCTGAGATGCCGACTACCTCCGCAAAAGAAACATTTAGTACTCACTGTTGCGATTGTTTCTGAGTCCACCATTTCTTCGGTTGAGATTGCCGATGACGAAAGAGTTGACTCTACCAATTGAGAAGGAGTACTAAACGAACTGGATTCTTTTTGGGCCATGTCGAGTGTCTTGGCAATATCTAAAGCCATTTTCAAGTCAAGGGATCTTTTCTCAAGTAGCCTCTGTCTAATTACACTCGAACGCATGCCGCTAACAAAGGCATCGCGAATGGCGTCCTCTTCATTTTTGTCAGCACTGACAGCTCGGAACTGACAATCTCTGGCCATCACTCTCAGCTTGTGTACAAATTGATCAAGACTTTGATCGACTTCTTGTTTGCAAGTTGCAAGCAACTTTTAACAAGTTTTAATCATATAGATATTTAATTGATTCTGTTAGCATGCTGTGATTTCTACAAATAAATAGGACCGCCCCCCCCACTCGAAAGTTTATGGTGGGGGGGGGGCGGATTGATGCCATCGCCCCCTCCCGACCCTGCCAAATCGGCCAAAATACTAGAAAGGGGGGGGGCGAAATAATCTAAAAATAGGTTGAAATATAAATAATTAGTATATATTATTAACATAAGTAATAAATACGCATACAAATTGTGTGAATTCTATACTATAATTCGTCCGCCCCCCCTTCGGGGGGGGGGTGGGGGTGTCAGCCGAGTGGGGGGGGGCGATCGCCCCTACCGCCCCGCCCCCCCTGGATCCGCCAGTGCTTTAGCATACAGTTTAAATACAATAGTGAATCTACTATATATTAGCAAATTTCCACTCATTCATTGATCAAGAGATGCGTTAAACCGTCATACATTCGCATGAAATTTTTGTTCACATCTTTATTTGACCTCGTAGACACTCCCTATGAACGGCTTTTGACATGTTCGCAACCCGAGGACCGCAAGCCTTTGTATTTTATTTTCAGTATTTCATCACAAGACCACAGTCTACATATAAAACATTTTTTAAAATATCACGAATTTCATATTTTTAAAGCAATTTTTTTATTTTCCCTAAGTGTAATTATTGTTTTTTTAAGCCTTACGTCATTTACACTTCTTGTTAGACAAAACCAATCCTAATAACATTCATAAGATAGATAGTGAGTCTTTTTCTTTTCTTTTTTGTAGAGAGAGAAACAGAGAAAGATTGAGCAAGGTTTATGGTAATTTGTGTCACTAAAAAAAAAAAGGTAATCTTAATAGCATTAAAAAGATAAATCTATATCTATTGTCATTTCGCTACATTGAAAAGTGACACAATTTTGAAATAAGCTGAGATAAACGATTACAAAAATTGAATAAATAAGACCAAATTAATATTTCTTTTCACTTAGAGAACAAAATACCAAAATAAAGGTAGAAAAGGGAACGTGACATTCAATTGGGGGCTTCAGAAGAAGTAAAAATAACCAAAATAAAAAAAAAAAAAAACAACACAGCTTATACGAAATATAATTGTATCAATTAGTTTGGATCACTCATGTCATTAAATTTGTCTAAGATCTAGACCAACAACAATAAATCTGTGTGATTAATAATATTTTTTACCAACTGTTTTTGTTTAGCGCTATTTTATGCTTTTAGCTTTATAATATGCTATGATCCTATCCATGGGGGAAGCCAGGATTTTTCTCTCCCCCCCCCCCCCGCAAAAAAATATGTATGTGTGTGCGTGTACATAATTAATCTTTATTACATTCTGACACTTCATTCTTTCGGAAGACGTTTATTGTACCCTAGAATAGGTTCTTTCTTGAGTTAGTGGAAAATTGTAGACTCCCCGCCATTACCAGTAAGAGGGTCTGGGGGAGCTCTATGAGGTCCCCCAGCGCGGGGCGGAGCCCACCTCCAAGCACTATATCCGGTATTGAAAACCAACAAAATGTATATTCTGTGGTATCTACAGTACATTATCCTGCTATTAAAAAGTTTTATTTCAAAAACCTTATGTGCTATTCTTACTAACTTGGATCCTCCCGCGTCATTCGGGGCATTGGGCGGTAAGCTGCTTCCACAAAAATCTGTCACTGGCAATGTCTGAAGCATCTTCCCACCTGCTCTGAGGACCTACATGAAAGTGTGTACTAGGATGTCCCTGTTTGCGATTTCCTCGTAATGGCCTCCATGTTATCGCAACTCTTAGTATGTGTAATTCATTTTGTCGAAGACTCTTGTATGTTTCATGTCACATATTTCTTACTAGCAGTACACACCGACTACGCCTGTTGATTTGTGTCCAAACTTTATATAATACAAGAGTCCATTAGGAAACATAGTCATTGAACATTGGTCGGTTTCTTCCGACTGTTTCGATTTTTAGTTCTATTGTCCTGTTATCGTCGTTTTGGTTTTTAATGGATGTTCTTCAGTGGTTTAGGGTCATTCTGAACAATTACTATTCGTCCATATGTATACTGAATAAAATTTCCAAACCAACGACCACAGCCATCAATTCTTTCTCAATCTGTGCTGTTAAAGATCTTAAAGCATACGCTATTGAATTGTCATCTTGTAATAACGCTGCTCCCAAACCATTTTGGGCTACTATCTGCTTGCAATGTAAAAACTTTGTAAGGGTAAAAATATCTCAACATGCGATGAGTAGATAGTTTCTTTTATGTTGTTGAACGCTTCTGTGCAATGATAAGACCAAGCAAATGGTGTGTTCTTTCTGTTTAATTCCGTTATGGGCTGTAAATCTGTAAACAAGTTCTGGAACAAAACTTGCCAGATATTGAACCATGTCAAAGAACCTTCGGTTGCTGAATATTTTGGCCTTGTTCAAATCTCTTTTGCGTATATTTGCCTTTCATGATGTTGCTACTCAATTATTGCAGGGTTGCTTTGCATATCTTATCCGTTTGCTGGCCGTCTCATACCCTCAGCAAACGTCTGCACTTTTTCAATGTTAGATAGTCTTGCTAGTTGACTATCTTGTAATAATTTCAGAGGCATTCATGACTAACTCCAAGACTTACTTTGTCTCTAATTACACTATTTTCAAGGTGTTCAATCCTACACGTTTTGGCCAGTCTTCTCAAATTTGTGATGTACTTAATAACGTCCTCCCCTTCTTGCTGTTCATGATTGTTGAAAATATCAATGATAGGTTTCATTCGTTTTCCCAATGCAAATTTTTAAAATTTAAATTCAATATTTCTATCATTTGTCGTTCTTTTCTTTTCTCTATTTCAAGATAATCATACAAATGTAAAGCGTTTGTTCTTATTATATGATAATCAACTAATAAATAAGAGTAGAAATAGTCGACACGGCCGATTTACAAAACACTAATACACAGGCTTTATTCAACCATAAATTTTCCTTACTCTAAGATTGTATATATATATGTAGTTTCCTCTGCTTGAGTTTCCGACGGTCTGACAATGTCTTCAGTTGTGCTGGTAGTTTCTTCAGCCATCGTAGAATCAGTAGGTTGATTACTGGGAGTCAGGCTTTGGACAGGGCAGTCAGTATCAAGCTCTGTTCCAACTCGGATTCTCATTTTCTATAACTCTTTGTTCCTCCCTAGGGGCTAATTCGTAATGTTACCTCTCGACAGTTGGGTGTTCGGATAGTAGCGTACTGAGGGTTGCATGTTACTAAATCAACTTCTTCTGTTATACGATCATATTTAGACGATACAATGTTCTTCAAAAGGACAGAACCTGGACTGGTCAACCATGTTGGCAAAGATGTCCCGGAAGCACTTCTTCGGTTGAACATAAGAAGTCGTTCATGCGGTGTCCTGTTAGTTGCAGTGCATAGTAATGACCGAATGGACTGCAGGGCATCATTTAGTGCTAGTTCCCATTTAGCTATGTCCAGTTCCTTAAAATTTAAAGCCAAAGTGATGGCTTTCATAAAGTTCCGTTTAGTCTCTCTATTTGTCCGTTTCCTTGCGGACTATATGGGGTCGTTCTAATGGTCGCAATTCCTGTCTGGTGCAGGAAATGCTGCACCTCTGTAGACATAAACGAAGTACCCCTGTCAGTGTGGACGTACGCTGGAAATCCAAAAAGTGCAATTAGTTTATTGAGACATTTAACAACAGTAGAGGAAGACATATCGGGACATGCAAATGCAAATGGGAATCTAGAAAATTCATCTATTATGGTAAGAAGATATGTATTTCTTTAAACAGAAGGGAGAGGTCCCTTAAAGTCCATACTAATTCTCTCAAAAGAATGAGTCACTTAAATCAGCTCTCCGGTCGGCTGTCGAAAAAAAACGGGGCTTCAGCTCAGCACAAGTTTGACATTGTTCTATTACAGTTCTAACATCATCACAGGAGAATGGAAGATTTTTAGCCCTTACATAACGCCCGGATGGCAAAGACTAGTATGCAGCAATTTAAGGTCATTGCGAGTGAGGGCAGATAGATACTTTCTGGTAAATGTATCAGCTACAGTATTCTGCTTGCCAGGACGATAGATGACATCATAGTGGAAACATGAGAGTTCTAGTTTCCACCTCTGGATTTTTTTCATTTTAAATTGTTCCTTTGTTTGACCTGTTATACATGAAAAAGACATCGCTGATCCGTAACAAGTGTGAACACTTTACCAACTAAGAAATGTTTCCATTTCTTTCTCAACTGAAAAATGTTTTCTTTCACTTTTTTTAATGAACGAGAGAAGAAAGCATTGCGTCGGCTATCTTGGTTGAGGGTGTTACGGTCCGTCCGCTGTGCAAAAACAATCGATCTCATCAAATTACTCAGGAATTATTTATTTTATTTTTGCCGCATTAAGTGCAGTGAAAAGGTTTGTATCCAGACTCTCCCCTTATTTTAGCACAAATGTCAAACCACATTTGCGAATCACCAGTTCGTCCATCTGGGCAAGCTTCCAATATTCTATTCTAATGTCAAGTCAGTCAACCTTGTTGCTTTATCACTAGCGCGAGACGATCTGGACTCCTTTCATCTTGCGAGGCAGCCAGACTGTCCCTTCCCCTTTGCTTAGACCCTGAGCGCACGTCACGCTTGACCTCTAGACAGGTGTTCTTAATACCTCATTGGCAAATGAGTGGAAAGAGCTAATCTTGACCGAATGTCACATTATCTATCTTGACTTATCACATGATCTATCACATGCTGTCCATCCCAATCCCTATTTCCGACCAAGCGGCATATAAGACTTCTCCAATCGCGAGCAGTCGTCACATTTATTTAGAACGTTGAGGGGCGTTCATTTACAGATTCCATTCATTGTGCTCCCTTACTCTTGTTCTTTTCACTTGGACCTTGTGCATGATTGCGACTGGAGACATCGACTGGTTACTGCTACGTGGAAGTCCCAGAATCGCAGAATCCCCACACTTCCTGTTACGTGGAATTCCTGCCTGTCGCAGAATCCCCACACTTCCTGTTACGTGGAATTCCTGCCTGTCGCAGAATCCCCACACTTCCTGTTACGTGGAATTCCTGCCTGTCGCAGAATCCCCACACTTCCTGTTACGTGGAATTCCTGCCTGTCGCAGAATCCCCACACTTCCTGTTACGTGCAATTACAGCTTGCTTCCTGATCAGAATCCTTGATCTTCAAGAACTCCTGTTCCTGTTGAATCCACCCTTAAGTCTGTGGCTGGAGGAAGGAACCGTGGCATCAGCGAACATTGAGTAGGCCTACTAACCTCCACATCCGAAGTCAATTCTCAGCACCCGCAGCCTGTCTGATCATCATTGATTTTGCCCCACCCCGCCGTGTCACTCCCACTCCGAGGACACCTAACAGCGGCCGGGCTACTCTCAATCCAACTGCAGTCTACAGCACCAAGGCAGAGGGATAAGCTTCTGAGACATCGACCAACTCAGGAACTTAAGAGTTAAGTCATACGAACAATAGGGCATTTACACGTTCAGCAGTCAATATGATGAGTTAACCATCTCATTTATCTTTACTTACTTTATACGTTACTTTAGGATGTATGATTATACTCCTCACTTTTTGTAATCCCTCCCCCTTTCATTTTAATTAAATTAAACTATTTTATCTTCTTGACAAAAGGGATTCTTTTATCAATTGTATGTTACCTGTGAGTTCTGTTTCCGATCTGTAACACACGCTGGTCTATGGTGGCATTAAACACCTAGACCTAACATCACCAAAACTAAACTATTTCAATAATTAATTGTTTTTAATTAAACACACCTCACAAAGCCACATGGCAATGGAGGCCTTTCCCAGCGACGCGTGACAGAGGGTAGCCGTAATGGCTCTATCAGAAGCATCCATCAAAATTAAAGGACAATTCGGATCGATAGTATATACAGCGACTTTTTCAAGCTCATTTTTCAAACTCTCATCCTTTATCAGTTGTTGAATTTCCTTCTCTATAAACTCTATATCTCTATATCTGCTAGATTTTGTAGCCACTTGGGTACACTTTGGCGATAGATTACTAAATAGGCTAGAAGTCTCTACCCTCGCTGGCTGGAAAGTACTCAGGCACAACGATGGTTTCTAACCATCGAAAGGAATATACAGATTTATTAAGTCAAGTCCGAGAATGACGTCGGAGCACAAATTGTCCAGTAGAGAGAGAGTTTAACTCCTTCGAACCTTTCATTTTTGAGTCGTATGTTTGCGTAGATATGTCCTTGCGTGATTCGAGATAGATGGGTGGAAGCCATAAAGATTCTGTTGCCTGAGGAACATGTCAGCCATTTGTGCTTCTTAGCAATGTGCGTCGAAATATAGCTTTCACAGCTCCCAGTGTCTACTAGGGCTTTCAACTGCACGTTGTTGATGAAAGATGGAATCGTAAATTTTTTTAAAACTTAAAGGCTGTACAGTAGCGATAGCAGAAACTGTTGAAGATTTCGATTTACATACTATTTGAAATGACCCTTTTTGAAGCACTGATGGCATGTCGCTTCCCTTGCAGGGCATTGTTATGAAATAGATTGACTGTATAAGTGTCGTAGAATCTAGACGAATTTTTCTGGGATGCCGTATTCTCTAACCATTTCCCATAGTGATTCTCGATGGACACTATCTAACGCTTTCTTAAAGTCTAGGAAACTGATCGTTAGATGTTGTTGGTACTCGAAACTTTGTTCTAGAAGATCTGCTCTGCACATGATCTGCCTCTTCGGAAGTCTGCTTGCGCTTCTCTGAGCCTCTCATCTACAGACTGTTGATGCCGTCCCAACAGAACAATGCTGAAAACTTTGCCCGGGAGAGAGAGGAGAGTAAAATACCCCTCAAACTGTTGCAGTCTGCCAAGTTGCCCTTTTAAGGAAGCTTTACAATCACCCCTTTTTGCCAGTCCTCAGGGACTTTAGAAGTTCGCCAACAGAGATTTAAGAGATCAGTCAATCTGTTAACACAGACTCTCTATGTAATCTTCTTTGATATCCGTTTCCACACAGGTTCCACTCACCAAGTTTCCACCATGAAGTTCTGACGTGTATAGAGGTATTGTAAACCAAAAATATTTTTATAAAAAGACAATGCCTCCTTCATACAACTTATTGAGCGATTATTTTTCTCTTACTCACTAATGAATGATAGATTTTTTTTAATGCAATATTTTTTACCCACCACATTCTCCCCCCCCCCTTTTTTTCCGAGAAAGAATCCTGGTTTAGCGAATGTAGACCTATAGATCTAGTAGACTTTATACAAGAACAACATTTCAAAATACATTTTTAAAAAAGACACACCTTCATTATACAATTAAAATTAAATAAATAAAAAAAAAGATAAATAAAAATGTTTTAGGTCAAGCTGGGAATCGAACTCGTATTTTGGCCCCCTCAGCCCCATGAATCAACGAGTCTATCCATTACGCCAGGGCTACTTTGTAGGCCTATAGTTACAACTGTTTTATTATTTATTGGCACTTTTATTATATACACATCTAGAACTGCTAATTTAGAAGGTCTAGACTCTAGAGCATGAATCTAGTTGTAATCATATTAGATTTACGTAAAAATATAAGCCAAGCTTCAATAATCTATCAATAAACTTAAAGCATGTTAAAATTTAATAAACAACTCAGCTATCAGTACACTACGGCTGACTACGCCATGTTAGATTAAAAAAACAACAACAATGGAACATTTTTTACCCCCCTACTTCCCCCCCCCCTCTCCCGAGAAAGAATTCCGGTTAAGAGAATGTATAAATCTACACAAAATAACACAATATAATATTTTAATGATAGGCCTTTAGATCCAGACTTACAAAACGATGCGCTAAATTTTTCAGAATATTAATTTATTTAACTCTTGAATCAATACTTCCTTACATTCGGAAACCCCCTATTTACACTTTCAAGAAAGAGATAATCCTTTCAAAACTAATGTTGGACCTAAGTCTAGTTCTCTAGTCAAATTTAAATTTATTTTATTTTTTTTACTTGAAAAAAAAAAAAAAAGGTCAAAGCAGAGTTTTCCCCATGAGGCCAACGATCTAGTAATTCTTTTTTTAGCGATATATATTCACTGTTAAATTTCTAGAAAAATCGTTAGAACAGTTTTTGAGATCAGCGTCCAGGTTCCTCCGCCCACCCACCCTCCGCCTTCCAGTTCTGAATTGAATAGACTTACTTAGACTTAGGTCCTCCCGCACCGTTCGGCGATTTGGGCGGCAAGCTGTCTCCATAAAGATCTGTCATTGGCAATGTCTAAAGCCTCCTCCCACCTGGTGACAACTGTTCTGAGGTCCTCCATGAAGGTGTGTCGCCAAGTAATACGAGGACGTCCCTGTTTGCGCTTTCCTCGTATTGGCTTCCATGTTATCGCAACTCTTGGTGTGCGTAATTCATTTTGACGTAGAACGTCCCGCAAACCTCATGCGACGCTCTGTCATAACCTCACTAAGTGTTCGACTCCCAGTTCGGCAAAGGATTTCCTTGTTTGAGACCCAATCTGTGTAACTGACTCCCAAAATCCGTCTCAGCCATTTTTGTTGAGCCACATTTAGTCTTTTCTCAATTTTGATAGATGACTTCCATGTCTCACATGCATATGTAGCAGTTGGAATGACGATTGTGTTGAGAAGGTGTATTTTTGTCTTGAGTCCAATGGCTTGCCTTATATCCCACTCGCATAATTTTACTCTTATCCAAGTTTATACGGAGGCCAATTTTGGGTGACTCTCTGTCTAGGCTCTCCGTCATTTCTTGAATGCATTTATTTGTAGCCCCGAGTATTGCAACATCATCAGCAAAGTCCAAGTCCGTCAATCGGAGTTGTTCACGCCATGGAATACCAAAGGCAGTCTGGTTCATTGCTCTACTCATTATGTAGTCGATGGCCTGGAGGAAAAGGGAGATAAGATGCACCCCTGTCTCACACCTGTCTCGATGGTAAAAAAAAACTCTGTTGTTCCTTCTTCTGTTTTAATGCAGCAACCAGACTGACTGTAAAGGTGTCGTAGGATCTGGACGAATTTCTCTGGGATGCCGTATTTCCAACTATTTTCCATAGTGATTCTCGGTGGACACTATCAAACGCTTTTTTGAAGTCCACGAAACTGATCGTTGACTTTGTTCTATGATATTTCGTAGAACGAAAATCTGCTCTGTACATGATCTGCCTCTTGAGAAACCTGCTTGTTCTTCTCTAAGCCTTTCATCTACAGACTGTTGAAGCCGACTCAACAAAACAGTGCTGAAAACTTTGCCCGGGACAGAGAGGAGAGTAATACCCCTCCAGTTGTTGCAGTCTGCCAAGTTGCCCTTTTTTGGAAGCTTTACAATCACTCCCTTTTGCCAGTCCTCGGGGACTTTTGAAGTTCGCCAACAGAGATTTAAGAGATCAGTCATTCTGTTAACAATGCACTGTCCCCCATATTTTAGCATTTCTGCTGATATCATGTCTAGCCCTGGTGCTTTGTTATTCTTTAGCAGTACAATGGCCATGGTAACCTCCTCAGCAGTTATTGGGTCTGTCTTGACCTTGAGATCATTGTCCGGAGAAGGGTACTTGAATAAGTAAGTTAGGTCTGGCGACGGTTGGTTAAGGGTCTCTTGAAAGTGCTCTACCCATCTTGCATCCTGTTCTTCTTTCGTTAACAAAGTTTTGCCTTGCTTGTCTTTTATCGGTGCCCCATGTCCACTCTTTGATCCAGTGAGATCTCGGACAATACGATGGAGAGTTTTTGTGTCATTTCTGCTTGCAACTGCTTGTGCCTCTTGCCCCTTCTGCTCAATCCAGTCCCGTTTATCTCGCCGACAGCTTATTTTTACTTTCAGATCTGCTTCACTATAAGCTTCTTCGCTAGGTTGCGATCCTGTGTTTCATTTTTCTGATCTCATCTACGTTTGGCCTCTTTCCTCTCATCGATCAATTTCCATGTTCAGTCTTGTATCCACTGTTCCTTGTATGAACCTCGCCTCTTTCCGATAACTTCTTCCGCGCACTCAATTGTGATATCTTTGAAGTTGGCCCACTCTTCTTCAAGGGTCAATATATCTGCAAGAGCATCAAAGCAGTTCGATAGTTTCAATTGGAACTGTGCTGCAGTATTGCCGTCTTGAAGCTGCGCCATCTGCCGGTCCCAAGCCCGGGTGAGAAAGGAGGAGGGTTTGGCGTGGGGCTAGCGACCCCACCCTGTAAAACCACTATTGCTACAGAAACGGCAAACTTGACACATAAAGAAAACTATACATGCGGCGAGGGCAGCCAAACCCTGATGAAGGTGTTGGATCAAAGCCAACTGGAAGTCCAATATCCGATACATGGCAAGCCTTTCAACGCAAGGAAACCGACTCTTATAGGCACGTGGAATGTAAGAACCCTGAACCAATGCGGTAAACTGGCCCAACTTTTTGGAGAGTTTGACTCTTACCGGCTGGACATCCTTGGGATCTGCGAGATGCGGTGGACATCAAGTGGACAAATAATCAGTGATGGCAAGACAATAATATATTCAGGACATGATAAGGAGCACATTGGTAGTGTAGGAATCATCATGTCTAAAATAACAGCTTCAGCGCTAATTGCTTAGCAGCCGGTCAGTGACCGTATCATTACAGCTCGACTCCAAACAAAGCAAATCAAAGTCACTACCATCCAAGCAAATGCCCCTACAGAGGATTCAGAAGATACCATCAAAGATAATTTCTATAATCAACTAGAAACCACACTTAATGAAACACCTACTCACGAACTAATTCTACTGATGGGAAACTTTAACGCCAAAATCAATCCCAACCAAACTGGCTTTGAATACGTAATGGGACCATATGGTTCTGCAGAAAACATCAGTGATAATGGCGAGCGATTGATTTCTCTCTGCGCATCCAACAGCCTTTCAATTGGAAACACATATTTTAAGCACAAACAAATACACAAAAAAAACATGGCGATCATCAAATGGAGTTACCTTCAACGAGATAGATTACATTTGCATCTCCAAACGATGGAGGTCATCTCTGTTAGACGTGCGGACCCGCAGAGGAGCGGATATCAGCTCAGACCACTACCTTGTCAGTGGCAAATGTAAGCTCCGACTGAAACGCCAACCAAAACGAGCCACACGACCCCGCCCATTTAATGTAGAGAAGCTTAAAGACGGCAATACTGAATTGAATAGATATATTGTAAAAATTTCAATAAAAGGTTTTAGATCAAGACTTAAAAGAGGATACGCAAACGTTTCCCGAGCATTAATGTATTAAAACTATGGAATGACTAAGGCCTACATGCGGAAATACCCCAAGACGTAGAGCTGACAACTGTTACTTGGAAGGCTATGTGCAACTAGGACAAGAAGCAAAACGAAACAGTGAACTTGTAAACAACAAAGCATAGGGAATCTATAGTATAAAATAGATGGACTACTCGTGCGCATCGATTGGAAAAAACAACAACTTTTGCACTGAAATAATAAATAGTATCTGCAAAACTTCATTATAAGATAATGTCAACATAAACATCTATTATTATATATCTCAAATAATAAATAGGCGTAATAAAGTGTGTTCTACAAAATCTGCAAACATCGACAATAATAGGTTTAGACGTTGGTTAGGATTGGTGTTATTGCTAGCACAGGAGTGTGTAAATACCCACACAGAGAAACAGAGAGAGAGAGAGAGAAAGAGAGAGAGAGAGAGAGAGAAAGAGAGAGAGAGAGAGAGAGAGGATGAAACGTATAGGTTTACATAAGAGATGAACACATTGCAAAGAAAGGCTTATTTGTTTGTCTGGTGGCTGTACACTATGAGAAGGATGTGATACATTAAACCAAAGCTTCGTTGTAGTCAAGTAAGTTCCTATTGGGTTAGCTCATTAATGGTTTGTCATGATAATTACAATTGGTTTGAACATTCGTGATAATGTATAAATGATATCAAAGATCTAGTGCCGTTTCACCGAATATCTTAAAAAATGATTATCTCCGTAGAAAAACTTAATGGATCAGAAGATGATAAGAAGGGTTTGAGCACAGACACAGGCTAGACAACAAAACCATTTTAGTTCGATCATGTTTAATACCATTTATATTGATAGTTAAACACAACTTGTCTAATGTTTCTGTGCATTCGCTAATCATTTATAAGATAATTTAGGCTTATAACTTTCATTCATATTATATATAGTACCAGGTAACCGAGCCTCGCTCGATTGAATAATTTGTTGAGGAAAGATATTTACTTATTTTGGAAACATTTTTGTAATGGTCAAAATGAGCGATCGGGTAAAGACTCCCAATCCGAAGAGTTGCTTTCGTGTTCTTTTAGTTCGAGATGTCAATGTACTTGGCGATTAGAAGAGAAAGTCTCTTAAGTCCCCATACAGAACACGAGTAGGACGTACTTATCTTCTTAGTTGAATTAACGTCTGTATTTCATAAGATAAGATACAGTGTAGAAAACCGCAGCTCACGTATTGCAATTAGTATATTCATTAAGTCTTTAGTACGAAAGATCAAGTGACGCTAAATCTCTACGTTATAGGGTAGAACATAGACTTTTAAAAAATACTTTTAACAAAATAAAATGGCAGAAAGACTCGAAAACATTGCGTTAGTATTCTAAAGAAGGATTCATCAAATCAATTTTTGGACAAAAAAAGTCTGAGCAGTCAACGAATTCGCTTTACGCTGCCGCTTCTTTTGTTTTATCTATAAACCTAAAAAAAAAAAAACGTCATGTTGAAGAATTCACCTAATAAAACCTACTCAGCCCCAAAGATCCCCGTAAATGGACATCCCCTTAACGCTGTAGACAACGTCACACAACTAGGAAGCATGGTATCAAATGACGCATCCTTTTCAAGGGAAGTTGTCAACCATCTGGCCAGGGCCAGTAGTGCTTTTGGACGCCTCCAGGAACAAATCGCTCCGTCTGCCTACAGTGTCTACCAAGCAGCTGGTTCTCTCAACTTTTCTATATGGATCTGAGACATTGGTACTACACAGAAAGTAACTAAGACTTCTTGAACGCTTTCACCAAAGATGTTTTTCGCGTCATCATGGACATACGGTGGCAAGACCACACTACAACGCCGGTATGGACAATTGCGCTGGAGAAAGCACTATCCCGTATGGGGGGGGGGGCGAATGTTTGCAAAAAGCAGTCTTTTTGTGAGCTGAAAGGTGGTTGGCGTATCAGAGATGCCCACAAAAAACGCTTAAAAGACAAGCTCAAACACGATTTGCTTTAACTGACATAGAAGAGGGCATTTGACTGCAGGCAGCTTCAGAACGATATAGCTGGAGATTTTTTACAAAGCCGCGGGATACACAAAATAAAATCCACTGCCAAGGACAGACTTAGACGGCATAAGGAGAATATAAATTGACCACAGGCATTTAATGGTTATGTTTGCGTTGGATGTGGTGAACTATGTGAGTCGTAGCTGGTGCTGAGTAGCCACGTAAAATACTGCACTTCTCCTTAATCTGACTTTTACTTTGTTGACAAGGCTAATACAGCCTACAATAAGACGGTGTGCAAATGTTAGATTAGGTCTATTGATTCATTAAAACTTGTTCATATTTGCAAAGAAAATTTTTAGTGTACTGCTGTAGGCCGTTGACGTAAGCGGTGTCAAATTTTTTCCCCCTTTGACGTCATGAATAATTTTCATTCGTAAAACATTCTAGCCAAAATTAATTTTTCGATAGTGAAACATTTTCAAAGCGATATAACGATTTTATACATATAAAATTATTTATTTAATAAAATTAAACTTCATATAAAGCAGAAAGTAATTCGTATGTATATATGCCCCTCATAGAATTCAAAACCGTTTGACCAATCTTGATAAAACTTGGCATAATTATTCCTTGGGTAATATGGGTACTAACTGGAACCGTAGCGTATTAAAGTAGTCCTAAAATAAGCTTAAGACCCTCAAAAAAAAAAAAAGTAGCACGACTGTATAAAAGTATTACTATTTCATGGATCTAGGTCATATTTCCACATTTACATGAGACAAGATCGAAAGGATCTAGATCTAATTTTAAGAACTACACTTAGCAAAGACAGTTTTTTACTTTGACACAAGCAAGTACAAAATATATAAAAATATTATATCTATAAAATAATTTATTTAATAAAATTAAACTTCAAATTTGTTTTTCAAAAGCATTTTTTTTTTACATTCGTTCCTTATATCTGCGAATTTAGTCGTCCTGACATACTTTATATCCCATTCATCGCACGACCGAAACAAATCTGTATGTATGTAAATAATAATTTTTTCGGCGGCGATCCTCAAAGCCTTAATCTAAATCTATGGGGTATCTTATCTTTTCAAGGAACAAATTGGTTGTATTTGCAATGTAGTAATGGCCTATAAATTCATATTAGAATATTTTTCAAGTAAAACATTATTCAAAAGGTCCTTTTTTAATAGGATGAATAATGAGCTGTAGATGTCAGGAGAAAGCGTTTCTCCAGTGAAGATTGCAAGAAAACGCTTTTGGCGTCGGGGCTTCTCCCTTGAATAGGAAAACGAGTAGTGATCAAGTTCGAACCATTTGCAAAGCTATAGTTATTTCTCCATAAAAGAGTCATAGGTCATTCATAGTGTTGTAACATGAAGGCAAATTTTGAAAAATTGATTTTTTTAAAAATAAAGAAAAATAGTGTTTCGACTTTTGAGGGGGATACGCCCCGAGACCGCAAGCGAATTTAAAATTTCCGCGGTATTTAATTTTATTATTATACTCTATTTTTGCATACGAAAAGTATCAGAAAACATCCTCTACTCTAAAACATTAACCTCCTAAATAACTATTCCCATTCTCTTCATAACCATTACATGACAACTGACATCACGACCAGTGACGGAGAAATAAGTTATTGTTCTACACAGGTTGCGACGTCGCAGATCAGTGATTGATCTTGATAGAACCAGTTAATGTGTTATACGGTTATTTCGGCCAATCAGCTTCCAGAAAGTTTGGCGATGACCTTTTTGTTTCCCAATAGGCTACTGTGTGCATATACATCGTGTGGTCGTGGAAAAATAAGTGTTACAATTATTTATTGATTATTTATTTTGAAAACCCGTGGTATAACCATTCCGCGAAAGTCGTATCTGCGAACGTCAATGGACAACTGTAGCTCCTAGTGCACACCTTATTCTTAAAGAACATTAATTTGACTTCGGCATTCGGACCGCGCATCGGGAGAGAAGATGTATAATATTATTATTAGTGCAAAGCAACAAGCCAGGAAAGTTCCGTGACTGAATCCGTCTGTGACTGTCTAAGCAAGTATTTGGTTACTCTCCTCTCGGGACAAAAGAATGCGTCATGTAGGTGTGGCCAATTTAAGCCTGTTAATGACATGCTTCAATGCACCTCTTTCTGTAGGTAATTCTTCTCTGCTTGCTGTCGAATTTCTCTTAATTCACACATGGGAGAGGACCCACACAAAAGTGACATCTACACGCCTAGATATTAGGGGACCCACACAAAAAAGGTGTATAAAGAACATCTCTTTAACCAAGAAGTCTATGTCTATATCGACACAAAGAATAAGACTGCGTTGGCTCGAACATGTCAGCCGCATGGAAGATAGAAAAAGAGTTAAAGGACATTTTTATATGCTGAGCTAGAAGGAGGAAAACCGATAAAGTTGTCGGCCAACATTAACCCACAAAGAAGTCCATTTGAACCAGATAGCAAGGGGGAAAAAATAAGAGAGATAATTACACAAAATCGGACAGCATAGACAGATTTTGCATAATGGTACGACACCCAAGGTACTAAATAAGAAGATCAAGCTATAGTAGTTGATAGCTCGAAATAGACAAAATATTTGAAATTCACTGACAAGGTTTTCCGTTCCAGAATTAGCTTGTTTAGTCAAAACATATTCTGCCAGGACTCAATGAGAACCAAACAACACCAATGATAACATCTGAGCGATTAAATCTATGAAGATAGAAGAAGCCACTTAAGCAACAGAATGTACAGTTTTGAACTAAGAAAACATAAGTGCGATACGCTAAATAGTGTTTGTAAGAACATAAAACATGCCGAACAAAGTCCAGGGTACAATAAACATGTAGACCAAATATGTTTATCAGTAAATAATAATAATAAAAAAACAACGACATAGCATAAGTGAAGCTGAATTTTAGAAGCCAGACGGACAGAGAAATATGATATTTGTAGACGGTTACGATTAAGATATTAAAATATTAAGCTAGTAAAGAGTCCATTTCCCTTTATCACCCACTTTTTATTTTGTAAAACAATATTCCCAGCTATCATGTAGCCCCTGTCAATGTTTTATTGCCTGAAAGTAACTATAAATATTATTTCAGATTTCTGATACCAAGATGATGAAGGAAATTAATTTAAGGCTTCCTAGCGCAGTTGAGAAGTGTTCCACCAGCCCAGGGCCTAAACGTAGACGAGGATCACATACACCAAGTTATCAACTTAAACAGGTACAGGATTTGAAGAATACTAATCAATAGACATGGGAGAGGACCCACACAAAAGTGACATCTACACGCGTCCTTATCAAAAACAAGAAAAACCTTTCAAAATACATTTTTTTAAAGAGACAATACATCCAATGTACAACTTAAAATAAGATAAAAATTAATTTTTAAAAATATAGTTCAAACCAGGTATCGAACTCATGATTTAGACACAGTCAGCTCCTTGTACGAACTCATGATGTAGACACAGTCAGCTCCTTGTACGAACTCATGATGTAGACACCGTCAGCTCCTTGTACGAACTCATGATGTAGACACCGTCAGCTCCTTGTACGAACGAATCTACCCATTAGGCCAGCTGGCCACATTTATTTATTGATTTAGCACTGATGGCATATTTTAAATTATAGAAAAATGTAAGCAAAGCTTAGAAAATACTTCAAATTTAATAAACACCTCAATTCTCGGTGCAATACGGCTGACTAAGCCATGTTTTTTTTTTAACTCCAATGTATAGCTAAATGTTAAATTTATTTCTTTTATACTTTGAAAAATTATAACGGTTAAACTAGAGATTTCCCCGTGTGGCCAACAAGCTAGTTATTTCTTTTTCAGCTATATAGGCCTACATCAACAGTTAAATTTCTATGAAAATCGTTAGAGCGGTTTTTGAGATCGGCGTCCAAGCAGGTTCCAAATTCCATGAAGTTCTGAGTTGAATAGAGGTATTGTAAAACAGGAAAAACAATAAAAACACTTTTTTAAAAAGACAATATGCAACTTATCGAGTGATTGTTTTTCGCTTAAAAATTAATTAATGTTAAATTTATTATTAGTTGATTTCGCATTTATAGGCTTACATAAGCATACTATAAAATAAATTCTAACTCGTAATTAGCAAGCGAAAACGGGCGAAACCAATGTAAGTAATCGCCTCACACATGAACATGCAGATTTAGTGATTTGATATCTCATCACTTTGCAAAAAAAAAAAAACTGTAAATAGCACTCATGACAAAGCTAAAATTAACTCACTCTGTCTGCTAAAAAGTTTGTACACGTTATTTCTCCAGCACCCAATCTCGGATTAAGCTGAAATTTTGCACAATTATTTTTTTTACCTGACAACATAAGAATTAATTTAAAAAATTAACCAATTAGTTAACCATTGGTAGTTAATTATTTTGTTTGGTATCTCTTGAACCAAGGAAATAAATCGTACTTGACAGTTGAATTAGTTCCCTTAAGGAAGTGGTCTTCAACCTTTTATGGCCTACCGCCCGCTTTTCGTATTTTTTCTTTTTAAAAAATCCGCCAGCGCCCCCCCCCCCCTCAAAGAAAATCACTTTTAAAGAAGCGTGAGAAGGCAAATTTCAACAAAATATTATCTATTTATTAACTTTTATGCTGTCAATAATACTTATCCAGCATGGGAGACGACCACATGCCAAAGTCGATCTCCTTTGGAGGACGGAGTTACAGAGGTGCCCCCCGTAAGCGCTATAAAGATTTATAAAGATCCACTCAGGCGCCATTTCACCATCACTGGCATAGAGGAAAGTACCTGGCAGCATTCTCTAGCAGCAGATGGCCTCTGAGAGAGACAGTTGAAGTGCTATCACAAAAGCTGCGGGACAAACATTTGAGACTCAATGAAAAGCCATTATTGAAGACAGGCACAAAAGACAAAGAAAACTGAAATAGACCGCTAGTAGACAACGGCTTTGTCTGCACAAAACTCGGAAAAAATATGCAGGTCGCAAGTGGGTTTGCATAGTTATGTGAAACACTCCACTCAGCCGTAATCTTCGGAATCGAAGGCCAAAAACAGCCAATATTATCATTATACAAAAATTTTGCCAAATAATTTACAGTGATTACACACAAAAATTAATCTCATTGTCAAATCCTAAGAATAGTCCCCTTTTAATTTTTTTGAATATTAGGGCCTACAGTTGTTTTTTTTAATATAAACATTGTTATTGCTGAATTCACCACAAAAAGAAATTAAGCTAATGGGAACTTTATGCCTCCTGCAGTCTGACAATATTAGAAATTTCAAGCTTTAAATTAGCCAAAGCTACATACATCCAGTCTATTTCTTTGCTTATTCATTACGTTTGTTACACACTAAATCTAGGTTAACCGTGTATGTTGATGGAAAAACTAAAACATAATTCCATTTTCGACCACAGTTTTTAAATTTTACTGAAACATTTAAATGAAGCCATATCTCTGTTGTGCCTCCAGGGGCGTAGCTAGGAATTTTTCATCGTGTAGGGGCCAGGGGGCTTGACCTCTTTGGGGGCCCCTGCATTGTGCTTAGTATTTAATTTAAATAATTAAAAAACACTCATTTTGGCCCACCCCTCATTTTGGGTCCCGGGTGGATTTTCAAATTCTCCCGCCCCCTAGCTACGCCACTGAGTGCCTCCTATGTTTACATTCTTTTTTACTGAAGACATAATTTTGTAAATCTTTTTTTTCCTGCAATTCATTTGAACATCAGTAACAGGTGTTTAATAATTGTCATTTATATTTTTTATTTTAGAAGCGAATCATAATTCCTTCATAGAGCATTGTTATGTGAATTGCATAGATATCGGTGTTTCTAGGCAGTAATTCATATGTCAACAAACAAGTGGGAAGCGTGGTCGAGAGGCTAATTACGCTTGGCTTGGCTACCTATGATGGGGGCTCGAGGTTCGACACCCGACTCGAGCAGAGTTATGTTTACTGAGCGGAAAACCTTCTCAAAGATACCCCCTCCACTCAATGGTTCACAAATGAGATTAGACCATAGTAGCGCTCTGAGCATGCTATAAGCATGAAAGTAGCGCTATATAAAAGCAATAACTTAAGTTATGCGAGATTGTAAAACTCTTTAAAATAGATTTAATATCTCGATAAAAGAAAATATGATATAATCAATGAAAGTTCATTCCTAGCAGTCGGAGGTTCGTTTCTTCATTTGCGTTAGAAGTCTACCATCTAAAACATTTTTTTAACCTGCTTCATCGCCAACCGTTGAATCTTCCTGTTTCTCAAAAAAAAAAAAAAAAAAAAAAACATTAATCGAAATTGTATTTAAGAGCTTAACAAAACGAGCAATAACAAACCCCTTTCGAAATCCAGCGAACAACAAGAGTCTAACATCTTTGTCATCATTTGTTTCACAAAACTGTTGAAGGATGAGATTATTTTCAACATGGGTTTGTATTTTATTTACAATTTTATAATTAGATTCAAATAGAAATGAAATTACGGGCTAAACTTTTCTTGTGTATCATAACTCACAAGGTGAATAGTGAATAAATCTGTTCTTTATTACTGTTCTTTATTAATGCTCTATATTACCTATGAAGTCCTTGTAGCGCCCAACCACTGATGGTTCCCTATACGTCGTCATAAGCTACATAACTAGACAATAATATTTCATCACTAACAGAAAAAAAAAGTCTTTTTGTGCAACATGTTTTTTTTTTAATTTAGTTTTAATCAATTTTCAAACAATATCATTAGACATAGCCGGCTTTGACTTTTTTGTTTTTAATATTGTTTTAATAGGAGATTTTGATAATTGTTCACGAATATTCTTAAATTATTTTTTGGATATTGCTATATGTTCGTGAAGTCGACTTGGTTTCATAACCTCTTTTTTTCTGAAAATGCCGTCTGTAACATAATAGTATTATATGTACATTTGCACACTAGCGCGTCAGTGCAACACCGCTTGTGTTTACGTAATAAATGGAGTTCCTAATATGTCTTCCCTCTTAAACACTAGTTTGTTATTTGTGTAATACAAATATTCTACATGGTGTCAGAGTAAAACTTGAAAAGCTGTTCAGACAAAGGTTTTTATTAATCTAATAATGGCTTCTTTTTATTTTGAGCAACCAAAATTGAATTGGAATGCTAAAGATCTGTATCAAGAGTTTTTAAGATTTCAACAGCAGGTGAGCTTTTGTTTCAAAGGACCGTTAGCTGGTGCCGATAGTAAACAAAAAGCCGGATGGCTGGGAATGTGGATAGGTCAACAGGGCCGAGAAGTTTACAAAACTCTAAATATTACTGATAGTGAAGAGGGAGATCCGCAATTGCTATTAAAGAAAATAGAAGACTACATAAGGCCAAGACAAAATAAAAGAGTGTCTAGATTTAGAGCACATCAGAGAAAGCAGGTAGAAGGAGAAAGTTTTGATAACTTTGTTAAAGACCTAAAGCTTCTCATTATGGACTGTGAGTATGACAACCCAGACGATATGCTTATTGATTTGATTATTAGTGGAGTCATACACGAAAAGGTACAATTAAGACTACTTGATCAGGGACAAAAGTTGACCCTTAGCAAGGCTATAGAAATTGGACAACAATATGAGATGTCACAAAGCCAAGTGAAAATGTTTAGGGGCCAAGAAGTTCTAGCAATGAAGAGACAGTCACACAATGTACTCAAGCAGAAGTCTAAAGACAACTCAGATAAATTATGTAGTAAATGCGGCAAGAACCACGAAAAGGGAAAATGTCCAGCAATAGGAACCACATGCAATTTCTGCAAAAAGAAAAACCACTGGTTTCAAATGTGCAGAAAAAGACGCAACGTCAATCTAGTAGAAGATGACAGTCACAAGGATGAAAATATTATACCTGTTAGCACTGCAAGTAGCCAGTATAAAAAGGGTAATATTGAAAAAATCAATGTCGTTGAAGACAAGTGGACTGTAAAACTAGTCGTGCATGGCAAGACATTAATTTTTCGTATCGACACTGGTGCAAGATGTAACATTCTTGTCAAGTCAGAGTTTGAAAAGCTCAAAGACAAAGTAAAACTTGCTTATTCAGCAAAGTCGCTCAAGTCTTACTCTAATCATGTTATTAAGACTTTAGGAGCAGTAGTGCTACCTTTGAAAAATAATATCCAAGAGGTGAAAGCAAGGTTTGAGGTAGTAGACATTAGCCAAGAGCTCATTTTGAGTGGTGACACAGCAGAATGTTTAGGACTACTACAACGGATAGACAGCATAGAATCCAAGGCAGAAGACGAGTTACAAAGAGAATTTCCTGAAATGCTGAAAACAACTGGAACACTGCCAGGAGAATACAAGATTCAGTTACAGGAAAATGCTAAAGGAGTTATTCATCCACCACGTCGCTTAGCAGCATCTCTACGCAATAAAGTTGAAGAAAAACTTAAAGAAATGCAAGCTGATGGATTTATTACTGCCGTACATGAACCTACTGAATGGGTTAGCTCCATGGTTGTTTCGTTCAGGAATGACAAAGTGAGAATATGTATTGATCCAAAAGATCTCAATAAAGCAATCAGACGGGAACATCACCCGATGAAAACTATTGAAGATGTGATCACTAATATTCCAGATTCGAAGATATTCTCAGTTCTCGATGCCAAGTCAGGGTTTATGCAAATAAAGCTTGAAAGAGAATCTTCATTTCTCACAACTTTCAACATACCTCTGGGAAACTACACTAGATTCTACACCGTCATTCAAAGTAGAACCTACTTTTTATCTAGACGTAATTCACTAAAACTCTTAATGATATTTTCTGTTCTTAAACTAGAAGCAAGCTAACTATAATTTGTCTATATTTAAATTGCCAGCTTTAATTTTGAAGAATTTTAAAATTTGTTTTGCTTCAGTGCACCTTTAGTTTCCTCTTTCCCCCTTTTGTGCCCAGCGCCCCCTACCGCCCCTTTGGCTCTCAGCGCCCCCCAAAATCTCGAAAATCCCCCCAGGGGGCGATAGCGCCTCGTTGAAGACCACTGCTTTAAGGAATCATGAGCCCTGAGTGAAGTTTTTTATGCATTACAAAAAAAAAAAAAAAAAACGACCATGTAAACATTTACAAGATATCCCCTTCTACCCCCCATTCACAACTGGTCCAGACAAGTGATAGGATTATAGCGCATGGAGAAAACTAAAAGCTGAACAAAACAAATTTGTAAGTGATAGGATTATAGCGCATGGAGAAAGCTAAACAAAACAAATTGGTAGAAATATTTCTAATCGCATAAATGTATTATGTCTAGGTCAATCATACATACATGATACATACATGACTGATCCAAACTAATAGGGTTTGTTGCTGAACATAAAAATTATATATGTGTCAGACGCGAATAGCCCAATTTTCAGTAAAAGAAATTACAACACAGATCTTGGGTAAAATACTCATCAAATAAAGTACTGTAAATGTGTAGTTTCACGCGCTAGTTTCAGGTCTTTTCTTTTTATAGCCTCTATCGGGTTATATCCCAACTAGCCGTATTTTTGTGCAGAATTTTTTTCTCTATCAGGTACACTTAAAATTATAGCATAATAATGTCAGTTTAATATAAAAAGAGAACTGAAAAATACAAAGATATATAGGGAAAAAAGCGACTTCCGGCCCAATACTTTTTAATCAAAGAAACGAAACGGACTAGTCCATCAAACCCTATTGATACAATTATACTTAATATAAGCCTTTGTTGTTGTTTTTTTTTAAAGTATTTTTAAAAATGTTTTTCTTGTTTGAGTGTATCCGGTGTACAGAATCAAAGAAGTGTCGACAAGCAATGTTTTCTTTTGAAGTTACATTTTAGCCCAATGTGGAATCCAAGTTTTTAAGCTCTTCCGTTCGTAGTTTTTATTTAGTTGTCAATAGTGACGTTCAACGTCCTTGACATTCTTTATCGCGAAAATCTCCAATACACCGTGATTCTCAAAAGTTGGTTTCCAATAAACTTAACATCCCTTTAATTAGTGTAAGTTCTATATCCATGGGTTTATAGTAAAAGGGCTTTACTGCTGATTTAATGTTTTCTTTTCAATTATGTGGCTCGCGACACGAGTGTCGGAAATTAAAATGGCCCGCTGGCCGAATAAGATTGGCCATCACTGTTTTAACTATATAATAAATTGAATTAAACCTCTTTACATGTACCTAGTTTTATAACATCGAACCTAATCCAAACTTTAGATCTGAATGAACCGAACCCGAACCATACTCGTTATAGAACCGAACCGAGCATAAATCTGACCGAACCAAACCGAAACATTGAAAAATGGTTTGAATTCCCATCTCTTTTTATAACGCTACCCTTTCCAACACACATTTTTTTTTTTTTTGCCAGTGAATTCGATTACCAGTGAATTCGATTCGATATATCTAGGCCTATAATTACTTTTCCCCAGAATACTTCCGCGAAGGTACGAGTTGAATAGAGGTATTGTAAGAAGAATGGGGCAGGCTGATATTGAATACTGCAATAGAGCACACTTTTCTTCCTAAAGCTTCTAGTTTTTAAAAAAGTCGCAGATACATGAAGTTTAATAAAGGAGGTTGCTCTGGCCAGTGATGCCCAAAATACGGCCCGCCGAACCGTCGGCACAAAAGTGTATAAAATTCCCTCCCTCCAAAAAAAAAAAAAAAAGATTGAAAAATGTATCTTTACCTACGTTAGGCCCTCACTTTTTCTCTGAGATGGATTGGTACTGTTACAGCTTTTCTATTTATATTTCTACCGATAACTGGCTAGAAACTACCTTAACTCTTTCTCTCCTAAGTACCCATCGTTGATTTGATCCCATTAAATTAAATCAATGTGTGCTTTTATAAAATTTAATTTGTTTTATATAAAAAGAGCATGCATTGTCCTAAAATTCTATGCCAAACGTAACATTTTCTAATTACAAACAAAAATGTTATTGAAGTTTGATTATAAAAGGATAGAATATTTCAATCTGAAAAATGAACAATTCTGTCAGAACGTGGAAAATAGTTACGGAGACAAAGAGTTAAGTCTCGATACGTATATGTGTCCCTGGTTCAGCTGTAGTTACAAATAAACAAGTAACACTCGATCAAATACAGAAACTTTTAATCATCATTTCAGCATATTAAACACTGCACTCTCTACTTTTGACAACTAACTCCCTTCCGGTGATTCGCTCTTTTGTAAAAATACATACATACACACATTCACCAGTGACATCTCGCCCCTCCTAAAATTATAATCAATTTTTATCTTTTTGACTACTTGTAATGGTCCTTGCCACTGAACAATCAGTTTACTGTTTTTACTTGGGAGTAGTACATACACTAAGCTTCCTCTTTGAAGTGTTTGCAGAGTTTTATTTCTATTAACAATGGTTCTGTGTCGTGATAACTGTGATTCTAATGCTTGCTTTGCAAGTTGACATGATGTTACCACTTTCTCTCTGAGCTCGACAACATGTTGATAGCTTGTCCTAGATTCATTATCAAGATTTTCTTTTGTCAACTAATCTTTCAGCAAACTAAGGGGACCTTTCGGATTTGCTCCATACAATAATTCAAAAGGTAAAAATCCTGTACTTTCTAGTGGAACTTCTCGGTAAGCAAAGAGAACTGCTGGGAGATACATGTCCCAGTCTGCTGGTCTGTCTAGTGCTTCTTTGCCTAATAAACGTTTCAAAATCCCGTTCCACCTCTCGCAAACACCATTGCTCTGGGGCCTGTAAGGCGTTGTGAAGGTTTGACGAAATCCTAACTGCTTCAGAAACTGTGTGTGTGTTAACTCAGAAGTAAACTGAATCCCTTGATCACTTAGAATTTCTTCAGGGAATCCTAAGCGAGAGAAAATGTTGAACAATTCATGAGTTACATTTTCTGCAGTTATTGTCTTTAATGGCAGGGCCTCTGGCCAATGTGTACATCGTAAGGATGTATATGTAGCCTCTTTTAGACATATGGTTTATGGGGCCCACAATGTCTACGGCAACTTTCTGAAATGGTCTGTCTTGCTGATCTGTGAACTGTAAAGGGGCTTTTGTATAACGATCTCTGGGCTTTGTACTGGCACAAGGATGGCTGCCTGGTCGTGCGGTTTGCGCGCTGGACTGTCGTTCGGATTTATCGACGGTCGAGGGTTCAAACCCTGCCCGCTCCCATCCCCCGTCGTCCTGCGGGAGGTTTGGACTAGGAAGTAAAATATCTTCAATTATGTAAAACGTTTAAGTGCTGCACGCTGAACAATATTTTTTATCTTTAGATATTCCTGGCCAGTAAAAGTTATTAAGAATTCTTTTTCTTGTTCGTGCTGTCCCCATATGACCCGCAAAAGGTGAGTCATGACCTAACTCTAAAACTCTGTTTCTGTCGGCGGCAGGGACGACTAGCTGTAGTTTCTCTTTGTTATCTTGTCTCATCAGAAGCCCATTTTTAACTTTAAATTTACTGGTAGGACGCTCAGCCAATTCAAAAAGTTTAACCAATGTTTGGTCCTCCTTTAGTTTCAATGCCTAACTGGATGTCGCATCTGATTCTGGCTGTTCAATCTGACTATGTAGGATCGGTTGTCCCATGTTATCTATCACACCAGATTGAGATCTCGTCACGGCATTCGTAACTTCTAACATAGCTAACCTTTGCCACTTGTAGATATCTGTGATGGTAGGCTCAGTTATGCCATTTACGTTTCCTAGAATCAAGTCAGCTGCAGGCCTCTCCAACACACATGCTTCAACTTTCCCAGATAAAAATGGCGTATCTATGTCAATGACAGATGTAGGGTATATTTCAATAGTTCCCCCAAATGTCATACATTGAAGCTTTTTACCCGTCAGACATGCAGTTTCTTTACTCCGATCGTGGTCGCTACTGTGTCTCTCAAGACCCAAATAGATTTCTTCCCAACGAATCAAGGATACATTTTTAGTTTCCCAGCGTCACAAGTGACCACTTCAGTGATCTGGATCTGATCAGCTTCATGAGGGAGTTGTTCCCCATGTTGATAGTCTATGGAAACTGCCGCATTGTATGGATGTCCTGTTGGTTTTCCCCTGTTGCTGGTTTTAAACTCCTGACTTCTGCTTGATCACGTAGTCTCATTTCGTCTTAGTGGGCTTTTATTTCTACATTGGGCAGCTAAATGTCCCGTTTTAAAACACATTTTCTTCTTTCATCCACTTTTTTTTTCTGCAGACGGTCCTGTTTCCATTCTTGATTAAAACGACTTTTTGTTATCATTAGTCTTTGCAGCAAATGCAAACTTGATAGTTATCAAGTCTTCTTCCCTTTGAATGGTAGCTCTGGGTGTGCAGTAATATATTGCTGACACAACTTTACTGCTGTCGGCACATCTTTCGGTTTTCTTTCATGTAGAAAAGGCACTAACTGAGGATTGCATGATGTGAGGATCTTGTCTCTGATGAACAGATCAATGAGACCTTCGAATGTCTTTTCAGTGTTAGACAATTCGACCCAACGCATTAGGTATATTGTAATGTCCTCAACAAATTCATGGAATGGCTGGTTTCTCTCCGGTTTAGCTTTATGGAACTTCTCTCTATACCCCTCATCTGTCAAGTTGTATCTTTTCATTAATACCTCCTTCATCTTGTCATATTCTTCTAGATCTTTCTTAGAAAAGTCGATACAAGCTTGCAGTGCCTTTCCCAGTAACAATGTGTATAGATGACTTCCTCACTGAGTTTTAGGTATATCTGTAGCTTGAGCATGCACTTCAAATCTAGCCAAATATGCATCCATTTGGTCTACATTCTCATTAAAAGGTGGTAACTTTGGCTTAAATACAGGTTTTATATGCTCTTTGATTTCTCCTTTGGTATTCCTAAGCTACAACTCTCTGACTCTCAATTTATGTATTTCTACATCAGCTTCTTTCTCTTTAATTCTTGCTACTGTCTCTTTTTCTTTAGTTCTTTCTTCGGCTTCTCTCTCTTTAGCTCTTTCATCTCGCTCTCTGTCTTCTCTTTCTTTTACCCACTCTTGTAAAGCGGTTCCTGTCAATCCCATCTCTTTTCCAGCGGCTATTAACTGTGATAATCTCTTAGCCATTCTTGTTTAAATGTGTAGCATCCAATATAAACAATACCATGACGTTTAACATGTGTACGTTTATGAAATGGGGAAGCCGAAGAAACTAGAAATGGACTCTGAATGTAGAATCTAACAGGAAAAGTGAACTTTTTTTTTTTGTGTGGAACATGATGATAATCCAAAATATTTGATTTGTAAAGAAAGTGTGGCTGTTAAAAAAAAATAAACATATAAACGGCATTGTAAAACAAATCTGACGCCATTATTGCTTTGAGCCGCGAATAAAAGATTGTTAAACTACACCTAGCAATCGGAGGATCGATGGGAATATTTACCAAAAAGAGACAAGAAAATACGTCGGTGGTAAAATAGTTACAATGATAAGTGATATTCACATTTTAAGCAGAGACGTGAAGCCATTTTCCGACGCGTAAAAACTATGATCATTTGAAGTTTATCTTAGTTTTTACGCGTCGGAAACTTCCATTAAGAGAGCCACAGGTTTCTAATAAAATTGTTTCAGGTCAATTTCATTTCGCTGTTGTACCTTTTCGGTCATGTAGACTTCGACACGAGTGTCGGAAACGAAAATGGTCGAATTAGGTTGGGCATCACTGCTCTGGCCAATAGGCCTACTGTTATGTAAAAACATTAGAGTTACATATAGCGCTTGCACGTCGTCGGTAATGAGCGTGATCGTTGTCAAATCATTTTCGAGTTAAGTAAGACGTCTTGCAGCTGACCTTTGTAGTTTTGTCACACAAAGATGCAGCTTAACGATGTAAACTGCAACAGTAGTGAAAATTTCGACCATTCTAAGCTCTACGGAACGAGAATAGGCCCCTAATCACGTTAGCAGAAACATTTTGAAATGCCTTCCTTCAAATGTTTTGTCAATATTGTCGCAGACGCCTGTCAGTACAGAGCCTAGACCTACATTTTAAAAGAAGTTTAAAATAGTTCAATGTCAAACGTTTCTAATAATGTAGTTATTATAATGGTCAAACATGGATTGAGAGCTACAATGAAAATACATTTTTTTTTACTGCCTCCCTGTTGTCAGGACATTGTGCCCCCCTAATAAATTTAATATATGGGTGATATTTTCTTTATAATAATAATAATAATTATAGACTTGAATTACAAAACTGTAGCTCAGTGTGTCAACCATTCATGCTTACATTGTGTCACTATATCAAAGAACTTGTGTTTGCTTGCTAAGAACTACTTTCATTTGTGTTGATTTACTCCTAGTATTTTAATACCATTTAATCTTTACTCTTAAATGGCCAGAGCTAATTTTAAAACCATTTAATTTATATTCAGAACTGTCTTACTTAGTATTCAGCCACTAGAATGCACAATAAGAGTAGGCCCCTAAGTGTAGAATTGTTGTTAATAAATGACATAAAAAAAACAACACATTTTTTAAAACAAAATAATAACATATTATTTTTTATTTTTATAAAAAATATGTTTTCTTTATTTCTAAATGAGTTGATAATAGTGTGTATCATATATTATTACAGTTGACTGGCTATAACTTGTCTATATTCAAATTCAAAATTGAATTGATCTAGAATTATAAAGAAATTATTTTATTTGTATAGTAAGCTGAATTAAATCTATGTGTGACTGAGTATTATAGATAATCAAGCATTTTATATTTGTTACTTGTTTGTATAGTTTTTACTTTAGGAATAGAACTAGATATAGAACAAATTCGTACAAGTGCTCCTTCTTCCTAGTGCCATTAGAGAATGGAATGGGTTGCCTGAATCAGCCAGGAATACCAACGACGTGGCAGAGTTTAAGTCATTGATTAACATGCATGATTAGATTGACACATGAAATGGGTAGGACATAATTATCTTCTTTTTTTAAAGTAACGTCTGTAATATATAAGATAAGATGTCTACATCAATACTATACCTATAAATAATAAAGACAAAGATTATAACTTTTAGTAATTGTAATTATCTGGTCTATAAACCCTATATCTAAGATTATGACATATAAAGAATTAATATTGCCATTATGAATCATTGAATGATTATGTCAGTGAGGATAAAATGACACCTGAGTTGATCTTTGTTGCACTTGAAATAGCAAAAAATATTGTTCCATATGCGGGATAAGTGTCTGACCCAGTGCAACTGTCAAATGATATGTAGTGCTTCTATACTGATTTAGCTCTCAGGAAGGCAGAGGGACCCTCATCCGAGGTCCAAAGAAAAGCCCTTTTATAGAAGACATGTACAAAAGATGTAATACAAACTTTAATTGACCCCCAGCCAGAGCTCTGCTTGGTTGAATCAGATGTGGAAAAATATTCAGGTCACACTGGGTTTGTATATTCATGTGAAACACTGCACTCATTTGTAATATTCAGAATCAAAGACAATGACATTATTATAAATATTGAAAATAAAATAAAATATATCTTATAAAATATTTTATCTCATAAAAAATTCTCAAAGTGAAAAGTCTTTAACTATACTAGATCTATGACAAAAAAACAACAACAAATAACTCAAAAATTATTCAGATATAGTATTAATATTACTAATATTAGTAGTATCTAATACTCATAGCTGTTCAGAGTATTCTAGTCCAGAACTAGACGTCTAGACTATACGTGTACTTTATATAGATATTATATAGATTATCTATCCAGTTTTGAATTACTCGAAGTTAAATGAAGGATTGTAACGAAAGACTAGATCTAAGTCTAGAATATTGACTAGATCTTATACAATATTTATATTAATCTAGACTCTGTACAAGTAGATAGATCTATTCTAGATCTGATACTTGATACACTTACCTCCATGCTTCAAAGCTTGACCAGTTTCCATAGGTATGACCAGTAGTGGAAAAAGACCGCTTAGTCCAACAAGAATCGATGCTAAAATTGAAAGAAACCATGTCTCGAAAGATACACTTTTTGTCTCAATAACAATCTCAGTCACCCCATCTTTAATTTGAATGTTTTCAATCACCGATAGATCAAAGACATCTAGGTCTAGATCTATATTTTTTCCTATATCGAGATCAACAGCTAGGGATTGAATTAGCATCTCTGCCACGTCCGAACTTTCAAAATCTTTATAACTATCTGACTCTGTAATGTCGTGATTAGATCAAGCAGTTTTATGGGATGCTGATCCAGACCTAAATAATTATCCATTCACAGGGTGTAAATGAATAGCTTTTGTGATAATAATTATTTGATGTAACAGCTGATAGTGAGATAAGTACCTTTCATTATTATATCTAAAGACTGACAATTTGTTTGACCCAGGCAATGTTCGTCAACTTTAACCTATAACCTCTATTCACATTCAAACAGAGTCGAGACTAGTTTTCAAAGTTTCGTACACATTTTGTTTTTAATTTTACTGTGTAATTAATTTATTATAGATAAGATAAAAAAAAAAAGAAAAAAATCTAACAACGCAGTATTTAGAGCAAGATATGTCGATGTAAGCCGTTTCTTTATACTGTATCTTCGTTTTCTTATGTATGGTGCGATAAGAGAGCTTGCCACCCCTATTTTTATTTTGATCTTCATTAGTTTGTGCACAATAAAAGCTACAAAAGATGTTCCTATTTTCAATGTAGGGGAAACCAAGTTGCTATTCAGGTGTGTTGCGCGTGAGTACCAATAAGCTGAGTAACAGCAGAATTTACTAACTTAGGTTTAGGCCAAGGGTACTTGGAGAGCGTGTAGTTATTAGGATGCCAGAGCAGGGATGTAAAAATAGAGATCTTGCAAGACTAGCCCATGTTACCTGTTCGGATGCTTATACTAGGCTTAGGCTAGGCTATTGAATATTAGACTAGATATAGCCTCTAGAGTCTAGATCTATCGTTTGGAAATCTGCAGTTGTGCAAGGCCCAGGGCTCCTAGGGCTAGTGTCACTATAGTGTGCTAAGTGTAGTGTGTTAGTCACTTTTTGTGTAGTAAAGATCTCATTATTTTATTATATCAATAGATTTAGATTCTATATTATATAATAATATCAATTTAATCAAACAGTATTTAGACTTACTTTATTACTCTAAGTCATACTATATTTTAATAATATATCTAGAATCTCATATTCATAATTATATAATTTAAATAGTTACAATTAATAATTAATATTATTATATTAGATTTAATTAAATCTAAATTTGTTGTAGTAATATACTCATAATCAATGATAATTAAATTTAGCTCTAACTCTTTAGTTCTGCTGATTTCTATAATATATATAGACTCCAGTTACTCACTCTGGATCTATATATAGAGTTTAGATCTAGCCTAGCCCCTATTGGCCCTATATTTAAAATAATAATCATTAATTATGTTATTGCTACTATAATTGTCTACAGTAAGAAAGATAATTTTATTACAATTTTGAAAAAAATCTTTTAATCTAGAAAACAATTTAAAATTAGACTTAAAAATAAATTGACTAATTTCTTGAGATAAGTGAATTATGTGTAGCTTATTCATATTCATAGTCATATGGACCATAGAGTATTAATGTATTAAATGATATATAATTTAACTACTAGATAGATGTAGATTATAGATCTTTATAATAATTTAGACTATAGGTAAACTAAATTGACAAATTTGTATAGCAGTGATGGGCAAACTGCAGCCTGTGGCCAACTATGGCCTGTGAAAAGGTTAGATCCCCCCACCACATAGGCACACTTTGTAAAAATAAATAATTATAATTTCACTCACAATTTAAAAATCTGAACATTAGTTGAAACTCTGGAGTAATGTTGGTAATTTAAATATTCGTGATTGGTTGCATCTACATACAGTCTGCTTGAACAAGTACTTTTAATTTTATTCAAACGACTGTGAAGTTGATGTTTATATTGTTTATTTATTTCACTATGCATGTTTGTAGAACATTTCAACTCTGAAATGTTGAGTAAAAAATGATGATGATGCCTGGTCTGTGTGATGGACTGTTGTACCGGGAAGCAGATTATCATCAACTTGAATTAAAAATCTTAAACATAAACATTTTAAACTAACAAATAAACATTTTAGAGTTGATTCTGAATGTCATATTTTAGAGTTGATTCTGAATGTCATATTTTTAATGAGTGAACGTGATGATATTTTTAATAAATTTTTAAAGATTAATTAATGTATCTAATTGGTTAGAAACCGTGGCTGTTTAAAATGACTATAATATATTCCGACATTTAACTATGAAACATAATAACAAATTATGCATCCATGAATAATGAAAAAAGAAAACAAAAAGGTAAAGAGTACCAAAAAGAATTTCTCATCTGTCCCTTGACTTTTGTCATAGGGGTGCTGTGACAGTTCAGGTGACCAAATCAGTCAGCAGCTGTTCTTAGGATATCAAGAGAGAGGCCAGTCCATTCTTTTATGTTATCCTGCCAGCTTTTCTTTAGATGAACCTTTCTTCTTGCTCCCTCCACTGTACCTTGAAGAATGACTTTTGATTGTGAGTCATGTCTTTTTAATATGACAGAACCAGCTCAGCTTTCGTCTCTTCACAGAATTGAGCAGTCCTTCCTTTTTGCCAGCCTGAGTGTTAACTTGCAAAAGTACAAACTTTGTTGTCTTCTTTTTCTGGTATCTGATACCCAGCATTTTTCTGTAGCATTTACTCTCAAAGGCTTGAATTCTTCCTTCAGCCTCAGTATTCAGTGTCCAACTTTCTCAACCATATAGCAGTACAGAGACATTTAGCAAAAAATACAGTTTATGTTTTACTGGGAAGCTGATGTTACTCTTCCAGATTTTCCACTGTTTGTGCATGGCAGCAAATGCCAAACTTTAACAGGTTTTTATCTCTTTTATTGACCGGTATTTGACCCTTCAATTCTTGTTATGTTTGACCCTAGGTATTTAAATGAGTCAACTTCTTTTAATGTTTGGACATTCAACTGTATGCAACATCTCACTTTCTACACCACAAACTAGTATTTAGCTCTTTTAAGCAGTGATTTCCATGCCAACTGCTCTAGCTGAAGTGCCCAGTTTTGAAGTAAGATCTTGTACTTGGTCTGCATTTTCTCCATATCATCTGCAAACCTGAGATTGGTAATATGCCACCCAGTTATGGTCAAGCTAGGAGTGAATCCTTTTAGAGTTTCCATCATAATATATGCACCAGAAATAAATTAAAAAGAGCCAGAGAGAGAATGCATCTGTGCTGCACTTCTATGGATGTCCTAAAATTTTCTCAATTTGGTTGGTTGGAAGTACTTAGCTATTCACATTATGATATAAGGCTTTGATAACATCAATAATGTTTTTATCTATGTTGAACTACCTCATCACATGCCATCATGCCAAACCCAGTCAAAAGCTTTTTTGAAGTCTATGAAGTTGTGTACCAATTTCTTTTGGTGTTGACATTTTTCATTTGATAGTCTGCTGTTAAATATTTGTTCAACAGTGCTTCTACCTGCTCTGAAGTTTGCTTGTTCTTCAGAAAAGACCTTCTAAGCTTTTTTCTTATGTTGAGAATTCTTCTTAGCATTATCTTGCTTGGGTGACTGATCAGACTTATTGCTCTATAGTTTTGATATTGTCTCAAGTTTCCTTTCTTGGGCAGCGGAATAATTAAAGATTGGGTCCATTCTTTTGGCCATGTTTTTATTTAATCTCATATTTCCTGGCAGATTGTCCTAAAATATTTAGTTATATATATATATGCATGTGAGCCGCCATGTTTAAAAAGTTCTGATGGTATGTTATCAATTCCAGGCAACTTGCTACCTTTCATTTTATTGCTTCCTCTACTTCAGACTCTAGAATTGGAGCCTCGTAGTCTCTGTTGTCCTAAGGTGTTTTGTTAATTAGACTGTAGTTGGGATTTATCTCAAACTAATGCAGATCTTTGTAATATTTTGTCCACCTTCTAAGCATATTTGCTTCTTCAGTCAGAAGAGTTCCATCATGTTTTCAGTCACTGTGATTCTAGCTTGTTTTTAAATAAAGCAGTGTTTCTTAACCTTTGAAAAAAAAAACAGCCATGTTGAGGCCTTCCTTTTGACAGCTAGGGGGTCTGGGGGAGCGCTGTAAGCTCACCCATTGGGGTCCTGGGCGAAGCCCCGATGCCAAAAGCATTTGCTTGCATTCTTCACAGCAGAAACGCATTCTCCTAACATCTACAGCTCATTATTCATCCTATTGAAAATGTTTTACTTGAAAAATATTCTAATATGAATTTACAGGCCCTTACTACATGGTAAATACAACTGATTTGTTCCTTGAAAAAATAAGATACCCCACAGATTTAGATTAAGGCTTTGAGGATCACCGCAAAAAAAAAAAATATCAGAAAAATAATAAAAAAAAAAAAAGCAGCCATGTTAAGGCCTTTCTCTTGATGGCTAGTGGTCTGGGAGAGCGTTGTAAGCTCCTCCAGTTGGGTCCTGGGCGGAGCCCCGACAGCAAAAGCGTTTTCTTGCATTCTTCACAGCAGAAACACATTCTCCTAAAATCTATAGCTTATTATTCATCCTATTGAAAAAGGACCTTTTGAAAATGTTTTACTTGAAAAATATTCTAATATGAATTTACAGGCCCTTACTACATTGCAAATACAACCGATTTGTTCCTTGAAAAGATAAGATATCCCACATATTTAGACTTGCTTTGAGGATCGCCGCCGAAAAAAAAAAAAAAAAAAATTTTTTTGAAAAATCTCATTTGTAAGAGATACGTTCAATAGGCATATTGGTAACTTTGTTTTGTTACAGAACAATAATTCAAAGCTCTAAACACAAAATTTCAGATGTGGGAGGAGAAATTAAGTGGGCCAATTAGATTCTACTCTAAATTTTTTAATTTTTAGGATTCTAGCATCTATTGTGAGTTATAGTCTCAAAATAGTTTATACAATAGAAAAAAAGCAGTATGAGTAAAGGTTGGAAAAAGGTGACTAGGGAAATAATATTTGAGTTCAGAACTCATCTCAATTGTTACTCTTATAATGAAAAATTTCGTATGAATTCTACATTTTTCAAAACAAAGTCTTTCTTAAAATAACTAAGATAAATTCTTGTGCAATTACAGAAACTCTGTCACCATATTTGACTATTATGTTTTAAAATGCCATGTTTTCGGCTAGAAAAAGGGGGGGGAGGTAGAGTGAAAACATTAATCCTCACCCCTTTTTTTAATTACTGCCAATGATGCATTTGGCATTAAAGAATAGGGTGTGGGGCTACTCGATATAAGAATTTAATTTATAGCATATATTAATTATATTAGTGACATATTTTTTTAAAATTGTGTCATTTCTTAACTAAAAAACAAAAAGAAAAAGTATTGGTATGTCCAATTGACGGAAGGCGATTCCCACCTGGTACAACCCTTTTTCATTTTATATTTACTAATGATAAAATTTGAGATCAGTGTCTGTGTGCGACATAATATACAAACTGGTATAAAACATCAATATGTACCATATATTATAAAGATATTCAACTTATTTTGTTCACAAACTATGATTTCTCCATAAAAATAGGACCACCCACCCCCTCAGAGGGCTAGAGTGGGAAGGGCAGTAGAAGCAATAGCCGACCCCCACACCTCACCGAATCGGCTAAGATACCAGAAGTGTAGCGATATAATATAAAAATTATACAGTAATTCAACTAATTTTGTTCACAAACTATGATTTCTAAATAAAAGTATGACCCCCCCCCCCTCAAAGGGTTTAGGTGGAAGTGCAGAAGATGTATTCACCCCCCCCCCACACACACACACACACCCAATCGGCTAACAGGGAATTGACATAATATAAAGATCAGTTAAAATATCAATAACAGGTTTTAATTATATAGATATTTAATTGATTCTGTTAATAAGCTGTGATTTCTTCAAATGAATTGGACCCCCCCTCCCACTCCAAAGTTTAAGGGGGTGGCGATATTGATGCCATCACCACCCCCCAATCCCACCAAAACGGCCAACATACAAGAGGGGGGCGAAATAATACAAAAAATAGGTTGAAATATAAATAATTTGTATATATTATTAACATAACTAATAAATTTGTATACAAATTGTGTGATTTCTTTACTAAAATTGGGGGGGGGGGGGGGGATCAGCCCCACACCCCCACCCCGGATCCGCCAGTGGTCTTATGTTGGTTACAGCTTTTAATGTTTCATTTGCTTTCTTGCTGTTGCCAACTTTCAAGCTACTATCAATTATCGCGCACTGGTCACTGATTCATTTTTCTTTTGTCAACTTCATTTTCATGCATATTTCTTTGTTGATAATGCTGTATTCTGCTGCCAACAAGGGATTAATTTTCTTTTTCTTTTTTAGTTCTCTTCTCCATCACATAAATCAAGGATCATGTCATTTGGCATGGCTTAATTTTCCTTTACTTTTTCCTTAAGACCTCAGAGGCCAATTTATATAATACTGTTCTGATAGTATCTGCAAGTGAGTCATTGTCCTCGTGTACAAATTTACCTCCTGCTGCGGCCTCAGACAATTCAGCAATGTTTGGGTCTTTGAATTTTTCATTGTTGTATTTAATGTCTGGTTTCAATGTCTGCCAATGTTAGGTCCAGGGAAAGTTTTGGCTTTGTTGATGCTTGATTTAAACCTCAAAGGAAACAGTATATTGTCAGTGTGGCTGTGCATTTGTTATCTGGTGCATGCCACATAGTTGTTCTGGATGGTTTATGTGAGAATGAGGTGTTAGCTACAGTGAGTTTACAGCTGCTGGCAAAATCTAAGAGCCTCATTCCTCTGTCGTTAGTTTCTCTTAGTCATAAAGGTCCAGTAGTTCCTGCCCAATGCTTAAATGTATCCTTTCCTATCCTGGCATTAAGTTTCCCTTAATAATGAGGATATCTTTTTTGGAACTTCTGACAGGCCATGAATGTGTCAGAATGTCCCATAGATATTTTTTAAGTTTGTGTGTGATTTCCTTTATTTTGCAGCATGAATAGAGAATTTAAGCATTCCATGTTCCAATAACTTTGCTCATGTTTGGTAACTTAATTGTTTTAAGGTGTTTCTCAGTAGCATACTTTTTGCTTCCAAAACCCTGCAACACCTCAGCAGAAAACGTGGTTGTTGTTAATCTGGGCCTCAAGCAATCTGGCAATGGTTTTCAATGATTTTGTCTTTGTCATAGCATTTCATTGGGTTTAATAAGTCTTGGTGGCACCCATCTCCTCTCCAAGACCTTTTTTTCCTTGGGGTTTTATCCCAAAGATGGAAAGTCTCACATGACTAATGAGCTCCATCTGCTCAAGGCTAATGATAGTATCAGTCCACCCCGGATATTTTATTTCTCCTACCATATCTGGTGGGTATTACCCTATTTGCCACCTATTAATTTTATTAGAGGCATTGATTTAAAATGTTCTGTATAGCATGTGATCGCATGTGTGTTTTGTCTGTCAGTCTGTCTGTCCGTCATGTTAATATTGATAAAAAAAGACTAAAAGCTATTGAAAATGTGATTAATCTTCAATTTCCCTTCCGAAACATTGCAATAGTTTTAAGCATCTATAATAGATTGTTTCGGATGTTTATATAGTGAGAGAAAAAGAGAATTTTAGATACTTGTATGAAAATTAGATGTACCATAGCCTTGTGGAGAGATTTTCATACCATACTTTGGTGTTAGTAAGTTGTTTTCCTTAAAAATCAGAACATATTATTAACGATAATTAGATTTTGTACAGTTTAAAGCTAGAAAATTAAATGTAGTTTAAGACAGAAGTGCAATTTTACATAAATAGAGTTAACATGTTTTTCATAAAAATTGGAGCATCCGATTTTTGGTAATGAGAAGAAGATTATTTATATTATGTATTAGAAGAGGGATTTCAAACAGTTATTCTCGTTAGTAGATTTTTCATAAAAAATTCAGAACAACTTAAGCGACCATTTGTAAGAAAATTAAAGTAATGTAGGTCGATTTCTATTTCAAAACAAAATCTGGAACATTCTTAACTGATACAAAAAAATTTTTATGTTTCAGCAAGAAAATTAATAAGTCTAAAAGTTATTTTCAATAATTGTTTCTAGTCAATTACTTTCTTATTTTAAAATCCTGAACAACCTATTGTCAATATTTTTGAAAAAAAATTCATTTAACATAAATTTGTTTTAAGTTGAAAATATGGAACAATTTGATATTAATAATTAAACAATAGTGATAGTCCAAGAATATAAGTGTAATTATGCGATTTCAAACAATCATTTGACATAATTTATTTATCCGGAACAACTTAATAGTTTATGAAGTATAAGTATAGAGATTTACATTTAGCATTTACATGCTATTTACTTTAAAAAAACAGGAACAACATGTGTTTTTTTTGCAGTCCTTGGCATTTATTTGTTTTTCACAAAAACATTCGGACCAATCTATTATAAATACTTAAAAGTATTGCAATGTTTTGGAAGGAACATTAAAGGTTAAATCAGATTTTCAATAGCTTTTAGTGCTTTTTTATATAAACGCGACGAACAGACCGAACAACAGACAAATCGCACAAAAATAAGCTGCTTTTATCCTGTTAGGGGCACTAAACAAAAAATAAATAAAATCTGATTATTTAACAATTTTGAGGGAACTAGTTTAGTACCAAGTTTTGCCGCAGCCACCACGCTACTGCACCAAATTCGCTGCATGAAAAGTCCATTTAAAATAATGTGCGTGATATTTACATACAAAGTGCATTCTTAACCTTTATAAAAAAACATAAATGCTTTTCTTTTAATTTTAGCAGCTAGTTGACCAGAAAAAACACAGTTAACTTATATTTATATTTGTTGTGAAAATTTCTTGTACATTTTATAAATATATTTGACTTGATTGATCATGTGTTTTTGCAACGTTTAAGCATGGAATTTAAATGTAATATAAGTTTAGAAGAGCAAACAAACATTTGTTGGTATTTATTTGTTTTTCACAAAAACATCCGGAACAATCTATTATAGAAACTTGTAAAATGTTTTGGTTGTTTGTAAAATGTTTTACATGTTTCGGATGTTCCTTCAGAGTTGAAGATAATTACTTCCTAGTCCGAACCTCCCGCAGGACGACGGGGGATGGGAGCGGGCAGGATTTGAACCCGGGACCATCGATAAAATCTGAACGACAGTCCAGCGAGCAAACCGCACGACCAGGCAGCCATCCGCCAACTTAAAAGTATTGAAATGTTTTGGAAGGAACATTAAAGGTTAAATAAGATTTTCATTAGCTTTTAGTGTTGTTTTTTATATAAAGGTTATGGAGAGACCAACCAACAGACAAAACTCACAAAAATAAGCTGCTTTTATCCTGGTTGGGGCACTAAACAAAAAATAAACAAAATCTGATTATTTAAAATATTTTAGGGAACTAGTTTAGCACAATGTCATGCCACGGCGTCACGCTACTGCACAAAAGTCGCTGCATAAAAAGTCCGGTTTTTTTTAATGTGCATGATCTTTACATACAAAGTGCATTCTTAGCCTTAATAAACAAACGTATGTCATGTTTTTTTTTTTAATTTTATCAGCTAGTTGACTAGACAAAAACACAGTTAATTAATATTTATATTTGTTGTAAACATTTATTGTACATTTATAAATATATTTGACTTAGTGATACTGAAAATACACAAAAAATTGTCTTTCTTTGTTAACATATTGTAACATTATCTCCCTTACATTTATGTTTTGTTTTAGAATAGGTATATTTTTATGAAAAAATTGCTTTCATAATTAATTCTATAAACCAAACGGTTTGCTTTTAGAAAACAAAATGTAGCCGTTGCACCTACACTTTGCAAGCTGCATCGCATGGGGAAATAATATTTTTCATTTCTCTTCTAGTTTTTGAAATCTGAGTGTGACAGACGGCCTTTCCCCTTATGGGGGCCGCTAAAAAAAGTGTTTTCCTATGCTGCATCTCACAATGACGAAACCTCTTATAGCTGCATTAATTATAATTATACATAATAGTAAAACTTGTATTTGAAAAGTAAGGTGGGTTATTTTCTTTCAATAATGAAACTTAGAAAAAGCTGTTGTGTCAGAAATAGATTGATGAAGGAACACATCAGCCATGTTTACTGTTTAGAATTAATAAGTCACAATTTAAAAAAAAATAAAAGATGAACTATAATCTAAACAGGGGGGGCGCGATGGCTGAGTGATAAAGCGCGTGACTTCCCGGGTTTAAATCTTGGTGAAGACTGGAATTTTGAATTTCTGGATTTTTAATCCATTCAACTCTAATTGGTACCTGACATTAGTTGGAGAAATGTAAAGGCTGTTGGTCATTTATTGTGATGTCCATGTGACACACTTGTTAAACATCAGCTATAGAAACAGATGACCTTTACATCATCTGCCCTATGATGGCAAGGTCTGAAGGGGGTACTTTACTTTTTACTTAATTATCTAAACATTCTCAGTTTCATACATTGCATTGGTATAACATAAAGAAATTTAATACTGAAATTATAAACTTTTTTATTTTCAAAAAAAATATGGCCTGCCAAAATTTTTCCTTTATTTTTTTTTGTCTAAAAAAGTTTGCCCATCACTACTCTAAGAGTAAAATAGTCTATGGTCTCAGGATGATATCTAGATCTTAGAGAACTAGTGAGATCAAGTATTGTATTAAATATGTCTCATGCTTTAACTACCAGATAGACAATAAGATAAGTTATTCAAGTTTTAACAGTCGATCTGGATCTGGTGATAAGATCTAGACTCAATCTAGATCTATTTGTAATTAGACATTAGTAATTTTGAAAGTAGATCTAAAAGACCTAGAATCTTCATCTACAATTTAATCATGGATGCAGCATTTCGAACAACTATATTCGATATTGCTCAAGACGCCTCACAGGCTGCAACTGCTCACAATGAAAGTCATGGATACTATAGCAGAGCGGTCAGTAAAATCATTAGATGTAAATTCTAAATTAAATAGATTGACATTTATTTATCTTATGCTAAGTAAAAAGTCAAAATGACATCAGTCAAAAACTGATAATCTTGCTGTTGAATGAACAAGATCTAGATGTAAATGTATTTATAGGTTTCAGTTCACCTATTAATTGATTTAGAATTTAGATCTAAATCAGGGGGTGGCCAACTTTTTGTTTCCATGCACCAATTTTTGTCACTTCTAAAGCAGAGATGCGCCACACAATGGTTTACTCCCTTGTATACATTTCAAATCTGGTCATTTGGACATGTTTAGCAGTTAGACATACTTGTAATTGTAAAATCGTTTCTAAAAATTCATATCTATATAATATGATAGTATGGGAATTGTAAATGAATTTCAAACACACAAAAAAAAATACTTTACTTACTTTATTGACATTTCTGAATTAGCATTAATGGTTTTAATTGATTATTTCTAAATGTACTGTTAATTAAATATGAACACTGCAAGCAGTTTTCAATTCTAAAATATAATTTCTTATATAGGCAAGTTTACTATCTTTAATTAGACTGAACATAAAGTTACATTCGTAATTGAAAACAACTGCCAATTTTTCAGACTTCATCAGTCAAGATGTCAGTTGTTTCTTTATGATTTGTATAATCTTCTGAGATCATATTTCATATCCAACAGTTCACAATATTAGCTGAATGCTCTTACCTGTTTAATTCTCTTGCTCGCAGAACCTCTTGATGTATAATGCAATGACATTAAAAAAGAGAGCAACCTAAAAATCTTTCGAGCAAGGCTATAGTTCCATCTCTACTAGTCATTGATGGTCCTTCATCAAAAAATAAATTTTAATTCATGATTTTACAAATAGGATTCTGCTTTCTCTAATGTCTCTGGATTTCCATAGAGTGACTCCAGACCAATAAGGTCATTAATTCCACTTATAAAAATGCTTATCTCGGGTAAGTTACAGATGTCAGTGTTTTTTTCATCGCCAGAGAAATACTTATGCTTTTGACAAAGTTAGATTTTGTAGGATTATTGCTTAAACTTCTCTTTAAGAGATTTCCCCTTCACCTAAGTCTGTTGGACCATTGAGGCACCCTACAAGATCTGTTGACCATCTTTCTCCACTCCTCTGTCTTTTGCCCTGGGTAGAATCTATTTCAATGGCAGGCCCGATTACACCCCTAGAGGTGTAGTGCGCCATTTGTAATCCTGCGATCCGCCACTTTTGACACATGTGTCATTAGTTGGCCACCCCTGATCTAAATTTTCAGTTGAATTAATGCAAATAATTGAACTCTATACGCTCTACTTGAATTGTATTCTACTAGATCTACAATCTAGACTAGAGTAATTATTATTCCCATGACATTTTTTGAATAGGAATAAATTTATTATATGGACTATTCTAGCAATGGCATGACATATGTATAAACAAGGGCTAGTTTTGTGTTGTTATTGTTGTTTTTTACAATACTGTAACATAAAGATTTTGTTATTATTGAAAGCACTTCATCATTATCTACTAGTTAGGTCTCAGTCATTTGGTCACAGCAACAGTTGTCTGGTCGCAAGTTCTTTTTCTTACAATACACTTTTTTTTGCCTTGCAAAGTTTCCTAAAAAAAAAAAAAAAAGATGGACAAGAATCAGTGGTTTAACAAACACAATCTCCAACGATGCAGGATTGACTGAAAACAAAAAAGCTTTTGTAAAAATGAAAAAGAAGTTGAGAAATTTGTTCCTCTCCAACGTTTCAAGAACCAAGCTTCCCTTCCATTACTTTGATATGACTGTGTATTATGGGCGTAGCCAGAGGGGGGGTTGGGGGTTCAACCCCCCCCCCCCCACTGAAATTAAATCCCCCCCCCCGCATGGGGGGGGGCGGAATTAAGTGACTGATTTTTGCTTTCATTTTGTTTATTTTAGGTGAGATTTTAATACTAAATCATCACTTACCACAGCACAGCCGAGGGGGTTTTGAGTAAAAAACCCTCTACCAGGGGGTTTTGAGTTTAAAACCCCCTACCAGGGGTTTTGAGATTTAAAAAAACCCTATCAGGGGGTTTTGAGATACAAATCCCTCTACCAGGGGGTTTTGAGTTTAAAACCACCTACCAGGGGCTTTGAGTTTAAAGCCCCCTGCCAGGGGGTTTTGAGTTTTAAACCCCCTACCAGTGGTTTTTGCAGTTCAATCCCCCTCTTCTATAAAACAAAACAAAAAATGCAAACAACAATCCCCAAATTCCAACAGCACAGTTATGGAAGATTTTGATTTTAAAACCCCCTCCAAAATTTACGATAACCCCCCCCCCCCTCTTCAATATAAAAAAAGCATATTGCACACTCAAAATTCTATGAGCGTAGCCAAAGGGGTTTTGAGTTTAACCCCCCCCCCCCTCCAGTTGGTGTTTGAAGCTAAAAAGTATCTCTTCAATATAAAAAAAAAGCAAATTACACACTATAAAATCTATGAGCGTAGCCAAAGGGGTTTTGAGTTTAAATCGCCCTCCTCCAGATGGCTTTTTCTTTAAAGTTTAAAACCCCTCCAGATGGTTTTGAGTTTTAAATTCCCCTACAGAGCGATTAGAGTTGAAAACCTCTTTCTTCAATATTATTTTAAAGCAAATTACAGTCACCAAATTCTATGATCGTAGCTAAATGGGGTTTTGAATTAAAAAAAAAACAAAAAAACTCCAGAGATTTTTTAGTTTGAAACCCCTCAACAGATGATTTGACGAAAAAACTTTCCTTTTCGATATAAAATCTAAAGCGCAATACAGGCATGTACCCTAATTCCAAGAGCGTAGTCAAGAAAGGTTACAAATTTCTACCAATGGCTTGGACTCCATTAATAAAGTGTGAATAGTCTTCTGCCGAAATTGAAAAAACACTAAATGTGGTTCAACAAAGATGGCTAAGACAGATTTTAGGAGTCAGTTATAGAGATCGGGTCTAAATCAAAGAAATCATATGCCGAACTGGGAGTCGAATCCTTATTAAGGTTGTGACAGAGCGTGGCATGAGGTTTTCGGGACATGTTCTCCGACAAAATGAATTACGCAAAATAAGAGTTGCGGAAACAGCTTGCCGGAAAATGCGCCGAACAGCGCGAGAGGGTCTAAGTCAGTAAGAATAGCACATAATAGCAAGATAATGCATTGTAGATACCTCAGAATATGCATTTTGTTGGCTTTCTATACTAGAAATAGTGCTTGGCGCTTGCTAGCAAGGGCGGGGAGTCTACAATAAACGTCTTCCGAAAGTGTCAGAATGTAATAAAGGTTAATTATGTACCATGGGCGTAGCCAGGATTTATTTTCGGGGAGGGTTTAGGGGGGGGGGGGATTTTTTATCCCCCCCCAAAGCCCCCCCCCCCCCCCCGAACAAAAAAATATATTTATTTATGTGTGTGTATGTACATCATCTTTATTACATTCTGACCCTTCATTCTTTCGGAAGACGTTTATTGTGCCCTAGAATAGGTTCTTCCTGGAGTTAGTGAAAAAATTGTAGATTTCCCGCCTTAGCCAGCAAGGGTGTCAGGGGGAGCGCTAGGAGCTTCCCAATCGCGGGGCGGAGCCCCGCCGCCAAACGCGATTTCTGGTATTGAAAGCCAACAAAATGCATATTCTGAGGTATCTACAGTGTATTTTCCTGCTTTTAAAAAAGTTTTGTTTCAAAAAACTAATTTGCTATTCTTACTGACTTAGACCCTCCCGCGCCGTTCGGCGCATTTGCCGTCAAGCTGTTTCCATAAAAATCTGTCACTGGTAATGTCTGAAGCCTCTTCCCACCTGCTCTGAGGACCTCCATGAATGTGTGGCGCTAAGTTGTACTAGGATGTCATCGCAAATCTTCTTATGCGTAATTCATTTTGTCGGAGAACATGGCCCGCAAACCTTATGCGACGCTCTATCACAATCTTACTAAGGGGTCGACTCCCACTTCGGCATATGATTTTATTGATTTAGACCCGATCTCTATAACTGACTCCTAAAATCTGTCTTAGCCATCTTTGTTGAGCCACATTTAGTGTTTTTCAATTTCGGCAGATGACTATTCACTGCACTTTATTAAGGAGCCCCGCCACTGGTAGAAATGTGTAACTGTAGTTTGTTTTAGAATAATATTGAAGATAGAGGTTTTCCACCTCAAAACACTCTGTAGAGGAATTTTAAACTCAAAACCATCAGGAGGGGTTTTAAACTTTTAAAAAAGCCATATGTAGGAGAGGGGTTTAAACCTAAAACCCCAATACGCTACGCTCAAATAATTTTAGTGTTTAATTTGCTTTTTTTTTTATATTGAAGAGGTATTTTTTAACATCAAACCCCTCAAGGGGGGGGGGTTAAACTCAAAACCTCTTTTGGCAACGCTCGTAGCATTTTGAGTGCTTAATTTGCTTTTTTTTCTTACACTGAAGATGTATTTTTTTAGCTTCAAACCCCGCTGGCGTGGGGTTTAAACTCAAAACTTCTTTGGCTACGCTCATAGATTTTAGAGTGAGTAATTTGCTTTTTTTTATATAATGAAGAGGTATTTTTTAGCTTCAAACTCCACTAGAGGGGAGTTTATAACTCAAAACCACTTTGACTACACTCATAACATTTTGAGTGTATAATTTGCTTTGTTTTTATTATTTATTATTTTTTACCTTCAAACCCCGCTGAAGGGGGGTTTAAACTCAAAACTGATTCAAAACCCATTAAGCTACGCTCATAACATTTTGAGTGCGTAATTAGCTTTTTTTTTTATATTGAAGAGGTATTTTTTTTAACTTCAAAACCCTGCTGAAGAGAGGTGAGTGGGGGGGGGGGGGGTAAACTCAAAAAGCCTTTGGCTACGCTCATAGAATTTTGAGTGTGTAGTTTGCTTTTTTTTTTATATTGAAGAGGGGTTTTATCGTAAATTGTGCTTTTGGAATTTGGGGATTGTCGTTTGCATTTTTTGTTGGTTTTGTTTTATAGAAGAGTGGGATTTAACTGCAAAAACCCCTGGTAGGGGGTTTTAAATTCAAAACAAAATCAAAGCAAAAAATCAGTCACTAAATTCCATTTCATTTCGGGGGGGGGGTTTGAACCCCAAGAACCCCCCCCCCTGGCTACGCCCATGTTATGTACACACACACACACACATATATATACATGGGTGTAGCCAGGGGGGGGGGGTTCTTGGGGTTCAACCCCCCCCCCCCCGCAGGGGGGGGAGGACGGAATTAAGTGACTGATATTTGCTTTCATTTTGTTTATTTTAGGTGAGATTTTAATACTAAATCATCACTTACCACAGCACAGCCGAGGCAGTTTTGAGTTAAAAACCCTCTACCAGGGGGTTTTGAGTTTAAATCCCCCTACCAGGGGGTTTTGAGATTTAAAAAAACCCTATCAGGGGGTTTTAAGATACAAATCCCTCTACCAGGGGGCTTTGAGTTTAAAACCCCCTACAGGGGTTTTGAATTTTAAACCCCCTACCAGAGGTTTTTGCAGTTGAATCCCCCTCTTCTATAAAACAAAACAAAAAAAAATGCAAACAACAATCCCCAAATTCCAACAGCACAGTTGAGGAAGATTTTGATTTTAAAACCCCATCCAAAATTTACGATAACCCCATCTTCAATATAAAAAAAAGCAAATTACACACTCAAAATTCTATGAGCGTAGCCAAAGGGGTTTTGAGTTTAACCCCCCTCCCCCTTCCAGTTGGGGTTTGAAGCTAAAAAGTACCTCTTCAATATAAAAAAAGCAAATTACACACTATAAAATCTATGAGCGTAACCAAAGGGGTTTTGAGTTTAAATCCCCCTCCTCCAGATGGCTTTTTCTTTAAAGTTTAAAACCCCTCCTGATGGTTTTGAGTTTAAAATTCCCCTACAGAGCGTTTAGAGTTGAAAACCTCTCTCTTCAATATTATTTTAAAGCAAACTACAGTCACCAAATTCTATGATCGTAGCTAAATGGGGTTTTGAATTAAAAACAAAACAAAAAAAAAAACTACAGATTTTTTAGTTTAAAACCACTCAACAGATGATTTGACGAAAAAACTTTCCTTTTCGATTTAAAATCTAAAGCGAAATAATAATAATAATAATAATCTTTATTATCCGTCAGGAAATTTGTCTTACAATTTGTGCATTACACCAAACAAAAAACAGTATAACTATAAGAAACCAAAGTGTACATTCACACCAGACTCACTCATAATTTACATGTGACAAAGTTTATACCAGATTGTTCTTATTTAATAATTTGATTGCCAGGGGAACAAAATACAGGCATGTAATTCCAAGAGCGTAGTCAAGAAAGGTTACAAATTTCTACCAGTGGCTTGGGCTCCATTAAGTGTGAATAGTCTTCTGCCGATATTGAAAATCATTAAATGTGTCGCAACAAAGATGGCTAAGACAGATTTTAGGAGTAGTCATAGAGATCGGGTCTAAATCAAAGAAATCATATGCCGAACTGGGTGTCGAATCCTTAGTAAGGTTGTGACAGAGCGTCGCATGAGGTTTTGCGGGACATGTTTTCCGACAAAATGAATTACGCAAAATAAGAGTTGCAGAAACAGCTTGCCGGAAAATGCGCCGAACGGCGCGTGAGGGTCTAAGTCAGTAAGAATAGCACATTAGGTTTTTGAAATAAAACTTTTTAATAGCAACATAATGCACTGTAGATACCTCAGAATATGCATTTTGTTGGCTTTTAATACCAGAAATAGTGCTCGGCGGCGAGCCCCGCGCTGGGGGAGCGCTGCGAACTCCCCCAGACCCCCTTGCTAGCAAGGGCGGGGAGTCTACAATAAACAGTAAACGTCTTCCGAAAGGGTCAGAATGTAATAAAGATTAATTATGTACACACACACACACACATATATTTTTTTTTCGTCGGGGGGGGGGGGGAATCAAAACCCTCCCCGAAAAAAAATCCTGGCTACGCCCATGTATATATATATATATATATATATATATATAATTTTTTCCAGGGGGGGGAGGGGGGGACCCCCCCTTCCGAAAAAAATCCTGGCTACGCCCATGCTGTGTATAAAAAAAAATTAAAAAAATCTTGTCATAGATGAACAAAATTAAAGTTGAGAAAGGTAACATACAATTTCTGAAAAAAATAATATTGATAGGCCCCTACTTATAGATTAATTTAATAGCAAGTTAGCTTTTTATTTTATTATGCCTCCATGTTAGTCCATGTTGTTGTTTTTTTCTCGTTTTTTTTTTAAAACTAGATTTAGAGTCTAGATAAATTGTTGATATAGTGTGCATAAAAAGAATTTATTTTTTTTTTGGCCTTGAGACTTTTATTGTTGACTGTGAACCTAGATCTTATTTAACATGGTGGCAGCTGTTTATTGATAAGCAGCGGTAACCATTAATGGAAGAAGTACCATTGTCTAATTTGACAGCAATGATAAACCACATCTTGATCATGATCTTGATCACATCCTGATCTTGCCACAGACTTTTTTTGTCACACCAAAGTTGTCAACATAACAATGTACAACAGTCTGGAGTTTTTTTTTATACCATTTTAACATAAGAAGTTGAGAGATGTTTTGAAATGCCTTCTTTAAAAGTTTTGAGTCGATATTGTTGCAAATGCCTCTTGCAAAAAGAGTATATACATTTTAAAAGGTCATTTTCAGAATATCAAACAATGTTTAAAATATTTTAATCTGTTAAATATTGCTAATAATGTCATATTACTTGGATAATAATCAAACATCAATTGATAATTACAATGAAAATGCAATTTTTTTTTTACTACCTCTAACCCCTCACTGTTGCTGGGACACCCTTGAGAGGACCTCGCACACTCCACAGTTTGAGAAACGCTGCCTTAAAGCACTTGTACTAAATCAGGCATTGTGTTTTAGGGTCTACTTATACTATGTATAAGGAATAATCCATAGCCGACCAAGAACCAGTTCTTCCTCTCTCAACTCCTTTTCCCGTATTGTGCAAGACATGACATTTTGACCAAATGTGGTCTGTTGTTGCTTTGTCCTCTCTGCAATAGATTGTTCAAGAAATAATCACCTAATTTGATGTGGCAGATATGAATTTGTGTCACTTTCCTAACTATTAATTCTAAGATCGAAATCAATCTCAATAGCACTCCTAGCAACAAAGACAAAGAGGTTTTAGCAGTTTGTTGCAATTTAGTAAAAAGCCTCCAAACCTCCAAAACAAAGATAATTGGGCTCTTGAGTTTTATAAAAAAATTGGCTTGATTAATTCCCAAATATCGTAACCTTGATTCACATATTTATGACAATTGCAGTTAGTGTGGCTAGATGCGAGTGAAGTTTTTCCAAACTTGAGTTGATCAAGAACTACTTGTAATCAACAAATTGATTTTGATAAAATTATTGATAGTTGTGCCTGCAAAGAAAAAAAAAACTATGAGTACTTTTTACTTGATATTTAGTCTAGAATGTTGAAAAGTTAAGTAACTGAAAATTAATACTCCAAAAAAAAAATGCTTAGGGACAAAGAAATGCATTTCTTGATATGATAATTGTCATGTTTGGTATGTGTTACGGTCTCATGAGAGATGCATACATGAGTTCTATTTATACATTAGGAGCCTAGAAATGTCCAACTTTTACATAAAAGGTTAAATATGTATGGGAGATTATTGATTTCTGGTATTAGAAGATTGTAGAAGTTTTTATTTCTAAATTGAGTTTAGGAAACTTTCAAAGGAGAAACAAGCTTATATCTGGGATTCAGTAGTTTCAAGCTTCATGTTCATTCTTTTTTGTGAATCTTTTATTGAACTTCAGTCACTTAAGGAATAAAACTGTTTTATTTCATAAAGAAGGCTTGTGTTATTTCTTCATCAGAGTAACTTTTGAAAATATCAAGACATTTAACCACCAAATTCCATCTTTACAGTAATCTTGTTTTTTAAATCATTTTTTTACTTATAACAAAGATGCTTTTAATTGGTGCTGATATATCTGTTATACGTTATAAAATGGTTTAATTTAATAATTTACACCTAGGATTAGTATGGGGCCTATGAAAGTGCGGGGCCCACTGCGATCGCAGTTCATCTAACGACCTTCAAATCCTAGCTCTGGAGACCATTAATACCTTCAAGCCAAGTGCTATTTTTGCATACACTGATGGGTCGGCATCAATAGATTCCGGAAGAGCAGGCTATGGAGCCTACATCGACTTTCTTGGCTCTTAAACAGTCAAAATCTTTGGACCATGTGGTAGTGTTTGCAGTTTTGATGCGGAGACCATGGCAGTCTGTGAAGCCTTAAAAGTCATTGACTCTCAACTCGGCGAGGGACATTTGAGGGCAACACAGATTGTTGTGGTCACTGGCTCAAAATCTGTACTACAGGCTTTGCAAAATCCCGGACCATGGCCCCCCAATGTCAACACTGTAATCATGGCTTCACATAACATTAAACAACGCTATGGCACCCCTGTAATAATGCAGTGGGTACCGAGTCACATAGGTGTGACTGGCAACACAATTGCAGACTCTTTGGCCCTCCAGGGAGGGCAAATTCCACCCACTGAACAGGCTGTAAGCTTTCATCAAGCCCTGGCTATAATACAAAAACAGAAATGGAAAAGTGGTTTGAGTGCTGGGACAAGTCCCAAAAAGCCCATGGAGTCTGGGAGCGCATGAGGCGCCCTGACCGCACTTCCCCGTGGTGGAGGCTGTCCAGGCCTGAGCAAGCTATTATAGCACAGTGCAGGACAGGCCACTGTCCTGTTGGCTCATATTTCTCGCGGCTATGGCCAAATTTTGATTCACGGTGCCCCCGCTGCGGGGAAGAAGAGGAAACCGTGCCTCATATTCTGTTTGACTGCCCCAGACTTGCTGATCTCCGTCTCGACAGGTCTGGGAAACCCAAATTTCTCGACCTGTATGGCGACATTTATGCACTACGCAAGACAGCAGGGTTTCTGTCCAGGGCTTTTTCTATGCGAGGATTTGAGCCTCTCAATCCCTCACTCTAATGGAGTTTGATGATGATGATGATGACTGCGGTCGCATAGGTTGCAGAGGCCTATGACCGGCCCTGGAAAATAGCTGCCTATGCTACGCCGCAGGTCGACTAGTATCAATTAATTTTTTTCCCTGTAGTCTCATAATAATTGTAGAACTGTTCTGTTGCACTATGAATTCTGATAACCAAGTTATCATATGAGATATATATTACATCCATGGGCGTAGCCAGGATTTCCCCCCCCCCCCCTGACCCCCCCCCTCCCCGCGAAAAAAATATTTATGTGTATGTGTACATAATCTTTATTATATTCTGACTCTTCATTCTTTCAGAAGAAGTTTATTGTGCCATAGAATAGGTTCTTCCTGGAGTTAGTGCAAAAAATTGTAGATTCCCCGCCATTGCCTGCAAAGGGGTTCTGGGGCAGCGCTAGAAGTTATCCCAGCGCAGGGCGTAATGCAAATGTGAAACGGCAGACAATCTTGAGACATGAAAGAGTAAAGACGTTGTTTTGTGGTGACCTAGATTTTGTTTAAATATCAGTATATTTCATTAATATTACACCTCTATCTTAAGTTAAATATGTGAATATTGTAAGGCCAAAGTTAAACTATAAAAAAAGTTTAGTTAAAATCGTAGTTTAATTATTTTTTATTTTCTTTAGTTACTAACTATAAACTTTAACTACAATTTGTAAAACTTTTCAACATGTGGTAGCGGTTATAAGGCATATATATATAAATGTCACAATTACATTTTTTTAGATGTCGCCTTTTTTTTTTTTTCAAAATTGTGTAATGTACACGTTATTTCTCCCACACCCATTCTCGGATCAAATTGAAACTTCACACAATTATTCATCGATACAGACAAGATATGAATCCATACAAAAAAAAATAACCAATCAGACAATTAATTACTTGTAATTAGTAATTTGGTTTGATAGCAACAAGGGATAATACTTTACTATTCACAGATATGGCTAATTTTGTTGGATTGAATCCCCTTAAATAATTGTTAATGCTCTTTCTGCCGCATGCATTCTCTGACCAAGTTGAAACAGTAATTAATTGTACCTAACGAAATAGGAATCAATAAACCAAAAATACTCCATTAGTCAATTAATTTTGTTCATAATTTATTTTCTGTGATATCAAATAATGGAAATAACTTGCACGTTATTGTTTGATATAATTTAAGGACAGAGTTCTTCCCCTTTAGATTAGCTTTGTTTTTGTTTGTTTTTTTAAGTTTTTTTTTTAATTTTGCTTATTTATAACTTGATTAATAATAATAATAAAGCCATTTATATTGTGCTAAAACCCTATCTCTGGAAGCCAAAGTATGCGTACATTTTGTTATTGTTTTTGTTTCGTTATTGGTTTCTTAGATCATCATTGTCTGTCTCTTTATGGGGCATTATGGCATTGGATATTTTAGGACATCTGAGTGTGTTGATGTTTACAAAATGAAAAGTAACATTCCTAAAACATACCTATTGATATAAAACATTGTAAATCCTAGTGTTAAATTGATGGTTAATTGTATAATTTTGTTTCAGAGTGTCACAATTGATAAATTGCCAGACAAGCTGCTTCTTCACATTTTTAGCTTTTTGAGACGATCAGAACTTGGAAAAGTGGCCAGAGTGTGTCGAAAATGGAGACTTCTTGCTTATGATAGTCGCTTGTGGACAAGAGTGTCACTTCGCCCAGACTATTCAGGACTACATGTTTATTCTCCAGAAGTTCTACAAGCACTTATTGGCATACGATTTGGCTCCACTTTGCGTTACATAGAAATACCTAGTGATTTGATTACAGCCCCAGTTCTTCATGAACTAGCAAATAAATGTCCAGCCCTTCGGTAAGATATGTATTTACAATCTAATAATATATTTTCTTCTGCATGATAAGTTAAACAAACTCTATTGGAAAGGGCCACAGAGACAGATTATCAATTGGGTTGAATGGTGAATTATTATAATAGTATAGATTTTTTATTAATTGGGGGTCATACCTAAGGCTGGAAACTTACATTTCCAAACCAGGATATTAAGCATGATGAAAAAAAAGAACATTCTTATGTTGGATATATATGGCTCCTTTTGTCTCGAAAGGCAATGGATGCGCCCAAATGAGTCACTGGTTTTGGCTTAATCTTGAGACGGGGCAGAATCTGGTGTGGCTAATCAAGCCAATTCTAGAACGGCAGACTTTGCCACAATTCGTACAAGTGTATGCCTCTGATTCAGGGCTAGCGGACAGGGCAGCTTTCTTTTTTTCCCTCTTGATTAAGGCCGCTTCAATTCTTTTGTTCTCAGCAAGGGTTGTCCCAGCACGCACAGTCTGTCTCCATGCACTCCGGTCTTTCGCTATGTTTTCCCACATACTTTCGCTGATGCCTGTGGCTCTCATGTCTCGCTTGCAGACATCTCTATATGTTAGTCTTGGGCGGCCCTTGGGTCTGACTCCTTCCACAAGCTCAGCATATAAAATATCTTTCGGGATTCTACCATCTGGCATGCGGGTGACATGTCCGAGCCAGCGTAATCTTCTTTGTGTCAGGAGAGCATACATGCTGTTCATATTGGCCAATCTCAAAACTTCTTGATTGGAGACATGGTCCCTCCAAGAGATGCCCATTATGCGTCTCAGGCAGCGCAAGTGGAAACTATTCAATCTGTGCTCTTGGTACATGTATGTTGACCAGCTATTGTTAGCAGAATATCAAGAGAGAAACCAGTCCATTCTTTTACGCAGTCCAGCCAACTTTTGTTTTGATGACCTTTCTTTGCGCTCCCTCTACTGAATGATGACTTTTGACTGTGACTCAAGTCTTACAATAGGACAGAACAAGCTCATCTTTCATCTCTTCCAAATTACAGATAGAAATCTTATATTTTACTGACCGTCCTTTAAAAATGCATCTCCAGTATGTTGTCCTGTTCATATTTTACCTTAAAATGGACTCAATGTAGAGCACCTTTTTACATGATGGTTTCCTCCATGTTCGCTTTGGTCTCCCAGCCTCTTTCCCTATGGGTGCCTGTTAGGCAATATTATCTTTGCATTGTATATCCCATTAACATGATTGAGTTTATTAATGAGATACAGTAACTCTAGATAGTCATTGCTTTTTCTGGCTGATTAGGTGACCCCAAGTAAGTTTTTAATAGCAAATAGATAAAGTACTTATATAAATTATCCAAGTATTAAATAAGGAATGTGCTTTTACCCTTATGTATTTCTAAGTACTTTATTAGGTTACAAAAGGAGCCATATATATTAGGTTATGTTTTTATATTGGTATATTATATAAATGGTTTAGTGTTTAATATAGCCTATTATTGCTACTTTACTTTTGAGTCTTCTGTCTTGGAGCTAGGTGACTTTACTTAGAGTGGTATGTGGTTCTTCGGTCTAAGTGACTATTCATTTGTGATGAACCTCGTGTTTTCTTTGTTTTCTTGAAATGAGGGAACTTCTAACAAAAGATACATACCAGTATTATTGTAGTAGCTTAAGTGTAATAAGTGTAATAACTAAAGTGTAATTTCATTATAACCAAGCATCTAGAACGATGGACAGAACACTACCTCAATGTCTATGTCACACAGAATACAGTTGACGATGTCACCCTGGCTTCTCTACCAGATCTTCCTGTATAGAATACCTAGATGAGCTACCTAGCCCTGATGACCTTAAAAAACAATAAATTGTATGAAAAATAGAAAATCTCCAGGAAACCATGGCATTCCTACGGAAGTAGTTAAGGTGAACCAAACACTCCTGCTCCATGAACTCTATAATCTCCTCTGCCGATGCTGGGAAGCAGGTCATATCCCACAGGACATGCGTGACACAAATATAGTCATAGAGTGGCACTATCCAGGTTGCAACCGATAGTTTCTAGAGTCAGCCAAGAGTCTCAATGTGGATTCAGGAGTGGCAGATCCACTATAGATATGATATCCTCTCTAAGACTACTGCAGGAGAAATTCTGAGAGAGAGACAGACCCCTTTACATTTTTTTTTATCTTACTAAAGCCTTTGATGTGGTCAGCAGAAGTGGCCTTTTCAAATTACTAAGGAAAATAGGTTGTCCTCCCAAACTACTGAAGTTTATTGAGTGTTTTCATGAGGAAACAAAATGTATAGTGGAATTCAAAACAGCCCAATCAGCACCTTTTGAGGTTAGCATAGGTGTCAAGCAAGGATATGTGCTCGCACCTACTCTATTTGGCATATTCTTCTACTGCATTATGCTTACATTGACATCAACAAAAGTGTACTTCTCCATACAAGATCCTCTCGAAAACTCTTTGATGTATCAAGGTTGAGTGCAAAAATGAAAATTAGGAAGATACTTATCAGGGAACTCCTGTATGCTGATGATGCAGCTATTGTGTCTGACTCTGCTACTCAGCTTCAGACCCTGGATGACAAACTATCTTCTGTTTGGCTTAAATATTAGTCAAAGCAAGACTATAATACTAGTTCAGAACACATATACTGCACCTCACATAACCATTAATGGCCGACCACTGGAAATTATTGACCATTTTTGGTATCTTGGCTCCATCATATCCAATGATGTTCTACTGGATAAATACATTAATAACAGTATCAGGTGGGTTTTACAGGTCTAGGAATGGGCGCCCACGGGACTTTTTGCAGGGGTGTGCATGTTGCCACCTATGGCTCAAGTCGTAGCTCCAAATTCTTTTATTACAGAGAATATTAAAGAAAAGAATTGGTGCCCCCCCCCATACCTATCTGATATTAAGTTCACTTTAAATACTTGTTTCATGAATTAAAAAAAAGAACTAACGTTGCGACGGACAAGCCACTGATGAAGGCTTATCTGGCAGTTCTGATATTGTTCTGTACGTTGCAATTCTTGGATCGTTTTGGGTTAAGACAAAACAGGTTGAACTGAGCATTAGTATTGCTTGAAAAGCGAGACGTTAATGAAGAAACTAACGAATCATGATACGGAATGTAAAGTCGAGTTCTGTAATAATCCCAAAATGCAAACATGTGGTTTTTGCTCGGTGTATCTGTCGACTGCAAAGTCTCGGCAGCACCTACTAATTAGTAATTACCAATTTTGTCTGCCAGCAGTGCTACCTTACTCTGGATGCCATCCCTGAAGTGTTCCTCATCATGGTCAAGTTGGTTTTTGATTATGTCATTAATATGACTGCTGATGTGCTGTTGAGCGACCGCTTGTTCTAAGATGGACAGACTGCAACATCACGGAAACTGGTTCAAGAACGGGTGAATAATTGACGACAATTAAGACAAATCAGAAACAAACGAGAAGCAGGTTACACATATGCAGATTGTCTGGTTTCACTTATAATGGTTATTTTAAAACAGCCAAAGATTTTCTCAAAGTTGTGACTTAAAGCGCGAATTAATTCGTGTTTCTCTGTTCATCGTACCTTACACAAAAGAGGTAAATTTAGCACTAATGTTCTCGCTTGGGACTGCTACGGAAGAAATAGATAATTTTCTTGATGACACCTGCAGCATTACGTATATCTGAAAAGTCTGTGGGACGCGCAACGGACAAGGTCTGCTTTTGGATATTTTTCACAAATCCTAGCCTGAACACAGTTCTAAATTGTACCCATCACGGAGGCAGCCATCGTAGCCTTGGCCGAGTAGTTTGTCCATGTCTAGACTGTACATAATGTATTCGCGGACAATGACGTTAGATGCACTCTCTTTTAACAACAGGGACAAAACCTTTGAAATTCTTCTCGAATACAATCGCCATCAACTAATCCAACGCTCAGACACATCAATTCAGTGCCAGAGATATCTGCATTTTCATTACCGAAATACCAAGAAAACGCAGTTAATTCATGCTGTTGCCAGTGCTCCTTCGCTACAAATCAACGTTTTGATGGCATGGGAAGAACTTTCTTATATCTCTTCTATTGTAAACTGGTTGACGTGTTTAACCTGCTATTTTATTAAGCTCTACTTATGGATACTTAGCGTAGGTTTAACTTTTTGATGTGGCGGGAATATATGGTCCAGGACTCTGATGCATATAAGAGTGACGGGAGAACTACAGCACTGTAGTCTTTCAGTTTTGTGGATATGCTGAGTCCTCTCTGTTGCCACACTTCCAAAGCAGCACTGGTACGTTGGCGAAGAGGAACAGGCTCTTTTGAAGGTCTTCTTCGTTTGAGGCACTTAGGGCACAGTCATCTGCGAATAGCAGGTCTCTGATGCAGTCGTAATTTACCTCGGTCCTTGCCTTGAGTCTTTGAGCGTTGAATCGACTTGCAGTGCGATATCGTATACCAACTCCCATGCTTTCTGTGAGAAAGACATCTTTCAGCATAGTGGTGAACATAATGCTGAAAAGCGTTGGAGCCAGCACACAGACCTGCTTCACACCATTTGAGACAGGAAAAGGCTTGGAGTAGTCACCGTTGTCTTGGATTCCTGCTTACATATCATCATGGAACTGACGCACCATTTTTATGAATTGATCCGGGCAGCCAAATTTAGATATGATTAGCCAAAAGCCGTCTGTCACAGTCTTAGTTGACATTGCATGATCTAAAGTTCACGTCATGTTAATAGTTTAAAAGACACGTGGAATTCCTGGTGTAGAAAACAGGAAGTAGAATGAATAAAGTTAGACTTAGAGGTCAGTCAGTGAAGTCAAGTTAGAAGTCAAGTGTTATTCTTTGGACCACTGGCAACAACTGCCCACAAGTTACTTTCTAACTGAAATTACTACAGACTTTTCTAAGTCGCTACTGTCCATCCCGGACCAAAATATACTTGACCACTCGGTCCAAAGAATAATACTTGACTTCTAACTTGACTTCACTTGTCTGCTTGACTCCTAAGGGCCTGCTTGGGTCAATGTATGCCTTCGATTAGGGCCATTGTGTTTTGCCCTTTGAGGCCCCTTGAAGTTTGCTCCTTACTGGCCTCCACTAGGGCTCCATCTGGGCCCCATGATAGTGCCCACATTCGCCCTTTAAGGACCCCCATTTGAACAACGATAATCCCCCAAAATGGGGGCCATGTTTTTAGCCCTTTCAGGCCCCTCAATGTTCGACGCTCTTACTCTGTTTTATCCGGAATTCATCCGACCCCCCCTATCTGAGCCAAGGCTCACCTTTTAGGGCACCCTTTTAAGCCAACAATCGCTAAATGGTTCCCATGTGTTTAGCCCTTTAGACCCCTGAATATTCGCCCCTCTTACTGGCCCCGCATGGGTTTTATCCTGAATTCATCTGGGACCCTATCTGAGCCCAAAATCACCCTTTTAGGACCCCTATTGTTTGGGCCAATTTTCATCCCCCCAAATAGAGCCCATGAGTTACAGCTCTTTCAGCTTTCTCAATCTGTGCCCCCTTAATGGTCAGGCCCACTGTCTGAGCCCAAGCTCACCCATAAGGGCACCTGTTTGGGTCAATGTTCGTTCCCCAGATGGGGCCCATAAATTAAGCATTTTCAGGCCCCTCAATGATCACCCCTCTTACTGCATGGCCCCACATGGGTTTCATCAGTGCCCCTTAATTGAGCCCATGCTAACCCCTAACAGCTGAATGGGGCACACGTGTTTAGCCATGTCAGACATCTCCAGAGTCATTTCGCCCGTATGCAAATTACCACCCCAGTGGTCAAAGGTCACAAGCTCCAGCTAGCCCCTCCCCCACCCTTGCAGCATCATAAATACATGCCTAACGGCTGTCTGTGTCGGCTCTATCGAAGTTGTTAGTGAACGGATGCTGCAAGGGTGGGGGAGGGGCTAGCTGGAGCTTGTGACCTTTGACCACTGGGGTGGTAATTTGCATACGGGCGAAATGACTCTGGATCAGAAGAATGTTTTTTTGGACATTCCGATGGTCTAGAGGCTAGTTTCGCTTGGTGCGTTATCGCTAAGCGGTGGTGTCGAATCCAGTGTCACAGGTTCGAGCCTCGGTCGGCGCATGCCCTTATTTTCGTAGCATTTTAACTCACTACTTTCTCTCTTAAAAACTTGGTCCCTGGTGCTGTTATTCATTTATGTTTAATATATGTATGTATCATTTGTTTCAGCACCTAGTTTCAACTCTATGTTTACATTTAATGAAATAATGCATCAGCATATAACAGAAATAAGAAAAACAAAGCACAAAGACAGATCCATAACATTTTATTAAGACATATTAATTCTTAAGAAAAAGACAAAAAAAAATCATTACAAAAAAAAAGTTAGATCTAGAAATAATCTACATTTGCTCTATAACTTGCACTAGATCTAGTAAATGTATGGGTTGTTTAAATAAAATAGATCTACATTTTCAAACGCTATCGAACTTTTTCAGAACTATATTTTATAGTTGGCAACAAAAGAGAACTCATTTTATTTTATTTTTTGGTTTGAGTGGTATATATCTAATTTATCGGTAACCAACCACGCCAATCTGGCAACAGTTGCAGTTTGTAAATATTGACGCTCATTGCGGAAATTGCCTTAGTTTATTAGTTAAATAGCTTTTTTAATGAATTTGGTTTGATTTTAATACAACAAAACGAAAAATTTAACTCATCTGATTACAGTAAACAGGGAGCAGCCATCTTGCCAAGAGCGCGATACTAGCTACAGATTCTTTTAACCAATAGAACATCTTAAAACACTATTTCTAATTAAGTTTACCAACCGCTAGCCAAATCTACTCCTGATAGATCTACTAAACCTTAAAGACCAACTGAAGAGGTTTTGGGGTCGGACGCGGAAACCGGTGTAATACTTTTTTTTAGTTTCATAATGCTTAAAAAAACATACATACGAAATATTAGACATATATTCTTTGTAATTATTTAGATATAAGCAATTTAATGTGCGTTTTAGGGACTATTAAATTTCACAATCTCGAAGCCATTCGAGATCAGTATTTCCCAGACAACCAAGGTCGATGACGTAGTTTAAGGGAAATTAGGTCAAATTTTTCAGTTTATGGCTTAGTTTATTTCCCTATTTCTTTTTACTGGAATGCCAGTTTCTGAAAACAAAGGCGACTAAAACACACCAATTTATAAAAAGTGGATGTTAGAGTTGGGGAAATTAGGTCAAATGACGCAATTTATGGCTTTGCATGTTAGATCTACTGTTTGTCGGCTTATTGTTGATCTAGTCAAGCGAACAGCGTTTCAGCCCACGCAGTACCGCGCGCCTCAATTCGTTTTAGTCAAGTTACGCAATTTATGGCTTATGTTACTGCTTCAGGCGTATTCTAGTTCTACATCTACTGCTTTTGATCAAGAGCTAGATCTTCTTTTCTCAGATCATTAATGATGTATGAAGTAGACCTAAATTTAATTAGATGAAGTCTAGATCTAGTAATAGTAGTAGGCCTATTGGATATTTAGAGATTAGACCTATCTATATAGATCTATGTAGACTGATCCGATCGAGGTGCTGGGCCTAGATCTAGAAAAACAAAGTTTAAAATTATATACTCTATCTATACACTGAATAGTGATTATTAACCTATAGCCGTCCCTAAATAGGCCCGATATGGGGAAAGAACAACATTAATTACAATGTTAAGCTCATTCAATGTAGTTATTGTAGTACACGATTATATTTAGTTTGAATCTATAGAGTCACAACCTCGTACAACACTAGCAAATAGCTTTAACCTTAACCTAGACTTAAAGGTAGTCTGATTTAGATCTACTAGATCTAAATTTCTAAAAACAGGCAAAAATTAGACCTAGATCTACCAATTCTATATTATTATTAATATACGAAATATGGATTTTGTTACACTCTTACTTAAATAGTTCTATAAATCTATATGTAAAAATTGAATTTTCATTTATCTCACAAATAGAATCATTAGATAGTTAAGTTAGCAAGTTAATCTGTAACTGTAACAAAATTTTAAATTGTGTTTAGACTATAAATAGAAGAGATTATCCTACTGGAAAAGGAGTTGTTTTTTTTTTTCTTTTCTCTGGGAAGTGGAAAATAAATTGTGGCATCAATATAATATTCAGTAATGCATATAGGCTACTGTTGATGTAGTTATGCAACTCATTTTATTAAATTTCAGTTAATCACTGAATATATATATATATATTATTGTTATTAAAAAATGCAGAGCTATTCATAATTTAAAGTGTTAAATAAATAAGGCTGGCAGTCGAGTCGAAAGATTAATGAGGAATGCAGTATTTTCCATGGCTACGCAGCCCTAGCTGGTGGTCAATTTAAATATTCTTTACGACGTCTACGTCTTCCCTCTGCAGTGGATTTTCTTTTGGCCTCTAATGAGTAATATCTATTCCACCTTGCAATTTCTAATAAGTAGCATCATTCGAAGAATGAGATCCAACTCTTATTTTTTTAAAATGTAACCCCTTTACAGATCAAGTCATCATTGCAATGGACATTCAAAACTGCAATAACATAGAAATGACCAAATTTCAATACGTTTCGAAACGCAGAAAGTTGTGTGGTTTGCGCTCCGAACTGTCTTCTCTGTGGTCTCAGGTTCAAACATTGACCACTGCCATTAACTAACATTCTGCTGGAGTTTTGGGCTATGACATAATAATATTAAATCCTGATTCGAAGCTTTGTCTAAACTTAGCAAGTGAAAAGGAACATACTAAAATAATGTTGTGTGTATAATGAAGGACTATTAAAATGTGATTTTGTATTTACATTTATTGGTATTTATTATATAAAATAAAATTGTAGAATGTTTCTGTGATTTGTTTCAAAATAGAAACAGGGAATATTAACTCTTCTTGTATTTCCAAAATGATGAAAGATCCATCTAGTAAACTTGTCTGTATGCCACATGTCATATGTTTTCTGTAAAATAGATTTTTAAAAATTTAATTATTAACATTTATACTTAATTATGTATACATATATATAGAACTAGTGGTTATATATATATATCTTATATGTTATACTGATTATCTGATATAACATAAACATCTAACTCTTATTGTTCTTAATAATAATAAATTACTCTACTCTAGGTCTAGGCAATCTAATATATTTCAGACCAGGGCCGGTCTTAAGCCACTGCAACCTATGCGGTCGCAGTGGACCCTGCACTTTCATAGGCCCCACGCTAATTCTAGGTGTAATTGTTAAATTGCAATATATATTATATATATATATACACCGGTATAAATAAAACCTGGAAATCTCATGAAAGCTCATAAAAATCTCCTGAAAAATAGACAAAATTGTCATTTGTGGGTGTCATTCGTTCCGGAAAACACTAATCCTACGCGCGATAAAAGGCATTGTCAGCTTTTATGTAATAAAATGTAATAATCAGGCAAATTTTCACTTTAATCGAAAGTTTCCATACTTTATTTACTTTAAAAGTGACTGGCTTATTAATATGCCATAGGTTGCAAAGTTCGTAAAGTAAAGTAAATTTGATCGTAATCTTGTACTTAGTAAAGATTGAATAAAATTCAAAGTCGAATTTTTTTAAAATACAAAAGCTTAATTTCCATTTATTTTCCTTATTCCCACCCAGACTAGGCCCTGCGCAATCAGTTTCACATAAGGCCCCGCAATCGTTAGGACCAACCCTGTTTAAGTTTAAGACTTAAAGACATGTCACATATTTAATATTACCAATATAAATGATGACTTATTATTTTTTAGATCTAAAGTCTAGCCTTATTAATAAGTATAGTAAGGGCTAGTAGAGGGCTATATTAGAATTAGATCTTTTTTATAAATATATTCTATAGATTTAGCTTAGGCTTTAGGTTTAGTCCTTGACTAATATAATATAAATATTTATTTATATCTATGAATAATCTTTATGCTAGGACACTACTCATTAGGTCTTACTACTCTTACAATTAGATCTAGTTACTAGTACTATTACAGAGATATACAAATTCAAGCATTAAAAAATGTTGGCGACTGGGCTTAGACTTAACATAGATAGAGGCTAGTCTAGATTACTCTAGATCTACTTAAATCTACTAGTTTATAAACTATTACTCTAGTGTCTCTAGTATAAGTATTAAACTCTATTAGTATTACTACAAGTCAAAGTCAAGTATTATTATTATATAAACTAGATCTAGTGAGTGACTAGTAAAAGTGTTAGAAGGCCTAGCTAGAATTAGATCTAGAAATACATAGATCTATCCATTTAGTTTTGTTATAATAAAAATTATAATAGACTTATACTTTTAGTATACTAGTATAGTTTATTATTATAATTTATAGTAGATCTAGAATCTACTACTATCTAGATCTAGTCATAAGTGACTGTCTACCCCCTAGTCTAGTCTAAGTCAAGTCTAAGCTTAAGTCTAAGTCCTATCTATTAATCTATCTATAACTATAATAATTATATTAATTAAATAGTCTGCTCTATAATATATTTAGAAAAAGTAGAAGACTATCTTCAGGGCATTTTGGTGCATTCCATGATAAGTATCATTTAAAATTGTTTGACAGCTAGATTTAGATAAGTATATCATCTGAATCGCTATCAATAACGTATCCAGCCATGTCTATTTTTATTTACATTTTCTCAGTCCATTACAAGACGTCACTTCCGGTTTCGGCCATTGAAGCTGATTTTCAAATCTCGTTATTTTTTCCACTTCCAAATTACTTTTTCTAATATAAATACGCTTTTCTGAAATCTCAAAATTTTAGGAACTAACTTTGATGCTATCTACTGTCTGAATCAATCGCTATCTCAATTTCGAAAAAAAACTCTTCAGTTGGTCTTTAAAGGGAAACTCCGATAGTTTTTCAAATTTTAGTTATTGACATATTTAAATTCTGTGTAAAAAGTTGTAATAGTAAACATTATATCATTTTTTATTTAAATGCTCGGAAAATTTTATATTTAATAAATTAGACAGAAAATTCTCCACGCCCCCCAAAAAACGGGGTTCTGCGAGATGTTTTTAAATTTTAAAAACGTGACGTCACGAGGGTGCTGGCTAAATATAGATCTAGACCTATATAACCGATAAACTCTCTAGTCTAGATCTAGACCTATCGGATCGCATTTATTGTTACGCTTCACAGCTAGATCTAGTCTCCACGTTGATTTATAATCGGTCATTGTTTATAAACCTCTATTTCTACTTGAAGAAAATTAAATATTGTTCTTCAGCTTGTTGCAGTAGTTCCAATCACAAAGATAAAATCAGCAAGTATGCTGATACAGAAATTAGTGTCTCTTTTCATTTGTTTCCAAGAGATGAAGTTTTAAAGGGAAAATGGGGAAAATTTATTCGCCTGAAGAGCAAATATTTTACAAAGGCATTAGCTAATTCCTGTTTGTGCTCAAACCATTTTGAGAGAAGCTGTTTCAGCAACTTCATTGCTGTGGAAATGGGATTTTAAAAAAAAATTGAAGTTAATACCAGGTGCAGTACCAACAATACATTGGATTTCCAGGCCAAAGAATTCAATTAATGATACTACTGAGACATTTTAAACAACTAAAGTTCATAAATATAAATGAAATCAGATTTGTGAGCTAGAAATTTACTACGAATACTAGATCTACTATTAAATTTCTTATTTAATAAGTAGATCTATCGTCTACGAAACACAATTCCAACTTTTTAACTTTTGACCTTGGGGGTGTGTCTCGCGGCTGAGCCAACGTCAAGCTCTCTCATCACTTTTTCCATGTCAACCAATGTTAGGTCGAAACAGCACAAAAAAATCATAATTTTATTACGGTCAAACATACAGTCATAATTTATACACCATTAGAAATTTCTTTTAAAGTATTTTAATGATGTAATAACGAAAATTTTTTTTTTATCAAAGATAATTTCTTTTTCGCCTCCCTATCAATGAGTATCAATAGGATTTGAGTGCACCGTCGTGACGTCACACAGAAATTCAGTGAAAATCTGACTGTTTTGGATGCGCAGAAAAATTATGTCACAAAAACATCAATTACTAAGTTATTCTTGCAAATAAAAAAAAAAGAATAATATATTCATTATCTATAAATCAAAACACATATTATATCAAAAATTGTCAAAACCATCGGAGTTACCCTTTAAACAGTGGGCCCATGAAATAAATGCCAAAGCCAAAATACCGAAGCACCATATGAAATGTTTAGAATAGATCTGTATGAGAGATAACCATGATGGAGTTCTGTTTGCCACAATATCAGAAGAAATTACATTATCAAATTAAAAAAATATTGAATGAACATTTTGCTAAATTAACATCATCCTTTTCCTAATCAGTATTTACAAGCCACCTACTTTTAGCAGCCCTGGTAATGAGAATAGCCACTATTAGTTTTGTGTGGTCTGTCTGTTTGTCCAGTTTAGATCTTAAAAATAGAAAAGATATTGAAAATCCGATATGATATTTTAGAAATTGTATTACTAAATTAAGTATTTTCTGTCATACTAGCTACTTATATTTTAAACAAATAGTTTATTTTGTATTAAAAGAGAAAAAAATCTAATTCGTATTAATAAGCAGTGTTTCATGTTATACTCTTGAAGTGTAATACACTATCACCTCACTTATAAATGTTACTAAAGGGAAAAGTTTCTTCATTGAGGCTTTGAATGAGAGATTGGCCCTTTACAAAACAATAAATCAATTAGATAATCATTCAATAACATCAGTTAGGCCAGGTTCACATTGAACTATATCTTCATAACTATCAGTTCATTGAATACATATGAATATTAACAATGTAATAATAATAACATTAATAAATCTCCGTATTCTGTGGTATCAAGTCCTTACCCTATAAACATGCCCATTACGGCCCAGTATCAGTTTTAATTAGGGTTATCCCCCTTAGCCCTAATTGCAGCCCTAAATAGCCCAAATGGCGCCCTAATGGGCGCGCATACCATTTGCACATTGGCGTCATTAGGTTCCCATTAGGGACCAATACGGGCAACCCTAATCGTGCCAATATCGGCCAAGAATGGGTAAACCCACTTCCGGATTCATTTGGGATTTCCAGAATCAATTAGATAATCATTCAATAACATCAGTTAGGCCAGGTTCACATTGAACTATATCTTCATAACTATCAGTTCATTGAATACATATGAATATTAACAATGTAATAATAATAACATTAATAAATCTCTGTATCCTGTGGTATCAAGTCCTTATAGTTGGACTTTTGGAGTTAGGGCTTTGAACAAGTGAGATGAAAGCCTGGGCATTGTTTATGGTCGGAACGTTGTTGCCCACACAGCAGTTCCCCCCTCTCCGCGCAGCTGATGTGACAAAAGAAATGGAAATCTGATACAGTTTGGGATCAGTAGCACCGCAGGCTCTTCCAGGCTGTAGCACGATGTGCCACAATCTGCCTAAGGGTCACCCTTAGTTGCACTAACAATACAACAATATTGGCAAAACTTTCAACATGCGCGCATCTATTCTTTTGTATCAATGGAGATAGGGTTGTAGTTGTTGATAGCTTGTAGTTCATAGTTTCAGATATTCTTTCTGAAAATATTGAAACTTGCCTCTTTACCTGTCTGGGAAGACCAATTTGAATTGGTGTTTCCACACAAACTGTCTTTGTAACCTTGTTAGTTTAGACTATATGCAAGAACTCTGTCACCAATTATCAAATTGGTACTTGAATTATTTTACAATCTGAACAATGTGATTCACATTTGCATTTCTAATCATAAGCGTTTCTGTTGTTTATTGTGTATTTCTTTTTCAAGTATATACATATATAAAAATATTTCAAATTATTAAATAATATTTAATTTATATTTGTTTCTTATATTTTTTTTCTCATTTAGATACATGACACTGGATTTTTCAAATGCAATGCAACTTCATGATTTTAATGACCTCAATGCCTTCCCATGTAATTTAAGAAGTTTATGTATCTGTTTATCTGAAGTCATATTTTTAGAAGGATTTATGCGAAGGATCTATAGCTGCTTGTCATCTTTAGAAGTTCTGCATTTGATAGGTAAATACAGATTTTAAAAAGAAGTTAATTAAAACAAATAATTTTTGCATATTTTTACTGCTCTCTATAAAAACTTTAAGACAATTTAAATCTAGTTGTTTGACATTCTTCAGCTCTCTGATATCTGGTTCCTATAAAAGTTTGCTTTATTCAGAAACATTTTAAAATCTTTTGTACAAATGGGAATTTCCAAAAACTAAAAATTGCAGTCTAGAAAATGCTAAATAATTCTATTAACTTCCTGAAACTAAAAATATTATATAGATTTAAAATGGGAAAGAAAAATTTGAAATCAGTTTGTCAGTCAGTTACTGTTTTTTTGTAAATTAAATGTATGTCTTTTCTTTCAATAAATTTTACATTTAATAATTTTATTTTTTTTCCCAAATACTGTGTTTAAATTTATTGTTATCATTGTAACAGTGTCTGCTTTTTTAGACCTGTATTTTTTCATACCTGCTATGCATTTAATTGAGGAACAAATTAATTAGTTTATTATTAGTTCATTGTGACATCTTCATCCAATGTGACATATTCATCAAGACATACAAGACATTTTATTCTGTCCAAAGCTGTAATCTCAGAATTTTAGGCCACTCCATCTCTTTACTTCTTCCCTGTGATGTACATCTCAGTAGTGCAGTTATTGCTAGATGCTCTGCACTTATTCTTCTAAGTACATTTTTTCAGGCATCACAATATTCTTTGTTTGATCATGAAAATCTGGGAGAATCTTCATTCTTTTAAGCTCTTTGTTTAAGATGAAAAGAAAATTATTTGTCTTAGACAGGTTTTGAAAAGTTTTAAGCCTCCTTTTATCACAATATCCCAATATATCTCTAAAATCAAGTTACTATGATTAAAATGTTTTAACTAAAAATAAACATTTTGACCCCACAGGGTCTGCAATCCACTGCTTCATACAAATATGTACAAAGACTTTTCCCCCTAAATTTTAGTTCAAAATGGATCTAATCAGTCATTTTACATTTTTAACAGGAACATTTGAGTTATCTTCAGAATCAGAGGAGGACATTTATGAGGTTATAAACATCAGCAAAATTAAAGCACATACACCAAACTTGAAAGTTGTCAATCTGTATGGGATAACATTTTTAGATGACACCCATATTGAGCTTTTGGCTTCTAACTGCATACATATAGAATGCCTTGCCTTAAACTTTTGTTTACGTGTTAAGGGCAGTTCATTTAAAAATTTAATACAGCGCTGCAAGAAACTAAGAACTTTATTGTTGCACCATGCTGGTATGTTTGCTTTTTACATTTTTATATTTTCTACATCTTATACTATATTACGTATTTACATATATATATATATATATCTTATCTTATCTTATATAATACAGACATTACTTCAAAAAAGAAGATGATTACGTCCTACGCGTCATGCATTTAGTCATGCATATTAACCAATGACTTAAATTCTGCCAAGTCACTGGTTTTCCTGGCATATTCTATTATTGGCCTAACCAAGGTTAAATAACATTTTAGTTTTATGTTCTTATTTGATTTATAGAAATTTCTTTTAATAAACCCTAATGCTTTGTTTGATTTTTTTATAGTTTAATCAATATGTGGATTCCATGACAGTTTTTCATTTATTATAAGACCTAGGTATTATGCGTTTTTAGTCTGTGTGGTTTGCCATGAATAAGATAAGTGGAATTAATTTGTTTTAGTTTTTTTGTTACTCTCAACTGACATTTTTCTGGGTGGAAAGACATGCTCCAATTTGATTCCCATTTCTGTAATTCATCTAATTCTCTTTGTAAAATATCTGAGTCTTGTGTTGTTTTTATTGTTCTATATATTATACAATCGTCTGCGAATAATCTGACTTTTGTTCCTGAAGTAATGCAATTTGGTAAATCATTTGGTAAATCATTTATGTAAAATAAAAATAGTAGTGGACCTAAGACTGTTCCTTGAGGTACACCTGAGTTTGCTGTTATCGGTGTTGATTTAGAGCCATGAATTATTACAGTTTGTTCTCTCCCTATCAGAAAATCTCTAATCCACTGATGCAATGGACCACTAATGCCGAAATATTTTAATTTTTAAAGCAAGCTATGGTGGTGAACTTGGTCAAAAGCCTTGGAAAAATCTAGTAAGATAGCATCTATTTGTTCACTATTATCTAAAACTTTTGAATAATCATCAATTAGTCCTATTAGTTGTGTTTCACATGATCTATATTTCCTAAAGCCATGTTGGTATGGGGTGAGGACATTATGTTTGTCTAAGTGGTTTATGATGTTGCTACATATTATGTGTTCTAGGATTTTACATGTGATGCTGGTAAGTGATACTGGTCTGTAGTTTCCTGGGTCAGATTTTTCTCCTTTTTTAAATAGGGGGGTGACATTAGCTCACTGGCGGATCCAGGGGGGGGGGGGGGGCGGTAGGGGCGATCGCCCCCCCCCCCCTACTCGGCCGACCCCCCCCCCCCCCAAAGGGGGGGGGGGCGGACGAATTTTAGTATAGAATTCACACAATTTGTATACGAATTTATTACTTATGTTAATAATATATACTAATTATTTATATTTCAACCTATTTTTAGAATATTTCGCCCCCCCCCCCCCCCTCTAGTATGTTGGCCGATTTGGTGGGGTCGGGAGGGGGCGATGGTATCAATCCCGCCCCCCCCCCCATACACTTTCGAGGGGGGGGGCGGTCCAATTTATTTGTAGAAATCACAGCTTGCTAACAGAAACAATTAAATATATATATATATAGGCCTATATGATTAAAACTTGTTATTAATATTTTAACCGATCTTTATATTATGTCGTTCCCTGTTTGCCGATTGGGGGATGGGGGGGGGGCGAATACCTCTACTGCCTAAACCCTTTGAGTGGGGGGGGGGCGGTCCTACTTTTATGGAGAAATCATAGTTTGTGAACAAAATTAATTCAATTAATATATAAATTTTATATTATGTCAATCCCCTTCTGGTATCTTGGCCGATTCGGTGGAGTTGGGGGGAGAGTGATTGCGTGTACTGCCCTCCCACTCTAGCCCTCTGAGTGGGGGGGGGGGGTGTCCTATTTTTATGGAGAATCATAGTTTGTAAACAAAATTAGTTGAGTCGCCCCACTCCTATTCTTTAATGCCAAATGCAATCTTTAGCAGAAATTATTAAAGGAGCGAGGATTAATCGTTTTCACTCTACCGCTCTCTCATTTCCAGACAAAGTTTATGTAATTTCACATGAATTTATCATAATTATTTTAAGAAAGTTAGAATTCAAACGAAATTTTTAGTATAAGAGTCATGATTGAGAAGTTCTAAACTCAAATAATATGGAACATAGTCGCCTTTTCCCAACCTTTACTCAATCTGAAATTTTTCTAGTTAAATAAATTTGGGACTATAATTCACAATTTATACTTTAATTTTATTGAATATTATTTATCGAATAATTCTTTTTTCGGCGGCGATCCTCAAAGCCAAATCTAAATATGTGGGGTATCATATCTTCTCAAGGAACAAATCGGTTTTATTTGCAATGTATTAAGGGCCTATAAATTCATATTAGAATATTTTTCAAGTACAACATTATTCGAAAGGTCCTTTTTTAATAGTATGAAAAATGAGCTTTAGGTCAGGAGAATGCGTTTCTTCTATGAAGTATGCAAGAAAAGGTTTTTGGCGTCGGAACCCCACTTATGAATAATGAGCTGTAGTTGTCAGGAGAATGCGTTTCTGCAGTGAAGAAAACGCTTTTGACGAACTCCATTGATAAATAATGAGCTGTAGATGTCAGGAGAATGGGTTTCTGCATTGAAGAATGCAAGAAAACGCTTTTGGCGTCGGGGCTTCGCCCCGAATTCTTTTTATGAATAATGAGCTGTATATGTCAGGAGAATGCGTTTCTGCAGTGAAGAATGCAAGAAAACGCTTTTGGCGTCGGGGCTTCGCCCCGAATTCTTTTTATGAATAATAAGCTCTATATGTCAGGAGAATTCGTTTCTGCATTGAAGAATGCAAAAAATACGCTTTTGTCGACGGGGCTTCGCCCCGAACTCCATTGATAAATAATGAGCTGTAGATGTCAGGAGAATGCGTTTCTGCATTGAAAAATGCAAGAAAACGCTTTTGGCGTCGGGGCTTAGCCCCTAATTCTTTTTATGAATAATGAGCTGTAGATGTCAGGAGAATGCGTTTCTGCATTGAAGAATGAAAGAAAACGCTTTTGGCGTCGGGGCTTCGCCCCGAATTCTTTTTTGAATAATGAGCTGTATATGTCAGGAGAATGCGTTTCTTCAGTGAAAAAAGCAAGAAAACGCTTTTGGCGTCGGGGCTTCGCCCCGAATTCTTTTTATGAATAATGAGCTCTATATGTCAGGAGAATGCGTTTCTGCATTGAAGAATGCAAAAAATACGCTTTTGGCGACGGGGCTTCGCCCCGAACTCCATTGATAAATAATGAGCTGTAGATGTCAGGAGAATGCGTTTCCGCATTGAAGAATGCAAGAAAACGCTTTTGGCGTCGGGGCTTCGCCCCGAATTCTTTTTTGAATAATGAGCTGTATATGTCAGGAGAATGCGTTTCTTCAGTGAAAAAAGCAAGAAAACGCTTTTGGCGTCTGAGCTTTGCCCCGAAACCAACTATGGAACCTTATAGCGCTGCCCCAGTTGTTTTGTTTTTCGCCGAAGGTTGAGAAATGCTGCGCTTTTTATCTCATATATATATATATATATATATATATATATGCTGTACGCACGTTTATGCATAGGGTTAGGGTTTACTGGGCTTTAGGGTTAGGGTTTGGAAAAAAATCGCCCCCCCCACTCCAAAGTTCTGGATCCGCTAGTGCATTAGCTTCTTTCCAGTCCTTTGGTACTCTGCCCTGGTTAAGCGATGCCTGAAAGAGTATTTTGAACACTGGGGCTAGCTCATTGCTTAGTTCTTTGAGTAATCTAGCTGGAATACCATCAGGTCCAGACGCTTTATTTGGTTTGGTGTTGGCTAATAGTTTTTGGATTCCATTTTCTTCTACTACTATATCTTCTATGTTGTCCACTTGGTTCAAATTAAGTAATATGTATTTGTCTCCTGGGGCTGAGAATGCTGATGCAAAGTATTTGTTTAGGATGTTTGCTTTAATATATATATATATATATCCCTTTGATACTTCATGGCTCATTTTTCATTTATTCGCTACTTCTCTGATTTTTAGGGGGGGGGGGGATGACTTACGGCCATTAACTCACAGATTTTCTGGGGAAAGCTAAGTAAACCATAAAAGATAAATAGCTAAAATACTTCTTGAATTGAATGGCAATGTCATTGACTCCAAAGATTAAATATATTGCAGTGTTTCACATGACTATACAAACCCAGTTTTAACCTGCATATCATATCAAATACAGACAAAACCGTTTTCAGGGGTCTATTTAAGTTTTTGTCTTTTGTGCCTGTCTATAGCAAGGGCTTTCTTTATGCCTTAAATGTGTATTCCGCTGCCCTTGTGAGAGCTCTCCAAAATCCAATATTTTGTAAAATGTTTCTATATTTTTTGCTATTATTACTCCAATGTCAGCAAAGAATATTGTACAAATATTTTATGATTTTGTTTTATATCCTTTTCCTCATTTTAGTTCATTTACTTTCCTATGTTATTAATTTGAATAATGTTGTAGACCCTATGCATCCTCTTAGTATTAGAGCAGATTGTGTCTAAATTAAAAGTTTTTTTAACCATTATTTACATGTATTAGACTATAGGCCTTAAGGTGACAAAATTTATCATTTACAAGTATAAGACTAGGCCTTTAGGTGACAAAATGTATCATTTACAAGTATAATGTATTAGACTAGGCCTTTAGGTGACAAAATGTATCATTTACATGTATAATGTATTAGACTAGGCCTTTAGGTGACAAAATGTATCATTTACATGTATAATGTATTAGACTTGGCCTTTAGGTGACAAAATGTATCATTTACATGTATAATGTATTAGACTAGGCCTTTAGGTGACAAAATGTATCATTTAATTGTATTAGACTTGGCCTTTAGGTGACAAAATGTATCATTTAATTGTATTAGATTTGGCCTTTAGGTGACAAAATGTATCATTTAATTGTATTAGACTTGGCCTTTAGGTGACAAAATGTATCATTTACAAGTATTTTTATGTACAGTATGTCATGGATTAATAAAGCTGTGACCTTATTCTAGAAATTTCAGATCAACAGCAAATCACTTATTAATCATGTGTTAATTAATAATGAAACAATCGGATATTGAGGTCAAGTCAAAAGTCACTGACATCAGTTCTAGAAATAGGGAGAGAAAGAAGGTTCTTGAACAAATTAATAGAAAAAGTATAAATAGAGGAAGATAGTCAGGGAATTGGAATAGACTGTTAGTAGTAAGTCAAGTTTAAACTAATAAAGTGAGTTAAGTTGAAGCTATATTATTATGTGATATTATTAAGCGATATTATAAAGTGATATTATTAAGTAGGCCTAATATTATAAAGTGAGATTATTAAGTGATATTATTATGTGATATTTTTATTGTATTTAATTGCTTAATTGAAATTATGAGGATGTAAAGTATAGGTTTATTCAGTGTTGTGGATTTATGAAGGAATATCTATACATATATATCTATCTATATATATATAATTCTCTTCTTCCCTCAACAGTTTAAACGAGAAGTAACGGAAAGATCACTCTCTTATTTCTGCGGATAGTCCACAAGAAAACAAAAGGAGGAAGGGGGGGGGGGATAGAACAAGTGTTCACAAAATAGCAGGGCCGGACCGGTGTAACCAAGAAATATCACTCTTTTTTTTTTATTTCTACCTCACGTTTAAAAAAAAAAGGGGGGGGGGGAGTAATCTACTTTGTAGTAACTATCGAGGCGACAGACCACGCTCAAGAGCTTGGACACCATAGAAAGATCACTCTTTTATTTTGGCAACTCTGACGGAGGGAGTTATCCTAGGTAATTTAATAAAAAAAAAAAAAAAGAGGGGGGGGGGGAGTACTATTCATCCGTCACTAAATAGCAGAACCGACTTAACCATTGTAGAGCCCTATGCGAAACGGATTTCGCGGGGCCAAGTTTGGGTAGGGATACGGAAAAATGGTGAAAATTAAGAGTTTGAATTAGAAAATAAATTCGTCTTTGCATTTTATTCATTCTTTCTACGTACAGAAATTTACTTTACGTGCCTTGCGTGTAGCGAAGTCATACAGTAGCCTACATCATAAAAGTCCTATTTCCTACATAGATCACGCTCAATAGCCAGAATTACCAAATGTTCTAATCTATCTACGAGAATTGTTGATCTTAAGTAATTCTTCATTAGTTTGAGGCGCGAGAAGCTTCTTTCACTAGATTCCACAATTGTGGGTATTGCATAATGCCTTTTTTTTTTATCGCGCATAGGATTGGCGTTTTCGAATTGAATGACACCCCAAAATGACAAATTTCGTCTATATATTTCAGGAGATTTGTATGAGTTTTCAAAAGATTTTAATAATTTCCGGAAATGTCCATGACTTTTTTGTATATTTTGCAATTTTAGGAGATTTCCAGGACCTCTTGTTAAATCGACTGGAGGCCGCGGGAAATCTTGTTATAAGTTATAAGATGGTTTAATTTAATAATTCATACACCTAAAATTAGCGCGGGTCCTATAAAAGTGCGGGGCCCACTGCGGTCGCATAGGTTGCAGTGTCCTAAGATCGGCCCTGCAAAATAGCGCATATGCTACGCCGCCGGTCGACTAGTTGAATATAATTTTTTTTGACGACTCGCATATATTGCTTGTATGTGTGGCTAGTTTGGTGTCTAGGGGATGATTTTCGAATTTTCAATTTGCTGGGTCAACATAGATAAATCGGAAACGGGCACGCAGCAAACAGACAATGGAGAAAGTTACAAGAATTAAAATTTACAGTGGTATTTATTTACACAAATTGAAAAGAAAAAGGGGGTGGGGGTGCATCTGAATGAGAATGTTCATCATTCTTAGCACAAACGTTAGAGAATCTATCACTTTGTCTTTGCTTGAACTTAGTGTAGAGTCCTATTGACGTCATAGCTGGCTATGCTCTTTGGTGAAGGCTTGCAGCTGGAGGTGGTGCTCTAGCAGCTAAAGGGTCACCTGTGACTCAGTGTTTGCATTGGAGTGTCAATCCAAAGTCACTGGGTTCAGTTGTGGGCACAGTAGTGCGGGTGGCAGGCTACCATGGGCACAAAGAGTACTTCAGGCAGAGCTGATCCACCATGGGCAGTATTATCAATAAGAAGCAGCAAGTTGCAATTGTAGGCGTGATCATAGTATCTGTAGTGAGCAGTATCACATAGGCAGTTGTGGCAAGTACCAAATACTATCACGTAACAAGTACTAGTAGCAGGTAGTGCTAAGTAGTGGTAGGCAGACACCTAAGGGAGACACCAGGTATTCCAATAGGAAAATGAATAGATAGAATTGTGCACTTGTCTCTCAGCAAACTGGAGATTGTGGAGATTTTCAAATTAGGTGGATTTATAAAGATCCAGGAAATGATAGGCAAGGGGTGGGATGAGCGATTAAAGATTCTCTACCACATCTTAAGCGGATTATAAGTCACACCTAGAAATGTCAAGAGAAGTGTTGAAAAAGATTATCTTCTTGACCAAAGGAGAGGGGGGTAGGGGTAGAGAAAAGATCATAGAGAGGAATGAAACATGCCTGGAATTGAAGGGTGGGTTAGGTGTGCCTGGTAATGGCCAGACGCATGGCGCTCCTGACTAGCACCCGTACTAGCACTGTGTTTGTTTTTACCTGCTTCAGGGGAGATAAGTGAAGGGGTGCGATAATGGGGTCACCAATGTGATGGATTCAGTCGAGAAATGGGTGGGGTTCGGTGTTAAAACAGGATGTAGAAAAGGGAAATAATTTAAGTGAAATTAATCAATAATAATGAATGCGGTGGCTGAATGGTTAATCGCTAGGCTTCCAAACCTGGGGTCCTGGGTTCGAATCTCGGTGAAGACTGGGATTTTGAATTTCTGGATTTTTAGGGTGCCCCTTAGTCCACTCAGCTCTAATGGGTACCTCACTTTAGTTGGGGAAAGTAAAGGCAGTTGGTCGTTGTGCTGGCCTCATGACACCCTGATTGTTAACCATTGGCCAAAGAAACAGATAACCTTAACATCATCTGCCCTATAGATCATAAGGTCCTAAAGGGAAACATTAATTTTCTTTTATTATAAATAATACTAAATGCTGTGATTCACTTGAGTGACACTGGTCACTGTAAGCAAGCTTTTGACCTGTCACAATGTTTAAAGGAATATTTATTATTGAAGTGATAATATATATATATATATATTGAAATTTCTTCATTGTTTCATTAATTCATCTATCCCTGGCATATGTTTGTGTTTGTGTCTTTGGAATAAATATATAAGAAGTAAATAAGAATAGTATTATCAACACAATCCCAGAGTAAAAACAAAACATCCCATTGGCACAACTAATTGTCACACAGTACATGTATTGTTCACATCAGAGTGAAATTGACTTAGGCTAAATCACCACTTAGGAATGGCTCTATTCAAGAGCTTGTTGTTCCAGCTCAAACACATCACAAAATTTTTTGGTGCGGGTATACGACTTAACTCGTGACTTCCTAGCAGTGTCAATGCCAGGGCAGAGTGGTTTAAGCTTCGCTGATGAGTCGGGACTAGAAGTGTTAGCGTGGCGACCAGGGCTTCCAACCAGCTGGTTGCTGCCACGTTTCTGCTTCGTCGATCTACCGACGGGCAGAGAGAAGTATGGCTTGTTGACTACTCCCAGAGGAACATATTTGGAGCCTAGAATGAAGTCATACACTGGCGTGTCCATGACAACTGCATCAATGGTGCCATGCACGTACTTGTATTCTACGTGGACCCTGGCAATAGGAAGAACCTTTGGAGGAATCTCACGGTCAAGAGACTGTCATAGACAATTTATTTCCCATTTTTCAGCATGGCCATTCTTGGTGCTTGTTTTGTCACTGCCATTGACGGGTAAACATTCGATGTTCAATGATGGGGCAGCCCCCTTATCTCTTGAGTCAATTTGGTTGCACAGGATATTTACCACCTCGTCCATAGTTTTCTTCTCGAGTCTGGCACAGGTCTGTTCTTTGGGCTTGTTCCGTAACTTGCGAATTCCACGTATATCATTCAATATGTCACTGGCCTCTCCATCTCGTTCCGGGCTTGCACTAGTTCAACAGTTCAGGACTAACTTCACACACTGGGCTTGTTATCTTAGTGGACACTTTAGTTCGATGTACGGAATCAGTGTTGACTCGTACTCAGCGACGTATTGATGCTGAAGGCTACCAGTTTGAACATTACTCGCATTAATCGCATTTATTTTTCTAATTGGACATTAAGCTTTCCATGTCCAGAAATTTAGCATTGTAGAACTGGAAATAAATTGTCTATGACAGTTCAAAGTGTGTATACATTTTTTTGACGCACCCTGTATATATATATGTTGACCAGACAATTAGTGTCAACAAAATAATATGAAATTTCACAACAAAATAATGCAGAATTATATATGATGTGTATAAAAGTACCAGATTTTAGTAAGTAAAGGTCCTAATCAGTATTTTTTGTTGAGGTTTTCTTGAATATTAATAGATCTAAAAGTATGCCATCTTTGCAGAGAAACTCTAAAATTGTATCTCATTCTTCTTTTTCACCAATATTTAAAATGCATAACTTGCTGAAAAAAAAAAAGATTTTTAGATGTGGTGACCTCAATCAACGGTTAGGTATATGATTATGTGTGTGTTACATATTTGTGTTATAGCCTATTCAGGAATCTTGATTATCTGCAGCATCTCTCTTTGATCAAACCAGGGCATCTCTTGACGCAACATTGGCAAACTTAGGTGTGTCAGGATTAGTTAAGCTGGGGATCACTTTTCTTATCTATCCAATTGTTTGTTTCATCTCATTTGTTCCATCTGCCAATGTAAATACTGCCTTTGAACTCCGTGAACGATGGCTGAAGGCATGTGGAAACAAGGAAACGTTACAAGCATGCCTCCGAGAAGACATTTTGGAAGAAAAAGAATCCCGGGAAATGTGCCAGCCTCTTCAACAGACTATGTCGCAAATCTCCGAAAATGGATGGAGAAAACTCACGCTCTTGCCCGCAGGAACATCAAGATCAACAGTGACCAGGTGAAGACAAGGTACGACAAACGGGCCAATGCCTCTTGGTTTCAGGAGAACGATCTGGTGTGGCTTCAAAAAGACTGGGAAGGACCCTACCGAGTGATAAAAAGAATCAACGATGTTGTGTATCGAATACAGAAGAGCCCAAGGTTGAAACTGAAGGTCGTCCACATCGACAGACTCCACAAGTACTATGGTGAAGCTGGATCTGCCCGGGACGGACAGATCTAAGGAGGGGGCAGTGTTATAAACCTGGTGGTGGCACAGATGGGGGTAGTGGTGTGTGTGTGTAGTCAGCCAACGCAAATCGCCCCAGGCCAGCGCTAGACGAGCGGCCGAGACGAGTGTCAACATGATGGTTCGGGAAGGATCGACGTCGTAAACAGAGCTCAGGAGCGTCACGAGGGATGTAGTCATCATATAAATGAATACTTGCTATCTTTCTATGACTCTGTTATCACTTCTGTTATCCTTGCTATTATAATTTGAGAATTACTTTACTGAATATTTATTTTTACAACCCATTCTGTCGGTCTATTGGTCTGGTAAAGGTTTAAACATGGTTTTTCTCCCACACCCATTCTCTGATCAAGTTGAAACTTTGTACAATTATTCATGGCGTAGACCACGGGTGGCTAATCTGTGGAGCATTGGACAATTACAAGTGGCGCATTTCACCCAGAGAAAAAAAAAGCATGTCTGTAAAAATATTATAATAACCAATTTCCTTACGGATAATAAAGATTATTATTAGTAGTAGTAGTAATTTGTTTGAAATAATGCACAATCTATGTGTTTGGATTTTTAAAAATGCCTTTCCACGCCTTCATTTTGCTCTGTGTTCTTTGGTTCACTTTGCTTTCATAAACATTGAAATCAATAAATAGTATTGAATCTGACACATTTCATATGTCGACATTTTTGGGGGGAAGGCATTGAAATTCTGTACTCTCTTTTTCTTCAAAATATGTTTGTTTATTTTTATAACTATTTTATATCAGCTGTACTATATACAAGGTTTTTATGTTGTCAGGTGTAGAAGATGATCATATGACTAGTGTTCCTTGGGAGACTTCAGCTATACATGAATTAGACTTGACTTCAACGGAGCTCTCAGCCCAGTGTCTTGAAAATATCTTGCTTCGAATGCCAGGGTTTACATATCTGGGACTGGGATATTGTGAATTTTTCAATGACAAGGTATAACAAAAGTAAATGTATAATTACTCAATATTTATTACTCATTGAGTCATTATAATAATTAATTATGAAATAAGACTTCCTATGATAATCAGTTGCACATAGCCTAGAGACAGGAAATACCGGTAATTGAAAAATAATTAACATATAATTGCATATCTATAGATATATTTTAAAAACATTTACAGGGAGCACTTTTGTTATGCCTTCCATCTAAAGTTAATGTTCATCTTCCATATAAAGTGTCAAACCATAAGCATTATCTCTGTACTGCTACATTAGCATTAAACAGACTGCATTATTTATTATGTAAAAGTAAAGTTCCCCTTTCAGATCTTACGATCTATGGGGCAGATGATGTAAAGGTCATCTGTTACTGTGACCAACTGTTAACAAGGTTGTTGTGTGGTCAGCACAACAACCAAAGGCCTTTACTTTTCCCCAACTAATGTCAGGTACCCATCAGAGCTGGGTGGACTCAGAGGTGCCCAATTACTGAAATAAAAAATCCCAGTATTCACCAGGATTTGAACTCGGGGACCCCCAGTTCAGAAGCCAAGCGATTTACTGCTCAGCCACTGAGCCTCGTATTGTAATCTTGCCATATTGTGGCCATTATGGAATGTATCCATCTTTGTAAGAATAGTTCTAGTAGATTTAGATAGTAGATTTAAATGCTTTTAAAACTATCTCGGGCATCAATTTACTCTGACTGGTAAAGAGAATAAGGTGGTTAAGAGTTTTTGGTTTCCTTTTTCCTGTATATCTATATCTTCTATGTTTTTTAATTGGTTTTAATGAAGTAATATGTCTTTGTCTCCTGGAGCTAAGAATGCTGTTGCAAAGTATTTTTTTAGAATATTTTCTTTACTTTCATTATTATTTGCTCAATTATCTTCTCGTTTTAGTAGGGATAATCCTGTTGTTTCCATTTTACTTGATTTAATGTAAAAAAGTAAAGTTCTCCTTTCATACCTTGTGGTCTATAGGGCAGATGATGGAAAGGTCATCTGTTTCTGCAGCCTATGGTTAATGAGGGTGACGTCTGGCCAGCACAATGACCAACTGCCTTTACTTTTCCCAAACTAATGTCAGGTACCCATTAGATCTGGGTGGACTCAGAGGCGCCCGAAGTTCACGAAATAAAAAATTCTCTTCTTCAAACCCCAGTTCAGAAGCCAAGCTCTTTACTGCTCAGCCACTACGACCCCTTGATTTAATGTATGACCATAGGTTCTATTGTTATCCTTATAGATGACATGGTTTAAGTCTGCACTCTGTTTTGGGTTAGATGTTTCATTTAAAGATACTTTTTATGGACTATATTTGTGTCCTTAAATGTTTGAATAGGTTTTGTTTTGTTTGCAGAGTTTCTTTAAATTGGTAATAAACCAGCATTTATTTATTTTGTTTGATGTACATATAGTTGGCATTAAATTGCTCATGCTTTAAGATGGCTTTTAATGCAATTTTATATGTTGGTGAATGTATTTTTCTTCTTGAAATTGTGACAGGTTTTCGCGTGTGATGTGCGTTTGGCTTGCTTAATGTCTAGGGGATGATTATTTTTAAAGTTATCACACACTGACCTATCAGCATATAAATCGGGAGCAGGCACGAAACGAGACAAGCAATGAAAAAGAGATACAAAGTTAAAAATTGAAGAATATTTATTTACATAAATATTTACATGGAAGAATAAAAAGGGAGAGGGTTTGCATCTATCTCTAATCAATACTATATTTAATCATCACCCTTGCACTTAATAAGAGAGTATGTCACTTTTGTCCTCTGAACTTAGCTGGTTGTCCTGCTTGGGTCGCAGCTGGCTGTGTCCTAGCTTGAGGTTCTGCAGCTGGAGGTGGCGCTCTAGCGGGTAGAGGGACGCTGGTGATACAGTTTGTGTGGAGTCTCAATCCAAAGTTCTGATATCTGTAGTGGGCACAGTAGGGCGGGTGGCCGGCTACTGTGGGCACACATGTACTGTGGGCAGAGCTGATCTGCCGTGGGCAGCGTGGTTAACAGGATAAGTCCAGTGAGATGTGGAGATCTGGCGGAGCTATGACGTCTCACACAGACACGTGGTCTATAGGGACGTCGTACCTAATAAGTTGACAGGTGGGCAGTCGAATAGGCAGGCGAGTAGAGCCGATAGCGCCAAGTAGTAGAGCCAAATAGGCAGGTAGGCCAATAGGCAGGTAAATAGTAGAGCCAAATAGGCAATGGAATAGGTGGACAAGTGGCTGTCAATAATGCTGAATAAATAGGCAGACACCTGAGAGAGGCTGCGGATAAACAAAGATAAGTTAAGACATGTCTCTCATGCATCTTGTCGATGCCCTCGACTGAGGTGCATTCGTCAGATTAGAAAATTGCTTTTGAGCACAATGGGGAGATGATGACAAATGGGATTTGGAAAATAGATGGCTGATAGTAGCAATATAAAAATGTACATAAAAGGGGAAATAATAATCTCAAATAAACAACACAAGTGGAAAGAGAAAGGGGGGGGGGACGCTGGTCAGCGACCATGACGCTATTGTTTACATATGGCCGTCGGCCATAAACAAAGGAGCAAGCTTGAAAGGGGAGAGCGTCCGTTCAAGGGGTGCAACTCTCGTCAAAGTAGGATGACTAAAGGGGAGACAAGTCATATCTCTTTTCTAGTCGCAGTCTTAGTGCGCTAGTAAAATTATCAAGGCGGTCAGCTGAGATAAAGGGAATAAAATAAGATATACATGGTTGCATCAACAATCAATTGAGCAATGTAGCATTAATAGATTAATGCTATACATAAATATATATATTTACACATATGCCATGTTTATGTTTTCTACTTACGACAGTGAGAAATACACAATGCACTAATTAAACATAATGAAATAATAAAATACACATGATAATATCCAGTGAGAATATACACAAAATAATTAAGATGGAACTGTGATTAAGTTCGGCTTACCACCAGGTATTCCTCTAAGAGTAAGAATGTATGAAATAGTCCAGAGTCGATTGCCAGCGAGAATGAGAAGTGAGAGAGTGAATGTCCCGCCTTAGTCTACCTTATAAAGGTCCGGAAGAGGTGGGCGGAAACTGGAAATTCCCTAGGCTGAGGATTATCTCTCACGTGGGTAAAGCCCGATGAAAGTTGCACCTTGGAAGGGTCAAGAGGCGTGGTGACACGAATAATCTCCTTGATCAAAGAGAGACGTGGGTGGGGTGGAAGAAATAATGAAGCGTGTTCCATCAAAGGTGGTTTCGATGTGAAAGTCGGACATCTGGCGCATACGACCTAAGTAAGTGACTGTTTGTTTGATCTTTCCCCCTGTCAAGGGGACATAAACAAGAAGCATTGCTATCGCCAAGGTGGTGGACTAAGTCTAGCGAGAAGAGGAAAAGGGTAGGGGTTGGTAGGAAAATAGGGACTAAAAAGGAGAAATAATTAAAATAAAATAAATAAATAATAATAATTAATGCTGTGATAAAATTGAGTGACTCTGACAGCAAGCTTTTGACTTGTCGCAGAAATGATTGTTGTAGTTAAATGCAGCTTGACGTAATTAAGTTAGGTTGCATTTATTCCAGACTAAGGTTTTTTTTTTTTGGTTCTTTGTTGATTACTGCTTTCTTTAGACAATTTTATTTTTAAACCACAATTTGGTCAAATGTGTCCAAGTCTCTTATTTAGGACTAGATCTAAGGTGTTATTTAATCTAGTTGTTTTTTTAACAATTTTTCTCTAAACTGTTTGTGTGTGTTATGTTTCTAATAATAGTTCATTTATAACCTTACAGGTTTAATAACAAAAATGATTATAATAGAAAGTTTTTCCTTCCAAATCATATTGATTTTGTTATGTTAATTAATTAAATATTACATTGTTTTAGATCAGATGTTCTAATCAATCTTTGAGTGACTCTTACAAAGAGAGTTCTAATAAGTTTTTTTTTGTTTGTTTTTTTTTTTATTTGCTAATTGTAAGTTTTTTAAAATGTTCATTCTTTATTTCATTTTAAATCTTCAGATTTTGGAAAAGCTGATGGAAAAAAATAAATTTAGTCGTCTTCATGCTCTGGATATTAGTCATACTCATGCCCTAAGTGAGAATGCTATCTACCAGTTAATACAAACACATGGCCAAAATCTTCGAGGTCTTATGTTAGCTGGAAAGCCAAAACTGACAGAGAATTTTTGGCTCAATGCTATACCTTATCTAAAGAATATCAGGTTTGTGATAAGTAAAATTTAGTGTTTTTTTTTATTATTATTAAAATCAAAACCATACTTGAAAAAAACTACTTAACTAAGAAGTTAATTATAGTATTTTATAGATATAATTTTATTTAGTATTTATTGTTATTGGTTATTTAATTCTGCAACTTTTAAACATAATAATATGTTTAATCAATTCACATTGACATTGTGATTGTCAGTAGACCAGGGTCAAATATAAAGATAATATAGATAAACACACTTAGATTACATTATTAGTTAATTACTATTACCCTATATAATAAAGACCATACTAAGCTCATATATCTAGTAGTCTAGGCATAGCTTCCACTAAATATATCTACAATTTATAACTTGATGTAGACCGAGATTGGATCGGATCAATCCACTCCAGATCTGAAGCTAAAATTCATGAGCCATCAATTTCTCTGGCTATTTATTTTAATATTTACTATAAGTAATGCACAACCCTAAATAAAAAAAAATTTAACCTTAACTCAATAGTAGTATGCCTTTGTTTATGGTTTTAGTTTAATGCAGTAGGATTGTTTTTCTTTTAATTTCATTTATGAAGAGCTCATTTAGAACAAGAGTAAGAGCATGGTGACTTTTTTGGGGTGAAAAACCAGAAGTGTAAAACAATTATTTTATTTTTATTTTTTAAAAATATTGTGCAAATACTGAAGTGTATAAGGCTTTCCCAGGAAATTGAGTGTTTTTTAAGCCTGTTTTTATTGTAACAATATTAAAAGTATATATTTTTTTTTAAACTAAACATATTTTTCTATATTTTAAGGTTTTTCATTTATTTATTTTTTTCCATTAAATTTTTTTTTAGACAGATTTGTTTAAAATTCAATGTTATTGCTCTTTGCTTTTGAAATAGAGTTGTTGTTGTTTTTTTCTAAAGGCGCTATTGAATCAATAATAAGTCATTAACAATCACCGAAACCATAGATCTGTGCAGTATCAAAAATAATTTTAAATGCTATCCATAGCAGGCATGTCAAAAATTGCATTCGCAGGCCGCACACAGCCTATGGCCACTTTTCGTGCAGCACGCTTGGCCACCTCAAGAATTATCAAAATAATGTTGAATTATTAAACGTTTAACATTCACCACTAATTTTCAGGTAAAATATTAGCTGCAAAAAAAAAAAAAAAAAAAACTAAATCGTACAATCATCTTTGTTGAACTTATTTAATATTCTTTAATGATCAGATTTTTTAAAACAAATAAGTTTTTGAAAATTAATTTTAAATTAAATTAGATGTGGTCATTTCGTTTATTTATTAACCTTGAATTCTCTTGCGTGAACAATTAAAAAAATAAAATTTCTCATTTTGAATTCCTTTCATTGGCTCTCGATGAGTCAACTGATGTAATGGGTGTGGCACAGTTGGCTATATTCATAAGGACCTGTGACAGGAATTTTGAGATACATGAGGAACTACTTGAGCTATGCTATATGCATAACACCACAACAAGCAAGGCTCATTTTAAGAAATTACAGGAGGTGATATTACAATACAATTTACCTTGGGCAAAGCTAGCTAGTATAGCAATGTATGGCGCACCAACCATGATAGGAGTTAGAAATAATGTTGGTGCAAAGCTGATTGCAAAAGTAAGAGAGACTGATGTTAATATTTGCTCTTTTTCATTGCATCATTCACCAAGAAGCATTATGCGCAAAAAAAATTACAGTTCCAACATGTGCTAGGACCAGTTCCATCCGCTATCAATTTTATTTATACCCATGGCTTAAATCATTGTCAATTTTCAATGTTTCTGGATGACATTGGACACGAATTTGATTGTGTTCCCTACTACACAGAAGTCCGCTGGCTCTCTTGTCATAAAGTATTGAAGAGATTTTTTGCACTGGGTGAGGAAATTGTATTGTTTCTGAACATGAAAGGTGAACCTGTTGAACATTGCAAATTGACGAATGGGTTCAAGATATGGCATTTGCTGTTGAATTTGAAACTTCAAGGTAAAGACAAAACTGTCACAACTGCGTGTGATGATCTGAAGTGCTTTCAAGCAAGGTTACAACTGTAGATAAACCAAATATCAAGAGAAAACCTTGTTCACTTCTCAGTTCCCTGACTAAATAGCGCGGACAAAATAGCGTGGATAAAATAATAACAAAATTGCACTGAAAAATATTTTTTTCAGTCATTTTGCAAAAACTACTTTAGATATCGTAAGACATTAATATAAGGCAATATTTTAAGTAGCCCTCGAAAGGGGAAAAGACGCTATTAGTTTTGTTTGAAATGTCCGTCCGTCCCATTTAGATTTTGTAAACTATAAAAGATAGTGAAAATCCAACATTATAATTTTGCAATGGCTACTTTTTTTCTTTTCTGAAAGCAAATCTAATTTTTTAAATCACTTATGCAAGCATTTTTATGAAAAAAATACACCACTTTTACAACTATCCACTATTAATAGTAACAAACTCGGGAGGCTCCTTAGTAGGGGAGATGGCATTTTACCATATTTTTTAACACCTTTATGCAAACGGTTTTAGATTTTTTGTCAAAAAAAAAATTTTTTTTTTTACATTTGTATTGCTAAGTTAAGTAAGTTCTGTTATACTAACTACTACAGTTACACAAAAAAAAAAAATTTTTAAGAGATGAATCTGGCACTCCAGGCGCATGGACCAGAATGCATGGCCAAAGGCTGAGTACACCGGGAACCTCCACCATTTTCCTATGTTGTACCAAGCTAACCGTGCAGGACTTGCCATTAGTGTAGCGATCCCTTGAGGAACGCCACATGGATTATCGAAGGTGATGAGGAAGCTCTCTTTCAACTCTGCACCGTGCAATGGGAAAGCTCTCGCATTCCCTTGGACACTACCACAGGAGTTTTGTTTTGCTATTCATTTCGCCTAATCACTTCTTCAAATGATCGTTTCCACCCGAGTGCCACGTTGAGGCAGAATAGCGTACTGGGACTGCAATGACCTGAAAATACAATCAACAGTGAACTAAAGGATATTTTTTTTTTTAATGCAGGAAATAATTTAGGTATCTTTAAATATAAATATGCAAAGATTTTAATAAGCTAAAATGAATAATTTCTAAATATATCATTTATTTATATTCCAAAAGTGCACTTCAACAACACGCTTGTCAGATTTACACACACACACACATGCACAAACTTTCACAAAGTCAAATTGTATGCAATGTCACATAGAAATTCTTTAAGTGGCATTGGAAATATAGCTGCAAGACTGTAAGTATGAGGTACTTTATCTTGCTTGCAGCTTTACTTCCAGTATTGTACCTCAGAATCTTGTTCTCAGTGTTCTCGGTTCTCTGTAGAAGTGAGAGATTAAATTTGAAATTGGGGTGATGACCATCAATAGACTGCTGAATTGCATGGTGCCATCCCTCCACTGAATTGTTTGTTCATGGTAGATTGTTCTGTGCTCGATTTCTAACATTTCATAATGCTATCAGAAATCTTTGATTCTCTGGTGACAAATATAATTGTCCTCCCAATAGTCATACAAACTCCCTACAAAATCTGGCAGAGCATCATTTAGTTCTTCGAAGGCAGTATTTAACTAATCCTTACACATGTGTCATACACACATCATCTTATACCTACTCCTTGAACCACATCTTAAAACAATTGTTATGCATTTTAGACATTGGGGAAAAAGGAAAATAAGATAAAATTTTAAAGTACTCTCTTTTTCTGCAAACATATCATATTTATACATATCTATTACATATCTATTAATATTGAAGAAGACAGAGGCCTAAATGAAAATGCTGCCCAGCACCTTCACTTACTAAAAGCCAGTACTTTTATACACATCAAATGTAAGTGTTGGGTCACTCACTTCTCAATGTGTCAGTAACTAAAAAGATAAAATACAGTTTCAACATTTGATATATATGTCCTACGCCTGTAATTGTTATTAGATAATATGACCTTTTTTGTGACTTCGTTTCATACGAGCAAAAATTCATTGTTTGTATCTCCATTTTCATTTGCTCCTGAAAATGCTGCTGATAATGTGCCACTAGAGCTGATAGAATTGCTGTCAGGTTCTTTGTTGAAAGTATATAGAAGTGGATGTGCCACAATTTTACAGTTATTTACCTTAACGGTACGTTGAATTGCGGAAATTTACAACAAGAATTCTTGCTATGTTTGCAAGCATTTATCTCTGTGAGCAGTTCTTTTCCATAATGAAAGCTACAAAACATCTCACCATTCCAGATTATCTGATCAAAATTTTTCATCAGTGATGTCAGTGTCAGGGGTGAAGCAAAGAGTACAGCAAAAAATGAAGCATGTCTAGAAGCGCGGGTTGTATGGTAGGTTTGCTCGATAGTGTCCAGGTGGGGTTGTAGACACCTGGCGCCCATGACCAGCACCCATACTAGGACCATGTTTGTCTTAACCTGCATTAGATAAGCGAAGGGGCACCACAATGTGGATTCAGGCACGCGAGGAGAGAAAATGAGGGGTTTGGTGATACAATTGGACGTAGAAATGGAGAAAATCTGAGTGAAGTTAATAAATAATAATTATTGCTTAATGATTAACTGGAGGTTCCGCAAGGTTATAAATGCCAGAAGTGGTAATGGTCTTAAGCCCATCATTACCTATAAAATGCTTCCAATGGCACGCGTCTCAAATAGCCTCTGACAACCAATCCAACTCCTAACCTTCATGTCAGATACTGAGCCTGGTGGAAACGTTACCACCAACAGGAGAAGGGGCAAAGGCTAACAACTGCCGCCTAAACCAGTAAGCTTCGGGCAAGAGGGTCTCATTAGCCTTGGTTGGCTACCCATCTAAGAGAAGGAAAACTCACTCTGAATCCACACATCCGCTGCCTTGCGGCTATACCCAAACAAGGGAAAAATCAGTAGCTGGTGACCCCTAGGCAGATTGTGGCACACATGCTACAGCCTGGGAGAGCATGAGATGCTACTGATCCCAAACTGTATCAGATTTCCCGTTCCTTTGGTCACATCAGCTGCATGGAAAGGAGGGAACTGCTGTGTGGGCGACATTGTTCCGACCATAAACAATGCCCAGGCTTTCATCTCACTTATTCAAAGCCCTAACCCCAAAAACTTGATTCAGACCAAATAACATCTGACCATAGGGATGTCCCCTTCATCTGGATCCCTCTCATGTGGGCATAGAGAGAAAGAAATGGCAGACAGAGAAGCAAAGAGAGCCCTAAATCTCTCCAGATACGAGGATATTAGAGGCCAATATTTTAGAGCACACAACTTAAAACCACTGTTTGACAATGTCGACCCTGGAAAAGTACTTGGCTTTATCCGGGAGGTGGGGTTGACTACGATGGTTTGATTTCTGATAGAGCAAAGAAATAGTGAAAATATAATATTCACGGCAGATTTTTATTAAATTAATAATTTTTTACTATGTTTACTATGTGAAATAGACGTGAATAGACCTTTTTTAAATGATTTAACTGTATAAAATTTAGCTCTTGAAATATGAAGGGAGAATGACCCTTATGGGCACGACATGGTCTAAATTGTGCCGATGTGCCAAAAACCCAAAATATCAAATATCAACACTCCAGCTTCACCTTTGGCGTCAGCTAAACACGGAAAGTGGCAGTCACCTGTCAAATACTCAATTGACGTAGAGCAGAGCACAAGGGGCCACTTTCGTCGGTGGGAGAGATCCTAGGATTCCAATGGACATCTACCGCCTGCTTTAAGCTGGGCAGCCCCCAGTCAATAAGGTGCTGTCCCATCATGTTTGCCGGATGGAGGACAATCGCATCCCGAAGTCATTCTCTATGGGCAACTCACGTCTGGCTCAAGAAAAACTGGTCGCCCCCACCTCCGTTACATGGATGTAATAAAACAGGACCTCAAATCAGTGAACATTGATATTGACCATTGGGAAGACTTAGCCCTACACTGCACTAGTTGGAGAGAGATGGTGACCAAGAAAGCTATGGACTGAGAAAAAACATGGGCCTCTGCTCTGGAAAAAAAAGTGTGCCATGTGAAAAATGGCCAGCTGCTCTACCACCAAAGTGAAAGCCACCTTAACCTGCGATATTTGTGAATGGGAGTGTCTCTCCAAAATAGCTACATAAAAAAGTTTTCAAGATGAACCATAGTCGCTCAACGACTGAAGGAGGCCAATAAAAAAAAATAAACTTGTGACACTGTAGGCAAGCTTTTGACATGTCACACCAAGTTGGAAACAAAGGAGATATAAATATACAATATAAAGAGAAGCAAAAAACTATTAGCTAATATAAAACTCAATCATCAGGACCTGAAGGTATTCCAGCAAGATTATTAAAAGAATGAAGCAACTAGCTTTTCAGGCATCATTTAAATCTCTAGGTAGAATGCCAAAAGACTAGAAAGAAACAAATGTCACTTCCCTATTTAAAAAAGGAGATGAATAAAAGCCAGGAAATTACAGACCAGTATCACTCAAAAATATTGGTATCTTGAACAAGGGAAAGAAATCATAAGTTGAATTAGTCTCCTTGAGGACTCTTGAGCCGAGTGAACATTTTTATTATGCATTTAAAAGAAACGATCATGTAAATACTCACCAAGTTACCCCCTTCTACCCACCCCCTTTCACAATTGGTCCAGACAAGTGATAGAATCATAGTGCATTCAGAAAGGCTAGAAAAGCTAAACAAAACAATTGGTAAAAATATTTCTAATCACACAGATGTATTATGTAAAAACAATCATGCATATAATTTACTTGAATTATCATAACTAATTGATACAATTAGACTTAATATAAGCTTTGTTTTTTTTTTTAAAGTATTTTTTGTATTTTTCTTGTTTTAAATTATAATCTTATTATTGAGGTATCCTAGTATTTCACTTAATAAGCTACTTTTCTTTTTTTTTATTAAAATTATTATTGCATTACATTCATTCATTTCTACAGTTCTTTGATATTTATGATTAGTTTAAAGCTGAACATTCCTAATAAAAGCAGTTTTTAAATCTTATTATTTTTTTTTTTAAGGATCTGTGTTTTAGGTACAGCAAATGGATGGTTTTTAAAAATGCAGTCTCGAATTCATGTGGATCAGATAATTGAAGCTTTTGCACAGAACTGTCCAAGGTTGGAGAGATGTGAGATCCAATGGGATCCTGACACTATTCGTTTTAGTGACAAGAGTAATAAATTTATTGATCATATAAGGTATGACAATTTTGTCAAAAATTAAATTGCTCTAATTATGCATCAGTTTTTGTTTCTATGTGTTTCAGGGTTTTACTTGAAAAACACAAGACAAAAGGTATTTTTGTTTTGTTTATGCTACAACACTCTAAATGAAGCACTTCATCTTTCTTGCCGAATCATTCAGGGTCATTAGTGCTCCTAAAATCTTCTTAGATTTCTTTAAAAAATAGTCTCCTAAAATCCCAAATTGCCCTAAAATTTGCTGGGATTCTCATAAAACTTTCACCACACTCCTCAAATTTTTACCAAATTTTTTCTTTAAATATAATTTAGCTTCTTTCTTGTTTCTAAACATCAGAAGAAAAAAAAAGAAAAGCAGCCTGTCTAGGCATTATGATGGTATTATTGGCTGGCTTTGTTAATTGAGCTGAACAGTTTTGCCTGTACCTCACCCTTTTATCCATTTGTGTGCCTGAGCCAGCATTTCACCTGTCATTTCTTTTTTATATGCAGCGAAGAAATGTTTGTTTCTTCTCATTGTTTCATCTAAAGACACACTAGATATATCTTCTTATCTTATAAAATTTAATACGTTACTTAAAAAAAGAAGATGATTAGGTCCTGTGCGTCATGCATGTTAACCATTGAATTAAATTCTGCCAAATCATTGGTTGGCTCAGGCAAAATATTCCATGCAAAATAGCACTAGGGAAAAAGGAGCATTTGTACATCACACTGTCTCACTATTATGTAATCCAACAGGTGCCAGTGCTTTGAGCGTGGATGCATCCATGTGGTCTTGAAACTTTTTTTTTGCTGAAAAATTGTGTTGGTTATTGCAAGCTTTGCTTCAGAGCAGAGTTCCAACAGGAGCTTGCCATTATCATTGTAGTTGCCAATACCATGTCTACCTAGGACACCTGGCCAAGCGCTGTAGTCTTTACCCACTCAAGCGTTGATGTCACCAATGATAATAAGTTTGTCAGTAGTGTCCACCTTGCACAGGACTCTCCTCAGGTCAACGTAGAATCTTTCTTTGGTTTTAGGCTCTGCCTGCAGCGTAGGAGCGTAATCACTGATAATAGTGACGTACCTAGAGCCATCTAACAGTAGTCTGAGCGACATCAGTCGGTCTGAGTGACTAACAGGGATATCTAGTTGTTTCTTGGCAAGAGATTGTTTTACCATAAAAGCCACCCCCTTTGCCTGTACTCATCAGGGCCTTTTTCCAGATCAGTATAGGGTGTAGCCAGCCCCCCTTTCAGTCAGTGACCCCTGGCTCACAAAGTGTACCTCAGTGAGGGCAGCTATGTCTACATCTAGCCGAGCCAACTCTAATGCCACCAGTGCAGACTTCCGTTGAGGGCATTCACTTTTGTTGTTGTCCTGCAGTGTGCGGACATTTCAGCATGCGACTTTGAGAGGTATCTTTTAATCGACTTGTTTGTGACTAGTCATTTGTGGGCTTATTACTGCATTGCCTCCAGCCTGCGCAGAGTATTCTTAAAGTGATAATTGGCTCGCGCAGATCAATATCACTCTTTAAACTAAATGCAGTTCACAGTAGCACAGAAGTCTAAGACTGCTGTAAACAACAGATAGCTGTAGGTGTTATATCGAAGTTTCCGTCTCCTAGACTGGCTGCTGACCAAAGCTGTAGAGCCCAGCCTGCCCAATAGCCGAATAGCTGATTTGGTTCTACATCTTGAAGCAAATCTAGTCCTAGAGCTAGTAAATACTAGTAAATCTAGTAATGATAGATGATAAAGTTCTAGCCCTAGCTAGAATCACCTACTAGACTTTTTTTAAATAAATATTTTATTAGACCAAGACTTTAATACATAGATCTATATAGTCTCTAGATCTAGATACATTCTACGCTGTTTAAACTATCATCAGAGAGAAGGAAAATGCCATAGCCAGTAATTAATTGACTAATTGGTTAATTTTTGTTTTATGATTTATTTATTGTCTACTCCAAGGAATAATTGTGCAAAGTTTCAACTTAATCTGAGAATGGGAGGTGGAGAAATAACGTTTTCAAACTTTTGACCAGACAGACAGACAGAGTGAGTTGATAGAAGCTTTGTACAAAAATGAAATAAAAAACAGGTATTAGATTAAACTAATGTGAAGTTGAAACAACAAATGTTTTGATTGTTTATCATTATTTGGCTCAAGTTGAGATGTAGTCATTCTTAAAAGTAACGTCACATGTTCATTGGTCAATCTATTTCTGACAGTCTTTCCTAAGTTTAATTGTTGAAAAAAGCTGCTCACTAATATATAAAGATACAAACATTATGCAAATCTCTGAGCATGAGATATTCAATTTGGAAAACTGAATATCAACAAGGCCTTGTAGAATTCTAATTTTGGAACATTTAGAAATAATTATTTGATATGGTTGTTAGATTGAAGTTTCATTAATTCAGTTGCAAGTTTGGTTTCACTACACAATCCATATTATAAAGCTTATTGAAAATATCTTTACTTTTGAAATATTATTTCAAATTTGCCAAAAAAGTTATTTTTATAATTCCTTAGGATGTCTTCTTTCACATCAGTCAACCTTGTGAAATGCAACATTTCATATTTATCTAGCTGATCTGCAAAAATAACAAGTTTGTTGTTTGAAATCTTTAAGGTTGCCACATGTTGTTAATAAATTGATTTTGGCCCCTGTAAATTGATTTTCACCACTGTATATTAATATTGGATTTGTTCATGAGACAGAAAAGATATCATATGAGATAAATGCAAGAGCAAGCTGAATGTTCAACTATTTTGCAGACCAAATGACTCCATTTCATTTTTCAGTTAGCAAACTTACTTGAAGATGCTTCCTGCTCTAAGTCTAAGCCTTCTTACTTACATAGCAATATATAAGGTTCTAGTTTCAAAATCCTTTTTCTTAGACGGACATAAATCTTCACAAAATTTAATCAAATATTGTTTAACAATAAATTTAAAACCATAACATTTTTAAACTATTCTTCTTTTTTTATTTAACACAATTTAGTTGAATTGTTGGGTTTTTTGTTATGAAATTGCATAGTAAAATATAGAAACAATTACACACTCTACAGTCATTTGTTTGAAAACTTTTAATGTATTTGCTTTTACACAGTTATTTTGCGCTTTTGTGAATTTTCAATATCACAACCAATAGTGAATCATAAATATTCAAATTTTCAATACTGCTCCAATTTTTCAACTCATATACAAAAAAACTTTAATTTTGACATCCCCCCCCCCCCCCTTTCCACTTTTCAGTTGGAAAAAAATAGTTCTGCCTTACTTTCCCCTTATCATGAAGTTCTGCAGTCCAGTCCACCTCCTTATTAGGGCTTAAATAGTTTGCACCTCCAAAACTTTCTATCTTATCTTATAAAATACAGATGATTAAATCCCACGCATGTCCCTAGGTCAATATGTGTGTTTGTTTTTGTCCTTTCTATATTTATTGACTACTGTTTATTATATTTGTACACTTGTATTTTCTTTGTATCTATTATTTTAGGTTACGTTGCCCTGGTCTCAAGTCTTTCACCCTTAGTGATGGAGAATACTATGAAATGGTCAAATCAAATTTTGAACGGGCTGATAGAGTCAAAGTTGTTAGAACCTGTACTAATTATACCACCAGCATTGTTAGTTTGTTGACCAACTATAATGATTTATTATTTAATTGATTTTTTTTCCTTTTTGACAACACTATCAAGTTTTCAAACAATCTACATGTTTCATCAACATTTTCTTCATGGTTAGCTTAAAATAATGCAATCTCCCTTCTATGGCATTGACTTACTTTGTGTATGTCTCCTATGTTGGAGATAACTTTTCCTAGGCATTTCCAGATGTTGAACATATTTTAAACCAGATCTGTTTAATGTTAACTTTAACAGACTTGATCAAATCCTTTTATATAGTATTTTAAAATATATTAGGCTATTTGATAGCATTGCTTAGTAAAACTTTTAGAACTACTTTTTGATAGGGCATATGTGTTGTAAACAATATTTCACTCAATGAGTTAAGCCTCATTCAGTTAGTTGCTATATCTCAGCTTTGTTTTATTCTACTATATGCCATAAGTTATTCGTATTTGCAGTCTTTCTAAAAAAAAAAAAAAAATTTTAAACATCGAAACAGTTTATCAATGTTAATTATCTTTCAATTTAATATAAATATAGATGTTAGTTTAGTGAATGTTCAAAGTGACCATAACTGCACAAGAAGTCCACAATTGTCAGAGCTTTAAAAGAATAAGGTTAATCAATGACATAATTTTTCTTTCCAAGTAATACATTTATAATTAGCTGAATATTGTTAAAGTTTCTTATGCAAGACAACAACAACTTTTTTTTCCCTACAAATGGTTTTTATATTTATGACCTTCAGACATTTTTGTTTGTTTACAAATACATAACTAATAACTATTTAAGCACCAACAAAACCAAGAGCAAAGTTTGAGATATGTTTTAGAAATAATAGTTATAGAATCACTTCAAAAACAACATTCAACACCAGTATTTTTGCAATTTGTATTGTAAAGACTTTAGCCTTGACATTCATATCTCACATAATTAGTATTTAGTAGCATAGTGAGCTTTCATGTTGCATGAAGTGAAATTGGGTCAACAGGTTTGACAGACTAAGGGATAGGTGAAGGTGAAGAAAGTGAAATGCTGTGAAGTAAAATTATTATAGCTTAATTAGTTGTTTTGTTTCAACTATCCATGCAATATTTTAATTTTGGACAGTGCAAAGTTGTTAGTTTCTTATATAAAAATATAGGTAATCAGATCCTCTTGATCAGTATATGAAACAAATTTCCTATTTGTTCAGTAGGTTGGTGATCTCTTCAATCATGTCAGAACATAACATGGAATATTGGGTTTCAAACACTGAAATCAAATGAAGGCCAATTGCTGCCTAAGATTATATCTTTTTTTTTTTGCTAAAAAGATATTTGAAACAATTACTGGTATTCTTTGGTGTTTATCAGATTATCCTGATTCAAAAGGATTGGGAACACTAATATAGTGAAGTGTGTCTAGACAGTAATGAATGGTTGTTGGTATCTTTTTAAGACTCATTGTTAATCAGGCATTTTAATTCTGAACTGCTATTGCCCTATTTAACTTGATGTAGTTAATGTTGTATAAACCTAATTTAAGCTTCCCTGAATTAACATTCATAACTCTAGATGTTAGCTGAATAATAAATGTAGATAGATCTAAATGTTTAGTTCCAGAGTGACTACCCAGCCACTTGAGGGGTTAAAATCCCTTTGAAGGCATGTATTTTGTATATTTCTGGATTTGTATTACACCCTTGTGTCCACTCAACTTGAATCATTTACTTATCCTTAGGGTTTCTTTATCTTTTTTTATGTATATATATTGGTACATGATGTCTTTTCCCATATATTGGCATGTTGACTTTAAAAAGTTATGTTATGCTACTGGATATTTTTTTTTTTGGTTGTTCTTAAATTTAAATAGATCTTGTGATAATTTAAAGTATGTGTGACATTGATTTTCCCGTATATATATATATTAGGGGTGCACCGAATAGTTGGTCAAATATTTAAAAAAAAGTAAAAAGTACACCTTGTACCTAATTAATAATCAAAAAGTGGACCTCGTTCCTGTTATAGAATGTATCAACGTTTATATTTAAAACATAATAACGTGCTTAAAAATAGAACCTATAAGAATATGCACCAAACATCGTTTATTGTAAAGACAAGGCGTGTTAATGTAAATAGAAATGAAACTTTACATCATAAATGTGCTTTATAAACAGAGCAGCAATGGCTGGCACATTTTTTTATTTTATCATGGCCTTTGGGTGGGTTAGTAAACATGTTAAGATGTTATATTCCTTGACTATGTCACGCTGACCAGACGTCTGTCTATCTGTGCGGGTATATCTCCAGAGGTAGAGATGAACAACTCCCACCCCCTTTTATTTGTTTAGTCCATCACATTGAGTTTATTGATAGACAGGTGACCACAAGTCAAATAAGATTTACGTAGATTTCATGTCAGCATATTGACACTCTCTACAGGTCACACCGTACGAGGGAACTGAGTTTGTTTACTTGGTAATAAATCTTTATTAGGGGGCTGGACTTCAAGCTACTCCTCTACACAGGTAACAAGGTAGGCCTATATCTCCAAAGGTAGAGATGAACATCTCCAACCCCCTTTTATTTGTTTAGTCCATCACATTGAGTTTATTGATAGACAGGTGACCACAAGTCAGATACGATGGACGTATGCACTCTGTAGAGGTCACATGAGGCAACTGAGTTTGTTTAGTTAGTAGTAAATCTTAAGAGGGCTGGACAATGAGTTTACCTATTTGGAGAAAAACCTCAATCACGTGACTGGACAACATTTAATCAATATAAATAAGCTGGACTAAAGATCACACACCTAAACGAGTGACCTTTTGCTACACAGAACACAACCCGCGAGATATCATAGCCAAGTAAGATAGTAACTAATTATTTTGTAGACAAAAGTACAAGACTAAAGATTTGTGTCTACTAGCCTAAAAGACAGGACACACACACACACTCTACTCCTTATTTTATTTATTACGTCCTTGGCACTCAATCTATTGATAGACATTAACCTTTTTTTGTTTGTTACCAGAACGGATAAACATAGCCTATCATACTAAGACACCATACTAGACTGTAAAGAAATATTACAGTTGAATTACTTTTCCTAAAGTGTTAACTTGAATATTGATCCTGATTTACGTGTCTTGATTTGATAACGATATTCTTCATCGTTTGTGAGTTGCAAGTAACTCCTCGTTATTACTGTTTGTTATTTTTTTTACATCCGATGCGTACTGTGTATCAGGCAAGGAAGACTTTTTACACACCTGACACCCATAGGCTTACTTCCATGCCCTATTATTACAGTTACAGAAACCACGATAAAATCAGTAGGCCTAATACTTAAGGAAGATGTTTCTTACATACGTTCTTTGCACAATTAAATAAAACAAAGATGTGCATGTGTGTTTGTATTTTTTTGCCATGTATTAAAACCTTTAGAAGAAAGCAAATGTCATTGTCTTATTATATGACGGAAAACCTTACAGTACGTTTAAAATCACATAAAAGAAATTGATTAAAAGTACCGCAGTTAAATCTAGCAAACAAAGGAAATAATTTGCCGGAGTGTTAAGAAACACTTGACCTCTGTAACTAGTGTACGGATATAATAGGTCTACATGCTTTACTGAATGCGCGTAGCCAAGTGGGGATTGGGGTTCAAACCCCCCCCCCCCCCCCGAAATGAAATTTAGTGACTGATTTTTTGCTTTGATTTTGTTTATTTTAAGTGAGATTTTAATACTAAACCATCACTTGTCACAACACAGCCAAGGGGGGGGGGTGAGTTTAAAACCCCCTACTAGGTGATTTTCCAGTTAAATCCCCCTCTTCTATAAAACAAAAAAAAAATGCAAACCAAACGACAATCCCCCAATTCCAAGAGCACAGTTAAGGAATATTTTGACTTTAAACCTAAAAAGCAAACTACACACTCAAAAAGTCTATGAGCGTAGCCAAAGGGGCTTTGAGTTTAAACCCTCCTTCAGCGGAGTTTGATGCAAAAAAAATACCTCTTCAATATAAAAAAACAACACTAAAATTCTTTGAGCCTGGCCAAGTCAAGTTTAAACCCCCATCTTCCAGATGGCTTCTTTTTTTTTTAAGTTTAAAAGTCCTCCAGATGGTTTTGAGTTTAAAATCATCTCTTCAATATTATTCTAAAGAAAACTACATTCATGAAATTCTATGAGCGTAGCTAAATAGGGTTTTGAATTTAAAAAAAAAAAAACAACTCCAGAGATTTTTTAGTTTAAACCCCCCCCCCCCCCCCAACAGATGATTTTGCGAAAAAACTTCCCTTTTTGATATAAAATTCTAAGCAAACTACAGTTACCTAATTCCAACAGCGTATAGTCAAGAGATATTATACATTTCTACCAGTGGCTGGGCTCCATTAACAAAGTGAAGTGAATAATCATCTTCCGAAATTCAATAACACTAAATGTGGCTCAACAAAGATGGCTAAGACGGATTTTAGGAGTCAAGTTATAGAGATCGGGTCTCAATCAAGGAAATCCTATGCTGAACTAGGAGTCGACTCCTTAGTAAAGTTGTGACAGAGCGTAGTATATATTCCGACAAAATGAATTACGTATAATAAGAGTTGCAAATACATGGAGGCCATTACGAGAAAAGCGCAAACAGGGACATCCTAGTACAACTTGGTTTCAGATATTGCCAGTGACAGATTTATGTGGAAGCAGCTTGCAGCCCAATGATCCGAATGACGCGGGAGGATCTAAGTCAGTAAGAATAGCACATAGTTTTTTTTTATAAAACTTTAAATAGCAGGATATGCATTTTGTTGGCTTTCAATACCGGAAACAGTGCTTGGCGGCGGGGTCACCGCCCCGCTCTAGGGGAGCTCACAGTGCTCCCACCAGACCCCCTTGATGGTAATGTCTGGCAGCTTAAAAGTTTTCCACTAACTCCAGGAAGAACCTATTGTTATGTAAAAACACACACATATATATGCGAAAGGGGAGAGAAAAAACACACCCCCCCTCCGAAAAAAAAATCCTGGCTACGCCCATGAAGGTAGCTATCCTAAAGTTAACACAGCATACAGTTATATAAGACATTTTGTACATACGTCAAAATATTTACACTTTTAGTCTTTGTCTTAGACTTTTCTAGAGTATGTTAGAATGATAACGTTCTTGTCACTTGGCAATGATCCTAATGCCTCTTGTGTACTTCACATTCCATAATAGCGGCAACAGAACATTTAGCTGGATCAGTGACATCTAGTTTTATAAAAGTAATTTTGTTTACAGGCAATTTCTCTACAAGGTATCCAGCCACTGAAAATATTCTATATCACTCAGATTTTTTTTTCCAGATCTTTTTTGCTGTTAGCAATGAAAGCTTTTGCATCCTATACAATAATAATATAATAATATTTGTTTTTCAGGCAGATAATCCTAATTAGTCATTAAACTTCTTTCTAATATAAAAAAGCTTTGCCATTGAGTCTGCCTTAAATGTCCCTGATTTCATTCTTTGAACTTAGGCCTTCATAAGTAACGGAACCTAGCTAGTAGCTAGTGACTATAACAGTAGATAGGCCTACAACAGAAGATACATTCTGCAAATTATGGAGCATCAGTTTGATTCTCTTTATCATGCTAAAAGAGAGATTAAGCGCAACCAATGTTTCCTCTATGAAAACCTCTGCCCTTCACACTTTCATCTAAACAAAAAAAAATCAAATCCAAATCTAGAATAGATCTAAATCTGTAAACAGCTTCATTAACATTTGATTGTTTTTTTATGTGCATATTTTAGATTCCATAATTGATACGAAATTGCTTCTTTTTGGGTAGATTTAATTTTAGATCTTGATCTATTTACAGATATCTAGAGCCTTGAATTTTTAAGGTACCTCTTCTACTTGAGTGGAATCTAAACCTACAGCCTACATTGATTGCTACATCTAGCCAGTAGTCTAAATCTAAGTCTATTACACACCTGGTCATATCTAGAGCTAGAATGTAGACTAGTATTAGATTTAGATCTAGAATCTAGATTTATATCTAAATCTAGAAAAATCTAGAACTATATTTAGATTACACAATTAGATCTAGAGCTCAATTCTAAATCTAGACGTACGTATATTCTAGTATAGGTGCCTGACATATCTCTGGATCTAGATCCAGTCTAGAGGAATTAGAACTAATCAATCAATTAATTCTTAATTAGTTTGAAGACTTCATATAGGTTGGCACATTGAAAGGAACTCAACTTTATTTAGATCAGTAAGATCTAGATCTAGTAAATATTTAAATCTTCGCGCATTAGCGCACGCGAAAAAAAAAGCGATACTTGTAGAATATTCGATTTACACAAATAACAAATTAGTGTTTAAGAGGGAAGACATATTAGGAACCCCATTTATTACGTAAACACAAGCGGTGTTGCACTGACGCGCTAGTGTGCAAATGTATATATAATACCAATATGTTACATCTCTCTTCTTTAATTCAGAAAATCTATCTATCAGAATAACTAACAAACTAGCCAACTAAAAAGTCAATTCAGTTAATCACAAATCAAGTCTCTTGGATTTGTTAACTATTCTGCCTGAGCGTGTTACATAAGGTTCATGTGGTCTAGAGGTGTTAGAAGAAGCAGTGTGTAGTGGCGGCTCTACATCTAGCGTAGTTTGTAATCCTGGACTCTCTAGATATTGTGGTTCTAGTTGTTCTGAGATGTCATCTGGAAAGTCATAATTATTGTCAAATCTGTTTGCTTTCTCAAAAGACTTTCTGATGTGTTTTCTGTTTCTTCTGTTCCTGGTTTCCACTTAGAATTAAGTTGCATTCTGACTGCCGTTCCGTCTTGTAGTGAATTATGACTCTTAACTTTTTTCCTCTTATAATAATGTTTCTGAGACTGTTTCTCGGAGTCAAAGTGTTTCTTCAGCACCTTGAGATCTGGTATCTTAGGTGTGAGTATTTCCTCGCTCGAAGGTAACACATTTCTGGGTCGGCGTCCCATGAGTAATTGTGCTGGCGACAAATTAATGTTAGTCAGTGGAGTAGTTCTGTAGTCTAATAGCGACAGAAATTTGTCTTCGCTTTTCTTCCACAGTTTCTTCACTGTCTGAATAGCTCTTTCAACCTCGCCATTTGAACTCTGAAAATGAGGACTCGACATTTCATGCTCTATTCCGTCTGATTTACAGAAGTTCAGGAATTCCCTTGAAGCGAACTGTGGCCCGCTATCTGACCTTAACCTTCTAGGTATTCCAAGGCATGCGAATATACTCTTCATTGCTTCGATGATATCTGATGTAGTTTCCTGTGATAGTTCTTTGACATCAAGAAACTTTGAGAAATAGTCAACTAGAAGCACATACTTTCCCCCCTCAAAGTTAAACAGATCACACCCAACCATGCTGTATGGAAGGTCTGGTGTCTTGGTAGGCATTAGCGTTTCTGACACATTTTTATTCTGATGTTCAGCACACCTGCTACAATCCCTAACTGTCACTTCAATGTCTGCATTCATGCCTGGCCAATACATCACTTCTCTGGCTCTCTGCTTACACTTGACTACTCCTAAGTGAGACTTGTGAAAAAGATTTAACATGTATTTACGTAAGCTTGGTGGCATGACTATTCTCAGACCTTTGTATATGTGAGCTTGCGCTCCCAGAGCTATATTTTTATATATTTTATTTTTATAGGCTAGTGCCAAACTTATTATTTTTACTTTCGCTTTTTGTGTATAAAAAGTGATGCCACGCTGTTTTAAAGACAGTTCAGTGTACAGTTGACCAGTGGTCAGTACCATATCTGTCTGTGTGACAGCTGAAGATCGTTGTGGTCTGTCGTCTAATTATATTTTTATTCCTGTACCTGGGACGGCCTGCTATTGTTACTGCTGTGTTACTGCTTTTAACTGCTGCTGTTGAATATTACTGCTAATAACTGCTGTTGTAGATCTATTGAAATCTATTCTAATTCTAGGGAAGCTTAAGCTAGTGTTATTTTGTTTCTTTATTATCGCCTTGGTAAACTTAGTTATATTTATAGTCTGTTTCTCAGTTCTGTTCTTAGTGAATAGTAAGGTTCTGAGCCTAAGGATAAGATATTCTTGTTTTAGTGTTAGTGTTATGAGTGTAATAGTAGGATATTGTAGATCTAGACTAGTTTATTGTAGTGTGTTTGTGTAGGTCTAGGTCTAGTGTAGTAGTTGTAGTGATTTAGTTAGATAGTTGGTTTGATCAGTTTGTGTTAGTTATTTTGGTTTGTTTGTTAGTCAAGTTAGTGTTTGTAGTGGCGTAGATTTAGAAGGTAGTTTATAGTGGTTAGTGTATATATTATATTTTATTATTATTTGATTCCATGTAAATAAAGTTTCATTTTGTTTATTTATACTAAACTAAAGTTTGTTATCTTGTTTCCATTTAGTTTAGTTTAGTATGTCTGGTTACTTAGGTGACTCTAGCCCCTTGGTCGTAGACTGAGGTGTCACAGATGAGCCCACCCAGTAGCGCAAACATCTGCCTACTGTTGGTAAATTTTAATGTTGAGCAGCAGAGAATAGGTCCTCTCTATCCACTCGCGCCTGCCTGACCTGCTCACATATATAATACCATCCGAAGTTGATAACTGGTTTCTTGAATCCCAATATGGCCTGATTTCAATTGGAGTCTCGCTTCTTGTGTCTTGCCAACCAGTCATAATTACTTCCAGAAGCATTGAAAGTTCCTTGCTTGTACAGTCTTGAATTTCACTGTATTTCGAATCACTTACAGAGATCATATGCACTGAATCATCTGTAAATTCACATGTCTGTGTATCAGTATTTGGTAGATGTGCACTAGAAAGTGTATCGGAGATAAACATTTCTTTGCCTTTTCTGTAACAGACTTTCAGATCATACCACTGTAGTCTTATTAGCATCTTCTGTATTCTCATTGGTGCTGACAATAACGGTTTCTTGAAGATTTGCTCCAGAGGTTTGTGATCGTTATAAACTGTTACTTCCTTACCAAATATGTAACAGTGAAATTCGCTTGTACTATACACAATTGAAAGCATTCCATTCTCAATCTGAGCAGATCTTGTTTCTGTATCTGTGAGAGCTCTTGATGCGTATGCAATTATACGACCTTCCTGGAGTAATACTGCTCCCAGTCCATCTTTACTTGCATCACATTCTATCTCTACGTTCTTGTTGACATCATAATATGATAAAACTGGAGGGTTTGTACAAAGATGTTTCAATTCTACAAAACTCTTGTTTTGTTCATGATTCCATTGAAATTCTACTTCATCTTTTAGAAGCTTTCGTATTGGAGCATCGGCTTGACTTAGATTAGGAATAAATTTTGCTAGGTACTGAATTAAACCTAGAAATCTTCTGATGCCATCTTTGTCTTGAGGAGCTGGCATGTCAATAATTGCCTTTATCTTTGCTGAATCTGGTTCTAAACCTTTCTCTGACAAGATATGGCCCATATAAGGTACTCTGTTTCGCCTTATCTTGCACTTGTCATAGTTCAGCTTTAGATTGTACTCCGTTGCTCTTTGCATGACTTGTTTCAAAATGTGATCATGATGTTCAACATCTCTACCAGCTACTAGAATGTCGTCTATGATGACATATGCTCCTTCAATACCTTGAAGCATTTCATCCATAATTCTTTGGTAAATTTCTGGCGCTGATTTGATTCCAAAAGGTAATCGTAACCATCTATTTCTTCCGAGAGGTGTGTTGAAAGTTGTGAGAAATGAAGATTCTCTTTCAAGCTTTATTTGCATAAACCCGGACTTGGCATCGAGAACTGAGAATATCTTCGAATCTGGAATATTAGTGATCACATCTTCAATAGTTTTCATCTGGTGATGTTCCCGCCTGATTGCTTTATTGAGATCTTTTGGATCAATACATATTCTCACTTTGTCATTCCTGAACGAAACAACCATGGAGCTAACCCATTCAGTAGGTTCATGTACTGGAGTAATAAATCCATCAGCTTGCATTTCTTTAAGTTTTTCTTCAACTTTCTTGCGTAGCGATGGTGCTAAGCGACGTGGTGGATGGATAACTCCTTTAGCATTTTCCTGTAACTGAATCTTGTATTCTCCTGGCAGTGTTCCAGGAAATTCTCTTTGTAACTCGTCTTCTGCTTTGGATTCTATGCAAGGGGAGATAGGTGAAAAGACGCGGTCCACATGTCTCCAAGGTGGGGACTAAGTCTAGCCTGAAGAGGAAAAGGTGGTGCGGGTGATGAAATTGGGGATAGAACGGGGAGATGATTAAAAATAAAATGAATAAATAATGATAAATAATAATTAATGCTGTGATAAAATTGAGTGACTCTGACAGCAAGCTTTTGACTTGTCACAGACTTATATTTCATTAAGTGTAAAAAAACTTCCGGATATTGTTTTATAAAAAATGAATTATGTCTAATGATTGTTTGAAATCGCATAATTGACTACTTTTACACTTATATTATTTGACAATGCGTCACTATAATTTGATTATCGATATCAAATTGTTCCATATTTTCATCTTTAAACAAATTTTAAAAAAAAGAGACAATAGGTTGTTCAGGGCTTTAAAAAAAAGTAATTTACTAGAATTTATTACTGAAAATCACTTTTTAGACATTTAATTTTCTTGCTGAAACATAAAATAAAAGTTTTGTAATCGATAAAGAATGTTCCGGATTTTGTTTTGAAAAGAAATCGACTTACATTACTTACATTTTCTTACAAATCGTCGCCAAAAATTTCCGAATTTTATTTAAAAATCTTCTAACGCCAAATAACTGTTTGAACTCCCTCTTCTAATTAATAAACAAATATTTCTCATTTACGAAAAAAATGTTGTTCCGGATTTTTATTAACAAATTTTTAACTCACTTCTCTCTTACAGTACATTTAATTTTCTAACTTATACATTACAAAATCAAATTATAGTTATTATGTTCCGATTTTTAAGGAAAACAACAACCAAACACCAAAGTAAGGTATGAAAATCTCTCCACATGGCTGTAGTACATTTAATTTTTATACGAGATCATCCAAAAAATTTGATTAACGGTATTACATTTATCTGAAATTCTCTTTTTCTTTTACTATTTATACAAACATCCGGAACAATCTATTATATAAACTTAAATCAATTGTGTTCATACCTAAAATTATTGCGATGTTTTGAAACGTAAAATAAAGGTTAATCAATTTTTAATAGCTTTAAGTTGTTTTTTTTTATATTAAGATGTCGGACAGACCGACTGACAGACAAAACGCAAAAATAACGCGGCTTTGATCCTCTTTAAATAAATTCTATTAGAACTCAGTGCACCAATGTCTATGAACCCTCGTTAAATATCTCATGTTAATAAAGACATTTTTTATGGTACCGGTACTAGCCTTTTGTGAGGTAATGGAATTTTTTTCTTTGACGTCTGTGATGTTGCTTGTTCAGGCTTTCTTGAGGTCAACTCTAGATGACTTGAATCTCAACCAATTACTCTGCAAGCGTTTGAGTTTTATTGTTCGGGTGTATTCAGTGTAGTTGATCAACAATACAGAATAAACAAGACAGACATCTATTTAACAAGTAAAGAGATGTAGTCAACGCTGATGAACAATTTATCCTATGTTTATTCTAAGAAAAAGGCCACAGTAAAAGTCTCTGTCAACTAAACACGTCGTTACCCTAGAGGATTCTATCGCTAACGGATTTTCCGGTCTCTAACCCAACATATCCCAAACGTCACTAGTCCCGTTCAATATGCGTCTTCTATGGTGCGTCGCTAAATAACTAAACCATAAATAAGGTGTCTAACAGATTCCTCCCCCCCCCCCTTGAAAAAAAATATGTCAATATTTTTCCACTATTGTCAAGTCTTACAAGTGCATTTGCAATTTATGGGGAAGACAACAAACATAAAATCTTGACATTTTCATCTTGGCTTGACAGTTCATCATGTTCATGTCAATGTTCATATCATTACACTGTGTAGACTTCCAAAGTCATCTTCATTTAATAAACAGTAACAGTTCATCATGGAAAAGTGGCATCTCATGGGCACGTCATATATCATATATATCATATATATCATCTCTCACAAATGTTCTCCACTGACAGTAATCTGACAAAATATAATATTTCAAAAACAATTATAAACTTTATTTCCACATTCAATAAGCTTTTCCTTACCACCCTTTTATACGCTTTTGTCCATTTTTCTTTTATACTCACCCTTTTCCATCGACCCAACTTTTGTCAATGATATATGAAATGATTCACAAAAAATATAACTATACTTACTTTCAAATCTCCCTTTTCAACTAGCATTCAAATTGTGCCATGTTAATTAATAATATCATATAATATCAAACAGCAATGTACTATATACATAGTATTTACAAGTATCACTTCCGTATGTATGTGTGTGTCAATCTAGACATAAAATTATCAATCAATAATTAATATCCATATTTCAATAAATACAAGAGGTACTTTCACTTTAGTTTTATAACTTTAAAAGTTTCAAACATATCATTACTATTCTATGGAATGTCACATCGTAGAAGTATAGTCCTATACTTGATTAATCAACATTATATTCCCGATTTAAAATTCATTTGTCTCATATTATTTCTCAATACATAAAAAAACTTTAATAGACAAGTTTAAACTTGATCACGATTCCATATTCAGAATACTTATTTATTTTACATCATATCTTGTCCTGTCATTTTGTTTATCATAAGTTCTGTACCCATTTGATCTATGATCATTGTATTTGTTTCTACTTTGGTTAATTCTTCCACCAAATCTACAACGAGAACTCGCTATCTTCTGATTGGTATGGAATCTATTCCAACATTCTCTAGCAAAATGCCCTTGCTTATGACAATTGTAACAAGTCATGTTTCTTTTATTGTATGAGTTATTCATAGGTCTATAGTATTGTCTAGTATTTCTGTTTAACACATTTCTGTTCAATAAATGTTCATATTTGTTTTGCCATCTGTCAATGTCCCTCATGGTACAAGACCTAATTCCTCTAATGTTACCCAATAACATATCTTGTATCAAACTAGGTATTGCTACAGCATTACAGTAACCAGTGAAAAAAGGTGTCTTGATAAAAATTCTGCAAGCCTTAAATTTCTTAATACTGCCATCTAATAATCTAACCTTTTTCATATAATCTAAATAACACCATGGTTCTACACATTTTGAATGAATTGCAATTGTTGTGCATGCTGTGTCCCTGATAAAATTTATAGATTTTCCATTTACTAGACCTTTGAATAGTTTAAAAGTATTTCTCTTTCCCTCAACCATGTTAATTTCTTCTATAGTGTTACCATAATTTAGTTGTTCAATATCACTATCCTCATCACTATAATTCCTATCCTGGTTTTCATTAGTATAGTAAACTCTACTTGTTTGATTCCTATCTCTATGTTTACTACTACTTCTGTTTTGATTTCTATCCCTATATGAGTTCCTATCATTTGTTCTATAGTATGTTGTTTTTTTGCAATGGGAAGCTATGTGACCTTTCTTATGGCAATTGAAACAAGTTATTTCTTCATAATGATTATCCCTAGATTTTGATCTTGCATTTCTATCTCTATTTCTATTTTCAAACCTATCTTCAGTTTCTCTAGAATATCTATCATTACTTCTGACTTTTTTCTCACTTGTGTATCCTATTAAATCTACCTTATTCTTATCTTTAGTAGAGAATGGATTAGTTGGATAAGCATTTTTATAAATTCTCATTATTTCTGTTACTTCATCTAAACATTTAGGATTTCTCTCTTTAATGAATGACTGAAGTTGGGGATCACACTTGTTAATAAAATTATCTAACAGAATGAAATTTTTTAATCCCTCATAAGAATTTCCCACTTTTTCTAACTTTACCCATTTATTGAAAAAATCTTTCTCCATATTAATAGTAGTTTGAGGTTCTATTTCTAATGATGGTACATTGTCAAAATATTTCTTTCTGAACGTTGTGGAATTATGACCATAGGCATTCAACAACTCTCTTTTCAAGACTTGATAGCTATCATCAATATCATAGTCATGATTTTGACATATTGTTAGAGCTTGACCATGAACGAAGTCTATCAGTATTTCAGACCATTCTTCTTCTGGCATATTAAATGTAGACATTTTTGCCTCGTATCTTTTCAGAAAATCACCAATGTCATCCTTCTGTTCATCAAAACTTTGTATTTTCCTCTTTAGCCATGTTTGCGAATTAGGGTTGTCTCTTTGTGTGGTAGTATTATTTGAATTATTTGTGTTATTTCCTTGAGTTGTCTGTGCAGTTTGAACGCTGGCTTGTGCTGTATCCAATCTCATCTTCTCCATTTTAGCCTCATGCTTTCTGTTTTTTTCTCTCTCTTTGTCTTGCCTTTCTTGGTCCTCTTTTTGCTTCTCATATTCTTCCTTTCTGATCCTATCTTGTCTATCTATCTCTTGTCTTTTTTCTTCTTTCTGTCTCTCTATCTCTTCTTTTTCCCTTCTTATTTTATCTTGACGTTCCATTTCTTCCCTCACAACTTGCTGTACATAAGCTGCCAAGTCCTTTCCTTTTAACTCCATGGCCTTTCCATCCTGCATAGCTGTTTCCTTAACCTCCTTAAGGTCCACATATGATGATGTAGCCATTGTATTATATTTTCACCCAAATTTATATATATTTTTACTTAGCCTATATTGGTTATGGCTATACTTTTGACTTATTTTATATTTAAGTTTTTACACACTTTATACAAGTTTTAAGTGTTATGTTTCTATAGATTCAGTAAATGTGTAAATCTAGTCTGAGTTATATTCAAATCTGTATATTAATATGACACAAATTTAAATTTTGTATATTATAGTATATATAATAGTACCATTTAGATCTAAAGTTACCAAGATCACTATGACTATGTCTATGAATAACTTAATTACAAATCAATGCTGAAAAATTATCTAAAATCGCTCGTCTGACATTGGCCTATTGTACATATCCAATAGATGTCATGCCGTAATGTGTAATATATCTCTTTATCAATAATAGGCTTTTAGTTTATTTTTAAATTAAGACCAATGCCTGGTCGTGCTGTTAGCGTGCTGAACTAATTATCTCTACGGTCCCGGTTTCTTAGTTTGTTTGTTTTACATGTTTTAGATGTTCCTTCAGAGTTGAAGATAGTTTACTTCCTAGTCCAAACCTCCCGTAGGACGACGGGGGATGGGAGCATGTAGGGTTTGAACCAGGGACCATCGATAAATCCAAACGACAGTCCAGCACGCAAACTAAACGACCAGGCAGGGTTTATACCCTGCTTGTTGCCATCCTCCATCGTCCAGCGAGAAGTTAATTATTTTAAACTTAGAAGGAACACCCGAAACATGTAAAACCAAAAAAAAAACATTTTTTACAACGGCAAATGAATCTTTGAAACATTATTACTTTTGACCATCAAAATTAAATCACCTCTTGAATATTCCTTGCGAATAGGCAGATCCGACAGGGATCCGACTCCGACGAGGGCCGCCTCTGAGTTTATGTGATAACACAAACTCTCTTTGTAATCTTGTTTTAATTAACTTCGAATTATATTTCAAGTTATTTTTTAAAGTTTAGTGCTGATTTTTTAACTTTTTAATTATGTTAGTAATCACATCATAAATAAGCAATATGTTAGACTTACAGAAAAATTATCAGTGGCTAATATTGTCATTCTATTTTATTTCATTGACTACTAGGCCCCCTATATATTCAGTTTATTCATAACTATGTGCGGTCACAAGACAATGTACACGTTTAGTGACAATTTAATTTCCCAGAATAATGGATTTAAATACTGATGAGGAATCAGTACCTACAGCAGCAACTGCTACTAAAAGTAAAATTAAGGACAAAAAAAGATCGTTTCAAGAAAGATGGAAGTTAAATTATTTTTGTACATTGAGAGATGACAAGCTACTTAAATTGAAAAAAAGTTTTAAAAGGCAACAAAAAGTAGTTGTTAAACTGAAAAACGAGAGTGAGTCTGCAGTGAAAGCCAGCGACATTTTGTCACACTTAATTGAAAGCTATAGCAAATCATTTAGTAAAGGTGATTTGATGAAGGAGTGTATCGTTAAAGCTGCGGAAGTCCAGAAAAAAGGTGAAAGCATTCAAAGAAATAACGTTAACTAGGAACACTGTGGCAGAGAGAATAAATGGCATGTCAGTCAGCATGCATGAACAATTAAAGAACAAAATAGCTGATTAAGAATTCATTTCATTGGCTCTCGATGAGTCAAATGATGTAACGGGTGTAACACAGTTGGTTATACTCATAATGACCTTTGACAGGAATTTTGAGATACATAAGGAACTACTTGAGCTCTGTTCTATACAAAGCACCACAACAAGCGAGGATGTTTTTGAGAAATTACAGGAGGTGATATTGCAGTAAGATTTACCTTTGCTCAGGGGCGTAACTAGGGATTTGGGGGCCCGGGGGGATTGACCTCTTTGGGGGCCCCTTGCATTTTGACATTGGACATATGACATGGGATAATGTACGCAAAAATATATAAGCCCCAAATCAAATTGGTTCAGTATATCAGTAAACTTAACAAAAAGTAATCAAGACTCTTTTAATGAATAATACCTTTGTTTATTAGTTAAATAATGCACAAGTGACAAATCTAAATTGATATCGCTTCACGTCGTGAATTCTGTGCAGCAAAGACACCTATAACATCAACTACATCGATCATGGGCGTAGCCAGGATTTTTTTTCGGGTGGGGGGGGGGGTTTGGGGGGATTCCTCCCCGCCCCTCCCACCCCCGGCAGAAAAAAAATATATATGTGTGTGTGTTTGTGTGTACATAATTAATCTTTATTACATTCTGACCCTTTCGGAAGACGTTTATTGTTTATTGTAGACTCCCCGCCCTTGCTAGCAAGGGGAACTGGGGGAGCTCGCAGCGCTCCCCCAGTGCGGGGCGAAGCCCCACCGCCGAGCACTATTTCTGGTATTGAAAGCCAACAAAATGCATATTCTGAGGTATCTACAGTGCATTATCTTGCTAATTTCTTTAGCAGCTTCCCGTATATGCAGTCCAGACTTTTGTAGTTTCTTTTGAACTATAGTAATTGGGCGCAAGAGCTTTGACCAGAATTCAAGATAGGCAAAAAAATCTTAATTTTCCACTGCATGAAGAAGATTCTGTGCTAATATTATATGGTATTATGTCATTGTTGGTTGTTTATGTTTTCTACGCAAGCAAAAGGATTCAGAGCATACAAAAGTGGGAAAGATCCATATCTCGTTATGCTCGAGTATAGAAATACTCCGATAAGCGGACTGCCGTATTCACCATCACAAGTGCTGACGAGTAGAAGACTCAGGGAATCATTCCAACTGATCACAAACTATTGAAACCATCGGTAGCTGAAAATGCAGAGACATTACTCAACAAACGACAGATGAAAAGCAAAGTGAAATACAATGCAAAAGCAAGACTACCTAAAGATTATTCTGTCGGAGAGTTCGTCTAGGTCAAACATGTCAGAAAGCAGTTGTCATAAAAAAACATTCAGCACCCAGATCTTACATCATAAAGACAAACGGAAAAACATACAGAAGAAATCAACGCTTTTTTAATAAGAGTTTCGATGAAGACATCTCTGGGTACTATTATACCGATGGAGACAATGAACTGCAAACTGTTGGAACAAACGAAACTGACAGTTATAGACCAACGTCTAGAGAACTTGTTGTGCCAGTCAAGACAACCAGAAGTGGACGAATTGTTAAAGTTCCTAGTAAACAGGGCCGGCCTTAGGCCACTGCAGCCTATGCGGTCGTAGTGGGCCCGCGCTTTCATAGGCCCCGCGCTAATTCCAAGTGTACATTATTAAATTAAACCATTATAATGTATATAAAATAACAGGGTTTTCGCGACCTCCTGATTTTTCAGGCCCTCCAAGAAATCTCACGAAAAGGCGAAATATACGATAAAGTCCTGAATTTTTTTTTAATTTATTCAAATCTCCTGAACAATAGACGAAATTGACATTTTGGGGTGCCTATAAATAAAAAGTGGCATTGCGAGATTTTATTTGATAAAAATTTATTGCAAAGACGAAAGTATGCCTATTTTCTAATTAAACAAAAATAATATTGACATCCGTTTCGCATAGGGCCCCGCAAATGCTAGGGCCGGCCTTGCTAGTAGATATCACTCTTAAGAACTTTAAATAGAAGGGTGTGATAATAACTTCAAAAGGAAGGATGTGCTAATATTATATGATATTACGTTATTGTTGGTAGTTTATGTTTTGTGCGAAAGCAAAAGGATTAGATGGAAATAAAAAGAGAGTTTCCATTGAATTGAGGAAAGATGAATAGAGGGGAAATAACTCGAGTATGAAGCTAAATTCTGAAATTATAGACGCCAAACCCGAATAAAGCATTATTAAGAATAACTTTTGGATCTGTTATTTTGCTTAAAGGTTGATTAGTGTAGCCATAAAATACTCGCCATTTAGATATATTATTAGTAAAGGTAACAAGATACCTGGAATTCGCTGTATATCATGCAGTTTTATTCCTGGCAACAAAGTTTAAAATGTAAAACTAACTTTAAAAAAAACTTTGATTTCTGTGGGAAAAAAATATTTTTAAAATGTCAACAAAGTCAACGTACTAATAGACCTAAATCTAGGTTTAGTCCTTGTGATAAATTTAATCCATAAATGTTGAAAAAAAAAAGACACCCGTGACACTATTTGTCAATCAAATATATTAAATTTATGTATTTACAAATAAATTTCGGACACCCATTTGGGGGCCCCCCCTAGGTGGGGGCCCGGGGGGATTTTAAAATTCTCCCCCCCCCCTCCCCCCCCCCTTAGTTACGCCACTGCCTTTGCTAAAGCTAGCTAGTTTAGCAACAACCATGATTGGAGTTAGAAATAATGTTGGTGCAAAGCTGCTTGCAAAAATAAGAGAGACTGATGCTAATTTTAAATTTGATCATTTTCAGTGCTTCATTCACCAATAAGCATTATGCGCAAAGTAATTACAGTTCAAACATGTACTAAGACCAGTTCCAGTCACTTTCAATTTTATTCGTTTCCGTGGCTTAAATCATCGCCAATTTTCAATGTTTCTGGATGACATTGGACACGAATTTGATTGTTTCCCCACTATGAAAGCTACAAACACCTCACCTTTCAAGATTATCTGATCGAAATTTCTCATCAGTGTCATTGACAAACAAAGTTCAACCTGACATTAATAAACTTGTATCCCAGAGAAGATGTCAAGCATCAGGACTACGAAAATAATGCGTAACCATAGTAATTTTTAGCGGCCCCGTAAGGGGAAAAAGCCGCTATTAGGTTTGTGCAAAATGTCCGTCTGTCTGTCTGTCCGTCTGTCACACTCAGATCTCGAAAACTAGAAGAGATATGAAAAATATTATTTCATCATTAAATGCGGCTTGAAAAGTTTAGGTGCAACGGCTACTTTTGGTTTTCTAAAAGCAAACCGTTTAATTTAAAAAAAATAATTATGCAAGCGATTTTTTCATAAAAATACACCAATTCTAAAACAATTACGTAAATGTAAGGGAGGCAATGTTACAATATGCTAAAAAGATGGACAATTTTTGTGTATTTTCAGTATCACTAAGTCAAATATATTTTAAAAATGGACAGGAAATGTTTACAACAAATATAAATAATAGTTAAAGATGTTTTTTCTGGTCAACTAGCTGCTAAAATTAAAAGAAAACATTTCTGTTTGTTTATAAAGGCTAATAATGCATTTTGTATGTAAATATCACGCACATTTTTAATGGACTTTTCATGCAGCGATTTTCGTGCAGTAGCGTAACGTCGCTACATGATCAGGTGCTAAACCAATTCCTTAAACTTTTTTTTAAAAATCAGATTTTATTTATTTTTTGTTTAGTGCCCCCATCCGAATAAAAGAAGATTATTTTGTGCGTTTTGTCTGTTGGTCGGTCTGTCCGTCACGATTAGATTAAAAAAAAACTAGAACTCTAAAAGCTATTGAAAATCTGATTTACCCTTTACTAGTTTTAAGTATCTAAAAATTGATTGTTCCGGATTTTTTTGTGCAAAACTAATCAACCCCAACAAATGTTTGTTTGCTCTTCTAATTTATATTACATTCAATTTCCATGCTTAAACGTTGCAAAAACACATTATCAATAATATGTTGTTCCGTTTTTTATGTAAATAGCATATTAATGCTAAATCAAAATCTCTATACTGACTTATATTTCATTAAGTGTAAAAATGTTCCGGATATTGTTTTATAAAACATGAATTATGCCTAATGATTGTTTGAAATCGCATAATTTACTAATATTACACTTATATTATTTGACAATGCGTCACTATAATTTGGTTATCAATATCAAATTGTTCCGTATTTTCATCTTTAAACAAACTATAAAAAAAAGTAATTTACTAGAATTGATTACTGAAAATTACTTTTTAGACATTTAATTTTCTTGCTAAAACATAACATAGAAGTTTTGTAATCGATAAAGAAAGTTCCGGATTTTGTTTCTTACAAATCGTCGGCAGAAATTTCCGAATTTATTTAAAAATCTACTAACGCCAAATAATTGTTTGAACTCCCTCTTCTAATTAATAAACAAATAATCTTCTCATTTACGAAATAATGTTTTTACGGGTTTTTATGAAAAATATTTTAACTCACTACTCTCTCACAGTACATTTAACTTTCTACCTAAAACATTAAAAAATCTAATTATCGTTAATATTATGTTCCGATTTTTAAGGAAAACAGAATCCAAACACCAAAGTAAGGTATGAAAATCTCTCCACATGGCTGTAGTACATCTAATTTTTATACGAGACCATCCAAAAAATTTAATTAACGGTATTACATTTATCTGAAATTCTCTTTTTCTTTTACTATTTATACAAACATCCGGAACAATCTATTATATAAACTTTTCAATTGAGTTCATACCTAAAAATTATTGCGTTGTTTTGAAACGTAAAATAAAGGTTAATCAATTTTTAATAACTTTTAGTTGTTTTTTTATATCAAGAAGACGGACAGACCGACTGACAGACAAAACGCAAAAACAATGCGGCTTTGATCCTTTTTAAATAAATTCTATTAGAACTCAGTGCACCAATGTCTATGAACCCTCGTTAAATATCTCGTGTAAATAAAGACATTTTTTTATGGTACCGGTACTAGCCTATTGTGAGGTAATGGAATTTTTTTTCTTTGACGTCATATGAATGGACTCTTTAAATGTAATGTTAAAAGAACGCACTCGGTGCACCAATGTCTATTAACCCTCGAAAAATTGCTCGTATTAATGAAAACATATTTTAGTCTAACTAAGCCGTGTGACGTAGTGTTTTTTTTTTCCTTTGACGTCATATGGAATGAATTCTTTAAATGAAATGCTAAAAAAACGCACTCGGTGCACCAATGTCTATGAACACTCGATAAATGGCTCGTATTGATGAAGGTGATTTTTAATCTAGCTAGGCCGTGTGACGTAGTGGTTTTTTTTCCTTTGACGTCATATGGAATGAATTCTTTAAAAGAAATGCTAAAAGAACGCAACTCGGTGCACCAATGTCTATGAACACTCGATAAATGGCTCGTAATGATGAAGGCGATTTTTAGTCTAGCTAGGCCGTGTGACGTAGTGTTTTTTTTCCCTCTGACGTTATATGGAATTAATTCTTCAAATGAAATGAAAAAAGAACTCGGTATAGTAATGTTTATTAAGCCTCGTTATGTGACTCGCGTTTAAAAAAGGAATGATACCTTGATTTAGATCTAATCTAGATTTTTTAAACTAGATCTAGATTTTTATTACAGTATATCTAGATCTGGATTTATATTCTAATTAAAATTATTTTAGAGTCTAGATCTAGAATTTCTAGATCTAGTTTAGACTAAAATAGACTAGATTAAGATGTAGAATTTCAATTTCTAAACTTAAAGTGTAAAAAAAAAAGTGTAGATTTTCATTTCCAAACGTTTTGATCAATATTGTAATGTTTTAATATACTAAAACTAATCTACTATTTTTTATTTAATTTAAATTTAAATTTACGGCAAATGAATCTTTGAAACATTATTACTTTTGACCGTCAAAATTAAATCACCTCTTGAATATTATTTGCGAATATGCAGATCCGACAGGGATCCGACTTCGACGGGGGCCGCCTCTGAGTTTGTGTAACACAAACTCTCTTTGTAATCTTGTTTATTAATACAGTAGGACTACAAATTTAGCTAACTAAGGGACAGGTATTCCACTAATTCTTTCGTATTATATTGTACATAAAATTAGTAGGCTATGATTTCCTGATTTTTGTCTGCGGCCCTTCAGGTAATAGTTAGTTTTTTGTGCGGCCCATACACCTTATTGAGTTTCATATGCCTTGATTGCGTTGATCAGACAATGCATGCGTTTCTGATATTATAATTTTGTAAAGATTTCTAATTTAGATTAGAATTCTCAAACACATCGTGATGCCGGAGATACTTGAGGTGGTCTTAATATCCGAATCTTGTGGAGGAAGGTTTTAGACCCCAAACCCCCTGGTGGGGGGGGGGGTAAACTTAAAATTCTCCTTCGACGTTGTTGACTGTAGTTCGATGTACTTTTTTTATTGAAAAAAAAGAGGGTTGAACTCAAAACCCTTTGTAGGGGTTTAGAAACTCAACCCCCCTTCCTTGGCTACGCTCATGGAATTTGGTAACTGTAGCCAAAAGGTTTAGTTATATAAAAAAAAGTAAAGAAAAACTATAGTTGTCTTTTTTTTTCTCTGTCAGTAGCTGGAATCCATTAATAAAATAAATAGACGAGATTTCAAGCCACATACTTTATATAAAAAAACTAAAGAAAACTTGACAGTAATTTGAGGTTCGGCCCTACCCCAAATAATAAATTTCACACTTAGATTCTATTATAATACCATTAACTATTGCAATGAAAAGCAGATTTAATATTTCACCTACAATTTTGAATAAAAGAGCACCGAGGTAGGGCTATTGCCGCTAGCGGATCCAGAACTTTTGAAGGGGAGCGATATTTTTTTTCTAAACCATAACCCTATGTATAAACACACACACACAACACACACTGCATATATATATATTATTGTTTATTTAGTAGTTAATCTTTATTACGGGGGCTGGACTACCATAGCCACACCTCTAAGGTAACCAGGTATAATTCCAGATAAACAACTCCCTCCCCCTTTTATTTGTTTAGTCCATCACATTGAGTTCATTGATTGACAGGTGACCACAAGTCAGATACGATGGACGTAAGCACTCTCTAGAGGTCACACGAGGGAACTATGTTTGTTTACTTAGTAGTTAATCTTAATTGGGGTGGGGGCTGGACTTCAAGCCAAACATCTACACGGGTATCCGGACAAAAAGTTTGCTTATTTGGAGAAAAATCTTAATCACGTGGTTGGGCTAGAGGCTACACCTTTTCAAGTGTGCCGAGTTACTTGAACATAAATCTCAATTAGTAAGCTGGACTAAAGATCACACGCACCTAAACGAGTGACCTTTAGCTACACAGAACACAAGCCGCGAGATTATATAGCCCAGTAAGCCAGTAACTAATTATTTTGTAGAAGACACGACCAGTGCTATCTTTAAATGGAGAGCTAAACACCCCCTACTCTTTATTTTATTTCATTTCTTTGGTCCTTGAGACCCAATTTATTGATAGACATTGACCATTTTTAAAACAGAATGAAAAAACACAACATGCTAACAAAGGATATTACACTGTCAATGGATATTATGGTTAAATAATTTTTCTAACGTGTTAACTTGAATATTACTCCTGCAGTTAAGTGTCTTGACTTGATAACGATATTCTTAATAATTTGTAACAGTCAATTAACTCTTTGTTATTACTATTTTTTTTTTACTTAAGATGCGTACTTAGCCACTGTGTATCAGACTAGGACGACTTTTACACACCTGACATCCATCGGCTTACTATCGTTCTCTTTTGTATCAGTTACTGAAACCACGAATAAAATAATTAATAAGTAATAATTAAGGAAGATGTTTCTAACATACGTTCTTTGCATTTAATGTTTCTTACGTACGTTCTTTGCACAATAAAATAAAACAAAGATGTGCAACCCTTGACCTCTAACTAGTGGACGGGTATAATTTATCTATATGCTTGACTGACCATGCCAATGTGTTATCTTTTTTGACTGACACCCAACTTAATTGCGTGCGTATGCTCAAGGAAAAAAACAATGTCTAGGCTCACTAGGTATATCTGACCAGGTTGTTGGTCTGAAATTCATGAACACATACATCCGACCACTATACAAGGCAGATTGCACTTTACTTATGAGATATACATTAGTAACTAGTTAAATATATACTAACATTATTTACATTGACCTTCCTACACACATCCTTTACAGTTGGTGGCATCGTACATACACAGAGACACACTTATGCTATACAGATTTTTAGAAATACTGTTAAGCTTGAATAAATCAATCAGTAACAGAGTTTAAAACAATAAGGTATATAAAAGGAAAAAAAATAAAACCAACCAATATAGGTATGTTATTTAACAGTTTCGTAAAATGTTCAGCAACACAAGCTATTAACAAGACACTTAGGTATCCGGCTCCGGCCCCGGCCGAATATCAAATTTTACTATCCGGTCATATCCGGCCCCGGCCAGATATCAAAAAGTACTATCCGGTGCACCCCTAATATATATATATATAGTTATATCTATCAGAGAAGAACATCTCAACCTCCAGCAAAAAATACAACGTTGGTTGAGCCGAAGCCATGAATTCTCTTGCATTCTTAACTGCAGAAACGCATGACAGCTCATTATTCATCCTATTAAAAGAGACAGGCCTATCCTGAAGTGTGACTGACAATTGAGACACAAGTAGCGTAAGTGGATCTTTATTAGACGTTATTGATCGTAATATTATCGTTGTCTTAAGCAAGACTTCTTGTACGTGTCTTGTTTTGGTCAGAATAAGACGCCAATAGAACTATGGTAAACGCTCGAAGTATATTCAACTGTCTAATTTTTAAGAATATTTTGAATAATGTTTCACTTTCAAAAATTATAATATGAATTTTTTTATAATTACAATCAATTTGATAAAGTTAAGATTAAGGCTTTGGTGGTCGCCGCAGAAAAAAATGTCGGTCGAAAAATAATATTTGAAAAAGACGTTAAATTATACGTGATTAATTTTGTGCAACATGCCTGATTTTAAATTCGTCTTGTAACAGAGCTATAATTCAAAGCTCTGAACACACACAAAATTCGGAAGGAGGAGAATTAAAAGTAGACCAATTGGATTCTACTGTAATTTTTTTTTGTTATCTTATGGAACTGGCTGTATCTGAAGTGTGAAAGACATCCATACTTTTAATTGTTAAGTCTTTTCTTTTCAGAAATAGTGTTTTGTAGATCATTTTAAAGTGTTTAAAATGTTTTGCATTACCGAAATAGTTATTTCTGGAGATAGTATTAGAGAGGTATCAAGTGTCGTGCGCATCTGGTAGGGTATTTTCGTTTGAGCACCATAAGGTCTTATTAGTTCTGTTTCTAAGGATGCGCTATATTGGTGTCATTGTTCTCTTGTTGTGCCTTGAGATGAGTCTCTTTGTGTTCTCTTGGTGTGCCTTGAGATTGAGTTATCTGTGTGGTGTTATTCCCCAGTATTGGGTAAGTTAGTTTATTTTACTATCTTTTACATGTCGTAGCTTTACAATCGTTTCTTTAATAATCGTGAGAATGGCGGTATCAAAGGAGTGTGTATTTTTCTTATCTAGGGACGCAGGCTTGGGACTCTGCTGGAGTCAACTCTGAGTTGTAGGCTTGGTAGTTGACTATTGCCCGTGGCGTTGGGTTGGCGTTGTGAGGCCTGATTGACTATGGCACTGAGATTAAGGTGTGCTATAGTCCTTTGAATGTAGTTTGTAATTGCTATTGATATTTATTCATAATGTATGCCTCATAATATCATATATATCATTAACTCATTAAACCTTTGTTGTTATATGCAATATTGTTATTCACTAGTATACGTTAAGATTTGGTTTATTCGTTCCTGGATATTTAGTGCATAAATTGATTACTAGACTGTTAGGGGTGCCCAGGCAGACGAGCCAAGGCTAAATTATAACCCCGGCATAAAGCTAATAAACACTGTTCAGGTGGGGAGCCCGGCGGAGTACATCATACCCTAGATGAGCGCGAGGACAAAACCCACCAGACATCAAGTTCCCTCTCCGTCCAGCAAGGTAGTCTGGGGAAGCGCGTTTGCTCCGCCAATCGTTTTCCTTCGTTCTGAGCTTCATAAATTCTTTCTTTTTTCTTCCCGTAGTAAGAAGAGCCAATGTCAATGTCAAGATATAACGGAGTGGTCCGTTCCGATAATGAGGTATTTTCTTGGAATCCGGGTGCAAAATATTCATGTCACTGTGTTATTTTATATATTATGAATGTGGCTGTGGTTATCAATGTAGGCGTGGTGGTGACATTGGGTTCTTGTTACAAATCACAGAATAATGAAATGACGCTGGATGTAGCAGACACAATAAGTTTAATATAACACCACATGATGAATACGATATACAATTCGACCCAGGAATGGTCAGTATTAATCCAACAGGAATATACGAATATCACAACTTAGTAACTATTCTATAACCAACTACTTTAAACATCTAACTCTACTGCTTATATCTTAAGTGACTCAATACAAGTGCTTGCTACAAGATCTCTATGTGGACTGACTGCCTTTAACTCTCTGGTTCACCCAAGGTCAAAAGTGTTCACCTTAGTGCAACATGGGTTGTGAATAAGATTCACAATATGGAATTAACATACACAATACAGAATTAGGGTTTCTACTCTATGGCACCAACTTTGAGGTGGTGACAATTCATTTAAGTAAAAAAAAAAAAGTCACTTAAATTAATTTTACAAAAGAAAGAGGTAACACTGGCCAGTACTATTATGCAAGGGATTGGCGAGATACATGTAGCGTACGTATGTGTTCAGATAAGTGAAGATAAACTTCGTGTTCAGTTGAAGCCTTACTGCGAATTTTTTTCAGTTTTTTTTTCACACTTAAAAGAAGTCTTTAACTTACAATATAATAGCTTTTTAAACATTGATAATAATGTTGTTTTAATGGGTTAATATTCAAACGTAGTACGTGTGACAAGCACACTTGCACAAAAGTAATGACAGGCACAGAGTTCAATACGGTAGGCAACTAATGCGATATATAAAATTATGTACAGGTTTATTGTATAAATTCAATGGTGGAGTGGTAATTTACACAGGGTTGGGTGCAATCTAACCTTTACATTGATCATCATTAGATCTTAAGAGCCAAGTGTTCCGGGTGTCATTAGGCTTATTCGCTTAGCTTTATCAGAGTCTGGTGCTGCCGTAAGGAGACTGGTATGGCTGGTGCTGACGCTGTCTGCTGGTGGGCTGTCGGAATGGTTCCAGGTCTTGGGTAGTCCAACTGTCTGTATGGGCAGGGATCAGCTGCAGCTACGGTCAGCGAAGCCAGATACGGGTCTTATTAATTAGACGCTGATGAGTTGACAAGCTGATGAGGTGCTGATAAGGTATGAGCAGTTGACTATTTGAGTCGACAAGAGGTATCAGCAGTGAGTCGATAAGTGCAGACTACCTATGGATATAAAGCTGGAACGATATGATTTCTGAGAAGGACATCTTCAGAATAATAACATCCTAAAGAAACTATACGCTAGTTACATAAATCATAGTGTTCTAAATATAACTATGGGAACTAACATGTCTATATTGCATTTGTCAAGGGAGATAACAATAATGGAGAAATCTCATAAAGGGAAGTAACAAATAATAATAATGTTATATAAGTAATGTTTACCAGTCACGATTAATAGCCCGCACCACCCGCACACTGCTAGCTACGCCAGTGCCTAGTACAATACAATAGCAGCCTAATGAGTTTGAAGCTTTTTGGTATTAGGCTACTAATAGATTACAGACGTTTCTTCAAAAAATAAGATTGTTACGTCTTACGCATTTCATGTGTCAATCTAGTCATGCATGTTGATCTGTGACTTAAAATATGCTAAATCATTGGTTTTCCTGGCTGACTCAGACAACCCATTCAATTAAAAGATAAGAGAAAGCAGAACGGTTAGAGAGGCACTTACGTTAATGTGAAAAGCTCTTGCTTCCTCCTAGTACATTCACAAAAAACGCGATTTGTATATGTATATACCATGACCCATTTTTTTAAATATAAATCTTTTTTCATTAAATACCGGATGTGACAGCGCTATATAAATTATTGTAATTATTTTCATTATTAATGACTTCATACCATAGACTATATATTACATGGACTGCCAACACTAAGGAAACTAAGCATAAGTTCCATTCACCGAGGCGTCCTTGGTTGCGTGGTAAATTGACTTCCGGTAGAATTTGTTACTATATAAAGAAACTATTCCCGAAGATTTTTACCATCACTTTTACAGCAAATCATAAATGGAAACTTAATTGTCATATACGATGTTACAGAGGTAAGTGTGCACAAATCAATTTGTGACTTAGATCTATGACTATAAAGCTTTGTAACTGATTTTCTTAGCCAATATAGATAATTAGCCAAGCCTGTAGGCCCTATTTCGTGTATTCTTGTTTACGACATTAATTGTCTGCTAATTGGTGCTGCCAGTTTGGATTATTTGTTTTTCTTTTTTTTTTTTCATCACATTTGATAATTATTATCATTATTTTTACAATGTATATTTTAAATGTGATAAGCGATTTACTGAAAGAGTCAATACATTTCTGAGAGTGTCATTTATTAATTTTGTATGTAATGGGTGATATAGGCCTAAGTTAAGTCTGTGAATGAGTCAGTCTAAATAAAATAACAATATAGTGAGTCAATAAGCCTACAATCTTACATCTTTACCAACTTTTGTTCAGATCTACAAATATTTTTTTTATTCAATTTGATTTTAATTTCAAGATAATGTGCATTTTTATCTATAGTAATGGAAAATCAACCATAAAAAAAAATCAACGATGTATGTATGACTAACTGAAAAATCTGCATAAAAATTTCGGCCTTCAAGTTTTTAGTGTTTTTTTTTTTTTAACTAACTAGAATCCCAAATAACATCCAATTCTTCTAAAAGCTATAAAAAGATCTGATATTGTTTGGAATATATTCGCCCAATAAAATTTTAGAATCATCAGGCTCTACTTCACTAGAAAGTGATTGTACACATAAACATGTAGACTTTCACCCAGATGTAGTGACCTATGGCTATAAACTTTATCTACAAATACGAACTTACACACAACACACTACTACACTACTATATATATATATATATATATATATATATATATATATATATATATATATATATATATATATATATATATATATATATAATAGAACACTAAACACTATTTATGTAAATGCCCATTTTTAAGTTTGTAAAATAATAATTTGTTTTTATAAAAAATCTGGCTATGCCTATAGTACTCTTAACAAAATTATGACTAAAAATATTATGAACGTCGAGTCTCTAGATTCATCATCTTTGTGTGTCTGATAAACCCAGAGAATGAAGATATAGAATCTATATAGGCCCCCTATTATATAGAATCTAGCTCTAGTTGACTCTAGACTAGATCTAGGATAATTTCAAGTCTAGATGTTCAGCTTCATCTTACCTTGATCTTGATGATTAATTTTAATCTGACTTCCTGACTTGTTAACTTAAACTTAAATTCGTCTTACTTAGCCCTTAGGCGCCTTAGCCTTAGCTTCTTCATATGTGAATCATGAATGGAAGTGCTTGGCTCACAGTGTCACAGATCGTTCTTTAAACTATTTGAAGATCTACTTTATCTTTACTAACGACTCTAATCTATATCTAGTTTATATCTATATTTTATATGATAATAATAGACCTAGACTCTTATACTTATAATAAAGACAAAGTTATAAGATCTAGAATCTGTATCTAGATCTATTCCCATTTGTGATTTATACACTGATTATACACTACAGATTTAATGTTTCTGATGAGCAATACTACTATCTACAGCCATGCCCATTAACATAGACCCTACTCATGTACTAGATCTAGCTCTTTTGATCACAACTCATATCTTGCCTAGATATAAACAACTGTACTAGATTGGACTAGACATTCTAATCGGTTCTATTTTCGTTTTTCATTATTCTCACATATTCTAGTAGGCAATAGGTACCAAATTGTGCTAGATTTATTCACTGTAGATCTAGATCTTAACTTTTCTCTTAACTACCAAAGAAGTACACAAAGGATGTTGAAAGGTACCCAAAGGGCTCTAATTGCTACCATTCAATGTGTGGATTCAAGTATTTACCCAGATACTGCCACAATATGCTGTTATTGTTTTCAAAGGAGTTTTCACACAGTGCCAGAAGCTGTATAAATACATTTAACAGTAAGTTTTTAAGTAATTAATCATTTATTTTTAAACGTTATGTAAGTCTATTTTAATTGTAAGAATCCATGTGCTATTTTATTTAAAGCTAACTTATAGGTGAATATTTACACAATATTGTTGTTATGTTGTAAATAAAACATATTATATTCCCTCCAGCCTGTGCAGGGTATTTCTAAAGTGATAATTTTCTCATGCAGGCCAATACCACTCTTTTGTTATCTAAGGTGTTTTCCTTCAAATTATACTTTCTTGCATAAGAATTAAATATATTATGCAACAATTCTCAATTAGAAGTACAGATTAACCAGTTATCTTGGTGGAAAAGGATGTCAGATGAGTTGAGAAAATGCTTAAAGAAAGTCTTTACTTAATTCTTTGAACTAAGTCACTATAAATATTTTGGAGATTTTTAAAATTTAATTAGAATTTTATTATTGCTCACATTAAAAGCAATTGTTCTTTTCTTTTCCGCAGATGTATATTTCAAGAAGAAATGATGCTTTCTTATTTCTAAGAGTTTATCAATAGGATGAATGCCACAAAACTCACTTGTTATGCCAGAAACTCTTCCTACGAAACTTCCAGTAAGTAAAAAAAAAAGTAAAGTTTCCCTTTCAGACCTTGTGATCGATAGGGCAGATGATGTAAAGATCATCTGTTTCTGACCATTCTGTTGCCTACGGTTAACGAGGGTGTCATGTGGCCAGCACAGTGACCAACCGCCATTACTTTCCCCAACTAATGTCAGGTACCCATTAGAGCTGAGTGGACTCAGACTCAAATTAAAAATTCCAGTCTTCACCAGGATTTGAACCCCGGTCCCCGGTTCAGAAGCCAAGCGCTTTACCGCTAAGCCACCAGACCTCCTTCCAGTAAGTAGGGCAGCTTAAAATTTAATACTTTTATCTTAGTGCAAAAAGAATAAAAGCTGTCTTCAAATTCTCCCTTTAAATTTGCAAAGATATGTTTATAATTTAATGTATGCAGTAAAAAATTATGTTTCAAACACTCAGTACAATATTCAATGACTCTCTTTATTTGGGTTACCTCAGCATGCTTGTGCAGAAAATTTCCTGAATTTTTTTTAAAATCTGTTCCCTTCACTTTCAAGTGCATTTAATCATTCATTAAATTTTCATAATATTACTGAATATAATGTCAAAGATTAAATATTGTTATTATTATACTATTCCTTTTTTTTGTAATATTTTAGTTTCATAATATGTTCCCATAGCATTTTTTGTGTAAAACCCCTAATATACTTTACTATACTCCTAATATACTTTTTAAGGAACTGTTTTGTTAGATGTTTTCAGAATTGATTTTATCCGTAAAGGACTTGAACATATGGAAGTTTGGTACTATATGAAACTAAGATTGAATTGGTGACTTGTTATGAATTTAATGTATGTTGTTTCTATTCCATCAACAGTACTAGAATTTGTCCAGTGCCTGTGATCCTCTGAGTTGAAGGAGAATGTGCTCCATAATACCTACTAGGAGCTTGCTGATAGCTGGAAGTTCATGAATACTATGTTGTCCTTGATTTGATGATTCTGAAAACTACCATTTCTGAAGACTTGAGCATTATTTCTATAATTTAAAAAAATCTTTTCAGGAAATATTGTGTTTATAATATTAAGAAAGTGAAGATAATATTGTTCTTACTAATATTATTGACTTATTAAAATAGAAAGCACATCATTACCAATATTCACTTGTCAATAAATGTTAGCATTATTCATTTTTTAGTTACATGTTCAAACTATTAAATTTTATTATTTAAATTATAGCAACTTTCTCTTTCAGTCCAGCTTAAGATACATTCCTGTAAAAAGTCTATAATAATAAGTTAATGTCGATGTAGTATTGTTCAGACACTTACAAGTTTAATCATCTATACTTCACAAAAAAAAAGTGTTTGAATGGTTTTCATTTGTTTGTACATCAAATATGTATTAATATAATTATCATTTTTAGATGAAACATTAAATACTGAAGATGACCATTTCAATTTCTGATGTAGGCCTATTCTCATTTCATGAAATAAACAGAATATTATCTGAAATTTCATCCCTTCATGGTAACTGTAACTGGCTTCATAAAAAAATGGAGTGATGACTGGGTTGACTATACATTTTTGTATAAATAATGCATCAATGAATGTAGCTTATACTGTTCTTTTCCTCATCTTGAAATGTGTGTACTGATAATTAGCTGTTGCATGATACTCTAAATGACAAATATCTTCTACTCATTACAATAGCATATTTCCATGCTGTTTGGCTAAGTGGAAGCAGATAAAATTTGTTCCTCTATTAGCTGTAAAATCTCGAAATTCATGAGCAGCTGAGAAAAAAAGAAAAGAAATTCAAACTAGTTTAGACATGTTATAAATATATATATTTGCTAATTAAAAAATGTAAGACTACTTTATGTTACAACAATGGACAGCATCTTTAAAGTTGATTTCAATGCAATCACAAGAAATAATTTTTTCTCTACAATTAGGCCTGCTTTAATGATTTTTTTTTATGTAAATAAATTTTATGCATAGGATTAAATATAACATGTACTTAAGGAAATTTTTTACCTATTATTTCACAATTACAAGTAATTTAAAGTGATACATGTATTGATAACACAATGTTATTGGAGAAAGTAAAAGAAAATCTCACTTGTAGTAGATCCCTTTCAATTTGAAAGTTAGTGACAATCAAATCAGGTTTGTGGAAGTAGTATGCTCCTTAAGTAAAAAAAAACAAAAACAATGAAAAATGCATTATAAAAAGTTTTCGCTTTAAATAAAATTTCTCTTGGGTGACTTGAGTAGAAAGTAATAGAAATATGAACTTCATTTAGCAATATGCTCACACTAAGCAGAAGTGGTTTTTACTAATGAAAATTGTCTGTCCAAATAAGCTATTGAAACTACTGTTAGCTTCACATGATATGAACTGTAAAGTTTGACAGTTCTTCCTCTAAGACTTTTAGGTACCGGTATTATCTATCAAGAGCAGGGTAAAACAAGGATGGGTTTTGGCCATGAACACTATTCGGAATTGTTTCGTCTGTACTCTCATAGCGCCTTGGAAGATGGAGTAGGCCCTATATATCCACAGTAGATCGGATGGAAGGCTTCTTAAACTGGCTTGACCAAAACGAGGAAACTACATAACCTGATTAGGGAACTGATGTTTGACGACGATGCTGCTCTCACTACCTTTCGCAGTAATTATTACAAAGGCTAGTCAATACTTCAGTCTTACAATAACTCTCACCAAGACAGAAAAAAGGGCATAAAAAGTCAACATCATCAAACTCCATTTGAGTGAGGGCTTGAGAGGCTCAAATCTTCTCTTGCAAAAGCCCTGGACAGAAACCCTGCTGTATTGCGTAGTGCATACATGTCACCATACAGATCGAGAATTTTTGGTTCTGACCTGTTGAGACTGAGATCAGCAAGTCTGGGGCAGTCAAACAGAAAATGAGGCACGGGGGCACCAGGATTCGAAATTTGGCCATAGCCGTGAGAAACATGAGGCAACAGGACAGTGGCCTGTCCTGCACTGTGTTATAATAACTTGCCATAAAACATCACAGAATGTACTTTTTCTATTTTATCAACGACAGCATCTAAATGCCAAACATACTTTTCTTACATTTTTCAACTCGGAGAAAACTTTACATCTAGACTTATTACTTTTACTTTAGGCCTACACATAATATAGGACTTTTTTACAACTTATAAACGAAAGGTCATTTTAGCCTATTATAGTAAGAGCATATAGATCTAATTTTACCGGGTTATCCTTCTGAATAAGTCTTACTATTTGGTTTATATATATATATATAGGCTATGCTCTCACAAGAACCTCAATTCAATCAATGTCGTAAACAAGAAAATACACGAAATACAGGCTTGGCTAATTAGTCTATATTGGCTAAGAAAATCAGCTATAAAGCTTTACAGTTATAGATCTAAGTCAGAAATTGATTTGTGCACACTTACCTCTGTAACATCTTCTTTAACAATTCAGTTTCCATTCATGATTTGCTGTAAAAGTGGTGGTGAAAATCTTCGAGAATGGTTTCTTTATACGTAAAAAAAAATCTACCGGAAGTCAATTTACCACGCAACCAAGGACGCCTCCGTGAACGGGACTTGTTTATTGAAAAATATAGGCTTAGTGCGTAGAGTTGGCAGTCCATGTAATATATAGTCTATGCTTCATACTAAGCATACGTTTGCCATTAATTATAATAGTATAAAAATTGATTTAGATCTAGATTTATTTTTTAATTAAATAATTTTTTTGTAAGCCTTAAGTGTAGTATTTTTAGATCTTTTTCTTTTCAAATCGCAGAAAGTAGATCTTTATAGCCATATTGAGCTGTGAATAAGTTGGGCGGTTTGCAATTTCGCGGCTGTGTGTATGTGTTGAAGTTAATTTCTATTAAGTATTGTTAAAGAGATAATTGTCGCGCCTATCTTTTTTTTTTTTTTTTTTTTGCTGCGTTATATCAATGTTTTCTAACTTAACCTCTCTCATCCCTTGTTTTGGTTAAATTTCATTGAAACTATTAAAAGACGGGAGAGGGAAGGAGCAAAAAAACAACAACAATGGGAGTGCCATCAAAGGCCCATGCCGACCAGCAAAATGATTAGGCCAAACACAACCTCGAAGACATCAAAGCAGTCCATGCCGCTCGTGCATAGGCAGCATAGCGGAAAGTACGGTCTAACGTTTTGCAAATGATAATACGTACAGTGTATAGTGTATTTTTCTTGATATTCTTGTTGAAATTAATTTTAATAATAATTTTAAAAAAAAATACAAGAAAACGTGTTCGGGCCTTTGTGTCTTGCTGCTGACACTTTTTTTTAAAGTTGTCTGCATTGAAATTTTCTTTTTTCTTTGGTCGCGAACAGACCGGCCCATTTGGTAACGGCCCACCGGGCATTTGCCCGTTTGCCCATATAGCCAGTCCGCCCCGGAGCATCACATTAAGAAGTGAATATGATGGAACAGCATAGTGCACTATTAACCAGTTGTAGACATACTAATCCTGATCATAATATTGGCCTAACTCTAGATCTAGATCTAGTAATTTTAAAATTAAAAGTGTAAAGTCATACGAAATCTAGTCAAGATCAAGATTCTATATCTAGTCTGTATTCTAGATCTAGATCTAGACTATATTTAGAACTAGTCTAGAAATCCAGTCTAGATCTAGATTCTTGATATATTCTTATTCTAGATGTAGTCTGGACTTCAAAAGTAGATAGATCTATAGTGATTATATTTTATTCATCAGGATTAGGAAACTTGTTCAGGTGATGGTAAGAATGTTTCTAAATTTAATTAAATATCATTGTAAAAATTTCCAATAACATTTGAATAAATGTCATAAACAGTGTGATTTTATAATATAATTGACACTAATTTTACATTGAGTAGAAAAAAAAGGAGGTAATCGTCTTACTGTATTTGTTCCAGAAAAAGAACTAACTAGCAAAATTGTTTATTTGAACATATTTGAAGAAAGTAGATCAGGAGGGGTGACACCCTGAGATACCGCACCAGGTGCACCGACACTGTCTTGAAGGTTTTCATGCTGTTTTTAGATTATCCGTTAACGCTCCTCTACTTATTCCATAAGAGTAAGAAGAGTCTTATCAAAGACGAAGTATTATCCTGTTTGCTTTTATGTGAAAAATAACGCCAAATGATTTTTTTTACAAGACTATAGCTATTCCTGGTCCATTGGTGAATTCGATAGGGGCCGCCTCTGAGTTTGTGTGATAACACAAAGTCTCTTTGTAATCTTGTTAAATGTTTATATTCTGTGAATCGTTTATAAGAATGTTATTATTATATATATATATATATATATATATATATATATATATATATATATATATATATATATATATTGAATTATATTATATTTGTAAAATACCATTGATCAAGAAATCTCTTACACAGGTTCGTTTTAACTCTTACAAACTTGCTAAGAACTGGTTGTTGACAGTTTCGTCACCTGACGACTGCTATTTGATAAAAACAAGCTCTATCTCTATTATATTTGATTTTCGGTATTTCTCCAAAAAGGCTGCATTATATAAAAAAGCATTTTAAAAAATATCACACTAATTTCGTATTTTTGAAAGCATTGTTAGCGGCCCCCGAAAGGGAAATAGTTTTGTGTGGTCTGTTTGTCCGTCCGTCCGCCCCGTTTAAATCTCGTAAACTAGAAAATATATTAAAAATCCGACATCATGATATTTTAGATCTTTCAAAGTTCTGATGCAACGGCTCCTTTTTTTTTCTGAAAGCGAAAAATTAATTTTTAAAATCAACTATACAAGCAGTTTTTTTCTTAAAAATACACATTTTTTTACAACTATTCCATATTAATAATAACAAACATGGGAGGCTATTTAGTAAGAGAGATGAATATTTACCATATTTTTAAAACATTTATGCAAACGGTTTTAGATTTTTTTCTGAAAAAATATTTTTTTTTATAAATGTATTGGTAAGTTAAGTAAGTTCTGTCATACTAACTACTACATTTACAAAAAGAAAATGTTTACTTTTATTTAAAGAGAAAAAATTTAATATGCATATAAGTAGTTTTTCATAATTATTGTGTGAACTAACCATGCACTACATACATATCTGTAGGAATTCGATATGGAATATTTTGTACCTTCTTTTTACGGAAATGTTTTTTTTTTTTTTTTGTTTCTTGAGGCTTTGAATAAGAGTTAACCCTTTACAAAACAATTATATCATTTAGATAGTCATTATATGACATCTGTTAGGCCAAGCTCACATCTAACTTCACCTTCACTTTCAAATATCCCTAGGTCTGCTGGACCCTTGGGGCACTACACAAGATCTGTCAATCTTCTTTCTCCATTCTTCCGATTTTGAGTTTGTGTTTCCACACAAACTGTCTTTGTAACCTTGTTTTTCTTTTTCCTAAGTTTACTTATTTTTTATATGCGGTCTATTGTCCAGTGCTCAGTGCCCACTGCCCAATGCTCGTGCCTAAATTTTATTCTTCCGAACCTTATATGAGCCAGCCCCATCCTTCAACCAACTAGAGACGTCCATCCCATCTGTTAATCACGACGCAGACGAGCCTCCTATCAGAAGCATATAAGATAAGCATAGAGACAACATGAACAATCAACGATGATTAATACTCATGCCTTTTTAAAATCTCATTGTATTCTCATTATATGTGTACATCTGTTTTTAATTGCCTACATGTTATAGTTGTGCCTGTATTTGTGGGCTAATTACTGCATCACCTCCAGCCTGTATCTAGTCTTAAGTGTGCAAGTGTTAGAACGAAAATTTCCCCAATGCAGCAGACACAATATAATATATTGATTTATAGATCTAGACTAGTTTTATTCTCAAACTGTGATTTATGCACAAAAATTAGACTGCCTCCCCCACCAGGTACATGCAATCGCCCCACCATACATCATTGGCCAACATACCAGAAGGGGCAACATAATATAAAATGGGTTAAAATATCAATAAGTAGCAGATATTATATGGATATTGACTAATTTTGTTCATAAACTGTGATTTTTTGTACAAAAATAAAACCGACCCCAACCCTAGATGCAATCGCCCACCCCCACCCTTCCAAAAGAATTGACAATAATACCAGAGGTCCGTTTTATACGTAAAATAAGTAAGAAGATGGGTTTTTCTAAGTTTCTAAATTATAAAACACCATCTGCGTAAATAGACTTTCTTTTATACATTTTATTCACACAGAGATAAAAAAAAACATACCTATACATTATATATATATATATATTAGTCTTTATACTTAAATAATTACATAAACATGCGACTGAAACAAATAACGTACTTGCAGCAACATAGTACATTAAAACAACAACAAAAATTTAAAACACAAACAGTAGATCTAGTATTCTCTCCGGCATCAATGCAACACTTATATATGCATGTGTTCTATCAGAATTAACTTTCTTAACTTCTTTTATGGAAAATAAACTTTTGTAATTTCTTTTATGGAAAATAAACTTTCGTAATTTCTTTTATGGAAAATAAATTAACTTCCTAACGCAGACATATATTATATCTAGTAAAAATACCTACAATGGACATGGAGATCTCTAACAATACGCACAAATGTTAAGAAAAACTTCAAAAAAGCTGAAACAAGGCGTTGTTTTGTAAAATAGTTATAAGAAGTAATTTTTTTAACCCTAACCTATGTAACATATAATTTAATGTTTAGATCTAGATCATCAAAAAATAAGAGCTCACTCATCTCATAATTATTATTTTTGCAATTTAAGATCTAGGCATGGAACTATACTAAAGGAATGACTTCAAAATAGGTCTTTGCGCATCCTGTTTGCGCGTCCTACACTGTATTTCTTTAAAAATTACAGACTCGAACGCGCGCGATTTACCCATGTTGATTAGAAAATGATTTTTAGCTCTTTATAAACAGATTCTTAAAAACTTCATCCATGGTAGATATATTTTTTTAGAACAAAAGATCATGACAAAATTACTTTATTTTTGATCAACCTACTCAAAATTATATGTTCTCAGGGATTCCAACGTTGGTTTTTTTCTACTAGATATGGTCCAGTTTTATGTGCTACTTGCAGATGAGCCTACAGTTCCGCATTAATCGGAACCGTCCCGCTAAAACATTTAAAAAAACTCACATGTTACGCCGTTCCTCATTGGCACTTTTATTTTGTTCCGCAAAGTCCGAATTCCGACAAAATAAATCGTCATTATTTTTTATTAATGTAAAAATATGTTGTATCATGACCTTTTTAGTTGATAGCAATTATGCTAAAATTGTGATTCAAAAACACAATCCTCCCACTGTCAGGTCCACTTTTAATAATTGGACAGACACAAATGTTGCAGAAATGTACAAGTTTCTCGCAGTTTTTATTTCGATAGGTCTACAAAACAAAAAGTCTGTCAGGGACTTTTGGTCTAATAAAGACATTTATTATCAGCCATGTTTTAATACCATGTTTACAAGAGCTAGATTTGAGTTCTTGTTCTTAAGCATGATGCATGTAGGTCGAGCGGTCTCGGTCGGTAAGGATAAAGTTGAACCCTTCGTAAAGATGATGTGTTCAAATTTTCAAAAGGCATTTTATCTTTTTGAGGAGGTTACTATTGATGAGATGGTTATATGATTTAAAGGCAGGTTTGGACCATTACAGTACAACCCTAGTAAGCCTGAAAAGGACCACATAAAAAATTATGGCCTTTGTGATAGTAGTACATGTTATGTGATAAATCTTATAACTTATTATGGAAGTGACACTTCTTACTCAGACTCTTTAAACAGTATTACCAGCCATGCAGTAAAAATATTTGATACTCTTCTACAACCACTTCAAAGTGGGCATCATAGTTTTGCTAATAGATATTATACATCAACAGATCTCTTGGAATATCTAACTCAGAAAAGATTTTATTATACTGAGAGTCAACTTGGTTAGGAAAAATTTCCCTGCCGAGCTCAAGAAGCAAAAGCTGCGTCACAGAAAAACTCAATTTTACAAGTCTGTGGGCAGTATAGATGCTCTTTGTGTGGCATGGCAGGATAAAAAAGCTAAGAGGCCTTGCATTATGGTGTCCACAAAATCAACCAATCGCATTATTATTGTGCATCATAAGCGCAATGTTGTCGAGAAGCCAGAAATGGTTCACGACTACAATAGGATGATGAATGGTTGCGACAGAGCGGACCAAATGCTCTCTTATTATTCTGTGCATTCTAGTGGTGCATGAAATGGTGGAAGAAAGTCTTCTTCTGGGTATTACAAATTGCACAGATTAGTGCCCTCATCATTTACAATGCCACACAGGTTACATGTGACCAGCCTTCAAAAAAGCTTTTTTTAAAAAAAATTTAAAGAAACTTTAATTGATGGTTTAGTTGATGCTGCCACTGCACTGGTTGATGTTCCCAGACAGGTGAAAGTGAAGACTGTTAAAGCTGACAGCAAAATGGCACCTTGGCCCCATCTTGTTCATATGAAGAGAATGATTGCCCTTGTGTCTATTGCAAGAGTCAATCACAACGGAAGCGCACTAGATTCTTTTGCTCGGGTTGCCCGTCGCAACCTCGGCTCTGTGTGAAACATTGTTTTCGTCTATACCATGAGGATCTGACAAAACAATAGCTTTCCAGGAGCATCAATATAATCTAAATATATGTAGGTATGTGTGTGTGTGTGTGTGTAAAGAATGTAAATATTTCTTTTTCACTGGGTATTGTTTTCTGCCAAAATGATTTCCAATTGGATTTACACCTCTACGCGTCTAAGGTAATATCTGTTTTATAATCTTCACTGCATGTTGAAGTGTTGTATATCTAAGGTAATATCTGTTTTATAATCTTCACTGCATGTTGAAGTGTTGTATATGTGACAAGTCAAAAACTCGCTGTCAGAGTCACTCAAATTTATCACAGCATTAATTATTATTTTTCCTTATTTATTTATTTTATTTCAATTATTTCCCCGTCCTAACCCCAATTTCTTCACCCGCGCCACCTTTTCCGCTCCAGGCTAGACTTAGTTGACCACCTTGGAGATAGCTAAGGCGCGTCCTTTCATTTATCTGCCCTTGATCGGGGAAAGGTAGACACACAATCTCTTTTGTCTTGCCCGCCGGATGTCTGAAGGACGGTCGCGGTTGACCCCACCTTGGTTTGAATGCAAGCTAATCCTTCTCCCCCCCCCCTTCTCTCAAGTCTCTCTTTGATCTAAGAGATTACCCTGGTCAACACACCGCGTGATATTCCAAGGTGCGGCTCCCACCTCGAGTCAAATCCACCCACGTGTAAGATAAATCTTAGCCTAGGACATTTCCTGTGTCCGCTCACATTTTCCAGGCCTTTGTATATAAGGTAAATTAAATAAAGTCAGACCCTCTCTTTCTCATTCGAGCTGAGCTATCGAGTCTGGACTATATCATTTATTCTCCCTCCTAGAGGAATACCTGGTGGTAAGCCGAACTTAATCACCAGTTCCATCTTAATTACTCTGTGTATATTTCCATTGGATTTTATCATGTGTATTTTGCTTAGTTCATTTATATTTAATGAGTGCATTGTGTATTTCTCACTGGCGTAAGTAGAAAACATAAACATGTGCTATGTATATTTATTTATGTATTGCATTAATCTATCAATGCTACGTTGCTCAATTGATCGTTGATGCAACCATGTATATATTTGTACATCTTAGTCTATTTCCTTTATCTCGGTTGATCGCCTTGATAATTCTACTATCGCACTAATACTGCGCTTAGAAAGGAGATATGAGTTATCTCCCCTGTATTGAATCATCTCCCCTTTATGCTCTAAAGCAATTTTACCAATCTGACGAATGCACCTCAGTCGAGGGCATCGATAAGATGCATAAGAGACATGTCCTAACTTGTCTTTATTTATCCGCAGCCTCCCTCAGGTGTCTGCCTATTTATCGGATCACTTACCTGCCTATTTGCCTATCACCTATTGCCTAGTTATTGGATCAACGATCTATTTACCGGCAGTTGTGCTTAGTGCTACTCAGCACTGTATTTGCTATCAAGAATCACCTATTGCCTATTTGCCTACTGGCCTATCTATGTGCTTAGTGCTAATCAGCGCTGCACTTGCCTAGTTGCTACCAAGAATCACCTATTGCCTATTTACCTGCCTATTTATCCATTGGATCAACGATCTATTTACCTGCATCTGTGCTTAGTGCTATTCAGCGCTGCACTTGCCTACTGAGATCTACTCAACTCTACCACTTGGCGCTATCGGCATTGCCCGCCTATTCGTCAGCCCACCTGTCAAGCTATTAGGTGCGACGTCCCTATGGATTCAGATCTGTGTGAGACGTCATAGCTACGCCAACCCTCTGCAACTCACTGGACATATCCTGTCAACTACGCTGCCCACGGCAGATCAGCTCTGCCCGCAGTAACCTTGTGCCCACGGTAGCCGGCCACCCGCCCTACTGTGCCCACTACAGATATTAGATTTTGGGGATTGAGACTCCACAAGAACTATATCACCGGCGTCCCTCTATCCGCTAGAGCGCCACCTCCAGCTGCAGAACCTCAAGCCAGGACACAGCCAGCTGCGACATCAACAGGAAAACCAGCTAAGTCGGACGACAAAGTGACATACTCTCTTATTAGGTGCAAGAGTGATGATTAAACATAGAATATACTAGAGATAGATGCAAACCCTCCCCCTTTTTATCCTCATATGTATATTTATGTAAATAAATATTCTTTATTCTAACTTTTGTATCTATCTTTCATTGCTTTGTCTCGTTGCGTGTCTGCTCCCGATTCATATGCTGATAAGTGGGGGTGTGATAGCATTAAAAATAATCATCCCCTAGACATAAAACGTGCCAAACACACATCACATTTCCCCACCTGTCACAGTATATCTAAGGTAATATCTGTTTTATAATCTTCACTGCATGTTGAAGTGTTGTATATCTAAGGTAATATCTGTTTTATAATCTTCACTGCATTTTTAAGTGATGTATATCTAAGGTAATATCTGTTTTATAATCTTCACTGCATTTTTAAGTGTTGTATATCAGATTATTCAGAAATGAATCCTCTTTTTTATTAATGAAAAGTATTTAGTCAAAATGGTAAATAAAAAAAAATAAAGATAATATATTAATGTTATTGCAAAGAAAAAAATCTGCGAAAAAAAATTGACTATTATCTAAGATATGAAATTACAAATGATTTACATGTCAGAGAATAAAGAAAGGGTAAAAAGGAATTCTTATGCATATCTTTGTAGTTTGATATATAATTTATATTGACTGTAAAAAAATATATATTTTATAATAGATATGAAAAATAAAGTAGTTTAATTAAAATTAATGCGATTTAGAAAAAAAAAACTTTAATTAAATTAAATAAGCAGGAAATTAGGAAAAAAATATGTTTATGTTTATTAAAATGAATCCTATACTCTTAAGCGAGCAATTCTTATGTGTATGTATGTATATATATTTATATTTATATATATATATATATATATATATATAAATTTTATTTCAAAAACGGCTCTAACAATTTTCTTTAAAATTTCAAGGTACGTGCATATTAGTGAGAAAAAAAACTCAACTCATTGGCCACATCGGGAAAACTCGCGGTCGACCGTTATATCGGTTTGAAAATAGCTCTTTTCGAAAAATTAATTTTGGCTAGAATGTTCTATGAATGAAATTTTCTATATGACGTCAATGGGAAAAAAAACTTGACACCGCTTACGTCACTAGGCTCACAGCAGTACACTAAGACATTTCTTCGCAAACAAGAACAAGTTTTAATGATTCAATTGGCATGATTAAACATTAGCGCACCATCTTATTGTACATTGATCCATTATGAAACTATGGAAGAAAAATAAGCGAGTTTAAATATCTTTATATATGATTAGTTATTGTGTTTTAAATTGTATTTGCATTACATTTTTATTAAATGAAAGCTGACGATGCCGTCTTTTGGACTGGCGTTTATCATATTGATTGACACCCCAAAATGACAATTGTGTCTTTTTAAGGACATTTTTATGAGTTTCAGGAGATTTCCAGGAGCTCCTTGAAAACAAGGGAACCCTATTATAAATTATAATGGTTTAATTTAATAATTTACACCTAGAATTAGCGCGGGGCTTTTGAATCTTAGGGGTCCACTGCGGCAGCATATGCCTAAGGCAGGCCCTGACGATATCCAGCTCGAGGGCAACGAATTTTCATCACGCTGCTGCTTTTTTTTTTGGTTAGCCTATAAACCTCGGTAAAACAGAAGTCATGTTCCAGAAGTCACCCAATAAAATCTACTCAGCCCAAAGATCAGCGCGAATAGACATCCCTTAACGTGGTAGACAACTTCACATATCTGGGAACCATAGTATCAAATGACGCATTGCTTTAAACTACTTTAAAGGGAGGTTGATATGTGATCAGGGTTAGTCGTGCTTTTGGACGCCTCCAAGCGAGAGTGTGGCGAAATAAATCGCTCCGACTGTCTACAAAAATCAGAGTCAACCAGTGATTCTCTCAACCCCTCTATGTGAATCTGAGTACTTTATAGAAAGCAGCTAAGACTTCTTGAACGACTTCCCCAAACACCGCAATACAAACAGCGATATTCTTGCAAAATGGTATGAACTTCTTATAATCCGACAGTCACGCATTGCAGGGCACTTATTCCGTATGGTAGACGAACATATTTTTGGCAATGTTTTATTTTTAGTAAGCTGAAAGGTTGTCGGAGTAACAGAGATGTCTCACAATAACGCTTCTTTAGAATACTAACGCGATGTTTTTAACTCTTAGGAAAAAATGCGCGATTTTACTTTGTTACTAGGTGCATGTTTTACACTATAACGTAGAGATTTTGCATCACTTGATGATTCTTACTAAAGCCATAATAATAAGGCTTGTCTTCGAGTCCGAAGATTAGTGAGGAATGCAGTATTTCCAGTGACTGTGCAGCCCCAGCTGTGACATACATATTTTACCACATCCAGGGCAAGCATAACAATTGTCCGCAGGTGGTCGATTTAGATTTTCTTTTCGCCGTCTGCGTTTGTCCTCGGCATCAGATTTTCTTTTGGTCTCAAATGTGTTTCCCGCGGCCTTTGTGAGTGACCTCCAGCTGTCTCGTTCGGAGGCCGCATAGAACCAGATGCTCTCTTCTATGTCAGCAAAGGAAAGTTGACGGCTAAGCTGGTCTTTAAAGCGTTTTCGTGGGGCGCCTCTGTTACGTCGACCACCTTTTAGCTCACCAAAAAAAGACAGCCTTTGGCATACGTTCGTCTCCCATACGGGAAACGACGTGCCCTACCCAGTGCAACTGTCGGAACATAAGAAGTCCCTCTATACTGTCCATACCGGCGTTGGCAAGGACATCGCTGTTTGTAGTGCGGTCCTGCCACCGTATGTCCATGATGGAGCGCAAGCATCTTTGGTGAAAGCACTCAAGAAGTCTTAGTTGTTTTCTGTATAGTGTTATAAACCTGGTGGTGGCACAGATGGGGGTAGTGGTATGTGTGTAGTCAGCCGATGCAAATTGCCCCAGGCCAGCGCTAGACGAGCGGTCAACCGTGACCAGTTACGACGGTCAGCCGAGACGAGTGTCAACATGACGGTTCGGAAGGATCGCCGTCGTGAACAGAGCTCAGGAGCGTCACGAGGGATGTAGTCATGTGACGAAGCTAGAAACGTCTAGCGATGTTCCGTCCGGTTCTAGAAGGCCTGCAGGGACCCTATATAAAGAGCGGAGGTGTCGCAGAGTTAACAAGATAATTACGTCCTACATGTATCCATGTAGACCTATAAGTTTAGTATATGATTATGTGTGTGTTTTTTAGTTTACAAAATGGTAGATATAAGCCCTTTAAACGGTGACAGAAAATTACAAATTCATAAGATCTAGAGCTAAGTTCCTCACATTAAGTGTAGCCTACATTTAAATATATATAATTGAATGTAAGCAGTAGGTATGTAACTATATATGTAGGTATGTCTTCGATAGCAATTAAAACCAGTTGACCAATATTGATAAAACTTCGGATAAACGCTACTTAGATACTAGCGGTAAACCTAAAATATGTTAAGTCGCCCTACCATAAAGTGAAGATCCTAAAAAATAATGTAAAAAATTGCCAAACTCTGTGGACACAATATTGGATCTAAGCCGAATGGTCCGCATGACATCGATAGATCCATTCATAATATCGCCTGCAGCTTACATGAGCAGCAAGGAGATACAAATCAAATAAGCATGAAAGGCCAAAAACCAACAAAATATTAAAGGTGTGTCAAGACTCATTTTCTCTCTAATATACGTATGTGTAATACTAAATGTACCCAAGTCCTGGGCAATACCATAACGACACATACAACGACAAAATAAGATTCAGAATGCCACTTCACAGACATGTAATATGTTTATTACATTATCTGCACTATAATACAGAATCAGTTCAGACATTTGAAATATCCAGTATCGATTAAAAATATATCAGCTTAATATTCCATAGACTGAATAGTGACAACACAGAAAAAGAGTCTACACTTAGACTATATTTGTGACAGGCGGGGGAATGTGACGTGAGTTTGGCGCGTTTTATGTCTAGGGGATGATTATTTTTAAAGCTATCACACACCAACCTATCAGCATATGAATCGGGAGCAGACACGCAACGAGACAAAGCAATGAAAGATAGATACAAAAGTTAAAAATAAAGAATATTTATTTACATAAATATACATATAAGAATGAAAAGGGGGAGGGTTTGCATCTATCTCTAAATAATACTAGACTTAATCATCACTCTTGCACCTAATAAGAGAGTATGTCACTTTGTCCTCTGACTTAGCTGGTTTTCCTGTTGATGTCGCAGCTGGCTGTGTCCTGGCTTGAGGTTCTGCAGCTGGAGGTGGCGCTCTAGCGGATAGAGGGACGCCGGTGATATAGTTCTTGTGGAGTCTCAATCCCAAGTTCTAATATCTGTAGTGGGCACAGTAGGGCGGGTGGCCGGCTACCGTGGGCACAAGGTTACTGCGGGCAGAGCTGATCTGCCGTGGGCAGCGTAGTTGACAGGATATGTCCAGTGAGTTGCAGAGGGTTGGCGTAGCTATGATGTCTCACACAGACCTGAGTCTATAGGGACATCGCACCTAACAGGTTGAAAGGTGAGCTGTCGAATAGGCGGGCAAAGCCGATAGCGCCAAGTAGTAGAGTTGAGTAGTGTCGAGTAGACATTGAACATCAAATAGCAAATAGGCAGATCTCAGTAGGAAAGTGCAGTGCTGAATAGCACTAAGCACAAATGCAGGTAAATAGATCGTTGATCCAATAAATAAATAGGCAGATAAATAGATCGTTGATCCAATAAATAAATAGGCAGATAAATAGATCGTTGATCCAATAAATAAATAGGCAGACACCTGAGGGAGGCTGCGGATAAATAAAGACAAGTTAGGACATGTCTCTCATGCATCTTATCGATGCCCTCGACTGAGGTGCATTCGTCAGATTGGTAAAATTGCTTCAGAGCACAATGGGGAGATAATGACAAATGGGATTGGGAAAATAGATGGCTGATAGTAGCAATATAAAAGGTACATAGAAGGGAAAGTAATAATATAAAAATGTACATAAAAGGGGAAATAATACTCTCAAATAAATAACACAGGTGGATAGAGAAAGAGAGGGGGGGGGAATGGGCGGTGGTCAGCGACCCAGATGATTGTTTACATATGACCGTGGGTCGAGAACAATGGAGCGCGCTTGAATGGAGAGGGTGTCCGTTCAAGCGGCGCAACTCTCGTTAGAGTAAAATGACTACATGTGAGATAATTCAATACAGGGGAGATAACTCATAACTCTTTTCTAGACGCAGTATTAGTGCGCTAGTAAAATTATCACGGTTGTCAGCCGAGATAAAGAAAATAAAATAAGATGTACAAATATATACATGGTTGCACCAACGATCAATTGAGCAACATAGCATTAATAGATTAATGTAATACATAAATAAATACATAGGACATGTTTATGTTTTGTACTTACGCCAGTGAGAAATACACAATGCACTAATTAAATATAAATGAAATAATAAAATACACATAGTAGTCTCAGTGAGAAATATGCACAAAGTAACTAAGATGGAACTTGTGATTAAGTTCGGCTTACCACCAGGTATTCCTCTAGGAGTAAGAATAAATGAAGCAGTCCAGACTCGATAGCTCAGCTCGAATGAGAAATGAAAGAGAGTCTGGCCTGATTTAATTTACCTTATATACAAAGGCCTGGAAAATGTGGGCGGAAACAGGAAATGTCCTAGGCTTAGAATTATCTTACACGTGGGTGAAGTCAAACAAGAGATGGGATTCGCACATTGGGAGGTCAATGGGCGTGTTTGTCCTCGTGGTCTCCTAGATCAAAGAGAGACATAGGAAAAAGGGTGGGGGGAGGAGTGATTTGCATGCCACACAAGGTGGTGTCCACTGCGGCTGTCAGACATCCTGCCGATAAGATCAAAGAGTCTGTGTGTATCTTTGCCCCGGTCAAGGGAAGACAAATCGAAAGACGTGGCCTAGCTATCTCCAATGTGGTCAACTAAGTCTAGCCTGGAGCGGAAAAGGGTGGTGCGGGTGGAGCATTAAGGGGTAGGATGGGGAAATAATTAAAATAAAACAAATAAATAATGAAAAATAATAATTAATGCTGTGATAATTTTGAGTGACTCTGACAGCGAGTTTTTGACTTGTCACAATATCTATATCCAAAAGTCCAACTGTCCTGGACTAGGAACAAAACCACACTGCCTTATTATGAGTTACATTATATTCAACAAAAACATCTCACCAAGTAAAAACAACCCAAAACAATAACAGTTTTGAAGTCAACAACCTGAATTGCCCCCTTCTCCTCTACAGTAAACAGGAGACGCAGGCTGACCAGAACTCAGTCCTGACAAGGTGTATTATTGAACATGTTAGACATTAATAAACTACCTTATATAATACAACAATTATGACACCTTTCCCTAGATTAGTAAATAGCACGTCGTTTGCATCTGTTTGATTGGCCAAGGCTAGATCTATTCACTCTAATCTTCAAAAAGATAACTTTTTAGTTTGAGAAGTGAACGTACAAAATATAGTCTATTCAATAGGGTTTGTTGGACTAGTCCGTTTCGTTTCTTTGATTAAAAAGTATTGGGCCGGAAGTCGCTTTGTATTTTTCAGTTCTCTTTTTAAATTAAACTGACATTATTATGTTATAATTTTAAGTGTACCTGATAGAGAAAAAAATTCTGCACAAAAATACGGGTAGTTGGGATATAACCCGATATAGGCTATAAAAAGAAAAGACCTGAAACTAGCGCGTGAAACTACACATTTACAGTACTTTATTTGATGAGTATTTTACCCAAGATCTGTGTTGTTTTTTTAGGACTAGCTTATTTCATGTACCCGGTATTTTCCGATACACAATTTCATACACAAAATAATTGTTGAAAAAAATTGTAGTGATTTTAAACTTTAAATGATTACTTAAAAAGGTGTTACTCTAATCAATTTTGAATATTCTTTTGTTATGAATGTCACTGTTTATTTTGTGTCTGTTCTAGTTTCTTAAATTTTTCTTGAGTAAAAGGTTCGTTTTTCTCCTAATGGGTATACCTGATTTCTCCAAGCAGCCTTTGTAAAATATTGGTCCTAAATAATGCTATGTTTATAAACGAAAAATCGCATGGCTGCATTATGATGAATGTACGTGTTAGTTCAATATATTTTATATTACTAGGTAACTATAAATAACCGCATAAATAGACGTAAGTTGTTTTTTTTTCTGTTAGATAAAGTCATATGGCAAATTTTTGTTTATATCCTAATTCTAAAAAGGAATAATAATAGAATTATACAGTAAAAAGAATCACTAAATTTTTCTTTTAATAGTTTTCAAAGTCTAACTGAGTTTGTGTTTTTGCAGATGTACACAAGCTACACTATGAGTCAGTCCATCTCTTCTAATTGTTTAGAAATGAGTGTAAAAATGTAGGCTTCGATATTTTTAGCCTGAATTTAAGAAGTTAAAAACTTCAAACAACTAATATATTGCTTCTTTCATAAAACTTTGTACTTAAAAAATAAATTTATCCAATGCTCGAAATCCTGCTTGTATACTTAGGCCCTATTTAAATCGATCCGGTATCAATGTATAAGTAGCAATAACCCCGCAAAAAAATTAAATGAAAGAAGATTGAGATATACATATATTTTTGTGACGGTACGCACCGGTACGGGGTACCGGCACCTATTTTCAATGATTACTTTTCTTGTAATTCAACGTTAATTGTTAATTTATTATTAGTTGAAAGTTAGGCAATCTATCACTGAGTACCGGAGCCTCTTTTTTATTTTTACAAAAAAAAAAGCACTTTATATACTTTCAGCCGACATGCCGTATTATTAAAAACACCTCTATGTGAACTTCTCAATCATCTAGAGTCTTAGACAGTCATTATTTTAGACTAGATTTAAGTAGAGTCTAGACCTAGATTTAGTAGGCCTATTATTATAAAAAAAAAATCAGTAATTATAGACATCATTCGCAATTTTATTATTAGGTCTAGGCATTGAAAAGTAAATCTATTAATAAACTATAATAGATCTAAGTCTAACTACTAACTTATTAAATAAGTCATTATAAGTAGAAGTATTATAATGAATATTGTATAGATCTAGATTGACTAGATTATAGATAGATCTATAGATAAATCTCTAGTCTAGTAGATTAAGTATAGAGTATAGTAAACGTATTACAGTATTATTAAATCTATGTCCTATGTCTTTATCTAATAATTAAAAAACTTAAGTCTTTATTAATATCTAGACATTTTTTTAAATAAAAACTAACAATAGGCATATCATAGGCTAGACTCAGCAATCTAGTCTCAAGATAGAATCTATACTATTACTAGATCTATTCGATTTTTATATATAGATATAGACTAGAATTAGATTATAGATCTAAATATACTAATGGAGCGATGATATGAGGTGTTAGCTAATAGCGTTGCACAAGAAACAAACCTGGGTTTTTCTAAACTCTAATACTTGGTATGTAATAGTAAAACAGCACCTACCTAAATAAATCGTAACTAGCAATCAAAAACCTATATTTATTGTAGTATATATAGATCTGTGGTATTTTATATAGCCTTCGTAACTTCTTCTATACAGAAATGACTTTTGTAATTTCTTTTACTGAAAATTGGGCTATTCGCGTCTGACACATATATAATTTTTATGTTCAGCAACAAACCCTATTGATAATTTACCTTCAAGTGGGCGTTTTAAAAACATTTTTAGAACTGCACATCACTGTAGATGTAAGTCGTTATTTTAGATTGTGTTAAGGAAAAAAAAACAACTTTCAAATTACTATTAGAGGCCCACTTAGGAATATATTTTTTTTTAATTATTTATTAAAACTATTAAGGTATATTTCAAGTAGGCTAAAATCTATTTTGTTCATTAATTATACTTAAAAGTACACTCCACCTTGCCCAAGTATTTTCTAGATCTAGTACGGTAAAATAAGAAACAAACAAACAAAAACTTATTTTTTATCTATAGTATAAAGTAGAATGCAAGGCATATGTATGTATGTATGTAGGCTATGTGCCGAATAGAAATCAAAACCGTTAGACCAATCTTGATAAAACTTGGCTTAAATGTTCTTTGGGTACTAACTTAGACCATAGTGTCTGTATTGTAGCCCTAAAACAAACTTAAGATTCTCAAACAAAAAGTTGCTCAACTCTGTTATAGCTATAGTATTTTATGGATCTATGTCATGTTTACCATTTCTACATGATGAGACAAGACGGAGAGGTCACGCATGTGCAGAGATGAAAATCTCTTAGATCTAATTTAGCCCTAATTCAAGAAAACATAATTTTTTACTTTTACACATGAAAATATAAATTAGTGTCTATTGAGATGATTTAATGAAAATTAACCTTCAAATTTGAATTTACAAAACATTTTTTACATAAAATCGTTCACTCTAAATGTTAATAGCATACATACTTTTCCGTAACTCGCGGCATCATTGCATGCGCCACGTAGTGGTACAAATGAAATGAAGGTCAGAGGTCATAATATCGCGCATTATAAAGGCATATTATTAAACTAATAAACTACTTACATAATACAATTTACTTTCAGTTGTGTTTTTAAAGCATTTAAGCATACAACTACCGATTCATTTTAATTTTAATTCTTTATTTTCAATTTACTTTATTCTTTCAGATTTACTTATGCGCATTTAGACCTGTTAACAACGTAGCTACATATATACATTAGCCGTGTCGACAAGCATTTCATTCATCATAGTGCGGTATTTAGGTCAACACTATAATCTACTGTATCTATGCTATTTTCTAGGGCAACACAAAGTGTATAGTCTTTTACTACAATAGGCTCAAAGTTTTTATTTATTGACTTGACTACTGTGGCGTTCAAATTAAATACATTCTAGATCTAGATCTAAATAAAATTAAACTAACAATGTTATATGAACATTAACATTCGAGCGTTCGATTTAATTATTAAATATATTTTTATTGCTTTATGTCACCTACAGTTTACAGTACCAAGGCAACGTGTCTTGAGGTCATGAACTTTCGGCTCTAAATAAAAAAAAAACAGATGTTGGCTTTTGACTAATAAATTGAATAAACTCTATTTTGCGTTATTTTTATATTTAAATCATTGAGAGTTCAATATTTTACTCTCTTAAATATACGTTTTACAATACTTTTAATGAACTTAAAAAATTAAAATATTTTGGCATTGATGGTCCATTGCATCAGTGGATTAAAGATTTTCTGATAGGGAGAGAACAAACTGTAACAATGAATGGCTCTAAATCAACGCAAATAGCAGTTAACTCAGGCATACCCCAGGGAACAGTTAGGTCAATAATAGAATATGCATCCTCTGTTTGGGACCCCTCAACTCAAGAAAACATTAAGAAACTGGAACAGACACAAAATAGAGCAGTGAGATTCATAACAAACGAATATTCACATTTGACTAGAGTAACACTTTTAGTTAAATCACTAAATTTAGAAAGCCTTCAGGACAGAAGACGCAAAAGTAAAGTAGCAATTATACATAAAACACTGAACCATAATCTTCAAATACAAAAACACAATTTAATAAAATACTCAGAAAGACACAAAGATAAAAGCACATTACTTATCCCATATGGTAGGACAAATTTGTACAAATACTACTTCTTCCCTAGTGCTATTAGAGCATGGAATGGGTTGCCTGAGCTAGCCAGGAAAAGCAGTGACTTGGCAGAATTTAAGTCATTATGCATAACTGAATGCATGACGCGTAGGACGTAATCATCTTCTTTTTTTGAAGTAACATCTGTATTAGATAAGATAAGATAAGGTAATGAAGAATACACATTTAAAAAATAAATCTAAAATCTACTTTCATTTTATAAAACGTAAACAATACAGCGAGATCTTAACTAGATCTAGATCTTTAGTAATTATAGATTATACAGAAAACATTTCAACTTCTATTTGTCTACATACAGCTTTCATAATTGAAACAAAAACAAACAAAAACGTAATTATTTTATTAGTAGATCTAGCATATAGATCTGTACCGCTTGGGAAAACCTTTAGATTTTAGATGATACTTATACTAGAAATATCTAGATTCTAGATCTAGAAAGTCTAGATCTACTTATTAACTTACACTTTATACATGATAATTTAAAAAAAAAATACATTTTTCAATAGCAGTCTACATCAAGGCAAATGCACTGACCCCACAGATAAACTGGTACAAATAAAGTCTATTCATTTCATACTTTAATCAAATATATGTAGGTCTACAAGCAAATGTTTTTATTTGAAAAAATTGATTTTGGTCGATTAGCTAATTTGATAGCTCCATTCATACTATTTTTACATTTACGCATTCCACATTCGCTTTACTTATAGCATTATTATTTCGTTTTATTGTTTCTAAAAATCTCTTAGTGACTATATCGACAGTGATACGCGAATTGAGACCCGCGGCCGCGGGTAATATATGTCTAGTAACAAATAAAACAAAAAAGATTCTGTACCAATCTTGAAGAAACTAGCCATGAATATAAGAAAACAAAAACAATTCAACCCCCCCCCCCCCGAAAAAAAAGCCGGGTGAAATAGCTAGTTGTATATAATAATGTATAAAAATCTGGCAATCTGGGTATATTTAAAACTTGAATATAGATTTATGCTTTTTCTTTATCGAATATTGATCTACAGTGTTTACAACCATAGATGTCTATTCCACACTGTCGTAATATATAAATGTACATGGGCGTAGCCAGGGGGGTTGGGGTTCACTCCCCCCCCACCCACGAAATGAAATCCCCCCCCCCCCCGCAAGGGGGTGATCGGAATTTAGTGACTGATTTTTTGCTTGATTTTGTTTATTTTAGGTGATATTTTAATACTAAACCATCACTTGTCCCAGCACAGCCAAAAGGGTTTTCATTTTAAAACCCGCTACCAGGGGGTTTTGCAGTTAAATCCCCCTCTTCTATAAAACAATGCAAAAAAAATGCAAACGACAATCCCCAAATTCCAAGAACACAGCTAAGGAAGATTTTGATTTTAAAACCCCCTCCAAAATTTTCGATAAACCCCCTCTTCAATATCAAAAAAAGCAAATTAAAAACTCAAAATTCTATGAGTGTAGCCAAAGGGGATTTTGAGTTTAACCCCCCCCCCCCCCCTTTTCCATTGTGATTTGAAGTTTAAAAAATACCTCTTCAATATAAAAAAGCAAATTACTCACTTTAAAACCCCAAAGGGGTTTTGAGTTCAAACCCCCCCCCTCCCGCCAGCGGGGTTTGAAGCGAAAAAACACCTCTTCAATATAAAAAAAAAGCAAATTACGCACTCAAAATGCTATGAGCGTTTAAACCCCTCTTCAGATGGGTTTGATGCTAAAAAAAACCCTCTTCAAAAAAAAAAAAAGCAAATTACACACTAAAATTCTTTGAGCGTAGCCAAGCCAATGGGGGGTTGTGAGTTTAAACTCCCCTCCTCCAGATGGCTTTTTTTAAAGTTTAAAACCCCTCCAGATGGTTTTGAGTTTAAAATCCCCCTACAGAGAGTTTTGAGGTTGAAAACCTCTCTCTTCAATATTATTCTAAAGCAAACTACAGTCTCCAAATTCTATGACCGTAGCTAAATGGGGTTTTGATTTTAAAGAGATTTTTTTACTTTAAAACTTCTCTTTTCGATATAAAATCTAAAGCAAACTACAGTCACCTAATTCCAAGAGCGTAGTCAAGAGAGTTAACACATTTCTACCAGTGACTGGGCTCCATTAATAAAGTGTAGTGAATAGTCATCTGCCGAAATTGAAAAACACTAAATGTGGCTCAACAGAGATGGCTAAGACAGATTTTAGGAGTCAGTTATAGAGATCGGGTCTAAATCAAGGAAATCCTATGCCGAACTGGGAGTCGACCCCTTAATAAGGTTCTGAAAGAGCGTCGCATGAGATTTTCGAGACATGTTCTCCAACAAAAGGAATTTCGCATAATAAGAGTTGCGATGACATCCTAATACAACTTGACGCCACACTTTCATGGAGGTCCTTAGAGCAGGTGGGAAGAGGCTTCAGACATTGCCAGTGACAGATTTTTGTGGAACCAGTTTGCCTCTAAATACGCCGAACGGCGGGGAGGGTCTAAGTCGGAAAGAATAGCAGATTAGGTTTTTAAAATAAAACTTTTTAATAGCAGGATAATGCATTTTGTTGGTTTTCAATAGCGGAAATAGTGCTTTGAGGCGGGTCTCCGCCCCGCGCTGGGGGAGTTTCTTCTATTGGAGAAATGTTACTACTGATACCACCATAAGCATGAGTGGATGTCACAGTGAACTGGCTGCAAAAATTATCAGAAAAATTGTCTGCGGCAAGATGTTGAATCAGAACCATGTGATGATATGCTTAGTACTGTAACAGTTCAAGCGTTGATCCATAAAACTTCAAAGAATTATCTAACAGAAATAGAGTCTGAATAAGAAGACGTTTTATTTTACAGTGTTATTTTAAAATATATTTTTAAAGTGTCATCACATCACATCTAAATAAAATCAAGAAAAACTACAAGAAAAACAGGTTTATTTCGCATGTAAACGCTGACATTAGCGTCCACTAAACGAAATAGCTACCATCCATCTAGTAGACGTAAAGAGACCTATTCAATTAAATTGAACATTATTTTACATGTTTATAAATTTGGCTATTACCTAATCTCATAACATCGAACCGAACCCGAACTTAAGATCTGACCGAACCGAACCCGAACTTTCAAAGTTGTGTTAGATTCCCATCTCTAATTAAAGCTGGGTGGACTAAACTGGAATTTGAGCAGATAATAACTGTTTATAGATTGAAGGTATTGGCAGGCCTAAAATAAAAGATATTCATCTGACCTGACCACTCAATAAGCAACATAATAACTACATAGTATCTAATCAATAAATTATGTCACGTAATTCAAACCACATTATATTTAAAACAAAACAAAATATCGTTCTTAACAACTCCAATGGATCAGTTTAAACAGGTTCAGTTCCATATCGGTCGTGTCCTTGTTTGCAAGTCACCATTAAACTCTCTCCTTGTTGAGTCTGTGTAGGCAAACACTGAGTCTGGTAGGACTGTCGCTTGATAAACATAATTGAATAATGCAAATAATTATTTAATTGCTTATAAATCTACAACACAGTAATTAAATTAATACTTGTATACAATAAATGCTTCATCATTTTGTTTCTTTTTTATATATTTTTTATTAAACGTATAAAGTATAATTTAACATAACATTTAAAAATCCACCATTACTGTTGCATCTATCTCTCTTGAATACAATGCAATGCAGGTACGAAATAATTGACAGCGATGAACTGATAACTCTTACATTAGTTAGTTTAAGCATAATGTAGATTTGAAAAAAAACAATATTACAAAGAGAATTTGTAAACTTAGAGGCGGCCCCCATCGGATCCCTGTCGGATCTGCCTGTTTGCAAGGAATATTCAAGACATTATTTTGTTTTGATTGTCAAAAGTAATAATGTTTCAAAGATTCATTTGCCGTTGTAAAAAAAAAAATTTTTTGTTTTGCATGTTTCGGATTTTCCTTCAAAGTTAAAGATAATTTACTTCTTTGTCCAGACCTTCCGCTGGACGAATGGGGATAGCAGCGAGCAGGGTATGAACCCGGGACCGTCGAGATAATCAGTTCAGCACGCCAACCGCTCGACCAAGTATTGCTGTTAACTTAATAACAAACTAATTGCTTATTATTGATAAAGAGATATATTACACATTACGGCATTACATTTGCCGGATATGTACAATATGTCAGACGAGCAATTTTAGATAATCTTTTGCCATTGATTTGTAATGGAAAAAAAAAAAGAAAAGAACATGCATCGAGCAACGTCTGCTCAATGTCTCAACACAGTTACCAACAGAGCTATTGACATTTTCATTTAAATGGAACAAGAATGAGGATGTAGATCTACCTAAACTAAATATCTGATTAAGCACTCTTAAGATCTAGATCTAAAATATAAATTTGGAATAATTTAGATGTAGTTTAGATTTGATTTATGCAAAAAGCCTAAATAATCTATCAATACGAGCAACATTAAATCTAAAATAGTAGATTAGTTTTAGTACTTTATAACATTGCAATATTGATCTAGACGTTTGGAAATCAAAATCTACACTTTAAGAAATTGAAATTCTAGATATTGATTTAGTCATCTAGTCTATATCATTCTAAACTAGACCTAGAAATTCTAGATCTAGAATTTACAATGATTTTTAGAATATAAATCTAGATCTAGTTTTAAAAATATAGAAATAGTGTAAACAAAATCTAGATCTAGTGTTTTTGCAACGGAATTTAAATCTAGCTATTATGTCTTTTTAAAATACGATTCAGATGACGAGGCTTAATAAACATTAATAAACCGAGTTGTTTTAGCATTTCATTTCAAGAATTTTCATATGACTTCAAAGGAAAAAATCCACTACAACACACGGCCTAGTTAGACTAAAAATGTCTTCAACAATACGAGCAAGTTGTCGAGGGTTCATAGACATTGGTGCACCGAGTGAGTTCTTTTATCATTTCATTTTTAGCATCATTCATAGGACGTCAAAGGAAAACAAATTCCATTACTTCGCAATGGACTAGTTAAACTCAAAATGTCTTTATTAACACGAAAGAGTAAACGAACCTTCATGGGCAATGGTGCATGAAGTTCTAATAGAATTTTATTTAAAGCAGCACTTTTGTGCGTTTTGTCTGTCAGTATGTCTGTCCGTCATGTTAATATCGCAAAAAAAGGCTAAATGTCATTAAAAATTTGATTAACCTTTAATTTCCTTCCGAAAAATCGCAATAGTTTTAAGTATCTATAACAGATTGTTCCGGATGTTTGTATATATAGTGAAAGAAAAAGAGAATTCCAGATAAATCTAATACCTTTAATTAAATTTTTGAGATGGTATTGTATAAAAATTATATGTACCATAGCCTTGTGGTGAGATTTTCATACCATAGTTTGGTGTTAGGAAGTTGTTTTCCTTAAAAAATCGGAACATAATATTAATGATTATTAGATTTTGTAACTTTTTAGATAAAAAAATTAAATGCAATGTAAGATATAAATGCGATTTTACATAAATAGAGCTCATCATCATCATCATCAAACTCCATTTGAGTGAGGGCTTGAGAGGCTTAAATACTCTCTTGCAAAAGCTCTGGACATAAACCCTGCTGCCTTGCGTAGTGCATACATACAGGTGGAGAATTTTTGGTTTTCCAGACCTGTCGAGACGGAGATCAGCAAGTCTGATTATGAGATTATGAGGCACGGTTTCCTCTTCTTCTCCGCAGCGGGGTCACCGTGAATCGAAATTTGGCCATAGCCGTGAGAAATATGAGCCAACAGGACAGTGGCCTGTCCTGCACTGTGCTTTAATAGCTTGCACAGGCCATGACAGCCTCCACCACGGGGAAGTGCGGTCAGGGCGCCCACATGCGCTCCCAGACTACACGGGCTTCCATTTCTGTTTTTTGAATTATAGCCAGGGCATGAAAAAAACTTCAGTGGGTGGAATTAGCCCTCCCTGGTGGGCCAAGGAGTCTGCAGTAGTGTTGCAAGTCACACCTATGTGACTCGGTAGCCACTGCATTATTATCTTGTGTGAAGCCATGATGACAGTATCGATATGGGGGGGGGGCATGGTCCAGAGCTATGTAGTACAGATTTTGAGTCAGCGACCACAACAATCTGTGTTGCCCTCAAATATCCCTCGCCGACTTGAGAGTCAATGACCTTTAAGGCTTCACAGACTGCCATGGTCTCCGCATCAAAACTGCAAATACTACCACATGGTCCAAAGATTTTGACTGAGTAAGAGCCAAGAAAGTCGATGTAGGCTCCATAGCCTGCTCTCCAGAATATATCGATGCCGACCTATCAGTATATCCAAAAATAGCACTGGGCATGAAGGCATTAATGGTCTCCAGTGCTAGAATTTGAAGTTCGTTAGATGAACGACTTAGCTTAGTGGCATTAGGGTCTACTAGTTTCAATCGTATGTCTGGGTTGTTGGGCGACTCCAAGGGGGGAGGCGGTAAAAACGTTGAATGTTTTATCTGTTGGTGGAGAGGCCAACTTTATCAGATAGTCTAGTGGCATGATGCTTAAAAGACTGCATCTGGATACGTCTTCTGCATCTCCATCCACTAGTTTTCTAGCTGGGAGGTATTCATCCAGCCTCTTATACCTCTCAAAGCAAGTCAGTACTGATCTTTCCCTCCTAAGGTTTAGTGGACCTACATTAGCCATTATTTCAGCCGCATTTACTGGGCTTGTCCTTAGTGTTCCACAGACAAATCTTAGTGATTAAGATTGTATTTTAAAAAGTTTGTTCAAGAACTGTCCTAGAGCCATAAATTAGTACAGGTAGGCTGTAGTCTATCTGTGAATACAAATACAGATGTCGGAGTATGTCTGCTCGGGCTCCCCACTTCGTGGATGCCAGCTTCCGCACAATGCAAATTTCCCTGAGGCCTTTCTTGCAACTTCCTGGATGTGCTCACACATTTTTAGTTTGCGATCTAAATAATTCATAATAAAACCATAGTGACGTATTTTTCAAGAATATAAGTCAATTATGCGATTTCAAACAATCATTTGACATAATTTATTTTTTATAAAACATTATCCGGAACAACTTAATAGTTAATGAAATATAAGTCAGTATAGAGATTTTCATTTAGTATTTATATGCTATTTACTTTTTTTTAAAAACGGAACAACATATTGTTACAACCTTGCCATGCACACCGCCATCCAAGATAGTGCAGAAAGAAGGTGCGCACTATCTGTGACTAGACAAGTCGGATGTTGACATGAGGGAGATAACGATTTCCGCCCAAGTAGTGAGCCAATATGGAGATGCTGTGCTCAAGGCAGATGCCCCTTTGTGTTTGTCATGTCTCCGTGTAAATAAACGTCTATGTCTCGTTGAGTTGCCTCCCTACAGTTATTACATTGGTGTCAGAAGTGGGATTATAGGCGACTCAACGAGAGGAGGTAGGATTCTAGCACAATGGCATCTTTGAAACAACTAGACCAGCTTTTAGTTAAAGAGCTGAGGCAAGAACTTCGTTACAGATGCCTGAAGCTTGGTGGTAGCAAGGAGCTGCTTACAGTTCGTCTCCGGCAAGCCCTAATTGATGAAGACGAAGATCCGGAGACCTACCTATTTGAAATTGAACCGGAGATTTATGAGCTTATTGGCAAGATAAATGGAGGTATTGATGCAATGTGTGAACAAATTAACAGTATGCGGAACAAGGTAGATAAAATGGTGTCTAAAATGAAAGAAGGAGTAGACTCGTTGGTAAAGGAGCAGTTGCCTGTAGACTAGTTGGTAAAGAAGTTGCGTGGTCGAGACTGTGGTTGCACAAACAGTGGTGACGGAGACGCTGGGGATTTGAGCGCCGTCTGTGTCTGTGTTGTGGGCAAGTCTTGTGGTTGTGACTTTCAAGACGAGAAATGTGACAATGATTGCTGCGATGATCTCAACGAGATGTACCAAATCGAAGGGAAAGAGACAAATGAAGAAACTGAAGACTGTTACGTGCCTGAAGCGTTTGTTCCTGTTGTACCTGTCATCAGTACCTTAACTGAAGTCTGTTATGTGCCTGAAGCGTTTGTTCCTGTTGTACCTGTTACCAGTACCTAAATGAGCTGGACAGATCAAGACAACGTTGGGTCTGCGTTCAAGCCTGTTGCCTCTGCCTATCTGCCGATGCTCACGAGGGAAATTCGAAGCTTGACAACTGCATCCAGAAGTTAAGAATGAACTGTAGTACGTGCGGCGCATCACACATAGAATTTAGATGCCAAGAAAACCACCAACAGGGCATATGTACTTCTACCATCATCATCGACATTGGCATAGATGAATGTCAATCAAACCACTCTAAATCTGAGCTGTCAAGAGGAAGACATTCGAAACTTGAACTTGAAGAGACCTATATTCTGGACGTGAGACTATTATCTGAGGATGACTGCGGTGCATTGGACTTTGTTTGCAACGTGGCTGCATGTGAACCTGCAGCTCCCTTGAGAAGCGTCTGTCGGGAAGGTTTGCTGAGACAGCGTGTCCGATCAACGGCTGTGCTGAAGAAAACAGTGCTCGACACTATCTCTTTGTGTGTCGAACGGCCACGTCATCGTCGCAACAACAGCCTGATCAACTGAAGAAAGAGAAAGCGGCACCAGAGGAAAACAGTGCGGATGCTTTCGTGGGGAACACGCTCCCTGCCACATGTGACTCCCACGGATCAACTGGAGAAAGAGAAAGCGGCACCAGAGGAAAACAGTGCGGATGCCTTCGTGGGGAACACGCTCCCTGCCGCCTGTGACTCCCACGGATCGACCTCCACCTAAACTGTCAAACCTCTACTACATTGTTTCTTTTCGGGACGAAAAGTGCTAAGAAGGGGGCAATGTTATAACCTTGCCATGCACACCGCCATCCAAGATAGTGCAGAAAGAAGGTGCGCACTATCTGTGACTAGACAAGTCGGATGTTGACATGAGGGAGAGAACGATTTCCGCCCAAGTAGAGAGCCAATATGGAGATGCTGTGTTCAAGGCAGATGCCCCTTTGTGTTTGTCATGTCTCCGTGTAAATAAACGTCTATGTCTCGTTGAGTTGCATCCCTACAGTTATTACAATATTATGGATCATTTGTTTTTGCAACGGAATTTAAATGTAATATAAGTTAGAATAGAATTGGTATTGATTTGTTTTTCACAAAAACATCCGGAACAATATATTATAGATACTTTTAGTGTTGTTGCTTTTTTATATAATCGTGACGGACAGACCGACCGACCGACAAAACGCACAAAAATAAGCGGCTTTTATCCTGATGTGGGCACTAAACAAAAAATAAATAAAATCTGATTATTTAAAAATTTTGAAGGAACTAGTATATTATAGGGTCTTGCCGCGGCCGTCACGCTATTACACGAAATTCGCTACATAAAAAGTCCATTTAAAAAAATGTGCGTGATACAAAGTGCATTCTTAGCCTTTATAAAAAAAATGTTTTGTTTTAATTTTAGCAGCTAGTTGACCAGAAAAACACAGTTTGCTAGTATTTATATTTGTTGCGAAAATGTTTTGTACATTTATAAATATATTTGACTAAATGATACTGAAAATACTCATAAAATTTTCTTTTTTGTTGACATAATGTAACATTATCCCCCTGCATTGTTTTAGAATAGGTGTATTTTTATGAAAAAATCGCTTGCATAATTAATTTTATAAATTAAACGGTTTGCTTTTAGAAAACAAAAAAAGGAGCCGTTGCACCTGAGCTTTGCAAGCCGCATTGCATAGTGAAATAATATTTTTCATTTTTTTAGTTTTTGAGATCTGAGTGGGACAGACGGACATTTTGCAAAAACGTAATAGCGGCTTTTCCACTTACGGGGCCGCTAAAAAGCAAAATAATCTCTTCAAATAGTTATTTGATACAATGACAAAACAGTTTTTTTTTTCATTTAATTCCTCGATTATGTGTCCTGCCGGATAAAACTGCTGCCTTCTAAGATCCACACATCATAAGGAAAAAGAAAACCTTGTCTGAATACCATAAACACAGCCAATCCAAATCTTTGCATCGATTCAAGAACAAGTTAGAGGAAGCTTTTCAAAACTTCTCAGTTACTGATGTAGAAAAAGTGATGCAATGTACCAAACTGGTCTTTAGGAACAAAACAAAGAAAGATGAGGACTGATTTGAAGCATGTCTCCCACTAAGAAAATGAAAGTAGCCATGCTTAAACAGCAAGTAGAAACCCACCGTAAGCAATCTACACGGAAATATGCACAAATAATAGTGAGACAGTGTGCTAACAAATACTAGCATGACCTGTATAAAAAACATCCAATCTTGTAAAGACTGTGGTAACATCAGAACCATACGACGGCATGAGAATAGCCTTTGGACTTCACACCAGCATGTGTTCCTCGCTCAAGTTAAAAAATGGCTCAATCATCAGTGATCGTACGTTACCAAAGGAGCGATGGGTAGAGCACTACACAGAACTCTACCAGATTGAAAATGCTTCCCGCCATCTGCTTTGTCTAACTTTCCAACACTTTCAGTTTTGAACGAATTAGACTAAACGCCATCTGTAAAGGAACTGAGCACAGCCATTGACAAGCTCGCACACGGGAAAGCACCTGAAGGAGATGGTATTCTGAAGAAGCCATTCATGCTGGAAAGCATGCACTAATCAAGCCACTACACGAACTACTAAGCTTGATTTGGGAACAAGGAGTAGTCCCCCAGGAATTAAAAGATTTAAAAATAGTCACTTGTTTTAAAAGAAATAAAGGTGACCGCTTTGATTGTAACAATTATAGAGACATTTAACTTCTTAGCATAGTTGAAAGGCTTATGCTAGAGTAAAACTAAAGCGGCTGCAGATCTTGTCGAACAAGTTTATCCAAAGTCGCAGTTATGTTGGCAGTTATATCAGCAACAGATATGATTTTCTCCTTGTGGCAGCTATTGGAAGAGCATAGTACAAAAGTATTTCTCGATCCAAGGCTTTTGACCTTGTCAGCAGAAGCGGTCTATTTGCCGTACTAGAGAAAATTGGCTTTGGCTATCCAAACAAGTTACAGAAACCTAGTGTCAGCTTTTCATGAAAATATGCAGGGCCATATACAGTTTGACTGTTCCGCCTCTAGGCCATTCTCCATCAAGAAGGGAGTGTGTTTAGGTTCCAACACTATTCGGCATCTTTTTCTTTTTAGCTGGAAGATGGAGAATATATTCACAGCAGATCCGAAAAAAAGCTTTTTAGCCTGGCTCGACTTAACGTCACAAACTGCTATTGGCCGACGATGTGGCACTCATATCGCTTTCGCAAGAAGGATTACATAGGCTGGTAATGCTTTGACGGCTGCATGTCAGTATTTTTGTCTTACAATAAGCATCTATATGACCAAGACGTCATAGAAATATCCGTGATATATATTAGAAATCATATTGTTACGGTTGTGCAGGATTTTATCTACTTGGGATTAAGCAATCAAAATTTAGAATCTGAGTTGGCAAAACATGTCTGGAAAAAAAAAATTTAAAAAAAAAAAAAAATATATATATATATATATATATATATATATATATATATATATATATAAATATATATATATGTATATAACTGGAGCCTTAACCAGTAAAATAGGGGCTCGTTAGCCATGGCTGGCAACCCACCTAGGAAAACGAAGGAAAACTCTGAATTCAAAACTCTGTTGCCTTGCAACTATACCCAATCATAAGAAAGGCTTCGGGAGTCAACCCTGAGGAAAAATCAGGAGCTGGAGACCCTAAGGCAGTTTGCAGCACCCAGTGCTGATGTGTGGGTGATATCGTTCCGACCACAGCTAATGCCCAGGCATTCATTTCATTTCCATGAGATGATCCATAGTCGCTTCGCGACTGAAGGAGGCCATATATATATAGTGGTTCTCTGAGGAGAACCTGTGTCAGACATAATGTCTCCGGGTTCTCCCGGAGTGTTGGTTTTGAAATGCTGCTCAGTCTCCATGCTCTCATCAGCAAGCAAAGAGAACCTGTTCTTTAGCAAAACAACGGGGCTTTCTTGTCTTTCTTGTGTGTTCTTTGGCGTTGTTTTCTTTTGAGTTGGAGGAGGAGGAGGGGGTGGTGGGGTCAATGTGTCCGTCTGTGTGGCTATGGATCTTCCTATCTTAGCAACAGCCTGGGCGTAGGTCTTTGTCAAGCCGAATTGGCCCTTGGGTAGCTCGACATGACCAGCCGGTTGACCCAGAGCGGGCCATCTGGGCCTCAGGTCTAGGAGAACTTGGAGCCAAAGTATTGTGTTGTGGTGGTTTATCCTCAGATAGTCACCACTCAAACACCAGGATATCCCCCCTTACCCGTCGCAGTCCACGGCAAACGGACTGGTCTAGGACGTAGTGAGATTTTAAAGATAAGGAGACAGAGTGATGATCAATGAAGGCAGACTGAGGAAAAGAGGAGGCAGACACAATGATAGAAAAGACGTAGGGCACTTTTGAGTTTCAAAAGTGCTAAGGAAAGAGGAGCGCAGTTTAACGTCATGTCTCGGGACGAGGTAAGTGATGGCTTAATATTAAAATCTCACCTAAAATAAACAAAATCAAAGCAAAAAATCAGTTATAAAATTCCACCCCCATACCCTGCGGGGAGGGAAGGAGGGATTTCATTTCGAGGGCGGGCCCCCCCCTCCACGGCTACGCCTATGATTTGAATATATATGGATCTGAGACATGGACACTATACAGAAAGAAACTAAGACTACACCAAAGATGCTTGCGCTCCATCATGGACATACGACGGCAAGACCGCAAACAGCGATGTCCTTGCGAACGCCGGTATGGACAGTATAGAGGGACTTCTTATGGTTCGACAGATACGCTGTGCAGGGCACGTATTCCGTATGGGAGACGAACGTATGCCAAAGGCAGTCTTTTTTGGTGAGCTAAATGGTGGTCGACGTAACAGAGGTGTCCCACGGAAACGCTTCAAAGACCAGCTTATGCGCCAACTTGCCTTAGCTGACATAGAAGAGAGCACGTGGCTGCATGCGGCCTCAGAACGAGACAGCTGGAGGTCACTCACGAAGGTCCCGGGATACAACACATTCAAGACCGAAAGAAAATCCGCTGCCGAGGACAGATGCAGACGGGGAAAAGAAAATCTAAATCGACCACCTGCGGACTATGGTTATGCTTGCCCTGAATGTGGCATAATATGTAGGTCACAGCTGGGGCTGCGAATCCACGGGAAATACTGCATTCCTCATTAATCTTCGGACTCAAGACAAGCCTTATTATTATATTTCTACAATGATGTGTGATTTCCCCAATCACGATAGATATGTGTATTTTTTGTAATATATGACTAGTGCGGTGTACCATACTATTTTTGAATATCTAACTGTTTATTTTTGTTGAGAAGGCCTGTGAGTTGACGGGCAGTTTTACTTGCACATTTATTTGACCACATTTATACCACTGGACGAACGTGCCAGCACACCTCAAACACCTATCGGTTGATCTTAACCTAATTCTACCTATAAGTCTTATGATAACTTGTTACTACCTATAAAGTCGCACGGGGACAGTTACTGATAATACAATCATATACTACGTTTCGCTATACCCGCTACGAGGTAATATTACTAGATCAAATTTGGTAGTCAAAATTTGAAAAAACCGTTCTTAATGAGCGTCTAGGATGTAAAAGGAACAAGCTTAGGACATATGCGGATCTGTACGTCGGTTTAAGAGATCTCTTGATCCAGGGCCGGCCCTAGCATTTGCGGGGCCCTATGCGAAACGGATCGCGCGGGGCCTAGTCTGGTTAGGGATAAGCATAATGTTGAAATTATTTTTTTTTAATTAGAAAATAGGCCTACTTTCGTCTTTGCAATAAATTTTTATCAAATGAAAGCTCGCAATGCCAATTTTTATTTATTGCCACCCCAAAATGTCAATTTCGTCTATTCTTCAGGAGATCTGAATAAATTAAAAAAAGTTGAGGACTTTATCGTATATTTTGCCTTTTCATGAGATTTCCTGGAGGCCCTGGAAAATCAGGAGGTCGCGAAAACCCTGTTATTTTATATACGGGTTATGATGGTTTAATTTAATAATGTACACTTAGAATTAGCGCGGGGCCTATGAAAGCGCGTGCCCACTGCGACAGCATAGGCTGCAGTGGCCTAAGGCCGGCCTTGTCTTGATCGATGAGTCAGTGGTATATTTTTGATCCTGATCAAGATCGAAACCGCAGCGGTTAAATTTACCAAAAATAATTTTTTATTCGTAATTTCTATCAACTATGCATTTTGTTGGCAAATTTAACTGTAATAATAGAGGGGTCATATCTGCGATACTATGCTGAAGGTGACAACTGCTCTACGTAGCAGCAGGACTTTCAAAACACGAGTCCAAGTACACCTTAGAGACATTCGACATTGTGCAACTAAGTTTGTCTCCATTCAATAACACACATCCTAGGGGTACCACAGCACTGCTATACAACATGGCAATGACAAAAACACTCGTCTGCACCCTCAGTCGGGCTAAAAATAGACTACTACCGGCACCACGTTAGACACGTGCACGTAAGCTATATGTTGTGGTTGTTGGCAGTTCAAATAAGCTTCTTATCCTCATGCTGACAATAGTGAATGGTGTGCATTGTAATCTTTTTTTTTTCGTGTATATATATAATAGAGTCATGTTTCTCTTATTTAATTAACTACTTTACCAATGTGAAATTGTAAGTTACAAGAAGGATGAATTATTTTATAGATGTTTCATTTTTCTATGTCATGCAAAAATAAAGAGCTGTAGTTATTTTACATATGATTTTCTTGTTTAGTGTCTATATAACTGAAAAGTCTAAAGTTATTACCTCGGAACTAGTGGATGATCTCCAACGATTGTTCAATCGAAAATATCCTCGAAGTTTGTCCTTAGTAGCGTCAGACATTCTCCAGGAAGCAAAGAGGACTGGTGTGCTACACGTGGCTAAAAATCCAAAGCAAGCAAAAATCAGATAAGTTATGTCATAGTGTCCCATGTTGTGATTCGTTTCATGCACAAAGTAGTGCACTAGAACTAGGATGTGTAATGGACACCAGCAAACAGCGAAACAAGTTGTCATGGTGATTAAATAATTTTGTGTTCTTTTTTCTTTCTCAATATCTAGATCATCATCTCGAGAAGTTGCTGGACCAGATTTTCGAGTGGATGCAACGTTTCCTTCTTGACTCATTGGATGGCAGTGCTGACTGGACACTGCAGATCTGCTAGGGTATGTTGTCATGGCGGTTGGAAGTAAAATACTATTGGATGATTTATGTTCATGAGGTTGAAGAGCCTTTGATCTATAATAATCAACAGAAGACCACGATCCAATCTTTGCATTATCTCGAGCATTTTGTTCTTGATCACCAGAAGCTAGATTCTGTGTAAAATGTACAGAGATCAAAGGAAACTCTCTAGATTTAAACTCAGCAGAAACTCGAACATATAACAAGGCAATGACGGCAAGAGGCATGGCGTATAGTGTCACAAACATAGCACGAATATACTCTTCTATGCGGCGCTCCACAAATACGTAGCATATTCCTACTCCTTTAAATTCTTCACCTGAAAAAAAAATTAACATGAGAACGAAACAAAAAATAGGGTTTGTTGCTGAACATAAAAATTATATATGTGTCAGACGCAAATAGCCCAATTTTCAGTAAAAGAAATTACAAAAGTCATTTCTCTATAGAAGAAGTTACGAAGGCTATATAAAATACAACCACAGACCTATATATACTACAATAAATATAGGTTTTTGATTGCTAGTTACGATTTATTTAGGTAGGTGCTGTTTTACTATTACATACCAAGTATTAGAGTTTTGAAAAACCCAGGTTTGTTTCTTGTGCAACGCTATTAGCTAACACCTCATATCATCTCTCCATTAGTATATTTAGATCTATAATCTAATTCTAGTCTAGATCTATATATAAAAATCGAATAGATCTAGTAATAGTATAGATTCTATCTTGAGACTAGATTGCTGAGTCTAGCCTATGCTATGCCTATAGTCAGTTTTTATTAGAAAAAACGTCTAGATATTAATAAAGACTAAAGTTTTTTAATTATTAGATATAGACATAAGACATAGATCTAATAATACTGTAAATATGTTTACTATACTCTATACTTAATCTACTAAACTAGAGATCTATCTATAGATCTATCTATAATCTAGTCAATCTAGATCTATACAATATTCATTATAATACTTCTACTTATAATGACTTATTTAATAAGTTAGTACTTAGACTTAGATCTATTATAGTTTATTAATAGATTTACTTTTCAATGCCTAGACCTAATAATAAAATTGCGAATGATGTCTATAATGACTGATTATTTTTTTTTTTTTGATAATAATAGACCTACTAAATCTAGGTCTAGACTCTAATCTAGTCTAAAATAATGACTGTCTAAGACTCTAGATGATTGAGAAGTTCACATAGAGGTGTTTTTAATAATACGGCATGTCGGCTGAAAGTATATAAAGTGCTTTTTTTTTTTTTTGTAAAAATAAAAAAGAGGCTCCGGTAGGCCTATTCAGTGATACATTGCCTAACTTTCAACTAATAATAAATTAACAATTAACGTTGAATTACAAGAAAAGTAATCATTTTTTCCGTACCGGTGCGTACCGTCACAAAAATATATGTATATCTCAATCTTCTTTCATTTAATTTTTTTTGCGGGGTTATTGCTACTTAATACATTGATACCGGATCAATTCAAATAGGGCCTAAGTATACAAGCAGGATTTCGAGCATTGGATAAATTTATTTTTTAAGTACAAAGTTTTATGGAAGAGGCAATATATTAGTTGTTTGAAGTTTTTAACTTCTTAAATTCAGGCTAAAAATATCGAAGCCTACATTTTTACACTCATTTCTAAACAATTGGAAGAGATGGACTGACTCATAGTGTAGCTTGTGTACATCTGCAAAAACACAAACTCAGTTAGACTTTCAAAACTATTAAAAGAAAAACTTAGTGATTAATTTTACTGTATAATTCTATTATTATTCCTTTTTAGAATTAGGATATAAACAAAAATTTGCCATATGACTTTATCTAACAGAAAAAAAAACAACTTACGTCTATTTATGCGGTTATTTATATTTACCTAGTAATATAAAATATATTGAACTAACACATACATTCATCATAATGCAGTCATGCGATTTTTCGCTTATAAACATAGCATTATTTAGGACCAATATTTTACAAAGGCTGCTTGGAGAAATCAGGTATACCCATTAGGAGAAAAACGACCCCTTTACTCAAGAAAAATTTAAGAAACTAGAACAGACACAAAATAAACAGTGACATTCATAATAAAATAATATTCAAAATTGATTAGAGTAACACCTTTTTAAGTAATCGTTTAAAGTTTGAAATCACTACAACTTTTTTCAACAATTATTTTGTGTATGAAATTGTGTATTGGAAAATGCCGGGTACATGAAATAAGCTAGTCCTAAAAAAACAACACAGATCTTGGGTAAAATACTCATGAAATAAAGTACTGTAAATGTGTAGTTTCACGCGCTAGTTTCAGGTCTTTTCTTTTTATAGCCTCTATCGGGTTATATCCCAACTACCCGTATTTTTGTGCAGAATTTTTTTCTCTATCAGGTACATTTAAAATTATAGCATAATAATGTCAGTTTAATTTTAAAAGAGAACTGAAAAATACAAAGATATATAGGGAAAAAAGCGACTTCCAGCCCAATACTTTTTAATTAAAGAAACGAAACGGACTAGTCCAACAAACCCTAATAGTCTTACAAGATGTAACGCTGGAGTTGTTTGGATTTCGTGTGATGACTATATCTCAGAGACGTAGTGAGCAAAACATGCGCCCTGGGCAAGGTACTTTATTGGCGCCCCCCACACACACACACACCACAAGTGTGATGACTATATCTCAGAGGCGTAGTGAGCAAAACGTGCGCCCTGGGCAAGGTACTTTATTGGCGCCCCCCTCCACACACACACACACACACACATCCATGAACATAACATAGAAATATAGGCGTATAAATAAAATGTATTCAATAATAAAAGAATACAAATAACTTTAGTTTGTATTATCTAACTAAAATATCGACACTATTTTTAACTTCTACAAAATACTCCACTGTTTTACGTGCTAAAAAGAACTCAGATACTACGTAGTGTTTCTCTAATTTTTAAAATGTATTATTCTAAAATTCAATCATGAATCGGTAGCAAAAATGTATTGCAACTAATATTAACTTGCATAAAGTATACCTATATATATAATTCTCTTCTTCGCTCAACAGTTTGGATGAGCAAGAAGTAAAGGAAAGATCACTCTCTTATTTCTGCGGATAGTCACCGAACGAAAAAACAAGTGGGGGGGGGGGAGAACAATTGGTATTCATATGTCGCTACGGATGGCTGCGCGCAGGACTGACAAACCATGCCCGCTCCCATCCCCCTTTGTCCTGCGGGAGGTTTGGGCTGTTTCCTACATAGATCAAGCTCAATATCAAGAATTACCAAATGTTTCAATCTATTTTTGAGAATTGTTGACCTCAAGTAATTCTTCATTAGTTTGAGGCGCGAGAAGCTTCTTTCAGTAGATTACACAATTACGGCTAATGCATAATGCCGTTTTTATTTATCGCGCGTAGGATTGGCGTTTTCCATATTGAATGGCACCCCAAAATGACAATTTTTGTCTATATATTTCCGTATATTTTAAGGACTATTTCGTATATTTTGCAATTTCGGGAGATTTCCAGGAGCTCCTGGTAAATCTACAGGAGGGCGCGGGAAATCTGTTTTTAGTTATAAAATGGTTTAAATTAATAATTTATATACCTTGAATTAGCGCGGGTCCTATGAAAGTGCGGGTTCTATGAAAGTACGGGGCCCACTGCGGTCGCATAGGTTGCAGTGGCCTAAGGCCGGCCCAGTAAAATAGTGGCGTATGCTACGCTGCCGATCGACTAATGATCTATTATCTTCCTCTACATGGGTGTAAAAAGGAATGTGAAATCTCAAGTTGGTAAGAGCCTAGAAATGCTAAAACATATTTATTGAAGTTAGTCACTTCAGTCCATTCATTTGTTACAAGTCATGATAACGCCAAGAACTAATCATACCTATCACCACAATGTCTAAATGAGTTTATTTATCTTCTGGGATCCGCATAGAAAATCAACAAATAAGTGGCATCAAACGAATACAATTGGAAACTTTATTTGATTCGACCTATGTTATCTCTCAACGAGAGCAAATGTCGAAAGTCTTTATCTATGTAGATACTGCCTTTATCAACAAAATGTTTTAATCCAGGAATGTTTTTTGGGGACTTTTGAGTTTTGCCTTTTTGGCACATCGGCACAGTTTAGGCCATGTCGTGCCCGTAATCCTTCAAGGATTACTCTCCCTTCATATCACCAGAGCTAATTCCATACAGTTAAATCATTAAAAGCAAGGTCTATTCACAGTTAAAATAGTAAAGTTAGTAAAAATTTAATAATTTAGTAAAAATCTTTTGTAAATATTATATGTTCATAATTTCACAAATCAAATCTTCGTAGACAACCCCACATCCCGGACAAAGCCAAGTACCTTCCCAGGGTCGACACTATCGAACAGTGTTTTTAAGTTGTGCCCTCTAAAAAATTGTCCCCTAATATCCTGGTATCTGGGACAATCAATGAGGATATGTTCCACAGTGAGACGAGAGTCACAGTACTCACAAAAGGGGGCCTCCTCTCTCTTCAGCACAAAGGAGTGTATGATGTAGGTGTGGCCAGTCCTAAGTTTGGACATGGTCGTGCTACCACGCCTTGTCAGACCCTTAGATGTGGGCCGCCACCTGACATCCGCCACAACTCGTCTGAGTTTGTTGTGGATCTCAGCCTCCCACCGATCCTGCCACTCTCGATAGATGGTAGAGGCTATACTCTGTCTCAGGTCCGAGCAGGGAATTTGGGTTCCTGATACCGCTTGATTTAGGTACTACTGGAGATTGTTTTCTTCCTAAAGGAGCAGGCACACGCGACCTTTCCATCCATTTTGGATCCGTCAGTGTAAATGGTGCCACAATCTCCGTATCTCTCCTGCAGTTCCCTAAAGTGGACTTGTAGTATGCTTGGGTCTGTATTTTCTTTTTTGAAATTAAGTAGATATAAATTTAATTTGGGTTTGTTCATCAACCAAGCAGGGTTCTGTGGGATTTCTATTTTAGAGATTTGGTCGATGGGTGGGGTTAAATTTTGCATGGGTTCTCTCATTCGAAGGCCCAACGACTGTATGTTGTCAGGCCTTCGAATGTATAGTTCTACTTCTGTAGGGTTATATATGGAGTCGAAAGCAGGGTTCGTGGGGTTGGATTTTAGCTTGACTATATACTGCATTGCAAGCTTTTTCATTCTTATGTCCATAGGGAGTTTTCCAGCCTCCACATGGAGACATGAGATAGGTGATGTACGAAACGCGCCGAGACAGAGACGCAGGGCAGCATTTTGTATGGGTTCCAGTATTTTTAGATAAGACTTCCTTGCTGCTCCATATATTATGGATCCGTAGATCGGATTAGACTCCGATAAAGTAGCAGCAAGGTATTTCTGTCAGCTCCCCATTCCGTATGGCTGAGTACTCTTAAGTATGTTAAATGACTTTTGGCATTTCTTCTTAAGTTCCTTAATGTGGGGGAGATAATTAAATTTGAATTTGAAATTTTGCAGTTTTCACAACAGGGATCTTCTTTTTGTGTAAAAATAGTTCAGGGTCTGGGTGGTTTCCCCTTAAATTACAAAAATGCATGCTAACTGTTTTGGAGTCCGAAAATTTAAAACCATTATCATTTGCCCAATTTTTAATTTTATATAAACATAATTGTAATTTTCTTTCTAGAGTATTCATGTTTTTTCCATGTGTAAAAATGACTAAATCATCAACATACAAAGAGCACTCTATACCAGAGGACAGAGCCTTTATAATACTGTTTATTTTTATGTTAAATATGGTTACTGAAAGAATGCTGCCCTAGGGTACACCCATTTCCTGGTCATAAGTGTCAGAAGCGGAGTTGCCCACTCGGATCTGAAATTTCCGGTCCTATAGGAATTCCCCCACAAAGCAGGGAAGGTGTCCCTTAAGCCCCATAAGCTCCAGGTCAAGTAGATTGCCATGTTTCCAGGTTGTATCATAGTTTTGGCATCCAGACTGCTTACAAAATTTCTCCAGGAATTCCTTTTGGCTGACCGTATGGTTTGTCTAGCCTTCGCTCTAGCTATCCTGAATAGCTTTAGGTTTTTCTGGGAAGGATTCTTTATAAATGCAGCCAGCCGTTTTTTTCCTATCGCCAATAGCACTTTTGCAAGCTGTATCAAACCATGGTTTGCTAGGCCGTTTTGGGTTTACGGAGGTTAGGGGGAAAACTTTCACAAGTAGCTTGCCAGCAAAGATATCAGCTGGGTTCTGTTCATTTAAGATTTTTTCTGTGATATCCTAGGAGCATCTTTTTTTGGAATTGTTCCTAATCGGCTTTATTCAGTTTCCACCGCTGATGTCGTCCCAATGAGGGGAGATTGTTAGCAATGATGATTGGAAAGTGATCACTTCCTCGTAGATCATTTCTTACTGACCACTTAAAATTGTCCAGAAGTCCGGGGACACATACGGTAATTCAATGCACGTGAGAGATCCAGTTTCTGGGTGCAAGTAGGTCGGTGATGCATCATTAAGTATGCGTAAATCATGTTGGAGGAAGATATCCTCCAGCATAAGACCTCTTGTGTCAGTATTGTTGGATCCCCAAATAATGTTATGAGCATTGAAATCCCCAAGGATTACAAGGATTATGCAGGGCCGAGGGAGTTGTTTTATGAGATTCTCAATGTCTGTTGGGTTTAATGGAGTGCCATGGGGTAGAAACAGGCTGCAGCAAGTGATAACCTTTTGTAGGGTTATCCTAGCTGCTACAGCATGTAGTGTGGTCTGTATCTCTACCCTCTCATGCGGGATGCTGTCCTTCACAAGGATACAGACTCCACCTGATGCTCTCTCCACATCCTCAACATTCCTGCTGTAAGTGCTGTAGCTTCAGAAGCTGATAGTATCTTTCAGAAATGTTTCCTGTAAGCAAATAGCTACAGGAGTCTTAGAGTCCATCAGTAGCTGCATTTCTTCATAATTGGCCTTGAGGCCTCTACAGTTCCACTGCACAATTCTGGAATCAATGACTTATTCTAAATGACCTACTTGGAGCCATTAGGCCTTCCAGAGTGGTTTCCCTTTATTCTTGTGACCTTAGTATTTTTCGACTTAGGTTTGGGTGGTAAGGATGACATCATCCTTTTGGGAGAAGTCCTTCTTCTCTGGAGAGGGGAGATCCCCCCGGTTAGAGTGGAGGCTATTTCCTCCTCCCTCACTTCGGGTATCTTTAATTTCATTTCATCCCCTTAGGGAGATGGTCAACCTCTAGCTCAGTAGAGGTTGGAGTGTCTGGCTGGGTTCTCTGAGGAGAACCTTTGTCAGACATAATGTCTCCGGGTTCTCCCGGAGTGTTGGTTTTGACATGCTGCTCAGTCTCCATGCTCTCATCAGCGAGCACAGAGAACCTGTTCTTTAGAAGACAACAGGGCTTTCTTGTCTCTTCGGAGGTGTATTTTGTGGCGTTGTTTTCTTCTACGTTTGAGCAGGGGGAGGGGGTGGTGGGGTCAATGTGTCCGTCTGTGTGGCTATGGATTTCCCTATCTTTAACACTGCCTGGGCGTAGGTCTTTGTCAAGCCGAATTGACCCTTACAGCGGATTTCGCCTGGCTGAAGGTACATTCATTTTTGTCTTGTACTGCTGCATGGCAACCTCCTGTTTCCACACAGGGCAGTCCTTGGAGTAGGCTGAGTGGCTACCATGACAGTTCGGACATTTGAACTGTGCTGTGCAGCCCTTGTCCTCATGACCCTCTCCAGCACATCTGGCACACACAGTGTTCCTCTTGCAGACTGCCGCGTGGTGTCCATAACGCTGGCACTTGAAGCACCTCATGAGGTTAGGTATATAGGGCCTCACTGGAACTCGTAGGTATCCTGCCTTCACATACTTTGGCGGTGTCCTAGTTCCGAATGTGCGGATAATAGTGGCGGTTTTGACCTCCTCACCATCCCTGCGCCTGGTAATGCGCCGGGCATGGGTGACTCCTTCACTACACTAGTTCCTTCTCGGAACATTCCAGTAGGTCCCTAGAGCTGATTACACCTCTGCTGGTGTGGCATGACTTCCACTTGGAGATCACAGATTCTTCTCCATCGTAGAAGCCCATCAAAGTGTATCTTACTTTCAACTTCTACGAGAAGTTCTGACGACTTGTACAGCTTAGATACAATACACTCTTGGGCTCTCTCACAACTGACTTAAGTCCCTTGTAGATGAGAAAAGGGCTCATCTTTGTCAGGCTATTCCCCTCTTCTATGCACCTGACCACCAGAAATGATGGCCAGGTAGTACAGCTTGTTATGGTCTCCTCCTTTTTTGACTTTGTTCTTCGCCAAGTAGTTTTTTTTTTGGGTGTTTTTTGTCCAATGACATTAGTAGCAATTCGGCACCTGTGCTCCCCCACCCGCCATCGAGTCCAACAAGTGGACGGGCCATTCGGATGTCCAGAATGAGCCCACCAGGGCTACACAGGTGCTATACTCAGCTGCTGCATCGGACATGTGTCTGATACAGTAGCTCCCTGATTGACCCTCCAGCCACTGCCCTCCAGCATAGGTCGAAGATCTATGCTGGTAGCGCAGCGTGACCAGCCGGTTGACCCAGAGCGGGCCATCTGGGCCTCAGGTCTAGAGGAACTTGGAGCCAAAGTATTGTATTGTGGTAGTTTATTTTCGGATAGACACCTACTCAAATACCAGGATCTTTTTATCCCCCCCCCTTCCACACCCGTCGCAGTCCACAGCCAACGGACTTGTCTAAGACATGGAGAGTTTTAAAGATAAGGAGACAGAGTGATGGGCAGACACAATGATAGAAAAGAAGTAGGGCACTTTTGAGTTTCAAAAGTGCTAAGGAAAGAGGAGCAGAGTTTAACGTCATGTCTAGGGACGTTGGACTATTGAAATACACGCTTAAGGTGTAGCCTCAATCTTAGATAAAAAATAATTTCAATTACAATGGGAATTCATCGTTTCAGAAGATTAATTACGAATGCAGTGTTTTACATGGTTACGCTGACCCAGTTTCGACCTGCATATTTTCCTGCACTTAATGCAGACAAAACCGTTTCCGCTAGGAGTCTATTTAAGTTTTCTTTACGTCTTCTGCGCCTTTCTTGTACAAGGGAAGTCTTCTGGGCCTCAAATGTGTGTCGGCGGCCTTCTTGAGAATTCTCCAACTGTCTCTTTCAGATACAATCTGCTGCACAATTCACATTCAACTATAAAAATACTTAGCGCAGTCTGGATGTCTAACAGTAGTTCACAAAACCTACGTCATTTCCTATCCTATTTCATTACTAAACTGCGTTCAATAAAAAATAATGAAAAACAAGGTTACAAAGACAGTTTGTGTGGAAATACAAACTCAAAATCGGCCACCGAAGTGGTCCACCCAGGCAGGCTTCAATATTTTCAGAAAGAACATCCGAATGAAATTATATCAAAGACAAATGAGAGATAAGAATGGAGAAAGAAGGTTGACAGATCTTGTGTAGTGCCCCAACGGACCAGCAGATCAAAGGATATGTGCAAGTGAATGCAAAGTTAGATGTGAACCTGTCCTAACTAGTTCCCCTTTCAGACCTTGTAGTCTATAGGGCAGATGATGTAAAGTTCATCTGTTTTTGTGGCCTACGGTTAACGAGGGTGTCATGTAGCCAGCACAACGACCAACCGCCTTTACTCTTCAGTCAGGTATCCATTGGAGCTGGGTGGACTCAGAGGTGCCCAAAGATCCCGAAGTTGAAAATCCCAGTCTTCACCAGGATTTGAACCCGGGACCCCCGGTTCGGAAGTCAAGCGCTTTACCGCTCAGCAACCGCGCCTCCCCTGGCCTAACTGAAGTGTTATAATTGATGTAATTGTTTTGAAAAGGCTCAATCTCTTTTTCGAATCCTCAAAAAAAAAAAAAAAAAAAAAAAAAAAAAAAAAAATTTTTGCTTCAATATAATAGAAATGTTTAAGAAAATGCCGGTTACAAGATTACTATTCGTTTTAAATTAGGTCTAACTTATAATGCATACTAAATATCTTTTTCTTTCTAAAAAAAAACTGCTTGCATAAGTGATTTAAAAAAATAGATTTTTTGATTTCAGAAAAAAAAAGTAGCCGTTGCATCAGAGCTTTGAATGGTCTAAAATATTGTGATGTCGGATTTTCACTATCTTTTCTAGTTTACGAGATCTAACGGGACAGACGGACAGACATTTCACACAAAACTAATAGCGTCTTTTCCCCTTTCGGGGGCCGCTAAAAAAAAGCATTGTTTGTAATTTGTATAAAATTAATGCTCACATTTAGTACTGTAGCTTAATGATTCAATCGTTGTAACATTTTGTAACTATTTGATAACATCAATCTCTTTTTTCTCACGTTCAACATTAACATTGAAGCTTTTAGCAAGTCAGAAGAGCGCAGACCTAAAACAATGTTTCTCATACTTTTAATAGTGGCTTTCCTCCTCCCCCCCCCACCCCCCATCCCACTTAAAAGTTTGTTCGCGCCCTTCCCCATTTATCCAGCTAATTGGTCTGTAAGCATAGGTATCAAACTTTTTCCTGAATTGTAAGCTTCCAATATTTTGGTCTATACCAGACTCTTACTCTTAGAAAGAAAAGCGCAAGTCAAAGTGAAGCTTTCAATTGGCTAATATTGAGCCTCTACGTTTGTAATGAGCTTGATGGAAATATCCTACACTGGTGTTCAGAAAGATGTCTTGTAGCCTGCCTAATGGTTTGTGTTAAAGTGTCAAATGAAAGGATTGGTACGAAATTTAACGGTTCTCACGTAGGTATCGCGATAGAAAGTCGGCCTACTCGCTAGAATCTTATTCTTCTTTTAAAAAATCTTTATGCTTCTCACAAATCAGTATGAAAGTTTCTAATTAGTAGTTGAAACGACTTCATTTAATGTAATAATGTCTTTTAAGCATTGATAATAATATTATTTAATTGACTAATACTCAAAACTGGATTATGACTAAAACAGTTATTTTTTCATAAAAAATAAAAATAAAGACAACATCGCGCCCCTAGAAGGGGATGGCACCACACAGTTTGAGAAACGCTGGCCTCAGAAATTACATTATTCTAAACTGAAAAAAAAATATTGTTGATATAACTGTAGCAACAAAATATGTCTTTTTATATTCTAACTAGTCTAATGTACTCTTTTATAACAGTTTGACTCATCATCATCTACTGTTCACTGAATTATATTCTTGTTATTAGCAGATGAGACTTAATTATACACCAACAGACTCATATATAGTAGATGATGAGAAACCATTAATAGTATATCAATAATAACTTTGTTTCCATTACTCCATTTTTGGGTTCTCCTTCTCTCTAACTTCATACGCATTCGCAGCATTCCTCATTCACGCTGCGTACGTCACAAATTTGTTATTAGACTAGTACAAGATTTATTTTTTTAAACTCAAGTATTGTTGTAGATGCCTATTGACAAATTGTTATAAACACAACGCAATGTATCCAACATGGTTAATATATCAGATGTAAGGCGAGTGCAAGTCTCTTGTTGAGTTGAATTAAACATAACGAGAAGACAGATCAAATAATGCAACAAGTAATTCTTTCTATGTGAAAATGTTTCTTTGTTAAAATAATTTTTAAAAATTAAAAATCTCGAGAAAATCATATTTGTTTTTTGTGTTTTTTTTTGGCGCCCCTCTGCGTCCCCCCACCCACCTCTACGCCTCTGCCACATCTAAAGGATTCTTTTCTTTCAAACAAATTGATAAGGAATAAATGACATAAACACTCTCCCTGAATTGGAACTCAAATCAACTAAAGAATTACAGTTTATCTTTTCATTCAGTGAGATCTAAATATTTCAAAAAGACTAGATTTAGCCGAAACAAGAAAACTTCCATCTGTTATTATTATCAAACTTGTAGGCTAGTTTTCCATCTACGTAGTCGCTATCAGTGCTACATTGATGTTCTTGAGCTATTTTTAACCGTGCTAGAAAAAAATCGAACTTAGAGAGGGAAGTAAATGACGTAATTGCTTGTGATATTTCTTCTTCTTGACACTGTCAGGTAGAGGCTCTTGGAACACTAGGCCAGCAAAAGTGAACAAGAGCTCCCTCACACCGGCCTAAATCAGAACAGTGTACAAGTGTACACTGTTCTGTCTGGCGGGGGGTCAGACTCGCGGCCAGAGGTCGCGTGTACCGGGACCCCTGCCATTTTCTTTTTCTATACCAGGCTAACCGTGCAGGAGACGCCATTTATGCAACAGCCCCTTGAGGAACGATGCCTGCATTGTGACAATTTGTGGGAGCTTTTTTACGACTCCACACAGTGCTATGAGAATGCTCTCGCACCCTCTTAGGCACCCCACGGGAGTCTTGTTTTGCTACCCTTTAGCCTAATCGTTACCTCCTACGATCGTTTCCACCCGGGCGCTACTATGGGGTAGGGTAGCATGCCCGGGAGTGATTTTTCTTGCAGTAAGTAAAGGTCACGCCGTTTACGCTTACCAAATTAGTTTCTGTTTGAAAGATTTACTTTTCATTACCTTTTCGTTAAGTAGCTAAATAATAGTTCAACAAGATTACAAAGAGAGTTTTTGTTAGCACAAAAACTCAAAGTCGGCCCCCGTCTGATCATTGTCGGATCTGCTTATTCGCAAGGAATATTCAAGACGTGATTTTATTTTCATTGTCAAAAGTAATAACGTTTCAAAGATTCATTTGCCGTTGTAAAAAAAATGTTGTTTTTTTCTGTTTACATGTTTCGGATGTTCCTTTCAAGTTAAAGATAATTAACTTCCTTGTCCAAACCTCCCGAAGGACGGATGGCAGGCAGCAGGGTATGAACCTGGGACCATCGAGATAATTAGTCCAGCACGCTAACCGCAAGACCAGGCATTGCTGTTAACTTAATAACAAATTGTTTACAAACTAATAGCCTATTGTTGATAAAGAGATATATTTAAGTCTAGAAATTGAAATTTTATATCTTGGTCTAGTCTATATCATTCTAAACTAGACCTAGAATTTCTATATCTAGAATCCACAATGATTTTAATTGGAATATAAATAATAAATATAATTTTAAAAATCTAGATATACTGTAAAAAATCTAGTTCAAGTTTTAAAAATATAGATAAGATCTAAATCTAGCTATTATGTCTTTTATAAAAATATTACTATACTGAGTTGTTTTAGCATTTCATTTGAATTCATTGACGTTTAAAATTTACATTTTGTAAGGATGGAGATAAAATGGATATTATTGATAGTATTTGACATCCACACATGTAGGATTCTTATTACTCTTCATTAATTAACCAAAGTAAACTCATTACTTCATATTAACAATAATAGGTCCCAAGCCCGACTGAAAAGGAATGAGGGTTGGGCGTAGAGCTATCTACCCTACCAGCTACAGAAACACCAAACAGTAAATCAACAGATCTGCGAGTACATCTGTACCTCCAGTTGTAAGGTGTATATCAGCATCCCCGTAGAAGCACCAAAGGCACATAGTGAGACCAACGTGAAGTTACTCAAGATCAGGTTCTTAAACACCATCCTTTATGAAGCAGAGATGTTTGCAACTAAAGAAGGGATATGCCACACACTTTGGAAGCCTGCATACAAAATCACAAGACGAACCCAAAAACTGGAACTCCCTCAAGGAAGGAAGAAGAGGGGGCGGTCAGAAATATATGGTGCCGAGATTTGGAAGCAAATGCCAAGCTGAGTGGAGAGACGTGAGAGCAGTTGGAGAGACTTGTCCAGACAACCGGGAAGCTGGTTGGTGGTTCATGCCCCAATCGGTATCACAGAGATGAGAAGATGAGAAGTGAAAATTCATCCGTCAAAAACGAACGGTTTATCATAATTTAATTTCGCCCTTAACCATGTTAAAGATATCATAATCAGCCTTTTGACCATTGTTTCTTACCAAACAATGGAACCACAGGAGCCGTCGACGATTGTGTGCTTTGATGCTTCCCTTCGTTTAACAATAAACCTGTTTTGAAAAACAGAAGTCACCCAAAAAAACTTCTCGGACTCAAAGATTACTGTGAATGGGCACTTTAAACGTGGTAGTCCACTTGACATATCTGGCAAGCACAGTATCAAATGACGAAGAGAAGTTGATAATAGTCTCGATAGGGCCAGTAGTGAATTTGGATGCCTCTAAGTGAGAGTGTGACATAATAAATCGCTCCACCTGCCTACCAAAATCAGTGTCTACCAAATAGTGATTCTCTCAGCTCTTCTTTATGGATCTGAGTCATGGGTACTAAACAGAAAAACTGAAAGCAACTAAGACTTCTTCAACGCTTTCACCAAAGATGTCAGCGTTTCATCATGAACATACGATGGCAAGGCCGAACAACAAATAGTGATGTTCTTGCGAATGCCAGTTTGGAAAGTATAGAGGAACTGCTTATAGTTTGACAGATACGCTGGGCAGGGCATGTATCCCGTAAAGGGGGACGACCATATTCCAAAGGCAATCCTTTTTGGTGACATAAATGGTGGTCAGCGTAACAGAATAGCCGATGGCCGCTGTAAACCATTTTAGTGGCCAACGATCTTTCACTGACATCGAAGAGAGCACCTGGCAACATACAGCTTCCGACCGAGACAGCTGTAGATTTCTTACAGAGTCTGAGGATACACATTTGAGACCACAAGAAAATCCCCTTGATGCCAGACGTAGCTATGTGGGTCGCAGCTGGCACTGCGTAGCCACGAGAAAAATGTTACTCCCTATTTACCTTCAGAATCTAAGAAAAGCTTTATAATCATTATTATTCAATACTTTTGACTCATTTAAGTTTACTAGCAGTACACTCCGGCTACGCCCGTTGTTTTTTCCCCAGCCTTTATATTGTGGCTGAGTGGGGGTCCCGGGTTCGAATCCTGGTGAAGGCTGGATTTTTTACTTTTCTTTAGACCTTCAGTTTCAGCCTAGATTTCTGAAGACCCCAATTGAATGCCACATTCCCCACTCTACATTTATTTTGATATTGTGTTTTATAAATAAAAAGAAATATTCATTTTGTTTTATTAATTAATTGTGATTGTTTATTAGACCCTTATTGAATGCTGCGAAACGACAATGCTACCAACTATCATGTTTTTATTTAGTCAGCATTTAAAGGGAAGAGGAATAAAAGTTTGGGCGCAAATGTCAACTTGGGATTCATAACTTTTCTGTTTCATATTAAATCAATGTTTGTGGATTTGTTATTCAATAATGTTTTATAGTGGATTCTAACGTGAATATTGTATAATCTATTTATTACTTTTGTGATTCCAGTTTTTTTTAAAGGATTCAATGTCTTGAAAAGGATTACAGATTGTATTTCAAGTATTCCCGGTTACACCGGTTATTGTCATCGGGCCGAAGTCTGGCAATTAGTGATGAGCAAAAGCTTCTAGTTTAACTAAAAAAATTAATTAAGGCCTAAGTTTAGCTAGACAAATTTTTTTTGGGTTAAAATCGTAGTTTAATGAATTGTTTAGTTACAAGCTCAATAGGTCAATTAAAATGTGTAAAATTTTTCAATGTGTACATTGAGTAGCTCTTAGAAGCTATTTTCTGGTCATGTGATCTCAGCTAAGTTGGTGATTAAAAAAAATGACGCAATTAAAGACTATTTTGTCAGTCTGCATTAAAAGAGGGTAAAGTAAGATGCTGGTAGAAGTTATGGGAGTCGATATCTGCACTTGAAAGTAGCAGCATTCTAAAACATTTTTTGCTAAAAGCTTCATAGATGCAATATTTTGAATGGGGTTGTTCTGATGAGCGTGTTAGGTCTATAGAGTGGTTTTAATCAATTCATTTGGGGCAAACAATAATTTATTAACTGCAGTGTTGATATGGTGCGCAAAGGTGCACTTGTTCTCCGACATGACACTAATGGTTGTTGTTTGCTTATTGCTGACTTTGAACCTAGATCTTAATTAACATGGTGGCAGCGGTGTATTAATGATCAGAGGTAATCATTAAACAGTATATAAAGGTTTATTGTTTGCAATAATAAATAGGCAACAATTAAAGGGCTTCTCTGTATAATGGCAGCTAGAAATTTCCTTCCTGTACCCGAGCCGCTAGACGAATATGGTAACATGGCCGAGAATTGGCAAAAGTTTCACCGTAGCTGACGAAACTACGATTTAGGCACTAAATTGGCGGAAGAATCAGAGGGGCTCAGAGTGGCCACATTTCTAACAATTATAGGAACAAAACTGATGGACATATATGAAGGTCTTGAAATGGAGAAAGGAAAAGAAAGAAAGATGGAAGAAATAGTGAACAAATTTGAAAGTGTTTGCTTTGGAAAAACGAATGAAACTTATGAGCGCTTTGTGTTCAATACGCGTGAACAGCAAGAAGGCGAGGACATTGAAAAGTACATAACAAATCTGAGAAGACTAGCAAAAACGTGTTGTTTTGAACGCCTGGAAGATAGCTTGATTAGAGACAGAGTAGTTCTTGGTGTTAGACATGAATGCCTCAAAATGAAATTGTTACAAGATAGTAGTCTCACATTGGAAAGGTGCAGAGACATTTGCAGAGCATACGAGACCGCCAACAAACAGTTGAAACAAATACAAGCCGACCCTCCAATCATTGAGAAAGTATCAACACCCTCAAGAACAAACATTCAGAAAGGTAAATGCAGGTATTGTGGAAGAATTCACGAATACATTAAGGAAAAGTGCCCTGCATGGGGTAAAATGTGCATAGTGTGCAAGGGGAGACATCATTTTGCTTGATGTGCAAAAGAAAACTCAGCAGGTGTCAGATGATATGTCTAACGATGAAAGACAGCTGCAGTCGGACACAAGAGATGATGTCATGATGGTAAAAAATTAATGGGTGATGTCTTTGGAGAACCGCAAAGCGAAAAGGATGACAGCAGTTATGACAGTGAATGGTCACCGTGTAAGGTTTCAAATGGATAGGGAGCTGATGTAAATACCATCCAGGAAAAATACGTAAATAAGAATCAGATAGAAAAGGCAACGCAAAGATTACTAATGTGGAATAAGACTGAAATGAGCCCCATAGGGAAAGCCACTCTAACGACGAGAAATGAGAAAACTAACGAAACTTTTTGAGGTGCAATATATAGTTGTACCAAATAATCTAGCATTCCTTCTAAGTCATGAAACTTTAACAAGAATGAAGTTAATCAAAGTCAATAAAGATAGGTTCATAGCATCAGTAGTGAATAACCAAGAAGAAGACTGTAGTCCAAAGTTTACTGGTGATTTGGGTGACTTAGGAGAAGTGTCTTTAAAGATTGATAGCAGCATTAAGCCCAAGGTTCTGCCATGTAGAAAGATCCCTATTGCTTTACAAGAAAGAGTTAAGGTGGAGTTAAAGACTCTAGTGCAGAGAGGAATCATAGAACCAGTGATTGAGCCCACAGAGTGGGTGAGTCAGATGGCAATTGTGGAAAAAGCTAATGGAAAAATTAGGATTTGCATAGATCCACAAGCCCTGAATAAAGTTTTACTAAGGGAATTCTATAATCTAGCTACTTTAGATGACATATTGGCAGATTTGAACGATGCCAAAATATTTAGCAAATTGGATGTGCAAGAAGCTTTCTGGCATGTCAGGCTAGACACAGCGTCATCTAAGTTGACAGCAATGATAACCCCTTTTGGTAGATACAAATGGAAGCGATTACCATTTGGTCTGAAAGTGAGTTCAGACATTTTTCAGAGAAGATTAAATATAGCACTAGAAGGACTGAAAGGCTGTTTCAATTACGTTTATGATCTTATAGTGGTAGGAAGAGGAAGAACCTAAGAGAGCTGATGAAGAGATATCAAGAAAAGAAGATTAAACTGAACCACGAAAAGTCTGTTTTTAGAACAGCTGAAATTAAATTTTTGAGTCATATTATTACTGAAGCAGGAATAAAACCAGACCCGAACAAAGTATCTGCGATTTTTAAGTTTGAATGCTCCAAAAGATAGTTCATCAGTCCGAAGATTCTGTGGCATGGTTCAATATCTTGCAAGATTTGTTCCAGACTTGTCTACAGATTTACAGCCCATAACAGAGCTGATCAGAAAGAACACACCATTTGTGTGGTCTGATCAATGCACTCGAGCTTTCATCAAGATAAAACAGAAAATATCGACTCATGGCACACTGATATATTTTGACCCTAACAAAGAGCTTACATTACTAGCAGATAGTAGCCAAAATGGGTTGGGAGTAGCGTTATTACAAGATGGCAGTCCAATAGCATATGCTTCTAGATCACTAACTGATACTCAGAAAAGATGGGCACAGATTGAAAAAGAATTGTTGGCAGTGGTTGTTGGATTGGAACGTTTTGACCAGTATACGTATGGCAGGACAGTTATAGTTCAAAATGACCATAAACTACTGGAAAAGATCCTTCAAAAACAACTCAGTTCTGCTCCAAGAAGGCTACAAAGTCTAATGATGCGCCTTTATCGTTACGATATCTAGTTTCAATATGTCAAAGGCGAAAATTTGTTCATAGCTGATACTTTGAGTAGAGACCCATCAGAGGATATCCCTGATGTTTGTGTCAATACAGTCGGACTGGCAATACCAGATGCAGTGCTGGAGAAAGTCAGAATCGAGACAGAGAAAGATAGAACAATGCAAACACTTATTCAGTATATCCTAAATGGATGGCCAGACAAACATAATAGTCTACCTGATCTCAAACAAAATTTTTCACTAAGAGACATGTTAACATACGAAGACGGACTCTTGTTGAAAGGAGAACAAATGATCATACCAATATCATTTCGCAAGGAAATAGAAGAAAAACTCCATGCATCACACCGGGAGTAGACTCAATGAAAAGAAGAGCAAAAGAAACAGTTTTCTGGCCTGGGTTATCAGCTCGAATAAAGGAAATAGCCAACTCATGTTACATTTGTCATAAAAACAAACCAGCAAATCAGAGAGAAGAATTAATACAGCACGAAATAGGTTCTAATCCGTGGGACAAGTTTGGAATTGATTTATTCCAAATGTGTGACCAACAATATCTAGTTATAGTGGACTATTATTCAAATTTCATAGAGGTAGAAAACATGCAGTTGACAACAATACACGCAATTATAAAGAAACTGAAAAGTTTTATTTGCAAGATATGGGATGGCCCAAAGTCTGTATATCTGATAGCGGACCCCAGTTCACATATTTTTCCAAATTTATGATGGAATGGGGAGTGACTCATTTGAAATCCTCCCCAGAACACCATCAATCCAATGAAAAGGCTGAGTCAGCAGTTAAAATTTTAAAGAACATAATGAAGAAATCTAGAGAATCAAAGTAAGATGCTTATGAAGCTCTTCTGGAATTTAGAAATACTCCAAAGCAAGACACAAATCTAAGCCCAGCTCAGATGTTCTTTGGTTGGGTGACTCGAACACTGATACCAAACAAAAGGAGAAACATTAAGATTTCTACATGTCAAGAGAACATTATGAGAAGGAAAGAAAAACGTCAGATGAGTGTAAAAACATCTTATGATAAGTAGTGATGGGCAAAAGTTAACTAAAAAGTTACTAACTTTTAGTTTAACTAAAAAAAATTAGTTAAGGCCAAAGTTTAATTAAAAAAAAAAAGTTTAATTAAAATCCTAGTTTAATTATTTTTTTTTAGTTCCAAACTAAAAAGTTTAATTACAAATTTTACAAACTATTTTAACATAGACGTCTACATACCAATAAATATTTAGATCTATGTAATTGGGAGAATATATATAATGAATAATAGAGAGGAGAATAAACTATAGAAACACTGGAAAGCCTTTTGACCTTTACCCTATAATGGTCGCTATTCCCGCCAATTCAAGGTATTTGAAAGGCGAGAAAAATAAACGTGTTCATTATATTTCTAGCAAGTTTCGCTGCTTGATAAATCCTGATAATTCCTTGCTTCTATAGATCTACATTTTGCTGCTTTTTATTAAACACCAGTGTGTTCCTGTATAGCTGCAGGCAAAGAATTTTCTTAGTATAGATCTAAAAGAAATGTCGACTCTTTATTTTAAAACTTTTTACTAGATCTAAATCTAGAGTTAGAGTCTAGTAACGTCTAGTCTATTAAGTAGTAACTAGTATTTCTTAGATTATTTTTAGATTAAAATATTAATTATGATCTAGGTCTAGTAGCTAGATCTAATTCTAGATCCAGATTATATTTCTGATTATTTCTTTTGTAGAAGATATTAGATCCAGAATATTCTAGAATCTAGAGTTAGTGAGAGAGTCAACATGCAGTTTTATCATTACTTCTAAAGGTAACTTATATTAGAACTTGGACAATTACTTCTAATTTCTTTCTATAATAGTATCATTCTAGTGATTCTATTAAGATCTACATCTATCCCATAAAGACATTTAAATCTTTTTTCATGTGCACAAATAAATGTTTATTACATTTTGCTAAAGACTAAAGAGATTGGTTGTGCTTTATATTTTTCATGTTTGGCTGTTTCGTCCTTAAAAAAGTTCAAAATAGTTAGTAAAAGTTTAACTAAAGTTTCTTAGTTTAGTTTAACTATTTTTTTCAATTTGTGATTAACTAAAAGTTTAATTACTTTTTTTTAGTTCAAACTTAGTTTTAGTTTAACTAAAAAAAATTAAGTTTAGTTCCCATCACTAATGATAAGAGGTCAAGAAATTTAAGTCAGCTGAGAACTGGACAGATGGTCTATTTCCAATCTCCTAATGACCCTGCATGTAGACGTGGAAGAATCCAGTCTCAAGTCAACCAGAGAGCTTACATTATTCGAGGTGACAATGGTGCAGTGTACCAAAGAAAAAGAGTGTATATCAACCCGAACAGAGAAACAGAAGAAGATATATTCCCCGATACTGATGACAACTTACAGGACAATAGAACTCATAATCAACACATTCGCCACTCATCAACTCATCATTCCCTGTGACCAAGGGATCAGTTGAAGAAACCGACAAGATTCAATGATTATGTGTCTTAATGAACTATTAAATGTTGATTTTTAAATGTGATTATGTTTCATATTCATTGAAGCGTATATATGTATGTTATGTTTAGTTGCTTAGGTTGTTGTGTTTTTTTTTTGTTTTTTTTTTCTATGATACTCCCCGAAATGTTTTTTTTTTTTATTAAGAAAAGGGGATGTTGCGCAAAGGTGCACGCGTTCAATAAAGTAAAGTATTGTTCTCCGCCATGAGACTAATGGTTGTTGTATGTTTATTGCAGATTGTGAACCTAGATCTTAATCAACATAGACTATATCTCTAGACTAGTTCTTGGTCAAGATCTAGATCTAGAATTGATCGATAGAAATAGAATCTAGAACTTATTCTAGAACTAGAATAGGAATCTAGGCTAGAACTAGATTTCTAGACTATTTCTAGATCTAGTTTAGATCTGGATCTAGACTCTTGATCTAAACTCGATCTAGACTAGGTCAAGAAGCTAGCTAGACTCTGTTTAGGTCTAGACTAAATAGACACTAGATAAAGATCCAAAATTTATTCTATAGTCTAATCTAGACTAGAATCCAGACTAGATCTAGAAATAGAATCTAGATGTACTAGAGCTAGAGCTAGGTCAATATTATGATCAGGATTAGTTATAGTTCACTTATGCATCAGATTCATTTTTTAATGTGATACTACTGCTTACATAATAAATAAATCTGCACCCATCAGCTATTAGAAGATAAACTATTTTCTTAATGGAAACAAAATGTACATTTTGTTAAAATTTATTTAATACAATTAAATCTATATCTATGTCTTAGTCAAATTTAGATTGTTGTCAAGTGTGTGGGGGGTGTCGGACTTTAGTGACTGATCTTTTGCTTTAATTTTGTTTATTTTAGGTGAAATTGTAATACTAAACCATCACTTGCCCTAGCACAGCCATGAGGATTTTGAGCTTGAAAACCCGTACCAGGGGGTTTTAAGTTTAAAACCCCTACCATGGGGTTTTAAGTTTAAAACCCCCTACCAGGGGTTTTGAGTTTAAAACCCCCTACCAGGGGTTTTAAGTTTAAGATCCCCTATCAGGGGTTTAGCATTTAAATCCCCCTCTTCCATAAAACAAAAAAAATGCAAACGACGATCCTCAAATTCCAAGAGCACATCTAAGGAAGATTTTTTTTTATTTTAAACCCCTCTCCAAAATTTACGATAAACCCCTCTTCAATATAAAAAAAAAGCAAATTAAACACTCAAAATTGTATGAGCGTAGCCAAAGGGGTTTTGAGTTTTAACCCCTCTTCAGCTGGGTTTGAAGCTATAAATACCTCTTCAATATATAAAAAAAAATGCAAATAACGCCCTCAAAAAACTATGAGCATAGCCAAAGAGGTTTTTAGTTTAAACCCTCCGCCAGCGGGGTTTGAAGCTAAAAAATAAATCTTAAAAAAAAAATATATAAAAATTTCGCTATCAAAATGCTTTGAGCGTAGCCAAGCCTATTGGGTGTTTTGAGTTTAAATTTCCCTTCAGAGGGGTTTGATGCTAAAATAATATCTCTTCAATATAAAAAAAAAGCAAATTACACACTAAAATTCTTTGAGCGTAGCCAAGCCAATGGGGGGTTTTGAGTTTTAAACCCTCTCCTCCAGATAACTTTTTTAAAAGTTTAAAACCCCTCAAGAGTTTCAGTTTAAAATCCCCCTACAGAGCGTTTTAAGGTTGAAACCCTCTCGTCATTTATTTCTAAAGCAAACTACAGTCACCAAATTCTATGACCGTAGCTAAATTTGGTTTTGAATTAAAAAAAAAAAAACTCCAGATATATTTTAGTTTAAAACCCCCCAACAGATGATTTTGACGATAAAACTTCCCTTTTCGATATAACATCTTAAGCAAAATAGTCACCTAATTCCACAATCGTAGTCAAAAGAAGTTACACATGTCTACCAGTGGCTGCGCTCCATTAATAGAGTGCAATGAAATTGAAAAGCACTGATTGTGTCTCTACAAAGATGGCTAAGACGGATTTTAGGAGTCAGTTATAGAGATCGGGTCTAAATCAAGGAAATCCTATGCCGAAGTGGGAGTCGACCTCTTAATAAGATTGTGACAGAGCGTCGCATGAGGTTTGCGGGACATGTTCTTCGACAAAATGAATTACGCATAATAAAAGTTGCCATGACATCCTAGTACAACTTGGCGCCACACTCATGGAGGTCCTTAGAGCAAGTGGGAAGAGGCTTCAGACATTGCCAGTGACAGATTTTTGTGGAAACAGCTTGCCATGTCTAGAAATTTAGCACTGTAGAACGGGAAATAAATTGTCTATGACAGTTGAAAGTGTGTATACATTTTTTTGACGCACCCTATATATATATATGTATACATGGGTTTAACCAGAGCCCAGCCCCCCCCCCCCGAAATGAAGTCCCCCCGCAGAGGGGGGGGGAGACGGACTTAAGTGACTGATTTTATTAATTTGATTTTGTTTATTTTAGGTGAGATTTTAATTCTAAACCATCACTTGCCTAAGCGCAGCCAAGGGGGTTTTAAGTTTAAAACCCCTACCAGGGGGGTTCGCAGTTAAATTTCCCTCTTCTATAAAACAAAAGAACAAAAATAATGCAAATGACTATCCCCAAATTCCAAGAGCATAGCTATGGAAGATTTTGATTTTAAACCCCCTCCGAAATTTACTATAAAACCCCCTCTTCAATATAAAAAAGCAAATTACACACTGAAAATGCTATGAGCTTAGCCAAAGGGGTTTTGAGTTTAAACCCCCCTTCAGCGGGGTTTAAAGCAAAATACCTCTTTAATATAAAAAAAAGCAAATTTCTCACTACAACTTCTATGAGTGTAGCCAAAGGGGGTTTTGAGTTTAAACCCCCATTTTAGTGGGGCTTGAAGCTAAAAAAAAAACTTCTTCAATATACAAAAAAGCAGGTCACACACTCAAAAATCTTTGAGCGTTACCAAAGAGGTTTTAAATTTAAAACCCCCTCCAGTGGGGCTTGAAGTTAAAAAATACCTCTTCAATATAAAAAAAAACACATTACATAATTAAAAAATCTTTGAGCGTAACCAAAGGGGTTTTAAATTTAAACCCCCCTACAGTGGGTTTTGAAACTAAAAAAAAACAAAACCTCATCATCATAAAAAAGCAAATTACACACTCAAAAATCTTTTCGAGTTACCAAAAGGGTTTAAGGTTCAACGCCCCTTCAGCGGGGTTTGAAGCGAAAAAATACCTCTTCTATTAAAAAAAAAGCAAATTGTGACAAGTTGGGGAAAGTGACGTGTGTTTGGCGCGTTTAATGTCTAGGGGATGATTATTTTTAAAGCTATCACACAACAACCCGTCAGCATATAAATCGGAAGCAGGCACGCAACGAGACAAGCAATGAAAGAAAGATAAAAAAGTTAAAAATGAGGAATATTTATTTACATAAATATTTACATAAAAGAATAAAAGGGGAGGGTTTGCATCTATCTCTAAGCAATAATGGATTTAATCATCACTCTTGCACTTAATAAGAGAGTATGTCACTTTGTCCTCTGACTTAGCTGGTTGGCCTGTTGATGTCGCAGCTGGCTGTGTTCTGGCTTAAGGCTCTGCAGCTGGAGGTGGCGCTCTAGCGGATAGAGGGACGCCGGTGATTCAGTTCTTGTGGAGTTTCAATCCAAAGTTCTGATATCTGTAGTGGGCACAGTAGGGCGGGTGGTCTGCTACCGTTTTGGCACCAGGTTACTGCGGGCAGAGCTGACCTGCCGTGGGCAGCGTAGTTGACAGGATATGTCCAGTGAGTTTCAAAGGGTTTGGGGTAGCTATGACGTCTCACACAGATCTGGGTCTATAGGGACGTCGCACCTAATAAGTTGACAGGTGGGCTGTCGAATAGGCGAGCAAGGCCGATAGTGCCAAGTAGTAGAGTTGAGTGGATCCTCGTAGGCGGGAGTTGATACTCAATAGCAAATAGGCAGTTGACTAGGCAGATAATGCCAAATAAATAGGCAGGCGAGTGATCCGATAAATAGGCAAGTGCAGTGCTGAATAGCACTGAGCACAAAGGTAAATAGTTGAGTGGTGTCGAGTAGACACTGAACAGCAAATAGGCAGACACCTGAGGGAGGCTGCGGATAAATAAAGACAAGTTAGGACATGTCTCTCATGCATCTTATCGATGCCCTCGACTGAGGTGCATTCGTCAGATTGGTAAAATTGCTTTAGAGCACAATAGGGAGATGATGACAAATGGGATTTGGAAAATAGACGACTGATAGTAGCAATATAAAACTGTACATAAAAGGGGAAATAATAATATAAAATGTACATATAAGGGGAAATAATAATCTCAAATAAACAACACAAGTTGGAAGAGAGAAAAGGGGGGGGGGGAATGGGCGATGGTCAGCGACCATGACGGTTTGTTTACCGTCGGCCGAGAACAATGGAGCGCGCTTAAATGGAGAGGGTATCCGTTCAAGGGGCGCAACTCTCGTTAGAGTAAAATGAGTAAAGGGGAGATAATTCATATATCTTCTCTTCTAAACGCAATATCAGTGCGCTAGTAAAATTATCAAGGCGGACAGCCGAGATAAAGGAAATAAAATAAGACGTACAAATATATACATGGTTGCATCAACGATCAATTGAGCAACGCAGCATTAATAGATCAATGCAATACTTAAATACATACATAGGACATGTTTATGTTTTCTACTTACGACAGTGAGAAATACACAATGCACTAATTAATGTAAATAAAATAATAGAATACACATGAAAACCTCCAGTGAGAAATATGCACAAAGTAACTAAGATGGAACTTGTGATTAAGTTCGGCTTACCACCATGTATTCCTCTAGGAGTGAGAATAAATGATATAGTCCAGACTCGACTGTTCAACGAGAATGAGAAATAAGAGGGTCTGATTTGATTTGGGTCTGCTTTATATAGGCCTGGAAAATGCGGGCGGAGACAGGAAATGTCCTAGGCTTAGAATTATCTTACACGTGGGTGAATTAGACTCGAGGTGGGAGTCGCACCTTGGAAATATCAAAGAGAGACGTGGGAGAAGGGGGTGGGGGGAAGGTGACTTCAACTGCGCCATTCAGACATCTGGCCGGTAAGATCAAAGAGACTGTGTTTATCTTTCCCCGATCGAGATGAGATAAGTCGAAAGACGCGGCCTAGCTATCTCCAATGTGGTCAACTAAGTCTAGCCTGGAGAGGAAAAGGTGGTGCGGGTGAAGAATTTGGGGGTAGGATGGGGAAATGATTAAAATAAAATAAATAAATAATAATTAATGCTGTGATAAGTATGAGTGATTCTGACAGCAAGCTTTTGACTTGTTACACAAATTATACACTCAAAATGCTATGAGTGTAGCCAAAGAGGGTTTTGATTTTAAACCCCACATTCATCGGGGTTTGATGCTAAAAAATACCTCTTCAATATAAAACAAAATGTAAATCACACACTAAAATTCATTGAGCTTAGCCAAGCCAAAGGGGAGTTTTGAGTTTAAATCCCCTCCTCCAGATGGCTTTTTTTTAAGTTGAAAACCACTCCAGATGTTTTTGAGTTTAAAATCACCCATACAGAGAGCTTTGAGGTTGAAAACCCCCTCTTCAATATTATTCTAAAGCAAACTACACTCACCAAATTCTATGAGCGTAGCTAAATGGGGTTTTGATTTGTTAAAAAAAAAACTCCAGAGATTCTTTTAGTTTAAAAACCCACAACAGAAGCTTTTGACGATAAAACTTCCCTTTTCGATATAACATCTAAATCAAACTACAGTCACCTAATTCCAAGAGCGTAGCCATGAGAGGTTGCAAAATTTATACCAGTGGCTGGACTCCATTAATAAAGTGCAGTGGTTAGTCATCTGCCGAAATTGAAAAAGACTAAATGTTGCTCAACAAAGATGGCTAAGACGGATTTTAAGAGTCAGTTATACTTAAGTTATATAGATCGGGTCTCAATCAAGGAAATCCTGTGCTGAACTGGCAGTCGACCCCTTGGTAAGGTTGTGACAGAGCGTCGCATGAGGTTCGCGGGACATGTATTCCGACAAAATGAATTACGCATAATAAGAGTTGCAATTACATGGAGGCCATTAAGAGGAAATCGCAAAAAACAGGAACATCCTAGTACAACTTCACGCCATACTTTCATAGAGGTCCTCAGAGCACGTGGGAAAAGGCTTCAGACATTGCCAGTGACAGATTTTTATGGAAACAGCTTGCCGCCCAATTAGCCGCACAGCGCGGGAGGATGTAAGAGTAAGAATAGGCCAGGTTTTGAAATAAAACTTTTTAATAGAAGAATAATGCACTGTAGATACCTCAGTGATTGCATTTTTTAGGCTTTCATTACCGGAGATAGTGCTTGGCGAGCTCTGGGGGAGCTCACAGTGCTACCTCAGACCTCATTACTGTCAAGGGTCGGGGAGTCTACAATTTTTCCACTAACTCCAGGAAGAGCCTATCTAATAAACGTCTTCCGAAAGAATAAAGAGTCAGAATGTAATAAATATTATTTATACACACACACATATACATACTTATATATATATAGCGCAGGGGATGGGGAGAAAAAATCCCCCCCCCAAAAAAAAATCCTGTATACGCCCATGTATATATATATATATATATATAGTTCGTCCATCGTGGTTCGATGATGACTACTTTGTCATCCAGGGGGCTGAGGGCTTTGCACTGGGGTTTTATGCCTCCTCGTGTGGCTGGTGAGACCTATGTGAGCCCGGAATGTTCGGTCGCACACTGGGCAGGTTATTCTAGCTGGAGCTAGTGACGTTTGCCTTGCTTTTCTTCTCTGGCGATTTTCTTCTGCCTGAGATGAACTCCTATTGAAAAAAAAAACAGAGCAGGAAGGACTAATCCTCCCGTAGAGCTCTTGCAAGAAACTTAATGCCTCGTAGCTACCATACAAGTCGAGTGACTGCTCAGACAGGTCCCCCCTTAGCTCGAGGAGCTGGGGACACTCGTACAAGACGTGCGACATTGTTTCGACACTCTCTCCACAGTGACGGCATCGAAAGTCAAAGTTCGTGTGGAACCAGGCAAAGTATGCCCCAATAGGGCTGCACTGCTCAAAAATTGTCTGCTCTGACCTCCTCAGTCGCCACCATGGATTGTCGCGATCTGGGTGACGCATGTACTGCCAGACACCACGTGCTCTGTCGGATTCCTCCCAGGACTTTAACCACATCTCATGAATGAGTGCTTGGATTTGTGCCATTGCTTGTAAGTACGTGCTTGGTGCTTCGAGGTGTGTGGCTGCCAAAGCACCCTCCTTTGCGAGAGCGTCTGCCATTTCATTGCATGATGCTCTGTCATGTGCCTCTGTCTCCCAGGTGCCTCGGTCTATGCTGAACGCCTTCAGAGAAGCTTTGAGGGTGTCCCTGAAGCGCTTTCTTTGACCACCTTGCGAGCGCTTTCCTTCGCTTAGTTAGCAATACAAAAGTCGTTTAGGGATGCGGTGGTTTTCCATTCTGCAGACGTGTCCTGCCCATCGCAGCTGGGACTGCATCAGGATTGTGTGGAAGCTTTGCAGACACGCTCTTTGAAGGACTTCAGTATCTGGTATTTTGTCTTGCCATTTGACATTTAGTATTTTTCTCAGACATGTAATATGGAAGTGGTTCAGTTTTTTTAAGTTTCTTTGCATGTTTTCTGTACACTGTCCATGTTTCTGAGGCATAGAGCAATGTAGGGAGGATGACGGCTCTATAGACACCTAGCTTTGTATTTGTGGTGATACCACGTCTGTTCCAGACATTTTTAGACAATCTGCCTTAGGATGCCTTGGCGATACGCAGGTCGATTTCACTATCGATTTTTCCTTTTCTGGAGAGTGTGCTCCAAGATATGTGAATTTGTCCAATGCGTTATATCGTGTCCATTAATAGTGATGCTTGGATCCGAGTAGGCTTTGCCAAGAGCAGGTAAATATAAGACTTCAGTCTTGTTTGTGTAAATAGTAAGGCCAAAGTCTGAGCATGAGAAGTCACTGACGATGCTAAGCAGATCATTTTTAGAGTAGGCATTTAGGGCACAGTCGTCAGCAAATAGCAAGTCTCTGAATTGGTTTTTGATTTTGCTTTAAGCCGCCTCGGGTTAAATAGGCCACCATCAAATCTGTATGTTATATTTATCCCATCGTTTTCTCTATTTTATGAATGCATCTGTCATCATAGCGGAGAACATTATACTTAACAGTGTAGGTGCTAGAACACAGCCTTGTTTTACCCCGTTTGATACTTCTAAGGGCTTTGATGGTTCTCCACTTTCTTGGACACGAGCCTTCATGCCATCATGAAATAGTCACACCATGGTTATGAATTTTCGTGGACAGCCATACTTTGACATAATCTTCCAGATTCCTTCTCTGCTAACAGTGTCGAATGCCTTTGTGAAGTCGACATATATTGAGAACAGGTCAGCATTTTGTTCTTGGCATTTTTCCTGGAGCTGCCTTGCTGCAAAGATCATGTCAATGGTTCCACGCTCTTTTCTAAAGCCGCACTGGCTTTCTGGTAGTAGACCATGTTCTATGTGTTGCATGAGCCAATTTAGTAGGATGCGTGCAAGGATTTTCCCAGCAATAGAGAGAAGAGATATTCCTCTGTGGTTGTCGCAGATTTGGCGGTTTCCTTCTCACTTGTATAAATGAACAATTGTGGCATCTTTAAAGTCTTGTGGTATTGCTTCTTTTTCCCACATGGTTAAGAAGAGCTTATGAAGTCTTTCAATCAGGGCTAATCTTTTTTTTTTGTAGACCTCTGCGGAAATGTCAGCTCCTGGGGCTTTTCCGCTTGCTAGCTGTGGAATGGAGTCAGCTCCTTTAGCGTAGGGGGGGGTCATCCATTTTTTCATTTACTGGTACTTGCTGTAGCCTGTCTATGGCCGCTTCATTTATGATGGAAGGTGTATTGAGAACCTTTTCGAAGTGCTCGGCCCAGCGTTTTAGGATTTCTTTCTTATCTGTCAATAGGATTGTCCCATCAGCATTTGTGGGTCCATAGATTTCGTTTGTGGCATGGAAGAAGTTCTTCATGTCGTGCTTGTCAGCAAATTCCTGTATTGTTTCCACTTTCTTGCTTAGCCAGGTATCTTGCATTTGGCGTAACTGTTTTTGCACATTTTTTCGGATGTTAGTGAATGCATCTTTAGTGGACTGGGAGTTTGGGTTGTTCAGATAAAATTTATGGAGCTTGTGCTTTTCATCTAATAGTTTTCTGATCTTAGTACTGTTTTCATCAAACCAGTCCTGATGCTTTCTCTCCATAGGACGAGTATGCTTAATGCTGGGCTATGGATAGCTTCTTTGGAGCATTCCCAGCTTTTATCTACATTTGATTCAGTTAGAAGGGTGGACTTGAGGCAGTTCTCTATTGCATCTGCAAGCGACTTTTCAGTTTTGTCATCTGCTAGTCTGGTCGTGTTTAGCCTTTTTAGGGGTTTAGATTTTTGCGTACGTCTCTTTGGTTGGATACGAATGTTTAGTTTTGTGATGATGAGGAGGTGGTCTGTTCCACATTCTGCACCACAGCAAGATTTGGTGACACAATTGTCCTGACGGTCAGATTGTCTGGTGACAGCATTGACCTATCTCAAATTTTCCTAAGACTCCTTTCCAGGTGTGATGGTCAGAGCCGACTCTTGTGTTGAAGTCACCGAGAATGAGTAGCTTTTCTGTTTTTGGAATATCAAGTATGGTGGAGTAGAACTTTGTTATGACATCATCTGGGTTGGTCATGGTGGGTGCGTAAAAGCTAACAATGGAAATGTGTTTCTTTCCGTTTTGTAAAGGCAGCTTTAGGGTTATGAGCCTGTCACTAATTCCTTTGGGTGGCCCGACTAGTTTAGATACTATTGAGGTTTTTATTGCAAAGCCGACTCCAGTTTCATGTCGTATTTCAGTACTTCTACCGCTTCTGAAGAAAGTATATCCAGATCCTCTTTTGCAGAGTTCACCTTCATCTGCAAGCCGAGTCTCGCTTAGTGCTGCTATGTCTATGTTGTATCTGTGGAGCTCCCTGGCTACTAGTGCAGTTCGTCTTTGTGGTCTATCAGATGTGTCGTTGTCAAGTAGTGTGCGCACATTCCATGCGCCTATGGTAAGAGGAACTATCCTCGTCTTTTTCTTTGAAATTCGACCGCTTAAGTAGGTTTCCTGCCAACTGCGGTAGGCTGGCTATGGTAGTTTAGAGCAGGCAATTTTTGGGGCACCTTTTCTAGCCCTGTCCTCATGCTATGGAGGTGAGCACTTCCAAATAGGGCTGCTCAGCCACTCAGGGGGCTGCTGGACTCCACTGCTGCTCTGTGTCAGTGGTGAACGACAATATGGACTGAGCCGCCTGTGTGCAGGTTTGCAGCTACGGCTTTCAGTGTGCCCACACCTACCGCTTCACTGCTTGCCTGTCTCCACAGGACTTTGGTTTGGTTGTGTTTTTTTTTGGGGGGGGGTGGCATGACAAGTGACTTGCGCTGGAATTTGGATTAAAGTGAGGAGGATTCGCGCAACACGTTGACCTCAATCTCTCGCCCTAAAGCCCATCCTTTTCCGGAAGCAAGATTTAGTTAAGACGTCCGGGGGCAACTTTGGGTGCAGTGGATGACCAGAGACTTTCTGTGTGTCTTGTCCTGCTCTTGAGTGCTCCACAGTACTGTGCTGGTATTTGCCTTTCTGTCCGATTAGTCTTGTTTTGTGACGTTAAGCACAGGCCGACTTTACATGCCTGGTTTGACAGAACCTCAGTGTACTGAGTGCCATGGACACGTCAGATACCCTCTACCTGGTTTAGCCGGCCAGTCAAAGCCGTTTCCGGGGTTTGGCCGCTGCGCATGCTACAGCTTCTGGGAGCCTCAGGTGAGAGTTGGGTACCGAGTGGGGACCAAGAGTAAGCCAAGCCCACCCTCAAAAAGAGGGTACGACTGCCTATCCACTAGAGGTGCAATCCCCTCCTAAATACCCCATACCCCATATATATATATATATATAAGGCTTGTCTTCGAGTCCGAAGATTAGTGAGGAATACAGTATTTCCCGTAACTGCGCAGCCCCAGCTGTGACCTACATATTTTGCCAATCTAGGGCAAGCATAATCATTGTCCGCAGGTGGTCGATTTAGATTTTCTTTTCGCCGTCTGCGTTTGTCATCGGCAGCAGATTTTCGTTTGGTCTCAAATGTGTATCCCGCGGCCTTCGTGAGTGACCTCCAGCTGTCTCGTTCCGACGCCGCATGCAGCCAGGTGCTCTCTTCTATGTCAGCCAAGGAAAGTTGACGCCTAAGCTGGTTTTTGAAGCGTTTCCGTGGGGCGCCTCTGTTACGTCGACCACCTTTTAGCTCACCAAAAAAGACTGCATTTGGCATACGTTCGTCTCCCATACGGGATACGTGCCCTGCCTAGCGTAGCTGTCGGACCATAAGAAATCACTCCATACTGTCCATACCGGCGTTCGCAAGGACATTGCTGTTTGTAGTGCGGTCCTGCCACCGTATGTCCATGATGGAGCGCAAGCATCTTTGGTGAAAGCGCTCAAGAAGTCTTAGTTGTTTTTTATATAGTGTCCATGTCTCAGAGCCATATAGAAGGGTTGAGAGAACCACCGCCTGGTAGACATTGATTTTTGTAGGCAGGCGGAGCGATTAGTTCTACCATACTCTCGCCTGAAGGCGTCCAAAAGCGCCACTAGCGACAACTACACGAAAAATGCAAAGAGCAGAACCTAAGCCTGTACGCTGCCTTTGTGGACCTCACCAAGGCTTTCGACACGGTCAGTCGCGATGGTTTGTGGAGGATTTTGGCTAGGCTTGGATGCCCATTCTCAAATAGTTTTACGTGGGACAAAGAGGCCAGATCAGACACAATGGTGCCCTTTCTGATCACTTTCCAATAGAAAATGGCGTGAAGCAGGGCTGTGTACTTGCCCTTCTCTATTCGCTATCTTCTTTTGCGTAATGCTGGGTCCAATGAGGCAGCGATTGCACGAAGACATCTACATCCGGTTTCGTTCTGATGGCAATGTGTTCGATCTCCGGCGTCTACTATCCTATACAAGAACAAAGGAGATGGTCATAACGGAGCTTCTCTAAGCCGATAATTGCGCCCTGCTAGCTCACAATGAACATGATCTCCAGAACGCGGTAAATGAATTTTCTCACGCTGCCGCCTCTTTCGGTCTATCTATAAACCTCGGGAAAACAGAAGTCATGTTCCAGAAGTCACCCAATGAAACATAATCAGCCCCAAGGATCACAGTAAAAGGACAGTCCCTAAACGTAGTAGACCACTTCACATATCTAGGTAGTATAGTGTCAATTGAGCCTCATTTTCAAGAGAAGTTGATAATCGTCTGGCCAGGGCTAGTAGCGCATTTATATATATAGCCTAATGAGGATATGGGAAAACTGCGCACTATAAAAAGTAGTTCGTTTTTTTAAATTTACAATTGAAACGAAGTTCGTATCAAAATTCTTTTTAAAAACAACATTTCAATCAGTATTTCTTTCAATGAGCTAGTCAATAAATGGAAAATATATTTTATAATAATACATTGATACTTTTTTCATTGTGACCTTAGATGCAATTTTTTTGTACCAGTGCGCGAATCTATGAATGAAACAATATGTATGACTGAAAATGTCTGTGACCTTTTTAAAAGACATACCTTTCCTGAAGTTTTTCATTTAAAAGCGGTGTATTTTTTTTTTATCTGCTTGCATAGATAATTTTTAAAATTAGATGGTTCACTTTCGGAAAATAAAAAAGTAGCCGTTGCATCAGAATTTTCAATGATCTAAAATATCATGATGTCCGAATTTCCTTTTCTCTTCTAGTTTCTGAGATCTAAACGGGACGGACATACAGGCTACACAAAACTAATAGCGTTTTTTCCCCTTTCGGGGGCCGCTAAAAAACTGACTAGTTTTAGTGAAATCTTATTACTTAAATTTGGGTTCTATACATAGTGTTAAATTAATATAAATGAAAAATAAAACCTAAAAATTGTGTTATAATCATGGATATAATTTAGACTAAGTTCCCTTTCTTTTTCATTACACTCTTTAAAAAAATGCATAGTTAAAATTGGAAACAAAACATCTTCGAGGGCATGGGGATATGAAACGATACGAATATTAAAGGAAAAAATAAATGGTATCCGAAAATGGATTTAAACCAAAGATGGCTTTTGGTAGTGTTCAGCTCAGTATTAATTATATTTTTTTTTTCTAAAAAAAACGGATGACGGGGGCGGCATTTTTTAAATTTCGCACCCAAGCAGCCACAACCCTCGCGGCGGCCTTGCATAACAGCCTTCTGTATTCAAAGAGTCTTGTTCGTAATTTTACCAGTCCTTTGCCCAACAAACCCGAATAAGACGGCACAAAGAAAAGCTACTTAGTTCCGAATCATTCAGATTCTTCATAATCTTTTGATACCGATGTAAACACTGTTCTCTCTACTATCTCAGCGTCTTTCTGTCGTTGATCAATAGTGCGCTCTTACTCACCGCAAGCACTGGTGCAAGGCAGGGTTACACCACCACCCCCACCTTAGTCTTTTCGTTCCGAAAAAAAACATGTTCACAGTTGGTCAGTTGAGGCGGAGGTCGGTCGATGGGAGTCAAAGACGGCATGGAGCGTGTTTCCCACAAAGCCATCCACACTGCTTTCTGCAGGTTCCACTTTCTCTTACTCCAGTGGGCCAGTTTTCTCTCGATACGATATCGTTTCTCTCTTTCATGACGGTTGTTGCTTTCGCTAGCCATCCGACACATAAAGCGGCAGTGGCAGCTCTTGTTAATTTAGTTGATCCAAAAACGTCACTTCATCAGACCCTTTCTAAGGATGAATCGTGAAAGAGTTGTAGACCCACATGAAGCCACCCTGTTTAACAAATTGTAATCCTCAACAATGTCAGGAAGAATTCTCTGAGAGGCACTTTTACAACGTTCCTAGTGCAAATGGCTTGGCATCCAGTTCTGCTGGAATTGATTCGTATTCGCTCGTGTTACTCTCACCGGTGAGACCACATGTACAAAGGTCCACTGAGTCCAGATCCTGTTGCTGTGTTTCCTGACATTTGCATTCTCCCCGTGAAGTGCGCATGTACACTTCTTGTTAAACACCTAAATGCAGTAATATAAATTCTAGTTCCCCACGAAAGCACAGAGGTCTTTAAAGTCCAAAGTGAGAGGCTCGGACTCAGTTCCAAAGTTGCCTTGATCATTAGTCATGGGGCCAGCCGCAATGAAACGGCACCTTTGACATAGAGGTCACGTGCAGTGCCGTATTTAGAGTTGAAAAGGCCTTAAGATATTTGAGAAATGGGCCGTTTTGGGGCCCCTTATAAGTCCAGCTATTATATATAACTACTAAATATTTGTTGGGAGCCCTAATGTTGCATAGGGGTAAATCTGACCCTGGCGCAATGGTGGTTGCGCCAGCGGGTGTGAGCCCCTAAATGATCGTGGGCCCGGGTTCATTGAACCCCTTTGCACCATAGATGCTACGCAACTGGCCTTGGCTATGTTTTATCACGCTCACATCTGCAATATTCTAAGTTTCAATATAACTGCATGGTATGACAATCTGAGCATTAAAAATAAAAATAAACTCATAGCAGGTACAGCAAAAGCTCCAGTCGCATATCAGACTTCTCTTATTTCTTCTACTGTTTCTTTCTTTTCAAGTCTGTTATAATCGTTGAGGTCGTGGTAGCAATTGTAATCACATTTCTCGTCTTGAAAGTCATCATGGTGGAACTTATAATCATTGTCACAGACAGCGCTAATAATACTAACGCATTTTTTGTAACTATCAGTACAGCATCAGTCTTTATTTAATAACGGTTCATTGTTAAATAATGTTGAACTTCTCTCTCTCAAAGGGTTGAACTGGCTTTGCACGATATCCATCAGTTTTTCCATCGAATCATCAATTGAATCTTTCAAGGTTCTAATTTGTTTGCTTCGTTCTCAAAACAAGTTCTGCATGGTCCTACATCTGGATTTACTTCAAACAAGTAGGTCTCTGGATCTTCCCCTTCATCAACCAGGTCTTCCCAAAGACGTGCTCTCATTTTTTCTTTGGCCCAAACGATCTTGAGCTCTCTGGCTCGAAGCTCTTCCTTCAACTGTTTGTAGCTCAGCTCGTCTAGCTTCCTCAGCGTTGTCATTCTTTCATTTCGTTGAGGTGCCTACATCCCACTTCTGACACCATTTGTTGTAGATCTAAGGCAAACAATTTAACGAAGATCTAAGGTAAATAAATAGGTGTGTTTATTCACCGAGACAAACACATAACAGCCTTCTATATTCAAAGAGTCTTGTTCCTAATTCTACCAGTCTTTCCCCTGCAAACTTGAATACGGATCAACGACAGCACAAAGGGCGGCTTCTTACTTTCAAACAATTCCAAATCTTCCTAATCTCTTGATGCCGATGTGAACACCGTTCTGTATATCCCAGCGTCTTCCTGTCCTTGTTAAATAGTGTGCTCTTGCGCACAACAAGTACCGTTGCAAGGCAGGGTTACAACAATATTAATAGAATAAGTCAAAAGAGAGATTTCAAACAATCATTTTACAATTTTTTTTATAAAACAATATCCGGAACAACTTATATACATTTAATGAAATATAAAGTCATCATAGAGATTTCAAACAATCATTTAGCATTTACGCATTTTAAATCTTGAATAACTTTATAATGAATTTTTTATGAAATTTAAGCAAGAAAATTAAATGTCATATTTGTTAGAAGAACAATATCAAACATTCATTGGCGTTAATTAGCTTTTTATAAAAACATCCGGAACAACCTATTATTGATACTAAAATTTTTGCAATGAAAATAAAATGTGGAATCAGTTTTTCAATAACTTTTCATTCATGCTATTTATTTTAAAAATGCGGAGCAACTTTTTTTTATCATGAGTTTTTTTTTTTGTTTTTTTTTTTCAACGTTTAAGCAAGAACATTAAATGTGATATAAGTCAGAAGAGCTAACATTCGTTGGCATTAATTTGTTTTTTACAAAAACATCCGGAACAACCTATTATAGATACTTAAAACCAGTGCTTTTTTGTGACAGTACGCACCGGTACGGCGTACCGGCACCTTTTTCAATGCGGGGACATTTTTTTTTTTACTTATCTTATATTTTAACGTTTATTATTAATTTCTTAGTAGTTAAAAGTTATGCAATCCATCACTGAGTACCGGCACCTATTTTTTTTTACCAAAAAAGCACTGCTTAAGACTATTGCGTTGTTTTTTGGAAAGTTACATATAATTTACAATAGCTTTCTCTTTTTTTCCATCTAAACCTGCCGGACATTTAGAACGACAGACTGTCACAGTCTCGGTTGACATCGTCTGTTATATGTTCACCTCAGGTTAAGAGGGTGAAAAGACACGTGAAACTCCTAATATAGAAACAGGAAGTAAGAATGACTAAATTGAATCTTAGTCAGTAGTATCTTTTGGTCCGGTGCGGACAGTAGTAATTTAGAGAGTCGAGTAGTAACTTTTTATCTTTTGAGCAGTCGAAGCAGTGGTCACTTGAGACAGTACATATATTTCTAGTACAATGTAGTTGATTTTCTAAGAGTTGGATATGTATTATTGAAGTATTTGTTACCCGCTGTGATGCGGACGTTACTTGTAGTCTATTCTGGAGAATTTAACATGTTGAATATATTTCATACCGCTGTTATGCGGATGTGATTATGTTTCGTATTGGATTATGTCTGCTAAAGTCAATTTAAGTCAATCTGTACTATCTATGTTTGTCACGTGTCAAGTGTGACTCCAGGAGGCACGTACCCAGCATTCTAAGGCATTCGCGACACATTAATAGTAACCAGTCATATGTGTTAATACACATCAACAAACTTAACGTTTACATTCTTCAACATTTACACCATCTAACCTTTTACACAGATAAAACGAACAAAAGTAAGCGGCTTTTAACTTGAAGGGGGCACTAAAAAGAATCAAATCAAATCTAATTATTTAGAACTTTTTGAGAAGACCACAACGTGTTACTATAGCAGGGACAGTACGCTACAGCACGAGAGACGCTGCAGAAAAAAGTGGATTTTAACAAATGTGTGTTACATTTACATACAAAGTGATTTCTTAGCCTTTATAAACAAAAAAAATGTTTACTTTTTATTTTATTACCTAGTATACCAGAAATAACACAGTTTATTAATATTTATATTTGATGTGAGCATTTGTTTTTTACATTTTACAAATAAGTGTTACTTAAAATACAACAAAATTATCTTTCTTTGTTGACATGTAGTTGACATGTAGTTCCTTACATTTATGTGTAGTCTTAGAAGTGTGTATTTTTATGAAAAAAATCGCTTGCATAATTATCGTAATTTTATAAACAAAACGGTCTGCGTTTAGAAAAAGAAAGTAGCCGTTGCACCTAAACGTTGCAAGCCACAAAGCCAGGTGTAAAGCATTTATTTATCTTCTAATTTTTGGGGATCTGAGTGTAACAGACGGACATGTTACACAAAAGAGATAGCGGCTTTTCACCTTACGGGGCCCCCTAAAATGCTTCCAATTTTACTAAGATATACACATTTATTACCGAGAAAAGCACCAAGATCAATGTATTTTATGTAGATGGCATATGGCAGAACAAGACAAATCGATCCAACCCACACTGCCGTTACACACAGTCCAGCTGGTAATCGTGATTTGAAAGGATGGACTATTATACGATACCTGCAAAAAAGAAAAATATGAGAATTGATAACTGCGACAAAAATAAATAAAAACTAAGGCTAAAAATTAAACGGACAATTCATTTAAAAAAAAACTACCTTTCATATCAGATTTAAAAAATTTTAATGGTATCAGTTAAATTGAAACTAATGTTGGTCAATATTAGATAGATAGTTTATGTTTTTCAGAGTAGGTCCTAATGGGTCTGCTATTTGGTAAACAAAGCATGTGAATAGTCGGGTTTCGACATTTTCAGCTCGAATATCAAAAGCTAAGAACTTTAAACTATCAATAACCACAATCCTATCTCCCTCCATACAAAATATAGATTTAAATAAAAATACTATAGAGCTTATCAAGAAGAAGAACCTTTAAATTACTGCTATATATCTCAATACTGCAAGGTGTAACTCCCCTTTTCTATATAAAATTAAATAACACTAATTGATTAACTAAATGGTTATTTTTTTATGATTCATATATTGTCTTCGACTAGGAATAACTGCAAAATTTCGGTGACCGGTTATTTCATCCCCGGTCACTTCATTTTTGATCACTTCAGTCCCGGTCATCTCATCCCCAGTCATTTAATCCCCATTTAAATATTTTTTCTTAGTCATTATGTATTTGTGCTAATTTCAAAGAATAATAAACGTTTATTTAGAATAGTTTTCAATACGTTTGACATGTTATGATAGTGTTTTCAGTGCTCCCCCTTCTCTCTTCATACTTGTTGAGAAATTATAAAGCAGAGTTTGTATTTAGTTATAATCTTTTTGATGAAGGGATCTATAGTCCAGAGCATATTGCATGATGTAATGATCAAAGGCCAAGGTATGGTGGCAGTAGTGGAAATCTTTTGAGAGATAAGAACGATTACAATATTTATGATCATGCCGTTGATAATTTATCTTCTGACTGCCATCTTTCACTGTATTTTATTTGTCAATCGCTCTTTCTTAAATATGTGCGCGTTAAATCTAATAAACGCTGACTTAACCTTCTTCTGGAACCAATTCATATCACTGATCACTTACTCTCTCCGTTGAAGTTCTAAATTGTGGCACTAAAGAACGTCCAAGAGAAAAAGATGTAACACTGGCAAAGAAATGACAAATTACAGCAATACGAATCAATGGATACGATCAAGAGCCTGTCTATCTTTTAGATTTTGATTAACACGCAAATAACAATTTTTACATTAGCTCTATGTCTGTCATGGGCGTAGCCTGGATTTTTTTCGGGGGGGGGCTTTTTAATATATATATATATACATGTGTGTGACTGTGTTTTGTGTGTCCATAATTATTCTTTATTAATCTTTATTCTGACCTTCAATTCTATCTGAATACGTTTATTGTACCTTAGAATATGTTATTTCTGGATTAAGTGGGAAAATGTAAGCACCCCGTCCTTGACAGCAAGGGACTGGGGGAGCGCTGTGAGCTCCCCCAGCGACATTCGAGGCAGAGCCCAGCCACCAGGCATTATTTCGGTATTTAAAAGAAAAAAAAAGCATATATCTGAGGTCATTATCCTGTTGTCTCCACAAACATCTGTCACTGGCAATGTCTGAAGCCTCTTCCCACCTGGTGTCCACTGTTCTGAGGTACTTCGTGAAAGTGTTGCGCCATGTTATACTAGGATTTCCCTGTTTCCGCTTTCCTCGTAATGGCCTCCATGTCATTGCAACTCTTGGTATGCGTAATTCATTTTGACAGAGAACATGTCCCGCAAACCTCATGCGACGCTCTGTCACAACCTCACTAAGTAGTCGACTCTCAGTTCGGCATAGGATTTCCTTGATTGAGACCCGATGTCTATAACTGACTCCTGTGGTATGTCTCCAGTTTTTTTAAAGAAAAATAAACCACCTGGAGACCCAAAAAGTTATAGACCAATATCTCTAGCATCCAACATTGGCAAAATGGCAGAAAAAATTATCAATAACCGACTTTTATGGTGGCTAGAAAGTACTTGCTCACTCCACAATGCACAAGCTGGCTTCAGGAAAGCAAGTAGAATAGAAGACCACCTCTTGCGTTTTATCCAGGACACAGTAGAAGGGTTTCATGAAAACAAGCACACTACAGCAGTTTTTATAGATTTGCAACAAGCCTATGATAGAGTGTGGAGAAAATGTCTATTTTTGAAGATGAAAAAAATGGGCATCCATGGAAAAATGTTACAGCTGGATCAGGGCATTCTTAATAAACAGAACCGTCCAAACCCGATTCGAAGGTGCCATCTCTAATAAAAAAAAGTTAGGAAGAAGGACTACCACAAGGTTTAACCCTTAGCTGCACTCTCTTTCTAATTTTCATGAATGACCTCCCGGTCCTCATTTCTGTCAATAAGGCACTTTACGCAGACGACCTTTTAATTTGGACTACAGAGAAATATCCAGTGCTGACTAGATCTAAATTAAACAGAGCCCTTACAACTATCTGCACGTTTTCAAAATTTTGGAAAATGGAAATAAACTAAGAAAAGTCAGTTTATTCAATCTTTAGCCACAGCAACAAAATAGCAAAAAGAAACTACATCCTAAAAATAGACACAGCCAATAAATAAAGAAGAAAATCCAACATATCTTGGTGTAAAATTAGACCAAAGACTGTCTCTAAAACACTTTATGGCAGATTTAAAAGAAAAGGCATCACAAAGATTAAGCATTATAAAACACCTAGCAGGAACATCCTGGGGAGCTGAAAATAAAACCTTAAGACAGTTATACACTGGATACGTCAGATCTGTAATGGATAACTGTCTCTCCATACAAGTAGCTGCCAACAAAACCTATCAATCATCATTAGACACAATCCAAAACCAAGTCTTGCGTCTAATTAGTGGAGGTATGAGAACTATTCCCACAGCAGCCAGTGAAATAGACTCCAGTATTGAACCTCTTAAGTTAAGGCGCAACAGAGCAGCATTAGAAGCTATTGAGAGATACAGACGGTTGGAGAATGATCATCCTAATAAAATACTAACACAGAGAAACAGGAAAAACAACCAAAAAAAGCAAAGAACTCTAATTCAACTTACTGACGAACTAGCCCCTAAACATCATCTACCCAATAACAGAGAAAAAATTACCAGATTTTCAAACATAATGCCCGGACTAAACTACAGACAACCAACCATTAAAACACATTTACTAAATAACACCTTAACAAAAGAATCAAATCCACTGGAGCTCAAAGTAGGCACGCTTGAAACAATTGAAAGCTATCCAAAAACAGCTATCCATATATATATATACCGACGGATCGGCTTTCAAAGCCACCATCAATGCTAGTCTTGGTGCCTTCCTGGTCTTCCCTAAAAATAAACACTTTGAAATAAGTGCACCGTGTGGCGATTACTGCTCAAACTTTCAAGCCGAAATTGAGGCAATTACCATAGCACCACAGAGAGTGGAAAACAAATAATATGAAGGAGTGCAACCACCATCAGATATTGTTATCTTTACAGACTCCCAATCTACTCTGCAAGCACTTAACAGCAGCACCTCAAACAGCCAAGAGAGTTGACAACACTAATTGTGATAATCCACCAGATGATATCAAAATTAAATATCAATATCACACTACAGTGGATTCCTGGACACATTGCCATCATGGACAATGAAAAGGCAGATAAGCTATTAAAGGCAGGTTCATCTATGGAACAACCAGACAGACCTGTAAACTACCTCACCCTAAGGTCAATGTTGGTCAACAATCACAAAGAGGAGTGGATCAACCAATGGGCATCAGGAAACACAGGCAGAGCCATGTACAAAGAAATGACTACACCTAACAAACTGGACAGTATTAACTTCCTCCCCCGCAAAGAACAATCTACAATTTTCCAACTAAGAACAGGCTACATTGTTGTTTTTTTTAAATCGGAAGGATGAATGAAAACGGAAAGCGACTATTTGAATTCTGCACATACCATAATCTCTCCATTACCATAACATACTTCAGGACAAAGCCACAGGACTGTGTCTGATGGAGGCATCCTAGGTTTGGGTACTGCACCAGCTGGATATCATACTGATACGGAAAAGGGACATCGGAAACATACCGCTGACGCGTAGGTACCAAAGCGCGGATTGTGATGCTCATCAAATTTTAGTCCTGCCGGACAAGACTGCTGCCATCTAAGATTTACACATCACAGGGAAAAAAAACGCGCCTGAATACAAATAACACAAAAAATCCTTATCTTCGCACCGAATTGGAGAACAAATTAGATGAAGCTTTTTAAAAATTCTCAGGGACTGAGGTAGAAAAAGCTGGACGTTTATGCGTGATGCAATGTACCAAACATCATCATTGGACTAAGGGAACAAAATAAAGAAAAACGAGGACAGGTTCGAAGCAAGTCTGCCATAAATGGAAACTGCCACTAGGAACAAGAAGAGGAACAAGAAGAGTAGCAATGCTAAATTACAAGAGGATTTCCACCGCAAGCAACTTACAAGTGCCTCGAGCTACATGGAACAATGTCCAAAGTATAGCGAGACAGTGCGCTAAGAATAATAAAAGACACCTGGAGAGGGGATTAAACCCAAAACCCCATTGGCTGCTCTGGGGCAAATGATGGTTTAACATTAAAATCTCACCTAAAATAAACAAAGTCAAAGCAAAAATCAAAACAAGTCAAAACAAACAAGCCATTTACTCTGATCTGGCCTTTTTGTCCCACATGAAACTGCTTGAGAATGGATATGAATGTAGGTGGGCATCCAAGCCTAGCCAAAATCCTCCACAAACCATCGTGATTGACCGTTTCGAAAGCCTTGGTGAGGTCCACAAAGGCAGCGTATAGGTTTAGGTTCTGCTCTTTGCATTTTTCTTGTAATTGTCGCAGAACTAATATCATGTCAGATGTACCTCTACCGGTTGTGAAACCACATTGGCTTTCAGATAAGACCTCGTCCACTAAAGGCGGTCGAGCAACACTCTAGAAAAGATCTTTCCTGCTACTGACAGAAGTGTAATGCCTCGATAGTTGGAGCAGTTAGACTTATCACCCTTTTTGTATAGGGATACGATAACGGAATCTCAAAGTTCAGGTGGGACCACGCATTTCTCCCAGCATAGATCGAACAAGTCTGTTAGTCTCTCGGTCAAAGCGACCTCCCCCATTTTAAATATTTCAACGGGAAGTCCATCAGAGCCAGGTGCCTTGTGTTTTTGAGTTTAGATATTGCTGTCTTAATTTCCTCAAATGTGGGTCGTCGAGATCCTCTCTCATAGTTTTTTTATTGAAATTGGCCAGCGAGTCCTCCGATACGTGCCTTTTATCACCAAACAGCATACTGTAGTGTTCTGTCCAGCGATTTAATATGTCCGCCTTGCTAGCTAATAGGTTAGAACCATCGGATGATCTTATCGGTGCTGTAAGTTGGGCCTTAGGCACATCGAAGCGACTCATAGAAAGAGCGTGTATCACCAGTGTCAGGATGTCTCTGCATGTTTACGGACAGCTCAAGCCACAAATTATTTTTTAGTTCCCTGACCTTTGACTGCAGAGTGTGACAAGAAGCTTTATAGATAGTTCTGGCTGCGTTGTCATTAGGGTTCGCAAGAACAGATAGATAGTATTTGTGCTTATTCTTTAACAGTTCTTGAATTGCGGTATTGTTCTCATCAAACTAGTCTCTGTTGGGTTTACTGCAGTATCCCACGACTATGGCCGTCACGTCCCGAAGTATCGTATTTAGCTGGCTCACTGGGTCATCGTCCTGGGGCTTTCGAAGATCAGCCTCGCGTAGTACACTGAAGCGCTCTCGTGCGTCAGCCAACCTTTTAACATTTAGCTTCTTTGCCTTAGACAGTCTTTCTTCTTTTTTTACGCTCCCACGTTGCAGGCAGAGCCTGAAACCAAGGAAAGATTCTACGATGACCTGAGGAGAGTCCTGTGCATGGTGGACACTACTGACAAACTTATTATCATGGGTGACTTCAACGCTCGAGTGAGGAACCACTACAGCGGTTGGCCAGGTGTTCTAGGTAGGCATGGCATTGGCAACTGCAACGATAACGGCAGGCTCCTGTTGGAACAAGGCTTGCGATAACCAACACATTGTTTCAACAAAAAAGGGGTTTCAAGACCACATGGATGCATCCACGCCTAAGGTGCTGGGATTACTTAATAGTGAGGCATTGTGATGTTAGGGATGTGGTGCACACTAGAGTAATGCCCTTTTGTCAGTCTGTCTGTCCGTCATGTTTATATCGAAAAAAAAAAGACTAAAAGCTATTGAAACAAGATTACAAAGAGAGTTTGTGTTACACAAACTCAGAGGCGGCCCCCGTCGAAGTCGGATCCCTGTCGGATCTGCATATTCGCAAATAATATTCAAGAGGTGATTTAATTTTGATGTAAAATGTTTTACACGTTTCGGATGTTCCTTCTGAGTTGAAGATAATTACTTCCTAGTCCAAACCTCCCGCAGGACGACGGGGGATGGGAGCGGGCAGGGTTTGAACCCTGGGCCATCCATAAATCTGAACGACAGTCCAGCGCGCAAACCGCACGACCAGGCAGCCATCCGATGGTCAAAAGTAATAATGTTTCAAAGATTCATTTGCCGTAAATTTAAATTTAAATTTAATAAAAAAATAGTAGATTAGTTTTAGTATATTAAAACATTACAATATTGATCAAAACGTTTGGAAATGAAAATCTACACTTTTTTTTTACACTTTAAGTTTAGAAACTGAAATTCTACATCTTAATCTAGTCTATTTTAGTCTAAACTAGATCTACAAATTCTAGATCTAGACTCTAAAATAATTTTAATTAGAATATAAATCCAGATCTAGATATACTGTAATAAAAATCTAGATCTAGTTTAAAAAATCTAGATTAGATCTAAATCAAGATATCATTCCTTTTTTAAACGCGAGTCACATAACGAGGCTTAATAAACATTACTATACCGAGTTCTTTTTTCATTTCATTTGAAGAATTAATTCCATATAACGTCAGAGGGAAAAAAAAACACTACGTCACACGGCCTAGCTAGACTAAAAATCGCCTTCATCTATAAGAGCCTTTTATCGAGTGTTCATAGACATTGGTGCACCGAGTGCGTTCTTTTAGCATTTCATTTAAAGAATTCATTCCATATGACGTCAAAGGAAAAAAAAAACACTACGTCACAAGGCCTAGCTAGACTAAAAATTCACCTTTATCAACACGAGCCATTTATCGAGTGTTCATAGACATTGGTGCACCGAGTGCGTTCTTTTAGCATTTCATTTAAAGAATTCATTCCATGTGACGTCAAAGGAAAAAAAAAACACTACGTCACACGGCTTAGTTAGACTAAAATATGTTTTCATTAATACAAGCAATTTTTTCGAGGGTTAATAGACATTGGTGCACCGAGTGCGTTCTTTTAACATTACATTTAAAGAGTCCATTCATATGACGTCAAAGAAAAAAAATTCCATTACCTCACAATAGGCTAGTACCGGTACCATAAAAAAAAATGTCTTTATTTACACGAGATATTTAACGAGGGTTCATAGACATTGGTGCACTGAGTTCTAATAGATATTATTTAAAAAGGATCAAAGCCACATTGTTTTTGCGTTTTGTCTGTCAGTCGGTCTGTCCGTTATCTTGATATAAAAAAAAACAACTAAAAGTTATTAAAAATTGATTAACCTTTATTTTACGTTTCAAAACATCGCAATAATTTTTAGGTATGAACACAATTGAAAAGTTTATATAATAGATTGTTCCGGATGTTTGTATAAATAGTAAAAGAAAAAGAGAATTTCAGATAAATGTAATACCGTTAATTAAATTTTTTGGATGGTCTCGTATAAAAATTAGATGTACTACAGCCACGTGGAGAGATTTTCATACCTTACTTTGGTGTTTGGATTCTGTTTTCCTTAAAAATCGGAACATAATATTAACGATAATTAGATTTTTTAATGTTTTAGGTAGAAAGTTAAATGTACTGTAAGAGAGTAGTGAGTTAAAATATTTTTCATAAAAATCCGTAAAAACATTATTTCGTAAATGAGAAGATTATTTGTTTATTAATTAGAAGAGGGAGTTCAAACAATTATTTGGCGTTAGTAGATTTTTAAATAAATTCGGAAATTTCTGGCGACGATTTGTAAGAAACAAAATCCGGAACTTTCTTTATCGATTACAAAACTTCTATGTTATGTTTTACAAGAAAATTAAATGTCTAAAAAGTAATTTTCAGTAATCAATTCTAGTAAATTACTTTTTTTAAAAGCCTTATGCGATTTCAAACAATCATTAGGCATAATTCATGTTTTATAAAACAATATCCGGAACATTTTTACACTTAATGAAATATAAGTCAGTATAGAGATTATGATTTAGCATTAATATGCTATTTACATAAAAAACGGAACAACATATTATTGATAATGTGTTTTTGCAACGTTTAAGCATGGAAATTGAATGTAATATAAGTTAGAAGAGCAAACAAACATTTGTTGGCGTTGATTAGTTTTGCACAAAAAAATCCGGAACAATCAATTTTAGATACTTAAAACTATTGAGATGTTATGGGAGGAACATTAAAGGGTAAATCAGATTTTCAATAGCTTTTAGAGTTCTAGTTTTTTAAATATAATCGTGACGGACAGACCGACCAACAGACAAAACGCACAAAAATAAGCTTCTTTTATTCGGATGGCGGCACTAAACAAAAAATAAATAAAATCTGATTTTTAAAAAAAAGTTTAAGGAATTGGTTTAGCACCTGGTCATGTTGCGACGTTACGCTACTGCACGAAAATCGCTGCATAAAAAGTCCATTTAAAAAAATGTGCGTGATATTTACATACAAAGTGCATTATTAGCCTTTATAAACAAACAGAAATGTTTTCTTTTAATTTTAGCAGCTAGTTGACCAGAAAAAACGTCTTTAACTATTATTTGTATTTGTTGTAAACATTTCCTGTACATTTTTAAAATATATTTGACTTAGTGATACTGAAAATACACAAAAATTGTCCATCTTTGTTAGCATATTGTAACATTGCCTCCCTTACATTTACGTAATTGTTTTAGAATTGGTGTATTTTTATGAAAAAATCGCTTGCATAATTAATTTTATAAATTAAACGGTTTGCTTTTAGAAAACCAAAAGTAGCCGTTGCACCTAAACTTTTCAAGCCGGATTTAATGATGAAATAATATTTTTCATATCTCTTCTAGTTTTCGAGATCTGAGTGTGACAGACGGACAGACGGACAGACGGACAGACGGACAGACGGACAGACGGACAGACGGACAGACGGACAGACGGACATTTTGCACAAACCTAATAGCGGCTTTTTCCCCTTACGGGGGCCGCTAAAAAATTGATTATCCTTTAATTTCCCTTCCAAAACATCGCACTAGTTTTAAGTATCTATAATAGATTGTTCCGGATGTTTGTATATGAAGTGAGAGAAAAAGAAAATTCCAGATAAATCTAATACCGTTAATTAAATTGTTGGGATGGACGAGTATGATGATTAGTTGTACCATAGCGTTCTGGAGAGATATTCATAAAATAATTTGGTGTTAGGAATTTGTTGTCCTTAAAAAAAATCGGAACATGATATTAACGATAATTAGATTTTGTAACGTTTTAGCTAGAAAATATTAAATGTAAAGTAAGACAGAAGTGCGATTTTACATAAATAGAGTTAGAATGTTTTCATTCCGGAACAACCAATTTTCGTAAATGAGAAGATTTTATTTATTAGAAGAAGGATTTCAAACAGTTATTGGCATTCGTAGATTTTTCATATAAAATTAGAAGATTTTTAAGAAAATCAAAGTAATGTAGATAGATTTCTATTTCAAGACAAAATCCGAAACATTTTAACCGATAACAAAAATTTTATGTTTCAGCAAGAAAAGTAAATAAAAATGTCTAAAAAGTGATTTTTAATAATCATTTCTAGTAAATTACTTTTTTATTTAAAAATCCTGAACAACCTTTTATCGATATTTTTGAAAAAAAAAGTCTTTTGACATAAATTTGTATTACGATGAAAATACGGAACAATTTGAAATCGATAATTAAACTATAGCGGCGTATTTTCCAAGAATTGAAGTGTAATATATATAAGACAATTATGCGATTTCAAACAATCGTTTGACGTAATTTACTTTTTTAAAAACACTATCCAGAACAACTTACTAGTTCACGTTTAAGCATGGAATTTAAATGTAAAATAAGTTAGAAGAGCAAACAAACATTCGTGGGCATTGATTTGTTTTTCACAAAAACATCCGGAACAATCTACAATAGATACTTAAAGCTATTGCGATGTTTTGGAAGGAATATTCAATGTTAAATAAGATTTTCAATAGCTTTCATTTAGTGTTTTTTTTATATAAACGTTACGGACAGACCAATGAACAGACAAAACGCACAAAGTTAAACGGCTTTTATCCTGATGTGGGCACTAAACTTTCAAAATAAATAAATATGATTATATAAAAATTTTGAGGGAACTAGTTTAATATCAGGCTTTGCCTTGGGCGTGATGCTACTGCACGAAATTCGCTGCATAAAAAAGTCCTTTTTAGCGGCCCCCGTAAGGGGAAAAAGCCGCTATTAGGTTTGTGCAAAATGTCCGTCTGTCCGTCTGTCACACTCAGATCTCGAAAACTATAATAGATATGAAAAATATTATTTCATCATTAAATGCAGCTTCAAAAGTTTAGGTGCAACGGCTACTTTTGGTTTTCTAAAAGCAAGCCGTTTAATTTATAAAATTAATTATGCAAGCGATTTTTTCATAAAAATACACCAATTCTAAAACAATTACGTAAATGTAAGGGAGGTAATGTTACAATATGCTAACAAAGATGGACAATTTTTGTGTATTTTCAGTGTCACTAAGTAGAATATATTTTAAAAATGTACAGGAAATGTTTACAACAAATATAAATAATAGTTAAAGATGTTTTTTTTCTGGTCAACTAGCTGCTAAAATTAAAAGAAAACATTTCTGTTTGTTTATAAAGGCTAATAATGCATTTTGTATGTAAATATCACACACATTTTTTTAATGGACTTTTTATGCAGCGATTTTCGTGCAGTAGCGTAACGTCGCTACATGATCAGGTACTAAACCAATTCCTTAAACTTTAAAAAAAAATCAGATTTTATTTATTTTTTGTTTAGTGCCCCCATCCGAATAAAAGAAGATTTTTTTTTGTGCGTTTTGTCTGTTGGTCGGTCTATCCGTCACGATTAGATTAAAAAAACTAGAACTCTAAAAGCTATTGAAAATCTGATTTACACTTTAATGTTCCTCCCGTAACATCTCAATAGTTTTAAGTATCTAAAAATTGATTGTTCCGGATTTTTTTGTGCAAAACTAATCAACCCCAACAAATGTTTTTTTGCTCTTCTAATTTATATTACATTCAATTTCCATGCTTAAACGTTGCAAAAACACATTATCAATAATATGTTGTTCCGTTTTTTATGTAAATAGCATATTAATGCTAAATCAAAATCTCTACACTGACTTATATTTCATTAAGTGTAAAAATGTTCCGGATATTGTTTTATAAAACATGAATTATGCCTAATGATTGTTTGAAATCGCATAATTTACTAATATTACACTTATATTATTTAACAATGCGTCACTATAATTTGGTTATCAATATCAAATTGTTCCGTATTTTCATCTTTAAACAAATTTTAAAAATATCGACAATAGGTTGTTCGGGGCTTTTACAAAAAGTGATTTACTAGAATTTATTACTGAAAATTACTTTATAGACATTTAATTTTCTTGCTAAAACATAACATAGAAGTTTTGTAATCGATGAAGAAAGTTCCGGATTTTGTTTCTTACAAATCGTCGTAAGAAATTTCCGAATTTATTTAAAAATGTACTAACGCCAAATAATTGTTTGAACTCCCTCTTCTAATTAATAAACAAATAATCTTCTCATTTACGAAATAATGTTTTTACGGATTTTTATGAAAAATATTTTAACTCACTACTCTCTTACAGTACATTTAACTTTCTACCTAAAACATTAAAAAATCTAATTATCGTTAATATTATGTTCCGATTTTTAAGGAAAACAGAATCCAAACTCCAAAGTAAGGTATGAAAATCTCTCCACATGGCTGTAGTACATCTAATTTTTATACGAGACCATCCAAAAAATGTAATTAACGGTATTACATTTATTTGAAATTCTCTCTTTCTTTTACTATTTATACAAACATCCGGAACAATCTATTATATAAACTTTTCAATTGTGTTCATACCTAAAAATTATTGCGATGTTTTGAAACGTAAAATAAAGGTTAATCAATTTTTAATAACTTTTAGTGGTTCTTTTTTTATATCAAGATGACGGACAGACCGACTGACAGACAAAACGCAAAAACAATGCGGCTTTGATCCTTTTTAAATAAATTCTATAAGAACTCAGTGCACCAATGTCTATGAACCCTTGTTAAATATCTCGTGTAAATAAAAACATTTTTTTCATGGTACCGGTAGTAGCCTATTGTGAGGTAATGGAATTTTTTTTCTTTGACGTCATATGAATGGACTCTTTAAATGTAATGATAAAAGAACGCACTCGGTGCACCAATGTCTATGAACACTCGAAAAAGTGCTCGTATTAATGAAAATATATTTTAGTCTAACTAAGCCGTGTGACGTAGTGTTTTTTTTTCCTTTGACGTCATATGGAATGAATTCTTTAAATAAAATGCTTAAAGAACGCACTCGGTGCACCAATGTCTATGAACACTCGATAAATGGCTCTTATTGATGAAGGCGATTTTTAGTCTAGCTAGGCTGTGTGACGTAGTGTTTTTTTTTTCCCTCTGACGTTATATGGAATGAATTCTTTAAATGAAATGCTTAAAGAACGCACTCGGTGCACCAAAGTCTATGAACACTCGATAAATGGCTCGTAATGATGAAGGCGATTTTTAGTCTAGCTAGGCCGTGTGACGTAGTGTTTTTTTTCCCTCTGACGTTATATGGAATTAATTCTTCAAATGAAATGAAAAAAGAACTCGGTATAGTAATGTTTATTAAGCCTCGTTATGTGACTCGCGTTTAAAAAAGGAATGATATCTTGATTTAGATCTAATCTAGATTTTTTAAAACTAGATCTAGATTTTTATTACAGTATATCTAGATCTGGATTTATATTCTAATTAATTTCTAGATCTAGTTTAGACTAAAATAGACTAGATTAAGATTTAGAATTTCAATTTCTAAACTTAAAGTGTAAAAAAAAAAAGCAAATGAATCTTTGAAACGTTATTACTTTTGACCATCAAAATTAAATCACCTCTTGAATATTATTTGCGAATATGCAGATCCGACAGGGATCCGACTTCGACGGGGGCCGCCTCTGAGTTTGTGTAACACAAACTCTCTTTGTAATCTTGTTTTTTTAATGTTCGTGATATTTACATAAAAAAGTGCATTCTTAGCCTTTCTAAACAAACATGTATCTTTTCTTTTAATTTTAGCAGCTAGTTGACCAGGAAAAAAACACCATTAACTAATATTTATATTTCTTGTGAAAATTAGTACATTTTATAAATATATTTGACTTAGTGATACTGAAAATACACAAGACAATTCTCTTTCTTTGTTAACATATTGTAACATTATCTCCTTTGCATTTATGTATTGTTTTAGAATTGGTGTATTTTTATGAAAAAATCACTTGCATAATTAATTTTATAAACTAAACGGTTTGCTTTTAGAAAACAAAAAGTAGTTGTTGCACCTAAACTTTGCAAGCCTTATCGAATAGTGAAAATTTTCATTTCTTTTCTAGTTTTTGAGATCTGAGTTTGACAGACGGACAGAGGGACAGACGGACATTTTGCACAAACCTAATAGCGGCTTTTCCCCTTACGGAGGCCGCTAAAAATCAGTCACATAATTCTATCTACTACCTCTGCGTGTGGGGGGGTGGATTTCATTTCGCGGGGGGGGGGGGTGAATCCGTGAGACCTATGTGAGACCCGCGATGGGCAAGACACGTCTGCAGAATGGAAGACCACCGCATCCCTAAACGACTCTTGTATGGCCAACTAAGCGAAGGAAAGCGCTCGCTTCAGGAAACCATCAAAGCTTCTCTAAAGGCGTTCAGACAGAGACACATGACAGAGCATCATGGCGTCGCGCTGTGAAAACTGGCGCACAGGTTGCTGAGTAAAAGAGAACAACGCTGGCAGAAGAAAAACACAAGAGAAGAAAAGCAAGGCCCACGACACTAGCTCCAGCTGGAATAACCTGCCCAGTGTACAGCCGAAAATTCCGGGCTCACATAGGTCTCACCAGCCACATAGGCATAAAACCCCAGTGCAAAGCCCTTAGTCCCCTTGATGGCGAAGTGGTCATCATCGAACCACAATGGACAAACTATATATATGTGAAAATATCCAATCATGTGCCTACTGTGGTAACATAAGAGGACTCTACATACGAGCGCTATGCAGAGCTCTACCAGATTGGAAATGTCATTTTGCCAAACGCTTTGTCCAAATTCCCATCACTTCCGGTTTTCAATGAATTAGTCAAACGCCCTCGGTAAAGGAACTAAGCACAGCCATTGACATGCTTGCACACGGGAAAGCACCCGGAGGAGATGGCATTCCTGCAGAAGCCATTCAGGCTGAAAAGCATGTCCTAATCAAGCTACTCCACGAACTGCTAAGCTTGTGCTGGGAACATAGTTACAATTTATAAAAATAAAGGTGACCGCTCTGATTGTAACAATTATAGAGGCAGAACTGCTTAACATAGTTGCTAGAGTAAACTAAAGCAGCTGCAGATCTTGGCTGAATGTGTTTATCGAGAGTCGCAGTATGGCTTTAGGGCAGGTAGATCTAAAACCTATGATTTTCTCTTTGCTGCATCTACAGTAGAAGAGCAGAGAACAAAAGCAGCCTCTCTTTATTGATCTGACCAAGACTTTTGACCTTTTTAGCAGAAGCGGTCTGTTTGAGAGAATTGGCTGTCCAAACAAGTTATAGAAACTAGTGTCAATATTTTCACGAAACTATGCACGAGCTTGACAGCTCCGCCTCTAGGCTTATATGGTAAAACAAGGATGTGTTCTGGCTTCAACCCTATTTAACATCTTCTTTTCATTCGTAATAACCAGCGCTTTAAATCTCTTAAAGATGGAATATATTGTGACAAGTGTGATCGTGATCGTGTTTTTGCCTTGTTTAATGTCTAGGGGATGATTATTTTTGAAACTATCACACACCAACCTATCAGCATATAAATCGGGAGCAGGCACGCAACGAGACAAGCAATGAAAGACAGATGCAAAAGTTAAAATTGAAGGATATTTATTTACATAAATATTTACATAGAAGAATAAAATGGGGTGGGTTTGCATCTATTTCTAATCAATACTATTTTTGCTCATCACTCTTGCACTTTATAAGAGAGTATGTCACTTTGTCTTCTGAACTTAACTGGTTATCCTGTTGATGTCGCAGCTGGCTGTGATCCTGGCTTGAGGTTCTGCAGCTGGAGGTGGCGCTGTAGCGGATAGAGGGACGCCGGTGATACAGTTCGTGTGGAGTCTCAGTCCAAAGTTCTGATATCTGTAGTGGGCACAGTAAGGCGGGTGGCCGGCTACCGTGGGCACAAGTGTACTGCGGGCAGAGCTGATCTGCCGTGGGCAGCGTAGTGAGCAGGATAAGTCCAGTGAGTTGCGGAGGGTTTGGCGTAGCTATGGCGTCTCGCACAGACTCTGGGTCTATAGGGACGTCGTACCTAATAAGTTGTCGAATAGGCAGGCAAGTAGAGCCGATAGCGCCAAGTAGTAGAGTTGAGTAGATCCACGTAGGCAGTAGATGATACTCAATAGCAAATAGGCAGTAGTGCAGTGCTGAATAGCACTAAGTACAAGGGCAATAGATCCGATAAATAAGCAATAGTTGACTAGGCAGACAAAGCCAAATAAATAGGCAGGAGTGCTCCAAACAAATAGCAAATAGGCAGACACCTGAGGGAGGCACCACAGAGTAAGAATAAATGAAATAGTCCAGACTCGATTGCCAGCGATAGAGAAATGAGCGGGTCTGGTTTGATTTAATCTACCTTATAAAGGCCGGGGATTATGGGCGGAAACAGGAAATGTCCTAGGCTTAAGATTATCTCTCACGTGGGTGAATCCGACAAGAGATGGGAGTCGCACCTTGGAGTGTCGAGAGGCGTGTTGACCCAAGTAATCTCTTTGATCAAAGAGAGACATGGGAGAGGGGGGAAGAAAGAAAGATTGACTTGCATTCCACCCAAGGTGGTGTCCATTGCGACCGTCAGACATCCGGCGGGTGAGACCAGAGAGACTGTGTGTTTATATTTCCCCGATCAAGGGGAGATAAGTCAAAAGACGCGGTCTAGCTATCTCCAAGGTGGTGGACTAAGTCTAGCCTGGAGAGGAAAAGGTGGGGCGGGTGAAGAAATTGGGGATAGGACGGGGAAATAATTAAAATAAAATAAACAAATAATGTTAAAATATAATTAATGCGTGATAAGTTTGAGTGACTCTGACAGCAAGCTTTTGACTTGTCACATATATATCCACAGTAGATCCGATGAAAAGCTTTTTAACCTGTCACGTCTTACAGCCAAATAGAAAAGACGGCATATCTTGATTACGGAGCTGCTGTTCGCAGATGATGCGCACTCATTTCTCATTCACAAGAAGGACTATAGATTCTAGTGAATGCCTATGCAGTTGCTTGTCAATGTTTAGCCTTACAATAAGCCTCTCCAACACCGAAATCCTGGCACAATGGTCACAGAAATACCAGTGATATTGGAAACCACATGTGGTGCAGGAATTTACCTATTTTGGATAAACAATTGCCAGCAACCTAGATTTAAACAATGAGCTAACAAAATAATAGAAAAAGCTTCTAAAAACTCTCCAAGCGCGAATGGAAAAACGCAAAATTGAACACAGAAATCAAAATCCTAGTCTACAATGCCTGTGTTGTGAGAACTTTTGTTTATGATAGTAAGTGCTGGACAACATACTTCTAACAAGAGCACAGATTAAAAAGCTTATACTGCTTGAGACGCATAATGTGCATATCCTGGAGGGATTATGTCTCGTCTCCAATCAGGAAGTTTTGATATCAATGCTATCCTGACACAGAGAAGACTCTCTCTTCTCTCTCTCTCTCTCTCTCTCTATGTAAATATATCTACAAGAATTGTTCGCTTAAGAGTATAGGATATACACTAATTGAACACAGATCTAAGTCTAACTCAGTCAACACTAAACTTAAAAAGGAAACAGTCATTATCAATCATCACTCTATAGATCAATGCAACTTCAAAAATAATCTAACATACACATCCATAACATTAAAGAAGATTACCTATCACAAATGGAAGTTCTCAATTAGAAACAGACAAAATAAATAACTATCACTCTTATTATTAATAGCAGGAGATGTAGAATAAAACCCAGGACCTAGATCTAAAGATAGATGCAAATCTGTAAAAAAGTATGCACCATAAAACAGAAAGTCATTCAATGTGATGTGATACCTGTTATGAATGGTACCACGCATAATGTCTCAATATGAATACACCTGTGTATTATCCTTTGATGCAGACACTTTTAACCCATACAACATCCTAAACACCATCCCAAATCAAACCTAGCAAATACTAGCCAGGTATACTCCTGTTAAATCTGCTAAAACTAATAAATCACCCTCATTAAATAAACCTACTAATGCAGTAATACCAAAGTACGTTAAAAATAAAAACTTAATAATAAATTTTCAAAGCATTAGTAACAAATCAGCAGACTTAGAGATCTTATTGGAATGTGAGAAACCAGACATAATTAGATGAACAGAAACTAGGCTACGTCCTGAAATTTATAAGGTAAAAAGTTTCAATAGTGATTATGAAATATTTAGAAAAGATAGGACAGATAATCATGGAGCAATTTTAGCAATAAAAAGCACTCTTATAGCAGAAGAAAATACCTTACCTTACTCAAAAAATAAAGAATCAAAATTTTGTAAAAAGAACACATCAACATCCTTTATAATAGGCAGTATCTACAGACCACCAAATTCTAGTTTAAAGTACACGCAAGAGCTATGCAATCAGTTAACTACACTTAAAGAGACAAAAATGCAATTTTTTTATATTTTGGGTGACTTTAACCTACCCGATATCAATTGGAAAACACTATCCATAGATAAACACCAAAACCTTAAGGACATAAATGAGCTTTTCATAGAAACTTTACACCACCTTAGTTTAGATCTAATCATTAAAAACCAACTAGATTAAACAACACATTAGATCTCTTCTTAATCAACAGACCTGGATTAGTAGTAGATTAATATTTTCCCTGGTCTATCAGATCATTATTTCATTAAAATACACAGTCAGATAAAAACAGAAGCCAATATAAAACACACACACAAAATCTTACTCAGGAAGAAATGCAACCTAACGCAACTACACAAAGCTGCGTTAAACTTTCAACAAACATTCTTATCAGAAAAAGACATTAACCATTAAGTCAATGACCTCTGGAATTTCATTAAAAACTATCTTAAAAACATTATAGAAAATCATTTATCAAGTAAGTAAAAGGTAGACAAAATAAATAAATGCTAGTTTAATAATAGATTAAAGAAGCTTTGTAAACAAAAGGAAAACCTCTATAGAAAACTTAAAGAAACTAAGGCAGAAAGAGTTTATAAAAGTATATTAAAATTAAACACCTAACCCAAAAAATAAGCAGAAAGCTGCAGAGTAAATACATAAACAATGTAATATCTTAGGAAAACAACAAAAACTTATGGTCATACACTAAGTCTAAGAAAATGGAAACAACAGGCATAGCACCATTAAAAGAAGATAACTTAACACATAATGATAATGAAACTAAATCTAATATCCTAAACAAATACTTTGCATCAGCATTCTCAGCCCCAGAAGACAAAAGCATATTGCTTAATTTGAACCAAGTAGACAACATAGGAAATATAGAAGTACAAGAAAAGGGGATCCAAAAGCTATTAGCAAACAATAAACCGAATAACGCATCTGAACCTGATGTTTTCCAGCTAGATTACTCAAAGAACTAAGTAATGAGCTAGCACCAGTGTTCAAAATAGGCGGCAAAGACCATGTGGTCGCTTGCCAGTGACTGGGACAGCACTGGAACTCGGCAGCCGTCTGAGCGTCTAAGCAGACCTTTTTTAGGAATGCACTGCTTACCTTCTAAGCACGAGGAAGGGGCTAAAAAAGGTGCCCTAATCATTGCCTTTCCCAAATGACCCTGGCCAGTCTCCCGCTACTGGCGGGGATCCCTCTATTGCGTAAGAAACAAATCAAACACAAACCTCAAGAAGAAACAAATCAAAACACATGAACTCATGCTCGGCGCCTGAAATGTCCGCACTCTACTAGATCGTGCTGAATCAAACCGTCCTGAACGTCGTACTGCCCTTGTGGCAAGAGAACTAGTCAAATACAAGGTAGATATTGCTTCCTAGTGTGGAACGCGACTGCAGAAGAAGGACAGTTAACAGAAGTTGGCGCAGGCTACACGTTCTTCTGGATCGGCAAAAATAGCGAGGAAAGATGTGCAGCTGGCGTTGGCTTTGCAGTGAAATCCAAAGTAGTCAACAAGTTAGCAGGATTACCAAAAGACATAAATGACCGTCTAATGACATTACGTCTACCCCTGACGTCAAGGCGACACGCAACTCTAATAAGTGCCTGTGCCCCAACTATGTCCAACCAAGACAACACCAAGGAAAACCTCTACTCGGATCTGAACTCTGCAATAATCAAAACGCCCAAATCAGACAAACTCATAATACTGGTCGAATTCAATGCCAGGGTAGGCTCCGACTGGAAAACTTGGAGTAATGTTCTGGACAGACACGGAATTGGTCACTGCAATAGCAATGGTGCATTGTTACTAGAATTGTGCACAGCCCACAAGCTGACAATAACAAATACTCTTTTCCAGCTACCTCACAGAAAAAAAGGACATCATGGATACATCCTAGGTCCAAGAACTGGCATCAAATAGACTTCATCATTGTCAGACAGTCTGACAGACAAGACGTCAAAGTCACCAAAGCTTTGTGCGGAGCTGACTGTTGGACTGATCATCGCTTAATCTTATCTAAGCTGAAAATATGCATCAAACCACTTAGACGGCCCCAAGAATGCAAGCATGCAAAGCGCCTAGATGTTGGTAAGCTCACAAACCCAGATATCAAGCAAGGGCTCATCAACAAACTAGACAGTGAAATTAAAACCCTGCACATGAACAAGGATGTGAAAAACAGCTGGAATAAACTAAGGAACTCTGTGTACTCTTTGGCTAGCAATACCCTCGGTCAGCCTAAACGCAAGCACCAAGATTGGTTTGACGAAAACAATGTGCAAATTGAACAGCTTTTAACACACAAGCAACATTGCTTTAAGACCTTTCTGTGTAATGACTGCAATATCCAACCTCTCAACTGGCAAGGCAACGCTACTAGACTCCATCCCTGCTGAAATATACTCACTTGGCAGTTCAGAGGTGACAGCTAAACTAACAGAAATCTACCAGATAATGTGGTAACAAAAGAAACTACCACAAGAGTTCAAAGACGCCTCCATTCATCTCTACAAGAGAAAGGGAAATAGGCAGTTGTGAGATAACCATCGTGGCCTTTTCACTCCTATGCATTGCTGTCAAGATTCTGGCTAGGGTGCTTAAACACCACCTAGAAACTGGCCTACATCCGGAGAGTCAATGCGGCTTCAGGCAAGGTAGAGGCACGGTTGACATCAACTTGCAGTCCTCCAACTCCAAGAGAAATGTAGAGAGCAAAATTCAAATCTCTATATTGCATTTGATAGGTCACGTTTTCTTTTTAAAGCATATGACTAACTATTTCCTGTTTAGATAGCTTAGAATAATTAACATAGTCCTGTTATGCAGGGTAATATATTTTTTGGCTTGTGAATTATTACAATGTGTTAAATCTTCGAATTCTACTGTCCTTATACCAAAACAAAGGAGATGGTCATAACACAGTTTCTCTACGCCTTACTTGTTCACACTGAACATGATATCCAGCTCGCCGTCAACGAATTTGCGTACGCTGCCGCCTCTTTTGGCTTTACTATAAATCTCAGAAAAACGGAAGTCATGTTGTAGACATGTTGTAACCCAATAAAATCTACTTAGCTGCAAAGATCGACGTCAATAGACACCTTCACATATCTGGGAAGCATAGTATCAAATGCATTGTGTTAAAGGGAGGTTGATAAGCGTCTAATCAGGGTCAGTGGTGATTTTGAACGCCTCTAAGAGAAAGTGTGGTGAAATAAATCATTCCGCATGCTTAAAAAAATCAGTCCCAACGCCTCTCTGTGGATCTGAGACATGGGTACTTCACAGAAAGCTACTAAAACTTCTTGAACGCTTTCACCAAAGATGTTTGCACACTATCATTAGCATACCATGGCAAGACTGCCGGTATGAACTTCTTATAATCCGATAGTCACGCTGAGCAGGGCACGTATCCCGTATGGGGGACTTACATAGGCCAAATGCCAAAGCAATATTTTTTTGTGAGCTGAATGGTGATCGGCATAACAGATGCCCCAAGGAAAAGCTTCTTTAGAATACTAATGCAATGCTTTTAAGTCATTTAGGAAAATATGCGTTATTAATTTACTTTGCTGCAAGTGCATGTTTACCCTATAACGTAGAGAGTTTTCATCACTTGATGTTTCATAATGAATATAATAATTGCAATATTAAATGTCCGAATGTAACCATTTGAGAAGTTACACTGCAAAGACTTTCTTCCAAGTCAATACTAGGCCAATAGTTTTACGCTAAAGATGTTACACGACACGACGTGAGCAGCGGTATTTCTACACTGTTAAGGGACCTAAGAGACTTTCTACATTTAGAAGTAACAGGATACAAAAGCAACTCTTCAGATTGGTATTCTTTACCCAATCGTTCATTTTCGTCATTACAAAAATATTTCCAACATGACTTCGGGTTTCCTTAAGAAATTATTCAACCGAGCGAGGCTCAGTCACCTGGTACTAGAATTTTTTATGGAGTTAAATTTTTAATTTTGAAACTATTAATTAAACAAATGATCTCTTTAAATTGAACACAAAAGTCGTGTAACTATAATATGTAATCAGATAGCAGATTCAATTTGTAGAGTTAATTGACGAATATAGCTGGTAGAGTTAACTAGTAAAGTTAGCTAATAATAATCAATTACTACAATATTACATTTTTATCACAAACTATATAAGAGATAAAATGCTATATGGTTACCTGTCAATAGCTATCATAAGAAATGTCAACATTGAAGCATGTGCAGGAAACCACTGTAACATTGGTAAAAAAAAACAAAGAAAACTTCCAAACAACCAATTCTGGAGCAAAAGGTTTGCCAATGTAATGGGTAAAACAATCATGCACTTGATCAAATCTGCGAATGCCAGGTTGGTCATCAAGAAATAGGTCTGATCCTAGAAAAAAAAATTTATTAGACACTAGTACAAGCATCTCGTTTTTACTTATAATTAGAAATATGGGTTGATTTGTGTATTTACCTGGTATAGTCGATGTTTTGTAATGACAACTAGCATGGCGGTATTGCCAGCAATCCCTATCAGTCCAACCAATGCATGAAGAAACAGAAAAAATGGGTACACGTATCTAAGTGAAGGTTTTATAAAGGGCTCTTTGAAGTCCAATTCACCAGTAATGTTATTGTTGGTCATAAATTGAATAATCAGTTCGATATAATTTTCTTTCGTCATTCTGTGCTTTTCTAGTGACGGCTTGATTTACAAGTGAACAACTGGAATGGACATTTTTCATTTTTATTGACATCAGTAAATGAAGAAGAACTATTTAAAATAACATTAATAAGTAACATCTGTCTGTCTATCTGTCTGGGAAGCGTGGTCGAGAGGCTAAGTGCGCTTGGCCTATGAAGGGGGCTCAGGTTCGACACCCGACTGAGCGCCTAAAGGCAGCATGGAAAAACCTTCTCATAGATACCCCCTCCCCCAACTGGTCCACAAACGAGATTGGACCAAAGCGCTCTGAGCATGCTATAAGCATGAAAGTAGCGCTATATTGTTACGAATCTCACTATCCAGGCTCTCTGCAAACTGCACCATACACCACCAACTTAAAGAACTTGACAAGTCAGGGCTCCAAAATAACGTAAAGGTTTAATGTCCATAAATAACAGCCAATACTGTACAATTGGCAGCTCGTAGAACAGTACAAATAGCTCTGAGATAACAAATATCTCTCCGATAACACCGTTCCGCCGTATCAAGTCTTGCACTGGCCTCTCCGTCTCGTTCAGGGCTTGCACTGGGTTCAACAGTTCGGGACTGACTTCACACACTTGGGCTCGTTGTGTCGGACTCGATCACAGACCAAGATCAAGACGCCGTTCGTCTCAACTGTACTTGACAGTACTCCGCACTGAACCGTCGTAATGCTCCGTACAGAATTACACCGTTGAACTGTGCTGTAGTCGACCGTGTTCTGAACTCCTGTCGTGACTGGACACCTCCGCTCTTTATATAGGGTCCCTACTGGCCTTCTAGAACCGGACAGAACGCCGCTCGACGTTTCTAGGTGGTCAGATGACTACAACTCTCGTGACGCTAATGAGCTCTGTTCACGACGGCGATTCTTCCCGAACCCTCTTGTTGACATATCTATCTATCTATCTATCTATCTATATCTATATCTATCTATATATCTATATCTATCTATCTATCTAAATATATATAGCCTGATCGTGCGGTATGTGCGCTGTACTGGGTCCTGGGTTCGAATCCTGGTGAAGACTGTGATTTTTAACTTCGGGATTTTCGGGCGTTCTAATGGGTACCTGACATTTGTTGAGTAAAAGTAAAGACGGTTGGTCGTTGTATATAACCTAATTTGCATATCCTGCAGTTCACGGGATAATTTGAAAAACTACTTATAAATTGTTCTAATTATGTTCTACTTATATGTATACTAAATAGATTTTGTCTCTTAAAAATTAAAGGTGAAATTTTTTGTAAATGTGTTAGTTTATATATCAGAACTTATATAATTTTTGACTAAATATCTAAAACCGTTTGCATAAGTGTGTTAAAAATATGGAATATAGTGATCTCCATGAACAAAATAGCCTCCAATGTTTGTTACTATTAATAGTGAATAGTAAAAATGGTGTATTTTTATGAAAAAACTGCTTGCATACTTGATTTTAAAAATTAGATTTTTCGCTTTCAGAAAAGAAAAAGTAGCCGTTGCATCAGAACTTTGAATGGTCAAAAATATTATGATTTCAGATTTTCCCTATCTTTTCTAGTTTACGAGATCTAAACGGGACGGACGGAAAGACGGACAGATAAACCACACAAGACTAATATCGTCTTTTCCCCTTTCAGGGGCCGCTAAAAAACTATGATCTCAATTAACCCATCACTTAATTAGTTTTACATTCTTACCCTTTGATTCAGCATCCTGTTGTTTTTCTGTCCCATTTCCACCCAGTCCTGACTTACACACTTTCTTCTCTGTTCACTCATCCATGTACAATGAAGGTCAACTGGTCTTTCCATACACAGTCACGCACAATACACTGCTACTCAAAACAAACACACATAGGCCTAATATCACAAATGGGCATTGTGGATTAAACATAAAGTGAAATATAGTCGACCGGCGGCGTAGCATACGCCGCTATTTTACTTAGGCCACTGCAACCTATGCGACCGCATTAGGCCCCGCACTCGAATTTATTTTCTATTATAAACTCTTAAATTTCACTTATTGTCCGCTTCCCTACCGAAACTTGGCCCCGCGAAATCCGTTTCGCATAGGGCCCCACAATGCTTAAGTCCGGCCCTGCTATTTAGTGACGGGTAAATATACATAGTAGATTACTTGTTCTCTTTCCATGACTTCTTGGTCACAATGGTTAAGTCCGGCGAAGCTATTTAATGTTTGTAAAATGTTTGTAAAATGTTTTACATGTTTCAGATGTTCCTTCAGAGTTGAAGATAGTTTACTTCTTAGTCCAAACTTCAAGCAGGACGAAGGGGGATAGTAGCGGGCAGGGTTTGACAGTCCAGCGCACAGCCATCCGACGTAGCGACGTGTGAATACCCACTTGTTCTCCCCCCCTCTTGTTTTTTTCGTGGGGTTACTATCCGCAGAAATAAGAGAGTGATCTTTCTTTTACTTCTTGCTCGTCCAAACTGTTGAGGGAAGAAGAGAATTATATATAGAGATAGTCGACCGGCGGCGTAGTATACGCCGCTATTTTGCAGGGCCGGCCTTAGGCCACTGCAACCTATGCGACCGCAGTGGGTCCCGCACTTTCATAGGACACGCTAGTTCGAGGTGTATAAATTTCTTATATTAAACCATTTTATAACTTATAACAGATTTTCCGCGGCCCCCTGTCGAATTTCCAGGAGCTCCTGGAAATCTCCTGAAATTGCAAAATATACGAAAAAGTCCAAGAAATATCCGGAAATTATTAAAATCTTTAGAAAACTCATACAAATCTCCTAAAATATATAGACAAAAATTGTCATTTTGGGGTGTCAATCAATTTGGAAAACGTAAATTCTACGCGCGATAAAAAAAGAACGGCATTATCACGTAATTGTATAATCTGGTGAAAGAAGCTTCTCGCGCCTGAAACTATTAAGAATTACTTGAGGTCAACAATTCTCGTAGATAGATTGAAACATTTGGTAATTCTTGCTATTGAGCGTGATCTATGTAAGAAACAGAATTCTTATGATACACTGTATGATTTCGCTACACGCAAGGCTCGTGTAGTAATTCTGTGTGTAGTAAAGAATGAATAAAATGCAAAGATGAATATATTTTCTAATACAAACTCTTAATTTTCACTTATTATACGTATCCCTACCAAAACTGGGCCCCGCGAAAGCCGTTTCGCATTGAGCCCACAATTGTTAAGTCCAGCCCTGCTATTTAGTGACGGGTGAATACTACTTGTTCTCCCCCCCCCCTTTTTTTTCGCCTCTAAAATTACGTGGGGTAACTCTAGTCCGTCCGACTTGCAGAAATAAAAGAGTAATCTCTCCATTACTTAGTGTCCAAACTCTTGAGCTATTAAAAGAATTAAATATATACTAGTCGACAGACGGCGTAGCATACGCCGCTATTTTGCAGGACCGGCCTTAGGGCACCGCAACCTACGCAACCGCAGTGGGCCCCGCACTGTCATAGGCCTCACTCTAATCCCGCTTGTTCTCCCCCCCCCCCTTTTCTCTTTTTTTTTTTTCGCCTCTAAAATTACTTTTGTCCGTCCGACTTGCAGAAATAAAAGAGTAATCTTTTCATTACTTGGAGTTCAATCTCTTGAGCCATGAAAGAATTATATAGATTGATAGAAGATAGTAAATAACATAAAGTAAATTCAATTGACATTGGCTACTCATGAAATTAACATATTTATAACATACTAGCCTGGCATTACCCGCGGCCTGCGGGTCTAAGTTTGTGTTTACTAATCTAGTGGCTTGGATTTAGATGTATGTTAAACTTAGCTAATGATCCTTTCATGTTATTTTCTCTTTCGCTACGAAAATAAAATTAGTTTTAAGAAAATGGGTTTACCCGAAGTCGATACTTTCATATCTATTAAAAACGAAAACAGCGATAGATTTGTTAAATGAATGGGATTATAAAGTGAACAATTAATTAAACAAAATAATTTTTAGTACGCGATTCATGTATGAATATAGATCTAGGCCTATCTCAACTCGGCTTCGCAGCTTTTGTAAACGAATGTAGTCTCTTAAAAATAATGCTTTAGAAAACCAAATTTGAATGTTTATTTCATCAAAATATGAAATGAATGGACTATAATTAGTATGTTCATGTGTTAAAGTATAAAACTATCTGTGCGAAGAAAAGTTTTATCATCTTAGAGTTGAATTAGAGTTTTAGATCTAGGGATGGGATTATAAAGTAAACAATTAAACGAATTAATTTTTAGTACGCAATTCATTACGGTCTAATGAAAGAATGTTCGTCAGGAAATCTGTAGTTACATATATAAGGAGCTAATTAATGTAAAAAATCCTTTTGAAACACAAAATTGAAGGTTAATTTTATTATATAATGAAATCAAAGGATCTTCTTTTGTATTTTCATGTGTCAAAGTAAAAACTATCTGCGCAAAGTGTATTTCTTAAAATTAGATCTAGGTCTAAATCCTTTCGATCTTTTCTCATGTCAACATTGTAGACATGACCCAGATCCATAGAGTCGGACAATTTTTTTTTTAGGGTCTTAAGTTTGTTTTAGGGCTACAATATATACACTAAGGTCTAAGTTGGTACCCAAGAAACATTCCTGCCAAGTTTTATCAAGATTGGTCAAGCGGTTTTAATGTCTATAAGTAACATACACACATACATACACCTCACATTCTACTTTATAATATAGATTTATAACACAAAACTAATTAATAAGGAACTGTAATAATGTTCTGCTTGCCAGCAGGTATTCCGATAGGAAATGGGAAAATAAATGTATACAATTGTGGGTTCTTCTGTCAGCAAGCTGGAGCGATGACCAAGTGTAAAGATTTTCAAATTAGGCGAGCTTATAAAGATGCAGGAAGTGATAAGCGAAACGGGGGGAGGGGAGCGATTAAAGTTTCTCTACCTCGAGGATAGATCAACTTAATAACGTTTGTCTTCGAGTCCGAATATTAATGAGGAATGCAGTATTTCCAGTGGCTACGCAGCCCCAGCTGTGACCTACAATTTGCCACATCTAGCGTAGGCATAACCATTGTCCGCCGGTGATAAATTTAGATTTTCTTTTCACCGTTTACGTCTGTCCTCGGCAGCGGATTTTCTTTTGGTCTCTAAAGTGTATCCCGCGGCCTTTGTCATTGACTTCAGCTGTCTCGTTTTGAAGCCGCATGGAACCATGTGCTCTCTTCTATGTCAACTAAGGCCAGTTAGCGCCTAAACTGGTCTTTAAAGCGTTTCCGTGGGGCACCCCTATTACGTTGACCACCTTTTAGCTCACCAAAAAAGACAGCTTTTGGCTGAAAATTCAGGTTAGCGCGCATAGTGCTAGCTATGGCGGATAAACTGTCATCTCATGTTGAAATGGTTGACGGTAGGGATCTTACGGTTTAAAGAGTAAAAGTCTGATAATGCTACCTGAAAAGAATCTTGAACATCATCCCTTTTCTCTGTTTTCTCTTAAAGCAGAAAATGGCACTAAATGGGCATCGCAAACAAGTTGAAAAAGAATTGCAATGATAAAATCTAGGTAACTTCTGGGAGTTTGTGAAATTACAAAGATCAACTCCTAAGAGAACATGTGCTCCGAACCAGCTGGTTCCAGACCGAATATGTAAATGTCCCAACAAATATTAAACGAACTTATTGTAATATTGGGAGATAACGAGACAGATATTTCTAGATTATTTTGATAGTACATCTAGCATCTAAAAAATGGATAAGCAAAATAACAAAAGATTTTGTGATTTTCACATACAAATTTTTTCGCAAGCATATACAAAGAGGTGGAATAACCTAAAAATAATCATTTGCTAAGAAAAGAAACATTTCTTGTAAAAAGAAAAATGTTTTTAATATATTAATTATTCAGTTCAAATCTCCAAACGCATCAACGTCAAGCTTTCCTAAAATGTTCGGCTTTGTTAACGCACGATGCTGCATTGAATATAAATGATATGCCTGCCTATTATATATAGGTCAAATTATGCAGCTTTAAACAAAATAACTAAGATTTTTTTTTATTTGTTAAAGACATTTTATTTTTATACTTGAAACCATACGTTTTAATCATTGTAAATAGTTTCTTTAAAAAGATTATACAAATATATTATACAAATGTACAAGCCATATATTATACAAATATACAGCTTTATTTACACTGTCCATATAAATATGACCTACCTTAAGATGGCTAACAGTTATTGATTATTGACAATGTCTCTAGCAACACACAGGTCAAGGCTAACTTCGCAGTCCCTCACTCTTTCCACTGGGTTTGTCAGTGCGGGCACGACTATTGATCCGCCTAATAGCTGATTCAAGTGATGCTGCTGCCAACGTTTAGCTAGCTCTACAAACTTTGATGATGTTTCGTTGTTGTATGTTTCAGTTGAAATAAAAAACAACTAGCAAACGCTCTACTAGCAAGACTTATAATCTTCGTCTCACTGAAAACAGTCTGAAATTGGAGCCTGTCAAAGGCGTTGACCCTTCCTAACACTCGGACTGAATCGGCTCTGAGTTCTCTGAAAGCACTGGCGGATCCAGGGGGGGGGGGGGCGGACGAATTTTAGTCAAGAAATCACACAATTTGTATACGAATTAATTACGTATGTTAATAATATATGCTAATTATTTATATTTCAACCTATTTTTTTAGATGATTTCGCCCCCCCCCAATTATGTTGGCCGCTTTTTTGGGGTGGGGAGGGGGCGATGGAATCAATTCCGCCCTCCCATCATAAACTTTCAAGTCGGGGGGGGGGGCGATCCAATTTATTTGTAGAAATCACAGCTTGTTAATAGAATCGATTAAATATCTATATGATTTAAATTTCTTATGTATATTTTAACCAATCTTTATATTATTTCGTGCCCCTGTTGGCCGAATACATCTACAGCCCTTCGAGCCTAAGCCCTTTGAGAGGGGGGAGCAGTCCTAATTTTGTGGAGAAATGATAGTTTGTGAACACAATTAGTTTAATTGCTATATCATTTCTATATTTTGTCGCTAGCCTTCTGGTATCTTGGCCGATTCGTTGGGGCGGGGGGCGATTACATCTACTGCCCTCCCCACTCTATCTCTTTGAGTAGGGGGAGGTCCTATTTTTATGTAAACATCATTGTTTGTGAACAAAATTAGTTGAATATCTATACAATATAAGCTACTTATTGATATTTGAGAGCATTTGTATATTATCTCTAATCTTAAATTTTATCATTTGTAAATTTAAAATGAAAAAGGGTTGTACCAGGTGGGACAGGCGATACACGCAATCGCCCTCCGCCCATCGGAAAAAACATTACTTTTTCATTTGTATTTTAGTTAAGAAATTACAAAATATTAAAAAAAAAACATCTGTTACTAATATAATTTATATATGCTATAAATTAAATTGTTATATCGAGTCGCCTCCTCCTTTTCTTTAATGCCGAATACAATCATTAGAAGAAATTGTAAAAAGGAGCGAGGATTAATCGTTTTCATTATACCACCTTTTCCCCTTTTCAGACGAAAACATGACGTTTTAAAACACAATAGTCAAATATGGAGACAGAGTTTATGTAATTGCACATGAATTTCTCATAAGTATTTTATGACAGACTTTGTTTTGGAAAATTTTGAATTCATAAGAAATTTTTCAGAATAATAGTAACAACTTAGAGGAGTTCTGAACCCAAATATTTTTTCACTAAACTTCTCCTCCCACTTCCGAATTTTTTTGTTTTGAGCTTTGAATTATTGTTCTGTAACAAACCGAAGTTACAAATAGACAAAATGGAAGAAATTGTATCAATTACAAATGAGTTTTTTGTAAAAATATTATTTTCAGACGTATTTTTTTTCGGCGTGATCCTCAAAGCCTTAATCTAAATCTGTGTATCTTATCTTTTCAAGAAACAAATTGGTTGTATATGCAATGTGGTACGGGCCTATAAATTCATATTAGAATATTCATATTATAATATTTTTCTAGTAAAATAGTATTCAAAAGGTTCTTGAAAACTAGATAATTTGTAGCTTTTAACCATCGTTCTGTTGATGTCTTATTACAAAAGGTCTCGCTATAACATGAAGAGAATATTACGATAAATACGCCTAATAAAAATGTACTTACACTACTTGTGCCTCGATTGTCAGTCACACTTCAGGATCGGCCCTCGCCCCTCGTTACTTTATTTTACTAAATTTTATCTGCCTTTTGTAATAGAATGAATAATGAGCTGTAGATGTCAGGAAAATGCGCTTCTGCAGTGAAGAATGCAAGAAAACACTTGGCGTCGGGGCTTCGCCACCAACAAAGGCCACCAACATAACTGTGTACTAGTGACCACTGACACAACCAAGCCAAAAGGTAGAAATAAAAGGGCAAACAAAACTATCAGAAGCAGTCCAGTCAAGATAATTTAATATATATCTTAGGATATATATTAGGATACATATTTATATATTTATACTAGCTGATACCCGTGCTACGCAACGGTTAAAAGAGCTGATACATGGGAGTAGTCGAGGGGTCAGTAACGTAGCATCCATGGTGCGAAAGGGTTCCATGAGCCCGGGCCTACGACTATTAGGGGCCCAAAGTCTGCGACGCACCAACCATGGCAAAAGTGGGTTTCATTGCGTTTGGGCTCGTGAAAAATCGGGGCCCATATGAGCCGATTAAAACTACCTGCATTTGAATTTCTTTTTTGTTAGATATACAGACTATTCGATTTATTCGCTACACATTAAATTTGTCTTATCTGAGAGGGGGAGAGAAGGGTCCACCAACATATTCTTGAACCCGGGCCCATGAATACCTTGCTACTGATTTTTTGCTTACTTTTGTTTATTTTAGGTTAAATTTTAATTTTTAACCATCACTTGCCCCAGCGCAGCAAAAGTGGGTTTTGAGTTTACAACCCCCCCCCCTCCAGAGGGTTTTGAGGGTTAAAACCCGCTCTTCTATAAATAAAAAAAAAAAATGCAAACGACAGTCACCAAATTCTATGAGCCAAGGGGGATTGAGTTTAAAACTCCCTCCAAAGTTTTTTTATTACGATAGAATATAAGACTAAAGCATACAAAAGTCACTAGATTCTATGAGAGTAGTCAAGAGAAGGGCTTTAAATTAAAACCCAATCAGAGGGTTTAGAGTTTAAAACCCTCCTTCAGCTGGGTTCGAAGCAAAACCACCTCTTCAATATGAAATTAAAGCAAACTACACACAAAATTCTATGAGCGTAGCCAAGGGGGGTTTTGAGCTTAAACCCCTATCCTCCGGAGGGCTTTAAGTTTAATCTCCCCCTCCAGATGGTTTTGAGTTTAAAACCACCCTCCAGAAAGTTTTGAGGTGAAAAAAACAAACTCTTCAAGCAAACTACAGCTACAAAATTCTATGTGCATAGCTAAGAGGGTTTTAAATTTGTTTTTTTTAGATTAAAACCCCCCAACAGATGGTTTTGACGATAAAATTTCATTTTTCGATATAAATCAAATGCAAAAACAACAGTCACCAGATTCCAAGAGCGAAGCCAAGAGGGTTTAAAAATTTCTACCAGTCGCTGGGCTCCATCAATAAAGTGCATCATTTGCCAAAATTGAGAAAAAACTAAATGTGGCTTAACAAAGATGGCTAAGACGGATTTTCGGAGTCGGAGATCGGGTTTCAAAAAAAGAAATCCTATGAGAGTTGACCACTTAATGAGGTTGTGACAGAGCGTCGCATGAGATAAGTGGGGCATGTTCTCCAACAAAATGAATTACGCTTACCAAGAGTTACGATGACATGGAGGCCAATACGATGAAAGCGTATAACACCAGGTGGGACGAGGCTTCAGACATTACCAGTGACAGATCTTTGTGGAGACAGCTTGCCGCCCAATGCGCCGAGCGGTACGTGAGGATTTAAGTCCTAAGGAAGTAAGAATAGCTGATTTGGTTTTTGAACAAAAAAAATTTTTTAGTAGCAGAATAATGCACTGTAGATACCTCAGAATGTTTTTTTTTGTTCTAAATATCGGAAATATTGTCCTCAAATTCTATAATTCGCAAATAATACACATGCGCAGCCCGTGATGACGCCCCCCTCCCCCCATTGTTAATGTATTGCTAATTTGCAAAAAAAAAAAAAATTTACAAAAACATACAACAAACAAACAATAGAAGAAAGAATATTTTTTGGAAACAAAAGGGAAGGAACCGCTAAGTACAGGCATTTTCTGAAAATTACGGGATTTATCTCCCATTCTGCAATATATATGTTCTGCATTAACCCGCGTAGAATCAAATCTTCACATTTGAGCTTTTCTCCAGCTCGCTGACAGACTAGCGAAACGTTCTCTATTTTCATTCTCCAGTATTCTATTGCTTTGCCCAACTGGTCCAGACAAGAGATAGGATTATAGCACATTGCAAAAGCTAAAACATGAAATAGAGCTAAACAAAAACTATTTGCTATGACATAGATTTATTATTTGTATTCTCGATCTTTTACAAATTCAATAACATGACTGATCCAAGCTTTGCTGTTTTCTTTTTTTTTTAAAGTATTTTTTAAAATGTTTTCTTTTAAATTGCTTTTGAAAGCTCGGAAAGCTTCTCTCCCCCTCCCCAAAAGTGATTGGACCATAACACTGCTATGAGCATTGGAGGAAATGAAACTACGATCGCTTCAGCAGAATGGAAAGCTAGCTAGAGTCACTGGCGGATCCACTCGGCGCACGAATTTTAGTAAAGAAATCTAACAATTAGTATACGAATTTATTAGTTGTGTTAATAATATATACTAATTATTTATATTTCAACTCATTTTTAGATTATTTCGCCCCCCCCCATCTAGTATGTTGGCCGATTTGGTGGTGGTGGGGTGATGCCAATGGCATCAATCCCGCCTTTCCCACCCCCAATAAATTTTCGAGGGGGGGGGCGGTCCAATTTTTTTTGTAGAAATCATAGCTTGTTGACAGAATCAATAAAATATATGGTTAAAACTTGTTATTGATACTTTAACCAATCTTTATATTATGTCGTTCACCCGTTGGCGATTGGGGGGGAGGCGAATAAATCTACTGCCTTTCCCACCTAAACCCTTTTATGGAGAAATCATGTGAACACAATTAGTTGAATTGCTATATCATTTCTATATTTTGTCGCTAGCCTTCTGGTATCTTGGCTGATTCGGTGAGGTGGGGGGCGCGATTGCTTGTACTGTCCTCCCCACTCTAGCCCTTTGATTGGGGGGGGGGAGGTTTTCTTTTTTTGAGGATAAATCATAGTTTGTGAACAAAATAAGTTGAATATCATAAGTTTCATGTTGATGTTTGAACCCATTTGTATATTATGTCTCACACACACTCTTATCTCAGATTTTATCATAAGTAAATACAAATGAAAAAGGGTTGTACCAGGTGAGAGGGGCGATACATGCAATCGCCCTCCGCCCATCGGAAAAACCAGTACTTTTTATTTTTGTATTTTAGTTAAGAAATTACAAAATAAAAAAAAAACAAATTGTCACTAATATAATTTATAATTTATACAGTGTACTCCACTGGTAGTAATCTGACAACACACAATATTATATAGTAGATTACAAAATGTATTTCGACATTTAATAACTTGTTACCCCTTTATGCGATTTCATCCATTTTCCTTTTCCACTCACCCTTTTCCATGGACCTAACTTTTGTCAATGATAAATGAAATGGTGCACACTAAAATATATACATACTTACTTTCAGATGCTTAGTTACAATTACTTTAAATTTTATTTATCTTCCTTTTTCACTATCATTCAATTAGTGCCATAATATTAATATATTGTAATAACTTATGGGGGGGCAACTCAACGAGATATACATGTTTATTTACATGGAGACATGACAAACACATAGAACATCTGCCTTGAGCAAAGCATCTTCATATCGGCTCTAGACTTGGGCGGAAATCGTTCTCTCTTCTCTAATGTCAACATCCTTCCTAATCTAGTCACTAATAGTGCGCACCTTCTGTACTATCTTTGATGGCGGTGTGCATGGCGGGGTTATAACAATATAATAATATACTATATACATAGTATATACATGTATCAGTTTCTAATATAAGTGTCAATCTAGACAACATATAAACTACTTACCATTATTAATCAATATACATGTGTCAATAGAGTACCTCTTTGTACTTCCACATTACTTTTACAGCTTTATACGTTTCAAACATAGCATCACTATTCTATGGAATGTCACATCATAGAATTTACTCAATACTCATTATAGTCATATACTTAATAACCAACACTATATTTAAGATTCATCTGTTCCATATCATTTTCCAACACATAACATCTCTTCAAATAGAATTGGAATAAACAAGTTTAACTTGAACATGGTTCGTTATTGAGAATACTACTAGTTTACACAATATCTTGTCATGTCATCATTTTGTTTACCATAAGTTCTGTACTTATTTACTTTATAGTCACTGTATTTGATTCTACTTTAATTCATTCTTTCACTATTTTTACAACAATGAGAACTCGCAATCTTCTGATTGTTATGTGACATATTACAAGTCTCTGGCAATCAATTCGCATGTAATATTCAAATCTACTTTGTTGACTCAACGACAGTTAGAATCTAGAAGATTCTAGATTAGTAGATGATAGATCTAGAGATCATAGGCGGAGCCAGGGGTGGGTGGGATTCAACCCCCCCCCCCAATGAAATCCCCCCCCCCACAAGTGGGGAGTGGAACTTTGTGACTGATTTTTTGCTTTAATTTTGTTTATTTAAGGTGAGATTTTAATATAAAACCATCACTTCCCAAGTGCAGCCAGTGGGTTTTGTGGTTAAAACCCCCCTCTTCTATAAAACAAAGCAAAAAAAAATAATGCAAACGAAAACCCCCAAATTCCAAGAGCATAGCTAAGGAAGATTTTGATTTTAAAACCTCCTCCGAAATGTTTTACGATAAAACCCCCACTTCAGTATAAGACTAATACATACATCAGTCACCAGATTCTATGAGCGTAGAAAAGAGGAGCTTTGCGGGGTTTGAAGCTAAAAAGTACCTCTTCAATATAAAAAAAAAACAAATTACACATTCAAAATTCAATTCAAGGGGGGTTTTGAGTTTGAATCCCACTCATCCACAGGGGTTTGAAGCTAAAAGCCACATCTTCAATTAAAGAGAAAACAAATTACACAGTCAAAATTCTGAGCGTAGCCAAGAGGGGTTTTGAGTTTAAACCCCTCGTCATCATCATCATCATCAAACTCCATTAGAGTGAGGGCTTGAGAGGCTCAAATCCTCTCTTGCAAAAGCCCTGGACAGAAACCCTGCTGTCTTGCGTAGTGCATAAATGTCGCCATACAGGTCGAGAATTTTGGGTTTCCCAGATCTGTCGAGACGTAGATCAGCAAGTCTGGGGCAGTCAAACAGAATATGAGGCACGGTTTCCTCTTCTTCCCCGCAGCGGGGGCACCGTGAATCAAAATTTGGCCATAGCCGCGAGAAATATGAGCCAACAGCCAACAGGACAGTGGCCTGTCCTGCACTGTGCTATAATAGCTTGCTCAGGCCTGGAGAGCCTCCACCACGGGGAAGTGCGGTCAGGGCGCCTCATGCGCTCCCAGACTCCACGGGCTTTTTGGGACTTGTCCCAGCACTCAAACCACTTTTCCATTTCTGTTTTTTTTTGTATTATAGCCAGGGCTTGATGAAAGCTTACAGCCTCATCGGTGGGTGGAATTTGCCATCCCTGGTGGGCCAAAGAGTCTGCAATTGTGTTGCCAGTCACACCTATGTGACTCGGTACCCACTGCATAATTACAGGGGTGCCATAGCGTTGTTTAATGTTATGTGAAGCCATGATGACAGTGTTGATATTGGGGGGCCATGGTCCAGGGCTTTGCAAAGCCTGTAGTACAGATTTTGAGTCGGTGACCACAACAATCTGTCTTGCCCTCAAATGTCCCTCGCCGAGTTGAGAGTCGTTGACTTTTAAGGCTTCACAGACTGCCATGGTCTCCGCATCAAAACTGCAAACACTACCACATGGTCCAAAGATTTTGACTGTGCAAGAGCCAAGAAAGTCGATGTAGGCTCCATAGCCTGCTCTTCCAGAATCTATTGATGCCGACCCGTCAGTGTATGCAAAAATAGCACTGGGCTTGAAGGTATTAATGGCCTCCAGTGCTAGGATTTGAAGGTCGTTAGATGAACGGCTTTGCTTAGTGGCATTAGGGTCTACTAATTTCAAGCGTATGTCTGGGGTCGTTGGGCGACACCAAGGGGGAAGGGGATGAAAGCGTTGAATGTTTTGTCGGTTGGTGGAGAGGCCAGCTTCATCAGATAGTCTAGTGGCATGATGCATAAAAGACTGCATCTGGATACGTCTTCTGCATCTCCAACCATCCACTAGTTTTCTAGCTGGGAGGTATTCATCCAGCCTTTTATACCGCTCATAGCAGGTCAGTACTGACCTTTCCTTCCTAAGGTTTGGTGGAACTATATTAGCCATTATTTCAGCCGCATTTACTGGACTTGTCCTAAAGGTTCCACTGACAAATCTTAGTGCTTGGAACTGTATTTTATCAAGTTGTTCAAGAGCAGTCCTAGAGCCATAAATTTGCACAGGTAGGCTGTAGTCTATCTGTGATCGGACTGCTCCTAAATACAGGGATCGGAGCATGTCTGCTCGGACTCCCCACTTCGTGGATGCCAGCTTCCGCACAATGGAAAGTTTCCCTGAGGCCTTACTTACAACATCCTGGATGTGCTCACACATTTTTAGTTTGCGATCTAAAGTTACACCAAGGTACTTGTGTAGCTTTTCCATGCTGAGAGCCACTCCGTTGAGGGAGAGCCGGAAAGGTTGCCCGAGAATGCCAGTCCCGAGCGTGAACAGATAATAGACCGTCTTGGAGGTGTTTATTTCTAGCCTCCATTTTTGTGTGTATGAGCAGAGCGTATGGAGATCTTCTTGTAACACTTTTTGTATAGAGGTTGCGCTCCTTCCGGATTTCCAAAGGACAATATCATCAGCATATAGCAGCTTTTGGCATTTTAGCTGAGCCGGTAGGTCATTTATGAAGGCCGTGAAAAGAGCGCGTGACAGGACGGAGCCCTGGGGGAGGCCGTGCTCGAGGGTCATTTCCCCTGAGACTTCTCCGTACATCCTTGTTCTTATTGTACGCTCTTGTAGGAAGTCTCTTATCCAGTAATATATCCGTCCCAGCACCCCCACGGCTCTTATCTTATGAAGCAAACCAGGCCGCCATACTTTATCATATGCCTGTTTTAAGTCAATGAAGACTGCGTATGTGCTTTCGGTCCTTTGGAATCCATCTGCTACGCTCTGCACAAAGATGTTGACTTGGTCTATAGCGGACATTCCAGCCCTGAAACCAGCCTGTTCTGGAGCTATAAGACGGGAACTCTCAAGGTACCCCTCGTCAGAGAGCTTTAAATTTAAAACCACTCCAGATGGTTTTGACTTTAAAACCCCTCCAGACGGATTTGAAGCAAAAACCACCACTTCAATATAAAAAAAGCAAATTACACACTCAAAAATCTATGAGCGTAGCCAAAGGGAGTTTTGAGTTGAAACCCCCCCCCCTTTTTTGCGGGGTTGGAGCTATAAACTATCTCTTCAAAATAAAAAAAATAAGCAAATTACGCATTCAAAAATCTATGAGCGTAGCAGAGGAGCGTTTTGAGTTTAAACCACCCTCGACCAAAGGGCTTTAAGTTTAAAACCACTCAGGATAGTTTTGTGTTTAAAATCCCTCTACAGATAGTTTCGAGGTTGAAAACCCCTTTCTTCAATATTATTCTAAAGTAAATTACAGTCACCAAATTTTGGGGATTTTAATTTTTAGTTTACTCCCCCCCCCCCAACAGATTATTTTGACAACAAAACTTCCCATTTCTATATAAAATCTAAAGCAAACTCCAAGCAAATTCCAAGAGCGTAGCCAAGAGAGGTTACAAATTTCTACCAGTCGCTGGGCTCCATTAATCAAGTGCAATGAATAGTCATCTGCCGAAATTGAAAAAAAGGACTAAATGTGGCTCAACAAAGTTAGCTACGACGGATTTTAGAAGTCAGTTATAGAGATCGGGTCTCAATCAAGGAAATCCTATGCTGAACTGGGATCGACCTCTTAGTAAAGTTTTGACAGAGCGTCGCGGGACATGTTCTCCGACAAAATGAATTATGCGTACTAAGAGTTGCGATGTCATGGAGGCCATCCAAGTACAACTTGGCGCCACACTTTCATGGAGGTCTTCAGAGCAGTGGACACCAGATGGAAAGTGGCTTAAGACATTGACAGTGACAGATTTTTGTGGGGGCAGCTTGCCGCCCAAAGCGCCGAACGGCGTGGGAGAATCTAAGTCCTAAGTAAATAAGAATAGCAGATTAGGTTTTTGAACTAAAACTTTTAATAGCAGAATAATGCACTGTAGATACCTTAGAATAATGCATATTTTGGGCTTTAAATACCGGAAATAGTTCTTGGCAGCAGGGCTCCGCCCTGAACCCCGCTGACGTAACTCTCAGGGCTCCCCCAGAACCCCTTGCTGGCAAAGGCGGGCTGTCTACACTGTTTCCACTAACTCCATGAAGAACATTATCTAGGTTACAATAAATAAACATCTTCCGAAAGAATGAAGGGTCAGAATGTTATAAAGATTAATTATGTACACACACACACACACACACACACACATATATATGCCCATACAAAACGTATCTTAACTAAGTTGTAGAACGTACTACCTTCTTCAACTTTTAAATATAGCACACTTCATATTGCAATCATAAAATTAGAGTCTAGATATCCAGAAATGTTAAGATCTAGCTTTAGAAAACAGCCAGACGACGGCAATACTCTCATGGCAAAATCAATTTAGATTTTAACCGCTCAAACTAAAAAAATATTTTAGTCTGATTCTCAAAAAAGAATCTCACCAGTAAGTAAAAAATAAATAACAGATCTAATTAAATTAATAAATAATATAATATAATATAAATATCATGTGACAATATGGCACACATTAATGACGTCACAAAGTAAACAAGCAACACCGGATATAACGGTTGTTTACGTTTATACAAACCAGACAATTTTAATCCTAAATATATAGATATAGCTTTTCATCTAAATTACGTCATTCCACAGCAGTTTAAGGTGCACCAACTGATTTTACTCAGTCTAACTTACACAATTTAGACAAAACCTATTTCTAAGGTCAATCTAAACATAAATCTAATAAGAACAAGATTACAAAGACAGGCTTCAATATTTTCAGAGAGAACATCCAAATGAAATTATATCAAAGACAAATGAGAGATAAGAATGGAGAAAGAAGGTTGACAGATCTTGTGTAGTGCCCCAACGGTACAGCAGATCAAAGGATAGGTGCAAGTGAATGCAAAGTTAGATGTGAACCTGACCTAACTAGTTCCCCTTTCAGACCTTGTGGTCTATAGGGCAGATGATGTAAAGTTCATCTGTTTTTGTGGCCTACGGTTAACAAGGGTGTCATGTAGCCAGCACAACGACCAACCGCGTTTACTTTTCCCCAACTAATATCAGGTACCCATTGGAGCTGGGTGGACTCTAAGGATTCCGAAGTTGAAAATCCAAGTCTTCACCAGGATTCGAACCCGGGGCCCCCGGTTCGGAATCCAAGCGCTTTACCGATCAGCTTCCGAGTCTCTCCTGGCCTAACTGAAGTCTTATAATAGATGTAATTGTTTTCAAAAGGGTCAATCTCTTATTCGAATGCTAAAAAAAAAAAAAAAAAAAAAGGAAATATTTCCGCAATAAAAAAATTGTTGACGAAAATGACGTTTACAAGATTACTATTCTTTTTAATTTAGGTCTAACTTAAAATGCATACTGATTAGCTTTTTCTCTTTAAAAAACTGCTTGCATAACTGATTTTAAAAATTAGATTTTTTCGCTTTCAGAAAAAAAAAGTAACCGTTGCATCAGAACTTTGAATGGTCTAAAATATTGTGATATTGGATTTTCAATATCTTTTCTAGTTTACGAGATCTAAACGAGACGGACGGACAGACATTTCGCACAAATAGCGTCTTTTCCCCTTTCGGGGGCAGCTAAAAATGGACAACTCATCTGATAAGAGATTTCCCCAATGTTCAGATTTCCGAATATGATACAGCAAATTTAACTGCTTTTCTTCCAGTTCTGACTCTGCTCTCCGGTTCCGCCACTGGATACGATCTATGTCGAATATCATACCGTAATGCCCCAGATGTATTGCTATGCCACAGTAAAATACTTGTCTCTTAAGACGACTGTTGACGACCGTATGCGTAGTTTAAATGCGACGACTTGATCTGTGTAGACGAATACTGATAAATAACGGTTCCTTTGACGACGACTTGATCTGGGCTGACGAATAACGGTTATCTTGAAGTTTCTTAAAATAGTTCACCGCTTCTGCGGCTATTCTGGTGATTCGACGACGGTTGCTGTTCCACGCTGCTTCACTAGACCAACAGAATCCGTAATGTCCGATGTAGACTAGGTGAAACCAATGTTACCTTCGACAACGTCCCGTTATAATACTAACGGTTACACTTTAAGATGGTGGATGCGGCTGCTTCCACAACACCAACACTAAACAATATAGATATGGGTCTAGAACAGTTTGTGTACAAAATAAACAAATGTTCAGCAATGACGAATCAAATTTCTACTGACCTTTTAAAGTTTAACTGTAGTGACCATTACGACAAATGGCGACCGGTTCAATGAGCAAACTGCTCCATAAAGACTTTCAAAGGGATAAGACAGTGATTCAGTTGGTTAATAAATTTGTAGTACTCACAATGACTTCTGACAGCGGGAAAACTGTCCTTCTCAAAACTGATGAGGTAACTTGATAGGATTCTGTGGGCTCTAACGATTACTTTCACGATATAATCCAAAAGGTTTATTGACAGTCTCTAACTTGTTATGAAAGAACGGTTCTTCTGGCTTCAGGTTGAGGTAGTAGACGAAGATCAGGCGTTGATCTCATGAACGTTGTGTAGACCAGACGTTGAGATGATCACTATTCTGACGAAGGTCACCCTGGGTAAACTGATTTTCTGTCTCTAGGTAGCCTCTAACCCACTACGTCCAAGCGTCATTAGTCGCGTTCAAAATCCGTCAATTATGGTGCGTCTCTACATAAACTAATAAAACATAACTAAGTGTGTAACACGTTTTAAAACAGAAAAGTCAAATATGGCGACAGAGTTAATGTAATTGCACATGATTTATCATAATTATTTTAAAAAAGACTTCTTTTTTTAAATTTAGAATCCATTCGAAATTTATCAGTATAAGAATAATAAATGAGATGAGTTCTGAACCCAAATATTATTTTCCTAGTCACCTATTCCTAACGTTTACTCAATCTGATATTTTTCTATTGTATAAATAAATTTGGGACTTTAACTGACAATATATGCTTGAATCCTAAAAAATGCAAAAAAGAAAAAGAAAAAATTAGAGTAGAATTTAATTGGTCCACTTACAAATGAGATTTTTTTTTTTAAATATTATATTTCGAAAAAAAAATTTCGGCGGCGATCCTCAAAACCTTAATCTAAACATGTGGGGTATCTTAACTTTTCAAGGAACAAATCGGTTGCATTTGCATTGTAGTGAGGGCCTGTAAATTTATATAACAATATTTTTCAAGTAAAACATTATTCAAAATGTCCTTTTTTAATAGGATAAATAATGAGCTTTAGATGTCAGGAGAATGCGTTTCTGCAGTGAAGAATGTAAGAAAACGCTTTTGGCGTTGGGGCTACACTCCCCAACACCGCTGGGGGAACTTCTAGCGCTCCCCAGACCCCCTAACTAACAAAGGAAAGGCCACCAACGTGACTTTTTCTTTTGCGAAGTCTGAGAAACACTGGTCTAGTTGGAATATGACCACTTTTTGTTATTTTATGTTTGTTATATATATATATGCTGACCACATGACACCCTCGTAAACCGTAGGCCACAGAATCAGATGACCTTTATATCATCCGACTTATAGACCACAGGGTCTGAAAGGGGAACTTTACTTTAGTTTACTTTATATTAATATATTGTTATAAACCTGGTGGTGGCACATATGGGGGTAGTGGTGTGAGTGTAGTCAGCCGACGCAAATCGCCCCAGGCCAGCGCTAGACGTGACGAGTTACGACGGTCAGCCGAGACGAGTGTCAACACGACGGTTCGGGAAGGATCGACGTCGTGAACAGAGCTCAGGAGCGTCACGAGAGTTGTAGTTATCTGACCACCTAGAAACGTTGAGCGGCGTTCCGTCCGGTTCGAGAAGGCCAGTAGGGACCCTATATAAGAGCGGAGGTGCCGCAGTCAAGACGGTTCACGACAGGGGCTCAGAACACGGTCAACTACAGCACAGTTCAACGGTGTGGTTCTGTACGGAGTATTACGACGGTTCAGTGCGGAGTACTGTCAAGTACAGTTGAGACGACTGGCGTCTTGATCTTGGTCTGCGATCGAGTCCGACACAACGAGCCTAGTGTGTGAAGTCAGTCCTGAACTGTTGAACCCAGTGCAAGCCCGGAACGAGACGGAGAGGCCAGTGCAAGAGTTGATACGGCGGTACGGTGTTATCGGTGTTATCGGAGAGGTTTTAGTACAGTGTATGTGTTGCCCATTGTACAGTATTGTTGGCTGTTATTTATTCAACTATTAAAGTGTTACGCTACTTCGGAGCCCTGAGTTGTCAAGTTCTTTAAGTTGGTGGTGTATAGTGCCGTTTGCAGAGAGCCTGGATAGTGAGATTCGTAACAATATATATATATATATATATATATATATATATATATATATATATATATATATATTATAAAGTAGAATGTGAGGGGTATGTATGTATGTATGGATGTATGTTACTTATAGACATGAAAACCGCTCGACCAATCTTGATAAAACTAGGCAGGAATGTTCCTTGGGTACCAACTTAGACCGTAGTGTATGTATTGTAGCCCTAAAACAAACTTAAGACCCTCAAAAAAAATAAAGTTGTCCGACTCTATTACAGCTATAGTATTTTATGGATCTAGGCCATGTCTACAATGTTGACATGAGAAAAGATGGAAAGGATTTAGACCTAGATCTAATTTTAAGAAATACACTTTGCGCAGATAGTTTTTTACTTTGACACATGAAAATACAAAAGAAGATCCTTTGATTTCATTATATAATAAAATTAACCTTCAATTTTGTGTTTCAAAAGCATTTTTACATTAATTAGTTCCTTATATATGTAACTACAGATTTCCTGACGAACATTCTTTCATTAGACAATACCGTAATGAATCGCGTACTAAAAATTAATTCGTTTAATTGTTTACTTTATAATCCCATCCCTAGATCTAAAACTCTAATTCAACTCTAAGATGATAAAACTTCTCTTCGCACAGATAGTTTTATACTTTAACACATGAACATACTAATTATAGTCCATTAATTTCATATATTGATCAAATAAACATTCAAATTTGGTTTTCTAAAGCTACATTCGCCTACGAAAGCTGCGAAGCTGAGTTGAGATAGGCCTAGATCTATATTCATTCATGAATCGCGTACTAAATATAATTTCGTTTCATTGTTCACTTTATAATCCCATTCATTGAACAAAGCTATCGCTCTTTTCGTTTTTAATAGATAAGAATGTATCGACTTCGGGTAAACCCATTTTCGCAAACCTAATTTTATTTTCGTAGCGAAAGAGAAATAACGTGAAAGGATCATTAGCTACGTTTAACATACATCTAAATCCAATCCACTAGATTATTTAAAAGCATTTTTTACATAAATTAGTTCCGAATATCTGTGACTACAGATTTCCTGGCGAACATTCTTTCATTAGACATTACCAAATGGTTACACATTAACACATCTCTCTACTGAGTCTATTCCTAGGCCTAGGTCTAATAAAACTCTTATTGAACTCTAAGATGATAAAACTTCTTTTCGCAAAGATAGTTTTATGCTTTAACACATAAACATACTAATTATTGTCCATTCATTTCATATTTTAATCAAATTAACATTCAAATTTGTTTTTCTAAAGCATTTTTAATACATTCGTTCGCTGTTCGCTAAAGCTGCGTAGCCGTGTTGAGATAGGCCTATATAAATTCATTCATGAAAAAAGGTCACGCATGCGCAGCACAGAACTCTAGATTAGTGTAGATTTAGATCTACGTCTACCTCAAGATCTACTTTATACACATGAACATACAAAATTTAGTCTATTCATCTCAAATTTTAATCAAATATATGTAGGCCTACAAGCAAATGTTTTAATTTGAAAAAAAAAATGGATTTAATTAAGCCTATTAGCTATTTTGATTTGATAGCTTCATTCACACTATTTTTACATTGACACATTCGCTTTACTTATTACATTATTATTTCGTTTAATTGTTTACTCTCACTCTCAGTGACTATATCGACAGTAATGCGCAAATAGAGACTCGGGGGTCGCGGGTAACATATGTCTAGTATAGATATACATAGATATACATAGATCTAAATCTACACTAATCTAGAGTTAAAAATTGGCTTTTATAGAGTTCATTCTGTGCTCCGCATGCGTGAACTTCTTTTCATGAATGAATATAGATCTAGGCCTATCTCAACTCGGCTTCGTGGCTTTCGTAAATGTATGTAGCTTTAGAAAACCAAATTTGAATGTTTATTTGATCAAAATAAAAAGTGAATGAACTTTAATTAATATGTCTATGTGTTAAAGTATAAAACTATCTGTGCGAAGAGAAGTTTTATCATCTTAGTGTTGAATTAGAGTTTTAGATCTAGGGATGGGATTATAAAGTAACAATGAAATGAAATAATTTTGTGTACGCGATTCATGAATGAATATAGATCTAGGCCTATCTCAACTCGGCTTCGCAGCTTTCGTAAACGAATGTAGCTTTAGAAAACCAAATTTGAATGTTTATTTGAACAAAATATGAAATGAATGGACTTTAATTAATATATTTATGTGTTAAAGTATAAAACTACCTGTGCGAAGAGAAGTTTTATCATCTTAGAGTTGGATTAGAGTTTTAGATCTAGGGATGGGATTATAAAGTAAACAATTAAACGAATTAATATTTAGTACGCGATTCATTACGGTATTGTCTAATGAAAGAATGTTCTTCAGGAAATCTGTAATCACTGATATAAGGAACTAATTAATGTAAAAAATGCTTTTGAAACACAAAATTGAAGATTAATTTTATTATATAATGAAATCAATGGATCTTCTTTTGTATTTTCATGTGTCAAAGTAAAAAACTATCTGCGCAAAGTGTATTTCTTAAAATTAGATCTAGGTCTAAATCCTTTCTATCTTTTCTTATGTCAACATTGTAGACATGGCCTAGATCCATAAAATACTATAGCTGTAATAGAGTCGGACAACTTTATTTTTTTTGAGGGTCTTACATTTGTTTTAGGGCTACAATACATTCACTAAGGTCTAAGTTGGTACCCAAGGAACATTCCTGCCTAGTTTTATCAAGATTGGTCAAGCGGTTTTGATGTCTATAAGTAACATACATACATACATACATACATACATACCCCTCACATTCTACTTTATAATATATATATATATATATATATATATATATATATATATATATATATATATATATATATATATATATATATATATATATATATAAGCAGACTGTTTGCGTATGTATGTATGTATGTATATATGTATGTATGTATGTAGGCCTATGTATGTATGTATGTCCCCGTATAGAAATAAAAACCGCTTGACCAATCTTGATAAAACTTGGCACAAATGTTTCTTGGGTACCAACTTAGACCGTAGTGTATGTATTGTAGCCCTAAAACAAACTTAAGACCCTAAAAAAAAAAAGGCCAACTGCCAACTCTATTACAGCCGTGTTGATATAGGCCTATATTCATTCATGAAAAAAGGTCACGCATGCGCAGAACAAAGCCTTCACGCAGCACAGAATGAACTCTATAAAAACCAATTTTTAACTCTAAATTAGTCTATATCTAGATCTATGTCTACTTCAAGATCTACTTTGTACTTGAACACACGAACATACAAAATTAAGTATATTCATTTCAAATTTTAATCAAATATATGTAAGCCTACAAGCAAATGTTTTAATTGAAAAAATGGATTTAAGTAGATTAGCTATTTTGATTTGATGGATTCATTCATACTTTTTTATATTTACACATTCGCTTTATTTATTACATTATTATTTCGTTTAAATGTTTTAAAAACACTCTCAGTGACTATATCGACAGTAATATGCAAATAAAGACCCGCGGGTCGCGGGTAAAATATGTGTGTTTGTGTGTGTGTATATAATATATATGAACTCAATGTGAAGAACTAAACAAATAAAAGGGGGAGGGTGTTGTTCATCTGGAAATATACCTAGTTACCTTAGAGGTGTGGCTCTTGTAGTCCAGCCCCCCCTAATAAAGATTAACTATTAAGTAAACAAACTCAGTTCCTTCAAAAGGTGTGACATCTAGAGAGTGTCAATACGCTGACATTAAACCTACGTCCATCGAATTTAACTTGTGGTCACCTGCCTATAAAAACCCCTCAATGTGATGGACTAAACAAATAAAAGGGGTGGGCGTTGTTCATCTCTACGTCTGGAGATATACCCGCACAGCTAGACAGACGTCTGGTCAGCATGACGTAGTCAAGGAATGTAGCATTTTAACATGTTAACTAACTTACTCAAAGGTCAAGAATAATTGAAAAAAGTGCCAGCCATTGCTGCTCAGTATGTAAAGCGCATTTATGGTGTAAAGTTTCATTTCTATTTATATTAAGTTATTAACATGCCTTGTCCTTGTTTGGTGCATATTCATAATGGCTCTATTTTTAAGCACATTATTTTGTTTTAATATAAACATTAATACATTCTACAACAGACATTAATGGAACGAGGTCCACTTTATGCATATTAAATAGGTGTATTTTTAACTATCCGGTTTACTATCCGGTAGTGATATCCGACCGGAGCCGAATAGCACCGGACACTAAAAAATGCCGGATATTCGGCAGAAGCCAGAGCCGGAGCGACTATCCACTCTAAAGTTCTAGATCTGCTAGTGGCTAGAGTCAAATAAAATAATTCAATGTTAATGTACAGATTATATTAAAAAAAAGTATATTTATCAATTACTAGCCATATTGTACCCGCGGCCCGCGGGTCTCAATATGCGTGTTACTGATATAGTACATTAGAATAGTTTGTTGGAATCTTGGTCGAGAGGCTGAGTACGCTTGAACTTGGCTTGGCTTGGCTACCTATGAGGGAGACTCGACACGTGACTCGAGTTGAGCTGTGTTTACTGAGCACCTAAATGCAGCAAGGATACAAATGTGAATGGACCATAGCGCTCTGAGCATTCTATACGCATTAAAGTAGCGCTATATAAAAGCTATAATAATAATTACAAACATTTAAACAAAATAATAATGTCATAAGTAAAGCGAAAGCGTGATTGTAAAAATAGTATGAATAGTGCTATTAAAATAGCTAATCGACCTAAATCCATTTTTGTTACAAAAATATTTGCGTGCATATATAATAAGATATCTATCTAGAGTCTAATATAGTTTTTGACCTAGATTAAACTTAGATTCATTTGTTTAAATTAAGTAAAATAGGGTCACTTTCACTAAACATTCTTGATCTATCAGTTTAAGGTTGAATTTAAGGTTCAATAAGCTTATTATTTTATGTTAGTATATTTAATATCACCCATAATTAGCCTCATTTGCATGTCCAATCACAGCGTGTTTTCACTGAGCATGTAAGGTTTGCGCGACACATGAATAAAAATATTAAAATGTCTGTCAACACGGCATTGCAGCTATAGCGAACGAATGTATGAAAATGCTTTAGAAAAACAAATTTGAATGTTAATTTGATTAAAATATGAAATGAATGGACTATAATTAGTATGTTTATGTGTTAAAGTATAAAACTATCTTTGCGAAGAGAAGTTCTATCATCTTAGAGTTGAATTAGAGTTTTAGACCTAGGAATAGAGAGATGTGTAACATTACGGTATTATCTGATTTAATATTGCTCAACAGGAATTCTACATTCGCAGATATAAGGAACGAATTTATGTAAAAAAAATGCTTTTGAAACACAAATTTGAAGGTTAATTTTATTAAATAATGAAATCAATGGAAAATATTTTGTATTTTCATGTGTCAGAGTAAAAAACTATCTGCGCAAAGAGCAGTTCTTAAAATTAGATCTAGATCCTTTCGATCTTTTCTCATGTAAACATGGCCTAGATCGATGAAGTTATAATGCTTTCATAGAGCTGGTCAACTTTTTTGTTTTTGAGGGTTCTAGGGCTACAAAACATACACTAAGGTCTAAGTTGGTACCCAAGGAACATTTCTGACAAGTTTTATCAAGACTGTTGAAACGGTTTTGATTTCTATACGGGGACATACATGCATACATACGCCTCACATTCTACTTTATATATATATATTTGTTTTGTTTTACTTTAAAAGTCTTCTATTCTGACGATTTTTTAGCGGCCCCCGAAAGGGGAAAAGACGCTATTAGTTTTGTGCGAAATGTCTGTCCGTCTGTCCCGTTTAGATCTCGTAAGCTAGAAGAGATATTGAAAATCCGACTTCACAATATTTTAGACCATTCAAAGTTCTGATGCAACGGCTACTTTTTTTTTCCTGAAAGCGAAAATTCTAATTTTTAAAATAAATTATGGAAGCAGTTTTTTATAAGAAAAAGCTAATTAGTATGCATTATATGTTAGACCTAATTTAAGACGAATAGTAATCTTATAAACACCATTTTCGTGAACATTTTTTCAAAGTAGCGGAAATTTTTTTTTTTTTTTTTTGAGGATTCGAATATGAGATTCAGCCTTTTCAAAACAATTAACTTATTTAGTTCGAACCGAGGGTCCCTGGTTCGAATCCTAGTGAAGACTGGGATTTTCAACTTTTGAGTCTACCCAGCTCTAATGGGTACCTGACATTAGTTGGGGAAAAGCAAAGGCGGTTGGTCGTTGTGCTGGCTACATGACACCCTCGTTAACCGTAGGCCACAAAAAACAGATGAACTTTACATCATCTGCCCTATAGACCACAAACTAGTTAGGCCAGGTTCACATCTAACTTTACATTTACTTTCACGTATCCTTTGATCTGCGAGACGGTTGGGGCACTACACAAGATCTGTTAACCTTCTTTCTCCATTCTTATCTCTCATTTGTCTTTGATATAATTTCATTCGGATGTTCTTTTTGAAAATATTGAAGCCTACCTGGGTGGACCACTGGTCGTGCGGTTTGCGCGCTGGACTTTCGTTTTGATTTATCGACGATCGAAGGTTCAAACCCTGCCTGCTCCCATCCCCCGTCGTCCTGCGGGAGGTTTGGACTAGGAAGTAAACTATCTTCAACTCTGAAGGATTATCCGAATTATGTAAAACATTTTACTTCGGGGGCCGATTTTGAGTTTGTGTTTCCACACAAACTGTCTTTTGTAACCTTGTTAAATTTAGTGATTTTACTAAAGGTGTTACTCTAGTCAAATGTGAATATTTGTTTGCTATGAATCTCGGTGCTCTATTTTGTATCTAGACCAGTTTCTTAATGTTTTCTTATTTTTAGAGGGGTCCCAAACAAAGGAAACATATTCTATTATTGGCCTAACCTAGGTTAAATAACATTTTAGTTTTATGTTCTTATTTGATTTATAGAAAATTCTTTTAATCAACCCGAATGCTTTGTTTGATTTCTTTAGTGGGCTTTGTTGCTGCACATAAAAAATATGTGTATTTGTCAGACGCAAATAGTTCAAACAGTTCGGTCTTGTCTAATGAAAGAATGTACATCAGGACTTCTAACTTTGCAGATATAAGGAACGAATTTATGTAGAAATGCTTTTGAAAGACAAATTTGAAGCTTAATTTTATTAAATAATGAAATCAATAGACTATATTTTGTAACTTGTGTGTGTCAAAGTAAAAACTATCTGTGCAAATTGTAGTTTTAAAAATTGTATCTAGATCTTCGATCTTCTCTCATGTAACCATGATAAACATAGCCTAGATTTATTAAATACTAATAGTTTAATAGAGTTGGAAAAACATTTTTTTTAGCTTAAGTTTGTTTTAGGGCTACAATACATAAACTACGATCTAAGTTAGTACCCAAGGAACATTTTTGCCAAGTTTTATCAAGATTGGTCAAACAGTTTTGATTTCTATTCGGCACATACATACATAGCCTACATACGCCTTACTTTCTACTTTATAGTATAGATAAAGAAAACTTGCAACATTGTCTCAGTTACCATTTTCTACAAAAATTCAGAGACAAACATACATCAGTGGTCGCAAATGAATTTAAAGTTTGAAACTATAGAGACTAAAATAATAAATAGTAAAAAAAAATTATTAAAACGAAATAAAAATTAGCAAAAGGTGATGTGTAAATTTTACTCATTTTAAACACACACCCTGTTAACCGTGGGCAACAGAAACAGATGACCTATACACCATCTGTCCCATAGATCGCAAGGTCTGAAAGGGGAATTTTACTTTACTATAAACTCACAATGTTTTTTTTTTATAATACCTCTTTTTAAGTCAGAACTTCGTGGAAGCGGGAAGGTGAAGGGTGAAACCTGGAGGCTAAAGTAAAAAACTATCGCTGGGAAACATATTACAAGTTGGTTGGCCACACGAAGAAAACTCTAGTTTGACCATTATTTATTTTTTAAGAAATAAATTTAAATTTGGCTATAGAACTAGATCTAGGTCCAGAGTCTATATCCAACATCGGTTTTGAAAGGACTATTGCGATCTCGAATTTGGGAATTCACGAATGTAAGGCATTATTGATTCATGTATTTAGCAATTAATTTTCAGGAAAATTTCGCGAATCGTCAGTCTAGATTTAAAGACCTATCATTTTGGAATGTTATAAAATGTAGTAGATCGCATGACCAGAATTCCTTCTGGGGGAGGGAAAGGGGGGAAGGAGTAAAATATATTCCGTTTTTTAAAATAACATTTATTAAGAGAAAAACAATCGCTCTATAAGTTGTGTAAAGGAAATATTGTCATTTTTTTAAAAGTATTTTTAGCGGCCCCCGAAAGGGGAAAAGACGCTATTAGTTTTATGCGAAATGTCTGTCCGTCTGTCCGTCCGTTCCGTTTAGATCTCGTAAACTAGAAAAGATATTGAAAATCCGACATCACAATATTTTAGACCATTCAAAGTTCTGATGCAACGGCTACTTTTTTTTTCCTGAAAGCGAAAAATCTAATTTTTAAAATCAGTTATGCAAGCAGTTTATTTTAAGAGAAAAAGCTAATAAGTATGCATTATAAGTTAGACCTAATTTGAAACGAATAGTAATCTTATAAATTTCATTTTCTTTAACTTTTTATCTTTATGCATTGCTCTTGAGAATTCAAATAAAAGATTAAGCCAATCAAAACAATTACATTATGTAAAGACCAGGAGAGGCTCGGTAAAGCGCTTAACTTCCGAACCGAGGGTCCCGGGTTCGAATCCTGGTGAAGACTGGGATTTTCAACTTCGGAATCCTTGGGCGCCTCTGAGTCTACCCAGCTCTAAGTAAAGGCGGTTGGTCGTTGTGGTGGCTACATGACAACCTTCTTAACCGTAGGCCACAAAAAACAGATGAACTTTACATTATCTGCCCTATAGACCACAAGGTCTGAAAGGGGAACTAATTAGGCCAGGTTCACATCTAACTTTGCATTCACTTGCACCTATCCTTTGATCTGCAGCACCATTGGGGCACTACACAAGATCTGTCAATCTTCTTTCTCCATTCTTATCTCTCATTAGTCTTTGATATAATTTCATTTGGATGTTCTTTCTGAAAATATTGAAGTCTGCCTGGGTGGACCACTTCGGGGGCCGATTTTAAGTTTGTGTTTCCACACAAACTGTCTTTGTAACCTTGTTTTAAATTTTTTTTTAAAAATATTATTTGCTACTTTTTAGTGCTTTTAAATATAAGCTTTGTTTTTCTTTCTTTTATTTTCTTACTATTTATTATGTGTTTAAGTAGATGAACAAGGTTTTAAATTATAAATTAGTGTTTAAACAAGAATAAACTGTACCTTAATTTCTGTGTGATCAAGTCCAAAGAGCCGGTGACGTGCATTTTAATAAATCGGTACAAGTGTAAAAACAAAAAGTTGTGGACACTAATAAAACAAGATTACAAAGAGAGTTTGTTTGATAATACAAACTCAGAGACGGCCCCCATAGAATTCACCAATGGACCAGGGATATTCAAGCCATAGTCTTGTTTTGATCGTTTAAAGTAATACAATTTTAAAAATCATTTGGCGTTTTTTTTTCACATAAAAGCAAACAGTGCAACACGTCGTCTTTGATAAGACTCTTCTAACTCTTCTGGAATAAGTAGAGTAGCGTTAACTGATCACCTAAGAACAGCATGGAAACCTTCCGAAACAGTGTCGGTGGCACCTAGTGAGGTAACTCAATGCGTCACCCTCTCCCATCAACATTCTTCAAATATGTTCCAATTAACATTATTTTTAGTTCGTTCGTTTTGTTGAACCAATACACGGAGCTATAATTGATTTGTCCTCAAATGTAAAATCCCACTGTTTATGACATTTATTCAAATGTTATGGCAAATTTTACAATGATATTTAATTAAAATTAGAAACAGACTTAACATCACCTGAACAGGTTTCTTTTGTTATACTTTAAGACAGAAATGGTATAACGTTGTGCTGTGTCATTTAAACTTACACTACCATCTAGACGTGTCTAGACATGTTTGGGCATATATCTAGAGATTTTAATATAATTATCTTTTCCGATGTGTCTGTTTTTGCCAAGTTTTTTTCTTTTCAACTTGGTTGTCATCCCCAAAATTGTGTCGACCGGTGCGGACGGACGAACAGACAGACAGACCACACAAAACTAATAGCGTTTATTCCCTTTTCGGGGGCCGTAAAAAAGTTTCAAATATGTGCACCATATTGTTTCAAATATGTGCACCATATTGTGAATTCCATTTTTTGTACAGATATATAGCATACGTGTCAATGACAAAATAAATTTATTTATTTTTTTGGGCAGTTAGACCAATAGTCTTTTTTTCTCCTCGTTAGTATAGAAATAACATATAGATGACGTCACTGCTCCAAGAATTCGTTTTTTTTGTGTTTTTGTCAATGCTATTTGAGGAACGTCAATCGGTTAGTTTGGCAGGTAACATACGTCAGTTGCTGTTACAGCTACAATACGAAAGTGAGGGGACTAGGAGCAAAGAAATAGTGGGAGAAGAAAAGTGGAATTTAAATAAACATAGTCTGCTGTGCTTTCTTCTAAAACTGACAGCGGAGCCAGAAAAAAAATGTGAAAGATTGCAAAGCGTTTGGCGCGTACATTTTATTTCCATTCTTTAAAAAAGGAGAAACGTGTTTTGTTGTTTACAGACGGGAAGCTCTAACAACTAATGAAGAGAGGTAATAGTCAAACATGGACGCTGATTTCAAAACGGCTCTAACGATTTTCCTAAAAAGTTAACAGTTAATGTATATCGCTGAGACTAGAATTACTAGCTAGTGGCCACATGGGGAAAACTTTGGTTTGACCATTATAATTTTTCAAAGTAAAAATAATTAAATGTCAATTATCTTATCTCTAGCGCTGTTTCTGTTCTTAAATTAGAAGCAAGATAATTAAAATTTGTCTATTTCTACTTTGCCGTAATATTTCAGAGAGAATTTGTTTCTTTTGGCCCCCTACCCCCCAAGTCTCCCTTACTGTCCCTTTGGCTCCCCTGCATCATTTTCATGATATAGCCCCACACACACACGCGCGGGGGCGTTATCGCCTGCGTTGAAAACCATTGGTGTAGACGTGACTTTGGGTTCTTATTACTTATATCTGACTTTAGCGCTCCTAACTAGATGATCTATCAGATAGACAGCAAAGTCCCATCTTACGAGACCAACATTTACTAAGGAATAGAATAACACATAATTATATTCATGTTGCATCTAAAATGTACTTCACATAATTGACATTGCCCTCCTTCAGTCGTAGAACGACTAAGGTTCATCTTGAACACTGTTTCATATAGCTGTGGAGCCCTATTTTGGAGAGACTCTCCCGTCTACATATATTGCAGGTCGAAGTGGCTTTCGCTTTGGTGGTAGAGAAGCTGGCCATTTTTCGTTTGGCACGCTTTTCTTCGAGAGCTGAGGCCCATGTTTTCTCGCAGTCCATAGCTTTTTTTTTGGTAACCATTTCTCTCCAACTAGTGCGGCCTAGGGCTATGTCTTCCCAATTGTCAGTATCAATGTTCACTGATTCTAAATTCCGTTTTATCACATCCACAAACGGAAGTGGGGGCGACCAGTTTTTTTTTTTAGGCAGACGCCATCCCCAATGAATAAGTAAAATATAATACTTCCACTTCACATTGCAATATCTTTTCATCCTTGCATAGAAAAATGTTTCTAGAGTTTCATAGTAAATAGCGTAGCCATGTGGGGGTGCACATTTCTGATAATTGTGGCTACACACGAGCAATGTTTTCTTTCAAACTAAAGTTGATCAGGAATTATTTGTGATTAATTTACAAATGTACCACTCACTAATTTGGAAAGTTTGTTCACTGATGGAAAAAACATGATTTCGATAAAATAAATAAATATTTTTCTAGAAATAAAGTACTTAATATTTATTTATAGTATTTTTTTTGTTGTAAAGTTGATTTTTTCGAGAATTAACAATGCTATCCTTAGCAATTATTTTGTTGAAAAATGTCTGTTTACAGTAATATTTTTTTAGGGCGAACATCTACCGCACCGGGCATAAAATACCCTAGGTACGCCACTGACTCTGTGTTTCTGTCTGTTACAATTATTGTACACATTATTTCCCCTACACTATCTTATCTTCTTATCCTATAAAATACAGACGTTATTTAAAAAAATATGATGATTACGTCAGATGCGTGTTCCTACCTAGGTCAATCTAGTCATGCATGTTAATCAATGACTTCAATTCTGCAAAGTCATTTGGTTTTCCTGGCTGGCTCAGGTAACCCATTCCATAATCTAATAGCACTAGGGAAGATGGAGCATTTGTACAATTCTTAGATCAATTTAAAAATGTACACAGTTATTTGTTGCATTTAACAAAAACATGAATCCATCAAAACGGTAACAATTAGTTAATGATGTTGGTAATCAATTATTTTGTTTGTGTCAGGGTTCTTATTATATAGATATATGCTGCTGCTATGCTCTGCTTGTCTCTTGTCTTGTTGTGTTTCTTAACTTGGCTCACTAGGGGTTTCTTGAATATTAAATAATACTTGCTTGGTACTTTCTTGGTTACTCAATTATAATTCAATACTTGCTTAACTCAAATAGGAACACTTAATATACATCAACTCTAACTCCTTATATTCACGAATATCGATAATACTTTAATACTTAATAAAGCACACAATTATATCACTCTTATGAAATACACAAAACACCAGTCCATCAACTTATAAATATATAAATGCATAAATACCAGTCCAGGAAGTAAACGTCCAACCTTCCTGGACAGGGAGAAAGACCTTACTGACTAACACACTCTCTCGCACATTCAACGAAGACTTAATCACTCAGTTCACAACACGTGTAACACTTCGCATTCATAACAAGGGGTATAACAATCACACCAAAATATTAAACTAACATTCATTCTCGCCATACCTCTCCCTGAAATCCCCCCTCTCACGATATGACTGTTATTAGATAACAGTCATTCAAATATATACATAAATATACATGCATACACACACTGTGTCATACACATACTTATATACATATATATATAACATATATATCTACAAACAAATGTTTATAATACACACTAAAGTGAAATAGCCCTTATTAACCTAACAAAAGAAATATGTCCAGCTAAGGCTATCACTCATATGACACTATTTACAACAAAGGGAAAGAGAGAAGAGAATAAATGAGAAAAAAATAGTGGCATGGAGAGTTAAATTACAATTTGAAGTCGGCAGGCATAGTCCTTCCCACGTTAATATTTAATTTGTAAACAGCAGTAATATACGACAAGATACCATCTCTAATAGTTAAAACCGCGTTTGACTTTGTATTGGGAAAAAAAAGATGAATTCTGACAATTACAACTATGCTAAGATGCTAGGTTAGTCTTGACAGTGTATCAGCTAGTAGACAGTGGTGTGTGGTCAAACTGGATTGTGCATCCTCCTGGGTATCAGAGGTATCTGTCTAGGCGTTGGACACTCACGCTACTAATGAAGTAATGCTACTCTCTATGTATCAGCTCTCTGCACTTTACCGGAAGGAAGCCATCTACTTGGTGCAACACACAGCAAGCTATTTCGGATGTACTGTTTAGATAAATACAATAACTATTAAGATTTGGTACAAAAAAAATAATTAAAATACATGAAGACACACAATGCTGAATTTTCTCTATTGCCAAGTCGCACTCGGGAATTCAGGCGACCCTCGTGGACATCCCCTTCTCAGCGACAGGGAGAGGGGAAACAGTACGTCAAGGTTTCTTTTTTTCTTTTTCTTGGAAGTTTTAGGTACAAAAACATTTGTAGCCTATTGGGGTCTGGTTTAACTTTACCCCCACCAACAACTTGATAAACTCCTTTTGTTAGGTTTAATCTCTTTAATGGTGTGTGTACTCTGTGAAATGGTCTCAGAACATGAATAATATTATTGTTAATAAACTGACAATCAATAAGTTCCTTAGTAAATAAGAAATTTTCTATTGCTTCTCCAATTTCTATCTCATTAATATCATAAACAGTATAATTACAATCATTTAGTTCCTTACTTGTTAAGACATTCTCAATTTCTTCATTATCTTCTATCCCATTTATATTATTAACAATATCATGACAGTCATTTTGTTCCTCATTAGTTGATAGGTCATTTTCAATTTCTATTTTATAGGGCACATCTCCCTGTAATGACAGTTTTACTTCCAGTTCCATTTTCAACTTTACCACTTCTATTGCCCTTCTTTCTAATTCTAATTTTGATCTTTCTAGATCTAGTTTTTGTTGGTTTAAAACAAACTCTCGTAATTCCTCACCCTCAATTCCAAACATGTGGGCCTGTTCTATTATTACCTCAATCGACCTAGATTTAAACTCGTCCATGGTGATCACAAATAATAAATATTACTGAATAAGCTTAAATTAATTTATAAAGGTTAAGTTAACAAGTAACATTGTTCAATTTACATAAGACAATAAATAATAAAAAGGATCAACAACAAAAAACATTTCACCCTTTATCTCCCCTACTGAAAAGGCAATGTACACTCGACCCTGAATGCCCGATACAACAGACAAAAGAAAACTCAACTTATCTGTGTCTGATGCCAGGAAAGAAATGACAACTCTATCCACATGACGGTGTTACTTTAAGAATGTAGAACTTTTGAAGTGTCAGGTCGCTGTTCGGCCTCCTTGTAAACGCTTTATGACTCACAGCAGATTTAGAGAATGAAATAAATACAAAACAAAATTATTCAAACATTGATATAATACTAATAGTAATAATAATGGGTGAATACAAAAGAAAAGATTATCTAGTCATGTAGTGCAACAATAATCCAAAAAGATACCAGATATACAAATAATCAAGTCAGTCCCATAGGTTAGATACAGTGATACAGGCACTTGCTATTTCCTTTACGTTCAACGATGACCAAGAGGGCATCGATGCGCTAAAGTCCAGTATAATCCAACATCAATGTAACAAAGGTAGATAATTCACGATTACTTGAGTACTTGCATTCATGTAGAATAATCCAATAGTAAGTGAGTAGTAGTAGTAGTAGTAGTAGTGTCTCTTTAAATGGTGATGTCCCTTTAAATGGTGATGTCTCTTTAAATGGTGATTCCTCTTTAAATGGTGATGTCTCTAAATCCAATAATCCAATAGTAAGCGAGTAGTAGTAGTAGTAGTGTCTCTTTAAATGGTGATTCCTCTTTAAATGGTGATGTCTCTAAACGCAATAATCCAATAGTAAGCGAGTAGTAGTAGTAATAGTGTCTCATTAAATGGTGATGTGTCTCATTAAATGGTGATGTCTCATTAAATGGTGATATCTCTAAATCCAATAATCCAATAGTAAGTAAGTAGTAGTAGTAGTAGTGTCTGATTAAATGGTGATGTCCCTTTAAATGGTGATGTCTCATTAAATGGTGATGCCCCTTTAAATGGTGATGTCTCATTAAATGGTGATGTCCCTTTAAATGGTGATGTCTCTTTAAATGGTGAGTGACGCAATGACCTCGGTATACACGAAGTAGCTGCAAGTCCAAATTAGTCAATGACATATGACGAATTAGGTTTTAAACAAATACGGTTCTAGTAGAAATGTCAATTTGTTTCTTTGAATGGTATGTCATTTTCTATAGAGTTGATTCCACCTAATGCTGTCTCCACATCTCTAGGAGGCGGGGTCTACGTGAATGTAAACGATGTTAAAGCACAAAGTTTTATTCAGATTCTTTCTTGAATACATTACTGACTTTGATAACACAATAACTTCGGTGTGTAACAGTCACAATCGTGTGTAGAGGTCAACCAGTGAACAAAAAAAAATGCAGGCTCTGGCTAGTTCAATGGCTTCTTCAAGGTGACGAAAAAATAGGTACAACCGACACGGTACCTGCCCGCACGAAGCCTCCAGATGTCAATAATAATACTGGTTAAACGACAAATGATAGGTAACAGGTACAACGATACCTGCCCGGACGAGCCCCCAGATGTCAGGGTTTCCAAATTATATATATATATATATGCTCTGCTCTGCTTGTCTCTTGTCTTGTTGTGTTTCTTAACTTGGCTCACTAGGGGTTTCTTGAATATTAAATAATACTTGCTTGGTACTTTCTTGGTTACTTAATTATAATTCAATACTTGCTTAACTCAAATAGGAACACTTAATATACATCAACTCTAACTCCTTATATTCACGAATATCGATAATACTTTAATACTTAATAAAGCACACAATTATATCACTCTTATGAAATACACAAAACACCAGTCCATCAACTTATAAATATATAAATGCATAAATACCAGTCCAGGAAGTAAACGTCCAACCTTCCCGGACCGGGAGCAAGACCTTACTGACTAACACATTCTCTCGCACAATCAACGAAGACTTAATCACTCAGTTCACAACACGTGCTACACTTCGCATTCATAACAAGGGGGTATAACAATCACACCAAAATATTAAATTAACATTCATTCTCGCCATACCTCTCCCTGACAGTTTGTTATCGAAAAAAGGAAGTTTATACTACTTCTTGTGGCTGCATATTTGGAGCTTTCCACTCACACACATTTACTTTTTGTACACGTTTCTAGTTCCACTTCTCTTTCTCAGTTCCAATTGAATTTTACTTCAATATTCATAATCGATGACTATACATGAATCAATAGAACAATTAACGAATTAATTAATGAATTAGTTGCAATTAATGGATTTTGTTTAATACAGAAAAGGGAGTATACTCTTGCAGTACCGAGACATAAGGCAGTGATTTTATGGTTCTTCCCTTTAGATATCATTTTTTAAAAAGACTTTTTCTATATTCTGTTTGTTTCATTCCTTAAATCTCTGTATATATTTAAAACTAAAGTAAATCTTCCTTATATTATTGTATGTTATGTTTATATATATATATATATATATATATATATATATATATATATATATATATATATATATATATATATATATATATATATATATATATACTTAGAATTAGATCCTTCCGCGCAGTTCTGCGCATTGGGTGGCAAGCTATCTCCGTAAAGATCTGTCATTGGTGGCAATGTCTAAAGCCTCTTTCCTTCAGTGCTCTGAGGTCCTCCATGAAAGTGTGGCGCTAGGTTAAATGACGATGTCCCTGTTTGCGCTTTCCTCGTATTGGCCTTCATATCATTGCAACTCTTGGTATGCGTAATTCATTCGGACATGTCCCGCAAATCTCATGCGACGTTCAGCAAAGGATTTCTTGGTTTAAGACCCTTTTTGTTGAGCCACATTTAGTCTTTTCTCATTTTCTACAGATGACTTCCATGTCCCGTATGCATACGTTGCTTTTGGAATGACGTTTGTGTAAAGTAGGTAGATTTGTGTCTCATGTCCAATAGCTTGGCCTAGGATTGACGAACTAGCAGAAAAGATTTCATAGTTCTCCGTGTATCGATCTTTAGATTTGAAAAGTGCTTACCATCAAATTACCATAAAAGAAAAAGAAAGGCCGTTTACAGCCTTTGAGACATGTGGGAAACTATATCAATTCCGTCAGATTCCATGTTGCGTTACGCATGCAGTCGCCTTTTTTCAGCGTACTATTGACAAAATCATCGAAGACTAACGACTCACTGATACGTTTGCGTATGAAAATCTGCGGTCATGACTCCCTGCCTTTTCTATTCGGCACACTACTTTATGGTAGGCATCCCCCATCGTTTGCTATGATGCTGCCAAGGTATGTGAACTTGTTCAACATACCTATGTATATAAAATAAGTTTGGGTGTGTCAGCTCACAGATAGATAGATAGATAGATAGAGAGAGAGAGAGAGAGAGAGAGAGAGAGAGAGAGAGAGAGAGATAGTGTTTACGCACTTGCTTAAGGGTAAAAGGAAATGTATAAATTACCGAGATTTATTTTGTACCAGGTGACTCCCATTTCACTCAAGACATTGCAATGCAAGGCATTTAGTCAAAAATGCTTTCTCCGTATAACTCGATCGGTTGTCGACTCCCAGTACAAGTAGTCTTGAATCTTGTTGCTTAAATGCTAACTTACAAATCTATGAAAATATTTAAAAGTAAAGTAAATATTTATTATATTATTGTATGTCATCCGTGTATCTTCTTATCTTATCTTAAAGACGTTATTTCAAAAAAGAATATGATTACGTCCTACAGGTCATGCATCTAGTCATGCATGTTAACCAATGACTTAAATTCTGCTAAATCATTGGTTTTCCTCAGGCAAACCATTCCATGCTCTAATAGCACTAGGGAAAAGGAGCATTTGTACAAATTTGTCTTAGCATATGGAACGAGGAGTGTGCCTCTATCTTTATGTCCTTCTGAGTATTTTATTAAATTTTGTTTTTGTATTTCAAGATTATGGTTCAGTGTTTTATGTATAATTGCTACTTTACTTTTAAGTCTTCTAACCTGAAGGCTATCTAAATTTAAAGATTTTACTAAGGTGTTACTCTAGTTAAATGTGAATATTTGTTTGTTATAAATCTCACTGCTCTATTTTATTTTTGTTCCAGTTTTTTAATGTTTTCTTGACTTGAGGGGTCCCATATAGAGGATGCATATTTTATTATTTGCCTAACAAGGTTAAAAACATTTTAGTTTTATGTTCTTTTTTTATTTATATAAATTTTTTTTAAGAAATCCTAATGCTTTGTTTGATTTTTTTTTAGTTTCATCAATATGGGGATTCCATGACAGTTTTTCATTTATTATAACACCTAGGTATTTTGCAATTTTAGTCTGTGTTAAATGTTTACCATGATCCAAAATACAATCATTATCAAACTGTACGAAACGTTAGAAAAGGTTCATCGTCAATGGGTTTCGAGCTACTTTATTTAGCATTGAATCGTCCATGTTGGTTGTTTTAGGAATAAATAAATAAATAGACATTACAGATACAAAAGGAGTAAATGATTTGGGTCATATTCATTCTGAAAAGACACGTGCAGAAAGAAAATGTTAAAAAATTGCTCTTGAAAAGGAAACAACAAAAGATGCAACTCATTAAAGAATGATTTTAAAGGATTCACAAATAGTTTTTTTGACACACACTCACAAACGGGTATTTGTATCAATTAAAAAAGGCTATTTCAAAATGAAATGAAATAGAAAATAATATCCTTAGAATTGTCTAAGCACACAAATACTTTCACAAACACTTAGAGTGTACACCAGATAGGTCTCCTAGCGATCTAATCACTATTGTCATTGCTTCTGGTTCTATTACACCTCATGTTGCAATACATGAACATTTTCTGGGGTTTCGCACAATGACTGATACAACTGGAGGAGGACTTTGTAACGTCGCGATAGAAAAAAAAATGTTAAGTTAAAATTGGAAATAAAACATGTAATATTGCATGAGGGAAACGACAACGGTGCGACTATGAAAGAGAAATAAAAAAGAATGATCTACAAAAATGGATTTAAATCAACGGAACGCGTTTGGTAGAATGCCAGTCTTTGTCTGAATACATTTCTTTTTCTAGAAAAACATGAAGGGGGCGGCTGCCTTGTATAGGTCTGTGGTTTTATATTTGTGAGCAGGTCAGGAGGCGCTGAAAGACCTTTTCTCTGCTCAACATTAAATTATTAACAGTAGGCAGATGTTAGCGCTACTGGGTGAGTTTAATTTGTGACACCTCAGTCTACGACCAAGGGGCTAGATTCACCTAAGTAACCAGACATACTAACCTAAACTAAATGAAAACACCAACGAAACTTTAGTTGAAATTAAATAAGACAAAACGAAACTTTATTTACATAAAAATAAATGTATAATAAATTATAATATACTGTTGTAACCCTGCCTTGCACCAGTGCATGAGATGCGCGCTAGCGCACTAGTGAACGTAAACAGGAAGACACTAGGATAGAGAGAATAACAGTGCATCAGGGATTGTGAAGAGTCTGAATGTTTGGGAAACTAAGAGGCCAACTTTTGTGCTGCCTGAAGGTTGTAGTAGGGACCTGGAGCGAAGCGGGAAAGGCTGTCGTTGGTCCACATTCAGGTTAAGTAGCAAAGGACTGGTATACTTAGTAATAAGACTTTGAGGAAGCTGAAGGATGTTATGTGTTTACCCTAGTGAATAAACACAACTATTTATTTCCTGTTAAACTGTGTTGAGTTGCCTGCCTTTCGTTGAGTGCCTAACCTAGAGTTACAACAATATATACACACTAACCACTACAACTGAACCCAGCAACTAACTAAAACCCTCTCAATCTACGCCACTACAAACACCAACAAACTAACCAAACCAACTATCTAACACAAACTGATAAAACCAACTATCTAACTAAATCACTACAACTACTACACTAAACCTAGATCTACACAAACACACTACAATAAACTAGACTAGATCTACAATATCCTACCACTACAACCAACCCATAACACTAACACTAGAACAAGAACACCTTAGTCTTAGTACCTTACTATTAGTATTCACTAAGAACAGACTATAGTTACAGTATAAGTCACTAAGCCGACTAAAGCAACACTACAGAAACAAAATAACAACAGATTCCCTAGAATTATAATAGTTATAGGTCTAGATCTACAGAAACAATAATATCCGTAATAAATGCAGCAGAGGTTACAGCAGTTATAGTAGCAGAGTAATAGCAGTAAAAATAGCAGCATGTATTTCAGCAGCTTAAAGCAGCAATAACACAGCAGTAACAATAGCCTGCAATACTTAAATGCAAAACTATAAATACAAAATCATATATTCTATTAGATCTAGAACACTCATAGCGGGACTAATGGGCGCAGCAATCTTTGATACAGCATGTTGACAACTATTATGACAAATAGTCCAAGTAGAAAATAAAATAACTACCTTAAAATGTAAAGTACATTTACACATAGTGTGACATAGATCTAGTATGAGAGAATATAAAATAGTTACAAACTTAGAGGCCGTCCCAGGTACAGAATAATAAAATAATTACACGACAGACCACAAAGATCTTCAGCTGTCAGACAGACAGACATACTGTACTGACCACTGGTCAAATGTACACTCAACTGTTTTAAGACAGCATGTACATCACTTTTTATACCATCCCGCACTAACCTATATAAAAATATGCTGAAGTACAATTATAACCTATAAAAATAAAATATATAAAAATAGATCAAACCTATACAACGATAATACATATAACAAGGTTGCAAAAGACAGTTTGTGTGGAAACACAAACTCAAAATCGCCCCCCGAAGTGGTCCACCCAGGCAGGCATCAATATTTTCAGAAAGAACATCCAAATGAAATTATACCGAAGACAAATGAGAGATAAGAATGGAGAAAGAAGGTTGACAGATCTTGTATAGTGCCCCAACGGTCCAGCAGATCAAAGGATAGGTGCAAGTGAATGCAAAGTTAGATGTGAACCTGGCCTAACTAGTTCCCCTTTCAGACCTTGTGGTCTATAGGGCAGATGATGTAAAGTTCATCTGTTTTTGTGGCCTACGGTTAATGAGGGTGTCATGTAGCCAGCACAACGACCAACCGCCTATACTTTTCAGTCAGGTACCCATTAGAGCTGGGTGGACTCAGAGGTGCCTAAAGATTCCGAAGTTGAAAATCCCAGTCTTCACCAGGATTCGAACCCGGGACCCCCGGTTCGGAAGCCAAGAGCTTTACCGCTCAGCCACCGCGCCTCCCTGGCCTAACTGATGTCTTACAATTGATCTAATTGTTTTGACAAAGCTCAATCACTTATTCGAATACTCCAAAAAAACAAATAAACAAAAATTCCGCAATAAAAAAAGTTTAGGAAAATGAAATTTACAAGATTACTATTCTTTTTAAATTAAGTCTAAATTATGATGCATACTAATTAGCTTTTTCTCTTTAAAAAACTGCTTGCATAACTGATTTTAGATTTTTCGCTTTCAGAAAAAAAAAGTAGCCGTTGCATCAGAACTTTGAATAGTCTAAAATATTGAGATTTCGGATTTTCAATATCTTTCTAGTTTACGAGATCTAAACGGGACAGACGGACAGACATTTCGCACAAAACTAATAGCGTCTTTTCCCCTTTCTGGGAGTTCAAGCTCACATATTATATAACTTTCGTAACTTCTTCTATAGAGAAATGACTTTTGTCTGACACATACATAATTTTTATGTGCAGCAACAATGCCAATTAAAAGTTGTTTTTTTGTATGTGAGAAACCATATATTTTTTTGTCAGGCTTAATAAATATTAGTCACAGTACTAATCAATTTTGTTATTGTTTAATATTTTGTTAGCCCCTTCACAACAATATAAGATAAGATAAGATAACTTTTATTGATCCAATCAAATGGAAATTTGGTTTGACTACAATTGACAACCTTAGCGTAACTGCTGTACAATAACAATATAGATGCACAATATAGATGTACATACGAACAATATTCACACACGAAAAACACATACTCACTCATAACCAGCGCTTTATAAATAGACTTCTATGTACTTCTCGATGACGACAGAATGTTAATTTTTTATGTTGGTCAACCAGGGTCTATTATTACTGAATGTTTTAATTTTCTTCGTTGGTACAATCATGTTTTCACAGAACTGGATGTACGAATTAACAGTTGTGGCAGTTGTTTACAAACATGTCCCAATCTGTTTGCTCCAGACAACTTTGTTGCTGTACAACAGCGTCGTCAGACCATGACTGGATGGACTGGACTTCGGGTTTTATTGTTTTTAAAACCGGTTTGTACGTGGGTGTAAGATGGATCATTGTGTGGTCCGACTCTCCGAGGGGAAATAAAGATCGAGATGTTTAGGCCATTTTTATGTTGCAAGGTTTTATCGTGCCGTGTGGGACAATTTGAATTTGAGTATATGTTGGCAAGTGTTGATCTAAGGAAAGATGATTGAAATCTCCCATAACTAGTCGGGCAGAATCACAACTATTCACCCGGACCTTATGTCTAGTATATGTTTTGTTGCTTTCTCTGTGTTGGCTGTGGGAGATATATGCACAAGTATAACGTTAAACTGTGTAAACTCTCTCGACAGGTAGTATAGTATGAGATTGTTACATAGTAGTTCAATATCTCCATTCCAGATTTGATGGCACACTCCTAAATATTGCCAGACTGAGGGCCAAAACTAAAATCAGAGCCACCCTCGTAAGAGATATGCTATTCGCGGATAACGCAGCGGTAGTGGCACACACACAAGAGGAACTTCAGTCACTAATGTCCCGCTTCTCTCAGGCCTGTAAAGAATATAGCTTGACTATTAGCACGAAGAAAACAAATGTTATGGGACCACCTGCTACAGCACCACCCTCCATCCTCATAGACGATAACAAGCTGGACGCCGTAAACGAATTCTGCTATCTGGGATCCACAATTACAGATGACCTGTCCCTAGAAGAGGAGATGAAAAAACGCATAGGGAAGGCTGCCTCGACATTCGCTAGACTCAGACCAAGAGTTTGGGAAAACCATAAGCTAACTACGGTGACCAAAATGGAAGTCTACAAGGCATGCGTTATGAGTACATTGCTGTATGGCAGTGAATCATGGACCACCTACGCAAAGCAAGAGAGAAAACTGAACTCATTCCATTTGAGATGTCTCCGTAGGATCTTGAATGTCACATGGAAAGAAAAAGTGTGCAATACTGAGATCCTTGCGCGATCAGATATTCCCAGCATCTTTACAGCCCTCAGACAACGCCGTTTGCGCTGGCTTGGACATGTTCGCCGGATGGAGGACAAGCGCATCTCGAAAGTCATCCTCTATGGTCAACTCGCGACTGGCACAAGAAAAACTGGTCGCCCCCACCTCTGTTACATAGATGTAATAAAACGTGACCTCAAATCAATGAACATCAATACTGACAATTGGGAAGACATAGCTCTAGACCGCAACAGGGGGAGAGAGACAATGACCAAGAAAGCTATGGACAGTGAAAGTACATGGGTCTCAGCCCAGGAAGAAAAACGCACAATCCGAAAAACGGCCAGCTCCTCTACCACCGAAGCAAAAGCCACCTTAACCTGCGCTATATGTGGACGGGAGTGTCTCTCCAAAATAGGTTCCACAGCCACACGAGGAAGTGTGCTCTGAGATAAACCATAGTCGTCCTACGACTGAAGGAGGCCAATGATGATGATGAGTTCAATATCGGTCGTGCACACTTTAGTTTTGATGGAAATATTGTTGACAGAACAATACTGTTTATTGACATAAATGGCCAGTCCTCCTCCTTTTGTTTTGCCACTATCTGTTGTTCTGTCTGATCTGTACAAAAGAAACGCATCCAAGTCTACTGATGCGTCGGTAATAATTTCAGTGAGACATATTAGCGAGTTTTCACGGTAGAAATGTCTGCAGCAACAATTAAGTTCGTCCATTTTGTTATTTAGTGATCTAACATTACCCAAGACAATATGAGGTAGAGAGACACTTTGTATATTATTATATTGTATTGTATATTACATTATATTGTTACGAATCTCACTATCCGGCTCTCTGCAAACTGCACCTTACACCACCAACAGAAAGAACTTGACAACTCAGGGCTCCAAATGACGTAATAGTTTAATGTCAATAAAATAACAGCCAATATTGTACATTTGGCAGCACGTAACACAAGACTGTACAAATATCTCTCCTGTTAATAGCTGTGCCGTCGTATCAACTCTTGCACTGGTCTCTCTGTCTCGTCTCGGACTTGTACTGAGCCGTAGTAACGAACTGTAGATCGGGAAGTTGTGACTGATGGTCTCTGATACCTTCGCTCTTTATATAGGGTCCCTACTGGCCTTCTAGAACCGGACAGAACGTCGCTCGACCATTCTGGGTGTCAGATGACTACAACCCTCGTGACGCTCCTGAGCTCTGTTCACGACGTCGATCCTTCCCGAACCATCATGTTGATACTCGTCTCGGCCGACCGTCGTAACTCGTCACGGTTGACCGCTCGTCTAGCGCTGGCCTGGGGCGACTTGCGTCGGCTGACTACACACACACCACTACCCCCATCTGTGCCACCACCAGGTTTATAACACTGCCCACTCCTTAGATCTGTCCGTCCCGGGCAGATCCAGTTTCACCATAGTACTTGTTGAGTCTGTCTATGTGGACGACCTTCAGTCTGGACCTTGGGCTCTTCTGTATTCGATACACGACATCGTTGATTCTTTTTATCACGCGGTAGGGTCTTTCCCAGTCTTTTTGAAGCTTTGGGGACTTGCCTTTTCGTCTTTGTGGATTTTAAAGCCACACCAGATCGTTCTCATGAAACCCAGCGGCATTGGCCGTTTGTCGTACCTTGTCTTCATCTGGTCACTGTTGATCTTGATGTTTCTGCGGGCTAGAGCGTGAGTTTTCCGTTTTCGGAGATGTGCGACATAGTCTGTTGAAGAGGCTGGCACATCTCCCGGAATCCCGAATAGCAAGTCACACGGTAGTTGCAGCTCTCGGCCGAACAACATCTTTTTGGAGTGTAACCGGTGGTGCTGTGAATCGATCCTCTATATGCCATAAGGAACATTGGGATATAGGTGTCCCAGTCCTCTTGACGTTCATCGACGACTTTCGACAGATGCTGTTCCAGTGTTCGGTTAAATCGTTCCACCATTCCGTCTGACTGGTGGTGTAGAGGGGTTGTGCGTGTCTTTTCGATGCCGAGTACCTGGCACGTCTCTTGAAAGATCTTGGATTCAAAGTTTCGGCCTTGGTCGGAGTGTAACTCCCTGGGAGCACTGAATCGGCTAATCCAATTTTCCACAAGTGTTTCCGCTATGGTGGTGGCCTCTTGGTTTGGTATCGCATACGCTTCAGGCCACTTAGTAAAATAGTCGATCACCACTAGAACGTACTTGTTTCCTCTCTGGGACTCAGGGAACGGTCCGGCTACATCGATCGCTATTCTTTCGAAGCGATTACCGACGTTGTATTGCTGCATACGTCCCCTCGTTCTCCTGTGCGGGCCCTTTGCTGCTGAACATGCGTCGCATCTTCGGCACCATTCTTCTTCATCATCCCGGTAGCCGAACCAGTAAAACCGCTGGCGTACTTTTTCAAAGGTCTTGTTGACACCTAAATGTGACCCACTGGAATTATTATGGATTTCTTGCAGCACCTCAGCAACTCTCACTTTAGGCAACAACAGCTGTAAGCGATTGCATGTCCCATCTGCCGTTTCCCAGACCCTCTTGAGAACTCCATTGTCGATTGTCAGTGAGTCCCATTGCGCCCAATATGCCTTGGTAGCAGCTCCTTTATCGGAAAGGTGATGCCATTCTGGTCTTTGTCCGTCTTCCTTCATAAGCAGAATGGGAGCCAGGTCTTCATCTTTTAACTGGTCTTCTCGGATTCTTTCGTCGGACCATGACCCGGAAGCTTGTACCCCAAGATGTCGACAATCAATGATAACTTCCTTTTCTTCAACCTTGCTGCAGTGTTTACATTCCATTCTGTAAGGTCGTCGAGACAGCGCGTCAGCATTCTGGTGAGTTTGTCCTTTTCGGTGCTGTGTCTCGAAGTCATAGGTTTGCAAACGTTCAATCCACCTGGCGACTTGTCCTTCCGGACTTTTAAATGACAACAGCCATTGTAGAGCAGCGTGATCTGTCCTAAGGATAAATTTTGCCCATATAAGTATTTGTGAAAATGTTGTATGACATCCACAACTGCCAGTAGCTCACGTCTTGTAACACAGTAGTTTCTCTCGGCTTTGGACAAGCTCCGACTAAAGTAAGCTATAACCCTCTCAGTTCCATCTACCTTTTGGGATAAGACAGAGCCTATTCCGGTATTGCTCGCATCGGTGTCAAGTATGAACGTCTCGCCTGGTATCGGGTAGGCCAGAATGGGTGATGAAACAAGAGCCTTTTTAAGTCTCTCAAAGGCCTCATGACATTCCGTTGTCCAATTAAACGGCCGCTTCGGTTCTGTCAATTGATGAAGGGCACTACAGAGGCTAGAGAAATTAGGCACAAAACGTCTGTAATACGTGCAGAGTCCAAGAAAGCTTCTTAACTCCTGGATATTAGCGGGGATCGGCCATCCATTTACGGCTTCAACTTTATCCGGGTCTGTGCTGACTCCCTCCTTTGACACGATGTGCCCAAGGTACTTTACGCTCCTTCTGAACAAGGAGCACTTCTTTGGATTCAATTTCATTCCAGCGTTTCTAATTCGTTCAAACACTTCCTTCAGATTTGCAATATGTTCCTCGAAGGTTCTGCCTATGACGATAATGTCATCTAAGTAAACAAGACACGTGGTCCAGTTAAGTCCTCTTAGCACATGCTCCATTAGTCTTTCAAAGGTGGCTGGGGCGTTGCAGAGGCCAAAAGGCATCACGGTAAATTGCCAGAGACCATTACCAGCAGAGAAGGCTGTTTTATCTCTGTCCTCGGGGTGTAGTCCCACTTGCCAGTAACCGCTCTTCAGGTCAAGGGTGGAAAAGATCTGTGACCCAGCAAGTGAGTCCAATGTGTCGTCAATCCTAGGAAGCGGATAGCTGTCCTTGTGTGTGGCGTCATTTAATAATCTATAGTCGACACAAAATCGAGTGGATCCATCTTTCTTCTTTACCAAGACGATGGGTGAACACCACGGACTGTTGGATGGTTCAACAACCCCCTTCTGCCTCATTCGTTCTATCATGTCCATAGCTTCTTGGTGTTTTGCTAGCGGCAGGCGACGTGGTTGTTGTCGGATGGGCCTAGTGTTTCCTGTGTCTATTCGATGCTGGATCAGGTTTGTTCGCCCAAAGTCCATTTCATCAGATGGCAATATGTCGGAGAACTCTCTGAGGAATCGTTCTGCTTTGGTGTACTGTTCTTTTGACAATATCGTTTTGACTTCTGCCAGAAGTTTAGTAACCTGTGGTTCGCTGGGCTTGAGTGTTCCGTCGGGATTTTCACTGCTGCAGTTTCGTATCATCTCTAAAGCATGGCAACCAGCGATGATGCTACCTTCCCGTAAATGTTTCTCTACTGTGCCGAGGTTCACAATTCTTACGGGTACCTTTTGGTCTTTCCCAATCGTGACTAGCGTCTTTCCTACTGCTATCCCGTTGTAGTTGGTGTCTAAGCTTTCCACCAGCGCTGTTCTTGTCGTGGGATAGTCATCCTCGATTTTTCCCCAAATGATCATTTCCGACTTAGCAGGCAAGGTTGTATTTTCTACCAACTTAACCCTTCTGACTCGTCCATCTTCTTCATTCTCGTCGCCAAGCAAGGGTACTTCGAGGTCCTCACATTGTAAAGTGCCTCCGCCGATATTCAAGGAAAAGACATATTTCATCATGAAGTCGAGCTCTATTATGCAGTCATCTGTTACGTCAGCAATCAGGAATTCGTGTTTGAATGACTGATTCCCGATCTCGACTGTTATGTCGATCAGGCCTTTTATGGGCATCAGTTCTCCACTGGCTGTTTTCAATGAGATGGCTCTAACTGGCGTTTTCTTGCTATTTTCCACTTTATCCGTCCGGATGACTGATCGTGAGGCACCAGTATCTAGGAGGAAGTGATAGTTTTGACATCCAATTTTTCCGATGACTTTCAGACTCTTACTCTGCCCTAGCACGGCGACCGGGATGATGGTTGCAGGGGCTCTCATTCTCTGTGTCGCCGGGTTCCGCCCCTTGAAGCCGGCGCGTGCTAGTTTTCCCTGGTAGCCCCGGGAACTTGGTCGTGCATACCTTTCTGGTCTGTGATGGGTTCCGGTTTGTGGAAATCTTCTAGTGCAGCTTCTTTGTATATGACCGAGTTCACCACAATTCCAGCATCGTACAGGTACCCTAGGTTGACTTCCTGGTATCTGGTTTGTTCGTCGTTCATCTAGTGCCTCTGTCACCCTTCTCACAAGTTGTGCGAATTCTTCCTCTTTGACTTCTAACCTTCGGCCTTGATGAGTGCTCCCTGATGCGTCTTTGGCGGCTTCATATGAGAGAGCGTATACGAGGGCCTCACTGGCCTTACGTTTACCACTAACTCTGGTGGCTTTTTTTAACTCGGGGTCTTGAAGGGCATCAATGAAAGCGTCTGTAATAATGACCAGAAAATCTTGTGCGGCTGTTGGGTAGGCTAGATGTGCGAGGCGTTCGATGTCTGTCTCTAGCTCTTGTAGTGTTTCATCGGGGCGCTGTTGTCGGGTCTTTAGTTGCACTCGATAAAACTTCTTGCAGATGTTCATCCCCCTATCGGAGTTCCATAGCCTGTACCAGAGCGGCGAAGTCTTGCTGGTTCGGTAAGGACTGAAGCAATTCGGAGGCCTTTCCTCTTAGAGATAAGACAAGGGCAGTTGCTTTCTCCTCCTCGCTGTTCCATTTGTTAACTTTAGCCGCTGCGTCAAATTGCTTCTTGTACACTGACCAGGACACGGAACCGTCAAATACGGGGGGCTTCATTTTTCCGGAGCTTTCAGACACAAATGACGTCATACTTGCTTCCGGTGCATTAGTATTCTTACAGTGAACTTGCGTTTTCATTTCTTCGATTGCCTTCTCCACTGCGTCGACCCTCTGATTCATCTGTTCGTCAATGGTGGTGATTCTCTCCTCCACAGCATGTAAGCGTTGGTTCATAGCCAATAACTCGGTTTTGATTCCCGAGGCCATGACATCTATCTTGGCATCTACCTTGGTGTCCATGGCATCTATCTTGGAATTGGTGTTTCCTAGCATGGTGTCCATGGCATCTATCTTGGAATTGGTGTTTCCTAGCATAGAGCTCAAGAGCTCCTCTATATCTGGTTCGACTTTAAAAAGATACGTGTCCGGATCTGCTTCATCCTCCACCAGGTCCTCCCGAAGGCGTCCTTGTAATGTTTCCTTATTTCCACTTGTCTTCAGCCCTCGATCACGTAGCTCTCGTTTCAGTTCATTCACAAGGAGTTGTTCGAGCGTTTTCATAGGAGCCATGAAGAAAAGGATCCCACTTCTGACACCAGTGTTACGAATCTCACTATCCGGTTCTCTGCAAACTGCACCTTACACCACCAACAGAAAGAACTTGACAACTCAGGGCTCCAAATAACGTAATAGTTTAATGTCAATAAAATAACAGCCAATATTGTACATTTGGCAGCACGTAACACAAGACTGTACAAAATATCTCTCCTGTTAATAGCCGTGCCGTCGTATCAACTCTTGCACTGGTCTCTCTGTCTCGTCTCGGACTTGTACTGAGCCGTAGTAACGAACTGTAGATCGGGAAGTTGTAACTCACTCGTCTCTGATACCTTCGCTCTTTATATAGGGTCCCTACTGTCCTTCTAGAACCGGACAGAACGTCGCTCGACCATTCTGGGTGTCAGATGACTACAACCCTCGTGACGCTCCTGAGCTCTGTTCACGACGTCGATCCTTCCCGAACCATCATGTTGATACTCGTCTCGGCCGACCGTCGTAACTCGTCACGGTTGACCGTTCGTCTAGCGCTGGCCTGGGGCGATTTGCGTCGGCTGACTACACACACACCACTACACCCATCTGTGCCACCACCAGGTTTATAACAATATTGTTATAACCTTGCCATGCACACCGCCATCCAAGATAGTGCAGAAAGAAGGTGCGCACTCTTAGTGACCAGACAAGTCGGATGGAGACAAACGATTTCCGCCCAAGGGGAGAGCCAATATGGAGATGCTGTGCTCAAGGCAGATGCCCCTTTGTGTTTGTCATGTCTCCGTGTAAATAAACGTCTTTGTCTCGTTGAGTTGCCTCACTTCAGTTATTAAAATTGGTGTCAGAAAAGGGATCATAGGCGACTCAACGAGAAGAGGTAGGATTCAATCACAATGGCATCGTTGAAACAAATAGACCAGCTTTTAGTTAAAGAGCTAAGGCAGGAACTTCGATACAGACGCCTGAAGCTTAGGGGTAGCAAGGAGGTGCTTACAGCTCTTCTCCGGCATGCCCTAATTGATGAAGACGAAGATCCGGAGACCTACCTATTTGAAATTGAACCGGAGATTTATGAGCTTATTGGCAAGATAAATGAAGGTATTGATGCAATGTGTGAACAAATTAACAGTATGAGGAACAAGGTAGATAAAATGGTGTCTCAAGTAGACTCGTTGGTAAAGGAGCAGTTGCCTGTAGACTCGTTGGTAAAGAAGTTGCGTGGTCAAGACTGTGACTGCACAAACAGTGGTGACGGAGACGCTGGGAATTTAAGCGCCGTCTGTGTCTGTGTTGTGGGCAAGTCTTGTGGTTGTGACTTTCAAGACGAGAAACGTGACAACGATTGCTGTGATGATCTCAACGAGATGAACCGAATCGAACGGAAAGAGACTAATGAAGAAACTGAAGACTGTTACGTGCCTGAAGCTTTTGTTCCTGTTGTACCTGTTACCAGTACCTTAACTGAAGTCTGTTATGTGCCTGAAGCGTTTGTTCCTGTTGTACCTGTTACCAGTACCTTAACTGAAGTCTGTTATGTGCCTGAAGCGTTTGTTCCTGTTGTACCTGTTACCAGTACCTTAACTGAAGTCTGTTATGTGCCTGAAGCGTTTGTTCCCGTTGTACCTGTTACCAGTACCTTAACTGAAGTCTGTTATGTGCCTGAAGCGTTTGTTCCTGTTGTACCTGTTACCAGTACCTCAATGAGCCGGACAGATGAAGAAAACGTTGGGTCTGCGTTCAAGCCTATTGCTATGGACCTTAAAGACCTCTGCCTATCTGTAGGAGCTCACGAGGGAAATTCGAAGCTTGACAACTGCATCCAGAGGTTTAGCATGAACTGTACGTGCGGCGCATCACACAGAATTTAGATGCCAAGAAAACCACCGACAGGGCATATGTACTTCTACCATCATCATCGACATTGGCATAGATGAATGTCAATCAAACCACTCTAAATCTGAGCTGTCAAGAGGAAGACATTCGAAACTTGAACTTGAAGAGACCTATATTCTGGACGTGAGACTATTATCTGAGGATGACTGCGGTGCATTGGACTTTGTTTGCAACGTGGCTGCATGTGAACCTGCAGCTCCCTTGAGAAGCGTCTGTCGGGAAGGTTTGCTGAGACAGCGTGTCCGATCAACGGCTGTGCTGAAGAAAACAGTGCTCGACACTATCTCTTTGTGTGTCAAACGGCCACGTCATCGTCGCAACAACAGCCTGATCAACTGGAGAAAGAGAAAGCGGCACCCCTGGGAAACAGTGCGGATGCATTCGTGGGGAACACGCTCCCTGCCACATGTGACTCCCACGGATCGACCTCCACCTGAACTGTCAAACCTCTACAACATTGTTTAACCCAGACTACTCCTCTGAGAAACCTAAGAACATGGTCTTAGAAGTTAGCAGCATTGTTTTGACATTTGAAAAGCGCTTATTAGTCATTTTTAACATTGACAGTGAAATATTTCTGTTTATGAGACCAATATTGCTAAAAGTAGAGATGGTGTTTAAACCAAATCTTGTATTCAAACAACTTTGGTATGCCATCATCACTCAGCTCTTGCGTTATAATATTTTGATCCACTTAACTTAAGGTTCTCCATTCCTTTCAGAAGCCAGCCTTTTCAAAATGTTGATGTACAACTCAGAAATTAGTTGTCTTAAGCTGTATCCAAACGTTCAAGTTTATGTCCTTTGACAGTACTGAAGAGCAGCTCTTGTCTACTTATTTGAGTTGTTCTGGTTTTGCAATCCGAGCATTTTTCTGTAGCATTTACTCTGATAGTGGGAAGCGTGGTCGAGAGGCTAAGTACGCTTGAACTTGGCTTGGCTTTGGCTACCCATGAAAGGGTCTCGACCTTCGATACCCGATTCGAACAGAGTTGTGTTTACTGAGCGCCTAAAAGTCAGCACGGAAAACCTTCTCCCAGATTCACCTTTCCCCCCACTGGTCCACAACTGAGATTGGACCATAGCGCTCTGAGCATGCTATAAGCATGAAAGTATCGCTATATATATACATGTGAAGTGTGTATGTATGTTTATACATAAGCCTAGGGTTTCCTAGGCGTTAGGGTTAGAGTGTGGAAAAAAATCACCGCCCCCTTCAAAAGTTCTGGATCCGCTAGTGCCACAAGGCTCATCTTCTGTGCATAACAGCATAATAAGGTTAAAAAAACATAATGAAAACTATTTAATGACTGAAATGAAATAATATGATCTTGTAATCTTGAATATTTATAGGCGTACAAATGATACACGTGAATTCATTTTTTATAAATCAATATTAAAAATAATAATCATCTGATAGCTAATTCCATCACACCTTAGTCACAAAATGTATTCCAATTCCACACTACACAGGTCCACACTTCCAACAGCGGATATAATATTAAATACAACACTAGCCAGTGGCGTAGCTAGGATATATGATGCCTAGCGCGGTAGCTTCTCATGATGCCTCCCCCCCCCCCCAAAAAAAAAAAAAAGACGTTTTTTGTTTCCAAACTAATGTGCATTCATTGTTAAAGTATTGCAAATTTAATAAAAAGACGCTAAAAATGACCAAATAAGTATAATTTTATAGAAATCATTGTTTAATTGACAAAATTGCCAAATTAATAAGTGGTAAATTTTTCATCGTGGATTGCAAGTAATATTTGATCAACTTACCGCAACTGTCGGAAATATGCAAATAAAGACAATATGCTTTGAAAAAAAATGCACCATGTTTCTCAGAAATTTTGTTCAGATTATTGATACATTTATATCTAAATCTAAAAGATAATTCTTTTTTAATACTTACAACTAAAGCGTAATTCGTTCAAAAAACTTTTAAAAAAATTGAATTAGCATTTTTAGCGGCTCCCCGAAAGGGAAATAGACGCTATAGTTTTGTGTAATCTGTATGTCCATCCGTCCCGTTTAGATCTCTTTAACTAGAAGAGAAAGTGAAAATCGGACATCATGATATTTACATCATTCAAAGTTCTGATGCGACGGCTACTTTTTTCTTTTGCGAAAGTGAACCATCTAATAAATTAAAGCAGATTTTTCATAAAAATTCATCTTTTATTTTTACAACTATTCACTATTAATAATAACAAGCACGGAAGGCTATTTAGTAAGGGAAGTGACTAATTATCATATTTTTAACACATTTATGCAAACAGTGTTAGATTTTTGTCCAAACAAATTTTTTGACAATTGTGTTACCAAGTTATATAAGTTCTGTCATATTAACTACTACATTTAAAAAAACTAATGTTTTCTTTAAGGGAAAAAAATCTATTCAGTATGCATATAAGTGAAACATAATTTGAAACAACTGATGTTTAATCCAAACTTCTGGCAAGCAGCAGATAGTTATATCAACCAGGGACTGTAGCTGAATATCCGAATCAGCCACAATAGCTGCATCATCAGCATACAGGAGTTCCCTGATTTTTGCCCAAAGCCTCGATACATTAAATAGTTTTCCAGAGGATCTTGTATGGAGAAACACACCTTCGTTTATGTCGTTGTACGCATAATCTTATCTTCCACCTCCGATGCCTAAGGCGGATCCTTAAAATAAGGTGGCAAGATAAGAAAACCAATGAGGAAGTGCTACAAAGAGCAGGGCGCCAGGCCATCCGCTCTATTATCAGCAGCAGACGCCTGGTTGGCTTGGCCACGTTCGTAGAATGCCAGTAGGTCGACTTCCACAGGACATCCTGTATGGCGATCTAATAGAATGCAGGAGAGCCGCTGGTCGCCAACTTTTACATTATACGGATGTATGCAAACGCGACCCGAAGCTCTTCAAAATCGACACTGGCAGCTGGGAAGAGGTGGCACTGGATAGATCCACATGGAGAGAAAGCATAAAGGAAGGATCACGGATTGCATATGTCATACACAACAGAAGCAGAAAGAAGGGGGAAAATGCAACGGCTCCTGGTGATTATATATGCCTAACCTGTGATCGCAGCTGTGTATCAAGGATTGGCCTCTTTAGTCACACAAGAAGTTGCAAAGGGAAAAGATCGTCTCTCGATACGTAAAATGCCACAGACAGACAATTTGAAACAACAATTAAGTAGTTCCATGCTTGAGGCTTTAAATAAGATCAATTAGATAATCATTATATGACATCAGTTAGGCAAGGTTCACATCTAATTTCACCTTCACTTTCACCTATCCCTTAGGCTATAATTTTAAGTGTGCCTGATAAAGAAAAAAATTCTACACAAAATACGGGTAGTTGGGATAAGCCCGATAGAGGTTATAGAAAGAAAAGACCTAAAACAAGCGCCTGAAACTACACATTTACAGTTCTATAAGTGAAGAGTCTTTTACCCAAGATCTGTGTATTATTTTAGGACTAGTTTACTTCAAGTACCCGGCATTTTCCGATACACAATTTCACACACAAAAATAATTGTAGAAATAAAAATTTGTGTGACTTTAAAACTTTTAAACTATTTTTATAAGGTGTTTTTAAAAAGGTGTTACTGTAATAAATTGTAAATATTCGTTTTTTATGAGTCTCACTGTCTATTTTGTGTCCGTTTTAATTTCTTAATGTTTTCTTGAGTTAAGGGGTCGTGTTTTCTCCTGATGTTTATACCTGATTTCTCTTATCAGCCGTTGTGAGACATTTGTCCAAAATAATGCTAAGCTTACAAATAAAAGAAAAAAATCGTATGTCAATACATGAATGAACTTGTTTTAGATGAAGTCCATTAATTATAGTTGCTGTGAAAAACTGATCTCACACATGACGTGGACCTTGTCATAATAGTCATAGATCTATAAAATTTTAGTTATAATCTATAATCTATATAATCATAAATATTCAAGTTGAATTTGAACTATAGAATCAGTATATATCTACTTCTAGAATATATATCTAGGTTTTAAATATAGTAGAAATAGAAATAGAATCTAAGATAATCAGAATTTACTCTAGATTGTAACTCTAGGCAGTCTAGATCTAGAGTCTTAGACTTAGTCTTGATTTTAGACTAGATTTAATTCTAGTATACTATATAAACCTATACATACGCAGCCTTAGTGGACCTCACCAAGGCTTTCGGCACGGTCAATGGTTTATGGAGGATTTTGGCCAGGCTAAGATGGCCAACTACGCTTCTATCCATTCTCAAGTAGTTTCATGTGGGACAGATTAGACACAATGGTGACATGTCGATCATTTCCCAATAAAAAATGGCGTGAAGCAGGCTGTGTACTTGCTCCTACTCTATTTGCTATCTTCTTTGGCGTAATGCTGGGTCAAATGAGGCAGCGATTGCACGAAGGCATCGACATCAGGTTTCGTTTGGATGGTAAAAGGTTCAATTTTCGACGTCAACTATCCTATACAAAATCAAAAGAAATGGTCATAACAGAGATTCTCTAAGCCCATAATTGAGCCTTGCTAGCCCACAATGAACATGTTCTCCAGATCGCGGTCACGAATTCGCATACGCTGCCGCCTCTTTCTGTTTATCTATAAACCTCGGGAAAACAGAAGTCATGTTCCAGAAGTGACCCAATAAAACCTACTCAGCCCCAAATGGACGTCCCCTTGTCGTGGTAGACCACTTCACATATCTAGGAAGCATATTATCGAATGTCACTTCGTTTTCAAGGAAGTTGATAACCGTCTGGCCATGGCCAGTAGTGCTTTTGGACGCCTCCAGGGGTGAGTTGGTGGAATAGATCGCTCCACCTACCTTCATAAAAATGTCTATCAAGCAGTGGTTTTCTCAACCCTTCTATATGGATCTGAGACATGGGTATTATTCAGAAAACAACTAAGACTACTTGAACGCTTTTACCAAAGATGCTTGAGCTCCATCATGGACATTGGGTGGCAAGACAGCACTACAAACAGCGATGTCCTTGGACAGTATAGACTAGTATAGAGGGACTTCTTATGGTCCGACAGTTACGTATCCCGTATGGGGGACTAACATATGCCAAAAACAGTCTAAAAGGTGGTCGACGTAACATAGGTGCTCCACGGAAACGCTTAAAAACCCGATTAGGCGCTTACTTGCCATAGCAGACATAGAAAAGAGCACCTTGTTGCATGCGGTCTCAGAACGAGACAGACAGCTGGTGGTCACTCACAAAGGCAGCAGGATGCACATTTGAGACCAAAAGAAAATTCGCTGCCGAGGACAGACGCAGAAGGCGAAAAGAAAACCTAAATCGACCATAGGCAGACAATGGTTATGCTTGTCATGGTTGTGGGAAAATATGTAGGTCACAGCTGGGGCTGCGTATACACGGGAAATATTGCATTAATCTTCGAACTCAATGACAAGCCTTATTATTATTATATTGGTATTGGCCCAACTAGCTATAGAATTTTTCTAGATCTAGATATAAACTCTTTATAGAATAATATAGATAGTAGATGTAAGCCTATCCTAATTAATAAATTTTAGTCAGAGCTAGATCTAGACTAGAGACAATCAAGTTTCAAAATAGAATCTACATTTCTAAACTAGATTCGATCTGAAATGTAGATCTAGATATAGAGTCTACTTAATGAAAATGTCATTAAAAATTATTAATGATGATTGCAGTGTTTACTATTTATTTGAATGTTTCACGAATCACACGTGCTCTTATGGTGATATGACAACGTCTACAGTATACGAGGAACCGTCAATGGCTTGAACTGTATACGCAGAACCTATTGCGACTAGACGGCTTTTGTAAGTTTGCTGTTCTACACAAGATGCCAAAAAAATATGTAGATTCTAAAATTCTAAAACAATAGATCTATTCCACTTAATTTATTAACATATATCTACTAATCTCATTTATAATATGTAGCTCTAGATCTACTATATTACCAACGCATTCATACAGATTTTAATATAAGGATTTATTTATGCTAATAAAGAGATGTAGGCCTAATTTAGATCTATACGGTGTTAGCGAATAGCGTTACACAAAAAAAAAACGAACCTGGGTTTTTCTAAAATCTTGGTCTGTAATAGTAAAACAGCACTTACCTAAAAAAATCGTAAATAAAGAGCAAATACCTATATTTATTATAGTATATATAGGTCTGTGGTTTATATCATATAACTTTCGTAACTTCTTCTATAGAGAAATGATATTTGTAATTTCTTTAACTGAAAATTTGGGCTATTTGCGTCTGACAAATACACATATTTTTTATGTGCAGCAACAAAGCCCACTAAAGAAATCAAACAAAGCATTCGGGTTGATTAAAAGAATTTCTATAAATCAAATAAGAACATAAAACTAAAATGTTATTTAACCTAGGTTAGGCCAATAAAAGAATATGTTTCCTTTGTTTGGGACCCCTCTAAAAATAAGAAAACATTAAGAAACTGGTCTAGATACAAAATAGAGCACCGAGATTCATAGCAAACAAATATTCACATTTGACTTTAGTAAAATCACTAAATTTAAAAAAATTGTCAGAATAGAAGACTTTTAAAGTAAAACAAAACAAATATATATATATATAAAGTAGAATGTGAGGCGTATGTATGCATGTATGTCCCCGTATAGAAATCAAAACCGTTTCAACAGTCTTGATAAAACTTGGCAGAAATGTTCCTTGGGTACCAACTTAGACCTTAGTGTATGTTTTGTAGCCCTAGAACCCTTAAAAAACAAAAAAGTTGACCAGCTCTATGAAAGCATTATAACTTCATCGATCTAGGACATTTTTACATGAGAAAAGATCGAAAGGATCTAGATCTAGATCTAATTTTAAGAACTGCACTTTGCGCAGATAGTCTTTTACTCTGACACATGAAAATACAAAATATTTTCCATTGATTTCATTATTTAATAACATTAACCTTCAAATTTGTGTTTCAAAAGCATTTTTTTACATAAATTCGTTCCTTATATCTGCGAATGTAGAATTCCTGTTGAGCAATATTTAATTAGACAATACCGTAATGTTACACATCTTTCTATTCCTAGGTCTAAAACTCTAATTCAACTGTAAGATGTTATGACTTCTCTTGGCCAATATAGTTTTATACTTTAACGCATGAAGTTGGCATGAACATACTAATTATAGTTCATTCATTTCATATTTTAATCAAATTAACATTCAAATTTGTTTTTCCTAAAGCATTTTTACATACATTCGTTCGCCCTAAAGCTGCGAAGCCGTGTTAAGATATATTCATTCGCGTACATCTAATTAAAAGGGTCGCGCATGCGCAAGTGCAAAATGAACTGTATCCAAGCCAATATTTTAACTCTAGATTACTCTAGATTTAGATCTATGTCTAACTCAAGATCTACTTTATTCTTTAACACATGAACATACAAAATAAGTCTATTCATTTCAAATTTTAATCAAATATATGTAGGCCTACAAGCCGATGTTTTAATTTGAAAAAATGGATTTAAGTCGATTATCTATTTTGATAGCATCATTCATACTATTTTTACATTTACGCATTCGCTTTACTTATAACATTATTATTTCGTTTAATTGTTTACAAACCACTCTCAGTGACTCATCGACAGTTATACGCAAAGAAAAAACCCGCGGGTAATATATGTCTAGTATAATATATATATATATATCATGGGCGTAGCCAGGGGGGGTTGGGGTTCAACCCCCCCCCACCCGAAATGAAATCCCCCCCCCCCAAAGGGAGGAGTCGGAATTTAGTGACTGATTTTTAGCGGCCCCCGTAAGGGGAAAAAGCCGCTATTAGGTTTGTGCAAAATGTCCGTCTGTCCGTCTGTCCGTCTGTCACACTCAGATCTCGAAAACTAGAAGAGATATGAAAAATATTATTTCATCATTAAATCCGGCTTGAAAAGTTTAGGTGCAACGGCTACTTTTGGTTTTCTAAAAGCAAACCGTTTAATTTATAAAATTAATTATGCAAGCGATTTTTTCATAAAAATACACCAATTCTAAAACAATTACGTAAATGTAAGGGAGGCAATGTTACAATATGCTAACAAAGATGGACAATTTTCGTGTATTTTCAGTATCACTAAGTCAAATATATTTTTAAAATGTACAGGAAATGTTTACAACAAATACAAATAATAGTTAAAGACGTTTTTTCTGGTCAACTAGCTGCTAAAATTAAAAGAAAACATTTATGTTTGTTTATAAAGGCTAATAATGCACTTTGTATGTAAATATCACGCACATTTTTTTAAATGGACTTTTTATGCAGCGATTTTCGTGCAGTAGCGTAACGTCGCAACATGATCAGGTGCTAAACCAATTACTTAAACTTTTTTTAAAAATCAGATTTTATTTATTTTTTGTTTAGTGCCCCCATCCGAATAAAAGAAGCTTATTTTTGTGCGTTTTGTCTGTTGGTCGGTCTGTCCGTCACGATTAGATTTAAAAAAAACTAGAACTCTAAAAGCTATTGAAAATCTGATTTACCCTTTAATGTTCCTCCCATAACATCTCAATAGTTTTAAGTATCTAAAATTGATTGTTCCGGATTTTTTTGTGCAAAACTAATCAACGCCAACAAATGTTTGTTTGCTCTTCTAACTTATATTACATTCAATTTCCATGCTTAAACGTTGCAAAAACACATTATCAATAATATGTTGTTCCGTTTTTTATGTAAATAGCATATTAATGCTAAATCATAATCTCTATACTGACTTATATTTCATTAAGTGTAAAAATGTTCCGGATATTGTTTTATAAAACATGAATTATGCCTAATGATTGTTTGAAATCGCATAAGGCTTTTAAAAAAAGTAATTTACTAGAATTGATTACTGAAAATTACTTTTTAGACATTTAATTTTCTTGTAAAACATAACATAGAAGTTTTGTAATCGATAAAGAAAGTTCCGGATTTTGTTTCTTACAAATCGTCGCCAGAAATTTCCGAATTTATTTAAAAATCTACTAACGCCAAATAATTGTTTGAACTCCCTCTTCTAATTAATAAACAAATAATCTTCTCATTTACGAAATAATGTTTTTACGGATTTTTATGAAAATATTTTAACTCACTACTCTCTTACAGTACATTTAACTTTCTACCTAAAACATTAAAAAATCTAATTATCGTTAATATTATGTTCCGATTTTTAAGGAAAACAGAATCCAAACACCAAAGTAAGGTATGAAAATCTCTCCACGTGGATGTAGTACATCTAATTTTTATACGAGACATTCCAAAAAATTTAATTAACGGTATTACATTTATCTGAAATTCTCTTTTTTCTTTTACTATTTATACAAACATCCGGAACAATCTATTATATAAACTTTTCAATTGTGTTCATACCTAAAAATTATTGCGATGTTTTGAAACGTAAAATAAAGGTTAATCAATTTTTAATAACTTTTAGTTGTTTTTTTATATCAAGATAACGGACAGACCGACTGACAGACAAAACGCAAAAACAATGTGGCTTTGATCCTTTTTAAATAATATCTATTAGAACTCAGTGCACCAATGTCTATGAACCCTCGTTAAATATCTCGTGTAAATAAAGACATTTTTTTTTATGGTACCGGTAGGCCTACTAGCCTATTGTGAGGTAATAGAATTTTTTTTCTTTGACGTCATATGAATGGACTCTTTAAATGTAATGTTAAAAGAACGCACTCGGTGCACCAATGTCTATTAACCCTCGAAAAAATTGCTTGTATTAATGAAAACATATTTTAGTCTAACTAGTGTTTTTTTTTCCTTTGACGTCACATGGAATGAATTCTTTAAATGAAATGCTGAAAGAACGCACTCGGTGCACCAATGTCTATGAACACTCGAGAAATGGCTCGTGTTGATAAAGGTGATTTTTAGTCTAGCTAGGCCTTGTGACGTAGATTTTTTTTTCCTTTGACGTCATATGGAATGAATTCTTTAAATGAAATGCTAAAAGAACGCACTCGGTGCACCAATGTCTATGAACACTCTATAAAAGGCTCGTAATGATGAAGGCGATTTTTATTCTAGCTAGGCCGTGTGACGTAGTGTTTTTTTTTTCCTTTGACGTCATATGGAATGAATTCTTTAAATGAAATGCTTAAAGAACGCACTCGGTGCACCAAAGTCTATGAACACTCGATAAATGGCTCTTATAGATGAAGGCGATTTTTAGTCTAGCTTGGCCGTGTGACGTAGTGTTTTTTTTTCCCTCTGACGTTATATGGAATTAATTCTTCAAATGAAATGAAAAAAGAACTCGGTATAGTAATGTTTATTAAGCCTCGTTATGTGACTCGCGTTTAAAAAAGGAATGATATCTTGATTTAGATCTAATCTAGATTTTTTAAACTAGATCTAGATTTTTATTACAGTATATCTAGATCTGGATTTATATTCTAATTAAAATTATTTTAGAGTCTAGATCTAGAATTTCTAGATCTAGTTTAGACTAAAATAGACTAGATTAAGATGTAGAATTTCAATTTCTAAACTTAAAGTGTAAAAAAAAAGTGTAGATTTTCATTTCCAAACGTTTTGATAAATATTGTAATGTTTTAATATACTAAAACTAATCTACTATTTTTTTTATTAAATTTAAATTTAAATTTACGGCAAATGAATCTTTGAAACATTATTACTTTTGACCATCGGATGGCTGCCTGGTCATGCGGTTTGCGCGCTGGACTGTCGTTCAGATTTATGGATGGCCCAGGGTTCAAACCCTGCCCGCTCCCATCCCCCGTCGTCCTGCGGGAGGTTTGGACTAGGAAGTAATTATCTTCAACTCTGAAGGAACATCCGAAACGTGTAAAACATTTTACATCAAAATTAAATCACCTCTTGAATATTATTTGCGAATATGCAGATCCGACAGGGATCCGACTTCGACGGGGGCCGCCTCTGAGTTTGTGTAACACAAACTCTCTTTGTAATCTTGTTTGCTTTGATTTTGTTTATTTTAGTTGAGATTTTAATACTAAACCATCACTTGCCCCCGCACAACCAAAGGGGTTTTGAGTTTAAAAACCCCTACCAGGGGGTTTTGAGTTTAAACCCCCCTACCAGGGGGTTCGAGTTAAAAAAAACCCTACCGGGGGGGGGGGGTTCGAGTTTAAAACCCCTACCAGAGGGGTTCGAGTTTGAGGATAAAAAATACATCTTCAGTGTAAGAAAAAAAAAAGCAAATTACGCACTCAAAATGTTATGAGATTTGCCAAAATGGGTTTTGAGTTTAAGCCCCCATTCAGAGGGTTTGATGCTAAAAATACCTATTCAATATAAAAAAAAATGCAAATTACACATTAAAATTATTTGAGCGTAGCCAATCCAATCGGGGGTTTTGAGTTTTAACCCCTCTTCTACATATGGCTTTTTTTTAAAGTTTAAAACCCCTCCAGATGGTTTTGAGTTTAAGATGCCCGTAAAGAGCATTTTGAGGTGGAAAACCCCCAACAGATGATTTTGACTATAAAACTTCTCTTTTCGATATAAAATCTAAAGCAAACTACAGTCACTTAATTCCAAGAGCGTATTCAAGAGAGGTTACACATTTTTACCAGTGGCTGGGCTCCATTAATAAACTGCAGTGAATAGTCTGCCGAAATTGAAAAACACTAAATGTGGCTCAACAAAGATGGCTAAGACAGATTTTAGGAGTCAGTTATAGAGATTGGGTCTAAATCAAGGAAATCCTATGCCGAACTGGTAGTCGACCCCTTAGTAAGATTGTGCGAGAGCGACGCATGAGGTTTGCTGGACATGTTTTCTGACAAAATGAAATTGCGCATAAGAAGAGTTGCAATGATATCCTAGTACAATTTAGCGCCACACTTTCATGGAGGTCTTCAGAGCAGGTGGGAAGAGGCTTCAGTCATTGCCCGTGACAGATTTTTGTGGAAACATCTTGCCGCCAAATACGCCGAACGGCGCGGGAGGGTCTAATTCAGTAAGAATAGCAGATAAGGTTTTTGAAATAGCTGGATAATACACTGTAGATACCTCAGAATATGCATTTTGTTAGCTTTCAATACAGGAAATAGTGCTTGGCGGCGGGGCTATGCCCCGCGCTCGGGGACCTCCCGGCGCTCCCCCAGACCTCCTTGCTAGCAAGCACGGGGAGTTTACAATTTTTTCACTAACTCCAGAAAGTACCTATTTTAGAGTAGAAAGAATGAAGGGTCAGACGCCACTCATTCATGGAGGTCCTCATGGCGGATGGGATGAGGCTTCAGACATTACCAGTGACAGATTTTTATGGAAACAGCTTGACGTCAAATGCTCCGAACCGCGCGGGAGGATCTAAGTCAGTAAGAATAGCACATTAGGTTTTTGAAATAAAACTTTTTAATAGCAGGAAAATGCACTGTAGATACCTCAGAATATGCATTTTGTTGGCTTTCTATACCAGAAATAGTGCTTGGCGGCGGGGCTTCGCCCCGCGCTGGGGGAACTCCTAGCGCTCCCCCAGACCCCCTTGCTAGAAATGGCGGGGAATCTACAATTTTTCCACTAACTCATAGAAGAACCTATTCTAGGGCATAATAAACGTCTTCCGAAATAATGAAGGGTCAGAATGTAATAAAGATTATGTACACACACACACATAAATACATATAATTTACCCCCCCCCAACCCCCCCCCCCCGAAAAAAAATCCTGCCTACGCCCATGATATATATATATAACCAGGGACGGTTCTAGAGATTGTTAGGCCCTATGCAAAACGGATAGCGCGGGGCATATTCTTGGTTTTGATAAGGATAATAAGTGGAAGTTAAGTATTTGGTATTAGAAAATAAATTCGTCTTTGCATTTTATTCATTCTTTACTAAGTACAAAACCACTGTCAAATTAGCTTTAAGAGCCATCTACAGTATATGATATTTTTTCAACAATAAGCAGATAAACATTCAGATCTGTCTTTTAGATTTAGACTAGCAAAATATCGCTTTTGTTTTTTTTAAAGATAGATTTAGATTTATATTTGTATGCCATTGACTATTCAAGTTAATTATGAATTTGAACTTCTTGTTTTGATTAAAATTCGCCTTATTATTACATTTTTATTAAATGAAAGCTGACAATGCTGTTATTTTTAATTGCTAGTAGCGTTTTCCATATTGAATGACACCCCGAAATGACAACTTTGTCTGTGTGGTGGGTTCAGCACATAATATGACAAGCAAAATGACGAAGCAAGTCAGGAGGCTTTTTTCAAGTTTAATGTACACAAAAAAACCTGCCAAAGGCAAACATACAACATAAATACTAATGAGCATAAAATAAACATAATTATATGGCCTAAATGAACAGACCAATTAGTAAACACAACATCAGGTATAAATACTAGATCTAGCAAAAAACGAAAAGAAGAAAATCTTATAGTGTGAACCAATCATCTCTTTTATAAACACAAGAGAGATATAGAACACCAACAAACATTATACAAATAAATGACAAAGTAATTAATAAAAAATAAATCAACTAGTTCTATATAAAACTAACATACATTGAAGAGCTTCGCTCTTTCTTTTCCTTGCAAAAACTATAATTAAATATAACAAATCTATACACGGTTTCTTAAAATCCAGTATCTACAACTGGTTGTAGGAATATATTCACAAGAAGGACGTTTACTATGGTGAGCTTGACTCACAAACAAAAGATACAATGGGCTTGGCTCATAAGATATGAGCTCGACTGACAAGAAAAACAAAATAGGAACTGAGGTCCCCACATTATATACAGAGTGGGCCTTCCTTCCCAAGGCATCTCAAAACTACAAAACAAAGGTAGTCCGACAATGAGGACAAAACCTGGGTAGCAATATGCTATATAAAAATAAACAAGAACATAAGATATACAAGAAACAGTAAAAATGTGTTTACCTGCAGCCTTGGTCAAAACAATGAACTTAGGACAAACACAGCAGGATCAGACAAGGTGGTATTGGAGTAGGTGTGTAGCAGCAAGTTTTAATGGAGGATGCCAGCAGGAAAAGGAATTCAAATCCCAGCTACCGGGGCAGAGGTCAACTTGACCCTTTGCTGACCAGTGCTTGGTCAAGTTCAGCCGACCCGTATATTATGTCCTCCCCACTACATCTGTTTTTAAGGAGATTTGCATCAGTTTTCAGAAGATTTTAATAATTACATGAGATTTTCATGACTTTTTCGGATATATTACAATATCGTGAGAATTCCAAATTCCAGAAACCCTCTAATAATTAATTAAAATGTTTTTTTTTTATAATTTACAACTAGAATTCGCGCGGGGCCTATGAAACTGCGGGGCCCACTGCGGCCGCATAGGTTGCAGTGGCCTAAGACCGGCCCTGTATATAACATAAGACTTAGACTTAGACTTAGGTCCTCCCGCGCCGTTTGGCGCATTGGGCGGCAAGCTGTCTCCATAAAGATCTGTCACTGGCAATGTCTGAAGCATCCTCCCACCTGGTGTCCACTGTTCTGAGGTCCTCCATGAAGGTATGTCGCCAAGTAATACGAGGACGTCCCTGTTTGCGCTTTCCTCGTTTTGGCTTCCATGTTATCGCAACTCTTGGTGTGCGTAATTCATTTTGACGTAGAACATGTCCCGCAAACCTCATGCGACACTCAGTCACAACCTCACATAACATAAGATTCAATAAAAAAAAAATACCAACACTTATTAGTCAAATTTTTTATTGATTCATATTTTGTTAGGTGCAGTCCTAGACATCAATAAATATAAACTGGCCGATTAAAGAGTTTTATGATACGAAAATGTGTGACTTGCTATTGTGTGCACTTTATTATACAGCATTTATGAGCAGTATAAAAGTTGAGTATTTATATCTATTTCAGCCACACACCTAAATATATTGTTATAAACCTGGTGGTGGCACAGATGGGGGAGTGGTATGTGTGTAGTCAGCCGACGCAAATCGCCCCAGGCCAGCGCTAGACGAGCGGTCAACCGTGACGAGCTACGACGGTCAGCCGAGACGAGTGTCAACATGACGGTTCGGGAAGGATCGCCGTCGTGAACAGAGCTCAGGAGCGTCACGAGGGATGTAGTCAGCTAGAAAAGTCGAGCGATGTTCCGTCCGGTTCTAGAAGGCCATTAGGGACCCTATATAAAGAGCGGAGGTGTCGCAGTCAAGACGGTTCACCACAGAAGGTTCACGACAGAAGGTCCACTACAGCCCGGTTTAATACAGTCCGGTCGACTACAGCACAGTTCAATGGTGTTGTTCTGTACGGAGCATTACGACGGTTCAGTGCGGAGTACTGTCAAGTACAGTTGAGACGAACGGCGTCTTGATCTTGGTCTGTGATCGAGTCCAACACAACGAGCCCAGTGTGCGAAGTCAGTCCTGAACTATTGAACCCAGTGCAAGCCCGGAACAAGACGTAGAGGCCAGTCCAAGAGTTGATACTGCGGAACGGTGTTATCGGAGAGATATTTGTAGTGTACGTTTTGCCAATTGTACAGTATTGGCTCATATTTATTCAACTATTAAAGTGTTACGTTATTTTGGAGCCCTGAGTTGTCAAGTTCTTTAAGTTGGTGGTGTATGATGCAGTTTGCAGAGAGCCTGGATAGTGAGATTCGTAACAATATTGTAAATAAGGAGGCAGTGTAGTTTTGTTTAATCTCCAAGAATGAAGATCAGCAATTTTTCATAATTCGGAAATCCGAATACAATAGATAAACATGTTTTCAAGTTACATGAAGTTACTTCCTTCGGCCAGTCTATATTTATTTATATATATATTATATAAATTTATTTATTTGTGTATATGGGTGCAGTAAATAATAGTTTAAAAAGTTTCAATTTGATCTGAGAATGTGTATGGAAGAAATAATGTGTAAAACCTTTTTACCAGACAAAGTGAGTTGGTATACGCTTTGCAAAATTAACATTAAAATTTCATGTTTTCTGCAAACCAAAATGAGCTATGTTGCGCGGATGCGTTTCGTTTCTTTGGTTTATAACTAGAATTAGTAAATTTAGCCGGAATTACCTTTATCCTTGTATATCTTTTGCATTTTTCTGTTCTCATTTTGAAATAAATTGACATTATTAGGCTGTTATTTAAGTGTACCTGATAGAAAAACAATTCTGCACAAAAATAAGGGGAGTTGGGATCAAAGCAGATGGAGGTTATAGAAAGAAAAGACTCTTAATTACAAGCGTCTGAAACTACACATATACAGTACGTTTTTTGATGAGTCTTTAACCCAAGATCTGTGTATTTTTTTAGGACTAGCTTATTCGAAGTACCCGGAATTTTTCGATACACAATTTCACACACAAATAATTGTAGAATTTTTTTTTAGTGATTTTAAAACTTGTAATGTTTTTTTTTAAAAAGGCGTTACTCTATTAAATTTCGAATATTCGTTTGTTATGAATGTCACAGTCTATTTATTGTCTGTTTTATTTTTTAAAGTTTTCTTGAGTTAAGGGGTCGTGTTTTCTCCTATTGTGTAACTGATTTCTCCTAGCAGCCTTTGTAAGACATTGGTCCAAAATATAATGCTACGTTTATGAAAATAAAAAAATAAAAAAATCGCACGGCTGCATTATGATTACCGTAGTTAAATATATTTTATATTACTATGTAACTAAAAATAACCCTGTATAAATAGATGTATTTTCTTTTTCTTTTCTGTAAGACAAAGTCATATGACAACTTTTTGTTTATACTCTTATTCTAAAAAGATATAATAAATAGAATTATACAGTAAAAATAATCACTAAGATTATAAAGAGAGTTTAAGTTTTTGCAAATTTACACAAGGTACACTATGTTCTTATCTTATCTTATATGATACAGACGTTACTTCAAAAAAGAAGATGATTACGTCCTACGCGTCATGCATTTAGTCATGCATGTTAACCAATGACTTAAATTCAGCCAAGTCACTGGATTTCCTGGCTAGCTCAGGCAACCCATTCCATGCTCTAATAGCACTAGGGAAGAAGGAGTATTTGTACAAATTTGTCCTAGCATATGGGACGAGGAATGTGCCTTTATCTTTGTGTCTTTCAGAGTATTTTATTAAATTTTGTTTTTGTATTTGAAGATTATGGTTCAGTGTTTTATGTATGATTGCTACTTTACTTTTGAGCCTTCTGTCCTGAAGGCTTTCTAAATTTAGTGATTTTACTAAAGGTGTTACTCTAGTCAAATGTGAATATTCGTTTGTTATGAATCTCACTGCTCTGTTTTGTGTCTGTTCCAGTTTTTTAATGTTTTCTTGAGTTGAGGGGTCCCAAACGGAGGATGCATATTCTATTATTGGCCTAACCAAGGTTAAATAATATTTTAGTTTTATGTTCTTATTTGATTTATAGAAATTTCTTTTAATAAATCCTAATGCTTTGTTTGATTTTTTTGTAGTTTCATCGATATGTGGATTCCATGACAGTTTTTCATTTATTATAACACCTAGGTATTTTGCGTTTTTAGTCTGTGTTACTGGTTTGCCATGAATAAGATAAGTGGAATTAATTTGTTTTAGTTTTTTTGTTACTCTTAACAACTGACATTTTTCTGGGTGGAAAGACATGCTCCAATTTGATTCCCATTTCTGTAATTCATCTAATTCTCTTTGTAAAATATCTGTGTCCTGTGTTGTTTTTATTGTTCTATATATTATGCAATCGTCTGCAAATAATCTGACTTTTGTTCCTGAGGTAATGCAATTTGGTAAATCATTTATGTAAATTAAAAATAGTAGTGGACCCAAGACTGTTCCTTGAGGTACACCTGAGTTTACTGTTATCGGTGTTGATTTAGAGCCATTTATTATTACAGTTTGTTCTCTCCCTATCAGAAAATCTTTAATCCACTGATGCAGTGAACCATTAATGCCGAAATATTTTAATATTTTAAGCAAACTATGGTGGTGAACTTTGTCAAAAGCTTTAGAAAAATCTAGTAAAATAGCATCTATTTGTTCACTATTATCTAAACCTTTTGAAAAATCATCAATTAGTCCTATTAGTTGTGTTTCACATGTGTCAGTCCATCTCTTCCTATTGTTTAGAAATGAGTGTAAAAAGGCAGGCTTCGATTATTTAACATGAATTTAAGAAGTTGCAAAATTTAAACAAATAATATATTGCACCTTCCATAAACTTCTTTTAAAGAGAAATGACTTTTGTAATTTTTAGCGGCCCCCGAAAGGGGAAAAGTCGCTATTAGTTTTGTGTGGCCTGTATGTCCGTCCGTCCGTCTGCCGTCTGTCCGTCCGACCCATTAGATCTCAGAAACTAGAAGATAAAATGAAAATCAGACATCGTGATATTTTAGATCATTCAAAGTTCTGATGCAACGGTTATTTTTTTCTTTTCCGAAAGTGAACCAACTAATTTTTAAAATTATCTATGCAAACAGATTTAAAAAAAAAAAAAACCACATTTCAATTAAAAACTTCAGGGGAGGTACGTTTTTTAGAAAGGTCACAGACTTCTTCTTTAATAAATCAAGCTTCATTCATAGATTCTCGCATTGGTACAAACAAATTGCATCGACGGTCACGATGGAAAATAATATTGGCCATAACTCTATGTCTAGTAATTTTAAGATTAAAGGTGGTGTAAAGTCATACGAATTTTATTCTAGATCTAGATTATATATCTAGATTCTAGGTCTAGTCTAGATTGTCTAGATTCTAGAGGTCGCCTGGATTCTAGAAATTTAGTTCTAGATCTTGAGATTCGAGATCTAGACCTAGTCTAGATTCTAAATCTTGATCTAGTCTAGATTCGAGGTATATGGCCTAGTCTAAATTCTAGGTCTAGACCTAGTCTAGATACTAGGTCTAGACCTAGATATCTAGACTACATCTAGAAATAGTCTAGAAATCTAGATCTAGTCTAGCTCTAGATATGTTGAATATTCTATATTCTAGAGCTACGGTTTAGATCTATAAAGTAGATAGAGCGATTATTATCAGGATTACTAGTGGGTAATAGTGCACTATGCTGTTCGCACGGGAAACCGGTTATTTGTGCGGGCTCATTTTTTTAAATTTCCTAGCCCGTCTACTCCAATATATCAATCGACATTGTTGAGGAGAGGTACGTATCTGGGAGCAGTAGCCTCAATGGGGGGGGGGTGCGGTCGCACCGGCTGAAACCATTTTGGGGATGACAACCAAGTTGAAAAAATATAATAGAACTGAGACTCATTTTTCTTTTGAGTCTGGGAGGTTTCCGTTCTGTTTTTAGGTGACCAGTTGGATCTCTACTCTACTTTTTAGTGACCAGTTGGATCTCTACTCTACTTTTTAGATGATCAGTTGGATCTCTACTCTACTTTTTAGGTGATCAGTTGGATATACTCTACTTTTTACGTGACCATTTGGATCTCTACTCTACTTTTTAGTGACCAGTTGGATCTCTACTCTACTTTTTACGTGACCATTTGGATCTCTACTCTACTTTTTAGGTGACCAGTTGGATCTCTACTCTACTTTTGAGGTGACCAGTTGGATCTCTACTCTACTTTTTATGTGATCAGTTGGATCTCTACTCTACTTTTTATATGATCAGTTGGATATATACTCTACTTTTTAGGTGATCAGTTGGATATATACTCTACTTATTCCAGAAGAGTTAGAAGAGTCTTATCAAAGACGACGTGTTGCACTGTTTGCTTTTATGTGAAAAAAAAATGCCAAATGATTTTTTACAATTTTATTAATTTAAACGATCAAAACAAGACTATTTCTTAAATATTCCTAGTCCATTGGTGAATTCGATTAGCCTCTGAGTTTGTTTGATAACACAAACTCTCTTTAAAATCTTGTTTTTACTGAAAATTTGAGCTATTCGTGTCTGATACATATATAATTTTTAAGTGCAGCAACATAGCCAATTAGCAGTAGCTGTTAAATCTAAAAACACCTTTAAAATTTCAAATTCCTACATACTCGAGAAATACAAATATGTCAAAAATAAGCCAACAGTCTGAATACTATCCACTCATAAAGATAAAGTAGTCGTAGACCATTAGAATTGATCTTACTCAGACTTAGATCCTTAACGTTTGACGTATATACCTGTTGTTAACTGGATTACTACTCTTAAGCATCTGATTCTTATCTGGATTTTTAGATTTTACATCTGTAAGAATCCATTATCAATATCCGTGACTGGGTGAATGCATATAGCTATACGTACCAGCTGAACCCTAGTCTTTTAGATTTGCCACACTTACTAGCTAAACCCTAGTCTTCTACATTTGCTACACTTACCAGCTGAACCCTAGTCCTCTAGATTTGCTACAAGTACCAACAGAATCCTGGTCACCAACGCTGACCCCTCAAAATACGTAGACTTAAACTGTCTTAAACTAACAGACTTGATTGGCTTAATTCATCTATATATTATTTTAATTTGTTACTATTTTTCAGCAACTGTTATCCCTTCCCCTTTTCATTCATTAAATCTTGATCTATTTCAACTGAGCTAGAGCTCTTTATTCCAATCTATCTATGTCATCTGTGCTGCCAAAAATTTAAATGTACGCTGGTCCCTGGTTCACTATCAGGGCAAAGTATTTAATTCTCATTTACCGGAAAATAAAACTTGAACTCAAACACACCCACTCTACCACATCAACACACACACACACAACGTTGAACCTATTTATCGATACAAGCAGTAGCAAAATAAGAATTTCAAAAGCAGTTTTATGTTTGAAATCTCAAAAAGACGAACACAGACGGACAGACAGACAGAGAGATTTGTCGTTAAAAAAAGTAACAAAATATTTTTTTTGGCAAAGCAAAAATTAATTTAATATCTTAAATTTTGTTATTTTCAATGTCAATCAATACTTAACTGTATAATTGTGTATAGAGATGTCAGCTAATGTAATCAAAAGTGTTAATAAATTGTTTAAGACACCTGCACATCCACGCTCTGCGCTTGAAGTATATATAGAGAGATAGCACTTTATGGTATCCGGCCAGAGCAGGATAGGGCCGGATAGTAAAATATGATATCCGGGCGGGGCCGGTGCCGGATACCTACAAGTCTTGTAAATAGCTTGTGTTGCTGAACATTTTGCAAAACTGATAAATAACATACCTATATTCCTATAATTTTTTTTCTTTTATTTACATTTTAGTTTTGAACTCTGTTACTGATTAATGAAGTAAAGCTTGAGAAGCCACCAACTGTAAAGGTGGTGTAAGGGGTGGTCCATAGACATATCTATATATAGACTGGACGATAAAAAACAAATTATTATGGGAAACATTTGGGAAAAGATAAGTTTGTATGAGTTATACAGCAGTTATGAGCAGTGTAAAATTAAAAGTATTTATAATTTGTTTTTTCAGCCATAACCTAGTGTCACTATCATCAATGGTGTTGATGTCACAATCTAAGATGGTGCTACTGTCACGATCAGACTTGAACTATATTGCACCATCAATGATCGTGATTGCCGAGGATCTTGAAATGATCTTTCGATAAGATGATCGTATAGAAGTAGACAGATCTATGTTGATAATACGATCATACAGAATGTTGCCAATTGATAAGAGGATCATCTAGGTCTAGGAGTTACTACTTGACAGATATGATCTAAGTACGTTCTAAATTCAATGAAGAAACTTCTCTTCGTCCAAAACTATTACTTTTATTAATAACTTGAAAACACTATTCACAAATAGTTACAATGGTTAAAATGTACTTGAATTGAATCTACACAATAGTATATCTGAGTCTTGATACAAATAAAATATATATTCTCAAATTCACGTTACATACAAGTTAGATGTTAATACTACAACTTCCGAGACAAGACTGGCCGGAAGCTACACGCTTCATCCGGCCTTCAGCTCGTAATCACGTGATCAACAACTTACCCCTCCCAGACCAACCAATCATTGCAGTCTAATGTACAACAATTAACTTTCGGAACCAATGGAGTTCACTTAATTACATGCTTGTTTTTTTTTCCCAGCTATGTCAAGCTATGTCGGCAAACAACCCGAAACTGTTACCATATATGGTCATAGTGTACGTGACATATTACCCCCCGCTATCTTAAGCATTTGTATGGTAATAGAAATGCGTATAATACACAAAAAAATTATTATGACATTACAACTCATTTGGTTAATACCAATGTGAAAATGTGTACATATCCGAAAACATAATACATGAAAAAATATTAAAAAATGGTTGAAATGCTACAAGATGATTATAGTTACACAATTAGATGCACATTTTTGATCATAGTTCATAAAAAATATGTATAATGTCCCTAAACATTAACAAATTACTGTACACTTGATGTCACATTCGAAATGAAATAAGGCTATACTAAAATATAATAAAGATGAGTAACTTTTCTTCGAAGGTACTTTGAATCTGTAATAAACATATTACAAAGTTAATGCGATAATACAATGACGAAACTAAGTAATTAACTATATACATCTGGACAGTGTGTCAGCGAATACGTTCAAGTGACCTGGTATTGTCTTGACATCAAAGTAGTAGTCCATGAGTTGTAGACTCCAACGTGTTAATCGTCCGTTTGCTATCTTCTTTGAATTCAGAAAAGCTAGTGGTGCATGGTCTGTAAGTTGTGTGAAGTGTGCACCCAATAAATATTTGGTGAATTTGGAAATGGCCCAGACAATGGCCAGACATTCATGTGCAATAGTGGAGTATCTAGTTTCGGCTGGTGAGAGTTTCCTGCTGATAAAAAACACAGCATGTAAAGTCCCTTGGTAATCCTGCATTAAACATGCTCCAATGGCTGATGAAGATGCGTCAGTGGCGAGATGAAAAGGCTTTTCTCGGTTCGGAAGTTTGAGTATACTGTCTCTGGAAAAAGTTGCTTTGATATTCTCAATTGTGTCTTGTAGTTCCGTAGACCATGGAATCTTGATAGGTTGACCTTTCTTGGTGAGGTTGGTCAATGGTGATGTGAGTGCTGTGTAATTAGGAATAAATGTTCTGTAAAAATTACACAGTCCCAGAATGCTTCTAACTTGTTTCTTAGTTGTGGGAACCTTGATGTCTAAAATGCGTTTGATGATATCTTCTTGTGGTCTAAGTGAGTTGTATCTAACTCTATGACCTAGGAAAGATACTTCAGTCATGGCTAATTCTACCTTGCTAGGTTTTATCGTGAAGCCGTATTGGTGTATTATGTTGAATACTTCATGTAATCCTTTCATGTGTTCATTCCATGTTTTATGGAATATGCAAATGTCATCTATGTAAGATACTGTGTCTTTTCGTTGGTTCAGTATTCTATGTATAGCTCTGTTAAAAGTGCTGCTGGCGTTGACCAATCCGAATGGCATGTAGTTGAACTGGAATAGTCCGAATGCTGTTGTGAAGGCTGTAAATGGTTTTGATTCTTCCTTCATAGGAATCTGGTAATAACCTCTAGATAAATCTAGTTTGGTGAAGAATCTTGCCTCTGAAAATTGTGTCATAAGATCTTCAGGGTTAGGCATGGGGTATGAATCGAGGCGAGTTATTTTGTTTAATTGTCTGAAGTCGACACACATTCTTGGAGTTGATGCTTGTTTACGTTTGACAAGTACAATTGGTGCGGCATATGGTGAGTTAGAATTTTCTATGATGCCTTGTTCTAAAAGTTGGTTGATTTCTTGTTGAAGAAAATCTCTGTAGTGTATTGGTAAAGGATAAGGTCTTGATTTTGTAGGCTTGGAATCTGTAAGTATGATTTCATGTTCAATAATAGAAGTTTTTCCTGGAATATCTGTGAATATTTCTGAATATTCTTTGAGAATGTTTGTTAATTCCTGTCTTCTCTGATGTGATAATTTATCAATTTTGATATCATTCCAAAATTCAGTTTGCTTCGGTGGTGTATCTGGCATTATGAAATCGTTGAAATCATCCATATCATTTTCTTCTTCTTCAGGTATGACTGCTAAACATGACATAACTGTTTCTGTCTGTTCTGTAGTCGTATCATCATCTGTATCAGTATTGTACTTTTGTAGCATGTTGATATGGTATATTTTCTTCTTGTTATGAATGTCAATTTCATAATCAACATCTGTGATTTTTCTGAGTACTGAGCATGGACCTTGCCATTTGATAAATAGCTTGTTGTTTTTGTATGGTAACAATAAACATACTTTGTCTCCTGGTTCAAGTTTTCTGAGTTTTCTGGTTTTGTTGACTCTAGCTTGAGTATTTCTGTTTGCTTTAGCTGTGGATTCTTTAGCTTGCTCACATGCTGATATGACAAAATTTCTGATATCTATGACATGCTGTTATGCTGTTTTTTATTCTGGTGAATTGGAATCTGATTGTATTAGATATTCTTTGAGTATTGACATGGGTCCTCGTGGGTTGGCGCCATATGTCATCTCAAAAGGAGAGAACCCTGTAGTTTCTTGTTGACATTCTCTATAAGCGAATAGTGCTGGAGGTAAGAGTATATCCCAGTTTTGTGGATTGTCGTGAGCGATTTTCGATAAGATTTTCTTCAGAGTACCATTAAATCGTTCACAGAGACCGTTGCTTTGAGGGTGGTAAGGCGTTGTGAACTTCATCTTGTACATGTCCATAAAGGTTTTGGTTACATCTGCTGTGAATTGTGTGCCTCTATCAGAAAGGATGACTTCTGGGAAACCTTTTCTGGAAAATATTTCTGACAGAGCTCTGGTAATGTCAAGTGCTGATATATTGACTAAAGGAATTGCCTGTGGCCATCTGCTACTTGTATCAACCAGAGTTAAGATGTACCTGTGATTTCTGTCTGACGCTACTGGCATAGGACCTATCAGATCGACTGACACTTTTTGAAAAGGCTTGTCTGTTAGTTCCATTGCTTGAATTGGTGCTTGTATTCTGTTGCTTTTAGGACCTTTCATTTGGCAAACATGGCAAGAGCTGACATATTTCTTTACATCTTTGGTGATGCTTGGCCAATAGAATTCTTGAAGGATTCTTTTCTTTGTTCTGGTGACACCCATATGACCTGCATGTGGAAGATTATGTCCTGTTGCCAATATTTCTCTTCTGTATCTTTGGGGTACAAGGACTTGTTGTATTGTTTCGTTCTTATTGTGACTGTTTTTCATACGAATACCATTCTGAAAATATGGTTCATCTGTGAATTTTGATTGTTTGTTTGCTTGCTCCTTCTTATAAAGTCTTTGCAAAGATGAATCGATCTTCTGTTCATGTTTGAATTCATCATGTTGGAATTGTGGCAGTTCATCGACATTTTCAGGTAATGTTCTGATTACTGGTTCTGACTCATTTTGAATGTTCTGTACTGGAGTCTTAGGTATTGATTCATTTTGGCTTGTTGGTTCTGATGAAAATTGTTCTTTTGATTTGGTCATTGATCTGGTTACTACTGCATAACATTCTTGATTTCGTTCAATGTTGTTTGCCCACTCTAAAATTTCTTGTGAGGTGCAGTCTCTGACTCCTTCAATGTTGCCTATGATTAAGTTGTTAGTTCTGACTTGACGAAACATCTCTTGATTAATATAGATGTGCTTCCGGTGTCACGTAGCACCTGTACTTTTTGATTTCCTACCAAACCTGGATAGAATTTAAGACCATTTGTTTTCGCTATGACAGTCATAGTTGAATGTTCATCTCTATCATTTCTGTTGGAAAAATTCTTCTTATATACATATCGTGGTCTGGAATCTTGAGAGTGGCTTCTGTAACGAGGTCTTTCATTATATCTTTGATTTCTTGTAGATTACTTGCCATGGTATGGATTGCTGGTGTTAAACTGCTTTCTTCTGCATTTATGAGCTTGATGACCTTTTATATGACAATATGAACATTCAATAATCTTGGTTCGGCATTGAGAAGCAAGATGTCCTATGTTGTTGCATTTGTTGCAAATCATTTTATCATATTTTGTATTCTGTGAATTTCTTTTGTCTTGTGAATAACATACAAAGTTTTCATCTGCTGCTGGTTTGACTGGCTTGTTTGGATAAGCAGCTTTATATTGTCTGATGATTTTGGTTAACGTAGGAATATCAGAAGGACTTCTTTCAATTATATAGGATTGGATATCTTCTGAATGAGCATGTGTGATATTGTCAATGATATGTTGTCTGATAGCTTGATAAGTATTTTCCACTTTAGCAAGAGATATCCATCTATCGAACCACATGGTCATGTTCGAAACGAAAATTTGAGGATCGTCTTCTTGTTTCGGTCTTGAGCTATAGAATTTCTTTCTGTAGTTGTCTGAGGTTGCTCCGTATTGACATAGTAATGCTTCCTTGATATCATGATAGTCACTGCGCTCGTTGACTGACAACTGCGAACAAATGTCAACTGCTTTTCCTGTCATTAAACTGAGAAGGGAACTTGACCAATATTCTTCAAGTAAGCCAGACGTTGTTGCTAATATTTCGAATCTAATAAGGTATGAGTCCATGTTGTCTGTAGACTCATTGAATGAATGAATCTTTGACATGAGTTTATAACGATCAAAAATATTAGAACTTGCTTGATTAGTGTTGGCTTCTGTACTTTTTGAGTCTTTTAGTTTATTTTCTTCATGTTGCATTTTCAATTTTTGGAATTCCATTTGTGCTCTTTCATGTTCTCTTTGTCTTTCTGCTTCTTGTCTTTGCTTTTCTTCAGATTCTTTGTCTTCTTGACGTAGCTTTGCTTCATGTTCTCTTTGTCTTTCTGCTTCTTGTCTTCGTTTTTCTTCAGCGTGGTTTTGTTTTTCTTCTTCTGTATCTAGTTGTCGATATGCCCAGGCTTCTTGTTCATGTAGTGGTAATTTAAGTGCTTTTGCTCTGTCGAGTAATTCTAAGAATAGTTGTGTTCTAAGTTTAGGTTGAGAACTTGAATCCATTGTATAGTTCTTGTGTTTTAGAATATATAACTTGAATATACAAATATAGTACTTTTCGAATATAACAATGTTAGTTATGCCGACACTGGCAAAAAATCTTGAACAGTAGGATTATATCTACTACTGGAGTCGATGTTGGAAGTGTAGCTTTATGGAACCGTATCAGGTAATGCAATAATGCTGAGCCGTACAAGGCTATGGACTTTCTTTCTCTTAAGATTGTAGATCTAGTATAACTTGTAGTATTAAAGTCGTCGTTCTGTACGATTGACTTGATATCGTTTAGTAGAAAAATGTCTACTTGATAGCTTATAGTGCCAGGTAATTGCTACTGGGCTTATCTATAGTAATAATGATGTCAGTTGAATGATACTTGATAGATTATAGTGCCAGGTGATTGCTACTGGGCTTATCTATAATACTAATGATGCCAGTTAAATGATACTGGGCTTATCTACTGTGTCAGTTGAATAATACTGGGCTTATGTTATGCCAGAACTGGGCTTATGTTATGCCAGCTAAATATTACTGGGCTTATATATCGTGCCAGTTAAATAATATTGGTCTTATTGCCAATGCCAATACAATATAATAATATTAGATCTCGAGAGTTATAGTGAAAACTCTATCGTAGATCTATATCTATGATAAGATAAGATATCGATAACCAAACTGACCTTTGAACACAGTAGAACTATTCTCAAGTTGAAGAAAATCGAAGTGTTGTAATTGACGAAGTTTCGAAAAATGTTTCCTTAGATCTGGAAAAAAAATATTTTTTTGATGATCTTTTTGATGATCTTTTGATGACCTTGTGATGACCTTTATCGAGTGTCGGAGGTGCCAGATGTCACGATCATCAATGATGTTGATGTCACAATCTAAGATGGTGCTAATGTCACGATCAGACTTGAACTATATTGCACCATCAATGATCGTGATTGCCGAGGATCTTGAAATGATCTTTCGATAAAATGATCGTATAGAAGTAGACAGATCTATGTTGATAATACGATCATACAGAATGTTGCCAATTGATAAGAGGATCATCTAGGTCTAGGAGTTACTACTTGACAGATATGATCTAAGTACGTTCTAAATTCAATGAAGAAACTTCTCTTCGTCCAAAACAATTACTTTAATTAATAACTTGAAAACACTATTCACAAATAGTTACAATGGTTAAAATGTACTTGAATTGAATCTACACAATAGTATATCTGAGTCTTGATACAAATAAAATATATATTCTCAAATTCACGTTACATACAAGTTAGATGTTAATACTACAACTTCGGAGACAAGACTGGCCGGGGGCTACACGCTTCATCCGGGCTTCAGCTCGTAATCACGTGATCAACAACTTACCCCTCCCAGACCAACCAATCATTGCAGTCTAATGTACAACAATTAACTTTCGGAACCAATGGAGTTCATTTAATTACATGCTTGGTTTTTTTTCCCAGCTATGTCAAGCTATGTTGGCAAACAACCCGAAACTGTTACCATATATGGTCATAGTGTACGTGACACCTAAATATAATTAATAGAACCCTTTCTGTATTATTATATCTCTAATCGTGCCTACCAAATCTATGTCAGGCGAGCATTCTCCTCATTTTCTTTGACTTTTTTTTTTTACTAAAAACTAATTCTAACAATTTGAATCAATAAGACGACCGCCATACATTAATAAAGAAGCCATGTCAACAAACATAGATCCACATCACAAACCTATATATATTTGCTTATGTCTATGATTATGAAACAAAGGCAAAATATTGGGAATGTGGTAGTTTTGTACTTTTCAAAACTAAAGATCATAGTTTTATGTTGGCTGAAATGTTAGTCCAAGAATATATAGCTCAATTGCCGCCATTTTTTTTCACATAGATATAGTACATAAAACATATTTGACTCGCCCCAAATAAAATAACTTCCTACTGCCAGTCTATATTTATTTATGTCTATGGGGTGGTCATTGTAAATGTATATTGTTATGACACGATTAGGAATTAGTTATTTGTTTCGGGAATATGGGAAAAGTTTTTACTTAGCGACGATGACGTGATATAATTTTAAAAAGTAGAAACACTCTAGGAGAGAAAAAGAATAGCAGACAGAAAAGTAAGAATTCAAGTGGAACAGATGAGGATAGAGGCTGGCGTAAGAGTGCCCACTTAAAGTAACAGCAATAATAGAGCCAACACAGAAAACCAGAGTACCGCCGCTTGGATTAAGAGGAAGATACAGCCGTTTGCGGAAGATACAGCCGTTTGCGGAAGATACAGCCGTTTGCGGAAGATAAAGACGACATCGACGACTATTTGAAACGGTTCGAGAACAAGCTGGCAAAGTTTAACGTCCGAGAGAAAGAGTGGTCCGAAATCTTATTGGACTTCGTGCACGGGCAAGTCCTCACGATTTGCCAAAACCACGACCACTCGATGTAAAATAACTATCAGATTCTAAAAAAGAAACTGCTAAATGCCTACGGACACAACGCGGCAACATTTCGATAGAAGTACTACGACAATACGCCATCCAGCCAAGTAGATCCACAAACGACAAAAGAATTTTTTCAGCAAGTGGCTTGGATTCAAGAATGTAGAGAGCACCAATGAGAGTCTGAAGAACTTCATCCTAATCGACAATTTCATCAAAAAATGTGACCCTCAGCTGCAGTCCTTTATAAAGGAAAGAAATCCCAAGGTAATTGAAGGCTTGGTAGAAATCATTAGGACCTTTAAAAACGTCTACTCTAACAACTCACTTTCGGGTAGGGACCACAAAAAAGTTATAACGTATGGTAGGAGAAATGATAGGTCCAAGGAACGTAGGAACAATGGTCGGGATAGTTATCAGGGTATACATGATAGATCTTGGGAAAATGAAAACATTGTCAGGGAAAGGTTGAATAGGAGAATAGTCAGACCTAAAGCTGGTGATAGAAACCGTAGTGAAGTGACGTGTTTTAACTGTCAGGAAAAGGGACACTTGGCATCCCAGTGTAAAAACACCAAGGTAATAGACCTGGCAATAGGAAAGCACAGGGATAGCGGAGGTAATCAGAGAGATCGTAGACAAGTGAGGGATAATTGGCCACCAGATAGGGTTAATTTTGTAAGGAGCATCCAAGGCAGGGATCGTGATAGTGGAGATAGTGAACCAGATGAAGAAATTAGCTACGTCGACAGAGGGGAAAATGAATTTAAACTCTACCCGGTAAATTATAAGTAATAAACAGGTGAATGTGATTCAGGACACAGATAGTACGACGCTCGCCGTTAGAGGAGGATTAATTAAAGATAAGGATTACTTGGGCTATTCCAAATCAGTTAGATTGGCAGAAGGTGAAGTCAAGAGGTTTGAAGCGTGCAAAGTGTGCCTTCGGTCTCCATTTTATACAGCAGAGGTCTCAAACACGTGGCCCGCGGGCCACATGTGGCCGCGAAACAATTTTGTGTGGCCCACGGCCACGTTCGCGAATTAAAAAAAAATAGATAAAATTTACAATGACCACATATAAGCCGTGAAATGATTTACAGCTGCACAAATCAGTAAATGAGTGTCCGCCCACTGCAAGCGAAGATTCTGTGAAAGCAAGCTTTACTGTTAGCGAGATGATAGCAAAGGCATCACGACCATTCACTGAAGGCCAGTTTGTAAAAAAGTGTATGCTACAGGCGTGTGAAATTATTTGCCCCAAGAAAACGAAACTCTTCGAAGGCATACGAAGTTGCAAGCTGGATCACCGAGTCAGCGACAAATGTTCAACAGCAACTTATTGCCGCTGCAAAAGACTTTGTAGCATATTCCATTACACTGAACTAGTCTACTGGCGTAACAGACACCGCATACTGTGCCGTATTCATTCGTGGGGTCGACGAAAACTTGAACATTGTTGAGGAGCTATTGGACTTACTAGCCATGAAAGGAACGACGAATGGACGCGACGTGTTTCAAGAACTGGAAGCTTGAATTGACAGGTGTGGGCTACCGTGGGAAAAAACTTGTTTCAGTGGCTACGAACTGTGCACCAGCAATGTGTTTAGAGAAGGTTGGTGTTGTTGGATTAATGGTAGAGAAACGGTATCAGCTCAGCTTGGCGGGACCTTTTGCAGCCATACACTGCATTCTGCACCAAGAAGCACTCTGTGGCAAAAGTCTACAAATGAAGAACGTGATGGATGTTGTCGTGAAGACGGTCAACCACAGACAGTTTGTGTCATTTCTAGCTGATTTAGAAACGGAAAACGGAGAGTTGCTTTCCATGACGGAAGTCAGATGGTCGAGTCCTGGAAAAGTGCTGCAGAGATTTTTTGAACTGAGACGGGAAATAGCATTGTTCATGGCAATGAAAGACGAAGACATACCTCAGCTCAGTGACCCAATGTTTTGTCGGATCTTGCTTTTCTTACTGACATCACGCAACATCTCAATGCACTCAATTCACACTTACAGGCCACAAAGCAGCTGATTACTGTGATGTTTGACCGCATGAAATCATTCAGATGCAAGCTGACTTTGTGGGCCACTCAGCTGGCAGATGGAAAGCTGACTCATTTGTCTTTTTCTACAGAGCATTACGGTTGAACCACAGCGCCTGAAAGACTACGTAGACATCCTCTCCAGACTACTGGAAGATTTTGAACACCGCTTTCAGCAATTCACTGTTCTCGAGCCAGTTTTTCCTTGTTGACACTCCGTTCGCAGTTGAAGTGAAAAACGTTCCAGAGGAAGTCCAGATGGAACTACTGGACCTACAGTGTGACACTGTTCTGAAGCAAAAATACGCTGATGTTGGTGTTCCAGATTTCTACCAGTTTCTTCCCAGAGAGGTTTCCAAACTTATTCTGCGCAGCTGCTATAATTCTAGCGATGTTTGGGAGTACGTACTCTTGCGAACAGTTTTTTTTCCAGAATGATCAACAAAACAGCATTACAATCAAGACTGACTGATAAGCATCTGAGAGAAATCTTGCGGCTTGCCACTACTTCTTCTTCTTCTAGCCAGCTTTATTGCTGCTGAGCTGTGAGCTCTTTTGCAGACTGTGCCAAGGAAAAAAGTGCCACTACACGCGACTTCAGGCCTAACGTCGGTGGTCTGGACTCTGCCAAACGCTCTCAGCTGAGTGGACAGAAACATGAGTGACGAACCATCTGCAGTAGGCCTAGAAATTATAGTTGTTTTTTGGAGAACTACAGTTTCTGCTTTTTAATAAGTGACAGAAACAACGTCAACTTATTTTAGTAAGCTAAACTGCCTGTGAATGTAATAATCTACACTAAATGTAATTAATAATTATAAAAACTTTATGTTAGCATTTAACTGCATGGACAATAGTGTTCGTAAAATTTAGTGAAAAAAAAAATTCTCTTTTTGTGGTGCGGCCCTCTGAATGGTTGTTACTTTTCACTGTGGCCCACATGCCAGAATGAGTTTGAGACCCCTGGTATACAGGGTATTGTGAAGGGGTAGACATGCCAAGGTTATCGAAAGATGTTTAACTTGGGAATGTAGAAGGTGTCAGAACCACTACTGACAAGCAGGTTAGAAGTTGGAGAAGTAGGTATGGCAACAAGAGTCGAAACAAACCTAGAAGAGATATAATTTTTTTAACTGCCATAAACATGGACACGTCGCTAGAACGTGCTGGGATAGAGCAGAACAGTATGAACAGAAGATTGCAAGTTCGGATAGGAGGCGCAGGCCTAGGTCCGACTATGATGAAAGAAGAGATGACTACACAGGTAGAAGGTCATATGCAGGGGCGGACTGGGTATAAAAATCGGCCCGTGCATTACCATATAAACCGGCCCACAAATGAATGGAATGTCTTATCATGGGCGTAGCCAGGATTTTTTCGGTGGGGGGGGGATTTTTTTTCTACCCCTCTCTGCAATATATATGTATGTAATTAATGTTCATTACATTCTGACCTTTTCTTCTTTCGGACGTTTTTTTTAGCTCAGAATAGGTTCTTCTTTTAATTAGTGGAAAGACAGTTCACACCACTAAGGACAGAGAGTCTGGGAGAGCGCTTCGAGCTCTCCCAGCTTGGTCCGAGAGAAGCCCCTGATCCAAGCATTATTTTCGTTATTTTAAGCTTTAAAAAATGCATATTCTGAGGTTTCTAAAGTACAATTAGCTTGTAACTCTTCCGCTAAAAAATTGAAAAACTAAATCTACTATTCATTGCACTTAATTAATGAAGTCCAGCGGGTGGTAGAAAATGGTAACTATACTTTTGTTTTTGTATTGGAGGGGGAGGATAACCACAAAACCCCTTTTGGCTACGCTTAGGAAATTCGGCGACTGTAGTTTACTTAAGTTGGCTGCACTGGGGCATTAATAAGTTTTTTTTTCAGACAATGAGGTCTGAGGCAAGTGATGGTTTGAACCCCCCTACTCCCGGCTACGCCCATGTGTCATATTATAGGTGTAAGCCTAATTCTCTTCAAAATATATATAGTTTGATAAATGGATGTTTTCTTGAGTAGGGTTACATAATGTATTTTATTTATACATATATGTTGTCTGAAAACTATAAACAATATGACAGCAACCTTTAATGAGTTTGAAAATTTTTGGTATTACTTCAAAAATAAGATAGTTACGTCCTACATACTACACACGACAATGTAGTCATGCATGTTGATCTGTGAGTTAAAATATGCTAAGTCATTGGTTTTCCTGGCTGACTCAGGCAGCCCATTCCATTAAACGATAAGATAAATTCTCAAAAACGCGAATTGTATATGAATATATCATGACCCATTATTTAAATTAAAAATATAAATCTCCTTTCATTAAATATTGGATGTGACAGCGCTATAGGTCTATAAAGTATTATAATTATTATAAGAATTTCCATCATTAATGACTTCATACTATGCATACTAAGCATAAGTTTGCAATTAATTATAATAGTAAAAAATTATTTAAATCTAGATTTTTTTTTTATTAAATAATATTTTTTGTAAGCTTTAAGTGTAGTATTTTTAGATCTATGTTATTAAAAATAAAAAAAAAAGAAAACTTACTTTTTCTGTACAAATCTCAGAAAGTAGAACTCTATACCCATATTGAATTATGAATAAGTTGGGTGGTTTGCAATTTCGCTGCTGTGTGTGTGTTAAAGTTAATTCCTATTAAGTATTGTTAAAGAGCTTATTCTTCTTCCTTGTTCTCATTTTATGTTGGGACATTCAGATGACTAGACCAATATATGAGATGAACTGTGCAGTGGTTTCCAAATCAGGAAGCTATCCATATAGTTTTCTTTCTATTGAGGTGTCTTGTGCAGGCCTCATGGTAAAGAGAACAGTTTTGAAGGACATGTTGTCTTATTCTGTTGTGTCCGGTCTTCAGTCAAAATATTAGACGTTGATCTTGTCGGGACAGATTTTAATAGGCATCACCTTTCTTGTGATTCGGATGTGAGCTTGTCCATTTCTCATTTATTTTATTTATTATTAGTTTCTTTATTTCTTCTGAATAGAGTGAAATGTTATATTTGTGAGTCTGTTCTTCCACTCTTGGCGAGTGTGTCAGCCTTTTCATTTCCTTCTAGTTCTATTTGTGCTGGTATCCTTTGTATCTGTTAAAGAGCTAATTGTCGCCCTTAATTTTTCCTGCGTTATATCAATGTTTTCTAACTTAACCTCTCTCATCCATCTTTTTCGTTAACTGACAATGGAACCACCAAAAGACGGGGGAGGAAGGAGCAAAAACAAAAGGGAGTGCCATCAAACGTCCATGCAGACCAGCAAAATGATTAGGCCAAACACAACCTCGAAGACATCATTCCGCTCGTGCATAACATAAAGTAAGGTGTAACGTTTTGCAAATGATAATACATAGGCTACAGTGTATAGTGTACATTTTTGATATTCTTGTTGAATTTCAAACAAAAAAATAAATAAAGCGTGTTTGACCATCTGTTGTCACATTTTTTTTGAAAGTTGTCTGCATTGAATTTTTTTTTCTTGGGTCGCGACCAGACCGGCCCATTTGGTACCGGGCCAACGTGCATTTGCTCGTTTGCCCATATAGCCAGTCCGCCCCTGGTCATATGAGTTTGATACTGGAGTAAGAAGAGATGTAAAGTAAACTCCAGTTGGAGAGAGCTAATGTATGGCTCGGGCAGATTGCGGATATGACATAACGCTATACGATCATGGTCTGTTTATAATTATGTAAATATATGTTATTTCAATTATTTCATTCTTAATTTGTAATAAATTGAATTGTCTAGTATTCATTACTAGCTTGGACATAGGTGGGCTCTAGTTCCGTTCAGATAGTGTAATGTACATATAGTTAACTGTGTAATTTGGCTGTTAGGTTGGTTCAGTTAGTTGGTAATTATTTATTTACTTATTGTGTATGTATGCTTAGTATGTATCTACGACTTGAAAGGGCGACGGTGTAATTTTTACCACAGAACGAGTAAGTTTTATGATTTCACTTATTTTATGTGATCATGTGATCAGTAAAGAGTTAGGTCGTGGTGTTACAAGTAAATTAAATACACTTGTTAATGCCCAATACGTTAGGTGCATAGTGAGGGAATGAGTGGACATAAATGTTAATTTATTCTACTAGGTGAAATGTCTGTCCTGACGTGTGAGGCAAAGCGGTGTAACCATTGGAACATGAATCGAACATAGCTAGACACACCTATAGTGTCAGCGCAAACGAACTACGTCTGCGGTCACATGCGGGACATCTCATTGGACAGTATCACTTAGTAACACATGAGTAAAGTATGGGTGCATATGAACTTGATTTTGGGACACTGGAGGTAATGTTGAAGCCAGAATCAAGAATTAAGTTGTTTTGTCTTTTATGTTTTCCCATACATTTTGGCCCTTGCACAATGTACGACTAAGACGGTAGATAAAAAATTGACTGGCAATTTTTTTTTAGCGGGAGGGGGAAAAGTTGTTATGACATGATTAGGAATTAGTTATTTGTTTCGGGAATATGACAAAAGTTTTTACTTAGCGACGATGAAGTGATATAATTTTAAAAAGTAGAAACACTCTAGGAAACGCTATAAGTTAGGCGCTTTTCGTAACACAGTAGGAATAAGAAGAATTATATAGACGGCTAGTTGTCACGGATGAATGTGTGTATGTATGTATAATCTATTTTTACAATCTGCGCGAATGACCGGAAGTGTGTTTTGTTGTCAGACAGAGACCAGTGTGTGTGATATGCAGTAAAGCTGATTAAAGTTTATGTGTTTGATCTAGTGGTTAATTGTTTCATTTCGTTAACTAGAACTGAACCAGGGACACATAGACGTATCGAGACCTAAGGTAGATTCCATCGAGTTATAAGTATAAATAGAATAGGAAAGCTGTGACATATTTGGGGGCTCGTCCGGGATTTGAACACGGGACCTCTCGCACCCTAAGCGAGAATCATACCCCTAGACCAACAGGCCTCACCAACACACATGCTTCCACTTTCCCAGATAAAAATGGCGTATCAATGTCAATGACAGCTGTGTGATATTCTTCAATTGTTCCTCCAAATGTCATACATTGGACTTTCTTACCTGTCAACTGGTGAGGGTGCACATGTCGTCTCTTCACTCCGTTTGTGGTCGCTCCTGTGTCTCTCAAGACCCAAATAGATTTCTTCCCAACAAATCCAGGATACATTTTTAATTTCCCAGCGTCACGAGTTACAGCTCCAGCCATCTGGGTCTGATCAGATTCATGAGGGAGTTGTTCACCATGTTGATAGTCTATGCACACTGACGCATTGTATGGATGTCCAGTTGGTCTTCCCCTGTTGCTGGTTTTAAACTTCTGACTTCTGCTTGAACCCATAGTATCATTTCGTCTTAATGGGCATTTGTTTCTACATTGGGCTGCTAGATGTCCAGTTTTGAAACACTTAAAACATTTTCTTTTTTCACCAACACTTCTTTTCTGCAGACGGTCCTGTCTCCATTCTTGTTTAAAGCGACTTCTGTTATCATTAGTCTTTGCAGCCAAGGCAAACTTGCTAGTTATCACGTCTTCCTCTCTCTGAATTGTCTGCTCTGGATGTGCAGTAATATATTGCTGACACAATTTGACTGCTGTCGGCACATCTTTCGGTTTCCTTTCATGTAGAAAGGCCACTAACTGAGGATTGCAAGATGTGAGGATCTTGTCTCTGATGAACAGATCAATGAGACCTTCGAATGTCTTTTCAGTATTTGACAATTCGACCCAACGCATTATGTATCTTGTAATGTCCTCAACAAATTCATGGAATGGCTGGTTTCTCTCTGGTTTAGCTTTATGGAACTTCTCTCTATACCCATCATCTGTCAAGTTGTATCTTTTCATTAGTACTTCTTTAACCTTGTCGTATTCCTCTAAATCTTTCTTCGAAAAGTTGATACAAGCTTGCAGTGCCTTTCCCTGTAACAATGTGTAAAGATGACTTCCCCACTGAGTTTTAGGTATTTCTGTAGCTTGAGCATGCACTTCAAATCTCGCCAAATATGCATCCATTGGATCCACGTTCTCATTAAAAGGTGGCAACTTTGGTTTCCATACAGGTTTTATATGCTCTTTGATTTTTCCTTTCGTCTCCCTAAGCTCCAACTCTCTGACTCTGCAACTTCTATCGAAGGTTTATAGCAGATTTTGCAGAGATGACTGAGCCACTCACAAACCTGACCAGAAAGGGAGCACCCAACGTGATCAGATGGTCAAATGTCACATGACTGTGAAGTATCGCTCCAGAAGATAAAGAAGGCATTTGCTGAGGAGCCGATCCTGCGTCTACCTGACTGTCAGAAGGAATTCATACTAGCTACTGATGCATCTGCTGTTGCTATCGGGGGATGCCTAGCACAGGAATCACAGGGCATTCTACATCCCGTTATGTACGTCAGTAGAAAGTTGTCTTCCTCAGAACAACGATACAGCCCCGTAGAAAGATAGTGTTTGGCAGTTGTTTGGGCAGTAACCAAGTTGGCCAGATACCTTGTTGGGCAGAACATTCGTACTCCGCACAGATCACGCACCCTTACGCTGTTTAAACACACGTAAGTCGGTGAATTCCAGGGTAACTCGCTGGGCCCTGATGCTTCAGGATTTTGAGTTCGAAGTGCAGCATATTCCAGGTAAAGGAAACGTCGTAGCGGACATTCTGTCACGCTTATCATAGATATAAGCCTATGTGGCTTCTCACAAGCATGTGTTGCTTCATCAAAGACTTTGTGTCTTCAACAGTTTAGACTTTGTTGCTTTTCGTAACACAGTAGGAATAAGAAGAATTATATAGACGGCTAGTTGTCACGGATGAATGTGTGTATGTATGTATAATCTATTTTTACAATCTGCGCGAATGACCAGAAGTGTGTTTTGTTGTCAGACAGAGACCAGCGTGTGTGATATGCAGTAAAGCTGATTAAAGCTTATGTGTTTGATCTAGTGGTTAATTGTTTCATTTCGTTAATTAGAACTGAACCAGGGACACCTAGAAACGTATCGAGACCTAAGGTAGATTCTATCGAGTAATAAGTATAAATAGAATAGGAAAGCTGTGGCACTAGTAATAGAGGACATTCGACGGTTCCCTTGTTGAGTATTAAGAGTTTATTGTTTTTCAACACTAGCGTCGACTCCATCTATATTGATTGTTTTCTGCCTTTCGCCGGTGTTACTGAATTACTATTGAGTATTACCTCCTGTTTATCGCTTATATTCGACACCGCGGAAGAGTTGTAACAATATATAACTGGTTACTAATGTAAATCTCTCAAAAGTAAAGTGCATTCTGGGTTCTATTGTGGGTTGATGTATGCGTTCATGTATTTCAGACCATCAACTGGTCATCAGGCTTGTAATTTATAGGCCACGATCAAGGGCTTAATATTGATAGTGGCTATTAGTTAACAGTTGGAATCTGAAGCGTTGTAGGTCAATATTTAGTGTGTTAGATTAATTAACTTGCGAAAATGTATACCTATTTATAGCTTGAACCTTAGATGGTGCCGAAACAGAGATTAAATTGTAGTCTGTTGGCCTATTATTGAGATCTATGTTTAGATCTACAGTTATATAGATCTAAGAGCATTAAGAAAACCAACTCGAAAAGAAAAAACTCATCCACACTCTCCCTACCCAAAAAATAAATAGACTGTGTTTCCGACTGATTTTAACAACCTGCTCAGACAGACGTAGTTGGCCTACACGTGTAGTCCTAGTGTACTGTGTTAAGTTGAAAGGGTGATGACCATCGCGCGTTTTTTTTCCTTGGGCATAGGCAATAGTGTTGAGTTGTTAGGTACGAAAATAATGATCTATCCTAACCTTACATTAGTTACAGAGGTCAAGTGTTTTTGTTTCTTTGGGTGCTAGATCTACATGCGGTTATTCGGATCAATTTCTTTTATGAGATTTTAAACTTTACTGGAAGGTTTTCCATAAGTCAATAGAATTTAAAAAATTAAAGTAGCTTTCTTTCTAAAGGTTTTAATCAGGGACTGGGCTTCAAAATCGGCTCGGACATTTCTATACCAGCCCCATAAATTGTTTAATATGTGATGGACATCCAATTGTAGTCTACCTCTCCTCAAAATCATTATGTTAAATTTGATAATGTTTCGATAGCTGTACACTGAACACCATTCTTGAAAATAGACCATATGTTGCTCTTTAACCGAAAAGTCTGTAGACCCTAAAAGGATGAAGGCTATTTCATTCTTTCTGAAAAAGTGTTCGATTAAATGAGTAGAGGCTTACTTCGGGCCCCTCTTATAACACTATAAAACCTTTAACATCCATGCGACCCTTATCTTATACAATACAGACGTAACTTCAAAAAAGAAGATGATTGCTGTGGTCCTACCATAGCCAGTTGTATTGTTCAGACGTGGCATTGAACTAAAGAAAATAACTCACAGCTTCTCAGATTGATGGTATCTTTCTGATTGCAGAAGCACAATCAATATCCCGGGTAAAAAAAAATAAGGTCACAATCTCCTAATCAAATTTACATATCCCGAGCAAATTAAAGAAAACAATACTCAGTTGAGAAATCCAAAATCAAAATTAAAGTTTCTTAACACATGTACAAACTAGTTCAGGTCATTGTCCGACAGCATAAACAAAAACCACCCTACTTCGCTCTTGCAAAAAAAAAAAAGGTTAGTCAGAGAGGAACAATGGTTACAACAGTATAAAACATCTTCCTTAATACTGATTTTATCTGGCCTGATACATAGTGGCTAACTACATACCGTAAGTAATAACAGTAATAACTTAGAATTACTTGACACTCCCAAATTATTAAGAATATCGTTATCAAATTCAAATCAAGATACTTAACACAGAAGTACCATTCATGTTAACACGTTATGGAAAGTAATTCAACAGTTACATTTATTTACAGTGTCAGTATGCTCATTCTGTATTAGCGTGTTTTATTTATCCATTCTGGCTAAAAATGGTCAATGTCTATAAATAAATTCAGTGCCAAGGACTAAGCAAATAAAATAAGGAATAGGGTTTATTTAACTCTTCCTTTAAAGAAAGCCCTGGTCAGTGTCTTTTACACTAGTATATACATATCTAAGCCTTGTACATTTCTCTAAAACATTATTAGTTACTGGCTTACTGGGCTATGAAATCTCACGGTTTGTTTTCTGTGTAACAAAAGGTCACTTTAGGTTGTGTTCTTTAGTCCAGCCTCCTAATTGAGATTTATCTCCAAGTTAGCAAACTCGGCACCAGTGTAGAGGTGTGGCTTGAAGTCCAACCCCAAGATTTACTATCAAGTAAACAAACTCAGTTCCCTCATAAGTGTGACCTCTACAGAGTGTCATTATGCTGACATTAAGCAAACGTCCATCGTATTTGACTTGTGTTAACCTGTCTATCAATGAACCCAATGCGATGGACTAAACAAAGAAAAAGTGGGTGGGAGTTGTTCATCTCTACCTCTGCTAACATGCTAACTTAACTAACCCGCTCAAAGGCCAAGACAAACAACGTGAATTAATGTGCCAGCCATTGCTGCTCTGTATGTAAAGTGCATTTATAATGTAAAGTTTCGTTATGTATGTATGAAGGTATATCCCTAACAGAAATCAAAACCGTTTGACTAATTTAGTAACAACTTTGCATAAATGTTCTTGGATACTAATTGGAAAAACATGTAACGTAGCCTTACAAAAAATGTAAGACCCTCAAAAAAAAAAAAAGTCACCCAACTCTATGAAATAATTACTACTATATCATGGATCTAGGTCATATAGCCATGACCGAAAGATAATGCATTCTCAGAGAGATCAAATTTTAAGAGCTACAATTTGCAAAGATAGCTTTTTTACTTTGACACATGAAAATAAAAAATAGTCCATTGATTTCATTATTTAATAAAATTAACCTTCAAATTTGTATTTCAAAAGCATCTTTAGATAAATACGTTCCTTATATCTGCGACTTTAGACATCTAGACGTACTTTATATGATATATCCCATTCATCGCGCGCATCTATCATTAGCCAAGACCAAAAGGTTACGCATGCGCAGAACTTAAAATCTCTCGAATCCTAGATCTAGATCTAATTGAAGTCTAAGATGATAGATCTACTCTTCGCAAAGATAGTTTTATACTTTTAACACATAAACATACTAAATATAGTCCAATCATTTCATATATGTTTTTCTAAAGCATTTTTACATACATTCGTTTGCTATAGCTGCCACTTAGCTCAAAAGCTCGATATCGCGCGCTTCTTACATTAGATACTACCAAAAGCTCACGTAAACGACGAACAGAAAACTGACAAGTCTTAATGGACCTACTGGCGGATCCAGAACTTTGGAGTGGGGGGGGGCGATTTTTTTCCAAACCCTAACGCCCAGTAAACCCTAACCCTATGCATAAACGTGCGTACAGCATATATATATTCGACATATTAGAATAAAATAAGACTGTTTCTCAATCTTCGGCGAAAAAAACAGAAAAAAAAACAGTCTTTCTCTTGCAAGCTTGGGGGTCCGGGAGAGCGCTGTAAACTTCTTCAGTGGGGTTCGGGGCGAAGCCTCGACGCTAAAAGCGTTTTCTGGCATTCTTCACTGCAGTAACGCATTCTCCTGACCTACAGCTCATTATTCATTCTATTATAAAGTGCCTTTTGAATAATGAGAAAAATATTCTAATATGAATTTATAGTCCCTTAATACATTGCAAATACAACTGATTTGTTCTTTGAAAAGATTTGATACCCCACATATTTAGATTAAGGTTTTGAGGATCGCCGCCGAAAAAAAAAATTCGATTAATAATATTCAATAAAATTCTAGCATAAATTGTGAGTTATAGTCCTAAATTTATTTAACTAGAAAAATGGTTGGAAAAAGTCGACTAGGAAAAGATTATCTGGCTTTTGAACTCATCTCAACCGTGACTGTTATATTGAAAAATTTCGTTTGAATTATAACTTTTCCAAAGCAAAGTCTTTCTTAAAATAGTTATGATAAATTCGTGTCAAATTACACAAACTCTGTCTGGAAAGGGGAAGGGCGGTAAAATGAAAACGATTAATTCTCGCTCCTTTTTATAATTTCTGCTATTGATTGCATTTTGCATTAAAGAATAGGGATTGGGCGACTCGATATAAGAATTTACTTTATAGCATATATAAATTATATTAGTGACAGATTTTTTTAAATTTTGTAATTTCTTACTATAATACAAAAAGAAAAAGTATTGATTTGTCCGATGGGGGGAAGGGGATGGCATGTATCGCACTTCCACCTGTTTATATTATATAGATATTTGACTAATTTTGTTCACATACTATGATTTCTCCGTAAAAGTAGGACCGCCCCCCCCCCCACACACTCAAAGAGTTTAGATGGGAAGGGCGGTGGAGGTATTCGCTCTTCCCCTTCCAATCGGCCAACAGGTGAACGAAATTATACAAAGACCGGTTAAAATACCAATAACAAGTTTTAATCATATAGATATTTAATTGATTCTGTTAACAAGCTGTGATTTCTACAAATAAAAAGGACCGCCCCCCCTACTCGAAAGTTTATGGTGGGGGGGCGGATTGATGCCATCGCCCCCTCCCGACCCTACCAAATCGTACAAAATACTAGAAGGGGAGGCGAAATAATCTAAAAATAGGTTGAAATATAAATAATTAGTATATATTATTAACATAAGTAATAAATTCGCATACAAATTGTGTGAATTCTATACTATAATTCGTCCGGCCCCCTCCCCTTTGGGGGGGGGGGGGTCGGCCGAGTGGGGGGGGGCGATCGCCCCTACCGCCCCCCCCCCTGGATACGCCAGTGCTTATAGACCTCATTCCAATCGTAAATAAACATATTTAGCATGGGCGTAGCCAGGATTTTTTTTTTGGGGGGGGGATTGCCCCCCCCCCCGCGAAATTTTTTTTATATGTATTTATGTGTGTGTGTGTGTACATATTCTTTATTGCATTCTTACTGACTTAGACCCTCCCGCGCCGTTCGGAGCATTTGACGTCAAGCTGTTTCCATAAAAATCTGTCACTGGTAATGTCTGAAGCCTCTTCCCACCTGCCATGAGGACCTCAATGAATGAGTGGCGTCAAGTTGTACTAGGATATCATTGCAACTCTTCTTATGCGTAATTCATTTTGTCGGAGAACATGTCCCGCAAACCTCATGCGTCGCTCTCTCACAATCTTACTATGGGGTCGACTCCCAGTTCGGCATAGGATTTCCTTGATTTAAACCCGATCTCTATAACTATAACTCAAAACCCCTTTGGCTACGCTCATAGATTTTAGAGTGAGTAATTTGCTTTTATTTATATTGAAGAGGTACTTTTTAGCTTCAAACTCCACTGGAGGGGAGTTTAAACTCAAAACCCCTTTGACTACACTCGTAACATTTTGAGTGTATAATTTGTTTTGTTTTTATTATTAAAGAGGTATTTTTTACCTTCGAACTCCGCTGAAGTGGGGTTTAAACTCAAAACTACGCTCATAACATTTTGAGTGCGTAATTAGCTTTTTTTTATATTGAAGAGGGGGTTTATCGTAAATTTTGGAGGGGGTTTTAAAATCAAAATCTCCCTTAACTGTGCTCTTGGAATTAGGGGATTTTCGTTTGCATTTTTTTTTGTTTTGTTTTATAGAAGAGGGGGCGTTAACTGCAAAAACCCCAAGTAGGGGGTTTAAAACTCAAAACCCCTGGTAGGGGTTTTTAAACTCGAACCCCCCTGGTAGGGGGTTTTAAACTCAAAACCCCATTGGTTGTGCTGGGGCAAGTGATCGTTTAGTATTAAAATCTCACCTAAAATAAACAAAATTAAAGCAAACAAGATTACAAAGAGAGTTTGTGTTACACAAACTCAGAGGCGGCCCCCGTCGAAGTCGGATCCCTGTCGGATCTGCATATTCGCAAATAATATTCAAGAGGTGATTTAATTTTCATGTAAAATGTTTTACACGTTTCAGATGTTCCTTCAGAGTTGAAGATAATTACTTCCTAGTCCAAACCCCCCGCAGGACGACGGGGGATGGGAGCGGGCAGGGTTTGAACCCTGGGCCATCCATAAATCTGAACGACAGTCCAGCGCGCAAACCGCACGACCAGGCAGCCATCCGATGGTCAAAAGTAATAATGTTTCAAAGATTCATTTGCCGTAAATTTAAATTTAAATTTAATAAAAAAATAGTAGATTAGTTTTAGTATATTAAAACATTACAATATTGATCAAAACGTTTGGAAATGAAAATCTACACTTTTTTTTACACTTTAAGTTTAGAAATTGAAATTCTACATCTTAATCTAGTCTATTTTAGTCTAAACTAGATCTAGAAATTCTAGATCTAGACTCTAAAATAATTTTAATTAGAATATAAATCCAGATCTAGATATACTGTAATAAAAATCTAGATCTAGTTTAAAAAATCTAGATTAGATCTAAATCAAGATATCATTCCTTTTTTAAACGCGAGTCACATAACGAGGCTTAATAAACATTACTATACCGAGTTCTTTTTTCATTTCATTTAAAGAATTCATTCCATATGACGTCAAAGGAAAAAAAAACACTACGTCACACGGCCTAGCTAGAATAAAAATCGCCTTCATCATTAAGAGCCTTTTATCGAGTGTTCATAGACATTGGTGCACCGAGTGCGTTCTTTTAGCATTTCATTTAAAGAATTCATTCCATATGACGTCAAAGGAAAAAAAACACTACGTCACACGGCCTAGCTAGACTAAAAATCACCTTTATCAACACGAGCCATTTCTCGGGTGTTCATAGACATTGGTGCACCGAGTGCGTTCTTTTAGCATTTCATTTAAAGAATTCATTCCATGTGACGTCAAAGGAAAAAAAAAACACTACGTCACACGGCTTAGTTAGACTAAAATATGTTTTCATTAATACAAGCAATTTTTTCGAGGGTTAATAGACATTGGTGCACCGAGTGCGTTCTTTTAACATTACATTTAAAGAGTCCATTCATATGACGTCAAAGAAAAAAAATTCCATTACCTCACAATAGGCTAGTACCGGTACCATAAAAAAAATGTCTTTATTTACACGAGATATTTAACGAGGGTTCATAGACATTGGTGCACTGAGTTCTAATAGATATTATTTAAAAAGGATCAAAGCCACAATGTTTTTGCGTTTTGTCTGTCAGTCGGTCTGTCCGTTATCTTGATAGAAAAAAAACAACTAAAAGTTATTAAAAATTGATTAACCTTTATTTTACGTTTCAAAACATCGCAATAATTTTTAGGTATGAACACAATTGAAAAGTTTATATAATAGATTGTTCCGGATGTTTGTATAAATAGTAAAAGAAAAAGAGAATTTCAGATAAATGTAATACCGTTAATTAAATTTTTTGGATGGTCTCGTATAAAAATTAGATGTACTACAGCCACGTGGAGAGATTTTCATACCTTACTTTGATGTTTGGATTCTGTTTTCCTTAAAAATCGGAACATAATATTAACGATAATTAGATTTTTTAATGTTTTAGGTAGAAAGTTAAATGTACTGTAAGAGAGTAGTGAGTTAAAATATTTTTCATAAAAATCCGTAAAAACATTATTTCGTAAATGAGAAGATTATTTGTTTATTAATTAGAAGAGGGAGTTCAAACAATTATTTGGCGTTAGTAGATTTTTAAATAAATTCGGAAATTTCTGGCGACGATTTGTAAGAAACAAAATCCGGAACTTTCTTTATCGATTACAAAACTTCTATGTTATGTTTTACAAGAAAATTAAATGTCTAAAAAGTAATTTTCAGTAATCAATTCTAGTAAATTACTTTTTTTAAAAGCCTTATGCGATTTCAAACAATCATTAGGCATAATTCATGTTTTATAAAACAATATCCGGAACATTTTTAGACTTAATGAAATATAAGTCCGTATAGAGATTATGATTTAGCATTAATATGCTATTTACATAAAAAACGGAACAACATATTATTGATAATGTGTTTTTGCAACGTTTAAGCATGGAAATTGAATGTAATATAAGTTAGAAGAGCAAACAAACATTTGTTGGCGTTGATTAGTTTTGCACAAAAAAATCCGGAACAATTAATTTTAGATACTTAAAACTATTGAGATGTTATGGGAGGAACATTAAAGGGTAAATCAGATTTTCAATAGCTTTTAGAGTTCTAGTTTTTTAAATCTAATCGTGACGGACAGACCGACCAACAGACAAAATGCACAAAAATAAGCTTCTTTTATTCGGATGGGGGCACTAAACAAAAAATAAATAAAATCTGATTTTTAAAAAAAGTTTAAGGAATTGGTTTAGAACCTGATCATGTTGCGACGTTACGCTACTGCACGAAAATCGCTGCATAAAAAGTCCATTTAAAAAAATGTGCGTGATATTTACATACAAAGTGCATTATTAGCCTTTATAAACAAACAGAAATGTTTTCTTTTAATTTTAGCAGCTAGTTGACCAGAAAAAACGTCTTTAACTATTATTTATATTTGTTGTAAACATTTCCTGTACATTTTTAAAATATATTTGACTTAGTGATACTAAAAATACACAAAAATTGTCCATCTTTGTTAGCATATTGTAACATTGCCTCCCTTACATTTACGTAATTGTTTTAGAATTGGTGTATTTTTATGAAAAAATCACTTGCATAATTAATTTTATAAATTAAACGGTTTGCTTTTAGAAAACCAAAAGTAGCCGTTGCACCTAAACTTTTCAAGCCGGATTTAATGATGAAATAATATTTTTCATATCTCTTCTAGTTTACGAGATCTGAGTGTGACAGACGGACAGACGGACAGACGGACAGACGGACAGACGGACAGACGGACAGACGGACAGACGGACAGACGGACAGACGGACAGACGGACATTTTGCACAAACCTAATAGCGGCTTTTTCCCCTTACGGGAGCCGCTAAAAATCATTCACTAAATTCCGATCCCCCCAAAGGGGGGGGGGGGATTTCATTTCGGGGGGGGGGGGGGGTTTGTACCCCCAAACCCCCCCCCCTGGCTACGCCCATGATATTTAGCCACGTCATAATATTGATAAACAATGAAAAATACGTATCACGTGACAGCCTTTATGGATTACATAAATTGTATAGAAGATATATAGAATCACGTGGCTAAATGTTGTTTGTTTACGATTGGTGAATGAGGTCCATTAGGTCGATGATCATTTTTTTTAGCTCCATTCATAATATTTTTATATCCACATAATCGCTTTACTTATAACATTATGATTTTGTTTAATTATTTCTAATGTACACTATATCAGTGACTATATCAGTGATACCTAAAGACAGCGGGCCGTGGGTAATAGGCTATATGGCTAATATGGGGGTAGTAATATAATATATATAATATATATATGTATATATAGATAGATAGATAGATAGATAGATAGATAGATAGATAGATAGATAGATAGATAGATAGATAGATAGATAGATAGATAGATAATATATTATATAATACAAACGTTACTTTAATAAAGAAGATGATTACGTCCTCCGCATCATGCATTTAGTCATGCATGTTAACTAATGACTTAAATTCTGTAAAGTCACTGGTTTTCCTGGCTAGCTCAGGCAAACCTTTCCATGCTCTAAGAAGAAGGAGCATCTGTATAAATTTTCCTAGCACATATATATATATATATATATATATATATATATATATATATATATATATATATATATATATATATATATATATATTGTAATATCCTTTAAAAGAAGCAACTCAACGCAAGGGTACAATGACAAATTTAATAAAATAGAGCAAGGCGAATATCCACAGTCATCAATCATCGCACTTCCTCTTCCTCTCTTTCCATTCATTTAGTCTCTTTATAGTGCGCTGTTGCTCAGCCATAGAGCCACTACAGAAAATGGTTATTACATTGCCCCCTTCTTATGTCTATTCGTCTCGAACTGACTCTGTTCCTCTCTCTTCTCCACAATACCGTACAACCAATCGACGTGCACCATTTTGCATTTAGTTCGAGGACCCCTCTGGATACGATATACTGCATCGTTGATTCGTTTCAAAATTCGATATGGACCTTCCCAATCCTTTTGTGATTTAGGCGATCTTCCCTTCTTTCTCCTTTGGGTTGTACAGCCAAACGAGATCATGCTCTACAAACCCAGTTGAATTGGCCCTTCTAACGTATCTGGTCTTCATGAGGTCACAACTGTCCTTTATCCTACTCCGTGCAAGTGCATGAACCTTTTCAAGTCCCCTTCTAAGTTCTGTTATGTATTCGTTAGTTGTCTTTTGTTTGTCACATGGCAGGCCCTGATTGACGAGGAAGAAGACCCGGACAGTTATCAATTCGATGTAGGGCCAGATATAACTGAGCTCATAGGTAAGATGCAGGAAAAGATGGGCACACTTGATATAGGGAATAGAACCATGCAGGGCGAAATGGACACACTATGTAATAATTGAAGGGATGCAACCCAACGAGACAACGATGTTTATTTACACGATGACATCAGACATACATAAAAACAACATCTGCCTTGAGCACATCTTTCTTATCAATTCTAGACTTGGGCGAAATCGTTCTCTTCTAACTTTAACATCCTTCCCTGTCTAGTCTCTAATACTGCGCACCTTCTGATCTGCCCACAACACAGTCACAGACAGCGTCCCAATCCCCAGCGTCTCAGTCACCACTATTAGTGAAGCCACAGTCCTGACAATGCAACTTCTCCTTCTTCAACGAGTCTACAGGCAATTGCTCCTTTACTAACTAGTCTATTCCTTCTTTAGCTTGCGTCACCATTTTATCTAATTGGTCTATTTCGCTTTCCAATTGCAATACACTTTCATCTACCTTGTGGGGTGCGGTGGTTAAGTGGTTAAGCGCTCGGCTTCCGAACCTGGGGTCCTGGTTCGAATCTTGGTGAAGACTGTAATTTTATATTTCGGGATTTCTATGGCGCCCCTGTGTCCACCCAACTCTTATGGGTACTTGACTTTAGTTAGGGAAAGTAAAGGTGGTTGGTCGTTGTGTTGGTCACACGACACCCTGCTCGTTAAACGTTAGCCACAGAAACAGATGAACTTAACATCATCTGCCCTATAGATCGCTAGGTCTGAAATGGAAGCTTTTTACTTTTTACTTCATCTACCTTGTTCCCCATCCTGTTAATTTGTTCAAGCATAGCATTCATTTTTTTCAAAATCTTGCCAAGGAGCTCAACCATCCCCAGCTCAATTTCAAATAGGTAGGTCTCCGGATCTTCTTCTTCATCGATTAGGGCTTGACGGAGACGAGCTGTAAGCGTCTTCTTGCTACCACCAAGCTTCCCGTGGCTACGCATCCCCAGCTGTGACCTACATATTTTGCCACATTCAAGGCAAGCATAACAATTGTCCACTGGTGGTCGATTAAAAATTTTCTTTTCCCCGTCTGCGTCTGTCCTCGGCAGCGGATTTTCTTTTGGTCTATGTATCCCGGGGCCTTTGTAAGTGACCTCCAACTGTCTCGTTCTGAAGCCGCATGCATCCAGGTGCTCTCTTCTATGTCAGTTAAGGCGAGCTGGCGCCTAAGCTAGTCTATAAAGCGTTTCCGTAGGGCACCTCTTTTACATAGACCAAAAAAGACTGCTTTTGACATACGTTCGTCCCCCATACGGGATACGTGCCCTGCTCAGCGTTACTGTCGGACCTTAAGAAGTCCCTCTATACTGTTCATACAGGCCTTCGCAAGGACATCACTGTTTGTGGTGCGGTCTTGCCACCGTATGTCCATGATGAAAGCGTTTAAGTAGTATTAGTTGCTTTCTGTATAATACCCATGTCTCAGATCCATATAGAAGGGTTGAGAGAACCACTGCTTGGTAGACATTGATTTTGTAGGCAGGCGGAGCGATTTATTCCGTCAAACTCTCGCCTGGAGGCGCCCAAAAGCGATGCGTCATTTGATACTAAGCTTCCTAGATATGTGAAGTGGTCTATTACGTTAAAGGGCTGTCCATTTACGGTGATCTTTGGGGCTGAGTAGGTTTTATTGGGTCACTTCTGGAACATGACTTCTGTTTTCTCGAGGTTTATAGATAAATCGAAAGAAGCGGCAGCTTATGCAAATTCGATGACCTCAATGTGGAGATCATGTTCATTATGAGCTACCAGGGCGCAATCATCGGCATAGAGAAGCTGTGTTGTAACAATTTCTTTTGTTTTTTGTATGGGACAGTAGATGTCAAAGATTGAACACATTGCCGTCTGTACGAAAGCTGACGTAGATGCCTTCATGCTGTCGCTGCCATATTTGACCCAGCATTACGCCAAAGAATATAGTGAGTAGGAGCAAGTACACAGTCCTGCTTCACGCCATTTTCTATTGGAAAGTGTTGTGTCTAAACTGGCCTTTTTGTCCCACGTGAAACTGCTTGAGAATAATAATAATAATAATAATGTCGGTTTGGACGACGTGGGACATGAGATTCGCCAATCGAAGAAAAAATCCTCCACGGAAAATTCCCGGCTTTATTACATGGGGACAACATCGACAAGGCTGCTTCCTTAACATGGCTCAAAGCAGGTCATCCCTACCCTGAAACAGAAGGCTTTATTACAGCAATATAGGACAGAGTAATCGGGACAAAAATTACGAGAAGCATATCCTGAAACTCAATGTTATCGACTAATGCCGAAAATGTGGAAATGTGGGCGAGTCAATTGAACACATTATGGCAGGATGTCCAGCCCTATCAGAATCAGCCTACCTAGGTCGCCATAACCAAGTTGCAAAGTTAATACACCAACACTTGGCTTTGACGCATAATTTGATCGGTAAGGACACTCCTTCTTATTATAAATACTCGCCACAAGAGATTCTCGAGTCTACTGAACATCTGCTGTACTGGGACAGGCCTATTCTGACCGACAAAACGGTAGATTTCAATCGCCCGGATCTTCTGTTAGTTGATAAAAAAAAGAGAAAACCGCTACCATTATAGACATCGCCGTAACACTGTCTTATAACTTAAGAAAAACTGAGAAAAACAAAGAAAATATGGGAACTTAGGCTTGGAGATTAAGCGTACATGGAAATTGTCCAAAATAACAATATACCCAATTATTATATCAACCGAGGGGATAATAACGTCTGTGAGCTCAGTTACCTTCAAGACCCTTAACATTCATAGGAACATCCTCGTTGCCTGTCAGAGGCATCACCAGAAAATTCCTCAGTGGAAACTGTTAAAGGGACTACGATGAATTTTGTTTCTCTTTGGCGAAACTCGACCCTGGTAGCGCCAGAGAATGACTACTCGTTCATTTCTAACATAATAATAATAATAATATTATTATTAATCTTTATTGTCCGTATGGAAATGGATAGGAACGTAAGTGGGCATCCGAGTCTGGCCAAAATAGTAATATTATTATTATATTTGTGAATATTTTTTCTCCCCCCCCCCCTCTTGTTTTTTCGTGGGGTGACTATCCGCAGAAATAAAAGAGTGATCTTTCCTTTACTTCTTGCTCGTCCAAACTCTTGAGCGAAGAAGAGAATTATATATATATAAGATTATTATTATTAAAATATGTCTTATCCACTTTCAATAAATATTCCCTTTTTAAATTGTAGCCTCGCATCGTTCCGCTCTCCCTCTAGTTTTGTGGCAGGATCCCACTCCTTTTTTTATTTCTTAGAAGCGGTCTGATTTTAGTAGCTTTTCAATTCATCTACTTTTGGCCCGATGTGTTACGTTCATTGGAACGACCATTGTATACCCCCCCCCCACCAACACCTACTTTTGGCACTGGATTTCTAGTATCACTTTTCTCCCTCCCTTCTCCCTCGAATAACGTAAGAATAAAGACCCGCCCACTAGAAAAAGTCCCAAATAAAATATCTGATTATATATTATTATTCTGATTATTTGATAGGCTCTATGGTGCTATTTTTGCAATAACAGGTTCCAAAAAGAAATTACTTATTCATGGTGTAGACCTATGTTGAGAAATAATTGAGTGAAATTTCACATCTCCAAAATACCCACTCCCCCCATAACAGCAATATACAAAAACAAAGTTTACATTTAGTTTAATATGCCCTTACAATGAGAATTTGTTGGATCTTTAGTTTTAGAGCTAGATCTATGATACATGATCCAATCTTATATTATGAATTACAGACGTTCCTTTATAACTGGATAGTGTAGTAATAAAATAGTACTTTAGATGCTAAAGACTCTAGATTAAAAAAAAACAACTCAATTTTGATTTTAAGAAAGGAAATGTGTAGAATTACAAATGAGTCCTATAAGTTGTAGCAAACAGGAAGCAGACTTTTTTTTTCCTATTAAAAAAAAAAGGACGTGCACATTTCGTACAATGTCGAATTAAAAAAAAATTTGGCTCAAAATTGCGAAAATGTGAAAATGCTTAGTTGTTCTATACGTAAAGAAAACAAATAGGTTAAATTGTTGTATTTTTGTTTACGGCGAATCATTAAAAGGTGAGTGAATTTATAGAAATATATGTATAAACAGACAGATAAACAGATAGATACATAGATAGATACATAGATTAATACAAAGATAGATTTATGGTTATCACTATCTTTTGAACGAAACTTTTGAATCTATATTTTTTTTAAATCATTTAATCCAATTTTAGAATCCTCGAGGAATTTCAGGATGACGGTAGTCTACGAGGAACGCGAGAGCAACGTGTCTGTGAGCACAGCACGAGTCATGTTTGCACCTACGCGTGATGTGTAATAAATAAGTGCTGACGCCTTGTTTAAATAGGATAGTTGGACGAAACTCTTACAGAGATACTTATTTTAAAACTTTGTGATAGAAAATGTCATTGTGGCCGTTGTTAGTTACGCTGACTTGTTTCTATGCTATTGTGCTTGCAAGACGTTATTTAGAAGGTGATGTCCGACTTATTGGTGGGTCCAGGAGGTATATGGGAACTGTTGTTATTTTTCATGATGGAAAATGGGGAGCTATATGTGACAGCCAATGGGACAAACAAGATGCCACTGTAGTGTGTAGACAATTAGGATATTCTCGAGTTGTGAAAACTTCTATCAGATCTGAGTTTGGCATGGGAACCAGTAGGTACTTTTCAAGCACTTTTCACCCAGATAGTTTAACTGTTTAATTATTAATTAACTAGTCCAATAATCTTTATTAAAATTATATCCTATGATAATATGATTAATAACATGATTGTATTTTTTAAAGAAAGAATGTGGCTCTCGGGTGTACAGTGTCATGGTGATGAACTACGCTTGTCTGACTGTTTATCCAGAGGTTTTAATAGCTCTACCAGAGACCATTGTCCGGGTCGTGCTAGATCCGCTGGTGTTATTTGCAGTGCAGCCATAATCAAATCACAAAAATCAAGTGGTGCAGCAAAACCAACTTTGGACAAATCGAATACAAGTGGAAAAAGGAGGCAAATCTTGAATTCCACTAGTAGCGAAATGTCCGTATTTCCTATCCCTAAATTATCCTACAATGACAGTGATTTAAATTCAACTGATGGAGTCACTGAAATAGCTTCTATTAGAGCACCATTAATATCAGAATACTTAAATAACGGTAGTGAAAAAAACTATAGTGTAACACACAAAAACTCAAATGTTCAGAATATAGTCAATAAAAATGTCTCAATAGACTCACAAAAACAAAATATATCTATAGCTTCATTCAAACAAAATAAATCAATGATTAATTTACATCAGAATAATGACACTCTCGATAAAAATGTATCTATAAACACTCTTAAACCGAATGTTTCAATCGACATACTTAAACCAAAGTTACCAATAGACACATTCAAACCAAATGTAACATACACATTTAGAGAAAAGCTATTAATAGAGAAACAAAATGTTTCTATAGCCACACTTAACTCAAATATTTCAATAGACACTAAAGAGTATAATATTTCAATAGACACTCTCAAGTCAAATATGTCAACGGAAACTCTGAAAAAAAATGTATCTATAAATACTTTAAAATCAAGCAAATCATCAGAAATGCTCAGACACGATGTTTCATTAGACACACACCAATCAAAGTTATCAATGGATTTGCCTCAGACAGATAACCTGCACTTGTTGGAGAAAACTATTAATGACAATTACCTGTTGGCTGCCGATGCACCTCACGAAAAGGTAAATTAAATTTAGTTCATAATTTGTCTATTAATAGCCTATAATGTTTGTAGTGTTATGCTCTCTATATGTATGTTTACATGCCTTTAAAATGTGAGATTGATGTTCAAGAAGCAACGGGACGGTAGGCAAGCTTAAGGGCTAGCCGTTGTAACAAAGAAAAACACACGCTTACCTGGAAAAAGTATGCCCACAACTTTCTATCCTCATAGAGATCCTTTGGGTTATATTATTGGTCATAGACATCCCTTGGGTTACTTTATTGGTCATAGACATCCCTTGGGTTACTTTATTGATATTAGAAATCCCTTGGTTTACTTTATTGCTTAATAGATATCCTTGGGTTACTATATTGGTTAATAGATATCCTTGGGTTACTTTATTGGTCATAGACATACATCCTTTGGGCTACTTAATTGGTCATAGATATCCCTTCGGTTACTTTACTAGTCATAGACATCCCTTGGGTAACTTTATTGGTAATAGACATCCCTTGTGTTACTTTATTGGTATTGACATCCCTTGTTTTATTTTACTAGTCATAGACTTCCCTTGGGTTACTTTTTTGGCCATAGACATCTCTTAGGTTACATTATTGGTCAATAGGTATCCGTTGGGTTACGTTATTGGTCAGTAGACATCCTTTGGATTACTTCATTGGTCATAGACATCACTTGGTTTACTTTATTAGTCATAGACATTCCTTGGGTTACTTTATTGGTCATATATATCCATTGAGGGAGGCGCGGTGACTTAGCGGTAAAGCGCTTGACTTCCGAACCGGGGACCGGGGTTCGAATCCTGGTGAAAACTGGACTTTTTAATTTCGGGATCTTCGGGCGCCTCTGAGTCCACCCAGCTCTAATGGGTACCTGACATTAATTAGGGAAAAGTAAAGGCGGTTGGTCGTTGTGCTGGCCACATGACACCCTCGTTAACCATAGGCCACAGAAACAGATGACCTTTACATCATCTGCCCTATAGACAAGGTCTGAAAGGGGAACTTTACTTTTTTTTTACATCCCTTGGTTTACTTTATTGGCTAATAGATATCCTTGTGTTACTTTATTGGTCATAGATATACCTTGGGCTACTTTATTGGTCAAAGACATTCTTTGGCTTACTTTATTGGTCTTAGATATCCTTGGGTTACTTTATTAGTCATAGATGTAAAACGTAATCATCTTCTTTTTTGAAGTAACGTCTGTACTATATAAGATAGATAGACCTTGGGCTACTTTATTGGTCATAGACATCCCTTGTGTTACTTTATTGGTCTATACTTTGTGTAACTTTATTGTTCATAGACATCCCTTGGTTTACCTTATTAGTCATAGACATCCCTTGGTTTACTTTATTGGCCATAGACATCCCTTGGGTTACTTTATTGATCAACAGACATCCTTTGGGTTACTTTATTGGTCATAGACATCCCTTGGTTTACCTTATTAGTCATAGACATCCCTTGGTTTACTTTATTGGTCATAGACATCCCTTGGTTTACTTTATTGGCCATAGACATCCCTTGGGTTACTTTATTGGTCAACAGACATCCTTTGGGTTACTTTATTGGTCATAGACATCCCTTGGTTTACTTTAGAAATTCCTTGGATTACTTTATTGGTCATATACATCCCTTGGGTTACCTTATTTGTCATAGACATCCATTGGGTTACTTTATTGGTCATAGACATCCCTTGGTTTACTTTATTGGCCATAGACATCCCTTGGGTTACTTTATTGGTCATAGACATCCCTTGGTTTACTTTATTGGCCATAGACATCCCTTGGGTTACTTTATTGGTCAACAGACATCCTTTGGGTTACTTTATTGGTCATAGACATCCCTTGGTTTACTTTAGAAATTCCTTGGATTACTTTATTGGTCATATACATCCCTTGGGTTACCTTATTTGTCATAGACATCCATTGGGTTACTTTATTGGTCATAAAAATCCCTTGGGTTACTTTATTGGCTTTTTTTTCGCTTGCGTCGCAAATAAGGTATGTCTGTGTATTCTCTGTAGCATTTTACGTCCTGACAGATGATCTTTTTCCTTAGCAAGTTCTTGTGTGACAAAAAAGGCCCATCCTTGATACACAGCTGCGATCACAGTTTGGGCATCTGTAATCACCAGTCGCCGTTGCACTTTCACCCTTCTTTCTACTACTGTTGTTTATGGCAAATGAAACCCGTGACCGTTCCTTTATGCTCGCTCTCCATCTGGGTCTATCCAGTGCCACTTTTTCCCATCTGTTAGTGTCGAATTTGAAGAGCTTCATGTCGTACACCATACAAATGTCTTGTGGAAGTTAACCTTTTGGCATTCTATGAACCTGACCGAGCCACCCAGGGCCAAACACTATTTCCGGTATTGAAAGCCAACAAAATGCATATTCTGAGATATCTACAGTGCATTATCCTGCTATTAAAAAGTTTTATTTCAGAATCCTAATCTGCTATTCGTACTTACTTAGATCCTCAGGTGCCGTTCGGCGCATTGGGCGGTAAGCTGCTTCCACAAAAATCTGTCACTTGCAATGTCTGAAGCCTCTTCCAACTTTTCCTGAGGTCCTTCATGAAAGTGTGGCGCCAGTTGTACTAGGATGCTCCTATTTGCGCTTTCCTCGTAATGGCCTATATGTCATCGCAACATTTAATATGCGTAATTCATTTTGTCGAAGAACATGTCCCGCAAACCTCATGCGACGCTCTGTCACAATCTTACTAAGGGGTCGACTCCCAGTTTGGCAAAGGACTTCTTTGATTGAGACCTGATCTCTATAACTGACTCGTAAAATCCGTCTTAGACATCTTTGTTGAGCCACATTTAGTCTTTTTCAATTTCTGCAGATGACTATTCACTGCACTTTATGGAGACCAGCCACTGGGCTCTTGGAATTTGATGACTGTAGTTTGCTTTAGATTTTATATCGAAAAGGGAAGTTTTATCGTCAAAATCATCTGTTGGGTGGTTTTGAACTAAAAAATCTCTGGAGTTTTTTTTTAAACAAATTCAAAACTCTCTTAGCTACGTTCATAGAATTTGGTGAATTTAGTTTGCTTTAGAATAATATTGAATAGAGATATTTTCAACCTCAAACCTCTCTGTAGACTGTAGGGGGATTTTAAACTCAAAACCATCTGGAGGGGTTTTAAACTTTAAAAAAAGCCCTCTAGAGAAGGGAGGTTTAAAGTTAGTTTAAACTCAAAACCCTCCTAGGCTTGGCTACGCTCATAGAATTTTGAGTGTGCAATTTGCTTTTTTATATTGAAGAGGTATTATTAGCATCAAACCCCGCTGAAAGTGGGTTTAAACTCAAAACCCCCTTTGGCTACGCTCATAGTGTTTCGAGTGTAATTTGCTTTTTTTAGCAGCCCTCGTGAGGGGAAAAGCCGCTATTAGGTTTGTGCAAAATGTCCGTCTGACATCTTTCACACTCAGATCTAGAAAACTAGAAGAGAAATGAAAAATATTATTTCCCCATGCGATGCGGCTTGAAAAGTTTGGGTGCAACGGCTACTTTTTGTTTTCTAAAAGCAAACCGTTTAGTTTATAGAATTAATTATGCAAGCGATTTTTTCATAAAAATACATCAATTCTAAAACAATTACGTAAATGTAAGGAAAGCAATGTTCTTATATGTTAACAAAGAAAGACAATTTATTGTGTATTTTCAGTATCACTAAGCCAAATATGTTTATAAAATGTACAAGAAATATTAACAACAAATATAAATATTAGTTAAAGGTGGTTTTTCTGGTCAACTAGCTTCTAAAATTAAAAGAAAACATTTATGTTTGTTTATAAAGGCTAAGAATGCACTTTGTATGTAAATATCGCGCACATTTTTTAAAATGGACTTTTTCAGCAGCGACTTTCGTGCAGTAGCGTGACTAGTATCTGCAAGACATGCCATCAGTTCCCTCATAATTTAAAAAATAATCAGATTTTATTTATTTTTTGTTTAGTGCCCCCATCAGAATAAAAGAGGCTTATTTTTGTGCGTTTTGTCTGTCTGTCGGTCTGTCCGTCAACGGTAAAGCAGGATATGTTTTAGTGGCCCTCTCTTAAAAAAATGCATAGCTTTTTTTAAGTCTTATGATATTGTTTGAAAATTAAAATTATTTTTTTAAACATATTGTAATAACTGAAGGGAGGCAACTCAACGAGACATAGACGTTTATTTACACTGAGACATGACAAACACAAAGGGCATCTGCCTTGAGCACAGCATCTCCATATTGGCTCTCTCCTTGGGCGGAAATCGTTCTCTCTCTTAATGTCAACATCCTGTTCTAGTCTGGTTACTGATAGTGCGCACCTTCTTTCTGCACTATCTTGGATGGCGGTGCGCATGGCAAAGTCATAATAATATGTTACACAAAAAGACTTTTTTCCTGTTAGTGATGAAAATGATTTCAAAATTGTCTTGTTATGTAGCTTGTGGTTGGACGCATCAATGGCTTTATAAGTAATATAGATTGAAAAACAGATCTATTCACTATTCATTTTGTGAGTTATGATACACGGGCAACATCTCAAGAAAAAGTTTAGCCGCAATTTTTTTTCTATTTGAATTTAATATAAGAATGGCGGTCTATTTAAGTTTTCTGTCCGTCTTTGGCGCCTGTCTTTAATAATGGCTGTTTTTTGAGTCTCAAATGTTTGTCCCGCAGCTTTGATGAGAGCTTTCCAACTGTCTTCCAGAAAATGCTGCCAGGTACTTTCCTCTATGGCAGTGAGGACGAAATGGCACCTGAGGGGATCTTTATAGCGCTTACGGGGGCACCTCTGTAACGTCGTCCTCCTATAAGCTCGCAAAAGAAGATCGCCTTTGGCATGCGGTCGTCTTCCATGCTGGATAATTGTTATGGACAGTATAAAAATTAATAAAATAGATGACATTTTGTTCAAATTTGACATCACGCTTCTTTATAAGTGTTTTTCTTAGAGGGGAGCGCTGGCGGATTTTTTAAAGACACATTTTAAAGTTACATTAAGTCAAGTGTATCATGAAGATACTATGCGCTATAAATGTAGTTTTTTTTTTTTTAACATTCAACGAAAACGAAGTTTGTATTAAAATTAATTTTAAAAACAACATTTGAATCAGTATTCCATTTCATGAGTTAGTTAATAAATGGAAAATATATTTTATAATGATCCATTGATACTTTTTTCATTGTGACCTTAGATGCAATTTTTTGTATAAATGTGCGAATCTATGAATGAAGCTTGATTTATTAATGAAGTCTGCGATCTTTTTAAAAGACTTACCTCCCCTGAAGTTTTCCATTTAAAAGTGGTTTATTTTTTTGAAAAATCTGCTTGCATAGATAATTTTAAAAATTAGATGGTTCACTTTCGGAAAAAAAGTAGCCATTGCATCAGAACTTTGAATGATCTAAAATATCGTGATGTCCGATTTTCATTTTCTTTTCTAGTTTCTTAGATCTAAATGGGACGGACGGACGGACAGACAGGCCACACAAATCTAATAGCGTCTTTTTTCCTTTCGGGGGCCCTAAAAACAATCCAAATATCTTTAATAAGATAGATGTAGTCTATTTTTTGAGAGAGAGAGAAAGGGAGAGAAAGATAGCAAGTAATGATACTTTGTAGCACTGTCAAAAAAAAATCCTAATAGCATTGAAAAGATAAATCTATATCTTTTGTCATTTCACTACATTCAAACGGGGTTAAATAAACGATTGCAATAAATTAAACCAAATTGATATTTCCTTTTATTTAGAGACCAAAATACCAAGAGAAATGTAGAAAGGGAAACGAGAATGTGTACGAAGGACGAACTTTTTGTTGTTGGCGGTGGTGCGGGTGGAGGGAAGGATAAATAAAAGTGCTACTAAAATTAACTGGCTAAAAATTTGAGGTCGTTTATGTGTTGGGGGCGCATTATGAAGCGGGTCTTTCCAAATCAAGTCAAAAGTCTATGTGGGACAAATTACGATGCGCGGGTTAAAAAAACAAACGAAATTGGGGTTCCACAGAGTGAAAGAGAGAGAGAGAGAAGGAAAAGAAAGCGGGTTTGAAATTTCATTGTAACAGTTACACTAATTCACGGGCTAAAAAAAAGTATGCTATGTTTATCATTTAAATGAATCTTGTTTTTTATAACTAAAAGAAAAGATAGGGGTATTTCGGCCATAATAAACATTATGGGACCAAATCAACGGGCGTAGCCGGTGTGTACTGCTAATACCAAAATAAATGTAGAAAGTGGAACGAAATCAATTCAAAAGTCTTTGTGGGAGGATTTACGATGCGCATGCAAAAAAAAAGGGGGGGGGGGTCTAGAGAGAAAGAAAGAGGAGGGAATAGAGAGCTGAACGTGAAATTTTATTGTAACAGTTGCACTAATCTAAGGGCTAAAAAGTATGTTAGGTTGATCGTTAAAACATGGCCCTTTATTAAAATAAAAAAGAAAAGAAGGGTGTGTTCCGGTTTCAATAAACAATTTTAAGTCTGGGAACAAATGAATTGGTTTAGCGTGTGTGTACTGCTAACGTAAATGTATCATCCAGATTTCTTACTTATACCATCTGATATTGTCTAGTAGAGTTGGTCGTCGCACTTGGAACTCTAAGGCCAGCAAAAGCGAACAAGAGCTCCATTCCACCGGTCAGGATGGGCGGCGAGTTCCTCCGTCCCGCCACCCTGTCTGACGGGGGGTGAGACTCGGGGTTAAACTTAGAATTTGATTTTGCGTTCACTTCCAGTGGACACGGACACTCCGGACTCGCGGACTAGAGACGCGGCCGAAGGTCACACCATGGTTACCCCTGTCATGTTCCTATAATATACCAGGCTAATCGTGCGAGACAAAAAAACAACAATATTTAAATATAATAAAATTATAAATTGATAGATAGATAGGTATACAGTCATAAAGAGAGAGACAGATAGATAGATAGATAGATAGATAGATAGATAGATAGATAGATAGATAGATAGATAGATAGATAGATAGATAGATAGATAGATAGATAGATAGATAGATAGATAGATAGATAGATAGATAGATAGATAGATGAAATAATACCAAACACTTTCAGCCTAATTTAGAGCTACGACTACAAGGTGGACGTTACAAATGGGAAGGTCATTTGCAAGTTCGTATAAAAGATGAACCATGGATGACAATTTGTGCTGATTTCTGGACTTTGAGAGAAGCAATGGTAGCATGTCATCAACTGAAAGACTTTGGGAAAGGAAAGCAAGCTCTTTTGGTAAGAAAACTTTTGTGGTTTTTTTTCTGCCTATCAAGTTCCTGTAGGACTAAATACTGACCAGAAAGAAATTAGGTCGTTTAATATGATATCAAATTTTTGGAAGAAGTTTTGATTATCTGAAACATTATATGTATTTGAATACTCAAACTTGCGAATTAAAATTTTCAGATTTTGATTTAAAAACTGTAATTTATTTTTCAAAACAAAATCTGGAACTCCCTTAACCGATGAAAAGTCTTTTGTGATGTTTAGCAAGACAATAAATATAAATAAAATAAGTCTAAAAAGTGATTTTCAACAATAAATCTTAGTAAATGGCTTTCTCCTTTTAATATCCTGAATAACCTATTGTCGATATTTCTGTAAAAATTTTTAAATTTGTTTCAAGTTGATAATCTTGAACTATTTGATATCGATAATTAAACTAAATTGACTTATACCTAAGAATGTAAAGTGTAGTAGAAGTCAGAAGTGCATTTCAAACAATCATTTGCCTTATTTTTCTTATAAAACGACATTGGAACAACTGTATAGGTAATGAAATATACGTCAGTATAGAGATATTCATTTAAATTTTATGTTATTTATTTTTTAAATCCCGAATAACTTATTATTGATCATGAATTTTCGACCTTTAAGCAAGAAAATTAAATGTAATATGGGTTACAGGAGCAATACCAAACATTCGTTGGCATTAATTTGTATTTCATAAAAACATCCAGAACAACCTAAAATACTAAAATTTTTGCTATGTTTTGGAGGGAAACTTAAAGAGGAAAAGCTATTTTCAATAGCCTTTTATTCTTTTTAATTTAAACGTATCGTTCCGACAGAATCAATGAAAAAAAAAAGTAAGCGGCTTTTATTTATTTAAATTTATTTAAATATTTATTTTATTTTAAAACAATCTAATAATTTAAAACCTTTTGTGGAATGTGGCCGTGACGCTTCTGCACGAAAGTCGCTGCATAAAAAAATAATAGTTATATTTCATGTACAGTTCACAGATATACATTGATAAGTGATACAGAAAATAAAAATAAAAATCTTTCTTTTTAAAAATATTGTTAACATAATCTCCCTTACATCTATGTATTGTTTTAGAAGTGGTGTATTATTATGAAAAAATCGCATGCATAATAAATTTTAAAAACAAAACAATATGCTTCTAGAAAAAGTAGCCATTGCACCTAAACTTTGCAAGCCGCAACGCATGATGAAATATGATTTTTAGTTTCTCTTCTAATTTTTTAGATCTGAGTGTGACAGACGAACAGACAGACATTTTTCATAAACCTAATAGCGGCTTTTACCCGTACGGGGGTCGCTAAAAATTGAACGTAAGAAAGTTACGCACAAAAAACAAAAGTATTAAATATGTTAAACTAGACATATATTACCCGCGGCCCGCGGGTCTTAATTTGCGTATCGCTGTCGATATAGTCACTGAGAGTGTTTTGTAAACAATTAAACAAATGATAATGTTATAAGTAAAGGGAATGCGTGAATGTAAAAATAGTATGAATGGAGCTATCAAAATAGCTAATCGACCTGAATCAATTTTTTCAAATAAAAACATTTGCTTGTAGGCCTACATATATTTGATTAAAATTTGAAATGAATAGACTTTATTATGTATGTTCATGTGTTAAAGTATAAAGTAGATCTATCATCTTTGAATTAGATCTTGAGCTAGAGATAGATCTAGATCTGGTAAGCGTGGTCGAGAGGCTTACTGCGCTTGAACTTTGCTTGTCTTGGCTACCTAGAAGGGGGCACGAGGTTTGACACCCGACTCGGGCAGAGTTGTGTTTACTGAGCGCCTAAAGGCATTACGGAAAAATTAACTCCTACATACCCCCTCCCCCCCCCCCACTGGTCCACAAATGAGATTGGACCAAAGCGCTCTGAGCATGCTATAAACATGAAAGTAGCGCTATATAAAAGCTATAATAATAATCTAGACTAATCTAGTTTCCCTTTAATGGGCTTTGTTGCTGCACATACAAATAATAAATGTGTCAGACGCGAATAGCCCAATTTTTCAGTAAAAGAAATTATAGAAGTCATTTCTCTATAGAAGTTACGAAGATTATATAATATAAAATCACTGACCTTTATATACTACAATAAATATAGGTATTTGCTGTCTATTTACAATTTATTTAGGTAGGTGCTGTTTTACTATTACACACCAAGTATCATAGTTTAGAAAAAGCCAGGTTCGTTTTTTGTGTGTGTGTGTAACGCTATTTGCTAACAACATATAGAGCTAAATTACAACTCTTTATTAGTATAATTAAATCTAACTATTAAATTCTGTATGAATGCATTGGTTAAATAGTAGATCTAGAGCTACTTATTATAAATGACATTATATTAATAAATTAAGTGGAATAGATCTATTGTTCTAGAACTTTAGAATCTACATATTTCTTGGCATCTCGTACAGCAAAGCAGACAAATTTACAAAAGCCGTCAAGTCGCAATATGTTCTGCATATATGTATCCAGTTCACGCCTTTCACGTTTCTGCGTATAATGTAGGCGTAGTCATATCACCACATGGGCACATGTGATTCGTAAAACATTAAAATACATAGTAAACACTGCACTCATCATTAATCTTCGGAATCACTGACATTGTCATCAAGTAGACTCTATATCTATATCTACATTTCAGATCGAATCTAGTTTAGAAATCTAGATTCTATCTTGAGACTAGATTGTCACTAGTCTAAATCTAGACTAAAGTCTATTGATTAGGATAGGCCTACATCTACTATCTAGATTATTTTATATAGAGTCTGTATCTAGATCTAGAATAATTCTATAGCCAGTCTAGATCAGACTCAGTAGATCTACTGTCTATACAATATTGAATATATTTCTACTTATAGATCTACTTTTCAACGCCAATATAATAATAATAAGGCTTGTCATCGAGTCGGAAGATTCATGAGGATCTAGAATGCAATATTTCCTATCGATACGCAGCCCCAGCTGTAACTTACATAGTTCCCACAACCAGGGCAGAAATAACCATTATCCGCCTATGGTCGATTAAGATTTTCTTTTCGCCGTCTGCGTCTGTCCTCGGCAGCGGATTTCCTTTTGGTCTTAAATGTGCATACCGCGGCCTTTGTGAGTGACCTCCAGCTGTCTGTCTCACTGACCAAAAAAGACTGCTTTTGGCATACGTTCGTCCCCCATACGGGGTACGTGCCCTGCCCAGCGTAACTGTCGGACTATAAGAAGTCCCTCTATACTAGTCCATACCGGCGTTCGCAAGGACATCGCTGTTTGTAGTGCTGTCAAGCCACCGTATGTTTATGATGGAGCTCAAGCATCTTTGGTGAAAGCGTTCAAGTAGTATTATGTGTTTTCTGTTTAATACCCATGTCTCAGATCCATATAGAAGGGTTGAGAGAACCACTGCTTGGTAAACACTTTTTTTTTGTAGGCAGCTGGAGCGATCTATTCCGCCAACTCACTCCTGGAGGCGTCCAAAAGCACTATTGGCCAGACCAGACGGTTATTAACTTCCTTGAAAGCGAAGTGTCATTCGATACTATGCTTCCTAGATATGTGAAGTGGTCTACCACGACAAGGGGACGTCCATTTATGGTGATCTTTAGGGCTGAGTAGGTTTTATTGGGTCGCTTCTGGATCATTACTTCTGCTTTCCCAAGGTTTATAGATAAACAAAAAGAAGAGGGATCGTATGCGAATTCTTTGACCGCCATCTGGAGATCATGTTCATTGTAGGCTAGCAGGGCTCTATCATCGGCATAGAGAAGCTCTGTTATGACCATTTCTTTTGAAAATTGCCGTCCGAACTAAACGTGATGTTGATACCTTCTTGCAATCGCTGCCTCATTTTTTTATATTTATAAGCTTAGTATTATTTTGGACCAATGGACCAACGACTGATAAGAGAAATCAGGTATAAACATCAGGAGAAAACACGACCCCTTAACTCAAGAAAAAATTTAGAAATTAAAACAGACACAAAATAGACAGTGAGGTTCATAAGAAACAAATATTCACAATTGATTACAGTAACACCTTTTTAAAAACACCTTCTAAAAATCATTAAAAGTTTTAAAATGACAATTATTATTTTAACAGACACACTTAAAATTATAGTATAATAATGTCAGTTTAATTTAAAAAGAGAACTGAAAAAAATTGTTGTAACTTTAGGTTAGGCACTCAACGAAAAGGCATGCAACTCAACACAGTTTAACAGGAAATAATAGTTGTGTTTATTCACTAGGACAAACACATAACATCCTTCAGCTTCCTCAGAGTTTATTACTAAGTATACCAGTCCTTTGCTACTTAACCCGAATGTGGACCAACGACAGCCTTCCCCGCTTCGCTCCAGGTCCCTACTACAACCTTCAGGCAGCACCAAAGTTGGCCTCTTAGTTTCCCAAACATTCAGACACTTCACAATTCCTGATGCATTGTTATTCTCTCTCTTCTAGTGTCTTCCTGTTTTCATTCAACAGTGCGCTAGTGCGCACCTCAAGCACTGGTGCAAAGCAGGGTTACAACAGTATAATAATGTCAGTTTAATTTAAAAAGAGAACTGAAAAATGCAAAGATATACAAGGAAAAAAGGCACTTCCGGCCCAATTTATGATTCTACTTTTTAATCAAAGAAACGAAACGCATTAGTTCAACATTGCCCATTTAAATATTGGCTTGGATAGATAGTTCGTTCTGCGCAAGCGTGACCTTTTTTGTTAGATGTACGCGATTAATGAATGGAGCAATTAAAATGTATTTAGGCCTATTGTGAGTATGTCAACATAGCGAACGAATGTATGAAAAATGCTTTAGAAAAACAAATTAGAATGTTAATTTGATTAAAATATGAAATGAATGTGTTAAAGTATAAAACTATCTTTGCAAAGAGAAGTCCTATCATCTTAGAGTTGAATTAGAGTTTTAGACCTATGAATAGAGAGATGTGTAACCTTTCGGGTAATGTCTTATGAAAGAATGTACGTCAGGAATTCTAAATTCGAAGATATAAGGAACGAATTTATGTAAAAATGCTTTTGAAACACAAATTTGAAGCTTAATTTTATTAAATAATGAAATCAATAGACTAGTGTAGTTCATAAGTCCTAAGTTTGTTTTAGGGCTACAATATATACACCACGGTCCCAGTTGGTACCCAAGAAACATGTATGCAAGATTGGTCAAACAGTTTTGATTTCTATTCTGCACATACATACATACTTACGCCTTACATTCTACTTTATAGTATAGATATAAAACTTTAACCCTAACCTATTGGAACGATACTACGAATAACAAATCTCTAAAACGCGGTTTGAAAAATTCGTAGCCTGAATAAATGCCGCTAAAAACGCAAGCTTTCTATTAAACCTTTGTATTTTATTTCGGTATTTCCCTAAAGGCCGCAGTCTTTATATAATGCATACAAAGAAATAGCAAAAAAAAAATTTTTTTTCCCTGAATCAACTTATTTTCAATTTTCCTCACTGCATATTGTATTTTCATACTCGCTTCCTTTTAGTAAATAAAACTGAACCTAATAGCAACATGGGCCTCAGATCTGGAAGAAAAGCGTACCATGCGTAAAAAGGCCAGCTCCTCTACCACCAAAGTGAAAGCCACCTTAACCTGCGATATTTGTGGACGGGAGTGTCTCTCCAATATAGGTCTCCACAGCCACATGAAAAAGTGTTCGAGATGAACCATTGTCGCTCCACTACTGAAGCAACAAATATCATTAAAAAGACGTATAGTTTGTTCAAGATAAATATTTTTACTAGTTCTATAGCAACATTTAAATTAATTTCTTTTAAAAGTTGAAAAATTACAACTGTTAAAGTAGAATATTGATTATCGTTAGAGCCGTTTTCGAGATCCGTGTCCACTCACCATTATTCATTCCACTCCGAAATTGTGACTTCTTTAAACGTACTGTACCAAGAAAACAAGATAAACATTTAAACAAATACTTTTTTTTTTCATAAAGACAATATATCCTTTGCACAATTTGTAGAGCGATTATTTTTCTCTTAATAACTAATGAATGTTAAATTTAAACAATGGAAAAAAATTTTACCCCGACCCCCCTCCCAATCCCTGTTAAGCGAATATATAGATCTAATTGACCTTATAATATTCCAATGATAGGCCTTTAGATCTACTTACAAGACGAGGCGCAAAATGTTATTGTACATTTGTGTCAGGATTTCGTGATTTTACCATCACAAAAGAGATACAAGACACCGATAGCAAAGACAAACAGACACTAACACTCTTTTGTTCCCCTGGCAATCAAATCATTAAATAAGAACAATCTGGTATAAACTTTGTCACATGTAAATTATGAGTGAGTCTGGTGTGAATGTACACTTTGGTTTCTTATAGTTATAATGTTTTTTGTTTGGTGTAGTGATCAAATTGTAAGACAAATTTCCTTACGGATAATAAAGATTATTATTATTATTATTATTATTATTATTATTTATTAAACTCTTCAATGAATAGGCAAATACCCGAAAATATGTAGTCCGTTCAAGATGAATATTTTCTCGTTCTCTAGCCAAATTTAAATGTAATTCTTTTGATACTTTCAAAAATTAGGACATAATTATTCTATATTGCATTCTGACCATTCATTCTTTCGTTTTTGTACCTTAGAATAGGTTCTTCCTGGAGTTAGTGGAAAGACAGTAGACACCCCGCACTTGGCAGCTCCCTCAGTGAGAACCAAACATTATTTCCGGCATTTGAAACTAAACAAGATTACAAAGAGGAGTCTCCCATCGGATCCCTGTCGGATCCGCCTATTTGCAAGGAATATTCAAGACGTGATTTTGTTTTGATTGTCCAAAGTAATAATGTTTCAAAGATTCATTTGGCGTTGTAAAAAAATGTTTTTTTTTGTAAAATGTTTTACATGTTCGGATGTTCCTTCAAAGTTGAAGAACTTCCTTAGTAGATCCTCCCGATTGACGACGGGGGATGGCAGCGAGCAGGGTATGAACCCGGGACCATCGAGGCAATCAGTCCAGCGCGCTAACCGCACGACCAGACATTGCTGTTAACTTAATAACAAACTAATAGCACATTATTGATAAAGAGATTTTTTAGACATTTGGGCATTACAACTACCGTATATGTACACTGTTAAGATAGATACTTGAAATAAAATGACACTTTTGTAATATAAACAAATTAGTTTCTTTATCAGCCATCTTAGCTCACAGAATAATGTCCCCTATGAATGGGCATAACTCTTCCTACTATATACAATATACCTAAAATGGGGGTAATCTAGAATATTATGAGTTACTGAAAGGGGCGTAACATTCCATCAACTCTCCTCCCTAAAAAAAAATAGAAAAAAAAAAGTTAAAAGAATACAATCAAATCCACAAAACTATTTACATTATGGTAAATATGTGCAGTCCTTCTTAAGCATAGTACCCATATCTTATAGGTTTCTGAAGAGTAGCTCTAGGTCGCAGAGAGTACTGATGAGTGTCTTTGGGTGTTTAATGGACCGTTACTACATTCATTCTCTACGTCTGGGAAAATGTCAACACACTCACTTTCTGTGTCTGGAGAAATGTCTTTATTTTTAGAGGTGTCGTTATGTGTCTTCTGTTCCTTTGGTACCATTTTCGCCTTGTTTGATGTAAGCAGGTTCATTAACTTGCTTACATACTCTGCCTTGTCTCCAGGTTGGATCATTAGGCGATTGATAGAATACTTTCTGTCACGAGCTGTTTTGTTATAGTCTTCTTACACTTTGCTGACGCTTCTTTTGTTGGACTGTGGTTTCTTGTTGAGAAACTTTTGCAGGATGCTCTTCTCTTGGCAATATCATCCTTGCTGTCCTTCCAAATAACATCTGAGCCGGACTTAAATTGGTATCTTGCCTGGGTGTGTTTCTGAATTGTAATAGGGCTTCAAACGCATCTGATTTACTTTCTTTGGATTTTTGCATCAAATTCTTTAATATTTTTACTGCTGAGGTAGCTTTACCTTTTGATTGTTGATGTCCTGGTGATGATTTTAAATGATGGACATCCTATGATTCCATAAATGTGGTAAATTAAACAGATGAAAACTGAGGTGCAAACTTGGGGACCCCTACCAGATGCAAACTTGGGGACCCCTACCAGGTAAATAAGTTTTTCAGTTTTCTTATAACAACTTGACTTGTTGTCATGTGCAAATGTTCCACTTCTATAAAATTTGAATAGTAGTCAACATAGCAAGGTATTGTTGGTTGAATATTTAATATGAATCTATTCCAACTTGTCCCAGGGTTTTAAATACTCATTATGCTGCATTAAACTTTCTTTTTGGTTTGCAGGTTTACTTTTCTGACAGGGTTGGCATGCATGAACTATTTCTTTTATTCTTGCCGCTATTCCCGGCCAGAAAACTGCGTCCCTTGCCCTTCTCATCATGGCAACATACCCTAATTGTGCTGCATGTAGTTTAGTCTCAACTTCTTTTCTTAATGCTCTTGGGATAATTATTCTCTCCCCTTTCATTAGAAGTCCATCCTCATAGGTCAGTACATCTGCAGTTGACAACACTGTTTACATTTTGGTCTAATATGATGCTTGTCTGACCAACCGTTCAGTATGTACTGTCTCAACATCCACATCTCATTGTCTATATTGACTGCATCTTTAACTTTATTTAACATTATATCTGAGAGGCTCAGTCCTACCGTATGGATGGAGGGGTCAGGAAAATTTTCCTGCACGGGCAAATGGTCTCTGCTTAACGTGTCGGCAATCTGTAATCTGTTTCCTTTTGGTATACTGGTAATGAACATAGTAGATTCGTAGCGGTACAAACGCATCATTAAGCTTTGAACCCTTTTAGGTGCACAACTGAGGGGCTTATTTTCCAATGGTTTATGATCATTCTGTATTATTATGGGTCTGCCGTACGTGGACTGGTCAAACTTTTCTAGATCTACTACTACAGCAAATAGTTCTTTTTCAATTTGTGCCCACTTTTTCTGAGGCTCCGTGAGTGACCTTAATGTATATGCTATGGGGTTGTCATCTTGCAGCAGTACATCTCCTAGACCATCTTGACCTCTGTCCGCCTGAATAGTTACTTTCTTCTCATGGTTGAAATAACTTAGGGTTCCATGATTATATATCTTCAGTTTGACACTATTAAATGCTTTCTCACAGTCATTCGACAACACGAATAGCATGTGTTTCTTAGTCATTTCTGTTATTGGCTGTAGGTCTGCTGAAAGACCTAAATGAATCTTGACAGATATTGTATCTTTCCACAAAATCTCCGAACCGATGTAATGTCTTCAGAGGTTCTTTGATTTGTTATGCCTCTCACCTTGTTTGGATTTGGTTTTATCCCTGACCGGGAAATAATGTTCCCACAAAAACACAATTTCTGATTTTCGGATTACTGATTTCTTTTTATTTACTCTGATGTTCTTTTCCTTTAGTCTATTAATTTTGGTTTTCCTCATGCTAGCCTCTTGTACCGTGTCACCTTTGCCAATTACCATTATATCACGAACTACGTTAAAACATCCTGCTGGTCCCTCCAACGCATCATTCATATGTCATTGAAAACTTCCGAGCTTACTTTGAGACTAGGATAATGTCTCTTAATTTTGTTCGTTTTGTCTGTAGGTCTGTCTGTCCGTCACGTTAAGATCGAAAAAAAAAAAGACTAAATCTGGCTGAAAACATGGGTTAACGTTTCAAAATTAATATAAACCTTGATATAATGCTTAGTAGACTTGAGGGAACTTTTTTTAATCGGCTTTTTAAAAGTGCTTTTATTTTTTCCACTCTTGTGTCCTCCCCAAGGGCTCATGTGGGCCCCAATGGGGCATGAGTCATAAGCCCGAACGCAATGAAACCGCACTTGCCGGGGTTGCTACGTGGGCCTCTAATGGTGTGGGACCAGTTTCATTGAACACCTTCGCGCCATGGATGCCACTTTATAACTGTAAATAAATACATCGTCTATTGTTACTTCCTTTCGTTGAGTGCTTGCCTTAAATTTACTACAAGTGTCTGGAAGTGGAATTTGGGCGGCTTAACAAAAGGAAAGAATGACAACGCTGAGGAAGCTAGACGAACTGAGCTACAAACAGTTGAAGGAGGAGCTCCGAGCCAGAGAGCTGAAGATCTTTTTGGGCATGAGAAAAGATGAGACCTACTTGTTTGAGGTAAATCCAGATTTAGCGATCTCCTGAACACCATGCAGGACCTGTTACGAGAACGAAGCGAACCAATAAATACCTTGCAGGGTTCGATGAATGATTTGATGGACAAACTGATAGGACAGATCGAACCAGAGAGAAATTCAACATTGAACCGTTACTCATTCAAGACTGTGGCTGCACTGGTAGGCCTAGTTACAAAGAATGCGTTGGTGGTATTAGTGTCTGTGACAATGATGACAAATCCTACCATTATGACTTTCAAGAGGAGAAATGTTACAATAATTGCTGCGATGATCTTAACAATAAGTACTCAAAGGAAAAGAATGAGACAGTAGAAGAAATAGGAGAAGAAGTCTGATATGCGACTGAAGAAGTCTGATATGCGACTGAAATTTCGCTGTACATGCTATGAGTAACACATCGACCCGGACAGATCAAAACAACTTTGGGCCTGCGTCCGAGCCTGTCGCTTCGCACCTTAAAGACTTCTGTCCGTCAGCCAGTGCATACGAGGGGAACAGACGTGATTTAGACTAGATCAAGATCTATAATTTCTATTTCTAGACTTAAAGTATAGATTTGTTATTAAGTTAACAGCAATGCCTGGTCGTGCAGTTAGCGCGCTGGACTGATTATCTTCGACGATCCCGGTTTCATACTATGCTCGCTGCCATCCCCGTCGTCCAGCGGGAGATTTTGATAAGGAAGTAAATTATCGTTAACTTTGAAGGAACATCCAAAACATGTAAAACATTTTACAGGAAAAAAACATTTTTACATTACCAAATGAATCTTTGAAACATTATTACTTTTGACAATCAAAACAAAATCAAGTCTTGAATAATTCTTGTGAATAAGCGGATCCGAAAGGGATCCAACTCCGACAGGGCCACCACTGAGTTTGTGTGACAACACAAACTCTCTTTGTAAACTAGTTGTTTTTTTGGTACAGTTGTGGTTTTGTTGATTGTAGTTCATCCGAATGGCTTCTGATATTCACGCAGAAAATATTGAAACATGCCTTTTCACCTGCCTAAGTTAAACACTTAGGGGGCTGATACTGAGTTTCTGTTTCCACACAAACTATCTTTGTAATCGTTTTTATCACCCAAATTTTCAACAAATTGTCACAGGGCAAAAAAGAAACAACGTGGATGCCGCCTTGGCAATTTAATGAGCTTGTATATGATTTAACTAAACACACACGCACACACGTACAAACACACACACACACAGATATATATATATATATATATATATATATATATATATATATATATATATATATATATATATATATATATATATATATATATTATAAAGTAGAATGTGAGGTGTATGTATGTATGTATGTTACTTATAGACATCAAAACCGCTTGACCAATCTTGATAAAACTAGGCAGGAATGTTCCTTGAGTACCAACTTAGACCGTAGTGTTTGTATTGTAGCCCTAAAACAAACTTAAGACCCTCAAAAAAAAAATAAAGTTGTCCGACTCTATTACAGCTATAGTATTTTATGGATCTAGGCCATGTCTACAATGTTGACATAAGAAAAGATAGAAAGGATTTAGACCTAGATCTAATTTTAAAAAATACACTTTGCGCAGATAGTTTTTTACATTGACACATGAAAATACAAAAGAAGATCCATTGATTTCATTATATAATAAAATTAACCTTCAATTTTGTGTTTCAAAAGCATTTTTTACATAAATTAGTTCCTGATATCTGTGACTACAGATTTCCTGACGAACATTCTTTCATTAGCCAATACCGTAATGAATCGCGTACTAAAAATTAATTCGTTTAATTGTTTACTTTATAATCCCATCCCTAGATCTAAAACTCTAATTCAACTCTAAGATGATAAAACTTCTCTTCGCACAGATAGTTTTATACTTTAACACATAAACATATTAATTTAAGTCCATTCATTTCATATTTTGATCAAATAAACATTCAAATTTGGTTTTCTAAAGCTACATTCGTCTACGTAAGCTGCCAAGCCGAGTTGAGATAGGCCTAGATCTATATTCATTCATGAATCGCGTACTAAAAATTATTTCGTTTAATTGTTCAATTTATAATCCCATTTATTTAACAAAGCTATCGCTCTTTTCGTTTTTAATAGATAAGAATGTATCGACTTCGGGTAAACCATTTTCGCAAAACTAATTTTATTTTCGTAGCAAAAGAGAAATAACGTGAAAGGATCATTAGCTACGTTTAACATACATCTAAATCCAATCCACTAGATTATTCAAAAGCAAATGTTTTAATTTTAAAAAATGGATTTAAGCCTATTAGCTATTTTGATTTGATAGCTTCATTCACACTATTTTTACATTGACACATTCGCTTTACTTATTACATTATTATTTCGTTTAATTGTTTACAAAACACTCTCAGTGACTATATCGACAGTAATGCACAAATAAAGACCCGCGGGTCGCGGGTAACATATGTCTAGTATATTATAAAGTAGAATGTGTGGTGTATGTATGTATGTTTGTATGTATGTATGTATGTATGTTACTTATAGACATCAAAACCGCTTGACCAATCTTGATAAAACTAGGCAGGAATGTTCCTTGGGTACCAACTTAGACCGTAGTGTATGTATTGTAGCCCTAAAACAAACTTAAGACCCTAAAAAAAATAAAGTTGTCCGACTCTATTACAGCTATAGTATTTTATGGATCTAGGCCATGTCTACAATAATGACATGAGAAAGATAGAAAAGATTTAGACCTAGATCTAATTTTAAGAAATACACTTTGCGCAAATAGTTTTTTACTTAGACACATGAAAATACAAAAGAAGATCCATTGATTTCATTATATATAAAATTAACCTTCAATTTTGTGTTCAAAAGCATTTTTTACATAAATTAGTTCCTGATATCTGTGACTACAGATTTCCTGACGAACATTCTTTCATTAGACAATACCGTAATGAATCGCGTACTAAATATTAATTCGTTTAATTGTTTACTTTATAATCCCATCCCTAGATCTAAAACTCTAATTGAACTCTAAGATGATAAAACTTCTCTTCGCACAGGTAGTTTTATACTTTAACACATAAACATAGGCTATTAATTAAAGTCCATTCATTTCATATTTTGATCAAATAAACATTCAAATTTGGTTTTCTAAAGCTACATTCGTTTACGAAAGCTGCGAAGCCGAGTTGAGATAGGCCTAGATCTATATTCATTCATGAATCGCGTACTAAAAATTATTTCGTTTAATTGTTACTTTATAATCCCATCCCTAGATCTAAAACTCTAATTCAACACTAAGATGATAAAACTTCTCTTCGCACAGATAGTTTTATACTTTAACACATAAACATATTAATTAAAGTCCATTCACTTCATATTTTGATCAAATAAACATTCAAATTTGGTTTTCTAAAGCTACATTCGTCTACGTAAGCTGCCAAGCCGAGTTGAGATAGGCCTAGATCTATATTCATTCATGAATCGCGTACTAAATATTATTTCGTTTAATTGTTCACTTTATAATCCCATTCATATAACAAAGCTATCGCTCTTTTCGTTTTTAATAGATAAGAATGTATCGACTTCGGGTAAACCCATTTTCGCAAAACTAATTTTATTTTCGTAGCGAAAGAGAAATAACGTGAATGGATCATTAGCTACGTTTAACATACATCTAAATCCAATCCACTAGATTATTCAGAAGCATTTTTTACATAAATTAGTACTGTGACTACAGATTAGTATCTGTGACTACAGATTTTCTGGCGAACATTCTTTCATTAGACATTACTATTACCAAATGGTTACACATTTAACACATCTCTCTACTGAGGCTATTCCTAGTTCTAGGTCTAAAACTCTTATTTACCTCTAAGATGATAAAACTTCTTTTCGCAAATATAGTTTTATGCTTTAACACATAAACATACTAATTACTGTCCATTCATTTCATATTTTAATCAAATTAACATTCAAATTTGTTTTTCTAACGCATTTTTAATACATTCGTTCGCTGTTCGCTAAAGCTGCGTAGCGGTGTTGAGATAGGCCTATATTCATTCATTCAAAAAAGTTCACGCATGCGTAGCACAGAATGAACTCTATAAAAGCCAATGTTTATTCTAGATTAGTCTAGATCTAGATCTATGTCTAACTGAAGATCTACTTTATACACATAAACATACAAAATTAAGTCTATCCATCTCAAATTTTAATCAAATATATGTTGGCCTAAAAGCAAATGTTTTAAGTTGAAAAAAATGGATTTAAGCTTATTAGCTATTTTGATTTGATAGCTTCATTCACACTATTTTTACATTGACACATTCGCTTTACTTATTACATTATTATTTCGTTTAATTGTTTACAAAACACTCTCAGTGACTATATCGACAGTAATGCGCAAATAAAGACCCGCGGGTCTTGGGTAACATATTTCTAGTCTATATTATAAAGTAGAATGTGAGGTGTATGTATGTATGTATGTTACTTATAGACATCAAAACCGCTTGACCAATCTTGTTAAAACTAGGCAGGAATGTTCCTTGGGTACTAACTTAGACCGTAGTGTATGTATTGTAGCCCTAAAACAAACTTAAGACCCCTTAAAAAAAATAAAATTGTCCGACTCTATTACAGCTATAGTATTTTATGGATCTAGGCCATGTCTACAATGTTGACATGAGAAAAGATAGAAAGGATTTAGACCTAGATCTAATTTTAAGAAATACACTTTGCGCACATAGTTTTTTACTTAGACACATGAAAATACAAAAGAAGATCCATTGATTTCATTATATAATAAAATTAACCTTCAATTTTGTGTTTCAAAAGCATTTTTTACATAAATTAGTTCCTTATATCTGTGACTACATATTTCCTGACGAACATTCTTTCATTAGACAATACCGTAATGAATCGCGTACTAAATATTAATTCGTTTAATTGTTTACTTTATAATCCCATCCCTAGATCTAAAACTCTAATTCAACTCTAAGATGATAAAACTTCTCTTCGCACAGATAGTTTTATACTTTAACACATAAACATATTAATTAAAGTCCATTCATTTCATATTTTGATCAAATAAACACTCAAATTTGGTTTTCTAAAGCTACATCCAATTACTAAAGCTGCGAAGCCGAGTTGAGATAGGCCTAGATCTATATTCATTCATGAATCGCGTACTAAATATTATTTCGTTTAATTGTTCACTTTATAATGTCATTTATTTAACAAAGCTATCGCTCTTTTCGTTTTTAATAGATAAGAATGTATCGGCTACGGGTAAACCCATTTTCGCAAAACTAATTTTATTTTCGTAGCGAAAGAGAAATAACGTGAAAGGATCATTAGCTACGTTTAACATACATCTAAATCCAATCCACTAGATTATTCAAAAGCATTTTTTACATAAATTAGTACCTGATATCTTTGACAACAGATTTCCTGGCGAACATTCTTTCATTAGACAATACTATTACCAAATGGTTACACATTAACACATCTCTCTACTGAGTCTATTCCTAGGCATAGGTCTAAAACTCTTATTGAACTCTAAGTTGATAAAACTTCTTTTCGCAAAGATAGTTTTATGCTTTAACACATAAAAATTCATTTCATATTTTAATCAAATTTACATTCAAATTTGTTTTTCTAAAGCATTTTTAATACATTCGTTCGCTGTTCGCTAAAGCTGCTTAGCCGTGTTGAGATAGGCCTATATTCATTCATGAAAAAAAGTTCACGCATGCGCAGCACAGAATGAACTCTATAAAAGCCAATTTTTAACTCTAGATTAGTGTAGATTTAGATCTATGTCTACCTCAAGATCTACATTATATTTTATACACATGAACATAAAAAATTTAGTCTAATCATCTCAAATTTTAATCAAATATATGTAGGCCTACAAGCAAATGTTTTAATTTGAAGAAAAAAAAAGGATTTAAGCCTATTAGCTATTTTGATTTGATAGCTTCATTCACACTATTTTTACATTGACACATTCGCTTTACTTATTACATTATTATTTCGTTTAATTGTTTACAAAACACTCTCTGTGACTATATCGAAAGTAATGCGCAAATAAAGACCCGCGGGTCGCGGGTAACATATGTCTAGTATATATATATATAATCCATTCATTTCATATTTTGATCAAATAAACATTCAAATTTGGATTTTGGTTTTTTTAAGAGACTACATTCGTTTACGAAAGCTGCGAAGCCGAGTTGAGATAGGCCTAGCTCTATTTTCATTCATGAATCGCGTACTAAAAATTATTTCGTTTAATTTTTTACTTTATAATCCCATCCCTAGATCTAAAACTCCAATTCATCTCTAGGATGATAAAACTTCTCTTCGCACAGATAGTTTTATACTTTAACACATAAACATACTAAATATAGTCCATTCATTTCATATTTTGATCAAATTAACATTGAAATTTGGTTTTCTAAAGCGTTTTTAATAGACTACATTCGTTTACGAAAGCTGCGAAGCCGAGTTGAGATAGGCCTAGATTCATTAATGAATCGCGTACTAAAAATTATTTCGTTTAATTGTTCACTTTATAATCCCATTCATTTAACAAAGCTATCGCTCTTTTCGTTTTTAATAGATATGAATGTATCGGCTTCGGGTAAACCCATTTTCGTAGTGAAAGAGAAAAAACTTGAAAGGATCATTAGCTAAGTTTAACATACATCTTAATCCAATCTACTACATTAGTAAACACAAACTTAGACCCGCAGGCCGCGGGTAATGCCAGGCTAGTATATTATAAAGTTGAAAGTAAAGCGTATGTATGTATGTATGTAGGCTATGTATGTATGTCCCCGTATAGAAATCAAAACCTTTTGACCGATCTTGATAAAATTTTATAGAAATGTTCCTTGGGTACTAACTTAGACCGTAGTGTATGTATTGTAGCCCTAAAACAAACTTAAGACCTTCAAAAAAAATAAAAAAAATTGACCAGCTCTATGAAAGCATTATAACTTCATCGATCTAGGCAATGTTTACCTGAGAAAAGATCGAAAGGATCTAGATCTAGATCTAATTTTAAGAACAACACTTTGCGCAGATAGTTTTTTACTTGACACATGAAAATACAAAATAAAGTCCATTGATTTCATTATTTAATAAAATTAACCTTCAAATTTGTGTTTCAAAAGCTTTTTTTACATAAATTCGTTCCTTATATCTTCAAATGTAGAATTCCTGATGAGCATTCTTTCATTAAACAATACCGTAATGTTACACATCTTTCCATTCTTAGGTCTAAAACTCTATTTCAGTGCTAAGAATATATAACTTCTCTTCGCAAAGCTAGTTTTATATTTTAACACATGAAAACACTAATTATAGTCCATTCATTTCATATTTTGACCAAATTAACATTCAAATTGGATTTTCTAAAGCATTTTTCATACATATATTGGCTAGAACTGCGAAGCCGTATTCTAATAGTTTCATTCATTCGCGTAATCTAATAGAAAAGGTCACGCAGACCGAAATGTTTCGAAACTCTCTTTTCTTATGTCTAAAACACTATTTCAGTACAAAGATGATAGAACTTCTCTTCGCAAAGATAGTTTTATAATTAAACACATTAACACACTAATTATAGTTCATTAATTTCATATTTTAATCAAATTAACATTCAAATTTGTTTTTCTAAAGCATTTCTACATAGATCTACATTTGTTCGCCAATGTTTTCATTAAAAAAAATTGAATTTAGGTCAATTTTTTAGCTCCATTCATAATATTTTTTAAAATCATGAATTCATGCTTTCGCTTTACTTATAACATAATTATTTTCTTTAATTGTTTCTAATGCACTCAATCAGTGACTATATCAGCAATACGCAAGTCAAGACCCGCGGGCAGCGGGTAATATCTGTCTACTCTATATTATACAGTAGAAAGTAAGGCGTATGTATGTATGTATGTATGTATGTATGTATGTATGTATGTATGTATGTATGTATGTATGTATGTATGTATGTTAGGTATTCCTAAAATCAAAACCGTTTGACCAATCTTGATAAAACTTGGCAGAAATGTTCATTGGGTACTAATTTAGACCGTAGTATATGCATTGTAGCCCTAAACCAAACTTAAGACCCTTAAAAAAAATTTGACCAACTCTATGAAAGCATTATAACTTCATCGAAAGGATCTAGATCTAGATCTAATTTTAAGACTACACTTTGCGCAGATAGTTTTTTACTTTGACACACGAAAATACAAAAGATAGTCTATTGATTTCATTAGGTTATAAAATTAACCTTCAGTTTTGTGTTTCAAAAGCATTTTTACATAAATTCGTTCCATATATCTGCGAATTCAGACGTCCTGACTTACTTTATAATCCCATTCATTTAACAAATCGGGTAAACCCGTTTTAATTGTACTTTATATCCTATTTATCTATCGCTCCTTTCGTTTTTAATAGATATGAATGTATCGGCTTCGGGTAAACCCATTTTCGCAAAACTTCTTTTATGTCCGTAGCGAAAGAGAAAAATTTGAAAGGATCATTAGCTAAGTTTAACATATCTCTAAATCCAATCCACTAGTTTAGTAAAGAAAAAATAAGGCCCGCAGGCCACGGGTAATGTCAGGCTAGTATATTATAAAGTAGAAAGTAAAGCCTATATATGTATATATGTATGTATGTATGTGCCGAATAGAAATCAAAACCGTTTAACCAATTTTGAGACAACTTGGCAGAAATGTTCCTTAGGTACTAACTTAGACGGTAGTGTATGTATTGTAGCCCTAAAACAAACTTAAGACCCTCAAAAAAAGTTAACCAACTCTATGAAAGCATTATAACTACATCGATCTAGGCTATGTTTATCATATTTACATGAAAAGATCGAAAGGATCTAGATCTAGATCTAATTTTAAGAACTGTACTTTGCGCAGATAGTTTTTTACTTTGACACATGAAAATACAAAATATAGTCTATTGATTTCATTATTTAATAAAATTAACCTTCAAATTTGTGTTTCAAAAGCATTTTTACATAAATTCGTTCCTTATATCTGCGAATTTAGCATTCCTGAAGAACATTCTTTCATTAGACATTATGCGAAATGTTACACATCTTTCCTAGGTCTAAAACTCTAATTCAACTTTAAGATGATAAGAACTTCTCTTCGCAAAGATAGTCTCATACTTAAGCACATAAATATACTAATTATAGTTCAATAATTTTATATTTTAATCAAATTAATATTCAAATTTGTTTTTCTAAAGCATTTTTCATACATTCGTTCGCTAGAGCTGCAAAGCCGTGTTGAGATATATATTCTAATAGTTTCATTCATGAATCTAATTTAAAAAGGTCACGCATGCTCAGAGCGAAGCCTTCGCGCGCAGAATGAACTCTAGATTAGTCTAGATATAGGTCTATGTCTAACTTAATATCTAGATCTACTTTTATACTTTAACAAATGAAGATACAAAATTAAATCTATTCATTTCAAATTTTAATCAAATATATGTCGACCTACAAGGAAATGTTTTTATTTGAAAAAAATGGTTTTAAGTTCATTAGCTATTTCGATAGCTCCATTCATAGTATTTTTACATTCACGCATTTCTTTTACTTATAAATTATTATTATTTGGTTTAATTGTTTACAAAACACTCTCAGTGACTATATCGAAAGTGATACGCAAAATAAGACCCGCGAGCTGCGGGTAAATTATGTCTAGTCTATATTATAAAGTAGAATGTGAGGGGTATGTATGTATGTATGTATGTATGTATGTATGGATGTATGTTACTTATAGACATCAAAACCGCTTGACCAATCTTGATAAAACTAGGCAGGAATGTTCCTTGGGTACCAACTTAGACCGTAGTGTATGTATTGTAGCCCTAAAACAAACTTAAGACCCTCAAAAAAAATAAAGTTGTCCGACTCTATTACAGCTATAGTATTTTATGGATCTAGGCCATGTCTACAATGTTGACATAAGAAAAGATAGAAAGGATTTAGACCTAGATCTAATTTTAAGAAATACACTTTGCGCAGATAGTTTTTTACTTTGACACATGAAAATACAAAAGAAGATCCATTGATTTCATTATATAATAAAATTAACCTTCAATTTTGTGTTTCAAAAGCATTTTTTACATAAATTAGTTCCTGATATCTGTGACTACAGATTTCCTGATGAACATTCTTTCATTAGACAATACCGTAATGAATCGCGTACTAAAAATTATTTCGTTTAATTGTTTACTTTATAATCCCATCCCTAGATCTAAAACTCTAATCCAACTCTAAGATGATAAAACTTCTCTTCGCACAGATAGTTTTATACTTTAACACATAAATATATTAATTAAAGTCCATTCATTTCATATTTTGATCAAATAAACATTCAAATTTGGTTTTCTAAAGCTACATTCGTTTACGAAAGCTGCGAAGCCGAGTTGAGATAGGCCTAGATCTATATTCATTCATGAATCGCGTACTAAAAATTATTTCGTTTAATTGTTTACTTTATAATCCCATCCCTAGATCTAAAACTCTAATCCAACTCTAAGATGATAAAACTTCTCTTCGCACAGATAGTTTTATACTTTAACACATAAATATATTAATTAAAGTCCATTCATTTCATATTTTGATCAAATAAACATTCAAATTTGGTTTTCTAAAGCTACATTCGTTTACGAAAGCTGCGAAGCCGAGTTGAGATAGGCCTAGATCTATATTCATTCATGAATCGCGTACTAAAAATTATTTCGTTTAATTGTTTACTTTATAATCCCATCCCTAGATCTAAAACTCTAATCCAACTCTAAGATGATAAAACTCTTCGCACAGATAGTTTTATACTTTAACACATAAATATATTAATTAAAGTCCATTCATTTCATATTTTAATCAAATAAACATTCAAATTTGGTTTTCTAAAGCTACATTCGTTTACGAAAGCTGCGAAGCCGAGTTGAGATAGGCCTAGATCTATATTCATTCATGAATCGCGTACTAAAAATTATTTCGTTTAATTGTTTACTTTATAATCCCATCCCTAGATCTAAAACTCTAATCCAACTCTAAGATGATAAAACTTCTCTTCGCACAGATAGTTTTATACTTTAACACATAAATATATTAATTAAAGTCCATTCATTTCATATTTTGATCAAATAAACATTCAAATTTGGTTTTCTAAAGCTACATTCGTTTACGAAAGCTGCGAAGCCGAGTTGAGATAGGCCTAAATCTATATTCATTCATGAATCGCGTACTAAAAATTATTTCGTTTAATTGTTTACTTTATAATCCCATCCCTAGATCTAAAACTCTAATCCAACTCTAAGATGATAAAACTTCTCTTCGCACAGATAGTTTTATACTTTAACACATAAATATATTAATTAAAGTCCATTCATTTCATATTTTGATCAAATAAACATTCAAATTTGGTTTTCTAAAGCTACATTCGTTTACGAAAGCTGCGAAGCCGAGTTGAGATAGGCCTAGACTTATATTCATTCATGAATCGCGTACTAAAAATTATTTCGTTTAATTGTTCACTTTATAATCCCATTTATTTAACAAAGCTATCGCTCTTTTCGTTTTTAATAGATAAGAATGTATCGACTTTGGGTAAACCATTTTCGCAAAACTAATTTTATTTTCGTAGTGAAACTGAAATAACGTGAAAGGATCATTAGCTACGTTTAACATAATCTAAATCCAATCCACTAGATTATTCAAAAGCAAATGTTTTAATTAAAAAAAAAAATGGATTTAAGCCTATTAGCTATTTTGATTTGATAGCATTATTCACACTATTTTTACATTGACACATTCGCTTTACTTATTACATTATTATTTCGTTTAATTGCTTACAAAACACTCTCAGTAAATATATCGAAAGTAATGCGCAAATAAAGACCCGCGGGTCGCGGGTAACATATGTCTAGTATACTATAAAGTAGAATGTAAGGCGTTTGTATGTATGTATGTTGCGCATAGAAATCAAAACCGTTTAACCAATCGTGATAAAACTTGGCAGAAATGTTCCTTGGGTACTAACTGGAACCGTAACGTATGTATGGTAGCCTAAAACAAACTTAAGACCTGGAAAAAAAAAGTTTCTCAACTCTATTAAAGCCTTAGTATTAATTGGATCTAGGCCATGTTTACCATGTCAACATGATGAGACAAGTCGAAGAGGTTGCTCATGCGCAGAGATGAAAATCTCTAGGCTCTAGGTTTAAATTAGCTCTCATTCAAGAAAATATTTTTTTTTTTTTACATTTACACATTAGCATTCAAATTAGTGTCTATTTATTTCATTATTTAATGAAAAATAACCTTCGCATTTGAGCTTACAAAATATTTTTTACATAAGATAGTTCGCTCTAAATGTAAATAGCTTTAAAAGTCTTGACATATTTTTCCGTTACTCGCGGCACCATTACATGCGCCGCGTAGTGGTACAAATGAAATGAACTTCAGATCATAATAATATCGCACATTATAAAGACATACTATTAAACTAATGAACTACTTACATAATACAATTGACTTTCCATTGTATTTTTTAAAGCATTTAAGCCTACAACTATCGATTCGGTTTAATTTTAAGTCTTTACTTTCAATTTACTTTATTCTTTCAGATTTACTTATGCGCATTTAGACCTGTTAACAACGTAGCTATACATATACATTAGCTGTGTTTACAAAAAAATTTCATTCATCATTTCGCGTAGCCTACTGTATCTAGGTCAACACACTAAGCCTAATGTATCTAGGTCGACACAAGCTCAAAGAGTTTATAGTCTTTTATTATAATAGGCTCAAAGTTTTTTTTTTATTAACTAGACTACTGTGGCATTCAAATTGTTTAGATTCTAGATCTAGAGCTACATAAAATTAAAGTAACAATATTATATAAACAATTACATTCGCGCGTTCGATATGATTATTAAATATGTTTTATCGCTTGTAGTCACCTACACCAAGGCAACACGTCTTGAGGTCATGAACTTTCAGTTCAACATAAAATTAAAAACAGATGTTGGCTTTTGACTAACGAATTTAATAAACTCTATTTTGCTTTATTTTTAGATTTAAATCATTGAGAGTTCAATATTTTACTCTCTTAAATATACGTTTGGCTATAGGCCTACTTTTAATTAAGAATACACATTTTAGAAATAGATCTAAAACCTACTTTCATTTTATAAAACGTAAACAAGACAGCGAGATTTATACTAGATCTAGATCTATATCTTCACTAATTATAGATCTACACTATTATACAGGATACATTTCAACTTCAATTGGTAGGTACTATTTGTCTACATATAGCTTACATAATTGAAACAAAAACAAACAAAAAGTTATTTATTTTATAAGTAGATCTAGGTCTAGAATATATATCTGTACACAATCATTCTCCGCTTGGGTAAACCATCTATCTCTGTCATCAATGTAGCCTTTAGATTTTAGATGATACTTATCATACTAGAAATATCTAGATCTAGAAAGTCTAGATCTAGGCCTACTTATTAACTTACACTTTATAGGTACATAATAATTTTAAAAAAAAATACTTTCTTCAATAGCAGTCACCAAGAAAAATGCCCTGACCCCACAGATAAACTGGTACAAAATAAAGTCTATTCATTTCATACTTTAATCAAATAATAGTAGGCCTGCAAGCAAATGTCTTTATTTGAAAAAAATGGATATAGGTCGATTAGCTATTTCAATAGCTCCATTCATACTATTTTTACATTCACTTATTCCGCATTCGCTTTACTTATTACATAATTATTTCGTTTAATTATTTATTTAACCAGTGCCTATATCGACAGTGATATGCAAATTAAGACCCGCGGGCCGCGGGTAACATATGGCTAGCCTTCAGTCGCGAAGCGACTATGGATCATCTCATGGAAATGAGATGAATGCCTGGATATTAGCTTTGGTCTGAACGATGTCGCCCACACATCAGTTCCCTCTCCACGCATCTAATGTATCCAAAGAAACGGCAGTGCCGATGCAGTTTGGAGTCGTCGGCGTCGCAGGTTCTGCCAGGGTGTAGCACTGGGTGCTGCAAACTGCCTTAGGGTTGCCTGAATCTATCATCTTTGAATTAGATCTAGAGGTAGATCTAGAGTTAAATATTGGCTTGGATAGATTTCGTTCTGTGCATGCGTGGAGCATTCTGGCCTTTCTGTCTTCTTCAACTCATCGGCCACGAAGAGGAGAATTCGAGGTGGACAGTTATATCGGTTTTAAAATTTTTTATTATCGAAAATTTAATTTTGGCTAAAATGTTCTATGAATGAAAATTTTCCTTGACGACATAGGAAAAAAAAACACCGCTTACGTCACTAGGCTTACTTCAGTACACTAAAACATTTCTTTGCAAACATTAACTACTTTTAATGAATCAAAAGATCTAATTAAACATTTGCGCACCATTTTATTGTAGATTTATTATGGAACTATGGAAAAGAAATAATGAAATTAAATTTGCCAATGTATGATTAGTTATTGTGTTATATGTGCTTTATAAATTGTTTACACTTTAATTGTGAAGGTAGTGTGTAGGTAGCTTTTACTTAGTTGTTATTTTCTAGACAGAACGGTTTGTTCAAGCAGGATTACATGCCTAGAGTTCGAAGAGCTTTGGCTCAACTCTTTTGACAATCAAACGGTTTAACTATAAATTTTGGTAGAACCCCTGTATGTTTCTTGTATGAGTCCGACAGTCACGCTGGGCAGGGCACGTATCCCGTAAGGGGGACAAACATATTCCAAAGGCATTTTTTTAGTGACAGAGATGTCCCACGAAAACGCCTCTTTAGAATATTAACGCAATGTTTTTAAGTCTCTTACGAAAAAATGTATCATTTTACTTTGTTACAAAGTGAATGTTTTACCCTATAAAGTAGAGATTTTGCGTCACTTGATGTTTCGTACTAAAAGACAATGAATATACTAATTGCAATATTAAATGTCAGAACGTAACGTTACACTGCAAAGACTTTCTTCCTAGCCAATAATAGCCCAATACTTTTAGGCAATGTAAACGTCTCAACGTGAGCTACGGTTTTCTAGACTGTATCTTATCTTATGAAATACAGACGTTACTTAAAAAAAGAAGATGATTACATCCTGAGCGTGTTCTGCATGGAGATTTAAGAAACTTTTTTTCTAATCGCCATGTACAGTGACATTTAGAACTAAAAGAACACGAAAGCAACTTTTCCAACTGGGAGTCTATACCCGATACAAAATAAAAAAAATATTCCCACAACAAATTATTCAAACGATCGATCGAGTTTAAAATTGCATAAAAGAATTAAAACAAATGCACCACAATTGTATCTAACAATCTAAGAAATAATATGCTGGAGTTTTTCAAAGAAATAGAACACATTGAAAAATACTGTAAAGATAATTTTTTATTATTAAATGTAAAAAAAAACCAAAGAAATGACAATCGATTTTCGTAGGGACAAGAAGGAAAATGATATTGTTTCTGTAGCTGGAGAGACTATTGAAATTGTGCAAACCTTTAAATACCTTGATACTATCCTAGACAATAAACTAAATTTTACTGCAAATACTGATTATATCAGCAAAAAAGGGCAGCAAAGATTACGATTACTAAGAAAACTGTCCTCGTTTAATGTTAGCGAAAAGGCCTTGGCTATGTTTTATCACGCTCACATCTGCAATATTTTAAGTTTCAATATCACTGCCTGGTATGGCAATCTGAGCATTAAAAATAAAAATAAACTTTATAGAATCCTAAATGCTGCTGGCAAAATCATTGGCAAAAAACAAACCCTATTTGGGCAGTTGTTTGAGATAAACATCTATAAAAAAGCTAACAAGATCCTCGAAATAAAGAATCACCCTTTGTGTCAGGATTTTGTGATTTTACCATCACAAAAGAGATACAAGACACCGATAGCAAAGACAAACAGACACAAACACTCTTTTGTTCCCCTGGCAATCAAATCATTAAATAAGAACAATCTGGTATAAACTTTGTCACATGTAAATTATGAGTGAGTCTGGTGTAAATGTACACTTTGGTTTCTTATAATGTTTTTTGTTTGGTGTAATGCACAAATTGTAAGACAAATTTCCTTACGGATAATAAAGATTATTATTATTATTATTATTATTATTATTATTATTATTATTATTATTATTATTATTATTATTTAAGAAACACTTGACCTCGTAACTAATGTACGGATATAATAGATCTACATGCTTGACTGAACATGCCAATGTGTTGTTTGTTTGTCTGTTTGTTTTTGCCTGACGACTCAACACTATTTCCTATGTCCAGGGAAAAAAAACGCGTGATGGTCATCACCATCAATTAGATACACCACTCTAGAACAACGTGTGTTGGCCCACTACATCCGTCTGACCGGGTTGTTAAAATCTGTCGAACACATAGTCTTTTTTTTTTTGGGTAGCGTTTCTTGTCTTATTATAATATATCTTATATTATAAGTATATTGAAACCAGTGGCGTCACTAGGGTGGGTGTCAACCGGTGTGGTAAGATCAGGGTGTCACCCCCCCCCCTAGCGTTCCACTTATTGTTCCCAATTTTAAAAAAACTCTCGTTCTTTACTTATTTTTTTGCGCAATAATACAGTTCATGAGTTTTTTTCTTCTATATTTTGTTTTCCTAATGCTGTTAGAACTATATAACTGTAGATCTAAACATAGATCTCAACATTACATGGGCGTATCCAGGGGGGGTTCTTGGGGGGGGGATCGGACTTCAGTAACTCATTTTTTGCTTTGATTTTGTTTATTTTGGGTGACATTTTAATACTATACCATCACTTGCCCCAGCGCAGCCAAGGGGTTTTGAGTTTTAAAAAACCCTACCAGGGGGTTTTGAGTTTAAAACCCCCTGCCAGGGGGGGTTGAGTTTAAAACCCTCTACCAGGGGTTTTTGAGTTAAATCCCTCTCTTCTAAAAACAAAACTAAAAAAATGCAAACGACAATCACCAAATTCCAAGAGCACAGGTAAGGAAGATTTTGATTTTTAAAACCCCCTATTCAATATAAATAAAGCAAATTACACACTCAAATTTCTATGAGCGTAGCCAAAGGGTTTTGAGTTTAACCCCCCCCCCCTTTCAGTAGGGTTTGAAGCTAAAAAATACCTCTTCAATATAAAAAAAAAAATGTTATGAGCATAGGTAAATGGGTTTTGACTCAGTTTTGAGTTTAAGCTTTAATTCATCAATCAGTAATAGAGTTTAAAACAAAAAGGTAAATAAAAGGGAAAAAAAAGAATATAGGAATGTTATTTAACAGTTTAGCAAAATGCTCAGCATCACAAGCTATTTACAAGACAAAGGTATCCGGTTTAATATCATATTTTACTATCGGGTTAATCCGGCTCCGGTTGAATATCAAATAGTACTATCCCGTGCACCCGTAATAGAGTGATAGATAGATAGGTAGATAGATAGATAGATAGATAGATAGATAGATAGATAGATAGATAGATAGATAGATAGATAGAGAGAGAGAGAGATAGAGAGAGGGAGGGAGAGGGAGGGGAGAGAGAGAGGGAAAGGGAGTGAGGGAGAGGGAAAGAGAGAGATAGATAGTTCACATACCATCATCTAATTTGATGGGACTGAAAAAGACAGTGAAGTCGACTTCTCTATTCACAGAACCGATATTACGATAGGTTAGAGTATGACTAAAAGTTGGCAATCTCTATTCACAGACCAACTTCTTTGGTGGAACAGATATAATTAAAGGGTATTACCGTATCAAATGTTTGGGAAATGAATCTACACTAGATGAATGCCATGTCACCAAAAGTGATAATACTCACGTTTGTTCCAAGAAAACTTCAGTCGCTGGAGTTGTGTGCTCTAATTGTAAGTACAATACCTTGTCTTATTATAAATACTAGTCGACCGGCGGCATAGTATACGCCGCTATTTTGCAGGGTCGGTCTTAGGCCACTGCAACCTATGTGACCGAAGGATCCGCACTTTCATGGAACACGCGCTAATTCATGGTGTATTAATTATTAAATTAAACCATTTTATAACTTATAACAGATTTCCCGCGCACTCCTGTCGATTTACCAGGAGCTCCTGGAAATCTCCCAAAATCGCAAAATATACGAAAAAGTCCTTAAAATATACGGAAATATATACACAAAAATTGTCATTCAATATGGAAAAGGCCAATCTTTTGCGCGGCATTATGCATCAGCCGTAATTGTGTAATGTGGTGAAAGAAGCTTTTCGCGCCTCAAACTAATGAAGAATTACTTGAGGTCAACAATTCTCGTATAAAGATTGAAACATTTGGTAATTTTTGCTATTGATTGTGATCTATGTTAGAAATAGATGTACTGTACGACTTCGCTACACGCAAGGCTCGTAAAGTAATACTGTACCTAGTAAAGGATGAATAAAATGCAAAGACGAATTTATTTTCTAATATAAACTCTTAAATTTCACTTATTATCCGTGTGAAAACGTGTTCTTCCCCCCCCCCCCCCCGCTTGTTTTTTTTCGTGGGGTGACTATCCGCAGAAATAAGAGAGTGATCTTCCCATTTACTTCTCATCTGACCTGATTAGGGAAGAAGAGAATTATATATAAAGATCTTATATTATAAGTATATTGAAACCAGTGGCGTTACTAGGGTGGGTGTCACCCGGTGCGGTAAGATCAGGGTGTCACCCCCCTAGCGTTCCACTTATTGTTCCCAATAAAAAAAAATTCTCGTTGTTTACTTATTTTTTGCGCAATAATAATACAGTTCGTTGATTGCTGTTACGAAACGTTTAAATGAATATCGATTCTATTTTTTTTTCTCTGACGTATTATCGTTAATTACTGCATACATTAACATTTACGATTTTTAAATTATAAACAAATTAAACATCAACTGAACATGCTTTCCTAAGTAAACCAGCTCTTAGTAGAAACTTTTTAACATTATAGTGGTAGCTTTCTGAGCACGAATAATGAAAAAAAATGCAAATTTATGAAAAGTATATTGATCGGTACAAAAACTTGAAAAGAAAATATTTTTTAACATTAAAAGTGTACAATAACTTTACAAAATAAAAATTTAAATTTCCTTTTCAGAAATTCAAATTTGAAAACTTATAAATAACTTTAAACTCAATATATTTTGCGACTTCGTTTTCAATGGACAGAATTGGTTGATTTGAAATTCGTTTTTCAAAGGTTATTAATAGTTGTTAATTAACTTTAGTTTTGCAAAGCTTCTTTTCACATGACGTCACGTAGACATGCATTTGGCATGAAACAGTTAAAGGTTTAAATCAAGGGATGGTAGAGATTCGTTGACATCCTTCAAAACTTTACTGCATTCTAGTATTCTAGTTTTGTATTTATGTTCACATATATCTTGTCGTCTGGCTCAGTGTAGAAGAGATAGATACACTCAGTATTAACCTCTTGTTCTCTATTTGAATAGTGAATCCGGCATCTTAAGATTACTTTCCTGATACTTTCATTTTGTTAAAACTTATTTTTCTGTTGCAATTACATGCTAATTTAATTTGACAAAAGTTATCTCAATAACATTTTGAGCAAACTTCACATATTTCGTAGAGTCAATGTTAAAGTGCTCTAGCTTAGCCACCACTTTGCCAATAATGAACACTTAAATTTGAAGGTACTCTTGTGTTTAGTTGACTTTTTCCTCAGTACATCTGCAAACAAGAAAGTCAAGCAATGAAAGGTATGCATGTATTCACAGACAGCTGGTAGTTGTCTTTGCGCTAGTGTTTGTGTTTTCAGAGTGATGGCAAAGATTTTTGCCGTCACACTTTTATAAAATCGTTCTTTCATGGGTCTAACGATGAGCACATGTCACAGCCTAGTTGCTATTATAGGCGTGATGACGCGAATGTCGTGTATGTTGTAGGTACCTCTTCTGGTACGGCTGTAATGCTCTTCTTAACTAGATACTTTATTAGACGCACTAGATTTTGCAAGTGCGTAACAACACAGTTGTATACTAAAGTCTCCAACGACAACATTTAGAATTACTGATAAACACACTGGTAGCAGACATAAATTTATTACATATCAAATAAATCACAAAAGATATTGGCATCATAAGCCATCACAAACTATGGTCAATAATAATCCAATGAAAAGAACTGCATACTACATAATAATTACTCGGTGCTCATACAATATACCTAAGAAGATAATAACGCTCCTCCATCTACAAGAGACATAAAACAACTGAGATGTCCACCTCGTGGTCAGTCCCCGATCAGTAGACAAAATCTCGTGGTGTTAGCACGGAATAATTCAGTGACTACTAGTCACCAAATATTACAGGGGTTCTAAAACTGATACATGACAGCACACCAGCGAGTTGTTCCTATGACACCACTGGCGGATCCAGGGGGGGGGGCGGTAGGGGCGATCGCCCCCCACTCGGCCGACCCCACCTTTCGGGGGCGGACGAATTTTAGTATAGAATTCACACAATTTTTATACGAATTTATTACTTATGTTAATAATATATGCTAATTATTTATATTTCAACCTATTTTTAGATTATTTCGCCCCCCCCCTAGTATGTTGGCCGATTTGGTGGGGTCGGTAGGGGGCGATGGTATCAATCCCGCCCCTCCACCCATACACTTTCGAGTGGGGGGGGGCGGTCCAATTTATTTGTAGAAATCACAGCTTGCTAACAGAAACTATTAAATATCTATATGATTAAAACTTGTTATTGATATTTTAACCGATCTTTATATTATGTCGTTCCCTGTTTGCCGATTGGGGGGGGGGGGAGGGCGAATACCTCTACTACCCTTCCCACCTAAATCCTTTGAGTGGGAGGGGCGGTCCTACTTTTATGGAGAAATCATAGTTTGTGAACAAAGTTAATTCAATTAATATATAAATTTTATATTATGTCAATCCCCTTCTGATATCTTGGCCGATTCGGTGGGGTTGGGGGGAGGATGATTGCATGTACTGCCCTCCCACTCTAGCCCTCTTAGTGGGGGGGGGCGGTCCTATTTTTATGGAGAATCATAGTTTGTGAACAAAATTTGTTGAGTCGTCCCACTCCTATTCTTTAATGCCAAATGCAATCTTTAGCAGAAATTATTAAAGGAGAGAGGATTAATCGTTTTCACTCTACCGCCCCTATCATTTCCAGACATAGTTTATGTAATTTCACATGAATTTATCATAATTATTTTAAGAAAGTTAGAATTCAAACGAAATTTTTAGTATAAGAGTCATGATTGAGATGAGCTCTAAACCCATTTATTTTTTAATTTTTTTTTTTTTAAGTCGCCATTTCCCAACCTTAACTCAATCTGAAATTTTTCTAGTTAAACAAACTTGGGACTATAACTCACAATTTATACTTCAATTTTATTGAATATTATTTATCGAATAATTCTTTTTTCGGCGGCGATCCTCAAAGCCAAATCTAAATATGTGGGGTATCTTATCTTCTCAAGGAACAAATCGTGTTTTATTTGCAATGTATAAAGGGCCTATAAATTCATATTAGAATATTTTTCAAGTACAACATTATTCAAAAGGTCCTTTTTTGGAGAATGCGTTTCTTCTATGAAGTATGCAAGAAAACGTTTTTGGCGTCGGAACCCCACTGATGAATAATGAGCTGTAGTTGTCAGGAGAATGCGTTTTTGCAGTGAAGAATGCAAAAAAACGCTTTTGGCGACAGGGCTTCGCCCCGAACTCCATTGATAAATAATGAGCTGTATATGTCAGGAGAATGCGTTTCTGCAGTGAAAAAAAGCAAGAAAACGCTTTTGGCGTCGGGGCTTTGCCCCGAAACCCACTATGGAACCTTCTAGCGCTGCCCCAGTTGTTTTGTTTTTCGCCTAAGGTTGAGAAATGCTGCGCTTTTTTTTCTCATATATATATATATATATATATATATATATATATATATATATATATATATATATATATATATATATATATATATATATATATATATATATATATATATATGTGGTGTACGCACGTTTATGCAAAGGGTTAGGGTTTACTGGGCGTTAGGGTTTGGAAAAAAAACGCCCCCCCCCCCACTCCAAAGTTCTGGATCCGCTAGTGTATGACACTCTATCATTAATTCAAATATCCCATCGATTGGTAGCAGCGGCAAAGAAAGAAAACTTTTTTTTCTAGAAAACCGAGAATGTATTTTCTGATTAAGAATTTTGACCACATAGCTTAAGTTAACGGTGTACACATCCATTCAAGTTTCTTTTTATGTTCTTCATTTAATACTGCTTGCACTTCTTCATGAATCCTTGACATTGTAGCTGCATAACCAAGTCCCTGCATTGTCCCTGAGCTCATCCCTAAGCCTATCTCTTTCCAGGCGTTTTAAATTATCAGAACTGATACCATCAGCTTTTTGTCCACTTCAAGAAGAATATCCTACAACATTTCTGTCATTCCAACATTACCATTACTACTATTAATATATCTTACAACTTCAGATATCCATGTTAGATGTGCTGTAATACGTAATACCAGAGTACCTTACAGCATTTATGTCTCTGATCTCTGATAAGTATATCCCTTAAGTGGTTCTCTGAGTTTTGGTACAAGCTTGGAAAGTAACTTTTTTTTTTTGGCATCGCTGCCTTGCAATTGTATAAGTTATCATTTTAGCACTAGGTAATATTTGGATATTATTTCCCCAATCCCAAGAAAAAAATTCCATTATTTGTGAAAAGTCTTCTTCGATTCGCCACCAAATACCAACTTTTGCTTTGTTAGAAACAATGCGATAGTAAGCCATCTATAAGTGCAAGATGTTCCTCTGTTTTCCCATCTATAAGTGCAAGATGTTCCTCTGTTTTCCCATCTATAAGTGCAAGCTGTTTCTCTGTTTTCCCATCTATAAGTGCAAGATGTTTCTCTGTTTTCCCATCTATAAGTGCAAGATGCTCCTCTGTTTTCCCATCTTACTTTAATCATAACAATGACTTACAGTCAATTTTTGAAGCCAAAATTCGGCTGCCAAAATGTTCCAAATTTGAAAACCTGATAAATGTTCTTTACTCTTCTCGCGAGTTTCTCATTGTGTACATGCCCACTGTTTACCAAACAAGAAAATCTTGCTATTGATGTTTTCTTCATTCAGAAAAGGTTTATTCAACCTTTCTTATGCTTTATGATCTTGCTCCTGTCACAATTTGTAGTTAATACTTTTAATTATTTTTTTTTGGAAAAGTACATTTTTTTCACTCAGTTGTCACCCCCTATCGGGTGTCACCCGGTGCGGACCGCACCCCCCTAGTGACGCCACTGATTGGAACGTCTCTATCTAGGCTAAGTTTTAAAAAGTCGTGCGCACAAAAAACACTGGCAATGTAAGGATAAAACGTAATCACCAGAATGTAATACTTGGGCCGGACACCTATTTGGTATGAGAGCTTAATGGACCTCATTCACCAAAAGTAAACAAACAACATTTAGCCACGTGATTCTCTATCATCATCATCATCATCAAACTCCATTAGAGTGAGGGCTTGAGAGGCTCAAATCCTCTCTTGCAAAAGCCCTGGACAGAAACCCTGCTGTCTTGCGTAGTGCATAAATGTCGCCATACAGGTCGAGAATTTTGGGTTTCCCAGACCTGTCGAGACGTAGATCAGCAAGTCTGGGGCAGTCAAACAGAATATGAGGCACGGTTTCCTCTTCTTCCCCGCAGCGGGGGCACCGTGAATCAAAATTTGGCCATAGTCGCGAGAAATATGAGCCAACAGGACAGTGGCACTGTGCTATAATAGCTTGCTCAGGCCTGGACAGCCTCCACCAAGGGGAAGTGCGGTTAGGGCGCCTCATGCGCTCCCAGACTCCACGGGCTTTTTGGGACTTGTCCCAGCACTCAAACCACTTTTCCATTTCTGTTTTTTGTATTATAGCCAGGGCTTGGTGAAAGCTCACAGCCTGATCAGTGGGTGGAATTTGCCCTCCCTGGTGGGCCAAAGAGTCTGCAAATGTGTTGCAAGTCACACCTATGTGACTCGGTATCCACTGCATTATTACAGGGGTGCCATAGCGTTGTTTAATGTTATGTGAAGCCATGATGACAGTGCTGATATTTCGGGGCCATGGTCCGGGGCTTTGCAAAGCCTGTAGTACAGATTTTGAGTCAGTGACCACAACAATCTGTGTTGCCCTCAAATGTCCCTCGCCGAGTTGAGAGTCAATGACTTTTAAGGCTTCACAGACTGCCATGGTCTCCGCATCAAAACTGCAAATACTACCACATGGTCCAAAGATTTTGTCTGTGTAAGAGCGAAGAAAGACGATGTAGGCTCCATAGCCTGCTCTTCCAGAATCTATTGATGCCGACCCGTCAGTGTATGCAAAAATAGCACTGGGCTTGAAGGTATTAATGGTCTCCAGAGCTAGGATTTGAAGGTCGTTAGATGAACGGCTTTGCTTAGTGGCATTAGGGTCTACTAATTTCAAGCGTATCTCTGGGGTTTTTGGGCGACACCAAGGGGGAAGGGGATGAAAGCGTTGAATGTTTTGTCGGTTGGTGGAGAGGCCAGCTTCATCAGATATTCTAGTGGCATGATGCATAAAAGACTGCATCTGGATACGTCTTCTGCATCTCCAACCATCCACTAGTTTTCTAGCTGGGAGGTATTCATCCAGCCTTTTATACCGCTCATAGCAGGTCAGTACTGACCTTTCCCTCCTAAGGTTTAGTGGACCTATATTAGCCATTATTTCAGCCGCATTTACTGGACTTGTCCTAAAGGTTCCACAGTCGAATCTTAATGCTTGGGACTGTATTTTATCAAGTTGTTCAAGAGCAGTCCTAGAGCCATAAATTTGCACAGGTCGGCTGTAGTCTATCTGTGATCGGACTGCTCCTAAATACAGGGATCGGAGCATGTCTGCTCGGGCTCCCCACTTCGTGGATGCCAGCTTCCGCACAATGCTAAGTTTCCCTGAGGCCTTTTTTACAACATCCTGGATGTGCTCACACATTTTTAGTTCTTTATCATATGCGATCTAAAGTTACACCAAGGTACTTGGGTAGCTTTTCCATGCTGAGAGCCACTCCGTTGAGGGAGAGCCGGAAAGGTTGCCCGAGAATGCCAGTCCCGAGCGTGAACATAGAATAGACCGTCTTGGAGGTGTTTATTTCTAGCCTCCATTTTTGTGTGTATGAGCAGAGCGTATGGAGATCTTCTTGTAGCACTTTTTGTATGGAGGTTGCGCTCCTTCCGGATTTCCAAAGGACAATATCATCAGCATATAGCAGCTTTTGGCATTTTAGCTGAGCCGGTAGGTCATTTATGAAGGCCGTGAAAAGGGCGCATGACAGGACGGAGCCCTGGGGGAGGCCGTGCTCGAGGGTCATTTCCCCTGAGACTTCTCTGTACATCCTTGTTCTTATTGTACGCTCTTGTAGGAAGTCTCTAATCCAGTAATATATCCGTCCCCGCACCCCCACGGCTCTTATCTTATGAAGCAAACCAGGCCGCCATACTTTATCATATGCCTGCTTTAAGTCAATGAAGACTGCGTATATGCTTTCGGTCCTTTGGAATCCATCTGCTACGCTCTGCACAAAGATGTTGACTTGGTCTATAGCGGACATTCCAGCCCTAAAACCAGCCTGTTCTCGAGCTATAAGACGGGCACTCTCAAGGTACCAAACCAGACGCCCATTTACCATTTTTTCAGCCATCTTTCCCACACAAGATGTGAGTGAGATGGGCCTGTAGCCCTCAGCAGTGGAAGCATCTTTTCCCTTTTTTGGTATAGAATAATGGTGGCACATTTCCAGGCCCTGGGCAGATCACCATCTGCCCAGGTTTTATTTACGAATGCCAAGAGCACGGCCCTTCCTTTCCCCCCTACATGCTTAAGCATTTCGGGGGTGATTCTCTATCTCTTCTATACAAATTACGGTATAATTTTTAATACACAATGGCTGGCACGTGACATTTTTTCCCATTGTTTTATCAATATTATCACGTGACAAAATGTTTGTTTACGATCGGTGAATGAGGTCCATTAAGTTAAGACGACGTAACAGAAGTTCTCTGTCTAGGTTTCTGTTTTTCTCGTGTTCATACATATATATGTTATAAACCTAGTGGTGGGGGGGGGTAGTGGTATGTGTGTAGTCAACCGACGCAAATCGCACTGGCCAACGCTAGACGAGCGGTCAACCGTGACGAGTCAACAGCGATGACTGGCGAAGTTTCAAGAAACATCTAGACACCAGGCACGTGGGAATGTGATTAACCAAAAGAAAGGTCGAGCGATTTTTCGTTGTAGGTATCACGGTCAGACGGCCCAGTACAGTCCGGGTTCAAGACAGTTGGGTTCAGTACATAAAAAATCATAAAGGGAATGCGGTCATCTCGAACCATACGTGGACATCTAAACGGTTCAGCACAGACATTTGGTTCAGCGGTGTGGTTCTGTACGGCACTTTACGACGGTGCGGAGTACTATCAAGTACAGTCAAGAAACCTCGCTAGTACGAGACGGCGTCTTGATCTTGATCTGCAATTGAATCCGACACAACGAGTGTGTGAGGTCATTCATGACAATTTAACCAGTGCTAATCGGGACGAGGCGGAGAGGCCAGTGCAAGAGTTGATACGGCGGTACGGTTGTTAACGAAGAAATATTTGTACAGTCGTGTAACGTGTTGCCAATTGTACAGTGTTGGCTGTGATATATTGGACATTCTTTTTACGCTATTTGGACGCCCAGAGTTGTCAAGTTCTTAAAGTTGGTGTTGTCGTGTGGAGCAGTTTGCAGAGAGCATGAATAGTGAGAAACGTTACAATTTTTTTCAGGCTGACATACATCCAAACATTTGCTTGGGTCGCACTCCACCATCATGGTCTCAATTTCATGTTAATGTCCTCATCTTCTACCTCAGTATCTTTAATGACCGTGACCCGTCCCGAGACTTGACGTTAAACTGCGCTCCTCTTTCCTTAGCACTTTTGGAGCTCAAAAGTGCCCTACTTCTTTTCTATCATTGTGTCTGCCTCCTCTTTTCCTCCTTCTGCCTTCATTGATCATCACTCTGTCTCCTTATCTCTAAATATCTCACTACGTCCTAGACCAGTCCGTTTGCCGTGGACTGCGAAGAGATCCTGGTGTTTGAGTGGTGGCTATCTGAGGATAAACTACCACAACACAATACATTGGCTCCAAGTTCCCCTAGACCTGAGGCCCAGATGGCCCGCTCTGGGTCAATCGGCTGGTCATGCAGGGCGGTGGCTGGAGGGTCAATCAGGGAGCTGCTGTATCGGATACATGTCCGATGCAGCAGCTGACTGAGTATAGCACCTGTGTAGCCCTGGCGGGCTCATTCTGGACTTCCGAATGGCCCGTCCCTTTGTTGGACTCGATGGCGGGTGGGGAGCACAGGTGCCGAATTAACAAGAATATACAAGGACAAAAGAAAACCCAACAAACTACTTGCCCCAGATTTAAGTCTGGGCAAGAGACGCCGTATTGAGGCAAAAAAGGAGGAGGCCACAAAAAGCTGTACTACCTGGCCATCATTTTTGGTGGTCAGGTGCACAGAGGAGGGAAAAGTCTGACAAAGCTGAGCCCTTTCCTTATCTATAAGGGACTCAAGTCAGTAGTGGGAGAGCCCAAGAGTTTGTCTAAGCTACACAAATCAATGGAACTTCTTGTAGAAGTAGATGGCAAGACACACTCTGATGGGCTTTTAAGATGCAGAAGACTCTGTGATCTCCAAGTGGAAGTCATGCCACACAAGAGTCTGAACACCAGCAGAGGTGTAATCAGCTCTAGGGACCTACTGGAATGTTCCGAGAAGGAAATAGTGGAGGGCATTGAAGGAGTCACCCATGCCCGGCGAATTACCAGGCGCAGGGATGGTGAGGAGGTCAAAACCGCCACTATTATCCTCACATTCGGAACTAGGACACAGCCAGAGTATGTGAAGGCAGGATACCTACGAGTTCCAGTGAGGCCCTACATACCTAACCCCATGAGGTGCTTCAAGTGCCAGGGTTATGGACACGGCGCGGCAGTCTGCTAGAGGAACACTGTGTGTGCCAGATGTGCTGGAGAGGGTCATGAGGACAAGGGCTGCACAGCCCAGTTCAAGTGCCCAAACTGTCAAGCTGGCCACTCAGCCTACTCCAAGGACTGCCCTGTGTGGAAACAGGAGGTTGTCGTGCAGGAGTACAAGGCAAGAAATGGATGTACCTTTAGCCAGGCGAAATCGGCTGTACTGACCCTACCCAAGGGCCAATTCGGCTTGACAAAGACCTACGCCCAGGCTGTTGCTAAGATAGGAAGATCCATAGCCACACAGACGGACACATTGACCCCACCACCCCCTCCTCCTCCTCCAACTCAGAAGAAAACACCGCCAAAGAACACACCTCTGAAGAAACAAGAAAGCCCTGTTGTCATGCTAAAGAACAGGTTCTCTGTGCTCGCTGATGAGAGCATGGAGACTAAGCAGCATGTCAAAACCAATACTCCGGGAGAACCCGGAGACATCATGTCTGACAAAGGTTCTCCTCAGAGAACCCAGCCAGACACCCCAACCTCTACCGAATTAGAGGTTGACCAACTCCCTAATGGGAGAAATCAAAGCGGAGAGGATGCCCGAGGCGAGAGAGGAGGAAATGACCTCCGCTCTAACCAGAGGGATCCCCCCTCTCCAGAGAGAAAGACTTCCCCCAAAAGGGGGTTGTCCTCCTCTCCATCTAAAGCCAAGAATAAAAATACCAAGGTCACTGGAATAAAGGGAAACCCCTCCGGGGGCCTCCCAAGGCCAAATAGCTCCAAGTAGGTCATCTAGAATAAGCCATGGATTCCAGAATTATACAGTGGAATTGTAGAGGCCTCAAGGCCAATTACGAGGAAATGCAGCTACTGATGGACTCTGAGACTCCTGTAGCTGTCTGCTTACAGAAAACATTTCTGAAAGATTGCATCAGCTTCCGAAGCTACCGTGCTTATAGCAAGAATGTTGAGGATGCAGAGAGAGCATCAGGTGGAGTCTGTATCCTTGTGAAGGATAGCATCCCCCATGAGAGGGTAGAACTACAGACCACACTACAGGCCGTAGCAGCTAGGATAACCCTTCACAAGGTTATCACTTGCTGCAGCCAGTATCTACCACCAGGCGCTCCATTAAACCGAATAGACATGGAGGACCTATTGAAACAACTCCCCCGGCCTTATTTAATCCTTGGGGATTTCAATGCCCATAACACCATGTGGGGATCCAACAATACCGACACAAGAGGTCGTATGCTGGAGGATATCTTCCTCCAACATGATTTATGCATACTTAATGATGCATCACCGACCTACTTGCACCCAGGAACTGGATCACTCACATGCATTGACCTCACCGTATGCGTCACCGGACTTCTGGACGATTTTAAATGGTCAATTAGCAATGATCTACGGGGAAGTGATCACTTCCCAATCATCATTACTAACAATCTCCCTTCATTGGGACGACCTCAGCGGTGGAAACTGAATAAGGCCGATTGGGAACAATTCCAAAAAAGATGCTCCGAGGATATCACAGAAAATATCCTCCATGAACAGAACCCAGCTGATACCTTTGCTAGAAAGCTACTAAGTATAGCCAGGAAAGGTGTACCCCTAACCTCTGCAAATCCAAAACGGCCTAGCAAACCATGGTTTGATACAGCTTGCAAAAGTGCTATTGGCGATAGGAAAAAACGACTGGCTGCATTTATAAAGAATCCTTCCCAGAGAAATAGCTGACTGCCTTGCATCCTCAATAGCAGAAAAATCATCCACTGCACACTACACGCCAGAGTTCCAAAAAGTCAAAACCAGGGAGGAAAGACACCCCATTGATTTCAGGTCAGAGAACAATGAAGACTACAACAAACCGTTCTCGCTTGAGGAACTGAGGGAATCGCTGGACAAGTCACATGACACAGCGCCTGGAGAAGACGAAATCCATTACCAGTTCCTCAAGCACCTTCCCGAACCATCATTGGCAGTCCTGCTAGGGGTCTATAACTGTGTGTGGCAAACAGGCGCTTTCCCAAACAGCTGGAGGAAAGCCACAGTTATACCGATACCTAAAGACGGCTCTGACCCAGCTAACTATCGACCAATAGCACTAACAAGCTGCATCTGCAAAACCATGGAAAGAATGATTAACAGTAGGCTGGTCTGGTACCTGGAAAGGAATAAAGTGATCTCAAACTACCAGTGCGGATTCCGGCAGGGGCGGACAACAACTGACCACCTGGTAAGGCTGGAAGCTTATATTAGAAATGCGTTACTCAGAAGAGAACATCTAGTAGCTGTATTCTTCGATATAGAAAAGGCCTATGACACAACCTGGAAACATGGCATTCTACGTGACCTGGCGCTTATGGGGCTTAAGGGACACCTCCCCCGTTTTGTGGAGGAATTCCTGAAAGATCGAAAATTTCAGGTTCGAGTGGGCAACTCCGTTTCTGACACTCATGACCAGGAAATGGGTGTACCCCAGGGCAGCATTCTGTCAGTCACCCTGTTCAACATTAAAATAAATAGCATCATAAATGCGCTGTCCCCTGGCATAGAGTGCTCTTTGTATGTTGATGACTTTGTCATTCTTACTTATGGGAAAAACATGAACACCTTAGAAAGAAAATTACAGTTATGTTTAAACAAAATTCAGGGTTGGGCAAACTATAATGGTTTCAAATTCTCAGACTCCAAAACATTTAGTATGCATTTTTGTAATCTAAGGGGATTCCACCCAGACCCTGAACTATTTATACACAAAAAGAAGATCCCTGTCGTGAAAACTACAAAATTTTTAGGCCTCACCTTAGATTCCAAATTTAATTTTCTCCCCCACATTAAGGAACTTAAGAAGAAATGCCAAAAGTCATTAAACATACTAAGAGTACTCAGCCATACGGACTGGGGAGCTGACAGAGATACCTTGCTGCTGCTTTATCGGAGTCTAATTCGATCCAAGCTAGACTACGGATCCATAATATATGGAGCAGCAAGGAAGTCGTACCTAAAAATACTGGAACCAATACAAAATGCTGCCCTGCGTCTCTGTCTCGGCGCGTTTCGTACATCACCTATCCCAAGTCTCCATGTGGAGGCTGGAGAACTCCCCATGGATATAAGAATGAAAAAGCTTGCAATGCAGTATATAGTCAAGCTAAAATCCAACCCCACGAACCCTGCTTTTGACTCCATATTTAACCCCACAGAGGTAGAATTATACAATCGAAGGCCTAACGTTTTACAGCCGTTGGGCCTTCGAATGAGAGAACCCATCCAAAATTTAACCCCACCCATTGACCAAATCTCTAAAATAGAAACCCCTCAGAACCCTCCTTGGCTAATTAATTAACCCAAATTAAATTTATCCCTCCTTAATTTCAAAAAAGAAAATACAGACCCAAGCATACTACAAATCCACTTTAGGGAACTGCAGGAGAGCTACAGAGATTGTGGCACCATCTACACAGACGGATCCAAAATGGAGGGAAAGGTCGCGTGTGCCTGCTCCTTTCGGAACAAAACAATCTCCCGTAGACTCCCCGATGGCTGCTCCATCTTTACGGCCGAATTGCACGCAATATTGCTTGCACTTATGGCCGTAAAAGCATCAGAAAGGAGGAAATTTATAATCTGCTCCGCCTCCAAATCTGCATTGCAAGCTTTGGGGCGGATGAAGACTGACATCCCATTGGTACATAAGAGCCTGAAGCTGTTGGACCAAATAACAGCCGACCGTAGGGATGTCACCTTCATCTGGGTCCCCTCCCATATTGGCATTGAGGGAAACGAAGCCGCAGACAGAGAAGCAAAGAGAGCCCTAAATCATGCGGTGTCAGGAACCCAAATTCCCGACTCGGACCTGAGACAAAGTATTGCCTCTGCCACCTATCGAGAGTGGCAGAACCGATGGGAGGCTGAGACTCACAGTAAACTCAGGCAGATTGTGGCGGATGTCAGGTGGTGGCCCACATCTAAGGGTCTGACAAGACGTGGTAGCACGACCATGTCCAGACTTAGGATTGGCCACACCTACATCATGCACTCTTTTGTACTGAAGAGAGAGGAGGCCCCACTTTGTGAGTACTGTGACTCTCGCCTCACCGTGGAACATATCCTCGTTGATTGCCCCAGATACCAGGATGTCAGGGCGAAATATTTTAGAGCCACTAATTTAAATACACTGTTTGATAATGTCGACCCTGGGAAGGTACTGGGCTTTATCCGAGTAGTGGGGCTATCTACGAAGATCTGATTTATGAATTTGTGAACATGCACTATTTACATTAGATTTTTACCAAATATTTAAATTTTTACTACCTTTACTATTTTAACTGTGAATAGACCTTGATTTTAATGATATGACTGTATAGAATCTGGCCCTTGTTGTTTAGAGAGAGAGGGATCCTTAAGGGACTGCAGGCACGACATGGCCTAAATTGTGCCGATGTGCCTCAAATCAAAAATCAAATCAAATCAATGACCGTGACAAGTGTGGTGTGTATGAGAATGTGTTAGCTTGTTATTTTATGTCTAGGGTGTAGTTTTTGGTTGTTCACACTAGCACATAAATTTAGGTACACTTACAGGCACAGCATTAGGTAAACAAGCAATCAACAATTAGTAGTTTGTAAATAAAATGAAAAATATTGTAAAAATAAAGGAATAAATTGATAGCGTACTTGACAATGGGGAAAAATTACAATAGAATACTATCATCACGAGATGTACCGATTAAGTAGCAATTGTATCATCGATGCCCCTTTGCTTATCTTTTTATTCTGTTGAGACTGGCTCTTAGATTAGAAGGTGACAGTGACCAAGCGTCAAAAGCGTAGCCGTGGAGGGTTTCTTGGGTTCAACCAACCCCAAATGAAATCCCCCCCCTGCTACGCCCATTGAATTTTGTGACTGATTTTTTGCTTTCATTTTGTGTATTTTAGGTGAGATTTTAATATTAAATTATCATTTGCCCAATGCAGTAAAGGTTTTGAGTTTAAAATCCCTTTGCAGGGGTTTTGCAATTAAATCCCCCTTACATAAAACAAAAAAATAATGCAAACGAAAATCCCCAAATTCCAAGATCATAGCCAAGGAAGATTTTGATTTTAAAACCTCCTCCAAAATGTTTTACGATAAAACCCCCACTTCAGTATAAGACTAAAACATACGTCAGTCACCAGATTCTATGAGAGTAGCCAAGAGGAGTTTTGTGTTTAAACCCCCTCACTCCAGAGGTATTTGACTTTAAAACCCTCCCCCCAGCAGGATTTGAAGCTGAAAACCACCTCATCAATATACAAAAAAAGGAAATTACTCACTCAAAACTCTATGAGCGTAGCCAAAGAGGGTTTTGAGTGTAAACCCTCCTCCTCTAGAGGGCTTTAAGTTTAAAACTCCTCCAGATGGTTTTGAGTTTAAAATCCCCCTACAGATAGTTTTGAAGGTGAAAACTCCCTATTCAATATTATTTTAAAGCAAAATTCAGTCACCTAATTCTATGAGCGTAGTTAAGGGGGTTTTGAGTTTGTTAAGAAAAAAAAAACTCCAGAGATGTTTTAGTTTAAAACCCCAAAACGATAAAATTTTCCCCTTTCGATATTAAATCTAAAGCAAACTACAGTCACCAAAATCCAAGAGCGAAGACAAGAGAGGTTACACATTTCTACCAGTCGCTGGGCTCCATTAATAAAGTGCAGTAAATGGCATGGAAGTTAACTGCCGAAATCGAAAAAAAAATCTAAGTGTCGCTAAATAAAGATGGCTATGACGGATTTCAGGAGTCAGTTATAGAGATCGAGTCTCAATCAAGGAAATCCTCTGCCGAACTGGGAGTCGACCACTTAGTGAGGTTGTGACTGAGCGTCGCATGAGGATTGCGGCACATGTTCTCTTGACAAAATGAATCACGCATACCAAGAGTTGCGATGAGATGGAGGCCATTACGAGGAAAGCGAAAACAGGGAAATCTATAACTTGGCGCCATACTTTCATGGAGGACCTCAGAGCAGTGGACACAAAGTGGGAAGAGACTTCAAACATTGCCAGAGTTTAGTGGGGACAGATTGCTGCCCAATGTGCCAAACGGTTCGGGAGGATATAAGTCCTAAGTAAGAATAGTAGATAAGGTATTTGAACTAAAATTTTGTAATAACAGGTTAAATGCATTGTAGAATACGCATTTTTTTTTAAATACCGGAAATAATGCCTGGCGGCGGGGCTCCGCATCGAACCTCCCTGGGAGCTGGCAAGGACGAGATGTTTACAGCTTATTCCACTCATTTTTTGTACGATCCATCCGAAAGCGTTAACCTATCAAATAGGCCGTTACTCTTTCTGAAATACACGGTACTCGGCACAATTTTCGTAAAGTTTACGATTGTCGATGCTATATGCCTTTTTTCTAACCAACTCGCGTCATCCAAATAGTAAGTCGCGTACTTCTTTGAGGCAAACTTTTTGAAGTTTTCATGCTTCGTTTCGTGCATTTCTGAACGTATTCGTCAATGACAAAAGCTACTTCAACAGCACTGACATTCTATCCCTCAATAAACTTCTGCATGGAATATTGCCGCAGAGTTGTGTACAAAATGCAGCAACAATTCAGTACATGGTTTTCAAAGATTATGTTGAGGAACTTCTCTTGTGAAAAGAAATGGGATTTCAAAGCAGAATAAATTTTTATATAAAAGAAGTTAAGAAAATTATAGAACATAAAAACACAGACCTATATAAACACAGACCTATATATACTACGGTACTTTTTTCCAAGATAGATCATCTTTCTGTGCGATCCATCTGAAAGCGTTAACTATCGTTAACCTTCAAATAGGCCACTTTTCTCTCTGAAAAAATAATCGGCACAATTTTCGTAAAAGTTTACAATTGTCGCTGCTACATCACGTTTACTAACCAACTCGTGTCATCCAAAAGTTATGGTTTGAGGAAGAAACGTTTCATGTTTTTATGCTTCTTTTCTTGCATTTCTGAACCGATTCGTCGTTGGCAAGAGCACTTATATTCTGTCCCTCAAGAAACTTCTGCATAGAGTATTGTCTCAATGTTATGTACAAAATGCAGCCAAAATTCAGCATACGGGTTTTCAAATAAACTTTGTATTATTGTGGGGAAACTTGTCTTGTGACAAGAAATATGTTTTCAAAACAGGATATAATTTTAAAAATCTCTCCACCAAAGGTCTTTCCATAGCCCGAATTCGGCTATATTCTAAATCTACGAATGGGATTTTTCTTTTTCTTTTACAGATTCCAACGAAGGGTGGCGCAAAGAATTGTATCGTCTGGGGAAACAGTTTCATCTTTATTGTGGGCTCGAAACTGGGTATCATTAACCTGCTTCTTTACTTTGTTCATTATATAGGGGCCAAACCTTAAGTAACGATTGCTTCTCATTTGATTGAAACTGTTATTATGGACAACTATATCTTATCTTATCTTATGTAATACAGACGCTACTTCCAAAAAGAAGATGATTACGTCCTATGTGTCATGCATCTAGTAATGCATGTTAACCAATGACTTAAATTCTGTCAAGTCACTGGTTTTCCTGGCTGGCTCAGGCACCCCATTCCATGCTCTAATAGCACTAGGGAAAAAGGAGCATTTGTACAAATTTGTCCTAGCATATGGAATGAGGAATGTGCCTTAATGTTTGTGTCATGCTGAGTATTTTATTAGGTTTTGTTTTTGTATTTAGAGATAATGGTTCAATGTTTTAAGTATAATTGCTTCTTTACTATTGATTCTTCTCCTGAAGGCTTTCTAAATTTAGTGATTTTACTAAAGGTGTTACTCTATTCAACTGTGAATACTCGTTTGTTATGAATCTCACTGCTCTATTTTGTGTCTGTTCCAGTTAGTAATAGACAAAAGTAAGTTTACCGGCTGCAAATAAATCTATCTATTAAGTTTTTGAATGTTGTGAGAAGTACCTTTAATGGTAGCCTACAAGATTTTAAAAGTATCCAAAATATTGCGTGACATTGATCGATTTGTTTTTATTTTTTTTTACTAATTTTTTTTTTTGTAATGAGAGCGGGACATTCGCTGTCTCGCTCGGACATTTTATGAAAAGCGTGACAGACGGTCCAAAGCGGGACTGTCATGCCTAAATTGGGACGTATGGTCATCTTACTTTAATAGTACGATAGGTTAGTATATTTAAGTTAATAAGTTAAGTAGTAATTAGATATAGATCTAGAATAAAGGTATTTTATTTAAATTTTAAACTAAAAATATTTAAACTAAAATTTTATAATCTAGAATCTAGATCTACATATTTTTCCGCATCTCGTACAGGACAGCAGTCACAAAGCCGTCAAGTCGCAACTAGGTCTGCATATCCCGTAGTGATGTGATTCGTTTGAAACCAACAGCTGCTCGTGCTGACGTGGGGGACTAGAACTAAAAGAAGACTGTAGAGTATAAGTTGTTTGTTTTCATTTAGACAGGCGACCTATAAAAGGAGCTAATTCAACTAATACCACCACTTCAGTCAAGTAAATTGTCTTTCCCTTGTTCGAAATACGAAACAAAATAATTAATTACCAATAGTTAATTAACTAATTGTTTATTTTTTTTTATTGATACTTGCGTTGGCATGTAAAAGAAATAATTGTGCAAATAGCAGCTTGATACGAGATTGGGTGTCAGAGAAATAACGCATACACGTACACGTTTTATGACAGACAGAGAGACAGACAGAAGGAGTTGATATAAGTTTTGTAAAATTTCAAAATATCTAGCTGTATTGATAAATGATAAGTTATCATGGAATCTTCAAATGGATGAAATAATAAAAAAAATCAAGCAAAACATTAGGGTTTTTACAAATCAAACAAGAACAAAATACTGAAATGCTATTTAACTTATGCCAATAATAAAATATGTATCCTCTGTTTGGGACCCCTCAACTAATGAAAACATAAAGAAACTAGAACAAATACAAAACAGAGCAGTGATATTTATATATATGGCTGGGGGGGGGGAGAGAAATCTTTTGCTTTAATTCTATATTGAAGAGGTGGCTTTAGCTTCAAACCTCCGTACCGGTTGTAACTTTTGACTAAAAAAGACTTCCTTACCTACACTAATAGAATTTATTTACTTTTGTATGGTTTAGTCTTATATTGAAGACGATGGTTTTATCGTAAAAAAAATAATTGGAGGGGGTTTTAAACTCAAATCTCCACTTGGCTATTATCATCATCATTCATCCATTCATTCATTCATTGGCCTCCTTCAGTCGTAGAACGACTATGGTTCATCTCAGAGCACACTTCCTTATGTGGCTGTGGAGCCCTATTTTGGAGAGACACTCCCGTCCACAGATAGCACAGGTGGCTTTTGCTTCGGTAGTAGTGGAGCTGGCCGTTTTTCTGATTGTACGTTTTTCTTCCTGAGCTGAGACCCATGTACTTTCACTGTCCATAGCTTTCTTGGTCACTGTCTCTCTCCATCTGTTGCGGTCTAGAGCTATGTCTTCCCAATTGTCAGTATTGATGTTCACTGATTTGAGGTCACGTTTTATTACATCTATGTAACAGAGGTGGGGGCGACCAGTTTTTCTTGTGCCAGTCGCGAGTTGACCGTAGAGGATGACTTATGGGATGCTCCTTACCTCCATCCGGCAAACATGTCCAAGCCAGCGCAAACGGCGTTGTCTGAGGGCTGTAAAGATGCTGGGAATACCTGATCGCGCAAGTTCTCAGTATTGCACACTTTTTCTTTCCATGTGACATTTAAGATCCTACGGAGACATCTCAAATAGAATGAGTTCAGTTTTCTCTCTTGCTTTGCGTAGGTGGTCCATGATTCACTGCCATACAGCAGTGTACTCATAACGCATGTCTTGTAGACTTCCATTTTGGTCACCGTAGTTAGCTTATGGTTTTCCCAAGCTCTTGGCCTGAGTCTAGCGAAGGTCGAGGCAGCCTTCCCTATGCGTTTTTTTTATCTCCTCTTCTAGAGACAGGTCATCTGTAATTGTGGATCCCAGATAGCAGAATTCGTTTACGGCGTCCAGCTTGTTATCGTCAATGAGGATGGAGGGTGGTTCTGTAGCAGGTGGTCCCATAACATTTGTTTTCTTCGTGCTAAGAGTCAAGCCATATTCTTTACAGGCCTGAGAGAAGCGGGACATTAGTGACTGAAGTTCCTTTTGCGTGTGTGCCACTACCGCTGCGTCAACCGCAAATAGCATATTTCTTAGGAGGGTTTCTCTGATTTTAGTTTTGGCCCTCAGTCTGGCAATATTTAGGAGTTTGCCATCAAATCTGGAATGGAGATAAATGCCTTCGGTGGATTTGTCAAACGCGTTGTGGATTAGCAGTGAAAATAGTATTCCAAAGAGGGTTGGGTCCAGGACACATCCTTGTTTAACTCCGCTGTTTATACTGAAACTTTCAGAGCTGGCACAGTTGAATTGCACTGTACCCATCATATTTTGGTGGAAAGATATGATTACATTTAGTAGCTTGGGTGGACAGCCTATTATCTGTAAAATTTTTAAAAGGCCATCTCTGCTAACAAGATCGAAGGCCTTTGTCAGGTCAATAAACGCAATGTACAAAGGCATCTTTTGTTCTCTGCACTTTTCCTGGAGTTGGCGGATGGAGAAAATCATGTCAATCGTGGATCTCCCTGAGCGAAAGCAACATTGTGATTCTGGATAGACCCGATCAGCGAGTATTTGTAGCCTGGGAAGTATCACTCGAGCAAAGACTTTGCCTACAATACTTAGGAGGGAGATTCCCCTGTAATTGTTGCAGTCGCTTCTGTCAACTTTGTTCTTATACAGTGTAATGATTTTAGCATCCCGCAGGTCTTGTGGCACTGCACCTTCTTGCCAACATTTGCAAAACAGTTCGTGTAGAGGTTGGATTAGAGTAGTTTTGCATTGTTTTAGAAGATCTGGGGGGATACCATCGCATCCGGGTGCTTTGCGGGCAGCAATGTTGTCTACGGCTTTGTTGAGCTCTGAAAGGGTGGGTGTTTCATCTAGCTCGTTCATTTTAGGTAACTGTATGATGGTCTTAAGGGCTGAATCAGAGACTGAGCTTGTTGTGGCGTAGAGCTCAGAGTAATGTTCAACCCACCTGTGCATTTGTTGGCACTTGTCTGTGATAATTTCACCAGTGGTTGATTTAAGAGGTGCTGTCTTGTTTTGGGAGGGTCCGAGAGCCTTTTTGATTCCTTCGTACATTCCTCTTATGTTGCCCACTTGGGCTGCGAGCTGAATATTCTCACTGAGCTCTACCCAGTATTCATTGGCACGGATTCTTGCTATCCTCTGTGCATTGGCTCTAGCTTCTTTCAGACTTAACAGGTTGTGTTGGGTAGGTTTTGCCTTGTAAGTAGCGAGTGCATCTTTCTTTGCTCTGATGACAGGTGCTAAATTAGCTGCTTTAGAGTCGAACCAATCGTTTTGTTTTGTAATTTTTCTTCCAAAGATTTCCAGGGAAGTCTTTTGTATGGTGGACTTGAGGTGTTCCCATTTTTCTGTTACTGTATTTCCAGAGATATTTTTATACTCGCGTTCAAAAGATTCCGCAAACTGTATCTGGAGATCAGGGTGACACATCTTGCTTACATCCGATTGGGGTCTTCCAATCTGCTTGGTATAGTGGATTTTTTGGGGGAGAAGATTGATCTTACAACATACCAACGAGTGATCTGTGTCGCAGTCTGCACTGTGATAGGACCTGGTAAGCTTGACAAATTTTAAGCACTTTTGTCTTACCAGGATTAGGTCTAGTTGGTGCTAGTGTTTGGAGCGAGGATGCCGCCAAGATACTCTGTGCTGTGGTTTAGTCTTGAAATAGATATTAGCGACAGAGGAAGTGTAGTAAGCAAACCTCGAGGAGCCTTTGTCCATTTTCATTTACTTTTCCGACACCAAAACGCCCAATACAGATGTCCCATGCAGAGTTGTCAGATCCAACACGTGCATTGAGGTCGCCGAGGATGATAACCTGTTCCGTAGTTGGGATCTCGCTAAGAGCAGACGAAAGGTTGTCATAAAACATATCTTTGGCCTCTGGTGTGGAACTCAGAGTAGGAGCGTAGGCACATATTAAAGTCACATGTCCAATAGATGTGTTAAGGCGTAGTGATAGGAGTCTTTCTGAGCCGTTGCACTTCGGCTCTACTGTGTTCAGCAGTGTGTTCTTAACTGCGAAACCAACGCCATGTTCCCTTACTTCACTTTCGGCTTTGCCTTGCCAGAAGAAGGAGTAGTCTTTTTCTTTGATTGAACCGCAGTCAGCTAAACGAGTTTTCTGAAGGGCGGCAATGTTAACTTTGAGCCTGGACAGTTCATCGTTTATTATTGCAGATTTTCTGACATCTTCTATGTCAGGTAAGTTTTCATTAAGTCCAGTTTGTAGAGTACGCACATTCCATGTGCCCAGTTTAAGAGTGGAGCTCCTCTTTTTTTTCTTCATGTCGACTTTGGCTTTGTGCCTGCTTTTCAGATTTTGTCCTATTCTCGTGTACCCAAACGAGGAAGACAGGCATGACGGGACAGCACCTTATTGGCTGGAGGCTGCCCAGCTTGAGGCGGGCGGTATCTGTCCATTGGAATCCTAGGATTCCTCCCACCGGCGAAAGTGGCCCCTGGCGCCCTGCTCTACGTCAATTGAGCATTTGAGCTTATAACCGGTGACTGCCACTTCCCGTGTTTGGTCGACGCCAAAGGCGAAGCTGGAGTGTCCTCTCCAGTTGGGGTTAGGGCTTTGAATAAGTGAGATGAAAGCCTGGGCATTGTTTCCCCCTCTCCGCGCAGCTGATGTGACCAAAGGAACGGAATATCCAATACAGTTTGGGATCAGTAGCGCCGCAGGATCTGCCAGGCTGTAGCACGGTGTCCCACAGTCTGCCTAAGGGTCACCAGCTCCTGATTTTTCCTCAGGGTTGTCTCCCGAAGCCTTTCCCGTGTTTGGGTATAGCCGCAGGGCAGCGGAGGTTTGGATTAAGAGTTTTCCTTCTCCTAGATGGGTAGCCAACCAAGGCTAACGAGCCCCTCCTGCCCGAAGCTTACTGGTTTAGGCGCCAGTTGCTCGCCTTTGCCCCTTCTCCTGTCTGTGGTAACGGTTCCGCCAGGCTCAGTAACTGAGCCACACGTGAAGGCCAGGAGTTGGACTGGTTGTCAGAGGCTATTTGAGACGTATGCCATTGGAAGCACTTTATAGGTAATGATGGGTTTAAGACCATTACCACTTCCGGCGTTAACAACCTTGCGGAACCATATTGGCTATTATACGCTCATGGAATTTGGTGACTATCGTATGCATTATTTTTTGACAAGTGATGGTTTAACATTAAAATTTTATCTAAAATAAACAAAATCAAAGCAAAAAAAATCAGTCACTAATTCCCCCCCCCTCCCGCAGGGAATTTCATTTCGGGGGGGGGGGGGGTGTGTAAGCTGTGTGTGTGTTCGTTTAGGTGAAACGTTAGGCGTTAGGGCTTGCTGTGTGTTAGGGGGAAAAAAAGCCCAACCCCCATTTTAAAAAGTTCTGGATCCGCTAGTCATCTAATACCGACTTGACTGTCTAATCTAGACTAGATCAGTGGATATAGAACGGTAGATCCAGTGGCGTCACTAGGGTGGGTGTCACCCGGGGCGGTCAACTCAGGATTTTACCCCCCGATCCCCCCCCCTCAAAACATATTTGGGGGGTTTTGTTTGCTTGTTGAGCCGTACTACACATACTTTATTATTAACTACATTAATTGATTGTTGAACAACTATAAAATAAGTGTCAATTAAATTTCAAAATATAGTTGTTACAATATATATATATATATATATATATATATATATATATATATATATATATATATATATATATATATATATATATATTTGCAACAACCTTAACTCAATTACATTTTATTTTATTTTCTGGATTTTAACGTTAGAAAACGTAATAAGCTCTTAAATGTAATGTCTTTAACGATGAAAATAGATCTTAAGCTGCATCTCAAAAGGCTATAATTTTAGAACGAAAAAAATGACTTCCAATGTACCAAAAATTTTAGGCAAGAAACATTTTCTGAAAAATAATTTTAACCGCATACATTAAGTGATTGTTAAACACATCTATTTAATAGTTTTTCTGTTGCTTATATAAAAATTTCCTGTACACCTCCATGGCTCCAGACATTAAAGCTTCACATTTTTTTATATTCCTGAGCTCGTCATATCCTAAATTCAAACTCACTGCTTCCCAAACATTTTAAGATATTCAGTAGATTTCATCAGCTTTTTTTCTCCCTTAAAATCTGATCAGTGTATGTCAGGTGTGCTGTCAAACAAAATACAAAGGTGCTTAAAGTAATTCTGTCTCTTATAAGTATATGTTTTACGTGGTTTTCTAAAACATTTATAAACTTTTCAACATTATAGATACACTTTTGGTTATGGGTTTTATTCGCACATTTCCTTTATCTTATGGAAATTCTATATTCAATAAGACTCGTCGATAATATGGTCACGAAATATCAAATATTCTGATTTCATAGAAACAATCTGTGCAATTTATCCTTCGATCATAGCAACGACTTCCTTGTCAATAGGGTTTGTTGCTGAACATAAAAATTATATATGTGTCAGACGCGAATAGCCCAATTTTCAGTAAAAGAAATTACAAAAGTCATTTCTCTATAGAAGAAGTTACGAAGGCTATATAAAATACAACCACAGACCTATATATACTACAATAAATATAGGTTTTTGATTGCTAGTTACGATTTATTTAGGTAGGTGCTGTTTTACTATTACATACCAAGTATTAGAGTTTAGAAAAACCCAGGTTTGTTTCTTGTGCAACGCTATTAGCTAACACCTCATATCATCTCTCCATTAGTATATTTAGATCTATAATCTAATTCTAGTCTAGATCTATATATAAAAATCGAATAGATCTAGTAATAGTATAGATTCTATCTTGAGACTAGATTGCCGAGTCTAGCCTATGCTATGCCTATAGTCAGTTTTTATTAGAAAAAAGTCTAGATATTAATAAAGACTAAAGTTTTTTAATTATTAGATTATTAGATATAGACATAAGACATAGATCTAATAATACTGTAATACGTTTACTGTACTCTATACTTAATCTACTAAACTAGAGATCTATTTATAGATCTATCTATAATCTAGTCAATCTAGATCTATACACTATTCATTATACTACTTCTATTTATAATGACTTATTTAATAAGTTAGTTCTTAGACTTAGATCTATTATAGTTTATTAATAGATTTACTTTTCAATGCCTAGACCTAATAATAAAATTGCGAATGATTTCTATAATGACTGATTATTATTTTTTTTATAATAATAGGCCTACTAAATCTAGGTCTAGACTTTAATGTAGTCTAAAATAATGACTGTCTAAGACTCTAGACGATTGAGAAGTTCACATAGAGGTGTTTTCAATAATACGGCATGTCGGCTGAAAGTAAATAAAGTGCTTTTTTTTTTGTAAAAATAAAAAAGAGGCTCCGGTACTCAGTGATAGATTGCCTAACGTTCAACTAATAATAAATTAATAATTAACGTTGAATTACAAGAAAAGTAATCATTTTTCCCGACATTGAAAAAAGGTGCCGGTACCCCGTACCGGTGCGTACAGTCATAAAAATATATGAATATCTCAATCTTCTTTCATTTAATTTTTTTGCGGGGTTATTGCTACTTAATACATTGATACCGAATCGATTTAAATAGGGCCTAAGTATATTATACAAGCAGGATTTCGAGCATTGGATAATTTATTTTTGAAGTACAAAGTTTTATGGAAGAGGCAATATATTAATTGTTTGAAGTTTGTAACTTCTTAAATTCAGGCTAAAAATATCGAAGCCTACATTTTTACACTCATTTCTAAACTATTAGAAGAGATGGACTGACTCATAGTGTAGCTTGTGTACATCTGCAAAACACAAACTCAGTTAGACTTTCAAAACTATTAAAAGAAAAACTTAGTGATTATTTTTACTGTATAATTCTATTATTATTCCTTTTTAGAATTAGGATATAAACAAAAATTTGCCATATGACTTTATCTAACACAAAAAAAAATAAACTTACGTCTATTTATGCGGTTATTTATAGTACCTAGTAATATAAAATATATTGAACTAACACGTACATTCATCATAATGCAGCCATGCGATTTTTCGTTTATAAACATAGCATTATTTAGGACCAATATTTTACAAAGGCTGCTTGGAGAAATCAGGTATACCCATTAGGAGAAAAACGACCCCTTTACTCAAGAAAAATTTAAGAAACTAGAACAGACACAAAATAGTGACATTCATAACAAAATAATATTCAAAATTGATTAGAGTAACACCTTTTTAAGTAATCATTTAAAGTTTAAAATCACTACAATTTTTTTCAACAATTATTTTGTGTATGAAATTGTGTATCGGAAAATGCCGGGTACATGAAATAAGCTAGTCCTAAAAAACAACACAGATCTTGGGTAAAATACTCATCAAATAATGTACTGTAAATGTGTAGTTTCACGCGCTAGTTTCAGGTCTTTTCTTTTTATAGCCTCTATCGGGTTATATCCCAACTACCCGTATTTTTGTGCAGAATTTTTTTCTCTATCAGGTACACTTAAAATTATAGCATAATAATGTCAGTTTAATTTAAAAAGAGAACTGAAAAATACAAAGATATATAGGGAAAAAAGCGACTTCCGGCCCAATACTTTTTAATCAAAGAAACGAAACGGACTAGTCCAACAAACCCTATTGTATTTGTAGCCAGATGCCCTTGTTTTCTGATTTTCCAATCCTGATGACTATTATTGAGACGTCTTTTGATATTCCAATTTCGGACTTTTATGTCCACCACTTATTAAATTAAGTTACTCATTTATATTTCACTTCTATAGAATTAGTTGAAAATAGTTGACAACAAAAGACATACAATTTCTTGCTATTACGTGACTAAATCATCCCCAGCAGGAAGCATCAGTGCCATTATTTTAACAACTAGCGTACTTTTCCTTATGCTCTGGATAATTTTTTTGCGCAATTGATGGAAAGTTAGCGAAATATTTAATATATTGTTAAACTATTGAAGTCTATATCAATCAACTGATTCATTGTAACATTTCTTTCATCTTGGCTAGAGCTTCTTTTACATTCAACATCTGACATTACATTATCATCTTTAGAAATCTAAATAGCCACTTATTTACTTTCCAATTCTACAAAATTTACATTAAGTGCATGTGAGATTTCAATAATATTTTATGCCTGAAGAATGTCGTCATTTGTTAAACAGTGACTATGGGTTGGCATCCTGATATTATGATGCTAGCTACTATTTGAATAGATTCAATTAAAAAATTGTAAAAAATCAAAGCAGTGTTTATTTACATGCAGCTAATATACAGCTGAAAGTAAGGTTTCACATCTGCTTTTGATATAAAGTATGATGTCACGTTTTGGACTATTTGTAGAATTTCATTTAAAAATTAAATTATGTTTAGCCGAAATATTTTTAAAATGTATATCAATTGTGAATAATATGTTCCAATATTTAGCCACTATCACTTTTTTTAAATTGTCAGTTTTTCCAAAAGTGCATTTTTTCACTTGGGTGTCACCCCCCAAACGGGTGTCACCCGGTGCGGATCGCACCCCACTAGTGACGCCACTGGGTAGATCTATATGTTTACTAAAGTAGATCTAGGTCTAAATCATGCGTCTTATAGAATATTATAGATATAGCCTGGATCTCTATATACTAATATATGTAGTATATCTGGACTCTTGATTTTTTTATACTATATAACTATATCTATATTGACTATATTGTTGTAACCCTGCCTTGCACCAGTGCTTGAGGTGCGCACGAGCGCACTAGTGAACGTAAACAGGAAGACGCTAGAATGGAGAGAATAACAGTGCATCACGAACTGTGAAGAGTCTGAATGTTTGGGAAACTAAGAGGCCAACGTTTGTGCTGCCTGAAGGTTGTAGTAGGGACCTGGAGCAAAGCGGGAAAGGCTGTCGTTGGTCCACATTCAGGTTAAGTAGCAAAGGACTGGTATACTTAGTAATAAGACTCTGAGGAAGCTGAAGGATGTTATGTGTTTAACCTAGTGAATAAACACAACTATTTATTTCCTGTTAAACTGTGTTGAGTTGCATGCCTATTCGTTGAGTGCCTAGCCGAGAGTTGCAACAATTGGTGTCGAAGTGGGATTTAGGCAGCTCAACAAAAGGATAAGAATGACAACGCTTAAGAAGCTAGATGAACTTAGCTGTAAACAGTTAAAAGAGGAGCTCCGAACCAGGGAGCTGAGGATCTTCTGTGACAAAGAGAAGATGAGAGCCAGTCTTAAACAGAACCTGGTTGATGAAGGGGAGGATCCCGAGACCTACCTTTTTGAGGTAGAACCAGATATCAGAGAGGTCATGGGTGCCGTGCTGAAAGAGGTAAAAGAACAGATCTGTACCATGATTAGCCGAGAGTTGCAACAATATATATATATTTATATATATATAGGCCTGATATATATATATATATATATATATATATATATATATATATATATATATATATATATATATATATATATATATATATATATATATATATATATATATATATATATATATATGTATGTATATATATATATATTATAAAGTAGAATGTGAGGGGGGTATGTATGTATGTATGTATGGATGTATGTTACTTATAGACATCAAAACCGCTTGACCAATCTTGATAAAACTAGGCAGGAATGTTCCTTGGGTACCAACTTAGACCGTAGTGTATGTATTGTAGCCCTAAAACAAACTTAAGACCCTCAAAAAAAATAAAGTTGTCCGACTCTATTACAGCTATAGTATTTTATGAATCTAGGCCATGTCTACAATGTTGACATGAGAAAAGATAGAAAGGATTTAGACCTAGATCTAATTTTAAGAAATACACTTTGCGCAGATAGTTTTTTACTTTGACACATGAAAATACAAAAGAAGATCCATTGATTTCATTTTATAATAAAATTAACCTTCAATTTTGTGTTTCAAAAGCATTTTTTACATTAATTAGTTTTTTATATCTGTGACTACAGATTTCCTGACGAACATTCTTTCATTAGACAATACCGTAATGAATCGCGTACTAAAAATTAATTCGTTTAATTGTTTACTTTATAATCCCATCCCTAGATCTAAAACTCTAATTCAACTCTAAGATGATAAAACTTCTCTACGCACAGATAGTTTTATACTGTAACACATAAACATATTAATTAAAGTCCATTCATTTCATATTTTGATCAACTAAACATTCAAATTTGGTTTTCTAAATCTACATTCACATATGACAACTGCGAAGCCGAGTTAAAGGCCTAGATCTATATTCATTCATGAATCGCGTACTAAAAATTATTTCGTTTAATTGTTACTTTATAATCCCATCCCTAGATCTAAAACTCTAATTCAACACTAAGATGATAAAACTTCTCTTCGCACAGATTGTTTTATATTTTAACACATAAACATATTAATTAAAGTCCATTCACTTCATATTTTGATCAAATAAACATTCAAATTTGGTTTTCTAAAGCTACATCCTCACATAAGAGCTGCGAAGCCGAGTTGAGATAGGCCTAGATCTATATTCATTCATGAATCGCGTACTAAATATTATTTCGTTTAATTGTTCACTTTATAATCACAATATCAGGTGACCGAGCCTCGCTCGGATGAATAATTTGTTTTAAGGAAGGATATATACCCGAAGTTATTTTGGGAATATTGTTGTAATTACAAAAATGAACGATCGGGTAATGACTATCGATCCGAAGAGTTGCTTTTTCGTTCATTCAGTTCTCAATGTAATTGTACATGGCGATTAGAATAGAAAGTACCCCCAACAGTAGGCCTATAGAAAGTCACAGCTCACGTCTTAACGTTTTACATTGCTTCTTTCGCGTAAAACTATTGGGCTATTGTTGTAATTACGAAAATGAACGATCGGATAAAGACAACTAATCTGAAGAGTTGCTTTAGTGTTCTGTTAGTTCTAAATGTAATTGTACATGGCGATTAAATATAAAGTCTCTTAGTCCTCCTACAGTCTAGACAAACCACATCTCACACCCGTCTTATAGTTTGCGTAAAACTATTGTAGGCCTACTATTATTGGCTTGGAAGAAAGTCTTTGCAGTGTTACTTCTCAGATGGTTACGTTCAGACATTTAATTATGGAATTAGTATATATTCATTATGGCTTTAGTACGAAACATCAAGTGACGCAAATCTCTACGTTATAGGGTAAAACAGGCACTTTGTGACAAAGTAAAATGGCAAATTTTTTCTTAATAGACTGAAATCATTGCATTAGTTTTCTAAAGAAACGTTTCCGTGGGGCACCTCTGTTACGCCGAAAAATATGTTCGTCCCCCATACGGGATACGTACCCTGCCCAGCCTGACTGTCGGACTATAAGAAGTTCATACCGGCTTTTGTCATCCATCCATCCATCCCAGTGGTGCTACAGCTCGTGGAGGGATATGGCTTGCTTTTACAGATCCCTCAATTCAGATCTCTCCTGGGCCTTCCGTCAACACGCCCTAACTCCAAGCTTTTTACCGAGGTTTATAATTAAATCAAAAGTGGCTGCAGCGTACGCAAACTCGTTGACCGCTAGATGGATATCATGTTTAGTGTGAGCAAGTAAGGCGCAGAGAAGCTGTGTTATGACCATTTCCTTTGTTTTGGTACAGGATAGTAGACACCGAAGCATGAACACATGGTAATAATTTACCAGCAAAATAATAATAATAATAAGGCTTGTCTTCGTGTCCGAAAATTAATGAGGGTTGCAGCTGTGAACTTCATATTTTGCCACATCCAGGGCAAGCATAACCATTGTCCGCTGTGGTCGATTAAGATTTTCTTTTAGCGTCTGCGTCTGTCCTCGGCAGCAGATTTTCTTTTGGTCTCAAATGTGTATCCGCGGCCTTTGTATAGAGGGCATTCTTTAAGTCCGACAGTTACGCTGGACAGAGCAGTATCCTGTATGGGAGACGAATCTCAGACGAACGTATGCCAAAGGCAGTCTTTTTTTGGTGAGCTAAAAAGTGGTCGACGTAACACCGTAACGCTTAACAGACCAGTTTAGGCGCCAACATGCCTTAGCTGACATAGAAGAGAGCACATGGTTGCATGCGGCCTCAGAACGAGACAGCTGGAGGTCACCAGCAAAATAAACAACAATGTAAAAGGTATCTACAACACTCTACGCAATTAAAGAGTAAACAATTTATTAAGCACTTAAAACACAATAACTAATCATACATTGGCACATTTAATTTCATTACTTTGCTTTTATAGTTCTATAATAAATCAATCTACAGTAAGATGGTGCGCAAATGTTTAATTAGGTCTAATGGTTCTTTAAAACTCGTTCTTGTTTGCAAAGAAATATTTTAGTGTACTGCGATAAGCCTAGTGACGTAAGCAGCGTTTTTCCCGTTTACGTCATGGAAAATTTTCATTCATAAAACATTCTAGCCAAAATTAATTTTTCGATAATGAGGCATTTTCAAACCGATATAACGGTCGACCTCAAGTTTTCCCAATGTGGCCAATGAGTTGAGAATTTTTTTCTCACTAATATGCACATACCTTGAAATTTTAAAGAAAATCGTTAGAGCCGTTTTTGAAATAAAATTTATATATATATAAATATATATACATATATACATACATACAAGAATTGCTCGCTTAAGAGTATAGGATTCATTTAACAAAGCTATCGCTCTTTTCGTTTTTAATAGATAAGAATGTATCGACCCCGGGTAAACCCATTTTCGCAAAACTAATTTTATTTTCGTAGCGAAAGAGAAATAAACGTGAAAGGATCATTAGCTACGTTTAACATACATCTAAATCCAATCCACTAGATTATTCAAAAGCATTATTAAAATAAATTAGTTCCTGATATCTGTGACTACAGATTTCATGGCGAACATTCTTTCATTAGACATTACCAAACGGTTACACATTAACACATCTCTCTACTGAGTCTATTCCTAGGCCTAGGTCTAAAACTCTTATTGAACTCTAAGATGATAAAACTTCTTTTCGCAAAGATAGTTTTATGCTTTAACACATAAACATACTAATTATTGTCCATTCATTTCATATTTTAATCAAATTAACATTCAAATTTGTTTTTCTAAAGCATTTTTAATATATTCGTTCGCTGTTCGCTAAAGCTGCGTAGCCGTGTTGAGATAGGCCTATATTCATTCATGAAAAAAAGTTCACGCATGCGCAGCACAGAATGAACTCAATAGTTTATTAAAGCCAATTTTTAACTCTAGATTAGTGTAGATTTAGATCTATGTCTACTTCAATATCTACTTTATACACATGAACATACAAAATTTAGTCTTTTCATCTCAAATTTTAATCAAATATATGTAGGCCTACAAGCAAGTGTTTTAATTTGAAAAAAAAATAGATTTAAGCCTATTAGCTATTTTGATTTGATAGCTTCATTCACACCATTTTTACATTGACACATTCGCTTTACTTATTACATTATTATTTCGTCTAATTGTTTACAAAACACTCTCAGTGACTATATCGACAGTAATGCGCAAATAAAGACCCGCGGGTCGCGGGTAACATATGTCTAGTATACTATAAAGTAGAATGTGAGGTGTATGTATGTTACTTATAGACATCAAAACCGCTAGACCAATCTTGATAAAACTTGGCAGGAATGTTTCTTGGGTACCAACTTAGACCGCAGTGTATGTATTGTAGCCCTAAATCAAACTTAAGACCCTAAAAAAAAAAAAAAGTTGTCCGACTCTATTAAAGCTATAGTATTTTATGGATCTAGGCCATGTCTACAATGTTGACATAGAAAAGATCGAAAGGATTTAGACCTAGATCTAATTTTTAGAAATACACTTTGCGCAGATAGTTTTTTACTTTGACACATGAAAATACAAAAGAAGATCCATTGATTTTATTATATAATAAAATTAACCTTCAATTTTGTGTTTCAAAAGCATTTTTTGAATTAATTAGTTCTTTATATCTGTGACTGCAGATTTCCTGACAAACATTCTTTCATTAGACAATACCGTAATGAATCGCTTACTAAAAATTAATTCGTTTAATTGTTTACTTTATAATCCCATCCCTAGATCTAAAACTCTAATTCAACTCTAAGATGATAAAACTTCTCTTAGCACAGATAGTTTTATACTATACTACTAATTATAGTCCATCCATTTCATATTTTGATCAAATAAACATTCAAATTTGGTTTTCTAAAGCATTTTTAATAGACTGCATTCGTTTACGAAAGCTGCGAAGCCGGGTTGAGATAGGCCTAGATCTATATTCATTCATGAATCGCGTACTAAAAATTATTTCGTTTAATTGTTTACTTTATAATCCAATTCATTTAACTAAGCTATCGCTCTTTTCGTTTTTAATAGAAATGAATGTATCGACTTCGGATAAACCCATTTTCGCAAAACTAATTTTATTTTCGTAGCGAAAGAGAAATAACGTGAAAGGATCATTAGCTAAGTTTAACATACATCTAAATCCAATCCACTACATTAGTAAACACAAACTTAGACCCGAAGGCCGCGGGTAAAGTCTGGCGAACATCCTTTCATTAGACATTACCAAAAGGTTACACATTAACAGTGATTAACACATCTCTCTACTGAGTCTATTCCTAGGCCTAGGTCTAAAACTCTTATTGAACTCTAAGATAATAAAACTTCTTTTCGCAAATATAGTTTTATGCTTTAACACATAAACATACTAATTATTGTCCACTCATTTCATATTTTAATCAAATTAACATTCAAATTTGTTTTTCTAAAGCATTTTTAATACATTCGTTTGCTGTTCGCTAAATAAAGCTGCGTAGCCGTGTTGAGATAGGCCTATATTCATTCATAAAAAAAGGTCACGCATGCGCAACACAGAATGAACTCTATAAAAGGCAACTAGATTAGTGTAGATTTAGATCTATGTCTACCTCAAGATCTACTTTATACTTTAACACATGAACATACGAAATTAAGTCTATTCATCTCAATTTTTAATCAAATATATGTAGGCCTACAAGCAAATGTTTTAATTTGGAAAAATGGATTTAAGCCTATTAGCTATTCTGATTTGATAGCTTCATTCACACTATTTTTACATCGACACATTCGCTTTACTTATTACATTATTATTTCGTTTAATTGTTTACAAAACACTCTCAGTGACTATATCGACAGTAATGCGCAAATAAAGACCCGCGGGTAGCGGGTAACATATGTCTAGTATATAGATATAATATAAATATATATATATAATATATATATATATATATATATATATATATATAGGCCTATCTTATCTTATACTGACTATAGCTATAGTATAGACTTATAGAATATAAATAGTGTATAGTTATACCGTACTAACAGTCTATAGTTATACGTAATAGTAATAGTCTAAGTCTAGTGACCTAGTCTATAGTAGTATACTATAATAGTATAGTCTATAGACATAGACTGCCATACACTATGATAGACTATAGTATATATAGGCCTATATCAACTATATGACTATAGTACTATAGTATAGTACTACTAATAGGTCTTGACTCTTGTCTAGTAACAAGTTACAATCTTGTGAACAATAATCCATTTTAATAGTCAAATCTCTATACTTTATACATTTAGAATTTTGGATTTCTAGAGAATAGTATTATTAGAGCCATAGATATAGATTATCTAGATTCTAGATATTCATAGACCTGGCGATACCGTACAGCTTTTCCAAATTTTATTTCGATACGGAATATAAATCTGGAACGACATCGTTTATTGTTTTTAACATACATTAATGATTTTGGTGACCTACTTGCAGTTGACTCTGTGGCCTAATGGATAAGGCGTCGGCCTCCGGAGCCGAAGATTGTGGGTTCGAGTCCCATCAGAGTCGTTAAGACTTTTTATTTTTTTCACATGAACTTTTTAGATATATTTATTAAAAATCACTCGTGCCTTCGTGGAAACTTAGGGTGGGTAGACTTAATTTTAACAATTTCTTATGAATTAAAAAGCAACTAGAAAAAAAAAATGGACTTATTCTCTGAGTGAATGTGTATGCTTTTAGTACTTTTGTTTTTTGAGTCTTAAAATTTTAGCGGCCCCGTAAGGGAAAAGCCGCTATTAGTTTTGTGTAGTCGTCAGGGCGTCAGTAAGGGGTGCATGGAGTAAGGGCAATAGTTGGTGACACTCACTAGGGCACTGGCGGATCCAGGGAGGGGGCGGTAGGGGCGATCGCCCCCCCCCCACTCGGCCGACCCCCCCCCCCCCTCCTTTGAAAAGGGGCGGACGAATTTTAGTATAGAATTCCCACAATTTGTATACGAATTTATTACTTATGTTAATAATACATACTGTTACGATCTCTCTTCCTACTCATCAGGCCTTCTGTAAACACTGCTAAACACAACACATCTACAACTACACATCAAGAACCTGACAACAAGAGCTCCACAATATCGGTACTTTAATAATGAGTGAATAAGAAGATAACAGCCAATACTAGACAATTGGCATCAAACACATCAACAACTAAAATGTCACTCTGTACATCACCGTACAAAACTCTACTGTCTCTCTTTCTGGACTTGTACATCAACACATGAGGACTCGACCAGGACCGACTTCATAGCCGACTAACAGTCCCGGTCTCGACGCTCTCCGGTCTTGAACTGCCGCTTTCCAACACACTGTCACTCGTACACGCAGGCTTTCGATCACATGACCATAACATTGGTCATATTTGCGTGTAATCGTAGTACTGTCCCTTGTCCAAGGCCCCGCTGACCTGAGTGATTCACGTGTGTGTCAGCTGAGCCTATAGTTAACCCTTTTGCGCCGCCAATAGGGTTATAACACTGCCCCCTTCTCAGATTTGTCCGTCCCGGACAAAAATCTATCACACGACATGGGCAGTGGAGGTGAATCGACGCAGGAGGAGGTCTATCAGTGGGGGCGACAAAGGGCTTATATTGCCATCTCGATGGAGCCATCTGTGCTGTAGTCTGCGTATGTCTCTTTCTCCTTCTGCTCCAGTTGACCTTCACCTGGTTGCACTGACGTCGTGGTTGCATCGCCATGCCCTTTGGACTCAGCAAACGTCTTTTTCGGTCGCTCACTACTGAAGGCAGCCAGCCAGCACATGGGGAGGGATAAGATGTCAGGACTGGGGTCACCAAGATCGTTGGCCTATCAGGTTGTTTCATAGGGCTTTCAAGAGATGGGCTTTGGGAATGGGTTTCAGGTCCACAGGAGGGGAAATAATGGCACACATCATCTTCAGGCTTGTCCGAAGGGCAAACTAGTGGAGCAAGTTGGCAGCACTCCACTTGCGAAGGACCCTCATCTTCAGCATCAGGCTCCAGTTCACTTACTTGACCATCATCAGAGCTTCTCACTATGGTCTCGTCAGCAGGACAAACGTCTGTTGGGTGCAGACCTTGCCGATGGGTTCCTTGGAGTTGGCGTTCTCCCTGCAAAGCTCGACACACAAAGTTCTTGCCAAACATCTGGGTGCAGCCATCAGGATTCGAGTTCAAAGAGGTACGTGTTCGGATCTTCCTCTTCATCCACAAGGGCTTGCCGGAGACGTTCTTTAAGAGTTTCGTTGTTCCTTTCGTAGTACTTCAGTCCTCGCCATTTCAGCTCTTGTTTCAGTTCTTTCAGATTCAGTTCATCTAGCAGTTTTACAGAAGCCATAGGAAATCCCACTTCTGACACCAGTGTTACGATCTCTCTTCCTACTCATCAGGCCTTCTGTAAACACTGCTAAACACAACACATCTACAACTACACATCAAGAACCTGACAACAAGAGCTCCACAATATCGGTACTTTAATAATGAGTGAATAAGAAGATAACAGCCAATACTAGACAATTGGCATCAAACACATCAACAACTAAAATGTCACTCTGTACATCACCGTACAAAACTCTACTGTCTCTCTTTCTGGACTTGTACATCAACACATGAGGACTCGACCAGGACCGACTTCATAGCCGACTAACAGTCCCGGTCTCGACGCTCTCCGGTCTTGAACTGCCGCTTTCCAACACACTGTCACTCGTACACGCAGGCTTTCGATCACATGACCATAACATTGGTCATATTTGCGTGTAATCGTAGTACTGTCCCTTGTCCAAGGCCCCGCTGACCTGAGTGATTCACGTGTGTGTCAGCTGAGCCTATAGTTAACCCTTTTTCGCCGCCAATAGGGTTATAACAATACTAATTATTTATATTTCAACCTATTTTTAAGTTATTTCGCCCCCCCCCCTTTCTAGTATTTTGGCCGATTTGGTAGGGTCGGGTGGGGGCGATGGCATCATTATCATTATCATCAAACTCCATTAGAGTGAGGGCTTGAGAGGCTCAAATCCTCTCTTGCAAAAGCCCTGGACAGAAACCCTGCTGTCTTGCGTAGTGCATGAATGTCGCCATACAGGTCGAGAATTTTGGGTTTCCCAGACCTGTCGAGACGGAGATCAGCAAGTCTGGGGCAGTCAAACAGAATATGAGGCACGGTTTCCTCTTCTTCCCCGCAGCGAGGGCACCGTGAATCGAAATTTGGCCATAGCCGCGAGAAATATGAGCCAACAGGACAGTGGCCTGTCCTGCACTGTGCTATAATAGCTTGCTCAGGCCTGGACAGCCTCCACCACGGGGAAGTGCGGTCAGGGCGCCTCATGCGCTCCCAGACTCCACGGGCTTTTTGGGACTTGTCCCAGCACTCAAACCACTTTTCCATTTCTGGGCGATGGCATCAATCCGCCCCCCCCCCCCCAACATAAACCATAAACTTTCGAGTGGGGGGGCTGTCCTATTTATTTGTAGAAATCACAGCTTGCTAACAGAATCAATTAAATATCTATATGATTAAAACTTGTTATTGGTATTTTAACCGGTCTTTGTATTATGTCGTTCACCTGTTGGCCGATTGGAAGGAGAGGAGCGAATACCTCTACTGCCCTTAACATCTAAACCCTTTGAGTGAGGGGGGGGGGTTCCTACGTTTATGGAGAAATCATAGTATGTGAACAAAATTAGTAGAATATCTATATAATATAAACAGGTGGAAGTGCGATACATGCAATCACCTTCCCCCAATCGGACAAACCAATACTTTTTCTTTTGTATTATAGTAAGAAATTACAAAATTTAAAAAATCTGTCACTTATATAATTTATATATGCTATAAAGTAAATTCTTATATCGAGTCGCCCAACCCCTATTCTTTAATGCAAAATTAGCAGAAATTATGAAAAGGAGCGAGGATTAATCATTTTCATTTTACCGCCCTTCCCTTTTCCAGACAGAGTTTGTGTAATTTCACATGAATTTATCATAACTATTTTAAGAAAAACTTTGCTTTGGAAAAGTTATAATTCAAACCAAATTTCTCAATATAGCAGTCACGGTTGAGATGAGTTCAAAAGCCAGATAATCTTTTCCTAGTCGACTTTTTCCAACCTTTACTCTATCTCATATTTTTCTAGTTAAATAGATTTAGGACTATAACTCACAATTTATGCTTGAATTTTATTGAATATTATTAATTGAATTTTTTTTTTCGGCGGCGATCCTCAAAGCCTTAATCTAAATATGTGGGTATCTTATCTTTTCAAAGAACAAATCGGTTTTATTTGCAATGTATTAAGGGACTATAAATTCATATTAGAATATTTTTCCACATTATTCAAAAGGTCCTTTATAATAGAATGAATAATGAGCTGTAGGTCAGGAGAATGCGCTACTGCAGTGAAGAATGCCAGAAAACGCTTTTAGCGTCGAGGCTTCGCCCCGAACCTCACTGATGAATAATAAGCTGTAGATATCAGGAGAATGCGTTTCTGCATTGAAGAATGCAAGACAACGCTTTTGGAGTCGGGTTTCGCCCCGAACCCCACTAATAAATAATGAGCTGTAGATGTCAGGAGAATGCGTTTCAGCCGTGAAAAATGCAAGAAAACGATTTTGGCTTCGCCCCGAACCCCACTGATAAATAATGAGCTGTTGATGTCAGGAGAATGCGTTTCTGCAGTGAAAATGCAAGAAAACGCTTTTTGCGTCGGGGCTTCGTCCCGAACCCCACTGATAAATAATGAGCTGTTGATGTCAGGAGAATGCGTTTCTGTAGTGAAAATGCAAGAAAACGACTCCCAACTGATGAATCTTACAGCGCTCTCCCAGACCCCCAAGTTTGTAAGAGAAAGGCCTCAACATGACTGGTTTTTGTTCTGTTTTTTTTTTTCGCCGAACTTTGAGAAACAGTCTTATTATATTCTCATATATTGAATATAATATAAATGCAAGAAAACGACTCCCAACTGATGAATCTTACAGCGCTCTCCCAGACCCCCAAGTTTGTAAGAGAAAGGCCTCAACATGACTGGTTTTTGTTCTGTTTTTTTTTTCGCCGAACATTGAGAAACAGTCTTATTGTATTCTCATATATTGAATATATATATATATATATATATATATATATATGCTGTACGCACGTTTATGCATAGGGTTTGGGTTTACTGGGCGTTAGGGTTAGGGTTTGGAAAAAAATCGCACCCCCTCCCCACTCCAAAGTTCTGGATCCGCCAGTGCACTAGGGTTGACCTCGAAGTAGAAAAAAAGTTATAGCAAGATTAAAAAGCAAAAGAATTACACCTAATGATGAAAAATTCTTGGTTTAGCTACGCAATAGCAAGAAGTTGTATTATTTTTGTTGATTGGATTAAATTATGGACTTGATCAAATTAAGAAAATTGCGAGAAAACTAAAGAATATTTATCAGGATTTTTAAATTGGAGAATTTTGGAAGCCGGGCTTAAATTAAAAATAAATAAATACAGACAATTGACTGGGGAATCAATAACATGTGCTAAACGTAAACATAACTGCTTTGTTTCTAGCAAATACAAATTGGTAAATTGAAGATGAGTCTTCATTAAATAAAGATAATTTTATAGAGAATACTGAAATAACAACACGATTGCAAGGCAGTGATGAAAAAAAAAATTATAATTTTTAGTTTCCAACAAAACAATATGCATAAACAAGGTACTCTGGTATTTGATGTCCTTAGTTACAAGGTATAAAAATATCTTAAAATTAATGTTGAAATAAAAGAAATATTTTAGGATTTTTGTATCAAATTGGACAAATGATGGTATCAGTTCGGATATCTCAAAATGCCTGAAGATATGATAATGCAACAACAATGTCTGGAGTTCATAAAAGAGTAGGCCTACAGGTAATTTTAAAAAAGAACATAAAGGCATTTTAATATTCACTACAAAATGTGGTCAACATTCTTATCATAAATTCTTCTTATAAAACTTTTTTTTTTTTGCCGCTTTTACCAATTTAAGGGATATTCTAATTAATCATACAAGTTCCCCATTTCAGACCATGCAGTCGCTGTCTATAGGGCAGATGATCATCTGTTTCTGTTTCTGTGGCCCACCGTTTATGAGGTTGTCATGGGGCCATCACAACAAGCTTCAATAATCTTTGATAAAGTATCTGAATGAACAGTCTGATAAGTCTTTTGCATACCATTTGCATAACTGAAATTGTATACCCGAATCGGTCTACTCAGACAAATTAAAACGGCTGCTCATAATATTTTCAGCATGAGGATAAGAAGCTTATTTGAACTGCCAACTATTAACAACCTCAACATATAGCTTACGTGTACGCGTCTAACGTGTTATTGTATTTTTAGTCCGACTGACGACTAGTGACGATACACACAACTAATAGCGGTTATTTCCCTAGAAGCGATGACTTTGAAAGGTAATGAAGTATAACTTTTCCAAATTTCAAACTGCTATCTATCATGGTTGCAGTTATGACGTTTTAATATGACATATATTCATTTTAAGTCACAGTTTATTTTTATATACTTTCTATAGTCCAATTTTAAACATCGCCTTACTCAATGGTTCCCAACGTTTTTTTTTGTCTCACAGACCCCTTGCCATGTTTTCCGGTATTCGATAGATACTCTGCTTTGCTAATATTGACTTCAAATGTGTTTTTTTAAACTGATTTCTAATGGTAGTGAGGTGAAGATTTAAAAAAAAATTAATTAAAACCACATGCAGGTTAGCCTCATCGAAGTCATGAAAAATGACGTCTAAATTCCACTGGATATGGTTTCTTTATTATTTTACTATCTGCATCTAAGAATTCTGCAAAAGTGTAAAAGAGAAAAAAAAATTGTCATACATTATAGCTTTTCGACATCTTGCTTCATTCAATGTGATGAAAGTTTTCGGTATTTCCTTGACACAGCTTTGCGAATACTACGTTTTTAACGTGTTGCTATGGATTCTGTAAACGGCGTTGATAACGTATTGAGGATGCTAATGCAGTCTACCACTCAGATGTTTAGATTTTGCTCCCTAACAAAAGGAACATATGCCAATGAATGCTCTTCCTTACAAGACAAGATTGAGTCGTCCAGATGTGAATAAAGAAACTTGCCATTTGCAAATAATTACACAAGAAGCTTTTAGTGTCCCAGTATAGTTCTGAAATACGCCCTTGAATTGTTTTGTTACTTGAATTTTTTTCTTTAATGATATCAGATGCAGGTCTGAGTAAAATTGTTTTCAAAACTTCTTCAGGTGCTGGCGAATCTTTTGTCGCCTATAGTGGGATGTTTTAAGAATTTAGCTCTAACTCATAAGTAAAGAGATATTGTAAGAGGCTTGCGAACCATCGTCTTCTCTTTTTTGATGTCGAACTAAAGATTTTAGTCCACTGTATCTTTTCTCAACTTTACCATTGATTGTTCAAAAGTATTTCTGATCTTTATTTTATTACGGCGGCATCGTCTCAAATGATCATTCAGCTTATGTGGTTTCAAATTACTTTTTAAATACAAGAAACATAGGCAATATGAATAGGACAAGGAAGGAAGCCAAAATTTAGATCTAATATGGGACTGTCTACATATCAATTTTAGTTCAATATTACCGGTACTTTCCTGTACAAAAATTAAGCTTTTTAAATAAGGTATTAAAATTAAAATAATTTTTCATTCCAATAACAGGATTAAAATTTAAAGGATTACCTTTAATAAGATATAAATCATATATGTGTGTATGAAATCCATAGGCCTACATCAAGTTCTACACATCTAGATAATTTTTTTTGATTTATATTAATACTTTTTTTTTCAAAGTAGGCTAGCCAAGCTATAATTCTATATCTAGATAATTTTTAGATTATTTAATGTCGTTTATCAGCTTAGGCCCGTAGCTTGTAGATCTAGCCATATTTTTCTACATACCAATCTATAAATCTTGATTTAGATCTACATCTAGATTCTAATGCACAGTTACTATAATGAACTTTGGATGTAGACTTAGAGGCTGCAATATTATTCCTTTACAATAGTGTGTTCTTATTTAATAATCTGTATTCATCAATCCATTTTCTAATGCTAGATCTAGATCTTTTATAATTACACTAGATCTACAATTCTAGATTTAGATCCAATGGACCTCATTCACCAATCGTAAACAAACAACATTTAGTCACGTGATCTTATTGATAAAACAACGAAATAAACTGTCACGTGACAACCATCATGAATTAAACATGAGATCGTAAATTATATAGAAGAGATAGAGCACCACGTGGCTAAATGTTGTTTGTTTACGATTGGTGAATGAGGTCCATTCTTATATCTAGAGTAGAATCTAGATATAGACTATAATCACATTAAAGAAGCGGATCGAACGCGAACAGCATAATGTACATTATTACCGCTAGGCACTAGATCGGACTAGATCTAGTAATCCTGGTAATATCAGTCTAGTAATTTTAAGATTAAACGTGTAAGTCAAGATATTTAAGTGTAGACTAGAATTTGTATGTCTTACTTAGTAGATGCCATCCGTAATTTTAAACTTCTTTAAAATTAACTTTTTTGTCTGCCTGTAAATGCAGGCCTACTATGTAGTTTTAAACTTTCTTTAAAATTAACTTTTTTTTTATATGTAGATGTCCTCCGTAGTTTTAAACTTCTTTAAAACTTTTTTTTTGTCTGCCTGTAGATGTCCTTTTAGTTTTGCTCTTTCTAACGTTTTTTTTTTATTTATGGGTTTTTAAGGGTTTGTGGGGCAGTTTTGGCGTAGTCCAAAAAGACGACCTGTTTGGCATATGTTGTTAGTTGCAGCTTGTTCTAAAGTTTCCCTTGCCATACAAACAATAACAACATTCCTATACGTATACATAGAAATATGTTAATGTCACTAGCGGATCCTGAACTTTGCAGTGGGGGGGGGGGGCGATTTTTTCCAAATCCTAACCCTAACGCCCAGTAAACCCTAACCCTAAGCATACACGCGCGTACAGCATATATATATATATATATATATATATATATATATATATATATATAGGGGCCTAAATCGGACGCCAAAAGCGTTTTCTTTTATTCTTCACTGCAGAAACGCATTTTTCTTACATCAACAGCTCATTATTTATCATATTTAAAAAAAGGACCTTTTGAATAATGTTTCACTAGAAAAATATTCTAATATGAATTTACACGCAAATACAACCGATTTGTTCCTTGAAAAGATAAGATACCCCATATATTTAGATTAAGGCTTTGAGGATCGCCGCCAAAAAATAAATATTTTTTTTAAAAAGCTCATTTCTAAGTGATACATTTTGTTCAATTGGCATGTTTGTAACTTTGTTTTGCTACAAAACTATAATTCAAAGCTCTAAAAAACTAAAATCGGAAGTGGGAGGAGAAATTAAGTGGATCAATCCGATTCTACTCTTAACTTTTTGCATTTTTAGAATTCAAGTATATATTGTGAGCATAGACATAAATAAATATAGACTGGAAGTAGGAAGTTATTTTTATTTGGGGGAAGTCAAATATGTTTTATGTACTATATCTATGTGAAAAAAAAATGGCGGCAATTGAGCTATAAATTCTAGGACTAACATTTCAGCCAATATATAATTATGATCTTTAGTTTTGAAAAGTACAAAACTGCCATATTCCCAATATTTTGCCTTTGTTTCATAATCATAGACATAGGCAAATATATATAGGTTTGTGATGTGGATCTATGTTTGTTGACATGGCTTCTTTATTAATGTATGGCGGTCGTCTTATCGATTCAAATTGTTAAAATTAGTTTTTAGTCAAAAAAGTCAAAGAAAATGAGCAGAACGTGCTCTAATGATCGTAGTACGATAGGCCAAGGATAAATTCTAAAGGTTAAAAAAAAATTGAATATTATACACAGTAACTTTCAGTTTCAGTAAGTCAGAATAATTCAGTATCACTGTGACTGTCACTAATAATCTAATTTAATATTGATAGATCTAAATCTAACAAATATGACTAATATTTGTAATAACTAGGTCTAATACTTTTCATACTTTTTACTACTAACTATTAAACTAGTCAGTCTATCATCTATGCATGCAAAATATAGACTAGATCTAGTATAAGTCTAGATCTAGTGACAATCTAGTCCTAGACTATTTATTATTTATATACTAACTATAGACTAGACTATACAGATTACAATTATAGTTTATAGTATAGTAGTATAGTACTAGTAGTAAGTAGTATTTTTTTACTATAGTATTTATATAGACTAGATCTAAATCTAGTATTTAAAACTATTTATAATTATTTTAATTATGTAAATTTAATAGCTTTGGTAGGCACAATTAGAGATATGATAATACAGAAGGGGTTCTATCAATTATATAGGTTATGGCTGAAAAAAACAACAACTATAAATACTTTTAATTTTACACTGCTCATAACTGCTGTATAACTCATACAAACTTATCTTTTCCCAAATATTTCCCATAATAATTTTTACTTTATCGTCCAGTCTATATATATATGTCTATGATTGTGAGTTATAGTCTCATTTTTTTATACAATAGAAAAATATCAGTATGAGTAAAGATTGGAAAAAGGTGACTAGTAAATTTGGGTTCAGAGCTCATCTCAATTCTTACTCTTATAATGAAAAATTTCGTATGAATTATACATTTTCCAAAACCAAGTCTTTTTTTCAAATAACTAAGATAAATTCGTGTGCAATTACATGAACTCTGTCGCCATATTTGACTATCTATATATATAATTCTCTTCATGTCTCAAGAGTTTGGACACGCAAGCAAGAAGTAAAGGAAACATCACTCTTTTATTTCTGCGGGCTCAAGTTACCCCACGAGAAAAACAAGAGGGGGGCAGAGAGAACAAGTAGTATTCACCCGTCACTACTGATGGCTGCCTGGTCGTGCGGTATGAGCGCTGGACTGTCGTTTGGATTTATCGATAGTCCTGGGTTCAAACCCTGCCCGCTCTCATCCCCCTTCGTCCTGCGGGAGGTAAGGACTAGGAAGTAAACTATCTTCAATTCTGAAGGAACATCCGAAACATGTAAAACATTTTACAAACAAACATTTTACAAACACTAAATAGCAGCGCCGGACTTAACCATTGTGACCAAGAAATCATGGAAAGAGAACAACTAATCTACTCTGTATATTTACCCGTCAATAAATAGCAGGGCCGGACTTAACCATTGTGGGGCCCTATGCGAAACGAATTTCGCGGGGCCTAGTTTGGATAGGGAAGCGGATAATAAAAGAAATTTAAGAGTTTGTATTAGAAAATTATAATTCGTCTATGCATTTTATTCATTCTTTACTACGTACAGAATTTCTTTACGAGCCTTGCGTGTAGCAAAGTCGTGTACAGCAGTGATGCCCAAAATACGGCCCGCAAGCCAGATCCGGCACTCGACGTGCTTCCATCCGGCCCGCCGAAACGTCGGTACAAATTGTAGAAAATTCCCCCCCCCCCCCAGAAAATAAATTAAAAAAATGTATCTTTACCGACGTTAGGGCCCTCATTTTTTTCTAATGGATTACAACCAAGGCATTTAACATTTGTGCGTTCTTGAAATAGGACTAAATCTATAGAATCTACTAGGAAAAGTGAACGGATCTTTACTTTCTTATAGAACATGATACCATTGCTAGCCAACATGTTTGTTTTTAAAAAGAAAGTTTGTAGCTGTTTTAAAAAAACAAGAACAACAAAATATAAACAAAACTTACGCCATTTTTTAAAGTGTGAAGAGAAAATTCAGATATCCGAATAATTCAATGTAATGTACTAGATCCTCGGGTTTGAAATAAAATAGTTTCAGGTCAATTTCATTAAGTTTTTGTATCGTTTCCATCATGTGGCCTGCTACACTAGTGTTGGATATTAAAATGGCCCCCAGATTGAATTAGGTTGGGCATCACTGGTGTACAGCATATCATAAGAACTCTGTTTCCTACATAGATCACGCTCAATAGCAAGAATTACCAAATGTTTCAATCTATCTTTGAGAATTGTTGACCTCAAGTAATTCTACATTAGTTTGAGGCGCGAGAAGCTTCTTTCACCAGATTACTTAATTACGGCATAATGCCGTTTTTATTTATCACGCGTATGATTGGCGTTCTCCATATTGAATGACACCCCAAAATGACAATTTTTGTCTATATATTTCCGTATATTTTAAGGACTTTTTCGTATATTTTGCAATTTAGGGAGATTTCCAGGAGCTCCTGGTAAATCGACAGGAGGGCGCGGGATATCTGTTTTATTAAGTTATAAAATGGTTTAATTTAATAATTTATACACCTTGAATTATCGAGGGTCCTATGAAAGTGCGGGGCCCATGAAAGTGCGGGGCCCACTGTGGCCGCATAGGTTGCAGTGGCTTAAGGCCGGCCCTGCAAAATAGCGGCGTATGCTACGGCGCCGGTTGACTAGTTCTGTCATACTCTTTAATATTAAAAACAAAGCAAATTATACACTCAAAATTATATGAGTGTAGTCAAAGGGGTTTTGAGTTTAAACTTCCCTCCAGTGGACTTTGAAGCTAAAAAATACCTTTTCAATATAAAAAAAGCAAATTACACACTCTAAAATCTATGAGCGTAGCCAAAGGGGTTTTGAGTTTAAACCCCCCATCCCCGCCAGCGGGGTTTAAAGCTAAAAAATACATCTTCAATGTAAAAAGAACACAAATTAGGTACTCAAAATGCCATGAGCGTTCCCAAAATGGGTTTTAGTTTAAACCCACCCTTCAGCTGGGTTTAATACTAAAAATACCTCTTCAATATAAAAAAAGCAAATTACACACTAAAATTATTTGAGCGTAGCCAAGCCAATTGGGAGATTTGAGTTTAAACCCCTCTCCAATAGGTGGCTTTATTTTTAAAGTTTAAAACCCCCTCCAGATGGTTTTGAGTTTAAAATCCCCTTACAGAGAGTTTTGTGGTGGAAAACCTCTATCTTCAATATTATTCTAAAGCAAACTACAGTTGCCAAATTCTATGACCGTAGCTAAATGGGGTTTTGAATTAAAAAAAAAAACAACTCCAGAGACTTTTTAGTTTTGACGACTTTGACGATAAAACTTCCCTTTTCAATATAAAATCTAAAGCAAACTACAGTCACCTAATTCCAAGAGAGTATTTAAGAGCGGTTACACATTTCTACCAGTAGCGGGGCTCCATTAATTAACTGCAGTGAATAGTCATCTGCCGAAATTGAAAAACACTAAATGTGGCTCAACAAAGATGGCTAAGATAGATTTTAGGGGTCAGTTATAGAGATCGGGTCTAAATCAAGGAAATCCTATGACGAACTGGGAGTCGACCCCTTACTAAGATTGTGATAGAGCGTCGCATGAGTTTTGCGGGACATGTTCTCCGACAAAATGAATTACGCATAATAAGAATTGCGATGACATCCTAGTACAACTTGGCTCCACACATTCATGGAGGTCATCAGAGCAGGTGGGAAGAGGCTTCAGACATTACCAGAGACAGATTTTTGTGGAAACATCTTGACGGCAAATGCGCCGAACGGCGCGGGAGGTTCTAAGTCAATAAGAATAGCACATTAAGTTTTTGCAATAAAACTTTCTAATAGCAGGAAAATGCACTGTAGATACCTCAGAATATGCATTTTTTGGCTTTCAATACCAGAAATAGTGCTTGGCAGCGGGACTCCGCCCTCTCTGGGGGTGCTCCTAGCGCTCCTCTAGACCCCCTTCCTGGCAATGGCGGGGAGTCAACAATTTTTCCACTAACTCCAGAAAGAGCCTATTCTAGGGCACAATAAACGTCTTCCGAAAGAATGAAGGGTCAGAATGTAATAAAGATTATGCACACACACACACACACATACATACATATAAATATTTTTTGCGGGGGGGGGGGGGAGGGTCGGCGGGGAGAAGAAAATCCCCCCAACCCCCCCCCCCCCAAAAAAAAATCCTGGCAACGCCCATGATATGTAGCTTATATTATATAGACATTCAACTAATTTTGTTCACAAACTATGATTTCTCCATAAAATAGGACCGACCCCCACGCAGAGGGCTAGAGTGGGGAGGGCAGTAGACGCTCTCGCCCCATCCCACCACATCGAATCAGCGGGATTGATGCCATCGCCACCTCCCCACCCCACCAAATCGGTCAACATATTAGAAAGGGGGGGGGCGAAATAATCTAAAAATACGTTAAAATATAAATAATTAGTATATATTATTAACATAAATAATAAATTCGTATACAAATTGTGTGATTTCTTTACTTAAATTCGTCCGCCCCGCTATGCAACGCTATGGTTGAAACCCCTAATTTAGAGTATGCACAAGCACTTCTTAGACCAGGCATGTCAAACTCATTAAGGTGTATGGGCCACATAAAAACTTTTTATGACCTGAGGGGCCGCAGCCAAAAATCAGTTGCAAAACAGCCTACTAGTTTTATGTAAATTAGAAACAATACAATAGAATACATTAATTAATAGCATACCTGTCCCTAAGTTAGCTAAATTTGTAGTACAATTTGATAGTTAAAAATTACTACGATTACGCATTATTTTGTTTGTCCTGATGCTTGTTATCTTTTCTGGGATACAAGTTTATTAATGTCAGGTAGAAGTTTGTTTGCTACTGACACTATCATCACTGATGACAAATTTTGATCAGATAATCTCGAACGGTGTGATGTTTTTGTAGCTTTCATTATGGAAAAGAACTGCTCACAGAGATCAGTGCTTGCAAACAGCAATAATTCTGGCTGCAAATTTACACAATTCTACATACAGTTCAGGTAAATAACTGTAAAATTTTGACAAAGCCACTTCTATATACTTCGCTTTCAAAAGAGAATCTGACTGCAATTCTATCAGCTCTAGTTGCACATTAACAGCAGCATTTTCAGAAGCAAATGAAAATGGAGATACAAACAACGAAAACTCTTGATTGCATGAAACCAAGTCACGAAAACGGTCATTGAAAGCATCTTTACCAAATGTTGTAGCCGTATTTAATCTTTTTAGTTCCTGACACGTTGAAAAGTGAACAAGATTTTCTCTTCATATTTGGTTTATCCACAGTCGTAATTTTGCTTTAAAGCACTTCACATCATCACACACAGTTTTGACAATTTTGTCTTTACTTCGAAGTTTCAAATTCAAGTCTTGCAGGTGACCAGTGAGATCAACTGCAAATGCCAAATTCTGAACCCATTCGTCAGTTTGGAAATGTTCAACAGGTTCACATTTCATGTTCAGAAACAATACGATTTCTTCACGCAGTGCAAACAATCTCTTCAATACTTTACGACACGATACCCAGCGGACTTCTGTGTAGAAGGGAACACAATCAAACAAAATAATTAATTATCAGAAACATTGAATATTGGCGATGCTTTAAATGGAGCGACTGAAACCGGTCTTATGACATGTTGGAACTGTAATTGCTTTGCGTAGAATGTTTATTGGTGAATGGTGCACTGAAAAATGGTCAAATTTAAAATTACCATCAGTCTCTCTTATTTTTGCAAGTAGCTTTGCATCAAAACCATTTCATTTCATGGTTGGTTAGACTAGCTAGCTTACCCAAAGATAAATTGTACTGCAATATCACCTCCTGTAATATCTCAAAAACATCCTCGCTTGTTGTGGTGGTATGCATAGAACACAGCTCAAGCAGCTCATCATGTATCGCAAAATTCCTGTCACAAGCCCTTATGAATATAACCAACTGTGATACACTCGTCACATCAGTTGACTCAACGAGAGCCAATGAAAAGAATTCAAAATTAACTTTTGTTTTTTAATTGTTCATGCATGCTGACTGACATGTCATTTATTCTATCTACCACAGTGTTCCTAGTTAACGCTATTTCTGTGAATTTTTCATCTTTTCTGGACAAATTACTTCGGCTTAAACAAAACACGCCTTCATAAAATCACATTCACTAAATGATTTGCTATTGCTTGCAATTAAGTTTAACAAAATGTAGTTTGCTTTCACTGCAGACTCACTCTCGTTGTTCAGTTTAACAAATACTATTTTGCATTTAAAGTAGCTAGTCATCTCTTTTTTTCCATCGTAATATTTCAACATTATTTTGATAATTTATGTCGCCAAGCGGGCCGCATGTAAAATGGTGGCGGGCCGCATGCGGCTCCCAAACGCCGTGTTTGACATGCCTGTCTTAGACCCATCAGTTGTAGTTTTCTTGTCTGCCTGCATTACAACGCCCGCAACACACACACACACTACTTTTAAATGAAACGCTTCTCCCCAAGCAACACTTTTTAGAACTTGTCTATTTAGTGAAACAGCAGCATTACAATAACATCACATCATTGTTTTTTGGCAGACTGCAAAAGAAAGCCCTCATTCCCAACCACGAACTTTTAGGCCGCCCTACTTTCAATAAAACTACACCCCATTTCAATAATCTCACTTTTGTACAGTGTATTCTAGTATATGCTATGTGTCACGGTGAAAAGATCTTGATGAGGATCTTGAATAAACTTTGCCTCTTTGTCGGATGGTGCTGAGATCTCACAACCGTGATACCGAGGATTCTATTCGAAGATGTCAACTAATAAGATGATCTAGATATTTACTAATAGATTTAATGAAGAATATCCTCTCAATTCAAATACAGAAACTTTTAATTTAAAACTTGGGAACACAATATCTACAGTAGTTTACTAAAATAAACTGCATCTAAAATGAAACATTCAAAATATTACTACTGGATTCTAAGCGACTACATTTTTTGAATATCAACACGAGACTGAGGAATTAATTAATTATCTCTTGCTCCTTTGTTCGACACATAGCGTCTCCCCTCCTAGTTCCTGTCCTGCTTCCAATCAAATTAAAAGTCTACTATCACGTGACAACGCTTCTCTTGACTTGATTGACGCGTGTTTCTATGTCATGGGGTTTCCCAGGCTTGACATGAACTTTAAACCAAGTTATTACTATTATTAAATAGAATAAAATAAAATAATATGTTTGACGAATGATACATGACACTATGTTTCAAACCGTAGTAATTTTCTTCACAGAAACACACACGCGCCCGCTTGCTTTCACAGGAAATATAATTACAAAGCTTATATCAACTCTGTCTGTCTGTCTGGTAAAAGTCCGATATTTCTCCTAAACCCAATAACGGATCAAGTTGAAATGTTGTACACTTATTTCTTGTATCTGACAAAACAAGAATCAAATAAAATTAATCAATTAGTTTATTAACTACTAGACATATTTTACCCGCGACCCGCGGGTCTTTATTTGCGTATCACTGTCGATATAGTCACTAATAGTGTTTTTAAAACATTTAAACGAAATAATAATGTAATAAATAAAGCGAATGTGTAAATTTAAAAATAGTATGAATGAAGCCATCAAATCAAAATAGCTAATCTACTTAAATCCATTTTTTCAAATTAAAACATTTGCTTGTAGGCCTACATATATTTGATTAATAAGAGTTTTAGACCTAGAAATAGACTCAGTAGAGAGATGTGTTAATGTGTAACCATTTGGTAATGTCTAACGAAAGAATGTGCATCGGGATATCTAAATTCGCAGATATAAATAACGAATTAATGTAAAAATGTTTTTGAAACAAATTTGAAGGTTAATTTTATTAAATAATGAAATCTATAAACTATATTTTGTATTTAAAAAAAAAAAAAACAACTATAAGTGCAAAGTTTAGTTCTTAAAATTAGATCTAGATCTAAATCCTTTCGATCTTTTCTGATGTCAACATTGTAAACATGGCCTAGATCCATAAAATACTATAGCTGTAATAGAGTTGGTCTTTTATTTATATTTTTTTGAGGGTCTTAAGTTTGTTTTACAATACATACACTACGGTCTTAGTTGGTACTCTGCCTCATCGTGGCGCTCGCGTGGAAACGACCATTAGAGGAAGTGGTTAGGCTAAATGAGTAGCAACACAGGACTCCCGTGGGGATGCCCACGGGTAGACGAGAGTTAACCTCTTGCACGGGCGGGGTTGCAAAAAAGTCCCCACAAACCTGTCACACATCCATGCGCTGTTCTTCAAAGGGACCGTTACATAAATGGCGGATCCCGCACAGTTAGCTTGGTACATTGAAAGAAAATGGCAGAAGATCCCGGTGTATTCTCGGCCTTCGGCCGTGTCTAGCCCACGCGTTGGGGCCAAATGCATCGGTCAACAGCAATGCTTTACATAGGCATTGTCTAGGGTCTCTCCCAAACAGAACTGTGTGTTCACACAGGTTTTTTTTTTTTTTTTACTGTTTGGCGTCCAAGCAGGTTTTTTTTTCAAATTTAGGGCTCGAAGAGCCTTCGGCTCAGCCCTTAGACATCAACAAGTTACCCAAGGAACATTTCTGCCAAGTTTTTATTAAGATTGGTCAAGCGGTTTTTATTTCTATACGGGGACATACATACATACATGCATATAAACGCCAAACATTCTACTTTATATATTAGATAAGTAATTAATTATTCCTTGTTGGGTATCGAACAAGGAAAAGAAATATTTCTAATCGCAGAGATCTAGTCTAGATCTATTACATAATTTTATTACATGACTAATACAAACTAATTGATGCAGCTACACCTATAGTGGCCTTTTGTATTTCGAAGTATTTTTTGTTTTCCTTGTTTTGTACTTATGACATTTAAATGTCGGCCTTTAAAAAGCATATATTGGATTGCGAATAAAAAAAAAAGAAAATTTTGGTAAATTTAACAGATGCTTTTTCGATCTTGAAAATATCTTAGTTGTTCTAGGCTTTAGTTATGTGATAATAGGTTTATTTTCGTAATTTATCGCCCATAGATATACATAGAATAAGTGATGATCGCTTATTTCCATTACGATTATTTTTTGTAGATGAAGATACGAACTGTCTATAAAATCTTGTTTTTAAAATACGTAGAAGAATATGCATGCAATATTCATACTTATTTTTAAAACAAAAGTTTACTTTTTTCGATAAAACATAAGTAAGTTTTGAAGTGAATGACATTTAGGTACCATTTGTGTATAGTTTTAATTTAAAATATAAAGAACACTTGGATGGACAACTAAAGAAATTCCAATATGTTATTACTTCCCATGTGTGTGGAACAACTATGCAATTCACATGTTGGAAACGACTAGCAGTCGATTTTTTTGGACGAATTTATTATTTATTTTCCTCATTTTTTACAGATCTTCCAGACTTGGTGCCTAATTTACGTGCTCTTGAAGATTCTGTGCGACTTCAAGATCAACCCTTATACTATTTAAGATGCTCTATGGAAGAAAACTGTCTCTCTGACTCAGCATATGTAGTTTATAATACAAGCTCTGGTAAGTAGGATCTAAATATACAGGAGAGTTCAACGTTTCAAACGTCCTATAGAAGTGAAAGTTAAACCCTTTGAGTATTAGTATTATAGTACCAGGTGAACCATATACGATCGGTTGATAGGATTTGTTAGGGAAGCATGAGAGATGAAATTTTCCCGACCCACATTTAAAAAAAAACATTTTTGTAAGGACAACAATTAGCAATGGGGAAACTACTACCAGTCCGAAGAGTTGCTTCTATATTCTATTTGTTCTAAATTTCATTTTATATGGTAATTTTAAGCCTCTTCCAGTCTAGAAAAAAAAGTGACCTGTCATTTCATCCCTGGTCACTTCATCCCCGGTCATTTCATCCCAGGTCATTTCATCCCCGATGAAATTAATTAAATAATTTATCATCTACGTCCAAGGTAGGGGAAATCTTTTGAGAGATAAGAACGATTAGAATACTTATGATCTTGCCGCTAATAACTTATCAATCGTTCTTTCTTAAATATAAGCGTGTCATTTCAAACCCTTACATAACGTTTTATCCTATACTCTTAAGCGAGCAATTCTTGCACACACACACACACACACACACACATACATACATACATACATACACACACACACACACACACACACACACATACATACATACATACATACTGTTACGGTTCTCTTCTACTCCGGCCTTCTATAAACACTGCTAAACACAACACAACACATCAACACATCAAGAACCTGTCAACAAGAGCTCCACAATAATCTGGTACTTTAATAATGAGTGAATAAGTAGAAGACAGCCAATACGACACAATTGGCAACACAATAAGCTACTACGAATGTTAAACTGTACATCACCGTATACAACTCTACTGTCTCTATTTCTTCCTAGACTCGTACATAACACTTGAGGACTCGACAAGGACCGACCTCATGGCCAACTAACAGTCCTGGTCTCAACGCTCTCCGGTCTTGAACTGCCGCTTTCTTACACACTGTGTCACTCGTGCCGCAGGCTTTCGATCACATGACCATAACATTGGTCATATTTGCGTGTAATCGTAGTACTGTCCCTTGTCCATTGCCCCGCTGACCTGAGTGATTCACGGGTGTGTCAGCTGAGCCTATAGTTAACCCTTTTGCGCCGCCAATAGGGTCGTAACACTGCCCCCTTCTCAGATTTGTCCGTCCCGGACAAAATCTATCACACGACATGGGCAGTGGAGGTGAATCGATGCAGGAGGAGGTCTATCGGTGGGGGCGACAATGGGCTTATATTGCCATCTCGATGGAGCCATCTGCGTTGTATTCGGCGTATGTCTCTTTCTCCTACTCCAGGTGACCTTCACCTGGCTGCACTGACGTCGTGGTTGCATCGCCATGCACTTTGGACTGAGCAAACGTCGCCTTCTTCGGTCGCTCACTTCTGAGGGCAGCCACTTAACACACGGGGAGGGATAGGATGTCAGGACTGGGGTCACCAAGATCGCTGGCCTATCAGGTTGTTTCATAGGGTTTTCAAGAGACGGGTTTTTTTGGGAATGGGTGTCAGGTCCACAGGAGGGGAGATAGTGGCACACATCATCTTCAGGCTTGTCCGGAGGGCAAACTAGCGGAGCAAGTTGGCAGCACTCCACTTGCGAAGGACCCTCATCTTCAGCATCAGGCTCCAGTTCACTTACTTGACCATCACCAGGTCTTGTCAGCTGGACAAACGTCTGTTGGGTGCAGACCTTGCCGATGGGTTTCTTGGAGTTGGCGTTCTCCCTGCAAAGCTCGACACACAAAGTTCTCGCCAAACATCTGAGTGCAGCCATCAGGATTCGGGTCCCTCTCATCAGCACTGACAGATTGACAGATGTCTTTAATGTCCCCAGCTACAGGCTTGATGTAAGACACAACGTTGTCTGGTTCTGTCTGGCTGTAACACAACGTTGTCTGGCTCTGTCTGGCTGACGGAGGTACTCATTTCTGCAGCAAAAGCGACGGCTGACTACACACACCACTACCCCCATCTGTGCCACCACCTTAGATCTGTCCGTCCCGGGCAGATCCAGCTTCACCATGGTACTTGTTGAGTCTGTCGATGTGGACGACTTTCAGTTTGGACCTTGGGCTCTTCTGTATTCGATACACGACATCGTTGATTCTTTTTATCACGCGGTAGGGTCCTTCCCAGTCTGTTTGAAGCTTTGGGGACTTGCCTTTTCGTCTTTGTGGGTTGTACAGCCACACCAGCTCGTTCTCATGAAACCCAGCGGCATTGGCCCGTTTGTCGTACCTTGTCTTCATGTGGTCACTGTTGATCTTGATGTTTCTGCGGGCTAGAGCGTGAGTTTTCTCCATCCGTTTTCGGAGATTTGCGACATAGTCTGTCGAAGAGGCTGGCACATCTCCCGGGATCCCGAATAGCAAGTCACAAGGTAGTTGCAGCTCTCGGCCGAACAACATCTTTGCTGGAGTGTAACCGGTGGTGCTGTGAATCGATCCTCTATATGCCATAAGGAACATTGGGATATAGGTGTCCCAGTCCTCTTGACGTTCATCGACGACTTTCGACAGATGTTGTTCCAATGTTCGGTTAAATCGTTCCACCATTCCATCTGACTGGGGGTGAAGAGGGGTTGTGCGTGTCTTTTCGATGCCGAGTACCTGGCACATCTCTTGAAAGATCTTGGATTCGAAGTTTCGACCTTGGTCGGAGTGTAACTCCCTGGGAGGACCGAATCGGCTAATCCAATTCTCCACAAGTGTTTCCGCTATGGTGGTGGCTTCTTGGTTTGGTATCGCATACGCTTCAGGCCACTTAGTAAAATAGTCTATCACTACTAGAACGTACTTGTTTCCTCTCTGGGATTCAGGAAATGGTCCGGCTACATCGAGCGCTATTCTTTCAAAGGGGTTACCGACGTTGTATTGCTGCATACGTCCCCTCGTTCTCCTGTGCGGGCCCTTTGCTGCTGAACATGCGTCGCATCTTCGGCACCATTCTTCTACATCATCCCGGTAGCCGAACCAGTAAAACCGCTGGCGTACTTTTTCAAAGGTCTTGTTGACACCTAAATGTGACCCACTGGAATTATTATGGATTTCTTGCAGCACCTCAGCAACTCTCACTTTAGGCAACAACAGCTGTAAGCGATTGCATGTCCCATCTGCCGTTTCCCAGACCCTCTTGAGAACTCCATTGTCGATTGTCAGTGAGTCCCATTGTGCCCAATATGCCTTGGTAGCAGCTCCTTTATCAGAAAGGTGATGCCATTCTGGTCTTTGTCCGTCTTCCTTCATAAGCAGAATGGGAGCCAGGTCCTCATCTTTTAACTGGTCTTCTCGGATTCTTTCGTCGGACCATGACCCGGAAGCTTGTACCCCAAGATGTCGACATTCAATGATAACTTCCTTTTCTTCAACCTTGCTGCAGTGTTTACATTCCATTCTGCAAGGTCGTCGAGACAGCGCGTCAGCATTCTGGTGAGTTTGTCCTTTTCGGTGTTGTGTCTCGAAGTCATAGGTTTGCAAACGTTCAATCCACCTGGCGACTTGTCCTTCCGGACTTTTAAATGACAACAGCCATTGTAGAGCAGCGTGGTCTGTCCTAATGATAAATTTTTGCCCATATAAGTATTTGTGAAAATGTTGTTTGGCATCCACAACTGCCAGTAGCTCACGTCTTGTGACACAGTAGTTTCTCTCGGCTTTGGACAAGCTCCGACTAAAGTAAGCTATGACTCTCTCAGTTCCATCTACCTTTTGGGATAAGACAGCACCTATTCCGGTATTGCTCGCATCAGTGTCAAGTACGAACGTCTCTGCTGGTATCGGGTAGGCCAGAATGGGCGATGAAACAAGAGCCTTTTTAAGTCTCTCAAAGGCCTCATGACATTCCGTTGTCCAAATAAACGGCCGCTTCGGTTCTGTCAATTGATGAAGGGCACTACAGAGGCTAGAGAAATTAGGCACAAAACGTCTGTAATACGTGCAGAGTCCAAGAAAGCTTCTTAACTCCTGGATATTAGCGGGGATCGGCCATCCATTTACGGCTTCAACTTTATCCGGGTCTGTGCTGACTCCCTCCTTTGACACGATGTGCCCAAGGTACTTGACAGTCCTTCTGAACAAGGAGCACTTCTTTGGATTCAATTTCATTCCAGCGTTTCTAATTCGTTCAAACACTTCCTTCAGGTTTGCAATATGTTCCTCGAAGGTTCTGCCTATGACGATAATGTCATCTAAGTAAACAATACACGTGGTCCAGTTGAGTCCTCTTAGCACATGCTCCATTAGTCTTTCAAAGGTGGCTGGGGCGTTACAGAGGCCAAAAGGCATCACGGTGAATTGCCAGAGACCATTACCAGCAGAGAAGGCTGTTTTATCTCTGTCCTCGGGGTGTAGTCCCACTTGCCAGTAACCGCTCTTTAGGTCAAGGGTGGAAAAGATCTGTGACCCAGCAAGTGTGTCCAATGTGTCGTCAATCCTAGGAAGCGGATAGCTGTCCTTGTGTGTGGCGTCATTTAGTAATCTATAGTCGACACAAAATCGAGTGGATCGGTCGGTCCTTGTCGAGTCCTCAAGTGTTACGGTTCTCTTCTACTCCGGCCTTCTATAAACACTGCTAAACACAACACAACACATCAACACATCAAGAACCTGTCAACAAGAGCTCCACAATAATCTGGTACTTTAATAATGAGTGAATAAGTAGAAGACAGCCAATACGACACAATTGGCAACACAATAAGCTACTACGAATGTTAAACTGTACATCACCGTATACAACTCTACTGTCTCTATTTCTTCCTAGACTCGTACATAACACTTGAGGACTCGACAAGGACCGACCTCATGGCCAACTAACAGTCCTGGTCTCAACGCTCTCCGGTCTTGAACTGCCGCTTTCTTACACACTGTGTCACTCGTGCCGCAGGCTTTCGATCACATGACCATAACATTGGTCATATTTGCGTGTAATCGTAGTACTGTCCCTTGTCCATTGCCCCGCTGACCTGAGTGATTCACGGGTGTGTCAGCTGAGCCTATAGTTAACCCTTTTGCGCCGCCAATAGGGTCGTAACACTGCCCCCTTCTCAGATTTGTCCGTCCCGGACAAAATCTATCACACGACATGGGCAGTGGAGGTGAATCGATGCAGGAGGAGGTCTATCGGTGGGGGCGACAATGGGCTTATATTGCCATCTCGATGGAGCCATCTGCGTTGTATTCGGCGTATGTCTCTTTCTCCTACTCCAGGTGACCTTCACCTGGCTGCACTGACGTCGTGGTTGCATCGCCATGCACTTTGGACTGAGCAAACGTCGCCTTCTTCGGTCGCTCACTTCTGAGGGCAGCCACTTAACACACGGGGAGGGATAGGATGTCAGGACTGGGGTCACCAAGATCGCTGGCCTATCAGGTTGTTTCATAGGGTTTTCAAGAGACGGGTTTTTTTGGGAATGGGTGTCAGGTCCACAGGAGGGGAGATAGTGGCACACATCATCTTCAGGCTTGTCCGGAGGGCAAACTAGCGGAGCAAGTTGGCAGCACTCCACTTGCGAAGGACCCTCATCTTCAGCATCAGGCTCCAGTTCACTTACTTGACCATCACCAGGTCTTGTCAGCTGGACAAACGTCTGTTGGGTGCAGACCTTGCCGATGGGTTTCTTGGAGTTGGCGTTCTCCCTGCAAAGCTCGACACACAAAGTTCTCGCCAAACATCTGAGTGCAGCCATCAGGATTCGGGTCCCTCTCATCAGCACTGACAGATTGACAGATGTCTTTAATGTCCCCAGCTACAGGCTTGATGTAAGACACAACGTTGTCTGGTTCTGTCTGGCTGTAACACAACGTTGTCTGGCTCTGTCTGGCTGACGGAGGTACTCATTTCTGCAGCAAAAGCGACGGCTGACTACACACACCACTACCCCCATCTGTTTTTTTTTTTTTTTTTTTTTCTTATGGTTTATGTAGGCGTCGATGCTGTCATAAGATTGTGTCTCTGTACAGACGTACTCTAGGAGTCTAATGAGATACCCAGTTTTATTACTAGAGGACTAATTATTTGCTCCAGAATAAATTGATTGATTGTGTTTTTTCACTGGCTTTGCCATGAATATTGTTACTGGGTACTGTATAAATCATACTAACTGTCTATTCAATGCTTCCACAAAAGAATTGTTTACAGATTTGATTTTATTGAGATATTGTTGAGGCACAATATTGTCCCTAATTTATCCAGCAGATATTATTCTATAACGTTATTTCAGTTGAATAGTCTATAACACATTTAACATTCGTTGAGCTGGTTTAATGTCACGGACATGCTCTTGGAGAATTGTTTGTTATTCTAGTTCAGCTAACAGATTAGGTCTATCTGAATGTGATATGCAACAGACAGTTATGAACTAGAAAGTAATTGTGCTGTTGCCCATCAATGTGATTTATCTTGTGCTATTTTATTGGCATTTCACTAGGATTGGTATTTACCTATTGATTTAGCATGTGTAAAAAGAGTCATTACTAAGAATGATGAAAAAAATCTGTTCAAATTTTTGCCCATATAAGTATTTGTGAAAATGTTGTATGGCATCCACAACTGCCAGTAGCTCACGTCTTGTGACACAGTAGTTTCTCTCGGCTTTGGACAAGCTCCGATTAAAGTAAGCTATGACTCTCTCAGTTCCATCTACCTTTTGGGATAAGACAGCACCTTTTCGGTATTGCTCGCATCAGTGTCAAGTACGAACGTCTCTGCTGGTATCGGGTAGGCCAGAATGGGCGATGAAACAAGAGCCTTTTTAAGTCTCTCAAAGGCCTCATGACATTCCGTTGTCCAAATAAACGGCCGCTTCGGTTCTGTCAATTGATGAAGGGCACTACAGAGGCTAGAGAAATTAGGCACAAAACGTCTGTAATACGTGCAGAGTCCAAGAAAGCTTCTTAACTCCTGGATATTAGCGGGGATCGGCCATCCATTTACGGCTTCAACTTTATCCGGGTCTGTGCTGACTCCCTCCTTTGACACGATGTGCCCAAGGTACTTGACAGTCCTTCTGAACAAGGAGCACTTCTTTGGATTCAATTTCATTCCAGCGTTTCTAATTCGTTCAAACACTTCCTTCAGGTTTGCAATATGTTCCTCGAAGGTTCTGCCTATGACGATAATGTCATCTAAGTAAACAATACACGTGGTCCAGTTGAGTCCTCTTAGCACATGCTCCATTAGTCTTTCAAAGGTGGCTGGGGCGTTACAGAGGCCAAAAGGCATCACGGTGAATTGCCAGAGACCATTACCAGCAGAGAAGGCTGTTTTATCTCTGTCCTCGGGGTGTAGTCCCACTTGCCAGTAACCGCTCTTTAGGTCAAGGGTGGAAAAGATCTGTGACCCAGCAAGTGTGTCCAATGTGTCGTCAATCCTAGGAAGCGGATAGCTGTCCTTGTGTGTGGCGTCATTTAGTAATCTATAGTCGACACAAAATCGAGTGGATCCATCTTTCTTCTTTACCAAGACTATGGGTGAACACCACGGACTGTTGGATGGTTCAACAACCCCTTGCTGCCTCATTCGTTCTATCATGTCCATAGCTTCTTGATGTTTTGCTAGCGGCAGGCGACGTGGTTGCTGTCGGATGGGCCTAGTGTTTCCTGTGTCTATTCGATGCTGGATCAGGTTTGTTCGCCCAACGTCCATTTCATCAGATGGCAATATGTCAGAGAACTCTCTTAGGAATCGTTCTGCTTTGGTGTACTGTTCTTTTGACAAGATCTTTTTGGCTTCTGCCAGAAGTTTAGTAACCTGGGGTTCACTGGGCTTGAGTATTCCGTCGGGATTTTTACTGCTGCAGTTTCTTATCATCTCTAGAGCATGGCAACCAGCGATGAGGCTTCCTTCCCGTAAATGTTTCTCCTCTGTGCCGAGGTTCATAATTCTTACGGGTACCTTTTGGTCTTTCCCAATCGTGACTAGTGTCTTTCCTACTGCTATCCCGTTATAGTTGGTGTTCAAGCTTTCTACCAGCGCGGTTTTTGTCGTGGGATAGTCGTCCTCAATCTTCCCCCAAATGATCATTTCCGACTTAGCAGGCAAGGTTGTATTTTCCACCAACGTAACCCTTCTGGCTCGGCCATCTTCTTCATTTTCGTCGCCAAGCAAGGGTACTTCGAGGTCCCCACATTGTAAAGTGCCTCCGCCGATATTCAAAGAAAAGCCATATTTCAGCATGAAGTCGAGTCCTATTATGCAGTCATCTGTGACGTCAGCAATCAGGAATTCGTGTTTGAATGACTGATTTCCGATCTCGACTGTTATGTCGATCAGGCCTTTTATGGGCATCAGTTCTCCACTGGCTGTTTTCAACGAGTAGGCCCTAACTGGCGTTTTCTTGCTATTGTCCACTTTATCCGTCCGGATGACTGATCGTGAGGCACCAGTATCAAGGAGGAAGTGATAGTTTTGACATCCAATTTTCCCGATGACCTTTAGACTCTTACTTTGCCCTAGCACGGCGACCGGGATGATGGTTGCAGGGGCTCTCATTCTCTGTGTCGCCGGGTTCCGCCCCTTGAAGCCGGCGCGTGCTAGTTTCCCTGGTAGCCCCGAGAATTTGGTCGTGCATACCTTTCTGATCTGTAATGGGTTCCAGTTTGTGCAAATCTTCTAGTGCAGCTTCTTTGTATATGACCGAGTTCACCACAATTCCAGCATCGTACAGGAACCCTAGGTTGACTTTCTGGTACTTGGTTTGTTCGTCGTTCATCTATTGCCTCTGTCACCCTTCTCACAAGTTGTGTAAATTCTTCCTCTTTGACTTCTAACCTTCGGCCTTGATGAGTGCTCCCTGATGCGTCTTTGGCGGCTTCATATGAGAGAGCATATACGAGGGCTTCACTGGCCTTACGTTTACCACTAACTCTGGTGGCTTTCTTTAACTCGGGGTCTCGAAGGGCATCAATGAAAGCGTCTGTAATAATGACTTCCAGAAAATCTTGTGCGGCGGTTGGGTAGGCTAGATGTGCGAGGCGTTCGATGTCTGTCTCTAGTTCCTGTAGTGTTTCATCGGGGCGCTGTTGTCTGGTCTTTAGTTGCACACGATATACTTCTTGGAGATGTTCATCCCCGTATCGGAGTTCCATAGCCTGGACTAGGGCGGCGAAGTCTTGCTGGTTCGGTAGAGACTGTAGCAATTCGGAGGCTTTTCCTCTTAGGGATAACACAAGGGCTGTTGCTTTCTCCTCCTCACTGATCCATTTGTTAACTTTGGCTGCTGCGTCAAATTGCTTCTTGTATACTGACCAGGACACGGAACCATCAAATACGGGGGGCTTCATTTTCCCGTAGACTTCAGGTACAAATGACGTCATATCTGCTTCTGATACATTTGTGTGCTTGCGTTGGACTTGTATCTTCATTTCGTCGATGGCCTTCTTCACTGCGTCGACCCTCTGATTCATCTGCTCGTCAATGTTGGTGATTCTCTCCTCCACAGCATGTATGCGTTGGTTCATTGCCAATAACTCCGTTTTGATTCCCGAGTCCATCGTGTCTATCTTGGTGTCCATGGCATCTATCTTGTAATTGATCTGTTCCAGCAAGTCCGGTTCGACCTCAAAAAGATATGTGTCCGGATCTTCTTTTTCCTTCACCAGTTCTTCCCGAAGGCGTGCTTGTAAGGTTTCTTTGTTGCCGCTCGTCTTCAGGCCTCGATCACGGAGCTCTTCCTTCAGTTCCTTCACACGGAGTTGGTCTAACGTTTTCATAGTAGCCATAGCGGATCCGTTCCTATCCGATACGATCCGATCCCACTTCTGACACCAGTGTTACGGTTCTCTTCTACTCCGGCCTTCTATAAACACTGCTAAACACAACACAACACATCAACACATCAAGAACCTGTCAACAAGAGCTCCACAATAATCTGGTACTTTAATAATGAGTGAATAAGTAGAAGACAGCCAATACGACACAATTGGCAACACAATAAGCTACTACGAATGTTAAACTGTACATCACCGTATACAACTCTACTGTCTCTATTTCTTCCTAGACTCGTACATAACACACTCGTTGGGTGCAGACCTTGCCGATGGGTTTCTTGGAGTTGGCGTTCTCCCTGCAAAGCTCGACACACAAAGTTCTCGCCAAACATCTGAGTGCAGCCATCAGGATTCGGGTCCCTCTCATCAGCACTGACAGATTGACAGATGTCTTTAATGTCCCCAGCTACAGGCTTGATGTAAGACACAACGTTGTCTGGTTCTGTCTGGCTGTAACACAACGTTGTCTGGCTCTGTCTGGCTGACGGAGGTACTCATTTCTGCAGCAAAAGCGACGGCTGACTACACACACCACTACACCCATCTGTTTTTTTTTTTTTTTTTTTTAAATTATAAATAGTTTATTTCTGTTGTAACCTGAAGTCTACATTTCCTAGTACAACTCTACTGTCTCTATTTCTTCCTAGACTCGTACATAACACTTGAGGACTCGACAAGGACCGACCTCATGGCCAACTAACAGTCCTGGTCTCAACGCTCTCCGGTCTTGAACTGCCGCTTTCTTACACACTGTGTCACTCGTGCCGCAGGCTTTCGATCACATGACCATAACATTGGTCATATTTGCGTGTAATCGTAGTACTGTCCCTTGTCCATGGCCCCGCTGACCTGAGTGATTCACGGGTGTGTCAGCTGAGCCTATAGTTAACCCTTTTGCGCCGCCAATAGGGTCGTAACAATACATACATACATACATACATACATACATACATACATACATACATACATACATACATATACATATACATATACATATACATATATATATATATATATATATATATATTTAATATCAGGTGGCCGAGCCTCGCTCGGTTAAATAATTTCCTAAGAAAGGTTATATGCCTGAAGTCATTTTGGGAATATTTTTGTAATTACGAAAATGAACGATCAGATAAAGACTACAAATCTGAAGAGTTGCTTTAGTGTTCTGTAAGTTCTGAATGTAATTGTACATGGTGAATAAATATACAGTCTCTTAAGTCCTCCTACAGTCTAGACAAACCACAGCTCACGTCCGTCTTATAGTTTTGCAATCCATTTTTTTAGCAAAATTATTGTAGGCCTACTATTATTGGCTTGGAAGAAAGCCTTTGCAGTGTAACTTTTTAGATGGTTACGTTCGGAAATTTTATTATGGAATTAGTAAATTCATTATGGCTTTAGTACGAAGCATCAAGTGACTCAAATATCTACGTTATAGGGTAAAACAGGCACTTTGTGACAAAGTAAAATCCCGCATTTTTTCTTAATAGACTTAAATCATTACATTAGTTTTCTAAATAAACGTTTCCGTGGGTCACCTCTGTTACGCCGAACAATATGTTCGTCCCCCATACGGGATACGTGCCCTGCCCAGCCTGACTGTCGGACTATAAGAATTTCATACCGGCTTTTGCCATCCATTTATCCCAGTGGTGCTACAGCCCGTGGAGGGATATGGCCTGCTTTTACACATCCCTCCATTCAGAACTCTCCAGGGCCTTTCGTCACCACGACCTAACCCCAAGCTTTTTACCGAGGTTTATAGTTAAATCAAAAGAGGCTGTAGCGAACGCAAACTCGTTGACCGCTAGCTAGATATCATGTTCAGTGTGAGCAAGTAAGGCGTAGAGAAGCTGTGTTATGACCATTTCCTTTGTTTTAGTAGGGGAAGTAAACACCGAAGCAAGAACACATGGTAATAATTCACCAATAAAATAATAATAATTTTAAGGCTTGTCTTCGAGTCCGAAGATTAATAAGGATTGCAGTATTTCCGTTGGATACGCAGCCCCAGCTGTGACCTACATATTTTGCCACAACCAGGGCAAGCATAACCATTGTCCGCAGGTGGTCGATTAAGATTTTCTTTTGGTCTCAAATGTGTATCCGCGGCTTTTGTATATAGGGAATTCTTTAAGTCCGACAGTTACGCTGGACAGAGCAGTATCCTGTATGCCAAAGGCAGTCTTTTTTGGTGAGCTAAAAAAGTGGTCGACGTAACACCGAAACGCTTAAAAGACCAGCTTAGGCACCAACTTGCCTTAGCTGACATAGAAGAGAGCACCTGGTTGCATGCGGCCTCAGAACGAGACAGATGAAGGTCACCAGCAAAATAAACAACAAAGTACAAGGTATCTACACCACTCTACGCAATTAAAGTGTAAACAATTTATTAAGGACTTAAAACACAATAACTAATTATACATCGGCACATTTAATTTAATTACTTTTCTTTCATAGTTCTATAATAAATCAATCTACAATAAGATGGTGCGCAAATGTTTTTAATTATGCCATTTGATTCTTTAAAACTCGTTCTTGTTTGCAAAGAAATATTTTAGTGTACTGCGGTAATCCTAGTGACGTAAGCAGCGTTTTTCCCGTTTACGTCATGGAAAATTATCATTCATTAAACCATGGAACTATACTAATGGAACACCAGCTTCGAGATTTTATGATCAGAGTGCCGTCGCGCATCTTTTCCGCGCACCATACCAATTTGAAAAATCGATGAGCATGCCAAAGAAGAAATTTACTCCGAGAGCCACTTGGATAGACCTTCATTGAGAGTAAAACTTCCCCACACTATATTTTATTAGATCTGTAAAAACTTTATCCATTTTCTGACTATCTGATAAAATAGATAAAATTCCCCTGAATAAGAGATCGTCACAAAAGATTTTTTTTTAAGGCCACTTCGTTAAAATAGGTGTTTCCAGTACTTCCTCATTTGGGTATTTTACACAAAATCTGGATTTTTTTTTATGTACATGTCATTATTATCATCTGTCCCGCGCAACCAAACCATCCACTTTTCCCGGTCACCAAAGTTCTTAACAAGATATCAAGAGAGAGAGGCTGGTCCATTATTTGAGTAGTCCAATCAGCTTTTTTTGACAACCTTTTTTTGTTCTCTCTCATGAAGGATATTTTTTAAAAATTAGTCTTACAAAATACAATTCCAAACCAACTAATGCAGTTATCGTCTTTTCACAGTATTGAGGAGTCATTCTTTTTGCTAGCCAGAGTGTTAATTGGCAAAAGTAAAAAAATTCATTTGTTTAATTTTTTAAAGTAAATATTGATAACTATATCTTTTATATAATAATATATTTTTAAAATAATAATATCTTTTATACAGACATGCTTTAATAGATCTAATAAATGATTAACTCGGACCTACCAATATGGGTATATTAATACTTAAATCTGGGTATTTAAAATTTCGAATGCGAATTTTTAAAAAACCGAACTTACATATAGATCTAGTCTTGTATAATATCTAGAATAATCTAGATCTACAACACCTCTAGACTAAGGTCTAGATTTATTCAACGATTTTTTTAAAAATCAATAGATCTAATATAGTCTAGTCATGAGATCCATTCTATTTTCTCTAGATCTAGACCATACATGAGATCAATATGAATATTTATATATCTAGATCTAATCTAATCTATCGATCATCTACTAGTATTTTATAGTCTATAGTATAGTACTCTATAGAAATAGAACTATAGTGACTATTCAGTATAGTCTAAAGTATAGGATAGCTATACTGTATACAGTATACTGGCTATAGTTAGTATAGTTAATACTTATTAATAGTAGATCTATAATAAGTAATAATACTTTTTAATAGTAGATCTAATTCTATAATCTATCAATTCTATTCTATCTAAATCTAGACTTCATTTTCACATCACATTCACACGATTATTGATACAGACAGTGAATGAAACAAATGCAGTGGTTATACTGATTAAATACTTATAGTGACGATACTACTTATAGATCTACCAGTTGATAATCATCATAGATAATAATCTACATCTATAATCATAGTACCCTTTTTTTAGTCAATATAGTCAAGTCAAGATAGTGGAACGTAAACTCGAAGGTTTAATATAATACGGTATAAGTAGAGTCTATGAGTCTATAAGATCTGATTATTTTGTTACTTAGTATGTGACAGTATGTCAATGTCTCAATTAAAATAAATATCATTTTAAATATTTAAAAAGTAGACATAGATTTTTATTATATTATAAATAGATAGATTAGATCTATATATAATTTTACAAACTTTAGAAATGATTGATTTTATTTTTAATTGATCAGCCTTCTAGACTAGATCTAGCATCTCTAGCTAGACTCTAACATAGTCTATAATAGTACATATTTTGCTATACCCCGTGTTGTCTGTCTTGTCAGTTTATATTGTTCTCTTTCCGCCGTGCACCTATGTCTTTGGCAGTAGATTCCTTTTTTTTTCTCATACCGTATGATTATGCCTACCATAGTTGTTTTTTTTTGGGGGGGGGGGGGGGGGGGGGGGGAATCCAACTATTTTGTTGGGAAGCCGCCTGCAGCCAAAATCTCGCTAATATTTCAGTTAAATTAAGATGACGTTTAAGCTGATATTTAAGGCGCAGTCTTGCCATTGTATGCCCATGATGGAGCGCAGACATAATTTTTTTGAAATATAAAATTGGAATACTTTAATCGATTCACTCAATTATTAAAATAAAAGTTGTCATCAAGTCCGAATCTCAAGAAGGAAAGCAGTTTTTCACGTGAATACGCAGTCTCCGGTGCGACATAAAGTAGCCTACTTAGACACACACATTCAATGGATTTATACAGTGCTTTTTTTGTAAATAAATAGGTGCCGGTATCCAGTGAAGAATTGCCTATTTTTTAACTATTAATAAATGAATAATAAACTTTAAAATACTAGAAAAGTAATTTTTTTTCCCACATTGAAAAAGGTGCCGGTACGCCATACCGGTGCGTACAGTCCCAAAATAAAAGCAATGGATTTATAATAGGCTACCATAATTAAAAAGCAACTACTAGATCTAGATCTACTCTAGATCCTAGGTAGGCCTATGTTAAATATAATACTTAAATTTCGAATTCTGTTTTTACAATAACCGAACTGTAGACTATAGATCTAGTTGATGTCTGGTTTATATGATAGATCTTATTTAAATGGCCTATAATATATATAGATCTATATCTACACTTTCTTAGTTTCTAACTAATTAAACTAATTGCATCTTCTAACTATCTGGATTGTTCAGTTGAATATATGTTAGACAATTTACAATGTAGACATTCCACATTACTTTTCTTGACAACACTTCATATCTGATATAGTATACCAGTTAGATCTATTTAAAAATTACTTGTACTGTTTCAGTTGTTAACAAGTCCAGAACAATGGCAACTTGTTCTAATGATGTACCAGAATTGCTTGTGGATTATGAATCTCCTATTTGGGAAGACTTTGAAAATATTGAAATAGATTCAATGTTTGATTTACCAGTAAGCAAAGTTTACTTCTTTAAGCACAAAAATTGACATTATTACTCTTGTTAAAATTAAAATATCAATATAATGATATTTTATAGACCATCAGATCAAAGTGTAAATAAAGATCATGAAAAAAATGTGTAACTATATATTTAAGTAAAATTTACTGTACATTTAGAATTCTATATGTGCTAGGATGTATGAAATGGTTGCAATTTATTTTAAATCTCAGCTCAACAATATAAATGTACCGTATAATTTTTATTTATGTCTCTAGGAAAATGATGAGCAAGTAGATGATTCAAAGGTAGAAAGCTCAACAAAAACTAATCCAGCTGCATTCTGTAAGGTGAGAATAAATATTTGACAAAAATTATGCTATACCGGTACATATGAAATATGTGTACTGGTACTTAGTCAAGCAATGCATTATGAGCAAAATGTCTGGGTTGAAATTTATAAATCCAAATATGTTTTATAAAATTATTTAGCCCATTTACCTTCCATGGATGCCTACTGTTGTGCTATCCAACTTATACAATTCCTTTACAATAAACAGCTTTATCAGGCTATTGCACTCCGTATGACTAATGTGTTAAATAAATCAATGCATTTATTGAAATAATGTTTTATAGAAATTTTTATTTATTTAAAAAATATATTAGCTGAAGTGCCAAATTTATCATTACAGTTATCTATGGAGATGCAGAGAAAAGCATGCACAAAAATAATGGAAGATAAATGTTTTCCAGAAAGTAGCCACTTATTGGTTGCAACGCTTCAAGGTAAGCATAATGTAGTGAAATAAGAATAAGTAAAATTGTCTATTTCAACTATGAAATTCATGATTAGATGAGTGTGAATTAAATCTTATCAAGTAAATACCTGCCTAATTTATACGGATGATTCATCAATAAGATATAAGGCCTGTATGTTTTAGATACATGTTATTTTTTAAGACTGAATATTGATAAATACATGTTGTTTTTTTACTTAGATAACTTACTGTTGCATGAAAAATTGAGATTTCTGGACTCCTGTTTAGTGCCAAAAGGAAGATCACTTCAGGTTGCCAAAGACAAAGCTTGGTCTAATTTCAACAACTTATATACATTAAATGCTATACACATTTATACATTCATTCAACCACAAGGTTTGGCTTTCATTTTTTGCTTGAAACTTTTTGAAATTTTAGTAGAGAACTATTATTGTGAGCCCCAAACAAAAAAGGAAGGTCAAAAAAGTGTGGAAATTAAATACCAAGATAAAGATATTTTGGATTATATAGGAGGGTGCATACTATTTAAAATAAAAAACCAGGTTGGCAGGCTGAATGAAACTGATGTCAAAAAACACATTAAATTAAATATAATAAATGTACTTGTTGAAAATGATTCAGAAAAGAGTGAAAGTTGTTCCCTCACAAATGTTCTTAATAGAGGTAGCCTTATTCACATTAGATCTGATCTAAGTACTTTTTTTGTAAAAATAGAATCAATATTTAGAATTATTTTCCCCAACCCTGTTGAATCATTTTTCAGTTTAGAAAGCTTTATAAAAAGGTGTTTAGACACTAATGATATTGTAAAATGCTTTTTTGATTCCTGCAACCATTCACTTGCTGAACATTCAGAAAAAATGTTTATTTTAAAATTAATTTTAAAACTTTTCTTCAAGATTAGAGTTCACAGAAAGTGCAAATTGTTTTTAGAGAAATATAGAAAACAAAAACAAATATCATCCAAAGAAAAGGGTTTGAGAAAAAAGCTAAAACAAGTGAAAAAATAAGAAACCAGAATGATTCAACATGTTTTTTCATACTTTTATCCTGATGCTAGAGATCTAAACTATTGAGCTATTAAATGTATAAATCAAGATATAACAATTTAAATGTTCACTCTGATATTGTGATTTTTAATTTATTATCAAACTAAGTTAATTTTCATTGTTCAGTGTGTAAAAACTAAGGTCTAAATGGTGGATAATGGCTGTGTCTGCATGTAATGTATAAAAATATACATATCACAAGTGGTATGCCATTATTATTATTATAAATGAAGAAGATCTTTATTTTTTACTACTATTATTTGGCATTGTTGTGGGTGAAAATGATTGTTCATTTTTTATTCCTAGTTATTTCATTCATCAATATTTTCTTTGTTCAATTAATTTCAATCATCTGCAAATGTTATAAATTTGTCCCTTAAATAATGCTTATATGCTTAATGTTTTCCTGCTACATGCACACTATTATTATTAATATTTTTTTTTTATTTTTCTTAATTAATACAATTTAGAGCTAGTAAAATTAGTAACTTATCTAACTGATAAATTGTAAATTAAAACTGTCAATGTCCTTTATGCTTTTGGTGTTTTGAAATGATTGTTAAAACGTTTATTAGGGAATGTATGATGTATGCTTTTTGATGAATCTCATCTTTTTTACTGTAAGAGTATGTACTTTGTTGCCTGCCAATATTAATTAATATTGTTACATTTTTGAGACCTGGTTATAGTATATTCTGGTTATCTTTTATAATGACAGTAAATCAATAAATTGATGGGCTATGATTAGTTAAAATGTATAAATTTTTGTACTAAAATTTGCTTGAGTTTAATCCTTAGTGTACTTTTAATTTTTGTTATATAAACATTGTTGATTAACAAATAATATTAAACAAATTCAAAATTTAACCAAAAAAAAAAAAAGAAATTGCAAATAAATTTTGATCAGGAAAAATAAACATCTGTCTTGCTCAATTATACTTTTTTTTTAATTAATATCAAACTGTGTGTTCTTATTAAAGACAATAACTTTAATTTATAGTTTTGGCACAATCACAAAACCATAGTTAATAATATTAATTTAAACATCAGCTCGACTGATATCTTTTACATGTGAACATAACATTTTTTATATTTCTACTATTAAGAATTTATACATAGTGTCAAGAACTAGTGCATGTACTTGTATGCCAATGTGAAAAAAGAAAACCATATTTAGTCATATAAAATTTAAAGCTAATGTTATATAGGATATGGTATCAGAGAATCTTTTGTATATAAATAAATTTATAGATTATTTTTCTGAAACACAAAAAAGATAAAGAGATACAATTATACTGAAAATCAGTTTGAGTGGTTGCAACTCTGACAAATGTGCATGGGAAAAAAATATGTGTAATGCTTAATGCATATATGGAATTTACTATTTCAACTGATCAAAGTATAATTTTCTGTTCAACCTAATACAAAATCACAGATTATACTGAATTTAAAAATATTTAATTTAAATCGCAATTTTTTTTTTTTTCTTTTTTAGTGGACTGCAACTTATGTGGCTATTCATTTCATTGTGGTGGGATTGAACATTTCCTCTTGGCTGAAAAGCCAGTGTAAAGTTTCTCTGAAGCCTAAGTTTATTTTCTTGATATCCAAATGTCCACAGATTTGGATTTTCATTAGTGTGGCCTAAACACCGGTGTCTTCCAAAATGCTCTTCAAGAGGATCCTGACAAAATCTGTTACTCAGAACATATTTGACCCCATTCTCTAAAAGATATCTAGTAGCTTCTGTGAAAGAATTTATAGTCATCACAAGACCCTTGTACGTTTGATGACTAAGAAACATTTTATTTCTCTGACTGGTATTAAATTGTCCTTCTCTCTTCTCTACACAGCTTTTCCACTTATTTAAATAATCCATAAATTCATTGTTTAAAAAATCAAATCTAGGATCATTACAATTTGTATAAGGTAGAAGGTCTGGCTTATGTACAGAATGAGCTTCAGATAGTGATCTGCTATTCATGCAGTCAAAAAACCTATCCATCAATAAAATAAACTTTGCTGTTTCTTGACTTTCTTTTGAGCCATATGCTTGCATAACTGAGCCTACACTTTTGCTAAGAACCTGTGCTGCAAGTTGAACATTCATAATGGAGTGTGATGTTAGATTTATGTGATCTGATGTCAAATGTGTTCTAAATAGTTCTGATGATATATCTCTATTGTACAAGTCAACAATATGGCTCCATAAAATGTGATTCCCGTTGTTCCATAGCAGTCTAGATTTGCCAAAACCTTCTTCTTTCTTCTTCATCGTTCTCATTGTTATGTTGGAGTGTTCATATGACTAGACCAATACATGAGATGAACTGCGCAGTGGTTTCCAAATCAGGGAGCTCTCCATATAGTTTTCTTTCTATTGGGGTGATTTGGGGCCAATGTCTTATACGGGCCTCTTGGTAGAGAGAGCAGTTTTGGAGGACGTGGTCGGCATTTTCTGGTGATACTCCACATGGGCAGATTTCACTGGTTCCAATTTTGAGCTTCCGGAACATGTGTTGTCGCATTCTGTTGTGTCCGGTCCTGAGTCGAAAGATTAGACGTTGGTCTTGTCGGGATAGCTTATAGTAAGCATCATCTTTCTTGTGATTTGGATGGGAGCTCGTCCATTTCTCATTTATTTTATCTACAATTAATTTCTTCATTTCTTCTGGATAGAGAGCAGAGTTTACTTGTGAGTTTGTTCTCCCACTCTTGGCGAGTGTGTCAGCCTTCTCATTTCCTGCTAGTTGTATGTGAGCTGGTATCCATTGAATGACAGTTTTTTTGCTGTTGTGGTTGAGCTTTGTGAGTGCTGTTCTGAGGTTTTTAATATAAGGGGAATCAGAGTTTTGCAGGCTTTGGAGGGTTGTTTTTGCGTCTGTTAGAAAGACAATCTGACTGTGAGGGGAACTTGGATGATTTGCTAGCATGGTAGCAGCTAGTGCTAGTGCTTCCCTTTCTGCTCTGTGACTGTCAGAGAGCTCTCCAGTTGCAAAGGATTTTTCTAGTTTTCCTCCATCTGGCCATTCGATAAGTATTCCAGCTCCTCCATTTGTGGTGGCTTTATGGGATGAGCCATCCGTGTAAACTCTGATCCACTGATTGCTAGGGTAATTGGTATGTAGAAAACAGTTCACTATTTCCTTGAGCTCTGTTGGTCTGTAATCAGATTTTCTTTTTATGTTTTCAATATGGTCCCTTATAGTAGGAAGAGGGCTTTCGTCCCAGGGTGGAGATTCATTATAGTGTATCGAGGATTCCAGAGTAATTTTTTCAAGTTGGTGTTTCTTTTTTAGGTTTAGAGATTCCTGTATGAAATTGGTCCTTTTGAGACGGTTTTTTGTGCCAGTTTTGTGGATTTTTGTTCTGAGTGGGTGCCTCTCCAAGGTTTCCAATTTTGTGAATTGGGAAAGGATTTTTATTTCTCTTCTTTCATCCAGAGAGATCAGGGCAGCGGTTTCCTCCATAGCTCTTATGGGTGTTGTTTTGATTGCTCTTGTCATTATCCTTAGACCAATATTTTGAACCTTGTCTATTTTTCTAAGGTTGGTTTGGGCTGCTGAGCCCCATGCTGTGGCACCATATTCTAGTACAGGTCTTACATAACTGGTATAGGTCTTTTTCAGGATGTTGTGATTTGCTCCCCAATCTGTGCCAGCTAATTTTTTCAAGAGGGATAGTCTCTGGATGCCTTTACTCTGTGTTTTATCTATTTGGTTTTTCCAGGTTAGTCTCGGGTCATAGGTGACTCCAAGATAAGTAGGGCTGTCATTTTTTTCTAAAGCTTCCTTATCTAATGTTAATTTTATTGTTTGTTGTTTTGTTGACAGTGAGAATATGGTATATGTTGTCTTTTTTGTGTTAATGGACATGCCCCAGTCTTTGGACCAATTATTGAGTTTATCAAGAGCATCTTGTAATCGAAATTTCGATGTTCCTACATATTCTTCTGTGCTAATTAAGGCAAGGTCATCTGCATACATGCTGCTCTTAACTTTTTTGGGTAGGTTTTGATTTAGATCGTTTATGAATATTAGGAAAAGTGTTGGGGATAGGACTCCTCCTTGGGGGACACCATTTTTTATACCCACTGTGTGGCTTCTTTGTCCTTGCATGCAAACTAAGGCTTTTCTATTATTTAGGTATTCCTTTATCCAGTTGTACATTCTGTGGGATATGTGATGCTGGATTAGCTTGAGCAAGAGACCTTGTTCCCAGACTTTGTCAAATGCTTTTTCTAAGTCAACCCACACAATTGTTGTTGGTTTCTTTTCTTGAAAGCCGTCTTCTATTTCTTGTGTGATGAAGGCAATTTGATCTTCTGTTGATCTGCCTTTTCTAAAGCCAGCCTGGGCTTCAGTGAGTAGGTTATTTGACTCAAGGATCCATGTCAGCCTTCTATTTATCACTCTTTCCATCAGTTTGCAGGTACAGCTAGTGAGGCTGATGGGACGGTAGCTATCCAGTTTATTTCTTGGCTTGCCGTGCTTTAGTATAGGGATCATAATGGCTTTTTTCCAGATGTTTGGAATTCTGCCAGATTTCCAGCTAGCATTGAATAATTGTAGCAGTTTTCTTTTGGCTTGAGGACCCAAGTGAAGAAGCATGTCATTTGATATTTTGTCTGGGCCCGGGGCTTGTTTTGGTTTGAGGGCTTTTAGGGATTCATCTAGTTCCTTCATTTTAAGATTAGTGGTCATTCCCAAGGAGTAAGCTGGATTGTTTTCTTTAAATTTATCTTGGATTTCTGAGTTTACATCTTTATTTCTACTTTCATTAATTTGTATTTGTCCTACGCTTTGGAAAAACTTAATGAATTCATTTGCTGCTTCTTGGCCTTTCAGGGGTTTGTTGTCCTTTTCTATTACTATAGGAGTTGTTCTGTTTTCTTCCTGGTTGAGACATTTGGCTATACGCCAGAGTTTGTGGCCATCTCTATCTACGTTTAGTTGTTCTGTTTTTTCATGCCAACTTTTCCTCATGGCGGAAAGGTAATTTTTCCTGAAAACTGCGTTAGCTGCTTTTAGATTTATGTTATTTTCTATACAAGGGTTATTTTCTACTGTGTTTCTGGCTTCAATAGTGGCATTGTGGAGTTGTTGAAGGTGATCAGACCAGTTGGGGATATAATCTTTTCTTGCTCCTCTAGGAATTGATTCCTTAGCTGCTAGGAGTATTGCTTTGGAGAAAGCTGAGAATGACTTATTAACCTGATTTGATTTGCAGTTTATTGAAGTTGTATATAGGTCTGTGAGCTTTGAGAATAGGTGCCAGTTGGCTTTTTTGTAGTTCCATCTGGGGATGGTGGAGTTTTCTGATATTTTGAAGGAGGTATCGATACTGATCAATATGGGTCTGTGGTCGCTGGTGGCTAGCTGGTCTGCAACTTCTCTAGTGCACTTTTTGGATAAGTTGTCTGTTGCAAAGGCTAGATCTGGAGTGGTTGATGTTAGCCAGGCTCTTGAAAAAAAGGTTGGTTTGTCCTCAGGTTTATTTAGCAAGATAAGTCTGTTCTCTGCTTGCCATTCTTCAATTTCTTCTCCCCTGGCATTTAGGTCTGGGTATCCCCAGCTCTGAGAGTGACTATTCATATCTCCTAAGATTAGACAGTCTTCTTGGTCAGGTATTTGAATGTGGTCAATCTCTATTTCCTTGTCTGGTGGGAAGTAGCAGTTAAATAGATTAATATTTCCATCTGGGAGAATTAGCTTAGTTCCCATTATTTCTGATTCTGAGGAGTTGGGCATAATTATGTCTGTGGTAGGGATATCATTTTTAATGAGGGTGAGGATTCCTCCTTTGGGTCTGATTTCTCTATCTTGTCTGATGCAGGTGTAGCCTCTAATGGAGAAACGAAGATTACTTTTCAAATGAGTTTCTTGGATGCAAGCTACATCAATTTCTTTCTCATGCAGAAATATTTTTAGAGTTTCTTTTTTCTTTTGGATGCCCTCTGCGTTCCATTGTAAGATTTTTAGACTTTTGGTCTTGGAGTGTTGGCCAGTAGTATTTACTTTCTTGTCCCTGCTCCTGGCTCCACAGGCAGAGATAGAAGAACCACCAGCTCGCTTGTGTGGGCTCCTTCGAGGCGGAGAGCCCGGCCCCCTACCTGCGCGGCGGGATTCCACAGGCAGGACGCCACATCTATTAGAATCGTTACTGAACTCCAACATAGATGAGGTTGCGTGTCAATGTGTTATGCGCCAGGAGGCCCATTGACTCCGACTTCAGCCTGCTTTTCTTTCTGGGTGTGCTCCCATAGCCTTTGATCATCCAAGATCATCTGCAAGGCAGCAGGTGTTTATTTTCGGAGTTTTCTCTCCTAGATGAACTGCTATCCCTAGCTAACGGGTTTCATCTACCCGGGTTTAGAGTTAGAGCGCCCTATACTCGCTTTTTGCAATCATTTCCCTGGATTTCTGAGATGTTTTTAGTAAATATTCTAACCACTGGAATACTTCACCTCATCCTCCATGACTGCAAACCAGTTGGTCCACGGCTGTTTATTTGCTATTCACAGCTAACCCTTATATCTAAGGGTCTTTCCCCTATCCGCCACCTGGGGACGCGCTTGGTAGAAGGTGGTAGCTCCCCCAAGTGCCAAAACCTGATTTGAAAATGTTATTTCGAACTGTTTTGAGTAAGTGTGGCACGTCAGATATAAAATAGATAAACCTGTCAGTTGCACAATGATTAATTGTTTTGAAGCAAATATTACTATCAAATTGATTACTATGTAATTGATGTAGTTTAACATTGGCAGAAGCTTTATCACATGTAGAAACAATAACTTTTAGTCCACAATGATTTTCTAAATTTTGGACAGCTTTCCAATAGCAAGTATATAGATCCGAGGGTGTTACAGACTCTGTTCCAAAATAACATAAACTCATTTTAAAAGTGGTACTAATCCCTACAATGTAAAATAAAAGTACATGGGTAGCAAGTTGGTATGATGAGCCGTCTTTTATTTGGTCACTGTTGACAAATCCTACAACTTCTCCACTTCGCTGATCATACACCAGATCACTTTTTATGGCCATTTCGTCATGAAGTAATACAATATAGCGCTCATGTTCAGTAAAATCTTTAGTTGCTTGATTAATTTCATCAATAACATCAGAATTAAAACCAGTTTGAGGTTGAATGGAGTTTGTATAGTCTCTAAGTGTTGCTTCACCTGGTAGCTTGAGTAGACCTGTTTTTCTCAATGTTTGGTAAGCTGTTGGGCTCCTACTATGCAATAAAATTGCCAGTCTTAACATAGTTGGATGCCAACGCATGCCATATGCTTTAGAGTCGAACGCTTTCTTTTGTTCTTCCCAGAATAATTTAGATAATGGATCTGTGATGGCAGCATTGTCCAAAAAATTTTTAATGCCTGAATGTACATCTTCTCTAAGTTCAATGTAATTTTTTTTAAGGCTTTCATTAAAGAATTGTAATTTTTTTGCCAAAATTTTATTTTCTTTCCTACTACTTTTTAGTGTATCTTTTAATTTTGTAGGGCATGTAGAGTTCATAGAACTATTCAACTTCAGTGGAGTTTTCTTGCTTAGCTCTGCTCTAGTCCACTTTTTATGAAGTAAACGCCCAGAATCTTTGCACTTTGTGCAAGCGCCATCAGAAAGGAGCAAACAATGCCGAGATCGGATAGTTGAGAAGTGATAAAAGTTGTTTGTTCCATAATCTGTCTTGTTTAGAATATGCCTATAATAACTTGTTTGATCTGTTTTTTCCGGAAGACTAGCAAACCCTTGCAAATGTTTTTGCCTTACACCAGGACAAACAGATTTTGATAAAAGAAAATTGAGATATGTTTTTATTTTTACTCCCTCATAACTTTGTGAGAGATCTGGGGCAGGGATACCATAAATATGAACATCTATAACAAAATTATTTTTAAAAAAAACTTTAAATTTTAAAATAGATGTATCATTTTCAATTAGTCCAAATACAACTGAGTTTTCGGAATTCTCTATTAGGCACCATGGAAGAGTTATGACGGTTGCATCTCTTTTTACGTCGGAAAAGGAGTAATATGCAACTCTATTGGCGACGGCAGGTGCTGGGCGCTCCACCTACAATAACATAATAAATCTTGCGTTCAATTTTAATTTCAAACGGAATCATGACAAAAAAAAAATTTACTCTTATTAAATTTGTATTTTATGGGGAAACAGTGAATGAGTTATCAAATGTCCCCATAATTGGTCTTTCACAAAAGTTAACACATCAATTAAGGGGAGGTATCCCTGAAAATCTTATTTTTGTTATTTCTGAAGCTAGGTCTTTGAAATTTGTTATGGTAACATATAATGATATTCTAAAATAAATAATGCTAAAAAAAAGTTTTTTGAATGATGGTTGCCATGGTAACGGCGGCCATATTGTTTATTGTATACAAATTAAAAGTCTGAATTTTGTAAAAACTATTGATCAGAAATACATGAAATTGAATTAAAAGATAAGAAAAAAGGATCCTCTAAATTGATACAACGTCAGAATTAAAGATTTAAGTATGTTAAATTTTTTACAAATTTTTGAATTTTTAGTATTTTTTAGAGCTAAAAAAACAGGATAAATATTAATTAAAAATTCTTTAAAAAAAAAAGGAAATAAAATATTGAAAAAAAATCATTGTAGGAGTAAAGTTAATGATGTCCTTAAGAAGTGTTTCAAATTTCATCAAAATCTATCAAGTAGTTTAGGAGAAATTCCTAGTAAAGCACAATGACATGTGCAAAAACTAACATTTTGAGAAAAATGAGTTTAAAGTATAAATTTTATTAAGATTTTGTCTCATAGACCTTACAAAAACATTTAAAAAACATGTTTTAGACACAGATTTAAGCAATAAAAATGATTGTAATGTAAAGAAAAATGATTGATCTACTTAATTATGTTATTAGTTAAAAATCGATATCCTAGACCTAAAACTCAATTTTCTCTAGGGATACCTCCCCTTAAGATTTATGATCAGCTCTTTTAATGCCACACCAAATACACACTAATCGATACAGACATTACAACACATAAGTTCAAAACACTTAACAAATATATGGGATATATGTTTAATACATCTAATGACAGTACTATAATATTTTAACTTTTAAACATATGAACATAAAATACAAACATTTTACATGGAAGTTGACTGATACACACATGTACATCCTGCAACCCTAAACTTAACTGAAAGGACAAACTAATATATGTTTAACATATGTTTAACCTCTCCCTAATCCATTCGCCAGTAACATATATATATATAATAAATTTATAATAACAGGCATGTGTGTAGCCATGTTTTTTGTTGGGAGGGCGGGAGCAAATGAGGGGGGGGGGTTACTTAAAAAAAAAAAACTTTTGTGCACACACACACAATACAATTTATTATTTTCTTTTTTTTTTCTTTAATTAAAGAGGGGTTTTTTAAACCCAATTCTATCTATAGAATTTTTTAAACTGAAAACCCCACTTACCCCTATACTCATTGGATTTGGTGACTATCTTGCCTTTGTTTTTTTTTGTTTTTTGTAACACATATAATTGAATTGGTGTTCTAGCCTCAATATCCCATCCCCTGGAGGGATTGAGGAAGGTTTTAGACTGGCGGGTTAAATTGAAATACGCTCATGGTTTATCTCACAATTCCATTTGCAATGCTAGGGCAAGTGATAATTAACATTAAAATCTCCCTTCCAATTAAATGAATTTCAACAAAATAAGTCACTAATCCCCTTACACTCACATGTCCTTTTTGGTGGGTGAGGTTGAACTCCAAAAAACCCATTCCCCTGGCTATACCAATGAGTAAAAACATTTAGAAGAGACCTTTAAATATTTCTTAACATGGAAGTAACCTATTTTGAAGCAAGTATTGTAAAAAAATAAATAATGTATTTACTGGTGGATTCCTGTGACTGTTTTTCGTATTTGGCAGTGCAATGGTAGGCATCAACTCAGTCGGTATACTCCCAGGTAATAAGAATCTTTTTCCTGTGGTGCCTGTGAAAAGTAGGCTACATTAAAATATAATTAAATAAGTAAATTATGCAAAATGTGGAAATGAAAAAAAACAACAGATCTAGAATACCCAAGGTCAAACATCTTTATTTTGGTTCAAATAATATAAATATTAAACAATTAGAATTACCTGTTCTAATGCAAGACGGTTGAAAATGTAGTGAGCAAATCCTAGCCTTGTTGGGATCAAATTTCTTGTCAGATCTATTTATTGATAATACTAACTGCTTTGCCCATTTATCTCTTTCTATTCCTTTACCCAACTTAGGTAACTTGAAAAACGACACACCTTTGCATCTACTTCTAGTGGAAGAGCAGCCAAGAATAGCACATTTATCACCACCCATTACAAGAGATTCATTTTCAAAACTACTTTAATCTGAAAATTGAAAAAGAAAACAGAAAAAACATTGAAATCAAACATTCAAATAATACTTAGATCAGGATGATACTGAATATCTAGATATCTTATATAGTTGTTTAAATCATAATTATACATGTTTAATGATATTCAGATGGTAGTCTAAAGCCTACAAGCACACACAAAAATAAACTTAATGTGTTAATAGTGTAACTAAACATGAATAATTTGCAGTACATTTGTATAAATAAAATTTAAACCCATCAGCATGAAAATATAACCACATAGTTTGGTATACCCAATTATATACTAAATATATATATCATATAGGCTATTATTACTATTAATTTACGATTAAAGATGTCAAAGATGCACTATTAAAAACAAAATTGATTTACAGTGACTAATTTATAGAATAATATATAACTAGATAAGTTTCATATTATTTATTAAATATTATTCTATCCTTATTATTATGTATACATTAAAGTGTATTTACAACAAGGATGTGTCCTGGGCCCAACCCTCTTTGGAATACTATTAGCACGAAGAAAACAATGTTATGGGACCACCTGCTACAGCACCACCCTCCATCCTCATAGACGATAACAAGCTGGACGCCATTATACACGAATCATGCTATCTGTAATAATACGTTCAACCTCAAATCAGTGAACATCAATACTGACAATAGGGAAGACATAGCTCTAGACTGCAACTGATGGAGAGAGACCTAGAAAGCTATGGACTGTGAAAGTACATGGGTCTCAGCTCAGGAAGAAAAACGTACAATCTGAAAAAGGCCAGCTCCTCTACCAACAAAGAAAAAGCCACCTTAATCTGCGCTATCTATGGAGGGGAGTGTCTCTCCAAAATAGGGCTCACAGCCACATGAGGAAATGTGCTATGAGATGAACCATAGTCGTTCTACGACTGAAGGAGACCAATGATTATTCTATCATTATTTTTATGTGTATACATTAAAGTGTATTACAACAATTTGGATTATTTATAATTTACTATAATGATAATTAATCATAAACTAAAACTAATATATATATATGAGGCATCTAATAGGTAATACTAGTAATAGCCTAATTAATAGGGATACTTACTAGATCTATAAACTTATTAAACACTTCAAATTCAATTGTCACTAATTTGTGACAAAAAAGACATATAAGTCTAGATAGAATCTAGAAGTAAGTAGATCTAGATCTCTACTTGAAACTACTTCTACTTCAGTATTTGTGTTGTAACTAAATAAGTTGTTACAATGAACTCAGAATGATGAGAATGTTGCACTTTCATGACTTTTGTCTTTTACTTTTAGTGTTTAAAATCAATAATTATAATATTAAATAATATCATTAAATATCATCATAAGAAGATGATAAATCAATTACACTATTTAGTATTTACACTTGTACGACGTACTAAGTCGTACTATAATGATAATCTATATGATACTATATCTAGATCTATATTATATAATCTAGATTAGATTAAGAAATGTATATCTCCAAGGACATATACTTTATTAGGTAAATAATTATAAGTCATTTATTAAGTGTAAGTCTAATTGAAAAACAAATATTACATAGATCTAGATTAATCTATAATCTAGATCTAGATCTACACTTCTATATTATCTACATCTATATACAAGTCATAACAATAACACTCGTTGCGTTAAGAACTTTTCGCTTTCGGTTATTGTTTTTTATAAACGCACAGAATATTCAATGTATATTTTGGCATAAAAAATACCTAGATATATTAAATAAAACAATTGGCCTATGCACATATACAAGACTAGATTACTAGATAACCATATCATAAAGCCGCATATATATTTATAAGGTATATTTAGGTCCATAGCCGGATAGAAAACAAAACTGAAGACATTTAATTACATTCTTGTAGATGCACATATAAGCCTAGAAATCTATATGTGGATCTAGTCCTAGACCTAGACCAAATCTATTTTTAGTCCTAAAATAAACAAATTACTGATATCTTCATTTATAATAGATGTAGAATAAAAAATTTAGTATATAAAGCACAGTAAAGAAGTTTATAATATAGGAAAAAAAACTACAATAATAAATGCGTAACGTGGAGGGTCAAAGCTATAATTTATGTGTACTGGCGGTCTTTTTCTAGCGAATTTGAATAAGCAACTACGCATTTATCGGAACGTTAGACATGTCTGCATCCAGATTTAGTGTAAATAAACCAAACAAAAAAACACTGAAAGATTGTATTTTCGGAATTTAGATTCTATTTTTTGGAAAAAAAGTGGCATTTTATAGGGTGATCCAAAAAAATAACTTTTGTGACGATCTCTTATTCAGGGGAATTTTATCTATTTTATCAGATAGTCAGAAAATGGATAAAGTTTTTACAGATCTAATAAAATATAGTGTGGGGAAGTTTTACTCTCAATGAAGGTCAATCCAAGTGGCTCTCGGAGTAAATTTCTTCTTTGGCATGCTCATCGATTTTTCAAATTGGTATGGTGCGCGGAAAAGATGCGCGACGGCACTTCGACTCTCTTTGTCTTTGTAAAAAACTCGAAGCTGGTGTTCCATTAGTATAGTTCCATGATTAAACATTCTAGCCCAAATTAATTTTTCGATAATGAGGCAATTTCAAACCGATATAACGGTCGACCTCGAGTTTTCCCGATGTGGCCAATGAGTTAAAAAAAAAAATTCTCACTAATATGCACATACCTTAAAATTTTAAAGAAAATAGTTAGAGCTGTTTTTGAAATAAAATTTATATAAATATAAATATATGTCTCATTATCGAAAAAGTACTAGGCAGCAGAGCCTCGCTCGGACCAATAATTTACTAAGGAAGGATAAATACCGGTAGTTATTTTGGGTATATTTTTGAATATACGAAAATGAACAATTGGGTAAAGACTATAAAATTGAAGAGTTGCTTTTTCGATCTGTTAATTCTAAATGTATTTGTACATGGCGATTAGAATAGAAAGTCTCCTAATTCCCACCAACATTGTAGAAAAACCACAGCTGACATAGTAAGGTTGTACATTTCATCTTTTACATTGCATATTTTGCGTAAAACTATTGGACTATTATTGGCTTGGAAGAAAGTCTTTGCAGTGTAACTTCTAAAATGGTTACATTCTGACATTTAATATTGTAATTAGTACATTCATTATGGCTTTAGTACGAAGCATCAAGTGATGCAAAATCTCTACGTTATAGTGTAAAACGTGCACCTTGTAACAAAGTAAGAGCGCATTTTTTCCTAAGAGAATTAAAAACATCGCGTTAGTAGTTTAAAGAAGCGTTATTGTGGGGCATCTCTGTTACGCCGACCGCCTTTCAGCTCACTTTAAAAAAAAAAAAGATTGCCTTTGGCATATGTTCGTCCCCCATACGGGATAATTGCCCTGTTCAGCGTGACTGTCGAACTATTAGAAGTTTATACCATTTCGCAAGAATATCGCTGTTTGTAGTGCGGTCTTGACACCCTATGTCCATGAAGGTGTGCAAATATCTTTGGAGAAGGCGTTCAAGAAGTCTTAGTTGCTTTCTATAAAGTACTCATGTCTCAGATCCACAAAGAGGTTTGAGCAAACCACTACTTGGTACACACTGATTTGTGTAGATAAAATCTACCTTTTTTATTATGCTTCTCAGATATGTGAAGTTAGCTAACACGTTAAGGGATGTCTACGCATGGTGTTCATTGTGCTGAGTACGTTTTTTTTGGTGACTTCTGGAACATGACTTCCGTCTTACCGAGGTTTATAGGTAAACCAAAAGAGGCTCAGCATAATGAAAATTCATTGACCCGAGCTGGATATCTACAGGGCTGGCCTTAGGCCACCGAAACCTATGAGGTCGCAGTTGGCCCCGAACTTTCATAAGCCCCGTGCAAATTCTATGAGTAAATAATTAAATTAAACCATTATAACTTATGATAGGGTTTCAGTGGTTACCTTGTTTTCAGGGAGCTCCTGGAAATGTCCTGAAACTCATGTCCTTAAAATAGACAAAATTGTAATTTTGGGGTGTCAATCAATAAGGTAAACGCCACACTTACGCGTAATAAAAAAAAACGGCATCGTCAGTTTTCATTTAATAAAAATGTAATGCACGGACAATTTTTTTTTTTTTTGTGATTTAAAAAAAAAAATCTTATTTTTCATTTATTATCCTTATTCCTAACCTGACTGGGCCGAGCGAAATCCGTTTCACATAGGGTCCCCAGAATGTTATGGCCGGACTGGATATCATGTTCAGTGTATGCAAGGAAGGCGTAGTTAAGCTGTGTAATTACCATTTCCTATGTTTTGGTATGGGACAGTAGACTTCGAAGCTTGAATACTTTGCAATAATTCACCAGCAAAATAACAACAAAGTAAAAGCTACCTACGGGTCTACGTAATTAAAGTGTAAACAATTTATAAATTTTAAAGACAATAATAAATACATAAACAAATTTAATTTCATTATTTTTCTTCCATAGTTTCATAATATATCAATCTATTATATAAAGTAGAAAGTAAGGCGTATGTATGTATGTATATGCTGAGTAGAAATCAAAACCGCTTGACCAATCTTGATAAAACTTGGCAGAAATGTTCCTTGGGTACTAACTTAGACCGTAGAGTATGTATTGTAGCCCTAAAAAAAAATTAAGACACTCAAAAACAAGTTGACCAACTCTATTAAACTATTAGTATTTAATAAATCTATGCCATGTTTATCATGTTTACATGGGAGAAGATCGAAAGGATCTAGATCTAGATCTAATTTTTAAAACTACACTTTGCACAGATAGTTTTTTACTTTGACACACAAAAATTACAAAATATATTCGATTGATTTCATTATTTAATAAAATTAAGCTTCAAATTTGTGTTTCAAAAGCATTTTTACATAGATTCGTCCCTTATATCTGCAAAGTTAGAAGTCCTGATGTACATTCGTTCATTAGACAAGACCGAACTGTTACACATCTTTATATTTCTAGGTCTAAAACTCTAATTCAACTCTAAGATGATACAACTTCTCTTCGCAAAGATAGTTTTATAATTTAACACATTAACATACTAATTATAGTTCATTCATTTCATATTTTAATTAAATTAACATTAAAATTTGTTTTTCTAAAGCATTTTTCATAAATACGTTTGCTATAGCTGCAATGCCGTGTCGACAGACATTTTAATATTTTCATTCATGTGTCGCGCAAACCTTACATGCGCAGTGAAAATACGCTGTAATTGGACATGCAAATGAGGCTCTATATGGGTGATATTAAATATACTAACATAAAATAATAAGCTTATTGAGCCTGAATTAAATTAAACCTTAAACTGATAGATCAAGAGTGTTTAGTGAAAGTAGATGTATTTTACTTAATTTAAACAAATGAATCTAAGTTCCATCTAGGTCAAAAACTATATTAGACTCTAGATAGAGATCTTATTATATATGCAAGCAAATCTTTTTGTAACAAAAATGGATGTAGGTCGATTAGCTATTTCAATAGCACTATTCATAGTATTTTTACATTCACGCATTCGCTTTACTCATAAAATTATTATTTTGTTTAAATGTTTGTAATTATTATTATAATTTTTAAATAGCGCTACTTTAATGCGTATAGAATGCTCATAGCGCTATGGTCCATTCACATTTGTTTCTGTGCTGCCTTTAGGTGCTCAGTAAACACAGCTCAACTCGAGGCGCGTGTCGAGCCTCGAGCCCACTTCATACGTAGCCAAGCCAAGCCAAGTTCAAGCGTACTCAGCCTCTCGACCATGCTTCCCACAAACTAATCTAATGTACTATATCAGCAATACGCAATTTAAGACCCTCGGGCAGCGGATAATATCTGTCTAGTCTATAATAAGATGGTGCGCAAATGTCTAATTAGGTCTAATATCAGATGACCGAGCCTGGCTCCGATGAATAATTTGTTAAGGAAGGATATATACCCGAATTCATTTTGGGAATATTGTTGTAATTACGGAAATGAACGATCGGGTAAAGACTATCAATCTGAAGAGTTAATTTTTCGTTCTGTCAGTTCTCAATGTAATTGTATATGACGATTAGAATAGAAAGTCCCCCCAACAGTACGCCTATAGAAAACCACAGCTCACGTCTTAACGTTTTACATTGCTTCTTTCGTGTAAAACTATTGGGCTATTATAGGCTTGGAAGAAAGTTATTGCAGTGTAACTTCTAAAATGGTTACTTTCTGATATTGCAATTAATATATTCATTATGACATGGACACTTTACAGAAAACAACTAAGAGTTCTTGAGTGCTTTCACCAAAGATGCTTGCGCTTCATCATGGACATACGGTGGCAGGACCGCACTACAAACAGCGATGTCCTTGCCAAAGCCGGTATGGACAGTATAGAGGGACTTCTTATGGTCCGACAGTTGCACTGGGTAGGGCACGTATCCCGTATGGGAGACGATTGTATGCCAAACGCAGTCTTTTTTGGTGAGCTAAAAAGTGGTCGACGTAACAGAGGCGCCCCACGGAAACGCTTTAAAGACCAGCTTAGGTGTCAACTTTCCTTGGCTGACATAGAAGATAGCACCTGGTTCTATGGGGCCTCCGAACGAGACAGCTGGAAGCTATGAAACTCACGAAGGCCGCGGGATACACATTTGAGACCAAAAGAAAATCTGCTGCCGAGGACAAACGCAGACGGCGAAAAGAAAATCTAAATCGACCACCTGCGAACAATGGTTATGCTTGCCCTGGATGTGATAAAATATGTAGGTCACAGCTGGGGCTGCGCAGTTACGGGAAATACTGCATTCCTCACAAATCTTCGGACTCGAAGACAAGCCTTATTATTATGGCTTTAGTAAGAATCATCAAGTGATGCAAAATCTCTACGTTATAGTGTAAAACATGCACCTAGTAACAAAGTAAAATTGCGAATTTTTTCATAAGAGTTAAAAACATCGCGTTAGTATTCTAAAGAAGCTTTATTGTGAGACATCTCTGTTACTCCGACAACCTTTCAGCTTACAAAAAATAAAACATTGCCAAAAATATATTCGTCCCCCATACGGAATAAGTACCCTGCAAACCGAATGTCGGATTATAAGAAGTTCAGACTATTTTGCAGGAATATCGCTGTTTGTATTGCGGTCTTTGGTGAAGTCGTTCAAGAAGTCTTAGTTGCTTTCTATAAAGTACTCATATTTCAGATCCACAGAGAAACACTGGTTGACACTGATTTTTGTAGACAGGCGGAGCGATTTATTTCGCCACACTCTCGCTTGGTGGCGTCCAAAAGCACGACTATCCCTGATCACATATCAACCTCTCTTTAAAGCGATGTGTCATTTGATACTATGCTTCCCAGATAATGTGAAGTTATCTACCACTTTAAGGGATGTCTATACGCAGTGATCTTTGGGCTGAGTAGGTTTTATTGGGTGACTTCTGGAACATGACTTGTTTTACCGAGGTTTATAGGTTAACCAAAAAAAAAAAGCAGCAGCGTGACGAAAATTCGTTGACCGCGACCTGGATATCATCATGGCCAGCCTTAGGCCTATGCTGCCGCAGTGGACCCCGAAGTTTCAAAACCCCCGCGCATTAGGTGTAACTTATTAAATTAAACCATTATAATTTATAATAGGGTTCCCTTGTTTTCAAGGAGCTCCTGGAAATCTCCTGAAACTCATAAAAATGTACTTAAAAAGACAAAATTGTCATTTTGGAGTGTCAATCAATATGGTAAACGCCTGTTTTACGCGTGATATAAAAAAAAAGACATCGTCAGCTTTCATTTAATAAAAATGTAATGCAAATACGAATTTATTTTCTAATACAAAATCTTTATTTTCACTTATTATCCTTATACCTACCCTTACTGGTCCTCGCGCAATCCATTTCACATAAGGCCCCGCAAATGTTAGGGCCGGCTCTGGTTGTGCAAGTAAGGCATAGATAAGCTGTGTTATGACCATTTCCTATGTTTTGGTATGGGACAATAGACTTCGAAGCTTAAACACATTGCAATAATTCACCAGCAAAATAATAACAAAGTAAAGCTACCTACGGGTGTACGCAAATTAAAATGTAAATAATTTATAAAGCCTTTAAAACACATTAACTAATCATACATAAAGATATTTAATTTCATTATTTTTCTTCCATAGTTTCATAATGGATCAGCGTACAATAAGATGGTGTGCAAATGTTTAATTACGCCAATTGAATCATTAAAACCTTTAAATCATTAAAACTTTTACACGTTTGCGAATTAATTTTGGCTAGAATGTTTTATGAATGAAATTTTCTCTCTGACGTCAAAAGGAAAAAAACTTGACCCGCTTACGTCACTAGGCTCACAGCAGTACACTAAGACATTTCTTCGCAAACAAGAACAAGTTTTAATGAATCCATTGGCATGATTAAACATTTGCGCACCGTTTTATTGTAGATTGATCTGTTATGAAACTATGTCGATGTATGATTAGTTATTGTGTTTTAAAGGCTTTATAAATTGTTTACACTTTAATTGCGTAGACCCGTAGGTAGCTTTTACTTGGTTGTTATTTTGCTGGTGAATTATTGCAATGTGTTCAAACTTCGAAGTCTACTGTCCCAGACCAAAACACAGGAAATGGTCATAACACAGCATCTCTAATTCTTACTTGCACACACTGAACATGATATCCAGTGCCGGCCCTAATATTTACGGGGCCCTATGTGAAATGGATTGCGTCCAGCTCAGTCATAGTAGGGATAAGGATAATAAGTGAAAATTAAAATTTTGTATTAGAAAAAAAATTCTCTTTGCATTACATTTTTACTAAATGAAATCTGACAATGCTTTTTTTTTATAGCGCTTAGGATTGGGTTTACCATATTGATTGACACCCCAAAATGACAATGTCTATTTTAAGGACCTTTTTAATGAGTTTTGAGGAGATTTCAATAATTTCAGGAGACTGCCAGACTGTTAGTATATTAGGCTATTTCAGGAGATTTCCGGGAGCTCTTTGAAAATAAGGAGACCAAGGGAACACTGTTATAGTTACAATGGTTTAATTTAAGAATTTACACCTAGAATTAGCGCGGAGCTTATGAAAGTCCGGGGCCCACTGCGGTCGCATAGGCTGCAGTGGCCTAAGACCGGCCCTGATGATATCCAGCTCGCGGTCAACGAATTTTCATTACGCTGCCGCCTCTTTTGGTTTAACCATAGGCCTCTGTAAAACGGAAGTCATGTTCCAGAAGTCACCCAATAAAATCTACTTATCGTAGTTGACAACTTCGCATATCTGGGAAACGTAGTATCAAATGACGCATTACTTTAAAGGGAGGTTGATTTGTGATCAGGGCTAGTCGTTTTTTTTTTTGGACGCCTCCAAGCGAGAGTGTGGCGAAATAAATCGCTCCGCCGGTCAAAGATCAGTGTCTACCAATCAGTGGTTCTCCCAACGTTTCTTTGTGGATCCGAGACATGGGTACTTTATAGAAAGCAACTAAGACTTCTTGGGAACGCCTTCACCAAAGATATTTGCATACCATCATGGTCATATGGTGACAAGACCGCACTACAAACAGCGATGTTCTTGCGAAATGGTATGAACTTCTTATAGTCACGCTGGGCTGTTTTACTTTGTTGCAAGGTGAACGTTTACCCTGTAACGTAGAGATTTTGTATCACTTGATGCTTTGTACTAAAGCCATAATGAATATACTACTTGCAATATTAAATGTCAGAACGTAATCAGTTTAGAAGCTACACTGCAAAAACTTTTTTCCAAGCCAATAATAGCCCAATAGTTTAACGCAAAAGATGCAATGTAAAACGACACGACGTGAACTGAGTTTTTTTTTTACACTGTTAAGGGGGGGGGGGGGACTTAAGAGACTTTCTATTCTAATTGCCGTGTACAATTACATTGAGAACTAACAGAACGAAAAAGCAACTCTTCAGATTGATAAGCGTCTGATCAGGGCCAGTAATACTTTTGGACGCCTCTGAGCAAGAGTGTTGCAATATAAATCGTTCCGTCTGCCTAAAAAATCAGTGTCTACCAAGCAGTGGTTCTCTTTACCTCTCTATGTAGATCTTAGACATGGGTACTTGACAGAAAGCAACTAAGAATTCTTGAACGCTTTCACCAAAGATGTTTGCACACCATCATGGACATACGGTGGCAAGACCGCACACAAACAGCGATGTTCTAGCGAACGCCGTTAAGAACTTCCCGAAAGTCACGTTGGGCAGGGCACGTATCTCGTATGGGGCCCTAACATCTGCCAAAGGCTTTTTATTGAGCTTAAAGGTGTTCGGCTTAACAGAGGTGCTCGAAGGGAAACGCTTCTTTACAATACTAACGAGATGTTTTTAAGTCTCTAAGGGAAAAATGCGCCATTTTAGTTTTTTACAAAGTGTATGTTTTATCCAATATTGTAGAGATTTGTATCATTTGATGTTTCGTACATAATTGATATATTAATTGCAAAATTAAATTCTGAACATAATCATTTGAGAAGTTACACTGCAAAGACTTTCTACCAAGACAATAATAGGCCAATAGTTTAACGCAAAAGATTCAATTTGAGATTTGTTTTTCGAGACTACAGGGAGACTTTCTATTCAAATCGCCATGTATGGCATGTACGATGTCGTTTAGAACTAAAAGAACACAACAAGAACTCTTCAGATTGATAGTCCTCTGTCAGACCGCTCATTTTCGTCATTAAAAAATAAGTTTGGGTAAATATTTTGCGGTAATAGATTATTCCTACGAGCGAGGCTCGTTTACCTGGTACTTTATTCTAATCAACGCTAACTTCTAGAAATACGCAACACTGGCCAAGAAATTACAAATAATGTACAGCAATACGAATCAAAGAATCGTCTTCTGTACCTACTAGCAAAAGCCTATCTTATTGATTTCAGTTAACACGCAAAAAGAATTTGTACATTAGCTCTATATCATACATGTTTTTAGAGGCCCCCGAAAGTGGAAAAGACGCTTTTAGGTTTGTGTGGAATGTCTGTCTCTCCGTCAGTCCGTCCCGTTTAGATCTCGTAAACTAGGAAAGATATTGAAAATCCCACATCATGATATTTTAGACCTTTCAAAGTTCTGATGAAACGGCTACTTTTTTCTTTTCTGAAAATGAAAAAATTAATTTTTAATATCAACTATACACCAGTTTTACAACTATTTATTATTAGTAGTAGCAAACACAGGAGGTTATTTAGTAAGGGAAATATATATTAACCATATTTGTAACACATTTATGCAAACGATTTTAGATTCTTTGTAAAAAAAATTTTTTTTTTTCGTTATAAATGTATTGCTAAGTTATGTAAGTTCTGTCATACTAACGATTACATTTACGAAAAATAGTTACTATTTTTTTCAAATAGAAAAAATCTATTTAATATACATATAAGTGGAACATAATTTAAAACAACAATTAGTAATTTCTTTTTCATATTATCGCGTGAACTTTAGTGTGTTACAAAATTCATTAGACACCTAACTAAGGAATTTTTTTTTTAAATTTTTTACAAAATTTTTATTTGATGAAGCTTTGAATAAGAGATTGACCCTATACAAAACAATTAGATCAATAAGATAATCATTATATGAAATCAGTTAGGCCAGGTTCACATTTAACTTCACTTTCACATCCCTTGGTCTGCTGGGTGGACCACTCCAGGAGCCGATTCTGAGTTTGTGTTTCCACACAAACTGTCTTTGTAATCTTGTTTTTTTTAATAATTTTAATGACATTATAATCTATTCTTATTTATTAATGTTAATTTTTTTTGTCATGTAAATAAAAATATGAAATATTGTTCATTTCATACTTTTTGCAATTATTATTTGATGGATTAGAGGATGAAATGACAAGCGGATAAAATGACCAGGGGATTAACTGACCAAGGATGAAATGACCAGGAACCCCAAAAAATACAACAAAACGTTGCTCTGGCCGAGACTTTTTACATTGCAGCTTTTGTGTGAAATTATTGGTCCATTATTGGTTTGGAAGAAAGTCTTTACATTGCAACTTCTCAAACGATTACTTTCAGACGTAGCCTAGCAGCGACCATGATAGGAATGTGGGCGGGCTCTGGGTGGGGGCGTGTAATCATGTGGCTCTGGGCGGGAAACTATAATCGTTTCAACGCTCTTTTATTGGAGAGCGGGATGGCGGGATGTTAGCTTGGTACCTGGTTCTTGCTAGGCGATGACGCCAGGTCGGGGTCATTGGTTCGAGTTCTCGTGTGGGCCTGTCTATTTGTCGCCATATTTTCTTCACTTTCTTCTCTTACTGCTGCTATTTTTATATGTTACATTTCATGCTTATTCATTCTGTGGCATTTTACATCTCGAGAGACGATCTTTTCCTTTTGCAACTTTAACTAAAGAAGCCAATCCTTGATACACAGCTGCGATCGCAGGTTGGGCACATGTGATCACCAGTCGCCGTTGCATTATCACCCTTCTTTCTGTTTTTTTGTAGTGTATGGCATCTGCAATACGACACCTTTCCTTTATGCTCTCTCTTCATGTAGATCCATCCAGTACTACTTTTTCCCAGCTGCTAGTGTCGATTTTGAAGAGCTTCATGTCGCGTTTGCATACATCCGTATAACATAAAAGTTGGCGACCAGCGGCTCTCTTGCCTTCTATTAGATTGCTATACAGAATGTCTTGTGGAAGTCGACCTACTGGCATTCTACGAACGTGGCCAAGTCAGCCAAGGCGTCTGCTGCTGATAACATAACGGATGTCCTGGCATCCTGCTCCTGATTTGCTACTCATCGATAAAAAAGAAAAAGCTGCTACCATTATTGACCATATCGCCGTACCACTATCTCATAATTAAAAAAAAAACTGAGCTGGAAAAACAACGAAAATATGGGAACCTTGGCTTGGAGATTAAGCGTTTATGGAAATTATCTAAAACAACAACCGAGGGGATAATAACAACTGACCTCACAGATACCTTCAAGGCCCTTGGCATTCCTAGGAACATTCTTGTTGCCTATCAGAGGGTGGTACTTCTGCAGACCTGCCACATCACCAGAAAATTCCTCGGTGGAAACTGATAAAGGGACTACGATGAATTTTGTTTCCCTTTACCGAAACTCGACCATGGCCTCGCCAGAGAATACTCATTCTTTTCTAACATAATAATAATAATCTTTATTGTCCGTATGGAAATTTGTCTTACAATTTGTGCATTACACCAGACTAAACATTATAACTATAAAAAAAATATACATTCACACAAGACTCACTCAAAATTTACATGTGAAAAGTTTATATCAGATTGTTTCTATTTAATTATATGATTGCCAGGGGGATAAAAGAGTTTTTGTGTCTGTTTGTCTTTGCTATAGGTGTCTTGTATCTCTTTTGAGATGGTAAAATCACAAAATCCTGACCCAAAGGATGATTTTTTTTTTCTAGAATCTTTTTAACTTTTTTAAGGATGTTTGTCTCAAACAGCTGCCCAAATGGGGTTTGTTTTTTGCCAGTGACTTTACCAGTAGCATTTAGGATTTTATGAAGTTTACTTTTATTTTAACTAGTCGAACGGCGGCGTAGATAAGCCGCTATTTGGCAGGGGCAGGCCTAAGGCCACTGCAACCTATGCGTCCGCAGTGTGCCCCGCACTTTCATAGGACCGGCGCTAATTCTAGGTGTATAAATTATTAAATTAAACCATTTTATAACTTATAAGAGATTTCTCGCGGCCTCCTGATAAGAGATTTCTCGCGGCCTCCTGAGTTACCAGGAGCTCATGGAAATCTTCTGAAATTGCAAAATATACGAAAAAGTCACGGAAATCGGAAATTATTAAAATCTTTTGAAAACTCGTACAAATCTCATGAAATATATACACAAAATTTGTCATTTTGGGGTGTCATTCAATATAGAAAACGCCAATCCTACGCGCGATAAAAAAAAACGGCATTATGCATTACCCATGATTGTGTAATCTGGTGAAAAAATCTTCTCGCGCCTCAAACTAATGAAGAAATAACAAGATAACAAAGAGAGTTTGTGTTACACAAACTCAGAGGCGGCCCCCGTCAAAGTCGGATCCCTGTCGGGTCTTCATATTCGCAAATAATATTCAAGAGGTGATTTAATTTTGATGGTCAAAAGTAATAATGTTTCAAAGATTCATTTGCCGTAAATTTAAATTTAAATTAAATAAAAAATAGTAGATTAGTTTTAGTATATTAAAACATTACAATATCGATCAAAACGTTTGGAAATGAAAATCTACACTTTTTTTTTACACTTTAAGTTTAGAAATTGAAATTCTACATCTTAATCTAGTCTATTTTAGTCTAAACTAGATCTAGAAATTCTAGATCTAGACTCTAAAATAATTTTAATTAGAATATAAATCCAGATCTAGATATACTGTAATAAAAATCTAAATCTAGTTTTAAAAAATCTAGATTAGATCTAAATCAAGATATCATTCCTTTTTTAAACGCGAATCACATAACGAGGCTTAATAAACATTACTATACCGAGTTCTTTTTTCATTTCATTTGAAGAATTAATTCCATATAACGTCAGAGGGAAAAAAAAAACACTACGTCACACGGCCTAGCTAGACTAAAAATCGCCTTCATCATTACGAGCCATTTATCGAGTGTTCATAGACATTGGTGCACCGAGTGCGTTCTTTTAGCATTTCATTTAAAGAATTCATTCCATATGACGTCAAAGGAAAAAAAAACACTACGTCACACGGCTTAGTTAGACTAAAATATGTTTTCATTAATACGAGCAATTTTTCGAGGGTTAATAGACATTGGTGCACCGAGTGCGTTCTTTTAACATTAGCCTACATTTAAAGAGTCCATTCATATGATGTCAAAGAAAAAAAATTCCATTACCTCACAATAGGCTAGTACCGGTACCATAAAAAAAAATGTCTTTATTTACACGATATATTTAACAAGGGTTCATAGACATTGGTGCACTGAGTTCTAATAGAATTTATTTAAAAAGGATTAAAGCCTCATTGTTTTTGCGTTTTGTCTGTCAGTCGGTCTGTCCGTCATCTTGATATAAATAGTAAAAGAAAAAGAGAATTTCAGATAAATGTAATACCGTTAATTAAATTTTTTGGATGGTCTCGTATAAAAATTAGATGTACTACAGCCATGTGGAGAGATTTTCATACCTTACTTTGGTGCTTGGATTCTGTTTTCCTTAAAAATCGGAACATAATATTAACGATAATTAGATTTTTACATGTTTTAGGTAGAAAGTTAAATGTACTGTAAGAGAGTAGTGAGTTAAAATATTTTTCATAAAAATCCGTAAAAACATTATTTCGTAAATGAGAAGATTATTTGTTTATTAATTAGAAGAGGGAGTTCAAACAATTATTTGGCGTTAGTAGATTTTTAAATAAATTCGGAAATTTCTGGCGACGATTTGTAAGAAACAAAATCTGGAACTTTCTTTATCTTTCTTCTATGTTATGTTTTAGCAAGAAAATTAAATGTCTAAAAAGTAATTTTCAGTAATCAATTCTAGTAAATTACTTTTTTTTAAAGCCCTGAACAACCTATTGTCGATATTTTTAAAATTTGTTTAAAGATGAAAATACGGAACAATTTGATATTGATAACCAAATTATAGTGACGCATTGTCAAATAATATAAGTGTAATATTAGTAAATTATGCGATTTTAAACAATCATTAGGCATAATTCATGTTTTATAAAACAATATCCGGAACATTTTTACACTTAATGAAATATAAGTCAGTATAGAGATTTTGATTTAGCATTAATATGCTATTTACATAAAAAACGGAACAACATATTATTGATAATGTGTTTTTGCAACGTTTAAGCATTGAAATTGAATGTAATATAAATTAGAAGAGCAAACAAACATTTGTTGGGGTTGATTAGTTTTGCACAAAAAAATCCGGAACAATCAATTTTAGATACTTAAAACTATTGAGATGTTACGGGAGGAACATTAAAGTGTAAATCAGATTTTCAATAGCTTTTAGAGTTCTAGTTTTTTTAATCTAATCGTGACGGACAGACCGACCAACAGACAAAACGCACAAAAATAATCTTCTTTTATTCGGATGGGGGCACTAAACAAAAAATAAATAAAATCTGATTTTTTTTTAAAGTTTAAGGAATTGGTTTAGTACCTGATCATGTAGCGACGTTATGCTACTGCACGAAAATCGCTGCATAAAAAGTCCATTTAAAAAAATGTGTGTGATATTTACATACAAAATGCATTATTAGCCTTCATAAACAAACAGAAATGTTTTCTTTTAATTTTAGCAGCTAGTTGACAAGAAAAAACATCTTTAACTATTATTTATATTTGTTGTAAACATTTCCTGTACATTTTTAAAATATATTTGACTTAGTGATACTGAAAATACACAAAAATTGTCCATCTTTGTTAGCATATTGTAACATTGCCTCCCTTACATTTACGTAATTGTTTTAGAATTGGTGTATTTTTGTGAAAAAATCGCTTGCATAATTAATTTTATAATTAAACGGTTTGCTTTTAGAAAACCAAAAGTAGCCGTTGCACCTAAAATTTTGAAGCCGCATTTAATGATGAAATAATATTTTTCATATCTCTTCTAGTTTTCGAGATCTGAGTGTGACAGACGGACAGACGGACATTTTGCACAAACCTAAAAGCGGCTTTTTCCCCTTACGGGGGCCGCTAAAAAAGAGTGATCTTTCCATTACTTCTTGGTAACAACGGTTAAGTCCGGCAATGCTATTTTGTGACGTGTGAATTCTACTTGTTCTCCCCCCACCCCTTTTTTTTTTCGTAGGGTAACTCTAGTCCGACTTACAGAAATAAAAGAGTGATCTTTCCGTTACTTCTTGTCCAAACTCTTGAGCCATGAAGAGAATATAGATGCTCAGATTGCCATACCAGGCAGTGATATTGAAACTTCAAATATTGCAAATGTGAGCGTGATAAAACATAGCCAAGGCCTTTTCGTCAACATTAAACGAGGACAGTTTTCTCAGTAGTCGTTATCTTTTTGCCCTTTTTGCTGATATAATCAGTATTTGCAGTAAAATTTAGTTTATTGTCTAGGATAGTACCAAGGTATTTAAAGGTTTGCACTATCTCAATAGTCTCACCAGCTACAGTAACAATATCATTTTCCTTCCTTTCCCTACTAAAATCGATTATCATTTCTTTGTTTTTTTTTTACATTTAATAATAAAAAATTATCTTTACAGTATTTTATAATGTGTTCGATTTCTCTGAAATACTCATACTGAGATCTGTGAGAGCAAGGCAAGAAGAGCCGCATCATCAGCGAATTTTGTGAAGGAGCAAAATCATTGGTGTACAAAATGAACCACAATGGCGATGTCACAGCCCCCTGGGGCGCCCCTGTGTTAACTATGCGTGCATTTGATATTACATTGCTTACCCTAACACTTTGAGGTCTCTGGGTAAAAAATTCCTTAGCCCATAGTATTATATATATGGACTAATCTTCAACGCTCTCATTTTTTCAATAAGTAAATGAAGCTGTATGGTATTAAAAGCTGATGAGAAATCAATAAAGAACAATCTTACATAAGTGTTAGGTAAGTCCAGATGTTTGTTAACACATTTTAAAATATTTAGGATGGCATCGTCAACACCATTACCCTTTTGGTAGGCAAATTGTAAAGGGTCTAACTTACTACAAAGATCATTCAGAAGAAACATTTTAACCAGTTTTTCTAATCATTTAGACACAATGGAAGTAAGTGACACAGGTCTAAAGTCGTTCATTTCCTTTGGTTTGGAAACCTTTGGCACAGGTACAATTATGGACGACTTCCATACAGATGGTATCTCGTGGTTTAGTAATTAAGTGGAAAATATCTCTAGGAAAAGTTCAGCTAGTTGTTCAGCACATTTTTTTAAGATTCGCCCTTTTATATTTTGAAAATGTTGCAGACTTTAGTAATCTTTAGTAATCACCAATTCTAAACAGTTGTTAACTTTGACATCTTCGAGGGCTTTGAGTCTTAGATAATTAAAATCGTTAGTGTCGAAACGACAATAGAAATCATTTAACTCGATGGATAATGTTTTGTCGTCTCTTGTAGCAAGATTATTTTTACTTTTGACTTGTGCTCCTGCCATTTTGTTTATGATACCCCACGCCTGTCTTGTGTCACTTGTCTTAAGGGAAGGGGAAACACTTAGAGACCAAATTTGTTATTTGTCCTTAAAATCTAATAATATTATACAGGAATGTTATGTATGAGTACCCTATCAAAAATCTAGAAAAAATGTTTGAAAATGTTGTTGCTATGGCAACGGCGGCCATTTTGTTTTGTAAACATACTCTTATATAAAAGCTATGTACTTGTGCATTTCTTATTATTTTCTTTTGAAAATTTGCAGGAATGTAGACAAATATAATTGCTATTGAAGTATTAGATTACATTTTTAAATTTTTAAATATTTATTTTAGAATTTTTTTTCAGCCCTGTCTATACAGACAAATGTTTTTTAACAAGAAAAGTGCAAACATTTTTAATATTACAACAATTATCAAAAAAGTGATCTAATACTTCTATTGTAATATATAAACTAAATAAGTGTAGAAAAAATCATTTGAATAGAGCAATAAATAAAAAAGTTTAAATAAAGCAAAAATAGTATGAAAAAACGCGATTTTTTAGAAAACGTCAAAAAACTAAGAGAATTCAAAATATCTCAAAAACTATAATAATAAGTTAAACAAACTATAACTATTATTTTTAAGACATAGGGTTATAATATGTGAAAATTGCATTTATGTTCAATGAAAACTAAAAAAGTTATATAGTAAAAACTTTGTCGATGAAGAACATAAAACTTACATTTTTTAATGTAATTAATGGAATGACTTTTTCTTTTTCTTACAAAGGTATTAGATATGGATTGAAATTAAATCAATATTATTAGATATTGGATAAAAACAATTAATAAGGTATCTTATAGAATTAAAAAACTGTCCAGCTTTATAGTAAAGTTTATAACAATGGACTATTATGTTTTCATAATTAGTGTCTTGCATTGATGATCCATAAACACTTAAGATAAACACTACTAAGAGCTTGAGAGCTTTTATTTTATCTTTATTATTTTTCAAGCCTTATTGTTCTGATGTTTTCAAAGTTACTCAAAGCACTGCTAAATAAAAAAGACTAAGAATTTATTTCGAAAGCTGAGCCGAAAGACAACCTTTTCGACACATTGAATAGGTACTTTGCTTCAACTTAGTCATGTAGAATTATTTAAACTTTTAATCCATTTTGTGTTGCAATCTTTCTTAAGGCTGCAAAGAAGGTTTGAATCTGTAAGTCACATAGTTTAGTCAAATATGTTTGCGAAATCTGGTGTGGTCCAATAAACGACAAGTTGTTGTTGACGTGGCCATCTAGATATTTCTGCGAAACACCCCTCTTATAATTTCAATAAGAATCCTTATGGAAAATGCTTTACATTTACATCAGTATAACAATAAATTAATTGACTGATGCAGTCAAAAGAAATGTGAAGCTTTAAAAAAAAAGAACTGTATTTGGCTAGTTTTGTGCTTCAATTATTATTTACATTTAGATCTAAATGATTTTTTTAAATTTGTGTCATTTATCTTTGTGTGCAACAACTTAATAGATATCTTTATAGATTTATCTATACTATCTATACTATCTATATTATAAAGTAGAATGTAAGGTGTATGTATGTATGTGACTTATAGACTTCAAAACCGCTTGACCAATCTTGATAAAACTTGCAGGATTGTTTCTTGGGTACCAACTTAGACCGTAGTGTATGTATTGTAGCCCTAGAACAAACTTAAGACCCTAAAAAAAAAAAAAAAAAAAGTTGTCCGACTCTATTACAGCTATAGTATTTATGGATCTAGAATCTAGGCCATGGTTAACAATGTTGACATGAGAAAAGATCGAAAGGATTTAGACCTAGATCTAATTTTAAGAAATACACTTTGCGCAGATAGTTTTTTACTTTGACACATGAAAATACAAAAGAAGATCCATTGATTTCATTATATAATAAAAATAAGCTTCAATTTTGTATTTCAAAAGCATTTTTTACATAAATTAGTTCCTTATATCTGTCACTACAGCAGGGGCGGATTGGGTATCAAAATCGGCCCGTGCATCACCATTTAAACCGGCTCACAAATGCCGTATCATATATTTTCAGTTTTAGGGGGGGGGATTTTTACCCCACTCCGCAATTTATATATATATACATATTGTTATATATTGTTATAAACCTGGTGGCGGCACAGATGGGGGTAGTGGTGTGCGTGTAGTCAGCCGACGCAAATCGCCCCAGGCCAGCGCTAGACGAGCGGTCAACCGTGACGAGTTACGACGATCGGCCGAGACGAGTATCAACATGATGGTTCGGGAAGGATCGACGTCGTGAACAGAGCTCAGGAGTGTCACGAGGGATGTAATCATCTGACCACCCAGAATGGTCGAGCGACGTTCTGTCCGGTTCTAGAAGGCCAGCAGGGACCCTATATAAAGAGCGAAGGTATCAGAGGCCAGTCAGTCACAACGTCCCGATCTACAGTTCGTTACAACGGCTCAGTACAAGTCCGAGGCGAGACAGAGAGAGACCAGTGCAAGAGTTGACACGGCGGAGAGATATTTGTACAGTCTTGTGTTACGTGCTGCCAATTGTACAGTATTGGCTGTTATTTATTGACATTAAACTATTACGTTATTTTGAAGCCCAGAGTTGTCAAGTCCTTTAAGTTGGTGGTGTCTGGTGCAGTTTGCAGAGAGCCTGGATAGCGAGATTCGTAACAATATATATATATATATATATATATATATATTAGTGTGAGTGTATATGTAATTAATCTTCATTACATTCTGATATTTCATTCTTTCAAAGTTTTTTCTAGCCTAGAATACTCTCTTCCTATAATTAGTGGAAAGACAGTACACACCGCCAAGGGACAGGTAGGGAGTCCGGGGGAGCGCTGTGAGCTTCCCCAGTGGGCGCCCCGGAACGAAGCATCATTTCCGTTATTTTAAGCTTTAAAAAATGCATATTCTGAGGTATATACAGTGCAATTAGCCTGCTACTCTTCCGCTAAAAAAATTCAAAAACCAAATCTGCTATTAAATGGAGTTCAGCGGCTGGTAGAAAATGGTAAAATGCTTTAGTTTTTGTATTGGAGGGGGAAGGGAAACCACAAAACCCCTTTTTGCTACACTCATGAAATTTGGTGACTGTAGTTTGCTTAAGTTGGCTGCACTGGGACAGTAAGTAAAGTTTCCCTTTCAGACAATGAGGTCTGAGGCAAGTGATGGTTTGAAGACCCTTCCCTGCTGGCTACGCCAGGCTAGTTTATTATAATTAGATTAGGTTCTCTAGATCTAGATTGACTAGACTCTAGAACTACAGTATATATTAACTAGACCCTATAGAAAATATAGTATATACTATTGATCTAAGTAAAACCCTAAAGTTATTTAGTTTTATTAGATCTATATCTACGTTAGATCTAGAATAGTTATATTAACTTAGAGTCTAAGATATATAAATCTCAACTGAGAACTAGATTTACATTAGTTCTAGACTAGATCTAGACATTCTAGAAGAAGAATAAATATGTCTAGAGAAAGAGTCTCTACTAGGCAGTAAAAGCTAGTTACTTAGTAGTCTAGATTGTATGCCTAGTATAGCAACTATAACGATTCTTACTGAATTGTCATGATATATAAGAAAAGCTGAAAAAACGAGGAAAAAAATGACAGTCGTGAGAATGTATGGAAAAAATGACTCCGGATTAATAGTCATTATAAAATATAGACCTCATATGATTCAGGGAAGGGGAGGTAGAGTTGATTCTCCTCTCATTGCTTTACCTCCTTAGCCCTTCCCCCTCAATGCACTGCCACTAAAAGGAGAGGATTTGTCGCGGGTAGATGTTGAACTAGGTCGTGAAATGACGTAACGAGTCTCAAGGCTACACACTGGAGTACAGGGCAGGGTACAGCATTGTACATAACTGCTAAAATGGAAGTCTAGAGAATTTTTATTGAACATATATGTAAATTTATGTAATATAATATTTATATATATTGCAATGGAAATCGCAAAACGGCTAGAAATAACGATAAAATATAATGTTTTGAAAATTTTTAAAAAGTTTATGGAAAAGACAGATGAGTTAAAAATTAAAATATTTTTTTTGGAATATTGGTCTCTTGTAGATACTTATTCTGCTTATAGAAGATTGTTGATGTTAGAATTTAACCCCGCCTTCTCTATCGTAAACCAAATATATTTACTACAATTGTCGAGAAGGTATGATTCCCCCATTTCTTTTGTGTTCAGTACCATAGACAATTCTTTTTTTCTTCAGAATGAAAGAAAAACAACGACAAAAAAGGTTTCATACACACATTATTAAACACACACACACACACACACACAAATATGATTGAAAAAACCAATAACAAAAAACACTCGTTTCCCTAACTTTCAACACTGCCCAATGAAATTAAACTATCTTCATTTCCCTTATATATATTATTATTTTTATTACTGTTATTATTATTATGATGGTTTTAACAGAAATGTGTCTACCAAAGTTTTTGGAAGGCCTCTAAAATATAATCCCCAGACTTCCATTTGAACACCTTTGTGTTTCCATACCCTTTAGTGACTAGTCCAGTGTGTAGCCTTCAGAGTCACGACGTAACTTTTACCACCAAGTTTACATCTACCTGCGAAAAATCTTTTCATTTAACTGAGAGTGTGTGGGCCCCCTACCCCGCTTATCCCATTTTAAAAGTACGACCCTCCCTTTCCCTCAAGCAGAGGGCGATTGCGATTATATTTATCGCCAACACTCCCCGACATAATAAAAATATTTTATAATACTTTTTAATCCTAAGTATTTACATTAGTGACTAAATATTTACACAAATTGCATAATCATCAATTTAAAAAACTAACCAGTCAACCTTAGGGGTTGGTGATGGACGGAAGCAATGAGCGGAGAATCATCTCTACCTCCCTTTCCCTGAATGCTGTGATGTCTATATTATATAATGACTCATGAGTCTTTTTTTTTTCACACATTCTCATGATTGTCATTTTTTTCCCATTTTGTCAGCTTTTTTTTAGTTAGAATCTTTATAGTTGCTATTTATTATAACGCCACCGATAGCCCATAGCCAAATGATAAAATATACGTTAATATTTTAAAATTATTTTCAAAATAAAGATCGCTTATTAAAGAGTGCCTAATTTTCCGGTGCCTAATTTTCCGCCTTGTCAAAAAGTGTCTAATTATCCGGTGCCTAAATTTCCGGGTGCCTAAATATTCGGTGCCTAAATATCCGTAAATACGCGGTACCTAAATATTCGGTGCCTAAATGTCCTAAATTCGTCTGGCTGGGTTCTCTGAGGAGAACCTGTGTCAGACATGATGTCACCGGGTTCTCCCGGAGTGTTGGTTTTGACATGCTGCTCATTCTCCATGCTCTCATCAGCGAGCACAGAGAACCCGTTCTTTAGCATGACAACAGGGCTTTCTTGTCTCTTCGGAGGTTTGTTCTTTGGCGGTGTTTTCTTCTGAGTTGGAGGAGGAGGGGGGGTCAATGTGTCCGTCTGTGTGGCTATGGATCTTCCTATCTTAGCAACAGCCTGGGCGTAGGTCTTTGTCAAGCCGAATTGGCCCTTGGGTAGGGCCAATACAGCCGATTTCGCCTGGCTAAAGGTACATCCATTTCTTGCCTTGTACTCCTGCACGGCAACCTCCTGTTTCCACACAGGGCAGTCCTTGGAGTAGGCTGAGTGGCCAGTGTGACAGTTTGGGCATTTGAACTGGGCTGTGCAGCCCTTGTCCTCATGACCCTCTCCAGCACATCTGGCACACACAGTGTTCCTCTTGCAGACTGCTGCGCCGTGTCCATAACCCTGGCACTTGAAGCACCTCATGGGGGTTAGGTATGTAGGGCCTCACTGGAACTCGTAGGTATCCTGCCTTCACATACTCTGGGGTGTCCTAGTTCTGAATGTGAGGATAATAGTGGCGGTTTTGACCTCCTCACCATCCCTGCGCCTGGTAATGCGCCGGGCATGGGTGACTCCTTCAATGCCCTCCACTATTTCCTTCTCGGAACATTCCAGTAGGTCTCTAGAGCTGATTACACCCCTGCTGGTGTTCAGACTCTTGTGTGGCATGACTTCCACTTGGAGATCACAGAGTCTTCTGCATCTTAAAAGCCCATCAGAGTGTATCTTGCTATCTACTACTACAAGAAGTTCCATCGACTTGTGTAGCTTAGACAAACTCTTAATCTCCCACTACTGACTTGAGTCCCTTATAGATTAGAAAAGGGCTCAGCTTTGTCAGGCTTATCCCCTCCTCTGTGCACCTGACCACCAAAAATGATGGCCAGGTAGTACAGCTTTTTGTGGCCTTCTCCTTTTTTGTCTCAATACGGCGTCTCTTGCCCAGACATAAATCTGGGGCAAGTAGTTTATTGGGGTTTTTTTTTATCCATCTATATTCTTGTTAGTTTGGCACCTGTGCTCCCCACCCGCCATCGAGTCCAACAAAGGGACGGGCCATTCGGATGTTCAGAATGAGCCCGCCAGGGCTACACAGGTGCTATACTCAGTCAGCTGCTGCATCGGACATGTGTCCGATACAGCAGTTCCCTGATTGACCCTCCAGCCACCGCCCTCCAGCATGACCAGCCGGTTGACCCAGAGCGGGCCATCTGGGCCTCAGGTCTAGGGGAACTTGGAGCCAAAGTATTGTGTTGTGTTGGTTTATCCTCAGATAGCCACCACTCAAACACCAGGATCTCTTTATCCCCCCTTACCCGTCGCAGTCCACGGCAAACGGACTGGTCTAGGACGTAGTGAGATTTTAAAGATAAGGAGACAGAGTGATGATCAATGAAGGCAGACTTAGGAAAAGAGGAGGCAGACACAATGATAGAAAAGAAGTAGGGCACTTTTGAGCTCCAAAAGTGCTAAGGAAAGAGGAGCGCAGTTTAACGTCATGTCTCGGGACTGGGAAGATGTTTCTTACATAAACGTTATTGCACAATAAAATTAAAAAATAAAAAGATGTCTAAATAGATCTAAATGTGTGCTTGTATTTTTGCCTTGAATTAAAACCTTTAGAAAAGAAGGGTACTTTTATTTTTTTTTAAAGTAGGGTTATTATTATATAATGGAAAATTTTACTTATACCGGTAAAGTTTAAAATCTCAAAAATAAATAGATTTAGAATTTCATATTGAGATGTATATAAATTATTGAAACGAAATTGTTGGAGTTTTATGAAACATTTTACCTGAGTAACTATTTTAGTGTAAATACAGGCTTGACTAACCATGCCAATATGTTTTTCTGACCACATACAACACTATTACATAACTGTTAAACGCGGTAGGACAATAATGCGGCGTAGTCTTACCATTGTGGACTGCACTCTACAGTAACAACACTGGACCTACATGTGGACGTCTATCTCACCAGTTTGTTAAAATCAGTCTGACACACAGTCGATTTACTTTTTAGGCAGGGAGGATGTGTAACTATTTAGTGTAAAGATAGATCTACGTACATGCTTGACTAGCAACGCCAGTGTGTTATTTTCTTGTCTGACCACACAACATTTCGCAAACACTATTGCATAATGAACAATAAAAAAACACAGGGTGATCTTGTTCCTGTATCATCGACTACACAAATAGGCCTACAGCACAGTAGGCCTACATGTGAACGTCTATCTGACCAGGTTGTTAAAATCAGTTGGACACAGTCTACTTACTTTATGGACAACGAGGGTGTGGATTAAGATGTTTTTATTCTAGAGTTGGTTATCCTAACGCTTTTAGATTAGGCCTACTATAGATTTAGACCTAGATCTCTATAAGTCTAAAGACTAGCATCTATTATACGCTTCAACTTCATTTAAGGTTTAAGATATAAAAAGGGTGTACTTGATGTTCCTACAGTTAATAAATTATTTTTTTGCCGCACATAAATAGATTAAAACCACTAAATATTGACTTAACACGCTTATCAGATTCCCACTATAAACAGAAATTAAATACCACCACGTGACTCAGAAAAATTTCGAAACAACCCCATTCATAATATTGCATAGAAGCTTTTGTCAAAAAATGTTTAACAACATTTTATAATATTGCTACTTTCAAGTGCAGATATTAACTCCCATAAATTCTACAAGCATCTTACTTAACCCTCTTCAAATGCAGATTGACAAAATAGTTGTTAACTGCATCATTTTATTGATAATCAAAGTTGTTGGTATCAGATGACCAAGAAAACAGGGATGTGCATTTCAACCGCCACCAACGTTTCACAAATTATAATTGAACTTTATAGTTTATAACTTTTAAAAAAATAATGAAAGTACGATTTTAACTAAAATATATTTTTTTTTCATTTAAACTAAAAGTTTCTAACTTTTTAGTTAGCATTTGCCCATCACTAATTTCCAATATGTATCACTGGTATTTCTGCGATAAAATATTTTTTAATAAACAAAAAAATTCCGAAAATAACTATTATCGATGTTAGTTTTTTTCGACCTCTGATATTTGCATGTTAATTTAAAAAAAAAAAACGAGGAACAACCTAACAATGATAATTAATTTTTCGTTATTTTGGAAGGAAAATTGAATATGACGGACACACTGACACACAAACTACCAAAACGAATAACGGCTTTTTCCCTTACGGGATCTGCTAAAAATGTCTTTTTTAATGCGATAAAATTGAAGAGGTTTAATAAACATTGATTTACCGAGTTTGTATGCAAGTTTCGCATCGACACATCCCAATTTTATGTCACATTCCCGTTCTTCTTTTCTAAATGTATCTTGTTATTTTGTTATCTAAATACAAAGAAATATAAATTTGTTTTTTAAACAGTAATTGTTTTTTTTAACTCTTTTGATTGAAGCGAAATGACAATAGGTCTATATTTATCTTTTTAATGCTAGGGTTAGGGGGTTAGGGTTTAGGGTTAGATTTTTTTTTATTTAGTCAGTGCGTAGAAGGATCCTCCACCAAATACTTTTCAGATTTTGAATCTATATGTAGCATCTATGGTTATTTTTTAAAATGCAATATATCTACATCCTTTAATCATAAGAAAAAGAATCTAGACTTATCTTTTAACGCTATTAGGATTTTTTTTTTTATTTAGACCTCGTTAAAATGAAACGGAAATGACGTAAGCATATTAAAAATAAGTAGACTTGTAGAAAGAGAAACAAAACGATTTAAAAATACGGAATTTGTGACATTTGAAAATGCTTTCTGTGTAGACAAGCAAAACATTAGGGTTTATAAATCAAGTAAAACTTTAGGATTTATTGAAAGACATTTTTCCAAACTTTAGTTAGGTCAATATTTGTCCTCTGTTTGGGATCCCTCAACTCAAGAAAACATACAATTAAACCTTGCACTATATCCAGAAGAAATTAAGAAACTAATAGGGAATAAAATAAATGAGAAATGGACAAGCTCTCATCCAAATCACAAGAAAGATGATGCTTATTATAAACTATCCCGACAAGATCAACGTCTACTCTTTCTACTCAGGACCGGACACAACAGAATGAGACAACATAATTTCCGAAAGCTCACAATTGGAACCAGTGAAATCTGCCTATGTGGAGTGTCATCAGAGAATACTGACCATGTCCTTCAAAACTGCATTCTTTACCAAGAGACCCAAACAAGACACTGGCCCCAAAACACTATATGAAGAGCTCCCTGATATGGAAACCACTGCACAGTTCATCTCATATATTGGTCTAGTTATCTGAACGCTCCAACATAAAAATGAGAAAGAAGAAGAAGAAAACATAAACTTCAACAAATACAAATTAGAGCAGTGATATTTATAACTAACGAATATTCAAATTTGATTACAGTGACAACATTAATAAAATCACTAAACCTAGAGACACATCAGGACAGAAGAATAAAAAGTAAAGTAGCTAAAATACTGTAGTAAATATAAGGCAAGCAACTCACCGAAGTTATACAGTAAATAAATAAGTGTGTTTATTCACCAGGACAAACACATAACAGCCTTCTTTATTCCAAGAGTCTTGTTCCTAATTCTTCCAGTCCTTTTCCCAGCTAATCTGAATATGGACCATTGAAACGTGATGATTCGTGAAAGAGTTGTAGACACATATGAAGCCACTTTGTTTTACAATTGTCATCCTCAACCGTGTCAAGAAGAATAGTCTGTAAGGCTATTCAACGTTGCAGGTGCAAATGTTCATTAGCCAATGCATCCAGTTCTGGAATTGATTCATATTCGTTCGCGTTACTCTCACTGTTAATGAAAGATGTACAAACGTTTGTTAGGTACAGACCCTGTTGCTGAGTTTCTTGGCATTAGCATTCTCCTCGTGAAGCATCGCACGCACTATTCTTGTTAAATTCCTGGATACAGTGATAAAGCTTCGAGTTTTCTTTCGTAAGCACTGACAGATACAGAGGTCCTCAGGTCCATAGCAACAGGCTTGAAGGCAGACCCAACGTTGTCTCATCTCAGGTTCACCTGTAGCAAAAGCTTCAGTCAGCTTATAAGTTTCCACTTTCGTCTCTTCATCTGGGCCACGGAAATAGATGACCTTTACATCATCTGTCCTATAGATCAAAATGTCTGAAAGAGGATCTTTACTCATCGTTGAGATCGTCAAAGCTATCAATGCCACTTAGGTTTGTTGGACTAGTCCGTTTCGTTTCTTTGATTAAAAAGTATTGGGCCGGAAGTCGCTTTTTTCCCTATATATCTTTGTATTTTTCAGTTCTCTTTTAAAATTAAACTGACATTATTATGCTATAAATTTAAGTGTACCTGATAGAGAAAAAAATTCTGCACAAAAATACGGGTATTTGGGATATAACCCGATAGAGGCTATATAAAGAAAAGACCTGAAACTAGCGCGTGAAACTACACATTTACAGTACTTTATTTGATGAGTATTTTACCCAAGATCTGTGTTGTTTTTTTATGACTAGTTATTTCATGTACCCGGCATTTTCCGGTACACAATTTCATACACAAAATAATTGTTGAAAAAAATTGTAGTGATTCTAAACTTTAAATGATTACTTAAAAAGGTGTTACTCTAATCCATTTTGAATATTATTTTGTTATGAATGTCACTGTTTATTTTGTGTCTGTTCTAGTTTCTTAAATTTTTCTTGAGTAAAGGGTTTGTTTTTCTGTATACCTGATTTCTCCAAGCAGCCTTTGTAAAATATTGGTTCTAAATAATGCTATATTTATAAACGAAAAATCGCATGACTGCATTATGATGAATGTACGTGTTAGTTCAATATATTTTATATTACTAGGTACTATAAATAACCGCATGAATAGACGTAAGTTTATTTTTTTTTTGTGTTAGATAAAGTCATATGGCAAATTTTTGTTTATATCCTAATTCTAAAAAGAAATAATAATAGAATTATACAGTAAAAATAATCAGTTTTTCTTTTAATAGTTTTGAAAGTCTAACTGAGTTTGTGTTTTTGCAGATGTACACAAGCTACACTATGAGTCAGTCCATCTCTTCTAATTGTTTAGAAATGAGTGTAAAAATGTAGGCTTCGATATTTTAGCCTGAATTTAAGAAGTTACAAACTTCAAACAACTAATATATTGCCTCTTCCATAAAACTTTGTACTTATAAAATAAATTTATCCAATGCTCGAAATAATGCTTGTATACTTAGGCCCTATTTAAATCGATCCGGTATCAATGTATTAAGTAGCAATAACCCCGGAAAAAAAATTAAATGAAAGAAGATTGAGATATACATATATTTTTGTGACGGTACGCACCGGTACGGGGTACCGGCACCTTTTTTCAATGTCGGGAAAAATGATTACTTTTCTTATAATTCAACGTTAATTGTTAATTTATTATTAGTTGAAAGTTAGGCAATCTATCACTGAGTACCGGAGCCTCTTTTTTATTTTTACAAAAAAAAAGCACTTTATATACTTTCAGCCGACATGCCGTATTATTAAAAACACCTCTATGTGAACTTCTCAATCATCTAGAGTCTTAGACAGTTATTATTTTAGACTAGATTTAAGTAGAGTCTAGACCTAGATTTAGTAGGCCTATTATTATTAAAAAAATAATAATAATCAGTCATTATAGACATCATTCGCAATTTTATTATTAGGTCTAGATATTGAAAAGTAAATCTATTAATAAACTATAATAGATCTAAGTCTGAGTACTAATTTATTAAATAAGTCATTATAAGTAGAAGTATTATAATGAATATTGTATAGATCTAGATTGACTAGATTATAGATAGATCTATAGATAGATCTCTAGTTTAGTAGAAGTATAGAGTATAGTAAACGTATTACAGTATTATTAGATCTATGTCTTATGTCTATATCTAATAATCTAATAATTAAAAAACTTTAGTCTTTATTAATATCTAGACGTTTTTTCTAATAAAAACTGACTATAGGCATAGCATAGGCTAGACTCGGCAATCTAGTCTCAAGATAGAATCTATACTATTACTAGATCTATTCGATTTTTATATATAGATCTGGACTAGAATTAGATTATAGATCTAAATATACTAATGGAGAGATGATATGAGGTGTTAGATAATAGCGTTGCACAACAAACAAACCTGGGTTTTTCTAAACTCTAATACTGGGTATGTAATAGTAAAACAGCACCTACCTAAATAAATCGTAACTAGCAATCAAAAACCTATATTTATTGTAGTATATATAGGTATGTGGTTGTATTTTATATAGTCTTCGTAACTTCTTCTATAGAGAAATGACTTTTGTAATTTCATTTACTGAAAATTGGGCTATTCGCATCTGACACGTATATAATTTTTATGTTCAGCAACAAACCCTATTGTACGACTTGTCATCACCATCGCAGACAACGTTAACAAACAACAACAGCGCCTTTGTTGCAACTGTCATTACAGCCTCAGTCTTGATTAAGTAATAGTTCGTTGTTCTTTTCAATCATGGAAACCATTTTCTCGTCTGTCTTCTCCTTTGTTGAATCCTGCAATGGTAACTATTGGGAACTGCATGGTTCACATCGGGTCCCATATGGTGCTCAATCGTTTGATTTGTGTTCGTATTGAGTCGTTCATGTTTTGTTTTGATGCTTGCAAAGCCCTCAGAAGCTCGTAGATATCTTGATCCACCTCAAATAAGTATTTTCCAGATCCTCCCCTTCATCAACCAGAGCCTGCCGAAGGCGTGTCTTTATTCCTTTCAAAGCGTTTCAAGCGCCGTTATTTGAGCTCTTTTATCAGTTCCTTTATCTCCAGCTCGTCAAGCCGTTTCACAGATGTCATTATGAAATAAGATCCTACCTCCGATAATCGCTCAATCCCCACTTCCAGACACAATTGTACTATATCTATGTGAGCAGGTCAGGGTGGCGCTAACTGAGTGAGGCCCTTTTTGTTATCTGCTGCTCAACATTTATTCATTTATAACAGTAGGCAGGTTGTAGTTCTACTGGGTGGGCCCAATTTGTGCACCTCGGTCTGCGACCAAGGGGCTAGAGTAGCCTAAGCAACCAGACAGCACAGTTAAACTAAACTAAACTAATCTAGCTAACTAAAAGAACAAACTAAACTAAATAAAACAAAATATATACTTTATTTAAACGAAACCAAAACAACAGTAATAAAAATATAGATGAATACGAAAAAAAAAACTTTACAGAAACAACTAAACACAACAGTACAGCAGACAGCTTAACTGTGGCAGTAATATACTAATAAAGGCAGCTAGGCAGAGGAAATAACGACAGCAAACAGTTGGCAGTAATAACTGCGGCAAACAGTTGGCAGACAGGCAGGAATTATAGCCTGCAATTACAAATACATAAAACTTAAGACATAATAACAAAATAATAATGAATTAGATCTAGACTAACACATACAAAATAATACAGACATAAGGTAATATTCACTACCAGCCTGTAGCTAATGAAAGCAATACATGAGTAAAAGTTAATGTCTATGCCACAACACCAGTTGGGCCAGACAACAATAGCAAATCTAGATTTGGCTTAACAAAGCCACCATCATGGAGCGTTGAGTAGGACGCAGCCATCTTCCACATTAAAAATTAAAATCGGCAACATGCCAACTTGCTAAAGCCATTATCCCAACAATATTGTAGTAATAAAAATACTTAGGGAACATAAAATATTTACACATGGACAAACAATAGAAAAACAATAAGGGGATCATTAAGGCTGGCTAAAAGGGGGTGACGCTACCCAAGTCTACGGAACTTCCGGTTCCATCAGAGGTAATCATGGCTAATTAACTAGCCAGTGATGCCACTACACTAATCAGTCTACATCTGGACTATAGCAAGAGATGTAGGAACTATTCATATAAATACAAACTAAACAAAGTAAAAATAAAAACATTTTCCAACTTACAGGCGGTCCCAGCTGAAATCACACTACATACAATTAACTTTACACAGGCACTACTGTCAGCACTGACCACTGGTCAAGACAAAAGAGAGCTCAACGTGGTTCCGGAGCTAGCTATAACTGGTCAGCGCGAACATATCGGAGAGCATGACGTCACGCTAATTACCTAAAACTAAACTGGACTACTGATTTCCCTAATTTGTACCTAGCCGTACGCTATAATAAAATCTAGCAAATTAGGGTAAAGACACGGACTACACAACATTATATACCAAATTAAACAGCATTAAAAAGAAAATCTTAAAATTTAATTTTACAAAAATACAAAAAGGAAGATAAAAAGTTATTTGTATTCTAAATTCATATGGGGGCTCTATACCGTTTACAGACCTGCACTTAAACTGAAATTAAAAAATAACAACCAATCCAACACTAATGTTAAAGACAAAAATAAGCAGAACTAACCAGGGACAAAAAATAGGAAAGAACATCCACAGCTTTAAGGCTAGTTAACTATTTTAAAAACTACTTTTCCTCTACGAGTAAAACACAAATAACAGAAAAAGACTAAAACTATCAGAAAGTTATAAATAGCGGAAACTACAAAATACTCAGCACTGAACTACATAAACTAAAAAGAAACTAAATTACAAACATCATAGCCCTGGCCTATATAAATTACAAATTAAAATAAAGATAAAAATAGATAAAATTTAGATCTAGGAGCGCCAGCTCACATCTAGGCCAAACAACTAAACGAAGTTTAATAGTAAATAAATAAGTCTGTTTATTAACTGGACAAACACATTACAGCCTTCTATATTCCAAGAGCCATGTTCCTAATTGCATAATATATAGAACAATAAAAACAACACAAGACACAGATATTTTACAAAGAGAATTAGATGAATTACAGAAATGGGAATCAAATTGGAGCATGTCTTTCCACCCAGAAAAATGTCAGTTGTTAAGAGTAACAAAAAAACTAAAACAAATTAATTCCACTTATCTTATTCATGGCAAACCAGTAACACAGACTAAAAACGCAAAATACCTAGGTGTTATAATAAATGAAAAACTGTCATGGAATCCATATATTGATGAAACTACAAAAAAATCAAACAAAGCATTAGGATTTATTAAAAGAAATTTCTATAAATCAAATAAGAACATAAAACTAAAATGTTATTTAACCTTGGTTAGGCCAATAATAGAATATGCATCCTCTGTTTGGGACCCCTCAACTCAAGAAAACATTAAGAAACTAGAACAGACACAAAATAGAGCAGTGCGATTCATAACAAACGAATATTCACATTTGACTAGAGTAACACCTTTAGTAAAATCGCTAAATTTAGAAAGCCTTCAGGACAGAAGGCTCAAAAGTAAAGTAGCAATAATACATAAAACACTGAACCATAATCTTCAAATACAAAAACAAAATTTAATAAAATACTCTGAAAGACACAAAGATAAAGGCACATTCCTCGTCCCATATGCTAGGACAAATTTGTACAAATACTCCTTCTTCCCTAGTGCTATTAGAGCATGGAATGGGTTGCCTGAGCTAGCCAGGAAAACCAGTGACTTGGCAGAATTTAAGTCATTGGTTAATATGCATGACTAAATGCATGACGCGTAGGACGTAATCATCTTCTTTTTTGAAGTAACGTCTGTATTATATAAGATAAGATAAGATAAGATTCTACCAGTCCTTTCCCCAGCTAATCTGAATACGGACCAATGACAGCCTTCATTGCTCCAGGTCCCTACCACAGTCTTCAATCAGCAGAAAGGAGGGCTCCTTAGTTCTGAACATTCCGACTCTATCTAATCTCTTGATGCCAATGTAAACATTGTTCCCTCTCTTTATGTCCTTGTCCAATAGTGCGCTCGTACGCACCACAAGCACTGGTGTAAGACAGGGTTACAACCATAGACTGGAAATCGGAAACAAATTATTATCCGCGCGTGATCGATTCACAGACCTATGTGTGAGCAGGTCAGGAGGCGCTGAGTGAGAGGACCTATTCTTACTGCTCAACATTAAATTATTTACAGTAGGCAGATATTAGCGCTACTGGGTGGGCCCAGTCTGTGACACCTCAGTCCATGGGCGTAGCCAGGGGGGGGGGGTTGGGGTTCAAACCCCCCCGAAATGAAATCCCCCCCCAGGGGGGGGAATCGGAATTTAGTGATTGATTTTTTGTTTTGATTTTGTTTATTTTAGGTGAGATTTTAATACTAAACCATCACTTGCCCCAGCACAACCAAAGGGGTTTTGAGTCTACCAGGGGGTTTTGAGTTTAAAACCCCTACCAGGGGGGCTCGAGCTTTAAAAACCCCTTCCAGGGGGGGGGTTCGAGTTTAAAACCCCTACCAGAGGGGTTCGAGTTTAAAAACCCCTACCAGAGGGGTTTTGAGTTTTAAACCCCTACCTGAGGTTTTAGCAGTTAACTCCCCCTCTTCTATACAACAAAACAAAAAAAAAATGTAAAGGAAAATCCCTTAATTCCAAGAGCACAGTTAAGAAAGATTTTGATTTTAAAACCCCCTCTACAATTTACGATAAACCCCCTCTTCAACATAAAAAAAAATAATTACGCACTCAAAATGTTATGAGCGTAGCTAAATGAGTTTTGACTCAGTTTTGAGTTTAAATCCCAATTCAGCGGGGTTCGAAGGTAAAAAATACCTTTTTAATATTAAAAACAAAGCAAATTATACACTCAAAATGTTATGTGTGTAATCAAAGGGGTTTTAAGTTTAAACTCCCTTCCAGTGGAGTTTGAAGCTAAAAAGTACCTCTTCAATATAAATAAAAGCAAATTACTCACTCTTAAATCTATGAGCGTAGCCAGAGGAGTTTTGAGTTTAAACCCCCCGCCAGGAGGGTTTGAGGCTAAAAAATACATCTTCAGTGTAAGAAAAAAAGCAAATTACGCACTCAAAATGCTATGATCATTGCCAAAAGGGGTTTAAACCCCATTCAGAGGGGTTTGATGTTAAAAATACCTCTTCAATATATAAAAAAAAGCAAATTAAACACTAAAATCATTTGAGCGTAGCCAATCCAATCGGGGGTTTTGAGTTTAAACCCATCTTCTACAGATGGCTTTTTTTTAAAGTTTAAAACCCCTCCAGATGGTTTTGAGGTGGAAAACCCCCAACAGATTATTTTGACGATAAAACTTCTCTTTTCGATATAAAATCTAAAGCAAACTACAGTCACTTAATTCCAAGAGAGGTTACACATTTTTACCAGTGACAGGGCTCCATTAATAAACTGCAGTGAATAGTCATCTGCCGAAATTGAAAAACACTAAATGTGGCTCAACAAAGATGGCTAAGACAGATTTTAGGAGTCAGTTATAGAGATCGGGTCTAAATCAAGGAAATCCTATGCCGAACTGGTAGTCGATCCCTTAGTAAGATTGTGAGACATTACCAGTGACAGATTTTTATGGAAACAGCTTGACGGCAAATGCGCCGAACGGCGCGGGAGGGTCTAAGTCAGTAAGAATAGCACATTAGGGTTTTAAAATAGAAATTTGTAATAGCAGGAAAATTCACTGTAGATACCTCAGAATATGCATTTTGTTGGCTTTCAATACCAGAAATAGTGCTTGGCGGCGGGGCTTCGCCCCGCGCTGGGGAGCTCCTGGCGCTCCCCCAGACCCCATTGCTAGTGTTGGCGGGGAATCTACAATTTTTCCACTAACTCATGGAAGAACCTATTCTAGGGCACATTAATCGCCTTCCGAAAGAATGAAGGGTCAGAATGTAATAAAGATTTTGTAGGCACACACACATAAATACATATAAACAAAAAATTTCGCGGGGGGGGGGGGTGCCGGGGGGAATCCCCCCCCGGCACCCCCCCCCCGAAAAAAAATCCTGGCTACGCCCATGCCTCAGTCTACGACCAAGGGGCTAGAGTCGCCTAAGTAACCAGACATACTAACCTAAACTAAATAATAAGAAGCAATAACGAAACTTTAATTGAAATTAAATAAGACAAAATGAAACTTTATTTACATAAATATAAATCAATGATAAAATAGAATATATACACACACTAACCACTACAACTGAACCCAGCAACTAACTAAAACCCTCTCAATCTACGCCACTACCAAACACCAACAAACTAATCAAACCAACTATCTAACACAAACTGATAAAACCAACTATCTAACTGAATCACTACAACTACAACACTAGACCTAGATCTACACAAACACACTACAATAAACTAGTCTAGATCTACAATATTCTACTACTACAGCCAACTCATAACTAAAGCTAAAACTATGAACACCTTAGTTAGTACCTCTATTACTCAGACTAAGTTCACTAAGCCACTAATTCTAAGGCGACACTACAGAAACAAAATAACAATAGCAGTAATAAATGCAGCAAAGTTTATAGCAGCAGAGTAATAGCAGCTTAAAGCAGCAATAACACAACAGTTATACTCAGCAGTAATAATAGCAGACCGTCCCAGGTACAGAATAATAAAAATGATTAAATAATCATATGCCAGATCACTAAGATCATCAACTGTCACACAGACAGCGATATACTTTACTGACCACTGGTCAACTGTACAGGATGTTGCCTGGATTTAACTATTTATACTACCCGCCCAAACCCATATAACAAAAAGCGGAAGCACAAATATAAATTCTGGCGCTAGCCTATAAAAAAAAAGAACACATAAAAATAGCTCTAACATATACAAGTAGAAAAATAAATTTACAGATAAAAATAGCTAAAACTACATATAACAAGGTTACAAAAGACAGTTTGTGTGGAAACACAAAATCGGCCCCCGAAATAAAATGTTTTACATAATTCGGATAATCCTTCAGAGTTGAAGATAGTTTACTTCCTAGTCCAAACCTCCCGCAGGACGACGGGGGATGGGAGCAGGCAGGGTTTGAACCTTCGATCGTCGATAAATCAAAACGACAGTCCAGCGCGCAAACCGCACGACCAGTGGTCCACCCAGGTAGGCTTCAATATTTTCAGAAAGAACATCCGAATGAAACTATATATCAAAGACAAATGAGAGATAAGAATGGAGAAAGAAGGTTAACAGATCTTGTGTAGTGCCCCAACCGTCCCACAGATCAAAGGATACGTGAAAGTGAATGTAAAGTTAGATGTGAACCTGGCCTAACTAGTTTGTGGTCTATAGGGCAGATGATGTAAAGTTCATCTGTTTTTGTGGCCTACGGTTAACGAGGGTGTCATGTAGCCAGCACAACGACCAACCGCCTTTGCTTTTCCCCAACTAATGTCAGGTACCCATTAGAGCTGGGTAGACTCAGAAGTTGAAAATCCCAGTCTTCACTAGGATTCGAACCAGGGACCCTCGGTTCGAACTAAATAAGTTAATTGTTTTGAAAAGGCTGAATCTCATATTCGAATCCTCAAAAAAAAAAAAAAAAAAAAAAAATTTCCGTTATATAGCAAAAAAGGTTCACGAAAATGGTGTTTATAAGATTACTATTCGTCTTAAATTAGGTCTAACATATAATGCATACTAATTAGCTTTTTCTTTTAAAAAAAACTGCTTGCATAATTTATTTTAAAAATTAGAATTTTCGCTTTCAGGAAAAAAAAAAGTAGCCGTTGCATCAGAACTTTGAATGGTCTAAAATATTGTGAAGTCGGATTTTCAATATCTCTTCTAGTTTACGAGATCTAAACGGTACGGACGGACAGACGGACAGACATTTCGCACAAAACTAATAGCGTCTTTTCCCCTTTCGGGGGCCGCTAAAAATAGATGTAGAATTTTATGTACTTAACTCTTTTTCAAGCTGTAAGGGAAATCGCCCCAATCAATCTTTTCTGTCTGTTTTTTGTTTGGTGTAATGCACAAATTGTAAGACAAAATTCCTTACGGTTAATAAAGATTATTATTATTATTATTATTATTATCTTTAGTTTTCAAAATTTAGAATCTGATTTTCTTTACAATGGGTTTTTAATCACAGAACTATATATTCACGCAAATATATGAAACAAAGCCATTTCCTGTTAGTTTCCATTGAGATAATGTTTCAAAAATCCTAGATTTAAATAATTCATGTCTGTTGATTTTAATCATCTAATGTATATTTAAATAGATTGATTACCTAGATCTTTTTATATTTTGTATCTAAAAATTGCAAAATAATAATTATGAGACGAGAGTACTCTTATTTTTGATGTTCAAATACTAGATCTAGATCTAAAAATTATATTAAATGTTACATACATTAGGGTTGAAAAAAAAAGTCTTTACTTCTTATAATTACTTTACAAAACGACGCCTTGTTTCAACTTTTAAAAAAATGTTCATGACATTTTTTGTAGTTTAAAAAGATGTCCATGTCCTGTCTAGATACAGTTTATAAGTCTATGGTTACAACAATACATAAAACAGTGAATAATTTACAAATAGAAAAACAAAACCTAATAAAATACTCAGAAAGACAAAAAGATAGAGACACATTTCTTATTCCTAGAACAAATTTGTACAAGTGCTCCTTCTTCCCAAGTGCCATTAGAGAATGGAATGGGTTGCCTGAATCAACCAGGAAAACCAACAACTTGGCAGAGTTTAACATGCATGACTAGATTGACACATGACTTAATCCTGTGCACTCCCAGGGGAGCATAGGGCCGCAACGAAATGCGTAGGATATGATTATCTTTTTTTTTTTTTTTTAAGTAACGTCTGTAATATATAACATAAGATAGACTGGGGCCTTTTGGGAAATACCGAAAATGAAATACAAAAATTTAACAGAAAACTTGCGGTTTTTCGCAGATAACAATCGTCAAGTTATTAATATGTCAAAACCCTCTCTTAGTGAGCGCCTAGGAGCTAAAAGGAACATGTGTACGAAATTTGATGCGGATACGTTCGACAGTTTGAGATTTGTTTAAATGAATGAATCAGTCAGTGAGCCAGAAGTATTTTGCGTTTATATTTATATATATATATATATATATATATATATATATATATATATATATATATATATATATATATATATAATATTTTATCAGACCAAGTGTAAACATAATCACTTTTTTTTTTTTACAACGCTTATATCACTTCACTCTTTCTGTCTTGTACAATACTTGTAAAATTATGTATCCCACTTCCCATTTTCGGGTCAAGTTGAAACTTCAGAAGTATTCAGTATCGATGACAACACAATGAATCAATCGAAAACTTGACCGATTATTTGATCAATTAGTCGTATTTTGTTAATTGTGTTATATATAGAGACAGTACTAGGGGGATATAAGCCTTGTGTAGAGAATTAGGTCGGCTAAAAATGTGAAACCAACAAAAGTAAGCATAAAAACTGTTATTTTCATAGAAATTGTATTGCTTAGTGGCTAGCGTGTCTGCTTTTCATCATGGAGGCTCGAGACCTCGAGATCGAATTAAGACAACCATTTTTAGACTTGCTTTAGAAAAGAAGCACGAACATTCTTCCAGACAGACCCTCTTCCCCTCATCCCAAAAATTGTTCCATGAAATTATTTGGACCATAGCGCATTAGGCAATTGCTAAAAGCATGAAAATTGCACTAAACAAAAAAAAATTAGTAAATGTAAAAATTTCCAATTGTACATATTTATTATTGCAAATTAATTACATGATCAACCCTGGGAAAATACCGGGCTTTGTCCGGGAGGTGGGGCAGTCTACGAAGGTTTGATTTGTGATAGGGCAGAGAAATTGTGAATATATAATATTTAAAACAGATTTTTATTAAATCAATAAATTTGTACTATTCTTACTATCTTAACTATAAATGGATCTTGTTTTGGTGACTTGGCAGTGTGAGATTCAGCTCTTAAGATATTGTTGTAACCCTATTGGCATGAGCGCCCGCAGGGGGGGGGTGCAAAGGGGTGCACTTGCACCCCCCCCCTTGGATTCTGAGTTGCCAAATTCTAGCATTTTTTTCTCACCATCAAATCAATTAACTTCTAAGTAGCAACTGAACAAGTAGTGCTTCCACTGGTTATTGTAGTAGTAGAAATACGTAGATTAACATAGGAATGGATGGTCAACCATAATGGAATACATCTTTCAGATCTGTTTTTTTTTATTACGTAGTCGTAGATGTAGATTTAGTCAGAATTCAGGGGGGTGCAAGTGACTACAATGTACCCCTGCGACATGAAGCTCTTCAAAATCGGCACTAATAGCTGTGGAAAAAGTGGCACCGGATAGATCCACATGAAGAGCGAGCATTAAAGGAAGGTCCTTGATTGCAGATGCCATACACAATAGTAGTAGAAAGAAGGGTGAAAGTACAAAAGATTGGCCTCTTTAGTCACTCCTGTTAAACCTAAATCTACTAAAATTAATACAACAGCCTCACTAAACAAACCTACTAAAGAATTAATACCAAAATACCTTAAAACCTTAGTAATAAATTTTCAAAGCATTAGGAACAAAACAGCAGACTTAGAAATTTTTTAGAATGTGAGAAACCAGACAAAATTGCAGGAACAGAAACTTGGCTACATCCTGAATTTATAATGCAGAAATTTTCAATAGTAATTATGAAATTTTTAGAAAAGATAGGGCTAATAATCATGGAGGAGTTCTTTTAGCAATAAAAAAAAACACTCTTATTGCAGAAGAAATTACCTTACCTAACTCAAAAAATATAGAATCAACATTTTGTAAAATTAATACCACCTCAACATCCCTAATAATAGGCAGTATTTACAGACCACCAAATTCTAGTTTAGAATACATGCAGGAACTATGTAATCAGTTTACTACACTTAAAGAGACAAATAAAAATGCAGTTTTTTGGATTATGGGTGATTTCAACCTACCTGATATAAATTGGAAAACACTAACCATAGACAAACACCAAAACCTTAAGACATAAATGAGCTTTTCATAGAAACTCTGCACATCCTAAGTTTAGATCAAATCATTAAAAAGCTAACTAGATTAAACAACACATTTGATCTCTTCTTAACCAACAGACCTGGATTAGTAGTTGATTATGATATTATTCCTGGTCTATCAGACCATGAGATCATAAAATACACAGTCAGATAAAACCAGTAGCCAATACAAAACCCAAAAGAAAAATCTTACTCTGGAATAAATGTAACCTAACACAACTACACCAAGCTGCATTAAAATTTCAACAAACATTCTTATTAGAAAAAGACATTAACCAACCAGTCGATGACCTCTGGAATTTCATTTAAAAACATCTTAAAAGCATTATAGAAAATCATATACCAACTAAATACATATGAAACAAAATAAATAAATGCTGGTTTTAAGAAGCTTTGTAAACAGAAGGAAAACCTATATAGAAAATTTAAAGAAACTAGGGCAGAAAGAGTTTACAAAAAGTATATAAAAATTAAACACCTAACCCAAAAAGTAAGCAGACAGCTGCAGAGTGAATACATAAACAATGTAGTATCTAAAGATAACAACAAAAACCTATGGTCATACATTAAGTCTAAGAAAATGGAAACAACAGGCATAGCGCCATTAAAAGATGAACATAACATAATACATAATGATAATGAAACTAAAGCAAACATCCTAAACAAATACTTTGCATCAGGATTCTCAGCCCTAGGAGACAAAGACATATTACTTAATTTGAACCAAGTAGACAACATAGAAGATATAGTAGTACAAGAAAATGGAATCCAAAAACTATTAGCCAACACCAAACCAAATAAAGCGTCTGGACCTGATGATATTCCAGCTAGATTACTCAAAGAACTAAGCAATGAGCTAGCCCCAGTGTTCAAAATACTCTTTCAGGCATCGCTTAACCAGGGCAGAGTACCAAAGGACTGGAAAGAAGCTATTTGAAAAAGGAGAAAAATCTGACCCAGGAAACTACAGACCAGTATCACTTACCAGCATCACATGTAAAATCCTAGAACACATAATATGTAGACCACTTAGACAAACATAATGTCCTCACCCCATACCAACATGGCTTTAGGAAATATAGATCATGTGAAACACAACTAATAGGACTAATTGATGATTTTTCAAAAGGTTTAGATAATAGTGAACAAATAGATGCTATCTTACTAGATTTTTCCAAGGCTTTTGACAAAGTTCACCACCATATTTTGCTTAAAAAAATAAAATATTTCGGCATTAATGGTCCATTGCATCAGTGGATTAAAGATTTTCTGATAGGGAGAGAACAAACTGTAATAATAAATGGCTCTAAATCAACACCGATAACAGTAACTCAGGTGTACCTCAAGGAACAGTCTTAGGTCTACTAGCCTACTATTCTTAATTTACATAAATGATTTACCAAGTTGCATTACTTCAGGAACAAAAGTTAGATTATTTGCAGACGATTGCATAATATATAGTACAATAAAAACAACACAAGACATAGATATTTTACAAAGAGAATTAGATGAATTACAGAAATGGGAATTAAATCAGAGCATGTCTTTCCACCCAGAAAAATGTCAGTTATTAAGAGTAACAAAAAAACTAATACAAATTAATTCCACTTATCTTATTCATGGCAAACCAGTAACACAGACTAAAAACGCAAAATACCTAGGTGTTATAATAAATGAAAAACTGTCATGGAATCCACATATTGATGAAACTATTAAAAAAATCAAACAAAGAATTAGGGTTTATTAAAAGAAATTTCTATAAATCAAATAATAACATAAAACTAAAATGTTATTTAACCTTGGTTAGGCCAATAATAGAATATGCATCCTCCGTTTGGGACCCCTCAACTCAAGAAAACATTAAGAAACTGGAACAGACACAAAATAGAGCAGTGAGATTCATAACAAACGAATATTCACATTTGACTACCTAACCCTAACCTTTAGTAAAATCACTAAATTTAGAAAGCCTTCAGGACAGAAGACTCAACAGTAAAGTAGCAATTATACATAAAACACTTAACCATAATCTTCAATTACAAAAACAAAATTTAATAAAATACTCTGAAAGACACAAAGATAAAGGCACATTCCTCGTCCCATATGCTAGGACAAATTTGTACAAATACTCCTTCTTCCCTAGTGCTATTAGGGCATGGAATGGGTTGCCTGAGCTAGCCAGGAAAACCAGTGACTTGGCAGAATTTAAGTCATTGGTTAATATGCATGACTAAATGCATGACGCGTAGTACGTAATCATCTTTTTTTTTTGAAGTAACGTCTGTAGTATATAAGATAAGATAAGAAGTTGCATTGCAAAGGGAAAAAAATCGTCTCGAGACGTAAAATGCCACACAATTACTTTTTATAATATTTAGTTAAGGTCTAGAATATGTTGTTGTTTTTTTACTAATTATCTTTCGATGTGATCAATGTTATATTTTCTTTAACAAAAGTAAAGAGTCTTTCGGAGTTGCGGTCGGTGTCAGCGCTCTATAAAACTGCAGGTTAAACACGTCCACCAGTTTACAATAGAATAGATACAAGAAAGTTCTTCACATGACCTCATTCGAGTCAAAACGTTGATTTGTACCAACGGAGCACTGGCAGCAGCAAGAACCAAAAAAATACGAGCTGTTGCATCATGAATTAACTGCATTTGTTGGGTATTTTAGTGATGAAACTGCAGATATCTCAGGCACTGGGCAGATATCTTTGAGTGTTTGGTTTGTTGATTGCGATTGTATTCGACTTCATTGGTTTAGTTCCTTGTATTTCAGAGAGACGCGCTGCATGTGTCTAACGTCATTGTTTAGTCTAGACATAGACAAACTTCTCTGCCAAAGCTGCCCCGTGATGGCTAGCATTCTTTTTTGCGTAACTGTCCCTAGCAATAGCGTTGGTGCTAAATTTACCTCTTTTGTGGGAGACACAGTGAACTGAAAAATACGAATCCATTCGAGCTTTAAGTCTCAACTTAGAGATTTGCCTTTTTGGCGGATCTTAAAATATCACTGCAAGTGAAACCAGACAAACTGCACACGTATAGTAAATGTCTCCTCCTCTTGTGTTTCTGATTTGTCTTTTCATTGTCGTCAGTTATTCATCTGTTCTTCAACCAGTTTCTATGGTGATTCAGTCTTTCCAACTTAACATAGTGGCCACTCAACAGCACATCAGCAGTTACATTAATGACATATCAAAAACCAAATTGACCATCCTGAGGAACACGTCAGAGGTGTCATCTTGAGGAAGGAAAGACTGCTGGCAGAAAAAACGGATACCGGATATTAAGTTGCTGCTGACGAGAATTCGCAGTCGACAGACACAATAAGAAAAAACCACATGTGTGGATTTCGGGAGTTATTACAAAACACGGCTTTACATTACATATCTTAATTCGTAAATTTCTTCATTATGTCTCGCTTTTTGAGCAACAATAATGGTAAGTTCAACTTGTTTTTTTCTCTTCAACCTAAAACGATGCGAAAGCTGCAATGCAAAGAAGAATATCAGAACTGCGCGATAAGCGTTCATCGCCAGCTTGTCCATCGCGACGAAAAGCAATTCATAAGTAAAGTTATTGACAGTTTTTTTTAACCACTGTCATCATTTGCAGTTTTTGTTTGATCTAACATAGGCAAGCACTGGCCTCACGGATAAAGTTAACATTGTGTACAGTAAATACTTTGTTCACGTGTTTAGTTTCTTTTTAGCGGCCCCCGAAAGGGGAAAAGACGCTATTAGTTTTGTGCGAAATGTCTGTCCGTCTGTCCGTCCGTCCCGTTTAGATCTCGTAAACTAGAAAAGATATTGAAAATCCGACATCACAATATTTTAGACCATTCAAAGTTCTGATGCAACGGTTACTTTTTTTTCTGAAAGCGAAAAATCTAATTTTTAAGATCAGTTATGCAAATTTTATTTTCGTGAACTTTTTTTTATTGCCAAAATATTTTTTTATTTTGATTTGATTTGATTTTTGATTTTTGATTTGAGGCACATCGGCACAATTTAGGCCATGTCGTGCCTGCAGTTCCTTAAGGACTACTCTCTCTCTAAACAACAAGGGCCAGATTCTATACAGTCATATAATTAAAATCAAGGTCTATTCACAGTTAAAATAGTAAAGGTAGTAAAAATTTAAATATTTGGTAAAAATCTAATGTAAATAGTGCATGTTCACAAATTCAGAAATCAGATCTTCGTAGATAGCCCCACTTCCCGAATAAAGCCCAGTACCTTCCCAGGGTCGACATTATTAAATAGTGTTTTTAGATTAGTGGCTCTAAAATATTTCGCCCTGACATCCTGGTATCTGGGGCAATCAACGAGGATATGTTCCACGGTGAGGCGAGAGTCACAGTACTCGCAAAGTGGGGACTCCTCTCTCTTCAGTACAAAAGAGTGCGTGATGTAGGTGTGGCCAATCCTAAGTCTGGACATGGTCGTGCTACCACGCCTTGTCAGACCCTTAGATGTGGGCCGCCACCTGACATCCGCCACAATCTGCCTGAGTTTACTGTGAGTCTCAGCCTCCCATCGGTTCTGCCACTCTCGATAGGTGGCAGAGGCAATACTTTGTCTCAGGTCCGAGTAGGGAATTTGGGTTCCTGACACCGCATGATTTAGGGCTCTCTTTGCTTCTCTGTCTGCGGCTTCGTTTCCCTCAATGCCAACATGGGAGGGGACCCAGATGAAGGTGACATCCCTACGGTCGGCTGTTATTTGGTCCAACAGCTTCAGGCTCTTATGTACCAATGGGATGTCAGTCTTCATCCGCCCCAAAGCTTGCAATGCAGATTTGGAGTCGGAGCAGATTATAAATTTCCTCCTTTCTGATGCTTTTACGGCCATAAGTGCAAGCAATATTGCGTGCAATTCGGCCGTAAAGATGGAGCAGCCATCGGGGAGTCTACGGGAGATTGTTTTGTTCCGAAAGGAGCAGGCACACGCGACCTTTCCCTCTATTTTGGATCCGTCTGTGTAGATGGTGCCACAATCTCCGTAGCTCTCCTGCAGTTCCCTAAAGTGGACTTGTAGTATGCTTGGGTCTGTATTTTCTTTTTTGAAATTGAGGAGGGATAAATTTAATTTGGGTTTATTCATTAGCCAGGGAGGGTTCTGAGGGGTTTCTATTTTAGATATTTGGTCAATGGGTGGGGTTAAATTTTGGATGGGTTCTCTCATTCGAAGGCCCAACGGCTGTATTTTTATTTTGAGCATGCGAATAAGACAGTGATGCCCAAAATACGGCCCGCGGGCCACATCCGGTCTGCGACGTGGTTCTATCCGGCTCGCCGAATCAATTGCACAAAGTGTAGAAAATCCATTGTCCAAAAAAAAAAAGTTTAAAAATATCTTTCCCTACGAAGAGTATATGGATTGGTATCGATAGTAAAGCAAACATATTTGTTTTATAAAGAAAGAGTGCCTCTTTTTAAAGAACATAACATTAAACAGCTTTAGGAAATCAAACATATAAGACAACATTCTTGGTTTGAGAGACGATAGTTAGATTACACCTAGAGTGGAGGATTGGTGACAATATTTATTAAAATAGAAGAAAATGAGTCTGCTGTATGTTTATTTTCTGTTGCCGCTTACGAGTCTACCGACGTGTCTGATACCTCTCAAAATTTTGGTATTTATTCGCGATAAAAACAACAGTTTTGAAATCAGAAAATTTGGAGCATGCATGGATCTCCAGTGGCGAAGCACTGACAAAAAAAGTTTCAAACATCACAGATAAGCTTTTTCCCGAGGAAAAATTAGTGGGAGTGACTACTGATGGTGCCAAAACTATGGTTGACAGCAATAGTTTTTAGAAGTCAAATGAAACCGATCCTATGTGGTTGAATTATTCATCAACAAAATCTATGGACCATGTGATGATGATCGTGTTCAGATTGAACAATATTCGTCGTTCTAAAATCCATCTTCGGCCAATGTGTCAATTGCCCAAAGCTATACAACTGAAACTGATAGACTTACAAACTAGACATCCTTGATCATTTCAAGTGATGCAGACTATTGATTTTTTCTCCGTGTTTCTTGCATAACGTTTTCGAAATCTCCGAAAGCAAGTGTTATGGATGGTCACAATAATTGACTTAATCCTTTGAACTCCCAGGGGAGCATAGGGCCGCAACCTCTCCACTCGGTTCTGAGCAGTTTTCTTCAAGTTATTACAAGGACTTATTAATTGGACAACCTTTTTCAGTTATGAATCGTGCGAATCCGATGCTACGTAATCGTATCGTCTCTTAGAATTCTAGATTCAGTTCTTCGAGTCGTCTTCGATTTAGCATCTCAACTATACAGCCGGATATTTAAAAGTAGTTTAGGATAAACTTCTCAATAATGTAAATACTAGATTTACGGGTTTATAATAAAAATTGGTTTATAGTATAATTCCCTTTTTTTTCACTCTTTCTTCATGTGGCCCGCAACTCGAGTGTCAGATATTAAAATGGCCCGCCGTCCGAGTGAGGTTGAGCATCACTGGAATAAGAGATTGAGCCTTTTCAAAACAATTACATCAATTATAAGACTTCAGTTAGGCCAGGAGAGGCGCGGTAGCTGAGCGGTAAAGCGCTTGGCTTCCGAACCGGGGGCCCCGGGTTCGAATCCTGGTGAAGACTGGGATTTTCAACTTCGGAATCCTTAGACGCCCCTGAGTCCACACAGCTCCAATGGGTACCTGATATTACTTGGGCAAAAGTAAAGGCGGTTGGTCGTTGTGCTGGCTACATGAACCCTCGTTAACCCTAGGCCACAAAAACAGATGAACTTTACATCATCTGCCCTATAGACCACAAGGTCTGAAAGGGGAACTAGTTAGGCCAGGTTCACATCCAACTTTGCATTCACTTGCACCTATCCTTTGATCTGCTGTACCGTTGAGGCACTACACAAGATCTGTCAACCTTCTTTCTCCATTCTTATCTCTCATTTGTCTTTGATATTATTTCATTTGTATGTTCTTTCTGAAAATATTGAAGCCTGCCTGGGTGGACCACTTCGGGGGCCGATTTTGAGTTTGTGTTTCCATACAAACTGTCTTTGTAATCTTGTTTTTTTTTTATTTCATGAAAAAAAATTATTGTGCATTTAATATCGATTAGGTATGAGGGCCCGAATATAACAAGAAACTTTGAGGATACGATTCTGAGCCATGGGTGGCAGCTTGGACCCCCTGCAAAAAATCCTGCTGGCGCCCATGCCTATTAGCGACGCGATAGGGTTAACTGTGTGTGATCAGCTGACTTATGTGACACAGGCCAGAAAGACAGTTTAGTGTGCTATGTCGAAGGGCAATGGACAGTACTGGTATGAACGTTGCACGTGAATATGACCCGTGTTATGGTTATCTGATGATAAGCCTGCGTGGACCAGAAACACAGAGTGTGTAAGGCAAGGCAGTTCAAGACAGGACAGCGAGGAGACCGGGACTGTTAGTTGGCCATGAAGTCAGTCCTTGCGGAGTCCTCCAGTAAACGTACGAGTCTAGGAAGAGACAGTAGAGTTTAGTACGGTGATGTACAGTGTAGCATTTTTAGTTGTTGATTGTCTTGCCAATTGTATAGTATTGGCTGTTATCTATTTGACCATTATTAAAGTAAAGGATTATTTGGAGCTTGTCAGGTTTAGGAATTATTTGTGTTCTTAACTAACTGCACACAATGGACCTCATTCACCAATCGTACACAAACAACATTTAGTCACTTACTGATAAAACAAAGAAAAAAACTGTCACGTGACAACCATCATGAATTAAACATGAGATCGTAAATTATATAGAAGAGATAGAGCACCACGTGGCTAAATGTTGTTTGTTTACGATTGGTGAATCAGGTCCATTAAGGTCCCGGGGTTCAACCTGACAAGAACATCACTCACACACAGACGTACATAGAGTAACCAACTATGTGAATAGTTTAAATAACAAAAAATAAATGAATTTAATTGTATGAAACTGATATATGTGTATGTACAATGAGGATGATAAATAAATAAATAAATAAATAAATATATATATATATATATATATATATATATATATATATATATATATATATATATATATATATATATATATATATATATATATATATATATATATATATATATATAAAGATATTATTCAATAATTAATTTAAGCACCTTTGCTACTGCTATCAACTTGTCACCCTGGTTTCATAGTCCACCAGACTCTGGCCGACTGGCGTCACAAAACTGCCAACCTCGGTAATAGTAAAGTTAGACCTCAGATGATCGCCAATTTGACAATGACACTGAAAAATGTAATATATATTTCTGAGACGCAAGCGACGCCCACACTAGCATAAACTCGAGCTCAGTATATACAACTCCAACACTGACACCCTATAAACGAAATAAACACAAAACTTAACTTCTACTCTAAAACTAGAAATAGTGACAACCTCATACAACATAAAATAAGAGATATCACAAACGAATAACTCACCCTAAACAGGGGTCCAAAAATCCTACTGAATAATAAGTCCGAGAAACTAGTACAGACTATAGATATAATAACATTTTACGGACCAACACACCGTCCGTTTCAACCCAATTCAGAGGGTTAACTGCTTCATGACAAAGAATGACCAATAGATGTCACCGGACTTTGTGACGTAGCAAAAACAATTCAAAACAAAAATACAAGGCACTCTCGCCCCGTACAAGTACTACGAGTAGAGGAAATAAAAAACAAGAGTTAGGATAACTACGCGACAGAGCTCTTGTTGTCAGGTTCTTGTGTTGTGTCTTTAGCACTGTTTACATAGGCCTGATTAGGAGGGATCGTAACATATGAAAGATTTGGGGGATTGTGGGGGCGACATGGACTAAATTGAGCCGATGTGCCAAAAATACAAATACATTACATGATCCTTTCAAAATAACTGATGGAATTTCATTGAAGAAGCTATTTTGTAAAAGTATTTTTTATATTTACTTGATTTAAATTAAATTTGTAAATATAAATATTTGCACTCTGTCAGTTATTTATTATTGTTATCATCGACTTGCAAAATCGATTTTCAAAACAAAGCATTTCGTTTTTAGAAAACAAAAAGTAGTCATTGCACTTTGTAAGCCACGAAATTTGGTAAAATAGTATTTTCGAGTCTTCTAGTTTTTGAGATATGAGTGTGACTTACGGACAGACAGACTACACAAAACTAAAAATCCGAAAACATTTTCACTAAATCTGAGAGCCTATTAAACTAGATCTAAAATTTTATTCTGTATAATGCTGTTCTGTAAAACAAAAAAAAGGGGGGGAGGGCATTTTTATTTTTAAAAGTGAAATTTCACAAGTTATTTATTAACATAAGTCTACACCACGGGTTTTTATTATAACGTTATTATTCTTATTATCAAGCATCCCATTTCAGTTTATCAGGAATAGTTATGGCCTAAAATAGTTTGACATGTTTCGGATGTTCCTTCAGAATTGAAGATTATTACAGCCAGGCTTAGGATACACCAGAAAGAAGACATCGGGGCATGACGGCAGACAGGATTTGAGCTAGGGACAATCGAGTGGACAATCTAGAGCGCATACCAAACGATGTAACAAATAAACGTATCCGTAACCGGAGAGAGGAAAAAGATGGAAATGATGCAATGTTAAAAAAAAAGGGGGGAGTAACTTACTAAAATAAACAGTATATACCGTGGCAACAAATCAACGGACGTAACCTGTGTTGAATACTAGTATATGTATATATATCTATCAATAGATGGATGGATCATGCAGAGCCGCCGCGAGGGTTGTGGCCGCCTGCGTGCGAGATTAAAAAATGCCGCCCCCTCTTTTTTTTTTAGAAAAAAATTCATTAAAACTGAGCTGGACACTGTACTTAATGCACTCTTTGATTTAAATTCATTTTTGTACACCACTCCTTTTTCTTTCAAATTCACATCATTGTCGTATCCCCATGCCCTCTAAGATGTTTTTGTTTTAATTTTAACTTTGCATTTTTTAAAAATGTAATGAAAAAGAAAATAAACTTAGTATTAATTATAACACAATATTTAAGTTTTTTTGTTTTTTTTTTTCATTTATATTTTTTAACACTATGTATAGAATTCAAATTTAGGTAATGACATTTCACAAAAAAAACGGACATTTTTTGTTCCCAAAAATAAATTGTAAGCGTTGTAAAAGTTACTTCATGGAGATAGAATTGAAGAAGGTTTTCGTTCAAGTCAGTAAGGAGTTTATTTCCGGGCGGGACTCGGCGCTAAGCGTCTGCTGACCTGTTTCTCTTAGTAAGACGAAAAGGCAAATAGTGATGTTTTCATTTCAAACGCACTGTTCATCCTAATAACAAAAAAAAAAAGTGGGCCATATTAAATCTATTAATAAAGAGGCAACTCTGGCCAATAGTATTAAGCGAGGGACATTCTAGGTAGGCCTACATATTGCGCACGTACGTCTGTAATGGGCGTGATCTTTTAAAAAATATCCTTAGTGTTAAGTAAGACTTCTCTGTCGCGGACGTTTTTTTCACACAAAAGTCGTCACCATAATGAAGTGCAATAGATGGGAGAAATTCGACCATTCTGAGACAAAAAATCCAGAAGAATCACACTAGCGGAGACGTTTTAAAATGTTTTCTTCAAAACGTTTTCACCAATATTGTTGCATACGCACCTCGCAAATAGCGGTCTACATTTAACAAGGTCTTATTAGAAGATAAAACGACATCTCCTACTGAATATATTTTAATTTTTAAACATGTAATGTTACTAATATTCAGATATGTTACACCATAAAAAAATTTCGACGCCCCCTCCTTGTTGTTAGTTGGTTATTGGTTTGTCGTTACAAACAGCTTGTACAATTGTGCCAATAAAGGCGTTTTATATTTTTACTAAATAAATTTTAAAAACTTGAAGAAACTTCTTTTGTGAACATAAACTCAATAAAGCCTAACTGTTATTACAATATTCACATATTTAACTTGAGATAGAGATGTAAAATTCATAAAATATAATGATATTTAAACGAAATCTAGCTCACCACAAAACATCTTTACTCTTTCATGTCTCAAGATTGTCTGCCGTTTCTCATCTTTCTCAATGCATAACTACCAATCCATCGCTTAACCTCTTCTTACCGCCGCCTAGGAAACATACACACACACTCTATAACACCCCTTTTTGCCAGGAAGTTGCGCCCCTCCTCGGCCACTTAGAGGTACTCGCCCCCACCCCCCGGGGGAGAACCCAAAGTTTGAGAAACAGTTTGAGAAACACTGCATTAAAAATACTGATGATCAATAATGCTAAACAGAATAATAGTAATAATAATCCAATACGGAATACTTTCACAATTTTTAAAAATAAAACTCTAAACAGAAATGTAAATACAGCTATATATATTACTAGTCGATAGGCCACTGCAACCTATGCGACCGCAGTTGGCCCCCACTTTCAAAGGATCCGCACTTTCATAGGACCCGCGCTAATTCAAGGTGTATAAATTATTAAATTATATATATATATATATATATATATATATATATATATATAGAGAGAGAGAGAGAGAGAGAGAGATAGATAGATAGATAGATAGATACATAGTAGATTACTTAGATTAGTTCCTAGTCCAAACCTCCCGTAGGACAAAGGGGGATGGGGACGGACAGGGTTTGATAAATTTAAACGACAGTCAAGCGCGCAGCCAGTCTAGTGTGAATACTACTCTTGTTTTCTCGTGGACTATCCGCAGAAATAAGAGAGTGATCTTTTCTTTACTTCTTGTCTAAACTGTTGAGGGAAGAAGAGAATTATATATATAGATAATTAACTATTAAGTAGTTTTAATATTAAATATTTATAAAACAGATTCCTTTTTTAACTAATTCTACTAGGAGAAGAAGATAATTAAAGAACTTATTGTACACTCTACAAATAGTCTACTCTTAACTAACAGCCATTTAAAATAAAAGTGACAATGTTTTAAAATTGACTTTCTAATTTCTAGATCTACTTACAGGGCGGTCTAGTCGACTCGAAACAAATATTGCAAACAACCCGCGAAAATTCAAGGCCAGGAAGGGTCGGCGCGTATGAAAATACCCATGGGAATTCCTCGCGCGCCTCTTTTTTTTTTTAAAGTTTCTAAAATAACTTTTTGTACGAAATAGTCTTCCCCCCCCCCCGCCCCACCCCCCAAAAAAAAGGTTTCAAAGGATAATGGAATTATAAGTATTTAAATAAAATATTTAAGTATTTTTTTTTTATTATTGAACCAAAAATGTAAAAAAAAAAAAAAAAAGGAATCTTGAAATAATGATTTGGCCACCCCTCACATTCGGCCGCCTGCGTGCAATGCACACATTGCACAATAGGTAGCGGCGGCCCTGGATGGATGGATGGATGGATGGATGGATGGATGGATGGATGGATGGATGGATAGATAGATAGATAGATAGATAGATAGATAGATAGATAGATAGATAGATAGATAGATAGATAGATAGATAGATAGATGATAGATAGATAGATAGATAGATAGATAGATAGATAGATAGATAGATAGATAGATAGATAGATTTATTTAAGGTTTTGTATTTTTCAGCATGGAGAAGTCATTTACGCCGTCTTTTAAGATTTTCTACAGTTGTTCATAACCGGGGACTCGCTGACTTCAAACCGTATTTACCAAGAGGACAATGGCAATGGCACGCTTGTCACATGTAGGTCATTCATTTTCGTTTTCATTCATTGTTTAGAAGGTATGGTTTTAAATAAAGGTGACTTCACAAAGTCACTTGTAAGTTTTGCCCTAATATATATTATTACTAGCATTATACGCCGACTACGACCGTCGATTTGTTCCCAGGCTATATATTGTTTACTTTGTCCTCATAATCCCCTCTTTAAACGGACCGCATTTTAACAATCCCCCTAGATTCTAGTATCTTTTACATTGAATTAAAACGACGCACGCTCTCTCTCTTCCCTTTTCTCTCTTTTCTCTCTCATTAAATTCTCTTTCTCTTCTCTCTTTCTCTCTCTGGAGCCACCTTTTTTTGGTCACCATGTGCATCGTAATATTCTCTGATAAAAACATTTAACGTGAATTGAAATATCCCACTTTATAACGCACTCCCCGACACACAAACGTCCACATGCTATTGGCCCGTGAATTCTAGTATCACTTTTGCTTCTCCACTGGCCCCTCCCCCGCCCTTCCATTCATACCAAAAATTTTGGTCTTCTTAATTCAACAGAAATATTTAATTTAATATACTCTATGATGCTATTCGACCTGAAACTGCACCCCCACCATTGCTTTCACACATATCGGCCATTTTTTTTATTACAATGACAAACCCTATTTTTTAGCATCCTCCACTTCTGGTACACACTTTTCTTGATTTATAGATTTAGCACTATGATTACTTTATTTTCTTCTTTTGCATCCTTTAATCATAAGGCAAGCACAGTACGGTTCTAGGCACAGCAAATAGTTCTTTAGACCATAAGTCTCAGGCCTAGGGGAAAAAAACAACATTTTCCTGTTGTGTATTTTTGTTTCTTTTATTATATAATGAAATCAATGGATCTTCTTTTGTATTTTCATGTGTCAAAGTAAAAAACTATCTGCGCAAAGTGTATTTCTTAAAATTAGATCTAGGTCTAAATCCTTTCTATCTTTTCTCATGTCAACATTGTAGACATGGCCTAGATCCATAAAATACTATAGCTTTAATAGAGTCGGACAACTTTATTTTTTTTTGAGGGTCTTAAGTTTGTTTTAGGGCTACAATACATACACTACGGTCTAAGTTAGTACCCAAGGAACATTCCTGCCTAGTTTTATCAAGATTGGTCAAGCGGTTTTGATGTCTATAAGTAACATACATCCATACATACATACATACATACATACATACATACATACATACATACACCTCACATTCTTCTTTATAATATAGATTATGCTTCAAGTATGGATCGATCATGGAACTATACTAAAAAGACGATGACTTCTAAACAGGTCTTTGCGCATCCTGTCTGCGCATCCTGCACTGAATTTTTAAAAATTATAAATAGAGATGAAGAAGGAGTTTACGCATCGAACGCGCGCGATTTACCCGCGGTGATTAGAAAATGTTTTTTAGCTCTTTATAAACAGATTCTTAAAAACTTCATCCATTTTCAGACAAGCTGTTATGGTAGATATATTTTTTTAGAGGAAGAGATCATCACAAATTTTTTTTTATTTTTGATCATCATATGTTCTCAGGGATTCTAACGTTGGGTTTTTCCTACTAGATATGGTGCAGCTTTATGTGCTATTTGCAGATGAGCCTACCGTTCCGCATTAAGCGGAACCGTTCCGCTAAAACATTAAAAAAAATAAAACTCACATGTTACGCAGTTCCGTATTGGCACTTTTATTTTGTTCCGCAAAGTCCGAATTCCAACAAAATAAATCGTCATTATTTTGTATTAAAGTAAAAAGAAAATATTGAATACAATATTCATTTATTATTTATATTTCGTCCTATTGTGGCCCACATATGGTTAAGCTTAGCGCTAATATATCGTTTATTCAATGACAAGGGTAATTCATAATCATGCCAAAACATTTTCCCGATATGTCTCTAACACATTGATTTCTAAAAAAAAAGAATTTAGTAAGCACAAGGATTCTAGACTATGTCTAAATTCTAGTGGGGACTTATTTGAAAACTTGGTATTGAATGTAGATCCAGATCAACTGCTTATTTGATCTTCTAGGTCTAGATCTAGATTCAAGTTGTAGTCTTAACTTAAATCTTGATCTAGATCTATCTATAAATTTAAATCTATTCTAGATCAGATTAACATCTAAATCTACACGAGAGCCAGTAACTAATAGATTTAGGCTGAATCTAGATATTAGATTATTATCTAGATCTAAATTATATTTATAAAATAATTTAGAGTAGATCTAGAGTCCTAAAGTGTCTCTTTTTTCTCTTTCTCTCTCTATCTCTCTGATAGATAATTGTTACGTCTTATTATGTGATGAGACTCTTTAGCGATACACCAAGATCAAAACGATAAAATCATAGTTTTTAAATACTTTAATCTTTATTAACACTGAAAACACTATCTTGTTTATATTCCTCCATTTTGGTTCCACTCTCTCCTTTCAACACGCATGCGCACCATTCCACATTTACACTACGATGCGCACGTAACACCCCCCTTGTTTAATAAGTTCAATGTACATCGAACGTCCACAATACAAATCACCAAATATATTATCAGACTATTCCAATTTTAAAAAAATAAGTCAAAGTAAGTCTCTGCAATATAAAAAAACCATAATGTAATACAAAACACAATCATACACAATGGCATATTAATACCAATACAATTCTAACGTTGATAAAACATTTATATTCATCAATTATGACAGTAACCATCACACAAATAACTGTTATTATGAAAATTGAATTTTTCTCACAAATATACCCAATAAAATAGTTTAGTTCTTAACAGCATGTAAGTAGTTATTATTTACTCTACACTTTTCTATTTCTCCCCAACCTAAGTACAGCGTGATAATGTAAATGCTACAACATTTTCTTTCCGTCGTATTGTCTTGACCTCAAATTTATAGTCCATCATTTGTTAGCAATTCTATTATTATCACATTTATTTAAATTAATAAATGCCAACGGAGCATGATCGGTCCACAATAGCAATTCAGCACTACACAATTGCCAGTCCCTCTTTTTCAATAGTTGCATAGTTTAACTCTGCAAGGGTTAGTTTCCTGCCTGCATAAAAAAAAACAGGGTAAGCAATTCCACTATATTCTTGCATCAAACAACCCCCTATAGCTATGGATGAAGCATCTGTTGCCAAATAAAATTATTTAGTAATATCGGGCAATGCAATTTTAATATTGGTTCTTCAGAAAAAAAACTCTTGATCTTGTCTAGCGATCTTTGACATTGTACAGACCACACTATATTGTTAGATTTCTCTTTCTTTGTAAGATTTGTAAGAGGTTCAATCATGTCTTCAAAATTTGGAACAAATTTTCTATAAAAATTGCAAAGACCTAAAAGACTTCTAATTTGTTTTTTTGTTTTTTTTTTTTTTTGGTACACTTATATCCATTATTTTTTAAACTGTTTCTTCCAAATGGTTTAATTGATTCATTTTTTATCTTGTATCCGAAAAAAAGGAATTTCGCTATGGCCAATTTTTATTTTTGTTGGTTTCAATGTCAGATTGTTTTCCTTGGTAATAGCAAATATCTCCCTTAGACTCTGTAAGTGTTCATTCCAATCCTCACTAAATATGCAGATACCATCTAAATAGCAAATTACAAATGAAATGAGGTTGCTTGTAAGAGTACCCCATGTTACTTATTAATGGGGATTGATTCAAAAAGAGCACCCCACTCAATATAACAAAATTTTGATCCATTAATTTACCTATTAGCGGGTATAGCTAAAAATATTCAATTAGAATTATAGCTAGATTTAGGTATTTTAGATAAACAGATCAGTGTTAAAAGTGTGCTGGCACATTCGTCCAAAGGTGTATTGGTCCCTTCTTGTACTGCTTAGGTTATTAGGTATAACCTCCAGGTATACAATTAAACTAATGTATGCAACAAAAGACTTTACAAAGTCGCAGATAAACATATTTACAAAGTTTATTTATATGAGTAAAATAAATGTGTAAATAAATGGCCATCAACTCACAGGCAGAGGCAACGACAAGTAAACAAAAGACGCTCAAAAAAGTATGGCACACAGACTTAGTCATATATTACATTATCGTCACATTCTGGAGATCACACATCAGTGTAGAACAATGAAGGTCACAGGCCTCAGGTCAACACATTACCACTTTTGACCATTCTGGGGTTACAGGCTTCAGGCTGACACTAGCCACTTTTAGCCCAAAAAAAACAAATGGGTCATGATGAACTATAGGCTTCAGGAAAACCTATGAGCCTACAAGCTTCATAGAATCCCACCTATAGACATCCGTTCAGTAAAGCCCATCTTATGATCAATACAAGTTGAATCCCTCAGAGACAAGGCTATAAAAATATGTAAAGCCCATCTGATGATTCAATACAGGTTGAATCCCTCAGAGAAAGGTTACAAAAATATGTCACGTTTGGGAGTACCCCAGAATGCAAAACATCAGGGTAAAAAAATTCTGCCTGGAAATCATTTGAGGCTAGCCTATATCTACTAATTAATACATTATATAAAATACAATAATACTAAAGATATACTTTGCCCAAAGATCTCCAAAGCAGGGCACTTTTCTCCGAGTACCCCAAGACACACGACCACTAACAGACAAAATACTATTCACAACACGGGTCAAGTGGTCAAGCTGGTAACTCAGGAGCATGTGGCAACTAAGCACAGTTTGCAAGGCCTTATATAAACTTCATAAGCGGAATCACTCCTAACTTTACAAGTAATCAAAAATAGTTAGTTCCCCATTATGTGACATGTCTCTGAGTTTGTGTGATAATCTTAACAAAATAAAACACTTAAAAGAGATTTAAATATATATACAATTAAATATTAAGTAGATCTAATATTAAATAGTTATAAAACACGTTGGGCACCACTTGTTACGTCTTATTATGTGATAAGACTCTTTAGCGATACACCAACATCAAAACGACAAAACCATCTATACTATAAAGTATAAAGTAAGGCGTATGTATGTATGTGACTTATAGAAATCAAAACCGCTTGACCAATCTTGATAAAACTTGGCAGGAATGTTCCTTGGGTACCAACATAGACCGTAGTGTATGTATTGTAGCCCTAAAAAAAACTTAAGACCCTAAAAAAAAATAAAGTTGTCCGACTCTATTAAAACTATTGTATTTTATGGATCTAGGCCATGTTTACAATGTTGACATGAGAAAAAATCAAAAGGATTTAGATCTAATCTAATTTTAAGAAATACACTTTGCGCAGATAGTTTTTTACTTTGACACATGAAAATACAAAAGAAGGTCCATTGATTTCATTATATAATAAAATTAACCTTCAAATTTGTGTTTCAAAACCATTTTTTACATAAATGTGTTCCTTATATCTGTGACTACAGATTTCCTGACGAACATTCTTTCATTAGACAATACCGTAATGTTTCTTTCCATCCCTAGATCTAAAATTCATCTCTAGGATGATAAAACTTCTCTTCGCACTGATAGTTTTATACTTTAACACATGAACATAAGAAATATAGTCCATTCATTTCATATTTTGATCAAATTAACATTCAAATTTGGTTTTCTAAAGCATTTTAATAGACTACATTCGTTAACGAAAGCTGCGAAGCCGAGTTGAGATAGGCCTAGATTCATTCATGAATCGCGTACTAAAAATTATTTCGTTTAATTGTTTACTTTATAATCCCATTCATTTAACAAAGCTATCGCTCTTTTCGTTTTTAATAGATATGAATGTATCGGCTTTGGGTAAACCCATTTTCGTAGCGAAAGAGAAAAAACTTGAAAGGATCATTAGCTAAGCTTAACATACATCTAAATCCAATCCACTACATTAGTAAACACAAACTTAGACCCGCAGGCCGCGGGTAATGCCAGGCTAGTAGTTTATAAATACCTTAATCTTTAATAACACTGAAAACACTATCGTGTTTATATTCCTCCCATAGACATAAATAAATATAGACTGGCCGATTAAAGAGTTTTATGAAACGAAAATTTGTGACTTGCAATTTTGTGTACTTTATTATACAGCATTTATGAGCAGTATAAAAGTTAAGTATTCATATATATTTCAGCCACACACCTATATATATTGTAAATAAGGAGGCAGTGTAGTTTTGTTTAATCTATAAGAATGAAGATCATACAATTTTTCATAATTCGGAAATCCGAATTCAATAGATATACATAATAATAATAATCTTTATTATCCGTAAGGAAATTTGTCTTACAATTTGTGCATTACACCAAATAAAAAACACTATAACTATAAGAAACCAAAGTGTACATTCACACCAGACTCACTCATAATTTACATGTGACAAAGTTTATACCAGATTGTTCTTATTTAATGATTTGATTGCCAGGGGAACAAAAGAGTGTTTGTGTCTGTTTGTCTTTGCTATAGGTGTCTTGTATCTCTTTTGTGATGGTAAAATCACAAAATCCTGACACAAAGGGTGATTCTTTATTTCGAGGATATTGTTAGCTTTTTTATAGATGTTTGTCTCAAACAACTGCCCAAATGGGGTTTGTTTTTTGCCAATGATTTTGCCAGCAGCATTTAGGATTCTAGGAAGTTTACTTTTATTTTTAATGCTCAGATTGCCATACCAGGCAGTGATATTGAAACTTAAAATATTGCAGATGTGAGCGTGATAAAACATAGCCAAGTCCTTTTCACTAACATTAAACGAGGACAGTTTTCTTAGTAATCGTAATCTTTGCTGCCCTTTTTTGCTGATATAATCAGTATTTGCAGTAAAATTTATTTTATTGTCTAGGATAGTACCAAGGTATTTAAAGGTTTGCACAATTTCAATAGTCTCTCCAGCTACAGAAACAATATCATTTTCCTTCTTGTCCCAACGAAAATCGATTATCATTTCTTTGGTTTTCAAGTTACATGAAGTTACTTCCTTCGGCCAGTCTATATTTATTTATGTCTATGCATAGACATATATATATAGACTGGACGATAAAGTAAAAATTATTATGGGGAACATTTGGGAAAAGATAAGTTTGTATGAGTTATACAGCAGTTATGAGCAGTGTAAAATTAAAAGTATTTATAGTTGTTTTTTTCAGTCATAACCTATATAATTGATAGAACCCCTTCTGTATTATTATATCTCTAATCGTGCCTAATTATAAATAGTTTTAAATACTAGATGTAGATCTAGTCTATATAAATACTATAGTAAAAAAAATACTACTTTTACTAGTACTATACTACTATACTATACTATAAACTATAATTGTAATCTGTATAGTCTAGTCTAGAGTCTATAGTTAGTATATAAATAGTCTAGGACTAGATTCAAGATTGTCACTAGATCTATAATCTATACTTATACTAGATCTAGTCTATAGTCTGCATGCATAGATGATAGACTGCTGACTAGTTTAATATGAAAAGTTGACTAGTTGAATATGAAAAGTATTAGACCTAGTTATTACAAATATTAGTCATATTTATTAGATTTAGATCTATCAATATTAAATTAGTCACAGTCACAGTGATAGCCTACTGAATTATTCTGACTTACTGAAACTAAAAGTTAATGTGTATAATATTCAATTTTTTTTCAACCTTTAGAATTTATCCTTGGCCTATCGTACTACGAACATTAGAGCACGTTCTTTGACTTTTTTGACTAAAAACTAATTCTAACAATTTGAATCGATAAGACGACCGCCATACATTAATAAAGAAGCCATGTCAACAAACATAGATCCACATCACAAACCTATATATATATATTTGCCTATGTCGATGATTATGAAACAGAGGCAAAATATTGGGAATATGGCAGTTTTGTACTTTTTAAAACTAAAGATCATAATTATATATTGGCTAAAATATTAGTCCAAGAATTTATAGCTCAATTGCCGCCATTTTTTTTCACATAGATAGAGTACATAAAACATATTTGACTTCCCCCAAATAAAAATAACTTCCTACTTCCAGTCTATATTTATTTATGTCTATGTGTCTATGATTCCTCCATTTTGGTTCCTCTCTCTGCTTTCAACACGCATTCGCACCATTCCACATTTACACTACGATGCGCACGTAACAATAATCTATATATAGATGTAGATATTTATTCTATATATCCTATACTCTTAAACTAGTAATTCTTGTATGTATGTATATATATATTTATATTTATATATATATATAAATTTTATTTCAAAAACGGCTCTAACGATTTTCTTTAAAATTTCAAGATATGTGCATATTAGTGAGAAAAAAATTCTCAACTCATTGGCCACATCGGGAAAACTCGAGGTCGACCGTTATATCAATTTGAAAATGCCTCATTATCGAAAAATTAATTTTGGCTAGAATGTTTTATGAATGAAAATTTTCCATGACGTAAACGGGAAAAACGCTGCTTACGTCACTAGGCTTATCGCAGTACACTAAAATATTTCTTTGCAAACAAGAACGAGTTTTAAAGAACCATTAGACCTAATTAAACATTTGCGCACCATCTTACTGTAGATTGATTTATTATGGAACTATGAAAGAGAAGTAATGAAATTAAATGTGCCGATGTATGATTAGTTATTGTGTTTTAAGTGCTTAATAAATTGTTTACTCTTTAATTGCGTAGAGTGGTGTAGATACCTTTTACATTGTTGTTTATTTTGCTGGTGACCTCCAGCTGTCTCGTTCTGTGATATCTTCTATGTCAGCTAAGGCAAGTTGGCGCCTAAACTGGTCTTTTAAGCGTTACGGTGTTACGTCGACCACTTTTTAGCTCACCAAAAAAGACTGCCTTTGGCATACGTTCGTCTGAGATTCGTCTCCCATACAGGATACTGCTCTGTCCAGCGTAACTGTCGGACTTAAAGAATTCCATCTATACAAAGGACGCGGATACACATTTGAGACCAAAATAAAATCTGCTGCCGAGGTTATGCTTGCCCTGTATGTGGCAAAATATGTAGGTCACAGCTGCAATCCTCATTAATTTTCGAACTCGAAGACAAGCCTTATTATTATTATTATTTTGCTGGTGAATTATTACCATGTGTTCATGCTTCGGTGTCTACTGTCCTGTACCAAAACAAAGGAAATGGTCATAACACAGCTTCTCTGCGCCTTACTTGCTCACACTAAACATGATATCCATCTAGCGGTCAACGAGTTTGCGTACGCTGCAGCCACTTTTGATTTAATTATAAACCTCGGTAAAAAGCTTGGAGTTAGGGCGTGTTGACGGAAGGCCCAGGAGAGATCTGAATTGAGGGATCTGTAAAAGCAAGCCATATCCCTCCACGAGCTGTAGCACCACTGGGATGGATGGATGGATGACAAAAGCCGGTATGAACTTCTTATAGTCCGACAGTCAGGCTGGGCAGGGTACGTATCCCGTATGGGGGACGAACATATTTTTCGGCGTAACAGAGGTGCCCCACGGAAACGTTTCTTTAGAAAACTAATGCAATGATTTCAGTCTATTAAGAAAAAATTTGCCATTTTACTTTGTCACAAAGTGCCTGTTTTACCCTATAACGTAGAGATTTGCGTCACTTGATGTTTCGTACTAAAGCCATAATGAATATATACTAATTCCATAATTAAATGTCTGAACGTAACCATCTGAGAAGTAACACTGCAAAGACTTTCTTCCAAGCCAATAATAGTAGGCCTACAATAGTTTTACGCAAAAGATGGATTGTAAAACTATAAGACGGATGTTGGTCTAGACTGTAGGAGGACTTAAGAGACTTTATATTTAATCGCCATGTACAATTACATTTAGAACTAACAGAACACTAAAGCAACTCTTCAGATTAGTAGTCTTTATCTGATCGTTCATTTTCGTAATTACAACAATAGCCCAATAGTTTTACGCGAAAGAAGCAATGTAAAACATTAAGACGTGAGCTGTGGTTTTCTATAGGCCTACTGTTGGGGGGGCTTTCTATTCAAATCGCCATGTACAATTACATTGAGAACTGACAGAACGAAAAAGCAACTCTTCGGATGGAGTCTTTACCCGATCGTTCATTTTCGTAATTACAACAATATTCCCAAAATGACTTCCGATATATAGGCTATCCTTCCTTCACAAATTATTCATCCGAGCGAGGCTCGGTCACCTGATATTAGAGTAATAAATCTTGTAGTACTACAGGCTAAGTTAATACAGTTAATAAGGTCTATAATATATTTGAATTAGAATATTAAGGCGTACTAAGAGGCTAAAGATTAGATTTTACATCTAAAATATATTAGAAATTGTTATACGTCTGGATTGAAATTCTAGATCTATTTCTGTAATTTGTAATGTAGATCTAGATTCTAGATCTATAATGACTACGTTAGATCTAGATATATATTTGTATGTAAAAGGATTGTTTTGAAATTATTAATTAAGGCAGTCAAACTGAAAAGTCATCATTTAGATTTCAAGCATTTATGGGACATAGTTATATTTATACGTATATATTTATACTTTGAAATACCTCATTTTCAACATGTGTTTTCGTCATTTTGGGTCTGGGTGTTAGGCATGTCTTTCTACTCGTATAATTATTTTTTTTGTCGACAGCGCAATATCCCTTCTATTTTACTAACCAAAAAAAAAGTGCTTATAAATTAAATACGTTCCTTCTTAACATCTATACTACCTTATATAATACAACAATTGTGACACCTTTCCCTAGATTAGAAAAATAGCACATCGTTCGCATCTTTTTGATTGGCCAAGGCTAGATCTAGTCACTTTAATCTTCAAAAAGATAACTAGTTTGAGAAGTGAACGTTCAAAATATAGTCTTTCCATTTGATTATTTACCTTGAAGTGGGCGTTTTAAAAACATTTTTAGAACTACACATCACTGTAGTTGTAAGTCTTTAGATTTTGTTTAGAAAAAAACAACAACTTTCAAACTACTATTAGAGGCCTACTTATGTATATATTTTTACAAATTATGTTATTAAAACTATTAAGGTATATTTCAAGTAGATCTACGTGTATAATCTATTTTGTTCATTAATTATACTTAAAAGTAAATAAGCACACACTTCACCTTGCCCACGTATTTTCTAGATCTAACAAACAAACAAAAAACGTATTTAGAACAAATAAAACAAAAAAGATTCTGTACCAATCTTGAAGAAACTAGCCATGATTATAAGAAAACAAAAACATAATTCAAAACCCAAAAAAAAAAGCCAGGTAAAATAGCTAGTTGTAAATAATAATGTATAAAAATCTGGCAATCTGGATCCGGAGGATATTCCAGCTACCCGTCACCTCAGCATGGCCCTCCGGTGGAAACGTCCAGGGGTGGAACTGGATAGGCAAAGAACGAGTAGCGAACCAGGCTTTCTAGCAGGTCTCCCTGGGTGAGCTTTTGTTTTTTTTTATCTCACTCGGGGTGGGGATGAAACAAGTAACCTGCAACCCAGTCCAAAAAGTCCGCCACGCCGTTCCACAAAGGGTGTCGTCATCAGTTCCGGATTGCTGGATTGGCAACCCTCGCACGGAACAGTGGCGGTTACATTATAGAAATATGAGACAAGCTCCCCGCAGTTAGCACTGTCCCTGACACTTATAGCGGGTGACGAAGCTCGGGGACGGTGCGCTGTGTACGAGGCACGGCCCGGTCTGGCCCAGTCAATCGATATGGCCGTCTACCACTGGGTGCCCTCAGACAGGACATGGGATGAAGAATCCCAATGTCCAGGCTTGGTGGTTGGATAAAAGCCTTTCTAACTACCAACGGGATGAACGGCGCCTGTCGGCGCCGATTCCCTACTGGACTTCATCGAAGGCAATTTGGGTATATTTAAAACTTGAATATAGATTTAGGCATTTTCATAGTTGAATATTGATCTACAGTGTTTACAATCAATATAGGTGCCTTTTCTACACTGTCGTAATATATAAACGTAGTAATAATCAAACTGATAGTATATTTAGATTAGAAAAACTTATGGACAAGCACTATAATTTTAGATTACTTTAGATTACGGCATTTTACTTAGTTTGTAAACACTAAAGATCTATTTCCGTTAAGGAAAATGCCTAGATCATAGACTTATATATACTATATCTAGATTGGACATGGAGATTTTTTAACACTACAAACAATGTCGTGAAAATGTTTTAGAAAGTTGGATCAAGGCGTTGTTTTGTAAAGTAGTTAAAAGAAGTAAAGTTATGTTTTTTCAACCCTAACCTATGTAACATAAAATTTATTTTTTAGATCTAGATCTAGTAATTGAACATTAAAAATAAAAGTACTCTCGTCTCATAATTATTACTTTGCAATTTTTAGATACATAATCTAGAAAGATATAGGTAATCAATCTTTTTAAATGTGCATAAGATGATTTAAATCAACATGAATTATTTCCATCTAGGATTTTTGAAACATTATCTCAATGAAAACAAACAGGAAATGGCTTGTTTCTTATATTTGCGTGAATATCCGAGAAATGATTTCTAATATTTGAAAACTAAAGATTATACTTTTCTAAGACAGAAAAGACTGATTGGGGCGACTCCCCTTAGAACCTGAAAAAAAGAGTTTACGTACATAAAAATCTATAGATGTATAGGTCTGTGAATCGATCAATCGCGGATAAGAATTTATTTTCGGTTTCCAGTCTAGATATAATATATTATATAAGTCTATGGCCTAGATCTATTTCCTAGTTTTAAAATAATATAGGCCTACCCAGATTAATAGCACTTTTTTTAACATGGTTTAAGTAGCATCATATATTATATCTATTCTAGGCTCATAAATATCGTGTGCAAAAAAAAGCATACTAGATCTGGTAGGCTATCGGTATATTAATTAGGTTGATTTCATTGATTATTGTTAAATATTGTCTATAATTAAAATGTCCGTTTCTAATATCGTAAAGATATAGATAGTTGAGCTCGAATTGTATAAACATTGCTAAAAATATAATAGCATCATTAGATATAAATCTAGTTTTAAGTCTCTAAATATACCGTCTGCGAATAAGTCTACTATCAATTGACCTAATAGGTTTACATTTTTTTTCATAAACTAGATTTAAACAAAAAAATCTCAATACTTTATATAGATTATACATTTATAAAAAAAATAGTTTTTAATAAAACGGGTCCTTTCTTTAGTTTGCACGTTTATTAACTTCGTTTACATTAGGTCTATATGTAGGACTACGTTTTTGTATTAATTACTGGTGACTGCTCTTATGTAAATAGGAATTAAAATGTGTTGTGTTGTCTTAATATGAGAAAAGAGTCCTTGTAATCACAACAAATTTCCGTAAGGATCAATAAAGCAAGTCTTAGTCTTAAACTAATGAGAAATAGGAATGACATTCTCTATGGATTTCGTTTTTTTTTTTAATGTATAGGCTTATAAAATATTATTAAAAAATTACCCAGTAGAAAATACATAACATGAAATTTACTAAACAAACGGCAACTTCAAAACAGAAGCATATACTTAGAGTGAATTTGACGTGAAGGGTCATCAAAAATAAAATCATTTGTGATAATCTCTTACTCTAATAAATTAAATCTACCATAACAGCTTGTCAGAAAATGGATAAAGTTTGTATCGATCTGTTTATAAAAAGCCAAAAAACATTTTCTAAGCAGCACGGTTCATCGTTCCTATAGTATAGTTCTGTGGATCGATTTCTAAAACCTGAACGCAAGCTTTCTATCAACCTTAGTATTATATTTTCAGTATTTTCCCAAAAAGCCGCAGTCTAATTAGAAAGCATAAATTTCGTATTTTTAAAGCAATTTTTTTTCTTTTTTCCCTGAGTCTACTTATTTTTTAATTTGCCTTAAGTCATATCCACTTTCTTATAGGCGCGGTCTAAATGAAAAACAAAACCAATCCAAATCTCATTAAAAAGATTGATCTATTTCTTTTTGATAGAGAGAGAGAGAGAGAGAGCAAGTAATAATATTTTGTAACACTGTCAAAAAAACACTAAATTACTTAATAGTATTAAAAAGATAAATATAGATCAATTGTCATTTTGTGGTGAGATAAAGATTACTGTTAATAAAAACAAATTGATAGTTCTTTTTTTATTTAGAGAAAATACCAAAATACATGTTGAAAGGGGAACGGGAATGTGTCATTCAATTCACAATTCAGGCCTTCTGAAAATGCATTTTTTTTTTATATAGGCCTGAAACTGATGGTGTGAAGAAATTTATTCGGTGTCTAATACCGTAAAAAAAAAAGTAGTAAAACTAACCAAACAAAAGGGGGTTGAAATATAATATAGATTGAATTGAGAAGCCGAAGAAAAGTCCTGAGTGCGTGTATGTTACATATACAAAAAAATAAATCAATAATAAAATATAATATATACACTAACCACTACAACTGAACCCAGCAACTAACTAAAACCCTCTAAATCTACGACACTACAAACACCATCAAACTAACCAAACCAACTAACACGAACTGATAAAACCAACTATCTAACTAAATCACTACAACTACTACACTAGACCTAGATCTAAACAAACACACTACAATAAACTAGTCTAGATCTACAATATTCTACTACTACAAGCACCCCTTAACTAAAACTAAAACAAGAACACCTTAGTTAGTCTTAGTACCTTACTATTAGTATTCACTAAGAACAGACTAAGCCACTAGGTCTAAGTCTAAGCCGACAAAGGCAACAACACTACATAAACAAAATCAAAATAACACTAGATTTAGATTCTCTAGATCTACAAAAGCAATAACAATAGCAGTAATAAATGTAGCAGAGTAATAGCAGCTTAAAGCAGCAATAACACAACAGTTATATTCAGCAGTAACAATAGCCTGCAATAGGCTACATAAATGCAAAACTATAAATACAAAATCATATATTCTACTAGATCTAGAGCATGAACAACATATTCATATCAGGCTAAGCTGACCGCCGCCATTTTTAATACAGCATGTAGGAAACAACTGCCAAATAGAAAATAAAACTAAAATAAAATATATCTAGCATATTTACACACAGTGTGACATAGATCTAGTGAAAGAAAATATAAAATATTTCTACACTTACAGGCCGTCCCAGGTACAGAAATATAGAAATGATTAAATAAGTATACGCCAGATCACTAAGATCATCAACTGTCACACAGACAGTGACATACTTTACTGACCGCTGGTCAACTGTACAGGATGTAGCATGGATTTAACTATTTATACTACCCGCCCAAACCCATATAACAAAAAGCGGAAGTACAAATATTAATTCTGGCGCTAGCCTATAAAAAATAGAATACATAAAAATAGCTCTAACCTATACAAGTAGAAAAATAAAATTACATATAAAAATAGCTAAAATTACATATAAAAATAGCTCTGGGAGCGCAAGCTCACATATACTTTGTATACAGCTTACTTTCAGCCCACATGCCGTATTATTGACAACACCCATCTAGAGTCTTAGACAGTCATTATTTTAGGCTATATTTAAGTAGAGTTTAGACCTAGATCTAGTAGGCCTATTACTATAAAAAAAAAATAACCAGTCATTAGACATCATTAGCAATTTTATTATTATTCTAGGCATTGAAAAATAAATCTATTAATAAACTAAAATAGATCTAAGTCTAAGTACTAACTTTTTAATAAGTAGAAGTATTAAAATGAATATTGTAAAGATTTAGATTGACTAGATTATAGAGAGATCTATAGATACATCTCTAGTTTAGTAGATTAAGTATAGAGTATGGTAAATGTATTATAGTATTATTAGATCTATGTCCTATGTCTAGGCCTATATCTATAATAATCTGATAATTAATAAACTTAAGTCTTTAGTAATATGTAGACTTTATTCTTATAAAAACTAACTATAGGCATAGCATAGACTCGGCTATCTCAATACTATTACTAGATCTATTCGATTTTTATATATAGATCTAGACTAGAATTTGATTATAGATCTAAATATACTAATGGAGAGATGATATGCGGTGTTAGCTAAAAGCGTTGCACAAGAAACTAACCTGGGTTTTTCTAAACTCTAATACTTGGTATGAAGTAGTAAAACAGCACCTACCTAAATAAATCGTAACTAGAAATCAAAAACCTATATTTATTGTAGTATTTATAGGCCTGTGGTTGTATATTATATAGCCTTCCTAACTTCTTCTGTAGAAAAATTACTTTTATAATTTCTTTTACTGAAAAATTGGTCTGTTCGCGTCTGACACATATATAATCTCAGATAAAAATGGGTTTTATAACTATTTAATATTAGATCTACTTAATATTTAATTGTATATATATTTAAATCTCTTATAAGTGTTTTATTTTGATAAGATTATAACACAAACTCAGAGACACTATTTGCTATTTAGATGATATCTGCATATTTAGTGAGGATTGGAATAAACACTTACATAGACTAAGAGAGATATTTGCTATTATCAAGGAAAACAATCTGACATTGAAACCAACAAAAAATAAAAATTGGCCATAGCAAAATTCCTTTTTTGGGGTACAAGATAAAAAATGAATCAATTACACCACTGGAAGAAACAGTTTCAAATGTAATTGGATATAAGTGTACCAAAAACAAAAAAAAAAAACAAATTAGAAGTCTTTTAGGTCTTTGCAATTTTTATAGAAAATTTGTTCCATATTTTGCAGACATGATTGAACCTCTTACAAATCTTACAAAGAAAGAGAAATCTAACAATATAGTGTGGTCTGTACAATGTCAAAGGTCCCTTGACAAGATCAAGAGTGTTTTTTTTTCTCAAGAACCAATATTAAAATTGCATTGCTCGATATTACAAAAAAAATTTATTTGGCAACAGATGTTTCATCCATAGCTATAGGGGGTTGTTTGATGCAAGAATATAGTGGAATTGCACACCCTGTTTTTTTTATGCAAGCAGGAAACTAACCCTTGCAGAGTTAAACTATGCAACTATTGAAAAGGAGGGACTGGAAATTGTTTGGTGCATAACAAAGCTAAGTTTTTATCTGATGGGGGCTAAATTGCAATTGTGGACTGATCATGTGGCATTTATTAATTTAAATAAATGTGGTAATAATAGAATTGCTAGGTGGGCATTACAACCGATGGACTATACATTTGAGGTCAAGACAAGAAACAATGCAGTAGAGGTTTGACAGTTCAGGTGGAGGTCGATCGGTGGGAGCCACAGGCGGCAGGGAGCGTGTTCCCCACGAAGTCATCTACACTTGTTTCTGCGGCCGTCGCTTTCTCTTCTTCCAGTTGATCAGGCTGTTCTTGGGATGATAACTTGGCCGTTTGGCACACAAAGAGAGTGTTGAGCACTGTTTTCTTCAATACAGCCCTTGATCGGACACACTGTATCAGCAGACCCTCCCAACAGACGCCTCTCAAGGGAGCTTCAGGTTCACATGCAGCCACGTTGCAAACGAAGTCCGATGCGCCGCGGTTATCATCAGCTAACAGTCTCAGGTCTCTTCAAGTTCATGTTTAAGATATGTTCCTCTTGACAGCTCTGATTCAGCCTGGATTGACTGACATTTGTCTATGCCAATGTCAATGATGATGGCAGAAGTAAAAATGCTTTGTTTGTTGTTTTCTTGGCATCCACATTCTGTGTGAAGTGCCGCAAGTACAGTTCATGCTAAATTTCTGGATGCAGTAATCGAGCTTCAATTTCTCTCTTGAGCACCGGCAGAAGGGAGCGATCTTTAAGGTACATAGCAACAGGCTTGGACGCAGACCCAACGTTATCTTGATCTGTCCAGCTCATTGAGGTACTCGTAACAGGTACAACAGGAACAAACGCTTCAGGGACATAACAGACTTCAGTTTCTTCATTTGTCTCTCTCTTTTCAATTTGGTACATCCCGTTGAGATCGTCGCAGCAATCGTTGTCACGTTTCTCGTCTAGAAAGTCACGCCCACAAGACTTGCCCACAACACAGCCACAGACGGCGCTCCAATCCCCAGCGTCTCCGTCACCAATGTTTGTGCAGCCACAGTCCTGACCATGCAACTTCTTGACCAACGAGTCTACAGGCAACTGCTTCTTCACCAACGAGTCTAATCCTTCTTTCGTTCGAGACACCATTTTATTTACCTTGTTCCCATACTGTTAATTTATTCACACATTGCATCAATACCTCCATGTATCTTGCCAATAAGATCATAAATCTCTGGTTCAAATTCAAATAGGTAGGTATCCGGATCTTCGTCTTCATCGATCAGGGCTTGCCGGAGACGAGCTGTAAGCACCTCCTTGGTACCACCAAGCTCCAGACGTCGGTAACGAAGTTCCCGCCTTAGCTCTTTAACTAAGAGCTGGTCTTGTTGTTTCAAAGATGCTATTGTGATGGATTCGTACCTCCTTTCGTTGTGTAGCCTATAATCCCACTTCTGATACCAATGTAATGACTGAAAGAAGGTAACTCAACGAGACATAGATGTTTATTTACACGGAGACAAGACAAACACATAGGACATCTGTCTTGAGCACAGCATCTTCATCTCGGCTCTAAACTTGGGCGGAAATCGTTCCCTTCTTCCCTAATGTCAACATCCTTTCTAGTCTAGTTACTAATAGTGCGCACCTTCTGCACTATCTAGGATGGCGGTGTGCATGGCAAGTTTATAACAATATATATATATATATATATATATATATATATATATATATATACCACCAAAGTGAAAGAGACCTTAACCTGCGATATTTGTGGACTGGAGTGTCTCTCCAAAATAGGGCTTCACAGCCACATGAAAAAGTGTTCGAGATGAACCATAGTCGTTTTAATATGTACTTACATCTTATTAAAATAAGTTAGCTACCTGTGTATTCTGTCTTTTAATTCACGTTTATACTGTATTTACATTTAATTTTGTACACCCACAATTGAGAAATTATAACAGAAGTTAGCGTTTTCTGAAACGAATTTTGCTAATATAGATTTTAAATTTTGTTATTGTCTTTTTACATTACAACATTTCACCACTATATTACTAGCTTTTATACTTGTGACCGATATCAAATTACAGTCAGCCAGAACATCGACCTGTTTTTACACTTGTTTATTAAAACAAAACAAAAAAGATTGTTCACAGATGTATGTGGACCTAAATAATGTGAAAATTTAGCAGCAAAGTTTCTGGCTTCTGGCATCTTTAAAACTCCCGCGGAAGAAATTACTTGAGGTCCTCTTTCAGGTCATAATTTCCTTGGAGGTATATCCCATGATGCTGAATTAGCTTCTGCATGAAATGGTGAACTGAAGCTCTTGACGTCTTGAAAAATTTCCTTTCAAATTCCACTGTAAAGGAATTCATATAATTTTTGTACTTTTCAACCATTTCACTAGAAATATTTTCACCTTTCAGCTAAGGAAAATGACAAAACTGTTTTCGCTTGCTTGCCCGAGGAAATGGGAAAACTTTATTTAAAAGATTTAATATGCACATACATTTTATGTGCAAACAACCCATTGTAATGTCTCTAATGAAAAACATGAAGCCTGTCTTCTACTCTTCATTAGAAATATCAACATAGTCACAGTCAATGTCATTCAAATCTAGGGACATAACTGTTTCTTCCTTGAGAGTCCATGTTCTTCTCACTTCCTTTCCCATGCTAAGCCATCGGATACTTCTGTGTTATCAAACATCGGAATGTTCTGTTTCCAAATTTTGAATTACTTCTTGGTTAAGACACCTAGTTCTAATAAGTTTTGATTACTTAAATTGAATAGTAAATATTAGGTTTTGGTATTCAATGCACCTTAGCACAAACATTCCCGTTAAGAGTTTATGGTTGGGATATTGTTATTTGATTAATTAATAACCTGTTTTTCTCAATCAAAACACGGGCTTCTGATCGGTTGCTACACTTGCCATCTTGTTTCAAGTCAACCAAAACTTTCAACACGGTTATTCATAGCATTAAATAAATACTGGCCTGTATTTGTGTCTTTAACTGAAATGTTTTGAAATATTACCAATAGGAATAATCTTCATTTACTTTAAACCTGTTAGAATGACATGTATAGACATTGTTTCTTTAGCCTCTTCATCATAAGTAATAAGAAACAGAAGTTCCAATAATTTATATAAATATTTTTTAATTTTTTAAAATTTATTTGCATTTTCATGTTTAGTTTGTGAGCACACCTAATTTCTGTAGGTGTCCGCGGGCCGCATAAAACACTCCGGCGGGCCGCATGTTGCGCGCGTTGCGTAAATTGCCCATCCCTGGTTTAAAGTAATTAAATTGAAAAAATCATTTGGCGTTATTTTTCAATTAAAAGCAAACAGGACAACACGTCGTCAATAATAAAGCTTATAATTCTTCTGGAATGATGATTTGAAATAATCTCTATATATAATTCTCTTCATGGCTCAACAATTTGGACACCAAGAAGTAAAGAAAAGATCACTCTTTTATGTCTGCAGGTTGGACTAGAGTTACCCCACGTAACTTAAGTGGCAAAAAAAAAGAAGGAGGAGGGGGAGAACAAGTAGTATTATCCCATCATGGAAAGATCACTCTTTTATTTCTGCAAGTCGAACTAGAGTTACCCCATGTAGCTTTAGCGGTGAAAAAAAAGGAGGGGGGGAGAATAGGTAATCTGCTCTGTATTCACCCGTCACTAAATAACAGGGCCGGACTTAACCATTGTGGGGCCCTATGCGAAACGGATTTCGCGGGGCCAAGTTTGGGTAGGGATACGGATAATAAGTGAAAATTTAGAGTTTGTATTAGAAAATAAATTCGTCTTTACATTTTATTCATTCTTTACTACGTACAGAATTACTTGAAGAGCCTTGCGTGTAGCGAAGTCATATAGTGTATCATACAAATTCTATTTCCTTACATAGCAAGAATAACCAAATGTTTCAATATATCTACGAGAATTGTTGACCTCAAGTAATTCTTCATTAGTTTGAGGCGCTAGAAGCTTCTTTCACGATTTCACAATTACGGGTATTACATAATGCAATTTTTTTTATCGCACGTAGGATTGGCGTTTTCCATATTGAATGACACCCCAAAATGAAAATTTTTATCTATATATTTCAGAAGATTTGTAAGAGTTTTCAAAAGATTATAATAATTTCCGAAGATTTCCAGAACTTTTTCGTATATTTTGCAATTTCGGGAGATTTCAAGGAGCTCCTGGTAAATCAGGAGGCCGCTGGAAATCTGTTATGTTATAAAATTGTTTAATTTAATAATTTACACCTAGAATTAACGTGGGTCCTATGAAAGTGCGGGGCCCAATGCAGTTGCTTAGGTAGCAGTGGCCTAATGCCGGCCCTGAAAATAGCGGCGTATGCTACGCCGTGGATCGTTTAGTAATAATAAGACGTCTTCGAGTCCGAAGACTAATGAGGAAAGTAGTATTTCCCGAGGCTTTGCAACCCCAGCTGTGACCTACATATTTTGCCACATCCAGGGCAAGCATAACCATTGTCTGCAGGTGGTCGATTAAGGGTTTTCCGTCTAAGTCTGTCCTCCACAGCGGATTTTCGTTTGGTCTCAAAGGTGTATCCCGCGGCCTTTGTGAATGACCTCCAGCTGTCTCGTTCTGAAGCCGCATGCAACCAGGTGCTCTCTTCTATGTCAGCTAAGACAAGTAGGCGCCTAAGCTGGTTTTTAAAGCTCATACCCGCGTTTTCGAATATTGAACTTGACATTTGAAATGATAGTGAGAAGTTACCCCACCGGGGGGGGGGGGGCGGACTGGTTGCATGTTAGACAATCGGACTGTCCCATCGTTGAGACAATAGCCGAATGTCTTGGGCTGATGCTGAACCCATTGTCGGCCTTGCCTTTTAGAGACCGTTTCTTTCAACGTCGGCGTGGCGGCTTAATGCGATGCCGGTGTTTCCGGAAACACTGGCTCCGAGGCTTCTCAATGTTAATGGCGCGCTGTATCGTAGCACGTTAAACTCCGTTCTTTTCGCCCCCATACCTAACCTTGTGAGTCAGATACAGTGGCTACTAAGCTTGCCATGCTCCCCCACACGCTGGGGGCGGAGACGTGTGGCTGTTTTTACATTGGGTACCTGGCCTTTAAAACCTGCAACCGTGAGCTCCACAGGGCAATGAGTAGACCAGACAGAAAGGATGCGTGGTGGCAACTTAATCGTGCGGAACAGGCCGTCCTAGCCAAGTTCCGAGTCGGTCACTGGACATGGCTACCTTAAAACTCACTGCCCGCTTCCTTTCACGTGATCTAAGGGAGTAATTCTCAACATGGTTCGCTACCTATGGGGCTTCTGATTCGGTCTATAAAGCGATTCCGTAGGGCACCTCTGTTAAGTCGACCACCTTTAAGCTCACCAAAAAAAGACTGCTTTTGGCATACGTTCTTCCCTCATACGGGATACGTGCCCTGCCCAGCGTAACTGTCGGACTCTCTATGCTATCCATACCGGCGCTCTCATGGACATCGCAGTTTGTAGTGTGGTATTGCCACTGCATTTCCATGATGGAGCGCAAGCATCTTTGGTGAAAGCGTTCAGGTAGTCTTAGTTGCTTTTTGTATAATACCCATGTCTCAAATCCATATAAAAGGGTTGAGAGAACTACTGCTTGGTAGACATTGATTTTTGTAGGCAGGTAGAGCAATTTATTCCACCAAACTCTCGTTGGAGGCGTCCAAAAGCACTACTGGCCCTGGCCAGACGGTTATCAACTTCTCTTGAAATGCGTCATTTGATACTATGTTATGCCTGTACTGTGCTGTTTGCATCCGTTTCACTTCTAAATGTGGTACTATTGTTTACAATCCAGAGGTGGGCAACCTTTTTCTATCGAGGGCCGCATTAAAAAAAATCGAAATGGGGGACCCATATATATACAAATATAATATGCACTTACAACTTAGAAAAATAAGCTAGCTAACTATGTATAATGTCTTTTAAATCACATTTACATTTTATTTTTTAAACTAAGAACTTACAACAAGATCTCTTAAACTAATTTTACGAATATTGTCTTTTTACATCACAACATTTCCACACAAATGTACATTTGTATTTAATTTGAAGTATTTAACTTTACACTCGTGCATAATGTTCCGGATTTGTTAAACTTGCTTACTAGTTGTTATCCTTGTGACTGATTTAAAATTACAGTCAGCATCGATCAGTTCTTGCTTATTTTCAATCAAAAGCTTGTTCATTGCTAACTGGCAGAAACAATTGGAAAGTTTAGCACCAAATTTATTTTTAACAACTTCTGGCATTAATAAAACTCCCGCGGAAGAAATTACTGGAACTGCTCTTTTAGGTCATAATTTGCTTGGAGGTATGTCATCTGGAGCTGAATTCACTAGAAATAGTTTCAACTTTTAGCAGAGGAAAATGACAAAACCTGTTTTCACTTGCTTGCCTGGAAAGCTTTGTTTGAAAACATTTAACATGCACACACGTTTCATGTGTAAACAATCCATTGCAATACTATCAATGAAAAACATGAAGTCTGTCTTCCACTCTTCATTGGAAATATTTGTAACAAAGTCACATCCAACGTCCTTCAAGGAACATAACAATTTCCTTTTAAGAATACTTGAATTCTTGAACAACTTGAATAAGTTGAACTCCATTTCTCTATTACCTCGCACATGTTAGGCCAGCGGATTGTGTTACCGAACAATAGCTTTTTCTCCAAATCAGTTTTTCTTGGAAACTGCCTGTATTTATTACCGTTAATTCTGATGAGTTTGATCACTGAGATTCTGAAGTTTAAATATGTTTGATATTCTATGCAGTTTCAACACAGTTCTTCATAGCATTGAATAAATACTGGCCTGAGTTTGTGTCTTTGACTAAATACGTTTGGGAATATTCACAATAACAATCTTCATTTACTTTAAAAGTTTTAGAATTTTAGAATGACGTGTAGAGGCAATGTTTCCTTAGCCTCTTCCTAATACGTAATAAGAATCAGAATTTTCAATAATTTATATAGATATTTAAAATTATTTATTTTTAATATATTTGCATTTTTTAATATGTGTAATATGTGGCCAATACTGATTTCTGTAGGTGTCCGCTGGCCGCATAAAACACTCCGGCGGGCCGCATGTGACCCGCGGGTCGTAATTTGCCACCCCAGGTTTACATAATAAATCTGTACCCCTAAACTATCAGAAGATAAGATATTGTCTTAATATTTCAAATTTTGTTCAAATTATTAATACATTTATAGATAGATAGATAGATAGATAGATAGATAGATAGATAGATAGAATAGATTTAGATTCAGATAGATAGATAGAATAGATTTAGATTCAGATAGATAGATAGATAGATAGATAGATAGATTTAGATTCAGATAGATAGATAGATAGATAGATAGATAGATAGATAGATAGATAGATCTGGGCTCTATTTATTCTTATTTAGACTGTCAAGTGTATTATTAAGATATGTCAAAACTGCGCGTTATAAATGTAGTCCATTTTTTTAAAATCTTCTTCAATTTCCCTCTTAATCTGTATGTGGACACTTTTGTATTTATGGACATATTTTCGGTCGGGCAACTTTCCCCTTTAAGCTCCCGACGCTTGTCACAAAGTTGTAATATATCCGCTGTTACCTAGGGTTTTTTTTTTGGCGAGCGAAGCTTCCTTAATACGTCCAGGGCGGTATCTGTGATTGATGTGTTCAACTTATTGACTTGTGTGTTGAAATGGTCATTTGAGTCCAAGATATTGAGAGCTGCAAAGCGTCCTCCTACTTGTGCCTCTAATATGGCAGCGACATAGGGGATCTTTCAGTTTGTCCAGGTCAAATTATATCGGTAGGTCCTTGTTTAGTTACCCTTTTAGGTGTAATTTGAAGGTCATCATAACAAGGTTATATTTACTTCCAATGTCAGCTCCTGTAAAACTTCTTGTTTGGCTGTATGGATGCTTGATTTAATTATTTTTTTTGCTTTATATTTTTGTTTTATATAAGAGGGGGATCTAATGGCAAAATAAAAACTTTGAAGGGGATTTTAAACTCAAAACCCCCATTGACTGCGCTGGGGCAAGTGATGGTGTAATATTAAAATCTCTCCTAAAATACGCGGACATTAAACCTACGTCCATCGTATTTAACTTGTGGTCACCTGCCTATAAAAAAAACTCAATGTGATCCAATGGACTAAACAAATAAAAGGGGTGGGCATTGTTCATCTCTACCTCTGGAGATTTACCCGCACAGCTAGACAGACGTCTGGTCAGCATGACGTAGTCAAGGAATGTAGCATTTTAACATGTTAACTAACCTACTCAAAGGTTAAGACAAATTGAAAAAAGTGTCAGCCATTGCTGCTCTGTATGTAAAGTGCATTTATGATGTTAAGTTTCATTTCTATTTATATTAAGTTATTAACACGCCTTGTCTTTAAAATAAACGATGTTTGGTGCATATTCATAATGGCTCTATTTTTAAGCACATTATTTTGTTTTAATATAAACATTAATACATTCTACAACAGACATTAATGGAACGAGGTCCACTTTATGCCGAATAGCACCGGATAGTAAAAAATGCCGGATATTCGGCAGAAGCCGGGGCCGGAGCGACTATCCGGTGCACCCCTACTTTATACCTATATCATTGCTTAATAATATAAAATATAATAAAGATCTGTATTCTTGGGAGTTCTTTTGGTCAGTCGATATCGAAGCTAAAATCTGTAAATCTAGGTATCTAAAATATTCTTTCAAATAAATATACTTAAATAGATCTAAATCTTAAATCTAAAGATTCTTTTTCTAATCTACACTATTGTTTTATAACTAGATAGATCTAGATCAATTTAGAAGCTTATTGTGTTGAAAACTTGACAGCCAGGAGCATTTTTCTTTTTATAGACTATTTTAAGAAAATTAGAAAAAAATGTATTTTTTTCGTAATTTACTAATGATATTGTTATGACTCTTCCATGCGCACCGCCATCCAGGCTATTGAAGAGATGCGCACCTCTAGTAACCAGACTAGAAAAGGATGTTGACATGAAGAGATAAACGATTTCCACCCAAGGAGAGAGCCAATATGGAGTTGCTGTACTCAAGGCAGATGCCCCTTTGTGTTTGTCATGTCTCCGTGTAAATAAACGTCTATGTCTCGTTGAGTTGCCTCCCTTCAGTTATTACATTAGTGTCAGAGGAGGTAGGATTCTAGCACAATGGCATCTTAGAAACAACTAGACCAGCTTTTAGTTAAAGAGCTAAGGCAGGAACTTCGTTACAGACGCCTGAAGCTTGGTGGTAGCAAGGAGGTGCTTACAGCTCGTCTTCGGCAAGCTCTAATTGATGAAGACGAAGATCCGGAGACCTACCTATTTGAAATTGAACCGGAGATTTATGAGCTTTTTGGCAAGATAAATGAAGGTATTGATGCATTGTGTGAACAAACTAACAGTATGGGGAACAAGGTAGATAAAATGGTGTCTCGAGTGAAAGAAGAAGTAGACTCGTTGGTAAAGGAGCAGTTGCCTGTAGACTCGTTGGTAAAGAAGTTGCGTGATCAAGACTGTGGCTGCACAAACAGTGGTGACGGAGACGCTGGGGATTGGAGCGCCGTCTGTGTCTGTGTTGTGGGCAAGTCTTGTGGTTGTTACTTTCAAGACGAGAAATGTGACAATGATTGCTGTGATGATCTCAACGAGATGTACCAAATCGAAGGGAAAGAGACAAATGAAGAAACTGAAGACTGTTACGTGCCTGAAGCGTTTGTTCCTGTTGTACATGTTACCAATACCTTAACTGAAGTCTGTTATGTGCCTGAAGCGTTTGTTGCTGTTGCACCTGTTACCAGTACCTTAATGAGCTGGACAGATCAAGACAACGTTGGGTCTGCGTTCAAGCCTGTTGTTATGGACCTTAAAGACCTCTGCCTATCTGCCGGTGCTCACGAGGGAAATTCGAAGCTTGACAACTGCATCCAGAGGTTTACCATGAACTGTACGTGCGGCGCATCACACATAGAATTTAGATGCCAAGAAAACCACCGACAGGGCATATGTACTTCTACCATCATCATCGACATTGGCATAGATCAATGTCAATCAAACCACTCTAAATCTGAGCTGTCAAGAGGAAGACATTTTCCACTTAAACCTGAAGAGACCTATCTTATGGACGTGAGACTGTTATCTGAGGATAACTGCGGTGCATTGGACTTTGTTTGCAACGTGGCTGCATGTGAACCTGCAGCTTCCTTGAGAGGCGTCTGTCTGGAAGGTCTGCTGAGACAGCGTGTCAGATCAACGGCTGCACTGAAGAAAACAGTGCTCGACGCTATCTCTTTGTGTGTCAAACGGCCACGTCATCGTCGCAACAACAGCCTTGTCAACTGGAGAAAGAGAAAGCGGCACTGGAGGAAAACAATGCGGATGGCTTCTTGGAGAACACGCTCCCTTCCGCCTGTGGCTCCCACTGATCGACCTCCACCTGAACTGTCAAACCTCAGCTGCAGTGTTTCTTTTCGGGACGAAAAGTGCTAAGACAGGGGCAATGTTATGACTCTTCCATGCGCATTTTCCATGCGCAACGCCATCCAGGCTAGTGCAGAGATGCGCACCTCTAGTAACCAGACTAGAAAAGGATGTTGACATGAGGAGATAAACTATTTCCGCCTAAGGGGAGAGCCAATAAGAAGTTGCTGTACTCAAGGCAGATGCCCCTTTATGTTTGTCATGTCTCCGTGTAAATACACGTCTATGTCTCGTTGAGTTGCCTCCCTTCAGTTATTACAATATTTTAAAATTTTAATTTCATTTTGATTTGCCATTTATAAATTAAAATTCCTCCTTTAAAACTGTACAATTTGATATATACTTTTATATATATGTATTCACAATAGTTTTTGAATTATTCACATAAAAAAAATTTGCTTCACTTTTTTTTTAATTTCTCTATATAAAGTCCATAGGATGTCAGGACGCCTCAGACAAACTTAAAATCACAATAACTTTTGAACCAATAATGCTAGCATAATAAATTTAGTGTTGTTGGAAAGCATTTTTCATCCTCTTTCATTCTATTACACATTTGTTGGTATAGGATTAATTTAAATTTTTTGGTGCAACTACCTTATATATATATATGAGCAGGTCGGGCAGGCGCGAGTGAGAGAGGACCTATTCTCTTCTGCTCAACATTAAATTTTAGACACAGTAGGCAGATGTTTGCGCTACTGGGTGGGCTCAATCTGTGCACCTCGGTATGGTGACCAAGGGGCTAGAGTCACCTAAGTAACCAGACATACTAAACTATACTAACTAACTAAGAAGAAGCAATAACGAAACTTTACTTCAAATTAAATAAAACAAAAAGATACTTTATTTACATAAAAATAAATCAATAGTAAAATATAATATATACACTACAATGGAAACAACTAATACTAACCCTCTAAATCTACGACACTACAAACACCAACAAACTAACCAAACCAACTATCTAACACAAACTGATCAAACCAACTAATGAACTATAGTATACTATCTAACTGAATCACTACAACTACTACACTAGACCTAGATCTACACAAACACACTACAATAAACTAGTCTAGACCTACAATATTCTACTATTACACTCTTAACACTAACACTGAAAAAAGAACATAATATATAACTTGTAACTAAGTCTACTAAGGCAACACTACAGAAACAAAATATGAAAATAACACTAGATTTCCTAGCCTAGATCTACACTCTATAGCACCAATAACACAGTAGTAATATTCAGCAGCTAAAAGCAGTTAAAACAGCAGTAACAATACTCAATAGCAGCAGTTAAAAGCAGATATAATAGCCTGCAATACATAAAATCATATATTCTATTAGATCTAGAAAACTCATAGCAGGACTGATGGATGCCGCCATCTTTAAATCACATGCTCAAAACATAAACTGCCAACTAGAAAATAAAACTAAATTAAAATATATCTAGCATATTTACTCATAGTGTGACATAGATCTAGTACAAGAAAATATAAAATAGTTATACACTTACAGGCCGTCCCAGGTACAGAAATATAAAATAATTAGACGACAGACCACAAAGATCTTCAGCTGTCACACAGACAGAGATATGGTACTGACCACTGGTCAAATGTACACTCAACTGTTTTAAGACAGCATGTAGTACATCTCTTTTATAGTATCCCGCACTAACCTATATAAACATGCGGAAGTACAATTATAAAATCTAGCTCTAACCTATACAACAAAATACATTGAAAAACAGCTAAAATTGCATATAAAACTAGCTCTGAAAGCGCAAGCTCATATATATATATATATATATATATATATATATATATATATATATATATATATATATATATATATATTAGAATAAAAAAGCAGCATTTCTCAACCTTCGGCGAAAAACAAAACAACTGGGGCAGCGCTATAACTTTCCCTAGTGGGTTTCGGGGCAAAGCCCCGACGACAAAAGCGTTTTCTTGCTTTTTTTCACTGCAGAAAAGTATTCTCCTTACATCTACAGCTCATTATTCATCAGTTGGGTTCACAAACTATGATTCTCCATAAAAATAGGACCGCCCCCCCCCACTCAGAGGGCTAGAGTGGGGAGGGCAGTCAAGCAATCGCCCTCCCCCCAACCCCACCGAATTGGTAAAGATACCAGAAGGGGAGCGACATAATATAAAATGTATATATTAATTGAATTAATTTTTTTCACAAACTATGATTTCTCCTTAAAAGTAGGACCGCCCCCCCCCCCACTCAAAGAGTTTATGTGGGAAGGGCAGTAGAGGTATTCGCCCCCACCCCCCAATCGGCAAACAGGGAACGACATAATATAAAGATCGGTAAAGTATCAATAACAAGTTTAATCATATAGATATTTAATTGATTCTGTTAGAAAGCTGTGATTTCTACAAATAAATTGGACCGCCCCCCCCCACTCGAAAGTGTATGGGAGGGATTGATACCATCGCCCCCTCCCGACCCCACGAAATCGGCCAACATACTAGAAAAGGGGGGGGGCGAAATAATCTAAAAATAAGTTGAAATATAAATAATTAGTATATATTATTAACATAAGTAATAAATTCGTATACAAATTGTGTGAATTCCGTTCGTGGGGGGGGGGGGGGGGTCGGCCGAGTGGGGGATTCGCCAGTGATCTGGTATCAGTGTGAGTTGATAAGTACAGACTACCTAGGATTTAAAAAAGCTGCAATGATATAATGGAGTATTCGGTTAACCATAATGACACTACTAGAATGTAAATGCCTTTATGAGAAGGACATCTTCAGAATGGTAACATAATACATAAACTATAAAGCTAGTTACATAAATAATAAAGGGAGCAAATAGATAAATAGTTCACCAGTCACGGTGAATACTAGTTACATATATTGGTTACATAAATGAGATGAAATGGAAGGGGAGATCAACGATCTATGAAACTCTGATACTCACCCATACTTTCACATAAGTAAACATAGGTGGGACAAAGTCTCAAACTAGAATAAAAGTAAGTGAACATGACTTTACTAAAGTAATGGCCCATAACCTATATATCATATATAATGTATAGAGATAACTAAGGGATTCATTACCAGAAAATGAAATGTAATATATACTTGGTAATATGACATCTTACAGAAATGTTATGATAATTCCCTGTCAAGGAATTGATTAATAATATACTAAGGGCTCGTGGTGAGCGATAATTTATCGGAGATATATTAATAATAGCTAAAGAGCTATATACATGTGTGAATTAGCGAAATATATTCTACTCTGGATAAAGGGGATGACTTTTAATATTTAGCCACAAGAGTCATAATATAAATTATGAACATAAAATTCATTCTACTTAACATTATCCATAAGGAATACACAAATATATCTACACAAATAATGTAGAGAATAAATGTATGAATATATACACTACTAAGTAAAATGGTTCTCAAGCACTTTACTAAGTTACATACCACCAAAAGAAAAGGGAACAAATATGTAGAGCTCAAACAAGTGAATGATCCGCTCCATATCAGGTCTCGAGGGAGAAATTTTTTCGGACCACAAAGTTTGTCCAGATAAACGTTGGACAGGGGTGGGGCAGGAACGGTAGGCGATAAGCCGACCATTTAATGTAGACAATCTGGCGCCACCGAGAGAAAAGCCCCCGTTTGATCGAGACGAAAGTTTCCGGGGGAATGACATTGCGTAGAAGCGTGAATTGGGAGATCAGGAAACTCAAGAGGTTTGTCCGCTAATGTCCCTTTGTCTTCCCGCACAGGTGGTCAGAGAAGGTAAAGGGGAGATGACCAGGGCAAGGAAGATTACGTCTTGACACTGGTCGGCGAGAGACGATTAGGGAAGATTTTGCCTGAGGTGTTGAGTTGAGTTGGCCCTTTAAAGTGACCAACCGCTCTCGGGGTTCAGCATGGGAAAGCTTACCTGGAGTGGAGAAAAAAGGGGGAGGTCCCGTCCACCGTTCGTCTACGTTGGTCAGGTGAATAGAAGGGCCGTGCTTGGTCGGACGTTCGACCAGCTCGGTCAAGGGGAAGGTATCCCCGTCAAAAGTTTAGTATGACTTGTGTCAAGAGGGAAATGTAGGTGTGACATCAGTGTCCGGATGGGAGGGTTGGATTGGAGGTGTGGTGGTAGTAAGTTTAGCGCTTGATAGGCTAAATTTAAGAAAGATATAATGATAAATATGGTAAATTAAATGTTTGGACCTGACTGATACCTTGAGTGAGCTAAGACGTGTCGTCACACTTCCACATGTGCCTCTCACGTAGCATAACGCAGCTCTTGCATTAATTTTAATGTTAGATTTCTGCAGCATGCAGAGCAAGGACATGGTGACGAATTTCTCGGAACAGAAGCGTATTTTCTTGGAACAGAAGCAGGAAGTTAATTTCATGTCCATAACAGGAGCGAGGTTGATTGTTTCCAAACATAGATTGTTTACATGTAGATGGATGGAGATGGTCAGTTGGGAGTTTGAACGAAGACTGTAAACTTGTTTAATTAAATTATATTTTATTAAAGTGATTCCTAGTTCTAGATTTGAAGCTTTGTATTCATTGGATCTTCGTTGTTTGAATTAATAGTTTACGTTTGAATCTCCGGCATAACGATATTGTATGAGTGCTCAGTAAATTGTTTAAAAGAAGAAATCTATAATACATTTTAACACCAGAAACGCATTGTCTGATCAACACAATCTCATCGTTATCTCTAGACATCATCACATCTAGCATTCAAATATAAATAATCGTTACAGTGCCTTTCCAGGTTTGGTAGGAGTCACTTCCTACCTTTGCATTCCAGTCTTCTTGTACAAGGATGTCCTTTTTGGGGACTTTGTTGACCACTTCTTTATAAAGCTCTAATACTGACTCGTCCTCATAAGTTGATGTAGGAGCATAGGCTCGTATGATGGTGTGTTGAAGGGTGATGCCTTTAACAGTATAGAAATGAGTCGACTTGATACTGGGTAGCAGTTTGCAACTCAGCTGATATAGTTCTTGTGTATTAGAAACCAGAATCGTTCGTGGGTATCTTGCAGTCCACTGTAGTACATGTGACAATGTGGATTGAGATTTGGCCGTTTTGGGTATCTAGGGGGTTTTATGGTTCGTGGGTATCTTGCAGTCCACTGTAGTACATGTGACAATGTGGATTGAGATTTGGCCGTTTTTGGGTGTCTAGGGGGTTTTATGGTTTGAGAACCCACACTTACACATATATAATCTACAAGCACAGCTTTATAATACAGGCAACAAAATAATAAGATGTAAAATTATGTACAGTTTATTATACAAGAGAAATAATTAAAAGGCGGAATGTTGTACATTAGCTAGGATGGGATCTAGCGTATTTACATGTATAAGTCTATCATCATTAGATTTGAGAACCAAGTGGTCTGAGTGTCATTAGGATGGTTGCTTAGCTTTAGGTCCGGTGCTGCACCGATGAGATTAGTGTGGCTGGTGCTGACGCTGACTTCTGGTAGGCTGGCGTGGTGGATCCAGGCTCCGGGTGCAGTCCAACGATGTATAGCTGCGAGCTCAGCTGCGGCTACCATTCAGTCAAGCCAGTGACGAGTCTGTGGCTAGCGTTTTTGCTTGGACACTTATGAAGATAAGTAAGACTGGTATCTGCAGATGTGGTGCCAACAAATCTGGTATCAGCGTTAGGTTGATAAGACTTCAGGCGGAGGTTGCCTATAAATAAAAGCTGCAACGACATGATGTACAACTTGGTTTAGCCATAATGATACTATTGGGACGTAGATGCCTTTCCGTGAAGGACATCTTCAGAATGATGTGGAGAATATATAAACTAGTTTCATAAATATCAAAGGGAACTAACAAATAAATATTGCATCCCATCAAGGGAACTAACAATAATAGTAGGAAACCCCATAAAGGGAAATAACAAACAGTGATAAGTAATAATGTAATAGGAGTAATGTACACCAGTCACGGTGAGATCATTACGTACATTGCTTAGACAAATGAGATAAAAGGGGAAGGGGAGATCAACGACTGATACTTGCCCATGCTCTCATATAAGTAAACATAGAGTATAAGCAAATAGACATGATTTACCAACGTAGTATGTGTTGGCCAACATGGCCGGTAAAATGAATACGTAAGTAATCAAGGGAGAGTAAATACATACTTGGTAATATGACATGTTATGAAAATGCTTTGATAATTCCCGGCCAAGGAATTAACAATAATATACTAAGGGCTCGTGATGAGCTATAATTTATCAAGGATAAATTACTGATAGCTAAAGAGCTACATACATGTGGTAAGAATTATACATGAACTCCAGTCCAGATAAAGGAGATGACTTTGGACATTTTGCCATAAAAGTCATGATATAAAATACATACATAAAGTAATCTACTTACATTATCCATGAAATACACAAATATGTACACAAATAATGCAGTAATTATTGCAGTAACCCTCCATGATAAGAAATACACAAATATGTACACAAATAATGCAGTAATTAAATTCACAAATATGTATACTAAGTAAAATGGTTCTCAAGCACTCTACAAATTACCACCAATTCAAAGTGTAAGAAATAGGGAATGAAAATATGTAGAGCTCAAGCAAGAGACCGATGCGCTCCCTGAATGACTCGGATAGTGAAAATCTTGTCCATATACACGTGGCGAGGGGGGTATGGTCGCAAATGTGGCACAGACTATCTGGCATCTTTCGACAAAGAGATCCCAGCTTGACCGTGGCGAAAGTTTCCGGGAGATAGACATTGCGCGAAGGCGCGAGTTGAAAGTCCAGGAAATTTGCCTAGTTGGTCAGAGAACAAGGGGGGGGGGATTATCAGAGCTTGGCCCCTGATCAAGGGAAATTATGCCTTGATATTGGCTAGCGCTAGACGAACAGCGTTGCCCGAGGCGTTGCGTTGAATGGGCTCTTTGAAGTAACCAGCCGCTCCCGGAAGGGGGGGGGTTGGTCAACGGATGTTTGCCAAGATAGATAGAGGGAGTGTACTCTTGTCAAGAGTCTATTGTGGCACGTGTCAAGATGGGGATAGTAAGCTGTGACATCGACGCCAAAGGGGTGGGGCTGGATTAGAGGGATGGTGGCTGAGTTTTTAGTGCTTGATTGGCTATATTAGTAAAATTGATGATAAAATGTTAAAATTAAATTAATTAAATGCTTGGACCTGAATGATACCTTGAGTGAGCTAAAACGGTTTATCACAGTTGTGACAGGTTGGGGAAAGTGGCGTATGTTTGGCGCGTTTAATGTCTAGGGGATGATTATTTTTGAAATTATCACACCCCAACCCGTCAGCATATAAATCGGGAGCAGGCACGCAACGAGACAAGCAATGAAAGAAAGATACAAAGTTAAAAATAAAAAAAATATTTATTTTCATAAATATTTACATATAAGAATAAAATGGGGGAGGGTTTGCATCTATCTCTAATTGATACTAATTTTAATCATCATTCTTGCACTTAATAAGAGAGTATGTCACTTTGTCTTCTGAACTTAGCTGGTTGTCCTGTTGATGTCGCAGCTGGCTGTGATCCTGGCTTGAGGTTCTGCAGCTGGAGGTGGCGCTCTAGCGGGTAGAGGGACGCCGGTGATATAGTTCTTGGGAGTCTCAATCCAAAGTTCTGATATCTGTAGTGGGCACAGTAGGGCGGGTGGCCGGCTACCGTGGGCACAAGGGTACTGCGGGCAGAGCTGATCTGCCGTGGGCAGCGTAGTTGACAGGATAAGTCCAGTGAGTTGCGGAGGGTTTGGCGTAGCTATGACGTCTCGCACAGATCTGGGTCTATAGGGACGTCGCACCTAGTAAGTTGACAGGTGGGCTGTCGAATAGGCGGGCAAATAGATCCGATAGCGCCAAGTAGTTGAGTAGATCCACGTAGGCAGTAGATGATACTCAATAGCAAGTGGGCAAGTGATCCGATAAATAGGCAGATAAATAGGCAGACACCTGAGGGAGGCTGCAGATAAATAAAGACAAGTTAGGACATGTCTCTCACGCATCTTATCGATGCCCTCGACTGAGGTGCATTCGTCAGATTGGTAAAATTGCTTTTGAGCACAAAGGGGAGATGATGACAAATGGGATTTGGAAAACAGATGGCTGATAGTAGCAATATAAAAATTTATATAAAAGGGGAAATAATAATCTCAAATAAACAACACAAGTGGGAAGACAAAAGGGGGGGGGATGGGCAATGGTCAGCGACCATGACGATCGTCGGCCGAGAACAATGGAGCGCGCTTGAATGGAGAGGGTGTCCGTTCAAGGGGCGCAACTATCGTTAGAGTAAAATGACTAAAGGGGGAGATAATTCATATCTCTTTTCTAAACGCAGTATTAGTGCGCTAGTAAAATTATCAAGACGGTCAGCCGAGATAAAGGAAATAAAATAAGATTTACAAATATATACATGGTTGCATCAACGATCAATTGAGCACCGCAGCATTAATAGATTTATGCAATACATAAATAAATACATATGCCATGTTTATGTTTTCTACTTACGACAGTGAGAAATACACAATGCACTAATTAAATATAAATGAAATACTAAAATACACATGATAGTATCCAATGAGAAATATACACAGAGTAATTAAGATGGAACTGTGATTAAGTTCGGCTTACCACCAGGTATTCCTCTAGGAGTAAGAATAAATGATTTAGTCCAGACTCGATTGCTCAGATAGAATGAGAACTGAGAGAGTCTGGCTTAATTTAATCTACCTTATATATAGGCCTGAAAAATGTAGGCGGAAACAGGAAATGTCCTAGACTAAGAATTATCTTACACGTGGGTGAATTAGACTTGAGATGAGAGTCGCACCTTGGAGCGTCGAGAGGCGTGTTGACTCGAGTAATCTCTTTGATCAAAGAGTGATGTGGGAGGGGGGGGGAATATTGACTCGCATTCCACCCAAGGTAGTGTCCACTGCGGCTGTCAGACATCCTGGCGTGAGATCAAAGAGACTGTGTGTATCTTTACCCCGGTCAAGGGAAGATAAATGAAAGGACGCCAAGGTGACGGACCAAGTCTAGCTCGAAGAGGTAAAGGTGGGGCGGGTGAAGAAAGTGGGGATAGGACCGGGAAATAACTAAAATAAAATAAATAAATAATGATAAAATATAATTAATGCTGTGATAAGTTTGAGTGACTCTGACAGCAAGCTTTGACTTGTCACAACAGTACAGTTTTTGGTCCTCTTTGGTTATTGTTTCGCCAATGCTTTTCCAGCGCATCTCTGAGAGTCTAATGATATTTAAATGGAGTCTGTTTTGCAGGCGTTTAGCTCTTTAATGCTTCCTTCGTCTCTTAGTGATTCTCACATTCTATCATCCAATAGTGATTCTATTTCTAGCTTTTATTTTATTTTTGTAGTGTGAGCAGGTCAGGGTGTGGCGCTACTGAGTGAGGCCTATTTGTTTACTGCTGCTCAACATTTGTTCATTTTTTTTTTCAGTAGGCAGGTGGTAGCTCTACTGGGTGGGCCCAATCTGTGCACCTCGGTCTGCGACCAAGGGGCTAGAGTAGCCTAAGCAACCAGACAGCACAATTAAACTAAACTAAACTAAACTAGCTAACTAAAAGAAACAACCAACTAAATTTATAAAACAAAACTTATATACACTTTATTTACATTGACACAAAAAACAGTAATAAAACAAATATACCCACTACCAAACAATAAACCACTCAAATAACCTCTATTACCCCAACACTAAACAGTACGCTACTAGCAGCTGTAAAGCAGACAGTAGAAATGACGACAGTAAGGCAGTACTACCGCACAGTTGGGCAGTAGACATAACGACAGCAAACAGTTGGCAGTACTAATAACGACAGGAATTATAGCCTGCAATTATACAAAATAAACAAACATAAGACATATGAAAAATATATAAAATAATCATTATAATGGACTAGATCTAGACTAACACACACTGAAAACAATTTACGCAGGTAATAACAATCACCTTCATTTGGCTAATAAAAGCCATACATATTCAAGTCAAAGTCTAAGCCACAACACACATTGGGCCAGACAACAATAACATAAATCTAAGTCTAGGCTCAACAAACTGAACAAAGCCGCCATCATGGAGCGTTGAGTAGGACGCAGCCATCATTTAAATTAAAAAATTAAAATTAGGAACCTGCCAACTTGTTAAATCCATTATCCTAACAATATTGTAGTAATAATACTTAGGGAACATAAAATATTTACACATGGACAAACAATAGAAAAACAATAAGGGGATCATTAAGGATGGCTAAAAGGGGGTGACGCTGCCCAAGTCTACGGAACTTCCGGTTACATCAGAGGTAATCATGGCTAATTAACTAGCCAGTGATGCCACTACACTAATCAGTCTACAACTAGACTATAACAGTAGATATAGGAACAACAATACAAATACAAACTAAAGAAGTAAAATAAAAACATTTTCCAACTTACAGGCGGTCCCAGCTGAAATTTACACTACAATTAAATAACTATAACGGCACCACTGTCAGCACTGACCACTGGTCAAGACAAAAGAGAGCTCAACGTGGTTCCGGAGCTAGCTATAACTGGTCAGCGCGAACATATCGGAGAGCATGACGTCACTCTAATTACCTAAAACTAAACTGGACTACTGATTTCCCTAATTTGTACCTAGCCGTACGCTATAATAAAATCTAGCAAATTAGGGTAAAGACACGGACTACACAACATTATATACCAAATTAAACAGCATTAAAAAGAAAATCTTAAAATTTAATTTTACAAAAATACAAAAAGGAAGATAAAAAGTTATTTCTATTCTAAACTCATATGGAGGCTCTATACCATTTACAGACCTGCACATAAACTGAAAGTTTAAAGCAGAAAGTTATAAATAACGGAAACTACAAAATACTCAGCACTGAACTACATAAACTAAAAAGACACTAAATTACAAACATCATAGCCCTGGCCTATATTAATTACAAATCAAAATAAAGATAAAAATAGATTAAAATTAGATCTAGGAGCGCCAGCTCACAGTAGTGACCAGTAATATACTTTTCACCTCTTTCACATTACATTCTTTAAAAACTGACAGACCTCACTGATGTTGCCTACATCGCTCCTTTAGGTCCCCATCTTCTAATGAGGACGCGAACGAAAATTTAAAATGTAGAGGTCGACACCCGAGAATGTTTGAGAAACACTGCCTTACTGAGTTTTATTGTAAGTCATTGTTTTAGTGACTTGTGGTTTGAATTTTTAGCGGCCCCCGTAAGGGGAAAAAGCCGCTATTAGGTTTGTGCAAAATGTCCGTCTGTCCGTCTGTCCGTCTGTCCGTCTGTCCGTCTGTCCGTCTGTCCGTCTGTCCGTCTGTCCGTCTGTCCGTCTGTCCGTCTGTCACACTCAGATCTCGTAAACTAGAAGAGATATGAAAAATATTATTTCATCATTAAATCCGGCTTGAAAAGTTTAGGTGCAACGGCTACTTTTGGTTTTCTAAAAGCAAACCGTTTAATTTATAAAATTAATTATGCAAGTGATTTTTTCATAAAAATACACCAATTCTAAAACAATTACGTAAATGTAAGGGAGGCAATGTTACAATATGCTAACAAAGATGGACAATTTTTGTGTATTTTTAGTATCACTAAGTCAAATATATTTTAAAAATGTACAGGAAATGTTTACAACAAATATAAATAATAGTTAAAGACGTTTTTTCTGGTCAACTAGCTGCTAAAATTAAAAGAAAACATTTCTGTTTGTTTATAAAGGCTAATAATGCACTTTGTATGTAAATATCACGCACATTTTTTTAAATGGACTTTTTATGCAGCGATTTTCGTGCAGTAGCGTAACGTCGCAACATGATCAGGTTCTAAACCAATTCCTTAAACTTTTTTTAAAAATCAGATTTTATTTATTTTTTGTTTAGTGCCCCCATCCGAATAAAAGAAGCTTATTTTTGTGCATTTTGTCTGTTCGTCGGTCTGTCCGTCACGATTAGATTTAAAAAACTAGAACTCTAAAAGCTATTGAAAATCTGATTTACCCTTTAATGTTCCTCCCATAACATCTCAATAGTTTTAAGTATCTAAAATTAATTGTTCCGGATTTTTTTGTGCAAAACTAATCAACGCCAACAAATGTTTGTTTGCTCTTCTAACTTATATTACATTCAATTTCCATGCTTAAACGTTGCAAAAACACATTATCAATAATATGTTGTTCCGTTTTTTATGTAAATAGCATATTAATGCTAAATCATAATCTCTATACGGACTTATATTTCATTAAGTCTAAAAATGTTCCGGATATTGTTTTATAAAACATGAATTATGCCTAATGATTGTTTGAAATCGCATAAGGCTTTTAAAAAAAGTAATTTACTAGAATTGATTACTGAAAATTACTTTTTAGACATTTAATTTTCTTGTAAAACATAACATAGAAGTTTTGTAATCGATAAAGAAAGTTCCGGATTTTGTTTCTTACAAATCGTCGCCAGAAATTTCCGAATTTATTTAAAAATCTACTAACGCCAAATAATTGTTTGAACTCCCTCTTCTAATTAATAAACAAATAATCTTCTCATTTACGAAATAATGTTTTTACGGATTTTTATGAAAAATATTTTAACTCACTACTCTCTTACAGTACATTTAACTTTCTACCTAAAACATTAAAAAATCTAATTATCGTTAATATTATGTTCCGATTTTTAAGGAAAACAGAATCCAAACATCAAAGTAAGGTATGAAAATCTCTCCACGTGGCTGTAGTACATCTAATTTTTATACGAGACCATCCAAAAAATTTAATTAACGGTATTACATTTATCTGAAATTCTCTTTTTCTTTTACTATTTATACAAACATCCGGAACAATCTATTATATAAACTTTTCAATTGTGTTCATACCTAAAAATTATTGCGATGTTTTGAAACGTAAAATAAAGGTTAATCAATTTTTAATAACTTTTAGTTGTTTTTTTTCTATCAAGATAACGGACAGACCGACTGACAGACAAAACGCAAAAACATTGTGGCTTTGATCCTTTTTAAATAATATCTATTAGAACTCAGTGCACCAATGTCTATGAACCCTCGTTAAATATCTCGTGTAAATAAAGACATTTTTTTTATGGTACCGGTACTAGCCTATTGTGAGGTAATGGAATTTTTTTTCTTTGACGTCATATGAATGGACTCTTTAAATGTAATGTTAAAAGAACGCACTCGGTGCACCAATGTCTATTAACCCTCGAAAAAATTGCTTGTATTAATGAAAACATATTTTAGTCTAACTAAGCCGTGTGACGTAGTGTTTTTTTTTTCCTTTGACGTCACATGGAATGAATTCTTTAAATGAAATGCTAAAAGAACGCACTCGGTGCACCAATGTCTATGAACACCCGAGAAATGGCTCGTGTTGATAAAGGTGATTTTTAGTCTAGCTAGGCCGTGTGACGTAGTGTTTTTTTTTCCTTTGACGTCATATGGAATGAATTCTTTAAATGAAATGCTAAAAGAACGCACTCGGTGCACCAATGTCTATGAACACTCGATAAAAGGCTCTTAATGATGAAGGCGATTTTTATTCTAGCTAGGCCGTGTGACGTAGTGTTTTTTTTTCCTTTGACGTCATATGGAATGAATTCTTTAAATGAAATGAAAAAAGAACTCGGTATAGTAATGTTTATTAAGCCTCGTTATGTGACTCGCGTTTAAAAAAGGAATGATATCTTGATTTAGATCTAATCTAGATTTTTTAAACTAGATCTAGATTTTTATTACAGTATATCTAGATCTGGATTTATATTCTAATTAAAATTATTTTAGAGTCTAGATCTAGAATTTCTAGATCTAGTTTAGACTAAAATAGACTAGATTAAGATGTAGAATTTCAATTTCTAAACTTAAAGTGTAAAAAAAAGTGTAGATTTTCATTTCCAAACGTTTTGATCAATATTGTAATGTTTTAATATACTAAAACTAATCTACTATTTTTTTATTAAATTTAAATTTAAATTTACGGCAAATGAATCTTTGAAACATTATTACTTTTGACCATCGGATGGCTGCCTGGTCGTGCGGTTTGCGCGCTGGACTGTCGTTCAGATTTATGGATGGCCCAGGGTTCAAACCCTGCCCGCTCCCATCCCCCGTCGTCCTGCGGGGGGTTTGGACTAGGAAGTAATTATCTTCAACTCTGAAGGAACATCTGAAACGTGTAAAACATTTTACATGAAAATTAAATCACCTCTTGAATATTATTTGCGAATATGCAGATCCGACAGGGATCCGACTTCGACGGGGGCCGCCTCTGAGTTTGTGTAACACAAACTCTCTTTGTAATCTTGTTTATTTTGTATTAATTCAAGAAAAATATTTGTTGCTGAGTGTTTTGGATACAATTGTAGGGACCTCCGCGTCTGTCAGATGATTGTGGATACGATGCACATCTATCAAAGAACGGAAATGTCTCACCGTCAATGTATTTGTATTTCAAGACACTATCTTACATTTAATGGTCCATGTCGATTGTTTTAGGAATAAATTAATAAAGACGAAATTACAGGCACAAAAAGAATTAATGATTAGGGTTATATTGATTTTGAAAAGACACGAATATAATGCTTATAAAGAATTTTTAAAAATTTCTCTTGAAAAGATAACAATAGATGCAGCGCATTAAAGAATGCATGCTTTTGAAAAGCGGCACTAGCAATTCGGTATAGGACAAATTATTATCGGCAATGTCTCGCTTTTAGAGGATCCACAAATATTTTACCTTTACCATTACCTATCCCTTAGTCTATTGGACCGTTGGGGCACCATTCCTCTCTGCCTTTTGATTTAGTTAAAACCTCAATGGCAGGCCCGTCCATTCTTTTATATTGTCCTCCCACCGTTTTCTCTGTCTGCCTCTTCTTCTTTTTCCTGGTACTGTTCCAAGAAGGAAGGTCTTTGCTGTAATATGGCCATAGATTTTAAGCTTGAGTTTTTTAAGAAAAGTCAGCAGGTCATCATGGGGTCTAATCACTGAAGTAGCCCTGTATCTAATCTCTTGGTTTGTGATGCGGTCTTTGAATGTAATACCTAGGATCCTTCTGTAGCATCTCAATTCCATTGCTAGGATCCTCCGCTTTAGCTCGGCAGTCTTTATATGAGAAACGAGTCATTGTAATCACAACAAATTTCCGTAAGGATCAATAAAGCAGTCTTAGTCTTAGTCTTAGCGTCCAAGACTCACAAGCATATCAAAATGTGACCATGACCAGGGAGCACATCAGTCTGATTTTGGTGCCGAGGGATAAGCCTTTGTCTTTCCATATTATTTTAAGTTTTGAAAGAGCTGCTGTGATCTGTGCTATTCGGGCCAGCAGTTTAGGTTTCGTTCTCTCATCTTAGATAATAGCTCCGAGTTCCGAGGTATTCGAAGCTGCTAACTCTAGTAGAGGCAGTAGAAAAGTTTTGTGAGCAATTACAGGAAGAGGTCAATAAGGTACTGAAAAAGGACATCCTTGTTGTACAAGGAGACTGGAATGCCAAACCTGGAAAGGCACTCTTCGACGATACAGTAACCTGCCAACTTATGAACGAGGTCAACGACTATTAGAATTTGCGAAATACAACAATCTCTTACTGGCTAACACACTAATGCTACAGAAAATCGCTTATAACGCCATGGCACAGTCCTAACGGAGAACACCACAACCAGATCGAATATATCATGGTCCAGCAGCGTTTTAAGGCAAGCATCAACACGGCCAAAACAAGAAGTTTTCCAGAAGCTGACACTGGAAGCAACCATGACCTTGTTATGATGACCTTCAAATTACACCTAAAAAAGGTAACAAAACAAGAACCTACCAGGATAAAAATTGACCTGGATAAGCTGAAAGACTCCCAAGTAGGCACAAGTTGGAGGACGCTTTGCAGCCCTTAATATCTTGGACTCTGAGGGGTGGGGGGGGAAGCGGTCCTATTTTTATGGAGAAATCATAGTTTGTGAACAAAATTAGTTGAATATCTATACTATATCTACTACATTTACACAAAAGATTGTTATTTTTTTTTTGTAAGAAAAAATCTTGTCCGATGCAGCAGCTGACTGAGTATAGCACCTGTGTAGCCCTGGCGGGCTCATTCTGGACTTCCGAATGGCCCGTCCCCTTGCTGGACTCGATGGCGGGTGAGGAGCACTTACGTACATGCCATGGACAAAAAAACACACAAAAATTTACTTGCCCCAGACCTATGTCTGGACAAGAAACGTCGAATTGATGATAAAAAAGAGGAGGCCTCAAAAAGCTGTTCTACCTGGCCATCATTTCTGGTGGTCAGGTGCACAGAGGTGGGGAAAAGAATGATTAACAGTAGGCTGGTCTGGTACCTGGAAAGGAATAAAGTGATCTCCAACTAACAGTGCGGATTCCGGCAGGGGCGGACAACAACTGACCACCTGGTAAGGCTGGAAGCTTATATTTAGAAATGCATTACTCAGAAGAGAACATGTAGTAGCTGTATTCTTCGATATAGAAAAGGCCTATGAGACAACCTGGAAACATGGCATTCTACGAGACCTGGAGCTTATGGGGCTTAAGGGACACCTTCCTCGCTTTGTGGGGGAATTCCTAAAGGACCGAAAATGTCAGGTTCGAGAGGGCAACTCCGCTTCTGACACTTATGACCAAGAAATGGGTATACCCCAGGGCAGCATTCTGTTAGTCACCCTGTTGAACATTAAAATAAACAGCCTCATAAATGCGCTGTCCTCTGGCATAGAGTGCTCTATGTATGTTGATGACTTTGTCATTTTTACTTATGGGAAAAACATGAACACCTTAGAAAGAAAATTACAGTTAAGTTTAAATAAGCTTCAAAATTGGGCAAATGATAATGGTTTTAAATTTTCGGACTCAAAACAGTTAGCATGCATTTTTATAATTTAAGGGGACCCCACCCAGATCCTGAATTATTCATACACAAAAAAAAGATCCCTGTTGTAAAAACTACAAAATTTTTAGGCCTCACCCTAGATTCCAAATTTAATTTTCTCCCCCACATTAAGGAACTTAGGAAAAAATGCCAAAGGTCATTAAACATACTTAGAGTACTCAGCCATACGGACTGAGGGGCTGACAGAGATACCTTGCTGCTGCTATATCGGAGTCCGATCAAAATTGAACCACGGATCCATAATATATGGAGCAGCAAGGAAGTCTTATTTAAAAATACCAGAACCAATATAAAATGCTGACCTGCGCCTCTGTCTCGGCGCGTTTCGCACATCGCCAATTCCAAGTCTTCATGTAGAGGCTGGAGAAAAAGCTTGCAATGCAGTACATAGTCAAGCTAAAATCCAAACCCACGAACCCTGCTTTCGACTCCTTATTCAATCCTACAAATGCTGAACAATACATTCGAAGGCCCAACGTCATACAGCCGTTGGGACTTCGAATTAGAGAATCCATCAAAAATTTAACCCCACCGATTGACCAAATTTCTAAAATAGAATCCCCACAGAATCCTCCTTGGCTAATTAATTAACCCAAATTAAATTTATCCCTCCTTAATTTCAAAAAAGAAAATACAGACCCAAGCATACTACAAGTCCACTTTACGGAACTGCAAGAGAGCTACGGAGATTGTGGCACCAACTACACTGACGGATCCAAAATGGATGGAAAGGTCGCGTGTGCCTGCTCCTTTCGGAACAAAACAATCTCCCGTGGACTTCCTGATGGATGCTTCATCTTTACGATCGAATTGCATGCACTATCGCTCGCACTTATGGCCGTCAAAGCATCAGAAAGGAGGACATTTATAATCTGCTCTGACTAGAAATCTGCATTGCAAGCTCTGGGGCGGATGAAGACTGACATTCCATTGGTACATAAGTGCCTGAAGCTGTTGGACCAAATAACAGCCGGCCATAGGGATGTCACCTTCATCTGGGTCCCCTCCCATGTGGGCATAGAGGGAAACGAAGCCGCAGACAGAGAAGCAAAGACCTGAGACAGAGTATTGCCTCTGCCACCTATCGAGAGTGGCAGGACCGATGGGAGGCTGAGACTCACAATACACTCAGGCAGATTGTGGCGGATGTCAGGTGGCGGCCCACATCTAAGGGTCTGACAAGGCGTGGTAGCATGACCATGTCCAGACTTAGGATTGGCACCTACATCACGCACTCTTTTGTGCTGAAGAGAGAGGTGACCCCACTTTGTGAGTACTGTGACTCTCACCTCATCGTGGAACATATCCTCATTGATTGCCCCAGATACCAGGATGTCAGGGAGAAATTTATTAGAACACACACCTTGAAAACACTATTCGACAATGTCGACCCTGGGAAGGTAATAGGCTTTGTCTGGGAGGTGAGGTTGTCTACGAAGGTCTGATTTTTGAACTGTGAACATATATTTACATAAGATTTTTACCAAATTATTAAATATTCACTACATTTACTATTTTAACTGTGAATAGACCTTGTTTTTAATGATTTAACTGTATAGAAGTTAGCCCTTGTTATGTAAAGGAAGAGTGATCCTTAAAGGATTACGGGCACGACATGGCCTAAATTGTGCCGATTTGCCTAAACTCAAAACTCAGATTCTTTGAGCGTGTGGATCATTTGGATCCACTGCCAGTCTTTCAGGCAGAGCAGCCGCGAGGGTAGTAGCCGCATGCGTGCGAAATTGTGACGCCCTTTTACCTTTTTTTTTCTAGAAAAAAAAATTCATTAAGACAAATCTTGACAGACAGTGTGATACAATATAAATGTATTTGTGTAGACCATTCCATTCCTTCCTTTGTTGTATCACTCATGCTCTCTGGGATGTTTTAGTTCCAATTTCAACTTTATTTTATTTTCTAGTCATAAAGTCCTTCTCCAGTTGTATCAGTAATTGGAAAAAAACCCAGAGAAGTTTCTAGTATTTCAACATGAGATGTATAAGAAACAGCAGCAATAATAATTTTTGTCGGTATGAGGACTATCTGGTGTAAAATCGAATTTTTAGAAATGCTATGTGTGCTCACAAAATTTCTGATTTTGCGAGCTATAGGGCAGATGATGTAGATGTTGGAGATATTTTTCACAGAGTAATCTGAGGTTTTGGATTTATTCTGTTGTGCTGCGACCTTGTCTAAAACCCACTTCTGATATGATATTGTCTTCTATCGGTTTTAGTCGATTAAATAAATTATTGAACAGTACACTGCAGGGATGGCATATGAGGCTGATGGTGCGGTAGTTTTGAAAGAGTTGTAAATTGCCTTTCTTTGGAAGGGTGATAATGAGTGATTGGGTTAGGGTTAGGGCCATTCTCCTGACTGCCAGATCTTATTGCAAATCGTACAAAATGCGTTTATCATGGTTTCTCCTCCCGACTGTTAAAGTTCAACTCCGGCCGATTTTCCCCTTTTCGGTGATTTTACTGCTGATGCTACTTCCGAGCAGATGATTGGAATGTCGTCTATGTTAGATACTACCGGAACATTTAGTATCTCTGTATCTCCTGAGGTTTCAGAGTTATACAACTCTGAACATTATTCCGTCCATCTTTTTACTAAGTTAAGCATCTATTGTTTTTGTCTTGTATTGTGTTAGTTCTTCCATGCTTTGAGATAGTGAGGTCCTTCACTAGTTGGTACGCTTTTTTACTGTCATTCCTGCTAAGTTCCTGCTCAATTTCTTGACACTTATTCTCTATCCACTTTTTCTTCGCTTCTTTCATTTCCCTTTTTATCCGTTTGTTGACGCTTTTGTATTTAGTATTTATATACGTTGGACATAATTTAATTGTAACCTTGTTTTCTAATCGCCTTTTCCCAACCTTTAGACAATCTGAGATTTTTCTATTATATAAATAACTTTGGGACTATAACTCACAATGTTATACTTTTATCGTAAAATAAAAAATAATAATTTTAAAGGCATTTTTATTTTTTCGGCGGCGACCCTCAAAGCCTTAATCTAAATATCTTTTTTTCAAGGAACACACCTGTTGTATTTACAATGTACTTAGGGCCTATAAGTTTACATTATAATTTTTAAAAGTAAAAACATTATACAAAGGGTTCTTAAAAATTAGGCATTTTGCGAGTGTCAAAACAGTCGAATATCTAAAGAGTGTTTAACCATCGTGCTGTTAGCGTCTTATTCTGACCAAAATAGGTCTCGCTTAACATGAAGATAATAAAATAATAAAAATATACTTACACTACTTGTATCTCGATTGTCACTCACACTTCAGTATCGGCCATTGCCCCCAATTACTTTATTTTACTAAATTTGACCTACCTTTTTAAATACGATGAATAATGAACTGTGGATGTCAGGAGAATGCGTTTCTGGCAGTGAAGAACGCAAGAAGATGTTTGACGAACCCCACTGGGGGAGAGAGCTTACAGCGCTCCCCCAGACCCCCTAGCTGACAAGGGAAGGCCCAACAAAATGAGTTTTTGTTTTTGCCGAACTTTGAGTAACACTGTTCTAGTTGTAATCACATTGGAGGGGGGTGCGATTTTTTTCCAAACCCTAACCCTAACGACCAGTAAACCCTAACCCTATGCATAAACGTGAGTATTTAAAAAAGCAGTGTTTCTCAACTTTCTGCCAAGAAAAAAAAAACCAGTCATGTTGAGCCCTTTCTCTTGATAGCTTGGGGGTCTGGGGGAGCGCTGTAAGCCAAAAGCGTTTTTTTTTCATTCTTCACTGCAGAAACGCATTCTCCTGACATTATTCATCCTATTAAAAATGTCCTTTTCAATAATGTTTTACTAAAAAAAATATTCTAATTTATATAGGCCCTTACTACATTGCAAATAAAACGATTTGAAGATACCTGTCATCATCATCATCATCATCAAACTCCATTAGAGTGAGGGCTTGAGAGGCTCAAATCCTCTCTTGCAAAAGCCCTGGACAGAAACCCTGCTGTCTTGCGTAGTGCATGAATGTCGCCATACAGGTCGAGAATTTTGGGTTTCACAGACCTGTCGAGACGGAGATCAGCAAGTCTGGGGCAGTCAAACAGAATATGAGGCACGGTTTCCTCTTCTTCCCCGCAGCGGGGGCACCGTGAATAGAAATTTGGCCATAGCCGCGAGAAATATGAGCCAACAGGACAGTGGCCTGTCCTGCACTGTGCTATAATAGCTTTCTCAGGCCTGGACAGCCTCCACCACGGGGAAGTGCGGTCAGGGCGCCTCATGCGCTCCCAGACTCCACGGGCTTTTTGGGACTTGTCCCATCACTCAAACCACTTTTCCATTTCTGTTTTTTGTATTATAGCCAGGGCTTGATGAAAGCTTACAGCCTGATCAGTGGGTGGAATTTGCCCTCCCTGGTGGGCCAAAGAGTCTGCGATAGTGTTGCCAGTCACACCTATGTGACTCGGTACCCACTGCATTATTACAGGGGTGCCATAGCGTTGTTTGATGTTATGTGAGAAGATACCTGTAGAATATTAGTGTTACACAAATAAAAAACTAGTGTTTAAGAAGGAAGACATATTAGGAACCCCATTTATTACGTAAACACAAGCGGTGTTGCACTGACGCGCTAGTGTGCAAAGGTACATATAATACTATTATGTTACATCTCTCTTCTTTAATTTAGAAAATTTATTTATCAGAATAACTAACAAACTAGTCAACTACAAAGTCAATTCAGTTCATCACAAATCAAGTCTCTTGGGTTTGTTAACTATTCTGCCTGAACGTGTTACGTAAGATTCATGTGGTCTAGAGGTGTTAGAAGAAGCAGTGTGTAGTGGCGGCTCAAAATCTAGCGTAGTTTGTAATCCTGGACTCTCTAGATCTAGTGGTTCTGGTTGTTCTGAGATGTCATCTGGAAAAACATAATTATTGCCAAATCTGTTTGCTTTCTCAGAAGACTTTCTGATGTGTTTTCTGTTTCTTCTGTAGACCTTATTTCCACTTTTGACATTATATGATCTAGGCTTAGAATGCTTCGAAACTACTGTTCCTGGTTTCCACTAAAAATTAAGTTGCATTCTGACTGCCGTTCCGTCTTGTAGTGGATTATGACTCTTAACTCCTTTCCTCTTATCAATTAATGTTTCTGAGACTGTTTCTCGGAGTCAAAGTGTTTCTTCGCCATCTTGAGATCTGGTGTCTTGGGTGTGAGTATTTCCTCGCTCGAAGGTAACAAATTTCTGGGTCGGCGTCCCATGAGTAATTGTGCTGGCGACTACTCAGTGGAGTAGTTATGTAGTCTGATAGAGACAGAAATTAGTCTTCGCTTTTCTTCCAAAGTTTCTTCACTGTCTGAATAGCTCTTTCAGCCTCGCCATTAGAACTGAAAATGAGGACTCGACATTTCATGCTCTATTCCGTATGATTTACTGAAATTCAGGAATTCCCTTGAAGCGAACTGTGGCCCGCAATCTGACCTTAACTTTCTAGGTATTCCATGGCATGCGAATATACTCTTCATTGCTTCGATGATATCTGATGTAGTTTTATGTGACTGTTCTTTGACATCAATAAACTTTGAGAAGTAGTCAACTAGAAGCACATAATTTTTACCCTCAAAGTTAAACAGATCACACCCAACCATGCTGTATGGAAGGTCTGGTGTCTTGGTAGGCATTAGTGGTTCTGACACATTTTAATTCTGATGTTCAGCACAATGCTACAATCCCTAACTGTCACTTCAATGTCTGCATTCATGCCTGGCCAATACAACACTTCTCTGGCTCTCTGCTAACACTTGACTACTCCTAAGTGAGACTTGTGAATCAGATTACTGATTACTTCCAGAAGCATTGAAAGTTCTTTGCTTGTACAGTCTTGAATCTCACTGTATTTCGAATCACTTACAGAGATCATATGCACTGAATCATCTGTAAATTCACATGTCTGTATATCAGTATTTGGTAGATGTGCACGAGAAAGTGTATCGGAGATAAACATTTCCTTGCCTTTTCTGTAGACTTTCAGATCATACCACTGTAGTCTTATTAACATCTTCTGTATTCTCATTGGTGCTGACAATAGAGGTTTCTTGAAGATTTGCTCCTGAGGTTTGTGTGACAAGTCAAAAACTCGCTGTCAGAGTCACTCAAATTTATCACAGCATTAATTATTATTTTTCATTATTTATTTATTTTATTTTAATTATTTCCCCATCCTACCCCCAAATTCTTCACCCGCACCACCTTTTCCGCTCCAGGCTAGACTTAGTTGACCACATTGGAGATAGCGAGGCCACGTCTTTCGATTTATCTTCCCTTGACCGGTGCAAAGATACACAGACTCTTTGATCTTATCGGCAGGATGTCTGACAGTCGCAGTGGACACCACCTTGCGTGGAATGCAAGTCACTCCCCCCCCCCGCTTTCTCCTACGTCTCTCTTTAATCTAGGAGATTACTCGAGTCAAAGCGCCTCTTGACGCTCCCATCTTAAGTCTAATTCACCCACGTGTAAGATAATTCTAAGCCTAGGACATTTCCTGTTTCCGCCCACATTTTCCAGGCCTGTATATAAGGTAAATTAAATCAAGTCAGACTCTCTCTTTCTCATTCGAGCTGAGCTATCGAGTCTGGACTATATCATTTATTCTCACTCCTAGAGGAATACCTGGTGGTAAGCCGAACTTAATCACAAGTTCCCAATTAATTACTTTGTGCATATTTCTCACTGGAGATTATCATGTGTAGTTTATTATTTCATTTATATTTAACTAGTGCATTGTGTATTTCTCACTGGCGTAAGTAGAAAACATAAACATGTCCTATGTATGTATTTATGTATTGCATTAATCTATTAATGCTACGTTGCTCAATTGATCGTTGATGCAACCATGTATATATTTGTACATCTTCTTTTATTTCCTTTATCTCGGTTGACCGCCTTGATAATTTTACTAGCGCACTAATACTGCGTCTAGAAAAGAGATATGAGTTATCTCCCCTGGATTGAATTATCTCCCCTGTAGTCATTTCACTCTAACGAGAGTTGCGCCGCTTGAACGGACACCCTCTCCATTCAAGCGCGCTCCATTGTTCTCGACCCACGGTCATATGTAAACAAACCGTCTTGGTCGCTGACCACCGCCCAATTCACCCCCCTCTCTTTCTCTATCCACCTGTGCTATTTATTTGAGATTATTTTTTATTATTATTATTTCCCCTTTTATGTACATTTTATATTATTACTTTCCCTTTTATGTACCTTTTTATATTGCTACTATCAGCCATCTATTTTCCAAATCCCATTTGTCATCATCTCCCCATTGTGCTCTAAAGCAATTTTACCAATCTGACGAATGCACCTCAGTCGAGGGCATCGATAAGATGCATGAGAGACATGTTCTAACTTGTCTTTATTTATCCGCAGCCTCCCTCAGGTGTCTGCCTATTTACCTGCCTATTTATTGGATCAACGATCTATTTACCTGCATATGTGCTTAGTGCTATTCAGCACTGCACTTTCCTACTGAGATCTGCCTATTTATTTGCTATTGCCTATTTGCCGCTTAGTGTCTACTCGACACTACTCAACTATTTGCCATTTACTGTTCAGTGTCTACACGACACTACTCAATTCTACTACTTGGCGCTATCGGCATTGCCCGCCTATTCGACAGCCCACCTGTCATCTTATTAGGTGCGACGTCCCTATGGACTCAGGTCTGTGCGAGACGTCATAGCTACGTCATAGCTACGCCAACCCTCAGCAACTCACTGGACATATCCTGTCAACTACGCTGCCCACGGCAGATCAGCTCTGCCCGCAGTAACCTTGTGCCCACGGTAGCCGGCCACCCGCCCTACTGTGCCCACTACAGATATTAGAACTTGGGATTGAGACTCCACAAGAACTATATCACCGGCGTCCCTCTATCCGCTAGAGCGCCACCTCCAGCTGAAGAACCTCAAGCCAGGACACAGTCAGCTGCGACATCAACAGGAAAACCAGCTATGTCAGAGGACAAAGTGACATACTCTCTTATTAAGTGCAAGAGTGATGATCAAAATACATTACTAATTAGAGATAGATGCAAACCTTCCCCCTTTTTATTCTTATATGTATATTTATGTAAATAAATATTCTTCATTTTAAACTTTTGTATCTATCTTTCATTGCTTGTCTCGTTGCGTGCTTGCTCCCGATTCATATGCTGATAGGTTGGTGTGTGATAGCTTTAAAAAAATAATCATCCCCTAGACATTAAACGCGCCAAACACACGTCACATTTCCCCACCTGTCACAGTTTGTGATCATTAACTGTTACTTCTTTACCAAATATGTAGCAGTGAAATTTGCTTGTACTATACACAATTGAAAGCATTTCTTTCTCAATTTGAGCATATCTTGTTTCTGTATCTGTGAGAGCTCTTGATGCGTATGCAATTATACGACCTTCCTGAAGTAATACTGCCCCCAGTCCATCTTTACTTGCATCACATTCTATCTCTACGTTCTTGTTGACATCATAATATGCCAAAACTGGAGGGTTTGTACAAAGATGTTTCAATTCTTCAAAACTCTTGTTTTGTTCATGATTCCACTGAAATTCTACATCATCTTTTAGAAGCTTTTGTATTGGAGCATCTGCTTGACTTAGATTAGGAATAAATTTTGCTAGGTACTGAATTAAACCTAGAAATCGTCTGATTCCATCTTTATCTTGAGGAGCTGGCATGTCAATAATTGCCTTTATCTTTGCTTGATCTAGTTCTAAACCTTTCTCTGACAAGTTGGCCCATATAAGGTACTCTGTTTTGCCTTTTCTTGCACTTGTCATAGTTCAGCTTTAGATTGTACTCCGTTGCTCTTTGCTTTATTGAGATCTTTTGGATCAATACATATTCTCACTTTGTCATTCCTGAACGAAACAACCATGGAGCTAACCCATTCAGTAGGTTCATGTACTGGAGTAATAAATCCATCAGCGTGCATTTCTTTAAGTTTTTCTTCCACTTTCTTGCGTAGCGATGCTGCTAAGCGACGTGGTGGATGGATAACTCCTTTAGCATTTTCCTGTAACTGAATCTTGTATTCTCCTGGCAGTGTTCCAGGTGTTTTCAGCATTTCAGGAAACTCTCTTTGTAACTCGTCTTCTGCCTTGGATTCTATGCTGTCAATCCGTTGTAGTAGTCCTAAACATTCTGCTGTGTCACCACTCAAAATGTTCTCTTGGCTTATGTCTACTACCTCAAATCTTGCTTTCACCTCTTGAATATTATTTTTCAAAGGTAGCACCACTGCTCCTAAAGTCTTAATAACATGATTAGAGTAAGACTTGAGCGACTTTCCTGAATAAGCAAGTTTTACTTTGTCTTTGAGCTTTTCAAACTCTGACTTGACAAGAATGTTACATCTTGCACCAGTGTCGATACGAAAAATTAATGTCTTGCCGTGTACGACTAGTTTTACAGTCCACTTGTCTTCAACGACATTGATGTTCTCAATATTACCCTTTTTATACTGGCTACTTGCAGTACTAGCAGGTACAACATTTTCATCACTGTGGCTGTCATCTTCTATCAGATTAACGTTTCGTCTTTTTCTGCACATTTGAAACCAGTGGTTTTTCTTCTTGCAGAAATTGCATGTTTTGGCCTTATGTAGTCTTCTATTTTCTTTAATAGCAATTGCGGATCTCCCTCTTCACTGTCAGTAATATTTAGAGTTTTGTAAACTTCTCGGCCCTGTTGACCTATCCACATTCCCAGCCATCCGGCTTTTTGTTTACTATCGGCACCAGCTAACGGTCCTTTGAAACAAAAGCTCACCTGCTGTTGAAACCTTAGAAACTCTTGATACAGATCTATAGCATTCCAATTCAAGATTGATTGCTCAAAATAAAAAGAAGCCATTATTAGATTAATAAAAACCTTTGTCTGGACAGCTTTTTAAGTTTTACTCTGACACCATGTAGAATATTAGTGTTACACAAATATCAAACTAGTGTTTAAGAGGGAAGACATATTAGGAACTCCATTTATTACGTAAACACAAGCGTTGTTGCACTGACGCGCTAGTGTGCAAATGTACATATAATACTATTATGTTACAATACCCCCACATATTTAGATTAAGGCTTTGGAGATCGCCGCCGAAAATAAAAAAATAGATAATTATATTTTTTTTTAAAAGCTCATTTGTAAATGATACATTTTGTTCAATAGGCATGTCTGTAACTTTCTTTTGTTACAGAACTATAATTCAAAGCTTTAACAAAAAATTTCGGAAGTGAGAGGAGACCAATTAGATTCTATTCTAAATTTGTTAGCATTTTATGGGATTGAAGCATAAATTATGAGCTATAGTCCCAAATTTATTTAACTAGAAAAATAGCAGATTGAGCAATGGTTGGAAAAAGGCGACTAGGAAAAGAATATTTGGGTTAAGAACTCATCTCAATCATTACTCTTATACTGAAAAATTTCGTATGAATTCTAAATTTTCCAAAGCAAATTCTTTCTTTAAAAATTATTATAAATTTATGTGAAATTACATAAACTCTGTCGCCATATTTTACTATTCTGTTTTAAAACATCATGTTTTCATCTGGAAAGGGGAGGGCGGTAGAGTAAAAACAATTAGTCCTCGATTTTTTTTTTATAATTTCTGCTAATGATTGCATTTGGCATTAAAGAATAGGGGTGGGGCGACTCGATATAAGAATTTAATTTATAGCATATATAAATTATATTAGTGACAGATATTTCTTTTAGTTTGGTAATTTCTTAACTATAATTCAAAAAGAAAAAGTATAAGTTAGTCATATGGGCAGGAGGCGACTGCATGTATCGCCCCTCCCACCTGGTACAACCCTTTTTCATTTTATATTTATTAATGATAAAATTTGAGATTAAAGTGTGTGTGCGAAATAATATACAAATGGGTTCACATATCTATACGTAGCTTATATTATAATATTCAACTAATTATGTTCACAAAATATGATTTCCCCTTAAAGATAGGACCGACTCCCCCCAATCAGAGGGCTAGAGTGGGGAGGACAGTAGATGCAATCGCCCCCCCCCCCACCCTTACCCCACCGAATTGACAAAAATACCAGAAGGGTAGCGACATGATATAAAAATCATATTTTAATTCAACTAATTTTGTTCACAAACTATGATTTTCCATAAAAGTAGGACCGCCCCCCCCCCCTTTAAAGGGTTTAGGTGAGAGTGGCAGTAGAGGTAATCGCCCCCCCCCCCCCACACACCCAATAGGGGAACGACATAACACCAATAACACGTTTTAATCATATAGATATTTAATTGATGCTGTTAGCAACCTGTGATTTGTACAAAATAATTGGACCGCTTCCCCACTCGAAAGTTTATTGGGGAAGGCGGATTGATGCCATCGTCCCCTCTCGACCCCACCAAATCGGCCAACATACTAGAGGGGGGGGACAAATAATCTAAAAATACGTTGAAATATAAATAATTAGTATATATTATTAACATAAGTAATTAATTCATATACAAATTGTGTGAATTCTATACTAAAATTCGTCCAAAACCGCGGGGGGGGGGGTCGGCCGAGTGGGGGGAGAGGCGATCGCCCCTACCGCCCCCCCTCCTGGATCCGCCAGTGGTTGTAATATGACCACTTTTTCTTATTCTCTGTTATATATATATATATATATATATATATATATATATATATATATATATATATACATAGAATTAGGGTTTACTGGGCATTACGGTTAAGGTTCGGAAAAAAAAATTGCCCCCCCCCCCTCAAAAGTTCTGAATCCGCTAGTGACTTCAGTCAAGTATTATTTCTTTCCCTTGTTTAATATACCAAACAAAATAATTTATTACCAAAAGTTAATTAACTAATTGGTTAAATTTTGTATTGATTTTGTTGTCTGGTAAAAGAAATAATTGTGCAAATGTTTAGCTTGATTCGAGATTGGGTGTCAGAGAAATAACGTGTACAGACATACAGAGTATGTTTATTAGGCTTTGTAGAAAGGAGACGTTCCCAACATAATACACAACACATTGTCTGGGAACAAATCAACGGTCGTAGCCAATGTGTAATACTAGTCTCTGTATAAACTAAATTATTTCGCCCTTTTATAATTGTCTTCTGTATGTTTGTTTTCGAAACCTTAAATGTGCACTGGACTATGGTTCGTTGCTAGAGCCCACTAGACCTAGCAGCGCCATCCTAAACTATAATTTTAATTTAAATTACACCAGTTTCTCAATACACAGGGCCGTCCTACAGATTGCGGGGCCCTATGCGAAACGGATTGCGCGAAGCCTAGTCAGGGTAGGGATAAGGATAATAAGTAAAAATGAAGATTTTGTATTAGAAAATAAATTCGTCTTTGCATTTTATTCATACTAAGTATAAAATCACTGTCAAATTAACTTTACGAGCCATCTATAGTAGATAGAAGTTTCCTACAAAAAGCCGATAAACATTCAGATCTGCCTTTTAGATTTACTATCAACTGGCAAAATATCGCTTTTGTTTATTTTTTAAGAGGTTGAGATAGATTTAGATCTATATTTATATGCCAGTGACTATTTAAGTAAATTAATTGAACTTCTTGTTTTGGTTAAAATTCGTCTTATTATTACATTCTTATTAAATGAAAGCTGACAATGCCATTTTTTTTTAAAATCGCGAATAGATTGGTGTTTTCCGTATTGAAGGGTACACCGAAACAATTTTGTTTGTTTTTAAGGAGATTTGCATCAGTTTTAAAAAGATTTTAATAATTTCATGAGATTTTCATGACTTTTCGTATATCTTGCAGTTTCAAGAGAGTTCCAGGAACCCTTTAATAATAAGTTAAAATGGTTTAATTTAATAATTTACACTTAGAATTCGCGCGGGGCCTATGAAAGTGCGGGGCCCACTGCGGCCCTGCACAAGAGTCTCCGTTGTTACCACTGATTCTCTGGGTTCACTAATATTCGATTCAGGCTTCTGCTCAGTGTTACCGCATATCAACGGGCGACAACCTAGTGTAATTGTAATTGTAACATATTGGTATTCTATGAACATTTGGTCACTAGCGCGTCATTGTAGCACCGCTTGTGTTTACGTAATAAATGGAGTTCCTAATATGTCTTCCCTCTTAAACACTAGATTCTTATATGTATAAACACAATTATTCTACAGTAATTCTTTTACCAAAACTGTAAAATCTCTTAGTCTTTAGAGTTGTTTTCGAGATGTCTGTCCATCAAAGTTTTTGTTTTTTGATCGTATGGTTAATTCGCAAGGTGTTAAGAGGAATTGTACAAAAAATATCTTTTCTTAAATTTTATTTAATACTTTTTTTTGGGCAGGCATTACCACAGCATGGAGATATTTGCCCATTATGATATCATTGACCGTAACGGAACTCGTTTGGCACAGGGAAGTAAAGCAAGCTTTTGCTTAGAAGATTCAGCCTGTGATCAAGGTGTTCATCCACAGTTTAACTGTAAGGGTTACGCTGAACAAGGTAAATCTATTATTAACATATAAAGGTGGGTTGTAAGCATCAGGGAAAATAAATTAACTTGTTAGATAGACATCTGTGTACTCTATTATCTGTATCACTTAGCTCTAGTTCTACCATCTGTTTATATATAGGGTGCCTTCACGCAATAATGGTTCTCCATAATATAAATCATAGCATATAAAATTTTTACTTTTTAAAGACGATTCCTCATTTATAAAAGCTAATTACTTTTTATTACATCTGTAAGAGTGATTACTTCTCTTATAAAAAATTAGGACAAATTTTTAGCCTCTCCAATTTCCTCCCCACCCTCCGTGTAAATAAGTCCTAATTGAAACCATTTATAAATCTATTCAGAGTATAGAAGATTCAAAACCAACAAAATATTTTTTTAAAATACTAAATTAACAAAAAATACCTAAGTAAAAGAACAGCAAAAATCATTGCATATATCTCAATACACCCTTTTCTATGTAAAAGGAACTTAATTAATTACCACTAATGGGCAATATCGGACTAGTCCGTTTCGTTTCTTTCATTAAAAAGTTGAATCACAAATTGGGCCGGAAGTGCCTTTTTTCCTTTTTAAATTAAACTGACATTATTATGCTATAATTTTAAGTGTGCCTGATAGAGAAAAAAATTCTGCACAAAAAAAAAGGGTAGTTGGGATATAACCCGATAGAGGCTACAAAAAGAAAAGACCTGAAGCTAGCGAGTGAAACTACACATTTACAGTACTTTATTTGATGAGTATTTTACCCAAGATCTGAGCTGTTGTTTTTTTAGGACTAGCTTATTTCAAGTACCCGCATTTTCCGATACACAATTTCATACACAAAATAATTGTGGAAAAAATTGCAGTCATTTTAAAATTTAAATGATTAGTTAAAAAGGTGTTACTCTAATCAATTTTGAATATTATGTCGTTATGAATGTCACTGTTTATTTTGTGTATGTTCTAGTTTCTTAAATTTTTCTTGAGTAAAGGGGTCGTGTAATCTTAATGGATATGCCTGATTTCTCCAAGCAGCCTTTTTAAAATATTGGTCCTAAATAATGCTATGTTCATAAACGAAAAATCGCATGCCTGCATTATGATGAATGTATGTGTTAGTTCAATATAGTTTATATTACTAGGTAACTAAAAATAACTGTATAAATAGACGTAAGTTTCATTTTTTTTCTGTTAGACAAAGTCTTATGGCAAATTTTTGTTTATATCCTTATTCTAAAAAGGAATAATAAATAGAATTATACAGTAAAAATAATAACTATGTTGTTTTTTTTTTTTTAATAGTTTTGAAAGTCTAACTGATAAGATTACAAAGACAGTTCGTGTTTTTGCAAATATACACAAGGTACACTATGTGTCAATCCATCTCTTTTAATTGTTTAGAAATGAGTGTAACAATGTAGGTTTCGATATTTTTAGCTTGAATTTAAGAAGTTACAAACTTCAAACAACTAATATATTGCCTCTTCCATAAAACTTTGTATTTAAAAAATAAATTATCCAATGCTCGAGATCCTGGGTACCGGCACCTTTTTTTCAATGTCGGAAAAATTATTACTTTTCTTGTATTTCAACGTTAATTGTTAATTTATTAGTAGTTGAAAGTTAGGCAATCTATCACTGAGTACCGACACCTATTTTCTTTTTACAAAAAAAAAAAGCATTTTATATTTATATACTTTGTATACAGCTTACTTTCAGCCAACATGCTGTATTATTAACAACATCTATACGTGAAAGTCTCAATCATCTAGAGTCTTAGACTCGATTTAAGTAGATTCTAGACCTAGATCTAGTAGGTCTGTTGGCTATTACTATAAAAAAAATATTTAAAAAATCAGTCATTAGACATCATTAGCAATTTTATTATTAGGTCTAGGCATTGAATTAATAATTAATAAATAATTAACTATTAATAAACTATAATAGATCTAAGCCTAAATACTAACTTATTAAATAAGTAGAAGTATTATAATGAATATTGTATAGATCTAGATTAACTAGATTATATATAGATCTATAGATACATCTCTAGTCTAGTAGATTAAGTATTATTAGATCTATGTCCTATGTTCAGCAACAAAGCCCATTGATTATCGAATAGGTTACTTATTAAATTCATTTATGCATTTTGATTGAAAATGATTAAATGGCAAAATTTATACTTTCTACTTTTAGTGCGTTTAGTTAGTGCGTTAGTAATATATGCGTTGTTGTTTTTACATTTATAATTTGCTCTTAATACTCCTTGATTTTTAATTTTTATAGGGAATTAAGATAAATATTTTTTGTAGGTCAATACATTTTTGTAGAAGGGAACGTTTTTGTTGAAAATGCAAATTAAGACAATATTAGACAAACCTATTAAAAAATTCTTTATAATTGATTAATAAATAATGTTTTTGATACTTTTTGATGGCCCCCGAAAAGGGAAAAGACGCTATTAGTTCTATATGGAATGTCTGTCCTTCCGTTCCGTTTAGATCTCGTAAACTAGAAAAAGTTAGTGAAAATCCGACATCATAATATTTTAGACCATTCAAAGTTCTGATTCAACGGCTACTTTTTTCTTTTCTGAATGCGAAAAATCTAATTTTTAAATCACTTATGAAAGCAGTTTTTTCCTAAAAATTTTACAACTATTCACTATTAATAGTAAATAAAAAACACCGGAGGCTCCCTAGTAGGGAAGATGACTATTGACCATATTTTAACACGGTTTTAGATTTTTTGTGAAATTTTTTTTTTTTTTTTTTACATTTTTATTGCTAAGTTCTGTTATACTAATTACTACATTTACACACAAAATTGTTTACTTTTTTAAGTTGGACATAATTTAAAACAATAATTAATAAGTAGTTTTTCATACTATCGCGTGAACTGCAATGGCATTACAATAATATAGAACACTAAATGAACTAAAGGAATTTTTTTTTTTTTTTTTTTTTACGAAATGTTATTTTTTACTTGAGGAATAGGAGATTGTCCCTTTATAAAACATTTAGAGCAATTATATATTCATTATAAGACATTAGTTAGGCCAGGTTCACATCTAACTTCACATTTACTTTTACCTATCCTTTGGTTTGTTGACCGCTGACACAAGATCCGTCAACCTTCTTTATCCATACTTCTGTCATTTGTCTTTGATAGAATTTCATTCTGATGTTCTTTCTGAAAATATTGAAACCTGCCTTTTTACCTGCCTGGGTGGACCACTTCAGGGGCCTATTTTGAGTTTGTGTTTTCCACACAAACTGTCTTTGTAACCTTGTTTGTATTATAACTATATTGCCATTTTTTATTCCCCATTTTCTCTACACAAGGGATATCACTCTTTTTCTCTGATGGGTCTCTTCTCAAAGTATCAGCTATGAACAAATTTTTGCCTTTGACATACTGAAACTGGATATCGTAACGATAAAAGGCATCATTAGACTTTGTAGCCTTCTCTGAGCAGAACTGAGTGGTTTTTGAAGGATGTTTTCCAGTGGTTTATGGTCATTCTGAACTATAACTGTCCTGCCATACGTATACTGGTCAAAACGTTCCAAACCAACAACCACTGCTAACAATTCTTTTTCAATCTGTGCCCATCGTTTCTGAGTATCAGTTAATGATCTAGAAGCATATGCCATCTTGTAATAACGCTGCTCCCTACCCATTTTGGCTACTATCTGCTTGTAATGTAAGCTCTTTGTTAGGGTCAAAATATATCAATGTGCCATGTCGATATTTTCTGTTTTATCTTGTTGAAAGCTCGTGTGCATTGATCAGACCAAAGAAATGTGTTCTTTCTGATCAACTCTGTTATGGGTTGTAAATCTGTCGACGTCTGGAACAAATCTTGCAAGATATTGAACCATGCCACAGAATCTTCGGACTGATGAAATATCTTTTGGAGCATTCAAACTCAAAATCGCAGATACTTTGTTCGGGTCTGGTTTTATTCCTGCTTCTGTAATAATATGACCCAAAAAATTAATCTCATCTATTCTAAAAACAGACTGTTCGTGGTTCAGCTCTCTTAGGTTAATATCATGATTTCCGAGTGCCTCTTCTTTCGTTCTTCCTCTTCCTACCACTATAATATCATCAACGTAATTGAAACAGCCTTTCAGTCCTTCTAGTGCTAGATTTAATCTTCTCTGAAAAATTTCTGAACTCACTTTCAGACCAAATGGTAATCGTTTCCATTTGTATCTACCAAAAGGGGTTATCATTGCTGTCAAATTAGATGACGCTGTGTCTAGTCTGACATGCCAGAAAGCTTCTTGCACATCCAATTTGCTGAATATTTTGGCATCGTTCAAATCTGCCAATATGTCATCTAAAGTAACAAGATTATAGAATTCCCTTAGTAAAACTTTATTCAGGGCTTGTGGATCTATGCAAATCCTAATTTTTCCACAATTGCCATCTGACTCATCCACTCTGTAGGCTCTATCACTGGTTCTATGATTCCTCTCTACACTAGGGTCTTTAACTCCTCCTTCACTCTTTCTTGTAAAGCAATAGGGATCTTTCTACACGGCAGAACCTTGGGCTTAATGCTGCTATCAATCTTTAAAGACACTTCTCCTAAATCACCCAAATCACCAGTAAACTTTGGATTACAGTCTTCTTCTTGGTTATTCACTACTGATGCTATGAACCTATCCTTATTGACATTGATTAACTTCATTCTTGTTAAAGTTTCATGACCTAGAAGGCATGCTAGATTATTTGGTACAGCTATATATTCCACCTCAAATGTATCATTAGTTTTCTCATTTCTCGTCGTTAGAGTGGCTTTCCCTATGGGTCTCATTTCAGTCTTATTCCACATTAGTAATCTTTGCGTTGCCTTTTCTATCTGATTCTTATTTACGTATTTTTCCTGGATGGTATTTACATCAGCTCCACTATCCATTTGAAACCTTACACGGTGACCATTTACTGTCATAACTGCTGTCATCCTTTTCGTTTTGTGGTTCTCCAAAGACATCACCCATTCATTTTTTACCATCATGACATCATCTCTTGTGTCCGACTGCAGCTGTCTTTCATCGTTAGACATATCATCTGATACCTGCTGAATTTTCTTTTTGCATATCACAGCAAAATGATGTCTCCCCTTGCAAGCTAGAAATGTTTGTTCTTGAGGGTGTTGATGATTGGAGGGTTGGCTTGTATTTGTCTCAACTGTTTGTTGGCGGTCTCGTATGCTCTGCAAATATCTCTGCACACTATCTACTAACAATTTCATTTTGTGGCATTCATGTCTATTACCAAGAACTACTCTGTCTCTAATCAAGCTTCCAAGCGTTCAAAACAACACGTTTTTGCTAGTCTTCTCATATTTGTTATGTACTTTTCAATGTCCTCGCCTTCTTGCTGTTCACGAGTATTGAAAACATAGCGCTCATAAGTTTCATTCGTTTTTCCATGCAAAAACTTTCAAATTTGTTCACTATTTCTTCCATCTTTCTTTCTTTTCCCTTCTCAATTTCAAGACCTTCATATATGTCCATCGTTTTTGTCCCTATAATTGTTAGAAAGGTGGCCACTCTGACCTCCTCTGATTCTTCCGACAATTTAGTGGCTAACTCGCCAGCTCCGGTGAAACTTTTGCCAACTAGCGGCCATGTTTCCTTCTACCTCAAGCGGCTCGCGTACAGGAAGGAAATTTCTAGCTGCCTTGAATTGTTGCCTATTTATTATTGCAAACAATAAACCTTTATATACTGATTAATGATTACCTTTGCCACCATGTTAATTATGATCTAGGTTCACAGTCAGCAATAAACAAACAACAACCATGGCGGAGAATGATACTTTATTATATTGAACGCGTGCACCTTGGCGCACCATATCAACACCTTTAAATAAAAAACACAATTAATTAATTACGGCTATTTGATCAAATAAGTGGTCTTTTTTTTTTTATCGTAAGGAATAATAAATAACTGTTTGAACTTGATCCGAGAATTGGAAGAAATAGAGTATACAAAATTTGTACCAGTGTGAGTTGATATTGACTTTGTACGAAATATATAAAAAACTAAAATACTAAATAATAATAACAAAGCTTGTCTTTGAGCCCCAGCTCTAACCTACATGTTTTGTCACATCCAGGGCAAGCATAACCATTGTCCTACGGTGGTCGATTAAGATGTTCTTTTCGCCGCCTACGTCTGTCCTCGGCAGCGGATTTTCATTTGGTCTCAAATGTGTATCCCCCGGGCTTTGTGAGTGACCTTCAGTTGTCTCGTTCTGAAGCCGCATGCAATCGGCAAGTTGATGCCTAAACTTGTCTTTAAAGCATTTAAAGCATTTCCGTGGGGCACCTCTATTACGTCAACCACCTTTTAGCTCTAAAAAACAACAGCTGCTTTTGGCAGTTATAGTATTGATATTTAAGTATTTTTTATTTAAAGGTGTTGATATGGTGCGCCAAGGTAGTATATTGTAGAAGTACATATTTGTATTGTCCGAAATTAATTCTACTAAGCAAATGATTTTTACATAAGACGATTCGCAAACTCTTCCTGAACGCCTCTTATATATAACTTAATACATACGGAAATTCCCACGTGTTCAAAATGAAAAGACTTAAGTCAAATTTAATTTTAACATAATTTTATTTAAAAATATAACTGTCGAACCAGAGGGCTGACCAGGTTATAAGATCCTTTCAGTGTGTGTGTGTGTGAAAAAAATTGTTAGACTGTGTGACAAGGTGGTTTAATTTAATAGTTGGCCGTTTTAATGTGTCTAGGGGGCTTTATAGTTTGAGAACCCACATTTGCACGAATTTTAATACAGGCACAGCTTTAAAAATGCTGGCAACAATGCTATATATGTATAGAAATACATACAAGGTTTATTGTACAAAGAAATGATAAAGTATAATGATAATGAATGGACTGGGATATCTAGTGTATTTACATTAGATTTGAGAGCCAAGTGGTTTGAATGTCATTAGGCTTTTTTCCTTAGCTTATCTGTGTCCGGTGCTGCCTTGAGGAGTGGTGTGGTTAGTGATGATGCTTGTCTGCGGGTGGATTTGCGGAGTGGGTCCAGGCCTTGGGAGGTCCAGCTGTTTGTAGGGGCAGGGATCAGCTGCGGCTACTGTCAGTGAAGCCAGTGACGGGTCTTTGGTGAGCATTGTTGTTTGGACGCAAGTGATGTAAGAGCAGGGCTGGTATTAGCAGATCCGGTATCAGAAAACCTGGCATCAGCAGACCTGGTATCAGCAGACCTGGTATCAGCGGTGAAGTCACCAAGTGCAGATTACCTTAAGACAAAAGCTGCAACGACATGATGGATACGTCGGTTAGCCATAATGACACACTGGGTAATAGATGCCTTTCTGAATGATGTGTAGAAACTATAAGTCAGTGTCATAAGGGAGCTAACAAATATTGTATCCCGCCAAGGGGGATAAATTGCCATAAAGGGAAATAACAAGTAATGATAATTAATAAGGTAATACAAGTAATGTTCACCAGCCACGGTGATTATCAAATACATATATTGCTTACATAAATGTTTTCACATAAGTAAACATGGAGTATAAGTAAATAAACATGATTTTACAGAAGTAGTATATTCTGGCCAACATGGCCGATAAAATAGAATACATAAATAATACAGGGATTCCTTACAATACGAGGAAATGACAGTACATACATAATCGGTAATATGACATGATACAATATAAAGATAATTCACTGCCAAGGAATTAATCAATAATAATACGTATGGGGTCATGGTGAGCGTAATTCATCAGAGATAAATTTATAATGGCTAAGGTTCTAAATTCATATGGTAAGAATTATTAATAAATTCTAGTCCATATACAGGGGATGGCTTAAATATTTAGCCCCAAAAAGCCATGATACTTACATTATCCATAAGGAATACAAAAATATATGCTTTTCTAATTCATTCTAACTCCTCAAGCAATTAATATCTTACTGTTTGTTAATTGGATCTTTTATTGAACTGAGTTTGAAAGAGGCTCAAGGAATATATATTCTACACTGTGTTTCTTCAATGTGTCCAAATAGAGGCATTAAGGCACTTCTGAATCTGCATATGTCATGTGATATGAGAGACAATACACTATTCTATTGTGACCTAAAATTGGCAAACAGTCAACAACAATTTATACCGTCAGAGACAATCCATGGCGCCCGTTGGACCCGTAACTGTTGTCTCAGTTGCAGAATCTGCCAGACCGAATGTCATAGTTGCTATTGCCCTCTCCCGGTTGTCTCTGAAGCTTCAGTACCGCAAGACAGCGTGAGTTTGAAGTCAGTACCACTCTCCTAGGTGAATTTCCTTACTAGGCTGACGAGCTTCATCTGCCTGAAGCTCCCGGTTTTATGGCGCCAGGTATTCTCCTTTTACCCCGGCTTAATATATAATATAATTTTTGTAACCAAAACACTCGCATTTGGCTGAAGCGCAATTAGCTTTTCACACTTTACTGTTTCATACATATACTAAACACAAATGAATCGCAGCACCAGGGACCAGATTTTTAGAAGAGAAAGTGAATTAAATGCTACGAAAATAAGGCTCAAACTGCCCTGGAAACGACAACAACGCACTAAGCAAACTTAACCTCAAGACTCTACCATCTCTGTGGCATTTTACGTCTCGTGTGACTAAAGAGGCCAATCCTTGATACACAGCTGCGATCGCAGGTTGGGCATATATAATCACCAGGCGCCGTTGCATTTTCACCCTTCTTTCTGCTTCTGTTGTGTATGACATCTGCAATCTGTGACCCTTCCTTTATGCTCTCTCTCCATGTGGATCTGTCCAGTGCCACCTCTTCCCAGTTGCCAGTGTCGATTTTGAAGAGCTTATACATCCGTATAACGTAAAAGTGGGCGACCAGCGGCTCTCCTGCCTTCTATTAGATCGCCATACAGGATGTCCTGTGGAAGTCGACCTACTGGCATTCTACGAACGTGGCCAAGCCAGCCAAGGCGTCTGCTGCTGATAACAGAGCGGATGTCCTGGCATCCTATTCTATATAGCACTTCCTCATTGGTTATCTTATCTTGCCACCTTCCTAACCTTGGTTTTTGCCCGCAGCCTTGATACATTAAATAGTTTTCCAGAGGATCTTGTATGGAGATTCTACACCATCCAATAAAACATTATTCTGGACAGTGTCATTTCGCCCTTATGCAAATTACCACCGCAAGGAATGGTCACATGCCATAGCTACCCTCCCCCCAATTCGCAAAATCCGTTCACAGACAGCCGTTAGGCATATGTATTAGACAAACAATGGTTGTAATTTTGTCTCTCATAATACAACATAAATACATTACATATAGAAACTTCAGTGGGTATGAGCAATAAAGCTGTGAACGTAAATATATTCCTTGTTGCATTAGGACGACTAACATGGAACAAGGAAAAAGGTGCGTGGCAGCTGAGATGAAAAAGGAATTAGCGATTCAAGAAGGGCAGAAAAAAATTAACGGTTGAGCTATTTTTGTACTCCTACCTAGGATGAGCAGGATGCTATTGAGGCATGGGAAGCGCATGGACTACATTCGAAGGAGCAAATCAAGAAACAACTAAAACATCATAATAAGGACATCTTGGGAAAGCTAGGTGAAATGAACGAAAATTAGCCAACACGAGAAACCTTGTTGTTGGCGATTGTGCAGATAGTGTTTTTTCACCTAGAAATCATCGAGTCAAGAGAAAGAACACGTCCATTCCAGGTAAAGCGTTGAGACGCCGTTGCAAAGCAGCATTGAAGAAGATACCCTTGAGGTGGATAGGTCACACCTTTCGCTTGCAATCAACATAACCAAACTGGAACCCACAAAAAAGAGAAAAAAGGAAACGGCACATGAATACATGGCGCATCGATTTGGAAACCAATGCCAAGCAGATGGAAAAGACATGGGAAAAGTGGAGAAAATCTCTCAGAATCGAGACGCCTATGCCACAGAGATAGAAGTCACTCCGCTATCAAATGCAATCAGTAGATACTTATATCTGATTAATAGTTTTCACTCTTTTCTGCAGGAATTTCAAACCAAAGTTAAATATGCTTATGTAATTCCCAAATTCTTAAATTTTTATTCACTGGCAGGAATTTTTAGGTTTTAGAAATGTTTTAATCCTCATTCAGGCAACCGCGCTTGAAACACTCTCTTTTACTTGTTTGTTAATGAAGAAATGTACACCACAGTTATGACTGATCACCGCTTTGATTAAAATTTCTTTAAAAGGCTACTTTATAAACAAGAAAGAAATGTACTAAACATGCTTGAGGTTTAACTTAGAAAGCACTAGAAAATTATGCAAATGGGCATTTACAGTAAGAAAAAAAAAAAAATAGACATAACTGGCGCTTCTAAGATCTAATATAAGATCTTTATAAAGTAAATAGAATTACGCCAACCTATCAATCTTTTTGACTATATAAATTCTTTTACATAATAGGATAGGTTGAAAAAAGTATTTTTTTCTTTTAGGTTTATCCGTGAATTGTTCAGATAATTATCTGTTCGACATTGACTGCCAATGGATAGATATTACAGATATCAAGCCAGGTGAATACGAATTTCTAGTAAGTCTTAATTTTTCTTTAAAATTAAAAAAAATATAAACGTAGACTTCGATCGAGAAACACACATTTTCCTTTTAGATTCATGGGCGACACCAAAAAAACCTGGAAGTAAATACCAAATTGGGCGATAACCGACACGGAATTGAACTAGGCAAAGTGAACCATTTTACACTTCAATTGCCAAAACGCATTCTTTGGTCTGCTCTAATCCCCCTCCAAAGCCAAGTGAAAACAATATGTTGTTGCTCTTCCTTTCGTTGGCCTCTAGTGATTAGAATCCTTGCGCAGATCCACTCCGCTAATATCACTCTTTCTGCATTGCTGCATTGTATAGCGGTGTTTGCTAATTTTTGCTTAGTCACTTGTCAAGCCCAAAGCCTTGGAAATAAACGAATAATTCTACCCCACGCATGAAGCAGTGCAGCTCTCCTCCACACTTCGCCTGTCGTTAGATTTCAACGGAGTTGCATTCGCATTCTAGATTCTTAAGTCTTCAAGCACGCAAGACATTTGCGATGCATATTGAACACTTCATTCATGCATCCCTCATCGGCTCTCGCACTCAAATGCTGAGTCGTGTGCATGCTGAATAATAACACCGAGGTACTTGGGCTTTTTATCATTACATTGTAGCTCTTCTGGTTCCTTAAGAATATCTTGTGATTGTATTTTATTTGACGTGTAGTGATTAAAAGATTTTTTAATTTTATGTAACAGTAATTTTTTTTTCACAGATTGAAATTAATCCTGATATGCTTGTTGCCGAAAGTAACTTCGACAATAATGTAGTAAGTTGTCGACTCTACTACAGTGGATTTTTTGCAAGTCTACGAAATTGTCATTACAAAAGCTTATTGGACTTCAGAAAGCCATAAAAATATTATGGTTTACACAAAGCAACCTGTATATCAAAAGCTGTGCTTATTGAATATTTTAAAAAATAAAATTTTATATCTATAAATTATTTTATTTTAATTTTTGTTTTATGTATATAGCGATAATTTGGAAAGGATTAAACAAAAAATAGTAGAAAGCTATAGAAACATGGAAAGCTAAATTTAAGGGGCGGTTCACCTCAAAAAAAAAAATTTCTTTAATATGATCTTTAATGTACTTATCAAAACTGGTTTGTTGGTACAGTAAAAACTTAGGAAATTGTGTGTCACTTTTGTGGTTGACATCTTTATTGTATTTGATTTTTAAAATGCTATTTCTTTCTTTCTTTTAAAATATCTTAAAACATATTGTTATAAACCTGGTGGTGGCACAGATGGGGGTAGTGGTGTGAGTGTAGTCAGCTGACGCAAATCGCCCCAGGCCAGCGCTAGACGAGCGGTCAACCGTGACGAGCTACGACGGTCAGCCGAGACGAGTGTCAACACGGCGGTTCGGGAAGGATCGACGGCGGTCCGGGAAGGATCAACGTCGTGAACAGAGCTCAGGAGCGTCACGAGAGTTGTAGTCATCTGACCACATAGAAACGTCGAGTGGCGTTCTGTCCGGTTCGAGAAGGCCAGTAGGGACCCTATATAAGAGCGGAGGTGTCGCAGTCAAGACGGTTCACGGCAGGGGTTCAGAGCCCGGTTCACTACAGTCCGGTCGACTACAGCACAGTTCAGCGGTGTGGTTCTGTACGGAGCATTACGACGGTTCAGTGCGGAGTACTGTCAAGTACAGTTGAGACGGCTGGCGTCTTGATCTTGGTCTGTGATCGAGTCCGACACAACTAGCCTAATGTGTGAAGTCAGTCCTGAACTGTTGAACCCAGTGCAAGCCCGGAACGAGACGGAGAGGCCAGTGCAAGAGTTGATACGGCGGTACGGTGTTATCGGAGAGATATTTGAACAGTGTACGTGTTGCCAATTGTACAGTATTGGCTGTTATTTATTCAACTATTAAAGTGTTACGTTACTCTGGAGCCATGAGTTGTCAAGTTCTTTAGGTTGGTGGTGTATGGTGCAGTTTGCAGAGAGCCTGGATAGTGAGATTCGTAACAATATGTAAAATAAATATATTTGAAAAAATAACAGCACACTAAATATAGTCTAATAATGTTAAAAATTTGACAAATAAGTTGATCAAAAGAAATGAGAAAAATATATAAAAATACAAAATGTGATCAATGGATTTAAAACTTTCATGAATATTAAACTGAAATTTTATGTACATGTGTGCTTTAGCATTTTTCTCTCAACAACTTTTTAAAATTGCATTTCTTAAGATTTTCTGAAAGCAAATAAATGGCTTTCTTGCTGGCCTTAAAATTAAAATTAAGTTGTCCCACAACAGCCAAAAAAAAAGTTTTCTTTTTCTGGATTAGTATAGATTTGGTCATCAGCGAATCGACGTATTCGTACTTTGAGTTGCACCAAAGATTTGGATAACTTGTCGATGAATATCTTACAGAATATTTCAGCGGAATGCGTCGCCACCATGGCAATTACAGAATTATTCTTGTTTTTAAAACAAGAAATAAAGTACTTCAAATCTGACAGAAGCTTGATAATAGGTGATAACTAAGGCACAGGTAACATATATTAATTTGTAGCTTCTGATCTCTAGGTTCCATTTTAATGAAGCAAAATGTCATGTCCACTTATCATTAATTTTAATATAGATTTGGATCAGATATAAAGGCCATGTCAGAGCTTGGTTGCACACTCAGACACTAGATTTAGATCTCTGTACATAGATCTACATCTAACATTGATTGTGTAGGAGGAGCTCAAGCTGGTTAGTCTATTTACATTCACATGATTTGAATCAAATCTTCTAGACGTCTAGAATTAGATCTAGAGATTTAATTTTAGACTAATGTTTATACGAGCTTCACTACGAGCTTCAATACGAGTTTCTTTTATCTGAGATGAACTCCATTTGGAAGGATTAATCCTCCCGTAGAGCCTTGGCGAGAAACTACTCTACCAAACTATCCCGCAGCTCTCAAGGCTGCACACACTTGCAAGAGATGCCACACTGTCTCCACGACTCTCCCCGGTGGCAACGGGCATCAAAATTTGGCCGGAACCTGGCAAAGTAAGCACCAACATGGCAGTTCTCGGATTAATGTCGTAGCTTGGTTAAACGGTTTCTTTTTACGGAGTTTTCCCCCTATATGGAGTAGTGCCGTGATTATCGCCCTGAGTTCTGCGTCAAAGCAACAAGCTGCACCCTATTCCTAACTATTCTATTTAATTCTTGTTACCAGGCGGGTCTATGACGTGTGCCGGAATAGGTCCGGGTAGATATCTCTTAGCCACACCCAACACTGCTGCAGGCATGAAAAACTTCACTACAAGGACCAAAAGCAACATACTTCTCAAGTTGTCTGAAAATAATCCGATCCAATAGAATGTAACCACATTGACAAACAAACTGTCACAAAAATAATATTTCATGTTGCTAAATGTATTAAATCTCTATCAGGAAAATGACCTGGTAAGGAAATCAAATAATAATTTGTGAAAGAACATTTGTGAATGCTTACTTTCCTAATCTGAAGTACCGCTTGCTTCTTGCACCTGCCAGAAGTTTAATCACAGTAAAAAATGAAGATGTTCCGGAGACAGAAAGTACATCAACTGCAATGTAGCGAAGATGTTCCGGAGACAGAAAGAACATCAACTGCAATGTAGTGAAAAATGATTTCAATGTAACGTTAGTAACACAAAGCTGGATTTGATGTCTGCACTTCCTCTTTCATTTTCAATAATATATTTTTGTTTAACATGGGTTTCCACAACGTTAGTTATCTAGCTAAGTACAGAGAAAAAAAACGATGCAGAAGAACATATTATTTGTGATCTTGAAAACACCATACCAAGAATTCTTAATATGGTGAAACAGGAACAATGTGAAACTGTCACAACAATTGTAGCTATAAGATTGCGCGGTATAAATTCTATTTATTAGGAATTTAATTATATGACGAAATATATTTCAAGACAATACACGATTACATATTAATTTACTAGTCCTGTCTTTTTTCTTGAACTGTGGGTGAGTGCTGGTCCACTTTTTTTCTTCTCATTTCTTCAATTTAAGACTTAAGATTTTCCCATCTTTGACCATTGGTCAAAAACTGTCCTGGCGTCAGTCAGAAGACAACTAGCTCTTGTATGCAAAGTAGGTGAGGATGGGTTAAACCAATTTTTAAACGAGGATACCATCGAAACTGGTAATAATTTTTTTTTAACAAAAATATCAATTTTACAAAATGTTGTTAAGCATTCGTTGCATACATAATATTCATTTATGTAGCTGTTACTCCACCAAGCCCGACTAAGAAATGAGGATGGATGGTTGTAGAAAAAACACTAGCTAAAAATCTAACAGAAAAGGAAAGGTCACCTAAAGAAAATAGAACTAGCTGGAAGGTTTATGACCTATGTCGGTAAAAACCAAACCGAAGCTGAAGACTAGAACCACCACCATCTAAACAATAAACGTATGTATGATACTGGTCAAACCATCAGCGTCTGTTCTCCTTACAAGTAAATAAATAACCTCTATGTAAAAACAACCGGTAAAATTTATATCTGCTCCAACTATCGAGGCATAGCGCAGCTTATTGAAAGGAATGAAAGATGCCGTTAAGCCTTATCCTGCAAGGTTGTAATATCGAAAAATTTTTTACATCATTTTTTATTTTTCTCATTTAGCTTAATCATTATCTTCTATATCTGTATTGTGTTTAACCCTAATAATCAATGCATGCAATTTTGCATAAATAAGAAAATTACTTTACATGATACAAATATGATTACAGCAATTTCAATTGATAATTAATAAAATAACGTCATCACGGGCTCCCAAATTTATGCACTGCTAAGACATTGTCGTTGTTAATTGTGTCGCCAAAACTATATTCATGATCACTAAATGAAAGATGGTTGCATTGTAAAGTTAAAAATAACGTTTCAGTCGCAAAATGTCTTCAATGTGCTCCTTATTGTACCATGTCTGTATGATCGGCAAGCTAGTTGATGTACGCCTATAATTTTTTTTTCCTTTAAACGACTTTTTGTGAAAACGACAAAGAAGCCATTCCACGAAAAATGTATATTTTGATTAACTATTCTAAATCTACTTATCTGTTAATGGAACAAAACAAAAACAAAAACAACATTCCTCCATAGAGCACACAACACAACCAGCAGACCTGACCTAACTTTTATCTCTACAGACATTACCGACTTCTAAAATAACAGAAAAAAACATGGCCAGGAAGACCCTACTAGAGAGAACAAGACAAATTACAACAAATTGACAGAGCTTATAAAATACAAAATTAAAGAAAAAAAGAAAAAGTGGACCACAACATGCGAACAACTAGATCTTAACCCTAACCTTCTGCACCGCTAGCAGGGAAAAACCAAATAACAAACCCCCAGCCTATAAAAGGCAATGATGACCAAACTGTCAGATCTTTGACACTCCCTTCACTCTATATGAGCTCAATTCAATACAGCCCTAAAAAATCTCAAGAAAATCCCCTGGACCCGATAAAATAAATGAAATGATCTGGGGACTAGGACCACAGGCACAAAACTGTATACATGGGAAACTGGAGACATACCACAGGAATGTATGCTACAGGCATGTGAAATTATCTGCCCCGAGAAAAAGAAGCTCTTCGAAGGCATAAGTTTGTCTGCGAAAGTTGCAAGAAGGATCACCGAGCGACAAACTGATTGCCGCTGCAAAAAACTTTGTAGCATATTCCATGGCACTGGACGAGTCTACTGTTGTAACGACACACCGTGTCGTATTCATTCGTAGGGTCGACAAAAACTGGAACAATGTTGAAGAGCTACTGGACACGACGTGTTTGAAGAACTGGAAGCTTGTATTGACAGGTGTGGAAAACCGTGGGATTAACTTGTTTCAAAGTACATTGAAGAACGCGATGGATGTTGTCGTAAAGACGGTGAACTTCATACGTGCACGGGGTCTCAACCACAGACAGTTTGTCATTTTTAGCTGATTTAGAAACGGAATACGGAACTCAGATGGTTGAGTCGTTGAAAAAAGCTGCTGAGATTTTTTGAACTTCGACGGGAAATAGCATTGTTCATGGCAATGAAAGACAGAGACCTCAGCTCAGTACCAAGTTTTTGTTGGATCTTGCTTTTCTTACTGACCACGCAACATTTCAATGCACTCAATTCACAACTACAGGGCACAGAGCAGTTTATTACTGTGATGTTTGACCGCATCAAATTCAGATGCAAACTGACTTTGTGGGCCACTCAGCTGGCAGATGGAAACCTGGCTCATCACTCTTTTCTACAGAGCATAACGGTTGAATCACAGTTTGAAAGACTACTTTCATGACACATTTTCTCCATACTACTGAAAGATTTTGAACACCGCTTCCAGCAATTCACTGCTCTCGAACCACAGTTTTTCGTTGCCACTCCGTTCGCAGTTGACGTGAAAAACGTTCCAGAGGAAGTCCAGATGGAACTACTGGACCTACAGTGTGACACTGTTCTGAAGCAAAAATACACTGATGTTGGCGTTCCAGATTTCTACCAGTTTCTTCCAAGAGAGGTTTACAAATTTATTCTACGCAGCTGCCAGAATTCTAGCGATGTTTGTAGTACGTACGTTTGCGAACAGTTTTTCTCCAGAATGAAGATCAACAGAACAGCATTACGATCAAGACTAACTGATGAGCATCTATGAGCAACCTTGCGGCTAGCCACTTCCTTCAAGCGACTTCAGGCCGAACGTCGATGGTCTGGTCTCTGCCAAAAGCTCTCAACTGAGTGGACAGAAACATAGTGACGAGCCATCTGCACAGTTTCTGCTTTTTTATTAGTGATAAACTTTATTTTAGTGTTTAACATTGTAAAAAATGTTTCTCTTTTCGTGGTGCGGCCCGCTGATTATTACTTTCGACTCTGGCCCACATGATGATATGAGTTTGAGACCGCTGGTCTAGAGGTTAATTTCGATAGGCGGTGGTGAGTCACAGGTTCGAGCCTCGGTGGGCGCGTGCCCTTATTTTCGTAGCATTTTAATTCACTACTTTATCTTAAAAACTTGGTCCCTTATGTTTAATATATGTATGTATCACATTTGTTTCAACACCTAGCTTTAACACAGAGAGATAGGAAAAACAAAAAAAGCAAAGAACTTTAATTCGATTCGAACTAGCCCTACCAATTACCTGATTTTCAAACATAACGCCCGGTCTAAACTACAGTTAACCAACCATTAAAACACATTTACTAATAAATAACCTTAACAAAAGCATCAAATCCACGAGCTCAAAAAAGGCACGCTCGAAACAATTGAAAACTACCCAAAAACAGCTATCCATATATATACCGATGGATCGGTCTTCAAAGTCACCATCAATGCTGGTCTTGGTGCCTTGAAATAAGTGCACCGTGTGGCAATTACTGCTCAAACTTTCAAGCCGAAATTGAGGCAACTACAGACAGTAGAAAACAAACATGAAGGAGTGCAATCACCATCAGATATTGTTGTCTTACCAGACTCCCAATCCACTCTGTAAGGACTTAACTGCAACACTTCAAACAGCCCAAGGGAGTTGACAACACTAATTGTGATAATCCAGAAGATGATTAAAATTAAATATCAATATCACACTACAGTGGATCCCTGGACAAATTGGTATCATGGGAAATGAAAAAGCAAATAAGCTATCAAAGGCAGGTTCATCTATGGAACAACCAGACAGAACTGTAAGCAACTCCCCCTTTGCAGACACTGCGCCCACCGTTATGAAACAAACCATATCCTCTTTGAATGCCCCTCCCTAATCCACCTTAGGCAGACTCTACTTCTACTACAGCCCAACATAACCAACACACCGTGTACGGCAGTGCTGAAGAAAACAGCACACTTTTTTTCCTTGGCACTGTCTGCAAAAGAGCTTACAGCTCAGCAGCAATAAAGCTGGCTAGAAGAAGAAGAACCTACTTTGTTTTATACTTTATTACTGGTTGATAATTTAGCTATTTAAACAGAATTTATTAACAGATACGCCTGTGTAACGTATGAGATGGTGAATGATTATGTATTACATTATCCATTATAAAGATATAAGAGGGATCACAAAGGTACTGTACAATCAGTGTTGTAAAATGGGTAGATGTCTGTGTTCATGTATTTCAGACCATCAACTTGTCATTAGGCTCGTGTTTTAAAGCCACAAACCGCTTCTGGTCTGAGCCTGATATTCATAGTGGCTAAGAAATGCCAGCAATAACGAGGAGTTACTTTATTACTTGACACATTTTTTAGAACATGATTATCAAATCAAGACACAAATAACACAATAGTAGGCTTCGAAGTTAACACGTTAGAAAAAGTAATAAAATAGTGATATTGATTTACAAAATAATACACATCCTTTTAAAGTTAAAGCAAAATAAAATAAACGTATATATGACAAGTTCTTTGTTTCAACAGAATTATATTAAACGTTGAATATATTTAGGAAAAATGTTTTTCGGCATTGTTTAATATGCGTTTTGTACGACAGTCATTGATATTATTCGATTCGAGCTATCCCGACAAGACCAACGTCTAATCTTTCGACTCAGGACCGGACACAACAAACTGCAACAACACATGTACCGGAAACTCAAAATTGGAACCAGTGAAATCTGCCCATGTGGAGTATCACCAGAAAATGCCGACCACGTCCTCTAAAACTGCTCTCTTTACCAAGAGGCCCGTATAAGACATTGGCCCCAAATCACTCCAATATAAAGAAAACTATATGGAGATTTGGAAACCACTGCGCAGTTCATCTCATAATGAACAAAATAATAATGAGAACGATGAAGAAGAAGAAGAAAAAGAATTGATAATTTGCACAGCGACGCTGAACATTCTTTCCGTAGTTAGATCCCTAATTGACATCTCCCTCCAAGTAAACAAAGTGTCAAGTGACCTCAGTGTAAATATCTTAACAATTGGTGTTAATCCATTCTGGCTTTAAAATGGTCAATGTCTATATCTCAGCAGAATGTTAGAGATGAGTGCAAACAATTGGGTTCCTGTCTGTCGGGGGCTTATTCCTTACTCCTTTATATTATCGGACTAGCTTAACTATTGATGACCGACTATCTCGAACGACCGAGAGAGATTTATTTGGTGCCAGCAGGCCACCATTCAATCTCAGAAGTGGGCAGAGACAGGCAGGGAGATTCATAGGAATCCCTTAGCCGAGCTAGTAAAATTAGGTCTGAAATTACAAGAGAAAATAGAATTTGTTCATGCAGAAATCTGTTAGATAAAAATCCTGTATCTAGGCACATAAAACACTCTAAGGTAACAATGGTAGACTGCGTGATGTCCTGCTGTCAGTGGAGAATGTGATGCGTTTGCCCATGTAGCTGATTAGCGTCATCTTATCTTATCTCGAGCTTAGGGATGCGCAATTACGCAATTAAATGTACAATTACGTGTAACAAATGTTGATAGAGTTTCCGGAACATGTCTTTTTGTTCTTAATGACCAATTTTTCATTTATTTTTCGAATTCACCCCAGAGATGGAAAAACTGAAATAAGCTGGAGCCGGAAAAAAGAAAAGAAATACAAATGTGGTCCGCAAAAAAAAAAGCTACGCCGGCAGTTTCCTTGTATCTCGACAAAATCATCCAACTGTTGGAAAAACTTTCTGAATCAACGTTAAATGGACACTAGAAGTAGTGTAAAAATGAATTTTTTGTTTGTCTGGAATTCTGGTGAAATCTCCTTAATATAGTTCAGAAGTAACTAAAAATGATGAGAAACGGACGAAAGTGATCATCCAATCCACCGAAAAGGCAAAAGAAGGTAGAGAATGCTATCGATTTCCTGGACATCCTTTTAATCATTCAACATTTTTAGTAGGGAAAATGATGGTTTTTCCAGATGTTTGGGATTCTAATTTCCAGCAGTATAAGCAGTTTTATTTGATAACTGTTGTTCTGTTTTGTTAATCACCAGTGGTTTCCTTCTCTAAATTTAGTTTTTTTTTCATTCAAATTTTGCTTTGCTGTTTTTTTAGAAATACCTATTATATATAAAATTATTGTCACTGTATTGGAAAAAAGACTTTTTTTTGCATTATGATTGCTCAGCTTTTTAGAAAGCTTTGACGACAACCTTTGTTAGATTTGCAGTTTTGATATAGCTATTGATATACTTCTGTGAGAATAAATTCTAGTCATAGTTATTAGAAATCTTTAAGTAAGCAAGCTCTTCAGAAGAAAGTTAGGTTAGGCTGTTTTTTGCTTTTCATTCTTGCCCTGGGTATTACCAACTTATGTCCCACATTAGTAGAGTTGTATTCGATCAAAAGTTAATTTCCTTGTATGCTGGGAAGTAGCAGTTGAACATATTAATATTATCCATCTGGGAGATGCCCGATTTTCTGATTCTGATGTTGTACAGTTACGTCTGTGTTTGTGATTTTTAAAAGGTAAGGATTGAATCTATTTCCCGTATGCAGAAATATTTGCATTGTAGTATTTTATGACTTGGAGTAACTGCTCCTCTTATCTAAACTTTGAGCTTCGGGTGTAAAACTTAAAAAAAAAAATCCACTGCCAAGCATAGTTTTCATTGTCTACATAAACGATTTGCCTTGATCAGTTGTCGCAAACTGCTATTTGCGTTTGACATTGTCTAGCTGACCTGGCCCATGTTTAGCCTGGTAGACATTCTTGGTGCCCCATTCGAGCACCTACTCGATGAACTGCAACTCCAGCGTGAAAATACCCAAAAGTATCCAGGCATCACTATAAACAGAAAGCTCTCAATTTCTTGTTAATTTTACTGTACCAATTAGAATGCAGGCTGTTTTATTTATTAAGTACATTATCTCATGTCATGATGTCAAATGTCAAAATGCAAGCTACGTCCATGATTGTGTTTCTACAATAAGAAGGATATCGGCGACCTAACGATCGGTGAGTTAACATTCTTCCAAAAGAACGAAGTGTCAGAATGTAATAAAGATTAATTATGCACACACACATGTTTTTTTGGCGGGGTGGGAGAAATAATCCCCCCCCCCCCAAAAAAAAAATCCTGTTTATGCCCATGCCCAAAATGTCTGGACACCTTACATTATTTAAATTTGGACTTCTGATTCTTCTATAGATGTAATCTATGTTAGACTTTGATCCATAAACTTCACATTGGCTCACTAGCGATCCAGAACTTTTTAGTGGGGGGGGGGGGATTTTTTTGCAAACCCTCTCATGTTGGTGGCCTTTCTCTTGGCAGCTAGGGGTCTGGGGGAGCGCTGTAAGCTTTTCCATTGCGTAACGTGGGAAAGCCAGACTCCAAGCGTTTTCTTGCTTTTTTCACTGCAGAAACCCATTCTCATGACATCTACAGCTCAATTATTTACCCTTTTAAAAAATGTAGATCAAATTTAGTACAATAAAGTTACTTGGGGGCATTTATTTATCGTACTATTATATTCATGTTAAGCGAGACCTCTTGTAGTAAGCCTTTTTATGTCAGCATAAGACATCAATGTGATCGATATCTAATTTTCATAATCCTTTTGAATGAATTTTTAACTTGAAGCCCATTGGGTCATGGGTGACCCACTAAGTAAACCTTGTTTTATTATACTATATTATATTATATTATATGGGGGTTTTTACCACCACGACAATAGTGAGAAGGAAATGAAAAAAAAAAGGTCGCGGGTCCAGTGCGTTGAAAAAAAGACCAATGTTGTTGCTGTAAGATGATATAAACCAGGGCAGTTAATATGCTGTCTACCTACTCTCAAACATAACCCAACAATATTGTCAAAAGATATGACAAAAACAAATACATACCTTCATTTACAACAACCAGCAGTTATCAAACTGTACAATGAAAAAATGGGAGGTGTGGATCTCCATAACTGTTTTATTTCGAAACATTCCTTTCAAATGAGATGGTACTTGTATATATATATTCGAAATATATTTTTTTAAAAAGCTCATTATATAATTTGTTCAATAGGCCTATTTGTAACTTCATTTTATGACAAGCTCTAAACAAAAAAAATCTGAAGCGGCAGGAGAAATTTAATCTCTTCTGGGCCTTAACCCTAAGCTGCTTCATCCATCGCATTCAGGGTCTGCTTTGGGTCGCCTGCCTTTTGGTTTTTGCCTGTCTGACATTCTTTCAAGGTCTGTTCTTTTTTATTTCCGTCACTATTGGTGGGTCTTCATACAATTGATATATCTCATGGTTAGTGCGTTTTCTCCACCCTATTTCATCCTATATGGCACCATAGATTTTCCCAAGAATTTTTCTTTCCCAAGTATTTCTGTTAGTAGGTCATTTTTGAAATTAATAGTACTTCCTAGATATTTAAAAGTTTTTACGTTTTCAAAATCGTTGTCTTTGATTTTGATATGTTGTCCCTCTGTTTGATTGTCTCTTGTAATTGCGATGTACTTGGTTTTACTGTCATTGACCTCGTCCTGCTGGTCGAGATGCTTCTTCTAGTTGTGTGAAGGCTCTAGCGATGTCAGATGTTTCTTTACCCAATAAGGCAATGTCATTGGCAAGGTTTATGCAAGGTATTGTAGAGGTTGGCTGTATATCGTCCCTGTTGGTTGTGGACCCGTGTTTTCTCTCCTGAAGTAGTTAGTGATAGTTCCCCTCGTGTGTATCAGATGTGGTCGGTTGATTTGTTGGGTCTGAAACCACAATGGTAGTCACCTAAGATTTCTTCTGAATATTTTCCAAGCCTCTAGTTATAAGCCTAGACAGTAAGTCGCATTTAGAAGAGAGATTCCTCTGTAATTACAGCAATTTAACTTGGATCCTTTTTTGTGTATTGGGGTTATAAGAGCCGTTTCCCATTTTGTGGGTATTACTTCTTCTTCTAAAATTCTTGTTATTGGTCTGTGTTAGTAAGTCTTTCCCTCCATATTTAATTAGTTCTGCTGTGATTTGGTCCTCACCTGGTGCTTTGTGATTCTTCATAATCCAAATTATTTCTGATGTTTCAATGAGTGTTGAAGGGATCTTCCTCCATGTGGCAGTTCATATTCTCCATTGTCTCCATCTTCAGTGGTATTTAGGATCTCCTCAAAGTATTCAGCCCATCTTAATCACCCTGCTGTTTTCTGTAAATAAGCTAACCATCTTTGTTCTCACACATGTGTGATCTAGCTTGAAATCCGTTCTTTTCATCTTGAATTTTCATATACATTCCTCTCATGTCTCCCTCCTTTGCTAGTTCCTCAATTTGAATAATCTTGGACTTTTCCCATTCTCGTTTTTTCTTTCTCACAACTTTTGTGGCCTTTTGTGGCCTTTCTTCTTGCTTCATTGTATGGCTGTCTAGTGTTCCTGGTTTCTCTCTGTAGCATTATCATTCGGGCATTGTTCTTCTCTTCTATAGTTTGTCTGCATTCATCATCATACCACCCTATTTTCTCGTTCTTTTGTTTAAGTCCAACTACCTCTTCTGCTGTTCTTTTGATAGCATGTTTTATTATTTCCCAATACTCATTTATGTTATTTTCACAGTCCTTTTCTAATGTTGTTAGTTGCGTTTGGATTGCCATTCTATAAGTTTCTGCAACAAGTGGATCCTTTGTGAGTTTTTGACAATCATATTGCTATGGTCTCTTTCTTTGGTAATTGTGTATGGTACTTATTCTTTGTCTAAGTTTAGCTTTTACTAGTAGGTGGTCTGAGTCAGCATTAGCTCCTCTGAAACTTCATACACCTAGTATATCTGATCCATGTCTCTTATCTATGAGTATATGATCTATTTCATTCTGGGTGTTGCCATCAGGTGAGATCCAGGTAACCTTGTCAATATTCTTATTTTTGAATCTTGTGCTGCTGATAGACATTCCTTTTCCTGATGCAAAATCCACTAATCTTTTGGTCTCTTCATGTTATAAGCTTTCTTTGTCAATTGTTTGATGAAGGCTGGTTCCTTTCCAATTTTTGCATTGGAAGGACTATTTTGATGTATAACCATCTGGTGGCTGCCCCTCTCAGCTCTCTGGGTAGCTGCCTTTATTTTCGGGTAAGGTACCCTAGCCTTTGTGGATCCCTCCAGTTCCTACAATGCAGCAGGTTTGATTTTGGTCCACCACTGATATTTTATTTCCCCGGTACCCACCTTATCTGGAAGGCATTCCCCTATCCGCCACATGGGGAGGCGCTCGATGGGAGATCAAAAACTCCACACGAGCCAAATTTATTAGTACTGTAGAAAAATATCAGACTAGCGACTAGGGAAAAAATATTTGGGTTCAGAACTCATCTCGATTGTTACTTATTATAAAAAACTGACAAATTTCTTATGAATTCTAAATTTTCGAAATTTGTCTTTCTTAAAATAATTATGATAAATTCAAGTGCAATTACATAAACTCTGTCGCCATATGTGACTATTCTGTGTTAAAAGACGTTTTCGTCTGAAAGACGATTAATCGAATAATTTAATTAAGAGTCCTTGCTCTTTTTATAATTTGATTGCATTTGGCATTAAAGAATAGGGATTGCGGTGACTCGATATAAGAATTTAATATATAGCATATATAAATTATATTACAGATTTTTTAAATTTTGTAATTTCTCAACTAAAATACAAAAGAAAAATTATTGATTTATCCGAAGGGCGAGAGCAATTGCATGTAACTGTGGTGCGACAAATATAAAAATGGATTAAAATATCAATAGGTAGCTTATATTATATTTAATATTAGATCAATTAGATTTAACAATCACTTTCACTTAGTCTGTTGGATCGTTTGGGCACCACACAAGATGTCAACAGTCGTCCTCCTTTGCCTTTGGTGGAATTTTATTCACTGGCATTACCATTCATTGTTGTCTTCCTATCGCTGCCTTCCTATTCAAATTCTTCCTAGTAATGTTCCCTAAAGGAAGGTCTTTACGAGCCCTTAGGACCTTGTGATGTTCCCAAAGAATTCGATTTTACGTATTTTGACAATGGTTATAATAGCAGGTCGTCGTGGGGTCCAATTGCTGTTTTAATCCTGTTTCTAGCTCTTCATTTGGAACGGCATAATATAAAATAAGTTTAACTATATATCAATAAGTAGCTTTTATCATATAATAATATTGGTTATAAGAAGAAGAAGAAGAAAGCATTCATAGAATCATCCCAAGAAAAAAAAAACTACTGTAAGTCTGTATTACGAAAATATGGGAACCTTGGCTTGGAGATAAGCGTTTATGGAAATTATCTAAAACAACAATATACCCCATTGTCATATCAACCAAGGGGATAATAACAACTGACCTCACAGCTTTAAGGCCCTCGGTATTCCTAGGAACATTCTTGTTGCCTGTCAGAGGGCGGTACTTCTGCAGACATCAGAAAAATCCTCGGTGGAAACTGATAAAGGGACTACGATGAATTTTGTTTCCCAACAAACTCGACACTACTTCAAAAAAGAAGATTTAATCATACGAGTCATGCATCTAGTCATGTGGCTGTGACATCGCCATTGTGGTTCATTTTGTGAGTATTTCAGAGAAATAGAACACATTGAAAAATACTGTAAAGATAATTGTTTTATTATTAAATGTAAAAAAAACAACAAAGAAATAATAATTGATTTTCGTAGGGAAAAGAAGGAAAATGATATTGTTTCTGTAGCTGGAGAGACTATTGAAATAGTGCAAACTTTTAAATACCGGTACCTTGGTACTATCCTAGACAATAAAATAAATTTTACTGCAAGTACTGATTATATCAGCAAAAAAAGGGCAGCAAAGATTACGATTACAAAGAAAACTGTCCTCGTTTAATGTTAGCGAAAAGGCCTTGGCTGCACAAACAGTGGTGATGGAGGCGCTGGGGATTGGAGCGCTGTCTGTGACTGTGTTGTGGGCAAGTCTGGCGGGGATGACTTTCAGGGCGAGAAACGTGACAACGATTGCTGCGACGATTTAAATGGGATATACAAAATTGAAAGAAAAGAAACAAATGAAGAAACTAGTCTGTTATGTGCCTGAAACTTTAGTTCCTGGTATACCTGCAACGAGCCGGACAGATCAAGACAACGTTGGGTCTGCGTCCAAGCTTTCTGCTGTGGACCTTAAAGACCTCTGTTTATCTGTCAGTACCTTTGGCGAGAATTCAAACCATGAAAGCCTGAAGACCGTTTCTGATTCCTTGCCTTGGATGTCGTTGGGTGAAACTACGAATACGGGCCCCAACAATGGCCGAGACAACGAATTGGACTTAGGCAGCTGCATAAGAAAGAACTCGATGCTAGGCAGCTGCATAAGAAAGAACTCGATGCTAGGCAGCTGCATCCAGGCGATTGACTTGAACTGTATATGCGGCGTCCTGCGGGGACAGTGCCCATGCCAAGAAACCCAGCTACATGATCTGAACGACAGAAATGTGTAACCACATTGACAAACAAACTGTCACAAAAATAATATTTCATGTTGCTAAATGTATTAAATCTCTATCAGGAAAATGACCTGGTAAGGAAATCAAATAATAATTTGTGAAAGAACATTTGTGAATGCTTACTTTCCTAATCTGAAGTACCGCTTGCTTCTTGCACCTGCCAGAAGTTTAATCACAGTAAAAAATGAAGATGTTCCGGAGACAGAAAGTACATCAACTGCAATGTAGCGAAGATGTTCCGGAGACAGAAAGAACATCAACTGCAATGTAGTGAAAAATGATTTCAATGTAACGTTAGTAACACAAAGCTGGATTTGATGTCTGCACTTCCTCTTTCATTTTCAATAATATATTTTTGTTTAACATGGGTTTCCACAACGTTAGTTATCTAGCTAAGTACAGAGAAAAAAAACGATGCAGAAGAACATATTATTTGTGATCTTGAAAACACCATACCAAGAATTCTTAATATGGTGAAACAGGAACAATGTGAAACTGTCACAACAATTGTAGCTATAAGATTGCGCGGTATAAATTCTATTTATTAGGAATTTAATTATATGACGAAATATATTTCAAGACAATACACGATTACATATTAATTTACTAGTCCTGTCTTTTTTCTTGAACTGTGGGTGAGTGCTGGTCCACTTTTTTTCTTCTCATTTCTTCAATTTAAGACTTAAGATTTTCCCATCTTTGACCATTGGTCAAAAACTGTCCTGGCGTCAGTCAGAAGACAACTAGCTCTTGTATGCAAAGTAGGTGAGGATGGGTTAAACCAATTTTTAAACGAGGATACCATCGAAACTGGTAATAATTTTTTTTTAACAAAAATATCAATTTTACAAAATGTTTTTTAAGCATTCGTTGCATACATAATATTCATTTATGTAGCTGTTACTCCACCAAGCCCGACTAAGAAATGAGGATGGATGGTTGTAGAAAAAACACTAGCTAAAAATCTAACAGAAAAGGAAAGGTCACCTAAAGAAAATAGAACTAGCTGGAAGGTTTATGACCTATGTCGGTAAAAACCAAACCGAAGCTGAAGACTAGAACCACCACCATCTAAACAATAAACGTATGTATGATACTGGTCAAACCATCAGCGTCTGTTCTCCTTACAAGTAAATAAATAACCTCTATGTAAAAACAACCGGTAAAATTTATATCTGCTCCAACTATCGAGGCATAGCGCAGCTTATTGAAAGGAATGAAAGATGCCGTTAAGCCTTATCCTGCAAGGTTGTAATATCGAAAAATTTTTTACATCATTTTTTATTTTTCTCATTTAGCTTAATCATTATCTTCTATATCTGTATTGTGTTTAACCCTAATAATCAATGCATGCAATTTTGCATAAATAAGAAAATTACTTTACATGATACAAATATGATTACAGCAATTTCAATTGATAATTAATAAAATAACGTCATCACGGGCTCCCAAATTTATGCACTGCTAAGACATTGTCGTTGTTAATTGTGTCGCCAAAACTATATTCATGATCACTAAATGAAAGATGGTTGCATTGTAAAGTTAAAAATAACGTTTCAGTCGCAAAATGTCTTCAATGTGCTCCTTATTGTACCATGTCTGTATGATCGGCAAGCTAGTTGATGTACGCCTATAATTTTTTTTTCCTTTAAACGACTTTTTGTGAAAACGACAAAGAAGCCATTCCACGAAAAATGTATATTTTGATTAACTATTCTAAATCTACTTATCTGTTAATGGAACAAAACAAAAACAAAAACAACATTCCTCCATAGAGCACACAACACAACCAGCAGACCTGACCTAACTTTTATCTCTACAGACATTACCGACTTCTAAAATAACAGAAAAAAACATGGCCAGGAAGACCCTACTAGAGAGAACAAGACAAATTACAACAAATTGACAGAGCTTATAAAATACAAAATTAAAGAAAAAAAGAAAAAGTGGACCACAACATGCGAACAACTAGATCTTAACCCTAACCTTCTGCACCGCTAGCAGGGAAAAACCAAATAACAAACCCCCAGCCTATAAAAGGCAATGATGACCAAACTGTCAGATCTTTGACACTCCCTTCACTCTATATGAGCTCAATTCAATACAGCCCTAAAAAATCTCAAGAAAATCCCCTGGACCCGATAAAATAAATGAAATGATCTGGGGACTAGGACCACAGGCACAAAACTGTATACATGGGAAACTGGAGACATACCACAGGAATGTATGCTACAGGCATGTGAAATTATCTGCCCCGAGAAAAAGAAGCTCTTCGAAGGCATAAGTTTGTCTGCGAAAGTTGCAAGAAGGATCACCGAGCGACAAACTGATTGCCGCTGCAAAAAACTTTGTAGCATATTCCATGGCACTGGACGAGTCTACTGTTGTAACGACACACCGTGTCGTATTCATTCGTAGGGTCGACAAAAACTGGAACAATGTTGAAGAGCTACTGGACACGACGTGTTTGAAGAACTGGAAGCTTGTATTGACAGGTGTGGAAAACCGTGGGATTAACTTGTTTCAAAGTACATTGAAGAACGCGATGGATGTTGTCGTAAAGACGGTGAACTTCATACGTGCACGGGGTCTCAACCACAGACAGTTTGTCATTTTTAGCTGATTTAGAAACGGAATACGGAACTCAGATGGTTGAGTCGTTGAAAAAAGCTGCTGAGATTTTTTGAACTTCGACGGGAAATAGCATTGTTCATGGCAATGAAAGACAGAGACCTCAGCTCAGTACCAAGTTTTTGTTGGATCTTGCTTTTCTTACTGACCACGCAACATTTCAATGCACTCAATTCACAACTACAGGGCACAGAGCAGTTTATTACTGTGATGTTTGACCGCATCAAATTCAGATGCAAACTGACTTTGTGGGCCACTCAGCTGGCAGATGGAAACCTGGCTCATCACTCTTTTCTACAGAGCATAACGGTTGAATCACAGTTTGAAAGACTACTTTCATGACACATTTTCTCCATACTACTGAAAGATTTTGAACACCGCTTCCAGCAATTCACTGCTCTCGAACCACAGTTTTTCGTTGCCACTCCGTTCGCAGTTGACGTGAAAAACGTTCCAGAGGAAGTCCAGATGGAACTACTGGACCTACAGTGTGACACTGTTCTGAAGCAAAAATACACTGATGTTGGCGTTCCAGATTTCTACCAGTTTCTTCCAAGAGAGGTTTACAAATTTATTCTACGCAGCTGCCAGAATTCTAGCGATGTTTGTAGTACGTACGTTTGCGAACAGTTTTTCTCCAGAATGAAGATCAACAGAACAGCATTACGATCAAGACTAACTGATGAGCATCTATGAGCAACCTTGCGGCTAGCCACTTCCTTCAAGCGACTTCAGGCCGAACGTCGATGGTCTGGTCTCTGCCAAAAGCTCTCAACTGAGTGGACAGAAACATAGTGACGAGCCATCTGCACAGTTTCTGCTTTTTTATTAGTGATAAACTTTATTTTAGTGTTTAACATTGTAAAAAATGTTTCTCTTTTCGTGGTGCGGCCCGCTGATTATTACTTTCGACTCTGGCCCACATGATGATATGAGTTTGAGACCGCTGGTCTAGAGGTTAATTTCGATAGGCGGTGGTGAGTCACAGGTTCGAGCCTCGGTGGGCGCGTGCCCTTATTTTCGTAGCATTTTAATTCACTACTTTATCTTAAAAACTTGGTCCCTTATGTTTAATATATGTATGTATCACATTTGTTTCAACACCTAGCTTTAACACAGAGAGATAGGAAAAACAAAAAAAGCAAAGAACTTTAATTCGATTCGAACTAGCCCTACCAATTACCTGATTTTCAAACATAACGCCCGGTCTAAACTACAGTTAACCAACCATTAAAACACATTTACTAATAAATAACCTTAACAAAAGCATCAAATCCACGAGCTCAAAAAAGGCACGCTCGAAACAATTGAAAACTACCCAAAAACAGCTATCCATATATATACCGATGGATCGGTCTTCAAAGTCACCATCAATGCTGGTCTTGGTGCCTTGAAATAAGTGCACCGTGTGGCAATTACTGCTCAAACTTTCAAGCCGAAATTGAGGCAACTACAGACAGTAGAAAACAAACATGAAGGAGTGCAATCACCATCAGATATTGTTGTCTTACCAGACTCCCAATCCACTCTGTAAGGACTTAACTGCAACACTTCAAACAGCCCAAGGGAGTTGACAACACTAATTGTGATAATCCAGAAGATGATATTAAAATTAAATATCAATATCACACTACAGTGGATCCCTGGACAAATTGGTATCATGGGAAATGAAAAAGCAAATAAGCTATCAAAGGCAGGTTCATCTATGGAACAACCAGACAGAACTGTAAGCAACTCCCCCTTTGCAGACACTGCGCCCACCGTTATGAAACAAACCATATCCTCTTTGAATGCCCCTCCCTAATCCACCTTAGGCAGACTCTACTTCTACTACAGCCCAACATAACCAACACACCGTGTACGGCAGTGCTGAAGAAAACAGCACACTTTTTTTCCTTGGCACTGTCTGCAAAAGAGCTTACAGCTCAGCAGCAATAAAGCTGGCTAGAAGAAGAAGAACCTACTTTGTTTTATACTTTATTACTGGTTGATAATTTAGCTATTTAAACAGAATTTATTAACAGATACGCCTGTGTAACGTATGAGATGGTGAATGATTATGTATTACATTATCCATTATAAAGATATAAGAGGGATCACAAAGGTACTGTACAATCAGTGTTGTAAAATGGGTAGATGTCTGTGTTCATGTATTTCAGACCATCAACTTGTCATTAGGCTCGTGTTTTAAAGCCACAAACCGCTTCTGGTCTGAGCCTGATATTCATAGTGGCTAAGAAATGCCAGCAATAACGAGGAGTTACTTTATTACTTGACACATTTTTTAGAACATGATTATCAAATCAAGACACAAATAACACAATAGTAGGCTTCGAAGTTAACACGTTAGAAAAAGTAATAAAATAGTGATATTGATTTACAAAATAATACACATCCTTTTAAAGTTAAAGCAAAATAAAATAAACGTATATATGACAAGTTCTTTGTTTCAACAGAATTATATTAAACGTTGAATATATTTAGGAAAAATGTTTTTCGGCATTGTTTAATATGCGTTTTGTACGACAGTCATTGATATTATTCGATTCGAGCTATCCCGACAAGACCAACGTCTAATCTTTCGACTCAGGACCGGACACAACAAACTGCAACAACACATGTACCGGAAACTCAAAATTGGAACCAGTGAAATCTGCCCATGTGGAGTATCACCAGAAAATGCCGACCACGTCCTCTAAAACTGCTCTCTTTACCAAGAGGCCCGTATAAGACATTGGCCCCAAATCACTCCAATATAAAGAAAACTATATGGAGATTTGGAAACCACTGCGCAGTTCATCTCATAATGAACAAAATAATAATGAGAACGATGAAGAAGAAGAAGAAAAAGAATTGATAATTTGCACAGCGACGCTGAACATTCTTTCCGTAGTTAGATCCCTAATTGACATCTCCCTCCAAGTAAACAAAGTGTCAAGTGACCTCAGTGTAAATATCTTAACAATTGGTGTTAATCCATTCTGGCTTTAAAATGGTCAATGTCTATATCTCAGCAGAATGTTAGAGATGAGTGCAAACAATTGGGTTCCTGTCTGTCGGGGGCTTATTCCTTACTCCTTTATATTATCGGACTAGCTTAACTATTGATGACCGACTATCTCGAACGACCGAGAGAGATTTATTTGGTGCCAGCAGGCCACCATTCAATCTCAGAAGTGGGCAGAGACAGGCAGGGAGATTCATAGGAATCCCTTAGCCGAGCTAGTAAAATTAGGTCTGAAATTACAAGAGAAAATAGAATTTGTTCATGCAGAAATCTGTTAGATAAAAATCCTGTATCTAGGCACATAAAACACTCTAAGGTAACAATGGTAGACTGCGTGATGTCCTGCTGTCAGTGGAGAATGTGATGCGTTTGCCCATGTAGCTGATTAGCGTCATCTTATCTTATCTCGAGCTTAGGGATGCGCAATTACGCAATTAAATGTACAATTACGTGTAACAAATGTTGATAGAGTTTCCGGAACATGTCTTTTTGTTCTTAATGACCAATTTTTCATTTATTTTTCGAATTCACCCCAGAGATGGAAAAACTGAAATAAGCTGGAGCCGGAAAAAAGAAAAGAAATACAAATGTGGTCCGCAAAAAAAAAAGCTACGCCGGCAGTTTCCTTGTATCTCGACAAAATCATCCAACTGTTGGAAAAACTTTCTGAATCAACGTTAAATGGACACTAGAAGTAGTGTAAAAATGAATTTTTTGTTTGTCTGGAATTCTGGTGAAATCTCCTTAATATAGTTCAGAAGTAACTAAAAATGATGAGAAACGGACGAAAGTGATCATCCAATCCACCGAAAAGGCAAAAGAAGGTAGAGAATGCTATCGATTTCCTGGACATCCTTTTAATCATTCAACATTTTTAGTAGGGAAAATGATGGTTTTTCCAGATGTTTGGGATTCTAATTTCCAGCAGTATAAGCAGTTTTATTTGATAACTGTTGTTCTGTTTTGTTAATCACCAGTGGTTTCCTTCTCTAAATTTAGTTTTTTTTTCATTCAAATTTTGCTTTGCTGTTTTTTTAGAAATACCTATTATATATAAAATTATTGTCACTGTATTGGAAAAAAGACTTTTTTTTGCATTATGATTGCTCAGCTTTTTAGAAAGCTTTGACGACAACCTTTGTTAGATTTGCAGTTTTGATATAGCTATTGATATACTTCTGTGAGAATAAATTCTAGTCATAGTTATTAGAAATCTTTAAGTAAGCAAGCTCTTCAGAAGAAAGTTAGGTTAGGCTGTTTTTTGCTTTTCATTCTTGCCCTGGGTATTACCAACTTATGTCCCACATTAGTAGAGTTGTATTCGATCAAAAGTTAATTTCCTTGTATGCTGGGAAGTAGCAGTTGAACATATTAATATTATCCATCTGGGAGATGCCCGATTTTCTGATTCTGATGTTGTACAGTTACGTCTGTGTTTGTGATTTTTAAAAGGTAAGGATTGAATCTATTTCCCGTATGCAGAAATATTTGCATTGTAGTATTTTATGACTTGGAGTAACTGCTCCTCTTATCTAAACTTTGAGCTTCGGGTGTAAAACTTAAAAAAAAAAATCCACTGCCAAGCATAGTTTTCATTGTCTACATAAACGATTTGCCTTGATCAGTTGTCGCAAACTGCTATTTGCGTTTGACATTGTCTAGCTGACCTGGCCCATGTTTAGCCTGGTAGACATTCTTGGTGCCCCATTCGAGCACCTACTCGATGAACTGCAACTCCAGCGTGAAAATACCCAAAAGTATCCAGGCATCACTATAAACAGAAAGCTCTCAATTTCTTGTTAATTTTACTGTACCAATTAGAATGCAGGCTGTTTTATTTATTAAGTACATTATCTCATGTCATGATGTCAAATGTCAAAATGCAAGCTACGTCCATGATTGTGTTTCTACAATAAGAAGGATATCGGCGACCTAACGATCGGTGAGTTAACATTCTTCCAAAAGAACGAAGTGTCAGAATGTAATAAAGATTAATTATGCACACACACATGTTTTTTTGGCGGGGTGGGAGAAATAATCCCCCCCCCCCCCCCAAAAAAAAAATCCTGTTTATGCCCATGCCCAAAATGTCTGGACACCTTACATTATTTAAATTTGGACTTCTGATTCTTCTATAGATGTAATCTATGTTAGACTTTGATCCATAAACTTCACATTGGCTCACTAGCGATCCAGAACTTTTTAGTGGGGGGGGGGGGATTTTTTTGCAAACCCTCTCATGTTGGTGGCCTTTCTCTTGGCAGCTAGGGGTCTGGGGGAGCGCTGTAAGCTTTTCCATTGCGTAACGTGGGAAAGCCAGACTCCAAGCGTTTTCTTGCTTTTTTCACTGCAGAAACCCATTCTCATGACATCTACAGCTCAATTATTTACCCTTTTAAAAAATGTAGATCAAATTTAGTACAATAAAGTTACTTGGGGGCATTTATTTATCGTACTATTATATTCATGTTAAGCGAGACCTCTTGTAGTAAGCCTTTTTATGTCAGCATAAGACATCAATGTGATCGATATCTAATTTTCATAATCCTTTTGAATGAATTTTTAACTTGAAGCCCATTGGGTCATGGGTGACCCACTAAGTAAACCTTGTTTTATTATACTATATTATATTATATTATATGTGGGTTTTTACCACCACGACAATAGTGAGAAGGAAATGAAAAAAAAAAGGTCGCGGGTCCAGTGCGTTGAAAAAAAGACCAATGTTGTTGCTGTAAGATGATATAAACCAGGGCAGTTAATATGCTGTCTACCTACTCTCAAACATAACCCAACAATATTGTCAAAAGATATGACAAAAACAAATACATACCTTCATTTACAACAACCAGCAGTTATCAAACTGTACAATGAAAAAATGGGAGGTGTGGATCTCCATAACTGTTTTATTTCGAAACATTCCTTTCAAATGAGATGGTACTTGTATATATATATTCGAAATATATTTTTTTAAAAAGCTCATTATATAATTTGTTCAATAGGCCTATTTGTAACTTCATTTTATGACAAGCTCTAAACAAAAAAAATCTGAAGCGGCAGGAGAAATTTAATCTCTTCTGGGCCTTAACCCTAAGCTGCTTCATCCATCGCATTCAGGGTCTGCTTTGGGTCGCCTGCCTTTTGGTTTTTGCCTGTCTGACATTCTTTCAAGGTCTGTTCTTTTTTATTTCCGTCACTATTGGTGGGTCTTCATACAATTGATATATCTCATGGTTAGTGCGTTTTCTCCACCCTATTTCATCCTATATGGCACCATAGATTTTCCCAAGAATTTTTCTTTCCCAAGTATTTCTGTTAGTAGGTCATTTTTGAAATTAATAGTACTTCCTAGATATTTAAAAGTTTTTACGTTTTCAAAATCGTTGTCTTTGATTTTGATATGTTGTCCCTCTGTTTGATTGTCTCTTGTAATTGCGATGTACTTGGTTTTACTGTCATTGACCTCGTCCTGCTGGTCGAGATGCTTCTTCTAGTTGTGTGAAGGCTCTAGCGATGTCAGATGTTTCTTTACCCAATAAGGCAATGTCATTGGCAAGGTTTATGCAAGGTATTGTAGAGGTTGGCTGTATATCGTCCCTGTTGGTTGTGGACCCGTGTTTTCTCTCCTGAAGTAGTTAGTGATAGTTCCCCTCGTGTGTATCAGATGTGGTCGGTTGATTTGTTGGGTCTGAAACCACAATGGTAGTCACCTAAGATTTCTTCTGAATATTTTCCAAGCCTCTAGTTATAAGCCTAGACAGTAAGTCGCATTTAGAAGAGAGATTCCTCTGTAATTACAGCAATTTAACTTGGATCCTTTTTTGTGTATTGGGGTTATAAGAGCCGTTTCCCATTTTGTGGGTATTACTTCTTCTTCTAAAATTCTTGTTATTGGTCTGTGTTAGTAAGTCTTTCCCTCCATATTTAATTAGTTCTGCTGTGATTTGGTCCTCACCTGGTGCTTTGTGATTCTTCATAATCCAAATTATTTCTGATGTTTCAATGAGTGTTGAAGGGATCTTCCTCCATGTGGCAGTTCATATTCTCCATTGTCTCCATCTTCAGTGGTATTTAGGATCTCCTCAAAGTATTCAGCCCATCTTAATCACCCTGCTGTTTTCTGTAAATAAGCTAACCATCTTTGTTCTCACACATGTGTGATCTAGCTTGAAATCCGTTCTTTTCATCTTGAATTTTCATATACATTCCTCTCATGTCTCCCTCCTTTGCTAGTTCCTCAATTTGAATAATCTTGGACTTTTCCCATTCTCGTTTTTTCTTTCTCACAACTTTTGTGGCCTTTTGTGGCCTTTCTTCTTGCTTCATTGTATGGCTGTCTAGTGTTCCTGGTTTCTCTCTGTAGCATTATCATTCGGGCATTGTTCTTCTCTTCTATAGTTTGTCTGCATTCATCATCATACCACCCTATTTTCTCGTTCTTTTGTTTAAGTCCAACTACCTCTTCTGCTGTTCTTTTGATAGCATGTTTTATTATTTCCCAATACTCATTTATGTTATTTTCACAGTCCTTTTCTAATGTTGTTAGTTGCGTTTGGATTGCCATTCTATAAGTTTCTGCAACAAGTGGATCCTTTGTGAGTTTTTGACAATCATATTGCTATGGTCTCTTTCTTTGGTAATTGTGTATGGTACTTATTCTTTGTCTAAGTTTAGCTTTTACTAGTAGGTGGTCTGAGTCAGCATTAGCTCCTCTGAAACTTCATACACCTAGTATATCTGATCCATGTCTCTTATCTATGAGTATATGATCTATTTCATTCTGGGTGTTGCCATCAGGTGAGATCCAGGTAACCTTGTCAATATTCTTATTTTTGAATCTTGTGCTGCTGATAGACATTCCTTTTCCTGATGCAAAATCCACTAATCTTTTGGTCTCTTCATGTTATAAGCTTTCTTTGTCAATTGTTTGATGAAGGCTGGTTCCTTTCCAATTTTTGCATTGGAAGGACTATTTTGATGTATAACCATCTGGTGGCTGCCCCTCTCAGCTCTCTGGGTAGCTGCCTTTATTTTCGGGTAAGGTACCCTAGCCTTTGTGGATCCCTCCAGTTCCTACAATGCAGCAGGTTTGATTTTGGTCCACCACTGATATTTTATTTCCCCGGTACCCACCTTATCTGGAAGGCATTCCCCTATCCGCCACATGGGGAGGCGCTCGATGGGAGATCAAAAACTCCACACGAGCCAAATTTATTAGTACTGTAGAAAAATATCAGACTAGCGACTAGGGAAAAAATATTTGGGTTCAGAACTCATCTCGATTGTTACTTATTATAAAAAACTGACAAATTTCTTATGAATTCTAAATTTTCGAAATTTGTCTTTCTTAAAATAATTATGATAAATTCAAGTGCAATTACATAAACTCTGTCGCCATATGTGACTATTCTGTGTTAAAAGACGTTTTCGTCTGAAAGACGATTAATCGAATAATTTAATTAAGAGTCCTTGCTCTTTTTATAATTTGATTGCATTTGGCATTAAAGAATAGGGATTGCGGTGACTCGATATAAGAATTTAATATATAGCATATATAAATTATATTACAGATTTTTTAAATTTTGTAATTTCTCAACTAAAATACAAAAGAAAAATTATTGATTTATCCGAAGGGCGAGAGCAATTGCATGTAACTGTGGTGCGACAAATATAAAAATGGATTAAAATATCAATAGGTAGCTTATATTATATTTAATATTAGATCAATTAGATTTAACAATCACTTTCACTTAGTCTGTTGGATCGTTTGGGCACCACACAAGATGTCAACAGTCGTCCTCCTTTGCCTTTGGTGGAATTTTATTCACTGGCATTACCATTCATTGTTGTCTTCCTATCGCTGCCTTCCTATTCAAATTCTTCCTAGTAATGTTCCCTAAAGGAAGGTCTTTACGAGCCCTTAGGACCTTGTGATGTTCCCAAAGAATTCGATTTTACGTATTTTGACAATGGTTATAATAGCAGGTCGTCGTGGGGTCCAATTGCTGTTTTAATCCTGTTTCTAGCTCTTCATTTGGAACGGCATAATATAAAATAAGTTTAACTATATATCAATAAGTAGCTTTTATCATATAATAATATTGGTTATAAGAAGAAGAAGAAGAAAGCATTCATAGAATCATCCCAAGAAAAAAAAAACTACTGTAAGTCTGTATTACGAAAATATGGGAACCTTGGCTTGGAGATAAGCGTTTATGGAAATTATCTAAAACAACAATATACCCCATTGTCATATCAACCAAGGGGATAATAACAACTGACCTCACAGCTTTAAGGCCCTCGGTATTCCTAGGAACATTCTTGTTGCCTGTCAGAGGGCGGTACTTCTGCAGACATCAGAAAAATCCTCGGTGGAAACTGATAAAGGGACTACGATGAATTTTGTTTCCCAACAAACTCGACACTACTTCAAAAAAGAAGATTTAATCATACGAGTCATGCATCTAGTCATGTGGCTGTGACATCGCCATTGTGGTTCATTTTGTGAGTATTTCAGAGAAATAGAACACATTGAAAAATACTGTAAAGATAATTGTTTTATTATTAAATGTAAAAAAAACAACAAAGAAATAATAATTGATTTTCGTAGGGAAAAGAAGGAAAATGATATTGTTTCTGTAGCTGGAGAGACTATTGAAATAGTGCAAACTTTTAAATACCGGTACCTTGGTAATATCCTAGACAATAAAATAAATTTTACTGCAAGTACTGATTATATCAGCAAAAAAAGGGCAGCAAAGATTACGATTACAAAGAAAACTGTCCTCGTTTAATGTTAGCGAAAAGGCCTTGGCTGCACAAACAGTGGTGATGGAGGCGCTGGGGATTGGAGCGCTGTCTGTGACTGTGTTGTGGGCAAGTCTGGCGGGGATGACTTTCAGGGCGAGAAACGTGACAACGATTGCTGCGACGATTTAAATGGGATATACAAAATTGAAAGAAAAGAAACAAATGAAGAAACTAGTCTGTTATGCGCCTGAAACTTTAGTTCCTGGTATACCTGCAACGAGCCGGACAGATCAAGACAACGTTGGGTCTGCGTCCAAGCTTTCTGCTGTGGACCTTAAAGACCTCTGTTTATCTGTCAGTACCTTTGGCGAGAATTCAAACCATGAAAGCCTGAAGACCGTTTCTGATTCCTTGCCTTGGATGTCGTTGGGTGAAACTACGAATACGGGCCCCAACAATGGCCGAGACAACGAATTGGACTTAGGCAGCTGCATAAGAAAGAACTCGATGCTAGGCAGCTGCATAAGAAAGAACTCGATGCTAGGCAGCTGCATCCAGGCGATTGACTTGAACTGTATATGCGGCGTCCTGCGGGGACAGTGCCCATGCCAAGAAACCCAGCTACATGATCTGAACGACAGAAATGTGTACTTCTGCCCACATCAGTGAGAGTGACTTGAACGGTTGTGAATTAATTCCAGCGAAACCTGATGTAGCGGTGGAACATTACAAGGATGCTTCATCGGCATACCTTACAGATGATGCTGAGAAAGACTATGTGCCTGAAACCATGGCTACCAGTAGGCCTACAACTGTGTCACGAGACATCAATGGAAAAGGTCCGCTGACTGAGCGTCTTGGAACAACAACCCTGGAATCTACAAAGATCGCCACAACCTCCATTTGTGTTACGTGGCTGGCAACCATGACCTCCACTAACTCATCTGGCTGGCATCAGCGACTATCGTCATGAGGTTGAAGCAGCGACCACGACATCGTCTCAAGCGTAGACTGGCCAACTGGAAGAAGAGGAAGCGACGGCCGCGGAATACTTTGCAGATGGCTTCGTGGGCAACAGGCTCCCTGCCGTCTGTGGCTCCCACCTGAACTGTCAAACCTCAGCTGCAGTGTTTCTTTTCGGGACGAAAACTGCTAAGACGGGGCAATGTTATGACTTTGCCATGCGCACCGCCATCCACGATAGTGCAGAAAGAAGGTGCGCACTATCTGTGACTAAGCAAGTCGGATGTTGACATTAAGAGACTAACGATTTCCGCCCAAGGAGAGAGCCAATATGGAGATGCTGTACTCAAGGCAGATGCCCTTTGTGTTTGTCATGTCTCTATGTAAATAAACGTCTATGTCCTCGTTGAGTTGCCTCACTTAAGTTATTACAATATTTAGAATGGCATCGTCTACACCTTTACCCTTTTGGTAAGCAAATTGTAAAGGGTCTAACTTACTCATGGGCGTAGTCAGGGGGGGGGGGTTTGGGGTTCAACCCCCCCCCCCGAAATGACCCCCCACCCAGTGGAATTTAGTGACTGATTTTTTGCTTTGATTTTGTTTATTTTAGGTGAGATTTTAATACTAAACCATCACTTGCCTCAGCACAGCCAAGGGATTTTGATTTTAAAACCCCCTAACAGGGGGTTTTGAGTTTAAACCCCCTACCAAGGGGTTTTGAGTTTAAAACCCCCTACCAGGGTTTTTTGCACTTAAATCCCCTCTTCTATAAAACAAAACCAAAAAAAAATGCAAACGACAATCCCCAAATTTCTAGAGCACAGTTAAGGGAGAATTTGATTTTAAAATCCCCACCAAAATTTACGATAAATTTACACATATCTATCAGTGGCGGGGCTCCATTAATAAAGTGCAGTAAATAGTCATCTGCCGAAATTGAAAAACACTAAATGTGGCTCAACAAAGATGACTAAGACAGATTTTAGCAGTCAGTTATAGAGATCGGGTATAAATCAAGGAAATCCTTAGTAAGATTGTGACAGATAGTCGCATGAGGTTTGCGGGACATGTTCTCTGACAAAATGAATTACGCATAAGAAGAGTTGCGATGACAACCTAGTACAACTTGGCGCCACACATTCATGGAGGTCCTCAGAGCAGGTGGGAAGAGACTTCAGACTTCAGTGACAGATTTTTGTGGAAGCAGCTTGACGGCAAATGCCACAATTTTTCAACTAACTCCAGGAAGAACCTATTCTAGGGCACTATAAAAGTCTTCCGAAAGAATGATGGGTCAGAATGCAATAAAGATTATGTTCACACACACACATACATATATTTTTTTTCGCGGGGGTTGGAGGTGGGGAACCCCCCCCCCGACGAAAAAAATCCTGGTTAAGCCCATATATATTTATATATAATTAGATCTATATGTATTATTAGCATAAGTGTATAATTCATAGTAATCGTTAGATAATAGTTCATAAATAAAAAACAAATTGTATTTCCTACTTAAATTCATCCATATATTTAAATATTATTATTTATATTAAGTTAGAAAATAGATCTATATATTCTAGGCCTAGGTCTATTGCCAATTTAATATTCTCCAGGTCCAGATCAAGACTGGTTTACTAGATCTAGATCTATATACTCAGTTATTATATAGATCTAGAATAGTAGCTATTTCTAGCAATCCAGATCTAGGCCTAGAGTTCAGAATGTGGAACTTTCAACTGTGATGCAAGGTGAATCAGCGATTACCGACACCGTGGTCCGTGAACATTTCCTATGTGGTAGATCTAGACTAGACTGTCTTATCATAATGCGCGTAATCTAATCATGCCACCAATGCTCATACTGGCAATGCCAATATGAATTTTAGATCTATCTCTAGACTCTAGACCTAGATATATATATATATATATCTACACTACTAATCTAGTCATTCTATTCTAGATCTAGAATAGTCAATCTATAATTACTTTAATTAGATCTAGTATAATATCTATAAATCGACTCGAGAGATCTACACTACTGGAGTACTGCGACTATCACTTTAAGTTTAAGTTCTAGATAACTAAAAATAAATCTCTAGTTCTAGATCTAGATAATTATTTAATTAGATCTATATTATTATAGTTATAGTATAGAGTCTAGATCTAATTATTATTCAAGATTAGGGTTGTTGTTTTTTTTAGAAATGGCAGAACTTATTGAATATAAAACAACTGAAAAAAATGATTTAGGTAAGTCCATAGAATGATAGATTTGATAGATTTAGATCTAGTCTACCTCTACGGCTCTAGACTCTAGTATATATCCTATTGTATGGTTTCTAGATCTAGTATCATATGTAGAATTATAGATAATATAGATTTTATATTTTAAAGATAATAGTAAATAGATCTATATAGAACTCTAGTATCTATTCTAAAATCTAGACTCTAGATTAGGCTAGGTCTAGTCTAATAATCTTATCTAGAATTCTAGATTAGATCTAGATCTACATTCTACATTAGATGTAAATGAATGTAAACTAGATCTAGAATAATCTAGTCTAGAGTCTAATTACTAATTAATGATAATGTAGACCTAGTGACTAGATTGACTAGATCTAGTCCTAGTAGATCTATATTCTATAGTTATAGTCTATAGACTATGACTAGAGTCTAGTATAGTAGTCTATATCATTATTATCAAAATCAATCTAACTAAAGTTATTTAAGTCCTAAGCCTAAGTAGATCTACTATACTACTATACATCTACTAGATCTATAATCTATTCTAGTTACAATCTAGTACTATAGTAACTATACTGACTATAGATCTTGATCTAGATTCTAGATACCAAAATCAAGTAAGTATTCTACTAAACTCAAGAAAGAGTCAAAGAGTAAGAGTCAATTAAGTCAATACCGAGTCAAGTTCTAGATCTAGACTATTCTACTACTAGATCTAATTCTAGAGTATATAAAATATAGTATCTAGATCTAATAATAATAAAGATTGTCTTCGAGTCCTAAGATTAGTGAGGAATACAGTATTTCCCGTGGCTGTGCAGCCCCAGCTGTGACCTACATATTTTGCCACATCCAGGGCAAGCATAACCATTGTCCACAGGTGGTCGATTTAGATTTTCTTTTCGTCGTCTGCGTTTGTCATCGGCAGCAGATTTTCTTTTGGTCTCAAATGTGTATCCCGAGGCCTTCGTGAGTGACCCCCAGTTGTCTCATTCTGACGCCGCATGCAGCCAGGTGCTCTCTTCTATGTCAGCCAAGGAAAGTTGACGCCTAAGCTGGTCTTTGAATCGTTTCCGTGGGGCACCTCTGTTACATTGACCACCTTTTAGCTCACCAAAAAAGACTGCCTTTGGCATACGTTCGTCTCCCATACGGGATACGTGCCCTGCCCAGCGTAGCTGTCGGACCATAAGAAGTCCCTCTATACTGTCCATACCGGCTTTCGCAAAGACATCGCTGTTTGTAGTGCGGTCCTGCCACCGTATGTTCATGATGGAGCGCAAGCATCTTTGGTGAAAGCGCTCAAGAAGTCTTAGTTGTTTTTTATATAGTGTCCATGTCTCAGAGCCATATAGAAGGGTTGAGAGAACCACCGCCTGGTAGACATTGATTTTTGTAGGTAGGCGGAGCAATTTGTTCTTCCAAACTCTCACCTGAAGGCGTCCAAAAGTGCTACTAGCCCTGGCCAGACGGTTATCAACTTCCCTTGAAAGTGAGGCGTCATTTGACACTATACTACCTAGATATGTGAAGTGGTCTACCACGTTAAGGGGCTGTCCGTTTACTGCGATCCTTGGGGCTGAGTATGTTTCATTGGGTGACTTCTGGAACATGACTTCTGTTTTCCCGAGGTTTATAGATAGACAGAAAGAGGCGACAGCGTATGCAAATTCGTTTAGCGTGTTCTGGTGGTCATGTTCATTGTGAGCTAGCAGGGTGCAATCATCAGCATAGAGAAGCTCCGTTATCTAGGAATCTAGTAAAAACTCAGATGACTCAGAATCTAGTGTAATTTATTTAATCCGGACATGAATTTGAACACTCGTTTTTATGGCCATTACAATTACATCTTTATTTTGATATTTCATATGAAACTAGCGCGATGTATAATGTGCTTGTCCATTTTCCAATGATTCTAGATTAACCCAATTTCCTTCCATTTAGCTATGTTTTTATGTAAGAAAAAAGAATTTCAAATTTGTAAGTCAGGTTGTTGTTTTTTCCTATGACGTTACCATGATGACCTTATCTCTTTCTAGGATAGGGTTAAGACTATATTTAAATAATTCAAAAAAATTTTTGATTGGCTAAGTCTATGGTGATGAGCCGGCAATATTTATTTTGTTTTTGGAGCTGATTTATTTGATTCATAAGTTGTTAGATTCCATACAAAAAAAAATTAATAGGGTGTTTGAATTAAATTACGATTTTCTTACCAAAATTTATTTCAAACAGCCAGTTTTGGACATCAATGTTAATGATCTTATATTATATATAGGCCTATTTTTTTGTTGTTGTTTTTATAGAGAATAAATGGGCAAATGTTTGGAGTGAGCTTGGTACATTGAATGAAGTTAAATGCCTAGATCTAGACCTACTAAATAGATCTAGATTTATATAGAGTAAAAAAAAAAGAGAATATAGAGACGATTCAGCTATTTAGGCAAGAATGGCTATCCTAACCTGTACTTTACTACAAAAGATCATCTGTATTAGAAATTTATTAAATTAATAAACAAAAAACACAAACATTCAACACACATCTAATCATGCAAACATAATATAATTCTAAAAGTCTGTGTAGAAGTCACTATCCCTATATTATTATTGCTGAATTCACTAAAAATGAAAGTAAGCTAATGGGAGCCTTGTTCCTATGTCAAGCTTTAAATTAGCCAAAGTAAGGTGGCTACATCCAATATATTTCTTTGTTTACTCATTAACTTTGTTAAGCACGAAAGTCAGTTTATCCATGTATTTTGATGTAAAGTTAACAAATAATTCCATTTTCGACCACAGTTTTGGAATTTCAAAGGAAAATTTAAGTGCAGTCATATCTCTGTTGTGCTTCCTATGTTAATATTCAATAAACTAAATTTTACTGCAAATACTGATTATATCAGCAAAAAAGGGCAGCAAAGATTACGACTACTAAGAAAACTGTCCTCGTTTAATGTTAGCGAAAAGGCCTTGGCTATGTTTTATCACGCTCACATCTGCAATATTTTAAGTTTCAATATCACTGCCTGGTATGGCAATCTGAGCATTAAAAATAAAAATAAACTTAATAGAATCCTAAATGCTGCTGGCAAAATCATTGGCAAAAAACAAACCCCATTTGGGCAGTTGTTTGAGACAAACATCTATAAAAAAGCTAACAAGATCCTCGAAATAAAGAATCACCCTTTGTGTCAGGATTTTGTGATTTTACCATCACAAAAGAGATACAAGACACCGATAGCAAAGACAAACAGACACAAACACTCTTTTGTTCCCCTGGCAATCAAATCATTAAATAAGAACAATCTGGTATAAACTTTGTCACATGTAAATTATGAGTGAGTCTGGTGTGAATGTACACTTTGGTTTCTTATAGTTATGTTTTTTGTTTGGTGTAATGCACAAATTGTAAGACAAATTTCCTTACGGATAATAAAGATTATTATTATTATTATTATTATTATTTTTACTTAAGGCATAATTTTGTAAATCTATTTTTTTCCTGGAATTCAATTTGAACTTCAGTAACCGATATTTAAAAAATTGTCATTTATATTTAAATTTATTAATTTACATCCTAGAAGCAAATCATCATTTTTTCATTTATAGCATTGTTAGGTGCATTGCATAGTTATTGATGTCCTTAGGCAAGAATTTATTTGTTAACAAACAACTAATGTGAGAATTGTTAAAACCCTTTAATATCTAAATAAAAGAGAAAATGATTTAATCAATGATCAATGAAAGTCAAAGTCTTTCCTTGCAGTCGCAGGTTGGTTTCATTCATTAGCGTTAGATGCCTACAAAGTAAAAGAAATATTTTTTTTAGCCTTCTTTAATTCATCGTCAACTAATGAATCTGAAATTGTAATAAAGAGGTTAACAAAACGAGCAATACAACTAACTCCCTTTAGAAATTGAGAGAACCTCTATACTATGAGAAAAGAACATGTTGCTCATCATTTGCTTCACAAAAACTGTTTAAAGTTTAGCTTATTTTCGGTTTGGGTTTGTTTTTTATTTACAATTTTTATAATTAGATTCAAATAGGAATGAAATTGTGTGATAAAATTTTAACATGATGTTGCTTGTTTATCTTGTGAATAGTGGATAGATCTGAATTTTCTTTATTCTCTATTACTTATGAAGTTTTTGTAGCATCCACACACTGATGGTGCCCCATATTTTTGCATTAAGCTAAATAACTACACGATTTTCAAAAAATATTTAATTTCTTGAATCATAGGTAAGTTTTTAACCATTTTAAATTTAGTTTTAATAGCAGTAACCAACCAGTTGACAACTTCTGGAATGCCATTAAAAGCCATCTTAACATTATAAAAAATCAAATACGAACTAAATACTTATCAAACAAAATAAATAAATGCTAGTTCAATAAAAAAAAATTAAAGAAACCTTGCAAATAGAAGAAAAACTTTTATAGAAAATAAAACAAAAACAAAGGCAGAAAAATTAAATAAAAAGTATATTGAAAATTAAACACCTAACCCAAATAGTGAGCAGCAGGGCTGGATTTAGAGGTGTGGATACCCAAAGGAATGGAGGCTATTATTTTCAGAGTAAAAGAAAAAATTTTTTCCCTTCAAGTCTTTCACAAATTTATTGCCTCCAAATAAAATCATTTAAGCAAAGAATGAAGTAAATTGTTAAAGTCAAATACAATTTAATTAGAAACTAAATGACTGCGTTAACAAAAGAAAATTTGTGAGCTTTTTTAGACAAAAGTCAATGATTTCTTTGAAATCAAGCTCCCAGAGTAAATCACTTTTAATACTTAGTAGGTTAGCTTTGATAGTCGGTTTTGTTCCATTGTTTTTCATAGTCTATTCTTTATAGTTTCATTTTTTAAAACGAGCAGCTCTCCAGTGCTATTCAAGACCATTAAAACCAAGTATATTCTTAGTGTCATGTCAGTGTTTGGGAAGATAGCTCTGAAATTTTGATCTTGAAGTATGCAATAATAAAACAACTCTTAAGACTGTGTTTTCTTAGTCTTTTTTTTTTTTTTTTATACAATTTGATTCAACTAATTACCAAGGCTAAGCTCTAAATCATCTTTGTAAACTTTTACCAATTGATCTGCAGCAATATACAAATTAGCAGCGTCCATATCCTCTATGTGATGGAGCTATTTGAATCTTGAATGAACAGCTTCATATGCATGCAATATTTCAGTGTAAGAAACACAAAATTGAAAAATCACTGGGATAAAACCAGACAAAAAGTTCTCTCTTGGTGGGAGATTGGTGAAATTCCACTAATTTATTTTTTAAAGGTAGTAAGTATTGTTAGTAAAAATGCGGGGGAAAAAGTTAATAAAAAACCAGTAAAAGTTGAACAGTTGAAATTTTTTAAAACCTCTTTTGTGGAAGTCCCTGTCTTGTTTAAGCTCCTGGGCAGTAGCCCCCCAACCTGCCCTGCCTCAAATCCAGCCCTGGTCCCTGGTAAGCATAGAGCTGCAGAGTAAATACATAAACAATGTAATACCTAAGGATACCAATAAAAACCTATGTTCAAACATTAAATCTAAGAAAATGGAAATAACAGTAGCATGATTAAAAGGAGAAGAAAACTTAACACATAATGATAATGAAACTAAAGCTAACATTCTGAATAAATACTTTGCATCAGCATTCTCATTTTCAGGAGACAAAGACATATTACTTAATTTTAACCAAGTTGAAAACATAGGAGATCTAGATTCTAGATCTCCTATGTTTTCTCTATTATCTAGATTCTAGATATATGAGAAAAAGCAAAACCTATTAGACAACATAAAACCAAATAAAGCATCTAGACCTGATGGTATTTCAGCTAGATTACTCTAAAAACTAAGCGAGGAGCTAGCACCAGTCTTCGAAATACTTTTTCAAGCATCTCTTAATCAGGGCAGTGTACTATAGGACTGGAAAGAAGTTAATGTCACTCCCCTATGTAAAAAAGGAGAAAAATCTGACCCAGTATCACTCACCAGAATCATGTAAAAAAAAATATAAAACACATAATATGTAGCAACATCATTAACCACTTAAACATAATATCCTTACTCCATACTAACATGGCTTTAGGAAGTATAGATCATGTGAACTCAACTAAATGGACTAATGGATGATTTTTCAAAAGGCTTAGATAATAATAAGCAAATAGATGCTGTTTTATAAAAATTTTTCTAAGGCATTTGAAAAAGTTCTTCACAATAGCTTTCAAAATTTTTAAAAATATTTTGGCATTGCTAGTTCATTTCATCAATGGATTCAGAATTTTCTAATAGGGAGAGAACAAATTGTAATAATAAATGGCTCTAAGTCAAGACTAATAACAGTAAACTCAAGTGTACCTCAGGGAACAGTCCAATGCTATTTCTAATTTACATAATTGATTAACCAAATTTTGTTAATTTACTGTTCAGGAACAAAAGTCAGATTATTTGCATACAATTGCATAATATATATATTTCTTAAAAAAAAAAAAAAAAGGAACACAAGATACAGAAATTATACAAAGAGAATTAAATGAAATGGGATTCAAATTGAAGCATGTCTTTCCAACCAGAAAAAATGTTCATTATTAAGAGTAACAAAAAACTAAAGCAAATAATTAACACTTATATTCATGGTAAACCGGTTACACAGACTAAAAACTCCAAATAACTAGGTGCCCGCTTCCATCCCCTGTTGTCCTGTGTGAGGTTTGGACTAGAAAGTAGGTTATCTTCAACTCTGAAGGAACGTCCGAAACTTGTAAAACATTTTACTAACTGTTACATATTGATGGGGATTGCTACAAAAGAACACCCCATTCTACATAACTAACTTGATTAATTAATTTTACCTATTAGCGGGTATAGCTGAAAAGAATTAATGAGACTTATAGCTAGAATTAGGTATTTTAGATCAACCGATCAGTGTTTGAGGTGTGCTGGCATATTAGTCCCTACTTATATTTCCTAGGTTATTAAGTAAAACTTCTAGGTATACAATTAAACTAATGTATGCAAAACAAGACTTAAAGTTTCAGGTAAACATATATACAAATAGTTTATTTACATGAAGAGTAAAATAAATGTGCAAATAAATGGCCATCAACTTAAAGGCTTTCAACAAAAAATTATAGTTATACATTCAAAAATAGTATGGTAGTCATATATTACAAATAATGCACTATCATCACATATCAGTTTAGAAAAAAACAGCAAAGGTCACAGGCTTCAGGCTAACACAGCCACTTTGAGCCAAAATAAAGTCTTGATGAACTATAATCTTCAGGGAAACTTATAAGCTTTATAGAAACCCAGTTATAGTCATCCATTTGATAAAGCCTATCTGATGATTCAAAACAAATTTGAATCCATCAGAGACAAGGCTAGAAAAATATGTCACATTTGGGTGCATAACATCAGGGTTCAAATATACTGCCTGAAAATCATTTGAGGCTATATTTACTGATTGATCATAATATATAAAATACAATAATGATTAAAGATATACTTAGCCCAAAGATCTCCAGAGCAGGGCACACTTATCTCGAGTACCCCCAAGACACATGACCAATAACTAACAGAAAAAAAATATATACAGTTCATAACACAGGTCCAGTGGTCAAGCTGGTAACTCAGGAGCAAGTGGCAATTAAATAAAGTTTACATGCCCTTATATAAGCTTCTTAAGGGGAATCACTCCTGTCTTTACAATAGCTCAAAAATATTTAACTCCCCATTATGTCACACAAACAAACAAACATTTTCATTTCTTTATGAAAAGGAGAAATCAGCTTTTAAATATCTTTTCATATTTAAAAAAATCACATTGAGACAGGTGACATACAGAAAGACAAAGCTAAAAGATGTCTTATCATACCAGGGCCATTTAAAAGAAAAAAAAAAGATTATTTGAAAATTTTTTTTTGGGAGGGGGCAGGGGATTTGACATAACTCTCTGTCTACACAAAAGACATGCCATTTCATAAACTACTTAACAATACATTTTGGGAAAATATTTCCTTTCCATGCTGCTTTTACAAAAAAAAAATAGAAAAAAAATTACAGTGCCCTACTCGAGTTTTGAGCCCTTTCACAGCATCGTTCACTCAGTGTAATAGAGTAGCTGAGGGTAAAGCTCCTGAATTGTAGACGTTTTATAATGTATAGGTCTTTTCATTGTTTGGAACTAGATCTACCTTAACTAAATCCACTGGAGGATCCAAGGGGGGGGGGTGGAGGGTGGTAGATGCAATCACCCCTCCTCCACTCGGACGAATTTCGGTAGAGAAATCAAACAATTTGTATATATTGTAACCAATTTTTAGATTATGTCGCCACCCTTCTCTATTATGTTTTTCATTTTGGTGTGTGTGTGTGGGGGGGGGGGGAGCGATTTCATCAATCCTCTTAATACTAAGAGACATCAATGTAATTATTTTAGCAGAATATTATATACATCTTATTTGGAATGCTTACTTAGAAATTGTTCATTATAATAGAACCTACAATGAATTTATATTAGACAAGTTGATAGCCGTGCTACACTATGGTTTACAAAGTTGGTATATATGTTTATTTTGTCAAGAACACTCTTAAACCCCTCAATAAAATGGCCTGCATTACAACGTTCCCTCTTCTCCATTGATTTGTTCCCTGGCTATATATTGTTTATTTTGCCTCCCAATATGATGATATAAATCATATGCTCCCCAATACATTCCTTTGGCCAGCTAACTCTAGTATCTATTATGTTGAATTGGATCAGCCTGTAAATTGGAGTATCACTTCTCTCCACCCTGTCACATCATTGTTAGTGACATGAATTATTGGGAATCAAGAAGTATAACTTTTTGTTGTGTTTCACGTGAAAGTGAAACCTAATCGAGAATTCTGGGAGTTAACCACATGGTTAGAGAAGCAGTAGTTGCCATATTCTTGAAGCCTATGGATGTGTAATACAGTTAGTTGTAATAAGTAGTTACCATGAATCTCACTATCCAGGCTCTCTGCAAACTGCACCATACACCATATTCTTCTGCCATCCATCCATGGGTCCATAACAATGAACGGTGTAAATGATCATGATCTATATACAATTTCTCAATAACCATGACTGCTCAACAGTGTTATGGTCTGGACGTGAATGTTAACTTGCTTGTTGTACGTTAAAGCATAATCCGAATAAAGAAGCTCAATATGCAAAAGATATTGACAATGAAACTTGTTGTACGTTAAAGCATAATCCGAATAAAGAAGCTCAATATGCAAAAGATATTGACAATGAAACTTTTTCAACGTTCCATACACTTTCATAAAAATTATCACGTTTGTAATTTGGAGAAATGTGCATCCACAATCATCTGATATACACGGTTTCAGAGTTGCCTACAAATTTATCCAACAAATGAAGCAACTCAGCACTGAATATTTTTCTTGAGTTTAATACAAAGTAAATAATCCAAAGTCAAAGTCATTTATACAATGACTTGAAATAAAACATAGTAAGGCAGTGTTTCTCACTTCCCGGGTAGCGACTCCCTAGGTAACAAAATTTTCGTTCGAGCCCCCTATAGAAGCTGAAGCTGAGAAGAGCGATGTAGGCTTCCACAATGAGGTCCGTGAGTTTTTTTTAAGAATGTAATAAAAAAGAAAAGAAACTTAGTCACAACTTTTAGGTTTTATTTTTCATTTACATTAAATTAACACTGTGTAAAGATTCCAAAGCTACGTCACGAAAGTGCATTAAAACTTTGTTGTTTTTTCGGAAATTGTATTGTCTACATAATTTTTAAGTATTAAAAAGTTCTTCCTTGAGATAAAATTTAAGATGCGGTAGGTTTCCTTTCAAGTCGGCAAGGGGTCTGAACATTTTTTTTGCCGCCCCCCGCACCCTGTTGTTTGTCGATTGTTGGCTTGGAGCTCCAGACAGCTAGTATAACTAAACCAATGAAGGCGGTATATATTTTTTTAAAATAAATAAACTTTAAATAACATGAACAAACTTCTTTGTGGACAAAAACTCAATAGGGCCTATAACTGTTATTATTCACAATTAAATTTGAGATGAGATATAGATCTAATAGTAATGAAATAAACTGATATTTAAACAAAATCTAGCTCACAACAACAATAAAGTCTTTACTCGTCGATGTCTTAAGATTGTCTCACTTTTGCAATAAGTACGTTAATTTCATCATTGTCACTGCATAACCACTGATCAATCGCTTAACCTCTTCTCACCGGGGCTTAGGAGGAAAAATACACTCCATAACACCCCTTTTTGTCAGGACTTTACGCCCCTCCACATGAAAGGAAATAGTGCCCCCCCCTCCTGTGAAAATGTTTTTAAAATTGACTTTTTAATTACCGGTAATAGATCTACTTACAGGGCGGGCTATTCGACTCAAATATTTCAAACAACCCACGAAAATTCAAGGCTAGAAATGAGTAGACGCTTATGAAAAAACCTGTGGGAATCCCTTGCACGCTGCTCTATTTTTTGTTCTAGTTTCCAAAATAATTTCTTATGTACGAATATCGTTTTATTTTCAAAGGATAATGTAATGATTAAAATTTATTTAAAATTATTTAAGTATTTTTTTTATTTAGCTATTTTTTTAAAAAGTAACCTTGGAATAATGATTTGGCCGCCCCCTAAAATTGGCCTACTGCGTGCAATGCACACATTGCACGATAGCGGCGGCCCTACCTCTACGTCTCGTTGCGGGCTTGCACTGGGTTCAACAGTTCAGGAGTGACTTCACACACTGGGCTCATTGTGTCGGACTCGATCACAGACCAAGATCAAGATGCTGGTCGTCTTGACTGTACTTGACAGTACTCCACACTGAACCATTGTAATGCTCCATACAGATCCGCACCGCTGAACCTCACTGAACTGTAGTTGACCGGTCTAAACTGTGTTCTGAACCCCTTTTCTGAACCGTCTTGACTGCGACACCTCTGCTCTTTATATAGGGTCCCTGCTGGCCTTCTCGAACCGGACAGAACATCACTCGACGTTTCTAGTTTCGTCACATGACTACATCCCCCGTGACGCTTCTGAGCTCTGTTCACGATGCCGATCCTTCCCGAACCGTCATGTTGACACTTGTCTCGGCTGACTGTCGCAACACGTCACGGTTGACCGCTCGTCTAGCGCTGGCCTGGGGCGATTTGCGTCGGCTGACTTCTAACACACCACTACCCCCATCTGGGCCACCACCAGGCTTATTAAAATATTATGTGTTCTAGGATTTTACATGTGATGCTGGTTAGTGATACTGGTCTGTAGTTTCCTGTGTCAGAGTTTTCTCCTTTTTTTAAATAGCTTCTTTCCAGTCCCTTGGTACTCTGTCCTGGTTAAGAGATGCCTGAAAAAGTATTTTGAACACTGGCGCTAGCTCATTGCTTAGTTCTTTGAGTAATCTAGCCGGAATAGTCCAGATGCTTTATTTGGTTTAATGTTGGCTAATAGTTTTTGGATTCCCTTTTCTTGTACTTCTATATCTCCTATGTTGTCTACTTGGTTCAAATTAAGTAATATGTCTGTCTCCTGGGGCTGAGAATGCTGATGCAAAGTATTTATTTATGATTTTAGTTTTAGTTTCATTATCATTATGTGCTAAGTTGTTGTCTCCTTTTAATGGTGCTACTCCTGTTGTTTCCATTTTCTTAGACTTAATGTATGACCATAGGTTTTTATTGTTATCCTTAGATATTACATTGTTTATGTATTCACTCTGCAGCTGTCTGCTTTCTTTATGGGTTAGGTGTTTAATTTTAATATACTTTTTATAAACTCTGCCTTAGTTTCTTTAAATTTTCTATATAGATTTTCCTTCTGTTTGCAAAGCTTCTTATATTATGTTATATAATACAGACGTTACTTCAAAAAAGAAGATGATTACATCCTACGCATCATGCATTTAGTCATGCATATTAACCAATGACCGCCAAGTCACTGGTTTTCCTGGCTAGCTCAGACAACCCATTCCATGCTCCAATAGCACTAGGGAAGAAGGAGTATTTGTACAAATTTGTCCTAGCATATGGTACGAGGAATCTTTGTGTCTTTCAGAGTATTTTATTAAATTTTGTTTTTGTATTTGAAGATTACAGTTCAGTGTTTTATGTATAATTGCTACCTTACTTTTGAGTCTTCTGTCCTGAAGGCTTTCTTAATTTAGTGATTTTACTAAAGGTGTTACTCGAGTCAAATATGAATATTCGTTTGTTATGAATCTCACTGCTCTATTTTGCATCTGTTCCAGTTTCTTAATGTTTTCTTGAGTTGAGATGTCCCAAACGGAGGATGCCTATTCTATTATTGGCCTAACCAAGGTTAAATAACATTTTAGTTTTATGTTCTTATTTGACAAAAGCTTCGATAGTATCTATTATTAAACTAGAATTTTTAACTTAGATTTTAATGAAATTCCAGAGGTTATCAACTGGTTGGTTAATGTCTTTTTCTGATAAGAATGTATGTTGAAAGTTTAATGCAGCTTGGTGTAGTTGTGTTAGGTTCCATTTATTCCAGAGTAAGATTTTTCTTGTGAGTTTTATATTGGCTACTGCTTTATCTGACTGTGTATTCTAATGATATCATGGTCTGATATTCCAGGGATAATATCATAGTCTACTAATAATCCAGGTCTGTTGGTTAAGAAGAGTATTGTTTAATCTAGTTGTTTTTTTCATAATTTGATCTAAACTTAAGTTTAGTAATAGTTAGGATGCAGTTGTGGAAAACCAAACTTGAGACTTAAAATAATTAACTGCTATCTAATAAACATCTCAAACATTTCTAAATGTTTCAAATTAGATGTTTACTGGGGCATGTCAAAAGTTTTCCATATGTAATATCTGTGATGGCCCTGATGTATTGCTTGTATGTCTGGCTTGTTTGATGACTAGGGGATGTTTATTTTTAATTTGCAACACACTGGGCCATCAAAGATATATCAGAAGTGGCACACAACAAAACAGACAATAGAGGAAGATACAAAACTTAAAGATTCACTAGATATTTATTTATATAAAATACATATAGACGAATAAAAGGGGGGGGGGGTTGTATCTTAATAATATTTGATCATCACTCTTTGCACGTTATGAGAGAGTATTTGTCACTTTGTCCTCAAACCTTATCTGAGTGTCCGATAGACATTGTAGCTGACTGTGTTCCTAGGTGGAGGTCTTGCAGCTGGAGGTGGCGCTCAAGTGGGTAGAGGGTTGCCGGAGACTCAGTACTTATGGAGTCTCAATCCAAAGTAACTGTGGTCTGTTGTGGGCACAGTAGGGCTGATGGACGGCTACCCTGGGCACAAAGAGGCAGAGCGGATCTACCATGGGCAGCATTGTCAATGGGATCAGTTCAGTAAGTTGTGATCGAGCAGTGTCAATGCGTTTGAAGGATCATCAAGGCGATCAGCCGAGATTAAAGAAATAAAATAAGATGTACAGATATACACAAGGTTGCGACAATGATCAATGTAGAGATAATAATATTAACATGTGGTAGACATAAGTTAATGCAATCAAATATGTACATGTTAAATAATTATGTTTCCTACTTGTTCAAGTTTGAAATACACATAATGCACATATTAAACATATATGAAATAAGTTAAATCCAAATAATACTATCCAGCAAGAAATACACAAACTTATTAAGATGGAACTGTGATAAAGTTTGGCTTACCACCAGGTATTCCTCTAGAAGTAAGGAGGATGAATGATATAGTCCGGACTCGACTGTCAGCGAGTTAGAGAAATGACGAATTGTGTCGATTTCTGAGCTAGTCCAGTTTTATAAAGGTCAGGAAGAGATGGGTGAAAAAGTGGAGGGGCGAGAGACTAAAGATTATCTCCCACATGGGCAGATCTGACTTGAAAGTGTCAAAGTTGCACCTAGAAATTTGAAGAGGTGTGTTGAAATGGATTATCTCCTTTATCAAAGAGAAACGTAGGTAAGGGTGGAGAAAAGAGTAGCGGAAGTGTGGGGTGGGTAGGTTTGCTGGGCAATGGCCAGATGGTTTCGACTATGAACGCCAGGCACCTGGTGCCAATGACCAGGCCCATACTAGGACTGTTTATCTTTCTGTGAACAAGGGGAGAGAAGCAGAGGTTTTTGGCAACATTGTCGCCAATGTGGTGGACTCTAGCGAGAAGAGGAAAAGGTGGGGTTTGGTGGTGAAATTGGGCCTTAGAAAGGGAAAATAATAAGGATGAAATAAATAAATAATAATTAATGCTGTGATAAAATTGAGTGACACTGTCAGCAAGCTTTTGGTCTGTGACAATATCTCATTCTCAAAGGTTATTTGTAATTTAATATCATGATATATTTAGAAGCAGCTCAGAATTAAACTTTGTCAGAAGTAGACGGACAGATGAACTACTCAGCTAACTTATAATAATAACTGCTTTCGAAAATGAACCAAACTAAGAAGAGCTATCATTAAATCACTCATAGCTTCATACATCGCACTAGTTAGGTTTTGATTTTAAATTATACTAAATTTCTACATTTGCTTATAAAAGAAAAATACAGCCCGCCAAAGTTTTGCTTAAATTTTTTGGCCCACTCCTCAAAATGTTTTCCTATCACTGATCTAGATCATTGATCTGACCCACCTCCCCCTTTTTGTATATTTTCTCTTTTTTAAAAATCTCCAGCTCCCTGCAAACAGACACATACTAGTAAAAAAAACTTGAGAAGGCAAATTGTACTAAAAGAACAAGTATTGATTTATATAGGCATTGTAACTTACATATTGTTAATTAATCTTAAAACTATTAGTAAAAGAAAATGTGTAAAATATCTTACAAATATTGGGATCAAAGCTTCCCTTATTGTCTTTTACATTTTTTTTTATTACTTTTCTTTTCCTTGTTAAATTATTGAACATGACTATTTTGTACATTTAAATTTTACATTTAGTTTTATATTTAATATGACTAAAAACATTATAAAATCTATTAAAAAATGAACTTTAACTAATGGAAACTTTGTCACTCATGCAGTTTAACAATATTAGAAATGTGGTGTTTAAATAAGTCAAAGCAAGGTGAAATTCTCCTCTAGTGTCTATATCCATTTATTTTCTTACTCATTAGGTTTGTTACTACAGCACTAAATCCAGTTTCATCCATTTATTTTGAAGGAAAAGCTAAAAATAACAATTCCATTTTGTACATTTCTCTGTAGCCACATCTTTGCTGTTAAAATAAATTTTACTGAAGATATCATTTTATAACTCTAACATTTTTTTCTGCAAATCAACTTGAACATCAGTGACAGATGTTTCAAAAGGATAAATCATTTTTGTTTCAATTTTTAAATTTATGACATCCTGGAAGCAAGTTGTCTTTTCTTCCTTGAGCATTTTTAGGTGAGTAGACATCAATGTCCTCAGACAGTAATTTATTCGTCAACAAAGTGAGTTCTGGGAAGAAGGAGCATTTGTACAAATTTTTTCTAGCAAATGGAATGAGAAATGTGCCTTTGTGTCTTTCTGAGCATTTTATTAGGTTTTGTTTTTGTATTTGAAATTATGGTTCAGTGTGTGAAAGATGCACTCATTTTTGGCATGTTTTTATTTTATTTAGTTTTTATAATGAGATTTAAAGATGAATGAAATAGTGGGCTAATTTAGCTACAAGATGTTACCTGTGAATCTAACAGTGAATTATAAACATTTATGGATTTTCTTTTTTTCATATAACTTATGAAGTCTTTGTGGCTTCCAATCATTGATGGTGCTCCATCACTTGCACAAACTACTCAATTTTGTAAAGGTATTTCATTATTTGCAAAAAATGTCTTTACTAAAGTAAAAATAGACTCCCCTTCTGTGTCGAAGATGTTTTTCAGAAAAAATTAGCTCCTCTTTAACACTGAAATCATCATCAATATATCATACATAACCAAGTAACATAGAAGAATTATCAATCAATTTTGATTTGTAATTAAAATTTTCTATTTTAAAGTTTCCTTATTAGTTGTTGCTTCACATCAATTTGTCTTTGAATGAAAGTGTCTCTAATTGGTAATACTTTCAAAATCTCACAGGGATCTTCTCTCATCACTGTGAAAAATGACTTCTTTTTTGGGATGATTAATTTTTCACCAATATTCTGAGACTTTTAATTTTTTTGCAGTTAGCTCTGCAATTTTGTAAGAGGCCATCAAACCATCTTCTGCTTTTTTTTTTTTTTTTTTTTTTTTTTTTTAACTGTTTGAATAGTCATGATGATCAATTTAAAAAACTCTTGTCCTTTTTGTCAGAATGTTTGGTATTTATATGTTCCTGAAGCCAACTTGATTTCAGAGGCTTATTGGAAAATATTTTCTTGCAAAGAAGACACATTGGAATAAGTTTACTGCATACTGTCAATATTTTCACTGTTTAATAAACATTACATTTAATCATTACATTTAATCATTTGAATGCTTGCTTTAATATTTTTGTAAAAGAGCATTTACTTATTAAAATATTAACATATTAACTATGTATTGTAGATATAATAAATTGTAATCTTAAAACCTTTTTGCAGTGTTTATTTATCAATCCACAAACTGTTTTTACGCATGTAAGAACTATAAGAGAAAAAAGACACTTCCTGCTGTGGTAGAGACATATGTCGAGCACCCCCTTGGAGCCCCTTTTTGATCCCAGATCCTCCCTACCGCCAGTGCTCTCCATTTGTATGAAATGCCCCCAGGGGGCGGTAGCGCCCCGTTGACGATCACTGATCTAGAGCTAATTATAAATTACAGACATTCCTTTTAGATGATAGTCGTTACGAAATAGTAATTCGAATTCCAAAGACTTCTTGTCTAGGTCTAAATGTGTTGAATTAAAACTAGGTCTATAAACTGGAGAGAAAAGGAAGTGCTTATTTTGTATTATATCGTCTTTCAAAATATTTTGGGTCTAAATTGCAAATAAAAAATGTTTTTTTGGTAAATTTAACCGCTGTGGTTTTATTCCTGTGCTTAGTTATTATAGGCACATAGAAGGTAGAAACTGGCTAAATTTTTTGTTAACATCAATCAGTGAATTAGTCAGGGCCCTTTGAGCTATATATATATATATATATATATTACCACAAGTTAAATAACTAATTGTTTAATTTTTTTTTATTGATTCATATTTTGTTAGGAACAATGAATAATTGTGCACAGTTTCAACTTGATCCAAGAATGGAAAGTGAAAGAAATAAGGTGTTCAAAATTTGTAACAGACAGCGAGTAAAAAGTCATGCTTAATAAGCGTATATTTACCAAGTCCTATTTAATTGCAGGAGAATTTATGTTCCTTTTAGATTTATTTAAAGTTTATTAACTTTCCTAGATATATACTTGAATTTAATGAGACTACATTATTCCCAGCATAAAAAAGATGTACATACTTGAGAAAAGTTTAAATTTATATGTTGATAAATGATTTTAATGCTTTTTGCAGCATCACCTAATGATTTTGCTGAAAAAGATACATATGTCAATGGTGTCTCCTTAGAAATGACAGACTCTGCTAACAAACATGATAATACTGGTAAAAAAAAAAAAAAAGAAAAGCCATCTATGGTTGGAACATTTGAAGTGGTAAGCTGTTTGAGATTATGTCTGTTTATCTGTCTGTCTGTCTGGTTATTAATTAAAAAAAAATTTTTTGTAATATACACTTGTTTAAAAATTTCAAGATTCCTCATAACCAAATCTTTTAAGAATCAAACAGGAAACAGGCTCTCCCATGCCCTTCATACTTTTTAATGCTCCCACACCAGATACTGGTACCTGAAATTTTATTATCCCAGAACTTGCTCTTCAAACCTGCGTTGTTGGCCTGTAAATTCTAGAATCTTCCCCTCCCCCCCCCCCCCCCAAAAAAAAAAAAGAAGGTTTTTACATACACTGACAATTTTTGTATTTCAATTTTGGTGTAGATGTAGTCCTAATAATGTTGTTAAAAATTGTGTACAGCTGTTCTGCATTTATTAAAAAAGAAAAATACATATATTTTTCAAAATTGCTAGCTACACCCCAAAGAGTGTTTTTCAGTATTTAAAAAAAAGGAAGAATCATTTTATGGTATTAAACATTTTGATTGAGGCCTTATGAAAATGTATTGGAACAAATAAATAATCAAAAGATCAATTTTGTTTCGATCATAAAAACTGCAAGTAATAACAGGGTGAATTTAGCCTATAGGCCTATTTTCATCAAATTGGAAAATTAATTTTTTAATCAGTCATCTAGGGCTTATGTCTGTATATAATAAAAGCATTGTCTTCGCTTTAGAATATCAAGGATGAATTCAGTAATTTAAACCCAATTACAACCTAAATATTTTTTCCCTAGCTGCATCTAATTACCGGCAGTAATCTTAGCAGAGATAAAAGTCTTCAATAAACCAAGTACTAAAAGAGCATTGTCTAATCTACACAACACTATAGTAGCTTCAAGTCATCTTCACATATTAATAAAATAAGATCACTCTGTGACATTCTGGCATCTCAAGAACACCTGTGATATGTTGGCACCTTTGAAAAAGATCATTATAAAAGATCAGTAAAGATCCTACGGAATTTTTTTTTCTATTTTTCTTCAATTTTCAAAACAAATTTCTTCAATAATATTATTCGTTACTGCAGTTTATTATTTCCAGTAGCAGCTCTACTAAGAAACAAAGCTCGTTTGCCTGACACGGCATATCAATATAACTAGTCTACATTATACCTCTACAACTCTAGTAGTACTTCTGTAAAATAAAGTTTGTTTGCCTGACACGGCATATCAATATAACTAGTCTACATTATACCTCTACAACTCTAGTAGTACTTCTACTGTAAAATAAAGTTTGTTTGCCTGACACAGCATATCAATATAACTAGTCTACATTATACCTCTACAACTCTAGTAGTACTTCTACTGTAAAATAAAGTTTGTTTGCCTGACACAGCATAACTAGACAATATTTCTAGATCTACAACTCCAGTAGTACATCTGCTGCCCAATAAAGTATTGTTTGCATAATTAAATAATATTTCTACAACTCCAGTGGTACCTCTACTGTATTTTAAAGTTTGGTCATGTGACACGGCATCTTCATAAATAGTACAACATTATTTGTATGTCAATTCAAGCTGATTTATTCATCAAGCAAAAGCACATTGCAACATGACTTCAAGAATACAAATACTGAAAGAGATCATAACTTTGGCTCAAGAACTGAGTATTCCTCTACATAAACAACGTAGATGGTGTGACAATAAATTAGCTGAAAGAGAAATGGAAAAATACAGACAATGGCAAGAAAAAATATAAGAAGAGAATTACTAGAATTGAAAAATACAGAATTCAAAGTTGAACAAAAGAATGATAGAAAATTGACAAGAATGTACCAGAAGGTGCAATCAAACAAGATTTCAGACAGTGAAGAATATTTCAAAGATGGATTTCTCAAGAAGATTAGTTTCCACAAGTATGACATAACTGAACAAATAATTGTACCACAAAAGTACAGAAAACAAATAATTGAAGCAAAGCATGAATTTCTCTACACCAAACATATGAGTGTAACAAGAACCAAGAAGAGAATTCTTTAAGAATATTACTGGCCAAGTATCACAAAAGATGTCAAGAAATATGTCACTAATTGTCTAGATTGTCTAATGGTCAATCTTAATTCTTTCTCTCCTAACTGATGATACCAACGTTAATTTGACCCCATTAAATTAAATTAATTTTTGGTTTATAAACTTTAATTTGTGTTATATAAAAAGAGCATGCATTCTTCTTCAATTATATACATAATATAACAATTTCTGATTACATACAAAAAAAGTTATTGAAGTTTAATCGAAACACAATGAGTAAAATGAATAATTTCATCGGAACAAGGAAAATAATTACGGAGAGAAAGAGTGAAAGGAATTCAAAAGCAACTTAACATTTGAAACAAAGAATAAAACAGATTACAAAGTCAGAACTGACAACAATGAATGACTTAAACAAGTCTGCATGGACATCCCTACCTACTACATGTGCATCCCTACCTACTAACAATAATGACTCCATACCTCAGGACTTAAACAAGACTACATGTGCATCACTGGTTACTAATACTCTTATATGTATCGACAATTTCTACTACAATCAAGATAAGACTCATCTATGTAACAATGCAATACACCATCAACTAGAATCAAAAAGCAGATATCAAAGACTCAGACTCATCAGACAGAAAGAAAACATTTCAATCTGACTCTGTTACTGATGCAAGTATTGCAAAAATTATTATTATTATTATTATAGCTTTTATATAGCGCTACTTTCATGCTTATAGCATGCTCAGAGCGCTTTGGTCCAATCTCATTTTAGGACCATTTTACTATTTTAACATTTTACTACATCAACGGTCGTCAAAAAGAAAATTGAGTTTCGGTATTGGACAGTTCTTGTTTGCTTTGAACAAAAGCATGCTTTATACAGACAATATTTGTGTCTTGAATATGGCATGGATACAACATCTTCACAAACTGAGAGACCTTTTCCACAAGTTTAAAAAATGCACACCAAAATAGCAACCCAGAAGTGGTTTAGGACTTTATACTTTCTATAGGTGTTTTATACTACATTGTGCAACACTGTATTCACTACCAACCAAACTCATCAAGAAAGGACACTTTATCCAGATGTATCTAAGCAATTATTTTGTTTGACTTTATATATCATACTTATATTACATGCAGTAGTAATCTTGAGTTTCTTTTCAAATGTATTGTAATTTATTTAATATTTAATACTATTACTTAAATAATTGTCATATTATGTGAAGTTTACATACCAATACTATCATAATCATCTATCATATTTCAGATTTATGACATTTCATATGTATGATGTATATAAATATTTTAATATGTATGCATTTTTAATTTCATACAAAATGCTAAAAAGGTCAGGGGGTAATATGTCATGTAGCAGACTAGCTGCATCTAATTACCGGCAGTAACCTTAGCAACTAGCTCCACCTTTTTTTCCAGAAGGTTCTATAAAGGAAGTTTTATGACGTCATTGGGAGCGTGGGTTGCCGGGAAATTGTTTTTAATGAGGCTAAGCATCAGTTGTAGTTGAGAATTTGTAGAGACAAGACGTATATTCTAGAGTAAGTTGTAGACAGAATTTCATAGAAGCTTGTAGGTTAAAACTTGTAGATAAAAGTAGAGTTGTAGAATTATTACATTTGTTTAAATCTATTTTATAGTGAGCTCAGAAGAAGATATTTAACTTATACTCCTTTTGCCTGAGATTAGCCAAACCTATTGGGGAGATATGGAATCCAAAAGCCAGCTTGTCTGATCCCATCACTCTAAGTGGGTGGGTGGGTATTATCCACTTGTACTACACATTTTTACTGAGGTGCAAGAAATAGGACCATTTTTTTTCTCTTATTTCTCTTTTACTGGCCACCATTGACTAGGTACATGACTACAATGTTCACTACCAGTTCTCAAATGAAAGTCATAATAAATTACCATAACTCTGAATTTACATACCCTCATAGCTGTTATGAATCACAATTCATTAAATTAATTGTGATACTAGTTGTTGTTTTTTTTAAATATGAAACTATAATGAGGTGACACACTGCTTGATAGACATTGATTTTTTGCTTGTACGCGCTGAAATCTATTAGGCCATTTTCTCATTTGGAGGCAACCAAAAGCACTGTTGGCCTCAGCGAGAAGGTTGTCTATTCATCTATCCAGTGATGTGTTGTTGGACGCTGTTTTTAAGTATGCATAAAGGTCGACAACATTGATTTAAGGATCTGACTTCTGGAACATGACTTCTGTTTACATGAACTTGATAGACATACCAAACGAGGCATCAGTCTCAGCAAATTCATCATCAGCAAGTTGATGAATGAAGTACACAAACATCTGCATAAAGAACCTCAGTAACAATTATCTATGTAGTATGGTTAAATTAGCTGCCGTAGGTTCAGAGTTTGACCTAGATATGCTCATGCAGACACTGCCTCATTTTACTCAACATACTCCCAAGAATATTGAGATAATTGTTGGAGCAAGTACACACCTATTTTACACCATCATCTAAGAGTGATTAGTTGATTGGACCTTTTTTTTTTTAATTAGGCAGTTAATTGTTAATATAGTACTAGTTTCTAGGTCAAACATAAAAATTAACAATCCATAGCTGTCTGTGTATAGTTTAGTTTGATGCATTTGTAATTCTTAATTCTGAAGGCAAAAGCCTTATCCATTATGCCAAATGACATAGGTAGAAAACAAAATTAGATTTGGAAGGGCGGTACAGAAGGCACATAATTTTTCCTTTTTCTTCTGGATTACATCTATAAGCTCTCATTCATATCTGTGGATCTGTCTATTTGCTAACACCATTATAAATTTAGATTTGGTGTCCCTTGATCTGGTTTCCATAGTGAGATCTCTCTTTATAAAATAAATAAATAATATATAAAATAAATAAATAATATATAAAATAAATAAATAATATATAAAATAAATAAATAATATATAAAATAAATAAATAATATATAAAATAAATAAATAATATATAAAATAAATAAATAATATATAAAATAAATAAATAATATATAAAATATGTAGGTATATGTATATGTTGTGTTTGTTTCTACAGTTTAGGTTCTCAGATGGAAAAGATAAACTTATGATGGTGATTGGTGCATTAAGTGCTGCTGTTGCCGGTGCTGCTCTTCCAGTCATGATCATTGTATTTGGTTCTATGATCGATTTGTTTGTAGGATCTGGAAGTATCATAAAACTTATGGACAAAATCTCAGCCTATATGATTTCTGTCAATCTGACACAAGCTCAAGTTATACAAAACTCCTCTCTGTTATTGTAAGTATTTTTTTTTCCATGAAAAAAAAATCTTATAAATTTGTTGCTTGTTTTTTTTTTTTTTTTTCTTTCTGATCTATATTCCTATTTCACCATGGCCTTCATCATGTTTGAAATAGGCACTATTTTTATTATTATTAAAATAAAGTAGGCCATATATCTTTCTTTTCTTTTAAACATTTGAAAATAAAGTTAGAAAGGTAGTTAATGTTATTTTATTATTTTATGAAACTAGATTATCCACAACTCTTAAACCATTACAAATAAACAACAACAAAGCTTTTATTATGTTTAGTTTTATCATTTAGTTTGGATCAGTCACGTAATTAAATTTGTAATAGATCTAGACTAACAATAATAAATCTGTGCGATTAGCAATATTTTAACCAACTGTTGTTTTAGCGCAATTTCATGCTTTTAACTTTTTCAATATGCTATGATCCTATTGCTTGTCTGGACCAGTTGAAAGAGGGGAGAAAGAAGGGGGTATCTGGGAGATCGCTTTTTAAATGTATTTTTTTTTTAATTCAAATTATGCCACCTTATCGGTCAGGTAAAATTTCTTTAACTTGTTTGAGATACCAAACAAATACTTAATTACCAATAGTTAATTAAATGATTGGTTAATTTTTTTACAAATTGATTCCTGTATTGACATGTAAAAGAATTGTGCACATTTCAGCTTGATCCAAGTTTGGGTGTGAGAGAAATAACGTTTACAAACTTTTTACCAGACACAGACAGACAGAGTTGATAAAAGCTTTGTAATAATATTAATTTTAACTTGGCCTATTTGAGAGCTTCAGTGAGACAGTAGCGTTTGTCTGAATTGGCTTTGTAAAACAAAGAAAGGGAGCTGGTTGAAACAATTAACATTGATAATGTTATTGACAATTTTGTGAAGCAAAATCCTACTTCTGTATGAGAATGTGGCTGTCGCTACAGATTGTTTGTTCGTTGACTTCATTTATATTATATGTAAGTTTTGTATTGACTGTTCTTATGCAAATATTGATTACGTACACCAGCTTTTCTCAAACTTTTGGGCATGGGAGACTTCTTGACAAGGGGGTTTGACAGCCTGACTTGATGGGAGGCGAAGCCAATCAATCTCCTGAAAGAACCTTTTCTACTATTAAAAAAAAGAACAAAAATTATCTATGAAACACGATGTACGAAAAAAAAAGACTAAATGGACTAGCTTTAATTAACATTCGTAATGTAAATTTGGACTCGAAACATATTGTAAATATATATGCAAAGAAAATAAAAAAGGAAAATTAATGTTATTTTCTTCTTTGTCACACTCTTAATACCCTCCTGAGCCCACTATAAGACTCTACAGTGCTCTCCCAGACCCCCAGAAGGCTATTGGGCATGAAAATTATTTTTTTTCATTTAGAGTGCTGTAATATTTTTGACCTAAGTGAATTTTCAATGATTTCCCACAATATTAACTTATATAATATTATTTACAGTTCTAGATGCAATGAAGTCAAAGATTTTTATACTCATCAAAATAATAGTGAAACATCTTGTGATATGTTGTTATATCCAATACTTGATGAAATGACAACATTTGCCATTTATTACTGCGGTGAGTACTTTAATTTATGCAATCTTATAAAATAGAAAATTTTAGTCCATAGATTACAAATAATAATAATAATAATAATTTTATTTATAAAGCGCTGTTAACAAACAAAATGTAGGCTCAAGGCGCTGTAATAACATTACAAACACAAACACGACAGCTAAAATGACAGTTAATCTAAAAAAGTTTTAAAAAGATAGGTCTTAATGTTCTTCTTAAAAGTGGTGTAGCATGTTGTCTGTCTGAGATCAATGGGGAGTGAGTTCCAAACCTTTGGTCCGTGAACTGAAAAAGCCCTCAGACCATAGCTTTTGAGGGAGAAATGTGGCACTACTAAAAGCGTTGAGTCCATTGAGCGCAGGGCTCTCTGGGGGACATATGGAGTAATCAGTTCGCTAAGGTACAAGGGCATCTCGTTATATATACACTGATGACAAACATTTTGGATATCTGGCAAATCAACTCCACTAGTATCGTGGTGAACCTGAATCTGTCTGGAATTAACACATTTAAGGGGCAGTGTTGTAAATAAACTGGTGATGTATTGTGTGATAGCAGTGTATATGAACATCCAACACACAACACATGTTCCAGCAGTGGTCATGCAAAGGACAAGGGACAATCATTAAGGAAAGTACTGGTGTGAATAATCTCTATGTGAAAATCGTTCATGAGATAACCATTAGATCATCTAGAGAATACAGACCCATGGTGTTTCGATCATTTCAACTGAATTGCTCTGGGGACCCTATATATATATCCAGTCAGAAGGCAGCTGAGTTCTGTACAACACAGACTTCCACTAGTACAAAACACTACAACTTAAGTTGTTTATACGGTGACCCCATAAAATAGTGCTGACAAAATAGCACAAAATTGCCTGACAAAATATCTCAAGACCAAATAGTCATACTTATTTATGATATGTATAAAAATACCAGATTTTAATAAGTGAAGGTCCTGGGCTTTTTCAATATTAATAAATCTAAAAGTATGCCTTATTATCAGAAAAAGCACTTAAGATTTTTATCTCATTCTCCTTTTTCTCCAATGTTTAAAATGCATTCTCAAGGTATGAGGCAAGGAGAGTGGCCAGCATCAAAGAACGCAGAGCTAACAAAAGGCTGAAAAAAGAAACAGGCATATCTGCATTAGACCGAACTTACCCAGGCATTGTACGGCCCACTTTTTAAAGCAATGATTGGACTTTATAGCCATATTCGAGTTCACAGGAAATGAGAAATGTGCTCATCTTCTTTGAAGGAGGAGCTATATATGCGAGGGTGTCTGGAAATTTAGGCACCTGGAAATTTAGGCACCAGATAATTAGGCTACTCCAGCTGGAGCTAGTGTCATGGGCATTGCTTTTCTTCTCTGGCATTTTTCTTCTGCCAGCTCAGCAACCTGTGCACCAGTTTTCACAGCACGATGCCATGATGCTCTGTCATGTACCTCTGCCTCACAGGTGGCTGGGTCTATGCTGAATGCCTTCAGACAAGCTTTGAGGGAGTCTTTGACCACCTTGCGAGCGCTTTCCTTCGCTTAGTTGGCCATACAAGAGCCGTTTAGGGATGCTGTGGTCTTCAATTCTGCAGACGTGTCCTGCCCATCGAAGCTGGGACTGCATCAGGATTGTATGGATGCTTTGCAGACCCGCTCTTCAAAGGACTTCAGTATCTGGTATTTTGTCTTGCTATTTGACATTCAGTATTTTTCTTATTTTTCATGTGGAAGTGATTCAGTTTCTTTGCATATTTTCTGTACACTGTCCACGTTTCTGAGGCATAGAGCAATATAGGGAGGATGATGGCTCGTTAGATCCCTAGCTTTGTATTTATGGTGATACCACATCATTTTTAGACAGTCTGCCATAGGATGCACTGGCCTTGGTGATACGCAGGTCTATTTCGTTATCAATCTTTCCTTTTCTGGAGAGTATGCTGCCAAGATATGTGAATCTGTCCACTGCGTTTATATCATGTCCATTTATCTTGATGCTTGAATCCGAGTAGGCTTTACCAGGAGCAGGTAAATATAAGACTTCAGTCTTATTTGTGTTAATGGTAATGCTAAAGTCTGAGCATTCTCTTGAGAAGTCACTGACAATGCTCTTTAGATCATTTTCAGAGCAGGCATTTAGGGCACAGTCGTCAGCAAATAGCAAGTCCCTGATTACTGCTGAATTTGTTTTTGATTTTGCTTTGAGCCGCCTCGGGTTGAATAGGCCACCATCAAATCTGTATGTTATATTTATCCCGATGTTTTCTCTATCTGTGAATGCTTTTGTCAGCATAGCAGAGATACTGAACAGTATAAGTGCAAGGACACAGCCTTGTTTTACCCCGTTTGATACTTTGAACGGCTCTGATGGTTCTCCACTTTCTTGGACACGAGCCTTCATGCCATCATGAAATAGTCTCACCATGGTTATGAATTTTCGTGGACAGACATACTTTGACATAATCTTCCAGAGTCCTTCTCTGCTAACAGTGTCGAATGCCTTTGTTAGGTTGACATATTGAGAAGAGGTCAGCATTTTGTTTTTGGCATTTTTCCTGGAGCTACCTTGCCGCAAAGATCATGTCAATGGTACCAATCTCTTTTCTGAAGCCGGCTTTTTGGTATTAGACCAAGTTCTATGTGTTCCATGAGCCGATTTAGTAGGATGCGTGCAAGGATTTTCCCAGCAATAGAGAGAAGAGATATTCCTCTGTGGTTGTCGCAGATTTGTCGGTTTCCTTTTCGCTTGTATAAATGGACAAATGCGTCATCTTTAAAGTCTTGTGGTATTGACGCTTGTTCCCACATAATTAAAAACAGCTCATGAATTCTTTCAATCAGGACTAATCCTCATTTTTTGTAGACCTCTGCAGGAATGGAGTCAGCTGGAGTTAGTTGAATGGCAAGATCAGTTTCCTTTAGTGTAGCGGGGAAGTCATCCATTTTTTCATTTATTGGTACTTTCTGTACTTGCTGAAGGAGGTAACACACCTATACACTCACGCAATAGATCACAATAGATCTACCTAAAGGGGTTACCCATTAATAATATAAAAAGGGGTGTTGATAATAGAGATTAATGCAGTTATAAAAAAATGAATTCTACTTTAGTTTATCAACATATTTAATCCCTATAAGTAACGCAAGCAAAGCCCTCCTCCTCACTCCCATATCCATTATAAGGAAACAAGTTTCTCCAGACTTCCAATTTTGCTCCTATGCTGTTCCACACCCTTGCCCCCAGTGTGTAGCCTTAAGATTCACTACGTAGTAACTTTTAGGACCAAGTTTACCTGTGAGAAATCTTCTCATTAAAGTGGGAGTGTGTGCCCCCCCCCCCCATCCCATTTTTAAAGTACGACCTCTCCCTTTATCACAAACACTCCCAGACATATTAAAAATATTTTATAATACTTTTTAATCTTGCGTATTTTCATTAGTAACTAAACTAAATATTTACACAAATTGCATAATCATCAATTTAAAAACTCACCAGTCAAACTTAGGGGTTGGTGATGGAGGGAAGCAATGAGCGGAGAATCATCTCTACCTCCCCTTCCCTGAATCCTGTGATGTCTATAGTATATAATGACACAATCTCATGATTGTCATTTTTTTCCCCTTTTGTCAGCTTTCCTTTAGTTAGAATCGTTATAGTTGCTATTTATTATAACGTCACCAATAGCCCATAGCCTAAGGATAAAATATACGTTAATATTTTAAAATTATTTTCAAAATTAAGGTTGCTAATTAAAGAGTGCCTAATTTTCTGGTGCCTTATTTTCCGCCTTGTCAAAAAGTGAATAATTATCCGGTGCCTAAATATCAGGGTGCCTAAATTTCCGGGTGCCTAAATATCCATAAATATGCTGTGCCTAAATATCCGGTGCCTAAATTTCCAAAATTCATATGCGAGTTACAGAGCTTCCTATTTTGTAACTTTGATTTGGGTTGAGAGATAAGAAAAAGAACAATTTCACTATGTAACTAAGGTCACAAAATTATATGTTTTTGAAATGTGGTGACCAAGTTCAAGGGTTAGGTATAAGATATTATGTGTGTAAACACATGTGTCAAACCTCTGCTGCACTGTTTCTTTTCGGGATGAAATGAAGACGATGTGTTCAGGCAGATGTTTTATGTTTGTGTGACGTCCGCACTATTAGAGACTAGACAGAGAAGTATGTTAATATTAGGAGAGAGAGAACAAGTTCCACCCAAGTTGAGAGCTAATGAAGAGGATGTGTTCAAGGCAGATGTTTTATGTTAGTGTGATGTCCTTATGTAAATAAATATCGTTGCCTCCTACAGTTAATACATTGGTGTCTGGAAGTGGAATTATAGGCGACTCAACGAGAGGAAGTAGGATCTCGATCACAATGGCATCTTTGAAACTAAGACCAACTCTTAGTTAACAAGCTTAAGCAGGAACTTCCTTACTGATGCCTGAAGCTTGGTAGTAAAAAGGAGGCGCTTACAGCTCATCTCTGGCAAGCCCTGATCGATAAAGAAGAAGGTCCGGAGACCTACCTATTTGAAATTGAGCCGGAGATTGTTGAGCTTATTGGCAAGATACAGGAAAATATTGATGCAATGCGTGAACAAATTAACAGGATGGAGAACAAGGTAGATGAAAGTGTATCACAAGTGGAAGGACAAATAGACCAATTTGATAAAATGGTGACACAAGCTAAAGAAGGAATAGACTCGTTGGTGAAGGAGCAGTTGCGTGTGGACTCGTTGGTGAAGGAGAAGTTGCATGGTCAGGACAGTGGCTGCACAAACGTTGGGTTTGCATCCAAGCCTGTTGCTATGGACCTTAAAGACCCCTGCCTATCTGCCGGTGCTTACCGTGGAAATTTGAGGCTCGACAACTTCATCTAGAAGTTTAGCAAGAACTGTATGTGCGGTGCATCACACAGAGAATTTAGATGCAAAGAAAACCAACAGCAAAGCATGTGTACTTCTGCCATCATCATCGACATTGGCATAGACAAATGTCAGTCAATCCAGGCTAAATCTAAGCTGTCAAGAGGAAGACATCTTCAACTTGAACTTGAAGAGACCTATCTCCTGGACAGACTGTTAGCTGAGGATGACTGCGGTGATTGGACTTCGTTTGCAAGTTGACTGCATGTGAACCTGAAGTTCCCTTGAGAGGCGTCTGTCAGGAGAGTCTGCTGAAGCAGCATGTCTAATCAGCGGCTGTGCGGACGAAAACAGTGCTTGACACTATCTCTCTATGTGTCAAATGATCACGTCATCATCTCAAGAACAGACTGGCCAACTGGAAGAAGAGGAAGCGAAGGCGGCAGAGAACAGTGTAGATGACTTCGTGGGAAACACACTCCCTGCCGTCTGTGACTCCCACTGATTGACCTCCACCTGAACTGTCAAACTTTTACTGCACTGTTTCTTTTCGGGATTAAAAGTGCTAAGAAGGGGGCAATGTTATGACCTTGCCATGCACACCGCCAATCAAGATAGTGCAGAAGGTGGGGACTATTATAGACTAGACAGAGAAGTATGTTGAAATTAGGAGAGAGAGAACAAGTTCCGCCCAAGTCGAGAGCTAATGAAGATGATTCAAGGTAGATGTTTTATGTATGTGTGACGTCTTTATGTAAATAAATAACGTTGCCTTGTTGAATTGCCTCCTACAGTTATTATAGTATAATCAGAAATCTTGTTTATTTGCGGCATCTCTCTTTGATCAAACTATGGCGTCTCTTGCCACAAAATTAGCAAACTTAAATGTGTCAGGATTAGTTAAGATGACGATCACTATTCTTATATCGCCAAATATTTGGTTCATCTCAGGCAGTGACTGACCAAATCTATCATTAATTTGCTTTTTCCTGTCTGTCTTTGTTTAACACCATCACATAGATATCAAAGTTCAGAAGTGTCAATTTGGATTATAGGCTTAAATCAACTTCCCTTCTCGCCCAAGCACACCCTTCATAAAAAAGAATATAAACCTTGCCTTCCTCTCGTTATGATACATTCTTTTCCATGACAAAAATCAAGCAGTTGTTTTTTCTTAAACTGTGAGAAAATCTGACAAGAATGGAAGTATCTTTGCATGTTTTTGAAGTGCACTTTTGGAATTTAAATAAATGATACATTTTGAAATTATTCATTTTAGCTTATTATAATTCTAGCATAATGTTTGAATATTTATATTGTTAGATATCCAAAGTATTTATTTGCAAAAGGACTGAAAAAAATATTTTTTCCTCGCTATTTTGTCGGCGTTATTTTGTGAGCGTGATTTTTTGTCAGGGAACCTGTTTATACAGTTGACTCTTTATATACCAATACATCATAATGTGTTGCCAATGTAAATTTATCTAATTAATGTATACTGTAGTATGTATATTTAGAAATAAGGTAGGCTTAAATTGTAATTTTGTAAAGTATGTGAAATCATGTTTTGTATTTTTTAGATCAATATGTTTTTCTTTTCCATCTTTTGTTAATTAATAGCTTGAAAATGTAAGAGATATCCTATTTCAACATTAACTTTTCTTGACTTATTCTATGGTTAACAGCTAACCTTTGACGTAACCATCTTCTTATACAATACAGAAGTTACTTTAAAAAAAAAGATGATTTCATCCTAATCGTCATGCATCTATTTATGGATGTTAAATAATGACTTAAATTCTGCCAAATCACTGGTTTTCCTGGCTGGCTCAGGCAACCCATTCCATGCTTTAATAGCACTAGGAAGAAGGAGCATTTATACAAACTTCTTCTAGTATAAGGAACAAGGAATGTGCCTTTATCTTTAGTTCTTTCTGAATATTTTATTAGATTTTGTTTTTGTATTTGAATATTATGGTTCAATGTTTTATGTATAATTGCTACTTTACTTTTGAGTCTTCTCTCCTGAAGGCTTTTTAAATTTAGTGATTTTACTAAAGGTGTTACTCTAGTCAATTGTTACTATTCGGTAGTTATGAATCTCACTGCTCAATTTTGCGTCTGTTCCAGTTTCTTAATATTTTCTTGAGTTGAGGGGTTCCAAACTGAGGATTCATATTCTTTTATTGGCCTAACCAAGGTTAAATAACAATTTAGTTTTATGTTCTTATTTGATTTATCATCATCATCATCATCATCAAACTCCATTAGAGTGAGGGCTTGAGAGGCTCAAATCCTCTCTTGCAAAAGCCCTGGACAGAAACCCTGCTGTCTTGCGTAGTGCATGAATGTCGCCATACAGGTCGAGAATTTTGGGTTTCCCAGACCTGTCGAGACGGAGATCAGCAAGTCTGGGGCAGTCAAACAGAATATGAGGCACGGTTTCCTCTTCTTCCCCGCAGCGTGGGCACCGTGAATCGAAATTTGGCCATAGCCGCGAGAAATATGAGCCAACAGGACAGTGGCCTGTCCTGCACTGTGCTATAATAGCCTTGTGGGCCAAAGAGTCTGCAATTGTGTTGCCAGTCACACCTATGTGACTCGGTACCCACTGCATTATTACAGGGGTGCCATAGCATTGTTTGATGTTATGTGAAGCCATGATGACAGTGTTGATATTGGGGGGCCATGGTCCGGGGCTTTGCAAAGCATGTAGTACAGATTTTGAGTCAGTGACCACAACAATCTGTGTTGCCCTCAAATGTCCCTCGCCGAGTTGAGAGTCAATGACTTTTAAGGCTTCACAGACTGCCATGGTCTCCGCATCAAAACTGCAAACACTACCACATGGTCCAAAGATTTTGACTGTGTGAGAGCCAAGAAAGTCGATGTAGGCTCCATAGCCTGCTCTTCCAGAATCTATTGATGCCGATCCATCAGTGTATGCAAAAATAGCACTGGGCTTGAAGGTATTAATGGTCTCCAGAGCTAGGATTTGAAGGTCGTTAGATGAACGGCTTTGCTTAGTGGCATTAGGGTCTACTAATTTCAAGCGTATGTCTGGGGTTGTTGGGCGACACCAAGGGGGAAGGGGATGAAAGCGTTGAATGTTTTGTCGGTTGGTGGAGAGGCCAGCTTCATCAGATAGTCTAGTGGCATGATGCATAAAAGACTGCATCTGGATACGTCCTCTGTATCTCCAACCATCCACTAGTTTTCTAGCTGGGAGGTATTCATCCAGCCTTTTATACCGCTCATAGCAGGTCAGTACTGACCTTTCCCTCCTAAGGGTTAGTGGAGCTATATTAGCCATTATTTCAGCCGCATTCACTTTACTTGTCCTAAAGGTTCCACAGACAAATCTTAGTGCTTGGGACTGTATTTTATCAAGTTGTTCAAGAGCAGTCCTAGAGCCATAAATTTGCACAGGGAGGCTGTAGTCTATCTGTGATCGGACTGCTCCTAAATACAGGGATCGAAGCATGTCTGCTCGGGCTCCCCACTTCGTGGATGCCAGCTTCCGCACAATGCAAAGTTTCCCTGAGGCCTTTCTTACAACATCCTGGATGTGCTCACACATTTTTAGTTTGCAATCTAAAGTTACACCAAGGTACTTGGGTAGCTTTTCCATGCTGAGAGCCACTCCGTTGAGGGAGAGCTGGAAAGGTTGCCCGAGAATGCCAGAAATTTTGTAAAATAAACCCTAATGCTTTGTTTGATTTTTTAATAATTTCATAAATAAGGGGATTTCATGACAGATTTTCATCTATTATAACACCTAGGTATTCTGTGTTTTTAGTCTGTGTTACTGGTTTACCATGAATAAGATAAGTGGAATTTATTTGTTTTAGTTTTTTTGTTACTCTTAAGAAAGGACATTTTTCTGGGTGGAAAGACATGATCCAATTTGATTCCCATTTCTGTAATTCATCTAATTCTCTTTGTAAAATTTCTGTATCTTGTGTTGTTTTTATTGTTTAATATGCAATATTATGCAATCGTCTGCAAATAATCTGACTTTTGTTCCTGAACTAATGCAATTTTATAAATCATTTGTGTAAATTAAAAATAGTAGTGGACCTAAGACTGTTCCTTGAGGTACACATGAGTTTACTGTTATTGGTGTTGATTTAGAGCCATTTATTATTAAAGTTTGAATAAACAATAAACAATCTGACTATTATGAGTCAAACTGCATTTCCAAACTGGGAGGAAAATTTTTGAATCAGTTTACAATAATAGACCAATCTATCTATATATATAATTCTCTTCTTCCCTCAACAGTTTGGACGAAAAGCAAGCAAGAATTAAAGGAAAGATCACTCTCTTATTTCTGCAGATAGAGTTACCCCTTGAAAAAACAAGAGGGGGGGGGGTAACAAGTAGTATTCACGGATGGCTGCTTGGTCGTGCAGTTTGCATGCTGGACTGTCAAATCCTGCCCGCTCACACCCCCCTTCGTCCTGCGGGAGGTTTGGAATAAAAAGTAAACTATCTTAAACATCCGAAACATGTAAAACATTTTACTAACAAACATTTTACAAACACTAAATAACAACTAATCTACTATGTATATTTACCCGTCACTAAATAGCAGGGCTGGACTTAACCATTGTGGGGCCCTATGCGAAATGGATTTCGCTGAGCCAAGTTTGGGTAGGGAAGCGGATAATAAGTGAAATTTAAGAGTTTGTATTAGAAAATAAATTTGTCTATGCATTTTATTCATTCTTTACTACGTACAGAATTACTTAACGAGCCTTGCGAGTAGCAAAGTCATTTTAAGGACTTTTTCGTATCTTTTGTAATTTTGGGAGATTTCCAGGAGCTCCTGGTAAATCGACAGGAGGGCGCAGGAAATCTGTTTTAAGTTATAAAATTGTTTAATTTAATAATTTATACACCTTGAATTAGCTCGGGTCCTTTGAAAGTGCGGGTCCTATGAAAGTGCGGGGCCCACTGCGGACGCTTAGGTTGCAGTGGCCTAAGGCCGGCCCTGCTAAATAGCAGCATATGCTACGCCGCTGGTTGACTAGTATTTTATTAGGAATTAGTTATTTGTTTCGGAAATAGGGTAAAGTTTTACTTAGCGACGATGACATAAAGTGGGTTAAAAAACAAGAACGCTCTAAGTGACGCTAAAAAGAAGACCCTTCTTGTAGAGCAGTAGAATAGATATACGGATTTACGGACATAGCTGACATCGGACGATTCCCTTCTTGATTATTAAATATATTTGTAAAACAACATCAGCGTTGACTACATATTTTGATTGTTTCGGCCTTTCGCCGGTGTTACTGAAGTAGTTCGAGTTCAGCGTTACTTCTAGTCAGACGTAGATCTACACTAGTTATATTTCATAGAATCAACACCGCGCGGAGGCCTTAACAAGCTTTCAAAACCAAAACACTCATATACACTCATATTTCTTTATATAGCTTTGCAAAGGGAAGAATAATCTCTATTATTTCTCTCAAATTGCATTTTTTTTTTTACCTTCTAGTTATTGGAGCTGGTGTTCTTATTACATCTTATTTTCAAGTTTCACTTTGGATGACAGCTGCTGAAAGACAAGCTCATCGAATACGACAAGAATTTTTAAAGAATATTTTACGTCAAGACATTGGTTGGTTTGATACACATGAAGCTGCAGAACTTAATACAAGACTTTCAGAGTAGGTTAAGCATTGCAGTAGTTGTGAAGAACCTTACTTCATAGTCTTACAATACATGATGCTGATGTTTATATCACTGTTCATGAGTTTTTTTGTTTTTTATTTAAGTGACATTACTAAAATTCAAGATGGCATTGGAGATAAAATGGGTTCATTCGTACAGTGGTTCTCTTCTTTTATAACTGGCTTTGTGATTGGCTTTGTTTATGGTTGGAAGCTTACTTTAGTTATTTTAGCAGTTAGTCCATTTCTTGTTGGAGCAGCAGGTCTCTTTAGTAAAGTAAGTAAAGAAATTAATTACAAGACAATTTGCTCATGATAGTAGAATAATTCAAAACATTAATTGAGAGCTGTAGAATTAGATGTTGATGAATTATAACTTTGGCAAACAAATATTGTATTGCAGTTAACAAAATGAAACATTTTTTAGCAGATGGTTAATGAGTAAAAACTATTCTAAAATCCATGGGTTGCTAAAAAAAAATTATTGCAGCATTAGGCTTTATAGAGTTATAGTTTTGGTTAGGGTGTAAAATGGACTGAAAATACTTATATTAAAAAATTAGCTTATAAAAAAAACTTTTGAATGCTATTTCTAGTTAATAGAAAAATCAATAAACTCATTATACTTTTATAACCCTGCGATGTACACCTTTATCCAAGCTAGTGCAGAAGGTTTGCACTGTTAGAGACATACTGAAAAGCATGTTCACATTAGAAAGAAAATAACAAAGTTCCGCACAAGTTTAGGGCTTATGAATAGTAGAATATGAAGAGGCTGTCCTAAAAGCAGCCGTTGTTCTATGTATTTGTGATGTCCTGTGAATAAACATCTATATTGTTATTACATCGGTGTTTATAAATGGGATTGGGTGACTCAACAGAGGCCTTAGGTAGGATCTTATTTAAAATACTATCTGAGAAACGGCTTGACAAACTGGAATTGAAGGAACTGAAAGAAGAACTCAAATGGCAGTGCCTGAAATGCTTTGTAAAGAATAAAGACATTCTTAGAGCACATCTTTAGCAAGCTCTGGCTGATGCAGCAGAGAATCCAGAAACGTACTTGTTTGAGGTTGATCCAGATATCAGCGTGCTTCTGAAAACTATGCAAGACTTGCTACAAGACAAATACAACTCGATTTTTGAACAAATGATTATAATGATGAACATGATGGGGAACAAGGTAGATGAAAGTGTATTGCAAGTAGAAGGCTAAATAGACCAGTGTGATAAAATTGTGTCGCAAACAAAAGAAGGAATACTCATTGGTGAAGGAGCAGTTGTCTGTAGACTCGTTACTGAAGGAGTAGTTGCCTGCTCAGGACTGTGGCTGCACAAATAGTGGTGATGGAGGCACTGGAGATTGTAGTGTCGTCTGTGACTGTCTTGTGGGCAAGTTTTGCGGGTGTGACTTTCAAGACAAGAAATATGACAACGATTGCTTTGGTGATCTCATCGGGATGTACAGAATTGAAAGAAAAGAAAAAATGAAAGAAACTAGAGAAGTCTGTTATGTCCCTGAAGCTTTTTGTTCCTGATGTACCTGCAATGAGTACCTCAATGACCTGGACAGATCAAGACAACATTGGGTTTGTGTCCAAACTTGCTGCTGTGGACCTTAAAAACCTCTGTTTATCTTTCATTACCCCTGACAAGAACTCAAATCATGAAAGCCTGAAGACTTTCTGCATACGGGCCCCAACAATAGCCAAGACAGAAACACGAATTAGACTTTGCCTGTGGCATAAGAGAGAACTTGAAGCTTGGCAACAGCATCCAGTTGATTGACTTGAACTGTATATGGGACAGAGCCCAAGCCAAGAAACCCAGCAACAATGTCCGAAATTAAAAAGAGATTGTACTTCTGCCCACATCAGTGAGAGTGACTTGAACAATGGTGAATCAATTCCAGCGGAACCATATGCAGTGGTGGATGAACATTTGCTTATGGAGCATTACAAGGGTGCTTCATGGGCATATGATACCTTACAGATAAGGCTGAGAATGACTATATGTGTTTGAAACCATGGCTACCTGTAGGCCTACAACTATGCCTTGAGATGTCAATGGAAAAGGTCCACTGACTTGGTGTCTTAGAACAACAGTCCTGGGAACTACAGTGATCGCCACTACTTCCATTTGTGTTACGTGGCTGGCAGCCTTGACCTCCACTACCTCCCCAATTCAGCTGGCTGGCATCAGTGACTATCTCATGAGGTCAATCATGATATCATCTCAAGAGCAGGCTGGCCAACTGGATAAAGAGAAAATGACAGCAGAAAACTGTGCAGATGGCTTTATGGGGAACATACTCCCAGCTGTCTGTGGTTCCCACCGATTGACTTCCACCTGAACTGTCAAACCTCCTCAATACCTGTTTCTTTTCAAGACAAAAAGAGCTAAGAAGGGGCATGCACACCATCATCCAAGCTTGTACAGATGCTGTACACTGTTAGAGACTGAGAAGGATGTTTACATTAGGAAGAAGGTAACGAAGTTCCTGCCCAAGTCTAGGGCTTATGAAAAGGCTGTCCTTAAGGCAGCTGTTGTTCTATGTATTTATGATGTCCCATGAATAAACATCTATATCATTAAGTTGCCTCCCTTAAGTTAACACAATACACATTTTTAAATTCTAGCTATAAAAAAAAAACATAAATTATTTTCAAAATTACTAGGTCACCAGGAGTAGTTTTTATATCAATTTTAAATATGTTAACATAATTACAGACACTACTTTTTATAATTTTGTTCAAAAGCATTGCTCAAAGCATATTTTTGACTGTTATTATTAAAAAAACGTATGAACTTCATATTAAAGCACAAATAATCTTTACTTGTTTAATCATTTTTTATATAACCCCTAACATTATCTCATAAAAATTCATATTTTTTCTTTAGTTGGCAGCATCCATGACTTCTAAAGAATTAGAAGCTTATGCGAGAGCTGGAGGAGTTGCAGAGGAAGTATTTGGAGCAATTAGAACTGTAGTAGCATTTGGAGGTCAAGAGAAAGAAGCGCAAAGGTATAAGCCTCTCTGATATACATATTGGTCTGTTAGGATTGACACTTATTTTGTTGTTAGTATGTATTAAACCTTATTTCATTGTACCTTTTTATTATGATGTATCCTGGTATTTATATATTTACTTATCAATAAAGTTCACATTATGGCAGCTTGGGACGGACTGGCTATATGGGCATTTACGCAAATGTCCGGTGGACCAGTACCCAATTTGGCTGGTAGGGCCACCAAAAGGGCTGCATGTGTGCCAGTAAATTGTTTTAAGATTTTATAATATTCTCTTTAAAAGCAACACTTTGACCATTGTGATTTCAAAAAAACTTCTTTTACACTTTCAAGTAAATTCCTAATATGTGCTAAACAAAAGCAAGAAACTTAAGGTATTTATTTCTTCTAGACACAGACGTTAATGTGAACATATTCAGATACCAACAACAACATTCCAAGTGCTATAGATTACATGTCCAGTTACATACAAATTTTTATTGGTTTGGTAGAGTTGTCGAATGATCTCAAGTTAGCCCCACTACAAAGTCCTTCACAAATAACAATTATTATCTTGAACAGTGTTGCAATGCATTGATTGGAATCAAAATTCAAAAGAATAAAAAAGAAACCTAACCCCTAACTCTTAAGAGCTCCTTCAAGGAGTGTGATATTGACATTCACAGCTTAGAAGCACTAGCTCTCAATTGCTTCTCATGGCATGAAGCTGTGAGTGTTGGAATCACGAGATATGAAGCAAGGAGAGTGGCCAGCGTGAAAGAGTGTTGAACCAACGAAAACCTGAGTGAAGCAGGCCTATCTGCAATTGACAAAACCTACCCATTCCACGTAAATATTGCTTCATGCTTGTTTATCAGAGAATCATTTATCACTTTATGGGGAGACAACCTAAAAAAAAAAAGAAAAACATTAAGCAGAGACAGAGTTGTCCCTGCTTAAATAATAAAATGGTGGCCTGAAGTATGCATGAGCCTTCTTGTAGATTTGAATTAATGAGAAAAAAGTTAGAAAAGACTTGTTGAAAGTTATCTTAAAACAACAGGAGCAAATGCAAAACCAAAAAGCCAACAAAGAGCAATAATTTCTCTCTGTTCTGGTCATCAATTCACATATCAAGATGAGGAAGATGCCATTGAAGATGCAAGAACATTGCAATTCAAGAGACTATGAAGTCCTGGAGATGTTCTGTTTTTGGAAACTCCAAATCTGTATGCTATTTGAAAGATTTTTTAAGCAAGTGAAGAAATCAGGCCAGCAAAGAAATATTTTAAGAGTAAGACATAATAATCAGTGATAACATCAGGTTCTTTAAGCTCTCAAAAGAATCATCAAACTATGCAGACCATGAAATAGACAACAGCTTAGATAAATAAATATTATCGTGGACAAAGTAAACAAAGTTAACAGAACAACACAACCTAAAAATTACAGATTGTCAATTTTGCAGATGAAAATCACACTTTTAACAATACATCATGTTCAGGTTAGAGCTAGGCCTATAAGGACAAACATACCTTATCCCTGTGCATTATTTTTCCAACTTCATTGAAGCAAATGTTCTGTTAACTACCACCGCTCTTGAAGTAATTAGAAAAATAAAGACATTTTCCTAGTTTTGGAGTACCCACAGTATTTTTCTCTGACTGTGGACCTCAATTTACTTCTCTTGAGTTTATGGATTTTACATCTAGATGGAACATTACACAAATTAGACCCAACCCTGGTTATTATAATGCTAGTGGGAAAGCAGAGGCAGCAGTAAAAGTCATCAACAATATAATGAAGAAAGCAAGCCAAAATGGTGATTTCCAAATGATGGCCTGCTAGATTTATGCGATATACCTTAAACAAGAGAGTGACTATAGCCAAGCCCAGCTTTTCTTAAACATAATACCTACCCTACAGTTACTTCTACTGTAGCTCATAGAAATGAAAGGTACTAACTAGTATATAGTATTGTGAAATAAAGAAAGTCACAAGAAAAAAAGAAAATCTAAAAAAAAATACTTAGAAAAAAACAAAGCTTATATTAAGCGTAGTTGTATCAATAAGTTTGGATCAGTCATGTACTGTGCACTGATGATGTGTCCTATAAATTTGACCTCCTCTTGTTGTTCCAATGTTTTAGTCTCATGGATATGGATTTTCTTCTTCATCTTTCTTGCAGCTTTTTCAGTTTTGCCTTATGGTCCCTCAATGCCTCTTCCCATGTCTTGCCACTACCTACCACCTATGTTGATATCTTTGACATTGAGGCAGCTGCTGAGGCCTTCCAGAGCTTGCAAAAGTTTGCTTTGAAAGATTTCTCCACTGACACAGAGTCCAAATGGCAGCTTTGTCAATCTATAATGGCCATAAGGTGTTATCATTGTGGTCAGGATACTGGATTCTTTGTTGAGCATAACATGCCAATAGACTCCTTTTTTGTCGAGTTTTGAGAAGACTTTGGCATTCTCCAACTTTGGCAGAGTATCTTCAAATTGGAGAGTCTGTAGCGCTCCCTTTTCAAGACTGTTTGAATGTTGAGGGTCTATACAAACTCATAAGTCTCCTTTTTTTTTTAATAATGGCCATTTGACTGACCCAATCTGTTGGCTCCTCTACAGGGACCAGTATTTTCTTCTTCATGAGTTCATCAAGCTCTTTTTTGACATGTCTCTGTATGCAAAAGGATAGTTAGTGTAGTTTCTCCTAGGTCACCTAGGTTATCATTGGTTGACTGTACTTTAGAACCGAAATAATTTTCATTAAGTGTAATAAGATCCAATTCTTGATACGTTTTCAAGCCTTGGAGGCATTAAAAATTATTTTCAACGATGACGAATTCCACTACGGTTGTTTTCCCAGTTTTTGGGTTGGTCATTGGTAAATCAGCAACTCCTTCTGGCTTCTGTTCAGTCATGTTCCACTTTCTTATGTTGTTTGTGTGGTCTCCAAGTTTGACATTTCTTGAAATTTTTTTTACAAATGATGTTGACATCAGCTTTGGTGTCTAATAGGAATTTAACTTTTTGACCGTTCACTATGAATACAGCCGTGAGCTTGTCTCTGTGACAAGTCAAAAGCTTGCTGTCAGAGTCACTCAATTTTATCACAGCATTAATTATTATTATTTAGTATTTATTTATTTTATTTTAATTATTTCCCCGTCCTATCCCCAATTTCATCACCCGCCCCACCTTTTCCTCTCCGGGCTAGACTTAGTCCACCACCTTGGCTTGTCCTTTCAATTATCTCCCCTTGATTGGGGAAAGATAAACACAGTCTCTTTGGTCTTACCCGCCAGATGTCTGACGGTCGCAGTTGACACCACCTTGGGTGGAATGCAAACCAATCTTTCTTCACCCCCCCCCCTCTCCCATGTCTCTCTTTGATCAAAGACATTACTCGGGTCAACGCGCCTCATGACACTCCAAGGTGCGACTCTTGTCGGACTTCACCCATGCGAGAGATAATCTTTGGCCTATCGCATTTCCTGCTTCCGCCCATCTCTCCTGACCTTTATAAAGTAGACTAAATCAAACCAGACCCTCTCATTTCTCATTCTAGCTGAGCAATCGAGTCTGGATTATTTCATTTATTCTTACTCTTAGAGGAATACCTGGTGGTAAGCCGAACTTGATCACAGTTCCATCTTAATTACTTTGTGCATATTTTTCACTGGATACTATCATGTGTATTTTATTATTTCATTTGTATTTAATTAGTGCATTGTGTATTTCTCACTGTCGTAAGTAGAAAACATAAACATGGCATATGTATTTATTTATGTATTGCATTAATCTATTAATGCTACGTTGCTCAATTGATCGTTGATGCAACCATGTATATATTTGTACATCTTATTTTATTCCCTTTATCTCAGCTGACCGCCTTGATAATTTGTAGCGCACTAATACTGCGCTTAGAAAAGAGATATGAATTATCCCACCTTCACTAATTTTACTCTAACGAGAGTTGCAACCCTTGAACGGACACCCTCTCCATTCAAGCGCTCTCCATTGTTCTCGGCCGACGGTCGTATGTAAACAAACCGTCATGGTCACTGACCACAGTCCATTCCGCCCCCCCCCCCTTTTCTCTTTCCACTTGTGTTGTGTATTTGAGATTATTATTTCCCCTTTTATGTAAATTTTTATATTGCTATTATCAGCCATCTATTTTCCCAATCCCATTTGTCACCTTCTCCCCATTGTGCTCTAAAGCAATTTTACCAATCTGACGAATGCACCTCATTCGAGGGCATAAATAAGATGCATGAGAGACATGTCCTAATTTGTCTTTATTTATCTGCAGCCTCCCTCAGGTGTCTGCCTACTTGTTTGGATCACTTACTCTATTACCTTCGTACTTAGTGCTATTCAGCACTGCACTACTCCCTACTTGGTATAGAGTATCGTCTACTGCCCACGTGGATCTACTCAACTCTACTACTTGGCGCTATCGCTCTACTTGCCTGCCTATTCGACAGCCCACCTGTCAACTTATTAGTTACGACGTCCCTATAGACCCAGAGTCTGTGCGAGACGCCATAGCTACGCCAAACCCTCCGCAACTCACTGGACTTATCCTGCTAATGATGCTGCCCATGGCAGATCAGCTCTGCCCACAGTACCCTTGTGCCTACGGTAGCCGGCCGCCCACCCTACTGTGCCCACGGTAGCCGGCCACCCACCCTACTGTGCCCACTACAGTTATCAGAACTTTGGATTGAGACTCCACAAGAACTGTATCACCGTCAACCCTCTACCTGCTAGAGCGCCACCTTCAGCTGCAGAACCTCAAGCCAGGATCACAGCCAGCTGCGACATCAACAGGACAACCAGCTAAGTTCAGAAGACAAAGTGACATACTATCTTATTAAGTGCAAGAGTGATGATTAAATATAGTATTGATTAGAGATAGATGCAAACCCTCCCCCTTTTTATTCTTCTATGTAAATATTTATGTAAATAAATATTCTTCAATTTTAACTTTTGTATCTGTCTTTCATTGCTTGTCTCGTTGCGTGCCTGCTCCCGATTTATTTGCTGACAGGTTGGTGTGTGATAGCTTCAAAAATAATCATCCCCTAGACATTAAACCAGCCAAACACATGTCACTTTTGCTAACCTGTCACAGTCTCTTTTCGAATTGAATGCATTAATTGTGTTTATTCACTTTGGTTTGTATGCTGATGCCTTGTATCCTGATGCCTTGTATACATTTGAGCTTCCCCTTGTTCTGTTGCACTTCCTAGCAAAATTGTTTTTCTCACTGCGTCAATTGCATGTCTGTCCCCAAGTCAGACATGCTGTCTTGTTGAAAACAGGGTATCGTTTGCAAATTCGACATTCTAGGATTGTTGCTGCTGCTTATTTTATCTATGCGAGCATGGGATTCTCCTTGGATTTCTTCAACACTGTTAGTTGATTGCTAATAAGCCCTACATATCTCTATGGTTCTTTTAAAGGACAGCTCTGAAAACAACTGGAGTTTTTCCTGCTCTTTTCTGTCTGACAAAAAGACTATTTTGTCTCAAATAATTATGTCTTGCTCTTTGAAGTTACATTTATTTGCCTGAGACTTTAGTTGTGTTAGGAACTTTCAAATGGGGAGCAGAATGTAAATTTATTTAATAAAAATTGAAAATATACAATACTTCATCTGGTTTATTGATAAATTTGAATTGAAGTCAGTGTAAAAACTTTTGTCTGTAAATTTTTTAATACTAGCAATATTAATTATTGTAGAATTTAAGGTAGCAACCTCTCAGGAACCCTAATTTTCTTAATTGTGCATTAGTAATATTTTTTCTATATAACTGCATTAAAGAGACCTTGAAATTAGGTTGACTGTTAACTTTCATATTTTGCCATATACCTTAAAATAGGATGTCCAAGAGCCCCTAGCAGAATTTTCATGATATGATTCTAACTTTTTAAAGAATGAATTAAAAAAAATATTTAAAAAAGATGGAAATTCACTTGTTATTGAACATTTAAAAAAATGAATAAAAAATTTTCAAGCAGTACAGCAGTATTTGTTAAAGTTTTGAATTTTAAATGTTGGCCATTGACTGTGAAAACCTAATTTCCAGAAAACCTGAAAAATTTATTATGTTTATTTTTATAAATCTAAGACAAGCACTCAATGAAAGAAAGTAATAATAGATGATGTATTTATTTATAGTTATTAAACACACAGACATGGAATTCAGCTATCAATTCACAAGAAGTCTTGTCTTAAGTTCTACCAGTCCTTTCCTACCCAAACCTAAATACAGACCACTAAAACACTTCCCAGTGTCACTCAAGGTCCTCAATACAGTTTACCAGTAGCTCTTATTCCCAGACAGCTCAGACTCCCATCTTGCAATCACTTCAGGGAATCTAAAACAGTCCTTCTTCTAGTGTCAACATGTCGTCTATTCCTCATGTTGAACGATACGCTGGTGCACACCATCATTGTCAACTCCGGAGCAGGGTTATACCATTATTTTATGTACAAATATGTCTCTGTTTAGTGTACTTTTTCTTTTGAAAAGCTGCTGAGGGAAATAAAACCTTTTTTAAATAGATCTGAATCTTTTTCTTATTCTCTTAAATTTAATTTTCTTGCCAGAAGGTCAAGAATTCTCATTAACAATAATTGGTTCTTTAGTTTGTTTACCATAGCAACAGCAAAAAAAGCTAATGATAATTAAATAAAAATTTGTTTTAATTATCATTTGGAATAGTCAGCTCAAAATCTGAATGATCAGTACAATAAAGATACTCAAAGAAAAAGTAAAATAATAATAAATGCAGCTTGGATGTTTTAATAATATTTTTTTAAAAGGTAATATACAATGCTTATGTCTTGGACATGCTGTATAAAAAATTTAATGGATAATATACTTTCTTCTTCTTCTAGCCAGCTTTATTGCTGCTGAGCTGTGAGCTCTTTTGCAGACTGTGCCAAGGAAAAAAAGTGTGCTGTTTTCTTCAGTTGTTCAGCACTGCCATACAGGGTGGTGGTTATGTTGGGCTGTAGTGGAAGTAGGGTCTGCCTAAGGTGGATTAGGGAGGGGCATTCAAAGAGGATATGGTTTACGGTTTCAAAGGGGTGGGCGCACTGTCTGCAAAGGGGTAGTTGTGTGGAGTTTATTTTGTTCAGGTGGTAATTTAATAGTGGTGTGTGTCCTGTTCTTAGTTGGAAGATTGTAGATTGTTCTTTGCTGGGGAGGAAGTTAATACTATCCAGTTTGTTAGGTGTAGTCATTTCTTTGTACATGGCATCCATCCATCCCAGTGGCGCTACAGCCCATGGAGGGCTCTGGCCTGCTTTAACACATCCTTCCATTCAGATCTCTCCTGGGCCTTTCGTCTCCACGCCCTAACCCCAAGCTGCTTCAGATCTGCTTCCACGTCATCTATCCATCGCATTCGGGGTCTGCCTTTGGGTCCCCTGCCTTTTGGTTTTTGCCTGTATACGATTTTTGCCCCTCTGTTGTCTGACATTCTTTCAAGGTGACCTGCCCAACGTAGTCTGTTCTTTTTTATTTCGTTCACTATTGGTGGGTCTTCATATAATTGATATAACTCATGGTTAGTCCACCCTGTTTCATCATGTATGGCACCATAGATTTTCCTAAGAATTTTTCTTTCCCAAGTGTTAAGTAAATTTTCAGATGTCTTCGTCAGTGTCCAGATCTCACTTCCATACATTGCTGCTGGTCTTATTATGGTTTTGTATATTATTTTCTTGGTTTTCCTTGAAATAGTTTTGCTCTTAAGTAAATGGTGGGTGCTATAAAATGCCCTGTTGCCTGCTGCTATTCTTTCCTTTATTTCTGTTAGTAGGTCATTTTTGAAATTAATAGTACTTCCTAGATATTTGAAAGTTTGGACGTTTTCAAATTCGTGGTCTTTGATTTTGATATTTTGTCCCTCTGTTTGATTGTCTCTTGTCATTGTGATGTACTTGGTTTTACTGTCATTGACCTCAAGTCCTGCTGGTCGAGATGCTTCTTCGAGTTGTATGAAGGCTCTAGCGATGTCAGAGGTTTCTTTACCCAATAAGGCAATGTCATCGGCATAAGCAAGGTATTGTAGAGGTTGGCTGTATATCGTCCCTGTTGGTTGTGGACCCATGTTTTCTCTCCTGAAGTAGTTAGTAATAGTTCCCCTTGTGTTTATGTGTATATTTCTTATAACTCTCTCCAGTGTTAAATTGAAAAGCATGCAGGAAAGTGCGTCTCCTTGTCTTAATCCTCATTTAATCCTAAATTCCCGTGAGTGTTCTCCTTGTATTATGACTTTGCTTTTTGAGTTGTTTAATGTCATATGTATAAGTCTTGTCAGCTTGTTGGGTATTCCAAAATCCTGTAGAGTGTCATATATGTATTTCCTTCTGATACTGTCATAAGCCATTTTATAGTCTATAAAGAGTTAGTGGATTGGTATGTTGTATTCATGGCATTTTTCTAGTATACATCTTAGTGTGAAGATGTGGTCGGTTGTGGATTTGTTTGGTCTGAAACCACATTGGTAGTCGCCTAAGATTTCTTCTGAATATTTTCCAAGTCTCTTAGTTATAAGCTTAGATAGAATTTTATAAGTTACATTTAGTAGAGAGATTCCTCTGTAATTACAGCACTTTAACTTGGATCCTTTTTTGTGTATTGGGGTTATAAGAGCCGTTTCCCATTCTGTTGGTATTACTTCTTCTTCCCAAATTCTTGATATTAGTCTGTGTATTTGGGAATGTAAGTCTTTCCCTCCATATTTAATTAGTTCTGCTGTGATTTGGTCCTCTCCTGGTGCTTTGTGATTCTTCATGGTCCTAATTATTTCTGATGTTTCAATGAGTGTTGGAGGGTTCACTAAGGGATCGGGTCCCCCATGTGGCAGTTCATATTCTCCATTGTCTCCATCTTCAGTGGTATTTAGGATCTCCTCAAAGTATTCAGCCCATCTCTCAATGACCCTGCTGTTTTCTGTAATAAGCTGACCATCTTTGTTCTCACACATGTGTGATCTAGCTTGAAATCCGTTCTTTTCATCTTTAATTTTCATATACATTCCTCTCATGTCTCCCTCCTTTGCTAGTTCCTCAATTTGAGTAATCTTGGACTTTTCCCATTCCCGTTTTTTCTTTCTTACAACTTTTGTGGCCCTTCCTCTTGCTTCATTGTATTGCTGTCTAGTGTTCCTGGTTTCTCTCTGTAGCATTATCATTCGGGCATTGTTCTTCTCTTCTATAGTTTGTCTGCATTCATCATCATACCACCCTATTTTCTCGTTCTTTTGTTTAAGTCCAACTACCTCTTCTGCTGTTCTTTAGATAGCATGTTTTATTATTTCCCAATACTCATTTATGTTATTTTCGCAGTCCTTTTCTAATGTTGTCAGTTGCGTTTGGAGTGCCATTCTATAAGTTTCTGCAACAAGTGGATCCTTTGTGAGTTTTTGACTATCATATTGCCGTGCTCTCTTTCTTTGGTAATTGTGTATGGTACTTATTCTTTGTCTAAGTTTAGCTTTTACTAGTAGGTGGTCTGAGTCAGCATTAGCTCCTCTGAAACTTCTTACATCTAGTATGTCTGATCCATGTCTCTTATCTATGAGTATATGATCTATTTGATTCTGGGTGTTGCCATCAGGTGAGATCCAGGTTACCTTGTGAATATTCTTATGTTGGAATTTTGTGCTGCTGATAGACATTCCTTTTCCTGATGCAAAATCCACTAATCTTATGCCATTATTGTTGGTCTCTTCATGTAAGCTTTCTTTGCCAATTATTGGTCTGAATGCTGGTTCCTTTCCAATTTTTGCATTGAAATCTCCTAGGACTATTTTGATGTACATGGCTCTGCCTGTATTTCCTGATGCCCATTGGTTGAGCCACTCCTCTTTGTGATTGTTGACTAACATTGACCTTAGGGTGAGGTAGTTAACAGGTCTATCTGGTTGTTCCATAGATGAACCTGCCTTTGATAGCTTATCTGCCTTTTCATTTCCCATGATGCCAATGTGTCCAGGGATCCACTGTAGTGTGATATTGATATTTAATTTTGATATTATCTGATGGATTATCACAATGAGTGTTGTCAACTCTCTTGGGCTGTTTGAGGTGCTGCTGTTAAGTGCTTGCAGAATGGATAATATACAAACTTTCAGAGATATCTTAAATAGTTATATATTTTTTTGCTTAGAATTACACAGACTTTCATAATTTTGCATATTGAATTTTTTTAAAGTTACTATTATTTTAGAGCCTTAGTTAACTTAAAGAAAACAATGGTTGCTAAGGAAAATTTGAGAGGGGGTGAGTACTCAAGATGTTCATGGTGAACAATTTTTTGGGTATTTGAGTAAAATAAAAGATAAAATCTATAGATTAAGGTGTCTAGTTATTAACTATGCTAGTATCTAAAGATGTCATATTTTACTTTTTTTTTTTGTGGAGCAGACGTAAAAAACAGCCCTGACATAGGTGAACTTGCCACAATCATCAATTCGTACATCCAATTCAATACCAAAGAAGAAAATTAAAACATTGAGTAATAATAGACCCTTGATAACCAAAGAAATAAAGGAAGTGATACTATACAGAAAATAATGTTTAAGAGCAGTTCTGAATTCACATCAGCCAAAAAAAGGGGTTAAATAGAAATTATTTGAAGTAAAAGAGAGATTCAAAGAAAAAATAAAAAACATTTTCAAGAAAGCTTGTTGGAGTGACTGGAAACAAATTACTGGCTATGTACAATGTGTGTTGCTGACAATAACAAATTTGTCAATGAATTAAATGATTTCTGTAGTTGATTAGACTGCCACAACTTTGAGAAAGACCACCATGATTTATTGGCATCATTTGACAACAGCAATCTAGACAAATCTCAAGAACTGTTTAACAAACTAAAATGTTCAAACAAGTAAACACTGCCAAAGCTTCAGGACCTGACAAATTAAGTGGAAAACTTGTAAAGCTATGTGCGGAACAACTGGCTATGTCTTCTGTGCTATATTCAACAAGTCCTAGCAAATGCACAAAATACCCACCGTTTGGAAGACATCTGAAATAATTCCAGTACCTAAAAAGAAGATCATTGCTTCAAACAATGAAGCACTTAAATCAATTCCAATGAGGTGCTTGGAGAAAATGATTTTAAAACATCTACTGAAAGACGTTGAAACACGTCTTGACCCACACCAATTTGCTTACAAACCATCAAGAAGTAAAGAAGATGCAATACTATTCATGCTGGATTGTCTATACCATCATGTTGGTACTCAGGGACACTACGCTAGAGTATTATAAGATGACTTTTCATCTGCATCCAACATCATCCAACCACATACAATGATACAAAAACTATCTGAGTTGAACATTAGCAAAACATACAAGCTTGGGTTCTTAACTTTTTTATCAAACGCCTACAATATGTAAAATTGAACGGGCATATGTCAGGTACAAAAGCTAACTGTAGCGCAGTGGTTTCTCCAGTATTGTATAACATCTACAGCATGACATATGAAGCCAATCAGCTGATACTCCCATCATAAAATTTGCTGATGATGCAGCAATCATCTGCCTTATTGCAGGTGATGAAAATCTGTACCATTCAACAATTAATTTTATTTTTTTTACCAATTGTATATAGACAACTTTCTAATTTTAAATGTTCAGAAAACTCAAAAAATGAAAATAGATTTTAGGAAACATAAAGGCCATCTTGCAGAAATTCAGATAAACAACAAACCATCACCTGCTGGTATGGTAATACTTCAATGGCACAAAAACATAGAATAAATAGACTAATTAAAAAAGCATTGTATATCATGAACACAGCTACCATCTCTTGAAGAACTTTTTCATAAAAGATACCTTTCTAAACACAACCTGCACCCAGTAAGCCAATGTTACATAAGACATGAACAAAGTTGTCGTCTCCTTTCCATTAGAACTAAAACAGAAACTCCTTTATCCCACTTTCGGTCAGAGTGTTACAATGTCATCTGTCGTCATAGAGAAGTACATAGAAGTCTAATTCACAAAGCGCTGGTTGTGAGTGTATGTATTTCATGTGTGAATGTTGTTCGTAGTTACGCTGAGGTGGTCAAATTGTAGTCAAACTGAATTTCCATTTGATTGGAATAATAAAAAATTCTCTTTTCTTAAAGTTTGAGGGGATTGCTACATCAAAAACAACAACAAATAAATTATAATTGCGTTAAAAATTATTTTGACAGCTTCCCATTTCCTTAATTTTTCCTTCAGATATGCTACTAATCTTACTGAAGCGCAGCGGTTTGGAGTAAAGAAAGGATTTACTAATGGAGCATCAATGGGTTTTATCTGGTTTGTTATATTTTGTTGCTATGCTCTTGGGTTTTGGTATGGTGGAAAGCTTGTTAGAGATGAAAAGGATAACTATACAGTTGGAAAGATGATTATTGTAAGTATAATTTCATAATTTTTATTGCTGCTTTTAAAATGTGTTAAACTAAAATGCATCATTACCATTCAATGTAATTTCTTTTAATAGGTGTTTTTCTCTGTAATTATTGGTGCCTTTTCACTGGGTAATGCTGCACCAAGTATACAATCATTGTCTACTGCTAGAGGTGCTGCATATGTTATATTTCAGTTGATTGATTTGGTAAGTAGTCATACAAATATATTGTTATCTTTACTTTAATAAATTTAAGCACATTTCTCTCAATCTGTAATGTGTTTGTTGATTTATAAATGTCGAATTTAAAAAAAAACTTGCTCCCTGGAAATAATTTTCAGAAAATTACCAGTACTTGAGTTATTCTTATTTTCAGAGTGAATGATAATTCTTTACACACTTTTAATCACTCATCAGCATTTCATACTCTTATTATAAAACATACTCATGTGGCTCAATGATGTCTGTTTAGACCAATTGATAGAAAATGTATTTATATTAACTTAAAATGTATGTATAGCTAAAGCCCACATGAATATCATGCTAGATCATCTGAACATGCACACTACTGTGATATTTCTCTCAACATATGACTGTCTAAGATTGTCATATGAGCGTCATGGTACAACTATGTTTTTCTATAATAATAGCATTGAATTTCTAATAATATAATCATGTTCTGGATCATCATAATTGCTCTTAAAATGCTCATTGTTACAAGTAACATCTCTCTGGTGTATAAAAAAAACAACTATTTTATGAACATAACAATAATTGTTTATTTACATACTAGCTGAATATTACCCTCGGCCTGCTGGCCTTAGTTTGTGTATTAATAATCTAGTGGATTGGATTTAGATCTATGCCAAACTTAGCTATTGTTCCTTTCAAGTTATTTTCTTTCACCACGAAAATAAAAGTAGATTGCGAAATCAAAATCGTTTGACCAATCTTGATAAAACTTGGCATAAATGTTCCTTAGATCATGGCGGAGACCATAGTATATGTTTAAGTAAGTAAGTAACTTGTTCTATAAAGACTTTATGTAATCTTACTGGCCCAACCTTAATTAGTTTGAATTACTTTATTATGATCTGATTATGTTTACACTTACTTAAATTCTATAGGTCTTTAAGAATAAGTTAATTGCTTAATAGATTCTATGTATAGGGAACAGAAGCTCACCACAAGCACTGTATATAGGGAAAAACTAATTATTAATGAAAATGTGTTAGACTAGTATTGCATTGTAAAGACTGTAAATAAATGTATAAATAGTAATGATAGGGCCAGGCATCTAGAAAAGTGCCCATTTAGCCGGTCCGCCCCTGTTTGCTACTACAAATTTGAGAGGTACTGTCAGAGTTGAAAAAGAGAAGCCAAAAGGGATCAAATGGACGAGAGAAATGAATATTAATATAATCAAATCGTTCTTCTGTATTAATAAGTGTTTGATAAACCTCTCCCATCCTATAATCAACAAATATACTAGGGATTCATGAAAATCTATCCTAGTCTACACCTGACATAACAGAATGTTGTGGATAGACGTTCAATGCTAATTTTAAAAAAAATTTAACAACTATATAAATTAACCTCATACGAAGAGAAGTAGGTCATGAGTTCAACTGCAGGATCTTAGATTCAGCTGACATGACCACCAAGTTACACTATGTAAACTCTTCGACAACTCCCATCCTAGAAGAGCATGATGCCACAGACACACCTGATAAAAATTAAGAACTATGTTCAAAATTTTACTCTTTTTATTGAACTTTACAAAGGAATTAATCTGAACTTAATGTCCCATATACCAAAGATGGCCTTTAAGAGAGAAACAAACATTTATATCTTAAAAATAAATAAGTACAACAAAATCTGTCGCAGTGGTTGTCACTGAAATTTCTGGACAAAAGATTTTTGACATACGGCCATTGAAAATAAAGTTTGAGAAACATATTCCGACATTGAAAATGCACATTAAAGACAGCATAAATAAATTTAGTAATTAAGTCGATGTTATCTGGCAGTATTTTTGTAATAATATCTCAGTGAAAGTCCTAAACAATATACAGAACATATCGTAAAAATTTGGGCTCTAATTGTCAGACTCTGATAGCCGCACAATTTAAAGGATATGCTGCAACAGAAAGCCAAACTAAATAGGGCAAGACTAAAACGGTATACTGAGACGACCAAGACAAAAGAACAGAAAGCTCTATTGCAGAAAGAAAGAAATTATAAAAAAAAAAAAACAGAAACACCATTCAAAATATTGAACTGGAGCATTCAGTGACTACTAAAGTAAAGTTCCCCTTCAGACCTTACAATCTATAGGGCAGATGATGTAAAGGTCATCTGTTTCTGTTGCCCATGGTTAAGGAGGGTGTCATGTGTCCAGAACAACGAAAAACCGCCTTTACTTTTCCCCAACTTATGCCTGGTACCCATTAGAGTTGAGACACCCTAAAGATCACATCCTTCACCAGGATTTAAGCCCGGTACTCCCAGTTCGGATGCCAAGCTACTGTGCCTCCTCAATGACTACCGTGCAGTGCTTTTTGTCTGATTCAGTGCATTACATTGTGGATGTCTGAAACATCATTAATGCTTAGGGAAATAAAAAAAAAAGGAAGAACATCTCTCTTCCCCCAAAATGGTACTCCAAATTGTCAAACTATAGCCTTATCACTTGCTTGTTGGTTGAATACAAACTACTAACTTCCGTAATAAACAAATAATAATGTACAAACTTAAACTAATGGCAGAAGAACAAAAAGGCTGCAATTAGGGGTCAATAAAGTACAGATAAACTTTGATGGCATTATATTACAAAAGGCAATCAAGAAAAAGAGAAACTTACACATTCTCTATGAAAAGGCATTCGACTCAGTTACACACGGCTGGGCTGGCTATATAAAAAAACCCTTAGAAATTCACAGAATCATCCCATACATTGAAATGTTACTGGCAATGTGTATTTGTAGTTTGAAAAAAGCAAGTCAGTGACACTAGCTCCAGCTGGAATATCCTGCCCAGTGTGCAGCCGAACATTCCGGGCTCATATAGGTCTCACCAACCACATGAGTAGGCACTAAACCCCAGTGCAAAGCCCTAACCTCCCTGAATGACAAAATTGGTCATCATCGAACCACGATGGACGAACTATACATACCAGGGCAAGTTTCAATCTGTGCTCTGGTTTTGCCTTGCAATCAATCCTGAAAAAACTGTCCAGTAATTTCTTGTATTTCAGCTATGATAGCTTTTAGTAAGGTTAAGAATGCAGCCTTATCAATCTTGTAACTATTTTACAAAGCTGGATATTTTCCAGAGTACCTTTTCTTCCCATTGTCGAATCTCATGTAGTTTTCGGTTCAGATGAGCTTCTTCGAAGTCTTATTTGCTAAGGAAGGAAACTAGTTCATTGCTAGAGGCATGGAGTTCTTGTTGTTATTTTTAAAACCTTCATCCTACAAAATTGGTAAATGCTCTGTGGTACGTGCCCTCCGTCCTTCCTAGACAGCTACAACCTTATGTTGGAAAACTTGGGTGTAAACACCGAAATTCGTTCAATAGTTTTCTAGTCTATCAATATCATGTATGTTAGTGCCACCCCATTATGACACCAAAAATGTAGAGCAGATAGCAGTACTTGGACAGCTTAGCTATTGCAGTAATGCCGTTCTTGCCAGACAATTGATGTTGAGTATTTTATTTATTTTTTATTCGTATGTAAAAAGAATGTTTTTTTGTGGCATTTTTCTGCTTATTAATTTTTTTTCCATAGCACTTAAGAAAAGTTTGATATAACTAAGACTTTGATATAATTAAGTTGATTGTAAAGAGAATGCTATTTCAAAGTTTTAAATAATCTTCTAATAGATATCCCTGATAGAATTACAGACATGTAAAATTCACCAGAAGCAAAGTTGTTATTAACCAAAAAATTAACTTATTATCTTTGTTTAATTAGTTTTGTATTTAATATAAAAAAAAACAACATTTTCTTTTTCCAGAAATCCGCCATAGATAGTAGCTCAGAAACAGGAAAGAAACCAGACTCTCTGATTGGTACAATAAGCTTTCAAAATATACATTTTAGCTATCCATCACGTTCTGCAGTGAAGGTAATCTAGATTTTTTTTTTTTACAAAGCTTTGTCTGTATTAGTGGAATCTTTTACAAATTTTTTTTCTCCCACTTCACATTCTCAGATCAAGTTGAATTTTTTGACAATTACTCAAGACAACACATGAATCAGTTAAAAAAATAAACAATTAGTTAATCAATTCGTGGTAATTAATTAATTTTGTTTTATATAGAAAAAGGGGAGATAAAACTTAGTGTTGAGCAGGGCCGGCCCTAACGATTGTGGGACCCTGCTCAACACTGAAAATGGATTCTGCGAGGCCTAGTCTGGGTAGGAATTAGGATAATAATTGAAAATTAAGATTTTATATTAGAAAATAAATTCATCTTTGCTTTTTATTCATTCTTTACTAATTACAAATACATGATCAAATTAACATTACTTTAAGAACCTTGCGTGTAGCGAAATCATACAGTACACAATCGAAATTCTGTTTCCTAATAGATCATGCTCAATAACAAGAATTGCCAAATCGTTTAACTTTTCACCAGATGCCACAATATTGTTAAAAATATTCTGAGTGCCACAAAGTAGTTTGGCAAAGCAGTGTATCTTTCATTAGTGGACAGATAAACTAAAATTTCTACCATGGTTTTGGCGGTTTTCTGTAGAATACGCCTTTAAGATTCCATTTCATCTGCTAATTCTCGTCCACATATATCTGTAACAAGATTCTTAATTAACAAATCCACCATCTCTCAGTTTCCTTAGCCAAGTAATCAAATTGTTGTACGAAACCTTTGCAGAGCTCAAATGTAATGTTTCACCTTGCAGTTCTTTACTTTACAAAACTGACTTGGAAGAGAACGTCGTACCTTAACACAAGTGATTCTAAGAATTTGTACTGCTTCAATGTTTCATAGTGTTTCTGATTCACTTTTAATTATCGCATCATTAGTCTCTTCAGCTAATTCATCGAGTGCGTCACAAATTTTAGGCAATTGATGACGAAGTGCTCTTCTCAATTTTGACATTACTTCCATGTCTCACATGCATATGTTGCAGTTGGAATGACGATTGTGAGAAGGTGTATTTTTGTTACAGCTTTCGTAATATATATCTACTTATAACTCTCTGACAACTACTTTCTCGATATGTCTAGGTGTCCCGAGGTTTCGCTGTAATTAATTAAACATTAAACAACTAGATCAATACACAGAAACTTTAATGAACTTTACGGCATATATCACTAACTTCACTCTCTACTTTTGACAACTAATACACTTCCGGTGATTCGCTCATTTGTAAAAATAGATTATACATACATCATCATCATCAAACTTCATTTGAGTGAGGGCTTGAGAGGCTCAAATCCTCTCTTGCAAAAGCCCTGGACAGAAACCCTGCTGTCTTGCGTAGTGCATAAATGTCGCCATACAGGTCGAGAATTTTTGGTTTCCCAGACATGTCAAGACGGAGATCAGAAAGTCTGGGGCAGTCAAACAGAATATGGGGCACGGTTTCCTCTTCCTCCGCGCAGCATACATACATACACACATTCACCCGTGACATCTCGCCCCTCCTAAAATTATAACCAATTTTACAAAGATATCTAAATGACATGATTATAAAACAAATATAAAACATTAAAACACAATACAACAAAAATGTTAATTCTATAAGCCACAAAAGCTCTGGGTATGCCACACATGCGTGTATGTAGTCAAACAGACTTAAACATAGTCACAAAGATCTTGACGTAGTCACACAGACTTCGAGGTAGTCACACAGACGTCAATGTAATAGACACACAGTCTATGTTTAAGACACACAGTCTTAGTTGAAGATACAGTCTTAGTTGAAGACACACAGACTTTGATCAAGCCACGTAGGCTTATAACTATGATAAGCGGGACAGAATGTCCGCTACGACGTTTCTTTTACCCGGGATATGCTGCACTTCGAACTAAAAGTCCTGAAGGATCAGGGCACAGCCGAATGACGGACTTGGACTTTGCCGATGACGTTGCACTACTCGGGGCTACAAATAAATGCATACAAGAAATGACGGAGAGCCTAGATAGAGAGGCACCCATAATTGGCCTCCGCATAAACTAGGATAAGACTAAAATTTTGCGAGTGGGATATGAGGCAAAGGGTGCCCCCGTCAGACTTGGCGAGTCAAAGCTTGAAGAGTTGGACAAGTTCACTTACCTTGGCAGCATTATAACAAATGATGGGGATGCCTACCATGATGTAGCGTCACCGGTGCCCTCCTGAGTCCTTCTCTACCCTGAACCTTGAGTTCTTAGATATCTTTGCTACTCGTCGATCTCCGGTTAACCTTTTCATCCATTATGGTTATTTCCTCCTGCTTGGTATTCACTTTCGACCCCAGTGTACACATTCGTTCTTGGATCTCGCTTCCAACTGTGCACATTTGTGCCTGTATTTCTTCCTGAATGCGGTCTAAATGGCCAAAGACCTCATCATCCTTGTCTTCGTAAATCAGGGCTTGTCGTAGGCATGCCGTTAGCGTCTCTTTGCTGCAGTTTAGTTATAGGCCTCGGTCCCAAAGCTCTTCCTTTAGTTCCTTAAACAACAATTGATGTAACAGTTTTACAGGAGGAGAAGCCATTTATGATCTTACTTACCTTCCTTGCAAAGAAGGATCCCACTTCCATACACCACTGTAACTCTGTCAGGCCATTCAACGCAAAGAGAACAATGGCAATACAAAAGTTTAATAAATCTTTTAGAAAACATGGCGAGTATAAACTACCATCAATCGTCACACACGGTTCTCTCCTTCCTGTCACCATTCATTCAAGTAGGTTCTTTTGTAGCGTACGGTGTGCAACCATAGACCCAATGCAAAACAGGGTTATTACAGTAATTTTTATATTTGACTTGTTAGATAATTAGCTTAATTATGACCTTTTATTTTATACTATGTAGTTTTATGTTCATAAGGTTATAAACTGACTTTGAAAAAAAAAACTTGTATTAATTTATGTTTTGCAATTTAAAAAATAGGTTCTCAATGGTCTCAATTTGAATGTTCAGCCTGGACAAACTATAGCTTTAGTTGGAGCAAGTGGGTGTGGTAAAAGTACAACTGTTCAATTATTGCTGAGATTCTATGATCCCCTTGAAGGAAAGGTAAGATGATGTTATCTTATTACAAAGCTTACATCAACTCACTCTGTCTGTCTGTCTTGTCTTGGTAAAAAGTTTGTACATGTTATTTCTCCCAAAACCTATCTCAGATCAAGTTTTGCACAAAAATTTTTGTTTTATATTTGTATTGTTAAGTTATGTAAGTTCTGTTATACTAAGTACTGTCAGGTTTAGGATTTATTTGGGTTGTTAACTAGCTGTATACTATTAAGGTCCCGGGGTTCAACCTGACAAGAACATCACTCACACACAGTTGTACATACAGTAACCAACTAGGTGAATAGTTTAAATAACAACAAAAATAAATGAATTGTATGAAACGTATATGTGTATGTACAATGAGGATAATAAATAGACAATATATATATATATATATATATATATATATATATATATATATATATATATATATATATATATATATATATATATATATATATATATATATATATATAATAGGTATATATAAAGAAATTCAATAATTAATTTAAGCACCTTTGCTACTGCTATTTACTTGTCACCCTGGCTTTATGGTCCACCAGACTCTGACCGACTGGCGTCACAACACTGCCAACCTCGGTAATAGTAAAGTTAGACCTCAGATAATCGCCAATTTGACAATGACACTGAAAAACTGTAATATGTATTTCTGAGACGGCAAGCGACGCCCACAACTCCAACACTGGCACCCTATAAACGAAATAAACACAATACTCTCAACTTCTACACTAAAAATAAAAATAGTGACAAGCTCATACAACATACAATAATAGATATCACAAACGAATAACTCACCCTAAACAGGGGTCCCAAAAATCCAACTGAATAATAAGTCTGAGAAACTGGTACAGACAAATAATGTTTTACGGGCCAACACACCGTCCGTTACAACCAAATTCAGAGGGTGAACTGCCTCATGACAAAGAATGACCGATAGATGTCACCGGACTTTGTGACGTAGCAAAACAATTCAAAACAAAAAAAATACAAGACACTTTCGCCCCGTACACGTACTACGAGTGGAGGAAAAATAAAAAAATAGAGTTAGAAAGAAAAAGACACTTGTCTATACTACGCGACATCCCCCCTCCTCGACGAACTGGAAATTTTGAAAGAAATTCCAGTAATCAAAAATCCTTTCGAAGACAAAACTTTGTAGAAAGAACAAGGAAGAACAAAAAGATCATAAGTGCATCTATGTGACATTTCAAAATGTAATAATGGAAGAAAAAAAATGATGGGGAGTCACCAATTAATGAACCAAGGAGACACAATACAAGTCAAGATAAAAATCCAATAACAAAGAAAAGTTGGTTACCTTGACTTTTAAGGTGACCCATATCAACTTGGGCCAAGAACAACATTAATATAATATACAAAATTATATTCATGGTAGATAAATACACATTATATTCTTGAAATAATAATCATTTGCAAAATATAAAACACAAGTTCAAATGTTATAACACATAGAGACATAATATAAATGGCGGATGGAAGTCTATATCAATCTTGAACAAAGATCAGCCAGCAGATTGTTCTCTCCCTTTACGTGGACAACGTCAAAGGAGTAGTCTTGTAGCATCAATGCCCATCTTGTGATACGTGCGTTTGTAAAGTTTGTGCTCCTGAGATACGATAAGGCCTTGTGATCAGTCAGCAGGTGAAATGTTTTACCTGCTAAATACCTGTCCAGTTTCTTAACAGAATATACTATGGCTAATCCTTCCCGTTCAATAATAGAGTACTTCTGCTCCCGAGGCAACAACTTACGGCTTACGTACTTTATGGGATGTAACACACCTTTGATACACTGACAGAGAATACCAGAAATTCCTTTATCTGAAGCATCGGTCTGAAGAAAAAAAGATAGAGAAGGGTCAGGTAAACGAAGAATAGGATACTTACTCAGACAAGTCTGCACTCTATTCAATGCCTCCGCACACTCATAGTTCCAGTCCACTCTTATAGACTTGCCCCGACGTAGTAACTCTGTAAAGGGGAATACTAAATCCGCGTAACTCGGAATAAATTTGCTGTAATAATTTATCAGATCAATCAAACTACGTATTTCTTTCTTTGTAATGGGTGTTTTAAATTCCATGATCTTTTTTACATTGCTAGGATCAGGTTTGATAACTCCCTGTCCCACATTATGACCCAGAAATTTAACACTAGTGTAGCCCACCTCAAGTTTATCTGGTTTTAGTGTAAAGCCGTTCTCTCTTAGAGCGCAAAAAACATTTCTGACACTTTTCGAGTGTGATTCCCAGTCTTCACTGAAAATACAAATGTCATCGAAGTAGAACAATACATTTTCTACTCCCCTTAGCATACTCTTAACAACCTTATTAAAATGACTTGGAGCACCGCTCAACCCAAAGGGTAAGTAGTGGAACATATAATGCTCCCCAAGAACTCTAAACGCTATAAAAGGTTTGCTCGTTTCACTGATCGGAATTTGCCAGTAACCCTTTGTTAGGTCCACCAATGTAAAGTACTTGGCTTTATACAACATGTTAAACAAATCTTCTTGTTCAGGAATTACCTCAGCAGGTATTTCAGTAATATTATTTAATTTTCTAAAATCTATACAAGGGCGGAGTGTGCCATCTTTCTTCTTAATTATAACAACTGGCGCTGCATAAGGGGAGTCCGTCGGCCCTATAATTCCCAATTCTAACATGTTGTCGATTTCTTGCTTCACTTTCTCTTTCATATGAATGGGCACCGCATATGGTTTCAGAGCTATAGGCTTCTTATCAATCAATTTAATTTTAAACTTTTCGACAGTGGCCCTGCCAGGAACATTGGATATAATGTCTCTATACTCTGTTAAAATTTCATTTACTTGCATCTTTTGCATATGGTTCAAATTGGGGTTAATTTTGACCTGTGTGAAGACATCCTCGTGAATCTTCTCTTTCTGCGTAATTTCTAGCGTTGGAATGTTAGGTAGCATATCATCATTATATTCATCCTGCTCAGCAACGTCTTCCTCCCCTACAACTGAAACCATATTAGCTGACAAAAGTTCATTTCTATTTTCATCTGCAACAATTAGGTTATCTCCCTTCTTTACCCTACAATGGTATCTCATAAGTCTGTTTATATGATATATCTTTGTCATATTTTCTTTCTGGATAACATAATTAAATTGTGAAATCTTGTTTAGACCCTTATACGGGCTCTGCCAAAACACGGACAGCTTACTGTCTCTGTGTGGTTTGAGGACTAAAACACAGTCACCCACATTTATATCACGCCTCGATGAGTATTTGTCATATTGTTTCTTGTATTTATTTCTGTTTGCCTTACTGTTGAAATTAGCAATAGCAGTCACCTCAGATAATCTTGTCTTCAAATCCAGTAAATAACTGAATACATTCTTGTACCCATTTTCCTCTTCGTTATTTATGAACACTTGCTTTAAGATAGCCAAAGGGCCCCTCATTTGTCTTCCGTAGACAAGCTCAAATGGTGATACTCCCGTTGTTTCGTTAGGAACCTCTCGGTAGGCGAACAGTGCTGCGTTGACTTTCCGGTCCCAATCACAAGGGCTATCCTGACACACTTTCCTTAGAAAGGATTTTAAAGAAGAATTAAGTCGTTCAACCATCCCATTAGAGCTCGGGTGGTAAATGGTAGAATGCACTGGTTTGACAGAGAAAAAATTACAGACCTGATTGTACAATTCCGAAGTAAACTGTGGGCCTTGATCACTTAAAATTTCAGTCGGTAGCCCAATTCTAAAAAAAATACTAGTTAGTGCTTCGATAACTGTTTCTGTGTTTATATTTCTCAGTGGTATCGCTTCTGGCCATCTCGTAGCAACATCTACTACTGTCAAAATATACCTATTCTTATTGTCAGTTAACTCCAATGGGCCAATAATATCTGTTGCAACTTTATAAAACGGAGTGGTAACAACATTCATTTGGCCAAGCTATATCTGTCACAACGACGTGGCATCCTAGCTTTCTGACAAATATCACACGACCTCACAAACTCTTTTATGTCTCTATCTAAACCTTGCCAGAAAAAATATTTGTAGATTTTACTTTTAGTCTTTCTTAATGACAAATGTCCTGCCAACATACTCCCATGAGCAGTTTTCAACACAAATTCTCTCTTAGCTGAAGGTACAACTAACTGTCTTTCTTCCTCACCAAACTTTCCACTAAACACTCTGTACAATAGTCTATCAAACACTTTATATTCCACACTTCCATTCTTTTTATTATCTACACAACTGTCTACATGTCGCTCCCATAGATCTTTTAAAGACGGATCACTCAACTGTTCACATGAAAATTCTTCGCTTGTACCTAACACATCTCGACATTCTTCCAATACTCCACAATCACTTACAGTGCCGCCCTCAATCTCATTATTTGTCATTGACCTAGTTACTGCTGAGCAATTAAACTCACGACTCACATTACTGTCAACATTCCCAAGAATTAAATCTGCAACCGGATCTTTAAAGCAAGCTACGACATATTTACCGACAATGTAATCCGACTCAATACTCACACAAGCCAATGGATAATCCCTCACTGTCCCATCAACAAGTTTTAATTTATAAGTACCAGGCATCATATCTTTCTCACCAACTAATGAACTTCTAATTCCTATAACACTCGAACCAGAATCTTTCAGAACAGACACACTTATCCCATTTACTCTCCCCTTTTCAAACTTCAGCTTACCCACAGACTTATCACGTAATGTCTTATCCACATATGAAAAAGTTTTTCTCTTACAGGGGGAAAAATACTCATCTCCTTTCCCTAAAGTACAATTTCCACAATTTTGAATATTGTGAGGACCACTCAGTCATCTATAAGAACCTCCTGGGCCTTGATCTCTGTTTTGGTATGCCCCAGTACCACCCGTTCTACTGTGCCTGTTATTGTAAGAATTCTCGTATGTAGCATAACTTTGTCTCCCAACACTATTGCCGCGGATTCTTCGACCGTTACCATCAATCTGCCTTTGGTAGCGACCTTGTGATGCATTTCTACTGGGCCTTTGTGTGTTAGTGGAGATTGTGGGTGCGTTCCTATATCTAACATCAGAAGCAGGACTAGAGTTAAGTTGCGAACGTTGAGGGCATTCTGACGCTTTGTGGCCTCCCCTCTTTCACTTAAAACAAATAATTAAGTTACTCTCAATCCCTAGACTTCTATTTCTCACAGGCTCACGACACGCTGCCGCAACATGCGCACTTTCTTCCTTACAAATAGACACATCTGACCCCGACTTACTACATGCTGCTGCAACATATACACTTTCTTCCTTACAAATGGACACATCAGAACCAGCTACCTTAAATCCTTCTATAACTTCTAGCATATTATCTACTGTTCTGTGCTTGCTCAAAACTAGTTGCCTGTATACGTCACTCGAAACACTTTCTAAGATCCTATCTTTGATCAACAGGTCTTTTAACTTCTCCACTGTTTTACCGACTTCGGCCATCTTGCACCAATTGTCTAATGCTGTTCTCAATTCTGTTACATATCTGCTAAAGTCGTTTTGACTTGGTCTCACGAGATGGAATCTTTCGCGGCAGGTTTCCGCGTTGATATCTGCAAGGCGAAGAAGTGCAGTCTTGACTTCTTCATAATTCTCGCTAAGGAACAGACTGTCCCTTAGCATGAAGTTTCTGAGTGCGGTGGTCAGTTTATATGATAACAGCAAGGACCACTCTTTTCTCTCTATTTTGCACCTTGCTGCAACGGCCTCAAAGTGTGTTAGGTAAGCTTGGAGGTCTTGTCAAGCCTGTCTAAGACATTCTTGTATCGCACATCCCCTGACTGTCCTGCCGCCCCGCCTGCCTCTGGCGCAGACTTTTCTTTAAGCCTAGCCAGTTCCAACTCCTCTTTCCTCTTGATTGACTCCTTGGCATCTCTTTCCTTCCATCTTTCGTGCTCCTCGCGTTTGGCCTTCTCATCACGTTCAAATCTCTCTTCTTCCTCTTTCTTCCTAGCCTCTTCTTCTGCCTTCGCCTCTTTCTTTCTAGCCTCTTCTTCTGCCTTCGCCTCTTTCTTCAACTTCTCCTGCCGCTCAAACCTAGCCTCTTCCTCTGCCTTCGCCTCTTTCTTTCTAGCCTCTTCTTCTGCCTTCGCCTTTTTCTTCAACTTCTCCTGCCGCTCAAACCTAGCCTCTTCCTCTGCCTTCGCATCTTCCCTATCTCTATCATATTCAGCTTTCCGTTCCTTCACATATTTCTCTAACCTTTCTCCTTCGTATCCCATAGCACGGCCATCACTAATAAATTGTGACGTTACCGTTAACCTGGTTTCCATGGTCTAAGTGCCTTACTGTGTTAAGCTAAATTAAGCTATATTTACACAAGAACAAATGTTTACTATTTTTTTAAAGAGAAAAAAATCTATTTAGTATGCATTATAAGTTGGACATAATTTAAAACAAATATTAATCTGCATTTTCTTGTAAATTATTATTATTTTTTTTTTGTCGTATGGAAATCTGTTTTTTCTCAAGATTCGAACAAGAGATTGAGCCTTTACAAAACAATTAGATCAATTATAAGATATTAGTTAGGCCAGGTTCACATTCACTTTCACCTACCGTACCCTTTGATCTGCTGGACCGCTGGGGCACTACACAAGATCTGTCAACCTTCTTTCTCCATTCTTATCTGTCATTTGTCTTTGATATAATTTTATTCGGATGTTCTTTCTGAAAATATTGAAGCCTGCCTGGGTGGACCACTTCGGGGGCCGATTTTGAGTTTGTGTTTCCACACAAACTGTCTTTGTAACCTTGTTGTGTGTTTGTTTTGCAGCTGATGAAGGCCTCGTGGCCCAAACGTCCTTTATTTTACTTGGTCAGACAGGGTTACATATATGCATGTTTATCATATTTTCTATACAAAAAGAAGAGACGTGCTTTTGTAGAAAGTTTCGCCGATAATGTTGTATTGTTAGTTCGACTAATGACTTGATACAACAGGATACGGAGATTTATAAATTACATTGTTAATATTCACGTGCATTCAATAAACTGATAATTATGAAGATATAGTTAAATCCTAGGTGTCACTTATAAAGAACGCATCACAAATGAAGAGATTAGAAACAGGATTAATACAGCAATTGGATCCCACGATGACCAGCTAACCACAGTCAAAAAACGTAAACTCAAACTCTATGGCCTCATCACAGGGTTCTCAGGGCTTGCAAAGACCTTCCTCAGGGAACAGTACCAGGAAGATAAGAAGAGGAAGATAGAGATAGGGATGGGAAGACAAAAAAAAAATTGACGGCCTGTCATTGAATGAAATTCTATCAAAGGCAAAGGACGGAGAGGGATGGAGAAAGACGATTGACAGATCTTGTGTGGTGCCACAAAGGTCCAACATACTAAAGGATAGCTGAAGGTGAAGTCAAATGTGAATGTTGCCTAAGTGATGTTATTGAATGATTATCTAAGTGATCTAATTGTTTAGTAAAGGGCAAATCTCTCATTCAAAGCCTCAATAAATACACCCCCCCCCCAAAAAAAAAAAAACACTTTCCCCTTTAGTTAAGTGTTCTTAGTGTATTATCCCCTACTTCAGTTCAGTTACTGTCGTACTTTAATATGAAAGATAACGTGTTAACATCTAAAGCTTTATTACAATTTAATGACCATAATAACACACTTAGTATAGGTCAAGACATGGAATATGGTCAGTACACAATCTCACATGAATTCACAAATGTATGCATATAACACAACAACAGATAGTCAGAGCAAAATGCAATAATTAATAAAACAGTCTCACATGTCATAAACTTCTAAACACATCTGCAATAGTGGTCGATAGCAAACTCTTTATCAAACACATTAGTCTGTTAAACCTTGTAGTTGGGTTTTGATTTCCTTTCTCTTATTGTTGTATCGGCAGGTTGGATTGGTACTATCAGTACCAACAAAGTTACTTGGTGACTCGGTGGTCGGGGCTTCAACGGAGTCCACCTCACCCGATAAGACTGACTCGGTTGTTTAGTTAGCAGGAGGATTCAGAGTAGAGTTCTCTGCGTTCTTTTCTGTTTCGCTTTGAAGTGAGGGTGTCGCATTCCCTGAAGAACCGTCTCTCAGCACCAGGGGTCTCACATGTTCTGTGAAACCAGTCTTTTTCTTTTGGCGCCAACAATCTTAAAGAAAGTGTTTCTTCTCGGCCCGTAGGTGTTCTGATAAGAGCGTATTGAGGGTTGTTGTTCACAAGTTCTACCTCTTCTGTTGATGGGTCATACGTAGAGGATCTATTATTTCTTTTTAACAACACGGGACCTGGAGATGTTAACCACGTTGGTAGGAATGTTCCAGAACTACTTCTGTGATAGATTCCAAAGAGTCTCTCGTGTGGAGTTTTGTTCGCCGCCGCGCACAGAAGTGACCGCATCGAGTGCAACGCGTCATGTAATCCCATTGAGATGTACTCAAGTCCTGGGAGTGTAAGACTATAATGTTATAGCTTTCCAAAGACTAATATTCAGCCTTTCTATTTGACCGTTTCCTCTAGGATTATATGGCGTGGTCCTGCTCGTAGCCACTCCTTTCAAGATACTTCTGCACTTCAGCAGACATAAAAGAAATACCTCTGTCGGTATGGACATAGGAGGGTAGTCCGAATATGGCAAATAACTCATTGAGGCATTTGATAGCAGATGACTTTAACATAACAAAAAAAAAAGAAAAACATGTTAACATCTAAAGCTTTATTACACTGAATGACGAAAATAACTACACTCTGAATATGGTCAGTACACAATGTCACGTGAATTCACAAATAAAAACAAACGCTAAACAAATTCACGACACTTACCAAATATAATACTTAATGATTTTTTTAATTTTGTTCCACTTTTATGTATACTAAATAGATTTTTATCTTAAAAAAAAACTAAACATTGTTTGTAAAAGTAGGTGGTATGATAAAAATTACTTTTTTTAGTAATACAATTTTAGAAAAAAATAATCTTTGGACAAAAATCTAAAACCGTTTACATAAATGTGTAAAAAATATGGTAAATAGTCCTCTAAATATTGTAATTTAATTAAATAACTCTCTCAGGTTTAAACCAACCGACAAAACGATAGATTTTAATTGCCCTGATCAGCTGCTCATTGATAAAAAAGAAAAAGCCTCTACCATTATTGACATCGCCGTACCACTATCTCATAATTTAAGAAAAACTGAGTTGGAAAAACAACTAAAATATGTGAACCTAGGTTTGGAGATAAAGCGCTTATGGAAATTATCTAAAATAACAATTATACCCCATTGTTACATCAACCGAGGGGATAATAACAACTGACTCACAGATACATTCATGGCCCTTAGCATTCATAGGAACATTCTCGTTGCCTGTCAGAGGACGGTACTGCTACAGACCTGCCACATCACCTGATTCAGATGTCCTTAAGGTCCGAGAACGTCCCGTTCCCTATTATGGACCTCTTGACCAAGGAAAGGTTTTTATCCATGGCCAGGATGAGGCATCGGCTCTTCACCAATCCCTCTGTCCGAAGTCCCGCCTTATCCGAAGTGATCATGTATTCACACCCGGTGTGTCGCTAGTCACGACCCCCTTGAGCCACACACGAGTTTATTCTCCCGTGCGAGGCCGGAGGCCGAGCCGAGTGGGGGCCCTTCTTATGCCTATAATGTCCCACCGAACCCGTGCGAGGGTCCATCACAGCGCGTATGGCCCCCGTTAGGGAACGAATCAATGGGGGGTTGGACGGGTTAGCGAGCCTTTGTTACATCCCTACCACGTGCAGTGTACAGTCTCTCGACCGTACGTGTGGTAGCCCACTGAGAGCTATGTGTGCTACCGTACTTTGCCTATCTGTTTCCCTTGGCGGACGTTTCCACAGGAGGGCCACGCTGAGGCGACGGGAGAATTCCTCCTGTGCCACATCACCAGAAAATTCCTCAATTAAAACTAATAAAGGGACTACGATGAATTTTGTTTCCCTTTAACGAAACTCGACCCTGGCAGCGCCAGAGAATGAATACTCGTTCGTTTATAATGCTACTAATAATTTTTATTATCTATAAAGAAATTTGTCTTACAACTTGTGCATTGGAAAGCACAAATTGCATGTCGCCACAGATATTCAAATATTGGATATTCTGATTGAAACAATTGCGGGGGGGGACATTGCCCGCCGACCTCCTCGTGGTGTTCTTTGGTAACTTCTTGCTCTCGGGGTGTTCCGAAAAAGGCTAACGTTGCCGGAGCTCCAACTTTCCTAGCAGACTCTCACGCTCTCCTGGTGCAGAGCTCTGCTGGTGAGGCTTGCGGAAAATGCTAAGCTCTGATTGACATAGCTCCTGCAATCTCGTCTGGTGTAAAGACTGTGCCTGTCGGGGTCTATAGCTTATTCTGAACTGATCAGCCGCCGCCCTGGAGACAAGTGAAGGGTCAAGCCATTAAAATCTGCGGGCTCTAAACTGGTGGTTACAAAAAAGGTCTTGCCTCACTCCACTTTCATGGAAAAAACCCTGCCCATACGAGTGAGTGGCTGAATTAATCGTTCTTTGATCGTTTTATAGTCCAATGTTTATGTCTGGACTGTTTTCACTGCTATCTCTAAGGGGCAACCCAAATCTCCTCCCCCAGGAGGAACCCATACTTATGTCGAGAATAAATACAAAGAAAAGCGGGTCTGAGAAGACCCTAAAGGCTCCGCTAGCCAGGTATAGGGCGTTAGGCCTGGCATCGAAAATTGTGCTACTAAATGCCTCGCAACGTTGGTATAAAGGGAGAACGGGCCACGTGGTGAAAAAAGGTCTACCGTTCTTCCCAACACATAAGGAAACATCCTTTTTTCAACGAAACGAAAAAAAAAAACAACAACAACAACAACAAAAAACACAAGAATTAGAAAAAATAAATCCAACATCTCATACTGGAAAAGTAAGTGCTCCTCAGGCTAATTTTTCTGGAAGGATAAAGCAACATGATCCCCAAATTTCCAAATCTGATCCTTAAACTTTCAAAGTCCTTTAATGTAACGCCCGAGGACTTATTCCAAAGACACTTGAAATAACTAATCTGCTCCACAAAGAGTATGTGGATGACGCCTTACTACAAGAATGCCTGATTGATGAAAAAAGAAGTGTCTCAATACTTGGGTACTCTGTTTTCCGCTGCTCCTGTAGGGACTGCCGAGGCCTGGTTACATTGATAGCTAACCTTCAAGAAAGTGCTCACAGACTTAAGTCAGGGGAGGACAGACACTTTGGTGTTAGAAATTTGGAAATACAATAGAAGCTTTAAGTGCATCAAAGTTTATAATCCACCAAAACAAGAACTGGCTTTAGATGTCATAGACAATAACCGTAGACATGTGTTTTCCCTGTTAACAGACGCTTTGACTAGTAGGCTGAGTCTGTTATATTTCTGCCTGAGTGTTGGATTGTTTGGGTTCTTTTGGACATTTTGGTATGCCCTTTTCCGAGCCGTAACAAGTTTGTTGATTTCAGCTGTCCAAAACTTCTTGAATTTTTATTGAATTTTTTTTTACAAGGGATAGCTCTAAGGCCTAGAGTCTTCTGAGAAATCTCGAAAATGCTGGGCGTAACAAAACAGCAACCCCATTATCTTCACCCAGTGGGATAACCATTTCATCAAAGAAGAAAATTGCCACCTTGTTGAACAGCAACTAAGTCCCTATTCTCTAAAGCCATTGATAAGGCTCGCAAAGCTGATGGAAAAAAAAACACAGAAAGGAACCACAGACCAAAAGTGCTGAGGGAACGATGAACTCCCCCTTCGCGATAGGCGAGCTTAATGCTGTCGTAAGGAAATGCCAGCACAAAAAAGGCTTTCGGGCCGGATTGGCTCACCCCCGAAATGCTCAAGTATGTGGGGGAAAGGAAGGGTCGTGCTCTTGAAATTTGAAAATAGAATCTGGGTAGATGGTCATCAGCCCAGGGTCTGGAAACGTGCCACCGTTATTCCTATACCAAATAAAGGGAAAAGATGCTTCCACTGATGCGGGCTACAGGCCCATCTTACTCACATCTTATGTGGGAATGATGGCTGAAAAAATGGTAACTGAGCGTGGGGGTTCGGGGATGGATATATTACTGGATTAGAGATGCGTGGGATGCGTGGTTGAGAGGCTAAGTACGCTTGGCTTGGCTACATATGAAGGGGTCTCGAGGTTCGACACCCGACTCCAGCAGAGTTGTGTTTACTAAGCGCCTAAACGCAGCACGGAAAAACCTTCTCCCAGATACCCCTCCCCCACCGGTCCACAAATGAGATTGGACAATGGCGCTCTGAGCATGCTATAAGCATGAAAGTAGCGCTATATAAAAGCTATAATTTGCCAGAGAGACTTCCTACAAGAAGGTACAATAAGAACCAGGATGTACGGAGAAGTTCCTGGGGAAATGAACCTTAACAAGGCCTCCCCAGGGCTTATTCCTGACATGCCTCACTCCTTTTCACGGCCTTCATAAATGGCCTAGCGGCTCATCTAAAATGCCAAAAGCTGCTATATGCTGATGATATCGTCCTTTGGAAATCCGGAAGGAGCGCAACCACTATACAAAAAGTGTTGCAAGTAGATCTTCATAAGCTCAGCTCATACAAACAAAAATGGAGGCTAGAAATAAACACCCCCAAGACGGTCTATTATCTTTTCACGCTCGGGACTGGCATTGTCGGGCAACCTTTCCGGCTCTCCCTTAACGGAGTGGCTCTCAGCATGGAAAAGCTACCCAAGTACTTTGGTGTAACTTTAGATCGCAAAGAGGGCTGCCGGCAAAGCCCCTGGCTGTGACAGTATCCCCCCAGATCTTCTGAAACAATGCAAAACTGCACTAAGCCAACCTCTACACGAACTGCTCTGCAAATGTTGGCAAGAAGGTGCTGTGCCACAGGATCTGCGGGTTGATAAGATCATCACCCTGTACAAGAACAAAGGTGACAGAAGCGACTGCAATAACTACAGGGAATCTCTCTCCTAAGTATTGTAGGCAAAGTCTTTGCTCGAGTGATACTTCCCAGGCTACAAAAACTTGCTGATTGAGTCTATCCAGAATCACATTGCGGTTTTCGCTCAGGGAGATCCACGATTGACATGATTTTCTCCATCCGTCAACTTCAGGAAAAGTGCAGAGAGCAAAGGATGCCTTTGTACATTGCATTCATTGACCCAACAATGACCTTTGATCTAGTCAGCAGGCCTCTTAAAAATCTTACAGTAAATACGCTGTCCACCCAAGCTGTTAAATATTATTGTCTCTTAGCACCAAAATATGATGGGTGCTGAGCAGTTCAATGGTGCCTACTCCGAAAGTTTCAATATAAATAGCGGAGTCAAACAAGGATGTGTCCTGGCCCCAACTCTCTTTGGAATACTCTTTTCAATGCTAATCCACCACTCGTTTGACAAATCCACCGAAGGCATATATCTTCATTCCAGATTTGATGGCAAACTTCTAAATATTGCTAGACTGAGGGCCAAAACTAAAATCAGAACCACCCTCGTAAGAGATATGCTCTTCGCGGACGACGCAGCGGTAGTGGCACACTCACAAGAGTAGCTTCAGTCACTAATGTCACGCTTCACTAAGGCTTGCAAAGAGTATGGCCTAACCATTACTAATGTTATGGGACCACCTGCTACAGCACCACCATCCATCCTCATTGACGATAACAAGCTAGATGTCGTAAAGGAATTCTGCTACCTTGGATCTACAATTCAAGGTGACCTTTCTCAGGAGATATAAAAAAAAAAAACGCATAGGGAAATCCGCATCAACCTTCGCTTGACTCCGCTCAAGAGTTTGGGAAAACTAGAAGCTCACCACAGCGACCAAAATGGAGGTCTACAAGGCATACGTTCTTAGCACGCTACTGTACAGCAGTAAGTCGTGGACTACGTACACAAAGCAAGAGTGAAAATTAAACTCCTACCACTTGCGCTGCCTTCGAAGGATCTTAAAAATAACATGGAAAGAAAGAGTGTGTAATACTTAGATCCTCATGAGAACATGTCTTCCCAGCATCTTTACAGTCCTCTGTCAACGCCCCCTGCGCTGGCTCGGACATGTTCACCGGATGGAGGACAATAGCATCCCGAAAATCATTCTGTATGGCAAATTTGCGTCTGACTCAAGAAAAAGTTTTCGCCCCCACCTCCGTTACGTGGATGTTATAAAACGGGATTTGTAATCAGTGAACATTGATACTAACCATTGGGAAGACATAACCATAGTCCGCACTAGTTGGAGAGACATGGTGACCAAGAAAGCCATGGACAGAGAGTAAACATTGGCCTCAGCTCTTGAAGAAAAGTGTGCCACACGGAAAATGACCAGTTCCTCTAGCACCAAAGCTAGAGCCACCTTGACCTGCAATATATGTGGACGGGAGTGTCTCTCCAAAATAGGGCTCACAGTCATATGAAAAAGTGTTCGAGATGAACCATAGTCATTCTACGACTGAAGAAGGCCAATATATAGAGCGCAAACTAAAAATGTGAGAGCACATCCAGGAAGTTGCAAGAAAGGCCTCAGTGAAGCTTTGCATTGCGTAGTGGGGACCCCGAGCAGACATGCTTCAATCACTGTATTTAGTAGCAGTCCGATCACAGATAGACTACAGTCTACCTGTGTAAATCTATGACTTTAGGACAGCTCTTGAACAACTTGATAAAATACAGTCTCAAGCACTAAGATCGTCCATAGAAATGACGTTAATTTGCGCTCCTCTTTCCTTAGCACTTTTAGAGCTCAAAAGTGCCCTACTTTTTTACTATCATTGCGTCTGCCTCCTCTTTCTCTCAGTCTGCCTTCATTGCTCATCACTCTGTCTCCTTATCTTTAAAATCTCACTACGTCCTAGACCAGTCCGTTTGCCGTGGACTGCGACGGGTAAGGGGGATAAAGAGATCCTGGTGTTCTGGGTCAACCGGCTGGTCAGGCCGAGCTACCAGCATAGATCTTTGACCTATGCTGGAGGGCGGTGGCTGGAGGGTCAATCAGAGAGCTGCTGTATCAGACACATGTCCGATGCAGCAGCTGACTGAGTATAGCACCTATGTAGCCCTGGCGGGCTCATTCTGGATATCCGAATGGCTCGTCCCCTTCTTGGACTCGATGGCGGGTGGGGAGCACAGGTGCCGAACTAATAAGAATATATATATGGATGAAAAAAAACCTATTAGCCCCAGATTTATGTCTGGGCAAGAGACGTCGAATAGAAGCAAAAAAGGAGGAGGCCACAAGAAGCTGTACTACCTGGCCATCATTTTTGGTGGTCAGGTGCACAGAGGAGGGGAAAAGCCTGACAAACATGAGCCCTGTTCTCATCTACAAAGGACTAAAGTCAGTAGTGGGAGAGCCCAAGAATGTATCTTACACAAGTCAATGGAACTTCTTGTAGAAGTTGATAGTAAGATACACTCTGATGGGCTTTTACGATGAAGAAGAACTGTGATCTCAAAGTGGAAGTCATGCCACACAAGAGTTTGAACACCAGCAGAGGTGTTATCAGCTCTAGAGACCAGCTGGAATGTTCCGAGAAGGAAATAGTGGAGGGTATTGAAGGAGTGAGGAGGTCAAAACCGCCACTATTATCCTCACATTTGGAACTAGGACACCGCCAGAAAAGGTGAAGGCAGGATACTTACGAGTTCCAGTGAGGCCCTACATACCTAACCCCATGAGGTGCTTCAAGTACCAGGATTATGGACACGGCGCGGCAGTCTGCAAGAGGTACACTGTGTGTGCCAGATGTGCTGGAGAGGGTCATGAGGACAAGGGCTGCACAGCCCAGTTCAAATGCCCAAACTGTCACGCTGGCCACTCAGCCTACTCCAGGGACTGCCCTGTGTGGAAACAGGAGGTTGCCGTGCAGGAGTACAAGGCAAGAAATGGATGTACCTTCAGCCAGGCGAAATCGGCTGTATTGGCCCTATCCAAGGGCCAATTCGGCTTGACAAAGACCTACGCCCAGGCTATGGCTAAGACAGGAAGATCCATAGCCACACAGACGGACACATTGATCCCACCACCCCCACCTCCTTCCCCAACTCAGAAGAAAACACCTCCAAAGAACACACCTCCGAAGAGACAAGAAAGCCCTGTTGTCATGCTAAAGAACAGGTTCTTTGTGCTCCCTGATGAGAGCATGGAGACTGAGCAGCATGTCAAAACCAAAACTCCGGGAGAACCCGGAGACATCATGTCTGACACGGGTTCTCCTCAGAGAACCCAGCCAGACACCCCAGCCTCTACTGAATTAGAGGTTGACCAACTCCCTAAGGGGAGAAATCGAAGCGGAGAGGATGTCCGAGCTGAGGGAGGAGGAAATAACCTCCGCTCTAACCAGAGGGATCTCCCCTCTCCAGATAGAAAGACTTCCCCCAAAAGGGGGTTGTCCTCCTCTCAATCCAAACCCAAGAATAAAATACCAAGGTCACTGGAATAAAGGGAAACTCCTCCGGGGGCCTCCCAAGGCCTAATATCTCCAAGTAGGTCATTTAGAATAAGCCAGGCGAAATCGGCTGTATTGGCCCTATCCAAGGGCCAATTCGGCTTGACAAAGACCTACGCCCAAAATTGTACAGTGGAACTGTAGAGGCCTCAAGGCTAATTATGAGGAAATGCAGCTACTGATGGACTCTGAGACTCCTGTAGCTGTCTGCTTACAGGAAACATTTCTGAAAGATAGCATCAGCTTCCGAAGCTACAGTGCTTACAGCAAGAATGTTGAGGATGCAGAGAAAGCATCAGGTGGAGTCTGTATCCTTGTGAAAGACAGCGTCCCCCATGAGAGGGTAGAACTACGGACCACACTACAGGCCGTAGCAGCTAGGATAACCCTACACAAGGTTATTACTTGCTGCAGCCTGTATCTACCACCAGGCGCTCCATTAAACCCAACAGACATGGAGGACCTATTGAAACAACTCCCTCGGCCTTATATAATCCTTGGGGATTTCAGTGCCCATAACACTATGACTCAAGAGGATATCTTCCTCCAACATGATTTATACATACTTAATGATGCATCACCGACCTACTTGCACCCAGGAACTGGATCTCTCACATGCATTGACCTCAACGTATGCGTCCCCGGACTTCTGGACGACTTTAAATTGTCAGTAAGCAATGATCTACGGGGAAGTGATCACTTCCCAATCATCATTACTAACAATCTCCCCTCATTGGGACGACCTCAGCGGTGGAAACTGAATAAGGCCGATTGGGAACAATTCCAAAAAAGGTGCTCCGAGGATATCACAGAAAATATCCTTGATGAACAGAACCCAGCTGATATCTTTGCTATCAAGCTACTTGATATTGCCCGGAAAGTTGTTCCTCTAACCTTCGCAAATACAAAAACGGCCTAGCAAACCATGGTTTGATACAGCTTGCAAAAGTGCTATGGGGATAGGGAAAAACGACTGGCTACATTTATAAAGAATCCTTCCCAGGAAAACCTAAAGCTATTTAGGATAGCTAGAGCAAAGGCTAGACAAACCATACGGTCAGCCAAAAGGAATTCCTAGAGAAATTTTGTCGGCAGTCTTTATGCCAAAACTTCTGCTAAAGCGCTTTGGAAGGCAGTAAGGCGGAGAATCAAATGCAATAAAAAAAACACAAGGACGAACTGTTACGTCCCCCAGAGATATAACTGACTGCCTTGCATCCTCAATAGCAGATAAATCAGCCACTGCACACTACACGCCAGTGTTCCAAAAAGTCAAAATCAGGGAGGAAAGACACGCCATTGATTTCACATCTGAAAACAATGAAGATTATAACAAACCTTTCTCGCTTGAGGAACTGAGGGACTCGCTGGACATATCTCATGACACAGCGCCAGGAGAAGATGAAATCCATTATCAGTTCCTCAAGCATCTTCCCGAACCCTCATTGGCGACCCTGCTAAAAATCTATAACTGTGTGTGGCAAACAGGCGCTTTCCCAAACAGCTGGAGGAAAGACACAGTTATACCGATACACAAACCAGGAAGAGATGGGTCTGACCCAGCTAACTATCGACCAATAGAACTAACAAGCTGCATCTGCAAAACCATGGAAAGGATGATAAACAATAGGCTGGTCTGGTACCTTGAGAGAAATAAAGTAATCTCCAACTACCAGTGCGGATTCTGGCAGGGACGGACAACAACTGACCAATTGGTAAGGCTGGAAGCTTTTATCAGTAATGCACTAATAAGACGAGAACATCTAGTAGCTGTATTTTTCGACATAGAAAAGGCCTATGATACAACATGGAAACATGGCATTCTACGTGACCTGGAGCTTATGGGGCTTAAGGGACACCTTCCCTGCTTTGTAAGGGAATTCCTCAAAGACCAGAAATTTCAGGTTCGAGTGGGCAACTCCTCTTCTTACACTTTTGACCAGGAAATGGGTGTACCCCAGGTCAGCTTTCTCTCAGTTACCCTGTTCAACATAAAATAAACAGTATTATAAAGGCTCTGTCCCCTGGCAGATGATTTTGTCATTCTTACATATGGAAAAAAACATGAATACCCTAACCATAGAAAGAAAACTACAATTATGTTTAAATAAAATTCAAAATTGGGCAAATGATAATGGTTTTAAATTTTCGGACATTTGAGGGCAACACAGATTGTTGTGGTCACTGACTCAAAATCTGTACTTCAGGCTTTGCAAAGCCCTGGACCATGGCCCTCCAAAATCGACACTGTCATCATGGCTTCATACAACATAAAGCAACGTTATGACACCCCTGTAATAATTCAGTGGGTACCGAGTCTTACAGGTGTGACTGGCAACACTATTGCAGACTCGTTGGCCCACTAGGGAGGGCAAACACCACCCAACGAACAGCCTGTGAGTTTTCATCATGCTCAGGCTATAATTAAAAAAACAGAAATGGCAAAGAGGTTTGACAAGTCCCAAAACGCCCGTGGAGTCTGGGAGCGCATGAAGCTGTTATAGCATAATGTAGGACAGACCACTGTCCTGTTGGCTCATATTTCTCAGGGCTATGGCAAAATTTTGATTCACGGGCCCCCCGCTGCCACACACTTGCTGTTCTCCGTCTCGACAGATCCGGGAAACCAAAAATTCTCGACCTGTATGGTGACATTAAGTACTACTCAAAACAGCATGGTTTCTGTCCAGGGCTTTTGCAAGGATTTGAGCCTCTCAAGCCCTCACTTACATGGAGTTTGATGATGATTATTATTATTATTGAAACATGGAATGTATTATGTTTGATAGGCTTACAAATTGTGCCTAAATAATACACTTCGTACATCTTTAATCCCCATCCTAAGTCTTCATTTATATCATCATATATTCCGTATTTCGTCATTTATTCACGTTTGTCGCCTCTACATAAAACATTAAAAATAGCTTGTGGCGAGAGGTTTTATTTATAGTTGGCTCGTTAGATAAGCTCTAAGGGAATTTAATTTGTTTCTCCCGCCTACCTTTAAAATAATAAATAACGAGTACACCGAAACTAAAAATAAGAACAGGCTAGTAGATTTTAATTTAAATATATTAAAATAATTTAACAAATACATTTTACAAGAATATTTAATGAATAAACAAAATAATGGGATGAAATAAAAGCATTGTAATAACGTAAAGGAGACAGCTCAACGAACACAGATGTTTTTTTACGGGACTTCACAAATACATAGCCCATTCTTATCGTGCAGTTCTGATATTGTTCTTTGCATTGCATCTCTTGCATCGTTTTAGGATGAAGACAAAACACGTTGATCTGACCATTATTATTTCCCGAAAAGCGAGACGTAATGAAGAAAGATAAGTAATGTAAAGCCGTGTTCTGTAATATCTCCCAAATCCAAAGATGTGGTTTTTTTTAGGTGTGCCTGTCAACTGTCGAATTCTCGACAGCACCAACTCAATACCCGGTACCAATTTTTTCTGCCAGCAGTCTCTCCTTCCTCAAGATGCCATCTCTGACGTATTCTTCTCTGACGTATTCTTCGGCATGATCAAGTTTGTTTTTGATTACGTCGTTAATGTGACTGCTGATGTGCTGTTGAGCCGCCACTGTTGAGTTGGATAGACTGCAGCATCTAGGAAACTGGTTCAAGAACAGATGAATAATTGACGACAATGAAAAGATAAATCAGAAACGCAAGAGGAGCACGTACTGATTACTTATGTCCTGTTTGTCTGGCTTCACTTGCAGCCGTTATTTTAAGATCCGCCAAACAGTCAAAGATCTCAAAGTTGAGACTTTAAGCGCGAATGCATTTCTCAGTCCAAAAGGTAAATTTAGCAATAACAGAAGAAGAATGCTAGCCATCATGGGTCAGTCTTGGTCGAGTTGCTTGTCCATGTCTAGACTGTATATTATATATTCGCTGACAATGACGTTGGAACGTTAAACATGCAGTGCGTCTCTCTGAACAACTGGAACAAAACAAATGAAGTCTTTTCGAATACACTTGCAATCAACAAACTGAACGCTCAAAAACATCTTCTCTGAGCCTTAGATAACTGCAATTTCATAACTAAAATACCCAGCAAATGCAGTTAATTAATGATGCTGCTGTTCTTTTTTTTTTTCTTCCTGCTGTTAGTGCTCTATTGATCCAAATCAATGTTTTGACTCGACGATGGCATGTGAAGAACTTTATAATTCTCTACTAGTGTAAACTGGTGGACGTGTTTCACCTGCTATTTTATCGAGCGATGACACCGAAGACTGAAATACATTCACACTCTTTACTTTTCTTCAAAGAAACTACAACATTTATTTCATCAAAAGATGACTGGCAAGGATTTTTCCTCGAAGGCAAAAAAAAAACAAGATTACAAAGAGAGTTTGTGTTATCACACAAACTCAGAGGCGGCCCCTGTCGGAGTCAGATCTGCCTATTCGCAAGAAGGAATATTCAAGAGGTGATTTAATTTTGATGGTCAAAAGTAATAATGTTTCAAAGATTCATTTGCCGTTGTAAAAAATGTTTTTTTTTTGGTTTTACATGTTTCGGGTGTTCCTTCTCAGTTTAAAATAATTAACTTCTCGCTGGACGATGGAGGATGGCAACGAGCAGGGTATGAACCCTGTCTGGTCGTTCAGTTTGCGCTGGACTGTCGTTCGGATTTATCGATGGTTCCATGGTTTAAACCCTGCATGTTCCATCCCCCGTTGTCCTACAGGAGGTTTGGACTAAGAAGTAAACTATCTTCAACTCTGAAGGAACATCCGAAACATGTAAAACAAACAAACAAACAACCCGGGACCGTAGAGATAATTAGTTCAGCACGCTAGCAGCACGACCAGACATTGCTCTTAACTTAATAATAAACTAATAGCCTTTTATTGATAAAGAGATATATTACACATTACGGCATGATATCTATCGGATATGAACAATAGGCCAATGTCAGACGAGCGATAATCTTTCAGCATTGATTTATAATTAAGAAAAAAACAAAAACAAACAAAAAAAAAGAACAGATATATCGTGCTTTTACTTCGATGTCTCAGCACAGTTAGGCCTATCAACAGAGATATCGGTATTTTTATTTAAATGGAACTAGAATGAGGATGTAGATCTACCTAAATTAAACTTCTGATTTAGCATTCTTAAGATCTATATCTACTAGATCTAGATCTAAAATATGAACTTGGAATAATGTAGCTGTAATTTAGATAAGGTTTATGTATAATCTATCCATAGACTGAATGCAACATTAAATTTAAAAATAGTAGATTAGTTTTAGTATATTACAACATTGCAATATTGATCAAAACGTTTGGAAATCAAAATCTACACTTTAAGTCTAGAAATTGAAATTGAAGTCTATATTAGTCTAAACTAGATCTTGAAATTCTAGATCTAGACTCTAAAATAATTTTAATTAAAATATAAATCCAGATCTAGATATACTGTAATCTAGATCTAGTTTAAAAAATCTAGATTAGATCTAAATCAAGATATCATTCCTTTTTTAAACGGGAGTCACATAACGAGGCTTAATAAACATTACTATACCGAGTTCTTTTAGCATTTCATTTGAAGAATTAATTCCATATGACGTCAAAGAAAAAAAAAACACTACGTCACATGGCCTAGACTAAAAAACGCCTTCATCAATACGAGCCATTTATCGAGTGTTTATAGACATTGGTGCACCTAGTGCGTTCTTTTAACATTTCATTTAAAGAATTCCTTCCATATGACGCCAAAGGAAAAAAAAAACACTACGGCACACGGCCTAGCTAGACTAAAAATTGCCTTCATCAATACGAGCCATTTATCGAGTGTTCATAGACTTTGGTGCACCGAGTGCGTTCTTTTAGCATTTCATTTAAGGAATTCATTCCATGTGAAGTCAAAGGAAAAAAATTCCAGTAGGCTACCTCACAATAGGCTAGTTCCATAAAAAATGTCTTTATTTACACGAGATATTTAACGAGGGTTCATAGACATTGGTGCAACGAGTTCTAATAGAATTTATTTAAAGAGGATCAAAGCCGCATTGTTTTTGCGTTTTGTCTGTCCGTCATCTTAATATAAAAAAAAAAAACAACTAAAAGCTATTAAAAATTTGATTAACTTTTATTTTACGTTTCAAAACATCGCAATAATTTTAAGTATGAACACAATTGATTTAAGTTTATATAATAGGTTGTTCCGGATGTTTGTATAAATAGTAAAAGAAAAAGAGAATTCCAGATAAATGTAATACCGTTAATTAAATTTTTGGGATCGGAACATAATATTAACGATAATTAGATTTTTTAATGTTTTAGCTAGAAAATTAAATGTACAGTAAGAGAAAAGTGAGTTAAAATATTTTTCATAAAAATCCGGAACAACATTTTTTCGTAAATGAGAAGATTATTTGTTTATTAATTAGACGAGGGAGTACAAACAGTTATTTGGCGTTAGTAGATTTTTAAATAAAATTCGGAAATTTTTGACGACGATTTGTAAGAAAATGAAAGTAATGTAAGTCGATTTCTTTTCAAAACAAAATCCGGAACATTCTTTATCGATTACAAAACTTTTATGTTATGTTTGAGCAAGAAAATTAAATGTCTAAAAAGTGATTTTCAGTAATCAATTCTAGTAAATTACTTTTTGTTAAAGCCCAGAACAACCTATTGTCGATAGTTTTAAAATTTGTTTAAAGATGAAAATACGGAACAATTTGATATCGATAATCAAATTATAGTGACGCATTGTCAAAGAATATAAGTGTAATATTAGTCAATTATGCGATTTCAAACAATCATTCGACATAATTCATTTTTTATAAAACAATATCCGGAACATTTTTACACTTAATGAAATATAAGTCAGTATAGAGATTTTGATTTAGCATTATTAATATGCTATTTACATAAAAAAACGGAACAACATATTATTGATAATGTGTTTTTGCAACGTTTAAGCATGGAAATTGAATGTAATATAGGTTAGAAGAGCAATCAAACATTCGTTGGCGTTGATTAGTTTTGCACAAAAAAATCCGGAACAATCAATTTTAGATACTTAAAACTATTGAGATGTTACGGAAGGAACATAAAAGGGTAAATCAGATTTTCAATAGCTTTTAGAGTTATTTTATTTTATCTAAACGTGACGGACAGACCTACCGACAGACAAAACGCACAAAAATAAACTTTTTTTTATTCTGATAGGGGCCCTTAACAAAAAATAAATAAAATCTGATTTTTTAAAATAGTTTATGAAACTAGTTTTGCACTATGTAAAGGTCGGGCTTTACGCGTCTACACGAAAGTCGCTGCATGAAAAAGTCCATTAAAAAAAATGTGAGTGATATTTACATACAAAGTGCATTCTTAACCTTTATAAACAAACATAAATGTTTTCTTTTAATTTTAGCAGCTAGTTGATCAGAAAAAACACCTTTAATTAATATTTATATTTGTTGTAAACATTTCTAGTACATTTTATAAAAATATTTGACTTAGTGATACTGAAAATACAAAAGAATCGTCGATCTTTGTTAGCATATTGTAACATTGCCTCCCTTACATTTACGTAATTGTTTTAGAATTGGTGTATTTTTATGAAAAAATCGCTTGCATAATTAATTTTATAAATTAAGCGGTTTGCTTTTAAAAAACCAAAAGTAGCCGTTGCACCTAAACTTTTCAAGCCGCATTTAATGGTGAAATAATATTGTTCTTATCTCTTCTAGTTTTCGAGATCTGCGTGTGACAGACGGACATTTAGCACAAACCTAATAGCGGCTTTTTCCCCTTACGGGGGCCGCTAAAAAATACATTTATCATATTCTAGACCTTAACACTAAATATAGGTCTAATTTTGTCCAAATGAAAACAAATTGTTACGACTAAATTGCTATAGAATAAATAACACTCTTTATAGTGCAAATAATTGCAAGTCTATAATAAAGCGTAGGTATACATTGTTGGACATAACTACAGATTTGCCTATCCTTTTTTCTGCAATAATAGCATATCCTTGCAAACTGTACTTCAGTGAAAACATTATTTGTTAAGTTAGTACTTAGAAGTTAATTGATTTGAAGGTGTAACAAGTAGGCTAAATGTTGCTACTCAGAATTCAGAGGCGGGCACGTACATGGTAAGCCACCTAGGCTAGTCTACTACTACATTAACTTACCTTTATAGCTGTACTTCAGTCACCAGTGGAAGCACTACTTGTTCAGTTGCTATTTAGATTTTAATAGATTTGACGGTGCAAAAAATAGCTAGATTTGGCTAATCAGTATCCAGGAGGTTCAAGTATACCACCTTGCAACCCAACGGCGCCCATGAGTCTAGGTATAATATATATAGATCTGTGATTAATAGATTTTTAGCGGTTCCCGAAAGGGGAAAAGACGCTATTAGTTTTGTGTGGCTTGTCTGTCCGTCCATCCCGTTTAGATCTCAGAAACTAGAAGAGAAAATGATAATTGGACATCATGATATTTTAGATTCAAAGTTCTGATGCAACGGCTACTTTTTTTCTTTTCCGAAAGTGAACCATCTAATTTTTTTTAAAAAATCTATGCAAGCAGAGTTTTCAAAAAATTACACCACTTTTCAATGAAAAACTTCAGGAGAGGTAATTTTTTTAAAAAGGTCATGGACGTCTTCATTACTAACTCAAGCTTCATTCATAGATTCGCGCATTGGTACAAAAAATTAGCATCTAAGGTCACATAATGGTAAAAGTGTCAACGGATCATTATAAAATATATTTTCCATTTGTTAACTAACTTATTGAATAGAATACTGATTCAAACGTTATAAGCGGCCCCCGAAAGGGGAAAAGACGCTATTAGTTTTGGGTGAAATGTCTGTCCGTCTGTCCGTCCGTCCCGTTTAGATCTCGTAAACTAAAAAAGATATTGAAAATCGGACATCACAATATTTTAGACCATTCAAAGTTCTGATGCAACGGCTACTTTTTTTTCTCCTAAATCTAATTTTTAAAATCAGTTATGCAAGTATTTTTTAAAGAGAAAAAGCTAATTAGTATGCATTATAAGTTAGACCTAATTAAAAATGAATAGTAATCTTATAAACTTCATTTTCCTAAACCTTCTTTTAAATTGCGGAATTTTTTGTTTTTGTTTTGAGGATTTGAATAAGAGATTGAGCCTTTTCAAAAAATTAGATCATTATAAGACATCAGTTAGGCCAGGGGAGGCGCGGTGGCTGAGTGGTAAAGCGCTTGGCTTCCGAACCTGGGGTCCCGGGTTCGAATCCTGGTGTAGACTGGGATTTTTAACTTTTGGAATCTTTGGGCGCCTCTGAGTCCACTAAGCTCTAATGGGTACCTGATATTAGTTGGGGAAAAGTAAAGGCGGTTGGTCGTTGTGCTGGCTATATGACACACTCGTTAAGCGTAGGCCACAAAAACAGATGAATTTTACACCATCTGCCCTATAGACCACAAGGTCTGAAAGGGGAACTAGTTAGGCCAGGTTCATATCTAACTTTACATTCACTTTCACCTATCCTTTGATGTGGTGGACCGTTGGGGCACTACACAAGCTCTGTTAACCTTCTTTCTCCATTCTTATCTTTCATTTGTCTTTGATATAATTTCATTCGGATGTTCTTTCTGAAAATATTGAAGCCTGCCTGGGTGGACCACTTCGGGGGCCGATTTTGAGTTTGTGTTTCCACACAAACTGTCTTTTGTAACCTTGTTTTTAAAAAGAATTTTGATACGAACTTCGTTTTAGTTATAAGTTTCAAAAATAACGAACTACTTTTATAGCGCCCAGTTTTGACATATCCTCATTATAGGGGCCTACACTTGACAGTCTAAATAAGACTAAATAGAGCCCAGATTTACACAAAAAAACAGGTGGACGGCCCTCAGATTCTCGATTCACCATTGATGAGTTTTATGTCTTCTGTTCCTGTTTTTAGATGAATTTTTAGGGGCCTCTGAAAGACGCTATTAGTTTTTTTTTGTGGTCTATCTGTTCGTCCGTCCGTCCCGTTTAGATCTCGTAAACTAAAAAGGATATTGAAAATCCGACATCGTGATATTTTAGACCATTCAAAGTTTTGATGCAGCGTCTACTTTTTTCTTTTCTGAAAACGAAAAATTTAATTTTAAAAATCAACTATACAAGCAGTTTTTTCATAAAAATACACCATTTTTACAACTACATGTATTCACTTTCTTCATTACGTCTCGCTTATCGGGCAATAATAATGGTCAGTTCAATTTGTTTTATCTTCATCCTAAAACGATGCAAGAGCTGCAATGCAAAGGCAATTTAGTAAGGGAGATGAGTGTTTACCGTATTTTCAACACATTTATGCTAACGGTTTTAGATTTTTTGTTCAAAAAAAATATAAAAAATTTTTACAATTGTATTGTCAAGTAAGTTCTGTCGTACCAAATACTACATTTACGAAAAAATTGTTTACTTTAAAAAAAAATCTATTTAGCATGCATATAAGTGGAAGATAAATTTAAAATAATAATTAATAAGTAGTTTTTCATATTATCGCGTGAACTGCAGCGTCAGTATGCACAACCATAGAACACTTTACTAAAGGAATTTTTAGCGGCCCCCGAAAGGGGAAAAGACGCTATTAGTTTGTGTGGCCCGTCTTTCCGTCCGTCCGTCCCGCTTAGATCTCAGAAACTAGCAGAGAAAATGAAAATCCGACTTCATTCAAAGTTCTGATGCAACGGCTACTTTTTTCTTTTCCGAAAGTGAACCATCTAATTTTCAAAATTATATATGCAAGCAGATTTTTCAAAAAATCACACCAATTTTCAATGAAAAACTTCAGGGGAGGTAACTTTTTTTTAAAAAAAGGCCATGGACTTCTTCATTAATAAATCAAGCTTCTTTCATAGATTCGCGCATTGGTACAAAACATTTGCATCTAAGGTCACAATGGTAAAAACTGTCAATGGATCATTATAAAATATATTCTCCATTTATTAACTACTCATTGAATAGAATACTGATTCAAACGTTATTTTTAAAAAGAATTTTGAAACGAACTTCGTTTCAGTTATAAGTTTAAAAAATAACGAACTACTTTTATAGCGCGCAGTTTTGACATATCCTCATTATAGGGGCCTACGCTTGACAGTCTAAATAAGACTAAATAGAGCCCAGATCTACATATATTTATAAAACGTGTTCTAGTCTAGATATAGTAGATTCTACATCAAGATTCTAGATCTAGATCTAGACTTTAAATATAGATAAGATCTAGATGTAGACTTAGATCTAACTCTAGACTGACTAGATCTAGACTCTAATATTATAGTTCGTCCATCGTGGTTCGATGATGACCACTTTCTCATCCAGGAGGCTGAGGGCTTTGCACTGGGGTTTTTGCACATGTGGCTGGTGAGACCTATGTGAGCCCGAAATGTTCGGCTGCACACTGGGCAGGTTATTCCAGCCGGATCTAGTGTCGTGGGCCATGCTTTTCTTCTCTGTCGTTTTTCTTCTGTCAGCGTTGTTTTCTTTTCCTCAGCAACTTGTGCGTCAGTTTTCACAGCGCGACGCCATGATGCTCTGTCATGTGCCTCTGTCTTCCAGGTGGCTGGGTCTATGCTGAACGCCTTCAGAAAAGCTTTGAGGGTGTCCCTAAAGCGCTTTCTTTGACCACCTTGCGAGCGCTTTCCTTCGCTTAGTTAGCCGTACAAGTGACGTTTAGGGATGCGGTGGTCTTCCATTATGCAGACGTGTCCTGCCCATCGCAGCTGGGACTGCATCAGGATTGTATTGATGCTTTGCAGACCTGCTCTTCGAAGGACTTCAGTATCTGGCATTTGGTCTTGCCATTTGACATTCAGTATTTTTCTTAGACATGTCATGTGGAAGTTATTCAGTTTATTTGCATGTTTTCTGTACACTGTAGGCTTTCTCAAGAGCAGGTAAATATAAGACTTCAGTCTTATTTGTATTAATGGTAAGGCCAAAGTCTGAGCATACTCTTGAGAAGTCACTGACAATGCCCTTTAGATCATTTTCAGAGCAGGCGTTTAGGGCACAGTCGTCAGCAAATAGCAAGTCCCTGATTACTGCTGAATTTGTTTTTGATTTTGCTTTGAGCCGCCTCGGGTTGAATAGGCCACCATCAAATCTGTATGTTATATTTATCCCGATGTTTTCTCTATCTGTGAATGCTTTTGTCAGCATAGCAGAGAACATGATACTGAACAGTATAGGTGCAAGGACACAGCCTTGTTTTACCCCGTTTGATACTTCGAACGGCTCTGATGGTTCTCCACTTTCTTGGACACGAGCCTTCATGCCATCATGAAATAGTCTCACAATGGTTATGAATTTTCGTGGACAGCCATACTTTGACATAATCTTCCAGATTCCTTCTCTGCTAACAGTGTCGAATGCCTTTGTTAGGTCGACATATATTGAGAAGAGGTCAGCATTTTGTTCCTGGCATTTTTCCTGGAGCTGCCTTGCCGCAAAGATCATGTCAATGGTACCACGCTCTTTTCTGACGCCGCACTGGCTTTCTGGTATTAGACCATGTTCTATGTGTGGCATGAGCCGCTTTAGTAGGATGCGTGCAAGGATTTTCCCAGCAATAGAGAGAAGAGATATTCCTCTGTGGTTGTCGCAGATTTGTTAGTTTCCTTTTCGCTTCTATAAATGGACAATTGTGGCATCTTTTAAGTCTTGTGGTATTGACTCTTGTTCCCACATAATTAAGAACATCTCTAGACTTAGAGACTTAGATCTATTTCTAGACTTAGATCTTGAATCTAGATTAAGAGCTTAAACTAGGTCTAGATCTAGCTAAATGTATGTCTAGTTTGTATGATAAATGACATTGGAGATATTAATTTTTATTTGCGAGGGGAAAGTCTTAAGACTTGAATTGTTGTCATTTGTACACAATTGTAGCTTAAAATAGGTCAAGAATATTTTTTTTTCGTGTTGCCAATTTATCTAATGATGTTAGAAGAATAAACCTTTTTTAGTTTCTCTTTATTACAATGTAACATGTTATTAATTTTAAATGTATAAATAAGGTTAATAATTATTATTAAAAAAAATATAAGTGTACGCTAAATGAATTTATGGAGATGCTGTGGCTGAGGGGTAAAGCACTTGGAACTGGAAGTCCCGTGTTCCAGTCCTGGTGAAGACTCTAGGTGGACCACTTCGGGGGCCGATTTTGAGTTAGTGTTTCACACAAATTGTCTTTGTAACCTTGTTTTTTTTTTCCGGAAATTTTTTTTTCTTGAGATTGACCCTTTACAAAACAATTAGATCAATTAGATAATCATTCTAAGACATTTGTTAGGCCAGGTTCACATTCAACTTCACCTTCACTTCACCTTTTCCTTGGTTTGCTGGACCGTTGGGGCACCACACAAGACCTGTCAACCAGCTTTCTCCATTCTTCTCTTTCATTTTCCCTTGATAGAATTTCATTCTGATATTCTTTCTGAAAATATTGAAACTTGCCTTTATTACCTGACTGGGTATACCACTTCGGGGGCCGATTTTGAGTTTCTGTTTTCACACAAACTGTCTTTGTAACCTTGTTAATGTATTAAATTAATTTTCACATCTTTAAGCATGCTCACTTACAGAATGACTTTATTAGGCTACTGCTTGCAGTCTTTTATCTTATCTTAGCTTTAGCTCAATCTTTCTATATCAGGCTCCCTCTCCCCCAACCCCCACTCCCATCATCCTGCTACGATCAAGACTCCACTACTATGGTAGATGTTGTTTTCTGTAACTGTAACTGCAACTAGTAATTGAAAGTGCTTTAGTCTTTGTCATTGTAATTATCCTATATTTCTTTTTAATTTTACATTTCGACTTACTTTATTGTTTGTATAACGTTTTCTTCTCTTTCAGATTTCGATAGACAACACTAATATAAAGGAATTAAACATTCAATGGTTGCGACGTAATATTGGACTTGTCAGCCAAGAGCCCATTTTGTTTGCTACTACCATTGCTGAAAATATACGTTATGGTAGACAAGATGTGACAATGGAAGAGATAATGCAGGCTGCCAAAAATGCTAATGCTTATGAATTCATAGACAAATTACCTGAAGTAAAAAGAAATAATTTACATTTATATAAATTATGATATACTACTCATCAATTCCTATTCCTGTATGCTGTTCTAGTTAATAATAAATACATTCATAGATCATATAAATGGTCCAGAAAAAGAAAAAAAAGCTTATGCAATTAATTGCATAACAATAACATTACAAAATAATTTGATTTTGAATTTGACTTTCAAATATCTTTTTGGGATAAAAACATATTGTAAACATTTAGGCTTTAAGCTTTATTTTATCAGTGTTATATTATTCTAAATTGCTTTGTTTTATAATATCCGTTTGTTACATAGCTATTAGTAATCACAACAAATTTCCGTAAGGATCAATAAAGCAGTCTTAGTCTTAGTCTTAAAAGAAATGTGTTTAAAAAAATTACTTTTTTTGACAATCTGATTTGTTAAAGAAATTTGAAACCCTTGTGGGAGAAAGAGGGGCACAGTTGAGTGGAGGACAGAAACAAAGAATTGCTATTGCCCGTGCTCTGGTGCGAAATCCTAAAATTCTTTTACTTGATGAAGCTACTTCAGCACTTGATACTGAAAGTGAATCTGTTGTTCAAGATGCACTAGACAAGGTAGGTAGAAATGATTAATCCAAGTCTTCGCATTGGTACAATGTCGAAAAAAAAAATTACTTTCTTAATAGTTGTCACATTAAAGGTTATGGGACAAACTTAAGTTAAAATCCGTTTTATCCGTGTTGAAAGTTACCTATATTAGTAAACATTTAATAATCTATTCGAAACACTCACTTAACTAAAGTTGTTTTAAAAGTAAACACACAATACATTTTTCTTTCTATTTAAATAGAATAATTTAAAGTGAGAATAAAAAGTGAGTTGATATTTCTAAAAAAAAAAGGATTTAAGGTTAAATTAGTTCTACTATAGCGATACTTTCGGTAATTGTTAACAGAATGTTTCTTTGAAACTGTGCTGTCGCGTTATGAATTATCGAAACCTTGTCTTCATTAGAACTCGTATGTTCTTCACCATGTATGAGCTTGTCGAATTTATTGCAATTTATTCTATATGAATAAATGCTTGAAGATCTACTGATAAATTGTGGTCATTTTGTACATCTTGCTAAGAAATTTGAATGTCACAATATCAATTTTGTTTAAATATAGCAAAAATAAAAAGTTCCCTCATGAAAAAAGCTGCTATTCGTTTTGTGCAATCATTGCTAAATCTAAATCACTTTTAATAATAATTTAATTTAATTTATAGAGCCTGTTAACAAACATGATGTAGGCTCAAGGAGCTGTGATAACATTACAAATATAAACACGAGAGCTAAAATGACAAACTTAATCTAAAAAGGTTTTGAACAGATAGGTTTTAATGTTCTTCTTGAATGTAGTGAAACATGTTGTCTGTCTGAGATCAATGGGGAGTGAGTTTCAAACCTTTTATCCGTGTACTGTAAAAGCCCGAAACCCGTTAGTTTTGAGGGAGAAACGTGGCATCACTAGAAGCTTTGAGTCCATGTAGTGCAATGTTCTCTGAGGGACATATGGAGTTATCAGTTCACTTAGGGCATTTCTTTATAGTAGATGCACTAATGACAAAGTGTGACCACCTTGTAGTCGATTCATGCTTTCACTGGAAGCTAATTGAGTGTGTGCAAGAGAGTAGTAGCAGAATCTAGTCTTGTTTTTCGTAGGACTGTTCGTGTAGCGTGTTCTGATCGATTTTGTCATCAAGTAAACCTGCTAGAACAGCGTTACAGTAGTCAAGGCAGGAGAGTATGAATGCTACAGCTAGCTTTTTTTTTTGTTTTGGTCCGTACTTCGAGAGTAAGCTTATTGACTCTTCCGTTAACAACGACACTTTGGGTGCGTTCAGTCAGGTAATATCCAAGCCACTTAAGGACGATTCCTGCTAAACCAAAAGTGGCAGAAAATCTGGCCATTATAATCTCATGGTCTAGCCGCTAGCGTATCAAAGGCAGCGGACAAGTTCAGCATGTAAAGGATTGATATGTGGCCTATGTCTGAATTGTGAAGTAAGTCATTTAGAACCCTGGCCACTGCAGTTTCTGTGCTACTATACTTCCTATATGTACATTGAAGTTCTTCGAAGAGACAGTTCCGTTCAAGATGAGAAAGAATTTGCGCTAACATGATGCGCTCCAGAAACTTTGACAGGAAGGAAAGATTTGATACCGCGCGATAGTTTTTTTTAGACATTCAGGGTCAAAATTGGATTTCTTTAATAAGGACCTGACAAGTGGATGTTTAGATTTCTTTTGTACAATGCCTAAATTCAATGAAGAATTCATAATTTTAATTAGTTGGTATAAGTTTGTCTAAACATTCATGGATCAAGGAAGTTGGAATGGGATCAAAGTCATATGACTTATTTTGCATCTTTTAAATAAGACTCTTGACATAATCTTCAGAGACACACTGAAACTCGCAAAAGGGAGATGAAAAGTACGGCATGTCATTTCTTATTTGCTCAATTTTGCCAAGGAAGAATCTATTGAAAGAATCAGGGAGCTCAGATACTGGAATATCTGATGACAAACGTTCGTTATATGCTCCGCCTAACATTTCAGCGGTGATCCTAAATAGCACCTCGTCGAATATGACGAGGTTTTGCATCTCTAATCAGGCGATTCATCTTGTTTTTTTCTTGGATATAGATTTGTCGAATTATCGTCAGACCTGTCTTTCGAAATGTTTGCTCAGCACGTTGACGAAGACGTCTAGCTGTCTTTATGTCTTCTTACATACAGGGTGCAGTTGGCCTAGCTGAAACTGTACGAGTGACAAGCGGTGCATGATTATCAAGCAACGTTTTCAAGCAAGAATTATAATTGCTCAGAAAGTCTGTGTTGCTCTGTTGCAACAGCACTGAGTTCACATCCATTTTGAAGGAGGCAATGTCTATGGCTTTAAGTTTATGGGAAGTCACATTTTTCTTGGGCCTTCTTTTTTTGAAATTCGCATTTCAAAGTGTACAAGAAATTGAACTGACAAACCACGGTCTAAGACGTTGAGTATGGCTAAAAGTTCACTTGCATTTGTGACTATCTAGTCAAGAGTATGGCCTTTGACTTGTGCTGGAACTTAAGCACATTTTTCAATGACACCGCATATGCCTCATTTTACTGTCGAAATTCAGGTTCACATCACCTGTGATAAATAGATCTTTTGTAGCTATGTGACTGTCAAGGAGGTCTTGAATTTTTTTCGATGAATGCCTGGTAGAGTTAGCTCAATGTTTTTTAACTCCATGTCTCACTTTAGGAAAGCGATGTCATAGCTATCATCAGTGATGGTGTCTGATTGCTCAAGAGCTTTGTTACTGCATGACTTGGGCGTTTAGGTGCATTATTTTAAACACACTGAAGGATGTAGTTGTCGATCAGGGGAGTGTGGAAGCAACCGAGACGACTCGTGGTGGAGGCTAAAACGGTCGTAACAATCGATAATAGCGCAATGGCGTATAGGAAAATGCCCCATTGGTGCATACTTTGCCCGGTTCCGGCCCAATTATGATGCCTGTTGCCGACACTTCGGGGAGTCAGAGGAAACAGTGGTGCACGTCTTGCAAGAGTGTCCGCAGCTCCGCGAGCTGCGGGGAGACGTATCCAGTGGTCAACTAGATCTGTATGGAGGCTATGAGGCACTACGCCGCACAGCAGAGTTCCTCACCAGGGCACTATGGGAGACCTAGGTCTCCCTGCCCTGTCACCAATCGGAGTTCATCTCTCTCAGGTAGTTGTCGCTAGAGGCGTAGCACATTTTGAATTACCGTAGGAGTGTCATATCATGAATCAGTTTTTGATGGGGACAGCTGACCTCTGTTGTATGATGAGTAATAGGGGTGGGGTGGTTAACAACACAGTTTTGAAGGGAACTGCTTACCTATGTCGTAGAAGGAAAGGTTAACACCGTTAACAGTCCTGGAAACTGTGTGATGCATCTGCTGAGTTGAATTGCGGTAGGTTATACCATATGCCAATAAGCAGCCCTAGACTCACGCACTGTCAGCAGTTTACGTCCAATGCTAAGTCGACGAATATTTCGAAAAACCACGCTGTCTAGACGTGATTTAAGTAACACACATGCGCGTCCTGTGCGAAATATTAGATGTGCATCCATGACTCCAATACGGCGACTTGACTCGCTAGAAATGATGTTTGCGTTGCGAGTGCTATGAGGTTGCCACGGTACACAATTTTACAAATTCCGGTAGACCACATCAATCCCTTGGGCTATGAGTATCACTCTGTCACTGTATCACTGTTTAATCTAGATACTTGTTAAAGATATAAAAATGTATTAAATTTAATAAACGTTACTTAAATCTATTGAACTACATTAACGTGTCTTGTATCTATGTAACTAAAACAACAATCTATAATAGTATTAGAATAAATTGTAACACAAAAATCCTCTAAACAGTTATTATGGTAATTATGGTATTCCAGTTTTTAGTGGCCCTCGAAAGGGGAATAGCGCTATTAGTTTTGTGTGGAATGTCTGTCCGTCCGTTCGTCCCGTTTATATCTCGTAAACTAGAAAAAATATTGAATCCGATATTATGATATTTTAGAACTTTCAATGTTCTGATGCAACGTTTACTTTTTTCTTTTCTGAATGCGAAAAATTTAATTTTTAAAATCAACTATGCAAGCAGTTTTTTTTTTCATAAAAATACACAATTTACAACTATTCACTATTAATAGTATATAAAAGCAAAACAAACACGGACGACTATTAAGCAAGGAAGCGAACTGTTTACTATATTCTCAGTACATTTATGCTGTTTTAGATTTTGTCTAAAAAATATTTGTTAAAAATGTGTATTACTAAATTAAGTAATTTCTGTCATACTTGTTCTGTTGTCATAGAGAAATAAATTAAACACTGTAGGCATTAATAATAACAATTAATGAACAGAGACTTTGTGTTGATATAAGTAGACATTGAAGACTATCATTTTATTATACATCACATCCTTTTAAGCACTTTCTTACAAAACATTCACAACAATGAGGCCATTTAAACGTATTAGCACAATATTAACTATTACATTTACAAAAAAATATTTATTTTTTTAACGTGAAAAAATCTATTTAGTTTGTATTTAAGTGGAATTTAATTTAAAACAACAATAAATAAGTAGTGAGTCATATTATACACATGAACTGCATCTCGGTTGCATAGGATTGGTACATTTAACAAAAGGGAAAAGTTTGTGTTGTTGTTGTTGTTGTTGAGGCTTTGAATATCAATTAGATAATCTTTTAATGTTCACATTTAACTTCACCTACCCTTTAGTCTGTTTTACCTTTAGGGCACCACACAAGATCATCTGTCAAAAGTCTTTCTCCTTTTCTATCTGTCCTTTGCTTTTGATAGAATTGTATTCACTGAGAGGCCTGACCATTCTCTAATGTTGTCTTCCCATCGCTTTCTCTGTCTTACTGTTCATCTTCTTCTTCTTCTTCCTGGTACTGTTCCCTGAAGGAAAGTATTTGCGAGCCTTGAGGACCTTGTGATGTGGCTATAGAGTTTGAAATAACGTTTTATGACAGTGGTTAGCAGGTCATCGTGAGGGCTAATTGCTGTATAAATCCTGTTTCTAATTTCTTAATTCGTGATGCGTTCTTTGTAAGTGACACCTTGGATTTAACTACATCTTCATAACTATCAGTTCATTGAATACATATGAATATTAACAAAATTACAAAGAGAGTTTGTGTGATGAGAGTAAGGCGGCCCCCGTCGGAGTCAGATCCGCCTATTCGCAAGGAATATTCAAGACGTGATTTAATTTTGATGGTCAAAAGTAATAATCTTTCAAACATGTTGCCGTTGTAAAAAATGTTGTTTTTTTTTTCTATTTTACATGTTTCGGATGTTCCTTATAAGTTAAAAATAATTAACTTCTCGCTGGACGACGGAGGATGGCAGCGACCAGGGTATCACATCAGCAAGGTCGAGAGAGGGATCATGACGCTTGGGCCACCCATGACCCCTTTATCCAAGGCCCAGGAATGCACCCCGAGAGGAAACTCTGGTGTTGCTGCAAAGCGGCTAAAAAAACACGGGAGGCAACAGTTACGGGTTATAAGTCCAACTTGATTGGCGTATTGTATGGACGCCAAGGGTTGTCATGAAAATCCCTGTCATGCGACTGGCCACTTGGAATGTCAGGACAATGTGTCCTGGTCTCACTGATGATCTTAGGCAGATCGACGACGCAAGGAAGACGGCAGTCATAAACAACGAGCTAAAAAGGCTACATATTGACATTGCTGCCCTGCAAGAAACCCGACTGGCCGAAAACGGCATGCTCCGCGAGACTGACTACACTTTCTTTTGGAAAGGGAAAGCACAGGATGAGACTCGAATACATGGTGTGGGCTTTGCTGTCAAGAACAGTCTTCTTCCCATGATAGTCCCTCCAGTTGGTGGCTCGGAAAGGCTACTAAGTATAAGTATGATGACAGCATCTGGAAAAGTCACTCTAATTAGTGCCTATGCCCCCACACTATGATTGCTTCAGGAGGACAAGGAAAATTTCTATAAAGACCTCAAATAAGCCATTGCAAACATTCCTCAAAAATAACATATGATCCTTTTAGGTGTCTTCAATGCCAGAGTAGGATCAGATCACACTACCTGACCACACTGCCTTGGGCTTTTTGGAATCGGAAAGATGAATGAGAACGGACAAAGACTGCTTGAATTCTGCACATACCATAAGCTCTGCATTACCAACACATAACTTCAGAACAAAACCACAGCACTGTGTCTCATGGAGGCACCCTAGGTCTGGGCACTGGCACCAGCTGGATATGATACTGACACGAAAAAAGGACATTGGAAATATACTGCTGACACGTAGCTACCAAAGCGCGGATTGTGATACTGATCATACTTTAGTGTCCTGCCGGACAAGACTGCTGCCAACTAAGATCCACACACCATAGAGAAAAAGAAAATCACGCCTGAATACCACTAGCACAAAAAATCCTGATCTTTGCACCGAATTTGAGAACAAATTAGAGGAAGCTTTTAAAAACTTCTCTGTGACTGAGGTAGAAAAAAGCTGGACGTTTATACGTAATATAATCTACCAAACATCATCACTGGTCTTTGGAAACAAAACCAAGAAAAGCGATGACTGGTTTGAAGCTAGTCTACCAGAAATGGAAACTGCCACTACGAACAAGAGAGCAGCCATGCTAAGCTACCAGAAGGATCTCACCCCAAGCAACTTAAAAATGTTCAGAGCTGCACGTAACAATGCCCAAAGAGTAGCGAGACAGTGTGCTAAGAAATACTGGCAGGAGCTATGCGAAGATATTCAATCTTGTGCCGACTGTGGTAACATAAGAGGACTATATGAGGGCATGAGAAAAGCCTTTGGACCTCTCACCAGCAAGTGTGCTCCGCTCAAGTCAAAAGATGGCTCAATCATCAGCGATCGTGCGCTGTAAATGGAACGATGGATAGAACACTATGCAGAACTCTACCAGATTGAAAACGCCATCTCACCAAATGCTGTTTCCAACTTCCCATCACTTCCAGTTTTGACGGAATTAGACGAAACGCCCTCAGTAAAGGAGCTGAGCATAGCCATTGACGTGCTTGCACATGGGAAAACACCCGGAGGAGATTGCATTCCTGCTGAAGTCATTCAGGCTGAAAAACATGCTCTAATCAAACCACTTTATGAACTGCTAAGCTTGTGCTGGGAACAAGGAATGGTCCCCCAGGAATTGAAAGACTCCAACATAGTTACAATTTATAAAAAAAAAAGGCGACCGCTCTGATTGTAACAATTACAGAGACATCTCACTGCTTAGCATAGTCGGAAAGGCTTTTGCTAGAGTATTACTAAAGCGATTACAGATCCTGGCAGATCGTGTTTATCCAGATTATTGATTTGACCTAGGCCTTTGACCTTGTTAGCAGAAGCGGTCTGTTTGCTGTACTAGAGAGAATCGGCTGCCCAAATAAGTTAAGAAAACTAGTGTCAGCTTTTCACGAAAATATGCAGGGCACTGTTCAGTTTGAAAGTTCTACCTCCAGGCCATTCTTCATTAAGAGCGGTGTAAAATAAGGATGTGTACTGGCCCCTACACTATTTGTCATCTTCTTCTCAGTCGTACTAACCAGTGCTTTTAAATCCTTGGAAGACGGAATATATATCCATAGCAGATCCGATGGAAGGCTCTTTAACTTGGCACGTCTTAAAGCCAAAACGAAAGGCGTCGTATCTTGATAAGGGAGCTGCTGTTTGCCGATGACGCGGCACTCGTATCTCACTCACAAGGAGGTCTACAGAAGCTAGTGAACGCCTTAGCAGCTGCTTGTCAAGAGTTTAGCCTTACTATAAGTCTCTCCAAGACCGAAATCCTGGCACAAGACGTCGCAGAAATACCTATAATACAAATTGGGAACCACACCCTTTCAGTGGTGCAGGAATTTACCTACTTGGGTTCAACAATTGTCAGTAACCTAGACTTAGACATCAAGCTACCACAGCATTGGCAAAACTCTCCAAGCGCGTCTTAGAGTTGAATTAGAGTTTTAGATCTAGGGATGGGATTATAAAGTAAACAATTAAACGAATTAATATTTAGTACGCGATTCATTACGGTATTGTCTAATGAAAGAATGTTCGTCAGGAAATCTGTAGTCACAGATATAATGAACTAATTTATGTAAAAAATCCTTTTGAAACACAAAATTGAAGGTTAATTTTAATATATAATGAAATCAATGGACCTTCTTTTGTATTTTCATGTGTCAAAGTAAAAAAACTATCTGCGCAAATTGTATTTCTTAAAATTATATCTAGGTCTAAATCCTTTCTATCTTTTCTCATGTCAACATTGTAGACATGGCCTAGATCCATAAAATACTATAGCTGTAATAGAGTCTGACAACTTTATTTTTTTTGAGGGTCTTAAGTTTGTTTTACAATACATACACTACGGTCTAAGTTAGTACCCAAGGAATATTCCTGCCTAGTTTTATCAAGATTGGTCGAGCGGTTTTCATGTCTATAAGTAACATACATACATACATACATACATACATACATACATACATACATACATACATACATACATACATACATACATACATACATACACCTCACATTCTACTTTATAATATAGATATATATATATATACTAGACATTTGTTACCCGCGACCCGCGGGTCTTTATTTGCGCATTGCTTTCGATATAGTCACTGAGAGTGTTTTGTAAACAATTAAACGAAATAATAATGTAATAAGTAAAGCGAATGTGTCAATGTAAAAATAGTGTGAATGAAGCTATCAAATCAAAATAGCTAATAGGCTTAAATCCATTTTTTTAAAAATTAAAACATTTGCTTGTAGGCCTACATATATTTGATTAAAATTTGGGATGAAAAGACTAAATTTTGTATGTTCATGTGTATAAAGTATAAAGTAGATCTTGAGGTAGACATTGATCTAAATCTACACTAATCTAGAGTTAAATGTGTTGCGCATGCGTGAACTTTTTTTCATGAATGAATATAGGCCTATCTCAACACGGCTACGCAGCTTTAGCGAACAGCGAACGAATGTATTAAAAATGCTTTAGAAAAACACATTTGAATGTTAATTTGATTAAAATATGAAATGAATGAACAATAATTAGTATGTTTATGTGTTAAAGCATAAAACTATCTTTGCGAAAAGAAGTTTTATCATCTTAGAGTTCAATAAGAGTTTTAGACCTAGGCCTAGGAATAGACTCAGTAGAGAGATGTGTTAATGTGTGACCATTGGTAATGTCCAATGAAAGAATGTTCGCCAGGAAATCTGTAGTCACAGATATCAGGAACTAATTTATGTAAAAAATGCTTTTGAATAATCTAGTGGATTGGATTTAGATGTATGTTAATCGTAGCTAATGATCCTTTCACGTTATTTCTCTTTCGCTACGAAAATAAAATTAGGTTTGCGAAAATGGGTTTACCCGAAGTCGATACATTCTTATCTATTAAAAACGAAAAGAGCGATAGCTTTGTTAAATGAATGGGATTATAAAGTGAACAATTAAACGAAATAATTTTTAGTACGCGATTCATGAATAAATATAGATCTAGGCCTATCTCAACTCGGCTTCGCAGCTTTCGTAAATGAATGTAGCTTTAGAAAACCAAATTTGAATGTTTATTTGATCAAAATATGAAATCAATGGACTTTAATTAATATGTTTATGTGTTAAAGTATAAAACTATCTGTGTGAAGAGAAGTTTTATCATCTTAGAGTTGAATTAGAGTTTTAGATCTAGGGATGGGATTATAAAGTAAACAATTAAACGAATTAATTTTTAGTATGCGATTCATTACGGTATTGTCTAATGAAAGAATGTTCGTCAGGAAATCTGTAGTCACAGATATAAGGAACTAATTTATGTAAAAAATGCTTTTGAAACACAAAATTGAAGGTTAATTTTATTAATTAATGAAATCAATGGACCTTCTTTTGTATTTTCATGTGTCAAAGTAAAAAACTATCTGCGCAAAGTGTATTTCTTAAAATTAGATCTAGGTCTAAATCCTTTCAATCTTTTCTCATGTCAACATTGTAGACATGGCCTAGATCCATAAAATACTATAGCTGTAATAGAGTTGGACAACTTTATTTTTTTTTAAGGGTCTTAAGTTTGTTTTAGGGCTACAATACATACACTACGGTCTAAGTTAGTACCCAAGGAACATTCCTGCCTAGTTTTATCAAGATTGGTCAAGCGGTTTTGATGTCTATAAGTAACATACATACATACATACATATATACATACATACATACATACATACATACATATATACACCTCACATTCTACTTTATAATATAGATATATATATATGTTAGGATTAAAAGCCGCATTTTTTGTGCGTTTTCTCTGTCAGTCTGTCTGTCCATCATGTTAATATCGAAAATAAAAACAACTAAAAGCTATTGAAAATTTGATTAGCTTTTAATTTTTCTTCCGAAACATTGCAATATTTTTAATAATAATAATAATAATCTTTATTGTCCGTATAGAAATTTGTTTTAAAATTTGTGCATAACACCAAACAAAAAACATTATAACTATAAGAAACCAAAATGTACATTCACACCAGACTCACTCATAATTTACATGTGACAAAGTTTATATCAGATTGTTCTTATTTGATTGCCAGGGGAACAAAAGAGTGTTTGTGTCTGTTTGTCTTTGCTATCGGTGTCTTGTATCTCTTTTGTGATGGTAAAATCACAAAATCCTGACAGAATCTTGTTAGCATTTTTATAGATGTTTGTCTCAAACAGCTGCACAAATGGGGTTTGTTTTTTGCCAATGATTTTACCAGCAGCATTTAGGATTCTATAAAGTTTATTTTTATTTTTAATGCTCAGATTGTCATATTGTTAGATCGTCTAAGAGGTGAGCCGAAGGCTTTTCGAGCTCTAAGTTTGAAAAAAAAACTTTTTTGAGCGTCATACAGTAAAACAAAAAACCTGCGTGAACCACCGTTCTATCTGGAAGAGACCCAAGTCAATGCCTATGTAAAGCATTGCTTTTTTTCGATGCATCTGACACCCCGGGCGCATGGGCTAGACATGTCCGAAGGCCGAGTGCACCGGGGACCTCCGCCATTTTCCTATATCGTACCACGCTAACCGTGGAAGACTCGCCATTAGTGTAAAAGGAACGGCCTATGGATTATCGACAGGGTCGTGAGGGCTCTCTTTCAACTCCGCTCCGTGCAATGGGTTAACTCTCGCGTACCCGTGGATACCCCCACGGGAGTTTTGTTTTGCTATTCATTTAGCCTAACCACTTCCTCTAATGGTCGTTTCCACACGAGCTCCACGTTGAGGCAAAATAGCGTGCTCGCGATTGCCATACCATGCAGTGATATTGAAACTTAAAATATTGCAGATGTGAGCGTGATAAAACATAGCCAAGGCCTTTTCGCTAACATTAAACGAGGACAGTTTTCTTAGTAATCGTAATCTTTGCTGCCCTTTTTTGCTGATATAATCAGTACTTGCAGTAAAATTTAGTTTATTGTCTAGGATAGTACCAAGGTATTTAAAAGTTTGCACTATTTCAATAGTCTCTCCAGCTACAGAAACAATATCATTTTCCTTCTTTTCCCTACGAAAATCGATTATCATTTCTTGGTTGTTTTTTTTTTAATTTAATAATAAAAAAATATCTTTACAGTATTTTTCAATGTGCTCTATTTCTCTGAAATACTCATTTACGTCTGAGCTCTTTGAGAGCAGGGCTAGAAGAGCAAAAAGGACTATCGGATCGAAAATCATTGGTGTACAAAATGAACCACAATGGCGATGTCACAGCCCCCTGGGGCGCCCCTGTGTTAACTATGCGTGCATTTGATATATAAACCAAACGCATAAAAATAATCGGTTTTAATCCTGATGGGGGCACTAAACAAAAAGTAAATAAAATCTGATTATTTAAAAATGATAAAATATTTATTTTTGTTGTGAACATTTCTAATATATTTTATAAATATACTAGCCTGACATTACCCGCGACCTGCAGGTCCTAGTTTGTGTTTACTAATCTAGTGGATTGGATTTAGATGTATGTTAAACTTAGCTAATGATCCTCTCAAGTTTTTCTCTTTCGCTACGAAAATAAAATTAGTTTTGCGAAAATCGGCTTACCCGAGGCCGATACATTCATATCTATTAAAAACGAAAGGAGCGATAGATGAATAGGATATAAAGTACAACTAAAACGGGTTTACCCGATTTGTTAAATGAATGGTATTATAAGTAAGTCATGACGTTCTGAATTCGCAGATATATGGAACGAATTTATGTAAAAATGCTTTTGAAACACAAATTTGAAGGTTAATTTTATTAAATAATGAAATCAATAGACTATATTCTTATGGGAAGCGTGGTCGAGAGGCTAAGTGCGCTTGAACTTGGCTTGTCTTGGCTACCTAGAAGGGGGCTCGAAGTCAGGACGTTCTGAATTCGCAGATATATGGAACGAATTTATGTAAAAATGCTTTTGAAACACAAATTTGAAGGTTAATTTTATTAAATAATGAAATCAATAGACTATATATTTTGTGGGAAGCGTGGTCGAGAGGCTAAGTGCGCTTGAACTTGGCTTGTCTTGGCTACCTAGAAGGGGGCTCGAGGTTCGACACCCGACTCGGGCAGAGTTGCGTTTACTGAGCGCCTAAAGGCAGCACGGAAAACCAACTCCTAGACACCCCTTCCCCCCAACTGGTCCACAAATGAGATTGGACCAAAGCGCTGTGAGCATGCTATAAGCATGAAAGTAGCTATAATATATATACACTAGCCATATGTTATTTGCGTATCACTGTCGATGTAGTCACTGAGAGTGTAAACAATTAACCGAATGCGGAATGCGTGAATGTAAAAAATAGTATGAATGCGCGCTGGATTGTCGTTTGGATTTATCAAACCCTGCCCGCTCCCACCCCCCACTCTGAAGGAACATCTGAAACATGTAAAACATTTTACTACAAACACTAAATAGCAGCGCCAGACTTAACCATTGTGACCAAGAAGTCATGGAAAAAGAACAAGTAATCTACTATGTATATTCACCCGTCATTAAATAGCAGGGCTGGAGTTAACCATTGTGAGGACCTATCGCGGGGCCAGTTTGGGTAGGGAAGCGGATAATAAGTGAAATTTAAGAGTTTGTATTAGAAAATGAATTCGTCTATGCATTTTATTCATTCTTTACTACGTACAGAATTACTTTACGAGCCTTGCTCGTTGCAAAGTCATACAGTATATCATAATAATTCTGTTTTCGACATAGATCGCGCTCAATAGCAAGATTTACCAAATGTTTCAATCTATCTTTGAGAATTGTTGACCTGAAGTAATTCTTCATTATTTTTAGGCGCGAGAAGCTTCTTTCACCAGATTACATAATTACGGCTAATGCATAATGCCGTTTTTTTTATCGCGCGTAGGATTGGCGTTTTCCATATTGAATGACACCCCAAAATGACAATTTTTTTCTACATATTTCCGTATATTTTAAGAACTTGTTCGTAAATTTGGCTATTTCGGGAGATTTCCAGGAGCTTCTGGTAAATCGACAGGAGGGCACGGGAAATCTGTTTTAAGTTAAAAAATGGTTTAATTTAATAATTTATACACCTTGTATCAGCGCGGGCCTATGAAAGTGCGGGGCCCAATGCGGTCGCATAGGTTGCAGTGGCCTAAGGCCGGCCCTGCAAAATAGCGGCGTATGCTACGCCGCCGGTCGATTAGTACACTATATTAGTGATACGCAAATTAAGACTCGCTGGCCACGGGTAATATATGGCTAGTATAAAATATAACTAGAAGTACCAGGAAAATTGGACTTTCTCTATATTATTTCTTTTTCCTAAGTGAACTTTTTTAAAAACCTTTCCTAACTTCAGTTCCGCTTTTCTTTAGACCCTGACGAAATAATAATAAACAAATAAAAAAAATAGAGATCTATTGTCATTTCGATACATTCAAAAAGAAAATTTATCATGAAAATCCCCAACACTTGACAGCAACACATTTTTAATTTCCTCTCTCATTTTTTAAAAGTAATGTATGATCCTTTGTTTTCTTTGAGAGTAAAAAAAAACTTATAATGAAATAATATTATTTATTTTAGGCAAGAATGGGAAGAACTACTATAGTGATTGCTCACCGTTTATCAACAATAAAAAATGCAGACATCATTGTTGGTTTTGACAAAGGAATAGCAGTTGAAAGAGGAACTCATGATGAACTAATGGCAATCAATGGAATTTATCATCAGTTGGTTACTAACCAGGTATGCAGCATTTCAGATGTATACTTTTTTTTTTGGCCTAGCAGTAAATAAAATGCTTTAATCCAGAGCGTAATTTTTTTTTCTGAAGTGTAATTCATAGGATTATGGTGGAGCTAAATTAAGCATGTTTATACAATATGCAGACTTGATGTGTTGGTGTTATTTCCAAAAACATTATTTTATGTTTTGTTCACTTGTGGAAAAGTATGTGTTTGGTTGTGGCAGTTTAAGAGCTTAAGAGCTCTCTTTAAATCTTTTCTGAAAGAAGCAAAATTTCTGTATGAGCTTTTTAGTAGTATCTGGGGATGTGTTTTTAATATGATGGTTATGTGTGTTATGAACTACTTTGTACTGGCTAGGTCAACCAAGTTTGGTCTCCTTGTGAACTGTATTGTTTTTAGTTATTCTAGTTTAATTGCTATATACCTGTTTCCTTGGTCTTTTTGATGTAAGGTTACTTAAGTCTATTAAGCCAGAATGGGAATATGGATCGATTTCTAAAACCATTACATTTAGTTTAGATTAGAATAGACATTATGGTTGATTTCTTAATTTGCCAAGTATGAAATATTCATCTCACTATATGCAGTAGATATTGCCAGATTTTGCTAATGAAAACTGATCGCGCCTTCTCTTTAAACTGGAGGAAATTGTATACATTTTGTTGGATATCATTTTCAACTGACGATTGACAAAGTTGATTCAAAAAAGACGTTGTAGGGTATTTATGCTTACACCACCATTCGCGGAAAAGACAAAATAAGTTTATCATAAAAAAAAGTTCTTAAATCTCTAAAGGCTATGATATATTTTAATGATATATTTTAATATTGTTATAATCCCGGTGGTGACTGAGAGAAAGAACAGACAACGAAAACGACGTCCTCTTAACCAAAGGAAGATCTGCTGGAGCAGAAGGAGAAAGAGACATACGCAGGCTACAACACCGATGGCTCCATCGAGATGGCAATATAAGCCCATTGTCGCTCCCACCGATAGACCCCCGCCTGCTTCGATTCACCTGTACAGCCCATATCGTGAGGTATATTTTGTCCGGGACGTCTGCGAAGGGGACAATGTAGACAATCTCCCCGGCATTACAGTTATAACATATTAGCACCTTCGACGAATGAGCATTTCCAACAAGAAGAAGAGAAACATAACTGTGATATATAGTTTAACATTTGTAGTAGCTTATTGTGTTGCCAATTGTGGTATTTTGGCTGTTTTACTTTTACTCATTATTAGGGTACCAGATTATTTGGAACTCTTGTTGTCAAGTCCTTGAGTTTGATGTGCGTGTTGAGCAGTGGTTACAGAAGTGCTGAATACGTGAGAGAGAACTGTAGCAATTACTTGACTTTCGTCGTAGACTGTTCGCGTGACCAAATCCCTCCACTTTTCCCGGTCAGCAGTTGTTCTTGGCAGGACATCAAGAAAGAAGCTGGTCCATTCTTGTATGTTATTCAGTCAGCTTTTCTTTGGACGACCCGTTCTTCTTGCTCCCTCCACTGTGTCAGTGAATGAGTCTTGTCTTAAAATATGACCTAACCTGATCAGCTTTCGTCTCTTTCTCTTCGGAGTATTGAGGAGTCCTCATTTTTTTCCAGCCAGAGTGTTGATTTGTAGAAATACAAACACATTTGTCTTCTGATACCCAGCATTTTTCTGTATCATTTATTTCTCAAAGGTTTGGATTCTTCTTTCAGCCTCAGCGTTCAGTGTCACAAACTTGTAGACCACTAGGGAAGAATACGGTTATAATTTTACAACTCACTATGAGTATAGCTGTTAGAGTGTTTGAGTGTTTATTTTTAGATAACTAATGTTAGAAACACCTAATCTATAGATCTATATAAAGGCTTGTTATTGGTAAATAAATAAATTGCTGGGTTCTGGCATTGGACTTTTAGCTCTTTCCGTTCTTGGATTTTGGCCCATGTCTCTGCAGACAACCATTCTTTGTGGGTTTTTTCGTTTTCGTCCATAGCATAGCTAATTCCGTGGCCATCTCAAGATAATCAATCTTGTATTTTTAACATTTTGGCTGCCATGTTAAATTAATTGCAAGTAGTCTTGTACTTGTTAAATTGGTAGTTGAATGAATGTCCTAACTCAATAGTACAATAAGTGTCTGGTGAAATGTACGAATGATTTAAAAAAAACACCTTATAAACATCGTAAGTGATATTAAATAGTAGTTGCCACTTGTTTAGGCAATATGAAAAACAATTACTTGTCGCTAGTAAGTAAATATACAAAGCGATCTAAGTTGAAAGATCAAGCCTGTAAAATGGCGTAAGGTTATTCTGACTTTGTCATAGAGACATGTAGAAAGTAGACTTGAACGGGAATTTTTCTCCTGAGAGGCTAAGTAGTGACATAACTATCGTCTGTAGTTCTAGTTTCGTGCAATACAACTCTCAAAGAGTTGTTTCGATTGTTGCAGGTTTGTTAGTATCATGGCAGACATCAAAGGTTGCCAGAAAAAATGTATTGATCGTGTAGTAGTTATCACGTTGATGAATTCAAAATATGTTATTTTTGTTATGACTTGTTACTCAAAAATTCAACATTGAGAGTGCCAAATAGAGTCGTTGTACATACAGCCGTCGGAGGTGTCCATTTACTTCACGTGTTTATTAAGTTAGTTTGACTTGAAGATCTTTATGAGATAAACTTGTGACATATGCGGATTCGGAGGTACCGTAATTATAATAATACTTTTCTAGAATTTAATTCTTTTAAACTTAAAATGGACATAATAAATGTAGGCCTACAGTTCATATATAAAGTAAATACAGGATACAGTAATAATGATCACTAAAATAAGTAACTGTTTACTTTCAAATTAGCGACTTCTAGATTTAACTTTCTAGTTCTCTTTCTAGTTCTCTCTCTAGTCACAAGCTACTACTCCTCTGTTTATATCTTTCCTTAAAATAATCTTGAACCATGACACCTCAATACCCTTGACCTTTTTACATTTATTTGTCTTCGTCTGTTGTTTTTAATTTAACCTATGTTAATTATATTTCCCTGCTGTAGCCTTGGACTACGTTTTAATCAGCGTCTCTCTGGCATTTTCTTTTTCCAAGTGTGATAACGTGGGACCTAATTTGAGCTAGGTAAACTGTCCTCATTCTGTGAACAATGAGGTGTCACCAAGGACGTGACAATCAAAATCTATAAATCCAAAAGGAATTGAAACGTCAGTTTTTTTTATCAAACGTCCCCCGAGCTTTGCCGACAAGGACATATATTAGTTAAAATGTAAAGCTGAGTTTAGAAAGTTTCAACATGTGCTGAAGAAATATGTGAACTCATTGGAACTCACTGTATGATTCATCGACGAATATTAGTACTTTTCACAAGAATACAAAAACAAAGCTTATCTATGGAAAAGAACTGCTAATTACTGCCATTTATATGAAAATGGCAGGGTCTAGCTTCCTTTCTGCTATATAAAACTTGACTAATGAATTAGTACTAATTAATTAACTAATATGTTTTTTTTGTATTGATTGGTGTATTGTCATCGACTATGAAAAAATTATGGAAAATTTCAACTTGAATGTGAAGTGGGAGAAAAAACGTATCCAAACGTAATAAAGGGATTAAAACAATATGTACATCCATATCTCTCTTACGTAGCATTTATTCCCCTTATTTTGAAATCAAACAAAATAATTAATCACTAACAATTAATTAACTAATGGGCTTTGTTGTTGCACATAAAAATCATATCTGTCTCAGACGCGAATAGCACAAATTTTCAGTAAAAGAAATTACAAAAGTAACGAAAAGTATATAATGTAAAACTACAGACCTATATATAGGCCTACTACAATAAATATTTACGATATATTTAGGTAGGTGCTGTTTTACTATTACACACAAAGTATCAGATTTTAGAAAACCCAGGTTCTTTTTTTTTTTTGTAACTCTATTCGCTAACACCGTATAGATCTAAATTACATCTCTTTATTAGTATAATTAAATCTTAATATTAAAATATGTATGAAAGCGTTGGTAATATAGTAGATCTAGAGCTACATATTATAAATGAGATTAGATTTATGTTAATAAATCAAGTGGAATTAGATCTATTGTTCTACAATTTTAGAATCTATATATTTTTAGCATCTCGTACAGCACAGCAGACAAACTTACAAAAGCCGTCAAGTCGCAATAGGTTCTGTGTATACCGTTCACGCCATTCACGGTTCTGCGTGTACCGTAGGGCCGCCGCTACCTATTGTGCAATGTGTGCATTGCACGCAGGCGGCCGAAGTTAAGGGGTGGCCAAATCATTATTCATTATTATTTTTTTTTATTTTTAGTTTTTAAAAATACTTCAATGTTTGAATATTTTATATTAGTTCTAATTATTCTATTATTCTTTAATAACTTTAAAAAACAAAACAAACAACAACAACAAAAAATATATTCGTGCATAAAAATTTATTTTGGAAATTTATCAAAGAAAAAAAAAATAGGGCTGCGCGGTAGGGCGGAATTTTCCATTTCTGGCCTTGAATTTTCGCGGGTTTGTAATATTTGTTTTGAATGACACTTACAGAAGAAGATCAGTCAACACATTTTTCTTACTACGTAGATATATAACTACTATTGTTTAGTCGAATTGCCCGCCCTGTAAGTAGATCTACTATTTAAAAAGTCAATGTTTAAAACATTTTTACTTTTTTTTTTAAATGGCTGTTACTTAAGCAAGTTAAGTCTCTGTGTATTGTTAACAGTTATATTGAGTTTTTGTTCACAAGAGAAGTTTGTTCAAGTTATTTAAAGTTTATTTATTCAGCTTTATTCAGCTTTATTAGCTGTTTGGAACTACAAGCCAACTTCCGACCAACAAAAAAAGTAAAAGGGGGGGGGGCGGCAAATTGTTAATCCGTGTCTGAATATTATTTAAGTTACATAATTACCAATGTTTTAAAAATTAAATATCTTAAGTAAGAGACGTCGTTTCATTTTGTAATAAGACCTTGTCAAGTGTAGACCATTTCCTCGAGAGGTGTTTGCAACGATATGGGTCAAATCTTTTTGAAGAAAACATTGCAAAACGTTTCCGCTAGTGTGATTCATCCGGATTTTCTTGTATCAGAATTGTCGAATCTATTCCGACCATAGCACTTTAGTACAGTTTCGATTTTTGTGTGGAAAAAAAGTGGTCCGCGTCAGAGATGTACTTAAGATGGTCTTAAAAAAGATCACGCCCATTACAGACGTCTGTGCGCTATACGTACCTATAATGTTCCTCGCATATCACTATTGACCAGGGCTGCCTCTTTACTTTATTATTAGATTTAATATAGCCCTCAACTTTTTTTTTTACTAGGATGAATAGTGCGTTGTGAACGAAAACACATCAATATTGGCGTTTTCGATATACTCTCTTCTTACTACAAGAAAAAATTAGTTGTAGACGCCATGAAAAGGAATTTCTGAAGATGAAAACGCTGGAATGCGCCGGGGCCCCGTCTCGACATCAGACCCTTTGCCGACTTTAGCGGAAACCATCCGCATCTTCACTTCTATCTCCAGGAAGAACTTTTTACAATGCTAAAAATTTTTAATATGCAACACTATTTCTGAAAAAAAAAATCAACAACAAACTCGTTTTGTGAAATTTCATTATGTAAATTTCGATTCTAAACATAGTGTTAAATTAATACTAGTGAAAAAAAAACAACAACAACAAATTGGCTTATGATCATGAATAATTTTCTTTTCTTTTTCATTACTTCCTTAAAAAAAATTCACGGACCTCACTGTGGGAGCCTACATCGCTGCTCTAGATCTCCAGCTTCTAAGAAAGGCTCGAACGAAAATGTAAGGGTCGCACCCGGTATGTCAGATGATTGTAGAGACAATGCACGTCTCTCCAAAATACAATCGTGATAATTATTATAAAAATTACGGAACGTTGAAAGATTCACTATCAATGATTTTATATTTCGAGGAATTTATTCTGCATTTTATGGTCCTTGTAAACTAATGTTAAAATACATGAAAATTTTCTGGCTTTCGCCCAATTACTTAAACAACTGGAGAAGGACTTTTTGACATCGTAGAAAAAAAAATCAAAGTTAAAATTGGAAATAAAACATCTTAGAGGGCATGAGGGTGCGAATATGAAATGAATGGTCTACAAAAATGAATTTAAATCACATGGCGCTTTTGGTACAGTGTACAGCTCAGTCTAAAGAATTTTTTTTCTAGAAAAAAAAGGGGGCGGACGGCATTTTAAAATTTTGCAGGCAGGCGGCCACAGCCCTCACGGCGGCCCTGTCTAGATGACTAATCTTGTATTGAGTTCATTCTGCGCGTGCGTGAAGGCTTCGCTCTGCGCATGCGTGACCTTTTTTTAAATTACATTACGCGATTCATGAATGAAACTATTAGAATATATCTCAACACGGCTTCGCAGCTTTAGCGAACGAATGTATGAAAAATGCTTTAGAAAAACAAATTTGAATGTTAATTGATTAAAATATGAAATGAATGGACTACAATTAGTATGTTCATGTGTTAAAGAATAAAACTATCTTTGCGAAGAGAAATTCTTTCATCTTTGAGTTTAATTAGAGTTTTATACCTAGGAATAGAAAGATGTGTAACATTACGGTATTGTTTAATTAACTCTAATGAAAGAATGTACGTCAGGACTTCTAAATTAGCAGATATAAGGAACGAATTTATGTAAAAATGCTTTTGAAAGACAAATTTGAAGCTTAGTTTGATTAAATAATGAAATCAATAGACTATATTTTTTAATTTTCAAGTGTCAAAGTAAAAAACTATCTGTGCAAAGTGTAGTTCTTCTTCTTCTTCTTCTAGCCAGTTTTTTTTTGCTGCTGAGCTGTGAGCTCTTTTGTAGACACTGTGCCAAAGAAAAATAGTGTGCAGTTTTCTTCAGTTGTTCAGCACTGCCGTACAGGGTGTTGGTTATGTTGGGCTGGAGTGGTAGTAGGGTCTGCCTAAGGTGGATTAGGAAGGGGCATTCAAAAAGGATATGGTTTACGTCTTCATAAGGGTGGGTGCATAGTCTACAAAGGGAGAGTTGTGTGGGATTTATTTTATTGAGATGGTAATTTAACTGAGGTGTGTGTCCTGTCCTTAGATGGAAGATTGTAGATTGTTCTTTGCGGGGAAGGAAGTTAATACTGTCCAGTTTGTTAGGCATGTTCATTTCTTTGTACATGGCTCTGCCTGTGTTAAGTGTAGTTCTTAAAATTAGATCTAGATCTAAATCCTTTCGATCTTTTCTCCTGTCAACATGGTAAACATGGCTTAGATTTATAAGATACTATACTTTCATTGAGTCGGTCAACTTTTTTTTTGAGGGTCTTAAGTTTGTTTTAGGGCTACAATACATACACTATGGTCCCAGTTAGTACACAAGGAACATTTATGCCAAGTTTAATCTAGAATGGTCAAACGGTTTTGATTTCTATTCGGCGCATACATACATATTTACATGCATACATGCGCCTTACTTTCTACTTTATAGTATAGATATAAATATATATGTATAATATTTATGTATATATATGTTTATACATAGGGTTAGGGTTTACTGGGCATTATGGTTGGGGTTTGGGAAAAAATCCCCCCCCCCCCATTCTAAAGTTCTGGATCCGCTAGTGCCTGGAACTATTGACAAAAAAATTATCACGAGAGGTATAAATTTGCTAATGGTATTTTTTTTAAATGAGTGCTTTGCTATTGTATAATTTACAAACCCAAGTATAAAGGAAAAAAAACCCGCAATAGGATTTTTTTAAATCTGAAAAATAATGTTACAATTATTTTTTACTTCGAAGCAATATTTACAATTAATTTCATTATATTTCTGCTTTCAGTCTCAGTCCAAGAGTGATGGTAAGTTATGATATTTAAGTCGACCTATTAGGATAGAACACTTACGATCTTCATAGTATGAACATACCTTTGGCATTCCTTGTGATTTATATTTTAAACTAAGATTTCTAGTGTGATTCCAGTAATGAAATATAGACAGAGGAAACTTGCTAGATCAAAATTAAAACTAAGGCAATAAAACTTTTTTTGTGAATCTAAGTGCAGAAAATAAATTACGTTTTTTCCGATGGAAAAACAATAAAAATACGAAAGATGCGGCTAAGGATGTGTAACGATACGGATAACTTGGAGTTCACCCAGCGCTCGAGAGAAAAACTTATTTTTAGATTTTCAATTATTATGTTGTCAACCCAACTGAACCCAAAACTCCATCGATTCTCAAGATGCACACTGAAATAACGCATAAATCAGCATCCTGTTGTTTACCTTTTAATTATTTATCGTTCGGACGAATGGGCAACACAATTGTGTTTAACCATGGCTGTAGAATAACTATTCACACCCCACCCTCCACGTAGGATACACTCGCCCCTAAGAATAGAGTTTGTACATGCTGGACAAAGATGTACTTGTTTAGTTCATATTCATACGTTAGGGGTGTTATGGAGTGTTGTTGTTTTTTTGTGTTTCTATGGTGACGGTGGGAAGAACTTAGATTAGTTTTGAATGATGCAAGATACGTGACATTTTCATCATTGATCTTATATTTTGTTAAAAATATTATTACTTAAGTCTAGTACAGTCATGTTCAACCTAATTCGACTTGCGGGCCAAAATAGTTTTCCGGCACTCGTGTCGCGGACCACGTGACCGAAAATGTACAAAAACAAAAAAAAGAAAAGAATTAGACCTAAACAATTTTATTAGAAACTTCTAGATGTAGTACTTGCATTCATCAATAGAATAACTGAAAGATATTTTTTTACGGGTCTAAAAATGGTTTTATTTCTCTACTTAATATGTGAGCAACATTTTAGCTAGCTAACCAGCAACTCATTTTTTCGTCTATTATTGGTCAATATCCTTTTATCTCTAGGCGTATTTAAACAATCATCTTTTCGCGGCACAAACCTAAAATGCCATCATATTTGTTCGATAAATGTTGTTTATTATGTTGTTTTTTTAAACAGCCACACCTTCTTTATCAAACAAACATGTTGGCTTATTATCATGTTTCACAAATAAGTAAAGATCCGTTCACTTCTCCATCTAGATTCTAAATTCGGAGTCCTCTTGTGGTTTCTTCTGCTCTGCCATTTCATAAACGTACAAAAGTTAAAGGTCATAGTGTCAATCAATCTATCAATCGGAAAAAAATTAAGGACCCTTAAACATTTCTTCGAAGGGGGATTTTCTACATATCTACGTTGTATAAGTACTAAAGTCCTGTCTACTGACAGTCGAGATCTAGTACTATTCCTACAAATTTAAAATGACTAGATCTCTGAGTGAGCTTCATCTAGACCTACGTGACCGGGATGATCGAATAGTCTGTAAACAATTTGTCGTGGAATCATGAACGACAAAAGGAGTTTTTGTTTGGTTCTCAGGCGGAAAGGGGCGATAGGGGGAAATAATTATACGCGAAAATACCTTGGCGTGGACATTCTTAGAAGGTGAAACATTTTATGACAAGTTTATATATATGTTTGGTTTGTATTAATCGCGTATTAGATTAAATTAAAATCGATTGAAGTAGGAACTTTTAATATTTTTTCTTTCCATGTTCAGAAGAAGAAACAGTTGATGAAAAAGAAACTGAAAAAACAAATCACGGCGTCCATAGAGATTTTAAAAAGCAAATGTCACTTGCAGAGAGTAAAGAAGTTCAGGTAAATCTTCACTTTCAAATTGTTTGTGCATGTATCTTATTTTATGATAACTTACAAATGATATCTTTAAAAATAAGACTTATGCTAAATGCATATCCACTGAATTTAGAGATCAGAAAGATGGAACTTTAAAATTGTGTTCTGTTATACTAACATTGTTTTCTAGGGATCTTGAAAGGAACTCCCTCCCTCCCGCTCTTTCTCCCATCCTCTCTCTCTCTTTCCTTTTCTCCAACTTTCCTTCTCTCATCCCCCTCTCTTCTTCTCTATCCCTCACTCTCTTTTCTTATTCTCTTTCTCATCTCTGCCTCCTCCCCCCACTTCCACTCAACTTCACTGCTCTTGTTCTCCCCCCCCCCCAACTTTGTACACAGTTATTTGTTAATGTTGTTTATTTTCACTATACTTTTACATAAAGCGTTTAGGAACTATTGAAAAGCAGCGGTAGCCCTCTTGGACGTCTAAAGGCCTACTGTACTAGGAGGAATACTTTAGGGCGCTCCTTGGTTATCTACCCGCTAGGTCTTAGGAACAGGTTACTCAACCCAAGTCAATTTTCCTTGCATTAGCACTGTGTACGCTTTGTATAGATTGTTTGCTTTACATGTTTAGGATGTTTCCAAACCATCCGCAGGACGACAGGGGGTGCTGGCAGGCAGGGTTCGAACCCTGGAATACCGAGATGACTGTCCAGAGCCCATATTACAGTAATGGAGTACTCATCTCAGGATTGACGGAAAATAAAATTTTATAAAAAGGGGCGGGCTCAGTCGGGAAATCTGTTCCCCTCCAATGATTTGCAGGGGATGAACCGAGCATCATCAGTATGCATTCATTATGCTTTCCTTTGTTCCTTGTTGTTGTTTCTTTTTATCTAGATCTAGACTAATAGAATTTGTTATTTGTCCTAAAAGTTGAGACTAGGTCTCTTGAAAATCTAGGTAACCAGAAACTCCCCTCCACCGGCCTGTCAGAAAGAGATCCAAGCAAATACAAATGGTTTCGTATCCCAAGATAATCCGGACTAGAGGCGTGGCCAAAGGAAGGCTGGGCACCCCGGGAAAACCCGTCATTTTCCTTCTCTGTTTCACAGCGGCGTTGTGGGTGTCCGTTATTAATTCTTGGGTCAGTCCAGTGCAATGAACATAATTCTTGTTTTGCTTTCTTATCTAGAGTCCATCTTATCTTATATATTACAGACGTTGCTTAATTATAATAGATATAAATAATTTATGAGATTGTTGTAATATACATAAAACATCTATAATTCTTGCTGAGCTACAAAATAAAAAGTTGGGATACAAACACAAAGATCAAGGCACATTTCTTATTCCATACGCTAGGACTAATTTGTAGAAGTGCTAGCCTACTTCTTCCCTAGTGCCATTAGAGCATGGTACGGGAGCACTGGTGGATTCAGAACTCTGGAGTTGGGGGGGGGGGCGATTTTTTTCCAAACTCTAACCCTAACGACCAGTAAACCCTAACCCGCATTCTCCTGACATCTACAGCTCATTACTCATCAGTGAGGTTCGGGGCTTTGCCCCGACGCCAAAAGCGTTTTTTTGCATTCTTCACTGCAGAAACGCATCCTCCTGACATCTACAGTTTGTTATTCACCCTACTCTAAATTTGTTTGCATTTTTAGGATTGAAGAATAAATTATGAGCTATAGTCCAAAATTGATTTAACTAGAAAAATAGCAGATTGAGTAAAGGCTAGAAAGGAAAAGAATATTTGGGTTCAGAATTCATCTCAATCGTTACTCTTCTACTGAAAAATGTTGTATGAATTCTAAATTTTCCAAAGCAATGTCTTTCTTTACAAAATTATGATAAATTCATGTGAAATCACATAAACTCTGACGCCATATTTGACTATTCTGTTTTAAAACATCATGTTTTCGTCTGGAAAGGGGAGGGGTAGAGTAAGAACGATTAATCCTCGCTCCTTTATATAATTTCTGCTAATGATTGCATTTGGCATTAAAGAATAGGGGTGGGGCAACTCGATATAAGAATTTAATTTATAGCATATGTAAATTATATTAGTGACAGGTTTTTCTTTTAATTGTGTAATTTCTTAACTATAATTTCAAAAAGAAAAAGCATTGGTTTGTCCGATGGGCGGAAGGCAATAGAATGTATCGCTCCTCCCACCTGGTAGAACCCTATTTCATTTTATATTTACTAATGATAAAATTTGAGATTAGAGTGTGTCTGCGACATAACATACAAATGGGTTCACATATCAATACGTAGCTTATATTATATAGATATTCAACTAATTTTGTTCACAAACTGTGATTTCTCCATAAAAATAGGACCCCCCCCCACTCAGAGGGTTAAGTTGGGAAGGGCAGTAGAGGTATTCGCCCCCCCACCCCCATCGGCCAACACCAATAACACGTTTTAATCATAAAGATATTTAATTGATTCTGTTAGCAAGCTGTGATTTCTACAAATGAATTGGACCGTCCGGCGCCCCTCTCCCCACTCAAAAGTTTATGGGTGGAGAGCGGGATTGATGCCATCGCCCCCTCCCGACCCCACCAAATCGGGCAACATACTAGAGGGGTGGGGCGAAATAATGTAAAAAATAGGTTGAAATATAAATAATTAGTAATATTATTAACATAAGTAATAAATTAATATACAAATTGTTTGAATTCTATACTAAAATTCGTCCTGGGGAGGGTGGCCGAGTGGGGGGGGGGTATCGACCCTAGCGCCCCCCCCCTTAGATCCGCCAATGTATGGGAGATACACTTGCTTTGCTTTGTTGAATTGTTTTTCGTCATCCTTTTTATTGACAGTTCTAATGGAGTGGTCTGCATTATAGCACCCTCACTGCAAATTATAGTATCTCTTATCTCGACTTGAAAAAAAATCGAAAGAAAGCAAATAAAAATCAATTTGCAAAAATTGCCTAATCTAGAGTCGATGTAGATCTAGATCTATATTACACACGTGTTATCGAAAATTTATGCGTTTTCGTTTATTTCCACTGTATCTAGATTAGAGATGGGAATCGAACCCATCTTTTAAAGTTCGAGTTCGGTTCGATGACGATTATAGTTTGGGTTCGGTTCGGTCACATCTAAAGTTTTGGGGTTCGGGTTCGTTTTGGTGTTATGAAATTAGGTAATAGCAAAAACTATGTACATGCAATAATGTTCAATTCAATTTATTAGATAAAACAATGATACCAAATCTTACTCAGACAACGGCCGTTTTAATTTCGACACTCGTGTCGCTGGCCACATAACAGAAATAATACAAAAAATATGAAATAACAAATAAAGAACTTTTATTAAAACACGTGGATATAGTACTTAGACTAATTCATGGGATGTGGTAAGTTTATCCGAAACCAACTTCTGAAAATCCCGATGCATAGTTGCGGCACCATGTCGAAGTATTAAATCTAGAAGTTCGCAACATTTCGCCAATTTCTACTTGCTAAATGATGAGTTGTTATTTCGTTTAGAAGGCGCGTATGTCAGCTTATACTTCCCTCTTTGAACAGGTCTTTGCCAGTGATGGTCCTATGCACGCACCTCGTAGCAGCTATCTCTTCTGTGATTAAAATTGAAATTGTTTTTCGTACCGCGAAATACTAAGAGTTGAGCGATATTTGGGAGGCAATACATAACATTTGGAACTCTTCTGTTCTATCTCTTCATTTTAAATTTCTATATTTTTATTTGTCATGGGAAAAAGCTTGGCGGCTTCAAATGCGTTCTTCTTTTCGTGACACATTTCTTCCATCACTGATAGTAACCCCCTTTTTTACGCATGGCTTTATTTCATTACTTTAAATGTCAGCAACTCTGTAACCTGCCCTTATCGCCGACTGATTTTCTTGACCTTCTTGATAAATCTTCTCGTCAATCCTTTAATCTCTAGACGTAACTTTAAGATGTTATCTTCGCAGCTCATACTACGAATGCCGTCATATCTGTTTCTGTTTTTGATTTCATAATGCTGTTTCACTTTACAGTCTATAGAAACAGCCACAAACAGCTCTATACAATTCAACATGTTTGCTTATTTTCATTCTTCACAAAAGGAAAAGATCTGTCCACCTTTCCTGGTAGTTTCTACATTCAGAGTCTACTTTTCGTTTCTTTGAATCTCCCATTTCATTAAATAAATATTCAATGGTACTGCACCCTTCGTGCTGATATCAAAGGAAGACAACCCAAATTGACGCAGGAAAGATGCACACACAAGATGTCAAAGACAAGGCCAGCTCAAGAAGGCAGAAGAATGTTTCGAGCATTAAAAATAACTGTCAAATCATGTCGCTGAAAACTTTTTTTTTTTTTTTTACTAGAATTTGGCAAAATTTTGATTCAGTTCGGTTAAGGTGAGGACAGTTCATTCAGTTCGGTTCGTACCGATCAGTTTTAAAGTTCGAGTTCGGTTCTTGAACACAAAAAATAAAAAGAACTAAGCATTTAAGATTGGAATAGTAAGCAAACAAGAATTGATTTAGAATAATTGCTAAATCTATATCTAGATTCGACTCGATCGTGACAATGGACCTCATTCACCAATTGTAAACAAACAACATTTAGCCACGTGATTCTATATATCTTCTATACAAATTATGTAATCCATAGTGGTTGTCACGTGATACGTATTTTTCATTGTTTTATCAATATTATGACGTGTCTAAATGTGTTTATTGACGATTGGTGAATGAGGTCCATTGCTTAATTGTTCTAAGTACACGTCTACACGATAAGTATTAACTTGTTAAATTTTCTTTTTTTTCGGACACAAGTAGTAGAATTAGTGATGAGATGATGGTCAGGGCTTTTAAAATTGTATAATTGATTATGTTTTTATATTAAATATTAATATACAGATAACTGTTTTTTAAAGTTTTTTAGCCTTGTGTGTTTTTTTTTCTACCAATGCTGCTTTATACTAGGATGTTCAGGTAAAACTATTAATAGATTCGTGTGTTGTTGTTATTTTTAGATACAATAAATAATTGTTTTAAGTTCTAACTTGTATCGAGAATGTGTGTGGGAGAAATAACGTGTACAATTATCTAGGGGAACAAAACCCCATATTCTTAGCCATATTTCTGAATACTGTAGCATTAATTTCTCTTGTTGGTATTAAACAAAATAATTAATTGCCAGTAATTAATTGACTGATTGGTTAATTTTTAAAATTGTTTTCACAAATTAATAATGGTGCAAATTTCAAATTGACCCGAAAATGGCTGTGGGAGAAATTTGTTTAAACTCTTTACCAGACAGACAGTTTGAGTTGATATAAGCTTTGTAAAATAGTATTTGTGATATGAAATACACTTTTTAAAAATGAACATCTATTAGCTTAGTTATTTCTATGGGCTTGAAGTGTTTTTGTTAGTTTCCTTTAGTCGTAGAAAGATAATAATAATAATAATATAATAATAATAATCTTTATTATCCGTAAGGAAATTTGTCTTACAATTTGTGCATTACACCAAACAAAAAACATTATAACTATAAGAAACCAAAGTGTACATTCACACCAGACTCACTCATAATTTACATGTGACAAAGTTTATACCAGATTGTTCTTATTTAATGATTTGATTGCCAGGGGAACAAAAGAGTGTTTGTGTCTGTTTGTCTTTGCTATCGGTGTCTTGTATCTCTTTTGTGATGGTAAAATCACAAAATCCTGACACAAAGGTGATTCTTTATTTCGAGGATCTTGTTAGCTTTTTTATAGATGTTTGTCTCAAACAACTGCCCAAATGGGGTTTGTTTTTTGCCAATGACTTTGCCAGCAGCATTTAGGATTCTATAAAGTTTATTTTTATTTTTAATGCTCAGATTGCCATACCAGGCAGTGATATTGAAACTTAAAATATTGCAGATGTGAGCGTGATAAAACATAGCCAAGGCCTTTTCGCTAACATTAAACGAGGACACTTTTCTTAGTAATCGTAATCTTTGCTGCACTTCTTTTTATGTCGATACTTGAGACATTCCTTTCCACATATAACGCAGGTAAAATGGCATACGCTTTGGTAGTAGAGGAACAATCCATTTTTTTTTTTGCACGCCAGAGCCGAGGACAATGCTTGTGTGTGTGTGTGCTGTCCATTGCGTTCTTTGTCACCATCTCTCTCCACAAAGTGCGGTCTAGGTCTATGTCTTCCCAGTAGTCTACAACAATGTCCACTGCTTTGAGGTGCCGTTTATAGGAGGTAGGGGTGATCACTTGTTTTTTTCAAATATACACTTACCAAAACAATGTCTTCGTATAACTTTTTGTGTACTCTATTTAATTAGGTGGAGAAATTACCTAATGCTCCATTCACAAGACTGATGGAAATGAATGCACCTGAATGGCACTTCATTATGTTGGGTTGTTTAAGTAGTATATTCAATGGTGGTGTGCAGCCAGCCTTTGCTGTTATTTTTAGTAAAATACTTGGTGTAAGTATTAGTATCAGACTATTTTGTGTTTTATGCTTTGCAAAAATAATATTTCTTCTTTTCTCACTTCTCCTGGGTAGATGAAAGTCAAATGTGTATGTTATTAGGTTAATTTATATTGTAAATAATTTAATCAGCTTGCTCAAACTTATTTATAGATAGCAATATTTTACTGGGTAATGCCTTTCATTACCATTACTTTTATATAATTAATTAATAGGTTTTTGCAAAAGATGATGATGAACAAGAAAAACAAATTCAGATGTACAGCTTAATTTTGGTTGGACTTGGCATAGTTAGCCTTATCACTATGTTCTTACAGGTAATTATGTAATATACTAAATAATTGTTTATGATCTTTTAGTTTTTTTTTGGTGTGTGTCAATGATGATGATAATAATAATCTTTAAGTCCGAAGATTAATGAGGAATGTATTATTTCCCGTGGCTACGCAGCCCCAGCTGTGACCTACAAATTTTGCCACATCTAGCACAGGCATAACCATTTTCCGCCTTTTTATTTTCGACATCTTCGTCTGTCCTCGGCATTCGATCTTTTGACGACAGGAAATCTTAACCTTACTAATGGAGCTCAAATATCATCATCTCCTAAAAGAATCGACACATATGTATAGTAATAAATAACTTTATTAAACTTATTTACACAAGTAGTACTATGTAGATCATCAAAGATACTTAAAAGAAAATACAACGTCCAACATAGACTATCTATATATATAATTCTCTTCATGGCTCTAGAGTTTGGACACGCAAGAAGAAGTAAAGGAAAGTAAAGGAAAGTAATGTATTTTGTATTCACCCGTCACTAAATAGCAGGGCCGGACTTAACCATTGTGGGGCCCTATGCGAAACGGAATTCGCATGGAGCCCAGTTTGGGTAGGGATACGAATAAAAAGTGAAATTTAAGAGTTTGTGTTAGAAAATAAATTCGTCTTTGCATTTTATTCATTCTTTACTACATATAGAACTATTTTACGAGCCTTGCGTGTAGCGAAGTCATACAGTATATCATAAAAAATTTATTTCCTACATAGATCACGCTCAATAGCAAGAATTACCAAATGTTTCAATCTATCTACGAGAATTGTTGACCTCAAGTAATTTTTCATTAGTTTGAGGTTTGAGATTCCTTCGCTAGATTCCAGAATTACTGGTATTGCTAAATGCCGTTTTTATTCATCGCGCGTAGGATTGGCGTTTTCCATATTAAATGACACCCTTAAATGACAATATTTGTCTATATATTTCTGGAGATTTGTATGAGTTTTCTAAAGATTTTAATTATTTCCGGATATTTCCAGGACTTTTTCGTATATTTTGCAGTTTCAGGAGATTTCCAGGAGCTCCTGGTAAATCGTCAGGAGGCCGCGGGAAATTTGTTATAAGTTATAAAATGATTTTATGTAATAATTTATACACCTAGAATTAGCGCGGGTCCTATGAAGGTGCCTGGCCCACTGCTGTCGCATAGGTTGTAGTGGCCTAAGGCCGACCCTGCAAAATAGCGGCGTATGCTACGCCCCTGGTCGACTAGTACAATATATTATCCTATTTCCTATTAACTGTCGACTAACTCAAACTGGTCTCCAGTTACCAACTCTCTCTCTCTCTCTCTCTCTCTCTCTCTCCCCCGTGGCAAAAGTGGTACTCTGGTTGGACTTATAACGCGTAACTGTTGTCTCCCGTGTTGTTTTAGCCGCTTTGCAGCAGCACGAGAGTTTCCTCTCCGGGGCGCATTCCTGGGCCTTGGATAAAAGGGTCATTGGTGGCCCATGCGTCATGATCCCTCTCTCGACCTTGGTGATGTGATCCAAAGGAACGCATTGCGTTACATCGGATCCAACTCAGTTGCAGAAGCTGCCGGAGATAATTTCATAGCTGATACTCCCAACGCCTAATGGGCTTCACTCCTGATTTCTCCTCGAGGTTGTTTCCTTAAGCCTCAGTACCGCAAGGAAGCAGGGGTCAGAGTCAGAGTACCCCTCTCCTAGATGAACTGCCTTACTTGGCTGACGAGCTCCATTTGCCCGAGGCTCCCGGTTTTATGGTGCCAGGTATCCGCCTTCACCCCTTCACCTGTTAGTAGCAGTTTCGCCGGGCTTAATATCTAAGCCACACGAGCAGGCCAGGTGCTGGACTTAGTTGTCAGAGGCTATCTGAGACGCATGCCATTAGGAGTATTTTATAGACAATGGGAGCCCGTTGCCACCCCTGGCCATGACAACCTTTGAAACCAGCAGCACAGCACTGTATCTCATGGAGGCACCCTAGGTCTGAGCACTGGCACCAGCTGGATATGATACTGACACAGGGAAAAAGAAAGCCACGCCTGAATACCACTAGCACAAAAAAAAACCTGATCTTTGCACCGAATTTGAGAACAAATTAAAGGAAGCTTTTAAAAACTTCTCTGTGACTGAGGTAGAAAAAAAGATGGACGTTTATGCGTGATACAATCTACCAAACACCATCACTGGTCTTTGGAAACAAAACCAAGAAAAGCGAAGACTGGTTTGAAGCTAGTCCACCAGAAATGGAAACTGCCTCTACGAACAAGCTAGCAGCCATGTTTATCTACAAGTAGGATCCCACCCCAAGCAACTTAAAAAGGCTCAGAGCTGCACGTAACAATGCCCAAAGAGTAGCAAGATAGTGTGCTAACAAATACTGGCAGGAGCTATGCGAAGATATTAAATCTTTTGCCGACTGTGGTAACATACGAGGACTATACGAGGGCATGAGAAAAGCCTTTGGACCTCACACCAGCAAGTGTGCTCCGCTCAAGTCAAAAGATGGCTCTATCATCAGTGATCGTGCGCTGCAAATGGAGCTATGGGTAGAACACTATGCAGAACTCTACCAGATTGAAAACGCCATCTCACCAAATGCTGTTTCCAACTTCCCATTACTTCCAGTTTTGACGGAATTAGACGAAACGCCCTCAGTAAAGGAGCTGAGCATAGCCATTGACATGCTTGCACATGGGAAAGCACCTGGAGGAGATGGCATTCTTGCTGAAGTCATTCAGGCTGGAAAACATGTCCTAATCAAACCACTCCATGAACTGCTAAGCTTGTGCTGGGAACAAGGAATGGTCCACCAGGAATTGAAAGACTCCAATATAGTTACAATTTATAAAAATAAAGGCGACCGCTCTGATTGTAACAATCACAGAGGCGTCTTACTGCTTAGGGCAGGTACATCTACAACAGATATGATTTTCTCTCTGCGGCAGCTACAGGAGAAGAGCAGAGAACAAAAGAAGCTTTTCTTCATAGCATTTATTGATTTGACCTAGACCTTTGACCTTGTTAGCAGAAGCGGTCTGTTTGCTGTACTAGAGAGAATCGGCTGCCTAAATAAGTTAAGAAAACTAGTGTCAGCTTTTCACGAAAATATGCAGGGCACTGTTCAGTTTGAAAGTTCTTCCTCCAGGTCATTCTCCATCAAGAGCGTTGTAAAACAAGGATGTGTACTGGCTCCAACACTATTTGACATCTTCTTCTTAGTCGTACTAACCAGTGCTTTTAAATCCATGGAACACGGAATATATATCCATAGCAGATCCGATGGAAGGCTCTTTAACCTGGTACGTCTTAAAGCCAAAACGAAAAGACGTCGTATCTTGATAAGGGAGCTGCTGTTTGCCGATGACGCGGCACTCGTATCTCACTCACAAGGAAGTCTACAGAAGCTAGTGAACGCCTTAGCAGCTGCTTGTCAAGAGTTTAGCCTTACTATAAGTCTCTCCAAGACCGAAATCCTGGCACAAGACGTCGCAGAAATACCTGTAATACATATTGGGAACCACACCCTTTCAGTGGTGCAGGAATTTACCTAGTGTTGTGAGCATTCTCCTTTATGGCTGTGAAAGACGGTCAACATACATGTACCAAGAGCACAGATTGAATAGTTTCCACTTGCGCTGCCTGAGACGTATAACGGGCATCTCTTGGAGGAACCATGTCTCCAACCAGGAAGTTTTGAGATTGGCCAATATGAACAGCATGTATGATCTCCTGACACAAAGAAGATTACGCTGGCTCGGACATGTCACGCGCATATTATATGCTGAGCTTGTGGAAGGAGTCAGACCCAAGGGCCGCCCAAGACTAACATAGAGATGTCTGCAAGCGAGACATGAGAGCCACAGGCATCAGGGAATCTATGTGGGAAAACATAGCCAAAAGACCGGAGTGCATATAGACAGACTGTGCGTGCTGGTACAACCCTCGCTGAGAACAAAAGAATTGAAGCGGCCTTAACCAAGAGGGAAAAAAAGAAAGCTGCCCTGTCCGCTAGCCCTGAATCAGAGGCATACACATGTATGAATTGTGGTAAAGTCTGCCGCTCTAGAATGGGCTTGATTAGCCCCACCAGATTCTGCCCCGTCTCAAGATTAAACCAAAACCAGTGACTCATCTGGGCGCATCCATTGCCTTTCGAGACAAAAGGTGCCATATATATAGTTGCTTTCTGTATAATACTTATGTTTCAGATCCATATAGAAGGGGTGAGAGAATCACTGCTTAGTAGACACTGATTTTTGTTGATAGGCGAAGCGATTCATTCCTTCAAACTCTCGCCTGAAGGCGTCCAAAAGTACTTACTGGGTCCAAAAGCACTAATGGCCCTGGTCAGTTGGTTAATAACTTCCCTTGAAAGCGTTGCGTCGTTTGAGACTATGCTTCCTAGATACGTGAAGTTGTCTTCCGCGTCCACTTACTATGATCTTTAGAGCTGAGTAGGATTTGTTGGGTGACTTCTGAAATATGAGGTTTACAGATGAACCGAATCAGGTGTAGAGTATTCAAATTCATGTAAATGAAACATCCTTGTATAAGAGATAGAATTCTTGATGTTTATTTTTATTATGCAACTTCTTTTCATTATTGGCTTGACCCTTTTTTTCTCACAAATATCTATAGATATTTTAGCTTAATGCACTGATACAAATTTAATAGTACCTGAATTTTGTGAAATGGACAAGATTACTAACAAGATTACAAACAGAGTTTATGTTCTTCAAAAGTTACTTCTAAAAGAAGTCGTTTGAAAGTGTCGACCCTGAGAAGGTACTGGGCTTTGTCCGGGAGGTGGGGTTGTCTACGAAGATTTGATTTGTGAAATAACTTTTGTAGTATGAAGGGAGAGTAACCTTTTAGGGATTACGGGCACGGTATGGCCTAAAGTGTGCCGATGTGCTAAAAAATGCAAAACTCAAACTCTAAAAGAAGTCCCTCCCTTTTGTTAAGTGTCCAGAGAGAAATAGCCCAAAGCTTCCGCATTATAAATAAAAGAATATGATTTTTTACCGGCGTACCTCGTCTGTTCTTTGACTCGTCTTTCAGTGCGAGTGCAGGCGTTGTATAGATACTCCTGTCCAAATCTTGTTCAACTTCATTATCATTCGGGCGACCAGAATATGATTATCTGAAGCAGCATCTGCTCCTCGTTTGACGGAACTTCTTTACGATGCAGACGTGATCATTTTGGTTCTCTGTTGACAGGTGTGGTGAAACCCAAGTTGTCTTGTGTATTCTTTTGTGTGGGAAGTGGGTTCCTCCACGTTAAGTCTCAAAATACAGTTACGTCTTCTCACCGCTAATCTCCAAAAGTAACAACTAGAATCACTGAGTAATTATAAGAAAAATAACACATTCAAAAGTGTGTACTGTTCATATTCATACATGAAGATATAAACAAAGGGATATAACTCTTGGAAATGTTAATTTCTAGCTTCCATTTTTGCGTATGAGCTGAGCGTATGGAGATCTTCTTGCAACACTTTTTGTTTAGTGGTAGCGCTCCATCCAGATTTCCAGAGGTCAAAATCGTCAGTATAGCAACTTTTTGGCATTTTAGCATAGCCAGAAGCATCCGGATACAAATACAATTGACAAGGAAATCGTTGCTAAGATTGATCTATAGAAGAATTACAATGGAAGGTGATATTGCAAAAACTATTTCTATAAAAGCAGAATATTTGACATTTTGTGACTATATTAACAAGTCTTTATTGAATAAATAATTTCCATGAGATGATGGAAATGTTAGATAGATAAAACCCATAGCCGAAAGTACATCTGTAATATTGTTATTACTCTACATTTGGCGCGATATTGTGTACCATAGGACAGGATGGAGAAACAGAGGAATTCAAAGATACTAAAAAAATGTCGTCATTACTCTAATTCACAATTGTTATCCGACTATTATTCTATTATTAAACTACTGTTTTGATCTATCCCTTTCGTTGAGATTCTTTGGGCTCGCTGTAGGCAGAGTTACAGCAATTGGTGTCAGAAGTGGGATTGGGATTCTCACCGAAAGTGGGAAGAAGGCCTATGTACACGACCGTGACGACTTTTTTTTCGAATAACCCAACGTAAGTTTTGGTAGGCCAACGTAAGAAAGCTACTGGATGGCGTCCACGAAAACACTTGGTCAGCTTTCATTGCAAGAACTTAGACGAGAACCAAGATGTAGAGAGCTGAAGGTGAGCGGCAACAAAGAGACGCTCATGGAGCGTCTGAGGCAAAGCATCATAGATGATGAACAGGATCCGGACACCTATTTATTTGAAATAGAACCCGAAACGAGGCGGTCGGAGTTTTAGCGAGGAACATACACTATTGTCGGACGTTAAGTAATTCAGGTCTTTCCTTCGTCTGAAACGATTTATTTCAGATATTTAAAACTTTTGATCTAGATCTAAAAATTAAATTATGTTACATAAGTTAGGGTTGAAAAAAATAGCCTTTACTTCTTTTAACTACTTTATGTTACGATGGACACTCAAATATAAATACACTTGACATAAGAACAATCTCAGGTAAACATAAACAAGTTTAATCAGCCATCTTGATTACTAGAGTAGTTTCCCCTGTGCATGGGCACAACTCTTCATACAATATCACATTCCATCAACATCCCCTCTCCTCCCAAAAAAAAATATTTAAAAAATAGGAAAGTTGAAAAAAAAATATAATGAAGAAAATAATTATACAATCAAATTGACAAAACTATTTACAACCGTAAATATGTTTCAAATTAAATAACTACAATCAGATCAACAAAACTATTTCCAACAGTTCACATATACAATTCTTAAACATAGTCTCCATATCTTGACGGTCTCTGGAGAGCTGCCCTAGGTCGCAGAGAGTACCGGTGAGTGTTTTCGGCGTTGGGCGGATTGTTAATACACTCATTCTCTGCGTCTGGGAAAATGTCAGTACAATTACTTTCTCTATCTGGAGAAAAGTCTATGTTGTTAGTGGTGTCAGGTCTTAGGTGCCTTCTGTTTCTTTGGTACTTAAAACCATTTTCACCTTCTATAAAGTAGGCACGTTCGTTCACTTTCCGACATACTCTGCCTTGTCTCCAGGTAGTATCGTTTGGCGATTGATAGAAGACCTTCTGTCCGACGTTTATAAGCTTTATGTCACGAGCTGTTTGGTTGTAGTGTTTTCTGACACTTTGCTGTCGCTTCTCCCGTTTGGCCGCGGCTTCTTGTTGTGACATTCTTGCAGGATGCTCTCTTCTTGGCAATAGCGTTCTTGTTGCCCTTCCAAAGAGCATCTGAGCCGGACTTAAGTTGGTATCTTGCCTGGGTGTATTTCTAAACTCTAATAGGGCTTCATAGGCATCTGATTTACTTTCTTCGGATTTTTTCATCAGATTCTTTAATATTTTCACTGCTGCCTCTGCCTTGCCGTTTGACTGATGGTGTCCTGGTTAAGATTTTAAATGGTGGACACCCCATGCTTTCATAAATGCGGTGAATTCAGCAGATGAAAACTGAGGTCCAAAATCACTGATGCACACTTTGGGTACTCCATATCTGGCAAACACATTTTTTAGTTTTCTTACAACAACTTGACTTGTTGTCGTGTGCAAATGTTCTACTTCAATAAAATTTGAATAGTAGTCAACTATGGCAAGGTATTGTTGGTCAAATATTTGGAACAAATCTATTCCAACTTTGTCCCATGGATTTGAACCCTCATTATGCTGTATTAAGCTTTCTTTCTGGTTTGCAGGTTTACTTTGCTGACAAGGTTGGCATGCATTGGCTATTTCTTTTATTCTTGCCGCTATTCCCGGCCAGAAAACTGCGTCCCTTGCTCTTCTCATCATGGCATCATACCCTAAATGTGCTGCATGTAGTTTGGTTTCAACTTCTTTTCTTAATGCTCTTGGGATAATTATTCTCTCCCCTTTCATTAGAAGGCCATCCTCATAGGTCAGTACATCTGCAAGTGACCAATACTGTTTGAGTTCTGGTACAATATGATGCTTGTCTGGCCAACCGTTCAGTATGTACTGTTTCAACATCTGCATCTCATTGTCTACTTTGACTGCATCTTTAACTTTATCTAACATTATATCTGTGAGGAAATGAGAAGGCTGACACACTCGCCAAGAGTGGGAGAACAAACTCACAAGTAAACTCTGCACTCTATCCAGAAGAAATGAAGAAATTAATTGTACATAAAATAAATGAGAAATGGACGAGCTCTCATCCAAATCACAAGAAAGATGACGCTTACTATAAGCTATCCCGACAAGACCAACGTCTAATCTTTCGACTCAGGACCGGACACAACAGAATGCGACAACACATGTTCCGGAAGCTCAAAATTGGAACCAGTGAAATCTGCCCATGTGGAGTATCACCAGAAAATGCCGACCACGTCCTCCAAAACTGCTCTCTCTACCAAGAGGCCCGTATAAGACATTGGCCCCAAATCACCCCAATAGAAAGAAAACTATATGGAGAGCTCCCTGATTTGGAAACCACTGCGCAGTTCATCTCATGTATTGGTCTAGTCATATGAACACTCCAACATAACAATGAGAACGATGAAGAAGAAGAAGAAAAAAAAATATCTTTAACTTTAACATTATATCTGGGAGGGCCAGTCCTACAGTGTTGATAGAAGTGTCAGGAAAATCTTCCTGTTCTGGCGAAGGGTCTCTGCTTAGCGTGTCAGCAATCTGTAATCTGTTTCCTTTGGTATACTGGTACTGAACATCGTATCGGTACAAGCGCATCATTAAGCTTTGAAGCCTTTTAGGTGCACAACTGAGGGGTTTATTGAGTATATTTTCCAAAGGTTTATGATCATTCTGTATTATAATTGTTCTGCCGTACGTGTACTGGTCAAATTTTTCTAGAGCTACTACTACAGCCAAGAGTTCCTTTTCGATTTGAGCCCACTTTTTCTGAGGCTCTGTGAGTGATCTTGATGTGTATGCTATGGGTTTGTCATCTTGTAGTAGTACAGCTCCTAGGCCATTTTGACTGCTGTCTGCCTGAATAGTTACTTTCTTCTTCGGGTCGAAATAACTTAGGGTTCCATGATTGGATATCTTCTGTTTGACACTATTAAATGCTTTCTCGCAGTCATTCGACCACACGAATAGCTTGTGTTTCTTAGTCAGTTCTGTTATTGGTTGTAGGTCTGCTGAAAGACCTGGGATGAATCTTGATAGATATTGTATCATTCCACAAAATCTACGAACCGATGTAATGTCTTCAGGGGTTTTTAGATTTGTTATGGCTCTCACCTTGTTTGGGTCTGGTTTTATTCCTGACTGGGAAATAATGTGTCCCAGAAACACAATTTCTGACTTTCGGAATGCTGATTTCTTTTCATTTAGTCTGATGTTCTTTTCCTTTAGCCTATTGAGTAATTTTGATAGGTTTTCCTCATGATTTTTGTGAGCCTCTTCTACTGTGTCCCCCTTTCCAATTACCATTATATCATCCACCACGTTAAAACATCCTGTTAGTCCCTCCAACGCATCATTCAAATGTCTTTGAAAGACTTCTGAGCTTACTTTGAGACCAAAAGGAAGTCTATTCCATTTGTATCTACCGAATGGAGTCGCCATTGCAGTGAGACCTGATGAGTCCGGGTCTAATTTGATATGCCAAAAAGCTTCCTGAATGTCGACTTTGCTAAATATCTTGGTGTTACCCATTTCAGCCAAAATGTCTTCTAGTGTTGTTAGGTTGTAGTGCTCCCTCAGTAGTGCCTTGTTCAAGGGTTGAGGATCAATGCAGATTCTGATACTGCCATCTGATTTCTCTACCAATGCCATTTGACTAACCCACTCTGTGGGCTCAGTTATTCTTTCCAGAATTCCTCGTTCAACTAATGAGTTTAGTTCGGCTCTGACTTTCTCTTTTAATGCTATAGGAATTCTTCTACATGGTAGGACTTTGGGCTTCACTGTTTTGCCTATTTTCAATGTAGCCACGCCCAAGTCACCGAGTGTGTCAATGTTTTGATGTTTGTTCCCTGTGGCTTCCACTTTGGCAATAAATCGGTCTTCATTAATGTGAATGAGTTCCATCTTCCTCAGTGTTGATAATCCTAGAAGGCATGTTAGATCATTTGGTACTACCACATACTCAACATTGAATTTCTCATTGGTCTTTAGATTGGTGGTTACCAAGGTAGCTTTTCCTTTTGGCTCCATTACCGTCTTATTCCACATTGTTAATCTCTGGGACGTCGGTACTATCTGGTCTGGGCACACATATTTTTCGTTTATGGTATTGACGTCGGCGGCACTGTCCACTTGAAATCTGACTCTTTGGTTGTTGACCATCATGACGGCAGTCATCCTATGCTTTTTGGGGCCATTCATTGCCATGACCCATTCAGTTTGGAGTGTAACTTCTTCTTCTTCTGTGTCTGAGTCTATGTTGCTCTGTGTCTTTGCTCGAGTAATGCTGTATATTTTCTTTTTGCAGACTGAGGCGAAATGATTCCTGCCTCCACAAATGTGACATGATTTTCCCCAGGCCGGACATTTTTCTCTTTATATATTCATGGTCGCCCTTGCAAAATTTACAAGTTTTACTTTGTCTTGGCCCCTTGTCACTCTGTTGATATTCCTTTCTGTATTTTGGACCTGACTTAGATGTTGAGATTCTTTCAATTGTTGGTTTGTCCAAAGGTTCGTTTCTTCCTTCTCTGAAATATCTGTTAGCCATTTTAGCTACTGATTTCTTATATTTTCCTCAAGTTACTCTAGATTATCGCTTACCTTTATTAGATGTGTACACCGCTGCCACCATGTTACGATGGACACTCAAATATAAATACACTTGACATAAGAACAATCTCAGGTAAACATAAACAAGTTTAATCAGCCATCTTGATTACTAGAGTAGTTTCCCTGTGCATGGGCACAACTCTTCATACAATATCACATTCCATCAACACTTTTCAAACACTAGTGTTAAAAAGTCTCCATGTCCAGTCTAGATATCTATACTATCTATATTATAAAGTAGAATGTGTGGTGTATGTATGGATGTATGTTACTTATAGACATCAAAACCGCTTGACCAATCTTGGTAAAACTAGGCAGGAATGTTCCTTGGGTACCAACTTAGACCGTAGTGTATGTATTGTAGCCCTAAAACAAACTTAAGACCCTAAAAAAAAATAAAGTTGTCCGACTCTATTACAGCTATAGTATTTTATGGATCTAGGCCATGTCTACAATGTTGACATGAGAAAAGATAGAAAGGATTTAGACCTAGATCTAATTTTAAGAAATACACTTTGCGCAGATAGTTTTTTACTTTGACACATGAAAATACAAAAGAAGATCCATTGATTTCATTATATAATAAAATTAACCTTCAATTTTGTGTTTCAAAAGCATTTTTTACATTAATTAGTTCCTTATATCTGTGATTACAGCTTTCCTGACGAACATTCTTTCATTAGACAATTCAGTAATGAATCGCGTACTAAATATTAATTCGTTTAATTGTTTACTTTATAATCCCATCCCTAGATCTAAAACTCTAATTCAACTCTAAGATGATAAAACTTCTCTTCGCACAGATAGTTTTATACTTTAACACATAAACATATTAATTAAAGTCCATTCATTTCATATTTAGATCAAATAAACATTCAAATTTGGTTTTCTAAAGCTACATTCGTTTACGAAAGCTGCGAAGCCGAGTTGAGATAGGCCTAGATCTATATTCATTCATGAATCGCGTACTAAAAATTATTTCGTTTTATTGTTCACTTTATAATCCCATTTATTTAACAAAGCTATCGCTCTTTTCGTTTTTAATAGATATGAATGTATCGACCTCGGGTAAACCATTTTCGCAAAACTAATTTTATTTTCGTAGCGAAAGAGAAATAGCGTGAAAGGATCATTAGCTACGTTTAACATACATCTAAATTCAATCCACTAGATTATTCAAAAGCATTTTATACATAAATTAATTCCTGATATCTGTGATTACAGATTTCCTGGCGAACATTCTTTCATTAGATATTACTATTACCAAATGGTTACACATTAACACATCTCTCTACTGAGTCTATTCCTAGGCCTAGGTCTAAAACTCTTATTGAACTCTAAGATGATAAAACTTCTTTTCGCAAAGATAGTTTTATGCTTTAACACATAAACATACTAATTATTGTCCATTCATTTCATATTTTAATCAAATTAACATTCAAATGTGTTTTTCTAAAGCATTTTTAATACATTCGTTCGCTGTTCGCTAAAGCTGCGTAGCCGTGTTGAGATAGGCCTATATTCATTCATCCAAAAAAATTAACGCATGCGCAGCACAGAATGAACTCTATAAAAGCCAATTTTTAATTCTTGATTAGTGTAGATTGAGATCTATGTCTACCTCAAGATCTACTTTATACTTTATACACATGAACATACAAAATTTAGTCTATTCATCTCAAATTTTGATCAAATATATGTAGGCCTACAAGCAAATGTTTTCATTTGAAAAAAAAAATGAATTTAAGCCTATTAGCTATTTTGATTTGATAGCTTCATTCACACTATTTTTTTATTTGACACATTCGCTTTACTTATTACATTATTATTTCGTTTAATTGTTTACAAAACACTCTCAGTGACTATATCGAAAGTAATGCGCAAATAAAGACCCGCGGGTCGCTGGTAACATGTCTAGTAAAGTATAAAGTAAGGCGTATGTATGTATGTATGTGACGAATAGAAATCAAAACCGCTTTACCAATCTTGATAAAACTTGGCAGGAATGTTCCTTGGGTACTAATTTAGACCGTAGTGTATGTATTGTAGCCCTAAAACAAACTTAAGACCCTTAAAAAAAAAAAAAAGTTGTCCGACTCTATTACAGCTATAGTATTGTTACGAATCTCACATCCAGGCTCTCTGCAAACTGCACCATATACCACCAACGTAAAGAACTTGACAACTCAGGGCTCCAGAGTAACGTAACACTTTAATAGTTGAATAAGTAACAGCCAATACTGTACAATTGGCAACACGTACACTGTACAAATATCTCTCCGATAACACCGTACCGCCGTATCAACTCTTGCACTGGCCTCTCCGTCTCGTTCCGGGCTTGCACTGGGTTCAACAGATAAGGACTGACTTCACACACTGAGTTCGTTGTGTTGGACTCGCTCACAGACCAAGATCAAGACGCCAGTCGTCTCAACTGTACTTGACAGTACTCCGCACCGAACCGTCGTAATGCTCCGTACAGAACCACACCGTTGAACTGTGCTGTAGTCGACCGTGTTCTGAGCCCCTGTCGTGAACCTTCTGTCGTGGACCTTCTCTCGTGAACCGTCTTGACTGCGACACCTCCGTTTTTATATAGGGTCCCTACTGGCCTTCTAGAACCGGACAGAACGCCGCTCGACGTTTCTAGGTGGTCAGATGACTACAACTCTCGTGACGCTCCTGAGCTCTGTTCACGACGGCGATCCTTCCCGAACCGTCCTGTTGAGACTCGACTCGGCCGACCGTCGTAGCTCGTCACGGTTGACCGCTCGTCTAGCGCTGGCCTGGGGCGATTTGCGTCGGCTGACTACACACACACCACTACCCCCATCTGTGCCACCACCAGGTTTATAACAGTATTTTATGGATCTAGGCCATGCTTACAATGTTGACATGATAAAAGATCGAAAGGATTTAGATCTAGATCTAATTTTAAGACATACACTTTGCGCAGATAGTTTTTTTACTTTGACACATGAAAATACAAAAGAAGATCCATTGATTTCATTATATAATAAAATTAACCTTCAATTTTGTGTTTCAAAAGCATTTTTTACATAAATTAGTTCCTTATATCTGTGACTACAGATTTCCTGACGAAACATTCTTTCATTAGACAATACCGTAATGAATCGCGTACTAAAAATTAATTCGTTTAATTGTTCACTTTATAATCCCATTCATTTAACAAATCTGCTCTTTTCGTTTTTAATAGATATGTATGTATCGGCTTCGGGTAAACCCATTTTCGCAAAACTAATTTTATTTTCGTAGCGAAAGAGAAATAACTTGAAATGATCATTAGCTAAGTTTAACATACTGTTACGTATTTCTGAATCTTCTGGCTAGATGTACTACTAGGCACACAAATAAAAACACTGCAAAGAACTTGACTCAACTTTCAGCTTTATATAACTTTATTGAATATTAACCCTAACAATTCGTCACTGTAACATGTAGCGTATACGTCTTACATCGACTTATCGGCTCAAGTCCACTCTCTTCTACTGTCTCGCACAGTAGGCAACAGTAACGACGACTGTACTGACTGTTTTCACATTAACTCTCTGGTTTATATAGAGTCCCTAATCGCTTGTCCAATATTACAAAAACACTGCTAGTATCCTCTGGAACAACACGGGAGGAAATGTCACATCCTGTCGTTGTTTATCCATGTCGATTCCAGAGAATACCTGCTGCAGTGTCATCTCGCCGAGGTCACTCACTACCTGGCACTGTTCATTCGTAACACTGTCCCTTTCTTAGATCTGTTCGTCCTCTGGAACAACACGTGAAGGCACGTCACATCCTGTCTTTTTTTACACGCATAGATTCCAGAGAACACTCGGTGCTGTGTCATCTCGCCGGGGTCACACATAGTGACCTCTACCTGTCACTGTTCATTCGTAACACTACATCTAAATCCAATGTATGGAATTAGTAAACACAAATTTAGACCCGCAGGCCGCGGGTAATGCCAGGCTAGTAGTATAAATAAGTCTCTGCGGGTAATGCCAGGCTAGTAGTATATATAAGTCTATGTCTAAAACACTATTTCAGCTCTAAGATGATAGAACTTCTCTTCGCAAAGATAGTTTTATAATAAAACACATGAACATACTAATTATAGTTCATTCATTTCATATTTTAATCAAATTTAACATTCAAATTTGTTTTTCTAAAGCATTTTTACATAGACCTACATCGTTCGCCAATGTTTTCATAAAAATGAATTAAAGGTCAATTAGCTATTTTTAGCTCCATTCATAATATTTTTTGAAATCATGAATTCATGCATTCACTTTACTTATAACATCATTATTTTCTTTTAATCGTTTCTAATGTACTAAATCAGTGACTATATCAGCAATACGCAAGTTAAGACCCGCGGGCAGCGGGTAATATCTGTCTAGTCTATATGTATGTATAACAGGAGAAGGGGCAAAGGCGAGTAACTGGCGCCTTAACCAGTAAGCTTCGGGCAGGAGGGGCTCGTTAGCCATGGCTGGCTACCCACCTAGGAGAAGGAAAACTCTGAATTCAAACCTCTGTTGCCTTGCAACTATACACAATCATGGGAAAGGCTTCGAGAGTCAACCCTGAGGAAAAATCAGGAGCTGGCGACCCTAAGGCAGTTTGTAGCACCCAATGCTACACTCTGGCAGAACCTGCGACCCCGCTGACCCCAAACTGTATCAGCACTGCCGTTCCTTTGGATACATCAGCTGCGTGGAGAGGGGGGAACTGATGTGTGGACGACATCGTTCCGACCACAGCAAATGCCCAGGCATTCATCTCACTGAGATGATCCATAGTCGCTTCGCGACTGAAGGAGGCCATATGGATATATCCTATACTCTTCAGCGAGCAATTCTTGTATGTATGTATATATTTATATATAAATATATACATTTTATTTCGAAAACGGCTGTAACGATTTTCTTCAAAATTTCAAGGTACGTGCATATAAATGAGAAAAAATCTCAACTCATTGGCCACATCGGGAAAACTCGAAGTCGACCGTTATATCGGTTTGAAAATGTCTCATCGAAAAATTAATTTTGGCTAGAATGTTTTATGAATGACATTTTCTATGTGACGTCAATGAGAAAAAAACTTGACACCGCATACGTCAATAGGCTCACAGCAGTTCACTAAGACATTTCTTCGCAAACAAGAACAAGTTTTAATAAATCCATTGGCATGATTAAACATTTGCGCACCGTCTTATTGTAAATTGATCTTATATGAAACTATGTCGATGTATGATTAGTTATTGTGTTTTCAAGGCTTTATAAATTGTTTACACTTTAATTTATTAGACCCGTAGGTACCTTATACTTTGTTGTTATTTTGCTGGTGAATTATTGCAATGTGTTCAAACTTCGAAGTCTACTGTCCCATACCAAAACACAGGAAATGGTCATAACACAGCTTCTCTACTCCTTACTTGAACCCACTGAACATGATACTCAGGGCCGTCCCTAATATTTGCGGGGCCCTATGTGAAATGGATTGCGCGCTTCTCAGTCAGGGTAGGGATAAGGATAATAAGCGAAAATTAAAATTTTGTATTAGAAAATAAATTCGTCTTTGCATTACATTTTTACTAAATGAAAGCTGACAATGCCTTTTTTTTTTATCGCGCGTAGAATTTATGTTTACCATATTGATTGACACCCCAAAATGACAATGTTTTCTGTTTTAAGGACATTTTTTATGAGTTTTCAGGAGATTTCAATAATTTCAGGAGTGTGGTGAAATAGTTGCTATTTGTTTATGTTTGTGTAACGTCGTGAGAATGTGTTCACAACATTGATTTAGTGTGCTACAGTCCAAGTCTCTTTCGTCAGTTCATGTGTCGTTCTAGTTTAATAAAGCCTTGTTTTAGGTTAATCTTCAGTGTTCTTTATTTCTTATTACAATTTATTAAACTAGAAATTTTCAATTCCATGGATCTATGTGCCTCACGTATCTTTTTTGGATTTTCGTTCAACACTATTCTCAGTCTGTAAGTAAAAGTAGTAATACAAATGGAACGTCTATTTAGGCCAAAAGAGCTGGACATAGAGCCTAGCTCGCCATCGGCTGCCGAGAAGTGGCTGCACTGGCTGAGAACATTTGAGAATTTCATCTCCTCAGTCTCTCATTGCGAGATTGACAAAAAGAAATTACTAGAAAACTACGTTTCTTCGAGCGTATTTCAGTACATAAGTGAGTGTACAACGTTCGAAGAATCAATCAAAGTTCTACAAAATGTCTACGTGAAGCCTAAAAGCGAAATTTTTGCACGGCACATGATAACTCTTTGTCGACAAGAGAACGGACAAACCGTTGACTCCTTCCTACTTAAGCTTAAAAGTATGGCCAAAGACTGTGACTTCAAAGCTGTCACCGCTGAAGAACACAGAGATATCTTCGTAAGAGACGCCTTCATTACTGGACTGGCTTCAAACAGCATAAGACTGCGACTCTTAGAGAAATCTACTCTAACTCTACAGTGCGCCTATGAAGAGGCAAGACAACTCGAATATGCCCATAACCATGCCATGGCGTATAACATCCACTCTGAAACTCCCTGTGGAGCTAGCGCCGACGAGGAGAGCCTTTCTCCAATGACAAAAGTAGAACACGAGGTGAGTGCGGCGACTAGTAAAAGATGTTTCTTTTGTGGAAACAGCCCACATCAACGCTTTAGATGTCCGGCCCGTGACGCTACATGCAACTTGTGCGGTAAGAGGGGCCATTTCCAGAAAGTCTGTAAATCGACCAGGCAGACACTCAAATCTACAACCTCAGCCATAGTGAAAGCAGATGATGACACGTCTCGGACTACAACCGTTGGATCTTCCTGGGCATCGACACCAGCGTCCGGTCTTACTAAATCTACTATTTCAATACTCGTCAATGGAGTACCATTGAAGGCTCTCGTAGATACGGGGAGCAGTGAAAGCTATATATCTTCTTCAATTGCTAAAAGGTACAAATGGAAATTAGAAACGTCCAGAAACAGAATCTACATGGCCTCTACACATCTTTCTCGCACTACTCACGGCCATATTTTCGCTAAAATAAAGTACAAAGATGAACAATATGAAAGTGTTAAGCTCTCACTACTAGATGGACTAGTATCTGATGTAATCTTAGGGCTAGATTTCATCAGCCAGCACGAAAAACTGATGATCCCATTTGAAGGAAAACGAAGCACTCTCCAGGTCTGTACGCTGAAAGCTGCACGAGTTGAAGCCCCTCGCCTCTTCGCTAATCTGGCTCCTAACTGCCATCCCATAGCCACTAAATCTAGAAAATATTCTATGCCTGACTCCAAATTCATTCAAACTGAAATCAAGAGACTTCTATCTGACAAAATTATTGAGCCTTCCACGTCCCCGTGGCGAGCCCAGATAATTGTAACAACGAATGAAAGGCACAAAAAGAGAATGGTTATCGACTATAGCCAAACCATCAATCGATTCACTTACCTCGACGCGTATCCCGTGCCAAAAGTGGATGAACTGGTGCAGGAAATATCTAAATACTCAATGTACAGTACATTTGACCTCAAAAGCGCTTACCACCAGATACCTATCAGGGATGATGAAAAGCAGTACACGGCGTTCGAGGCTGGTGGAAAGCTTTATCAGTTTTGCCGCATTCCTTTTGGAGTGACAAACGGAGTCGCCGCATTTCAAAGGACGATCAACACAATAATTGAGGAGGCAGGGCTACAGGACACGTTCGCTTACGTGGATAACGTTACCATCTGCGGACTTGACTCCATTAGCCACGACCAGAATCTACAGAGATTTCTCAATGCCGCTAAAAAGTACGGTATCACCTTCAACAATGATAAAAGTGCTATTGCGACTAATAAAGTATGCCTCCTAGGCTACGAAATCTCACAAGGGCAATTAAGACCAGACCCCGAAAGATTTCAAGCATTGAGAAACCTACCTCCACCACAAGACATGAAATCACAAAAGCGGGTGATTGGACTACTGTCCTATTATTCTCAATGGATCCCAAATTTCTCCAACAAGATCCATTTATTGGTGAACAACAAAGCCTTTCCTCCCCCTGAACAAGTACAACAAGCTTTTAAACAGCTAAAACACGAACTTGAAAACGCTGCTGTGTCGACGATAGACTACAATCGACCACTAACAGTCGAAACAGATGCCTCTGACATCGCGATTGCCGCCACTCTTAATCAAGACGGCCGTCCTGTCGCCTTCTTTTCAAGAACACTAACTAATAGTGAACGCAGGCACTCAGCAGTGGAAAAGGAAGCATACGCTATCGTAGAAGCCCTGAGAAAATGGCAACATTACCTTATCAGTAGACCCTTCACATTGGTTACAGATCAACGCTCAGTGTCTTTTATGTTTGACCAGCAGAACAAGGGCAAGATCAAAAACGAAAAGATTCAAAGATGGCGACTGGAGCTTAGTTGTTTCCAATATGACGTCGTATATCGACCCGGGAAACAAAACGCTGCGGCGGATACCTTTTCAAGGAACCACTTTGCGTCAGCAATGACTGGAGAAGACCTCAAACTGTTACACAACAACCTCTGTCACCCAGGGGTCACGAGACTCCTCCATTTCGTTCGGACTAAGAACTTACCTTTTTCCTGCGAGGACGTCCGCAAAGTGGTAAACCAATGTAAAACTTGCGCTGAACTGAAGCCTAGATTCTTCAAACAGTTTTCAGGCACCCTCATCAAAGCTACCCAACCATTTCAGAGAGTAAGCATTGATTTTAAGGGGCCACTCCCATCTGCTACTCACAATAAATACTTATTAACAATGGTGGATGAGTACTCACGCTTCCCATTTGCCTACCCATGTCCCGATATGTCCTCATCCACTGTCATAAAGTGTTTAAATCAGCTGTTTTCCTTTGTTGGGATGCCAGAGTACGTCCATTCTGACAGAGGTACGTCCTTTATGTCGAGGGAGGTGCAATCCTTTCTGCACGAGAGGGGAATAGCTACAAGTAGAACAACAGCTTTTAATCCTTCAGGCAACGGACAAATTGAACGACTAAACAAAACTCTATGGAACGCTGTTACTTTAGCACTGAAAGACCTCGATCTCCCGATCTCGAGATGGGAGCTTGTCTTGAACCAGGCCCTATACTCGATTAGATCATTACTATCTACGGCAACAAACGAAACTCCACATGAGAGAGTTTTCCGGTTCAACCGGAAATCCTCCTTCGGGATATCTATCCCCACTTGGCTATCTAGCCCAGGTAGAGTGTTGCTGAGAAGAGAGAACCGATCTTCAAAGTATGATCCTCTCACGGAGGAAGTCGAATTGCTGATGTGCAACCCCCAATATGCTGTCGTACGGTTGCCCAGCGGTAAAGAGGAGACGGTCTCTCTAAGACGCTTGGCTCCCACCCCCTCCCCATCCACAACAACAAGTGAACCTTCGTTCTTCCCTCAGGGTGAGGATAATGAATATCCTCCAGAAACTCAAAACACGGAAGTACCAGTCAACACCCCAACGGTGATACAAGAAAGGAAAGAACCCCTGGTAGGCTCTGAGGACCTCCGAGCGCTTCCTCTTGAAAATACCCCACTTGACGCTCAGGAACTCACTAGTGACTCCCAAACTGTAGAACAGGATAGTCAACCCCGTTACAACTTGAGAGAGAGAAGAACCAGACCGAACTATAGAGTCTAGAGTTGTTCCTTTATTGCACTACCTATGTTCTACATAAACTGGCATTGTTTATCTCTTGCTACTGATACTAGAGTTTACTTTTCACTTACTTACGTACATGTATACTTACTACACTATTTGTTAATATTTAAAACAGAAACTAGTAATTGTTTATAAGTTATACAACAGATACTGGTTTTTAGGTTTCTTTGCATCACCATTCACTATTGTTTACTAGAGAAATTAATATTTCGACACTATTTATTGATCTATTGTATTACAGGCACTGGCATTCTATTTTATTTATGCTATTGGCCTACTATATTACTATACTTGCTATTTTAATTCTAGGCGGGGTGAATGTGGTGAAATAGTTGCTATTTGTTTATGTTTGTGTAACGTCGTGAGAATGTGTTCACAACATTGATTTAGTGTGCTACAGTCCAAGTCTCTTTCGTCAGTTCATGTGTCGTTCTAGTTTAATAAAGCCTTGTTTTAGGTTAATCTTCAGTGTTCTTTATTTCTTATTACAAGGAGATTGCCAGACTGTTAGTATATGTTGCAATTTCAGGAGAATTCCGGGCGACCCTTGAAAATAAGAAGACCACGGGAACCCTATTATAAGTAACAATGGTTTAATTTAAGAATTTACATCTAGAATTAGCGCAGTGCTTATGAAAGTTCGGGGCCCACTGCGGTCGCATAGGTTGCAGTGGCCTAAGGCCGGCCCTGATGATATCCAGCTCGTGGTCAACGAATTTTCATTACGCTAACGCCTCTTTTGGTTTAACCATAGACCTCTGTAAAACGGAAATCATGTTCCAGAAGTCACCCAATAAAATCTACTCAACCCCAAAGATCAACGCGAATAGGCATCCCTTAACATGGTAGACAACTTCTGGGAACCATAGTATCAAATGACGCATTGCTTTAAAGGGAGGTTGATATGTGATCAGGGTTAGTCGTGATTTTGGACGCCTCCAAGCGAGAGTGTGGCGAAATAAATCGCTCCGCCGGTCTACAAAAATCATTGTCTACCAAGCAGTGGTTCTCTCAACCCCTCTTTGTGGATCTGAGACATGAGTACTTTATAGAAAGTAGCTAAGACTTCTTGAACGACTTCACCACACCATCATGGACATACGGTGGCTAGACCGCTCTACAAACAGCGATATTCTTACTAAATGGTATGAACTTCTTATAGTCCGAAAGTCACGCTGGGCAGGGCACTTATCCCGTATGGGGGACGAACAAATGTCAAAGACAAGCTTTTTTTTTTTAGTGAGCTGAAAAGTGGTCGGCGTAACAGAGATACCCCACAATATCGCTTCTTTAGAATACTAACGCGATGTTTTTAAGTCTCTTAGGAAAAAATGCGCTCTTACTTTGTTACAAGGTGCACGTTTTACCCTATGACGTAGAGATTTTACATCACTTGATGCTTTGTACTAAAGCCATAATGAATATACTAATTGCAATATTAAATGTGAGAACGTAACCATTTTAGAAGTTACACTGCAAAGATTTTCTTCCAAGCCAATAATAGCCCAAATAGTTTGACGCAAAAGATGTGAAACATTCATCGTTCATTTTCGTAATTACGAAATATTCCCAAAATGACTTCGGGTATATATCCTTCCTTAACTAATTATTCATCCGAGCGAGGCTCGGTCATATGGTACTAAACCCTAACACCGTCACCTGCTAGAACTTACGTATTTCTTTTATTCGGCCAGCAAGTAAGGTATAGTTTTGCGATTATTTGTTGGTAATAAGTTGGTATTGTGCTTTATTTGGAGATCTAGATCCAACACTAGACGTAAAGTTCTGATTTAAAACTCTTAAGATCTAGTATAGATCTACTTCTAGAATCTGAATCTAGATATAATCTGTATTAGATTTACGTAAAAAAAATATAAGCAATGCTTTTAAACTTCAATAAAATTGAAACAAATTTAAATTTACTGTTATCGCATAATTACGGTAATAGGCTGACTACAGCCAAATTTACGTTTATTTTTTTTTTTACTTTGAAAAATTTTAACAGTCAAACTAGAGTTAGTAATTCTTTTCTCAGCGATATACATCGACTGTTAAATTTCTAGGAAAATCGTTAGAGACATTTTTGAGATAATCTTTCCGGGTTCCTGCTTACTCCATGACAATCTGACTTGAATGGGGGTATTGTAAAAAGGATTTTAAAAAATATTTTGCTTGTTAGTAATAGATGGTCACATTGGAGTTTCTCTATGCCGATGATTGCGCCCTGCTAGCTCACAATGAACATGATCTCCAGTACGCGGTAAATGAATTTGCATACGCTGCCGCCTCTTTCGGTTTATCTATAAACCTCGGGAAAACAGAAGTCATGTTTCAGACGTCACCAATAAAACATACTCAGCCCCAGGAACAACCGTAAACGGACAGCCCCTTAACGTGGTAGACCGCTTCACATTAATCACATATCTAGGTAGTATAGTGTCAAATGACGCCTCACTTTCAAGGGAAGTTGATAACCGTGTGGTCAGGGCCAGAAGCGCTTTTGGACGCCTTCAGGCGAGAGTTTGGCGGAACAAATCGCTCCGCTTGCCTACAAAAATCAATGTCTACCAGGCGGTGGTTCTCTCAACCCTTCTATATGGCTCTGAGACATGGACACTATACAGAAAACAACTAAGACTTCTTGAGCGCTTTCACCAAAGATGCTTGCGCTCCATCATGGACATACGGTGGCAAGAACGCACTACAAACAGCGATGTTCTTGCGAACGCCGGGTTGGACAGTATAGAGGGACTTCTTATGTTCCGACAGTTACGCTGTTCAGGGCACGTATCCCGTATGGGAGATGAACGTATGCCAATAGCAGTCTTTTTTGGTGAGCTAAAAGGTGGTCGACGTAACAGAGGCGCCCCACGGAAACGCTTAGGCGTCAACTTTCCTTAGCTGACGTAGAAGAGAGCAACTGGTTGCATGCGGTCTCAGAACGAGACAGCTGGAGGTCACTCACGAAGGCAGCGGTATACACATTTGAGACCAAAAGAAAATCGCTGCCGAGGACAAACGCAGATGGCGAAAAGAAAATCTAAATCGACCACCTGCGGACAATGCTTGCCCTAGATGTGGCAAAATATGTAGGTCACAGTTGGGGCAACGCAGTCACGGAAAATAATGCATACCTCACTAATCTTCGGACTCGAAGACAAGCCTTATTATTATTATTATTGGCTTCTCCTTCCACTTGTACAAGTTTTTGGGTTTTCTGTTTCTAATTAGGAATGTAGAATTGTGTTGTCGGTGTAGTTATTGCAAATATAGTTCATAATTTCTGAAATTTGTGCTGAAAATAGTGAAACCTGCCTTCTGAGTTAATTACCAAACAGATGACCCATGGATGAACCTTTCGCTGGCTGCGTCTTGAATAGATTTCTTTTTGAATGCAAAATGTTTGTATAAATTGTTTATAAATATCTATTTTCAGGGCTACATGTTTGGACGTTCAGGTGAAGCTTTAACTAGAAGGCTCAGAGAAATGACTTTTAGATCTATGCTAAAACAAGTATTTCATTTATTTATCTTTACTATTTATACTATTTAAAAAAAAACTTTTTTTTACCCTTTTAATGAAGAACATAGAGTATTTTAATTAGGAGTCCATTGTCCTTAAATATCCAAGTTAGTAAATTAAAGCTTTTTTTGTTGTTCAGCTGAATGATAAACATGCATTTTGAATTTGTACTATATTTTTTCGATAAAGTTGGTATAGTTTATTGTATGCATATAATTTTTTTATGACAACAGTTTTTGATAAAATCTTCATCTTTGACTAGCTATTAAAGTTGTTTATCTTTAACACAAAATCAGTAAAAGAAGAGTAAAAGTATAGTAACACAAATGAAAATATCAATATTTGGCTAAAGTTGTAGAGCGAGACAGGAGAAGAAGAAAACGTTTTCTGAACTCAACGTGGATGGCGATGAAAGCACTACGGCGAGGCAACCAGGTCCAGGCCAACTGGAGGATGAGAAAGAAGCGACCATTGCTGACTGCAACATGGATGGCTCCATCAAGCTCAAGAGGCAAACCAACTGCCACTGATCGACCCCCGCCTGCAGCGATGAAACTTTACAGCCAATGTCATGATGTTGATTCTGTCCGGGACGGACAGATCTAAGGAGGGGGCAGTGTTATAAACCAGGTGGTGGCACAGACGGGGGTAGTGGTGTGAGTGTAGTCAGCCGACGCAAATCGCCCCAGGCCAGCGCTAGACGAGCGGTCAACCGTGACGAGTTACGACGATCAGCCGAGTCGAATGTCAACAGGACGGTTCGGGAAGGATCGCCGTCGTGAACAGAGCTCAGGGGCGTCACGAAAGTTGTAGTCATCTGACCACCTAGAAACGTCGAGCGGCGTTCTGTCCGGTTCGAGAAGGCCAGTAGAGACCCTATATAAGAGAGGAGGTGTCGCAGTCAAGACGGTCGAGAAAAGGGGCTCAATACAGCAAGGTTCAGAAAGGAGGTTCACGACAAGAGTTATGTGCCACTACCAGGTTTATAATAATATATATACTGGCTGGCTCAATGCCAGTGTGGTCAGCAGGTGAGAAGCAGAGTAAGTTGTCTGGTCAGGAAGAAGTCTTGTGAATGGCAGACATTCCTGGTAGTTTATATAAACATCGTTTTTGAGCGGCACGTACTGCGACCCTGTGTTAGTGGCAATATAGTGAACCCTTTAGGAGCGTTAAGTCATAGGAGGCAAAAGTGAACCTTGTAAGTTAGTGGTAGGCAAAGGCGGCAACAGGGAACCCTACAGGCCAGAGCTTAATAAACTCATAGCTGACTTAAACATTTATGTTTGTGTAATTGTTTCTCATCTGTTGTCAACACAATAGGTGTATTGTATATCGACACCTTGATCTGTCTTTGAGTGTTTATCCTAGATTCGTTACAATATTATTGTCTAGTACACTAGTAGATTTGATTAATTAATGGTCGTAATAATGGAGGACTGCATCTGATTTTGTGTGGAAACACAAACTTTGTATCCTTTTTTAAAAATTCTAACAGGTTATTTCCCTACCTTTTCCTAGATAGTTAACTGTTACTTGTAGCTATAAAAGAAATGTGATGTGTAAGTGTATTTTAAATTCAAATGAATAGCAAAGAAAAGTTGAAATATGTTGTCATATTGTTTCCAGGACATTGGCTGGTTTGATGATCACAAAAACAGTGTTGGTGCTTTGACTACAAGGCTTGCTACAGATGCATCTTTAGTTCAGGGCGTAAGTAGTCTTCATGCATTTTTTTCTTTTTTTTTTTTTTTAGAAATTGAATTTCAATTATTTTTTTACAGACAACTGCATATCACTTTTGTGATGTTATTAAAGTAAATAATGTTTTCATTTAAGACTTGATATAACTTAAAACTCCTTTTGAAACTAAAGAGGCCACTCCTAGAGACATATATACAATGCAGATGAAATCTTCAGCGTTTAATATCATATTCTGCTTTAGGTCTACATTTGATATATTCTACTGTGAGCCAGGTTTCTTCTGGTTTATGTGCAGGAATTTTTTAAAAAATAATCCTTTTAGCTAGGATCATTTATCTCCATTTTAGATAGTAGTAGCCGGATTATCCGCTGGTCTTAGTTTGTGTATCACTAATCTAGTGCATCACGAAAATATAAGTGAAGATGGGGTTTGCTGTTTAGCCAAAATATTCATAGCTAATGTAAAATACCGTGAAAATGGAGTTACCCGATTTATTAAAAAACTTCTGTAGAGATAAATTTAGTTTCCTTTTATATTTATATTTCTAGGGTCTTCTTGTTGTGGGAAAGTCATGTAACATACACTACGGTCTCCGCCGTAGGAACATTAATGCCAAATTTTATCAAGATTGGTTAAACGGTTTTGATTTATTTAAGTAACAAACATACACACATACATGCATATACACATATATATATATATATATATATACATACCCCTTACATTGTGCTTAATATATTAGATTATGATTGTGCCCTCCTGTGATGCTAGGTGTGATTTAATTTCATTAATTGGATATTTATTTAAAGTTGGTCCTGTGGTTTCTTTGTAAAGTTTAGGTATATGTATATGATGTTTTTATTATCGGAACTAAGAAAAACCAAGACTATATCAAATACTTAATTTACGTAGACATAATATACAAGAAAGCCTCTATAAGTAGTATAAGGCAACAATTAAAAAACACTAATACAGATCTACTTTTGCGTTACGCTGGCGATACGTATCAATTACATATATATTTATATAATACTGCTATGCACCGCTGGGTAGATTTAATTAAAATCTATTAGATATTTGAGAAATTAGTTTTTGGTATCATTAGGTCTAGGTGTTTCTAACGACACCAGCGCGCATTACAGGTTGGGAAACAGAACACACAGACAGCGTACAATAAAAAAACGGTATTACTTTAGTTTAAAAGACAAAAATATTTAATGCAACAAAAGGTCAAAGGGAAAGCGATAATAGATGTGGGGAAGATAAAGATACATTCTAAAGTAATCTGTCTACAAATGAAGATAAATGAAATAATCAAAATATCCTATTGATTGCTGACATTACGAGTGTAGTAAGAGTGTCCTATTGTTTATAAGACTTAGCTCTTATATTCCAGCGTTTAGTTGTTGTTCTCTCAGATGCGTATCCCTCTGCCCTGGGTGCTGTAGACTGTACAAGTCCTTTAGCGTGAGTACAGCTCCAACTGAATAGTCCGGATGAGATTAAGGTAGCCTGGTCGCTTTTGTTCGTCCTTAATGTGTGAGGGATGCAGCTGGGGGGGGGGGGTAAAAACACGATGAAGAGGCAGGCTGAGGGGGCTGAGAATCGACTTCAGATGTAGAACTGGATGCTCAGCGTTCGCTGAAGTAAGGGTTCTTCCCCCATCTACGGAGTTAAGGGTGACTTCTTCCGCGATTTTGTATATAGCCGCAGGTTTAGCTGTCAATCCCAGAGATGATCAGAAACTGGAGCATGAGTTCTGGAAGTCGCATTTCTGAAAGGAACAGGAACATAGACTATAACAGTAATTCAGTCACAGGGATTCAGGTACAGAAATAAGGAAAACAGTAACCAGCTGGTGCTGTGGCTGCGATCAGGCTGAGATAAAATCATTGTGTTAAATACTTTCATTACATAAAAATGGGGCGTTATCATCGGGCATAGCCGTTGATCAGAGAATCACATACGTTCAACTATAAATAATGCAGGTCTGTGAGATTAGTTCGTGTACAAAGGGCGCGATAATAATACAGCAGGGGATATAAACATAAACAATGGATAGAGGTCAGCGATCACGGCGTCATTGTCTACATCCAGCCATCCATAAACAATGGAATAAAAACTAAGCAAAATAATAATAGAGAGCAACTCGTCTAAAAAATGGACAAGGGGAATTAAGGAGAAATAATGCTAGTTGAGAAAATAAATTGATTATTTTCTAAGTGCAGAGTCAACGCTATCTCCTCCCATATACTTTGGTTGATTCTTGTGGTTCTCATGTCTCGCTTGCAGACATCTCTGTAGGTTAGTCTTGGGGGGCCATTTGGGCTGACTCCCTTCTCAAGCTCAGCGTATAGGATGCCTTTAGGGATTCTTCCATCTGTCCGATCCAGCGTAGTCTTCTCTGTGTCTTCGAAGTGAGGGATGTCTTCTTGAGGCCAGGAGTGAGAGGTTGGCTAATCAGCAACACCTCTATGTGAAAGTTCCCATCAACTATTAAATAACATCGCTGTTGCCGGTTCATTGCTTCTAAGTCATTCCCTGGCCACTCCTGTTGTACTGGGTTTGGAGGCGGAGGCTAATTGAACAAGCGTAATCAAGCCTTGCTTTTCTATGTGCCATGTACTCTGTGCTTTGGAAGCTCACTGTAGGATTTGGTTCATTTTCTTTGTTCGTGTGACGGCCAGTCCGCTGAGCAAAAACAATCGACCTCATGAAATTACGCAGGAATTATTTATTTTATTTTTGCCACATTAAGCGCAATGAAAAGGTCTCAGACTATTTTCCCCCACCTATCCCCTTATTTTAGCACAAATGTCAAACCACATTTGCGACTCACCAGAGTTCGTCCATCTGGGCAAGCTTCCAATATTCTATTCTAATGTCAAGTCAGTCAACCTTGTTGCTTTATCACTAGCGCGAGACGATCTAGGCTCCTTTCATCTTGCGAGGCAGCCAGACTGTCCCTTCCCCATTGTCTAGACCCTGAGCGCACGGCTCACTTGACCTCTAGCCAGGTGTTCTTAATACCTCATTGGCAAATGAGTGGAAAGAACTAATCTTGACCGGATGTCACATTATCTATCTTGACTTATCACGCGATCTATCGCATGCTGTCCATCCCAATCCATATTTTTGGCCAAGCGGCATATAAGGCTCAAATTTCTCCAATTGCGAGCAGTCGTCACAATTATATAGAACGTTGAGCGGCGTTCATTTACAGATTCCATTCCCCTTACTCTTGTTCTTTTCACTTGGACCTTGCGCCTGTCGCAGAATTCCCACACTTCCTGTTTTATGTGAAATTCCTGCCTGATACGGGATTCGAATAATAGATTCCTCCCTGCTACTACTACATTAGCCCTCTTGGCTCAATACAACGACTCCCAGAACTCCTGTTCCTGTTGAACCCACCCTTAACTCCTTGGCTGGAGGAAGGAACCTTAACATCGGCGAACACTGAGTACTAAGTTTTACACCTGGAGTCAATTCTCAGCACCCGCAGCCTGCCTAATCATCGTTGATTTTCCCCCACCCCGCGGTGTCACTCCCACTTCTGGGGCACATATTATAATTCAACTGCAGTATTTCGGCTGCAGCTAGCACCTCCCAAGTCGATGCTCATGGTAGCAGACTAGAACGGTCTACAGCACCAATGCAGATGGATAAGCTTCTGAGACCACGAGCGAACCAAGGAACCTAAGAGCTAAATCAATAGGGCGTTTACACTTTTGTACAGCCAGAAGTCAATATGATGAGTTAACCATATCTTTACTTACTTTATATGTTACTTAAGGTTGCATGATTATACTCCTCACTTTTTGTAATCCCCCCCCTTTCATTTTAATTACATTAAACAATTCTACCTTGTTAACAAAAAGGATTCTTTTCTCAATGGTATGCTACCTGTGTGTTCTGTTTCCGATCTGTAACGCACGCTGGTCTATGATGGCGCGTGACAGTTCGGTCATTCATTTTTTATAATGGGTGCCTTGGTGAGCGCATGAAAATATTACATACACCAAATGTTGCCAGCTCTTTGTCCTGAACTCGTAATCATATATTCAATAAGGATACGAGCAGGACATCATACATTGATTCAATTCATTTTTACAAAGCTTATATCAACTCTGTTTGTTGGTAAAAATATTGAACATGATTTTCTCTCGTACCCTTTCTCGGATCAAGTTGAAACTTTACGCAATTATTTAGTGTACATAAAAAAGCATGAATCAATTAAAAATTAAAAAGTTAGTCAATTAATTGTTGGTAATTAATTAGTTTGCGGTGTATTTTTATATTTGCTTGTTTAAATTTTTGTTGTTGTTGTTGAACGTTTGTAACTTTTTGTATTCATGCTGAAAATATAGAAGATTGCCTTTCTACATTAATTTCTTAACTCTTTCTCTCCGTAATTATTTTCCTCGTTTCGATAGTATTATTTATTTTGCTCATTTGTATTTCACTAACCTGTTAGGATTCAACTTTAATAACTTTTTTGTTTGTTATCAAAAAATGTTATATTTGGTAATGAATTATAGGAGAATGCATGCTCTTTTTTACACAACACAAATTTAAGTTTATAAATCTAAAAATTCATTTAGTTTAATGAATTGAAATCAACGTTGGTATCGTCGATTAGGAATGAAAGAGTTAACAAGCATACGGGATGGGTTGATCCATATTCTCTCTTTCTCTCTGAGGGTGTATGGAGTTCTGTAGGAGGAGTAGTACCTCTGTCAACTTGGCAGTCGGGCTCTCTGAGCAGCTCATTGACCTTGGTCTCCACCCAGAGCCCAGCTCTTACCTGTGGCTCTAAGCAGTTGTCTGCATGCCGCAATGGCCACACCCCGGCAAACCGTCTCGACTGACGGGCCAAACCAGGTGAGGGTTAGCCAGAGCTAGTATCTGGTGAAACTACGGTCTCTATCACCACCAGCATGTGAAGGCTAGTTCCGGCTGCATGTCGCTCAAGTTGAATTGGACTACCAGGGCCATCAGGCTGACGCCTAGCAAACGCCGTGGAACGTTTTGGAGCACTGTGGGACACGTAGAGCACACTGGCCATCCACTTCACCCCAAATCAGCTCCAGTTGTCTGGACTCTGTTCTGCCACTGGATGCAGCTGGCAAGGGGCGAGAGAGTGAGGCTGATGCAGCCCAAATCTCCCTCACTTGAATAAATTTTCATCGCGCAAGCCACATTCTCATCTCTCTTGTTCATCAATCAAAAAAGCCCTGCTGTGATAGGCAATGGCGAAGTGGCAGGTGTGGATACACTGGAAGCCATAGCTACAAACCTACACGTAGGCGGCCCGGACCATGTGGTCGCTTGCCAGTGACTGGGACAGCACTGGAACTCGGCAGCCGTCTGAGCGTCTAAGCAGACCTTTTTTAGGAATGCACTGCTTACCTTCTAAGCATGAGGAACGGGCTAGAAAAGGTACCCTAATCATTGCCTGTCCCCCATGACCCTGGCCAGTCTCCCGCGACTTGCGGGGATCCCACTAATGCGGGAGAAACAAATCAAACACAAATCTAAAGAAAAAACAAATCAAAACACATGAACTCACACTCTGCGCCTGGAATGTCCGCACTCTACTAGATCGTGCTGAATCAAACCGTCCTGAACGTCGTACTGCCCTTGTTGCAAGAGAACTAGTCAAATACAAGGTAGATATTGCTTCCTAGTGTGAAACGCGACTTGCGGAAGAAGGACAGTTAACAGAAGTTGGCGCAGGCTACACGTTCTTCTGGATCGGCAAAAATAGCGAGGAAAGATGTGCAGCTGGCGTTGGCTTTGCAGTGAAATCCAAATTAGTAAACAAATTAGCAGGATTACCAAAAGGCATAAATGACCGTATAATATTATTACGCCTACCCCTGACCTCAAGGCGACACGCAACTCTAATAAGTGCCTGTGCCCCAACTATGTCCAACCAAGACAACACCAAGGAAAACCTCTACTCGGATCTGAACTCTGCAATAATCAAAACGCCAAAATCAGACAAACTCATAATACTGGGCGACTTCAATGCCAGGGTAGGCTCCGACTGGAAAACTTGGAGTAATGTTCTGGACAGACACGGAATTGGTCACTGCAATAGCAATGGTGCATTGTTACTAGAATTGTGCACAGCCCACAAGCTGACAATAACAAATACTCTTTTCCAGCTACCTCACAGAAAAACGACATCATGGATGCATCCCAGGTCCAAGCACTGGCATCAAATAGACTTCATCATTGTCAGACAGTCTGATAGACAAGACGTCAAAGTCACCAAAGCTTTATGCGGAGCTGACTGTTGGACTGATCATCGCTTAATCTTATCTAAGCTAAAAATATGCATCAAACCACTTAGACGGACCCGCTCTAATTCAAGGTGTATAAATTATTAAATTAAACCATTTTATAACTTAAAACAGATTTCCCGCGCCTTCCTGCGATTTACAAGGAGCTGCTGGAAATCTCCCGAAATCGCAAAATATACGAAAAATTCCTTAAAATATACGGAAATATATTCACAAAAATTGTCATTTTGGTGTGTCATTCAATATGGAAAACACCAATCTTACGCGCGGCATTATGCATCAGCCGTAATTGTGTAATCTAGTAAAAGAAGCTTCTCGCGCCTCAAACTAATGAAGAATTACCTGAGGTCAACAATTCTCAAAGATAGATTGAAACATTTGGTAATTCTTGCTATTGGACGTGATCTATGTAGGAAACAGAATTATAATGATATACTGTATGACTTTGCTACACGCAATGAAATAATGAATATAATGCATACAAACTCTTAAATTTCAATTGTTATCCGCTTCCCTACCCAAACTTGGCCCGCGAAATCCGTTTCGCATTGGGCCACAAAATGGATAAGTCCGGCCTGCTATTTACACACACACATATATATATATATATTACATATTACATATACATAGTAGATCTCTTTCCATGACTTCTCGGTCACAATGGTTAAGTCCGGCGCTGCTATTTAGTGTTTGTAAAATTTTTGTTTGTAAAATGTTTTACATGTTTCGGATGTTCCTTCAGAGTTGAAGATAGTTTACTTCCTAGTCCAAACCTCCCGCAGGACAAAGGGGGATGGGAGCGGGCAGGGTTGGATAAGTTTAAACGACAGTCCAGTGCGCAGGCAGCCATCCGTAGTGTGAATAATACTCTTGTTTTTTCTTGGGGTGACTATCCGCAGAAATAAGAGAGTGATCTTTCCTTTACTTCTTCTTCTCGTCCAAACTGTTGAGGGAAGAAGAGAATTATATATATTTATTTAGATGGTTCCCTTTTCGATTAAGTTTTATTGTTTCTAGAGCCACCATTCTGTCTAGCACTCAACTAGGTTTTAACTACAGTATCCAGCTGAATAGATAGATAAAAAAGCATAGGGAAGGTATAGGTAGAGGAAGGCCCAAAAAAGTGTTGACCATAACGGCATAATGGAACAGGTTTGGGTTAGGGTTGTGAATTAAATAACTGGACCGCTATTAAGAAGATAAGCAAATGTGGATGGGGTGAACAAAACTGAATTAACGGACATAAGTATAAAAGAAGGCCTACATGATGAAAGTAAAACTGTTGCCTATAGTTAAGTGACGGCCCATTAAAATTTTTCAGCTAGCTTGTTGTCAGATCGCATTTTTAGCGGCCCCCGAAAGGGGAAAAGACGCTATTAGTTTTGTGTGGCCTGTCTGTCCGTCGGTCCGTCCCGTTTGGATCTCGTAAACTAGAAAAGATAGTGAAAATCCGACATTACACTATTTTAGACCATTCAAAGTTCTGATGCAACGGCTACTATTTTTTTCTGAAAGAAAAAAATATAATTTTTTAAATCACTTATACAAGCAGTTTTTTCATAAAAATACACCACTTTTACAACTATTCACTATTAATAATAACAAACACTTGAGGCTCCTTATTAGAGGAGACAGCTAATTACCATATTTTAAACATATTTATGCAAACGGTTGTAGATTTTTTTTTGTCAAAATTTTTTTAAAATTTGTTTTGTTAAGTTATTTTACGAATCTCACTATCCAGGCTCTCTGCAAACTGCACCATACACCACCAACTGAAAGAACTTGACAACTCAGGGCTCCAAAAAAACGTAATAGTTTAATGTCAATAAATAACAGCCAATATTGTACAATTGGCAGCACATAACACAAGACTGTACAAATATCTCTCCGTTAATAGCCGTACCACCGTATCAACTCTTGCACTGGTCTCTCTGTCTCTTCTCGGACTTGTACTGAGCCGTCGTAACGAACCGTAGATCGAGAAGTTGTGTCTCACTGTCTCTGATACCTTCGCTCTTTATATAGGGTCCCTGCTGGCCTTCTCGAACCGGACAGAACGCCACTCGACGTTTCTGGGTGGTCAGATGACTTCAATTCTCGTGACGCTCCTGAGCTGTGTTCACGACGCCGATCCTTCCCGAACCGTCATGTTGAAACTCGTCTCGGCTGACCGTCGTAACTCGTCACGCTCGACCGCTCGTCAAGCGCTGGCCTGGGGCGATTGGCGTCGGCTGACTACACACACACCACTACCCCCATCTGTGCCACCACCAGGTTTATAACATTATGTAAGTTCTATTATACTAAATACTATATTTACACACATAAAAATGTTTACTATTTTTTGTAAAGATAAAAAAAATATTTAGTATGCATATAAGTCAGACATAGTATAAAACAACAATTAATAAGTACTTTTTCATATTGTTACGTGAACTGCACAGCTATACACATACGGAGAACATGGCCTAAGAAACAAATTTTTAAAATATTTTTTTTTATGGAAATGTTTTATTCTTGAGGAATAAGAGATTGGCCCTTTACAAAACAATTAGATATTCATTATAAGGCATCAGTTAGGCCAGGTTCACATCCAACCTCACATTCATTTTCACCTATCCAGCTGGACCGCGGGCACCACACCAGAACCTTTAACCTTTTTTTCTCCATTATTTTCTGTTATTTGTCTTTGATAGAATTTCATTCTGAAAATATTGAAACTTGCCCTTTTACCTGCCTGGGCGGACCACTTCGGGGGGCGATTTTCAGTTTGTGTCTCCACACAAACAGTCTTTGTAACCTTGTTAAGTATAATTTTTATCACATACTGTCCTCATTAACAAAGAATTTGTTAAAAAAAATAACAAAGAAGCTCACATTAGGCCCAATCTCTAGCAATCAATTTTTTTTTGTGTGGAAATAATAACTACAAAAGTTTTAATGTAAATAAATTAAACAAAACACGCGACTAGAATATATAATATCAACAATATGTTACTATCCAGGGAACGATTTGTCTGGAACAATTTGTCGGTGAACGAATTTTCGGTGAACGATTTGCATAATACAGGGTGGGGAATAAAGATCTCTCACATTTTGAATTAATCTACCAAAAGAACTTGGCTATCTAGAAAAAAAAGCTTAAATTACATTAAAAAATTAGTTTTGTTTTAATGGATTTTACCTTCACCACCTTCCCATATACCTCAGTCTGTTGGATCGTTGGGGCACCACACAAGATTTGTCTACCATCTTTCTCCATTCCTCTATGTCTTTTGCCGTGGATAGAACCTCTCTCAACGGCAGGCCCGTCCATTCTTTTATGTTGTCATCCCATCGCTTTCTCTGTCTGCCTCTTCTTTTTTTCCTGGTATGTTCCCTGAAGGAAGGTCTTTACGAGCCCCGAAGACGTTTACGTTTTTTTTACAATAATTAGCAGGTCATCGTGGGATTCAATCGCTGTAAAAAATATTGTCTCCAATCTCTTCGTTTGTGATGCAATCTCTAAATGTGATATCTAGGATCCTTCTGTAACATTTCAATTGCATTGCTAGGATCTTCCTCTCTAGCTCTGCAGTCAGCGCCCAAGACACGCAAGCATCTAAGAATGTGGCCATGACCAGTCTGATTTTGATCTCGAGGGCTATGCTTTTGCTTTTCCATATTGTTTGAGTGTTGCTGCTGGGTAATGTGTAGTTCAGGTTTGGTTCCTTCATCTGAGACGATAGCTCTGAAATAATTAAAAACTACTGACATTTGTCAGCTTTTCACCTCCAATGGTTATTCCCTTTAAAGCCCTGTTGGCTAATGCTAATTAAAAAAATTAGGCTTATATCAATCAAATTGCGCCGTTAATGGAGTCGTTCCCGGAATTTCTCCAAGACTCTACGTGTCATCTAAGGTGGTATTGCGTTGTATTTCCGTCAAATCGAAGAGTTCGAAGACGATGTCGGAAAACCTTTTCCTTTAGGTATCCCCAAAGGAAAAAATTCATATGGGCTTAAATCTGGTGACCTCGCCAACCACCCTACGTCCCTTAAAGAGATCAAATGCCCAAGAAACATTTCCCTCAACACTCCAAGCGAACGTCATGTCGTGTAGATGTGGTCCCATTCTGCCGAAACCGTACATGTTTTGTATCCAAGTCATCCAGCTTTTCAATATTTCAAGTACCGGACGGAAGTAACAGTTTCATCCCCTTCTTCAAAAAAGCATATGCCGATGGCACCAGAGTTCTACCCCAAACACGATGAGAGTGATCGGTCTTTCGTTGAGTATTATGCTCTTCCCAGTATCGACATTTGTGTTTTTTTACGTTTCCATTCATATGAAAGTGAGCCTCCACTAAAAAGAACAGCTGTAGCATGAACTTGTGGAAGAAAATTCGCACATAGGACTCTACTATTGTTATTAAAATAACAAAGGAGATGTGAATGCTCCTTTTTAAAGGAGGACTACGGCAAAGGCTGAGAAGAAGAGGTTTTTGCCCACCACTTCCTACGATTATTCTAGCTAACGTCCGCTCAATAAGAAACAAAGTGGATGAGATATGTGCCCATGTACGCTACGACCACGTTTTTAGGGAAAGTTGTCTATTGGCTTTTACTAAGACATGGTTAGAAGAGGATGACAACGACAACCTGATTGCTATTGATGGTTTCTCTTGCGTGAGATCTGACAGAACGGCTGAGTCTAAGAAGAAGAAAGGTGGGGGGCTGTGTGTACATCAACCTCAAATATTGTACCAACTACACGGTTAAAAAGAGAATGTGCTTTCCGGATCTAGAACTACTGGCGCTCTCATCGAGACCTTTTTAGTTGCCACGAGACTTTGGTGTTATTTACATAGTCCTGGTTTATGTTCCGCCTACAGCCAAGACGGAAGTTGCAGATGCAATCATCGCTGACGTAGTGCATGAGTTTCAGACAAGGTCACCGGACGCACCAGGGTGATTTTACCCACCTTCTATCAACACATCTCATGTCCGACAAGAGAGAACAGAACTCTGGACTTATGTTACTGTAACATCAAAGGAGCATTCACATCTCGCGAAAAGCCACCACTAGGATCATCGGACCACAAAACAGTACAACTGCTGCCTACTTACCGCACTAAACTTAAAGAAGGAAAAATCATTCAAAAAAACGTACAAGAATGGACTCAAGACAATATCCTCAAACTACAGGGATGTCTAGACTGCACTGACTGGAATTTGTTTAAAGAGACCACTTTAAATCTGGAAGAATGGATCGACGCAGTGACAAATTACATCAAATTCTGTGAAAACATGTGTATCAGTACTAAGAGCATCAAGATATACCCCAACAATAAACCATGGGTCACTGCAAAAATAAAACGGGAAATAATAAAAAAGAAAAGAGCATATATGAGTGGCGATGGATAGACAAGGAAAAGAGCTCAACGAAATCTCAACGTCGTTCTTCTTGAGGAAGGGAGGGGAAACTACCGCACCAAGCTGGAAGACTCGATTAAGACAAGTGACATGAGACAGGCGTGGGGCATCATGAACAAAATGGCAGGAGCACAAGTCAAATTTAAAAATAATCTTGCTACAAGAGAAGAAAAAACATTAGCCAACGAGTTAAATGATTTATATTGTCGCTTCGACACGAAAGATTTTAATTATCTAAGACTCAAAGCCCTTGAGGATGTCAATGTTAACAACTGTTTAGAATTAGCGATTACTAAAGAGCAAGTTTGTAACATTTTCAAAAACGTCAACCCAATGAAAGCTGGTGGGCCTGATGGAATAAAAGGGCGAATCTTAAAAGAATGTGCTGAACAACTAGCTCAACCTTTCCAAGATATTTTTTCTACTTCATTACTAAACCATGAGATACCACCTGTGTGGAAGTCATCTATAATTGTACCTGTGCCAAAGATTTCCAAACCGAAGGAAATGAATGTTTCACTTACTTCCATTGTGTCTAAATGTTTAGAAAAATTGGTTAAAATGTTTCTTCTGAATGATCTTTGTAGTAAGTTAGACCCTTTACAATTTGCTTACCAAAAGGGTAAAGGTGTAACGATAGTCCTTTTTGCGCCTTCACAAAATTAGCTGATGATGCGGCTCTTCAGAGAGCTCAGACGTAAATGAGTATTTCAGAGAAATAGAACACATTGACAAATACTGTAAAGATAATTTTTTATTATTAAATGTAAAAAAAACCCAAAGAAATGATAATCGATTTTCGTAGGGAAAAGAAGGAAAATGCTGGTGAGACTATTGAAATAGTGCAAACCTTTAAATACCTTGGTACTATCCTTCCTAGACAATAAACTAAATTTTACTGCAAATACTGAATAAAACAGCAAAAAAGGGCAGCAAAGATTACGATTATTAAAAAAACTGTCCTCGTTTATTGTTGACGAAAAGGCCTTGGCTATGTTTTATCACGCTCACATCTGCAATATTTTAAGTTTCAATATCACTGCCTGGTATGGCAATCTGAGCATTAAAAATAAAAACAAACTTTATAGAATCCTAAATGCTGCTGGTAAAATCACTGGCAAAAAACAAACCCCATTTGGGCAGTTGTTTGAGACAAACATTTAAAAAAGCTAACAAGATCCTCGAAATAAAGAATCACCCTTTGTGTCAGGATCTTGTGATTTTACCATCACAAAAGAGATACAAGACACCGATGGCAAAGACAAACAGACACAAACACTCTTTTGTTCCCCTGGCAATCAAATCATTCAATAAGAACAATCTGATATAAACTTTGTCACATGTAAATTATGAGTGAGTCTGGTGTGAATGTACACTTTGGTTTCTTATAGTTATAATGTTTTTTGTTTGGTGTAATGCACAGATTGCAAGACAAATTTCCATGCGGACAATAAAGATTATTATTATTACTATTATTATTATTATTAGTATAGTTTATTTTGCTGAGTAATTTCATAATGTATTTGTTTTATTAAAAAAAACAACTCATTATCAAAATACCATCAATTTCAGGTGACGGGCATCAGACTTGGTACTGCATTGATGAGCTTTGCCAACATGGGAGTTGCTATAATAATATCTTTTATTTATGGCTGGAAACTGACACTAGTTATACTTGGGTTTATGCCCTTCATTGCTCTGGGTGGAGTGATGCAAATCAAGCTACTTGCAGGTCAGGCTGGAAAAAATAAAGAGGCTTTGGAAGATGCAGGAAAAGTAAGCAACTTTGTATTTTATTTTATTATTATTTTTTATATACAAAACTAGGTTTACCCAACGATTACACCCTTTGATTTTTTCCCCGATAAATCGATTTACACTCATGTTTGAAAATTCCAAGATATTCCAAAACCTCTTAAGACTTAAGCATGAGCCCATTTTCTGATCCCCTGCCAAAAGATGAAGTGATAAATTTTGGCCAAATTAAAGCTATTTTTAACATCAAACATATTTTGTTTATTTTTGCTGGAATCTCGTTTTTTTTTTTAGTTTTAAAACGCCCACCCACGCACACACATATTTTTGGCTTATTAATTCTAGTGCGTTTATTATTGTATAGACACTTTCTGTTTGCCATTTCAATGGAATACCCGCAAGATAACGTTTCCCCACGCAATGTTCATATTGTTTGCATAAAAAAGTCAAAGAAATAAATATCTTATTAAGGCACGTTCGACTACCTAGAGGAATAAATCAATAAATAGCATTACTCAGTACAAAGCGTTTATTTCCATTAAGTACAAATGGAAGGAAGAAAATGTCTTGCATGGAGTTTAATAAACTCTTCTCTTTTTGTAGGTGTGATAGATAAACTGGTCTGATAAACATAATGTGTAATTTTAGTCTTTAATTCTCTACAATTTTTCATTGAGTACTTTGTAAGCCTGAATTTTAATGTTCACTTTGTCTAGTATTTATTTTTATTACTTTGCAAGGCTTTTCTATTTTGTCCTTCTATGGGGTTGAACGTTTCTGGTAACACTCACAGGGTCTTGCAGCGTTTTTTCGAAACATAAAATAATATTTAGGAAGCAAAGAAAGCGGAAGAGTCGAGAAATCCAATAAAAAAAAAACGCGTACAAACAGGACATGTGGTACAAAAGACTTTTTTCTTTGCTTTATCGACATATGTTTTAAATTGCCCTTTCATTAAATAAATTAAGAAAACTGATAACAACATTATTATATAGAGTTTTATCAGACTGTGTCAAAATCGCCCTGTATTTACCATACCATACAAATGGATTGTCATACGATGTAAATCTATTGTTATATGCTTTCAAAATAATTTCAGTTTTGATCTGTGGCATTTTAGGTCTCGAGAGACGATCTTTTCCCTTTGCAACTTCTTGTGCTACAAAGTAGGCCAATCCTTGATACACAGCTGCGATCGCAGGTTGAGCATATGTGATCACCAGGCGCCGTTGCATTATCACCCTTCTTTCTGCTTCTGTAGTGTATGGCATCTGCAATCCGAGACCCTTCCTTTATGCTCTCTCTCCATTCAGTGCTACTTTTCCTGTCAGGACTGAGTTCTGGTCAGCCTGGGTTTCCTGTTTACTGTAGAGGAGAAGGGGGGCAATTCAGGTTGTTGACTTCAAAACTGTTATTGTTTTGGATTGTTTTACTTGGTGAGATGTTTTTGTTGATTTGTGGACTTTTGAAAGTGTAGACTCTAATCATTTTTCTGTGTTGTCATGATTCAGTCTATGGAATATTAAGCTGTTATATTTTAACTGATACTGGATATTTCAATTGCCTGAACTGATCCTATATTATAGTACAGTGTATGTAATAAACATGTTATATGTCTGTGAATTGGCATTCTGAACTTTTATTATGTCGTTGTATGTGTCGTTACGGTATTGCCCAGGACTTGGGTACATTTAGTAATCAGCCTTAGAGTACACATACGTATATTAGAGAGGAAAGGAGTCTTGACATTTTGGGGGCCTGTCCAAAACAACTACATGCAATGGATGCATCAATCTCCAGTGAAGTTGCATGACAGTACTGTAACCTGAAGTATCTGCTGCATCCAGACAGCGCATATCTCTGAGTACTGTAACCTGAAGCATCTGCTGCATCCAGACAGTGCATATCTCTGAGTACTGTAACCTGAAGTATCTGCTGCATCCAGACAGCGCATATCTCTGAGTACTGTAAACTGAAGTATCTGCTGCACCCAGACAGCGCATATCTCTGAGTACTGTAACCTGAAGTATCTGCTGCACCCAGACAGCGCATATCTCTGAGTACTGTAACCTGAAGTATCTGCTGCACCCAGACAGCGCATATCTCTGAGTACTGTAAACTGAAGTATCTGCTGCACCCAGACAGCGCATATCTCTGAGTACTGTAACCTGAAGTATCTGCTGCACCCAGACAGCGCATATCTCTGAGTACTGTAACCTGAAGTATCTGCTGCACCCAGACAGCGCATATCTCCGAGTGTGTACTAATGAAAGAGTTCAAGTACATAAGGAGCGGAAACTCGTCGTCTGTATTTTAGGCTGTTACTATCTAATAATAATGATTTAACTTGCCGAATGTGTTCACTATTAGCAAGTCATAGTAGCACCCCTTCGTACGTCTAAACATAAGTGGATATGCATGGCCAATTTCGTTCCCCATAATTGGTTTACCAATACGCTCATTTCTTGTATTATACTGAAGAAGCTGCTGCTGGATCTCATACTTATATGAATTTAACTTTTGTGGTACATTCCAAGTACCGCGCGTAGGTATAAAGCCATGTTGGGATTACCTGTTGGAAATACTTTAAATAGACTAAGAGAAATCACATAATTGGATAACCTTAGACTATTGTCTTTAACTTTTGGAGTACCAGTTGAACAACATTAGTAGGAGCAGAGGTATTAATATTGTTTTAAATTTGCTTTAATTTTTTTTATGTAACTACTTTGCAACTATATCATTTTGTGGGGTAATATTGTAATAAAGAAATGTCAGAGTTTATACCTCGTCCATTTGAGAAGATAGTAGCCCAGGCTCAGATGTTGGGGTTTAATGAAAAAACGTTAAAGAAATTTATAGATGCCCAACCGAAAATTGACTTAGATAGACTGACAAGGGAAGCGGAGGAGAGAAGACATATAAGAGAGATGGAGGACAAACAACTAGCAAGACAACATGAAATGGATAAGAAAGACATTACAGTTAACGACAACCACCAACAGAGTAAACAGTTAGACAAAAACCTAAAATGCATGACATACAACGAGGACTTGTTATTCTACTTAGAACTGTTCGAAACGACTGCTACTGCTAACGAGATACCCAAGACAAGATGGCCACTTGTTCTCACTCACAAATTAAATAAAAAACTAAAATTGTTTATGATACAAACAAAACTGATACATAACACTGACTATGACTTTGTTAAGGGGGAGCTCCTAAAACAAGCCCAACTCACGGAAGAAGCCTACCGAACACTGTGGCATGAACTTTCCCCAAATACGGACGATATGAAAGATTTTTATGTCCATTTGAAAAGGACATTTGACAACTGGCTTAAAATATCACAAACCCCAATGACAGTAGACGGTATAATTGACCTTTACAGTGTGCTATCTTCTGAGGCACTGAAAGATATTTTGCTACGAAAGCCTACTTCAGCCCAAGAGGTCTTAGACTGTATTGATCAATTTAGAGATGACACGAAAGGCTCTACACTTATTGTAAAGGGAAGTAACTAAGTAACTAATAACGATATCTCATATGTAGCATTTGGTGCCACTGGTCAATCTAACAGTCGTCGCCCGAATAATATAAACACAGAGGGGACACAAGTGATATGCTATAGATGTGGAAAGGGCGGACACATTGCTCGATGGTGTCGGGTAAAGCTAAATGAGAATAGAGGTCCAACACAGCAAATGACTAAGAGCATTACCAGAAATGGGTCAACAAGTGGGATTGTTTGCATGTCACACTGATACATTAATTTTTTTAGATTATAAAGATAGATCAGTTGGAGGATTGAAAATAGTGAAGGGGTTTTTATAAGATCGAAGGGTTTCTGTTCTAAGGGATACTGGGACGAGCATAATTGAGGTACGAGAAAGTTTAATAGAAGAAAGTCAGAAGATAGATGGGTTTTTCACTTTAAAATTAATAGACGAACAAACCTCTCAGTATCCACTTGCTTGGATAGACATTGATACTCCATTTCTAAAAGGAGTTTTTGTGGCGGCCATGTTCAAGGACCCGATTGCAGATATTATTATTTGTAACGTTGATCAGGCTAAGGCATTTTTGTATGGGGATGTTGTTACTAGGGCAATGGCGAAAGCAGAAGACACTAGGGTCAAATCGGAAGATAATGACAGGATTGGTTTAAGTAAGTGGATGGAATGGGACAGTGATTTTAGAGAGGATCAAAGAAATGATAGTTCGTTAGTTAGATTATGGGAAAAAGCGAAAGCAGGAACGGTCGAAGATAAGAAGAAGGGATTGGTATCGTTTATAGTTGAAGAAGGTCTACTTTACAAAGAATTTGAAAGAAAAGATAGCCCTGGGGTATAGAGCGATAACTTGTAATTCCTACGAATAGACGTGAACTAGTGTTAGAAATAGCACACTATACACCCTTAGCTGGACATATGTCTATAAATAGAACCAGGTATTGGGTATATTCACATTTCTTTTGACCAGGTGTAGATAAAGATATAAGAACATACATTAAATGTTGTGACCTTTGTCAAGGAGGTAAACACCCAAGAAAAGCTGGAAAGGTAGAACTAGGGCGCCTGAATATTATTTCCACTCCATTTACTAAAGTTGCTATTGATATCATAGGACCACTCCAAATGACAGATCGAAAGAATAGATTCATTTTAACGTTAGTTGATTTGGCAACAAGATGGCCGGAAGCTGTACCACTACCTAATACAACAACAACATTAGTAATAGAAGCTTTAAGTGCTGTTTTCACTAGAATAGGGTTCCCTGAACAGATACTCTCTAACGACGGACCTCAGCTCAGATCCGAGTTATACAAAGAAATATGTCAGTCTTTTAAATTAAAGGTTGTTAAATCAACCCCACTCCATGCTATGTCAAGTAGGGGCGTAGAACGCTTCAACGGGACTTTGAAATGCATGCTGAGAAAAACGGCTGAAGCAGAACCAAGAAATTGGGATAGAGTTATAAATGCACTTCTGTTTGCGTACAGAGAGGTACCAAATGAGTCATTTCCCCTTATGAAATGCTATATGGAAGAAAAGTCTATGTCAATTCTAAAAGATCTTTTTACTAATCAACAGGTAGAACCCGAAATAAAGAATCTGTTTGACTATTTATTAGATCTAAAAAGTAGGCTGGCTTTGGCTTGTCAAATAGCTCAGAATAATAGCTCGAAATGTAAAGAAAGTTATAAAAGGTATAATAGAAATAGCAAAGAAAAAAATATTCAAACAGGTGATTCTGTGCTTTTACTGAAACCACAGAGGGAGAACAAGTTAGCCTTGCACTGGCAGGGGCCTTATAAAGTAGAAAAAAGAATTAGTAAGTTCAATGTAAAAATAAAGAATGTAAAAATAAAGAATGGCAATCGAGCAAAAATTCTTCATGTTAACAGACTTGTAAAATATGAAAAAAACAACACTGAATGTAAGGTTAGGGAAAATAATGATCTACTACTTGCTGGAACTGCGTCACATGTCTCGAATGTGGGTCAAGGGGAAGAATTATTACATGCGTGCATAGTGTCCTTTGTAACCGACCAAGAAGAGGATAACCATGAGGATGAAATTACAGAGTTACCTACTCTTGAGAGTACAAATTCCAGCGAACATATAATATCAATACTGAATTAACTGAATCCCAAAGAGAACAAATTCAGAAGCTTGTTGAGAAGTATAAAGATATAATTACTGATATTTTTTTTTGTTTGGTGTAATGCACAAATTGTAAGACAAATTTCCTTACGGATAATAAATATTATTATTATTATTATTATTATTATATACCGGGTAAAGCAAAGGTTAAAGCATTCAACATTGAGCTCACAACAGAAAAGCCTATTACACTGAGGCCATACGCAGTTCCTATTCATATGAGAGATGTCTTAGACAAGGAGATAGAGAACATGATTCAAATGGACATTATTGAAGAGTCTCAATCGCCCTATGCATTTCCTGTTGTTTTGGTTAAGAAAAAAGACTCCACAATACGTACTTGCATAGATGTTCGGAAATTAAACGCTGTTACCAAATTTGACGCGGAGGCTATTCCAGACCAAGAAGATCTTTTCTTACAACTTAATAGTGCCATTTTTTTTACAAAGATAGATCTAACAAAAGGCTTCTGGCAAATACCAATAGAAGAGAATAGTAGGAAATACACTGCATTCAGGGTACCAAGTGGTCACTTTCAATTTAAATACCTACCGTTTGGTCTGCTTAATTCTCCTGGTTTTTTTAATCGCACTGTAAGGACCATACTTAAAGCACTGGAAAATGTTGTGTTTTATTTTGATGACATTTTTGTATTAGGGCATGACTGGTCATCACACTTAATAGCACTAGAGAAAGTGTTGCCCAGACTAAAAGAATATGGGTTTACTACTTTGATGGCCTTGTTCAGGGTGTCTTGAGGTCAACTATAGATGACTGTTGAATTTCAATCAATTACTCTGCAAGCGTTTGAGTTTTATTGTTCGGGTGTATTCAGTGTAGTTGATCAACAATACAGAATAAACAAACCATGAGTGAAGAGATGTGGTCAACACTGATGAACAATTTATAAGACATTTATTCCAAGAAAAGGCCACAGTAAAGTCTCTGTCAAATAAACACGTCTTCTATTCCAGTCTCTAACCCAAAATATCGCAAACGTCACTAGTCCCGTTCAATATACGTCTTCTATGGTGCGTCGCTAAATAACAAATACTATAAACTAGGTGTCTAACACTATCAAGCCAAGCAAACTTGAAATCGCGTATCCTAGAATAACTTTCTTGGGTAATATTGTAGGTGAAGGAAGCATATAACCAGAACCCAATTACAAAGACAAGGTTTTAAATATAAAAGCACCAAAAACGAAAAAAGAGGTTCGATGTTTGCTAGGTATTGCTAATTTTTATAGCAGATTTATTCCAGCTTTTGCGGAAATAGTATTTCCAATTACTGGATTGTTAAAAAAAGAGACGCCGACGAGGGTCAATTGGACTCCCGAATGTGACCGGGCATTAAGAAAAATTCAAATGTGCATGACACGGGATCCTTTACTGAAATAAATTACCGGACGTTAATAGACCATTTATTGTGCAAACAGACTCGTCGGACATAGCCATATCATGTTGCAGGAAGTAAAAGGAAAAATCCATCCTGTCAAGTTCTTAAGCAGAAAACTGTTGCCCAGAGAACAACGGTATTCAGTAATAGAGAGAATGCCGTGCCATTGTTTGGGGGGGGGGAGGAGGTGCAACGCTTTTCCAGATATTTATATGGTGCTAAATTCACAATTCAATGTGACCATAGACCACTGGCCTTTCGAAAGAGAGCGACCTATGGGAATAATAGAATTTGTCGTTGGGCGCTATTATTACTGTCACAACGTGTGTTGTGGTGCCGGGGATTTCACTTGAATTAAAATAGTTGAATAAATGACGATCTAGGATTCACAATAAAAGATTCTTTGTTAAAACACAACTCTGGAACTTTATTTAAATATAAAACGTAAGTACAGCTTATGTACAAGTTACAGATCAATAAGCACAAAAAACATTACAAAGGCTTTAAATCAGAGCTCTTAGTAAACGCGACTGTCTACTAGGAAATTCTTTCATCGACTGGCGTTCTTTCTACTCTCGTCAATTCTCTTGCGCTAAAATGTCTTTATTTATTTTCAAATCAACCAATAGATTTGCAACATCGTAATTACGTCTCGGGTAAAACCTGAGGCGCTGTCAAGGATCTAGATTTGTGGGGTAATTCCTGAGGCTCAGTCAAGGGTTTATATTTCTATTTACACACAAGCTTTTAAATGTGAAATATACAAATAAATCTATAATGGCATCTGTGACATATTACCCCTCCCCTCCATTTAGCATTTGTATGGTAATAGAAATGCTCATATGTATTAAAATATTTAAATATACATAAGATACCATACATGAAATTATAGAAAAATGGTTGAGGTAACATATGACAATGCTCTGAAAAATAAAGTCAACTTGAAGATAACATTTAAAAAAAATGTAAATGCAGTGTCAGGTATATGAGAACAAAATTATTGATGACTTAGAACACCTGTTTCACTATTCAAGTGGTTATGAAAATGAGACAATATCAAAAGTTGTACAAAGCATAATACTTGAATAAATTAAATCTTGAATTGAATGAGTTACTTCTCTTCATGGTGCTTCATGATAAAATTAAAATATGACAATACAAAACTGATATACTACACCTGTGGAAGAAAAATATATACACAATTATGTAAAGAATTAAATACATCTGGAAAGTGTGTCAGCGAAGACATTCTCACGTCCAGGAATTGTCTTAACCTCAAATTGGTAGTCTGTGAGTTGTAGACTCCAACGAGTTAAACGACTGTTCGCTAACTTCTTTGAGTTCAGAAATGCTAGTGGTGCATGATCAGTTAGGAGTGTGAAATGAGCACCTAGTAGATATCTGGAGAACTTGGCTATGGCCCATACAATGGCTAGACATTCACGTTCGATGGTTGAGCATCTGGTTTCAGCTGGTGACAACTTCCTGCTGATGAAAAATACTGGGTGCAAAGTCTCTTGGCATTTCTGTGAAGTGTCTTGGTATTTCTGCATTAGGCATGCACCTATAGCTGAAGATGAAGCATCTGTGGCGAGGTAAAATTGCTTCTCTGGATTCGGAAGTTTGAGAATAGTGTCTCTTGAGAATTCAGCTTTAATGTTCTCAATAGTGGTATGTAACTTTGTAGACCATGGAATCTTCGTTGGCTGTCCTTTCTTAGTGAGTTCAATCAATGGAGCTATGAGTGCTGTGTAACCTGGTATGAAATGTCTGTAGAAATTACACAGACCCAAAATACTTCTCACTTGCTTTTTACTGGTGGGGACTTTGATGTCTAGTATGCGTTGAATAATGTTCTCTTGTGGTCTCAGCGAATTGTGGCTGACTTTATAACCCAGGAAGGATATTTCTGACATGGCTAGTTCTACTTTACTAGGCTTTATGGTAAAACCATGTTGTTTCAGTATGCTGAAAACTTCTTGTAGTCCTTTGATATGTTCGTTCCATGTCTTATGGAATATGCAAATGTCATCTATATATGACACTGTGTCAGAGCGATTGCCTAGTATGCTGTGAATGGCTCTATTAAAGGTGCTGCTGGCGTTGACTAGACCAAATGGCATGAAGTTGAAATGGAATAGCCCATAAGCTGTGGTGAATGCCGTAAACTGTTTGCATTCTTGTCTGACTGGTATTTGGTAATAACCTCTGGACAGGTCTATTTTGGTGAAGAACTTTGCCTCTGAAAATTTGGTCATAAGATCTTCAGGATTTGGCATAGGATATGAGTCGAGTTGGGTTATTGTATTCAACTGTCTGAAGTCGACACACATTCTTGGAGTTGTCGTTTGCTTCCGTTTGACAAGAACTATTGGTGCGGCATATGGAGAGTTGGAATGTTCAATGATTCCTTGCTCTAATAGTTGGTTAATTTCTTGTTTAAGAAAGTCTCTGTAGTGTACTGGTAATGGGTAAGGTCTTGCTTTTGTAGGCTTGGAATCAGTAAGTATTATATTGTGTTCCGTAATTGACGTTTTGCCTGGAACATCTGTAAATATGTCTGAATTTTCTTTGAGAATGGTAGTCAGTTCTTTCTGCTTTTGCGGTGTCATTGAATTGAGTTTGATGTCTTGCCAAAATTCAGTTTGTTTGGTAGTTGTTTGTGGCATATTGATGTCGTCAAATTCAGACGTGTCATTTTCATCTTCTTCTGGTATGACTGCAAGACATGATATGGCTCTTTCATTTTGTTCTGGGCTTGTGGTACCTTCTGTTATTGTGTTATATTTTTGTAACATGTTGACGTGATAGATTTTCTTTTTGTTGTGTATGTCTATCTCATAGTCAACATCTGTTATCTTTCTGAGTACGGAGAATGGACCTTGCCATTTGATGAATAGTCTGTTGCTTTTGTCTGGTAGTAACAGACATACTTGATCTCCTGGTTCAAATTGTTTCAGTGTTCTGTTTCTATTGACTCTCATTCTGGTATTGGAGTTTGCTATGGCTGTGGCTTCATTTGCTTTTTCACATGCAGATATGACTATGTTTCTGGTATCTTGCACATGTTGAAACGCTGTCTTGGTTTCTGATGAGATTGAGTTTTGGCGAATAATAGCTTCTTTGAGGATTGCCATCGGTCCTTGTGGGTTGGCGCCATAAACCATCTCGAAAGGTGAGAATCCTGTAGTTTCTTGAGGACTTTCTCTGTATGCAAACAGAGCTGCTGGTAGCAATAAGTCCCAATTCTGCGGATTGTCGTGTGCTATTTTTTGAAATGCACCTCTTCAACGTACCGTTGAATCGTTCGCAAAGCCCGTTGCTTTGGGGATGGTAGGGCGTTGTGAACTTCATTTTGATGTGGTACATGTTCATGAAGTCTTTGGTAATGTCAGCTGTGAACTGTGTGCCTCTGTCGGAGAGGATAACTTCTGGGAAACCAATTCTGGAAAATATCTCTGACAAAGCTCTGGTGATGTCAAGCGCTGTAATGTTGACTAGAGGTACTGCTTCTGTCCATCTTGTACATGTGTCAATCAATGTCAGGACATATCGATGGTTTCTTGCTGAAGCTACTGGCATAGGACCAATCAAATCAACTGAGACTTTTTGGAATGGCTTGTCTGTCAATTCCATATCTTGAATTGGTGCCTGTGATTTGTTGTTCTTAGGTCCTTTGACTTGGCAAATATGACATGACTTCACGTATTTCTTGACGTCTTTAATGATACTTGGCCAATAAAATTCTTTGAGGATTCTGGCTTTAGTTTTGACTACACCCATATGGCTGGCGTGTGGAATGTTATGTCCTGTTGCCAGTATTTCTTTTCTGTATTTCTGTGGCACTATTATTTGCTGAATGGTATTGTCTTTATGCATGGCATTCTTCACCAGGAGGCCATCTTGAAAATATGGTTTATTTGGTAGATTCAGCTGTTTGTTTGCTTGAGCCTTCTGATAAAGTATTTGTAATGTTGGATCTCGTTTCTGTTCTTCTTTGAAGTCATCATGTGTGAAATATGACTTGTCTTGATGGACTTCAGTTTGACCAGTTAGAGTTCTTGTATCATTGTTAGAGACTCTGGGCATGTAGTCTTGTTCTTCAAAGTTCAACAATGGACATTCGGGAATTGGAGGTGGACTTATGACCGGTAGGGATGGGCATGATGTAACTGGGGGTGTCCATGTTGAATGTTCTTGACTGTTGCTGGCTACTGGACTAGTAACTGGTTCTGTTGCATTCTGCATAACTTGCGTAACTGAGGTAGCCATGTGATTATTTTGGCTAACTTGTTCAAGTGCCAAATGTTCTTGTTGTCTGGACATGGATCTTGTCATTACTGCCAAACATTTTTGACCTTGCTCTATGGCATTTGTCCATTCAGTAAGTTCTTGAGGAGTGCATTCTTTAACTCCCTCTATGTTTCCAATGATTAGGTCCACTGGTAGATTGGGTGTTACTAATGCTTTTGTTTAACCACTGAAGAATGGTGTAGTAACATATAAATGATGGCTTCAGGTAACTTGCTGACAGTTCCGTTGAAGGCAGTGGCTTGGACGTGGTTGCCTGTGAAACGGTTTGCGTGTACGAAGCGTTCATGTACTAATGTGGACTTGCTTCCGGTGTCACGAAGAACTTCCACCTTCTTGTCTCCTACAAAGCCTGGATAAAATTTTAGACCATTGGACTTTGCAATGACTGTCATAGTTGAATGCTCATTGTAATATCTTCTGTTATATGAGCTTCTGTTTGGCATATATTGTGGTCTGGAGTCCTGTGAATGACTTCTGTAGCGAGGTTTGTTATCTGGTTTATTATTTCCAGGTGCTTTGTTGAGATTGTATTGCTCTCTATTGCTGTATCTTTGAGTTGGTGATGTGGGTCTATCAAAATTTTGATTTTTGGAGACTGCCTGTTTTTTCCAACATTCATGAGTTTGGTGACCCTTTTTATGGCAATATGAACATTCTGTGGTTCTGCTGCGGCATTGAGACGTGAAATGCCCTAGTCTATGACATTTGTTGCATTTGATTTTGTCATCTGACTTATATCTTGCATTTTTGTCTTGAGCAAAGCAGACAAAATTTTCTTCAACAGATGGTTTGACTGACTTGTTTGGATAGGCTGCTTTATATTGTCTCATGATCTTGGTTAATGTCTGGATATCAGTAGGATTTCTCTCTATAATGTAGGATTGAATATCTTCTGAGTGAGCATGGGTGATGTTGTCGATAATAATATGTTGACGAAGAGCTTGGTAACTTTTTTCTATTTTGGCCATGGATACCCATCTATCAAACCACATTGACATATTAGCTACAAAAATTTGAGGATCATCATTTTGCTGTGGCCTTTCATTATAGAATTTCTTTCTATAGTTGGCTGAAGTTGCTCCGTATTGGCGCAGTAGAGCTTCTTCCATATCAGAGTAAGTGCTGCGTTCATTGATGGACAGTTGTGAGCAAATGTTGACAGCTTTGCCAGTCAATAGGGTGAGGAGTGAGCTCGACCAATGTGCTTCAGGTAGACCGGATGTTGTAGCTATTTCTTCAAATCTTATGAGATACGAGTCCATATTGTCAATGTTTTCGTTGAAAGCCGATATTTTGTTCATTAATCTGTATTTGTCAAACATATTTGAGTGACCTTGAGTTGGAATGCTTTCTTTATTTTCTTTATTTTGTTTTTCGAATTCCATTTTTTCTTTTTCATGTTGCCTTTGTTTCTCAGCGTCTTGCCTTTGTTTTTCAGATTCTTGCTCTTGATATTCTTTCTCTTCTTGGCGTTCTGCCCACAGGTCTGGCTTAGGAATTTGCTTCTCTTTTGCTAATTCCATCAATTCAAGGAGTCGTTGTGTTCTAGAACCGGAAGCCATATTTAATTTTTTTGTTAGTTTCTTGTATTGGAGCAAAATATACAATATCTGGATTTTGGCTTTATCTCAGATATAATAATAATATAGTGACAAAGTTCTTGAAGCCTCAATTTGCTAATAATGCTTGATAGTAAAATTGTATTTCACTGGAGTCGTAAGCTTCGATATATAGATCTATTGAGCCGAGTACTTTTTTTTACTGGTTTAACAGTTGGTTAAATCTGGTCTTCTGTTTACTTTGTGCCAGACAAATGATTATTTACTGGTCTTCTTTATAATGACTATAATGCTAGTTATTTGCTTTATTGGTCTTTTATATTGCCAGTTATTTGCTTTACTGGTCTTTTTTATAATGCCAGTTATTATGTATATTGGTCTTATTCCTTTTGCCAATTACATATAATAATAGATTTCGTGAGTTAGACGTAACTCTAACGAAAATCTTTATAAAAGAATTATCGATAATCAACTGACCTGTTAAACACAGAAATTCTGTCCTCCGTTAAATAAGAATGAAGTTCCTTTGAAGAGTTTAGAAATTGGTCCTAGATCTTGAATAAATCTCGTTAGAAGTTGTTCATAAACTTTTATTAGTCGGAGTGCCAGATGTCACAACGTGTGTTGTGGTGCCGGGGATTTCACTTGAATTAAAATAGTTGAATAAATGACGATCTAGGATTCACAATAAAAGATTCTTTGTTAAAACACAACTCTGGAACTTTATTTAAATATAAAACGTAAGTACAGCTTATGTACAAGTTACAGATCAATAAGCACAAAAAAACATTACAAAGGCTTTAAATCAGAGCTCTTAGTAAACGCGACTGTCTACTAGGAAATTCTTTCATCGACTGGCGTTCTTTCTACTCTCGTCAATTCTCTTGCGCTAAAATGTCTTTATTTATTTTCAAATCAACCAATAGATTTGCAACATCGTAATTACGTCTCGGGTAAAACCTGAGGCGCTGTCAAGGATCTAGATTTGTGGGGTAATTCCTGAGGCTCAGTCAAGGGTTTATATTTCTATTTACACACAAGCTTTTAAATGTGAAATATACAAATAAATCTATAATGGCATCTGTGACAATTACAATCATTTCATTTTAATGTAGAACATCTAAAGGGCAAACTAAATGTAATTGCTGACTTCCTATCTAGACTAACAGAATAGACCAACATGATATTGATTACAGATAACTGTTATTGTTTTGGATTGTTTTACTTGGTGAGATGTTTTTGTTGAATATAATGTAACTCATAATAAGGCAGTGTGGTTTTGTTCCTATTCCAGGACAGTTGGACTTTTGGATATAGATAGAGTCGAAGTGTAGACTCTAATTATTTTTCTGTGTTGTCATTATTCATTCTATGGAATATTAAGCTGTTATGTTTAATCGATACTGGATATTTCAATTGCCTGAACTGATCCTGTATTATATTACAGCGTATGTAATAAACATCTTATATGTCTGTGAATTGGCATTCTGAACCTTTATTCTGTCGTTGTATGTGTCGTTACGGTATTGCCCAGGACTTGGGTACATTTAGTAATCAGCATTGGAGTACACATACGTATATTAGAGAGGAAAGGAGTCTTGACATTTCCCCATCTGCTAGTGTCGATTTTGAAGTGCTTCATGTCGCGTTTGCATACATCCGTATAACGTTAAAGTGGGCGACCAGCGGCCTCCTATTAGATCGTGTCACGATCATCAAAGTTGCTAGATGTCACGTTGAAGATTAACTTGATCTAAGTTGCCAGTTAATAAGAGGATCATCTAGAAGTTGCTAGTCGATAAGACGATCTAAGTACACTATTATATATTCAATGAAGAAACTTCTCCTCGTCAAATACAAATACTTCAAAACTTGGAAAAGCTATTCACAATAGTTACAATGATATACTGTGATTGAATAAAACATAAAATATATATTTCTACTAAATTAAATGATCTACACAATAATATGATCATGTCATCTTTCTTTGAGTTCCAACACGAGACTTGCGGTAATATCTAGAATCTTTTCAGACCTTTGGGCGTTACCACGTGACTAATCTCTTCTTGTCGCTTGGTTAATCAATTGACCAATAAAATACAAATTAACGTACAATAATTAATATTTCTAACCAATCACATTTATTCCAAAACATAAGGTTGCTGCGTGCTTGGGATTCCCCGAGCTAGCTGAAATCTTGCCGCAAACCTTGAACTAAATATAGAAAAAGCGTACGTGACATACATAAATGGGAATCAAATTGGAGCATGTCTTTCCATCCAGAAAAATGTCAGTTATTAAGAGTAACAAAAAAACACTAAAACACATTAATTCCACTTATCTTATTCATGGTAAACCAGTAACACAGACTAAAAACGCAAAAAACCTAGGCGTTATAATAAATGAAAAACTCATGGAATTCCCATATTGATGAAACTATCAAAAAAGATCAAACAAAGCATTAGGGTTTTTTTTTTTTTTTATTTTATGAATCAAATAAGAACATAAAACTAAAATGTTTTTTAACCTTGGTTATGCCAATAATAGAATATACATCCTCTATTTGGGACCCCTCAACTCAAGAAAACATTAAGAAACTGGAACAGACACAACATTGAGCAGTGAGATTCATAACAAACGAATATTCACATTTGACTATAGAAACACCTTTAGTAAAATCACTAAATTTAGAAAGCCTTCAGGATAGAAGGCTTAAAAGTAAAGTAGCATTATACATAAAACACTGAACCATAATCTTCAAATACTAAAACAAAATTTAATAACATACTCAGAAAGACACAAAGATAAAGGTACATACCTCGTTCCATATGCTAGGACAAATGTGTACAAATGCTCCTTCCCTAGTGCTATTAGAGCATTGAATGGGTTGCCTGAGCTAGCAAGGAAAACGAGTGACTTGGTAGAATTTAGGTCATTGGTTAATGTGACAGGTTAGCGAAAGTGACGTTAGTTTGGCCGGTTTAATGTCTAGGGGATGATTATTTTTGAAATTATCACACACCAACCCGTCAGCATATAAATCGGGAGCAGGCACGCAACGAAACAAGCAATGAAAGAGAGATACAAAGTTAAAATTGAAGAATATTTATTTACATAAATATTTACATAGAAGAATAAAATGGGGGAAGGTTTGCATCTATCTCTAATCAATACTATATCTAATCATCACTCTCGCACTTAATAAGAGTATGTCACTTTGTCTTCTGAACTTAGCTGATCTTCCTGCTTGGGTCGCAGCTGGCTGTGTCCTAGCTTGAGGTTCTGCAGCTGTAGGTGGCGATCTAGCGGGTAGAGGGACGCCGGTGATACAGTTCTTGTGGAGTCTCAATCCAAAGTTCTAATATCTGCAGTGGGCACAGTAGGGCGGGTGGCCGGCTACCGTGGGCACAAGTGTATTGCGGCCAGAGCTGATCTGCCGTGGGCAGCGTAGTGAGCAGGATAAGTCCAGTGAGTTGTGGAGTTCAGGCGGAGCTATGACATCTCGCAGAGACTCTGGGTCTATAGGGACGTCGTGCCTAAGTGGAATTTCAAATAGGCAGGCAAGTATAGTCGATAGCACCGAGTAAATAGTTGAGTAGATCCAAGTAGGCAGTAGATGATACTCAATAGCAAATGGTGCAGTTAAATAGGCAGACACCTGAGGGAGGCTGCGGATAAATAAAGACAAGTTAGGACATGTCACTCATGCATCTTATTGATGCCTTCGACTGAGGTGCATTCGTCAGATTGGAAAAAATTGCTTTTGAGCACAATGGGAGATGATGACAAATGGGATTTGGAAAATAGATGGCTGATAGTAGCAATATAAAAATGTACATAAAAGGGGGAAATAATAATCTCAAATAAACAACACTAGTTGGAAGAGAAAAGAGGGGGGGGGGGAATGGACGGTGGTCAGCGACCATGACGCTATTGTTTTCACGTGGCCTTCGGCCATAAACAAAGGAGCGAGCTTGAATGCGGAGAGCGTCCGTTCAAGGGGCGCAACTCTCGTCAAGGTAGAATGACTAAAGGGGGAGATAATTCACATATCTTGTCTTAAGCGCAGTATTAGTGCGCTAGTAAAATTATCAAGGCGGTCAGCCGAGATAAGGGAAATAAAATAAGATGTACAAATATATACATGGTTCCATCAACGATCAATTGAGCAACGTAGCATTAATAGATTAATGCAATAGATAAATATATACATATGCCATGTTTATGTTTTCTACTTGCGACAGTGAGAAATACACAATGCACTAATTAAATATAAATGAAATAATAAAATACACATGATAATATCCATTGAGAAATATACACAAAGTAATTAAGTGAAACTGTGATTAAGTTCGGCTTACCACCAGGTATTCCTCTAGGAGTAAGAATGTATGAAATAGTCCAGACTCGATTGCCAGCGATAGAGAAATGAGCAGGTCTGGTTTGTATTAGTCTAACTTATAAAGGTCCTAAAGAGATGGTCGGAAACAGGAAATGTCCTAGGCTAAAGATAATCTCTCATGTGGGTGAATTTGACTCGAGATGGGAGTCGCACCTTGGAGTGTCACGAGGAGTGTTGACCCGAGTAATCTCTTTGATCAAAGAGAGACGTGGGAGAAGGGGGGAAGAAAGATTGACTTGCATTCCACCCAAAGTGGTGTCAACTGCGACTGTCAGACATCCGGCGGGTAAGACCAAAGAGACTGTGTGTTTATCTTTCCCCGATCAAGGGGAGATAAGTGAAAGGACGCGGCCTAGCTATATCCAAGGTGGTGGACTAATTCTAGCCTGAAGAGGAAAAGGTGGGGCGGGTGAAGAAATTGGGGATAGGACGGGGAAATAATTAAAATAAATAAATAATACTAATTAATGCTGTGATAAAATTGAGTGACTCTGACAGCAAGCTTTTGACTTGTCACAGTTAATATGCATGACTAAATGCATGACGCGTAGGACGTAATCATCTTCTGTTTTTTTTTTTTTTTGAAGTAACGTCTGTATCATACAAGATAAGAAGATAAGATAACACAATATATATATATATATATATATATTTATTTATTTATATATTTATATATATATATATATATTTATATATATATATAATTGTAACCCTATTCGCGACGCAATAGGGTTAACTGTGTGTGATCAGCTGACATATGTGCGCAGGCCAGTAATAGAGTTTAGCGTGCTATATCGAAGGGCAAGGGACAGTACTGGCATGAACTTTGCACGTGAATAGGACCCGGGTTATGGTCATCTGATCATAAGCATGCGTAAACCCGAGACACAGTGTGTGTAAGGCAGTTCAGTACAAGACAGGACAGCGAGTAGACTGGGCTGTTGGTCTGCCATGAACTCGGTCCTGATGGATTCCTGAAGTGAATGTACGATTCCAGGAAGAGACAGTAGAGTTTATTAGTTTAGTACGGTGATGTACAGTATAGCATTTTTTGTGTTGGTGTATTGCCAATTGTGTCATATTGGCTGTTTTAATTGACCATTATTATAGCACCAGATTATTTGAAGCTCTTGTTGTCAAGTTCTTGATGTGTTAGATGTGCTGTGTTGTGTTTAGCAGTGTTTATAGAACGCCTGATTAGGAGAGGATCGTAACACTGGTGTCAGAAGTGGGATTTCCTATGGCTTCTGTTAAACTGCTAGATGAACTGAATCTGAAAGAACTGAAACAATAGCTGAAATGGCCAGGACTGAAGTACTATGAAAGGAACAACGAAACTTTTAAAGAACGTCTCCGGCAAGCCCTGGTGGATGAAGAGGAAGATCCGAACACGTACCTCTTTGAACTCAAACCCGATGTGGTAGAGCTCTTGATCACATTTCAAGAACAGATGTTGGCTGGCTTTCAGAATGTGATCTGACTCGCAGAAAGAGACAGATGAAGAAACGAGAAGAGACCAGTAGTTCAACCAACGCTCTTGCTGTAGACGTATTTGATGTGAGTGCCTCCATCAGCCAGATAGAACAAGACAACGTTGTGTCTTACCCCAAGCCTGTAGCTGGGGACATTAAAGACATCTGTCAATCTGCCAGTGCTGATGAGAGGAACTCAAATCTTGATGGCTGCACCCAGATGTTAGGCAAGAACTTTGCGTGTCGAGTTTCGCAGGGAGAACGCATACGCAAAACTATCAATAATTTTATGGAAATCTATTTTGTTACAACAATTTCCAAATTACTGAGTCGCGAATGTTTCATTGTTGATCGCAATTAATTCGATCTGAGGATTCAATAGTTGGGATGGCGACAAAAATTCTTGCTTATTTACCACATCATGATATTGCTCATATCGGATGATTTCTTGAATTATCCCGTCCAAGGTAGAATAAATTTCCATCCGTAGCTCTTTCTTGTGTTTTACTACAGAATCTTCACCTTTTTCTTGTGACCAATACGTCTTTGAGAGGCGCGATGGCTGAGCGGTAAAGTGTTTAGCTTCCGAACCGGGGGTTCCGGTTTCGAATCCTGGTCAAGATTGGGATTTTTAATTTAGATCGCCTCTGAGTCCACCCAGCTCTAATGGATACCTGACGTTAGTTGGGGAAAAGTAAAGGCGGTTAGTCGTTGTGCTGGCCACATGACACCTTACCGTAGGCCACAGAAAAAGATGACCTTTACATCATCCGCCTTATAGACCAAATGGTCTAATGGGGACCTTTTTTTATCATTAGGTCTTTGAGGTCTGATCATCTCCAGATCTGTGGACATGCTTTCAGCAGAGGTAACACCGGCTACAGCGATGTCATCCCGACTAGTAGTTAAGATCAGTTAAGAATGGGTTTTATGTTTTCCGTTTAAGTGCGAAATGTCGAATAGATAATCCATTGCGTGTCCATTAATTTAGTGAAAAGAGCGACAAAACCCCCAGAAAATAAATGTAGTTTGTATAGTAACTAACAAACTGCCTGCTTCAGATCTAGTAGAAGATTTTTCATCTTAGTCAATGTCTCTAAAATTTCTATAATTAAAAAAAAAAATTAAACCATAACCACCTTGACGGCTTCTCCTCTGGCGCTCCACTGGGTTTTAATCAAGCGCTTTAAGGCTAGTTCCGTTTGTTTGTTTTTTTTTTGGTGAGGACGTCCTATCGGTGTGCTGAAGTTGATAAAAAGGTATGTAAACGGTCTAGTGTACGTAAAAATCATACTGAATTGATTTCAGATTCAGCCACCCGAATTCCTGCCAAATTCGGAGAATTTAGTTTTGTTATTACTGATGTACTGGCCTAGATCCACGAAATAGTAACACTTTCATAGAATTGGGCAACATTTTCTTTTGAGGATCTATATTAAACATGGAGAATGTTCCCTTCATTTTTATTTAAATTTTGCGGCAAAAATAAAAGTAGAGTATGAAAATGGGTTTACCCATTAAGCCGACATATTTATATCTATATTATAAAGTAGAATGTGTGGTGTATGTATGTATGTTACTTATAGACATCAAAACCGCTTGACCAATCTTGATAAAACTAGGCAGGAATGTTCCTTGGGTACCAACTTAGACCGTAGTGTATGTATTGTAGCCCTAAAACAAACTTAAGACCCTCAAAAAAAATAAAGTTGTCCGACTCTATTACAGCTATAGTATTTTATGGATCTACGCCATGTCTACAATGTTGACATGAGAAAAGATAGAAAGGATTTAGACCTAGATCTAATTTTAAGAAATACACTTTGCGCAGATAGTTTTTTACTTTGACACATGAAAATACAAAAGAAGATCCATTGATTTCATTATATAATAAAATTAACCTTCAATTTTGTGTTTCAAAAGCATTTTTTACATAAATTAGTTCCTTATATCTGTGACTACAGATTTCCTGACGAACATTCTTTCATTAGACAATACCGTAATGAATCGCGTACTAAATATTAATTCGTTTAATTGTTTACTTTATAATCCCATCCCTAGATCTAAAACTCTAATCCAACTCTAAGATGATAAAACTTCTCTTCGCACAGATAGTTTTATACTTTAACACATAAATATATTAATTAAAGTCCATTCATTTCATATTTTGATCAAATAAACATTCAAATTTGGTTTTCTAAAGCTACATTCGTTTACGAAAGCTGCGAAGCCGAGTTGAGATAGACCTAGATCTATATTCATTCATGAATCGCGTACTAAAAATTATTTCGTTTAATTGTTTGTTTTATAATCCCATCCCTAGATCTAAAACTCTAATCCAACTCTAAGATGATACAACTTCTCTTCGCACAGATAGTTTTATACTTTAACACATAAATATATTAATTAAAGTCCATTCATTTCATATTTTGATCAAATAAACATTCAAATTAGGTTTTCTAAAGCTACATTCGTTTACGAAAGCTGCGAAGCCGAGTTGAGATAGGCCTAGATCTATATTCATTCATGAATCGCGTACTAAAAATTATTTCGTTTAATTGTTCACTTTATAATCCCATTTATTTAACAAAGCTATCGCTCTTTTCGTTTTTAATAGATAAGAATGTATCGACTTCGCGTAAACCCATTTTCGCAAAACTAATTTTATTTTCGTAGCGAAAGAGAAATAACGTGAAAGGATCATTAGCTACGTTTAACATACATCTAAATCCAATCCACTAGATTATTCAAAAGCAAATGTTTTAATTTTTAAAAAAATGGATTTAAGCCTATTAGCTATTTTTACATTGATACATTCGCTTTACTTATTACATTATTATTTCGTTTAATTGTTTACAAAACACTCTCAGTGACTATATCGAAAGTAATGCGCAAATAAAGACCCGCGGGTCGCGGGTAACATATGTCTAGTCAAATATAAAATAGTGTGAAAACAGGTTTACCCGATTTGTTAAAACTTTTAATTCTTTTATAGAGATGCAATTTTTATGATGGATGGATAGTTTATTAACAATTTGCTTTGTTTTATTTGATGCAGGTAGCTGTTGAAAGTATTGAAAATATACGCACAGTGGCATCTCTATCTAAGGAATCAGCATTTTTCACTAACTATATGAAGAAACTGGAAGAACCTTACAAGCAAGCATTAAGAAAAGCTCATCTCGTGGGATTTACTTATGCTTCTTCTCAAGCTATAATTTATTTTGCATATGCTGCTGCTTTTGTACTGGGAGCTTTTTTAATTCGAGAAAAGGATATGGAGTTTGCAGACGTTTTCTTGTAAGTGCTTATTATTATACTCTTAGCTTAGTTTATTTTAATTACTTGAATTATTCCTTCAGTTTTATCTAACAAAAAACATTTTTAAAAGTTGTTTTTAAGACGATTGCTACTTTATGAAGATGATGCCTTTTTGTACGAGCAATCATAATAACTCATGAATAGTAAATAAAAAGGGAACATTTTTAAATGACCCAAAAAAAAAAAACATTCTGGTTTCGCCCATGTGTACATCTACTAATAAATAATTATTCTAGTTTTGTGATATAGATCAAGACTTTAAGACATTAAAATACAGTAGTCTAGACTACTGGATCTAATATGGTATAAACGAATCTTGTTTGGTAATACAGACACAGACTTTAAACATAACAAGAAACAAGGTTACAAAAGACTGTTTGTGTGGAAACACAAACTCAAAATCGGCCCCCGAAGAGAGCCACCCAGGCAGGCTTCAATATTTTCAGAAAGAACATCCAAATAAAATTATATCAAAGACTAATGAGAGATAAGAATGGAGAAAGAAGGTTAACAGATCTTGTGTAGTGCCCCAACGGTCCCGCAGATCAAAGGGTAGGTGTAAGTGAATGTAAAGTTAGATGTGAACCTGGCCTAACTAGTTCCCCTTTCAAACCTTGTGGTCTATAGGGCAGATGATGTAAAGTTCATCTGTTTTTGTGGCCTACGGTTAGCGAGGGTGTCATGTAGCTAGCACAACGACCAACCGCCTATACTTTTCCCCAAATTAATGTCAGGTACCCATTATAGCTGAGTGGACTAAGAGGCGCCCAAAGATTCCAAAGTTGAAACCAGTCTTCACCAGGATTCGAACCCGGGACCCCCGGTTCGGAAGCCAAGCGCTTTACCGCTCAGCCACCGCGCCTCCCCTGGCCTAACTGATGTCTTATAATTGATCTAATTGTTTTGAAAAGGCTCAATCTCTTATTCGAATCCTCAAAAAAAAAAATTTAAAAAAAATTTCCGCTATAAAAAAATATGTTCAGAAAAATGGAGTTTATGAGATTACTATTCGATTTAAATTAGGTCTAACTTATAATGCATACTAATTAGCTTTTTCTCTTTAAAAAAACTGCTTGCATAACTGATTTTAAAAATTAGATTTTTCGCTTTAAGAAAAAAAAAAGTAGCGTTGCATCAGAACTTTGAATGGTCTAAAATATTGTGATGTCGGATTTTCAATATCTTTTCTAGTTTACGAGATCTAAACGGGACGGACGGTCAGACGGACAGACATTTCGCACAAAACTAATAGCGTCTCTTCCCCTTTCGGGGGCCGCTAAAAAAAAAGGACTTTTTTTAAAAAAAGATAAATCCTCCTTTATGAAGGTGATGAATTTTAGTATTACTTCTCTCTTAATAATTAATTAATGATAGTGCTTCTATTCAGAGTAGGCAAATATAAAATTCTAGTTTATTATATACGAAGTGTCTTGACTAAAATACTGGATCTAGACATATGGTATAAATAGAAAAAAAATAGTTTGGCGATAGGATTATAGATAGATCCAGACTTGGAGGCGGTGAGAAAAATGAGCGTCTATTTATTTAGTTAACTCTTTAATTAATACCCGCTGACTTATGTATTTTCACCACCCACCCACCATTAACCCATGAAGAGTTTACAAGCTAATAAGAGGAATTGTAAAAATTTAAAAAAAAATAGCATTTTTTCAAAACCTCTGTTCAAGTCACACTTTCGTGGAACTTGTACACTGATCTAAAAACGATTAAAACGATCTAGCGAATAAATTTAAATGTCTATGTGTATCTCTGATTTTTAACTAGTTGGCTACACTGGGGAAAACTCTGGTTACAGCGTTATAATAAAGTAATAAAAAAAAAAGAAATTTAAATTTAGCTAGAGAGCTAGGTCTAGATCTATATCCAACATCGGTCTTGAAAGGACTATCACTTGTCATTAATCTTTGGACTCGAAGACAAGCTTATACTTATGCCAACATACACTTGGCTGTTAAATAGAACGTCTTCATATTAAGCCCCTGTTTCTGTTAGAAAATCTTTGAAAATTTTGTTATTCAACGCTTGTTATTTGATTTACAGTGCTGAATATACCATCGATTGGTCCTGAAACAACAATTTGACAATCTATCTCACTGACTTATCGGGGGGGGGGAGAGGTAGGGGGCGGCAGTTTTATTAGAGAAATTACACATTTTTTATACGAATTCTTTTCTTATGTTAATAATATGTGCTTAATATTTATATTTTAGCCATTTTTTTTCAGATTATGTCGCCCAACCCCTCTAGCATGTTGCCAATGGGGGGGGGGGAGCGAATGTATGGACCCCCCCTCCCGCTATTCTTACCTTCGAGTGGGGGGGGGGGGCTTTCCGATTTTGTTTTTTGTAGAAATCACAGTTTGTTAACAGAATTAGTTACATATCTATATGATATAAGCTACTTATTTTAACCAATCTTTATATTATGTCACCCCCTTCTGGTATGTTGGCCGATTCGGTGGGTGGGTTGAGGCGATCACTTCTACTGCCCTCCCTATCCAAACCCTCTGATGGGGGAGGGCGGTTCAATTTTTATGTATAAATCATAGTTTGTGAACAAAATTAGTTGAATATCTGTAGTATAGAACATTTCTATTATGTCGCTCCCCTTCTGTTATGTTGGCCGATTCGGTGGGATGGGACGATTAGATCTATTGTTCTCCCTACCCTTACCAGTGGTAAGGGCGTGAACACACAAAAGCTATTAGTGTTACCTGCTTAGTGTGTTTTTTAATACCTCTTCTGGTATTGATGCATAGTTCTTGTCTCATTAATTGAATACTTATATATTCATGACTTTGTAGTGTATTCTTATTAACCTTGTTGTGTACTTCGACCACGAGACGTAGATCTATAAATTAGTACTGAACACAGATGTAGCAGACACATGTTTATTAAGTAAAATAATAGCTTACAAGTAGGCGATCTCAGCCATCAATAACATGAATAAGTTCTCCAATATGTTTCACAAACATTTACAATTCCGACATGAATACACAATAAGTAATTACAAAACATTCTAAACCACAGACCTAACACGCCCGTGAATACCAATGTGAAGTCCCCTATTTCACGTTGAAACAACATATTTCATATATCTCGTGCTTCTCAACCAAATCATAGTGTTACATACGCCTCTTCCCCTAGAAAAAAGATTTTGAAGAAATCTTTTTGACAAAATAATACATGTCGATATCATCAATATGTATATATATATATATAATCGTTTAATAGTCTATGTTATTAACTCTTCAAATTCATCTTAGTTACTCTCATCATCTTGTATCTCTTAATTGTGTCATAACAATATTACTCAATTAATCAAAATCATAAATCAGAGCTAATAATATATAAAATGGTTTCAACAAATATACTTGACCACAAATAGTCAGATCAATCATATCTCAATGTTATGACAATGTTAATGTATCTGAAGATTTATTCTTCAGGAAATAAATCAAATATTTATTTACAATTGTACCAAAAAAAATTTTTTACATCATTGATATGTTAATCAAAAGAAAAAATCTAAGTTAACATTACACCTAATGATTTAATTGTAACATCATATATCATTTAAATACATTACTATGAAGTGTGAAGAAAATCATATTTATAATTAACAAGTTATAATATTGTGCTACTCATACACTGATTTGCAGTTTGATTTCAATAATATGACATAGAAGTTTAACAGCTGAAGAAAAAATTAGCTGTTTTGTTCACCTAAGTTTATTGCATAAATGTTCAATATGTATGTATGTATCTATGTGAAAATCAAATAGAAAATGCCATGTGATTACATATGTTAAAGTCAAAATGATTATAAGAAAATGAAAATACAGAAGTTTTCATTACCTTTATATACAAGTCAAAATCACAAAAATGTCATGGTGACCCAATTAAATGGTACAAGGAAAAAAATGTCATGATGACCCAGTTGAATAATAGAAAATATTTCTAAGTGCATTGTAAGATTATTTATTCAGCTAAAATTTCCTGACTAATGTGTTTTATGTAATTATTCTTATTTATTTCATTTTCATGTACTACACATGATAGGAAATCAGCTAAAACATGTCCTGGTATACTTTGTAACACAAATTTATAGTCAGACAAAATAAGTGACCATCTGTTTATTCTATTGTTTTTTAATTCCTTTCTTTTCAATGCTAATAGTGACTATGGTTACATTTAATTGTGAAAAATCTACCTAACAAATAGTTCTTTAATTTTACTAATGACCAAACAATTGCTAAAAGTTCCTTTTCAATTACTGAGTTAGTGATAGTGATCTAATGATATGTATTATTCGTTTAAGATATGATTCTTTTTGTTGTAATAAATATGCACCAATACCATTGTTAAATGCATCTGTATATAATGCAAGAGGTGAAGTAGAGTCAATACTGGCTAATTCTAGTTTCTCATTGAATTCGTCTTTTAATTTATCTAGTGCTTCTTTGCTTTTATCATCCAAAGTGATTAAATTTGAGTGTTTCTTTTTAGTGAACTTGACTCAAGGTTGAATCATTTGAGCATAATTAGGAATAAATTTCCTGTAAAAGTTACATAGTCCTAACAATGATCTAATATCTTTGTTCTGGGTTCTTTAATGTTCTTGATTTTAGTAATGTTTGCTTTAGTAGGTGTTATCTTGTTATATGTGATACAGTATCCTAAAAATTGAACTTCATTTTTTGCTAAATTTAGTTGTTTGGGAGCTTATGTCATGTTATGATTTCTCAATCGAGAAAATATCTGTTCTAGTGTGTGCAGGTGTTCCTCTTCTGAAGTGGTAAAAATGCAAATATCATCTACTTAGGAAATGACATTGTTTAGACCAGCTAGAAATTTACACATGCATTTTTGAAAAGTAGCAGTGCTGTTGATTAGACCAAATGGCAGAACATTCCTTACATATATTCCTTCTAAGCTTGGCAAAGTACATTTAAAGGCAGTATATTGTTTAGATGCATTTTCCATTTTAATCTACCAAAATCCTATATTTAAGTCCATTGTGGTGAATATTGAGGCTTTACTTAGAGTAGCGAGAATAGTGTCTGTATCTGGTAATGGCTCAGGGTCAATAATGGTACATTTATTTAATTCTCTGTAGTCACAAAAAATTCTGACTCCTCTATCTTTTTTCTTTACTATCACCATGGGTGATGCATATGAGCTTGTTTCTGAATTTTCAATTTTACAATCTCTAATTAAATTATTCATTTCTTCTTTTACTAAATCTTCATAAGCTTTTTTAATGCTATATGCTTTTGTCTTGGTTGGTAAGGTCTTATTCAATTTTATTGTGTTTTCAATTAAATCAGTACATCCTAATTTCAGAGTGATAATATCATAATATTTTGTTATCAAATTTTCTATGTTATTCAATTCATTGCTTGAGTTTATGGTAATAGTGTTGACATTTATAGTATTTGCACAATGTTCATTTTGTGTTGTTTCTTTTATTTCTGCATCTGTGTCAATTATTTCTGTATCATTTATTTTTCTATCTTGAAATTTGATCAATTTGTCTATACTAAGCGTACACTCTTTACCATTCCTATCTATCTTGTATACCTTATTACTGACCTTATCTGTTACCTTATATGGACCCTCATTTTTACCTCTACTATATTTGTTTTCAATTTTGACATAAACTTGGTCTCCTACAGTGAGTGTTCTTAGCTTTCTATTTGTATTCTTTAGATTTCTATGTCTGTGTAAATTTTTTTCCATTTTGATTTCAGCTATCTTTATTCCCTGCCTTAATTGCTGCTTAGTTTGTGCTATCCATGGATGATAATCCTCAAAATTTTCTAAGTTTAACATGTCATCAGCCCACAATTCTAGAGGTCCTTTGGGTTTTCTGTTAAAAACTAGTTCATATGGGCTAAATTTGGTTGTCTCATGTATGCTGGTGTTGTAAGCAAAGATGACATTGTTTAAAGTTTGATCCCATGTATTCATTGATTCATTTTCTAGCTTGTAGATTATTTGTTTAATTGTTTTATTCCACCTTTCTATGACCCCTGTTAGACTGTGGAGAGTAAACCGTACTATGAACTAGATGAATGTTTGTCATCTCTGCTAAAGCTTTATTCAAATATGCTTTAAAATTAGAGGCGTTGTTGGGAAACCCAAATTTAAGAAATATTGTTCTCAGATGGTCGATTTATATTTTCTTTTCGCCTTCTTCGTCTGTCCTCCACAGTGGCTTTTCTTCTGGCCTGAAATGTGTATCCCGCGGCCTTTGTGGGTGATCTCCAGCTTTCTCTTTCCGAAGCCTCCTGTAGCCAGTTGCTCTCTTCTAAGTCAGTTAAAGCAAGTTGTCTACTAAGCTAGTCTTTAAAGCTTTTCCGTGGGGCACATCTGTTATGTCGACCACCTTTCAGCTAACAACAACAACAAAAGACTGCTATTGGCATATGTTCGTCCCTCATTCGGGATACGTACCCTGCCCAGCGTAACTGTCGGACCTTAAGAAGTCCCTCTTTACTGTCCATACCAACGTTCGCAACGATATCGCTGTTTGTAGTGCGGTCTTGCCACCGTATTTCCATGATGGAGTGCAAACATCTTTGGTGAAAGCATTCAAGTAGTCTTAGTTGCTTTTTGTATAATACCCATGTCTCAGATCCTTATAGTAGAATTGAGAGAACAACTGCTTGGTAGACACTGACTTTTGTATGCATGCTTGACGTAGAAGAGCACCCGGCTGCAGGCAGCTTCGGAACGAGACAGCTAAAGATCATATACAAGCACTAGAATGACTTTGTTCGATAATATATTATAACAAATGTAATTTTATCTTCGTGTCTTTCTTATTATGAGCATTTTATGAGCATTTTATTAGGCTGTGTCTTAGCATTCGTAAATTATGGTTCATTGTTTTATGCACTATTGCTACTTTATTTTTTAGTCTCCAGTTTATCTAAGAAGATCTATTTCTCTAATAGTTGACCCCAAACTGTATCGGCTTTCCCTTTCCTTTGGATACATCAGCTGCGTGGAGAGGGGGGGGGGACTGATGTGTGTGCGACATCGTTCCGACCACAGCTCATTTCCATGAGATGATCCATAGTCGCTTCGCGACTGAAGGAGTGCGCATCTTAGTGTGAATGTGAAATGGTGCGAATGCATGTTGAAAGTAGGAAGAAGAACCGAAATGGAGGACTATGAACAAGAAAGTGTTTTCAGTGTTAATAAAGATTAAAGTATTTATAAACTGTGATTTGTCGTTTACATGTCTAAAGAGTCTCATCCAATATAAAGACGTAACAAGTGGCGCCCAACGCAAAGGTAAAACCCACGTATCCCTCTATACACAGTGGATCTCCTGTCAGCAGACAGTAGAGATAGTATAGTCTAGATCTAGAGGCAGTGATATAGAAGAAATAGTTGCCTTTAACAGAACATGTGAGACACAGAATAACTCTCACAGAACAAGGGAGACACAGGATAGACAGTATAGAAGTGGTACATATGAAAGACAAAATGATAACCGCAACGGAAGATATCAAGGAAACAGGAAAGAAAGGACTGGGAGAAAGGTAGAATAGAGCAAGGCTTATCATTGTCATCTGATACTGGAACATTGGAGATTTTTCAGACATTCGTAGGGAACAAGGCAGCCAAGACCATCAGGGATACAGGAAGCACTATTATTGGAGTGAATAAGAATTTAGTGGAAGACCATGAATATACAGGCGAATATTGGAAGTGTGTTATGTTTAATGGGAATATTGTACAATTACCGATTGCTAAAGTTAGTATAGACACACCGTATTTTAAGGGGACAGTGGAAGCTTGTGTTGTAGATCAGGGTGAGATAGATTTAATTATTGGGAATATTCATGGGTTGAAAATATGTTCAGTAAGGGAGATTGAGAATTGGAAGAAATATTATGGGATAAAGTTTACGCGAGGTAGAAATGGGGATGTGGAAGAAGACATAAGATCTCATACATCAGATGACATGGGTAGCAGAGAGCACTGTGACAGGTGGGGAAATGTGACGTGTATTTGGCACGTTTTATGTCTAGGGGATGATTATTTTTGAAAGCAATCACACCCCACTTATCAGCATATGAATCGGGAGCAGACACGCAACGAGACAAAGCAATGAAAGATAGATACAAAAGTTAAAATAAAGGATATTTATTTACATAAATATACATATAATAATAAAAAGGGGGAGGGTATGCATCTATCTCTAGTATATTCTATGTTTGATCATCACTCTTGCACATAATAAGAGAGTATGTCACTTTGTCCTCTGACTTAGCTGGTTGTCCTGTTGATGTCGCAGCTGGCTGGGTCCTGGCTTGAGGTTCTGCAGCTGGAGGTGGCGCTCTAGCGGATAGAGGGACGCCGGCGATATAGCTCTTGTGGAGTCTCAGTCCCAAGTTCTAGTATCTGTAGTGGGCACAGTATGGCGGGTGGCCGGATACCGTGGGCACAAGGTTACTGCGGGCAGAGCTGATCTGCCGCGGGCAGCGTAGTTGACAGGATATGTCCAGTGAGTTGCAGAGGGTTGGCGTAGCTATGACGTCTCACACAGATCTGGTCTATAGGGACGTCGCACCTAATAGCTTGACAGGTGGGCTGTCGAATAGGCGGGCAATGCCGATAGCGCCAAGTAGTAGAGCTGAGTAGATCTCCGCAGGCGGTAGATGATACTCAATTGGAAAATGCAGTGCTGGATAGCACTAAGCACGAAGATAGTAGGTGATTCTTGATATCGACCAAATAGTTGGGTAGATCTCAGTAGGAAAGTGCAGTGCTGAATAGCACTAAGCACATATGCAGGTAAATAGATCGTTGATCCAATAACTAGGCAATAGGTGATTCACGATGGCAAATACAGTGCTGAATAGCACTAAGCATCTAAATAGGCCAGTAGGCAAATAGGCAGGTAAGTGATCCGATAAATAGGCAGGTCTCAGTAGGACAGTGCAGTGCTGGATAGCACTCAGCACATAAATAGGCAGACACCTGAGGGAGGCTGCGGATAAACAAAGACAAGTTAGGACATGTCTCTCATACATCTTATCGATGCCCCCGACTGAGGTGCATTCGTCAGATTGGTAAAATTGCTTTAGAGCATAAAGGGGAGATGATGACAAATGGGATTTGGAAAATAGATGGCAGATAGTAGCAATATAAAAATGTACATGAAAGGGGAAATAATAATATAAGAATGTACATAGAAGGGGAAATAATAATCTCAAATAAACAACACAGGTGGATAGAGAAAGAAAAGGGGGGGGGGTTAGTTGGGCGGTGGTCAGTGACCGAGACGCTTTGTTTGCATATGACCGTGGGTCGAGAACAATGGAGCGTGCTTGAATGTCCCTTCAAGCGGGGTAACTCTCATTAGAGTAAAATGAGTAAAGGGGAGATAATTCAATACAGGGGAGATAACTCGTATCTCTTTTCTAGACGCAGTATCAGTGCGCTAGTAAAATTATCAAGGCGATCAACCGAGATAAAGGAAATAAAGTAAGGTGTACAAATATATACATGGTTGCATCAATGATCAATTGAGCCACGTAGCATTAATAGATTAACGCAATACATAAATATACATTAGCCATGTTCATGTTTTCTACTTACGCCAGTGAGAAATACACAATGCACTAATTAAATATAAATGAACTAAGCAAAATACACATGATAAACTCCAATGGAAATATACACAGAGTAATTAAGATGGAACTTGTGATTAAGTTCGGCTTACCACCAGGTATTCCTCTAGGAGGGAGAATAAATGATATAGTCCAGACTCGATAGCTCAGCTCGAATGCGAAAGAGAGGGTGATTTGAGTTGGTTTACTATATATATATGCCTGAAAAGTGTGGGCGGACACCGGAAATGTCCAAGGCTTAGCATTATCTTACACGTGGGTGAAGTAGACTTGAGATGGGAGTGGCACATGGGATATCAGGCGGTGTGTTGACCAGGGTAATCTCTTAGATCAAAGAGAGACGTGAGAGAAGGGGGGGGGGAGAAGGATTAGCTTGCATTCAAACCAAGGTGGTGTAAACCGCGGCTGTCAGACATCCTGTCGATAAGATCAAAGTCTGTGCGTATCTTTGCCCCGGTCAAGGGAAGATAACTCGAAAGACGTGGCCTAGCTATCTCCAATGTGATCAACTAAGTCTAGCCTGGAGAGGAAAAGGTGTGGCGGGTGAATATTTTAGGGGTAGGATGGGGAAATAATTAAAATAAAATAAATAAATAATGAAAAATAATAATTAATGCCGTGATAATTTAGAGTGACTCTGACAGCGAGTTTTTGACTTGTCACATACGCCGCCGCCAAGATGGATCTATCGCAGAAGATCCATAAAGTGCGAGCAGACTGATGTCACTCTAACTTTAAGATCAGTTGTTATCACAGCATTAGAAAAAAAAAAAATCTGAGAAAATAAAGGGATAGCCATGTCAGGAGGAGAGTCTATCCAAGTTGGTCCGTGGTCTACTTCCCGTCCCTGATTATGTAGTCACCTGGGTGAAACATTTGGGGTTGCTCGGGAGAGTAGATTGGGCCATTGGATGAGTAATAATTCCTTCCTGGGGCGGATTGGGGAGCGTGATTGGGGCTTAGGCGGGGTGCCCAAGGCACATGTGCTTGTTGGGGCTTACCTCCGAAGCCGCTGTGAGGCGCTTCTTCACGAGAGTAAGTAGTCAGCTTACCTCGGTTTCGTCTGACACGATCAATGTCAGGGAAGAGTGGCCTGATAAAGAATGTGGAGTTCTGACCGAGAACGTCCCCACGAGTGTGATAATTCGGCTTACATCGTGGCTTCCTGACACGGTCGATGCCAGGGAAAGGTTGATATTGAGTGGTGGCTGCGGAGCCACGAAGGGAAATGTTTTCACGAGCGCGAGGGTTCGGCTTACCTCGTGACTTCCTGACACTATCAATGCCAGGGAGAGGTTGATTCAGAATGGTGGCTGGGAAGCCATAGCGAGAAGTGTTTTCACGAGCGCGAGGGTTCGGCTTACCTCGTGACTTCCTGACACTATCAATGCCAGGGAGAGGATTTGGAATGGAGGCTGAAGAGCCATGAAGAGGAGTGAGTCCACGAGAGCAAGGGTTCATCTTACCTCGGGGCATTCTGACACTATCAATGTCAGAGGAATGTAGGTCAATCTTGGCTGAGTAGCCTGGGTCAAGTAGACCCTCACAAGCGCGGGTATACGACTTAACTCGTGACTTCCTAGCAGTGTCAATGCCAGGGCAGTGTGGTTTGAGCTTCGCTGATGAGTCGGGACTAGGCATGTTAGCGTGGCGACCAGGGCTTCCAACCTGCTGGTTGCGGCCACTTCTCTGCTTTGTCGATCTACCGACGGGCAGAGAGAAGTATGGCTTGTTGACTACTCCAAGAGGGACATATTTGGAGCCTAGAATGAAATCATACACTGGCGTGTCCATGACGGCGGCGTCAATGGTGCCATGTACGTATCTGCACTCCACGTGCACCCTCGCGACAGGTAGAACCTGCGGAGGAGTGCCACGGTCTATAGACTGGATTGTCACTGTTCCACCAGTGAGATCCGATGGGTCAATCAGCGTCTTATTGATAACCGCGCCGAACGAACAGCCTGAGTCGTATAGGCCCAACACTTCGACACCGTTGGCCAGAATGTTCTCTACTCCCGGAGGAGAAGAGACGGGGTGAGGTAGCACTGGGGGGAGTTCTGGTTGGCCGAGATCAATGGCAGTGGGTTGAGGAACCACGGCCATCGTGGAGACGACGTATGTGTCCTCCTCTGGTTGGTCAAATGGATCAATCACAGAGGGTTGAGGGACTGGCGCCACCATTGATAGGGTCCGTGGGGCCTGCTGCTGCCGGTGTGGAGTGGGTCTACTGTCACGCGCGCCATGACGTGAGTCACGCTGAGAGTAGTTGGTCTGGTTATAGCGAGACTGGTGGTTGGGGCGGTTATTGTGGCTATGAGGGGCTGATTGCCGGCCTGGTGCCTGGTTGTGCTGGGGAGTTTTAGGAGCAAGGTTGGGCTGAGCAGGAGAAGTTGGTTGGTCTGTTTGTTGGTCTGTCGCGGTAGCCTTGCCTTTTAAGTCCTTTCGGGCGTTCAAGTACCGGTCAGCGGCGGAAGCTATGTCAGCGGGTGCAGTTGCTTGTTGCTCCTTGACATAAACTCTGACCTCTGGCGACATGCATTCTAACAGCTGCTCAGAGAGTATGAGGCATGCTAGGCCATCAAAAGTCTCTGGCAATTGGCTGAGAGCGTGCCACCTGATCAGGTACTTATCCAGCCTTTCGCAGAGGTTGCCGTAGGTCTCTCTGCGTTCAAGGCGGGAACTTCTGAACTTTTTGTGGTAGGCCTCGGCAGTCAGCTCGAATTGGATCAGTAGCGCCTTCTTGAGGGCTGCGTAATCTTCTCGCTGGCCGGAAGGAAGTTTGGAGTAAACTTCGTAGGCTTTGCCTCGGAGGCATTGGGATAGCCGGAAGCACCATTTCTCCTCTGGCAGACTGTAAAAGCGTGCTACTTCCTCAAAGCGGACAAGATAAACTTCGATGTTCTCAGTCTTGTCGTCGAAGTGCTCCATTGGCATGTGGGGTAGACCGTTCAAGGAACTTTGAAAGGATGCTGGGCTAGCCGGGCGAGACTCGGAAGTAGCCTGGCGGGCGGCCTCGTTCTCTTTGTCCGCGGCTATCTTTTCTCTCGCTGTTATTTCTTTCTCCTTCTCCCTCAGAGTTATTTCCTTTTCTCGCTCTGTGACTTCTTTTTCTTTAGCTATAGCTATTTCAGCTTCCTTTCTTTCCCTCTCTTTAGCAATAGCTATTTCCGCTTCCTTTCTCGCTTCCCTTTCCTTCAATGCTGTTTCAGTTTCCCTTCTCTCCCTTTCCATAGCTATTTCATGCTCCCTTGCTAATCTTAATTCTTCCTTTTCGTTTCTTTTTTCTTGCTCTCTTTTAAGCGCCTCAAGCTGGGATCTCACATATTCTTTCCGTTCGGCTTCATCGTCAAAGAATTTAGCCTCATCCATGATATCTGCTAAACGCTGCTTGCGGTCCGGTTCAGCCTTGGAGCGAGTGCCACTGGCCATGGTTGGGAATAAGGGGCACTAGGGTGGTGGAGGGGCAGATAGAATGGATAATCGGATTTAGCTAGAATTAAAGAAAGTGGGTTAGCGAAAGTGAGTCGCCGGTTATAGGAAAGAGTGCGAAAGGAATGTGGTGTCTGCCTATGTTAATCACAAATTCCTGCAATGAAATATTACAAATAAAATGCAATAAATATAAAATATAAAATATGACAGAAGTGACACTCTTGAAAATGCGAAGTGATGATACTTATAAATATTTTTAGAAAAAAAATATTGATATGGAATTTAGTTATTGCTGCCTGTTCGTGCCTGCTGTACTAATGGGTTAAATCCACGGACGGGCTCGCCAAAATGTGACAGGTGGGGAAATGTGACGTGTATTTGGCACGTTTTATGTCTAGGGGATGATTATTTTTGAAAGCAATCACACCCCACTTATCAGCATATGAATCGGGAGCAGACACGCAACGAGACAAAGCAATGAAAGATAGATACAAAAGTTAAAATAAAGGATATTTATTTACATAAATATACATATAATAATAAAAAGGGGGAGGGTATGCATCTATCTCTAGTATATTCTATGTTTGATCATCACTCTTGCACATAATAAGAGAGTATGTCACTTTGTCCTCTGACTTAGCTGGTTGTCCTGTTGATGTCGCAGCTGGCTGGGTCCTGGCTTGAGGTTCTGCAGCTGGAGGTGGCGCTCTAGCGGATAGAGGGACGCCGGCGATATAGCTCTTGTGGAGTCTCAGTCCCAAGTTCTAGTATCTGTAGTGGGCACAGTATGGCGGGTGGCCGGATACCGTGGGCACAAGGTTACTGCGGGCAGAGCTGATCTGCCGCGGGCAGCGTAGTTGACAGGATATGTCCAGTGAGTTGCAGAGGGTTGGCGTAGCTATGACGTCTCACACAGATCTGGTCTATAGGGACGTCGCACCTAATAGCTTGACAGGTGGGCTGTCGAATAGGCGGGCAATGCCGATAGCGCCAAGTAGTAGAGCTGAGTAGATCTCCGCAGGCGGTAGATGATACTCAATTGGAAAATGCAGTGCTGGATAGCACTAAGCACGAAGATAGTAGGTGATTCTTGATATCGACCAAATAGTTGGGTAGATCTCAGTAGGAAAGTGCAGTGCTGAATAGCACTAAGCACATATGCAGGTAAATAGATCGTTGATCCAATAACTAGGCAATAGGTGATTCACGATGGCAAATACAGTGCTGAATAGCACTAAGCATCTAAATAGGCCAGTAGGCAAATAGGCAGGTAAGTGATCCGATAAATAGGCAGGTCTCAGTAGGACAGTGCAGTGCTGGATAGCACTCAGCACATAAATAGGCAGACACCTGAGGGAGGCTGCGGATAAACAAAGACAAGTTAGGACATGTCTCTCATACATCTTATCGATGCCCCCGACTGAGGTGCATTCGTCAGATTGGTAAAATTGCTTTAGAGCATAAAGGGGAGATGATGACAAATGGGATTTGGAAAATAGATGGCAGATAGTAGCAATATAAAAATGTACATGAAAGGGGAAATAATAATATAAGAATGTACATAGAAGGGGAAATAATAATCTCAAATAAACAACACAGGTGGATAGAGAAAGAAAAGGGGGGGGGGTTAGTTGGGCGGTGGTCAGTGACCGAGACGCTTTGTTTGCATATGACCGTGGGTCGAGAACAATGGAGCGTGCTTGAATGTCCCTTCAAGCGGGGTAACTCTCATTAGAGTAAAATGAGTAAAGGGGAGATAATTCAATACAGGGGAGATAACTCGTATCTCTTTTCTAGACGCAGTATCAGTGCGCTAGTAAAATTATCAAGGCGATCAACCGAGATAAAGGAAATAAAGTAAGGTGTACAAATATATACATGGTTGCATCAATGATCAATTGAGCCACGTAGCATTAATAGATTAACGCAATACATAAATATACATTAGCCATGTTCATGTTTTCTACTTACGCCAGTGAGAAATACACAATGCACTAATTAAATATAAATGAACTAAGCAAAATACACATGATAAACTCCAATGGAAATATACACAGAGTAATTAAGATGGAACTTGTGATTAAGTTCGGCTTACCACCAGGTATTCCTCTAGGAGGGAGAATAAATGATATAGTCCAGACTCGATAGCTCAGCTCGAATGCGAAAGAGAGGGTGATTTGAGTTGGTTTACTATATATATATGCCTGAAAAGTGTGGGCGGACACCGGAAATGTCCAAGGCTTAGCATTATCTTACACGTGGGTGAAGTAGACTTGAGATGGGAGTGGCACATGGGATATCAGGCGGTGTGTTGACCAGGGTAATCTCTTAGATCAAAGAGAGACGTGAGAGAAGGGGGGGGGGAGAAGGATTAGCTTGCATTCAAACCAAGGTGGTGTAAACCGCGGCTGTCAGACATCCTGTCGATAAGATCAAAGTCTGTGCGTATCTTTGCCCCGGTCAAGGGAAGATAACTCGAAAGACGTGGCCTAGCTATCTCCAATGTGATCAACTAAGTCTAGCCTGGAGAGGAAAAGGTGTGGCGGGTGAATATTTTAGGGGTAGGATGGGGAAATAATTAAAATAAAATAAATAAATAATGAAAAATAATAATTAATGCCGTGATAATTTAGAGTGACTCTGACAGCGAGTTTTTGACTTGTCACAAGCACGAGAAGAAAGAATTAACAGATAAGGTAGAAAGCAATGCAATAGGAATGGGTCCAAATCAAAGTAAAGTAAGGCAATCAGTGGTACAGGGAAAGCGATTTAAACCCACATATAGACATACAAGTCCATACATCTTATGCTTTAATTGTGGGAGAAGGGGCATATTAGAAGACAGTGTCAACAGTTAATTAGAATTAAGGATTCAAGGTACAATAGTGAAGAGGCGTTTACGAGAAAAGAGAGGGATATTAGCAGCCTAGAAAACAGTACAGCTAGATCATTCGGTAGTAGGATCACAATGGGACATCATTGTAAAGGAGGGAAGCGGAAAGGATGGCATGTCAATAATGTTAGAATTATATAGATATGATTAGAAAAGGTAGGAATGATGGACACTAATTATTGTTCTATTCTACAATGAATAAATATATGTGTAATGAATTGAATAGTGTTGTTACAATATGCATGGAACAAGATAGACTTTGTTTGTTAACTATTTGATTGCGACTGAAATGATGGTGTTTTGTACAGGCATAAAATTATGAGTGGGGAGTTGTATTAATAGAAATATGATTACTTATAGATATATGTTAACAGAAGTGGTTTCAATTGCTCATAATAACAGTTCTTATTGTGATGAATATAATTGTTATTCCATGTTGGAATTGTATTGGTATTAACATGCCATTGTGTTTGAGTTTGTTTAGTTATTACATTATGGTTTTATATGTTACCGATTTTTTTAAACTTGGAATAGTCTGATAATATATTCAGTGATTTGTATTTTGGACGTTCGATGTGCATCGAACTTGTTAAACAGGGGGGGTGTTACGTGCGCATCTTAGTGTGAATGTGAAATGGTGCGAATGCGTGTTGAAAGTAGGAAGAAGAACCGAAATGGAGGACTATGAACAAGAAAGTGTTTTCAGTGTTAATAAAGATTAAAGTATTTATAAACTGTGATTTGTCGTTTACTTGTCTAAAGAGTCTCATCCAATATAAAGACGTAACAGAGGCGATATATATATATATATACCACAACTCATCTGGGGGCTTCTGTCAAGCGCAAGTCTCACGGGGCTGCCTCTTAGTTTATGCATAACATAATTTCTCTTTGTAATATTGTTTTTCTTGTAAAATATTTTGTTGGTAGGTGAACTTAAGTTTACCAAAGATCTGCACATCCAAAAGAAAACAAAAAGTAGTTAGCTTTACAAAGGAGGTTAAGTAAAAAAACAACATGTAAACACTATATAAAAACTAGTCCCCCAATGTATTTCAACGTGTAAACACTATGTCTTGCAATGTATTTCATGTACAAATAATAAATACATTATATATTTCTCAGACAAAGCATTTTTTTTCATTTTTAATCATTCCTGCAAACAAAGATTAGGTATGGAACTCCATGACCGACATTTTCTTCCAATAAAACTTAATTTAAAAAAATAGTGAAACTATCTGTAGGCTGGATGGGACTAAAAACATATTTTTAAACAGTTGTGTCCTAGCATATCTCATACAGCTTGGTTTAAGACAAGGCTGGCTACTTTCACCAACACTTTTCAATATCTTCTTTGAAAGGATAATGAAAGATGCTCTCGAGGGATATGAAGGTACTTAAGCACTGGAGGAAGAAGAATTACTAACTTGCGCTTCGCGGATGACATTGATGGCCTAGCAAACAAAGAAAAAGATCTAGTTGACTTGGTGTTGCGCATAGACAAGACTTCCACAGCGTATGGAATGCAAATAAATACCGAAAAAAAAACGAGCTTATGTCCAATAGCCAACAAGGCTTTAAAAAGGTTATCAGCATTGGAGGTGAAAAGCTGACAAGTGTCAGTAGTTTCAAATACCTCAGAGCTATCGTCTCTGATAAGGGAACAAAACTTGAACTACTGGCCCGAATTGCACAGTCCACAGCAGCACTTGCGAAATTCAAAATAATATCTAAAGACAAAAGCATAGCCCTCGACTCCAAAGTCAGACTGATGCGATCCCTAGTCATGACAACATTTTTATATGCTTGAGAGTCTTGGACTCTGACTGCAGAGCTAGAGAGGAAGATCTTAGTAATGGAATTGAGATGCTACAGAAGGATCCTAGGTATCACATTTAAAGACCGCATCACAAACGGACAGATTAGAGACAGTGTTACTACAGCTATTGGACCCCACGATGACCTGCTAACTATTGTAAAAAAAAAACGCAAACTAAAACTCTATGGCCTTCCTTCAGGGAACAGTACCATGAAAAAGAAGAAGAGGTAGACAGAGAAAGCGATGCGAGGACAACGTAAAAGAATGGAGGGGCCTCCCGTTGAGAGAGGTTCTATCCAAGACAGAGAGGAATTGAGAAAGACGGTCAAAGAATCTTACGTGGTGCCCCAACGGTCCAACAGATTAAGGGATAGGTGAAGGTGATCTCATACAGTAGATTATAAAGTTTAATATAATTACAATTGAAGTTCTTGTACATTTTATCGAATTTCCGAGCTAGAGTGCGAATCTATCAAAAAAGTTTCTTAGTGAGCATCTAATTTAAGAACCTGTGTATTAAATTGAAAATGTATTATAGTTTATATACATTAATGGATTGGCTAAAAGACATTGCACACACACACACACACATATGACATTTAAAAAATGGAGGCAAAACAATAAATAGCAAGCAGGTGTTTATGTATCTAGTGTGATGAATACGGAACTATTGATAAATCACACATTTATACAAATATAGTTTGTGCATTTTAGCAGGTTAAATCAAAATGTAAACAAATAAAAATATTAAAAATACTTTAAAAAAAACAAAGCTTATACGAATAGTAATTGTATCAATTAGTTTGGATCAGTCATGTAATTAAATTTGTAATAAATCTAGAAAAACAACAATAATTCTGAGCGATTAGAAATATTTTTACCAATTGTTTTTGCTTAGCGCTATTTCTTGCTTTTAGGTTTTCTCAATGCGCTGTGATCCTATCACTTATCTGGACCAGTTGGGAAAATGGGGGTGGGGAGGGGGAGGTAGAGGTAGAAAAATAGGGAAGTCTGGTTGATTTTTTTTTTACTGTATTCGCTTTTTAAAAGCATTTATGAAAAAAGGGGGTGAGGTGGGGCGACATGAATTCGAATTCATGGCTCAAGCCCACATGCGGCGACATATAAAGGGGATTAATTCAGTTTTTACCACCACTTAGTCAAGTACAATTTCTTTCCCTTGTTCGAAGTACCAAACAAAATAATTACATCGATTCTTCTGTTGTCAGGTAAAAGAAACAATTGTGCAAAATTTCAGCTTGATCCGAGATTGGATGTGGGAGAAATAAAGTTTTACAAATTTTTTACCAGACAGACAGGGTGAATTGATATAAGCTTTGTAAAAAAAGAGTAGAATGCTGTGAATAGCTCTAGTGTGTGCTAGTTCAAATATCAAAACTAAATTTTATGTTTATTTAGTTAAAAGGCTGGCAAAAGTCCCAAACGCTTTTAATGGAAAATTACTACTAACCCTGTTTGCAGGAATAATCAATTTATTTATTTCATTTGGCATAGTGATTTTTTATAGTATACTAGCTCAAAGGTATTGCAATATTACTTTTTTCTTTTACTATGTTCCCATTTTCTTTCATCAGAGTATTTGGTGCTATTGTATTTGGAGCAATGGGTATGGGAAATGCCTCAGCATTTGCACCTGACGTTGGTAAAGCACAGACATCAGCAAGGCATATAATCTATTTGTTAGATTCAAAACCAAGTTTAGACTATTCTTCCACAGACGGCATTGTACTTCAAGTATGAATACTTTAAAACTGAAAATTGTAAATATTTAAAAATGTTCTATTACTTGGTTCCCGGTCATTTCGTTATTGGTCCCTTCATCCCCGATCACATCATCTCCGATCACATCATCTCCAGTCATTTCATCCCCTGGTCATTTCATCCCCTGGTCATTTCATCCCCTGGTCATGTCATCCCCTGGTTATGTCATCCTCTTATCCTACAAATAATAATTGTAATAAGTATGAAAAATTTTTTTTATTTATCTTTACGTGACAAGGGGCGGACTGACTATATGGGCCCCGTGGATTGGTACCAAATGGCCTGTGGGGGTCGCCGAATGGGCCACTAAAGAACTTTACTGCGTAATACTAAACACATACTCTCTCATAATAATGAGATCACTCAGATGTATAAACATATGCCATGAAACTGGTGATTTACAATGATTATGTGATTTTAACAAAAAACAAGGTTACAAAGACAGTTTGTGGAAACACAAACTCAAAATTGACTCCCCAAGTGGTCCACCCAGGCAGGTAAAAGGGCAGGTTTCATTATTTTCAGAAAGAATGAAATTCTATCAAAGACAAATGACAGAGAAGAATTGAGAAAGAAGGTTGACAGATCTTGTGTGGTGCCCCAGCGGTCAAGCAGACCAAAGGATAGGTGAAAGTGAATGTGAATTTAGATGTGAACCTGGCCTAACTGATGTCTTATAATAAATATCTAATTGATCTCTTTGCTCTGTAAAGGTCAATCTCTTATTCGAATCCTCCAGAAAAAAACATTTCCGTAAAAAAAAATAATTGTTAAGTGTACTATATCCTTTGCAGTGCAATGAAATTCACGCGATAATATGAAAAACTACTTAATTTAATTGATGTTTTAAATTATGTCTAACTTATATGCATACTACATAGATTTTTTCTCTTTAAAAAAAAAAGAAAACTTTTTTTGTGTAAATGCAGTAGTAAGTATGACAGAACTTACATAACTTAGCAATACAAATGTAATTTTTTAAAAATTGACAAAAAATCTAAAACCATTAGCATAAATATGTTAAAAATATGTTGTATGGGGTTCTTCCTTTCTAAAGAGCCTCCCGTGTTTGTTACTATTAATAGTGAATAGTTGTAAAAGTGGTGTATTTTTATGGAAAAACTGCTTGCATTAAAAAAATTAGATTTTTCTCTTTCCGAAAACAAAAAGTAGCCTTTGCATCAGAACTTTGAATGGTCTAAAATATTATGGTGTCAGATTTTCACTATCTTTTCTAGTTTACGAGATCTAAACAAGACGGACAGACATTCCACTCAAAACTAATAGTGTCTTTTCCCCTATCGGGGGCCGCCAAAAAACACAAAAGGTTTATATTTTGTATAGTGCTGTAGACATTACATTAGTATGAACATATTCGGGTGGATCTATTACAAGACGCTGAGCTTATAAATTAGTAACAAATTTCCGGCTATATTGGGGATTATTGCATACAGTAATCTATAGATCAACCGATACCTAAAAATAATTCAAAAATAGCGTGCCCAATCCAATGTGCACTATATTATTGGGTTGGTTTGTCACAAGGACCCCAGGATTTCCGGTTCGAATTTTACGCCGTTAGGAAGAGCAAAGTGAGTTGTCTTGCAATAACTGTTCAAATGGTTATTACTGAATTTGACAGAAATACAATTTATTGTAAATGGCTTCTGAGATAGCGGTTACGCAAGTAACTTGTGAAAGAACACTTGTAAGGTTTAATGTTTAGAGAGGGCGGATGTCAGGTGGCGGCCCACATCTAAGGGTCTGACAAGGCGTGGTAGCACGACCATGTCCAGACTTAGGATTGGCCACACCTACATCACGCACTCTTTTGTGCTGAAGAGAGAGGAGCCCCCACTTTGTGAGTACTGTGACTTTCGCCTCACCGTGGAACATATCCTCGTTGATTGCCCCAGGTACCAGGATGTCAGGTAGAAATATTTTAGAACCACTAACTTAAAAACACTATTCGACAATGTCGACCCTGGGAAGGTACTGGGCTTTGTCCGGGAAGTGGGGCTGTCTACGAAGATCTGATTTATGAATTTGTGGACATGTACTATTTACATTAGATTTTTACCAAATTATTAAATTTTTACTACCTTTACTATTTCAACTGTGAATAGACCTTGATTTTAATGATTTAACTGTACAGAATTTAGCCCTTATTATGTAGAGAGAGTAGTCCTTAAGGGACTGCAGGCACGACATGGCCTAAATTGTGCCGATGTGCCTAAAATCCAAATCAAATCAAATCATGTTTAGAGCTGTTGATAAAGTTTGTTGATGATGGACCTTTTCATCCTTAATAAACAAATGTATTGCAACAACTTCCATGTTTATCCCTTTTCAAGTATTATGCTTCACCCTTTTAATTATATCAAATTGTTTCAAAATCATGTAATAATGTATTCTTTTCAAACGTATTCTATTCAAACTAAGTAATGTTGCATTATCAAAACATTAATTATAATATTAAATATAAAATAAAATTTAATGTCATAAAAAAATAATTAAATCTTTAGATATAGACCTAATGTAACAATTGTTTTTGCGTGCTAATCGAAATCAATAAGACAGATACGGAAGACGATCCATTGATTCGTATTGCTATACATAGTTTGTAATTTCTTGGCCAATGTTGCATATTTCTTCCTTGGTCGTTTTTCAGTACACAGTTTATAACTATAATTTTAAAACAGGAATTGAAGCAAAGCCTATCTTGGTGATATGAATTGGCTTCAAAGGAGAGTTGAAGTCAGCGTTTATTACAATAAATAAAACGTTATATCAAAGATTAAAAATGTCGCATCAGTATTCAAGAAAGAACAATTGACAAATAATGATAACGTGATTAGCTATGATCACAAGTACTAATCGTTCTCATCACCATAAGTCCCTCTATACTGCACATTCCGGCGTTCGCTGTTTGTAGCGACATTGCTGTTTGTAGTGCGGTCTTGCCACAGTATGTCCATGATGGAGCTCAAGCATATTTGGTGAAAGATTTCAAGTAGTCCTAGTTGCTTTATGCTTTCATTATAATACCCATGTCTCACATACATATAGAAGGGTTGACAGAACTACTGCTTGGTAGACATTGATTTTTGAGGGCAGGCGTAGTGATTAATTCCGCCAAAATCTCGCCTGGAAGCGTCCAAAAGCACTACTGGCCCTTGCCAGACGTTTATCAACTTCCCTTGAAAGCGATGCATCATTTGCAGTAGCGGCCTTAGGGGGTGGCAAGTGGGGCAACCGCCCCCAAGCCCCGAGCCTGAGGGGGGCCCCGCTATCAGAGATTCCATTGTCATCGTCAGCTTCGATAACCAGATCAGTTCTCATAAACTAGGATATTTGATACCACATGATTTGAAATGATACCAATTACTATGTAACTCTTAACATGACATTTTTGGTGTCAAAATACCGTTCAGTTTCGGTAAAGACAGCATCTTATGACCTGTCGAGTCTTAAAGATTACAACAAAAAAAACAAAAAAAAAAACGCGGGAGTATTTTTGTCATTAAATTTTATTTTAAAACCCTTCCACGAATGTTGAGCTGCGAAAGTCAATGAAATGAACTACTGTAGCTCCTATCTCACACTTTGTTCTTATACTAAAGACAGAGTATTGTGTTTTCCTTGTAAAATTGTCACCATAGCTACTGGAGGGAAATTAACAAATAAAGGTTAGTGTGACTGGAAGCATCTTGGTAATATACTTCGGCAGCACCATGCCTTGTGAATCACTTCCAGTGTGTGCCAGCGTGGTTGGATTGAGCTCTGTCCAATAGTAGCACAACGGATAACAGAATGCTAGAACAAATTACAAAAGAAAAACTGCATTTGCGCGAAGTCTGAACAACAAGCATTTCGTGGGAGAACCGATCAACTTTATGCACCAAACAACGGTCAATTTTAGGCTTGGTTGAGATGCTGGCCAAATTCGACTCAACCATCTTCGACTAACTATGAACTCCGTAACTCACGTCCATATGTTCGAGCAAATTATTCAAAACGAGCTTATGGACCTTATGGGATCAGAAGTAAAAGGGAAAGTTATTATTAAAATCAATCAAGGAGCAGTTGTCCCTTCTATGACGTTTTGTGGACGTATCAGATACAGACGTTAAGGTGGAGAACACTTCATCAAATTTGTATATGTTGAAAACTCAACAGGAAATGGTTTGTCAGAGTCTCTTCTCGCCGTGTTGGAGAACCTTGGTCTGGACATCGCCGACTGTCGTAGCCAGGGTTATGACAATGGTGCGAATACGAAGGGAAAGCACCAAGCCGTTAAAGACGCACATTATTCACATTAACAGTCAATCATTTTACACTCTGTGCGGCTGCCATAATCTGAAATTTGTTTTAGGAGACATAGCTAAATGTAACTCTCAAGCTGTGACGTTTTTGATATCATAGAGAGATTTTCTATGAAAAGGTTTTGCTGCGTCATCTGAAAAGTGAAAACATTTTGGAAGAAAACGTGCCTTTCATGGAAACAAAATCACAGTCAGAAACACAATTGTAGTGCCACCTAGAAAGTTATAACTCGCTACGCCATCAAACGAAAGAATTCTGGGAGGCGCTATTGACTGTCGCTGACACCACAATGTCTAGCGAACTTTTAACAAGGAAGCTTTAAGGAGTTTTTTTATCAGCTTTTTCTTAAAGTATATTTTATTTGTTATGAATACTGTCAACAAAACCTGCAATCTGCTGACATGCAAAGGCCTTCTTGCACTTTTTAAAAAGTACCTGGACAAATATTTCTCTGGTACACATAATTCTTTCTCTCCGTAATTATTTACCACATTCTGGTGGAATCAACGTTAGAATCGTCAGTTAGGAGAGAAAGAGTTAATACAACAAAGAAAATTGCTTCTGAAATAAACGACGATCTGAAATTCAGGGAAAAGAGAGTAAGACAAAGTATCAGACGAAAGAAATAAAAACAATTTGATTAAGAGAGTATCAACATATTCGCCAACAGCTTTAGAAGCGGACGAGCCCGTTAGCGTGATGTTAGGGTTTATATATATAGGGCCCCGCATATGACACTCGCCCAGGGCCCCGCGCACTGCTAAGACCGCCCCTGATCATTTGATACTTTGCTTCCTAGATATGTTAAGGGCCTGTCCATTTATGGTGATCTTTGGGGCTTACAGGTTTTATTGGGTGATTTCTGAAACATGACTTTTGTTTTCCCGAGTTTTATAGATGAACTGAAAGAGTATGCAAATTCGTTTACTGCGATCTGGAGATCATGTTCATTGTGAGCTAGCAGGGCGCAATCATCAGCATATACAACTCTGTTATGGCCATTTCTTTTATTTAAAGACGTTGAAGATTGAATACATTGCCGTCTGAGCGAAACCTGATCCAGTATTACTCCAAAGAAGATAGGGAATAGAGTAGGAGCTAGTGCACTTTCTATTGAGAAGTGCTCATACAGGTCAACATTCTGCCAATTAGGCCTTTTTGTCCCACATAAAAATGCTTGAGAATGATTGGGAACGTAGATGGGCACCCGAGCCTGTGCATAATATATAGAACAATAAAAACAACACAAGATACAGAAATTGTACAAAGAGAAATAGATGAATTACAGAAATGGGAATCAAATTGGAGCATGTCTTTCCACACAGAAAAATGTCAGTTTTAAGAGTAACAAAAAAAAAACGAAAATAAATAAATACCACTTATCGTATTCATGGTAAACCAGTAACAGACTAAAAATACTAAATTGTTAGGTGCTATAATAAATGAAAAACTATCACGTAATCCCCATATTGATAAAACTAATCTACCTTGGTTAGGCCAATAATAGAATATGCATCCTCAACTCTAGAAAAACATTAAGAAACTGGAACAGACACAAAATAAAGCAGTGAGATTCATAACAAACGAATATTTACATTTGATTAGAGTGACACATTTAGTAAAATTACTAACTTTAGAAACACTTCATGATAGAAGACTTAAAAGTAAAGTAGCAATTATAAATAAAACACTGAACCATAATCTTCAAATGCAAAAACAAAATTTAATAAAATATTCAGAAAGACACAAAGATACAGACACATCCCTTGTTCCATATGCTAGGACCAATCTGTACAAATGCTCCTTCTTTCCTAGTGCTATTAGAGCACTATTAATTCAGCCAGGAAAACCAATGACTTGGCAGAATTTATGTAATTGATTAAATGCATGACTAGATTGACCTAGGAACACGCGTAGGACGAAATTATCTTCTTTTTTGAAGTAACGTCTGTATTTCATAAGAGAAGCTATTGATATAGTTAGCAGTCAGAAATTCCTATATACATGACTTATCTCGACTTTACCAAAATAATGCTCACTTTGACTTTGAGTATATACTATCATGTCTGAATTTTAGATTTTGCATTGACTTTTATATAGTTTAACATTGATTTGTTAAAAAATTATTTTATACTTGCATTGCTTTATTTATATAAACTATATTTTTAGGACTTTTTCTATCTGTATATTTATAAGTTGTTTAAAATAACTTCTTAAACATTAACATAACATAGACAGTGCTATACAAAACTATTTAGAAAATTTTATTGAAATAGAAAAAAAATGCAAGTACTGTAACAGACCATACTATATTTATTAATTTTCATAGGATAGCAAAGTAAAAGTGTATCTTTTACATTCTGTGTAAATAATGACACTGTAACATATGTATTAGTGATTTACATTTTAAAAACTCCCCTATTGCTTTCATAAATTGTAAAAAATATTCTTATTTCCTTTATCACCTTTTAAGATAATTAAATCATTTAATGGTTAGATTTCTACTTTTATGTAGCATAAGTGTGATACACTAATCATGAGCGTAGCCAGGATTTTTTTTTTATATGTGTGTGTTTGTACATAATTATTCTTTATTACATTCCTTCTACAGAGGGTTTTAACTTAAAGCTCTCAGGAAGGGGTTTTTAAACACTAAACCCCTCTTGGCTACGCTCATAGAATATGGTGGCTGTTGCATGCTTTAGTCTTATATTGACAGGGCCGGTCCTAGCAATTGCGGGGCCCTATGCGAAACGGGTTGCGCCAGGCCTAGTCTGGGTAGGGTAATAGGTCTTATCGTATACACGCGTTGTATAGTTCCAAAAAAGGTTAAAGCATCAGGGCAAGTTTTGTCCATGTCTGCTAGCACCAGGTTGTAATTATGACACGTACATGAAGGCTCTGCTGTTAATATTTAAAAGCCGTTTTTGAACTCCAGAATTGACGCCTTTCATGTTCGCACCATTATCATAAACTTGTCCACGAATATTTTCAACAGTTAATTCAAGCTTCGCCAGCTCATTCACGAGTACATCGCGTCCTGTCCAGTTGTACTTTCCACTGGAAGAAACTTAATAAAACGTTCATGTACAGCCACAGGCTCTTTCACATTAACCCCATCTGATACATACCGGAGAGTTTATGACATCTACTCTTTGTGACTTATGTCTGGGGTAAAATCCAATATCAGTGAAAAATACTTTGCATTCTTGATGTCTCGAAGGATAGCATTCACAGCATCAGCTACTACAATAATGAGTTCCTTTTGAATCTTCTTTCCCAGGTAATGATCATGAATTTCTGCATTGGTAACACATCGAGGATCAAACTTTGCGAGTAATTCCATTAGACCTAGGAAATTCCCATTACTTGGCTCTTCAAGTCTTTCAATGGTCTCTCTGAAAGCTAAATTGCGCTCCGCTAGAAATTGTACAATCGCAACTAGTCTTTGAAAAATTTGATTCCAACGTTTAGTCTCAGAATAAAGCATCTCCTGGTTAACTTTGGCAATGCGTTTTTTAACTTAATCTTGCTTCATATCAACTGGTTGTGGCGTCTAAATACCATTGCGATTTTTCATGCTCTGCTAGCCTTGTGGTACAGCTTTGCCACTGTTCAAATTCTTCATTTAAAAAGGAACTTTTTTGTTTTCCCAATAGACGACAGTAGAAACAATAGATCTTGTCTGCTGACACAGAATAGATCAGCCAAGGACGCAAAATACTTTCACCATTTCTCAGCTTTCGTTTGTAATGCACTTTAGAGAAATGTCTACCATCCTTATTTTTCGGAAAATTCTCCAAAGTAATCTCAGGTTTGACCTTTTCGTAATAAATAGTCAATACAAGATGTTTCCATTTTTTCTGGCCACATGGCAGGATCATCCAGATTTCTCAATGGATCGACCACATTTCGCTCATTATCCATAACTACGTGTTGATCAGTTGTTACATTATTGTCTTCTTTTCTTACGACATTCACCACTGCAGTTTTTGCATTCTTCATAGAATCTGTTTCAGCTGTCTCGCTAGAAGTGAGTGTGTTCTCAATTTCGGGTTTTGATCGTTTAAAAACGTTCGTAGGGCGCCCATCTGGTTCTTAGCTGAAGCCTCATTAGCTTCTTTTTTCTTTTCCAAGCCAGATACATATTTTCTACCAACATCCCTTGACCTTTCAGGTAATTTTCTATCCGTCATTCACCAAAAACCTGCTAAATATAGTCTAATAGTGACTGATAGTCTTAGTTTAGTCTTTATTTTATATCAAATCTGTCTAGATTTAGATCTAGACCTATATAACATTTTCATAGTAATTCTAGATGTAGGTCTCTAGATCTAATAAAAATAAAAATATATCGCTTTTGATTTTTTTTATGAGATTGAGGTAGATTTTGATCTACTTTTATATGCCGGTGACTATTAATGTAAATAAAGTATTTTGGTTAAAATTCGCCCTATTATTATATTTTTATTTAAATATGAAAGCTGACATTGGTTGTTTTTTTTCGCGTAAGATTTGTGTTTTCCACATTGAATGACACCCCGAAATAATAATTTTGTCTATTTTTCAGGAGATTTTAATAATAATTTCCATGACTTTTTCGTATATTTTGCATCATTATGCAATTACACATATAATTAGCGCGGGGCCTATGAAAGCGCGGGGCCCACTGCGGCCGCATAGGTTGCAGTGGTTTAAGAAAAGGGTTTTTTGTCGTAAAAAAAATTTTTGGAGGGGGTTAAACTCAAAATCCATTTAGCTATGTTCATGGAATTTGGTGACTGTTGTTTGCATTATTTTTTTTTTATAGAAGAGGAGGATTTTAAACTCAAAACCCCCCTTGGCTGCACTGGGGCAAGTGATAGTTTAACATTAAAATCTCACCTAAATGAACAAAATCAAAGCGAAAAATCAGTCACAAAATTCCACACCACCCTGTGAGAGGGGTGGGTCCTGGCTATAATACACCCATGACACTAATAGTACTGTGACAATTTACCCCATCCACATTTTTAAAAAGTATTTTCCAGCTCTCCACCCATCAGTTATCAATTTTGTTTATTTAGTAGTCTTCTTACTATCTTGTTAATGTATTCCTATGCATATAAGCACTAAATAAATATCTAGTTTTTACTAGCACATCTTGTACATAAATAACTATTTATCTAATCTGAAACTGTATACATTCGTTAACACTGATCAACAGGACTCCTGTGAAGCAGAAGTGAAATTTGAAGCTGTCACCTTCCGATACCCAACTAGACCAACTGTACAAGTTGCACAGGGATTAACTTTCTCTGTTAGTCCCGGTGAAACACTGGCTTTAGTTGGAAGCAGTGGATGTGGAAAAAGTACTTCAATTCAACTCATTGAACGTTTTTATGATGTAGAAAGTGGATCAGTGGTAGGAATATTTTATAGTTATATAATCATTACACAAAGCAATTCCTCTATTCAGTTTGCACATTCTTTGGCAAAAACAGGTTTCAAGTTGACAAGGTTCTAAGGATTTTCCTAGAAATTTGACAGTTGGTGTATATATTTGGGAAAAGACTTACTAGCTGTTTGGCCACAATGGGAAAACTCTGTTTGACCGTTATAATTTTTCAAAGTAAAAATAAATAATTTAATTTTGGCTAGAGAACTAGAAAATATTTATCTTGAACAGACTGGGTCTTTGGGTATTTTCCAATATAGGCCATATTCATTAAAGAGCTCAATAAATTAATGTTCAGGAACACAGTCTTGTATGTCTACATCTATTGGCCTATCATTGGAATATTAACCAGGATTTTTTTCACGGGTAGTGTGGATTGGGGTAGGGGAAAAATTTCACTTTCAAAAAAAAAATCTAACATTTGATCGTAATTATGAGCAAAATAATTGCTCTACAAGATCTGTAAAGGAGGAATTGTCTTTATTTTAAAAAGTATTTTGTATAAATTTATTGCATCCCTTCATTACATACTGACTTTGAAATTTTTCTTTGACAGAAATTTGCAAATACTGATGTAAGAACACTTAATTTAAAATGGTTACGGTCACAAATAGGAATTGTATCTCAAGAACCTGTTCTGTTTGACAGAAGTATTGCTGAAAATATTGCTTATGGAGATAATTCTCGTTTGGTGACTATGGACGAAATCATTCTTGCTGCCCGTGGAGCAAACATCCATGAATTTATTAAAAGTTTACCAGATGTAAGGTTATATTGTAAGGTTTACCATTAGCTTTGTTTTTTTAACTCATCCCTTATTACATGTTCTCTAGATTTAATTTTTTTTTTTTCATATTTCTTGTATTGCATTGGCTCTAGGGGTATGAAACAAATGTTGGTTCAAAGGGAACTCAACTAAGTGGTGGACAAAAGCAGAGAGTAGCTATAGCAAGAGCCTTAGTACGTAATCCAAAGATTCTGTTATTGGATGAGGCTACATCTGCACTGGACACTGAAAGTGAAAAGGTTAGAACTCTCTTTAAAATAAATTAATTTTGAATCAGTTCATTAGAAAATCAAATATTTTTAGTTTTACTTGTTTGATTTTTGTTGTTTTTTTGTTCCCGTTAGTTTTGACTATATATATATTTATAAATATATTTATATATATATATATGTACATCTCTTTGGCATGTTTAGATCTCAAAAACTAAAAGGGCTTTTGAAAATTTAATTTCACCATCGTCCTTATTGTGCTCAAAATAGGTGCAGCAGATACTTTTTTTTTTTATGTCTAGTAGAAGTTGAAAAAAAAAATTGTTTTGAAAGGAATTTTTAAAACAAGAACAATATAAAACAATACTAAACCAAGCAGTAAGTGTAATTATAATAATTAGGTTGGATCTCGTTTAATTAAATTTGAAGTACTTTTTTTTACATTATAACCTTACATATTTTTTTAGCCTGTGGAACCCCCTTTTTTTTTTCTCCCACATAGAATTTTGACTTGATTTAAGAGCTACTTCATAATGCCCCCCTGACATATACACACCCTCATATTTTGGGCCTGTTATTTTAGTAGCACTTTTACTTAAAATGGTTATGGTCACAAATAGGAATTGTATTTCAAGAACCTGTTCTGTTTGACAGACGTATTGCTGAAAATATTGCTTATGGAGATAATTCTCGTTTGGTGACTATGGACAAAATCATTCTTGCTGCCAGTGGAGCAAACATTCATGAATTTATTAAAAGTTTACCAGATGTAAGGTTATATTGTAAAGCTTACCATTAGCTTTGTTTTTTAACTCATCCCTAATTATTACATGTTCTCTAGAATAACAACAAAAAGTTAGTTCTTCATACACATTCCAGTTCCACTTTCTACATCTTGGTATTTTGTTCTCTAAATAAAAAGAAATATCCATTTGGTTGTAATAATTGCAATCGTTTATTTGACCCCATTTGAATGTAGCGAAATGACAATAGAACTATATTTATCTTTTCAATGCTATTAGGATTAGGGTGTTTTTTTTTTGTTTTGTTTTTTTTGACAGTGTTACCAAGTATCATTCCTTGCGCTCTCTCTTTTTCTCTAAAAAAGGAAAAAGAATTTAGATCTATCTCATTAATTCTGTTTTATTTTGTTTTTATTTAGACCGCTTCTAAATGGAAGTGGAAATATTGTAAGGCATATTATAAATAAGCAGACTTATGGAAAAAAATATTGCTTTAGAAATACGGAATTCGTTATGTTGTTTTATAATGCTTTATATGTAAACTCTGGCCTTTTGGGAAAATACCAAAAATAAAATACAAAGGTTGGATAGAGCTTGCGGTTTTTCACGAACGGCCATTGTCAGGTTGAGAATCTGTAAAAAAGCGTTCTTGGTAAGCATCTAGGAGGTAAAAGGAAACGGTGTAGAAATTTGTTGCAGATATGTATGATAGTTTAAGAGATCTCTTGATCTATGAGTGGTATTTCCACATATATATGGTAGATTGTTATGGGATATAGTGTGAATAAATGGACTGTGTATTCATTTGTGTATACATTGGATTCATTAGTTCATTAATTCTAGTATATTCACATTTGATTTATAGCATATAGCACAATTTTTATTTTCATTTTGATGATACCTAACTCTTTACATTTTAGATTGTTCAAGAAGCTCTAGACAAAGCTAGAGAAGGAAGAACTTGTATAGTTATAGCACATCGATTGTCCACTATTAAGAATTCAGACAAAATTTGTGTTGTTAGCCATGGAAAAGTTGCAGAGACAGGGACACACAATGAATTGATGAATAAACAAGGGTTTTATTACAAATTCATTAAAAAATCAACACGGTAATGACTTATTAGTTCATTTCTCTGTATATTTTTTTTTCAAAATTATTGTTACCTCATCACTAATACCACATACAAAAATCATTATGTTTTTTCATACTTTTACACTCATATTCTCAAAAAATGTTTTGTGTTGTATTTTTTACATATCATTTATAATATGTTTTTTTTTTAATTAATCAGGAACAGTAAAATATATGTAGAAAGCTTGATTTTTACTTCTCAACTATTTATCCATATTGTTTTAAACTTGAATTACTGTTTATGGTAAAGTGTATAATATTCTAGCTATTCATAGTATGAATCTAGCCCTTCCCACAATAATTCTCACACTATTTTCAATTATCTATATTTATTTATTTTATAATTTATTTATCATTCAGACTTTAATAAAAAAAAAAATGGAAAGCAATATTGTGATTGTGTACTTATGTGGGAAAAGTTTAGTAGACTGACTTGTTCAAATATTTGTTTCTTACAGGGATTACTCTTCCTAAATTCATGATAAACAACTATATCCAACTGTCTGTATATGAAATTTTAAAAGGACTGTAAAGTTTGTGACTATTAAGATGATCTGATGTTATTTTTTTTTAATATAAAAAACTTACAATAACATTTTTGTTGTTTTTAGTGGATCATGAGTTGTTATGCCTGAATATTAGTTTCTTACTATATATTGTTTGTCACCTATACTTGTTATTGTCAGTAGATTGCTGCAGTTTACACTTTGTTCCTGCCACTCAATATTTCAATCCAACACTTGTATGTAGAAAAAGATTGACTAATATATTTATTTTTTAAATTATTGAACATGATGCTGTAAGGGTTGAACAAATCTTATTTTTTTGTTATCTTTTATTGCTGTTTTGTATATTTATTCCATGCTTAGAACAGAACTTATTCGAAGTATTTTTATGTTATTTTTAAATTAAAACTAATGGTTGTAGTAGTCAAATGAAGGCAAGTCAACAGGTCTTTATTAACAGGAAATCATATAGTAACAATATCTGCCTTGAGCAAAACTTCTCAAGGTGTTTCTTCTCAAATGTCAACATTCATCTCTAGACTGATCATGTCTTCTGTCTAACAGTGCGCTGTACGAGCCAACGTAGGAGCAGGGTTTTTACAAAGCACAATTTTAATTTAATGTTTGCACAAATAGAGATAATGGTTCACAGCTCTAGAAAATATAGTATTGAGTTATCATGCCCATTTATTTACTTTGTATATATTATGCGTATAAATGTATAAATCCGTAGGACTTAATGATCTTTTTTGAAACAACGTCTGTAATATATAAGATAATTTAATGATTAATTAGATAATTAATTACCAGTGAATGATGCCCCGATGAGTTATAGTGGGCTCAACCACATATTTCTTGTGTTGAGTTCAACATTCCTAAAGTGTTGCTTTGTGTATACACTGCATTTTTTTCTATTTATCCTCTCACTCTGTCTGGGTGGATTTTTTTTTTTTTTCATGATTCAAATTGGAGCACAACTATACATTGTTGATGACAACACATGAATCAATTAAAAAAATAATTAGTGTTAATTAATTAATTTTGTTTTATATAGAAAAATGTAAGATAAAAGTTGCAGTATTGAGAGCTTAGGTGCCAACTTGCTTTGACTGACCACCAAACTCAACTTTAGTTGAGGAAAGTAAAGGCATATGGTCGTTGCACTGGCCACATGACTGGCTTCTCAACCGTTGGCCAAAGAAACAGATGACCTTAACATCATCTGCCTTATCTCAAGGTCTGTAAGGAGAACTTTATTTTTACTTTTAATAGCCACCCTCAAAATGTCAGTAATATTCATGCAAAGTTTCGTCAAGATTGGTCAAAAGCAGTTAATTTGTACAAATGACATCAATTCATATAGACACTATTAGACACCTTACAATTTTCTTTGTATAATATTGTGTAAATGTATAACAATAATTGTACATATAATGGTCTTCGTGACAAATAAATTATACATTAATACATTGGCAAAATATTTTGTATTCTATGTTTGTGTATGTTACGACCTAAACCCAAAGTATGGCCAGTTCGCGATTTGGCCGGCCATTCCGTCTATATGCCTGAAGGTGATCACGAGGTTCAAATAAAAAAACTTTTTCTTCATCCAAAATTTGGTTGGTTGATTCAGTAAATCAACCCGAAAATAGTCAGTGACTTTGCAGCTGCAATGCTAAAACTTTTTAACTAATCGATAAAAATTACTAACTTTTTTTTTCGAAGAAGCAAACAAGAAGTTACAAGTGACAGCTCAACTATTTACTTTGTATATATTATGCTTTATTTTTTGCACCCAAGATTTAGAAGTTAAACAGATGATATACCGGTAGTAGGCCTACCGGTACATTTTGCAGAAAAAAAAAAAATTTTTTTTTAGAGATTTCAAAGACAATAAAATGAACATTTTGAAATTTTAAAAAATCTCTTCATTTCGTTAGTGTACTAACATATATCTTTAAGTATTTCAAATTTTATGCAAATATTGTTGCAAAATTTTAATGATTATATTTTTGATCATAGAGTTATATAGTAGAGTCACTATTGCGGAACAGTTTGCTGCTACTTTTAGTTTTCAATTTTTTGCTCCGTAATGGTTAGACCTATGGAAAAACTAAAAGTATCTAGGCATTGCCCATCCATTTTCTGATAAAATAGGCGTATTGGTTAGTTTTGCAACACATATTTAAATTTTACATGCAAATCGACTGAGATATGGTCAGTCACAATTACGGAACAGGATTTTTTAAGAAGTCACAATTGCGGAACACGGTACAAATGTCGGAACAAAGCCTATATAAAGCACATATTTTATTAGTCTTATATAATACTTGAACTCCTTATCCTTTACATTAATTTTATTTTTATTAAAGCTAAAAAGACACATTGTCACTTTTAGATTCTTTCACTTCTTTAATTGTTATTGACGTCACACTACCCTGATTTTCCTTACAAGGTTGTTTTTTTGCTATTCTTTAATTCTTTTTTATTATATTTATAGGCCTACTAGCTCTGTTTTTAACCCGCCTTTGCTCGAGTTTTTTTTTTCCGATCTGTTATATTATAAATGTCATCTATGCACCTGTTTTTGCTGACTTAATATTTGTAAAAAAAAAACTTCAACTAAAATAGAAAAGTTTCCTTTTCTTGATTAGTAAATCTAGTTTTGATCCAAAAGTTTCTAATTCATGAACGAAATACTCGTTCGCATTTGGATTTGCGCCAAGTATGTCGTTGTATGTTGCGGTTCTGATTAACTTCTGATAGCCATTTGTAAATTGATTAGCACTCTTCTTAAGTTATTTTTAAATTCCAAAAGCTTGAATCCACACACTATTTTAAAAGATATGGATAACATATGGCGAGCACATTCATTAACTCTTTCACCCACGGAGGTACTTGACATTGCACTTCGAAAATGCAAATTGCGAAAAGCACCGGGGCCAGATGGACTCAGCAACGAAATATTGAAGAATCTCGGCCCCATCGGCAGAAAGAAACTGTAGGAATTGGTCAATCGTACGTGAACTCAAGGGGATTTCCCCAAGTCTTGACGTGAGGAAAGCCATCGACCCATCTCGTTGACGTCCAACGTTGGGAAGACGGCTGAAATGATCAACAGAAGGCTCACATGGTTCCTAGAAACGAAAGGTCTCATTGCACCTGAACAGGGCGGGTTCAGGCAGTACCGAAATGTGATTGATCAGGTGACGTTATTCATGCAGAAGGTGGCAGACGTCTTCCAATGGGGCAACACAAATCGACCTGGTCAGTCGACGCTAGCAGTATTTATCGATCTCAAACAAACCTAAGACAGAGTATGGAGGCCTGGTTTGTTGTTAAAGCTGATGAACATAAGTGTCGGTTCACACCTATTTAGAAGGATCCAAAATTTTCTTACGGAACGGACGGTACAGACACGAGTTGGTAAGTACGTGTCAAGGAAACATTCACTGGAGCAGGGCGTGTGTTGTGTATGTTCTTGTTGTGTATTGTGAACTGATCTGTTCTTGTGTGTCAAAATGTCTTTGTGTCCAGGTCAGCTTGTGTGTGTGTGTGTTATCGTTAACTGTTTTGTCATTCTTGTTCAATAAAGCCTAGAATCAAGATATGTCTTCCTGCAGTATTTTATTAGATTACAACGATTTATTGAACAAGAATCTTGTGGATTAATTGTGCTTGAAACTTCAAGTATGGATCGTTTTCTAAAACCTGAAAGATTGGTGGTGGATCCTAATAATCCGGACGCTCAAAGGATCTGGAAGCACTTGTCACAAGACTCTAGCAGTGTGCTGGCGCCTGCTTCAACTGGTCGTTGTCTAGGGCGATTCTGGAGGCCCGACTGTTGACGCTGGAACATGTAGGCTATTATTCTTTCGTGGCTTTAGCTGGTCGCGATTTAGGTGTTTGTGTATACAATTAAGATATAACACTAAACACCAGAATAATCGTTAGAAACACGTAGGCGTGTATAACGTTATTAACATACAATATAGAATCTTCCAAAAACGTTTACATACAGGTACATCACTAAAACTGGCGACTAAACTAAGATAACTAAGATGTCTAAATGACTGTGAACTTTAGATTTCAATATAGTATTCTAATTGAAAACATTAGGAAAGACAAGAAGAAGCGGGAAATGCGACCGTCCGCTCTACAAAACCCACGCCAACTGCCCCTTTGTCCCCAAATCACCCTCCCTCGTTGTAGACCAGGTCACCTGGTCACGTGATAATAAAATAAATATTAAAAGTATTTAAAAAATACTTATTTCCCCTTCCAATACTAAAATAAATCTAATTTAACTAATTAAAATATACTAAAAACATAAATAATTATATTAGATCTAAAATAGAAATAAGAGTAAACAAAAATAAAACTTTCCACAATAACTAAGGCCATGATGGCGGGTAAGGGGTCAGTTAGGTCAACATTCCTTAGTCAGGCCCGTAGTGGACTGTTGTTGTTCTGCTACACACATTCGACATATGACATGAGATAATGTGTGAGCAGGTCAGGCAGGCGCGAGTGTGGTGGCCTATTCTCTTCTGCTGCTCATCATTTATTCATTTTTAACAGTAGGCAGGTGGTAGCTCTACTGGGTGGGCCCAATCTGTGCACCTCGGTCTGCGACCAAGGGGCTAGAGTCGCCTAAGCAACCAGACAGCACAATTAAACTAAACTAAACTAATCTAGCTAACTAAAAGAACAAACTAAACTAAATTTATAAAACAAAATATAAATACACTTTATTCACAACAAACTTACAAAGCAATAAAAATATAGATGAATACAAAAAAAGATAAACTTTACAGAAACAACTAAATAAACTTAGAAATAAGCAACTAATCAACCTGACTATACCACTACCAACACTAATAAGAAACCCAAGTCGGGCCAAGTGTCTAACTATCTTTACTAGATTACACCTAAAAATACCAACACTAAACACAACAGTACAGCAGACAGCTTAACTGTGGCAATAATATACTAATAAAGGCAGCTAGGCAGTGGAAATAATGACAGTACTACCGCACAGTAGACGTAACGACAGTTACAGTAGATGTAACGACAACAGTAGATGTAAGGACAGGAATTATAGCCTGCAATTACAAATGATGAAATACATAAAACATAAGACATAATAACAAAATAATAATGAATTAGATCTAGACTAACACATACAAAATAATACAGACATAAGGTAATATTCACTAACAGCCTGTAGCTAATGAAAGCAATACCGGAGTACCGGTAAAAGTTAATGTCTATGCCACAACACCAGTTGGGCTAGACAACAATAACAAATCTAGATTTGGCTTAACAAAGCCGCCATCATGGAGCGTTGAGTAGGACGCAGCCATCTTCTACATTAAAAATTAAAATCGGCAACATGCCAACTTAATGGAGTGGTTATCCTAGCAATAAGATATTAATAAAAATACATAGGGGACATAAAATATTTACACATGGACAAACAATAAGGGGATCATTAAGGATGACGCAAGGGGGTGACGCTACTCAAGTTTACAGAACATCCGGTTCCATCAGAGGTAATCATGGCTAATGAGGTAGTTCCTTATTTCTGACCTACTTTAACCAAAGTCACGTGATTGTTGGACAACAAAGAGAAGAATGGCCTTGTCTTCCTATATTTCCATTGCTGTTGCTCCTCTATTTTTACGAAATTTTACATTTACAAACATTTTAAAATATACAGAGTACATCAACGAACTCCCTGAATGTTCAAATAATTATACGAATGTTTTCATAAAGGGCCAAGAACTGTTTAATGATAGGTTTAAATTATCAATGATATTTCCTTTATAGTCATGACAAGCGTCAAGACTTTGCCGATGATAGATCTACATTCACATACAGAAGACGTTTTTACAAACGTTCTTGTAAGATTAAAAAAAAAACTTGGTATAAACTACACAAAACACACACACACACACACATATATATATATATATATATATATATATATATATATATATATATATATATATATATATATATATATATTTATTTATTTATTTATAGGCCTATATATGGGATAATATGTATATTAGTTGAAACATTGTTATTTTCGTAAACTTCAGCTATTTTTAACGTTATGTATTTCATATTCCGCTAATTTGAAATACATTATGCACATCGATTACATTAAGAATTATTTTTTTTGTGTTGGATACATGATGTATTATTATGTTATTAAAAGTTCTATCATTTTTAAGAAATTCACAAAATGTTACATTAAAGTTTCAAAAATGCGTCGACGAAACATATCTAGATCCATTTCATTACTTAGAAACCAAATTTAACAATGAAAGGGCGGGGTAAGACACATTTGACCTGTGTAACTGTAAGAGTAGATCTCGATTTATCCTTGACTATCAGATGTGTTATTTGTTCGCTAAACAACTGAAGCCTATTACGCACAAGGAAAACACATGGCAGTCTTTTTATCTTTTATAACAACTAGTCGACATATCGACTACACACAAGCCCTAGAGCTATCTGACCAATACTGGCAATACACACTGGTCTGCTGTCCAACTTTTAGTGTTCTACTCAAGTTCAAGCTTGTTTACTTTTGGGCAGAGAGAGAAGGTGGGGGGATGAAAGTGTTATTTTATTTTTCTAGGATTGGTTACCCGAATGCTAAGAACTGTAAATGTAGTCATTCATTGTAGATCAAGAAATCTTGATCTCAGTATGGCAGATTATAGGCCAACGCTTCGGTACCTTCTATCAAAGGTTTAACTATTTGATTCAGTTGAAACTATTAAAAAAAATGTATCTCTAGATTCTCCTGTTATTAACAAATTATAGTTTAGCGCTAATGAGTAAATTGAAACCACTAACTATTGACTTAAAACGCTTCAGATTCTCACTACAAACTAACTAAAACTAAGCACGGTGCGCGTTGTATACACACAACCACGTGACTCGGGGGGAATACAAAACTACCTCATTAACTAGCCAGTGATGTCACCCTACTAATCACTACTAATCAGTCTACATCTAGACTATAACAGTAGATGTAGGAATAACTAATACAAATATAAACTAAAGAAGTAAAAATAAAAACATTTTCCAACTTACAGGCGGTCCCAGCTGAAATTACACTACACACAATTAACTTTACACAGGCACTACTGTCAGCACTGACCACTGGTCAAGACAAAAGAGGGCTCAACGTGGTTCCGGAGCTAGCTATAACTGGTCAGCGCGAACATATCGGAGAGCATGACGTCACGCTAATTACCTAAAACTAAACTGGACTACTGATTTCCCTAATTTGTACCTAGCCGTACGCTATAATAAAATCTAGAAAATTACTAAAGACACGGACTACACAACATTATATACCAAATTAAACAGCATTAAAAAGAGAACCTTAAAATTTAATCTTACAAAAATACAAAAAGGAAGAAGAAAGATATGTTCTAAACTCGTACAGGGACCCTATACAGCTTCTAGACTTGCACTTAGACTGAAATTAGAAAATAACTACTAACATAACCTAAGCGCTAAAGACAAAAATACGTAGAACTAATCAGGGACAAAGAAATGGAAACAGTGCCAACAACTCTAAGGCTAGTTAACTATTTTTAAAACTACTTTTCCTCTACGAGTAAAACACAAATAACAGAAAAAGACTAAAACTAGCAGAAGTTATAAATAGCGGAAACTACAAACACACAGCACTGACCTATGCAAGAAGAAAAGACACTAAATTAAATTATTCTAGCCTGGCCTATATAAAATAAACAGATCGAAATACAGATAAAAATAGATAACAAATAGACCTGGGGTCGCACGCTCACAAATGTACGCAAAAATATTTAAGCCCAAAATCAAATTGGTTCAGTATATCAGTAAACTTAACAAAAAATAATCATTAAGACTCTTTTAATGAATAATACCGTTGTTTAGTAGTTAAATAATGCACAAGTGACAAATCTCGATATCGCTTCACGTCGTGCATTCTGTGCAGCAAAGAAATCTATAACATCATCTACATCGATACTTTCTAGTATTTGTAACTTCACTGACATTAAAGCCATGATAAGCCTTTCTTGCGTCATTGTGCTCCTGAAATAGTTTTTGATGAACTTGAGCTTTGAGAATTATCTCTCACATGACGTAATGGAAGTGGCCTGAGTTAGCGGTATTTGGAGGAGGTTGCAAGGTTTGAGCACACGTAATTACCATATTGTCACCGTGTGTATTTTGACACCATAAATGTCACTGTGGTTATGTTTTGATGCTGTGATATTATTGTTGGTTTATCTATGTAGGCGTGGTGGTGACATTGGGTTCATATTATAATGCACAGAATAAGGAAATGACACTCGATGTAGCAGACACCATTGAGTTTAATATAAGTAATAACACCACATAGTAAATATGATACACTATTCAATTCAGGAATGGTCAGTATTAATCCTCTATAGAAATATGGCGAATATAATAATGACTTTGTAACTATTCTTACTCCTTACAACAAATGTCTATAACCAACTCCTTTAAGTAACTAACTCAACTGACTATATCAAGTGACTCTATCAAGTGCTTGCTACCAACTCCCTATATTGACTGACTGCCCTTAACTCTGGTTCACTTAAGGTCAAAAGTGTTCACCTTAGGGCAACATGAGTTGTGAATAACATTCACAATATAGAAATAGGGTTTCTACACTATGGCACCAACTTTGAGGTGGTGACACATATGAAGCCTGTTTCCTCAATATGTCTATTGGTGATTGTATTACTGGTTTGTTGATAAAATGTGCTCGTGACATCACTGAAAAAGCGATTTGACATTTATTTCATCATACAAACAGGAAAAGTAGCACAGTTTGTCATAAGCATGTCTTCATCTAACAGGTGTCTTGGTTCAAGAAGAAACCCAAAGGTATCCATTTTCTTTCCAGCCTTTGGAATCTGCCCTTCATCTCCATATGAAATCTGTCCAGCACTTCTGTCGCAACACGTTTGAAGTGCAGTTCTATTGACAGTCCTACATTAGAACTCAACTTCCCATCAAGTCTTTTCTTTCTTCTGGTTGTTTTGATTACAGGGAAACCATAGTATTCCCGACCTTGTTTTGCTTTTTCGATGGATTGGGTTTTTGTCAGTTTCTCGTCATTTTGCAGAAAGCATGAAAGGATACTAATTTCTTCAGCAGACTTTTGTAGTTTCTTTTAAACTATATTAATTGGACGCAGGAGCTTTGAACAGAATTCCAGATAGGCAAAAGTTCTTAATTTCCCACTGCATGAAGAAGATTCTTTGCTAATATAATATGATATTACGTCATTGTTGGTTGTTTATGTTTTATGCGAAAGCAAAAGTATTCAAAGCATACTAAAGTGGGAAAGATCCATATCTTGTTATGCTTGTGAGCTGGCGATCCTAGATCTAATTTTTTATCTATTTTTATCTGTTGTTAATTTGTGTAAACTATCTAGGCTAGTGCTGAGTGCATACATGGTTCCCGCCAGCTCTTTAACTTTAAAGTTAGTGTAGGTGAGTCATGACCTGGCTCTATAAATAGAAAGGGTGCGGTCAGTTCTTTCTTTTTCCGGTGCTGACCGTTGGTCTGTGTGACCATGTAGTGAGTTATAGTTATTTAATTGTAGTGTCAATTTCAGCTGGGACCGCCTGTAAGTTGGAAAATGTTTTTATTTTTATTTCTTTAGTTTGTATTTGTATTAGTTATTCCTACATCTACTGTTATAGTCTAGATGTAGACTGATTAGTGTAGTGGCAACACTGGCTAGTTAATTAGCCATGATTATCTCTGATGGGACCGGAAGCTCCATTAATCTGGATAGCGTCACCCCCCCCCCGAGCTATCCCTAATAATCCCCTTGTTGCTTTTCTATACTATGTCTATTTGTTAATGTTTCTAAAAGTATTTCCATTAATATTATAATGATTATTTTATATATTTTTTATGTTTGTTTATATTTGTAATTGCAGGCTATAATTCCTGTCGTTACGTCTACTGCCTAACTGTGCGGTAGTACTGCTATTAGTACTGCCTGCCTGTCTGCCATTATTGCTGCCTGGCTGCCTTTATTAGTAAATTACTGTCACAGTTAAGCTGTCTGCTGTTTAGTGTTGGTATTTTTAGGTGTAATCTATTAGAGATAGTTAGACATTTGGGTTTCTTATTAGTGTTGGTAGTGGTATAGTCAGGTTGATTAGTTGTTTATTTCTAAGTTTATTTAGTTGTTTCTGTAAAGTTTTTTTTTTTTTTTGGATTCATCTATATTTTTATTGCTTTGTACGTTTGTTGTAAATAAAGTGTATATAAGTTTTGTTTTATAAATTTAGATGGTTGTTTCTTTTAGTTAGCTAGATTAGTTTAGTTTAATCTAATTGTGCTGTCTGGTTGCTTAGGCGACTCTAGCCCCTTGGTCGCAGACCGAGGTGCACAGATTGGGCCCACCCAGTAGAGCTACCACCTGCCTACTGTTATAAATGAATAAATGATGAGCAGCAGATACCCCTTCCTGTGTTGTGTTTCCAAAATTATAAATCTGTTAGATGGCTCTATTATTCCTTGTTCCTTCATTTGTTCTAACATGTGAGCGGCCTCTTGTTGCTTTGCTAATGGTAGTGGCCGCGGTGTTTGCCGGATTGGTCTAGTGTTACCTGTATCTATCCTATGGGTACCTTATTAGTCCGGCCACGATGTCTTTAAACTCTAGCAATAGTTGTTTAGCTTTATTGTACTCTTCCTCTGAAAGATTCTCGCCCACATCTCCAAGCATTAGATCAACTCGAGAATCACATAACGAAGCACTAGCTACAGGGGAGACCGCAATACGTTGCAATAAGCTCCACGGGGAAACAGGTGGCGATAACATTATTCTTTTGTAGGTTGCAATCTTGCAATCTTGAGTGTCAACGTTCATAACTCGAACAGGTACTCTCCGGTCTTCTCTGCTAACCACCAATATTCTTCCAACAGGCAGCTTTCTGCAGGCTTCCTTTGACTGCTCATTGAGGCGGTACCCCGTCAAAATAGCGCCGACAAAATAGAGCAAAAATATATATATATTAGTCATTTTGAAAGAAATACTTTAGATATCGTAAAATATGAATACAGCCAATTTTTTTTTGTTTTGTTTTAAAGTTATTATTTTTCAGTTATTTTGCAGGAAACACTTTAGATACCTTAAAACATATATAAGCAAAAATAATAATAAGGTAAAATGAATAAGTTCAAAAGATAGCATTTATTTACATTATAAAAGTGTACTTAGAAAACACGCAAAGATACACGCACACGCAAAACTTTCACAAAGTTAAATTGTAGGAAATGTCACGTCCATCACTGGCTTGTTTCCGTTCCTTAGCAATATAGCTTCAAGTCGTCTGTTAAGTTGGAGGTACTTTCTCTTGCTTGCAGCTTCACTTCGTTCTCCAGCATTGTACCACATAATCTTGTTCTCATTGTTCTCCTGTTCTCTGAGGAAGTGAGATAATTATTATTTTGTAGACATTAGGGTGATGATCGTCAATAGCCAGCTGAAATGTATGGTGCCATCCATCAACTCAGTTTGTTTGCTCGTGGTAGATTGTAATTACTCGACCTCTAACATTCCATAATGCTATCGGAAATCTTGGAGTCACTTTGCGGTTTCGTCTCTGGCGATCAATATAGTTGTCCTCCCAAAAGTCATATGAATTCCTTACGCCCTGTTTTGATAAAAGAAAGATGCCGCAGATTTCTGATTATAACATAACACACTTTCCTATCCTATTTTGTCGGGTCACCACATTTCAAAATCCTATTTTTAGCAAGTTATAATGTTTAATCAAAGATGAAAAAGGGGAATGATATAAAATTTAAAGTACTCTCGTTCTCTGCAAATATGGCATAATTTCATATGTATTAATATAGAAAAATGATGCCCAGGAAATTAAATTACTAATAATCTGGTACTTTTATACACATCATATATAAGTCCGCGCTATTTTGTCTTGCGCTATTTTGTCGGGAAATTTCGCGCTATTTTGACCGCGCTATTTTGACGGGTCACCCTATGAGGCTTGTGATAGATATGGGATCGTTACCTTCTATTGTTCCCCATATAATGGCTTCAGACTGTGGGGGTATGACGGTGTCTTCTGTTTCCAAGACCCTCTTATTCTGTTCCTCTTCCATGTTGTCCCCCAGCAAAGGAATTTCTAGATTTCTATATTGTACTGTGCCACCCCCAATGTTCAACGTGAATCCAAATAGTTGCATAAAGTCTAGTCCCAGAATAGACTCATCCATGATATGGGCGACCAAGAATTCGTGACTAAAAGGTTGGTTAGCTATCTCAAACTTTACAAGGGTCTGTCCTAAAATCGGCAACAGTTCACCACTAGCTGTTTTTAGTGAATAGTCACTTGTTTCATGAATCACGTGATTTTCTACGAGTTTGAGTTTTTGAGTTGAGGCACATCATCACAATTTAGGCCATGTCGTGCCCGCAATCCCCAAAGGATCACTCTCCCTCCAAACAACAAGGGCCAAATTCTATACATTAAATCAGTTATTAAACAAGGTCTATTCACAGTTAAAATAGTAAAGGTAGTAAAAATCTAATAATTTGGTAAAAATGTTATGTAAATATTATATGTTTACAATTCATAAATCAGATCTTGTTAGACAACCCTACCTCTCATTGCAAGCCCGGAACGAGACGGAGAGGCCAGTGCAAGAGTAGATACGGCGGTACGGTTGATACGGAGAGATATTTGTACAGCCTGTGTTACGTGTTGCCACTTGTTCAGTATTGGCTGTAATTTATTGGACATTAAAGTGTTACGTTTGTGAGCTTGCGCTCCCAGAGCTATTTTAATGTGTATTTTCATAGGCTATATTCTATAGCTGTTCTGTATATTCTTTTTTATAGGTTAGTGTCAGATTTTATATTTGTACTTCCGCTTTTTGTTATATGGGTTAGGGTGGGTAGTATAAATAGTTAAATCCATGCTACATCCTGTACAGTTGACCAGCGGTCACTGTCTGAGTGTCTAATGTGATCTGGCGTATGGTAATTTAATCATTGCTATATTTCTGTACCTGGGACGGCCTGCTATTATTGCTGCTGAATAAAGCTGCTGAATGTAACTGCTGAAATACATGCTGCTGTATCTAATATTGCTACTATTACTCTGCTGCATTTATTACTGTTATTGAGCCTATTGTTATAATTGTTATTGCTTCTGTAGATCTACGGAATCTAGTGTTATTTTGATTTTGTTTTTGTAGTGTTGCCTTAGTCGGCTTAGACCTAGTGGCTTAGTCTGTTCTTAGTGAATAGTAAGGTACTAAGGTATTCTTGTTTTAGTGTTAGTGTAGATCTAGTCTAGTGTAGTAGTTGTAGTGATTTAGTTAGATAGTTTGATCAGTTTGTGTTAGATAGTTGGTTTGGTTAGATTGTTGGTGTTTGGTAGTGGCGTAGATTTAGAGGGTTTTAGTTAGTTGCTGGGTTCAGTTGTACTGGTTAGTGTATATGTGAGCAGGTCAGGCAGGCGCGAGTGGATAGAGAGATGACCTATTCTCTGCTGCTCAACATTAAAATTTACCAACAGTAGGCAGATGTTTGCGCTACTGGGTGGGCTCATCTGTGACACCTCAGTCTACGACCAAGGGGCTAGAGTCACCTAAGTAACCAGACATACTAAACTAAATGGAAACAAGATAACAAACTTTAGTTTAGTATAAATAAACAAAATGAAACTTTATTTACATGGAATCAAATAATAATAAAATATAATATATACACTAACCACTATAAACTACCCTCTAAATCTACACCACTACAAACACTACCAAACTAACCAAACCAACTATCTGACACGAACTGATCAAAACAACTATCTAACTAAATCACTAAAACTACTACACTAGACCTAGATCTACAATAAACACACTACAATAAACTAGTCTAGATCTACAATATCCTACTATTTCACTCATAACACTAACACTAAAACAAGAATATCTTATCCTTAGGCTCAGTACCTTACTATTCACTAAGAACAGAACTGAGAAACAGACTATAAATATAACTAAGTTTACTAAGGCGATAATAAAGAAACAAAATAACACTAGATCCTAGATTCCCTAGAATTAGAATAGATCTAACAACAGCAGTTAGATCTATAAGCAGTAATATTCAGCAGCTAAAAGCAGCAGTTAAAAGCAGCTAAAAGCAGTAACACAGCAGTAATAATAGCAGGCCGTCCCAGGTACAGGAATAAAAATATAATTAGACGACAAACCACAAATATCTTCAGCTGTCACACAGACATATATGGTACTGACCACTGGTCAACTGTACACTGAACTGTTTTTAAAACAGCGTGGCATCACTTTTTATACACAAAAAGCGGAAGTACAAATGATAAGTTTGGCACTAGCCTATAAAAATAAAATATATAAAAATATAGCTCTGGGAGCGCAAGCTCACATATATATTATATTTTATCATTGATTTATATTTTTATGTAAATAAAGTATCTTTTTGTTTTATTTATCCCAACATAAAGTTTCGTTATTTCTTCTTCTTAGTTAGTTTAGTCTACTTGTCTGGCTACTTTGGTGACTCTAGCCCCTTGGTCGTAGACTACTGTTATAAAATTTAATGTTGAGCAGAGAAAAAGGTCCTCTCTCGAGCCTCCTGACCTGCTCACACGTTACTTTGGAGACCTGAGTTGTAAAGTTCTTTAAGTTGGTGGTGTATGGTGTAGTTTGCACAAAGCCTTGATAGTGAGAATCGTAACAACTGGTGTCAGAAGTGGGATCGGATAGGATCGGTATCGGATTGGATCGAATCTACTATGGCTCATCTGAAACTGCTGTACGAAGTTGAATTTATAGAACTGAGGCGAGAACTGCGTGAACGAGGGCTGAATAATGGAGGAAAGAAAGAAACCTTACAAGCACGCCTCCGAGAAGACATTGTGGAATAAGGGGAAGATCCGGACACCTATCTGATTAAAATTAAACCAATTTTAGGAGAGCTCTTGAACTCTGTGCAACAAGAGCTAGATGACTGGAAGGAAGAGTTTCGGGCTATGAATACGACATGGAAGAAATCCAACAAAGAGACCTGTAACAAGCATAAAAAGATGTATATCTCGGTGAAGGAAGTCACGAGCCCCGTGGTGAAAACGACGGACGTGGTGGAAGAAACCCTGTACGACCAAGGAGACTTGAAAGATGAAGGAGCTGCACCATCGTTGGACATTGAATTATTACCCACCCATTGCTGTGAAGCAATAAGCAGCAACAATGGCAATGTTGATGAACGTGGTGCTGCCTGTGAATCTGAAAACAAGGAGTACAGACTTGTGGAGCCGAAAGAGACAGATGAAGAGACAAGGGAAGCTGCCCATAGTTTGAACGAATCTTGTGTTGAAGCTGTACCTGATATGAGCACCTCAACCAGCAAGACAGATCAAGAGAACGCTGAGTCTGCCTACAAGCCTGTTGCTGAGGGACGTTTACATGATGAAAGCTACCGGCGAGGCTTGGACCCTACAGATGTTCGTCCAGATGCTAAGATCAGAGAGAGAAGCCCTGGTGGTGATCATGAGAACCCATTGAAACCTGATGAAGTCGTTGAGAGACATATGCAAGTCGAGAGATACCAGCCAGGTCTGCACCCTACAGACGTTGGTCCAGCTGCCAAGACTGGAGAGGAAAGTCCTGATGGTGGTCAAGAGAATCCAAAGAAGCCTGGCGTTGAAGTTGATGAACATTTGCACGATGAAAATCATCGACAACGTCTAAAACCAACAGACGATTGTCCCGCTGCTGAGACGAGAGAGAGAGGTGGTGAAGAAAGCCGAATGGAGCCTGAAGACGAAGACGAGGGACCTTTGCACGAGGAGTGTTACCAACCTGCCCACGAGCATGCCCTCCAGACAAGGCTGAAGATGAAGACCTGTCCCACAATTCCCTGTCCTGTGGATTTGAAGCCCATCCCAGTCCTTCTTTCCAAAGCCCTATGAAGCCACCTCTTTGGCTAACATCTGCCTACTGTTATAAAATTTAATGTTGAGCTGAGAAAAAGGTCCTCTCTCGCGCCTCCTGACCTGCTCACACGTTACTTTGGAGCCCTGAGTTGTCAAGTTCTTTAAGTTGGTGGTGTATGGTGCAGTTTGCAGAGAGCCTGGATAGTAAGATTCGTATTAATATATAGCTCCTCCTTCGTGGTCGAAGATGAGCACATTTCTCATTTCCTATGGACACGAAGATGGCTGTAAAGTCCAATCCTCGATTTAAAAAGCCAGCCCCATACGTGGCATGAGTGGGTTAGGTCAGTTTTAGATAGGCCTGCTTCTTCTCTCTGCTTTTTGTTGGTTCGGCGCTCTTTTGCCCTGGCCACTCTTCTTGCTTCAAATCTTGAGACTCCGAGACTCACACCTTAGCGCCATGAGGAGCGATCGAGAGCTAGTGCTTCACAGCCGTGAATGTCAATATCGCATTCCTTGAAGGAGCTCTTGAGAGTATCTTTGTAACGCTCCTTGGGAGCGCTTTCCTGCACACAACTCTCCGTACAGAAGTCGCTTGGGAAGGCGATTGTCTGGCATGCGGACTACATATAATATACCCGCCCATCGAAGTTATGACCCTTTTACTGTCGCATTGATACTGTGCATAATGGACAGCTTTAAGATTTCTGTGTCTGGTATGTGGTCGGACCAACGCACCTTATGGATACTCCTTAGACAGCGTAGATGGAAGGAGTTTAGCTTTTTGGTGTGGCGGGAGTATAAGGTCCAGGACTCATATAGGAGTGACGGGAGAACTACAGCACTGTAGACTTTCAGTTTTGTGGATGTGCTGAGTCCTCTCCGTTGCCACACTTGTTCTTGAAGTCTGCCAAAAGCAGCACTGGCACGAGCAACACGGAAGTCAACCTCATCATCTAGGTTGGCGTTTGCTGATTGGTGCTTCCCAGATAGACAAACTTTTTGATATTTGCTAATTTCTGGCCATCTATGCGAATGTGTGGTTCTGGAACAGCTTTATTTGGAGGAGGTTGGTGCAGCACTTCTGTCTTTTTTACATTAATGAGGCCAAAATTTTTGCAGGCAGTAGCGAAGAGGGACAGGCTCTTTTGAAGGTCTTCTTCGTTTGCGGCGTTTAGAGCACAGTCATCTGCAAATAGCAGGTCTCTGATGCAGTCGTATAATTATACAACCTAAAGTAATATACAAAGTAAATATAGATACATGAAATGGTTAACTCATCATAATGACTGCTGACTGCATAAATGTGTGAGTGTCCTATTGTTCGTATGACTTAGCTTTTAGGATCCTGGGTTCTTTCGATGTCTCAGAAGCGTATCCCTCTGTCTAGGTGCTTTAGATTGCTTTAGTCTGCTAGTATGAGCATCAGCTTGGGAGGTGCCAGCTCCAGCTGAAATACAGAGGTTGAATTAGTAATAGCCCGGCTGCTATTATGTGTCCTCGAAGTGGGAGTGACACAGCGGGATGAGGCAAAATCAACGATGATCAGACAGGCTGCGGGTGCTGAGAATTGACTTCGGGTAAACTTAGTACTCAGTGTTCGCTGATGCCAAAGTTCCTTCATCCAGCCACGGAGTTAAGGGTAGTCTCAACAGGAACAGGAAGTGTGGGGACTCTGCGACAGGCAGGAATTCCAAGTAGCAGGAACCAGTCGGTGTCTCCAGTCGTAATCAGGCTGAAATATAACACCGAGCTAAATATATTCAATATCTATAAAAAGCCATCAAGTTTTCCTCGGGCATAAGCCGTCAATCAGAGAATCACTCAATTCAATTAACACTTACAAACAATGCAGGTCAATGAGATCAGATCAATACATGGAGGAATGATCATAATACAAATGCATATAATACAAATACATAAACAAGAATAATGGATAGTGGTCTGCGATCATGATGCCATTGTTTACATATGGCCGTTGGCCATGAACAATGAAGTGAACATAAAGGCAGAGTACCCATTGTTATGACATGATTAGAATATAGTATTTGTTTCGGGAATAAGGGAAAAGTTTTACTTAGTGACAAGTGACGTGACAGATCTTTAAAAAACAAGAACGCTCTAAGTTACGCTATAAACAAGACGCTTTGTGTAGAACATTAGGAGTAATCAGTAGTAGATATACGGCTTTACTAAAAGACATTCGACGGATCCCTTCTTAAGTATTAAAAGTGTTTATTGTTTAACACTAGCGTCGACCCCATTTATCGATTGTTGACCTTTCGTCGGTGTTCATGTTCAGCATTGAGTTCGGTGTTACCTCGTTTGGGATATGTTCCTAAACACCGCGGAAGAGCACAACACCGTCCAAGGGGTGCGACTCTCATCTAAGTAAAATGGATAAGGAGAGGTGTTTAACTAATCTTTCTTAAGCGAAGTCTTAATGCGTTAGAAAGTCATCAAGGCGATCAGCCGAGATAAAAGAAATAGAATAAGATGTACAAATATACACAAGGTTGCGACAATGATCAATTGAGCAATGTAAAGATAATATTAACACATGGTGAATGCAATATATAAATATGTACATATGAAATGGTTAAGTTTCTTACTTAAGACAGTGAGAAATACACAAAATACACAAATTCAATGCAAATGAAATCAGTTAAATACACATTACCAGAGTTCAATAGTGAACATAATCTTACCACAAGGTCCAAGTGAAAAGAAGAAGGGTAAGGGAGCACAATAAATAGGATTTGTAAATGAACGCCCATCAACGTTCTCAATAAAATGTCACCACTGCTCGCGATCGGGGCAGCAGTTTCAGCCTTATATGCCGCTCGGCCGGAAATAGGAATTGGGATGGACAGCACGTGATAGATCACGAGATAGGTCAAGATAGATAGTGCGACATCCGGTCAAGATTAGCTCTTCTCATTCATTTGTCAATTAAGAACACCTGGCTAGAGGTCAAGCGTGACGTGCGCTCAGGGTCTAAGACAAAAGGGAAGGGACAGTCTGGCTGCCTCGCAAGATGAAGGGAGCTTAGATATCGCGCTAGTGATAAAGTCAACAAGAATGATAGACTACATGGCAAACTGGTGAGTAACAAATGTGGTGTGACATTCGTACTAAGAGAGGGGAGATAAGCCAATGAACATGACAACTTGGTCGCCAATGTGGTGGAGTAAATCTAGCGAGAAGAGGAAAAGGTTTGGGGGTAACATTGGACTTACAAAGGGAAAATACTAAGGATGAATAATACATAATAATTAATGTTGTGATAAAATTGAGTGACTCTGTCAGCAAGCTTTTGACCTGTGACAGATCTAATAACACAAATAACAACAATTGGCAAAACAACAGAAATAGTAACAGACCTAATAGTAACAATAACACTAACAACAATGTAAATAGACAGGAATCTGTAGCCTACATGCAACCCAACATGGCTAAGCTGAGTCTATATCCCTCATATGTAAATAATGTGAGGGTGAAGGCCCTCCGAGATACAGGGAGCAGTGTGATTTTAATTCGTTAAAAACTAGTAAAACCTGGAAAAAATTGCCAGAAAAAGTAAAAATCACACCTGCCAATGTAGAGAAATTTGATATCTGTGAGACTTCAAAATTATATGTGGAATCTCCCTGAATTACTGGAGAGGTAGACGTCATTGTCTACTGGATACTCCAGCACAAGATTTGATACTTGGGAATGTGAATGGTGTTAAAGGCATAACTGATATGGAAATCATATCCTGGGTAGGAAAAAGAAAAGAAATATCTATCTGAAAAATAAACAGAAGTACTTATGGTACAAACCAGAGCACAAAGTAAAATTATTGTACCTCAACTAGAGTATCCATCACTTCTATTCAATGAGGTGAGTGTTTCTAGAAATGATTATATTAAAATGCAAAAAGAAGATCCCACAATCACAGATCTACTAAACAAAAACTACAACTTCATTAACAGAAATAATCATCATCTACTCATAATGATCTAGCATATATCTAAATCCAATCTAAAATAGATTTAAATTTATAGATAGATCTAGATCAAGATTTAAATCATGACAATAAATAGAATCTAGATCTAGACCTAGAAGAAGATTCAATAGGCAATAGATCTGGATCTAGACGTTAGAATCATGAGCAAGTTTTCAAGTCTGTACTAAAGCCTAGATCTAGTCCTTGTCCTTATTAAATTCTATTTTTTCTTAGAAATCAATGTGTCAGAAAAAATGTTTTGGCATGATTATGATTAAATGAAGCATTAGCGCTTAAAACCAAACCTAAGCAATAAATGTTAACTATAAATTAATTTTGCATTCATTATTTTCATTTCGTTCTATTAAAACTAAAGGCGATTTTATGTCGCATTTTGGACTTTGCGGAATAAAAAAGTGCCAATGTAGAATGGCGGAACATATTGAGTTTTTAAATTTAAAAAAAAATGTTTTTGAGGGATGGTTCCGCTAAAAGTGGAACGATAGGTATATCCGCAAGTACCACATGAAATTGCACCATATCTAATACCCAACGCAAGGAATTACTGACGACATATATAATAGAGTAGGATGATCAAAAATAAAATAATTTAGTGATGATGTCTTACTGTAATAAATTATATCTACGATATTAATTTAAAAAAAAACAAAAACAATTCTTACTTGATGTTAAAAAATTATCATTACTAAATTGGTTATGAAATTCAATAAACCACTCGACTTAATTTTTATTTATTTTGTCAAAAACATCTGTACTCCTACCTTTCCTTAAGTATCAAACGCATTTCTCTCTCTCTCACACACACACACGCTTTATAAACACTAACTATTTTATAAAGCAAACGATAACTTGCAAATAACAATAACAAGCAAATATTATTAAGACTATTTAATTGAAAGTATAGAAAATGTAGACCAACCAAGATCATATAATATATATATTATATATATATATGTATGTATGTATGTGTGTGTGTGTGTGTGTATAAGTATTTGTAAAAATAATAGTAGATTTAAATCGAAACGGTATTTTGTATGTAAACAAAAAGTTTAAAAACAATGTGACTAGGTGAATGGACTACATAACAGTGCACTGTTTATCTTTCTTGATGGACTCATTCACAATGGTATTGCTGTCTACGTCTTTTTCTGTTTTATTTCGTTCTTGAAGGTTCTCATTAAATGATTTCACTAAACAACTAATTTGTTTATAATTTTCTTTCAAGTCTTTTCTTAACTGATGAGTATATTTTGCAAATGTATTAGCAGCAACAGTGTCAATGGGATTTTGAAATTGAAAGTTATTGGCCAAAATGGATTCAGATTGACGCACCTCTAAGTCATCTCTTCTTTCCTCGGTGCCCTCTTCACTATTTTCTTTTAGTTTCTCGTCTTTGGTGGCCTGTATAGTATTGTAACAATTCCGACATCTCTTGACCTGACACGTACAAGGGGAAGACTCCTCGGAATACGACTTAGTTAATTCAGGTGACCAGTGGTTTGTATTCTTAGTTGTGTTAGACAAACGATCACATTGTTCCTTTCGACTATTTTGGTGACGACGTTTCCGACCATTTCGCCTGTCATCACCTTTTTCATTATAAGTCTCTGTGTGGTCTTCTTGAGTCCATTCTGTAGAACATGCTGTAGTTTCATGACTAGCTTGTCGGCCATTACGTCCAACTACTACACGTCTTCCAACGTGTCTATCTGTAACAACTGTCACGGGTTTACGGTGAAGAGCTTGAAATGTATGGTCTACTTTGTCACTGTCTGGAGTCTCGTAGTCTACGTCCTTTTCATACACATTTTGACTTAATTGTTCATTGTGGCCAATGTATTCCTCAGTGGTCCTGTACTCATCTTCACAAGTCTCTAAAACTGGATGCAACTGTTTACCGTCAGTCATTTTATTGTCTGAGTTCCCCAGTCTCCACATAACTGAGTTTTCATTCCATCTTCTTGTTTCAGAATGTAAATCATTTTGTTTTCTATCAATGATGTCATATGGCAAGGTGCGAGATCTTCTACCAATGATGTCATATGGCAAGGTGCGAGATCTTATATCAATGACGTCATATGGCAAGGTGCTATTTCTTCTATGAATTAGTTCGTATGGTAAACAGGTTTGTCTTGTCTCGATTCCCTCATATGGTAAACTGGTTTGTCTTGTCTTGATTCCCTCATATGGTAAACTGGTTTGTCTTGTCTCGATTCCCTCATATGGTAAACTGGTTTGTCTTGTCTCGATTCCCTCATATGGTAAACTGGTTTGTCTTGTCTCGATTCCCTCATATGGTAAACTGGTTTGTCTTGTCTTGATTCCCTCATATGGTAAACTGGTTTGTCTTGTCTCGATTCCCTCATATGGTAAACTGGTTTGTCTTGTCTCGATTGCCTCATATGGTAAACTGGTTTGTCTTATCTCACGTGACAAGCTGTTTTGTTTTCTTTCGATTCTCTCATACGGCAAGCTGACCAATAGTCTTTCTATTCCATTGTACGGAAAGGTGGTTTGTATTCTTTCGAATCCCTCAGATGGTTTGTTATTTTGTGTTCTTTTTATTCTCTCGTATGGCGTAATTGTTTGTCCTCTATAGATTCTCTCATGTTGATCAATTTTCTCGCACGGTTTGCTACATTGTCTACAATAGCTTTCCTCCTTTTTTTCACCATTTGAATACAGCTGCATTTCGTCAAGTCTATCAGATGCCAAGCCGCTGTGTTTTTCATCAATACTATCACATGTTATACCTTTGCATTTTTCATTTCTCTCTAAATCTTTGTTTACAGTATCTTTCGAAAGTATTTCTTGTCTACCATTTCTTCCATTAGTAGTACTTATTGTTCTATCTTTGTGTCTCTTATTTGTTGTCTCCCCATGGCTTTCATCTGTTCTATTCGCTTCAGTGTACATGTTTTCTCTTACTACAGTGGTATTGCATTGACCTGTTCTCTGGTGGTGGTCAGAGGCTCCAGGAAACTAGTGGAAAAATAAAATATTAATCTTAGTCATTGATAATAAGTTGTTGGCTGTCGAGGCAGAAAAGAAATAAACTTGCTCGTAAAATCAGGATTTGTGAGCGGTAAGGAAAAAAAGAGTTTTCATTTCATTTTATATGAATTAGTATGCTTGTTATTAATATCATCTGATTAGGGTTACTTAACATGAACATGATATGAGTATTTTTTTCTTCCTTGATTGCTAATGACTTCGGTCAGATAAATTGTAATGAGAGACCATCTTAGTATTTATTGTTTAATTTGTATGACCCAAACGTCCTTTGTAGCTTAACAATTGATCTCAAGGCCCTTACGTCCTTTGGAAATTTAGGTTACCGGTACGGTTATTTTGGCACATCGACACACTTTAAGCCAAGCCGTGCCCTTAAATCCTTCAAGACATCTACAAATACATAAATACTAACGTGGCGATAAAATTAACTATCTCAGATTCTGGCAGTAAGCCCCACTTACTACCTTTCGCAAATTACCGCACTCAGACTGCGAATATTTCAAAAATTGTTTCGTAGCTAGCATCTTATACTTAAAATAATGTGTACAAAATTTCATGCGAATACCTTCCAAGGTTTTAAAGATCATATAAGGGGTGCACCGAATAGTAGCTCCGGCTCTGGTTCCGGCCATTTTTCGCTTTCCGACCTTATTGGGCTCCGGCCAAGTATCACTACATGATAGTTGGCCGGATAGTAAAAAGTACACCTTTTTCTATTAATATGTATAAATTGGACCTCGTTCCATTAATGTTCTTATGGAATTTATTAACTTTTATATTCAAAACATAATATTTTCAGTTTCAATATCACTGCCTGGTATGGCAATCTGAGCATTAAAAATAGGAATAAACTTAATAGAATCCTCAATGTTGCTGGCAAAATCATTGGCAAAAAACAAACCCCATTTGGGCAGTTGTTTGAGACAAACATCTATAAAAAAGCTAACAAGATCCTCGAAATAAAGAATCACCCTTTGTGTCAGGATTTCGTGATTTTACCATCACAAAAGAGATACAAGACACCGATAGCAAAGACAAACAGACACAAACACTCTTTTGTTCCCCTGGCAATCAAATCATTAAATAAGAAAAATCTGGTATAAACTTTGTCACATGTAAATTATGAGTGAGTCTGGTGTGAATGTACACTTTGGTTTCTTATAGTTATAATGTTTTTTGTTTGGTGTAATGCACAAATTGTAAGACAAATTTCCTTACGGATAATAAAGATTATTATTATTATTATTATTATTATAAAAGTGAGGCGTCATTTGACACTATACTACCCAGATATGTTAAGTGGTCTACCACGTTAAGGGGCTGTCCGTTTACGGTGATCTTTAGGGCTAAGTAGGTTTTATTGGGTGACTTCTGGAACATGACTTCTGTTTTTCCGAGATTTATAGATAAACCGAAAGAGGCGGCAGCATATGCAAATTCGTTGACCATATTCAGGAGATCATGTTCATTGTGAGCTAGCAGGGCGCAATCATCGGCATAGAGAAGCTCCGTTATGACCATCTCCTTTGTTTTTGTATGGGATAGTAGACGTAGATGCCTTCGTGCAATCGCTGCCTCATTTGACAAAGCATTACGCCAAAGAAGATAGCGAATAGAGTAGAAGCAAGTACACAGTCATGCTTCACGCCATTTTCTATTGGGAAGTGATCAGACAGGTGACAATTGTGTCTGATCTGACCTTTTTGTCCCACGTGAAACTGCTTGATAATGGATAGGAACATAGGTGGGCAACCCGGTCTGGCAAAAATCCTCCACAAGCCATCGCGACTGACCATGTGGAAAGCCTTGGCGAGGTCCACAAAGGCAACGTATATGTTTCTGACAAGTCAAAAGCTTGCTGTCAGAGTCACTAAATTTTATCACAGCATTAATTATTATTATTTATTTATTTTAATTATTTCCCATTTTTAGTCCCGATTTCCCTACCAACCCCCACCCCTTTTCCTCTTCTCGCTAGACTTAGTCCACCACCTTGGCAACAACTAGGCCACGACTTCTCGTTTATCTCCCCTTGACCGGGGAAATCATCAAACAAACAGTCACTTACTTTGGTCTTAGGCGCCGGATGTCCGACTATCACGTCGAAACCACCTGAGATGGAACACGTTTCATTAAGTCTTCTGCCCCACCCACGTCTCTCTTTGATCAAGTAGATTATTCGTGTCACCACGCCTCTTGACCCTTCCAATGTGCATATTTCGTCGGACTTTACCCACGTGAGAGATAATCCTTAGTCAATCGCATTTCCTGTTTCCGCCCATCTATTCCGGACCCTTATAACATAGAATAAGGCGGGACAGACACTCTCTCACTTCTCATTTTCGCTGACCAGTTGAGTCTGGACTATTTCATTCACTCTTACTTCTAGAGGAATACCTGGTGGTAAGCCGAACTTAATCACAGTTCCATCTTAATTAGTCTGTGTATATTTCTCACTGGATATTATAATGTGGATTTTATTATTTCATTTATATTTAATTAGTGCATTGTGTATTTCTTACTGTCGTTAAGTAGAAAACATGAAATGGCATATGTATATATCTATGTATTACATTATTCTGTTAATGCCACGTTGCTCAATTGATCATTGATGCAACCATGTAGATGTTTGTACATCTTAGTTTGTTCCCTTTAAAGGCACATTCCTCGTTCCATATGCACAAATATTCCATGTATATTCCCTAGTGCTATTAGGGCATGAGCTAGCCAGGAAAACCAGTGACTTGGCAGAATTTAAGTCATTGGTTAATATGCATGACTAAATGCATGGCGCGTAGGACGTAATCATCATCTTTTTGAAGTAACGTCTGTATTATATAAGATAAGATAAGAAGATATCTAGGCTGACCGCCTTGATAATTTTACTAGCGCACTAATAATGCGCTTAGAAAAGAGATATGAATTATCTCCCCTTTAGTCATTCTACTTTGACGAGAGTTGCGCCCCTTGAACGGACGCTCTCCCCATTCAAGCTCGCTCCTTTGTTTATGGCCGACGGCCATGTGTAAAAATAAGGGTCATGGTCGCTGACCATCGTCCATTTCTCCCCCCCCCCCTTTTTTCTCTTCCAACTTCTGATGTTTAATTGAGATTATTATCTCCCTTATTATGTACATTTTATATTGCTATTATTAGCCATCTATTTTTCCAATCCCATTTGTCATTTCCCCATTGTACTCAAAAGCAATTTTACCCATCTGACAAATGCTTCTCGGTCGAGGGATCGATAAGATGCATGAGACATGTCCTAACTTGTCTTTGTTTATCTGCAGCCTCCCTCAGGTGTCTGCCTATTTGCCTTTCTAGTATCAACTGCCTATTGAGTATCATCTACCTGCCTATCTATTTGGCCCTACAACTTGGCGCTATCGGCTCTACCTGCCTGCCTATTTGACAGTCCACTGGTCAACCTATTAGGCACGACGTTCCTATTGACCACGTGTCTGTGCGAGACGTCATAGCTTCGCCAAATCTCCGCAACTCACTGGACTTATCCTGCTAACGACGCTGCCCTCGGCAGATCAGCTCTGTCCGCAGTACACTTGTGCCCACGGTAGCCGGCCACCCGCCCTACTGATTGAGACTTCACAAGAACTGTATCACCGGCGACCCTCTACTCGCTAGAGCGCCACCTCCAGCTGTCAGACCTCCGGTCAGAATCACAGCCAGCTACAGCCTCAGCAAGACAACCAGCTAAGTGTAGAGGACAAAAGTGACATACTCTCTAATTAAGTGCTTAGTATGATGATACAATATGCTAACGATTTAGATGCAATCCCCTCCCCCATTTTATTCTACTTTGTATATTTATGTAAATAAATATTCTTTAATTTTACAAATTTGTATCTTTCTCCATTGTTTGTCTCGTTGCGTGTCTGCTCCCGATTTATCTCTGATGGACCAGTCTGTGGCAATTCAAAAATAATCATCCCCTAGTCACCAAACAAGCCAATCACACACATCATACACGAGGTCCGTCACAAGGTTTAGGTTCTGCTCTTTGCATTTTTCTTGTAATTGTCGCAGAACAAATATCAAGTCAGATGTATCTCTACCTGCTCTGAAACCACATTGGCTCTCAGATAACACTTCGTCCACTGAAGAGTGGGTTAGTTGGTCGAGCAATACTCGAGTAAAGATCTTTCCTGCTACTGACAGAAGTGTAATGCTTCGATAGTTGGAGCAGTTAGACTTGTCACCCTTTTTGTATAGAGATATGATTACGGAATCTCGAAGTTCAGGTGGTTCCACGCACTTCTCCCAGCATAGAGCGAACAAGTCTGTTAACCTCTCGCTTAGGGCGACACCACCCATTTTAAATATTTAGCCGGAAGTCCATCAAAGTTAGGTGCTTTGTGTTTTTTGAATTTATGACTACCTCAATTGTCGGTGGGTCGTCGAGCTCCTCTCTCATAATTTTCTTAGGGACATTTGCCAGCAATAAGTGCCTTTTATCACTAAATAGCAGGCTGTAGTGTTCTGTCCAGCGATGTTATATGTCCGCCTTGCTAGTTAATAGGGTAGAATCATCGGATGATCTTTGCGGTGTTGTAGTCTGGTAAGTTGGGCCATAGGCACATCGAAGCGACTCATAGAAAGAGCGCGTGTCACCAGTGTCAGAATGTCTCTGCATGTTTACGGACAGCTCAAGCCACCAATTTATTTTTACTTCCCTGAACTTTGACTGCGAAGTGTGACAAGAAGCTTTGTAGAGAGTTCTGGATGCATTTTCATTAGGGTTCGCAAGAACAGAGCGATAGTATTTGTGCTTTTTTTTAAACAGTTCTTGAATTGCGGTATTGTTCTCATCAAGCCAGTTTCTATTTGGGTTTACTGCAGTATCCCACAACTTTGGCTGTCACGTCCTGTAGTATCGTTTTTAGCTGGCTCCAGTTACTCACTGGATCATCGTCCTAGGGCTTTCGGAGATCACCCTGGAGTAGCACTCTGGTGCTCTCGTAAGTCAGCCAGCCTATCAAAATTTAGCTTCTTTGCCCTAGGCAAGCCACCTTTTTTACCATCCTGATGGTGATGTTCAGCTTCATCCGGACAAGACGATGGTCCGTGTAACAGTTGGTACTCGGCATTAATTTAGTGTGCACTAGACATCACCTGACATCACAATGTCCCACTATTATGTAATCCAACAGGTGCTAGTGCTTTGAGTGTGGATGCATCCATGTGGTCTTGAAACGGCTTTTTGTTGAAAACCTGTGTTGAAGTCACCCATGATAATTTTGTCAGTGGTGTCTACCTTGCACAGGACTCTCCCTACGTCTATCTGACCAGGTTGTTGCAATCAATCGAACATTAAGTCTATGTTTTTTTATTTTGGTAGGGAGGTTGTGGATGAGTTGTTGTTTTTCTTCTATAGTTGGTTTTCCTAATGCTCTTAGATTTTTATAACAGTAGATCTAAACATAGATATCAATAATAGGCCTACAACTAAATCTATGCTTCGCAACATCTAAGGTTCAAGATATAAATAGGTATAATTGATGTTCCCGTTGTTAATGAAATATTGTTAGCCGCTAATGGATTAATAAATATATGACCTGCTACGCTTCAGATTCCAACTATTAACTAACAGCTACTATCAGTATTAAGCCCTTGAAGCCAGAACCAGAAGCGGTCTTTGGACTTTAAATTACAAGTCTGATGAACAGGTGTTGGTCTGAAATTCTTGAACAAGCCAGATTGCACTTTAGTTATGAGAGATTTACATTAGTAACTAGTTAAATATATATTAACATATTTTACATTGACCCTCCAAACACAGCCTTTATAGTTGGTGGTTTCGTACAGACACGCTCATTCTACACAGATTAATTTGTGATAGGCCTATCTGTTTATAAATATTGTTAAGCTCTAATAAATATATCAGTAACATAGTTTAAAACAATAAGGTATATAAAAGGAAAAAAATAATACAAACCAATATAGGTATGTTATTTAACAGTTTCGTAAAATGTTAAGCAACACAAGCTATTTACAAGACACCTAGGTATTAGGCTCCGGCCGAATATCATTTTTTACTATTCGGCAATATTCGGCTCCGGCCGAATAACCAAAGGTATTATCCGGTGCACCACTAGTGAGTATATCTCCAGAGGTAGAGATGAACAACTCCCAACCCCTTTTATTTGTTTAGTCCATCACATTGAGTTCATTGATAGACAGGTGACCACAAGTCAAATAAGAGGGAACTGAGGGAACTTGGTAGCAAATATTAATTAGGGGGCTGGACCTCAAGCCACACCTCTACACGGGTGCCGAGTTTGCTTACTTGGAGATAAATCTCAATTAGTCCAGTAAACCTGCAATTAATTTTGCTGTATATACAAATACAAGGCTCAGATATGTGTATATCAGCGTAAAAGATACTGACCAGGGATATTTTAAGTGAGAGCTAAACACCCCCCCCCTTCAATCTTTATTTTATTTTTTTAGTTCTTGACACTGAATCCATTGATATACATTGACCATATTGAAGTCCGAATGGATAAACGTAACATGCTAATTTAAGACAGCGTACTGACTCTGTAAATAGATATTCTCTCGAATTTACTTTATCGTGTTAATTTCGACTATTACTCCTATTCTCAATAATTCGAGAGTGTCATTATCATCGTCGTTATTTCTGCTTTTATTTTCAAAATATACTTGACCACTATGTATCAGGGTAGGACCCGACACAACGCCTAGTGTACGGGTATAATAGCTCTACATACTTGACTGACCATGCCACTGTGTTATTTCCTTGCCTCAACACTATTGCGTATGCCCAAGCAAAAAAATGCGTGATGGTCATCATTACACTAGGACTACTTGTGTAGGCCCACTACGTCTATCTGACCAGGCTGTTAAAACAGTAGAAAACTGTATATTTACCTTTTAGGTAGGGAGGTGTGGATTAAGGGTGCGTGTGTGTGTGTGTGTGTATTTTTGCCAAGTATTAAAACCTTTAGAAAGAAAGCTTTCATTTTTTCATTCTATTGACTTCCTATCTAGTGGAAAACCTTACAGTTAATTTTACATGACATAAAATAAATTAATCTATTATCTACATCTGGGGTTGCCAACCTTTTGCTTTCATGTGCCAATTTTTTTTTTTCTAATTCAGATGCGCCACCTTAAATTATAGAAGTTTCAGATATTTAAAGCATGGTAAATTATACATATTTGATTTGATACACACAGTAGTGTACAGTACAGGAGGGGATTTCAGAAATTAAGTTTTGTCGTTGTTAACATTTTTAGTCTGCATTTATTATTTTAATTTATTATCTGTAATAATCTGTAATATTATCTGTAATATTAAGAGTTAATTTCATGACTTCAGTTTGTTTTTTGATTATTTTCATGGATGAAAATGCGTACCGTATCTGACAGACATCACTATGGGCAAATAATTAGCATTAAGTATTTGATATTTTGGGTTTTTGGCACATCGGCTCAATTTATGCCATGTCGTCCCCATAATCCCTTAAGGGTTACTTTCCCTTTATAGCGTGCTAAAAGTTATACAAGTAAGTTATTAAAAATAAGATCCTTTCACAACTCAAATAGTAAACATTTATAATTTCATAAAAATCTGTTGTAAATATGTGTATATCAACAAGTACATTGCCAGATCTCAAATCAAATTTGAGTGATGTAGGTGTGGCCAATCCAAAGTCTGGACATGGTCGTGGTTCCACGCTGTGCCAGACTCCCAATGTTGCAAGGCAGGCACTTGATTGGAATCTGCAAGGAAAGAGGAATGTGGGCAGACCCAAGCAAACCCGGAAGAGGTCAGTCAGTGTAGATGAGGATACTGGAATGACATGGGAGCTCAGAACCGAGTTCGGTGTAGATGTGTGGTTGCGGCCTATGCTCCTATGGGAGTGCACAGGATTAAGTCAAGTCAGTTAATACATCCCTCAAAGAAAATGTTTTGCATAGTTCATGACAAGAAAACATCTTTCTATGTGCTCATCTTACCTTTGTGTTTTTCGTTTCACTTTTTTCACTCAGTGTCGATCTTTTGTCTGCTGAATTCTTTCTGTTTTAGAAATAATAATTTTTTTAAGATTTTCATCAAAGAAAAAAACATTAAAGTAGATATATGTTAAACTTTCTAAAGTAGTCCATCCCACGTCTTGATATCCAGACTATTAGACCTTGGCTGAGGATTCAGTGCCATGACACTTGCCTTAAGTTTGTGCACACGTCTTCACTCCTCTGAAGGTTCCGTAGCGTAACACTTCCGTGTGACCTAGAGAAGGTCGGTCGACCTTCGTTGCTTTAGCTACATCTTCCTCTGTTAGATGTGTTTGTGGGATTTGTTGGTCTTTTCCTGGCTGGCGCGCATAACTATTATTAATAGCTTGACTATGTAATCAAAGCAGATGCAACCAAGCCTGCGTTCCCCAGCTATACTCAGTGTTATGGAGTTGCGTTTGTGTGTGTGTTTATATGGTGACGATGGGAAGAGGTTAACAATTGGTTGTGAATGATGCAACACAGGTGGCATTGTCGTCACTAGATCTTAATTAGGACAGACGACTCCAGATCGTAAAACTCAAAGATTGTGTTATTGTAGTGAGATTTTGTGAAAGAATATTATTACTAAAATCTACTACATGTATTTCATTTAATCTCAAGTCAATTTTGCCTATATTATAAATAAAGTTCTATCTATTTAGCTTTGTTCACAAAAGGAAGTTATTCAAGTTATTTGAATTTTTTTTTAGTAAACATACTCTAACGTTTCTCACTATCCAGGCTCTCTAGAAACTACAACACACGACACAACCAATTAAAAGAGCTTGACAACTCAGGGCTCCAAAGTATCGTAACAGTTTAATGTCAAATACATCACAGCCAATACTGTACAATTGGCAACAACATAACACTGACAGTACAAATCTTGCCTCTGTTCCGGACCGACTTAACACCGTGCTGGTTCCGATTTCGCCTTGTAATTGTGACATTGCGAGATAACGTGGAGCCTTGATTCTTGACACATTCGCTATCATATAGAGTCCCTATAGGCCTGCTAGAACCTGATGGAAGTCGCTTGACAATTCTGGTAAATCACATGACTACATTCACCTGCGTACCATTCGCAACACAGGTCCATCCCAAACTGGAGTATACTGTCACTCGTCACGGCTAGTCTAGCACTGGCCGGAGCGATTTGCGTCGGCTAAAAACACACACAGCACTAACCCATCTGAGTCAGCACCATGTTTATAACAATACTTTACGCCTACAACGGTTTGTTGCTTTAAATCAACGACTGGTAACAACACTCAGGCCCTATCGAGAGCACCAGCCTTCCCAGAACCACAACATTTCTGACATATACATGAGGTTAGCGGGACATGTTCTCCGACAAAATGAATTACGCAAAATAAGAGTTGCGATGACATGGAGGCCATTACGAGGAAAGCGAACAGGGACATCCTAGTATAATTTGGCGCCACACTTTCATGGAGGACCTCAGAGCAGGTGGGAAGAGGCTTCAGACATTGTCAGTGACAGATTTTTGTGGAAGCAGCTTGCCGCCCTATGCGACGAACGGTGCCTGAGGATCTAAGTAAGTAAGAATAGAAGATTATGTTTTTGAACTAAAACTTTTTAATAGCATGATAATGCGCTGTAGATACCTCAGAATATGCATTTTGTTGGCTTTCAGAACCGGAAATAGTGCTTGGCGTCGAGGTTCCGCCCCGAAACCCGCTGGGGGGTCTCAGCACTCCCCCAGACCCCCTTGCTGGCAAGGTCGGGGAGTCTACAATTTTTCCACTAACTCCAAGAAAAAGCTGTTATAGGGTACAATAAACGTCTTCCAAAAGAATGAAGGGTCAGAATGTAAAAAAGTTTAATTATGTATACACACACACACACACACACACACATATAAATATATATATATATATATATATATATATATATATATATATATATATATATATATATATTGGCAGGGGTTAGGCCCCTCCCAGGAAAAAAATCTTGGCTACCCCCATGTCACGATGTATTAGACCTACTGTTTCGGTTGTTTTCTGCCCAGCCATGACATTTTGTTCAAGACGAACTTTCCAATCATCGACATAAAAGACTGCAACACTATTTATTTATTTCCAGCTTTCAATCAACGCGATCTTTTTCTAGTTACCATTTTTTCTAATTCGGAAAATGTTTTCCAACTATGGTTTACTATGGTCTATTTCTATAATTGTGCCAGTTATAACATTATGAAATGGAAACTCACAGAAAGCAAATGTTGTAATTGAAATAAAATAAGTTTGAAATATTTGCTAAATGATGACCAATGTTACCTCAGCTTTTTAGCTTTCTTCAAACTGTCTGCTGCAAACATTCGTCCTTTTGTCATTGGAAGACTTTTTATTTTACGCTTGACAACTTTGTCAGAAGTGGACAGAAACTAAAGAAGAAACGAAATCTCAAAGTTCAATATTTGCTGATGTGTATTTCTGTGTACTTCTGATAGCAGTGGGCCAACGCCCGTGCAGGATGTGACATGTGATATGTGACGCACGGACCTAGATTGTGGTTTTGTGATTGTGGATGGCTGCCTGGTCGTGCGGTTTGCGCGCTGGACTGTCGTTCGGACTTATCGATAGTCCTGGGTTCAAACCCTGCCCGCTCCCATCCCCCGTCGTCCTGCGGATAGTTTGGACTAGTAAGTAATTATCTTTAACTCTGAAGGAACATCCGAAATATGTAAAACATTTTACAAACAAACAAACATTTTTGAGCACATCTTGACTATTAATGTTTTAACCATTCACCTACAACCTTTTTATAAAATAAAAAAAAAACTTCATCGCTAGCGACGTTTTTCTGAAGTTGTTTTTTTTGTATAAATATACCATTCATGTCTGTTCATTGCGGAGTCTGAAAAATCAAGTTTAAAAACTTGATTGTAGTTGCTGTAGCTTTTAGCTTTCATGTTGTTGCACTACATGACCTTGACACAAGAAACATCGCTCCCAAAAGTTATCGAAAATAATAACGAAAAATTCTGTCGCGAGTCTGAATCGGCGCAAACACCTCACGAGAAAACACACATCGAATGATCATTTTCTTGTACACTTTGAAATGCAAAAACAAAAAGGCTCAAGAAAAATGTGACTTCCCGTAAAAGCCATAGACATTGCCTCCTTCAAAATGGATGTGAACTCAGTGCTGTTGCAACAGAGCAACACAGACGTTCTGAGGAATTATAATTCTTGCTTGAAAACGTAGCTTGATAACCATGCACCGCTTGTCACTCGTACAGTTTCAGCTAGGCCAACTGCACCCTGTATGTAAGAAGACATAAAGACAGCTAGACGTCTTCGTCAACGTGCTGAACAAACATTTCGAAAGACAGGTCTGACGATAATTCGACAAATCTATATCCAAGAGATAAAAAAAAGGTGAACCGACAAAAAATTGAAACCTCTGATTCTTCCTAGGAGCTATTTAGGATCACCGCTAAAATGTCAAGCGGAGCAAATAACGAACGTTTGCAGTCATCTCTCCCTGTATCTGAGCTCCCTGATTCTTTCAATACATTCTTCATTGGCAAGATTGAGCAGATGAGAAAGGACATGCCATCCCTTTCATCACAGTTTGATCACTATCCAATCTTTCCAAATTCTCCTTTTTGCGAGTTTCAGTATGCCTCTGAAGATTATGTCAAGAGTCTTATTTTAAAGATGCCAAATAAGTCATGTGACCTTGATCCCATTTCAACCTCCTTGAATGTTTGGATGAGATGTACCTACAATTACTAACATTGTGAACTCTTCACTGACTTCAGGCATGGTACCACAGCAATTTAAAGCATGCACTTGTCTGGCCCTTATTAAAGAAATCCAATTTTGACCATGAATGTCTAAAAAAACTATCGCCCGGTATCAAATCTTCCCTTCCTATCAAAGTTTCTGGAGCGCATTGTGTTAGCAAAAATTCTTTCTCATCTTGAATGGTACTGTGTCTTGGATCCTACCTGACTGAACACACCCAAGGTGTCGTTATGGGACAGAATCAACAAGCTTATTCTTGAAGAACGGAGTACCCCAAGGAATAGTTTTAGGCCCAGCAATGTTCGCTATGTATACTTACCCAATCAGCGGTGTTCTACAGCAAACCGGCATCTTATACCACTTTTTTGCCAACGACTCACAATTATATGATTCCTCAGTACCCTCAGAGGTGTCGCAACTGGCATCAAAAGTCAGTGGTACCGTTGCAAGGGTGAGCGATTGGATGGGAACATAAGCTCAAGATGAACGAAGACAAGAAAGAAATAATTAAGATTGGCACTCGGAACAACATCTCAAAATCCCAGAGCACAGATTCACTTTTTATCACCAATTGCCAGGTTCCTTATGTTCATGCAGTTCACCATCTTGGAGTTTTCTTTGACTCAACACTATCTTACGACCCACACATACGTCAGCTCTGCAGTCTTTATTCGCAACTTCGAAATGTTTTTAAAGCCGACATTATAATTATGAACACTATTATACTTCCTTCTGCTTTAAGCACTTTTTTGGAGCGGAACCTTCTTTCGTTGCAGTTTTTATTTATCGATTTAGTTTTATTAATCGCATTTATTTATTTCGAATGCATCTAGATCCTCTTCACCTTCACCATCACCTACCCTGTCTGTTGAACCCGTTGAGGCACCACACACGATCTGTTGACCCTCTTTCTCCTTTCCTCTCTGTCTTTTACCTTGGATAGAATTCCTTTCAATGACTGGCCTATCCATTTCAATAAAGAACTGAAAAGTCGATGAGATTGTATGGAGGATTATTTTCTAGAGCGTAGTGAGAAAGGAGGGGGAGAGAATAAGTGATACGGGTAATCGAATTCAGGGGTAAAAGGTATATGGTTGGGAAAGTAGTTTTATACAACGGGCCGGGCCAATTAGATGTAACAGATTATAAAATTGCGGTTTTTAAAGGAGGGGGGAGCGGAGCAGAATGTAAAAAGTAAACAAGGTTACAAAGATAGTTTGTGTGGAAACACAAAATCGAGATCGTCCTCGATGTGGTCCAGCAAGGCAGGTAAAAGGGCAGGTTTCATTTTTTTTCCAAAAGAATATTAGAATGAAATTCTACCAAAGGGAAATGACAAAGAAGAATGGAGAAAGAAGGTTGACAGATCTTGTGTGGTGCTCCAAACGGTCCAGCAGACCAAGGAATAGGTGAAAGTGTAGTTCGATGTGAGCCTGGCCTAACTAATGTCAAATAAGGATCAATCTCTTATCCACAGCCTCAAAAAGTAAAACGATGGTGTCCGCCGGTTCATAAACGCAATATTCTGGAATTATATAATTATTAATTGATGTTATAAATTATATTCCAATTATATGCATAATAAATAGTTTTTTTTCTCTTTAAAAATAAAAATTTGTTTTTTTTTTTGTAAATCTAGTAGTTACTATGATAGAATTTACAGAACTTAGCAATAAAATTGTAAAAAAAAATTTAAACAAAAAATCTAAAACCGTTTGTGTTAAAAATATGGTAAATAGTTATCTCCCTTACTAAATAGCCTCCCGTGTTTTGTTACCATTAATAGTGAATAGTTGTAAAAATGTTGTATTTTTATGAAAAAAACTGCTTGCATAGTTGATTTTTAAAATTAAGTTTTTCGTTTTTGAAAAAGAAAAAGTAGCCGTTGCATCAGAACTTTGAATGGTCTAAAATATTATGATGTGGGATTTTCATTCTCTTTTCTAGTTTACGAGATCTAAACGGGGCGGACGGAAGGACGGACAGACATTCCACACAAAACTGCTAGCGTTTTTTTCCCCTTTCGGGGGCCGCTAAAAGCAAAAAAAAAAACAGCTTATATATTATTAAAAAAAACAAACAAGTTCGCTATCAGAACTTTGCAAGCTCTAAAATATCATGAAATGGGATTTTAATTAATTTTTTTTTCTGAGATCATAACATGACAGAGGGGCAGAAAAGCCGCTACAAAATAATCAGCTATTAAGGAGCGATATTAAAGAAATTTAATTGGAAAAATAGCCAAACAAAAAAAAAACGTTTTGCCGTGATAAGGTCAGCGTTCTTTTCCTTCATATGTATGTTTGAAAGTTTGAAAGTTTAGATTCGTTTGTTTTAAATTACCTGTTCATCCATCTTAACGAAGAGCTCTACTCCTGAAGTGGATAAGGAAAGGCTCACTGGTTTCAAAGGAACGTCATCTATTTTGATTCGTGTGATTCCCGACAGTCCTTTGTTTAATTCTGCTTTGTCTGTCGTCTGCTTTAAATTTGTGGTAATAGAATCCATATTTCACTAGAAATTAAATATAAAAATAGAAAACAAAAAACAAAAACAAAAAACATGGCAAAAATAATTTGATTGAAACAGAAACTCGACCGATTCTATTGCTCAGTAATTATGGGCCTATTATCCACTACATTTCTCGAAAGGGAAAAAGCCGCTATTTGTCTCGTGTGCTCTATCTATCCGTCTGCCCTTTTTTAGAAAAGCTTCAGCTAGAAATGCTATTGAAAATCCAATTTCATGATATTTTGTAGCTTTCAAAGTTTAGGCTACTTTTTGTTTTTTATTTGGAACTAAACTGTCAATTTATTAAAAATTAATAAGTAAGGTTAAACCTCCTACATTAAAAAAAAATATAGAAAACAATAGTTATTAAACTTCATCAGCGTAGTCATGTGGATTTTGAGATTAAAACACCCCTTCAATAAAAAACTAAAAACTAGAGTCATCAATTTCCATACGCGTAGCCAAATCGGATTTTGAGGTTAAAACACCCTCCAATAAAAAGAACAAAAAAATCAAACAAAAAAAAAACAACAACATCCAAATAAAATCCATGAGCGTAGCCTCGCGGGGTTTTGAGGTTAATTCACCTACCTTCCAATAAAATACTGTAGCAAAACTACTTTCACAAAATTTATGAGCGTATCCTAAAGGGATTTTGAGGTTGACCCCCGTCCAACAACATAAAGTACATCAACTCTCGTCGAACTATTAGACCAGTTCAGAAATTAAAATTGTAATAATAAGACAGTCCTTGTAGCTAGAGCCTGATGGTATATACCACTAAAAAGATTTAAACTAAAATTATGTATTTAAATCATAAGGTAGACAGGTAAAAGTGGTGGAGTTAACTTACACATGGAATTCTGTGTTAAACCGGAACTTTTCTAGTCCTTTTCTTTTTCAAATGCAACTCTAAAATTCTATGTCGATTTGATAAATGCAGTAAAAAGGGACACTACAAAAACGTATGCAAATCAAAACTTTTTACAGTTTACAGACCTAACTCTGATTCAGCAGCATATACACTGTCTTTATCTCGTGCTTTAATGAAAATACAAGCTAACAACATTACACTTGATGACCTCATCGATACAGGTAGTTCGGACAGTTACATTTTTTCCTCGGCTGTCGGAAAGTATAGATTTAGAACTTTTCACTCATCAAAACTTATATCAATGGCTAACATAAACCTCACTGGTTATACTCGCGGCCATGTTAATGCTGACATTAAGAGTAAAGGCTCCACTTATAAAGACTTCAAGCTACACATATTTGACAACCTCTGTGGGGATGTTATTTTATGCCATGACTTCCTTGAACAATATGAGAGTTTAAAGATCACTTTCCAAGGGCCTAAATCAACAATGGTCTTAAATGAAGTGACAGTTGCTACTGTCGAACTCGATCCTCTTTTCCAAAATATGCTTAAAGAGTATCGACCTATCGCTACAAAATCAAGAAGTTATTCTGCAAATGACAATTCAGAGTTTGCAAGACTCTTTAGCCTTTCCAAACGAAAAATGGTAGTGGACTATAGCCAAACTGTAGTTTATCCCTTACCCCAAATTGATGATATGGTCTCTCAAATAGCTAAATACGAAATATTTAGCACCCTTGATCTTCACAACCCATACCATCAGATACTACTAAGGAAGACTGATCGCCTTTAAACTGCCTTTGAAGCTGGAGGAAAATTATACCAATTCTATAGGATACCCTTTGGAGTAACTAACGGGGTAGCCTGCTTTTAAAGGACAATCGACAAAATCATAGAACAAGAGTCACAGGAGGGTACATATGCTATTATTGACAACATCACCATTTGCGGTAAGGACAGAGAAGAGCATGATAAAAATCTGCTTAGATTTCTTGGGGCTATAAAAATATGGACTAACTGGAAAAGTGTGCATAAGCTTCTTCAAGAATACGCTTACTAGGGTATGAAGCCTGACCCTACAGACTACCGCCTTTGCGTCAACTTCCGTTGCCCGATAACCTAAATGCACAAAGGCGAGCTGTAGATCTATTCTCCTACTATGCCAACTGGATAGGACATTTCTCAGATAAGTACACAGCAGAACTTTCCCACTGCCAGAAAGAGTCAAAGATAAATTTAACGCGTTAAAAGAAGAACTAGAAATGGCGTTTGTCACTAATGTAGACCACAAAACGCCTCTGAAAGTTGAAACAGCTGCATTGGATATTGCTATATCCACTACCTTATCCCAGAACAAAAGACCTGTTGCTTTCTTCTCCAGAATACTATCTCCTAGTGAGAGACGTCAATCCTCCGTAGAGAAAGAAGCAATGGCTATCGTTGAATCAATCAAGAAATGGAGACATTTTCTATTAGGGTCGCATTTCAAACTCACCACGGTTCAAAGGTCCGTATCCTTCATGCTTAACCCTCGTCATCACGGTAAGATTAAAAACGACAAAATTCAGAGGTGGAGAATAGAACTATCAATGTACAGTTTTGATGAGTGTTACCGGCCGGGGGCTGACAATATGGCCGCCGATGCTTTTTCTCGCGGCTTCTGTGTAAGTACAACCACCCCTAGGTCTTTGAAAGAACTTCACAACACTCTTTGTCATCCTGGCATAGTGCGAATGCTCCATTTCGTCCGGTCAAAGAATCTCCCGTATGCAGTTGAAGAAATAAAGAACTGTAACAAACAATTGTCCCATCTGAACAGAGATAAAACCTCGTTTTTATCAAAAATCTGCTGGCAGATTAGTAAAAGCTACATCATCATTCGAGAGAGTTAGTGTTGACTTTAAGGGACCACTCCCTTCTACCACTAAAAATAAATGTCCTGATGAGAAGGCATGCGAGGCAAAGCAAACATGATCTGCTGGTAGATCAAGTAGAGCTTATTGAAGCAAATCAGAGCTATGTCCACATACGTCTTCCAAATGGACGGAAAGAAACTGTCTCACTACACCATTTGGCTCCGAGAGGCGACTCATCTTCAGAGTCCGCATTACATAATTTCGCTCCGAGAGACGTTGAGACATCTTCTGGGGTCTCAACATCAATTGGCTCCTGTGGTAACATTGAGACTTCTCCGGGTGTCTCCCAACACTCAGTAGCTTCAAGGGGTGACATGGGGACATCTGCAGAGAACATGGTTCCACCTGCTTTAAGAGCAGAGGAAAACACCATTGAAAATGTACAAAAATCAGTTGCCAGAGAAACGCCCGTTCAGCACTCGTATAAACTCAGAAGTAGAGCGATAACGGAGTGCTGTGTATTTATGTTTCTTGTTGTGTGTGTGTGAACTGATCTGTTCTTGTGTGTCAAAAATCTTGGTGTCCAGGTCAGCTTGCGTGTTTGTGTGTACTGTGTTATTCTGAACTGTTTTGTCATTCTTGTTCAATAAAGCCAAGGATCAAGACAAGTCTTCCTGTAGTATTTTATTAGGTTACTACATCTACCATATTTGTATATCCTCTGTTACGACAAAAATCGGTACATACTCGTGATTTAAATAGATCAGACTACAATGTTCAAATATGTAGTGCAGGGGTGGGCAAATTACGACCCGCGGGCCACATGCGGCCCGCCAAAGTGTTTTATGCGGCCCGCCGACGCTTAAAGAAGTCAGGTGTTCCCACACATTACACATAAAAAAATGCAAATATATTTATATAAATAATTGTAAATATCTATAGATCTAGAAATAATTGAAACTTCTGTTTCTTATCACTTATCATGAAGAGGCTAAAGAAACATTGTCATTAAACGTCATTCTAAAAAGTTTAAAGTAAACGAAGATTATTCTTAATGGCAATATTTCGAAACATTCAGTCAAAAACAAACACAAGCCAGTATTTCTTCAATTCAGTCAAAAACTGTGTTAAAAGAGTTGGGTCAGCTTGTACTAGATGGCAAGTGTAGGTTTTTTAATAAAATAAAGCATTGAATATCAAATATATTGTTGGAATTGATTTCTCAATGATTTTATTATTGACACAGGGCCAACCTTAAGCATAGACAAAGTGCTTAGGGTCACCAATTGGTGAGGGCCTTGCACTGACTTTCTAATTATTTTAGAGAAGAAATAGCGAAACTTGTCCTCAATGTTATTGTTGAAGTACAATAGGTTTTTAATCAATTTAATAATTTTACTGTTGTCGCTTTTTTATTTTATTTTATTTGAGGCCACCAAATTCACTTTGCCAAGGGCCTCCAATTATCTGCCGGCCATGACTGGCAGTTCCGAGAAGTACTTGAAGATTTGGAACAAGACATTCCGATGTTCGATTACACAGTAGTATCCGCTAGCCTAGAAGAATATGGAATCTCAAGGAAGAAATAGTTCATTGAAGGACATTGACTGTGATTTTGTTACTAATATTTCTAATGAAGAGTTAAAGACAGACGTCATGTTTATCATTGGAGACATTGCAATGTTTTGTTTGCAAATGAAATGTATCTGCATCTTAAATCTTTTCAAACAAAGTTAGTCCACTTCTTGAGGCAGCGAGTGAAATGGGGTCTTATCATTTTCCTTAGCTGAAAGGTGAAACTTTTTCTAGTGAAATGGATGAAATTACAAGACTTATTTGGATTTGTTGATTGTGGAATTTGAAAGCAAATTTTAAGACGTCAAGATCTTGGAACTAGTTTTCAATACCATCAGCTCACCATTTAATGCAGAAGCTGATTTAGCTCCAGATGACATACCTCCAAGCAAATTATGATCTGAAAGAGTCATTCCAGTGAGTTCTTTCACAGAAGTTTCATGACTACCGGAAGCTGTATTCACATACTTAAGAAAACTTTGCTGCGAAGCTGTCACATTATTCGGAACCTAATTAATCTGTGAACACACTTTATTTCATTTGTTTGAAAATTATGAAGTGTTAGAACAGGTCGATGCTCACTGACTGTAATTTGACAGCAGTCGCAAGAACAAAACAACTAGTAAGCTAGTTCTACAGTTACAGAACATTATGAACGGATGTAAACAGTTAAATGCTTCACATTAAGTACAATTGTACATTTGTGGTGAAATGTTGTGATGTAAAAAGACAATAGCAAAATTAAAAAAAATATTCGTAAAATTAGTTCAAGAAATCGCTAACTGTTGTTGTCATTCCTCAATTGGGTATAAAAAAAATTTGTTTGCTGCCCCCAGTCCCCAATTTTTTTTAATGCGGCCCTCGGTAGAAAAAGGTTGCCCACCCCTGACGTAGTGAGTCGAATAGACGCACTCTAGTGAAAGTGGACATAAACTCAGCCAATTCTAATTCTGTACTCAAGCGAGTAAGAAAACAGTTATCAAGAGGCGGCAATGGAATACAGATCGTTAACAGAGAATTGTTTACTTTTGAAAATTTTAAAACTTTTTTTCATTTAATTAATTATCGATTTTAATATTTTAATTGTATCTTTTGTAAATGCATTTAAGTTGGTGTTGGTAATAAAATACATTAAAAAAAATAAAGCCCAAGAAAAAGGCAAAAGCCCAATGATTTCAAGGATGTAAACAGCTCGACAACTGATGTCACAAGAAAAACTGAGGTATCCTAAAAATAAATGAAAGAAAAAAAATTAACCATAGACCACCATCAAAACCTTAAGGATATTAATTAACTACTCATTGTAATACTTCACTATATATATATGTAGATCAAATAATTAAAAAAACAACTAGACTAAACAACAGGTTAGATCTATTTCTAACCAACAGACCTGGATTGGTGGTACAGGTGAAATAATCTCTGGACTATCGTTAAAATGCACAGTCAAATAAAATCAGTAACCCGAAATAGAAATCTTACTCCGGAACAAATGAAAACTGACACAACTACACCAAGGTGCATTAAATTTTCAACAAACATTCTTATCAGAAAAAGACATTAACCAACCAGTTCATAAGCCATCTTAAAAACATGATAGAAAGTCAAATACCAATTAAATACTCATCAAACAAAATATGGCCATAACTAAAATACCTTTGCATTAGTGGTTCATTACATCAATGGATTCAAGATTTTCTAATAGGAAGAGAGCAAACTAATTGTGATAATAGCTTCAAAAGGAAGGATGTGATAATATTAGAAGATATTACGTCATTGTTTGTTGTTTATGTTTTATGCGAAAGCAAAGAATCGGACGGAAATAAAAGTTAGTTATATATGTCTACCTTGATAAAGAAAGTCTCGTCATTATCATTATTAATTAGAAACGTCTACAGTAATTTATTATTAATCTGTGACAACAGAACACTAATAATTTATGGCTCCAAATCAACACCAACAATAGGTGTACCTTAAAAAACAGTCTTAGGCCCACTGCTGTTTCTAATTTACATTAACGGTCTACCAAATTGCATTAGTTCAGTAACAAAAGTCAGATTATTTGCAGACGACAGCATAATATATAGGAACAATAAAACAACACAAGATTATGAAATTTACTATACGAATTAGAAGAATTATAAAAATGGGAATCATATTGGAGTACGTCTTTCCACTCAGAAAATTGTCAGTTATTAAGAGAAACAAACACGTTTACAAAGACAATTTGTGTGGAAACACAAACTCATAATCGGCCCCCTAAGTGGTCTACCTAGAATCTTCACCAGGATTCAAACACGGGACTTCCGGTTCCCAGTGCTTTATCCCTCAGCCACAGTATCTCCATATATTCATTTAGCGTACACTTGTATTTTTTAAATTAATAACTATTAACCTTATCCATACATTTAAATTAATAACATGTTACATGTAATATAGAGAAACTAAAAAAAGATTTATTCTTCTTACAAAAAGAGTCTTGGACAAGTCATTCCCCTCGCAAAAAAGACAACAAGGTTACAAAAGACAGTTTGTGTGGAAACACAAACTCAAAATCGGCTCCCGAAGTGGTTCACCCAGGCAGGCTTCAATATTTTCAGAAAGAATATCCGAATGAAATTATATCAAAGACAAATGAGAGATAAGAATGGAGAAAGAAGGTTAACAGATCTTGTGTAGTGCCCAAACGGTCCCGCAGATCAAAGGATAGTTGAAAGTGAATGTAAAGTTAGATGTGAACCTGGCCTAACTAGTTCCCCTTTCAGACCTTGTGGTCTATAGGGCAGATGATGTAAAGTTCATCTGTTTTTGTGGCCTACGGTTAACGAGGGTGTCATGTAGCCAGCACAACGACCAACCGCCGTTACTCTTCCCCAACTAATGTCAGGTACCCATTATAGCTGAGTGGACTCAGAGACGCCCAAAGATTCCAAAGTTGAAAATCCCAGTCTTCACCAGGATTCGAACCCGGGACCCCCAGTTCGGAAGCCAAGCGCTTTACCGCTCAGCCACCGCGCCTCCCCTGGCCTAACTGATGTCTTATAATTCAGGGCCGAACATAGGCCATTGCAACCTATGCGGTCGCAGTGGGCCCCGCACATTAATAGGCCCCGCGCTAAGTATAGGTGAAACCTATCTTAAAACTTGTATATAATAGCAGGTTTTCCACGGCTTCCTGATTTTCCATGAGCTCCCGGAAATCTCCTGTAATTGCAAAATATACCAAAAAGTCATGGAAATCTCCTGAAAACTCATAAAAATCTCCCAAAAAATAAACAAAAGCTTCATTTTGGGGTGCCAATTTTACTCGCGATAAAAAATGGCATTTTAAAAACGAATGTATTTTTCTATTACAAAATCTTAATGTTGACCTTATGCTTATCCCTACCCAGACTGGGCCCCGCGCAATCCGTTTCGCATAGGGCCCCGCCATTGCTAGGACCGGCCCTGCCTGTATTTCATCAAACAGGAAAAAAAAAGGTTTTCCTCAGTGTGTCATCATCCATAGACTCCAAGAGGTGTCTTGGTTCAAAAAGAAACCCAAAGGTGTCCATAAGGTTTTCCAGCCTTTGGACTCTGTTCTTCATCTCCATATGAAGTCTGTCCAGCACTTCTGTCGCAACACGTTTGAATTGCAGTTCTAATGGCAGAACTCACTCCCATCAAGTCTTTTCTTTCTTCTGCTTATTTTGATTACAGGAACTCCGTAGCATTCACTACCTCCTTTTGCTTTTACGATGGATTGGGAGATCAGTTTCATCCGCTACTCATCATTTTGCAGAAAGCATGAAAGGGTTGTAATTTCTTTAACAGCTTCCCGAATGTGCAGTCTAGACGTTTCTGAACTATATTAATTGGGTACAATTTTCCACTGCATAAAAAAGATTCTGTGCACTACTTCTAGTGTCCATTCTTTCAGTTGTTGATTCAGAAAGTTTCTCCAACTGCTTGATGATTTTGTCGAGATGCAAGGAAACTGCCGACGTAGCTTCTTCTCTTGCGGACCACCTTGTATTACTCTCCTTTTTTAAAAAACTCCAGGCTCCAGCTTCTTTCGGTTTGGTGAATCTCTGGGGTGGATTGGAAAAAAAGTTGAACAATTCAAGTACAGTTCCAAAAAAGGTGACCATTGCTGGATCTATCTCAGCAGAATGAAGAGCTGTCACACTGACCTACGCACAGATCAAAGTCCAGTCCAATGTCTCTAAGAGTTCTTCATAATGTTGTCCATCAGGTTTCAAAATTTCAAAGTAACCAATGAATGACTCTTATTTAGAAATTATCAACATCCTAGTAACGAACTATTAGGGCTACCTGTTCTAGATGAGAATTAAGCATCAGAGAAAAGTAATAAACGTGCTTGACAATTGATTCCCTAACTTTATTACCCATCAAGTTAATAAACTCATTTTGAATTTCTGGTAACAAATAATGTGTCTTCCCATATTCGATTCTATGTAAGAGGTGTTTGGTAACTTCATCAAATTCTGCAAGAAATTTCTAAGATGCTAGGAAGTTCCTAGGATTGGGTGAATTCAGTTTTTCGTTGTGACCACGTAAGCTTGAGTTTGTTTTTGCAAAGTACTTAATAGTTCCTGCTACACGCTTCAGAATATCTCTCCAATACTGCTGATTTTTCAAAATTTGCGTATGAAACATATGTGACAGTTCATCTGCTTCTGCCTTAAGCTATTCTTCTTATAACTTTCTCTTTAAAAAAGCTTGTCAGTGTTTTTTCAGTCTCTCAGGTTTCTTCCATTTGATGAAACCAACTCCAGGTTTGCTCAATGCCCTAGATGTCTTTTCTGATGCTTCAGAAAACAGTACACATGTAAAACAAAACAGACATCCTACGTGTGGAGAGAAGAAGAGCCAAGATAGGTTGCAAATTTCTCCTGTTGGAAGCTATCTGGTGAACCATGATGTCAGACTTCGAGATTTATTTTGGGTAAACCCTAATGGAAAAAAATACCGTTCGCAGTTCCTCAGATAAAATTCCAGGCTGGATATATCCGAAGTCTTTGTACTTAATTACAGCATCTTCCTCTTCTGGAGAAAGCAATTTTGGAAGACCATCACTTGACTCATCATCACTTGCTTCAGATGTTTTCTCTGACTATGGTAAAATGTATTCTCCTAGAGTTTCTTCAGCACTACTTCTCTCATCAAGAGACATTTCACTTCTTCGACTGCTGCATCTCTGTATGAATTATCTGAATAGTGATACTTTTCTTCGACACGTTCATGGTATCCTTTGTTTTCAGTGCTCTTATCAGCTTTCTTCTTAAATGATAAGGATGATGAAATAAACTACACATATACCAAGTTACTTCCTGAGAGTAACACGGAACAGAAAGAGTTACTACTCTGTGTGGAATACATGCAACAGGGTCACTGACTTATATAACAACTTGAACAGCAGGATTACATGACAGTGACGTAATAGTTAATTTATTTAAAAAACAAATTTCGGACACTCATTTGGGGCCCCCCTCAAGTGGGGCCCGGGGGATCTTCAAATTCTCCCCCTCCTCCCCCCACCCTCGCTACGCCACTGTCACACAAACTAAAACCTCAAAATATCTAGTTGGAATAAAAAATGAAATTCCCATATTAATGAAATTAACAATATTACAATCTCAGAGAAGGCCCCCCATCAAATTCACCAATTGACCAGGAATATTCAAGCCCTAGTCATTTTTTTGTGATCGTTTAATATTAAAGTAATAAAAGTTTAAAAATCATTGGGCACTAAAATAAAATTAAATTTTCTCTTTTAAAGTTTAAATCTTTCAAAATAAATATAGGTTTTGACCTAGATTAAGCTTAGATTCATTTTTTTAAATTAAGTAAAATACATCTACTTTCACTAAACATTCTTGATCTATCAGTTTAAGGTTGAATTTAAGGTTCAATAAGCTTATTATTTTATGTTAGTATATTTAATATCACCCATATAGAGCCTCATTTGCCTGTCCAATCACAGTGTGTTTTCACTGCGCATGTAAGGTTTGCGCGACACATTAATGAAAATATTAACACGAATGTCAACACGGCATTGCAGCTGCCTATAGCGAACGAAAGTATGAAAAATGCTTTAGAAGAACAAATTTGAATGTTAATTTGATTAAAATATGAAACGAATGGACTATAATTAGTATGTTCATGTGTTAAAGTATAAAACTATCTTTGCGAAGAGAAGTTATATCATCTTAGAGTTGAATAGAGTTTTAGACCTAAGAATGGAAAGATGTGTAACATTACTCATTACGGTATTGTCTAATGAAAGAATGTTCGTCAGGAAATCTGAATTCACAGATATAAGAAACGAATTTATGTAAAAAATGCTTTGGAAACACCAATTTGATTTTAATTTTATTAAATAATGAAATCAATGGACCTTCTTTTGTATTTTCATGTGTCAAAGTAAAAAACTATCTGCGCAAAGTGTAGTTCTTTAAATTAGATCTAGATCTAAATACTTTCGATCTTTTCTCATGTAAACATAGTAAACATAGCCTAGATTAATTAAATAGCATACTTTCATAGAGTCGGACAACTTTTTCTTTTTTTTTTTTTTGGGGGGGGGGGAGGGGGTCTTGAGTTTGTTTTAGGGTTACATTACATACACTCCTGTCTAAGTTAGTACCCAAGGAACATTTCTGCCAAGTTTTATGAAGATTGGTCAAACGGTTTTGATTTCTATTCATACATACATACATACACCTTACTTTCTACTTTATATATATACTAGACATATGTTACCCGCGACACAGGGGTCTTTATTTGCGCATTACTGTCGATATAGTCACTGAGAGTGTTTTGTAAACAATTAAACGAAATAATAATGTAATAAGTAAAGCGAATGTGTCAATGCAAAAATAGTGTGACTGAAGCTATCAAATCAAAATAGCTAATAGGCTTAAATCCATTTTTTCAAATTAAAACATTTGCTTGTAGGCTTACATATATTTGATTAAAATTTGAGATGAATAGACTTAATTTTGTGTGTTCATGTATTAACGTATAAAGTAGATCTTGAGGTAGACACAGATCTAAATCTACACTAATCTATAGTTAAAAATTGGCTTTTATAGAGTTCATTCTGTGTGGCACATGCGTGACCTTTTTCATGAATGAATACAGGCATATCTCAACACGACTAGGAGCAGCTTTAGCGAACAGCAAACGAATGTATTAAAAATGCTTTAGAAAAACAAATTTGAGTGTTAATTTGATTAAAATACGAAATGAATGGACAATAATTAGTATGTTTATGTGTTAAAGCATAAAATTATCTTTGCGAAAAGAAGTTTTATCATCTTAGAGTTCAATAAGAGTTTTAGACCTAGGCCTAGGAATAGACTCAGTAGAGAGATGTGTTAATGTGTAACCATTTGCTAATGTCTAATGAAAGAATGTTCGCCAGGAAATCTGTAGTCACAGATATCAGGAACTAATTTATGTAAAAAATGCTTTTGAAACACAAAATTGAAGGTTAATTTTATTAGGCCTATATAATGAAATCAATGGACCTTCTTTTGTATTTTCATGTGTCAAAGTAAAAAACTATCTGCGCAAAGTGTATTTCTTAAAATTATATCTAGGTCTAAATCCTTTCGATCTTTTTTCATGTCAACATTGTTAACCATGGCCTAGATCCATAAATACTATAGCTTTAATAGAGTCGGAAAACTTTATTTTTTTGAGGGTCTTAAGTTTGTTTTAGGGCCACAATACATACACTACCGTCTAAGTTAGTACCCAAGGAACATTCCTGCCTAGTGTGACAGGTGGGGAAATGTGATGTGTGTTTGGCGCGTTTAATGTCTAGGTGATGATTATTTTTAAAGCTATCACACCCCCACTTATCAGCATATGAATCGGGAGCAGACACGCAACGAGACAAAGCAATGAAAGATAGATACAAAAGTTAAAAATGAAGAATATTTATTTACATAAATATACATATAAGAATAAAAAGGGGAAGGGTTTGCATCTATCTCTAATTAGTAAGGTATTTTGATCATCACTCTAGCACTTAATAAGAGAGCATGTCACTTTGTCCTCTGACTTAGCTGGTATTCCTGTTGATGTCGCAGCTGGCTGTGTCCTGGCTTGAGGTTCTGCAGCTGGAGGTGGCGCTCTAGCGGATAGAGGGACGCCGGTGATATAGTTCTTGTGGAGTCTCAATCCCCAAAATCTAATATCTGTAGTGGGCACAGTAGGGCGGGTGGCCGGCTACCGTGGGCACAAGGTTACTGCGGGCAGAGCGGATCTGCCGTGGGCAGCGTAGTTGACAGGATATGTCCAGTGAGTTGCAGAGGGTTGGCGTAGCTATGACGTCTCACACAGATCTGAATCTATAGGGACGTCGCACCTAATAGCTTGACAGGTGGGCTGTCGAATAGGCGGGCAATGCCGATAGCGCCAAGTGGTAGAGTTGAGTAGATCTCAGTAGGTAAGTGCAGTGCTGAATAGCACTAAGCACAGATGCAGGTAAATAGATCGTTGATCCAATAAATAAATGGGCAGGTCAGTGAGCTAGTGCAGTGCTGAATAGCACTAAGCACAAAGATAGTATGTGATTCTTGATATCAAACAAATAGGCAGGTAAGTAATCCGATAAATAGGCAGACACCTGAGGGAGGCTGCGGATAAATAAAGACAAGTTAGGACATGTCTCTCATGCATCTTATCGATGCCCTCGACTGAGGTGCATTCGTCAGATTGGTGAAATTGCTTTAGAGCACAATGAGGAGATGATGACAAATGGGATTTGGGAAAATAGATGGCAGATAGTAGCAATATAGAAATGTACATAAAAGGGGAAATAATAATATAAAAATGTACATAGAAGGGGAACTAATAATCTCAAATAAACACCACAGGTGGATAGAGAAAGAAGGGGGGGGGATGGGCGGTGGTCAGCGACCCAGAAGGTTTGTTTACATATGACCGTGGGTCGAGAACAATGAAGCGTGCTTGAATGGATAGGGTGTCCCTTCAAGCGGCGCAACTCTCCTTAGAGTAAAATGAGTACAGGGGAGACAATTCACTACAGGGGAGATAACTCGTATCTCTTTTCTAGACGCAGTATTAGTGCGCTAGTAAAATTATCACGGTTGTCAGCCGAGATAAAGGAAATAGACTAAGATGTACAAATATATACATGGTTGCATCAACGATCAATTGAGCAACGTAGCATTAATAGATTAATGCAATACATAAATAAATACATAGGACATGTTTATGTTTTCTACTTACGCCAGTGAGAAATACACAATGCACTAATTAAATATAAATGAACTAAGCAAAATACACATGATAGTCTCCAGTGAGAAATATGCACAAAGTAACTAAGATGGAACTTGTGATTAAGTTCGGCTTACCACCAGGTATTCCTCTAGGAGGGAGAATAAATGATATAGTCCAGACTCGATAGCTCAGCTCGAATGAGAAAGAGAGGGTCTGACTTGATTTAATTTACCTTATATACAAAGGCCTGGAAAATGTGAGCGGAAACAGGAAATGTCCTAGGCTTAGAATTATCTTACACGTGGGTGAAGTCCGACAAGAGATGGGATTCGCACATTGGGAGGTCAATGGGCGTGTTTGTCCTCGTGGTCTCCTAGATCAAAGAGAGACATAGGAGAAAGGGGGGGGGGGGTAGTGACCTACATTCCACCCAAGGGGGATGTCACTGCGGCGGACATCCGCGGATAAGATTAAAGAGATTATCTTTCCCCGATCAAGGGCAGATAAATGAAAGGACTGGCCTAGTTTTCTCCAAGGTGGTAGACTAAGTCTAGCCTGGTAGAGAGGAAAAGGTGGGGCGGGTGAAGAATTGGAGGTAGGATGGGGAAATAATTAAAATAAAATAAATAAATAATGAAAAATAATAATTAATGCTGTGATAAATTTGAGTGACTCTGACAGCGAGTTTTTGACTTGTCACACTAGTTTTATCAAGATTGGTCAAGCGGTTTTGATGTCTATTCGTCACATACATACATACATACACGCCCCCCCCCCGCGGAAAAATATTATATATATATATATATATATATATAGATATATATATATATATATATATATATATATATATATATATATATATATATATATATATATATATACTAGACATATGTTACCCGCGACCCGCGGGTCTTTATTTGCGCATTACTGTCGATATAGTCACTGAGAGTGTATTGTAAACAATTAAATGAAATAATAATGTAATAAGTAAAGCGAATGTGTCAATGTAAAAATAGTGTGAATGAAGCTATCAAATCAAAATAGCTAATAGGCTTAATTAATTCCATTTTTTTTTCAAATTAAAACATTTGCTTGTAGGCCTACATATATTGGATTAAAATTTGAGATGAATAGACTAAATTTTGTATGTTCATGTGTATAAAGTATAAAGTAGATCTTGAGGTAGACGTAGATCTACACTAATCTAGAGTTCTGTGCTGCGCATGCGTGAACTTTTTTTAATGAATGAATATAGGCCTATCTCAACACGGCTACGCAGCTTAGGCGAACAGCAAACGAATGTATTAAAAATGCTTTAGAAAAACAAATTTGAGTGTTAATTTGATTAAAATACGAAATGAATGGACAATAATTAGTATGTTTATGTGTTAAAGCATAAAATTATCTTTGCGAAAAGAAGTTTTATCATCTTAGAGTTCAATAAGAGTTTTAGACCTAGGCCTAGGAATAGACTCAGTAGAGAGATGTGTTAATGTGTAACCATTTGCTAATGTCTAATGAAAGAATGTTCGCCAGGAAATCTGTAGTCACAGATATCAGGAACTAATTTATGTAAAAAATGCTTTTGAAACACAAAATTGAAGGTTAATTTTATTAGGCCTATATAATGAAATCAATGGACCTTCTTTTGTATTTTCATGTGTCAAAGTAAAAAACTATCTGCGCAAAGTGTATTTCTTAAAATTATATCTAGGTCTAAATCCTTTCGATCTTTTTTCATGTCAACATTGTTAACCATGGCCTAGATCCATAAATACTATAGCTTTAATAGAGTCGGAAAACTTTATTTTTTTGAGGGTCTTAAGTTTGTTTTAGGGCCACAATACATACACTACCGTCTAAGTTAGTACCCAAGGAACATTCCTGCCTAGTGTGACAGGTGGGGAAATGTGATGTGTGTTTGGCGCGTTTAATGTCTAGGTGATGATTATTTTTAAAGCTATCACACCCCCACTTATCAGCATATGAATCGGGAGCAGACACGCAACGAGACAAAGCAATGAAAGATAGATACAAAAGTTAAAAATGAAGAATATTTATTTACATAAATATACATATAAGAATAAAAAGGGGAAGGGTTTGCATCTATCTCTAATTAGTAAGGTATTTTGATCATCACTCTAGCACTTAATAAGAGAGCATGTCACTTTGTCCTCTGACTTAGCTGGTATTCCTGTTGATGTCGCAGCTGGCTGTGTCCTGGCTTGAGGTTCTGCAGCTGGAGGTGGCGCTCTAGCGGATAGAGGGACGCCGGTGATATAGTTCTTGTGGAGTCTCAATCCCCAAAATCTAATATCTGTAGTGGGCACAGTAGGGCGGGTGGCCGGCTACCGTGGGCACAAGGTTACTGCGGGCAGAGCGGATCTGCCGTGGGCAGCGTAGTTGACAGGATATGTCCAGTGAGTTGCAGAGGGTTGGCGTAGCTATGACGTCTCACACAGATCTGAATCTATAGGGACGTCGCACCTAATAGCTTGACAGGTGGGCTGTCGAATAGGCGGGCAATGCCGATAGCGCCAAGTGGTAGAGTTGAGTAGATCTCAGTAGGTAAGTGCAGTGCTGAATAGCACTAAGCACAGATGCAGGTAAATAGATCGTTGATCCAATAAATAAATGGGCAGGTCAGTGAGCTAGTGCAGTGCTGAATAGCACTAAGCACAAAGATAGTATGTGATTCTTGATATCAAACAAATAGGCAGGTAAGTAATCCGATAAATAGGCAGACACCTGAGGGAGGCTGCGGATAAATAAAGACAAGTTAGGACATGTCTCTCATGCATCTTATCGATGCCCTCGACTGAGGTGCATTCGTCAGATTGGTGAAATTGCTTTAGAGCACAATGAGGAGATGATGACAAATGGGATTTGGGAAAATAGATGGCAGATAGTAGCAATATAGAAATGTACATAAAAGGGGAAATAATAATATAAAAATGTACATAGAAGGGGAACTAATAATCTCAAATAAACACCACAGGTGGATAGAGAAAGAAGGGGGGGGGATGGGCGGTGGTCAGCGACCCAGAAGGTTTGTTTACATATGACCGTGGGTCGAGAACAATGAAGCGTGCTTGAATGGATAGGGTGTCCCTTCAAGCGGCGCAACTCTCCTTAGAGTAAAATGAGTACAGGGGAGACAATTCACTACAGGGGAGATAACTCGTATCTCTTTTCTAGACGCAGTATTAGTGCGCTAGTAAAATTATCACGGTTGTCAGCCGAGATAAAGGAAATAGACTAAGATGTACAAATATATACATGGTTGCATCAACGATCAATTGAGCAACGTAGCATTAATAGATTAATGCAATACATAAATAAATACATAGGACATGTTTATGTTTTCTACTTACGCCAGTGAGAAATACACAATGCACTAATTAAATATAAATGAACTAAGCAAAATACACATGATAGTCTCCAGTGAGAAATATGCACAAAGTAACTAAGATGGAACTTGTGATTAAGTTCGGCTTACCACCAGGTATTCCTCTAGGAGGGAGAATAAATGATATAGTCCAGACTCGATAGCTCAGCTCGAATGAGAAAGAGAGGGTCTGACTTGATTTAATTTACCTTATATACAAAGGCCTGGAAAATGTGAGCGGAAACAGGAAATGTCCTAGGCTTAGAATTATCTTACACGTGGGTGAAGTCCGACAAGAGATGGGATTCGCACATTGGGAGGTCAATGGGCGTGTTTGTCCTCGTGGTCTCCTAGATCAAAGAGAGACATAGGAGAAAGGGGGGGGGGGTAGTGACCTACATTCCACCCAAGGGGGATGTCACTGCGGCGGACATCCGCGGATAAGATTAAAGAGATTATCTTTCCCCGATCAAGGGCAGATAAATGAAAGGACTGGCCTAGTTTTCTCCAAGGTGGTAGACTAAGTCTAGCCTGGTAGAGAGGAAAAGGTGGGGCGGGTGAAGAATTGGAGGTAGGATGGGGAAATAATTAAAATAAAATAAATAAATAATGAAAAATAATAATTAATGCTGTGATAAATTTGAGTGACTCTGACAGCGAGTTTTTGACTTGTCACACTAGTTTTATCAAGATTGGTCAAGCGGTTTTGATGTCTATTCGTCACATACATACATACATACACGCCCCCCCCCGCGGAAAAATATTATATATATATATATATATATATATATATATATATATATATATATATATATATATATATATATACTAGACATATGTTACCCGCGACCCGCGGGTCTTTATTTGCGCATTACTGTCGATATAGTCACTGAGAGTGTATTGTAAACAATTAAATGAAATAATAATGTAATAAGTAAAGCGAATGTGTCAATGTAAAAATAGTGTGAATGAAGCTATCAAATCAAAATAGCTAATAGGCTTAATTAATTCCATTTTTTTTTCAAATTAAAACATTTGCTTGTAGGCCTACATATATTGGATTAAAATTTGAGATGAATAGACTAAATTTTGTATGTTCATGTGTATAAAGTATAAAGTAGATCTTGAGGTAGACGTAGATCTACACTAATCTAGAGTTCTGTGCTGCGCATGCGTGAACTTTTTTTAATGAATGAATATAGGCCTATCTCAACACGGCTACGCAGCTTTAGCGAACAGCGAACGAATGTATTAAAATGCTTTAGAAAAACAAATTTGAATGTTAATTTGATTAAAATATCAAATGAATGGACAATAATTAGTATGTCTATGCGTTAAAACATAAAACTATCTTTGCGAAAAGAAGTTTTATCATCATAGAGTTCAGTAAGAGTTTTAGACCTAGGCCTAGGAATAGACTCAGACCTCAGAAGAGAGATGTGTTAATGTGTAACCATTTGGTAATGTCTAATGAAAGAATGTTCGCCATGAAATCTGTAGATATCAGGAACTAATTTATGTAAAAAATGCTTTTGAATAATCTAGTGGATTGGATTTATATGTATGTTAAACTTAGCTAATGATCCTTTCACGTTATTTCTCTTTCGCTACGAAAATAAAATTAGGTTTGCGAAAATGGGTTTACCCGAAGTCGATACATTCTTATCTATTAAAAACGAAAAGAGCGATAGCTTTGTTAAATGAATGGGATTATAAAGTGAACAATTAAACGAAATTATATTTAGTACGCGATTCATGAATGAATATAGATCTAGGCCTATCTCAACTCGGCTTCGCAGCTTTCTTACGTGGATGTAGCTTTAGAAAACCAAATTTGAATGTTTATTTGATCAAAATATGAAATGAATGGACTTTAATTAATATGTTTATGTGTTAAAGTATAAAACTATTTGTGCGAAGAGAAGTTTTATCATCTTAGAGTTGAATTAGAGTTTTAGATCTAGGGATGGGATTATAAAGTAAACAATTCAACGAATTAATTTTTAGTACGCGATTCATTACGGTATTGTCTAATGAAAGAATGTTCGTCAGGCAATCTGTAATCACAGATATAAGGAACTAATTAATGTAAAAAATGCTTTTGAAACACAAAATTGAAGGTTAATTTTATTATATAATGAAATCAATGGATCTTCTTTTGTATTTTCATGTGTCAAAGTAAAAAACTATCTGCGCAAAGTGTATTTCTTAAAATTAGATCTAGGTCTAAATCCTTTCTATCTTTTCTTATGTCAACATTGTAGACATGGCCTAGATCCATAAAATACTATAGCTGTAATAGAGTCGGACAACTTTATTTTTTTTGAGGGTCTTACATTTGTTTTAGGGCTACAATACATTCACTAAGGTCTAAGTTAGTACCCAAGGAACATTCCTGCCTAGTTTTATCAAGATTGGTCAAGCGGTTTTGATGTCTATAAGTAACATACATACATACATACACCACACATTCTACTTTATAATATAGATATTAAACAAGATATTATACCTCCATTATTATACTTCAAATATAATAAAATAAATAAAAAATTAAAATTCAATACAGGTATAGAACACGGTCAACTGCTTGAACGTACGCATTTTCTGATTCGACCAGCGAGGAAGGCATACCTCTGAGATTATTTATTGGTATATTCATTACATGGACATCTAGATCTAACACTAGACATAAAGTTTTGATTTAGAACTCTCAAAATCTAGAATCTAGATGTAATCTATAATATAAAGCAGAAAGTAAGGCGTATGTATGTAACCGTTTTCCCAATCTTGATAAAACTTGGCATAAATGTCCCTTGCATACTAACTGGAACAGTAACATATGTAAAGTAGCCCTAAAACAAACTTAAGACCCTCAAAAAAAAAACAAAAAAAAAAACGTTGCCCAACTCTATGAAAGTACTACTATTTCATGGATCTAGGTCATCAGACCTGCCTACCAAAAAAAGTCCAAATGCGTAACGCTGATGGTCAAAATGCGTATTTTGGCACCAGAATGCGTAACACTTACGCGATCCACTATTTTGGTCAGTTGTTGTCCGCCCCTGACGGAATCCACACTGGTAGTTGGAGATCACTTTATTCCTCTCCAGGTACCAGAAAAGCCTTCTGTTAATCATTATTTCCATGGTTTTGCAGATGCAGCTTGTTAGTGCTATTGGTCGATAGTTAGCTGGGTCAGAGCCGTCTCTTCCCGGTTTAGGTATCGGTATAACTGTGGCTTTCCTCCAGCTGTTTGGGAAAGCGCCTGTTTGCCACACACAGTTATAGACCCCTAGCAGGACTGCCAATGAGGGTTCGGGAAGGTGCTTGTGGAACTGGTAATGGATTTCGTCTTCTCCAGGCGCTGTGTCATGTGACTTGTCCAGCGATTCCCTCAGTTCCTCAAGCAAGAACGGTTTGTTGTAGTCTTCATTGTTCTCTGACCTGAAATCAATGGGGTGTCTTTTCTCCCTGGTTTTGACTTTTTGGAACTCTGGCGTGTAGTGTGCAGTGGAGGACTTTTCTGCTATTGAGGATGCAAGGCAATCAGCTATTTCTCTGGAGGACGTGACCGTTCGTCCTTGGTTTTTCAGATGCTCTATTGCATTTGATTCTTTCCCTTTGATTCGCCTTACTGCCTTCCAAACCGCTCTAGCAGAAGTTTTGGCATCCAGACTGCCGACAAAACTTCTCCAGGAATTTTTTTTGGCTGACCGTATGGTTTGTCTAGCCTTTGCTCTAGCTATCCTGAATAGCTTTAGGTTTTCCTGGGAAGGATTCTTTATAAATGCAGCCAGTCGTTTTTTCCAATCGCCAATAGCACTTTTGCAAGTTGTATCAAACCATGGTTTGCTAGGCTGTTTTGGATTTGCGGAGGTTAAGGGGGTAACTTTCTTGGCTATACTAAGTAGCTTGCTAGTAAAGGTAGCTGGGTTCTGTTCATCAAGGATATTTTCTTAGATATCCCAATCGGTCTTATTCAGTTTTCACCGCTGAGGTCGTCCCAATGAGGGGGGATTGTTAGTAATGATGATTAGGAAGTGATCACTTCCCCGTAGATCATTGCTAACTGACCATTTAAAGTCGTCCAGAAGTCCAAGGACGCATACGGTGAGGTCAATGCATGTGAGAGATCCAGTTCCTGGGTGCAAGCAGGTCGGAGATGCATCATTAAGTATGCATAAATCATGTTGAAGGAAGATATCCTCCAGCATACGACCTCTTGTATCGGTATTGTTGGATCCCCACATGGCGTTATGGGCATTGAAATCCCCAAGGATTATATAAGGCCGGGGGAATTTGTTTCAATAGGTCCTCCATGTCTGTTGGGTTTAATGTAGCGCCTGGTGGTAGATACAGGCTGCAGCAAGTGCTAACCTTGTGAAGGTTTATCCTAGCTGCTACGGCCTGTAGTGTGGTCTGTAGTTCTACCCTCTCATGGGGAAGCTGTCCTTCACAAGGATACAGACTCCACCTGATGCTCTTTCTGCATCCTCAATATTCTTGCTGAAAGCACTGTAGCTACGGAAACTGATGCTATCTTTCAGAAATGTTTCCTTTAAGCAGACAGCTACAGGGGTCTCAGAGTCCATCAGTAGCTGCATTTCCTCATAATAGCCTTGAGGCCTCTACAATTCCACTGTACAATTCTGGAATCCATGGCATATTCTAAATGACCTACTTGGAGCTATTTGGCCTTGGGAGGCCCCCGGAGGGGTTTCCCTTTATTCCAGTGACCTTGGTATTTTTATTCTTGGATTTGGATGGAGAGTAGGACAACCCCCTTTTGGGGGAAGTCTTTCTCTCTGGAGAGGGGAGATCCCTCTGGTTAGAGCGGAGGTTATTTCATCCTTTCTCACCTCGGGCATCCTCTCCGCTTTGATTTCTCCCGTTAGGGAGTTGGTTAACCTCTAATTCGGTAGAGGTTGGGGTGTCTGGCTGGGTTCTCTGAGGAGAACCTGTGTCAGACATGATGTCTTCGGGTTCTCCCGGAGTGTTGGTTTTGACATGCTGCTCAGTCTCCATGCTCTCATCAGCGAGCACAGAGAACCCGTTCTTTAGCATGACAACAGGGCTTTCTTTTTCTTCGGAGGTGTGTTCTTTGGCGGTGTTTTCTTCTGAGTTGGAGGAGGAGGAGGGGGTGGTGGGGTCAATGTGTCCGTCTGTGTGGTTATGGATCTTCCTATCTTAGCAACAGCCTGGGCGTAGGTCTTTGTCAAGCCGAATTGGCCCTTGGGTAGGGCCAATACAGCCAATTTCGCCTGGTTTAAGGTACATCCATTTCTTGCCTTGTACTCCTGCACGGCAACCTCCTGTTTCCACACAGTCCTTGGAGTAGGCTGAGTGGCCAGCGTGACAGTTTGGGCATTTGAACTGGGCTGTGCAGCCCTTGTCCTCATGATCCTCTCTAGCACATCTGGCACACACAGTGTTCCTCTTGCAGACTGCCGCGCCGTGTCCATAACCCTGGCACTTGAAGCACCTCATGGGGGTTAGGTATGTAGGGCCTCACTGGAACTCGTAGGTATCCTGCCTTCACATACTCTGGCGGTGTCCTAGTTCCGAATGTGAGGATAATAGAGGCGGTTTTGACCTCCTCACCATCCCTGCTCCTGGTAATGCGCCGGGCAAGGGTGACTCCTTCAATGCCCTCCACTATTTCCTTCTCGGAACATTCCAGTAGGTCCCTAGAGCTGATTACACCTCTGCTGGTGTTCAGACTCTTGTGTGGCATGACTTCCACTTGGAGATCACAGATTCTTCTGCATCTTAAAAGCCCATCAGAGTGTATCTTGCTATCCACCTCTACAAGAAGTTCCATCGACTTGTATAGTTTAAACACACTCTTGGGCTCTCCCACTACTGACTTGAGTCCCTTATAGATAATAAAAGGGCTCAACTTTGTCAGGCTTTTCCCCTCCTCTGTGCAGAAATGATGGCCATGTGGCACAGCTTTTTGAGACCTCCTCTTTTTTATCATCAATTCAAAAACAAATCTGGGGCAAGTAGTTTTGTGTGTGTTTTTTTGTCCATGTACGTAAGTAGTAATTCGGCACCTGTGCTTCCCACCCGCCATCGAGTCCAACAAGGGGACGGGCCATTCGGATGTCCAGAATGAGCCCGCCAGGGCTACACAGGTGCTATACTCAGTCAGCTGCTGCATCGGGCATGTGTCCGATACAGCAGCTCCCTGATTGACTCTCCAGACTTCGCCCTCCAGCATAGGTCTTGGACCATCTGGGAGCAGGCCATCTAGGCCTCAGGTCTAGGGGAACTTGGAGCCAAAGTTTTGTGTTGTGGTGGTTTATCCTCGGATAGCCACCACTCACACCAAGATCTCTTTATCCCCCCCCCTTACCCGTCGCAGTCCACGGCAAACGGACTGGTCTAGGACGTAGTGAGATTTTAAAGATAAGGAGACAGTGATAATTAATGCATGCAGACTGAGGAACAGAGGAGGCAGACACAGTGATAGAAAATAAGTAGGGCACTTTTGAGATCCAAAAGTTCTAAGGAAAGAGGAGAGCAGTTTAACGTCATGTCTTTGGACGTCATTGAAGGTTAAACTTAAAAACGAATAAGGTAACAAAATGAGCTCTATAAAATCCTATGTCTCTGAATTGAAAAAGGATATGGACAATTGAAAACAACAACTAAGGAATGAGGTAATTGAGCTTAAGTCCCAGATGGTTGAGGATGTCGATTCTAAAATTCAACTACATCGTAGTGAAATGAAGGCTGAGCTGGAAAAGAAACAAGATGGCGGGCCCACTGTGACTGAAATGACTGGGAAGACTAAACCGCCGGTGTTTGACGGCTCTGTTTCTTAGTCGATGTATGCAGTTTAAAGCGGCCGCCAAAGTCAACAGATAGAATACTAAGGCAGAGAAAGCAACTGGTCATGTGTTGGCAAGGCAGCCAAATTGTTACAGACAATGAAGGATCAGACGGACTTCGATACCATGGTCAAAACATTGGAACTGCGATACGGCGATGAATACTTACAGGAAGTGTTTAGAATACAATTGAAAAGCCAACATTAGAAGAGTGGAGAGATTCTACAGGAATTAGCGACAGACATTGACGAGGATGACTGCGGGAGGACAAACCTTGTACAACATCGTATTGATACAGGAAATGCCAGACCCATTCGACAACCACCGCGCCGTCTACCGCTGGCAAAACAGCAAGGAGTCACCGAGCCATCCAAAAGCCCGTGGTGTTCTCGGTTGTGCTGGTTAAAAAGCAAGATGGGACTTGGCAGTTTTTGTGTTCATTACCGGGCATTGAATAATGTCACGCAGAAAGACAGTTATCCTTTTCCCCGCATTGATGACACATTGGACACACTCGCTGGATCACGAGTCTTCTCGACATTGGACCTCAAAAGCGGATATTGGCAGGTAAGGATGCATCCCAAGGATAAAGAAAAGACGATATTTTCAGCTGGAAGTGGCCTGTGGCACTTTAAGGTGATGCCATTTGGCCTATTTAATGCACCAGCCCCTTTTGAGAGATTGATGGACCAAGTTTTAAGAGGTCTTAATAGGAATACTTATCTAGTATATCTTGATGACATTATTGTGCATAGGAGAACATTTGATGAACATCTGAATAATTTGAGAGACGTGTTTCAGAGGATTCCAAGTGCGGGCATGAAGCTCAACCCAAAGATGTGTGACCTATTCTAGAAGGAAGTAAAGTATTTGGGCCATGTCGTATGAAGCGAAGGTATAAGAACGGATCCAGACAAAAGTGAAGGGTAAGACAATGGCTTGTCCCTGGAAGTGTACAGGAATTGAAAAGTTTTCTGGGTCTTTGTACTTGGTACTTATTACAGACGCTTTGTTCCTTGTTTCTCTAGAATTGCGAGAGTTCTACATCAACTGACAGATTATTACTCCATCAGTTTGTCATTATAACTTACATTCATATCATTAAACTATTACATAGTAAACAGTGAATCAATTATTTATTGTAAGCACGAAGGTACCTGTTGAATGTCAGGGCCCCGGCAAACGAACAAAGGCTTTAACACAACCCTGACAACCTAGATCCATGAAATAGTAATACTTTCATAGAGTTGGGCAACTTTTTTTGAGGGTCTTAAGTTTGTTTTAGGGCTACTATACATACGTTACGCCACCGTTACGGTTCAAATTAGTATCCAAGGAACATTTATTCCAAGTTTTATCTAAATTGATAAAATGGTTTTGATTAGGTTCTTACATTCATACATGCATACATAGATAGATAGATAGGTATAGAGAGAGAGAGATGGAGAGGGAGATCCATATATGAGGCCATACACATAGACGTTAAATAAATATTGCAGAAGTGAATCTACTTCTTTTAATACAATCTATATAATTTTAAAAGAACGCAGATATAATTTCTTAGCAAATAGATCTACACGGGGACTGTGATCAGTGTTCAATGAAAAGCAAAGCATAAAAGCTGTGTTCGGCGTAGGTGAATGTTTGTAAAATGTTTTTAATGTTCCTTCTGATTTGAAGATAGTTTACTGCTTACTTCCTAGCCCAAACCTCCCGCTGGACGACAGGGGATCGGAGCGGGCAGGGTTTTAACCTGGGACTATCGATAAATCCAAACAAAAGTCCAGAGCGCAAACCGCACGATCAGGCCCCCTATTTATTTAAAAATAAAATCTTAAAGGGAAACTCCGATGGTTTTTCAAATTTGAGTTATTGACATATTTAAATAGGCCCTACTGCGTAAAAAGTTGTAATAGTAAACATTTTACCATTTTGGATTTAAATGCTTAGAAACATTTATATTTAATAAATTAGACAGTAAATTCTTGACATCTCCAAAAAACGGGGTTCTTTGAGATTTTGTTTTAGGTTAGGCATAAGTCACTTCCCTCAATTATACTGGAAGAGAAACTACATTTAACCAATCGTATCGCTTCATTCTTACAGTAGCTGTTAGGCTGTTAAACTTAGTGACGGCCTAGTCCAGAACTATGGTACAGTTGTATATATGTAGAGAGAGAGAGAGAGAGATCTAAAAGCATTAGGACAACCAACTCGAGAAAAAAAAAGTAACATTTTCATCTTAGCCCCTCCCTGTCCTAAAAAAAGTAAATAGATCGTCTGTCTGACTGATTCTAACAAAGTGGTCAGTGTAAGGCTAGTCTAGACTACGTGTAGTCGGTCATGACAAGACAACCAAGCGATAGTGTTTGTATGTATTGAGTGGTCAGGCGAGAAAATACACACTGCCGTGGTTAGTCAAGGATGTAAATCTACTTTCAACACGTATTTTTTTCTTTGGTTACAAGATCTAGATCTAACTGCATAGACGAAGATATATTTTTTTCATGAGAATGTAAACTTTACTGCATGGTCTCCTGTTATACAAAAAGTCAATAGATTAAATTATTAGGTTCATGTAACGTCACATAGAAACTCGATAAAAATCTGATCGTTTTGGATGCGCAGAAAAAATATGTCAGAGAAACATCAATTACTAAGTCATTATTGCAAGTTAAAAAAAAAGAATAATATATTCATTATCTGTAAATCAAAACACATCTATATTAAAAATTGTTAAAACCAGTTTTAACTATGAGTAGTAATACCAAAGTACATAACTATTGTTATTGTCCATTGCTACCGTCAGTTTAAGAAAATGAATCTTCTTTCAGATTTTTTGTAAGTTAAAACTTCATGAAATTAAAAAAATGACCTAGTGTAGGTCTATAACTAAATCTAGCTCCCGAAAGTCGGTGTTGGGGTATAAGAATCTACGATATAGATCTAGATTTAGTTCTAGATAATAGTAGATAATAAATTCTAGAAAAGATTAAGATTCGTACAAGAATTTAGTCAATATCATTATTAAACCGGAAGTATTTTTAAAACCTACTTCAATGTAAATATCCTCAGTTCTACTAGATCTAGATTTATGTAAATATCATCAGTTCTACTAGATCTAGATTTATGTAAATATTCTCAGTTCTACTAGATCTAGATTTATGGGCACACACAAGAGGCTTCAAGAGCAGTACCATAGATCTAGATCTAAGCAAAAATCAGAAACCATGTGACGTCAATTAAAGATTCGCGTCAACAAACTTCCGTTTATAGGGTTTTCAAATCATAAAAGATCGGTATCAAGGATTCTAATGCCACCAAAATGTGGCTCTTTGGCTATGTTTCTTTTTTTTTTTTTTGGCTTATCTAATAAAAGCATTGCCACCTGCTACGGTCTTTGATTTGTTCCAAGGCCATATATTTTTTATTTAGTATCACTCCCTCCCCCCCTCCAACTTTAATAAGAAGTCTTACGTACATTATCAGTGTATCGATCAAACAAAAACTGCAAACGTTGACCGCCGAAACTGTTAATATATTTTACTAATGAATGCTTCTCGTCGCGATGGACAAGCTGTCAATAAAAACTTATCGAACAGTTCTGATATTCTTCTTTACGTTGCAGCTCTTGCAACGTTTTAGGATAAAGACAAAGAAAGTTGAACTGAGCATTATTATTGCTCGAAAAGCGAGACGTGATGAAGAAACTAATGAATCAAGATATATAATTTAAAGGCGTTTTCTGTAATATCCCGAAATCTAAACATGTGGTTTTTGCTCAGTGTGTCTGCCGACTGCCAACTCTCGGCAGCACCAACTCAATACCCGGTACCAAGTTTGTCTGCCATCCATCAGTGTTCCTCAGCATGGTCAAGTTGGTTTTTGATTATGGCATTAATGTGACTGCTGATGTGCTTTGAGCGGTCGTTATGTTAAGTTGGACAGCCTGCAACATCAGGGAAACTGGTTCAATAAATGACGAATAAGTGACGACAATTAACAGGTAAATCCTGCAGATTGTTGGCGATATTTTGCTTTATCATTAAGCCTCCTCCAGATTGCTTGTTTTCCGTGGAGGATTTCCCAGACCAGTAGAAGGTGTAATCAGCTCACCCCTCTGTTGACCTGCCTGGCGTACCTCACTAAGGGGAGAAGTGTCCAGTGCAGATTTCCGCTGCGGGCAGTCATTCGCGTCATTGTCCTGCATTATTCAAATATTTCAACATGCAATTTTGAGAGATAGCCGCTTTTTTTTACTCGGGGGTGATCCGCCATTGCGGGATACCATGAAAGGTATCCAGCCTGAGCTATGTAGTTTTATAGTGGATTGCGCAGACCTAAACCAATCTTTAGGTCAAATGTCGAGCATAGTATCTCAGTATTCTGAGACGGCTGCAGATTGCAGATGGCTCTAAGTTTTATATTGGGATTTTCATCTCCTAGACTAGCTGCCGACCAAGGCTATGGAGCCTAGTCTAACTCTCGACCACAAATATAATTCCTTACAACAGCGTCTTCGCGTAGAATCAGTGAGAAGGATCTATTTTGTATAGCTAGACAATATAAGAACTATCAATAAATATGCGAGGTATTGTAAAAAGACGGAAGTTTTATTGAACATTTGTATTTAAGCTTCATAATTACTGAAACAAAAATATTAAGGACAAAATAAATCGGAAAAAATAATGGATAGAAGTCTGGAAATTCCCGAAACAGGCAGAAAAGATGATAGTGTCCTACCAATGGACCTCATTCACCAATCGTAAACAAACAACATTTAGCCACGTGAAAATATTGATAAAACAACGAAAAAATAGGCATTGTGTATTACGTAATTTGTATAGAAGAAAGAGAATCACGTGGCTAAATGTTGTTTGTTTACGATTGGTGAATGAGGTCCATTACGCAGATATCTAGAATTCGATCCCTATATTTTTTTTTCAATGACAATCCTGTTCGATCAGGTTTGATCGAATCAAATGTGATCAGATCCATTCCAATGATCCGATCCAATCAGATTTGATCCTATTTAATTCAATGAAATCTGATCCGATATGAATCCGATCCTATTCGAACTGATTAAATTCTATCAGATCCGATCATATCCGATGCTGGTTGGGTTTGTTCAGATTCGATGGTCAGATCCGATCCAATCAGATCCTATCCGATATTATTTTGACTGATCAGATCCGTTCCAATCAGATCATATCCTATACACTTCGAACTGATTATATCCTATTCGATACAATTAGGATACGTTCAGATAAAGGCATATTTTTTTATTCCATATGCTTGGACAATTTCGTACGAGTACTTCTTCTTCCCTAGGGCCATTAGAGAATGGAAAGAGATGTCTGAACTAGCTACGGAAACTAAAAACTGAATGTTTAAGTTTCTAGCGAAAACCCCGACATGCGAGACTTGATTAATACTTTTATACGTGTAGGACGTTATTACCTCTCTTTTGAAGGAACATTTGTAATTTATACGATTCGATCCAATCGTATCCAAATAGAATGAGAAATCAGCTTGATATGTTCAAAACTGATAAAAAAAAATATTGCTTGTTTTATTCCTGTTACGTTATGCTCTACTCTCATGTATTGTTGAACAAATACATTCAAATATCAAATATTTATTTTTCAAACATTTTTTTAAATCTATGAATGTATTTTTTGTTTAGGAAGAACTTAGCCTTTAAACCAAAATCTCGCTGGTTGCCTCTGGTTGGTGAAACATTTCCAAAAGGTGGATTGTTTTTTATTGGACGTATCCAACTGACGTATTTGTTTTTCTTGGTAACTGTGCTTCCATATTTGAATTTCCACAACTTTTGATTTTTTTATTGTTGATTTAAGAAAACATTGAAACGCAACTGAAATTGTTTGCTGCGAGAAGTTAGATCTAACACAGGATGAGAGAAGTTATATCAATTCATCTTGGACAAGCTGGGGTACAAATAGGTAATGCTTGTTGGGAACTGTACTGTCTGGAGCATGGAATACAACCAGATGGTCAAATGCCTTCAGACAAAACCATTGGTGGTGGAGATGATTCTTTCAATACATTTTTTAGTGAAACTGGTTCCGGAAAACATGTTCCTAGAGCTGCATTTCTAGATTTGGAACCCACAGTAGTGGATGAAGTAAGAACCGGAACTTACAGACAATTGTTTCATCCGGAACAACTTATATCAGGTAGGAAATGGCGAATAGTTTTGTTTACACATTTGCACACCTATCTACTTCTTAAGCTTTTGAATTTCATAAGCCCATAAAGATAACGCACTTCTGGTTAGTTTTGGCTTGAACCATTTATTTTGTTATCTTTAGTGGAACTGTGCAGCCAGCATTACAATCCTATGACCTATCCCAGCGTGTTTTGGTATCCTCCAGTGGAAGCCCTCCTCCACACACCCACACACTTTTGGACTTTGAACCTTTGTTCTCAAGAATGATACAATTTTGAATAGTGTGACCAGACCCCGCCCCCTTTTTTTTCTAAATCTCTTAATCGAAAGGCCAGTACTGGAAAGTTTTAAGCAAAGCACACACTTCTTTGTGTCATTACTCCTAGATCTAGATTCTAAATGAAAGGAAAGGTAGCATCGTTGGACAGCCCGCATTATAATGACCTTCGTCCGCTCACAGTTTTGTGTGAATAATTGACTGCAATAATTCTGTGTACTCTACTTGATCTAAATATAGATTTATATTGTCTAATAAAAGAATAATATCTACACAAACACGTGCGCGTGATCATAGATAGTTCTTGAACTTGATCTGAAAATACAAAAAAAAATCAATACATTTTCCTGTTTTTATTGTTTATTTCTGCTGTGTCTACCAACAACAACAAAAGTAAAGGAAGTGAGAACGTAATGTGACATCATTTAAAACTGAGTTGTGAATTAAACATTTTAAAAAGTATAAGAAAGAAACTTCTAATGAAAAATTAACCGCTGCAGTTTCAATCTTGAAAAAAAAAAGGGCTTAGATGTTGTTTGTACATAGTAAGTGATAAAATATTCTTTTTCATAATTGTCCTTAAGTTAAGTCTAAGACTTAAGTGTAAGGAAACTTGTTTCCATCTGCCCGTCTGAACAAATTTCTGTCAGGTAACGAACCTAGCAGATTTAAATTTTACATCCCTATTACAGATAGTTCGTATTCTAAGACACTCGGGTCAGAAGCGAGGCCAAAGGCCAAGCAAATATGGGAAACTCGCCCATATTCCATCTCTGTATCACATCAGCCATACAGGTCTCAGCAATAAAAACTACTCATAAAAGAATGGCATGTGGATAGTGACTTTTATTTTTAGCGGCCCCCGAAAGGGCAAAAGACGCTATTAATTTTGTGCGAAATGTCTGTCCGTCCGTCCAGTTTAGATCTCGTAAACTAGAAAAGATATTGAAAATCCGACATCACAATATTTTACATCATTCAAAGTTCTGATGCAACGGCTACTTTTTTTTTTCCTGAAAGCGAAAAATCTAATTTTTAAAATCAGTTATGCAAGCAGTTTTTTTAAAGAGAAAAAGCTAATTAGTATGCATTATAAGTTAGACCTAATTTAAAACGAATAGTAATCTTATAAACTTCCTATTTCTTGAACAACTTCTATGTAGTGCATACTCCGATTTAAAAAAAAAAAATTGAGTCTTTTCAAAACAACTACATTACTTATAAGACTATAGTTAGACCAGGAGAGGCTCGGTAAAGCACTTAGCTTCCGAACCGAGGGTCCCGGGTTCGAATCTTGGTGAAGACTGGGATTTTCAAATTCGGAATCCTTGGGCGCCTCTGAGTCTACCCAGCCCTAATGGGTACCTGACATTAGTTGGGGGAAAAGTAAAGGCGGTTGGTCGTTGTGCTGGCTACATGACACCCTCGTTAACCGTAGGCCACAAAAACAGATGAAATTTACATCATCTGCCCTGTAGACCACAAGGTCTGACAGGGGAACTAGTTAGGCCAGGCTCACATCTAACTTTGCATTCACTTGCACCTATCCTTTGATCTGCTGCACCATTGGGGCACTACACAAGATCTGTCAACCTTCTTTCTCCATTCTTGTCTCTCATTTGTCTTTGATATAGTTTCATTTGGATGTTCGTTCTGAAAATATTGAAGCCTGCCTGTGTGGACCACTTCGGGGGCCGATTTTAAGTTTGTGTTTCCACACAAACTGTCTTTGTAGCCTTGTTTTTTCTACCACAAGTGGGAGAATCAGTGATGAGTCAGCCAGTGAGCTAGGGCTTTAAAATGTAAATATAAGGAGTACAATTTACCTAATGTTATAAATCACCGACAAATCTGAATGAAAATTGGTATGAAGGTCCCTTAGATCTTTGCGAAGCTCCTATGATATGATAAGTTGCCTTCCACATCCGAGGAACTTTGTATTAAAAAAATAAATTTGCATGAATTGTTATGGCATAAGGAAATAGTAAAGATAATTATGAAATAATTTTTTTCAAGTAATTAACTAGATCAGGGGTGGGCAACCTTTTTTCATCGAGGGCTGCATTAAAACAAAATTAGGGATGGGGGCCGCACATATACATATGTATATATGTGTACTTACAATTTAGAAAAAAAATGATAACTAACTATGTATACTATCTTTTAATTCACATATGTACTGCAATATACATTTACTTTAATTTTTTTACACTACCTATTGAAAAACTACAACAAGAATTAGCCATTTCTTAAATTAATTTTACTAATAATATCTTCATAGTGGTCTCCAACATCATAACATTTCAACACAATGGCTTTGTCTGAACGAAATGCGGGAAAATATGCAGGTCGCAACTGGGTTTGCGAAGTCATGTGAAACACTGTACTCGTCCTTAATCTTCAGAATCGAAGACATTGCTATTATAGTTGTTCTCAATATGAAGTATTTGACTGTTTACACTCGTGCATAATGTTCCTGAACTGTGGAACTAGCTTACTAGTTGTTATCCTCTTCCTCTTGACTGCTTACACTTGTTTATTTTCAATCATATTTTCAAAGATATATGTGGACCCTATAATGTGAATTTTAGCAGCAATGTTTTTTTAAGTTTGGAAATGCAGTTTCAAGAAAAGACCCGTAAAACTTCTGTGGAAGAACTGACTTAAACTTCTCTTTCAGGTCATAATTTGCTTGGAGGTGTGTGCTCTGGAGTTGAATCAGCTTCTATACTAATTGATGAACTGATGATATAACTGTTTCTAAGTTCTTGACTTCTTAAAATTTGCTTTCAAATTCCAAAATCAAAGAATAAGTCTTGTACTTTTCAACCATTTTGCTAGAAATAGTTTTACATTTCAGCAAATGACAAACCCTGTCTTTATTTGCTTACCTGGAGAAATGGGATGACTTTGTTTGAAAAGATTTAACATGCACATACATTTCATGTGCAAACAACCCATTGCATTGATGTCGATGGCAAACATGAAGTCTATCTTTCACTCTTCATTAGAAATATTAGTCACAAAGTCACAGGAACAAAACAATTTCTTCCTTGAGATCTCAAGTTTTTCTCATTACCTTGAACATGCTAAGCTAGCGGATAATACTGTAGTACCGAACATGGGAATGATATGTTTCCAAATATATAAGTAGTTCTCTAAACTGCATGTGATCAAGACCCCTAGCTCTGATAAGTTTAAGCTCTGAGATAGTTGGGTCTATAACATGTCTAATATTCAATGCAGCTTTGCACAAACTTTCCAGTGTAGAGGTAAGAGTGTATGGTTGGGACAATATTCTTTATTTTATTAAGAAATCTATGTGTGTGTGTTTTTCTCAGTCAAAGCTCGGACACCATGTTGTTGACTCGCCATCTTGTTACACTTTCAATTAGTTCTTCATAGCAAAAAATGGCCTGAATTTGTGTCTTTGACTAAATGTTTCGACATATTACCAATAACAAAAATCCTCCTTTACTTTAAACTTATTAGAATGACATATAAACACAATGTTTCTTTAGTCTCTTCGTCATAAGAATTAGAAGTTTCAATAATTAAAATAGATATTTAAAATCATTTATCTTTAATATACATGCATTATATTTTTACATATTATGTGGGCATATATAATGTTTGTGGGTGTGGGTTAGGGTTAGGGTCGTAATTTGCCAACCCCTAGATTTAACTTTTTTTTTTGTAAAATTCACATTCAAACTTTTTTTTTTTAAATTTTGAGATCCCATACATTCGTATTAGTTTTGACTCTATATAAAGTAATATAAAGTAAATTCTTTGTCATTTCTGTAATGAGATGTCCAAATACACGTCTGAGACACAGGATGCAGTTGAAGGGTTCCGGCTAATTTATTGGGTGTTTAAAAAAAATAATATTTGGCCAAAATAAACAAGTATAAATAGAAGTAGCATAAAGACTTCTTGTATATTATCTTTTTCTCCTAAGTGTACTTGAAAAAAAAAAACTTGCCTTATGTCACTCCCGCTTCCCTTTAGACGCTGACTAAATAAAAACAACTAAAATACCAAAATAAATGTAGAGAGGGGAACGGGAATATGACATTCAATTGGGGCCTGCGTAAACTGCATTTTTTTCTCTAGGCCTGCAACTGACGGCCCTTAGAAATATTTGCAGCGTCTAATACCGTGCATTGCTTGTTTTAAGATTAAATGATGCAAAACAAAAACAAAAAAAACAAGATTACAAAGAGAGGCGGCCCCCGTCGTATCTGCCTATTCGCAAGGAATATTCAAGACGTGATTTTATTTTGATTGTCAAAAGTAATAATGTTTCAAAGATCCATTTGCCGTTGTAAAAAAAAAGTTTTTTTTTCTGTTTTCTTTTAATTTTATCAGCTTGTTGACCAGAAAAATACCTTTAATTAATATTTACATTCGTTGTGAACACTTTTTGTAGATTTTATAGATATATCGGCCTGTGGGATACTGCAAATGCACAAAAAATTGTCTTTCTTTGTTAACATTTATGTATTGTTTTAGAATTGGTGTATTTTTATGAAAAAATCGCTTGCATAGTTAATTTTATAAATTAAACGGTTTGCTTTTAGAAAACCAAAAGTAGCCGTTGCACCTAAACTTTTCAAGCCGCATTTAATGATGAAATAGTATTTTTCATATCTCTTCTAGTTTTCGAGATCTGAGTGTGACAGACGGACATTTTGCACAAACCCAATAGCGGCTTTTTCCCCTTACGGGAGCCGCTAAAAATCTATATAGAATGCATATAAGTGGAACTAAATATAAAACAATTAAGTAGTTTTTCATATTATCGCGTGAACAGCAAAGTTATGCCAAAAGAAAGGAAGATTTTTTTCTTTTACGGAAATGTTTTTTTCTTGAGGATTTGAAAATTAGATATTCATTATATTACATTAGTTAGGCCAGGTTCACAAATAACTTCACCTTCACTTATCCTTTGGTCTGCTGGACCGCCTGGGCTCCACACAAGATCTGTCAACATTCTTTCTCCATTATTCTCTTTCATTTCTCTTTGATAGAATTATTTCATTCTGACATTCTTTCTGAAAATATTGAAACCTGCCTTTTTACTGCCTGGGAACTTCGGGGAACGATACCAGGATGTCAGGGAGAAATTTTTAAGATTACACAACTTAAAAACACTGTTCGACAGTGTCGACCCTGGGAAGGTACTGGGCTTTGTCCGGGTGGTAGGGTTGTCTACGAAGATCTGATTTATGAATTGTGAACATATAATATTTTACATAAGATTTTTACCAAATTATTAAATTTTTACTACATTTACTATTTTAACTGTGAATAGACCTTGTTTTTAACTATTTAACTGTATAGAATTTAGCCTTTGTTATGTAAAGGGAGAGTGATCCTTAAAGGATTACGGGCACGACATGGCCTAAATTGTGCCGATGTGCCTAAACTCAAAACTCAAACTCAGCTAAAATGTCAAAAGCTGCTATATGCTGATGATATTGTCCTTTTGAAATCCGGAAGGAGCGCAACCTCTATACAAAAGTGTTACAAAAAGATCTCCATACGCTCTGCTCATACACACAAAAGTGGAGGCTAGAAATAAACACCTCCAAGACGGTCTATTCTCTGTTCCCGCTCGGGACTAGCATTCTCGGGCAAACTTTCCAGTTCTCCCTCAACGGAGTGGCTCTCAGCATGGAAAAGCTACTCAAGTACCTTGGTGTAACTTTAGATCGCAAACTAAAAATGTGTGATCCAGGATGTTGCATGAAAGGCCTGAGGGAAACTTTGTATTGTGCGGAAGCTGGCATCCACGAAGGTAGCCCGAGCAGACGTGCTCCGATCCCTGTATTTAGGAGCAGTCCGATCACAGATAAACTACAGCCGACCTGTGCAAATTTATGGCTCTAGGACTGTTCTTGAACGACTTGATAAAATACAGTCCCAAGCACTAAGATTTGTCTGTGGAACCTTTAGGACAAGTCAGTAAATGCGGCTGAAATAATGGCTAATATAGGTCCACTAAACCTTAGGAGGGAAAGGTCAGTACTGACCTGCTATGAGCGGTATAAAAGGCTAGATGAATACCTCCCAGCTAGAAAACTAGTTGAAGGTTGGAGATGCAGAAGACGTATCCAGATGCAGTCTATTATGCATCATGCCACTAGACTATTTGATGAAGCTGGCCTCTCCACCAACCGACAAAACATTCAACGCTTTCATCCCCTTCCCCCTTGGTGTCGCCCAACGACCCCAGACATACGCTTGAAATTAGTAGACCCTAATGCCACTAAGCAAAGCCGTTCATCTAACGACCTTCAAATCCTAGCACTGGAGGCCATTAATACCTTCAAGCCCAGTGCTATTTTTGCATACACTGATGGGTCGGCATCAATAGATTCTGGAAGAGCAGGCTATGGAGCCTACATCGACTTTCTTGGCTCTTACACAGTCAAAATCTTTGGACCATGTGGTAGTGTTTGCAGTTTTGATGTGGAGACCATGGCAGTCTGTGAAGCCTTAAAAGTCAATGACTCTCAACTCGGCGAGGGACATTTGAGGGCAACACAGATTGTTGTGGTCACCGACTCAAAATCTGTACTACAGGCTTTGCAAAGCCCCGGACCATGGCCCCCCAATATCAACACTGTCATCATGGCTTCACATAACATTAAACAACGCTATGACACCCCTGTAATTATGCAGTGGGTACCGAGTCACATAGTCACAATTGCAGACTCTTTGGCCCACCAGGGAGGGCAAATTCCACCCACTGATGAGGCTGTAAGCTTTCATCAAGCCCTGGCTATAATAAAAAAAAAAAAGAAATGGAAAAGTGGTTTGAGTCCCAAAAAGCCCGTGGAGTCTGGGAGCGCATGAGGCGCCCTGACCGCACTTCCCCGTGGTGGAGGCTGTCCAGGCCTGAGCAAGCTGTTGTAGCACAGTGCAGGACGGGCCATTGTCCTGTTGGCTCATATTTCTCGCGGCTATGGCCAAATTTTGATTCACGGTGCCCCCGCTGCAGGGAAGAAGAGGAAACCGTGCCTCATATTCTGTTTGACTGCCCCAGACTTGCTGATCTCCGTCTAGACAGGTCTGGGAAACCCAAAATTCTCGACCTGTATGGCGACATTTATGCACTACGCAAGACAGCAGGGTTTCTGTCCAGGGCTTTTGCAAGAGAGGATTTGAGCCTCTCAAGCCCTCACTCAAATGGAGTTTGATGATGATGATGATGATCAATAATAGGCTATTAGTTTGTAACCAGTTTGTTATAAAGTTAACAGCATTGCCTGGTCGTACGGTTAGCGTGCTGGACTGATTATCTCGACGGTCCCTGGTTCATAACCAGCTCGCTGCCATCCCCCGTCGTCCAGCGGGAGGTTTGCACAATGAAGCTATTTATCTTTAATTTTGAAAGGACATCCGAAACATTTACAACGGCAAATAAATCTTTGAAACATTATTACTTTTGACAATCAAAATAAAATCACATCTTGAATATTCCTTGCGAATAGGCGGATCCGACAGGGATCAGACAAGGGCCTGCTCTAAGTTGGTGTGATCTTGTTTTAGAAGACATTTTACTATGTCTTGGGCGATTCTTCTTCACTTTCCCATATCCAAATGGTCGAATTTCCCCATCTGTAATTAATAATCCTTAGGAGGACTTTAGGGTGACAAATAAAATATTTATATAGATATACTAGCCAGATATTATACGCTGCCCGCGGGTCTTAACTTGCGTATAGTCAATATAGTCACTGATATTAGAAACAATTAAAGAAAATAATAATGTTATAAGTAAAAAGAATGCATGAATTCATGAATATACAAGATTACAAAGAGAGTTTGTGTTACACAAACTCAGAGGCGGCCCCCGTCGAAGTCGGATCCCTGTCGGATCTGCATATTCGCAAATAATATTCAAGAGGTGATTTAATTTTGATGTAAAATGTTTTACACGTTTCGGATGTTCCTTCAGAGTTGAAGATAATTACTTCCTAGTCCAAACCTCCCGCAGGACGACGGGGGATGGGAGCGGGCAGGGTTTGAACCCTGGGCCGTCCATAAATCTGAACGACAGTCCAGCGCGCAAACGGCACGACCAGGCAGCCATCAGATGGTCAAAAGTAATAATGTTTCAAAGATTCATTTGCCGTAAATTTAAAAAAAAAATAGTAGATTAGTTTTAGTATATTAAAACATTACAATATTGATCAAAACGTTTGGAAATGAAAATCTACACTTTTTTTTTACACTTTAAGTTTAGAAATTGAAATTCTACATCTAAAAATCTAGATCTAGTTTAAAAAATCTAGATTAGATCTAAATCAAGATATCATTCCTTTTTTAAACTCGAGTCACATAACGAGGCTTAATAAACATTACTATACCGAGTTCTTTTTTCCTTTGAAGAATTAATTCCATATAACGTCAGAGGGAAAAAAAAACACTACGTCACACGGCCTAGGTAGACTAAAAATCGCCTTCATCTATAAGAGCCATTTATCGAGTGTTCATAGACTTTGGTGCACCGAGTGCGTTCTTTAAGCATTTCATTTAAAGAATTCATTCCATATGACGTCAAAGGAAAAAAAACACTACGTCACACGGCCTAGCTAGAATAAAAATCGCCTTCATCATTACGAGCCTTTTATCGAGTGTTCATGGACATTGGTGCACCGAGTGCGTTCTTTTAGCATTTCATTTAAAGAATTCATTCCATATGACGTCAAAGGAAAAAAAAACACTACGTCACAAGGCCTAGCTAGACTAAAAATCACCTTTATCAACACGAGCCATTTCTCGAGTGTTCATAGACATTGGTGCACCGAGTGCGTTCTTTTAGCATTTCATTTAAAGAATTCATTCCATGTGACGTCAAAGGAAAAAAAACCGCTACGTCACACGGCTTAGTAAGACTAAAATATGTTTTCATTAATACAAGCAATTTTTTCGAGGGTTAATAGACATTGGTGCACCGAGTGCGTTCTTTTAACATTACATTTAAAGAGTCCATTCAAAGAAAAAAAATTCCATTACCTCACAATAGGCTAGCACCGGTACCATAAAAAAAAATGTCTTTATTTACACGAGATATTTAACGAGGGTTCATAGACATTGGTGCACTGAGTTCTAATAGATATTATTTAAAAAGGATCAAAGCCACATTGTTTTTGCGTTTTGTCTGTCAGTCGGTCTGTCCGTTATCTTGATATAAAAAAAAACAACTAAAAGTTATTAAAAATTGATTAACCTTTATTTTACGTTTCAAAACATCGCAATAATTTTTAGGTATGAACACAATTGAAAAGTTTATATAATAGATTGTTCCGGATGTTTGTATAAATAGTAAAAGAAAAAGAGAATTTCAGATAAATGTAATACCGTTAATTAAATTTTTTGGATGGTCTCGTATAAAAATTAGATGTACTACAGCCACGTGGAGAGATTTTCATACCTTACTTTGGTGTTTGGATTCTGTTTTCCTTAAAAATCGGAACATAATATTAACGATAATTAGATTTTTTAATGTTTTAGGTAGAAAGTTAAATGTACTGTAAGAGAGTAGTGAGTTATAATATTTTTCATAAAAATCCGTAAAAACATTATTTCGTAAATGAGAAGATTATTTGTTTATTAATTAGAAGAGGGAGTTCAAACAATTATTTGGCGTTAGTAGATTTTTAAATAAATTCGGAAATTTCTGGCGACGATTTGTAAGAAACAAAATCCGGAACTTTCTTTATCGATTACAAAACTTCTATGTTATGTTTTACAAGAAAATTAAATGTCTAAAAAGTAATTTTCAGTAATCAATTCTAGTAAATTACTTTTTTTAAAAGCCTTATGCGATTTCAAACAATCATTAGGCATAATTCATGTTTTATAAAACAATATTCGGAACATTTTTACACTTAATGAAATATAAGTCAGTATAGAGATTATGATTTAGCATTAATATGCTATTTACATAAAAAACGGAACAACATATTATTGATAATGTGTTTTTGCAACGTTTAAGCATGGAAATTGAATGTAATATAAGTTAGAAGAGCAAACAAACATTTGTTGGCGTTGATTAGTTTTGCACAAAAAAATCCGGAACAATCAATTTTAGATACTTAAAACTATTGAGATGTTATGGGAGGAACATTAAAGGGTAAATCAATTTTCAATAGCTTTTAGAGTTCTAGTTTTTTAAATCTAATCGTGACGGACAGACTGACCAACAGACAAAACGCACAAAAATAAGCTTCTTTTATTCGGATGGGGGCACTAAACAAAAAATAAATAAAATCTGATTTTTAAAAAAAGTTTAAGGAATTGGTTTAGCACCTGATCATGTTGCGACGTTACGCTACTGCACGAAAATCGCTGCATAAAAAGTCCATTTAAAAAAATGTGCGTGATATTTACATACAAAGTGCATTATTAGCCTTTATAAACAAACAGAAATGTTTTCTTTTAATTTTAGCAGCTAGTTGACCAGAAAAAACGTCTTTAACTATTATTTATATTTGTTGTAAACATTTCCTGTACATTTTAAAAATATATTTGACTTAGTGATACTGAAAATACACAAAAATTGTCCATCTTTGTTAGCATATTGTAACATTGCCTCCCTTACATTTACGTAATTGTTTTAGAATTGGTGTATTTTTTTGAAAAAATCGCTTGCATAATTAATTTTATAAATTAAACGGTTTGCTTTTAGAAAACCAAAAGTAGCCGTTGCACCTAAACTTTTCAAGCCGGATTTAATGATGAAATAATATTTTTCATATCTCTTCTAGTTTTCGAGATCTGAGTGTGACAGACGGACAGACGGACAGACGGACATTTTGCACAAACCTAATAGCGGCTTTTTCCCCTTACGGGGGCCGCTAAAAAGTAGTATGAATTGAGCTAAAAATAGCTAATTGACCTAAATCCAATTTTTTAATGAAAACATTGACTTGTGTATAGATATAGATCTATATTTAGAAGCGCGCGATACCAAGAATATGCAGCTATGGCGAACGAATGCATGTAAAAATGCTTTAGAAACACAAATTGAAGGTTAATTTGATTTAAATATGAAATGAATAGACTATATTTTGTATGTTCATGTGTTAAAGTATAAAGTAGATCTGCCATCTAAGAATTAGATCAAGAGTTAAGTTAGACCTAGACATCAGATGTTTGTGTGCAAGCATGGAGCCTTCGCTCTTGTCTTGTGTAAACATGTCTGTTTGGATTCTAAAGTATGTCAGGACGTCTAAATTCGCAGATATAAGGAACAAATTTATGTAAAAATGCTTTTGAAACACACATTTGAAGATTTATTTTATTCAATAATAAAATCGATAGACTATATTTTGTATTTTTATGTGTCTTATCTTATATAATACATACGTTACTTCAAAAAAGAAGATGATTACGTCCTACGCGTCATGCATTTAGTCATGCATATTAACCAATGACTTAAATTCTGCCAAGTCACTGGTTTTCCTGGCTAGCTCAGGCAACCCATTCCATGCTCTAATAGCACTAGGGAAGAAGGAGTATTTGTACAAATTTGTCCTAGCATATGGGACGAGGAATGTGCCTTTATCTTTGTGTCTTTCAGAGTATTTTATTAAATTTTGTTTTTGTATTTGAAGATTATGGTTCAGTGTTTTATGTATTATTGCTACTTTACTTTTGAGCCTTCTGTCCTGAAGGCTTTCTAAATTTAGTGATTTTACTAAAGGTGTTACTCTAGTCAAATGTGAATATTCGTTTGTTATGAATCTCACTGCTCTATTTTGTGTCTGTTCCAGTTTCTTAATGTTTTCTTGAGTTGAGGGGTCCCAAACGGAGGATGCATATTCTATTATTGGCCTAACCAAAGTTAAATAACATTTTAGTTTTATGTTCTTATCTGATTTATAGAAATTTCTTTTAATAAATCCTAATGCTTTGTTTGATTTTTTTGTAGTTTCATCAATATGTGGATTCCATGCCAGTTTTTCATTTATTATAACAGCTAGGTATTTTGCGTTTTTAGTCTGTGTTACTGGTTTGCCATGAATAAGATAAGTGGAATTAATTTGTTTTAGTTTTTTTTGTTACTCTTAACAACTGACATTTTTCTGGGTGGAAAGACATGCTCCAATTTGATTCCCATTTCTGTAATTCATCTAATTCTCTTTGTAAAATATATGTGTCCTGTGTTGTTTTTATTGTTCTATATATTATGCAATCGTCTGCAAATAATCTGACTTTTGTTCCTGAAGTAATGCAATTTGGTAAATCATTTATGTAAATTAAAAATAGTAGTGGACCCAAGACTGTTCCTTGAGGTACACCTGAGTTTACTGTTATCGGTGTTGATTTAGAGCCATTTATTATTACAGTTTGTTCTCTCCCTATCAGAAAATCTTTAATCCACTGATGCAGTGGACCATTAATGCCGAAATATTTTAATTTTTTAAGCAAACTATGGTGGTGAACTTTGTCAAAAGCCTTAGAAAAATCTAGTAAGATAGCATCTATTTGTTCACTATTATCTAAACCTTTTGAAAAATCATCAATTAGTCCTATTAGTTGTGTTTCACATGATCTATATTTCCTAAAACCATGTTGGTATGGTGTGAGGACATTATGTTTGTCTAAGTGGTTTATGATGTTGCTACATATTATGTGTTCTAGGATTTTACATGTGATGCTGGTAAGTGATACTGGTCTGTAGTTTCCTGGGTCAGATTTTTCTCCTTTTTTAAATAGGGGGGTGACATTAGCTTCTTTCCAGTCCTTTGGTACTCTGCCCTGGTTAAGTGAAGCCTGAAAGAGTATTTTGAACACTGGGGCTAGCTCATTGCATAGTTCTTTGAGTAATCTAGCTGGAATACCATCAGGTCCAGACGGTATATTTGGTTTGGTGTTGGCTAATAGTTTTTGAATTCCATTTTCTTGTACTACTATATCTTCTATGTTGTCTACTTGTTTCAAATTCAGTAATATGTCTTTGTCTCCTGGGACTGAGAATGCTGATGCAAAGTATTTGTAGAGGATGTTTGCTTTAGTTCCATTATCATTATGTATTATATTATGTTCATCTTTTAATGGCGCTATGCCTGTTGTTTCCATTTTCTTAGACTTAATGTATGACCATAGGTTTTTGTTATTATCTTTAGATATTACAGTGTTTATGTATTCACTCTGCAGCTGTCTGCTTACTTTTTGGGTTAATTTTTAATTTTTATATACTTTTTGTAAACTCTTTCTGCATTAGTTTCTTTAAATTTTCTATATAGGTTTTCCTTCTGTTTACAAAGCTTCTTTAGTCTATTATTAAACCAGCATTTATTTATTTTGTTTGATGTATATTTAGTTGGTATATGATTTTCTATAATGCTTTTAAGATGGTTTTTAATGAAATTCCAGAGGTCATCGACTGGTTGGTTAATGTCTTTTTCTAATAAGAATGTTTGTTGAAAGTTTAATGCAGCTTGGTGTAGTTGTGTTAGGTTACATTTATTCCAGAGTAAGATTTTTCTTTTGGGTTTTGTATTGGCTACTGCTTTTATCTGACTGTGTCTGATAGACCAGGGATAATATCATAATCAACTACTAATCCAGGCCTGTTGGTTAAGAAGAGATCTACTGTGTTGTTTAATCTAGTTGGCTTTTTAATGATTTGATATAAACTTAGTTTTTAAGGTTTTGGTGTTTATCTATGGTTAGTGTTTTCCAATTTATATCAGGTAAGTTGAAATCACCCATAATCCAAAAAACTGCATTTTTATTTGTCTTTTTAAGTGTAGTAATCTGATTACATAGTTCCTGCATGTATTCTAAACTAGAATTTGGTGGTCTGTAAATGCTGCCTATTATTAGGGATGTTGAGGTGGTATTAATTTTACAAAATGTTGATTCTATATTTTTGAGTTAGGTAAGGTAATTTCTTCTGCTATAAGAGTGTTTTTTATTGCTAAAAGAACTCCTCCATGATTATCAGCCCTGTCTTTTCTAAAAATTTCATAATTACTATTGAAAATTTCTGCATTATAAATTTCAGGATGTAGCCAAAGTAAAAAAAAAACTATCTGTGCTAAGTGTAGTTTTTTAAATTAGATCTAGATCCTTTCGATATTGTCTCATGTAAACACGACCTAAATCCATAAAATAGTAATACTTTCATAGAGTTGAGCAACCTTTTTTTTTCAGGATCTTAATTTTGTCTTAGGGTTACTTTAAATACGTTATGGTTCCAGCTAGTACTCAAGGATTATTTATGCCAAGTTTTATCAAGATTGGAGAAACGGTTTTGATTTCTGTGCGAGACCTACATACATACATACGCCTTTCTACTTTATAGTATAGATATTGACACACGCATTATCCACCGTCTTGGCCCATTGATTTGTTCCTGGTCTATACATATATATTTTTTTATAACTCTGCCATGCGCACCGCCATCATCCAGGCTAGTGCAGAAGGTGCGCACTTCTAGAAACCAGACTAGGAAGGATGTTGACATTAGGAAGAAGAACGAATTCCGCCCAAGTCTAGAGCCGAAGTGAAGAGACTGTGCTAAAGGAAGATGTTATTATGTATTTGTGATGTTCTGTGAATAACATCCTTGTCTCGTTGAGTCGTCTCACATAAGTTATTACATTTGGTGTCAGAAATGGGATTGGGCGACTCAACGAAGGCATTAGGTAGGAGCTTATTTAAAATGACATCTATGAAACGGCTAGACGAGTTGGAATTAAAGGAACTGAAAGTAGAGCTCGAGTGGCGGCGTCTGAAACGCTATGAAAAGAATAAGGACATTCTAAGAGCACGTCTTCGACTGGCTCTGGCTGATGAAGGGGAGGATCCGGAAACATATTTGTTTGAGGTGGATCCAGATATCGGCGAGCTTTTCAAAACTTTGAAAGACTCACTAAAAGACATGTACGACTCGATGCGTGAAGAAATGAAAATGATGGCGAACATGTTCGGGAACAAGGTGGATGAGATGGTAATGAAAAAGGAAGGCCAAATAGACCAAAGTGATCAAATGGTGTCGCAAGCGAAAGAAGGAATAGACTCGTAAATGAAGGAACAGTAACCTGGTCAGGACTGTGGCTGCACAAACAGTGGTGATGGAGGCACTGGGGATTGTCGTGCCGTATGTGACTGTGTTGTGGGCAAGTCATGCGGGGGTAACTTTCAAGACGAGAAACTTGACGAAGATTGCTGCGACGATCTCAACGGGATGTTTCAAATCGAAATGAAAGAAACAAATGAAGAAACTAGGGAAGTCTGCTATGTGCCTGAAGATTTTGTTCCTAATGTATCTGCAACAAGTACCTAAATGAGCTGAACAGATCAAAACAACGTTGGGTCTGCGTCCAAGCTTGTTGCTGTGGACCTTTAAGATCTCTGTTTATCTGTCAGTACCTTTGACGAGAACTCAAACCATGAAAGCCTGAAGACCGTTTCTGATGCGTTGCCTTGGATGCCGTCGGGTGAAATAGTGAATACGGGCCCCAACAATGTCCGAAACAGAAACAACGAACTGACTTTGGCAGCGGCATAAGAGAGAACTCGATGCTTGGCAACTGCACCCAGGCGATTGACAGGAACTTTATATGCGGCGCCCTGAGGGGACGGTACCCATGCCAAGAAACCCATCTACAAGATCTGAACTTAACAGACATTTGTACTTCTGCCCACATCAGTGAGAGTGACTGGAATGGTGGTAAATTAATTCCAGCGAAACCTGATGCAATGGTGGATGAACAATACAAGGGTGCTCCATGGGCATACCTTACAGATGAGGCTGAGAAAGACTATGTGCTTGAAACCATGGCTACCTGTGGGCCTTCAACTGTGTCACACGACGTCCATGAAAAAGGTTTGCTGACTCAGCGTCTTAAAACAAAACCCTGGAATCTACAGTGATCGCTACAACCTCCATTTGTGTTAAGTGGCTGGCAACCCTGACTTCCACTAACTCTACCTGTTTTAGCTGGCTGACATCAGCGACTATCGTCATGAGGTCGAAGCAGCGACCACGATATCGTCTCAAGCGTAGACTGGCCAACTGGAAGAAGAGAATACGACTGCGCGGAAAACTGTGCAAATGGCTTTGTGGGCAACAGGAACCCTACGTCTGTGTTTCCCACCGATCGACATCCACCTGAACTGTCAAACCTCCACTGCACTGTTTCTTTCAGGACGAAAAGCTCTAAGAAGGGGGCAATGTTATAATTTTGCCATGCGCACCGCCATCCAGGCTAGTGCAGAAGATGCGCATTTCTAGAAACCAGACTAGGAAGGATGTTTACATTAGGAAGAAGATTTCCGCCCAAGTCTAGAGCCGAATTGAAGAGACTGTGCTAAAGGAAGATGTTGTTATTATGTATTTGCGATGTCCTGTGAATAAACATCCTTGTCTCGTTGAGTCGTCTCACATACGTTATTACAATATGTATATATATCATTCATTCATTGGCTTCCTTCAGTCGTAGAGCGACTATGGTTCATCTCAGAGCACACTTCCTTATGTGGCTGTGGAGACCTACTTTGGAGAGACACTCCCGTCCACAGATAGCGCAGGTTAAGGTGGCTTTTGCTTCGGTAGTAGAGGAGCTGGCCGTTTTTCGGATTGTGCGTTTTTCTTTATGAGCTGAGACCCATGTACTTTCACTGTCCATAGCTTTCTTGGTCACTGTCTCTCTCCACCTGTTGCGGTCTAGAGCTATGTCTTCCCAATAGTCAGTATTGATGTTCACTGATTTGAGGTCATGTTTTATTACATCTATGTAACGTTTTTCTTGTGCCAGTGGCGAGTTGTCCATAGAGGATGACTTTCGGGAACATGTACAAGCCAGCGCAAACGGCGTTGTCTGAGGGCTGTAAAGATGCTGGGAATACCTGATCGCGCAAGGATCTCAGTATTGCACACTTTTTCTTTCCAAGTGACTTTCAAGATCATACGGAGACATCTCAAATGGAATGAGTTCAGTTTTCTCTCTTGCTTTGCGTAGGTGGTCCATGATTCACTGCCATATATCAGTCTACTCATAACGCATGCCTTGTAGACTTCCATTTTGGTCACCGTAGTTAGCTTCTGGTTTTCCCAAACTCTTGGCCTTAGTCTAGCGAAGGTCGAGGCAGCCTTCCCTATGCGTTATGAATTGTGAACATATAATATTTTCATAAGATTTTTACCAAATTATTAAATTTTTACTACTATTTTAACTGATTTAACTGTCTAGAATTTAGCCCTTGTTATATAAAGGGAGAGTGATCCTTAAAGGATTACGGGCACGACATGGCCTAAATTGTGCCGATGTGCCTAAAGCTCAAACTCTTCTAGAGACAGGTCATCTTTAATTGTGGATCCCAGAAAGCATAATTCGTTTACGGCGTCCAGCTTGTTATCGTCTATGAGAATGGAAGGTGGTGCTGTAGCAGGTGCTCCCATAACATTTGTTTTCTTCGTGCTAATAGTCAAGCCACATTCTTTACATGCCTGAGAGAAGCGGGACATTAGTAAATGAAGTTCCTCTTGCGTGTGTGCCACTACCGCTGCGTCATCCTCGAATAGCATATCTCTTCTTAAATATTGCCAGACTGAGGGCCAAAACTAAAATCAGAGCCACCCTCGTAAGATATATATATTGTCACAACGTGTGTTGTGGTGCCGGGAATTTCACTTGAATTAAAATAGTTGAATAAATGACGATCTAGGATTCACAATAAAAGATTCTTTGTTAAAACACAACTCTGGAACTTTATTTAAATATAAAACGTAAGTACAGCTTATGTACAAGTTACAAATCAAACAGGCACAAAAAACATTACAAAGGCTTTAAATCAGAGCCCTTAGTAAATGCGACTGTCTACTAGGAGATTCTTTCATCGACTGGACTTTCTTTCTACTCTCGTCAATTCTCTGGCGCTAAAATGTCTTTATTTATTTTCAAATCAACCAATAGATTTGCAACATCGTAATTACGTCTCGGGTAAAACCTGAGGCGCTGTCAAGGATCTAGATTTGTGGGGTAATTCCTGAGGCTCAGTCAAGGGTTTATATTTCTATTTACACATAAGCTTTTAAATGTGAAATATACAAATAAATCTATAATGCATCTGTGACATATATATATATATATATATATATATATATATATATATATATATATATATATATATTGCCATTTTTTCTTACAGCAGTACGCTCGTTGATCTGTATCATCATCATCTTTCCTTTGAGTCTCTCATGGAGCATCTATAGGGCCTCGGTAAAAACACGTCACACTCCAAGGTCTCTTGCTACTTTTTTAATGGCTTCCCAGCTCTTTCCGGTCATCTCGGCTTCCTTTTATATCCTGCGTCGCGATATTCTTTTTGGTCTTCCTCTACGTCTTGTTCCCTGGGGGTTCCACTCTAAGGCCTGCCTAGCTCTGTTGTTGGTATCTTTTCTAAGGATGTGACCAACTCAAACTCCACTTCCTCTCTAAGATCTGCACCTCTATATTTTTCTGCTGACTCATCACCCACAGTTTGGTGTTTTCTACTTTGTCGTACCAGTGTATTTTTGGGATACTGTTGATGAAGGTCTGTACTTTCTTTTGTTGTTGCCTCAGTTGTTCTCCGTGTTTCAGAACCGTACAGTAGGATCGCCTTGACATTAGAGTTAAAGATTCTTATTTTAGTCCGTTTCTTTTTCATACTTCACTTAAAGCTGTGACCTTTTCTTGCATATCATTTAGTCTGTGTCATAATAAGGTTATGTCATCAGCGAATTCCAGATCTTCCAGCTTTTGCTTGGGAGTCCTTTGGATGCCTTTCCCTGAATTAGAGTAGGCTTCTTTTGTGACCCAATCCAATACTAGAAGGAACAGGAGTGGTGAAAGAAGACATCCCTGTTTGACTCCTGTTGTGACTGGAAATTCCTCTTACAGCTTGCCGCAGAGGGCTACTTGGCAGGTGAAACCATCATAAAGGTTTTTAATTACTGTTGTTATTTTATTTGGGATCCCGTATGTGTTCCATTACTGTAAAGATAGATTCTCTGTCGATACTATCAAAGGCTTTTGAAAGTCGACAAATGTTGCATAAAGAGAAGATTGAATTCGACACATTGTTCTACAATTATTCTGACTGTTGCTATTTGTGAATCCGGCCAGTTCTTCCCTTAGGTGTTCATCACATGCTCCCTTTATTCTGTTTAGAAGGATTCTGCTGAAAATCTTGCTTGGCACTGAAAACAAAGTGATGCCTCGCCACTTCTCACATTGTGATAGATCTCCACTCTTTAACTGTATAGAATTTAGCCCTTGTTATGTAGAGAGAGAGTAGTCCTTAAGGGAATGCAGGCACGACATGGCCTAAATTGTGCCGATGTGCCTAAAATCAAAATTTTGGAAATTTTATTAGCAAGCACATTTTCCACTCACCGGGGGTGTTTCTGTTAACCAAATTTTGTTGAATAGTTTGTGCAGTTGGTCAACTATTTCACTTCCTCCTTCTTTTAGGACTTCGGGTGGTATGTTGTCAATTCCAGCAGCTTTACCTGTCTTCATTTGTTTGAGTGCATTCCTTATTTCTTCTTTTGTTATTTCTTCCATGTTTATGTCTAGTGCTGGTCCTGCATTGAGATCTGGTGGATTTAGTGGTTTGGGTCTAGTGAGCACTTCTTGAAAATAATCTTTCCATCTTTCAAGTTGTTCATTTATTGAAGAAAGTAGTTTACCATATTTGTCTCGGATTGGAACATTGCAATTAGCCTTTTTGGTACTGAGAAGTTTGGTGATTTTGTACAGTGGTTTTATATTCCCTTTACCTGCTGCTTCTTCGGCCTGTTCTGCGAGAATTTTGTAGAATGATCGTTTGTCCTGTCTAAGCATTTAGTGACTTTTTGTGAAACTGCTTGGTAACCTTGTTTGGATTGTGACTTGTGGTTTCTTGTTAAGCACGTTTTCTCTCTAAATTAATTTCCATGCCTCATCACTAATCCAGTGTTTTTTCTTCTTAGGGTTAAGGCCCTGGGAAGGTACTGGGCTTTGTCCGGGAGGTAGGTTGTCTGCGAAGGTTTGATTTCTGAAATTGTGAACATAAAATATTTACAAAAGATTTTTATTCTGTGAATAGACCTAGTTTTTAATGACTTAACTATATGAAATTTAGCTCTTGTGATTTGAAGGCAGAGTAACCTTTTAGGGATTACGGGCACGACATGGCCTAAAGAGTGCCGATGTGCAAAAGACTCAAAACTCACACACAGCACAAACTAACTCCCAAGTTAAATGCTGCCTTCTGAATAAGGAAGTGTTTCTTTTTCATTGGTTTAAGTAGAGTGGTCGGCCTTACAGGATTCGTTTGACGTTCCCTGCACAGCTTCATGAGTCTCCTTTGTGGAGCTCTACGCTCGCCTCTGACAATAGTTAGTGTTTGTGTTTTTGCTATGGTTTCTGTAACACTATTTTTTCCACGGACAGGTTGTTAGCCTATCGCACAACCCCTGTGTCCACTGGCGGATCCAGGAGGGGCGGTAGGGGGGACGAACTTTAGTAAAAAAATCACACAATTTGTATACGAATGTATTAGTTATAATAATAATATATACTAATTGTTTTTATTTCAACTTATTTTTAGATTATTTCGCTCCCCCCCTCCATTATGTTGGCCGAGTTGGTAGGATGGGGAGGTGGCGATGGCATCGATTCCGCCCCCCCCAAACCATAAACTTTCGAGTGGGGGGGGCAGTCCAGTTTATTTGTAGAAATCTCAGCTTGTTAACAGAATCAATTAAATATCTATATAATTATATAATTGTTATTGATATTTTAACCGATCTTTATATTATGTCTTTCCCCTGTTAGCCGATTGGGTGGGTTGGGGGGGGGGCCAATACATCTACTGCCCTTCCCACCTAAACCCTTTGAATGGGGGGCGGTCCTACTTTTATTTAGAAATCATAGTTTGTGAACAAAATTAGTTGAATTACTATATCATTTTTATATTATTCCGCTACACTTTTGGTATCTTGGCCGATTTGATGAGTAGAAAGCTTCTACTGCCCTCCCCACTCTAGCCCTTTGTGGGGGGCGGTCTTTTTTTTATAGAGAAATCATAGTTTTTGAACAAAATTAGTTGAATACCTATATAATATAAGCTACATATTGATGTTTTAACCCATTTGTATATTATGTCGCATAAACACTCTAATCTCAAATTTTATCATTAGTAAATATAAAATTGAAAAAGGGTTGAACCAGGTGGGAGGGGCGACACATGTAATCACCTTCCGCCCATCGGACAAACCAATACTTTTTACTTTTTGTAAGAAATTTCAAAATTTAAAAAAAAATGTCACTAATACAATTTATATATGCCATAAATTAAATTCTTTTATCGAGTCGCACAACCCCTATTCTTTAATGCCAAAATGCAATCATTAGCAGAAATTATAAAAAGGAGCGAGTATAAATCGTTTTTATTCTACCGCCATCTCCCCTTTTCAGACGAAAAGATGACGTTTTAAAACAGAAAAGTCAAATATGGCGATAGAGTTTATTTCATTGTATACGAATTTATCATAGTTATTTAAAGACTTTGTTTTTGGACAATTTAGAATTCATAGGAAATTTTTCATTATAAGAGTAACAATTGAGATGACTTCTGAACCCAAATATTATTTTCCTAGTCATCTTTTTTCCAACCTTTACTCATGCTGATATTTTTCTGTTGTATAAAAAAAAAATTGGGACAATAACTCACAATGTATGCTTCAATCCTAAAAATGCAAAAAAATTATAGTAAATTCTAATAGGTTCACTTAATTTCTCCTCCCACTTCCGAAATGTTTTTTTTTAGAGCTTTGAATTATGGTTCTGTAACAAAACAAAGTTACAAACATGCCTATTGAACAAAATGTATCACTTACAAATGAGCTTTTTTTTTAAATATTATTTTTCGAATCAATTTTTTTTTCGGTGGCGTTCCACAAAGTCTTAATCTAAATCTGTTTAGTATCTTATCTTTTCAAAAACAAATCGGTTGTATTTGCGATGTAGAAAGAGCCTGTATATTAGAATATTTTTCAAGTAAAACATTATTCAAAAGGTCCTTTCTTAGTACGATGAATAATGAGCTGTAGATGTCAGGAGAATGCGTTTCTGCAGTGAAGAATTCAAGAAAACGATCCCCACTAAGGGAGCTTACAACGTTCCTCCAGACCCCCTAGCTGTCTAGATAAAGGCCTCTACATGGCTATTTTTTTTATTTTTTTTTCGAATAATTTTTTTTTCGGCAGTGATCCTCGAAGCCTTATTCTAAATATGTGGGGTATCTTATTTTTTCAAGAAACAAATCGGTTGTATTGGCAAAGTAGTAAGGGCCTATAAATCCATATTAGAATATTTTTCAAGAAAAACATTATTCAAAATATCATTTTTGAATAGGATGAATAATGAGCTGTAGATGTCAGGAGAATGCGTTTCTGCAGTGAAGAATGCGAGAAAACGATTTTGGCGTCCCCCGATCCCCACTGGTGGAGCTTGCAGCGCTCCCCCAGACCCCTAGCTGTCAAGAGAAAGGCCTCAACATGACTTTTGTTTTGTGCTTTTTTTTTTTCGCCGAAGGTTGAGAAACACTGCTTTTTTAACATTCTAATATATATATATATATATGCTGTACGAGCGTTTATGCTTAGGGTTAGGGTTTACTGGGCCGCAAGTGCCTCTGTCCCGGGGAGGGGGATGCACCTTTCCTAACAGACCTGTCCGGCTTGGTAGTACTTGCCATGAGCGATGAGCTTCCGCCGATATGGCTCTGAGGGTCATTGAGGCACGCAAGCTGTCACACTACGGCAAGGTATGTACATCAGGTGACAGTTGATCTGTATCCACGCTTTATATTATTATTATGGCCGTAACATCCCCTCCTTTTCTTTTGTTGACATTTCACTAAAAGGGCCACATTTTAACGATCTCCTAACATACATTTTAGATAGTGAATTATTGAACACGTCCCACTCTCTTTGACGTAAGGCATTTTCTTGAAGTTCATTTAGTGCAAAAAAACAAAACAAATAAAATTTAGGAAGTCGTATTTTTTGTGCTACTTCTATTAATACATATCAGTGGCGTCACTAGGAGGGTGCGGTCCGCACCGGGTGACACACGTTAGGGGGATGACACCCAAGTACAAATTGCACTATGTAAGTCACTGTCAATTAAAAAAAAAACGACCGTGGCTAAATATTGAAACATGCTATTCACAAGAAATAAATAGATCGTTATCCTTTTTTTTGTCATTTCGACCAAACATATTTTAATTTTTTTTTATTGAATCATTTCAAAAGGTTTAAAATTCTATATCATACTTAATATGTCAAGGAAAACGTGAAGCCCTACTTTCAGATTTTTATCAGCTGCATGTATGTATAGGAATAGGCCTACTACTTTGATTCAAAACAATATTATAATCGAATCTATTGACTTTGTAGCTAGCGCCGTAATATCACGATACCAACCAACAGTCACTGTTTAACAAAGGACGACACTCTTCAGGCATAAAATATTATTGAACTCTCACATGTAATTGACGTAAATTTTGTAGAATTGGAAAGCAAATAAGTGGCCATTGAGATTTCTGAAGATGATGATGTTTTTCATTTTTCTGTTAAAGAAGAAAATAAAAGTCAACAGTGCCTGATTCATTTGCCACTAAACCTTAAAGAATATCTCTAAATCATTTAACAAAGCCTTCAACTGTTTATTACCATCTGCTTATCTACGGTATCATGTGAAAAAAAGGATTTTTAAAATTGAAATTAAGAACTTTTTGAGATAAAGAAAAAAACGGCACTTCCACAAAGGGGAATTTTATTAAAAATGAGATCGTTAAAGACATTAATTTTGATCAAGTTAATTATAAGTTTGAAATCCAGAAGAAACAGTGCAAATTACTTATTGTTGCATTGTTGCAAAATTAAACTATACTATAGTTTAATGGCAATTTCTTCAATTCCAAAGATTAAAGATGAGTGCAGAGTTTCACATGACTACACAAACGCATTGAGCTGTAGATAAATTGTAATAAACAACTGAATTTTAAAATTTAATAGACACTCATTTTGTTGTTGTTGAAAAATAAAAAATCGTAGGTATATATCAACTATATATAACAAACAAATGAAAAATTATTTTTTTTATGGGGGGGGGGTGTGACAGGTTGGGGAATTGGACGTGTGTTTGGCGCGTTTAATGTCTAGGGGATGATTATTTTTGAAATTATCACGCACCAACCCGTCAGCATATAAATCGGGAGCAGGCACGCAACGAAACAAGCAATGAAAGAAAGATGCAAAGTTAAAAATGAAGAATATTTATTAACATAAATATTTACATAAAAGAATAAAAAGGGGAAGGGTTTGCAGCTATCTCTAATTGATACTAATTTTGATCATCACTCTTGCACTATAAGAGAGTATGTCACTTTGTCTTCTGAACTTAGCTGGTTGTCCTGTTGATGTCGCAGCTGGCTGTGATCCTGGCTTGAGGTTCTGGAGGTGGCGCTCTAGCGGGTAGAGGGACGCCGGTGATATAGTCCTTGTGGAGTCTCAATACAAAGTTCTGATATCTCTAGTGGGCACAGTAGGGTGGGTGGCCGGCTACCGTGGGCACAGGTGTACTGCGGACAGAGCTGATCTGCCGTGGGCAGCGTAGTTGACAGGATACGTCCAGTGAGTTGCGGAGGGTTTGGCGTAGCTATGACGTCTCGCACAGATCTGGGTCTATAGGGACGTCGCACCTAATAAGTTGACAGGTGGGCTGTCGAATAGGAGGGCAAATAGATCCGATAGCGCCAAGTAGTAGAGTTGAGTAGATCTACGTAGGCAGTAAATGATACTCAATAGCAAATAGGCAGTTGACTAGGCAGACAATGCCAAATAAATAGGCAGGTGGGTGATCCGATAAATAGGCAAGTGCGGTGCTGAATAGCACTGAGCACAAAGGCAGACACCTGAGGGAGGCTGCGGATAAATAAAGACAAGTTAGGACATGTCTCTCATGCATCTTATCGATGCCCTCGACTGAGGTGCATTCGTCAGATTGGTGAAATTACTTTAGAGCACAATGGGGAGATGATGACAAATGAGATATGGAAAAATAGATGGCTGATAGTAGCAATATAAAAATGTACATAAAATGGGAAATAATAATATAAAACCCCCATCTGTGCCACCACCAGGTTTATAACAATATATCTCCTCTACTCGCAGTATTGGTGCGCTAGGAAAATTATCAAGGCGGTCAGCCGAGATAAATGAAATAAAATAAGATGTACAAATATATACATGGTTGAATCAACGATCAATTGAGCAACGTAGCATTAATAGATTAATGCAATACATAAATATATATATACATATGCCATGTTTATGTTTTCTACTTACGACAGTGAGAAATACACAATGCACTAATTAAATATAAATGAAGTAATAAAATACACATGATAATATCCAGTGAGAAATATACACAAGGTAATTAAGTGGAACCTGTGATTAAGTTCGGCTTACCACTATGTATTCCTCTAAGAGAAAGAATAAATGAAGCGGTCCAGACTCGATAGCTCAGCTCGAATGAGAAAATGAGAGGGTCTGGCTTGATTTAATTTACCTTATATATAGGCGGAAACAGGAAATGTCCTAGGCTAAGAATTATCTTACACGTGGGTGAATTAGACTTGAGATGGGAGTCGCACCTTGGAGCGTCGAGAGGCGTGTTGACTCGAGTAATCTCTTTGATCAAAGAGAGACGTGGGAGGGGGGGGAGAAAGATTGGTTGCGTTCCACCCAAGGTGGTGTCAACTGCGGCGGTCAGACATCCGGCGGGTAAGATCAAAGAAATTGTGTGTTCACCTTTTCCAGATCAAGGGCAGATAAATGAAAGGACGCCAAGGTGGTGGACCAAGTCTACCCTGAAGAGGAAGGTGGGGCGGGTGGAGAAATTGTAGATAGAGAGGAGATATAATTAAAATAAAATAAATTAATAATGGTAAATAATGATTAATGCTGTGATAAATTTGAGTTACTCTGAGAGCAAGCTTTTGACTTGTCACAGGGTGAGACCCTGAGCTGACCGCACCGGGTGACACCCACCCTAGTGACGCCACTGATACATATTAATGCATTATACATACAATGCTTAAAGCTTTAAAAACAAATAAAATCTGCCCATAAGGATGTCACATTCATCTGGGTCCCCTCCCATATCGGAATAGACGGAAATGAAATAGCAGAGAGGCTAAGAGAGCCCTTCTGCTCAGACCTTGGACAGTGTATAACTTGTGTCACCTAGCTAGAGTGGTAGGACCGATCAGAAGCTGAGGAACACAACAACTGAAACAAATTGAGACAAATGTAAGTCGGCGACCCGCATATAAAGGTCTGACACGATGTGGAAGCACAACCATGTCTAGACTTAGGATTGGCCACGCCTACATCACATACTTCTTTGTATTGAGAAAAGAGGCACCCCACTGTGTTATAATTGTTTCTGTGTTATGGACATGGGCAATCGAAGGGGAGTGCAAGGTGGTGCTTTGCACCCCCCTGGATTCTGAGTTGCCAAATTTTAGCCAATTTTCGCAACATCAAATCAATTATCTTCTAAGTAGAAATTGAACAAGTAGTGCTTCCATTGAAGTACATTTGTAAGGATACGTAAATATTGTAGTCGGCTAGCCTAGGCTTATCATGAATTGATGGCTGACAATGTTCGCACATCCCTCTTAATTCTGAGTAGTCAAATTTTAGCCAATTTTTTACACCTTCAAATCTATTAGCTTCTTCTAAGTAGAGATTTAACAAGTAGTGTTTCCACTGAAGTACAGTGAAGGATAAGCTTTTATTGTGATAAAATAGAATAGTTCAACAGAAGTTGATGGCCGACCATGTTCGCTTTATTATAGACTTGCAATTATTTGCACTTGCATTTGATGGCGATTGTATTCGAGAAGACTTAGGTGGTTTTGTTCCTGCTGTTCAGAGACGTACATTAAGAATACATTATGTACAGTCTAGACATAGACTACTTGGCAAAGGCTACGATGGCTGCCTGTGAAGGCTAGCATTCAGAACTGTGTTCAGGCAAGGATTCGTGGACAATGTCCAAAGGCAGTTTGTGTCTGTTGCACGTCCCACAGACTTTATCACTAACCTTAATGACGTTTCAGGTATTCGTAATGCTGTTAGTTGTTAGTGTCATCAAGAAGAGAGCTTTGGTACTAAATTAACTTCTTTTATGTGAGACACAATGTACTGAGAAATTTGAATCCTTTCACGCTTTAAGTCACAACTTTGAGAAGATCTTTGACTGTTTGGCGGATCCTAAAATAACAGCTGAGTGAAACCAGACAAACTGCTCACGTGTTTCTGATTTGTCTTTTCATTGTCGTCAATTATTTCATCTATTCTTGAGTTAGTTTCCCTGATGTTGCAGTCTGTCCAACATAAAGGGCGCTGAAAGCACATCAGCAATCTCGTTGACATAACCAAAACTTGACCATGTTGAGGAACACTTCAGGGATAACATGCCAAGTAAGGCGAAAATGCTGGCAGACAAATTTGGTATGGAGTAGAATTTGCAGTCGACAGACACACCTAGCAAAAACCATATGTTTGGATTTTGGGAGTTATAAATTATTACAAAACACGGCTTTACATTCCTCTTGATTCGTTTTTTTCTTTAGTGACGTCTCGCTTTTCTAGCAATAATAATGCTCAGTTCAACCTGTTTTGTTATCATCCTAAAACGATGCAAGAGCTGGAACGTGAAGAAGACTTTCAGCACTGTGTCTGATAAGCGTTCACCTCCAGCTTGTTCATCGCGACAAGAAGCATTAGTCAAGTTATTGACAACTTTGGCAGCTATAGTTGCAGTTTAATGAGGGACGAGTAGCTCAAATAAACTAAAAACGTGTGAAGAGTAAATATATGTTCACATATTTAGTATTTTTATTTCATGAAACAGTATATATATATCTGGTGGGTTGGGACAGAATTGAACTAATGACCAAGAAAATGTGTAGACCAATTTTAAGCTTTTATTACTGATAAAAAACCTGTCAAAGGCAAACATAAATATAGTAAATAAAATAGTTTAAAGCATAATATGAAAAATTAAAGACATAAAACAAGTTGAGCTTGGCTTACAAAAGACATGAAATACAATGAGCTTGGCTCACAAAAGACATGAAATACAATGAGCTTGGCTCACAAAAGACATGAAATACAATGAGCTTGGCTCACAAAAGACATGAAATACAATGAGCTTGGCTCACAAAAGACATGAAATACAATGAGCTTGGCTCACAAAAGACATGAAATACAATGAGCTTGGCTCACAAAAGACATGAAATACAATGAGCTTGGCTCACAAAAGACATGAAATACAATGAGCTTGGCTCACAAAAGACATGAAATACAATGAGCTTGGCTCACAAAAGACATGAAATACAATGAGCTTGGCTCACAAAAGACATGAAATACAATGAGCTTGGCTCACAAAAGACATGAAATACAATGAGCTTGGCTCACAAAAGACATGAAATACAATGAGCTTGGCTCATAAATTAAGATTAGCTCGACTCAACAACAACAAAAAACAGTAAACTGTAAATAAAAATAGAAACCCAGCTCCAGAGTGAGCTTTTCTTTTAAAACACATATCGAAAACTACATAATATATACAGTGCAATAAGAAATATAAATATTTTCGAATTGGATTATAGCCATAGCTAAGTAGATCCAGTACTTTAGAACTAGCATGGAACTTTAGAACTAGCATGGAGAATATATACGGTACTAGCAGTCCCATGATGGTAAGTTAAAGATGTAAAATTTATATCTCTTAATTAAATAGAAAAATATGGACATCCGAAACATGACATGATACTACTAGGAAGAAATCAATTATAGTTGTTCTTTATCAATAGAACAAATCCACACACACAGGTTGTAAAAATACATTATAATAAGCTTGTGCGATTCATAGCTCTAGATCTAGTTTATCAATGTGGACGAAACCAGACATAAAAATATCCTATATACAAACTACATCTAAATAAAATTATAATCAAAACAAGAAACAGAATGTATTTACCTGCAGCCGTACACGAACACAACTTGTAAACAAAAAACACAAAAGGACAACACAATGCGGTATATCAAGGAGTAGAACCAAGCTTCTGCGAAGGGTGCCAGCGGAAAAGGACAGTGACCACAATGATTCTTTCTTTTAAATCCGTGATTTGGCGGCCTTTCCGGGACCGAGGTCAACTCGATATTTTGCGGACCGATGCTTGGTTAAGTTTGGACCACCTGTATAATTTATCAGCTCCACTACATAACAAATAAATAAATTAAATATATGTACATATACATGTTTATTCCCGATCCGAACATTCGCTTCTATATATAGATATTTGAATAATTTTTCAGGGCATTTAATATCGCATATGGATGAAAAAAAAAAAGGGGGGGGGGGAGACCTGTCCCCCTGCAAAAAATCCTGCAGTCGCCCATGGTTATGGAGTGTGTCTTTGTGTGTTTCTATGGTAATGGTGGGAAGAAGTTAGCGATTGGTTGTAAAATGGTGCGTTGTTGTCAGCTATCTTTGTAGGACAGACGACTCCAGAACCTCAGACTGAAAAGAAGTATTATTGTAAGAAGTTGTATTTTATTCAGAATACCATTTCAAATTATTATTAAAGTCTACTTGGATTTCATTTTATCTCAAGTTGAATTTGTTTATATTGTAATAATTGTTATATTTAGTTTTGTTCTCAAAAGAATCTATTCAAATAATTTCAAATTTTACAAGTTAAAAATATTATATGCCTACATAGGTTTAGTTGTCTACCAGCAGTTTGGCGCTACAAGTCAGCCTCACTGTAGAGCACATCCTGCTCGACTGCCTCAGATACCAGCATATTAGAGGGACATGTTTTATTTCGAACAACCTTAAAACACAGCGTAGTTCCTGGGAAATACTGGTTTTTAGCCTGGGAAATACTGGGTTTTATCTGGGAAATACTGGGTTTTATCCGGGAAATAGGACTGATTGATAAAATTGAGAGTTAATTTGGGGCAAAGTCACACACGCACACACCAGCTACAGCACCACCCTTCATCCTCATAGACAATAACAAGCTGGATGCCGTAAATGAATTCTGTTATCTTGGATCTACAATTCAAGATGACCTGTTTCTGGAAGAGGAGATTTTAAAAAAACGCATATGGAAGGCTGCATCGACCTCAATTGACTCTGGCCAAGAGTTTGAAAAAACTAGAAGCTCACTCCAGAGACCGAAATGAAGGTCTACAAGGCATGCGTTCTAAGTACGCTACTGTACTACTGTGAGTCGTTAAATATCTATGCAAAGCAATAGAGAAAACTAAACTCATTCCACTTGTAGTCTTATATAGCCTTCTAAGGATCTTGAAAAGGACATGGCAAGAGATAGTCTGCAATACTGAGATCCTTGCACGTACCGGTCTTTCCAGTATCTTTACAGTCCTCAGATAACGCCGCCTGCCGGAGGACCATCGCATTCCTAAAGGCGGCCCGCGGTTCTTAATTTGCGTCTCACTGATATAATCACTGTATTAGAAAAAATTAAACAAAATAATGATGTTAGAAGTAAAGAGAATGTGAATGTAAAAATATAATGAATGGAGCTTGTAAACATCTTTATCCCCAATCTTCAAGTGTTCTCGTGTCATAATGCTTTTACATGCAGAAACATGCAGAAATCTTATTTCACAAGCTAATACGAATATTAGGAGCGGTGGCTGAGCGGTAAAGCGCTTGGCTTCCGAACCGGGTGACATTTACATCATCTACCCTATAGACCAAAAGGTCTGAAAAGGGAACTTTATTTTTAAAAAAAATATGCATCACTATCTGATCCGTGCATGATCTCTCCTTTCAAAAGCCGGCTTGTTCATCACGGAGATGTGGATCTAAGGTATCTATCATTCGGTTTAGCAAAATGCGGTTAAACTCTTTTCCTGGAATGGACAGCAGTGTTATTCCTTGATAGTTGGAGCAGGAACTAAGCATGCCTTTCTTTGGGAGTTTGATGAGGTAGCCAGCCTTCCGCTCTGGTGGCACTTCATTTCTTTTCCTAATATCTTGCAGAAGAGAGGGTAGAGTAACTTCACTCTGGTATCAATGTCTGCCTTTAGCGCTTCACCTGGGATGCTGTCAGGTCCTGCAGATTAGACATTCCTCAATTACTTGATTGCGCTGCGAGCGAATCTCTTCCTTGGTGGGTGTGCTGTACTTGATAGGTAGGTCATTTGCAGCTGGCGATATCTTTGGAGAGTTTGCAGGTCTGTTAAGTAGCTCCTGGAAATTCTCAGGATCACTACCATCATCGATACATGGAAGAGGAGACAGTAGAACAGACGTGGCAGAAAGTGAATAAAACAGTAACTCCCAGATGCCAAGAAGTAGGAGTGGATTTCAGAAGAAACTCTTCAGAAGATCAAAGAAAGAAGGGAGAAGAAAGCAGGCGTGAACAACAGTAAAACAAGAGTGGCAAAAGGAAAGCACACAAAAAAAAAAAATATGCTGAAATAGATAGGAATTTAGCTCTTGTGATATGAATGGAGAGTAACCCTTGACATGGCCTAAATTGTGCCGATGTGCCCAAAAACTCAAAACTCAAATTCAAACTCAACTCAGAATAGCATCAAATACATTCAATAATAGACATTAATGACACCACGTCCGCTTTATACATATTAATACAAATATAGTTACTACAGTGTATTTTTTACTATCCGGCCAACTATCCTGCAGTGATATTCGGCCGAAGCCGAATTTAGCGTATAGTGAAAAATGACCTGATATTTTATTTTACCTGACCTCCCCACCCCCTTTTTTTTTTGTAAATCGATATATACCATTTTGAAAACATACAAGCTCTTGTCTAGTATGTATATTGTACCGCTTTATATTTCTTGAACTATGTTTAAAATACAAACGAGGATTTTTTTGTATTTCACAGCTTTGGCGGTGGAACAGGTTCAGGATTCACGTCACTGCTTATGGAAAGGCTATTTGTAGATTACGGCAAAAAGACATTTATTTCTTTATAGGCTCAAATGAAATTTCTATTCCTGTCACAATCTCGATTGACATTGCCTGTTATATGTTCACCTCGGGTCAAGAGGGTGAAAAGACACGTGAAACTACTGACATAGAAACAGGAAGTAAGAATGACTAAATTGACTTTTGGTCAGTAGTAACCTTAAGGGTCGAGAGAGTGGTCACTGACAGTCGGCAGTATCTTTTGGTCACTTGAAGAAAGTAGTATCTTGTGGAAAGTTGAAGACAGTAGTCACTTGAAGTCTTTTGAGACAGTACACGTATTTCTAATAGTTATTATTCTGTACTAAGAGTTGGATACGTATTATTGAAGTTTATTGTTACCCGCTGTGATGCGGGCGTGATTTAATAAGTAAAGATATAAATATATATATCTATTCCTGAGGACTTAGTATATTGGATATATTTGATACCGCTGTTATGCGGATGTAGTAATATTGCAACTGGATATTTTGGTATAACGACTAGAAGTGCAGTGCATTATTATTATTACTAATAAACGTCATATTGTCTGGTCAAGATCGACTTTGTATACTATTCATGTTTGTTACGTGTTAAGTGGACACACGAACCCAGCATTCTACAGCATTACACATTCAGCATGTTACAATTCCCATTGCTCAAAAACATTTTTATTCCTCTTTGTTAATTCATGAGGTATAACTTGTAATTTCTTTTTTTTTCTTCTATAGGAAAAGAAGATGCAGCGAATAATTATGCACGAGGACACTATACAATAGGCAAAGAAGTAGTTGACTTAGTGTTAGATAGAACGAGAAAATTGGCCGACTTGTGTACTGGTCTTCAAGGATTTTTTGTATTTCACAGCTTTGGCGGTGGAACAGGTTCAGGATTCACGTCACTGCTTATGGAAAGGCTATCTGTAGATTACGGCAAAAAGTCTAAAATTGAATTTTCCATATATCCAGCTCCCCAAATTTCAACGGCTATTGTCGAGCCTTACAACTCGATACTAGTGACTCATACTACACTAGAACACTCCGACTGTTCATTTCTTGTTGACAATGAAGCTGTTTATGATGTATGCAGACGAAATTTAGACATAGAACGACCAACCTACACTAATCTAAACAGACTTGTAGCACAGGTGGTTTCATCCATTACTGCATCTTTACGATTTGATGGCGCATTGAACGTTGACCTCTTAGAATTCCAAACCAACCTTGTTCCATATCCCAGAATTCATTTTCCATTAGTTATCAATTCTCCAATTATATCAGCTGAGAAAGCTTATCATGAGCAGTTGAGTGTTGCCGAGATTACTAACGGGTGTTTTGAGCCGGGTAACCAGCTAGTGAAATGTGATCCAAGGCATGGCAAATATATGTCGTGTATTCTGCTATACCGGGGAGACGTCGTACCCAAAGATGTTAATGCTGCTATAGCCACCATTAAAACGAAAAGAACCATTCAGTTTGTAGATTGGTGTCCAACTGGATTTAAAGTTGGCATCAACTACCAACCACCCACAGTAGTACCCGGTGGAGATCTTGCAAAAGTGCAGCGAGCAGTATGCATGCTTAGTAACACTACAGCCATTTCTGAAGCTTGGGCACGATTAGATCATAAGTTTGATTTACTTTATGCTAAACGAGCATTTGTACATTGGTAAGTTCTTTCCTACTAATGATATTAATTCAAGTGTTTGGTTAGATCTACATGATTTGCTATAGGGAAGTAGGAAACAGTGGCGTAGCAAGGTACTCATGGAGACGGGTTGACAAATATGGTTGTGTGTGGAAAAAACAAACAAATTTAGCCATAATTTGATAAGCATCAGTACATTAAAAAAGACCATCCTGTGAAGCATGGGCGAAGCCATATATTTTTTCGGGGGGAAGGGGAGGTTTGGGGTGTGTATATATATATGCGTGTACATAATCATAATTACATTCTGACCCTTCATTCTTTCGGAAGACGTTTATTATACCCTGGAGTAGGTGCTTCCTTGAGTTAGTGGAAAAATTGTAGACTCCCCGCCAATGCCAGCAAAGGGGTATAGGGGAGCGCTGGGAGCTCCCCCAGCGCGGAGCTGGGAGCCACACCCCAGCACTATTTCCGGTATTGAAAGCCAACAAAATACACATTCTGAGGTATCTACAGTGCATTATCCTGCTATTAAAAAGTTTTATTTCAAAACCCTAATGTGCTATTCTTACTGACATAGATACTACCACGCCGTTCGGCGCATTTGGCGGCAAGCTGTTTCCACAAAAATCTGTCACTGGCAATGTCTGAAGCCTCTTCCCACCTGCTCTGAGGACCTCCTTGAAAGTGTGGCGCCAAGTTGTACTAGGATATCTTCGCAACTCTTATTATGAGTAATTCATTTTGTTAGAGAACCTGCCTCGCAAACCTCATGCGACGCTCTATCACAACCTTACTAAGGGGTCGACTCCCAGCTCGGCATAAAATTTCCTTGATTGAGACCCGATCTCTATAACTGACTCATAAAATCCGTCTTAGCCATCTTTGTTGAGCAACATTTAGTGTTTTTCAATTTTTTTCAATGCACTTTATTAATGGAGCCCAGCCACTGGTAGAAATATGTAACCTCTCTTGGCTACGCTATTGGAATTAGGTGATTGTAGTTTGCTTTAGATTTTAAATCGTCAGAATCATCTGTTGGGGTGTTTTAAACTAAAAAATCTGGAGTTTTTTTTTTAAAGTCAAAACTCCATTTAGCTATGCTCATAGAATATGGTGACTGTAGTTTGCTTTAGAATAATATTGAAGAGAGAGGTTTTCAACCTCAAAACTCTCTGTATGGGGGTATTTGAACTCAAAACCATTTGGAGGGGTTTTAAAATTTAAAAAAAGCCATCTGGAGGAGGGGGGTTTAAACACAACCCCTCCCCCCCCCCCTTTGGCTTGGCTACGCTCAAAGAATTTTAGTATGAATTTTTTTTAATGTTGAAGAGGGTATTTTTTTAGATTCAAACCCCGCTGAAAAAAAAAAGGGGGGGGGGTTAAACTCAAAACCCTCTTTGGCTACGCCATAGCATTTTGAGTGTGCAATAATTTTTTTTTATATTGAAGAGGTATTTTTTAGCTTCAAAACCCACTGAGGGGGGGTTTAAACTCAAAACCATTCGGCTACGCTCATATAATTTTTGGGTGTGCAATTTGCTGTTTTATATTGAAGTGGGTGTTTTATCGTAAATTTCGGAGGGGTTTTAAAATCAAAATCTTCCTTAGCTGTTCTCTTGGAATTTGGGGTTTGTCGTTTGCTTTTTTTGTTTTGTTTTATAGAAGATGGGGATATAACTGCAAAACCCCCTGGTAGGGGGTTTTAAACTCAAAACCCCCTTGGCTGTGCTAAGGCAAGTGATGGTTTATTATTAAAATCTCACCTAAAATAAACAAAATCAAAGCAAAAAATCAGTCAATAAATGCTATGAAGGTATTTTCCTCTAAAAGTAATAGTGTTGTTAAGACGTGGGGTTGAACTAAAGAAAATAACTCACTGATTCTCAGATCGTTGGTATCTCTTCGATTGCAGAAGCACAATCCAACTATGATCAATCAATATCCCCGATAAAAAGAAATAATTTCACAACCTCCAAATCAAATTTACATATCCCGATTCACTAACACAATAGAAAGCAATCCTCAATCCTCAGTCAAGAAATCAAAAAATCATAACTAAAATTTCTTAACACATTTACACACTAGTCAATGTCATTTACGCCCAACAGCATAAACAAAAATCACACTACTTTGCACGTGGGAAAAAAAATGGTTAGTCAGGGAGGAACAGGGTTACAACCGTGTCATTATACTCCATTCAATGGACCTCATTCACCAATCGTAAACAAACAACATCTAGCCACGTGGTGCTCTATCTCTTCTATATAATTTACGATCTCATGTTTAATTCATGATGGTTGTCACGTGACAGTTTATTTCGTTGTTTTATCAATAAGATCACGTGACTAAATGTTGTTTGTTTACGATTGGTAAATGAGGTCCATTCTTACGGGCAGGCCTAAAATTGTCATGACATTCAATGCTTATACAAATTATTAAAATCAACAATATTGTTATAGCTCCGACATGCGCACCGACATCTACGCTAGAAGGTGCGCACTGTGATAAACTAGACGAAAAAGGATGTCAATATTAGGAAGAGAGGAGAACGATTTCCGCCCAAGTTGAGAGCATAAGTGGAAAGACTGTGCCTAAGAAAGATGATGTTTTATGAACTTGTGATGTCGTGTAAATAAAGATATATGTGCCTCGTTGAGTTGCCTCCCTTAAGTTATTACAATTGGTGTCAGAAGTGGGATTATAGGCAACTCAACGAGAGGAGGTAGGCTTTGAATACAATGACATATTTGAAGCTATTACATCAGCTCTCAATTAAAGAGCTACGACAAGAGCTTCGGGACCGAGGTTTAAAATCCCTCGGTAGCAGGGGAACGCTAACGGATCGTCTGCGGCAAGCCTTGGTCGATGAAGAAGAAGATCCGGAGACCTACTAATTTGAAATTGAACTTGGGATTGTAGAGTTCTTTGGCAGGATACAGGAAGAAAATGATGCAATGCGTGAACAAATTAATAGGATGGGTAGTAAAGTAGATGAAAGTGTATTGCAAGTAGAAGGCCAAATAGACCAAAGTGATAAAATTGTGTCGCAAGCAAAAGGAGGAATAAACTCGTTAGGGAAGGAGAAGTTACCTGGTCAGGACTGTGGCTGCACAAACAGTGGTGATGGAGGCGCTGGGGATTGGAGCGCTGTCTGTGACTGTGTTGTGGGCAAGACTGGCGGGGATGACTTTCAGGGCGAGAAACGTGACAACGATTGCTGCGACGATCTCAATGGGATATACAGAATTGAAAGAAAAGAAACAAATGAAGAAACTAGAGAAGTCTGTTATGAGCCTGAAACTTTTGTTCCTGGTATACCTGCAACGAGCCGGACAGATCAAGACAACGTTGGGTCTGCGTCCAAGCTGGCTGCTGTGGACCTTAAAGACCTCTGTTTATCTGTCAGTACCTTTGATGAGAACTCAAACCATGAAAGCCTCAAGACCGTTTCTGATTCCTTGCCTTGGATGTCGTCGGGTGAAATTGCGAATACGGACCCCAACAATTGCCGCGGCAGAAACAACGAATTCGACTTTGGCAGCGGCATAAGAAAGAACTCCATACTTGGCAACTGCATCCAGGCGATTGACATGAACTGTATATGCGGCGTCCTGCGGGGACAGTGCCCATGCCAAGAAACCCAGCTACAAGACCTGAACTTGACAGAAATGTGTACTTCTGCCCACATCAGTGAAAGTGACTTGAACGGTGATGAATTAATCCCAGCAAAACCTGATGTAGTGGTGGATGAACATTACTAGGATGCTTCATGGGCATACCTTACAGATGATGCTGAGAAAGACTATGTGCTTGAAACCATGGCTAGCTGTGGGCCTACAACTGTGTCACGACACGTCCATGGAAAAGGTCCGCTGACTCAGCGTCTTAGAACAACAACCCTGGAATTTACGGTGATCGCCACAACATCCATTTGTGTTACGTGGCTGGCAACCCTGACCTCCACTAACTCTCCATGTGCCAGCTGGCTGGCATCAGCGACTATCGTCATGAGGTCGAAGCAGCGACCACGATATCGCCTCAAGCGTAGACTGGCCTACTGGAAGAAGAGGAAGCGACGACACCGGAAAACTGTGCAGATGGCTTTGTGGGCAACAGACACCCTAACGTCTGTGGTTCCCACCGATCGACCTCCACCTGAACTGTCAAAGCTCCACTGCACTGTTTCTTTTCGGGACGAAAAGCTCTAAGAAGGGGGCAATGTTATAACTCCGACATGCGCACCGACATTTACGCTAGAAGGTGCGCACTGTGATAAATTAGACGAAAAAGGATGTCAACATCAGGAAGAGAACGATTTCCGCCCAAGTTGAGAGCCCAAGTGGAAAGACTGTGCCTAAGAAAGATGATGTTTTATGAACTTGTGATGTCGTGTAAATAAAGATATATGTGCCTCGTTGAGTTGCCTGCCTTAAGTTATTACAATATTAATAAACAAATTTGTAATATATACTAGTCGACCCACGGCGTAGAATACTCCGCAAATTTACAGGACTGTCCTAAGGCCACTGCAACCTATGCGACCGCAGTGGGCCCCACACTTTGATAGGAAGTAGAAATAGCATGTATTCATTGACATATATCACAGATTTTACTTAATACATCATTACTGAAACTAGAATTTCTAATATCCTCATTGATTGACCCAGATACCAGGATATATATATATATATATATATATATATATATATTAGAAATGCTCTAGATTGTATTTTTTTTAATATTCGGCCTTAGCTGGATACCGTTACCGTACCTACATGTCTAGTAAATAGTTATATACTGAACATTTTGCAAAACTTCATAATAGCATACCTATGTTATATTTTTATTTAATTTGTGTTTACCTTATTATTTTAACTTTTTGAATCATTTATTTTTTTAATTATTTTTTGTCTCATGAAAATACAGTTAAAAATCGTTAAAGTTGGTATTTTTATAACATCCCCCATAGCACATAGCCTAAGGATAAAATATAAAATTTTAAAATTATCTTCAAAATTAAGGCCGCTTTTAAAGAGTGCCTGATTTTCCGCCTTGTCAAAAAGTGCCTAATTTACTGATGCCTAAATTATCGGTGCCTAAATATGCAGTCCATAAATTACCGGTTCCTAAACTTCCTAGTTTACAAGTTACTACGTATATTTCAGGTCTCTTTCGTTTCAACTATTATTGACTTTGGAAATAGGTTGTTTCATACTAATAAGCATGTATTCCTAACCCTAACCAATACAGTAATATCAGATTCTTGTTATTTGCACTTGTGTTTACAGGTATGTCGGCGAGGGAATGGAAGAGGGAGAATTTTCTGAAGCCCGCGAGGATCTTGCAGCTCTTGAGAAAGATTATGAAGAAGTTGGATTAGATTCTGTAGCAGAGGAAGGAGAAGGAGAAGGGGAGGAATATTAAGTGACGACAAACTCATCGGATGTTTCACTCATCATCGGATGTTTCACTCATCATGTTTTGACGACATTTTTACGCTTATTTACACTTTAGAAATATGGCTTACACCAACACTATATCAACAGGACTGTATAGACAATGACGTAACGATGACACTACATAGTCTTAAAGCAACACCTCTATCAACAGGACTGTATAGACAATGACGTAACGATGACACTACATAGTCTTAAAGCAACACCTCTATCAACAGGACTGTATAGACAATGACTTGAGTACATAGAGTCTAATGTTATCTTTACTCTTTTTCGTCATGTTTTACCACTGAGATTATTTACAGACTTGATTTACAATGATATCAAATTGATATAAACATTCAATAGACGAAATGACCGTCTTGATAAATTGTTGACAGAAAATTGACTGTCTCAAGAACTTTTATCTAATTGTTAACAAAAGACAATATATTCTGAACAGTAAATACGAATTTGTTATTCTTTTTTTTTATTATACACATATTGCAGATATATACTCTTATGTTTTTTATCAACATAAAAACAAATCCAATTCACATAATAAATAAATAACAAAATTATTTTTACTGATCACATAAAAGGTGAGTTAATTTGTTAAATTATTAAAATGGAGCTACTTCAATTGAAATTATTTACTAAACCATTACATTTTTGTTAGATCCGAACAAAAAAATCTACTTTTGAGCAGCAGTGAAATGAAAATTTTGTGTACTACAAGTTATTGTTATAGACTCTGCTGACGTCATCACTGAGAGTACTTGTCTCAGCTGTGCGTCAAGCATCCATGCAACTACTCCAATTCACAGCCATAATAGATTCTAATATGCAGGGGCGGACTGGGTGCCCGGGCCCACAGCATGATTGCATACGATATGTATAAAAATGAACGCATATGTGGCAGCGTGAATTTGAATAACTAATTGTTTCTACGTGTAAATATATTTATAAGCAATGGGAACTTGAAATTTGTACCAAAATATATCATTTCATTATTTTGATAGAACTAAAAAGTAAAACTATACACTTGATGGCTGCCTATACTCGTGTTATGCGCTTTAGATTGTAGTCTCGATAGTTCCGGATTTGAACTCTGTCCGCCGTCTACTCCTCCCCACACGGCCGTCCTGTTAAATGTTTGAAGTAACAACCAAAAAGATAGAGTAGCCCCCACTTTGTGAGTACTGTGACTCTTGCCTCGCCGTGGAACATATCCTCATTGATTGCCCCAGATACAATCATATTGGGGTCAATTTTTAGAGCGCACAACTTAAAAACACTGTTCGATAATGTCGACCCTGGGAAGGTACTGAGCTTTGTGCGGAGGTGGGATTGTCTGCGAAGGTTTGATTTGTGAAATTGTGAACATATAATATTGTAAAACTTAAGTGAGGCAACTCAACGAGACAGATTTTTACAGACATTTACAGGACATCACAGGTACACAAAAGCAACATCTTCTCTTAGCACAGTCTCTCCATATTGACTCTCAACTTGGGCGGAAATCGTTCTCTCTTCTCTTCCTAATGTTGACATCTTTCTTAGTCTAGTTCATCACAGTGCGCACCTTCTAGCTTAGATGGCGGTGCGCATGGCAGAGTTATAACAATATTTACTAAAGTTTTTAATTTAATTATTAAATTTTTACTATCTTTACTATCTTAACTGTGAATAGACCTTGTTGATAATGACTTAACTATATAACATTTAGCTTTTGTGGTAAGAAGGGAGAGTAACATAAAACGTTAAATGTCTCCACATTCAAGGGAGATAAGAACGATTCTTCATCAACAAACTACTCTCTGACTTATCGTTAATGCTTGTGTCCATAACAATTCCTTGTAAACATCTTTATACCCAATCATCAACATGAAATCCTGCAAGTGTTCTTGTGTCATAATGCTTTTTAACCTGTTCTTTACATGCAGAAATCTTAGTTCACAAGTTACTTAACAATATTACACCATTTGAATTAACTCAAAAGCCTAGCTGATTATTTCAAAATACCCTTTGGTTGTTAATTATACCCTCCATTCATTGGGACAGTTATTAACAAAAGGACAACACTCTTTGCTATCATCTCCATAAAATCATCTCCAAAGAAACCATCGTCCTTATATTCCAAATGTCATATTTCTATTCATCAAATCCGTAAGTTAATTATTATGCCTACTCGGGTAAGTTAACATAAACAAGATTACAAAGAGAGTTTGTGTTACACAAACTCAGAGGCGGCCCCCGTCGAAGTCGGATCCCTGTCGGATCTGCATATTCGCAAATAATATTCAAGAGGTGATTTAATTTTGATGTAAAATGTTTTACACGTTTCGGATGTTCCTTCAGAGTTGAAGATAATTACTTCCTAGTCCAAACCTCCCGCAGGACGACGGGGGATGGGAGCGGGCAGGGTTTGAACCCTGGGCCATCCATAAATCTGAACGACAGTCCAGCGCGCAAACCGCACGACCAGGCAGCCATCCGATGGTCAAAAGTAATAATGTTTCAAAGATTCATTTGCCGTAAATTTAAATTTAATAAAAAAATAGTAGATTAGTTTTAGTATATTAAAACATTACAATATTGATAAAAACGTTTGGAAATGAAAATCTACACTTTTTTTTTACACTTTAAGTTTAGAAATTGAAATTCTACATCTTAATCTAGTCTATTTTAGTCTAAACTAGATCTAGAAATTCTAGATCTAGACTCTAAAATAATTTAATTAGAATATAAATCCAGATCTAGATATACTGTAATAAAAATCTGGTCGTGCGGTTTGCGCGCTGGACTGTCGTTCGGATTTGTCGAGGGTTCAAACCCTGCCCGCTCCCATCCCCCGTCGTCCTGCGGGAGGTTTGGACTAGGAAGTAAACTATCTTCAACTCTGAAGGAACATCCGAAACATGTAAAACATTTTACAAACAAACATTTTACTGATCTATACTTAATATGTTAGATATTATATGACATCTACAAAAATTATTATTAAGATATAATTATAGTTTCTAGACTAGTTATATATTATATATAAATAAAAGATACAATTTATGCAGGCCTAGATCCCATAAATTTATAATTGATCCAGATCTATCAGTAAAAGTTACCTTCGATTGGCAGTTTTACCCAATCTAATCTATACAAGACAATTTATAATCCATGCCTTGCCTACACCCCATATATATTAAATAATAGTTTCCATTCCATGCCATACCCAGACCCATGAGTTCATGAAATAATAAATGATGTGGTGTCAAGTTGGATCTATCCCCTGAAATTCAGTGCTTTAATTTAAAACTCACATATCTAGTTAATTATTTGCTATGACACTCTGATAAACTTGGACTTGTGTGATACATATATGTTTCTTATCAGATTTAATTAATGAAGTTTTGGTGCATTTTAACCAGTAATAAGGCTACAAAAGTAGCATCAGGTGTATTCTAACCATTGGTATTTTTCCTGGCAACATTTCTATTCTAGTCTGTGATAAATTATAAATAAAAAAAAATGTTTGTAATGTTTCAGTTATTAACAAGTAGAACCATGGCAACCAGTTCTGATGATGTCCCAGAATGGCTCAAGGATCATACTTATACTATTTCTACTCTCTGGGCATCCATTCAATATTTAATGTAAGTACTACTATACAATTTTTATTTTAGTTATCTAATAGATGTTTTATGAATTGTGTGATTTTCATGGTCAAGCAACATCCAATTATCTGGGATGGAATTTAACATTTTTCTCTAGTTTTTTTTTTTATTTATAACACTCTTAAGCACATTCATCTTTCATGAATGCCTAATATACCTTGGCTGTTGTGCAGGCCATTCCTTTACAATAAACTGTTAGATGAAATTAGGCAAAATTGTCTGATAATTTGTATGTTTGATACAACAATGTTTTCAATTTAATAATATTATTTTTTAATTTTAATGTTTTCAAAAGAAATTAACCAATATGCCTAATTGTATAATTACAGTTATGTTTGGAAATGCAAGAAAAAGGCATGCATTCCTGAAAAGTCAATGATTGGTTGCACCTCTTAAAGGTAAGGTACTGCAATTTTTCCCATGTACTTTTCTCATAAGCTGAAGTACTTGTATTTTTGAAAAACTAGTTTTCCATGAAAATGTAAATCATAATATATGTTATAGTTGCTTTTAGATTAGTTCAATTTGCATCAAATTAACTGAACATCTGCCTTCACCTATAGTAATAATTCATAACTATTAAGGTCAGGGCCATGTCTACACATTAACGCAGTAGCTCCTTTTAGGTACAGACTATTTTTAGAATGGCAAAATTATATAACTATAATTAATAACATATATACGTTTAGCATGGTCAACACATATGTCACACATATTTTTTATTTTTTTTTTAAATCCTTTTATTTATTTTTATAACTAGATAACTTTCTGTTATGAGAAAAGATGAGATTCTTGGACTCCTGCATAGCACCACCAGAAAGGAAAATCCCATCATGTTGCAAAATAAAAGTCTTGGACCAATTTTAATTTAAGATATATATATTATACTGTAAGCTGTATACATATTTATGTATATCCTGTCATTCAGCCAACAGGTTTGGATTTAGTATTTCTTTAAATCTGTTTGATATTGTACTTGAAAACTATTAATCTGAGCCGCATTAAAACAAGAGGGAGTGCAGCGGATGAGTGGTAAGGGAAATTTTACTTTTTTAAAATTAAAATAAGAATCTAACAAAAGTAAACATATAAAATATGGTGCATTCTCCTTAAAACTAAAACCTGGTGCAAAGGTTTAAAATGTTGGCAAAAAAAAAAGCAACATCAATTAAATATTTTTAATTCCCTTTGCAAAACTTACTGAGAAGAACATGCATATTGTTCCCTCATAAGTTTCTTGACAGAGGAAATCTTGTTTATATTAGATTTGAATTAAGCAAATTAAGAAAAAAATTATAATCATTATTTCAAATGGTTGTATCTAAACCTTATGAATTATTTTTCAGTTATAAGTATATTGAAATGAATGGATAATCATGAAATTGTTAAATAATTGCTGCTATCATTCCATTGACTAAAGAACCATAATTTTTTTTTTTAATTAATTTCAAAATTTATTAATTAATTTTCAAGCAGAGTTCACATAGATCTTGAGTGAAATTTTTCTTTTTTTGACTAATGCTTCAATTTTATTGTATCATTAGTTTTTTATTACCCAGAATATTTTTAAAATGAGTACACTATTTTCATGTAATAATGTAACTTGGTATTCACACATCAAAATACGCTATAATCTTTAGGCCATATAGATTTGTATAAATATAAATTAACTTGCTTAAATACATTGTAAATGTATATTGTTTGGATAAGAATAAAGTTTTTCTGTAGACAATTATTGTTCAAGATTTGTTGATGCTCCTGCTTAATAAATTATATACACAGGTCATTAGTTTTAACACACTACTGACACAAGAAAAACTGGTCGCCCCCACTTCCATTACATAGATGTAATAAAACGTGACCTCAAATCATTGAACATCAATACTGACAATTGGGAAGACATAGCTTTAGACCGCAACAGATGGAGAGACAGTGACCAAGAAAGCTATGGACAGTGAAAGTACATAGGTCTCAGCTCAGGAAGAAAAACGTACAATCCGAAAAACTGCCAGCTCCTTCCTACCACCGAAGCAAAAGCCACCTTAACCTGCGCTATCTGTGGACAGGAGTGTCTCTCTGAAATAGGGCTCCCCAACCACACGAGGAAGTGTGCTCTGAGATGAAACCTTAGTCTTTCTATTTCTATGACTGAAGGAGGCCAATGATGATGATACAAGTCATTAGTTTTAACACGTCTGATAATAAATGACAGTACAAGTTATTGAATGAAAATTTGTCATTATTTCAGGTGCTTTAGGCCTACATCAATGTGAGGTACCAGTACTTTGATTGTGTCATATAACAATTTAAAGCAACATTTTGAAATGAATAGTGTGTAGAATTGACAGTAAATACATTTAAGTGATGGGCTGTGATCTGCATGAATTGAATTTCTGTTTTTTATCTTTACTTCAAGTAAATGTTAATGAATTTTTAATGAATAAATAATTTAAAAATAAATACAAAGAAACCATAAACATCTACTTTATTTTAATAATTTTTTTTCATCAGAACAGAATTTCCAACTTTGCATTCTTAAAATAAAATATAATTTATTTAGAGTAGAGTCAGAACACAAAATCATAGTTTTGAAATTAAGTAAATTAAGCTAAGCTGTCATCTCTTATAAACATTTGTATATAGACTACACTATTTAATTATTATTTTTCATCAAATTGCAGGAACTAGTACATGTACTTATGCATATTTGACAATAAAAAAACCTTAGTCAATGAAATAGTAATACTAGTAAATGAGATAAAAGTAAACTAAATATCATCAATGCTATTGAAGCCACACTTGTTTCTTTTTATCTTGTTTGGTGGACTGCAATTAAAGTTGCTATTAATTTTACTGATTGTCTTAGCTGAAATGCCAGTGTTGTCTCTTTGAATCCTAAGCTTATTTTCTTGGTTACTGGAAGTCCAGATGTTTGGAGTTTCATTTTAAACACCTATATATTCCGAAACCTATTTGCCTAACATGTCATATGCACATAAAGAGGTACCACAGAAATGCTTTAAAGACAAGCTTAGGCGCCAACTTGCTTTAACTGATATAGAATTAAGAGAGCACTTGGTTGCATACAGCTTCAGAGCGAGACAGCTGGAGGTCACTTACAAAGGTGTGGTATACACCAATGAAAATTAATTGCCGAGGGTAGACGGCAAAAAGAAAAAAAACAACTGATTCTACCACAGGTGGACAATGGTTATGCCTGTGCTCAGTGTGGCATAATATGTAGGTCACAGCTGGGGCTGAGTAGCCACTGGAAACATAGCATTCCTCATAAGTCTTCGGAATCAAAGACAAGCCTATCATTTTTGTAGAATAGTTTGTAGCTTCTGTAAATGCATGAAATGCCGTCACAAATGACACAAGTCCTCTGTGAGTTTGATCATAGTTTGATGGATTATAAACATCTTACTTCTTTGCCTTATATTAAATGGTCCTTCTGTCTGTTCCACTAGGTTTATCTAAATATCATTGATGTATCGTAACATGTCATCAAAATAAAAACTAGAATCTCTGCAACTGGTTTACAAGTCAGAAGTCATCAATAACATTTGCCATTTAAAAAAAAAAAAAAACAATTTAGATTACTGATTAGTCAAATTAGTGACTGATTATTCGATTCATTTTAGGCCTATATTTTTTTTTATGTGAATATATAATGATCCTTTACACTTTGTGACTTTACTAGTAGATCTATACTTTGGAGTAGACTTGTTTGTTGAGCTAAAGTCGGAAGTACACATTGAATTTTACTGTGATCTAGTAATCATCTAGTCAAATGTAGTGATCTACTTGTACTAGATCTAGAGTCTAGTAGTAGAGAGAGTAGGTCAGTAGGCCTATCTGTCATATCGTGATCAGTAGGTGGCTGAAGTTTTATAAATCTATTCCATGACAAAAACCCTGGCTAGATTTAGATCTAGTGGTCTAGACATCTAGATCTAACTAGAATTAAACTAGAAAACTGAATTAGAGAAGTAGCTTTCTGGATCTAGAAGTAGAATCTATATATTACTAATATTAGATCTAGTTGCGTCAAACGCTTAATTTTTGGTTGTTGTTTTTAATAAATGCACATAAAATACATTGTATTTTGGCAATAAAAATACCCAGTTGGTAGTCAAGTAATTCTAATAATTAATTAATGAATGACTCTATCAGTATTTGTTTTAGATCTATCAGATTCATATGACTTATTATTTATACTTATTTTATATCATTCTTCCAAGAAAATCTAGCTCTAGATCTATTTCATTTTAGATTAGGCTATAGTTGTTTTTTTTTTTTTTTTTTTTTTTTTTTTTTGTCATTTTATTTAGGCTACAATATTATCAAGATTAACTTTTTCTTTGTTTCCCACGAGACGTGTATGCCTATAGCCTAGTCCTTTCGATAATAAAAAAAAACGATTAGAAATGCGTAGCTTGGAGTGTCAAAACTGTATTAGGCCTCCTATTTTTATTTCGTGCAATTTAGTATATCGTAACAAATACGCATTTAGCGGAACGGTAGACAGGTCTTCATCCAGATTTAGTGTAAATAAACCAAACACAGAAACACTGAAAGATTGTATTTTCGGAATTTAGATTCTATTTTTTGGAAAATAAGTGGCATTTTATAGGGTGATCGAAAAAAATAACTTTTGTGACGATCTCTTATTCAGGGAAATTGTATCTATTTTATCAGATAGTCAGAAAATGGATAAAGTTTTTACAGATCTAATAAAATATAGTGTGGGGAAGTTTTACTCTCAATGAAGGTCAATCCAAGTGGCTCTCGGAGTAAATTTCTTCTTTGGCATCCTCATCGATTTTTCAAATTGGTATGGTGCGCGAAAAAAGATGCGCGACGGCACTTCGACTCTCTTTGTCTTTGTAAAAAACTCGAAGCTGGTGTTCCATTAGTATAGTTCCATGGTTAGACTAAAATATGTTTTCATTAATACAAGCAATTTTTTCGAGGGTTAATAGACATTGGTGCACCGAGTGCGTTCTTTTAACATTACATTTAAAGAGTCCATTCATATGACGTCAAAGAAAAAAAATTCCATTACCTCACAATAGGCTAGTACCGGTACCATAAAAAAAAATGTCTTTATTTACACGAGATATTTAACGAGGGTTCATAGACATTGGTGCACTGAGTTCTAATAGATATTATTTAAAAAGGATCAAAGCCACATTGTTTTTGCGTTTTGTCTGTCAGTCGGTCTGTCCGTTATCTTGATATAAAAAAAACAACTAAAAGTTATTAAAAATTGATTAACCTTTATTTTACGTTTCAAAACATCGCAATAATTTTTAGGTATGAACACAATTGAAAAGTTTATATAATAGATTGTTCCGGATGTTTGTATAAATAGTAAAAGAAAAAGAGAATTTCAGATAAATGTAATACCGTTAATTAAATTTTTTGGATGGTCTCGTATACAAATTAGATGTACTACAGCCACGTGGAGAGATTTTCATACCTTACTTTGGTGTTTGGATTCTGTTTTCCTTAAAAATCGGAACATAATATTAACGATAATTAGATTTTTTAATGTTTTAGGTAGAAAGTTAAATGTACTGTAAGAGAGTAGTGAGTTAAAATATTTTTCATAAAAATCCGTAAAAACATTATTTCGTAAATGAGAAGATTATTTGTTTATTAATTAGAAGAGGGAGTTCAAACAATTATTTGGCGTTAGTAGATTTTTAAATAAATTCGGAAATTTCTGGCGACGATTTGTAAGAAACAAAATCCGGAACTTTCTTTATCGATTACAAAACTTCTATGTTATGTTTTACAATAAAATTAAATGTCTAAAAAGTAATTTTCAGTAATCAATTCTAGTAAATTACTTTTTTTTTAAAGCCTTATGCGATTTCAAACAATCATTAGGCATAATTCATGTTTTATAAAACAATATCCGGAACATTTTTACACTTAATGAAATATAAGTCAGTATAGAGATTATGATTTAGCATTAATATGCTATTTACATAAAAAACGGAACAACATATTATTGATAATGTGTTTTTGCAACGTTTAAGCATGGAAATTGAATGTAATATAAGTTAGAAGAGCAAACAAACATTTGTTGGCGTTGATTAGTTTTGCACAAAAAAATCCGGAACAATCAATTTTAGATACTTAAAACTATTGAGATGTTATGGGAGGAACATTAAAGGGTAAATCAGATTTTCAATAGCTTTTAGAGTTCTAGTTTTTTAAATCTAATCGTGACGGACAGACCGACCAACAGACAAAACGCACAAAAATAAGCTTCTTTTATTCGGATGGGGGCACTAAACAAAAAATAAATAAAATCTGATTTTTAAAAAAAGTTTAAGGAATTGGTTTAGCACCTGATCATGTTGCGACGTTACGCTACTGCACGAAAATCGCTGCATAAAAAGTCCATTTAAAAAAAATGTGCGTGATATTTACATACAAAGTGCATTATTAGCCTTTATAAACAAACAGAAATGTTTTCTTTTAATTTTAGCAGCTAGTTGACCAGAAAAAACGTCTTTAACTATTATTTGTATTTGTTGTAAACATTTCCTGTACATTTTAAAAATATATTTGGCTTAGTGATACTGAAAATACACAAAAATTGTCCATCTTTGTTAGCATATTGTAACATTGCCTCCCTTACATTTACGTAATTGTTTTAGAATTGGTGTATTTTTATGAAAAAATCGCTTGCATAATTAATTTTATAAATTAAACGGTTTGCTTTTAGAAAACCAAAAGTAGCCGTTGCACCTAAACTTTTCAAGCCGGATTTAATGATGAAATAATATTTTTCATATCTCTTCTAGTTTTCGAGATCTGAGTGTGACAGACGGACAGACGGACATTTTGCACAAACATAATAGCGGCTTTTTCCCCTTACGGGGGCCGCTAAAAAAACATTACTGTTTAAATAATAATTGTGGTTTGTCAATGACTTCGTAGCTGAAAAATCATGGGATTTGCGACGAACCGACCAACCCAAGTATATAATACACACTAGACATCTACGAGTCTATTTTGGATCTACAGATTGCTGGAAACATAACTAAGCCTACATAACTACTTCCTAATTTTTAAGTTTTGGGCCCCGTTCACAATATGTTCACAGTAGTTCGACTTCTATAAAAAAATATAGATCTTCCGCGGTGATGAGCACTTGAAATAGGAACAAATCCAAATGAAGTAACACCAAACCATAGACATAAATAAATATAGACTGGCCGATAAAAGAGTTGTATGAAAGAGTTTTATGAAACGAAAATTTGTGACTTGCAATTTTGTGTACTATATTATACAGTGTAGTTTTGTTTAATCTCTAAGACTGAAGATCATGCAACTTTTCAGAATTCGGAAATCTGAAAACAATAGATATACATACATGTTTTCAAGTTACATGAAGTTATTTCCTTTTTCCAGTCTATATTTATTTATGTTTATGCACCGAACTCAATGCTGAACATGAACACCGACGAAAGGCCAACAATAGATAAAAGAGTCAACTCGGTGTTGAACAACAATAAACACTTTGAATACTCAATAAGGGATCCGTCCAATGCCCTCTAGTACTAGCCGTCTCTATATTACTTCGTATTCCTACAGTCCTAAGCAAAGCGTCTTGTCTATAGCGTCTCCTAGAGCGTTCTTACTTTTTAAAGATCTATCACATCATTTGTTACTAAGTAAAACTTTCCCCTTATTCCCGAGACAAATACCTAATTCTTAATCATGTCATAACATATCCTAGTGTTAATAGAGGAATAAAAATCACAGCAGCACCTTGTAGGGGTATAAGCAAATCTATTAATTTGGAATATGTGACTAATTACACAGTTAAGAATGTAGGCAGGCTTTTGCACGGTTGCCCATATTTCAACTCCGCCCCTGCTAATAAGTCAATTTTTACTATGAAAGTAATCAACATGGAGAAAATCATATTAACCTCATGTTTTACAAGTTAGCGTAATATTGGTAGACTAAAATAGCCCTTGGCTGCTATTCAAGCATTAATTTGGTATTATCACTTGCTATCAGAGTTTCTCAAAATTTACTCTCGCTACCCTTTAGTGAGTCTGGAGTACACCTAGCGGTCTCTGGGGCGAATTCTCGGCGCCAAGAGTTTTTCGGTATTCTAAGTTTGTGAAATGCATCTTCCTGGCGTCACCTTCTTGTTGCAAGAAGAGCGCGGGTCAAAGCTCAATGAAGAAGAGATGTGAGATACATTCAAGGTAGTAGAATATGTACGTTTGTTATGGGTGTGATCACCGCAGTGGCCTATATGCGGGTGGTGCGGGCCGCACGGGGCATCAAACTGAGGACAATCTTTCTCAGTAAAACTACACTTTTATATGTTTTGGTAATTTGTTATGTCCTTATTCTTTCTTAAATAAAATAAAATGTTAGATGTAGACTAGCTTGAATCAAATTTAACCAGATTTGTGTAATCTCTGAAGGCAACGCAGTTTTACACTTTTTAAGCCTTACATGATGTTACTTCATTGTTCAATGCACTAGTGTATAATAGTGTGTTTTTTTTTTAATTACTAATTAATAAAGGTCCAATCTTTTTGTGGACCAGTGGGGTAGGGGGTATCTGGGAGAAGGTTTTCCAACAAATCAGCAAACACAGCCCTGCTAGAGTCCGAATTCGAATTCAAACCCCCTTGTAAGGTGGCCAAGCCGTAGCCAGTGGTTTTAGCCTCTCAGCCACACATCACTTGCTTTGGGTGAACTTGAATTTTGTCTGTGACTAGGCAACAATAATGACAACAAGGCTCAAGATTTAAATAAGCAAGAGGGGAAAATCTGGAGAGATTATTTGTAGAGAATCTTGGACATTATCCGTTTTCTCTTATAGCAGAATCTGGTACTCCGTGGGCATCGCGAACGAGTTGAAGAAGAATTTGGCAGTACAAAATCAAAGAAATACCCTGTAGTGAAAATATCCAAGTACGATCCATTCCTGAGAGACCAAATACGTAGCCTACATGTCCCAATAAAATAAAAAACACGAGTTTATTGTAATATAAATGCTCACGAAAACAAAACAAAACAAATCATACAAAAAGTAGCATATAAAAAGCAAATATTTCTCATTACATCTCAAATCTGGATCAAAATTTTTAGGGTACATTGTCATGCAGAAAAAAAGATGAAGATAGATTTTCTATCAACACACAAGAAAAAGCTACTGACGGAAATACCTTCATTGGACCATATTGTTCATGAACTAATAACTTCATAAAAACAACGTCATGATAAATTTGAATTTTTGTCGCCTTGGATTCAATCCTCGGACGGAGATCAAACTCAATGGTTCTCCCAGCGACATAGACAAAATCGAATTTTGTCTGTGGGCTTAAAGTAATTGTCGCAGTTTCTCCAGAAGTCTTCGAACTTCCAAAACAAGAATCTGTTGAGCTTTAGAGTTTTCTAAACAAAAAATGTCAGTCCCCGAATATTGTCATCTTGATTTGCATATTTGTGTCACTTTTGTGTTAAGTGTGGCTACATGCAAGTGAAGCTTTCCTAAACTTACTTTGATGAAGAATTACTTACAATCAACGATGAAGAATTTAGAACTCATTAATTTGGCTATTTTATCTATTGAACAAGACGTAGTGGAAAAAAACTTGATTTTTAAAAATATTATCTATAGTTTTCTGGCGAGAAAGCACGTGAGATTCACTTGTATTATCTTTTTTTTTTTTTTTGTAAAATCGATTCTTTGCGAAATAGCAATGCTTAAATAATGAATACACTTTATTTTGAAATTAGAAACTTTTCGCTGTTTTAAAACTTTTTTTTGGAGGGCATCATGAGGAACTGCCGCACAGGGCATCAAATACCCTAGTTACGCCACTGGATCACCGTAATATCATACTTGTATGGAATAAAATGACACGTTCCTGAAGAGAAATCTGACGTACGTAACATCTAGTCAACTGTACAATCCTATTGGTGAAGATGAAATGTATTCTTGAAATGTTGTTGTAGATATCTCTCGCTTTTTAAACATTGGTAATGATGTCGTTTGGATTAAAATAGAAATAATGTAAATACAACGGTTTTCGTGTAGGCTATTTGAAACCCACTTTGTCAGCACGTTGCTGTCAATTCTATTTTAGCTTAAATAATTTCCTGCGTGCTTATTATTCTTTTGTTTTTCAGTCGTTAAAAGCCATACATCTGGGTAGGCCTATCATACATTTTTACCTTATCGTAGTATAATAATGATTACATTAAAACATCCTAGACCCAACACAACCAGAGCTAAACAAAAATGAAAACAATTCCTGCGTCACACAGTTCAAGTCAGGGACTAAAAAATGTAAAACACATCAAATTAAATGGGAGCTTCTAAACCTTAAAAATAAAACAGTCGGTTAACGGTCGTTGACTTGTAGCACCAAATTGTTGGTAGACAATTGTATGGGTATTATATTTTAATTTAGGGTTAAAAACTTGAATTAACTAGAAAAACTTCTTTGTTAACAAAATTAAATATAACTTTTATTACAATATAGACACGTTCAACTTGAAATAAATGTAGTAGACTTTAGTAATACTATAAAACGGTATTTACAACTAAATCTATATATATAGCACCATGGGTGCCCGCAAGGGGTTGCAAGGGGGTGGACTTGCATATTAATATATAGCACGAATTAGAAAAAACTGGGGAAAAAATGTAATATAAGTATCATAATTATGTCCCATAAATGCTTGAATGCTCTAAATGATGATTTTCAGTTTGACTGCCTTAATTAATAGTTTAAAAAATATACCTTTACATACACATCTAAAGGCCTCAGGAGGCGTAGTCATTATAGATCTAGATCTACATTACAAATTACAGAAATAGATCTAGAATTTGTATCCAGACCTATAACAATTTCGAATATATTTTAGATGTAAAATCTAATCTTTAGCCTCTTACTAGGCCTTAATATTTTAATTCAACTAGATTTTAGACCTTATTAACTGTCTTAACTTAGCCTGTAGTACCACAAGATCTACTACTCTAGATATAGAATAAATATCTACATCTATATATAGATCATTTATTAGAGAGATAGAGAGAGAGAAAAAAAGAGACACTTTAGGTCTCTAGATCTACTCTAGATTATTTTTTAAATATAATCTAGATCTAGATAATATCTAATATCTAGATTCAGCCTAAATCTATGTGTTACTGGATCTCGTGTAGATTTAGATGTAAATCTGATCTAGAATAGATTTAAATTTATAGATAGATCTAGATAAAGATTTAAGTCAAGACTAGAACTTGAATCTAGATCTAGACCTAGAAGATCAAATAGACAGTAGATCTGGATCTACATTCAAGATCAAGTTTTCAAATAAGTCCGTACCAGAATTTAGACATCCTTGTCCTTACTAAATTCTATTCTTTTTTTTTTTTTTTTTTTTGAAATCAAAGTGATAAAGACATATCGGGAAAATGTTTTGGCATGATTATAAATTACCCTTGTCATTGAATAAAGGAAGCATTAGCGCTAAGCTTAACCAAATGTAGGCCACAAAAGGACGAAATATAAACAATAAATACATTTTGTATTCAATATTTTCTTAAAACATTAATACAAAATAATGACGATTTATATTGTCGGAATTTTGACTTTGCGGAACAAAATAAAAGTGTTAATGAGGAACGGCGTAACATGTGAGTTTTTATTTTCTTTTATGTTTTAGCGGGACGGTTCAGCTTAATGCGGAACAGTAGGCTCATCTGCAAGTAGCACATAAAACTGCACCATTTCTAATAGAAAAAAAACAACAACGTTGGAATCTCTGAGAACTTATAAGTTTGAGTAGGATGATCAAAAATAAAAAATTTTGTGATGATCTCTTACTCTAAAAAAATATATCTACCATAACAGCTTGTCTGAAAATGGATGAAGTTTTTAAGAATCTGTTTATCAAGAGCTAAAAAAACATTTTCTAATCAACGCGCGCGTTCGAGGCGTAAAATCCTTCTTTGTCTCTGTAATGTTGTTAAAATACAGTGCAGGATGCGCAAAGACCTGTTTTGAAGTCGTTGTTACTTTAGTACAGTTCCATGGTTTAATAAATTAACAGACGTTCAGGAACATTTTGCCCACCGTCTTCTAAGTCTAGATCATTAGAATTTTATATACATACTTAACCAGGATTTTTTTCTTGGGTACATAAAAGTATTTTAAAAAAATATCTTACTTGTTTACATTTTGTTAGCGGCTCCCTTAAGGGAATAGCCGCTATTAGTTTTGTGTTTTCTGTCTGTCCGTCCGTCCCATTTAGATCTCAGAAACTAGAAAAGTAAATGAAAATCAGACACCATGATGCTTTAAACCTTTCAAAGTTCTGATGCAATGGCTACTTTTTTCTTTTCTGAAAATGAACCATTGAATTTTAAAAGTAACTTTGCAAGAATATTTTTCATAAAAATACATCACTATCAAATGAAAAACTTCAGGGGAGGTATGTTTTTTAAAAAGGTCTCAGACTTCTTCATTAATAACTCAAGCATCAGCCATAGATTTTTGCATTGTTACAAAAAAATTGCATCTAAGGTCACAATGGAAAAGTATCAGTGACTCATTATTTATAACTAACATTGAATAATTAATGAAATACTAATTAAACCTCTTTTCTTTTTAAAGATTTTTTTACGAACTTTGCTTTAGTTGTAAGTTTACAAAAAAAAAAAAAAAAAAAAAACGACTACTCTTATAACATGCAGTCCTGAGTTTTGACATATCCTCATTATAGACTTGACGACAATCTCTCATCAGACTAAATAGAGCTCAGGTCTAGAGTTATATTAAAAGCGTGTCGGACGTGAACAGCATAATGTACACTATTACCAATACTAGACCTAATCCTGATCATATCAGTCTAGATAATTAATTCCCAAGGTGGTCTATATAGACCCCCAGGGGTCCACGAAGACTTCCAAGGGGTCTACGAAAATGAAAAAATAAATTGGGAATCTATGAGATGTTCACGGGGGTCTACGATAATAGATTTTATTTAAGCAGGTCGTGACTTTAATTTTTACATCGCATTAATGTAATTCTTGACACTAATATATAATTTGTACCTTAGTTAATCCTTAAAATATTTATCCTGCTATTCAAAAGAAAAATTATTGTATTTAATTTCAATAATTATTTAAATAACTTAATTTTGTAAGTAATGTTTAGCAAAAAAAAAATGTAAACTGTATAGCGTTGATTATTGAAAATTGTTAATTCCTTCTTTATCTAACATGCCAATTGCCTTTTTATGACGATATGAAACTAATTACGCTGGATGATCATCTGAGACAATGTCACCCTGATAAAAAAATTAGAAAAACTTTCGAACATTCAAAGATAAAGTTCCAAATAGACACACAAAATAACTCTTCGACATCATATAGAGAAGATGATGGTTTGTGGGCGTCTTACAATATCTATTTACTTATAGTAAAATAGGGTGGTAGCGGTTAGGCGCTTGGCCTTCGAACCTAGGGTCCTGGGTTCGAATCTCGGTGAATTTTGAATTTCAGGATTTTTATGGCTCCCCTGAGTCCACCCAACTCTAATGGGTACCTGACTTGAGTTAGGAAAATTAAAGGCGTTTGGTCGTTGTGCTGCCCACATGACACCCTGCTCGTTAACCGTTGGCCAAAGAAACAGATAATCTTAACATTTTATGACAAAATACGGAAAACGTTAAAGGTAATGTGAGCTAGCGCTCCTAGATCTAATTTTTTATCTATTTATTTCGGTATTTTAATTTTTGTAAACTATCTAGGCTAGTGCTGAGTGCATGCCTGTCTCCCGCCAGCTCTTTAACTCTAAAGTTAGTGTAGATGAGTCATAACCTGGCTCTATAAATAGAACGGATGTTGCCGTGTCTTGTCCCTTTTTCCGGTGTTGACCGCTGGTCAGTGCTTGATTAGCTGGTCTCTGTGACCAAGCAGTGAGTTAGAAAGTTATTTTTAGTGTTGTTCCTGTGTGGACGTTCTCTGTGTGGACTGCCTGTAAGTTGAGAAATTGTTTTATTTTTATTTGATATATTTTAATTAGGATTGATTGTTGTTAGATTGTTTTGATGTAAACGGATTAGTGCCGTGCATCACCGGCTTAATTACTCAGCCATTGTCTATGATGGAACCGGAAGCTCCATTAATCTGGATAGCGTCACCCCTCCCCCCCCCCCAGCTATCCCTAATAGTCCCCTTGTTGCTTTTCTATACTATGTCTATGTGAGCTTGCGCTCCTAGAGCTATATTTTTATATATTTTATTTTTATAGGCTAGTGCCAAACTTATTATTTCTACTTCCGCTTTTTGTGTATAAAAAGTGATGCCACGCTGTTTTAAAACAGTTCAGTGTACAGTTGACCAGTGGTCAGTACCATATCTGTCTGTGTGACAGCTGAATATCGTTGTGGTCTGTCGTCTAATTATATTTTTGTTTCTGTACCTGGGACGGCCTGCTGTGTAACTGCTGTGTTACTGCTTTTAACTGCTGCTGTTGAATATTACTGCTAATAGCTGCTGTTTATAACTGCTGTTGTAGATCTATTGAAATCTATTCTAATTCTAGGGAATCTAGGATCTAGTGTTATGTATATTGTTTCTTTATTATCACCTTAGTAAACTTAGTTATATTTATACATTTATAGTCTGTTTCTCAGTTCTGTTCTTAGTGAATAGTAAGGTACTGAGCCTAAGGATAAGATATTCTTGTTTTAGTGTTAGTATTATGAGTGTAATAGTAGGATATTGTAGATCTAGACTAGTTTATTGTAGTGTGTTTGTGTAGATCTAGGTCTAGTGTAGTAGTTGTAGTGATTTAGTTAGATAGTTGGTTTGATCAGTTTGTGTTAGTTATTTTGGTTCGTTTGTTAGTCAAGTTAGTGTTTGTAGTGGTGTAGATTTAGAGGGTAGTTTATAGTGGTTAGTGTATATATTATATTTTATTATTATTTGATTCCATGTAAATAAAGTTTCTTTTTGTTTTATTTATCGTAAACTAAAGTTTGTTATCTTGTTTTCACTTAGTCAAGTTAGTATAGTTAGTTGTCTGGTTACTTAGGTGACTCTAGCCCCTTGGTCACCATACCGAGGTGCACAGATTGAGCCCACCCAGTAGCGCTAACATCTGCCTACTGTTAGGTAAAATTTTAATGTTGAGCAGCAGAGAATAGGCCCTCCCACTCGCGCCTGCCTGACCTGCTCACATTTTTGGTGTCAGAAGTGGGATCTGTGCTTGAGTGACCAGACTTGTATTTTTTTATTGGGATAGATTAGGTTTGCGTAGGAGTTTAGGCATTGATAGGCGGTATAGATAGTGTATAGTTCAGTTTTTCTTTGGGCGTTTGTTAGAGAGGTTATTAGGCTTTAGTTTTGTTGAGTAGTTACGTAGATGAACAGCGAGGCAGCAGCAGCAGCAAGAATGCAGCCGTCTCAGACAGTGGTTGTGGTGCCAAGAACGGAGTGGAACATTCGACGCTTCCATGGCGATGGCCCAGCCAGGGAAGTCGAAGAGTTCCTTCAAGATATAGAGAGAGCCTGGAAGTCCCAGCACATACAGCAGCCAGATGAAAAGTGTGAGTTCCTGATTTCTCATCTGGGGGAGTCAGTGAAGGCTGAGCTTGGTTTTTACCCTCAAGCAACCAGGGAGTCTCCAGAGGCACTGACCCAACTGTTACGGTCAGCCTATGGTGAGAGGAGGAGTGTCTCTCAGCTTATGGGAGAACTCTACCGCATCAGTCAACGCCGAGGAGAGCTTATTCGCTCCTACTCGCATCGGATACAGCAATCGTTCAAAGCAGTGGTAGACAGACAGAGAGCCCTTTCAGCGGCAGTCCTTGATGAAACTGTCCTGAGAGATCATTTTGTGGAAAATCTCAACGACAGAGCCCTTAGGAGAGATTTACTAGAGAGGCTGCTTGAACGACCAGACATTAGCTTTTTGTCCATAAGGGACATAGCCATCAGATGGGCTGAAGATGAACATGTAACCTCTCAAGCCACAACATAGGTGACATGCAGTGAGATAAAGATTGAAGGCCAGCTAGCTGCTCTCTCCAAGCAAGTGGAGGAGCTTGCAGCCCAGATTGTGCGCCTACAATTTTCAGGGCCACAGAACTATAGCTGTCCCCACTGCAACAACCATCAGCCCGATCACATTAGCAGCAATGTGAGACAGATATCCTCACAACCGGGTAGGCAACCAAAGCGCACCTTTAGCCAGAAGAGGCCAATGAAGAAAAACAGGAAATGCTACACATGTGGCAAACCTGGCCATCTTGCAAGAAATTGCAGGCTGCAGAACAGGTTCCAAGGTCAGCGAAAGAAGCCAGGGAACCGGGATCACCAGCAACACCCTTCTAGAAGCAACTGCTCGAATTGTGGAAGCCGGGACCATTTCACCCGAGCTTGCCCTGATGTCACTGCAGCATTGAATCACGTTCAGGTTGCCTCAGTGGAACAACCACAGGCAGTACAACTGCAACCTGCCCCCAAGCCAACAGAATTGCCAGTTGAGGTGCCACAGAATCCTAGGCGATCCAACACTGCTCCTGATTCAATTGTTCGCAGAAACCAACCTGCAGTGGCAGAAATGATGTCGATTCATTCAGAAGTTGCCTCACCTGACACTTCCAGTAATCATGCAGAAGGAGGTAGGGAAACAAATCCTTTCCTACAGTTTCATCCGGTCCAACCAGAATCCACCTGGCTTTCCCATGAGGTTCCTGAGTTGCAGAAGAAAAGGAACGACCTTCTGAACATTGGGTGCAGAGTTCTTGTGGAACAGAGAGTCAGAGGCCAGGGAAGAATGTTCATGCAGTATGAACCCTCTTGTTTCGTAATTACTGCAGTACCCAAGTATGCTTCTGGCTGGTACATGGTGGAGGCAGAAGACGGCAGTACTTACCGATATGTAAGAGAGGAGGAAATGAAGTTTGTTTCCTCACCATACTAGCACAATTCTTCATTTGTATATTTGTAATTTTTATTTAATATGTTGGTTGCATTCCAATGTATCAAGATGTATTAGTTTGTAATAACTCTATGAGTACATGTTATCTACATGTGTATTTGAAAGCTTTTTTTTCAAAAGTTTAGTAGTTGCTAAACCTATTTCAGAATGTACAGAATCAAGAGTATTTTCTTGTGTTTTTAGCTGATGAAGTGTATATTTTTTTTGCTTTTGTCCTTGTAAAGAAATATAATTTAAGTCATGTCATGGAGATGTATATTTTTGTGTGAAATCGATTTTAGTGTGTATTTTCTTTGATGGTATAATATGTCAGCAGTATGTATGTAATGCATTTTAAGTAGTTTGTTAGTATTTTGTTTTGCGAGGACGCAAAAATTTAAGGCGGGATGAATGTGAGCTTGCGCTCCTAGAGCTATATTTTTATATATTTTATTTTTATAGGCTAGTGCCAAACTTATTATTTCTACTTCCGCTTTTTGTGTATAAAAAGTGATGCCACGCTGTTTTAAAACAGTTCAGTGTACAGTTGACCAGTGGTCAGTACCATATCTGTCTGTGTGACAGCTGAATATCGTTGTGGTCTGTCGTCTAATTATATTTTTGTTTCTGTACCTGGGACGGCCTGCTGTGTAACTGCTGTGTTACTGCTTTTAACTGCTGCTGTTGAATATTACTGCTAATAGCTGCTGTTTATAACTGCTGTTGTAGATCTATTGAAATCTATTCTAATTCTAGGGAATCTAGGATCTAGTGTTATGTATATTGTTTCTTTATTATCACCTTAGTAAACTTAGTTATATTTATACATTTATAGTCTGTTTCTCAGTTCTGTTCTTAGTGAATAGTAAGGTACTGAGCCTAAGGATAAGATATTCTTGTTTTAGTGTTAGTATTATGAGTGTAATAGTAGGATATTGTAGATCTAGACTAGTTTATTGTAGTGTGTTTGTGTAGATCTAGGTCTAGTGTAGTAGTTGTAGTGATTTAGTTAGATAGTTGGTTTGATCAGTTTGTGTTAGTTATTTTGGTTCGTTTGTTAGTCAAGTTAGTGTTTGTAGTGGTGTAGATTTAGAGGGTAGTTTATAGTGGTTAGTGTATATATTATATTTTATTATTATTTGATTCCATGTAAATAAAGTTTCTTTTTGTTTTATTTATCGTAAACTAAAGTTTGTTATCTTGTTTTCACTTAGTCAAGTTAGTATAGTTAGTTGTCTGGTTACTTAGGTGACTCTAGCCCCTTGGTCACCATACCGAGGTGCACAGATTGAGCCCACCCAGTAGCGCTAACATCTGCCTACTGTTAGGTAAAATTTTAATGTTGAGCAGCAGAGAATAGGCCCTCCCACTCGCGCCTGCCTGACCTGCTCACATCTATTTGTTAATATTTTATTATCTTTTGTTTCTAAAAGTATTTCCATTAATATTATAATGTAAAAAAATGAACAAATGTTGAGCAGCAGTAGGCTACTCACATTTTTCTGGTGCATTTTACATGCATTTTTAAAGCTTAAAATAACGGAACTAATGCTTGGGGGGGGGGAGCTCACAGCGCTCCCCAGGACTCCCTAGCTGCCCTTTGGCGGTGTGTACTGTCTTACCACTAATTACAGGAAGGAAGTATTCTTGGATAGAAAAAACGTTTGAAAGAATGAAAGATCAGAATTTAATGAAGATTAATTACATATACACACACACTAATATAATATAATATATATATATATATATACTAGACATAGCCTATTTTACCCTCGGGTCTTTATTTGCGTATTACTGTCGATATAGTCACTGAGAGTGTTTTTAAAACATTTAAACGAAATAATAATGTAATAAATAAAGCGAATGTGTAAATGTAAGAATAGTATAAATGAAGCCATCAAATCAAAATAGCTAATCTACTTAAATCCATTTTTTTCAAATTAAAACATTTGCTTGTAGGCCTACATATATTTGATTAAAATTTGAAATGAATAGACTTAATTTTGTATGTTCATGTGTTAAAGTATAAAGTAGATCTTGAGGTAGACATCTAGATCTAGAATAATCTAAATCTAAAAATTGGCTTTTATAGAGTTCATTATGTGCTGCGTGAAGGCTTTGCTCTGCGCGTGCGTGACCTTTTTTTATGAATGAATATAGGCCTATCTCAACACGGCTACGCAGCTTTAGCGAACAGCGAACGAATGTATTAAAAATGCTTTAGAAACACAAATTTGAATGTTAATTTGATTAAAATATGAAATGAATGGACTATAATTAGTATGTTCATGTGTTAAAGCATAAAACTATCTTTGCGAAAAGAAGTTTTATCATCTTAGAGATCAATAAGATTTTTATACCTAGGAAAAGAGTCAGTAGAGAGATGTGTTAATGTGTAACCATTTGGTAATGTCTAATGAAAGAATATGCATATTGATATCTAAATTCGCAGATATAAATAACGAATTAATGTAAAAATGCTTTTGAAACACAAATTTTAAGGTTAATTTTATTAAATAATGAAATCAATAAACTATATTTTGTATTTTCATGTGTCAAAAAAACAAAACAACTATAAGTGCAGAGTTTAGTTCTTAAAATTAGATCTAGATCTAAATCCTTTCGATCTTTTCTCGTGTCAACATTGTAAACATGGCCTAGATCCATAAAATACTATAGCTGTAATAGAGTTGGTTTTCTTTTTGTTTGAGGATCTTAAGTTTGTTTTAGGGGAACAATACATACACTACGGTCTAAGTTGGCACCCAAGGAACATTTCTGCCAAGTTTTATCAAGATTGGTCAAGCGGTTTTTTTTTCTATACGCGGACATACATACATACATACATACACCAAACAGTCTACTTTATATATTAGATATATATATATTTATATATTTATATTTATATATTAGATATATATATGTGAGCTTGCGCTCCCAGAGCTATTTTTTTATATATTTTATTTTTATAGGCTAGTGCCAAACTAATTATTTGTACTTCCGCTTTTTGTGTATAAAAAGTGATGCCACGCTGTTTTAAAACAGTTCAGTGTACAGTTGACCAGTGGTCAGTACCATATCTGCCTGTGTGACAGCTGAAGATATTTGTGGTCTGTCGTCTAATTATCTTTTTATTCCTGTACCTGGGACGGCCTGTAAGTGTAGAAATATTTTATATTTTTTACTAGATCTATACTATGTGTAAGGTAGTTGTTTTATTTTCTACTTGGACTATTTGTCATAATAGTTGGCAACATGCTGTACGGAAGATGGCGGCGTCCTTCAGTCCTAATAGAATATAGATCTAATATAGTTTTGCATTTATGTATTGCAGGCTATTATTACTGCTGTGTTACTGCTTTTAACTGCTGCTGTTGAATATTACTGCTAATAGCTGCTGTTAATAAATGCTGTTGTTAGATCTATTCTAATTCTAGGGAAGCTAGTGTTACTTTGTTTCTGCTATTGATAGTTTTGTTATTGTTTCTGTAGATCTATTCTAGATCTAATTCTAGGGAAGCTAGTGTTACTTTGTTTCTGCTATTGATAGTTTTGTTATTGTTTCTGTAGATCTATTCTAGATCTAATTCTAGGGAAGCTTAAGCCTAAGCTAGTGTTATTTTGTTTCTTTATTATCGCCTTAGTAAACTTAGTTATATTTATAGTCTGTTTCTCAGTTCTGTTCTTAGTGAATAGTAAGGTACTGAGCCTAAGAATAAGATATTCTTGTTTTAGTGTTAGTGTTATGAGTGTAATAGTAGGATATTGTAGATCTAGACTAGTTTATTGTAGTGTGTTTGTGTAGATCTAGGTCTAGTGTAGAAGTGTAGGGATTTAGTTAGATAGTTGGTTTGGTTAGTTTGCTAGTGTTTGTAGTGGTGTAGATTTAGAGGGTTTTAGTTAGTTGATGGGTTCAGCAGTAGTGATTAGTCAAGTTAGTGTATATATTATTTTTTATTATTGATTGATTTTTGTATGTAAATAAAGTTTCTTTTTGTTTTATTTATCGTAAACAAAAGTTTGTTATCTTGTTTTCATTTAGTTAAGTTAGTTTAGTTTAGTATGTCTGGTTACTTAGGTGACTCTAGCCCCTTGGTCGTAGACTGAGGTGTCACAGATGAGCCCACCCAGTAGCGCAAACATCTGCCTACTGTTGGTAAATTTTAATGTTGAGCAGCAGAGAATAGGTCCTCTCTCTCCCACTCGCGCCTGCCTGACCTGCTCACATATATATAAATTGCGGAGTGGGTAAAAATCCCCCTTAACCGAAAATATATGACATGCAATTTGTGGGCCGGTTTATATGGTAATGCCCTGGCCGATTTTGATACCCAGTCCGCCCCTGCCCTATTAGCTTTGTCTTTCTGTATGTCACCTGTCACAATCAGGCTTAAAAAAATATGAAGAGATCTTGAAAAGTTGATTTCTCTTTTTAATAAACAAATAATTGTATTATTAGCAAAAATCTCATTATCGATAATAGGCTGTTCATTTTTAAAGACTAAAACAACAATACCAAAAGATTATCTAAAAATCGCTTTTCTGATTATATAACATGTAGTTTTCTAACCAAAAGTTCCAACAGCCTCTTTATAGATAATAGTTTATTCAGTTTGTTTTCAATTGATTCTTTGAGATTCTATTTCATGCCGATTGGCCGCATCTGAGTTTGTATGATACACACATACTCTCTATGTAATCTTTAGAGTCGTAAAAATAATGTTGAAAATAAACATGGATTGCATTTTTTATAACTTCAACAAAAGATTATACCCAAATTATTTTAAATTTATTATTATTATTTATTATCGTTATTAAAGAGTGACAATTTTTCGGCATCGTCAAATAGTGCACATTTTTCCGATGACCCTATTTTCTGGTGTCCCATTTACCGGTGGCCAATTTTCCTATGTACATTATTGTAACGCTATGGAAAATGAAAAAAATACAATTAGGGAATATGTGAACCGAACAGGCTGAAGCCATGTGTAGAAATGTGTATGAGAGGAAAATAGTAATTCTAAAAACTTTAAAGGGAAACTCCGATAGTTTTTCAAATTTTAGTTATTGACATATTTAAATTCTGCGTAAAAAGTTGTAATAGTAAACATTATATCATTTTTTATTTAAATGCTCGGAAAATGTTATATTTAATAAATTAGACAGAAAATTCTCCACGCCCCCCAAAAAACGGGGTTCTGCGAGATGTTTTTAGTTTTTAAAAACGTGACGTCACAAGGGTGCTGGCTAAATTTAGATCTAGACCTATATAACCGATAAACTCTCTAGTCTAGATCTAGACCTATCAGATCGCATTTATTGTTACGCTTCACAGCTAGATCTAGTCTCCACGTTGATTTATAATCGGTCATTGTTTATAAATAATATTCTAGATCTAAACCTCTATTTCTACTTGAAGAAAATTAAATATTGTTTTTCAGCTTGTTGCAGTAGTTCCAATCACAAATACAAAGATAAAATCAGCAAGTATGCTGATACAGAAATTAGTGTCTCTTTTCATTTGTTTCCAAGAGATGAACTTGAATGAAGTTTTAAAGGGAAAATGGGAAAAATTTATTCGCCTGAAGAGCAAATATTTTACAAAGGCATTAGCTAATTCCTGTTTATGCTCAAACCATTTTGAGAGAAGCTGTTTCAGCAACTTCATTGCTGTGGAAATGGGATTTGAAAAAAATTGAAGTTAATACCAGGTGCAGTACCAACAATACATTGGATTTCCAGGCCAAAGAATTCAATTAATGATACTACTGAGACATTAAAAAAAAACTGAAGTTCATAAATATAAATGAATCAGATTTGTGAGCTAGAAATTTACTACGAATACTAGATCTACTATTAAATTTCTTATTTAATAAGTAGATCTATCGTCTACGAAACTCAATTCCAACTTTTTAACTTTTGACCTTGGGGGTGTGTCTCGCCGGCTGAGCCAGCGTCAAGCTCTCATCACTTTTTCCAAGTCAACCAATGTTAGGTCAAAACGGCACAAAAAAATCATTACTTTCTTACTGTCAAACATACAGTCATAATTTATACACCATTAGAAATTTCTTTTAAAGTATTTTAATGATGTACTAACGAAAATTTTTTTTATCAAAGATAATTTTTTTTCCTCGTCCTCGTATAACTTGGCGCTTCCCTATCTATAGGATTTGAGTGCACCTTCGTGACGTCACACAGAAATTCAGTGAAAATCTGACTGTTTTGGATGCGCAGAAAAATTATGTCACAAAAACATCAATTACTAAGTTATTCTTGCAAATAAAAAAAAAAAGAATAATATATTCATTATCTATAAATCAAAACACATATTATATCAAAAATTGTCAAAACCATCGGAGTTTCCCTTTAAGCGCTGAACTTTGGATGGAATTTGTATCCAAGCTTATGACATTTTATCATTATAACTGACCTTTTAATTCCTCGACGAACAGAAATAACGGAAATAATGCGTTGGGGTTAGGAAGATGGGTCGAGCATATTAAACTTTACATGGCAAATAATTAGAATAAAACAAAAATACACTTTTAATTGTTGCAAATAATAAAACTGAAAAAGTAAATTGAAACTTTTTAAAAATGATTTTCTAAGCATATAGAATGTGAGTGAATAGATTATAGTCATTATTGAATCAATAAGTTTTTAAATCTGATAAAAGATGAAATGATTATTTTCAAGAATAAAATGAATGATGCTTTAGTCTAACATGTAGGTGCATATAAGTTTCAACAGGTTTCAATAGCTTCTCCATCGTGATCCTTCGATAGCCCCTTTGTATGAAATTGGGGTGACGCCTCTGGACGTAGGACCCCTCTTGAAAAGTGGCATTGGTGAGACAGCACTACGTCTACGGTGTCCATAATAGTCGTCATCGTCATCAATGCTCTCATCATTGTTATCAAAACTGTCCGGTATCATCAATGTACCGGCTATCAGAATAAGTGTCATGCCAATAACTGTTAGTCCCAGAGAGAAAGAGACAACAAAAGGATCAGGTACGGATGTGATGAAGACTACCATGCCAACAAAACTGCAAGCTCCTAAAGACAAGAAAAAATTATTTCTCAATTAGAAATGTTCTGAGTAGTATCATTTTTGTTAGTCTTTATGAGGTGAAAACATTTTGACATGAATTTTTGATTATTTTCAGGCGGAATAGCGTTTAGCCAATTAAATAAATAATGTAAAAATAAATAAAAACAAGGTTACAAAGACAGTTTGTGTGGAAACATAAACTCAAAATCGGCCCCCGAAGTGGTCCACCCAGGCAGGTAAAATTGCAGGTTTCAATATTTTCCGAAAGAACATCAGAATAAAATGCTATCAGAGAGAAATGACAGAATAAAGGAGAAAGAAGGTTGACAGATCTTGTGTTGTGCCCAAGCGGTCCAGCAGACCAAAGGATAGGCAAAAGTGATTGTGAAGTTAGATGTGACCCTGGCCTAACTGATGAATTACAATGAATATCCAATTGATCTAATTATTTTGTAAAGGGTCAATCTTTTATTCAAATCTTCAAGAAAAAAAAAACATTTCCGTAAAAAAAAAGAAGATTTAAACAAGGTTACAAAAGACAGTTTGTGTGGAAACACAAACACAAAATCGGCCCCCGAAAAGGTCCATCCAGGCAGGCTTCAATATTTTCAGAAAGAACATGCAAATGAAATTATATCAAAGACAAATGAGAGATAAGAATGGAGAAAGAAGGTTAACAGATCCTGTGTAGTGCCCCAACGGTCCCGCAGATCAAAGGATAGGTGAACGTGAATGTAAAGTTACTTGTGAACCTGGCCTAACTAGTTCCCCTTTTAGACCTTGTGGTCTATAGGACAGATGATGTAAAGTTCATCTGTTTTTGTGGCCTACGATTAGCGAGGGTGTCATGTAGCCAGCACAACGACCAACCGCCTATACTTTTCCCCAACTAATGTCAGGTACCCATTAGAGCTGAGTGGACTCAGAGGCGCCCAAAGATTCCAAAGTTGAAAATCCCAGTCTTCACCAGGATTTGAACCCGGACCCCCAGTTCGGAAGCCAAGCGCTTTACCGCTCAGCCACCGCGCCTCTCTTGGCCTAACTGATGTCTTATAATTGATCCAATTGTTTTGAAAAGGTTCAATCTCTTATTCGAATACTCAAAAAAAAAAAATTAAAAAAAATTTTCCGCAATAAAGAAATGTTCATAAAAATGAAGTTTATAAGATTACTATTCATTTTAAATTGGGTTCAACTTATAATGCATACTAATTAGCTTTTTCTCTTTAAAAAACTGCTTGCATAACTGATTTTAAAAATTAGATTTTTCGCTTTCAGAAAAAAAAGTAGCCGTTGCATCAGAACTTTGAATGGTCTAAAATATTGTGATGTCGGATTTTCAATATCTTTTCTAGTTTACGAGATCTAAACGGGACGGACGGACAGACGGTCAGACAGACAGACGGACAGACATTTCGCACAAAACTAATAGCGTCTTTTCCCCTTTCGGGGGCCGCTAAAAATTCACACTTACTTGACTTAGCAATACAAATGCAAAAAAAAAAACAACAAAAAATCTCAAGTGAAAAATTTAATTTTTAAATTCAACTATGCAAGCAGTTTTTTTCATTAAAATTACACCATTTTTACACCTATTCACTATTAATAATAACAAACACGGGTGGCTATTTAGTATGGGATATTGCTATTTACCATATTTTTAACACATGTAAGCAAACGGATTTAGATTTTTTGTCAAAAAATATTTTTATACAACTGTAATGCTAAGTTAAGTACGTTCTGTCAAATAACTACTACATTTACAAAAAGAAATGTTTATTTTTATTTTGAAGAGAAAAAATCGATTTAGTATGCATATAACTGGAGCATAATTTAAAACAACAATTAATAAGTAGTCTTTTCTTTACGAATCTCACTATCCAGACTCACAACGTAAAACACCATACACCACCAACTTAAAGAACTTGACAAATCAGGGCTCCAAAATAACGTAAAGGTTTAATGTCCATAAATAACAGCCAATACTGTACAATTGGCAGCACGTAGAACAGTACAAATAGCTCTGCGATAACACCGTGTTGCCGTATCAACACTTGCACTGGCCTCTCCGTCTCGTTCCGGGCTTGCACTGGGTTCAACAGTTCGGGACTGACTTCACACACTTGGGCTCGTTGTGTCGGACTTGATCACAGGCCAAGATCAAGACGCCGTTCGTCTCAACTGTACTTGACAGTACTCCGCACTGAACCGTCGTAATGCTCCGTACAGAACCACACAGTTGAACTGTGCTGTAGTCGACCGTGTTCTGAACTCCTGTTGTGAACCCGCATTCTGAACCGTCTTGACTGCGACACCTCCGCTCTTATATAGGGTCCCTACTGGCCTTCTCGAACCGGACAGAACGCCGCTCGACGTTTCTAGGTGGTCAGATGACTACAACCCTCGTGACGCTCCTGAGCTCTGTTCACGACGTCGATCCTTCCCGGACCGCCGTCGATCCTTCCCGAACCGCCGTGTTGACACTCGTCTCGGCTGACCGTCGTAACTCGTCACGGTTGACCGCTCGTCTAGCGCTGGCCTGGGGCGATTTGCGTCGGCTGACTACACTCACACCACTACCCCCATCTGTGCTACCACCAGGTTTATAACAATATTATCGCGTTAACTGAAGGGGCAGCAGGACTTTCGACAGTATCACTAAAGGATCATCTATCTGCAGTGTAACCAGTTATTTTAGGCTTTGCAAGCTCTAGCATCTTTAAGTAAACTAACATATATTTAATTGTAGTGTAGTTAGGGTGCTTGAGTTAATGAGCCCAGAACCAGGGGTTGGATTGGTCCAACTAGTTCCAGCTTTAATTTGGAGGCCAGGGGCTTTTTTTTTGCTTCCAGTCAGTTGTGACCAATATGGAAAAGGCTCATCCATAAATTATGGATGATGTCCATCAACTTGTTAGGAACTGTACTGCCGATTGCGATAAGGAATAAGTATTTTTTGAAGGCGGCATGGCGACAATAGAGGATTCGATGCACACAAACCAGATGCCCGCTACTTGCTGTGCGGGGCCTGATTTGTTTGGTCTGCTCCGCCTGCTATTATTTATATTTGGTTAGTATGTCATGAATTGTGTGTTAATTCAATTAATAGTGTTATAAACCTGGTGGTGGCACAGATGGGGGTAGTGGTGTGAGTGTAGTCAGCCGACGCAAATCGCCCCAGGCCAGCGCTAGACGAGTTACGACGGTCAGCGAAGTCGAGTGTCAACAGGACGCTTCGGGAAGGATCGCCGTCGTGAACAGAGCTCAGGGGCGTCACGAGGGATGTAGTCATGTGACGAAGCTAGAAACGTAGAGCGATGTTCCGTCCGGTTCTAGAAGGCCAGTAGGGACCCTATATAAAGAGCGGAGGTGTCGCAGTCAAGACGGTTCAGAAAGGAGGTTCACGACAAGAGTTCAGAACACGGTCGACTACAGCACAGTTCAGCGGTGTGGTTCTGTACGGAGCATTGCGACGGTTCAGTGCGGAATACTATCAAGTACAGTTGAGACGAACGGCGTCTTGGTCTGTGATCGAGTCCGACACAACGAGCCTAGTGTGTGAAGTCAGTCCTGAACTGTTGAACTCAGTGCAAGCCCGGAACGAGACGGAGAGGCCAGTGCAAGAGTTGATACGGCGGTACGGTGTTATCGGAGAGATATTTGTACAGTATTGGCTGTTATTTATTTAACTATTAAATTGTTAGTTACTTTGGAGCCCTGAGTTTTCAAGTTCTTTAAGTTGGTGGTGTATGGTGCAGTTTGCAGAGAGCCTGGATAGTGAGATTCGTAACAATAATTTGGATTTTTTAAATATTAAACTCCTTCAAGATTATTTCTACGTTTGGTAATTGGGTCTTCGGTCTGAAAGTATTTAACCCCAGCGTCACAAATATATTTTGAAAATATGCAGGCTTTAGAAACATAAAACATGTCGTATGAGCTATACAGAAAAATGTATGAGTATAAATGTATGAGTATAAATGTATGAGTATAAATGTATGAGTATAAATGTATGAGTATAAATGTATGAGTATAGACGAGACCTTAGATTTTTTGGTAGGTAATAAGTTGTCTCTTGATTTTTTTGTTTGATATATACATTTCATTTACCTGCCACGTAACACAAAACCATAATAACAGCAGCTCCTGTTGGAGTCCTCATTCCTTCTGCACACATATAGATAAACAAGAGGACCATAGTGAAGAAGGCTAAACAGAATGTGATGGTCTCCATCGCTCTTACCGCATTGAACGTAGCTAAAGAATGAAAAAATGAATTTATATACATTTAACATCTTTTCAAATAGTTCCCTATAAAGCTAAAATAATGCAATACGTTAGTGAAAGAGCGATAGAAGTAACAACTCTAAAATGCTTGTTTACTTATGTATCTGGACCTAAATAATGTGAAAGTTTAGCAGCTAAGTTGTTTAAAGTGTGGAATTGCAACGTCTGGCACCCATAAATCACCGCAAAAGAACTGACTGGAACTTCTCTTTCAGATCATAATTTGGTTTGAAGTATGTCCTCTGGAGCTGAATCAGCGTATGCACTAAATCAGTGGTTCCCAAACTTTTTTGTCTCATAGACCCCTTGCCATGTTTTCTGATTTTCGGTAGACCCCCGGCTTAATATTGCATTTTCGCAAATTCATCAAATTCTTTTTTTTTAAGTGTAGAAAGTCGAAGAGTGAAAAGTAATTTAAAGCTATCTTTTTTATTGATAAAATTCAAATTTAAACCAATTAAAACAACAATTAGTATGTATAATTGGAATCACCAAACACACTGTTTTTTTTTGTGTGGAGATACATCATTCGTTGCTACAGATAATATGTTTCATTTGTTGTTCTGAAGTAGTCCTTCAAACATTAAATATTTATTAATTAATTGGCCTTCAGTATTATTGTAAAAATTTTCGCAAAGGGCAGTTTCTCGTGTATTTCTTGTTTTCACGTGTGGCTCAAATATTGGGTCAGCGGAACTGTTTTAACTAACAGAAAAGGCAAATGTGAGTAACTGGCTCGTAAACGATGCTTTGGGCAGGAGGAACTCATTAGCTTTGGCTTGCAACCCACCTTGCAGAAGGAAAGCTGAATTCAAACCTCTGCTGCCTTGCAGCTATACCCAAACATGGGAAAGGTTTCGTGGGTCAAATAAGGTAAAAATAAAGGTAGTTTGCAGCAAACTCTCAATCAGAGAGTGCGACGCCACTGATCCCATACTCTATATGTCGTTTGCAAAGAATTACATAATAAACTTTTTATGTTATAACTTATATCACCGACGTACCCTTGAAATTTGTTTTATAATATCAGATGTAGGTTTGTGTAAAACAGTTATTAAAACTACTTCAACGGCTGCTAAAATCAATGTTTTATCAACAATGACTATGCCTAACAAACTGGACAGTATTAACTTCCTCCCCCGCAAAGAACAATCTACAATTTTCCAACTAAGAACAGGACACACACCTATTTTAAATTACCATCTGAACAAAATAAACTCCACACAACTCCCGCTTTGCAGACACTGCGCCCATCATGAAACCGTAAACCATATCCTCTTTGAATGCCCCTTCCTAATCCACCTTAGGCAGACCCTACTTCCACTACAGCCCAACATAACCAACTATATATATATATATATATATAAGAATTGCTCGCTTAATAGTGCAAGATGTATATATATAATGCAGAACAGTGGCGTAGCGAAGGTGTTTGATGCCCAGTGCTTAACACCACAACAAGTGAGGGTGTTTTGAGAAATAACAGGAGGTGATTTTGCATTACAATTTATCTTTGGTAAAGCTAGCTAGTCTAACAACGGATGGCGCACCAACCATGAAATGAAATGGTTTTGATGCAAAGCTACTTTCAAAAATAAGAAAGACTGTTGCTAATTTTAAATTTGCTAATTTTTTAGTGCATCATTTACCAAAAAACATTCTGCGCAAAGCAATTACAGTTCCAACATGCCATAAGATCGTTTTCAGTCGCTGTCAATTTTATTTGTGCCTGTGGTTTAAATCCTCGCCAATTTTCAATGTTTCTGGATAACATTGGACACAAATGTCACTGGTCACCTGCAAGACTTGAATTTGAAACTTCAAAGTAAAGACAAAATGGTCACAACTGCGTGTGGTGATGTGAGGTGCTTTAAAGCAAAATTATGACTGTGGATAAACCAGATATCAAGAGAAAACCTTGTTCACTTCTCAACGTGCCAGGAACTAAAAAGATTAAATACGGCTACAACATTTGGTAAAAATCTTCACCTGGAATCGTTAGTAGATGTTTTCAATGACCGTTTTCGTGACTTCGTTTCATACGAGCAAAATTTTTCGTTGTTTGTATCTCCTTTCTCATTTGCTCCTGAAAATGCTGCTGATAATGTGCAACTAGAGCTGATAGAATAGAAGTCAGATTCTTTGTTGAAATTGGTTTGGCTGTGCCAAAATTGTACAGTTATTTACCTGAACGTTACGTTGAATATCGGAAGTTTGCAAGCACTGATCTCTGTGAGCAGTTCTTTTCCATAATGAAAGCTACAAAAAAACCTCATTGCTCAAGACTATCTGATCAAAATTTTTCATCAGTGATAAAAGTGTCAGTGGTAAAAAAAAACTTCAACATGACATTAATATACTTGTATTCCAGAAAAGATGTCAAGCATCAGGACAAAGAAAATAATGCGTAATCATAGTAATTTTTAATTACCAAATAGTACTACAAATTTAGCTAAGGGACAAGGTATGCAATTAAATATTGTATTTTATTGTATTGTTTCTAATTGACATAAAACTAGTAGGCTGTTTTCAACAAATTTTTCCTGCGGCCCCTCAGGTCATAGTAAGATTTTTATGTGGCCATATACCTTAATGAGTTTGCCATGCCTGCTCCAGGCGAAATTTGTTGCTAAGAGCACCATCGAGATTGATTTCAATCTGAGGATTCAATTGTTGGAATAGCGAAACAATTCATATTCACCTACCACATCATGATCCTATTGGGTGATTATTTCTTGAACTATCACCTCCAAGGAAGAATAAATTTCAACCAGTAGCTCTTTCTTATGTGTTTTACAGAATCTTCACCTTTTTCGCTTGACTTCTTTTTATTGCTGGGAAGCGTGGTCGAAAGGCCAAGTGGGCTTGAACTTGGCTTGGCTTGGCTACCTAGAAGGGGGCTCGAGGTTCGACACCCGACTCGGGCAGAGTTGTGTTTACTGAGCGCCTAAAGGCAGCACGGAAAACAAACTTCTAGATACCCCCTCCCCCACCCACCGGTCCACAAATGAGATTGTATCAAAAGCGCTCTGAGCATGCTATAAGCATGAAAGTAGCGCTATATAAAAGCTATAATAATAATATTGTGGCCAATACCTCTTTGATATTCTGCACTAATCCTCAGATCAGAGCACATACTTTCCCTGAAGGTAATAATGGCTTGAGCGTTTCCCTTCCGACAAGCAGTTATCGATGTTTTCCATTTAAGTGTGCAATATCGAATTGACGATCATTGTTTTTGAAGTTAGACTTACCCGTCGTTTATTTCAGTTAATTCAGGGGCCAAAAATCTAAAATAGGTGAGAAAATTAAGTCTGCGTTGCAACTAACAATCCGCCTACTTAAGAGATTTTATCTTTACAATTCTTCTTCAACTCGTTCGTGATGCCCATTGAGGGCCTGATTCTGCTTTGAGAGAAAAGGAATGAAAATGATATCCAAGATTCTTTTCATTATCAGATTTTGACCTTTAGGACCCTTTGATCACCGCCGTCAACCATTTTAACCAGAGAAGACAATTTATCAGTCTGAGCTAGCACTATGAGCGCCAGCCAGACTTATCAATCTTGAGCAACGCCCATAATATTTACACAGAGGCAAAATGGATAAATTTTTAAATCAAATACAGTAGTTAGTGTTTTTTCATGTATGTCAATGTGTGCAATTTTTACTGAGAAATTTTTTGCTCAGTTTGATGCCCCTCATCAACTTGATGCCCCGTGCGACCCGCACCACCCGCACATGGCTAGCTACGCCACTGAAGCAGAAAGTAAGGCGTATGTATGTATGTATGTATGTATGTATGTATGTATGTATGTATGTATGTATGTATGTTACGAATAGAAATCAAAACCGTTTCACCAATCTTGATAAAACTTCGCATAAATGTTCCTTGGGTACTAACTTGAACCGTGACGTATGTATAGTAGCCCTGAAACAAACTTAAGACCCTCAAAAACAAAGTTGCCCAATTCTATGACAATTTTACTATTTCATAAATCTAGGCCATGTTTACATGACATGACATGTTTCTTCAGATTCTGAAAATAATTACATCCTACCCCAAACCTCGTGCAGGATGACGTGGGATGGCAGCGGGAAGGAAGCCGGACCTTCAAGAAAAACTAGCGACAGTTTACAGCGCAGGATGACGTGGGATGGCAGCGGGAAGGAAGCCGGACCTTCAAGAAACACTAGCGACAGTTTACAGCGCATGATGACGTGGGATGGCAGCGGGAAGGAAGCCGGACCTTTAAGAAAAACTAGCGACAGTTTACAGCGCAGGATGACGTGGGATGGCAGCGGGAAGGAAGCCGGACCTTGAAGAAAAACTAGCGACAGTTTACAGCGCAGGATGAGGTGTGATGGCAGCGGGAAGGAAGCCGAACCTTCAAGAAAAACTAGCGACAGTTTACAGCGCAGGATGACGTGGGATGGCAGCGGGAAGGAAGCCGGACCTTTAAGAAAAACTAGCGACAGTTTACAGCGCAGGATGACGTGGGATGGCAGCGGGAAGGAAGCCGGACCTTCAAGAAACACTAGCGACAGTTTACAGCGCAGGATGACGTGGGATGGCAGCGGGAAGGAAGCCGGACCTTCAAGAAAAACTAGCGACAGTTTACAGCGCAGGATGACCTGGGATGGCAGCGGGAAGGAAGCCGGACCTTGAAGAAAAACTAGCGACAGTTTTACAGCGCAGGATGACGTGTGATGGCAGCGGGAAGGAAGCCGAACCTTCAAGAAAAACTAGCGACAGCGCAGGGTCGTATTTAAGTACATAGGGCCCTAGACTTTTTGAAAGCCATAATCAAACTCTCAATATGAATACTTGTTTATCATAGTGATATCTAATAGTAAGCATATGTTTGAAGAAAGAACTTGGACATTTTATTTATTTTTTTTACTTTAAAAAAAGTTACAATGATTTATTATGCAAAAGATAAAAAATTATGAGCTACAGGCAGCGCACGTGAAAAGTGTTTAATTTATTCTCTTGGTGCATGTATGTTGACCAGCTCTCGCTTTTATAAAGAATAGTGTTCACTATACCATCAAGTGCGGGATAAAACAAGCATGTGCCCTGGCTCTGACACTATTCGGTATTTTCTTTAAATCCCTAGACGAGGAAATACAGGTGGAAGCCTTGAACCTGGCTTGACTTCAAGCCAACACGGAAACTGTTCTCTAAGGATACGGCATTCACCTCCCATTCGCAACAAGGATTACAAAGGGAGGTAAATGTTTTGGCAGCTGCATATCAAGAGTTCAATCCTACAATAACATTCACCAAGACTAAAAATCTAGCACAAGTGGTGGTGCAGGAAGTTACCTACCTGGGATCAACTATAAGACTTTGAAGTGACAAAAATACAAACAAAAAAAAAAAAAGATTGGAAACGCTTCTGCAGCAATGGTTGTCAATCGTAAGATTTAAAGGATTGGTGGTAAAAAAAAAATGCTGGAAAAAAAATTCGAAAAAAAAAAGTAAAAAATTATAAACCGTCTAAATTTTGAGACTTTTAAATTCTCTTTTTTTTTTAAGGCCCCTTCTTGTGGAGACCCTGGGGCTGTAGCCCACCCTGTCCTGGCTTAAATCCGGTCCTACCAGAGCGCATACCACACGATCGGGTAGCTAGCTATTCATATTACATATATTACATATATACTGACCTGTTTCATACTGTGAGGCCACTGAAGTGTCTTTACATGAACCTGAAGTACATGCAATCATTCTCCACAAACCAATATTGGTTTCTAGAGCATTGTTAGTTGTACTATAAGTCATCCAATTGGTAGTAGCCCAGCCAGCAATGTGTATTGATATTCCAACAATTAGCACCACAAGGGCTACCTTGGACCAACCGGAAGCCGGACCACACATCCTTCAATCGATTTACCTGCTAGAGAAAAATGTCATATGTGTGTGTATATATATATATATATATATATATATATATATATATATATATATATATATATATATATATATATATATATATATATATATATATATATATATATATATATATATATATATATATATTGTTATGACTTTGCCATGCGCACCGCCATCCAAGATAGTGCAGAAAGAAGGTGCGCACTATCAGTGACCAGACAAGTCGGATGTTGACATAAGAGACTAACGATTTCCGCCCAAGTCTAGAGCCATTATGGAGATGTTGTACTAAAGGCAGACGTTACTAAGTGTTTGTGATGTCCTCGTGTAAATAAACATCTATGTCCTCGTTGAGTTGCCTCACTTAAGTTATTACAATTGGTGTCAGAAGTGGGATTTAGGCAGCTCAACAAAAGGATAAGAATGACAACGCTTAGGAAGCTAGATGAACTTAGCTGTAAACAGTTAAAAGAGGAGCTCCATACAGGGAGCTGAGGATCTTCTGTGACAAAGAAAAAATGAGAGCCAGTCTTTGGCAGGCCCTTGTTGATGAAGGGGAGGATCCGGAAACATACCTGTTTGAGATAGAACCAGATATTGGTGAGGTGCTGAACACCCTGCAAAACTGGTTATGTGAACTTTGTACTTTCCAGGATTCGATGAATCATTCTATGGACAAACTGATACGTAACGTGCAAGGCCAGGTCAATCCAGAAAGAGAGAGGAGTCCATCATTCAACAACAATGAACCGTTACTCATTCAAGACTGTGGCTGTACTGATAGTTACAAAGAATGCGTCAATGTTAACAAGAAAAACGCAGATGAACAGAAAGAGACAGTTGAAGCAATAGAAGAAGTCTGCTACGCGACTGAAACTTTTGCTGTACCAGTTTTGAGTGCCACAACGACCCGGATAGAGCAGGACAACTTTGAGCCTGCGTTAGAGCCTGTCACTTTGGACCTTAAGGACCCCTGTCGATCTACCTACGAGGGGAACTTGAATTTTGATTGTTGCATTCAGGCGGTAAGCAACAACTGTACATGCGGTGCTTCACGAAGGGAGTGCAAATGTCACGAAACCCATCAACAGGGTCTGAAACCAGTGGACTTCGATACTTCTGTTTTCACCAGCGAGAGAGGCCTTGAAGGTGGTCAGAAGAACCCTGCAGCTGATGAACTTGTGCACATAGGACGTTGCCCAAGTGCCCCACAGACATGTCTTTCGGACACGCTTGAAGATTATGCCGTGTTTGACAACCTGGCCTCCTGGGGGCCTACGGTGCATCAAGTAAGCGTGCTGGAGCAATGTGTAAGACCAATGGTCTTGATGACCACCGCCATGACATCCACTGCCTCTCTTCCTGCCATGAAGCTGCCGTCGGTGCTGACTGAGAGAAAGGCCAGACAACGAAAACGACGCCCCCTTAACCAAAGGCAGATCAACTGGAAAAGGAGAAAGCGGCATCTGCAGAGAGCAGTGTGGATGACTTTGTGGGGAACACGCACCCTGCCATCTGTGACTCCCACTGACCGACCTCCACCTGCACTGACCAACGTCCACCACCCTGTATGGCACCTGAATCTGTTCGGGACGAACAGATCTGAGAAGGGGGCAATGTTGTAACCCCGCTCCCGCGTTACACTAATGGTGCGCATCTGAGCACTACTGAACACGACTAGTGAAAGACAGATTGAGACAGGAAGAAGGACTGTTGTGAGCCGGCTAAAAAGTCATGGGAGTCTAAACAGTCTGGTGCTGAGTGCTGTCCTGTGTGATACTAGGAAACTGTGTGGGAGACCTGGAGCGACACTGGGAAGTGTGTCGGTGGTCTGTTCTGTGTTCTGGTATGAAGTAGGACTCTTAGAACTTAGACATATTACTCCCTGTGACTTTATAGCAGAAGTCCAAGTCTAACTAGTAACTATTACTATTTGATGATTCCTATACTAGTTATACTAAATAAATACATCATTTACTCTTGTCAACCTGTCTTTCGTTGAGTGCTGCCTTAGAGAGTTACAACAACTGGTGTCAGAAGTGGGATTATAGGCAACTCAACGAGAGGAGGTAGGATTTACAATGGCAGCTTTGAAACGATTAGACCAACTCTCAGTTAGAGAGCTTAGGAAGGAACTTCGTAACCGATATGAGATAATTGGTGGTACCAAGGAGGTGCTTACAGCTCGTCTCCGGCAAGTCTTGATAGATGAAGACGAAGATCCAGATATCTACTTATTTGAAATTGAACCGGAGATTTATGAGCTTATTGGCAAGATAAATGAAGCAATGTGTGAACAAATTAACAGTATGGGGAACAAGGTAGATAAATTGGTGTCTCGAATGAAAGAAGGGGTAGACTCGTTGGTAAAGGAGCAGTTGCCTGTAGACTCGTTGGTCAAGAAGTTGCGTGGTCAAGACTGTGGTTGCACAAACAGTGGTGACGGAGACGCTGGGGATTTGAGCGCCGTCTGTGTCTGTGTTGTGGGCAAGTCTTGTGGTTGTGACTTTCAAGACGAGAAACGTGATGGCGATTGCTGTGATGATCTCAACGAGATGTACCGAGTCGAACGGAAGGAGACAAATGAAGTATTTGTTCCTGTTTTACCTGTTACTAGTACCTTAACTGAAGTCTGTTATGTGCCTGAAGCGTTTGTTCCTGTTGTACCTGTTACCAATACCTCAATGAGCCGGACAGATCAAGACAACGTTGGGTCTGCGTTCGAGCCTGTTGCTGTGGACTTTAAAGACCTCTGCCTATCTTCCGGTGCCTACGAAGGATATTCGAAGCTTGACAACTGCATCCAGAAGTTTACCATGAACTGTACGTGTGGCGCATCACACATAGAATTTAGATGCCAAGAAAACCACCAACAGAGCATGTGTACTTCTACCATCATCATCGGCATTGGCATAGACGAATGTCAATCGGACTACTCTAAATCTGAGCCGTCAAGAGGAAGACATTTTCCACTTGAAACTGAAGAGACCTGTATTCTGGACGTGAAACTGTTGTCTGAGGATGACTGCGGTGCATTGGACTTTGTTTGCAACGTGGCTGCAAGCGAACCTGCAGCTCCCTTGAGAGGCGTCTGTCGGGAAGGTCTGCTGAGACAGCGTGTCCGATCAACGGCTGTGCTGAAGAAAACAGTACTCGACCCTATCTCTTTGTGTGGCAAACGGCCACGTCATTATCGCAACAACAGCCTGGTCAACTGGAGAAAGAGAAAGCGGCACTGGAAGAAAACAATGCGGATGGCATCGTGGGGAACACGCTCCCTGCCGCCTGTGGCTCCCACTGATCGACCTCCACCTGAACTGTCAAACCTCAGCTGCAGTGTTTCTTTTCGGGACGAAAAGTGCTAAGACGGGGGCAATGTTATGACTTTGCCATGCGCACCGCCATCCAAGATAGTGCAGAAAGAAGGTGCGCACTATCAGTGACCAGACAAGTCGGATGTTGACATAAGAGACTAACGATTTCCGCCCAAGTCTAGAGCCATTATGGAGATGTTGTACTAAAGGCAGACGTTGCTAAGTGTTTGTGATGTCCTCGTGTAAATAAACATCTATGTCCTCGTTGAGTTGCCTCACTTAAGTTATTACAATATATATATATTCACATCTTTCTCTCTATAGAAAAGAACCCGGTCTCACGTAGAGGATATCAAACATATATATATAACTATACTCATTAATTACTCTCCTTACCCAGTTATTCCCTTTAAAACTTCATAGGCAGTTTTACATGTTTAAAATATTTCCATGTTCAAAAATTAAATCTGGCTAACATCTTTTTGTTAACATTCCAAATGACCTAAAGACTACTTTTTAGCGACCACCAAAGAAAAAAAACGATATTAGTTTTTTGTTTTTGTTTTTACGTTCTGCCAATCGGTCCGTTTATATCTCCGAAACTAGAAAATACATTGAAAATTCGATTTCAAATTTTTGAGCTTACAAAGTTCAGGGGCTAGTGAAACGTTTTGTTAATTAATAAAAAAAAAAATTTTTTTTTTTTAAATACACATACACCATATTGAAAAACATTTACTATTAATGCAAAACTTTGATTTGTACACTGCCTACATTTATCACACTAAAGCTTTTGAGACAATGAGTCACGATGGTTTGTGGACTATGGAGGATTCTATCACGGCTTGGATGCCCTTCAAGATTCATCGCCATTCTGCAGCAACTCCAAGGTCAAAAAGGTCAGATACAACGGTGACTTATTAGCTGATTGCTTTATAGAGAATGGTGTGAGTCAACTTTCTTCGCTATATTCTTCTGAGCAACGAAAAATAAAATGAGACGACGCCTGTATGAGGGTACAACATCAAGTTCCGCTCTGATAGTAGCATATTTAACATAAAGCTTACTCCCCCTGTACTACTGAGCTGCCCTATGCAGATGATTGCTACTGAGCTGCCCTATGCAGATGATTACTACTGAGCTGCCCTATGCAGATGATTGCTACTGAGCTGCCCTATGCAGATGGTTGCTACTGAGCTGCCCTATGCAGTGTGACAGGTTAGCAAAAGTGACGTGTGTTTGGCGCGTTTAATGTCTAGGAGATGATTATTTTTGAAACTATCACACACCAACCCGTCAGCATATAAATCGGGAGCAGGCACGCAACGAGACAAGCAATGAAAGAGAGATACAAATTAAGAATTGAAGAATATTTATTAACATGAATATTTACATAGAATAATAAAAAGGGGGGAGGGTTTGCATCTATCTCTAATCAATACTATACTTAATCATCGCTCTTGCACTTAATAAGAGAGTATGTCACTTTGTCTTCTGAACTTAGCTAGTTGTCCTGTTCATGTCGCAGCTGGCTATGTCCTGGCTTGAGGTTCTGCAGCTGGAGGTGGCGCTCTAGCGGATTGAGGGACGCCGGGCATACAGTTCTTGTGGAATCTCAATCCAAAGTTCTGATATCTGATCTGCCGTGGGCAGCGTAGTTGACAGGATACGTCCAGTGAGTTGCGGAGGGTTTGGCGTAGCTATGACGTCTCGCACAGACTCTGGGTCTATAGGGACGTCGTACCTAATAAGTCGATAGGTTGGCTGTCGAATAGGCAGGCAAGTAGAGCCGATAGCGCCAAGTAGTCGAGATGAGTAGATCCACGTAGAGATGATACTCAATAACAAGTAGGCAGTTGATTCAAACAAATAGGCAGACAATGCCAATCAAATAGGCTGATGAGTGATCGGATAAATAGTTGAGAAGTGTCGAGTAGACACTGAACAGCAAATAGGCAGACAGCTGAGGGAGGCTGCGGATAAATAAAGACAAGTTAGGACATGTCTTCTCATGCATCTTATCGATGCCCTCGACTGAGGTGCATTCGTCAGATTGGAAAATTGCTTTTGAGCACAATGGGGAGATGATGACAAATGGGATTTGGAAAATAGGTGGCTGATAGTAGTAATATAAAATGTACATAAAAAGGGGAAATAATAATCTCAAATAAACAACACAAGTGGAAAGAGAAAAGGTGTGTGTGTGTGTGTGGGGGGGGAATGGACGGTGGTCAGCGACCATGACGGTTTGTTTACATACGACCGTCGGCCGAGAACAATGGAGTGTGCTTGAAAGGAGGGTGTCCGTTCAAGGGGCGCAACTCTAGTAAAAGTAGAATGACTAAAGGAGAGATAATTCATATCTCTATTCTAAGCGCAGTATTAGTGCGCTAGTAAAATTATCAAGGCGGTCAGCCGAGATAAATGAAATAAAATAAGATGTACAAATATACACATGGTTGCATCAACGATCAATTGAGCAACGTAGCATTAATAGATTAATGCAATACATAAATAAATGCATATGCCATGTTTATGTTTTCTACTTACGACAGTGAGAAATACACAATGCACTAATTAAATATAAATGAAATAGTAAAATACACATGATAAAATCCAGTGAGAAATGCACAAAGTAATTAAGATGGAACTTATGATTAAGTTCGGCTTACCAGCAGATATTCCTCTAAGAGTAAGAATAAATGAAATAGTCCAGTCTGGCTTGATTTAATCTACCTTATAAAGGCCTGGTAGAGACGGGCGGAAACAGGAAATGTCCTAGGCTAAGAATTATCCTACACGTGGGTGAATCCGACAAGAGTCGCACCTTGGAGTGTCACGAGGCGTGTTGACCCGAGTAATCTCTTTGATCAAAGAGAGACGTGGGAGAGGGGGGGGGAAGATTGGTTTGCATTCCACCCAAGGTGGTGTCAACTGCGGCCGTCAGACATCCGGCAGGTAAGATTAAAGAGATTGTGTGTTTATCTTTACCCCGGTCAAGGGAAGATAAGTGAAAAGCCGCCAAGGTGGTGGACTCAGTCTAGTGAGACGAGGAAAAGGTGGGGCGGGTGAAGAAATTGGGGATAGGACGGGGAAATAACTAAAATAAAATAAATAAATAATGATAAAATATAATTAATGCTGTGATAAGTTTGAGTGACTCTGACAGCAAGCTTTTGACTTGTCACATGCAGATGATTGCTACTGAGCTGCCCTATGCAGATGATTGCTACTGAGCTGCCCTATACAGATGATTGCTACTGATGATTGCGCCCTTCAAGCAACGTGCCGTCCATGAGTTTGCTGAGACTGCTGCCTCGTTTGGTTTTCCATTAACCTTAAAAAAAAAGCGGAGATCATGCTTTACAAGTCCACAAACATTTCAGTTTAAAAAATGATTGTGAATGACCATTTCCTTTGTTGATCACTTTATATACTTGAGGCGCATATTGTCAAACGATGCGTCACAAATAGACAACTGAATGTGGAATGGTGCAAATGCGTGTTCAAAGAAGAAAGGAATTAGAAAATGGAGTCATGTAAACGAGGTTCTTATTGACATATTTTATTTGTTCAACCAAGATTAAAGTTCTCATAATCTACTATTGATGAGTCTGTTTTGGGTTATGATTAAGAGTCTCATCTGCTCGTGGCCAAGAACCGTCTCGCTAAGGCCACCAGCGCTTTTGGTTACCTCTAACTGAGAGTATGGCTGAATAGGTCTCTTCACCTAACAACATAAAAATAACTATGTTCTGCTGGAAACCGATGAGTACAGTATAGAAGCACTAATTATCATTCGACAGCTGCGCTAGGTGGAACACTTATCCTGCTTGAGGAACAACCGAATACCTAATGCGAGCTTAAAGAAGGACCGCGTAACAGAGGCCCTACCCCCGTAAGCGCTGTAAAGATCAACTCAGGTGCCATTTTGCCTTCACTGGTATAGCGGAAACAGGCAAATGGCCTCTGAAAGAGACAGTTGGAGAACTCTCACAAAAGCCGCGGGACACACGGGATACGTAAAGTTTGAACTATAAGCAGTCCCTCTATACTGTCCATAATGGCGTTTGCAAAAACATCGCTTTTTTAAAGTGCAGTCTTGCCACCTTCGGTCCATGATGGAGCGCAAACATATTTTCGTTACAGACAGACCACGAAAAAAATATTAGCGGATTTTCCCCAAACGGGGTTTACTAAAAAAGGGTATTTACAATTTAAATATTTGTCGCTTTCAATTTGTGTCTTCAGCATGTCTTAAACAAGAAAACATTTTAAAATACTTCCATTATACAACTTAAAATATTAGAAAAAAAATTAAATTAATTTAAAAATAAGTAGCTGAGACCAGGTATCCTACCCGTGATTTTGAGATCGTGAGCTGCGCGAAAGTGCGTCGGTACAAATTCGGACAGCCGGCTATGCATACTTTTGCATTTTAGCGGCCCCCGAAAGAGGAAAAGACACTATTAGTTTTGTGTGGCCTGTCTGTCCGTCCCTCCGTCTGTCCCATTTAGATCTCAGAAACTAGAAGAGAAAATGAAAATCAGACATCAAAGTTCTAATGCAACGGCTACTTTAATTTAATTTTTTAGATTATATATGCAAGCAGATTTGTCAAAAAATTACATCACTTTTCAATGAAAAACTTCAGGGGAGGTAACTTTAAAAAAAAAATGGTCATGGACTTATTCATTAATAACTCAAGCTTCATTCATAGATTCGCGCATTGGTACAAAAAATTTCCATCTAAGGTCACAATGGTAAAGGTGTCAATGGATCATTATAAAATATATTTTCCATTTCTTAACTAACTCATTGAATAGAATACTGATTCAAATGTTGTTTTTAAAAAATAATTTTGATACGAACTTTGTTTTAGTTATAAGTTTACAAAAAACAAACTACTTTTATAGCGCGCCGTTTTGACATAACCTCATTATACGGGCCTACACTTGACAGTCTAAATAAGACTAAATTGAGCCCAGATCTAGATATATATGATATATTATATATATTATAAATGAATAAAAAATTCGAACAAAATTTTAATTATTAAGCCATAACTTATCTTCTGACAGCTTAGGGGTGCAGATTTATTTATCTTATATCACATTAAGAAATGAATTGGATACGAACAGCATAGTACACCATTACTCGGTAACAAAAGACCTACTATTCATGATCATAACATTGGCCTAGGTCTAGTAATTTTAAAGTTAAACGTTTAAATTTATACGAGTTCTAGTCTAGATATAGTAGATTATATATCAAAATTCTATATCTAGTTCTAGATCTAGATTTAGTCTAGGCTTAGAATGATGTAACATGTTATTAATTTTGAATGTATGGATAAGGTTAATAATTAATTTAAAAAAAATATACGTGTACGCTAAATGAATATATGAAGATGCTGTGGCTGAGGGGTAAAGCACTTGGAACCGGAAGTTCCGTGTTCAAATACTGGTAAAGACTCTAAGTGGACCATTTCAGGGGCCGATTTTGAGTTTGTGTGGAAACACAAACTGTCTTTGTAACCTTGTTTTTATTGATATTATCATTACGGTATATGGACATCTAGATCTAACATTAGACCTAGACTTTTGATTTAGAACTTTTAAGATCTAGTTTAGATATAGATCTACTTCTAGATCTGCTAGGTGACGCTTATGGCCTTGGTAGTTCACTTCAACTTGTGCGCCATGCAGCAGCAACTAGACCTCACATACAGTTAGTGGACAGAGACCATAGTTTCACCAGATACTAGCTCTGGCCTGGATTTTCCCGTCAATCGAGACGGTTTGCCGGGGTGTAGCCGTTGCCGCATGCAGACAACCGTGGAACGTTTTGGAGCACTGTGGGACATGTAGAGTACACTGGCCATCCACTGCTCTCAAACCAGCTACATTTGTCTGGACCCTTTTCTGCTGCCTGTAGATGTATTCTAGTTTGGGTGTTTTTGTTAAAATATCTTTTGTCGTTAGGCTCAGCATAAAAAGGATCAATGCACTCCAGCATTAACCTCTTGTTCTCTACTGGAATTGGTAGTCGTTGCAATATTATGCTAGTTTGATTTAATTTATCTCAATAACATTTTCATCAAACGTGTCACACATTTCGTAGAGTAAATGTTGAAGTGCTCGAGCTTAGCCACCACTTTGCCAATAATTAACCCTTAAATTTTAAGCTACCCTTTGTGTTTTGTTTTCCCCCAGTACATCTGCCAACAAGAGTACAATATATAAATATTTCTTCGTTAACACCCGTACCGAAGTATAAACTCTTGCACTGGCCTCTCCGTCTCGTCCCGGACTTGCACTGAGTTCAACTGTTCAGGACTGACTTCACACACTGGGCTCGTTGTGTCGGACTCAATCGCAGACCAAGATCAAGACGCCGTCTCTTACTATTGAGATGTCTTGACTGTACTTGGCAGTACTCCGCACTGAACCGTCGTAATGCGTCGTACAGAACCACACCGTTGAACCACACTAAACTGTAGGCCTACTGAAGTCGACCGGACTGTAGTGAATCGGGCTATAATGAACCGTCTTGACTGTGACACCTCCCTACCTGCATTCTGGAAACCGACGGAACGTCGCTCTACCATTCTGTTTAATTACTTGACCACATCCCACGTGCCTGACAACAACGCAGTTGGCAGTATCGGCTCGTCACGGTTGACCACTCGTCTAGTGCTGGCCTGGGGCGATTTGTGTCGGCTGTCAACGCACACACACCACTACCCCCATCTGGTTCACCACCACCGGAGGAAATTCCAGCTACCCGTCGCCTCAGCGTGGCCCTCAGGTAGAAACGTCCAGGGGTGGAAATGGATAGGCAAAGAACGAGTAGCGAACCAGGCCTTCTAGCAGGTCTCCCTGGGTGATCTTTTTTTTTTTATCTCACTCGGGTGGGGATGGAACAAGTAACCTGCAACCCTGTCCAAAAGTCCGTCACACCGTTCCACAAAGGGGGTCGTCATCAGTGTCCCGTTAGCTGGAGTGGCGACCCTCGAACGGGACAGTGGCGGTAACAGTATAGGAATATGAGACAAGTTCCCCGCAGTTAGCACTGTACTCGACCACTTGTAGCGTGTGGACCCAGGATCGGGGACGGTGCGCTGTGTACGCGGCACTGCCCGGTCTGGCCCATTCAACCGATATGGCCGTCCATCGCTGGGAGCCCTCAGACAGGACACGGGATGAAGAATCCCAACGTCCAGGCCTGGTTGTTAGATAAAAGCCTTTCCAACAACCAACGGGATTCACAGCGCCTTCGACGCCATCCCCTACTGGACTTCATTGAAGGTTCACCACCAGGTTTATTACGATATCAATACGTTAAGCCCATCTCTTTCCATCACTTTAAATTATCAGAATTGATATCCTCAGCTCTTGATCCACTTTAGAAAGGAATATCCTAAAACAGTGAAGCCCAAAATACGGCCCGCGGACGACATCAGGCCCGCGAAGTTGTTCAATCCGAATCTTTTTTTGTTTGTGGAACTTGATAATAAACCAACATATTTAATGTATTTAAAAAGTGTATATGTTTAAAAAAACCCATAAATAACGGCAGCATCAAAAAATATGACGGCATTCTTGGTTTGATTCGCGAATAAAAGATTATCAAACTACGTCTATTTACCAAAAAGAGACCACAAAATGAGCCTAATAATGTCAGTTTAGTTTAAAAAGAGAACTGATAAATGCAATAGATATAAAAGGAAAAGAGTATTTCCGGCCCATTCTAGTTTTGATCTAAGAAACAAAACGCGTCCTTTATGACCATCTCCTTTGTTTTTGTATGGGATAGTAGACGTCGAATATACATACATACATACATACATACGCCTTAGGCGGGCACACTGAATCCGCCTCTGAGTTTGCGTGAAACATTATCTCTTTGTAATTTTTTTTTTTCGGTTTATATTTATGATTTTCCGTATTACTTAACGTGTGAGCACGACTAATCGCTGAGGCCGACTAAGACCTTGTGTGTAACACAAACTACACTAATTGTATTTTTTATTTACTGTTTGGTTGCAATTGTGTTTAATTCAAACTTATCTACATCAAATAAGCACGGGTAACAAATAGTTTAAAAAAAAAGTAATATACATTGAACTACATTAATATAAAAGTTAATAAAATGAAAACTGTTCAGTTTAAAATTAAGTTACAAGGCTGTACTTACAGTTTCAAGTGTAATGAAAATTGTATTTATGTTTACCTATGTGCCAAGATATACAGTACAATGACGTCAACAAATGTGGTTTATACGATCACTTTCAAGATTTCCCAACTTCTCTTAAGGAACCCAGCGGAAATCTATTTTTATGATTTCAATCAAAAGAAATATTCAATAATTATAAAACTCAGTAGTTTGTATGTTATATCGAACCCTAGCCAAATGGTAGATAAATGACGCTAGAAAGATCCAATCAATAAACTGGATAGGTATGTAAACAGCAAGGAAGTCGAACTAGAAGTAAAAAAAAAATCAATAAAGTGAACCGGATCGATACGTTTATGTACTTTTATAAAGAAATACTTTCTTTTGTAACAGACTAAAGACGAAATCACATTGGCCTATAATGACGTGTGTGTGACTTTTTGTCTTTTCACATCTTAGAAATTATTGTTTTCCTCTCCCTCCCCTAACTCCCCCCCCATGTTAATATAATTTAAAGCATTATATATATATATTATAAACTAGAAAGTAAGGCGTATGTATGTATGTATGTAGGCCTATGTATGTTATGTATGTATGTATGTGCCGAATAGAAATCAAAACCGTTTGACATATCTTGATAAAACTTGGCAGAAATGTTCCTTGGGTACTAACATAGACCGTAGTGTATGTATTGTAGCCCTAAAACAAAGTTGACCAACTCTATTAAACTATTAGTATTTAATAAATCTATGCAATGTTTATCATGGTTACATGGGAGAAGATCGAAAGGATCTAGATCTAATTTTTAGCGGCCCCCGAAAGGGGAAAAGACGCTATTAGTTTTTAGTGAAATGTCTGTCCGTCTGTCCGTCCGTCCCGTTTAGATCTTCAGCACCGAGGGTCCCGGGTTCGAATCCTGGTGAAGATTGGGATATTCAAATTCGGAATCCTTGGGTGCCTCTGAGTCTACCCAGCTCTAATGGGTACCTGACATTAGTTGGGGAAAAGTAAAGGCGGTTTGTCGTTGTGCTGGCTACATGACACCCTCGTTAACCGTAGACCACAAAACAGATGAACTTTACATCATCTGCCCTATAGACCACAAGTCTGAAAGGGGAACTAATTATGCCAGATTCACATCTAACTTTACATTCACTAGCACCTATCCTTTGATCTGCTGCACCGTTGGGGCACTACACAAGATCTGTTAACCCTCTTTCTCCATTCTTATATCTGATTTGTCTTTGATATAATTTCATTTAGATGTTCTTTCTGAAAATATTGAAGCCAGCCTGGGAGGACCACTTAGGGGGCCGATTTTAAGTTTTAAGTCTTTGTAACCTTGTTAAAACTACACTTTGCACCGATAGTTTTTTACTTTGACACAAAAATTACAAAATATAGTCTATTGATTTCATTATTTAATAAAATTAAGCTTCAAATTTGTCTTTTAAAAGCATTTTTACATAAATTCGTTCCTTATATCTGCGAAGTTAGAAGTCCTGATGTACATTCTTTCATTAGACAAGACCGAACTGTTACACATCTCTATATTCCTAGGTCTAAAACTCTAATTCAACTCTAAGATGATAGAACTTCTCTTCGCAAAGATAGTTTTATACTTTAACATATAAACATACTAATTATAGTCCATTCATTTCATATTTTAATCAAATTAACATTCAAATTTGTTTTTCTAAAGTATTTTTCATACATTCGTTTGCTATAGCTGCGATGCCGTGTCGCGCAAACCTTACATGCGCAGTGAAAACACGCTGTGATTCGACAGGAAAATGAGGCTCTATATGGGTGATATTAAATATACTAACATAAAATAATAAGCTTATTGAACCTTGAATTCAACCTTAAACTGATAGATCAAGAATGTTTAGTGAAAGTAGATGTATTTTACTTAATTTAAACAAATGAATCTAAGTTCAATCTAGGTCAAAAACTATATTAGACTCTAGATCAGATATCTTAATATATTTGCAAGCAAATCTTTTGTAACAAAAATGGATTTAGGTCGATTAGCTATTTTAATAGCACTATTCATACTATTTTTACATTCACGCATTTGCTTTACTTATAACATTATTATTTTGTTTAATAGTTTGTAATTATTACTATAGCTTTTAAATAGCGCTACTTTAATGCGTATAGAATGCTCAGAGCGCTATGGTCCATTCACATTTGTGAACACAGCTCAACTCGAGTCGGGTGTCGAGCCTCGAGCCCCCTTCATAGGTAGCCAAGCCAAGCCAAGTTCAAGCGTACTCAGCCTCTCGACCACGCTTCCCTTTTTTTTAAAAAAAATTCTAATGTACTATATCAGTAATACGTAAGTTAAGACCCGCGGGCAGCGGGTAATATCTGTCTAATCTATACTATAACGTCTGCATTATATAAGATAAGCACACAAAAAAAAATAATTATTAGGTTGATACAACAATTAAGTGTCGTCACTAATTTTTGCCGCTGATCTTGTGTCACACTCCTGATCACACTTTTTATTAGGTCTAAGCCACAGACCTATATCTATTATATAAAGCAGAATGTTTGGTGTATATATGTATGTATGTATGTATGTATGTATGTATGTATGTATGTCCCCCTATAGAAATCAAAACCGTTTGACCAATCTTGATAAAACTTGAAAAAGTGGTTCCTTGGGTGCTAACTTAGACCGTAGTGTATGTATTGTAGCCGTAAAACAAACTTAAGACACTCAAAAAAATAAAGTTGTCCGACGCTATTAAAGCTATAGTATTTATGGATCTAGGCCAGGGGTCTCAAACACGTTGCCCGTGGGCCACGAAACAAAGTTGTGTGGCCCGCGAATTCAAAAAAATTAGATAAAATTTACAATGACCACATATGAGCCGTGAAATGATTTACAACTGCAAAAATCAGTAAATGAGGTGTCCGCCCACTGCAAGCGAAGATTCTGTGAAGGCAAGCTTTGTTGTTAGCGTGATGGCATCACGACCATTCACTGAAGGCCAGTTTGTAAAAGAGTGTATGCTACAGGCGTGTGAAATTATCTACCCCGAGAAAAAGAAACTCTTCGAAGGCATAAGTTTGTCTGCGAACACAGTTGCAAGCAGGATCACCGAGTCAGCGACAAATGTTCAATAGCAACTGATTGCCGCTGCAAAAGACTTTGTAGCATATTCCATTGCACTGAACGAGTCTACTAGTGTAACAGACACCGCATACTGTGCCGTATTTATTCGTGGGGTCGACGAAAACTTGAACATTGTTGAAGAGCTATTGGACTTACTAGCCATGAAGGGAACGACGACTGGACGCGACGTGTTTCAAGAACTGGAAGCTTGTATTGACAGGTGTGTGGGCTACCGTGGGAAAAACTTGTTTCAGTGGCTACAGACGGTGCAAGAGAAATGTGTTCAGAGAAGGTTGGTGTTGTTGGATTAATGGTAGAGAAACGTATTAGCTCAGCTTGCCGGGACCTTTTGTAGTCATACACTGCATTCTGCACCAAGAAGCACTCTGTGCCAAAGGTCTACAAATGAAGAACGTGATGGATGTTGTCATGAAGACGGTGAACTTCATACGTGCACGGGGTCTCAACCACAGACAGTTTGTGTCATTTCTAGCTGATTTAGAAACGGAATACGGAGAGTTGCTTTATCATACGGAAGTCAGATGGTTGAATCGTGGAAAAGTGCTGCAGAGATTGTTTGCAATTTTTTGATACATAATCCAGAAAGATCTAGGTTATCAATCTATTTAAATGTACATAAGATGATTTAAATCAAAAGACATGAATTATTTCGATCTAGGATTTTTGAAACATTATCTGAATGGAAACTTACAGGAAATGACTTTGTTTCATATAGTAACGTGAATATATAGTTCTGTGATTAATAGTCCATTCTAAAGAAAATCCGAGAAATGATTTTGCATTATTTCTAAACTTTGAAAACTAAAGATCATTACGTTTCTAAGACAGAAGAGATTGATTGGGACGAGTTACGTACATAAATATAGATCTCTCTATATAATATATATATATATATATATATATATATAGGTCTGTGAATCGATCAATCACGGATAAGAATCTGTTTCCGGTTTCCAGTCTAGATATAATATAGATCTAGTTTATAATTTATAAAGATCTAGATCTAGATGTATGATCTATTGTATACAGTATACATTAAGTATCCTAGATTTATATGATAATAATATGATTTATATGAGTCTATGATCTAGAAGTACAAATCTAGTTGTATCTAGTGGAATAAAATCCAGATTTTTTTTAAGATTTGGATAGAATAGAGTACTACTAGTACTAGAGATTAATTAAATCTAGACTAGTCTAGATTCTAGATTATATCTAGATCATAGTCATACTCATAGATGTCGAAAATATTGTGATACTGATTTTAGGTTTAAATTAAAAATGTCTCGGAACATAGATCTGGATTTAGATTATAATGTAGATAGGAGATCTACTATATTAGATCTAAATCAAGAATCCACTGAAGAATTATTTAATGTTTTAATATCAGGAAGTAACAATCTTAGGTAAGCCAAAAGATGACTAGTAGATATAGATTTAATAGATCTAATCTAGATTGACTAGTCACTAGATTAGATTTCTGGATAGTAGTTTTTTTAGTAGATTCTATCACTAGACCTATTCTGACTATAACTAGTTACTAGAGCCAGAATCAAAATAAATATATATATATATTAATTATTATATAACAACAGAAACTATCTAGTTATGTAGAGCTTACTGAAACTGAGAGGTTTACCAATGAAACAAACTTTATCTTTCTACTATGTTATATAGGAGCAAAGTTATGCCGTTTTTTATATGTATTAAAATGCCTAAAATGGACTGTCATTATAGACAAAATGTCCAAAAAATTGTGATCAGAAAAATGAATTTTCGTCTTTATCTCATCATAACTTTATAATCATAATAGAAGCTTAAAATTTGGAACACTTCTACCCCATCATATGATTTTTAATTTGATTGTTTCGTCTCACATGCAGCTAACATTCATTCTTAGCTAATCCAATTGTTTGTAAATTGACTTTGATCCTTTTTCTAGAATGCTGTTTGGAAGAAACTTCCTCAGCTTTAAAATATTTATATATATAATGTAAAATAACACCTTGATAGCATTCTCTCCACTAGGTTGATCAAAGATAAGCCACTTAATAATGCATAATTTAATATAAATCATTTATGTTTCATATCATCAAGAGAGTTGCTAATTGCCACAGGTCGCTGCATCATGGAGCGACTTCATTTGACATCATCAGGATGAGCCCAAACTTCCCTAATAAGCTGATTTCCTTTTATATTTTCTGTACCTAAGTATAGAAAAAAAAAAGGATTTCTAACACTACTCTTATAATAGAAATATTGATTTTAAAGGAAGCAACTCAACGGCAAGGGAACAATGACAATACAAGTTTAATAAAATAGATCACAAAGCAAGGTGGATCTCAACAACCATCCAAAACATTCCCTTCCTCTTCCTTTCCTTCCATTCATTTAGTCTCTTTTTAGTGCGCTGGTGTGCAGCCATAGAGTCACTACAGAACATGGTTATTACATGCCCCCTTCTTATGTCTGTTAGTCCCGAACTGACTCTGTCCCTCTCTCTGATCTCCACAATACAGGTATAACCAATCGATGTGTACCACCTTGCATTTAGTTCGAGGACCCCTCTGGATACGGTAAACCACGCCGTTGATTTGTTTCAAAATCCAATATGAACCTTCCCAATTCTTTTGTAATTTAGGCGATCTTCTCTTCTTTCTCTTTGGATTGTACCGCCAAAGGAGATCATGCTCTACAAAGCCAGTAGAATTGGCCCTTCTATCGTATCTGTTCTTCATGAAGTCGCTACTGTTTTTTATCCTACTCCGTGCAAATGCCTGAACTTTCTCAAGTCTCCTTCTAAGTTCTGTAGCATATTCACTTGCTGTCGTTTGTTTGTAGTCTCCTGGCAGCCCAAATAAGAGGTCTGCTGGCAGCTGATATATAGGATATATATATATATACATATATATATGATAGGTCTATATCTAGACCTAGAGTCAGAGTCTTACTTAGACTTAACTCTTTGACTCCGGAATTATTTTCCACGTTTGGACGGAGTTAATTTTTTTTTTTTTCCTTTCGGAGTGAAAAGAATGATATGAAAGACAAATTGTGTGCCAAACTATATGTTTATGGCAGGGCTGAGTTTGTCACCCATTCTGACCCTTTTCCATTCACTTGGCCAAGACAGACTCTTCCTCGGGTCATGTAGGTCATTTAACTTTTTGACGCTGAGCTAGTTCACATTATACCTTCCCTCGTCTTATCTCAAGTAAAGCAAAGACAGACCAAAATGTTTTCTTTTCCCACTTTCTCTCCCTCCCCTCTTCTTGAAATTCCCTCATTTCTCCCACCTATTACTCCCCTCCCCTGTTTAGAATGAGATTGGTGTGTGTGTGTCGTATGGTATGAGTGTGACTTAAGTAACGCACATGTGGTGTATTGCTCCAGTTTAAAAAATGGGACAAGAATGCAGAGAGCCAGTTGTTTGTGAGATAGGAACAATATGGGTATTCTGCGGAGTAGAAAGAGAAAGTGGGCGCTGTTTTGTTGGTACTGGTATCAAATGTAAGCTCGAAGTTTTTCAAGATTATTAATTGCCTAAGAATTCAAGTTCTCACTAAGAATAATACAGAAGCCACATTATATGTGTCCTATCTGTTACTGCTGAAGCTCGAAAATCGTTAATGTATGTATGTTAAAATAACTGGTAGCAAATCAGTTAATTTACAGATTATCTAGCTTAAATATAGCTCCTTCCGCTCCCCCTTCGTTGTCGAAGATGAGCATTCTATTCTATGAAATTGAGATGGCTATGGAGTCCAATCTTCACTTTAAAAAGCTGTTCACATACATGGCATGGGTAGGTTGGGTCTGGTGCAGGTATGCCTGCTTCTTTTGTCACCTTCCTTTTTTTCTTTAGATCTATGTTCTTTGTTGATTACCAATTTCCTTGCCTTACATCTTGAAACTCAGACACTCATGGCTTCATGCAATGTGGAGCGATCGAGGGCTATAGCATTTTCCATCCATAAATGTCTATCTCACACTCCTAGATAGAACTGTTAAGTGTGTCTTTGAAACGCTTGTGTTGATCTTTCTCATGAGAGAGCTTTCCTGCACACAGTTTCCCCATAGAGCTAGGAAAACCAACGACTTAGCAGAGTCATTGATTAATATGCATGACTACTAGATTGACACATGGAATGCGTAGGACATAATTATCTTCTTTTTTGAAGTAACGTCTGTAATATACTATTAAAAAGTATACAGACTACATGTCCCACGTAATTGAGACCTTTTGCTGTGGCATTGATACTGTTCATTTGTGACAACTGTAGGATTTCAAAGTCTGTTATGTGGTCAAACCAATTCACCTTATGGTTTATTTTCTAATGCAACTCTAATAATTACTTAAAGTGCTTTTGCCCCAACTATGTCCAACCCAGACAAAAGATTAGCTAGGTAATGTGCACATTAACGGGGCTTTAATGGAGCATATCAAATTGCATTTTGTCTCTTCCATCTTCCGCTTTAAAATAGTTTTCAAAACTAAAATGCTGGTAAATCCAACTTTGTATTGTCCCTTGTCCAGAATAAAAAAAGGAGCAGGGGCGACATTAATGTCACAGAAAGTGTTTTGCCATGAATAAGATACCCCCCTAAGTTTTTTTTTTTTTTTTTTAACTTTTAATTTCAAATAAAACCTGTACACATATAGAAATGATTTTTTTTTAGTTTGAAAAAAATAAATGTAGCTACTATAATGTACTTAAAATAATAAACAACAATTTTTAATATTTTTACTAACCTTTGTCAAGAGTCAAGACAACACAAAAACATTGTATTATTAACAATATTGATCTATACAACACATAAAAAAATCTAGAGAAATAATTTAGATTCACACTAGTGAAATGTAGATCTATGTTTTGATTAAATAAAATAGGTGTACATTCCCTAATGCAACTTATCAAAATTATATTTTATAGTTGGTTTAAAAAATAGCTTCTTTATTTTATTTTTTTAATTTATCAGTATCCAAGTCCATCTAGTAAAAAATGGCCGCCCATTACCGCGATAGCAACCAGCGGCCATTTGAAAATACGAAACTTCAATACGGCTCTTACCGAATTAAAAAGGAATGCATGCTTTTTTTTATTGCACAAAGCAATTTTTATAAAACAAAAAAATATTTTTATATTAATGTTTAAAATTTTAAAATAAAAACTTACAGACTGCAAAAAAGCCTCCAGGAACATAAATCTAAAGAAAATAGAGCCTTTTTAAGACCCCACTCTTTCAAAAAGATTTTCACTGTAAAAACACTTTGAAAGAAGGAAATTCTGAATGTTTAGCAAAGGGAAACTATACAAGATAATATTTTAAGCAATTAAAAACATACAGGAAAAAAAAAAGTTAAAACACTGACGTTGCCAGCGTTGATTAGAGCTTTATAGCTGGGTAAAATCAACGATGGGAGCTTCCTTCCATAAACAAAGAGCTAACCCTCTTAAGATGAAGACATTTAGCATGTCTTCTGTCAAAAAGACTAAGCATTATTTCCATACTAAGCACTTCTCTTACAAAAAAATTCCTAATAAATAAACTAATTACTTTACATACACAAAACTATATATATTATTGAAGAGAAATGAATGAACTAATACAATTATATAGAATCCATCTGAAACAGTTTTACAATAAAATATGATGTCAAAGAGGGTCAGGAGTCAGGTCAATGAGGTTCACCGCTGACAATTTAAAATTTAGACAAAGTGGCATTAGTGAACATCAATCCATGCTTTGTAAAAAACATTCTCAGTGAGCTAATGAACACTTCATAGTTATTGTATTTAACCTATATGAGGCGACACAGCCAATCTATCGCGCCAGTCTGGTTTGGCAAAAAAGGCGAAAGGCCGATCTATCGGCCATGATAGTTTTCCAACCACAAGATTGGCTTAGAACCAGTGTTTGTAACAGCCAATCAGATAAATTCTATTACTATTTTTACACATTCGTAAACTGTAATGATGCCTCCTTTACTGTTGTTATAAGATAAGATAATTTGTTTGATTTTTTGAAGTTACCTAGTGCTAGGTGTACATTTCAACATGTCAGACAGTGACATTGATGAAAGCATACTCACTGACTCTTGTTTTTAGTGACTGATAGCCCTAACAATAATCAGGGCAGTTTTGAGGACGGCTTTAGATCTAGGTTTACACTAGATCTAATAACTAATACTAGTAGTGTTGACGATGCCCATCCATGGTAACATGGTTTAGAGCAGGCATGCAAACTCATAAAAGGTGTATGGCCACATAAAAACTTACTACGACCTGAAGGGCTGCAGCCAAAAATTAGTTGGAAAACAGCATACTATTTTTATTTAAATTAGAAACAATATAGAATACAATAATTAATGGAATACCTGTCACTTAGCTAAATTTATAGTATTATTTTGTTCATTAAAAAATTACTATGATTATGCATTATTTTTATTGTCCTGATGCTTGACATCTTTTCTGGGACCAGTGGCGTCACTCACTATCTTGGGTGTCAGTCAGCTCAGGGTGTCACCCCCCCCCCCCTCCTGTCAATATCTAAAATGTGAAAAACTATTGGAGTTTCCCTTTAAGCCATAAAACACATACTTTATACTTACCAACATTAATTATTAATTAATTGTTAAATAACTATAAAAGAAGTGTCGATTCTAGTTTAGAATTTCGTTGTTTATTACAATTAATCTATAGTTCAATTTTGCAACAATGCGGCCTTAAGTAAATTACAATGTTTTTTTTTTCTTTTCTGGATTTAAAACTTGAAAACTTATCAAAAAAAGTTAAAGTCTATCTTAAATATTTCTAAACTTTAATTTATATAACAAATCATTTTTCACACGAGGCCATATATACGCAGATGGTAAGAAATAGTACAAGACTTTTTAAAATGATTCAGAGATATTCTTTAAGGTCCCAGTGGCAAATGAATGGTGAACATTCAATTTTTAGTTTCTTCAAGAAAAATTTTGCTGCCTTTAGATGTCTTCTCAATCATACTATATCTTTTGAAATGTCGTCTTTTGGAGAATCATCAAATACGCTAATAATTTTGAAAGTAAAATCTACAATACTGCGTCAGTTGTTGAAATAAAGACTTTTTTGGTTTATTTGCTACATCTATGATTGCTTCTAGTATGAGTAGAAGCTCAGCATTAAAAACTGATTAATGCACATAGAGGCTTGGAGGCTGAGTGGTAAAGCGCTTGGCTTCCGAACCTGGGTCCCGGGTACGAATCCTGGTGAAGGCTGGGATTTTTATTTTTGGGATCTTTAGTCGCCTCTGAGTCCATCCAGCTCTAATGGATACATGACATTAGTTGGGGAAAAGTAAAGGTGTTTGGTCGTTGTGCTGGCTACATGACACCCTGCTCGATAACTGTTGGCCATAGAAACAGATGACCTTAACATCATCTGCCCCATAGATCGCTAGGTCTGAAAGGGTAACTTACTTACTAAATAGTGAGTCCGCATAATGTAATTGCTTGTCTGACATTTTCTTTAAGTTTTTAATTTTTTTGTCTATTGAATCACAACTGTTGTTTTTTTTTTAAGAGAAACGAGTTCCCTTAATTTGTATTAGTATCCGGATGCCTTTATTTTCCAATCCAGATGAATATTCTTCATACTTCTTTTGATACTTATTAAATTAAGTAACAATATATTTCTATTTCATTTCTATAGAATTGGATGTACATAGTTGAAACAAAAACAATTTTTTTTTGCTATTAGGTGACTAATTCATTCCAGTTAATAAGCATCTTATAGAACCATTCATACGACAACTGGTGTACATCTCCCTTTTGCTCTGGATAATTTTCTTCGTAAACCTTGTGAAATTGCCACACTTCAAGAAGAACTATCCTCTAAAATATTGAAGTCTATATCATTCACCTGACTCATTGTAACATTTCCTTCATCTTGGCTAGAGCTTCCTTTGCAGTCAACTTCTGAATTATATCATCGTCTTTAAAAATCTTAATTGCCACGTAGTTGCTTTCCGATTCCTTGAAGAATTACGGGCACGACATGGCCTTAATTGTGCCTATGTGACAAAAACTCAAAACTCAAACCCAATTCTGTGGAATTTACATTAATGGCACATTATATTTATGTAATATTTTATGCCTGAAGAATATCATCATTTGATAAACGGTTATTATTGGTTGGCATTCTTGTATTACGAAAGCTAGTTAGTAGATACTACTTCAATAGATTCTATACAATACAATCAATAAGATATTTTTTATAATCAAAGCAGTGTTCTTGCAGCTAGTATACAGCTGGAAGTAAGCTTTCACATTTGTTATATAATATAAAGTATGATGTAATGTTTTGAACATTTTGATAGAATTGTATAAAATATTAAAATATGTTCAGCCAAAATAAAAAAATGTACTTAGATATATTTATTAATTTTGAATTTTCTTCTTCTTCTTCTTCTTCTTCATCGTTCTCATTGTTATGTTGGAGTGTTCATATGACTAGACCAATACATGAGATGAACTGCGCAGTGGTTTCCAAATCAGGGAGCTCTCCATATAGTTTTCTTTCTATTGGGGTGATTTGGGGCCAATGTCTTATACGGGCCTCTTGGTAGAGAGAGCAGTTTTGGAGGACGTGGTCGGCATTTTCTGGTGATACTCCACATGGGCAGATTTCACTGGTTCCAATTTTGAGCTTCCGGAACATGTGTTGTCGCATTCTGTTGTGTCCGGTCCTGAGTCGAAAGATTAGACGTTGGTCTTGTCGGGATAGCTTATAGTAAGCGTCATCTTTCTTGTGATTTGGATGAGAGCTCATCCATTTCTCATTTATTTTATCTACAATTAATTTCTTCATTTCTTCTGGATAGAGTGCAGAGTTTACTTGTGAGTTTGTTCTCCCACTCTTGGCGAGTGTGTCAGCCTTCTCATTTCCTGCTAGTTGTATGTGAGCTGGTATCCATTGAATAACAGTTTTTTTGCTGTTGTTGTTGAGCTTTGTAAGTGCTGTTCTGAGGTTTTTAATATAAGGGGAATCAGAGTTTTGCAAGCTTTGGAGGGTTGTTTTCGCGTCTGTTAGAATGACAATCTGACTGTGAGGGGAACTTGGATGATTTGCTAGCATGGTAGCAGCTAGTGCTAGTGCTTCCCTTTCTGCTCTGTGACTGTCAGAGAGCTCTCCAGTTGCAATGGATTTTTCTAGTTTTCCTCCATCTGGCCATTCTATAAGTATTTCAGCTCCTCCTCATCTTAATTTTGAATAACATGTTCCAATATTTAGCCACTGACACATACTTTTTTTAACATTTTAAGATATTGCAAATTGCATTTTTTCACTTGGGTGTCACCCTAACGGGTTTCATCTGGTGCTGACCGCACCCCCCTAGTGACACCACTGTCTGGGACACAAGCTAATTAATGTCAGGTTTGTAGTAACCTAATAAAACACTACAGGAAGACATGTCTTGATCCTAGACTTTATTGTACAAGAATGCCAAAACAGTCTATAATAACACACACAAGCTTACCTGGACACCAAGACATTTTGACACACAAGAACAGATCAGTTTACAACATAAACAAGAAACATATATACACAACAATCACCCCCCGTTTAGTTTCTTTCTGCTCTACTTCTGAGATTATACAAGTGCTGTACGGGCGTTTCTCTGGCAAGTGATTTTTGTCCATTTTCAATGGTGTTTTCCTCTGCTCGTAAAGCAATTGGGACCATGTTCTTTGCAGTTGTCTCCATGTCACCCCAAGAAGCCACTGAGTGTTGGGCAAAATCTCAGTGTTATCAGGAGCCAATTGATATTGAGAGACCTTAGAAGATGTCTCAACGTCTCTTGGAGCGAAATCATGTAATGCCGACTCTGAATATGAGTCACCTCTCGGAGCCAAATGGTGTAGTGAGACAGTTTCTTTCCGTCCATTTGGAAGACGTATGTGGGCATAGCTCTGATTTGCTTCAATAAGCTCCACTTGATCTACCAGCGGATCATGTTTGCTTTGCCTCGCATGCCTTCTCATCAGGTGGAGGCTGTTCAGGCCTGAGAAAGTTATTATAGCACAAGCTTTTATTTCTCACGGCTATGGCCAAATTTCGATTCACGGTTTCCCCATTGCGGGGAAGAAGAGGAAACAGTGTCTCATATTCTTTTCGACTGCCCAGACTTGCTGATCTCCTTCTCGACAGGTCTGGGAAACCAAAAATTCTCGACCTGTCTGGTGACATGTATGCACTCTGTGGGCAGCAGGGCTTCTATCCAGGGCTTTTGCAAAAGAGGATTTGAGCCTCTCAAGCCCTCACTCAAATGGAGTTTGATGATGATGATGACCAAATGCTGCAGCTGTATTTATTCTTTTTAGTTCCTGGCACGTTGAGAAGTGAGCAAGATTTTCTCTTGATATTTGGTTTATCCACAGTTGTAACTTTGATTGCTAAATTGACCACCTTCGGTGACCAAGTGAGCCACATGCCTGGTTTAGAGTTACGAACAAAATAAAAGACTAGTTCCGTTATATAAATCAAACTAAGAAGCTAATATTGGGCACCATTAAAGATATTCTAGATTAATGTAATATATTATTAATGTTTTAGACAGAAATATTTAAAAACTTGATTGTAGATATATTAATAGATCTAGATAAATAAATCTAAATCTAAAGATGCTGATCTTTATATAATGTAATTTTTGTGGGTTACACTACTGGTGAAGGTTTGAGAAACAATAAAATAAAGCTTCACATGATAGTTTTGGAAATTCATGCTTGATTTTGATTGCAACATTCATTTATTCTCTCCCCCCACCCTTCCCCAATTTTTATTACCAAAAATACTTCTAGTATAGTCTTAAAGCGTCCCGAGACATGCCATTAAACTGGGCTCCTCTTTCCTTAGCACTTTTGGAGCTCAAAAGTGTCTTACTTCTTTTCTATCTTTGTGTCTGCCTCTTCTTTCTCATTCTGCCTACATTACCCAGCTGGTCATGCTGAGCTACCAGCATAGGTCATCTAATTGTGCAGGAGGGCAGTGGCTGGAGGGTTAATCTGGGAGCAGCTGTATCGGACACATGTCGAATGCAGCAGATGACTGAGTATAGCACCAGTGTAGCCCTGGTGGGCTCATTCTGGACATCCGGATGGCCTGTCCCCTTGTTGGACTTGATGGCGGGTGGGGAGCACAGGTACAGAATTACTACTAATGTCCATGGACAACCCCCTGCCCCCCCCCCCAAAAAAAAACAAAAAAAAAACAACTACTTACCCCAGATTTGTGTCTGGGCAAGAGACATCGAGTAATAAAAAAGGAGGTCAGAAGAAGCTGTACTACCTGGCCATCATTTCTGATGGTCAGGTGCACAGAAGAGCGGAAAAGCCTGACAAAGATGAGCCCTTTTCTCATCTACAAGGGATTTAAGTCAGTAGTGGGACATCCCAAGAGTGTATCTAAGCTGCATAAGTCATCAGAACTTCTCCTAGAAGTTGATAGTAAGATACACTCTGATGGGCTTCTACAATGCAGAAGAATCTGTGATCTCCATGTGGAAGTCATGCCACACAAGAGTCTGAAGACCAGCAAAGGTGTAATCAGCTCTAAAGACCTGCTGGAATGTTCTGAGAAGGAAATAGTGGAGGGGATTTAAGGAGTCATCCATTCCCAGCGCATTACCAGGTGCAGGGATGGTGAGGAGGTCCAAACCGCCACTATTATCCTTGCCTATGACACAACCTGGAAACATGGCATTCTACGTGACCTGGAGCTTATGGGGCTTTGTGGGGGAATTCCTGAAGGACCGAAAATTTCAGGTTCGAGTGGGCAACTTCGCTTCTGACACTTATGACCAGGAAATGGGTGTACCCCAGGGCAGCATTCTGTCAGTCACCCTATTCAACATTAAAATAAACAGCATCATAAATGCTCTGTCCCCTGGCATAGAGTGCTCTTTGTATGTTGATGACTTTGTCATTTTTTTCAATAGCAGATAAATCATCCACTGCACAATACCCCAGAATTTCAAAAAGTCAAAATAAGGGAGTATAGACACCCCATTGACTTCAGATCAGAGAACAATGAAGATTATAACAAACTGTTCTCGCTTGAAGAACTGAAGGACTCACTGGACAAATGACATGACACTGCGCCAAGAGAAGATGAAATCCATTATCAGTTCCTCAAGCATCTTCCTGAACCCTCATTTGCAACCCTGCTAAATATCTATAACTGTTTATGTCAAACAGGCACTTTCCCAAACACCTGGAGGAAAGCCACAGTAATACCGATACCTAAACCAGGAAGAGATGGGTCTGATCCAGCCAACTATCACCCAGTAGCACTAACAAGCTGCATCTGCAAAACCATGGAAAGGATGATAACATTAAAATAAAAAGCATTATAAAGGCTCTGTCCCCTGGCATAGAGTGCTCTCTGTATGTTGATGATTTTGTCATTTTTACACACATGGCAAAAAAAATAAATAAGGGTCTGACAAGGCTTGGAAGCACGACCATGTTCAGACTTAGGATTGGCCACACCTACTTCACGCACTCCTTTGTGCTGAAGAGAGAGGAGCCCCCATTTTGTGAGTACTGTGACTCTCGTCTCACTGTGGAACATATCCTCATTGATCCCAAATACCAGGATATTAGGGGAAATCTTTTTAGAGCGCACAATTTAAAAACACTATTGGATAGTGTCGGCCCTGGGAAGGTACTGGGCTTTGTCCTGGAGGTGGGATTGTCTATGAAGATTTGATTTGTGAAATTGTGAACATATAAATATATTTACAAAAGACTCTGCTAAGTCATTGATTTTCCTGGCTGATTCAGGCAACCCATCCCATTCTCTAATGGCACTAGGGAAGAAGGAGCAGTGGTAAACATTAGTCCTAGCATATGGAATAATAAATGTGCATCTATCTTTGTTTCTTTCTGAGTATTTTATTAGGTTTTGTTTTTATATATTGGAAATTATGGTTCATTGTTTTATGTATTATAATAATTGCTACTTTGGTTTTTATTCTTCTGTCCTAAATTTAGTGATTTTACTCTTATCAAATGTGAATATTTGTTATAAATCTCACTGCTCTTTTTTGTATTTTTTCTAGTTTCTTTGTTTTAAAGAGTTGAGAGATCTCAAACAGAGGATGCATATTCTAATATTGACCAAACTAACTTGACTATGGTTAAATATCATATTAGTTTTATGTTCTTGCTTGATTTGTAAAAATTTCTTTTAATGTTTTGTTGGATAAATCTTAGGGTACTTATATATGTTTAGCATGATGTTATCTCTTTTTTTTTTTCAAGTAATGGGCTCTACATAGGATCTACACATTTGTACAATGTTGACATGATTTAATACATACAACATGGTGGAAATAAAATTTGCTTCATGCAGAAACAATATTTAATGTAACTTATAGCAAACATAATTAGTAAATTGTTGACATGACTGATACCAGTAAAATAATGGGATTACAATTTTCTAATTAATAGTAAGCATTTTTTTACTAGGTTTTAGAAGTTTAATACTTACAATTGGGTAGAATGTACATGTCCTATAACTCATTAATACAAAATGTCTTTAAGTAGTTTCTAATAAAAAAAATAAATATTTTTTATTAGTTTTACATTACAATAGCTTTTCTGATCAAATGATGTATAAAATTGATAGTTTAAATGACTTTTTTTTTCTGTCAGTAAATTTACATTTTATTATTTTTGAGAAATTTTCCATATTAATTATTAATGTGTCTTTGATTATTTCTTCAGGGACATAAGAGCTTTGTTAAGCAGGGGAGCTAATCCTAATTGGATCAGTATCGATCATGGTGTTTCTGCCATGCATTTGGCTGCAGGAAAAGATTTTTCAATTACACAGCTGTTGTTGCAGTTTGGCGGAAACCCTAATATAATGTAAGTTTTAAATATGAATATGAAATACTTTTATTGTACTGTACTAGATCCACATTAATAATAAAGCATTGTCTATTATTCAGAAGATTGAAGTTGAATGCAGTATTTCACATTAAAACTCTTCCAAGTTGTGACCTTCATATTTTACAATAACTCATGCAAACAAAGCTGTCGTTCATTAGAGATCTATTTATTTTTAATATCATCTGCACCTGTCTTCAGCAAGTGTTTTACTTTGATCTTTATGTGTGCCACATATCCTTGGTGAGATCTCTCACTTTCAGAGGTCATCAGCTGCCAGCTGCCTTACTCTTTGCCAGAGAGGGCAAGGTGGAACCTGAGTTAATCTCTATTAGGGGTGCACTTGATAGTACTTTTGGTTATCTGTCATGAGCCATATTACTTACCCAGTACACTAAGGTACATAGAACTTTCATCATAAGGCACTGGTTGTGTGTGTGTATGTTTCTTGAGGGAATGTTGTTTGCGTTTGCATATCTATATTGTTATTGCTATGTACTAGTTTAGAGAGTATGTTAGTTTTGTTAGACAAATATATTGTGTACTGTTTTTTAGCGATGTAAAAGTAGTGCCATAGTAAGACAGACTGTAGCAGACTGAGACAAGAGAGCAACATGGCGTTAGTATAGAAGCAGGCTGTTTTAAATAGCGACGTTTGTGAAGACTGGACGGTGTTCCCAGTGATAAATAAAGGTCTCATTTTATAGAAATGAAAGTCGTTATTAAGTATATTTTTAACTTGTAATGTTCTGTGGCTAATGTGAAGTAATAATTGAGATAGAATCGAAGTCAAATTAGATTAGCCCACAACAGTTATAGTAGTAATGCTGAAATGGACAATTGTAGTCTAACTAAATTTCCTTTTGTTTTGACCAATAAATCATATTTTGTAATAAAATAACAAGAGAATCGCTTATTTTTTCTTGGCTTTATTCAGCAAGATTCATCCAACAGTAAACAAATACATTTACATTCATGTCTCATATGACTGATTGTTGAAGTTCTATGAATACAATATACATGACCTTCAGAAAAATAATCTCACTATTAGTTGTGAGACAGGGGTGCATCTTATCTCCCTTCCTCTTCCTCTTAGCCATCGGCTACATAATGAACCAGACTGCATTTGGTATTCCATGGCGTGAATGACTCGGATTGATGGACTTGGACTTTGCCGATGATGTTGCACTACTTGGGGCTACAAATAAATGCATACAAGAAATGACGGAGTGCCTAGATATAGAGGCACCCAAAATAGCCCTCCGCATAAACTTGGAGAAGACTAAAATTTTGCGAGTGGGATATAAGGCAAAGGGTCACCCATCAGACTTGGCGAGTCAAAGCTTGAAGAGTTGAACAAGTTCACATACCTTGGCAGCATCATAACAAATGATGGGGATGCCTACCATGATGTAGCATGCCAAACAGGAAAGGCAGGGAGCATTTTCCAAAGGCTGCAGCCTATTTGGACAAGCCAAGCCATTGGACTTGAGACAAAAAAAAACCCTTCTCTACGCAATCCTCATCCCAACAGCAACATATGCATGTGAGACATGGAAGTCATCTGTCAAAATTGAGAAAAGACTAAATGTGGCTCAACAAAAATGGCTGAGACAGATTTTGGGAGTCAGTTACATCGATCGGGTCTATGCCGAACTTGGAGCTGAACACTTAGTGAGGTTGTGACAGAGCGTCGCATGAGGTTTGCGGGACATGTTCTACGACAAAATGAACTATACATACCAAGAGTTGCAATGACATGGAGGCCAATACGAGGAAAGCACAAACAGAGATGTCCTTGTATAACTTGGCGCCACACCATTATGGAGGACCTTAGAACAGTGGACACCAGGTTGGAAGAGGCTTCAGATATTGCCAGTGACAGATCTTTGTGGAGACAGCTTGCCGCCCAATGTGCCAAACAGTGTTGGAGGACCTAAATTTAACTAAAACTAAAGTTGTATAAAGGAGGTGTTGTCTTTTTAAAATAAAATTGTTTTTTAAATGTTTTTGTTTTACCTTGTGACAAAAATGCCATAGCCAGCATGCTAGACATTGCCCACACACACCTCAGTCCAGAAAACTTAAAAACCATCACCTCCACCTCAGACAAGTCTTACATCTTACCTTTCCCCTTTTTAACATTTGCCGAACCTGACTTAGAGAAAGGAGTCCCCCCCCCCCTGATCAAGTTAGTTGAACACCAGACTGAGACATGCTCTTCCTCCCACTGATTGGACCAACGTGGACATACGATGAACGGGACTTTACCAAGGGCTCGCTTCAGATACCGCCCCCTGCAATTTTGCACTGTCCAGTGTCTTGACATGATCAAGCCCCAGTGTTATCTCCTCTCTCTCTCTCTATGACAAAGAGACTCCAGTGAATGAAATTCCCTGGTCTCTTGATTCACAGGTCTACATAACATCCACCCCTGGGCAACATTCTTCTCAGATCAGATGGGACTTTCCTCTTGACGGTGACACATTTACTGCCCCTGCCCCATCATTCTTCCCCCACTCTCTCTCTCTGCCATTTTCTGTTGGCTTTCATCAGCGTGGTCTGTCCATTTTATTCTTTTTCAAGACCTGGTGGAAAGAAGATCATTCTATTGTCTTTGATTCTTCTTGGATTGGTGCCTCTATATCTCTCTAGGTGATTTGCCTTTTGTGCCTAGAAGTCGACATCGACTTAGAGACCTCTGCCATGCCCCGTCGGCTATAGCTACCATTAGCCACAGCTGATACCTGCCTCTACGGCTGAATTGCCCATGGCCTGGACCCAGTTCACTAGCCCACCAGCAGACAGCCATAGCAACTAGCCATAACAGTCACCCATGGCACCACCTGGCTCAAAAGATAAGATCAGGGCCTAATGACACTCAGATCACTTGGCTATAATATCTTGTGATGATATAATCCAATTTATGTACATCTACCTTTTACATATTTTACCTGTACATTTAGATTATTTACTTCTTTTGTAAATAAACCCTTATCGATTGTAAATTTAAGCCATTAGCCTGCACATAATCTTTGTGGGAGTAGGGTCTCATCAAACAAAACCCTTAGACATGCAGACAGTCAAAACACTCAAACGCACTCCACTTCTCACCTACCTAATGAATTCTATAACTGATTGCGATGAAAGTTATTTATCATTATTAAAAGATAGCACAGACTAATCTGAAATTGTTGCATTTTGATGACAGTTGGTCTACTGCTAGTAGAAGCACTTTGACAAATCATCTCTTTAGTTTGAGACAGTAGGAGTCTTAAAATTGAATACATTGCCAGCGTCCCGAGACATGACGTTAAACTGCGCTCCTCTTTCCTTAGCACTTTTGGAGCTCAAAAGTGCCCTACTTCTTTTCTATCATTGTGTCTGCCTCCTCTTTTCCCAAGTCTGCCTTCATTGATCATCACACTGTCTCCTTAACTTTAAATTCTCACTACGTCCTAGACCAGTCCGTTTGCCGTGGACTGCGACGGGTAAGGGGGGATAAAGAGATCCTGGTGTTTGAGTGGTGGCTATCTGAGGATAAACCACAACAACACAATACTTTGGCTCCAAGTTCCCCTAGTCGTCCCGAGACATGACGTTAAACTGCGCTCCTCTTTCCTTAGCACTTTTGGAGCTCAAAAGTGCCCTACTTCTTTTCTATCATTGTGTCTGCCTCCTCTTTTCCTAAGTCTGCCTTCATTGATCATCACACTGTCTCCTTAACTTTAAATTCTCACTACGTCCTAGACCAGTCCGTTTGCCGTGGACTGCGACGGGTAAGGGGGGATAAAGAGATCCTGGTGTTTGAGTGGTGGCTATCTGAGGATAAACCACAACAACACAATACTTTGGCTCCAAGTTCCCCTAGACCTGAGACCCAGATGGCCCGCTCTGGGTCAACCGGCTGGTCATGCCGAGCTACCAGCATAGGTCGTCGACCTATGCTGGAGGGCGGTGGCTGGAGGGTCAATCAGGGAGCTGCTGTATCGGACACATGTCCGATGTAGCAGCTGACTGAGTATAGCACCTGTGTAGCCCTGGCGGGCTCATTCTGGACATCCGAATGGCCCGTCCCCTTGTTGGACTCGATGGCGGGTGGGGAGCACAGGTGCCGAATTAACCAAAATATATATGGACAAAAAAAACACACACAAAACTACTTGCCCCAGACCTATGTCTGGGCAAGAAACGACGAATTGACGATAAAAAAGAGGAGGTCCCAAAAAGCTGTGCCACCTGGCCATCATTTCTGGTGGTTAGATGCACAGAGGAGGGAAAAAGCCTGACCAAGTTGAGCCCTTTTATTATCTATAAGGGACTCAAGTCAGTAGTGGGAGAGCCCAAGAGTGTGTCTAAGCTACACAAAACAATGGAACTCCTTGTAGAAGTAGACAGCAAGACACACTCTGATGGGCTTTTAAGATGCAGAAGACTCTGTGATCTCCAAGTGGAAGTCATGCCACACAAGAGTCTGAACACCAGCAGAGGTGTAATCAGCTCTAGGGACCTACTGGAATGTTCCGAGAAGGAAATAGTGGAGGGCATTGAAGGAGTCACCCATGCCCGGCGCATTACCAGGCGCAGGGAGGGTGAGGAGGTCAAAACCGCCACTATTATCCTCACATTCGGAACTAGGACACCGCCAGAGTATGTGAAGGCAGGATACCTACGAGTTCCAGTGAGGCCCTACATACCTAACCCCATGAGGTGCTTCAAGTGCCAGGGTTATGGACACGGCGCGGCAGTCTGTAAGAGGAACACTGTGTGTGCCAGATGTGCTGGAGAGGGTCATGAGGACAAGGGCTGCACAGCCCAGTTCAAATGCCCAAACTGTCAAGCTGGCCACTCAGCCTACTCCAAGGACTGCCCTGTGTGGAAACAGGAGGTTGCCGTGCAGGAGTACAAGGCAAGAAACGGATGTACCTTTAGCCAGGCGAAATCGGCTGTACTGGCCCTACCCAAGGGCCAATTCGGCTTGACAAAGACCTACGCCCAGGCTGTTGCTAAGAAAGGAAGATCCATAGCCACACAGACGGACACATTAACCCCACCACCCCCTCCTCCTCCCCCAACTCAGAAGAAAACACCGCCAAAGAACACACCTCTGAAGAAACAAGAAAGCCCTGTTGTCATGCTAAAGAACAGGTTCTCTGTGCTCGCTGATGAGAGCATGGAGACTGAGCAGCATGTCAAAACCAATACTCCGGGAGAACCCGGAGACATCATGTGTGACACAGGTTCTCCTCAGAGAACCCAGCCAGACACCCCAACCTCTACTGAGTTAGAGGTTGACCAACTCCCTAAGGGGAGAAATCAAAGCGGAGATGATGCCCGAGGTGAGAGAGGAGAAAATAACCTCCGCTCTAACCAGAGGGATCTCCCCTCTCCAGAGAGAAAGACTTCCCCCAAAAGGGGGTTGTCCTCCTCTCCATCCAAACCCAAGAATAAAAATACCAAGGTCACTGGAATAAAGGGAAACCCCTCCGGGGGCCTCCCAAGGCCAAATAGCTCCAAGTAGGTCATCTAGAATAAGCCATGGATTCCAGAATTGTACAGTGGAATTGTAGAGGCCTCAAGGCCAATTACGAGGAAATGCAGCTACTGATGGACTCTGAGACTCCTGTAGCTGTCTGCTTACAGGAAACATTTCTAAAAGATTGCATCAGCTTCCGAAGCTACTGTGCTTACACCAAGAATGTTGAGGATGCAGAGAGAGCATCAGGTGGAGTCTGTATCCTTGTGAAGGATAGCATCCCCCATGAGAGGGTAGAACTACAGACCACACTACAGGCCGTAGCAGCTAGGATAACCCTTCACAAGGTTATCACTTGCTGCAGCCTGTATCTACCACCAGGCGCTCCATTAAACCGAACAGACATGGAGGACCTATTGAAACAACTCCCCCGGCCTTATTTAATCCTTGGGGATTTCAATGCCCATAACACCATGTGGGGATCCAACAATACCGACACAAGAGGTCGTATGCTGGAGGATATCTTCCTCCAACATGATTTATGCATACTTAATGATGCATCACCGACCTACTTGCACCCAGGAACTGGATCATTCACATGCATTGACCTCACCGTATGCGTCCCCGGACTTCTGGACGATTTTAAATGGTCAGTTAGCAATGATCTACGGGGAAGTGATCACTTCCCAATCATCATTACTAACAATCTCCCTTCATTGGGACGACCTCAGCGGTGGAAACTGAATAAGGCCGATTGGGAACAATTCCAAAAAAGATGCTCTGAGGATATCACAGAAAATATCCTCCATGAACAGAACCCAGCTGATACCTTTGCTAGCAAGCTACTAAGTATAGCCAGGAAAGTTGTACCCCTAACCTCTGCAAATCCAAAACGGCCTAGCAAACCATGGTTTGATACAGTTTGCAAAAGTGCTATTGGTGATAGGAAAAAACGACTGGCTGCATTTATAAAGAATCCTTCCCAGGAAAACCTAAAGCTATTCAGGATAGCTAGAGCAAAGGCTAGACAAACCATACGGTCAGCCAAAAGGAATTCCTGGAGAAGTTTTGTCGGCAGTCTGGATGCCAAAACTTCTGCTAGAGCGGTTTGGAAGGCAGTAAGGCGAATCAAAGGGAAAGAATCAAATGCAATAGGGCATTTGAAAAACCAAGGACGAACTGTCACATCCCCCAGAGAAATAGCTGACTGCCTTGCATCCTCAATAGCAGAAAAATCATCCACTGCACACTACACGCCAGAGTTCCAAAAAGTCAAAACCAGGGAGGAAAGACACCCCATTGATTTCAGGTCAGAGAACAATGAAGACTACAACAAACCGTTCTCGCTTGAGGAACTGAGGGAATCGCTGGACAAGTCACATGACACAGCGCCTGGAGAAGACGAAATCCATTACCAGTTCCTCAAGCACCTTCCCGAACCCTCATTGGCAGTCCTGCTAGGGGTCTATAACTGTGTGTGGCAAACAGGCGCTTTCCCAAACAGCTGGAGGAAAGCCACAGTTATACCGATACCTAAACCGGGAAGAGACGGCTCTGACCCAGCTAACTATCGACCAATAGCACTAACAAGCTGCATCTGCAAAACCATGGAAAGAATGATTAACAGTAGGCTGGTCTGGTACCTGGAAAGGAATAAAGTGATCTCAAACTACCAGTGCGGATTCCGGCAGGGGCGGACAACAACTGACCACCTGGTAAGGCTGGAAGCTTATATTAGAAATGCATTACTCAGAAGAGAACATCTAGTAGCTGTATTCTTCGATATAGAAAAGGCCTATGACACAACCTGGAAACATGGCATTCTACGTGACCTGGCGATTATGGGGCTTAAGGGACACCTCCCCCGTTTTGTGGAGGAATTCCTGAAAGATCGAAAATTTCAGGTCCGAGTGGGCAACTCCGCTTCTGACACTCATGACCAGGAAATGGGTGTACCCCAGGGCAGCATTCTGTCAGTCACCCTGTTCAACATTAAAATAAATAGCATCATAAATGCGCTGTCCCCTGGCATAGAGTGCTCTTTGTATGTTGATGACTTTGTCATTCTTACTTATGGGAAAAACATGAACACCTTAGAAAGAAAATTACAGTTATGTTTAAACAAAATTCAGGGTTGGGCAAACTATAATGGTTTCAAATTCTCAGACTCCAAAACAGTTAGTATGCATTTTTGTAATCTAAGGGGGCTCCACCCAGACCCTGAACTATTTATACTCAAAAAGAAGATCCCTGTCGTGAAAACTACAAAATTTTTAGGCCTCACCTTAGATTCCAAATTTAATTTTCTCCCCCACATTAAGGAACTTAAGAAGAAATGCCAAAAGTCATTAAACATTAAACAGCTTGCAATGCAGTATATAGTCAAGCTAAAATCCAACCCCACAAACCCTGCTTTTGACTCCATATTTAACCCCACAGAGGTAGAATTATACAATCGAAGGCCTAACGTCATACAGCCGTTGGGCCTTCGAATGAGAGAACCCATCCAAAATTTAACCCCACCCATTGACCAAATCTCTAAAATAGAAACCCCTCAGAATCCTTCTTGGCTATTGAATAAACCCAAATTAAATTTATCCCTCCTTAATTTCAAAAAAGAAAATACAGACCCAAGCATACTACAAGTCCACTTTAGGGAACTGCAGGAGAGCTACGGAGATTGTGGCACCATCTACACAGACGGATCCAAAATGGAGGGAAAGGTCGCGTGTGCCTGCTCCTTTCGGAACAAAACAATCTCCCGTAGACTCCCCGATGGCTGCTCCATCTTTACGGCCGAATTGCACGCAATATTGCTTGCACTTATGGCCGTAAAAGCATCAGAAAGGAGTAAATTTATAATCTGCTCCGACTCCAAATCTGCATTGCAAGCTTTGGGGCGGATGAAGACTGACATCCCATTGGTACATAAGAGCCTGAAGCTGTTGGACCTAATAACAGCCGACCGTAGGGATGTCACCTTCATCTGGGTCCCCTCCCATGTTGGCATTGAGGGAAACGAAGCCACAGACAGAGAAGCAAAGAGAGCCCTAAATCATGCGGTGTCAGGAACCCAAATTCCCTACTCGGACCTGAGACAAATTATTGCCTCTGCCACCTATCGAGAGTGGCAGAACCGATGGGAGGCTGAGACTCACAGTAAACTCAGGCAGATTGTGGCGGATGTCAGGTGGCGGCCCACATCTAAGGGTCTGACAAGGCGTGGTAGCACAACCATGTCCAGACTTAGGATTGGCCACACCTACATCACGCACTCTTTTGTACTGAAGAGAGAGGAGCCCCCACTTTGCGAGTACTGTGACTCTCGCCTCACCGTGGAACATATCCTCGTTGATTGCCCCAGATACCAGGATGTCAGGGCGAAACATTTTAGAGCCACTAATCTAAAAACACTATTTAATAATGTCGACCCTGGGAAGGTACTGGGCTTTATTCGGGAAGTGGGGCTATCTACGAAGATCTGATTTCTGAATTTGTGAACATGCACTATTTACATTAGATTTTTACCAAATATTTAAATTTTTACTACCTTTACTATTTTAACTGTGAATAGACCTTAATTTTAATTATATTACTGTATAGAATCTGGCCCTTGTTGTTTAGAGAGAGAGTAGTCCTTAAGGGACTGCAGGCACGACATGGCCTAAATTGTGCCGATGTGCCTCAAATCAACAAAATCATTTACCAAATATTTAAATTTTTACTACCTTTACTATTTTAAATGTGAATAGACCTTGATTTTAATTATATGACTGTATAGAATCTGGCCCTTGTTGTTTAGAGAGAGAGTAGTCCTTAAGGGACTGCAGGCACGACATGGCCTAAATTGTGCCGATGTGCCTCAAATCAAAAATCAAAATCAACCAACCCCACGAACCCTGCTTTTGACTCCATATTTAACCCAAAAGAGGTAGAATTATACAATCGAAGGCCTAACGTCATACAGCCGTTGGGCCTTCGAATGAGAGAACCCTTCCAAAATTTAACCCCACCCATTGACCAAATCTCTAAAATAGAAACCCCTCAGAATCCTTCTTGGCTAATGAATAAACCCAAATTAAATTTATCCCTCCTTAATTTCAAAAAAGAAAATACAGACCCAAGCATACAAGTCCACTTTAGGGAACTGCAGGAGAGCTACGGAGATTGTGGCACCATCTACACAGACGGATCCAAAATGGAGGGAAAGGTCGCGTGTGCCTGCTCCTTTCGGAACAAAACAATCTCCCGTAGACTCCCCGATGGCTGCTCCATCTTTACGGCCGAATTGCACGCAATATTGCTTGCACTTATGGCCGTAAAAGCATAAGAAAGGAGTAAATTTATAATCTGCTCCGACTCCAAATCTGCATTGCAAGCTTTGGGGCGGATGAAGACTGACATCCCATTGGTACATTAGAGCCTGAAGCTGTTGGACCAAATAACAGCCGACCATAGGGATGTCACCTTCATCTGGGTCCCCTCCCATGTTGGCATTGAGGGAAACGAAGCCGCAGACAGAGAAGCAAAGAGAGCCCTAAATCATGCGGTGTCAGGAACCCAAATTCCCTACTCGGACCTGAGACAAAGTATTGCCTCTGCCACCTATCGAGAGTGGCAGAACCGATGGGAGGCTGAGACTCACAGTAAACTCAGGCAGATTGTGGCGGATGTCAGGTGGCGGCCAACATCTAAGGGTCTGACAAGGCGTGGTAGCACAACCATGTCCAGACTTAGGATTGGCCACAACTACATCACGCACTCTTTTGTACTGAAGAGAGAGGAGCCCCCACTTTGCGAGTACTGTGACTCTCGCCTCACCGTGGAACATATCCTCGTTGATTGCCCCAGATACCAGGATGTCAGTGCGAAATATTTTAGAGCCACTAATCTAAAAACACTATTTAATAATGTCGACCCTGGGAAGGTACTGGGCTTTATTCGGGAAGTGGGGCTATCTACGAAGATCTGATTTCTGAATTTGTGAACATGCACTATTTACATTAGATTTTTACCAAATATTTAAATTTTTACTACCTTTACTATTTTAACTGTGAATAGACCTTTATTTTAATTATATGACTGTATAGAATCTGGCCCTTGTTGTTTAGAGAGAGAGTAGTCCTTAAGGGACTGCAGGCACGACATGACCTAAATTGTGCCGATGTGCCTCAAATCAAAAATAAAAAAAAATACATTGCCATTTGAATGTAGATGACCTTGTTAAAATAATAATTAAAAAAAACCGTTACAAAACAAGAGTTATAGCAACATGTGCAACCCTTCTTAACACCAATCACTTATGTACTTAAATTGGTTTTGCGCATGGAATATTATGGTTGTTACGTGAAATAAAAGAGTCTACAAATACAAAAACAAAGTAAAATTAATTTTACTTGCCCTATCATGCATTGTATTATACATATTCTATTTTTTACATGCTCACATAAATAAATACCTTAATAGATTCCAATGTAAACATTAAATGGAAGTTGTTGTTTTTTCTTTCAGTAATTCAGAAAATTATACACCTTTACATGTCGCATCATCATGGGGTGATATTAGCACTGTAGAACAACTGTTACAGCATGGGGCAGATGCTAATCTTCAAGATTTGGTTTGTTGAAACATATATTTTTTTTTAAAATCTTAAACTAAACAGTTTCTAGTGAATGAGCTTAGTAATTTTATTTTACCCTCTAACTTCTTTTTCTTTTAATTTTGTGATCAGTTAGCAAAACAAATGTGTACCTGTGGTTCTCTTTTGATACATAGTATATAAATTGTTACTTTTATATTAAAATTGAGAACCACTCATCTAGAACATCTATTTTCTTGTGAACTTTTAATTCTTTCTTCTTATGCTTCTTTATGAGATGAACTGCAGATTGTTTCCCTGATCAGGCAGCTCTCCATACACTTTTCCTATGGGGGTGTTTTTGGGCCAGTTTCTTGTTCTGCACTCTCAATAGAATATGCATCTTTGAAAGACATGGTTGGCAATCTCTGATAACACTCTGCTAGGTTATATTTCACTAGTCCTAATTTTTAGCTTCCCGAATTAGCTCATTCTTTTGTGTCCAGTTTGGAGGCAAGAAATTATATGTTGATTGTTTCAAGATAGCTATAAGAATGAACAGCATTTTTTTCAAAGTTCGGATGAAAGCTGGTCCATTTTTGGTTTATTCTACTCTATTACTGCTGCCATTTGTTACTGGGCCTGTTGAAGCTATTTCAAATCCTGTGGCAGACCTACAGATTTACTGCCAATCTTGGGGAGAGGGGCTTGAACTTCTCCCACTGTTCTGTGATGGCCACTTAGCTGATTATTGGTCTTTAAGATTTTTGTTAAAGAGTATGAAGTGTCCTTGTATAATTCCTACAATATTTGTATTTCACCCAGTCAAAGGACAAGAAATTAGAATAAATTGAGTTGAACTGCTTATATAGATTTTTTCTGATGTACATATATATACATACAACAAAGCTTAAGAACAAAATCAGTTGACCAATTTTAATTATATAGACCTATTATTGTTAACATCAAGTTACAGTAATTGCCTCCTGACACAAGGTGAGAGACTTAACATTATTAGGCAAGGGGGGTTGGCTCAGCTCTTCACCTGGAAATAATCCTTCCCTACTAGACTAAAGTTTAGTGACTGTCACTTGGACTAGAAATAGACATGTTAATTGATACACATTAAAACCAAGATACTGAAATTGTGTCAAGACTGTGAAATACACTAGTATTTTCTTCATGTCTTTAGAAGTGCATATTTTCAAAAATGTAAAAACGTTTTTAATTATGAGCATTTTTTTAAATAACGTTTTTTGCTCCTGGGTGTGAAAGCATTAATTATCACTAAAATCTGAACAGGATGGTAAGACACCTTATGACTTGGCCGAAGAAGAAGGTCAAGAGAAGTGTGCTTCTTTGCTTAAAAGCCACATTTATAAGTCGGTGCTTGAAAATTATAGGTCTCAAAGTATTAGAGGTAAGCCACTTCAAAGTCACATTTATAAGTCAGTGCTTGAAAATTATAGGTCTTAAAGTATTAGAGGTAAGATCTAACAGCTCCAAAAAGGAAAGTCTTCATAAATTTTCACCTATGACACCTTAACCCATTATTGAGTTATTAGAACACCAACCCTATGGTAGTTGTTTATATCCTACTGATATTTTTATTTATGTAAGCTTTTTTGTTGTGCATGTTTTTCCAAGCTGGAATCTTTCGTTAAAAAATTCAGTGATAGATGCACAAAATTTATTTTAAAGAAAACATATTTCAGCCTTGGTCAAATAATCCATGGTTCCTTATTTCGCTCATTTTGGGGGCAAACAATTTATTTGCGGTTAGACCATTTGTTTTTAGTGTGGTGCCATGCGTCTGGGCTACATTTGCTGGTTACAGGCTTATCTGTGCAAATACCAAAATAATAATTATGATTAACATAAGTTTGTGCACTTGTTATTCTGCAGTTTAGTTAGGCACCTTTGCAAGCAAAAGATATTCTCAACAGCGCAACATTGACTCACGTTATGATGGCCTGAATCATGTGATAGTCAAACAGGAAAAGCAAACACAGTGTGCTCAATTTCCATTAGTTTGAATGAATTTTCTGTTGCCTCTATTATGGAATGTGAAGTACACCAGAGGCATTATGATCATAAGATCATTGCCCAGTGACAAGAACGTTATCATTCTAACATATTCTAGAAAACTCTATGACAAAGACTACAAGTGTGACTACAAGTTTAAATATTTTGACAAATGTACAAAAATGTCTTATTTATATAACTTAATGCCATGTTAACTTTAGGATTGCTGCCTTTTGTGCATGTTATGTGCCTGAATGATTTAATTTTAGTCTTCCCTGAGTATATATCTTGATATTTAGGAAAATACACATTTCCAGGTCTGGGAATACACATTTCCCTTTTGGCATGTAGGCATCTCTGTTGCTGGTATAGCTTCCAATGCTAGTGTATATTCTCCGCCGGTGATATGTTTCTTTTGTTGTTTGTCTATAATCCGTAGTTAGTGTATTTCTGTTGGTCCTAAATGGATGCTGTTCTCCTTCGAAGTCAAAACTTACTATTGTTACCCACAGCAGCCCAAATAATCATACAAGTTTGAGAGTTGAAGGCTAATGTTGAGAATTATTGCTAGCTAGCGTTTTGAACAATGAGTATGTATTTCAGCAGCCAGTGACATGATTTGTTAAATTTTTAATAAATTCATAACACATATAAATACAGTGGGTGAATCCCCGACACTTCACATTAGTGAATGTAGATTATTGGCCTTCATAATAATTAGAAAGGATATAAATCTAGATTTTAATGTTAAGCCAATTGGTCAACTCAGCAATAATTCTTTTTAGTTAAGATTCAAATTAAGGCTTATGTTTACCAATAAGCAGGTTTATGTTTACCAATGAGCTTACATGTAGCTTTAAATGCCTTGATGACTCTCACTCACTCACTCCTAATAGATCTAGTGATCTAGTAACTTCATAGTAATTCTAAGTAATAGTAATACATCGACTGTCAGTAGACAGGAGTTTAGTACTTATATCACGCAGGTCTTGCCTTTAACGTTGGGCGCCTCTTGTTACAACACAAGACTCTTGGAAAATAGTAGATCAAAAATAAACAAATACTCTCAGATTCCAATTTAGAAATACTTTAATTAATATTATCACAAATTACGTAAACATAATAGTTTCAACTCGCTTCATGTTCATATTTCTCTAGCTTCCACTTTTTAATCTCCCTTCCATTCAATATCTAAATTTGCACCATTTTTATTCACACCATGCTGCGCTACAACCGTAACAAAGGTTTTATAAATAATAGCAGGATAATGCACTGTAGATACCTCAGAATATGCATTTTGTTGGCTTTCAATACCGGAAATGGTACTTGGAAAGGCGCACTAGAGGAGCTCACAGCGCTCCCCCTACCCCCTTGCTGGCAATGGCTGGGAGTCTACAATTTTTCCACTAACTCCAGGAAGAACCTATTGTAGGGTACAATAAACGTCTTCCGAAAGAAGGAAGGGTCATAATGTAATAAAGATTAATTATGTAAACATGCGCACACACACACACACTAACACACAGATACATATATATATATATATATATATATATCTTTGAGGCACCTTCTTAGGGATAACATTAATGCTGACTGAGTCATTCTGACACAATTTTCTCCCCAGCAATGATCATTTCAGCTTTTACCATCTTAATGTTTGGTTCACTTTGTACAGAAAGCACATTCTCAACACTAGAAGATAATTATAACAGTCGTCATTGTCCTCCTATACATGTTGCTGTTTCCTTTAGTTACATGAAATGCTGAAATGATTTCTTTGTTGACAAATATTACAGATTTTAACCAATGCAGAATTACTTTTTAAATGTGTGATTTTGTCCACATACTTGACATTTTTGCTGTTTACTTTTATAAGCAGCATTTTGTTGTAGGATATTTTGTGAGCAGAAACAGCAAAGGCCTCAGTTTTAGTTCTTGTGTCTTTGATACCTACTACCATTCTGTCTCTTATTTTGGAATTGAAATAAAACTCCATTTTATTAACATGAACAAGAAGTATTTTTCCTATATAAACTCAATAGCTTTAAACTAAATAAGAAGATCCTAGTTAATTTTTACGGCGCGACTACACAAAATCTGCTAACATACAGAATAACTTGTTGGCAAGGCAGCGTTTCATCTAACCAGTTGTGCAGCCTAGAAAACATTATAAAAAGGGCATCAAAAATCACACATGCAACATTTAAAGGAACTTTTTGAGCAGAAATGTCTAAGAAAAATCGCAAAAATCTTGGAAGACAACAGCCACCCGCTCCATCACAACTACCTCAAGTTTTTGCGAAGTGGGCGACTTCTGTCAATCAAGACAAGAACAGAGCTGTACAAAAAGTTGTTCATATCTTACTCGGTCAGACTTTATGAACGCCACCCTTCGAACAGGAAACATGAAAAGGACCAAGATGCCTGTGTGTAGTTGCTGAATGAACTATTTATGTTATGTCTGTTCTATTTATGTGTATGTTTCTGTTGTGTTGTCTGTATATGAGAAAAGAGTCATTGTAATTACAAAAAATTTCCATAAGGATCAATAAAGCAGTCTTAGTCTTAAGACTTACAGACAGACTTAAGACTGCCAAAACACAAATAACAGACTTGAGAAAAACAGGTGAACACATTGAACATTAGAACAAGGGAGACTAAATAAAGAAAACAAATACAACACACAACAATATGGACATGTGACTGTGGAGGTATTTTATAACTGTTCAGTCTTGGATGTTTTCGAATAAAGTTATGTTATACTGAAGTAGACCAAGTTTGACGATGGGTTGAAGTTGCACTATTATTATATCTTTTCATAGCGTTATTTATTAGAAAGACAAACATTTATAAGATTTCTTATAGATTACCATATTTACTTATGTCCCCCTTCTGGTAAAAAACAACAACTTTCCAGTTCTTCATTTTCTCCATTAATATTTATTGAAACTTTGTATAATAAATTTTTTAACTTAGCAGAAACCAGAGCAAGTTTTGAAATCTAACCTTTGAGGGTGACACTTTTCTAAATAGATTTTGTGGAATAGGCACCATAAAAATGTTTCTTTACTAATAATATTATTTAGACAGTATTATTTTGCAGATAATACATTTTCAAATTTATATATTTATTTATTTTTTTTACAGCATTTGAGCACAGAAACGAAAAAAAATCTATAACACAACAAGTCTTTGAATATTGTTCAAATGATGGGCTGCAAAATTCTATCAAAGTATCTGATGTCTCATTGTTGAATAATTACACTCCAGATAAAATAAGACCTGAAACAGATTTGTTGCAGCACAAAATAAACAAACAATGCTATTTACCTAATCAGAAAATGGTTAGTCCTCTACAAAAGGTAGCGGACTTTATTCTTTCTTCAGAAAATTTTAACAGGAAATGTTCCATTTCAAAAACTAATGAAAGAAAAGAATACCTGGAGGCTGCAGATACTTCTTTTTCATCTTACACGACATGTTGTGAAGTGCTAGATGACGCTTGTGTTAGTCCTTCTTTAGAGCTTAGAAAATCCAATATTCAGAAATATGCATTGTTGAATGGACAGAATACAGTGAAAGCTGATTGCCTAGAGTGTCGTGATAGAACTACATTAGATGAAATTGATATATCTTTTAGTGAGACAATTAAGACACCTTTGAAAATGATGGAATCAAAATTAAAAGAAAAATATATGAATATATCCCAAGATTTCAATAACAGTCTCTTTAGTACAATAAGTGTGAAAGACTATAATCACCATGATGCTGACAGTGACATTACATTTATTGAAAGACATCTAGCATCAGACTATAGTAATGATGAAAAAAGTATTGGTGAGTCATCCAGTATTGAAATTACAGCTTTAAAGTCCTTTTGTGAAGTTCAAGACTCTTCACAAAAAAAACAGTCACATAAAGATTGGAATAAGTGCGCATTGTCTTCTACTTTACAAACCTTGACTTGTCAAGAAATATCACAGAGATTAAAGGCCTATGGCCAAGTTTGTGGTCCAATTACTGACTCAACAAAAAATATATATTTACATAAACTTGCTTTGCTAGAAACTAAAGTCTCAGCACCTTTAACGAGTGAAAATGATGGTAAGTTAATAAATATATATTTTATTTATATATCTCTATCTGTTAATCCTCTCTCTCTCTCTCTTCATTAAGTTAATTCAAATACACCTATTGTATATTAAGTGATAATGAGATATGGATTTATAAATACAATGCAAATTTAATATTTTTTCCCTTAAAAATAAATTGGATGCCTTCTCACTCCCTTGTCTTCACATTGGGTCCCAAAGTTTTAAGAAATATTGTGTGTTAAAAGACTAATAATAAATCACATATATTACATAAGATACAATCAGATGCTTATAAATTATGGTAATTATTTCAAGTAGCTAATAGTTTTTTAGTTGACAGTAGACATAATGACAATGTTCTAACTTTATTGACAATGCTTAACTCATTTAAAAGAATTAGACACACTATCAAATTTGCACCCTGAAAAATGCATCAAGACCAACAATGGAGGACTGACACTGCTTATCATAGGGATTGTTTATAGAAGGGTCCTACAGTTTTTAAGTTTTTCGTGAAAAGTAGACTTAAGTTAAATACACCAGCTTTACATTAAGAATATTTATTAAACATAAATTTTCTGATATATTCAATTATTTTTGTTTTAGTTTTAAATTGATTAGGATATAATGTCAGTCATGCTTAATGTAAACCTCTAAAAAAAAAGTTATTATAAAATATTTTAATAAATTTTCCGTTACATAGAAATAAAACAGTTTTATATAAAAAATATTTTTAATTACCTATTATTTAAAAAAGTGTTCTTTTATTGGCTATGCATGTTCTAGTTTAGGTATTGTATAATAAACTTTGTTAAATAGAATTAATAAAAATAATGTCCACCAAGCGCTAATGGGTACCTGACATTAGTTGGGGAAAAGTAAAGGCGGTTGGTCATTGTGCTGCCCACATGACACCCTCGTTAACCGTGGGCCACAGAAACAGATGATCTTTACATCATCTGCCCTGCCCTATAGATCACAAGTCTGAAAGGGAAACTTGACTTTTTTTTACTTTTACTTATAGTGATCATAAAAATATTCAAACAATTTAATTAATAAATGTTCAATATTTGTTTCTAATTACCACCTTTTAGATTATCCACCAGAAATGGTCCAAGCTCTAAATGGAACATTTGATGTGAATGGACTACATGACCTAGAACTAAAACTGGTTGAGTCTTTTAACTCAATCATCTACAGTCCTCAATGGCGAGAAGGTTCTGAAAAATCATCGTTTACTTATATTCTTTTGGATCCAAGAATTACTCAAAATCTTCCTCTCAGAGCTAAAATTTTAAGTAAGTTTTAATTGCTTGGCATTTTTTTTCTTGATTTTCCATCATATTTTAATTCTCATTATATGATTAGTTTTTTATGACGTAACAGCAGCTCTAAAATTACCCCATATGGTTACAAAAGAAATTCTTGGGGATGATGAAGGCTTGAGCTTGCCTCTCACCTAAGTAATTATACTGCTGCTTTAAGTATAGAAACAATGCATTTTCGCATCATCTCGTATCTTCTCACATCTTTATTGTGTTGCACCTACATATTTAGCCGCATCCAGCGCAGACATAACCATAGTCCGCCAATGGTTGAATTAGATTATCTTTTTGTCATCTAGTTGGCAGAGGATTTTCTTTTGCTCAAATGTGTACAAACTGACAGGAGAAGGATGAAAGGCAGAACACTGATGCCTTAAAATCAGTCTAGCTTCATGTTAATGGGACACGTCAACCTTAATAATGCATCCCATCCAGGAGAAGGAAAACTTTTGACTCCAAACCTAGACTTCGTGGCGATACTCCCACTTGTCCTTTGTGGGTATCAGGGCTTGCCAAAGAAATTTACAAAGAAATGACCATTTCAAACAAACTGGACAGTATTAACTTCCTCCCCCACAAAGAGCAATCTTTTAACTAAGAACAGGACATACACCTCTATTAAATTACCATCTTAACAAAATATATCCCACACACCTATCCTTTGTAGACACTGCCTCCACCCATATCGTCTTTGAATGCCCCTTCCTAATTCACTTTAGGCAGATCCTGCTACCGTTATTGCCCAATATAACCAACATTTTGTACGGCATTGAAGAGAAGAGAATATCACATATTTTTCCTAGCAAAAGAGAGTACAGCTCAGCAGCAAAAAGCTGGCTAAAAGAAGAAGAAATTTACCAGCAGTTCTTTATTCACAATTTTGAACAAATATGTTTTTGAAAGATGACATAATGTAAAATTAGCATTCCAATAGCTAAAAAACTTTAAATTCCTGTTAGCTCCATCTTATATGCCTAATTTTAATTCTACACACAATGAAGACTACAACAAACCGTTCTCGCTTGAGGAACTGAGGGAATCGCTGGACAAGTCACATGACACAGCGCCTGGAGAAGACGAAATCCATTACCAGTTCCTCAAGCACCTTCCCGAACCCTCATTGGCAGTCCTGCTAGGGGTCTATAACTGTGTGTGGCAAACAGGCGCTTTCCCAAACAGCTGGAGGAAAGCCACAGTTATACCGATACCTAAACCGGGAAGAGACGGCTCTGACCCAGCTAACTATCGACCAATAGCACTAACAAGCTGCATCTGCAAAACCATGGAAAGAATGATTAACAGCAGGCTGGTCTGGTACCTGGAAAGGAATTAAGTGATCTCAAACTACCAGTGCGGATTCCGGCAGGGGCGGACAACAACTGACCACCTGGTAAGGCTGGAAGCTTATATTAGAAATGCATTACTCAGAAGAGAACATCTAGTAGCTGTATTCTTCGATATAGAAAAGGCCTATGACACAACCTGGAAACATGGCATTCTACGTGACCTGGCGCTCATGGGGCTTAAGGGACACCTCCCCCGTTTTGTGGAGGAATTCCTGAAAGATCGAAAATTTCAGGTTCGAGTGGGCAACTCCGCTTCTGACACTCATGACCAGGAAATGGGTGTACCCCAGGGCAGCATTCTGTCAGTCACCCTGTTCAACATTAAAATAAATAGCATCATAAATGCGCTGTCCCCTGGCATAGAGTGCTCTTTGTATGTTGATGACTTTGTCATTCTTACTTATGGGAAAAACATGAACACCTTAGAAAGAAAATTACAGTTATGTTTAAACAAAATTCAGGGTTGGGCAAACTATAATGGTTTCAAATTCTCAGACTCCAAAACAGTTAGTATGCATTTTTGTAATCTAAGGGGACTTTACCCAGACCCTGAACTATTTATACACAAAAGAAGATCCCTGTCGTGAAAACTACAAAAATTTTAGGCCTCACCTTAGATTCCAAATTTAATTTTCTCCCCCACATTAAGGAACTTAAGAAGAAATGCCAAAAGTCATTAAACATACTAAGAGTACTCAGCCATACGGACTGGGGAGCTGACAGAGATACCTTGCTGCTGCTCTATCGGAGTCTAATTCGATCCAAGCTAGACTACGGATCCATAATATATGGAGCAGCAAGGAAGTCGTACCTAAAAATACTGGAACCAATACAAAATGCTGCCCTGCGTCTCTGTCTCGGCGCGTTTCGTACATCACCTATCCCAAGTCTCCATGTGGAGGCTGGAGAACTCCCCATGGATATAAGAATGAAAAAGCTTGCAATGCAGTATATAGTCAAGCTAAAATCCAACCCCACAAACCCTGCTTTTGACTCCATATTTAACCCCACAGAGGTAGAATTATACAATCGAAGGCCTAACGTCATACAGCCGTTGGGCCTTCGAATGAGAGAACCCATCCAAAATTTAACCCCACCCATTGACCAAATCTCTAAAATAGAAACCCCTCAGAATCCTCCTTGGCTAATGAATAAACCCAAATTAAATTTATCCCTCCTTAATTTCAAAAAAGAAAATACAGACCCAAGCATACTACAAGTCCACTTTAGGGAACTGCAGGAGAGCTACGGAGATTGTGGCACCATCTACACAGACGGATCCAAAATGGAGGGAAAGGTCGCGTGTGCCTGCTCCTTTCGGAACAAAACAATCTCCCGTAGACTCCCCGATGGCTGCTCCATCTTTACGGCCGAATTGCACGCAATATTGCTTGCACTTATGGCCGTAAAAGCATCAGAATGAGGAAATTTATAATCTTCTCCGACTCCAAATCTGCATTGCAAGCTTTGGGGCGGATGAAGACTGACATCCCATTGGTACATAAGAGCCTGAAGCTGTTGGACCAAATAACAACCGACCGTAGGGATGTCACCTTCATCTGGGTCCCCTCCCATGTTGGCATTGAGGGAAACGAAGCCGCAGACAGAGAAGCAAAGAGAGCCCCAAATCATGCGGTGTCAGGAACCCAAATTCCCTACTCGGACCTGAGACAAAGTATTGCCTCTGCCACCTATCGAGAGTGGCAGAACCGATGGGAGGCTGAGACTCACAGTAAACTCAGGCAGATTGTGGCGGATGTCAGGTGGCGGCCCACATCTAAGGGTCTGACAAGGCGTGGTAGCACAACCATGTCCAGACTTAGGATTGGCCACAACTACATCACGCACTCTTTTGTACTGAAGAGAGAGGAGCCCCCACTTTGCGAGTACTGTGACTCTCGCCTCACCGTGGAACATATCCTCGTTGATTGCCCCAGATACCAGGATGTCAGGGCGAAATATTTTAGAGCCACTAATCTAAAAACACTATTTAATAATGTCGACCCTGGGAAGGTACTGGGCTTTATTCGGGAAGTGGGGCTATCTACGAAGATCTGATTTCTGAATTTGTGAACATGCACTATTTACATTAGATTTTTACCAAATATTTAAATTTTTACTACCTTTACTATTTTAACTGTGAATAGACCTTTATTTTAATTATATGACTGTATAGAATCTGGCCCTTGTTGTTTAGAGAGAGAGGGATCCTTAGGGGACTGCAGGCACGACATGGCCTAAATTGTGCCGATGTGCCTCAAATCAAAAATCAAAAATCAAACCAGCAGAGTGTTGTTGGATATGATGGAGCCAAGGTAACAAAAGTGATCAACAATTTCTAGTGGTAGGCCATTAATGCTTACTTGAGGTGCAGTGTTTGTGTTTTGGACAAGTATCTTAGTCTTGCTTTGACTGACGTTGAAGCCGAATTTCTGGCAAGCAGCAGATAGTTTGTTAACCAGGGACTGTAGCTGAATATCAGAATCAGCCACAATAGCTGCATCATCAGCATACAGGAGTTCCCTGACGAGTACCTTCCTAACCTTGGTTTTTGCCCGCAGCCTAGATACATTAAATAGTTTTCCAGAGGATCTTGTATGTTTTTAAATGTAAATAGCTTATAAATGCTAAATAAAAATATCTATACTGATTTATATTTCATGAACTATAAAGTTGTTCCGGATATTGTTTTATAAAAAATAAATAATGTCAAAGAATTGTTTGAAATCGCACAATTGACTAATATTACACTTATATTCTTTGACACTACGTTACTATAGTTTATTTATCAATATCAATTGTTCCGAATTTTTAACTTTAAACAAATTTATGTCAAATGACTTTATTTTTTTCAAAAATATCGACAATAGGTTGTTCAGGATTTTAAAATAAGAAAGTAATTTGCTAGAAACGATTATTGAAAATCAATTTTTAGACTTATTTTACAGTTAATTTTCTTGCCGAAACATAATACAAGTTGTTTAATCGGTAAAGAATGTTCCGGATTTTGTTTTGAAAAAGAAATCGACCTACATTACCTTAATTTTCTTACAAATCTTCGCCAAAAATGATCCAAGTTTTATATGAAAAATCTAATAACGCTAATAAATGTTTGAAATCCCTCTTTTAATAAATAAAACAAATAATTTTCTCATTTACGAAAATTGGTCGTTCCGGATTTTTTATGAAAAATATTTTTTAACTCTGTAAAATCGCACTTCTCTCTTACAATACATTTAACTTTCTAGCTAAAACGTAGGAAAATCTAATTATCATTAATATTATGTTCCTATTTTTAAGGAAAATAACTTCCTAACACCAAAGTATGGTTTGAAAATCTCTCCATAACGCTATGGTACATCTATTTTTCATAACAGACCATAGCAAAAAGTTAATTAACGGTATTTGATTAATCTGGAATTCTTATTTTCTCTCACTATAGATATATAAACACCCGGAACAATCTATTATAGAAACTTAAAACTAATGCGATGTTTTGGAAGGGAAATTCAATTTTAATCAGATTTTCAATAGCTTTTAGTCTTTTTTTTTTTTTCGCTATTAATATGACGGGCAGACAGACTGACAGACAAAAAAAAAGCGTCTTTAATCCTTTTATATATGTATATATATATATTTAGTCTAACTAGCCCATCAAATGAAATGCTAAAAGAACTCACTCGATGCACCAATTATATGAACCCTCGAGAAGCTGCTCGTATAGAAGACATTTTTTAGTCTAACTAGGACGTGTGACATAATGGAATTTTTTTCCTTTGACGTCATATGGAGTTAATTCTTTAAATGAAATGCTAAAAGATCTCATTCGGTGCACCAATGTCTATGAACCCTCGAGAAGCTGCTCGTATAGAAGACATTTTTTAGTCTAACTAGGCCGTGTGACGTAGTGGATTTTTTTCCTTTTGACGTTTAAATGAAATGCTAAAACAACTCGGTATAGTAATGTTTATTAAACCTCATAATGTGACTCGCATTTTAAAAAGACAATAGCTAAATTTAGATCAAATCTAGATTTTTTATACTAGATCTAGATTTTTTTTACACTAGAGCTAGATTTTTTAAAACTATATTTAGATTTAAGTTCTAATTAAAATCATTGTAGTATCTAGATCTAGAATTTCTTGGTGTAGTTTAGAATGTTTGTTGTTTTACATGTTTCGGATGTTCCTTCAGAGTTGTAGTCCAAATCTCCGTCAGGACGACGGGGGAAGGGAGCGGGTAGGGTTTGAACCTGGGACTATCGATCAATTCAAACGACAGTCCAGCGCGCAAACCGCACAACCAGACAGCCATGATTTATACTAGATCAAGATCTATAATTTTAATTTCTAGACTTAAAGTGTACATTTTTTATTTCTAAAGTCAATATGTCAATATTGCAATGTTATAAAATACTTAAACTAATCTACTATTTTAAAATTTAATATTGCGATTAGTCTATTAATTGATTATTTAGTGTTTTTTTTTTTTACATAAATCTTATCTAAATTACTTCTACATTATCCCTAATATGTATTTTATATCTAGATCTAGTATATATATATAGATATCGAGAGTGCTAAATTAGAAATTTAATTTAGGTAGATCTACATCCTCATGATAGTTCCATTTAAATGAAAATGCTCAATACCAAAAGATTATCTAAAATCGCTCTTCTGACATATTTTACATATCCGGTAGTTGTCATTCCGTAATGTGTAGGTATATTATCAATAATAGGCTATTAGTTTGTAACCAGTTTGTCATTAGGTTAAGAGCAATGCCTGGTCGTGCGGTTAGCGCGCAGGACTGATTATCTCTACGGTCTCGGTTTCATGCCCTGCTCGATGCCATCCTCCGTCGACCAGCGGGAGATTTTACATAAAATTTTTTTTTTTACAACGCCAAATGAATCTTTGAAACATTATTACTTTTAACAATCAAAACAAAATCACGTCTTGGATATTCCTTGCGAATATGCGGATCCGACAGGGATCCGTCTCCCACGGGGGCGCTTCTGAGTTTGTGTGGCAACACAAACTCTCTTTGTAATCTTGTTTTAGTATGCTCCGATGGATCGACCCCTGGGAACACACTTTTCACCTTTTGAATTATGTATATAGCATCATCATCTTTCCTTTGCGTTCCTCATGGAACATAGGGCCTCAGTAAAAACATTTCACTCTCCACGGTCTCTTGCTAGTTTTTTTAATAGCTTCCCATCTCTTTCCTGTCCTTTCGGAATTATCTAGTACACAGCATCGCCACATTCTCTTTGCTCTTTCTCTATGTCTTGTGCCATGGGGGTTCCACTCTAAGGTAGGGATGCACCGGATAGTCGCACCGGCTTCGGCCGAATATCTCTACCGAATAGTTGGCCGGATAGTAAAAACAACACCGTAGTACCTATATTTCTATTAATATTATTAGGCGCCTCCGCGCTAAGCTTTTTCCAAACGGAGGTAACACTTAAATACCGAAACAATGCAGGCGAAAGGCCAACAATATAAAGGTAGTGGACGCTGATAAACGATATGGAACATAAGTTAAATACTTAATGAAGGGAACCGTCGAATGTTGTCAAACTTAATCTCTACGGCAATGAAAACCTGCCAATATTCATAAAGTGGACATGATTCAATAATGTCAGTTCTGAAATACATTAACGTTTATGTTTCAAATAAAAGATTGTGAAACTGACTATCTTTTAGTACAAAGACAAGGGGTGCTAATCTAAATAGAAATAAAACTTTACATTATAAATTCGCATTACATACATAGCAGCGATGGCTGGCACATTTTAAAATTTTGTCTTGACCTTTGAGTGGGCTAGTTAACATGTAATATTCCTTAACTACGTTACGCCGAAAAGACTTCTGTCTAGACGTGCGGGTATATGTCCAGGGGCAGATGAACTCCCACCCCCTTTTTATTTGTTTAGTCCATCACATTGAGTCATTGATAGACAGGTGACCAAATACGATGGATGTAGGTTATAATTCAGCATATTGACACTCTCTAGAGGTCATACCTTACAAGGGAACTGAATTTGTTTACTTGATAGTAAATCTTTATTAGGGGGATTGACTGCAAACCACACCTCTACATGGTTAAACAGGTATATCCCAGAGGTAGAGATGAACAACTCTTACCCCTTTTATTTATTTAGTCCATCATATCGAGTTCATTGATACGTGACCACTTCAAGCCACACCTCTACATGGGAGAATGAGTTTGCTTATTTGGAGAAAAATCCCAAATAACATGGCTGGACTAAAGGCCACACATCTACACGAGAAAGAGCTAAACACCCCTTAACTCCTTATTTTATTTATTTAGTCCATGACACTTGATTTATTGATAGACATTGACCATTTTAAAGCCAGAATGGATAAATGCAACAAGCTAAGACAGCATACTACATTGTAAATAAATATTACGGTTGAATTACTTTTCCTATCGACCTATGCAGGAGGGCAGTGGCTGGATTTCAGTCAGGGAGCAGCTGTATCGGACACATGTCCTATGCAGCAGCTGACTGAGTATAGCACCAGTGTAGCCCTAAATAGCTACACTGTGGACATCCGAATGGCCCGTCCCCTTGTTGGACTCGAAGGCGGGTGGGGAGCACAGGTGCCGAATTACTACAAATGTCCATGGACAACCCCCCCCCCCCAAAAAAAAAAAAAACCTACTTGCCCCAGATTTGTGTCTGGGCAAGAGGCGACGAATAGAGGCAAAAAAGGAGAAGACCACAAGAAGCTGTACTACCTGGCCATCTATTCTGGTGGTCAGGTGCACAGAAGAGGGGTAAAGCCTGACAAAGATGAGCCCTTTTCTCATCTACAAGGGATTTAAGTCAGTAGTGGGAGAGCCCAAGAGTGTATCTAAGCTGCACAAGTCATCGGAACTTCTCGTAGAAGTTGATAGTAAGATACATTCTGATGGGCTTTTACGATGCAGAGGACTCTTATCTCCATGTGAAAGTCATGCCACACAAGAGTCTGAACACCAGCAGATGTGTAATCAGCTTTAGAGATCTGCTGTATATTCCGAGAAGGAGTCACCCATGCCCGGTGCATTACCAGGCGCAAGGATGGTGAGGAGGTCAAAACCGCCACTATTATCCTCACATTCGGAACTAAGACACCGCCAGAGTATGTGAGGCCCTACATACCTAACCCCATGAGGTGCTTCAAGTGCCAGGGTTATGGACACGGCGCGGCAGCCTGCAAGAGGAACACTGTGTGTGCCAGATGTGCTGGAGAGGGTCACGAGGAAAAGGGCTGTACAGCCCAGTACAAATGCCCAAACTGTCACGCTAGCCACTCAGCCTACTCCAAGAACTGCCCAGTATGGAAACAGGAGGTAGCCGTGCAGGAGTACAAGGCAAGAAATGGATGTACCTTCAGCCAGGCGAAATAGGCTTTATTGGCCCTATCCAAGGGCCGATTCGGCTTGACAAAGACCTACGCCCAGGCTTTGGTTAAGATAGGAAAATCCATAGCCACACAGACGGACACGTTGACTCCCTCCCCCCCCCCCCCGCCCTTCTCCTCCTCCAACGCAGAAGAAAATAACGCCTCAAAATACACCTCTGAAGAGAAAAGAAAGCCCTGTTTTCATGCTAAAGAACAGATTCTCTTTGCTCGCTGATAAGAGCATGGAGACGAGTAGCATGTCAAAACCAACACTTCGGGAGAATTATGTCTGACACAGGGTCTCCTCAGGGAACCCAGCCATACACCCCAACCTCTATTGAGTTAGATGTTGACCAACTTCCTAAGGGGAGAAACGAAATGAAGAAGATACCCGAAGTGAGGGAGTAGGAATTAGCCTCTGCTCTAATCGGATGGATCTCCCCTCTCCAGAGAGAAAAACTTCCCCCCAAAAAGGGGGGTGTCCTCCTCTCCTTCCAAACCCAAGTCTAAAAATACAAAGGTTACTGGAATAAAGGGAAACCCCTCCGGGGCCTCCCAAGGCCTAATAGCTCCAAGTTTAGTATTTAGTATAAGCCATGGATTCCAGGATTTTGCAGTGGAACTGTAGAGGCCTCAAGACCAATTATGAGGAAATGCAGCTACTGATGGACTCTGAGACTCCTGTAGCTGTCTGCTTACAGGAAACATTACTGAAAGATAACTTCAGTTTTCGAAGCTACAGCACTTATAGCAGGACTGTTGAAGATGCGGGGAGAGCATCAGGTGGAGTCTGTATCCTTGTCAAGGACAGCGTCCCCTATGACAGGGTAGAGCTACAGGCCGTAGCAGCTAGGATAACCCTACACAAGGTTATCACTTGCTGCAGCCTGTATCTACCTCCAGGCGCTCCATTGAACCAAACAGACACGGAGAACCTCATAAAACAACTCTCTCGGCACTATATAATCCTTGGGGATTTCAATGCCCATAACACTATGTGGGGATCCAACAATACTGACACAAAAGGTCGTTTGCTGGAGGATATCTTCCTCCATCATGATTTATGCATACTTAATGATGCATCACCGACCTACTTGCACCCAGGAACTGGATCTCTCACATGCATTGACCTCTTCGTATGCGTCCCCGGACTTCTGGACGATTTAAATGGTCAGTAAGCAATGATCTATGGGGAAGTGATCACTTCGAAATCATCATTGCTAACAATCTCCCCTCATTGGGACGACCTCGGCGATGGAAGCTGATTAAATCCGATTGGGAACAATTCCAAAAAAGATGCTCAGAGGATATCACAGAAAATATCCTTAATGAACAGAGTCCAGCTGATACCTTTGCTAGCAAGCTACTCGATATTGCCAGGAAAGTTGTACCCCTAATCTCCGCAAATCCAAAACAAACCGTTCTCGCTTGAGGAACTGAGGGACTCGTTGGACAAATCACATGACACAGGGGCCAGGAGAAGATGAAATCCATTATCAGTTCCTCAAACATTTTTCCGAACACTCATTGGCAACCCTGTTTAAAATCTATAACTGTGTATGGCAAATAGGCGCTTTCCCAAACAGCTGGAGGAAAGCCACATTTATACCAATACCTAAACCGGGAAGAGATGGGTCTGATCCATCTAACCTTTCGCCCAATAGCACTAACAAGATGCATATGCAAAACCGCAGGGGCGGACAACTGACCACCTGGTAAGGCTGGAATCTTTAATCGGAAATGCATTTCTTAGACGAGAACATCTAGTAGCTGTATTTTTCGATATAGAAAAGGCCTATGATACAACCTGGAAACGTGTCATTCTACGTGACCTGTAGCTAATGGGGCTTAAGGGACACCTTCCCTGCTTTGTGAGGGAATTCCCAAAAGGACCGGAAATTTCAGTTTCGAGTGGGTAACTCCGCTTCTGACACTTTTGACCAGGAAATGGGTGTACCCCAGGGCATCATTCTCTCAGTAACCCTGTTTAACATTAAAATAAACAGCATTATAAAGGCTCTGTCCCCTGGCAACGAGTGCTCTCTGTATGTTGATGATTTTGTCATTTTTACACAAGCAAAAACATGAATACTTTAAAAAAAATTACAATTATGTTTAAATAAAATTCAAAATTGGGCAAACGATTATGGTTTTAAATTTTCGGACTCCAAAACAGTTAGTATGCATTTTTGTAATTTAAGGGGACCCCACCCAGACCCTGAACTATTTTTACACAAAAAGAAGATCCCTGTTGTTAAAACTATAAAATTTTTAGGCCTCACCCTAGATTCCAAATTTAATTTTCTCCCCCACATTAAGGAACTTAAGAAGAAATGCCAAAAGTCATTAAACATACTTAGAGTACTCAGCCATACGGACTGGGGAGCTGACTTAGATACCTTGCTGCTGCTATATCTGAGTCAGATCCGATCCAAGTTAGACTATGTATTGTTAGACACCTTATTTATATAGGTTAGTTATTTAGCGACGCACCATAGATGACGCATATTGAACGGGACTAGTGACGTTTGGGATATGTTGGGTTAGAGACCGAAAAATCAGTTAGCGATAGAACATTCCAGGGTAACGACGTGTTTAGTGACAGAGACTTCTACTGTGGCCTTTTATCAGAATAAACCCTTATACAATTGTTCATCAGTGTTGACTACATCTCTTCACTAGTTATAATCGATGTGTCAGTTCTTGTTTGACTTGTTGGTCAACTGCACGTAATACACCCGAACAATTACACCCAAACGATTGCAGAGTAATTGGTTGACTTCAAGACAGCCTGAACTAGCAACATCACAGTGGCGACCCCGAACCTCGAAGCCCGACGAACATCGAACCGGACCTCGAAGCAGAACGTTTACTCAGGTGAGGGTCGTGCACTCGAAGATATAAGATTTCATCGGAGTACGGCTGAACACAGCAGTATCGCAGAGTGACTTTGTTTTAGATCTACAAGCAGTCGTCGCCTGTTTGATCGCACGTTCAACGAGCCGTTAACTCAGGGTGACCTTCGTCAGGACCGTAATCATCGCAACGTCTTGTTGAGTAGACTTAACCAGTATAGTATCAAAGCCTGATCTTCATATGCTGAATCGACCTACAACCAGAGAAACCGTTCATTCATAACGGGTGAGAGATCGTTAGTGAACCTGTTGGACATATTTTTTCTTCGTCATAGGAGCCACATCGAGTATCAAGTTTTACCTCGTCAGTTTCGAGAAGGACAGTTTGCCCGCTGTCAGAAGTATTGTGAGTACTACAAGTTTGGTAGCTAACTAAATCGAAATCGCTCTGTCGTCTTACCCTTGGAGAGATTCTTGTGGAGCAGTTTGCTCATTGAACCGGTTGCTTGCCACGTTTATAACGGTCACTGTGTTTAACCTTTGGAAGGTTAGTAAAGTTGTATGTATCATTACTGAACATTGATTTATCTAGTATTCGTTGGTCTAGACGATATCTAGACGTGCTGATATTGAAGTTGTGGAAACAGCTACATCCACCTAATTTCGTTGAAAACCGTTAATCGTCTAAAGGAACGTCGTCGGAGGTGACCTTGGTCTCACCTAGTCTACATTGGACAGTTTGGTCTAGTGAAGCAGAGTACAACAGCAAACTTCGTCGTACTACCAGAGTAGCAGCAGAAGCAGTGAACTATTTTAGAGAGCCGTTATTCGTCAGCCCAGATCAAGTCATCGTCAAGAAATTCGTTATTCGTCAGTCGTCCAGATCAAGTTGCCGTCAAGAGACTGTTATTTGTCAGTAGTCGTCTACACAAGTCAAGTCATCGCCATTATATAGGTTAGTTATTTAGCGACGCACCATAGATGACGCATATTGAACGGGACTAGTGACGTTTGGGATATGTTGGGTTAGAGACCGAAAAATCAGTTAGCGATAGAACATTCCAGGGTAACGACGTGTTTAGTGACAGAGACTTCTACTGTGGCCTTTTATCAGAATAAATTCATGTGAACTTGTTCGTCAGTGTTGACTACATCTCTTCACCTGTTAAAACCGGTGTTGTATGGTTCTTGTTTGTGTTGGTGGTCAACTGCACGTAATACACCCGAACAATTACACCCAAACGATTGCAGAGTAATTGGTTGACTTCAAGACAGCCTGAACTAGCATCAGAATAAACCCTTATACAATTGTTCATCAGTGTTGACTACATCTCTTCACTAGTTATAATCGATGTGCCAGTTCTTGTTTGACTTGTTGGTCAACTGCACGTAATACACCCGAACAATTACACCCAAACGATTGCAGAGTAATTGGTTGACTTCAAGACAGCCTGAACTAGCAACATCACAGTATCCATAATATATGGAGCAGCTAGGAAATCATACCTAAAAATACTGGAGCCCATACAAAATGCTGCCCTGCGTTTCTGTCTCGGCGTGTTTCGTACATCACCAATCCCAAGTCTCCATGTGGAGGCTGGAGAACTCCCTATGGACATAAGAATGAAAAAGCTCGCAATTCAGTTTATAGTCAAGCTAAAATCCAACCCCACGAACCCGGCTTTCGACTCCATATTTAACCCTACAGATGTAGAACTATACAATGGAAGGCCCTACGTCATACAGCCGTTGGGCCTTCGATTGAGAGAATCCATCCAAAATTTAACCCCACCCATGGACCAAAATTTCTGAAATAGAAATCCCACAGAACCCTCCTTGGTTGATGAATAAACCCAAATTCAATTTATCCCTTCTTAATTTAAAAAATGAAAATACAGACCCAAGCATACTACAAGTCCACTTTAGGAAACTGCAGGAAAGCTACGGAGATTGTGGGACCATTTACACTGACGGATCCAAAATGGATGGAAAGGTCGCGTGTGCCTGCTCCTTTCGGAACAAAACAATCTCCAGTAGACTCCCCGATGGCTGCTCCATCTTTACGACCGAATTATATGCAATATCGCTTGCACTAATGGCCGTCAAAGCATCAGAAAGGAGAAAATTTATCGTATGCTCCGACTCCAAATCTGCATTGCAAGCTTTGGGGCTGACAAGACTGACATTCCATTAGTACATTAGAGTCCAAAGCTGTTGGACCAAATAACAGCTGACTAGTGGCGTCACTAGGGTGGGTGTCACCTGGTGCGGTCAGCTCAGGCAGTCACCCCCCCCCCCTTATCCCTCTTAAAATTTTTTTTTTTTCGTTTGTTTGTTGAACTGTAATACATACAGTTTACAATTACCTACGTTATTTGATTGTTGAACAAATTTAAAATGAGTGAGTATTAAATGTTAAAATTCAGTTTAAAATTCGTTTTATCTATATAGTGTTAGACACCTTATTTATATAGTTTAGTTATTTAGCGACGCACCATAGAAGACGCATATTGAACGGGACTAGTGACGTTTGGGATATGTTGGGTTAGAGACCGGAAAATCAGTTAGCGATAGAATACTCCAGGGTAACGACGTGTTTAGTGACAGAGACTTCTACTGTGGCCTTTTATTAGAATAAATCTATGTGAAGTTGTTCATCAGTGTTGACTACATCTCTTCACTAGTTAAAACAGATGTTTACTTGTTTGTCTGGCTTGTTGTTCAACTACACGGAATACACCCGAACAATTATACACAAACGCTTGCAGAGTAATTGGTTGAAATTCAACAGTCATCCATAGTTGACCTCAGGACAGTCTGAACAAGCAACATCACAATAGTTCATAGGGTTTGTGTAGTCATGTGAAACTCTGCACTCATCCTTAATCTTATCTTATCTTATATAATACATCGTTACTTCAAAAAAAAAAAAAAAAATTATTACGTCATACGCGTCATGCATCTAGTCAATTAAATTCTGCCAAGACATTGGTTTTCCTGCCTGGCTCGGGCAACCCATTCCAGGCTTTCTAAATTTAGTGATTTTACTAAAGGTGCTACTCTAGCCAAATGTGAATATTCGTTAGGTATTAATCTCACTGCTCTATTTTGTGTCTGTAACAGTTTCCTTGTTTTCTTGAGTTGATTGGTTCCAAACTAATAATTTATATTTTTTTTAGCTATTTTTTTTTATAGCTAGCTGTTTATACATAGTTCAATTTTGCAACAATGCAACCATACGTAAATTACACTGTTTTTTAGCGGCCCCCGTAAGGGGAAAAAGCCGCTATTAGGTTTGTCCAAAATGTCCGTCTGTCACACTCAGATCTCGAAAAGTAGAAGAGATATGAAAAATATTATTTCACCATTAAATGCTACTTGAAAAGTTTAGGTGCAACGGTTACTTTTGGTTTTCTAAAAGCAAACCGTTTAATTTATAAAATTAATTATGCAAGCGATTTTTTCATAAAAATACACTAATTCTGAAACAATTACGTAAATGTAAGGGAGGCAATGTTACAATATGCTAACAAAGATGGACTATTTTTGTGTATTTTCAGTATCACAAAGTCAAATATATTTATAACATGTACAAGAAATGTTTACAACAAATATAAATAATAGTTAAAGGTGTTTTTTCTAGTCAGCTAGCTGCTAAAATTAATAGAAAACATTTCTGTTTGTTTATAAAGGCTAATAATACACTTTGTATGTAAATATCACGCACATTTTTTTAACCCTTAAAACGCGTATGGCAGTTTAGCCTCTAAACATCAGAATTGTAATTCCATTTTGTATGCAAACATTGTAAAACAGCTCAGCACTTCAAGGGTTAATGGACTTTTTATGCAGCGACTTTCGTGCAGTAGCGAAACGTCGCGACATGTAATGGTGCTAAACCAATTCCTTAAACTTTAAAAAAAAATTCAGATTTTATTTATTTTTTGTTTAGTGCCCCCATCCGAATAAAAGAAGCTTATTTTTGTGCGTTTTGTCTGTTGGTCGGTCTGTCCGTCACGATTAGATTAACAAATTAATTAATTTAATTTAATACATTGTTCCGGTTTTTTAATGTAAATAGCATATAAATGCTAAAAAAAATATCTATACTGATTTATACTTCATTAACTATAAAGTTGTTCCGGATATTGTTTTATAAAAAATAAATTATTGTTTGAAATCGCATAATTGACTAATATTACACTTATATTCTTTGACACTACGTTACTATAGTTTATTTATCAATATCAATTGTTCCGAATTTTTAACTTAAAACAAATTTATGTCAAATGACTTTATTTTTTTTCAAAAATATCGACAATAGGTTGTTCAGGATTTTAAAATAAGAAAGTAATTTACTAGAAACGATTATTGAGAATCACTTTTTAGACATATTTTACTGTTAATTTTCTTGCCGAAATATAATAAAAGTTGTTTAATTGGTAAAGAATGTTGCGGATTTTGTTTCGTAAAAGAAATCGACTTACATTACCTTAATTTTCTTACAAATCATCGCCAAAAATGATCCGAATTTTAGCTGAAAAATCTAATAACGCTAATAAATGTTTGAAATCCCTCTTCTAATAAATAAAACAAATAACTTTCTTATTTATGAAAATTAGTTGTTCCGTATTTACATTTTTTTTTTAAACTCTATTTTCTATTCTCTCTTACACTACATTAAACTTTCTAGCTAAAACGTTAGGAAATCTAATTATGGTTAATATCATGTTCCGATTTTTTAAGGAAAACAACTTCCTAACACCAAAGTATGATTTGAAAATCTCTCCATAAGTCTATGGTACATCTAATTTTCATATCTTTGGACTTCTAGAATATCTTCCCCAGCCACAACGTAAAGATAGATAAAATAAAAGATCTCAAGCTGCGCCCTCTAGTGGCTATAATTTCAGAACGAAAAAAGTATTCAATTGTACCCAAAAAATGCTAGGCAAAAAGCATTTTCTGAAAAAGGAATGTTGAACACATTGAGTGATTAAGTGAATGTTATACACATCTATTAAATAGCTTTTCTGTTTGTTCTGAATAATTTCATGTACTCCTCCATGGTTCCAGACACTGAAGCTGCATTTTCATACCCCTGAACTTTTAAGATATTAAGTTGATCACATTAGCTTTTTTTTCTCCATAACTTCTGAATCTGTGTGTACTGTGTCAGATGTTCTGTCAAACAAAATAGGCCTACAAAGGTGCTAACATTCATTCTAACTTTTACGTCGTTTGCTAAACCATTTATCAACTTTGTAACATTACAGATGTACTTTCAGTAATGGGTTTTATCTATATAACATTTCCGTCATCTCATGGAAAACCAATAAAGACTCGTTAATATGGTCACAAAGTGTCAAATTTTCTGCTTTTATAGAAACAGTCCGTGTAATATCTCCTTTTATTGTTTTTCTTCTTTACATCAATCATATCAACGACTTTCTTGTCAATTGTATTTGTAGCCGTATGCCCTTGTTTTCTAATTTTCCAATCCAGATAAAATCTTTATACGTCTTTTAATATTCCAATTTCGGACTTAATTTCAACCACACATGAAATTAAGTCACAAATTTCTATACAATTGAAAATAGTCGACAACAAATGAATACAGTTGTTGTTGTTTTTTGCTGTTAAGAAACTAAATCGTCCCAATCAGAACCATTCTTTTGACAACTCGCGTACTTTTCCTTTTGCTTTGGATAATGTCCTTCGTAAATCATGTGAAATTGGCACATGCCAAGAAGAAAAATCCCCTAAAATATTCAAGGACATCATTCAACTGGCACATTGTAACATCCCATTCATCTTGGCTAGAGTTTCTATAGATCTATTTATTAATTGTGAATAACATGTCCCAATAGTTATCCACTGTGGTTTAGTTTTTTAGTTGTCAGTTATTCCCAAAGTGCATTTTTTAACTTGTCACCCCCCTAATAGGTGTCTACCGGTGTTGACCGCACCTCCTGCACCCCATAGTGACGCCACTGCAGCTGACCATAGGGATGTCACCTTCATCTGGATCCCCCTCCCATGTGGGCATAGAGGGAAACGAAACGGCAGACAGAGAAGCGAAGAGAGCCCTAAATCAACCGGTGTCAGGAACCCAAATTCCCTGCTCGGACCTTTGACAAACTATTGCCTCTGCCACCTATCGAGAGTGTCAGGATCGGTGGGAAGCTGAGACCCACAACAGACAGATTGTGGCGGATGTCAGGAGGCAGCCCACATCTAAGGGTCTGACAAGGCGTGGAAGCACGACCATGTCCAGACTTAGGATTGGCTACACCTACATCACGCAATCCTTTGTGCTGAAGAGAGAGGTGCTCCACTTTGTGAGTACTGTGACTCTTCGTCTCACTGTGGAATATATCCTTATTGATTGCCCTAGATACCAGGTTATTACGGGAAAATATTTTAGAGCGCACAAATTAAAAACACTATTGGATAGTGTCGACCCTGGGAAGGTACTGGGCTTTGTCCGGGAGATAGGGTTGTCTGCGAAGATTTGATTTGTGAAATTGTGAACATATAGTATGTACAAAAGATTTTTACTAAATTATTAAATTTTCACTACCTTTACTATTTTATCTGTGAATAGACTTTTTTTTTACTGACTTAACTAACTAAAATTTAGCTCTTGTGGTATGAAGGGAGAGTAACCCTTGAGGGATAACGGGCACGACATGGCCTAAAGTGTGCCGATGTGCCAAAAACTTAAAACTCAAACTAATTAAAGCCTTTAATGCCCCTGATTTCATTTTTTTGAATTTAGGTCGTTATAAGTAATGGAACCTAGCTAGTCGTTAGTGACTATAACAGTAGCTAGCACAGAAGATACGTTCTGCATGTCAGGGAACATTTGTTTGATTCCTTTATCATGCTAAGAGAGAGCCCAACGAAAAAAAGAAAAAGCTGTCTCGTGGTAGATCTATTAAGATTAGTCCATTTCCTGGCATTGACGAACTGATCTATATATATAATTAGTAAGAAGCACCTTTTTTAATTAATTATTTTTTTTTATTTTGCTTTTGAGGGGGAAAAGCGTATTTTCAGCTGATAAACCGTACTCGCGTATTTTTATGTCTGTACTAATATTAGAAGATATTACGTCATTGTTTGTTGTTTATGTTTTATGCTAAAGCAAAGAATCGGACGTAAATAAAAGTTAGTTATATATGTCTACCTTGATAAAGACAGTCTCGTTATTATCATTATTAATTAGTAACGTCTACAGTAATTTATTATTAATCTGTGACAACAGAACATGGTGTCAGATTTGGTTTCAGATCTTGTGTCAGATCTGGTGTTAGATTAGGTGTCAAATCTAGTGTCACATTGCTTTAAAGTGCTGGTAACAGGTAGATCTCTAGATCTAGTGGTTTCTAAATTGCTAAAAGTACATTTTATTTGTGGTGTCGTTAGTTCATGTTGTTAGATCTAGATCTAGACATAGAATCTAGAATCTATACGAATAATGGAATTATTCGATCCTCCTAAACCGTTGTCACTAGACGGTAATCTATCTGAAAGATGGAAAAAATGGAGACAAAGTTTTGAACTGTTTATGGTCGCCACTGAAAAAAATACGAAGCCCGAGCCAGTGAAGAAAGCTTTATTGTTACACCTGATCGGTGAACCCGCTCGAGACATCTACAATACTTTTCAAGTATGTGAAGATGAGACTGTAGACAAACTCATTGAAAGGTTTCAGAATCATTTTTTGCCTAAGTCCAACGGTGTGTATGATAGATTTAAATTCTTTTCAAGAAAGCAGAAAGACGGAGAAACGTTTGAAAATTATTATACTGAGTTAAAGAATTTGGCAAAAGAATGCAAGTTTGACAACCTTCGAGATGAACTCATCAGAGATCGATTGGTATGTGGCATACAGTCGGATCGAGTGAGAGAGAGACTTCTGAGAGATGTAGACTTAACTTTAGAGAAGGCAGCAAGCATAATTCGTGATGACGAGCATACCCAGAACCAAATGATAGATATGAAAGGACTACATGTGGATGCTGCCAATAAATTAAAGAAGACAGAAGATAGAAAGCCAGTCAAAACCTTACAGGAAAATATGGCAAAGAATCATGTAACAAGTTTCATTAGAGATTGCAGATCTTGTGGTGGATCTCACAGAAAATACAATTGCCCAGCATTTGGACAGACATGCCGAAAATGTAAAAAAATAAATCATTTCGCTGTAAAATGTCGTTCGAAACACTTCAAAGCTGTTGATTTACTGGAAGATGAAAGTCAGTCAAGCCAAGTAAATGAGTTGTGGTTTGAGGCAATTGGTACTGACAACAATGTCAAAGTTTGGATGGTTGATGTCAATATTATGGGAAAAATAGTCAAAATGAAGATTGACACAGGAGCACAAGCTAATGTGATATCAGAGTCAACGTGGAACAATTTAGAAACTGATACTCAGTTAAAGAATTCAAATACTACCCTACGAGCATTGGGGGATGAAGCATTAGAACTGAAGGGAGTTGCATCGGTCACATTTAAAGTCGGCGATGTAGAAGTTAAAGATGATCTGTACATGATCAAGAAAAGTATAAATCCTATACTAGGTCTGAAGACATCTATTGCTTTGAAACTAATTGAGGCAAAGAGAAATGTCGAAGTACACGATGTCAAGCAACAAAATGAAGTTCCACGAGTGTTGATGAAAAAATATAATCAAGTATTCGAAGGACTCGGTACATACAAAATGAAGTATCACATTAAACTGACGTCAGATGCAAAACCAGTTATTCAATGTGCGCGCAGAGTTGCACCATCACTCTATGAAGAATTGAAAACTCACACAAATGCAACAAGATGGAGTGATCACAGAAGTTGATGAACCAACAGAATGGGTTCATAACTTGGTTATAGCAAAGAAGAAAGATAATTCTTTGAGGTTGTGTTTAGATCCCCGAGAACTGAACAAATATATAATGAGAGAACATTTCACTATACCAACATTTGATCAAATCAATAGTTCACTGGGAGCAGCAAAAGTGTTTAGTATACTTGATCAAAAGGATGCATATTGGCAAGTTGAGTTGGATGAACCAAGCTCTTATTTATGTACATTCAATACTCCGTTTGGAAGATACAGATTCTTGAGAATGCCTTTTGGTATATCCTCAGCTAGTGAAGTATTACAGAAACATTCTTATCAAGTATTCGGAGACATCCCAGGTGTACATATCATGTCAGATGACATGCCGATTGCAGCAACAAGAACAAGATACAATATAAACTTTCTGGTGTTAATTATCTCGGAAGACAAATTGGAGCAGATGGTATTCGTACAGATCCAGCTAAAATCAAAGCAATAATGAAGATGCCAGAACCAACAGATCGAACAGGAATTCAAAGACTGCTAGGCATGTTGAACTTTCTGTCAAGTTTCATTCCAAACATGTCAACAATTACCAGTCCATTGCGTGAATTGCTAAAGAAAGATGTATTGTGGCAGTGGAATGCAGAGCAAGAAAATGCTTTCCAACTAATAAAGAAAACACTTAGTGAAGCTCCAGTTCTGCAATTGTTTAACCCTGAAAAGCCAGTTACTATTCAGTGTGACGCTTCTTCTAAAGGGTTGGGAGCATGTTTAATGCAAGAAGGCAAACCAGTTGCGCATACGTCAAGATCATTGACAGAAACAGAGTGCAGATATGCACAAATAGAAAATGAAATGTTAACTATAGTGTTTGCAGCTGAACATTTTCACCATTATATTTTTGGAAGAACTGTGACTGTACAATCAGATCACAAACCTTTGCAAACTATTGTGACTAAGCCTTTACATAAGATTTCACCAAGACTTCAGTTGATGATGTTAAGACTGTTGAGATATCAATTAACAGTAATTTACACTCCAGGTTCAAAAATGCAAATAGCTGATACGTTATCGCGTGCGTACATCAATGGTCAAGAACAATCAAATTCAAATGATGACATGGTCATCAGAATTCATAGCGCAACAGCACAGTTTCCGGGAAGTGATCAGAAGATTATTGAAATTAGAAGGAAAACTGAATCTGATGCTAAATTAAAACTTGTAATTAATTATGTCAGAGAAGATTGGCCAAAGATAAAAACTTAAGTTCATGAAACAGTGAAAGTGTATTGGTCATTTAAAGACAGTATTCATGAAGAGAATGGAATATTGTTTTATGAGAACAGAATTATAATTCCTTCAAGTATGAGAAATGAAATTCTCAACAAGTTGCATTTTGGTCTTGAGAAAACCAGATCCAAGGCAAAACAGAGTGTGTTTTGGCCAGAATTGTCTAAAGATATTTTTTCGACAATAATGAAATGCGCAATATGTGCAACGTTCAAAAGAAATAATGTGAATGAAAAATTGCTACCTCATGCTGTACCAGACAGACCATGGAAAAAGATTGCGACAGATTTGTTTGAATGGCGAAACAATGACTATTTGCTTTTTGTGGACTACTTCTTTAAATACCCTGAAATAAAACGACTGGAGAGACTTTACTTAACGAACGACAAAAGCAAGGTTACCTAAAGACTACTCTGTCGGGGAGAAGGTGAGAGTTCGTCTAGGACAAACATGGCAGAAAGCAGTCGTCATTAAGAAACATCCATCACCCAGATCTTACATCATAAAGGCAAATGATGGGAAAACATACAGACGAAATCAACGGTTTTTAAACAAGAGCTACGAAGAAGACATCTCTGGGTACTATGACACCGACGAAGACAATGAACAGCAAACAAAAGAAACAGACAATTATAAACCAACATCTAGAGAACTTGCTGTGCCGGTCAAGACAACCAGAAGTGGTCGAGTTGTCAAAATTCCTTGTAAATATAAGTATTAAGAACTTTAAAAGGAAGGATGTGATAATAGCTTCAAAAGGAAGGATTGTTTATGTTTTATGCTAAAGCAAAGAATCGGACGGAAATTAAAGTTAGTTATATATGTCTACCTTGATAAAGACAGTCTCGTTATTATCATTATTAATTAGTAACGTCTACAGTAATTTATTATTAATCTGTGACAACAGAACAATGTCCCTTAGCCTACAAAATACCCAAGATGCGTACTTTTAGGCAACTCTGACAGTGCATTATTCTGCTATTAAAAAATTTTTGTTCCGAAAATAAATTCTGCTATTTATTGCACTTTATTAATAGAGCCCAGCGAGTGGTAGAAATGGCTACGCTCGTGTATTTAGTGACTGTAGTTTGCTATAGATTTTATATTGGAAAGGAAAGTTTTATTATCAAAACCATCTGTTGGGGGGTCTTAAACTAAAAAATAAAAAATCTCTTAAGGTTTTTTTAAAACAAACTCAAAACCCCCATAGCTACGCTCCTAGAATTTGGTGACTGTAGTTGGCTTTCAAATAATATTGAGGAGCGGGTTTTTAACCTCAAAATTCTCTGTAAAGGGGTTTTAAACTCAAAAATTAAACTTAAAGCCTTCTGAAGGGGAAGTTAAACTCAAAACCCCCTTGGCTACGCTCTTAGAATTTTGCTACTGTAGTTTGCTTTAATTTGAATTGATATTGATTTTAAACTTACAATATATATTGCAAACAATAGTGTCTTTTCTTTATAGTATGAGTGTTAGAACAAGGATTCATAATAGTGTTAGATTTTTATTTTTTGTTGCAGGTAACTTAGAAGTGTTCAAGACTTTTATTTTAGCTATATTCTACATTGGCAAGGGTAAAGCCTCACGGCCATATAGTCATCTTTATGAGGCACATTCTCATTTAACAAGGAATTCTACTAAGGTTGTTTGGTTTTTGTTTTGTTTTTCCTTTTTTTTCTTCTCCTACTTACACATGTAACTGATATTTTTTTAAATTCGAATTGGCAGTCTATCCTATCCATGATATTTGGCATGCTTCTATATTCTCTCCATTCATTGTTCTAAATATAATAATAAATGACTCCTTAACTATGAAAGCAAAGCTAATACTAAAGTGAATAGGCTTAAGCTTATACAACAAATTTTTTTTGGGGGGAGGGGGATGGGAAAGGAGTCTGTTGTAAATTTCTAGATCAGAAGATCTTGCTCATTTATCAGAGATAGCAAGCAATGTTCGATGCTTTGAAAATATCAGTGTATACTACTTTAGCTTGTCTTTTCATAAAGCGCCCCCATATATTCTTCGATGGTTTTGACATTTTTTGATGGGTTTTAATATATTATTCTTTTTTTTTATTTGCAATAATAAATTAGTAATTGATGTTTTTCTCACGTAATTTTCCTGCGCATATGAAATGGTCAGAATTTCACCGGGTTTCTATGTGACGTCACAAAAACAATGTAAAATAAAAAAAAGCATACAGTAAAATTTACATTCTCGTAAAAGAAATATATCTTCGTCTATGCAGTTAGATCTAGATCTTGTTAGCAAAATAAAAAAAAATCCCTTTTAAGAGTATATATATATATAGCTCCTTCGTGGTCGAAGATAAGCACATTTCTCATTTCCTATGGACTCGAAGATGGCTGTTAAGTCCAATTCTCGCTTTAAAAAGCCGACCGAATACGTGGCATGGGTGGGTTAGGTCAGGGTTAGGGTTAGGCCGATTGGGTAGGGGGGGGTCGAATACCTCTACTGCCTAAACCCTTTAAGTGGTGGGGTGGTCCTACTATTATGGAGAAATCATAGTTGTGAACAAAATTAGTTGAATTGATAAATAAATTTTATATTTTGTCGCCCTCCTTCTGGTATCTTGGCCGATTCGGTGGGATAAGGGGGGGGGGGCGATTGCATCTACTGTCCTCCCCACTCTAGAAGCCCTCTGAGTGAAGTTGGGGGGGGGTCCTATTTTTATGGAGTAATCATAGTTTGTTCACAAAATTTGTTGAATATCTATATAATATAAGCTATGTATTGATACGTGAACCCATTTGTATATTTATCGTGCTACACTCTAATCTCAAAGTTTATCATTAGTAAATATAAAATGAAAACGGGTTGCATCAGGTGGGAGGGGCGATACATGCAATCGCCTTCCGCCCATCTGACAAACCAATTCTTTTTCTTTTTGTATTATAGTTAAGAAATTAAAAAATATGTTACTAATATAATTAATATATGCTATAAATTAAATTCTTATATCGAGTCGCACCACCCCTATTCTTTAATGCCAAATGCAATCATTAGCAGAAATTATAAAAAGGAGCGAGGATTAATCGTTTTCATTCTACCACCCCTCCCCTTTCCAGGCGAAAACATGATGTTTTAAAACAGAATAGTCAAATATGGCGACAGAGTTTATGTAATTTCACATAAATTTATCATAATTATTTAAGACAGACTTTGCTTTGGAAAATTTAGAATTCATACGAAATTTTTCAGTATGAGAGTAACTATTGAGATGAGTTTTTAATCCAAATAATCTTTTCCTTGTCGCCTTTTTCCAACCTTTACTCAATCTGATATTTTTCTAGTTAAATAAATTTGGGACTCTAACTCAACTCACAATTTGTTCTTGAATCCTAAAAATGCAAATAAAATAGTGTACAATCTAATTGGTCCACTTAATAAAGTTAAAAAATGCCTATTTGAACACAATTTAGGCCTATCACTTACAAATGAGCTATGTTTTTTAAATATTATTTTTCTAATAATTTTTTTTTCTGCGGCGGTCCTTAAAGCCTTAATCTATATATGTGGGGTATCTTATCTGTTCAAAGAACAAATCGGTTTTACTTTCAATATATTAAATAAATTCATATAAGAATATTTTTTTCAAGTAAAACATTATTCAAAAGGTTCTTTTTCAATAGGATGAATAATGAGCTGTAGGTCAGGAGAAAGCGTTTCTGCAGTGAAGAATGCAAGAAAACGATTTTGGCGTCGGGGCTTCGCCTCGAACCCCACTTGGGAAGCTTACAGCGCTCCCCCAGACCCTCAAGCTAGCAAGAGAAAGGCCTCAACATGACTGTCCCTGCCTGCCTTCTCGAACCGGACAGAACGCCGCTCGACGTTTCTGGGTGGTCAGATGACTACAAATCTCGTGACGCTCCTGAACTGTGTTCACGACGCCGATCCTTCCCGAACCGTCATGTTGAAACTCGTCTCTGCTGACCGTCGTAACTCGTCACGCTCGAATGCTCGTCTAGCGCTGGCCTGGGGTGATTGGCGTTGGCTGACTACACACACACACACACCACCCCCATCTGTGCCACCTCCAGGGTTATAACAATATATATATATATATATATATGCTGTACGCACGTTTAAGCAAAGTGTTAGGGTTTACTGGGCGTTAGGGTTAGGTTTTGGAGAAAAATCGCCCCCCCCCCTCACTCCAAAGTTCAGGATCCGCTAGTGCATAGAGTGCTGTCTGTATGTTGATGATTTCGTCATTTTTACACATGGCAAAAACAGGAATACTTTAGAAAAAAATTTACAATTATGTTTAAATACAATTCAAAATTGGGCAAACGATTTTGGTTTTAAATTTTCGGAATCCAAAACAGTTAGCATGCTTTTTTTGAAATTTTAAGAATTCATCCAGACCCTGAAGTATTTTTACAAATTAGACTATGGATCCATAATACATGGAGCAGCTAGGAAATCATACCTAAAAATACTGGAGCCCATACAAAATTCTGTCCTGCGTCTCTGTCTCGGCGCGTTTCGTACATCACCTATCCCAAGTCGCACGTGGAGGCACCCCATGGACATAAGAATGAAAAAGCTTGCAATGCAGTATATAGTCAAGTTAAAATCCAACCCCACGAACCCTGCTTTCGACTCCATATTTAACCCTACAGATGTAGAACTATACAATCAAAGGCCTAACGTCATACAGCCGTTGGGCCTTCGAATGAGAGAATCTATCCAGAATTTAACCCCATCCATTGACCAAATTTCTAAAATAAAAACCCCACAGAACCCTCCTTGGTTGATGAATAAACCCAAATTTAATTTATCCCTTCTTAATTTCAAAAAAGAAAATACAGACCCAAGCATACTACAAGTCCACTTTAGGGAACTGCAGGAGAGCAATGGAGATTGTGGCACCATTTACACTGACGGATCCAAAACGGATGGAAAGGTCGCGTGTGAGAAAATTTATCATGTGCTCCGACTCCAAATCTGCATTGCAAGCTTTGGGGCGGATGAAGACTGACATTCCATTAGTACTTAAGAGCCTAAAGCTTTTGGACCAAATAACGGCTGACCATAGGGATGCCACCTTCATCTGGATCCCCTCCCATGTGGGCATAGAGGAAACGAAACAGCAGACAGAGAAGCAAAGAGAGCCCTAAATCAAGCGGTGTCAGGAACCCAAATTCCCTGCTCGGACCTGAGACAGTATTGCCTCTGCCACCTATTGAGGGTGGCATGATCTGGGGGAGGCGGAGACCTACAACAAACTCAGACATATTGTGGCGGATGTCAGATGGCGGCCTGACAAGGCGTGGAAGCACGACCATGTCCAGATTTAAGATTGGCCACATCTACATCACGCACTCCTTTGTGCTGAAGAGAGAGGAGCCCCCACTTTGTGAGTACTGTGACTCTCGACTCACTGTGGAACATATCCTCATTGATTGCCCCAGATACCCGGATATTGGGGTTGTCTGCGAAGGTTTGATATGTGAAATTGTGAACATATAATATTTACAAAAGATTTTTATTACATTATTAAATTTTTACTACCTTTACTATTTTAACTGTGAATAGACCTTGTTTTTACTGACTTAACTAACTAAAATTTAGCTCTTGTGGTATGAAGGGAGAGTAACCCTTGAGGGATAACGGGCACGACATGCCCTAAAGTGTGCCGATGTGCCAAAAACTTAAAACTAAATCTAGTTTGTCAGTTTTATCTCATGCAATCAAGGCCGGTTCTAGCAATTGCGGGGCCGTATGCGAAACTGATTGCGCGGGGTCTAGTCTGTGTGGGAATAAGGATAATAAGTGAAAATTAAGATTTTGTGTAAGAAAAAAAATATTTGACTTTACTATGTTAAAAATTGCGATCTGTACTTTACGAACCTTGTAACCAATGGTATATTTATATGCTAGTGACTATAAAAGTAAATAAAGTATTGGAACTTCCGTTAAGGTATAAATTCGCCCGATTATTACATGAAAGTTGACAATGCCTTTTTTCCTTTTATCACGCTTAGGATTGGCGTTTTCCGCAATGAATGACACCCCATAAATGACAATTTTGTCTATTTTTCTGGAGATTTTAAAAAGTTTTCAGGAGATTTTAATAAATTCAGGAAATTTCCAGGAGTTTTTCGTATATATTTTGCAATTTAATAATTACACCCTGAATTAGCGCGTGGCCTATGAAAGCGCGGGGCCCACTGCGACCGCATAGGTTGCAGTGGCCTAAGACCGGCTCTGCATGCAATCACAGAATGCACCCAAATGTTCAAGAACACCACCTTCAATCGACTTGTAAAGAATAACAATTTGATAGGCGATATCTCATACCATACATGTAAGGATATGATCAATTCCAAACAGACATTTCTTTTGCAGCGAATTGCAGAGTATGTCTGCTTCATGTATTTTTTATTTATTTTCAAAGCTTATATCAACTCACTCTGTCTGTCTGTTTGTCTGGCAAAAAGTTTTTACACATTATTTCTCCGACACTCAATCTTGGATCAAGCTGAAATTTTGCACAATAATTTTTTACTTACCTAACAACACAAGAATCAATAAAAAAAAAAAACCATTTGATTAATTAACTATTGGTTATTATTTTGTTTGGTATCTTAAACAAGGGAAGAAATTGGACTTGACTGAAGTGGTGGTATATGATGAATTAGTCCCCTCTTTTTATAGGTTGATGTAACAACATGCAGAGATGTCTCAATGTGTTGTTATGCCGGGGATTTTACTTGAATTCAATAGTTGAAAAAATGACGATCTAGAATCACTATTAACGATTCTTTGATAAAACAAAACTCTGGAACTTTATTTAAATACAACGTAAGTACAGCTTATGTACAAATTACAGATCTATTAACACAAAATATCACAAAGGCATTTAAAACAGAGCTCTTAGAAGACCGACTGACTACTATGAAAATATTTTACCGACTCCCCTTTACTTTCTTACTCTCGACAATTCTCTGGCGCTAACTCTTCTAAAAAATGTCTTTGTTTAATTTCAAATCAACCAATAGATTTGAACATCATAATCACGTCTTGGGTAAATCCTGACGTGCTGACAAGGGACAACCACCGAGGCTCAGGCGAGGGTTTATATTTCTTTTAAATGTGAAATGTACAAACAATTCTATAATGTAATATGTGACAGTTGACATTCTAAATTGAAACAAATGGAAACAATTTTCTCTAATAATAAAGTACCCCACTAGCAGAGTGGTTGTGAGCCACGAGATCAAATTCAGGTTGTTCTTCCCCAGCCCCCTCCATTTAAAAAAAAATTTTCTTTGTAAATTCTTTTATAAACCAATAATGGTAAAATCCACCCAGATATCCCTTTCTTTCTACCCCCCCCCTCCTTTCATTTTCCCAACTGGTCCAGATAAGTGATAGGATCATAATGTATTGAGAAAGCTAAAAGCTTGAAATATGGCTAAACAAAAACATTTGGTAAAAAAAAAATATTAATCGCACTTATTAATTTTTGTTGGTCTAGATCTATTTCAAATTTAATTACATGACTGATCCAAACTAATTAATACCATTACACTTCATTAAAGCTTTTTTTTTTTAATTTTTTTTTTTAATTTTTTTTTTTTTTTAGTATTTTTTATGTTTTTCTTGTTTAAACTTTCAACTCTGATTGCATTCACATCCTATTGCAGCGATATGGCCTCACTGTTTCCATTTGGCTTTCCAGCCTTGTTTCTCAAAAGTATTCATAATAAGCATATGGCATGCCTTTCTATCCGCTGTGAATTATAAAATTAACCCAATGGGAAATCCCCAGCTTTGGCCGGCCACAGATGATCCCCGCGATAACAATTTGATGAAAGATCTAGACCTAATTGTGACTAGACTAACAAAAAACTTCTTACAGAATTTTTTTTTTAGGTGGGAATTTTAAGCAATGCATAAACCTTCAAAAGCGAGGCCCCTCCGACGCGAAGCCGTGGGCAGTTACCCACGTCGTCTATGCCTTGCACCGCCTCTGGATATAAAACTTTAGGTCTCACAGTGTGTTTGAAATTTAAAGCAAAAGCACATAGCATAGATTTACTTAAATTTTTTATTTTAATGGCCAATTTGAAAAGAAAAATAATTTTTATATAAAAATACAGAATATTTTACTTATTTTCTTTTAGAAAAGTTCCAAAATAGACAAAATTGTCAATATTTGGACTTCAGGATTGGGTGTTGTATCTGTTCATTGTTTTCACTCAACTATACCTGTGGAGGCTTATACTCGTGAAGCATGCATGATTGAGGCCATAGGTTAGTACTGTCTTTAATTAATATTTGTTTCTTACACAAAAATCTTTTATTGTGAGATGTTTTTTTCTTTAATCATACTTAAAATATTAAAAACATGTCACATAATGTAGCATCAAGAGATGTGTATTTTTTTTTTTTTACACATTAGCTACTATAAATTCCACATAGTACTAATAATAGAAAAATTTCCTGTAGCATTAGAAATAGCTAAGAACGTTAAACTTCTCGTACCTTCTTCACTTTTTTTGATGTTAAAGTTTATTTTAAAAAGGGTATAAATGCAAGGGAAGAGTGTGTTTAAAGCATAAGTGAATATAATCGAATAAACTTTTGTATAATATGAGCTGAGATGATATTTTTAGAAAATGATTATTATATTTTTGTTTATTTTAAACTTTGTGTGTTGCACTATGACAGTAAATGAGCACTTTGAAAGAAAGAATATGTTTGGAGACACCCATTAGATTGGAATAGTAAGATTGTATAAAGATCACAACGCTATAAAAATTTCTATACATTCGTAAAACCACATGAAACATTGCAAGCTTTAACAATTGTTAACGCAAAATCTTATTGTAAATGAAAAGTTCTATGAAACAAGTGCCACTATTGGTGAGAATAGCCTGTTGTGCAATACGCATAGGCCACTTCTGTTCTCTGCACAGAGGATAGTTAAATATTTGTGATTAATTATTTAAAACAATTTTAGAATAATTTAAAAATTTCAATAATCGATTTAGTGAATTAGTTATAATCTAGATCAAGAATGTCTTCTGACGGTCAGACTGACTTTATTATAGAAATAGATCTAGAAATAGGCCTTTCTAAATTTTATTTTAATTTGAAAAACATATGACTCGGTAATAACTAATTAATAAATATAAATTAATTAGCAGAAAACATCTTTTAATCTAGTGGTGCATGTTTACAGATCAAACATGAACATAAATTAAAAATCTATTTTACCTTGGTTGGACCAATAGGCGTCCTCTGTATGTACTGCTCAAGAGCATTTAGATTTATAACAAATGAATATTCACATTTAACTCGAGTAAAACTATTAGTAATATCATAAACTTACGGACACTTCAGGACAGAAGACACAAAAATAAAAGTAGTAACAAAACTTAAAATATTGAACAATTATTTAGAAATATAAAAATATAAACTTTAAAAAATACTCTGAATCACACAAAGATTAATGCACACTTGTATTATTCCATATTCTAGGACCAATTCGTGCAAGTGCTTTTCTTCCTATACAAACATGGAATGAATTTCCCTATCGAGGAATACCAGTGACTATAGTTTTAGCTCAAATTAACATGCACCTATGACTCACGAATTGCTGTTTGGGACCACTGGTGTAATATATCAGTAATGCCAAAATGTGTAAAATGCTGAATAAATTTATTTAAATATATAACATTGTATGGAAACACAAACTCACTATCGGCCTCGTAGTGGTCCACTTAGGCAGTTAAAAAAAGGCAAATTTCAATATTTTCAGCAAATATCAGAAGCTTGAACTAAAAAATATCCAAAAAATATCAACAACGACAATACAAAAAGATACACTAGGAAGAAACGTTTCCTTTTCGTTCAATCTCTGAATTGTTTTCGCCTGTATCATAATGAGTGCATAATTTGAAACACTGCTTATTAAATATTTTAAATTATATTCGGCTTATATACATACTGTTCACTTTTAAAACAAAAGTAAACATTTTATTTAAAATGTAAGTAGTTTATGTAACAGAACTCACTTAATTTAATAATACTAATATTTTTGAAAATATTATTTTTGTTAATACATGTTATATTTGAGTTATGTTCCCTTGTTATTGTGTCCTTTGTTGTGAACAGCAGTTCTCCCCAAGATGGCTTTGTAAGATACTTGCACTCAAAGTGTACGACCCAAATTCTAAATTGTTGTTTCATTTATTCAATACTAATTAACATGGTGGCAGCGGCAAGTGAACCATGTAAGTGTTATTGCCTTTTCTATTCATAAGAAGACTAGACTTCACTTCAGGAAAAAGAACATTCAGAGCATACAAATAGATCGAGATCCATATCATGTCTACACCCCAAGATCACATACGTTTTTGGTCCTTCGGGGGACGTAAACAATAATTTGAAGAGTCAGCGTAGTGACAGAGTTACAACACGTAAAGATGTCTGAGAAATCTACTTACGCCCCCTCAGAGTCTAGAACTAATACAGGAGAATGTAAGTGAAAACTTCAGAAAGTGGAGGCAACAGATAGAAAGCTATCTACAGGCCGTAGGAACCTATGAAAAACTCAAAAGTCAACAGAAGGCCATCATTCTACACTGTGCAGGTCCACTGGCCATAGAAGTCTGTTCAAATACCAGAAAGGAGAGGACTCGGACACATTAATGAAAATGTCGCACGATTACTGCAACCCTAGAGACAATGAAGTACTAGAAACTTTCCGCTTTTGGGACTTATCTATCTGCTCCCCCATCTTCCTAACACAGCTCAGGCAAGCTTCATGCAAATAAATGTAATTTCTAAGAGCCATACAGAATGATGCGAGGCAAAATAGTCTTTTCATCAGACAGGAAACTGAGAAAAGACACAAAAACAACCTGATGTCTTGCTTAGAGCTGTCCCTTAAAAGAATCAAAGAGATATTTAGGGTCTTTGAGCAATCAACTAATAGTGTTGAAGAAATCCTTGGAGAACCACAGGCTCGCATATATAAAATGGGCAGATTTATTCAGAAATCAGCAGCAACAATACAAGAATGTCGATTTTAGGACAATACCATCTTTTCAACCAGACAGCATGTCCGGCTTGGGGACAGATATGCAATCGATGCAGAGAGAAAAACCATTTTGTTAGGAAGTGCAACAGAACAAGGGGAAGCTCAAATGTATACAAGGCATCAGGATACAAACCTGAGTGGCTAAACACAATTAATGCACTCAATTCGAAAAGAGACAAGCTCACGGCTGAATTCCTGGTGAACGGTCAAGGATGAAATTCCAGTTAGACACAGGAGATAACGTCAACATCATTTGTAAACATGTGCCAAGAGATGTCAAGCTTGGAGACCACATAAATAATACGAAAGTGGAATATGACCTAACACTACAACGACCTGCCTTAGAGTCCAGCACCGGCTCTGATGGGACTTAGCCATTGGCTCACGGAACAAAGCCTATCGTGAGCGAACAAGAGCCTCGCCTACGTGGCACAAGGACTATTACATGGGCAAATAGTGACAACCTCTCAGTTACTTGCTTAATTGCTACATCTTGAACTGCTGCTACCCAATTAATTATTTTTTTTGTATATAAAATTTTTTCGTACGAAAATGTTTTTTTTTCTTGAGAATTGGAAGACAAGATTGACCCTTTACAAAACAATTAGATCTTCATTATAAGACATCATTTAGGCCAGGTTCAGATCTAACTTCACATTCACCTATCCTTTGTTCTGCTGGACACCTGGGGCACCACACAAGATCTGTCAACCCTTTTTCTCTGTCAGTAGTCTTTGATAGAATTTCATTCTGATGTCCTTTCTGAAAATATTGAAACCTGCCTTTTTACCTCCATGAGTTGACCACTTCGGGGGCCGATTTTGAGTTTCCACACAACCTGTCTTTGTAACCTTGTTATTAATAGTGAATAGTTGTAAAAAATGGTGTTTTTTTATGACAAAAATTAATGCAAGCTAATTTAAATATATATTAAACATAAATAAATAACAGCACCAGGGACCAAGTTTTTAAGAGAGAAAGTAGTGAATTAAAATGCTACGAAAATAAGGGCATGCGCCGACCGAGACTCGAACCCCTGAGACTGAATTCGACACCACCGCCTAGCGATAACGCACCAAGCGAAACTAACCTCTAGACCATTGGAATGTCCAAAAAACATTCTTCTGATCCAGAGTCATTTCGCCCGTATGCAAATTACCACCCCAGTGGTCAAAGGTCACAAGACCCAGCTAGCCACTCCCCCACCCTCGCAGCATCCGTTCACTAACAACTTCGATAGAGCCGACACAGACAGCCGTTAGGCATGTATTAGACAAACGATGGCTCTATCTAATTGTATATCTCTTACAAAGACAAGTGGACAACATAAACACATTACATATAGAAGCTTCAGTGGGTACGAGCAATAATGCTGTAAATGTAAACATAGAGTTGAAGCTAGGTGCTGAAACAAATGATACATACATATATACTTGGTACCTGGTGCTGTTATTTATTTATGTTTAATATCATTTGTTTCAGAGCCTAGCTTCAACTCTATGTTTACAAGCTAATTTAAAATATATCAATCCCTTTCAGAAAAGAAAAAGTAGCCGTTGCATCAGAACTTTGAAAGGTCTACAATATCATGATGTCGGATTTTCAATATCGTTTCTAGTTTCTACGATCTAAACGGAACGGACGGACCACACAAAACAAATGTTGGCTTTTCCCCTCTCGGCGTTCGCTAAAAATTAATTAATCAAAAGTAAACAACTTTATAGCTCTTCAAATATACCGGCTAGTATTTACTAAGAATAGCAATGGTACTGGCAATACAATGGTTTAGCTAGTATATGATGGCCTCTTTTTACTTACAAAAACAAAACGAAATCAAACGGGGAAAAGACTTTGTTGTTCTTTTTATTCCGAACTAATGTATATTCATTGTTAAAGTATTTCTAAGTTGAAAAAAAAATCAATTTAACATAAAGATACTACAAATGAATCTTGCGTGCTTTCTTGCTCGCAAAATTATCAATAATTTTATCGAAATCAATATCGAATTGAGACTCAAAACTTTCACCGTTGATCGCAATTAATTTTTAATCAATTTAAGTCTGATAAAACTTCGCTCACATATAGCAGCAATTACTGCGATTGTCAGAAATATGCAAATAAAGGCAACAGTAAAACGTAATCATTTAACCGACATTTTTATTATTATTATTATTATAAGACTCAAGATCTCAAACATGTCCTTTTTTCAGAAGTTCAATGGCTTCTGAAGAAACAGTAACAAACCATTGAAGCCTCTTTTTCTCCAGACGAAATTCGTTTTTGTCAATGTCGCTATGAGCACTTTCGATATTGATTTCGATCTGAGGACTCAATAGTTGAAATGGCGACAAAATTCCTATTTACTTACCACATCATGATATTGCTCATATCGGGTGATCATTTCAATTGTACCGTCCAAGGAAGAATAATTGTCCATTCGTAGCTCTATCTTGTGTGTTAATACAGAATCTTCATCTTTTTCGCCTGGTATCGTCTTCTTGTGGGCAATACATCTATGAGGTTCTGCACTCCCGGGTACGCTATTCTGCCTCAACGTGGCACTCGGGTGGAAACGACCATTAGAGGAATGGCAAAACAAAACTCCTGTGGGAGTGTCCAAGGGAACGCGAGAGTGGTCCCATTGCACGGAGCGAGTTGAGAGCTCCAAAGGCCCTGTCGATAATCCATGCGCCGTTCCTCAAGGTACCGCTACACTAATGGCCAGTCCTGCACGGTTAGCTTGGTGCAACATAGGAAAATGGCGGAGGTTCCCGGTGTACTCGGCCTTCGGCCATGCATTCTAGCCCATGCGCCCGGAGTGCCAGATACATCGGAAATAGCAATGCTTTACATAGGCATTGACTTGGATCTCTTCCAGACAAAACGATGGTTCAAACAGTTTTTTTTTTACTGTTGTTCAAACAGGTTTTTTTTTTTTTTTTTAAACCTAGAGCTTGAAGAGCCTTCGGCTCAGCTCTTTGACTATCAAACGGTTCTGCACTCCCGAGTACGCTATTCTGCCTCCAGGTGGCACTCGGGTGGAAACGATCGCTAGAGGAAGTGATTAGGCTAAATGAATAGCAAAACAAAACTCCTGTGGGAGTGTCCAAGGGAATGCGAGGGCTTTAACATTCTACTGTGCAAAGTTGAAAGAGAGCTTCCACGTCCCTGTCAATAATCGATGCGCCGTTCCTCAAGGGACAGTTACACTAAAGGCGAGTCCTGCACGGTTAGCTTGGTACAACATAGGAAAATGGCGGGGGATCCCGGTGTACTCGGCCTTCGGCCATGCATTCTAGTCTATGCGCCCGGAGTGCTAGATATATCGGAAATAGCAATGTCCTACATAGGCATTGACTTGGACCTCTTCCAGAGAGAAGCAGGCTTACACGCCTAGAGTTAGAAGAGCATTCGGCTTAACTCTTTTGACAATCACACGGTTCTGCACTAAACACCAGATCTGAGCACATGCATTCTGTAAAGGATTGTAGCTACCCGTCGCCTCAGCGTGGCGCCTCCGTGGAAACGTCTAGTAGTGGAACTAGATAGGCTAAGTACGAGTAGCGAACTGGTGCGTCGACAGTCCGATTTCTATGCCCAGTCATTATGGCCGTCACCGCTGGGAGCACCTCAGACAGGTCTGGAGTGAAGAGCCCCGTGTCCAGGTCTGGTTGTTGGATACAAGCCTTTCTAACAATCAACGTGATAAAGGTAACACTGGCCTCAGCGATGTTCTTCCGACTAGAAATAAAGAATGTTTTTAATCTTTTCCTTTGAAGTGTGCAGTCTCGAATTGACCATCGTTGTTTTTTAAATTATTCTTAGGCGTCCTTTATTTTAGTACCAGGTGACCGAGCCTCGCTCGTTTTAATAATTTGTTGAGGAAATATATTTACTTATTTTGTACCAGCTTAGGCATCAACTTGCTTTTACTGACATAGAAAACTGCAGGCGGCTTCAGAACGAGATAGCTGGAGAGTTTTTATAAAGGCCGCGGGATACACAAAAGAAAATCCACTGACACGTACACGGCGAAAAGAGAATCGACCACCGGCATATAATGTTTATGTTTGCGTTGGATGTGGTAAACTATGTGGGTCGCAGCCTCCACCTCCACGATGTCTGAAACTTCTTTGAACAGGTTTTAGCCAGTAGTGGTCCCGATGCATGTTCCTCATAACAGATATCTTTTCTGTGATTTAACAATTGCTTTTCGTAGTGCGAAAAAGTAGCAAGAGTTGAACGCTAACAGATATGTCGGCGCTAATGGTAAACATTTCCAGCTCTTCTGCTCTATCTCTTAGTTTTTAATTGAGGTTTCTAATTGTCATGCAAAAAAGAGTGGTGGCTTCAACTGCATTCTTATTTTCATGACACATTTCTTCCTTCACTGATAGAGCACCCATCTAAAGCATTTCACTACCGGTACTTAAAATGTGAGCAGCTCTGTAGCAAGCTCTTACCGCCGACTCATTTTCTTGTTTCTTCTTGGTAAATATTCTCATCAATCCTCTAATCTCTAGGCGTTTCTTAACATTTGTTTTCTTGGTGGTTCAAACTAAGAATGCCGCAGTATTTGTTTATGTTTTGGATTTCATAAAGCTGTTTAAAGTTACGTCCTTTAAAAAAACAGCCACAAACATCTCTATACAAATCAAACATATTGTCTTATTTTCGTGCTCCACAAAAAGGTAAAGACACATCCACTTTTCCTAGTAGTTTCTACATTTAGAGTCTCCTTTTCATTTCTTCGACTCTCCCATTTCATTAATGCACTAATCTGAAATGTTACGGTACCATTCGCGGTGAATCAAAAAAGGACGACCCAAAATGATCAGCTGACTTTTCCAAAAATTAAAAATAACTGTCAAATCATCTGAGTGAAATTAAGTTGTTGTTTTTTCTTACTAAAAAATATTGAAAAATCTTTGATTCAGTTCGGTCAAGGTAAGGACAGTTCGTTCGGTTCGGTTCGTACCTATCAGTTTTAAAGTTCGGGTTCGGTTCGGTCGTGAAGTTCGAGTTCGGTTCGGGTTCGGTTCATTTCCCATCTCTAGTTTTAACAAAGTGCTTCAGGCTAGTTCCAGTTATTTGAGTGAGGACGTCCTAGTGGTGTGCTGTGACTGAATAGATTTTATCTTCAGCAGCCCGAATTCCTGCCAAACTCAGAGAATGGTTCGAGCTGACAATTAATTATGATGATGTCAGTGAAAGACTATTGAATTTCTACCTCGTTACTATCCATGACAACGTAACCTTAACATTTGGTAAAATTGATCCAGTTTCGAGATTACGAACTCTCAAAATAATCAAATAATATTTGGCACGTATTCGCCCAATATTACAGTAAGTTCTTTTGTATTGTATTTATGGAGACATGTACGTTTTAAGTCTGCAACTAAGCGTAATTGTTCTCTCAGGGGTGGATTGTACATGGATAGCAATTTCATAAACTCCTAGAAATTACCTAGATTTTGTCTTCGCAATTCTTCAATTTGTTCGCGATGCCAAATTTAGTGCCAGGTACTACTTTGAGAGTTAAAGGAAAGATATCCAAGATTCTTTTCAAGTAGCTTGATCAGATTTTGACCCTTTGGACTCTATGAACCCTTCCGACAACCATTTCAACCTTAGATGAGAATTTCTTCGTCTGAGCTAGCACTATGCGCGCGCGAAAAGGCCTTGGCTATGTTTTATCACGCTCACATCTGCAATATTTTTAGTTTTAATATCACTGCCTGGCATGGCAATCTGGGCATTAGAAATAAAAATAAACTTCATAGAATCCTAAATTCTGCTGGTAAAGTCATTGGCAAAAAAAAACAAAAAAAAAACAACATATGGGCAGCTGTTTGAGAAAAACATCCATAAAAAGCTAAAAAGATTCTAGAAATAAAAAATCACCCGTTGGATCAGGATTTTTTGATTTTACCATCACAAAAGAGATACAAGACACCGATAATAAAGACAAACAGACATAAAAACTCTTTTGTTCCCCTGGCAATCAAATCATTAAATAGAAACAATCTGATATAAACTTTGTCACATGTAAATTATGAGTGAGTGGTTTGAATGTACATTTTGTTTTTTTTTTGGTGTAATGCACTAATTGTATTATTATTATGTTAGAAATGAACGAGTAGTCATTCTCTGGCGCTGCCAGGGTCGAGTTTCGCTAAAGAGAAACAAAATTCATCGTAGTCCAATTATCAGTTTCCACTGAGGAATTTTCTGGTGATGTGGCAGGTCTGCAGCAGTACCGCACTCTGACAGGCAACGAAGATGTTCCTAGGAATGTTAAGGGCCTTGAAGGTGTCTGTGAGGTCAGTTGTTATTAACCCCTCGGTTGATATAACAATGGGGTATATTGTTATTTTGGACAATTTCCATAGACGCTTAATCTCCAAGCCTAGGTTCTCATATTTTCTTTGTTTTTCTATCTCAGTTTTTCTTAAATTATGAAACAGTGGTACGGCGATATCGATAATGGTAGCGGTTTTTCTTTTTTATCGATGAACAGCAGATCCGGGCGATTGAAATCTACTGTTTTGTCAGTCAGAATAGGCCTATCCCAGTACAGCAGATGTTCAGTAGACTCGAGAACCTCTTGCGGAGAGTATTTATAATAAGGGGGAGTGTCCTTACCAATCAATTTGTACGTCAAAGCCAGGTGTTGGTGTATTAACTTTGCAACTTGGTTATGGCGACCTAGGTAGGCTGATTCTGATAGGGCTGGACATCCTGCCATAATGTGTTCAATCGACTCGCCCACATTTCCACATTTTCGGCATTTGTCGACAACATTGAGTTTCAGGATATGCTTCTCGTAATTTTTTGTCCTGATTACTCTGTCCTGTATTGCTGTAACAAAGCCTTCTGTTTCAGGGTAGAGATGACCTGCTTTGAGCCATGTTAAGGAAGCAGCCTTGTCGATGTTGTCCTCATGTAATGAAACAGGAAATTTTCAGTGGAGTGTTTTTTCTTCCCATTGGCGAATCTCATGCCCTACGTCGTCCAAACCGACATTGACATCAGCATTGTGTAGGTTCAGAGGGGTTGCATCGGAGTCGTATTTCCGTAGGAAGGAAACTAATTTGTTGCTGGAGGCGAGCAGTTTTGAACGTATTTTTAAAACTTGCATCTTACACAATTTGAAGATGTTCTGCAATCCACGACCCCCATCCTTCCTGGGCAGGTATAACCTTATGGTGGAGGACTTGGGGTGTAGGCATCGAAACTTGGTTAGTAATTTTCTAGTGAGTCTGTCAATATCATGTAGGTCGGTGTCAGTCCATTTGATCACACCTAACGTGTAAAGGAGCACTGGGACGGCCCAGCTGTTTATTGCAGTGATGAGATTATTATTATTATTATTATTATATATATATATACACACATATATATATATATACATACATATATATACATATATATATATCCTCTTAATATGTTACACACACATATTTGACTCTTGATAGTCCGACACACTTTATAATCTGACGACGACGATGCATACACCACCTGCACATGCGTGTTGTGGCAATCAACTACAAGTCGTGTCAGTTTGTTTGCATAGAAAGAAAGAAAGAATAAAGACATTTACAGATTTTTAAACTAAACATAGATCTACCTAAAAATTCATTCAATGTAATGTAGGTTTAAATTGTAATTTAGGACAGTTAATGAAAGCTGCAATCATTTTTTTTTAGATAAGTTCATTTTTCTTTTTCGATTTTCGTTTGTGTTCTGTTTATGTTATACCCTTGAAAGAGAAAATCTTATAACATCATAAATACATTTTCTTGACTTAAACGGTTAATATCTTTGAAGTACATCACAGCTAACCTTTTGTAATCTGACATTTGGCAATTCCACACCCTCCTGGTTCCCTAACCGTTGGACTATCAAGAGTGGACTGAATTTATTTTCTTATAACTCAGTTCATGTCTTTGAATATTGTTATTTTTATATGATTGAATTGTTTTGTAGGTATCCACAAGTTGACAAATATAAAGAAAGGAGACTTCTATGGAATTTCTTCATCATGGCCATTACAGCTAAAAAGAAAAATGGGTGTCTACCTGTTACAAAAGTCTCTACAAATATTTTTATCAGATGGCGAACGGCAGATATGTTTACCAGATCTGAAAAAAAGAACCTAATGACGAATGTTTACCTATATCATTTTGTGTCATATGATGTGCCATAATAGGACCTAAGGTAGAATTAGTTACGTCTGGGCTTGAGCTTAATTTTTAATGGAATGGTAATAAAGTATGCCATAATTATTATCATATTTTGAAATAGTTATCCAAAAAGCAGGTGTGGTGAGCCATAGATAATGAAAATACCTGTCACCAATGTGAGATGAGAGGCAAACACAATGACTGTTCAGCTTTACTTCGTTACTACTCATTTCAGTTTGTACTTAGGGGTTGATTTGTGGAAATCCTAAATTTTGTATTTCCATAGGATTTGATATTGAGATTCTTAATTTGGAAGCCTAACACTTAACCACTATTCCAACTTATCTCTTTAAGTTCATCTGTGAACTGATTTTCGAGCGAGCTCAACTCATTTCTTGACTTCCTAATACCTAGAAAAATGTTGTTCATCCCCAAGTTTTAATCAGCTGAACAGTGAAATCAACTTGCCTCTTCTACATTTCCAATCTTTGTTGCATGTCTTACACCTTCATTGGAACACTAACATTATGAGATGCCAATTGAATTCTACAAATAAATCCACATTCAAAGTTTATAATAGATAATGATAAAGTCATAGCACAGTTCTGTGAAAGAATGTACCGGTACAATAATATTCTTAATACTTAACTCAAAATCTATTAGTCATACATAACGTTTAATTAAACTCCTATTCTCAGTACTCAACTTACAGATCATACTAACTAAACATATCTCCTCTAAGTCAAAACAAAATGTAAATCTACATCACTTGGCATTGAAACATCTCACACATTTTAGAATATACATATACACAATTTTAGATTGACTAGTTATTTGACTCTTCTAAGTTCAGTTACAAATATTCAAATTTAATGTAGGGTGAGTCATAACTTTATATTAGATAAATCAGTGATTTATCATCAGTTCATGACAGAATTTTTTCACTATTTTTACAAAGCTTATATCAACTCACACTGTAGATGAATTCTTGTACACTTATGTCTTCCATTTCCCATTCTTGGATCAAATGAAAAGTATGCACAATTTTTCATTGTCGATGACAGCAAATGGATTTATATAAAAAAACAACAACAATGAATCAGTTAGTGGTAATTGATTAATTTTGTTTTATATAGTAAGTACTTAACTATGGGTAGATGAACCTTGTGTAGACAATTAGGTCGTTCGCTAATTTTAATATGTAGCCTTTTTTTCCGGACTAAAAAAAACTAATTTTTTAAGTAGCTGAGTGGCTAACTAGTCTGCCTTCCATCTTGGAGGCTCGAGACTTCAAATTCAGATTCCATTAACTTTTTATTACTGATACCTTCTCCAAACTGGTTTACAGATGTTAGGACCATAGCGCACTGAGCTATACGCATGACAGTTGCGCTAAACAAGAACAATTAATAAAAAATATGCGCCAAGATGAGTCACAGGTTTTGGTTCCGTCTTGAGACGGAGTAGAATCTGGAGTGACTGGTGAAGCCAATTTTGGAGCGGCAGATTTTGCTACAGTTCGTGCATATATTCATCTGTTTTTGGGCTAGCTGATAGTGCAGCTTACTTTCTCTTGACTAAGGCAGCCTTGTTTCTTTTGCTCTCGGCGAGGTTCGTACCAGCACGCAGTGTCTCTCTACTACTGTCCGGTCTTCGCTATCTCCTACCACATACTTTCATTGATGTCTGTGGTTCATGTATCGCTTGCAAACATCTCTTTAGGCTACTTTTGGCTGGGCATATAGAGATTTCTTTAGGGATTCTTTCATCTGGCATGCGGGTGACCACATGTCCAAGCCAGCGTAGTCTTCTCTGTGTCAGAAGAGCATTATTGAGTAAGTGAAAGCTTAAGTTCTTGACGCATGTATGTTGCCCAGCTCTCACTACCATAAAGAAGAGAGCTCACAACACAGGCATTGTAAGACTAGGATTTTGGTTGTCATAGTCAATTTGGCATTTTCTCAGACGCGCTTGGAGAGTTTTGCCATTGCTGCAGAAGCCTTTCCTATTCCTATTGTCAGCTTAGTTTCTCAATCTAGGTTTGCTGGCAATAGTTGTTCCCAACATATTAAACATAAATAAACAGCTGCACCAGGGACCAAGTTTTTAAATGAGTGAATAAATGCGACGAAAATAAGAGACTGCGCCGACCAAGGCTCGAACCAGTGACCCTGGAAACGACAACACCGCGATAACGCACTAAGCGAACTTAGCCTCTAGACCATCGGAATGTCCAAAAAACCTAACCTTCTGGCCCAGAGTCATTTCGCCCGTATGCAAATTGCAATGGTCACATGCCCTAGCTAGCCCCTCCCCCACCTCGCCACATCCGTTCACCAACAACTTTAATAGAGCTGACACAGATAGCCGTTACCCATGTCTTAGACAAACAAAGCATTCACAAGCCTTTGTAATCCTTCTTTTGAATGAGATATGAGTGCCGCATCATCGACGAACAGCAGTTCCCCAATCAAGATACGCCGTCTCTTCGTTTTTTACTTTAAGGCGTGCCAGGTTAAAAAGCTTTTCATCGGATCTACTGTGGATATATACTTCATCTTCCAGGGATTTAAAAGTGCTGGTGAGTACAACTGAAAAGAAGATGCCGAATAGTGTTGGAGCCAGAACACATCCCTGCTTTACTCAGCTCTTTGTTGAAAATGGCCTAGAGGCGGAACTGTCTAACTGTACAGTGCTCTGCATATTTTTATGAAAAGCTGACACTAGTTTCCGTAGCTTGTTATATAGCAAAAAGACCGGTTTCTCCTGTAGCTGCCCCAGGGAGAAAATCATATTTGTTGTGGATCTACCCCCCCCCCCTTTTTTAAATCCGCAGTACGATTCGTTCCGCCAAAAACTACAGCCGATTCCTCTAGCATAATCCTTTTCAACTATGCTAAGAAGTGAAATGCCCCTATAACTGTTACAATCCGAGCGGTACCCTTTATTTTTATAATAAAGTTTGAATCCTTCAATTCCTGGAAGACCATTCCTTCTTCCTAGGACAAGCTTATCAGTTAATGGAGAGGCTTGATCGGGGCATGCTTTCCAGCCTGAATGGCTGACGGTTAGAACAAATTAATAACATTATTGATTCAAAGCAATTGATTCAATTTCACTTAACAATTAATAACAATATTTCGAATCTGAAAAATGTATGTTAGTTTAGATTTATTAAAAATTATTACATGATTGATTCAAAATAATTGATACAAGTTCACTCACTATAAGCTATTTTTCATGCTAAAGATATATAAATTCTAACACACAGTTTCAAAAATATTGCAGAGATGAAAGTCTACGTATAAGTCATAAATTTACATCATGTTATAAACTTTTGGCTCATAATATTTCTATTAAGATTTGTACCATAATTTGTATCTTACATTTAATTATTTTTTTTTAACAAACCAGTGGCGTCACTCTGGTGTGTGTCATACCCCTCCTCCAAAAATATTTCCCGTTGGTTTGTTCTTTTGTTGAACCATAAAATTGGTTTACATTAATAGATGGTTAGACCTCTAGAAAATGATTGTCCATTTTATTTTAAAAGTTCCTTGTTTATGACAATTTATTAACATGTATTAAAATGTATGATTAAAAATTTAAAAAAGGTTTTAACTGTTGGCATTGTGTTTGTCTTTGTTTTTTTGCGTGTAGGCAGTGGCGTAGCATCCATGGCGCGAATGGGTTCAATGAACCCGGGCCCACGAGCATTTAGAGGCCCACACCCGATGGTGTAGCAACCATGGGGCTATGCAACATAAACTCTATCTTAAGGCCTTCAAGAAATATTTAGTAATTACATGCAATATCAGGGGCCTCATATCTCAAATAGCTTAAGGCCTTTTCAACTCTAAATACGGCACTGCATGGCGCGTTGGAGTTTCATATCACCTTGTCCCATGACTAATGACCGATAGTTTTCTGCCCTACACCGCAATTTTGTAAAAAAAATTGTTAGAAAATTTTAAAGTTTCCTTAAAATATCCTAAACGTCATATCAAACTTAATATCAAAACATTAACCCGTGTTTTCAGCTAGAGTCACGGTAAGGAACTGCTTTTATCAGGTTCATTGTAATGTGGTGACGGTGTGTTGGTGGTGACTTTTGGGTCCCATTCTTTCGTTTTTTTTTCCTTCTATGTTAATTAAACCATTAATAGTATTACCTTTTTTTTTTCTTTTTTTTTTTTTTTGTTTAACCTTTTTTTATCAGTTTTCTTTTAGCAGAAATTTAGATTTTGACTTAAAATTAGATATTAAACAAGCAAAAGAAACATCAAAAATTTTTACTATCGAAGCAGGACGTTTTGGCGCGAAGGACGTTTTGGCGCGAGCCGTTTTGGCGACGGGACGCTTTGGCGCGAAATACATTATGTACGTTTATTGTATTATTTCTTTTAAAAGAATTATTCATATCTATGTTTTGCATGAGTGTTTGTGTTAAGACATATTTTTCACGTACTAAATGTAAATGTGTGTTTGTTTTTCACATCATTTTCTTTAATAAACATTTTGGCTTGTGTATGTGTGTTTATTAAGAGGCACACTTTTATTTCCAAAAAGGTTTTTTAAGATATTACTTTAAAATTAAAAACAAAATGAAACTATGATAGACTAAAAATTGATGCAATTATTTGTTGACATTAACATTGGTTTATTTAATGACTCTAAGGTATCTCCAGCTCTACATACCAAACACTTGCTCATAATAAGTAGGGGAAGGTGGGGCTAGTTGTCACAGTTTTCAGATTTTGATGTTTTAAATATATTTAGAATTCATTGATTCTCACCAAACTTAACATGCTGTAACTTAAACATTCAGACAACAATTAGAGTAAATGAAATAAACTTTATCTCTTTATTTATCAAAGTTATACAACAAAAAAGTGGCTGGGTTGAGGTTGTGACAATTTGCACCACACCGGGGTAATGTCACACATTTAAAAAATCACCATATCTTTCTATGTCTAAAAGGAATAGCATATTAAGTCAAGACTTTGTTCTTGTAGTAGTTTCCTTGACTGGCCGTCGTGAAAGAATGATATATATGTGGAGGTTCTGAAAAGTTTTGGACCTAACAAGGAAAGCTGTAGGTTTTTCTTCAAAATAGTGTTTATTTTTTTCTATATAATATTTGTAAAATATCTGTTCACTTCTTCCAGCAATGCACCCACTCCCAACCTATCTAAATAGTAGGACTAGGTAACTTCTTTCCTAAAATAAATGTTGCACTCGGAGGACATCTTTTCTGTATGTTGATGCTGGCATAACCTTTGTAAACAGCATTATTTAAAGAGAAAGTCGCTTAATACTATTTAGGTATCTATTTAGGTCTCACCATAAAAAGGAATCAATAAAACAAATAATTATTAATAAACAAATATTAATATTAAATTTTTTTTCAAAATGCTTAATCTTCATTGGGGCAAGTTGTCACAACTGTGACAAATTACCCCAACCTGTGTGACAACTTGCCCCACAATAATTTTCAGAACATTTATTTTAATAACATTTTATTGGGTAGAGCTTTAAGAAAAAAACTAATTTCAATGTGTAACTAATACACAGAGATATGAAACAGTGTAATGTTAGACAATCATCTCAAAATTATAAGTGTTTTTCAACAAAATTACACAAAAATAAAATTCCATTTTCCGAACAGTCAAAAACAATGAATCATGATAATTTTAAAATGTGAAAAGGTATCGACTTCATTTTATAGCTATTTGTAAATGTTTCCGTAAACATCTCAGCTGTAGTTTCACATTTTTGATAGCGCATCACATTATATCGATATAGTGTTTGTGACAACCTACCCTTGTGACATTTCACCCCACCTTCCCCTACAAATAGAATACATCATATACATGTACCATGTTTCTCAAAATATTGTAAGTATACTTAGACACCATGGTTATTTGCTTAAGTCGCTGGAATTCAAGGGTTCATTAAAAAAAAAGCTAAGTGCTTATTAAATTATCGTCAAATGATATCTCGCACCAAAACGGCTCGCGCCAAAACGTCCCGGCGCCAAAACGTCACGTACCGTTTTACTATACAGCGATAATTACATTTATCGTGGAATAGTGTCTTTTACTTGAATGGCTGCTTTGTCGTCTGGTATATGCACTGGAAAGTCGTTCAGATGTTCTCGAGTTTATACTCTGACACAGCACTTGTGTTGTTTGTTTTCCAAGTGAATCATCAAAAAACAAAAAAAAAAGAAGAAAGCTAAGCCTTCTCATTAATGACTATACTTCATCAACAAGCCTGCCAAACATACAAACAACAAGAACAACTGAGAACGGTGGATGATGCAAACAAAGAGCAGATTGAAGTTGACCATGACTGACCGAAAGTAATTCATCGCCTTGTGAATGTTAGTTTTAACTTTAGAATGCAACATACTTTCATATAGTGGTCATCGCGAAGAGTATCGTTTAGGTAACACAAGTAACAACGAAAATGTCTTAGCGATACATAAATTCCTTAGAAAACAAAAACACAAGCCTTTAACCTCGACCCACAGATTCAAAACGAGATAATAGACCTGTTGAGCAATGCAATTTTATCAAAATCTGCGCCATATTTCTCTATCATGGTTGACAGCACTGAAAGATAATTAAAAAATGTATTAATTTGCTTTTTTAGCGGCCCCCGAAAGGGGAAAAGACGCTATTAGTTTTGTGCGAAATGTCTGTCCGTCCGTCCCGTTTAGATCTCGTAAACTAGTAATGATATTGAAAATCCGACATCACAATAATTTAGACCATTCAAAGTTCTGATGCAACGGCTACTTTTTTTTTTCTGAAAGCGAAAAATCTAATTTTTAAAATCAGTTATGCAAGCAGTTTTTTAAAAGAAAAAAAGCTAATTAGTATGCATTATAAGTTAGACCTAATTTAAAATGAATAGTAATCTTATAAACTTCATTTTTATGAACATTTTTTTTTATTGCGGAAATATTTCCAATAAGAGATTGAGCCTTTTCAAAACAATTGGATCAATTATAAGACATCAGTTAGGCCAAGGGAGGCGCGGTGGCTGAGCGGTAAAGCGCTTGGCTTCCGAACTGGGGGGTCCGGGTTCAAATCCTGGTGAAGACTGGGATTTTTAACTTTGGAATCTTTGGGCGCCTCTGAGTCCACTCAGCTCTAATGGGTACCTGACATTCGTTGGGGAAAAGTAAAGGCGGTAGGTCGTTGTCACAGTCTTAGTAGACATTGCATGATCTAAAGTTCACGTCATGTTAATAGTTTAAAAGACACGTGGAATTCCTGATGTAGAAAACAGGAAGTAGAATGAAAAGTTGACTTTGAGTTCAGTCAAGTCAAGTCAGTAAGGTCTTGCTCCCGGTACAGGAAGGTTGGACGTCTCTTCCTGGACTGGTGTATATATATGCATATAGCATGAAAGTCGATGGACTAGTCAGTGTTGATTAATAATATTTGAGAGTTGATTTCATAATGTGCTTATTGGATATTAAGGTATTGTTCGTATTTCAATGGATATCTATAGTTGAAGCTCCAGTGTCACTAGTAGTAATTGTTCTTATTGTTACCCGCTGAGATGCGGACGTGATTGATACTTTTGATACCGCTGTTATGCGGATAGGATTATTATTTCTTGACTTGTAGCACTAACAAGGAGTGCAGTATATTATTATTATTTTAGTAAAATAAACTTCATGTTGTCTGCTGAACGTCTTGAGTCAGTCGTATAGTGTTTGTCTTGTCACGTGTCTAGAGTACTTCAGGAAGCAAGAACTCAGTATTACACCATTCAACATTCATTGACATTCAACGTTCATTGACATTTTTTGGTAGCCAGTATGTTGTGTTCTAGACACGCACGGACTCAAAACTCAAACACCACTCAAGCGAAACCAGTCACAAGTATTCAAGTAGATCATCATTGAACTAACCTGAGCCTGCACTTTTTCACCGGTTGACCTGACCCGTATTTACCAGAGTCCACTTTTTATAATTGACCAATTCGAACTTAACATCAATAGCTTGTATATTTAAACCTGGTCAATGCTTATTTCTCCACTATTGTCGACATCTTGAGATTTAACACGGCGTGACATCACCATCGTCAGAAACCGAAGACAGTTGATACATTTGTGTGGGTGAAAAACTCAAGGCGTCGCCTGAAGACAGATGATACATCGTTTCCACGTGAGCGCTCGTCACCAACTTTTGACACGCTCTGGCATTGTCGAGGTTTCACCTTACATTGCTATACAGAAGGTCCTCCATTTAGACCTCTGTTCACTTATGGTCATTCTAAATTTTTCAGAGACTTTACATATTTGGATTATCTAAGCTGAAATTTTCCACTTAAGTACTGTTGGATTATTTATACGAATGTTCAAGTACTTTTGGATTATTGATCTTTGACGTTGAATTTAGACTAACTTGTACCTATTGGCGCTCTCCTGGTCATCGTTGTACGCCGAAGAAATAACACGTGCCTGCATTACTACACCTACCTCTTGGATTATCTTATTGGATTATTTGGATTACCTGTTGGACTTGTGTTAATTGTAAAGGTCAAGCGGAAATATTTTTTGACATTACTTGAGCATTTGAGCCATCCTATGACATATGACTGGATTATTTTACTACTATTTTGATGCTCACATTGATGTGTATTCTCAATCGGATTACTTAGTTACCTTACCCATGGATTATTATTGAACTACTCAAGCTGTATTTGTATTTGACAAGCTACAAGAGAGGATTAATCTACATCAGTCTACAAAAGAAAGTCTGTAAGTTACAATTAAGGATTGAATATATTCATATGATTAATAAAGTACATTGATTTTGCTGTGGTATAGCAGTAATTGAAGTTGATTATATATAGAGTTAGTGATTGATAACTCTTGGAACCATATTAAATTGATTTTCATTTTTTATATTTGTTACCTTAAAGGGCGGTCGGCGTGGGTCTGTCTTATGTTTTGTGACTGAGGCGGCACAATTTATTTGTTCCGTTCCATTTCACTTCATCTGATAGGGATCTTTAGGGATTTTCTTTTTGTTCTCCTAGTCCTAATAAGGTCCGAGTAGACCAGCCTTGTTCGGTAGGGACTTCTAGATCACTTAGAAATTTTTTGTTTAGCCGTATATAGTTTTGTTTGTACAATCGTAGTGTAATTTCTCTTCGTATCCATATTGTTTGTTTGTGTAAGTCTTGTATTTACATATCTGTGATTCTCCTGTCAAATTCTTCTATTTATTGATTTCTTTTAAAGCAGACTGTATTGTTATCTATATTGTTTTTGTGCTCGTCATTTATCCTTTAATTTATCTCTTTATTCTCTTATTAATTTAATTTTTTTTTTCATTTCACTTTTTTCACTGCACATATAACATGTTACAAAGATATATTTGAAGTAATAATATTGTGTACATATATACTATCACTTGAATTAGAGCCTTATTTTTTGAGCTCTTGTACTTTTGTATTGACACATTTCTCGTACTCTGATTATTTTGTTGGTACATTTTGACGCAACACTTATTACTATTGACTCATTTGTACGTTGTATTTGGCACACATTGATTACAAACTCAACACATTTATTGGCCATCTATTATTTAAATATCAAAGATACATGCAAAGTGAGACATTATTATTTGTATTTTCATAACTAAGCACTCACTACACAGTTAATACTACATACAGATTGGAATCCTATATATTTGTTGACTTTATACACGTTGAAGATTATTTAATATTTATTGACATTATACACACTTGAAGCCTAAGCCCATACCTATCACCAATGTCTACCTATGATAAAATCTTGGAGTTGGCCAAAGAAATGGAATTGAAGGGTGAAAAGAAAAGAGAGTTTATCGAAAGAGAATTGGATGAATTAAAGAAGAAAGAACGTGAAGTAGCGGAACGAGATGAACGAGCGGCAGAAAGAGCGCATCAGAAAGAAATGAAAGAAATAGAGGGAAAAGTTGAGTTAGCTAAACTGGAAGCTGCAAAAGTGAATCCGAACATATTACAACCACTGACACAGCAAGCCAAACCATACGTTTCAAAGTTCCATAAGTTCAATGAGAAAAATGAAACTCTTGAAAACTACATCGTGCAATTTGAGCACATAGCCTCAACGTATGACATGTCTCCCAGAGATATGGCTAAGCACCTACTCGCCAATCTCGCAGGTGAACCGCTGAACATAATAGCCACCCTGACACCTGAACAAAAGACTGACTATAGGGCTGTGAAAAACAGACTCCTCGAACACTTTGGCAAATCCGAGGACCACTACAGAAAACTCTTCCGAGACATCAGATTGCAAAAGAACGGTGATTACAACAGAATTATCTTCGAAATTAAGCAAAATATCTTAAAGTGGCTCGAACTCTCCAACTGTGACATGAAGAAACCAGACGAAATCATTGATATGTTCTTAATTGACAGTGTACTATTGAATGTTACAAACAACGTTTTCACTTTCCTGAAAGAGAAGAAAATTAAAAACGAAACAGAACTCATAACTAACCTGAATTTATTCAAAGACAGCCATCCCAATCACACCATCGACAGAAGAGACCATCAAATAGCTGCCACCATTAACACTGATTCAAGTAAATTCAAATACAGAAGCAACAATAAAACCTGCTTTAACTGCGGCATAAAGGGTCACATAAAGAGCCAATGTAGATCAATCAACAGAAGCACTTTCCAGTATCGAAGTGGCACATATCGGGACAATAAATATGACAACAGAAGAAACAGCAGAGCAACCCAGAGTTACAGCCCTAATGATAGAAGAAGGCAATACAACACCAACAACGATAATTACAACTTCCAGAACTATCAAAGAAGACAGCAATACAATACCAACAACTTCCAGAACAATTACAGACAATCCAGACGTGACGGCCACGAACGAAACAGATACAACAGAAATACTTCAAACAGATGGCAAAGTAACAGCAACAATAGAATCCATAGACGCCCTAGCAGTTATGACAACTCAGCCGCAACTCTTAGAACTAATAGACAGGAACAAGTAGCGTTCATGAACTCATCCATGTCAAAGCTAAATTTTTATCCTGTATTTGTAAATGGAATGGTTACGAGCTCACTACGAGACAGTGGAGCTTCATGCATAGTAATCAATGCAAAATTTTTGAAGCCAGGCCAGAAACTTAAAGACAAAATCAAGATCACATACGCAAACAAAGAAAAATTTGATATCTGTGAAACGGCCATTGTTCACATTGACTCACCATGGATCACTGGTGAAAGAAAGGTGATAGTTATGGACACACCAGCACAGGACCTCATTATAGGGAATGTGGATGGTGTAAGAGACATTAGTGATAAAGAAATAATGGATTGGCTGGAAAATAAACGTAACCAATTGGAAACATGCCAACCAATGACAACAAACATGTATTATACTGACGCCAAACAGAAAGAAAATATGTATACCCAAGCCTCACAAACTGATTCCCTCAATGAACTCATCAATTTAGAACCAGAGAGAGACACTGAAATAGCAGCAGTGCTAACAAGAGGTCAAATCAAAAGAATGAATAATCAGGACAGTCATACACACCCCGAAGTACTCAATATCTCAGAAGTCGGTGTAAGTAGAGAGGAACTAATCGAGGCACAACACAAGGATCCTCTGATTCCAATGCTATTAAAAAATAGGAAGAATGGAAAGAACAGCCATGACTGCATTAACGGTGTAGCTGTACGCCATAACACCACAAGGAAGCAGAGCAAACTACAAATTATCATTCCACAAGTATTGAAAGGAAAAATATTAGCAATGGCACATGATGACCCCTTGGCTGGTCACATGGGAAAAAGAAAAACATATGACAGGATCATTGATAGATTCTTCTGGCCCAAGATGAAAAAAGATGTACAACACCACATCAACAGTTGCACGAAATGTGCACAACAAAGGACCGCAACCAAAGCACCACTACAAAAGTCAGACGCATCAAGACATTTCTGGGACAAGATTGCGATAGATATAGTTGGCCCATTGAACATTAGCAGCAAGGGAAACAGATACATCCTCACAGTCATTGACATGTACACCAGATGGGCACCCCCTGAAAGACATCAGCGCAGACACTATTTGCTCAACACTTCGACACCTCTTTTTAAGATTTTCGTTCCCAAACAAGTTGTTATCGGATAATGCCTCCAACTTCACATCCCAATTGAACAAGGCATTTGCCGAAATGTGCAACATAAGGTTGATACACAGCACGGTCTACAATCCGCAGTCTAATGGTTGCATAGAACGCTGGAATAAAACAATGAAAGAAATGGTCAGAAAGCTGCAAAATGAGAGTATGGACAACTGTGATGAAGTCCTGGAATATATCACATCGGCCTACAGAACAACACGGCATGAAACTATAGGATTCTCGCCTTACGAGCTGGTCTTCGGAACAATACCAAAAGGTCCACTCCAACTATGGGCTGAAAATATGCTGAACCTAAGCGACAGGAAAACATCACACCCGTGGATAGTTGAAACAAAGGAGAACCTTAGACACGCCCTAAAAACAGCAGAAATAAATATGCAACGTAACCTAGACAGACATAGAGAAATCAAAAATAGGAACAGAAAATTAAAACAGTTTCAGGCAGGAGATTTGGTTTTCGCAAAGGTGGAAGGTATAGGTAACAAATTGAAATCTGATGGTCCATACACTGTCGTTGAGAGGACTGGAAAGAAAACATACAAAGTCAAGAAAGACGACAAAGAAAAGCTTCTGAGTGTAGACAAACTAACAAAATTCGAACAAAGAGATCATGTGGAAGTAAACAGTATGCTAGTAGAAATTGTAACCCAAGATGACATAGAAACACAAGGGAACCCCGTTAATAACCTAATTTGTGCCATATACGACGAAGACAAACAGTATAAAATGAGCTTGGATAACTTCACCACTAAATTTCAGGATGTCATCACTGACAAGCTGGGTACAACAGACATCATCACACATAGGATAAAACTATGCACAAGCCTGCCAAAAAAGAACAAAGCATACGAGATACCTCTGGCATACGAAGAACAAGTGAGAAAAGAGATGAATGATCTAATAGAGACAGGCAAGATCGAAAGATATGAATACAGCCCATACGCCTCTCCCATGGTTATAGTCAAGAAGAAGACAGGTGGTGTGCGTGTTTGTTGCGACTACAGAGAGCTGAATAGTTGCACTGTTATTGATGCCGAACCTCTGCCTAATCCAGATAACATCCTTACCACACTCAGCAAAGCATCCATTTTTACAACAATGGATCTGAACCGGGGATTCTGGCAGATCAAAATGGACGATTGTTCAAAACATTACACAGCTTTCCAGTGTACGTTACCAGGCATAGAAGGACTGTACATCTGGAACGTGATGCCCTTCGGCCTAGTCAATAGCACAGCCACTTTCCAGAAATGCATGGGCAAGCTGCTACAAGGCATCCCACATGTGCTGTCGTACGTAGATGATATCTGTATCTACACTAATAGCTGGGCGGAACACCTAGAGACACTTGAAACAGTATTGCTAAGACTCAGATCACATAACATGACACTAGCACCCAGCAAGTTAAACATAGGCCAGAATAAAATAGAATTTTTAGGGTACAATGTAGCACATAATACCATCACACCAACATCAGCAAATATCACCAAGATAGCTAAGATTAAAGAACCCAAGTCAAAAAAGGATATCAAATCAATTTTAGGCCTGTGCAATTTCTATAGGAGATTCGTACCAAAGTATTCTAGCATTGTACAACCTTTAGTAGAACTAACTAAGAAAAAGTATAGGGGAAATAAAATTAATCTAGATGACAACAGTAGGAAAGCACTAGATAGACTTAAAGAGATATTCACTGAGAAGCTAGAGTTAACTACCCCTGACACGAGCCAAAACTTTATCTATACACAGACGCATCTGATACAGGGATAGGAGCCTGTCTGTTTCAACAAGTAAATTCACTACTCAAACCCATCACTCACATCAGCAGATCACTAACTGAGACAGAAATAAGGTACTCGGTAATAGAAAAAGAATGCCTGGCCATAGTGTGGGCAGTAGTTAAACTAAAGAGGTATTTACTTGGGAGATTTTTTACAATCAAAACTGACCACAAACCTTTGATAGCTACTAAGTCCAAAAGGTCTGCAAACAATCGAATAAACAGATGGATGTTAACTCTGTTAGACTACAAATTCAATATAGAGAGTATACCAGGTCATGAGAATGCAATTGCTGATTATTTGTCAAGATACACTGTTCATGCCAATGACGCATTAGAAAACAATGACATTGTTCACATAAGTCAACAACTATAATTATCACACTATTTTACATAACACTAGCACCGTTAAGGACTCATTAGCCAGTCCAAGTGTAATTTATTGAATCTGTTGATGCCATATTCTACATATAACTTTAATTGTATTAGTACAGATGACACTTTAAAAGGTCATATGTGTCCAAATTTTAGAAAATATGTAAATTATTTTTTCATAGTCCATTTGAACAGAACTCAGTCATATTGGAACCTGAATATGTGACACTATTTATTGAAATGTATTTTTCATTTTTTCAAATGTACATAACCTTTGTAAATTGTATAGATATGATTGTGACATTGATCTTCACTGATGAATTTATTTTTTCCCACATATCAGTTTTGAAGACTATTTGAGCTTAATTCGAGGCTTGAAACGATATACTTGATGATATGTAATGCAAACAATGATTTTTTAGAAGAATATTGTATTGATATGACAAAATTATTGGAGCATTATTGATGGCTCGTGAAGTAATATATTTGATGATGTGTGATGTAATCACTGATTTTTTGAGAAGATTGTATTTAATATGAGAAACTAATGGAGCATTATTGATGGCTCGTGAAGTAATATATTTGATGATGTGTTGTAGACACTGATTTTTTGAGAAGATAGTATTTAATATGAGAAATTTATTGGAGCATTATCAAGGGCTCAAAGCAATATATTTGATATATGATGTAAGCACTGATTTTTTTGAAAGAACATTGTACTTGATTCATGAAGACTATTGGAGCAACATTAATGGCTCAAAGTAATATATTTGATTTTTGAAAAGAACATTGTATTTGATTGATGAAGACTATTAGAGCACTACTAATGGCTCGAAGTAATATATTTGATGTTACATAATGTGAAAAGCTGATTCATTTTTTTGAGAGAGGATTGTAACTTATACATATGTTAAAGCAACTTGAGTTCACAGTAAGACATATGAGCCAAATGAATATCATGATAACGACCTTCACGCTTTAATATGCTTATGACTTTGATGATTTAGACGTTCCCCATAAATCATCATTGAAGAATATATTTTCTTGACTTTCATGATTTAGTTGCATTGTCAAAACATTGTCATTATTTTCGTACACAAACCATTGAGACAACATACATATTTATTATAGAGATATTTCACTTGCATTGATTTATTTTAAAGAACATTGTCAATATTTTTTCATTTGACCATGTAACCATTGTCAATATTTTTCATTTGATTATGTAACCTGATTGGATAAACTAAGTATATTAGTATACGAGCATTTTTCACGGCTGCTCACTCTGTTGTAAAATTAATATTGAAAGCATTCTTTTGATAAATTGAGAATTTACTTTGAAATTTTGTGTAAAAAAAACAAAAACAAGACAACTTTCTTTTTCAAATAATGTTGACAACTATGAGTATTGTCTACACAGACAAATATTTTTTCAAATATTGTAAGGTCAAATGAGACCATATATTAGTCTCATCAAAATTTTTGATAGCATGATAAGACATGTGCAAGAGATTATAGCACATATTGTACATTTGTATATATTATTTTTTCTCTCAAAAGATGTGACTATACCTATAATAGTATTATTACTTAAATTTTAAAAGATTTTTTCAAAATCTTTTTTTGAGGGAAAGGGCGTAATGTCACAGTCTTAGTTGACATTGCATGATCTAAAGTTCACGTCATGTTAATAGTTTAAAAGACACGTGGAATTCCTGATGTAGAAAACAGGAAGTAGAATGAAAAGTTGACTTTGAGTTCAGTCAAGTCAAGTCAGTAAGGTCTTGCTCCCGGTACAGGAAGGTTGGACGTCTCTTCCTGGACTGGTGTATATATATGCATATAGCATGAAAGTCGATGGACTAGTCAGTGTTGATTAATAATATTTGAGAGTTGATTTCATAATGTGCTTATTGGATATTAAGGTATTGTTCGTATTTCAATGGATATCTATAGTTGAAGCTCCAGTGTCACTAGTAGTAATTGTTCTTATTGTCTCCCGCTGAGATGCGGACGTGATTGATACTTTTGATACCGCTGTTATGCGGATAGGATTATTATTTCTTGACTTGTAGCACTAACAAGGAGTGCAGTATATTATTATTATTTTAGTAAAATAAACTTCATGTTGTCTGCTGAACGGACTTGAGTCAGTCGTATAGTGTTTGTCTTGTCACGTGTCTAGAGTACTTCAGGAAGCAAGAACTCAGTATTACACCATTCAACATTCATTGACATTCAACGTTCATTGACAGTCGTTGTACTGGCTACATGACACCCTCGCTAATCGTAGGCCACAAAAACAGATGAACTTTACATCATCTGTCCTATAGACCACAAGGTCTAAAAGGGGAACTAGTTAGGCCAGGTTCACATTTAACTTTACATTCACTTTCACCTATCCTTTGATCTGCGGGACCGTTGGGGCACTACACAAGATCTGTTAACCTTCTTTCTCCATTCTTATCTCTCATTTGTCTTTGATATAATTTCATTTGCATGTTCTTTCTGAAAATATTGAAGCCTGCCTGGATGGACCTTTTCGAGGGCCGATTTTGAGTTTGTGTTTCCACACAAACTGTCTTTTGTAACCTTGTTTTTTTCTAAAAATGTTTTGTGAACTTTGATGACGAAATACCCAAAGAAATTGCAATCAGAGAGTCATTTGTAGGTTTTTATATTTGTGAGAACCAGAAGTCTGCAGTATTTTACTGAACAAATACGTTTAAGTAATAAAATATCCAGTGGCGTCACTAGAATGGGTGTCACCCCCTCCCAGCGTTCCACTTATTGTTCCCAATAAAAACTATCGTTGTTTAGTTCATTTTTGCGCTACAGTTAGTAGATTGCTGTTACACAACGTTAAAATTAGTGTCGATTCTATTTCATTTTTTTGTCTCTGAAATTTTATCGTTAATTATTACAAAGATTAACATCTAAAATTTTTAAATTAGAAACAAATTAAACATCAACTGGACATGCTTTCCTTAGTAAACATTAAACAGCTCTTAATGGAAACTTTTAACATTATAGTGAGTGGTTGTTTCCTGAGGTCGACTAATGAAAAAAAAATGCAACTTTATAAAAAGTATTTTGATCTGTACACAATTTTTTTTTTTATATTCATCTTAACATTTAAAAGTCTACAATAACTTTAGAAAATACCAACTTAAAGTTTCGTTTACAAGATTTCAAATTTTTAAACTTATAAATTTAAACTCACCAATCATATGACTTTGCTTTCAATTGACAGCATTGCTTGATTTGAAATTCTTTTCAAAAGTTATTAATAGTTGTTAATGAACTTTCGTTTTGACGCCACGTAGACATACCACGTAGAGATGCATTTGGCAAGAAACAGTTCAAGGCTAACATCTAAGGCTGGTTGAAGTCCTTCAAAATGAACTTTGCTGCCTTTAGATGTATTCTAGTCTTGGTATTTCTGTTCAAATATCTTTTCGTCTGGCCCAGTATAAAAAAGATAGATGCACTCAGCATTAACCTCTTTCTCTCTATTTGAATTGAATAATGAATCCAGCATCTTAAGATTACTCTCCTAATATTTTTATATTGTAAAAACTTATTTTTCTGTTGCAATAACATGCTATTTTGATTTGACAAACATTTTTAGGTAACTTTTCACATATTTCCTAGAGTAAATGTTTAAGTGCTCTAGCTTAGCCACCACTTTGCCAATAATTAACACTTAAATTTGAAGGTACTCTTGTGTTTAGTTGACTTTTCTCCCAATACATCTGCCAACAAGAAAGTCAAGCAATGAAAGGTATGCATGTATTCACAGACAGCTGGTAGTTGTCTTTGAGCTGCTCCTCTAGTGTTTGTATTTTCAGAAGACGGCAAAGATTTTCGCCGGCACACTTTCATAAAATTGTTCTTTCATGGGGCTAACAGCAAGTAGTAGAAGCGAGTAGTTCATATGACATTCTATCATTAATTGAAATATCCCATCGGTTGGGAAAAGCGTGAAAGAAAGAAAACAGTTTTGATAAAAAACAGAAAAAAATGTATGTTAGAAGCATGTTCTGATTAAGAAAACGATGTACACATTTATTCTGTTCTTCGTAACTACTGCACTCCTTCATGAATTCTTGACATTGTAGCTGCATTACCATGTCCTTGAGCTCATCATATCAACCTCTTACCAGGAGAAATATCCTAGAGCATTTCAGTCATTTAAACATTACCATTTCTACTGTTAATATATCTTACAACTTTAGATATCTATATTAGGTGTGCTGTAATACAAGATACCAGAGTACCTTGCAGCATTTATGTCTCTGATAAATATATCCCTTTGCTAAAATATTTTTGGTACAAGGTTGGAAAGTAACTTTTTTTTTTTGCATCGCTGCCTTGCAATCTTATAAGTTCTTATTTAGTACTGGATCATATTTGGAAAACCTTTCCACAATCCCAAGAAAAAAGTTCATTCTTCAATTCGCCACCAATACCTACTTTTGCTTTGTTAGAAACAATGCGATATCAAACAATCTAGAAATGCACGATGCTCCTCTGTTTTCCCATCTATACGTCATTACGTCTAGTGTTGGCTTCGCTTATTGAGCGCAGTGTTCGTTAGTGTAAAATTAAGCAGGTAGCAGAGCGTGTAAGGAAAAGTATTTTCATTATTTTTCTATCATAGTTTCATAATGGTCAATGTACAATAAGATGGTGCGCAAATGTTTAATTACGCCTGTTTGCGAAGAAAAGTCTTAGTGTACTGCTGTGAGCCTAGTGACGTAAGCGGTGTCAAGTTTTTTCCCCATTGAGGTCATATAGAAAATTTCATTCATAAAACATTCTAGCCAAAATTAATTTTTCGATAATGAGCCATTTTCAAACCGACATAACGGTCGACCTCGAGTTTTCCCGATGTGGCCAGAGAGTTGAGATTTTTTTTCTCACTATTATGCACATACCGTGAAATTTTAAAGAAAATCGTTTAGCCGTTTTCGAAATAAAATTTATATATATATAATATCAGGAGGCCGACTCTCGCTCGGTTAAATAATTTCCTAAGTCATTTTGGGAATATTTTTGTAATTACGAAAATTAACGATCAGATAAAGACTGCAAATCTGAAGAGTTACTTTAGTGTTCTGTTAGTTCTAAATGTAATTGCACATGGCGATTAAATATAAAGTCTCTTAAGTCCTTCTATAGTCTAGACAACCCACAGCTCACGTCCGTCTTATAGTTTTACAATAGGCCTACATCTTTTGTGTAAAACTATTGTAGGTCTACTATTACTGGCTTAGAAGAAAGTCTTTGCAGTGTAACCTCTTAGATGGTTACGTTCAGACATTTAATTATGGAATTAGTATATTCATTATGTCTTTAGTACGAAACATCAAGTGACGCAAATCTCTACGTTATAGGGTAAAACAGGCACTTTGTGACAAAGTAAAATGGCAAATTTTTTTTTTAATAGACTTAAATCATTGCATTAGTTTTCTAAAAAAACGTTTCCGTGGGGCACCTCTGTTACGCCAAACAATATGCTCGTTACCCATACGGGATACGTGCCCTGCCCAGCCTGACTGTTGGCCTATAAAAAGTTCATACCGGCTTTTGCCATCCATCCATCCCAGTGGTGCTACAGCCCGTGGAGGGATATGGCCTGCTTTTACACATCCCTCCATTCAGATCTCACCTGGGCCTTCCATCTCCAAGCCCTAACCCCAAGCTTTTTACCGAGGTTTATAGTTAAATAAAAAGAGGCTGCAGCGTACGCAAACTCGTTGGCCGCTGGCTAGATATCTTGTTCAGTGTGAGCAAGTAAGGAGTAGAGAAGCTTTGTTATAACCATTTCCTTTGTTTTGGTACGGGACAGTAGACACAAAGCACGAACACATGGTAATAATTCAACAGCAAAAAAAAAAAAAAAACTAATAAGGCTTGTCTTCGATTCCGAATATTAATGAGGATTGCAGTATTTCCCGTGGCTACGCAGCCCCAGCTGTGACCTACATATTTTGCCACATCCAGGGCAAGCATAACCATTGTCAACCGGTGGTCGATTAAGATTTTCTTTTCGCGTCTGCCTCTGTTCTCGGCAGCAGATTTTCTTTGGTCTCAAATGTGTATTCGGGGCCTTTGAATAGAGGTAATTCTTTAAGTCCGTCAGTTACGCTGGACAGAGCGGTATCCTGTATGGAAGACGAATCTCAGACGAACGCATGCCAAAGACAGTCTTTTTTTGGTGAGCTAAAAAAGTGGACCACGTAATACCGAAACGCTTAAAAGACCAGCTTAGGCGCCAACTTGCTTTAGCTGAAATAGAACAGCTGAAGGTCACCAGCAAAATAAACAACAAAGTACAAGGTATCTACACCGCTCTAGGCAATTCAAGTTTTATCAATTTATAAAGCCTTCAAAACACAATTACTAATCATACATCGGCACATTTAATTTCATTACTTCTCTTTCATAGCTCAAACAATAAATCAATCTACAGTAAGATGGTGCGCAAATGTTTAATTAGGTCTATTGATTCTTTAAAACTTGTTCTTGTTTGCAAATAAATATTTTAGTGTACTGCGGTAAGCCTAATGACGTAAGCAGCGTTTTTCCCGTTCACGTCACAGAAAATTTTCATTCATAAAACATTCTAGCCAAAATTAATTTTTCGATAATGAGCCATTTTCATACCGATATAACGGTCCAGTTTTCCCAATGTGGCCAATGAGTTGAGAATTTTTTTCTCACTAATATGCACGTACCTTGCAATTTAAAAAAAAATCGTTAGAGCCGTTTTCGAAATAATATATATATATATATATATATATATATATAAATATATATACAAGAATTGCTCGCTTAAGAGTATAGGATATAGTACAGGGATGACCGATCCTAGCTCGGTTCTATATTGCATTTAATTTATTACTTACTGAAATTTGGTTGAAACAAACATGACTACATTCAATGGATTTTAAAAAATATAATACACTATCGTAAAGTATTTAGTGGACAATCGAAGAGAAGGACCATGTGCTCATAATTGCAAGGTTAGCAGATGCTACAGATTTATTTAAAGATTATACAAGTTGATTTTCTTTGAATTAGGAATTACATTTTGATGGAAATAAAAGGAAAATGAAACGAAATAATTCTAACTTTAATTAAAAGAAGCTTTTTGGTCACCATTATTTGTTGAATAATATAAAATGACAATTTTTTCTCAAATGGCATTAGTTGTAACCAAAAACAAACAACAGATGGAATTTATAATGTGAAAACCTTTAGTTACTAAAGAAGAATTTTAAAAAAAAATTACATTAGATGTAACCAAAATAAAAAAAACAACAGAGCAATAAAAGCTTAAATGATTTTAATTCATTGAGGAACGTTAAATATATTGAATATAAATATTAATAGAATATTTTTATTTCTACCATTTTACTTTCACTTCAAGACATAAACTTGTATAGAAACTTGCTTACACACATTCAACTCATTGTGAAACAGACACACTAACAAGATATAATGTCAGCTATGTAGTCATCAATTTATAAAGTACAATTACATTAACCATTACTGTAAAATCCTAATGATATTACTCACACATTTGACTACTTTATACAATGTTTAGAATTTAGCCCTTTAGTAATAGTGAATATAAGCCTAGAAAAAGAACTGAACTTGCACAGCTAAAGAATTTTTTTTATCTATATTTAAAAGACATTTCATTACTTTACTTAGAAATGCTAGCAATCTACTGGATTGCTTAACTTTTATCTCATTCCCATTACTTAATAAAAATTAATGCCTTTCAAACAAATATCATAAATAACATTTTTTGTGGCTAAGAAGGCAAAAGAACTAATGGCACAAAGAGATACATAGCATTATTAAAAAGAACATATAATAAATGTAGTACTCATACATAATCCATTTTTACCTAAATGTAATGACAATACATAATACTTGGTTACTTCAATGTAATGATCAAAGATAATACTTGTAATGACCATACATACAACTTGGATACTTGAATGTAATGACCATACATAATACTTGATTATCTAAATGTAATGACCATACATTCTACTTGGATGCTTAAATGTAATGACCATACATACTACTTTGATACTTAATTATAATGACCATACATACTAATACTTGGATACTTGAATGTAATGACCATATATACTACTTGGTTACCTAAATATAATAAGCATACATAATACTTGGTTACCTAAATGTAATAAGCATACATAATACTTGGATATTTAATTGTAATGACTTAACATATAACTTGGATAGGCTACTTGAATGTAATCTTATCTTATCTTATATAATACAGACGTTACTTCAAAAAAGAAGATGATTACGTCCTACGCGTCATGCATTTAGTCATGCATATTAACCAATGACTTAAATTCTGCCAAGTCACTGGTTTTCCTGGCTAGCTCAGGCAACCCATTCCATGCTCTAATAGCACTAGGGAAGAAGGAGTATTTGTACAAATTTGTCCTAGCATATGGGACGAGGAATGTGCCTTTATCTTTGTGTCTTTCAGAGTATTTTATTAAATTTTGTTTTTGTATTTGAAGATTATGGTTCAGTGTTTTATGTATTATTGCTACTTTACTTTTGAGCCTTCTGTCCTGACTGTACATACTACTTGGATACATGAATGTAATGACCATACATAAAACTGTGTTACTTAAATGTAATTACCATCGATAATACTTGGTTATCTAAATTTAATAATTATACATAACACTCAGTTACTTAAATTAAATGGTATTAGAAAAAAAAATGGATACTTAACTGCAGTATTAGACAAATACTACAATACCCAAGAGTTTCCTAGAGAACAAAAATAAATTGATACAAAAATATAATGTTGGTGCAAAAAAGATTTGATTCATGAACAAAATATATTTTGAGAAGTTTCACCAAATGTTCACTATTATTAGATCACTTTTGATCTCTATGATCTTCATTTGTTTCAATGCATCGATATTGGAGAAATGTAAGACATATTTTTTTTAATCTGATCAAATAAAACTGTTCTTTGGTAAACATATTCAAGTACTAAAGAACTCTGATTCTCCCAGACATAAATTGTAGGGCTAGAGTGGATTATTATTGTTTTATAATAAAGGTATGTCATATCCAAAGAGATAAAACATAAACAATTAGGTCTGTGGATCTTGCAGTTAGACACGCCTTAGGTACACTATCAAATCTTCCTTGAGTCAGATGAACGCTGGTCATAGAGAGTCTAACGTTGGTTCAAAGCCACGGTGCTAGCATAGCAATGTCTAATGAGGACTCACATCTCTGCTTCCTACTACCACTTGCTATCCAGTACATCAATTCTCCGGTACAAACAGGCTGTAATAGGAATATCCAAATTAATCTTAATTTGTGTTTTTCTTGTAATAAAATTTCAAACAATAATTATATTTGTATTTTAAATAGATTTGTCGACATAAAATAAAAGGTCCAAGTTATATATCGTTCTGATGTTTGACTAACAAATAGTTGTATTTTAATGTTTAACAAATTTTAGAACTCAAAGTTTGAACTCTGTGATGTTCAGCCTATTCATAGCGAAGTTTATTATCAAACATAGTGCAAAAACTGTTGGGATTACTTTATCCATACCACCGTAGCATTGAATTGCACATTATTTTCAGCATTAGAATGAGTTGATCTCAAGTTGAAACTATGGACGTTTTACAGCTAACCCTATTTCCCATCCACGTTTTTCAAAGAAAAATGTTTTAAGCCTTATTCTAGATACCTATTGGAAAGTGTTATTTATAAATAATTATAACACAATACCTATATATATAGCTTCTAGTAAAGTAGGTAAGTTTTGTCTCTCTTAATACTAACCTTCTTTATCTCAGTTCAACACTTCCTTCCACACAACGTTCCGGGTGTAATTTGCGTTGTCTCGGGGAAGAAGGACTTTTAATCAACTTTGTCGTTTCACTCTTGAAAAGGCCACATACAGCATACCATGCATAAAGACTGGGACCCTGAGATCAACTCCAACAAACTGGAATGTTTGACCTTGTGATTTGTGGACTGTCATGGCGAAAGCAGGGGTCACAGGAAATTGATGGCGCTGCATTGTGCATCCAATTTTCCCCTTACTGGAATCTAGAGTGATTCTGGGAATGTGAACCGCCTTTCCAAAATGTTCGCCAGTTAGAATCTTAGCAATAATTATGTTGTTACACAGTTCAGTGACAATGAGCCTCGTCCCATTACAGAGTCCTTCTGAAACATCCACGTTCCTAAGTAGCATGATAATTGTGTGTTTTTTTAGTTTTAGTTTGTGTGGAGGCAAATTGGCGATGTCTATGGAATTTAAAAATTCTGTGGTAAATTGAAGTGTACCTTCTGACATATCCTTGATTGAATCAAAGCTAAAATAGACTTTTTCCTTTTCAGGTAATCTGTCTATAAGCTCACAATTGATTAAATTGACATCTTTGTTTAAGGGAGCCAAAATTACCATGTCTTTCATTTTTTTGTAACTTTTATCTGCCAAACAATCCCCATAAACTTCGTCAATAATGTTGGTTTTTTATATGACATCTTGTGGCAACGCTATTTCACCCATATCATTCAATGGCACTTCACCGTCTCCAATCCTTAAAAGAAACTCGGCAAAATCCGTCTCTTCTTCATCAACTCTCATATTTCTGGTTAATCGAAATATTTTAAAATGTCTCCATAAGTCACTCTTTTTAAGGGATAGGTCTAAAAGCTCACTTCTGTTAGCTCGTGGTTGAATTGGAAGACATTGCCGGAAGTCGCCCCCCAAAACTATTGTTTTTCCTCCAAAAGGCTCTTTTGCATTGCCGATTGCTCTTAGTAGCTGGTCTATGGTAGAAAGTGCGTATTTGGCAGCATAGGGGCCTCATCCATTAAAAATACATCAACTTCCGCTAACTGAGCAGCTTTCATTGATCCTAGCTTTATGTTTGAAACTGATTCAGGTGTAAGGGGCACACTGAGACCAAATGTTTTGTGTGAGGTGCGTCCATTAGGCAAAAGAATTGATGCTATTCCTGTAAATGCCATACATTTCACATTGAAATTTCGACCCCGTAGAATGTGATAAATAGTCTTGTACACAAACGTTTTTCCAGTACCTACATCTTGGTCCAGAGTTATGACTTGTGACAGCATCAAGAATGGTATTCACTATGTCAAGCTGTTTCCCTTTTAGGAGTCCATACAACCGTTCCCCTTCCAGTATTGAGCAGTCGTTGTTAAGCATATCCACATTTAAATGGTTATTGACAAAGTCAATGTTGTCCATGCCAAAGGTGTTGACCCAGTACTGAAAATCTCTGCCTTCTGTGGCTTCGGTATTTAATTTGGAGGCGATAATTCGATAGGTATGATTTATCGCGTCTTCCACTCGGCCACATGTGCGTTCTATTTCTAGAAGAAAATCTTCAGCCAGATCTGCTTTGAACATTTCCCAAAGTCTTTTTGGATTTTCTGGAGATCCAAATATTAAAATCTGTGTAAATAGTGTTCTCGTGGCTCTAGGCGTTTTTGACATAGCCGATTCCTGCAGACCATCTATCCACTGTTGGTCATCATAGGCAAGCCCTCGAGCCAGACACCCTTGCTTGAACGTGGCATGTCTGATACCATTAAATTTAAGAATGTCGTCAAAACTTGTAGCGTCATTGACATGGTACAAAAGCATCCTTAAGTGGTATAATTCTGGCTGGGCAACAAAATTAACGCTGTGGATACGACCAATAACATTGATTTGTCGAAGTCTCTCAACCCATTCACTTTGCCTTCCGATCCATTTTAAATGCTCAAGCATCTGCCAATAAAAGTGGTAGGTAATTTCTTCATCCAGTCCAGCAAGACGGTTAGCTTCTTCTTTTTGCTTCTTGGTAGCATTGGTTTTGAAATAAGACTCCAATGTGGATCCCTTAATGCCAGTGTCCGCCAGATCTTCTTGCACATTCACAATGTCTGACATTCGGTAGTGACCAGGAAGATGTATGTCAAGACGTTGCACTACATGGCTCTTCTTTTGGAGTTCATTTCCAGATAAACGCCAGCAAGCCTCCGGTGGTGTGATGCACCGCCCTTCAATGTATGTGTCTGGTTCATTATAATTAATTCTTTTTGCTCCTCCACAATTTTAATATAGGCGCAGTCATGTGCTTTGTAAATATATTTGTATAAATATTTCACTGCTCTAATGCTTCCAACAAATTCAACGTTTATGTGGCTATTGAAAAGTTTCAGCAAGTATGCATTGTAAGGAGCCACGTGGCGGTTGTCTCTGGTTATCATTCTACCAGACTTGTCTTTTCGGTAGACAGCTAGTTCGTGAGAAAATTCAGGGCTCTGCTGGTCCAGTCTGGAATCATACCGACGTCTTAATTTTGGTTTTTCGTCGTCAACCAGTGATGTTGTTTCTTGAAAAGGTTTGGGGAAATCGAAACGGCAATGAATTTTTCCATTGTGGTTTTTCATGCATGACGCATTTAAGTCATGTTCACCGCAAGGATTATGGATCATCCATTTCAATACCAGTTCTCACAACTCAGGATCTGTGTTGTCTGGGATCTCAGCAGAAATTAAATCATCTAGCTCATCAGAATTGTTTACTTTGTCTTCCGATCTAATAATTAGTAACAGATGCATGTGAGGGAGACCACGCTTTTGAAATTCAATTGTATAAACATAGGCTGCTACTTTCCCAAAGATTTGTTTCTTGTACAATTCTTCAATAATAGTTTCAAACTTCAGCTTGGCTACTCTCGCAACGAGAACAGAACGATCTTGAGCTCGCTGCTGAATAACAAACCCTTCCTCGGTAACAATACGGGCAGCTTCTTTTATTTCAGGCCATTCCGGATTACATGTCATGGTTATAAAGAAGTCTGGTGAACCGAAGCGTCGTACTATAGCCATGGCGTCTTCCAATTGTTCAGCATCGTGTTGAGCTTGGGAAGGAGGATGGTAAAATGATGGTTTCACCAACAACAGCATCTTTCTTTTCAGCAAGTTCTTTAAGGAAGTTAGACACTCCTATGTATTTTTCAGCCAGAATCTTTTTTTGGTTGGACTTGATCCACTGGATGCGATCGCGTTCGACTCTAATAAATGTGTCAACCAGATACTGCTGAAACAGTCGGCCACCAAAATGTAGTGCGTTGAATTGCGTTTCAGGTAGATCAAGATCGCTTCGATCTTTTTCAAGTGGGAGATTTTTGGTGAGTCCTTTGCGATAAGCAATACGGTATTGTGCCATTTCCAGTCTTGTTAGATGCTGCAGACTGGGATAAGGCTGCTGTAGCTTCAGATCCACAGAATATCCAAAGGTGCCTTTAGGATAAAATAATGGATATGTGAAGGGCTCTGTTCGTTTGTCTGTCTTCTTTAAAGTAACTATTTCTTTGCCTTGCTGATGTACAACCATTTCATTAGCTGGAATGCTTTGATCAGCATTCAGTGTCAGCACAGCACATACTTTATTGGATGAGGGGACATTGTAGCGCCTGATATCATCAACCATCAGGATTAGTAAACAAAAGTCGAACATGTGGAGGTGCTATTCCTTTTGCTGATGCAAGTTGCCTAGTTTCTGTCTCCACTTCTCTCATCATTTTAAATGCCTGAGCGAAACAATTGACGGCGCGTATGATTTTCTCCAATCTATTCATTAAGTCTTGGTTGATGTCATTATTGTATGGATGATGAATTCTTTCATTCACAGCATCGTCGGGATCCAGAAAGTAGAGCTGACCATATTGCGGTCTTTCGTAGTCACCATTTGGATTTTGTGTTGGATCAACAGCCAAATTTATTTTATGATAAATCATCCCTGCTGCGATGAAACTATAAATTCCGTGGCTATTAATTGTCCTGTCGTCATCCACATTAAATGATGCCAATGAAAAGCATGCATTTAAATTTCGTATCTTCTTATGAAATTCCTGTGCTAAAGGGTGCTGACCTAAAAACAAAAGAATTAATTCATTTGGAAAGATAGGAGCTTCCAGGGAAATTCGACCATGTAAACAGCAGTCCCCGAAGGAGTCTCTGTTAACTTTGTTGCCAACTCTTTCCTCTGGGAAATGTATCGCCTGGCAATGTATGCATGTAATTGTAAAGGGGCCCAAGGATCTCTAGTTAACATTTGAGTTCACTGCGCTCTTGTACGTTTGTACTTTAGTTTTCTCCAAGGCTGCTCTTCGTCTTGCGTCACGCCGTCTTTGTTCCTCCAAACGCTGGTCCTCTTTTATCTTCGTTTCTGCAGATAATCTTAGTGTTGCCGCTGTCGCATTTCTTCAAGTCTCTCGTTGCGTTGTTCGTCGATTTCTTCAGATAATCTTAAGGCTGCTTGCTGTTGAATAATAACGTTATGTTAATAAATATTAACTTCATAACAATTAATAAAAATAATAAATAATAATGCTTACATAAATAATATAATTTGTATTAAATGTATAAATGTGTGCATTACATTAAACAAAACATTAGAGCTATAGCAAATGAAATGGACGTTCACAACAATTCCACTCCAAAGATTGCATGTGAACATTTCTATCACATAGATGGATTGTTTGTTTGACTCATTTGATTTAACTGTATAGTGGCCAATAGCTAGATTAGTTGTTTTGTGGCCAATAGCTACATGAGCTGTTTTGTGGCCAATAGCTAGATGAGCTGTTTTATAACCATTTCCAACAAATAAAAGAAACGGTATCATGTTGCTGCTTAAGGAAGAGTCACCATCCTCTAGAAATCTTACTAGCCTACGTCGTAAACCTCCTGCTAATGGGGAAGAATAACGACGAGCAACATAGTAGTTGCATCCCCTTAGAATCTAGTTTAAGTCTTGAATCAAGATCTATAGGAAAGGCCCATCAGCGAAATGGCATATAAAGCGAACACCTTCCCGTAATTTTTATCCATTCTTATTTATTTCAAAAGTAACTGCAGAACTAATAAAATGGTATTACAAAGAGTCCATTTTTCTACATTTCCCACATATTCACTTTCGTTTTCCCTCATACAATAAAGCATAGCTGAAGGTCAAAGTTGACATGTATGGAAATTTCATTCTCAAAACGTTTCCGGATAAACGAGAATAGGTCCGAACTTAAGGCGATTTTAAAGCACCAATGGACATCGGCAGAAAAAAAATTGCATATTATGCTTCTAAATTGATGAGGAAATAGTTAGCTAGAATAGCTAAGGCTATTCATTCCGTTGAAAAAAATATATTATGGGGTGTTCGCTCAAAATGACCCTTTTAACTGAAAACCTATTCAGCGAAACCCCTATTATAAGCTTAAAAAGCCACTAATAATAATTTAGTTACTGATTTAATCTGTTTTTCTTTTTGTCTTATCTATTATTATTGTTTGTAAACTGAAATATTAAAATAATAGGCCTATTTTTAACCTTAACCCAATGTCTTCGATTTCGAAGATTAAGGATGAGTGTATCACTACGTGTTTCGCGTGACTACGCCCAGTTGCGGCCAGCATATTTTCCCGCATTTTCTTTCCGTCTAAAATGTTTGACTCGCAGCTCTCCAACAGTCTCTCAGAGGTCATATGCTGGCAGTTACTTTCCTCTATGCCAGTGAGGGTGAAATGACGCTTCAGTTAATCTTAACAGCGCTTTTACGGAAGGGGGGGGGGCTCTGTTTTGCCGTCCTCCTTTTTTTTTTTTAACTGGCTGGTTAACCTCTTGTTACTAATTAATGATATTAATATATGTATAAATGTTTAAAAGAAGTGCAGAATTCATTTTCACAGGGTTCCCCCACCATTCTAAGATTAGGATTTCAGGAGATTTCCAAGAGTTTTCCAGTAGAAAATATTCGATTTCAGGATCGGAAAAAACGCGAACTATATATTTAGTAATAAATATAAGCGTTACCATATAATATACATGAAGAAAATTACAAGATCTCTCCTGAGTCTTTCGTCTCCATACCCGAAACTCAAGCTGTTGTAGATCTGTCTCCATACATCGTCAATCCATCGCATTCGGGATCTGCCTTTGGGTCAATCAGCGTGTGTGTGTGGGGGGGGGGGAGATCGAGCTGATGGTGATTAAGTGCACTGAACATAAATTCTTTTTAAAAAAATAGTTGCAGTAACGAGAGTTTATGAAATGGAGAGTAGTACGACGTGGACTAGCCTATAATTAAGGTGGCGAGATAGAATTTTGTAGTTTCTTTCTTTCTTTTAAGAAAAAAATTGATCGCAAGTTTCGTAGGCTATATGGACATCAGTTCCAAGCAGAGAAAGGAAATGTGGAGTACGAGAAAAGTGAAAAATTTAAGCCCGATGCCACAAGGAGGACATTATTTATAATGCTTCATGGAAGAAGTTAGATGATAGAACTAATTGAAGCATAATTTCCTATATTTTAACATGCTATTTCGCTATTTTTTACGGCCTTTCGCTCATTATGACTCCCGCGAAAATTGCGTTCGCTGATTAGGTCCGACCCCTACCGCACGTTGACTTGAATTATAAATTTAATAGCTGATATGGAAAAAAGAGTCAAATTTAGTTTTATTGCCCAATAGCTGAGGAGTCCGCTGATGTTTTCATTTTTTTAATATGTTTAACCATTGCGGAGCTATAAATTCTAAACTAAAAACTGGCTCTAAAGCGTTCGCCATTGGTCCTTTCCCATAGATCTAGACGTAGACTCCAGACTCAAAGTCCATAAGGACCATATCTATTCTTTTCGGCCTACATTCTAGCTAATTAAAGTTATGCACATAAATCAAATTCTTCTTCTAACTTACCTTATTTAATAGGGATGAAATGTTTAATTTGTAGAAATACTTGTAAACACTTGTTGAGCGTCTTCAAATAACCACGTGCTTGATCAATTGATGTTCAGTTAAAAATGAACGCAAACACTGTTCTAAACCTTCAACTACGGTGCGCAAAATGTTGTGTCTATTCATTCCAAAGAAATGCTTTAGTGAACGGCTGTAAGCCAGTGACGTAGGAGGTGTCAAGTTTTTTTCTTTTCTGCTGTGAGCCTAGTGACGTAAGCTGTTTCAAGTTTTTTTCCCATTGACGTCATATAGAAAATTTTCATTCATAAAACATCGATATAACGGTCGAATTCGAGTTTTCCCGATGTGGCCAATGAGCTGAGATTTTTTTTCTCATCAATATACACGTACCTTGAAATTTTAAAGAAAATCGTTAGAGCCGTTTTCGAAATAAAATGTATATATATATATAAATATATATATACATACATACAAGAATTGCTCGTTAAATTAAGAGTATAGGATATATGTGTATGGTCGTGATAAATACATAACAATCTATATATAGGTCTGTGAGTTGATCAATCGCGGATAAGAATTTGTTTCCGTTTTCCAGTCTAAATATAATATATATAGGTCTGTGATTTTTACTATTAAAAATTATAATGTAAATTTATAGGCCCTAACTACGTTGCAAATACAACAGATTTGCTCCTTGGAAAGAAAAGATACGGCACTCCACACATTTAGATTAAGGCCGAAAAAAAAAAGTCTTCGAAAAAAAAAAAAAATAATAATAATTCACGTGTAGGCTAAGTTATTAGTTTTTTTTAAATTACTTTTGTTTGCAACTTCGTTTTGTTACAGAGCTATAATTCAAAGCTATGAACACACACAAAAAAATCCGAACATGGGGGAGATATAAGGTAGTTATTTATACAATAGAAAAATCAAAGTTCGAGTAAAGGTCGGGAAAAGACAAATAGTAAAAATAAAATTTGGTTTCAGAACTAATCTCAATTGTTACTCTTATACTCATGAATTCTAAATTTTCTAAAACATAGTCTTTCTTTAAATAATTATTTTAAATTCAGATGCAATTACGTAGACTGTGTCGCGATATTTTACTATTCTGTTTTTAAAAAGTCATGTTTTCGTCGGTGGCGGTAGAGTGGAAACAATTATTATGTAAGAGTCATGTCTCCTTTTTATAATTATTCCTTCTGATTCCCACAAGCTCTACTAGAGCATGCACTGCCCGATGCGGCACAGTTAAAAGCCTCAAATCCTAGTTGTAAATTTTTCTCTCTATGGTTTGAAGTAAACAGATAAGTCTCTACGTTGTCCTCTACAACTTTGACCTTCCTGGACATTGAGACAAAAGATATCTGTATGACCCACACGATATGCATGTCAAAACATTTCCATCTCGACCAACTAGACTTAAACTTAATCTTACTTTGTTGAGTGACCTGACATCGAACAATGTTTTGATTGACCTACAGCTTTCTCATAGCATTTTACTTGACCCAGCGCTTCTAATCTGACATCCCCTTTACATAGTCTGCTACCAAGATGTTAGGTTTACTGATATATTTTATCTCCTCTTTCAAAACTCTTGAAGTTTTCACGTCTTTTTGTATCCCGCTGGCCATAAAGTATCGTCATTCTCAGTCAGAAATACATGCATGGAGTTGTTTCATTTTACCTTCGAACTTTTTAAAGAGATGCCTATTCTCCTTCATACAGCGTCTCTCGATTGTCAGAACTAGCATCTTCTCAGTTTCTGTGATTCTTGCCTTTCTGAGCAACTTGATGGCCAGAATTTTAAGTCAAAGCATCATCTTTTTCTTTTTTAATCTACTACACTTTGTATCAAACTCTGTGATAAAATCGTGTATGAAATCATCAAATTTGTCAATACTGTCTGCCAGGCCGTCTTTCAACAGATTCTCGAAGCCTTCCATCTAATTGCATAAAAACCTTCTCTCTTATCCTTGACTCACTGCCTTGTGGTAATGAAAGGGCTACGGCTTTCGCTCTTTTCTCTTTCTTTAGGTCCGTTACTTCATTCCACGCTAGCAGTTCTTTCTTATATCTTTCATAAGGCATATCTTTCTTCTTCTTGAAACTGTCAGGTAGAGTTGAGCCTTAGGCTCTTGAAACTCTAGGCCAGCAAAAGTGAACAAGAGCTCCCTCTCACCGGCCTGAATGAGAACAGTGTACACTGTTCTGTCTGGCGGGTGGGTCGATAGACTCACGGCAAGAGGCCGCGTACACTAAGACCCCCGACATTTTCCTTTTCTATACCAGTAACCAGGCTAACCATGCGGGACACGCCATTCATGTAACGGCCCTTTGAGGAACAGCGCCTGGATTGTGACAAGGTTGTGGGAGCTTTTTTACAACTCCGCGCAGTGCAATGAGGATGCTCTCGCACTCCCTTAGGCACCCCCACGGGAGTCTTGTTTTGCTACCCTTTAGCCTAATCGTTTCCTCCTACGATCGTTTCCACCCGGGCGCAGGCAGGGTAGCATGCCCGGGAAGCAGGGGTGGACTGGCTATATGGGCAAACGGGCAAATGCCCGGTGGGCCGGTACCAAATGGGCCGGTCTGGTCACGACCAAAGAAAAAAAAATTTAAATGCAGATAACTTTAAAAAAAAAAGTGACAGCAGCAAGACACAAAGGCCCGAACACGTTTTTTAGCGGCCCCCGTAAGGGGAAAAAGCCGCTATTAGGTTTGTGCAAAATGTCCGTCTGTCCGTCTGTCCGTCTGTCCGTCTGTCCGTCTGTCCGTCTGTCCGTCTGTCCGTCTGTCACACTCAGATCTCGTAAACTAGAAGAGATATGAAAAATATTATTTCATCATTAAATCCGGCTTGAAAAGTTTAGGTGCAACGGCTACTTTTGGTTTTCTAAAAGCAAACCGTTTAATTTATAAAATTAATTATGCAAGTGATTTTTTCATAAAAATACACCAATTCTAAAACAATTACGTAAATGTAAGGGAGGCAATGTTACAATATGCTAACAAAGATGGACAATTTTTGTGTATTTTTAGTATCACTAAGTCAAATATATTTTAAAAATGTACAGGAAATGTTTACAACAAATATAAATAATAGTTAAAGACGTTTTTTCTGGTCAACTAGCTGCTAAAATTAAAAGAAAACATTTCTGTTTGTTTATAAAGGCTAATAATGCACTTTGTATGTAAATATCACGCACATTTTTTTAAATGGACTTTTTATGCAGCGATTTTCGTGCAGTAGCGTAACGTCGCAACATGATCAGGTTCTAAACCAATTCCTTAAACTTTTTTTAAAAATCAGATTTTATTTATTTTTTGTTTAGTGCCCCCATCCGAATAAAAGAAGCTTATTTTTGTGCATTTTGTCTGTTCGTCGGTCTGTCCGTCACGATTAGATTTAAAAAACTAGAACTCTAAAAGCTATTGAAAATCTGATTTACCCTTTAATGTTCCTCCCATAACATCTCAATAGTTTTAAGTATCTAAAATTAATTGTTCCGGATTTTTTTGTGCAAAACTAATCAACGCCAACAAATGTTTGTTTGCTCTTCTAACTTATATTACATTCAATTTCCATGCTTAAACGTTGCAAAAACACATTATCAATAATATGTTGTTCCGTTTTTTATGTAAATAGCATATTAATGCTAAATCATAATCTCTATACGGACTTATATTTCATTAAGTCTAAAAATGTTCCGGATATTGTTTTATAAAACATGAATTATGCCTAATGATTGTTTGAAATCGCATAAGGCTTTTAAAAAAAGTAATTTACTAGAATTGATTACTGAAAATTACTTTTTAGACATTTAATTTTCTTGTAAAACATAACATAGAAGTTTTGTAATCGATAAAGAAAGTTCCGGATTTTGTTTCTTACAAATCGTCGCCAGAAATTTCCGAATTTATTTAAAAATCTACTAACGCCAAATAATTGTTTGAACTCCCTCTTCTAATTAATAAACAAATAATCTTCTCATTTACGAAATAATGTTTTTACGGATTTTTATGAAAAATATTTTAACTCACTACTCTCTTACAGTACATTTAACTTTCTACCTAAAACATTAAAAAATCTAATTATCGTTAATATTATGTTCCGATTTTTAAGGAAAACAGAATCCAAACATCAAAGTAAGGTATGAAAATCTCTCCACGTGGCTGTAGTACATCTAATTTTTATACGAGACCATCCAAAAAATTTAATTAACGGTATTACATTTATCTGAAATTCTCTTTTTCTTTTACTATTTATACAAACATCCGGAACAATCTATTATATAAACTTTTCAATTGTGTTCATACCTAAAAATTATTGCGATGTTTTGAAACGTAAAATAAAGGTTAATCAATTTTTAATAACTTTTAGTTGTTTTTTTTCTATCAAGATAACGGACAGACCGACTGACAGACAAAACGCAAAAACATTGTGGCTTTGATCCTTTTTAAATAATATCTATTAGAACTCAGTGCACCAATGTCTATGAACCCTCGTTAAATATCTCGTGTAAATAAAGACATTTTTTTTATGGTACCGGTACTAGCCTATTGTGAGGTAATGGAATTTTTTTTCTTTGACGTCATATGAATGGACTCTTTAAATGTAATGTTAAAAGAACGCACTCGGTGCACCAATGTCTATTAACCCTCGAAAAAATTGCTTGTATTAATGAAAACATATTTTAGTCTAACTAAGCCGTGTGACGTAGTGTTTTTTTTTTCCTTTGACGTCACATGGAATGAATTCTTTAAATGAAATGCTAAAAGAACGCACTCGGTGCACCAATGTCTATGAACACCCGAGAAATGGCTCGTGTTGATAAAGGTGATTTTTAGTCTAGCTAGGCCGTGTGACGTAGTGTTTTTTTTTCCTTTGACGTCATATGGAATGAATTCTTTAAATGAAATGCTAAAAGAACGCACTCGGTGCACCAATGTCTATGAACACTCGATAAAAGGCTCTTAATGATGAAGGCGATTTTTATTCTAGCTAGGCCGTGTGACGTAGTGTTTTTTTTTCCTTTGACGTCATATGGAATGAATTCTTTAAATGAAATGAAAAAAGAACTCGGTATAGTAATGTTTATTAAGCCTCGTTATGTGACTCGCGTTTAAAAAAGGAATGATATCTTGATTTAGATCTAATCTAGATTTTTTAAACTAGATCTAGATTTTTATTACAGTATATCTAGATCTGGATTTATATTCTAATTAAAATTATTTTAGAGTCTAGATCTAGAATTTCTAGATCTAGTTTAGACTAAAATAGACTAGATTAAGATGTAGAATTTCAATTTCTAAACTTAAAGTGTAAAAAAAAGTGTAGATTTTCATTTCCAAACGTTTTGATCAATATTGTAATGTTTTAATATACTAAAACTAATCTACTATTTTTTTATTAAATTTAAATTTAAATTTACGGCAAATGAATCTTTGAAACATTATTACTTTTGACCATCGGATGGCTGCCTGGTCGTGCGGTTTGCGCGCTGGACTGTCGTTCAGATTTATGGATGGCCCAGGGTTCAAACCCTGCCCGCTCCCATCCCCCGTCGTCCTGCGGGGGGTTTGGACTAGGAAGTAATTATCTTCAACTCTGAAGGAACATCTGAAACGTGTAAAACATTTTACATGAAAATTAAATCACCTCTTGAATATTATTTGCGAATATGCAGATCCGACAGGGATCCGACTTCGACGGGGGCCGCCTCTGAGTTTGTGTAACACAAACTCTCTTTGTAATCTTGTTTTTTTTTACTTCTTATTACAATTAATTTTGTTTGAAATTCAACAAGAATATCAACAACAACAAAATACACTATACACTGTACGTATTATCATTTGCAAAACGTTAGACCGTATTTTCTGCTATGCACGAGCGGCATGGACTGCTTTGATGTCTTCGAGGTTGTGTTTGGCCTAATCATTTTGCTTGTCGGCATGGGCCTTTGATGGCACTCCCAATTTCTTTTTGCTCCTTCCCTCGCCCGTCTTTTAATGGTTCCAATGAAATGTAACCAAAATAGGGATGAGAGAGTTTAAGTTAAAAAACATTGATATAACGCAAAAAAGAGGCGCGACAATTAATCTTTTACACTACTTTAATAGAAATTAACTTAAACACATACACACAGCCGCGAAATTGCAAACCACTCCCAACTTATTCACAGCTCAAGATGAATATAAAGTTCTACTTTCTGCGATTTGAAAAGAAAACGTAAGTTTCTTCTTGTTTATTTTTAAAAACATAGATCTAAAAATACTACACTTAAGGCTTAAAAAAAATTATTTAATTAAAAAATAAATCTAGATCTAAATTAATTTTTATACTATTACAATTAATGGCAAATTTATGCTTAATATGAAGCCATTAATGATGAAAATTATTACAATATTTACAATAATTTATTATGCGCTGTCACATCCGATATTTAATGAAAGGAGATTTATATCTATATATATAATTCTCTTCTTCCCTCAACTGTTTAAACGAGAAGAAGAAGTAAAGGAAAGATCACTCTCTTGTTTCTGCGGATAGTCCACGAGAAAACAAGAGGGGGGGGGGAGAACATTATATATTCACACGTCGCTACGATGGCTCTGGACTGTCAAAGCCTGCCCGGTCCCACCCCCCTTCGTCTTGCGGGAGGTTTGGACTAGAAAGTAAACTATCTTCAACTCTGAAGGAACATCCGAAACACGTAAAACATTTTACAAACAAACATTTTACAAACACTAAATAGCAGGGCCGGACTTAACCATTGTGGGGCCCTATGCGAAACGGATTTCGCTGGGCCAAGTTTGGGTAGGGAAGCGGATAATTTGTGAGATTTAAGAGTTTGTATTAGAAAATAAATTCGTCTATGTATTTTATTCATTCTTTACTACGTACAGAATTACTTTACCAGCCTTGCGTATAGCAAAGTCATACAGTATATCATAATTATTCTGTTTCCTACATAGATCACACTCAATAGCAAGAATTACCAAACGTTTCAATCTATCTTTGAGAATTGTTGAGTTCAAGTAACTCTTCATTTGTTTGAGGCGCGAGAAGCTTCTTTCACCAGAATACACAGTTACGGCTAATGCATAATGCCGTTTTTATTTATCGCGCGTAGGATTGGCGTTTTCCATATTGAAACACACCCCAAAATGTCAATTTTTTTCTATATATTTCCGTATATTTTAAGGACTTTTTCGTATATTTTGCAATTTCGGGAGATTTCCAGGAGCTCTATAAAATGGTTTAATTTAATAATTTATACACCTTGAATAAGCGCGGGTCCTATGAAAGTGCGGATCCTTTGAAAGTGGGGGGCCCACTGCTGTCGCTTAGGTTGCAGTGGCCTAAGACCGGCCATGCCAAATAGCGGCGTATGCTAAGTGGTCGACTAGTTTTAAATAATGGGTCATAGTATATTCATGTACAAATCGCGTTTTTGAGAATGTATTAGGAGGATGCAAGAGCTTTTCACATTAAGTAAATGCCTCTCTAACCATTCTGCTTTCTCTTATCTTTTAATGGAATGGGTTGCCTGAGTCAGCCAGGAAAACCAATGATTTGGCATATTTTAAGTCACAGATCAACATGCATGACTAGATTGATATGACTAGATTGACACATGAAATGCGTAAGACGTAACAATCTTATTTTTTGAAGAAACGTCTGTAATCTATAAGTAATACGGTAATACCAAAAAAACTTCAAACTCATTAGGCTGCTATTGTATTGTTTATAGTTCCCAGTCATTCTCAGACTACATACATGTATAAATAGAATACATTACGTAATCCTACGAATGCATACATCCAGTTTTCGGTGCGTTATCTAACTTTATATATTTGTAGAGAATTAGGCTTACACCTATAATATAACACATGGGCGTAGCCGGGAGGGGAGGGTCTTCAAACCTTCACTTGCCTCAGACCTCATTGTCTGAAAGGGAATCTTTACTTACTGCCCCAGTGCAGCCAACTTAAGCAAACTACAGTCATCAAATTTCATGAGCGTAGCTAAAAGGGTTTTCGTGGTTTCCCTTCTCCTCCAATACAAAAACTAAAGCATTTTACCATTTTCTACCAGCCGCTGGACTCCATTGAATAGCAAATTTGGTTTTTGAATTTATTTAGCGGAAAGAGTAGCAGGCTAATTGCACTGTAGATACTTCAGAATATGCGTTTATAAAGCTTAAAATAACGGAAATTATGCTTCTCGCAGCGCTCCCCCGGACTCCCTAGCTGCCCTTTGGCGGTGTGTACTGTCTTTCCACTAATTATAGGAAGAGAGTATTCTAGGGTAGAAAAAACGTTTGAAAGAATGAAAAGATCAGAATGTAATGAAGATTAATTACAATATCAGGTGACCGAGCCTCGCTCGGATGAATAATTTGTTAAGGAAGGATATATAACCGAAGTCATTTTGGGAATATTGTTGTAATTACGAAAATGAACGATCGGGTAAAGACTATCAATCCGAAGAGTTTCTTTTTCGTTCTGTCAGTTCTCAATGTAATTGTACATGGCGATTAGAATAGAATGTCCCCCCCCCCCCAACAGTAGGCCTATAGAAAACCACATCTCACGTCTTAACGTTTTACATTGCTTCTTTCGCGTAAAACTATTGGGCTATTATAGGCTTGGAAGAAAGTCTTTGCAGTGTAACTTCTAAAATGGTTACTTTCTGACATTTAATATTGCAATTAATATATTCATTATGGCTCTGAGACATGGACACTTTACAGAAAACAACTTAGACTTCTTGAGTGCTTTCACCAAAGATGCTTGCGCTCCATCATGGACATACGGTGGCATGACCGCACTACAAACAGCGATGTCCTTGCCAACGCCGGTATGGACAGTATAGAGGGACTTCTTATGGTCCGACAGTTGCACTGGGTAGGGCACGTATCCCGTATGGGAGAAGAACATATGCCAAAGGCAGTATAGAAAATCTAAATCGACCACCTGCGGACAATGGTTATGCTTGCTCTGGGTGTCGCAGCCACGGGAAATACTGCATTCCTCACTAATCTTCGGACTCGAAGACAAGCCTTATTATTATGGCTTTAGTAAGAATCATCAAGTGATGCAAAATCTTTACGTTATAGTGTAAAACGTGCACCTAGTAACAAAGTAAAATCGCGCATTTTTTCCTAAGAGACTTAAAAACATCGCGTTAGTATTCTAAGGACGCGTTATTGTGAGGCATCTCTTTTACTCCGACAACCTTTGAGCTTACTAAAAAAAAAAGATTGCCAAAAATTTGTTTGTCACCCATACGGAATAAGTGCCCTGCAATGCGTAACTGTCGGATTATAAGAAGTTCATACCATTTTGCAGGAATATCGCTGTTTGTATTGCGGTCTTTGGTGAAGTCTTTCAAGAAGTCTTTGTTGCTTTCTATAAAGTACTCATGTCTCAGAGGGGTTGAGAGAATCACTGGTTGACATTGATGTTTGTAGACAGGCGGAGCGATTTATTTCGCCACACTCTCGCTTGGAGGCGTCCAAAAGCACGACTATCCCTGATCACATATCAACCTCCCTTTAAAGCAATGCGTCATTTGATACTATGCTTCCCAGATAATGTGAAGTTATCTACCACATTAAAGGATGTCTATACGCGGTGATCTTTGGGCTGAGTAGGTTTTATTGGGTGACTTCTGGAACATGACTTCTGTTTTAACGAGGTTTATAGGTTTATAGGTTAACCAAAAAAAAAGCAGCAGCGTGATGAAAATTCGTTGACCGCGACCTGGATATCATCATGGCCAGCCTTAGGCCTATGCTGCCTCAGTGGACCACGAAGGTTCAAAAGCCTCGCGCTAATTCTAGGTGTAAATTATTAAATTAAACCATTATAATTTATAATAGGGTTCCCGTGGTCTCCTTGTTTTCAAGGAGTTCCTGGAAATTTCCTGAAACTCATAAAAATGTCCTTAAAAAGACAAAATTGTCATTTTGGGGTGTCAATCAATATGGTAAACGCCAGTCCTACGCGTGATATAAAAAAGCGGCATCGTCAGCTTTCATTTAATAAAAATGTAATGCAAATACGAATTTATTTTCTAATACAAACTCTTTATTTTCACTTATTATCCTTATCCCTACCCTTACTGGTCCATTTGACATAGGGCCCCGCAAATGTTAGGGCCGGCCCTGGTTGTGCAAGTAAGGCATAGATAAGCTGTGTTATGACCATTTCCTATGTTTTGGTATGGGACAGTAGACTTCGAAGCTTAAACACATTGCAATTATTCACCAGCAAAATAATAACAAAGTAAAAGTTACCTACGGGTGTACGCAATTAAAGTGTAAACAATTTATAAGGCCTTTAAAACACAATAACTAATCCTATACTCTTAAGCGAGCAATTCTTGTATATATATTTATCCTATACTCTTAAGCGAGCAATTCTTGTATGTATGTATGTATGTATATATATTTATATATATATATAAATTTTATTTCGAAAACGGCTCTAATGATTTTCTTTAAAATTTCAAGGTACGTGCATATTAGTGAGAAAAAAAAATCTCAGCTCATTGGCCACATCGGGAAAACTCGAATTCGACCGTTATATCGATGTTTTATGAATGAAAATTTTCTATATGACGTCAATGGGAAAAAAACTTGAAACAGCTTACGTCACTAGGCTCACAGCAGAAAAGAATAAAAATTTGACACCTCCTACGTCACTGGCTTACAGCCGTTCACTAAAGCATTTCTTTGGAATGAATAGACACAACATTTTGCGCACCGTAGTTGAAGGTTTAGAACAGTGTTTGCGTTCATTTTTAACTGAACATCAATTGATCAAGCACGTGGTTATTTGAAGACGCTCAACAAGTGTTTACAAGTATTTCTACAAATTAAACATTTCATCCCTATTAAATAACGTAAGTTAGAAGAAGAATTTGATTTATGTGCATAACTTTAATTAGCTAGAATGTAGGCCGAAAAGAATAGATATGGTCCTTATGGACTTTGAGTCTGGAGTCTACGTCTAGATCTAGATCTTGATTCAAGACTTAAACTAGATTCTAAGGGGATGCAACTACTAGTGATACACTCATCCTTAATCTTCGAAATCGAAGACATTGGGTTAAGGTTAAAAATAGGCCTATTATTTTAATATTTCAGTTTACAAACAATAATAATAGATAAGACAAAAAGAAAAACAGATTAAATCAGTAACTAAATTATTATTAGTGGCTTTTTAAGCTTATAATAGGGGTTTCGCTGAATAGGTTTTCAGTTAAAAGGGTCATTTTGAGCGAACACCCCATAATATATTTTTTTCAACGGAATGAATAGCCTTAGCTATTCTAGCTAACTATTTCCTCATCAATTTAGAAGCATAATATGCAATTTTTTTTCTGCCGATGTCCATTGGTGCTTTAAAATCGCCTTAAGTTCGGACCTATTCTCGTTTATCCGGAAACGTTTTGAGAATGAAATTTCCATACATGTCAACTTTGACCTTCAGCTATGCTTTATTGTATGAGGGAAAACGAAAGTGAATATGTGGGAAATGTAGAAAAATGGACTCTTTGTAATACCATTTTATTAGTTCTGCAGTTACTTTTGAAATAAATAAGAATGGATAAAAATTACGGGAAGGTGTTCGCTTTATATGCCATTTCGCTGATGGGCCTTTCCTATAGATCTTGATTCAAGACTTAAACTAGATTCTAAGGGGATGCAACTACTATGTTGCTCGTCGTTATTCTTCCCCATTAGCAGGAGGTTTACGACGTAGGCTAGTAAGATTTCTAGAGGATGGTGACTCTTCCTTAAGCAGCAACATGATACCGTTTCTTTTATTTGTTGGAAATGGTTATAAAACAGCTCATGTAGCTATTGGCCACAAAACAACTAATCTAGCTATTGGCCACTATACAGTTAAATCAAATGAGTCAAACAAACAATCCATCTATGTGATAGAAATGTTCACATGCAATCTTTGGAGTGGAATTGTTGTGAACGTCCATTTCATTTGCTATAGCTCTAATGTTTTGTTTAATGTAATGCACACATTTATACATTTAATACAAATTATATTATTTATGTAAGCATTATTATTTATTATTTTTATTAATTGTTATGAAGTTAATATTTATTAACATAACGTTATTATTCAACAGCAAGCAGCCTTAAGATTATCTGAAGAAATCGACGAACAACGCAACGAGAGACTTGAAGAAATGCGACAGCGGCAACACTAAGATTATCTGCAGAAACGAAGATAAAAGAGGACCAGCGTTTGGAGGAACAAAGACGGCGTGACGCAAGACGAAGAGCAGCCTTGGAGAAAACTAAAGTACAAACGTACAAGAGCGCAGTGAACTCAAATGTTAACTAGAGATCCTTGGGCCCCTTTACAATTACATGCATACATTGCCAGGCGATACATTTCCCAGAGGAAAGAGTTGGCAACAAAGTTAACAGAGACTCCTTCGGGGACTGCTGTTTACATGGTCGAATTTCCCTGGAAGCTCCTATCTTTCCAAATGAATTAATTCTTTTGTTTTTAGGTCAGCACCCTTTAGCACAGGAATTTCATAAGAAGATACGAAATTTAAATGCATGCTTTTCATTGGCATCATTTAATGTGGATGACGACAGGACAATTAATAGCCACGGAATTTATAGTTTCATCGCAGCAGGGATGATTTATCATAAAATAAATTTGGCTGTTGATCCAACACAAAATCCAAATGGTGACTACGAAAGACCGCAATATGGTCAGCTCTACTTTCTGGATCCCGACGATGCTGTGAATGAAAGAATTCATCATCCATACAATAATGACATCAACCAAGACTTAATGAATAGATTGGAGAAAATCATACGCGCCGTCAATTGTTTCGCTCAGGCATTTAAAATGATGAGAGAAGTGGAGACAGAAACTAGGCAACTTGCATCAGCAAAAGGAATAGCACCTCCACATGTTCGACTTTTGTTTACTAATCCTGATGGTTGATGATATCAGGCGCTACAATGTCCCCTCATCCAATAAAGTATGTGCTGTGCTGACACTGAATGCTGATCAAAGCATTCCAGCTAATGAAATGGTTGTACATCAGCAAGGCAAAGAAATAGTTACTTTAAAGAAGACAGACAAACGAACAGAGCCCTTCACATATCCATTATTTTATCCTAAAGGCACCTTTGGATATTCTGTGGATCTGAAGCTACAGCAGCCTTATCCCAGTCTGCAGCATCTAACAAGACTGGAAATGGCACAATACCGTATTGCTTATCGCAAAGGACTCACCAAAAATCTCCCACTTGAAAAAGATCGAAGCGATCTTGATCTACCTGAAACGCAATTCAACGCACTACATTTTGGTGGCCGACTGTTTCAGCAGTATCTGGTTGACACATTTATTAGAGTCGAACGCGATCGCATCCAGTGGATCAAGTCCAACCAAAAAAAGATTCTGGCTGAAAAATACATAGGAGTGTCTAACTTCCTTAAAGAACTTGCTGAAAAGAAAGGTGCTGTTGTTGGTGAAACCATCATTTTACCATCCTCCTTCCCAAGCTCAACACGATGCTGAACAATTGGAAGACGCCATGGCTATAGTACGACGCTTCGGTTCACCAGACTTCTTTATAACCATGACATGTAATCCGGAATGGCCTGAAATAAAAGAAGCTGCCCGTATTGTTACCGAGGAAGGGTTTGTTATTCAGCAGCGAGCTCAGGATCGTTCTGATCTCGTTGCGAGAGTAGCCAAGCTGAAGTTTGAAACCATTATTGAAGAATTGTACAAGAAACAAATCTTTGGGAAAGTAGCAGCCTATGTTTATACAATTGAATTTCAAAAGCGTGGTCTCCCTCACATGCATCTGTTACTAATTATGAGATCGGAAGACAAAGTACACAATTCTGATGAGCTAGATGATTTAATTTCTGCTGAGATCCCAGACAACACAGATCCTGAGTTGTGAGAACTGGTATTGAAATGGATGATCCATAATCCTTGCGGTGAACATGACTTAAATGCGTCATGCATGAAAAACCACAATGGAAAAATTCATTGCCGTTTCGATTTTCCCAAACCTTTTCAAGAAACAACATCACTGGTTGACGACGAAAAACCAAAATTAAGACGTCGGTATGATTCCAGACTGGACCAGCAGAGCCCTGAATTTTCTCACGAACTAGCTGTCTACCGAAAAGACAAGTCTGGTAGAATGATAACCAGAGACAACCGCCACGTGGCTCCTTACAATGCATACTTGCTGAAACTTTTCAATTGCCACATAAACGTTGAATTTGTTGGAAGCATTAGAGCAGTGAAATATTTATACAAATATATTTACAAAGCACATGACTGCGCCTATATTAAAATTGTGGAGGAGCAAAAAAGAATTAATTATAATGAACCAGACACATACATTGAAGGGCGGTGCATCACACCACCGGAGGCTTGCTGGCGTTTATCTGGAAATGAACTCCAAAAGAAGAGCCATGTAGTGCAACGTCTTGACATACATCTTCCTGGTCACTACCGAATGTCAGACATTGTGAATGTGCAAGAAGATCTGGCGGACACTGGCATTAAGGGAGCCACATTGGAGTCTTATTTCAAAACCAATGCTACCAAGAAGCAAAAAGAAGAAGCTAACCGTCTTGCTGGACTGGATGAAGAAATTACCTACCACTTTTATTGGCAGATGCCCGAGCATTTTAAATGGATCGGAAGGCAAAGTGAATGGGTTGAGAGACTTCGACAAATCAATGTTATTGGTCGTATCCACAGCGTTAATTTTGTTGCCCAGCCAGAATTATACCACTTAAGGATGCTTTTGTACCATGTCAATGACGCTACAAGTTTTGACGACATTCTTAAATTTAATGGTATCAGACATGCCACGTTCAAGCAAGCGTGTCTGGCTCGAGGGCTTGCCTATGATGACCAACAGTGGATAGATGGTCTGCAGGAACCGGCTATGTCAAAAACACCTAGAGCAATGAGAACACTATTTACACAGATTTTAATATTTGGATCTCCAGAAAATCCAAAAAGACTTTGGGAAATGTTCAAAGCAGATCTGGCTGAAGATTTTCTTCTAGAAATAGAACGCACAGGTGGCCGAGTGGAAGACGCGATAAATCATACCAATCGAATTATCGTCTCCAAATTAAATACCGAAGCCACAGAAGGCAGAGATTTTCAGTACTGGGTCAACACCTTTGGCATGGACAACATTGACTTTGTCAATAACCATTTAAATGTGGATATGCTTAACAACGACTGCTCAATACTGGAAGGGGAACGGTTGTATGGACTCCTAAAAGGGAAACAGCTTGACATAGTGAATACCATTCTTGATGCTGTCACAAGTCATAACTCTGGACCAAGATGTTTTTTTATTGATGGACCTTGAGGTACTGGAAAAACTTTGGGTACAAGACTATTTATCACATTTTACGGGGTCGAAATTTCAATGTGAAATATATGGCATTTACAGAAATAGCATCAATTCTTTTGCCTAATGGACGCACCTCACACAAAACATTTGGTCTCAGTGTGCCCCTTACACCTGAATTTGTTTCAAACATAAAGCTAGGATCAATGAAAGCTGCTCAGCGGAAGTTGATGTATTTTTAATGGATGAGGCCCCTATGCTGCCAAAATACGCACTTTCTACCATAGACCAGCTACTAAGAGCAATCGGCAATGCAAAAGAGCCTTTTGGAGGAAAAACAATAGTTTTGGGGGGCGACTTCCGGCAATGTCTTCCAATTCAACCACGAGCTAACAGAAGTGAGCTTTTAGACCTATCCCTTAAAAAGAGTGACTTATGGAGACATTTTAAAATATTTCGATTAACCAGAAATATGAGAGTTGATGAAGAAGAGACGGATTTTGCCGAGTTTCTTTTAAGGATTGGAGACGGTGAAGTGCCATTGAATTATATGGGTGAAATAGCGTTGCCACAAGATGTCATCTCAAAAACCAACATTATTGATGAAGTTTATGGGGATTGTTTGGCAGATAAAAGTTACAAAAAAATGAAAGACATGGTAATTTTGGCTCCCTTAAACAAAGATGTCAATTTAATCAATTGTGAGCTTATAGACAGATTACCTGAAAAGGAAAAAGTCTATTTTAGCTTTGATTCAATCAAGGATATGTCAGAAGGTAAACTGCAATTTACCACAGAATTTTTAAATTCCATAGACATCGCCAATTTGCCTCCACACAAACTAAAACTAAAAAAAAACACAATTATCATGCTACTTAGGAACGTGGATGTTTCAGAAGGACTCTGTAATGGGACGAGGCTCATTGTCACTGAACTGTGTAACAACATAATTATTGCTAAGATTCTAACTGGCGAACATTTTGAAAGGCGGTTCACATTCCCAGAATCACTCTAGATTCCAGTAAGGGGAAAATTGGATGCACAATGCAGCGCCATCAATTTCCTGTGACCCCTGCTTTCGCCATGACAGTCCACAAATCACAAGGTCAAACATTCCAGTTTGTTGGAGTTGATCTCAGGGTCCCAGTCTTTATGCATGGTATGCTGTATGTGGCCTTTTCAAGAGTGAAACGACAAAGTTGATTAAAAGTCCTTCTTCCCCGAGACAACGCAAATTACACCCGGAACATTGTGTGGAAGGAAGTGTTGAACTGAGATAAAGAAGGTTAGTATTAGGAGAGACAAAACTTACCTACTTTACTAGAAGCTAGATATATAGGTATTGTGTTATAATTATTTATAAATAACACTTTCCAATAGGTATCTAAAATAAGGCTGAAAACATTTGGTAGTTGATTTTTTTTCTTTCTTTGAAAAAGGTGGATGGGAAATAGGGATTGTATTAGCTGTAAAATGTCCATATTCTCAACTCATTCTAATGCTGAAAATAATGTGCAATTCAATGCTACGGTGGTATGGATAAAGTAATCCCAACAGTTTTTGCACTATGTTTGATAATAAACTTCGCTATGAATAGGCTGAACATCATAGAGTTCAAACTTTGAGTTCTAAAATTTGTTAAACATTAAAATACAACTATTTGTTAGTCAAACATCAGAACGATATATAACTTGGACCTTTTATTTTATGTCGACAAATCTATTTAAAATACAAATATAATTATTGTTTGAAATTTTATTATAAGAAAAACACAAATTAAGATTAATTTGGATATTCCTATTACAGCCTGTTTGTACCGGAGAATTGATGTACTGGATAGCAAGTGGTAGTAGGAAGCAGAGATGTGAGTCCTCATAAGACATTGCTATGACTAGCACCGTGGCTTTGAACCAACATTAGAATCTCTCTATGACCAGCATTCAACTGACTCAAGGAAGATTTGATAATTTACCTAAGGCGTGTCTAACTGCAAGATCCACAGACCTAATTGTTTATGTTTTATCTCTTTGGATATGACATACCTTTATTAAAAAAACAATAATAATCCACTCTAGCCCTACAATTTATGTCTGGGAGAATCAGAGTTATTTAGTGCTTGTATATGTTTAACAAAGAACAGTTTTATTTGATCAGATCAAAACAAAAATATGTCTTACATTTCTCCAATATCGATGCATTAAAACAAGTGGAGATCTTAGAGATCAAAAGCGATCTAATGATAGTGAACATTTGGTGAAACAGCTCAAAATGTATTTTGTTCATTAATCAAATCTTTTTTGCACCAACATTAAATTTTTTTATCAATTTATTTTTGTTCTCTAGGAAACTCTTGGGTATTGTAGTATTTGTCTAATACTGCAGTTAAGTATCCATTTTTTTTTAAATACCATTAAATTTAAGTAACTGAGTATTATGTATAATTATTAAATTTAGATAACCAAGTATTATGTATCGTTATTACATTTAAGTAACACATGTATGTATGTATGGTGATTACATGTAAGTAACACAGTTTTATGTATGGTCATTACATTTAGGTAACCAAGTATTTTGTGTAGTGTGATGTTGCTAGTTCAGGCTGTCTTGAAGTCAACCAATTACTCTGCAATCGTTTGGGTGTAATTGTTCGGGTGTATTACGTGCAGTTGACCAACAAGTCAAACAAGAATAAAACAACATCGGTTTTAACAGGTGAAGAGATGTAGTCAACACTGATGAACAATTGTACATGGATTTATTCTGATAAAAGGCCACAGTAGAAGTCTCTGTCACTAAACACGTCGTTACCCTGGAATGTTCTATCGCTAACTGATTTTTCGGTCTCTAACCCAACATATCCCAAACGTCACTAGTCCCGTTCAATATGCGTCTTCTATGGTGCGTCGCTAAATAACTAACCTATATAAATAAGGTGTCTAACAGATTCCTCCCCCCCTTGAAAAAAAATATGTCAATATTTTTCCACTACTGTCAAGTCTTACAAGGGCATTTTCAATTTACGGGGAAGACCACAAACATAAAATCTTGACATCTTCATCTTGACAGTTCCTCATATTCATGTCAATGTTCATAACAGTTCATAACATTCCAGAATCATCTTCCTTAGTACACAGTTCATGATGGAGAAAAATGTGGCATCTTATGGGCACGTCCTACACATCTCCAATGTTCTTTACTGGTAGTAATCTGATAAAATACAATATTTCAAAAAAACAATTATAAACTTTATTTACACATTCAATAAATTTTTTCTTACCACCCTTTTATACGCTTTTGTCCATTTTTCTTTTATACTCACCCTTTTCCATAGAACTAACTTTCGTCAATGATATATGAAATGATTCACACAGAAAAAAAATATCCATACTTACTTTTAAATGCTTAACATCAAATTTACTTATCTCCCTTTTTCATAACATATAAATGGTGTCAATATATTAATATATATTACATAATCAATATAATCATAGTTTATTTACAAACTTATTTCATTTCAATGTCATTCTAGACAATAGATCAGCTACAATATTCACAGATCCACTAATAGCTTTCACTTCAAATTTATATTCCTGTAGTGCTAAGAACCATCTATAAACACGACTGTTTTTCATGCTCTTTTGCTGTATATACTGAATAGGTTTATGATCAGTTAATAATATGAATTTCCTTCCTATTAGATAGCTCTCTAGCTTAGTAATTACCCATATTACAGCTAAGGCTTCTCTTTCAATGACACTATATTTTTTCTCTGCCTCTGACAATTTTCTACTTACATATAATATAGGATGTAAGTTATCATAGTTCTGCATTAGACAACCACCAATAGCATTACCAGATGCATCAGTTGTGACATAAAATATTTTGTCTTTATCAGGTAGTCTTAATATTAGTTCATTACTAAAAACATCTTTAATTTTGTCAATAGCTTTCACACATTCCTCATTACAGACTACTTTTTGAGGTTTTCCTTTTTTAAGTAAGTCATTTAGTGGATTCACTATTTCTGCTAAGTTCTTTATAAACTTTCTGTAATAATTTACTATTCCCAATATGCTTTTAATTTGTCTTTTTGTTGTAGGTATTTCAATATTAAGTACTTTCTTTATGTTATCTTCAATAGGGCTAATCATGTTGTTATTTACTTTATGTCCTAAGAAAATTATTTCTTCCAATCCTATTTCTACTTTTTCTGCTTGGATTGTAAGTCCACTTTCTTTTATTATTTTGAACACTTCTTTTACATCTACCAAATGTTCCTCCCAACTATTATTAAAAATACATATGTCATCCAAATAGCAAATAACATTTTCTTTGTTTCCAATTATCATGTTCATCATTCTATTAAATGTGGCAGGTGCATTTACTAATCCAAAACTCATATAATTCCATTGAAAAATACCATATGGTGTTACAAATGCTGTGTAAGGTTTTGCATTTTCTGTTAAAGGTATTTGCCAATAACCTTTAGTTAAATCCAATTTAGTAAAAAATTTTGCTCCATTTAATTTATGTAAAATATCCTCTATATTTGGCATTGGATATGGGTCAAATTCTGTGATGTTGTTAAGTTTCCTATAATCAATACATAACCTTATATCTCCATTCTTCTTTTTGGCTATCACAATTGGTGAAGCATAAGGAGATGTTGATGGCTCAATTATACCTGATTCTAGTAAATTGTCTATTTCTTTCTTTACTTTGTCTTGTAAATGTAGCGGTATTCTATATGGCTTAAGCTTGATAGGTTTTGTGTCTGTTACTTTAATGTCATGTTTAATAATATTAGTTTTTCCTGGTATGCTGGAAAAAATTTCTTTGTATTCCTGTATTATTTTAGTTATATCTTTTGACTTTTCCTTAGTTAGATTATTAAGATTAATCTTTTGCCAAGTTTGATTCTCTTTTGTTTCTATTACAGGTATTTCCTTAATATCATTTTCATTATGATTTTCATTTGTTATTATCATCAAGCATTCTTCTCTTTCTGAAAATTTATTTTCTATTTCCTCCTGAATGTTTTGTATCAACTCATCTTCTCTATCATGATACAGTTTCAAATTATTTATGTGATATGTTTTAATTTTCCCATTTATTTCAATTTGATAATTCACATCATTAATTTGTTTTATCACCTTAAATGGACCTTTCCATTGTTTACCAATTTTATTTTTCAGGTCATTTATTAATATTAATACATTGTTTCCTACTTCTAGTGTTTTCAATTGTCTTTTCTTATTTATATTCTCATGAGCACTTTGTTTGTACTTCTTATTGTTGTTATATGCTTGAGTCCATATTTCTTTCAATTCTGTTGTGATTGTTGTTTCACTGTCATTATTTAATTTATTCTCATTGCCTATTAGATTTTCTTTAAAAACATCTAATTCATCTCTAGGTTTTCTTCCATGTATTATTTCATATGGTGAAAATTGTGTTGCTTCATGGATGTTGTTTCTATGAGCAAATAGTACATAGTTAATGTAATGATCCCACTTGTTCTGATTATTCTGAATTATTTTTGTTAGTGATCTTTTTAATGAACCACCATATCGTTCACATAAACCGTTACTCTCTGGGTGGTAAACCGAAGAGTATATGTGTTGTATATTGTATTGTTTAGTCCATTTCTTAAATTGTTCTGACTTAAACTGAGATCCCTGATCACTCAATATAATTTTAGGTATACCATGTCTTGTAATTACTTTTTGAGTTATGGCATTAATGATATTTTCTGCACTTGTATTTGATAATGGGATTGCCTCTGGGTATCTACTAAACATGTCTATTACTGTTAGAATGTATTTGTTATTATTTTCAGTTTGAATTAAAGGACCTATTAAATCAATAGATACTTTCTGAAATGGTGCTGTAGGTTCATCCATTTCTTGAATAGGTGCTTTATTCACTAAGCTTTTGTTAGATCTCTTTTGACATATGTCACATGAGTTTATGTATTTGTTTATTGTTGCTTTCATTTTAGGCCAAAATACTTGTTTTGACAAATTCCTATAACATTTCTTTACTCCCCTATGTGCTGCTAAATTATTATCATGTGTCATGATTAAAACATCTTTCCAATATTTCTGTGGTAAGACAAGTTGTTTTATTTTCTTGTTATCATTACTTGTTTGTCTAAATAATATTTTATTCTCTATACAAAATTTCTCCATTGGATTATTATTGTTTTTATCTGATATTCTTGAATAAATTTTCCCAATAATATTGTCATTCATTTGTTCTAATGCAAATGTGGGTGTTGTTTCTTTTTCACTTTGAGATATTTGTGTTTCAAGACAATTTTGTGTTTCATTTTCTATCTCTCTTTCCTTAACATCTGTATTTTCTATTTGTATTACATTACTGGTTTCTTTTTCTTCATCATTACTTATTACATTTATTGTATTTTCCTGTTTCTCATCTTGTTTATCCATTGATCTTGTTATTATCATATTTGTTATATTTTGTGTTTCTATGTTTTCATGATTTTGTCTTATGTTTTTGTATTTGTTTTGCCAGTCTTCTAATTCTTTTCTTGAACATTCTTTAACTCCTTTTATGTTTCCTACTAACATATCATATCTCATTTCTGGTATTGCAATGCCATCACAATAGCCAGTGAAAAATGGGGTTTCAATGTATACCCTTATAGCTTTAAATTCCCTTACAGTGCCATCTGCTAATTCTACTTTCTTAGTAAACCCTTTATACCAATGAGGTTTGACAAATTTAGTTTTTACTGCCAAGGTGTTACAACCTGAATCCCTGATTAATTCCACCGGAATTCTATCTACAAATCCTGGGTACACTGCAAAATTGTTCCTATTTCCTTTCATGAAATATACCCTATCTGTACCTTTATTTTTGTATTCCCTACTGTAACTCCTATTTCTATAATTTCCCCTGTCATTCCTATCTCTACTCCTATATCTACTGTTATTTTGTTCATTGTATCTATTTCTACTTCCAGACCTACTATTCCCTCTTCTACAGTTAGCTGCTATATGACCTTTTCCTTGACATTTAAAACAGGTTATTTTACTATATTTTCTATTTCCACTATTTGATCTGTTTCTATTTCTACTTCTATCAACATTTTCTTTGGTGTATCCTATTAAATCTACTTTGCTCTTATCTCTATCAGAAAATGGTTTATTTGGATATGCATTTTTGTATACTCTCATTATCTCTGTTATTTCATCTATAGTTTTTGGGTTTCTTTCTCTAATAAAAGATTGTAATTGAGGATCACATTTATTTACAAAGTTGTCCACTAGAATAAAAATGTTTAATCCCTCATAAGAGTTATTCACTTTTTCCAATTTTACCCACTTATTGAAAAAATCCTTTTCCATATTAATGGTAGTTTGGGGTTCTATTTCTAATGATGGTATATTGTCAAAATATTTCTTTCTAAAAGTTGTAGCATTATGACCATATGCATTCAATAACTCTCTTTTTAAAACCTGATAGCTATCATCAATATGATGGTCATGATTTTGGCATATTGTTAGAGCTTGACCATGAACAAAGTCTATCAGTATTTCAGACCACTCTTCTTCAGGCATATTAAATGTAGACATTTTTGCCTCATATCTTTTCAGGAAATCACCAATGTCATCCTTCTGTTCATCAAAACTTTGTATCTTTCTCTTTAGCCATGTCTGTGAATTAGGGTTGTCTCGTTGTGTGGTAATATTATTTGAGTTATTTGTGTTATTTCCTTGTTCAATTTGAGCTCTGGCTTGTGCTGCATCCAATCTCATCTTCTCCATTTTAGCTTCATGCTCTCTAATTTTTTCTCTTTCTTTGTCTTGCCTTTCTATCTCTTCTCTTCTTATTTTATCTTGACGTTCCATCTCTTCCCTCACAACTTGCTGTACATAAGCTGCTAAGTCCTTTCCTTTTAACTCCATGGCCTTTCCATCCTGCATAGCTGCTTCCTTAATCTCCTTAAGGTCCACATATGATGATGTAGCCATTGTGTTTTATATTTTATATATATTTTTACTTAGCCTATCTTGGTTATGGCTATACTTTAAACTTATTTTATATTTAAGTTTTTACAAACTTTTATCCAAGTTTTAAATGTTATGTCTCTATCTATCGATTTAGTAAATGTGTAAATCTAGTCTGAGTTATTATGGTTATATTCAAATCTGTATATTAGGTCTAGTATCACACAAATTTAAATCTAGTATATTATAGTGTATATACTTGTACAATTTAGATCTATAGTTATCAAGAGCACTATGACTATTAGTATGAATAACTATGATCAATTTTAAAAAACCTGGTATGACTGAAGTCACAGTGAAGTGTTTAGATTAAATTCAAAGACTGTCTAGAGTCTAGATCTAGAGTAGATTATGGTTCTATTTAAACATATAAAACAGATATGTTTATACAATGTCAAATATATCTTCAACAAGATATATATATATAGAATGTACTACCTTCATTCATCTTTCAATTAATAATATTCTCAAATTAGAGTCTAGATGATTTACTTGTACCAAAGAGATGTACAAAATTTGTAGATCTATATTTAGCCAGACGACAGTGTTTGACTACATAGCCAGTTTCGGCATTGTTCTCATGGCAAAATCATATTTGATTTTAACCGCTCAAACTAAAATTATTTTAGTCTGATTCACAGTAAAAGAATCCTACCCGCACTTTCTATCATTAAGTGGAAAAAAAATACAGATCTAATTAAATTAATAAAAATAAATAATTTAAAATAATATAAACAAATGAAATAATTAAATGAGACTATCGCTATGGGTTGGGATGTGACAATATGGCACACAATGATAACGTCACGAAGTAACCAGGCAACAACGGATATGACGTTTACACAAACAAAACAAATTACAATCCTAAACGTATAATATAGTTTTTCATCTAAATTATGTCTTTACCCCGAACGGGTTTAAGGCTTCAGCACCACCTGAATTTACTCAGGCTAACATACCAAATTTAGACAAAATCTATTTCTAAGGGCAATCTAAACATACACTAATAAGAAAAATGGCACTTAGCTTTTGATAAGAAAGATCCCTTTGTTCGGACTCCCGAATATGTTAGATCACAACAAATTCTACTGCCTCTCTTCCAGTTCTGACTCTGTTCTCCGGTGCTACCAGTATCCCACGTAATGCCACAGATGTCCTGATATGCCACAGCAAAATGTTTCAGTTTCTTCGACGACTGTTGATGACTGTATGTGTAGTTCCGACGACCTTGTGTACACAGTTACTGACGAATAGGTTAACAGTTCTTCTGGCGATGACTTGACTTGTGTAGACGACAACTGACAAATAACAGTCTCTCGACGGCAACTTGATCTGGACGACTGACGAATAACGAATTTCTTGACGATGACTTGATCTGGGCTGACGAATAACGGCTTTCTTGACGATGACTTGATCTGGGCTGACGAATAACGGCTTTCTTGACGATGACTTGATCTGGGCTGACGAATAACGGTTCTCTAAAATAGTTCACTGCTTCTGCTGCTACTCTGGTAGTACGACGAAGTTTGCTGTTGTACTCTGCTTCACTAGACCAAAATGTCCAATGTAGACTAGGTGAGACCAAGGTCACCTCCGACGACGTTCCGTTAGACGATTAACGGTTTTCTACGAAATTAAGTGGATGTAGCTGTTTCCACAACTTCAATATCAGCACGTCTAGATATCGTCTAGACCAACGAATACTAGATAAATCAATGTTCAGTAATGATACATACAACTTTACTAACCTTCCAAAGGTTAAACACAGTGACCGTTATAAACGTGGCAAGCAACCGGTTCAATGAGCAAACTGCTCCACACGAATCTCTCCAAGGGTAAGACGACAGAGCGATTCGATTTCGATTTAGTTAGCTACCAAACTTGTAGTACTCACAATACTTCTGACAGCGGGCAAACTGTCCTTCTCGAAACTGACGAGGTAAAACTTGATACTCGATGTGGCTCCTATGACGAAGAAAAAATATATGTCCAACAGGTTCACTAACGATCTCTCACCCGTTATGAATGAACGGTTTCTCTGGTTGTAGGTCGATTCAGCATATGAAGATCAGGCTTTGATAATATACTGGTTAAGTAGACCAGACGTTACGATGATTACTGTCCTGACGAAGGTCACCCTGAGTTAACGGCTCGTTGAACGTACGATCAAGAAAATGTAGATCTAGAACAAAGTCACTCTGCGCTGATGTTGTGTTCAGCCGTACTCCGATGAAATCTTTGAAATCTTATATCTTCGAGTGCACGACCCTCACCTGAGTAAACGTTCTGCTTCGATGTCCGGTTCGATGTTCGTCGGGCTTCGAGGTTCGGGCTTCGAGGTTCGGGGTCGCCACTGTGATGTTGCTAGTTCAGGCTGTCTTGAAGTCAACCAATTACTCTGCAATCGTTTGGGTGTAATTGTTCGGGTGTATTACGTGCAGTTGACCAACAAGTCAAACAAGAATAAAACAACATCGGTTTTAACAGGTGAAGAGATGTAGTCAACACTGATGAACAATTGTACATGGATTTATTCTGATAAAAGGCCACAGTAGAAGTCTCTGTCACTAAACACGTCGTTACCCTGGAATGTTCTATCGCTAACTGATTTTTCGGTCTCTAACCCAACATATCCCAAACGTCACTAGTCCCGTTCAATATGCGTCTTCTATGGTGCGTCGCTAAATAACTAACCTATATAAATAAGGTGTCTAACAGTAGTCATTACATTCAAGTATTCAAATTGTATGTATGATCATTACAATTAAGTATCCAAGTATTATGTATGGTCTTTACATTTAAGTATCCAAGTATTATGTATGGTCATTACATTTAAGTATCCAAGTATTATGTATTGTCATTACATTTATGTAAAAATGATTTATGTATGACTATTACATTTATTAGCTGTTCTTTTTAATAATGCTATGTATTTCGTTGTGATGAAATGTCTTTTAAATATAGATAAAGAAAACTTCTTTAGCTGTGCAAGTTCAGTTCTTTTTCTAGGCTTATATATTCACTATTACTAAAGGGCTAAATTCTAAACATTGTATAAAGTAGTCAAATGTGTGTATAATATCATTAGGACGACTTTTACAGTAATGCTTAATGTCAGTGTACTTTATAAATTGATGACTACATAGCTGACATTATATCTTGTTAGTGTGTCTGACTCACAATGAGTTGAATTTGTGTAAGCAAGTTTCTATACAAGTTAATGTCTTCAAGTGAAAGTAAAATGGTAGAAATAAAAATATTCTATTAATATTTATATTCAATATATTTAATGTTCCTCAATGAATTAAAATCACTTAAACTTTTATACTATACAATAGCTCTCTGTTTTTTTTTATTTTGTTTACATCTAATGTCTTTTTTTTTAATTCTTTAGTAACTAAAGGTTTTCACATTATAACTGCCATCTGTTGTTTGTTTTTTGGTTACATCTAATGCCATTTAAGAAAGATTGTCATTTAATATTATTCAACAAATAATGGTGACCAAAAACCTTCTTTGAATTGAAGTTAGAATTATTTCGTTTCATTTCCCTTTTATTGCCATCATAATGTAATTCCTAATTCAAAGAAAATCAACTTGTATAACTTTTAAATCTCTAGCATCTGCTAACCTTGCAATTATGAGCACATGGTCCTTCTCTTCGATTGTCCACTAAATACGTTACGACAGAGTATTATATTTTTAAAAATCCATTGAATGTATTCAAGTTTGTTTCAACCAGATTTCAGTAAGAATTAAATTAAATGCATTATAGAACCGAGCTAGGATCGGTCATCCGGGTACTTGTAGTGTTAAAAGATCTCCATGTCCAGTCTAGATATAACATTTATAGGTCTGTGGTAAACACATTATTCAAAAGGTTCTTAAAAATTTGAAAATTTTCGCGCGTCAAAACAGTCAAATATATAATGAGCGGTTAACGATTGTTCTGTGGACCTCTTATTCTAACCAAATAAGAATACTACTAGAGGTCTCGTTTAAGAAGAAGATAATGTTACGATAAATAGGCCTACGCTTAATAAAGATATACTAACACTATTTGTTTCTCGATTGACACTCACACTTCAGTATCGGCCATAGCTGACATGAGAAAGCCCACTCTTGACTTTTTATTTTTGCCGAAGTTTGAGAAACACTGCTCTAGTTGTAATAGGACCACTTTTTGCTATTCTTTATATATATATATATATATATATATATATATATATATATATATATATATATATATATATATATATATATATATATATATATATATATATATATATATATATATATATACACAGGGGTGCCGCGAGGGTTGTGGCCGCCTGCTTGCGAAATTTTAATGCTCCCCCCCTTTTTTGTTCTAGAAAAAAAAATGTATTGCGACTGATCTGGACCATGTACCATTTTGTAGATTATTCCTTTTTTCCCTTTCATATTCGCACCGTATTCGTATTCCTCGTGCTCTTTTAGATGTTTTATTTCCTATTTTATTTTTTTTCTATTACGAAGTCATAGTCCTTCTCCAGTTGTATCAGTAATGGGCGAAACCCAGAAAATATTCATTTATTGCAATATTAGGTGTATAAGAAACAGAAGCAATAGGTTAATAATAGTGATTTGATCGTATGAGATATATCTGGTGTACAATCTAATTTTTGTATGAAAGTATTTGTGTACTTATATCTATAATTTTAAAGATTTTATTTTCTATATCACCCAAGTTTTGAAATTGCCTGTATTAATTTATACAAATACCCTTTTTGTATGCGTGTGTCAAAAAGACTATTTGTGGATCCTTTAAAAGCGAGACAGCCGATAATAATTATTTCTATAAAGGATTGCTAAGGCCGCTTTTCAAAATCCTTCATTCTTGCATCTATTGTTTTCTTTTCAAGAGCAGTTTTTTTTTCTTTCTGCACTACATTCGTGTCTTTTCAGAATTATCTTATCTTCTTATCTTATATAATACAGACGTTACTTCAAAAAAGAAGATGATTACGTCCTACGCGTCATGCATTTAGTCATGCATATTAACCAATGATTTAAATTCTGCCAAGTCACTGGTTTTCCTGGCTAGCTCAGGCAACCTATTCCATGCCCTAATAGCACTAGGGAAGAAGGAGTATTTGTACAAATTTGTCCTAGCATATGGGACGAGGAATGTGCCTTTATCTTTGTGTCTTTCAGAGTATTTTATTAAATTTTGCTTTTGTATTTGAAGATTATGGTTCAGTGTTTTATGTTTAATTGCTACTTTACTTTTGAGTCTTCTGTCCTGAGGGCTTTCTAAATTTAGTAATTTTACTAAAGGTGTTACTCTAGTCAAATGTTAATAAATATGACTTTAATCATTTATTCCTTTTGTATCTGTAATGTCTTTATTTATTTATTCTTAAAACAACCGACATGAACCATTCAGTTCAAAATATAGTTACTCGAAACACCAAAGCCATTGACGGTGAACCATTTTCAACGTTTCGTAAACTTTGATAATGATTATCACGATTGTATTTTGGAAAGAATGTGCATTGTCTCCACAATCATCTGACATACGCGGATTCGGAGGTGCCGACAAATTTATCCAGCACACCACTAGCACAAAATGAAGCAACACAGCGCTGAATATTTTTCTTGAATCAACCTAAAATAAATAATCCTAAGTAGAAGTCACTTATACAATGACTTGAAATAAAACACGTTAAGGCAGTGTTTCTTAAGCATTTCCGGATGGCGACCATCTACATGACAAAATTTTCGTTCGAGCCCCTCTTAGAAGCTGGGGACCAAGAGGAGCGGTGTAGGCTCCCACAGTGAGGTCCGTGAGTTTTTCTAAGAATGTAATGAAAAAGAAAAGAAACTTGGTCATAATTATAACACAATTTTTTATTTTCATTTATCATTTATAGTAATTTAACACTATGTTTAGAATCCAAATTTACATAATGAAATTTCACTAAAACGAGTCAGTTGTTTTGTTTTTTGTTGTTTTTTTTTTTTGGAATTAGTGTTGCCTACATAATTTTAAATTTAAACGTTGTAAAAAGTTCTTTCTGGAGATAGAATTGAACATTCTGCGGGTTTCTGCTCAAGCCGACAAGGGGTCTGATTTCGAGGCCGGGTCCCTGCGCTCAGCGTATTTTGGCGTTATAAGCTTCCGAAATTCTTTCTCCTAGCGTTTACACCTTTTTCTCGTAATAAGAAGAAAGAATATAAAAATATGCATAGTAATGTGTTTTCATTTAGAACGCACTATTCATCCTAGTAAAAAAATATATATCTAGGAATAAAGAGGCAGCCCTGGTCAATAGTATTATTCGAGGGACATTCTAGGTAAAAAAAAAGTAGCACACGGACGTCTGGAATGGCGTGATTTTTTTTTAAAGATCATTTTCGTGCTACGTAAGACGTCTCTCTAGCGGACCTTTTTTTCACACAAAAATCATCACTATTATAGTGCAATAGTCGGAAGAAATTCGACCAATCCCAGGAAAGAAAATCCAGAAGAATCACGCTTGTGGAGATGTTTTGAATTTTTTTTTTCAAAACATTTTAACACATATTGTTGCTTACGCCTCTCGTGAAAACGGTCTACATTTGATAAGGTCTTATTAGAAAATGAAACGATATATCTTACTTATATTTTAATTTGTAAGCATTGGTAATATTCAGACACGGATTAATAATTACAATGAAAATCAAACATTTTTTTCGCCCCCCCCCTTTTGTTGTTGGTCGGTCGTTGGCCTGTTGCTCCAAAAAGCTAGTTGCCTACAATTTAATGTAGACAGAGATGCCTACATGCCAAAACGGAAATGTGTATTTCCAGACCTGGAAATGTATATTTTGAGGGGCAAATGCGTATTTTCCTAAATATCAAGAAATATGCACAGGAAAGACTAAAATTAAATCATTCAAGCACATAACATACATGAAAGACAGCTATCCTAAAGTTAACACAGCATAGAGTTATATAAGACATTTTGTACATTTGTCAAAATATTTACACTTTTAGTCTTTGTCTTAGACTTTTCTAGAGTATGTTAGAATGATAAAGTTCTTGTCACTTGGCAATGATCTTATGATCATAATGCCTCTTGTGTATTTCACATTTCATAGCAGCGGCAACAGAACATTTAGCTGGATCAGTGACATCTAGTTTTATAAAAGTATTTTTTTTATAGGCAATTTCTTTACAAGGTATCCAGCCACTGGAAATATTTAATATCACCCAGATTTTCTTCTTCCAGACCTTTTTGCAAAGTTAGCTATGAAAGTCTTTGGCATCCTCATGATCCTCTACAATTACTAGTAACAAACATTTTAAATAATTGTTTTTTAGACAGATCATTCTAATTAGTTATTAAACGTGTTTCTAATATAATAAAGCTTTGCTATTAAGTCTGCCTTAAATGCCCCTGATTTCATTCTTTGAGCTTAGGCCTTCATAAGTAATCACTAGCGGATCCAGAACTTTGGAGTGGGGGGGGGGGGCGATTTTTTTCCTAACCCTAACGCCCAGTAAACCCTAACCCTATGCATAAACGTGAGTACAGCTTAAATAAATCAATAAAATAAATATATCTATATATATAGGCCTATATATGAGAAATAAAAAAGCAGTGTTTCTCAACATTCTGCGAAGAAAAAAAAACCCAGAGATGTTGAGCCCTTTCTCTTGATAGCTTGGGGAGCGCTGTAAGGCTAATTAGTGGGGTTCGGGGCGAAGCCCCGACGCCAAAAGCGTTTTTTAGCATTCTTCACTGCAGAAACGCATTCTCCTGACATTTACAGCTCATTATTTATCAATGGGGTTCGGGGTAAGGCCCCGACGCCAAAAGCGTTTTCTTGCATTTTTCACTGCTGAAACGCATTCTCCTGACATCTACAGCTCATTATTTATCAATGGGGTTTGGGTCAAGGCCCCGACGCCAAAATCGTTTTCTTGCATTTTTCACTGCAGAAACGCATTCTCCTGACATCTACAGTTCATTATTCATCCTATTAAAAAATGATGTTTTACTTGAAAAAATATTCTAATATGAATTAGAAAGGCTCAACCTTCATTGCAAATAAAACGATTTGAAGATACCCCAAATATTTAAATTGAGGCTTTGAAGATCGCCGACGAAAAAAAATTAGAATAATAATTTTTTTTTTAAAAAGCACATTTGTAAGTGATACTGTCACGATTATCAATGGTGTTGATGTCACAATCTAAGATGGTGCTACTGTCACGATCAGACTTGAACTATATTGTACCATCAATGATCGTGATTGCCGAGGATCTTGAAATGATCTTTCGATAAGATGATCGTATAGAAGTAGACAGATCTATGTTAATAATACGATCATACAGAATGTTGCCAATTGATAAGAGGATCTTCTAGGTCTAGGAGTTACTACTTGACAAATATGATCTAAGTACGATCTAAATTCAATGAAGAAACTTCTCTTCGTCCAAAAACAATTACTTTAATTAATAACTTGAAAACACTATTCACAAATAGTTACAATGGTTAAAATGTACTTGAATTGAATCTACACAATAGTATATCTGAGTCTTGATACAAATAAGATATATATTCTCAATTTCACGTTACATACAAGTTAGATGTTAATACTACAACTTCCGAGACAAGACTGGCCGGGTGCTATACGCTTCATCCGGGCTTCAGCTCGTAATCACGTGATCAACAACTTACCCCTCCCAGACCAACCAATCATTGCAGTTTAATGTACAACAATTAACTTTCGGAACCAATGGAGTTCATTTAATTACATGCTTGGTTTTTTTTTCCCAGCTATGTCAAGCTATGTCGGCAAACAACCCGAAACTGTTACCAAAATGGTCATAGTGTACGTGACAGATACATTTTGTTCAATAAGCATATCTGTTACTTTGTTTTGTTACAGATTGAGTAAAGGTTGGAAAAAGGCGACTAGGAAAAGAATATTTGGGTTCAGAACTCATCTCAATCGTTACTCTTATACTGAAAAATTTCGTATGAATTCTAAATTTTCCAAAGCAAAGTCTTTCTTTAAAAAATTATGATAAATTTATGTGAAATTACATAAACTCTGTCGCCATATTTGACTATTCTGTTTTAAAACATCATGTTTTCGTCTGGAAAGGGGAGGGGCGGTAGAATGAAAACGATTAATCCTCGCTCCTTTTTATAATTTCTGTTAATGTTTGCATTTGGCATTAAAGAATAAGGGTTGTGCGACTCGATATAGAATTTAATTTATAGCACATATAAATTATATTAATGACAGATTTTTCTTATGATTTTGTAATTCCTTAACTATAATTAAAAAAGAACAAATATAGGTTTGTCCGATGGGCGGAAGGCGATTGCATGTTTCGCCCCTCCCACCTGGTACAACCCTTTTTCATTTTATATTTACTAATGATAAAATTTGAGATTAGAGCGTGTGTGCGACATAATATACAAATGGGTTCACATATCAATACGTAGCTTATATTATATAGATATTCAACTAATTTTGTTCACAGACTATGATTTCCCCATAAAAGTAGGACCGCCCCCCCCACTCAAAGGGTTTAGATGGGAATGGCAGTAGATGTATTCGCCCCCCCCCCCAACCCAATCAGAAAACAGGAACGACATAATATAAAGATAGGTTAAAACACCAATAACACGTTTTAATCATATAGATATTTAATTGATTTTGTTAGCAAGCTGTGATTTCTACAAATTTATTGGACCGCCCCCCCTACTCGAAAGTTTATGGGGCGGGGGGGGCGGGATCGATGCCATCGCCCCCTCCCGACCCCACCAAATAGGCCAAAATGCCTGAGGGGGGGGGCGAAATAATCTAAAAATAGGTTGAAATATAAATAATTAGCATATATTATTAACTTATGTAATAAATTCGTATACAAATTGTGTGAATTCTATACTAAAATTCGTCCGCCCCCCCCTTCGGGGGGGGGGGGGGAGTCGGCGATTGGGGGGGGGGGGCGATCGCCCCTACCGCCCCCCCCCTGGATCCGCCAGTGTAAGTAATGGAACCTAGCTAGTCACTAGTGACTATAACAGTAGCTACCACAGAAGAATAATAGAAGTAATGGAACATCACTTTGATTCCCTTTATCACGCTAGAAGAGAGACTAAGCGCAACCTATGAAAACCTCTGCCCTTTTCACTTTCATCTAAAAAAAAATCAAATCCAAATCTAGAATAGATCTAGATCTGTAAGCAGCTTCATTAACAGTTGATTGTTTTTTAATGTGCATATTTTAGATTCCATAATTGATACGAATTGCTTCTTTTGGGTAGATTTAAATTTAGATCTAGTTTTTGAGGTACATTTTCTACTTGAGTGGAATCTAAACCTACAGCCTACATTGATTGCTACAATCAATGAAATAAACAGGAGGTAGCCTTCAAATTAATTCAGGAACACCGGCGAAATGCCAAAACAATCAATATATTAGTTGGCACTAGTGTTGAAACAATAAACACTTTTAATACGCAAGAAGGGATCCGTCTAATGTCCTCTGTTTCTAGCCGTCTTAATATTACTTATTATTTTGTGTTGTCCTAATGAAAAGCGTCTTGTTGATAGTGTATCTTAGAACGTTCTTCTTTTTAAGATCTATCACGTCATTCGTAACTAAGTAAAACTTTCCCCTTATTCCCGAAACAAATAACTAAATCCTAATCATGTCATAACAACTCCTCCCCCTCCCGCTAAAAATAATTGCCAGTCAATTTTTTATCTACCGTTTTAGTCGTACATTGTGCAAGGGCCAAAATGTATGGGAAACATAAAAGACAACACAACTTGAGTCTTGATTTCGATTTCAACTTTTTCTTCATTGTCCCAAACTCAAGTTGATCTTCACCCATACTTCACTCAGGTGGTACAAGGTGGTACTGTCCAATGTGGTGTCCCGCAGGTGACCGTAAGCCGTAGACATAGTTCATGCTGACACCATAGGTGCGTCTAGCTATCCAGATCGTCAAATCACGTTCCAGGGGTTTTGTTTTCCCTCATACGTCGGGACAGACATCTTACCTAACATAATAAATTACCATTTATCACTACTCATTCTTTCACTATACACCTAACGTTTTTCGGGCATTTACAAGTGTATTTAATTTCCTCTCTCCACTTGTCCCAACGCGACCTAAATCTTTACTGATGTATGATCATGATCAACTACGACAAGAGAAATTAGAAAACTTACTTTTCCGTGATATCATAATTATAAATGCCCTCACTCATGTACAATTACATCCATACATATCAAAATAACAAACCAAAATAACAAAATGAGTTAACTAACCATAGCTCAAATTACAAACTTAATATATGTATCTTCTAACATGACTTTACTGTCCGAGGATACCTCAAGACAACATATTACTCGTCTAGTTATGACTACTAGCCAAGCCAATTAATTAAGAATAAACAATTGAAATAAAATCCAACTTATTTACACACTACGGTCGTATAGTGCTATGTTTCACAGGCGATATACACGATCCATACATTTGTTCTCTCCAACTGGAGTTAACATCTCTTCTTACACCACTATAGCCCGCTTGTGGCCTTCTTCCTCTGTTTGACTTTCGATTACTGCTACCACACTCATCTCTTCTATCATCACTATCGGATACAGACCTGCGCCTCCTATCCGAACTCGCAATCTTCTGTTCTGACTGTTCTGTCCTACTCCAACTGTCTCTAGCGATGTGCCCATGTTTATGGCAGTTAAAACAAACTATGTCCTTTTTAGTTTTGTTTCGCCTCCTGTTACCATACCTACGTTTCCAAAATCTAACCTGCTTGTCAGTAGCGGCTCTGACGCCTGCTACATTCCCAAGTAAAACATCTCTAGATAACCTCGGCATGGCTACTCCTTCGCAATACCCTGTGTACAATGGAGATCGAAGGAACACTTTGCATGCTTCGAACCTCTTAATTTCGCCGTCTTCCAATCCAACTGATTTGGAATAGCCTAGATAATCCTTATCTTTAACTAATCCTCCTCTAATCGCGAGTGTACTACTTGCTGTGTCCCGAATCACACCCACCTGCTTATTATCTACTATGCCCGTATATAATTTAAATCTATTTTCCCCACAGTCAACGTAGTTTATTTCTTCATCTGGTTGACTATTTCCACTATCACGATCCCTGCCTTGGATGCTCCTTACAAAATTATCCCTCTCTTGTCTACGATTTCCTTGATTACCTCCCCTATCACTAGTGCTACTACTACCTTGTGCATTCCTATTGCCAGATTTGTTACCTTTGTGTTTTCTACACTGGTATGCCCTGTGTCCCTTTTCCTGACAATTAAAACATGTCACTTCGCTAAGGTTTCTATCACCCGTTTTCGGTCTATCACTTCTCCTATCATAACTTTCTCTACCCTTATTTTCATTTTCCCTATTTGTCCTATCATAACTTTCCCGACCATTGTTCCCACGTTCCCTGGACCTGTCATTTCTTCTACTATAATCCCTATCATTAACATTATTTCTTTTATCATAATCCCTATCATTGCTATCATTTCCCTTTACTTAACCTACCAGGTCAATGACTTTTTTGTGGTCTCTAACTGAAAGTGAGTTGTTTGGGTAAGCGTTTTTAAATATCCTAATCATCTCTACAACCTCCTCAATTGCTTTAGGGTTCCTTTCCTTTATAAAAGACTGCAGCTGAGGGTCACCCTTGTTGATGAAGTTGTCGATTAGGATGAAATTCTTCAGACTTTCATAGGTGTTCTCCACATTCTCGAATCCGAGCCATTTATTGAAGAAGTCCTTTTCCAAATTGATGGTTGTTTGTGGACCTACCTGGCTGGATGGTGTATTGTCATAGTACTTTATCCGAAATGTTGCAGCGTTGTGCCCGTACGCATTTAGCAGTTCCTTTTTTAGTACCTGATAGTTATTTTGCATCGAAATTTGTCCCGTGAGAAACAGTGCGAGGGGAGATAAATCCAAAAAGAATTTAGTTATGGGTGGACAAGAAAATAATTGTTTTAAGTTAAAAATTAAAGTTTCTCACGGTTTGCTGGGAAAAACTCATCGAGTGGTCGTGGTTTTGGCAAATCGTGAGAGTTTGCCCGTACACGAAGTCCAATAAGATTTCGGACCTTCTCTCGGAATTAAACTTTGAAAGCTTGATCTCGAACCGTTTCAAATAGTCGCCGATGTCGTCTTTATCTTCCGCAAACGGCTGTATCTTCCTCTTGATCCAAGCGGCGGTACTCTGGTTTTCTGTGTTTGCGCTATTATTGCACACTTACGCCAGCCTCTATCCTCATCTGTTCCACTTGAATTCTTACTTTCCTGTCTGCTTCTTTCTTCTTCTCCCGCTATATGCGTTCCGCTTCTATATATTTTTTTTGTTCAACACGGTCAGCCTCTTCTTTTTCTTTTTCCCTGACTCTTTCAGCTTCTTGAACTCGTTCCCTCTCCACCTTTTCTGCCCCTCTAACTCGTTCCCGCTCTATGTGGTCTGCCTCTTCTTTCGCCTTTCTGCTTCTCTAATTCTCCAATCGCTCTGCTTCTGCCGCCACCATCTGCTGCACATAGGCGGTTAGTTCTTTGCCGCGCAGTTCTAGTTCTGTCTTGGCCTCTATAATTAACTTCTTCTATGTCGTGGTGTAAATGCACGTTTTGAGACGTGGCGTTGATATAGTGTGACGTGCATTACTATTACACACGTGAGGGAGTGGCCACTACTACTGTGTCGCGAATGCGTAGAATGCTGGGTTCGTGCTTCCTGGAGTACTCTTGACACGTGACAAACATAGATACTATAGATTGACTTAAGTCCGTTTCAGCAGACAAAATATAAAGTTTATTTGATAACAATAATAATAATACTGCACTCCTTGTCAGTTACACAAGTCTATAAGAAACAATCCTATCCGCATAACAGCGGTATCAAATATATCCAATACGTTAAACTCTCCAGAGTAGATTACAAATAACGTCCGCATCTCAGCAGGTAACACTGTACAGAATAATACAGAATAACTACTAGAAATACATGTCTCAAAAAGACCACTGGCATCAGCTGCCCAAAAGTTACTACCTAACTGAAATTACTACTCGACTTTCTATGTCGCTACTGTCCGTCCCGGACCAAAAGATACTACTTCACTGCCCGGTCCAAAAGATACCACTTGACTGAACTCAAAATCAACTATATTCATTCTACTTCGTGTTTTCTACATCAGGAATTCCACGTGTCTTTTAACCTCTTAACCCGAGGTGAACATTTAATCAGGCAATGTCAACTGAGACTGTGACACGTGGCCTGAAGCAGTTGTCATGTTGTTTACTTGTTTCAAGCTACTTTACCTCACTTGTTAGCTAAATTATCTTGCACCAAAGCTTAATAGATTCTATGACCAATGTTCCATAAATAGAACCACCTTTTGAGCTTCGCCTCGCTTTGCGGCTTCCTAATATTTCTCAACTTAACCAAATTAAATTTGTCACTCTACACCCTTGGCGTCTAAAACTACCAACTTAGACTTAATAACGTCTACACTTTCCAAGATACACTTAGTATCCTTGGTACAAGTGTGTACCCTCTGACCCCACTGAATTACACTGTGCGACACACGCACATTTCACCGACCCCGTGTTACTCAGCACGAGTCACTGGTAAATAGACCAACCTGTCTATTTACAAACAACAAAATTACTAATGGGCAATCAGGTTTCACCTCGATTGTATCTAGTCTAGATTACGCTAGATCTTAGTTACCTCTTACCTTCGTTCACAGCCAGAAGTGTATATAACTAACTTATGAAAATAAATAAACTAAAATAATATAAACAACAAACTATAGATCTAGTTCTAATGTATGAGACTTTCGTCTGACAGTAAGACTTAAGACGGGAGTATTGCAAACAATTAATACACGACGTTACTAAAAATAAAATGCTGAAATAAACGATTCACAATCACATACACGACGAATTAACAGCTAAACGTATATATGGACCTCTTGCTAGACTACACCTCATTGTAAGGATATCTCAAAGCCACCACGATTCAATCTGGTAGTGATAATCTATCGAGTTGTCACTTCCCTATAGACTCTTAATTATTCTATGGAGAAAGAAGTTAAATACACTTATCTGTCATAGAAACGGCGATAACTTTCCCACTCAGTCTAGGGTCCACTCTTACCATGCTAACGTCTGTCCCAGCGACAAGGCTCACGGCGATATCTTCACTAAAGCTCTTGTAAGGACAACGAACGTTTCGGCTCCCCAAGGTCCTTCGGTACTGATCTGCAACGGCTCCGGTTCTTCGATGATACGGCGTCTGGTTCTGGTTCTCTGTGATCTGTTTTCTGGCTCCGGTTCTTTGGTGGCGTAGCGTCTGGTTCCAGTTGCTGGTTCCGACGCAGGCACAATGGTTCCAGGTAGTCGTCTGTACACAATGAGACTGGCACGGATCAACATCAGATACAGCGACAAAGTCAGAGTCCAGTGGTCGGATAACGGCTATCTGGCTATCTAGCGTGTAGCACAGATTCAGCCGAGTCGTAGAGCTACTGTACTTAAGTGCCGTAGGTAGTAGGATGGCTCCTACGTCAATAGTTCTTTGGCGTGACCTCAACGGTCGATCTTGGCCTGAAGAATGTTCCTATGTCTGCTACTTATTTTGTTAGCTGCTAGCCCGTGGGTCGTCTTCTGGCGGTCGTAGGACTGGCACTCAGAGGATGCGTCATCCGGCTCTGTCTTAGGACGTCGGCTCGGGATATTCTCTATGCTGTAGGCAAGCTGGCTCTAGGGTGAGGCAGCTGCCTGTTTATCAGTAGAGATGGTTGGTGCTGCAGACTAAGTTGTAGTGGGACGATCTCTCAGCCGTGATCTCTAGCTCGTAGAGAGCCGTGCTAACTCAACACCAGTTTATCTTCTGCTGCGAAGGTTGCTCTAATCAGTCGGCATTAGGCACTAGCTATTGGGCAGTGGACAGTTTGGGCCGGGTACTGGGCAGATGATACTGGGCAGTATAAGGCACTGTGGACACTGGGCAATATGTTAAGGCCAAGGACAGTAGGCAATGCCTTCTTGCTAACAGGTATATAATTGGGGGGGGGGGGGTATCTGGTGTGGTCTGCTCCGGTTACAGCTTTGGGTGGAGATCTGGTAGTTATAGCAGTCGGGTGTAGCAATCGTGTGTAGCAACCAGGGGTAGCAATCAGGGGTAGCAACCAGGCCGTTTGTCCTTAATGAAACCTCACTAATAAACTTCCTAACAGAGGAGACTGTATGAATCCTAGCGGGCCTAACTTAGAATGCTTTGGACTCTCTCTATATATAGATGGGACTTTTCGTTTACCGGGTGGGGGAGAAATCTAGCTGATTTTCTCATATGTATCGATGCACCGGAGATGTCAGGCGTCAGGTCAGATTTATGATCAATATTCGTTGCCTACCGTGAGAGTAAGAACATTAAGCGAATATGTCTCTGTCCAGCCCGAGTGCAATGCTATTCTTAGAGCGGTGCGTATCCTGCGGGGGGGGGGGGGAGAAATAGGTGTGAAAAGTTATTAGGCCGCTGCGTGTAGCGCTAGTGCAGCGACTATTGTGTGCTGGTCACCTGTCCAGCGGTCAATAATTAAAAGTTAGCCCTAGAGAAGCTAGTTAATGTTTTACGTCGAGATTTGTCCCGTGAGAAACAGTGCGAGGGGAGATAAATCCAAAAAGAATTTAGTTATGGGTGGACAAGAAAATAATTGTTTTAAGTTAAAAATTAAAGTTTCTCACGGTTTGCTGGGAAAAACTCAAATGAATTTTTGTATGCAAGTTTCGTATCGTCACAGCCTTGCAACGTTCGTTCTCAATATGCCGGGAAGGCGATATCTCTTCAGTACGGCTTCGACACGACGGTTTTCTTCCCTTCCACAAAACTGTAGCCTTCTCAATACAGAACTGCTTCAGGCTTCAATACGATGCCCCAATGTATGGGCGTTTACAAATGTCTATCAATTAATTCGTCACTAAGTAAAACTTTCCCCTTATTCCCGAAACAAATAACTAAATCCTAATCATGTCATAACAATACATACATAAATACATACATACATACATACAAACATACGCCAAACATTCTGCTTTATTTAATTTCATGAAATTTTGCGTATATATGTAGCTATGTTGTTAACAGGTCTAAATCCGCATAAGTAAATCTTAAAGAAAAAAGTAAATTGAAAATAAAGACTTAAAATTAAACCGAATCGGTAGCTCTAGGCTTAAATGCTTAAATGCTTAAAAAAAACACATTGGAAAGTAAATTGTATTATGTAAGTACCGTAGTTTATTAGTTTAATAATATGCCTTTATAATGCGCGATATTATGACCTCTGACGTTCATTTCATTTGTATCACTACGCGGCGCATGTAATGGTGCCGCGAGTTTCAGAAAAGTATGTCAAGACGTTTAAAGCTATTTACATTTAGAGCGAACGATTTTATGTAAAAGAAAATGTGTTGTAAACTCAAATTTGGTTAATTTTCATTAAATATTGAAATGAATAGACGCTAATTTGAGTAAAAGTAAAAAAAAAATGTTTTCTTGAATTAGGGCTAATTTAAATCTTGAGATTTTCATCTCTGCGCATGCGTGACCTCTCCGTCTTAAAGTAGATCTTGAGTTAGCAATAGATCTAGATCTAGAATCTAGATCTTGGATAGTTTATTCTGAGCGTGCGTGAAGGCTTCGCTCTGCGCGTGTGTGACCTTTTTTGAAAATTAGATTACGCGATTCATGAATGCAGCTATTAGAATATATCTCAACACGGCTTTGCAGCTTTAGCGAACGAATGTATGAAAAATGCTTTAGAAAAACAAATTTGAATGTTAATTTGATTAAAATATGAAACGAATGGACTATAATTAGTATGTTCATGTGTATAAAACTATCTTTGCGAAGAGAAGTTCTATCATCTTAGAGTTGAATTAGAGTTTAGACCTAGGAAAAGAGAGATGTGTAACCTTTCGACTGTCTAATGAAAGAATGTACGTCAGGAATTCTAAATTCTCAGATATAAGGAACGAATTTATGTAAAAATGCTTTTAAAACACAAATATGAAGCATAATTTTATTAAATCATAATGAAATTAATAGACTATATTTTGTAATTTTCATGTGTCAAAGTAAAAAAATATCTGTGCAAAGTGTAGTTCTTAGGGCTATAATACACACACTATGGTCCCAGTTAGTACCCAAGGAACATTTCTGCCAAGTTTTATCGAGATTGGTCAAACGGTTTTGATTTCTATTCGGCACATACATACATGGCTGCCTGGTCGTGCGGTTTGCGGATTTATCGATAGTCCCGAGTTCAAACCCTGCCCGTTCCTATCCCCGTCGTCCATACATACGCCTTACATTGAGGGAAACGAAGCCGCAGACAGAGAAGCAAAGAGAGCCCTAAATCATGCTGTGTCAGGAACCCTAATTCCCTGCTCGGACCTGAGACAAAGTATTGCCTCTGCCACCTATCGAGAGTGGCAGGACCGATGGGAGGCTGAGACTCACAACAAACTCAGGCAGATTGTGGCGGATGTCAGGTGGCGGCCCACATCTAAGGGTCTGACAAGGCGTGGTAGCACGACCATGTCCAGACTTAGGATTGGCCACACCTACATCACGCACTCTTTTGTGCTGAAGAGAGAGGAGCCCCCACTTTGTGAGTACTGTGACTCTCGCCTCACCGTGGAGCATATCCTCAATGATTGCCCCAGATACCAGGATGTCAGGGAGAATTTTTTTAGAACACACACCTTAAAAAAACTATTCGACAATGTCGACCCTAGGAAGCTACTGGGCTTTGTCCGGGAGGTGGGGTTGTCTACAAAGATCTGATTTTTGAATTGCAAAATATAATATTTACATACGATTTTTACCAAATTATAAAATTTTTACTACCTTTACTATTTTAACTGTGAATAGACCTTGTTTTTAATGACTTAACTGTATAGAATTAGTAAAGGGAGAGTGATCCTTAAAGAATTACGGCATAACATGGCCTAAATTGTGCAGATGTGCCTAAACTCAAAATCATTCTATTTTATAGTATATACCGGTATATATAATAAGGTGTGTCTTCGAGTCCGAAGATTAGTCATGAGTGCAGCCCCAGCTGTTGTTAATTATCATGAACGAATAGTAACAAGACTCTAAATATAAAGTATAAGACATGAAATCAGCTGTTTAATATAACGCCATCTTGGTCGACAACAACAGTTACAAGTGATGTTACTCCCAAACACCGATTGGTGCAACCTATATAAAACACACATCAACAGTTGTGACCTACATATTTTTCCACAGCTAGGGCAAGCATAACCATTGTCCACTGGTGGTCGATTAGATTTTCTTTTCGCAGTCTGCGTCTGTCCTATCCCGCGGCCTTTGTGGGTGACATCCATCTGTCTCGTTCTGAGGCCGCATGCAGCCAGGTGCTCTCTTCTATTTCAGATAAGTTAGTTGGCGCCTAATCTGGTCTTTGAAGCGTTTCCGTGAGGCGCCTCTGTTACGTCGACCACCTTTAAGTCTTTTAGCTCAACAAAAAAAGACTGCCTTGGCATATGTTCGTCTCCCAAACGGGATACGTGCCCTGCCCAGTGTAACTGTCGGACCATAAGAAGTCCATATATACTCTATACTGTCCATACCACTAGCGGATCCAGAACTTTGGAGTGGGGGGGGGGCGATTTTTTTCCAAACCCTAACGCCCAGTAAACCCTAACCCTATGCATAAACGTGCGTAAAGAGCGCGCGCGCACACACACACACAAATATATATATATATATATATATATATATATAATTTCTCAACCTTTGGCGAAAACAAAACAACTGGGGCAGCGCTATAAGGTTCTTTTGTGGGGTTCGGGGCGAAGCCCCGACGCCAAAAGCGTTTTCTTTCATTCCTCACTGCAGAAACGCATTCTCCTGACAAGTACAGCTCATTATTCACCAATGGCCCCGACGCCAAAAGCGTTTTCTTTCATTCTTCACTGCAGAAACGCATTCTCCTGACAGGTACAGCTCATTATTCACCAATGGCCCCGACGCCAAAAGCGTTTTCTTGCATTCTTCATTGCAGAAACGCATTCTCGTGACAAGTACAGCGCATTATTCACCAATGGAGTTATAGACGCCAAAAGCGTTTTCTTTCATTCTTCACTGCAGAAACGCATTCTCCCCTGACCTAAAGCTCATTATTCATACTATTAAAAAGGACCTTTCGAATAATGTTGTACTAGAAAAATATTCTAATATAAATTTATAGGCCCATAATACTGTTATGACTTTGCCATGCGCACCACCATCCAGGCTAGTGCAGAGATGCGCACTTCTAGTAACCAAACTAGAACAGGATGTTGACATGAAGAGACGAACGATTTCCGCCCAAGTAGAGAGCAATATGGAGATGCTGTACTCAAGGCAGATGCCCTTTGTGTTTGTCATGTCTCTATGTAAATAAACGTCTATGTCCTCGTTGAGTTGCCTCACTTAAGTTATTACAATTGGTGTCAGAAGTGGGATTTATAGGCAACTGAACGAGAGGAGGTAGGATTAGATCTCTATGGCATCGCTGAAGCTATTACATCAGCTCTTAATTAAAGAGCTAAGACAAGAGCTTCAGACCGAGGTTTCAAACCTGTCGGTAGCAGGGAAACGCTCACGGCTCGTCTGCGGCAAGCTCTGATCGATGAAGAGGAAGATCCGGAGACCTATCAATTTGAAATTGAGCCTGGGATTGTTGATGTAATGGGCAAGATCCAAGACTGTGGGGATGCATTTAAGGAACAATTGAACATGATTAGGAATAAGATGAGGAGCATGATGTGGAACAAAGTAGATGAAAGTGTGTTGCCAGTAGAAGGCCAAATAGACCAAAGTGATAACATTGTGTCGCAAACAAAAGGAGGAATAAACTCGTTAGGAAAGGAGCAGTTGCCTGGTCAGGACTGTGGCTGCACAAACAGTGGTGATGGAGGCGCTGGGGATTGGAGCGCCGTCTGTGACTGTGTTGTGGGCAAGTCTGTCGGGGGTGACTTTCAAGGCGAGAAACGTGTCGACGATTGCTGCGACGATCTGAACGGTATGTTTCAAATCGAAAGGAAAGAAACAAATGAAGAAACAAGAGAAGTCTGTTATGTGCCTGAAGTATGTGTTCCTGTTGTACCTGTTACCAGTACCTCAATGAGCCGGACAGATCAAGACAACGTTGGGTCTGCGTCCAAGCTTTCTGCTGTGGACCTTAAAGACCTCTGTTTATCTGTCAGTACCTTTGACGAGAATTCAAACCATGAAAGCCTGTAGACCGTTTCTGGTGCGTTGCCTTGGATGCCGTCGGGTGAAATTGTGAATACGGGCCCCAACAATGGCCGAGACAGAAACAACGAATTTGACTTTGGCAACAGCATAAGAGAGAACTCGATGCTTGGCAACTGCATCCAGACGATTGACATGAACTGTATATGCGGCGCCATGCGGGGACAGTGCCCATGCCAAGAAACCCAGCTACAAGATCTGAACTTGATAGAAATTTGTACTTCTGCCCACATCAGTGAGAGTGACTTGAACGGTTGTGAATTAATTCCAGCGAAACATGATGTAGCGGTGGATGAACATTACAAGGAAGCTTCATGGGCATACCTTACAGATGAGACTGAGAAAGACTATGTGCCTGAAAACATGGCTACCAGTGGGCCTACAACTGTGTCACGAGACATCCATGAAAAAGGTCCGCTGACTCAGCGTCTTAGAACAACAACCCTGGAATATACGGTGATCACCACAACATCCATTTGTTTTACGTGGCTGGCTACCCTGACCTCCACTAACTCTCCCTGTGTCAGCTGGCTGGCATCAGCGACTATCGTCATGAGGTCGAAGCAGCGACCACGATATCGCCTCAAGCGTAGACTTGCCATTGGAAGAAGAGGAAGCGACGACCACGGGAAACTGTGCAGATGGCTTTGTTGGCAACAGACACCCTAACGTCTGTGGTTCCAACCGATCGACCTCCACCTGAACTGTCAAAGCTCCACTGCAGTGTTTTTTTTCGGGACGAAAAGTGCTAAGACGGGGGCAATGTTATGACTTTGCCATGCGCACCACCATCCAGGCTAGTGCAGAGATGCGCACTTCTAGTAACCAAACTAGAACAGGATGTTGACATGAAGAGACGAACGATTTCCGCCGAAGTAGAGAGCAATATGGAGATGCTGTACTCAAGGCAGATGCCCTTTGTGTTTGTCATGTCTCTATGTAAATAAACGTCTATGTCCTCGTTGAGTTGCCTCACTTAAGTTATTACAATACATTGCAAATAAAACTGATTTGTCCCTTGAAAATATAGGATACCCCACATATTTAGATTTTGGCTTGGAGGATCGCCGCCGAAAAAAAATTATTCGATAAATAATATTTAATAAAATTGAAGTATAAGTTATGAGTTATAGTCCCAAATTTATTTTAGTAGAAAAATATCCCATTGAGTAAAGGTTGGGAAAAGGAGACTATGAAATCATTATTTGAGTTTAGAACTCATCTCAATCATGACTTTTATACTGAAAAATTTTGTTTGAATTCTAACTTTTTCAATGCATAGTCTTTCTTAAAATAATTATGATAAATTTATGTGAAATTACATAAACTCTGGTCTGGAAATGGGAGGGGCGGTAGAGTGAAAACGATTATTCCTCGCTCATTTAATAATTTCTGCTAAAGATTGCATTTGTCATTAAAGAATAGGGGTGGAAAGACTCGATATAAGAATTTAATATATAGTATATATAAATAATATTAGTGACAGATTTTTTTTTTAATTTTGTAATTTCTTAACTATAATACAAAAAGAAAAAGTATTGATTTGTCCGATGGGGGAAATGCTATTGCATGTATCGCCCCTCCCATCTGGTACAACCCTTTTTCATTTACTAATGATACAATTTGAGATTAGAGTATGGTACGACATAATATACAATGGGTCACATATCGATACGTAGTTTATATTATATAGATATTCAACTAATTTTGTTCACAAATTATGATTCTCCACAAAAATAGGACCGCCCCCCCCAGCACTCGGAGGGCTAGAGTGGGGAGGGCAGTACATGCAATCGCCCCCGCCCCCCCCCTCACCCCACCGAATCGGCCAAGATACCAGAAAGGGAGCGACATATTATACAATTTATATATTAATTCAACTAATTGTGTTCACAAACTATGATTTCTCCATAAAAACGGACCGCCCCCCCCCCACACTCAAAGGGTTTAGGTGGGAAAGGCAGTAGAGGTATTCGCCCCCCCCCCCACCAATCGGCCAACAGGGAACGACATAATATAAAGATCGTTTAAAATATCAATAACAAGTTTTAAAAGTATAGATATTTAATTGATTTTGTTAGCAAGCTGTGATTTCTACAAACAAGTTGGACCGCCCCCCCCTCCCACTCGAAAGTGTAGGGGGTGGCGGGATTGATAGGCCTACCATCGCCCCCTCCCGACCCCACCAAATCGGCCAACATACTAGAGGGAGGGGGCAGTGGTCCATACCGGCGCCTTCGACATAGAGGAGGTCACGTCCATACCGGCGTTTCCAAGGACATCGCTGTTTTCGGTCTTGTCACCGTTTGCCCACGATATATAATATATATAGGTCTGTGGTGTAAATCTAGAATCTAGACAAGTTCAAGGGAAATCAATCTTTAGAATCTACTTTGTAACTGTCAACAACTTTACATCTCTACTCTACAATTCTACATTCTAGATCTAAGTCTAGATCTAGACATAGACTCTACTATAGATTCTATTTATATTATTAGATCTATATAATCTATTCTAGATCTACGTGTTGCTATCTAGTTAATCTAGATCTAGAGTAGATTATAAGTCGTATAAAGACCTGTTACTGTAGTACTGTACTAGTCTATGTAGTAAATGTACTAACTAAGTACTACAACAAAGTCAGTGTAGACTCACTTTGACTCAAATGTCACTCTCACTGTGACTGTAATGTTACGTTAATGTAGTCTTAGACAAGACGCTAACTAAGTGATAAAAAACTATGGTAATTCTGCAGGATTTCAAGGGGCAGCCATCTTTGTTACTATTTTGTTATTGTTTATGTTCCAAAGAAATCCCAAGATAGTGTCTTAAAAAATACCAAGAATTAACATTACTTCTGTGGTTTCAAAGCAATGCTATTTTTTTTTTTATAATTTTGACTGTCAATACAATACGTTTCTTATTGTTCTGTCTTCTTTTAATTGTTAAATATTCATATTGTCTATATCTATTCGAAATTATTCTGATATAGAGAATCTAAATTTAACTAGGCCTACAATAAATATCAGCACAGTTTATTTAGGGATGTTACAATTTTTTTCAGAAAAATTATTTTAAGAATCTTGTTGTCTGATATGTTGTAGATTTGAAAGAGCCTTCTAAATTTATATGAATTATGTATGTATGATTCCTGGTTGAAAGAAAATAAATTTTCTATGTGTGCTTGTCCTTATCATAGCAACCAATGGGCACGATATGAGGAGATTTGAATGTGTTGAATAAATATGCTTGCCATTTCTTATATATTAATCAACTAGTCCAAAAACATGTTTCAAATGAAAGTTTATTGTTATTAAAATATCTGAACACTAAGCTGCATATCATATACTCATTAGATCTAAATCTACATCTATTTCAAAATGCGTAACTGCAGAAATAAATCAATGTCAGCCATTTTGACATCATTTCAGTCTAAGTTTTTTTTAAACTGCTATAATAATTCAACCTATCAGAAAATTATTTGATGTCACATGACCAATCTGACCAATCACTATTATCTTGGCATGTAACCAAGATGGCTAAAATTACAATGGTTAACAATGGCCTCCAGTAAGTTTCAACTGCTAAATATTAAAAAACTAATAGCATCAAAAGTGCACAGTATTATGTGAAAAGTAAAGCACTGAAATTTAGCCAGAAAAATGCTCTACAATACTGGAGAGTCAAAAGGCGTGGGAATGTTGAGCTTTTTAAACTATACACAAGGGAAATCGAACCTTTATTTAAGTCTAATAAAACGAAACCTTCTACTCCACGTGGGAAAGCGTAATTTCATTCCCGGAAGCCATTTTTATTGGTCAATCAAAAATTATAACTCTTTTACAGAGAAGTATTCAATTAATAGGTTAAAAAAGTGCACCTTTAAGGTATGTAATAAAAATGTCAGAAAAAAGTCGAAACAGTTTTTTGACTTAATAAAAGGGGCGTGTCACCGGATATTGTAACATCCCTAGTTTATTACCAAAAATTAATTGACCGTTATTACCATTAAAAACCTTTGTCATATTAATATAGTAATTAGTCTAGTTCTAGCAGTTAAAAAGATTATGTCTAATTAATAGACTTATTAGGACTAGATGATACCGGTAAAGCTAGATTTAGCATATTTTTTAGCTTAAAAAATAAAAACAAACAAAAACCCAAATCAGAGAGAAAACCCAAGGTACAAGATTACAGTCTAAACAATAACAAAGATGGTTGCCCCTTGAACTCCTGCAGAATTACCAAAACGATATTTTAAATATACCATAATTATCTAGATCTAATACTCGCTAAAATAGTAAATTATAGTTTTATACTTTTTATTGTTTGATTATCGTATCATTATTCTATACTCAGATCAGTATACCGTATACCGGTCCTGACATTGACTGTCAACTGCTTTTTTGGTGACTGTAACTGTAAGCACTGGTACTCTGGTACGCCATACCTGCACCTTTTTGAAAGAAATATTACTTTTCTTGTATTAGTTGTATTTAAACGTATATTATTAATTTCTAGTAGTTAAAAGTTAGGCAATCAGCTACTGAGTATTGGCTCCTAATCACTGAGCTCTGGCACCTATTTTTTTTATTTAAAAAAAGCACTGCTACTTACTATAAAATTAATTAAATTTAAATTAACTATAGTTACTAGATCTATAGCAGCGGTTCTCAACCTTTTTAGTCCCGTGACCCCTTTTTGACATTGCCCACAATGTGGCGACCCATGGGTAAAATCACTTTTTTAGCGGCCCCCGAAAGGGGAAAAGACGCTATTATTTTTGTGCGAAATAACTGTTCGTCTGTCTGTCCGTCCCGTTTAGATCTCGTAAACTAGAAAAGATATTGAATATCCGACATCACAATATTTTAGACCATTCAAAGTTCTGATGCAACAGCTACTTTTTTTTTTCCTGAAAGCGAAAAATCTAATTTTTAAAATCAGTTATGCAAGCAGTTTTTTAAAGAGAAAAAGCTAATTAGTATGCATTATAAGTTAGACCTAACTTAAAACAAATAGTAATCTTATAAAGTTTATTTTCTTGAACTTTATATTTTTTGCGGAATTTTTTTTTTTTTTTTTTTTTTTGAGGATTCGAATAAGAGATTGAGCCTTTTCAAAACAATTAAATTATTTATAAGACTTCAGTTAGGCCTGGAGAGGCGCGGTAGCTGAGTGGTAAAGCACTTGTCTTCAGAACCGAGGGTCCCGGGTTCGAATCCTGGTGAAGACTGGGATATTCAACTTCGGAATCCTTGGGCGCCTCTAAGTCTACCCAGCTCTAATGGGTACCTGACATTAGTTGGGGAAAAGTAAAGGCGGTTGGTCGTTGTGCTGGCTACATGACACCCTCGTTAACCGTAGGCCACAAAAACAGATGAGCTTTACATCATCTGCCCTATAGACCACAAGGTCTGAAAGGGGACTTAGTTAGGCCAGGTTCACATCTAACTTTTGCATTCATTTGCACCTATCCTTTGATCTGCTGCACCGTTGGGGAAAACGCTAATTAGTATGCATTTTAAGTTAGACCTAATTTAGAACGAATAGTAATCTTATAAACTCCATTTTCTTGAACATTTTTTTTTTTATGTATTGTTTTTGAGAATTCGAATAAAGGATTAAGCATTTTCAAAACAATTACATTAGGTGAAGACCAGGAGAGGCTCGGTAAAGCGCTTAGCTTCCGAACTGAGGGTCCCGGGTTCGAATCCTGGTGAAGACTGGGATTTTCAACTTCGGAATCCTTGGGCGCCTCTGAGTCTACCCAACTCTAATGGGTACCTGACATTAGTTGGGGAAAAGTAAAGGCGGTTGGTCGTTGTGCTGGCTACATGACATCCTCATTAACCGTAGGCCACAAAAACAGATGAACTTTACATCAACTGCCCTATAGACCACACGGTCTGAAGGAGGAACTAATTAGGCCAGGTTCACATCTAACTTTGCCATTCACTTGCACCTATCCTTTGATCTGCAGCACCATTGGGGCACTACACAAGATCTGTCAACCTTCTTTCTCCATTCTTATCTCTCATTTGTCATTGATATAATTTCATTTGGATGTTCTTTCTGAAAATATTGAAGCCTGCCTGGGTGGACCACTTCGGGGGCCGATTTTAAGTTTGTGTTTCCACACAAACTGTCTTTGTAACCTTGTTTTTGTTGCCAATATTAAAAACTAATTTTGATTTAAATTTCTTGTATGAATTGCCAGAGCTGTATATTTCATCACAAAGCACTATTTTTTCTGCTTATATGTGGCACCTTAAAAAGCATGATGGAGCATGATAAGCAGCTCAAGTGACTGTATCCTACATTCCTACAAAATTATTGCAAAAAAAAAGCCAAAACTTCATTGCGAAGATTGAGCTTCTTTATGTTTCGCCAGATCAGGAATTCTAGGGCAGTCTTTACAAGATCACAATGAATATCATCTTCTGCATTAAATCTACTTGTGTTTTTAACAAGTTGTAAAACCATGTTTAGCAAAGATATGTTGTTCAATATTTAACTCATCTAAAAGATGACAAAGATGTCAACAAGAGGTATTTTCTGTAGTTCATTTTCAGTGCTAAAGAACGCTTACAACTGTGGTTGTTTTCTACTTGAACACGAAAATAGAAAAAACAACTTTGCCTTGTGAAAACCATCTCACTTTAGTGTGAAATAGCAGAACATTTTAGGACGCATCATGAATCATACAGTGAATTCCACTTAACACATTATTTCTGCAGCACAGAGTAGCCACTTTACACATGTTGAAACCAAGAACAACATTGAAGTGTGCTTGGAGCAAAATCTTTGGAGACACTACAAATATTATTTCAAGAAATTTTGTCATATTCATCAAATGCTGTAGTAGTCGTTTCAAGAGATTTGAAAATGATGTATGTCCTTGTTAGCAAAGCTCGGGGATGTTTGATATCAAAATGACATTTCAGTTCATTCTGGTATTCATTACAAATGAAGCACTGAGTTTTTTATTTCTTCTTTAACTATTGAATTAAAACCATAGCGTCAAAAATCGTCATTATATTTCTTTTTTTCTGGGATCCATTTTCATGATTTGCTCCATAAAGAAAATAACATGATGGTGCAGTACTAATTATAAATAAATATATTTTAAAATTACGTGTGTAAATCTTCACCATAGAAGTACTATCTAGGATTCTGCTATAGCGTAACATAGCATTTCACCACGCCATTTGATAAACAGTAACTTTAACTGTTACAAATATTTAGGATGTTTGTAACATGTAACATGTACCTTCGAATGACAATTATAGGAAAAAAAAAACACTATCCATGAAAAATTTTGAACAAGGACAAGTTTTTTTTAGAAAAAAAAAAAAATTTTCAATGGTCGTAGGCGACCCTGGATAATTGCCATTTGACCCCCAAGGGGGTCACAACACACAGGTTTAGAACCCCTGATCTATAGACTATAGTTAGTATACTGTCTATAGAATAGAAAATAGTACTATACTCGGTCAACTCTGTGTATTAGATTTGGAATAGATTTTTAGTTATAACTTATAACAATTAACATAGATATATAATAATATATATATCTAGCAGTCTAGCTTTAACTTTATATTATAAGGAGACTATTAGCCTACTGAAAGATTTTGAAATTCTAGAATCTAGAAATCTAGATCTACTAGTTAGATTAGTACTACTCATCATCTGTCTAGATATAAATCTAGATTCTATTCTTTTTTTCTAGAGCCCAGATAGATTCCGATAGATCTAGACTAGATTGACTAGATCTACTTGATTGAGAATTTCTAGATCTAGATAGATATGTCTGCAATTATTAAGCATCCGTTTGCAAAAGCGGCAGTTGTTGGAGGTGTATTTACTCTTGGTGCCGCTATTTGGATGGAAGATCAAATTCAACGTAGGTTGAGACTTAAGTTTAAACTATTTCTATACTAGATCTGATTTGAATCTTAGACATTATGATTACAACTTAAAGAAGAGATCTAGACTCAAGATATATATTATTAATAAATTATTATTAAATTATTGTAATCTAGATCTATATAATAATTATAATAATAATAATTATAATAATAATTATAGGCCTATATAATAATTATAATTTACTAGTCTAGATCTAGCTAGAGTCTAGCTAGCAGAGGCTCAATCTAATCGAGGACTTCAAATTCTAGCATTTTCTAGCTAAATCTATTCCAGGACTAGATTCTAGATCTAGATATTGTATCATGATCATCTAGAATCTAGATTGATATCATATTCTGTATGATAATATATTATATCAGAGATGCTTACATGCCAAAATGGAAATGTGTATTCCCAGACCTGGAAATTTGTATTTTGAGGGGCAAATTAAAATGTGTATTGTCATAAATATTTATGAAATATACTAAAATCATTCAAGCACGTAACATACATGAAATGCAGCAATCCTTAAAATTAACACAGCATTAAGTTTTTTCTATGAAAGACATTCTGTACATTTTTCAAAATATTTATTAAATATAATATAATATGTTAGAATTCTTAGAATGTTGCCGTTCTTGTCACATGGTAATAATTGTATGTTCATAATGCCCCTTGTGTTTTATTCCTGATTCCAAAAATAGCGGCAACAGAAAATTCATTCAAAAGATATGGAAATAGAGAGCTATTTTCAAGTTTCGCCATGCGGAGTCGAAGGTCACTTATTACGTGTTCTAAAATATACATTTCATTTTCATATCAAATTAACACAACATCCATGCCTGATGGTTTGTCACATGCAGAAGAAGAGCTATTGTTTGAATTGGTCCCTGACAGAGTTTTAAAAAATAAAGGGATGTACTTGAACATCATTCTGGTAAAAGAACTATCTGAAGAAGTTTAGACTGTGGCAAAAATTATGAAAAAAAAAATTAGAATTAAAAAATGAGCAAAATTACAATAGATTTTTTTTTTTTTATTATACATAAAACATACAAATATTCCAGATTACTTATGTGAATAAAAATAATTATTTACTGAGGCTTTGGAACTTGGGATCCTGGGTTCAAATCTCAGTGAAGATTGGGATTTTAAATTTCAGGATTTTAGGGCGCTCTAATGGGTACCTGACTTAAATTGGGGAAAGTAAAGGTGGTTGGTCATTGTGCTTGCCACATGACACCCTGCACTTTAATTGTTGGCCATAGAACCAGATGACCTTAACATCATCTACCCTATAGCCTTATTCATAATGAATATAACCTGTAGGAAATTTTTGTGTTAAAGTTTAAAAAATTAAAATATATTGTTTTCCTGGAGACAGGTTGCCACATTACCTGGAAAATGCCTGGAATTTTGTTTTCTCCAAAATAATTCTGGAAAACCTATGAAAAAAACAAAAAAAACGTGGAATTTCCTATTATGGCTTCATTTTTTAAATCACCAAAAATAAAAATAATAATAAAAAAAAAAACAAGACACTAAATGTAAGTAAAATTAAAACCTAGATTTCAATCTATATAATACATCCAAGTGATTATTTCAGTTTAGGGAGACTGGTGTTCATTAGTCTTTGTTGAATCACAGATAGTCACATCTATTTTCAAACAAAAATGTATTGAATTTTCAATGCATTTAAAACTGCTGTCAAAAGTACTGGTGAGAAATTAACAAGTTTTTGTAAGTCTTTCATACTCTATTACAGTGTTTCCAAAACTTTTGACCCTATGCGCACTCCTTCTAGAATTTTCGTAACACTAGGTACCACTCCCGCCCTCCTAAAAAAGGATTTTAAAAAAAGATAGCAATAAAAAATTATTTTTTTTTGTGTGTTCCTACATACACAAAATAATAATTTTTCTATTACAATTAAGTATTCAATTAGTTAGTTTTATTTTTTTCATCAAATACATTCTAAAAAAATGGAAACATAGTTTTTACATTGAAAAAGTGGGTGTGGAGACGGAAGTTGTAACATCCCTATCCATTTCCTGATCTTTGTAGAAATTCGCCTTATAATGTAAAATAGCAGCCCATTTGAGTTTGTAAAAACTTAAAATAAATAATAAAAAGGATTTAAAACTTATGATATTTTATTCTAATTTATAAATTAAATGGGTATTTAAAAAAATCTGCATAGTTAACTTTGTGCAAACTCTTCAAACCCTTTCCATGCCCAACTTTGGGAAACACTGCTCTATTAAATGATATTTCTGCCAGAGGAGATGGTTATGACATTTTTACCAAATGAAATGTTTTTCATATTCATTATTGTTTCCACAATTGGGTGGCTATTGACTTTCCCACATGCAACCCTTTTTTTACCATTTATAAAAAAAAATATCACAGCTGTAGACAACAAAAGCAAAAAAATAATAATTCAGGAACAAAGCCTCATCATATGTTAGAGTATCATAAGGTCTGTCAAATATGGCTTTTTTTTGGATGATAAAGCAATCCTGGCAAAAGATTTAACTTGTCTTATTTAAATTGTTCATGAAATGTTTCATGATGGGAAGTGTTGTAGAAAGTGCTACAACTTTTAGGAAATAGCTCGCTCTTGATACATGATGAAATGATACTCAGAAACAGTTTCTGAATTAGATCCATGTATTTTGATAGACCTTGAGCTAAAAACAAAAAATGCTGAAAACTCTTGTCAATGAAAGGGACTTTAATGCAATCCAAATGTGTGTTGAGTATTTGCAGCATACCTATTACAAACAAGTTGGTTCAGAAAACTGCTTGTTTAGATCCTCTGAAATGTTCACACACAAAAAAATGATTAAAAAGTTTTGTGATTGTAAACAAATTTTGGATATTTTCCATGCTTGCAATCGCATGAACTGTGGATGCTATTTTTTTTATAATAGAGTTTCAGCAATTCCTCTGAAATAAAATCAAGGACAGTGGATAAGTTGGATACAATTTATTACAGACAGGTGGAATAAAAGGTGTAGTTTAAGAGGCTTTGTTCACAAAAAAAGACACAGATTAAAAGGTTTTATGATTGTACACAAATTTTGGATATTTTTCATACTTGCTATCAGCTTTTGAAAATAGTTTGTTATTAGTTTCTGCTTTTGATCTAATACTTTTAAAATGGTGAAGTAGAAAATAATCATTCTAGGTACCGGTAACAGTTTGTTAATGCTATGTAATAATTATATTGTCTTACTTTTTTTTTTTTTTTGAAAGGTTATGGATATATATTTAAACTATAAAGATGAATAGCATAAAAGTCATGTATTATATTTTGACCTTACTAATAATAATAAGTTTATCTTTGAGTCCAAAGATTAATGCGGAATGCATTATTTCCCGTGGCCATGCAGCCCTAGGTGTGGCCTACAAAATTTGCCACATCTAGTGCAGGCATGATAATTTTCCGCTGGAGGTTGATTTAGATCCAAATATGTCAGAATTTGTTATATTTTTCGCTTTTTTGGTCACATTTTTCTCCTTCAAATCATGGATTTTTTCTTTACTTCTTGGCCAATGGAGCTGTAAAGTTATCATTGTAAAAAAATCTAGACAAATAATGTGATGAACAATGTGCACTTAGTTTTTGAATAGTGTTCCTTGCAATGATGGCTTAAGAAAAAACAAACTTTATTTTTCTCTTTTGTATTCAAACAGGCCATTAAATAAGAAATAATAAAAACTTGTCTAAATAAGCTTAAAAATTACTTTTTTATGGATTAGAGGCAGTTAATGTTTAATATATTTTTGATTTTATTTATGTACCGGTATGAAAAGTGTTGTAAATAATTTATTGTAACAGTTGGTTGTTGCAAAGCATTTTTAGCGGCCCCCGAAAGGGGAAAAGACACTATTAGTTTTGTGTGGATTGTCTGTCCATCCGTATTTCCATCCCATTTAGATCTCGTAAACTAGAATAGATAGTGAAAATCCGACATCATAATATTTTAGACCATTCAAAGTTCTGATGCAATAGCTAATTTTTCTTTTCTGAAAGTGAAAAATCTAATTTTTAAATCACTTATGCAAGCAGTGTTTTCATAAAAATACACCACTTTTACAACTATTCACTATTAATAGTAACAAACACGTGAGGCTCTTTAGTAGGGGAGATATCCTTTTACCATATTTGTAACACATTTATGCAAATGTTTTTCGATTTTTTGTCAAATTTTTTTTTTTACATAGCTAAGTTAAGTAAGTTCTGTCATACCAACTACTACATTTACACACAAAAAAATGTTTACTTTTTTTAAATAGAAAAAATCCATTTAGTATTCATATAAGTTGGACATAATTTAAAATAACAATTAAAAAGTAGTTTTTCATAATTATCGCGGGAACTGCAGTGCTTACAACAACCATAAGACACTTAACTAAAGGAAAAAAAAATTTTTTTTTGTTTAACAGTCGCGAGGGTTGTGGCCACCTGCATGTGAAATTTTAAAATGCGCCCCCCCCCCCTCCTTTTATTTCTAGAAATAAAAAATTCCATATAACTGAGCTGGACACTGTACCAAAAGTGCCCTTTTTTTGTAGACCATTCCATTTTTTCCTTTCATACTCGCACCGTTGTTGTATCCCTCAAGTACAACTATGAACCATGCACTATTATATGCATATATTATATAAGATATTAAATTATATAAGATAAGATATGAACAATTTCGGATTAACGAGCATTTGTGATAAACATTAAAAAGTTATCATTCTGACTACTCGCTTATAATTGCCACGATGAAGTTATAATTGATGAACTGCGGCGGGTATATGACAATGAACAGTTAAAATGATCATGATCTATAGACAATTTCTCGATTAACTTGACTGCTCAAGGTTTGGTCTGGGCAATTATATGTTAGCTTGTTCGTTATTGTAAGACTCGAATTACAAAAGCCATGAAATAAGTTAAAGTATAATCCGAAAAATAAGACTCGAAATACAAAAGCCATTGAAGGTGGAACATTTTCAACGTTCCGTAAACTTTTATTATAACGATTGTATTTTGGAGAAATATGCATTGTATCCAGAGTATCCACAATCTTCTGAGTTACTGCGAATTCAGAGGTGTCTATTTATCCTACACACCACTAGCACAAAATACAGCAACTCAGCGCTTAATATTATTCTTGAGTTTAATACAAAATAAATAATTCAAAGTACAAGTCATACAATGAATTGAAAAAAAAACAAATAATCAAGCAGTGTTTCTCACATTTTAGGGTGGCAACCCCTTAGAAGTTTGTGTTTTCTTTTCTTTAAGAACACACTATTCGTCCTAGTAAAAAAAAAGGTCGAGGGTCATATTAAGTTTAATAAAGAGGCAGCCCGGGTCAATAGTATTAAGCGAGGGACTTTCTAGGTACATATAGCGCATAGACGTTTGTAATGGGCATAATCTTCTTTAAGTTAGACGTTTCTGTTGCGAAACTTTTTTTTCACACAAAAGACGTCCAAAGTGCAATGGTCAGAAGAAATTCGACCAATCAGAGACAAACAAAAATCCAGAAGAATCACGCTAGCGAAGACGTTTTGAAGTGTTTTCTTCCAAAAGTTTTGACTATTTTTTGCATATGCCTCTTGACAAAGTCTTATTAGAAAATGAAACCACGTCTTTTACTTAAGATATTTTAATTTTTAAAACATTGGTAATAATGTTATTTTATCAATATCTAGATATGAATTAATAACTTCAATGAAAATTATTAACATTTTTTCGCTGACCCCCCCCCCTTTTTTTTTATATTGTTGGTAGATCGTTGGCTTGTAGCTCTAGATAGCTAATACAACTGAATAATTAATAACTTAACTTTAAATAACTTAAACAAACTTCTTTTGTGAACAAAAACTCAATATAACTGTTAGTATTCACATATTTAACTGTCGATGAGATACAGATTAAATAGTAATAAAATAAACTGATTAAAAAAATGTCTTTACTATTTCATGTCTCAAGATCTATCTGCCGTTTCACATTTGCTCTAGGTACGCTAACTTCATCATTGTCACTGCATAACAAAAAAATTGCTTAACCTCTTCTTACCGCTGTCTAGGAAACACACTCCATAACACTTTTTTCTGTCAGGATGTTGCGCCCCCCCCCCCCTATAAGGCGGCCCATTCATCTCTTAACAGATTTTTCAAACAACCCGCAAAAATTCAAGGCCAGAAATGAATAAGCGCCTATGGAACAAGTCATTGGATCCCTTGCGCTGCACTATTTTTATCGTCTAAAGTTTACAAATTAATTTCTTATGTACGAATATTATTGTTGATTTTTTTTTAAGTTTTCAAAGGATAATAGAATAATTAGAATTAAAATATTTAATTATTTTTTATTTAACCAAATTTTTAAAAAAAGAAAAGAAAAAAAACAACAACCTTGGAATAATGATTTGGCGCCCCTTACATTCGTCGCCTGCGTGCAATGCACACTTTGCACAATAGGTAGCGGCGGCCCTGTTTATAATAAGATATCAATAAGGCCAGGTTCACATCTAACTTCACATTCACTTTCACCTATCCTTTGATCTGCTGGACCGCTGGGGCACCACACAAGATCTGTCTACCTTCTTTCTTCATTCTTCTCTGTCATTTATCTTTGATAGAATTTCATTCTGATGTTCTTTCTGAAAATATTGAAACCTGCCTTTTTACTTACCTGGATGGACCACTTCGGGGGCCGATTTTGAGTTTGTTTCCAAACAAACTATCTTTGCAACCTTTTTTCTATTCCAACTTTCCTTGTTTGCTTCTACTTATTATCCCATTAATTTATTTCAGGTAACTTTAAAAAGCAAGATTATTATAAAGCCTCCATGTTGTTGTTACATAATTATGAACCTGCTAGCCAGTACTTAGGCAATCCAATATATAGTGGTAAACTCACACTGTCAGATACAGAAAAACTTCATGTTGATGGTCTAAAGGCAAAGGTCTGTTTAAGCAATTTACTTTTTAAAATTATAAAAAAAGGAAAGGTTTGGAGGAATGTACATTTTTTAAAGTTCTAACTCTGTTTATAATGAGCAATATCTTTAGATATGATTGGTTAATTATCCCAAATATAAAATGCAATTGAAAAATTATTTCAAGATTTTGCAAAGTACATTTTTAATGACATTGTTGTGATTTACAGTATTTTCATATACGCTAATATCCATGATATACTATATCTACTCTTCCACTATTGTAAATTTATTTAGAGATTTCTTTTGTTTACAAATCTGTTGAGAATATTTATTTTATACTCCCAACTAGCTAATACCCATGCCTTTCTACATTTTAAATGTTTGCCTAAACTTTTTAAATAGACCTGAACCCTACAATGGCACAGCCTGCCTTGTGATTTCTTGAAGCCTTTTTTTTATTTTGATTCTTCAATGGAATGACCTGTATGTACATATTTATGTAATTTTTATTAATTTTTTTTAAATTTTTTTTTTTAGCTAGAAATCCCTTTGAAGGGTTCCAAAGACAAGGGTGTTCTGTATGTATTGGCCAGTAGAGAAAATCAAGGGGAAAGGTAATCTAATTGACTGAAATTTTTGTTGAAATACATTTCACAGTTTTAAATTCATTGGCAGTTGTTATATAATTCCTAAGGTTCTAAAATGTTTATTTTCTGACATGAATTTGTTGCAATAATTGAAAGAAAGATTTTGTTTTGGAAAATTTAGAATTCATAAGTACATTTAATATGAAATAAGTTTGAGCCCAAATACATTTTCCTAGGGTCTTTTTTCAGCAGCGGATTTTTTTTCTGTTGTATAATCAACTTTTAAGCCTATATTCACTGCTTAAAATATACAAAATTAAGAATAAACAGACGAAAAATTTTAAAATGCAAAATACCTAGGTGTTATAATAAATGAAAAACTGTCATGGAATCCCCATATTGATGAAACTATAAAAAAAAAAGGGTTTATTAAAAGAAATTTCTACAAATCAAATAAGAACATAACCTTGATGAGGCCGATAATAGAATATGCATCCTCTGTCATTTTGCGCAATAATAATAATAATAATCTTTATTATCCGTAAGAAAATTTGTCTTACAATTTGTGCATTACACCAAACAAAAAACATTATAACTATAAGAAACCAAAATGTATGGTTTGAAGGTCTGCTTTTAATGCCGCCTGAATTTGGTCGGCTTTCTTCCCGATTGACCAAAGGACAATGTCATCCGCATATAGCAGTTTCTTTGACCACAGTGAGCTGGGCAAATCGTTGAGGTAGGCCATGAAAAGTGTGCAGGAGAGGGCAGAGCCCTGCGGCAGGCCATTTTGTTGTTGTTTTGGCTTGCTTAGGGAGTGCTGGAATCTTGTTCATGTGCTCCTCCCAGACAGAAAGGATTGTATCCAATCGTATATCTTGCCCCGCACACCCATAGCTCTAAGTTTAAGATAGAGTCCTTGCTTCCACACGCTGTCGTAAACCTGTTTTAGGTCTATAAATACTGCATACCGGTATGTGCTTTCGGACGGACCTCTGGAACCTATCGACCACCTCCTGTGCGAATACTGTGACCTCGTCGATCGGGCTCAAGCATGCCCTAAAGCCTGCTCTGGCGCTAGGATACCGGTACTCTCAAAGGACCAAACTAGCCTCTCGTTAACCATGCGCTCAGCAATTTTGCCAAGCGTTGATGTTAGTGAAATGGGTCTGTAGGACTCTACGTTAGTCGCGTCTTTGCCCTTCTTGAGGACTGGTACAATGATAGCACGTTTCCAGGCCCTGGGCCGATTTTGAGTTAATGTTTCCACACAAACTGACTTTGTAACCTTGTTATAGATTTTTTTTTAAAGTCCATATATATATATGAATTATAAAGTTATTTTAACAAAGTAACTTGAATAGCGTTTAACGTTCCTACTGTACTTGTTGAATGGAGGAGGCGCTCCTTGAAGGACTAAGCCCTACAGTCTAGAAAAACCACAGCTCAAATGATTACGTTCAGACAAGGGGTCAAACTCAATACTTAATTGAAACATTTATCGACTGCATTGGGAGGTTTGTACATACAGGTGAAGGGAGTTACCAATGAGTAATTTTAAAACCATCCAATATAAGAATATCCATACCGTTTGTTCCCGGGCATGCTACCCTGCTTCATAGTGAATTAGTGGTGCCCGAGTGGAAACAATCGCAGGAGGAAACGATTCGGCTAAAGGGTAGCAAAACAAGACTCCTGTGGGGGTGCCTAAGGGGTGCGAAAGCATCCTTATTGCACTGTACGGAGCTGTAAAAAAAGCTCCCACAACCTTGTCACAATCCAGGCGCCGTTCCTCAAAGGGCTGTTACAATAAATGGCGTGTCCAGCACGGTTATCCTGGTATAGAAAAGGAAAATGGCGAGGGTCCCGGTGTACGCGGCCCCTGACCGCGAGTGAACCCCCCCGCCCCGCAAGACAGAACAGTGTACACCAGTGGTCTTCAACCTTTTTTGGCCTACCGCCCCCTTTTCATAATTTTTCTTTTAAAAAATCAGCCAGCGCTCCCCTATAAGAAAAACACTTATAAAGAAGAGTGAGATGGCAAATTTGAACAAAATCTAATATTTTTTGCTAATTTTTATGCTGTCAATAACACTTATCCCGCATAGGAGACGACCGCATGCCAAATGCGATCTTCTTTGGTGAGCTTAGAGTAGGACGGAGTTACAGAGGTGCCCCCCGTAAGCGCTATAAAGATGCCCTCACTGGCATAGAGGAAAGTAACTGGCAGCATTCTCTGGCAGCAGATGGCCTCTGAGAGATACAGTTGGAGAGCTCTCACAAAACCAGCGGAACAAACATTTGAGACTCAAAGAAAAGACATTATTGAAGACAGTCGCAGAAGACGGAAAAAGAATTTAAATAGACCGAGAGCAGACAACGGCTTTGTCTGCACAAAATTAGGGAAAATATGCAGGTCGAAACTAGGTTTGCGTAGTTATGTGAAACACTGGACTCAGTTGTATTCTTCGGAATCGAAGGCAATACCAATATAATCATTATACAAAAATTGTCAATTAATTTGCTGTGATTACACACAAAAATTAATCTCATTGTCATGACTTTCTTTCAAATCCTAAGAATAGTCCCCTTTTAAATTTTTGAATATTAGGGCCTACTGTTTTCAGGTTTGATTGTAAATTTAGTTTTATTTTTAATATAAACATTATTATTGCTGAATTCACTACAAAATGAAATTAAGCTAATGGGAACCTTGTGCCTCCTGCAGTCTGACAATATTAGAAATTTTAAGCTTTAAATTAGCCAATGAAAGGCGAAGGTCACCTCTAGTGGCTACATCCATTCTATTTCTTTGCTTATTTATTTTGCTTATTAGTTTGTTAGCACTAAATCTAGGTATACCATGTATGTTCAAGAAAAAGCTAAAAAAAAAATCCCATTCTCGACCACAGTTTTGGAATTTTACTGAAACATTCAAATGCAGCCACATCTCTGTTGTGTCTCCAATTTCAACATTTTTTTTACTGAAGACATAATTTTGTCAATCTATTTTTTCTTGCAACTCTATTTGAACATCGGTAACAGATAGTTAAAAATTGTCATTTATATTTAATTTTTTTTAAAATTTATTTACATCCTAGAAGTGAATCGTCATTTCTTCATAGAGCATTGTTATTTGAATTGCATAGATATCGATGTCCTTGGGCAGTAATTCATTTGTCAACAAACAAGATATTTGAAATTGTAAAACTCTTTAAAATAGATGTAATATCTCGATAAAAGAAAAAATGATATAATCAATGACAGCACATTTCATTCCTTGCAGTCGGAGGTTGGTTTCATTCATTTGCGTTAGATGCCTACCATGGAGAACCACTTTTTAGCCTGCTTTAAGTCACCGCCAACCGTTGAACAAAACGAGCAATAACAAACCCCTTTCGAAATCCAGCGAACTTCAGTTTACAAGAGTCTAACATCTTTTTCATTATTTGTTTCACAAAGATGTTGAAAGATGAGATTATTTTCGGGCATTTTCGTCATGGGTTTCTATTTTATTTAGAATTTTTTATAATTAGATACAAATAGAAATGAAATTGCGGGCTAAACATTTCTTAAGATGTTGCCTGTGTATCATAACTCACAAGGTGACTAGTAAACAGCTATGTTCTTTATTCTATATTACTTATGAAGCCATTGTCCAACCACTGATGGTTCCCTATATGTCTTTATAAGCTACATAACTAGACAATTTTGAAATAAAATTTCATCACTAACAGAAAAAAAGTCTTTCTGTGTAACATATGTTTAAAAAGAAATAACTTTAGTTTTAATCACATTTCAAACAATATCATAAGACTTAAAAAAAAGCTATGCATTTTTCTAAGAAGCCACAAAAACATATCCTGCTTTGCCGTGTTTTTTTATATATTGTTTTAATTGTAGATTTTTATAATTGTTCATGAATATTCTTAAATTATTTTTGGATATTGCTATGTTCGTGAAGCCGACTTGGTTTCATATAACCTCATCTGAAAATGCCGTCATTCAAAGTAGAACATTGGAATACTTTTTATCTAGTGGCAATACACTAAAACTCTTAACACTATGACATTACATACCAGCGAGTTGTCGTAACAACACTTTGTCAATGTTTTTTGTTTTAAAAAAAGGTAAAATTATTCTATTTGAATGTTAGCTTTAACGTTTTTTTTCAATTAACATACAATTACATATCAATATATTAACATATGTAGATAAAAGAAACTATAATCTAAAAGACGTATTACCTTGATTGTTAGTTTGTTTCTCAAATCATAAACGTTTATGCGCGCAAGATCTAAGGACAATAGATACCCTACAATTACAGCAAAAGAGTAAGAATTTAAAAATAGAAAATGGGATTCCCGAACTCAATTTCTAACGTTCTGTTCTTAAATTAGAAGCAAGCTAACTAGAACTTGTCTATATGTAGTTTGCCAGCTTTAATTTTCAAGAATTTTAAAAAATTTCTTTTGTTCAGTGCACCTTAAGTTTCTTCTTTCCCCCGATATCGCCCCCGTTGAAGATCGCTGGTGTACACTGTTCTCATTTACGACTGTGAGAGGGAGCGCTTGTTCGCTTATACTAGCCTAGAGTTCTAAGAGCCGAAGCCTCAAATCTACTTGACAGTTTCAAGAAGAAAAACGTGTTCATGTTTGCAAAGAAATGTTTTAGCATACTGCAGTAAGTCAGTGACGTAAGTGGTGTCAAGTCCCCACCTCCTTTCTTGCTGTAGGACTAGTGACGTAAGCGGTGTCAAGTTTTTTCCTTTGACGTCATTTGGAAAATTTTCATTCATAAACATTCTAGCCAAAATTAATTTTTCGATAATGAAACATTTTCAAACCAATATGACGGTTGACCTCGAGTTTTCGCGATGTGGCCAACGAGTTTAGATTTAGGGTTAGGGTTATATATATATATATATATATATATATATATATATATATATATATATATATATATATATAATTATAATAATTATAATAATAATAATCTTTATTATCCGTAAGGAAATTTGTCTTACAATTTGTGCATTACACCAAACAAAAAACATTATAACTATAAGAAACCAAAGTGTACATTCACACCAGACTCACTCATAATTTACATGTGACAAAGTTTATACCAGATTGTTCTTATTTAATGATTTGATTTCCAGGGAATTCTTGTATGTATGTATGTATATATATATATATATATATATATATATATATATACATACATACATACATAAATTCCTCGCTAAAGAGTACACAAACACACACACATATATATATATACTATAAAGTAGAATGTAAGGCGTATGTATGTATGTGCCGAATAGAAATCAAAACCGTTTGACCAATCTTGATAAAACTTGGCAGAAATGTTCCTTGGGTACTAACTTAGACCGTAGTGTATGTATTGTAGCCCTAAAACAAACTTAAGACCCTTAAAAAAAAAAAGTTGACCAACTCTATGAAAGTATAGTATCTTATAAATCTAGGCCATGTTTACAAATTAGTGTCTATTCATTTCATTATTTAATGAAAATTAACATTTGAATTTGAGTTTACAAAACATTTTAAAATAAATTCGTTCACTCTAAATGTGAATAGCTTTAGCCATGCTGACATACTTTTCCATAACTCGCGCGCACCATTACATGCACCGCGTAGTGATACAAATGAAATTAATGTCAGAGGTCATAATATTGCGCATTAGAAAGGCATATTATTTAAATAATAAACTACTTACATGATACAATTTACTTTTCAATGTGTTTTTTAAAGCATTTAAGCCAACAACTACCGATTTGGTTTAATTTTAAGTCTTCATTTTCAATTTACTTTTTTCTTTCAGATTTACTTATGCGCATTTAGACCTGATAACATAGCTACACATATACATTAGACGTGTTCACAACACGTCATTCATCATGGCGCGGTATATAGGTCAACACTACAGCCTACAGTATCTAGGGCAACACAACCTCAAAGTGACAACAAAGTGTATAGTCTTTTACTATAATAGGCTCTAAGATTTTATTTATTGCTGTGGCATTCAAATTCTTTAGATTCTAGATCTACATGAAATTAAACTAACAATGTTATATAAACAATTACATTCACGAGTTCGATTTGGTTATAAAATATATTTTATCGCTTTTTGTCACCCCTTCATGTGTCGTGCACACCTCTATGTAACCACACTATGATTGGACATGCTACATGAGGCTCTATATGGGGGATATTACACATACTAATATACAATAATTAATAAGCTTCTTGAGCCATTGAATTCACACTTACGATAGTAGGTCTACATCTTTTATAATAATATCTAGACTCTAGATCTAAATATATGTAGACCTACAAGCAAATTTTTTTATTTAAAAAAATGGATTTAGGTCGATTAGCTATTTTGATAGCTCCATTGATACTATTTTTTAATTCACACATTCGCTTTACTTATAACATTATTATTTCGTTTAATTGTTTCCAAAACACTCTATATCCACAGTGATACGCAAATTAAGACCCGCGGGTAATATAGGTCTAGTATACCGGGTACTATGAATCTTGATTAAACTTGGCAGAAATGTTCCTTGGGTGCTAACTGGAACCGTTAAGTATGTATAGTAGCCCTAAAACAAACTTAAGACCCTCAAAAAAAAAAAGTTGCCCAACTCCATGAAAGTATTAGTACCTTATAAATCTAGGCCATGTATACCATATTTACATGAGAAAAGATCGAAAGGATCTAGATCATGGACATATATATATATATATATATATATATATATATATATATATATATATATAGACTGGACAAAGTGAACATATTAATAAGTTTAATAAGGGAAACATTTGAGAAAAGATGTATTTGTATGAGTTATACAGCAGTTATAGTTATTTTTTCAGCCATAACCTGTATAATTAATAGAACCATTTCTGTATTATATATCTATTTGTGCCTACAAGATCTATGTCAGGCGGACATAATGATCATTTTATCCTATAAAATGTTTTCATTTTAGCTTATTTGGGCCTTATGCTAAAAAAAATAATTTCCTAATAGATGTATTCAGCTTTAACTTCAATTTTGCCTATGACAACGCACTTCTGTTTTATTTTTTAAAATGCAAAATTGGGCTAGTACATATACTATAAATTAGAATGTAAAGGAGTATGTATGTCCCGAATAGAAATCAATTTCGTTTGACCAATCTTGAAGAAACTTTGCACAAATGTTTCTTGGGTGCTAACTGGAACCGTGACGTATGTATAGTAGCCCTAAAACAAACTAAAGACACTAAAAAAAAAAAAAGTTGCCTAACTCTATGAAAGTATTAGTATTTGATGAATCAACGCCATGTTTACCATGTTTAGATCGTAAGAATCTAATCTAATTTTTAAAACCACACTTTGCACATATAGTTTTTTACATGTAAATACAAAATATAGTCTATTGATTTCATTATTTAATCAAATTAACCTTCAAATTTGTGTTTCACAAGCATTTTTACATAAATTCGTTTTTTATATCTGCAAATTTAGAAGTCCTGACGTACCTTCTTACATTAGACAATCCGAAATGTTACACATCTCTCTATTCCTAGGTCTAAAACTCTAATTCAACTCTTAAGATGATAAAACTTCCTCTTCGCAAAGATATTTTTTTACTTTAACACATAAACATACTAATTATAGTACATTCATTTCATATTTTAATCAAATTAACATTCAAATTTGTTTTTCTGAAGCATTTTTCATACATTCGTTCGCTATAGCTGCTTAGCTGAATTGACATGCATTTTAGTAGTTCCATTCATGATTCCGTACATCTAATAAAAAAGGTCACGCATGCGCAGAGCGAAGCCTCCACGCACGCGCAGAAAGAACTCTATCCAAGCCAATATTTAACTCTAGATTAGTCTAGATCTATCTCTAACTCAATATCTAATTCAAAGATGATAGATCTACTTTATACTTTAACACATGAACATATAAAATAAAGTCTATTCATTTTATATCTTAATCAATTTAACCTTCAAATTTGTGTTTCTAAAGCATTTTTACATACATTCGTTCGCTATGAGTGCAACTCTATTCTTGATATCGTGTGCTTCTAAATATAGATATATACACGAGCCAATGTTTTCATTAAAAAATTGGATTCAGGTCAATTAGCTATTCATAATATTTTTATATTCATGATTCATGCATTCGCCTTACTTATAACATTATTATTTTCTTTAATTGTTTCTAATGCACTATATCAGTGACTATATCAACAATACGCAATTTAAGACCCGCGGGCAGTGGGTAATATCTGTCTTATATATATCGTATATACACACATACGAGAATTGCTGGTTTAAGAGTGAAGAATATAGGATATTCTAGAAAAACAAAAACTACATTATTATTATTGTTTAAAGTTCTTCTTTTTTTCATATGCTCTTAGGTGGAATATTGATCAACTTCATTTGAAAGTATGCAGCACTAAACAAAAGTGGAAGTTTTATGATCGTCACATGTCTATAGAAAATTCACAAGATCAAGCTACTAAATGATATTTATTTTTTAAAGTAAATACCACGCCTAATTGAAATTGTTTATTTTTAACTTTAGTGGGTCTAGCCTCTCTGGTAAAGTTTAGTAGATTATTATATGATATTCGAATACAATATATTAAGTTTATCTCTGACACTGACAAATCTAGCAATGAAATGAAATGAAAAAAAAAGGGAGGGAGGTGGGGCTTAGAGACTAACACTTTCTACTTTACCACATTTGGGAGAAAGTAGAGGTCACTCAAAACCGATTTTCAAAACAGTCATGCAGCTTATTTAATCATGTATTCAAATGATACTTTGGATTCTAAAAATGTGGCCACAATTTTTTTTTTTGTATTGAAGCTTTTGGTAATTTGTATCACCTTACGAACCCAAGTCTTTCAAGAACACTTTATTAAAAACTATAAGACTATCATAAATGACATTTAGTTATCATGCTTTTTTTTTCAATGTATAAATTACACTACGTTAGTTTTATTTAGTTGGTTTGATAGTTGTATTTTAGTTATTTTTTTTTTTTTTGGTGCATATTTGACATAGGGAGGTAAGAAAACAAATTGTGCAGTTAAAAAAAAATTCACACACAAAAAAAATAACTACAAAAGCCAGTAGGCCTATATATACTGAGGCATGGCATTTTTATATCTTTAAGTGTGAATTTTGATAAATAATATCTTATTTTGATTTTTTATTGCATAGAAATTAAAACATAATATGCTTAACTGAAACACCAAAATTAAAACTGTAATAAACTCAAAATATAATGTTATCACTTATTGTCATAGTTGTAACATCCACGTCGCTTCATTGTCACCAGAATATGCTTTCATATATTCACATGCAATTCAAATGAATTAGTGAAAAGACTTCATTCCTAACTTCAGATAGGTTCCTTGACCTATCATTTAACTTTAGTTGTCATTTGTTGTATTTCTTGCGAGTCAGTTGTTTTAATAAACTGAAAATCAAAATTTTATTATCTTGCAATTTCTTCATGAGTTCAAAAAGTTTACTGAATGGTAACTGGACGGGACTTTCCAAACGTCTCTAACTAGGTTCCTATTTGACAATTTTTATATCTTTGGAAGAAAATAACTACGTAACTGGGCACACACGGTGAACCTGGTTTTGCAAAATCTTAAAATTTAATTTGGTGTACTTCTTGAACACTGCTCTAAAGTTAATTCCTGCATTGATTCAAATGTTTCTTTGTATTCAGTAACGAGTTGAATAAATAAATTGACAACATGAACATTTGTAGAAATATGATACTGGTGTAATTTAAGTTTAAAATTGTTTTAAAATGTCACTGCTAGGTATAGACCAATGCACATTTAAGGTTTGGGAGACACTCAGATGAGAATGATAAATGGTAAGATTACTTTCGTTTAAATACAGAGATACCAAAAGCATGGAAAAATGAGACTATTTTCAATTAATTTATGAATATGAAGCTAAACTCATTTGATTGGTTTGTCCTATTGTTTGTTACTTGGCTCCATATTCTCATCAGAGGCGGATCCTTTTGCAGTGGATGCTATAGGCTGACCAAGCCTAGTGGCGTATCAAGGTATCCGTGGGCCCGGGTTCAAGAATATCTTGGTAGGCCCCCTTCTCCTTCGATCGTATGTCCATAAAAACATTCTTCTGGTCTAGAGTCATTCGCCCGTATGCAAATTACTACCCCAGTGGTCAATGGTCATATGCCCCAGCTAGCCCTGTATTGTACACCTTGCCTTTTTTTAAAAATAAGCAGGCCCCATTATGTCATTACGTTTGATACAGTTAAGACTCCAACAAGTTATATTAAACGACTTCAAGGTGTTTCAAATGACAAGAAATGTTTTATGAGTTCTATTTCCCATTATTCAGATTTACATTACAAAAACATATCAATGTGTAAATCTATTAAACATTGATACAAACTATTACCTTATTCTACGTCCATTATTTAACAGTAAATAGATCTAACATTTATTTACTAAAAATTTTTCTGGCAATGCCTTTGATTCCGTCAGTAACAAGTGCGATCTGTTTCTAAACTTTTGTCTGTTTCTCAATGGAAAGAACACAAAGTGAAGCCAACTTGCTCTGTAGCATAGAAAATTTAAATAATTTTTGATCAATCGAAATTTCGAAAATGACGTGAACAAACTGATACAAAGTGAGAACTGACATGCATGCTGTGAAAATGTTAAGAAAACTTGATAAAATGCAGTTGTATATGAAAAAAAAAATTATACCATGTAGTTGTCTATACAAAATAAATAGCTAAATTTCGTATTGAACACTTGAAATGTCCTTATTTTAAGGATTGCATCTCTGAGCAATATCCTATAGAAATATCATCTGGTTCAGATGAAACTTGAAGCATGTTGACATCATCTAACTCTTAGCCGTTTGCACTTGAAATGAAAACTACAATCTGGGCTTCAACTACTAAAACATTTTGACAATGTTTTTATGTCCATGAAGTCTGTCATGTAATTGAGAAATAATGGCATCAATAGTTCGGTCAAATACGTTGAGTTTTAAAAGTCTTCTCTTGAATATTCTCTTCTTAGTAGGCTCATCGAATTGCTTTTCAACTTTCCGTAATCGCATAGAGCGAACACAAACAAACTAACAAAACAAAATTGTATCAAGACCCTGCTACTTCAGCAGCCTCTATTTTTACACTATTAATGTCAATGATTTTACTTCATTCTAGATCTTCAGTTGACTTTCTGCTTTATGTAGATCTTGCTCACTTTCCAACATTTTCACATAACACAATAGTGAACAAATAGATGCTATCTTACTAGATTTTTCTAAGGCTTTTGACAAAGTTCACCACCATAGTTTGCTTAAAAAATTAAAATATTTCGGCATTAATGGTCCACTGCATCAGTGGATTAAAGATTTTCTGATAGGGGGAGAACAAACTGTAATAATAAATGGCTCTAAATCAACATCGATAACAGTAAACTCAGGCGTACCTCAAGGAACAGTCTTGGGTCCATTACTATTTTTAATTTACATAAATGATTTACCAAATTGCATTACTTCAGGAACAAAAGTCAGATTATTTGCAGACGATTGCATAATATATAGAACAATAAAAACAACACAAGACACATATATTTTACAAAGAGAATTAGATGAATTACAGAAATGGGAATCAAATTGGAGCATGTCTTTCCACCCAGAAAAATGTCAGTTGTTAAGAGTGACAAAAAAAACTAAAACAAATTAATTCCACTTATCTTATTCATGGCAAACCAGTAACACAGACTAAAAACGCAAAATACCTAGGTGTTATAATAAATGAAAAACTATCATGGAATCCACATATTGATGAAACTACAAAAAAATCAAACAAAGCATTAGGATTTATTAAAAGAAATTTCTATAAATCAAATAAGAACATAAAACTAAAATGTTATTTAACCTTGGTTAGGCCAATAATAGAATATGCATCCTCCGTTTGGGACCCCTCAACTCAAGAAAACATTAAGAAACTGGAACAGACACACAATAGAGCAGTGCGATTCATAACAAACGAATATTCACATTTGACTAGAGTAACACCTTTAGTAAAATCACTAAATTTAGAAAGCCTTCAGGACAGAAGGCTCAAAAGTAAAGTAGCAACCATACATAAAACACTGAACCATAATCTTCAAATACAAAAACAAAATTTAATAAAATACTCTGAAAGACACAAAGATAAAGGCACATTCCTCGTCCCATATGCTAGGACAAATTTGTACAAATACTCCTTCTTCCCTAGTGCTATTAGAGCATGGAATGGGTTGCCTGAGCTAGCCAGGAAAACCAGTGACTTGGCAGAATTTAAGTCATTGGTTAATATGCATGACTAAATGCATGACGCGTAGGACGTAATCATCATCTTTTTTGAAGTAACGTCTGTATTATATAAGAAGATAAGATAAGATTTTTGACACAGAGTTGATTGCTCTTACACTTGAGTACTGGACAATAAGCAGAACAATAGGACCGAATGTTTCTTTTTGTTTCTGTAAGTGCAGCAGCTCGTTGATTAGTTACCATAATACGAAAGTCAGTTCAATCCTCACATTTTGTTTTCATCTTTTCAAAGAATATAGGGATTTTATTTTTGTTTTTTTTAAACGTAAACCAACCAAATGCTAAACAAGAATGGCTTTATTAAAATTTTATTTTAAAGACAGAAAAAAAAATTAAGCTTTGAGAAAATTGAATAAATAGCAGCTGTGTCGAAATTTTTATTCGTGACCATCAGGACTATCCCAGTTGGTAGACCTGATTGTTATTGTCGTTCCCTCCCCTTTCCTTTTTTTTTCTGTTAACCAAACTATCACTTTCTCTCCCTCCCCAATTTCTGTAATGCTATTTAAAAAAAAAGAATGGAACGATCTGGCAACAATTTTCAACTGAAATGCACGATCAGGGCTAGACACCATTATAATAAACCTGACAATAATCCAAGCCGCTGGTAGACTGACTCTAGCTCAGTGGTCTTCAACCTTATTTGGCCTACGCCCCCTTTTTGTATTTTTTCTATTAAAAAATCCGCCAGCGCCCACCTCTAAGAAAAACACTTACAAAGAATCGTGAGAAAACAAATATGAACAAAATGTCATCTATTGATATTTTTTATCCCGAATGGAAGACGACCGCATGCCTAATGCGATCTTCTTTGGCGAGCTTAGAATAGGACTGAGTTACAGAGGTGCCCCCGTAAGTGCTATATAGACCATTTTGGCGCCATTTCACCCTCACTGGCATAAAGGAAAGTACCTGGCAGCATTCTCTGGCAGCAGATGGCCTCTGAGAGAGGCAGTTGAAGAGATCTTACTAAAAGCTGCGGGACAAACATTTGAGACTTAAAGAAAAGCCATTATATTGACATGCGCCAAAAGAAGGAAAGAAAACTTAAGTAGACTGCCAGCAGCTAACGGCTATGTCTGCTCAAAATTCGGGATAATATGCAAGTCACAACTATGTTTGCGTAGTTATGTGAAACACTGCACTCAGCCTTAATCTTCGGAATCAAAGGCATTGCCAATATTATCATTATACAAAAATTATGTCAAATAATTTGCAGTGATTACATACAAAAATTAATCTCATTGTCATGACTTTCTTTCAAATCCTAAGAATATTCCCCTTTTAAATTTTTGAATATTAGGGCCTACTAATTTTAGATTTAATTTTAAATTTTTTTTTTCATATAAACATTATTATTGCTGAATTCACTACAAAATGAAATTAAGCTAATGGGAACCCTGTGCCTTCTGCAGTCTGACAATATTAGAAATTTCAAGCTTTAAATTAGTTAAAGCAAGACAAAGGTCTTATCTAGTGGCTACATCCAGTCTATTTCTTTAATTATTCATTAAGTTTGTTACTAAATCTAGATTAACCATGTATGTTGATGGCAAAGCTAAAACATAATTCCAATTTCGATTAAGGTTTGGGAATTTTACTGAAACATTCAAATGCAGCCACATCTCTGTCGTGCCTCCTATGTTAACATTCTTTTCACTGAAGACATAATTTTATACATCTTTTTTTTTCCTGTAACTCAATTTGAACATCGGTAACAGATGTTTAATAATTGTCATTTGTTTTTTATTTATTTATTTACATCCTAAAAGCGAATCGCAATTTCTTCATAGAGCATTGTTGTGTGAATCGCAGATATCGGTGTCTTTAGGCAGTATTTCATTAACAAAAAAGTAGCGTGAGATTGTAAAACTCTTTAAAATAGATTAATATCTCGATAAAAGAAAAAAAAAAGATATGTTTGTAAAATGTTTTACATATTTCGGATGTTCCTTCTGAGTTGAAGATAATTACTTCCTAGTCCAAACCTCCCGCAAGACGACGGGGGATCGGAGCGGGCAGGGTTTGAACCCTGGACCATCGATAAATCTGAACGACAGTCCAGCGCACAAACCGCACGACCAGGCAGCCATATAATCAATGAAAGTCCATTTCTTTCGTAGCAGTCGGAGGTTGGTTTAATTCATTTGCGTTAGATGCCTACCATAAATAAAAATTGTGTTTAGCTTGCTTAATGTCATCGCTAACCGTTGAATCTTCCTATTTCTCAAAAAAAAAAAAAATATTCAAAATTGTATTTAAGAGCTTAACAAATACGAGCAATAAAAAAACCCTTTCGAAATCCAGCGAACTTCAGTTTACAACAACATCTAACATCTTTTTCAACATTTTTTTTTCATTGGTGGCAATTCACTAAAACTCTTAGCAATATTCCATTACATGCCAGCGAGTTTTCAAAATAAAACATAACAATTTTTTTTTGTTTAAAAAATATTAAATTATTCTATTTCAATATTAGCTTAAACGTTTTTCTTAATTAACATTTACATATCAATATATTAACATATGTTGATATAATAAACTATAATCTAAAAGGCGTATTACCTAGTTTATTGTTTATCAAATCATGAAAGTTTATGCGCCCAAGATCTAAGGACACTAGATACCCTACAATTTCAGCAAAAGGGTAAGAATTTAAAAATAGAAAATGGGATTCCCGAACTCAATTTCTAAAGTTAAATTAGAAGCGAGCTAACTATAATTTGTCTACATTTAGTTTGCCAGCATTAATTTTTTAGAATTTTTAGCGGCCCCTGAAAGGGGAAAAGACGCTATTAGTTTTGTGTAAAATGTCTGACCGTCTGTCCGTACGTCCCGTTTAGATCTCGTAAACTAGAAAAGATATTGAAGATCCGACATCACAATATTTTAGACCATTCAAAGTTCTGATGCAACGGCTACTTTTTTTTTCCTGAAAGCGAAAATTCTAATTTTTAAAATCAGTTATGCAAGCAGTTTTTTAAAGAGAAAAAGCTAATTAGTATGCATTATAAGTTAGACCTAACTTAAAACAAATAGTAATCTTATAAAGTTTATTTTCTTGAACTTTATATTTTTTGCGGAATTTTTTTTTTTTTTTTTTTTTTTGAGGATTCGAATAAGAGATTGAGCCTTTTCAAAACAATTAAATTATTTATAAGACTTCAGTTAGGCCTGGAGAGGCGCGGTAGCTGAGTGGTAAAGCACTTGTCTTCAGAACCGAGGGTCCCGGGTTCGAATCCTGGTGAAGACTGGGATATTCAACTTCGGAATCCTTGGGCGCCTCTAAGTCTACCCAGCTCTAATGGGTACCTGACATTAGTTGGGGAAAAGTAAAGGCGGTTGGTCGTTGTGCTGGCTACATGACACCCTCGTTAACCGTAGGCCACAAAAACAGATGAGCTTTACATCATCTGCCCTATAGACCACAAGGTCTGAAAGGGGACTTAGTTAGGCCAGGTTCACATCTAACTTTTGCATTCATTTGCACCTATCCTTTGATCTGCTGCACCGTTGGGGCACTACACAAGATCTGTCAACCTTCTTTCTCCATTCTTATCTCTCATTCGTTTTTGATATAATTTCATTCGGATGTTCTTTCTGAAAATATTGAAGCCTGCCTGGAAGGACCACTTAGGGGGCCGATTTTAAGTTTGTGTTTTCACACAAACTGTCTTTGTAACCTTGTTTTTATTTGTTTTGTTTCAGTGCACCTGTAGTTTATTCTGTCCCCCTTTATGCTTAGCGACCTCTTTTGTGCCCAGCGCCCCCCTACCGCCCCTTTGGCTCCCAGCGCCCCCCAAAATCTCGAAAACGCCCCCAAGGGGGCGATAGCGCCCCCGTTGAAGACCACTTCTCTAGCTTAAATTCGGATTAATGCTTTAAAACGAATATAAAGTTTTGGTATAATGTTTATAACATTTTGAGGGAGTTTATTGGATTCTATTTTTTTATCGCTTCTTACTCAAGTGTTATTCTTCTGTTCACTTTGGTGTCATACATCCCTAAGTTATCATATTGGCCCCAATTGTCATGAGTAATGGGCCCAAGCGAAATGAACCCTGTTGCGCCATTGTTGCTACGCTACAGGCTGTGGGCCCCTAATGGTCGTGGGCCCGGGTTCATTGAACCCCTTCGCGCCATGGATGCTACATCACTGACCAAACCTGTTGGTGTGAGTCCAAGTGTTAGGAAGGGTCGGCTTGTTAGTAGTAGTTTGTCACACGTCCTCGTAGTGCAGGGGGTGCAATGATAGAAGAGATAAATATCACATGGTAACAGGATGCTTTTTGGGAAGCAAATATGAAAAGCTTAAGGAGCAGATCTAGAAGCCCATGGTTCAGCCAGAACTAGAGATACTTTGCTCCAATCACTAAGTTGAGAAGGAGTTCTTTCAGGATCTATGGATCAACTTAATCTAAAGTTCCCTTTTCAGCTGATGTAAAGGTCATCTGTTCTGTGATCCACGGTTATTGAGGTTGTCATGTGGCCTGCCAACCAACCTTTACTTTTCCCTAAGTAATGTCAGGTGGACTCGAAGGCTCTGAAAGATCACAAAAGTAAAATCCCAGGATTCCAACCCGGAACCCCCGATTTGGAAGCCAAGTCCTTTATCACCCAGCCACCGCGCCTCCTTAAATAAAAACAAATATTTGAAATATATAATATTTTATTTCGAAAATGGCTCTAACAATTTTCTTTTAAATTTCAAGGTTATATGTATATAAATTTTAAAGAATCATTCTCAGCTAATGGGCCACTTCGCGAAAACTCGAGGTCGACCGTTATATTCAAACAGGTTTCATTATTGTAAAACTAAATTTTGGCTATACAATTTTTATTTAAGAAATTGTTTTCAATGACGTCAAAGAAAAACCTTCACGCCGCTTTTGCCACTGGCTTGCAGCCCACACTAAAACATTTCTTCGCAGACATGATCAAGTTTTAATAAATCAACAGGCCTAATTAAATATTTGCTTTCTATTATATTTTCACCTAAAGAAAAGCCACCTATATTTCTCTTCGCAATTTAAGTGTAAAACTACAAATCACGCAAAACACATTTCTATACTCTAACAGATCATTTCTTGTATGTATGAATGTATTGAGATATATATATAAAATTTCGAAAATAACTCTTGCGATTTTCTTGAAAATTTCAATGTATATGTAGGCCTATATAAATAAGAAAAAAATTCTCAACTCGTAGGCCGCATTTCGAAAACTCGAGGTTGACCTTTATATTGGTTTAAACATGGTTTTTAATTTCGCACGCAGGCGGCCACAACCCTCGCGGCGGTCCTGCTTACTGCAGTACAATAAAACATTTCTTTGCAAACAAGAATAACTTTTAATGAATCAATAGACCTATTTAAACATTTATGCACTATCTTATATAGCTATATTAGCCTAAACGCAAAATTAAAAACCACATATACGGCACTCCGCAATCCTTAACTCTTAAAGGATCAATTCTTGTGTATATATATATATATATATATATATATATATATATATATATATATATATATATATATATATATATACTATTAAGTAGAATGTATGTGTGTATGTATGTGCCGAATAGAAATCAAAACCATTTAACCAATCTTGATAAAACTTGGCAGAAATGTTCCTTGGGTACTAACTTAGACCGTAGTGTATGTATTGTAGCCCTAAAACAAACTTAAGACCCTCAACAACAACAAAAAATTGACCGACTCAATGAAAGTATAGTATCTTATAAATCTAGGCCATGTTTACCATGTTGACATGAGAAAAAATCGAAAGGATTTAGATATAGATATAATTTTAAGAACTACACTTTGCACAGATAGTTTTTTTACTTTAAAAATGAAAATTACAAAATATAGTCTATTGATTTCATTATTTAATAAAATTAAGCTTCAAATCTGTGTTTCACAAGCATTTTTACATAAATTCGTTCCTTATATCTGCGAATTTAGAATTCCTGACGTACATTCTTTCATTAGACATTACCCGAAAGGTAACACATCTCTCTATTCCTAGGTCTAAAACTATAATTCAACTCTAAGATGATAGAACTTCTCTTCGCAAAAATAGTTTTATACTTTAACACATGAACATACTAATTATAGTTCATTCATTTCATATTTTAATTAAATTTGTTTTTCTAAAGCATTTTTCATACATTAGTTCGCTAACTCAAGATCTACTTTATATATACTTTAACACATGAATTAAGTCTATTCATTTAAAATTGTAATCAAATATATGTAGGCCTACAAGCAAATTATTTCATTTCAAAAATGAATTTAAGTCGATTAGCTAATTTGATAGCTCCATTCATACTATTTATACATTCAAGTATTCCGCTTTACTTATAAAATTATTTTTTCGTTAAATTGTTTACAAAGTATTCTCAGTGTCTACATCAAAAGTTATACGAATATTAAGACCCTCGGGTAATATATGGCTAGTATATATATATATATATATATATATATATATATATATATATATATATATATATATATATATATATGTATATATATATATATATATATATATATATACACATATATATATATATATTGTTGTAACCCTGCCTTGCACAAGTGCTTGCGATGCGCACTAGCGAACTGTTGAACGTAAACAGGAAGACACTAGAATGGAGACAAGAACAGTGCATCAGGGATTGTGAAGAGTCTGAATGTTTGGGAAACTAAGAGGCCAACTTTTGTGCTGCCTGAAATTTGTAGTAGGGACCTGGAGTGAAGCGGAGAAGGCTGTCGTTGGTCCACATTCAGGTTAAGTAGCAAAGGACTGGTATACTTAGCAGTAAGACTTTGAGGAAGCTGAAGGAGGTTATGTGTTTACCCTATTAAATAAACACAACTATTTATTTCCTGTTAAACTGTGTTGAGTTGCCTGCCTTTTCGTTGAGTGCCTAACCTAGAGTTACAACAATTGGTGTCAGAAGTGGGATTTGGGCAGCTCAACGAAAGGAAAGAATGACAACGCTGAAGAAGTTAGACGAACTGAGCTACAAACAGTTGAAGGAAGAGCTCCGAGACAGAGAGTTGAAGATCGGTTTAGCCAAAGAAAAGATGAGAAAACGCCTTCGACAAGCCTTGCTGGACGAAGATGAAGATCCGGACTCGTAACTGTTCGAAACACAACCAGATATCAAAGAGCTCACGAATACCGTGACAGATCAGATGAACTCGTCCCAGGTACAGCTGAAATAGGTCAACGAGCAGATCTGTACCATGATTAAACAGATAGGTATCAGTACCACGCTGAACAAGACTGATGAAACGTTTGATATCGTGACGAGCAAGACCGACGATCAGATGGCTACCATGTCGACAGGTATAAACAATCCGTTACTCAACGGAGACAAAAATCCTAATATTTGTTGTGAAATCGCTGAGCATAGATCTGATCATGCTATCGTGATTCCTGCCTACACCCAGACGTTCAACAAGAACTGTGCTGACGGGACCGCTTCAAAGGGAGAATGCGAGCACCGGAAGACTTGCCAATTAAGTATTTGTCCTGATACCAGTATCAGCAAGAGAAGCGCTGATGGTGGTACAGCAGATAGACACATAGGACGTTGTAAACGTGCCCCACAGATATGTCTTTCAGACATGCTTGAAGATTATTCCGTGTTTGACAACCTGGCCTCCTGGGGGCCTACTGCGCATCGAGAAAGCCTGCCGTGTAAGACAAATGGTCTTGATGACCTACGCTATGACATCCACCGCCTCTCTTCTTGCCATGAGGCTGCCGTCGGTGGTGACTAAGAGAAAGGTCAGACAACGAAAACGACTTCCCCTTAACCAAAGGCAGTTCAATGGGAGCAGAAGGAGAAAGCGGCACCTGCAGAGAGCAGTGTGGATTGCTTTGTGGGGAGCACGATCCATGCAATCTGTGAGTCCCACCGACCGACCTCAACCTGCACTGACCAACCGTGAACATGTTTCTTTTTGGGACAAAAAGACTAAGGTGGGGGTAGTGTTGTAACCCTTCCTTGCACCAGTGCTTGAGATGCGCACTAGCGCACTGTTGAACGTAAACAGGATGACACTAGAATGGAGAGAAGAACAGTGCATCAGGGATTGTGAAGAGTCTGAATGTTTGGGAAACTAAGAGGCCAACTTTTGTGCTGCCTGAAGGTTGTAGTAGGAACCTGGAGCATTCAGGTTAAGTAGCAAAGGACTGGTATACTTAGTAATAAGACTTTGAGAAAGCTGAAGGAGGTTATGTGTTTACCCTAGTGAATAAACTATTTATTTCCTGTTCAACTGTGTTGAGTTGCCTGCCTTTACGTTGAGTGCATAACCTAACGTTACAACAATATATATATATATATATATACAGGGCCGCCGCTACCTATAGTGCAATGTGTACATTGCACGCAGGGTGCCAACTTTAGGGGGCGGCCAAATCATTATTCCAAGGTTAATTTAAAAATATTTAAATTAAAAAATGACCTAAATATTTTATATAAATTTTAATTATTCCATTATCCTTTGAAAATATAAACGAAATTCGTACATAAGAAATTATTTTGGAAACTTGAACAAAAAAATAGAGCAGCATGCGAGGGATTCCCACGATTTTCCAGAAGCACCTACTCATTCCTGGCCTAGAATTTTCGCGGGTCGTTTGTATTATTTTTAATTAGATCTATTACTTGAAATTAAAAGTCAATTTTAAAAACATTTTCACTGGGAGGGGAGCTCTATAGTTCCTTTCATGGGGAGGGGGTGGAACGTCCTGACAAAAATAGGTGTTATGGATTGTGTGTTGTGTTTCCTAAGCAGCGGTGAGAAGAAGTTAAGCGATTGATTGACGATGATAAAATAAACGATCTTAAGAAATAAAAGAGTAAAAAATTTTTTTTTGTTGTGACCTACATTTTGTTTAAATATCAGTTTATTTCATTAATATTAGCTCTATATCTCACCTCTTATTAATTCGTGAATAATAGCAGTTATATGAGTTTTTTGTTCACAAAGAAGTTTGTTCAAGTTATTTAAAGTGTATTTATTTAAAATGTAAAACGCCTTCACCAGTTTAGTTGTACTAGCTGTTTGGAACTACAAGCCAACAACCGACCAACAACGGGAAAAGGGGGGGGGGAGGGCGGCGAAAAAAATGTTCAGACCCCTTGCCGACTTGAACGGAAACCTGCCTTATCTTTAATTCTACCTCCAGGAAGAACTTTTACAACGCTTGAAAATGATGTAGGCAACACAATGTCCCAAAAATAATAACGTTTTAGTGAATTTTCATAGTGTTAAATAGGCTAAATATAAAAACAAAATTGTGACTAAATTTCTTTTCCTTTTATTACATTCTTTAAAAAAAACACAGGGACCTCACTGTGGAAGCCTACATCGCTCCTCTGGACTCCAACTTCTAAAGGGGGCTCGAACGGAAATGTTATCTATTGAGCCGCCACTCGGAAATGTCAGAAAAACTGGCTAAGTTTTATTTCAAGTCATTGTATTAGTGACTTGTACTTTGGATTATTTAATTTGTATCAATAAAAATATTCAGCGCTGAGTTGCTTCATTTGTTGGATACATTTGTAGTCAGCTCTGAATCCCCTTATGTCAGATGATTGTGGATACAATGCACATCTCACCAAAATACAATCGTGATAATTATTATGAAAGTGATTCCACCCAGCTAATGGGTACCTGACATTAGTTGGAGAAAAGTAAAGGCGGTTGGTCGTTGTGCTGGCCACATGACACCCTCGTTAAATCGTAGGACACGGAAATAGATGACTTTTACATCATCTGCCCTATAGACCACTAGGTCTGAAAGGAAAACTTTGGTTTACTCTTTTAACCATATAACCCTGTTGAGCCGTTAAAGTTATCGAAAAATTGTAAATAGATCGTAATTATTTACACTATTCATTGCAATATATCTGCCGTAGCTCATTAATTATATATAATCTTCACAAATACAGGAGCATAAGCGAGTAGTCAGAACATGGAACTATATAGTCCCATTGTAAGAATGAGATCAGTTTTTAATGCTTATCACAAAGAACCAAAATGTCAGATTTATGAAGACACTTAAATCCGAAATCGTTCATAGTGCATGGTTCATAGTTGTACATGAGGGGTAGAACAACGGTGCGAATATGAAAGGAAAAAAATGGATTGAAATCAAAGGGCATTTTTGGAACAGTATCCAGCTCAGTCTTAATGAAATTTTGTTTTTCTAGAAAAAAAAAAAGGGGGGGGGGCGGCATTTTAAAATTTCGCACGCAGGCGGCCACAACCCTCGCGGCGGCTCTGTATATATATATATTGTTATAACTCTGCCATGCGCACTGCCATTCAAGATAGCGCAGAAGGTGCTCACTGCCAGAAACTAGACTAGAAAGGATGTTTACAGGAGAGAGAGAACGAGTTCCGCCCAAGTCAAGAGCCGAGATAAAGATGCTGTACTCAAGACACATGCCCTTTGTGTTTGACATGTCTCCATGTAAATAAACGTCTATATCTCGTTGAGTTGCCTCCCTAAAGTTATTACAATCAATATATATATATATATATATATTATATATATATATATATATATATATATATATATATATATATATATATATATACACACATGTATATATATATATTATTTCGAAAACGGCTCTAACGATTTTCTTTAAAATTTCAACGTATATGTATGAGAAAACAATTCTCATCATTGGCCACAAGGGGAAAACTCGAGTTCGACCGTTATATCGGTTTGAAAATGTTTCATTATCGAAAAATTAATTTTGGCTAGATTGTTTTATGAATGAAAATTTTTCCATGGCGTCTGTTACGATGGACACTTAAATATAAATACACTTGAAATAATGACACTCTCAGGTAAACACAAACAGGTTTAATTAGTCATCTTAATTACTGGAGTAGTTTCCCCTGTGCATGGGTACAACTCTTCCTAACCTATAACATTCCATCAACATCCCCTCTCCTCCCAAAAAAAAAAAAAAACTAAAAAAAAAAGGAAAGTTGCAACAAAAAATACTAATACAAAAATAAAAAATAATATAATCAAATTGACAAAACGTAAATATGTTCCAAGTGAAATAACTAAACTCAAATCAACAAAACTATTTTCAACAGTAAATATGTACAGTTCTTAAACATAGTCTTCATATCTCGAGGTTCTCTGGAGAGTGGCCCTAGGTCGCAGAGAGTACTGATGAGTGTTTTGGGCGTTAGGTGGACTGTTAACACACTCATTCTCTGCGTCTGGGAAAATGTCAGAACTATTACTTTCTCTGTCTTGAGAAAAGTCTATGTTGTTAGTGGTGTCAGGTCTTATGTGCCTTCTGTTTCTTTGGTACTTGAAACCATTTTCACCTTCTATAATGTAGGCACGTTCGTTCACTTTCCGACATACTCTGCCTTGTCTCCAGGTAGTATCGTTTGGCGATTGATAGAAGACTTTCTGTCCGACGTTTATAAGCTTCATGTCACGAGCTGTTTTGTTGTAGTGTTTTCTAACACTTTGCTGTCGCTTCTCCCGTTTGGCCGTGGCTTCTTTGTGTGACATTCTTGCAGGATGCTCTCTTCTTGGCAATAGCGTTCTTGTTGCCCTTCCAAAGAGCATCTGAGCCGGACTTAAATTGGTATCTTGCCTGGGTGTATTTCTAAACTCTAGTAGGGCTTCATAAGCATCTGATTTACTTTCTTTGGATTTTTTCATCAGATTCTTTAATATTTTCACTGCTGCCTCTGCCTTGCCGTTTGACTGATGATGTCCTGGTGAGGATTTTAAATGGTGGACACCCCATGCTGCCATAAATGCGGTGAATTCAGCAGATGAAAACTGAGGTCCAAAATCACTGATGCACACTTTGGGGACCCCATATCTGGCAAACAAATTTTTTAGTTTTCTTATAACAACTTGACTTGTTGTCGTGTGCAAATGTTCTACTTCAATAAAATTTGAATAGTAGTCAACTATGGCAAGGTATTGTTGGTCAAATATTTGAAACAAATCTATTCCAACTTTGTCCCAGGGATTTGAACCCTCATTATGCTGTATTAAGCTTTCTTTCTGGTATGCAGGTTTACTTTGCTGACACGGTTGGCATGCATTAGCTATTTCTTTTATTCTTGCCGCTATTCCCGGCCAGAAAACTGCGTCCCTTGCTCTTCTCATCATGGCATCATATCCTAAATGTGCTGCATGTAGTTTGGTTTCAACTTCTTTTCTTAATGCTCTTGGGATAACTATTCACTCCCCTTTCATTAGAAGGCCATCCTCATAGGTCAGTACATCTGCAAGTGACCAATACTGTTTAAGTTCTGGTATAATATGATGCTTGTCTGGCCAACCATTCAGTATGTACTGTTTCAACATCTGCATCTCATTGTCTATTTTGACTGCATCTTTAACTTTATTTAACATTATATCTGGGAGGGCCAGTACTACAGTGTTGATAGAAGTGTCAGGAAAATCTTCCTGTTCTGGCAAAGGGTCTCTGCTTAGCGTGTCGGCAATCTGTAATCTGTTTCCTTTGGTATACTGGTACTGAACATCGTATCGGTACAAACGCATCATTAAGCTTTGCAGCCTTTTAGGTGCACAACTGAGGGGTTTATTGAGTATATTTTCCAATGGTTTATGATCATTCTGTATTATTATTGTTCTGCCGTACGTGTACTGGTCAAATTTTTCTAGAGCTACTACTACAGCCAAGAGTTCCTTTTCGATTTGAGCCCACTTTTTCTGAGGCTCTGTGAGTGATCTTGATGTGTATGCTATGGGTTTGTCATCTTGTAGTAGTACAGCTCCTAAGCCATTTTGACTGCTGTCCGCCTGAATAGTTACTTTCTTCTCCGGGTCGAAATAACTTAGAGTTCCATGATTGGATATCTTCTGTTTGACACTTTTAAATGCTTTCTCACAGTCATTCGACCACACGAATAGCTTGTGTTTCTTAGTCAGTTCTGTTATTGGTTGTAGGTCTGCTGAAAGACCTGGGATGAATCTTGATAGATATTGTATCATTCCACAAAATCTCCGAACCGATGTAATGTCTTCAGGGGTTTTTAGATTTGTTATGGCTCTCACCTTGTTTGGGTCTGGTTTTATTCCTGACTGGGAAATAATGTGTCCCAAAAACACAATTTCTGACTTTCGGAATGCTGATTTCTTTTCATTTAGTCTGATGTTTTTTTCCTTGAGCCTATTGAGCAATTTTGATAGGTTTTCCTCATGATTTTTGCGAGCCTCTTCTACTGTATCCCCCTTTCCAATTACCATTATATCATCCACCACGTTAAAACATCCTGTTAGTCCCTCCAACGCATCATTCAAATGTCTTTGAAAGACTTCCGAGCTTACTTTGAGACCAAAAGGAAGTCTATTCCATTTGTATCTACCGAATGGGGTCGCCATTGCAGTGAGACCTGATGAGTCCGGGTCTAGTTTGATATGCCAAAAAGCTTCCTGAATGTCGACTTTGCTAAATATCTTGGCGTTACCCATTTCAGCCAAAATGTCTTCTAGTGTTGTTAGGTTGTAATGCTCCCTCAGTAGTGCCTTGTTCAAGGGTTGAGGATCAATGCAGATTCTGATACTGCCATCTGATTTCTCTACCAATGCCATTTGGCTAACCCACTCTGTGGGTTCGGTTATTCTTTCCAGAATTCCTCGTTGAACTAATGAGTTTAGTTCAGCTCTGACTTTCTCTTTTAATGCTATAGGAATTCTTCTACATGGTAGGACTTTGGGCCTCACTGTTTTGTCTATTTTCAATGTAGCCACGCCCAAGTCACCGAGTGTGTCAATGTTTTGATGTTTGTTTCCTGTGGCTTCGACTTTGGCAATAAATCGATCTTCATTTATGTGAATGAGTTCCATCTTCCTCAGAGTTGATAATCCTAGCAGGCATGTTAGATCATTTGGTACTACCACATACTCTACATTGAATTTCTCATTGGTCTTTAGATTGGTGGTTACCAACTTAGCTTTTCCTTTTGGCTCCATTACCGTCTTATTCCACATAGTTAACCTCTGGGACGTCGGTACTATCTGGTCTGGGCACACATATTTTTCGTTTATGGTATTGACGTCGGCGGCACTGTCCACTTGGAATCTGACTCTTTGGTTGTTGATCATCATAACGGCCGTCATCCTATGCTTTTTGGGGCCATTCATTGCCATTACCCATTCAGTTTGGAGTGTAACTTCATCTTCTTCTGTATCTGAGTCTATGTTGCTCTGTGTCTTTGCCTGAGTAATGCTGTATATTTTCTTTTTGCAGACTGAGGCGAAATGATTCCTGCCTCCACAAATGTGACATGATTTTCCCCAGGCCGGACATTTTTCCTTTATGTATTCATGGTCGCCCTTGCAAAATTTACATGTTTTCCTTTGTCTTGGCCCTTTGTCACTCTGTTGATATTCCTTCCTGTATTTTGGGCCTGACTTAGATGTTGAGATTCTTTCAATCGTTGGTTTGTCCAAAAGTTCGTTTCTTCCTTCTCTGATATCTTTCATTTGCCTTTGTGATCTTTCATATATCCTACACACATCTATGCATTTCTGTAGGGTTAGTTTATCGTCTCGCAACAGTTTCGCCTTCAATTGTTCACTTCTAACCCCTAAGATAATTCGGTCCCTAATCAGACTCTCTTCTAGTTTATCAAAATTGCAGCTGCTTGCCAGTTTCTTCAGGGCAGTTATGTACGAGTCAATGTTCTCGTCCTCCTCTTGTCTTCTCGTATTGAAGACATATCTCTCATATGTTTCATTGGTTCTCCCAACATAGAACTCTTCAAAACTCTTTAAAATTTCATTTATTTTTGTCTCCTGCCCTTTTCCAAATGAATCAGACACGTCTGCTGCCTCACTTCCAATTATGGTCATTAGTGTTGCTACACGTATATCTTCTGTCTCTGTAGTGAGTTTCGTGGCCTTTTCATAGTTATCCCAGTCTCTTCTGAATCTTTTCCAATTGGCCGCCATATTGCCTGTTTGTAATAGCGGTTGTGGTACTGGGAAATATCTGTTAGAAGTTGCCATTTTAGCTACTGATTTCTTATATTTTCCTCCAAGTTTCTCTAGGTTATCGTTTACCTTTATTAGATGTGTACACCGCTGCCACCATGTTACGATGGACACTTAAATATAAATACACTTGAAATAATGACACTCTCAAGTAAACACAAACAGGTTTAATTAGTCATCTTAATTAACTGGAGTAGTTTCCCCTGTGCATGGGCACAACTCTTCCTAACCTATAACATTCCATCAACAGCGTCAAAGGGGAAAAAAAAACTTGACACGCTTACGTCACTTGTTTATTACAGTACACGATAACGTTTTAAAGAATCAATAGACCTAATTAAACATTTGCGCACCATCTTATGAAGTTCTATTAGCCTTGTCAACAAAGTAAAAGTGACCTACACGGCTCTCAGCAATTAAAGTGTAAACAATTTATTTGGTAAATAAATAGATTTTATTTATAGATATTCTTTTCAAAGTAAATGACTAAATATTAACAGTATGCAGGTTAATTTTTTTTTTTGCTTGTAAATTATTAGAATGTCTTTAATCTTCGAAGTCTACTGTCCCATACCCAAACCAAGGAAATGGTCATATAACAGCTTCTCTACGCCTTACTTGCCACACTGACATGATCTCCAGCTCGCGGTCAACGAATAAGCCGCCTCTTTTGGTAGAACTATAACCTCGGAAAAACGGAAGTGTGGTAATAAATCGTTCCGCCTACCTACAAAATTAGTGTCTACTTTACCTCTCTATGTGGATCTGAGACATGGGTACTTGACAGAAAGCAACTAAGACTTCTTGAACGCTTTCACCAAAGATGTTTGCACACCATCCTGGACATATATAAATTTGTGCGTGTGTGTATATATATATGCACAATTAATCTTTATAACATTCTGACCCTTCATTCTTTAGGAAGAACTTTATTGTACCCTAGAATAGGTTCTTCCTGGAGTTCGTGGAAAAACTGTAGACACCCCGTCTTTGCCAGCAAGTTGGTCTGAGGGAGCGCTGATAGCTTCCCCAGTGTGGAAGTGCCGCCAGGCACTATTTCCGGTATTTAAAAGAAAAAAAATGCATATTCTGAGGTATCTACAGTGCATTATACTGCTATTAAAAAATGCTAGTTCAGAAACCTAATCTGCTATTCTTACTTACTTAGGACTTAGATCCTACAGCGCCGTTCGGCGCATTGGGCGGCAAGCTGTCTCCACAAAAATGTTTGAAGCCTCTTTCCACCTGGTGTCCACTGCTCTGAGGTCCTCCATTAAAGTGTGGCGCCAAGTTATACGAGGATTTCCCTGTTTGCGTTTTCCTCGTAATTGTGTCCATGTCATAGCAACTCTTTGTATGCATAATTCATTTTGTCGGAGAACATGTCCCGTAAACCTAATGCGACATTCTGTCACAACTTCACAAAATGGTCGACTCCCAGTACGGCATAGGATTTCCTTGATTGAGACCCGATCTCTGTAACTGACTCCTAAAATCCGTCTTAGTTGTATATTGAAGAGGTCAAATTTAGTTACAAACCCCCGCTGGAGGGGGGTGTTAAACTCAAAACCCGCTGGAATGGTTTTAAACTTAAAGCCCTCTAGAGGAGGGGGGTTTAAACTCAAAACCTCATTTGGCTACGCTCATAGAATTTTGAGTGTGTAATTTGCTTTTTTTATATATTGAAGAGGTGGTTTTTAGGTTCAAAACCCACTGGAGGGGGGTTTAAACACAAAACCCCTCTTGGCTACACTCATAGAATCTGGTCACTGATTTATGCTTTTTGAAGAGGGGTTTTAAAATCAAAATCATCCTTAGCTATGCTCTTGGAATTTGGAGATTGTTGTTTACATTATTTTTTGTTTTCTTTTATAGAAGAGGGGGGTCTAACTGCCAAATCCCCTAGAAGGGGATTTTAAACTCTAAACCCCCCTTGGTTTCGCTGGGGCGAGTGATGGTTTAATATTAATATCTCAACTAAAATAAACAAAATCTAAGCAAAAAATCTGTTACAAAAATCCTTCCCCTCACCTTTGGGGGGGGGGGGGGAACCCCAAGGAACCCTCCCCCCGGCTAAGTCCATGTCTGGGAGGTTTTCTGTGCTGCTTTTAGGCGCTCAGCAAACACAACTTTGCTCAATAGGGATTATAACTCGAGCCCACGTGATAGGTAGCCAAACGACTCTTGCCACTTGCGACACATCCTACACCGTATAGGCCTACATTAACCTTATAGTATTGTTGTAACTCTAGGGTAGGCACTCAACGTAAGGCTAACAACTCAACACAGTTTAACAGGAAATAAATACAGGTGTTTATTAACTAGTACAAACACAAAACATCCTTCAGCTTCCTTGGAGTCTTGCTACTAATTTACCAGTCCTTTAGACAGCAACCCGAATAACCCGAATGTGGACCAACGACAGCCTTCTCCGCTTCGCTCCAGGTCCCTTCTACAACCTTCAGGCAGCACAAAAGCTGGCTTCTTAGTTTCCAAACATTCAGACTCTTCACAATCCCTGATGCACTGTTATTCTCTCTATCCTAGTGTCTTCCTGTTTACGTTCAAGAGTGCGCTAGTGCGCACCTCAAGCACTGGTGCAAGGCAGGGTTACAACACTACCCCCACTTTAGTCTTCTCGTCCCGAAAAGAAACATGTTCACGGTTGATCAGTGCAGGTGGAGGTCGGTCAGTGGAAGTCACAGATTGCATGGAGCGTGCTCCGCACAAAGTGATCCACACTGCTCTCTGCAGGTGCCGTTTTCTCCTTCTCCAGTTGACCAAGTTTCTCTCTACACGATGTCGCAAACGTGGCCTCTACATCCTGGCGGTTGTCGCTGGTGTCAGCCACCTGACACCTAGAGTGGTAGTGACAGCTCTTGTTGTTAATGCAGTTGACTCATAACTGCGCTTCATCAGGCCCTTTCTAAGGATGACTCGTAAAAGAGCTGTAGTCCCACATGAAGCCACGCTGTTTAAGAAACTGTCAGCCTTAGCCGTCTCAGGTAGAATTGTCTGTTAGGCACCTTTACAACGTTTCAGGTGCAAAAGTTCATCAGCTGCAGGGTTCTTCTGACCACCTTCAGGGCCTCTCTCGCTGGTGAAAACAGAAGTATCGAAGTTCACTGGTTTCAGACCCTGTTGATGGATTTCTTGACATTTGCATTCCCTTCGTGAAGCACCGCATGTACAGTTGTTGCTTACAGCCTGAATGCAACAATCAAAATTCAAGTTCCCCTCGTAAGCACTGGCAGATCGATAGTGGTCCAAAGTGACAGGCTCTAAGGCAGGCTCAAAGTTGTCCTGCTCTGTCCGGGTCGTTGTGGCACTCAAAGCTGGTACAGCAAAAGTTTCAGTCGCGTAGCAGACTTCTTCTATTGCTTCGACTGTCTCTTTCTGTTCATCTTTGTGCTTCTTGTTAAGATTGACGCATTCTTTGTAACTATCAGTACAGCCAGTCCTGAATGAGTAACGGTTCATTGTTGTTGAATGATGTTGGACTCCTCTCTATTAAAGGATTGATCTGGCCTTGCAAGTTAAGTATCAGTTTGTCCATAGAATGATTCATCGAATCCTGGAAAGTACAAAGTTCACGTAACCTGTTCTGCATGGTGTTCTACCTCAAACAGGTAGGTCTCGGGATCCTCCCCTTCATCAACCATGTTCTGTCGAAGACTAGCTCTCATCTTCTCTTTGACACAGAAGATCCTCAGCTCCAGGTCCCTTCTACAACCTTCAGGCAGCACAAAAGCTGGCTTCTTAGTTTCCAAACATTCAGACTCTTCACAATCCCTGATGCACTGCTATTCTCTCTATCCTAGTGTCTTCCTGTTTACGTTCAACAGTGCGCTAGTGCGCACCTCAAGCACTGGTGCAAGGCAGGGTTACAACACTAACCCCACTTTAGTCTTCTCGTCCCGAAAAGAAACATGTTCACGGTTGATCAGTGCAGGTGGAGGTCGGTCAGTGGGAGTCACAGATTGCATGGAGCGTGCTCCGCACAAAGTGATCCACACTGCTCTCTGCAGGTGCCGTTTTCTCCTTCTCCAGTTGACCAAGTTTCTCTCTACACGATGTCGCAAACGTGGCCTCTACATCCTGGCGGTTGTCGCTGGTGTCAGCCACCTGACACCTAGAGTGGTAGTGACAGCTCTTGTTGTTAATGCAGTTGACTCATAACTGCGCTTCATCAGGCCCTTTCTAAGGATGACTCGTAAAAGAGCTGTAGTCCCACATGAAGCCACGCTGTTTAAGAAACTGTCAGCCTTAGCCGTCTCAGGGAGAATTGTCTGTTAGGCACCTTTACAACGTTTCAGGTGCAAAAGTTCATCAGCTGCAGGGTTCTTCTGACCACCTTCAGGGCCTCTCTCGCTGGTGAAAACAGAAGTATCGAAGTTAACTGGTTTCAGACCCTGTTGATGGATTTCTTGACATTTGCATTCCCTTCGTGAAGCACCACATGTACAGTTGTTGCTTACAGCCTGAATGCAACTATCAAAATTCAAGTTCCCCTCGTAAGCACTGGCAGATCGATAGTGGTCCAAAGTGACAGGCTCTAAGGCAGGCTCAAAGTTGTCCTGCTCTGTCCGGGTCGTTGTGGCACTCAAAGCTGGTACAGCAAAAGTTTCAGTCGCGTAGCAGACTTCTTCTATTGCTTCGACTGTCTCTTTCTGTTCATCTTTGTGCTTCTTGTTAAGATTGACGCATTCTTTGTAACTATCAGTACAGCCAGTCCTGAATGAGTAACGGTTCATTGTTGTTGAATGATGTTGGACTCCTCTCTATTAAAGGATTGATCTGGCCTTGCAAGTTAAGTATCAGTTTGTCCATAGAATGATTCATCGAATCCTGGAAGGTACAAAGTTCACGTAACCTGTTCTGCATGGTGTTCTACCTCAAACAGGTAGGTCTCGGGATCCTCCCCTTCATCAACCATGTTCTGTCGAAGACTAGCTCTCATCTTCTCTTTGACACAGAAGATCCTCAGCTCCAGGTCCCTTCTACAACCTTCAGGCAGCACAAAAGCTGGCTTCTTAGTTTCCAAACATTCAGACTCTTCACAATCCCTGATGCACTGTTATTCTCTCTATCCTAGTGTCTTCCTGTTTACGTTCACTAGTCCGCTGGTGCGCAACTCAAGCACTGGTGCAAGGCAGGGTTACAACAGTATGAATGATGAATAAAATGTTACATACAACTTAATTTTATTTTTGAAATCTCTTAATATTGGAAAAAGTAAAACATTTGAAGTCAATCTAAAGAACTTCTTGGGTTTTAGTTCTATACTTATAATACCCGCATTCAGATTACAATTCAGACCTCTTATATATGAAGTATATATTACTATATAGCTCGTGTAGGGGTATAATTCAATTAGTAGGGTGTAACTTAATGAATAAGATGTTACCTATGATAATCATTTAATAGTAGTTTAGTACGACAAACGTAGAAACAACAAAGAAACACTGAGTAATAATATGTCATAGAATTTATTTATAAGCCTATCATGTGCAATATAAATTATTCTCAATAATTAGTGTTAATAGGTTTAAAATGCACCAAACACATAGAGATGGGTAACTTACATCTAAATCATATGTAATTAGTCAACGAAAGACATTACCCCAAATGACCCCAATACAATACATGAGAATACATCCCTCTCAAAACAGTTCTGACCAAGACCAGATCAGCACACCAACTGACTAGACTGACCACTGGATACGTTATTAACCCCCCTTGTAAAGCCCGTGATAAAACACTTCACAACTCACCACTAATAAAATAAACACACACACAATCTCACATCTTACACACTCCTGTTCTTGACAGTCAACAACGATACGTTTAGACACAAACGTATGAATATTCTTATATTTGATTGAAGTGGTTTTACAATGTATTAATTGACGACTCAAACATGGAGAACAATTTAAGCAACAACAACAACAAAAATAAAGACCTTCATCAACAGATGTCTGAGGAATATCTTAAAAATTCACCGGTACGACAAAATAGAAAACAACAAATTGTGAGAGATGAGTGACAGAAAAATATAGAGGTGCAGATCTTAGAGAGAAAGTGGAGATGGATTGATCACACCCTTAGAAAAGGTACCAACAACAGAGCTAGACAGGCCTTAGAGTGGAACCCCCCAGGGAACAAGACGTAGAGGAAGACCAAAAAGAACATGGCGACGCAGTGTAGTAAAGGAAGCCGAGAAGACAGGAACAAACTGGGAAGCCATTAAAAAAGTAGTAAAAGACTGTGGAGAGTGGCATGTTTTGAATGAGGCTCTATGTTCCACGAGGAACGCAAAGGCAAGATGATGATGATGAATTGGCGACTCCCTTCATCTTTCTTAAAAAAATTCCAATGCAGTCGATAACTGTTTCAATTGAGTTTGACCCTACTTAGCTAATATTGCAATTCGCAGAGTCATGAACTTTAAATCTATTTTTTTTTTACTGATTTCTAGCCTAGTAGATTGAAAAGGTAATTCATATCACATCATGTAAGCTTACTGTTAATCTCATTGAATGTAGGAAACAAGTCTGTTCAATAGGCAATGTCCGGTTTCCTCTGATTAAATTTCGATTTAAAATAAAACCTTTTTGACAACCATCGAACTTTAGTGTGAATAAGCAACTATTGAATGTTGTCGTCATTTTCCAAACACATTTGAGCAAGAAATCGTGTTAAAGTTGCTTCGGTTAATTGCGATGCTAACAAATTGAAGATATTCATGCAATACACCACTTAGATTTTTAGCTGTCGGTGGATTACTCACGGTATTTCTAAAACTCCAGGTACACCATCCACAGCAGGACTCTGCCATCAGTAACGGCCTTAAGGGGTGGCAACTGGCAAGTGGGGTAACCGCCTCAGGCCCTGCGATCGGAGATTTTATTTTAACGATTTCGAAAACTAAATAAGTTCTCATAAACTAGGACTTTTTACTCAATATTTTCTCAGTATCTGTATGATACCAATTACCATAATTTAAGCTCTTAACATACGTTTTTGGTTTCGAAATACCGTTCAGTTTCGGTAAAGACCGCATCTTATGAACTGCCGAGGCTATCATCGTTTAACAGTTCACCTAGGCATCAATATAAACACGTAGGTGGAAGGAACCCATCCAAATCGTTTATTTTGTATATAAACATCGACGTCCAATCAGATTTTTATTAGTAAAACGTGTAGTGATCAAGTTAAAACCTGTTGCAGAGTCATGAAAAAATTGTAGGTATAAGAAAGAGTCATTTATATGATTTGTAGTAGCATAAATGTAACTTTGTAAAATTGATTTTTAATAAAATTCAATAAACAAATATACAGTGTTTTCTTGACTTTGGTGGGTGATACGTTCTAAGACCAAATGCGAAGGTCAAATTTTCTCTGTATTTAATTTCATATACGTATACTACTTAAAACCTCTAGATAATCGTTTCCCATTCCATTAACTTTTACACACTGTAGGCCTACTTTTTAAAAACTCATTAAATGGTTAGTAATTTTTAAATGTGTCATACAGCACTGTTATGTCGCATTATCGTATAAAAAGAATTGGTACGTTTTGTGGACATATCAGATTCAAAAGTTAAGGTACTGGACACTTAATCGAAGTTCTAGATTTTGACGATAGGAAAGAGTTTGTCAGAGGTTCTTCTCGCGTTGGTCTGGACATCATAAATTGCCGTGGCAAGGGATGCGACAATGGTGCAAACATGAAGGGAAAGCAGCAAGGAGTTCAAGTGCACATTATTCGCATGAACAGTTGAGCTTTTTACTATACTAAAATTACTATAATTGTTAGCAGGTTCAGGAAGCGCTGGAGACCATTCTCTGCTCAACATAGATTTATAACAGTAGGCAGATGTTAGCGCTACTGGGTGGGCTCAATCTGTGCACCTCGGTCTGCGACCAAGGGGCTAGAGTCGCCTTTAGAAGCAACCAGACTAACTAAAAGTAAGCAAGAACAATAACTTTACTTGATTAAATAAGACAAAATGAAACTTTATTTACATACAAAAAAATCAATAATAAAATATAATGTATACACTAAACCCAAACAACTAATACTAATCCAACCACTAACTAAAACCCTCTAGTCTAGAATCTACAATATTCTACAACTAGTCCCAGCCAGCAAAGCTACCTGTTCAGGCACGGGCTGAGTTATGGGCCCGCACGGGGAACCGGATAGTCGTGCGGGGCAGTTTTTTCCTTTCCTACCCCGTCATGCGCCCATTCAAAACCCCCCTTAGATGAATGGGGCCCGTAAGTAGCAGGGGATGGAGAGATTCGCCCCATTGTTTCACTGCTGGGCGTCGGCTGGCGGTCTGAATTTTGCGTAATACAGTTAAGGTCCCACCACCTTCCCCCTTCTCGTCCTACTGGCAAGGAGTGCCCTCCCCGCCTCGCTCTTATCTCGGACGAGACCGTCGGCCAGGAAACTCGTTGCGTAATGAAATTCAAGGGGAGACAAAAAAAAAAGAGCTCAATATAATTGATTCGGATAGTCTCCCATTTCATTATAAACACAATAAACTCATTGAATGTTTTGTTATTTTTTTATATAAACTTTTTATTGCTTCGTTTTTTTTTTTTGTTTTTTTTTTTTTGTTGTTTTTTTTTTTACATTAAAATATTTCGTTTTAATATATATGTATATAGCTATGAAATAAAAACAAGTGTTTTATTGTTATACAATACATAAGGACGATTCTTTTGATTTAATAATTTTATTTACATATTTAATGAAAACTATATTTTTTGATATTTATTTTTTTTTAATTTATCAGAAATTTTTTTACGAACAATATAAAAACTGATGTAAAAGCTGCATACAATAACTGTATCCCTGATAGCAAAATTTTCGGGCCCGGTAAGGACCCCCAATTGGGCCTGCCCATACTAACCACATGGGCCTCAATTGGGGGAAGAACTCGGCCCTTAAGGTTAAGTCTGGGCTCAGTCAGTGGCCCCAGAAAATCCCCTTGTGAAATCCGTGTGGGACCAGTAAGGGAAAGGACTTGTGGGCCCCAATAAGGCTATAGATACTTGGCCCTTTGGGAAGAATTAATGAAAGCCCAAATGGGGCCCTTAGGGGTCGAGTCTGGGCGAAATCAGAAGGCCAAGATGACGCCGTGATGGAAACCTCATGGGGCCAGTACGGGGAAAACATTAAGGGGCCTGAAAGGGCTTAACACATGGGTTCGATTTGGGGGATGAACGTTGGCCCAAACGGGTGCCCTTAGGGCTGAGTCTGGGTCCAGTTAGGGGGCCCAGATGAAGCCCTGATGGAAACCTCATGGGGCCAGTACGGGGAAAAAATTGAGGGGCCTGAGAGGGCTAAACTCATGGGCCCCATTTGGGGGATGAACGTTGGCCCAAACGGGGGCCCTTAGGGCTGGGTCTGGGCTCAGTTAGGGGGCCCAGTTGAAGCCCTGATGGAAACCTCATGGGGCCAGTACGGGGAAACATTGAGGGGCCAGAAAGGGCTAAACACATGGGCCCCATTTGGGGGATGAACGTTGGCCCAAACGGGGGCCCTTAGGGCTGAGTCTGGGCTCAGTTAGGGGGCCCAGATGAAGCCCTGATGGGGCCAGTACGGGGAAAAAAATGAGGGGCCTGCTAGGGCTAAACACATGGGCCCCATTTGGGGGATGAACGTTGGCCCAAACGGGGGCCCTTAGGGCTGGGTCTGGGCTCAGTTAGGGGGCCCAGTTGAAGCCCTGATGGAAACCTCATGGGGCCAGTACGGGGAAACATTGAGGGGCCAGAAAGGGCTAAACACATGGGCCCCATTTGGGGGATGTACGTTGGCCCAAACGGGGGCCCTTAGGGCTGAGTCTGGGCTCAGTTAGGGAACCCAGATGAAGCCCTGATGGGGCCAGTACGGGGAAAACATTGAGGGGCCTGCTAGGGCTAAACACATGGGCCCCATTTGGGGGATGAACGTTGGCCCAAACGGGGGCCCTTAGGGCTGAGTCTGGGCTCCGTTAGGGGGCCCAGATGCAACCCTGACAGCACCCTCATGGGGCCAGTATGGGGAAGACATTGAGGGGCCTGAAAGGGCTAAACAAGTGGGCCCCATTTGAGGGATAAACGTTGGCCCAAACGGGGGCCCTTAGGGCTGGGTCTGGGCTCAGTTAGGGGGCCCAGATGATGCCCTGATGGGGCCAGTACGGGGAAAACATTGAGGGGCCTGAAAGGGCTAAACAAGTGGGCCCCATTTGGGGGATGAACGTTGGCCCAAACGGGGGCCCTTAGGGCTGGGTCTGGGCTCAGTTAGGGGGCCCAGTTGAAGCCCTGATGGAAACCTCATGGGGCCAGTACGGGGAAACATTGAGGGGCCAGAAAGGGCTAAACACATGGGCCCCATTTGGGGGATGTACGTTGGCCCAAACGGGGGCCCTTAGGGCTGAGTCTGGGCTCAGTTAGGGAACCCAGATGAAGCCCTGATGGGGCCAGTACGGGGAAAACATTGAGGGGCCTGCTAGGGCTAAACACATGGGCCCCATTTGGGGGATGAACGTTGGCCCAAACGGGGGCCCTTAGGGCTGAGTCTGGGCTCCGTTAGGGGGCCCAGATGCAACCCTGACAGAACCCTCATGGGGCCAGTATGGGGAAGACATTGAGGGGCCTGAAAGGGCTAAACAAGTGGGCCCCATTTGAGGGATAAACGTTGGCCCAAACGGGGGCCCTTAGGGCTGGGTCTGGGCTCAGTTAGGGGGCCCAGATGATGCCCTGATGGGGCCAGTACGGGGAAAACATTGAGGGGCCTGAAAGGGCTAAACAAGTGGGCCCCATTTGGGGGATGAACGTTGGCCCAAACGGGGGCCCTTAGGGCTGGGTCTGGGCTCAGTTAGGGGGCCCAGTTGAAGCCCTGATGTAAACCTCATGGGGGCCAGTACGAGGAAAACATTGAGGGGCCTGATAGGGCGAAACACATGGGCCCCATTTGGGGGATGAACGTTGGCCCAAACGGGTGCCCTTAGGGCTGAGTCTGGGCTCAGTTTGCCTCTAGTTTCTCTTTCTCTCTTTTCTCCCTACTGACAAGGAATGCTCTCCCGGTCTAGCTGTTATCTCAGACGAAACATAGAAAGTTATTACGTAACATAACTCGAGGGGAGGTAAAAGAAAAAAAAGAAAACCATGACTTTGATATGTTGGCTCGGATAGACTCACTTAGATTATTAATACAAACAATATTGCTGTTTTTTAATTATTTTTTTTTCATAAAAATGTGTATAGGTTCCTATATGTTTTTCTTCTTTTTTTTTTTCGTTCTTTGCATTTAATTTAAAGTTATAGAATGCTGATTTCTAAACTGTGATAATTGTATCTTACATTATACTTTATTAAATAAATTGGATTGTAGGTCATTTTTAGGTATAACATTCAATGTCATTAAGTCAAAAAGTGATTTATATTATATATTTTATTTATTCTTCTCACAGTAGTTTGATCAAAACGTTTCTACTATAACGACATATATATGGGATATTTGTGTGTGTGTGCATGTTTGTTAGCGCGCGTGTGTATGAACTATGCATGTTATATGCCAATTTAAAATTTCTAGATCTAATATAGTACGTGACACTTTAGAGAAAAAAGGGTCATTGCCTAGCTCCAAGATTTTTCATGAGATGGCTAGATACAAATGTGCGATTAATATGATGTCGAGTGTTTTGATTTTTTCGAGTAAAAAAAAAAGCAACTTGTGACTTTACAACACTTGCTGTAAATGGACCTTCACTTAGGCATCATTTTGACTTTGCTCATGTAATGTAACACCCCTGTGACCATATTCGCACTCCCTCTACGTCTGTCTGACCCTGGTGATCTCTTTTATAGCCCTCCTCTAACTTAACTCCCCTTTCTTTTTTTTTTTTTTTTACCCACTCTGCTGGATTTCTCGATTTAACACCTAATGAAACGCTAGACAAAATGACGCGTCTCGAAGTAATAAAACTGAATCTGTCGTTCTTGTAGGTTTCTATCATTGCGGAAGGTACCGGTATTTACTGACTTGTCATTGATATTTAGGGTTATGTATTTTCACGTCTACCTCAAGAAATAAATAAATAAATATATATATATATATATATATATATATATATATGTATATTTAGTTTAACATAGAAAATAAACAGATTCAGTTAAACAAGCACAGCATTGGTTTCTTTTTTTTTTTTTTTACGTTTTAGCTGTAACATGTATTAAATATATTTTAACCATTCATACTACAGATCTGATTTACTGTAATTGTGTATAGTTGCACTGTTCAATTAGATTTCAAATAAATAAATTATTTGCAATTCTTATTGCATCTTCTGGTAATAAGCCGATTTTAAAAGTTTTAATGTAGCCTATAATGCTAGTTTCCAGTACCGGTAGATATTTTTAATGTAAACAAACTTTACACAAGCAAAGAATATTAACAATAGGGGTTTTACCAATCTTGTTTGAATTTATTTAGTCGTTTTGAAACATGACTAATAAGAATGCTTTTATATTGATTTAAATGTTTGTCTCAGTTATATTGAAATATAGATATCAATTTATAAAGATCGAGTGCGTGTAAAATTCCTACAAATAAAGATCAGCTTAGGTTAACACGTGTTTGACGTTTTCCTTGCTCGTTGCATAGAACGCGTGCTATCAAGCAAGAAAGTACACGTGTTCACACTGATGGTCAGTAGGTCAAGGCTCACTGACTCTCACTGTAAATCTTTTTCGTACCACCTCTTTACTCGATCTTTTTGTTGACGTAATAGACCTTGTGATCTCTTTCTTTTATGAGTTACACAAATGTTTAGGTCAATAACATTCAAATATAATGAAACACGTAACTAAAACTATCTTATGATTTAAATATAATTCAAGGAATTTTTATTTTAAAGTATAAGATATAACTGGCAAGATCATGATATGAACGACAGGATTTGCTATTCAGTTTCATACATTTAAAAAAAAGTTATCTCAAAATACATGCTACATGACAGATCTAATAAACTACATTATAGGCACAGTTCGTAAATATTATCGATGACTGATTCTACGAAGATAAAGAGCATAAAAAAAAATCAAGAGGCATGCAAATGTGTTGTAGCCATAGTTGTAGACTATGTACGTGTCAGTGTTTTATCTAATATCTACTGTATACCCCATTCTAGAATATTTATGATTTAAAATATATGTAAAATTAATTAGAGTCATATTTTAAATCGTGCAATCTAACTTTGTAAGAACCATCTTCGTTAATTATAATGTCTATAATGCAATTTGTGTAAATACGGTAGTCAAGTAGATGAGGTCACGAGATGAACCAACACATCCTCACATCATTTGTTCAAATGCTGCACACTGCTATATGGTATCGAAATACTAGCGTTAATAAAACAAACAATTTAAATATTCAACAAGAGACACTACTAATACAGTATTAGAGAAGATTATAGTCCTGAAAGGGGGGGGGGGGAGAAAGACTGTGCCGCTGGTCAATGTGTAGGCTACCCGGTCACGTGGCTTACTTACAATTGACCAACCAGAGACAGGTCTACATGATAGGCTACAGCCTATTGCATCATTAAGAAATATAGCGCCAGAACCAAACACCATGACCATCCCATTCCAGTCATAGTACTCATAGATCTACTTCAAGATTGTGTTGATTTGTGATTAACTCGACTCTATTCTAACAACTTTGGAATGTGTGCGTCAAGCAAAGGTACTTTTTATTTTATTAGACAATTAGATCTACTTTATTATTTTATACTTATTTATAGAGATTAAGTCTGGATAAATTAAAGTAGATTAGATCTAGAATACTAGAATCTACATCTACATTTAATTTTTATGTCATTTTTGTTTGTGAATGTGCTTTTTTGGTATAAGTTTAAGTCTAGTCAGACTAGGCCGTCACTAGGCACAAATAATTATTTTAAGTGACTCAAGGAAAGCCGTTTGAAATAATAATTATAATCATTCGAATCCCGTGGCGTGTCTCACAGTTTATTAGAACCTTAATTAAGGCTTAATAGATTAGATTTAGAAAGTCAATTTAGAAAAGATAGTAAAACCAAATTCAACCATTAAAATTAATATTTTAAAATACGTGAGTTCTTGAGATCTATTTTCAATTTAAATGCAAAATGTAGACCTATAAATACATTTTTGTATACTTTTTTGTAGAAGCAAATCTAACAATGTTATACTACCTATACTATACTGAAACTAGTCAATAATCTTGTCATTCAATATGTTGTGCAGAATTTATAATTTATCTTTATATTGCTTATGCCTATGCCGTATGTAGATCTATGTATTTAATATTTCTCATGTGTGACTTTGATTTTAAAAAATTGAAATGTTAAAAAAAAATGATTTTCAGACTCTCGGAACCAAAGAGTGAAAGAATGATGGCATCACTATGATCACTTCTTGCTGGATCTGTCCAAGAGTCAATGAGTACAGGTATTTAATTTAAAATATAAAGTATTATTACTACTCAATTTTATTATAATTACCAATTGATTAAGTTTAAAAAAATTATTACTATACTTAGGCTACTATATTAATATTTTTTCATATTCTTCAAGGTGGACCATGTTGGAAAATAACTTTCAGTCAAGATTCAAGTTGAGACAAGAGCTCCATTGATGTTATTGATCAAACTGGTAATTTTTTTTTACAATATTTTCAAGCCAAAAATGTTGTATACAAATCTGATGATCCAGATTTCCTGAATAATTTATATTAGCAGTCTAGATTTACTTGTAAAATTTATTTAATACTTATTTTATTTTCTGTCTGCAGAACATGTTCTAGAGATACTGGAGAAAAGATTTGAGTGCAGTACAGACTCATTAATTAAAAGAAGCAGAGATAAATACAATCAGGATTGGGTATGAAGCAAAATTCCCAATGGCAAATAATGTATCACTGTTGGAAATAGAAGTGAAACTGAAGGATGAAGATTCTCATGAAAATTTGGTAAGGCCATATTATATTGTAGGATTTAGGATGTAAAATATCATTTATGTGAATAGGTACTTCGATAAACTGACCTAGATCAATTTTTTTTCTCCCAAAAAATGGCTGAAAAGTGTGTCAGCACATTTTACACTTTTTTTAGGGGTGGTCATTTCCATCAAAGTTTTAGCATCAAAGTTTTAGCATATTGTAATTGATTTGAGGACTAATTATGATTACTTTTTGTAAACATAAGATATCAGAGATCATTTTTATTTTTGAAGCCAATCTGTTAAATTTTTCTTAACAAAAGTTTATTTGAAAGTTGACATTTTTACAACTTTTTTCCTATAAAAGTTACAACAATGCTGTTTGCTACAATAATTTATCATATTATGAAATGTGTATATTTCAAATTTCATTAAATTCTCTTGGCGCACTTTAAAGATATTTGATATTAAAATTAACAAAGACAAAGAAGGGTAACATTTTCTTTTTTAAATAAAATAAAAGTGTTTATGGTTACAACAATCTCACTAATTCTGTTGAATTTAGCATGTTAATATATATCTGTGTGCTAAGTTTGAACTTTGTAGCTTTGCGCACTCTTTAGATATTAATTTTCAAAGTTGATGGTTAAAATATATTTTTAGTAACAACCAACACTGTGATTTACTGGAAATGGTCCATCTCTGTCAATCACAAGCTATTTTTAGAAGCACACATAGGAATCTTTCATTTAGATTAACTTTTATAGTGTTTGAATGCTAGATTATGGAGAGGGAATGTGTCTTAATTATAATGACTTTGTAATCTGCAAATTTTAAAGTAAAAAGTTTAATTACTTTAAAAAATAATATTAAATATTACAATTTTTTTTTTCAAATTTTTAGCTCAGCGAACTAATAATTTTTTTTTTTCTGTGTGTTGTTTTTTTCTATTAATATACATGTAAATTAATAGTTAATAAATAAGTATTATATTTTTAAAATGATGAGCTATTATTGCACAAAAATTGAAGTAAAAAATCTTTTAATAACTTCTAAAAAAATCGCAAGGTTTCTTTTTTATTTTATTGTCCGAAGCAAGAAATTTGTCATTTACAGTCTAATTTTTAAAGCATTTAAATTAAGGCATTTTAAAATGATTAATTGCCAGTGCTCTACAAAAAGGTTAAAACTGTTTTTTTATGAAGTTTATGAAAGTTATAGTAGTTATAGTCATTAAATTTTAGGAAATATTTTTCTGCGCAGTGCTATTTTCATTTATAATTTATAAGAATTATCTATCTGATGCATATAAATAGCTATTTAAATACAGTAGAATTATAATTAAACAAAATAAAACACAATACAGATCTCTGATTTGTTTTATTTCTGATTTTTGGGCTCATATGATGATAAAATCACATATATTTTTATTTTTTGTCGAAGGCTTTTTTTATATATTAATTAACTTTTTTTCAAAGATTTTATTGCTTGGTCTTATTTTTTAAATTTATTTTAACAGAATACTGGTTAATGTAAAAGAGTGTGAAGTTTCAACCCCATATCTTTAAGACTTTTTATAATACAGTTAATTTAAGTTCAACTGTCAGTTGTTTCGGTCACAGATTTTTTATTTATTTACAAAGGCTAAAGAAGGCTAATTTTTGGCCACTAAAAAATTAATAACTTCCCTCACAATTAACTCAGCAATATAAAATTAGTATCATTGGAAAGCATTTCTCAAGCTCTATCTAACTAAATAGGTTCCATTGCATTGTGATCATTTTGAAATTTTTATTGAAGTACCTAATGTGAAACAATAATTCAGCTATTTATTTATTTATGTGTCAGCAGAATCATACTTATCTTATCTTATATATTACAGATCTATCCAGTGAAAACAGCATTAAGAGAACAATAGTATGGATTATAACTTGGCTGGACTGGACATGGCACAAACAGAAAATAAATGTATTGAATTTTCAATCCAAATTATGGATATTAGGTATGAATTTTTATTTCCATATTTTTAACTAACATAATCTTTATAATTTTTTTTTATGCCACAATTGCATTGTTACTTTTCTTTCAAATCATTTCTTGATCAAATGCTGCATCAACCTAACCTAAGAGGCTCATAAGTATTTTAATTTTTTATGAACATTGTGTGAAAACTGATAGGTCTTTATACCTCCTATAATTCGCTGTGTGGTTGTAAAATGTTTTCTCCACCATCACCAGATAACTATGTCAGTGACTTTCTATTGGTAAAACATACTACTTATACATATGATGGTAGGCTCATATTTCACAGAATTTTGAACTCCTGTTATCACTTGTTGGAACAACTGAAGCTCAATTGCATCTTGAGGGACAGATAAACAACAATTAATGTACTGTTAGTTTACGCCAAGTCACGTTTGGTATATGATACGAGTTGTAAGATTTAAAAAAAAATTATTTTTTTTTAAATTTTTTTTTTTAACTTGTGCAGGATATGTACATGTGCGAAAATACAGTAGTTAATGAAGCCTGCATACACAAATCATGAATAGATAATGTCAGCATTTTTTGGTTTGGAAAAAGTGAAAATCATTGTGTTTTTGTTTTTTGTATGTTTTATATGAACATTTCATTTTGAAATCATAGGAATATATTTTTTTTAAATTTTTTTTTTTTATGTTCTTCTTAGATTATTCAAGTGAGTTACCCAAGTCTGTCAAATAACTTAGAGAAAGTACTTGAACTTGGCACATGTGATGGCACAGAAATCGTAAAAAAAGAAGGATGATCCCAAACATGTAAAACATTTTACAAACAAACCTAATCAAAGTTTATAAATGTTTAAAAAAAGTAAGATGCACAAGCAAATTTATTTACATACTACAGATATTAGAACTAATGACTAATGGAAAAAAAAACTACCTATCTAGACTTAACAACAAAGAAATAAGTAAATATATTATTTCAAACATGTGCTGGATCTTGTTAGTTTAATAACATACTATGTAGGTGCATTACATAAAACATGTAGTGGTTCTTGGTTGTTGATTACCGGTACTGTGCTTTTTTCAAATACACATTAGTTTTGTCATATATTAATTATAAATATTTATGTTCACCATTAATTATTTCGTTCAGCTATAGCAACATAAGGAAGGCATGGTGGCTAAGTGGTTAAGCATTTGGCTTCCAGACCCGAATTAGAATCTCAGTGAAAATTGGGATTTTTAAGACACCCTAACTCTGATGGATACTGGTACCTGATTTTAGCTGGGGAAAGTAAAGACAGTTGTTTAGCTAGCCACATGACACCCTGCTTGTTAACCATTAGCCAAAGAAACTGATGGCCTTAACATCATCTGCCCTATAGATGCTAAGTTTGAAAAGGGGAACTTTACTTTTATTACAACATAAGGTTATAAGTTGACAGTTACAGATGATGTACCATATGAGCATCATTGTTGTTTACTGGCTTTTGAACAGTAGCTTGAAACATTTGCTCTTACTTACATAGAATATTTACTGTTAAAAAATTATGAATATGATAGTGCAGCTAGTTACTCTGCTCAAAATTGAAAAAAATATTTTGTTGAAATTATAAACATGAGCTACCGGTATATATAAATGTATAGTTTTCATTGTTGAGCACACACTTTTTCTTTGGTACTGGGTAACGTACATGACCTATATTTTTTTGAGATATTATCATCTAAAATTAGGCGAGGTCTTGAGAATATTTACCTCGAACAGACTCATCTTTGGGTTTTTGTGCATGTAGACCCTATTGATTAAAAAGCACCATTCTCTAATTATATTTTACTTGTTTAAATTTATATATTTATGGTTATTAATTATTCTTTGTATTTATTTTTTTAATTTTTTTTTGTAAAGTAAGCACTGGTATTTTTCTAAAAGTATGTTTCACATTTATTTCATTTTAAACAAATTAAGTCATTTACTTAATGTTCAATTATGTTCTAAATGTATGTTTTTAAAATTTCAGTGTTTATATTGCTAACATTTCACAAACTTGTTACAGGTAGCTTATTTTTGTTTTGGTCATTTTTTCTTTAGAAATACCGGTACAACATAATCTGATGTTAATTTTTACAAAAAAAAATTTGTTTCATGATTGTGAAAACAGTTTGCTTTTCAATTTACATACAGCAGACTCATACTTTGTTTAGATAATTCTGAATTACATTCTATATATAATTTATATGTTTCTGTAATGGCTATTCAAGCTTTTGTACATGTTGAAATTTCATAAATTTGGTAGCCATTATATTTTTTAAAAAATTTTATGGTATAATAAGTACTTATTGTATTTTTAAAAATATAAGCATCCATATTTTAAAAACTTATTTCTAATTTGCCATTTTAAGCAATTTGTTATTACAATTAATATTTAAATGAATATGCTTTTACTTATTTCAGTGTACATATTGCTTACATTCCACCAACTCAATACTTTTTTTGTTACTTTTATTTTTTTATATTTTTTTTACATAATTACAAAAGCCAAGTTGTTGTTTTTTGTTGTTATTGTTGTTGTTTTTATGATTGTCAAAACTGTTTGCTTTAAACATAATTTTTATACAGCACTTATACTTTCTGTAGATGATCCTGAATTATGTTCTTTATAAATTTGTTATAGATTTTCATGTTATCATTCACAACTTTTTTGTTGACTCAATGCATTTTCCATAGTATACTATAATATTATAGGATCAATTTTCACAGTTAAAATCTTTGCTACAGGTATTGCTTTTACTTTTTAAAAAAGTTTTTTAGTGTATTCCGGTATTTTTAATTATTTTTAATAGTTGCTAACATTAACATTTTATAATGCAGTAAACTATTTATTTCAACTAGTAAATTGTTTATGTAATTATTTATGTCATTTTATGCCATTTCAGCTAGAGCTCAGTGTCATTTCTTACTGGCCTCATCTGGGCCCATAACTGAACCCAGACTCAGCCCTAAGGGCACCCGTTTGGGCCAACATTCATCCCCCAAATGGGGCCCATGTGGTTAGCCCTTTCTGGCCCCTCAATGTTTGCCCCATACTGGCCCCATAAGGGATCCATCAAGGCTTCATCTGGGCCCCCTAACTGAGCCCAGACTCAGCCCTAAGTGCACCCGTTTGGGCCAACATTCATCCCCCAAATTGGGCCCATGTGTTTAGCCCTTTCTGGCCCCTCAATGTTTACCCCATACTGGCCCCATGAGGGTTCCATCAAGGGTTCATCTGGGCCCCCTAACTGAGCCCAGACTCAGCCCTAAGGGCCCCCGTTTGGGCCAACGTTCATCCCCCAAATGGGGCCCATGTGTTTAGCCCTTTCTGGCCCCTCAATGTTTGCCCCATACTGGCCCCATGAGGGTTCCATCAGGACTTCATCTGGGCCCCCTAACCGAGCCCAGACTCAGCCCTAAGGGCCCCCGTTTGGGCCAATGTTCATCCCCCAAATGGGGCCCATGTGGTTAGCCCTTTCTGGCCCCTCAATGTTTACCCCATACTGGCCCCATGAGGGTTCCATCAAGGGTTCATCTGGGCCCCCTAACTGAGCCCAGACTCAGCCCTAAGGGCACCCGTTTGGGCCAACGTTCATCCCCCAAAGGGGGCCCATGTGTTTAGCCCTTTCTGGCCCCTCAATGTTTGCCCCATACTGGCCCCATGAGGGTTCTGTCAGGGTTGCATCTGGGCCCCCTAACTGAGCCCAGACTTGACCCTTAAGGGCCCTAATTGGGCTTTCATTAATTGTCCCCAAAGGGCCAAGTATCTCTTACCCTGTTGGGGCCCACAAGTCCTTCCCCTTAATGGCCCCAAAAGGGTTTAACACTGGGGTTTTCTGGGCCCCCTGACTGAGCCCAGACTCAGCCCTAAGGGCACCCGTTTGGGCCAACGTTCATCCCCCACTTGGGGCCCATATGGTTAGCATGGGCTTGCCCAGTTGGGGCCCTTACTGGGTCCAAAATCTTTGCTATCAGGGAGTAGCCCTACAACTTTAGTACAAGCAACACTAAATCTAGAACACCCGTTCACTAAGAACAGACTACTTAATCTACAAACACTAACAAACTAACAAAACCAACTATTTGAACTATCAAATAAATTACTGGAATGGAACTTACAACACTAAACCTAAATCTATACCAAGTAACACCCAACAAACTCTAGTCTAGATCTACAATGTGCAATATCCTACAACAAACCAGTACTAACACTGACTAAATCACGCCTTACAACTCCACAACAGAGACTAAATCTATCTAGATCTAAATGAAAAGCCAAAGGCAATGGTACTAAATACAGCAGTGGTTAAAGCAGCAATAACACAGCAGTAATAATAGCCTGCAATACATAAAAGCAAAACTATAAATAAAATAATAGATTCTACTAGATCTAGATCATAAACATCATAATAATCATATTCATATCAGGGGTGAGCTGGGCACCGCCATCTTTAAATCAACATGTTAAAGAAACTGCTAACTCTTTGGACAAATATCCCATGTAGAAAATAAAATAACTACATTTAAACATAAAATATAGTTACATACAGTAAATATGACAAAAAAATAAAATATTTCTAAACTTACAGGGCGTCCCAGGTACAGAAACATTTAAAAATGGCAAGACAGACCACCCACTGCCACACAGACAGCGATGTACTTCGTACACTGGTCATCTGTTTAACTCACTAAGGGCCCCCACGCGGCTCGGCTTCCGGCCTCGCACGGGAAGCGGAACCCGTGCATGGCTCAAGGGAGCCGTGTCCTGCGACACACCGGGTGTGAATACATGATCACTTCGGATAAGGTGGGACTTCGGACAGAGGGATTGGTGAAGAGCCGATTTCTCATCCTGGCCATGGATATAAGCCTATCCTTGGTCAAGAGGTCCGTAATAGGGAACGGGACGTTCTCGGACCTTAAGGACATCTGATTCTGTTTAACTCACAGCCTGGAGTACTACCCGCCAATTACCCATCCTACCCTAAGCGGAAGTACAAATACTAATACTGGCCTAGCCTATAAAAAATAAAATGTATAAAATAGCCCTAACCCATAAAAGTAGTAAAAACAACATAGTAACCAAAATAAATCTAGCCTAATCAAGTACTAAATACCATATATACAAAATACATGTCATATAAAAATATGTCCAGGGGGCACAAGCTCACATAATCTTAACCTTATTTTTAGGAGACATGGCTTAATGCAACTCTCAAGCATTGACCTTTTTTTGGTGTCATACAGAGAATCTCTACGCTATCTGAACAGGATACTTCTGAGCAATTGTAGATCAAGCAGTTACCTCAATGGGAAAAAGACTCGAACACTTGGGATGCTACAATCTTTGGATTTCTATACAACTTGAAGAATCTTCTGACGAATTTTAGTAAAGAAATCACACGATTTGTATACGAATTTATTAGTTATGTTCATAATATATATATATATATATATATATATATATATATATATATATATATATATATATATATATATATACTTACTAATTGTTTATATTACAACCTATTTTTAGATTCTTCTTGTATGTGGCCGATTTGGTGGGGTGAGGAGGGGGCGAAGGCATCAATCCCGCCCCCACCCCTAACTTTCGAGTTGGGGGGGGGGCGGTCCAATTTATTTGTACAAATCACAGCTTGTTAACAGAATCAATTAAATATCTATATGATTAAAACTTATGTTATTGATATTTTAACCGATTTTTTATATTACGTCTTTCTCCTGTTGGCCGATTGGAGGTGTTGGCGAATACCACCTAAACCCTTTGAGTGTGTGTGGGGGGGGGGCGGTCCTTTTTTATGGAGAAATCATAGTTTGTAAACAAAATTAGTTGAATTACTATATAATTTGTATATTATGTCGCTCCCATTCTGGTATCTTGGCCTATTCGGTTAGGTGGGGGGGGGGGGGCGATTGCATCTACTGCCCTCCCCACTCTAGCCCTCTGATTGGGGTGGTGGTCCTATTTTTATTAAGAAATTATAGTTTGTGAACAAAATTAGTTGAATATCTATATAATACAAGGCACTTATTAATATTTGAAGCCATTTGTATATTATGTCTATGGTCGCACCACACTCTAATCTCTCATTTTATCATTAGTAAATAAAAAATGAAAAAGGGTTGCACCACCCATTTTGTATTTTAGTTACGAAATTACAAAATTAAAAAATCTGTCACTAATATAATTTATATCTATACTATAAAGTAGAATGTTTGGCGTATGTATGTATGTATGTATGTATGTATGTATGTATGTATGTATGTATGTAGGCCCTATGTATGTATGTATGTCCCCGTATAGAAATAAAAACCGCTTGACCAATCGTGATAAAACTTGGCAGAAATGTTCCTTGGGTACCAACTTAGACCGTAGTGTATGTATTGTAGCCCTAAAAAACAAACTTAAGACCCTCAAAAAAACAACAACAACACTCTATTACAGCTATAGTATTTTATGGATCTAGGCCATGTTAGATGGCTGCCTAGTTGTGCGGTTTGCGCGCTGGACTGTCGTTCAGATTTATCGATGGTCCTGGGTTCAAACCCTGCCCGCTCCCATCCCCCGTCGTCCTTCAACTCTGATGGAATATCCGAAACATGTAAAACATTTTAACAAACAAACAAACATGTTTACAATATTGACATGAGAAAACATAGAAAGGATTTAGATCTAGATATAATTTTAAGAAATACACTTTGCGCAGATAGTTTTTTACTTTGACACATGAAAATACAAAAGAAGTTCAATTGATTTCATTATATAATAAAATTAACCTTCAAATTTTTGTTTCAAAACCAGTTTTTTCATACATTAGTTCCTTATATCTGTGACTACAGATTTCCTGACGAACATTCTTTCATTAGACACGGATCTTTCCATGCCTAGGTCTAAAACTCTAATATGATATAACTTCTCTTCGCACAGATAGTTTTATACTTAAACACATGAACATACTAATTATAGTCCATTCATTTCATATTTTGATCAAATTAACATTCAAATTTGGTTTTCTAAAGCATTTTTAATACATTCGTTTACGAAAGCTGCGAAGCCGTGTTGAGATAGACCTATATTCATTCATGAATCGCATACTAAAAATTATTTCGTTTAATTGTTTACTTTATAATCCCATTCGTTTAAAAAATCGGGTAAACCCGTTTTAATTGTACTATTAGTCTATCGCTCTTTTCTTTTTTAATAGATATGTAGGCCTATGTATCGGCTGCGGGTAAACTCATTTTCGCAAAACTAATTTTATTTTCGTAGCGAAAGAGAAAAAACCTGAAAGGATCATTAGCTAAGTTTAACATACATCTAAATCCAATCCACTAGATCAGTAAACACAAACTTAGACCCGCAGGCCGCGGGTAATGACAGGCTAGTATGCTATAAATTAAACTCTAATATAGAGTCCCTATTCTTTAATGCCAAACGTAATCATTAGCAGAAATTATAAAAAGGAGCGAGGATTAATCGTTTTCACTCTACCGCCCCTCCCCTTTTCGGACGAAAACATGACATGAAACAGAATAGTCAAATATGGTGACAGAGTTTATGTAATTGCACATGAATTTATCATAATTATTATAAGAAAGACATTGTTTGTGGAAAATTTAGAATTCATAAGAAATTTTTCAGTATAAGAGTAACAATTGAGATGAGTTCTGAACCCAAATATTTTCTTCCTAGTCACATTTTTCCAACCTTGAATCAATCTGATATTTTTGGGACATAACTCAAAATTTATGCTTGAATCCTAAAAAATGTAGAAACATTAAAAAGTAGAATCTAATTGGTCCGCTTTATTTCTCCTCCAATTTCCGAAATTTGTTTGTTTAGAGCAGTGATTCCCAAAGTGGTCTATATAGACCCCCAGGGGTCTATGGGGATTTCCAAGGGGTCTACGGAAGTGAAAAATTAAATTGGGGGTCTAAGATCTGTAAATGGGGGTCTACGATATCGGATCTCATTGAAGCATGTGGTGACTTTAAATTTCATTTCCCATTAATGAGTTGTGCCTTAGTTAATCCTTTGAAGTTTAATCGAATGAATTTTTCTCTATTATAACTTTTTAAAATTGTAACATCTTATTTTAAAGCTTTATTTTATTTTGCTTCATTTTAATTTGAATTTTATCAATGAATATATATGGCCAAGAAATCACAGAAAAAAACACATTTGAGATTGATGAATCTTACAAAAAATGCAGGGGGTCTACCGAAAACTGGAAACCATGGCAAGGGGTCTACGAGACTAAAAAGTTTGGGAACCACTGGTTTAGAGCTTTGAATTCTGTTACTAAACGAAGTTACAAAAAAAGGCCTATTGAACAAATGTATCCCTTACAATTTTAAAAAATATTATTTTTCGAATATATTTTTTTTTCGGCGGCGATCCTCAAAGCCTTAATCTAAATCTGTGGGGTATCTTATCTTTTCAAGGAACGAATCGGTTGAATAATAATAATAATTTTATTTATAAAGCGCTGTTAACAAACAAAATATAGGCTTAAGGCGCTTTGATAACATTACAAACATAAACACGAGAGCTAAAATGACAAACTAATCTAAAAAAGTTTTTAACAGATAAATCTTAATGTTCTTCTTGAATGTAGTGTAGCATATTGTCTGTCTGAGATCTGAGTTTGGTCATTGGACTGAAAAAGCCCGCAGATGTAGTAAGGGCCTATAAATTCATATTAGAATATTTTTCATGTCAAACATTATTCAAAAGGTTCTTAAAAATTAAATATATTTGAGCGTTTAATCATCGTTCTGTTCATTGTCTTATGCTAACTAAAATGGCCTTCTACTATAGGTCTCGCTTAACTTGAAGATAATATTACGATAAATACGCTTAATAAAGATATACTTAGCCTACATTACGTGTGCCTCAATAGTCAATCACACTTCAGGATCGGCCGTTTTCCCAATGCTACTTTATTTTATTTAATTTGACCTGCCTTTTTAATAGGATGAATAACGAGCTGTAGATATCAGGAGATTGCGTTTCTGCAGTGAAAGAATGCAAGAAAACGATTGGCTTGAGGGCTTTGTCCCGAACCCCACTGGGGGAGCTTACAGCGCTCCCCCAGACCCCCTGGCTGTCAAGAGAAAGGCCACCAACATTACTATTATTATTTGTTTTCCTAAGATTGAGAAACACTATTTAAAAAAAAATTAATTCTCATATATATATATATATATATATATGAATGTGGGGCATCGCAGCCACGGGAAATACTGCACTCCTCACTAATTTTCGGACTCGAAGACAAGCCTTATTATATATATATATATATATATATATATATATATATATATATATATATATATATATATATATATATATATATATATATACATATATATATATATATATATATATATATATATATATATTTATATATATATGCACGATGTGCGTGCGTTTAGGGTTTACTGGGCGTTAGGGTTAGGGTTTGGAAAAAGAATCGCCCCAACCTCCCACTCCAAAGTTCTGGATCCGCTTGTGCATTTGGCAATATCAATTCAACAAGGAAATGGCCAAATTAAAAAACATTTAACACTACTTGCATATTACACTGCATCCGGCCATGCTAAACATTAGTTACTTGTAGACTAAAATAAGCTACTTAACTGTGGTATTAAAATTTACAATAATATTTCATTAGAATCATAGGATTCAATTTTAAAGGATTATCTATAATAAGTTATAGATACTTTATATTTGTTTGAGATAATTGTTAATTTTATTGATGTGAAATCAAAATTATAATCACGACCTCCTCAAAAGAGATCCACTCTCGTGGAGCCCCATTTACATGTCATAGACTCCCCCAATTCTTTTTTTCACTTTGGTAGACCCTTTTGAAGTATTCGTAGACCCCTGGGGAAAAAAAGGGGGGGGGGGATATATTGACCACTTTGGGAATCACTGATCTAGATAGATATAATCATGTCCAATGACCTCTACCACGCCTAAAAAACAAACAAACAGCATTTCATTTCCAAGCATATCATTATAAATACAATTACGAAAACCTACTATTATCTATTATAGAATATAGTTATACAACAAATTATGTTTGCGCGCTGCGAGAAAAAAAAACTAGATCTAGTCTAAAAACGTCTATAATTTTGCCTTTCCATTCATTGTTTGATCGAGTAGGGAAACCTGGCAATGCAGAACGAGGTGTGTCTCGTTGGGCCGAGAACAAAACTAAACAAAGTAATGAACCTTCTGTTTTTACTCTAGATCTAGATCTTGATGATAGGTGATGATATAGAGGTCTAGATGCTAAGTCTAAGTCAGACTAAAGTCTAAGTCTAATGATATTATAAATCTACTTAGATTTAATCTAAAACTTTCTCTACTCATCTAATCTACTCAAATCTACTGATACGTGTCGTCAGTGATACTGATTGTAACTAATACACACAGTCCCGCCCGAGGCGAGCGGGCGAGATCTTAATTTAACAGGTTAATTTAATTAATTACTTAAACTTAAAGCTAATATTCTAATAATCACTATTAATTATTAATTTATAATAAAATTATAATTAATGTAAGTGTAGAGTACAGAGCCATAATGATAATTTTAAACTTTGTTTTTCTAGATCAGATCTAGTAGGGCTAGGCCCAGCGCCTCGATCGGATCAGTCTACTCAGACTACTGTGACTGTGACTGTCTAGTAAAGTCTGTCTAGTAAAGTCTAGTATATATAATAATATATATTTATATTAGATCTATATTATAATATATTATAATAATATTATAGATAGATAGTCCTAATCTAATGACTAATACTAATTATATTAGTATTATATCTAATCAAATTTACTATTTAGAATTTTAGATCTAAATTTTGGTCTACTTCATACATTATCATCATTAAAGATCTGAGAAAAGAAGATCTAGTTTTCTAGTTCTTGATCAAAAGCAGTAGATCCAGAACTAGAATAAGCCTGCTGAACTCCTGAAGCAGTAACATTATAAATCATAAGTCGTAAATTGCGTAACTTGACTAAAACGAAACATGTGAACTGAGGCGCGCGGTACTGCGTTGGCTGAAATGCTGTTTGCGTGACTAGATCTAGAATAAGTCGACAAACAATAACATGCAAAGCCATAAAATGATAAATTGTGTAATTTGACCTATTTCCCCAACTCTAATGTCTCTAACATCCACTGTTTATAAATTGGTCTGTTTTTGTCGCCTTTGTTTTCAGAAACTGACATTGTAGTATAGTATAGATCTAGTAGGTGAGGATGGCCATTCTTGCATAAGTAGCTGAATCCTGTGTAGATATAATCTCTATAGTCTAGATATAAATCTAGATCTATCTAGTTACAATCTAGTAGGTCTAGAGTCTAGGTCTAGGCATTTAACTTCATTTGAATGTATCAAGCTCACTCCAAACATTTGCCCATTTATTCTCTATATAAAAAAAAAAACTGCAACAAAAATAAATTTTATTTTGGTAAGAAAATCATAATTTAATACAAACACCCTATTATTTTTTTTTTAATGAAATCAAACAACTTGACTTTTATACTAATGAATCAAATAAATCATCTCCAAAAACAGAATCAATTTTTGGCAAGCACATTAGCATAGACTTACAAATTTGAAATTCTTTTTTTCTTACATAAAAAGACAGTTAAATGGAAGGAAATAGGGTCAGAATCATTTGAAAATGGACACGCACATTATACAGCATGCTAGTTTCATATAATATATATTAAATATCAAAATAAAGATGTAATGACCACAAAAACATCTTAGTATATAGATCTATAGATATTAGAATTAGATCTATCTTATATCTAGCTATATAAGTTATTAAATGAGTAGATCTAAAAGATCTAGATCTATAGATTTCTATCTAGATCTTTTTTTTATCTATCTATTATGGATTTCTAGATCTAGAAGCTAGGTTTAGATTTAAATCATTCTAAATTTAGATAATCAATTTAATTAGAGTTTAAAGTAGAGAATTTAGATCAGACATCACTGGACATCAGTGTTTCCCAATCTTTCTCTTTAAAGAAACACTTCACATATTCTGAGAATTGAGCTGAACATTTAGGTTGAAGATTAGATCTAGATCTATTATTTAAGGCTATTTGTTTAAATTAAAAAAACATTTGAAGACAGACAATGAGACATAGATATAGACTAGATTCTAAGTGACCTTATAAGAATTAAATTAAAGACTAAAATTTATTACTTTGATTTCGGTTGTTATTCAAAGTTATTGAAACTTATTGACTAAAGTGTCACTAAAGCAGTGTTTCCCAAACTGTGTTCCATAGAACCCTAGCTACAATGTCATAGGAATAATTTAGTGTAGCAGACCTACCATGAAATAATCTCAAAGTAAATGGAGAAAATTATTTTTTTTTATTACTTCTTCTTGGTAAAAAAAATAAATTCTATAACACACCTATTACCTTTAAACTGATCTAGGGTCTGGTTCTCAAAATAAAACAAAGATACAAATATCAACCTTTAAATGATTTCTGGTCAAGGTCGACAAGGTCGAGTTTGTCTGAATTCTTTAGAATTCAGAATGCTTATAGTGATATCATGCCTGATCAAGAAGTTGTATAAATGCTCTTCCAGGATATAATTCCATAAAAGTGATACCATTTAAAGATAAAAAGTCATTGGACCATATATATTCTTTATAATGATAACATAATGTTTATTATGGCCAGAAACACCCTTTTTTCTTTTTTGGGGGGGAATTTTAATAAACAGGCCTCATTTTAACGATTGACCTAACATAATTTTTTAGCCAGTGAATTAGTGGTAACTGTTACAATGAAATTTCACTGCAGGCACTGCTCTCTCATATTGAACCCCCCCCCCCCCCTTTTTTTTTTTAAACTGGCCATACAGTTTTAATGATCAACCTAACATAATTTTTTAGCCTGTGAATTAGTGTAAACAACGATTACGCTCTCTCTCTCCGTCTTTTGCGCTCTGAAACCCCCATTTTGTTTTTTCACCTGTGCATCATAATTTCTCCCACATAGACTTTAGACTTAATTTGAAAAGACCAGTTTCATATTGCGCCCCCAGCGCATTATATACATGCTGTCATATTTTGAACCCATTAATTTTAGTAGCACTTTAACTTTACGCCAACAACAAAAAGTTAGTCCTTTGTACACATTCCCATTCCCATTTCTACATTTCTCTTGATATTTTGTTCCATAACTAAAAAGGAAAAAAGATAATCAATTTGGTTTTATTAATAGTAATAGTTTATTTGACCACTTTTGAATGTAGCGAAATGAAAATAGATCTAGATTTACCTTTTTAATGCTATTAGGATTAGTTGTTTCAAAGTACCATTACTTGCTCTCTCTTTCACTTTTCGTTCTCTGGAACCCCAGCATTGACTTTTGACTTGTTTTGTAAACACCCACTCCATTATGCGCACACAACACATGATTATTGACTAAAGTGTCTGTGACGGACCTCGTGTATGAGTGGCTTGTTAGATGTCTAGCGTGAAGAGGAAAAGGGTAGAAGGTTGGTAGTGAAATCAGGACTAAAATGAGAAATAAATAAATAATAATAATTAATGCTGTGATAAAATTGAGTGACACTGTCAACAAGCTTTTGACTTGTGACAGTGTCACTAAAGCAGTGTTTCCAAACTGTGTTCCTCGGAACCCTAGTGACAATGTCATAGGAATAATTTAATGTAGCAAGCCTACCATAAAATAATCTCAATGCAAAAAAACAACATTTTTTTATTACTTCTTCTTCTTCACACAAATGATTTTCTTTAGCTTCTCAGTGCAGTCTATATTATATTTCAACTGTAACCTCCCCCACACCCTTTTTTTTTTTCAACCTTTAATCTTAAATCTTTCTCTCCTAACTGATGATACCAGCGTTGATTCAACTAGAATGTGGTAAATAATTACGGAGAGAAAGAGTTTAATGCTAGCAATGTACGGTAATACACTTCTTCGTACCATTAGTCTCAGGCATAGAAAAAAATCCATTTTCCCTTTTTACATTTATCTTGGTATTTTGTTCTCTCTAAATAAAAAGAAATATCATTTTGGTGTATTACCGTAATCATTTATTTGACCCCTTCTGAATGTACAATTATTTGACGTAATTTATTTTTTCTTAAACAATATCTGGAACAACTTTATAGGTAATAAAATATAAGTCAGTATAGAGATTTTCATTTAGCATTTATATGCTATTTATTTTAAAAATCCAGAACAACTTATTTTTGATAATGAGGTTTTCCAACATTTAAGCAAGCAAATTAAATGTAATACAAGTTAGAAGAGCAATACCAAACATTTGTAGGCATTGATTTGTTTTTCACAAAAACATTTGAAAAAACCTATTATAGATACTTAAAACTATTGCAATATTTTGAAATGAAAATTAAAGTTTAAATTAGATTTTCACTAGCTTTTAGTGTTTTTTTCTAATCTAAACATGATGGACAGACAGACCAACTGACAAAAAGCACAAAATTACGAGTTTTTTATCCTGATGGGGGCACTAAACAAAAACAAAAAAAAATCTGATTATTTAAAACTTTTTGAATGAACTAGTTTAGTACCATGTTTTGCATAGGCCGTCATGCTACTGCATGAAAGTCGCTGCATAAGAAGTCCATTTTAAAAAAATGTGCGTAAAATTTTCATACAAAGTGCATTCTTAGCCTTTATAAACAAACATAAATGTTTTAGTTTAATTTTAGTAGCTTAGTTTACCAGAAAAAAACACAGTTAACTATTTATATTTGTTGTGAAACATTTCTTGTACATTTTATAAATATATTTGACTAAGTGATACTTAAAATACACAAAAAATTATCTTTTTTGTTAACATATTGTAAACATAATCTCCCATACATTTATGTATTGTTTTAGAATTAATATATTTTTATGAAAAAATTGCTTGCATAATTAATTTTGTAAACTAAACGGTTTACTTTTAGAAAACAAAATTAGCTGTTCCACCAAAACTTTGCAAGCCACAATGCATGGTGAAATAATATATTTAATTTCTTTTCTAGTTTTTGAGATCTGAGTGTGATAAACGGACATTTTGCACAAACATAATAGCGGCTTTTTCTCTTACGGGGGCAGCTAAAAAATCTTCATAATATTTTCTTAATGTTCTTTTTTTCAAGGTCTTTTTCAAGGTCCATTTTCATAGAAAGTAATAAAAATATTACCTTCAATAACTTTTGTTTTTTTACACATACAGTAATTTAAACTAGTATAAATATTTATGCTGCAACAATAAAATGTTTAAAATTATTCTGATTCATTTATCATTGAATGACACTTATAGTAAAAGATAGTAACTATCCATGACAAATTGTGTACAATGTCAAATTTTTTAAAACAAAATATATATTTTTCTGATGGTCTCCAAGTAGATCATGACCCACAGGTTGAGAACCCCTGGTCTAACTAGATTTAGAATCTTAGAATGGAATTCAATTTCTTTTAGCCTAAACTGGCTAAACTAAAGTAAATGTAGCATTAGTCAGTAAAGAGTAATTATTTGACATACTATAGTATAGATCTAGATCTCTAGTAAAGACAAAATTTTTTAAAGTGCTACACTAAAATTAACTTTTTAAAGTGCTACACTAAAATTAGCGTTGTTGAGTCTTAAATGTACAATGTAATACTGGATGACCTCTTTGTAGACATAGCATTTATTACATATTACAGTCTGGAGACTTGACAGCATCAATCACAGGAACTCTATCAGACATCACACATGATAACTTAACTCCTCAATATAGATTATGACAATTATTTACTAAACTCTTATTTTCTCATACGCCCATACTTCCGGTCATTCAAAACTATTGCTAAGAATTCATATTTTCATGCTCTGTGTTCAACAAAATTCACAAAAAAAATAAAACAAGGTACATTAAGCTTGACCACTATTTTATCTACAAGAAGAAGTTATGACAGTTTTAGTGGTGAAATTGAGCCTTATTTGATCTGTTTTCTAAAAAACAAATTGTGACTGAAAAAAAAAGAACTTTTACAAAATAATGCCATAACTTTTAAACCGTCAGAGATATATTGATGAAATTTTTATCAGACCTGCATGATTATATACTAATGCTTACCTTACTTTCAAACATGAGATACAAGCTGACAATTTTTTTCTTTAGTCATTAAAGTGGAGTTACGTCAGGTGAAACAACAGAAAAAGAAAGTACATTTTCACATTTAAAAGGCTATAAGTTTTTAACTAAGAAATAAATTAATAAAATTTTCAATAAAAGTGCATGATTATTTGTTGATACTTATTTTGTTCTTCTACCTGGTTTAGAATTTAACAGCTACTGAAGTCCATGTTTAAATATTACTCAAGTAAAACTTAATTATCAAAGTTAAAAATGAAATTTTAAGTCAGAGATGTTGCTTAATCTTTTAATAAGGACCTTTAAAAATGTATACAGCTTTCGTTAGAGGCGCCTGCAACATTATTGATTCAGGACTTTTGAAGAAGACGTGTCTAATCCTGCTTGTAACATAATGGTTTTAGTTTTCCTAACTAGTACATTGTTATGCTGACGACTTATTGTGTGACCAGAAATAAAAAAGTTTGTGGCATAATGTCTTACAAAACACAAAGATGATATTAAACCATCACATCCATTACAGATGTACAATCTGTTCTAAATAACAATATTTAAAAAATAATGTGCATGTTGAAATATCTTGCTTTAGTTGTACTAGTGTCTTTTACTAGAAAAAACATAGTTATCTTTTTTTTTTATGTAGACAGCAGTAAAAAAAAAACAACAACATGTAATTACTATGCATTATTTGAAATCCTTTTTCTTTTTTGTTTTACCACAGTATAAAACTTGTACCTGATTTGAAACAATGGTCTTAATACACAAAAGACTAATAGCATTGTCTGTGTTCATAGCCATCATCGGTGTTGGTCTTATTGTAGCAGCATTTGCTACAGACAATTGGATTCATTCAACTCCTCGAGCAAATGAAACAATGAGAAGAAATAATTCTTCTGGGACAGCAAGTGGATTTACTGCTAATGTCACATTTGGACTATTCACAGGATACAAGTCTATAGACTTTGGGATTGGACCAAGATCTTACAATTTAATAAGTTAGTATTATATCTATTTATAACTAATTTAACTTTTTATTTGGATGAATATTGAATCCTTATATTAGATATGTCTCTTAGCATTCTAACAATATCATCTTTCACTTATATTATCTATGGCTATGGCCTCTCTCAGTCGTGAAGCGACTATGGATCATCTCATGGAAATGAGAATGGAACGATGTCGCCCACACATCAGTGCCAATTCAGCATTGCCAATTCAGTTTGGGGTCAGCCGCATTGCAGGTTCTGCCAGGGTGTAGCACTTGGTGCTGCAAACTGCCTTAGGGTCGCCAGCTCCTGATTTTTCCTTAGGGTTGACTCCCGAAGCCTTTCCCATAATTGAGCATAGCTGCAAGGCGACAGAGGTTTGAATTCAGAGTTTTCCTTCTCCTAGGTGGGTAGCCAGCCATGGCTAATGAGCCCCTCCTGCCTGAAGCTTACTGGTTAAGGTGCCAGTTAATCGCCTTTTCCCACCTTCTCCTGTTAGTGAGACCATTTCCGCCGGACTCAATATCTGAGCCACATTTGAAAGCCAGGAGTTGAACTGGATGTCAGAGGCTATTTGAGACCCATGCCATTAGGAAGTATTTTACAGGTAGTGGAGTGCTTACATCCATTACCACTTCTGGCAATGACAACCTTGGTGGAGCTTCAATTATAATCTTATGGAATTTGTCGTGTCTTGCTATTTTGGATAATAAATTTTAAATGTTATAAATAGTTATAATTTCAGATTTTGAAGACAAATTTATCACTGATCTGCTTTTTGTTTACATTTTGATTTTCAAGATATGGTCTACGTTCGTTAAGCAATGAATACAGTAACATAGAATGAAGAATAAAAATATGGAGATGATTTTCCTATATCTTTTTATATATACATAGCTCAGTGTTTCTCAAACTGTGTGCCGCGGCTCACTAGTGTGCCGCCGAAGATTTGCAGGTATGCCGCGGGAGTTTTCAGAATGCCACACGTGCGGCGTTACACAGGTCTGTCTACTATTAAATTTTTTCATTTTACGTTGCGATAACATCCCCACTTGTAATGATCAGTAATAGTAGTGGATCGCTCCATAGTGATGGAAAGGGGTGTTAGCTATTCAGGTTATGGAATTTTCCACTATACATATGTTATTATAATGACTGAAAAAAAAAGACTTTGGATTTTCTATCCATGACGAGATCTGATGGGTTAAGGTGACATTTCTCTGTGATTTATTTGACAAATTAAATACATTGAATTTAAGTCTTCAAGGACCATCGGAAACCATCATCACTGCATCCTCAAAACTAAAGTCATTTGGTGAAAAATTGTCTTTGTGGCAAAGTAAGATCTCGAAAGGACTGCTTTCCTACTTACAATGAATGTGTTTCAAATAAAGAAATCACCTCCGAAATTATGGACACTTTGACACACTTGCAGTCAGCATTGCAGCATTACTTTCCAACAGTTGGAAGTAAAGAGTATGGATGGGTCAGCTATCCGTTTGGAAACAATGAAGCTACAAATCTGACAACTGAAGAAGCAGAGCAGCTCATTGATTTAAAAAACGATGCAGTTCTTAAGTCAATTTTTGCCGAGACAAGCCTGGATGTGTTTTGGATTTCAATCTAGTTATATCCGGCAATCAGTTTAAAAGCATTCTTCCATTTGCATCTTCATGGTTTTGTGAGTTGAGATTTTCAGCACTGACTGAAATCAAGTCTAAGAAAAGAGAGAGGCTTCTTACAATAGACGATGAAATGCGAGTTTGTTTGTCGACTCTGGAGCCTCGTTTAGATCGCATTTGCTCTCAAAAACAGGCACACCCTTCACATTAAATGTAATACTCAAAAACAGGTCAAGTCTTTTTTTCTTTTTATTATAAAACAACTGTTGCTCTTCGTGGTGTGCCGCGAAATTTTTGTAGTTTTTTTACTGTGCCGCCAGACAAAAAAGTTTGAGAAACACTGACATAGCTAATCAACAATGCTAAATTTTGTAACCAGATACACTAAAATCTAGCAATTTATTTTTATCACCATAGATGAAAATCTTGAATATTGGTTGGTAACACATTGATCTTTACATTTTAATTAATATTAGTATTTTGGCAAGATACCAGAGGACTATTGAGCCTAAGATTCAAATATGATGGTAGACCACCTTCCCCCCTCCCAGGGTTTATTGTAAGGGGTAGAATCTTTATGATTAAACTTTATTAAAAAAAAAAAAAGAGACCAACACATATAATATCAGAAGACAATCTATAATATAAAGCAGAAAGTAAGTTGTGTTTATGTATGTATGTCCTTAATAAAAATCAAAACATTTGACCACTTGATAAATCTTGGCATAAATATTCCTTGGATACTAACTGGAAAAGTATATGTAAAGTAGCCCTAGAACAAACTTAAGACCCTCAAAAAAAAAAAGTTACTAAACTCTATGAAAGTATTACTATTTTATGGATCTAGGTCATATAGCGGAACAGAAAATCTCTCGACGCCTAGATCTAGATCTAATTCTAAGATGATAGATCTGCTCTTCACTAAGATAGTTATTAACTTTAACACATAAACATACAAAATATAGTCCATCCATTTCATAAATAAAATTAACCTTCAAATTTTGTGTTTCAAAAGCATTTTTGCTTAAATTCGTTCCCTAATGCTGTGACTTATCCATCTTGACATACATTTAATAGCCATTCATGTTATCGCTCGCTTCCTACATTAGACAGTGCCAAAAGGTCACACATGCGCAGGACGTAACATTATTTACATTCACGCATTCAGTTATTTAGAACATTATTACTTTGTTTAATTGTTTCTTATACACTATATCAGTGACAATATCAGTGTCTTGCTGGCCACGGGTAATATGTGGCTAGTAATGAATATTAATATAATTTTTTTTTTTTATGATCATCAGTCAAGTGCCAGCCAAATTCTGGAGCTTGTGCATATATCAGTATAGATAAAGATTCTACCACTGACAGCCTGTTTTCAAATATTTTACAACAATTTAAAAATCAGAGTAAGTATCTTTTATTATTTTTTTCTATTCAACTAATAACTTCATTGAACCTGGAAACTTCTGAATGGGTGGGTGCTAGAACCTGGACACCGATCTCGAAAATAGCTCTAATGATTTTCTTAGAAATTCAACAGTTGTTGTATATAGTTGGAAAAGAATTACTATCTCGTTGGTCACACTTGGAAAACTCTAGTTTGACCATTATAATTTTTTAAAGTAAAAAAAGAAATAAATTTAAATTTGGCAGAGAACAAGAAAATATTTATCTTGAATATATCTTCGAGTATGTCTGTATGAAAGCATTATTCATTCAAGAGTTTAATAAATTATTAATTAAACATTTTGTTTATCATCTTCTAACACTAGATCTAAAGGCATATCATTGAAATATTTTAGTCTAGTTGATTTATACATTTGCTTAAGCAGGATTTTTTTTCAGTGGATGGGGAACAGGGCGGGGTAAAAAATGTTCAGTTTTTTTTAAATTTTAAACATAGATTAGTTATTAAGAGAAAAACAATCCCTCTATAAGTTCTGTAAAGGAAGTATCGTCTTTTTTTTTTTTAAAGTTATTTTAAATGTTTTTCTTGTTTTTAAGACAAAAACAAAAATCCCAAGTTGTATTTTGTTTCAATTTTTATAATAAAAATTTATTTATCTTTTGTTTTAAGAGCTTGAATGTTTGCAATTATTTTTACAGCTGGCTACTTCCTGCTTATTCTAATCTGAGGGTTAATATTGTAATACATGTTGAGACAATTGGTTCTTTTGAATTATGCTTGAGTGTTTCTATTTTTAAAAAGTGGGTCAAAGAACGTTAAACTTCTGTGTAAAACAAACTGATAGCTCTAGTAAATCACTCTGTCTGGTAAAAAGTTTGTACACATTATTTCTCCGAACCTAATCTCAGTTTTGCAGCATTATTTTTTGTACCTGACAAAACAAGAATCAATCTAAATAATTAACTAATTAGTTAATTAACTTTTGGTAATTAATTATTTTGTTTAGTATCGAACAAGGGAAACTGGTTAGCGTATAAGCTTGAGGAGGCTTATGCCCTCAAGTTCAAAATTAAGTCATACAATGTTTATTTTTTTAAATGTGTTTTAAAAAAGCAATGACAGTCACCATAACCAAGATACCCCCAACTTATGTGCCCCCCCCCCCCCAATCCCCTTCCCTTTCCCAACTGGGAATGATAAGTGATAATACCATAGCACATTGAGAAAGCTAAAAGCATGAAATCGTGCTAAACAAAAACAAAATTAATTTTAAAAAATGTTTGGTCCAAACCAGATATCAAACCTGTGATTTTTGACACCAGTCAGCTGCTTGAACCAATGATGTTACCCATTGCATTATTCTTGGTACTTTCATTATATAGACATCTAGAATATAAATATATATGTTATATATATTATATTGTAAAAGGTTCTATTGTGCATTGACGTAGTATTATAATATTACACATGAGGCTGGTTACTATTAGTGTTTCACAAATGCATATTCTGCTGGGTTTGTGCTTCCTGGAGTCACACTTGACACGTGACAGACACAGACATTATAGATCGACTCAAGTTCTCTTTGGCAGACAAATATAATGTTTATTTAATGACGATAATAACAATACTGCACCTTATTGGCAGTTACATCAAGACTTCCGACGTGAAACATAATTACATCCTCATAACGGCGGTATTGAATATCCAAGACGATTAGTTACAGAATAAGTCACAAGTAACGTCCGTAACACAGCCAGCGGGTAACAATTAACTTCACAGTTACTACTTTACTCTCTAAATCCAGAGAAAAACTATCAAAATACTTAAGTCCGTACTGGACAAAAAGATACTACTTTACTCAAAGTTACAACTCGACTAACAAATTCGCTACTATTAGGATAATACATAACTACCTCGTTCAGAGGACTCTTTCTGACTGAACTGACTTGGCTGACTGAACTGAACTCAAAGTCAACTTAATTCATTGTACTTCCTGTTTTCTACATCAGAATTCCATGTGTCTTTTAACCTCTTAACATGACGTGAACATTAAATCAGGCAATGTCAACTAAGACTGTGACATATATATATATATATATATATATATATATATATATATATATATATATATATATATATATAAGGCTTGTCTTCGAGTCCGAAGATTATTAAGGAATACAGTATTTCCCATGGCTGCACAGCCCTAGCTGTGACCTACATATTTTGCCACAACCAGGGCAAGCATAACCATTGTTCGCAGGTGGTCAATTTAGATTTTCCCTTGAAAGTGAAGCGTCATTTGACACAATACTACTTAGATATGTGAAGTGGTCTACCACATTAAGGGGATGTCTGTTTACTGTGATCCTTGGGGCTGAGTATGTTTCATTGGGTGACTTCTGGAACATGACTTCTGTTTTCCCGAGGTTTATACATAGGCGGAAAGAGATGTCATCGCATGCAAATTCGTTTACTGTGTTCTGGAGGTCATGTTCATCGTGAGCTAGCAGGGCGCAATCATCGACATAGAGAAGCTCTGTTATGACCATCTCCTTTGTTCTTGTATGGGATAGTAGACGCCAGAGATTGAACACATTGCGGTCTGAACGAAACCGGATGTAGATGCCTTCATGCAATCGCTGCCTTATTTGACCCAGCATTAGGCCAAAGAAGATAGCGAATAGAGTAGGAGCAAGTACACAGCCCAGCTTCACACCATTTTCTATTGGGAAGTGATAAGAAAGGACACCATTGTGTCTGATCTGGCTTCTTTGTCCCACATGAAACTGCTTGAGAATTGATAGGAACGTAGGTGGGCATCCCAGCCTAGCCAAAATCCTCCACAAACCATCACGACTGACCGTGTCGAAAGCCTTGGTGAGGTCCACAAAGGCAGCGTACTGGTTTAGATTCTGCTCTTTGCATTTTTCTTGTAGTTGTCGCAGAACAAATATCATGTCAGATGTACCTCTACTGGCTCTGAAACCACATTGGCTTTCAGATAAGACCTCGTCCACTAAAGACTGGTTTAGTCGGTCGAGCAACACTTGAGCAAAGATCTTTCCTGCTACTGACAGAAGTGTAATGCCTCGATAGTTGGAGCAGTTAGACTTGCCCCCTTTTTTGTATAGGGATATGATTACGGAATCTCGAAGTTCAGGTGGGACCACGCACTTCTCCCAGCATAGAGCGAACAAGTCTGTTAGCCTCTTGGTCAGGGCGACACCACCCATTTTAAATATTTCAGCGGGTAGTCCATCAGAGCCAGGTGCCTTGTGTTTTTTGAGTTTAGATATATTGCTGTCTCAATTTCTTCAGATGTCGGTCGGTCGTCGAGCTCCTCTCTTATAGTTTTCTGAGGGACATTTGCCAGCGATTCCTCCGATATGTGCTTTTTATCGCCAAACAGCAAACTGTAGTGTTCTGTCCAGCGATTTAGTATGTCCGCCTTGCTGGTAAATAGTGTAGAACCATCGGATGATCTTAGCGGTGCTGTAGTCTGGTAAGTTGGGCCCTAGGCACAACGAAGCGACTCATAGAAAGAGCTTGTGTTACCAGTGTCAGCCTGGCTCTGCATGTTTACAGACAGCTCAAGCCACCATTTATATATATATATCATGGGCCAAGGGATGGGTTTGGAGTTTTAACACACACACACAACCCGAAAGGTGGGGGGTATCAGAATTTAATGACTGATTTTTTGCATATATATATGTAAATATATATATATATATATATATATATATATATATATATATATATATATATATATATATATATATATATATATATATATATGTTATTCGCTGAGGGGGGGAGATAAAAAATCCCCCCCCCCCCCCAATCCTGGCTACGCCCATGATATATAAATATATAGTACTTTATTTGTGGCAGTACCCATCGGTACAGCGTACCAGCACTTTTTTCAATTTGGGGGAAAATTATTACTTTTCTTGTATTTTAATGTTTATTATTAATTTATTAGTTAGGCAACCCATGACTGAGTGTTTTTCTAGTACTGGTATCAAAAGTGTCACAATAGGCTAAAAATTAAAGTTGAAAGTTTTTGGTTTCATTTCAACTTCTTCAACCAGTATTAGTATACTTTAAGAATTTATTAATAGAAAATGAATTTCAAGATGTAGATTTTGACAGCAGGATCTAATCAAGGAGTACCCCCTTTTGGTTCTTAGGTGCATCACCGGGACACCACTTGATAATTTAACAAAGACCAATTAATAAACTCCATGTGACGGACCCAAGCCCGGCTGAGAAAGGAGGAGCACTTTGTCACAGATTACATTATAGAATTGTTTGTACATTTCACTTTTGAAAGTAATATAAGCCCTCGACATGAGTCTCGGGATTTAATCCTCAAATTTAGACACTTGACATTCACGTCAGGATTTACCCAAGGGACGTAATTAGTATGTTTGAAATCTATTGGTTGATTTGAATTTAAACAAAGACATTTTTGAAAAGAGTTAGCGCCAGAGAATTGGCGGTAGTAAGAAAGTAAAGTCAGTCGATAATATTGGGTCCTTGTAGACAGTCGTGTTTCTGAGAGCTCGGTTTTAAAAGCCTTTGTAATGTATTTGAGCCTGTTTGGTTTGTAATTTGTACATAAGCTGTACTTACGTTGTATTTAAATAAAGTTCCAGAGTTTTGTTTTATCAAAGAAGCTTTCATTGTGATTCTAGATCGTCATTTATTCAACTATTGAATTCAAGTAAAATCCCCGGCATAACAACACATCGTAGCATCGTGCATGTTGTTGCATCTGGCACAAGTGTTGTTACATTTGGCACTCTCCGACTAATAAAAGTTCACGGACAACTTTTAACGAAATTTATTCAAGATCTAGGACCAATTTCTAAACTCTTCAAAGGAACTTCATTCTTATTTAACGGAGGACAGAATTTCTGTGTTTAACAGGTCAGTTGGTTATCGATAATTCTTTTATAAAGATTTTCGTTAGAGTTACGTCTAACTCACGAAATCTATTATTAGATCTATATGTAATTGGCAAAAGGAATAAGACCAATATACATAATAACTGGCAATATAAAAGACCAGTAAAGCAAATAACTGGCAATATAAAAGACCAGTAAAGCAAATAACTGGCAGTATAAAAAAGACCAGTAAATCAAATAACTGGCATTATAAAGAAGACCAGTAAATAATCATTTGAGCAGCACAAAGTAAACAGAAGACCAGATTTAACCAACTGTTAAACCAGTAAAAAGTACATCGGCTCAATAGATCTATATATTCAATCATACGACTCCAGTAACTACAAGTATACTGTCAAGAATTTATTAGCAAATTGAGGCTTCAAGAACTTTTTCATTATATTATTATTATATCTGAGATAAAGCCAAAATCCAGATATTGAACATTTTGCTCCAATACAAGAAACTAACAAAGAAATTAAATATGGCTTCCAGTTCTAGAACACAACGATTCTTCGAATTAATAGAATTTGCCAAAGAAAAGCAAATTTCAAAGCCAGACCAGTGGGCAGAGAAACAAGAAGAAAAAGAATACCAAGAGCAAGAATCTGAAAAACGCATGCAATTAGAAGAAAAAAAATTGCAAGACGCTGAAAAACAAAGGCAAGAATCTGAAAAACAAAGGCAAGAATCTGAAAAACAAAGGCAAGACGCTGAAAAGCAAAGACAACATGAAAAAGAAAAAATGGAATTCGAAAGGCAAAATAAAGAAAATAAAGAAAGCATTCCAATTCAAGGTCACTCAAGTATGTTTGACAAATACAGATTAATGAACAAAATATCGGCTTTCAACGAAAACATTGACAATATGGACTCGTATCTCATAAGATTTGAAGAAATAGCTACAACATCCGGTCTACCTGAAGCACATTGGTCGAGCTCACTCCTCACCCTTTTGACTGGCAAAGCTGTCAACATTTGCTCACAACTGTCCATCAATGAACGCAGCACTTACTCTGATATCAAGGAAGCTCTACTGCGCCAATACGGAGCAACTTCAGCCAACTATAGAAAGAAATTCTATAATGAAAGGCCACAGCAAAATGATGATCCTCAAATTTTTGTAGCTAATATGTCAATGTGGTTTGATAGATGGGTATCCATGGCAAAGATAGAAGAAAGTTACCAAGCTCTTCGTCAACATATTATTATCGACAACATTACCCATGCTCACTCAGAAGATATTCAATCCTACATTATAGAGAGAAATCCTACTGATATCCAGACATTAACCAAGATCATCAGACAGTATAAAGCAGCATATCCAAACAAGTCAGTCAAACCATCTGTTGAAGAAAATTTTGTCTGTTTTGCTCAAGACAAAAATGCAAGATATAAGTCAGATGACAAAATCAAATGCAACAAATGTCATAAACTAGGGCATTTCACGTCTCAATGCCGCAGCAGAACCACAGAATGTTCATATTGCCATAAAAAGGGTCACCAAACTCACGAATGTTGGAAAAAACAGGCAGTCTCCAAAAATCAAAATTTTGATAGACCCACATCACCAACTCAAAGATACAGCAATAGAGAGCAATACAATCTCAACAAAGCACCTGGAAACAATAAACCAGATAACAAACCTCGCTACAGAAGTCATTCACAGGACTCCAGACCACAATATATGCCAAACAGAAGCCCATATAACAGAAGCTATTACAATGAGCACTCAACTATGACAGTCATTGCAAAGTCCAATGGTCTCAAATTTTATCCAGGCTTTGTAGGAGACAAGAAGGTGGAAGTTCTTCGTGACACCGGAAGCACGTCCACATTAGTACATGAACGCTTCGTACACGCAAACCGTTTCACAGGCAACCACGTCCAAGTCACTGCATTCAACGGAACTGTCAGCAAGTTACCTGAAGCCATCATTTATGTTACTACACCATTCTTCAGTGGTCAAACAAAAGCATTAGTAACACCCAATCTACCAATGGACCTAATCTTGGGAAACATAGAGGGAGTTAAAGAATGCACTCCTCGAGAACTTACTGAATGGACAAATGCCATAGAACAAGGTCAAAAATGTTTAGCAGTAATGACAAGATCCATGTCCAGACAACAAGAACATTTGGCACATGAACAAGTTAGCCAAAATAATCACATGGCTACCTCAGTTACTCAAGCTATGCAGAATGCAACAGAACCAGTTACTAGTCCAGTGGCCAGCAACAATCAAGAACATTCAACATGGACACCCCCAGTTACATCAAGCCCATCCCTACCGGTCATAAGTCCACCTCCAATTCCCGAATGTCCATTGTTGAACTTTGAAGAACAAGACGACATGCCCAGAGTCTCTAACAATGATACAAGAACTCTAACTGGTCAAACTGAAGTCCATCAAGACAAGTTATATTTCACACACGATGACTTCAAAGAAGAACAGAAACGAGATCCAACATTGCGAATACTTTATCAGAAGGCTCAAGCAAACAAACAGCTGAATCTGCCAAATAAACCATATTTTCAAGATGGCCTCCTGGTGAAGAATGCCATGCATAAAGACAATACCATTCAGCAAATAATAGTGCCACAGAAATACAGGAAAGAAATACTGGCAACAGGACATAACATTCCACACGCCAGCCATATGGGTGTAGTCAAAACTAAAACCAGAATCCTCAAAGAATTTTATTGGCCTAGCTTGACCAAAGATATCAAGAAATACATTAATAATTGTTCACATTGTCAACATGATTATTGTGAGAAGAAACAAACTCAAAAGAAAAGCAACATAACTAAAACAAAGAACAGAGAAGACTACAAAGCCAGAATTGACAACAATGAATCTATGCATCATGACTCAAGTAAATCTACAGGGACATCACTGCCTACTACATGTCCATCCCTACCCACTACATGTCCATCCCTACCTGACAATACAAGCCCGTCCCTACCAAGTACTTTCCCATCCCTAACCACTGATGATGACTTCATACATCAAGACTTGAACAAGACTGCATCTGCATCATTATTTACCAATACTATGGTATGCATTGAACATTTCTGCTACAATCAAGACAAGTCTCATGAACCAGAACCAGAAGCAGATACTTATCTTCAATCAACTTTGGCTATACCAGACAAAAGAAAAACTATGCAACTTGACTCTACCACTCATACAAGTATTCCTCATTTGAAAGAATGTGAGTCAACTCAAGAAGCCATTACAACCATGAACATTGGAAGTCAAAGAATATTACATGAACTCATGAAATCAAGATATTTTGCTCAAGAAGATCAAGTCAATTTACTGTTACCAGATTTCAGTAACAAGCTATTCTACAAATGGCAAGGTCCATTTACCATCACCAGAAAGATTTCCAACCTGCTTTATGAAAACAATGTCAACAAGTTTACCAGAGTATTTCATGTTCATATGTTTGAACATTACCATGAAACAGATAATGAAGACATCAAAGCAGAAGTTGATAATTTTACAAGCTTAGCAACTATTCCTGAGGAAGAAGAAACATCATCAACACCCATTCCTGAGATAGATGTTTCATTACCAGCATCAAATCAAATTGACATTCCAAAGGTCATCACTCTGAATGATATATCAACATCAAATCAATTTGACATTCCCAAGGTCATCACTCTGGATGACATAGCACTACAGAAAGTGAAGGACACTAAAGTGTTTCCAGATCATGCAGATTTCTTTACCGGTGTTTCTGAAACATTCCCAGTACTGCAATTTGAAAACAACTCAGAGAGCAACAACATTGACAACACCAAGTTTCATCCTCCTTCTACTCAAAGGGCAACTTTTCTTCAGAAAGGAACAAATGAACTTCTTCAACATTGCTGTATTGACCGATTGAACTCAGACATGTTCAGTCATTGCTCTATTGAACATTCTAATGCAAAGCATTCTGCTACCATTGTTCTACAGCGTCAAAGTTCATCAACCAGAAAATTGAGTTTTGGTTTCGGACAGTTCTTATTTTCACCAAACTCAAACGCGGTTTAATCAGACATTATCTGTGAGATCATTATGACATGGAGACAACAGCTTCATAAACTGAAAGACCTTTTCTTCAAGTTTAGAAAACACACATGCACATCCATGTCGGCAATTCAGAAGTGTTCCGAACTTCACACTTACATTTTATATATGTACTATATCATATTTAGTGCCACTTGATCCATTATCATTCATACTCGTCAAGGAAGAACATAATCCAGTTATATTTAATTAATTTGTCTACTCATTTTTCACAGGAGTTCTATATCAGATTATGTTACATTTATTTCAGCATCAAGCAACCCACTGAGGAAGGTCACTCATTCAAGATACCTTGTTTATTATGTTTCAGCATCTTTGCGTATGACATGCATCAGACATTTAATTTTTAAATCATGAGCATTTTATTTCAGGTATTTTATTTCAGGTATAATATTATTGCATATATTCTATTATAATGGTACAAATACATGACATAATTGAAATTTTTCATTGCTTCACACATGTTGAGATTTATATCACATTGAGTATTATTCATTCAGAAGATTGTCATGTATACATCAATTTTTTTCTATGTCAATTTTTCATATGCAATATATTTTTCCATGTACACATTTTCACATTAGTACTAATCAAATGAGTTGTAATGTCATAATAATTTTTTTTTTGTATTACACGCATTTTTATTACCATACAAATGCTAAATGGAGAGGGGGGTAATATGTCACAGATTACATTATAGAATTGTTTGTACATTTCACTTTTGAAAGTAATATAAGCCCTCGACATGAGTCTCGGGATTTAATCCTCAAATTTAGACACTTGACATTCACGTCAGGATTTACCCAAGGGACGTAATTAGTATGTTTGAAATCTATTGGTTGATTTGAATTTAAACAAAGACATTTTTGAAAAGAGTTAGCGCCAGAGAATTGGCGGTAGTAAGAAAGTAAAGTCAGTCGATAATATTGGGTCCTTGTAGACAGTCGTGTTTCTGAGAGCTCGGTTTTAAAAGCCTTTGTAATGTATTTGAGCCTGTTTGGTTTGTAATTTGTACATAAGCTGTACTTACGTTGTATTTAAATAAAGTTCCAGAGTTTTGTTTTATCAAAGAAGCTTTCATTGTGATTCTAGATCGTCATTTATTCAACTATTGAATTCAAGTAAAATCCCCGGCATAACAACACATCGTAGCATCGTGCATGTTGTTGCATCTGGCACAAGTGTTGTTACATTTGGCACTCTCCGACTAATAAAAGTTCACGGACAACTTTTAACGAAATTTATTCAAGATCTAGGACCAATTTCTAAACTCTTCAAAGGAACTTCATTCTTATTTAACGGAGGACAGAATTTCTGTGTTTAACAGGTCAGTTGGTTATCGATAATTCTTTTATAAAGATTTTCGTTAGAGTTACGTCTAACTCACGAAATCTATTATTAGATCTATATGTAATTGGCAAAAGGAATAAGACCAATATACATAATAACTGGCAATATAAAAGACCAGTAAAGCAAATAACTGGCAATATAAAAGACCAGTAAAGCAAATAACTGGCAGTATAAAAAAGACCAGTAAATCAAATAACTGGCATTATAAAGAAGACCAGTAAATAATCATTTGAGCAGCACAAAGTAAACAGAAGACCAGATTTAACCAACTGTTAAACCAGTAAAAAGTACATCGGCTCAATAGATCTATATATTCAATCATACGACTCCAGTAACTACAAGTATACTGTCAAGAATTTATTAGCAAATTGAGGCTTCAAGAACTTTTTCATTATATTATTATTATATCTGAGATAAAGCCAAAATCCAGATATTGAACATTTTGCTCCAATACAAGAAACTAACAAAGAAATTAAATATGGCTTCCAGTTCTAGAACACAACGATTCTTCGAATTAATAGAATTTGCCAAAGAAAAGCAAATTTCAAAGCCAGACCAGTGGGCAGAGAAACAAGAAGAAAAAGAATACCAAGAGCAAGAATCTGAAAAACGCATGCAATTAGAAGAAAAAAAATTGCAAGACGCTGAAAAACAAAGGCAAGAATCTGAAAAACAAAGGCAAGAATCTGAAAAACAAAGGCAAGACGCTGAAAAGCAAAGACAACATGAAAAAGAAAAAATGGAATTCGAAAGGCAAAATAAAGAAAATAAAGAAAGCATTCCAATTCAAGGTCACTCAAGTATGTTTGACAAATACAGATTAATGAACAAAATATCGGCTTTCAACGAAAACATTGACAATATGGACTCGTATCTCATAAGATTTGAAGAAATAGCTACAACATCCGGTCTACCTGAAGCACATTGGTCGAGCTCACTCCTCACCCTTTTGACTGGCAAAGCTGTCAACATTTGCTCACAACTGTCCATCAATGAACGCAGCACTTACTCTGATATCAAGGAAGCTCTACTGCGCCAATACGGAGCAACTTCAGCCAACTATAGAAAGAAATTCTATAATGAAAGGCCACAGCAAAATGATGATCCTCAAATTTTTGTAGCTAATATGTCAATGTGGTTTGATAGATGGGTATCCATGGCAAAGATAGAAGAAAGTTACCAAGCTCTTCGTCAACATATTATTATCGACAACATTACCCATGCTCACTCAGAAGATATTCAATCCTACATTATAGAGAGAAATCCTACTGATATCCAGACATTAACCAAGATCATCAGACAGTATAAAGCAGCATATCCAAACAAGTCAGTCAAACCATCTGTTGAAGAAAATTTTGTCTGTTTTGCTCAAGACAAAAATGCAAGATATAAGTCAGATGACAAAATCAAATGCAACAAATGTCATAAACTAGGGCATTTCACGTCTCAATGCCGCAGCAGAACCACAGAATGTTCATATTGCCATAAAAAGGGTCACCAAACTCACGAATGTTGGAAAAAACAGGCAGTCTCCAAAAATCAAAATTTTGATAGACCCACATCACCAACTCAAAGATACAGCAATAGAGAGCAATACAATCTCAACAAAGCACCTGGAAACAATAAACCAGATAACAAACCTCGCTACAGAAGTCATTCACAGGACTCCAGACCACAATATATGCCAAACAGAAGCCCATATAACAGAAGCTATTACAATGAGCACTCAACTATGACAGTCATTGCAAAGTCCAATGGTCTCAAATTTTATCCAGGCTTTGTAGGAGACAAGAAGGTGGAAGTTCTTCGTGACACCGGAAGCACGTCCACATTAGTACATGAACGCTTCGTACACGCAAACCGTTTCACAGGCAACCACGTCCAAGTCACTGCATTCAACGGAACTGTCAGCAAGTTACCTGAAGCCATCATTTATGTTACTACACCATTCTTCAGTGGTCAAACAAAAGCATTAGTAACACCCAATCTACCAATGGACCTAATCTTGGGAAACATAGAGGGAGTTAAAGAATGCACTCCTCGAGAACTTACTGAATGGACAAATGCCATAGAACAAGGTCAAAAATGTTTAGCAGTAATGACAAGATCCATGTCCAGACAACAAGAACATTTGGCACATGAACAAGTTAGCCAAAATAATCACATGGCTACCTCAGTTACTCAAGCTATGCAGAATGCAACAGAACCAGTTACTAGTCCAGTGGCCAGCAACAATCAAGAACATTCAACATGGACACCCCCAGTTACATCAAGCCCATCCCTACCGGTCATAAGTCCACCTCCAATTCCCGAATGTCCATTGTTGAACTTTGAAGAACAAGACGACATGCCCAGAGTCTCTAACAATGATACAAGAACTCTAACTGGTCAAACTGAAGTCCATCAAGACAAGTTATATTTCACACACGATGACTTCAAAGAAGAACAGAAACGAGATCCAACATTGCGAATACTTTATCAGAAGGCTCAAGCAAACAAACAGCTGAATCTGCCAAATAAACCATATTTTCAAGATGGCCTCCTGGTGAAGAATGCCATGCATAAAGACAATACCATTCAGCAAATAATAGTGCCACAGAAATACAGGAAAGAAATACTGGCAACAGGACATAACATTCCACACGCCAGCCATATGGGTGTAGTCAAAACTAAAACCAGAATCCTCAAAGAATTTTATTGGCCTAGCTTGACCAAAGATATCAAGAAATACATTAATAATTGTTCACATTGTCAACATGATTATTGTGAGAAGAAACAAACTCAAAAGAAAAGCAACATAACTAAAACATTGTCCAATGCTATGCCCCAACAAACGACAGTGAAGAGGAGGACAAGGACAATTTTTACTACAGGCTGACTACCATCCTATATGATAGACCAAAAAGGAACATCCTCGTCATAATGGGCGATTTCAATGCTAAGATTGGCAATGACAACAGAGTATATGAAGAGATCATGGGAAAACATGGATTGGGTGAGATGAATGAAAATGGAGATAGATTTGCAGGCATGTGTGCCACAAGCAACTTAGTGATTGGAGGAACTGTCTTCACACACAAACGAATACACAATGCAACATGGATATCAACAGAGAACCTAATAGACCATGTCTGTATTGTGAAGAAGTTCCATCGATTTCTTCAGGATGTACGTGTAAGACGAGGAGTAGATGTTGCTTCAGATCATCATCTTCTGTGCGCTCTAGTGAAACGGAAGCTGAAGAAGACTTGGACAAGTGGTCTCAGCCAATGCCAACACTACAATACTATTGCGCTGAAAGACTGCAAAAAAACCAGGCAGAGTTCAAAGTCACCCTATCTAACAAGTTCCAGCTGCTAGAAGAGGAGACAGTAGAACAGACGTGGCAGAAAGTTAAAGAAACAGTAACCTCCATATGCCAAGAAATCCTTGGTTCCAAGTCCTACACCCACACGGAGTGGATTTCATCAAAAATCTTCAGAAGATCAAGGAAAGAAGAGAGAAGAAAGCAGGTGTGAACAATAGTAAAAAGAGTGGCAAAAGGAAAGCACAAAAAGAATATGCTGAAATAAATAGGAATGTCAAGCATAGCATCAGAACAGACAAGCGGAACTACATTGAAGCACTGGCAAAAGAAGTAGCCCTTCAGAACAGCACCAAAGACATGTACTCAGTCTGGAAAATTTGCCATGTCAGACCAGTAAAGGACAAAAATGGTGACATGATAACAGATGAAGAAGGACAAAAGAAGAGATGGATTGAGCATTTCCAGGAGCTTTTTAAGAGACCTACTCTTGCAAACCCATCAGAGATACCGCCAACTACAAGAGACCAACCAATCAAGTGCAGTGCACCTAACAAGGAAGAAATTTGCAGCGCAATCAAGCAATTGAAGAATGGCAAATCTGCAGGACCTGACAGCATCCCAGTTGAAGCACTAAAGGCAGACATTGATACCAATGATAAGATACTCTACCCTCTCTTCTGCAAGATATGGGAAAAAGAAGTGCCACCAGAATGGAAGGAGGGCTACCTCATCAAACTCCCAAAGAAAGGTGATCTTAGTTCCTGCTTCAACTATCGAGGGATAACATTCCAGGGAAAGTGTTTAACCGCATTCTGTTAAACCGAATGAAAGATGCTATGGATCCACATCTCCTTGACCAAGCCGGCTTTCGAAAGGAGAGATCATGCACAGATCAGCGACACCACGCATAATTTTGGAACAGTTCATGGAATGGAACTCTCCTACGTCAGTTTTATAGACTATGAGAAGGCTTTTGACAGTGTGGACAGATAGACCCTCTGGAGACTTTTGAGACACTATGGAGTGCCTGAAAAAACTAAAAATATCATCAAGAAGTCATATGAGGAGATGATTTGCAGAATAGCTCATGGCAGACAACTGACAGAGGCATTTGAAGTCCAAACAGGAGTGAGACAAGGCTGTTTACTCTCTTCCGTCTTGTTTCTACTAGCCATAGATTGGGTCTTGAAGACAGCAACAGACCAGAATCAGTATACAGTGGACACTATGGAAACAGTTAGATGACCTCGACTTGCAGATGACTTAGCTCTTCTTTCTCACACACAGCAGCAGATGCAGGAAAAGATAATGGTCGTTGCAGACAATTCAGCTAGAATGGGTCTTACCATAAACAGAGGGAAGAGCAAGGTGTTCAAGATAAAGGCATCCAACAATACACCCATTACAGTCTAAGGTGAGGTGGTGGAAAGCTTCACCTATCTCCGCAGTATCATAGACCACCATAGAGGAACAGATGCAGATGTCAGAACCCGCATTGGTAAAGCTCGAGCAGCCTTCCATCAGCTGAAGAACACCTGGGGATCTAGGGAAATAAGCACCACCACCAAGATTAGGCTCTTTAACACCATTGTTAAGCCGATACTACTTTATGGAGCAGAGACCTGGAGAACTACCATCACCACCATGAAAAAATCCAGGGATTCATCAATACCTGCCTGAGGAAGATTCTTATGGTCCGCTGGCCAGACAAGATCTCGAATGAGGAACTGTGGCAAAGAGCAAAACAGCATCCCATTGAAGTAGATATCTTTCAGAGACGCTGGAGATGGATAGGTCACACCTTGCGCAAGCCTGCTTCCAACAAAACAATGCAAGCCCTAACCTGGAACCCCAAGGAAAGAGGAGACGGCGCAGGAATACATGGCGCCGCGATCTAGAAGCAGATGCTAAGCAGATGAGCAAGACGTGGGGACAGTTGGAGAGAGTCGCCCAGAACCAAGATGCCTGGAGGAAGCTGGTTGTTGGCCTATGCCCCAAAGGGACCACAGGCAGAGATGATGAGATGATTTAATAAATTCATAGTATTTTAGCATAATATAATTGTCTTCATTGAAATTAGTCTTAAGATACTGAAATAAGTAAATTTTAATTATTTAATATTTCTTAAACACTACCGCTATTTTTTATTTTAGATGTAGCTAATATTATCTGACACTGTAAAATCTTTAACAAATATCACTAGAATCTATTTGGACTTAACAGATGCAAACTAGGACACCATTTGTAAACAAACAAATTGTTGTTCACTGAAACGCCTCAAACGATGTAAAGTAAAATAAAAATAAAATGAAAGATGTCTAAAAATGTTCATTTAAAATTATTAATTATGAAAATATTTTATTACATATATTAGAATCATTTAATCTTAATTGAAATTTTCCACGAATACAGAAAACTTAATATCCTGAACTGATATTAGACGCAACATGTGACGCCATAATTTATGCATGGAAAACATCAACCAACGACCCACATGGAGCGCCTCAATGCCTAATTCAATTACAAAATGTAGATTGTTTTGAATTCCTACACACGTCTGCTATTACATCAACAAAATTGTTTTAAAACTGTTTGTTTAGTAACAGGCTTTAAAATGGATTAACTTTGCGACTAAATTGTATCCAAGACACGTCACGTAACGTCATGATTGAATGGTTAAATTTAGTAACCTCGTACTAAAAAAGCACTTAGGATATTGCAAACTTATTCGTAATAAGCTTAATTTTTAGTAATTTATGTACCTGATGGGTTGTTGTTCCACAATAGATCACAAAAAAACAGTTTAAATGAGATTTTTTGTATAAGATTGCCCACGATTTATCGTGTCGACGCTTCAGGTGCATCAATGATTTATTGTGGGACACACTATTGTTTAAGTACTCCTGTTAATTACTAGTTTTTCTAGTGGAAATGGCACTTCTTTTGTTTTGTTCTACACAATACCTGTGATGCTCAAAAGAACTCTCATTCATAAAAAGTATTGGTGTGGGAAAAATAATCCCATTCTTAACACATGCAGTACAGGCACTTCATTTGGGACACCTCGACCTATTTTATGCTTGTAATGCATGTTTAGAAAGCTTTTAAGTAAAAAAAATACTTTTTAAGAAATTTTTAACGCTTGTTGTAACAGAAATGCACTGTTGAGCATATTATTTATTTCTTGTTTACAATTCATAGAGGATTGTAATTCCGTATAAAGTGTAATCAAAAGAAAGCGGTGGACATAAATATAATTGCTTGGGAAGACATAATTGCTCTGGAGCACACTATGTGAAGAGAGTCCGAGACTATCAATGCACAGTTGAGTAGCAAGTCTTTGCTGAATAAAGAAAAGCAAGCCAAATGGAAAAAAAACTTCTCCAAGGCACAGCAAGGTTCTAATTTTACTTGTAAAGGATATGGGCAAAATGACTCTAGGCATCACAACAAGAAATGTGCTATGCTATGAGCCATAGTTGTCTAAGGACTGAACATGGTCATTATCCAATGTAAATGTGTTTTTTTTAAAAAAAAGGTTATATTAAATAACTTGTATCAGCATTATTGTCCCGGTAAAATAAGCATTACATAGAATTTAGAAATCAATTGTTTTTATAACTTCTATATTTCTACTTTTTCATGGACACTTAAATACTATTGATAATTGATGTCTGGTTAGATACTAGAAGCTCATGATTCTCTTTTAACTAGAATACTTTTGTATGTTGTTGTTGTTGCTTGTCTAGAAAAAAAATTAAATTCAATAAGATTTTCTTTGTGTCAAATATATTTATTTTTCTGTCTGTACTATCACTTATATTCTTTTCTAGGTGGTCAACCAATGGAGGACTTTGGTTTGTTTTGCTTCTCCTTATATGTTGCAACTTTGGTCATGTTAGTGTTGGCTATTGTATGGGGCCTTGTGTCTATTGGATTTGCTGTTTTTAATGTATTTGGACGTCCAATTGAAACTGTTACAGGACCTTCTGGTCTTTATTTGTGGAATAGTTTAGCAAGTAAGTAGATTTATCTGTTTCTTTCAATGAATATGAACAACCCACATTGCTGCTGCATATAACTCATAGTCACAGTTTCAATATGTTTTGAAAAGTACAATGACTATAATATCCTATAACTTTTAAAAAAAAAACTCCTTAGGGTAAACACCCAACAATAAAATTGTGATTCCTTTTGTTTGCAGTGTTGTTTTCCCTAGCTGCCATTGGTTGCTATTTGGCTTTGTATCTGACTCAACTTAAGATGAACATCCTCACATTACAAGATCAGCTAACTTTTACTTCCAAAGATCAAACTTTTTTGGACATGTCATTTTACTTTGTAGTAGGAGCTGCTGGAGCATTTTTCTTGAATATCTTTATTTTATGTCTATCTGGACAGAAATGTTCATGTGATTATTATCATTCTAGTGAAAAAGAAGTCGACAGTGGAATGATTTTGTATTAATTGTTTCAAACATTGCATTTGTGTAAAAAAAATTAATTACAGATGACTTTTTGTCAATTTAACTTGAATGTAGTTTTATCAAACTTAATCATATCAATCACTTCAGGCTTGTTTTTTTTTTAACAATATCTTATGTAGAAATGATCCTAAAGAATATTTAAATATTACATTTGTGACCAAATTATGCATTTCCTTCTTTACAATTATTTCACAATGCCCAGTTTAGTCATGTTTTTTTTTAATCTAGTCATAATGTATTTGATAAGTAATTGTGTATCCTTTAGTCCACTTGATATGCAAGGAATATGAAATGAATTTTTGACAAGAGTTATTTCATTATTTGTAAAAGAAAACATAGAAGACTGGTGTGTTGTTTGGTGACAAAAACTGCTGGGCTACCTATCAAGAAGGCTTGAGTTTGAAAATCAACTGGAGCTAAGTTGTGTTTGCCTGAGTGCCTAAAGGCAGCATGAAGATTTTCTCCCAAATATTCCCTCCCACCAAATGTCCACAAGAGATTGAACCCCAGTGCACTGATGATGCTATATCAAACCCTAGTGCACTGAGCATGCTATATTAAACCCTAGTGTACTAGCATGCTATATTGAACCTTAGTGCACTGACTTGCTATATTGAACTCTAGTGAACCCAGCATGCTAGAAGTATGAAAGATGTGCCATACTAAAGCAGTTTCTAAAAAAGAATTACTGAAGAAAAAAAAAGTGTTAAGAATCAACTCTTTTGTCTCATGATATTTGGAAAACTTTTTATTGAAGTGCAAATACATTTTTGTTAAAGAAACTATGATCTTGATAGTTTTAATCCCAATGTATTTGATAAAGATAGTATTCACTAGAAATCAGATATTTAAGGAAGTTTTTATTTTCAAGATAATTATCATGCCAAGGATTTATCTAGTCAGTAGGTATTTAACTTAAATTGGCTTTGTTTGGGTCAAATGTGACAATAACATAGTCACAGCATGGTTTACAGTCACTGTTTACTTATTGTTTCATTAATATTTGTTTAAAAAAAACAATGTATCAATAAGTATTTGTCAATGGGTCTTTCAGTTCCAAACATAAATGTTACATTTTGGAATTGTCCTCCAAAATAGTAAAAATCTACTAGAAATAAAACAAAACATCACAAGAGTATTTTAAAAAAATAGTTATAAATGGATGAGTGTTTGTATTAAAACAAATCATGAGACCCAATATTTAGAAATAAAGACAAAAGCATTTTTAAGTACAAACAACCAAGACTTATAAAAGTAAGTTTGTAAAATGTTTTACATGTATCAAATGTTTCTTCAGAGTAGAAGATAATTTACTTTCTAGTCCAAACCTCCCCAGGATGAAGGGGAATGGGAGCAGGGATTATCTGGAAGTACAGAGTGCATACTGCAGGACCAGGCCGCAATTCCTAAATGTTCTGGGGGAATATTTAATCAAAACATGTTTTTGTTCAGGGTGTTGAACCATGCAGAACATTACTTAAATTTTCGTCTTTTGACAGTTAAGTAATAAATCTGCAATTTATCATTTTTATTTTATATAATATATTAATTTTTAGCCCATTGTTATAAATTGCTCTGTTAATTATAAAGTTTTGTGCCTGGCTTTGACTATGGTAATTAAAGTGCTGTCTATTCTAACTGAATCACTGAGCCAAATATTCAATCCTTTTACTTCATGAGGTGTGTGATAAAATTATTATTTTTTTAAAGATATATTCAAATATTTTGTTGATCATATCCATTTTTTTTTCATTCTGTATCATTAGTTTGTTTGTTTTTTAAATGGCATTGGTACTTCTGAAGAATCATAACCCATGTTTGTAAATACATACTTACTAGCTTCATTATCTGCCAGTGTACCTTTTTTTTTTTTATCTTGCATGAAAATGACCTGCCTGCAATATAATTTCCCTTCCAGAACTAGCACATCCAGAACTTTTGACTGGCGGGAATGATTTTCTTTTCCTAACCCTAATGCCCAGTAAACCCTAACCCTATGTATAAAATAAATGCACACATAGAGCATATATATATATATATATAAAGAGAGAGAAAAACAAAAAGCACTCCACCTTACCATTAGAGCAGTTTTTCTCAGCTGTCGACAAAAAACAAGATACATTGGTGGCCCTTCTCATGACAGTCAGGGGGTCCTCAACAGGTTTTGGGGCTCAAGCATTTTCGTACATTTTTAATTGCAGAAACATATTCTCCTGATGGTTACACTCATTATTCATCCTTTAAAAAGTCAAATTAAGTAAAATAAAGTCATGGGGGGGGGGGGGTCAAGGGCTATTACTGGTGTGACTGACAATTTGAAGCACAAGTAGTATAAGTATATCTTTGTTAGGCATATTGATCATAATATTATCTTCATGTTAATCGAGACCTCTTGTAGTAGGCCTGTTTTGGTCAGAATAAAATTTCAAGAAAGCGATGGTTAAACAGTCTTTGGATACTCAACAGTTTTAACGTGAGCAAAAAAAAATTTAAGAACCTTTTGAAACCACTGAATCTGCCAATATACCAGAAGAGGCACGACAATATTAAGATTGGTTAAAATATCAATAAGTAGCTTATATCATATGGATATGTAACTAATTCTATTAACAAGCTGTGATTTCTAAATAAAAATTTTAGCCCCACCCCACCACCCCCACTCGAAGGGTTAAGTTCGGTGGAGCAGAATTGATGCAATCGTCCACCAAATTTGGCCAAAATGCTAGAGGGGGGTGACATAATCTAAATATTGGTAAAAATATAGATAATAATTATAACAATTATAGCTGTTATATGGCACTACTTAGTATATATTATTGACATCAGTTGATAATTTGTATACAAAATGTTATTTCTCTGCAAAAATGTGTCCTCTCCCCCTTCCACAGACACACACAAAAACTTTTGGCAAGCGAATTTTAGTAGCCCTTTGTCTTGTTTCTTTTATGGATAGCCCATTTATTTATTCTTTAATTGAATAGTCCACATTAAAATTCTATTTCCACTTACTCAAACTTTTGGTAAGTGAATCTTCATGCTCACTCCAAACATATGTACCAGTATGACCTGTTATTGTAGCTGATGCATTTGCTATGTTGAAATAGTTGGTTTACCTGTATGTTATTTATTTTGACAGGTTTTGGCTTAAATACAGCTATAGAAAAATAAAAATCCATTATTGAATTTTGGTTGTATCTGTATAGTTATTTGTTAAAATATTGGTTATTGGTTAAATTTGGTTCCCAAAAATGGTACTTAGAAAAACTTTTAATGTATTTTTAACCAAATATCACAATATCTTATGCCACAAGTTAACTGATTGGTCAGCTCTTTTTGTGCTTCAATTATCTTAGACAGTTAACTAGTGTTGAGTATATTTGTTGTACACTGACCTGCATCAGTTCTTTCACTAACATTTTACTTTTCTTTAAAAAAAAATTATTTTCATAATGGTCAAATGGTTAACTTTGTTTTATGTTACCTTGTGAAAATCTATTGTCACTCTGTTAAGACAGAATTGATATTCTGGGTTTTAGTGTGTATTAATCAATTGATACATGCCTAATGATAATAGTTTTATAAAATTTGTATTGTTAAATAGTTTTTGTTTCTCTGCAAAATGATTCATTCTAGACTTTGTTACAAGCATATTATATTTTCTTTTTTTTTTTTTTTTTTAATGTCTATTGGTATTTTCTGCTAGATGCAGCTTTATTATGTTAAATAACTAGATCTGCAAAAGCTCTACAGCAAATCAAGTTTTTGTGTTAGTACAGACAATGGAATAGCAGATTTTTACAGAGTCAGAACATGGAGGCCGAAAAGAGGAAAGCGAAGGCAAAGATGTTCACTTATAACATGTATGGCATCACACAAGGCATAACATCCATAGGCACCAGTTGGGAAGAGACTGGAAGTCGCCTATGACTGATCTCTGTGGAAAGAGCTTGCCATCCTATGCGCTGAACAGCAAGGGAGGACCTAAGTCGAATTAACTAGATCTATGATGTATGTTAAGCAGTTAAAACCAACCTAGTTTAAAAAATAAGTTTATTCCATATTGATGTATGCTATATTTAACATATGTATGTTTTATATGTGTATGTTGCTATATGTTTCTGTTAAAAGATTTTTTAGGACATGGTTTGTTTTGTTTTTTTCATTAATAATGCAGTGCTTAAAAAGGTTTATTTATAAGTTCATTGTTCTCGCAACCTTCATAGCTCATCTTTTGTTCTTAATGTCTATATTGCTATGTATGAGATGGCCAATTCTACACGAAATGGGTTGGCACTGGGCAATGCACTAAGCTGTCAAATAAGTTATTAAGATTTTTTTTTTAGACTGATCATTTTTTTTTTAAATATTTAATTTAATAAATTATCATTAGTATTGTTGAAAATTCATTGTCTTTACATGCTACTTAGAAGCTAATCAAGGTGAAACTATTTGCATCTAATCTTGTTGTTTCATTTAAAATAAAAACCCTAGTCATACATTGTGTTTCAAGTGAACCTAATTAAAAGATATGTAATGTTAATCACTGTACAATAATGAATATATTTAGATTTTCCAGATTTAACTTTGAGTCTGTATTCCTATAAGCAAACAAGTAATTTACCACATCAAGCTAAATTAAATTAAAATAATTAGCTTTAAATGTATTTTAAATTTTAAAAAGTTTTTAAAATGAATGTAGTTTTTGTGAATAAATAGATGTACATTATCTTTTAAAAGTATAACTGTAGTTATTATAGTTAAGTTTAGCCAAGTTAGTAGGAAGCGGACATTAAGACCAAGAAGATTAGGACAATTTCTGATTCCTATTTTTAGTATTCATCCCTTATGCCTTCTTTTTTTAGTGTTACAAAACAATTACTTCATTGTGGCAAACATTTTTTTTCTCAACAATTAAAAACAAAATAACGTAGAACACTTCCAAGTATTTCAAACTGTCTTTAATAGCGGCTCCCAAAGGGGGGGGGGGGAAGCCGCTATTAGTTTTGTGTGATACGTCTGTCCATTCGCACGTCTGTCAGAAAGCTATTGAAAATCCGATTTCATATTTTGCAGCTTGAAAAGTTGAAACTTTTTGTCTTCTGCTAGCCAACCATTTTGTTTTTTCAAACGAAATACCTAAGCCGTGTATTTCTTCTTTTTTTTTTTTACATTTTTAAACACTGTGTAAAAGACTTGTATATAGTAGGCCTATTTACTATTTACAGTAATAGGCATACTACGGAAGGCTATAATAAGTAAGGGAAGGGATTATTTTGTATACCGGGTATTTTTTTTTAATAACATTTATACATACAGGATTTTTTGTTTGTTTGTATATATGTATATATATATAGATAAAATTAAGTCTAATGAAGAAGGATGCAGCATTAGCCAATACCTTTATGTTAGAACATTCGAGTTCCATATTGTGCACACGTCTGTAATGAGCTTGGTCGTCGTACCATCATCTTTCAGACAGACTTTATTTTGTGACACCAAAGTTGTTTCCAGTCTCGTGAGACCAGTTTATCCTCAACGTTTTGCAGCAACGTTTTGAAATGTGCACGAAAAAAGTTTGGAGTCAATATAGTGTTGCATTGAAACGTTTGAAATGGTTTGTTAGTTCATTGTTCTCATTAGAAGATGAAACGAAGTTTAAAATCTGTTAAACATTGGTAATAATGTCATTTTTCTTGGTTTATAATCAAACATAACTAGAATGCAAATATTGAATTTTTTTTTACCCTTGAAAAAGAAATTTCCCGGCTCCGCCTGCACCCATTTCCCCCCCCCCCCCCCCTTTCCATTTTGTCAGGACATTGCGCTCTTCTTCTTCTTATGAAATACAGACGTCACTTCAAAACAGAAGACGATTACGTCCTACGCGTGTTCCTAGGTCAATCTAGTCATGCATGTTAATCAATGACTTAAATTGGTTTTCCTGGCTTACTCAGGCAACCCATTCCATGCTCTATTAGCATTAGGGAAGAAGGAGCATATGTACAAATTAGTCCTAAAGTATGGAACAAGAAATGTGTCTTTATCATTGTCTTTCTAAGTATTTTATTAGGCTTTCTATTTGAAGATTATGGTTCAGTGTTTTATGTATGATTGCTACTTTACTGTTAAGTCTTCTATCCTAAATGGCTTCTAAATTTAGTGATTTTGCTAAAAGTGTTACTCTAATTCAATGTGAATATTCGTTTGTTTTGAATCTCACTGATCTATTTTGTGTCTGTTCCAGCTTCTAGATGTTTTCTTGAGTTGAGGGCTCCCAACATATTCTATTATTGGCCTTATGTTCTTATTTGATTTGTAAAAATTTTATTTAAAAAACAACTAATGCCTTGTTTGATATTTTAAGTTTCATCGATATGGGGATTCCACGATAGTTTTTCATCATTATAACACCTAGGTATTTAGCGTTTTTAGTCTGTGTAACTGGTTTACCACGAATAAGATAAGTGGTTGTTGTTTTTTTTTGTTAACTCTTAATAACTGACTTTTTTTTTCTGGCACTCGCAACCCATTGGGGGCGGGGGTGCTTCCACAGTTTGAGAAACGCTGATTTAGATACTTTTTTTTATCAAATCCATTTTTGTTTACTTGGCTCCTTAAGCCATCTCTCGATTACCCAATCCGAGCTCACGAGGAAATCCTTCGTATTCTACACTATACCGTTGTTAAACAGTGGCTACAGTATGGACAGTAACAGATTAAATCTGTTTGAATAGATGTAGTTGAAAATATGTCTTCATCTTACAGACTCACTATAGATGTAGTTGAAAATATGTCTTCATCTTACTGACTCACTAGGGTGCAGGGCTTTGACAGACATTTGCACCCATTCTTTCCTACATGTGAAGTATAACATAATCACATGACTAGATCTATATCTCGGCAGACGTCAGCCGGCCACGCTTCTCTTGGCATACGTTTATTTGGATTGTGGTTGTTGATAGTTTGTACCATCCGATATTCGTGCTGAGCAGATTGAAACTTGTCTTTTTTACTCTCTTTGTAATTTTCTTTATTATTAGGATTGATCCATCTGAATAATAGTGTGCTGGGATGTATTTGATTCATCTGAATACTTTTGTGCTGGCAATGTATAATACACGCATTTCAAATAGCTTTTTTTTTTTTTTTTTTTTGTATTTTTATGAAATTTGCAGTAGTTGCTCCTCCCTATTGTCCTCTTGTATTTTTAATTGTAAAATTTTTATTTAAATTTGGATTTTGTTTCAATCTATTTTGTATTACAGGTCCAACATTGTGATTACTTTTTATGTGATTTATATACATTCCATGATTCCAAATTAATTAGATCATGTACATACATTCCAAATTATTTAGATTTAATAATAATATCTTTATTTTCCACGAGAAAATTTGTCTTACAATTGGTGCATGACGCATACGATTATAACTATAGCAAACGAAATTTATATTCGCATCTGATTCATTCAAAAATTACATGTGAAATGTTTATATCAGATATTAGTATTGTATTTCATGATTTGATTGTCATCTGTATTTGATGCATATATAGGCTACATTCCAAGCCCTTGAGATGTGTCATTTCATCGGAATTAAATGTGTGAGATCAAATGACTTTGTTAGTCTCATTGTTTGCATGCGCAATGGACAATGAAATCAATGCAAGTTATTAAGATACAATTTCATTTATTTTAAATTTAATTATAAGCAGTATTATATTTTTACACAATATATTAATTAAATATTGCTTTTTTATTAAACATGTAAGTTTGGACTGTTCAATTTCTCCAAAGAAAATAATTAATAATAATTGTGCATATCAGATATTTCAACGATATGAAATCGACTTGAAACTATTTCGTTAGAGACTTACATTAATTAATAAGACTGCTGTGGAAGCTTATATTTTTTTTACGCGTCATAAAATGTCTTCATTTCTCTAATTTAAAATATGAGCAACATTATAGCTAGTATGATCTCTTTTTGGTAAATATTCTCATAAATCCTCCAATCTCTAGGCTGTAGTTTGAAAATCTTTTATTCGCGGATCAAACTAAGAATGCCATCATATTTGTTTCATACTGCCATTATGTATGTTTCTTTTTTGTTTTAAACATCCGCACTTTCTTTATAAATTAAATATGTTGGTTTATTATCAATTTTGACATATCGGATATCCTTAATATAGAGGCCTACACTTGACAGTCTAAATTCTAAATTAAATAAGACAAAAGTCATACGAGTTCTAGTCTAAATATAGACTAGTAGATTCTATATCAATATTCTATATCTATTTCAGATCTAGATCGAGACTTAGATCTTGAATCTACACTCTATATTTAGATCTAGAATATCCTAGGACTAGGTCTAAATCTAGCTACTGGCGGATCCAGAACTTTGGAGTGGGGGGGGGGCGATTTTTTTCCAAACCCTAACGCATATTAAACCCTAACCCTATGCATAAACATGCGTACAGCACACACACACATATATATTTCCGAGAGACACACCAGTCACTGCTTCTGAGTATGTCAACGATCTTAGACGGCGTCTGGAGGAAACACATTCTCTGGCTCGTGGGACAATGAAGAATAACTGCGATCTAATGAAGACTCGATACGATAGACGTGCAAATGCCTCGGGGTTTCAGGAAGGCCATCTGGTATGGCTATATAACCCCCAGAGAAGTAAAGGTAGATCCCCAAAACTCCAAAGAGACTGGGAAGGTCCATATCGTGTTGTTAAAAGGATCAACGATGTGGTCTACCGAATTCAAAAGACTCCACGGTCTAGCTTCAAGGTTGTTCACGTGGATCGGCTTCATCTTGATCATGGCGGGGCAAACTTTGTTCGAGACGAACAGTTTTAAGGAGGGGGCAGTGTTATGACTCTACATTGCACGTTGTCATTAGGTGTGAGACTGCGCACCATGAGACACAGGACAGAGACAGGAAATAAGTGTGGAAGTCAAAAGATGGCTGATGTAAACAAATGTTGTTATTATTCGAATGTGTAATTGTTATCCGACTATTAGTCTATTATTAAATTGCTGTTTTTACCTATCACTTTCGTTGAGGTTCTTTGGGCTCGCTGTAGGCAGAGTCACAGCAATTCTAAATTGCTAAAAGTACATTTTATTTGTGGTGTCGTTAGTTCATATTGTTAGATCTAGATCTATAGAATCTGTACGAATAATGGAATTATTCGATCCTCCTAAACCGTTGTCACTAGACGGTAATCTATCTGAAAGATGGAAAAAATGGAGACAAAGTTTTGAACTGTTTATGGTTGCCACTGAAAAAAATACGAAGCCCGAGCCAGTGAAGAAAGATTTATTGTTACACCTGATCGGTGAACCCGCTCGAGACATCTACAATACTTTTCAAGTATAAGAAGATGAGACTGTAGACAAAGTAATTGAAAGGTTTCAGAATTATTTATTGCCTAAGTCCAACACTGTGTATGACAGATTTAAATTCTTTTCAAGAAAGCAGAAAGACGGAGAAACGTTTGAACATTATTATACTGAGTTAAAGAATTTGGCAAAAGAATGCAAGTTTGACAACCTTCGAGATGAACTCATCAGAGATCGATTGGTATGTGGCATACAGTCGGATCGAGTGAGAGAGAGACTTCTGAGAGATGTAGACTTAACTTTAGAGAAAGCAGCAAGCATAATTCGTGCTGACGAGCATACCCAGAACCAAATGATAGATATGAAAGGACTACATGTGGATGCTGCTAATAAATTAAAGAAGACAGAAGATAGAAAGCCAGTCAAAACCTTACAGGGAAAAATGGCAAAGAATAATGTCACAAGTTTCATTAGAGATTGCAGATCTTGTGGTGGATCTCACAGAAAATACAATTGCCCAGCATTCGGACAGACATGCCGAAAATGTAAAAAGAGAAATCACTTCGCTGTAAAATGTCGTTCGAAACACTTCAAGGCTGTTGATTTACTGGAAGATGAAAGTCAGTCAAGCCAAGTAAATGAGTTGTGGTTTGAGGCTATTGGTACTGACAATAATGTCAAAGGTTGGATGGTTGATGTCAATATTATGGGAAAAATAGTCAAAATGAAGATTGACACAGGAGCACAAGCTAATGTGATATCAGAGTAAACGTGGAACAATTTAGAAACTGAAACTCAGTTAAAGAATTCAAATGCTACCCTACGAGCATTGGGGGATGAAGCATTAGAACTGAAGGGAGTTGCATCGGTCACATTTAAAGTCGGCGATGTAGAAGTTAAAGATGATCTGTACGTGATCAAGAAAAGTATAAATCCTATACTAGGTCTGAAGACATCTATTGCTTTAAAACTAATTGAGGCAAAGAGAAATGTCGAAGTACACGATGTCAAGCAACAAAATGAAGTTCCACAAGTGTTGATGAAAAAATATAAGCAAGTATTCGAAGGACTCGGTACATACAAAATGAAGTATCACATTAAACTGACGTCAGATGCAAAACCAGTTATTCAATGTGCGCGCAGAGTTGCACCATCACTCTATGAAGAATTAAAAAGAAAACTCACACAAATGCAACAAGATGGAGTGATCACAGAAGTTGATGAACCAACAGAATGGGTTCATAACTTGGTTATAGCAAAGAAGAAAGATAATTCTTTGAGGTTGTGTTTAGATCCCCGAGAACTGAACAAATATATAATGAGAGAACATTTCACTATACCAACATTTGATCAAATCAATAGTTCACTGGGAGTATACTTGATCAAAAGGATGCATATTGGCAAGTTGAGTTGGATGAACCAAGCTCTTATTTATGTACATTCAATACTCCGTTTGGAAGATACAGATTCTTGAGAATGCATTTTGGTATATCCTCAGCTAGTGAAGTATTACAGAAACGTGCTTATCAAGTATTCGGAGACATACCAGGTGTACATATCATGTCAGATGACATGCTGATTGCAGCAAAAGATGAAAAAGAACATGATCAAATTTTTGAAAATGTTCTGGAGAGAGCTAGAAAGAACAATGTAAAGTTCAACAAGAACAAGATACAATATAAACTTTCTGGTGTTAATTATCTCGGAAGACAAATTGGAGCAGATGGTATTCGTCCAGATCCAGCTAAAATCAAAGCAATAATGGAGATGCCAGCACCAACAGATCGAACAGGAATTCAAAGACTGCTAGGGATGTTGAACTTTCTGTCAAGTTTCATTCCAAACATGTCAACAATTACCAGTCCATTGCGTGAATTGCTAAAGAAGGATGTATTGTGGCAGTGGAATGCAGAGCAAGAAAATGCTTTCCAACTAATAAAGAAAACACTTAGTGAAGCTCCAGTTCTGCAATTGTTTAACCCTGAAAAGCCAGTTACTATTCAGTGTGACGCTTCTTCTAAAGGGTTGGGAGCATGTTTAATGCAAGAAGATAAACCAGTTGCGTATACGTCCAGATCATTGACAGAAACAGAGTGTAGATATGCACAAATAGAAAAGGAAATGTTAGCTATAGTGTTTGCAGCTGAACATTTTCACCATTATATTTTTGGAAGAACTGTGACTGTACAATCAGATCACAAACCTTTGCAAACTATTGTGACTAAGCCTTTACATAAGATTTCACCAAGACTTCAGTTGATGATGTTAAGACTGTTGAGATATCAATTAACAGTAACTTACTCTCCAGGTTCAAAAATGCAAATAGCTGATACGTTATCGCGTGCGTACATCAATGGTCAAGAACAATCAAATTCAAATGATGACATGGTTATGAGAATTCATAGCGCAACAGCACAGTTTCCGGGAAGTGATCAGAAGATTATTGAAATTAGAAGGAAAACTGAATCTGATGCTAAATTAAAACTTGTAATGAATTATGTCAGAGAAGGTTGGCCAAAGATAAAAACTCAAGTTCATGAAACAGTGAAAGTGTATTGGTCATTTAAAGACAGTATTCATGAAGAGAATGGAATATTGTTTTATGAGAACAGAATTATAATTCCTTCAAGTATGAGAAATGAAATTCTCGACAAGTTGCACATAGGTCATTTTGGTCTTGAGAAAACCAGATCGAAGGCAAAACAGAGTGTGTTTTGGCCAGGATTGTCTAAAGATATTTTTTCGACAATAATGAAATGCGCAACATGTGCAACGTTCAAAAGAAATAATGTGAAGGAAAATTGCTACCTCATGCTGTACCAGACAGACCATGGAAAAAGGTTGCGACAGATTTGTTTGAATGGCGAAACAATGACTATTTGCTAGTTGTGGACTATTTCTCCAAATATCCTGAAATAAAACGACTAGAGAACAAAACAGCAGAATGTGTTATCAGGGCAATGAAAGGTATTTTTGCTAGACATGGCATACCAGAAGAAATAGTGAGCGACAATATGCCATTCAATAGCTATCAATATAGAGAGTTTGCTTCTGAATGGGGTTTCAAGATAACAACATCAAGTCCCAGATACCCTCAATCAAATGGACAAAGTGAGGTGTATGTTGGTATCGTAAAGCAGATATTCAACAAAGCATACAAAAGTGGGAAAGATCCATATCTCGCTATGCTCGAGTATAGAAATATTCCGATAAGCGGACTGCTTTATTTGCCATCACAACTGCTGATGAGTAGAAGACTCAGGGACATCATTCCAACTGATCCCAAACCATCGGTAGCTGAAAATGCAGAGACATTACTCAACGAACGACAGAGGAAAAGCAAAGTGAGGTACGATGCAAAAGCAAGGTTACCTAAAGACTACTCTGTCGGGGAGAAGGTGAGAGTTCGTCTAGGACAAACATGGCAGAAAGCAGTCGTCATTAAGAAACATCCATCACCCAGATCTTACATCATAAAGACAAATGATGGGAAAACATACAGACGAAATCAACGTTTTTAAACAAGAGCTACGAAGAAGACATCTCTGGGTACTATGACACCGACGAAGACAATGAACAGCAAACTGTTAGAACAAAAGAAACAGACAATTATGAACCAACATCTAGAGAACTTGCTGTGCCGGTCAAGACAACCAGAAGTGGTCGAGTTGTCAAAATTCCTTGTAAATATAAGTATTAAGAACTTTAAAAGGAAGGATGTGATAATAGCTTCAAAAGGAAGGATGTGCTAATATTAGAAGTTATTACGTCATTGTTTGTTGTCTATGTTTTATGCGAAAGCAAAGAATCGGACGGAAATAAAAGTTAGTTATATATTACTGTCGATATAGTCACTGAGAGTGTTTTGTAAACAATTAAACGAAATAATAATGTAATAAGTAAAGCGAATGTGTCAATGTAAAAATAGTGTGAATGAAGCTATTAAATCAAAATAGCTAATAGGCTTAATTAAATCCATTTTTTTTTTCAAATTAAAACATTTGCTTGTAGGCCTACATATATTTGATTAAAATTTGAGATGAATAGACTAAATTTTGTATGTTCATGTGTATAAAGTATAAAGTAGATCTTGAGGTAGACGTAGATCTAAATCTACACTAATCTAGAGTTCTGTGCTGCGCATGCGTGAACTTTTTTTCATGTATGAATATAGGCCTATCTCAACACGGCTACGCAGCTTTAGCGAACAGCGAACGAATGTATTAAAAATGCTTTAGAAAAACAAATTTGAATGTTAATTTGATTAAAATATCAAATGAATGGACAATAATTAGTATGTTTATGTGTTAAAGCATAAAACTATCTTTGCGAAAAGAAGTTTTATCATCTTAGAGTTCTGTAAGAGTTTTAGACCTAGGCCTAGGAATAGACTCAGACCTCAGAAGAGAGATGTGTTAATGTCAAATGTGTAACCATTTGGTAATGTCTAATGAAAGAATGTTCGCCAGGAAATCTGTAGATATCAGGAACTAATTTATGTAAAAAATGCTTTTGAATAATCTAGTGGATTGGATTTAGATGTATGTTAAACTTAGCTAATGATCCTTTCACGTTATTTCTCTTTCGCTACGAAAATAAAATTAGGTTTGCGAAAATGGGTTTACCCGAAGTCAATACATTCTTATCTATTAAAAACGAAAAGAGCGATAGCTTTGTTAAATGAATGGGATTATAAAGTGAACAATTACACGAAATTATATTTAGTACGCGATTCATGAATGAATATAGCGGTAAAACTTTACATCGAAGGACCCTAGTTTTTCAGGTCAATTATTTGGCAGCTGTCTATCCGCACGTATGATGACGTACAGACGTGACCTCACCTGCTCGCGCGCAGAGCGCGCCCGGTCACTGCCCTCTCTCCCTCTCTCTCTCTCCTTTTTTAGTACGTTAAATCGTAGATCTATGTAATATAGATTTAGATTTTTTTGTACAAATTATTCTTGGAATAACTATTAATGTTGAGATGGTATTTTATGTTTTTAATTGGGGAATTTTAATTAATATATTATTAATTAATTATAGCAAAAATATATAAATATAGGCCTATAACCCGTACATATATATGATAACGGTACCATACATTTGTGACTGACACAAACAAACAAAAAAAAACAAATTAAAAAAATAAAGATTAATTCATTCTCATTATTTATTTTTTGATTGCCTTTTAAATATTTTTTTTATTACATAATATAGATCCAGAGTTTTCATATTATTAGCGAATGACTAGATCTATCACGAACTATTAGGCCTACATGATACTACCGACACCGTCTAGCCAGTAGTGACCTTGTGACCTGATTACCGTAGCGATAGACAGCGCGGTGCTGCCACTTGCGTAACATTCTTCAAAAGGGTCCTTCGATGTAAGTTGTACCCAAATTTGAATGTTTATTTGATCAAAATATGAAATGAATGGACTTTAATTAATATGTTTATGTGTTAAAGTATAAAACTATCTGTGCGAAGAGAAGTTTTATCATCTTAGAGTTGAATTAGAGTTTTAGATCTAGGGATGGGATTATAAAGTAAACAATTAAACGAATTAATATTTAGTACGCGATTCATTACGGAATTGTCTAATGAAAAAATGTTCGTCAGGAAATATGTAATCACAGATATAAGGAACTAATTAATGTAAAAAATGCTTTTGAAACACAAAATTGAAGGTTAATTTTATTATATAATGAAATGAATGGATCTTCTTTTGTCTTTTCATGTGTCAAAGTAAAAAACTATCTGCGCAAAGTGTATTTCTTAAAATTAGATCTAGGTCTAAATCCTTTCGATCCTTTCTCATGTCAACATTGTAGACATGGCCTAGATCCATAAAATACTAAAGCTGTAATAGAGTCGGACAACTTTATTTTTTTTTAGGGTCTTAAGTTTGTTTTAGGGCTACAATACATACACTACGGTCTAAGTTGGTACCCAAGGAACATTCCTGCCTAGTTTTATCAAGATTGGTCAAGCGGTTTTGATGTCTATAAGTAACATACATACATACATACATCCATACATACATACACCACACATTCTACTTTATAATATAGATATATATATGAGAATAAAAAAGCAGCATTTCTTAACCTCCAGCGAAAAACAAAACAACTGGGGCAGCGCTATAAGGTTTCCTAGTGGGCCGACGCCAAAAGCGTTTTCTTGCATTCTTCAATGCAGAAACGCATTCTCCTGACATCTACTGCTCATTATTTATCAATAGAGTTCGGGGCGAAGTCCCGACGCCAAAAGCGTTTTCTTGCATTCTTCACTGCAGAAACGTATTCTCCTGACATCTACTGCTCATTATTTATCAATGGAGTTCGGGGCGACGCCAAAAGCGTTTTCTTGCATTCTTCAATGCAGAAACGCATTCTTCTGACATCTACAGGTCATTATTTATCAATAGAGTTCGGGGCGAAGTCCCGACGCCAAAAGCGTTTTCTTGCATTCTTCACTGCAGAAACGTATTCTCCTGACATCTACAGCTCATTATTCATCAGTGGGGTTCCGACGCCAAAAAAGATTCCTTGCATTCTTCACAGAAGAAACGCATTCTCCTGGGGAAAGGCTCATTATTCATACTATTAAAAAATGACTTTTCGAATAATGTTGTACTTGAAAAGTATTCTAATATGAATTTATAGGCCCTTAATACATTGCAAATAAAACCGATTTGTTTCTTGAAAAGATAAGATACCCCACATATTTAGATTTTGGCTTTGAGGATCGCCGCCGAAAAAAAATTATTCGATAAATAATATTTAATAAAATTGAAGTATAAGTTATGAGTTATAGTCCCAAATTTATTTTAGTAGAAAAATATCCCATTGAGTAAAGGTTGGGAAAAGGCGACTATAAATTTATTTTCTCGGTTTAGAACTCATCTCAATCATGACTCTTATACTGAAAATTTTCGTTTCAATTCTAGCTTTTCCAATGCAAAGTCTTTCTTAAAATAATTATGATAAATTCATGTGAAATTACATAAACTCTGGAAATGGGAGGGGCGGTAGAATGAAAACGATTAATCCTCGCTCCTTTAATAATTTCTGCTAAAGATTGCATTTGGCATTAAAGAATAGGGGTGGGGCGACTCAACTAATTTTGTTCACAAACTATGATTCTCCATAAAAATAGGACCGCCCCCCCCACTCAGAGGGCTAGAGTGGGGAGGGCAGTACATGCAATCGCCCTCCCCCCAACCCCACCGAATCGGCAAGATACCAGAAAGGGATTGACATAATATAAAATGTATATATTAATTGACTTAATTTTGTTCACAAACTATGATTTCTCCATAAAAGTAGGACCGCCCCCCCCCTCAAAGGGTTTAGGTGGGAAGGGCAGTAGAGGTACGGGGGGGGGGAGTTGGCCGAGTGGGGGGGGGGCGATCACCCTTACCGCTTCCCCCCCCCCTGGATCCGCCAGTGAATCTAGCTAGATCTAGGTCTAGTTTGTATGACAACGGCAACGGTGATCTTAATTTTTATTTGCGAGGGGAAAGTCTTGTCAAGTCATTTGTACACAACTTTAGCTAGCTCACTACCTAAAGTAATCTAGGTCAAGAATTATTTTTTTTTGTGTTGCCAATTTATCTAATTTTGTAAGAAGAATAAATCTTTTTCAGTTTCTCTTTATTATTGTAACATGTTATTAATTTTGAGTGCATGGATACGGTTAATAATTATTATTTTAAAAAATGTTAGTGTACGCTAAATGAATATATGGAGATGCTGTGGATGAGGGGTAAAGTAGTTGGAACCTGAAGTCCCGTGTTCGAATCCTGATGAAGACTCTTCGGACAACTTCGGAGGCCGATTTTGAGTTTGTGTTTCCACACAAACTGTCTTTGTAACTTTGTTTGTTCTACTTTGCTGTGTATATACCAGGTTATACATGGCTTTAAATTTAAGGGAGGCAACTCAATGAGGTTAACTGTTAAAGATCTTGTGTTTTTAACACAACATAGACGTTCCTCCAATCAGGGCCGCCGCTACCTATTGTTCAATGTGTGCATTGTGCGATGGATTCACAAGGGTTTTTCCATAAGCGCCGACTCTGCCTGGCCTTGAATTTTCGCGGGTTGTTTGCAATATTTGTTTCGAATTGAATAGCCCGTCCTGTAAGTAGATCTAGTAATTAGAAAGTCAATTTTAAAACATTGTCACTTTTATTTGAAATGGCTGTTAGTTGAAAGTAGAATATTTTTGGCCGATTATAGAGTGTAGATGTAGATCTACAATAAGTTCATTTGTGTTCCAGTTTAAAATAAATTTTAATTATCTTCGTTCGTTTCTCAAACTTTGGGTCCTCCCCGAGGTGGGGGGGGGCGCAACCTCCTGACAAAAGGGGGTGTTACAGGGTGTGTGTGTGTTTCCTATGCGGCAGTAAGAAGAGGTTAAGCGATTGATTTGTGGTTATGCATTGAGGATGATGAATTTAGCGTAATGTCAATCTTGAGACATGAAAGTGTAAAGACGTTTTGTGGTGAGCTAGAATTTCGTTTAGATATCAGTAGGCTATATTTCATTAATACTGTGACGATCACACTTGCCGGGGATTATATTATCAAACTTGATAACTCAATGAAGTGAAGAAACATCTTTGTATTTTCTTCAAAACTTCTTTAGTAATACTTCTTCAACTTTCACATAAAATTAACTTCTCAATTTAACAACAACTTGACTTGATAATTCATAAATAAAACTTAAAGATACATGAAACTTCACTTAGTATAACTTCAACTTCAAGTAATATAACTTCAGATAATATTACTTCAACTAATAAAATTTTAATTAAGTGGACCCGCTAATATCACAAAACTTAACTAAACCTTTACTAAGAGAGGACTTAAGCGATAACTAAGCGAGGACCCCGTCTAACTGACTTCCCATTAATTTATACCTTTCTTAATCGTACATTCCAGAATCATGGAAACTTCTCCCCTAATTATTTTAGTAACTTTGACCTTCTAGAAGCTGACGTGTGCTATTTTTTTTCCCTTAACCTCTTTCTTTGATTGGATACCTAAAATTAATTTGTTTACGCTGGACACTTGCACTGGTTTGACATCGCTTCTAGAAACTGGTCGAAATAGGTCACAGACTCGACTCGTGACAAATACTACATCACAATCTCAAGTTAAATATGTGAATCTTGTAATAACAGTTAGGCTTTATTGAGTTTATGTTCACATAAGAAGTTTCTTCAAGTTATTTAAAATTTATTTAGTAAAAATATAAAACGCCTTTAATGGTTCAATTGTACTAGTTGTTTGTAAGCGATAAATCAACGACCAACAACCAAGAGGGGGCGGCGAAAAAAAAAAGTTTTATTTTCAGTGTAACTTATCTGAATATTAGTAAAATTACATGTTTAAAAATCAAAATATATTAAGTAGTAGATGTCGTTTTATCTTCTAATAAGACCTTGTTAAATGTAGACCGCTATTTGCGAGGTGCGTATGCAACAATATGGGTGAAAAAGTTTTAAAGAAAACATTTTAAAACGTCTCCGCTAGTGTGATTCTTCTGGATTTTTTGTCTCAAAATAGTTGAATTTCTTCTGTCTATTGCACTTTATTATAGTGACGACTTTTGTGTGGAAAAAAAAAGTCTGCGACAGAGACGTCTTACTTATCAGGAAAAATATTTTTAAAAAGATCACGCCCATTACAGAAGTACATGCGCAATATGTAGGCCTACCTAGAATGTCCCTCGCATAATACTTTTGTCCAGGGCTGCCTCTTTATTATAAGATTTAATATGGCCCTCGACTTTTTTTTATTAGGATGAACAGTGCGTTCTGAAAGAAAACATCAATATTAGCCTTTTTTACTCACTTGGATCCTTGAGTCAAATAACCTACTCACTGAAGCACAGGCTGGCTTTAGAAAAGGTAGATCAACAGAAGATCAAATCGCCTTCATCACACAAGAAATAAAAGATGCTTTCTAGAAAAGAAACCAACAACAATTGTGTGGGTTGACTTAGAAAAAGCATTTGACAAAGTCTTACTCAAGCTAATCCAACATCACATATCCCACAGAATGTACAACTGGATAAAGGAATATCTAAATAATAGAAAAGCCTTAGTTTGCATGCAACGAAAAGGAAGCCACACAGTGGGTATAAAAAATGGCGACCCCCAAGAAGGAGTCCTATCCCCAACACTTTTCCTAATATTCAAAAACGATCTAAATCAAAACCTACTGTGACCTAAAGAGGATTCATGAACCATGTTGGTCAGTTCACATTAGCGGGTATAGCTAAAGGTAGGTAACAGTCCCCGTGCGACTTTATGGTTAATAACGAGCTCCCATGAGACTTATAGACTTATTATAAATTCATGTGAAATTACATAAACTCTGTCTGGAAATGGGAGGGGCGGTAGAGTTACAACGATTAATCCTCGCTCCTTTAATAATTTCTGCTAAAGATTGCATTTGGCATTTAAGAATAAAAAAAAAGTAGGGCGACTCGATATAAGAATTTAATTTATAGTATGTATAAATTATATTAGTGACAGATTTTTTAAATTTTGTAATTTCATAACTATTATACTAAAAGAAAAAGTATTGGTTTGTCCGATGGGGGAAATGCGATTGCATGTAGGCCTATCGCCCCTCCCACCTGGTACAACCCTTTTTCATTTAAATTTACTAATGATAAAATTTGAGATTAGAATGTGGTACGACATAATATACAATGGGTTCACATATCAATACGTAGTTTATATTATAAAGATATTCAACTAATTTTGTTCATAAACTATGATTCTCCACAAAAATAGGACCACCCCTCCCCACTAAGAGGGCTAGAGTGGGGAGGGCAGTACATGCAATCACCCTTACCCCCCCCCCCCCAACAAATCGGCCAAGATACCAGAACGGGAGCGACATAATATAAAATTTATATATTAATTCAACTAATTTTGTTCACAAGCTATGATTTCTCCATAATAGTAGGACCGCCCCCCCACTCAAAGGGTTAAGGTGGGAAGGGCAGTAGAGGTATTCGTCCCTCCCCCCCCCCCAATCGGCAAACAGGGAACGAAATAATATAAAGATCGGTTAAAATATCAATAAGAAGTTTTAATCATATAGATATTTAATTTATTCTGTTAGCAAGCTGTGATCTCTATAAATAAATTTGACCGCCCCCCACTCGTAAGTGTAGGGGGGGGGGTTGATACCATCGCCCCCTCCCGACCCCACCAAATCGGTCAACATACTAGAGGGGGGGCGAAATAATAAAAAAATAGGTTGAAATAAAAATAATTAGTATATCTTATTAACATAAGTAATAAATTCGTATACAAATTGTGTGAATTCTATACTAAAATTCGTCCGAGTCAGCCGAGTGGGGGTGGGGCGATCGCCCCTACCCCTCCCCCCCCGGATCCGCCTGTGGCTTCAGGTCAACACATGACCACTTTTGACCATTCTTGGGTTACAGGCTTCAGGCTGACACAGTCAACTGATGGTCACAGGCCTCAGGTCGAAACACGACCACTTTTGGCCCCTACCCCCCCCCCTGGATCCGCCTGTGGCTTCAGGTCAACACATGACCACTTTTGACCATTCTTGGGTTACAAGCTTCAGGCTGACAAAGCCACTTTTAGCCAAAAAAAAACAACAACAACAAAAGGGTCATGATGTACTATAAGCTTCAGGGAAACCTATGAGCCTAAAAGCTTCATAGAATCCCACCTATAGACATCCGTTCGGTAAAGCCTATCTGATGATTCAATACAGGTTGAATCCCTCAGAGACAAGGCTATAAAAATGTCACATTTGGGAGTACCCCAGGATGCAGAACATCAGGGTTAAACATACTGCCTGGAAATCATTTGAGGCTATATCTACTAATAAATACATTATATTAAATACTACAATGACTAAAGATATACTTAGCCCAAAGATCTCCAGAGCTAGGCACACTTCTCCCGAGTACCCCAAGACACACGACCACTAACATACAATTTACAACTAAAAATGACTTTTCTTTAATCTTGATCAAGTACTTGCAGGTCTATTCCAATTTGTGTCTGTATCGCGATTTTTTTCTCCATTTCAAAGAATTATTTTATTTTCGCGTAACATGGTTTTCCAGCTTTTAAGCCATGAATTCTAAACAAAGAATAAGACTTGATGCAGAAGATGGCAGAAGTTGTGATCTTTTCGAGAATCTCTAGTCTGGTAAAACAGAAACAAACTCACAGTCGCAACAATATCGTAGCTTAACGTTGCCAGAACCACTGCCCATGTTCCGTCATGCTTTTCAAATGTTTCCTCTAAGTCTGTAACATGAATAGGGTGTGGCTAAGAAATGGAAAAGTAAATAGATGCACGTAGACGTAGGAAAGGTCGAAATTCATTTATGTGAAATGTAATGATAAGGAGAAATATCAATTTGAAGAATATTATTGCAAACTGTTTCGTGATTTAACATTAAGTTTTGGCAATGCATATCAGATACTTATAGGAGATTTCCATTTTATAACAATTACTTATGCTTATGAACGATAATAGCTTTGCTGTTGTAAAGGAGGGGGGTCGCCTCAGAGTGGGGAATTGTAACAAGGGGTCGCCGAGCTAAAAAGGTTGAGAACCGTTGTTGTAGATTATTTTGAATCAAATTGGTTACATTTGTTTAAAGCTCTGAAGGCAACGCACTTTTACACTTTCTTCAGAGATACATGGTATAGTAGTACTACATCGTTCAATGCTCAGAGGGACATAGTTGTGTTGGTACATATCTTACTCAATTGCTCAGTACACTTGCTTCCCCTGCTTACTCTTCTCAAGTACTACATCAACATTTAAATCCAACAATAGATTTGATGAGTGATGGAGGTTATCTACGAAAATTGAGAAGTATGAGGCCAACAGAGCTCACATTCAGTCATCGCTTGCTGGAAGGGAATTTGTAGTTTGTCTGCAGGGAACAGTGTTGATATCAAGGCTCAAGATTTAATTTCAGAATAGGGGACGAGTAAAGAGATTATCCAAAGAGAATCTTGGACAGTTTTCTCTCAAAGCAAAATCTGGCACTCCGTGGTCATCGCAAACAATTTAAAGAAGTATTAGTCAAAATCAAAGCAATTTCTTGGATTTAGTGAAACTATTATCCAAGTAAGATTCACTTCTGAAATAACATGTGATTCGAACTAAGCCGAGTTTCACACCAAATGCGTTTAATGTCCCCAAAAACACAAAGCGAGTTTATTATGATTTTGTACGATTACGAAAGCATGATGAAAAAAATCTTGATGGTATTCCTAACAATATTGACAAAAAACGAATTTCATACGGATAGAAACGGTTGTAGCAGTTTCTTCAGAAGCCTTCAACTTATGAAACAAGGATCCGTCGAGCTCTTGAGTTTTATAAAAACATATTCGCTAAATGAATCAGTTTCGAATATCACCATCTTGATTCGCATATTTCTGACGATTTTGGTAAGTGTGGCTACATGCAAGCGAAATAGTTCTAAGCTTTAGTTAATCCAGAATTATGACACACTCATTAGGTAATTTTGTCTATTGAGCAAATGCTGGTATAAAAAAGATTTTGATAAAATTATTGATAAATTGCTAGTAAGAAAGCATTAAAATTTATCTGTAGTATCTTTTTGTAATATTGTTGTTTTTTTTCCGAATTAGCAATACTTGAACATTGAATACACATTTCTTTTGGAGAAAAAAAAGAACGTTTTACTGTTTCATTCTTTTTTTTTGGGGGGGGGGATCATGAAAGCCTGCCGCACCGGGCATCAAATACTCTAGCTACGCCACTGGTATGTGATAAAAATTATACTTGAAAAAATGCGATCTTACAACAAGCTTGCTAAAAAAATTAACGGGCCCTCACTTAACTATAGGCAACATTTTTACTTTTATCGTGTAGGCCTTGTTTTACACATGTCCGTCATGTTCGCCCCACTGTCGCAGCTAGTTAGCTTTGTGATAAAACTGTACACAATCTAATAGCGCCGCTTTCTTCAATAGGTGATGACGTCATTTGTGCTATTTTATTTTGTGCAGTATTTTCTTACCTTGTCGCTTCGTTGTAATTTTTCATATGACGTCAGTTTTTTTCTTCTTGTATGCTTGGTGCATTCACGCCATATTGCTTTACAGAAGCAAGCTGTATCTTTTGAGTTCCTGAATTTTCCATGTGCTGTACGTTACTAGACAGCCTTAGCGTTTGCCTTGGTTATTTTCTTGAAGGACTATTTGACCACTGTTTAGGGTGAGTTTTATTTCACATTGTAAAGTTATTTTAATATGGATTCGGTCGTATTTGTATTTTGTAGTTAGAGTAGAAGACAAGAAGAATCTGTTATTTGTCTTTCTATAGGGTTTCAAGGTTCTGGATTCCAGAGTTCAGATTTTCAGTGTACAGTCTTGGTGTTACATTGTGATGTTGTGAGTTTTTTTGGTGCTACTCTGAACTTTGGTTATCTTCATCGTAGGTGAACATTCGTCTTGGCTAGAAGATACTTGTGTTACCATTAACATTTTTAAATGAACTGAACTGAACCTATCAAGAAATCTTTGTCTTGAAATGAAATATTGTTGAGGTCAATACAATTGGAAATCATACTTTAAGGTGGCTATTTCCTTTGAAATAATATCTAAGTATTTAATTGAACTGTATTATTCTATATGTAGGCCACTTGTTTTCATTTTTCATTCCCATTAGTCATATGTCATTTAAATTCATTGAATACATCTCATTGGATTAAATTTATAGTTTATTTGTAAATCATGATACACATCGAATCGTTTATTAATTTATGTGCAACTGGGTGTGTATGGTGTGTTTGTTAGGCTGAACCTTAAATTGGGGCTAATATATTTATTAAGTAATAAGAAATTATAAATTAATTATAACACACGCACATTGCAATCCAAATTACATTTTTAATACCTAAACAATTTAATAATTATTAATTAAATAATCAAAGTCCTGACACCCACCCATATTTGCTTAACTTCTTAATAGCGTTCCAGATGTTTAATTAACATACCTATTCCATCATGCCGTTATGGTCAACACTCTTTATGGCCTTCCTCTATACCTATATCTATCCATTCAGAAGGATACTCTAGTTAACACCTATTATAGTTGAGTGCTAGACAGAATGGTGGCTCCAGTAGTACTACAACTTTATCGGACAGGGAACCATTACTTATTAAAAGAGAAATGGTTCATTGACCAGTCATTGTTTTTTACATTCATACATTGGTGAGAGTTTTTTTTTTTATTGTTATCTTTATATTTTTTACATATTGTTATAAACCTGGTGGTGGCACAGATGGGGGTAGTGGTGTGAGTGTAGTCAGACGACGCAAATCGCCCCAGGCCAGCGCTAGACGAGCGGTCAACCGTGACGAGTTACGACGGTCAGCCGAGTCGTGTGTCAACAGGATGGTTCGGGAAGGATCGCCGTCGTGAACAGAGCTCAAGGAGCGTCACGAGAGTTGTAGTCATCTGACCACCTAGAAACGTCGAGCGGCGTTCTGTCCGGTTCGAGAAGGCCAGTAGGGACTCTATATAAGAGCGGAGGTGTCGCAGTCAAGTCGGTTCACGGCAGGGGTTCAGAGCCCGGTTCACTACAGTCCGGTCGACTACAGCACAGTTCAGCGGTGTGGTTCTGTACGGAGCATTACGACGGTTCAGTGCGGAGTACTGTCAAGTACAGTTGAGACGGCTGGCGTCTTGATCTTGGTCTGCGATCGAGTCCGACACAACGAGCCTAGTGTGTGAAGTCAGTCCTGAACTGTTGAAACCCAGTGCAAGCCCGGAACGAGACGTTGAGACCAGTGCAAGAGTTGATACGGCGGAACGGTGTTATCGGAGAGATATTTGTACAGTGTACGTGTTGCCAATTGAACAGTATTGGCTGTTATTTATCGACATTAAACTATTACGTTACTTTGGAGCCCTGAGTTGTCAAGTTCTTTAGGTTGGTGGTGTATGGTGCAGTTTGCAGAGAGCCTGGATAGTGAGATTCGTAACAATATTGTATTCAGACTCTATTATATATATATATATATATATATATATATATATATATATATATATATATATATATATATATATATATATATATATATATATATATATATATATATATATATATATATATATATATATATATATATATATATATATATATATATATATATATATATATATATATATTAGGTATATAGGCTACATGTTTTTCACCTATATTAGCATGCATATTGGACATTTTCACTATAAAGTAAATAATGAACAAATAATTTAAAAAAATAACAAAGAAACTCGAATTTTTTTTTCTTGTGGAAATAATAGCCACAAAAAGTTTTAATGTAAACAAATTAAACACGCGACGAGAATATATAATATTAACAATATGTTACTATCCAGTGAACAACAGTCTTTGAACAATTTGTCGGTGAACGAACTGTCAGTGAACGATTTCTTCTTATCTTATATAATACAGACGTTACTTCAAAAAAGAAGATGATTACGTCCTACGCGTCATGCATTTAGTCATGCATATTAACCAATGACTTAAATTCTGCCAAGTCACTGGTTTTCCTGGCTAGCTCAGGCAACCCATTCCATGCTCTAATTTGTCGTGAACCAAGTTCAACCAACTGTCGGTGAACAAGTTATCGGCGAACGATATGTCGGGTGAACGAATAGACGTGTGAACGAATTGTCTGGTGAACGAAAAGTCGTGAACGATTTGTCAGTGAACGAATTGTCGTGGAACCGCTAGATCTAAGCTACATCTGACAAAGCTATTTTCATATTTCAGTTGGCAGCACTTCAACTGCCAAAATTAGATCTAGATCTAGTTTTCATAAAAATCTGGCTTTTGTTTTGGTCAGGCTTGGACAACAAGAAATGTAAAAAAAAACTTCATGACTCCGACCTTCATGATTACCCTAGATCTATTTTAATACAAAATGTCAGCGTTATTCAAGAATTTAGGGTCTCTCTACAGATATGTTCTCTGTCGGGATGGGTGCAATGTACTAAATAAAATAAAATCGAGATCCTATGCCAAAAAAATAGGTAATCCCACCGAAGACGAAGATCTAGACGATTTAAATACATGTGATTGTCAATAACTCAAGAGTCAATTGTGACGTATATAGTTAATATAGATCTAGATCTAGAATCTAGTAATAGTTCATTAATTAAATCTATTAGTTTTAAGTTTACTATTACTAGATCTAGATTAAGCCTGATTAAGGTTAACTATTAGATTAGTTCCAGATCTAAATCATCTATTATCTATCTAGAATCTAATCTACACTACACTACTCTAGATTCTAGATTAGATTATATCATCATTTATTTTATAGATCTAGAATCTAGCTAGAGGTAACTTACATCTATCGAACACCTTCGTTTTAAGGTACTTATCGAACACCCCATTGTATTTTTTAAAATTCTCCTTTATTTCGATGATTATGACGAAACTAGTCCATTCCTATTGTGCATCGTCCATTTCTTTATATATATATATATCTATATTATAAAGTAGAATGTGTGGTGTATGTATGTATGTATGTATGTATGTTACTTATAGACATCAAAACCGCTTGACCAATCTTGATAAAACTAGGCAGGAATGTTCCTTGGGTACCAACTTAGACCGTAGTGTATGTATTGTAGCCCTAAAACAAACTTAAGACCCTAAAAAAAAATATAGTTGTCCGACTCTATTACAGCTATAGTATTTTATGGATCTAGGCCATGTCTACAATGTTGACATGAGAAAAGATAGAAAGGATTTAGACCTAGATCTAATTTTAAGAAATACACTTTGCGCATATAAATTTTTACTTTGACACATGAAAAGACAAAAGAAGATCCATTGATTTCATTATATAATAAAATTAACCTTCAATTTTGTGTTTCAAAAGCATTTTTTACATTAATTAGTTCCTTATATCTGTGATTACAGATTTCCTGACGAACATTCTTTCATTAGACAATTCCGTAATGAATCGCGTACTAAATATTAATTCGTTTAATTGTTTACTTTATAATCCCATCCCTAGATCTAAAACTCTAATTCAACTCTAAGATGATAAAACTTCTCTTCGCACAGATAGTTTTATACTTTAACACATAAACATATTAATTGAAGTCCATTCATTTCATATTTTGATCAAATAAACATTCAAATTTGGTTTTTAAAGCTACATTCATTTACGAAAGCTGCGAAGCCGAGTTGAGATAGGCCTAGATCTATATTCATTCATGAATCGCGTATTAAAAATTATTTCGTTTAATTGTTCACTTTATAATCCCATTCATTTAACAAAGCTATCGCTCTTTTCGTTTGTAATAGATATGAATTTATCGGTTTCGGGTAATCCCATTTTCGCAAACCTAATTTTATTTTCGTAGCGAAAGAGAAAAAACTTGAAAGGATCATTAGTTAAGTTTAACATACATCTAAATCCAATCCACTAGATTAGTAAACACAAACTTAGACCCGAAGGCCGCGGGTAAAGTCTGGCGAACATCCTTTCATTAGACATTACCAAATGGTTACACATTAACAGTGATTAACACATCTCTCTACTTCCTAGGGCTAGGTCTAAAACTCTTATTGAACTCTAAGATAATAAAACTTCTTTTCGCAAAGATAGTTTTATGCTTTAACACATAAACATACTAATTATTGTCCACTCATTTCATATTTTAATCAAATTAACATTCAAATTTGTTTTTCTAAAGCATTTTTAATACATTCGTTCGCTGTTCGCTAAATAAAGCTGCGTAGCCGTGTTGAGATAGGCCTATATTCATTCATGAAAAAAGGTCACGCATGGGCAACACAGAATGAACTCTATAAAAGGCAACTAGATTAGTGTAGATTTAGATCTATGTCTACCTCAAGATCTACTTAATATTTAACACATGAACACAAAATTAAGTCTATTCATCTCAATTTTTTATCAAATATATGTAGGCCTACAAGCAAATGTTTTAATTTGGAAAAATGGATTTAAGCCTATTAGCTATTCTGATTTGATAGCTTCATTCACACTATTTTTACATCGACACATTCGCTTTACTTATTACATTATTATTTCGTTTAACTGTTTACAAAACACTCTCAGTAACTATATCGACAGTAATGCGCAAATAAAGACCCGCGGGTCGCGGGTAACATATGTCTAGTATTATATATATAGTTAAGCTATATTTAGTTTCATTTTCACCTGAGGATCATTTTTTTACTTATATTCAAAGTGCATTGGTAATATTGGTATAAAATTGTTTTTGACCTCTTGGGAAGAGTGAAGTGAGTCTCGGGTATTTTTTAATGCCAATGATGCTTCAGCTCAACAAAACCTATATAATACGCTTCTATTTAGGCTGAGAAATATTTGCAACTATTTTTTTTAAAGTGTCCTTTGCTACCTAAACATGAAAATTGAGGTTTAAAAATGGGGTGTTCGATAATAGCTGTTTTTATATAAGCAATCTCAGCTTCGTAAGATATTGAACACCATTTTAATGTTAAAAATAAACATCAAAGGGATATAACCCAAAGAAGACAAAATATTTAAATTATATATTTTTAAATTGTTATTTTTTTAAATAATGTAATGCAAAGTACATATAAATTACTCATGTGTTACAATTTGTATCAGTTTTTTGTGTTTTACCGTAAATGTGCTATATTTTTCTAAGTAAATAGATTTACATCGATATGCACTAATTGTACCCATTTTAAAAGCTTGATTTTATGACACATATAGTTTGATGCTATTATCATCGTTGTGATATCACAGGAACAATAAATTTAGAATATAACACAGGAACAATGAATTTAGAATATATATATCCAGTTGTGTTTTTTTTTTTCAGATGCCCCATTCTATTAACTTCTGAATTATGTGTTATAAACAAATACCTATAGCGCATGTGCTTGATGTGAAGAGATATTAATAAAACAAAAGGGCTAAGGGGGAGGTATAGAATGTAGATATGGTATTTTGAAATAAAAATGACTTTGGTAGGTAAAAATAAAAAAAAAAAGGGGGAGGAGAAACAGTTAAGACATTGTATCAAGAGATCATCAATAATTGATTGACCATTAAAATGTGACGTCAGCCTCAAATACATAGTCAGTTGTGCTTCTCATCTAGACGTGTTGTGTGGCGCAGGGTCTATAAAATTATATATATATCTATATATATATACATAAAGTATGATAAAGCTCATAATGCGCTACAAAGACACTCCTTTGAAACATCACAAATACTAAAAATAATAACAATAACACATTTAACCACTCTCTTATTCTGCCTACACCCCCTTACCCGCGCTTTCTTCTTATGCAATTCCACTCTCCAACATTCACACTTTTTAGTGCAAAGTAACAACGTAAATTTCAAGACTTAATCCAAATGCAGCCACCAGACTAACACACAGCACAAAAAAAAATGGTCAGTGATAGCCCAACACACAGGTGTAAACCAGGCCACCAACACAGCCCCAAAACATTGTTCAAGTTGTAGTAAGAACAATGTTATGGGGAAAGGGGGAGGAGCCATCATTCGAGTACCTACGGTCAAGCCGCTAATTAGGTCACAAACACTAGGCGTGATAGATATATAGATATGTTGTTTGTGTGTGTGTGACAAATACTAAGCGTGCTCTAAAATATGGTGTTTTTTTTTGGTCAACCAGGTGGTTTGGGGAGGGCGGATCTATCTACATCTATAGGTAACACAGCTCGCAAGCTACCATAGCTTTTCAGCACCCCCCCTTCCCCGCCCAGATCGAAAAATATCTAGCACTGACTTTTGGGCTGTTACATACACTGAGCGTGCTAGATTGGCGGCTAGTTACGTACCGTAGGGCCGCATACCGTATGTTTTGTTTTTAGGTCAATCAAGTCGGTCCAAGTAAATTGTTGTGTCCTGCAATGACTTGGGGAGGGCGGGATTATCTATTGGCTACCAAAGCTTATTAGTCATTAGCCTCTCCCTCAAATAAATAATATCTGGATTTAATTTATTAATGGCCTTATGTCTCAAAATAGCTTAGACCTAAATAAGTACAGTGTACTACGGTAATGCGTTACTGGGCTTAGCACCGTCAGTTTCTAAGCAGAGCTGATCAGTGATAGATTCCTTCGATGTGGACCATGTGAAAATGACTAAAATCTGTCTGTCTTGACATGGCGTAAAAAGAAAATGATATAAATAAAAAAAAAAAAAGATTATAACACTTTTGAAACACCATACTTTTCACAAAATTTTAAGATTATAACACTTTTAAAACACCATACTTCTCGTGTGTTCGATAAGTTCTTAATATGTTCGATAAGATAAGATAAAGATAATGCAGAAATTTTCAATAGTAATTATGAAATTTTTAGAAAAGATAGGGCTGATAATCATGGAGGAGTTCTTTTAGCAATAAAAAACACTCTTATAGCAGAAGAAATTACCTTACCTAACTCAAAAAATATAGAATCAACATTTTGTAAAATTAATACCACCTCAACATCCCTAATAATAGGCAGCATTTACAGACCACCAAATTCTAGTTTAGAATACATGCAGGAACTATGTAATCAGATTACGACACTTAAAGAGACAAATAAAAAAAATGCAGTTTTTTGGATTATGGGTGATTTCAACCTACCTGATATAAATTGGAAAACACTAACCATAGATAAACACCAAAACCTTAAGGACATAAATGAGCTTTTCATAGAAACTTTACACAACCTAAGTTTAGATCAAATCATTAAAAAGCCAACTAGATTAAACAACACATTAGATCTCTTCTTAACCAACAGACCTGGATTAATAGTTGGTTATGATATTATCCCTGGTCTATCAGACCATGAGATCATAAAAATACACAGTCAGATAAAAGCAGTAGCCAATACAAAACCCAAAAGAAAAATCTTACTCTGGAATAAATGTAACCTAACACAACTACACCAAGCTGCATTAAACTTTCAACAAACATTCTTATTAGAAAAAGACATTAACCAACCAGTCGATGACCTCTGGAATTTCATTAAAAACCATCTTAAAAGCATTATAGAAAATCAAATACCAACTAAATACACATCAAACAAAATAAATAAATGCTGGTTTAATAATAGACTAAAGAAGCTTTGTAAACAGAAGGAAAACCTATATAGAAAATTTAAAGAAACTAATGCAGAAAGAGTTTACAAAAAGTATATAAAAATTAAACACTTAACCCAAAAAGTAAGCAGACAGCTGCAGAGTGAATACATAAACAATGTAATATCTAAAGACAACAACAAAAACCTATGGTCATACATTAAGTCTAAGAAAATGGAAACAACAGGCGTAGCGCCATTAAAAGATGAACATAACATAATACATAATGATAATGAAACTAAAGCAAACATTCTAAACAAATACTTTGCATCAGCATTCTCAGCCCCAGGAGACAAAGACATATTACTGAATTTGAACCAAGTAGACAACATAGAAGATATAGTAGTACAAGAAAATGGAATTCAAAAACTATTAGCCAACACCAAACCAAATAAAGCTTCTGGACCTGATGGTATTCCAGCTAGATTACTCAAAGAACTAAGTAATGAGCTAGCCCCAGTGTTCAAAATACTCTTTCAGGCTTCACTTAACCAGGGCAGAGTACCAAAGGACTGGAAAGAAGCTAATGTCACCCCCCTATTTAAAAAAGGAGAAAAATCTGGCCCAGGAAGCTACAGACCAGTATCACTTACCAGCATCACATGTAAAATCCTAGAACACATAATATGTAGCAACATCATAAACCACTTAGACAAACATAATGTCCTCACACCATACCAACATGGCTTTAGGAAATATAGATCATGTGAAACACAACTAATAGGACTAATTGATGATTTTTCAAAAGGTTTAGATAATAGTGAACAAATAGATGCTATCTTACTAGATTTTTCTAAGGCTTTTGACAAAGTTCACCACCATAGTTTGCTTAAAAAATTAAAATATCTCGGCATTAATGGTCCACTGCATCAGTGGATTAAAGACTTTCTGATAGGGAGAGAACAAACTGTAATAATAAATGGCTCTAAATCAACACCGATAACAGTAAACTCAGGTGTACCTCAAGGAACAGTCTTGGGTCCACTACTATTTTTCCACTACTATTTTTAATTTACATAAATGATTTACCAAATTGCATTACTTCAGGAACAAAAGTCAGATTATTTGCAGACGATTGCATAATATATAGAACAATAAAAACAACACAAGACACAGATATTTTACAAAGAGAATTAGATGAATTACAGAAATGGGAATCAAATTGGAGCATGTCTTTCCACCCAGAAAAATGTCAGTTGTTAAGAGTAACAAAAAAACTAAAACAAATTAATTCCACTTATCTTATTCATGGCAAACCAGTAACACAGACTAAAAACGCAAAATACCTAGGTGTTATAATAAATGAAAAACTGTCATGGAATCCACATATTGATGAAACTACAAAAAAATCAAACAAAGCATTAGGATTTATTAAAAGAAATTTCTATAAATCAAATAAGAACATAAAACTAAAATGTTATTTAACCTTGGTTAGGCCAATAATAGAATATGCATCCTCTGTTTGGGACCCCTCAACTCAAGAAAACATTAAGAAACTAGAACAGACACAAAATAGAGCAGTGCGATTCATAACAAACGAATATTCACATTTGACTAGAGTAACACCTTTAGTAAAATCACTAAATTTAGAAAGCCTTCAGGACAGAAGGCTCAAAAGTAAAAAAGCAATAATACATAAAACACTGAACCATAATCTTCAAATACAAAAACAAAATTTAATAAAATACTCTGAAAGACACAAAGATAAAGGCACATTCCTCATCCCATATGCTAGGACAAATTTGTACAAATACTCCTTCTTCCCTAGTGTTATTAGAGCATGGAATGGTTTGCCTGAGCTAGCCAGGAAAACCAGTGACTTGGCAGAATTTAAGTCATTGGTTAATATGCATGACTAAATGCATGACGCGTAGGACGTAATCATCTTCTTTTTTGAAGTAACGTCTGTATTATATAAGATAAGATAAGAAAACAGTGTTCGATAATTTAAGCTTTTGAAATCATCGACATGACCCACTTTAACATCAAATATAAGTTTAACTTTGAGTAGTAATAGAATAAAACGTCTACTTTTTAAGAAAAATGGATGAGGAGTTCATAGATACAATCAGTTTTTTTCTAGGTCTAATTTTTAGGGAGATACACAAATTTAAACATAAAAAATGTCGGCGAATGAGCTTAACTTGTTCGATAAACGTAAGTTACTCTAGATTATCTAGATCTAATAATGATAATCTAATAAAATATTTATAATAATAACTTGACTTGAAAAGACCTAGTGTCCTAGGACTTAGAATCTAGTCTACTGACTACTGTAACTGTTTTTAGATTTAGAGTTACTTTATCTAGATAGATCTAGATGAATCTGATAGTTAACCATACCAGGTTAATCTAGTCTCTAGAATCTAGTAATAGTAATAATAGATTTAATCGATGAACTACGGTCACATGGATTCAAATCACTATTGACAATTGAATCTTTTTAATTTGATATTATAAATATAATCATATAAATATTGATCTTATTAGATCTGTCTTATTCACAGGGGCAGACTGGGTGTCAAAATCGGCCAATATTTAATAATTATAGGCCTATGCCACAAGACCATGAAGATGGGTATCCAATGGACCTCATTCACCAATCGTAAGTTAAACAAACAAGTTTAAATAACATTTAGCCACGTGATAATATTGATAAAACAATGAAAAAAACGTATCACGTGACAGCCTTTATGGATTACGTAATTTGTATAGAAGAGATAGAGAATCACCTGGCTAAATGTTGTTTGTTTACGATTGCTGAATGAGGTCCATTGTCCTCAAGAGTCAAGAGCATTATACAAGTGTAAAGTGAAATAATGTATCGAAAATAGTTATCTATATGAATAATTTATTTAGATGAAATGATTTTGAAACTATCTGAAAGCGCGATTACTAAATCATTATGAATAAATAAAACTTAGAAAGGGGAATCTCTATTGTGAAAAAATTCCTGCTACCATAATATATATATATATTATATTATATACATAAAATAAACATATATATACATGAAGATCCGCTATCAACAAATATATTTTTTATTATTCAGTTTCTCTCCTTGCCATTTTCTCAGGCATATGGACTTCAATTTACTAATACAACTTTTCATCCTCCATTATTTAACTGCTTGGCTTCTGAACCTAGGGTCTTGGGTTCGGATCTCAATGAAGACTGGGATTTTGAATTTCTGGAATTTTAGGGCGCTTCTGAGTCCACCCACTTTGGTTGGGGAAAGTAAAGGTGGTTGGTTGTTGTACTGACCACTTGACACCCTGCTTGTTAACCGTTGGCCAAAGAAACATATGACCTGAACAACATCTGCCCTGTAGAACGTAAGGTATGAAAGGGAACCTTTACTCACAAGCACTGGCAGATCCAAAGGGGGGGGGGGGAGTGATCGCCACCTCCCAGAAGACAAATTTTAGTATAGAATTCACACAATTTGTATACGAATTTATTTCTTATGTTAATAATATATACTAATTATATATATTTCAACCTATTTTTAGATTATTCCCCCCCCCCCCTCCAGTATGTTGGCCGATTTGGTGGGGTCAGGAGGTGGTGTTGGCATCAATCCCGCCCCCTATAAACTTTTGAGTGGGGGGGGGGGGGGTTCAATTTATTTGTAGAAATCACAGCTTGCTAACAGAATCAATTAAATATCTATATGATTAAAACTTGTTATTGATGTTTTAACCGATCTTTATATTATGTCGTTCCCCTGTTGGCCGATTGGGGGGCGAGAAAACCTCCACTGTCGTTCCCACCTAAACCCTTTGAGTGGGGGGGGGGGGTGCGGTCCTACTTTTATGGGGAAATCAAAGTTTGTGAACAAAATTAGTTGAGTTAAAATAAAAATGTTATGTCGCTCCCGTTCTGGTATCTTGGCCGATTCGGTGGGCTGGGGGGCAATTGCCTCTACTACACTCCCCACTCTAGCCCTATGAGGGGGGGGAAGCGGTCGTATTTTATAGAGAAATCATAATTTCTGAACAAAAGTAAGTGAATATCTATATAATATAAGCTACGTATTGTATATTATGTCGCACCAGACTCTAATCTCAAATTTTATTTATTATTAGTAAATATAAAATGAAAAAGGGTTGTACCAGGTGGGAGGGTCGATACATGCAATCCCCCCAATGGAGAAACCAATACTTTTACTTTTTGTATTATAGCTAAGAAATTACAAAATTTAAAAAATCTGTCACGAATATAATTTGTATATGCTATAAATTAAATTCTTATATTAAGTCCCCCCACCCCTATTCTTTAATGCCAAATGCAATCATTAGCAGAAATTATAAAAAGGAGCGAGGGATTAATCTTTTGTCACTCTCCCCTTTCCAGTTTATGTAATTTCACATGAATTTATCATAATTTTTTAATGAAAGACTTTGCTTTGGAAAATTTAGAAATACGAAATTTTTCAGTATAAGCGTAACGATTGAGATGAGTTCTGAACCCAAATATTCTTTTCCTAGTCTCCTTTTTCCAACCTTTACTCAATCTGATATTTTTCTAGTTAAATAAATTTGGGACTATAGCTCACAATTTATACTTGAATCCTAAAAATGCAAAAAAAATTTAGATTAGAATCTAATTGGTACACATAATTTCTCCTCCCACTTCCGAAATTTTTAGTTTAGAACTTTGAATTTTAATTCTGTAACAAAACAAAGTTACAAGCATGCATATTGAACAAAATGTATTGTTACAAATGAGCTTTTTTTTTTAAATTATTATTTTTCGAATAATTTTTTTTTCGGCAGCAATCCTCAAAGCCTTAATCTAAATATGTGGGGTATATTCAAATCATTTTATTAGCAATGTTGTAAGGCCCTATAAATTCATATTAGAATATTTTTCAAGTAAAACATTATTCAAAAGGTCCTTTATTAATAGGATGAATAATGAGCTGTAGATGTCAGGAAATGCATTTCTGCAGTAATTAACTGCATTCTGGATCTATTAGAGAACAATTTTTATGATAAAACAGCTTAAATCAGTTATGCTGCAAATACCACTAAAGGCAGCTTTAAAAAAAAGGCAAAAATAGTAATAAAATAATCCTGGGCATGGCTAAAAAGTTTATTCCTCGAACTTACCCTTGTAAAAAATTCTAAAACTTTTGGACGGCTGAAATCAACAAACTTGTTATGGCTCGGAGAAGGGCATACAAAAAGGTCCAAAAGAACCCAAACAATCCAACACTCAGGCAGAAATACAACAGACTCAGCCTACTAGTCAAAACGTCTGTTAACAGGGAAAAACGAGAACGTTGGACCTACACCTTTGCAAGGTTAAACCTAAGGGATAGCTCTAGGGCTTGGAGTCTTCTGAGAAATCTCGAAAATGCTGGGCGTACAAAAACAGCAACCCCATTATCTTCACCGAGTGGGGTAACCATTTCATCGAAAAAGAAAATTGCCACCTTGTTGAACAAATATTTTGCTAAGATCAACAAGGCTGCCAAGAAGTCCCCAATGTCCAAAGCCATTGATAAAGCTTGCAAAGCTGATGAAAAAAAAGACCGAAAGGAACCACAGACCGAAAGTGCTGAGGGAACGATGAACTCCCCATTCTCAATAGGCGAGCTTAATGCTGCCATAAGGAAATGCCAGCTTAAAAAGGCTCCCGGGCCGGATGGTATTACCCCCGAAATGCTTAAACATGTAGGGGGGAAAGGAAGGGCCGTGCTCTTGGCATTCATAAATAGAACCTGGGCAGATGGTCATCTGCCCAGGGCCTGGAAACGTGCCACCATTATTCCTATACCAAAAAAGGGAAAAGATGCTTCCACTGCTGAGGGCTACAGGCCCATCTCACTCACATCTTGTGTGGGAAAGATGGCTGAAAAAATGGTAAATGAGCGTCTGGTTTGGTACCTTGAGAGTGCCCGTCTTATCGCTCCAGAACAGGCTGGTTTCAGGGCTGGAATGTCCGCTATAGACCAAGTCAACATCTTTGTGCAGAGCGTAGCAGATGGATTCCAAAGGACCGAAAGCACATACGCAGTCTTCATTGACTTAAAACAGGCATATGATAAAGTATGGCGGCCTGGTTTGCTTCATAAGATAAGAGCCGTGGGGGTGCGGGGACGGATATATTACTGGATTAGAGACTTCCTACAAGAGCGTACAATAAGAACAAGGATGTACGGAGAAGTCTCAGGGGAAATGACCCTCGAGCACGGCCTCCCCCAGGGCTCCGTCCTGTCATGCGCCCTTTTCACGGCCTTCATAAATGACCTACCGGCTCAGCTAAAATGCCAAAAGCTGCTATATGCTGATGATATGTCCTTTGGAAATCCGGAAGGAGCGCAACCTCTATACAAAAAGTGCTACAAGAAGACCTCCATACGCTCTGCTCATACACACAAAAATGGAGGCTAGAAATAAACACCTCCAAGACGGTCTATTCTCTGTTCACGCTCGGGACTGGCATTCTCGGGCAACCTTTCCAGCTCTCCCTCAACGGAGTGGCTCTCAGCATGGAAAAGCTACCCAAGTACCTTGGTGTAACTTTAGATCGCAAACTAAAAATGTGTGAGCACATCCAGGATGTTGTAAGAAAGGCCTCAGGGAAACTTTGCATTGTGCGGAAGCTGGCATCCACGAAGGGAGCCCGAGCAGACGTGCTCCGATCCCTGTATTTAGGAGCAGTCCGATCACAGATAGACTACAGCCTACCTGTGCAAATTTATGGCTCTAGGACTGCTCTTGAACAACTTGATAAAATACAGTCCCAAGCACTAAAATTTGTCTGTGGAACCTTTAGGACAAGTCCAGTAAATGCGGCTGAAATAATGGCTAATATATCTCCACTAACCCATAGGAGGGAAAGGTCAGTACTGACCTGCTATGAGCGGTTTCACATAACATCAAACAACGCTATGGCACCTCTGTAATAATGCAGTGGGTACCGAGTCACATAGGTGTGACTGGCAACACAATCGCAGACTCTTTGGCCCACCAGGGAGGGCAAATTCCACCCACTGATCAGGCTGTAAGCTTTCATCAAGCCCTGGCTATAATACAAAAAACAGAAATGGAAAAGTGGTTTGAGTGCTGGGACAAGTCCCAAAAAGCCCGTGGAGTCTGGGAGCGCATGAGGCGCCCTGACCGCACTTCCCCGTGGTGGAGGCTGTCCAGGCCTGAGCAAGCTATTATAGCACAGTGCAGGACAGGCCACTGTCCTGTTGGCTCATATTTCTCGCGGCTATGGCCAAATTTCGATTCACGGTGCCCTCGCTGCGGGGAAGAAGAGGAAACCGTGCCTCATATTCTGTTTGACTGCCCCAGACTTGCTGATCTCCGTCTCGACAGGTCTGGGAAACCCAAAATTCTCGACCTGTATGGCGACATTCATGCACTACGCAAGACAGCAGGGTTTCTGTCCAGGGCTTTTGCAAGAGAGGATTTGAGCCTCTCAAGCCCTCACTCTAATGGAGTTTGATGATGATGATGATGAATGTAAAGATTATATCAAAGACTTTATGAACTGGTATGTTAATCAATTATAAAGAAAACTTTGATAAAATGGATTGGTTAATTATCATTGTCTTAATCATCATTTTTACAAATGATTTTCCTTCTATAAATAATAAATATACTTTTATACATTTACTTACATGTATGTAACCCTCCATAAAATTCAAAGACTAAATAAGCCAAAATAATAAATCTTACTGTTGGGTGTAAATTACACGTTAAAATCTTATATATATGAGATTGGGCGCATCATTTTTAGCCTTGAAATAATGCTGACTTCACCCATATCAGGATAACACTTTTTTTTTATATTACCTCTATATTAATGTATGTTAAATTTTTATAGTTGATAATGGCATTTAATTTTAATTTTATTCTTATCTGTGTTACACTTTTTGTCATTAAAATAAAAAAATGAATATATTCAATATTGCTCATTTCATGATTTTTACAATTACTATTTGTTAGATAAAATGATCAGATGATGAAAATAACAGAGGATGAAATGACCGGGAACCATATATATATATTTGGGCAGCCGATTCTCTCTAGTACGGTATATAATTATGGCCGGAAAACCCCCTTTTCTTTTTTTGAATTGTAATAGGTCGCATTTTAATCATCAACCTAAAATACTTTTTTTAGCCTGTGAATTAGTGTATCTGTTGCAATAAAATTTTACGACCCGCTCTGTATTTCCTATTCTGTCTCTCTCTCTCTCTCTCTCAATCTCTCTCTCCTTTTTTTTTTTTTTTACTTTTTGTTCTCTAAATAAAAAGAAATATCAGTTTGGATTTATTAATTGTAAACCTTTTATCTTTCTCCTTTTGAATGTAGCGAAATAACAATAGATCTAGATTGATATTTTTAATGTTTTTAGGATTTTTTTTAGTCAGTGTTACTATAAGTATCATTTCTTGCTCTCTCTCTCTCTCTCTCTAAACTCTAGATATAACTTATTAATGCTAGAATAATTTTTTAAACATCCATAGGAAGTTGGTGAAAATACGGATTTATAACAACCATGTAAATACCCCGTCTTAAAAAAACAACTCTTTGCATCCCTCTTGTTGTTGTGCATCCCTTTGAGTTGAAGGGTTAGGGGTGCACCCCATAGTTTTATTAAAGTTTAATTTTTAGTTAATTTTTATGTCAAATTTTCTTATCTTTAAAAGTATCATGTACGAAAAAAAAATTAATTAATTTTTTTTTTTTTTTAAGTTAGCAAAGTTGGTGCACAGGCTGCTAAAAAAACAAGAATAGAAGTTGAGACTGATCCTGAAAAACTGTTGAAGTACTGTTGTGGTGCAAATATATATATTGAGGGAAAAGACCCTGAACTAAAACCAGATTCTGAATACCCTGCCTGGCTCTGGAATTTACGTATAGAGCGTGGTAGAACAAAACTTTCTGAATTGAATCCAGAAACACCAGCCTATTGGAAACGTTTGTCTAGAATAAATTACACGAACAATATTAGGATAAAAACTAGATTACAAAGACTCAAGGCCATTCAATATCCAGATGATAAAATTCCTTAAAAAATGATATTGTGTTAAGGAAACATTTGTTATTCTTAAAAAAAAAACAACACATGTAATAAAAATACTTTAAAAATGTAAATCTTGGTTTAATTTTGTGCAATTAAAATGTCGGTATTAACATTTTAGTTTTCACGGCTAATAATGGCTTATGATTCATTTCAAATTTTCTCGTGTGTGTGTGTGTAGGATGCAGGGCCGCCGCTACCTATTGTTCAATGTGTACATTGCACGCAGGCGGCCGAATCATTATTTCAAGATAATTTTTTTTTTAATTTTAAGTCTAATAATAATAATAAAATTACTTTAATATTTTATTTAAATTCTAATTATTCCAGTATCCTTCGAAAACTTGGGGGGGGGGGGGGGAAGACGATTTTCGTACAAAAATTTATTTTGGAAACTTTACAAAGAAAAAAAAAGCGTCGCGCGATGGATTCCCATGTGTTTTGCGCGGACTCTACCTGGCCTTGAATTTTCGCGGGTTGTTTGCAATATTTGTTTCGAATTGAATAGCCCGCCCTGTAAGTAGATCTAGTAATTAGAAAGTCAATTTTAAAACATTGTCACTTTTATTTGAAATTGCTGTTAGTTGAAAGTAGAATATTTTGGCCGATTATAGTGTAGATTACAATAAGTTCATTTGTGTTTCAGTTTAAAATAATGTTATAACCCTATTCGCGACGCAAAAGGGCTAACTGTGTGTGACATAGGTGACACAGGCCAGTACTACAGTTTAGCGTGCTATATTGAAAGGCAAGGGACAGTACTGGCATGAACTTTGCACGTGTTATGGTCATCTGATCATAAGCCCGCGCAGACCAGAGACGCATTGTGTAGGAAAGCGGCAGTTCAAGACCGGAAAGCGTTGAGACCGGGACTGTTAGTCAGCCATGAAGTCCTCCAGTGAAACGTACGAGTCCAGGAAGAGACAGTAGAGTTTATGAGTTTAGTACGTGATATAACCTTGTAGTAGTTGATTGTGTTGCCAATTGTGTCATATTGGCCGTTTTATTTGACCCTTATTAAAATACCAGATTATTTGGAGCCTTGTCAAGTTCTTGATGTGTTGTGTGTTTAGTAGTGTTTACAGAAGGCCTGATTGGGAGAGAATCGTAACAATAAATTTTAATTATCTTCATTTAGTAATACGTTTCTCAAACTTTGGGTCCTCCCCGAGGTGGGGGGGGGTGTTATAGAGGCGGCAGTAAGAAGAGGTTTAGCGATTGATTGGTGAGTGAGGATGATGAATTTAGCGTAATGCAAATGTGATGAGCTAGATTTCGTTTAAATATCAGTAGGCTATATTTCATTAATATTACATCTCAATTAAATATCAGTTAAATATGTGAATATTGTAATAACAGTTAGGCTATATGGATGTTTATGTTCACATAAGAAGTTTCTTCAAGTTATATAAAATTTATTTAGTAAAAATGTAAAACGCCTTTAATGGTTCAATTGTACTAGCTGTTTGTAAGCGATAAATCAACGAACAACTAACAAGGACAGGGGGCGTCGAAAAAAATGTTCTATTTTCAGTGTAACTTGACCCTTATTAAAATACCAGTAAAATTACATGTTTAAAAATCAAAATATATTAAGTAGGAGATGTCGTTTTATCTTCTAATAAGACCTTGTTAAATGTAGACCGCTATTTGCGAGGTGCGTATGCAACAATATTGGTGAAAACGTTTTGAATAAAACATTTTAAAACGTCTCCGCTAGTGTGATTCTTCTGGATTTTTTGTCTCAAAATAGTCGAATTTCTTCTGTGTATTGCACTTTATTATAGTGACGACTTTTGTGAGGAAAAAAAAAACAACGTCCGCGACAGAGACGTCTTACTTAACAGGAAAAATATTTTTTAAAAGATCACGCCCATTACAGAAGTACATGCGCAATATGTAGGCCTACCTAGAATGTCCCTCGCATAATGCTATTGGCCAGGGCTGCCTCTTTATTATACGATTTAATATGGCCCTCGACTTTTTTTTTTATTAGGATGAACAGTGCCTTTTAAAATTATCTCTTCTTACTAAGAAAGAAGGCCAGCATACACTTAGCGCCGAGTCCCGCCCGAAATTAAACCCCTTGCCTAATTGAGCGAAAACCTGCCGCATCTTCAATTCTATCTCCATGAAGAAACAAAACAAAAAAAAAAAAAACATCTTAGAGGGCATGGGGATACGACAACGATGATCTACAGTTACCGGTATATAAATCTAAGAGCAGGGCCGGCCTTAGGCTAATTTTATCGATTGCTTCAAATTGGGCCCCGCGCCTAACAGGGGTCCCGCAAAGTACATTTAACATGTCACTATCAGTCATGGCTCTTGTCACAGGCTTTGAAAGTTTTAAAGGTTTAACATATTTAGTGTATCGTACGATTGACGTAAGGTTAATTAACTCACTGACACCTATTGCATTTGAGTAGATTTCTGTGCATGTTGTAAAATAAATGTTGACATAATGGTCTAATTAAAAGTAATAGTTGTGAGTGGGACGTTGTCAAGGAATATAACATCTTAACTAATCCACTCAAAGGCAAGACAAAGTGAAAAAATGTGCCAGCCATTGCTGCTCTGTGTGTAAAGCGCATTTATACTGTAAAGTTTCATTTCATTAACACGCCTTGTCTTTGTAATAAAAGATGTTTGGTGTATATTTATGTAGGCCCTATTTTTAAGCACATTATGTTTTTGTTGTAACTCCGCTCCCGCGCTAACTGTGCGCATCAGCCGTTCAACACGAGTAGAAGACATTTTGATTGTAGAGGAAGGACTTTTTTAGATCCGGCTGAAGTGATCTGCAGGTTATGGAAGTCTGAGCTGTCTGTGACTGCCATCCTTCGTGCTACACGTGAGCTGAGGACCTGGAGCTACACCGGGAAGTATGTCGGTGGTCTGTACTAGTCTTTTGGAAGAAAAATGCTTGTAGAACTGACTCACTGTGATTTGATGGCTGAAGTCCATGTCTCACCGTGTATTTTATAACTGTAAATTAATACATCTATTATTACCTCATTTCGTTGAGTGCTTGCCTTAGATTTACTACAATTAGTGTCTGGAAGTGGGATTTAGGCAGCTCAACGAAAAAAATGACATCGCCGAGGAAGCTAGACGAACTGTGCTACAAACAATTGAAGGAGGAGCTCGGAGACGGCAACGGAAGAATGTCTGGGCCTAAGAAAAGATGAGAGCTTGTCTTCGGCAGAACTTAGCTGATGAAGGGGAGGATCCCGAGACCTACTTTTCTGAGGTAGAATCAGATATTGAAGAGCTCCTTAACACCATGCAGGACCTGTTACGAGAACGAAGCGAACAAATTAGTCCCTTTCAAAATTCGATAAATGATTCGATGGAAAAATTGATCAATACCGTGCATGACCAGATCGATCCTTTGAGAGAAGTTCAACATTATTTAGCAACTAACGTTACTCATTCAAGACTGATAGTTTCAAAGTATCCGTTGGTGGTGTTTGTGGCGCTTGTGACAATGATGACAGGTCCTACTATTATGACTTAAGACGAGAAATGTGAAAACTATTGCTAACACGATCTCAACGATTATAACAGACTTGAAAAGAAAGGGAATTTAAGTCAGCAATGCGACTAAGCTTTTGCTGTACCTGGTATGAGTACCACTACGAGCTGGACAGATCGAAACAACTTTGGGCCTGCGTCCGAGCCGTCATTTTGGACCCTAAAGACCTCTGTCAATCTACCAGTGCCTGCCAGGAAAACTTGAATTTTTTATTTTAAAACATCGCAAAAAAAAAAAAAATAGTATCGTTGATAGGTTGTTCCGGTTGTTCCGGAATTTTAGTAACATGCAAATGTCAAAAGGTCGAAAAAATCTAACTAATAGTTTTTTTTTAATTTTTAGCGGCCCCCGAAAGAGAAATAGTGTGGTCTGTTTGTCCGTCAGTTCCCCCCCCCCTCCCCGGTTTAGATCTAGCAAACTAGAAAAGATATTGAAAATCCAACATCATGATATTTTAGATTTCAAAGTTCTGATGCAACGGCTACTTTTTTTTTCTGAATGCGAAAAATTTAATTTTTAAAATCAACTATGCAAGTAGTTTTTTCATAAAAATATACCAATTTTTTTTACAACTATTCACTATTAATAGTAGGCTAAGAAACACGGGAGACTATAACTATTTAATAAAGATGACCATATACCGTATTTCTGTCACATTTATGCAAATTTTTTAGGATTTCTTTTATCAAATCTTTTTGTTTTGTATATGTTTTGTAATTGTGTTACTTACTTACTTACTAAGTTCTCTCATAGGCCTACTAACTACCTAAATTTACAAAAAAAATAAAATAAAATATGTTAATCTTTTTTTTAAGAGAAAAAATCCATTTAATATGCATATAAATGGGAAATATTAAAGAAAAACAGTAGCAATGACAAAGAAGTGATTATTGTTATCGTTGTGAACGCTTGTTTTCGGAGATTTAGAAATGTTTCTGCAAGAAACACAGAGTAGAAATCCATGATCTGAATCACTTGAAATTTGCCAAGCAGGGATGTTTAGCTTCGTAAGTCAACCAGTTCCAGTTTCAGCTCAAACTGGGCACTTGAAACATTGGCCACCACAAAACCAAGAACTTTATTCAATCTGAACACGATCATCATCACATGGTCCAGACTGAACACCTTGCCACATAGATTTTGTTGGTGAATAATTCAGTGAAGCTACAGAGGCTCTGTTCCATTTGACTCGACAACCTTTTTAATAAATCTCGCTGTCGACTATACTTGTTGCACCTTAGTAGTCACCCCCACTAATTTCTTCAAGCAAGAGAAAGATTCTCTGTGATGGCTGAAACTTCTTTGACAGGACTATGCTAGTGGTGGTCCCATGCATGCTCCTCATAGCTACTAACTTCTGTTGTTTTTACCGCGAATTAATACTAAGATTTTGAGCGGTATCGGATATGTTGGTATACGCGTCAGCAGCAATTGAAAATATTTCGAAATCTGGTTTGTCTGTTACATTTGAACGGAGGGAGATATTTACCCATGTCTTTCTCTCGCCTTGTATTGTCAAGAGAAAGGTTGACAACGTCGACAGGATTATTCTTTTCAGAACACAGTTTTTCCATCACTGGTAGAAAACACTTTGGTAAATATTCTCAACCATCCTTTCTAGGTGAAATCTAGCAATCTCGTCTCAAACCAAAAATGCCGATTTATGTGTTTGGTTTCATAAAGCTGTTTTTGTGTCCTTTAAAAGAGCCACTCTATCTTTATAAAACAAAATATGGTGGCTCATTATCGGTACCAATCCATTTACCCTAATGTATAGAAATCTTTTTCTTTTATGAGTGAGGATTTTCTACACTTTTGCCAACGTTTCGGCGGGCCGGATAAAGCCACGTCGCGGGCCGGATGTGGCCCGCGGGCCGTATTTTGGGCATCACTGATCTATACTGTTAATCTAAAGTATATACCCTGATGTAGTCAGTTGTAGTCAAACTGAATTTCCATTTGATTGGATCAATAAAATTATCTTATCTTAAATAAGTAGTGTTTCATATTATATATTTAAACTGTGGCGTAATTCTATGAACAGCCTACACTCTACAATTAACTAAAGGGAAACCATTTTTTTGCGTGTACAGTAAGAGTTGTTTGTTGAGGCTTTGAATGAGAGATTGGGGCCCTTTACAATTAGATAATCTTTCAATAACATCAGTTAGGCCAGGTTCACTTGTAACTTCATCTATCCCTTAGTCTGTTGGACCATTGGGGCACCACACAAGATCTGTCTACCGTCTTTCTCCATCCCTCTCCGTCCTTTGCCTTTGATAGAATTTCATTCAATGACAGGCCGTCAATTTTTTTTTGTCTTCCCATCGCTTTTTCTGTCTTCCTCTTTATCTTTTTCCTGGTACTGTTCCCTGAAGAAAGGTCTTTGCAAGCCCTGAGGACCTTTTGATGTGGCCATAAAGTTTGAGTTTACGTTTTTTTACAGTGGGGTCCATTTGCAGTATTTATCCTGTTTCTAATATCTTCATTCGTGATGCGGTCTTTGTAAGTGACACCGCTTGTCTTTCCTTTCTATTCAAGTCAATGAAAGGGTAAAAAATGGCGCAGAAAAAACGAACATCAAAGTTTATAGTGACCTACAGGCAGAGTTCCCGGTTGGAAAATCAACAGACGCAGTCGATAAGGGAGTGCTAGAAATGTCGATCACAGTTTTCTGTCGCACATGTGGATAAAACCAAACATCGTAATGCAGAACGTAGTTTTCAATTGGAAGCTCATAGTAAGCCTCAGAGTCCACAATAAAATGACATGTTTCTTTGTGCCACCTTTCACAGGAAATCTTACCAAAAAAATAATTTAAAATGTCGTCGATATAGAATATAGCAGAATTTCGGGCTATGGAAAGGCTAGGTGGTAGGTCTGAAGCCTCTCGGTGTAGAGACTCTTTAAATCATAGAAATCACATTTCTTTTTTTTTTTTTTAAAGTGTTCCACCGTAATGAAAAGCGATGTTGAAAATCCGTGTGCTGAATTGTGGCTGCATTTTGTATTCAACATTGTGACAATATTTCTTGCAGAAGTAGGAAGCATGGACATTTGAAAAGATTCCTCTCCAAAGAAGTATGAATAAATGACACGGGTTAGTTATAAAAAGTGATGTAGCAGTGACAACTTGTACGAAAATTGTGCCGAGTATTTCATAGAGAAGCGACCTATTCAACAGGTTAATTAACACTTTCAGATGGATTGTACATAAGATGTTCTATCTTGGAAAACGTTTCAGAAAGCCTGCAATTAGGCCTATTTAAATTATTGTGATGTATTGTAATTATGCTTACATCTAAGTCGCTGAAAGCAACATTTCTCGAAAAATCTTAAGCCTGTTCTTTTTACGCCCCATGATCGACATGTGTCCGGCTATCGCTCCCCAAATATCTGGTCACGTTAACTAAAGCCGATAAGTCACCAAATTCTATGAGCGTAGCCAATGGAGGTTTTGAGTTTAAAACCCCCGTAATAAGAGGTTTTGACTTTACCCCCCCCCTTTTTCTAGAATAGTTTTACTTGAAAACTCCTTCCCAGCGGGATTTGAGGTTAACACACATCCCTTCAATATTAAACTAAAGTAAAATACAGTCGACATATTCTATGAGCGTAACCAATGGGGGTTTTGAGTTAAAAAAAAAACACACTCTAATGTATAGAAATCTTTGGTTTTGAGTTTAAAAACCCCTAAAAGATGGTTTAGAGGCGCTGTGGCTGAGTGGTAAAGCGCTTGACTACCCAACCGGGGGTCCCGGGTTCGAATCCTGGTGAAGGCCGAGATTTTTACTTTCGGGATCTTAAGAGCGCCTCTGAGTCCACCCAGCTCTAATGGGTACCGTACCTTTATTAGGTGGAGAAAAGTAAGGAAGGCGGTTGTCGTTGTGCTGGCCACATGACACCCTCGGTATATGTGGATCACAGAAACAGATGATTTTTACATCATCTGCCCCAAAGATCCCTTCTATGGTCTGAAAGGGGAACTTAACAGATGGTTTTGACGATAAAACTCCTCTTTTCGATAAAAAATCGAAAGCGAACTACAATGACCAAAGTCCATTTGGCCTATGAGGGTAGCTAAGAGGGGTTTTAAAGCCCCCCCCCCCTTTTTCCAGCAAACTAACTGGCCCCATAACTGGTAAGAGTGGGGTGTCTGCTGTCTTTCCACTGGGACAATTCCACTAAATGAAGAGTCCATTCTAGTGTACAAAAAAAAAACCTTCGAAAGAATAAAGGGTCATAATATTGTTATAAACCTGGTGGTGGCACAGATGGCGGTAGTGATACGTGTGTAGTCAACCGACGCTAATCGCCCCAGGCCAGCGCTAGACGAGCGGTCAGCCGAGACGAGTGTCAACACGAAGGTTCGGGAAGGATCGACGTCGTGAACAGAGCTCAGGAGCGTCACGAGAGTTGTAGTCATCTGACCACCTAGAAATGTCGAGCGGCGTTCTGTCCGGTTCGAGAAGGCCAGTAGGGACCCTATATAAGAGCGGAGGTGTCGCAGTCAAGACGGTTGAGAAAAGGGGCTCAATACAGCACGGTTCACGACAGAAGGTCCACTACAGCCCGGTTCAATACAGTCCGGTCGACTACAGCACAGTTCAGCGGTGTGGTTCTGTACGGAGCATTACGACGGTTCAGTGCGGAATACTGTCAAGTACAGTTGAGACGAACGTGTCTTGATCTTGGTCTGCGATCGAGTCCGACACAACGAGCCTAGTGTGTGAAGTCAGTCCTGAACTGTTGAACCCAGTGCAAGCCCGGAACGAGACGGAGAGGCCAGTGCAAGAGTAGAAACGGCGGTGCGGCTATTATCGGAGAGATATTTGTACAGTGTACGTGTTGCCAATTGTACAGTATTGGCTGTTATTTATTCAACTATTAAAGTGTTACGTTACTTTGGAGCCCTTGTCAAGTTCTCCACGACATGGCCTAAATTGTGCCGATGTGCCTCAAATCAAACAAGTCAAGTTCTTTAAGTTGGTGGTGTATGGTGCAGTTTGCAGAGAGCCTGGATAGTGAGATTCGTAACAATATAGTGAAGTTTAATTACGTAGGCCTATATAAAATCCCTAGATTTCCCCTTCCCCGAAAAAAAAAAACATGGCTACGTCCTTGCTTTTTTAAATCGATTATTGACATATTTACATTTTTTTTTACCAAAACGTCGATACATTTTATTCTCGGTAACAGTTTTTTTTTTAAAATAAGAAATAACATATCAACGTTAAATGACTGTTGGAAATCACCTATTTGACAGTTACTTAGATACTTTTGCCAAAACGTCGAAAATTGTATTATCGATAAAAGTTTTAAAAACAACAACAGATGAGTTTTGGAAATCGCTTTTTTTTTTACACAGAAATTGTACGAAAGATGGGGATATTTACCAATAAGAGACAAGAAAATGAGTCGGTGGTGAAGCTAGATACAATGTTGCTTATATTTTAAGTAGAGAAATGAAGCCATTTTCTGACCTTAAAAATGTCCCATTAGACCCACATGTTTCTATTCTAATCAAATAGTTTCATGACAGTTACTGTAGAATTAACATCAACTTCAATATTAGCAATCAAGGACTGTCATGAAATTCTGTACATCAGTACTGGCAATGATGACGACCAGTGACGTCATTAGGGTCGGTGTCACCCGGTGCGGTTAGCTCATGGTGTCCCCCCCCCCCCAGCTATTAACGTTATCCGGTTTTCTCAATAGAAGTTCATTTCGTTAAACCAATACAGTACGCTGATTATCTATTTTTCATCGATTTTGCACAAATGCAAATTTATCAATTCTATTTGAAAATCTCATTGTTTATGACATTTTTGCAATAATTTTGCATATTTTACAATATATATTTTTAAAATCACCTAAACATGTTTCCTTTATTAGACGGAAACGGTATGACATTTTGCTGTGTTATTCAAATTTTTACTACCATTTAAAGGGGAAAATCTAAGTTTGCCACTACAATTAGTCATCTGTTGGTCTCGGAAAACGCTTAAAGATCACCTATCGAAGTCCGGGGAGAAGCCCCGGGCACAAAGCATTTTTGAGCTTCAGAAACTCATTTTCCTTATGTGAGCAGGTCAGGAGGCGCGAGAAAGGACCTTTTCTCTGCCCAACATTAAATTTTAACAGTAGGCAGATGGTAGCTCTACTGGGTGGGTTTCATCTGTGACACACAAGGGGCTATAGAGTCGCATAAGTAGCCAGACATGCATACTAACCTAAACTAAATGAAAGCAAGATAACGAAACTTTAGTTTAGGATAAATAAACAAACTTTATTTACATAAAAAAATCAATAATAAAAAATATAATATATACACTAACCACTACAACTGACTAAAACCCTTTAAATCTACGCCACTACAAACACTAACAAACTAACCAAACCAACTAACACAAACTGATAAAACCTTCTATCAAACTAAATCACTAAAACTACTACACTAGATCTAGATCTACACAAACACACTACAATAAACTAGTCTAGATCTACAATATTCTACTACTACAACCAACCCATAACTAAAACTAAAACAAGAACACCTTAGTTAGTCTTAGTACCTTACTATTAGTATTCACTAAGAACCAGTATCTCGGTGAGCCGGACAGATCAAGACAACGTTGGGTCTGCGTCCAAGCTTTCTGCTGTGGACCTTAAAGTCCTCTGTTTATCTGTCAGTACCTTTGGCGAGAATTCAAACCATGAAAGCCTGAAGACCGTTTCTGATTCCTTGCATTGGATGTCGTCGGGTAAAATTACGAATACGGGCCCCAACAATGTCCGAGACAGAAACAACGAATTGGACTTTGGCAGCTGCATAAGAAAGAACTCGATGCTAGGCAGCTGCATCCAGGCAATTGACTTGAACTGTATATGCGGCGTCCTGCGGGGACAGTGCCCATGCCAAGAAACCCAGCTATAAGATCTGAACTTGACAGAAATGTGTACTTCTGCCCACATCAGTGAGAGTGACTTGAACGGTTGTGAATTAATTCCAGCGAAACCTGATGTAGCGGTGGATGAACATTACAAGGATGCTTCATGGGCATACCTTACAGATGATGCTGAGAAAGACTATGTGCCTGAAACTATGGCTACCAGTGGGCCTACAACTGTGTCACGAGACATCCATGGAAAAGGTCCGCTGACTCAGCGTCTTGGAACAACAACCCTGGAATCTACAGTGATCGCCACAACCTCCATTTGTGTTAAGTGGCTGGCATCAGAGACTACCGTCATTAAGTCGAAGCAGCGACCACGATATCGTCTCAAGCATAGACTGGCCAACTGGAAGAAGAGAAAGCGACGGCCGCGGAAAACTGTGCAGATGGCTTTGTGGGCATCAGACACCCTACAGTCTGTGGTTCCCACTGATCGACCTCCACCTGAACTGTCAAACCTCAGCTGCAGTGTTTCTTTTCGGGACGAAAAGTGCTAAGACGGGGGCAATGTTATGACTTTGCCATGCGCACCGCCATTTAGGATAGTGCAGAAAGAGGGTGCGCACTGTCTGTAACTAGACAAGTCGGATGTTGACATAAGAGACTAACGATTTCCGCCCAAGTAGAGAGCCAATATGGAGATGCTGTATTCAAGGCAGATGCCCTATGTGTTTGTCATGTCTCTATGTAAATAAACGTCTATGTCCTCGTTGAGTTGCCTCACTTAATTTATTACAATACAGTGGCGTAACTAAGGGGGGGGGATGGGGGGGAGAATTTTAAAATCCCCCCGGGCCCCCACCTAGGGGGGTCCCCCAAATGGGTGTCCGAAATTTATTTGTAAATACATAAATTAATATATTTGATTGATAAATAGTGTCAACGGGTGTCTTTTTTTTAATCTTTATGGATTAAATTTATCACAAAGACTAAACCTAGATATTTTAAAGATATTTTTGCCGCAGAGATCAGTTTTTAAAAATGGGATGCCCCTTTCAGTTTAAACTTTGTTGCCACGAATAAAACTGCATGATATACAGCGAATTCCAGGTATCTTGTTACCTTTACTAATAATAGATCTAAATGGCGAGTATTATATGGCTACACTAATTAACCTTGAAGCAAAATTTACAGAATCGAGTATAAATAAAAGTTATTCTTAACAATGCTAAAATTGTCCATTATTCGGGTTTGGCGTCTATAATTTCAGAATTAAACTTCACACTCGAGTTATTACCCCTTTATTCATCTTTCCTCAATCCAATGGAAACTCTCTCTTTTTATTTACATCTAATGATCTAATCCTGCTTTCGCACAAAACATAAACAAAAAATAATGACGTAATATCATATAATATTAATACATCCTTCCTATTGAAGTTATTATCACACCCTTCCTTTTAAAGTTCTTAATAGTGATATCTACTAGCAGGGCCGGCCCTAGCATTTGCGGGGCCCTATGCGAAACGGATCGCGCGGGCCTAGTCTGGGTAGGGATAAGCATAATGTCAAAATTATTATTTTTTGAATTAGAAAATAGGCCTACTTTCGTCTTTGCAATAAATTTTTAATCAAATGAAAGCTCGCAATGCCACTTTTTAATTATTGGCACACCAAAACGTCAATTTCGTCTATTCTTCAGGAGATTTGAATGAATTCAAAAAAAGTTCAGGACTTTATCGTATATTTTGCCTTTTCATGAGATTTCCTGGAGGCCCTGAAAAATCAGGAGGTCGCGAAAACCCTGTTATTTTATATACGTTATAATTGTTTAATTTAATAATGTACACTTGGAATTAGCGCGGGGCCTATGAAAGCGCGGCGCCCACTGCGACCGGCACTGTCTACTAGGAACTTTAACAATTCGTCCACTTTTGGTTGTTTTGACTGAACAAGTTCTCTAGACGTTGGTGTATAACTGTCTGTTTCGTTTGTAGCAACAGTTTGCAGTTCATTGTCTTCATCGGTATCATAGTACCCAGAGATGTCTTCATCGAAACTCTTATTTAAAAAGCGTTGATTTCTTCTGTATGTTATTCCATTGTTTGTCTTTATGATGTAAGATCTGGGTGCTGAATTTTTTTTAATGACAACTGCTTTCTGCCATGTTTGACCTAGACGAACTCTCCGACAGAATAATCTTTAGGTAGTCTTGCTTTTGCATCGTATTTCACTTAGCTTTTCGTCTGTCGTTCGTTGAGTAATGTCTCCGCATTTTCAGCTACCGATGGTTTCAATAGTTTGGGATCAGTTGGAATGATTCCCTGAGTCTTCTACTCGTCAGCAGTTGTGATGGTGAATACGGCAGTCCACTTATCGGAGTATTTCTATACTCGAGCATAACGAGATATGGATCTTTCTCACTTTTGTATACTCTGAATCCTTTTGCTTTCGAATAAAACATAAACAACCAACAATGACGTAATGCCATATAATATTAGCACAGAATCTTCTTCATGCAGTGGAAAATTACGAATTTTTTGCCTATCTTGAATTTTGGTCAAAGCTCCTGTGCCCAATTAATATAGTTCGGAAGAAACTACAAAAGTCTGGACTGCATATACGAGAATCTGCTAAAGAAATTAGTACCCTTTCATGCTTTCTGCAAAATGATGAGAAACTGACAAAAACCCAATCCATCGAAAAAGCAAAAGAAGGTAGTGAATACTATGGATTCCCTGTAATCAAAACAACCATATGAAAGAAAAGACTTGATGGGAAGTTGTCTAATGTAGGACTGTCAATACAACTGCAATTCAAACGTGTTGCGACAGAAGTGCTGGACAGATTTCATATGGAGATGAAGGGCAGATTCCAAAGGCTGGAAAGAAAATGGATATCTTTGGGTTTCTTCTTGAACCAAGACACCTGTTAGAAGACACGCTTGTTACAAACTGTGTTACTTTTCCTGTTTGTATGATGAAATAAATGGAAAATCGCTTTTTCAATGATGTCATTGATGCACGAGCACTTTTCATCAACAAACAGTAATACAATCGCCAATAGACATATTGAGAAAACAGGCTTCATATGGGAATTACGTGTGCTCAGACTTTGCAACCTCCTCCGAATACCGCTAACTCAGGCCACTTCCATTACGTCATGTGAGAGATCATTCTCAAAGCTCAAGCTCATCAAAAAGAATCTCAGGAGCACAATGACGCAAGAAAGGCTTATCATGGTTTTAATGTCAGTGAAGTCACAAATACTAGAAAGTATCGATGTAGTTGATGTTATAGATGTCTTTGCTGCACAGAATGCACGACGTGAAGCGATATCAATTTAGATTTGTCACTTGTGCATTATTTAACTAATAAACAACGGTATTATTAATTAAAAGATTCTTGATGATTACTTTTTGTTAAGTTTACTGATAAACTGAACCAATTTGATTTGGGGCTTATATATTTTTGCGTACATTATCTCATGTCATATGTCGAATGTCAAAATGCAAGGGGCCCCCAAAGAGGTCAATCCCCCCGGGCCCCCAAATCCCTAGTTACGCCCCTGTTACAATATATACACTAACCACTAAAACTAACTAAAACCCTCTAAATCTACGCCACTACAAACACCAACAAACCAACTATCTAACACAAACTGATCAAAACAACTTATCTAACTAAAGAGAACTACAACTACCACACTAGACCTAGATCTACACAAACACACTACAATAAACTAGTCTAGATCTACAAAATTCTACTACTACAACCAACTCATAACTATAACCAAAACAAGATCACCTTAGTCTTAGTACCTTACTATTAGCATTCCCTAAGAACAGAAACAGACTATAACTAAGTTTACTAAGCCACTAAGGCTACACTACAAAAACAAAATAACACTAGATTCTAGATCTACATCAAGAGGTTACAGCAGAGTAATAGCAGTTATAATCAGCAGTTAAAAGCAGTATGTATTTCAGCAGTTACATTCAGCAGCTAAAAGCAGTATGTATTTCAGCAGTTACATTCAGCAGCTAAAAGCAGTAGTAATAGCAGGCCGTCCCAGGTACAGAAATAAAAATATTGAAAACAATTACTAGCATTTAAGATCACCAAGACCTCTCGTCACACAGACAAAGATGCTGTACTGACCGTACACTGGTCAACTGTCCACTCAACTGTTTTAAAACAGCGTGGCATCACTTTTTATACACCCCACCCTAACCTACACAAAAAGCGGAAGTACAAATAATTAATTTGGCACTAGCCTATAAAAAATAGAATACATAAAAATATAGCTCTGGGAGCGCAAGCTCACATCACATATAGTAACAAACACTGGAGGCTCTTTAGTAGGGGAGAAGACTATTTGGCATATTGTTAATACATTTATGCAAAAGGTTTTAGATTTTTTTGTCAAAATTTTTTTTTATTTTTATTGCTAAGTTAAGTAAGTTCTGTCATACCAACTACTATATTTACACGATCATGGAACACTTAACTAAAGGAATTTTTTTTTTTTTTTTGAGGAATTAGAGATTGACCATTTACAAAGCAATTAGATAATTAGATATTCATTGTAAGACATCAGTTAGGCCAGGTTTACATTTAGGTCTAACTTCACATTCACTTTATCAAAACCCCCCATTGGCTTGGCTACGCTCAAATAATTTTAGCGTGTAATTTGCTTTTTTTTTATTGCAGAAGTATCTTTTAGCATCAAACCCCTCTGAAGGAGGGTTTAAACTCAAAAGCCCATTTGGCTATGCTCATAGCATTTTGAGTGCGAAATAATTTTTTATATTGAAGATGTTTTTTTTTAGCTTCAAACCCCGCTGGCGGGGGTTTAAACTCAGAACCCCTTTGGCTACGCTCATAGAATTTAGAGTGTGTAATTTGCTTTTTTTTATATTGAAGAGAGGGGTAGGGGGTTTAAAATCAAAATCTTCCTTAGCTGTGCTCTTGGAATTTGGGAATTGTCGTTTGCATTTTTTTTTGTCTTAGAGAAAAAGGGGGATTTAACTGCAAAAACCCCTGGTAGGGGGTTTTAAACTCAAAACCCCATTGGCTGTGCTGGGAAAGTGATGGTTTTAACATCTCACCTAAAATAAACAAAATCAAAGCAAAAAAATCAGTTAAAAAATCCGACACTGGGGGGATTTTATTTCGGGGGGGGGAGAGTTTGACCCCCCCCGGCTACGCCCATGATATATATATATATATATATATATATATATATATATATATATATATATATATATATATATATATATATATATAATATATATGTATATGTATCATGGGCGTAGCCAGGGGGGGTTTGGGGTTCAACCCCCTCCCCGAAATGAAATCCCCCCCCCAAAAAAAAAATCCTGGCTACGCCCATGATATGTATGTATAAAAATGCTGTACGCAGGTTTATGCATTGGGTAAGGGTTTTGTTGTACTTAATAATAACAATACCATGTTACATTCAAAGCTTTATTTCACTGAATGACAAACAACTACACACATAGTAGAGTTCACAACACGGACTACGAAATACGGTCAGTACACAGGTTAACAAATGTAAACAAACACTAAGGGGGCGACAATCCAAATAAGCAAATTCACGACAGGTTTACTGTGCGTTAGGGCAGGGGTCGGCAACCTTTTGAGTCGAAACAGCCAAAAATTACAATTTACAAAATTTTAAATTTTTAAAGAGCCACAAATTTTTTCTTGCAACAATAAATAGTAATCGCACATTTTTTAATGAAAAAAAAAAAAGTTTATTATATATAAGTAGTGTTTTTTCACAACAAATTAGATAATATATATATAGCATTATTGCATAATTATTTCTTATTTCGGTAAGAACTAAAACAGTTCAACATTTGCTTACAACACTAACTTAAACTTCAATAACAAACAATTGAGCTATCAAATTCAATGGGGGCGTTGGCTTTGAGTGGTTTTAGAAAGTTTGGATACATTTGGCTCAAAAGTTGTTGTTTTTAGTTTCATACACGACTCTAAATTTTCAATTGTTAGTTGGCTTCTTACGTTGCTTTTAATTACATTCATGAAAAAAACACACGCTTTCTCGTACAAATATGTCGATCTGAAGATAGTCAGCACTCCAAATGCCAGCGTCTTCCCTCTTGGTAGCAATCTGGAAGATTATTCCATGCGCCGAATCAACTCGCGCCATTTCTTTTAAAACTGTCCATTTTTTGTTGCGTTACGTACATTTCTGGTATTCCAACTCTTTCAACTTGCTTTTCAACTCTGTAAATTTTCCACCCCATAAAGCTTTACTTTCTAGATCGACCAATTGCAGTATCAATTCCAAATTTGTAAATATTGATTTCTTTACTATTTATGTTAAGAGGATATACTAGGAATGCTAGAAATGTTTTGTTGGTTTAGAACTGTTCAAATCTATCAAGAAATTCATCATTGGTTTTCTAAATGTGCTGAAGTAATTCGTGTCAAAAGTTGCTCTGATTTTATCGCGATACTGCTTTGGACATTCAAAATGAAGTGACTTACCGCTCTGAATACATTCTGCAAAAAGAATCAATTTTTCTTCAAAACAAACCAACTATTCTACCAAAACATAGGATGGGTTTCTCTTTCCTTACAGTTTTAGATTCAGCTCATTTAATTTCTCTGTTATATCAATCATAAAATGAAATGTTTGCAAATATTAGTCGTGCTCTAAAACAGGGAGATTAATGCCTTTATCACTTAGGAATGTATTTATTTCATTCAAGCACAAAGCAAAACGTTTCAACACCTTACCTTTGGATGGCCATTGCACTTTATTGGGAAGAAGTAGGTCGGAATACTGAGTCTCCATTTTGTTTAACAATTCTTTAAACTGGCGATTGTAGAGTGCTTTTGACAAGATGCTGTTAACAATCTTGATTACCAAATTCATTACCGCAACTATTTCGGTCCGAATCGTTTTGGGCACAAAGAGCTTCTTGGGTGTATTATTCAGTAAAACGTAAGGATTTCTTGGGTTTATTTTGCTTCGAAAAATCGTTGTTGCCCTTTTATTTTTCTTGTCATATTTCTGGCTCATTCAATTGCTGTTGAAACGATTTTATTTAAATCGATCTTATTGTTTTCAAGGTATTTTTTCACGGCATGCACTATATCTTTCCCTCAAGTTTGTCCCGAGAGAGGTTGCAATCCTCGAAGTTCTTTTGGACCTTGGGAAGACATATACCTAACAAAATAGGCAACTTGTGCCGTGTTTCTTTATGTAGCAAGATTAGCAAGTGATAGGAAAGTTGAATATCTTACAACTGTAAATATGTTACTTTTGAAGACATTTAAATATTCTACCTTGCAGTGTTTTCATAGATAGTGGCAAATCTTTGATTTTTTAAAATCAAGATTTCTGGTTTGTTTTTGAAATCACGAAACAGTTATTCAGATGCACGTAGGAAGCAGTATTTAACATACTCACCATCTGTAAAAGGTTTGCCTTTTTGTGCAATTTCGAGTGGTAGCGCAAAGCCTGCCAGAATAGCATTACTTGTAGATTGCTTCTAACTTTGAGAAGATAATTGCTTCTAACTCATTGCCAAAGCACGTGGTGAAGTCGCCAATTCATCTAGCGTCGAAAGCGACTTGAAAGCTACATAGAAACATCCGACGATGGCGTCATTGGAGAGCTTCTGACGGATTGACAACAGATTCAGAACTATTTAAAAAAATGTTTTGATAAAATAAATAATATTTGCGTATGGAACTAAAGAGCCGCAGCTTCACATCCTAAGAGCCGCATGTTTCATCAGTTTTATAGTTCAGTGAGCATAAGTACATTTCATTATAGTTATTTTTTTTCACAAAAGAATCTATTGTGTAGATCGAGACTATTATTACCAGATATAAATCTAGATATAATATTATATCTAGAGTCTAGATTCTAGATCTATAGACTAGATTTAGTCTAGTGCTAGTAGATCTAGATATCGATCCAATCTAGGAAATCTAGACTAGACTCACGTCTAGAGACGAGTTGACAAGAGTCTAGAAAGATTAGTAGATTCTGATTGATAAAATAAGATTTAAGATTCACTAAGAAGACTATGACTAAGTCCTAAGTCTAGATCTAAGTCAGAGTAAGTCTAAGTGTTACTAACTTTGTACTTCTAAGTTAGTAACTAAGTAGATCTAGACAATCTACTACTTATCTAGTACTAGATCTAGTAAGTTTAAGTAAGTCAGAAGTCATTTACTATGATTTACTGTTAGTAGTGTTAGTTACTAACTACTAGATGATAGATCTAAGTACTAAAAGTAGTAAGTCACTAAGACTAAGTCGTCTAAGTGTCTATACAGTATAGTGTAACTAAACATTAAAATTAAATTCTTAGGTGTACCAATATTTATATATTTAATAATAATAATAATATCATTATTGTGACATTATTGTCATTGATATTGACATTATAATTAATTATTTATCATATTATTATTATTAATATTATTCATATTTCTTATCACTACATATCTAGAATCTAGACCTAAACTAATCACTTAATCAGAGTAATGTGTTCTTAGTATAATAATATCTAGTAAATTTTAAGCTTAGATATAGATCTAGTCTAGATTTAGAAATTCATATTATTAGTATTTAGATCTATAAGAGTCTAGACCGGTTGTTATCAATGGGGCAAAAATGTCCAATGTAGGTGGGGGTCTGGGGGCCATAAGGCGGAAGGGCAGTAGGGAGGGCTTATGATTACGTTTATTGTTTTTATTTATGTTGTACTTTTGAAATAGTCGCTAAGAGTACCCCATGCAGGGAAATTAAAAATCCCGCCCCACCTTTTTTTTCTATAAAAAAAATCCATCAAGACTGCGCTGGACTCTGTTCCAAAAGTTCCCTTTTGATTTTTGTAGACCATTCCATTTTTCCCTTTCATATTTGCACAGTTGTAATACCTCTCAAGTACAACTATGAACCATGCTCTAAGAACAATTTCAGACTTGCGTGCATTCAGAAATAAGAAATCTTGATTCTTTGTGATAAACATTAAAAAATGATCTCGTTTTGACTACTCACTTATGCTCCTGTATTTGCGACGATTATAATTGATGAGCTGCGTTTTTACATGCATAACTTACCAAGCAGCTAATACTGGTACATGGGTGGACTTGAGCCTATACACAATCTCTCTTTGTAATCTGGTTTCTGATTTGTCCATGTTGAATTGTAGGTACAATTACTACAAAGATGTCATTTTCTGGATTTGGAAAAGATCAGTTTACACCTGCTTCTGGCTTTGCTGCCATGCAAGGAGCAAGTAACAGTAAGACATTTGTTCCCGGCAAAACATTAAACTATGGTTCTGGTCATGTTGGAAAAAGACGAGCTATGACTGAGGAAGAGTAAGTTTTTTTTCTGTATAAAATAATAAACCTATTAACAGTTTAAAAATATTTGTTTCTTATTAAGTGTATATGTTTTTGGCTTGTCCAATCTTCTGTTTATGCCTTAATAGTACTGGTATAGTTATCATTTGAAGTGTTCTTATTATCTTCAAACCTAATGTTTGGGAGGTAAACCAGAGAAAGCTGTAGTATATTTAATTCTGTAACACTTAATATAATAATAGAGAATAAGTATATTCTATGATGTCCAAAAATGTTGAAGACTTTCTATAAAAAAAGTCTATTTTCAACCACTCATATATAACTTAAAACATGTACAAAGGTATATGTTACCCTGTAACTAAGGCATCTCATCCATAGCAACAAGTAATTTTCTAATTGTACTCATATTTCAAAAAAAGATTAGTTTTATTTTCTACACATAGCTTTGCAAAATTAAATGATTAAATCATTGATTCCTTTTTATTGCTTTAGATATTTTAATGATGATGAGGAGGGCGAGGAAAATGATTCTTATCAAAAAGGTCCTGACAGTCCTGGTGTTGCTAGTGATGATAGTGACGATCCTTTAGATGCTTTTATGGCAGGAATTGAAGTAAGTCTATTGTATATGAAATGGTCCATTTTATAATTTGTTATGTTCTTTATGTGATCTCTTAGCATAAAACAAGCCTTATGGGATGTATCATCAATAACAAGTCCCCATGTCTCCTATTTCAGTTACAGGTTCCCATATAACCTCTAGCTACGTCTTAAGATCAGCTATTATTATTATATCTTTTATATAGTGCTACTTTCATGCTTATAGCATGCTCAGAGCGCTATGGCCCAATCTCATTTGTGGACCAGTGGGGAGGGGGTATCTGGGAGTAGGTTTTCTGTGCTGCCTTTAGGCGCTTAGTAAACACAACTCTGCTTGAGTCGGGTGTCAAACCTCGAGCCTCCTTCATAAGTAGCCAAGCCAAGTTCAAGAGTACTTAGCCTCTCGACCACACTTCCCATTATATGAGTTGTGATGGCATGTTTGGCTAGTGGTATGCTGGTCCTACTGCCAAGGCCACCATTTATAGCCTCTATGTGTATAATTATACTAATGTATGAAAAAAAAAAACAAGGAAATTCTATGCCGAAAATGAATTACCCATACCAATAGCTGCAATGACATGGAGGTCAATACGAGGAAAACGCAAACAGAAACATCCTGGTATAACTTGGCGATACACTTTCACGGAGGACCTCAGAGTGGTGGACACCAGGTGGGAAGAGGCTTCAGACACTGCCAGTGATGCCCAATGCGCCGAACAGTGCTGGGGGATCTAAGTAATGCATGAAAAATCAAAGAATTGACCAAACCAACTCACATTAAAACAAATGATATTATTTACAACTAAAAAAAGAGCTTAAGTAAAAGTGAATGCATAAAGAAATGGCCATATGGTTCGGAAACCAAGTGCTTTACTTCTCAGCCACTGCGCTTCCTTGTACTTGAGGGTACCCTTCTCATAGCTCTGGAGTAGGCTAGTTTAAGGGCTGGAATGTCCACAATAGATCAAGTCAACATTTTTGTACAGAGCTTGGGAGATGGAGTCCAAAGGACCAAAAGCACATAACGCAGTCTTCGTTGATTTAAAACATGCATATGATAAACTATTATGGCTCAGTTTGCTTCATAAGATAAGAGCCATGGGTGTGCAGGGACAGATATATTACTGGACTTCCTACAAGAGTGTACAATCAGAACCAGGGTGTTTGTAGAGTTCTCATGAAAAATTGCCCTTGAGTACTGCCTTCCTCAGGGTTCCATCCTGTCATGGGCTCTTTTCATGGCCTTTATAAATGATCTAAGGACCCAGCTGAAATGCCAAAACCATATGCTGATGTTGTTGTCCTTTGGAAATCCAGAATAAGTGTAACTACTTCCAAGAAGACATCTATACGCTCTGCCCATACATTCAAGAATGGAGGTTAGAAATAAACACCTTCAAGATGGTCTATTCTCTGTTCATACTTGGGACAGTCATTCTAAGGTGGCTTTTCAGACTCTTCCCTTAACTGACTGGCTCTTGGTGTAACTTAAGATTGCAGGTCCTGATACATGATGTTTAATTGTGCTCCTCTTTGCTTAGCACATTTGGAGCTCAAAAGTGCCCTACTAATTTTCTATCACTGTGTCTGCCTGCTCCATACCTCAGTCTGGCTTCACTACCCATCACAGTATATCTCCAAACCACACTACAAGCCGTAGCAGTTAGGATAACTTCACATAAGGTTATCACTTGCAGCAGCTTGTATCTACCCCCAGGCACTCCATTGAATCCAACAGACATTGAGAACCTAATAGAACAGCTCCCTCTAAATGAGACTTCAATGCCCATAACACTATGTGGGGATCCATGAATACTGACACAAGAGGTCGTATGCTGGAGGATATCTTCCTCCAACATGATTTATGCATATTTAATGATGTATCACCGACCTACTTGCATCCAAGAACTGGATCTCTCACCTGCATTGACCTCACCGTAATTGTTTCTGGACTTCTGGATGACTTTAAATGGTCAGTAAGCAATGATCTACAGGGAAGTTATCAAAGGGAAAGAATCTAATCAATAGGGCATTTGAAAAACCAAGGACAAATTGTTACATCCCCCATAGATATAGCTGAGTGTCTTGCATCCTCAATAGCAGACAAATCATCCACTACACACTTCATGCCAGAATTTTAAAAAGTTAAAATCAGGGAGGAAAGACATCCCATTGATTTCAGATCAGAGAACTATGAAGACTATAACAAGCCGTTCTCACTTGAAGAATTGAGGTACTCGCTGTACAAATCACATCACACAGCTTTAGGAGAAGATGAAATCCACTATCAGTTCCTCAGACATCTTCCAGAACCTTCATATTGACAAACCTGCTAAAAATCAATAATGTGTATGGGAATTAGTTGCTTTTCTAAACGGCTGGAGTAAAGCCACAGTTATACCAATACCTAAACCGGGAAGAGATGGGTATGTCCCAGATAATTATTGCCCAATAGCATTTAACATGCTGCATCTGCAAAACCTTGGAAAGGATGATAAATAATAGGCTGGTCTGGTTCCTTTAGAGAAATTATTAGACATGAGCATCTAGTAGCTGTATTTTTCAATACATGTAAACATGACATTGTATAGGACCTGGAGCTTATGGGGCTAAGGGGACATCTTCCCTGCTTTGTGAGGGAATTCCTAAAAGAATGTAAATTCGGTTTGAATGGGCACTTAAGACCAGGAGATGGCATACCCCAGGGCAGCATTCTTTTAGTAACTCTGTTCAGTACAAAAATAAACATAATTATAAAGGCTCTAACCCCAGGCATAGAGTGTTCTCTGTATGTTGATGACTTTGTCATTTTTACATATGGCAAAAACATGAATATTTTAGAAATAAATATGGAGGCCATGGTAATTTGTGAAGCTTTAAAAGTAATTCACTCAGTGAGGGATAAGTGAGGGCAATATAGATAGTTTTTGTCACTGACTTGAAACCTGTACTTCAGGCTTTGCAAAGCCCTGGACCATGCCCCCACCCATCCCATATTGATACTCACTGTCATCATGGCTTCACACAATATAAACAGGAAAAAACAATGCAATGTCACCCTGGTAATAATGCAATGGGTATCACACCATTGCAGACACTTTGGCTTGTCAGGGAAGGCTAACACCAGCTTCCAAGCAGGCTGTGAGTTTCCATCATGCTCTGGCAACAATCCAAAAAAATAGGAATATAAAATTGGTTTGAGTGCTATGACAAGTTCTAAAAGTCCATGGATTCTGGAAGTACATAAGTGCCCTAACCGTACCTCCCCATGGTGAAGGTTGCCTAGGCCTGTGCAAGCTATTATAGCACAGTGCAGGACAGACCACTGTCATATTTCTGACATCTCAGGCCAAACTTGATTCACATTGCCCCCACTGTGGGGAGGAAGTGCCCCAACTGTGGGGAGGAAGAGGAAACCATGTTTGACCCAGACTTGCTGATCTCCATCTTAACAGGTCTGGGAAACCACAAGTTCTTAACCCGTATGGTGACATACATGCACTACTGGCACTCAACAACAGGTATGCTATCCAGGACATTTGCAGAGAGGATTTGAACCACTCAAGCCCTCACTCAAATAGAGTTTGAGATGAAGAGAGTTAAAAAAATGTTTGTAAAATGTTTTACATGTTTCGGATGTTCCTTCAGAGCTGAAGATAATTACTTCCTAGTCCAAACCTCCCGCAGGACGACGGGGGATGGGAGCTGGCAGGGTTTGAACCCGGGACCATCGATAAATCTGAACGACAGTCCAGCGTGCAAACCGCACGACCAGGCAGCCATCCTGTTACCAAATCTTCTGTCAAAAAGAAGACATGTACTCCTTTTTTGGATCTTTTTCTGGCAGGCATTGGCTTCAATTGTGAAAATGTTCAGCTTTTACTCTTTTATTCATCAATATTAATGTTATGGTTTAATTTCACTAACTTACTCATACATGTAAATCATACAATTTATTGATGAACAATTGTGTGCATATTCAAGTCTAAGGAAAAAAAGTCTGTTGTTTAGAGCTTCCAAAGATCTAGTTTTTTTTTGTTTTTTTTTTTTCATTCCCTGATATAATGCTAATGTTGAAAATGCATTTTCACTGACATACACAGATTGACCAAATAGAAAAAAAAAGACATAGAAGTTTTTTTGTTTTTATCTGAGTAGTTGCCAACAATCTGAAGAAAATGTTGTGCATGGAGTTGCACACTAATCTTTGTTTGGCCAAAGGATAAAATTTTATGAAAATTCCCTTTGCCTAGGAAATGTTATTTATTTTATTTAATATATTGGTTAGACAACCTTTAATATATTGGAATGTTTCATCAAATACATTGGGTTATTTTTTAAAGTCTACTTTTTTTTGGCTTCTTTTTAAGGGTAGTCTATTTCTTCAATTATTTTATAGAACACTTTCCCCCCATAGACTGTTCACTGAATAATATCTTATCTTATATTATACAGACGTTACTTCAAAAAAGAAGATTATTAGATGTGGTTTTGTAAATAGTAAAGTTTAGGATGTTTAAACTACACTAGCATGGCGTTAAAAACACAATCTTATCCATTGTATCCAATATGATGATTACATCACAAGTAGGCAGCCTTGTAAGTCTTCAGTAGCACTAAAACCAACATATTTTATAACACAAATTCAGAAACAAAAAAATTATGTACAAAAATTTTAATTTTGATTTTATATTTTCTAGAAATAAATAAAAATAAATTACATTTTGTTTGTCTTAGAGACCTTTTGGAGATCCTATATGACAGGCTTCCAGGACATATCTCCACGGCCCCTACTGCAATTAATATTCAATGCAGATTAAAAAAATAAGTCTTAGTCCAAAAGAAAAAAAAAAATACCAGAAGAAAGTTTCTAAACATTTTTTTTTAACTTGGATATGACAGATTATGTTATGGTGTACAGTATGTTTCAAATCAAGTGCAAAATAAAAATGAAATTTTTTTATTCCAGAAAGAAATAGTGAAAGAAACCAAAGAAAAAATTTCAACCGTAGAAGAAAAGTTGAAGGAAAAGTAAGTTCTTTTTTTTTAATTTTTTTAGCTGTTTTGTAAATTTAAACCTATGTCTTTTTAGTGTTTATGAAACTTTTTATTTTACTGCTATTTCTGTTGTGACTTAAGTTCAAGTATTTTATTGTTTCATTTATTTGTGAAAATCCAAATGCACATACAATAGTTCTACTTGTTTTTATTAACTTAAAGTAATGTAAAACTCAACATTTTAGGTCTATTACACCATTGGTTTTACAAATAGGCAAAGAACAAACTATAATAATAAATTACATGAATATGTGAAGGACAAAATTATCTTCTCTTTGGAGGTAATGTCTTACAATTAAGAAGATGGCTCCAAAACAACACCTAGAACTGAAAATTTAGGTGTCTTTCAAGAAACAGTCTTCAGGAACAAAAGTTAAGACTGTTGGCAGATGATTGCACAATATATAAAGCAATGACAGCATTACTAGATACAGAAATTTGGCAAATAGAATGAGATAATTACAAAAGTGAGAAAATAAAATTGATGCATGTCTTGCCTCTTTCCACCTGAAAAAATTTCCATTATTAAGAATAGAAAAAAAAACAACCACACACACAAAAACAGAATACAAAGTATTTGTCTTATTCGAGGTAAACCACTTATACAGACTAAAATCTCAAAATAACTAAAAAGTAATCATGGAATCCCCATATTAATTACATAATTCAGAAATCAAACAAAGCACTAGGGTTTATTTAAGAAATTTTTACCAATCAGACAAGAACATAAAACTGAATTTATTTAACCTTGGTTAGACCTTTATCAGCATATACATTTTCTGTTTGGTACTCCTCAACTAAAAAATAAATAAAATAAAATAGAACAGAAACAAAATAGAGAAACCAGGAAAACTCAGCTACTTAACAGAGAATAAGTTTCTAATAAATATGACTAGATTTATATATGCATAGAATGCAATTATATTCTTTTTTGAAAGAACATATGTAATTTATAAGATTAAATAAGATAGATAACTTGTCTGTTTAATCTAAACTGCTACTCTAGGCTACACTCTGAGATAGCTAACTTGTCTGTTTAATCTAAACTGCTACTCTAGGCTACACTCTGTAAACCACATTTGAGCTCTTATAGCAGAGTGCTTTGATTTTATTTAGTTAAACTTTCTTATGTTGCCAATATTTCCTTGAGCTTGTCTCTTTTCCACATACTAAAAACACAAAATAGTGTACTTTGTCAGAGATGGCATCATTACATCTCAGTTCTTCCTAAAGTTAAATTGAGATGTTAAATATCAGTCAATGTCAGCTTAGTGTCCTCTTATGTCTATAAGTAAAAAGTGAGCCATATATATACTAAAGTAACAGTGTAGATGATGTTTTGGTGCAGGCTGTTTTGGCACAAGCGTTTGTGGGGCAAGAAGTGATGATAATTTGTAAAACTAAAAACTTTTAATAGTCATTTTTCGCTATGCTAAACTATAAAATATATTTATATATATACAGTATACATTTTGGGCCAGAATGTAATAATCTTTACTCGTGTGGAGTTTTGTTTTTTTATCTCCCGTTGAGCACCTCCCAGGTGGTCGATAGAGGAATGCCATCCAGATATGGTAGGTACACGGAAAATAAAATAAGGTATTTCAAAATCAAACCTGCTGCCCTCCACAAAGGCTATGGTACTTTACCCAATAGTAAAGGCAACTCTCTAGTAAGCTGATATAAGCAGCCCCCCAGATGATTGTGGTAAAGTCATATAAGAGGAAATATAATATACTTATTGTAGCACTATAGGAAATCATTTGGAAAGACTCTGGCATTCTCAGAACTAGGGAATACACAGTATTTTATAGTGGTGGTGGCATCAACAACTTAGGCACAGGATTCACCATTGAAAGGAAATGTAGGCAATGTTATTGGATTTAAACATATAAATGATAGACTGCCTGCTAAATGTAAGAGGAATTTTTTTTTAACATATCATGTATCAGTGCTCATGCCTCTACTGAAGATGCAGATGAAAACACCATGGTGGACTGGAAAGACTTTATGATGAGACTTTACTGCATGACATCAAAATAGGAGATTTCATTGCCAAAATTGGAAAAGAAGCCGCATTCAGACCAACAATCGGCAAAGAGAGCTTACATGAAGAGACAAATAATAATGGACTAAGATTAGTAGATTTTGCTTAAGGAAAAGGAAAATGTATCAGCAACACTAAATAAACATAGCAACTAAACATAGCAACATAAGAATATTCACAAAGCAACCTGGATATTACCTGATGGAAAAGCCCAAAATTAAATAAATCGTATACTCATAGATAAGAGGCATGGATCTGATTTACTAGATGTAAGAAGCTTCATACGAGCGGATGCTAACTTAGACCACCTAATAGTAAAAGCCAAATTAAGACGAAGAAAAAGTACTAAAAGAAAAAGAACACAACTATATTATTGTCAAAAACTTATAAAAGACCTGTTAGTGACAGAAACTTATAGAATCGCACTCCAAACACAAGTAACAACATTGGAAAAGGACAATGAAAATTATAACATGAATTAGCAATGGGAAAAAATAAAACTATTAAAAAGAACAACTGAAGAGGCAGTTTGACTTTAGTCGAAGAACAGGTGAATCGAATGGCATGATGACGAATGCAGACATGCTATAGACAGAAGATAACAACAGTTTTCGGATGATAATGCTACAGAGAGAGACCAGAAAAAGTATTAAAGTGAATATACATAAACACAAGGGGAACAATTACTATTTCAGAAGAGAAAACATAGGTCCGCCACAAACAGAAATCATATACAGCCAACCTCTACAATACAACATCCACAATATCTTGCATATGTAGATTACATTCCCATGTTGGGTAAAGACACTTCTAACATTCACACAACTGGAAGAAGCAACTTGACCAGCAGGACTTGAAATAAATGACAACAAATTGACATATTTTAACGACAAGAGAAAATCAGACAGAAGATTGAGAATGTAGAAATGATTCAACTAAAGTATGATACATTCAAAAAATGACCTAATGTCAGAAATAAAGGAACAACTAGCAACAGAGCTTTCTACAACATACAACACAGACTTAAAAGCTAATTTATATCTAGTTGGAGATACCATCATCTTTCCATAAATTAAATAAACCATTTTTGTATCAACAAAATTTTTATCATTGGTTCATTTTTTTTCCAAACAATATTAAAACACACACACACATATTATAATGTTAGTGACATAACCTAAAGCTATTGTCTCAGATGAATGCACCAATCCTAAATTACTGCTCAGTCCACAGCAGCACTGCACAACTCAAAACAATCTTTGACACTAAAATCAGACTGAGACGCTCTCTGGTCATGTCCACATTCTTATATGCTTGCAAATCTTGGATGCTGACTGCAGAACTAGAGAGCAGGATCCTAGCAATGGAATTGAGATGCTACTGAAAGGTTTCACATGATACAAGACAGCATCACAAATGAAGAGATTAGAAACATGATTAATATAGCGATTGGACCCCATGATGACCTGCTAACTAATGTCACTGTCAAAAAAAAAGCAAACTAATACTCTATGGCATTATCACAAGGTCCTCAGAGCTTGCAAAGACCTTCCTTCAGGCAGCAGTACCAGGAAAAAGAAGAGACACACAGAGAAAGTGATTGAAAGGCAAAATAAGAAATTGAAAGAGATTCTATCCAAGGAATGGAGAAAGACAGTCAATAGATCTTGTGTGGTGCCCCGATAGTCTAATAGACTAAGGAGTAGGTGAAGTGGTTACACAACATACTTAAATTCTAATTCAAATGTTGTTGTTTACATAAAAAATATTATAGAACTCAAATACATATATACAAAGCATAGATAATGTGTCATTCTTTTTCAATTTCAATACATACAAGGTCTGGAAGGGGAACTTTACTTTTTTTACTTTTTTTATATGTTTATATATATAATGTGGCTAAAACATTTGTGCCAAAAAGGACCACAATGACCACCACGTCAAAATGTCTTGCTTTGAAAGTAACAATGTATTTTTTTTATATGTTGTTGTTAGTAGTTGGTTTATTAATGTGATTATGATTGTTGATCCTCCAAGTGCTAAGGCACAGCAGAATTAATGTCCTGACCTCTTTCTCTGATTGGTTAAATATAATTAACACATGCCTTACTCCTGTGGCCTGATCTTATAGAAAGAAGTAGAATAAGGTCACAGTATCGATTTGTGACATGAACATTGTCACTTATATTTTCTGAAGCTTTTATATTGTTAAGTACACCGTTTACCTGGAAAATATTGTTGTATATTGTTCTATAATTTTAAAATGTTATACTATTATTTTGGTAGATCACATGGTAAGTTTTGTAAATATTTACTAAAAAATAAAATAATCTGTCTTTGTCATAGGATTTTTTCTAGATTGTTATTTTACTTTCAGAGGAACTCGTGATGATATTGATAATGAAGATGTCCAAGAGTCCTACTTTCGATACATGGAAGAAAATCCCAATGCAGGAGTAATCAATGAAGAAGATGATCTTGTTGATTATGACAGTGATGGGAATCCAATAATGCAAAGGAAAAAGGTATTTTTTTTTATAACAAACTTTTTTAGTCTCACTGTCACAAGCTGTAAAAGTTTAAGTCTTCTGTCTTTTATATGATACTGCTTGCTTATCTCTGCTTCTAACATAATAATAGGCATACGTAGACCTTTTTTCTGTTAGCCCAGTCCATAAAGTCCAATTAGGGACTGTCTTTGGTAACTCTAACTATGGTAAAATCATTGATACTTTATTATGCTTGTTTAAGGTCATGTGAAAATGTTCACAATGTTGATGTGTTGTCTGAATATCTTTGTCATTCAATGTGTCACTCTAGCTTAATAAATCCCTACATTAGATTTTTCTAACTCTAATTCATTTAGCTGGGGAATATTGCATGTCTGTACATTGCTCTGGAACCAGGTAGATGTTCCCAATCGCCAAGGAAATAGCTAAACACAAATTGCAGATCTTGGGGGCTGAGTGAAGTTCGATTGAACACTATTAGAAAAACAAGATTGTAATCAGGAGAAACCATTCTTTTCTCTGGAAAGGAAAAAGAACATTATCTTGAAAAAGAAGTAGCACCCCTATTAAGCTTGAAAGCATTAAAAGTCTGTTGAATGTGCACAACGGGCTTGTCACCAATTGGAGTTCATCTCAGGTTCCCATACTTTGCCCAGTTCCCATACTTTGCCCGGTTCCGGCCCAATTTTGATGCCTGTTGCCGACACTTCTGGGAGTCACAAGAAATGGTGTCCACAGCTCCGCGAGCTGCAGGGAGACGTATCCAATGGTCAACTAGTTTTGTATGGAGGCTATGAGGCACTACGCTGCTCATTAAATAGGAGTATTTTTTACTATCCGGTTTACTATCTATGTCCGACCGGAGCCGAATAGCACTGGAAAGTAAAAAATGCCGGATATTTGGCAGAAGCCGGAGCCAGAGTGACTATTCAGTGCACCCCTAGTTGGTACGTACTTGGTGCTTCGAAAGTGGGCAGGGCCAGCGCTCCTTCTCGTGCTAGAGCATCAGCCAGGCATTGCCCATCACGCAGCAGTGCGAAGGCACCTACTGCATAAAGATGACAGCTCCAATATGTTATAATGCCTCTTCCACCATTTGGGACTTTCCCCATAAGCCAGCCATTGCTTGGAGGCAGGACTGGGAATTGGTAACCAATACAATGGTAGTCGGAACGGCTTTGTATTCACGCTGTTTTTGGAGCATGTGTTTGAGTGAATATGTTATCGCCGTTAAGAAACAAAAATTGAAGTATTATGACTAATCCTAACAAGAAAAAAAAACCCACTGGATTAATGATGAGACATGGAAACCAATTGAAGATAGAAATTGTGCTAAACACAAAACAAGAAACCACAAACAACAATCCAAACAAAAAGACTAATCTGTTTCACAAAAAGTTACAAAATAATGTTTTGGAAGGATAAATGATCATTTGACAAGAATCTTGCAGAACAGGCCAAAGAGGAATCAGGTAAAGGAGATGTTAAACAATTGAACAAAATCATCAAAATTACTTTGTGGTAAAAAGGCTAATTGCAATGCAACAGTTTGAGACGAACAAGGAAAACTGCTTTCTTCAATAGATGAACAGCTTTGAAGATAGAAGGAATATTTTCAAAAAGTGCTCAACAGGCCCAAACCACTAATTTAACCTTATCTAAATGTAGGGGCAATGACATAGACATGGAAGAAAGAATGAAAGATGAAATGTGGAGTACACTCAAATACTTGAAGACAAATAAAAAATTGAAATATTTTACCAACTCCACAAAATGTTCAACAAAATTAGTTAACATAAATACCTCCCAATGAGTGGAAAAAAGGCCAACTCATAAAACTACCAAAGATCTGTCACAATGTGAGAAATGGCATTATATTAACTTGTTGTTTGCAACAATCCAGATTTTCAGCAGAATCCTGCTTAAAAAATAAAGAAGCATGTGATGAGCACCTAAGAGCTGTAATCACAAAGGGAAGATCTTGTGCTTACCATATATCAACACTTAGAATAATAGTGGAACAATGTATTGAATGGCAATCTCCTCTTTATGTTAATTTTGAAAAGCCTTTGAAAAAGAAACAATAGGGTAGTATTGAGACATTACGGATCCCAAATATGATAATTACAATAATCAAAAACCTTTATGATGGTATCACCTCCAAGTACTCCAGTTTTGGAGGAATTCCCAGTCTCAACGGGAGACAAAAAGGGATGTCTTCTTTTCTTCTTTCACCACTCCTGTTCCCTTTAGTACTGAAAGAAGTTTACTTTAATTCAGAGAAAGGAATCCGATGAACTTTTAAAACGGAAACTCAAGGATCTCATCATCTGGAATTCAGAGACTATGTATCTTTATTATCTATCAAACTACAGAATATGCAAGAAAAGGTCAAAGCTTTAAGTGAAGCAGGGAAAAGGGTGGTCCACTAAATGACCCATAAAAAAAACCCACAGTAGTACTTAAATAAACAACAAACTAAATGGAGACAAAGAACTGGATTCTCATGCCATAAATCTTGTATGTAGTTTTATATACCTTTGGAGCATAGTCAACATGTCAGGAAGAATAGATGAAGACATTAAATGCGTCAAATAAATAAAGTGCACCAGACATTTTCCCACCTAAAACCAATGTTAACATCTTCCCACATTTCTAAAAAGACTAAAAAAGAATCTTAAATGTCAACGCAGTTCTACTATATGGATCTCAAACATGATGAGCAACTGACATAAGGAAAAACAAAAGTACAGAACTTCATCAGAAATATCTTGTTATGATAAAAGTAGAAAATACCAATCTGTGGAAGATGATGGACAATGATATATAGAGTTGCAGATCTTAGAAAGTGGGCACAAGATGCAAAGGAAGACCAAAAAGAACTTGATGACATAGTGCACTAGATGTAGCTGAGAGGACAGGAAAGAGCTGGGAAGCAATTAGAGGGCTAGTTAGAGACTATGGAGAGTGGCATGTACAGAGGCCCTATGTTCCAGGAAGAACACAAGGACAGACAATAATAAAATATAACTATTTACTTATTGTGAAGATCACTTTTATTTGAGTGCTAGATTTGAAGATCTTATGTTTCGATGTAAAGATGTCTTGAGGTTACTATAGAATTGTGTTGATCAGACAATGGTCTTCTGATATTATGATTTAGTGAAGATTTCTATTTCAAACTTCTACCAAACACTCAAATAAGGTCTTCATGCTGAAGATTCAAATGCAAATTAGGTGTAGTAGTTCAAACAATGAAGTGTCTTCAACAAGAAATACAAAGCTTTAATTCTGGAACTAGGAATCACTTGAATAAAATGCACAATAAAATTAGACAAGTTAACTATCTTTGTTCAAGCTCGTAATGAAACTAGATATAATAATAGTACTGCTCTACAACTAAAAAAAAACATGACTTGATGAGATTCTTTTTACAACTGCTTGTCTTTCTTCCAACATGTCTGCATCTGCAAATAAGCCAGCCTATCACATCAAGATGTCATAGCTGTTTATTTTTATGGTCGTTAAATTCAATAAATTCTAAGTACTTTGGCTCAATTCTGAGAACTCAGGCCAGCTGCCGGGACTTGCTGAATGGAGACGGCTGCAGAGGATTAAAAATAGACTTAGCCAGTCTTCTAGGTGACACATTTTCTCATTTAGAACATTAAACACAAGTTATATGCACAATAAGTGCTAGAAATTTAACTTCAAGCTTACCACCAGAGTTCTGATAAGGAAGAAATAGTTCTTGAGAAGGGAGAGAGTTCTGCTTTGTCCGATAGCCAGCAAATAAATAACAGATTAATGAATGAGGTAAAGTTTAAAATGGAAAGGAGAGGGGATAAAAGTATAGACAGGATAGAAAAGGGGATGGGGGTGGGGAAGGACATCTGAGAGTTTTCAGACAAACAGAAAGATGTCTTTCTGAACAGGAGTATTGAGACCAGAGCTGCTAACCAGTGGGAAAGATGACACCTAGATGTCATAAGATAGAAAGAAAAGCAAGCAGAGGATGGCTGCCTGGTTGTGTGGTTTGCACGCTGGACTGTTGTTCAGATTTATCGATGGTCCCAGGTTCAAACCCTGCCTGCTCTCATCCCCCATCGTCCTGGGGGAGGTTTGGACTAGGAAGTAAACTATCTCTGAAGGAACATCCGAAACATGTAAAACATTTTACAAACAAACAACAAACATTTTTTTACAAGTAAAAAAAGGCTTGCAGCACTTGACTATAGAAAGGGGAAAGTTAAGGAAGGGGGTAGGGAATTGTTTAGTTGGACTATTTAAGTATTTCAAGTAATAGAAGGGGGTGAAGGTATAATGTTAAAAAATGAGTGAAGACAAAAAGGGCAGGACACGTCTGCAGAATGGAAGACCACTTCATCCCTAAATGACTCCATTATGGCCAATTAAGGGAAGGAAAGCATTCACAAGGTGGACAAAGAAAACGCTTTAGGGACACCCTCAGAGCTTTTTGACCCAGCCACCTGGGAGACTGAAGCACATGACAGAGCATCATATCGTCATGCTGTTAAAATTGGCGCACAAATTGCTAAGAAAAATAAAACAGCGCTGGCAGAAGAAAAGCGCCAGAGAAGAAAAGCAAGGTCAATGAAATTAGCTCCAGCTGGAATAACCTGTCCAGTGTACAGCTGAACATTCCTGGCTCACATAGGTCTCACCAGCCATATGAGGGGCACAAAACCCCAGTGCAAATCAGTCCCCTGTATGACATAAGTGGTCATCATTGAACCACGATGGACAAAATATATATAGAAATATATATATATATAATTGGTTCTTCTGACTATTTGTAGATCTGATTAGACAATAATTAGATAATTAGTCAATCCACAAATGGTTCAAAGACATGTGGTTCTCTGATGCTTGGCTCACTTAAACTTGTTCAATTTATAAAATGTCTCTGTAACATTTGATTCATAATATGGATTATATTAAAATAAAAAGACTCACCTGAAGTCATATTAGGGAATATTCACAGACCTTATTATTAAAGATGCACACACACACACACACAAAGTCAAACTAACCAAAGTGGCTCTATTTAGAATTCTAGAGTTGAAAAGTGAAAATGTAACTAATATAAACAATAAAGAATGACAGTAATAATAGATATCCATTTAGTGATACAAGTTTTTCTTCACCATCAGAGAAAAGCTTATACAATGGTAATTCCTTTGGATGCTTCAAGCATTGCCAAACTTTCATAACTTCTCTTAATAAATAGATTTCAACCATTTGATATCCTCTTTTTTTCCTGACCACATAATTTGACTTGAGCTATTTGTCCTGTAAACCATTTTTGATGAGCTACCTGTCTAAGCATCTGTGTGACCACCTTGTCATTGATTATCCCCCTGATAAGTGGCCAATGAAGTGTCTGAAGTATCTTGTTGTGTTAGTTTAGTATTCTCTAAATTGTGCATCAAGTCATTTGCACATTTAGTAATATGTGTGGTGTACATGTAGCAGTAATCTTATTTTCCTTTTATTCTTTGTAGATTATTGACCCTCTTCCTCCGATTGATCATTCTGAAATGAGCTATGAAGCATTTGAACGTAATTTCTATGTTCCCCATAAGGACATTGAATCACTTACTGCTGATCAAGTGGAGGAGTTAAGACACAAACTAGGTATAAAGGTAATAAACCTTCAAACTTTTTATTTTTATTTTTTGAATTTTAAGATTATAAATAATCAATGAATTATGGAGATTTATTATTAAAGTTTGTATTAATTAAATATCAACTTGTAAGCATCATATTTGTGTTTTATAATACTAAGAAAAGCCACATCATTGAAGAAAACTGTTGATTTATAAGCTGAACAGGATAGATTTCTACTATATAATATCATGTCCCTCAATCTTATTTCTCAAGCTCACTGAGATTTTTGATATGCATGATGAAAAATGTATACAAAATGTCATCATACAGATCATGTAAATATAGAGCCATTTCTGATATAGATGTTTCACTATGCTAAACACTAAACACAATTCTGGTTAATCTGACCACATTAAGGTTCAACCATTTCTTACTAACTGGTTGGTCCAATTACACAAACATGCTCTATGTCACATTTTGTTACTTACTTTACATAATTATCAATATATTAGCAATATTGATATGTCATTATTACTTTTTCTTCTGCTCTACATGGCCCATGAAAAAAACAACAAATATTGTTTTTATTGAAAAATAAATGTGCAATGTCTTTAAAAGGATTTAGGATACACACAAAACAAAATACATAGTTTTTAACAAAAGTCCATATCAAATTGGAATGCCTTTTTTAGCTGCCCCGTAATGGGAAAAGCCGCTATTAGGTTTGTGCAAAATGTCCGTCTGTCACACTCAGATCTAGAAAACTAGAAGAGAAATGAAAAATATTGTTTCACCATGTGATGCGGCTTGAAAAGTTTAGATGCAACTTGAAAAGTTTAGATGCAACGGCTACTTTTGGTTTTCTTTCTAAAATCAAACCGTTTAATTTATACAATTAATTATGCAAGCGATTTTTTTATAAAAATACACCAATTCTAAAACAATTACGTAAATGTAAGGAAGGCAGTGTTACAATATGTTAACAAAGAAAGATAATTTTTTTGTGTTAATTTTCAGTATTACTAAGTCAAATATATTTATAAAATGTACAAGAAATGCTCACAACAAATATAAATATTAGTTAAAGGTGTTTTTTCTGGGCAATTATCTGCTAAAATGAAAAGAAAACATTTCTGTTTGTTTATAATGGCTAAGAATGCACTTTGTATGTAAATATCACACACATTTTTTAAAATGGACGAATCGTCTCCAAAGTTGTTCCAAATTTTATATGAAAAATCTACAAACACAGATTACTGTTTGAAATCCCTCTTCTAATAAATAAACCAAATAATCTTCTTCTCATTTACGAATATCGGTTGTTCCGGACTTTTATGAAAAACATTCTAACTCTATTTATGTAAAATCGCACTTATGTCATACATTACATTAAATTTTCTAGCTAAACGTTTTAAAATCTAATTATCGTTAATATTATTTTCCGATTCTTAAGGAAAAATACTTCCTAACAAATATGGTATAAAAATCTCTCCACGAGGCTATGGTACATCTAATTTTCATACGAGACCATTCCAAAAATTTAATTAACGGTATTAGGTTTTTATAGAATTCTCTTTTTCTTTCACTATATATACAAACATCCGGAACAATCTATTATAGATACTTAAAACTATTGTGATGTTTCGGAAGGAAAATTAAAGATTAATCAAATTTTCAATAGCTTTTAGTTGTATTTTTTTCTATATTAACATGACGGACAGAGAGACTGACAGACAAAACGCTTTAAAAATGCGGCTTTAATCGTAATATATATATATATATATCATTAAATAAATTCTATTGGTACTCAGTGCACTAGAGACTATGAACCCTTGTTAAATTTCTCTTTTTTTGTTACTAGCCCATTGTGACGTAATGGAATTTTGTTTCCTTTGACGTCATATGGATGAATTCTTTAAATGTAATGCTAAAAAAAAAAAAACTCGGTGCACCAATTTCTATGAACCCTGGATAACTGGCTCGTATTGATTAGACATTTTTTTAGTCTAAGTAGGCAGTGTGACGTAGTGGATTTTTTTCATTTGACGTCATATGGAATTAATTCTTTAAATGAAATACTAAAAAAACTCACTCGGTGCACCAATGTCTAGGATCCCTCGGCATCTTGCTCGTATTGATGAGACATTTTTTAGTCTAACTAGGCAGTGTGACGGAGTGGATCCTTTTCATTTGACGTCATATGGAATGAATTCTTCAAATGAAATGCTAAAACAACTCGGTATAGTAATGTTTATTAAACCTCGTTATCTCTTTAAACTAGATCTAGATTTTTTTTACAGTATATCTAGATTTTTTAAACTAGATCTGGATTTTTTATTCTAATTAAAATCGTTTTAGAGTTTAGATCTAGAATTCCTAGGTCTAGTGTAGACTGATATAGGCTAGATTAAGATAAAGAATTTCAATTTCTAGACTTAAAGTGTAGATTTTGATTTCCAAATGTCTAGATCAAGGGTGGGCAACCTTTTTCTATCGAGGGCCGCATTAAAATTTTTTTTAGGAATGGGGGGCCGCATATATATAACATGTATTTACAACTTAATCTGGTGTCTTGTAATTTATATGTATACCCTATTAAATATTTACACTACCAATTGAGGAATTACCTGATTTAGCGATTTCTGAAACTTATTTTACAAATATTTTAAAAATTTTGTTATTGTCTTTACACATTACAACAATTCATCACAACAATTTGGTTATAATGTTGAACTTATTGTAAAATATTTCATTTTACACTCGTGCAGAATGTTCCGGAACTGTGGTGGAACTAACTTACTAGTTCTTATCCTTATGGCTGCTGTCAAATTACAGTCAGTCAGCATACACTTGTTCTTACCTTTGTTTATTTTCAAACATTCTTTTTCACAGATATATTTGGAACCAAATAATGTGAAATGTTTAGCATTAAGTGTTTTTTTTTTAATGTAGAAATACAATTTCTGGCACCCAGGGCCGGCCCTACAGATTGCGGGGCCCTATTCGAAACGGATTGCGCGGGGCCTAGTCTGGGTAGGGATAAAGATAATAAGTGGAAATTACTATTTTTTTGTTAGAAAATGAATTCGTTTTTGCATTTTATTCATACTTTACTAAGTGCAAAATCACGGTCGTCAAATTAACTTTACTAGCCATCTACAATAAAAGGTAGTTTTCCAACAAAAGAAGCCGATAAACATTCAGATCTGCCTTTTAGATTTACTATCGACTAGCAAAATATCACTTTAATTTTTTTTTAAATATCGAGATAGATCTTCCAGATCTATTTTTATATGCCAGTGACTATTAAAGTAACTAAAGTTCTGGAACTTCCTGTTTTAGTTAAAATACGACCTAGTAGGCCCCTATTATTACATTTTTATTAAATAAAAGCTGACAATGCCGTTTTTTTATAGCTAGTAAGATTGGCGTTTTCCACATTGAATGGCAACCCAAAAAATGACTATTTCGTCTTTTTTTTTCAGGACATTTTTATTTTAGTTTATTTTTAGTTTTTGAGGATATTTTAATAATTTCAGGAGATTTTCATGACTTTTTTTTTAGTATACTTTACATTTTCAGGAGATTTCCAGGAGCTCCTGTAAAATCAGGAGGACGCGAGAACCCTGTTATAATTTTTAATTTACAGCTAGAATTAGCGCGGGACCTATGAAAAGATGCACATACATGCAAACAACCCGTTGAAATATTTATGATGAAAAGCTTGAAGTCTATCTTCACTCTCCATTAGAAATATTAGTAACAAAGTCACAGTAAATGTCCCTCAAAGAACAAAACAATTTCTTCCTTGAGATCCCATTTTCTTCTCAATACATTTCCCATGCTAACCTAGCGGACACTACTGTGGTCGGGAACATCGGAATGTTTTGTTTCCACATCTTCAAGTACTTCTCGGAACTGCCTGTGGTTAAGTTCCCTAGCTCTGATAAGTTTGATCGCTGATAATTGGGGCAATAACATGTTTGATATTCAATGCAGATTTGTGCAAACTTTCTTATGTAGAGTTTATAGTTGGGATATTGTTCTTTAATTTATTTAAAAAAACTGTTACTCAGTCAAAGCCAAAGCACGGGCTTCATCAGTTGTTACACTAGCCATCTTGTTCCAAGCTAACTTACTCTTTCAACACAGCTCTTCATAGTATTGAATAAATACTGGCCTGAGTTTGTGTCTTTGACTGAATGATTTGAAATATTACCAATAAGCATAATCTTCATTTGCTTTAAACTTTTAGAATGACATGCAGAGACATTGTTTCTTTAGCCTCTTCAACATAAGTGATAAAAAGATGTTTAAAATTACTTAATTTTATTTTTTCCCCTTTTTGATATGTTTAATATTGTTGTAACTCTCTAAGGCAGGCACTCAACGAAAGACAGGTCGGCAACAGTAAACGATGTATTTATTTAGTCTAACTAGCACAAGCATCAACAAATAGTAATAGTTACTAGTTAGACTTGGACGTCTGCTATAAAGTCACAGGGAGTACTATGTCTTACGTTCTAAGAGTCCTACTTCATAGCAGAACACAGAACAGACCACCGACACACTTCCCAGTGTCGCTCCAGGTCTCCCACACAGTTTCCTAGTATCACACAGGACAGCACTCAGCACCAGACTGTTCAGACTCCCATGACTTCTAGCCGGCTCACAACAGTCCTTCTTCCTGTCTCAATATGTCTTTCACTAGTCGTGTTCAGTAGTGCTCAGATGCGCACCATTAGTGTAGCTCGGGAGCGTGGTTACAACAATATGTTGCCTCATCTGAATTCTGTAGGTGCATGCGGGACGTAATTTGGCCACCCCTGATCTAGATCAATTTTGCAATGTTATAATATACTAAAATTAATCTACTATTTTTAAATTTAATGATGCATTCAGTTTATTGATAGATTATTTAGGATTTTTATTGCATAAATCTAATGTAAATTGCTTTTAAATTATTCCAAATTTATATTATAGATCTAGATCAAGTAAATATAGATCTTAAGAGTGCTAAATCAGAAGTTTAATTTATATAGATCTACATCGTTATTCTAGTTCTGTTTAAATGAAAATGCCAATAGCTCTGTTGATAACTGTGCTGAGACATAGAAGTACAAGCACGATACATCTGTTCTTTTCTTTTTTTTTTTTTAATTACTTATCAATGCTGAAAGATTATCTAAAATCGCTCGTCTGACATATTGTACATATCCGGTAGATGCCATGCCGTAATGTGTAATATATCTCTTTATCAACAATAGGCTATTAGTTTGTAACCATTTTGTTATTAAGTTAAGAGCAATGCCGTCGAGCGGTTAGCATGCTGAAATGATTATCTCGACGGTCCCGGGTTGTTTGTTTTAATGTTTTGGATGTTCCTTCAGGGTTGAAGCTTGTTTATATTTCCTAGTCCAAACCTCCCGCAGGACCACGGGGGATGGGAGCAGGCAGGGTTTGAACCAGGGACCATCGATAAATCCGAACGACAGTCCAGCGCGCAAACTGCACGACCAGGCAGGGTTATACCTTGCTCGCAGCCATCTTCCGTCGTGCAGCGAGAAGCTAATGATTTTTAAATCCAAACATCCTAAACATATTATGTAAAACAGAAAAAAAAATATTTTTTTTTACAGAGGCAAATGAATCTTTGAAACATTATTACTTTTGACCATCAAAATTAAATCATGTCTTGAATACTCCTTGCGAATAGGCGGATCCGGCCTACACTTGTTTTCACATGATGAGACAAGTACACTAAGGTTTTATGGATCCATTTTAGCCTAAAGCCTGCAGCCTGCACTTGTTTTCACATGATGAGACAAGTACACTAAGGTTTTATGGATCCATTTTAGCCTAAAGCCTGCAGTCTGCACTCGTTTTCACATGATGAGACAAGTACACTAAGGTTTTATGGATCCATTTCAGCCTAAAGTCTGCACTTGTTTTCACATGATGAGACAAGTACACTAAGGTTTTATGGATCCATTTTAGCCTAAAGCCTGCAGCCTGCACTCGTTTTCACATGATGAGACAAGTACACTAAGGTTTTATGGATCCATTTCAGCCTAAAGTCAGAAACAGTTATTTATCAGGATTGACACTAATTGAAGCTTCTTCCAAAGATAAACAAAAACCCTGTTTTAGTTGTCTCTCTATATGTAAAAGTACAGTGAGATGGCATAAATACATTTTACATACCTCTATATACAGATTAAGATGTAGTAGTTATCGAATAAAAGTCTTGTTTCAGTTTGGGTAATTAAGATGCTCTTAGATGCTTAATACATGTTTTTCTAAAACATATATTGGCTCTTGAATTTATAGAATTGTTAGTGTCCTTATCAATGTAAATATTTCAAAGTTTTAATCAAATTTCTATGAGAGGATTATTATCTTTATACCAAGCTTATATCAACTCTGCTGTCAGCACCAAATGTTGTACACGTTATTTCTCCCTCGCCCATTCTTAGATCAAGTTGAAACTTTACACAATTATTTATTGCACATAACAAAACATGAATCACATACAAAATTAAACAATTAGTCCATTAATTATTGGTAATTAATTAATTCATTTCAATATTAATTAAGGAAATAAATCTTATTGTATTAATTATTCTATCGATAGATAAGGCTATAAATGCTTATATAAGCTTTTTATTTATTTTTTAGCGGCCCCCGAAAGGGGAAAAGACGCTATTAGTTTTGTGTGGCCTGTCTGTCCGTCCGTCCCATTTAGATCTCAGAAACTAGAAGAGAAAATGAAAATAGGACATCATGATATTTTAGATCATTCAAACTCTCTTTGTTATCTTGTTTATTTTTAATTTTTATATTTTATTTAATCATCTCAGTTGAATATTTTGTAGGTATCAGGGTTGTCACCTCCACATCCAGTCAGTAGCTTTGCACATTTTGGTTTTGATGAAGCCTTGCTGGGGGCTATAAGAAAGTCAGAATACACCCAGCCTACACCTATACAGGCACAGGTAATCTCACTTTATTAGATTGACTAACTTAGGCTTACACATAGGGCTCATTGTGATAACTGATAATGTTAGACCACAAACATTAAAAACAAAACAAAACTATTTGTTTAGCTCATTTTAAAAATAGATGGTGCTCATCATCTAATGTAAACATAAAAAACAAGTTTGCTATCTCTTGATATTATTAAATTTATGAATTCATTGATATTATGATGCACTATGTAACCAAAGGATATAGTATAAAGAATGCTACTAGGGACAAACTAATATTTTTTTTCACATAACCAAATTTGCATTGACATTCCATCATATATGATCTAAATAAAAAAATAACTGCATTGATTTTGAATGGGAGATAATGGACACAAAAATACGCGAGTATGGTTTATCATCTAAAAATATGCATTTCCCCTGTGAAAGCAAAACAAAACAAAAAATTACATTAAAAAAAGCCTGTTTGGTTTGTTGCCAATCATATAGATCAGTGTGCTATAAGCTCTGGTGGTATCCTTGCAAACACCTATTTGCTAGCTTCATCTATATTTGATGGGTCCTTTTTCAATAAATAACATCAAACATTAGTCTCCAGAAGTAAATCATTGTATCTTGCATAGTTTAGTGTTGACAAGTTAGCCATACGTTTGTCTCCCTTGCATAGTTTAGTGTTGTCAAGTTAACCATACATTTGTCTCCCTTGCATAGTTTAGTGTTGTCAAGTTAACCATACATTTGTCTCCCTTGCATAGTTTAGTGTTGTCAAGTTAACCATACATTTGTCTCCCTTGCATAGTTTAGTGTTGTCAAGTTAACCATACATTTGTCTCCCTTGCATAGTTTAGTGTTGTCAAGTTAACCATACATTTGTCTCCCTTGCATAGTTTAGTGTTGTCAAGTTAACCATACATTTGTCTCCCTTGCATAGTTTAGTGTTGTCAAGTTAACCATACATTTGTCTCCCTTGCATAGTTTAGTGTTGTCACGTTAACCATACATTTGTCTCCCTTGCATAGTTTAGTGTTGTCAAGTTAACCATACATTTGTCTCCCTTGCATAGTTTAGTGTTGTCAAGTTAACCATACATTTGTCTCCCTTGCATAGTTTAGTGTTGTCAAGTTAACCATACATTTGTCTCCCTTGCATAGTTTAGTGTTGTCAAGTTAACCATACATTTGTCTCCCTTGCATAGTTTAGTGTTGTCAAGTTAACCATACATTTGTCTCCCTTGCATAGTTTAGTGTTGTCACGTTAACCATACATTTGTCTCCCTTGCATAGTTTAGTGTTGTCAAGTTAACCATACATTTGTCTCCCTTGCATAGTTTAGTGTTGTCAAGTTAACCATACATTTGTCTCCCTTGCATAGTTTAGTGTTGTCAAATTAACCATACATTTGTCTCCCTTGCATAGTTTAGTGTTGTCAAGTTAACCATACATTTGTCTCCCTTGCATAGTTTAGTGTTGTCAAGTTAACCATACATTTGTCTCCCTTGCATAGTTTAGTGTTGTCAAGTTAACCATACATTTGTCTCCCTTGCATAGTTTAGTGTTGTCAAGTTAACCATACATTTGTCTCCCTTGCATAGTTTAGTGTTGTCAAGTTAACCATACATTTGTCTCCCTTGCATAGTTTAGTGTTGTCAAGTTAACCATACATTTGTCTCCCTTGCATAGTTTAGTGTTGTCAAGTTAACCATACATTTGTCTCCCTTGCATAGTTTAGTGTTGTCAAGTTAACCATACATTTGTCTCCCTTGCATAGTTTAGTGTTGTCACGTTAACCATACATTTGTCTCCCTTGCATAGTTTAGTGTTGTCAAGTTAACCATACATTTGTCTCCCTTGCATAGTTTAGTGTTGTCAAGTTAACCATACATTTGTCTCCCTTGCATAGTTTAGTGTTGTCAAATTAACCATACATTTGTCTCCCTTGCATAGTTTAGTGTTGTCAAGTTAACCATACATTTGTCTCCCTTGCATAGTTTAGTGTTGTCAAGTTAACCATACATTTGTCTCCCTTGCATAGTTTAGTGTTGTCAAGTTAACCATACATTTGTCTCCCTTGCATAGTTTAGTGTTGTCAAGTTAACCATACATTTGTCTCCCTTGCATAGTTTAGTGTTGTCAAGTTAACCACCGCGTCCCCCAATTCTAACTAGTGATAACATACAATCATACACAATGATAACAATACATTTAATTGAACTTGACAATAATATTGATGTAATTATTTTAGAAATAGAATAACTAGAGAGTTATTGCCAAGACTTGACACTGACAACATAATTACATAGAAAGAAGTCATGGACTATATCCCATAATTTTTATGAAAGATTTCTATTTTCACACTTTATTGCCTGCTTTTACAAAAGTCCTTTTTATTTAGATCTTAGCTGCACATTGTGAACAATTGGTCCAAATAGAATGAATTAATGAAAATGATGACATTCAAATGAAAATGATGACATTCAGAAAAAAGAGTATAAAAAAGTATTTTTGTTTTGTTTTTTTTTTTGAAAAAAAAACAACAACTGACAGACTGGAGATGTAGAATCAAATCCAGGACCTAGAACTAAAGATAGATGCAACATCTGTAAAAACATATGCACCATGAAACAGAAAGCCATTCAATGTGACACCTGTGATGAATGGTACCAAGCAGTATATACAGACCAGCAAATTCTAGTTTAGAGTATATGCAAGAGCTATGCAATCAGTTAACTATACTTAAAGGAAAAAATAAAAATTCAGTTTTTTGGATTATGGGTGATTTCAACCTACCTGATATAAATTGGAAAACACTAACCATAGATAAGCACCAAAACCTTAAGGAAATAAATGACCTTTTCATAGAAACTTTACACAACTTAAGTGTAGATCAAATCATTAAAAAACCAACTAGATTAAACAACACATTAGGTCTCCTCTTAACCAACAGACCTGGATTAGTGGTAGTTTATGATTTTATCCCTGGACTATTGGACCATGATATCATTAAAATACAGAGTCAGATAAAAGCAGTAGCCAATATAAAACCTAAAAGAAAAATCTTACTCTGGAACAAATGTAACCTAACACAACTACACCAAGCTGCATTAAACTTTCAACAAAACAAAGACATGTACCAACCAGCTGAAGACCTCTGGAATTTCATTAAAAACTATCTTAAAAACATTATAGAAAATCATATACCAACTAAATACTCATCAAACAAAATAAATAAATGCTGGTTTAATAATAGATTATAGAAACTTTCTAAACAGAAGGAAAACCTATATAGAAAATTTAAAGAAACTAAGGCAGAAAGAAGTTTTAAAAAGTATATTAAATTAAACAACTTACCCAAAAAGTAAGCAGACATAAACAATGTAATATCTAAAGATAATAACAAAAACCTATAGTCATACATTAAGTCCAAGAAAATGGAAACAATAGGAGTAGCACCATTTAAAGGAGAAGATAACTTAACACATAACAATAATGAAACTAAAGGTAACATACTAAATAAATACTTTGCATCAGCTTTCTCAGCCCCAGGAGACAAAGACATATTACTTAATTTGACCAAGTAAACAACATAGGAGATATAGAAGTACAAAAACTATTAGCTAACATTAAACTGAATAAAACATCTGGACCCGATGATATTCCAGCTAAATTACTCAAAGAACTAAGTAATGAGCTAACACCAGGCATCTCTTAACCAGGGCAGAGTACCAAAGGACTGGAAAGAAGATATATATATATAATGTCAACCCCCCCCCCCCCCCCCCCCCCCCCCCACCATTTAAGAAAGGATAAAAATCTGACCCAGGAAACTACAGACCAGTATCACCAAACAGCATTACATGTAAAATCCTAAAACACATAATATATAGCAATATCCTAAACCACTTAGACAAACATAATGTCCTTACTCCATACCAACATGGCTTTAGGAAATATAGATCATGTGAAACACAACTTATAGGACTAATTGATGATTTTTTTAAAGATTTATATAATAGTGAGCAAATAGATGCTCTCTTATTAGATTTTTCCAAGGGTTTTGACAAATTTCACCACCATAGTTAAAAAAAAAAAATTAAAATATTTTGACATTGATGGCCCATTGCATCAGTGGATTAAGGATTTTCTGATAAGGAGATAACAAAGGGTATTAATAAATGGCTCAAAATCAACACCAATAACAGTAAACTCAGGTGTACCTCAAGGAACAGTCTTAGGTCCACTACTATTTTTAATTCAACTAAATGATTTACCAAATTGCAGTAATTCAGGAACTGAGGTCAGATTATTAACAGATAATTGCATAATATATAGAACAATAAAAACAACACAAGATACAGAAATTTCCAAAGAGAATTAGATGAATTACAGAAATGGAAATCAAATTGGAGCATGTCTTTCCACCCAGAAAAATGTCAGCTATTTCGAGTACAAAAAACAAACTAAAACAAATTAATTCCACTAATCTTATTCATGGTAAACCGGTAACACAGACTAAAACGCAAAATACCTGGTGTTATAATAAATAAAAAAAACTGTCATGGAATCCCCATATTGATGAAACTATCAAAAACTCAAACTAAGCATTAGGGTTTATTTAAAGAAATTTCTATAAAACTAAAATGTTAATTAACCTTGGTTAGGCCAATAATAGAATATGCATCCTCTGTTTGGGACCCCTCAACTCAAGAAAATACTAAGAAACTGGAACAGACACAAAATAGAGCATTGAGATTCATAAATAACTAATATTCACATTCGACTAGAGTAACACCTTTAGTAAAATTACTAAATTTAGAAAGCCTTCAGAAGGAAAGACTCAAAAGTAAAGTAGCAAGTATACATAAAACACTGAATCATAATCTTCAAATACAAAAACAAAATCTAATAAAATACTCAGAAAGACATAAAGATAAAGGCACATTCCTCGTTCCATATGCTAGGAGAAATTTGTACAAATGCTCCTTCTTCCCTAGTGCTATTAGAACATGGAATGGGCTGCCTGAGCCAGCCAGGAAACTTGGCAGAATTTAATTCATTTGTTAACATGCATCAGGTGTAGGACGTATTCATCTTCTTTTTTTAAGTAATGTCTGTATTATATAAGATAAGACCTAAATGTTTACTTATGAAGAAAAAATAACTACTTAAGCTATTTTTCGAATAGGATCTCAGCTTAACTTTATAACATTAGATTTAACAGTGACTTTGGATAACTTTAAATCCTTAAATATAGGTTTCTTTTTGTTAGTAAATAGATTTTCAATTTAATGAATTGTTTTATATTTTGTTAAAGGGAATTCCAGTTGCTTTAAGTGGCAGAGACATGATAGGAATAGCTAAGACAGGCAGTGGTAAAACTGCAGCATTTTTGTGGCCAATGTTAGTTCATATTATGGATCAGGTTGGTATTATTGGTTCAATTTAGTATTAAATGATTACAAAAAAATATGAAGCAAAATTTACACCATTGAATGACATAGTGTAACAGATTAACATCTTGTTATTGTTTGAAATTACAGTGCAATAAATTCATTAAAATTTTTATAACAAATCTCTAAGTTGCTGATTATTTAAATATTTTATATCAGATCATTGCATAACAAAATTCTATATAACATTATATATAAAAGATTATTTCAAGCTTTTTTTTTTTTTTGCAATTGAGAACAAATAGGTTTGTCTTTTTTTTTCTGCATAGAGAGAATTACAGAAAGGTGAAGGTCCCATTGGATTAATTTTAGCACCAACCAGAGAGTTGTCACAACAGGTTATTACTTAGTTTATGTTGTTCTTGAGTTGACTTATGGTTTGGTAGTTGATAATTATGTTACGCAGTAGTGTTTGTTGTATGTTGAGTGGTCAGACAAGAAAATAACACATTGGCATAGTTAGTCAAGCATGTACATGTACACCTTTACACTTAAATAGTTTCACAGGTCAAATGATTTTTTCTTTCTGTTACTAGATCCAAATGCAAAACTTCGGATCTATTTCTTTTATGAGATTTTAATCTTTATTTTAAGATTTTCCATTATATAATAAGTCAATATAATTTTTAAAAAATAAAAGTACGCTTCTTTTCTCACGCTATTAAGCCTAATTTATGGCAAAAAAAAAACAAACATATTTATTTTGACATCTTTTTTTTTTTTCACATTTTATTTCACATCTTCCTTATAACTGATTTTTTTATGGAAAAAGATTTCTATAATTTAAAAGAAGTAGATTGAACCTTACTTAGGCCTACAGTTGGATAGATTAACTAGGTCTACAGTTGGATAGATTAACTAGGTCTACAGTTGGATAGATTAACTAGGTCTACAGTTGGATAGATTAACTAGGTCTACATCAACCCCCCCCCCCCCCCCCCCCCCAATTTATGAAAAGTTGTTAAATTTTTTTTTTTTTTTTAGTTTAGTTCAACTATCTTTTGAAATTGGTGATAAGCTTATATTTTAACTACTTTATTTTAGTTGAAAATTAGTTTTAGTTTAACTTTTAAATTTAGTTTAGTTCCCATCACTATTAAGATCTGTCATTAATGCATTATTCTAACATCTAGCTCTATTTATACCTTATTCTAAGCATCCATATTTTCTGGAATATACAAGTTCTTCTAATATTTTAATTTACTTTGAATATCTAAGTTATTTTAAATTCTATATTTATTTTCTTGATAGAATGATAGACTGTAAATATACTATCTATTTTGACATTCATTCATTTAGATTTACCATGAATGCAAAAAATTTGGCAAAGTGTACAACATTAATGTTGTATGTGCATATGGTGGTGGGAGCATGTGGGAACAGTCAAAAGCTTGTCAAGAGGGTGCTGAGATTATTGTGGCCACTCCTGTAAGTATATATTGAAGATATTTAGAAATGTTATAGAATATGAAGGACACGTTTTGTTATGTTTCATCATCAGAATATCTTTATTTGTCCAAATAGAATTCAGCGGCTCTGTATCTTCATATAATTCATGAAAGTGAATAAATCACAGAAAAATCTAGGAATAGAAATTACAAACACTTTCGTCAATAAATCCAATAAGAATAAATTCATAAATTCTTTTCACACTGTGACGATGCGAAACTTGCATACAAAAGTTTATTTGAGTTTTCCCAGCAAATCGTGAGAAACATTTATTTTTAACTTTAACAATTATTTTCTTGTTCACCCAAAACAAAATTCTTCTATGATTTACCCCCCCTCATCAAGACAAAGGTACTGATTCTCACGGGATGAAGCTCAACTTAAAACATAAACTAGCTTCTCTAGGGTTAAGTTTTAATAATTGGCAGCTAGATGGGTGACCAACGACACAATAGGCGTTGCACCAGTGCTACACGCAGCGACTAAAAAACTATTCACACCTTCCCCCCCTCCCACGTAGGATATGCACCACCCTAAGAATAGTGTTGCACAGGCTGGACAGAGACCTATTCGCTTAGGTCCTTACTCACATGGTAGGAAGCGAATAGAGACCATAAATCTGACCTGACACCTGACATCTTTGTATATAGATACATGTGAGAAAATCAGCATGCTTTCTTTCCCACCTGTTCAACAAAAAGTCCCATCTATATATAAAGAGAGACCAAAGCATTCTAAGTTAGGCCCGCTAGAATTCATATAGTCTCCTCTGTTGGGGAGTGTTATGAACTGAACATAAAGATAAGAGAGTCAAAACCATGTCTGTATAGTATGGCTTTAATACACTGAATGACTACACAACACACATTTCGTGAACACATTCTCACGGACGAGTTACAAGCACATGTAAACATAAGAACGATAACCGATACAGAATACAATTTTCATAACAGGGAGTTTATTTTGTAAGGTTTCATTAGGGAGTGTAAATATTTTACTATACTTATTTTATCTTATAGGAATGTGTGTGTACACAACCACGTTCCCTGTAATTACATCATTACATTATTGCTTTGTTATACATGAGCATTGTGTTATTTTATATCGATGCTGTATCTTCATATATATATGTTCCTCCCTAGGGGCTAACATTCGTAATGAGACAGTTTCCTCTCGGCCGTTTGGTGTTCGAATAACAGCGTACTGAGGGTTGCATGTTACCAAATCAACTTCCTCTGTTATGGGATCATATTTAGATGATCTAACGTTCTTCTTCAGCAGGACAGGACCAGGACTGGTCAACCATGTTGGCAAAGATGTCCCGGAACCACTTCTTCGGTTGAACCCAAGAAGTAGTCATTTGGCTATGTCCAATTCCTTAGAATGTAGAGCCAAGGTGATGGTTTTCCATAAAGTCCTGTTAAGTTTCTCTATTTGTCCGTTCCCTCTCAGGCTGTAAGGGGTCGTTCTACTGGTTGCAATTCCTCTCTCGTGGAGGAAATGCTGCACCTCTGTAGACATAAATGAAGTTCCCCTGTCAGTGTGGACGTACGCTGGAAATCCAAATAGGGCGAATAGTTCATTGAGACATTTAACGACCGTAGAGGAAGACATATCGGGACATGCAAATGGAAATCTAGACAATTCATCTATAATGGTAAGTAGATATCTATTTCTTGAAACAGTAGGGAGAGGTCCCTTGAAATCCATACTAATTCTCTCAAAAGGTTGAGTTGCTTTAATCAGTTCTCCGGTCGGCTGTCGAAAAAAACGGGGCTTTAGTTCTGCACAAGTTTGACATTGTTCTATCACAGTTCTGACGTCATCACAGGAAAATGGAAGATTTTTAGTCCTTACGTAGTGCAATAGTCGAGTAACGCCCAGGTGGCAAAGACTAGTGTGCAGCAATTTAAGGTCATTGCGAGTGATAGCAGATAGATAGTTTCTGGTAAATGTATCAGCTACAGTGTTCTGCTTGCCAGGGCGATAAATGACGTCATAGTGGAAACACTTTCCACCTCTGGATTTTTTCATTTTTAATTTTTCTTTTGTTTGACCTGTTATACATGAAAGAGACAGATCGCTGATCCGTAACAAGTGTGAACGCTTTACCAACTAAGAAATGTTTCCATTTCCTCAACGACTCAACAATGGCATATGCTTCTTTCTCAACTGAAGAATGTTTTCTTTCACTTTTGTTAATGAGCGAAAGAAGAAAGCAACGGGCCGGCCATCTTGGTTGAGGGTAGCTGCAATGGCTATATCAGAAGCATCCGTCTCAACGGTTAAAGGGCAATTCGGATCAATAGTATATACGGCGGCTTTTTTTAAGCTCATTTTTCAAACTTTCAAATGTTCTTTTGACTTCTTCGGAGACAGGAAATTGTTGATTTCTTGTTAACAGGCTAATTTTTGTTGAAAAGTTAGGGATCCACTGTGAGTAGTAAGCCAGAAGACCCACTACTCGTTTCTGTTCACGCATGTTCACTGGTACGGGTAATTCCCTTAGAGCGCAAAATCTCTTAGGATCCGGCTTAAGTTGTCCTCTGGAAATCTCGCATCCTAACAGTCTCACTTTAGCAGTGCTAATTTCACTTTTTGTTTCATTAAAAGTGATTCCATACTTTTGAGCTGTAGGTTTCGGTCGTGTGATTCAGAGTCCATACCGCAGATGGTCACATTGTCTACATACGCAAAAGTGTCAGTGAGTCGTTCGTCTTCGATGATTTTGTCAATCGTACGCTGAAAACAGGCGACTCCATTCGTAACGCCAAACGGAATCCATCGGAATTGATATAGTTTCCCACATGCTTCGAAGGCTGTGAACGGCCTTTCCTCATCTTTTATAGGAATCTGATGGTATGCACTTTTCAGGTCTAAAGTGCTATATACAGAGTACTGGGAAATCTTTTCTGCTAGGTCATCAATTCTGGGCATAGGGTAGGCGTCTAGTTGAGTGAACCGGTTTATGGTTTGGCTGTAGTCTATAACCATTCTTTTCTTATGTCTGTCATTTGTTGTGACTAGGACTTGTGCACGCCAGGGAGATTTAGATGGTTCAATAATTTCATCCTTTATTAGTTGTTGAATTTCCTTCTCTATAAACTTTCTATCTGGAATTGAGTATCTGCGAGACATTGTAGCCACTGGGGTACAGTTTGTTGACAGATTACTAAATAGGCTAGGAGCTTCTACCTTCGCTGGCTGGAGAGTATTCAGGCACAATGATGGTTTCTGACCATCGAAAGGAATAAACTAGTTTTGGTGCAAACTTATAAAGTCAAGTCCAAGAATTACGTCAGAGCATAAATTGTCTAGTAGAGAAAGTCTAACTCCCTCGTATCGTTCATTTTTGAGACTTATGTTAGCGTAGATATGTCCTTGAGTGATTCGAGATAGATGGGTGGAAGCCATAAAGATTCTGTTGCCTGAGGAACATGTCTGCCATTTGTGCTTCTTAGCAATGTGCGTCGAAATATAGCTTTCACAGCTCCCAGTGTCTACTAGGGCTTTCAATTGCACATTGTTGATGCAAATAGGTATTGTAGATTTGTTTAGATTCATAGGCTGTACAGTAGCGATAGCTGAAACTGTTGAAGCCCTAGATTTGCAAACTCTCTGAAAATGGCCCTTTTTGGAGCACTGGTTGCGTGTGGCTTCCTTTGCAGGGCATTGAGAGCGGGGATGTTTAACCCTGCCGCAAAAGTAACACTTGCTAGCTAATGCATTTTGAGCAATCGTTACATTTGGCAAGGGTGAGGCCGAAGAATTGGTGGGAGTAGTTGCCGCGCAATTCGTTTCCGGCTGTGATGATTCATACTGTAATGAGTGCTGATAAGCATGTTCTAGTAAGCGAGCCTCCTCGAAGGTGTCCTTTAAACTCAAAACAGTCTTTTCAAGTAGACGTTTTCGAATGCTGTTGGACACTAGTCCATTGATAAACGAATCTCTAATAGCCTCTTCTCTGTGTTGTTCAGCAGTCACCGCCCTGAAGTTGCAATCTTTGGATAGAATTCTTAATTTCTGTATGTAGGCATTTATAGTTTGACCTTGCTCTTGTTTGCAAGTAGCTAACCTGTGCCTAGCAAACACATCATTCTTTGGTTGAATGTAGATGCCATTTAGAGTCTGGATTGCTTCATCAAATGTCTCTTTATCAAGTATCATTTGATATACAGCAGGAGAGATATAGTTTATCAGTAGTTTCTTAGTATCAAGATAATCTACTGATACTGCTGATGTAAAATTTTTAAAAGTTTCATACCAGTGCTGCCAATGCTCTGCTGCTTGAGGTGCTGTGGTCTCGATGTCAAACTTCTCTGGACGAAATATCCTATCCATTTCGAAATTCTTACAACTTCACAGTTTTGGATTCAGTGTATTAAATTGTTATGAACATAAAGATAAGAGAGTCAAAATCATGTCTGTATAGTATGGCTTTAATACACTGAATGACTACACAACACACATTTCGTGAACACATTCTCACGGATGAGTTACAAGCACATGTAAACATAAGAACGATAACCGATACAGAATAGAATTTTCATAACAGGGAGTTTATTTTGTAAGGTTTCATTAGGGAGTGTAAATATTTTACTATACTTATTTTATCTTATAGGAATGTGTGTGTACACAACCACGTTCCCTGTAATTACATCATTACATTATTGCTTTGTTATACATGAGCATTGTGTTATTTTATATCGATGCTGTATCTTCATATAGTATTATTAATGCTGCTATGGTTGTCTACGTATGAAACCATAGTTATTATATTTGATTTGCTATGTTTTATCCATTCCTGAATCTTAGTGATTAATGTAAACGATAACCTTTCCTGAATCAAAGTGCTGTCTAAGAAAAGATTACCATGCTCTCAACTTACAGAGAGCATTTGAAATTAATTAGTTTACATTCCTATTATATCCCTCATAAATATTAATATGCCTCACACCCTAGTGAACTTATGGTTCCTTGGATGAATATGGTTTTGATTAATCTTATCAAACCATTATTATTGTAACTCAATCCCTAGCATTTTATTTTCATCTTATCCTTATCTTTAGTGTTCTATGCTCATTTCCCATTTTACTATAATTGATTACTTATTGACATAATCACATTCAATGGATGAATCTTGACTAGTATCATCCTACATTATATGATAACACATTTATTGTAGTTATCTTCCTTTTATTTTGTTTATCATTGAGTATGTGTTCTTTCTTCTTCTTCTAGCCAGCTTTATTGCTGCTGAGCTGTGAGCTCTTTTGCAGACTGTGCCAAGGAAAAAAAGTGTGCTGTTTTCTTCAGTTGTTCAGCACTGCCGTACAGGGTGTTGGTTATGTTGGGCTGTAGTGGAAGTAGGGTCTGCCTAAGGTGGATTAGGGAGGGGCATCATGTGTACTTTAAGATTTCATGCTAATTGTTTTAAATGCCTTATTCGGATCGATACCAATGCCTGCATCTGAATGATTGCAAGGCATATGAGAATCCCTAGTCAATACTATTAGGAGGTTCCTATTTGTTTATCATATCCCCAGCTGGTTGCTGTAACTGATGACTATAACTGCTTGCTTAACTGGTTGCTGGTAACTCATTATTAACATAGACCCGCTGTTGCCTGCATCTGCCAGATCTCCACGCAAAGCTGTGACCGGAGCCCACCACACCAGATACTCCCCCCCCCCATTACATACCTATCAGCAAAAAGGCATTGCCTACCATCCATAGCCATAGAATATTGCCCAGTGTCACAGTGCCTATTGCCCAGTATCATCTGCCCATTATGCTGACTGCTTAGAGCAACCTTCACTACAGAAAATAAACTGGTGCATGGTCATCTACGAGCTAGAGACCACAGCTGAGAGATCATTCTAAGATAACTATTACAAACTTTGTCTGCAGCACCAACCCTCCCAACTGCTAAACAGGCAGTGGCCTAACACTAGTGCCGAGCCAACATCCTAAGACAGAGCCTGATGACTCATCCTTCTGAGTGCCACTACTACGACCATCAGAAGACCTAACAGGCTAGCAGCTAAGAAAATAAGTAATCGGGACATATGGACATTCTATCATTCACTTATTAATTAGCAATTCATGATGAGAAATTATTTTATACATTAATTCATTTCATTTCTCGGTTATATTTTTTTTCATCAGTTATCTTGTGTTAACTTATAATCATTAAATCATTTTAATTTATAAATTTAATATGCTGGTCTGTTCTTACTGTTACTGTTCTTACTGTTAGTTGTGGTGTGCCTGTTAAATATCTTGTATATGTGAGTGGGATGAATAAATTAAATTACCCCTAGACTAATAAACGAGCCAAAAATAATCATTAAAACATCTGGTCACACACACTAAAAAATTACTATGAATTTATTTGCTTAGCCCAATCAATACTATTGGCTGAATGAACTAACTTCTTCCTCTTCTACAAGGTTTTGCCACTTTATATCTAGTAGCAGGCTTAGAGTCAATGCAAAACTTCTTCACATAGTAGATTGAAATGTCTGATGCTTCCATTCACAAGATTCAGTGCACCACGTCAGAAGCACTCTTCTTAATCCTATGTAATGAGTTCAAAGTTGGGTCAACCATGCAATGTTTACTGGTGAATGTGGCAGTGGGAAAAAAAAAAGCTATTTTGCTGTGAATCCTTTATTTGCTGATTATGAATGTTCAGATGACATCAGAAAACTTTTTGTTTTCAATGACTATGTAGCTTTTCAGTAAAGTGATGATACCAAAACAAATGTGAATTTTCAATGATAGATTAAAATCAACTGTTAATATTTCAAATTGTTATTCCATAAACAGTTGTTGTTTTCAAAGTTATTGCAATAGTCATCAAAATGATGCTAAAGCTGTTATTTTACATTTTTATACAGTTCAAGATTTTTATAGTCTTTTGTAGTATCATGAGCTAAAGCTGTGTTTGAATAATTTCACACATCATTTTTTTCCCACTTTAACCTTTTTTCCCCCACTTTAATCTCTAACAGGGTCGTTTGATAGATCTGGTGAAAAAGAAAGTGACCAACTTAACAAGAGTGACCTATCTTGTATATGATGAAGCAGATAGAATGTTTGACATGGGTTTTGGTGAGTCTCTTGAATTAACTGTAGGGATAGATATTATATAAAAAATAAACTCAAACTATTATTTTTTAAGTTTAGTTGTAATGAAACTACCCAGGTATTTAGACAAGTTTAAAAACGAAAAATCACATTATAATAAAAAGTCTGATTAAACCATGACTAACAAAAGAGTTCCTTGAATGTCACAAATATTGTCATAGATTCTGCAAAGCAAATAGGTGGAAGAACAGAAATGGGGTTGATGTTTACTCAAATTAAAGTTACCTGAAAAAAATATTGGTGTCAAAATTATGAGAGAACATTGTAGAGATCTCTAGGTCTTAGAAGAAATTAGTTGAGGCATTTGCTCAGAATTCAATTTTTCATTACATACTATTGTATTACATTACATCATTCTACTAGAGGAGATGTGCTTTTTTATATTACACCTTTTTGTTCTAACTAATAAAAATGTTTAGTTTTATCACCCGAAGTCCATGTTTTACTTCCAACTTTCATCAAGTGAGGAACAAATACTTGACTTAATACCATGATTGGTTCTAACATGCTAGTCATTTAGTCTTATGTTGAGTAAAAACTGTTTGCACAGTAGTGTGAAATAATGATTATCAAAATCTTAGATTCATATTTTATTATCATCATCTTCATCTTTCCTTTGCATTCCTCATGGAACATTGGGCCTGAGTAAAAACACACCACTCTCCACGGTCTCTTGCTAGTTTTTTAACGGCTTTTACCTGTCCTCTCAGCTTCATTTAGTACACTGTGTCACCACGTTCTTTGTGGTCTTTTTCTACGTCTTGTGCCCTGGGGGTTCCACTCTAAGGCCTGTCTAGCTCTGTTGTTGGTATCTTTTCTAAGGGTGTGACCAATCCAGCTCTACTTTCTCTCTAAGATCTGCACCTCTATATTTTTCTGTCCAACATATTTTGTCGTATCAGTGTATTTTATGGATATTTCTCAGACATCTGTTGATGAAGTTCTGTACATTTCTGTTGTTGCTTCAGTTGTTCTCCATGTTTCAGAACCATAGATTTCTGTAAAGAATATAAAATATAATATATTTATATAATATAAAAATATAAATATATAAAAAATTTTATTATAGTTTCCTTTAATTATTGTTTTATATGTTTTCTTTGTTCATTTTAAGCTTTTTTTTCTATCATCTCTACACCATGTTGTTTCTTATGCTTACATTCATCAAATTTAACTTGAAGCACTAGTTTAATATTAGCAAAGAATAGAAAAAGACAAAAGAGTTGCAAAACACAATTGGAAATATTTTATTATAGCAATACATAAGGTCTGTATAAACATATAAGAAACTTTCTATTGTATGGTCTGTACAAACATACAAGAAACATTCTATTTTATGGTCTGTTTAAACATACAAGAAACATTCTATTGTATGGTCTGTATAAACATACAAGAAACATTCTATTGTATGGTCTGTATAAACATACAAGAAACATTCTATTGTATGGTCTGTATAAACATACAAGAAACATTCTATTGTATGGTCTGTATAAACATACAAGAAATATTCTATTGTATGGTCTGTATAAACATACAAGAAACATTCTATTGTATGGTCTGTATAAACATACAAGAAACATTCTATTGTATGGTCTGTATAAACATACAAGAAACATTCTATTGTATGGTCTGTATAAACATACAAGAAACATTCTATTGTATGGTCTGTATAAACATACAAGAAACATTCTATTGTATGGTCTGTATAAATATACAAGAAACATTCTATTGTATGGTCTGTATAAACATACAAGAAATATGCCTATGTGGCATTGTCAAATGCCCTGTATGTTTTCATGAAAGCACTAGTTTCCATAGCTTGTTTGGACAGCCTATTTTCTCTAGTACAGCAAACAGAACACTTCTGCTGACAAGGTCAAAAGTCTAGAAAGAGGGGCTGCTTTTTGTTTTCTGCTCTTCTCCTGTAGCTGCCACAAGGAGAAAATCATATCTGTTGTAGATCTACTTGCCCTAAAGCCTCACTGCAGCTATGGATAAACTTGTTCCAACAAAATCAGCTTTACTATTACTGTTACATAATCCTTTCCAACTATGTTAATCAGCGAAATGCTTCATTTGACATTGCTTTCCTGCCTGAATGGCTTCTACAGGAATACCATCTCTTCTGGGTGCTTTTTCTTGTGCAAGCATGTCAATGGCTGTGCTCAGTTTCTTTATTAAGAGTGTTTTGTCTATTTGATTAAAAACTGAAATTGTTGGTAAGTTAGTCAAAGCGTTTATCAAGAAGGCATTTTCGATCTGGTAGAGTTCTGCGTAGTGCTGTACCCATTGCTCAATTAGCAGCGTACGGTCACTGATGATTATCCCATCTTTCGAGTGGGTAACACTTGCTTGTGTCATTTCCAAAGGCTTTTTTCATACCCTCATGTACCACAGTTGACATGTTTGGATGTCTTGACACAGGTCCTTCCAGTACTTATTAACACACTGTCTCGCAATTCTTTGGTGTTCAGTGTAGATCTAAGTGCTTGTAGATTGCATGTTGTGGGCTTCCTCTTGTAGTTTTGCATGGCTACTCCCCTGTTCCTAGTGGCATTTCCCATTTTCCGACAGACTTGCTTTAAACTGATCTTTGTTTTTCTTTATTTTGTTCCCAAAGACCAAGGATATATCTATCTATCTCAATATATATGCTGTAATAATAGATACCTTAAAGTGTTTCATTAATGTTGTGTGTCCATACATATTAGTTTTTAAAAAGTGTGTTCCACTTAAGTCATTACATAGGAAATTCGAAATGTATTCTGTTTAATTAACAATGGAAAAAATCATTTTGAAATTTATAAAATTATAATATACTTAGAGCTAAACCATATTGTAATGGCTTTCTATTTATTTATTTATTGTGTCACAATATTTTTTTAATGTTTAAAATAGTTATTGATTAATTTCAGAGGCTCAAGTTAGGTCTATTGCTGACCATGTGAGACCAGATCGACAAAGTGAGTGGATTGTTATAATTAAATAATTTGTCTATGACTTAGTGACTGTTTAAATTTGTGTTTGTTCAATAAGCAGTTGGGACCATTTGATCACTTACTGTGTTCAATCAAAAGTACAATCACACATACAAATAGAAAAATGCTTTAAAATTAAGATATAATTAGAATATTTATATTTAATCATAAAATGTGGGTTTAAAGTTAAACATTTTTTTGTAATAATCATGATTTTTTAATTTTTATATATATATTATCATAATGAGTATGTTTCATTACTTCACAATACACAATGTTTCTCAAACTTATTCCAGTGGCACAAAAAAAATGTTTCTCTCCCATCTAAGCAAGTTGGAGTATAAGGAAACACCATAAGCTGCCAAGAAGGGGTCTAGGAGGGTTTTTAAAATGTAATAAAAAAGAAACTTACAAACTTATAATAGAATTTTCCTTTTTTTTAAAGCATGTATTTACAATTTGTTTGGAATACAAATTTACATAATGAATATTTATTAAAGGTAATCTATTTAGTTGTTACTATTTGAGAATATTGTAAAAGAGATCATTTTTAGTGTTTAGTATAATAGATACAAATTCTTGCTGAAGATAGTAGATCAGCCAGTTCTTCCTCTAGTCAGCAAGGGAGTCTGAGGAAGTGATGTAAGTTCATTGAGCTGGATCAGCACCAAGGGATTTCTTACATTGTCAGCTTCAGACAATCTACAAACCCCTTTTTTTTTTTTGGTCATAGTAAGAGGAGTGCAGGACAAACAAAAAAGTTCAAATGAATAGACCTGCGATGTACATGTATAACTAAGTATAAAAAAGAAAAAGACATCACTGACCACTACTGTTATCAGAGGGACATTTGAGGTACCAGTACATATAGGGCATGAACGTCTGTAATGGGCTTGTCATCATAAGATCATCTTGTTGCAGACTTTTTTTTTTTTTATTGCGCAAAAGTCATTAACATGAGGAGAAATTAAATTGTTTTATCATAAGAAAGTCGAAAAGAATAGCTTTGCGAAGACATTTTGAAATGTCTTCTTCAAAAAGTATTTATTCAATATTGCTGCAGACATCTCTCACAAAAACAATATACATTTTACTTAAAATATTATAATTTTTGTAACATTAGTCACATTGTTATTTTACTTGGTTTAACAAATATGGATATAACTTCAATGAAAGTACTGTAATTTTTTCTCTTGAGAAATACTTTGTCAGGCTTCACATGCCCCCTTCCCCCTCAAGTCTGGATATCATGCCAAACTTGAGAGGACATCACCAGAGTTTGAGACAATACACATTAAAAGGCATACTGAAATGATTCCAACATTTTTCTTTTTAAATCTTTCACATCGTTACTTTTGTCTATAGCAGAAATTAACGTTACTAATCTTTGAGGCAAACTGATGTTAGAATTTTTCGAGATAAACTTACAGTTTCATAATCCTTTCTTTTATCTGAACATAAAACTTCATAAAATTGAATTATAAATTGTTTAACAAATTCTCCATCAGAAAATGTTGTACCATATTACTTTGAGCAATATTGTATGCTACAAGTGTAGCAGTTTTCTCAGAACTATTAACTTTTAGACAAAAAATATTTTGATAGCCTAGTAATCCTTTTTTAAAAATTTTTCACTTTTGTCATCGGTGATGTATGAATTCATCTTTAAAAACACGACACATTGAATAAATTCTTCTTTTATATTTGACATTTTAGAGTTGAAATGTTTGATTAACATGCAATGAAACTAAGAAACAATCAAACCAACTCAATCAGTGATTGCTGACATAGTTAACATATATAGTGGAACCTCAAGATACGAGCTGCTCTACATTCGAGATACGAGTAGTGTCGAAGTGAAATTTCTGTTCGTTTTATGAGTGACAATTTGAGGTACGAGTCAAGCTTAATAGCTAAAACCTATCCACGATGATCGTGTGAAATACGATCTTTCAGTTCTCACACGGAATATGAACCATAATTGCACGGGATAATTAGAAGTTGCCTCAGCCACTACAGCAGAGTGTGTACACCATGATCTCGACCATTCACAGCGCTTAACAAAGGCTCGTCTCAGTAGTGTGAGTGTTGTAGCTAGCGAGTTGAGTGATTTTAATCGGAATTATTCTTGTGCATCATTTGTCCCAAGAAAATTAATGTAAGTGCTGATCAAATGATAACGAAGAAGAGGATGATATCCATTGAAACGAAGCAGTGTTATTTTGTTTATGCTGTTAATGAAGTGTTGTTTACGTAGCCTTAGTACTGTGCAGTCAAATAGCCTCCATACCCCCACCCTGCTCCCTCCTCCTCACCCGCACTCGGTTAGCCGCAGTTTTCAGCCACCCAGATAATATTCTGTACATTTACCATTACTTTACATACACTTGATTGATTACTTTTCTGTATTTCTCATTTCATTATTAATTTTTGTTTTGTGTTTATGTATAAGTGTTTCATGTACATTTATTAATTCATAACATGTCTTTTTCAGTATTATGGTAACTTTGGGACTTCATATAGGGTTAGAACCAATTAATTGTGTTTACTTTATTTTATATGTTGAAAATTCGTTCGAGATTCGAGTAGATCGACTTACGAGCTGGGGTCTAGAATGAATTAAACTCGTATCTCGAGGTACCATTGTACTGCAATTTTGTTTACTGCGTTTGTGAAAATTTTTAATCAGCTGACGCAACTATTTTAAATCATAATTAAAATTTGCAATTAACTCCTATAGTTCTGTGAAGTCTATTATAAACTCAATTGTTATTTTAAATTATTATTACAAAATATATAGTGGGCCAGATCAAACCACAGGCCAGAGTTTGCCGATCACTGTCCTAGATTGACCAAATGCACCCAAAGTGTCATGGTTAACGTGACAGTCTCACAAAATTGAACTTTAAAATATGGAATAACCCATGGATCAGTTTTAGGTCCAGTACAGTTCACTTTGTACACACATGCACTCAATGGTGTTGTACAGCCAGACATACCTCTTCTATGCTGATGACTCATAGCTGAATATTTCCTCAGTTTCTTTGGAGGTAAAATAAAAATCAGTGGAACCTTTGTAACGGTGAGTTTCAGGATGGTAAACTCAAATTGAACAAAGTTAAGAGTGAAGTTATTTACAGATTCACTAATCATCATGAACTGCCAGATTCCCTTTGTCCTTGTAGTTTGTAACCTTGTAGTTTTCTTTGACTCAGCTATTTCTTTTGACCCACATTTAGGGCATCTTTGCAAGGTTCTTTATCTGCTGTTTTGTAAATTAAGCCAGATGCTACTATATTTGACAAAGGTGTCAACAAAAAATCAAGATGTAACATTCATACTCTCCTGACTTGACTACTGCATTATTGTGCTGACAGCTATACCTGATGAATTCTTCTAGCCAGATTTTTTGCTGCTGAGCTGTAAGCTTTTTTGCAGTGTCAAGGAAAATTGCATGCTGTTTTCTTCAGCACACAGAGTGTTGGTTATGATGGATTAATGTGGCAACAGGATCTGTCTAAGTGTATTAAATTTATTTATTTATTGTTCTGAAATGTCTTTTTTTTTTACTGTATATTTTGTTTCTTTTAGCTCTTCTGTTCAGTGCAACATTTCGAAAGAGAGTTGAGAAATTAGCAAGAGACATATTGGCTGATCCTGTGAGAGTAGTCCAGGGAGAGGTTGGAGAGGTATTCTACTTTCAAACTGTTTAATTCACTTCAATGGGTGTCTGGTCACTTAATCCCAAGTCGGTTAAAACCCTGGTCAATAAAAGTTTATTTTAAAACCTATAAGAAATTAAATCTTGTTGAATGACAAGTAATACATTAAATATGATCATGACAATAAATGCGACTCTTTAAGTTAATTTATATTTTAAAATATTTTCTGAAACCAATTATAAATATTATTTATTAAATATTATTTAATCATAAATATTAACGTAACAAGTTCAAATTTAATTTTAACATCTTTATGACATGCACATTTTTTTAAAGTGTTCATGCTGCCACTCCTAAATTCACCCCCCCCCTCCATTTTTTAATTCTTAAGGTTTTTCAAAATGTTGTCTACCTGCTGCACTTTTAATTTAAACTAGGGAGTAGTGGACTCAAAATAAGTTACAATGCTTTTAAAAACCAATGAGGGTAAAATTCACCCAGATTTCCTTTCTTGTCCCCTCCCATTCCTCCCACAACATGTCCAGACAAGTGATAGGATCATAGCATACTGAGCAAGCTAAAAGCAGGAAATAGCACTAAACAGAAACAATTGGTACAAATATTATTAATTGCACAGATTTATTGTTGTTGGTCTAGATCTATTACAAATGTAATGACATGACTGATCCAAGCTAATTGATACCATTACACTTTGTATAAGCTTTGTTTTGTTTTAAAGGCATTTATTTATGTTATTCTTGTTCTGCAATTTCATTTCCCTGAATTTTAATTTTATAGTCAAAACAATTAATAGAATTATACAATCTTTTTTTTATACCTTCCGATTGACCTATTTACTTAAGTGACCAGACTTTCCAAATACCATGCACAATAGGATATTTCTTATTGAGAAGTGATTTATGTATGATTATTTAAAAGTATATCTATCTGTCTGCCTATGTGTTTATATAAAAACCCTTCTACATGTATATTTGTTAACATGTTTGTTTTGGGATTGAGATTAAAATCTTTCCACCCAGACATCTATTGTAAGCTCCAAAAATGAAACCACTAAAATATAATTTTCATACAATGATTTACAGATCTGTTTCAAGTAAATCTATATTTATTTGTTATATTTCAAAAGAATGCACATTTCACATTGCCCACATATTCTCTAAATCTGGTGGTAAAAATAAATAAATAATTCTTGTTTTAAGATCTTGATTTATACCTTATCTAAGATAAAAATGATATCTATATAGTCTCGATGAAGCCATGCTATCAGAGTACATTACTCAAACATGATTTACAATGTGACTTTGATTTGATTTACTAGTATTTTGTAGATGTTATTAATTATAAAAATGTTATAGATGCCTTTTATAAAGTATAATAATAATAAGGCTTGTCTTAAGTCCGAAGATTAATAAGGAATGCAGTATATCCCTTGGCTATGCATCCCCAGCTGTGACCTACATATTTTGCCACTTCCACCGCAGGCATAACCATTGTCCGCTAGCGGTCGATTTAGATTTTCTTTTTGCCGTTTACGTCCGTCCTTGGCAGCGGATTTTCTTTCGGTCTCAAAAGTGTATCCTGCTGCCTTTGTAAGTGACCTCCAGCTGTCTAATTCTGAAGTGGCATGCAACCAGGTGCTCTCTTCTATGTCAGTTAAAGCAAGTTGGCACCTAAGCAGGTCTTTAAAGCGTATCCATGGGGCACCTCTGCTACGTCAACCAGCTTTCCGCTCACCAAAAAATACTGCTTTTGGTATATTTTCATTCTGGATACATGCCCTGCCCATCAGAACTGTCAGTCCATAAGAAGTCCCTCTATACTGTCTATATCAGTGTTGCAAGTACATTGCTGTTTGTAGTGCCATATCTCAGATCCTTATAGAAGGGTTGAGAGAACCACTGCTTGGTAGACATTGATTTTTGTAGGTAGGCGGAGCGATTTATTCTGCCAAACTCTGGCCTGGAGGTGCCAAAAGGATTACTGGCCCTAGCCAGACAGTTATCAACTTATCTAGAAAGCAATGCATCATTTGATACTATATTTCCTAGATATATGAAGTGGTCTACCACTTTAAAGGACTGTCTATTTATTGTGTTCTTCGGGGCTGAGTAGGTTGTATAGGGTGACTAGGGAACATGACTTCTGTTTTCCAGAGGTTTATATATAATCCGAAAGAGGCATGTGCCAATTCGTTGACCGCGTTCTGGAGTTCATGTTCATTGTGAGCTAGCAGGGCGCAATCATCAGCATTACCATTTTTTGTATGGGACAGTAGACGTCAAAGTTTGAACACATTGCCATCTGAGCGAAACCTGATGTAGATGCCTTCGTGCAATTGCTGCCTCATTTAACCCAGCATTACGCCAAAGAAGATAGCAAATAGAGTAGGAGCAAGTACAGAGCCCTACTTCATGCCATTTTCTATTGGGAATTTATCAGACAGGTGGTCAGGTCACCAATGAGTCTAATCTGGCCTTTTTTGTCCCACATGAACTTAAGTGGGCATCTGAGCCTGGTCAAAATCCCCCATAGGGAGGTATAGATTTAGGTTCTGCTCTTAGCATTTTTCTTGTAATTGTCAAAGAAGAAATATTATGTCAGATGTACATCTACTGGCTCTAACATCACATTGGTTCTCAGATAGCACCTCGTCCACTAAAGAGTGGTTCCCAGATAGCATCTCGTCCACTAAAGAGTGGGTTAATTGGTCGAGCAAGACTCATGCAAAGATCTTTCCTACTTCTGATAGACTTGTCACCCTTTTTGTATAGGGATATGATTACGAATCTCGAAGTTCAGGTGGAACAATGCACTTCTCCTATCATAGAGCAAACAAGTCTGTTAGCCTCTCTGTACAACAATAGAGTTCCCATAATACATTGTAAGCATCAACTTTGGTTGGGCTGCATGCCAGAGAGAGACATGATGGGTAAACTACTTCAGCATAGAACAATGTATTGCAACTCCACCTTAATCTAAACAATAAAGGTATTATTCTTCTTAAACAATATTATCACTTATTTTTCAGACTTGTTTATAGCAAAGAATTACTAGTAAGGAATTTAGGGACCATGATATTAACAGATTTTTTTTTATTCAAGAGACAACATATAATAGCAGTTGTTGTCTTATAGAAATAAGCTTTTAAGTTGTTGAGCCATTCTTAATCTCACCTTCTTGTGGAGACTAGTAGCTTTCTAGATAAAAAAAACAAACATTCATTTTATATTGAGGGAAAGTTAGGAGAAACATAATTTTATTATGGGGTCTACACCTCAAGTAAATTATACAAAAAGCCTGTTTTGTTCTCTAGTTCAATTCACCTTCACTTAGGGTCACATACAAATGCAGCCATTTAAAAACACATTAGAAATGAAATCCACCTTGGATTTGTGTCAAGCTCCATCCTAACATTGTTCTTGAGTTTGTGACACATTTTAAAATAATATCATAAAATATTGCTACTTATTAATATTTTAGAAATTTTGTTCAATATTTCACTTTGAGTTTAATGCATTTGATGTGAATGTTTTAGGCTAATGAGGATGTCACACAAATTGTAGAAGTTTTGCCTTTGGGACCAGCTAAGTGGACATGGTTGATGAGAAGATTGGTTGGTTTTACATCTGGTGAGTGATTGACCTAGGAACAGGTTCAAATATTAATGAAAGAACGTAATTGGTAATATGATTAAGGATATTATTCAAATTGTGGGAGAAAGAAACAAAACATTATGAGATGATTATTTTATGTATTAATACTGACAAAAAAGATAATTCAAGAACATTTAAGTGTACATAATGCTATCAGAATATAAAAACAGAAACAAATTTGAGCTTTTCACTAACATAAGGCTAAAATATATGTCACGCTTGGGAAAATCTCAGGATGTAAATCGTCAAGGTTAAAATATACTGCCTGGAAATCATCTACTAATTAATCAAAATATATAAAATACAATAATGATCAAAGATATACTTAGTCCAAAAATCTCCAGAGCAGGGCACACTTCTCCTGAGTACCCCAAGACACATGACCAGTGACTAACAGGAAAAAATATCTAGAGTACACAACACACAGCAAGGTGCAGTGTTCAAGCTGGTAACTCAATAGCACACTTTACATGGCCTTATGTAACCTTCATAAGGGGAATCTCTCCTGTCTTCACAATTACTTAAAAATAGTTAACTATACAACCTTATGTGGCAGTAACTTGTTAATCAATCTGTGAATAAGATAAATAGTTTTTATTTGTTCTAGCTTTATTTGGTTACTTTTAAAATTGGCATTTTTTCTGAGTGGAAAGACATGCTTCAGTTTGATTCCCATTTCTGTAGTTCTTCTGATTCTCTTTGTAACATTTCAGTATCCTGTGTTGTTTTTGTTGTTCCTAAACTAATGCATTTTGATTGGTCATTTGTGTAAATTAGAAAAAGTTTACTGTTATACGTTTTTATTTGGAACCATTTATTTTACAGTTTGTTATCTCCCTATCAGGAAATCCTGAATCCTTTGTGTAGTGGACCATACCGAAATATTTTAATTTTAAGCTTTTATGTTGTGGTGGTTAACTTTGTTAAATGCCTTAGAAAAGTTACATGGCACCTATTTGCTTATTATTATTTAATCATCAGTTAGTCCTATTAATTGAGTTTCACTTGACTTAATAAATAGTAGTGGACCTTAGACTGTTCCTTGAGGTACACCTGAGTTTACTGTTATTGGTGTTGATTTTGAGCCATTTATTATTACCCTTTGTTATCTCCTTATCAGAAAATCCTTAATCCACTGATGCAATGGGCCATCAATGCCAAAATATTTTAATTTTTTATTAGCAAACTATGGTGGTGAACTTTGTCAAAACCCTTGGAAAAATCTAATAAGAGAGCATCTAGTTGCTCACTGTTATCTAAAATTTAAAAAGAAATCATCAATTAGTCCTATTAGTTGTGTTTCCTATGATTTCCTAAAGCTATGTTGGTATAGGGAGTAAAGGCATTATGTTTATCTAAGTGATTTATGATGCTACTTCATATTATGTTGTCTAGTATTTTACATGTGATGATTAGTGATACTGGTCTGTAGATTCCGGGGGTCAGAATTTTCTCCTTTTTTTAAATAGGGGAATGATATTAGCTTCTTTCCAGTTCCTTTGTACTCTGCCCTGATTTAGTGACGATACGTGACGTTTTGGCCCCGCGTTTGGCGACAGGGACATTTTGGCGTGAGATATAATTTGAAGATAATTTAATAAGCACGTAGCTTTTATAACAATGTTTAATTCATTCTACCATAATATTGTATGTATAGTATGAATTTTAACACCGTTAAGCGAATTGTTTTTTTTAAATTATTGTGGGTTTTGCTTATTTCATGAATATAGGCATATAATAAGTCAGATTCCTGAATGGTAATGACATGCCATCCCCTCCCCTTTATTTATATGTGAGTAGTATAGTTAAACAAATGAAGACAAGACCAGCACCGAGCACTGGTCATTGGCGTCATGCGTCTGGCGATCATCTACTTGGGACTGGTCATTAAATGCGACATCTATCCCGCCCCCTCTCTTCTGGGCACATTTCACTCCAATGTTAATGTAAACAAATAATTGCATCAATTTTTTGTCTATCATCGTTTCATTTTTTATTATTTTTTATTTTAGTGTAATTCCTTAAACAAAAAATTTTGAAAATAAAAATGTGCCTCTTAATAAACTGACATACACAAGCTAAAATGTTTATTAAAGAAAATGATGGGAAACACATTTACATGTAGTTAATGATAAGTCACATTGATTAATAAAATTGTTGTACTATAGTTCACATAAAAAAAAGGTTTTAGGAGCAGATATAAAATAATTACTGCAATAACATATAATGTACGAAAGCTACTTATGTTTTTCGCTTAAAAATGTGTTTAAAAATTTATAACAAACAGAATCTTTCACTATTTCATACCGAGACAAACAGAATATATATATTTAACCCCCCCTCACGAAAAAAAGTCTTAATAACTAAATAATTTTGACTATTACATGCATGCATACTGTGAAGTATGGATGGCAGCCTGGTGTTGTGTAATGCTAGAGATTTAACAATAACTAAATAACAAACTTAAATACCAAAATAGCGGACACAAATATTTCTTCTTCTGTATGTGAAAATATGTCTTAACACAAACACTCATGCAAAACATAGATATGCATAATTCTTTTTAAAGAAATAATACAATAAACGTACATAATGTATTGCGCGCCAAAACGACCTTTGCACCAAAACGGTGGCGCCAAAACGTCCTGCTTCGTTTAGTGATGCCTGAAAAAGTATTTTAAATTCTGGTGCTAGCTCGTTACTTTGTTGTTTGAGTATACCATCAGGTCCAGAAGCTTAATTTGTTTTAATGTTAGCTACTAGTTTTTGGATCCCTTTTTCTTTCTATCTAGATCTCCTATGTTTTCAACTAGGTCTAAATTAAGCAATCTGTCTTTGTCTTTGGGGGCTAAGAATGCTGATGCAAAATATTTAGAATGTTAGCTTTCGTTTCATTACCATATGTGTTAAGTTATCTTCTTTTAACAGGGCTACACCTATGTTTCCATTTTCTTAGAATTAATGTACGACCATAGATTTTTTGTGTGTTATCCTTAGATATTACTTTGCTTATTTATTCGCTCTGTAACTGTCTGCTAACTTTTGGGGTTAGTTGTTAATATAATTTTTTTTTTGTATGGACTGCCTTAAAAATAATTTTTTTAAACAGGTTTTCCTTCTGTTTACACAATTTCTTTAATTTGTTTTTAAAACAGGATTTATGTTTTTTTTTTAATTTTTGTTTGATGAGCATTAAGTTGGTATTAAATTTTCTTTAATGTTTTTAAAATGGCTTTTTATGCAAATTCAGAGGTTGTCAACTGGTTGATTTATGTCTTTTTCTGATAGAAATGATAGTTTAAAGTTTAATGCAGCTTGTGTAATTGAATTAGTTCTGAAGTAAGACTTTTTTTGTTTTATATTGATTACTGCTTTTTATTAAGGTTTTTTATTTTAACAATATCATGTTCAGATAGTTCTGGTATAATGTCATAATCTATCACTAATCCAGATCTAATGTGTTGTTTTATCTAGTTTGTTTTTTAATAATTTGATCTCAATTTCCATTGTGTACTGTTTCTATAAATAGTTCATTTCTATCCTTAAGGTTTTGATGCTGCTCTATGGTTAATTTTTGTTTATGCCTTTGAAAGTTAAAAAGGGCAAAAAGTTTTTATTTTTTACATTTTATCTCTAATTCATATCAGGAAGTTAAAGCCAGCCATAATCCCAAAAAAAAAAACCCTGCATTCTTATGTCAGGTTTATTCATAATTAGTTTCCTGATGGCTGGTGAGTTTCAGTTGAAATCTAGGATAGTATTATCAAGATCTAGAGTTAGTCTCAATCTAGTTTATGCTAAAACTAGTTTATAAAAGTAAAGTTCCCATTTCAGACCATGCAGTCTATAGGGCAGATGATGTAAAGGTCATTGTTTCTGTGTCCTATGGTGTCCTGTGGCCAGCACAACAACCATCCACTTCACTTTTCCCCAATTAATGACATGTACCCATTAGAGCTCAGAGGAGCCTTAAAGATCCAGAAATTAAAAATCCACGTCTTCACTAGGATTTGAACCCGGGACCCCCCAGTTTTGGAAGCCAAGCGCTTTACCACTCAGCCATCACACCTTTTAGAACTTGTTTATGGATTAGTTCAAATATTGTAGTTGTAGATCTATTTAGTAGAAGCTATGCCTAGACTAGAATTAAGGTCCTTAAGTTCCATTTTCAAATTTCATTTATAAAGGTCAGAAATGTATACCGGTATTGTATGTACATATCATGGGCGTAGCCAGGATTTTTGAGGGCGGGGGGGGGGGGGGGGGGTCCCCCCCCCCCCCCCGGCGAAAAAAAATAAATATGTATTTGTGTGTGTGTGTGTGTACATAATCTTTATTACATGCGTAATTATTATGCGTAATTCATTATGTCGGAGAACATTTCCCGCAAACCTCATGCGTCGTTCTCTCACAATCTTACTAAGGGGTCGACTCCCAGTTCGGCATAGGATTTCCTTGATTTAGACCCGATCTCTATAACTGACTCCTAAAATCTGTCTTAGCCATCTTTGTTGAGCCACATTTAGTGTTTTTCGATTTCGGTAGATGACTATTCACTGCAGTTTATTAATGGAGCCCTGCCACTGGTAAAAATGTGTAACCTCTCTTGAATACGCTCTTGGAATTAAGTGACTGTAGTTTGCTTTAGATTTTATATCGAAAAGAGAAGTTTTATCGTCAAAATCTTCTGTTTGGGCATTTCTACCTCAAAATGCTCTGTAGGGGGATCTTAGACTCAAAACCATCTGGAGGGGTTTTAAACTTTAAAAAAAATCCATCTGTAGAAGAAGGGTTTAAACTCAAAACCCCAGATTGGCTTGGCTACGCTAAAATAATTTTAGTGTGTAACTTGCTTTTTTTTTATATTGAAGATGTATTTTTAGCACCAAACCCCTCTGAATGGGGGTTTAAACTCAAAAGCCTTTCGGCAACGCTCGTAGCATTTTGAGTGCGTAATTTTGCTTTTTTTTCTTACACTGAAGATGTATTTTTATCCTCAAACCCCCCTGGCTGGGGGTTTAAACTCAAAACCCCTTTGACTACGCTCATAGATTTTAGAGTGAGTAATTTTCTTTTATTTATATTGAAGAGGTACTTTTTAGCTTCAAACTCCACTGGAGGGGAGTTTAAACTCAAAACCCCTTAGACTACACTCATAACATTTTTAGTGTATAATTTGCTTTGTTTTTATTATTTAAGAGGTATTTTTTACCTTCAAACCCCGCTGAAGTGGGATTTAAACTCAAAACTGAGTCAAAACCCATTTAGCTACGCTCATAACATTTTCAGTGCGTAATTAGCTTTTTTTTTTATATTAAAAAGGGGGTTTATCGTAAATTTTAAACGGGGTTTTAAAATCAAAATCTTCCTTAACTTTGCTCTTGGAATTAGGGGATTTTCGTTTGCATTTTTTTTGTTTTGTTTTATAGAAGAGGGGGAGTTAACTGCAAAAACGCAGGTAGGGGGTTTAAAACTCAAAACCCCTGGTAGGGGGTTTTTAACTCAAAAACCCTAGTAGGTGTTTTTAAACTCGAACCCCCCTGGTAGGGGGTTTTAAACTCAAAACCCCCTGGTAGGGGGTTTTAAACTCAAAACCCCTAGTAGAGGTTTTTAAACTTGAACCCCCCTGGTAGGGGGTTTTAAACTCAAAACCCCTTTGGTTGTGCTGGGGCAAGTGATGGTTTAGTATTAAAATCTCACCTAAAATAAACAAAATCAAAGCAAAAAATCAGTCACTAAATTCCGACTCCCCCCCCCCCCCCCCGATTTCATTTCGGGGGGGGGGGGGTTAAACCCCAAAAACCCCCCCCTGGCTACGCCCATGGTACATATACACATTTTGTTTTAGAATAACTGTGGTTCACATTTTTATGAAGATACTGACAGACATGCCCTTTTAGTCATTTTAGTTTTCTTAGTCAGTTATAAGACATGACTGACTAACAGGCTTTTGTGAGTAGATCATATTGAAAACCTAAATTGGGTGTAAAAATTCAACAGTTTTAAATTGCTAAAGAAAATCTTTTTCCTGCAAATATATGCACTAAAAAAACTTTATGTAAAATAAAATGTCATTTAAACTAATGTGCCACTTGAACAGACTTTCAAAATGATGCCTCAAAAAAGTTGGACAAATTTTAGAAGACAATCCCAACCCACACCACCATTACTTCTGGGTGACGTCTGTGGCAAAAACTTAACACTATAAGTTCTCATTTCTTCCATACTCTGTCAGACTGCATCAGCACTGCCATTTAATGAATCTTTTTGTTTGTTGTGCCTGTAATATAATCCTAAGAAATTATTAGGATCAATAAAGATTTTTTATCTTATTATAGTATAAAACATGATCTTCATATATCTAAGAAGATTATTTATTTAATTTTTCAGTAAATGTAAAGATTATGGTGACGAATATAAATATTACACATTGGCTACCAAATGTAAAGAGGTGTTATCAATGTGTAGAATGCTGGGTTTGTGTGTCCTGGAGCTACACTTAGCATGTAACAAACATTAATAGTAGACACTGACTTGAGTCCAATTTCAGCAGACAAATAACGTTTATTAAATGATGAGAATAATACTGCAACTTTAGGCATTCGGTTACAAATCACTGGTTAAATAAGAAATGGCATAATATCTGCATAGTAGTAATATAAATAGTAGTACAGTTACATCCGCATCTTAGCGGGCACAAAATATCATAAGTCCTCTAGAATAGATGTACATACAATTTCACTACTAAATCACATCCTGCATCATAGCAGGTAACAAAACATGTGTACAGCTCCAAATACAGCAAACTACTGCTACTAAAATGTGTGTACTGTCTCAAGTCCCAACAAGGTTACAAAAGACAGTTTGTGTGGAAACACAAACTCAAAATCGGCCCCCGAAGTGGTCCACCCAGGCAGAAAAAACATCCGAATGAAATTATATCAAAGACAAAATGAGAGATAAGAATGGAGAAAGAAGGTTAACAGATCTTGTGTAGTGCCCCAACAGTCCAGAAGATCAAAGGATAGGTGAAAGTGAATGTAAAGTTAGATGTGAACCTGGCCTAACTAGTTCCCCTTTCAGACCTTGTGGTCTTTAGGGCAGATGATATAAAGTTCATCTGTTTTTGTGGCCTACGGTTAACGAGGGTGTCATGTAGCCAGCACAACAACCAACCGCCTTTACTTTTCCTCAACTAATGTCAGGTACCCATTAGAGCTGAGTGGACTCAGAGGCGCCCAAAGATTCCAAAGTTAAAAATCCCAGTATTCACCAGGATTTGAACCTGGGACCACCGGTTCGGAAGCCAAGCGCTTTACCGCTCAGCCACCACGCCTCCCCTGGTCTAACTGATGTCTTATAATTGATCTAATTTTTTTGATAAGGCTCAATCTCTTATTCGAATCTTCAAAAAAAAAAAAAAAAAAAATATAATGCAATATATAATTTTTCAGGAAAATGAAACTTATAACATTACCATTCGTCTTAAATTAGGTCTAACTTACAAAGCATACTAATTAGCTTTTTCTCTTTAAAAAAATACTTGCATAACTGATTTTAAAAATTAGATTTTTCGCTTTCAGAAGAAAAAAAAAGTAGCTGTTGCATCAGAACATTGAATGGTCTAAAATATTGTGATGTCGGATTTTCAATATCTTTTCTAGTTTACGAGATCTAAATGGGACAGACGGACAGACATTTGGCACAAAACTAATAGTGTCTTTTCCCCTTTCGGGGGCCGCTAAAAATGACTGCTACTAACTTAAAAGTATATTTAGTCATTCTCACTTCCTCTTTCTATTCAGAGGTTTCTCAAGCTCTTCTTGACCCAAGGTGAACAAATAACACTCAATCTCAAACGAAACTGTGACAGTTAATTGTTCATGTAATGATTCTATCTTGGGTCTTTAAGTGGTTACCCCCCAATTTTTGTTTTGATGGTTAATGACTCTACAGATGCACTCTAGAGGTCCTCAAGCCTTATTTGACACATTGGGTTGCAATCTCTCACCTTAGATATATATGATCTTTATCGGTATTGTAGAAAGAACTAAATTGATTTGATTGAAACTGAAAGTTTGTTTTATAGTCTTGAACAATTAAATGGCCATCAAAGTCACTGACTGACTCATGCACATAATAATAAAGTCGATTTCCTAAATCAATGGCCCCGAGTTTTGACTGACTTATTATGCACATATAAAAAAGGTTAGCTTTGCTGTTTTGAACTTTTTGTTATTTTTATTTCTAGTAAGTGAAGGATTTTGTTACACTATTTTAATTAAAAAAATTTTTTCTTTAGCATTGTTATTGAGCTATTTATTTTTCTTTTCTTTTGATGCTTTAGAAGGGAGTGTTCTCATATTCGTTACGAGGAAAACCAATTCTGAAGAGTTAGCAGCAAATTTAAAGGCCAAAGATTTTGAGTGTAAGTATTTTCATTAAAAGAAAAGAAAAAATCAAGAATATAAAACTATAATTATTTTAACTTTGATGAGACCAGTTTTAGAATGTGCATCCTCTATTTGGGAGTTTTCAACTCATGAAAACATTAAGATGCAAAGTAAAGTCTTGAGATTTATAACAAATGAATATTTACTTTTGACCTAGAGACAATTCAGGACAGAAGACTAAAAAGTAAAGTAGCATTAATGCATAAAACATTGAATAAAAAACAAAACCAAATAAAATAAAATGACATAAAGGTACATTACTTATTCCATGTGCTAGAACAGCTACTTTTTTCTTAGTGTTATGGTATTAAAGTATGAAACAGATTGCCTGAATCAGCCAGGAAAATTAATGACTCAGTAGTACATAAGACTAATTGACATGAAGGGCTAGATTTACACTGATATGCATTAGCTTAATTATCTTCTATCTTATCATCTTTTTGGAAGGAAGATCCATAAAATAATATTTTTTTAACTTTAAACCTCTAATATGTAACCTTAAAGAATATGTTATTGATTATTTTCAAATATAAGGATACATTTCATCTGTTATTACTTTTGTTTCAAATACTTATTGAATAGGTACATTGTTTGTTATGAAGTGTAATAGAGTCATTCCTAATAGACAGTGAGGTTAGTCAAAATAAAATTGACAAATACTGATAAAAGTCCCTTAATGCCTGTCTTGGCACTACACTTTTTAAGACCCAAAATTTCTAATTGATTAAATAAAAGACTCAATAGAAAATTAACTTGGATTTTATATTACATTTTGATTTCATTACTTTCCAAATGCTCAGCTAATGCATTTCAACAACAATAGCTTTTTTTCAAATATTTTTTTAAAATCAACCCATTGAAAATACTTTCTATTAGAGAATTATGTTGCCTTCCTTTTTCTATGAAATATTGCATTCCATTAAAATGTGTAAAATCTAAATGCTCAAAACCAGAATTTTTATTTCAATATAAATAATGCATTATTAATTAATTAATTTAATTATTTGCTTTAGAGAGTTACAAACTTATAAAAAAAGGATTCTCCAGAATCACTGGGAGAGGGATCACAGTGTGCTTGTTTATTAGAATAGGCCTACTCTTTAGATTTGTAACATTTCTAACCTAAGAAAAAGCAATATAGTATTAGTTATTGGGTAGAAATATTGCATACTTTTTTTTTTGTGAAGACATTTTAACTACCGGTACCCTACTTATTTCTTGCTGTCATGGTACCACACGCAAAGCCAAAATTTAGTACCTGTTCAAACTTTAATTAGATTTGTTTTTTAAGTTCTATTTTATGTTTGTTTATTGATTTTTTTTTTCAACTGCCTTAAGCCAACTGTTTTGCTCTTATTATTGTACTAAAGTCTAAATGTGATACCAAATTAATTTTCAAACTATTATTATGTTCTTTTGTCAGATATTGGCCAAATTTTACAAGTGTCTCTATTATTAGGAAAGATATCTACATTTGAAATTCCACATTTTAAATCTCTTAAAACTTTTAAGATATTCTAAAATGTATTGTACAACCAAAATTTAACATAAAAATAATAAACCATTTTTAAAGCAATTTACTATTACCGGTGCTTTTTTTGTAAAAAAAAATAGGTACCGGTACTCAGTGATGGATTGCCTAACCTTTAACTACCAGTTCGCACCTCGATGCAAGCTAAATCCCAACTGAAAGATACTAAATGTCTAAAACAATTTTATTTCATAATTAACCAACTTAAATTGTTTTATTGTTACTTTAGTAGTTTACCATATACATTTGTTATGATTTGTAAAATTTAACTAACAACTTATTCAAATTATTCTTGATTTTCTTTTTAAAAAATTTTATAAAGTTCTCTTGTGTTCTGTAGGAAAGAACCCTGTTAAAAATGAAAATGAAATATAAATGTTAAATAAATTATTCTTAATAAATTCCAAAGTTTAATCAAGTTATCATCTGACGTATACTCCCAACTGCGTTCTTTGCTGTTGGTATCTGTGGTTGAATGTCTGCCTCTAAGCAACCATGAATCAACATATCTGTGGTTGAATGTCTGCCTCTAAGCAACCATGAATCAACATATCTGTGGTTGAATGTCTGCCTCTAAGCAACCATGAATCAACATATCTGTGTCTGAATGTCTGCCTCTAAGCAACCATGAATCAATGTATCTTGTAGGGTCAAAACGTACGAGTGGTGGTCCAACTAATCTGATAAATAACAGTAAAGATACAGTTGTTGTCATCACTGAGCTTTTTGTCGGGGTGATACGATTCATTTGCGAAAATCCTCTTTCGGCTTCACTTGAAGAAATAGGGATTGTACTGAGAGCTATTTGCAAACAAAGTAGTTTATCCGGAAAATTTTTTTGATTAGATATTCATGAAATCCGTGAATCATTATTCTTTTGTTTAATTGCAATCTTGTTGACAAGTTTCTAATTTCTGTTTTGCCCAATGTTAAGTAAGTACCAATGTTGTCCGGCCATTGCTTTGTATCGATCACTCGAGCCCAATCTGCCAACTCAGCATCTTCACTAGAAAGCAAGTTTTGTTCAATTGTTTCTTGTAGTTTTTTGCTTACGTCAATTGGTGGATCACTGGTACAGTTTTTGGTGAGAAGTGAAACTCCTTTGAAAAGGTTACTATCTACAGCAGTGACTACAATTTTATCATAAGGGCTTGGAATATTTTGCATTTCTTCTAAAAATCTGTATAACAGCCTTGATTTTTTTATCTTCTCTGTAGATGTCTATGTTGCACTCTTGTAAATCCAAACTTCACTCTGACCATTCTTGGAGCGCATCGTACATCAATCCGAGATCTAGTAAAAATTCAGTAGAAGTCATCTTTCGCTGAAAAACCTTCATAGATGCATTGATCTTTTTTGTCTCTGGTTGAGTCAGGTTTTGCTTCTTTCAAATGTTATCCAAAAACAATCTTCCCAAACTGCTAAAACAAACAGAAGCTGGATGCCACCCAGCGCATGCTTAACATTCTTGTAACAACTCAGCATCTAACAAACGAGCACAGATTTGGAATTCTCTGCAATGTTTGGGTGAAGAATGATCAACTCCATACAGTTTATCAATGAATGCCTTCAATTTGTTGATCCCTGAAACTTGTTTTACAACATCACCAACGAGATTTTCGTGTCTTAAGTCTTAATTATTACAATCAAATTTTGAAATTTTAAAGGCATCACTTCTTAAAAACAAGCATGACCGTAAATGTGTGTGCGGAAAATTAAATTTTAATTCTTATTGTGCGCAATTTTTTTAAAAATTCAATTTTAACAAATTAATAATATAATAAATTAATAATAAACATTAAAATACAAGAAAAGTATAATTTTTGTTACCGACATTGAAAAAGGACCTCACAAATAAAGCACTGACTATTGCTAGTAAAAAAACAGGGGGAGTAGGATGTGAATATTTTGTATATTATATCAACTCACTCTTTCTTGTACTATTTTTGTATATGTTATTTCTCCCACACCCATGGTTAGTTATTGGTGATTATTTAGTTTGATATAAAATAAGGGAAATAGAGATATGGCTGAATATGTGGAGTTGTTTCCATTTTCCCATTGTACAACGTATTCAATGTCAATGACAATACATGAATCAATTAGTTAATTAATTGGTGGTAATTATTTTTTGTTATATATAGAAAAAAGTAGCTTATTCCTGCAGTATTGAGATATTTGGCAGTGTCACAGATTCCTTATTATATTTATAATAATAACTCGATAGCATCTACCTTAGGTCTCGATACGTCTAGGTGTCCTTGGTTCAGTTCTAGTTAACGAAATTAAACAATGAAACCACTAGATCAAACACATAAACTTTAATCAGCTTTACTGTATATCACACACGCTGGTCTCTCTCTGATCAACCTCTGACAACAAAACACACTTCTGGTCATTCGCGCAGATTGTAAAAATAGATTATACATACATACACACATTCATCCGTGACAGGCAGTGATGTTGCAGTTCTTTCCATTAGTTAAGCTTTGTTTTTTTGTTTTTAAAGATATTTTTCTTTTTTTTTTTTTTGTATAACATTTACAAGTTACAAGTCCAGCAACTCTACCTGAGATGAACTCCTATTGAAAAATAAGAGCAGGAAGGACTCAATCCTCCCGTAGTGCTCTGGCAAGAAACTGGGCCGTTCGGCGTAATGCCTCATAGCTACCATACAAGTCGAGTGACTGCTCAGGCACGTCCCCCCTTAGCTCTCAGAGCTGGGGACACTCGTACACGATATGCGACACTGTTTCAACGCTCTCTTCACAAGGACGGCATCGGGAGTCGGCAAGAAACTGGGCCGTTCGGCGTAATGCCTCATAGCTACCATACAGGTCGAGTGACTGCTCAGGCACGTCCCCCCTTAGTTCTCGGAGCTGGGGACACTCGTACACGATATGCGACACTGTTTCAACGCTCTCTTCACAAGGACGGCATCGGGAGTCGGCAAGAAACTGGGCCGTTCGGCGTAATGCCTCATAGCTACCATACAAGTCGAGTGACTGCTCAGGCACGTCCCCCCTTAGCTCTCGGAGCTGGGGACACTCGTACAAGATATGCGACACTGTTTCAACGCTCTCTTCACAAGGACGGCATCGGGAGTCGGCAAGAAACTGGGCCGTTCGGCGTAATGCCTCATAGCTACCATACAAGTCGAGTGACTGCTCAGGCACGTCCCCCCTTAGCTCTCAGAGCTGATGACACTCGTACAAGATATGCGACACTGTTTCAACGCTCTCTTCACAAGGACGGCATCGGGAGTCGTAGTTTGGGCCGAACCGGGCAAAGTATTCCCCAACAGGACAATGTTCCGTCCTACACTGTGCAATGATTGCTTGTTCTGACCTCCTTAACCGCCACCACGGATCGCGACCTGGGTGACGCATACGCTGCCAGAAACTAGGTGCTCTGTCAGATTCCTCCAAGGACTTTAACCACTTCTCATGAATGAGTGTTTGAATTTCTGCCGTTGCTTGTAAAAACGTGATTGATGCTTCGAGGTGTGTGGCTGCCATAGCTCCCTCTCGTGCAAGGGTGTCTGCCGTTTCATTGCTTTTCACGCCTCAATGTGAGGGCGCCCAATGCATAAAAACGACAGCTCCAATGGCTCGGCGGATGTTATCTGTGGCGCCGATTGCCTCTTCTATTTTGGGCGACCCTCCCTCGCCCCCACCCATAGCTAGGGTGCCTGTACTCGATCGAGTGATTCGAGGGCTGTTTTACTAGTCTATACTTGAACTGTAAAGCTGTATTCTATTTGCGATCTAACTGCCCCCAAGTACAGTGTGCGTAGCATGTCAGCTTTAGCACCCCACTTTGTGCTGGCCAGCTTTCTGAGTAGCGCTAACTTCTCCGAGGCTTTTCTTTCAGTTTCCTGGATGTGCTGGAGCATTGACAGTTTTCTATTCAGGGTCACCCCTAGATATTTTGGCGTATTTTCACGTTGGAGTCGCGTGGAAGCTCGAATGGAACCTTAAGAATGCGGATCCCCAGGCTGAACAAGGACCAGGTCGTTTTGGCAACGTTTATTTGAATCTGCCATTTTTCGCAATACGAGGAGATGGTTTGGAGGTCTGCTTGTAATGCTGCCTGCATTTGGTCGGCTTTCTTCCCGGTTGACAAAGGACAATGTCATCCTCATATTTGTAGTTTCTTTGACCGCAGTGAGCTGGGCAAATCATTGAGGTAGGCCATGAAAAGTGTGCAGGAGAGGGCAGAACACTGAGGCAGGACATTTTGTTGTTTTGGTTTGCTAAGGGAGTGCTGGTATTTTGTACGTGTGCTCCTCCCAGACAGAAAGGATCGTATCCAATTGTATATCTTGCCCAGCACACTCATGGATCTAAGTTTAAGATAGAGACCTTGCTTTCTCACGCGGTCATAAGCCTGTTTTAGGTCTATAAATACTGCATATGTGCTTTCGGACCTCTGGAACCCATCGGCCACCTCCTGTGCGAATATTGTGACCTGGTCGATCGGGCTCAAGCCTGCCTTAAAGCCGGCCTGCCCTGGCGCCAGGATACCGGCACTCTTAAGGGTTCGAACTAGCCGCTCGTTAACCATGCGTTCGGCTATTTTATCAAGCGTTGAGGTTAGTGAAATGGGTCTGTAGGACTCCACGTTAGTCGGGTCTTTGCTCTTCTTGAGGATTGGTACAATGATAGCACGTTTCCAGGCCCCGGGCAGTCTGGACTCTGCCCAGGTTTGATTCATAAACTCTAGGAGTTTACCTCTTACAATGCACCCGAGGTGTTTCTCAGGGGTTACCTTGTCTGGCCCGGAGCGTTTCGGTTTTTGCACTTGCCAATCGCTCTGTCCTGCTCAGCACGACAGAAGGGCGCGTTGCACGTTGCTTCGCTGTCAGGCTCATTTGGCTCCCTCTCGAGCCTTTTACGTTCTTTATTGAGGGCTTTGGACATGGCTGTCTTCTTTTTCGACTTGCTAATTTTAGCGAAATTAGCGAAGTGTCGATTTAGCAAGTTGGCCATTTTGGTTACCGTTGAGGCCGACGCTCCGGGTGTGGATAGAGGGGCAGCCGTTTGCGCTCTGTCTTTGGTCTCAAGGTTTCGTAGAAGACGCCAGACTTTCGAGGAGTCCCGAAGATCCATCCCGGCACAGGCAGCGTTCCAATGGTCCGACCAGACGCGTCGGGCCAGTTCACTCGCGGCTCTACAGAACCTATTGTATTCCCGCCGAAATTCGGGAGTACCCTTTCTTTCAGCGAGACTACGGGCTCGCTTGCGTCTCAAGACCAGCTTGTTCAAATTCTGAGACCACACGCACTTCTGCCTGACACCAGGATAAGTAAGCAGGACAAACCTCCTAGCTGCACCCAACATTGCCGCTGTTATTTCGCTGTAAGTAGTGTCAGCGTCTTTCTCCTCCAGCGTTCATTAGGGCAGTGTCGACTGCTGCCTCGTATGCTGGCCAGTTCACTTTGGTGTAACTCCACTTTCGTGGAACTTTTGGGGCTACACCCCTTACCTCTGAGAGGGCAATTGTGATTAATAAGGGCCTATGATCGCTCCCTTTGTCGTCCAGGACCTGAAATTGAGTATTGGATTCTAAATTTGCAGTTATAAGAGTAAGGTCAGGTCTGGATTGGCTGCCGTTACCAGTATGGTATAATGTTTGGGGGGGGGGGTATGTTTATTTTGTAAGCAAAAGAGATTTGAGCTATTGAGCAGTTCATGTATTTTGTGTCATGACGAGTCAGTTACGTCATAGCCCCACTATGGAGACTTTGCGTTGAAATCGCCTGCGATGACATTTTGAGAATTGATATTTTGTGCTGTCAATTTCTAGGCTGATTTCATGCTTAGGGGGGTTATACAGATTAGTTACCGTAAATTTTCGCCCTTGTTTGTGCATCTCGAGGGTGATAGCGTCGGTACGCCGTGCACTCGTGGACTTGTTTGGTAACCAAGTTGTTGCGAACGTAGGTTAACAGTCCTCGGCAGTCTGTGCACTTGCACGTATAGCCGGTTATACTGGCATTTCGCTTGCCAGTGAGGGTCTCTTGTAGTAGTACTACGTCAGTTGACCTATCGTGGAGGAATTTAGAGAGCTCTAACAGATGTTTAGTTGTAGAATCAAGAGGGACCTGTGTTAATAGTCCCTTGGGTGGGTTGGATCCCACTAGTATCTAATTGGTTATTTTGAGAGCCGGGGGCTCTCGTCACTATATAGCTTCAAGTCAGTTCGGCCTGGCGCGTATCATTATCGACAGGAGGTTGTGGCTGACGTCCAGCAACCTGATTAGTATCGGACCTCTGAAGGAGGCAGGCCTACGAATGCAGTGTAGGTTGAGAAGAGGACTTTGGTGGAGGAATTTTAGCCCATTTGTCGCGACCTGACAAATTCCCCTCATCGAGGTAGCGGGGCAACCAGTAGTGGACTTTTCGTGCCCAGGCCTGTCGCCCACTACCGCGCGGAGTCTGTTCGGGTCTGCTCATGCCCGCTTTTTTTCGTGTCTGTACTTGTCATTGATATTTGGTTAAGGCCGTTGGCGGCCTTAATTACTGCTCCTATGCAGCAGTGTGCATGGCCTATACTTATGTCACCATGGAGGGCAAGGAAGAACCTGCCTCAGCAATCACCACCACAGTTTGGCAAAATAGTTTCCTGCAGGGCAAAAGTGGTGTGGTACACGTTTCTTGATATTCCCAGTATTGGAATTACCATTTATTGCGGCGTATTTCTCCACTAGCGCACCAGGGAACGGGCTAGTTAGAGCCTAGCTCGTGGACGCCAACCAGACCGCCCGACTCAGCCCGCTATGGCCGCGCCAGTCAGTCCAGTCTTTGTCCAAAGAGAGACCCGCGAATCCAACGGGACCCAGGAGATCTCGGCCAACCCTCGAGTTGGTGTCCAGCACTATCCGCTTTTGGGAGATCCCGTTAGGTCTCTTACTCACTGTTGCCTCCCGGGGGGTGGGGGCTGGACATAACCCCTTTGAATGCACTTTTACATTTGCTGACTGCTCATTCATCAGTAGCAAGCAACCAGTACCCTTTGCCACCTCTCTAAAGAGCGGGGTGTTCACCCAGCGACCACGATGAGGTGGTACTGGAACGCCGAGAGCAACTTTACCAGCCATTGACAGTTGTTTCTCAGTACACTGTGTAGATTTGTCTTCCTTGAGAGAGCAGTTTCATTACTTTCTTTCATTACTATTTCCCAAACACCTCTTGCAAATATTTGGAGACATGGTTTAACTATTTCTTCAGAGAAAGGCTTCCGTTTTAGAGCCAAGGCAAAGGCCATTTTGTAGGATGCTTCAAGCAATGCCAACATTTCATAACTTCTCTTAACAAAGAGATTTCACTTCTTTTTACAAAACTTGTATCAAGTCACTCATTCTGTCTGGTAAATTTTGTACACATTATTTCTCCAACTTCCCATTCTTACATTAAGTTGAAATTTTGCACAATTATTCATTGCCCCAAACAAAACATGCATGAATCATTTTAAAAAATTGACCAACTAATTTTATCAATTTATACTCAAGATTTCCAGTAATAATCTATATATTTATAGTCTATAAACAAAATAATTTATGCTTAAAATCAATGTTTTAAATAATTATTAAAGTCAATAATAGATCTTTTTTTATGGAAAGGAAAAGCAGTGAAAGCCACTTCCAACTATGAAGTTTATTATTAAGATTAAACAACAGGACTTTAAAAATTGAATGTATTTTCTTAAGTGGGTCTTCTGCATGGTGACATTAGTCAAGCTGAAAGAAATGAAATCATCAGCGCTTTCAAGAAAAGAGAATTCTCAATATTAGTTGCTACAGATGTTGCTGGTAAGAATTTTTCCATGTATTGAAATTGAAATTTCTTTTGAAGTATTTTGTGGCCAAATTGATAAGTCTTATTTGGCAAGTAATATTCATTAAGTAGAATGGAAGGAGTATTTCCATTCTAGCAATCAAAATTGTTATGACCAATCTTGATGATACTTGGCATGAACATTCCTTAGATAACAGTGGAGAACATAAAAAGTTCCCATTTCAGACCTTGCGATCTATAGGGCAGATGATGTTAAGGTCATATGTTTCTTTGGCCAAGGGTTAACGAGCAGAGAGCATAGTATATGCAAATGTCCTTACCACAACTAAAGGACCCTAAAATAAATAAAAAATGCCTAAATTCTATAGAAGAAAGAGAATTTACGACAATTAGTTCAATAAGCCATCTTGACCAAGATAAAAACAAATGCCTGTATCTTAGGTCACATAGCACAGTGATACAAATCAAGTTAACATGTAAGCTCACAAACAAAAAAATATCCAAAGCCTATTACTGAACATGTTTACCATTTACTTAACTAACTTTTTAAAATAAAATTCACCCTGAAATGTGTTTTTTTTTTAAATTTACATTTTAGAACTACACATTCGCTTTTATTTGAAGTTTTTATTTAATTAGAATTTTTTTATTTGGGATTTTGTTAGGTCTATATAATTTTTTAAAAAGTTCATTTACTTTAATCTTATTATCTAAGAATTACTATTTTTAGACATCTACAGTCTAAAACTAATTTTGTTTCACTGTGTATGTGTGCACATGAACGAGAAGATTTATGTCATAGAGCTATCTTGTCCTAGATTAATAAGTAGACTGTTGCATCTTTTCATTTCATAAGATTAGATCTATTCCTTCTTATCTTTTGAAAGATAACTTTCCAGTTTTAGACGTGAACACATAAAATATATTTGAGAATTAGATTCTATATAAAATCATTCTACATTCTGGTCTTTACATTCAGTTCAACACTTTTTATTGCAGGTTTTTATCTCTTTTATTGAACCTCCATATCTTGCTAGGTTTGACCCTAGGAATTTAAAGGACTCAACTTCTTCTAATTTCACAAACTAGTATTTTGCTTTTTTTTCTGCATGATTTTCCATTCCAACTGCTTGAGATGCTGCATCCAGTTTTGAAATAAGATCTTGTACCTGTTCTTCATTTTTTCCAATCAGGATCTATATCATCTGCAAACTTGAGATTAGAAATAGGCCGCCCATTTATAGTCAAGCTCAGATTAGATCCTTCTAGAGTTTTCATCATGTCATCAGTATACAAGTTCAATAAAAGAGCTGAAGAGAGAAGGCATCCTTGCCATCCTCCTATGGAGGTCCTAAAACTTTCTCCAATTTGGTTCTCAGATGTACTGAGCTATTCGCATTTTGGTATAGGGCTTTACATACATCAATAATGTTTTGTTTTTTTTCAAAGTTAAACTACCTCATCACTTGCCATCATGCCAAAGCTTTTTTTTTTTTTTTTTTTTGAAGTCTATGAAGTTGTTTACCACTATGTTTTGGTCTTGAAGGCAATCTTCATTTAACCTGCTGTAAAGCCTGAAGCCTGACTTTTCTTTAGAAAGGATCTCCTCTGCTTTTCTCTTGAGTCTGTTGAGAATTATTCTTAGCATTATCTTGCTTGGATGATCAAAAATGGTTCTATAGTTTTGACATTGTCTCAAGTTTCCTTTCTTGGGCAGTGGGTTAATTAAAGATTGAGTTCATTCTTTTGGCCTTGTTTTTTCGTCCCATATTTTCTGGCAGATTGTACTAAAATATTAAATTATGTGTGAGATGGCGTATATTAAACGTTCTGACTTGCAACCTTTAAGTGATCTTCTTGCTTCATTGCTTCCTCTAATTCTGACTCTAGTATTGGAGTTTCGCCAAGGTATCTGTTGTCCCAAAGTGTTTTGTTGATTAGACTATAGTTGGGATAAAGAATACATCTACTAAATATTTTAGATGAAGCCATGTTAATTAATTTAATTATTAAAACATAATATACAATATATTCATTAATTAGGACTGTATTTAAATAGAACATAAACATATGTTCCACCATTCCCTAAATTTGGTAGTAAAAGCAAATGAATAATTACTGTTTCTTATCTAAGATCAAGTATTTCATTACTCAAACATGATAAAGCTATGCTGCGGATTTGATTTGATTTAGAAACAATTTGAAAATGTTTTTACTATGTATTATAGTAACTAACATAGGTAGTATATATGTTATATATATATATATATATATATATATATATATATATATATATATGGGGTATCTAGTGGACAGGCAGTCGTACCCTCTTTTTGAGGGTAGCTTGGCTCACTCTTGGTCCCCACTCGGTACCCAACTCTCACCTGAGGCTCCCAGAAGCTGTAGCACGTGCAGCGGCCACACTCCGGAAACGGCTTTGACTGGCTGACTAAACTAGGTAGAGGGTATCTGACGTGTCCATGGCACTCAGTACATTGAGGTTCTGTCAAACCTAGCATGTGAAGTCTGGACTTGGCTGCCAGAAAGGCAAATACCAGCACAGTGCTGTGGAGCACTCTAGAGCAGGACAAGACACACAGAAAGTCTCTGGTCATCCACTGCACCCAAACTCGTCCCAAGACGTCTTGACCAAATCTTGATTCCGGAAAATGATGGGCTTTAGGGCGAGAGAGTGAGGTCGACGTGTTGCGCGAATCCTCCTCACTTAAATCCAAATTCCAGCGCAAGTCACTAGTCATCCCCCCTTCCCCAAATACAACCAAACCAAGGTCCTGTGGCGACAGGTAAGCAGTGAAGCGGTAGGTGTGGGCACATTGGAAGCCGTATGCAGATAAAGGTGAACTCACTCTGCGAAAAAGGATCTGGATATACTTTCTTCAGGAGCAGTAGAAGCACTGAAGTACGACGTGAATCTGTAGTCGGCTTTGCAATAAAAACCTCAATAGTATCTAAACTAGTCGGGTCTCCCAAAGGAATTAGTGACAGGCTCATGACCCTAAAGCTGCCTTTACAAAACGGAAAGAAACACATTTTCATCGTTAGCTGCTACGCACCCACCATGACCAACCCAGATGATGTCATAGCAAAGTTCTACGAAGAACTAAACTCCACCATTGCCATACTTGATATTCCAAAAACAGATAAGCTACTCATTCTCGGTGACTTCAACGCAAGTGTCAGCTTTGACCATCACATCTGGAAAGGAGTCTTAGGCAAATTCGGGATAGGTCAGTGCATTATTACTACTCCAGACCTGCGCTGAACACAAGCTGCTTATATCAAACACAATATTCAGTCTCCCAATGAGAAAGCGAACTTCCTGGATGCATCCCCGCTCAAGACACTGGCACCTCATAGACTACGTCATCACCAGACAATCAGACCATCAGGACATACATATCACCAAATCTTGCTGTGGTGCAGAATGTGGAACAGACCACCGCCTCATCATCACAAAACTAAACATTCGTATTCAACCAAAGAGACGTCCGCAAAAATCTAAACCCCTAAAAAGGCTAAACACGGCCAGACTAGCAGATGACAAAATTGAAAAGTTGCTTACAGATGCGATTGATAACTGCCTCAACTCCACACCTCTAACTGAATCAAATGCTTCAAAGAAGTTATCCATAGCACAGCATTAAGCATACTCGGACCTATGGAGAGAAAGCATCAGGATTGGTTTGATGAAAACAGTACCTGTACTGAGATCAGAAAACTATTAGATGAAAAGCACAAGCTCCATAAATTGTATCTGAACAACCCAAACTCCCAGTCCACTAAAGATGCATTCACAAACATCCGCAAAAAATGTGCAAAAACAGTTACACCAAATGCAAGATACCTGGCTAAGCAAAAAAGTGGAAACAATACAGGAATTTGCTGACAAGAACAACATAAGAACTTCTTCCATGCCATAAACGAAATTTATGGACCCACAAAGACAGGATCATTCCCTCTACTAAATGCTGATGGGACAATCCTATTGACAGATAAGGAAGAAATCCTAAAATGCTGGGCCGAGCACTTTGAAAAGGTTTTCAATACACCTTCCATTATAAATGAAGCAGCCAGACAGGCTACAGCAAGTACCAATGAAAAACGGATGATCCCTTTATGCTAAAAGAAACTGATCTTGCCATTCAACAGCTCGCAAGCAGAAAAGCCCCAGGAGCTGACTCCATTCCCGCAGAGATCTACAAAAAAGGAGGAATAGCCCTGATTGAAAGACTAAACGAGCTGTTCTTTAATTATGTGGGAACAAGAGTCAATACTACAAGACTTTAAAGATGCCACAATTGTCCATCTATAAAAGTGAAAAGGAAACCGCCAAATCTGCAACAACCATAGAGGAATATCTCTTCTCTCTATTGCTGGGAAAATCCTAGCACGCATTCTACTAAATCGGCTCATCCAACACATAGAACATGGTCTACTACCAGAAAGCCAGTGCGGCTTCAGAAAAGAGCGTGGAACCATTGACATGATCTTTACAACAAGGCAGCTCCAAGAAAAATGCCAAGAACAAAATGCTGAACTCTTCTCTATATATGTCGACCTAACAAAGGCATTCGACACTGTTAGCAGAGAAGGACTCTGGAAAATTATGTCAAAGTATGGTTGTCCACAAAAATTCATAACCATGGTGAGACTATTTCATGATTGCATGAAGGCTCCTGTCCAGGAAAGTGGAGAACCATCAGAGCCCTTCGAAGTATTAAACGATTAAAAAAAAAAGGCTGTGTGGGTTCAGTATCATGTTCTCTGCTATGCTGACAGATACATTCAGAAATATAGAAAACAGCGGGATAAATATAACATACAGATTTGAGGTGGCCTATTCAACCCGAGGTGGCTCATAGCAAAGTCAAAAATAAAATCAGCAGTAATCAGGGATTTGCTATTTGCTGATGACTGTGACCTAAATGCCTGCTCTAAAAATGATCTGCAGAGCATCATCAGGGCTTCTCAAGAGCATGCTCAGACTTTGGCCTTACCATCAACACAAAAAAGACTGAAGCCTTATATTTGCCTGCTCCAGGGAAAGCTTACTCGGATCCAAGCATCAAGATAAATGGGCATGATATAAACGCAGTGGACAGATTCTCATAATTTGGCAACACACTCTCCAGAAACGGATAGATCGATAATGAAATCGACCTGCGTATTGCCAAGGCCAGACTGTCTAAAAACGTCTGGAACAGACGAGGTATCTATCGAGCTGTCATCCTCCCTACATTGCTCTATGCCTCAGAAACATGGACAGTGGAAAGAAAACATGCAAAGAAACTGAACCACTTGTCTAAGAAAAATACTGAATGTCAAATGGCAAGACAAAATACCAGATATTGAAGTCCTTCGAAGAGCGGGTCTGCAAAGCATCCACACAATCCTGATGCAGTCCCAGCTGCGATGAGCAGAATGGAAGACTGCCGCATCCCTAGACGACTCTTGTATGGCCAACTTAGTGAAGGAAAGCGCTCGCAAGGTGGTCAAAGAAAGCGCTTCAGGAACACCCTCAAAGCTTTTCTGAAGGCATTCAGCATAGACCCAGCCACCTGGGAGACAGAGGCACATGACAGAGCATCATGGTGTCGCACTGTGAAAACTGGCGCACAGGTTGCTGAGGAAAAGAGAACAAGCAGAAGCAAAATGACAGAAGAAAAGCAAGGCCACTGACACTAGCTCCAGCTGGAATAACCTGCCCAGTGTGCAGCTGAACATTCTGGTCTCACATAGGTCTCACCAGCCATATGAGAAGGCATAAAACCCCAGTGCAAAGCCCTAAGCCCCCTGGATGACAAAGTGGTCATCATCGAACCACAATGGACGAACTATACATATATACATATATTTTATATATCTTATCTGTCTATCAATGTTATATATAACAATAACTTTTTTTAAGGTAGCTTTTTTATTTTATTTTTATAAATATCTTCCCAAAATTTGATGTATCAATTATCTCTATTTCTAGTATTTATATGAAAGTATTGTAATATAGAAGCATAGCTTGCTAAATGTTTTAGTCTTATACTAGTAATACTTTCAATTTGTTTTTTCAAAATTCTGACTTAGTTTTGGGTTGAATCTCTGTGAAGATTTGAATTTTGTGATTTTTAGGGCGCCCATGAGTCCACCCAACTCTAAAGGGTACATGACTTAAGTTGGGGAAAGTAAAGGCGGTTGATCGTTATGCTGGCCACATGGCACCTTTGTTGTTAACCATTGACCAAAGAAACAGATGACCTTAACATCATCTACCCTATAGACCGCATGGTCTGAAAGGGGAATTTTTAATGCACCATAAATTCTTATGCCATTATTGCCTGCGCATTTAATTAGCACTTTTACATTCATGCAAACATGTGTTAAAATTATTTTTTTTACAATATTTTAGCTCGTGGTTTGGACATCCCTCATATTAAAACTGTTGTCAATTATGATGTGGCTCGAGATATTGACACACACACACATAGAGTTGGTCGAACAGGACGTGCAGGTAATGTCATCAGATAGTTGATCTCATAGAATGATCCAAGAAAAACAAACTTGGCTTGAAGCTTCTGTTTCTTCTTAAAACATCATTTTTTATTTATTTAACCATCTATTTTGAGCATTTTGAAATACATCTTTAAATGAATGAACTTGGGCAGAGTACTAAAGGGACTAGAAAGAAGTTAATGTCACTCCCCTATTTAAAAAAGAAAAAAAAATCTGACCCAGGAAACTACAAATCAGTATCACTAACCAGCATCACATGTAAAATCCTAGAACACATATTAAGTAACAACAGCATAAACCACTTAAACATAATGTCCTTACTCGATACCAACATATCACTCCCCTATTTAAAAAAGGAAAAAAAATCTGACCCAGGAAACTACAGACCAGTATCACTAACCAGCATCACATGTAAAATCCTAGAACACATATTAAGTAGCAACAGCATAAACCACTTAAACATAATGTCCTTACTTGATACCAACATGGCTTTAGGAAATATAGATCATGTGAAACACAACTAATAAGACTAATTGATATTTTTCAAAAGGTTAAGATAATAATGAGCAAATGCTATCTTATTAGATTTTTCTAAGACTTTGAAATCACTGTTATGAATGAGATGTTAGTGAACTTTGTTAGTTACTTCATAATTTGTGATTATGTTAGTTACTTCATAATTTGTGATTATGACCTTAGTTTCTCTGAGATCAAAATTGAATTTGCTAATAAAAAATCATTTTCTGAAAATTTAACTACTGCCATTTTGATCATGAAAATATCTTTGTTGTCGTTAACTAAATAAAAGTAATATAATAATGGGTTAAATGTTCATATTTTTTCATCCACCACAAGTGGGAGAATCAGTGTTGAGTGAATGATAACCTTTGTGAATATATTGTTATAAACCTGGTAGTGGCACAAATGGGGGTAGTGGTGTGTGTGTAGTCAGCCGACGCAAATCGCCCCAGGCCAGCGCTAGACGAGCGGTCAACCGAGACGAGTTACGACGCTCAGCCGAGTCAACAGGACGGTTCGGGAAGGATCGCCGACGTGAACAGAGCTCAGGAGCGTCACGAGAGTTGTAGTCATCTGACCACCTAGAAACGTCGAGAGGTGTTCTGTGCGGTTCGAGAAGGCCAGTAGGGACCCTATATAAGAGCGGAGGTGTGGCAGTCAAGAAAAGGGGTTCACGAGAGAAGGTTCACGACAGGGGCTCAGAACACGGTCAACTACAGCACAGTTCAACGGTGTGGTTCTGTACAGAGCATTACGACGGTTCAGTGCGGAGTACTGTCAAGTACAGTTGAGACGACTGGCGTCTTGATCTTGGTCTGCGATCAAGTCCGACACAACGAGCCTAGTGTGTGAAGTCAGTCCTGAACTGTTAAACCCAGTGCAAGCCCGGAACGAGACGGAGAAGCCAGTGGAAGAGTTGATATGGCGGTACGGTGTTATCGGAGAGATATTTGTACAGTGTACGTGTTGCCAATTGTACAGTATTGGCTGTTATTTATTCAACTATTAAAGTGTTACGTTACTTCGGAGCCCTGAGTTGTCAAGTTCTTTAAGTTGGTGGTGTATGGTGCAGTTTGCAGAGAGCCTGGATAGTGAGATTCGTAACAATATTAAGATTTGTTTAATTATTAGATTAGAATACAAAAAATCTTACCTGTTATCTCAGTACAGAAAAACACAACCATGCACATATTTTTTGCTAAATATATTCCAGGGAAGAGTACCAAAGGACTGGAAAGAAGCTAATGTCACCCCCCTATTTAAAAAAGGAGAAAAATCTGATCCTAACCCTAACCCCGACCAGTATCACTTACCAGCATCACATGTAAAATCCTAGAACACATAATATGTAGCAACATCATAAACCACTTAGACAAACATAATGTCATGCAATCCAGATATTGATGAAACTACAAAAAAATCAAAGCATTAGGATTTATTAAAAGAAATTTCTATAAATCAAATAAGAACATAAAACTAAAATGTTATTTAACCTTGGTTAGGCCAATAATAGAATATGCATCTTCCGTTTGGTAGAAAACATTAAGAAACTGAAACAGACACAAAATAGAACTGTGAGATTCATAACAAACGAATATTCACATTTGACTAGAGTAACACCTTTAGTAAAATTACTAAATTTAGAAAGCCTTCAGGACAGAAGGCTCAAAAGTAAAGTAGCAATCATACATAAAACACTGAATCATAATCTTCAAATACAAAAACAAAATTTAATAAAATACTCTGAAAGACACAAAGATAAAGGCACATTCCTCGTCCCATATGCTAGGACAAATTTGTACAAATACTCCTTCGCTAGTGCTATTAGAGCATGGAATGGGTTGCCTGAGCTAGCCAGGAAAATCAGTGACTTGGCAGAATTTAAGTCATTGCATGACTAAATGCATGACGTGTAGGACGTAATCATCTTCTTTTTTGAAGTAATGTCTGTATTATATAAGATATATTCTGTTTTCTAAAAGCAACAGGAAAATGAAAGCTGGCTAAAAATTCAATTTGCTTTAAAGTAAGAAAATTAAGAATTCCCTTAAAAAAGGATTTTTGGCATTGTATCAAATGCGCTATATAGTGCGATATAGAGTTGACTTTCTTGTTTAGTTTCATCTGACACATATTAACTTTGACTTATACTTATACCAAGGGGTGTGTAGATTATGAACATACTTGCTTAATGTAAGTAAAAAGTAAAGGCATGAAAAAAGTTATCTAATGTACATAACAAGTAAAGACTTACAGTAACATACTTATCCCACTTTTCTAATAGGAAGTAAAGGCTATGCTTACACACTGATCACAGAAAAAGACAAAGAGTTTGCTCCACACCTTGTTAGAAACTTGGAAGGAGCTAACCAACACGTACCACCAGCATTGTTAGACTTGGCTCAGAAGGTGAGGCTTAAGAATCAAATGAAATTCAACCAATTACTAAATCTAAAAAAAAACAGATCTTAAGACAAACTTCTAGTATTATTTGTGCTTTGAAATCATTTAGATAAGAAAAATAATTATTGGGGCTAGATATAAGTATTATTTCTACTAAGTCTATTATGTTTATTGGAATGTTGGGTCATCACATAAGTATAATTTTGAAAGTTTATTAGATTAGACATAGATTTATTAGTATTATTTCCAAAGTCTATTAGAATGTTGGATCATCAAATAAGAAAATTTCCAAAGTTTATCAGAAGGCTGGGTCATCACAAGTTGACCTTTCTCTTTATGTTAGTCTCACAAGAGGTTTTCTGACCTAATCGTTTTATTTAAATAGTAATATGGATTGTTGTCTATTTCTATAGGCTGTTGTATTGGTTGAAGATTAGGTCTTCTGGTTGAAGATTAGGTCTTCTATTGACTTGCATTCCCTCCATTTCTTTCTCTTAATTAGTAGACAACAAAAAATTATTTTGGAACTAAAGTCATACTAAGAAGAGGTTAGGACACATTATCAAACATTATCCAAAAAATGTAAGACATTCCATGCAAGCTGTAAGAGAACAAGGAAGACAAAAAAGAAGGTGGTCAGAAATCACTAGAGTAAATGAACCTTTTCTTTGTCACAGAGATTGAAAAGATTGCATTATAATCATGGTGAAAATTTAAGTGTATCAATTGATCTAATTATTTAATTACATTGAAAACAAGTTTATTGCATTAAAAAAAAACTTTTATTCTAATTAAAAGCTCTCTGAAACATCAATTCAGAATGGCTTCAATTGTAAAATAAAATATAAATGACAAGTTTTTTTTTATTTCTTTTGATTCCATTCCCATTGGGATCCATTGGTTTCCTGTCCTTATAAAATCCAACTTGATTTCAAATGAATAATGCACAATCAATTCCAGAAACAGAAATTCTTGACCCTTTAATCCATAAATCAAATAAGAATAATGGAATAAAGAAACACAATGAATAAGTAAACATTATCTATTGGAGCCTCATTCTTTTGAATGTAATGAGCTATGCAACTTTTTCATCCTCACAACCTCATTTTGTTTTTCAATCTGAGGGAACGAAATTCTTTGCACTGAAGCATAGCATTTGATTTACTCATTTGTATTCAATATTGAAAATAATAAATCCAGTAGTATATTACTCAATTTTATATTATATTATATTATATTTTATAATTTTATATTGTATTATATAATTTTTAAATTTATTATTTAATTTTAAATATATTATAATATTTTATATTATATTATATAATTTTATATTGTATTACAGGATTTTATATTATATTAGATTATTTTATATTGTATTACAGAATTTTATATTATATTATTTTATATTGTATTTTATGTTATATTATTTTATATTGTATTGGGCTCTATAGAAAGATTAAGTACAGCTATTTCTTAAAATAAATGAACCAATGATCAGTAAAATTGATGTGAAATCGCTAAATCTTTCCCTTACAATGTATTTCTGAACAGTGTCCCTGGTTCAAGAAGAACCGCTACAAAGGTGGTAAAGGTAAAGTCATATCTGGCCGTGGACTTGGATGTAAGGAAAGACCTGGTCTGGGATCTGAAAATGTAGGTCACTTTTTTACTTTTTTTAAAACCTTGTCTTCCTTCTGTTTATGTATAGCAGGTTTATACTTACAAAACAACTAGTAATAAACCTAAAGGTTAAACAACTAAGGGAGGTCATTAGGGATAAGCTTCCATTGTCTGAAAAAAAAAACACTCTAATTGGCATGCATATCAAAAAGATTCTGACAACTAAATCAAGCATCTGCCCTGTACATGTGGCTTAGACTCAGCAAAACTGCTTACTGACAAGTGAAAGCAGATACATGGTGCTTCAAAAGCTGTTCTGATAGATGGAGCTCCTCAGTCTACTAAGGCAAGTCATCTAGGAGAGTGTTACTCTTGATGGAGACCAGCTCAAAGAAAATCAGAAGTGGAAGGCTTTGGGACTATTAACAGTGATATTCCTCTGCTACTGCAAATGAGTTGGTGCCAAATGAAATGAGAAGCATTTCTTTGGATCCCATCAGCCACATACCATGATAAGTGGACAACCATTATTCTTTGATCCAAAGCCCTGGAAACTCTGGTAGCAGCTGAAGAACAAAAGAAGTTTGTGAGTCCAACTTGATTGGCAGAACTACTACTTCAACTAGTTGATGATTCAACAAAATAAAAAAAAAACAGTGAGCTGAAAAGATTTGCACATGGACATAGTAGCTGTCACAGTATTTTCTTGAGGTGTCAGATGTCACACAAGATCTTTAGATGGATCTTGAAGAGGTATCAATGTCTCAAAATGTTCCTGTGTAGCTGGAGATTCATATGTAGATATTCTCTCTAGATCTAAATTCTAAATATATCTTTAGAAATTCAAATAATGAAGATCCTTCAATTCAAAATACAAAACTTTAATTCAGGAACTAGGAATCACTCACAATATACAAAATGTACAAATAAAACTATCAAATGAGTATTTTCTTTCAAGCTTGTTAACAAATAGTTTCAAGTTAATATTAATTCTACAACTGATAAAATATATGCGACTTGACTACTGGAGTTACATCTCCAAACCTTTAGTCCACAACCTATCTCTGAAAGCATCTCCACAACTGGGGCTAAGACCTGTTCTAACTAATCACCGCAACACTCAGGCGAGACACACGCTACAATTGCGTGATCAGATGACATCATAGGTTTTTCCGTCTTTAGAATATTCTAGCAGAAAGGCAGGGCTAAATATTAAGTTTGCATCATGGAAGAGTTAAATTTAGATTCAGCTAGACTGATATGTGACATTAGCCCACCAAGGAACATATGCCAATGATGGAATGCTTCATGAAAAAGACTGCACTTTCTGTTGGCAAGGAAAATCTCATATTGAAATGAGACATAACTACATGGTGTGGTCACAAGAACAGTCTACTTCCCTTGATTTCTGATAACTCAGAATGCTCTGCAACATCTCTGCCTACAATTGTGTTCCCATGCTCTGCAACATCTCTGCCTACAATTGTGTTCCCATGCTCTGCAACATCTCTGCCTACAATTGTGTTCCCATGCTCTGCAACATCTCTGCCTACAATTGTGTTCCCATGCTCTGCAACATCTCTGCCTACAATTGTGTTCCCATGCTCTGCAACATCTCTGCCTACAATTGTGTTCCCATGCTCTGCAACATCTCTGCCTACAATTGTGTTCCCATGCTCTGCAACATCTCTGCCTACAATTGTGTTCCCATGCTCTGCAACATCTCTGCCTACAATTGTGTTCCCATGCTCTGCAACATCTCTGCCTACAATTGTGTTCCTATGCTCTGCAACATCTCTGCCTACAATTGTGTTCCCATGCTCTGCAACATCTCTGCCTACAATTGTGTTCCCATGCTCTGCAACATCTCTGCCTACAATTGTGTTCCCATGCTCTGCAACATCTCTGCCTACAATTGTGTTCCCATGCTCTGCAACATCTCTGCCTACAATTGTGTTCCCATGCTCTGCAACATCTCTGCCTACAATTGTGTTCCCATGCTCTGCAACATCTCTGCCTACAATTGTGTTCCCATGCTCTGCAACATCTCTGCCTACAATTGTGTTCCCATGCTCTGCAACATCTCTGCCTACAATTGTGTTCCCATGCTCTGCAACATCTCTGCCTACAATTGTGTTCCCATGCTCTGCAACATCTCTGCCTACAATTGTGTTCCCGTGCTCTGCAACATCTCTGCCTACAATTGTGTTCCCATGCTCTGCAACATCTCTGCCTACAATTGTGTTTCCGTGCTCTGCAACATCTCTGCCTACAATTGTGTTTCCGTGCTCTGCAACATCTCTGCCTGGTTTAGCCATCTGAAAATTAAAAATAAAAAAACTTTTAAAAATCCTAAATTCTGCTAAATAAACTTTTTTATATTTCACTTTTATTATGGTGTAAGTCTTTGTAATATTAGCAAAACACAAACCCCACTAAGTAAACTTTTTGATAAAAACTAAGCTAAAGGCTTACACCATAATAAAAGTGAAATATAAAAATGTTTATTTTGTGTGAAGTTGCATCAATTACATTGAATCAATCATGTAATTAATTTTTAATAGATGTAGACTGACAATAACACTTTGTGCTATTGGTAATATTTGTATTTAATTGTTTGTTGAATGCAACTTTCTTGCTTATAGCATGCTCAGTATGCAATGGTCTAATCTATTTTGTGGACCAGTAGGGGAAGGGGTAATTGGGAGAAGATTTCCTTTCTAAATCCTTTTTTTTAAAGTCTGAATTTGAACTGGAGCTTCAAGGATGGAAGGCTGAATTGTTAGTCACTGATCTATTCAAGTACTTATAAAAGTAGGATTTATCGACTAATGTTGTTTTAAACATTTTAGTGAATGACCTAATCTCTGCACAGTACTCCCCGAACTTTCTCTAGTTAAAAGAAAATAAATAAATTATGACTAATGGATTAACTAATTGGTTCTTTATTTCATTGATTCATGTGTTTTCATTGATAGTGAATAATTGTGCAAAGTTTCAGCTTGATCTGAGAGTGGGAAGTTGTACAAATAAGGATTATGGACATAGTGAATTGATATAAGCTTTGTTAAAACTCACCCTTTGGGGCATGATTTCATTGTTACCATCCTTCAACTCCAGGAAAAGTGCAGAGAAGAAAGGATGCCTTTGTATATTGCGTTCATTGACCTGACAAAGGCCTTCAATCTGGTCAGCAGAGATGGCCTCTTTAAAATTTTACAGATAATAGGCTGTCCACCCAAGCTACTAAATGTAATCGTATCTTTCCACCAAAATATGATGGTACAGTGCAATTCAACGATGCCAGCTCCGAAAGTTTCAGTATAAACAGCCGAGTTAAACAAGGATGTGTCCTGGTCCCAACCCTCTTTGGAATACTATTTTCACTGCTAATCCATAGCGCGTTCGACAAATCCACTGAAGGCATCTATCTCCATTCCAGATTTGATGGCAAACTCCTAAATATTGCCAGACTGAGTGCCAAAACTAAAATCAGAAGCACCCTCATAAGAAATATGTTATTCACGGATGACGCAGCGGTAGTGGCACACACGCAAGAGGAACTTCAGTCACTAATGTCCAGCTTCTCTCAGGCCTGTAAAGAATATAGCACAAAGAAAACAAATGTTATGGGACTACCAGCTACAGCACCACCCTCCATCCTCATAGATGATAACAAGCTGGATGCCGTAAATGTATTTTGCTATCTGGGATCCACAATTAAAGATGACCTGTCTCTAGAAGAGGAGATAAAAAAAATGCATAGGGAAGGCTGCCTCGACCTTCACTAGACTCAGGCCAAGAGTTTGGGAAAACCAGAAGCTAACTACGGTGACCAAAATGGAAGTCTACAAGGCATGCGTTATGAGTACACTGCTGTATGGCAGTGAATCATGGACCACTTACGCAAAGCAAGAGAGAAAACTGAACTCATTCCATTTGAGATGTCTCCGTAGGATCTTGAAAGTCACATGGAAAGAAAAAGTGTGCAATACTGAGATCCTTGCGCGATCTGGTATTCCCAGCATCTTTACAGCTCTCAGACAACACCGTTTGCGATGGCTTGGGCATGTTTGCTGGATGGAGGACAAGCGCATGCCGAAAGTCATCCTCTATGGACAACTCGCAACTGGCACAAGAAAAACTGGTCTACCCCACCTCCGTTACATAGATGTAATAAAACAGGACCTCAAATCAGAGAACATCAATACTCCTCTACCACCGAAGCAAAAACAGATGACACAGGAACTCTTTTGTTCCTTTGGCAATTAAATTATTACTTTCTTATGTTAATTTCACATATAATGGCTGCCTGGTCGTGTATTATGCTCCTGGGGGAGGTTTGGGCTAGGATATAATCTTCATTCTACAGTAATATCTAAAACATATAAAACCAATAGGTTTGAGTGAACAAATTTCCTCAGGGGTAATAAAGATTTATTGTTATTAAAAGAGTATTTGATCCTTCAAGGAGACTTTAATGCTAAAGTAGGATCTGATCTCATCACTTGGTCAGACTGTCTTGGAATTGACACAGTAATTAGGGATGCACCGGATAGTAGCTATAGCCAAATATCATTCCAGAATAGTTGTCCAGATAGTAACAAGTACACAGTAGTACCTACATTTCTACTAATATGTTTAAAGTAAGCGTGGTTCAATTATGAAATATATTAGCGTTTATATTTAAAACAAAATATAATGTGCTTAAAAATATGAATATACAGCAAACTTCTTTTATTACAAAGACAAGGCATGCTAATATAAATAGAAATGGAACTTTACATTATATCATAAGTATATTTCTATATTTCATGCATGACTGATGTGTTAATTTTTTGCCTGACCACTCAACATACAACAAGTATGCATAAGGAAAAAAAATCATCATCTATTCACATTACACTAGGCCTACATGTGTCTATCTGACCAGGTTGTTAAAATCAGTTGGACACACTGTCTATTTACTTTTTGGGTAGGAAGGTTGTGGATGAATTTTTAGCAGCCACCGAAAGGGAAAAAGATGCTATTTGTTTTGTGTGGCCTGTCTGTCCGTCCGTCCCGTTTAGAAGAGAAAATGAAAATCGGACATCATGATATTTTAGATCATTCAAAGTTCTGATGTAACTGCTACTTTTTTCTTTTCTGAAAGCGAAAAATCTAATTTTTTAAATCAATTATGCAAGCAGTTTTTTCATAAAAATACACCATTTTTACAACTATTCATTATTAAAAGTAACAAACACTGGAGGCTTTTTAGTAAGGGAGATATACAATTTACTATTTTTCAATACATTCATGCAAATAGTTTTTAGAATTTTTATCAAAAAATATTATTTTTTACAATTGTATTGCTAAGTTCTGTCATACTAAATACTACATTTACAAAAAAAAATGTTAACTTTTTTTTTAAAGAGAAAAAATCTATTTACTATGCAAATAAGTTGGACATAATTTAAAACAACAATTAATAAGTAGTTTTTCATATTATCGCTTGAACTGCAGAGTTATAACATTACCTTAGAAAACTTAACAAAAGGAAAATTTTGTTTTCTTTTTTTGGATTTTTTTTTCATAGCACCATGGAACACAAAACTAAAGGAGTTTTTTTTATTTTTTTGTACGGAAATGTTTTTTTCTTGAGGCTTTGGATAAGAGATTGACCCTTTACAAAACAATTAGATCAATTAGATACTCATTATAAACATCAGTTAGGCTAGGTTCACATCTAACTTCACATTCACTTTCACCTATCCCTTGGTCTACTGGACCTTTATAGCACCACACAGGATCTGTCAACCTTCTTTCTCCATTCTTCTCTGTCATTTGCCTTTGATAGAATGTCAGTATGATATTCTTTCTGAAAATATTGAAACCTGCCTTTTTTCCTGCCTTGGTGGACCACTTCGGGGGCAGATTTTGAGTTTGTGTTTCCACGCAAACTGTCTTTGTAATCATATTTATTCTAGAATTGGTTTTCCAAATGCTTTTAGATCCAAATAATTGTAGATCTAAACATATATCTCAATAATAAGCCTATAGATTACAATTTAAATCTATGCTTTGCCACCATCTAAGTTTGAAGCTATAAATAGGTATACTTGATGTTTCTACTGTTAATAAAATATTGTTTGCCTATGATAAATTAATCTAAACCACTAAATATTGACCTACAATGCTTCAAATTCCATCTACAAACTAACAGCCACTATCAGTATTAACCGCTAGATGCCAAGGGCAGAAGGGGTCTGTAGCCATTAAAATAAAAGCATAATGACCAGTTGATGAACATGAACAAATACATCTACCTGCTATACCACCCAGATTGCACTATACTGTTGAGAGATTTACATTAGTTAAAAATACATTTACATATTCTCCATTGACCATCCCACACACACAAACCCTTTACAGTTTGAGGCGTCATACATACACACACAGATTAGTTTGTGATAGGCCTGTCTGTTAAAAAATGCTATTAGACTTTAATTCTTCAATCAGTATTAGAGTTTAAAATAAGGTACATAAAAGTAAAAAAAAAACAACTAATATGAATATTGGTATGTTATTTAGAAGTTTTTCAAAATGTTCAGTAATATGTTTATTACAAGACAGGTAGGTATCCAGCTCTGGATGGATATCATATTTTACTCTCCAGCCATATCCAGCTCTGGCTGAATATTAAAAAGTACTATCTGGTGCAACTCTACAGTAAAGTGACATAGGTAACATAAAGATAACACGTAGCCACAAAAGCTCTGACTGTGACAAAGATTACAAACTGGTTTCCTGTCAGATAATACTGATTCCCACTTCAATTCAGAAATCATAGGTAAATAAAAAAAAATAAATGTACATCTGAATACCTTATGTACAACCAATCCTGATCTCCGCATTGAATTGAACTGGAAGAGGCTTACTAAAACTTCAGAGTGATAGTGGTTATGTAGAGAAAAGTTGGCTCTATATGTGATGTCATGTACCAAACATCACTGGTTATCAATACTCAATTATTAGTTTATAGTTCCAAGCAGCAAGTACAACTAATAAAGCTGTGACAAAATTAGCCACTCCAGCATTGGTCTGCCAAGCTTAAGACACAGAATAAACAAAACTAATACCTTCTAACTCTAAATCCACCTTGTAAAGTTGTTAATGATTTTCTTCAAACTTTCAGTTAGAATACTATAGCAGTTAAGAAAATATATTTTGACTTGATCTGTATTAGATGGATATTTGAAGAGCTCTCCATACTTAACTAACTCTTATTTTTCTTGTTACTTTTTCAGAGCAGTACTGTACAAGATGCTACTTCATTCAGTAGTTTCCGAGCCTCTACAAGTATAGGGCCACAGTCTGACAGACTTTCTGCCATGAAATCTGCTTTCTATGTAAGCTGATGCTCAAGATGTTGAAATTATTTTAGTTGTAAATCATTAACATACCATATAATGTGTAAAAATGACTTATGACTGTGTGATTAAATTTTGATGCTATTTAAACTATTGCTATGTTTAGAAAATTTCTTATTGAAAGTGATTACATTTTCATTGTTCATACAAATGAACTGCATTATGATTGTTCAGAAAGTTGGCAACATTATAACTTAGACAGACTTAGATCCTCCTGTGCTGTTCAGCATGTTGGGCGGCAAGCTGTCTCAATAATATAGGTCTGTCGCTGGCAACATTTGAAGCCTCTTCCCACCTTGTGTCCTTTGCTCATGAAAGTTATAGGAGGATTTCCAGTTTGGGATTTTCTCCTATAGGCCTCCATGTCATTGCAACATTTGGTAAGCCCTATGCATAATTCATTCTGTCAAAGGGCATGTCCTGCAAAAATTCATGCAATGCTCTGTCATAACCTCCCAGTTTGGTAAAGGATCACTATATTTGAGATCGATCTCTGTAACTGACTCCTTAAAATTTGGCTTAGCCATTTTCGCTGAACAACATTTAGTCTTTTTTCAATTTCGGCAGATGACTTCCATGTCTGTCATGCATACCTTACTGCCTAATAGCTTGGCTTGTCCAAATAGGATGCAGCCTTTGGAACATTCTCCCTGCTTTTCCTATTTGGCATGCTATGTCATGGTAGGCATCTCCATCATTTGCTTTGAAGCTGCCAAGGTATGTGAACTTGTCCAACTCTTCAAGCTCTGATGTGTCAAGTCTGACATTATGACTACGGATTGAAAGTATCATTTCTTCTTCATTCTCATTTGACATGTGGGAGCATTCAGATCAGTTATCCTATATCTGAGATGAACTGCGCAGTGGTTTCCAGATCAGGCAGGTCTCCGTATAGTTTTTGTTCTATAGGAAGGTTTTTGGGCCAGAGTCTTGTTTGGGCCTCTTGATTTAGTATGCAGCTTTGAAGAACATGGTCAGCATTTTCTGGTGATGCTCCACAAGGGCAGGTTTTGCTCGTCCCAACTTTAAGCTTCCGGAACATATGTTGTCTCATTCTGTTGTGTCCGGTTCTGAGTCGAAAAATTAAGCGTTGGTCAAGTCCAGATAGCTTATAATTGGTGTCCTTTTTTCTTGTAGTTGGGATGTGAGCTGGTCCAATTTTCATTTATTCTACTCTATTATTTTCATCATTTCTTCTGGGTAGAGAGGGATTTTCATTTGTTTGTTCATTCTTCTGACTTTGGCCAGTATGTCTGCTGTTTCCATTGCCTTGTAATGCTGCTAGTTCCAGTGCTTGCCTTTCTGCTCTATGGCTGGTTTATTAGTGTAGTAGCTGCTAGTTCCAGTGCTTGCCTTTCTGCTCTATGGCTGGTTTATTAGTGTAGTAGCTGTTAGTTCCAGTGCTTGCCTTTCTGCTCTATGGCTGGTTTATTAGTGTAGTAGCTGCTAGTTCCAGTGCTTGCCTTTCTGCTCTATGGCTGGTTTATTAGTGTAGTAGTGCTAGTTCCAGTGCTTGCCTTTCTGCTCTATGGCTGGTTTATTAGTGTAGTAGCTGCTAGTTTCAGTGCTTGCCTTTCTGCTCTATGGCTGGTTTATTAGTGTAGTAGTTGCTAGTTCCAGTGCTTGCCTTTCTGCTTTATGGCTGGTTTATTAGTGTAGTAGCTGCTAGTTCCAGTGCTTGCCTTTCTGCTCTATGGCTGGTTTATTAGTGTAGTAGCTGCTAGTTCCAGTGCTTGCCTTTCTGCTCTATGGCTGGTTTATTAGTGTAGTAGTGCTAGTTCCAGTGCTTGCCTTTCTGCTCTCTGGCTGGTTTATTAGTGTAGTAGCTGCTAGTTCCAGTGCTTGCCTTTCTGCTTGATCGCTGGTTTATTAGTGTAGTAGTTGCTAGTTCCAGTGCTTGCCTTTCTGCTTTATGGCTGGTTTATTAGTGTAGTAGCTGCTAGTTCCAGTGCTTGCCTTTCTGCTCTATGGCTGGTTTATTAGTGTAGTAGCTGCTAGTTCCAGTGCTTGCCTTTCTGCTCTCTGGCTGGTTTATTAGTGTAGTAGCTGCTAGTTCCAGTGCTTGCCTTTCTGCTCTATGGCTGGTTTATTAGTGTAGTAGCTGCTAGTTCCAGTGCTTGCCTTTCTGCTCTATGGCTGGTTTATTAGTGTAGTAGTTGCTAGTTCCAGTGCTTGCCTTTCTGCTCTATGGCTGGTTTATTAGTGTAGTAGTTGCTAGTTCCAGTGCTTGCCTTTCTGCTCTATGGCTGGTTTATTAGTGTAGTAGTTGCTAGTTCCAGCGCTTGCCTTTCTGCTTTATGGCTGGTTTATTAGTGTAGTAGTTGCTAGTTCCAGTGCTTGCCTTTCTGCTCTCTGGCTGGTTTATTAGTGTAGTAGTTGCTAGTTCCAGTGCTTGCCTTTCTGCTTTATGGCTGGTTTATTAGTGTAGTAGCTGTTAGTTTCAGTGCTTGCCTTTCTGCTCTTTCGCTGGTTTATTAGTGTAGTAGTTGCTAGTTCCAGTGCTTGCCTTTCTGCTTTATGGCTGGTTTATTAGTGTAGTAGCTGCTAGTTCCAGTGCTTGCCTTTCTGCTCTATCGCTGGTTTATTAGTGTAGTAGTTGCTAGTTCCAGTGCTTGCCTTTCTGCTTTATGGCTGGTTTATTAGTGTAGTAGCTGTTAGTTCCAGTGATTGCCTTTCTGCTCTATGGCTGGTTTATTAGTGTAGTAGCTGCTAGTTCCAGTGCTTGCCTTTCTGCTCTATGGCTGGTTTATTAGTGTAGTAGCTGCTAGTTCCAGTGCTTGCCTTTCTGCTCTATGGCTGGTTTATTAGTGTAGTAGCTGCTAGTTCCAGTGCTTGCCTTTCTGCTCTATGGCTGGTTTATTAGTGTAGTAGTTGCTAGTTCCAGTGCTTGCCTTTCTGCTCTATGGCTGGTTTATTAGTGTAGTAGTTGCTAGTTCCAGTGCTTGCCTTTCTGCTCTATGGCTGGTTTATTAGTGTAGTAGTTGCTAGTTCCAGCGCTTGCCTTTCTGCTTTATGGCTGGTTTATTAGTGTAGTAGTTGCTAGTTCCAGTGCTTGCCTTTCTGCTCTCTGGCTGGTTTATTAGTGTAGTAGTTGCTAGTTCCAGTGCTTGCCTTTCTGCTTTATGGCTGGTTTATTAGTGTAGTAGCTGTTAGTTTCAGTGCTTGCCTTTCTGCTCTTTCGCTGGTTTATTAGTGTAGTAGTTGCTAGTTCCAGTGCTTGCCTTTCTGCTTTATGGCTGGTTTATTAGTGTAGTAGCTGCTAGTTCCAGTGCTTGCCTTTCTGCTCTATCGCTGGTTTATTAGTGTAGTAGTTGCTAGTTCCAGTGCTTGCCTTTCTGCTTTATGGCTGGTTTATTAGTGTAGTAGCTGTTAGTTCCAGTGATTGCCTTTCTGCTCTATGGCTGGTTTATTAGTGTAGTAGCTGCTAGTTCCAGTGCTTGCCTTTCTGCTCTATGGCTGGTTTATTAGTGTAGTAGTTGCTAGTTCCAGTGCTTGCCTTTCTGCTTTATGGCTGGTTTATTAGTGTAGTAGCTGCTAGTTCCAGTGCTTGCCTTTCTGCTCTATGGCTGGTTTATTAGTGTAGTAGTTGCTAGTTCCAGTGCTTGCCTTTCTGCTCTATGGCTGGTTTATTAGTGTAGTAGCTGCTAGTTCCAGTGCTTGCCTTTCTGCTCTATGGCTGGTTTATTAGTGTAGTAGCTGCTAGTTCCAGTGCTTGCCTTTCTGCTCTATGGCTGGTTTATTAGTATAGTAGCTGCTAGTTCCAGTGCTTGCCTTTCTGCTCTTTCGCTGGTTTATTAGTGTAGTAGTTGCTAGTTCCAGTGCTTGCCTTTCTGCTCTATGGCTGTCTGAGAGATCGCCAGTTGCAATTGATTTTTCCAGTCTTTCTCCATTGGGCCATTCGATTAGTATGCCAGCTCCTCCATTTGTGTTAGATTTTTGAGAGGATCCATCTGTGTTGACGCTGACCCATTGGTTGTTGGGGTAATGAGTTCTTAGAAAAGAGTTCAATAATTCCTTGAGCTCTGCTTGGTTGTGATTGGATATTTTTATTTTTGTAATTGTGTAGAAAAAAATCACATTATATAACTGTTTATTGAAAGTGACAATTTTATGACTGTTTTCCCCTTCAGTTCATTGATCAAGTTTATTTTTGTGTTTAAGGCTCAGTTCAAAAGTAACTTTGTATCAGCTGTTGAACAAGACAGATCTTCTAGTGAAGAAAACTATGCAGCAGCAGGTGGTGCATCTCAACTCAATTCCTCACTTCAGCCACAGATGATTCAACCATCAGGCATAGGTGGAGCTTCAAGGATGGGACTTGGGAGTGAAGGTTCAGCCAAGAAAAAGAAAAGGAGTAGATGGGACTAAGCCATTATCATACATTTTATTTGAAATCATCTAATTATTATTCACAGGAAAATAAATTCTCATTTGTTTTATTATCAGTGTTTTTATTGAAAGACAAGAGTGCTCGTCTTGTTTTTTTATTTATTTATTTAAAGTAATTTGTGTATAGACCTAAAAGATAATAATTATAAAACCAGTCATAATAATAATAATAAAAAAGAACTTTTAGAACCATATATATGTTATAGCCAAAATCTGAAGTGTGGCCATTTTGTAAATTGGCTGGCCATTTAGAGAAAGGTTTATGTGTGGCCAATATCTGATGTAGCCTACTTGAACTTAAAAGTGTATGTGCAACTTTGGCCGGCCACTTTGCAAAGCCAATACCCGATGTCTTAATGTCTGGTAACTGGCTTCACTATGGCGATAATTGTCAGTTCTTTTGCTGCATGGAAAGTTCTGACTTAGCTCTGTGCCTTCTTTTGATTAATCTGACTTTGTATTACTCCTTGGCTCATGTTTGTAAAGTATTCTTTATGCATGCTTTACAGTTAGAAGATAGCAACTGTTGAATAAAGCTGAAATAATTATATTAACTAGTACTAAATAACAAAATGGAAGTTCTTATACATACAATGAACATTGCCCGCTCCCTCTTGTTGACTTAGGTGGTTGTGAAGGTCTGTTCAGTCCCTAGAACGTAATGTACAAGACTCTCACCTCATTTGTTCTCTCTTTTTAAGAAAGAAATAAATCAATCAAAGAGTATTTTAACACTCAAAATGTAAGTACGAACATAATCTCTATTTCAATCCAAAAACATAACTAGTCACAGCAAACTAACTCTAATTTCACGTAACTATCATTTAACCCCCTTATTATTCCAGTGAACCTACTGACCAGAATTGAGGGTCAATAACTGGGGTCAAGTAAAACTCCAAATTTAGCCCTCACACTTTAATAATAAACAAACCCCCCACCCCCGCCTTTTTTTTCTAAAAGGCTTCAGTTAAAATAGTTGTACGCGGCTCACCCCACACCATGGTACCTCAAGTAGACAGTCATGTTTGCCAGGTCGCACATATAAACCAAACCAAAAAAAAAAAAAGGAATAAGAAGGGTGGTATCGTTTGTAAATTCTCCACATTGAATACTAATCCAAAATGAAACAAGGTAACAAAGACAGTTTATGTGGAAACACAAACTGAAAATCGGCCCCCGAAGTTGTGCACCCAAGCAGGTAAAAATGCAGGTATCAATATTTTCAGAAAGAACATCAGAATTAAATTCGATCAAGACAAATGACAGAGAAGAATGGAGAAAGAAGGTTCACAGATCTTGTGTGGTGCCCCATCGGTCCAGCAACCAAAGGATAGGTGAATGTGAAGTTAAATGTGAACCTGGCCAGATGTCTTATAATGAATAACGGTACCGGTATCTAATTGCTTTGTAAATGATCAATCTCTAGATCCTCAAAAAAAAAAAAAAAATTCTTAATGAGTACTGTTGCTAATTGCAGTTCAAGCGATAATATGAAAAATTACTTATTAATTGTTGTTTTATATTATGTCCAACTTATTTATATGCATACTAAATAGATTTTTTTCTCTTTAAAAAAGGTAAACATTTTTGTCGTGTAAATGTAGTAGTTACTTACTTAATTTAGCAATACAAATGTAAAAAGAAAAAAAAATTGACAAAAAATCAAAAACCGTTTGCATAAATGTGTTAAAAATATGTCAGACAGTTGTCTCCCCTACTAAAAAGCTTCCAGTGTTTGTTACTATTAATATTGAATAGTTGTAAAAGTGTTGTAGGCTATATTTAAGAAAAAAAAAACTGCTTGCATTAGTGTTTTGTTTTGTTTTACATATTTCGGATGTTCCTTCAGAGTTGAAGATAGTTTACTTCCTAGTCCAAACCTCCCGCAGGACGACGGGGGATGGGAGCAGGCAGGGTTTGAACCCGGGACCATCGATAAATCCAAACGACAGTCCAGCGCGCAAACCGCACGACCAGGCAGCCATTAGTGATTTAAAAAAAATTGATTTTTCGCTTTTAGAAAAGAAAAAGTAGCCGTTGCATCATAACTTTGAATGGACTAAAATATTATGATGTCGGATTTTCATTGTCTTTACTGGTTTACGAGATCGAAACGGGACAGACGGACAGACATTTCACACAAAACTAGTAGCGTATTTTCCCCTTTCGGAGGCCGCTAAAAAGAATCATCAATCCAAAAGTATTTACACAAATACACATCTGCGAGGCCCAATAAATAAATAGTCATGAAAACTACACTTCCTAACTATTTAGGTCTACTCTCATAGTAAACACTCTAAAAAGGTAGCCGAAATACACTCTCTCCTCTTGGAAGCCTACGCGAAGAACTAGTTACAAAATATGAGCAAACAAAATGCGAAAGTATTCAAAAGATTTCAGAGCGATTTCACATCTCTGTCTGTCTGTCTGTCTCTCGTATGTACTAGCTCATAACACATCTCTCTCTCTCGTATTTACTTTCTTCAAGAAAGTATGTGAAGCTAAACAGTGTCAAAATTTTAGGTCATCCAAAAAAGATCCCCCCAAAAAAACAATCTCTTTCATATACAAATGCAGCTCAGTAACTCCCCCTTCATAAGTTACCGTACTCAGTAACTCCCACTTCATAAGTTACCGTACTCAGTAACTCCCACTTCATAAGTTACCGTACTCAGTAACTCCCACTTCGTAAGTTACACAGTAACTCCCACTTCATAAGTTACTTAGTAGCTCCCACTTCATAAGTTACACAGTAACTCCCACTTCATAAGTTACACAGTAACTCCCACTTCATAAGTTACACAGTAACTCCCACTTCATAAGTTACACAGTAACTCCCACTTCATAAGTTACTTAGTAACTCCCACTTCATAAGTTACTTAGTAACTCCCGCTTCATAAGTTACACAGTAACTCCCACTTCATAAGTTACTCAGTAACTCCCACTTTATAAGTTACTCAGTAACTCCCACTTTATAAGTTACTCAGTAACTCCCACTTCATAAGTTACTTAGTAACTCCCACTTCATAAGTTACACAGTAACTCCCACTTCATAAGTTACTTAGTAACTCCCACTTCATAAGTTACTTAGTAACTCCCACTTCATAAGTTACACAGTAACTCCCACTTCATAAGTTACTTAGTAACTCCCACTTCATAAGTTACACAGTAACTCCCACTTCAAAAGTTACACAGTAACTTCCACTTCATAAGTTACACAGTAACTCCCACTTCATAAGTTACACAGTAACTCCCACTTCATAAGTTACACAGTAACTCCCACTTCATAAGTTACTTAGTAACTCCCACTTCATAAGTTACTTAGTAACTCCCACTTCATAAGTTACACAGTAACTCCCACTTCATAAGTTACTCAGTAACTCCCACTTTATAAGTTACTCAGTAACTCCCACTTTATAAGTTACTCAGTAACTCCCACTTCATAAGTTACTTAGTAACTCCCACTTCATAAGTTACACAGTAACTCCCACTTCATAAGTTACTTAGTAACTCCCACTTCATAAGTTACTTAGTAACTCCCACTTCATAAGTTACACAGTAACTCCCACTTCATAAGTTACTTAGTAACTCCCACTTCATAAGTTACACAGTAACTCCCACTTCAAAAGTTACACAGTAACTCCCACTTCATAAGTTACACAGTAACTCCCACTTCATAAGTTACACAGTAACTCCCACTTCATAAGTTACACAGTAACTCCCACTTCATAAGTTACTTAGTAACTCCCACTTCATAAGTTACACAGTAACTCCCACTTCATAAGTTACTCAGTAACTCCCACTTTATAAGTTACTCAGTAACTCCCACTTCATAAGTTACTTAGTAACTCCCACTTCATAAGTTACACAGTAACTCCCACTTCATAAGTTACTTAGTAACTCCCACTTCATAAGTTACTTAGTAACTCCCACTTCATAAGTTACTTAGTAACTCCCACTTCATAAGTTACACAGTAACTCCCACTTCAAAAGTTATTTAGTAACTCCCACTTCATAAGTTACACAGTAACTCCCACTTCAAAAGTTACACAGTAACTCCCACTTCATAAGTTACACAGTAACTCCCACTTCATAAGTTACTTAGTAACTCCCACTTCATAAGTTACTTAGTAACTCCCACTTCATAAGTTACTTAGTAACTCCCACTTCATAAGTTACTTAGTAACTCCCACTTCATAAGTTACTTAGTAACTCCCACTTCATAAGTTACTTAGTAACTCCCACTTCATAAGTTACTTAGTAACTCCCACTTCATAAGTTACTTAGTAACTCCCACTTCATAAGTTACTTAGCCTGAAAGAAAGAAACGTATGTGAATATATGACAACATTTCCTACTGACAATACAACATGAACACGATTTGATTCAATACCTGTGGAGCAAATTCTACGCATACATCCATCCTATACTGGGCAGCAACATTCCAGCTCCCAATCCTGTAGAACAGAACTAAAAATAACAAGTTTGAACGTCTTGATAAAACAAGTCCGGTCTGTATTTACTGAGTAGAAGAAAGACTCCTTGAAAATTTAAGGGCACAACATGTGCCAAAAAAGAAAATACACCCCAAATCTCCCGCGGCGAGTAGTGTTCGAACCCGGTAGCCATCATCATCGTTCTGGGAGGCGCATATACTGCCAGACACCATGGACCTTTGGACACTGTCGAAAGCTTCTCACAGTACCGTACACTGCATGAATAGCAGATCCAAATAGCAGGTAGGTTTTGATTTCTTTCGTGACGCAGTTGTCTGTACCCTTTCAATCTCTAAATGCATCTAAAACTATTTTTTTTTGGTTATGTTTACTTAATGGCCCTAAGTAATGCTCTTTGGAAACATGTCCACATTCTTTTAGGGCATCGTGTCTTGAAAGGATTCTTCAGCATCGACCAGTGGCTTAGCTAAGGTGGGGGGGAGGAATTTGAAGATCCCCCGGGCCCCCACTTGAGGGGGGGCCCCCAAATGAGTGGCCTATAAAACTTAGTGTTCCTGTTGTATGTATTTCACACAGTATTAACTTTTTCCGTGCGGGGTTACTCTCAATTTCAAGGAGTAACTTCCATAGCGCTGACTAGTGCGTGTTGCTCTCAGAAAGTAACTTGGTATATAGGATAGTTTATTTCATCATCCTTATCATTTAAGAAGAAACCTGATAAGAGCTCTGAAAACAAAGGAGACAATGAACGTGTCGAAGAAAAGTATCACTATTCAGATAATTCATACAAAGATACAGCAGTCGAAAAAGTGAAAATGTCTCTTGATGAGAGAAGTAGTGCTGAAGAAACTCCAGGGGAATACCCTTTTACTACAGTCAGAGAAAACATCTGAAGTAAGTGATACAGATGATGAGTCAAGTGATGGTCTTCCAAATTCACTTTCTCCAGAAGTGTAAGAAGCTTTAATTAAGTACATAGACTTCGGATATATCCAGCCTGGAAATTTATCTGAGGAACTGCGAGCAAAATTCTGTTAAAGGATAGCTTATTTTTCCAAAACAAAGATGAATAGTATTTGTTTCCAATAGAGTTTACCCCAAATAAATCACGAAGTTTGACATCATGGTTCACTAAAAAGCTTCCGACAAGAGAAATTTGCAGATGATGAGAAACTGACGAAACGGATCACCCAATCCATCGAAAAATCAAAAGAAGGTAGTGCATGCTATGGATTTCCTGTAATCAAAACAACCAGAAGAAAGAAAAGACTTAGACATGCAATTCAAACGTGTTGCTACAGAACTGCTAGACAGACTTCATATGGACGACAGATTCCAAAGGCTGGAAAACCATGTGGACACCTTTAGGTTTCTTCTTGAACCAAGACACCTCTTGGAGTCTATGGAGGATAAACTGTGTTACTTTTTTCTGTTTGATGAAATACAGGCAAATCGCTTGTTCAATGATGTCATTGAAACACGAGCACTTTTCATCAACAAACCAGTGCCACAATCACTAATTAACATATTGACGAAGCTGGTTTCATATGGTAATGATGTGTGCTCAAACCTTGGAATATCCATTCGAATACTGCTAACTCAGGCCACTCCAATAGCGTCATGTGAGAGATCATTCTCAAAGCTCAAGTTAATCAAAAACTATCTCAGGAGCACACAGACGCAAGAAAGGCTTAGCAGCATGGCTTCAATGTAAGTGGAGTCACAAATACTAGACACTATCGATGTAGATGATGTTATAGATGCCTTTGCTGCACAGAAAGCACGACGTGAAGCGATATGAATTGAGATTTGTCACTTGTGAATTATTTAGCTAATAAACAACAGTATTATTCATTAAAAGAGTCTTAATGATTATTTCTTGTTAATGTTGCCGATATACTGTACCAATTTGAATATAGGGTTTAAGTTATATTTATATATTAAGTACATTATCTCATGTCATGATGTCGAATGTCAAAATGCAAGGGGCCCTCAAATAGGTCAATCCCCCCGGGCCCCTTGCTACGCCCCTGGCACCGACTCTGAAGTCAGTCTTAGACGTTCTAGCACCACGATTTTTGTTCCCTCTTAAAGGAGATTTTTGAGAGGACTTAGAAACTTCCTCCAAGAAAGCATGTGCCTGTGCTTTGGACTTAGAAACTAGGACATTCCATTTGATCGTGTCTCAACCGCAGCGTTACTAATTGTTTAGGTAGAATAGAGTCGCTCCTCTTTATACATCTCGTAGACTATTAAAATGCCTCTCTTCTCAGGAGCCACTCATCTTATCTTACAAAATAAAAAGAAGATGATTACGTCCTGCGCGTCATGCATTTAGTCATGCATATTAATCAAAGACCTAAATTCTGCTGGTTAGCTCAGGCAACCCATTCCATTTTCTAATAACACTAGGGAAGAAGGGGCATTTGTACAAATTTGTCCTAGCATATGGAACGAGGAATGTGCCTTTATCTTTGTGTCTTTCTGAGTATTTTATAAGCGGCCCCCGTAAGGGGAAAGCCGCTATTTAGGTTTGTGCAAAATGTCCGTCTGTCCCACTCAGATTTCGAAAACTAGAAGAGAAATGAAAAATATTATTTCATCATGCGATGCGGCTTGAAAAGTTTAGGTGGAACGGCTACTTTTGGTTTTCTAAAAGCAAACCGTTTAATTTATAAAATTAATTATGCAAGCGAATTTTTCATAAAAATACACAATTCTAAATTAATTACGTAAATGTAAGCTGTGGAGCAGCTAGGGTGGGGGGAGGAGAGGGGATTTAGAAATGGGCCCCAAATGAGTGTTTTTTTTACATTAAAAATTAAATATTGCGCAAAATGCAGGGGGCCCCAAAGAGGCCAAGATCCCTGGGCCCCCAAACGATGCGAAATTCCTAGCTACGCCCATGAATGTAAGGGAGGCAATGTTACAATATGTTAACAAAGAAAAATAAATTTTTGTGTATTTTCAGTATCACTAAGTCAAATATATTTATACAATGTACAAGAAATGTTCACAACAAATATTAGTTAAATTAAAGGTGTTTTTTTCTGGTCAAATAGCTGCTAAAATTAAAAGAAAACATTTATGTTTGTTTATAAAAGCTAAGAGTGTACTTTGTATGTAAATATCACGCACATTTTTTTAAAATGTGTCTGGCCAACCAGTCATAATTACTTCCAGAAGCATTGAAAGTTCCTTGCTTGTACAGTCTTGAATTTCCCTGTATTTCGAATCACTTACAGAGATCATATGCACTGAACCATCTGTAATTCACACGTCTGTGTATCAGTATTTGGTAGATGTGCACGAGAAAGTGTATCGGAGATAAACATTTCTTTGCTTTTTCTGTAACAGACTTTCAGATCATACCACTGTAGTCTTAATAACATCTTCTGTATTCTCATTGGTGCTGACAATAGAGGTTTCTTGAAGATTTGCTCCAGAGGTTTGTGATCGTTATAAACTGTTACTTCCTTACCAAATATGTAGCAGTGAAATTTTCTTGTACCATACACAATTGAGAGCATTTCTTTCTCAATCTGAGCATATGCCAAAAGTGGAGGGTTTGTACAAAGATGTTTCAATTCTTCAAAACTCTTGTTTTGTTCATGATTCCATTTAAATTCTACATCATCTTTAAGAAGCTTTCGTATTAAAGCATCCGCTTGACTTAGATTAGGAATAAATTTTGCTAGGTACTGAATTAAACCTAGAAATCTTCTGATTCCATCTTTGTCTTGAGGAGCTGGCATGTCTATAATTGCCTTTATCTTTGCTGGACCTGGTTCTAAACCTTTCTCTGAACCTTATCTTGCACTTGTAATAGTTCAGCCTTACATTATAGGCCTACTCCATTGCTCTTTGCATGACTTGTTTCAAAATGTGATTATGATGCTCAACATCTCTACCAGCTACTAGAATGTCGTCTATGATGACATATGCTCCTTCAATACCTTGAAGCATTTCATCCATAATTCTTAGGTAAATTTCTGGCGCTGATTTGATTCCAAAAGGTAATCGTAACCATCTATATCTTCCCAGAGGTGTGTTGAAAGTTGTGAGAAAAGAAGATTCACGTTCAAGCTTTATTTGCATAAACCCTTTGACTTGGCATCGAGAACTGAGAATATCTTCAAATCTGGAATATTAGTGATCACATCTTCAATAGTTTTCATCGGGTGATTTACCCGTCTGATTGCTTTGAGATCTTTTGGATCAATACATTCATTCCTGAACGAAACAACCATGGAGCTAACCCATTCAGTATAGGTTCATGTACTGGAGTAATAAATCCATCAGCTTGCATTTCTTTAAGTTTTTCTTCAACTTCATTGCGTAGCGACTTGGTGGATGGATAACTCCTTTAGCATTTTCCTGTAACTGAATCTTGTATTCTCCTGGCCTATAGTGTTCCAGTTGTTTTCACCATTTCAGGAAATTCTCTTTGTAACTCGTCTTCTGCCTTGGATTCTATGCTGTCTATCCGTTCTAGTAGTCCTAAACATTCTGCAACATTTTTTTGGAACGGCAAATGAATCTTTGAAACATTATAATACTTTTTACCTTCACGTCTTGAATATTCCTTGGCATAGGCGCCTGAAACTCTCTTTGTAATCTTGTTAGATTTTGTTTTTGTATTTGAAGATATGGTTCAGTGTTTTATGAATAATTGCTACTTTACTTTTGAGTCTTCCCTCCTGAAGGCTTTCTAAATTTAGTGATTTTACTAAAGGTGTTACTTTAGTCAAATGTGAATATTCGTTTGTTATTAATCTCACTGCTCTATTTTGAGTCTGTTCCTGTTTCTTAATGTTTTCTTGAGTTGAGGGGTCTCAAACAGGATGCATATTCTATTATTGGCCTAACCAATGTTAAATAACATTTTATTTTTATTTGATTTATAGAAATTTCTTTTTATAAATCCTAATAATTTGTTTGATTTTTTATAGTTTCATTAATATGGGGATTCCATGACAGTTTTTCATTTATTATATAACACATAGGTATTTTGCGTTTTTAGTCTGTGTTACTGGTTTATCTGAATAAGATAAGTGGAAATATTTTTTTTACTCTTAATAACTGACACTTTTCTGGGTAGAAAGACATGCTTCAATTTGATTCTCATTTCTGAAATTCATCTAATTCCCTGTGTAAAATTTTTGTATCTTGTGTTGTTTTTATTGTTCTATATATTATGCAATCGTCTGCTAATAATCTGACATTTGTTCCTGAACTAATGCAATTTGGTAAATCATTTATGTAAATAAAAAATAGTAATGGACCTAAGATGATGCAGCTATTGTGGCTGATTCTGATATTCAGCTTCAGTCCCTGGTTTACCAACTATCTGCTGCTTGCCAGGAGCTCGGCTTAAATATTAGTCAAAGCAAGACTACATATACTAGGTGTGACAAGTCAAAAACTCGCTGTCAGAGTCACTCAATTTTATCACAGCATTAATTATTATTTTTCATCATTTATTTATTCTATTTTAATTATTTCTCCATCCTACCCCTAAATTATTCACCCGCCACACCTTTTCCTCTCTACCAGGCTAGACTTAGTTGACCACATTGGAGATAGCTAAGGCGCGTCCTTTCATTTATCTGCCCTTGACCGGGGCAAAGATAGACACGTTCTCTTTAGTCTTATCCGCGGATGTCCGCCGCGATTGACCCCCCCCCCCCTTTGGGTGGAATATAGGTCACTCTTCCCCCCACGTCTCTCTTTGATCTAAGAGATTACACGGGTCAATACACCGCGTGGTATTCCAAGGTGTGACTCTTGTCGGACTTCACCCACGTGTAAGCTAATTCTTAGCCTAGGACATTTCCTGTGTCCCACATTTCCCAGGCATATATAAAGTGAATTAAATCAGGCCAGGCTCTCTTTCATTCTCATACGAGCTGAGCTATCGAGTCTGGACTATATCACTTATTCTTTCTCCTAGAGGAATACCTGGTGGTAAGCCGAACTTAATCACAAGTTCCATCTTAATTACTCTGTGTACATTTCAATTGGATTTTTATCATGTGTATTTTGCTTAGTTCATTTATATTTAATTAATGCATTGTGTATTTCTCACTGGCGTAAGTAGAAAACATAAACATGTCCTATATATTTAATTATGGACCGCATTAATCTATTAATGCTACGTTGCTCAATTGATCGTTGATGCAACCATGTATATATTTGTACATCTTATTTTACTTCCTATATCTCGGTTAAACGCCTTGATAATTTTACTAGCGCACTGATACTGCGTCTAGAAAAGAGATACGAGTTATCTCCCCTGTATTGAATTATCTCCACTTTACTCATTTTACTCTTATAAGAGTTACCCCGCTTGAACGGACACACTCTACATTCAAGCACGCTCCATTGTTCTCGACCCACGGTCCTATGTAAATAAATCGTCTGGGTCGCTGACCACCGCCCCCCCCCCTTCTTTCTCTATCCACCTGTGTTGTTTATTTGAGATTATTATTTCCCCTGCTATGTACATTTTTATATTATTACTTTCCCTTTTATGTACATTTTTATATTGCTACTATCAGCCATCTATTATTCCAAACCCCATTTGTCATCTTCTCCCAATTATGCTCTAAAGCAATTTTACCAATCTGACGAATGCACCTCAGTCGAGGGCATCGATAAGATGCATGAGAGACATGTCCTAACTTGTCTTTATTTATCCGCAGCCTCCCTCAGGTGTCTGCCTATTTATTGGCTATTTGCTGTTCAGTGTCTACTCGACGCCACTCAACTATTGCCTATTGCCTATTTATCGGATTACTTACCTACCTATTTGCCTACTGGCCTATCTATGTGCTTAGTGCTAATCAGCGCTGCACTTGCCTAGTTGCTATCAAGAATCACCTATTGCCTAGTTACTGGATCAACGATCCATTTACCTGCAGTTGTGCTTAGTGCTATTCAGCGCTGCATTTGCCTACTGAGATCTACTCAACTCTACTACTTGGCGCTATCGGCATTGCCCGCCTATTCGACAGCCCACCTGTCAAGCTATTAGGTGCGACGTCCCTATAGACCAGATCTGTGTGAGACGTCATAGCTACGCCAACCCTCTGCAACTCACTGGACATATCCTGTCAACTACGCTGCCCACGGCAGATCAGCTCTGCCCGCAGTAACCTTGTGCCCACGGTATCCGGCCACCCGCCATACTGTGCCCACTACAGATACTAGAACTTGGGACTGAGACTCCACAAGAACTATATCGCTGGCGTCCCTCTATCCGCTAGAGCGCCACCTCCAGCTGCAGAACCTCAAGCCAGGACACAGCCAGCTGCGACATCAACAGGACAACCAGCTAAGTCAGAGGACAAAGTGACATACTCTCTTATTATGTGCAAGAGTGATGATTAAACATAGAATATACTAGAGATAGATGCAAACCCTCCCCCTTTTTATTATTATATGTATATTTATGTAAATAAATATCCTTTATTTTAACTTTTGTATCTACCTTTCATTGCTTTGTCTCGTTGCGTGTCTGCTCCCGATTCATATGCTGATAAGTGGGGGTGTGATAGCATCAAAAATAATCATCCCCTAGACATAACACGTGCCAAACACACGTCACATTTCCCCACCTGTCACACTAGGCCAGAACACAAATACTGCACCTCAAGTAAACATTAATGGCCAGCCACTAGAAATTGTTGATCATTTTTGCTATCTCGGCTCCATCATATCCAACAATACTATACTGGATAAAGGCGTTAACAACAGGATAGCCAAAGCAATGGTCACCATGTCACGTTGCAGAAAAGAGTGTGGGATAACATATTGCTGACTAACAATACTAAAGCCCTAGTCTACCTGTGTGTAGAGCACTTTACTATACGGAAGTGAAACATGGTCAACCTACTCATGGCAGGAAAAATAGCTGAATGTCTTCCACCTCCGATGCCTAAGGCGGTTCTTTAAAATAAGGTGGCAAGATAAAATAATCACAAAGAGCAGGGTGCCACGACATCCGCTCTGTTATCAGCAGCAGACGCGTTGGCTGGCTTGGCTACATTAGTAGAATGCCAGTAGGTCGACTTCCACAGGACATCCTGTATGGCGATCTAATAGAAGGCTGGTCGCCCACTTTTACGGTAGGCCTATACGGATGTATGCAAACGCGACACTAGCAGCTGGGAAAAAGTAGCACTGGATAGATACACATGGAGAGAGAGCATAAAGCAAGGGTCTCGGATTGAACAAAAGCAGAAAGAAGGGTGAAAATGCAACGGCGCCTGGTACATATGCCCAACCTGCGATCGCAGCTGTGTATTAAGGATTGGCCTCTTTAGTCATACAAGAAGATGCAAAGGGAAATGATCATCTTTGAAGACGTAAAAATGCCAAAATGCCACAGTCAGGGGCGGACTGGCTATATGGGCAAACGGGCAAATGCCCGGTGGGCCGGTCTGGTCGCGACCAAAGAAAAAAAATTCAATGCAGAAAAGTTTTTTTAAAAAATGACAGCAGCAAGACACAAAGGCCCGAACAAGTTTTCTTGTTGTTGTTGTTTTTTTTAATTCTTATTACAATTAATTTTGTTTGAAAATTCAACAGGAATATAATTTTAAGAATTACACTATACACTGTACGTATTATCATTTGTAAAACGTTAGACCGTACTTTCTGCTGTGCACTAGCGGCATGGCCTTCAACACACTAGCGGATCCAGAACTTTGGAGTGGGGGGGGGGGCGATTTTTTTCCAAACCTTAATCCTAACGCCCAGTAAACCCTAACCCTATGCATAAACGTGTGTACAGAACACACACGCACATACACACATATATATATATATATATATATATATATATATATATATATATATATATATATATATATATATATGAGAATTTTAAAAAGCAGCATTTCTCAACCTTCGGCGAAAAAGTGGGGCAACGCTATAAGGTTCCCTAGTGGGGTTTGGGGCAAAGCCCCGACGACAAAAACGTTTTCTTGCATTCTTCACAAAAGAAACGCATTCTCCTGACATCTACAGCTCATCATTCATCAATGAAGTTCGGGGCGAAGCCCCGACGACAAAAGCATTTTCTTGTATTCTCCTGACATCTAAAGCTTATTATTCATCAATGGAGTTCGGGGCGAAGCCCCGACGACAAAAGCGTTTTCTTGCATTCTTCACTGCAGAAACGCATTCTCCTGACATCTAAAGCTTATTATTCATCAATGGAGTTCGGGGCGAAGCCCCGACGACAAAAGCGTTTTCTTGCATTCTTCACTGCAGAAACGCATTCTCCTGACATCCACAGCTCATCATTCATTAATGAAGTTCGGGGCGAAGCCCCGACGCTAAAAGCATTTTCTTGTATTCTTTACTGCAGAAACGCATTCTCCTGATATCTACGCTTATTATTCATCAATGGAGTTCGGGGCGAAGCCCCGACGCCAAAAGCGTTTTCTTGCATTCTTCACTGCAGAAACGCATTTTCCTGACATCTACAGCTCATTATTCATCAATGGAGTTCGGGGCGAAGCCCGAAAGGACAAAAGCGTTTTCTTGCATTCTTCACTGCAGAAACGCATTTTCCTGACATCTACAGCTCATTATTCATCAATGGAGATCGGGGCGAAGCCCCGACGCCAAAAGCGTTTTCTGGCATTTTTCACTGCAGAAACGCATTTTCCTGACCTAAAGCTCATTATTCATACTATTAAAAAAAGGACCTTTTGAATAATATTGTACTTGAAAGATATTCTAATATGAATTTATAGGCCCTTAATACATTGCAAATAAAACCGATTTGTTCCTTGAAAAGATAAGATACCCCACATATTTAGATTTTGGCTTTGAGGATCGCCGCCGAAAAAAAATTATTCGATAAATAATATTCAAATAACATTGTAGTATAAGTTGTGAGTTATAGTCCCAAATTTATTTAACTAGAAAAATATCCGATTGAGTAAAGGTTTGGAAAAGTCGACTATAAATGTATCATTTTCGGTTTAGAACTCATCTCAATCATGATTCTTATACTGAAAAATTTCGTTTGAATTCTAACTTTTCCAATGCAAAGTCTTTCTTAAAATAATTATGATAAATTCATGTGAAATTACATAAACTCTGGAAATGGGAGGGGCGGTAGAATGAAAACGATTAATCCTCGCTCCTTTAATAATTTCTGCTAAAGATTGCATTTGGCATTAAAGAATTAAAAAAAAAAGTAGGGCGACTCGATATAAGAATTTAATTTATAGTATATATAAATTATATTAGTGGGAGATTTTTTTACATTTTGTAATATCTAAACTATAATAATAAAAGAAAAAGTATTGGTTTGTCCAATGGGGGAAATGCAATTGCATATATCGCCCTTCCCACCTGGTGCAACCTTTTTTCATTTAAATTTACTAATGATAAAATTTGAGATTAGAGTATGGTACGACATAATATACAATGGGTTCACATATCAATACGTAGTTTATATTATATAGATATTCAATTAATTTTATTCACAAACTATGATTCTCCATAAAAATAGGACCGCCCCCCCCCCACACTCAGAGGGCTAGAGTGGGAAGGGCAGTACATGCAATCGCCCTCCCCCCAACCCCACCGAATCGACCAAGATACCAGAAAGGGAGCGACATAATATACAATTTATAGATTAATTCAACTAATTTTGTTCACAAACTATGATTTCTCCATAAAAATAGGACCGCCCCCCCCCACTCAGAGGGCTAGAGTGGGAAGAGCAGTACATGCAATCGCCCTCCCCCCAACCCCACCGAATCGACCAAGATACCAGAAAGGTAGCGACATAATATAAAATTTATAGATTAATTCAACTAATTTTGTTCACAAACTATGATTTCTCCATAAAAATAGGACCGCCCCCCCCCACTCAGAGGGCTAGAGTGGGAAGGGCAGTACATGCAATCGCCCTCCCCCCAACCCCACCGAATCGACCAAGATACCAGAAAGGGAGCGACATAATATAAAATTTATAGATTAATTCAACTAATTTTGTTCACAAACTATGATTTCTCCATAAAAGTAGGACCGCCCCCCTTCCACTCAAATGGTTTAGGTGGGAAGGGCAGTAGAGGTATTCGCCCCCCCCCACCCCCAAACGGTAAACAGGGAACGACATAATATAAAGATCGGTTAAAATATCAATAACAAGTTTTAATCATATAGATATTTAATTGATTCTGTTAGCAAGCTGTGATTTCTACTAATAAATTGGACCGCCCCCCCCCCCCACTCGAAAGTGTATGGGGGGAGGGGGCGGGATTGATACCATTGCCCCCTCCCGACCCCACCAAATCGGTCAACATACTAGAGGAGGGGGCGAAATAATAAAAAAAATAGGTTGAAATATAAATAATTAGTATATATTATTAACATAAGTAATAAATTTGTATACAAATTGTGTGAATTCTATACTAAAATTCGTCCGCCCCCCCCCCGCGGGGGGGGGGGTTCGGCCGAGTGGGGGGGGCGATCGCCCCTACCGCCCCCCCCCTGGATCCGCCAGTGCACTTCAACACTACTTTGATGTCTTCGAGACTGTGTTTGGCCTGATCATTTTGCTGGTCGGCATGGGCCTTTGATGGCACTCCTATTTTTGTTTTACTCCTTCCCTCACTCGTTTTTTAATGGTTTCATTGAAAATTAACGAAAAAGAGGGATGGGAGAGGTTAATTAAGTTAGAAAACATTGATATAACGCGGCAAAAGGGGAGACAATTAGCTCTTGAACAAGACTTAATAGAAGTTAACTTTAACACATACACACAGCCGCGAAATTGCAAACGACCCAACTTATTCATATCTCAATATGGGTATACAGTTCTACTTTCTGCGGTTTGAAAAGAAAAAGTAAGTTTCTTGTTGTTTATTTGTAATAACATAGATCTAAAAATACTACACTTAAGGCTTACAAAAAAAAAAAAAATTATTTAATTAAAACATAAATCAATATTATACCGATAGGATTAATTGCAAACTTATGCTTCGTATGAAGTCATTAATAATGAAAATTATTATAATAATAGCGCTGTCACATCCGACATTTAATTAAAGGAGATTTAGAATCATTTATATTTTAAATAATATATTCATATACAAATCGCGTTTTTGAGAATGTACTAGGACGAAGCAAGAGCTTTTCACATTTAGAAGTACGTCTCTAACCGTCCTGCTTTTTCTTATCTTTTAAAGAAATATATATAGATCTATCTATCTATCTATATCATGGGCGTAGCCAGGATTTTTTTCGGGAGGGGGGGTTTGGGGGGGGGTCGGAAAAAAATATATACATATGTGTGTGTGTGCGTGTACATAATTAATCTTTATTACATTCTGACCCTTTCGGAAGACGTTTAATGTGCCCTAGAATAGGTTCTTCCTGGAATTAGTGAAAATCCTGTAGACTCCCCGCCCTTGCTAGCAAGGGGGTCTGGGGGAGCACTGCGCGGGGCGAAGCCCCGCCGCCGAGCACTATTTCTGGTATTGAAAGCCAACAAAATGCATATTCTGAGGTATCTACAGTGCATTATCTTGCTATTAAAAAGTTTTATTTCAAAAACCTAATGTGCTATTCTCACTGACTTAGACCCTCTCGTGCTGTTCGGCACATTTTTCGGCAAGCTGTTTCCGCAACTCTTATTTTGCGTAATTCATTTTGTCGGAGAACATGTCCCGCAAAACCTCATGCGACGCTCTGTCACAACCTTACTAGGGGTTCGACTCCCAGTTCGGCATATGATTTCTTTGATTTAGACCCGATCTCTATAACTGACTCCTAAAATCTGTCTTAGCCATCTTTGTTGAGCCTTATTAAGTGTTTTTCAATTTCGGCAGATGACTATTCACACTTTATTTATGAAGCCCAGCCACTTGTAGAAATGTGTAACCTCTCATGACTACGCTCTTGGAATTACATGCCTATATTTCGCTTTAGATTTTATATCGAAAAGGAAAGTTTTATCGTCGAAATCATCTGTTGAGGGGTTTTAAAATAAAATCTCTGGAGTTTTTTTTTTTTTTTTAAATTCAAAACCCCATTTAGCTACGATTGACACGTGAAATGCGTAGGACCTAATTATTTTTTTTTTCTTTTGAAGAAACGTCTGTAATCTATAAGTAATACCAAAACGTTTGAAACTCATTAAAGCTGCTATTGTAGTGTTTATAGTTTTCAAACTACATATATGTATAAATAGAATACAGTATGTAAGCCTACATCCAGTTTTCGATGCGTTATCAAACTTTATATATTTTGAATAGAATTAGGCTTACACCTATGATAAAACACATGGGCGTAGCCGAGAGGGGAGGAGTTCAAACCATCACTGGCCTCAGATCTCATTGTCTGAAAGGGAAACTTTACTTACTTCCTCAGTGCAGCCAACTTAAGCAAACTACAGTCACCAAATTTCATGAGCGTAGCCAAAAGGGTTTTTTTAATTTCCCTCCCCCCCCCCCCCCCCCCAATACAAAACTAAAGCATTTACCATTTTCTACCAGTCGCTGGACTCCAGTAAATAGAAGGTTTAGTTTTTTTTTTTAGCGGAAGAGTAGCAGGCTAATTGCACTGTAGATACCTCAAAATATGCATTTTTTAAAGCTTAAAAATAAAGGAAATAATGCTGGACCCCACTGGGGAGCTTACGGCGCTCCCCCAGACTCCCTAGCTGTCCCTTGGCGGTGTGTACTGCCTTTCACTAATTATAGGAAGAGAGTATTCTAGGGTAAAAACAACGTTTAAAAGAATGAAAGATAAGAATGTAATGAAGATTAATTACATATACACACACTAATAGGGCCTATATATAGAATATATATATAAATTGCGGGGGGGGGGGGATTTCACCGAAAATATATGACATGCCATTTGTGGGCCGATTTTGATACCCAGTCCGCCCCTGGCCACAGTGAACCTATGACTGTTATTGGTGTTGATTTTGAGTCATTTATTATTACCCTTTGTTATCTCCTTATCAGAAAAAAAATCCTTAATCCACTGATGCAATAGGCCATCAATGCCAAAATATTTAATTTTTTTTTTAGCAAACTAATTGAGGTGAACTTTGTCAAAAGCCTTAGAAAACCTTTAAAAAAAAAAATAATCCATTAGTCCCAATGGTTGTGTTTCACATGATCTTTATTTCCTAAAGCCATGTTGGTATGGAGTGAGGACATTCTGTTTGTCTAAGTGGTTTATGATCTTGCTACATTCTGCTACATATTATGTGTTCTAGGATTTTACATGTGATGCTAGTTAGTGATACTGGTCTGTAGTTTCCTGGGTCAGATTTTTCTCTTTTTAAATGGGGGGTGGGGGGAGGCATTATATATATATAGGGCCTATCTTCTTTCCAGTCCTTGGTACTCTGCCTCAAAAAAAAAAAAATTGAACACTGGTGCTAGCTCATTACTTAGTAATTTAGCTGGAATACCATCAGGTCCAGATGCTTTATTCGGGGTTTGATGTTTGCTAATAGTTTTTGAATTCTCTTTTCTTGTACTTCTATATCTCCTAAGTTGTCTATTTGGTTCAAATGAAGTACCGGTACTATGTCTTGGTCTCCTGGGGCTGAGAATGCTGATGCAAAGTATTTATTTAGGATGTTAGCTTTAGTTTCATTATCATTATGTGTTAAGTTATCTTCTCCTTTTGATGGTGCTACCTGTTGTTTCCATTTTCTTAGATTTAATGTATGACCATAAGTTTTGTTGTTATCCTTAGATTTTACATTGTTTATGTATTCACTCTGCAGCTGTCTGCTTACTTTTGGGTTAGGTGTTTTAATATACTTTTTATAAACTTTCTGCCTTGTCATGAAGCAAATACAATTTCAGTGCAGGAGCCTATAAGTTGAAGGTAGTACAAGTGAATCGGGTGCGTTTGCTTGCGTGGTTAAACTATACCAGTATCTCTGAAAGTGTGACGCCCCAATTTGTGTTGGCCAGCTTTCGTACTAAATATTCTTGCTACAGGTACCTCCTATGTGCATTGCACATTTCCTGTATAGCGTATTTCCAACGTACACAGCCCACCGAGAGTAAGCTGACAAAGAGAACCAATTAGCCTACATAACGTGTGAAAAAAAATAATTATTTTGGTTAATTTCGTTAAATAGTTTCACTTTGCTAATATAGTTTTATAAAGTTTTTTGAAATGGTGGTGATAGTTTTATTTGTTTTATTGAATTGAGCTGTATTGGTATCCTAGTGATACTACTGATACAACAAATGTCATTGAAAACGAATTGAGAAAACACTAAGCAGGAAGAAAATAAATTTCTATATTTGCAATATTACAACATAATGACTAAATGCTTGAAGGATGTTTTGGCCAGGCAATGAGTTAATAATGTGCACATTGGTTATTACACTTTCAAAGAACAAATCTTGGTCTGACACAAATTGCTAACAAATCTGGAATTAACCATAACACGCGCGTGTGTGTGTGTGTAAACTAAAAACATGTTGAGAAGACTGTATCTGTCCAAGCAATAAATCCTTCACGTTCTACTATACAGCTCGAGTTTCAGAAGCAAGAAACACGAGAGTTTTTGAACGTCCAGTCAATCCCAACAAATGCATAGAAAAGTACAAAGCAACTGAAGCTATAGAAAAAGCTCGAATTAGAAGTGTAGAAAATGAAAATACTTCATTTCTATGAATGAGTGACGAGAGTGGACACCAAGTTTGACGTTCTAGAAACAAGCCAGCAGAGCATCACTCCACAAACTTGGACCTGTTGGAGAAGTTCAACAAATTGCTGGCTAGTCATTCAATCAATTGGAAGTTTAAATGCACACAAACCGGATTGAAAGCTGAGTGTATAAGATGAACCCTAAATGTTCAAAGTGAAGCAAAATGTAAATATTAAGTTTGGTGAACCTTTAAGTTCAGCTAAATAGTGTGACACTTGTACTGACAGGTTTAGTTAGAAAGAAACAGCTTGTCTTATGATTTGTTATCCAAACTGGTATAGTTAGAAAGAAACTACTTGTCATATGAATTGTTACCATTTTGGGCCCAAGTTACTACCTATAAGTTTTATGTACAGTAGATCTACAATTGAACAAATAGAACAACCATAAAACATCCTAACATTTTTTGTTGAAAACCAAAAACTATACCCACACAGTAGGCCTACATCAGGAACAGAGCCAACGATTCAACAACAATCCACTGTTATAGAAACATAATTGTATCTTTAATCCCTAGTGCTACTAAAACAAAACGTGTCTAAAGGTGGCTACGGGGTAATCATAAAGTTTTTTGTTGTTTTTTTTTAGACTCAACATTTTAGTCATTTTCTCTGTACTCAAACATTCCTAAATAACAATAAAAATGAGTTCAAATCGCCTTGTCCATTGTTTTAGTAGCCTTTGAAATTGGACTAATGGTTAGGAAAAGAAAATTTGTTAACTCTCTCCGTAATTATTTCCCACGTTCCGATGGAATTATTCATCTTGTTCATTTGTGTGTATCAGAATTAGTTAAATTACTTGGCCTCCGAACAGGGGTACCGCTTTCGAATCCTGGGATTTTTAATATCGGAATATTTTGGCGCCTCGACTGAGTCCACTCTAATGGATACCTGACATTACATGGGAAAAGTAAAGGCTGTTGGTCGTTGTGTTGGCCACATGACATCCTCGCTAACCGTAGGCCACAGAAACTTGACCTCTACATCATCTGCCATATAGACCGCAAGGTCTGAAAGGGGAACTTTATATTAGGTATATTATTATAGAAGAATGCATGCTCTTTTTATATAACACAAATTAAAGTTTATTAAACCAAAAAAAAAAATTAATTTAATGGGGTTAAATCAAAACGTTAGTTACGAGTGAAAGAGTCTAATACCAAAGCAATGGGGAGTAGTACGTCTCTATCCGTAGTGAGACCTATTAGAGATGTTTGTGGCTGTTTTTAAAGAACGTAACTTTAAACAGCATTATGAAATCAAAAACATAAACAAATATGGCGGCATTCTTAGTTTGAGCCACTAAGAAAACAATGGCTTAGAAACGATGAGAGAATTGACCAAGAAGGGACAAGACAATGAGTCGGCGGTAAGGGCAGGGTACAGATGGGCTCACATTGGAAGTACGTAGTGAAATGAGACCTTTTTTTTTTTTTTTTCAACATACGGGGAATACTTTAGAAGGGGTTACTATCAGTAGTGGAAATATGTCATGGAAATAAGAATGCAGTTGAATCCGCCACTCTTTTTCGCATGACAATTAGGAAGCTCAATTAAAAACTAAGAGATAGAGCAGAAAAGCTGAAAATGTTTACCATTAGCGCCGACATATGTGACATCGTTCAACTCTTGCCACTTTCTCGCAGTAAGAAAAGTCATTTTTATCACAGACAAGTTATACCGGTATGCTATGAGAAACTGTGAAAAGAAGTTTCCAACATCATGGAGGAGGCTTTTTTCCTTTGGGAGAAATTAGTGGAAGTGACTACTGATAGCGCCAGAAGTATGGCTAGATGACATAGCGAACTAACAGCAAGAGTTATAAGAAAAATTGTCAGGTCAAACGGAACCTCTGTGGCAAGAAGTTGAATCATGCTTACATACTATCATTTAGCAGGAGGAAAGGGGCGAAAACCATTTTGGTGTAATCGCCTCACAGAAGACCATCTAGATTCAGTGCTTCAACTTGGTGTCTCATCAATGCAGTGGGAGCTTCAGAAGTTGGTTTGTGGTTAACTTCCTACATCCCCTGAATTAAAGTAAATATTATATTCAAGTGGGAGGCGCGGTGGCCGAGTGGTAAAGCGCTTTGCTTGCGATCCGAGTGGTCCCAGGTAGAATCCTGGTGAAGACTGAGCTTTTCAATTTCGGGATCTTAATATCATCTTAAGGTCGCCTCTGAGTCCACCAAGTTCTAATGGGTACCTGACGTTAGTTGGGGGAAAAGTCAAGGCGGTTGGTCCTTGTGATGGTTGGCATGACACCTAGTTAACTGTGGACCACGAATGACCTTTACATCATCTGTCCCTATAGATTGTAAAGTCCGAAAGAGGAACTTTTTAAAAACTATATCCAAGGGTTTCTAATAAAAGTGTTTATGTTTTTTAAAAATCTTTTTTGTTCTGTGGCCCGCGACATAGTGTTGGAAATTAAAATGAACCACAGACAGAGACATCGTTGTTTTATCTAATTAATACTTGAATGAAGCATTATTACATGGACCTAATTTTGCTATTACCGGGTACCTAATTTCATAACATCGAACTGAACCCGAACTTTAGACCGGACCGTACCGAACCATACTCATCATCGAACTGAACCTGAACTTTAAAAGTTGGGTTCGATAACCATCTCTAATTCCTAACCTGGTAGCGGTTCCCATCTCTAATTCCTAACCTGGTAGCGGTTCCCATCTCTAATTCCTAACCTGGTAGCGGTTTCCATCTCTAATTCCTAACCTGGTAGCGGTTCCCATCTCTAATTCCTAACCTGGTAGCGGTTCCCATCTCTAATTCCTAACCTGGTAGCGGTTCTCATCTCTAATTCCTAACCTGATAGCGGTTCTCATCTCTAATTCCTAACCTGATAGCGGTTCTCATCTCTAATTCCTAACCTGATAGCGGTTCTCATCTCTAATTCCTAACCTGATAGCGGTTCTCATCTCTAATTCCTAACCTGATAGCGGTTCTATCTCTAATTCCTAACCTGATAGCGGTTCTCATCTCTTCCTAACCTGGTAGCGGTTCTCATCTCTAATTCCTAACCTGGTAGCGGTTCTCATCTCTAATTCCTAACCTGGTAGCGGTTCCCATCTCTAATTCCTAACCTGATAGCGGTTCTCATCTCTAATTCCTAACCTGATAGCGGTTCTCATCTCTAATTCCTAACCTGGTAGCGGTTCTCATCTCTTCCTAACCTGGTAGCGGTTCTCATCTCTAATTCCTAACCTGATAGCGGTTCTCATGTCTTCCTAACCTGGTAGCGGTTCTCATCTCTAATTCCTAACCTGATAGCGGTTCTCATCTCTAATTCCTAACCTGGTAGCGGTTCCCATCTCTAATTCCTAACCTAATAGCGGTTCTCATCTCTAATTCCTAACCCGATAGCGGTTCTCATCTCTAATTCCTAACCTGGTAGCGGTTCCCATCTCTAATTCCTAACCTGATAGCGGTTCTCATCTCTAATTCCTAACCCGATAGCGGTTCTCATCTCTAATTCCTAACCTGATAGCGTTCTCATCTCTAATTCCTAACCTGGTAGCGGTTCCCATCTCTTCTAATAAATAAAACGTAAACTATTTGTAATTCTTCCTTATGTGAAACTGACATTCCAGTCTGTGAGATTTGACTCAAACACAGATCATTGAAGTAGAAGAGAAAAAAAATATCAAAAGGTAATTCAAGTAGTCTAACTAGGTCAACAAAGTCATTGGTGTTTTCCTTTCACACTTTCCTACGATTTACTTAGGATATGAGATTTACTTAGGATATGACGGTGTTAGATCATACATGAAAAATAAATAAATAAATAAAATAATAAAAATAAAACATTTTTTTGCACAGGAATTGAAAGGATCTCACTAAGGTGAGTGAGCACAGTTTTGAGCATGAACATACAAACTTAGGACAGGAACACAAATAATGGCCAATCTATTTACAAGTAGCCCATGTCCTATTTACATGTATGTACAGAGACTTTATCTCATAGAATACAGAGATCACAAATAAATCAATGACATCAATGGCTATGCACATTCAACACATGTCTGGTATGTTTCTCAGAGTTTCAAGAAATTCAAACTCTGGTTGAGTCTCAACTATCCCTTTGGAGGAAAAACTTGGTACTAGCAGGACAAACTTGCTTCTCAATGTCAGTCTCTTTAAATCATTGATTGGGAAAAAAGTTTGTTGGCTTTAAAACTGGAAGATGACAAACTAAGAATGAAAGTTGTCATTGTGTTTTTAGCTTTTCTGTTGGTGACACAAACAATTCAAAGGAAATACTTTAAATGTATAAGTACAGGAAATAATATAATCTTGAAATGTTTCTATCCTATTGCTACAACATCTGTGATAAAGTACCTACAGTAATTCAATATTCATTAGAAACTATTAAGATACACTTCATACTTCACTGCTAGTCCAAACAAATTAAAGTTGTGCACATATGTTTTCTAGTCAATTTTTGTTTCCAGTGCAAGCCATTTTTGTGAGAGCTACCCCTAGATGTGTATTTCAGAAACTATTGCTATGGTGCCAAGAATGTCTTGGAATTCTAGAATGAGATTAGTTCAAAGAGAGCAACAGTTTATACCTGGCATGATAAATGCCACGGGCTCTAATCACAAACTCTGTGGAGCCATAAAGTTGACTTAACAATGAATTGGAATGACACAAATATTGACATTTGAATACAAATTCCAGTGTTAACATTTAGTAATAAGCGAAAAATCAGACATTAGCTGCATATGACAAACATAAATGAAAACTATCATCAGGTCAGATAGAGCAAACAAAAAAAAAAAAAAAAAAAAAAGCAATACAAACTTGGATAGAGTGTCAAACCCAAGTCAGTCAGATTGTGATACAGTATTAAGTACTAGACAATCAGTCCAAGTGTAAGACAGGTGTTCTCATCCATCCAATGTATATGCCTAAGAAATAGACTTCAAAATATTCATTAAAAATGTATTGGATTATGGCCACTGATAAATTCATACAAAGGTTCCCAAATAAAATGTAATATGAAGTATGAAATATTCAAGAAACTAACATTCAAATCAATGGATAAAAACATGAAAGTACATTAGAAAACAAAATATGTTGTCATTAGAAATTTCAAGACAAAATATAAATTTTCTTAGATGCACAATCCCCCCAAAAAAACTGACATAGCAAGATAATGAATAGAAAAATGTTAAGTATCATTTGTAACTCATGTAGCTAACAGAACTACAAATTATCTCAGTCATGTATAAACACATTTTCATTATTAGAGTACATCTTTGGTTGTTGAAAAGCCATTTCCAACTACAGTGAGTCCTCATGTAATGACAGGCCTGTTTAATAATAAACGGCTCAAAGTTACAAAGGACTTTCATGAATAATAATTAATCCTGTTTGATTCCAATACATTACCAAATTTCAAAGATATGACGGAGAGACGAGCGATTCCCACGGTGTGTGGAGCAGTGGCAGCACAGTGGTGTGTTATTTTTCTGTAAAATTTATTTGTTAAATTTTCTTTCCTAGTTCCTGATAGACTTTTGTACCCAATTTATTTTGCTTTTGAATCTGAAACTGCTATCAAGTTCAATTGGATTGTTTTGCTCATATGTATATGTCCAGTGCAGTACAATTAGGTTTGAATGTTTTCTTTCTTTACAGGGTTATTTTATTGTACAAATTTGTAACTTTATTTATTTTTCTTTTATCTGAATGATTTCAAGTTGAATTTTTGTGTGTGTCTTTTCATGTCTTTGTTTCAATTGAACATCTAGAAGATGCTCCTGAAGTTAAATTTGATTTGCTTCCATTTTAATACATTCATATTTTCCTGATAAAGGCTACAACCTGTTTATGCTTTTTTCAATGTAAGTACAAATTTGATTTAATTTCTAGGTGCAACAATATATATTTTTGCCAATAAAACAATGTTTTGTCAGCTGAGCTACCTTTATTCTTTATATGTAACCTAGACTCACTGTAATTTTTGTTTACAACCTATAATTGGTTGTTGCTGAAAATAGTGTATTAGATAAAATATCTGTCTAGCACTTATACATAGGATAAAAAAACTGTGTATATGAGCAGGGAGATAATTTATAGAACTTCTAGAGATATTCAAATCTTCAGAATACATTTTACTGAGATTACTACTGAAAAATGATACAATAAAAATTAGTCATCTAAAATGTATGACAAATTTTTAAAAATTGTTAACTTTTTAAAAAGTCACAGGACTGTTGGTTAGACTAGCTGAATTGTAACTTTTATATACGAGGACTGTCAGTTACAGCAGGTATACTATAATTTATAATTGGCGTTGGAAACACAAAGAAATTCACCATGAAAAGAAACAGAACTTATCTGTGTGTCCAACTAGTGCTAAGATGGGGATAACTATTTCTAAATAAATAGCATTCAATTTCTGACCTTTACAATGCATGAATGAAGGTTTCCTTTCAAAACATCACTGTGAGCTTAATGATGCCACAGAGAAATGCATTACACTATAACACTACATATGACAGTATAGAGCCATTTGTTTCAATTGTGTAAGTGTAAAACAAGTGACAATATACATCAATCACACTCAAACACACAAAATGTATTGTAGTGTTAGTGTACAAACAAATCTGTGTAAGGGACACACTATCCCTCATTGAGACACAAGCACGCATCATAATTTATTTCATAGTGTAAGTCTGTGGAAGGGAATCACAGTCTGCTTTCTTTTAATCCACCAAGATGCCATTGTTGCTCATCTGATCCAGTACACTTTCCTTAGAAACAAAACAAACAAAAAATCTTTAACATAATGCAAAAGAAACCTGGTGATAAATGGGAACCAGCAGCAAAGACCCCAAGATCCTACTGGGTAAAGGCACAGGATGGAGCAACATACCAAAGAAATAGGAGAATGTTAAGAGACACAAGTTTCAGATCAAGGGTTATGCCTGATATTTTTAAATGATCACCCCAGAGACAATCATTAATATACAACCTACACAGCCAGAGAAAGTGAGCGATACATTAAACATGCAACAAGAACAGACTACCACTACCAATCTGTCGACAGTGGTAACTCGATATGGCAGGCAAGTTTGGCCACCACTACATTACCCTGATACAGATATTTAGTATAGTACAGAGATGCCTATATGCCAAAATGGAAATGTGTTTTCCCAGACATGGAAATGTGTATTTTTCTAAATATAAAGAAATATACTCAGGAAAGATTAAAAATCATTCAAGCATGTACTTTGAAATGCAGCAATTTAAAGTTAACACAGCATAAAGTTATATCAGACATTTTATACATTTGTCAAAATATTTACACTTTTAGTCTTTGTCAGACTTTTCTAGAAAATAGGCAATTTCTTTACAAGGTATCCAGAAACTGGAAATATTTTATCACATTTTGAAATAATTTAGATATTCTTCTTTCAGACCATTCTATGCAGAGTTAGCAATGAAAGCTTTAGAACCTCTACAATCACTTATATTTTTTCAGGCAGACAATCCTAATAACTCATTGAACTTGTTTCTAATATAAAAGCGCGGCTATTTATACTGGTTTCTGATGGTTGAAGTTGTTTATAAAAAAAACAGATCAAGAATTTAATATTTTTTTATCAGCATAATTAAAGCTTTTCTTTTGCAAACACACTGAGCCTTAAATGCCCCTGATTTCATTCTCATAATGTAGGCCTTTCTAAGTAATGGAACCTAGCTAGTCCCTAGTGACTATAACAGTAGTTTTCTATCTGCCACAGAAGATATATCTGTAAATCAGGGCACATTAGCTTTATTCCCTTTATCATGCTAAGAGAGAGATTAAGCTACACCAACATTTCTTCTATTAAAAGCTCTGCCCTTCTCACTTTCATCTAAAAAGAACTATCTTCTGACATTGGTGATTTACAAAAAATCGATAGATCTAGACTGTAGGCAGCTTCATTAACAGTTGATTGGTTTTTTAATGTGCATAGGGCAATTTAAAGATATTTTAACAATGCAACAGAATGGTAGGCTCTATCGTGAATGTGAAGACCTATACAAACTTAGAACAGCCAATTTTGCCCTTTTTTTTTAAATTTTAGATTCCATAAAGAATAAGAAAGGAGATCAATAAATCTCTTTATAAGATGGCAGAAATTGCTGCTTTTAAGTAGATTTAGATCTAGACTATATAGTTACAGATATCAACAGCCTTAGCTACTAGCTAGACCTAGTCAGTAGTCTAACTAGTAACTAGGCCTAAGGCCTAAATCTACAATTAGATGATTTAGATTAGTTCTAAATTTAGTCAGTAGTCTAAATCTAGATCAATAATTACATATTCTTTGAATTTGATCTACATTAGTTCTCTCTAGGTCTAAATCTAGTAAATACCTGGTCATGTCGACATCTAGAAAACAAACTAGATCTAGTAACTAGATCTATTTAGATCTTAATTCTAATTTCTAAATCTAGATTTACATAAAACTTTTTAACGCAATACTAGATCTTAAAAGTCCAATGAATTAGAACCAAACAATTGATTAATTCCAAATCAGTTTGAAGAATAGTCTACAAATAAACTAAAATATTAAAAGGAACTACACTTTATTTGCACCAGCAAAATCTAGATCTAGTAATTATTTTTTGTCTTCGCATGTCAGCACGGAACAAAAAAACATCTTGTAGATCTAATTATTTAATAAGAATAACTTTTTTCTTTTCTTTCTTTCTTTTACTTTTGTGGGGGAAATGTGTATTTTCAGATAGTAAAGCGTACTCGCGAATTTTCATGTCCACTTGCGTACAAAATATGCAAGATGTGTACAAGTAGGCATCTCTGTTATAGATAGGACAAAAAATAGAGTGAAAGTGCTTTGAACAATAGAGAACAGAAAAACAGTCAAATATAAACCCAAAATGAGAACCCTCTGAGAAATACAGAAAAAAAGAAGGACAGCAGAATAAATGTGTTACCTAAACTTGGTACATCTTTCTCTTTAGGATTAGGTTTTCCTAAACACTGATCTGTATTGATATGACGAATAGTTTTACTCTAGAAATGAAAAAAAAATTTAATTGAAATAAATTAATTTTAGCCACATAACTCTTTATTATTAAAATATATTTTCTTAAGTCCAAATTAATTGAATGAATAACATCACCAGTTACATGGTGAAACATAAGACCAAAAAGCAATAAATAAGACTAGTGAAATCATAACTTTGTCAATTATCACCAAGTCAATGCTAATAAAAACAAATGACCAAAACATTAATCATAACCGAAGGAGGGGGTGTAAGTGTGCAGGGTTCAATCCCAGGACCATCAAGTCCAGAGCGTATATCACGTGACCAGGCAGCTAAAACAGCCTTCACCAAGTGACTGGTTTTGTCATTCACAGTCAAATTTATTAATTTTACTAGAACTTTCTCCAAACTTGTATGAGTTTTATTCTAACAATCAATGCTCAGATATGGAGTTTTCAATTAAATGTATCAGATAGTCATAAAGGCATTTTAAAAGTACTGTGCAATAGCATTATTTAATGGTGTACAAGGATTGAGCATTTTGAGTGATAGGCTCTCTTTGAAATATATTGTTGACTTCAATTTAAATAAATGATTCATAAGGGACAATGAAATGTTGAATATTTGTTAGGACTTGAAAAATAAAAACAAAAAATAAAAAAAAATAAAACAACATAACAATCAATTTTGTTCTTCTGCTATTATCATTTTCCTTAATGAGTAGACTAAGCTAATATGTTCCAAACAGTACAACATTACAACTTTAAGTGGTTTTGTTACAGAAACTTCAACAAAAATATTGATTCTTTTTATAATGATTTCAAAACATCTAAATTTGTTGTTAAAATCCAATCTTCAAAACTAAAACACCCCCAAGTTTTGTTTTAAGATTATATTGTTATTATATCTTTTCTATATAGGAAATTAAAATATACCATTTTTGTCTAATAACATTCAAACAAAAAACTTTTTAGACACCTAAATAAATAAACTAATATAAGTTCTTTTCTCCAAAAACACTTAGATGAAATGAAAAGTTTAAGTGGCTTATCTTACTTAGATATAAAATTTTTTTTTTTGTCTAAAATAGTAAATGCTTCATTTATTGGTCCTGTTTACAGTTAAGGAGTTATGCATAGACAATAAGGCAATACAATACTCCTCTATTAAAGAAAAGAAAAGGCCAACTTTTTGGTTGGATCCTATTGGTTTATATTTTCTACATCACAATACATGCACAGAGATGAGCAGGCTCTAAGCATCCACTAACAAGAGACAGGTTAATGCACAGCTACACTAAGTGTGAATAATTCTTGCAACTAGAATTATAAAAAGTGTTATGGCATACACAGGAAGTGTACAACATTCTGATAAGGTGAACAAAAAATTGAGATTATATGGTGGCTTAATAACAAGCTCTCAACTGAAGACTACTTATTTTTAACCTGAAAAACTATTGAATCTTTGTGGTACAGTTGTAATATTAATAAGAAAAAAAAAAGGAGTTGATTTTGGGTACTAAATCTTTGAAAGTCTCCAGTGGAAGACCTTAAACCATGTTACATATAATACCTACAAGATATTTATTAATATATTAGAAGATAAAGGTATGCACCTCTTTATTATATTCCCATTCATTGTTTTGTCCCCTACATTTGACAAACTCAACTCTCTGGCCATTCACCCCAACACATGTGTCATCGTCAGTCATCAGCTGTTTCTTCAAAGTCAGACAAAATACCTGAAGAGTGACAAAGTCATGAAGTGAAACTATGTAGATACAAAGTGACAGTTACATAGCTCAATCAATCTTAATCACCACCCTGGGATTGAAACAAAATAAATTCTGTAAAATTCAACAATGCAAGCAAAACCATCTGTAATTTGAGAAATAGTTAAAAAAACAAAACAAAAAAAAACAACAACAAACAAACAAAAATGTATAAATGTGTGTTATCATAGAGGAAACAAATTGATTTATATCATGATAGCAATTATGTTAAAAAATATTCCATTCTTCAGGAATATATTTCATTATTTATAAAAAGGAAGCTTTATCCTTTTTTATATTATTGAAACTTACACCAAGATTTTTTTTATGCGGAAATGAATTGATTATTCTATAATGTCATTAACCTTAGGAATATAACATAATATAATATAATATATATATAATAATTTGTCCTCTATGATTGTACAAAAGTTAGTTATTAAATATATCAAGCTGTATAAACTAGAAGTGAAATGACCAAATAAGAAGCAACTCCAACAAAAACATGCAGGATGCAAACAACAGCTGGCAGCAAAGGCTGTAGCTACCTCCAGGTCATAGTGCCATCGCTGATTGCCTCCCATGCCATGACATTGAAACAATTTAACAGGCCCACCTAATGTTGAAACATCTAAACAGAGATCATCTGTTTGAAGAGTTTCTTTGGCAGTAAAGGAGAAAACCTAAAGTAGAAACATAACATTGAAGTTGAATGCATTGATTACATTCAAATGTACACAAAGTAATGCATAGTACAGAAAGTTCAACATTTGATGAGAGCATCATGAAGGCCAAGTGTAGAGATGTGAAAATAAGTATCCCTAATGTTTTGAATCCAAGTGGATGCTGGAATTGATTATTTGGGATTCAAGAAGTTCCAAAAGTCGTAACTTTGCCCTCAAGAGTCCCTGACATTTTCTTTAAAATTCTTTAAAAGACTATATTAAGCGCAGTTGTATTAATTAGTTTGGATCAGTCATGTAATTAAATTTGTAATAGACCTAGACTAACAATAATAAACATGTGCTAATAGAAATATTTTTACCTATGTTTTTTGTTTAGCGTTATTACATGCTTTTAGCTTTCTCAATACGCTACTGTAATGAAATAACTCTACTAGAAAACCACTATCTTGGTTTTATTCAACAAGATTAGACTACAGTAAACAGTGAACAAATACAAACAGGTCTCACATGACATTATTGAAGTATCATGAACACACACACTGGACATGACCTTCTGACATCCTGGACAATAAACAACTCATTTACACTACAATCACCCCACCTAAAAGTTATAGGAACATAAACATGCAAAAAGTGGTAAATGAACAACAATAAATTCCTAAGGAGGCCTAAGTATCCCAAGAGAATACTTACAGTATTACTCTATTTAAAAAGCATTAAATGACTAAAAACAAACCAGTTATAAAATGCTTTGTTCCTCAGTGTCATATTATGCATATAAATATTAAATTAGACCATCAGAAATTGAAGTCTAGAATAATAATGTAATAATTTATACAATATAAAATGTCTAACGAGAAAAGTTATACACTACAAAATGATCAGTTACTGTGTCAAATTATGCCTATAAATATTGAGTTAGGAAATTGTGATGAAGAAAAATAAATACAATCTTAGACCTTGTAATTAAGTCTGCTTGTTCTTGGTCTTAGGTTGGTACCAGGACCAATGCTGCCATCGCTTTGAATTGGTGACATAGGCATCTCTCTAACTGGAGACTCAGCCCCTGTATTGACTTCTTGCTGTCCATTTTCCCCCTTGTTGTACCTGTGTCTTGAGAGTAGCCATTGGTTCTACAGTCACATGGTCAGTAGGCACCCGCAATAGAGTGACAGGACTTGTCTCCAGCTCAAAGTCTTCATGTTCCATATGTTGATACACCTCTCTTGGAGCTGGGGCCAAATGTTGCAGTGACACAATTTCTTCTCTTCCATCAGGAAGCCTGACTTTGGCATACTGTGGGTTGCATGTAATTAAGTCCACAGCTATTGAAGCGCTGTCATATTTTGATGCCCAGACTCCCTTTTATAATGATGCCCGGACTCCCCTTTTTAACACTTTTCCTGGTTGAGTTAACCATATCGGGAGTGATTAGCTGAAGGTAGACATGCAATAGAATTTGAATATTCTCTCATGCCGTGTCTCGTTTGTAGCATTACAAAGTAGAGAACGAATAGAGTGCAGGGCTTGATTTAACACCTGCTCCCATTTGGAAACCGGGAGTCCTTGTGTTTTTAAAGCCAGAGTTATAGCTTTCCATAATGAGCTGTTTAGCCTATCAACTTGAGAATTTCCTCTGGGATTATAAGGGGTGATCCTGCTTGTAGTCACCCCTCTCTCATGTAAAAAAATCCTGTACTTCTCTTGACATGAATGACGTACCTCTATCAGAGTCTATGTAGTCAGGCATTACGAATAGTGCAAATAAATTATACATATTAGAACATGTGTATGCAAACGGGAACCTTGAAAATGTGTCCACTATGGTAAGAAGGTATGTGTTCTGGGATGTAGAAGGGAGCGGTCCTATGAAGTCCATACTTAGTCTCTGGAAAGGTTGCATTGCCTTAGAGTTCCATTAGAATTACAAAAATTTTACTGAGGCACAGATTCTGCACTGATTGACAACCAGCCTGATGTCTGGTTGTCAAAGAGAAAGGTAAATTTTTCACTAGCACTAAATGCCATAGTCTTGTTACTCCTGGATGACACAGGGAGTCATGGAGCAGTTTCATAGCTCACAGCTGACACACAGCCGTTTCTAGAAAAGGTATCAGCAGCTACATTGTGTTTGCCTGGTCTATACAAGACATCATAGTGGAAACAGCTCAGTGCCAGTCTCCACCTTTAAATTTTTTCATCTTTATTTTCCCTTTGCTCTGTTTCTCATACATGAAGTACGGACCCAAAACCGAAGCAAAAATCATGCTTTTTTAAAATTGCCTAACATTTTATAGATTTTAGACATTTTTCACTCTACCATTTCATAAAGTTTAAATATCCAATTACAGTAAAAATGGTACCATTTGAAAGATTATTTTAAGCCTTTTAATAATATATATAAAGTTTTTCCTGTTGATTAAAAAATTAAGAGTAATAATCCTTTACGCCTAACATCATTGCACCAAATAATCGTGCTAGTGGCTGTGACTGTTTTTTATACCTTGTATATTTTTTCGTAAAATAGGGCACATATCAACAAATGAATATTTTTTTTTAAACATGTATTTTATAGGAAAATGAAATGCGGCAAAGATTCTGCACTGATTGACAACCAGCCTGGTATTTTCATAAGAGAAAGGTAAGTTTCACTCGCACTAAATGCCATATCAACAAAGTGTGGCATCGAGTGGATCTATCGAGATCTAGAGTAGATCTGGACTTTTAACTAAATCTAGATCTATATATACAAAATAGTAAAAATATTAGACTAAATTATATCTATTAACATCATTAAATAAAGATAAAGTCTTAAACTAGATCTAAGCCTATATCTTGAGTTCTAGGCCTAGGGACTTAAATCTAGAGTTTTAACTAGTCTATAGAGTCTAGTCCTAGATCTAGATCTTGATCTACACTAGTCTGGATCTAATCTTGGTCTAGACATCTAGAAGAAAATTTCATCATGTTATTCATTAAACCTTAAAACCAAAGAAAGTCTTTATAAAGAAGCCATAAATAATTAAAGGCCTAGGCCTAATAAGAGCTTAAAGTCAGACTATCTAGATCTACATTCTTATACATATAGATCTAGTTCTAAGTCTAATAGTCTATATAAATCTAGATGTCACTTTTAGATTTGAAACATCTTTTCAGTTATTTTTATTAGCTCCTCTACACTACTTCACTTTAACCTATCTCTTATTTTGATGAACCTTTGGGGCACCACACATGATCTATCGACTTCACGTTTTTGCCCATTTCTCTATCTCCTTTTCCCTAGAATCCCTTTTAATGACAGGCCAGACCGTTCTTTAATATTGTCTTCCCATCACTTTCTCTACACTACTAGATCTAGACTCTGATTAGTAACAAACTGCATTTTTTAAAATAAAAAATAATATTCATTTCAAGAATAAAACTCTTATATTATTATTTTATTTTAATTTGCAAACTTAGGTTCAATTAAAGAAATCTAAATATCTAGAAAGATCTAGATCTGGATTTACATGTATAGGCTTTATAGTCTCTAGTTGCAATAAAAGATATTTTTTTAATCATAAATGAAGTAAGTCAATAGGTATTATATTTAGACTACTGATCTCAGTTCAAAATTCTCAACATCAGTAAAAACCTCTCTAGTAGTCTCCAATTAATGAAATATCCACAAAAACATCAAAGATTTAATAATAATACATGTTAATTCTTATTAAATTAAAAATGGATTAACCTAGAATGCTGTTATAAACTTAAGATCAGTAGATGAGTAAATTTTAGGTAAACTTGATATTTTTAAAAGACATTAAACAATTTATACTAATTATTAATGCTTTACATGACAGTAATTGTGGATGACCTGTCTCTAGAAGAGGAGATAAAAAAACGCATAGGGAAGGCTGCCTCGACCTTCGCTAGACTCAGGCCAAGAGTTTGGGAAAACCATAAGCTAACTACGGTGACCAAAATGGAAGTCTACAAGGCATGCATTATGAGTACACTGATGTATGGCAGTGAATCATGGACCACCAATGCAAAGCAAGAGAGAAAACTGAACTCATTCCCCGTAGGATCTTGAATGTCACATGGAAAGAAAAAGTGTGCAATACTGAGATCCTTGCGCGATCAGGTATTCCCAGCATCTTTACAGCCCTCAGATAACGCTGTTTGCGCTGGCTTGGACATGTTCACCAGATGGAGGACGAGCGCATCCCGAAAGTCATCCTCTATGGTCAACTCGCGACTGGCACAAGAAAAACTGGTTGCCCCCACCTCCGTTACATAGATGTAATAAAACGTGACCTCAAATCAGTGAACATCAATACTGACCATTGGGAAGACATAGCTCTAGCTGCAACAGATGGAGAGAGACAGTGACCAAAAAAGCTATGGACAGTGAAAGTACATGGGTCTCAGCTCAGGAAGAAAAACGTACAATCCGAAAAACGGCCAGCTCCTCTACCACCGAAGCAAAAGCCACCTTAACCTGTGCTATCTGTGGACGGGAGTGTCTCTCCAAAATAGGGCTCCACAGCCACATGAGGAAGTGTGCTCTGAGATGAACCATAGTTGTTCTACAACTGAAGGAGGCCAATGATGATGATGACATGACAGTATTTTCCAATAATAAATACAACAATGATAATCTTAGGATTTAATTTTTAGATGATCTTTCAAAAAGTAGTTAAAGCTGCATAAACTATTTTAAAAACATTTACAATATTTTTTTAAAGAAAAAATAAAAAGTTATGAAACTTTGACATCTAAATGCTTCCAGCTCCATCCAAGTCTAGATGGTTAGGGATCATGTTGTAGGGACAAAGTGACTCAGTTGGATGGGTTGAGAGTTAAGATCAAAATGAAATCTTAAATTGTAAAGAACATATGGAAAGTAGCTAACCAAAACTGAATCTGTACATTTTGATCAACATGTCATTGAGATACTTGCTCTGATTGCAAGATTATAAATACAAAAGTTTCTCTATATCTTTTAGGCAAACTTCTCACATCTTGATGGCTGAGATTGTAATAACAGCACATTAACTTTGGAGTGCATTAATATTTTTTTATATTAAATTTGTTTAAATATAATTTGAATGAGCTACTTTTGGTTAATTTATGAATTTTAGAACATGTGTATGTTCAATGTAAATTTGCTACTTTTAATGTTGGTAAAACATCCAAAGATAATTAAATTGATGACAAAAATATGTAAGTGATGTTTCTATGGCATGAGGAATTACAGTTTATATTTTATATTTTTATGCAGACTTCTTTATTTAGACAGTGAATGTGTCAAAAAAAAAAGTGTTTAGAAGAGTTGAGTTTTATTTAAAAGATATTACTGGTCATTCATTTGCAGAGATAAAAAAAAAAAGCCTTGTTTAAACATTTTTCTGGAAAAAGGAGTTCTGATTTTCAGTTTATCAAATCAGCTTATAGAGTTCAAAGATTCAAATTTAGCATTGAGCTTTTGTAGATCATTATGTCTAAAACTCTTGGTAAATCTATGGATTGCATGTCTTTTTTACTACTATTAGTTTGCAATACACTAACAGAGGTCTCTATTAATAAATATATGTCATTTAATATTATAATGGAAGTGGAGATGTGTATCTGAAATATGGTATAGAATTTGTAGTTATTGCTATATTCTTTTCATATTTTTAGCTCATTAAAATTTATTTTAGAGTTTTAGTAAAATGTACAGCAAAATAAAATAAAATAATAGTTATAGTAATTTATTCTTGTAGGTATATAAACCCTCCTCATTTGGACACATGCTACATGCATGTAGCATTTATAGTTTTTGTGTTACGAATTTTTGAAAATACACATTTTTTGTGTTTTTTACCTCCCTTTTTGAAATATGCTTGAGAATAGTTTCTCTTTAAATGACCTTCAAAAACACGGGTTTGGAAAGCCAAAATAAAAAACGAAAAACGAAAAAACATTTTAAAATTGTGTAACTTTCATTATAGTTATAATGTTTTTTGTTTGGTGTAATGCACAAATTGTAAGACAAATTTCCTTACGGATAATAAAGATTATTATTATTATTATTATTATTATTATTATTATTTATATTTGAGCTATAGGCATAAATTTGGTATCCTCAGTCTTCAAATCACGAGTTCTTTCCAAATAAATAAAAAAATAAGCTACAAGACCATTTTGAAAAATGGGTTTAAGGGTCCCTATATGAAGGCCACAGAGCGCTGATCAGTGACAAGGGTAAAGCGATTACCTACTAAGTAGTGGTGCCATTTCCTTAAAGATTCTACAATGGCAAAGGCCTCTTTTTCTATTGCTGAGTGCTGCCTTTCACTTTTGGAGAGTGTTCTCGAAAAAAGCCACAGGGCAGCCATCCTGGTTGAGGGTGGCAGCTATTACAATATCCAAGGCATCTATTTCAACCGTCAGAGGTCGTGTATAGTCAATGGTGAAAATGGTAAATTGTAATGAAATAACTCTACTAGAAAACCACTATCTTGGCTTTATTCAACAAGATTAGGCTACAGCAAAGTTTCCCAAACTAAAGTGTACCCTTGTATAATTTTTGTAACGCTGAGTACCCCTTGCCTTGCATCTATGAGAAGAATGAACATAATAAATGGGTATTTAAAAAAATCAGCATAGTTAATGAGGTGCAATGCTTACCCCCTCCAAAGTCTTCCCATACCACTGGGGGTGCGCATACCTCACTTTGGGAAACACTGGGCTACAGTAAACAGTGAAAAAACAGGTCTCAAGTGACACTGATGAAGTATTATGAACACACATGCTGGACACACGCAGAAAATAAACAACACAGTTACACTACAGCTATGATAGTATCACTTGTCAGAACCAGTTGGGAAGGGGGGGGGGAGTAAAGAGTGAGTGAATAATACAGTGATCACTGTTTATATGTATTTATAATAAAAATATTTTTAAAAAGTTGAACAACCTGGATTAAAACTCAAGGGCTCTAGCGTTCTGAAGCTAATAACTAGCCACTGTACCAGAGAAGTGCTTTTATAGTTATCTTTTGTTAGTTTCAAACTTTAAAGCAAACAATAAAAGGGACTAATTCAACTTAAACCACCACATCAGTTAAATAAAATTTCTTCCCCTCTTTCAATACCAAACAAAATAATTAATTGCCGATAATTAATTAACTAATTGGTTAATTTTTTTTTTGGATTTTTGTTTTGTCAGGTAAAAGAAATAATTGTGCAAAATTTCAGCTTGATCCAAAAAATTAGAAAAAAAATGTGTACAAAATTTTTACCAGACAGACAAACAGAAAAACAAACAAAAAAAACAAAAAACAACTTTGGTTTTGTGTGCTTGCGTCTAACAATTATTTTCAATCATTGAAAATGGACTTTATACATGTTGATAGCCAATACATTTGGAATTAAGTTTACAAATCTAATTGCAATACTAAAAGCAAAATAATTTTAAAAGTGTCTCAGCTAATCTTTTAGTTCACTTAAAATGTTGAAATATTAAAGGATTGGTTTGTTACTATTATTATTAATAGTGAGTTTATATTTTAAAAATAAATGAGCTTCCTATTTGGACATCATAACTAATATATTTTTCTTTTTTTTTTAATTCCACCAGAAATACTATTTCAGCTCAAGCAATTACACACTGATTTAATGATAAATACTATTTCAGCTTGACCAAATAGACACAGATTTAACGAAGCAGGACATCGTGGACCGTTTTGGTGCCATGGTCGTTTTGGCGCAGGGGACGTTATATTTTGGTCACATTGTTTATGCTTATTACATTATTTCTATAATTAAGAATGATACATATGTATGTTTTGTATGTGAGTTTGTGTCTAACATATTTGCCATGTAAAGAACAAGAGATATTTTTGTCCTTTTTTGGTATTTAAGTTTGTTGTATAATTATTGTCAAATCACAATACAACTTATGTGTGGGTTTTAAAATTTTCCAAATCAAAACAAAATTATGGTAGAAAAATTTGATGCAAATTTGAGTGAAAACGAAAATGATTTCTTTAATTTGTAATACCTTCAATTACAAAAAATGAAAATTGAACTGATTAATGTCATCATGTGTGTTTTGCACAGCTCACGTTTAGTTTATGGGAGTGGGGGAAATATGTTAATTTCATGGTCCCAAGTTGAGGTCTGACCTTTCATAATTTGTATATTTTTCATGTTTTGAATGTTCCCTCAGAATTAAGGATAATAAAATTTTAAAATTCCAGGACATAACAATTCAATATTTTAGGTTTAATAATTAAATTAAATTAAATTACCATACTCATGGTATACAAAATTCCTGTCATCACTGTCCAGAGTTTAGAAAATTCTGTGTTCACAAGCTGGCTAAAGAAAGTATCCAGTCTATCAGAGGGAGCTTGTGGTTAAAATGGAGTTGAGCCTTTGTGTAAATTCAGATTTAATGCTATCACAGTCATCTGCACTGATACTGCCAAGCAGAACCAAGATGCTCAAAGTGGCATATATAAATCATTTAAGGAGCTATCAAAATCTTGCAAAGGGTATTTTGGCTTGTGCCATTTTAAACTATAGAGAATACCAATCTTCAATGAGATTTTTAAACGAGTTTGAGAACAGTTGGTAGCAGAACTTTCTGCTTTCCTTCTAGAAATTTAAAACATCCCTAGCACTGGCTTTAGTTTTAATTTAGAAGATTTTTGGTGTCTGTCAAATCTACAATAAGCAGTGCTGCAACAGAAGTACATTCTTTGAAAATAGCTGGTGTCATAAATCTCTGCTAAAATAACTGAAGCATGCTAAAGAGGTCTTGGGCCATAAAGCATGAAAGGCAACTAACAATAGTGCATTTGATTGATATTATTTTAGAAAAGGTTGCAAAACCTTTGCAATTGAGATGAAGCTTTCAATTTTGGCAAACAGCCTTTGAGGTGCTTAAAAGACTTCTTAGCAGTAATTTAAGACTGTATGAATTTATTGGGTTACTTACTGGCTTAGCTGTCGGTGTAAACAAGTGACAGTCACTGTGACAGCCCTTTTGACAAATACGGCAGCCATCTGATTTAACACTCTTGCTTGTGCTTATCAGATTTCAGATGCGATTTAGGTGCTGCTTCACCAATGTTTGAAATGATAATTTTTTTTATAATGACAACAAAAAGCTTTAGTGTCACTGACGGACGATTTCTGAAGCCAAGATTTGTAGATTTAGAAATCTAGATAGATCTAGAATCTACATCTTTTTCAAGCTACAGTCTGGCACAGTGAGTGACAGTGCATTAAACTTAAATGTCTTTATAAAATCTGAAACGATGTTTACGATGTCTCGTATAAACATTTTAATACAAATTAGGTTATAGAATAGTGAATAGATCTAGAACTAAATCTAGTATACAAAAACAGTCCAATGATCAAACAATCAAGTCTTAACTAGATAAGATCTACCATTCTTGTATAAGACTAGATTCTAGATCTAGCTTAGATTGAACACAGTGCCACACACAGATCTTGATCTAGGTCACGAGATAATACTTAAACCTATTTTTATTAAATTGCCAGTGTACAGAAGTAATATGAGCTGATAATGTAGTCCGATGAAAATATAAGGGCACAAAATGAAACAGGAAAATTAAGTCTAAAAAGATAGGGATACGTAGCATAGTTTCAATTTGGACAAAAATCAACATGTTCATTGAAAACTTGATCTGATAACCATATGGACTTTATATATAGATTAGATCTAGACTATCTATTGTCAAGGAACAGTAAACACATTCTGCGCAGACTCAAAAATGCTAATTTTGAATTTATTTCCACCAACGACGGCCCATTCGCTGCAATGGTGCCAAATTATTTTTATGCCTTTTTTTTCCCCCGATCGGCAAAATTCCAGGACATTCAAGGAGATATTTTAAAATTCCAGATTCCCAGGACTTTTAAGAGTTTTTTTTTTTTTTTTTACAAGAGATTCCAGGACATCCTGGAATTTCAGGACGCCGCAGAAACCCTGTCATACAAATCTGCCACAGGATGGCGGAGGATTGAGGCGTTTGAACCTGAGACTTTCAAGACCACATATCAAGAGACTATACCACACAACCAGGCAGCCATCGATAGTTCACAATGTCCATTAATCAATGTGACTTATCATTTATTTTTTACTGCATGTATATGTGTGTTTGTGTTTCACATCATTTTCTTGTACATTTTGACTTGTGCATATTTGTATATTAAGAGGCACATTTTTATTAAAAAATAAAACAAGCTATCTCCAGCTCTCTATTTAAAATATGCTTGGTGTAGATAATGTCTTCAATTGTTCGTCTTTATTTGTATATTATTATTAATATACAATAAATAGTATAATGACAAAAACTTAATTATAGAAGTTATGTGTTTCTAAAATTATCGTCAAAATATTTCGCACCAAAACGGCCCTTGCGCCAAAACGTCACATACTGGGATTTAATGATAAGGGAGGAGGCAGGGTGGCTGAGTGGTAAAGTGCTTGGCTAACTGAGGAGTCCCGAGTTAGAATCCTGGTGAAGACTGGGATTTTAAATTTCGGCACCTGAGTCCACCCAGCTCTGATGGGTACCTGACATTAGTTGGGAAAAAGCAAAGGCGGTTGGTCATTGTGCTCGCCACATGACAACCTGATTAATTAACTGTAAGCCACAGATACAGATGACCTTTATCTGTCCTATAGATTTTAAAGGGGAAAGGGGAACTTTATTATCAGTGATGTGATTGATAAACAATGTGACAATTTTTCTAATCCAGAAGTAATTTCCTAATAGATCATTTCAATCTGAGTAGCTCTACATCTTCCTTGTGATCGTAACAAATCAAAAGCTCTATACCTGTTTCTCAATATGTACAGGACTATTAATATCTATATTATAAAGTAGAATGTGAGGTGTATGTATGTATGTATGTTACTTATAGACATTAAAACTGCTTGACCATTCTTGATAAAACTTGGCAGGAATGTTTCTTGGGTACCAACTTAGACCTTAGTGTAAGTATTGTAGCCCTAAAACAAACTAGATCTAATTTTAAGTAATACACTTTGCGCAGATAGTTTTTTACTTTGACACATGAAAATACAAAAGAAGATCCTTTGATTTCATTATATAATAAAATTAACCTTCAATTTTGTGTTTCAAAAGCATTTTTTACATTAATTAGCTCCTTATATATGTAACTACAGATTTCCTGACGAACATTCTTGCATTAGAGAATACCGTAATGAATCGCGTACTAAAGATTAATTTGTTTGTTTACTTTATAGTCCCATCCATAGATCTAAAACTCTAATTCAACTCTAAGATGATAAAACTTCTCTTCGCACAGATAGTTTTATACTTTAACACATGAACATACTAATTATAGTCCATTCATTTCATATTTTGATCAAATAAACATTCAAATTTGGTTTTCTAAAGCATTATTTTTAAGAGACTACATTCGTTTACAAAAGCTCCGAAACCGAGTTGAGATAGGCCTAGATCTATATTCATTCATGAATCGCGTACTAAAAATTATTTCGTTTAATTGTTCACTTTATAATCCCATTCATTTAACAAAGCTATCGCTCTTTTCGTTTTTAATAGATGTGAATGTATCGACTTCGGGTAAACCCATTTTCGCAAAACTAATTTTATTTTCGTAGCGAAAGAGAAATAACATGAAAGGATCATTAGCTAAGTTTAACATACATCTAAATCCAATCCACTACATTAGTAAACACAAACTTAGACCCGCAGGCCGCGGGTAATGCCAGGCTAGTCACCTATAAATGGACAAACTGTATCATAATATTCAGAAACACATCAAACACTAACAATAATGTCATTTTGCTGATGACAATCACTACTGATACTGTACCTGATTGCCACCTTGTCCATGACATTTTTCCATACCAACTTTTTCACCACTCTTACGACCCATTGTATCTAAACACAAGCTGCTACTTTTATGTTTTACCTACAATAGAAAACATAAATAAAAGAAACCCTGAAGCAAAATTAAACACACAATATTTGGGCCACAAGGCCTACATTAGCTACTAACAAAGAAGACAATAATTATTTTATATGTATGTTAAGGAAGTAAACAGCACAATAATGAAAACTCAATTTTTTTTCTACTTATTAACAAAAAACATTCAAATTTTATTTTAAAGACTAGAACAGTTTACCTCGCCTAGTGAAAGATAATCTATAGGTAACTGAGATTCTGGGTAGATATTTTCTAAATACCACCGAAAACTTTTACACTTTAATTTTTCTCTTAGCTCTTTTCTGTTGGAGACATCACCATATTCTGTAGCTCTTACCCCTAATAAGAAATAGATTGATTGTTATTATGCCACTAGATATTATATTATTACAATAACAAGTTACTTAAGAAACATCAGTAAAAGATACCTTGAAACAGAAAAAGCTGTCTTTCTCAAATAGATTGCTATCGTAATGGGGAATAAAGAACATCAAACCTGGATTGATTTTATAGAAGAAGTCTTTGTATTCATCCATCCAAACTTCCACAATACGTTGAGTGTTATGGTTAATAATTCGACCAACTCCACCAGGCCAAGAATAGGGAGATGTTTTACGGAATACATGGCCAACTCTTGAACAAGTAACTATGTAAATTTTACCACCACACATCCAAACCTGTATTTAAAAAGAACAGAACAATGACAATGCTACTCATCTAGCACAACAGTTGTCATGGTCATTTTGTTATTGTTGTTATATTATTGAAATTCATTAAAGAGAAAACAACAGAACTCTTCAATTTTCTTTAGTATACATCTATTGATCTTATAGGCATGATTTATACAGTTCAAAAGCAAGAGATAGAATAAGGCTAGTGGAAGTAAAGCAGGAACAAAAAAACTATAATTAGTTTTACATGCGAGATTAAACATAATAGTAGAAATCAGATGAAAGAAAACAGTATGGCACTAGAATGATCACTGCATACTTACTCTAAAAGACATTTCTAAATTTTCTCCTCCCCAAATATCCATTCCTTCATCATAGGAGCCCATTTCATAAAAATATTTTCTATCTATAGCAAACAAGCCTCCAGCCATTGTAGGTGTCCTAAAGTGTACAATTGTAATTTAATTAAAATGGAGACATTTTTTTAAGACAATTACAGAAATATTGTATGTTATAAAATAGATAAGATGAACACATTCATTAACTCAAGATAGTAACTAAGTGCAGTAGCCAATGAAGTAACTAGTCAAAAATAGCTAATACTGAAGCAGGTCTACAATATCTATATTGATTGCTACTAAACCAATGCTAGAACATTTGTAGTCAAGTGCTACAGAAATAGATCAGAAATATAAATGTTTCCAAATGGTGAATGACAGTGTAAGTCCCAATAGTTGGCGAAGGTCTACAAGGATGACTTTGAGCAAAAAGTGTTTTTTTACAGTCCCAACATAGTCTCAATAAATGATAGATCACAGTGTTTATTCAGAGGCTGAATCATTGTAGTTTTTAAGAAAGGACATATTACAAAAGCTTAAAAAAAAACAGTGGACATCTCGGGGTTCTTTGTGTTTGGCTAATTATAATTTGTTTTCATTAATTACATGTACTGGCAGTCAAACTATATTGTTGTATAAAAAAAAAGTACATTTATTTCATTGTTAGATACTATTCATTTTCTATGAATGAGTTTGAATGCATTAAACAGTATTCAACTTGACATCCATAGTGTATAACTTTAGTGGATTATTAGAAGAACCTGCAACTCAGTGCATTATATTGAAAAACAAATTCTATTAACAAAATATATTATTTTCACATAAAATACAAAACGTTTGACTGAATATTGTAATTCAAAGATATAATTGTATCTGTTGGGTTTATATAGCTTAAGTATTCAAATTTCAATTTAAGAATTTGTGTTTTTGAGCTGTATGTGTTATGAAAGAATCTTCTAAATCCAATAATTACTTTGTGAAATCTACACATACTCAGCCTAACAATACTTGAAGAAGCAATACCTATTAACATCTAGATCTAACAACTTCTAGTTTTACACACACAAATAATAAATTGTGAATTAACAATAATATGTTGTTGTTTTTTTTGGAATTGTATTAATTTTACATATTTAAAAAATGTTTACATTAAAAATTGGTCTGTGTTAATCTTCAAGATATTAGCGATGCTAGAAAATCAGCACTTACAAACAGTGAACTGACTAGATTGAAGGTAGACATAGTTACCCTACAGGAAAACCACTTTAGGACTCTGGCTCAATCAAATAGAAATATTATACATTCTGTCAGAGGAAACCCGAATGTGAACCAAGGCAGCATGACACTGGTTACACAGTTAAGAAAATGCCACTGAATAAAAGGGCTTCTCTTCAATCTTCAAACTAAAATATTAAAGAGGAGTGCAGTATTTTATGTGGCCATACAGTCATAGTTTTGATCTACATCTTTTACCACATCCAGTGCAGATGTAACTGCTGTCTGTCAGTGGTAGTCTTTAAAGTGTTTGGCGGGGGAAGGGGGGGGGGCACAGCTGTTATGCCAAACACTCACTAAAAATGATTGTCTTTGGGACACAGAATATGTGCTCTACAGCATGGCTGTCAACATACAGTCCCTCTATACTACCTAGTGGCTTTTGCAAGAACATTGCAATTAGTAGTGCAGTCATGTCATCGCATGCAAATTGGAGTGATGACCAAATCTGTAATGTGATTCCAACACGCTGACATGTAAGTGCAGGGTGGAAGTACAATTGTTCTCCAAATGAAGATGCCCACAGGACATAAAATTTAAGGAAGGGGGAGGAGCTTGTCGCGATTCTGACATTGTCTAGTTCGCATTATTTATTTTTGTAATATTTTAAAATTTCTTATTTTTGAATAAAGTTAAAACTTTTTAAATATTCAGGCAATTTGAAAAAAAAAGTTACCTATATAAAGTGTTATCTGAACTCAAAACATCAAAAACAAAGATGAGATGACATTAAACTAAGTTGACAAAGATCTAGTTGATTGGATTTAGATTTATGTTAACCATGGTGAATGTTCTCTTCACATTTTTTATTCTGCCCTTAAAAATAAAGTTGAGTGTGAAAATGGGTTTTACAGTGAAAACAGGCTAAACCGATTTGTTAAAAATTCCTCTGGTTGTGGACAGGACATTAAACTTACACTATGGTTTCTGCTATGATCTAAGAAACATTTATGTCAAGTTTAACTCTTCAAGACCGTAATGACACTGTCAGCATCCAGTTCCTCCAATCGCAAGACCGTAATGATGCTTCCAGCGTCTAATCACATTTTTCCTGTTTACTTCTTTTTCTTTTCTAATCCACATTTTTAATCCCTTAAATGGTTAATGGGAACGCTAGAGTGGCCATTTTGAATGTTTTTTTCCTTCTGATACTTTGTGAATCTAAGCTGTTTTTATTGTTCTAAATATTTTTTATCATAAGTGACTAGAGTCTAGTGCAGTGTTTCTCAAACTGTGCGCCGAAGATTTGCAGGTATGCCGCTGGAGTTTTCAGAATGCCACACGTTCAGCATTACACAGGTCTGCCTACTATTAAATTTTTATTTTACGTTGTAACGACGTCCCCACTTGCACGACTAGTAATAGTATTGGATCGCTCCATATTGACGGAAAGAGTGTTAGCTATTCAGGTTATTGAATTGTCCACTATACCTATATTATTATAATGACTCAAATGTAGACCGCCTTAGCAGACTCACATCAGTTCTTGAATTGGTAACGATAATAATAAGCGATGTGTTTCATGTAAATTGTTTAGGTGTATGCTAATAATAACAAATTATCCATAAGCATTATTCATTGTTATCCATGGAGAAATACGTTAGCTAGAATGAAACTGCGAAAGCGTTCAATGAAAAGCAAGGAACCAAACGAAGGTACAAAGAAGATTGCATCGGATATGGTTTCATATCTTCTGAAGATGCTCCATTGCCATTCAGGGCTCAACAAAAAAAAAACAAGCTAAGAAACTTACGAACTACCTAAAGCTGCCAGAAAAGGGATTGATTTCAAGTTATAAGGTTGCTCAGTTATTAGCAAAACGCAAGAAAGCACACACAGAGGCTGAATCAGTCATTGCACCAACTTTAGCAATAGTTGTTGAAACTATCCTTGGACCGATGCTGCCGAAAAAGTAGAAAAAAGTTCCTTTGTCAAATGATACTATCTCGCGCAGAATTGAAGACTTATCATCAGATTTACAAGATCAAATCTGCGAACACTTCAGCGTGACTGACGATGAAGTGTCTCTGCTGTGGTCTCTTCAAGTTGATGAATCCACTGACGTTAGCGGCAAAGCTCAGCTGCTAGCTTTTATTCGGTTCATAAAGGATGAAAAATGTGTCAACGAATTCTTATTTTGCAAAGACTTACCAACTATGACCAAAGGCGAAGATATTTTCAAAGTGGTGAACGAAAACATTTTGTTATTCAAACTATAGTGGAAAAACTGTGTCAGCGTTTGCATCGATGGCTGTCCTTCCATGCAGGGAAATAGAAAGGGATTCGTCACTCTTGTGAGTCAAGAAAATCCATATGTATTAGTTGTTCACTGCATGATCCACAGAGAAGCTCTTGCCTTCAAATCTTTGCCGAAAGATTTGATGTCTGTTCTGGATCAAGTGACTTTTCTCAGCTTTGTGAAGCAATGGATTCAGACTACAAATGTCTCCTGTATCACACCAACGTTCGTTGGCTCTCCAGGGGAAAAGTGTTAAAGCGTGTCGTCCAACTCAAGTCTGAGCTGATTTCATTCTTGGAGGCTGAAAAAAAAAGACCTTGGATTGTCTATTCATGACGAGATCTGGTGGGTTAAGGTGACATTTCTCTCTGATTTATTTGACTAATTAAATTCATTGCATTTAAGTCTTCAAGGACTATCGGAAACCATCATCACTGCATCCTCAAAACTGAAGTCATTTGGTGAAAAATTGTTTTCGTGGCAAAGTAAGATCTCGAAAGGAGTCTTCGACTGCTTTCCTACTTACTATGAATGTGCTTCAAATAAAGAAATCACCCCCGAAATTCTGGACACTATGACACACCTGCAGTCAGCATTGCAGCATTACTTTCCAACAGTTGGAAGTAATGAATATGGATGGGTCAGCTATCCATTTGGAAACAATGAAGCTACAAATCTGACAACTGAAGAAGCAGAGCAGCTCATAGATTTAAAAAACGATGCAGTTCTTAAGTCAAGTTTTGCAGAGAAAAGCCTGGATGTCTTTTGGATTTCAATCAACAAGTTATATCCTGCAATCAGTTTAAAAGCAATCAAAATAATTCTTCCATTTGCATCTTCATGATTTTGTGAGTTTGGATTTTCAGCACTGACTGAAATCAAGTCTAAGAAAAGAGAGAGACTTCTTACAATAGATGATGAAATGCGAGTTTGTTTGTCATCTCTGAAGCCTCGATTAGATCACATTTGCTCTCAAAAACAGGCACACCCTTCACATTAAATGTAATACTTAAAAACGGGTAAAATCTTTTTTTCTTTTGTATTATAAAACAACTGTTGCTCTTCGTAGTGTGCCACGAAATTTTTGTAGTTTTTTTACTGTGCCGCCAGACAAAAAAGTTTGAGAAACACTGGTCTAGTGACTTTTTGTTTACATCATGGCTGACAAGCCTTCTTGTTCTTCGTCTGTCTCTAGGCCTCCTCGCAGTTTTACTGCTGATCAGGCTCTAAATATCTTTTTAGATATGAATGATAGTGACATGAGTGACTTAGAAATTTATCCTGAAAGCTCTGAAAGCGATTTCAGCCTTCAAATTCAAGTGAGTCTGATAGTGAATTAGACATCCCTATATCTAGTAAACGTAAGGGGGCGTCACTCCAGCCAGGCCCTAGTAGATCTAGAAAGCAACCTCGCATTGCAACAGCTGATTTAGAAACAACTGAATGGAAAGAAGTAGATGTAGATCTGCAGCCAGCACCATCTACACATTAATTTTAGGCTTTTGCCTAAAGATGGTTGTCTGCCAGGAATAAATCCTGCTACTGGCCTAGATGAAAATTCAGATATTACTGATGATTTTATTAGATCTGTCAACAATTATGCTGAACACATGATTGTAAAAAATATCCCAGCATTGTCCAGATCAAGATTCAACAGAGACAATTGGCATAATTTTACTGAATATGAATGGCTCAAATTTTTAGCCGTCATTATCAACATGGGTATTGACAAGGGAGACTACTTCTACTACTTCCGCTGATAACCTTTACTCAGGCTTTTATCACAAGCTGTTTCAAAGGGAGAGATTTGAAACAATTTACTCTTCAATGCTTCATGTGGGAGAGCCAGATGCTTAATACAAAAACAAAATCGAACCATTTGTGAACAGCCTTACTGAAAGATTTCAGTTTGCATTCACACCAAATCAGTCTGTCTCCATAGATGAGATGATTATTGGATGGAAGGGAAGGTGGAGGTACAAAATGTTCAATGCTGCTAAACCATACAAGTACCATATCAAAAGTTTTGGCCTAGCAGACAGTATTGAACCTGTTGGCTTCCCCAAAGCTCTGAAAAACATAGTGCTCAAGCACATGCAAAGCAAATACTGGATGCTCAGGGATAAAATAATCCTTGGTTCAACAAGTGCTTCAGCAGAGTATGTCACAGTTGAAAGGGGCAAAGTTAAACGAGGAGACATCCATGTTTACAATTAGAACATGAATGGATGTGATCGTGCAGATCAGATGATTGGCTACTATGGCATTTATACTTGAAGAAAAAAAAATGGTGGAAAAAGATTTTTTACTGGTCTTTAGAGATAACTACAGTAAATGCCTACATCCTCAGGTGCCTTACATGACCACCAACATTGAAGAAACATGAGATGACTCTAAAAAACTTCAAGCAACGAGTCATCTACAAGCTATGCTGCAAAGCCTCTGCAATCATGCCCAATTCAACCAGAAAAATTCTAAGAAAACCTGGACGTCCAAGATTGTCTAATCCCATTGAATGCCTAGAAGGAGCCAAACACTGTATTGTATACACTGAACAAGACAGAAGCTGTAAAGTATGCAGCACGCCTAAATAAGTAAAACGCTGCAACTTTATTTGCAAAGGCTGTAAAGGTCATCCTCATCTCCATCCAAAACACTGTTTTGAGATATGGCACACCAAAATTAATTTTTAATCTGGTGTACACAGTACTTTAAATAGTTTGATTTTGTGTACAAAATGTATTTATAGTTTCAAGTTTCATAGTTGTTATTTTCATACTTTTTGGGAATGAGACTGACTAAAAGGATCACTAAACGTGTAAATATTGATCAAGTTTGACAAAGCTATATTTTTTTCAGTAGATAATTGGATACAGTCTAATATTTCTTACAATAATAATGAATGAGGACTGTTGGGAAATTCTTTTTTACTTGGGTAAGTCAAATTTTAAAAATTAAAAAAAAAATTTTTTTCATCTCTGAAATTACCTTATTTTTTTTCCAGTGACTATTTATAACACTGAAAGATAAATTATCTTGTACTACATTCAATATCTAACAAAATTGTATATAACCTGTCAATGTTTTAACAAACAAAAAAAAAACAACAGTATGATGATAGGCATATATGATAAAAATTGTGTAAAAAAAAATAATTCCAGCAGAATGAGAAAAAAATTACAGTTTTTAAAGTTAATCAAGATTAGTCTAATGGTAAAAATAGAATGAATATATATATTCATTCTATTTTCACTTTGCAGATATTGAAAAATGAACCAAATTTGAATACTTAAATGATTTTCTTATAAATAAATTCACAAAATATGGTAGAATTGATATAAATAATAAGAAAATACATATTAATTCACTACATAAAGACAGTAACAGAAAATAATGTTAAAAATGAATGATTCATTAATTTTTAAATGAAAAAAAATCTGACCTAGTTGGCTGGCTACGATCACCTCCTCTACGATCAACCTCTCGCTGGGGCACTTGGTACCATCGAAAATTAAGTTTCCAATTGAAGCCTCCCCACGTCATGTCTGATCCAGTGATGTATTCAAATGTGTCATCACTAATAACATCTATAATTGGACAAACTACTGCTGTCCTAAAATATATAGAACATTTTTCTTTATAATAAGATAAAATTATTGTAGATTTCTATGTATCTTTTCTTTTTTTTTCAACTAATCTTATTTGATTGAGAGTTAAATTGATTGTCGCTACAGACTATTACCTATCATGATAAATCTCTGTGAGCAGTGGTTCCAGCCAACCTTCAGTACACTCACAATGGGCATCTAAAAATGTAATCACTTCACCCTTGGAGATGTCAGCACCTGAAGAAATAATGAACAAGTGTTTTTAAAAAGGGAATCACAAAAATTATTGGTTCAATGTATGGCACCTCCACTCAAACAAATGAACACAATGGTATCAATAAGTTTTAGTATAGTATTACTTTGTTCATTTAACATATTATATAATATATATATATATATATATATATATATATATTAGGCGTGCACAGGATAGTACTTTTTGATATTCGGCCGGAGCCGAATATTGCAGAATAGTAAAAAATGATATTCGGCCAGAGCCAGAACCAGAGCCTAATACCTAAGTATCTTGTAAATCGCTTGTGTTGCTGAATATTTTACGAAACTGTTAAATAACATACCTATATTGGTTGGTATTTTTTTTTCCTTTTATTTACCTTATTGTTTTAAACTCTGTTACTGATTGATTTATTCAAGCTTAACAGTATTTATAAACAGATAGGCCTATCATAAATTAATCTGTGTAGCATGAGCATGTGTTTATTTACTAGGCCTCTGTGACAAGTGAAAGCTTGCTGTAAGAGTCACTCAATTTTATCACAGCATTAATTATTATTTATTTATTTTATTTTAATTATTTCCCCGTTCTATCCCCAATTTCATCACCTGCCCCACCTTTTCCTCCTCAGGCTAGACTTGGTCCACCACATTGGAGATAGCTAGGCCGCGTCCTTTCACTTATCTCCCCTTGACATAATATATAGAACAATAAAAACAACACAAGACACAGATATTTTACAAAGAGAATTAGATGAATTACAGAAATGGGAATCGAATTGGAGCATGTCTTTCCACCCAGAAAAATGTCAGTTGATAAGAGTAACAAAAAAACTAAAACAAATTAATTCCACTTATCTTATTCATGGCAAACCAGTAACACAGACTAAAAACGCAAAATACCTAGGTGTTATAATAAATGAAAAACTGTCATGGAATCCACATATTGATGAAACTACAAAAAAATCAAACAAAGCATTAGGATTTATTAAAAGAAATTTCTATAAATCAAATAAGAACATAAAACTAAAATGTTATTTAACCTTGGTTAGGCCAATAATAGAATATGCATCCTCCATTTGGGACCCCTAAACTCAAGAAAACATTAAGAAACTAGAACAGACACAAAATAGAGCAGTGCGATTCATAACAAACGAATATTCACATTTGACTAGAGTAACACCTTTAGTAAAATCACTAAATTTAGAAAGCCTTCAGGACAGAAGGCTCAAAAGTAAAGTAGCAATCATACATAAAACACTGAACCATAATCTTCAAATACAAAAACAAAGTTTAATAAAATACTCTGAAAGACACAAAGATAAAGGCACATTCCTCGTCCCATATGCTAGGACAAATTTGTACATATACTCCTTCTTCCCTAGTGCTATTAGAGCATGGAATGGGTTGCCTGAGCTAGCCAGGAAAACCAGTGACTTGGCAGAATTTAAGTCATTGGTTAATATGCATGACTAAATGCATGACGCGTAGGACGTAATCATCTTCTTTTTTGAAGTAACGTCTGTATTATATAAGATAAGATAAGATCGGGGAAAGATAAACACACCACCTTGGGTGAAATGCAAGTCAATCTTTCTTCCCCCCCCCCTCTCCCTTTGATCAAAGAGATTACTCGGGTCAACACGCCTCTCGACACTCCAAGGTGCGACTCCCATCTCGAGTCAAATTCACCCACGTGAGAGATAATCTTAAGCCTAGGACATTTCCTGTTTCCGCCCATCTCTCCCAGGCCCTTATAAGGTAGACTAACGCAAACCAGACCCGCTTATTTCTCTATCGCTGTCAATCGAGTCTGGACTATCTCATTTATTCTTACTCTTAGAGGAATACCTGGTGGTAAGCTTAACTTAATCACAGTTCCACTTACTTTGTGTATATTTCTCACTGGATACTATCATGTGTATTTTGCTTATTTCATTTATATTTAATTAGTGCATTGTGTATTTCTTACTGTCGTAAGTAGAAAACATAAACATGGCATATGTATATATATTTATGTATTGCATTAATCTATTAATGCTACGTTGCTCAATTGATCGTTGATGCAACCATGTATATATTTGTACATCTTATTTTATTTCCTTTATCTCGGCTGACCGCCTTGATAATTTTACTAGCGCACTAATATTGCCCTTAGAAAAGATATATGAATTATCTCCCCTGTAGTCATTCTACTTGGGCGAGAGTTGCATCCCTTGAACGGACGCTCTCCCAATTCAAGCACTCCATTGTTCTCGGCCAACGGTCGTATGTAAACAAACCATCATGGTTGCTGACCACCACCCATTCCCCCCCCCTTTCTCTTCCAACTTGTGTTGTTTATTTGAGATTATTATTTCCCCTTTTATTTGAGATTATTATTTCCCCTTTTATTTGAGATTATTATTTCCCCTTTTATGTACATTTTTGTATTGCTACTATCAGCCATCTATTTTCCAAACATACTCTCTTATTAAGTGCAGGAGTGATGATTAAATATAATATTGATTAGAGACAGATGCAAGCTCTCCCCCTTTTTATTCTTCTATGTAAATATTTATGTAAATAAATATTCTTCAATTTTTAACTTTGTATCTGTCTTTCATTGCTTGTCTCGTTGCGTGTCTGCTCCCGATTTATATGCTGATGGGTTGGTGTTTTATAATTTCAAAAATAATCATCCCCATGACATTAAACCAGCCAAACACAGGTCACTTTTGCTAACCTGTCACAGCCTCCAACTGTAAAGGGTGTGTGGGGGAGGGTCAATGTAAAATATAATATGTAAGTATGTATTTAACTAGTTACTAATGTAAATCTCTCATAAGTAAAGTGCACTCTGGTTTGTATAGTAGTTGGATGTATGTGTTCATGAATTTCAGACCAACAACTGGTCATCAGACTTGTTATTTAAAGTCCAAAGACCGCTTCTGGTTTTGGCTTCAAGGGCTTAATACTGATAGTAGCTGTTAGTTAATAGTAATAATATAAGCGTAGTAGGTCAATTATTTATTGTTTTAGATAAATCTATTTGCGGCAAACGAAAATTTATTAACAGCGGGAACATCAATTATACCTATTTATAGCTTGATCCTTAGATGTTGCGAAGCATAGATCATCCACACCCTCCTTACCAAAAAAAACATAAATAGACAGTGTGTTTGACTGATTGCAACAACCTGGTCAGATAGACGTAGTGCACCCCTAATATATATATATACACATACAAATTTGCATACATATATACATTAGGGATGCACAGGATAGTAGTCGCTCCGGCTTTGGCTTTTGTCGAACATTCTGTATTTTTTCACTATTCGGCGATATTCGGCTCCGGTCGAATATCACTGCTCAATAGTTAAAACTGAACCGTATTACCTCTATTTCTGATAATTTTGTTAGGTGCCTCTGCGCTAAGTCTTTTCCAGATACGTCAAACGGAGGTAAACAATACAACCGAAACAACACAGGCTAAAAGCCAACAACATAAAGGTAGACGACGCTGATAAACGATGTTGGACAAGAAATTAATACTCAATGAAGGAAAATGTTGATTGTCGTCAAAGTAAAGCTACACATCAATAAAAACATACCAATATTCATAAAGTGGACATGATTCAATAATGTCAGTTCTGAAATACATTAACATTTATGTTTCAAATAAAAGAATGTCCTTTTAAAACTATGACTATGCACCAAACATCTTTTAGTACAAAGACAAGGTGTGTTAATCTAAATAGAAATAAAACTGTACATTATAAATTCGCATTAGATACATAGCAGCAATGTCTGACACATTTTTAAGTTTGTCTTGACCTTTGAGTGGGCTAGTTAACATGTAATATTCCTTAACTATGTCACGCTGATAATCTGTCTAGATGTGCGCGTATATCTCCAGAGGTAGAGATGAGCAACCCCCACCTCCTTTTGTTTGTTTAGTCCATAACATTGAGTTCACAGATAGACAAGTGACAACATTAAGCCAGATGTCAACATGTTGACACTGTCTAGAGGTCACATCTTATGAGGGAACTAAGTATGTTTACTTGGAGAAGAATCTTTAATAGGGGACTGGACTACAAGCCACACCTTTACAAGGTTAACCTGGTATGAGTTTGTTTATTTGGAGATAGGTTGTCAATCAGAGGTCTGGACGACAAGCCACACATTTTACACTGTTGACCAGGTAATACGTTTTTTTACTTTGAGATAAGTCTCAATTAGGGGGCTGGACTACAAGCTACACCTCTACACAGGAACCAAGATTGCTAACTTGGAGATAAATTTCAATTAGGAGGTTGGACATAAAGCACACACCTACAAGAGTGATTGTTTGCAACCCTAAAACCAAGAGTATATTATTAATAATTATTATATTTTATATTTATTGTATTTATAGCTACATTAAGTGTCATGGACTAAACTAATAAGAAGTTGGGGGTGTTGAGCCCTCCCATTAAAGGTACCCCTGGTTAGTGTCTTCTATGCTAGCTAATATTCACAAATCCTTTCTACTTGTATCTACATTAAAATTAGTTCCTGACTTAATAAACTATTAAATATAATAATTATTAATAATATACTCTTGGTTTTAGGGTTGCAAACATACAGATGCAAACTTGCTGTCAGCATTCAAAACATCACTGGAAAATTGGAACATTCCTCATGAAAACTGTCATTAGGTTCTACGTGACAATGCAGCAAACATCACCAAATGCTTTCGTGATGGTAAATTTGCAAGTATTGGTTGCTTTGCACATACAATACAACTTAGTGTACACGACAGTGTTTTGAGCCAGCGATGTGTAGTGGACATGATTAATGCAGCACAAAAAATAGTTTGTCATTTCAAACATTCGTCCTCTGCAACTGACCGTTTACATAACCTAGAGAGTGAACTTGACCTTCCACAACATCAGTTGATTCAAGACGTCAATACCCGCTGGAACTCGACCTTCCTTATGTTAAAGAGGCCGTTGGAGCAACGTCGAGCCATAACACTATACTGTGCAGAAAATGAAACATTAAGCAATTTATCTCCAAGCCAGTGGTCTGTTGGTGAGAAAGTGGCTGCTCTTCTACAACCTTTTGAGGAAGTTACCCGTGAAGTAAGTGCAGTGGCAGCTTCTATTTCCATTGTGATTCCATTGGTACATGTTCTGAAGGCATTCCTACAGCGTGAGGGTAATGATAAAGGAATTAAAATATGAAAAGTGCATTACTCGAATCCTTGAACAGCAGGTTTGAAGACTTAGACAACAATTGTCTGTACAGCATAGCAACACTGCTTGACCCTCGTTTTAAATCTCTGAAGCAAAAGCAGGAGTCCTAATTTGTGCAACACGTTACCAAAATCCTGTCACAGAAACTGCAACACAAGCACACATCTTCTCTGAAAGAGTTAAACCACCAACAAATAATCTGAATCCAGTTTGTGGGACTGTTTCGATGAATTGGTGGTACAAGAAGAAGCTAGTCCACCAACGGTCATCAAAGCTCAAAGCCAGCAAGATATGATTAATGAAAAGCTGTCCAAATACCTGAGTGAGCCACTGATTAATTGAAAAGATGATCCTGTTTTATGATGGAAGGTCAATGCCAGTAGATTTCCTGGATTAGACAAGGTTGCTCAATATTATACCTAGCACCACCTCCAACCAGTGTGCCATCGGAAAGATTGTTCAGCGTCGCTGGACAAATTATCAATGACTATCCTACAAAACTTATACCAGACAATGCTGAAAAACTTATTTTTCTGAAATAAAATTCAACTTTAGCAAATAATGAATTCTGTTGAAACTTAGATCTTATCATATACATTCATCTTATTTTGCTGTGCTATAATGCTTTAACTTTTAAAGGATGTGTATATTATTATTATAGTAAATTAGCATTATGAATTATTATGTAAATAAATATCACTGTTGAATTACTTTTTCTAACGTGTTAACTTTAAATCTTACTCTTGTGTTAGGCGTGTCTTGATTGAATAACTCCTCGTTATTACTGGTATTACTTAAGATATATACTTAGCCACTATCTGTATCAGGCACAGACCAGAAGCGGTTTGTGGCCTTTAAAACACGAGCCTAATGACAAGTTGTTGGTGTCAAATACATGAACACAAACATCTACCCACTATACAACCTAAATTGTACTTAATGTTTGAGAGATTTACACTATAAAACCAAGCACTTTACCTTTGAAAGATTTACATTAGTTAAATATATAAGTTTATATATTCTACAAGGGCCATCCCACATACTACTATACAACTGGTGGCCTCATACATAAACACACACCATCTCATGTTACAAAGATTAGTTTATTATAAGCATATCTGTTAAGAAATGCTGTTAATTTTAATTTATCAATCAGTATTAGATTGTATTATACAAGAAGTAAATAAAAAATATGAATATAGGTATGCTATTTAGAAGACTTGCAAAAACTTCAGTAAAATGAGCTGTTTAAGTCATCAAATTTTACTATCAGGTCATATCCGGTTCCAGCCGCATATCAAAAAGTACTATCCGGTGCACCACTAATACACACACACCCACACATACATATATACATGACACTCAGAAAAGGTTTTAATAATATGGGACACATACTATCTTCTTCTACTGCACAGCATCTATCCCACTGACTTAATTCATATGAAGATGACCTCCCCCGATATAATATATATATATATAATATTAGATCTAGATGTCATGATTAGATCTACAATCTAAATCTAGATCAATATGACAATAGAGATGATATCTAGACTAGATCTGGATCTATGTCTATATAATGAATATAATCTACTTTAGATCTGGGCTCAAGAGTGATGCCGTGGATCCGCTACAAACGTAGGTCTACTCCAAACTTTCGTAGGCCTACCTTCATCCTTGATCTATTCTATACTAAGACTAAGAATCTAGTCTAGATCTAGATAGGATGGTAGTAGATGTTATCGATCTAGATCTAGTCAATCTAAATCATACTACAACTAAATTGGATCTAGATTGTAGAGTAATGTAGAGAATCATGACATAACATAATGACTAGCTAGACTCTAGCTAGATCTATTCCTGTATAACAAGTTATCTAGATTCTAGATCTAGAATCCAGATCTAGAATCCAGACTAGATATCTACAATGTCACTCAATGTGTTTTGAATCGATAGCACTTCGATATTTTTTTCTATACAAATGAATACCGGAATCAGGGATTCAACATAATTAATTTCTACTAATGAACTTACAAAAAAGTCACGTAGGTGTATCAGCTAACTGATGGTACCAACCCGCCACTCACTCACTCTCGCGTTCTTCATTTCTAGACTAAATCTAATTGCTTTTAGGAACCAATCAATGTATAGATCTGGACACAATGTGTTCCCCCACCTTTTCTGTCCCCCCCCCCCAACACGACGGCTTAGCGTGACCTCCGTGACCGCTCGTAAGCTAGTCAAGCGAGAAAAAAAAAAGGATACGAAATGCGTAACGCGACGGGTTAAATGTGTATTTGCGTACTGACGGTCATTTTTGGGAGATTTTGCATAACGAATACGCATTTTGCGTAACGGTAGGCAGGTCTGTACCATAAATGTTATCCCTTCCCTTTTTACACTTTTCATATTTTTGTCTATTTTGAACTGAAGTATTTCTCCCTTTTATAATTGCATGTCCTCTGTGCCAAACCTTGATAGTATACTGGTCTATGGTCTGCTAAAAGAATCCCCAAGACAGCTTAATTCTACTAGCATCACACTTACATATATAAAATTGGTTTCAATACATATTCAATAGTGGATTAAATGTATGACATTCCTTCAGCATTGTATTCAATAAATCTTACCCTCTAAAAAATTTCAATATAAATGCTCACTCTCTATTGTCAAATAGTGAACAACCATAAAATAGTTTGTTTTCTATATACTTCGGTTATAAGAATTCTAATATTAATAAAAAGGCTGTTTTTACTGTAATGATTTGAATAAATCTGTGCAAGGGCAATGTCTGGTTTCATTTTAATGAAGATTCTACTAATTTTATTTTCAAATGGACATAATCATCATCTTGCCTTCGAGTTCCTCATGGAACATAGGGCCTCAGTAAAAATATGCCACTCTCCACAGTCTCTTGCTAGTTTTTTAATAGCTTCCCAGCTCTTTCCTGTCCTCTCAGGTTCATCTAGTATACTGTGTTGCCATGTTCTTTTTGGTTTCCTTGGCAACTTGAGCACATTGACTTTCCCTGCAGAGTATGTCTCCTTTGTGGAGCTCTACTCTCTCCTCGGCTATGTTTTGTGTTTGTGTTTTTGCTATGGCTTCTGTAACAGTATTTTTTTTCCGTGGACATGTTGTTAGTCTATCACACAACCCCTATGTCCCGGGGAGGGTGATGGCACCTTTTGTCTGGCCTCTTTTCTAACAGACTTGTCCGGCTTGGTAGTACCTGCCAGGAGCGATGAATTTTGTTGTCATAGGTGTTTTATGTTGTTACAAACAACCAACCATAAAAACACATTTAATGAAATAATAAATAACACTCTAACAAAAGAATCAAATCCACTGGAGCTCAAAGTAGATACGCTTGAAACAATTGAAAGCTATCCAAAAAACAGCCATCCACATATACATCGACGGATCAGCCTTCAAAGCCACCATCAATACTGGTCTTGGTGCCTTCCTGGTCTTCCCCCAAAATAAACACTTTGAAATAAGTGCCCCCTGTGGCGACTACTGCTCAAACTTCCAAGCCGAAATTGAGGCAATTACCATAGCTTTGCAGACAGTCGAAAACAAATTATTTAAAGGGATACAATCACCATCAGATGTTGCTTTACTGCCAATCCACTCTTCAAGCACTTAACAGCAGCACCTCAAAAAGCCCAAGAGAGTTGACAACACTAATAGTGATAATACACCAGATGATTACAAAATTAAACATCAACACATTACAGTGGATCCCTGGACACATTGGCATCATGGGAAATGAAAGGGCAGATAAGCTTTCAAAGGCAGGATCATCTATGGAACAACCAGATAGACCTATTAACTTCCTCACCTTAAGGTCAATGTTAATCAACAACCATAAAGAGGAGTGGCTCAACCAATGGGCAACAGGAAACACAGGCAGAGCCATGTACAAAGAAATGAACATGCCTAACAAACTGGACAGTATTAACTTCCTCCCCCGCAAAGAGCAATCTACAATCTTCCAACTAAGGACACACACCTCTGTTAAATTATCATCTCAATAAAATAAATCCCATACAACTCCCCCTTTGTAGACACTGCACCCACCCTTATGAAACTGTAAACCATATCCTCTTTGAATGCCCCTTTCTAATCCACCTTAGACAGCCCCTACTACCACTCCAGCCCAACATAACCAACACCCTGTACGGCAGTGCTGAACAACTGAAGAAAACAACACACTATTTTTCCTTGGCACAGTTTGCAAAAGAGATGACAGCTCAGTAGCAAAAAGCTGGCTAGAAGAAGTTAAATTTGAAGATGCAATATCAAAATGGTTGGTTTGTGCACAATCAAATCAATTTTAGAATTATTGTCAAATACATAAATATGCCCACCTTTTAACCTTGCTCGTATTAATCCAACTCTTGAGCCAGTGCGTATGACATGCACTGGAACTGATAAAGTGGCAACATAATCTTCAAGCTTTTTACCTAAATGTTCTGTCAAGATAAAATAAATACAATTATATAAATGTAAATAATAATTCAAGACCATCTTGATCTCAAATAAAATTAGTGATTTAATGGAAACCAACCCTTTTCACTAGCATCATCCACTAATAATATCTCTTCCAAAAGTTCTGGTGGAGACCTGTTGATTATGCTTTGGACTGTGCGTAGTAAAGTACTCCAAGCCTCATTGTGAAAAACAATGACAATACTTGTTTTTGGTAATGACTTAACAGGAGGATAACTTTTTCTTTTACATCTGGAAGAAGAGTAGCAAATTTTTGTTTTAACTTTTAGCACTATAATAGAGTAAATGCATAGTTTAAAAAAAAAAGTGGTGTTTCAAAGAAATATATTACTAATAATTTGACATAAAGTACATTTATTGTTTGAACCCTAAATAAAGAAGAAGACAAAATGAATGACTACTCACTCCTCCATTCTATAATCTGGTAAAGTTCTATTGAGAGACATCAAGTCACTGGCCACTAAATTAAACTGATTGATTTTAAATGTTTCTTTGGCCTCCTCTTCTTTATCAGCTGGTACTTTTACAGGCTTCCCTCCATCTCCCGGTCCCATGGGTTGAGTATTGGGTAGTAAACCTGCATGATTTGGATATAATTTCTTATCAAATACATATAATTAATTTCAAATGAAATAATTAAGAAAAACAACAACATTGATTATACTATCAAAAAGAGAAAATACGTACCGGCACACTACTATACTAACCTTTAGGAAATATTTTATGCAAAAAACCTGGTTTAGGCTTGGCAGTTACTAAAACTTCTTGAGGGCTACATCGTGGGCCATTAGTACAGTCAGTGAAATACATAAGTAGAAAGACATCTAACATGATCCAAACCATTGATGTGGCAATAATGACCTATGATTAAAATAGGATTGATATATTTATTTTAATATTTTGGGTTTTTGGCACATCGGCAGAATTTAGGCCATTCAAAATTAATTTTATTCCTTATACTAAATCATACTTTTGAGTATGACCATCACAGAATAAGGACAATGTGTTGGTAGGATGTTGGATCAAATCAAAAAAGATTTGGTGAAGTGGAGGAATTATCAGAAATATTATCAATTTCTGTTCTTTCCATCACTCTACTCACTAAAACTTTCCCAAATTTGTCTGCTAAAAAAAACAAAAAAAAACAACAGGATAATATTAATTTTATAAATGTATTTATTTTATTCAATCTAAATCCATTTTCTTATGGATTTTTGTTTTACTTTACATTTGATTTTTTTTTAAAGCATATAGGCCAACCATTCACCAAAAAGAATATATAATGAAATGAATTGACTATTAGCCTTTTATAGTGCTGCTCAAAGTATTGAAAAGCTAGACATCTACAAACTGTTTCTTTGTTAAAACATTAGATATTAATCAATGAATGTACATGTCATGCATCAAATGTATTTTAAAACAAGTAAAATATCAAAAAATCAAAAAATACCTAAATTAAAAAACAAACTTTTTATTAAGTGAAATTGCATAGATTATTTTGAATCAATCATGTACAAATATGTTTACAAGGATAGACCAGCAATTATACATTTTTGCGATTGGAAATATTTGTATTAATAATTTTTGTTCAGCAAAACTTTCATGCTTACAGAATGCTCAGTGTGCTATAGTCCTATCACACTTCATAGATAAGTTTGGGGGGGGGGGGGGGGAGGAGAGAAATATCAGAGAAGAATTCCATGCTGCTTTTTCGGGCCTGCATGACGGAAAGCCACTGAGCTGGAATGCCACTGAGCTAAACAAGTACTTATAAAAATTTGTTTTGTAGTCTAAAAAAGTCTATAGTTAAAAATTTTGGAGAACAACAAAATTTTCTACATAAGGCTTATTTCCTCATACGCTTAATACATTTCTAAATAAAACAAAATACAAATAATTGATTAATTTTTTTAATTGATTCGTCAACAATGAATAATTGTGCCGCTTCAGCTTGATCCAAGAATGGGAAGTAGAAGAAATAAGGTATAGAAGATTCAGACATAGTTAAGTTGATAAAAGCTTTGTAAATATAAAGATTTTAAACCAAAGTCATTTTGCTGAGACTATGCAGTTGTATTTCAAGTTTAATGTACCTGCAAAGTGTTTCGTAGTTTTTTTTACAAAGCTAATATCAACTCACTTTGGTAAAAAGTTGAAACACATTTTTTTCCCACACCCATTCTGCCCACTTACTTCTTTGGCCCATCCATTGTAAGACTATAAAAAGAATCAATTCTTGGACTGCCTCCATCGCTATGCGGACTTGGACTTTTCTAGTAATTGTTGCTCAAACAAATGTTAAGTGACTATGAAGTTATGGTGGAGTTAAAGAAATGTTTACAAGGATTTTTTCAAGAAAATGAGCATTTCAGTAGAAACATCTAAATTGCAGATGTGCTTAAATAAATGTGATTGTACTTTCATTTAGGTCTGATCATGGAAGAAATTTATTTCTTTAAACTAGAATTTGTAAAAAAAATAATTTTAAATAATTTCTTCTTCAGTGATCTGACTAAATGCAAATTTATGTCATTTATATTTTTTGAAAAATACATGCTCAAACATATATGCAGAAGTTGTATTCAGATAGTACAGGAACACAGTTTAGGAAACCAAGAATGTAGTTTACAAGTATTCATAACTTAAACATTACAAAAACTTTACTTAGCTATTTTTTTTTTTTACATGAAACTAATATCTATATAATGATCTATATCTTTGAATAAAATGGTATCTTACTTTGCAATACTGAAATCGTAATCTCCCCATTTTTAAGTTGAAGCCTGTAGAAATATGGGTAATAATAAAATGTTTTAAATATTTATTTTACCAAATAAATTTTAAAAATAAATTGTTACCAGAAATCTTCATCTAGATCTACATGAAAGTAAACTATTCTAAAAATTAAAACTCAATGAACTAATAAAAAATTTCAATGACATCCAAAATATAGACTAGACAGAATAGCTACATTAAACAATTGACTCTCTAAATCAGAGTTTCTCAATGGACAGGTCTGTAATTGAAAGACACTCTATCCAAGGTAAAAAAACAAGAGAAATGATGTTGAAAGATCTTGTGTGCTGCCTCAGCGATCCAACAGACTAAGGTGAAGCAGGATATTGCACATCAGACACCTCAGAAAATGCATATTATATTTGTAGTTTCAAATACACAGAAAATAATGCTTAGCACCAGGGCAGTGCTCAGGACTCCGCTGGCAATGGGGGTGGAGGTGTGAATCATTCCACTAACTCCAGAAAAAAACTATTTTTAGACGTGTGTGTGCTAAGGGAAAAAAAATTCACCCCCCCCCCCCCCAAAAAAAAAAATCCTGGCTATGCCCATGTGTATGACCAAAGCTAATCACAAAATCCTGACACAAAGGGTGATTCTTTATCCTCGAAATAAAGAATCACCCTTTGTGTCAGGACTTTGTGATTTTACCATCACAAAAGAGATACAAGACACCGATAGCAAAGACAAACAGACACAAACACTCTTTTGTTTCCCTGGCAATCAAATCATTAAATAACAACAATCTGGTATAAACTTTGTCACATGTAAATTATGAGTGAGTCTGGTGTGAATGTACACTTTGGTTTCTTATAGTTATAATGTTTTTTGTTTGGTGTAATGCACAAATTGTAAGACAAATTTCCTTATGGATAATAAAGATTATTATTATTATTATTATTATTAGAGTGAAAGTTGCATTAATACTTGATTAGAGGGGGGTAAGTCAAATCTAAATTAAGAACAATAGTAAACCACTGCTGAAAAGGTGGAGTGGGTCAAAGAGAAAAAATATGTAAATTACTAATTCATCAGTAATATAAAGGGAATTAAATAGCATAGATATAGTTCATCCATTGTTGTTCGATGCTAATTACTTTAGTCAGGGGGGCTGAGAACTTTGGACTTGGGTTTTGTGCTTCCTTATGTTGCTGGTGAGACCTATGTGAGCCAGGAATGTTTGGCTGGACAATGAGCAGGTTATTCCAGCTGGAGCCAGTGTCAATGGCCTTGCTTTTTTTCTCTGATGCTTTTCTCTTGTCCTCTGCAATTTGTGTTTCAGTTTTCACAGCCCACGCCATGATCCTCTATCATGTGTTTCCGTGGCAGGGTCAATGCTGAAGGCATTTCAGAGAAGCTTTGAGGGTGTCCATGAAGCGTTTTCTTTGTCCACCTTCCCCTTCAATTGACCATAATTATAAAGGAGTCATTTATGGATGTGGGAGTCTTCCAGTCTGCAGATGTGGCATGCCCATCACAGCTGGGATGGGGCTGCATCTTCAAAGGACTTCAGTATCAGGTATTTTTTTCCTTGCCACTAAGTATTTTTCTTAGATCATGTGAAAGTGTTTCAGTTTTTTTTTTTCATGTTTTTTATAAAATATACTGTCCACGTTTCTGAGGCATAGAGATTAGGATTTCAGGAGTGTGCTGTCCACTGCATTTATTTACCTTAATGCTTGGATCCGAGTAGGCTTTACCTGGAGCAGGCAAATATATGACTTCAGTCTTTTTTGTGTTTTATTATTACATTAAATTTGTTTAAAAGTACTGTCTTTGTAACATTCAGCTTTGTGGTAAAATAGTAAAAAAAATAATTAAAAAATTATAGACCAAGGCCTCAGCATGTTTCGAAGTGCAATGTTTGTAACTGACTCTGTATTGGTGGCTTACATTACATTTTCATAGTCGATCAATAATTGACAATCTCTACCTTTTATGGCTACGCCCATGCGCCATCATCTACCCATGACATTTTAAAATTAAAATACGATATATCTACATGCCACCCCCCCTTTTTTTTAAAATCTCTTCACACCAAGTTAAGATCACATTATTTTTCTCAATCGTTTTGTGCCAGAATGGTTGAATTTCTCAAGATTGTCTATATTGTTATGGTGACCCCTTTTACTTAACATCGAGAGGATCATATGAAATGTCCATCACAGACTATGTGCACTATTTAGTTTTTAATACATAATACAAAGCTAGACAGAATGGTGCATTTGGAAGTATAAAAAAATTTAAACAAATTGGAAATGGTTTCCTTCTTATCTAAAGGAAGGTATTCACTGAGCAAATGATCTACATTTATGGACACATCTAAACAACTGGACACAACATTAATGTCCTCAAAGTCAATTTGTTATTAAATCATGATTTTAAAATGGTTAGAACTTGTGCATACGAAGTATTTACTTTAAAAAAAAATATAACAGCTGTCATGGTAAACCCTTTTGTATATCCTGTAGTCTGTGTGATAGTAAGGTTATGACATCAGCAAAATCCAGATATGCAAGAAAAGTTTACAGTTTTAAGAGAAGTAGGAAAAAGAGTAGACCTCAAAATAAACCACTAAAAAACAAAAGTACTTAAAGTAAACAACAAAGAAATAGGAGACACAGAACTGGATTCTCAGACCATAGACCAAGTACAGATAATTTTATATACCTTGGGATTGTAATCAGTATATCAGGAGGAACAGATGAAGACATCTTCTTTGTCGTATAAATCTAGTGCGTCAGACATTTACAAATAACTAAAATCAACCTCGAAATCCCATCACATCTCTAACAAGACTAAAATAAGAATCTTTAATGTCAAGGCGGTCCTACTGTATGGTTCTGAATCATGGAGAATAACTGAAGAAACAAAAAAGTACAGACCTTCATCAACAGATGCTTGAGAACGAAATCCCATATTGATGAAACTATCAAAAAATCAAACAAAACACTAGGGTTTATTAAAAGAAATTTCTATAAATCAAATAAGAACATAAAACTAAAATGTTATCTAACCTTGGTTAGGCCAATAATAGAATATACATCCTCTGATTGGGACCCCTCAACTCAAGAAAACATTAAGAAACTGGAACAGATACAAAATAGAGCAGTGATATTCATAACAAACGAATTCGACTAGAGTAACACCTTTAGTAAAATCACTAAATTTAGAAAGCCTTCAGAAAAGAAGACTTAAAAGTAAAGTAGCAATTATACATAAAACACTGAACCATTATCTTCAAATACAAAAACAAATTTTAATAAAATACTCTGAAAGACACAAAGATAAAGGCACATTCCTCGTTCCATTTATGCTACGATAAATTTGTACAAATGCTTCTAATTCCCTAGTGCTATTAGAGCATGGAATGGGTTGCCCGAGCTAGCAAGGAAAACCAGTGACTTGGCAGAATTTAGGTCATTGGTTAATAAATGCATGACGTGTAGGACGTAATCATCTTCTCTTTCAAAGTAACGTCTGTATTATATAAGATAGGATATCATAAAAATACACTGGTACGACAAAATTAAAATAAGGCTTGTCTTCGAGTCCAAAGATTAGACAGGAATGAAATATTTCCTGTGGCTGCGCAGTCCCAGCTGTCACCTACATATCGTCTGTCCTCGGCAGCGGATTTTCTTTTGGTCTCAAATGTGTATCCCCCGGCCTTGGTGAGTGACCTCCAGCTGTGTTATTCTGAGGCTGCATGCAACCAGGTGCTCTCTTCTATGTCATCTAAGGCAAGTTGGTGCCTAAGGTGGTCTTTGAAGCGTTTCCATGGGGCGCCTCTATTTAGCTCACCAAAAAAAGACTGCCTTTTGTATACAGTCGTCTCCCATGAGGGACATGTGCCCATACCGGCGTTAGCAAGGACATCGCTCAAGTAGTCTTAGTTGCTTTCTGTACAATGTCCATGTCTCAGAGCCATATAGAAGGGTTGAGAGAACCACCGCCTGGTAGACATTGATTTGTGTAGGCAGGCGGAGCAATTTATTCCACCAAACTCTTGCCTGATGACGTCCAAAAGCGCTAGTGGCTCTGGCAAGACGGTTATCAATTTCCCTTGAAAGTGAGGCGTCATTTGATACTATACTACCAGATTATATGTGAAGTGGTCTACCACGTTAAGGGGTTGTCCATTTACTGTGATCCTTGGGGCTGGGTATGTATTATTGGGTGACTTCTGGAACATGACTTCTGTTTTCCCTAGGTTTATAGATAGACCGAAAGAGACGGCAGCGTATGCAAATTCGTTGACCGCGTTCTGGAGATCATGTTCATTTTGAGCTAGCAGGGAACAATCATTGGCATAGAGAAGCGCCGTTATGATCATCTTCTTTGTTTTTGTATGGGATAGTAGACGTCGAAGAATGCATTGCCGTCCAAACGAAACCTGATGTGGATGCCTTCATGCAATTGCTGCCTCATTTGACCCAGCATTACACAGAAGAAGATAGTGAATAGAGTAGGAGCAAGTACACAGTCCTGCTTCACGCCATTTTCTATTTGGAAGTGATCAGACAGGTCACCATTGTGTCTGATCTGGCCTTTCTGTCCCACATGAAACTGCTTGAGAATGGATAGGAATGTAGGCAGGCATCCCAGCCTGGCCAAAATCCTCCACAAACCATCACGACTGACCGTGTCGAAAGCCTTGGTGAGGTCCACAAAGGCAGCATATATGGTTTAGGTTCTGCTCTTTGCATTTTTCTTGTAATTGTCGCAGAACAAATATCATGTCAGGTGTACCTCTACCGGCTCTAAAGCCACATTGGCTCTCAGATAACAGCTCGTCTACTAAACGTGACAGCCAAAGTTGTGTGATACTGCAGTAAACCCAATAGAGACTGGTTTGATGAGAACAATACCGCAATTCAAGAACTGTTAAAGAATAAGCACAAATGCTATCGCTCTGTTCTTGAGAACCCTGATGACAACGCAGCCAGAACTCTCTATAAAGCTTCTTGTCACACTCTGCAGATAAAGGTCAGGGAACTAAAAAATAATTGGTGGCTTGAGCTGTCCATAAACATGCAGAGACATACTGCAGAGACATACTGACACATGTGACACACGCTCTTTCTATGAGTCTCTCCGATGTGCCTATAACCCAACTTACCAGACTACAGCGCCGCTAAGATCCTTCGATGGTACTACCCTAATACATACTAAATCGCTGGACAGAACACTACAGCCTGCTATTTGGTGATAAAAGGCATGTATCGGAGGAATCGCTGGCAAATGTCAGTCAGAAAATTATGAGAGAGGAGCTTGATGACCCACCGACACTTAAGGAAGTTGAAGTAGTAATTCATAAACTAAAAAAAAAACACAAAGCACCTGGCTCTGATGGGCTTTCGACTGAAATATTTTAAATGGGTGGTTTTGCCCTAACAGAGAGGCTAACATTTGTTTGCTCTATGCTGGGAGAAGTGCATGGTCCCACCTGAAATACAACAAAATAGAAAACACCAAACTGTGGGAGATGAGTGGATAGAAAAAATAGAGGTGAAGTTCTTTGAAGTAAGTGGAGACGGATTGGTCACACCTTTGGAAAAGATACCATATAAACAGAGCCTTACAGTGGAATCCCGATGGAACAAGACGTAGAGGAAGACCAAAAAGAATGTGGCGACACAGTATACTAAATGAAGCCTAGAGGACAGGAAAGAGCTGGGAAGCCATTAAAAAACTAGCAAGAGACTGTAGAGTGGTATATTTTTACTGAGGCCCTATGTTCCATGAGGAATACAAAGGAAAGATGATGATGATGCAGCAACACATAATTTATATCTGTAGTTTGCAAGACATTATTTTAAATTTTAAAAAAATGATAATAAAAAAATATTTCTTATTCTTTGAGTTATATCCCTTTGATGTGAATTTTTAGCATTAAAATAGTGTTTAATTACTTCGGAAGCTGAGATGGGAAATGTTTGGAAATAGAGGAACAGCTTCTTTAGCATCTACTAATTGCACATGTTTCTCTGCCTACTGACTGTATTTTCACACATATTACCCACAAAACATTTAAGTGAATACAAAAAAATTCAACCTGCACCATTATATACCCCATGTGCAAAGTATGAATTGCCATTATCTACTGGTACATAAAGTTATTGCTCATCAGATGTCTGTTCATTAGAAGCAAATGACTATAGATCTAGAAAGATCTAGATTAGACTGATTAGATATCTTATTATCTAGATTCTAGCTAGATGATAGATTCTATCTATTCTTTTCTAGTCTAAGTCTAGTACTAGTCACTACTAGATCTACATATTGTACTCGTCTCTTTTCTAATCTTAGTTAAATCTACTGATAAAATGATAACTCAGAATATAATGATAATAATAATGGGAGTCTGGCTCTTGGTACTAGATCTATCATTGTATCATCTATTCAATATTGAATATATGTCAATCTATGAGTAGTATGAGTATGTAAACTATATGAGTATCATTATGAGTAGAGTACTCTAACTCTAGAGTAGAGAGCTAGATTTAGATTTTAGAAGTAATCTGAAGTCTAGATCTAATCTAAACTATACTATCTATTATTTATTCAATAATGTCAATATTATAATATATATCTAGATCTTGTCTAGAATCTAGACTATTCTAAAATTCTAGACACGATCACTTATCATATGAGAGTCAAGACTGTCAAGAGTCAGAGAGTCTAGCTAGAGACTAGAGTAGAGAAAGTCTCAGAAAGACAGCGCTAGATTATAGATAATACTAATAATACTAGATCTAATTAATAATAGTAGATTGCTAGATCAGTTAAATAAACCAGTAGATTTTCAATCATCTAGATCTATGATCTAGTCACGACTAGTGACCTAAGGCCTAAGCCTACTGCTACTCTCATCAGCATCTTAATCTATTCAATATTGATCTATGTACATTGTATGTCTATGATCTATATAGTAGATTCTTATATTCGGCACACTGTATTTGGGAACTAGGTCTAATTTTTATTTTATTTTTTTATTTGGTGACGGTTTAACTTACAAAAAAAACTGAAAGCAGATTCTTATTTTGCAACTAAAGGACCATAAAAATAGCTGTGTTTCTTTGAATGACCACTCATAGTCAAGATTTTATTTTAAAATAAAATAGGTCACTTCATGCTCCTATAATAAACGCAGTTTTTGTGCTTTCTCCTTTAGCGCACATTGAGCACCGTTAAGAAACACCACTATGTTATTGCTAATAAATTATATCTGTGTTAATTAAAAATTATTTAGATTGTATTAAAAGAAGTAGATTCACTTCTGCAATATGTATTTATAGTATATTGCCAATCTCTCTCTCTATATATATAATATATATATATATTTATATATATATATCGTTTATAGTTTATTTTTTTATATATGCCTACCTATATAATCTATGTCTATGTGTAGAAACAGACAGAAATAAATCTATATAAATTATAGATCTATAAATTAATTATTATAATTTAATAAACATGATATTTTCAACTAGGCTACATGTATTCTCTGTCTCTTTCTTTTAATTCCCATCCAAGGACCCTCTTCTTTTCATAATTTGGATGTTCGTTTTGCTACACCTTAACATCCCCTCCCTCCCATAGATGCTTTTCTTTGTATTTTCATTACTCTCTCCCCTTTCCCTCCACTGCCTGTATGATAGGTTGTGACACTACACGTCTAGTGTATACCTCTCCTCACCACCAGCGTTTGCCTGGCGTGATCACCTGCAGTGGGCATGGTCTCTGGCTTCAAATTAGCAGCCCGCACTTTTTCTTTCATTCATAAATTATATATTCTAGATATCTCGATCTAGGTAGGTACTTCTATAAAAATTTCAAAATGATCACAATGCAATGGAACCTATTTAGTTAGATAGAGCTTGAGAAATGCTTTCCAATGATACCAATTTTATATTGCTGAGTTAATTGTGAGGGAAGTTATTAAATTTTTAGTGGCCAAAAATCAGCCTTCTTTAGCCTTTGTAAAAAAAAATAAAATCTGTGACTGAAACAACTGACAGTTGAACTTAAATTAACTGTATTATAAAAAGTCTTAAAGATAAGGGGTTGAAACTTCACACTCTTTTACATTAACTAGTATTCTGTTAAAATAAATTTAAAAAATAAGACCAAGCAATAAAATCTTTGAAAAAAAGTTAATTAATATATAAAAAAGCCTTCGACAAAAAATAAAAATATATGTGATTTTGTCATCATATGAGCCCAAAAATCACAAATAAAACAAATCAGAGATCTGTATTGTGTTTTATTTTGTTTAATTATAATTCTAATGTATTTAAATAGCTATTTATATGCATCAGATAGATAATTCTTATAAATTATAAATGAAAATAGCACTGCGCAGAAAATTTTTTCCTAAAATTTAATGACTATAAGTTTCATAAACTTCATAAAAAAACAGTTTTAACCTTTTGTAGAGCACTGGCAATTAATCATTTTAAAATCCCTTAATTTAAATGCTTTAAAAATTAGATTGTAAATGAAAAATTTCTTGCTTCAGACAATAAAATAAAAAAGAAACCTTGCGACTTCTTTAGAAGTTATTAAAAGATTTTTTACTTGAATTTTTGTGCAATAATAGCTCATCATTTTAAAAATATAATGTACTCATTTATTAACTATTAATTTACATGTATATTAATAGAAAAAAACAACACACAGAAAAAAAAATTAATTATTAGTTCGCTGAGCTAAAAATATGAAAAAAAAATTTAATATTTAATATTATTTTTTAAAGTAATTAAACTTTTACTTTAAAATTTGCAGATTACAAAGTCATTATAATAAAGACACATTCCCTCTCCATAATCTAGCATTCAAACACTATAAAAGTTAATCTAAATGAAAAATTCCTATGTGTGCTTCTAAAAATAGCTCATGATAGACAGAAATTGACCATTTCCAGTAAATCACAGTGTTGGTTGTTACTAAAAATAGATTTTAACTGTCACAATCTTCAATAGTGCTACTGTCACGTGTCACCAATGGTGCCAGATGTCACGATCAGACTTGAACTATATTGCACTATCAATGACTGTGTTGCCGAGGATCTTGAAATGATCTTTCAATAAGATGATCGTATAGAAGTAGACAGATCTATGTTGATGATACGATCATATAGAATGTTGCCAATTGATAAGAGGATCATCTAGGTCTAGGCGTTACAACTTGACAAATATGATCTAAGTACGATCTAAATTCAATGAAGAAACTTCTCTTCGTTCAAAAACAATTACTTTAATTAATAACTTGAAAACACTATACACAAAATAGTTACAATGCTTAAATGTACTTGAATAACTGATCTCTTCAATAATATATCTGAGTCTTGATATGAATAAAATATATATTCTTAACTACATACAAGTTAGATCCTATCTCTCTGAATATCTACAACCGACTTTAGTACATCTTTACACTAACACCTTCCGTACAGGACTGACTAGAAAAAGTATAAAGAAAAATAAAGGTTTGGGCGAATTGCCACGTGACTCATATCTCATTGCCGCTTGGTTGAGATCTGACCAATAAATGTAGTAACTACATAATAATTAATATTTTGAAACCAATGAAATTCATTTCGAAAATGAAACTAATACAAGGCTGGTTTTTCCCGAGGTCGTTGACCTTGCCGGCAGACCTTGGCTGATACAGTGTACGTGACATTAACCATCAACTTTGAAAATTAATATCCAAAGAGTGCGCCAAGCTACAAAGTTCAAACTTAGCACACATATATATATTAACATGCTAAATTCAATAGAATTAGTGAGATTGTTGTAACCATAAACACTTTTATTTTATTTAAAAAAGAAAATTTTACCCTTCTTTGTCTTTGTTAATTTTAATATCAAATATCTTTAAAGTGCGCCAAGAGAATTTGATGAAATTTGAAATATACACATTTCATAATATGATAAATTATTGTAGCAAACAGCATTGTTGTAACTTTTATAGGAAAAAAGTTGTAAAAATGTCAACTTTCACATAAACTTTTGTTAAGAAAAATTTAACAGATTGGCTTCAAAAGCAAATAAAAATGATCTCTGATATCTTATGTTTACAAAAAGTAATCATAAGTAGTCATCAAATCAAATAAAATATGCTAAAACTTTGATGGAAATGACCACCCCTAAAAAAAGGGTAAAATGTGCTGACACACTTTTCAGCCATTTTTTGGGAGAAAAAAAAATGGATCTAGGTCAGTTTATCGAAGTACCTAATCTAGGTCACATTTATCGTTTATTAATTTATTAATCCCAATAATATTTCTTTACGATTTTGCCTTGTGCACTATAGGAGAATGTGTTAAATTCATTAATATTGTTGAAACACCTCCTTTTTTAATTTTATTTAACAGCTAAAATTCATTAATATCGTTGAAACACCTCCTTTTTTAATTTTATTTAACAGCTAACAGTATTAATGTGATTGGAATGTCTTTCTAAAGATGTTTGGAAGCTTATTTTGATATATCCACCAGCCTACAATCAAACAGGCTAATAATATAGCCTTCATCCCTTATATTGTATGGGTATGAATTGCCCGGGGAGGTTAAAACAATAGCTTTACATAGATGGTTACAGAGAATCTAAAAAACTGCCATCTGCTTTGGAAAAGCGGAACAAAAATACAGGAACTTATCTAAAATTGGACATGCACTGTCACGAAACGGTGAAACGTCGTTTTTAGCTCCAAACATAAAAACAAATTTATAAACAAAAAAAGCGTTGCGTTTCTTAAAGGAGAATTCGATGAGCTGTGCCTTATGCCTTATATAAGAAGCTACTATAGTCAATCTAGTCTTTACTAAAAAATGAATAGGGTTATAGACTAGATTTAATAAGTAGATTGATATTGAAGTGATTCTTAGAAGACTTAGATCTAGATCTAGATCTAGTTAACTTAGTAACTTAACTTAGTCTTTTCTTTAGACTTTACTTTAGGATTCTAAATCTAGACTCTAGACCTAGATGATGAGATACGAATATTATAATATATAATATATTTAATTATTACATTACTTTTTAAAAACTTTTTAATGATAGATCTGATTCTAGATCTAGTCTAGCATTAGACTGTATAGAATAGATCTACTCTAGATTATAGATCTATTTATATTAGACTATAGAAAGTCTACTCTTTAATATGTGCATCAACACAACGGAAGTTGTTCAAGCACACAAAAAAGATAAGTTGCCAGATTTCTTAAAACAATAATCTTTTCCCCTCTGAAAAATTAACACATTAATATGTTTTTGTACCAGAAAATCAGCCGGAGAAAAACTAAAGCAAACTAGTCATTATATATAAGTCAACAAACTCCCTAACAACAATGGCCACTGGCAAAATGGGCACTCTTTAATAATTTTTAAGATAATTTGAATTTTTTAACGTAGGTCCTATTTCAATGTAACGCAGTTGGTGTGCACCAGTGCACTGTTCAACACGAATGACAGGCGACATGTTGATACGAGCTAAAGAGACTGTTGAATGGGCGTAGCCAACGGGAGTTTAATAAGGGTTCAACCCCCCTCCAAAACGAAATTCCCCCCTCCCGCATGGAGGGGTGGAATTTTGTGACTGTTATTTCACTTTATTATTATAATTTTTTAATTGGAAGGGATATTTAAACGTTAAACCACCACTTGCCCCACGGCCCCAGCGTTGCAAAAAAAAAAGGGGGGGGGGAGGGTAAGGTTTAAACCCTCTTCAATAAGAAACTAAAGCAAACCATAGTCACCAAATTCCAAGAATGTATTATATAGACAACGGGGTTGACTTTAAAACCTACCAGGAGGGTCTGAGAGTTTAACCCTACCCCATTGCGGTTTTGAGGTTAACCCCTCTCCCTTCAATAAAGAAATTAAATTAAAGCAGCCTATAGTCACAAAATTCTATTAGCGTTAAAAAAAATACTTAAGGAAAACTATAATATATGCATAATCTCTAAATTCCTTAAATATAGCCAAATGAGTTTTGAGGTTAAAAACCCGCCTTTCAATAAAAATTAAGTACAATATATTATAGGCTACTGTTGAACATTTCATTTTCTTTTTTTTTCCCACAAAGCTTATATAAATTCAGTGGCGTCACTAGGGGGGTGCGGTTCGCACCGGGTGACACCCTTAAGGGAAAAATCATATTTAGGCAAAAGTTGATTCGACACATTAAAAAAAATCTATGAATATATGAATGAATGAATATATTGCCCTCAGGCTTCAATAAAATATTTCAAAATCGGAACGTCCCACTCCGTTATTCTTAAACATTGACATGGACTGTTCTTACTTCGGGAAGAAAAATGCTGTGAAGCCTACACGTCAGAGAAAGAATTTATGAAGCTCAGAAGTTAGAACGCAAGAATACGTTTGGCGGAGCTAACGGCTATTCCACAGACTAACTTGCTGTATTGAGAGGGAACCAAATGCCACTCTAATACTATCGCCAAATAGAACTTTTCCGGCTATACAAAATACTTAAAAATTATGTACAAAGCACTGTTTCTGAAAAGAAAAAGGCGCCTAAGATAAAAGTTTGAGAACACAGCTAATTTTCCTCGGATGTCTTTAACATTTCTGATACGGCCATTCCCACCATTTCTTAATTTAATTTTATGTGACTTGCAATCTTCTTACTTTTAGAAATAGTGCAAGCTAGACTTTAAGCAGAATAAGTTTCTGAAGCTCTGAAAAGCTGAAAAGCGCTTGGAGCTGTGGGAGCTTTAAGTTAACTAAGGAGGCAGCAAACGTAAATTTTCTGGTCTAGATGGTAGTCAAAGTTTGAACGACAAATCATACTTTTATACTGTATCCGTCTAAAAGTCTAACTATGAAACTTGTTCACGTGATGTTCAATCTGTTTCTAATTTTAATAAACTTACTTTGTAAAATATGCAATAACTATTGAATAAATGTCATAAACAATGGGATTTTATCATACTTATTTTACATTTCTGTAAAATCCATGAAAGTAGGTAATTAGCTCACTGTAAAAAAAAAAAAAAAAAAACAACTAACGATAGAGTTTATTAGGAAAGGTTTGGAGAAAGTTGATAGATGGGTGACACCCTGAGCTAACCGCACCGACACCAACCCTATAGTGACGCCACTTTATCAGCTCTCTCTGTCTGTCTGGTAAAAATATTGTACACGTTACTTTTCCCATACCCAATCTCGGAAATGGTGAAATTTTGCGCAATTATTTCTTGTACCTGACAAAGCAAGAATATATATATGTCACGTCACTGGTGACACCTCATTGTTCACAAAATGAGGACAGTGCACCTATCTCAAATTAGGTCACGCGTACCCACGCTTCAATGCCAGAAAGACGCAGATTAAAACTTAGTTCAAGGCTACAGCATGGAAATAAATTAACATAAGTTAAATAAAAAACAACAAGGTATTTAGATGTCACGGTTCTTTATTCTAAGGAAAGATATAAAAGGAGTTGTAGTAGCTTGGGAGGAGAGAGAGAGAGAGCTAGAAAGTTTGACTTAGAAGTCGCTGGTTTTAAAGTAAATAGTTACTCATTTTATTAGCGGCCCCAGTAAGGAGAAAAGCCGCTATTAGGTTTGTGCAAACTGTCCGTCAGTCCATCTGTCCGTCTGTCACACTCAGATCTCGAAACCTAGAAGAGATATCAAAAATATTATTTCACCATGCAATGCGGCTTGAAAAGGTTAGGTGCAACGGCTACTTTGGGTTTTCTAAAAGCAAACCGTTTAATTTATAAAATTAATTATGCAAGCGATTTTTTCATAAAAATACACCAATTCTAAAACAATTACGTAAATGTAAGGGAGGCGATGTTACAATATTCAACAAAGAAAAAAAAAAAGCCTATTTTCAGTATCACTAACTCAAATATATTTATAAAATGTACAGGAAATGTTTACAACAAATATAAATATTAATTATAGGTGTTTTTTCTGTTCATCTAGCTGCTAAAATTAAAAGAAAATATTTATGTTTGTTTATAAAGGCTAATAATGCACTTTGTATGTAAATATCACGCACATTTTTTAAAATGGACTTTTTATGTAGCGACTTTCGAGCAGTAGCGTAACGCCGCAGCATGGCATAGTACTAAACTAATTCCTTAAAATTGTTTAAATAATCAGATTTTATTTATTTTTTTATTTAGTGCCCCCATTAGGATAAAAGCCGCTCATTTTTGTCCGTTTTGTTTGTTGGTCGGTCTGTCCGTCTCATTTATTTAAAAAACAACAACAACAAGAGAGAGAACCGCCGCCTGGTAGAAAATGATTTTTGTAGGCAGGCGGAACGATTTGTTCCGCCAAACTCTCGCCTGAATGCGTCAAAAAGCGCTACTGGCCCTGGCCAGACGGTTATCTACTTCCCATGAAAGTGAGGTATCATTTGACTCTATACTACCTAGATATGATTTGATTTTAGGCACATCGGCACAATTTAGGCCATGTCGTGCCTGCGGTCCCTTAAGGACTACTCTCTCTTTACATAACAAGGGCTAAATTCTATACAGTTAAATCATTAAAATCAAGGTCTATTCACATTTAAAATAGTAAAGGTAGTAAAAATTTAATTATTTGGTAAAAATCTAATGTAAATAGTACATGTTCACAAATTTATAAATCAGATCTTCGTAGATAACCCCACTTCCCGGATAAAGCCCAGTACCTTCCCATGGTTGACATTATCAAATTCGTCCCGAGACATGACGTTAAACTGCGCTCCTCTTTCCTCAGCACTTTTGGAGCTCAAAAGTGATCTACTTCTTTTCTATCATTGTGTCTGCCTCCTCTTTTCCTCAGTCTGCCTTCATTGATCTCCTCTGTCTCCTTATCTGTAAAATCTCAATACGTCCTAGACCAGTCCGTTTGCCGTGGACTGCGACGGGTGGGGGGGGGGATAAAGAGATCCTGGTGTTTGAGTGGTGGCTATCTGAGGATAAACCACCACAACACAATACTTTGGCTCCAAGTTCCCCTAGACCTGAGGCCCAGATGGCCCGCTCTGGGTCAACCGGCTGGTCATGCCGAGCTACCAGCATTAGGTCTTCGACCTGTGCTGGAGGGCGGTGGCTGGAGGGCCAGTCAGGGAGCTGCTGTATCGGACACATGTCCGATGCAGCAGCTGACTGAGTATAGCACCTGTGTAGCCCTGGCGGGCTCATTCAGGTTTGATTAGATTTGATTTTTGATTTGAGGCACATATGCACAATTTAGGCCATGTCGTGCCTGCAGTCCCTTAAGGACTACTCTCTCTCTAAACAACAAGGGCCAGATTCTATACAGTCATATCATTAAAATCAAGGTCTATTCACAGTTAAAATAGTAAAGGTAGTAAAAATTTAAATATTTGGTAAAAATCTAATGTAAATAGTGCATGTTCACAAATTCATAAATCAGATCTTCGTAGATAGCCCCACTTCCCGGATAAAGCCCAGTGTGACCTTCCCAGGGTCGACATCATCAAATAGTGTTTTTAAATTAGTGTCTCTAAAATATTTCTCCCTGACATCCTGGTATCTGGGGCAATCAACGAGGATATGTTCCACGGTGAGGCGAGAGTCACAGTACTCACAAAGTGGGGGCTCCTCTCTCTTCAGTACAAAAGAGTGCGTGATGTAGGTGTGACCAATACTAAGTCTAGACATGGTCGTGCTACCACACCTTGTCAGACCCTTAGATGTGGTCCGCCACCTGACATCCGCCACAATCTGCCTGAGTTTACTGTGAGTCTCAGCCTCACATCGGTTCTGCCACTCTCGATAGGTGGCAGAGGCAATTCTTTGTCTCAGGTCCGAGCAGGGAATTTGGGTTCCTGACACCGCATGATTTAGGGCTCTCTTTGCTTCTCTGTCTGCGGCTTCGTTTCCCTCAATGCCAACATGGGAGGGGACCCAGATGAAGGTGACATCCCTACGGTCGGCTGTTATTTGGTCCAACAGCTTCAGGCTCTTATGTACCAATGGGATGTCAGTCTTCATCCGCCCCAAAGCTTGCAATGCAGATTTGGAGTCTGAGCAGATTATAAATTTCCTCCTTTCTGATGCTTTTACGGCCATAAGTGCAAGCAATATTGCGTGCAATTCGGCCGTAAAGATGGAGCAGCCATCGGGGAGTCCATTTTGGATCCGTCTGTGTAGATGGTGCCACAATCTCCGTAGCTCTCCTGCAGTTCCCTAAAGTGGACTTGTAGTATGCTTGGGTCTGTATTTTCTTTTTTGAAATTGAGGAGGGATAAATTTAATTTGGGTTTATTCATTAGCCAAGGAGGGTTCTGAGGGGTTTCTATTTTAGAGATTTGGTCAATGGGTGGGGTTAAATTTTGGATTGGTTCTCTCATTCGAAGGCCCAACGGCTGTATGACGTTAGGCCTTCGATTGTATAATTCTACCTCTGTGGGGTTAAATATGGAGTCAAAAGCAGGGTTCGTGGGGTTGGATTTTAGCTTGACTATATACTGCATTGCAAGCTTTTTCATTCTTATATCCATGGGGAGTTCTCCAGCCTCCACATGGAGACTTGGGATAGGTGATGTACGAAACGCGCCGAGACAGAGACGCATGGCAGCATTTTGTATTGGTTCCAGTATTTTTAGGTACGACTTCCTTGCTGCTCCATATATTATGGATCCGTAGTCTAGCTTGGATCGAATTAGACTCCGATAGAGCAGCAGCAAGGTATCTCTGTCAGCTCCCCAGTCCGTATGGCTGAGTACTCTTAGTATGTTTAATGACTTTTGGCATTTCTTCTTAAGTTTCATAATGTGGGGGAGAAAATTAAATTTGGAATCTAAGGTTAGGCCTAAAAATTTTGTAGTTTTCACGACAGGGATCTTCTTTTTGTGTATAAATAGTTCAGGGTCTAGGTGGAGTCCCCTTAGATTACAAAAATGCATACTAACTGTTTTGGAGTCTGAGAATTTGAAACCATTATAGTTTGCCCAACCCTGAATTTTTTTTAAACATAACTGTAATTTTCTTTCTAAGGTGTTCATGTTTTTCCCATAAGTGAGAATGACAAAGTCATCAACATACAAAGAGCACTCTATGCCAGGGGACAGCGCATTTATGATGCTATTTATTTTAATGTTGAACAGGGTGACTGACAGAATGCTGCCCTGGGGTACACCCATTTCCTGGTCATGAGTGTCAGAAGCGGAGTTGCCCACTCGAACCTGAAATTTTCGATCTTTCAGGAATTCCTCCACAAAACGGGGGAGGTGTCCCTTAAGCCCCATAAGCGCCAGGTCACGTAGAATGCCATGTTTCCAGGTTGTGTCATAGGCCTTTTCTATATCGAAGAATACAGCTACTAGATGTTCTCTTCTGAGTAATGCATTTCTAATGTAAGCTTCCAGCCTTACCAGGTGGTCAGTTGTTGTCCGCCCCTGCCGGAATCCGCACTGGTAGTTTGAGATCACTTTATTCCTTTCCAGGTACCTGAGATGAACTCCTATTGAAAAATCAGAGCAGGAAGGACTAGTCCTCCCGTAGTGCTCTGGCAAGAAACTTAGCCGTCCGGCGTAGTGCCTCATAGCTACCATACAAGTCGAGTGACTGCACAGGCAAGTCCCCCCTTAGCTCGCGGAGCTGGGGACACTCGTACAAGACATGCGACACTGTTTCGACGCTCTCTCCACAGTGACGGCATCGGGAGTCAAAGTTAGTGCGGAACCGGGCAAAGTATGCCCCAATAGGACAGTGTTCCGTCCTGCACTGCGCAACTATTGACTGCTCTGACCTCCTCAGTCGCCACCATGGATCGTCGCGATCTGGGTGACGCATGCGCTGCCAGACACCACGTGCTCTGTCGGATTCCTCCCAGGACTTAAACCACTTCTCATGAATGAGTGCTCGGATTTGTGCCGTTGCTTGTAAGTACGTGCTTGGTGCTTCGAGGTGTGTGGCTGCCATTGCACCCTCCCTTGCGAGGGCGTCTGCCGTTTCATTGCCCCTCACGCCGCAATGTGAGGGCGCCCACTGCATATAAACGACAGCTCCAATAGCTCGGCGGATGTTATCTGCGGCGCCGATTGCCTCTTCTATTACGGGCGACCCTCCCCCGCCGCCACCCATAACTAGGAGACTGGAGCGAGAGTCAGTGACCAACACCACCGTAGTGGCGCTAGTCTCGCGTTCGAGCATTCGGGCCCTAATGGCCTCGAACGCCCTAGTTATCCCTGTAAGTTCGGCATCCATGGAGCATGCAGCGTAGCCGCATGGACCAGAGAGCCTATCTGGTTCAGTCCGGTCGGGGTAGACAATAAGGGCCCCATACCCCGATCTATCGGGGTCCCTCATTACCGACCCATCGGTATAACAGAATATGGCATCTGATGGGTAGGATTTTATAGTTATGGATGCCAGATTTTGGAGAATGGCAGGTGTTAATCGCCTCTTGGTGGCTCCCTCTTGCCCTAACAGGGACAGGTTTATTTGTGGGGCCGGCAATCTCCTCCACGGAGGGCACGTACTGATTCTCCTAATAGGGATTCTATCAGTGGAGAGTCCAGCTGTATTTGACAAATTGGCCGCTATATGTAGGAACGATCGCATTTTAATGCGGTTCCTCTCTCTCCACTGTCGCACTAAAATTGAGGTGGGTAGCCTAGAGTCGCCCCTTTTATAGCGCTCGTAGGCCGTAAGTACTGCCCTCTCCCTCCTAAGATATAAGGGTGCCACGTTTGTAAAGATTTCAGCAGCGTTTGTTGGGCTTGTCCTAAAGGTGCCACAAATGAACCGTAGAGCCTGTGCTTGTACCCGGTCGAGTGATTCGAGGGCAGTTTTACTAGCGTATACTTGAACTGTATAGCTGTATTCGATTTGTGATCTGACTGCCCCTAGATACAATGTGCGTAGCATGTCAGCTTTGGCACCCCACTTTGTGCTGGCCAGCTTTCTTAATAACGCTAACTTCTCCGAGGCTTTTCTTTCAACTTCCTGGACGTGCTGGAGCATTGACAGTTTTCTATCCAGGGTCACCCCTAGATATTTTGGCGTATTTTCACGCTGGAGTCGCAGCCCACCGAGTTGAAGCTCGAATGGTGCCTTAAGGATGTCGATTCCTAGGCTGAACAGGGACCAGGTCGTTTTGGCAACGTTTATCTGAATCTGCCATTTGTCGCAATACGAGGAGATGGTATGGAGGTCTGCTTGAAGTGCCGCCTGAATTTGGTCGGCTTTCTTCCCGGTTGACCAGAGGACAATATCGTCAGCATATAGCAGTTTTTTGGACCGTAGTGAGCTGGGCAAATCATTAAGAAAGGCTATGAAAAGTGTACAGGACAGGGCAGAGCCCTGAGGCAGGCCATTAAGTTGTTGTTTTGGCTTGCTAAGGGAGTGCTGGTATTTTGTACGTGTGCTCCTCCCAGACAGAAAGGATTGTATCCAATTGTATATCTTGCCCCGCACACCCATAGCTCTTAGCTTAAGATAGAGGCCTTGCTTCCACACACGATCGTAGGCCTGTTTTAGGTCTATGAACACCGCGTATGTGCTCTCGGACCTCTGGAACCCGTCGGCCACCTCCTGTGCGAATGTCGTGACCTGATCGATCGGGCTCAAGCCTGCCCTAAAGCCGGCCTGTTCTGGCGCCAGGATACCGGCACTCTCAAAGCACCAAACTAGCCGCTCGTTAACCATTCGCTCAGCAACTTTGCCAAGGGTTGAGGTTAGTGAAATGGGTCTGTAGGATTCCACGTTAGTCGCGTCTTTTCCCTTCTTAAGGACTGGCACAATGACAGCACTCTTCCAGGCCCCGGGCAGTCTGGACTCTGCCCAGGTTCGATTCATAAACTCCAGGAGTTTATCTCTCGCAATGCCCCCAAGGTGTTTTACCATCTCGGGGGTAACCTTGTCTGGCCCCGGAGCTTTTCGATTTTTGCACTTAGCTATCGCTCTGTCCAGCTCAGCACGACAGAAGGGCGCGTTGCACGTTGCTTGGCTTTCCGGCTCATCTGGCTCCCTCTCGAGCCTCTTACGTTCTTTGTTGAGGGCTTTGGACGTGGCAGACTTCTTTTCGGGCTTGCTGATTTTAGCAAAATGTCGATTCAACAAGCCGGCCATTTTGGTTACCGTCGAGACCGGCCCTCCGGGTGACAATAGAGGGGCAGCCGTTCGCGCTGTGTCTTTGGCCTCTAGGTTTCGCAGAAGACGCCAGGCTTTCGAGGTATCCCGAAGATCCATCCCGGCGCAGGCAGCGTTCCAATGGTCCGACCGGACGCGTCGGGCCAGTTCACTCGTGGCTCTGCAGAGCCGATTGTACTCCCGCCGGATTTCAGGGGTACCCTTCCGTTCAGCAAGCCTCCGGGCTCGCTTACGTCTCAGGACCAGCTTATTCAATTCCTGAGACCACACGCGTTTCTGCCTTACGCCAGGATAAGTCCGCGGGACAAACCTCTTGGCCGCACCCAACATAGCTGCTGTTATTTCGCCGTATATGATGTCAACGTCCCTATCCTCCACTGCAATATTCATAAGGGCAGTGTTGACTGCTGCCTCGTAGGCTGGCCAGTTCGCCTTGGTGTAACTCCATCTACGCGGGGCTTTTGGGGTTACACCACTGGCCTCTGAGAGGGCAATTGTGACTAATATGGGTCTATGGTCACTTCCAATGTCATCTAGGACTTGGAATTGAGTATGTGATTCTAGGTTAGCTGTGATTAGAGTAAGGTCTGGTCTAGATTGGCTGCCATTTCCGGTATGGTATAGAGTTGGGGGAGTATGTTTATTTTGCAGACAGAACAAATTAGAATTATTTAGCAGTTCATGAATTTTATGTCCCGATGAGTCGGTTGAATCATAGCCCCACTGCTGAGACTTAGCATTAAAGTCTCCTGCGATGACGTTGTGAGTATTGATATTAGTACAGTCATATTCGAGACTAATTTCATGCTTGGGGGGGTTATACAGATTAGTTACCGTGAGTTTGCGCCCTAATTTATGTATCTCGAGGGTGATGGCGTCGGTACGCCCATGCACTCGTGGACCGGGGACTTGTGTAGCAACCAGATTGTTGCGTACATACGTGATGAGCCCCCGGCAGTCTGTGCATTTGCACTTAAATGCAGTATAACCGGTAATACTGGCATTGCGTTTGCCAGTTAGTGTCTCTTGTAGTAAAGCCACATCTATTGCCCTCTCGTGGAGGAGTTTTGAGAGCTCTAACACCTTTGGGATGACCCCGCAGATGTTAATTTGTAAGATCAGGAGGGACCTTGTGTTTATGGGCTTAGTCCCTGGAGTGGGCTGGATCCCACTAGTGTCAATTTGGGTTGTTTGGGGGCCGGAGGCTCCCTTCACTATTTCGCTTCCAGTCATATTTGCCTGCGGTGTATCTAGGTCCGCAAGAGGTTGTGGCAGACTTCCATCAACCTTATTCGAATCGGACCTCCGAAGGAGGTACGAATGCAGTGTTCGTTGAGAAGAGGGCTTAGGTGGAGGAATTTTAGCTGACTTTTCACGACCTGACAAATTCCCCCTCATCGAGGTCGCGGGGCGACTAGTAGCTGACTTTTCGTGTCCGGGCCTGACGCCCACTACCCGGCGCACGGAGCCTGTTCGGGTCTGCTCGTGCCCGCTTTTTACTGTGTCTGTGTCAATCATGGCTGTATGGTTAAGGCCGTTGGCGGCCTTAGTTACTGCTCTAATGCAGCAGCGTGCATGGCCTATACTTATGTCGCCACTAAGGGCAAGGCAGAGACCTGCCCAAGCAATCACCGCCACAGTTTGGCATATAAGTTTCCTGCAAGGCAGGAGTGGGGTGGCACGCGTTTCTCGATATTCCCAGTGTCAGAGTCGCCATTGGTCGCGGCGGATTCCTCCACTAGCGCGCCAGGGAACGGGCTAGTTAGAGCCTAGCTCGTGGACGCCGACCGGTCCGCCCGACGCAGCCCGCTAAGGCCGCGCCAGTCAGTCCAGTCTTTGCCCAAAGTGAGACCCGCGAATCAGCCGAGTCCCAGGAGAACCCGACCAACCCTCGAGTTGGTGTCCAGCGCTATCCGCTTTTCGGAGATCCCGTTAGGTCTCTTACTCACCGTTGCCCCGGGGCCCCACAGGGGGGGGGCTGGACATAACCCCTTTGATTTCCTTTTACACTTGCCGGCTGCTCATTCATCAGCGGCAAGCAACCAGTACCCTTGGCCACTCCCGAAGAGCGGAGTGTTCACGCGGCGACCACGATGAGGTGGTACTGGAACGCCGCGTTTCCAGGTACCAGACCAGCCTACTGTTAATCATTCTTTCCATGGTTTTGCAGACACTAGCGGATCCAGAACTTTGGAGTGGGGGGGGGGCGATTTTTTTCCAAACCCTAACCCTAAAGCCCAGTAAACCCTAACCCTATGCATAAACGTGCGTACAGCATATATATATATATATATATATATATATATATATATATATATATATAATATATATATATATATATATATAATATATATATATATATGAGATAAAAAGCGCAGCATTTCTCAACCTTCGGCGAAAAACAAAACAACTGGGGCAGCGCTATAAGGTTCCATAGTGTTGGTTTCGGGGCAAAGCTCCGACGCCAAAAGCGTTTTCTTGCTTTTTTCACTGAAGAAACGCATTCTCCTGACATATACAGCTCATAATTCAAAAAAGAATTCGGGGCGAAGCCCCGACGCCAAAAGCATTTTCTTTCATTCTTCAATGCGGAAACGCATTCTCCTGACATCTACAGCTCATTATTTATCAATGGAGTTCGGGGCGAAGCCCCGTCGCCAAAAGCGTATTTTTTGCATTCTTCAATGCAGAAACGCATTCTCCTGACATATAGAGCTCATTATTCATAAAAAGAATTCGGGGCGAAGCCCCGACGCCAAAAGCGTTTTCTTGCTTTTTTCACTGAAGAAACGCATTCTCCTGACATATACAGCTCATTATTCAAAAAAGAATTCGGGGCGAAGCCCCGACGCCAAAAGCGTTTTCTTTCATTCTTCAATGCAGAAACGCATTCTCCTGACATCTACAGCTCATTATTCATAAAAAGAATTAGGGGCTAAGCCCCGACGCCAAAAGCGTTTTCTTGCATTCTTCAATGCAGAAACGCATTCTCCTGACATCTACAGCTCATTATTCATAAAAAGAATTAGGGGCTAAGCCCCGACGCCAAAAGCGTTTTCTTGCATTCTTCAATGCAGAAACGCATTCTCCTGACATCTACAGCTCATCATTTATCAATGGAGTTCGGGGCGAAGCCCCGTCGCCAAAAGCGTATTTTTTGCATTCTTCAATGCAGAAACGAATTCTCCTGACATATAGAGCTCATTATTCATAAAAAGAATTCGGGGCGAAGCCCCGACGCCAAAAGCGTTTTCTTGCATTCTTCACTGCAGAAACGCATTCTCCTGACATATACAGCTCATTATTCATAAAAAGAATTCGGGGCGAAGCCCCGACGCCAAAAGCGTTTTCTTGCATTCTTCAATGCAGAAACCCATTCTCCTGACATCTACAGCTCATTATTTATTAATGGAGTTCGTCAAAAGCGTTTTCTTCACTGCAGAAACGCATTCTCCTGACAACTACAGCTCATTATTCATAAGTGGGGTTCCGACGCCAAAAACCTTTTCTTGCATACTTCATAGAAGAAACGCATTCTCCTGACCTAAAGCTCATTTTTCATACTATTAAAAAATGACCTTTCGAATAATGTTGTACTTGAAAAATATTCTAATATGAATTTATAGGCCCTTAATACATTGCAAATAAAACCGATTTGTTCCTTGAGAAGATATGATACCCCACATATTTAGATTTGGCTTTGAGGATCGCCGCCGAAAAATGAATTATTCGATAAATAATATTCAATACAATTAAAGTATAAATTGTGAATTATAGTCCAAATTTATTTAACTAGAAAAATTTCAGATTGAGTAAAGGTTGGGAAAAGGCGACTATGTTCCATATTATTTGAGTTTAGAACTTCTCAATCATGACTCTTATACTAAAAATTTCGTTTGAATTCTAACTTTCTTAAAATAATTATGATAAATTCATGTGAAATTACATAAACTTTGTCTGGAAATGAGAGAGCGGTAGAGTGAAAACGATTAATCCTCGCTCCTTTAATAATTTCTGCTAAAGATTGCATTTGGCATTAAAGAATAGGAGTGGGGCGACTCAACTAATTTTGTTTACAAACTATGATTCTCCATAAAAATAGGACCGCCCCCCCACTCAGAGGGCTAGAGTGGGAGGGCAGTACACGCAATCACTCTCCCCCCAACTCCACCGAATCGGCCAAGATACCAGAAGGGGATTGACATAATATAAAATTTATATATTAATTGAATTAATTTTGTTCACAAACTATGATTTCTCCATAAAAGTAGGACCGCCCCCCCCCCACTCAAAGGGTTTAGGCAGTAGAGGTATTCGCCCCCCCCCTCCCCCAATCGGCAAACAGGGAACGACATAATATAAAGATCGGTTAAAATATTAATAACAAGTTTTAATCATATAGGCCTATATATATATATATTTAATTGTTTCTGTTAGCAAGCTGTGATTTCTACAAATAAATTGGACCGCCCCCCCCACTCGAAAGTGTATGGGTGGGGGGGGGGGGGGGCGGGATTGATACCATCGCCCCCTCCCGACCCCACCAAATCGGCCAACATACTAGAGGGGGGGGGGCGAAATAATGTAAAAATAGGTTGAAATATAAATAATTAGTATATATTATTAACATAAGTAATAAATTCGTATACAAATTGTGTGAAGTCTATACTAAAATTCGTCCGCCCCCCCCCTTCGGGGGGGGGAGGGCGGCCGAGTGGGGGGGGGCGATCGCCCCTACCGCCCCCCCCCCTGGATCCGCCAGTGTTTGCAGATGCAGCTTGTTAGTGCTATTGGTCGATAGTTAGCTGGGTCAGAGCCGTCTCTTCCCGGTTTAGGTATCGGTATAACTGTGGCTTTCCTCCAGCTGTTTGGGAAAGCGCCTGTTTGCCACACACAGTTATAGACCCCTAGCAGTACTGCCAATGAGGGTTCGGGAAGGTGCTTGAGGAACTGGTAATGGATTTCGTCTTCTCCAGGCGCTGTGTCATGTGACTTGTCCAGCGATTCCCTCAGTTCCTCAAGCGAGAACGGTTTGTTGTAGTCTTCATTGTTCTCTGACCTGAAATCAATGGGGTGTCTTTCCTCCCTGGTTTTCACTTTTTGGAACTCTGGCGTGTAGTGTGCAGTGGATGATTTTTCTGCTATTGAGGATGCAAGGCAGTCAGCTATTTCTCTGGGGGACGTGACAGTTCGTCCTTGGTTTTTCAAATGCCCTATTGCATTTGATTCTTTCCCTTTGATTCGCCTTACTGCCTTCCAAACCGCTATAGCAGAAGTTTTGGCATCCAGACTGCCGACAAAACTTCTACAGGAATTCCTTTTGGCTGACCGTATGGTTTGTCTAGCCTTTGCTCTAGCTATCCTGAATAGCTTTAGGTTTTCCTGGGAAGGATTCTTTATAAATGCAGCCAGTCGTTTTTTCCTATCGCCAATAGCACTTTTGCAAGCTGTATCAAACCATGGTTTGCTAGGCCGTTTTGGGTTTGCAGAGGTTAGGGGTACAACTTTCCTGGCTATACTTAGTAGCTTGCTAGCAAAGGTATCAGCTGGGTTCTGTTCATCGAGGATATTTTCTGTGATATCCTCGGAGCATCTTTTTTGGAATTGTTCCCAATCGGCCTTATTCAGTTTCCACCGCTGAGGTCGTCCTAATGAAGGGAGATTGTTAGTAATGATGATTGGGAAGTGATCACTTCCCCGTAGATCATTGCTAACTGACCATTTAAAGTCGTCCAGAAGTCCGGGGACGCATACGTTGAGGTCAATGCATGTGAGTGATCCAGTTCCTGGGTGCAAGTAGGTCGGTGATGCATCATTAAGTATGCATAAATCATGTTGGAGGAAGATATCTTGTGTCGGTATTGTTGGATCCCCACATGGTGTTATGGGCATTGAAATCCCCAAGGATTAAATAAGGCCGGGGGAGTTGTTTCAATAGGTCCTCCATGTCTGTTGGGTTTAATGGAGAGCCTGGTGGTAGATACAGGCTGCAGCAAGTGATAACCTTGTGAAGGGTTCCTAGCTGCTACGGCCTGTAGTGTGGTCTGTAGTTCTACCCTCTTATGGGGGATGCTATCCTTCACAAGGATACAGACTCCACCTGATGCTCTCTCTGCATCCTCAACATTCTTGCTGTAAGCACGGTAGCTTCGGAAGCTGATGCAATCTTTCAGAAATGTTTCCTGTAAGCAGACAGCTACAGTAGTCTCAGAGTCAATCAGTAGCTGCATTTCCTCGTAATTGGCCTTGAGGCCTCTACAATTCCACTGTACAATTCTGGAATCCATGGCTTATTCTAAATGACCTACTTGGAACTATTTGGCCTTGAAAGGCCCCCGGAGGGGTTTCCCTTTATTCCAGTGACCTTGGTATTTTTATTCTTGGGTTTGGATGGAGAGGAGGACAACCCCCTTTTGGGGGAAGTCTTTCTCTCTGGAGAGGGGAGATCCCTCTGGTTAGAGCGGAGGTTATTTCCTCCTCTCTCATCTCGGGCATCCTCTTCGCTTTGATTTCTCCCCTTAGGGAGTTGGTCAACCTCTAATTCGGTAGAGGTTGGGGTGTCTGGCTGGGTTCTCTGAGGAGAACCTGTGTCAGACATGATGTCTCCGGGTTCTCCCGGAGTGTTGGTTTTGACATGCTGCTCAGTCTCCATGCTCTCATCAGCGAGCACAGAGAACCTGTTCTTTAGCATGACAACAGGGCTTTGTTGTCTCTTCTTTGGCGGTGTTTTCTTCTGAGTTGGAGGAGGAGGAGGGGATGGTGAGGTCAATGTGTCCGTCTGTGTGGCTATGGATCTTCCTATCTTAGCAACAGCCTGGGCGTAGGTCTTTGTCAAGCCGAATTGGCCCTTGGGTAGGGCCAATACAGCCGATTTCGCCTGGCTGAAGGTACATCCATTTCTTGCCTTGTACTCCTGCACGGCAACCTCCTGTTTCCACACAGGGTGGTCCTTGGAGTAGACTGAGTGGCCAGCGTGACAGTTTGGGCATTTGAACTGGGCTGTGCAGCCCTTGTCCTCATGACCCTCTCCAGCACATCTGGCACACATAGTGTTCCTCTTGCAGACTACCGCGCCGTGTCCATAACCCTGGCACTTGAAGCACCTCATGGGGTTAGGTATGTAGAGCCTCACTGGAACTCGTAGGTATCCTGCCTTCACATACTCTGGCGGTGTCCTAGTTCCGAATGTGAGGATAATAGTGGCGGTTTTGACCTCCTCACCATCCCTGCGCCTGGTAATGCGCCGGGCATGGGTGACTCCTTCATTGCCCTCCACTATTTCCTTCTCGGAACATTCCAGTAGGTCCCTAGAGCTGATTACACCTCTGCTGTGTTGAGACTCTTATATGGCATGACTTCCACTTGGAGATCACAGAGTCTTCTGCATCTTAAAAGCCCATCAGAGTGTATCTACTTTTACAAGAAGTTCCATCCATCGATTTATGTAGCTTAGACACACTCTTGGACTCTTCTACTACTGACTTAAGTCTCTTATAGATAATAAAAGGGCTCAACTTTGTCAGGTTTTTCCCCTCCTCTGTGCACCTGACCACCAGAAATGATGGCCAGGTGGCACAGCTTTTTGAGATCTCTTTTTTATCATCAATTCGACGTTAATGCCCAGACATAGGTCTGGGGCAAGTAGTTTTGTGTGTGTTTTTTTTGTCCATGTACGTAAGTAGTAATTCGGCACCTGTGCACCCCACTCGCCATCGAGTCCAACAAGGGGACTGGCTATTCGGAAGTCCAGAATGAGCCCGCCAGGGCTACACAGGTGCTATACTCAGTCAGCTGCTGCATCGGACATGTGTCCGATACAGCAGTTCCCTGATTGACCCTCCTGCCACCGCCCTTTGACCTATGCTGGTAGCTCGGCATGACCAGCTGGTTGAACCAGAGCGGGCCATCTAGGCCTCAGGTCTAGGGGAACTTGGAGCCAAAGTATTGTGTTGTGGTGGTTTATCCTCAGATAGCCACCACTCAAACACCAGGATCTCTTTATCCCCTCTTACCCGTCGCAGTCCACGGCAAACGGACTGGTCTAGGACGTAGTGAGATTTTAGAGATAAGGAGACAGAGTGATGATCAATGAAGGCAGACTGAAGAAAAGAGGAGGCAGACACAATGATAGAAAAGAAGTAGGTCACTTTTGAGCTGCAAAAGTGCTAAGGAAAGAGGATTGCAGTTTAACGTCATGTCTCGGGACGCACCTAGATATGTGAAGTGGTCTACCACGTTAAGGGGTTGTCCATTTACTGTGATCCTTGGGGCTGGGTATGTATTATTGGGTGACTTCTGGAACATGACTTCTGTTTTCCCTAGGTTTATAGATAGACCGAAAGAGGCGGCAGCGTATGCAAATTCGTTGACCGCGTTCTGGAGATCATGTTCATTGTGAGCTAGTAGAGAAGCTCTGTTATTACCATCTCCTTTGTTTTTGTATGGGATAGTAGACGTCGAAGATTGAACACATTGCCGTCTGAATGAAACCGGATGTAGATGCCTTCGTGCAATCGCTGTCTCATTGGACCCAGCATTACGCCAAAGAAGATAGCGAATAGAATAGGAGCAAGTACACAGCCCTGCTTCACGCCATTTTCTATTGGGAAGTGATCAGAAAGGGCACCATTGTGTCTGATCTGGCCATGGAACTATACTAATGGAACACCAGCTTCGAGTTTTTTACAAAGCCAAAGAGAGTCGAAGTGCCGTCGCGCATCTTTTTTCGCGCACCATACCATTTTGAAAAATCGATGAGGATGCCAAAGAAGAAATTTACTCCGAGAGCTACTTGGATTGACCTTCATTGAGAGTAAAACTTCCCCACACTATATTTTATTAGATCTGTAAAAACTTTATCCATTTTCTGACTATCTGATAAAATAGATACAATTTCCCTGAATAAGAGATCGTCACAAAAGTTATTTTTTTCGATCACCCTATAAAATGCCACTTATTTTCCAAAAAATAGAATCTAAATTCCGAAAATACAATCTTTCAGTGTTTCTGTGTTTGGTTTATTTACACTAAATCTGGATGAAGACCTGTCTACCGTTCCGCTAAATGCGTATTTGTTACGATATACTAAATTGCACGAAATAAAAATAGGAGGCCTAATACAGTTTTGACACTCCAAGTTACGCATTTCTAATCGTTTTTTTTTTTATTATCGAAAGGACTAGGTTATAGGCATACACGTCTCGTGGGAAACAAAGAAAAAGTTAATCTTGATAATATTGTAGCCTAAATAAAATGCCAAAAAAAAAACAAAAAAAAAAAACAAACTATAGCCTAATCTAAAATAAAATAGATCTAGAGCTAGATTTTCTTGGACGAATGATATAAAATAATTATAGGCCTAAATAATAAGTCATATGAATCTGATAGATCTAAAACAAATACTGATAGAGTCATTTATTAATTAATTATTAGAATTACTTGACTACCAACTGGGTATTTTTATTGCCAAAATACAATGTATTTTATGTGCATTTATTAAAAACAACAACCAAAAATTAAGCGTTTGACGCAACTAGATCTAATATTAGTAATATATAGATTCTAGTTCTAGATCCAGAAAGCTACTTCTCTAATTCAGTTTTCTAGTTTAATTCTAGTTAGATCTAGATGTCTAGACCAGTAGATCGAAATCTAGCCAGGGTTTTTGTCATGGAATAGATTTATAAAACTTCAGCCACCTACTGATCACGATATGACAGATACTGAGATTAGTGAGATAGGCCTACTCTCTCTACACTCTACTACTAGACTCTAGACCTATATAGTACTAGTAGATCACTACATTTGACTAGATGATTACTAGATCACAGTAAAATTCAATGTGTACTTCCGACTTTAGCTCAACAAACAAGTCTACTCCAAAGTATAGATCTACTAGTCAAGTCACAAAGTGTAAAGGATCATTATATATTCACATAAAAAAATTATAGGCCTAAATGAATCGAATGATCAGTCACTAATTTGACTAATCAGTAATCTAACTTGTTGTTTTTTTTAAATGGCAAGTGTTATTGATGACTTCTGACTTGTAAACCAGTTGCAGAGATTCTAGTTTTTATTTTGATGACATGTTACGATATATCAATGATATTTAGATAAACGCAAGTACCTAGTGGAACAGACAGAAGGACCAATTAATATAAGGCAAAGAAGTAAGATGTTTATAATCCATCAAACTATGATCAAACTCACAGAGGACTTGTGTCATTTGTGACGGCATTTCATGCATATACAGAAGCTACAAACTATTCTACAAAAATGATAGGCTTGTCTTTGATTCCGAAGACTTATGAGGAATGCTATGTTTCCAGTGGCTACTCAGCCCCAGCTGTGACCTACATATTATGCCACACAGAGCACAGGCATAACCATTGTCCACCTGTGGTAGAATCAGTTGTTTTTTTCTTTTTGCCGTCTACCCTCGGCAATTAATTTTCATTGGTGTATACCACACCTTTGTAAGTGACCTCCAGCTGTCTCGTTCTGAAGCTGTATGCAACCAGGTGCTCTCTTATTCTATGTCAGTTAAAGCAAGTTGGCGCCTAAGCTTGTCTTTAAAGCATTTCTGTGGTACCTCTATATGTGCATATGACATGTTAGGCAAATAGGTTTTGCCTATCGGAAGGCCATTTCGGAAAGTATAGGTGTTTAAAATGAAACTCCAAACATCTGGACTTCCAGTAACCAAGAAAATAAGCTTAGGATTCAAAGAGACGACACTGGCATTTCAGCTAAGACGATCAGTAAAATTAATAGCAACTTTAATTGCAGTCCACCAAACAAGATAAAAAGAAACAAGTGTGGCTTCAATAGCATTGATGATATTTAGTTTACTTTTATCTCATTTACTAGTATTACTATTTCATTGACTAAGGTTTTTTATTGTCAAATATGCATAAGTACATGTACTAGTTCCTGCAATTTGATGAAAAATAATAATTAAATTGTGTGTAGTCTATATACAAATGTTTATAAGAGATCACAGCTTAGCTTAATTTACTTAATATTTTAAAACTATGATTTTGTGTTCTGACTCTACTCTAAATAAATTATATTTTATTTTAAGGATGCAAAGTTGGAAATTCTGTTCTGATGAAAAAAAATTATTAAAATAAAGTAGATGTTTATGGTTTCTTTGTATTTATTTTTAAATTATTTATTCATTAAAAATTAATTGTTCATTAACATTTACTTGAAGTAAAGATCAAAAACACAAATTCAATACATGATCAGCTCTCAATTCATGCAGATCACAGCCCATCACTTAAATGTATTTACTGTCAATTCTACACACTATTCATTTCAAAATGTTGCTTTAAATTGTTATATGACACAATCAAAGTACTGGTACCTTACATTGATGTAGGCCTAAAGCACCTGAAATAATGACAAATTTTCATTCAATAACTTGTACTGTCATTTATTATCAGATGTGTTAAAACTAATGACCTGTATCATCATCATCATCATTGGCCTCCTTCAGTCGTAGAAAGACTAAGGTTACATCTCAGAGCACACTTCCTCATGTGGCTGTGGAGCCCTATTTTGGAGAGACACTCCCGTCCACAGATAGCACAGGTTAAGGTGGCTTTTGCTTCGGTGGTAGAGGAGCTGGCCGTTTTTCGGATTGTACGTTTTTCTTCCTCAGCTGAGACCCATGTGCTTTCACTGTCCATAGCTTTCTTGGTCACTGTCTCTCTCCATCTGTTGCGGTCTAAAGCTATGTCTTCCCAATTGTCAGTATTGATGTTCACTGATTTGAGGTCACGTTTTATTACATCTATGTAATGGAAGTGGGGGCGACCAGTTTTTCTTGTGTCAGTAGTGTGTTAAAACTAATGACCTGTATATATAATTTATTAAGCAGGAGCATCAACAAATCTTGAACAATAATTGTGTACAGAAAAACTTTATTCTTATGCAAACAATATACATTTACAATGTATTTAAGCAAGTTATTTATATTTATACAAATCTATATGGCCTAAAGATTATAGCGTATTTTGATGTGTGAATACCAAGTTACATTATTACATGAAAATAGTGTACTCATTTTTAAAATATTCCGGGTAATAAAAAACTAATGATACAATAAAATTGAAGCATTAGTCAAAAAAAGAAAAATTTCACTCAAGATCTATTAGATGTGAACTCTGCTTGAAAAAAATCATTTTGAAATTAATTAAAAAAAAAAATTATGGTTCTTTAGTCAATGGAATGATAGCAGCAATTATTTAACAATTTCATGATTATCCATTCATTTCAATATACTTATAACTGAAAAATAATTCATAAGGTTTAGATACAACCATTTGAAATAATGATTATAATTTTTTTCAAAATTTGCCTAATTCAAATCTAATATAAACAAGATTTCCTCTGTCATGAAACTTATGAGGGAGGGAACAACATGCATGTTCTTCTCAGTAAGTTTTGCAAAGGGAATGAAGAATATTTAATTGATGTCTCTTTTTTTTCCAACATTTTAAACTTTTGCACCAGGTTTTAGTTTTAAGGAGAATGCACCATATTTTATATGTTTACTTTTGTTAGATTCTTATTTTAATTTTAAAAAAGTAAAATTTCCCTTAACACTCATCCACTGCACTCCCTCTTGTTTTAATGGGGCTCAGATTAATAGTTTTGAAGTACAATATCAAACAGATTTAAAGAAATACTAAATCCAAACCTGTTGGCTGAATGACAGGATATACATAAATATGTATACATCTTATAGTATAATATCTATATCTTAAATTAAAATTGGTCCAAGACTTTTATTTTGCAACATGATGGGATTTTCCTTTCTGGTGGTGCTATGCAGGAGTCCAAGAATCTCATCTTTTCTCATAACAGAAAGTTATCTAGTTATAAAAATAAATAAAAGGATTTTTTAAAAAATAAAAAAATATGTGTGACATATGTGTTGACCATGCTAAACGTATATATGTTATTAATTATAGTTATATAATTTTGCCATTCTAAAAATAGTATGTACCTAAAAGGAGCTACTGCGTTAATGTGTAGACATGGCCCTGACCTTAATAGTTATGAATTATTACTATAGGTGAAGGCAGATGTTCAGTTAATTTGATGCACATTGAACTAATCTAAAAGCAACTATAACATATATTATGATTTACATTTTCATGGAAAACTAGTTTTTCAAAAATACAAGTACTTCAGCTTATGGGAAAAATTGCAGTACCTTACCTTTAAGAGGTGCAACCAAGCATTGAATTTTCAGGAATGCATACCTTTTTCTTGCATTTCCAAACATAACTGTAATTATACAATTAGGCATATTGGTTAATTTCTTTTGAAAACATTAAAATTAAAAAATATTATTAAATTGAAAACGTTGTTGTATCAAACATACAAATTATCAGACAATTTTGCCTAATTTCATCTAACAGTTTATTGTAAAGGAATGGCCTGCACAACAGCCAAGGTATATTAGGCATTCATGAAAGATGAATGTGCTTAAGAGTGTTATAAATAAAAAAAAAAAAACTAGAGAAAAATGTTAAATTCCATCCCAGATATTTGGATGTTGCTTGACCATGAAAATCACACAATTCATAAAACATCTATTAGATAACTAAAATAAAAATTGTATAGTAGTACTTACATTAAATATTAAATGGATGCCCAGAGAGTAGAAATAGTATAAGTATGATCCTTGAGCCATTCTGGTACATCATCAGAACTGGTTGCCATGGTTCTACTTGTTAATAACTGAAACATTACAAACATTTTTTTTTATTTATAATTTATCACAGACTAGAATAGAAATGTTGCCAGGAAAAATACCAATGGTTAGAATACACCTGATTGTCCTGATGCTACTTTTGTAGCCTTATTACTGGTTAAAATGCACCAAAACTTCATTAATTAAATCTGATAAGAAACATATGTATCACACAAGTCCAAGTTTATCAGAGTGTCATAGCAAATAATTAACTAGATATGTGAGTTTTATATTAAAGTACTGAATTTCAGGGGATAGATCCAACTTGACACCACATCATTTATTATTTCATGAACTCATGGGTCTGGGTATGGCATGTAATGGAAACTATTATTTAATATATATGGGGTGTAGGCAAGGCATGGATTATAAATTGTCTTGTATATATTAGATTGGGTAAAACTGCCAATCGAATGTAACTTTTACTGATAGATCTGGATCAATTATAAATTTATGGGACCTAGGCCTGCATAAATTTTATCTTTTATTTATATATTTTATGTACATATATAACTAGTCTAGAATCTATAATTATATCTTAATAATAATTTTTGTAGATGTCATATAATATCTAACATATTAAGTATAGATCAGTAGATTTAGAATTTTAGCTAGTGGAATATTTTTATATTCCTAATCTGAACTGGATCTATGTCTATATATCTAGAATTTAGATCAGTAGATTTAGTATTTTAGGTAGTAAAAACTTTTATATTCTAAATCTAAACAGGATCTAGATCTAAGCTTAGATCTAGAAGACTAGTTGTCAAGATTTGACTACACTATATAGATGGCTAATGCACTAGCTTAGTAGGCCTACTAGATAGATCAAGAGACAGAGTACTAATAGACTCGTCTTGCCTCGTTGGGCCGCTCAAATCAGCTACAGACTTTAGAGACAATTTAGGAAGGTGAATATCGATCCAATTCAAAGATCTACAATCTACATGTTAGAGTCTAGCTAGAGATGCTAGATCTAGTCTAGAAGGCTTATCAATAAAAAATAAAATCAATCATTTCTAAAGTTTGTAAAATTATATGTAGTCTTGTAGTTCTAATCTATTTATAATATAATAAAAATCTATGTCTACTTTTTAAATATTTAAATATAATGATATGGCTGATGATATTAATTATTTTAATTGAGACATTGACATACTGTCACAAACAAAGTAACAAAATAATTAGATCTTATACTAACTCATAGACTCATACCGTATTGTATTAAACCTTCGAGTTAACGTTCCACTATCTTGACTTGACTATATTGACTAAATAAAGGGCACTATGATTATAGATGTAGATTATTATCTATGATGATGATGTTTATCAACTGGTAGATCTATAATTATAAGTAGTATCGTCACTTTAAGTATAATCAGTATAACCACTGCATTCGTTTCATTCACTGACTGTCTCAGTCTGCATCAATAATCATGTGATGTGAAAGTGAAGTCTAGATTTAGATAGAATTGATAGATTATAGATCTACTATTAAAAAGTATTAACTATACAAACTATAGTATAGCCAGTATGACTCGTATGAGTATATACTCATATACTGTAAAAGTGTATAAGTATAGCTATAGACAGACTAGATGATCGATAGATCTAGACTCTACTCTAGACTAGATCTATAATATAATAATTCTATAAATATTGTATTCATATTGACAATTATTGATCTCATGAATTCTCATGTATGGTCTAGATCTAGATTAGATCTATTGATTTTTTTTTTAAACGTTAAATAAATCTAGACCTTAGGCCTTAGTCTTTAACTTTAGTCTCTAGGTGTTGTAGATCTATATTATTCTAGATCTAGATATTATACAAGAGATCTAGATCTAGATTCTATATATAAGTTCGGTTTTTAAAAAAATCGCATTCGAAATTTTAAATAACCAGATTTAAGTATTTATATACCCATATTGGTAGGTCCGAGTTAATCATTTATTAGATCTATTAAAGCATGCCTATATAAAAGATTATTATTTTAAAAATATATTATTATATAAAAGATATAGTTATGAATATTTACTTTTAAAAATTAAACAAATGAATTTTTCACTTTTGCCAATTAACACTCTGGCTAGCAAAAAGGATGACTCCTCAATACTGTGAAAAGACGATAACTGTATGAGTTGGTTTGGAATTGTATTTTGTAAGACTAATTTTCAATACATATCCTTCATGAGAGAGAACGAAAAAAGGTTGTCAAAAAAAAAAGCTGGCTGGACTACGCAAATAATGGACCAGCCTCTCTCTCTCTTGATATCTTGTTAAGAACATTGGTGACCGGGAAAAGTGGATGGTTTGGTTGCGCGGGACAGATGATAAAAATGACATGTACATAAAAAAATTCCAGATTTTGTGTAAAATACCCAAATGAGGAAGTACTGGAAACACCTATTTTAACGAAGTGGCCTTTAAAAAACATCTTTTGTGACGATCCATTATTCAGGGAAATTGTATCTATTTTATCAGATAGTCAGAAAATGGATAAAGTTTTTACAGATCTAATAAAATATAGTGTGGGGAAGTTTTACTCTCAATGAAGGTCAAATGCAATCCAAGTGGCTCTCGGAGTAAATTTCTTCTTTGGCATCCTCATCGATTTTTCAAATTGGTATGGTGCGCGAAAAAAGATGCGCGACGGCACTCTGATCATAAAATCTCGAAGCTGGTGTTCCATTAGTATAGTTCCATGGATGATCTGGCATTCTTGTCCATTATGAAACTGCTTGAGAATTGATAGGAACGTAGGTGGGCATCCCAGCTTAGCCAAAATCCTCCACAAACCATCGTGATTGACCGTTTCGAAAGCCTTGGTGAGGTCAACAAAGGCAGCATATAGGTTCAGGTTCTGCTCTTTGCATTTTTCTTGTAATTGTCGCAGAACAAATATCATGTCAGATGTACTTCTACCGGCCCTAAAACCACATTGACTTTCAGATAAGACCTCGTCCACTAAAGAGTTGGTGTTACAAATGAAATGAGATTGCTTGAAAGAATACCCCATGTTACAAATGAATGGGGATTGATTCTAAAAGAGCACTTCACTCAATATAACAAAATTTTGATCAATTAATTTACCTATTAGCGGGTATAGCTAAAATATTCAATTACAATTATAGCTAGATTTAGATATTTTAGATCAATAGATCAGTGTTAAAAGTGTGCTGGCACATTCGTCCAGATGTGTACTGGTCCCTTCTTGTACTGCCTAGGTTATTAGGTATAACCTCCAGGTATACAATTAAACTAATGTATGCAACAAAAGACTTAACAAAGTCGCAGGTAAACATATATACAAAGTTTATTTACATGAGTAAAATAAATGTGTAAATAAATGGCCATCAAATCACAGGCCGACACAACAAAAAAGTAAACAAAAGAAATTCAAAAATAGTATGGCACACAGCCCTAGTCATATGTTACATTATCGTCACTGTTAGACACCTTATTTATAGTTTAGTTATTTAGCGACGCACCATAGAAGACGCATATTGAACGGGACTATAGTGACGTTTGGGATATGTTGGGTTAGAGACCGGAAAATCAGTTAGTGATAGAATCCTCTAGGGTAACGACGTGTTTAGTTGACAGAGACTTTTACCGTGGCCTTTTTCTTAGAATAAACATATGATAAATTGTTCATCAGCGTTTACTACATCTCTTTACTTGTTAAAACCAATGTCTTGTTTATTCTGCCCTAGTCATATGTTACATTATCGTCACATTCTGGAGATCACACACCAGTGAAGAAAAATAAAGGTCACAGGCCTCAGGTCAACACATGACCACTTTTGACCATTCTGGGGTTACAAGCTTCAGGCTGACACAGCCACTTTTAGCCAAAAAAACAACAACAACAAAAGGGTCATGATGTACTATAAGCTTCAGGGAAACCTATGAGCCTACAAGCTTCATAGAATCCAACCTATAAACATCCGTTTGGTAAAGCCCATCTGATGATTCAATACAGGTTGAATCCCTCAGAGACAAGGCTATAAAAATATATAAAGCCCATCTGATGATTCAATACAGGTTTAATCCCTCAGAGAAAGGTTACAAAAATATGTCACGTTTGGGAGTACCCCAGGATGCAAAACATCAGGGTAAAAATATACTGCCTGGAAATCATTTGAGGCTATATCTACTAATCAATACATTATATAAAATACAATAATACTAAAGATATACTAAGCCCAAAGATCTCCAGAACAGGGCACACTTCTCAGAGTACCCCATGACACACGACCACTAACAGAAAAAATACTATTCACAACACAGGTCAATTGGTCAAGCTGGTAACTCAGGAGCAAGTGGCAACTAAACACGGTTTGCAAGGCCTTATATTATCTCCTAAGGGGAATCACTCCTAACTATACAAGTACTCAAAAATAGTTAGTTCCCCATTATGTCACAGTGGGTTAGTCGGTCGAGGAACACTCGAGCAAAGATCTTTCCTGCTACTGACAGAAGTGTAATGCCTCGACAGTTGGAGCAGTTAGACTTGTCGCCCTTTTTGTATAGGGATATGATAACGGAGTCTCGAAGTTCAGGTGGGACCACGCACTTCTCCCAGCATAGAGCTAACAAGTCTGTTAGCCTCTCGGTTAGGGCGACACCACCCATTTTAAATATTTTAGCGGGAAGTCCATCAGAGCCAGGTGCCTTGTGTTTTTTTTTTTGAGTTAAGATAAACAGCTATGTCCTTGCGAACGCTGGTATGGACAGTATAGAGAGACTTTTTATGGTCCGGCAGTTACGCTGGGTAGGGCACGTATTCCATATGGGAGACGATCATATGCCAAAGGTAGTCTTTTTTGGTGAGTTAAAAGGTGGTCGACGTAACTAAGGCGCCCCACGGAAACACTTCAAAGACCAGCTTAGGCGTCAACTTTCCTTGGCTAACATAGAAAAGAGCACCTGGTTGTATGCGGCCTCAGAACGAGACAGCTGGAGGTCACTCCCGAAGACCCGGGGAAAACAGTTGAGACCAAAAGAAAATCCGCTGCCGAGCACAAACGCAGACGGTGAAAAGAAAATCAAAATCGACCACCTGCGGACAATGGTTATGCTTGCTCTGGTGTGGCAAAATATGTAGGTCACAGCTGGGGCTGCGCAGCCACAGAAAATACTGCACTCCTCACTAATTTTCGGACTCGAAGACAAGCCTTATTTAAATGAATTCTATTAGAACTCAGTGCATTAGAGACTATGAACCCTTGTTAAATCTCTCGTGTTAATAAAAACATAATGAAGTAGTCTGACCTTTTTTTTTTTTTAAAAGTTTTTCATTTAAAAGTGTTGAATTATTATGAAAAATATGAATATAGAATTCTAGATGTTGTGAGTAGGCACACATTTACTTGACCTTAGAGTCTGTCTTTGTCATCTTACGGTGCAGTAAGGGTTGGTGAGTAGGTACTCCATGATATTTACTTGACCTTAGAGTCTGTCTTTGTCATCTTACGGTGCAATAAGGGTTAGTGAGTAGGCACACATGATATATACTTTACCTTAGAGTCTGTCTTTGTCATCTTCCAGTGCAGTAAGGGTTGGTGAGTAGGTACTCCATGATATTTACCAGGGGCGGACTGGGTATCAAAATCGGCCCGGGCATTACCATATAAACCGGCCCACAAATGGCATGTCATATATTTTCGGGGGGAGGGGGCAATTTTAGACCCCCTCCGCAATTTATCAATTTATATATATATATATATATATATATATATATATATATATATATATATATATATATATATATATATATATATATATTAGGGGTGCACCGGATAGTACTTTTTGATATCCGACCGGGGCCGGATATGACCGGATAGTAAAATTTGATATTCGGCCGGGGCCGGAGCCGGATACCTAAGTGTCTTGTAAATATCTTGTATTGCTGAACATTTTACGAAACTGTTAAATAAACCTATATTGGTTTTTTTTCCTTTTATATACCTTATTGTTTTAAACTCTGTTACTTATTGATTTATTCAAACTTAACAGTATTTCTAAAAATCTGTATAGCATGAGTGTGTCTGTGTGTATGTACGATGCCACCAACTGTAAAGGATGTGTGTAGGAAGGTCAATGTAAATAATGTTAGTATATATTTAACTAGTTACTAATGTAAATCTCTCATAAGTAAAGTGCAATCTGCCTTGTATAGTGGTCGGATATATGTGTTTATGAATTTCAGACCATCAACTTGGTCAGATATACCTAGTGAGCCTACACATGTAGCCCTAGTGTAGTGTGTATAGTTGTTTGTGTTAACCATCAAGCATTGTTTTTTTCCTGAGCATACGCACGCAATAGAGTTGGGTGTCAGTCAAAAAAGATAACACATAGGCATGGTCAGTCAAGCGTATAGATAAATTATACCCGTCCACTAGTTAGAGGTCAAGGTTTTTTTTTTTTTTTTACGCTCCAGCATATTGTTTCTTTGTTTGCTAGATCTAACTGCGGTATTATTATTCAATTTATTTAAAAATGTACTGTTAGGTTTTCCGTTATTTATTAAGTCAAAATAATTCAACAATGAAATTAGCTTTCTTTCTAAAGATTTTAATACAAGGCAAAAAAATACACACACGCAAACATGCGCATTTTTGTTTTATTGTATTGTGCAAAGAACGTACGTAAGAAACATTAAATGCAAAGAACGTATGTTAGAAATATCTTCCTTAATTATTACTTATTAATTATTTTATTCGTGGTTTCAGTAACTGTTACAAAAGGGAACGATATTAAGCCTATGAATGTCAGGTGTGTAAAAGTCGTCCTAGCCTGATACACAGTGGCTAAGTACGCGTCTTAAGTAAAAAAAAAAAATTAGTAATAACAAGGAGTTAATTGACTGTCACAAATTATTAAGAATATTGTTATCAAATCAAGACACTTAACTGCAGGAGTAATATTCAAGTTAACACGTTAGAAAAACTATTTAACCGTAATATTTATTGACAGTGTAATATCCTTTGTTAGCACGTTGTGTTTTTTTCATTCTGACTTTAAAATGGTCAATGTCTATCAATAAATTGGGTGTCAAGGACCAAAGAAATAAAATAAAGAGTAGGGGGTGTTTAGCTCTCCATTTAAAGATAGCCCTGGTCGTGTCTTCTACAAAATAATTAGTTACTGGCTTACTGGGCTATATAATCTCGCGGTTTGTGTTCTGTGTAGCTAAAGGTCACTCGTTTAGATGCGTCCAGCTTACTAATTGAGATTTATGTTCAAGTAACTCGGCACACTTGAAAAGGTGTGGCCTCTAGCCCAACCACGTGATTAAGATTTTTCTCCACATAAGCAAACTCTTTGTCCGGAAAACCGTGTAGATGTTTGGCTTGAAGTCCAGTCCACCCCCACCCCCCACCCCCAATTAGGATTAACTATTAATTAAACAAACATAGTTCCCTCGTGTGACCTCTAGAGAGTGCTTACGTCCAACGTATCTGACTTGGGGTCACCTGTCAATCAATGAACTCATTGTGATGAACGAAACAAATAAAAGGGGGAGGGAGTTGTTCATCTGGAAATATACCTAGTTACCTAAGAGATGTGGCTATAGTAGTCCAGCCCCCCTAATAAAGATTAACTACTAAGTAAACAAACTTAGTTCCCTCGAAAGGTGTGACCTCTAGAGAGTGTCAATACGCTGACATTAAACCTACGTCCATCGTATTTAACTTGTGGTCACCTACCTATAAAAAAAACTCAATGTGATGGACTAAACAAATAAAAGGGGTGGGAGTTGTTTATCTCTACCTCTGGAGATATACCCGCACAGCTAGACAGACGTCTGGTCAGCATGACGTAGTCAAGGAATGTAGCATTTTAACATGTTAACTAACCTACTCAATGGTCAAGACAAATTGAAAAAAGTGCCAGCCATTGCTGCTCTGTATGTAAAGCGCATTTATGATGTAAAGTTTCATTTCTATTTATATTAAGTTATTAACACGCCTTGTCTTTATAATAAACGATGTTTGGTGCATATTCATAATGGCTCTATTTTTAAGCACATTATTTTGTTTGAATATAAACATTAATACATTCTACAACAGACATTAATTGAACGAGATCCACTTTATGCATATTAAATAGGTGTATTTTTTACTATCCGGTTTACTATCCGGTAGTGATATCCGACCGGAGCCGAATAGCACCGGATAGTAAAAAACGCCGGATATTCGGCAGAAGCCGGAGCACATTATTTTGTTTGAATATAAACATTAATACATTCTACAACAGACATTAATTGAACGAGATCCACTTTATGCATATTAAATAGGTGTATTTTTTACTATCCGGTTTACTATCCGGTAGTGATATCCGACCGGAGCCGAATAGCACCGGATAGTAAAAAACGCCGGATATTCGGCAGAAGCCGGAGCCGGAGCGACTATCCGGTGCACCCCTAATATATATATATATATATATATATATATATATATATACTAGACATATGTTACCCGCGACCCGCGGGTCTTTATTTGCGCATTACTTTCGATATAGTCACTGAGAGTGTTTTGTAAACAATTAAACGAAATAATAATGTAATAAGTAAAGCGAATGTGTCAATGTAAAAATAGCTAATAGGCTTAAATCCATTTTTTTTTAAATTAAAACATTTGCTTTTGAATAATCTAGGGGATTGGATTTAGATGTATGTTAAACGTAGCTAATGATCCTTTCACGTTATTTCTCTTTCGCTACGAAAATAAAATTAGTTTTGCGAAAATGGTTTACCCGAAGTCGATACATTCTTATCTATTAAAAACGAAAAGAGCGATAGCTTTGTTAAATAAATGGGATTATAAAGTGAACAATTAAACGAAATAATTTTTAGTACGCGATTCATGAATGAATATAGATCTAGGCCTATCTCAACTCGGCTTCGCAGCTTTCGTAAACGAATGTAGCTTTAGAAAACCAAATTTGAATGTTTATTTGATCAAAATATGAAATGAATGGACTTTAATTAATATGTTTATGTGTTAAAGTATAAGACTATCTGTGCGAAGAGAAGTTTTATCATCTTAGTGTTGAATTAGAGTTTTAGATCTAGGGATGGGATTATAAAGTAACAATAAAACGAAATAATTTTTAGTACGCGATTCATGAATGAATATAGATCTAGGCCTTTAACTCGGCTTCGCAGCTTCCGTAGATGAATGTAGCTTTAGAAAACCAAATTTGAATGTTTATTTGATCAAAATATGAAATGAATGGACTTTAATTAATATATTTATGTGTTTAAGTATAAAACTATCTGTGCGAAGAGAAGTTTTATCATCTTAGAGTTGAATTAGAGTTTTAGATCTAGGGATGGGATTATTAAGTAAACAATTAAACGAATTAATTTTTAGTACGCGATTCATTACGGTATTGTCTAATGAAAGAATGTTCGTCAGGAAATCTGTAGTCACAGATATCAGGAACTAATTTATGTAAAAAATGCTTTTGAAACACAAAATTGTAGGTTAATTTAATTATATAATGAAATCAATGGATCTTCTTTTGTCTTTTCATGTGTCAAAGTAAAAAACTATCTGCGCAAAGTGTATTTCTTAAAATTAGATCTAGGTCTAAATCCTTTCTATCTTTTCTCATGACAACATTGTAGATATGGCCTAGATCCATAAAATACTATAGCTGTAATAGAGTCGGACAACTTTATTTTTTTTGAGGGTCTTACATTTGTTTTAGGGCTACAATACATTCACTAAGGTCTAAGTTGGTACCCAAGGAACATTCCTGCCTAGTTTTATCAAGATTGGTCAAGCGGTTTTGATGTCTATAAGTAACATACATACATACATACATACCCCTCACATTCTAGTTTATAATATAGATATATATATATATATATTAGTGTGTGTATATGTAATTAATCTTCATTTTTTCTACCCTAGAATACTCTCTTCTATAAGCAGTGAAAGGCAGTACACACCGCCAAGGGACAGCTAGGGAGTCTGGGGGAGCGCTGTAAGCTCCCCTACTGGGCTCCGGGGCGAAGCCCCGGATCCAAGCATTATTTCCGTTATTTTAAGCTTTAAAAATGCATATTTTGAGGTATCTACAGTGCAATTAGCCTGCTACTCTTCCGCTAAAAAAATATAAAACTAAATCTTCTATTCACTGGAGTCCAGCGACTGGTAGAAAATGGTAAAATGCATTAGCCTTGTATTGAAAAAGGGGGGGGGGAGGGAAACCACAAAACCCCTTTTGGCTACGCTCATGAAATTTGGTGACTGAAGTTTGCTTAAGTTGGCTGCACTGGGGCAGTAAATAAAGTTTCCCTTTCAGACAATGAGATCTGAGGCCAGTGATGATTTGAACCCCTCCCCCCTCGGCTACGCCCATGTGTTTTATCAAAGGTGTAAGCCTAATTCTATTAAAAATACATAAAGTTTGATAACGCATCGAAAACTGAATGTATGCTTTCGTTGGCTTACATAATGTATTCTGAAAACTATAAACACTACAATAGCAGCCTTAATTAGTTTAAAACTTTTTGGTATTACTTATAGATTACAGACGTTTCTTCAAAAAATATAAAATAATTAGGTCCTACGCATTTGACGTGTCAATCTAGTCATGCATGTTGATCTGTGACTTAAAATATGCTAAATCATTGGTTTTCCTGGCTGACTTTAAAGTGGTATCACCACAAATACAAAACTAGGGGTCTATCGAGCCGTCATCCTCCCTACATTGCTCTATGTCTCAGAAACATGGATAGTGTACAGTTAACATGCAAAGAAAATGAATCACTTCCACATTACATGTCTGTGAAAAATACTGAATGTCAAATGGCAAGACAAAATACCAGATACTGAAGTCCTTCAAAGAGCGGGTCTGCAAAGCATCCACACAATCCTAATGCAGTCCCAGCTGCGATGGGCAGGACACGTATGCAGAATGGAAGACCACCGCATCCCTAAACGACTCTTGTATGGCCAACTAAGCGAAGGAAAGCGCTCGCATGGTGGTCAAAGAAAGCGCTTCAGGGACACCCTCAAGGCTTCGCTGAAGGCGTTCAGCATAGAGCCAGCCACCTGGGAGACAGAGGAACATGACAGAGCATCATGACAGCGCGCTGTGAAAACTGGCGCACAGGTTGCTGAGGAAAAGAGAAAGCTGGCAAAAGAAGAACGCCAGAGAAGAAAAGCAAGGCCCACGACAGCTGGAATAACCTGCCTAGTGTGCGGCCGAACATTCCGGGCTCACATAGGTCTCACCAGCCACACGAAGAGATATCAAACTCCAGTGCAAAGCCCTCAGCCCCCTGGATGACAAAGTGGTCATAATCGAACTACGATGAACGAACTATATATATATCTGTATATATTCGTCCTAGTACATTCTCAAAAACGCGATTTGTATATGAATATATTATTTAAAATATAGATCTAGATCTAACTGATTCTAAATCTCCTTTCATTAAATATCGGATATGACAGCGCTATATAAATTATTGTAATTATTGTAATAATTTTCATTATTAATGACTTAATACTAAGCATAAGTTTGCCGTTAATCATAACGGTATAAAATTAATTTAGATCTAGATTTATGTTTTAATTAAATATTTTTTTTTGTCAGCCTTAAGAGTAGTAAGCAAGTAATAAACAAGAAACTTACTTTTTCTTTTTAAATCGCAGAAAGTAGAACTTTATACCCATATTGAGCTATGAATAAGATGGGTGGTTTGCTATTTCGCGGCTGTGTGTAGGCCTATGTGTTTAAGTTAACTTCTATTAAGTTTTGTTAAAGAGCTAATTGTCTCCCATTTTGTAGTGTTATATCAATGTTTTCTAACTTAACATCTCCCATCCCTCTTTTTCGTTAATTTTCAATGGAACCACCAAAAAACGGGTGAGGGAAGGAGCAAAACAAAAATTAGGAGTGCCATCAAAGGCCCATGCCGACCAGCAAAATGATCAGGCCAAACACAGTCTCGGAGACATCAAAGTAGTGTTGAAGGCCATGCCGCTCGTGCATAGCAGAAAGTAAGGTCTAACGTTTTACAAATGATAATACGTACATTGTATAGTGTAATTCTTAAAATTATATTCTTGTTGAATTTTAAACAAAATTAATTGTAATAATAATAAAAAAAAAAACAACAACAAGAAAACGTGTTTGGGCCTTTGTGTCTTGCTGCTGTCACTTTTTTTTTAAAGTTGTCTGCATTGAATTTTTTTTTCTTTGGTCGCGACCAGACCGGCCCATTTGGTACCGGCCCACCGGGCATTTGCCCGTTTGCCCATATAGCCAGTCCGCCCCTAATATTTACTTTACCTTAGAGTCTGTCTTTGTCATCTTCCAGTGGAGTAAGGGTTAAGTAGGCACACATGATATTTACTTGGCCTTGTACTTGGCTTCCTTACCAAGAATCCAGGGTTCGAATCTCGGTGAAGACTGGAATTCTTTATTTCGGGATTTTTACGGGCGCTCCTTAGTCCACGCAACTCTAATGGGTACCTGACATTAGTTGAGGAAAGTAAAGCGGCTGGTCGTTGTGCTGGTCACATAACATCCTCGTTAGTCATCATCTGACCCATAGATTGCAAAGTCTGAAAGGGGTACTTTACTTTACTTTTTTATTCTTTCATTACCTATGAGGAATATCACAATGTTCTTTTTTAATTTCGAAGCTAACTCTATATATTCTGGAGCTCTGTTCTGGCTTCCCTTTGCCAATAGAATGCATAATTGCTTTCTGTAAGAGAGACACTGTCTGCCAGTTTCATTTATTTCAGACAAGCCAAATGAACGCTTAGTCTGTTGATGATGGTAGTTTGACGCATATCAGTAATGAGTTCTGGATCTGTATTGAAACAAGGTCACATTGTCCGTATGTTCCAGCTTGCGAATCGCTTTATTGTTGATGGCTTTCTTTTGAATGTATTGGAAGGTGCAAGAGAGCAGCTTGCTTTTCAATTTTGTCTTAGCACCAAGCACTCAGTGGTGCGGTAAGCTGTGACGGGATATCACTCTAATGTCCAGGGCAGCTCGGCTTAAGGTAGGCAGTATGAGATCCAAAATGATGGAACACCATCGCAATTAGAGGTCAGGTGGTTGCAGGAGTTTGCCACTGTCCATGCTCCTATGGTGGTTCAAAATCAGATTTTCTATTAGAATTTACTCCCTTGGCCTTAGACCTTACAGGAAAACACACACTGCGGCTATAGCTAGGGATTTGGTTAGTGGGCAACAGGGCGTGTCCGCACGACGACGGCCATGACCGCTTCACACTTTGGGGCCGAACCTCCTATGAGGCCCTTGCAGATTTGTCTGAGGCTTCAAACCTCAGTTTTCGTCTGTCACCATGAGGAGGTGGTGCATAGGACTTGCTTTGGAGAGGCTAATTACTCCCATTTTACAGATGCTAGCCAGCGACGGCAACAAAATAATGCTACCACGCTAGACGCTTCACGCAGCCATTGGACAGACAAAGTTCTGCACCTTAGCCAACCAATATCGACACTATCATAACATCTCTACACGATATAAGCCAACGCTCTAGCACATGGTAATTATGCAGTTGGTACCAAGTGTCAAATGAAATAGGTGTGACTGGCGAAACTTGGCCAGGCCTGAGCAAGCTATTATATCGAACGAGCAACTGTCCCGTTGACTCATATTTGGCACATCTCAGGCCAAACTTCGATTCACGGTGCCCCCGCTGGAGGGAGGAAAAAAAAATCTCCTATTCTTTTCGACTGTACTAGACTTGCTCGTCAGGGCTGGAAACCACGCAAAACAACAGAGTTACTGTCCAAGGCTTTTGCAAAAGAGTATTTGAAGCCCTGAAGCCCTCACTCACATGATGATCGTTTGTTAGGTTATTAGGTATCATTTCGATACTATCATTGTGGTCTTATTTATTGGCGCCTACTTGCCTTAGCTGACATAGAAGAGAGCACCTGGTTGCATGTGGCCTCAGAATGAGTCAGCTGGAGGTCACTCACACATTTGAGATACACATTTGAGACCAAAAGAAAATTCACTGCCGAGGACAAACGCAGACTGCGAAAAGAAAATCTAAATGGACCACCTGCGGACAATGGTTATGCTTGCACTGTGTGTGGCAAAATATGTAGGTCACAGCTAGGGCTCCGGACTCGAAGACAAATCTTATTGTCTATATTCAAGGATTGCATGTGTTTATCTATTTTGCGATTTCAATAAGTAAAATTAAATTATAATAACTAATTTTCTGAACTGGATGAAAGTTACATATTGCTGTTTCGTGGATCTAAGGCAAGATGGAAATATAATCCTTAGATTACTCACTAGATATATATATCACGTGCAATACAATCATCACACTTTGAATTCAATACCAAGTATGTGTAAAAAAAAAATTATCCAAACTTGTACACATGTACGCCTGTGTATGTCTTGGACTCTACAAGTGGAACTTTTTTTTTTTATTCCCGTCTTCTGGCAAGAATCTCATGAATGCTAATAGGTTGTTATGTCCTCTTGGATTTAGCAAGGCAAAGTTCTTTTCAACGGATAGGGAGACCACAAGTGTTTTTCTTTCTAAACTCATTGTGATTTTTAACGCATAGAATTTAAATAGAAATAAAAAAAACATTTTGACATTCTGTGCATCTTTTTTGTCACTATATTTGATCGTGATATAATAGTAGCAGTAGAAAGTGTAGTATGTTTCCTAGGATAGTAATTCAGAATAATAAATCAATCCAAACTTGTAATGAGCAAGTTATATAATGTTTCAACTTAACAATACAAACTCTATGTTAGGGAAATGAGTTATGAACACCCGATTTTATTATCCCGGAAACAAAAATAACTGATGATTGTATTTAGAGATATATAGTATTGCTCACATAGTTTTACGCAAAAGAAAAAGCGATTCTGCTTCTGTGAGCAAGCACAAGATTTAATTAGGTTTGTGTTAGCTGTAGTCTCAAAATAAATGATTCTTGTAGTCAGCTTGAATGAATTGGCTCGATGAAGGAAGGACTAAACATCAGTTAAGTCAAGTTCTATATGACACAACGTTGGGACATCACAAGACATTCATTCTGTCATCCTTTAGCATAAAAGGTCTGCCTTTCCTACATACTGTCACCCATGGGCGTAGCCAGGGGGGAGATTGGGGTTCAACCCCCCCTCCCGAAATGAAATCCCCCCAGCAGGGGGGAGGGGGTCGGAATTTAATGACAGATTTTTTTCTTTGCTTTTGTTTATTTTAGGTAAGATTTTAATACTAAACCATCACTTGCCCCAGCACAGTCAAGGGGGTTTTGAGTTTAAAACCCCCTACCAGAGGGATTCGAGTTTATAACCCCCTACCAGGGGTTTTGCAGTTAAATACGTCTCTTCTATAAAAGAAAAAAAAAATGCAAACGACAATCCCCAAATTCCAAGAGCACAGTTAAGGAAGATTTTGATTTTAAAACCCCCTCCAAAATTTACGATAAACCCCACTATTCAATATAAAAAAAGCAAATTACACACTTAGCTAAATGGGTTTTCACTCAGTTTTGAGTTTAAACCCCCTTCAGCGGGTTTTGAAGGTAAAAAATACCTCTTTAATATTAACAACAAAGCAAATTATACACTAAAAATGTTATGAGTGTAGTCAATATAAAAAAAAGCAAATTACACACTCTAAAATCTGTGAGCGTAGCCAAAGGGGTTTTGAGTTTAAACCCTCCTCAAGCGGGGTTTGAAGCTAAAAAATACGTCTTCAATGTAAGAAAAAAGCAAATTATACACTCAAAATGCTATGAGCGTTGCCAAAAGGGGTTTTGAGTTTAAACATCCCTTCAGAGGGGTTTGATGCTAAAAAATACCTCTTCAATATAAAAAAAGTAAATTACACACTAAAATTATTTAAGCGTAGCCAAGCCAATTGGGGGTTTTGAGATGGCTTTTTTTTTTAAAGTTTAAAACCCCTCCAGATGGTTTAGAGTTTTAAATCCCCCTACAGAGCGTTTTTAGGTGGAAAACCTCTATCTTCAATATTATTCTAAAGCAAACTATAGTTACTAAATTCTATGACTGTAGCTAAATGGGGTTTTGAATTTAAAAAAAAACAACAACTTCAGAGATGTTTTAGTTTAAAACCCCCAACAGATGATTTTGACGAAAAAACTTCCCTTTAGTTTAATTAGTTAAAAAAAAAACTCCAGAGATATTTTAGTCTTTTTTAAACTCACAGTCACTTAATTCCAAGAGCGTATTTAAGAGAGAGGTTACACATGTCTACCGGTGGCGGGGCTCCATTAATAAAGTGCAGTGAATTGTCATCTGCCGAAATTGAAAAACACTAAATGTGGCTCAACAAAGATAGCTAAGACAGATCTTAGTAGTCAGTTATAGAGATCGGGTCTAAATCAAGGAAATCCTAGGCCGAACATGGAGTCGACCCCTTAGTAAGATTGTGACAGAGAGTCGCATGAGGTTTGCGGGACATGTTCTCCGACAAAATGAATTAGGCATAAGTAGAGTTGGCGCCACACATTTATGGAGGTCCTCAGAGCAAGAGGGAAGAGGTTTCAGACATTACCAGTGACAGATTTTTGTGGAAAAAAGCTTGCCGCCAAATGCGCCTAACGGCGCGGGAGGGTCTAAGTCAGTAAGAATAGCACATTAGGTTTTTGAAATAAAACATTTTAATAGCAGGAAAATGCACTGTAGATACCTCAGAATATGCATTTTGTTGGCTTTCTATAACAGAAAGAGTACTAACTTCAGGAAGAACCTATTCTATGGCACAATAAACGTCTTCCGAAAGAATGATTTTTCAGAATGTAATAAAGATTATGTACACACACACACATACATACATACATATGAATTATTTTTTTCTCGGGGGGGGGGGAGATCCCCGAAAAAAATCCTGGCTACGCCCATGCTGTCACCGAATATTTTGTTACGCCCTTTTCTCGTTTCTTAAACTGTTTTTTTTTACATGTAGATCTTTTAAAAGTATATTTTTGAAACATGGCCGAATTTACTTAGGTTTACTTTTTTTTGTTGAGGTCTTTATAAATCTGTTGTTACGAGCAGACATATTTTTATTTACAATCAACAAACGGCACAATTATTGGTATTCAATATCGATACATCCAAATAAGGTAATAGTGGATAGCGCTTCTATCAGACACATAATTATGATAAATAGACACTTCATCAAAGGGAAGGAGCTCTTCTCCAAAACAGGAAGGAAAGGTTGGCTAATCAACAAAACCTGTATGTGAAAGTTCTCACCAACTGTCATTTAATAAAATCTTTTTTGCCGGGTCATTGCTTCTAGCCATTCCTGTTGTAGCGTAGTCGGAGACGGAGCTCCATGAGGGATTTCTTCTTATTCCCACAATGTATTGCAACAAAACCTGAGAAAGCCATCGTTAACAGCGTACGACTCCCGCACGTAACAGCGTGACAGGTCAAAGGTTAGCAAGCTGTTTCTTTACTCCATGCCATGTACTCAGTTCTTTGGAAGTTCACTGCAGCTTTGGACTGGCTTTGTTCGTCCTTTCATTTGGTTTAGTTTTCCTAAGGAGTGCCACCGCCAGGGCGTGGAAATATTACACTAAATGTTGCTAGCTCTTTGTATAAAACTCGAAAATTATATGTGGACGCCTGATTTATTCATAAGTTTACACGCATGACCTTGTGAATTGGTTATAATTATTTTTTAAACAATTTTTTAAATGGAAGGAGTAATATATATAAGTTGTTGAAAATTGTACAACTTCTTAGATTAAATTCATGCTGAAAATATCGAAGCCTCCTTTTTACATTCATTTCTTACAAAATAGAGGAGGCTGATTGACCCATAGTGTGCTTTCTCTAAAGTTGTGGAAAAACACAAAATCTCTTTGTAATCTTATAAGTGTAACTCTCCAACAGAATATAAACAAAAAAAAACTTATTAGTTTCTAGAATTATTGTACAAAAAAAAATTATCATAAATTTTCTCTTTGCAGAAATGAACATAATTTTCATAATTTCTGTAAGACAAAGAGAAATTTTAAGTTACGGTCTAGTAAAATAAAATATATATTATCAACTAACACGTCAATCATACTGCAGCCATGCGAATTTTTTTTTATATATTCAGAAGCATATAAATAATTGTTTTTTTTTCTGCCAATGTCTGACAAAGGCCATGTGGAAAAACATTAGTTCCAGGATGAAATGTCAGAAAAAAATCGCCGGTAGCTTCATAATGGATGTTATGATAATGACTACTTTTGTGTTTAGGTATATAGTTATATATTACGAATGATCTGGTCAATATACGTTTTAAAATCACTATAATAATTTTTTTTTATATATAAAAATATTTTTTGTGCGAAATTGTGTATCGGAAAATGCGGTTATTTACAAATAAGCTAGTCCTAAAAAATACACAGATCTTGGGTAAAAGACTCGCCATATAATGTACTGTAAATGTGAAGTTTCAAATGCCTTGTTTTTTATCGGCCCCCGTAAGGGGAAAAAGCCGCCATTAGGTTTGTGCAAAATGTCCGTCTGTCCGTCTGTCTGTCCGTCTCAGATCTCGAAAACTAGAAGAGATATGAAAAATATTATTTCACCATTAAATGCGGCTTGTCTTTTTATAACCTCTATCTGGTTTCATCCCAACTCTCCGTATTTTTGTGCAGAATTGTTTTCTCTATCAGTTACACTTAGATATTCACAGCTTTTTAATGACAATTTAATTTAAAAAGAGAGTTGAAAATGCAAAAGATATATAGGCCTAAGAAAAAAGTACTTTATACTTAGTTTTGAACAAAGAAACGAAACAAGTCTAGCAATATCAACCAAAACTGATTGCGCTCTTGGCAATATTACAAGAGTAGAGAGTACAGATTAACTATTTATCATTTTTCATTTATAAAAACCCATGACCCCAACAACCAATGGGTAAGAGTTTATTTAGATGGATCCTCTCAAAAATCTAACACAAACGAAGGAGCTGGCATACTAATTGAATGGCCCAATGGAGAAAGAATGGAAAAGTCAATTGCAACTGGCGATCTCTTAGCCAGCCATAGAGCAGAAAGGCAAAGACTGGAACTAGCAACTACTACACTAATAAACTACCCATGTACACCAACAGCCAAATTGTCTTGCTGACTGATGCCATAACAGTTTTTCAAAGCCTGAAAAACTCGGATACTACCTATATAAAGCAACTCAGGACAGCTTTTGTAAACATTAATATCAACAGCAAGGAAACTGTTTTTTTCCACCACACATTGAATTACAAGGCAATGGAAACAGCAGACGTACAGGCCAGAGACGGAAGAACGAACAAACAAATGAAAATCCCTCTCTAACCAGAAGAAATGATGAAAATAATAGTGTAGAATAAATGAGAATTGGACCAGCTCACATCCCAACTACAAGAAAAAGGACGCCTATTATAACGTGACATGACCAACGCATAATTTTTTGAATCGGAACCGGACACAACAAGATGAGACAACATATGTTCCGGCAGCTAAAAGTCGGGGCTAGCGAAACCTGCCCTTGTGGAGCATTACCAGAGAATCCTGACCATGTCCTTCAAATCTGCATACTATGTCAAGATACCCGAACAAGACTCTGGCCCCAAAACCCTCATATAGAAACAATACTATACGGAGAGCTGCCTGATCTGAAAACTACTGCGCGGTTCATCTCCGATATAGGATTACTGATCTGAACCCAAGTAAAATGAGAGCAAAGAAGTAGAAGAAGAAATATTTATCACCTCAATCTAGCTGTTTATCAGTAGTTGAAGTAGATGTATGTCACGTAGTTGAAGTAGATGTATGTCACGTAGTTGAAGTAGATGTATGTCACGTAGTTGAAGTAGATGTATGTCACGTAGTTGAAGTAGATGTATGTCACGTAGTTGAAGTAGATGTATGTCACGTAGTTGAAGTAGATGTATGTCACGTAGTTGAAGTAGATGTATGACACGTAGTTGAAGTAGATGTATGTCACGTAGTTGAAGTAGATGTATGACACGTAGTTGAAGTAGATGTATGTCACGTAGTTGAAGTAGATGTATGTCACGTAGTTGAAGTAGATGTATGTCACGTAGTTGAAGTAGATGTATGTCACGTAGTTGAAGTAGATGTATGTCACGTAGTTGAAGTAGATGTATGTCACGTAGTTGAAGCAGATGTATGTCACGTAGTTGAAGTAGATGTATGTCACGTAGTTGAAGTAGATGTATGTCACGTAGTTGAAGTAGATGTATGTCACGTAGTTGAAGTAGATGTATGTCACGTAGTTGAAGTAGATGTATGTCACGTAGTTGAAGTAGATGAATGTCATGTAGTTGAATCAGATGTATGTCACGTAGTTGAAGTAGATGTATGTCACGTAGTTGAAGTAGATGTATGTCACGTAGTTGAAGTACATTTTGTTCTTGAAAGACTAATCATTTGTATGCTTGTGATCTAGATCTAGTTCATTTGTATTCTCGTCTTGCAAACTTTCTTATGCAGACAGATAAAACTAGGATTTAATAATGATGGAAATACTTGACATTATTGTAGAACTGTTTACTTGACATTGTGGAGCTGTTTACTTGACATTGTAGAACTGTTTACTTGACATTGTGGAGCTGTTCACTTGACATTGTGAAATGGCTTACTTGACATTATGGAGCTGTTTACTTGACATTGTGGAGCTGTTTACTTGACATTGTGGAGCTGTTTACTCGAGTCTTGACATTATTGTGAAGCTAGTTGACTAGATGTTTTCCCAAGAAACTTTTTGAAATGACGAAGACATTCTATTAAATATTGACAGAGACTGATCCTTGCCCTCACCAACCCAACAAAAAATATGTTAACACTTGATTGACACTGCAGCAGATATAACTCAAAACATAAATTGTAGACTAGAATTCTAAACATGAAAGATTGGTTACATGTAGTGATATTCATAAAAGTAACTTTTCACAATAGTTAGTATTTAAAAAAAAATGAAAAGCATTTCTTTGATCATAGAGAACATTTGTTCCTTAGCAAACAAAAAGGCAGAACAACCAACAGACCAAAGAATTGTTTCTCTTCTTAGGTGAGCACAAAATGAATACAAAGTCATTATTTCATCCTAGACTGTTGTTCAAATATTACAACATTTTAAACACAGTATATTGAATATTTTGATTGGGTAGTTTCTTTATTCAGTTTCATCGAAGATATCTTCTCTTTGTTGACATTTAGCCACCATAAGGAGAAAAGCCGTTTATACGTTTTTGCAGTGCTTTAAAAAAAAAAATAGGTGCCGGTACTCAATGATTAGGTGCCTGTACTCAGTATTTGATTGCCTAACTTTCACTACAAAAAATTAATAATATATGTTAAAGTACAAGAAAAGTAATAATTTTTTCAAAAATGTGCCGGTACGTCGTACCGTTGCCTACCGTCACAAAAAAGTCCTGCATTTTTATAGTCTGTGTGTCCGTCTGTCACGTTTAGATCTCAAAAACTAAAAAAAAAAAAGCTCTTGAGAAACTTATTACTACATCTGCGAACCATTAAATTAACTATGGTAGTTTTTTTATTAATAGAAATACACTTCTTTCAAATGATGTAATAAAGATAAGTATTGTCTATTTTTCTGGTAAAACATGAGCATACAATTTTGTCAATTGTCAAAATAATGATATATATATATATAATCAATAAGAAACTAGAGTCAAACTAATAACAGCTCAAGCGTCCCTGTTTTTATTCTCTCCCCTGTTTCTCTATTGTGTCCCAAGGTGCACAATTTCGCGCCTAATGATAGTGCGCTACGCAGGGTCGACGTAAAAGAGGTGCCCCAAGGAAACGCTTTAAAGACCAGCTTAGGCGCCGATTTGTTTTTACTGACATAGAAGAGAGCACCTGGTTGCATGTGGCATCACAACAAGACAGCTGTAGGTCATTCACAACGGCCTCGGGATACACATTTGAGAACAAAAGAAAATCTGCTTCCGACGACAGACGCAAACGGCGAAAAGAAAATCTTAATCGACCACCGGCGGACAATGATTATGCTTGACTTGTTTTGGCAAAATATGTATGCTTCAGCTGGGGCTGCGTATCCACGGGAAATGCTGCATTCCTCATTTATCTTCGGACTCGAAGAAAACGAAGATAAGCCTTATAAATATAAATATTGTTATGAATCTCACTATTCAGGCTCTCTGCAAACTGCACCATACACCACCAACTTAAAGAACTTGACAACTCAAGGGCTCCAAAGTAACGTAGCACTTTAATAGTTGAATAAATAACAGCCAATACTGTACAATTGGCAACACGTACAATGTACAAATATCTCTCCGATAACACCGTTCCGCCGTATCAACTCTTGCACTGGTCTCTCCGTCTCGTTCCGGGCTTGCACTGGGTTCAACGGTTCAGGACTGACTTCACACACTAGGCTCGTTGTGTCGGACTCGATCACAGACCAAGATCAAGACGTCGTTCGTCTCAACTGTACTTGATAGTACTCCGCACTGAACCGTCGTAATGCTCCGTACAGAACCACACCGCTGAACTGTGTTGTAGTTAGTCGACCGTGTTCTGGACTCCTGTCGTGAACCTCCTTTCTGAACCTTGCTGTATTGAGCCCCTTTTCTCGACCGTCTTGACTGCGACACCTCCGCTCTTATATAGGGTCCCTACTGGCCTTCTCGAACCGGACAGAACGCCGCTCGACGTTTCTAGGTGGTCAGATGACTACAACTCTTGTGACGCTCCTGAGCTCTGTTCTCGACGGCGATCCTTCCCGAACCGTCCTGTTGAGACTCGACTCGGCCGACCGTCGTAGCTCGTCACGGTTGACCGCTCGTCTAGCGCTGGCATGGGGCGATTTGCGTCGGCTGACTACACACACACCACTACCCCCATCTGTGCCACCACCAGGTTTATAACAATATCTATATAATGGGCATAGCCGGGGGGGGGATGCCCCCCCTCCAAATGGTCGGAATTTAGGGACTGATTTTTTTGCTTAGATTTTGTTTATTTTAGTCATCATCATCATCAAACTCCATTTGAGTGAGGGCTTGAGAGGCTTAAATCCTCTCATGCAAAAGCCCTGGACATAAACCCTGCTGTCTTGCGTAGTGCGTACGCGTCGCCATACAGGTCGAGAAATTTTGGTTTCCCAGTCCTGTCGAAGCGGAGATCATCAAGTCTCTATCAGTCAAACAGAATATGAGGCACGGTTTCCTCTTCTTCCCCGCAGCGGGGGCACCGTGAATCAAAATTTGGCCATAGCCGTGAGAACTATGAGCCAACAGGACAGTGGCCTCTCCTGCACTGTACTATAATAGCTTGCTCAGGCCTGGACAGCCTCTACCATGGGGAAGTGTGGTCAGGACGCCTCATATGTTTCCAGATTCAACCACTTTTCCATTTCTGTTTTTTTTTAAATTATAGCTAGGGCTTGATGAAAGCTTACAGCCTGTTCAGTTGGAGGAATTAGCCCTCCCTGGTGGGCCAAGGAGTCTGCAATAGTGTTGCCAGTCACACCTATGTGACTCAGTACCCACTGCATTATTACAGGGGTGCCATAGCGCTGCTTTATGTTGTGTGAGGTGTGACAGGTTGGGGAAAGTGACGTGTTTTTGGCGCGTTTAATGTCTAGGGGATGATTATTTTTAAAGCTATCACACCAACCCGTCAGCATATAAATCGGGAGCAGACACGCAACGAGACAAGCAATGAAAGAAAGATACAAAGTTAAAAATGAAGAATATTTATTAACATAAATATTTACATAAAAGAATAAAAAGGGGGAGGTTTTGCATCTATCTCTAATAAATACTATATTTAATCATCGCTCTTGCACTTAATAAGAGAGTATGTCACTTTGTCTTCTGAACTTAGCTGGTTGTCCTGTTGATGTCACAGCTGGCTGTGATCCTGGTTTGAGGTTCTCCAGCTGGAGGTGGCGCTCTAGCGGGTAGAGGGACGCCGATGATATAGTCCTTGTGGAGTCTCAATCCAAAGTTCTGATATCTGTAGTGGGCACAGTAGGGTGGGTGGCCCGGCTACCGTGGACACAAGGTTACTGCGGGAAGAGCTGATCTGCCGTGGGCAGCGTAGTTGACAGGATAAGTCCAGTGAGTTGCAGAGGGTTTGGCGTAGATATGACGTCTCGCACAGATCTGGGTCTATAGGGATGTCGCACCTAATAAGTTGACAGGTGGGCTGTCGAATAGGCGGGCAAGTAGATCCGATAGCGCCAAGTAGTAGAGTTGAGTAGATCCACGTAGGCAGTAGAGGATACTCAATAGCAAGTGGGCAAGTGATCCGATAAATAGGCAGATAATGCCAAATCAATAGGCAGGTTAATAGGCAGACACCTGAGGGAGGCTGCGGATAAATAAAGACAAGCTAGGACATGTCTCTCATGCATGTTATCGATGCCTTCGACTGAGGTGCATTCGTCAGATTGGTAAAATTGCTTTTTAGCACTAAGGGGAGATGATGACAAATGGGATTTGGAAAACAGATGGCTGATAGTAGCATTATAAAAATGTACATAAAACGGGAAATAATAATCTCAAATAAACAACACAAGTGGAAAGAGAAAAGGGGGGGGGGCGAAAGAGGCGGTGGTCAGCGACCATGACGGTTTGTTTACATACGACCGTCGGCCGAGAACAATGGAGCGCGCTTGAATGGAGAGAGCGTCCGTTCAAGGGGCGCAACTCTCGTCAAAGTAGAATGACTTACAGGGGAGATAATTCATATATCTTCTCTAAGCGCAGTGTTAGTGCGCTAGTAAAATTATCAAGGCGGTCAGCCGAGATAAAGGAAATAAAATAAGATATACAAATATATACATGGTTGCATCAACGATCAATTGAGCAACGTAGCATTAATAGATTAATGCGATACATAAATAAATACATATGCCATGTTTATGTTTTCTACTAACGACAGTACGAAATACACAATGCACTAATTAAATATAAATGAAATAATAAAATACACATGACAGTATCCAGTGCGAAATATACACAAAGTAATTAAGATGGAACCTCTAAGAGCAAGAATAAATGAAGTAGTCCAGACTCGATTGACAGCGATAGAGAAATGAGAGAGTCTGGCTTGATTTAATCTACCTTATATATAGGTCTGGAAAATGTGGGCGGAAACAGGAAATGTCCTAGGCCTAAGATTTATCTTACACGTGGGTGAAGTCCGACAAGAGTCGCACCTTGGAAAGGTCAATAGGCGTGTTGGTTCGAGTGATCTCCTAGATCAAGGAGAGACGTGGGAGAAGGGGGGGGGAGAGTGACTTGCATTCCACTCAAGGTGGCGTCAACTGCGGCTGTCAGACATCCGGCGGGTAAGATAAAGGAGATTGTGTTTATCTTTACCCCGGTCAAGGGAAGACAAGTGAAAAGCCGCCAAGGGGGTGGATTCAGTCTAGCCTGGAGAGAAAACGGTGGGGCGGGTGAAGAAATTGGGGATAGGACGGGGAAATAATTAAAATAAAATAAATAAATAATAGTAAATAATGCTTTTGACTTGTCACATGAGGCCATGATGACAGTGTCGATATTGGGAGCCATGGTCCAGGGCTTTGCAAAGCCTGTAATACAGCTTTTGAGTCAGTGACCACAACAAACTGTGTAGCCCTCAAATGTCCCTTGCCGAGTTAAGAGTCAATGACCTTTAAGGCTTCACAGACTGCCGGGTCTCCGCATCAAAACTGCAACACTACCACATGGTCCAAAGATTTTGACTGAGTAAGAGCCAAGAAAGTCGATGTAGGCTCCATAGACTGCTCTTCCAGAATTTATCAATGCCGACCCATCAGTATATGCAAAAATAGCACTGGGCTTGAAGGCATTAATGGTCTCCAGTGCTAGAATTGGAAGGTCGTTAGATGAACGACTTAGTTTAGTAGCATTAGGGTCAAGAGGGAAGGGGATGAAAACGTTGAATGTTTTGTCGGTTAGTGGAGAGGCCAACTTTATCAGATAGTCTGGTGGCATGATGCATAAAAGACTGCATATGAATACGTCTTCTGCATTTTAGTAGATATTTTAATACTAAACCATCACTTACCCCAACGCAGGAAAGGCGGTTTTGAGTTTAAAACCCCCTACCAGGGGGTTTTGCAGTTAAATCCCCCACTTCTATGAAACAAAACAAAAAATAATAATGCAATCGACAATCCCCAAATTCCAAGAGCATAAATAAGGAAGATTTTGATTTTTAACTCCCCTTCGAAATTAAAGATATAACCCCCTCTTCAATATAAGACTATCCATACGTCAGTAACCAGATTCTATGAGCGTAGCCAAGAGGAGTTTTGTGTTTAAAACCTCCCTCTAGCGGGGTTTTCAGCTAACAACCACCTCTTTAATATAATAAAAAAAGCAAATTACACACTCAAAATTCTATGAGCATAGCTAAGAGCATAGCATATGTTTAAAACCCCCCTCCAGCGGGCTTTGCAGCTAAAAACCACCTCTTTAATAAAAAGCAAATTACACACTCAAAATGAGCGTAGTCAAATGGCTCTCTCTTCAATATTATTTTAAAGCAAACTACAGTAACCAAAGTCTATGAGCGTAGCTAAGGGGGTTTTGAATTAGTTAAAAAAAAAACTCCAGAGATATTTTAGTCTTTTTTAAACTCCCCAACTAATGATTTTGACGATAAAACTTCCCTTTTCAATATAAAATCTAAAGCAAACTACAGTCACCTAATTATAAGAGCGTAACCAAGAGAGGTTACAAATTTTTACCAGTGGCTGGGCTCAATTAATAAAGTGCAGTGAATAGTCATCTGCCGGAATTGAAAAAGACTAAATGTGGTTCAACAAAGATGGCTAAGACGAATTTTAGGAGTAAGTTATAGAGATCGGGTATTAATCAAGTAAATACTATGTCGAACTGGGAGTTGACCCCTTAGTAAGGTTGTGACAAAGCGTCGCATGAGGTTTGCGGGACATGTTCTCCGACAAAATGAATTATGCATTATAAGAGTTGCGATGACATGGAGGCTATTACGAGGAAAGTGCAAACAGGGACATTCTAATATAACTTGGCACCACACTTTTATGGAAGACCTTAGAGCAGGTGGGAAGAGGCTTCAGACATTGCCAGTTATAGATTATTTTTGTGGAAACAGCTTGCCGCTCAATGAGCCGAACGGCGCGGAAGCATCTAAATCATAAAGAATACCACAGGTTTTGAAATAAAACTTTTTAATAGCAGAATAATGCAATGTAGATACCTCAGAATATGCATTTTTTAGGCTTTCAATACCGGAAATAGTTTCTTGGCGGCGGGGCTTCCCCGGGCTAGGGGGAACTCATCGACCTTGCTGGCACAAGTCTACTAATTTTCCACTAATTCCAGGAATAACCTATTCTAGGGTATAATAAACGTCTTCCGAAAGAAAACTCAGGGTTGGGGAGTGGATTGATACAATAGCCCCCCCCCCCCCCCCCGAAATCAGCATGCCGCCCAATGCGCCGAACGGCGCCTGAGGATATAAGTAAGAATTGCAGATTAGGTTTTGAAAAAAAACAACTTTTAAATAGCAGGATAATGAACTGTAGATAACTCAAAATATGCATTTTGTTAGTTTGCATCATAACAAATGGTGCTTGGCAGCGGGGCTTTACATTTTTTTCCACGAAGAAATTTTTTATTGTACAATGTCTTCCGAAAGAATGAAGGGTCAGAATGTAATAAAGATTAATTATGCGTTCCCACCCGAAAAAAAACCCTGGCTACACCCATGATATATATATATATATATATATATATATATATATATATATATATATATATATATATATATATATAAAATTTGTGCTGGTGTATATTCTGATTATCAACTATCATTTAATAGAATGGTTAATCGTGTTATTACAAAATGCAGAAATAATAACGCAAATTGTATGTACCTGAATTTACAAAATTAATTAATTACCACTAATTGATTAACTAATTGGTTAATGTTTTGATGTATTGTCATCGATTATGAATAATCTTTTTAATTCGTTTCAATACAAGCGTTTTTATTTCAGCCTTTTTATTTGTACAAGGGTTGTGGACAAATGATATCAGGTGTGGAGAAGTAATTATCAATGTATTGTTGTATCAGGGAAATGAACAAATCCTATACAAATTTTTGTTTATAATTGATGAATATAAACACATTAACAAACAGTCTTATTTTATTTGACTCGAGCTATCTTGCACTTCGTATCGCCTAATTCTCTACGCAAGGCGCACCCTCTCTTTTCGCTTTCTGGAACCCCCATATATTATAAAAGCAAAAGTCCTGACTGATTAATTCTAACAATTGCCTTGGACAAAGAAAAAAAAACACGAAAATTTCACCTGTTACTTTCCTTGTGCCAAGAACAACTAAGGACCTTTCACGAGCGAAATTACAGCGGTGAAATTTACCAAATTCTATTCTTTACTTGCAATTTAGACCCAACACGGTTTTTTAAAGCCATCATATTAAAAAGTACAAGATTCAGCATTCTACCACTTTTAAGAGTTAGGGTCTTATTTAAACTTTTTTTTTTGCGTAGGCCCTACCATTGTCCTTGGCGCGAAACTTGCATAGACATATATCTTTGTCATGTGAAGACGACATTGACTGACTAAGTGTTTTTTTGTGTGTAAAAATCTATAAAAACAAAATGAAATGTTGGTATAACAATAGTACTTTGTGTGTTGAGGGTGAAAAAAAAAAGAGAATAGAATTCTTGGGTGAGAGAGCGTTCCGAGCCAGATTGATAACAAATAAAGTTGTCCGACCATAATCAACATAAAGCTGATGAAATACTTGAATATTGAATAGAAAAGCCGAAGACAAGTCAGTGATTGTATGTCAAATATTTTAAGGGTGGTATCGGGAAAAAGTAGAAATGTGAATCTAGAATTCTGAGGCCAGAAGTTTGTGTGGGGGAGGTAAGCCGGCCGTACCAAACGACCAGTCATAGGCCAACATTATGTCAGGTGAGGTTTAACATGGGGAGAGGGGTTCGTCCAAAATAGTATTTGAGTGTTCGATGCACAGGATGCAATACTATAAAAAATGGCTCATGCAGAGAGACTTTGAACTATTTCGATCAAGAGCTGAAACGTCAATGAAGGATTGTGTGTGGGACTATTTCCTAAGGCTTAGCGTGAGGGTGGGGGGAGAAGTGATTTATGGGCCGGTCCAAGTTAGAGGTGAGAAAAAGAATGAAAGGAGTACAATATTTAGTCTGGGACCAAATCAACGGGCGTAGCTGGTGGGTAATGCTAGTGAAATATAAACTTCCTCAGCAGTAATGGGGACGGGGGTGTTTGCAGAAAGAAAATTAATTAATTAATTACAAGAACATATTTTGGGTTAGGAATGTGTTTGTTTCATTGAGGTTGTCTAGTTGATATTCAAAGTAGATATCTATTGTACAAAATAAACAAAGCAGAACTAAAGGGTTCATCTTATTCAATTTGGCCATGACATTATACTGTTGATTTATTTAAATACAATATCCGCTAGCCAAAGTTCAATAAATTCTTTTCTACTAGTCTATTATGTTTGACTGTAACAGTTAAATCGGTGTCAACTGTATTTGACTTCTGGATTTAATTTTATCCGTTGAATTCAGTTGTATACTTTGCAGCCACTGTGTACATTTGTCCACATTCTGGACATTGGATAGTCCTTGAGTGTGATATCTGCTGTATGTACATAAAGAGGATTCGTCATCTGTCTCGGCCTGCCACTGACGCTCACTGTCGGTCACTTCCTCAAACGGCCTGTTCTTGTAGACCCCTTGAACACGTAACTCTTCCAAGCGACGAAGATTCTCTTCTTTCAAAGGGAGATCATCGGGCAGACTGTGTCCAATAATGACCCCAGCACTGTCCAGTTTACGTCGCGCAGTAGAATGAGAGTTAAAAGATGTGGTCATAACATCTTTTCTTTGACTTCCGGGTGTTGACGGTGGACTGGGCGTAGCAGCAGCTGACCGGAAGTTATTGACTTCAATCTCCGGCAGGTCAACACACAGACTGTTACGTACGACTGGAGTGGTGTGCATAAGAATCCCATCTTGGTCAGTCATTGGGGCCATGTCACATGCAGGGGAGTCTTGTTGACAAGTTGCCGAGGCCAGTTCAGGACAGGATCGATACCTATGAAAATCAAGAAGGTCAGTTTTAAATATATTCAAATAAAAGAAATAAAATGTATTGATCAATGAAATACTTTGAAATCAGCCTATCCTACAGTTCGACAATATCAATACCAATGTCCAGAAATCCTTCTTTTAAAATCTTTTTCTTTTATAAAAGTCTAATGACACAAGGGAACTTTGACCGTCTGAGTTATCTTTTGCTTGGAGCACATCGGTAAAAAGACACCTACTAATAGACCAGTGACCGGCCAACACATGAGGTCAAGGCCAATGTATTCCAGAGGTTTAGCATGACGTGGACACGACCCTTCGGAAATGTACTGAGATAAACACTCCACGTGCAGATCGTCAGGAAAGTTCTGACATAGGCCCTTGGTGTTTGGCAAATGATACACACTAAGACCTACAATCATCTTTGGCCAATCATACACAGTAAGACCTACAAACATTGTTGGCCAGACATAAAGGCTTTGGATGATGTTTAACACTAAGGCACACTAAGGTTTCTAGCCATTCAGTGATAGCCTACACACAAAGGCCTACAAACATCATTGGCCAGTCATACACACAAAGGCCTACAAACATCATTGGCCAGTCATATACACCAAGGCCTACAAACATCATTGGCCAGTCATACACACAAAGGCCTACAAACATCATTGGCCAGTCATACACACAAAGGCCTACAAACATCATTGGCCAGTCAATAATACACACAAAGGCCTACAAACATCATTGGCCAATCAATAATACACACAAAGGCCTACAAACATCATTGGCCAATGGTGCGCAGGGTGAAATAAAAAACGAAAGATCAAGGGGGGGGGGGGTTCCGACCAAAAAGCAATATAGAGTACTAGTCGACCCACGGCGTAACATACGCCGCTATTTTGCAGGGCCTGCATTAGGTCACTGCAATCTTTGCGACCGTACTGGGCCCCACACTTTCATAGGACCCGCGCTAATTCTAAGTGTATAAACTATTAAATTAAACCATTTTATAACTTATAACAGATTTCCCACGGCCTCCTGATTTCCATGAGCTCTTGGAAATCTCCAGAAATTGCAAAATATACGAAAAAGTCCTAGAAATCTCCGAAAATTTTAAAAACTCATATAAATCTCCTGAAATATATAGACAAAAATAGTCGTTTTGGGGTGTTATTCAATAAGGAAAACGCCAATCATATGCGCGATTAAAAAAAAAACGGCATTATGCAATACCCGTAATTGTGGAATCTTGTGAAAGAAGCTTCTCGCGCCTCAAACTAATGAAGAATTACTTCGGGTCAACAATTCCAGTACATAGATTGAAACATTTGGTAATTCTTTCTATTGAGCGTGATCTAGGTAGGAAATGTAATTTTTATGATATACTGTTTGACTTCGATACACGCAGTGCTCGTAAATAATTCTGTACTTAGTAAAGAATGAATCAAATGCACATACGAATTTATTTTCTAATACTAACTCTTAATTTGCACTTATTATCCGTATCCCTACCCAAACTTGGGCCCGCCTAATTCGTTTCGCATAGTGCCCCACAATGATTAAGCCCGTCCCTGCTATTTAGTGACGGGTGAATACAGAGTAGATTACTTGTACTCCCCCCCTCTTTTTTTACGTGGGGTAAATCTAGTCCGACTTGCAGAAATAAAAGAGTGATCTTTCCATGACTCCTTGGTCACAAACGTTAAATCCGGCCCTGTTATTTAGTGACGGGTGAATATTACGTGTTCTCCCCCCCCCCCTCTTTTTTTCGCCGCTAAAGTTGGGTGGGGTATAAATAAATAAAAGAGTGATCTTTCCAAGACTTCTTGGTCACAATGGTTAAGTCCGGCCCTGCGATTTAGTGACGGGTGAATACTACTTGTTCTCCCCCCCCCCTCTTTTTTTCGTGAAGTAACTCTAGTCCGACTTGCAGAAATAAAATAGTGATCTTACCTTTACTTCTTGGTGTCCAAACTGTTCAGCCATGAAGAGAATTATATATATAGATTTTTAATCTTTCGCTATTGAATAAGTCAGAGAGATTGCATGTAGGATGAAACTATTTCTGTTGTGGGAGGGAGAGTGGGGGAGAGGAAGAGAAGTTTGACAAGAATTTACGGGTAAAAAGTATGCATGGCTTTGTCTGGGAGGATTTATAAAACGGGTCGTTCCAATTCAAGCCAATGGAGTAAACAAGAAGAATTCCAGAGAAAGAGAAGAAGAGAGAAAGAAAGAGAAGAAGAGAGAAAGAAAGAAAAGAAGAGAGAGAGAAAGAGAGTCTTTCCAATTCAAAAGAAATAGATAATAGAATTAGATACATAAAATCACATGCTTAAAAAATACGTGGAACCTTTTAAATGAGGGCCGATTTCCTTAGAGTGCAAAAAAGGGAAAAAAAAAGAAGTGTTTGACCTAATAAACAATATATGGCCTGGGAAATAAATCATCGGACATAGTCGGTGTATAACGCCCCTATAAACAAACATACACAGCATCATGGGTGTAGCCGCCCCCGCTCGTCATGAAATTCCCCCCGCAGGGCGGGGGAAACGGACTTTAATGACTGATTTTTTGCTTCGATTTTGTTTATTTTAGGTGAGATTTTAATACTAAACCATCACTTGCCCCAGCGCAGCCAAGGGGGTTTTGCAGTTAAATTCCCCTCTTTTCTAAAACTAAACAAACAAAAAATAATGCAAACGACAATCCCCAATTTCCAAAGCATAGCTAAGGAAGATTTTGATTTTAAAACCCCCTCCGAAATTTACTATAAAACCCCTCTTCAATATAAAAAAGCAAATTACTCACAAATCTTTGAGAGTAACAAAGGAGTTTTAACTTTAAACCCCCTTCAGCGGGATTTGAAGCGAAAAAATACTTCTATAAAAAAAAAGCAAATTACACACTCAAAATCCCACTAGCGTAGCCAAAGAGGGTTTTGAGTTTAAACCCCCCTTCATCGGAGTCATGCTAAAAAATACCACTTCAATATAAAAAACAAGATTACAAAGAGAGTTTGTGTTGACACACAAACTCAGAGGCGGCCCCCGTGGGAGACGGATCCCTGTCGGATCCGCATATTCACAAGGAATATCCAAGACGTGATTTTGTTTTGATTGTTAAAAGTAATAATGTTTCAAAGATTCATTTGACGTTGTAAAAAATTTTTTTTAGTCTAAATCATGGCTGTCGGGTAGTGCGGTTTGACTGTCGTTTGGATTCATCGATGGTCCCAGGTTCAAACCCTACCCGCTCCTATCCCCCGTCGTCCTGAGGGAGGTTTGGACTACAACTCTGAAGGAACATCTGATACATGTAAAACAACAAACATTCTAAATTAGACCAAGAAATTCTAGACCTAGATTCTACAATGATTTTAATTAGAACTTAAATCTAAATCTAGTTTTAAAAAATCTAGCTCTAGTGTAAAAAAAAAATCTAGATCTAGTGTAAAAAATCTAGTTCTAGTGTTTAAAAAAAATCTAGATCTAGTGTAAACAATCTAGATTAGATCTAAATCTAGCTATTGTATTTTTAAAATGCGAGTCACATTACGAGGTTTAATAAACATTACTATACCGAGTTGTTTTAGCATTTCATTTAAAGAATTTATTCCATATGATGTCAGAGGAAAAAAATCCAATACATCACACGGCCTAGTTAGACTAAAAAATGTCATCTATACGAGCAGCTTCTCGAGGGTTCATAGACATTGGTGCACCGAGTGATTTCTTTTAGCATTTCATTTAAAGAATTAACTCCATATGACGTCAGAGGAAAAAAATTCCATTACGTCACACGGCCTAGTTAGACTAAAAAATGTCTTCTATACGAGCAGCTTCTCGAGGGTTCATAGACATTGGTGCACCGAGTGAGTTCCTTTAGCATTTCATTTGATGGTTAGTTAGACTAAATATGTATATAACATATATATAAAGGGATTAAAGACGCTTTTTTTTTGTTTTGTCTGTCAGTCTGTCTGTCCGTCATGTTAATAGCGAGAAAAAAAAAGACTAAAAGTTATTGAAAATCTGATTAAAATGTAATTTCCCTTCCGAAACATTGCATTAGTTTTAAGTTTCTATATTAGATTGTTCCGGATGTTTATGTATTTATAGTGAGATACCGTTAATTAAATTTGTGGGATGGTCTGTTATGAAAATTAGATGTACCATAGCCTTATGAAGTGATTTTCAAACCATACTTTGGTGTTAGGAAGTTGTTTTCCTTAAAAATCGGAACATAATATTAACGATAATAAGATTTTCTAAAGTTTTAGCTAGAAAGTTAAATGTAGTGTAAGAGAGAAGTGCGATTTTACATAAATAGAGTTAAAATATTTTTCATAAAAAATCCGGAACAACCAATTTTCGTAAAAGAGAAATTTATTTCTTTATTTATTAGAAGAGGGATTTTAAACATTTCGAAACAAAATCCGGAACATTCTTTACCGATTAAACAACTTTTATTATGTTTCGGCAAGAAAATTAACTGTAAAATAAATTAAAAAGTGATTTTCAATAATCGTTTCTAGCCAATTACTTTCTTATTTTAAAATCCTGAACAGCCTATTGTCGATATTTTTGAAAAAAATAAAGTCATTTGACATAAATTTGTTTTAAGTTAAAAATTCGGAACAGATATGGATAAATAAACTACAGTGACATAGTGTCAAAGAATATAAGTGTAATATTAGTCAATTATGCGATTTCAAATAATCATTTGACATAATTTATTTTTTATAAAACAATATCCTGAACAACTTTATAGTTATTGAAATATAAATCGGTATAGATATTTTTATTTAGCATTTGTATGCTATTTACATTAAAAAAACCGGAACAATGTATAAAAGATGATGAGTTTTGTAATATACTAAGTCAATTCATAACCTTAGAAACAAGGCTTTATTTCAATAAAACACGACTGATACACACAATAACACAGTACAGACTGGTCACGATCCACAGACTACGATAATGCGAACACGATTACAAATACTAGCACGATTACAAGCACGGGTAACACACAAGTTCATTTAACGATCACTCCATTCACCCCTCCTTTATTTCTTTCTCGGTCTTAGGTTATAACCATGCGTATGAAGGAAAGGATCCGGAGGTATCTCTGGCGTAGACTTTTCTCCTTGCAAGTCGTAACTGTCCTGTACGGGACTCGAGTCAATATTGGCCTCTGGCATTGGGTGGCTCCGCTGTGAGTCACTGATGACTTCTGGCTGGTTGTACATCATTGGGGGTGGGACTCTGTGAATTACTGATAGTTTCAGGCACGTAGCGACTCCCTGGTGAGAGATCCAAAGAGTCACCGACCTCTTGAGGCAGAATACCGTTCTCTGGTTCGAAATAGTCGTTCGTGGAACTTTCCTTCGGCGCCAGGTGCCTAAGCGACACTGTCTCCTCCCGGCCGTTTGGAAATCGTATATGGGCGTACTGTGGGTTGCACCTAATAAGTTCAACCTCTTGTACCAATGGGTCAAATTTAGAAGATCTTACAGGGGATTTTAGTAATACTTTGCCTGGGTTCTGTAGCCAAGTAGGCAAGGCTGTTCCCGTTGGCGATCTTTTGTTGAATTTGAAGATCCGTTCGTTTGGAATTTCATTAGTAGAAGTACACAGTAATGATCAAATTGAGTGAAGTGCCTGGGGCAACACAGATTCACACTGTAATAGTTCCAACTTCCCTGAGTCCAATGCTAATAAAATAGCCTGCCACAATGTTTTATTCAACTTTTCTATTTGCCCATTTCCTTTTGCATTGTAGGGCGTTGTCCTGCTAGTGGCTATGCCCTTAGAATGTAGATATTCTGTAGTTTCTGTGGACTTAAATGATGTGCCACGATCAGAGTGGATGTAACTGGGTGTTCCAAAGAGGAAAAATAACTGGTCGAAGCACTTTATTACTGTCTTAGATGTCATATCAGGACAGGGAAAAGCGAATGGAAACCGCGAATATTCGTCAATCATTGTTAACAAATACTTGTTGCGAGTAGCTGATGGCAAAGGACCTTTAAAGTCAACACTTATTCTTTCAAACGGCTGTGTGGCCTTGATGAGCGTACCTGCAAATTCCTTATAGAATTGCGGTTTAATTCTATTGCAGGTTCTGCATTGTTGAATGGTCTGTCTGACCTCTTCAACCGAGAAGGGTAAGTTCTTTGACCTGACATAATGTAGAAGTCTAGTGACACCTGGATGACACAGGTAGTCATGATACGTCTTCAGGCTACTTTGTTTCGTTATGGTTGCACAGTGCCCTCTAGACAAGGTGTCTGCTGCTGTGTTGGCATTCCCAGGTCTATACTGTATATCAAACTTGAAGCTTGCTAGTTCCAATTTCCACCTTTGTATCTTATCGTTTTTAATTTTCTTGTCACGAGTGTCTTTAAATATGTATGAAATAGACCGCTGGTCCGTAATAAGGGTAAAATGATTGCCACACAAATAATGCTTCCATTTGCGTATGGCTTCAATTATTGCAGTGGCTTCTTTCTCTATGGCAGATTGATGCCTTTCAGTAGGTGAAAGAGTTCTAGAGAAGAATGCAATAGGTTTTCCCTCCTGATTTAAAGTGGCAGCTACTGCGATGTCAGAAGCGTCAGTTTCCACTATTAGAGGATGGTCATACTTTATGGTGAAAATTACTGCTTTCTGCAATTCTTCTTTCAAGTCTTCCAAAGCTGTTTTTACTTCTGTGGGTACAGGAAAAATTTGATTTTTCATTATAGGATACATTTTGTCGGAGAAATTTGGTATCCAGTGAGCATAATATGCCAAAAGTCCTACAATTCTTTTCTGAGACTTCAGATCTTTTGGAGGTGGCAAATCTCGCAGAGCTTGAAATCTATCAGGGTCCGGCTTCAAATGCCCTTTGGATATTTCATATCCAAGCAGCTTTACCTTCTTAGTAGCAAATACACTTTTACTTTCGTTGAAAGTTATTCCGTATTCCAGAGCTAACTTCTGAAAATGCAACAGATTTTTGTTATGGGAGTCTACATCTGTACCACATATTGTTACATTGTCGACATAGGCAAACGTGTCAGACAACTTTTCTTTTTCTATAATAGTGTCTATGGTTTTCTGGAAGCAAGTTACACCGTTAGTGACCCCAAAGGGTATTCTGCAAAACTGGTAGAGTTTACCACAAGCTTCGAAGGCTGTGTATTTCTTTTCGCTCTGTTGGATAGGTATTTGGTGATAAGCACTCTCCAGATCCAATGTGCTAAAGATTTCATACCTGGAAATTTTCTCCACCATTTCATCCACTCTAGGCATGGGGTAAGCGTCCAGGTAAGTAAATCTATTTATAGTTTGGCTATAATCAACGACCATTCGCTTTTTGTGCCGCTCATTGGTCGTGACAAGGACTTGAGCTCTCCAAGGTGATTTGGAAGGTTCAATGATACCGTTTCGTATCAATTTCTCAACTTCAGCTTTAATAAATTGTGTGTCTTGGAAGGAGTAACGACGAGATTTAGTAGCAATAGGTCTGCAATCAGGGGATAAATTTGCAAACAATTGTGGTGCCTCTACCTTCACAGCATTGAGCGAGCAAACATGAAATGCAGGTCGACCACCGTTGAATGGAATTATCAGTTCTTTGTGTAATGCGAGGAAATCTAACCCAAGCACTACATCAGTGCAAAGTTCATCTAGTAACGAAAGTTTGAATTGATTGTAAACTTCCCCTTTGTATTTTAGCGATGCCAACATGTGGCCTCTTGTGACGCTTGACAGTTGAGATGACGCCATAGAAATTTTGTGCTTTGAACGTGTCACTGACCAATCGTACTCTCTTGGTATGTTTGAAGAAATGTAGCTTTCCCCGCTACCTGTATCAATTAGGGCTTTGAGGTTCACGCCATTTACAGAGATGTGTACTGTTGATTTAGTTAAACCAGGTACAGACGAAGTAGCAATTAGTGTACTGTTGATTTAGTTAGTTAAACCAGGTACAGACGAAGTAGCAATTAGTGATGTTAGATGTGTAGAGTCCTTAATGCAGCTACAATCTTTACAAGATTGTCTTTTAATCTCGTGGCTAGGAGATGTTTTGACTTTTGTTTTGGTTATAGGAGTGTTGCGAGACCTCAAACCTTCGAAAAATGTCCATTTTTCCCGCACCAATGACACACGCAGTCTTTGGCAGGGCATTTCGCTCTGAGATGCCGACTACCTCCGCAAAAGAAACATTTAGTATTCACTGTTGCGATTGTTTCTGAGTCCACCATTTCTTCGGTTGAGATTGCCGATGACGAAAGAGATGACTCTACCAATTGAGAAGGAGTACTAAACGAACTGGATTCTTTTTGGGCCATGTCGAGAGTCTTGGCAATATCTAAAGCCATTTTCAAGTCACGGGATCTTTTCTCAAGTAGCCTCTGTCTAATTACACTCGAACGCATGCCGCTAACGAAGGCATCGCGAATGGCGTTCTCTTCATTTTTGTCAGCACTGACAGCTCGGAACTGACAATCTCTGGCCATCACTCTCAGCTTGTGTACAAATTGATCAAGACTTTGATCGACTTCTTGTTTGCAAGTTGCAAGCAAATGTCTGGCCAATGTTTCATTAGGGGCCTTCACAAATAAATTCTCAAGAATAGATTTTGCTTCTGAGTATTTAGAACAGGTAGAAATATACTGATATAAGGATGGAGACACAAAGTTGCATAGCAGGTCAAACTGTTCGCTTTCACTAGCCCCTACCTTCGTTGCGAATCTGTCAAAACAAGAAATCCAATGTTTTCATGTAACTGAAGCATTAGTTGAACTAGGATCAGCATCCAGTCTATTGGGACGCAAAAACTTGTCCATTTAAGAATGGTTGTATTGAAATAAATTGTAATAAACTAAGTCAATTCATAACCTTAGAAACAAGGCTTTATTTCAATAAAACACGACTGATACACACAATAACACAGTACAGACTGGTCACGATTCACAGACTACGATAATGCGAACACGATTACAAATACTAGCACGATTACAAGCACGGGTAACACACAAGTTCATTTAACGATCACTCCAAGTTTATTGCAACGTTTAAGCATAGAAATAAAATCTAATATAAGTTAGAAGAGCAAAAAAATATTCGCTGGCATTGATTTGTTTTTCACAAAACATCCGGAACAATCTATTATAGATACTTAAAACTATTGCAATATTCCTGAATGAAAAATTAAAGGTTAAATCAGATTTACAATAGTCTTCCTTTAGTGTTATTTGTTAATCTAATCGTGACGGACAGACCGACCAACAGACAAAACGCACAAAAATAAGCTTCTTTTATTCGGATGAGGGGCACTAAACAAAATATAAATAAAATCTGATTTTTAAAAAAAAGTTTAAGGAATTGGTTTAGCACTGTGACCTGTTGCGACATTACGCTACTGCACGAAAGTCGCTGCATAAAAAGTCCATTTTAAAAAATCTGAGTGACATTTACATACAAAGTGCATTATTAGCCTTTATAAACAAACAGAAATGTTTTCTATTAATTTTAGCAGCTAGTTGACCAGAAAAAACACCTTTAACTATTATTTATATTTGTTGTAAACATTTCTTGTACATTTTATAAACTTATTTGATTTAGTGATACTGAAAGTGCACAAAAATTGTCCATCTTTGTTAGCATATTGTAACATTGCCTCCCTTACATTTACGTAATTGTTTTAGAATTGGTGTATTTTTATGAAAAAATCGCTTGCATAATTAATTTTTAAATTAAACGGTTTGCTTTTAGAAAACCAAAAGTAGCCGTTGCACCTAAACTTTTCAAGCCGCATTTAATGGTGAAATAATATTTTTCATATCTCTTCTAGTTTTCGATATCTGAGTGTGACAGACGGACAGACGGACAGACAGACAGACGGACTTTTTGCACAAACCTAATAGCGGCTTTTTCCCCTTACGGGGGCGCTAAAAATGTAAATGACACACTCAAAATCTTTGAGCTTAGCCAAGCCAATGGGAGGTTTTGAGTGTAAACCCCCCTACTCCAGATGGATTTTTTTTTAGTTTAAAACCATGCCAGATGCTTTTGAGTTTAAAATCCCCCAACAAAGAGTTTTGAGGTTAAAAACCCCCTTTTCAATATTATTCTAAAGTAAACTACACGCACCAAATTCTATTAGCGTAGCTAAATGGGGTTTGTGAATTTGTTAGTTTAAAACCCCACAACAGATGATTTTGACGATAAAACTTCCCTTTTCGATATAAAATCTAAAGCAAACTACAGTCACCTAATTCCAAGAGCGTAGCCAAGAGAGGTTACAAAATTTCTACCAGTGGCTGGACTCCATTAATAAAGTGCAATGGATAGTCATCTGCCGAAATTGAAAAAGGCTAAATGGGGCTCAACAAAGATGACTAAGACGGATTTTAGGAGTTAGTTATAGAGATCGGGTCTCAATCAAGGAAATCCTATGCCGAACTGGGAGTCGACCCCTTGTGACAGAGCGTCGCATGAGGTTTGCGGGACATGTATTCCGACAAAATGAATTACGCATAATAAGAGTTTCAATGACATGGAGGATATTACAAGGAAATCGCAAACAGGAACATCCTAGTAAAACTTCACACTTTCATAGAGGTCCTTTGAGCAGGTGGGAAGAAGCTTCAGACATTGTCAGTTATAGATATTTGTGGAAACAACTTGCTGCTCAATGAGCCGAAAGGCGCGGAAGCATCTAAATCATAAAGAATACCACAGGTTTTGAAATAAAACTTTTTAATAGCAGAATAATGCACTGTAGATACCTCAGAATATGCATTTTTTAGGCTTTCAATACCGGAAATAGTTTCTTGGCGGCGGGGCTTCCCGGGGGAACTCATCGACCTTGCTGGCACAAGTCTACAAATTTTCCACTAATTCCAGAAAGAACCTATTCTAGGGTATAATAAACGTCTTCCGAAAGAAAACTCAGGGTTGGGGAGTAGATTGATACAATAACCCCCCCCCCCCCCCGAAATCGGGCAACATACTACAAGGGGGGGGGGGCAAAATCTAATAATTGGTTGATATATAAATAATTAGTATATATTATTAAGATAAGTAACGAATTTGTGTCATTTCTCTACTAAAATTCGCCCGTCTCCCACTTTGGGGTGGGGTGTGTGGCCGAATGAGGGGAGATCCACGTACCACCCCCTCTCCTGGATCCGCCAGTGAATGCTAATCTATATAGGTCTAATATATTTTCAAGAGCTCTTTCTTGACAGATTAATTCATTCTTCACTCACGTCTAATTCTCCCACTTGGGATGGACGAAAAGAAAATGAAAATTCAACCTGTTATTACTTACCTTGTGCTTAGACAAACTAGACTACGTTTTTATGAAGTAGAAATACTACTGTTTAATAGTAAAGATAGCCTACTTCTTTTTTTTTTTTTTTACAAGAAGCGTGGAGCATTTTGAGATGAAACTTAGTGATTCACTAGTTCTCCCACATAGGGACTATTAAAATTTAACAGTTACTCCTTAGTTGGGAAAAACCTGGCACTTCTAGAAACCAGTCAGGCTAGGCACTCTAAATGACACTAAATCCATTTGTGTTGGCTTTCTTTCAATCCAATTTTGAATGTTTCTTTTTAAAATGACGTTCTATTGTATGTTTTATTTCCTCTTCCTAGTAACGTATACTTTACAGACGTCCCTTCACGTTCGAGATATAAAAAAAATGTATAAAAGCAAACTTGATATTTTCCTATTTCCTATATTTCTATAATTCCAAATTGAATTAAGAAGCCAAATAATATCCAGACTGTATATACGATTTTTTTTTGGTGGAGGTGGGCGAGTTTTTATAATAATGTTAATATCTAGCATCACATTTGGGTATTTGCTTGATAGAGGAATAGTCCTGGAAGGATTACTGATCATAGCCTTAAATTGTTTTACATGCTTCGGATATTCCTTCAAAATAGAAAATTATTACATCTTGGACCAAAGCTTCTAAACGAAGACGGCGGTCAGGATTCGAACCCGAGACCATCGAGAAGACAGTCCATAGGGCATCCCAGACGATGTGCCAAATACACTTAACCATTACGGGGTGGCAAGAAAAATTGATAAAAAAGGAAAAAGTGGGTTTCGAATCTCGACTTGAACGTTGAAGTTGTGTTTGTGTTTGTTGAGCGCCTAAAGGCAGCACGGAAACCTTCTTCCAGACACCCCCCCCCCCCAAAGACCCACAAAAGAGATTGGACCAGAGCTTCTGCTGCAAAAGTAACAAAAGTAAGTGTTGGGGGGTTTACTGTTCCAATTCACCGTAACAGATATTACAATTTAAGTGACAAAACTATGTTACGGACTAGACAAAATACAGGCCGTCTTATTGGAAGTTCAAAAGAAAAATGGTTCTATGTGGGGAAGTGGTACTGGATGCAATTAAAAACAAAATTATGTTCCAACCATTTTATTGAAAGCTGAAAAATAAAAACTATATACATACTTCTTCTTCTTCTTCTTCTAGCCAGCTTTATTGCTGCTGAGCTGTGAGCTCTTTTGCAGACTGTGCCAAGGAAAAAAAAGTGTGCTGTTTTCTTCAGCTGTTCAGCACTGCCGTAAAGGGTGTTGGTTATGTTGGGCTGTAGTGGAAGTAGGGTCTGCCTAAGGTGGATTAGGGAGGGGCATTCAAAGAGGATATGGTTTACGGTTTCAAAGGGGTGGGCGCAATGTCTGCAAAGGGGTAGTTGTGTGGAGTTTATTTTGTTCCTTTGAGCTCCAGTGGATTTGATTCTTTTGTTAAGGTGTTATTTAGTAAAAAAAGAGGGTACGACTGCCTGTCCACTAGAGGTGCTACCCCTCCTAGATACCCCATACACCCCTCATAGATTACGTCATCACCAGACAATCTGACCGTCAGGACATTCGTGTCACCAAATCTTGCTGTGGTGCAGAGTGTGGAACAGACCACCGCCTCATCATCACAAAACTAAACATTCGTATCCAACCAAAGAGACGTCCGCAAAAATCAAAACCCCTAAAAAGGCTAAACACGGCCAGCTTAGCAGATGACAAAACTGAAAAGTCGCTTGCAGATGCAATAGAGAACTGCCTCAAGTCCACCGTTCTAACTGAATCAAATGTAGATAAAAGCTGGGAATGCTTCAAAGAAGCTATCTATAGCACAGCATTAAACATACTCGGTCCTATGGAGAGAAAGCATCAGGACTGGTTTGATGAAAACAGTATTGAGATCAGAAAACTATTAGACGAAAAGCACAAGCTCCACAAATTGTGTCTGAACAACCCAAACTCCCAGTCCACTAAAGATGCATTCACTAACATCCGCAAAAATGTGCAAAAACAGCTACGCCAAATGCAAGATAACTGGCTTAGCAAGAAAGTGGAAAAAATACAGGAATTTGCTGACAAGCACAAGAACTTCTACCATGCCATAAATGAAATCTATGGACCCACAAAGTCAGGCTCATCCCCTCTATTAAATGCTGATGGGACAATCCTATTGACAGATAAGGAAGAAATCCTAAAACGCTGGGCAGAGCACTTCGAAAAGGTTCTCAATACACCTTCCATCATAAATGAAGCGGCCATAGACAGGCTACAGCAAGTACCAATAAATGAAAAAATGGATGACCCACCTACGCTAAAGGAAACCATCTTGCCATTCAACAGCTCGCAAGCGGAAAAGCCCCAGGAGCTGACTCCATTCCCGCAGAGGTCTACAAAAAAGGTGGATTAGCCCTGATTGAAAGACTTCATAAGCTCTTCTTAATTATGTGGGAAAAAGAGTCAATACCACAAGACTTTAAAGATGCCAAAATTGTTCATTTATACAAGCGAAAAGGAAGCCGCCAGATCTGCGACAACCACAGAGGAATATCTCTTCTCTCTATTGCTGGGAAAATCCTTGCACGCATCCTTCTAAATCGGCTTATGCAACACATAGAATATGGTCTACTACCAGAAAGCCAGTGCGGCTTCAGAAAAGAGCGTGGAACCATTGACATGATCTTTGCAGCAAGGCAGCTCCAGGAAAAATGCCAAGAAGAAAATGCTGACCTGTTCTCAATATATGTCGACTTAACAAAGGCATTCGACACTGTTAGCAGAGAAGGACTCTGGAAGATCATGTCAAAGTATGGCTGTCCACAAAAATTCATAACCATGGTGAGACTATTTCATGATGGCATGAAGGCTCGTGTCCAAGAAAGTGGAGAACCATCAGAGCCCTTCGAAGTATCAAACGGGGTAAAACAAGGCTGTGTCCTAGCACCTACACTGTTCAGTATCATGTTCTCCGCTATGCTGACAGATGCATTCACAAATTGAGAAAACAACGGGATAAATATATCATACAGATTTGATGGTGGCTTATTCAACCCGAGGCGGCTTAAAGCAAAATCAAAAACAAATGCAGCAGTAATCAGAGACTTGCTATTTGCTGATGACTGTGCCCTAAATGCCTGCTCTGAAAACGATCTGAAGAGCATCGTCAGTGACTTCTCAAGAGCATGCTCAGACTTTGGCCTTACCATCAATACGAACAAGACTGAAGTCTTATATCTACCTGCTCCTGGGAAAGCCTACTCGGATCCAAGCATTACTATAAATGGACAGGATATAAACGCAGTGGACAAATTCCCATATCTTGGCAGCACACTCTCCAGAAATGGAAAAATCGATAGTGAAATCGACCTGCGTATGGCCAAGGCCAGTGCATCCTATGGCAGACTGTCTACAAATGTCTGGAACAGACGTGGTATCACCACAAACACCAAGCTATGGGTCTACAGAGCCGTCATCCTCCCTACATTGCTCTATGCCTCAGAAACATGGACAGTGTACAGTAAACATGCAAAGAGACTAAACCGCTTCCACATGACATGTCTGAGAAAAATACTAGATGTCAAATGGCAAGACAAAATACCAGATACAGAAGTCCTTCGAAGAGCGTGTCTGCAAAGCATCCACACAATCCTGATGCAGTCCCAGCTGCGATGGGCAGGTCACGTCTACAGAATGGAAGACCACCGCATCCCAAAACGACTCTTGTATGGCAAACTAAGCAAAGGAAAGCGCTCGCAAGGTGGGCAAAGAAAGCGCTTCAGGGACACCCTCAAAGCTTCTCTGAAGGCGTTCAGCATAGAGCCTGGCACCTGGGAGACAGAGGCACACGACAGAGCATCATGGCGTCACGCTGTGAAAACTGGCGCACAGGTTGCTGAGGAAAAACGAACAACGCAGGCAGAAGAAAAACGCCAGAAAAGAAAAGCAAGGCAAACGACACTAGCTCCAGCTGGAATAACCTGCCCAGTGTGCAGCCGAACATTCCGGGCTCACATAGGTCTCACCAGCCACATGAGGAGGCATAAAACCCCAGTGCAAAGTCCTCAGCCCCCTGGATGACAAAGTGGTCATCATCGAACCACGATGGACGAACTATATATTTAGTAAATGTGTTTTGATGGTTGGTTGTTTGTAGTTTAGTCCGGGTGTAATGTTTGAAAACCTGGTAATTTTTTCTCTGTTATTGGGTAGGTGGTGTTTTAGGGCTAGTTCGTCAGTAAGCTGGATCAGAGTCCTTTGCTATTTTTGGTTGTTTTTCCTATTTCTCTGTGTTAGTAATTTATTTGGATGATCGTCCTCCAACCTTCTGTATCTCTCAATAGCTTCTAATGCTGCTCTGTTGCGCCTTAACTTAAGAGGTTCAATATTGGAGTCTATTTCACAGGCTGCTGTGGGAGTAGTTCTCATACCTCCACTAATTAACCGCAAGGCTTGGTTTTGGATTGTATCTAATGATGATTGATAGGTTTTGTTGGCAGCTACTTGTATGGAGAGACAGTTATCCATTACAGATCTGACATATCCAGTGTATAACTGTCTTAAGGTTTTCTTTTCAGCTCCCCAGGATGTTCCTGCTAGGTGTTTTATTATGTTTAATCTTTGTGATGCCTTTTCTTTTAAATCTACCATAAAGTGTTTTAGAGACAGTCTTTGTTCTAGTTTTACACCAAGATATGTTGGATTTTCTTCTTTATTTATTGGCTGAGAGTCTATTTTTAGGATGTAGTTTCTTTTTGCTGTTTTGTTGCTGTGGCTAAAGATTGAATAAACTGACTTTTCTTTGTTTATTTCCATTTTCCATAATTTTGAATATGTGGAGATAGTTGTGAGGGCTCTATTTAGTTTGGATCTAGTCAGCACTGGATATTTCTCTGTAGTCCAAATTAAAAGGTCGTCTGCATAAAGTGCCTTATTGACCGAAATGAGGTCCGGGAGGTCATTCATGAAGATTAGAAAGAGAGTGCAGCTAAGGGCTGAATCTTGTGGTAGTCCTTCTTCCAAACTTTTTTTTACTAGAGATGGCACCTTCGAATCGGGTTTGGATGGTTCTATTTTTTAAGAATGCCTTGATCCAGCTGTACATTTTTCCATGGATGCCCATTTTTTTCATCTTCAAAAATAGACCTTTTCTCCACACTCTATCATAGGCTTGCTGCATATCTATAAATACTGCTGTAGTGTGCTTGTTTTCATGAAACCCTTCTACTGTGTCCTGGATAAAACGAAAGAGGTGGTCTTCTGTTCTACTTGCTTTCCTGAAGCCAGCTTGTGCATTGTGGAGTGAGCAAGTACTTTCTAGCCACCAATAAAGTCGGTTATTGATCATTTTTTCTGCCATTTTGCCAATGTTGGATGTTAGAGATATTGGTCTATAACTTTTTGGGTCTCCAGGTGGTTTATTTTTCTTTAAAATGGGTATTATGTTTGCGGTTCTCCATTCATGTGGTATGTCTCCAGTTTTCCATGTATGGTTGATAAAGTTAAGGTATACATACATTTAAACAAATCAAAGACTGTAGCCAGTGTTTAATGTTAGTATGATTATATTCTACTTGTTATCCCCAAGACTTCCAGCTTTCTTTTTACCTATTTTGTTTTTTTTCGAAAATTTCGAAAACTTGCCAATAGTTCTATTTCAAAAGATTTCATACATAGGTAGTGAACAAACTGAGTTACTATACTGTGAATCCTAAATGGACACAGCTTTAAATATTTTTTAACCAGTTCTGTATTTCCCTAAACCAGGGCTGGCGAACCTTTTTCAGTCCGAGTGCCAATTAATTTCAATTTAAAAACAATGAAGATTGTTGCGTGCCCAGTAGGTCTACTAGTGACGCCGCTATATAAAAGAAGTGCTACAGCCAGTAAGTCAACTGCATGTATAAAAACAGCTTAGTAACAATATTACTTGTTTATTCAATTTTATTATCCTGACCTACAGATTTGAAGTCTTAGGGCAGGTCAATCAGTGCGACTTCGGCTGTTGTGCGGTAGACGATAACAGTTTGATATCTGGTGTATACCGTGTATTCTTCAAAGTTACACACGCCGCACTTAGTTTATCGGTCAAGCAACTTCTGATTTAATATAATTCATTGTAGAAGATTTGCATGAGTAAGTAGACGAGAAAATTGACAGAATGGATGTTGCTACTTTTATCAGAGAATTGAAAGTTTTAGGCAGGTCATTCCAAACTTGAAGAATATCATTTTCTGCTAATATCTGAGGTTCTAATGATCCATTTAACCGTTCACGTTCAATTAATTCAAGTCGTATTCGTAAGTCAATAAATTTCTGTCTCCAAATTGCGCTGGACTGAAACTCAACAAGTTGCATTTCAAAGTCGTGTAATCCCATCCAAGAAAACATGGTCAAATCCAGAGTTTCAAAATCTACTGTATCTGGATATTTTATAAATTTGGAGGTGTACTTGAATTTTCGAAATTGTTCAAAACGCAGTGAAAATTGTTCAGCAGTTGTGTCAATTATCTCTAAAAACAATCTTTTCTGATAATCTTTGCCGGTAGTATCATGAACTTTTAAATCATCATAAAATTTCTTCAGTTTGTTAAAATATTTTAATTCTTCCTTCTCTATGTTACGTTTGTAAATCTTCAACTTTTTCTCAAATGCTGTCAAGATGTCAAATGCCTGATCGACAGATTTTCCGAAACCTTGCAACTTCGTATTATGTTCATTTAAATGGGATGAAAAATCGGTATAAAAAACATTAGTCTGATAAGCCAGTCAACATTTGTCAATTCTGAGCAATTTTGTTTGTTATTATCCATAAAGATTCGAATTTCATCAAGGCATTCCACAAACCGTTCCAGAACGTGACCTCGGCTAAGCCAACGTACGTTATTGTACATTAATAAGCCAGAGTAACTGGACTGAACTTCATTTAGCAGCTGTTCAAATTTTCTCTTATTCAAAGCACGAGCAGTAATGAAGTTTACGGTTTTTGTTACACATTTCATAATGTCTTCAAGTTCCTTTAAGCCTTTTTTGAACATAGGGCTTGTTGGTACACAATGCAGTGAAAAGTTATTAGTGGGTGTCCAACATGTCCAGTAAACAAAATAACGAAACCTGCATCTTTTCCAGTCATACTTGGAGCACCATCAGTTGTAACAGAAACTATTTTTTGAGATCTACACCTGCATTTCTGAGTTCAGTCACAACAGTTTGACATATATCTGCACCTGTTGTCGTTGGTAAAGTTGCTAATTTTATTAGTTCTTCGTGTATTTCATTTCCTTTGCTATATTTGGCAATGATGGCCAGTCTAGCGGACGATGTCACATCAGTACTTTTATCAAGGCAAATAGAATAGGCTTGACATGCATTAATATCCTTCTTTACTTGTTCTTGAATATTAACGTGCAATTTCATAACTCTCGCTTTAACCGTGTTTCGGCTTATTGGCAAATCCTTTATTCTCTGAATGACTTTATCCTTGTTTTGAGAGCCTTCAAACAAATAAGACGCACTTTCTAACATTGCTTCCTTGATATAATCACCGTCACTTAAAGGTTTTTCATGCTTAGCTATAATTTTTGAAACTCCAAAACTTGCAGCCACTAAGTTAGAAGAACTTTTAACAAAGTTTACAAAAGAACTGGATTGGGCACGCGGGATCGACCCAGTGGTGACGAAGCAGAGTCCCCCCACACGGCTACTATAAGCAGCCAGAGAGACTATCGCATCATATCCAGCCGGAGTAACCACAATCTACACAGACGGCTCTGTGCAGACCTCGAGGGAACTGTGAAAGCTGGGTACGGAGCGGTAGTTCGACTCTCTGGCAATGCCGAAAGTGACGAGCTCAGGGGAGCCTCGAGGCTGAACTCGAAGCAATGTTCCAAGCACTGGACTGGGTGGCAACGAAAGTACGTAACGGGACTGCGTCAGCGAACGACTTAGTCCTTTTCACGGACTCGGTGGCCGCACTGGAGGCCTTAGAACGGCTGGATGAGGGTGCTAGAAGGGTATGGGACGTCCTAACGGTCGGAGAGCGTCTCCTACGATTCGGCGTGAACGTTACTTTGCAATGGGTGCCCGCCCATTGTGGGGTGGTCAGCCACGATTTGGCTGACCAGCTCGCGAAAACCGCGGTCGCAACGGCGCTCGAACATGATGAACCGTACTCTTATCAAAGTGTACGATCCCTAGTCAACCAGCGCATGTTGACACTTTGGCACGACGGCTGGGATTCTTCGGACAAGGGGCGTGAGCTTTACCGGGCAATGAGTAGACCAGATAAAAGAGATGCATGGTGGCAACTGAATCGTGCGGAACAGGCAGTCCTAGCCCAGTTCCGGGTCGGACACTGTCCAATTGGTGCTTACCTCGGACGGTGGAAGGAGAATTACGACACACGGTGTCGCCATTGCATGGAGGACGATGAAACAATAGACCACATTCTTTACGAATGCAGAGTTCTGCACGAAGGACGATTGGGACAAGGCTTAGATAGAGAGACAACTGGTTCATGGCCGACACAGAGGCTGTCCTTGTACGGGGACAAGGCAACCTTAAGACTCACTGCTCGCTTCCTCTCACGTGCTCTAAGGGAGTAATTCTCAGCATGTTGTTCGTTGTCAATGGGGTTTCTGACTCGGATTGGGCACGCGTGCCATAGGTTCGCCAGCCCTACCCTAAACCCTCTTCCCGTCAATAGAACCAACCTAAAAGCATTTGTGGGGGAAAAAAAGAAAAAGTGTTCTAGTATAATCTCATTTCCATTTTAGCGACCTTTAAAGTTAAAAAGAAACTATTTTGCTTTATGTGGTCTGTCCGTCCGTCCATCCGTTCGTCTGTCACGTTTAGAGCTCAGAAACAAGAAAAGATATTAAGAAAACGACTTCATATTATTTTTGAGATAGCTAAATTTAGGTATAATGTAAACGCGAACTGTTTTTTATTAAATATGCTAGACCTTTTTTTTTTCTAAAAAAAATTACTAATAATTATTTTAAACATAAAACAAGTGAGACTCTCGAAAATAAATGTAAATGCTGATTATTTACATAAAGATAATACGCAAATAACGATTATAATCTAAATCTTGATAAACGATGACATATTGGTAAGCCTATCCTTCGTGCGCAGTGCAACACTCCAAAGACTGGACAAACAAAACTAACTACGAACGTGACGAGAGATAGCGACATAAGTCTGAACTGTATTTGTTTTTTATCAAATAAATGTAATTTCATGAAGACAATAGGTGAAACTTAGTTCCTCAACTTATTAACTGACTACATCAACAGACTAGCTTCAGATACACTGGCTTAACTTCATCAACTCACTTCACCAACTTCTTTTTCTTCTTTGTTCTGATTGTTATGTTGGAGTGCTCAGATGACTAGTCCAGTACATGAGATGAACTGCGCAGTGGTTTCCAAATCAGGGAGCTCTCCAAATAATTTTCTTTCTATTGGGGTGTTTTGGGGCCAGTGTCTAATACGGGCCTCTTGGTACAGAGAGCAGTTTTGGAGGCCGTGGTCGGCATTCTCTGGTGATACTCCACATGGGCAGATTTCACTGGTTCCAATTTTAAGCTTCCGGTACATGTGTTGTCGCGTTCTGTTGTGTCCGGTCCTGAGTCAAAAGATAAGACATTAGTCTTGTCGGGATAGCTTATAGTAAGCGTCATCTTTCTTGTAATTTGGATGAGAGCTCGTCAATTTCTCATTTATTTTATTTACAACTAGTCGACCGGCGGCATAGCATACGCCGCTATTTTGCAGGGTCGGTCTTAGGCCACTGCAACCTATGTGACCGAAGGATCCTCACTTTCATGGAACCCGCGCTAATTCAAGGTGTATAAATTATTAAATTAAACCATTTTATAACTTAAAACAGATTTCCCGCGCACTCCTGTCGATTTACCAAGAGCACTTTCATAGGACCCGCACTTTCATAGGACCCGCGCTTTTATAAGACCCGCACTTTCATAGGAACTGCGCTAATTCAAGGTGCACAAATTAATTAATTAAACAATTTTATAACTTAAAACAGATTTCCCGCCCCCTCCTGGCGATTTACCAGGAGCTCCTGGAAATCTCCCGAAATCGCAAAATATACGAAACAGTTCTTAAAATATACGGAAACATATACACGAAAATAGTCATTTTGGTGTGTCATTCAATATGGAAAACGCCAATCTTACGCGCGGCATTATGCAACAGCCGTAATTGTGTAATCTGGTGAAAGAAGCTTCTCGCGCCTCAAACTAATGAAGAATTACTTGAGGTCAACAATTCTCAAAGATAGATTGAAACATTTGGTAATTCTTGCTATTGAGAGTGATCTATGTAGGAAACAGAATTATTATGATATACTGTATGACTTTGCTACACGCAAGGCTCGTAAAATTAATTCTGTACGTAGTAAACAATGAATGAAATGCATAGACAAATTATTTTTTTTCTAATACAAACTCTTATATTTCACTTATTATCCGCTTCCCTACCCAAACTTTGCCCCGCAAAATCCGTTCTGAATAGGGTCCCACAATGGATAAGTCCGGCCCTGCTATTTACACATAGTAGATAGATAGATAGCATACGCCGCTATTTTGCAGGGTGGGCCTTAGGCCACTGCAAACCTATGCGACCGCAGTGGGCCCCGCACTTTCATAGGGCCCGCTCTAATTCAAGGTGTAGAAATTATTAAATTAAACCATTTTATAACTTAAAAGAGATTTCCCGCACCCTCCTGTGGATTTACCAGGAGCTCGTGGAAATCTCCCAAAATCACAAAATATACAAAAAAAGTCCTTAAAATATACGGAAATACATAGACAAAATTAGTCATTGTGGGGTGTCATTCAATATGGAAAACGCCAATCTTACGCGCGGCATCAAGCCTCAGCCGTAATTGTGTAATCTGGTGAAAGAAGCTTCTCGCGCCTCAAACTAATGAAGAATTACTTGAGGTCATAGACTATACTGCCAACACTTAGGTAACTAAGCATAAATCCCGTTCACAGAGGCGTCCTTGGTAGCATGACAAATTGACTTCCCGTAGATTTTTTTTTTACTATATAAAGAAACCATTCCCGAAGATTTTTACCACCACTTTTACAGCAAATCATGAATGGAAACTTAATTGTCATAGAAGATGTTACAGATGTAAGTGTGCACAAACCAATTTATGACTTAGAATTATAACTGTAAAGCTTTATAACTGATTTTCTTAGCCAACATAGACTAATTAGCCAAGCCTGTATTTCGTGTATTTTCTAGTTTACGACATTAATCGAATTGTGATGCCAATTTGGATTTTTAAAAAAATCATATTAGACAATTTACACATATCTCGTATGGTGAATGAACATATGCCAAAATAAGTCTTTTTTTTTTTTTTTTGTTAACTAAAAAGTGGTCGACGTAACAAAGATGACCCATGGAGATTCTTTCAAGACCGAATCAGAAACCCCATTAGTAACGAACAATGCTGAGAATTACTCCCTTAGAGCACGAAAGAGGAAGCGGGTAGTGAGTTGTAAAGTCGCCTTATCCCCGTACAAGGACAGGCCTCTTGCCGCACATTGACCAGTATTCTCTTTCTCAATTCCTTGTCCCGATCGTCCCCCATGCAGAGCTCGGCATTCATAAAGAATGTGCTCTATTGACTAGTCGTCCTCGACGCATTGGCGGCACCGTATGGTGAATGAACATATACCAAAATAAGTCTTTTTTTTTTTTTTGTTAGCTAAAAAGTGGTCGACGTAACAAAGATGACCCATGGAGATTCTTTCAAGACCAGCTTAGGTGCCAACTTGCCTTAGCTGACATAGAAGACAGCATCTTGGTTAAATGTGGCTTTTGAATGATAAAATAGAAAAAGGATGAATCACACATTTCAGTATATTCTGTGACGTTTTATGACAAACTATTATAACACAGTGCAGGACAGGCCACTGTCGTGTTGTCTATTTCTCAAGACTATGGCCAAATTTCGATTCACAGTGCCTCCGTTCCTCCATATTCTGTTTGACTGCCCCAGACTGGCTGATCTCCGTCTCAACAGGTCAGAGAAACCAAAATTCTCGACCTGTATGGTGACATGTATGCACTACGCAATACAGCAGGGTTTCTGTCCAGGGCTTTTCCAAGAGAAGATTTGAGCCTCTGAAGCCCTCACTCAAATGGAGTTTGATGATGGTGACTTCTTATGCCCTATTTTCTGTCTTGGTGAGTTATTGTAAGACTGAACTATTGACCTGCAGCTGTCGAAGTATTGACTATCCTTTGTAATCATTATTGCGGACGGTAGTGAGAGCTGCATCGTCGTCAAACATCAGTTCCCTAATCAGGATATGTCGTCTTCTCGTTTTGGTCAAGCCAGTTTAAGAAGACTTCCATCCGATCTATACTGTGGATATATACATCTTCCAGGTTTTTAAAGGCGCTATGAGAGTACAGACGAAACAATTTCGAATAGTGTTAATGGCCAAAACCCAACCTTGTTATATCCTGCTCTTGATAGATAATACCTAAAACAGTTCCTATCATGTGAAGCTGACAGTAGTTTCAATAGCTTATTTGGACAGACAATTTTCACTAGTAAAAACCACTTCTGCTTAGTGTGAGCATATTGCTAAATGAAGTTCATATTTCTATTACTTTCTACTCAAGTCACCCAAGAGAAATTTTATTTAAAACAATTTTATAATGCATGTATCTTTTTTACTACTTCCAAAAACCTGATTTGATTGTCACTAACTTTAAAATTGAAGGCATCTACTACAAGGGAGATTTTTTTTTACTTTCTCCAATAACATTGTGTGTTGTATTTTTTAAAAACATAAAGCTATCACTTTAAATTACTTGTCATTGTGAAATAATAGGTAAAAAATCAGCTAAAGTACATGCTATATTTAATCCTTCAAATAAAATTTATTTAAATTAAAAAGATAAACAGTAAAGCAGGCCTAACTGTAGAGTAAAAATAGTAAAAATTATTTCTTGTGATTGAATTGAAATCAGCTTTAAAGATGCTGTCCATTGTTGTAACATAAAGTAGTCTTACATTTTTATTAGCAAATATATATATTTATAACATGTCTAAACTAGTTTGAATTTCTTTTTTTCTCAGCTGGTCATGAATTTTGAGATACTACAGCTAATATTTTAATAAGTCAATAAGCTCTAAGTCTCATGTTAGTTAAAGCATACAGTATTGTTTTCTAAATCTTTTTAGTGTGCTAGTTAACTTGATTCAGCTTACATTCACAGTTAAAAAAAACAAACAAAATGTTTAATAATTAAGTATTCAATTTTTCCAAGTTGGACAACTATTTATTAAATGTATATTGTCCAATGAACAAAATATGTTTAAGATTATTTTTAAATAACTTTGCTAAAATATTAATATTAGTGAGAACAATATTATCTTCAATTTCTTAATATTATAAAGACAATATTTCCTGAAGAGATTTTTTTCAAATTATAGAAATAATTCTCAAGTCTTCAGAAATGGTAGTTTTCAAAATCATCAAATCAAGGACAACATAATATTCATGAACTTCCAGATATCAGCAAGGTACTGGTAGGTATTATGTAGCACATTCTCCTTCAAATCAGAGGATCACAGGCATTGGACAAATTCTAGAATTGTTGATGGAATAGAAACAACATATTTTAAATTCATAACAAGTCACCAATTCAATCTTAGTTTCATATAGTACCAAACTTCCATATGTTCAAGTTTTTTACGGATAAAATCAATTCTGAAAACATCTAACAAAACAGTTCTTTCTTCTTCTTTTTCTTCAACTGTCAGGTAGAGTTGAGCCTTCAGCTCTTGGAACTCTAGGCCAGAAAAAGTGAACAAGAGCTTCCTCTCACCGGCCTGAATGAGAACAGTGTACACTGTTCTGTCTGACGGGTGGGTCAGACTTACGGCAAGAGGCCGCATATAGATCTACTAAGACCCCCTACCATTTTTCTTTTCTATACCAGGCTAACCGTGCGGGACACGCCATTTATTATGTAATGGCCCCTTGAGGAACAGCGCTTGGATTGTGACAAGGTTGTGGGAGCTTTTTTACAACTCCGCGCAGTGCAATGAGGATGCTCTCGCACCCCCACGGGAGTCTTGTTTTGCTACCCTTTAGCCTAATCGTTTCCTCCTACGATCGTTTCCACCCGAGCGCCACTATGAGGCAGGGTAGCATGCCTGGGAAAACAGTTCTTTAAAAAGTATATTAGGAGTATAATAAAGTATATTAGAAGTTTTATGGGAACATATTATGAAACAAAAATAGATGCAAATGTATTACAATAGTATAATAATAACAATATTTAATCTTTAACATGGGTCATCTTTGTTACGTCGACCACTTTTTAGCTAACAAAAAAAAACTTATTTTGCCATATGTTCATTCACCATACGAGATATGTGTAAATTGTCTATTTGATTTTAAAAAATCCAAACTGGCATCACAATTCGATTAATGTCGTAAACAAGAAAATACAGGCTTGGCTAATTAGTCTATGTTGGCTAAGAAAATCAGTTATAAAGCTTTACAGTTATAGATCTAAGTCATAAATTGGTTTGTGCACACTTACATCTGTAACATCTTCAATGACAATTAAGTTTCCATTCATGATTTGCTGTAAAAGTGGTGGTAAAAATCTTCGGGAATGGTTTCTTTATATAGTAAAAAAAAATCTACCGGAAGTCAATTTGTCATGCAACTAAGGACGCCTCGGTGAACGGGACATAGGCTATTTATTGAAAAATATAGGCTTAGTGCTTAGTGTTGGCAGTCCATGTAATATATAGTCTATGCTTGAGGTCAACAATTCTCAAAGATAGATTGAAACATTTGGTAATTCTTGCTATTGAGCGTGATCTATGTAGGAAACAGAATTATTATGATATACTGTATGACTTTGCTACACGCAAGGCTCGTAAAGTAATTCTGTACATTGTAAAGAATGAATAAAATGCATAGACGAATTTATTTTCTAATACAAACTCTTAAATTTGACTTATTGTCCGCTTCCCTACCCAAACTTGGCCCCGCGAATACCTTTTCGAATAGGGCCCCACAATGCTTAAGTTTAAGTCCGGCCCTGCTATTTAGTGTTTGTAAAATGTTTTACATGTTTCGGATGTTCCTTCAGAGTTGACGATAGTTTACTTCCTAGTCCAAAACCTCCCGCATGGGATGGGAGCGGGCAGGGTTTGACAGTCCAGCGCGCAGCCATCCGTAGCGAGCTCAGTCAGTGGGCCTAGATAATCCCGTTGTGAAATCTTTCCATTACTTGGTGTCCAAACTCTTGAGCCATGAAGCATACGACGCTATTTTGCATAGCCGGTCTTAGGCCACTGCAACCTATTCGACCGCAGTGAGCCCCCTCTTTCAAAGGATCCGCACTTTCATAGGACCCGCGCTAGTTCAAGGTGTATAAATTATTAAATTAAAACATTTTTAACTTAAAACAGATTTCCCGCGCCCTCATGTCGATATACCAGGAGGTCAACATTTCTCAAAGATAGATTGAAACATTTGGTAATTCTATGTAGGAAACAGAATTATTATGATATACTGCATGACTTTGCTAAACGCAAGGCTCGTAAAGTAATTCTGTACATAGTAAAGAATGAATAAAATGCATAGACGAATTTATTTTCTAATACAAACCCTTAAATTTCACTTATTATCCGCTTCCCTACCCAAACTTGGCCCCGCGAAATCCGTTTCGAATGCGTAAGTCCGGCCTTGCTATTTAGAGTTTGTAAAATGTTTGTTTGTAAAATGTTTGTTTGTAAAATGTTTGTTTGTAAAATGTTAAGTCCTGCCCTGCAATTTACATGCGGGCAGGGTTTGACAGTCCAGCGCGCAGCCATCCGTGGCGAGCTGTGAAAACGTGTTCTCCCCCCCCCCCCCCTCCTCTTGTTTTTTTTTAAACGGAGGTAGAAATAAATAAAAAAAAAGAGTGATATTTCTTGGTTGCTATTTTGTGACTACGCGTGTTCTCCACCCACCCTCCCTCTTTTTTTTTCTCATGGACTATTCGCAGAGTGATCTTCCCATTTACTTCTCGTCTGACCTGATTAGGGAAGAAGAGAATTATATATAAAGATTAATTTCTTCAATTCTTCTGGATAGAGTGCAGAGTTTATTTGTGAGTTAATTCTCCCACTCTTGGAGAGTGTGTCAGCCTTCTCATTTCCTTCTAGTTGTATATGAGCTGGTATCCATTGAATAACAGTTTTTTTGCTGTTGTTGTTGAGCTTTGTAAGTGCTGTTCTGAGTTTTTTTCACCAACTGACTTTTAACAACTAACTGTTACATGACTTCCAACTGACTAGAAACTAACTTACTTCAACAACTGACTACAAAGTAACTTACTTCAAGAACTGAATAGAAAGTAACTTACTTCAACAACTGAATAGAAAGTAACTTACTTCAACAACTGAATAGAAAGTAACTTACTTCAACAACTGAATAGAAAGTAACTTACTTCAACACCTGACTAGAAAGTAACTTACTTCAACAACTGAATAGAAAGTAACGTAGAAACTAACTTACTTCAACAACTGAATAGAAAGTAACTTACCTCAACAACTGACTAGAAACTAACTTACTTCAACAACTGAATAGAAAGTAACTTACTTCAACAACTGAATAGAAAGTAACTTACTTCAACACCTGACTAGAAACTAACTTACTTCAACAACTGAATAGAAAGTAACTTACTTCAACACCTGACTAGAAACTAACTTAATTCAAAAACTGAATAGAAAGTAACTTACTTCAACAACTGAATAGAAAGTAACTTACTTCAACAACTGACTAGAAAGTAACTTACTTCAACACCTGACTAGAAACTAACTTACTTCAACAACTGAATAGAAAGTAACTTACTTCAACACCTGACTAGAAACTAACTTACTTCAACAACTGAATAGAAAGTAACTTACTTCAACACCTGGCTAGAAACTAACTTACTTCAACAACTGAATAGAAAGTAACTTACTTCAACAACTGACTAGAAAGTAACTTACTTCAACAACTGAATAGAAAGTAACTTACTTCAACACCTGACTAGAAACTAACTTACTTCAACAACTGAATAGAAAGTAACTTACTTCAACACCTGACTAGAAACTAACTTACTTCAACAACTGAATAGAAAGTAACTTACTTCAAAAACTGAATAGAAAGTAACTTACTTCAACAACTGAATAGAAAGTAACTTACTTCAACAACTGAATAGAAAGTAACTTACTTCAACACCTGACTAGAAACTAACTTACTTCAACACCTTACTAGATGTAGAGCAGCGCTGCAATTCATGCGATAATATGAAAAACTACTTATTAATTGGTTGTTTTAAATTATGTCCAACTTTATATGCATACTTAATAGATTTTTTCTCTTTAAAAAAGTAAAGATTTTTTTGTGTAAATGTAGTAGTTAGTAGGACAGAACTTACAAAACTTAACAATACAAATGTAAAAAAAAAATTGCCAAAAAAATATATAACCATTTGCATAAATGTGTTAAAATATGGTAAATTGTCATCTCCCCTACTAAAGAGCCTTCCGTGTTTGTTACTATTAATGGTGTATAGTTGTACAAATGGTGTATTTTTATGAAAAAAAAAACTGATTGCATAAGGGATTTAAAAAATTAGATTTTTCTCTTTGAGAAAAGGATAGCAGTTGAATCAGAACTTTGATTGGTTTAAAACATTATGATGTCGGATTTTCACTATCTTTTCTAGTTTACGAGATCTAAACGGGACGGACGGACGAACTAACAGACAGACAAACCACACAAAACTAATTGAGTCTATTCCCCTTTCGGGGGCCGCTAAAAAGCACTTTGACGAGACCCTTGTGACAAGATACGGAAATGAAAAACCTTGCGAGAAGCTCTATCAGGCGATAGAAGTCTATTAATAAATCTGGTTGTCTTATGTGTGTATTACGTCACGCTTGATTGCACACAATCAGCTGACCAGCAGGAAGTCAACTGTCCTTTTTATTCAGGTCACGCTACGTGTGCGTGGGGAAATTTATATGTAGATTTTTCTTGAAAGCAACTGATTTGCATAAACTATATATATAGGGTGAATGAATGGCATTATGGGAAGGTAAAAGTACGTTCTGTAAGTGTCGGAAACTATCCAGAAAGATTGATATTCGCTACTTGTTGAAAAAGTAAAAATGTAAAACTAGATATAGCAAAAGGTCAATCAGTAGTCATCAGCTTAAAAGCATTAAAATCGAAATTTCCATTGAACCGTCTGTTTTTTCAGTGCATCATAGCAGTGAGTTGTAATATATTTTAGGCACCTTCGAATCCGCGTATGTCATTTGATTGTGGAGACAATACAACAACTAACTCCAAAAACAACATCGTTACAGTGGTTAAAGTAAGAGTTTTTGTGAAAATAGGCAAAAGTTCTTTTTATTATTATTATTACTTTTAAAGTGCGTTTTCCCCATACTTAATAAGAAGCATATAGAAAAAAGTTTTTAAAAAATCAAATTCCTTCTTTATGAAGCTGATGCGACTACTTTGTACTTAATAAGTAATGAATAACTGATTTAAAAAAGGAGAATTCTCTATACCGGCCCAATTCTGCCCTGACCTCCACCCGAAAAAAATCCTGCTTACATGCATGTATAAATCTACTTACAAGTAAATAAGATTCTAGTTTGATGACACAGATACATACTAGCAAATATAAAAAGACTTTTAGTCTAGACTAAAATACTGGATCTTGTTAGACATATAGGCCATGATCAGTGTTGATATTATGTATTGATAAATTGTATACGTATCATATACATCTATATATTGTCAAAATTTTTTATAGCAGGTTACGAATGATTTGTAAATAAATCGATGCGCAAAGTATTCATGAATGTCTGTTTATTTAACTTTTTACTGAATACAAAGAAACAATGGAGTCGAGTGCGGGAATTCCCAATGAAGCGTGTTAAAAAATAGACCGAATTTAATTTAAAGATAGGCTAATTATAGTTTTAAAAAATATTACGCTAAATGGCCAATGGACCTCTTTCACCAAAACCAGTGGCGTAGCTAGAATTTGAAAATCTCCCCGGTCCCCCACTTGAGGCGGCCCCCAAATGAGTGTCCGAAATTAGTTTTTAAATAAATTAAATATTACGTCACTGTCATGTAATCTTGTTTTTCACGTTGTTATATATGTTAGTGACCCTGTTGTATCTAGTCCACACAGAGTATTAACTCTTTCCGTGCGGGGTTACTCTCAATTTGAAGGAGTAACTTCCATAGCGTTGACTAGTGCCGTGTTACTCTCAGGAAGTAACTTGGTATACAGGGTAGTTTATTGCATCATCCTTATCAATTAAGAAGAAACCTGATAAGAGCACTGAAAACAAAGGAGACCATGAACGTGTCGAAGAAAAGTATCACTATTCAGATAATTCATACAAAGATGCAGCACTTGAAAAAGTAGTGCTAAAGAGACTCCAGATGAATGCCTTTTACCATAGTCATAGAAAACATCTGAAGTAATTGATACATATGATGGGTCAAGTGATTTCACTTTCTCAAGAAGAGGAAGAAGCTGTAATTAAGTACAAATACTTCGGATATATCTTGCCTGGAATTTTATCTGAGGAACTGCGAGCAAAGATTGTGTTAAAGGGTAGCTTATTTTTCTAAAACAAAGATGAACGCTATTTGTTTCTAGTAGAGTTTACCCAAAATAAATTACGAAGAGGTCAATCCTAATCCTTAGGTACGCCCCTGCCAAAACGAACGGTCACGTGATAATATTGATATACCAACGAAAAAAAAAACAACTGTCACCTGATAACCATTGTTGATTAAATTAGATCGTAATTTGCATTAGAAGAGATAAAGAATCACGTGGCCCTTCAATCCAGTCCTGTTTATTTCGTCGACAACTTCTCTTTACTTTCCGATCTGCTTCCCTATAGGCTTCTGTCGCTAAGCTGAGATCCTGTGCTGCATTTTTCTGATCTCGTCTACGTTTGGCATTTTGCTTCTTATCAATCGGTTTCCATGTTCTGTCTGGTATCCACCGTTCCTTGCATGAACCTCGCCTCCTTCCGATGACCTCTTCTGCGCACTCAATGGGGTATCTCTAAAGCTGACTAACTCTTCTACAAGGGTCAATTATTATGGAATGTGTGTGTTTCTATGGTGACGGTGTGAATGATTGTCGTAAGTGGTCTTAGCTACGACCCATCCAAAGTGTGCAAGTTAATAAGAGGAATAGTACACATGAAACTCTGGACGCTCTAAATAACTGATTTAGATTGAATAAATTAGACAGACTCAATGCTTCTTTGTAAAGTATCACATAACAAGTTAAAAAAGAAATACAGTCTTGAAGTTCAAAGCTAGAATGATGACGTAGTGATATTCAATTTAATTTTCCCTCATTCAAAATGTAAACCTGAGTAAAAGAGACCTTTAGAAACAGAACGTAATAATGTTTAATGAGTTAAAGTTAATAAGCATAACTTTACAAAGACGATAACAACTGTCCACTAGATCAGTGGCGTCACTAAGGTCGGTGTCACCCGGTGCAGTAGGCTCTGAGTGTCCCCCCCCCCTCCCCAAAGAAAAAAAAAAGGTTATTTTGTTTCTTTTTATTGATCAATAAAACAGTAAGCTAAGTTAATTGGTGACTTTTAAAAATATTTTACCAGTATTTATTAAATAGATTAAAAATCTAACATTATTGAATTTAAATTTTAAATTTAAACATTGAGTTGAACATATTTTCTTTTTTCAGATTATTTAGGAGCTCTTACAAAAACGGTTTTACTTATATACTGGTGTTTCTCAGCTGCTTCCGAAAAGTTTTAAGCCCTAAACAGGTTCAGCGAAACATCGTCGAGATACGACTACCAACCAACCAACCAACCAACCAACCAACCAACCAACCAACCAACCAACCAACCAACCAACCAACCAAGGATGTTGTTCAGTTTTGTAGATTTTGAAAAAAAAAGGGATTGCGTACAGTGGAATCACTCTAAAAAAGGAATCTTGCAACAATTTGTCCAAATAATGCGACGTCTCTTAACCAAATCAAGCTGTTGTATCACAAACGACGGTGAAATAATGGAACTCTTCAATATCGAGATGGGTGAGATCTTATCCCCATTTCTCTTTCTACAAGCCGTCGACAATATCATAAAAAACACATTAATAGGTTGCATTCAGGTTCCCATGGCGTACACCAAACCAAGTTGAATGTTGCAGAAATATAGCATTACTTTGAAATACAATTAAATGTATACACGAGATGACGGATAAAGACGCACAAAAAGCTATTCATATTTGGTGAAGGTCTTCCAGTACCCCCACCCCCTCGGTCAACAATGGTCATACAGTTCTTGAACAAATAGAAAAGTTAACCTATTTTGGCAGCTTTAGCTCAAGCGATGGAGATGTATATCACTATGTTCCATGTCCATGTCAGATTGGAAAGCAGGAGCCATCTTTCAAAAAGTTCGGTCTTTCTGAACTAATATATATATTAGCCTGGAGATTAAAATCTACCTCCTCAATACAGACATTCTCCCAACGGTCACCTACGCTTCGAGACGTGAAAGGTTGAAAATAGGCTAAACGTGGCTGACCAGCGATGGCTGCGAAGGATCCCATGAATAACAGACCGAGATAATGTTACCAATATCTTTTCCCGCACAGACATTCGCCATCGAAGGGAAGTGGAAACTGAACGTCAGATTAGTGAGACCTATCATTAGACAAGACGAAACACGTTTATCAAAGTCAGCCTTAACATGAAAGCCGAAAAGAGGAAATAACACCAAAAAAACAACAACAAGACCCCCTCAGGGAAGCCACTGCACTAGATATAAACAGGTGATATAAACTAATCATTGACCATGCAGTTAATTGCTTTCCTTTCTGATCAATTCTGGGAGCCTGTTTTGTCACTGATTAAAAGAATGTTAGATGCTGGGTGGAAATGCCTATTGTTACTATATTAAAGTAAACAAGGGACCAAGTATAATGAGTGTTATAATGCAGTGTTAACTTTATGTTAATAGCAATTCTATAAGTAACATAAAGTCATGCTAAATACATGTCAAACTTCAACTACCTGGATAAGGAAGTAGTGGACGGCCTGCGATGTCCACTTCCATGAACCTCCCTCATGTTGTCCTCTAGTTGAATGCTACATGTCAGTTCTGTTGGTGTTTTGCTCCAAACTTTGTCCATGTTTGTTCTGGTTGGATCTACCTCGTTAGTCCCATGGGGGCGTGGTACACAAGTTGGAAGGCCACTAGTGGGAACTGAATAGTTAAGTTGAAATTAGTTTTCGTTGAATTGTTAAAAAAAAAAAAGGAATTGACTTTCAAAGAGTACAAATCATCATAATGAACCAATTGAACATATTAAATTCACATTTTGTTTACTAGAAGAAGACAGCTAAAGCTTGTTGTTACGAAGATTTCATTTCTTATCTCTCGTAGTATTTAATGAACAGATTTCCCCGCAAAGAGTTAATGAAAGGAATTTAGGTTTATAATGAAAACAGAATAAGTAAAACAATGGACGATGGAATACTAAATGTACAAAGCGAAGGTTTACATAAAGAGAATGTAAGTTATTAACACGAAAACTGTTCAGCAGCTTTTTAAAGTGAAAGCTTTTGAAATAAAATTTAGAGGTTACTCTACGGAGAATTATGATTTCATGTGATAATCAGAACACATACTCATCAGAGTTAAAAAAAAACTTAATGAGAACACCTACTCTCCAGAGTTAAATAACTTAATGAGAACACGTACTCCCCAGAGTTAAATAACTTAATGAGAACACGTACTCCCCAGAGTTAAATAACTTAATGAGAACACGTACTCCCCAGAGTTAAATACTTACGCTCCAGAGTTAAATAATTGAAGTTAAAGTTGTGTAGACTTGAGGGATGCTACATTGTGCCCTAGTGGTTGCGGTCTTGAGTTTGAATCATTCATTAAAGTTCTGTATCTTACTGTTCAGTGAACACGGAGTGCTGAGCCATTAACACGAAACAGTTAGAGGATTATAGTGCCTCCAGGCTCCTCTAAACTATCATAGGATTGTCAGGGAAACTTTACTTTTTATTTACAAGGGAGTCTAATGTTGGGATACTTAAAATAAAACATTGAAATCTTACACAGAGAGTAAATCAACTGATTGTAGAATTTTATTCACATATATATATATAGACCTGTTCAACAAAGTTTAGGTTAAAATTGAATTGAGCGCCATTGACCAAACTGTTAGATATGAATTGTCACAGTTAGTCAAGAAAATAAATATTTCAACTAACCGAATGTGTTACCATATATCGTGTAAGATTAAATCTATCTATCTATCTATCTATCTATCTATCTATCTATCTATCTATCTATCTAATCTATCTTATCTATCTTATCTATCTATCTATCTATCTATCTTATCTATCTATCTATCTATCTATCTTATCTATCTATCTATCTATCTATCTATCTATCTATCTATCTATCTATCTATCTATCTATCTATCTATCTATCTTATCTATCTATCTATCTATCTATCTATCTATCTATCTATCTATCTATCTATCTATCTATCTATCTATCTATCTATCTATCTATCTATCTATCTATATATATATATATATATATATATATATATATATATATGTGTGTGTGTGTGTGTGTGTGTGTCTGTGTGAAATGTGAGATAAATAGAATATGTAGTGTTTAATTAAAGTAGATTTTTATATTTTATTTAATTAATATGGATGCCATAGAAACTATAATGTTACACTTTTTCTAGATATTTAAATACTGTATTTTAAAATTTTAACAGTAACAATAGAACTCAATATGTTTGCTGATGTAGGCTTGCATTAATTCCATTACTCTAATGCACAACAGACAGAACCTAACATGTCATCCAAAATAAGAAATAAAAAATGACTAATTGTTTAGGGGCCAAACTACTTTTGCTAAACTAGAATGAGTCTAAACATAATGATTCTAGTTGAGCTCTTATTCAACTGGTGTTTCAAGACGACTAGTCCTGACGGTTCGAACTAAACCGATGTATGTTACCTCTTGAATCTAATCCCAATGTTTTGTGATCCACTCCACCCTTGAACTTGACGTTGTCTACACTAAGACGGTCAGAAAGTTGAAATATAAACAACTGAAGTGAAGAGGTCAACACATTTACCTTCCATCTGTGTGCTAGAGACTGAAACTGAAAGTGTACACATCACATCCATAGTGATAGGCCGAGAAGATCGATGAACTCCTGCCTCACTCACATCGATTGTTTGGCAGCTCTGGGCCGAGTCTGGTACAATTGGAATCTCAGGAAATGTAAGTAGGTCTAAAGTCCAATTGACACAGTTAAAAGTTAAAATACAGTCAGATGGGCACAGTCATATGTTAAAATACTGGCAAATTGACACAGTCAAAGGCTAAATTCGGCCAGATTTACACAGTCAAAGGTTGAAATACAGTCAGATAAAGCCTGTGAAAGCTTAAAATGCAGTCAGAATGGCACAGTTAAAAGTTAAAATACAGTCAGATTGACACAGTCAAAGGTTAAAATGCAGCCAGATTGGCACAGTCCTCAAAGGTTTAAATGCAGTCAGACTGCCCCAGTCAAATGCTAAATGCAATCCGATTGGCATAGTTCAAGGTTAAAGTAGTGTCCGATGGTCATAGTTTCAACACAGCACGTTTAAGACAAATGTTTAAACACTCAGCAAGTCAGTCATTGTTTTAAACACAGTCAGCAATTCACAGTCATTGTTTTTTTAATACAGTCAGCAATTCACAGTCATTGTTTTTTTAATACAGTCAGCAAATCACAGTTATTGGTTTAAATACAGTCATCAAGTCACAGTCATTGGCTTAAGACGTACTCATCTTCTTTTTTGAAGTAACGTCTGTATTATTATAAGATAAACACAGTCATCAAGTCACAGTCATTGGTTTATTAGCAGTCATCAAGTCATAGTCATTGGCTCAATAAGATATAAAGGAGTTATAGTCTATATACAGTTCTCGAAAAAAGTTCTAACGACTTCCAAGAAATGTGACATTTGATGTATATATCTGGGAAATATATCTGGGAAAAGAATTACTATCTAGTTGGCCACACTGGCAAAACTCTAGTTTGCGTTATAATTTTTCTAAGTATAAAAAAAATTAGCAAGATTACTATGACATTTTGTCTTGAACAGACCATAACTATAGCTGTATCATTAGAATTAGATAAACTCTGAGTAAATTTATGTATATGCTTAACCAGGAGTTTTGTTTTCGGTCATTGAGGAGGAGTAGAAAATGTTCTTTTCATTTTACGAAACAATAATCAACTTCATCATCATCGTCATCATTCCTTTAGGTTCCTCATAGAACATAGGGCCTCGACAAAAACACGCCACTCTCCACGGTCTCTTGCTAGTTTTTTAATGGCTTCCCAGCTCTTCCCTGTCCTCTCGGCTTCTTCTAGTATACTGTGTCGCCATGTTCCTTTAGGTCTTCCTCTGCGTCTTGTTCCCTGGGGGTTCCACTCTAAGGCCTGCCTAGCTCTGTTGCTGGTATCCTTTCTAAGGGTGTGACCAATCCATCTCCACTTCCTCTCTAAGATCTGCACTTCTATATTTTTCTGTCCACTCATCTCCAACAGTTTGGTATTTTCTCCTTTGTCGTACCTGTGTATTTTTAGGATATTTCTCAGGCATATGTTGATGAAGGTCTGTACATTTTAGCGGCCCCCGAAAGGGGAAAAGACGCTATTAGTTTTGTGTGAAATGTCTGTCCGTCTGTCCCGTTTAGATTTCGTAAACTAGAAAAGATAGTGAAAATCCGACATCACAATATTTTAGACCATTCAAAGTTCTAATGCAACTGCTACTTTTTTCTTTTCTGAAAGCGAAAAATCTAATTTTTTAAATCACTTATGCAAGCAGTTTTTTCATAAAAATACACCACTTTTACAACTATTAACTATTAAACACTCACACACTTGAGGCTCTTTATTAGGGGAGACAATTGTTCTCCATTTTTTAACACATATATGCAAAGGGTTGTAGATTTTTTGTCAACAATTTTTGTTTTTATATTTGTATTGTTAAGTTCTCAAAGTTCTGTTATACTAAGCACTATATTTACACACAAAGAAAGGTTTACTATTGTTTTAAAGAGAAAAAAATCTATTTAGTATGTATTATAAGTTAGACAAAATTTAAAACGAATAGTAATCTTGTAAACTGCATTTTCTTATCGCTGTTATCCACTACAGACCTTATATCATAACACATTACGGAAATGTATTTTTTCTTGAGGATTCGAATAAGAGATTGAGCCTTTACAAAAAAAAAATACATTAATTATAAGACTTCAGTTAGGCTAGGGGAGGCGCTGTAGCTGAGCGGTAAAGCGCTTGGCTTCCGAACCGGGGGTCCCGGGTTCGAATCCTGGTGAAGACTGGAATTTTCAACTTCGGAATCCTTGGGCGCCTCTGAGTCCATCCAGCTCTAATGGGTACCCGACATTAGTTGGGGAAAAGTAAAGGCGGTTGGTCGTTGTGCTGGCTACATGACACCCTCGTTAACCGTAGGCCACAAAAACAGATGCACTTTTCATCATCAGCCCTATAGACCACAAGGTCTGAATGGGTAACTAGTTAGGCCAGGTTCACATCTAACTTTACATTCACTTTCACCTATCCTTTGTGTGACAAGTCAAAATCTTGCTGTCAGAGTCACTCATTTTTATCACAGCATTAATTATTATTTATTATTATTTATTTATTTTATTTTTATTATTTCCCCGTTCTATCCCCAATTTCTTCACCCGCCCCACCTTTTCCTCTTCAGGCTAGACTTAGTCCACCACCTTGGAGATAGCTAGACCGCGTCCTTTCATTTATCTGCCCTTGATCGGGGAAATATAAACACATAATCTCTTTGGTCTTGCTCGCCAGATGTCTGACGGTCGCAGTTGACACCACCTTGGGTGGAATGCAAGTAAATCTTTCTTCCCCCCCCCCTCTCCCACGTCTCTCTTTGATCAAAGAGATTACTCGGGTCAACACGCCTCGTGACACTCCAAGTTGCGACTCTTGTCGGACTTCACCCACGTGAGTTAGCCTATCGCATTTCCTGCTTCCGCCCACCTCTTTCAGGGCCTTTATAAGGTAGATTACATCAAACCAGACCCTCTCATTTCTCTATCGCTGGCAATCGAGTCTGGACTATTTCATTTATTCTTACTCTTAGAGGAATACCTGGTAAGCCGAACTTAATCACAAGTTCCATCTTAATTACTTTTGTTTATATTTTTCACTGGATATTATCATGTGTATTTTATTATTTCATTTACATTTAATTAGTGCATTGTGTATTTCTCACTGTCGTAAGTAGAAAACATAAACATGGCATATATATATATTTATGTATCCCTTTAGTCATTCTACTTTGACGAGAGTGGCGCCCCTTGAACGGACGCTCTCTCCATTCAAGCGCGCTCCATTGTTCTCGGCCGACGGTCGTATGTAAACAAACCGTCATGGATCAGCCATCTATTTTCCAAATGCCATTTGTCATCATCTCCCCCATTGTACTCAAAAGCGATTTTACCAATCTGACGAATGCACCTCAGTCGAGGGCATCGATAAGATGCATGAGAAACATGTCCTAATCTGTCTTTATTTATCCGCAGCCTCCCTCAGGTGTCTGCCTATTTATCGGATCACTCACCTGCCTATTTATTTCGCATTGTCTGCCCAGTCAACTGCCTATTTGCTGCTCAGTGTCTACTCGACACTACTCAACTATTTATTTAGCATTATCTGCCTATTTATCGGATCAATCACCTATTGCCTTCGCACTTAGTGCTATTCAGCACTGCACTCCTGCCTATTTGTGTGGAGCGCTCCTGCCTATTTGCTATTGAGTATCATCTACTGCCTACGTGGATCTACTCAACTCTACCACTTGGCGCTATCGGCTCTACTTGCCTGCCTATTCGACAGCCCACCTGTCAACTTATTAGGTACGACGTCCCTATAGACCCAGAGTCTGTGCGAGACGTCATAGCTACGCCAAACCCCCTGCAACTCACTGGACTTATCCTGCTAACTACGCTGCTCACGGCAGATCAGCTCTGCCCGCAGTACCCTTGTGCCCACGGTAGCCGGCCACCCGCCCTACTGTGCCCACTACAGATACCAGAACTTTGGATTGAGACTCCACAAGAACTGTATCGCCGGCGTCCCTCTACCCGCTAGAGCGCCATAACCAGCTGCAGAACCTCAAGCCAGGATCACAGCCAGCTGCGACATCAACAGGACAACCAGCTAAGTTCAGAAGAAAAAGTGACATACTCTCTTATTAAGTGCACGAGTGATGATTAAATATAATATTGCTTAGAGATAGATGCAAACTCTCCCCCTTTTTTATTCTTCTATGTAAATATTTATGTAAATAAATATTCTTCATTTTAAACTTTGTATCTTTCTTTCATTGCTTGTCTCGTTGCGCGCCTGCTCCCGATTTATATGCTGACGGGTTGGTGTGTGATAGCTTCAAAAATAATCATCCCCTAGACATTAAACACGCCAAACACACGTCACTTTCGCCAACCTGTCACACTTTGATCTGCTGGACCGTTGGGGCACTACACAAGATCTGTCAACCTTCTTTCTTCATTCTTATCTCTCATTTGTCTTTGATATAATTTCATTCGGATGTTCTTTATGAAAATATTGAAGTCTGCTTGGGTGGACCACTACGGGGGCCGATTTTGAGTTTGTGTTTCCACACAAACTGTCTTTGTAACCTTGTTTTGTTGTCGCTTCAGTTGTTCTCTATGTTTGAGAACCAGTAGGACATCCTTGACATTAGAGTTAAAGATTCTTATTTTAGTCTTGTTTGAGATGTGCGGGGATTTCCAGGTTGGTTTTAGCTGTGTAAATGTCGGACGCGCTAGATTTATACGGCGTTTTATGTCTTCCACTGTTTCAATTTGTTTATTGTTTACTTTAAGTACTTTTATTTTTTGGTGGTTTATTTTGAGGCCTACTCTTTTTCCTACTTCGCTTAAAGCTGTGACTTTTCTTGCATATCCTGTAGTCTGTGTGATAATAGAGCTATGTCATCAGCGAATTCCAGATCTTCCAGCTTTTGTGTGAGATTCCTTTCCCTGCGTTAGAGTAGGCATCTTTTGTGACCCAATCCAATACTAGAAGGAACAGGAGTGGTGAAAGAAGACAGCCCTGTTTGACTCCTGTTGTGACTGGAAATTCCTCTGACAACTCGCCACAGTGGGTTACTTGGCAGGTAAAACCATCATAAAAGTTCTTGATTATGCTTATTATTTTATTTGGGATCCCGTTATGTCTCATTACAGTCCAGATAGATTCTCTGTCGACACTATCAAAAGCTTTTTCAAAGTCGACAAAAGTTGCATAGAGAGGAGATTGCCATTCGACACATTGTTCTACAATTATTCTCAGTGTTGCTATTTGGTCAGCAAAAAAATCTTCTTTTTCTGAATCCGGCCTGTTCTTCCCTTAGGTGTTCATCACATGCTCCCTATATTCTGTGTAGTAGGATTCTGCTGAAAATCTTGCTTTGTACTGACAACAAAGTGATGCCTCGCCATTTCTCACATCGTGATAGATCTCCACTCTTTGGTATTTTTATTAGCAAGCTCATTTTCCACTCACCGGGGGTGTTTCTGTTAACCAAATTTTGTTGAATAGTTTGTGCAGTTGGTCAACTATTTCACTTCCTCCTTCTTTTAGGACTTCGGGTGGTATGTTGTCAATTCCAGCAGCTTTACCTGTCTTCATTTGTTTGAGTGCATTCCTTATTTCTTCTTTTGTTATTTCTTCCATTTTTTATGTCTAGTGCTGGTCCTACATTTAGATCTGGTGGATTTAGTGGTTTGGGTCTAGTGAGCACTTCTTGAAAATAATCTTTCCATCTTTCAAGTTGTTCATTTATTGAAGAAAGTAGTTTTCCATATTTGTCTCGGACTGGAACATTGCAATTAGCCTTTTTGGTACTGAGAAGTTTGGTGATTTTGTACAGTGGTTTTATATCTCCTTTACCTGCTGCTTCTTCTGCCTGTTCTGCCTGATTATTATAAAATGATCGTTTGAGCATTTTGGTGACTTTTTGTGAAACTGCATGGTAGTCTTGTTTGGATTGTTGCTTGTAGTTTCTTGTTTTTGCTAGGTTAACTGCCTGTTTGGCGCATTTTCTCTCTTCGATTTTATGAAACAATAATTAACTTCATAAAGGAAGAATTATCTTTTTTTTTAAAAGTATTTTTAAAAATGATTTTCTTTGTTTATAATTTACTTGTTTATAATTCCTCTTTTTAGGTTGCAAACCATGGGCGTTGCCCGGGGGAGGACATTAGGGTTCCCCCCGAAATGAAATCGCCCACCCTCCCATTCTTCTATACCATCACTTGCACCAGTGCAACCCCATTCTTCTAAACCATCACTTGAACCAGTGCAACCCCATTCTTCTAAACCATCACTTGCACCAGTGCAACCCCATTCTTCTATAAAACAAAAAAATAATGCACTTGACAGTCATCAAATTCCTTGAGCGTAGCAAAGGGGGATTTTGAGTTTAAAACCCCCTCCAATTTTATTTTTACGATAAACCACCTCTTTAATATAAAATTACAGCATACAACAGTTACCAGATTCTATGAGCGCAGCCAAGAGGAGTTTTGAGTCTATGAGCGTAGCCAAGGGGGGTTGGGTTTAACACCACCCCCTTCCAGAGGGCTCTAAGTTTAAAACCCCCTCAAGAAGATTTTTGAGTTTTAAAAAGAGAGTTTTGAGGTTAAAACCTCGTTTTCAATATTATTCTAAAGCAAACTACAGTCACCAAATTCTATTAGCGTAGCTAAGAGGGTTTGTAGTTTGTTTAAAAAACTATCCAGATATTTTTAGTGTAAACCACCCCAACAGATGGTTTGACTATAGAACTTCCCTTTTCGATATAAAATCTAAAGCGAACTACAGTCACCTAATTCCATGAGCGTAGCCAAGAGGTGTTACAAATTTCTACCAGTCCCTTGGCTTCATTAGTAAGGTGCAGTGAATAGCAGATTTGATTTTTGAACTAACATTTTTTAATAGCAGGAAAATGCACTGTAGATACCTCAGAATATGCATTGTTTTGTTGTTTTAAATACCGGAAATAGTGCATGGCACTCTCCCAGACCTCTGGATGGCAAGAGCGGGGTGTCTACAGTCTTTCATTTAACTCCATAAGAACCTATTCTAGAGTACAATAAACGATTTCCGAAAAACTGAAGGGTCGGAATGTAATAAATATTAATTACGTACGTGTACATACAAACACTAAAAAATAAATAAATAATAATCATAACCCTACCCTAACCCTAACCCCCGAGTCAAAACGGAGTTTTACTATCACTTAGGACCGACTGACCCTGCTCACATGTATGTATGTATGTATTTTTCTATATAATTCTCTTCATGGCTCAACCATTCCTGACACCAAGAAGTCATGGAAAGATCACTCTTTTATTTCTGCAAGTTGAACAAACTAGAGTTACCCCACGTAACCTTAGCGGCGAAAAAAAAGAGGGGGGAGGGAAGAGCAAGTAGTATTCACCCGTCACTAAATAGCAGGGCCGGACTTAACCATTGTTGGGCCCTATGCGAGTTTGGGTTAGGGTTACGGATAATAAGTGAAAATTAAGAGTTTGTATAAGAAAATAAATTCGTCTTTGCATTTTATTCATTCTTTACAGAATTACTTTACGAGCCTTGCGTGTAGCGAAGTCATACAGTATATCATAAAAATTATATTTCCTACATAGATCACGCTCAGTAGCAAGTAAGTACCGCCACTCCAGCCACAGATCTCTGGTGACCCTCCAAAGTACTGTGTAAGAACCGCCACTCCAGCCACAGGTCTCTGGTGACCCTCCACAATACTGTGTAACTACCACCACTCCAGCCACAGGTCTCTGGTGACCCTCCACAATACTGTGTAAGGACCGCCACTCCAGCCACAGGTCTCTGGTGACCCTCCAAAGTACTGTGTAAGAACCGCCACTCCAGCCACAGGTCTCTGGTGACCCTCCACAATACTGTGTAACTACCACCACTCCAGCCACAGGTCTCTGGTGACCCTCCACAATACTGTGTAAGGACCGCCACTCCAGCCACAGGTCTCTGGTGACCCTCCACAGTACTGTGTAAGGACCGCCATTCCAGCCACAGGTCTCTGGTGGCCTCCACACTACTGTATAAGTACCGCCACTCCAGCCAGAGGTCTCTGGTGACCCTACACAATACTGTGTAAGTAGCGCCACTCCAGCCACAGGTCTCTGGTGGCCTCCACAATAATGTGTAAGTACCGCCACTCCAGCCGCAGGTCTCTGGTGACCCTCCACAGTACTGTGTAAGGACCGCCACTCCAGCCAGAGGTCTCTGGTGACCCTCCACAGTACTGTGTAAGGACCGCCCCTCCAGCTACAGGTCTCTGGTGGCCTCCACACTACTGTGTAAGTACCGCCACTCCAGCCAGAGGTCTCTGGTGGCCTCCACACTACTGTGTAAGTACCGCCACTCCAGCCAGAGGTCTCTGGTGACGACTCCCTTGTGAAACGGCGTGGCGGACTTGCTGGACTGGGTTGACAGGTCTCTCTCAGTCTCACCCGGGATGAGATTTTAAAACAAAGCTAAAAGCTCACCCAAGTTAACCCAACCAAGGCCATATTCGCTACCCGTTGTTCGCCTAACCAAATTTTAAATCAAAATGATATTGTGCCAGGACTGTATTTAAGTGAGACCCCGGGACAGGATTTTTGTGGAGTCCCCTACACTTTTTGGAAAGCGTGACTAAAACTCCAGTTCTATACAACTCCTATCTAGTAGCATGCCAGAGTTTGGAAAAAATGTAAATTTAATCTCATTTTCCTTCTTTTTGAAAAAAATATTTAGTATGAGTATTCAGAAAAAAATTATGTTTTAGAGTTTGAGGAAGTAAAATCTGGATTGAAGCATTACCGTAAATCCGGAGCTGCATTTATATAGTACGTGCACGCAACAAGCGAACTCTTCTTAACCATGATAGTTAAAATAAATTATTGACGGTAATATGAAATGTAAGATCTCTACATATAATGTCGGAAATTTTTGGATTTCTGTGTGGGCCCAGGGCATCAAACCCCAACTTCACCGCCCTCACCCAAATCCGACCCCTTGTAGTACACTCCTTATATTTATTTTCTAAAAACGCTCTGAAGCCATTTCCAACGTTTGCTCTTCTTCTACATGCCACTAACTTTTTGGTTTGAATATTTTGATAATGATAAACCATGGACATTGTTTTTCAAGTCCATTCACACTTTCCTCAAATGCCTTGATATGGATTTCAGAGTATCAGCATCAATTTTATTGTTAGAAACTGACTAAGAAAGAGAAACCAACTCTCTTTTACCATAAATTTAGTTTTGCCATGAGAGAATGTAATAAATCTTGTACGCGAAGCAAATCTCATTGCCTTGTAACGATACGTTGAGGTAAATTTCAATCAGAATCTATCTGCTAAGTTTGCAAAACAATATCCAGTCTTACAAATTCTCAACTAAAAATCACTAAGAAAACATTGAAGCAAATTTGCAATTTTAAATTATCGATTTAGAATTTTTTCTCTTGATAGAAAGTGATCGGTATGAAAAAGAAGCTGGGTATGATTACTTCCCTTTTTTTCACATATTTACGAACAAGAGGATATTAAAAACAAAACAGCCAATGCGTTGCATCGCGTACTGTTCCCGTGACATTTGTCCTCACTTTGGAAACACTGCTGTAGAGTATTGGATACGAAACTGACACATTTATATTTGTGTATATGTCATAAAAGAGAATAAAAACAAATAAAACAAACTGACATTTTAAATTTCTTTAAAGTATTTGAATTCGTCTTAAAGGGTTTTAACGATGATACTGCCGAGCTGAAAGTATTTTTTGACCCGTTGTATTTCTTAAAGAATTTCATTTGAATTTTACTTTCCAAAATCCTTGTAGTGGAGGCTGTGAAGAAATGTTTATTTTAAACAAAATTCGAGCGACAAGAACACTTTTGGGGGTAAATTTCATTCAATTTATTTTTCTTTTGTGTATTTGAGTAGCCATGTGACATTTTGTAAATGGCTTGTAATTCTTAATTTGATTCGAAAGGTTAGAAGTTACTTTTCTCGCCTAATCGTAAGACTATTTCCTCTTTGGAACTAAATTAAAAAGTATTACAATCACTCTGCATTATAAGATCTTTAACTACACCAATAACGCCTACAATATTTGCTCGGTTGTCGTATCCTTCAACACAACAATTTTATTTAACCCTTTTATAAAGCTTTCCCAGTATTTTGTTATCGAAATGTTCGCCACTAAAGTGTTTGATGTAGGACAATAACCAGATATTTGTGAAGCTTGATAACAATGTCTAGGGAATTGGAGCGAAAAAGAAATTTGGCATCTTTTGTCATCCAGGGTGCTGAGGGCTTTGCACTGGGATTTTGTGCCTCCTCATGTGGCTGAGGGCTTTGCACTGGGGTTTTGTGCCTCCTCATGTGGCTGAGGGCTTTGCACTGGGGTTTTGTGTCTCCTCATGTGGCTGAGGGCTTTGCACTGGGATTTTGTGCCTCCTCATGTGGCTGAGGGCTTTGCACTGGGGTTTTGTGCCTCCTCATGTGGCTGAGGGCTTTGCACTGGGGTTTTGTGCCTCCTCATGTGGCTGAGGGCTTTACACTGGGGTTTTGTGCCTCCTCATGTGGCTGAGGGCTTTGCACTGGGGTTTTGTGCCTCCTCATGTGGCTGAGGGCTTTGCACTGGGGTTTTGTGCCTCCTCATGGGGCTGAGGGCTTTGCACTGGGGTTTTGTGATTCCTCATGTGGCTTAGGGCTTTGCACTATGGTTTTGTGCCTCCTCATGTGGCTGAGGGCTTTGCACTGGGGTTTTGTGCCTCCTCATTTGGCTGAGTGCTTTGCACTGGGTTTTTTTTGCCTCCTCATGTGGCTGAGGGCTTTGCACTGGGGTTTTGTGCCTCCTCATGGGGCTGAGGGCTTTGCACTGGGGTTTTGTGATTCCTCATGTGGCTTAGGGCTTTGCACTGGGGTTTTGTGCCTCGTCATGTGGCTGGTGAGACCTGGAATGTTCGGCTGCACACAGGGCAGGTTATTCCAGCTGGAGCTTGTGTCATTGGCCTTGCTTTTCTTCTCTGGCGCTTTTCTTCTGCCAGCGCTGTTCTCTTTTCCTCAGGAATTTTTGCGCCAGTTTTCACAGCTCAGTTATGTGCATCTATCTTCCATGTGGTTGGGTCAATGCTGAAGGCATTTCAGAAAAGCTTTGAGGGTGTCCCTAAAGCGTTTTCTTTGTTTACCGCGTGAGCGCTTTCCTTCCCTTAATTGGCAATACAGGAGTCGTTTAGGGATTCGGTGGTCTTCCATTCTGCAGATGTGCCCCGTCCATCGCAGCTGGGACTGCATCAGGATTGTGTGGATGCTTTACAGACCCACTATTCGAAGGACTTCAGTTTTTTTTTTTTTGTTTTTTTTTTTTGCCATTTGTATTTGGACGTTTCAGAGGCATAGAGCAATTCACCGAGTACATCGGAAGTCAACGAGAGATTATGGCTCTACCTATTGGCCTATTTCCTCTTACAAACTTTTTCACGCGGGCGCCACAATGAGGGCAGGAAAAACTCTATATACCAGATAAATTAATTTGATTAAACATGAAACAAGATTAAATTGGCAATGGTTCGTTTTCTTTAAAAGTAGTAGTGTGCGTGAGTGATCAAAGGACACCGTGCAGTATGTGTGACTGTGTGAGTGATCGTAGAATGCCGTGCAGTCGGTGTGAGTGATCGCAGGAAAAAAGGAGGTAACTCAACGAAGGTAAACAGGAAAAGATGAAGGATTGTATATTATAATAAAAAAAACACAAAAGGCGACAGTCAAGCCTTGGGTTCACATACTGAGTCTAGTTCTACCACTACTTTTAACTTCGTGCTAGTTCATACTGAGTCTAGTTCTACCACTACTTTTAACTTCGTGCTACTTCATACTGAGTCTAGTTCTACCACTTCTTTTAACTTCGTGCTAGTTCATACTGAGTCTAGTTCTACCACTTCTTTTAACTTCGTGCTACTTCATACTGAGTCTAGTTCTACCACTTCTTTTAACTTCGTGCTAGTTCATACTGAGTCTAGTTCTACCACTACTTTTAACTTCGTGCTACTTCATACTGAGTCTAGTTCTACCACTACTTTTAACTTCGTGCTAGTTCATACTGAGTCTAGTTCTACCACTTCTTTTAACTTCGTGCTACTTCATACTGAGTCTAGTTCTACCACTTCTTTTAACTTCGTGCTAGTTCATACTGAGTCTAGTTCTACCACTACTTTTAACTTCGTGCTAGTTCATACTGAGTCTAGTTCTACCACTAATTTTAACTTCGTGCTAGTTCATACTGAGTCTAGTTCTACAAATACTTCCTACAAACCTTAACGCAAAAAATATATTAGACCGGGCCGCCGCTACCTATTGTGCAACGCGTGCATTGCAAGCAGGCAGCCGACTTTAGGGGGCGGCCAAATCATTATTCCAAGGTTACTTTTAAAAAAAAGTTAAATAAAAAAAAGTACTTAAATATTTTATATAAATTCTAATTATTCCATTATTCTTTGAAAATATAAACGATATTCGTACTCAAGAAATTATTTCGAAAACTAGAACAAAAAAAAAATAGAGCAGTGTACGAGGGATTCCCACGGGTTTTTCCATATGCGCCTACTCATTTCTGGCTATAAATTTGCGGGTTGTTTGTAATATTTGTTTTGAGTCGAATAGCCCGCACTGTAAGTAGATCTATTACCGGTAATTAAATAGTTCTACTAATCCCTCCAGAGTCTAGTTCATCATTTATTTTCACTTGGGGGGGGGGGGTGCTTATTCCTCACATGTGGACTGGGGACGGTGCAACGTCCTGACAAAAAGGTGTGTGTGTTTTCTTGGTGGCGGTAAGAAGAGGTTAAGCGATTGATTGGTGGTTATGCAGTGACGATGATAGAATTATCGTGCTTAGTGCAAATGTGAGACGATCTTAAGACATGAAGAGTAAAGACTTTTTTGTTGTGAGCTAGATTTTATTTAAATATCAGTTTATTTCATGACTATTAGATCTATATCAGTTTATTTCATGACTATTAGATCTATATCAGTTTATTTCATGACTATTAGATCTCTATTTCATCTCTAGTTCAATCGTGAATAATAACAATTCTATTGTGTTTTTGTTCACAAAGAATTTCAAGTTCAAGTTATTTAAAGTTTATTTATTAAAAAATATAAAACGCCTACATTGATTCAGTTGTAGCCTACTAGCTGTCTTGAGCTAGAAGCCAACAACCGACCAACAACAGGGGGGAGGGGAGGCGAAAAAATGTTCCGACCCCTTGCCAACTTGAGGAAGAACTTTTTAAAATGCTTAACAATGATGTTGGCAACACAATTTTCCAAAAAAACAACAACAACGTTTTAGTGAAATGTCATGACGTTAATTTGTTTTCTATACACAGTGTTCAATTCAAGAAGGCGAAATGAAAAATAAAACCTAAAAACTGTGACTAAGTTTCTTTTCTTTTTTATTACATTCTAGAAAAAACCCGAATAACTCACGGACTTTACCCTAGGAGCCTACATCGCTCCTCTGGGCTCCAGCTTCTAAAGGGGGCTCGAACGGAAATGTTGTTATCTAGGGAGTCGCCACCCGGGGATGTAAGAAACACTGCCTTACTATGTTTTATTACAAGTCATTGTTTAAGTGACTAGTACTTTGGATTATTTACTTTGTATTAAATTCAAGAAACATATTTAGCGCTGAGTAGCTTCATTTGTTGGATAAATCGTAGGCAACTCTGAATCCATGTCAGATGATTGTGGATACAATGCACATCTCTCCAAAATACAATCGTGATCATTATTATGAAAGTGTACGGAACGTTGAAAATGTTTCACCGTCAAATGGCTTTTGTGTTTCGTGCTTTTTGTTTTGGATTGTGTTTTAACGTACACTAACAAACAAGTGAACCCACGTCCAGACCATGTAGAGCCTAACACTGTTGAGCTGTCAAAGTGATCCAGAAGTGTCTATAGATCATTTCCGCTGTTCATTGTACTATACCCGCCGCAAGCTCATCAATTATAATCGTCGCAAATACAGGAGCATAAGTCGACAAAACGAGATTAGGTTTGAGTGTTTATGACAAAAGTCAAGATGTCAGATTTCTCTAGGCACGTATATCCGAAATTGTTCTTAATGCATGGTTCATGGTTGTACTTTAGGCATACATCAACGGTGCGAAAAAATGGAATGGTCTACAAAAAAATGGATTTAAATCAAAGGTCATATTGGAACACTGTCCAGCTCAGTCTTAATAGATTTTTTTTTTTAGAAAAAATAATGGGGGGGGGGGCGGCATTTTTAATTTCGCATGCAGGCGGCCACAACCCTCGCGGCGGCCGTGATTAGAAATACCCTCTGCAACTATTGTTAGCGAATTCTGGACTTTTCATAGTTTAAAATTTATGTAACATTACCAGTACACACCGGCTTGTTTATTGTGGCCTAAACACCCTTTTTTTTTTAGTTTTAATAAACGGGCCGCATTTTAATGATCATAAAAACCTCTTTAGTCCGTGAATTAGTGTAGCTGTATTACTGAAATTTTACGGCCCGCTCTCTCTTTCATTCTCTCTCTCTTTCATTCTTTCTCTTTTTCATTCTCTCTCTCTCTTTTTCATTCTCTCTCTCTTTCATTCTCTCTCTCTTATGAACCCTCATTTTGTTCATTTGCGCATTGTAATTTGATTTGATTTGGAAAGACCCGCGTCATAATGCGCCCCGACTCCGACACATACACGCTCTCTTATTTTGGGACCGTTAATTTTAGTAGCACTTTGACTTATCCGCTCCCTCCCCCTTCTCTCCCATCCCCCACCACCAACAAAAAGTTAGTCCTTGGTACGTATTCCCATGTCTACATTTCTCTCTTGGTCTAGCGTGCTCTCTAAATATAAAGAAATTTCAATTCGGTTTTATTAATGGTAATAATTTATTTGATCCCTTTTAAATGTAGTGAAATGACAATAGATCTAGATTTATCTTTTAAATGTAGTGAAATGACAATAGATCTAGATTTATCTTTTAAATGTAGTGAAATGACAATAGATCTAGATTTATCTTTTAAATGTACCGAAATGACAATAGATCTAGATTTATCTTTTAAATGTAGTGAAATGACAATAGATCTAGATTTATCTTTTAAATGTAGTGAAATGATAATAGATCTAGATTTATTTTTAAATGTAGTGAAATGACAATAGATCTAGATTTATCTTTTAAATGTACCGAAATGACAATAGATCTAGATATATATTATGTGTGTGTATACGTAATTTATTATTATTTCATTCTGATCCTTCATTTCGGAAGACGTTTATTGTACCCTAGAATAGGTTCTTACGGGAGTTAGTGTAAAAAAATGTAAACACCCCGCTCCTTGCCAGCTAGGAAGTCTGTGGGCGGAGCCCCGCGGCCAAGCACTATTTCCGATATTTAGAACAAAAAAATGCATGTTCTGAGGATTTTTTTCGGGGAGGGTTTTGGAATCCCCCCCCCCCGACCTCCCCCCCCCCCGGGCGGAAAAAAATTATATATATATGTGTGTTTGTGTGTGTACATAATTAATCTTTATTACATTCTGACCCTTTCGGAAGACGTTTATTGTTTATTGTAGACTCCCCGCCCTTGCTAGCAAGGGGGTCTGGGAGAGTTCGCAGCGCTCCCCAGCGCGGGGCGAAGCCCCGCCGCCGAGTACTATTTCTGGTATTGAAAGCCAACAAAACGCATATTCTGAGGTATCTACAGTGCATTATCTTGCTATTAAAAAGTTTTATTTCAAAAACCTAATGTGCTATTCTTACTGACTTAGACCCTCTCGCACCGTTCGGCGCATTTTCCGGCAAGCTGTTTCCGCAACTCTTATTTTGCGTAATTCAATTTGTCGGGAAACATGTCCCGCAAAACCTCATGCGACGCTCTGTCACAACCTTACTAAGGATTCGCCTCCCAGTTCGGCATATGATTTCTTTGATTTAGACCCGATCTCTATGACTGACTCCTAAAATCTGTCTTAGCCATCTTTGTTGAGACACATTTAATGATTTTCAATTTCGGCAGAAGACTATTCACACTTAATTAATGGAGCCCAAGCCACTGGTAGAAATTTGTAACCTTTCTTGACTACGCTCTTGGAATTACATGCCTGTATTTCGCTTTAGATTTTATATCGAAAAGGAAAGTTTTTTTCGTCCAATCATCTGTTGAGGGGTTTTAAACTAAAAAATCTCTGGTTTTTTTTGTTTTGTTTTGCTCCCTCTGTTTTTTTTTTTTGTTTTGTTTTGCTTTTAATTCAAAACCCCATTTAGCTACGATCATAGAATTTGGTGACTGTAGTTTGCTTTAAAAAAATATTGAAGAGAGGTTTTCAACTCTAAACGCTCTGTAGGGGAATTTTAAACTCAAAACCATCTGGAGGGGGTTTAATCTTTAAAGAAAAAGCCATCTGGAGGAGGGGGATTTAAACTCAAAACCCCTTTGGCTACGCTCATAGATTTTATAGTGTGTAATTTGCTTTTTTTTTATTTTGAAGAGATACTTTTTAGCTTCAAACCCCAAATGGAAAAGGGGGGGGGGTTAAACTCAAAACCCCTTTGGCTACACTCATAGAATTTTAAGTGTGTAATTTGCTTTTTTATATTGAAGATTGGGTTTATCGTAAATTTTGGATGGGGTTTTAAAATCAAAATCTTCCTTAACTGTGCTGTTGGAATTTGGGGATTGTTGTTTGCATTTTTTTTGTTTTGTTTTATAGAAGAGGGGGATTTAACTGCAAAAACCTCTGGTAGGGGGTTTAAAATTCAAAACCCCCTGTAGGGGGTTTTAAGCTCAAAGCCCCATGGTAGAGGGATTTGTATCTCAAAACCCCCTGATAGGGGTTTTTTAAATCTCAAAACCCCCTGATAGGGGGATTTAAACTCAAAACCCCCTGGTAGAGGGTTTTTAACTCAAAACTGCCTCGGCCGTGCTGTGGTAAGTGATGATTTAGTATTAAAATCTCACCTAAAATAAACAAAATGAAAGCAAAAATCAGTCACTTAATTACGTCCTCCCCCCCTGCGGGGCGGGGGGGGGGGTATTTCATTTCGGGGGTATCTACAGTGCATTATCCTGCTATTAAAAAAAATTTGAGTTAAAAAACCAAATCAGCTATTCACTGCACTTTATCAATGGAGCCCAGCGACTGGTACAAATTCGTAACTTTTTGAGGCTACGCTCATGGAATTTGGTGACTGTAGTTTGCTTTAGATTTTATACTGAAAAGGGAAGTTTTATCGTCAAAACCATCTGTTGGGAGGGGGTTAAACTAAAGAATATCTGGAGAATATGGGGACTGTAGTTTGCTTTAGAATAATATTGAAGAGGGTTTTTTTAACCTCAAAGCTATCTGTAGGGGGGGAAGGTTAAATTCAAAACCATCTGGAGGTGGTTTTAACTTAAAGCCCTCTAGATGGGGTAGATGTTAAACTCTTGGCTACGCTCATAGAATTTTGTGTGTGTAGTTTGCTTTAATTTTATATTGAAGATGTGGTTTTTAGCTTCAAACCCCGCTGAAGGGGGTTTTAAACTCAAAACCCTCTGGAGGGGGTTTTAACTAAAAACTCTCTGGAAGTTTTTTTTTATTCTGCATAATACGATCGTAATTTGCACCTCCCTGCTAAACAGATTTTGTAAAGAAATGAAATCCAGTTTTCTGCTGAACTCGCTAGATGACAAAAGACCTTTAGTATAATAGAAGAGGTGAGTGACAACTCAAGAGACTAGCTTTATTCTTGCATGAAAGTCCAACTGCCCTCCAAATGTTTTTAGCATGCATTAAAGATCTTCGGGGCTCGCAAAGACCTTCCTTCAGGGAACAGTATCAGGAAAAAGAAGAAGAGGCAGACAGAGAACGCGATGGGAGGACAACATAAAAGAATGGACGGGCCTGCCATTGAAAGAGCTTCTAAACAAGGCAAAAGACAGGGAGGAATGGAGAGTCTTGTTTGGTACCCCAACGGTCCAACAGACTAAGGGATAGGTAAAGGTAAATGTTGCTGGTTCTGTGAATGACTAGAATACTCGCGTCAAATCTTCAGCTGAAATGACTTCTGAGCTTTACAGCAAGAGTGAGCACCGCAACAGAAATCAATCAATAGACATTATGTAGAAAGCTTAAGTTAGAAGATCGCCTGCTTTAGATCACGAGACTCACAACTTACTCTCACACTGCGCGCGCCCACACAACATCACGTGATTCCAGACGTCATCACGTGACTGGCCTAACCGAGAGACTATGGTTAGATAACTACTGATGAGTTCAGTTATAGACCTTAGATAACTTTGAAAGGTGTATATTACTACTCAACAGAGTTATTTCTCTTCAAAAACTGTAGTGTTCCCCAGCGTTACTGACTAGATGGTAAAACAAAGGTGAGTGCTGGATTTTTATTCAATTTCAAAATCTCAAAACTAAAATATTTCTAATGTCTTTACATGTATAGGCCTATAGTTTACTCTATTAACAAGGGTGAGTGGTATTGTGTGAAACTTCCAATCATTAGGCCTACCAGATTCTATTTCGCTGTAATTCTGTAAGTTTTCTTTAAAACAAATTTCTTATATCACACACGCTCTACTTTCTTTTCTTTTTCATTTCTTTCATTTTTCCTTGTATATGGACAAGTCATTAGATCCTGTCTTCCTTTTCATCATTTTTTTTTAAAAGCTTTTTTTTACAACTTTATTTTTGTTTCAATCTCTCTATTATACAGTCACAGTAATTAATGTAACAGCATAGTATTAAATCGTATGTAATCAATGTACATCGACTAGATATTACATCCTGCCTTCAATCGAGCACTATTTATTTTTTAACCTTCTTTCATCTCTTTCTATTTTTGAAATTGATTGTGCACCAAATATTGCAGACGACCTGTACTATTAATGTAGACCACAGGTTCCTTCCCATGAGCTGTACGTCATCAAGCTGGGACTGGAATTTCCCATTTAATTTTTTTTTCTTTTTTGAGATGACCAGTATAGACGTAGATGTAATAAGTTGTTTGGTGTGAATGGAGACGAGAGAATTCAAAGTGTTCAGTGCTGCTTAAACACATAAATGCATATGTATACAATAATCCCTTTATACAGACACATTTCTAGTGACTACATCTTGACCTATAGATCTAGCTATACAGTATACAAGCACTCCTATCGCCATATATCTAGCTATACAGTATACAAGCACTCCTATCGCCATATATCTAGCTATACAGTATACAAGCACTCCTATCGCCATATATCTAGCTATGCATTATAATACTTCAATAGCCATATATCTAGCTAAACATGATTACAATTGAGATTCAACTTAAACATGTCACTAATTGATCTTTTGTCCTACAACTTGATGGGCTTCATTCATAAAGTAAATAGCAGAGTTGATTATTGACAGTTTTTTGTTAGAATAATAGCAAGATATTGTTAAAGTAGTGTGTCAAAGTAATGTGTTTAAGTAGTGTGTCAAAGTAATGTGTCAAAGTAATAATGTCCATTTTGCGTCTTTCGTTTCTCCGCTCGCCACACAGAAACTAATTGTTACAGAAACTAATTGTTACAGGAACTAATGGCAACTCAATGTATGACTAAACTAGAAACATTTCTATAGACTACATGTTTATTGCATCATTCACTCAAATAGAAACAATTTGACCTTCTAACATGCTATAACTTAACTATAGTCTGTCATGAATGGTCCTTCATGCATGCCACTAAGACCAGATGGTATAATGTGTTTCATCATTACCCTTACATATATTTTCTACAGACACCTAAGAAAATGCATTATTGAAGTTCTGAACAACATTTTTAAAAAAGGCTAGTCGCCGAGGCCACGTCACAGAGCTTGCATGGAGAACGCGACGTGTTGGTGACGTGACGTTAGGCGCCAGGAGTTAGGTCGTGTCGATGTTTAAGAAAACTATTACATTTTGTAATAATCATTTTTCTATATGCGAAAAAAAGACATGTATTTAAGAAGAACTAAAAATATTTTTTACCTTAAACAAAATTAATTTAAAAGGTTTTAAATATTATAAAATAGTGCTAACTATAACAAATGAGATTCATACCAGAAACGAGATGAATGCACGATGAATGAAGCTATCCCACTCTAACATCACTTAGCTCGGCACGGGATAGAGCACTCACAGGAAAAGAACAACAGTACCGTCACCTGTACTTCCAAGCCCAGCACGCTGGTATCCCATTTCAGATACCCGACTTGACATACAGCCCCCCCCCCCTTTTCATGACAGGCTAGAAGGGGAGATCAACCATCTTCAAAAAGAAATAAAATACCTTAGTTAATTGTAATTGTGGAACTCCCCCCGCCCCTTTTATTGCCTAAAGCAGTGATGCCCAACATAAATCGACCTGCGGGCCATTTTAATTTCCGACACTGGTGTCGCGGGCCACATAAAAAAAGGACCAAAAACTAAATGAAATTAACCTGAAACTATTTGATTAGAAACCCGTGGATCTAGCACTTACATTCATTAATGTGATATTAGTATCTTTTTTTTTTTCATGCGTCTGAAAACGGCTTCATTTCTGTACTAAAAACAGTTTACCAACGACTCATATTCTTGACTCTTTTTGATAAATATTAACATTAATCTTTCAATCTCTAGACGTAGTTTAACAATCTTTTTATTCAAATGGCGTCAAATTTGTTTTATATTAGCGTTAAAAAAACAACAACAGCCAGACTTTATTTACAAGTCAAAAATACTACCTATTATCACGTTCTTCCAAAAAAGTAAATTTTATTTTTGATAAATTCTACATTAAGAGTCTCATAAACGCACAAATGTAGGTCATGGTACCAATCAATCGGAGTAAAATTGATGGCCCTAACGTAGGTAAAGAGACATTTTTAAACCTTTTCTTGGGAGGGGGGGGGGTAGCGGATTTTATATACTTTGTGCCGACATTTCGGCGGGCCGGATGGAACCACGTCCGGCCCGCGGGCCGTATTTTGGGCATCACTGGCCTAAAGCATAAAATATATACATATCAGCTATTTTCCTTCTGTTCTGTACGATTATTCTGCATTACTTAAGCATTTATTATTATTTTTTTGTGAAAAAAAAATAATTCTATAGATTTTTTTCTACAATTGTTTTACTTTAAGTTTTGCTTGTAAAATTCCATTGAAAGAATTGCAACACATATTTCAATGTCATAATAGAAAATAGAGAAAATGAGCAGAAAGAATAACAAACTTATACACACACAAAATGCAAAGTACCTTCATAAAGTCTTAATGATTAATATAAAAATCCTCATAACAAAATCAAGTGCTCCAGCAGTCTAGAAAAACCGTCGCTCACGTGTAGTCGTTTTCCTTTGCACTCTTTGGGTAAAACAATTGGCCAATTATTGGCTTAGAACAAAGTCCTTGCAGTGTAACATCTCAAATGGTTATATTCAGACATTTAATATTGCAGTTTGCGCATCTTGGAACATTGAAACAAATTTTTGTTATGCTTCAGATTCATTCTGGGTTGTTGTTTTTTTTCGAAACTTCTTTAGTTTCATCTACAATCATATGATGCTAAGTCTCAAAGTTACAGGGTAAAGCATAGTAAAATGCCTCACTTTTCCAGGATCAACCTGAAATCCTTACTTTAATGTTTTAAAGAAAGTTTCATCTAATCCATTTTCAGACCTAAAAGTCGGAGCAGTAAAGTCTAAATATAAATGTAAATATTTTAAAGTTCGGATTTATAGTGTAATAATTTAGTATCAAAATAAAATTACATTGCATCATTTCTGAGTACATCTGAACTAAATCTAAGTCAATTGTTTATTGAAGTTTAAGCATATTATTATCTGGCCAAAATATATTTTCTGGTCAATTTAGGGCCTAGATATGTGGAATATGTTTTAATAGTGTGGTTAAAGCTGCAGGTATTTCACAGGAATAATAAACAAAAAAGTGCGGTGACATGCACAGGGAACTTTTTTTTTTAAAGGCAGCACGGAAAGAAAATATTTGTTTGAATTGTCTAGTAGTTTGTGTAGTGGTGAGCTCTCTGTATACACAGGCAGCTATGTACAGGCAGCTATGTACAGGCAGCTATGTACAGGCAGCTGTGTACAGGCAGCTATGTACAGGCAGCACAGGCAGCTATGTTGAATTTCTCCCTCCCTCCCCCCAAAAAAAAAGTTTCAAAGAATCTATTTTTCTTTTTAATGGCCCTCGTATGATGTAACGTCTATATTACCTATGTCTTTCTGTATGTCACCAATTACAATCAGATTTTTTTTTTAAATATGAAAAGATATTGAATATTTGAATTTTTCTTTTCATAATACAAATAAATACATGTACTATAAACAGTAATCTCATCATCGAAAATAGGCTGCTCATTGTTTGTAATAAAATACCAAAAGATTATCTAAAAATCTTCTCATATATCACATTTTAGTTTTCTTGCCAACAGTTCTAAAAGTCTCTGTATAGATTATCGGTTATTCAGTTTGTTTTAAAGTTAATAGTAACGCTAAATGATTCTTTGAAGCTCTATTACTTACGATAATGACAAAAAAATCGCTTGAATATTCCTTGCCAATTGGCGGATTCGATGGGGGCCGCCTCTGAGTTTGTGTGATAACCTTTTTTTTTAAAATCGATTTTGAAAAGGTAGAACGGACACCATCTCCCAGGTACTCCCCTCCCCCCCCCCCTTTCGAGACGCATGCTTACTCTTCGGACATCGAATTATTAATAATTAATTACAAAATAATTTATGCCATTTCGCACTATTTTAAAAAAAGTATTTTGTATAGTACAATTTGTTTTTGTGAATGTGTACATGCGACTGCTAACCCCGACAAATACACGACAAATACACGACAATTACACGACAAATACGCGGATACTCTGTTACAGACGAATTTGTTTCAAAACTTAAGCTTTAAAAATACAAAATAGCCTTCCTGTGACCAGATCTAGAAGTAGACTGGAATGAATTAATAACAAGTCTTAATCATGAGATAAACTAAAGAATTCAAATGGGCCACTTGTCCCATGAATCACTTCCTGTCCAACTGTCCCAATTGCCTGATAAACCTTTTTTTTCCATCAAAGTTAACTAATAATGTTTGTGCACTTCTTAGCACAGCGGAATCTTGGTCTCTTCTTGTAGCCTTTATTGAGTTGACAACTTTGTGTCCTTGACATTGTTTAGTTGCTCAGGAAAACATCGCACGCTCGCTTTTCTTAATAGACGAGTTTGTGTGTTTCTTCGATAGTTCTAGAATCTAGACTAATCTAGACACAGTAGTTTCTTAATTACTTTTCAGCTTATTCGAAACTAGTCGTCCTTCTAGTTGAAGCTTTTCTTTGTCTCTGTTTACGAGGTTATCTACATGTGCACTCGGCTTGCCACAGCATCTAAGTATCTGTACTCTATAGTTACTAGATACTTTAGTAATAAAATCTAGAAGTCATAAGTATATACTTTTCCTGAAAACAGTATAATATTGTTGTAACTCTAGGTTAGGCACTCAACGAATAGGCATGCAACTCAACACAGTTTAACAGGAAATAATAGTTGTGTTTATTCACTAGGGTAAACACATAACATGATGATTCATCCTTCAGCTTCCTCAGAGTCTCACTACTAAGTATACCAGTCCTTTGCTACTTAACCCGAATGTGGACCAACGACAGCCTTCCCCGCTTCGCTCCAGGTCCCTACTACAACCTTCAGGCAGCACCAAAAGCTGGCTTCTTCTTAGTTTCCCAAACATTCAGACTCTTCACAATCCCTGATGCACTGTTATTCTCTCCGTTCTAGTGTCTTCCTGTTTACGTTCACTAGTGCGCTAGTGCGCACCTCAAGCACTGGTGCAAGGCAGGGTTACAACAATATAATAACTATTATTTTGAAGCATGAAGTGATCGAATAGATTTGATCATTTATGTTCTGATCTCGTGATTACCATTTCAGACAAGTACTGTAACTGAAAGTTTACAACAGTGATTCCCAAAGACCTCCAAGGGGTCTACGAAAGTGAAAAAATAAATTGGGGGTCTACGATAATAAATTTCATTTAAGCAGGTCGTGACTTTATTTTTTACATTCCATTAATGTAATTATTTCATACACTTATATATGATTTGTACCCGAGTTAATCCTTTAAATATTTATCCTGCTATTCAAACGAAAAATTTTTGTATTCAATTCCAATACTTATTTAAATAGTTTAATTTTCTCTACATGTAATTAATGTTTAGAAAAAAAATAAATGTAGACTACAGCGTTGATTATTTAAAATTGGGATTCATTCTTTCATTGTCAAACAATTGGTTGCCTAAGTTACTTTTTTATGACGATACGCTTACGCTGGAGGATCATCTGAGACAATGTCACCCAGACAAAAAATAGATAAAGATTTGAAAAACTTTAGAACACTCAAAGATAAAGTTCATAATAGACTCACAAAATCTGTGTTCGACATCATATAAAGAAGATGATGGTTTGTGAGCGTCTTACAAGATTTCTTTACTTATAGCAAAATACGAAAAACAGCAAAAGTCAAACATTGAATTTACCAGCCGTTTTACACAAACCTACATCTGTTATTATTGAAAGAATTTCTTAAAGCAACAATACAGTTCAAAGTCGCTTAGGTAGCATGAGTTATAAAATTAAAAACTTCTAATGTAAATCTTTGCAAACGACATCAATACAGTTTGTCCTGACAAGGTGTAGCGCTGTGTGCAGCAAACTGTCTAATGGTCGCCGTCTCCTTATATTTTCTTAGGGTTGACCCTCGAGACCTTTCCCATGTTTGGGTATAGTTGCAAGGCAGCAGAGGTTTGAATTCAGTTTTCATTCTGCTAGGAGGGTGGCAAGTCAAGACTAATGAGCCCTTCCTGCTCCAGTTACTCGCCTTCGCCCCTTCTCCTGTTAATGAAAACAGTTCCTCAGATTTAATATTTGAGCCACACGTGAAAGATCAAGAAATACACAAGAAACTGCTCTTTGCGAAACCTTTTACAATGATACTTAAGGCATATTAATTAAGTAATTAATTAATTAATATTTAATGTTGGAAAGACTACTTAATAGAACAACAAATTCGTATATGAAACATAATATCCTAAGTTGTGTAGTTTTAAATTACTTTTTCACTCTTCAACTCATTATGGTTAGAAATAAAAAAAAAATGTTGATGAATTTGCAAAAATGTGCAAGTTGAGCAGGGGTCTACCGAAAACCAGAAAACATGGCAATGGGTCTACGAGACAAAAAGTTTGGGAACCACTAGTTTACAGTGGCAGTAAGATACGTTTTATTCAGATCTTTCACTGCCATCAGGCTTTGGGCTGTTGTGTTGTCTACCGTCAAACTTTGAACTCGTAGACTCTTATGAGTTTAAAGTAGTATTATCTAATACTTTTTTTTTACAATTCTTTAAGGAACTTCCTACATATAGTAGAGATTTTCAAGACATCGTTTTATTTTTCTCTACATTTTCTGACATTCTGGAACTTTTTCGTTTTAAAGGCACCCCCCCCCCTCTCTTACAGCTATAGCCTCTATCTCCTCCAATACTTATTTATTATTCCCTCGTACTGACACCGACTCCCTCTGGTAAAATCCCAGAGATAAAGAACAAACCACAATTTAATTTAATTTGCATGTGACGTGGCCGGCCAATGAGAACTCCTATACATCAACTTGTTTCACCAGAAAGCAGCCACGTGGTCATTAGAAGATGATCTTCCCCTTATTGATCAGTCTTCTAGACATGATGCCCCACAAGTGTTGCTAGGTTTACATTGGGAAGTCAAACCAGGACTTGAACAAACTGTCACCGGCACGTAATTAGACACGTGAAAACTGGAGGCACGAGAGAGAATGTTCGCTGTGGGTTCAATCATTTTATATTAAAAAGTACATAACATCTGCTGTCACTGGCCGGCCTCTCTCATGATTTTATTGAGAGGTTTAAGTGTGAAGCTTGGGTTTTTAGTGTGAAGCTTGGATTTTATGTATGAAGTTTGGGTGTTGCTCAATAAATTGTCTTCGTAGCCTTTCTTCGGCATTGAGACCTGTGTATCTGAAATATATCGTAGTCCGGTCACTGAAAGATAAGCAATAGTTTGCTTTGGGTATGTCAGGAAGAGAGACCAGCCAGTTGAAGGTCTTCAATATTGGCCTGTGATTAACTCTACTGCTGTTGGGAGGTCTAGAAAACCAAAACCGCAATCCATGCAAATCCGCACACAAATAATAGGAACGTTTCTATAGAGCGCTACCAGAGCAATTGACGGGCGCAGAATTCGCGTTTCTTGCTCTATGAGGAAAGCTATGAGGGTTGTTCCTCTAGAAACAGATATGGTATGACAGGTGATACAGGGGCGTAGCCATCTATAAATAACTACTCTAATAATAGAGTTCCTTGTCCAGCAGTGAGTTGTAGAGGACTAAGTGGTCTTTACAATGTGATGACCTGTTGTGATTGTACTTTGGGAAACGGGAAAGAAACGTTGTCCTATATGGACACACCTTTGCCTGATAGATCTGTAAGCTTGAAAAGGTTGATTAAATGGTAAAAGTATGTCTATTCTGAAAGATTCTGGTTTGAGCGTGAGTTCATTGGTAAGGAAACTCTGGTCTCTAGAAGTTATAGGTTAAAAATTGTTGATGTTGTTGATCAGACGGTTAGAGACCACTCGATTGAATATAGTATTGGTAAATATGTGGTGGAGACGTGGAGACATCTTCTGGGGTCTCAATATCAATTGGCTCCTGGTAACACTTCTCCAACTTCGCCGGGTGTCTCCCAACACTCAGTAGCTTCTAGGCTTCTAGGGGTGACATGGGGACATCTGCAGAGAACAAGGTTCCACCTGCTTTAAGAGCAGAGGAAAACACCATTGAAAATGGACAAAAATCAGTTGCCAGAGAAACGCCCGTACAGCACTCGTATAAACTCAGAAGTAGAGGGAAAAGAAACTAAACGGGGGTGAATGTTGTGTAAATTTGCTTCTTGTTGTGTGTGTGTGAACTGATCTGTTCTTGTGCGTCAACATGTCTTGGTGTAAAGGTCAGCTTGTGTGTGTGTGTACTGTGTTATTGTAAACTATTTTGTCATTCTTGTACAATAAAGCCTAGGATCAACTCATCCGATCAAGTCATGTCATCCTGTAGTGTTTTATTAGATGACTACAGCTTGTTTCAGAGATCAAGGTGGCAGATTTCATTCTTGCAAATGTGTATGTTAGGGGCTGCACTGCAGTCAGTTTAATTGTGCAGTAACTAGGGAAATGTTTATGTTAGGGGCTGCACTGCAGTCAGTTTGATTGTGCAGTAACTGGGAAAATGTGTATGTTAGGGGCTGCAATGCAGTCAGTTTAATTGTGCATTAACCAAGGAAATGTGTATATTAGGGGCTGCACTGCAGTCAGTTTAATTGTGCAGTAACTAGGGAAATGTTTATGTTCGGGGCTGCACTGCAGTCAGTTTGATTGTGCAGTAACTGGGGAAATGTGTATGTTAGGGGCTGCACTGCAGTCAGTTTAATTGTGCAGTAACCAGGGAAATGTGTATGTTAGGGGCTGCACTGCAATCAATTTAAATGTGCAGTAACTAGGGAAATGTGTATGTTAGGGGCTGCACTATAGTCAGTTTGGTTGTGCAGTAACTGGGGAAAAGTGTATGTTAGGGCTGCACTATATCATTTTGGTTGTGCAGTAACTAGGGAAATGTGTATGTTAGGGGCTGCATTGCAGTCAGTTTAATTGTGCAGTAACTAAAGAAATGTTTATGTTAGGGGCTGCACTGCAGTCAGTTTGATTGTGCAGTAACTGGGGAAATGTGTATGTTAGGGGCTGCACTGCAGTCAGTTTGATTGTGCAGTAACTAGGGAAATGTGTATGTTAGGGGCTGCAGTGTAGTCAGTTTAAATGTGCAGTAACTAGGGAAATGTGTATGTTAGGGGCTGCACTGCAGTCAGTTTAATTGTGTAGTAACTGGGGAAATGTGTATGTTAGGGGCTGCACTGCAGTCAGTTTAATTGTGCAGTAACTAGAGAAATGTGTATGTTAGGGGCTGCACTGCAGTCAGTTTAATTGTGCAGTAACTAGGAAAATGTGTATGTTAGGGGCTGCACTATAGTCAGTTTGATTGTGCAGTAACTGGGGAAAAGTGTATGTTAGGGCTGCACTATATCAGTTTAATTGTACAGTAACTAGGGAAATGTGTATGTTAGGGGCTGCACTGCAGTCAGTTTAATTGTGCCGTAACTAGGGAAATGTGTATGTTAGGGGCTGCACTATAGTCAGTTTGGTTGTGCAGTAACTGGGGAAAAGTGTATGTTAGGGCTGCACTATATCAGATAAATTGTACAGTAACTAGGGAAATGTGTATGTTAGGGGCTGCACTGCAGTCAGTTTAATTGTGCCGTTACTAGGGAAATGTGTATGTTAGGGGCTGCACTGCAGTTAGTTTAATTGTGCAGTAACTAGGGAAATTTGTATGTTAGGGGCTGCACTGCAGTCAGTTTAATTGTGCCGTAACTAGGGAAATGTGTATGTTAGGGGCTGCACTGCAGTCAGTTTAATTGTGCTGTAACTAGGGAAATGTGTATGTTAGGGGCTACACTGCAGTCAGTTTAATGTGCAGTAACTGGGGAAATGTGTATGTTAGGGGCTGCACTGCAGTCAGTTTAATTGTGCATTAACCAGGGAAATGTGTATGTTAGGGGCTGCACTGCAGTCAGTTTGATTGTGCAGTAACTAGGGAAATGTGTATGTTAGGGGCTGCACTATAGTCAGTTTGGTTGTGCAGTAACTGGGGAAAAGTGTATGTTAGGGCTGCACTATATCAGTTTGGTTGTGCAGTAACTAGGGAAATGTGTATGTTAGGGGCTGCACCTTAGTCAGTTTGGTTGTGCAGTAACTGGGGAAAAGTGTATGTTAGGGCTGCACTATATCAGTTTAATTGTACAGTAACTAGGGAAATATGTATGTTAGGGGCTGCACTGCAGTCAGTTTAATTGTGCCGTAACTAGGGAAATGTGTATGTTAGGGGCTGAACTGCAGTCAGTTTAATTGTGCAGTAACTAGGGAAATTTGTATGTTAGGGGCTGCACTGCAGTCAGTTTAATTGTGCAGTAACTAGGGAAATGTGTATGTTAGGGGCTGCACTGCAGTCAGTTTAATTGTGCAGTAACTAGGGAAATTTGTATGTTAGGGGCTGCACTGCAGTCAGTTTGATTGTGCAGTAACTAGGGAAATGTGTATGTTAAGGGCTGCACTATAGTCAGTTTGATTGTGCAGTAATAAGGGAAATGTGTATGTTAGGGGCTGCACTATAGTCAGTTTGGTTGTGCAGTAACTGGGGAAAAGTGTATGTTAGGTCTGCACTATATTAGTTTGGTTGTGTAGTAACTAGGGAAATGTGTATGTTAGGGACTGCACTGCAATCAATTTAAATGTGCATTAACTAGGGAAATGTGTATGTTAGGGGCTGCACTATAGTCAGTTTGGTTGTGCAGTAACTAGGGAAAAGTGTATGTTAGGGCTGCACTATATCATTTTGGTTGTGCAGTAACTAGGGAAATGTGTATGTTAGGGGCTGCACTGCAATCAGTTTAATTGTGCAGTAACTAGAGAAATTTGTATGTTAGGGGTTGTGCAGTAACTAGGGAAATGAAAGAAGAAGAAAATGATGATTGTGTTGTGAATGATAGTGGATTGTGTTGTGAATGGAGTATTGGAAGATTGTCCTGAAGGTATGAGTCAGGGAAGTTTTACCTCAGCAATTAAGTGATACGTCTTTGAAAGATCTGTGGAAGCAACATTTAGATAATTGTGTAGAGAATAAAGAATAATTGGACGAGGAAGCGAAGCAGCTTTAAGGAAAACTAAAGGCACAATTTGTTTTGGCAAGGGTTAGACAGAGATGTGAGATCTTGTGTGTCAGAAAGCTAGAACGCTGGCTCGAAGCTTGGTCCAATGAATGTGATCTCCACTCCGTATTTTAAACTAGCTGTTGATATTGTTGTCCGTTACAGCTGATAGAAACATTTTTTTTACGTTGATTGATGACGCTACTAGATGGCCGGATACCGCTTCGTAATGTTAATACTAGGGGAAGGGCGCGGCGGCTGAGTGGTTAAGCGCTTGGCTTCCTGAGGTCCTGGGTTCGAATCTCGGTGAAGACTGGGATTTTGAGTATCGGGATTTTTGAGTTCACCCAACTTTAATGAGTACCTGACATTAGTTGAAAAAGGAAAGGCGGTTGGTCGTTATGCTGGCCGCATGACACCCTCGTTAACAGTGGGCCACAGAAACAGATGACCTTTACATCATCTGCACTATAGATTGTTTAGTTTCTAGGCTATAGATTGTTTTGTTTCTAGGCTATAGATTGTTTAGTTTCTAGGCTATAGATTGTTTATTTTCTAGGCTATAGATTGTTTATTTTCTAGGCTATAGATTGTTTAGTTTCTAGGCTATAGATTGTTTAGTTTCTAGGCTATAGATTGTTTATTTTCTAGGCTATAGATTGTTTTGTTCCTAGGCAATAGATTGTTTTGTTTCTAGGCTATAGATTGTTTAGTTTCCAGACTATAGATTGTTTAGTTTCCATGCTATAGATTGTTTAGTTTCCATGCTATAGATTGTTTTGTTTCTAGGCTATAGATTGTTTTGTTTCTAATCTATAGATTGTTTTGTTTCGAGGCTATAGATTGTTTTGTTTCGAGGCTATAGATTGTTTTGTTTCTAATCTATAGATTGTTTTGTTTCGAGGCTATAGATTGTTTTGTTTCGAGGCTATAGATTGTTTAGTTTCTATGCTATATATTGTTTTGTTTCTAGGCTATAGATTGTTTTGTTTCGAGGCTATAGATTGTTTTGTTTCGAGGCTATAGATTGTTTTGTTTCGAGGCTATAGATTGTTTTGTTTCGAGGCTATAGATTGTTTTGTTTCCAGGCTATAGATTGTTTTGTTTTGCCATGTTCTTACTTATAATAATATACTGTTATAAAATTAAACGTTAAAGTTAATACATTTCTTTGCCCAGCTAATTCTAGCATGAGCGCCCGCATTGGGGTGCAAGGGGTTCACTGGATTCTGAGTAGCAAAATTTTAGAATTTTGTTTTGTACCATCAGAATTATTAGAATCTAAGTAGCAACTGAACAAGTAGTGCTTCCACTGGTGACTCAAGTACAGTTGTAGTATACTAGCCTAGGTTTATTGTGAATTTATGGCTGACTATGTAGGTGCACCCCTCTGACTTCTGAGTAGCCAAATTTTAGCCATTTTTTTAAAACCTTTAAATCAATTACTTCTGCTAAGGAGCAAATTAGCATGTAGTGCTTTCACTGAAATACAGTTATAAAGAGAAGCTGTAATTGAACTAAACTAGAATGGGCTCATCTGTAGTTCATGTCCGATCATGTACTTTTTATTATAGGCTTGCAATTCAATATTCATTCGCCGTGAGGATTTGTTTTATATTTACACACTATTATAAACGTACAACGTGTACACGTGTCAATAGCCAGTTCACTTGTTAGTTTTTTGTTTTATTTGTTTCATGAAACAAGTCTTTACAATGAACTTAATATCGCATAGGTAGGGGGAGGCGATGGGGCACCAATTCTTTTCTTTACTATTCTCCGTAATAAAGAAGTTGAAGCTACGACTTTGAGCCATAGGTGGCACCCCCCCCCCTTGCGTTGAATTTGACCAGCCCGTGAACTCGAGTATCACTTCTATTTATATGTTTGTGATTTCCATCTAGAGAATTGATGCATACAAAACAATTGACCTAGAGTCAACATAGGCTATAGCTTGATTTTTTCCTATGGAGTCATTGATAGTGTTCAGTTGGATTTTTTCCTATGGAGTCATTGATAGTATTCAGTTGGATCTTTTCCTATGGAGTCATTGATAGTGTTCAGTTGGATCTTTTCCTATGGAGTCATTGATAGTGTTCAGTTGGATTTTTTCCTATGGAGTCATTGATAGTGTTCAGTTGGATTTTTTCCTATGGAGTCATTGATAGTGTTCAGTTGGATCTTTTCCTATGGAGTCATTGATAGTGTTCAGTTTGTCTCTATCTTTCTCTTTTTATTTCTTCTTTTTTTTTAGGTAAGTTTATTCTCCATTTTGCTTTCTCTACTTTTTCTAAGGTACTCTCATAGATACTCTAGTTTCATTGCTTAAAAACTATAAACCGGATTTTCCAAATGAAAAGAGTGTGTGTTTAAGTTAAAGAGATATTCTATGAATTTCGTCTGATTGATCTAGATCTATATCAGTATGTATCAGTATGTATCTAAATGTTCTGTGCTTCTTTTGGTTTTTAATGTAGTTTTTCTATATGTTTTCTTTTTGTCTATTCTACAGATGAAATGCTAGTTATAATTGATCAAGTAGAAGACTATAGTAATACAAGAGCGGGAATTTTATTCTAAACATGAACTGGACCCTAACAGGACACAACCAAAGGTCATCAGTGAGACACAACATTAGAGAAATATTACAGTCATTCAGAAAATGAACCTTCATTTGCCAATCACAGTCCTAAGGAGAACTACTAGACTGTGCATTGACTAGATACGTCCTATTATTCTTGAGAGAATGTCCACTAACTATGGCGTCACTTCAAAATCACTCAATCAAACTAAATTATTACACGACATCGAATTAGCTCAACTCAACCATACTCCCCCAATACACATGAACTCTAGCCAGGGCGTCGATAGATACCTAAAGACAAATACCGACATAGACTACGACATGTCCTTCAATGGCGCCACATCTGACACCTATGTGTCGAGCACCTATGAACGAGGTTTCGCCACAAGCGCCCATGTCGGCATCGTACTCTGTACAGTTGGAATCTTCTTTAATTTGATTCTTATCCTACTGCTGTGTTCTTCAAAAAACCTGAGGTCTAATTATCTGTACTGTCAGGTAGGTAGTTTAGTTAGAATTGTTTGGTCTCTAAGGTAGGCTACTTTTTACAAATATCTGTACTGTCAGGTAGGTAGTTTAGTTAGAATTGTTTGGTCTCTAAGGTAGGTTTACTTTTTACAAATACCTGTACTGTCAGGTAGGTAGTTTAGTTAGAATTGTTTGGTCTCTAAGGTAGGTTTACTTTTTACAATTACCTGTACTGTCAGGTAGGTAGTTTAGTTAGAATTGTTTGGTCTCTAAGGTAGGCTACTTTTTACAAATATCTGTACTGTCAGGTAGGTAGTTTAGTTAGAATTGTTTGGTCTCTAAGGTAGGTTTACTTTTTACAAATACCTGTACTGTCAGGTAGGTAGTTTAGTTAGAATTGTTTGGTCTCTAAGGTAGGTTTACTTTTTACAATTACCTGTTCTGTCAGGTAGGTAGTTTAGTTAGAATTGTTTGGTCTCTAAGGTAGGTTTACTTTTTACAAATACCTGTACTGTCAGGTAGGTAGTTTAGTTAGAATTGTTTGGTCTCTAAGGTAGGTTTACTTTTTACAAATACCTGTACTGTCAGGTAGGTAGTTTAGTAAGAATTGTTTGGTCTCTAAGGTAGGTTTACTTTTTACAAATACCTGTACTGTTCACTAGCGGATCCAGAACTTTGAAGTGGGGGGGGGGGCGATTTTTTTCCAAACCCTAACCCTAACGCCCAGTAAACCCTAACCCTATGCATAAACGTGCGTACACACATATAAATACATAAATATATATATATATATATATATATATATATATATATATATATATATATATATATATATATATATATATATATATATATATATATATATTTATATATATATATATTAGAATTATAAAAAAGCAGCATTTCTCAACCTTCAGCGAAAAACAAAACAACCGGGGCAGCGCTATAAGGTTCTCTTGTGGGGTTCTTGCTTTTTTCACTGCAGAACGCATTCTCCTGACAAGTACAGCTCTTATTTAGCAATGGATTTCGGGGCGAAGCCCCGACGCCAACAGCGTTTTCTTGCTTTTTTTCACTGCAGAAAGACATTCTCTCTGACAAATACAGCTCTTTATTCATCAATGGATTTCGGGGCGAAACCCCGACGCCAAAAGCGTTTTCTTGCATTCTTTATTGCAGAAGGGCCTTCTCCTGACTTCTACAGCTCATTACTCATCAATGGATTTCGGGGCGAAGCCCCGACGCCAAAAGCGTTTTCTTGCATTCTTCACTGCAGAAACTCATTCTCCTGACAAGTACAGCTCTTTATTCATCAATGGAGTTCGCCGCGAAGCCCCGACGCCAAAAGCGTTTTCTTGCATTCTTCATTGCAGAAGGGCCTTCTCCTGACTTCTACAGCTCATTACTCATCAATGGATTTCGGGGCGAAGCCCCGACGCCAAAAGCGTTTTCTTGCATTCTTCATTGCAGAAACGCATTCTCCTGACAAGTACAGCTCTTTATTCATCAATGGAGTTCGGGGCGAAGCCCCGACGCCAAAAGCGTTTTCTTCTTTTTTCACTGCAGAAACGTATTCTCCTGACATCTACAGCTCATTATTCATCAATGGAGTTCGAAGCTCATTATTCATACTATTAAAAAAGGACCTTTTGAATAATGTTGTACTTGAAAATTATTTTAATATGAATTTATAGGCCCTTAATACATTGCAAATAAAACCGATTTGTTCCTTGAAAAGATAAGATACCCCACATATTTAGATTTTGGCTTTGGGGATCGCCGCCGAAAAAAAAAATTATTCAATAAATAGTATTCAATAAGATCAATGTATAAATTGTGAATTATAGTCCCAAATTTATTTAATTAGAAAATTATCAGATTGAGTAAAGGTTGGTAAAAGGCGACTATGAAAACATTATTTGAGTTTATAACTCATCTCAATCATGGCTCTAATACTGAAAAATTTCGTTTGAATTCTAACTTTTCCAATGCAAAGTCTTACTTAAAATAATTATGATAAATTCATGTGAAATTAAATAAACTCTGTCTGGAAATGAGAGGAGCGGTAGAGTGAAAACGATTAATCCTCGCTCCTTTAATAATTTCTGCTAAAGATTGCATTTGGCATTAAAGAATAGGGGTTGGGCGACTCAATATAAGAATTTAATTTATAGTGTATATAAATTATGATGGGGGAAATGCGATTGCATGTATCGCCCCTCCCTCATTGTACAACCCTTTTTCATTTAAATTTACTAATGATACAATTTGAGATTAGATTGTGGTATGACATAATATACAATGGGTCACATATCAATACGTAGTTTATATTATATAGATATTCAACTAATTTTGTTCACAAACTATGATTCTCCACAAAAATAGGACCGCCCCCCCCCAGCATTCAGAGAGATAGAGTGGGGAGGGCAGTACATGCAATTGCCCCCCCCCCTCACCCCACCGAATCGGCCAAAATACCAGAAAGGGAGCGACATAATATAAAATGTATATATTAATTCAACTAATTTTGTTCACAAACTATGATTTCTCCATAAAAACGGACCGCCCCCCCCCCACTCAAAGAGTTTAGGTGGGAAGGGCAGTAGAGGTATTCGCCCCCCCCCCTTTACCAATCGGCAAACAGGGCACGACATAATATAAAGATCGGTTAAAAAATCAATAAGAAGTCTATACAATATAGATATTACATTGATTCTATTAGCAAGCTGTGATATCTACAAAAAAATTGGACCGCCCTCCCCCACTCGAAAGTGTATGGGGGGGGCGGGATTGATACCATCGCCCCCTCCCGACCCCACCAATCGGCCAACATACTAGAGGGGGGGGGCGAAATAATCTAAAAATAGGTTGAAATATAAATAATTAGTATTTATTTTTAACATTAGTAATAAATTCCTATACAAATTGTGTGAATTCTGTAATAAAAATCGCCCGCCCCCCCCCTCCGGGGGGGGGAGTCGGCCGAGTGGGGGGGGGCGATCGCCCCTACCGCCCCCCCCCTGGATCCGCCAGTGGTACTGTTAGGAGGGCTGAATACAAGTTACTAGTTGTGGCCTATCTGCAGGGACGGACTAGCTATATGGGCATTCGGGCAAATGGCCGATGGGCCGGTATTCAATAGGGCTGGTACGGCCAGTGAAATGGCCGCATGGATGTCACTAAGGCTTGTATTCCATTGTCAAAAGATTGTATAATATTCTTGTATAAAAGGAGCACTCATGGCTACTAACGCATGTTCTGAAATTATGTAATAGCCTTCATACGTATACAGGTGCTTCTTATAGGCTAACGTCATTTATTCTTAGAGATCAAGCCACGTTATCCAAGGAAGAAACACTCATGTTAAGACAAAGAAGAGATGTAGACTTCAACCGAAATACAAAAAGATATGAAACCATCTCCCAGTATTTCTTTTCAACAATGATATTAAATTACCTTAAACAAATGAACGTGATGCTACGAGAGCATGTAACATTGTGTGTGTGTAGCAAAGTCCAAGATGTAAACACTCAAACAGGATTTACAAGTTATTACATAAGCAGAATATGACCTTGTGAGCTGGGCGGACAAAAGAATTGTGGAGGAAGAACTGGATTTGTACGTTTGATTCCATAAGCCCAAATCTGAAGAGAATTTGCAGATGATGCAATAGTTGCTGTTATAGATACCGGGTACAGAATTTTAAAGATGTTAACTTTATTGACAGCGTGTATTTTGTAAGGAGCTTGTGAGCGAAGTCCCTACATATTACAGATGTGTCAAGACCAGGCTGAGAAGTATCAAGACACAAGTCCCTACATATTACAGATGTGTCAAGACGAGGCTGAGAAGTATCAAGACACAAGTCCCTACATAGTACAGATGTGTCAAGACCAGGCTGAGAAGTATCAAGACACAAGTCCCTACATAGTACAGATGTGTCAAGACCAGGCTGAGAAGTATCAAGACACAAGTCCCTACATAGTACAGATGTGTCAAGACGAGGCTGAGAAGTATCAAGACACAAGTCCCTACATAGTACAGATGTGTCAAGACCAGGCTGAGAAGTATCAATACACAAGTCCCTACATATTACAGATGTGTCAAGACCAGGCTGAGAAGTATCAAGACACAAGTCCCTACATATTACAGATGTGTCAAGACCAGGCTGAGAAGTATCAAGACACAAGTCCCTACATATTACAGATGTGTCAAGACCAGGCTGAGAAGTATCAAGACACAAGTCCCTACATAGTACAGATGTGTCAAGACCAGGCTGAGAAGTATCAAGACACAAGTCCCTACATATTACAGATGTGTCAAGACCAGGCTGAGAAGTATCAAGACACAAGTCCTACATATTACAGATGTGTCAAGACTAGGCTGAGAAGACACAAGTCCCTACCTATTACAGATGTGTCAAGACCAGGCTGAGAAGTATCAAGACAAGTCCCTACATAGTACAGATGTGTCAAGACCAGGCTGAGAAGTATCAAGACACAAGTCCCTACATATTACAGATGTGTCAAGACCAGGCTGAGAAGACACAAGTCACTACCTATTACAGATGTGTCAAGACCAGGCTGAGAACACACAAGTCCCTACTTATTACAGATGTGTCAAGACCAGGCTGAGAAGACACAAGTCACTACCTATTACAGATGTGTCAAGACCAGGCTGAGAAGACACAAGTCACTACCTATTACAGATGTGTCAAGACCAGGCTGAGAAGACACAAGTCACTTTCCAGGTGTCAAGACGTTCTACGAGTATTTGGAACACATAAACGATGTAGCGGCGAATAGTTCGTTGATGGGAGATCTTAACGAGCTTTGTGTGTGAATATCAAGTACATGCTTATGTTAATATAGGCCTATATGGTAGCTTGATTTTTTTTTCACGTTATAAAAGATCCAATTTCTAGTGTCTTTTAGTAATTCCAACTAGTTTCAATGGATCATGAAGTATAGTGTTCCTATAGCTCATCATGCAGGCTACTTACTAATAGACATGTATATTGTTCCTATAGCTCATCATGCAGGCTACTTACTAGTAGACATGTATAGTGTTCCTATAGCTCATCATGCAGGCTACTTACTAATAGAAATGGATTATGTTACGTATAAACCCAGTTTTCCTCACATTATCAAACCTGACATCATGATTTTGAGGATATGTATAATTCGATGCCCCTCGTGTAATTTGTGGGCCAGATACATAGAAATGAGCGGGCCGATTTTGACACCCATTCCGACCGTGCCTATCTGTATTTTCAAGTTAGATCTTAGATCTAGTTAAAATTAATTTTATTGTCCAGTAAAGTTCAATACTAGAATTTTTGTTTCTGTTTTGTCAATGTGATTTCTGACACTGACACAAACTCTTGACTTAATGTTTGAATGTTGTGAGAACAAGAACAATGACAGAACATGCGACCCTGCTTATAGGTCAAAGAACAATGACAGAACATGCGACCCTCCTTAACGGTCAAAGAACAATGACAGAACATGCGACCCTCCTTAACGGTCAAAGAACAATGACAGAACATGCGACCCTCCTTAACGGTCAAAGAACAAGTGGCTAATGACTTCATTTGCTGAAAACATTCTAAATATCAGACTAAGAGAACAGACTAAGAGAACAGACTAAGAGAACAGACTAAGAGAACAGACTAAGAGAACAGACTAATAGAACAGACTAAGAGAAAGACGTGAAGTGAGTGACAAAGAGACGGAGGCAGAGAAGGAAGTTAGATCTAAATTCAAAGTCTTTCAAAGATATATTTTTAATTGTCAACACAAGATCTGTATTCAATGTTTGCTAGCGGCTACAACACAAGATCTGTATTCAATAATATTTGCTAGCGGCTACTGCTTGCCTTTAATGAACGAGCCACTTATGATAGCAGACTCCAGCTAATGTTTTAATTTGACACCTGGACATTGTCAAAATATTTTCATCAAAGATGATTGCGTCAACGAGTATATTTCATTAAGAACAAAGGTTGTAAATGTTCTATCTACCTGCAGTCTTTCATGTGAGTTTCTCTTGCTTTCTAATCAGATCATTAACACATCCACAAACACTTTGATGCTGCTGGTTAAATTATTGACAACAAACTCCCAGACTTTTCTATAGAACACGTGACGATAGCTTGAACGATACTTTTTAATGGCGCCTCTTTAACATTCAAATATCATCTCATTATTTGGAGAACACTCACCTGTCTTTACTAATTGTTCATTAAAATGTTCAAATGAGACAGGTGTCAAGATAGAAATAACAAGATTACAAAGAGAGTTTGTGTTACACAAACTCAGAGGCGGCCCCCGTCGAAGTCGGATCCCTGTCGGATCTGCATATTCGCAAATAATATTCAAGAGGTGATTTAATTTTGATGTAAAATGTTTTACACGTTTCGGATGTTCCTTCTGAGTTGAAGATAATTACTTCCTAGTCCAAACCTCCCGCAGGACGACGGGGGATGGGAGCGGGCAGGGTTTGAACCCTGGGCCATCCATAAATCTGAACGACAGTCCAGCGCGCAAACCGCACGACCAGGCAGCCATCCGATGGTCAAAAGTAATAATGTTTCAAAGATTCATTTGCCATAAATTTAAATTTAAATTTAATAAAAAAATAGTAGATTAGTTTTAGTATATTAAAACATTACAATATTGATCAAAACGTTTGGAAATGAAAATCTACACTTTTTTTTTACACTTTAAGTTTAGAAACTGAAATTCTACATCTTAATCTAGTCTATTTTAGTCTAAACTAGATCTACAAATTCTAGATCTAGACTCTAAAATAATTTTAATTAGAATATAAATCCAGATCTAGATATACTGTAATAAAAATCTAGATCTAGTTTAAAAAATCTAGATTAGATCTAAATCAAGATATTATTCCTTTTTTAAACGCGAGTCACATAACGAGGCTTAATAAACATTACTATACCGAGTTCTTTTTTCATTTCATTTGAAGAATTAATTCCATATAACGTCAGAGGGAAAAAAAAACACTACGTCACACGGCCTAGCTAGACTAAAAATCGCCTTCATCTATAAGAGCCTTTTATCGAGTGTTCATAGACATTGGTGCACCGAGTGCGTTCTTTTAGCATTTCATTTAAAGAATTCATTCCATATGACGTCAAAGGAAAAAAAAAACACTACGTCACAAGGCCTAGCTAGACTAAAAATTCACCTTTATCAACACGAGCCATTTATCGAGTGTTCATAGACATTGGTGCACCGAGTGCGTTCTTTTAGCATTTCATTTAAAGAATTCATTCCATGTGACGTCAAAGGAAAAAAAAACACTACGTCACACGGCTTAGTTAGACTAAAATATGTTTTCATTAATACAAGCAATTTTTTCGAGGGTTAATAGACATTGGTGCACCGAGTGCGTTCTTTTAACATTACATTTAAAGAGTCCATTCATATGACGTCAAAGAAAAAAAATTCCATTACCTCACAATAGGCTAGTACCGGTACCATAAAAAAAAATGTCTTTATTTACACGAGATATTTAACGAGGGTTCATAGACATTGGTGCACTGAGTTCTAATAGATATTATTTAAAAAGGATCAAAGCCACATTGTTTTTGCGTTTTGTCTGTCAGTCGGTCTGTCCGTTATCTTGATATAAAAAAAAACAACTAAAAGTTATTAAAAATTGATTAACCTTTATTTTACGTTTCAAAACATCGCAATAATTTTTAGGTATGAACACAATTGAAAAGTTTATATAATAGATTGTTCCGGATGTTTGTATAAATAGTAAAAGAAAAAGAGAATTTCAGATAAATGTAATACCGTTAATTAAATTTTTTGGATGGTCTCGTATAAAAATTAGATGTACTACAGCCACGTGGAGAGATTTTCATACCTTACTTTGGTGTTTGGATTCTGTTTTCCTTAAAAATCGGAACATAATATTAACGATAATTAGATTTTTTAATGTTTTAGGTAGAAAGTTAAATGTACTGTAAGAGAGTAGTGAGTTAAAATATTTTTCATAAAAATCCGTAAAAACATTATTTCGTAAATGAGAAGATTATTTGTTTATTAATTAGAAGAGGGAGTTCAAACAATTATTTGGCGTTAGTAGATTTTTAAATAAATTCGGAAATTTCTGGCGACGATTTGTAAGAAACAAAATCCGGAACTTTCTTTATCGATTACAAAACTTCTATGTTATGTTTTACAAGAAAATTAAATGTCTAAAAAGTAATTTTCAGTAATCAATTCTAGTAAATTACTTTTTTTAAAAGCCTTATGCGATTTCAAACAATCATTAGGCATAATTCATGTTTTATAAAACAATATCCGGAACATTTTTACACTTAATGAAATATAAGTCAGTATAGAGATTATGATTTAGCATTAATATGCTATTTACATAAAAAACGGAACAACATATTATTGATAATGTGTTTTTGCAACGTTTAAGCATGGAAATTGAATGTAATATAAGTTAGAAGAGCAAACAAACATTTGTTGGCGTTGATTAGTTTTGCACAAAAAAATCCGGAACAATCAATTTTAGATACTTAAAACTATTGAGATGTTATGGGAGGAACATTAAAGGGTAAATCAGATTTTCAATAGCTTTTAGAGTTCTAGTTTTTTAAATCTAATCGTGACGGACAGACCGACCAACAGACAAAACGCACAAAAATAAGCTTCTTTTATTCGGATGGCGGCACTAAACAAAAAATAAATAAAATCTGATTTTTAAAAAAAAGTTTAAGGAATTGGTTTAGCACCTGGTCATGTTGCGACGTTACGCTACTGCACGAAAATCGCTGCATAAAAAGTCCATTAAAAAAAATGTGCGTGATATTTACATACAAAGTGCATTATTAGCCTTTATAAACAAACAGAAATGTTTTCTTTTAATTTTAGCAGCTAGTTGACCAGAAAAAACGTCTTTAACTATTATTTGTATTTGTTGTAAACATTTCCTGTACATTTTTAAAATATATTTGACTTAGTGATACTGAAAATACACAAAAATTGTCCATCTTTGTTAGCATATTGTAACATTGCCTCCCTTACATTTACGTAATTGTTTTAGAATTGGTGTATTTTTATGAAAAAATCGCTTGCATAATTAATTTTATAAATTAAACGGTTTGCTTTTAGAAAACCAAAAGTAGCCGTTGCACCTAAACTTTTCAAGCCGGATTTAATGATGAAATAATATTTTTCATATCTCTTCTAGTTTTCGAGATCTGAGTGTGACAGACGGACAGACGGACAGACGGACAGACGGACAGACGGACAGACGGACAGACGGACAGACGGACATTTTGCACAAACCTAATAGCGGCTTTTTCCCCTTACGGGGGCCGCTAAAAATGGTTATTATACAGAAAAATATTCTACTGGCTCTACTAGGGATTGTTCTAGTACAAACATTGACTGTTAGTTCTACATACTTTTCAGTGATTGTTCATTCTGGTATGTGCTTTGTTTGGGATACTTGATTCTATTTACCATATTTATGATTTCCCCCGTAAGGGGAAAAAGCCGCTATTAGGTTTGTGCAAAATGTCCGTCTGTCACACTTAGATCTCAAAAACTAGAAGAGATATGAAAAATATTATTTCATCATTAAATGCGGCTTGAAAAGTTTAGGTGCAACGGCTACTTTTGGTTTTCTAAAAGCAAACCGTTTAATTTATAAAATTAATTATGCAAGCGATTTTTTCATAAAAATACACCAATTCTAAAACAATTAGGGAGGCAATGTTACAATATGCTAACAAAGATGAACAGCTTTTGTGTATCTACAGTATCACAAAGTCAAATATATTTATAAAATGTACAAGAAATGTTTACAACAAATATAAATAATAGTTAAAGGTGTTTTTTCTGGTCAACTAGCTGCTAAAATTAAAAGAAAACTTTTCTGTTTGTTTATAAAGGCTAATAATGCATTTTGTATGTAAATATCACTCACATTTTTTAAAATGTTCTTTTTATGCAGCGGCTTTCGTGCAGTAGCGTAACGTCGCAACATGCCATGGTGCTAAACCAATTCCTTAAACTTTTTTAAAAAATCAGATTTTATTTATTTTTTGTTTAGTGCCCCCATCCAAATAAAAGAAGATTATTTTTGTGCGTTTTGTCTGTTGATCGATCTGTCAGTCACGATTAGATTAACAAATAACACTAGAGGCTAATGTAAATCTGATTTAGCCTTTAATTTTTCATTCAGAAATATTGCAATAGTTTTAAGTATCTATAATAGATTGTTCCGGATATTTTGTGAAAAACTAATCAATGCCAATGAATATTTGTTTGCTCTTCTAACTTATATTAGATTTTATTTCCATGCTTAAACGTTGCAAGAAACACTTGAACTTTAATATATTGTTCCGGTTTTTTAATGCAAATAGCATATAAATGTTAAATAAAAATATCTATACTGATTTATATTTCATTAACTATAAAGTTGTTCCGTATATGATTTTATAAAAAAATAAATTATGTCAAATGATTGTTTGAAATCGCATAATTGACTAATATTGACTAATATAGTTTATTTATCAATATCAGTTGTTCCGAATTTTTAATTTAAAACAAATTTATGTCAAATAATTTTATTTTTTTCAAAAATATCGACTATAGGTTATTCGGGATTTAAAAATAAGAAAGTAATTTGCTAGAAACGATTATTGAAAATCAATTTTTAGACTTATTTTACAGTTAATTTTCTTGCCGAAACATAATACAAGTTGTTTAATCGGTAAAGAATGTTCCGGATTTTGTTTTGAAAAAGAAATCGACCTACATTACCTTAATTTTCTTAACAAATCGTCGCCAAAAATGATCTGAATTTTATATGAAAAATCTAATAACTCTAATAAATGTTTGAAATCCCTCTTCTAATAAATAAAACAAATAATTTTCTCATTTACGAAAATTGGTTGTTCCGGATTTTTTATGAAAAATAGTCTAACTCTATTTATGTAAAATCGCACTTCTCTCTTACACTACATTTAACTTTCTAGCTAAAACGTTAGAAAATCTAATTATTGTTAATATTATGCTCCGATTTTTAAGGAAAACAACTTCCTAACACCAAAGTATGGTTTGAAAAAATCTCCATAAGGCTATGGTACATCTAAGTTTCATAACAGACCATCCCACAAATTTAATTAACGGCATTTGACTAATCTGGAATTCTTATTTTCTCTCACTATAAATATATAAACATCCGGAACAATCTATTATAGAAACTTAAAACTAATGCGATGTTTCGGAAGGGAAATTAAATTTTAATCAGAGTTTCAATAGCTTTTAGACTTTTTTTTCTCGCTATTAACATAACGGACAGACAGACTGACAGACAAAACCAAAAAAAAAGCGTCTTTAATCCTTTTATATATATATAAAATGTCACCAATGTCTATGATCCCTCGAGAAGCTGCTCGTAAAGATGACATTTTTTAGTCTAACTAGGACGTGTGATGTAATGGAATTTTTTTCCTTTGACGTCATATGGAGTTAATTCTTTAAATGAAATGCTAAAAGAAATCACTCGGTGCACCAATGTCTATGAGCCCTCAACAAGCTGCTCGTATAGATGATATTTTTAGTCTAACTAGGCCGTGTGACGTAGTGGATTTTTTTTCCTTTGACGTCATATGGAATAAATTCTTTAAATGCTAAAACAACTCGTTATAGTAATGTTTATTAAACCTCGTAATGTGACTCGCATTTTAAAAAGACATAATAGCTAGATTTAGATCTAATCTAGATTGTTTACACTAGATCTAGATTTTTTTTTACACTAGAGCTAGATTTTTTACACTAGATCTAGATTTTTTTTTCTTACACTAGAGCTAGATTTTTAAAACTAGATTTAGATTTTAAGTTCTAATTAAAATCATTATAGAATCTAGATTTAGAATTTCTTGGTCTAGTTTGGAATGTTTGTTGTTTTACATGTTTCGGATGTTCCTTCAGAGTTGTAGTCCAAACCTCCCGTAGGATGACGGGGGATGGGAGCGGGCAGGGTTTGAACCTGGGACCATCGATGAATCCAAACGCAAACCGCACTACCAGACAGCCATGATTTAGACTAGATCAAGATCTATAATTTTAATTTCTAGGCTTAAAGTGTAGATTTTTATTTCTAAAGTCTAGATTGTCAGTATGTCAATATTGCAATGTTATAAAATACTAAAACTAATCTACTATTTTAATATTTCATAATGCAATTAGTCTATTAATTGATTATCTAGTGTTTTTTTTATATATAAATCTTATCTAAATTACATCTACATTATCCCAAATATATATTTTAGATCTAGATCTAGTAGATATATATATTGAGAGTGCTAAATTAGTAGTTTAATTTAGGTAGATTTACATCCTCATTCTAGTTCCATTTAGGCCTAAATGAAAATGCTCAATACCAAAAGATTATCTAAAATCGCTCTTCTGACATATTGTACATATCCGGTAGTTGTCATTAAAGTAATGTGTAGGTATATTATCAATAGTAGGCTATTAGTTTGTAACCAGTTTGTCATTAGACTAAGAGCAATGCCTGGTCGTGCGGTTAGCGCGCAGGACTGATTATCTCTACGGTCTCAGTTTCATACCCTGCTCGATGCCATCCTCAGTCGACCAGGGATCCGTCTCCCACGGGGGCCGCCTCTGAGTTTGTGTGACAACACAAACTCTCTTTGTAATCTTGTTTACTTTATATTCGCTACTATCGATTGTTAACTATCATCATCATCATCTGTCCCTTGACTTTTGACGTAGCGGTGCTGTGACGTGTCACCCAATCCATCCATTCTTCCCGGTCAGCAGCTACTCATTGTAGGCTATCAAGAGAAAGGCCGGTCCATTCTTTGACATTGTCCAACTAGCCATTTTTGGACGGTCCTTTCTTCATGCTCCCTCCACTGTATCTTGGTGACTTTGCATAGTGAGTCATGTCTTACAATATATCCAAACCAGCTCACCTTTTCACTTCACAGTATTCAGTTCCTCCTTTTTCCTAGCCAGAGTGTTGACTTGTAAAAATACAAACGCATTTGTCTTGTTATCCTGGTATCTGATACTCAACATTTTTCTGTATCATTTACTCTCAAAAGCTTGAATTCTTCTTTCAGCCTCAGCGTTCAGTGTCCAACTTTTACAACCCTATGGAGACAGAGACACTCGGGAAGAATATAACTTTAATTTAATTTGGAAGCTGATATTACTCTTCCAGATTGTCCACAGTTTGCTTAGGGCAGCGGATGCCATGGTTAAGCGTATTATTTTATCTCTTTTATGTTTGAGCCTAAGTATTTCAATGAGTCCACTTCTTCTAATATTTGGCCATTTAACTATATGCAGCATCTCATACTATCTCCACCAAAAAATTGGTATTTTGGCTTGATGGCGATAGATGAGGGAGCTGAACATAGACAAAAACAATATCGATATTATCAAAGCCCTATATCAACATGCAAACAGCTAAGTATTCAAAACAACTAAATTGAAGAACATTTTAGCACAAACATAGAAGTGCAGCTCTTTTTAAAACTTTTTTCTGGAGCATATTACAAGGATTTACTCCTAACTTGACCATAAATGGGCTGCCTATTTCCCAAAAAAGGAACATAAATACTAGTTTGTGGTGGAGTAATATATATATATCGGTATATATATATCAGTATATATATCATGGGCGTAGCCAGGTTTTTTTTTCGGGGGGTGGGGGTGGGGATTTTTCTCTCCCTCCCCCCCCCCAAATATATATATATGTGTGTGTGTTTGTGTGTGTGTGTGTGTGTGTGTGTACATAATTGTACAAAATTAATCTTTATTACATTCTGACCACTGGCGGATCCAGAACTTTTGAGTGGGGGGGCGATTTTTTTCCAAACCCTAACGCTAATGCCCAGTAAACCCTAACCCTATGCATAAACGTGCGTATATATATATATATATATATATATATATGAGAATTTTTAAAAAGCAGCATTTCTCAACCTTTGGTGAAAAACAAAACAACTGGGGCATCGCTATAAAAGCGTTTTCTTGCTTTTTTCACTGCAGAAAAGTATTCTCCTGACATTTACAGCTCATTATTCATCAATGGAGTTCGGGGCGAAGCCCCGCCGCCAAAAGCGTTTTCTTGCATTCTTCACTGTAGAAACGCATTTTCCTGATATCTAGAACATTATTTATCAATGGAGTTCGGGGCGAAGCCCCGACGCCAAAACCGTGTTCTTGCTTTTTTCACTGCAGAAACGCTTTCTCCTGACATTTACAGCTCATTATTTATCAATGGAGTTCGGGGCGAAGCCCTGACGCCAAAAGTGTTTTCTTGCATTATTCATTGCAGTAACGCATTCTCCTGACATCTTCAACTCATTATTCATCAATGGAGTTCGGGGCGAAGCCCCGCCTCCAAAAGAGCTTTCTTGCATACTTCACAGAAGAAACGTATTCTCCTGACCTAAAACTCATTATTCATACTATTAAAAAAGGACCTTTTGAATAATGTTGTACTTGAAAAATATTCTAATATGAATTTATAGGCCCTTAATACATTGCAAAAAATCCGATTTGTTCCTTGAAAAGATAAGATACCCCACATATTTAGATTTTGGCTTTGAGGATCTCCGCCAAAAAAAAATTATTCGATAAATAATATTCAATAAAATTAAAGTATAAATTGTGAGTTATAGTCCCAAATTTAATTAACTAGAAAAATATCAGATTGAGTAAAGGTTAGAAAAAGGCGACTATGAAAAAATGATTTGGGTTTAGAACTCATCTCATTCATTTCAGTTTAGAACTCATCTCAATCGTGACTCCTATACTGAAAAATTTCGTTTGAATTCTAATTTTTTGAATGCAAAGTCTTTCTTAAAATATTTATGATAAATTCGTGTGAAATTACACAAACTCTGTCTGGAAATGGGAGGAGCGGTAGAGTGAAAATGATTAATCCTCGCTCCTTTAATAGTTTCTGCTAAAGATTGCATTTGGCATTAAAGAATAGGGGTGGGGCGACTCGATATAAGAATTTAATTTATAGTATATATAAATTATATTAGTGACAGATGTTTTTGTTTTGTAATTTCTTAACTGTAATACAAAAAGAAAAAGTATTGGTTTGTCCGATGGGGGAAAGGCGATTGCATGTAGGCCTATCGCCTCTCCCACCTGGTACAAGCCTTTTTCATTTAAATTTTACTAATGATAAAATTTGAGATTAGAGTGTGGTACGACATAATATACAATGAGTTCACATATCAATATATAGTTTATATTATATAGATATTCAACTAATTTTGTTCACAAACTATGATTCTCCATAAAAATAGGACCGCCCCCCCCCCCACTCAGAGGGCTAGAGTGGGAAGGGCAGTACATGCAATTTTCCCCTCCCCCAACCTCACCGAAACGGCCAAGATACAAGAAGGCGAGCGACATAATATAAATCTATATATTAATTCAACTAATTTTGTTCACAAACTATGATTTCTCCATTAAAGTAGGACCGCCCCCCCCCCTCAAAAGGTTTAGGGCAGTAGAGATAAATTGGCAAACAGGGAACGACATAATACAAAGATCGGTTAAAATATCAATAACAAGTTTTAATCACATAGATATTTAATTGATTCTGTTAGCAAGCTGTGATTTCTACAAAGAAATTGGACGGCCCCCCCCCACTCGAAAGTTTAGGGGGGGGGGGGCGGGATTGATACCATCGCCCCCTCCCGACCCCACCAAATCGGCCAACATACTAGAGGGGGGGGGCGAAATAATCTAAAAATAGGTTGAAATATAAATAATTAGTATATATTATTAACATAAGTAATGAAATCGTATACAAATTGTGTGAACTCTATACTAAAATTCGTCCGCCCCCCCCCCCTCGTCGGCCGAGTGGGGGGGGGGGGCGATCGCCCCTACCGCCCCCCCCCCTGGATCCGCCAGTGATTCTGACCCATTCTTTTGGAAGTCGTTTATTGTACCCCACTATAGGTTCATCCTGGAGTTAGTGGACAAATTGTAGACTTCCAACCATTGGCTGCAAGGGAGTCTGGGGGAGCGCTGTGAGCTCCCCTAGCACGGGACGTAGCCCCGCCTCCAAGCACTATTTCCGGTATTAAAAGCCAAATAAATGCATATCTGAGGTATCTACAGTGCATTATCCTGCTATTTAAAGTTTTATTTAAAAAACGTATGTACTATTCTTACTGACTTAGATCCTCCCGCGTCGTTCGGCGCATTGAGCGGCAAGCTGCTTCCACAAAAATCGTTCATTGGCAATGTCTGAAGCCTCTTCCCACCTGCTCTGAGGACCTCCATGAAAGTGTAGCGCCAAGTTGTACTAGGATGTCCCTGTTTGCGCTTTTCTCATAATGGCTTCTATGTCATCGCAAGTCTTATAATGCGTAATTCATTTTGTCGGAGAACATGTCTCGCAAACCTCATGCGACGCTTTGTCACAACCTTACTAAGGGGTCGACTCCCAGTTCGGCATACACTCTAGAATCCGCCATAGCCAACTTTGTTGAGCCACATTTAGCCTTTTTTCAATTTTGGCACTTTATTAATGGAACCCGGCCACTGCTAGAAATTTGTAACCTCTCTTGGCTACGCTCTTGGAATTAGGTGACTGTAGTTTGCTTTATATTTTATATCGAAAAGGGAAGTTTTATCATTAGTTTGGGAGTTTTAAACTAAAAAATCTCTTGAGTTTTTTTTTTTTAACAAATTCAAAACACCCTTAGCTTCGCTCAGAGAATGAGGTGACTGTAGTTTACTTTAGAATAAAATTAAAGAGCGAGGTTTTCAACCTCAAAACTCAATGTATGGGGGTATTTAAACTCAAAACCATCTGGAGGGATTTTAAACTTTAAAAAAAAAGCCCTCTGGAAGCGGGGGTTTAAACTCAAAACCCCTCTTGGCTTGGCTACGCTTATAGAATTTTGAGTGTGTAATTTCCTTTTTTTTTATATTGAAGAGGTATTTCTTAGCTTCAAACCCCGCTGAAGGGGGGTTTAAACTCAAAACCCCTTTGGTTATGCACATAGCATTTTGAGTGTGTAATTTGCTTTGTTAGCGGCCCCCGAAAGGGGAAAAGATGCTATTAGTTTGTGTGAAATGTCTGTCCGTCTCTATATCTCGTAAACTAAAAAAAATATTGAAAATCCGACATCACAATATTTTAGACCATTCAAAGTTCTGATGCAACGGCTACTTTTTTCTTTTCTGAAAGCGAAAAATCTAATTTTTTAAATCACGTATGCAAGCAGTTTTGTTAATAAAATTACACCACTTTTACAACTATTAACTATTAAACACTCAAACACTTGAGGCTCTTTGTTAGGGACAACAACCGTACACCACTCTTTCAACACATTTATGCAAACGGTTGTAGATTTTTTGTCAAAATTTTTGTTTTTATATTTGTATTGTTAAGTTATGTAAGTTCTGTTATTCTTCTTCTTCTTCTTCTAGCCAGCTTTAGTGCTGCTGAGCTGTGAGCTCTTTTGCAGACTGTGCCAATGAAAAAAAGTGTGCTGTTTTCTTCAGTTGTTCAGCACTGCCGTACAGGGTGTTGGTTATGTTGGACTGTAGTGGAAGTAGGGTCTGCCTAAGGTGGATTAGGGAGGGGCATTCAAAGAGGATATGGTTTACGGTTTCAAAGGGGTGGGCGCAGTGTCTGCAAAGGGGTAGTTGTGTGGAGTTTATTTTGTTCAGGTGGTAATTTAATAGTGGTGTGTGTTCTGTTCTTAGTTGGAAGATTGTAGATTGTTCTTTGCGGGGGAGGAAGTTAATACTGTCCAGTTTGTTAGGCGTAGTCATTTCTTTGTACATGGCTCTGCCTGTGTTTCCTTATGCCCATTGGTTGAGCCACTCTTTTTGTGATTGTTGACTAACATTGACCTTAGGGTGAGGTAGTTAACAGGTCTATCTGGTTGTTCCATAGATGAACCTGCCTTTGATAGCTTATCTGCCTTTTCATTTCCCATGATGCCAAGGTGTCCAGGGATCCACTGTAGTGTGATATTGATATTTAATTTTGATATCATCTGATATCATCAACTTTCTTGGGCTGTTTGAGGTGCTACTGTTAAGTGCTTGCAGAGTAGATTGGGAGTCTGTAAAGACAACAATATCTGATGGTGGTTGCACTCCTTCATATAATTTGTTTTCCACTGTCTGTGGTGCTATGGTAATTGCCTCAATTTCGGCTTGGAAGTTTGAGCAGTAATCGCCACAGGGTGCGCTTATCTCAAAGTGTTTATTTTTAGGGAAGACCAGGAAGGCACCAAGCATTGATGGTAGCTTTGAAAGCCGATCAGTCTGTATAAATATGGATAGCTGTTTTTTGATAGCTTTCAATTTTTTCAAGCGTGCCTACTTTGAGCTCCAGTGGATTTGATTCTTTTGTTAAAGTGTTATTTAGTAAATGTGTTTTGATGGTTGGTTGTTTGTAGTTTAGTCCGGGTGTAATGTTTGAAAACCTGGTAATTTTTTCTCTGTTATTGGGTAGGTGGTGTTTTAGGGTTAGTTCGTCAGTAAGTTGGATCAGAGTCCTTTGCTATTTTTGGTTGTTTTTCCTATTTCTCTGTGTTAGTAATTTATTTGGATGATCATCCTCCAACCTTCTGTATCTCTCAATAGCTTCTAATGCTGCTCTGCTGCGCCTTAACTTAAGAGGTTCAATATTGGAGTCTATTTCACAGGCTGCTGTGGGAGTAGTTCTCATACCTCCACTAATTAACCGCAAGGCTTGGTTTTGGATTGTATCTAATGATGATTGATAGGTTTTGTTGGCAGCTACTTGTATGGAGAGACAGTTATCCATTACAGATCTGACATATCCAGTGTATAACTGTCTTAAGGTTTTCTTTTCAGCTCCCCAGGATGTTCCTGCTAAGTGTTTTATTATGTTTAATCTTTGTGATGCCTTTTCTTTTAAATCTGCCATAAAGTGTTTTAGAGACAGTCTTTGGTCTAGTTCAGTTCTGTTATACTATTTTTACACAAAAACAAATGTTTACTATTTTTTAAAGAGAAAAAATCTATTTAGTATGCATTATAAATTAGATATAATTTAAAATTAATAGTAATCTTGTAAATTGCATTTTCTTTATATTTAACAACATGGGCACACTACACAATAGTATTGCCTACACATTGGGCCTTTTCAAAACAATTACATCGATTATAAGGCCAGCGGAGGCGCGGTGGCTGAGCGGCAGAGCGCTTGGCTTTCGAACCGGGGGTCCCGGGTTCGAATCCTGTTGAAGACTGGGATTTTCAACTTCGGAATCTTTTGGCGCCTCTGAGTCCACCCAGCTCTAATGGGTACCTGATATTAGTTGGGGGAAAAGTAAATGCGGTTGGTCGTTGTGCTGGCTACATGACACCCTCGTTAGGCCACAAAAACAGATGAACCTTACATCATCTGCCCTATAGACCACAAGGTCTGAAAGGGGAACTAGTTAGGCCAGATTCACATCTAACTTAACATTCACTTTCACCTATCCTTTGATCTACTGGACCGTTGGGGCACTACACAAAATCTGTCAACCTTCTTTCTCCATTCTTATCTGTCAATTGCCTTTGATATAATTTCATTCGGATGTTCTTTTTGAAAATATTGAAGCCTCCCTGGGTGGACCATTGCGGGGGCCGATTTTGAGTTTGTGTTTCCACACAAACTGTCTTTGTAACCTTGTTATATATTGAAGATGTATTTTTATAGCTTCAACCCCCGCTGAAGGGGGGTTTTAACTCAAAACCCCTTTGGTTATGCTTATAGCATTTTGAGTGTGTAATTTGCTTTTTTTTTATATTGAAGAATTATTTTTAGGCTTCTAACCCCACTGAAGGGGGGTTTAAACTAAAAAAAAAACTTTAGTTACGCTTATAGAATTTTGAGTGTGTAATTTGCTGTGTAATTTGTGACTGATGTATGGATAGTCTTATATTGAAGATGGGGTTTTATCGTAAATTTTGGAGGGGGTTTTAAAATCAAAATCTTCTTTAACTGTGCTCTTGGAATTTCTGGATTGTTGTTTGCATTCTTTTTTTTTTGGTTTTGTGTTATAGAAGAGGGGGTTTTGAATGCTAAACCCCCTGGTAGGGGTTTTAGTACTCAAAACCCCTTGGCTGCGCTGGGGCAAGAGATGGTTTAGTATTAAAATCTCAACTAAAATTAACAAAATCAAAGCAAAAAATAAATCACTAAATTCCGATTACATTTCGGGGGGGGGGGTGAACCCCCAAACCTCCCCCCCTGGCTACGTCCATGATATATATATATATATACATATATATAAATGCATAGTGTTTTTGGTAAAATTAATCGCTGTGGTTTCGAATGTAAAAATTGCTTAATTGTTATAGGTACAGAGTAAATAATAAGTTAGAGTCATTTATATGACTCGCTACAAGTGATATATTTATTTTTTATTCACAATTTCGGACGATTATGTTTTTTTGAAAGCGACATACTTTCTTCAACTTAAATATTATTTAAACTCTTTTTTTTGGGTGTAAATTTAAATAGCCATCCTTTTCGCGTAGCTTGCTTTTGAGTATTGACATCGACATTTATTATATTTTTTTTGTCAAACCTAACTGGGATAGCTTCCATATTTTTATAAAGCCATTGACTAAATAATCAAAATATGTTGTGAACCCCTTTGTCTTTCCGTGTGGTCACGGCTCTTTCAGCCATTTTCCGATTACCCCTTTTTGCCTAAAAAAATCAATCTCTATCAAGCAGTGGTTCTCTCAACTCTTCTATATGGATCTGAGACATGGGTAGTATTTAGAAAGCAACTAAGACTACTTGAACGCTTTCACCAAAGATGCTTGCGCTCCATCATGGACATACGGGGGCAAGATCGCACTACAAACAGTGATGTCCTTGTGAACGCCGGTATGGACAGTATAGAGGGACCTCATATGGTCCGACAGTTACGCTGGGTAAGGCACGTATCCCGTATGAGGACGAACGTATGCCAAAAGCAGTCTTTTTTGGTGAGCTGAAAGGTGGTCGACGTAACAGAAGTGCCCCACGGAAACGCTTCAATGACCAGCTTAGGCGCCAATTTGCTTTAACTAACATAGCAGAAAGCACCTGGTTGCAGCTGGATTCAGAACGAGACAACTGGAGGTCACTTACAAATGGCCGCGGGATACACATTTAAGACCAAAAGAAAATCCGCTGCAGAAGACAGACATAGACGGTCAAAAGAAAATCTAAATCGACCGCCTGCGCTAGATGTGGCTAAATATGTAGGTGGGGTTACGTAGCCACGGGAAATACTGCATTCCTCATTAATCTTAGGACTCGAAGATCAACCTATCTGTTTACATATCCATTTGCTAGTATTGACTTTTCCGAGAGGATACAACGATGAGGACGGTGAATACATTCAAATGTCTCCATTAATATGTTCATCGTTTTGTTGTTGTTTTTTTACATGTCTAAATATCAGACAATGTTTTATGCTGACACGCAGAGCCTCGGGCATTGTGTGTGAGAGATTGCAGGCAATTTGTTTAATTAATATTTAGCATGGAGTAAGGTACGAGAGTGGTTGTTGATAGTTTATAGTTCTTAGAATATGATATTTGTGCTGAAAATGTCCCAACCTACATAACGTATCATACCGCGTGCCCATGGGTGGACCCAATTGTGGCCTCTCTGAGTTTCTGTGAAAACACAAACTCTAATCATAATTCTTAAAAAAAAATAATTTTTTTTTAACAACTAAGTGTTGGGCTTGTCCAGAAAGGCGAATAATACCTTTGAAATGTCTTCAAAAAAAAAAAAAAAAAAAGGAAAAGGTTTGAAAATCGTGTTTGAAAACCTTAACAGAGAATTGCCAACTACGTCTACCAAATCACTTGTAACGGTCGTAATGGAAAGCAAGTATAAATGGGTAATTTTAACGCTGCTTTCTTTTGTTATGTTAACTATCTCCTCTATCGTATTTCTTGTAGATCCTGAGTATCACGATAGCTGACCTGGGATTTATTACTTTGGTTGACTCCTTCACAGTTTATTATGAATTACATCCTTGGACTTTAGGAGCTGACTTTTGTAAAGTAGGTCTTATCTTATCAATGACTACGTGAAGTTATTGTCTGTAAACAATATTGACTGTCTGTCAGTGTTTTATGGCAGTCAGAACATGTCAGTGTTTTAGATCTCAATCAGAGTGTGTCAGTGTTTTAGATCTCAATCAGAGTGTGTCAGTGTTTTAGATCTCAATCAGAGTGTGTCAGTGTTTTAGATCTCAATCAGAGTGTGTCAGTGTTTTAGATCTCAATCAGAGTGTGTCAGTGTTTTAGATCTCAATCAGAGTGTGTCAGTGTTTTAGATCTCAATCAGAGTGTGTCAGTGTCTTAGATCTCAATCAGAGTGTGTCAGTGTTTTTATTGTCAGAGTGTGTCAGTGTTTTATATCTCAATCAGAGTGTGTCAGTGTTTTATATCTCAATCAGAGTGTGTCAGTGTTTTATATGTCAAAGTGTGTCAGTGTTTTATATCTCAATCAGAGTGTGTCAGTGTCTTAGATCTCAATCAGAGTGTGTCAGTGTTTTATATGTCAGAGTGTGTCAGTGTTTTATATCTCAATCAGAGTGTGTCAGTGTTTTATATCTCAATCAGAGTGTGTCAGTGTTTTATATCTCAATCAGAGTGTGTAAAAGGTCAGTGTTGCTAATGTCATTTTTTCTTCCTGTATAAAGTGTCTCATGTAAAGTGTCAGTTTTTATACGTGTTTTAAGCGTCAGTGTGTCTAGGTATGTAAAGTGTCATTGCGTATGTCAATTTGTCTAAGTGTGTAAAGTGTCATTAAGACTAAGTATATGAAATATCAGTTTGTCTACGTGTTGAATATTTCAGTTTCTCGAAGTATTGAAAGTGTGTCGCAATGAATGTAAATTTGACAGTTTAGGGGAACAAACTACCCAACTGGCCAAACAGTGAAAATCTCTGGTTTGACTGTGTTTTTTTTCAAACTATAATTCTCTTGAGATTACATTTGTCGTCTGCCTTTTTATATTGAACACACTTCATCCGCGCTCGACTCAAATGTTTCTTTTTGTTCAATAAAAAGTGAAAGAAATAGAAGTTCATGAACATTGTGTGCAAGTCTTATGTAGAACTCCTGAGCTGGACTGTGACTAGAAGCACTTGATTGTGCAGAGCTCACCGGAAAGTCTCCTTGCATTACTGGAGCATTACAAAAAATAAATAGAAAGAGAATGTATACCACACCCTTAACTTAAGCAATTATTATTTTTAGTATCACTGGACTATGCCTTCCTTAATGTATACGAAGGTTTTTATATTTGAAAAAAAATATTGTAAACTTCGGATGGTGTCTCAGTTTTATTTGAAAATAAATGAAATAGGAATTTTTAGTGATTTTCTGCTATAAAGCAAATGACAATATAAAAATGTTCTATATAATACAGATTAAACCTCAGACCTACATTTAACATAACTATGCATCTTTAAAACCTACAATGAACATAACTATGTATCTTTAAGACCTATATTTAACATCACAATGTTTGTATCTTTTCCCCAGACCTGGATGATTCTAGATGGCACACTGCCCAGTGTTGCCTTGTTGGCACTTCTCCTTCTCAACGTTGACCGGGTCCTATACACCTACAAGAACGAGTGGTACCAGCACATCATGTCCCATAGTGTACTACACGTACTATTGCTACTTACACCCTGGTGTGTTAGCTGCTCTGTGGTGTGCTCTCTATGGCTGGGCTTCCCAGCGGTGGAGCCTCTGCCCAATGTTTGCATGTACGGCATTACTGCTGAAGCCCATGCCGCTTCCAGCTGGCTGACAGTATTTCTTCCCTCAATGGTTATACTTGTGTTACTGATCTTTGTCTTCATTGCAGTCATTGGGGAGATGCCTGCCATCAATCAACTCGGTTCCATCCAGCTGCTTCCCACTTTCCCGAATCCCATGAATGAGGGCGCTAATGAAGATGATTCATGTGATTCTAATATCAGAACAAGATCTGATGTCACTGACAGAAATAGGATCGCAGATAATGGTTCTGTCACAAATGGCGTAAGAGCAAGACGACAAAGGCGTTTTGTCACGGCGTTACTGGCAGTGGACTTTGTTAGCCTAGCTATCACATTGCCCTTTTCTGCATTTTCTTTGGTGAGTCCTAAGTGTCAGGACCTTCAGAGTTGTGATTCCCTGAGGACATTATTTCAGACATTAAGTTGGATGAGATCTTCAGTCACGTGTCTTAGACCAATTTTATTTATTCTGTTAACAGACATGTTCCAATCATTTAAACAAAACTTGATCAGCTGGTATGTGAGGGAACACGAGTCTACCATGGAGAACAGCTCAACAATGATGCACGGGAACCCAAGCGAGTACCTTATTCTGACTCGCATCATCAACAAGAACTCTTGTAGTCTGCGGAGTCGTAACAATTCGACCAGCACTACCTACGTCATGACACCTCCGCAGTCGCCCTTTATTGTAGATTCACCTGTCCAAACTAAAATATGTACAACATTTTCCACAGCAGTGAAATCAGACGGTGATATTACATTCTTATAGAAGAAGCTGAGAGTTGTTGGACTTGTTCAATTCATTTCAGCTGTTAGTAAGGAGGAGAGATTATTTGCATACAAATACATACACCACTTGCCTATGTAAATATTCATGTTTCTGATATAAAGCAGAACTGGTTTTTTTTTAGCTCATTAGTACTTGAAGGCTATGAGTAACTACAGAACCGGATCTATAACGTGAATCAACATGCTCTTCCAGACTGAAAAGTCCGCCTCATTTTTCTTCCCACTAAGACTATCATTGTTTTAATTGATAATTGAAGTGAACAAAAAAAAATACGATGACGTAATTAGGAGTGACAGACTGAAAAAAAGGGGGATAATAAGTAAATCATAGTAGTAGAGGGAGACAAGACTGCGATATTACTTGAAATATGATATGGACTATCCATGTACACTGAACTAGTCAGAATGAAAGGTCAAAGTTGATCATTGTGTTTGATCTCAAAAGAATTTCTTCTTTTCATAGCAGACAAATTCTACAGTAATATCAACTTCCTCAGCTGTATTTATATGTTGAAAATAATGACGTAGACACTCTAACATGTTGTTATTGATAACTCTCGTATGTCATGTGATTTTAAATATAATTTAACCAATAAAAGTTGGCAAAAATAATAGCTTACACTTGCAGTCCAGAGTGTTAGCAGCAGGAACTAGATGTAGTACCGCCCGTCTTTCTCAACAAACATAAACAGCTGCTCAGACATTTTTTTAAAAATTAAATATGCATTGATTGTTTCACTTCATTTTTAGTTTGTTTGCAAAGAAAAGTAGCGTATACAATGTTTTTTTTAATTCTGAACACAACAATAAGGTATTGATTTTACGAGTTTTAAAACTGTTTTTTCTAATGTAATGATATCAGGTTCTAATGGCATTTTGAGCTAATATGACAAGCTTTTGGGAGAGATAAAATCCAGCGCCAATCTCACAAGGTGTGCTTTTAATACTTGGTCTTAATATGTCTCCTTCTGACTCGGAAGACAATGGATGCGCCCAGATGAGTCACTGGTCTTGGTTGCGTCTTCAGACGAATCTGAGTCTGATGTGACTAATTAAGCCGAATCTGAAGCGGCAGAGGTTTTCCACAGTTCGTGTATGTATATGCTTATGTTTTAGGGCTAGTTGACAAGGCATCTTTTTTTTTCTTTCTTTTGATTAAGGCAGCTTCGTTTCTTTTGACATTAGCGAGGTTCATACCATCACGTACAGACTGTTTCCATGTTGTCCTGTCTTGGGCTCCTTACTTGGTCTTATTTGCTAAGCAATTCTTTGGACGGCCCTTTCTTCATGCTCCATACATTTGACTTTGAATGATGACTTTTCACAGTCAGTCATGTCTTACAATATGACCGATCCAACTCTGCTTTCGTCTCTTCAGAGTTACTACTTTTTGACAGCCAGAGTCTTGACTTGTAACAGTACAATCTCATTTGTCTTCTTTTTTTTTGGTATCTGATACCCAGCAATATGGCCATGATATAAAAAATTCAGCATTGTTTGATTGCAATCTATTGAAAATTTCAGATTGGTTTTAGTTTAATCCCTGAAGATAAAAAAAAAAGTTGTTTTTTTTTTTTTCACGTGGATAAACAGTACTATAAACAGCATTATAAACAACATTATAAAGATACACAAACTCTACTATATATAAACTAAACATATATTACCCGCGGCCCGCGGGTTTTTTCTTTGTTTGAGTATAACTGTCGATGAGTCACTGAGAGTGGTTTGTAAACAATTAAATGAAATAATATTGTTATAAGTAAAGGGAATGCGTAAAAATGTAATAATAGTATGAGTGAATGGTGCTATCAAAATAGCTAATCGACTTAAATCCATTTTTTTCAAATAAAAACATTTGCTTGTAGGCCTACATATATTTGATTAAAATTAAATGAATAGACTTAATTTTGTATGTTCATATGTTAAAGAATAAAGTAGCTCTTGAGTTAGACTTAGAGTCATAGATCTAGATCTAGAATAATCTAGAGTTAAATATTGGCTTGGATAGAGTTCATTTTGCACGTGCGCATGCATGAAAAATGTTTAAGAAAAAACAAATTTGAATGTTAATTTGATTAAAATATGAAATGAATGGACTATAATTAGTATGTTCATGTGTTGAAGTATAAAAATATCTTTGCGAATAGAAGTTATAGCATCTTAGAGTTGAATTAGAGTTTTAGACCTAGGAATAGAAAGATATGTAACATTACGGTATTGTCTAATGAAACAATGCTCATCAGGAATTCTACATTCGCAGAGTTTTCAAAAGATTTTAATAATTTCCGAAGATTTCCAGGACCTTTTCATATATTTTGCAATTTCAGGAGATTTCCAGAAGCTCTTGGTAAATCAGGCGGCCGCGGGAAATCTGTTATAAGTCATAAAATGGTTTAGTTTAATAATTTGCACATAGAATTAGCGGGTCCTTTGAAAAGTCTTTTTCGAAATATTTTGAGTCCACATTGTTGCATACGTCTCTTATGAAAACGGTCCACATTTTACAGGGTCATTAAACGATTTCTCTGACTTAAAATATTTTACTTTTTAAAACATCGGTAATAAAATCTTTGTACTTTGTTATTAGTCAACCATAGAATGGAAACTACAATCAAAGTACAAATGTTTTCATCACCTTTCCTCCCTTCCCCTTTGACTGTTGTCAGGACGTTGTGGTTGTGCCCTCTTGAGAGGACCGCCTCCTCCCAGGCCCCCACTCAGTTGCTTTAAGGTAAGTCCAGATATCGTCTGTTTTATTCTAACATAATTAGTGATAGAAAGAAACAATACCACCAACATAGAAAGAGACAATACCACCAACATAGAAAGAAACAATACCACCAACATAGAAAGAAACAATACCACCAACATAGAAAGAAACAATACCACCAACATAGAAAGAGACAATACCACCAACATAGAAAGAAACAATACCACCAGCATAGAAAGAAACAATACCACCAACATAGAAAGAAACAATACCACCAACATAGAAAGAAACAATACCACCAACATAGAAAGAAACAATACCACCAACATAGAAAGAAACAATACCACCAACATAGAAAGAAACAATAACACCAACATAGAAAGAAACAATACCACCAACATAGAAAGAAACAATAACACCAACATAGAAAGAAACAATAACACCAACATAGAAAGAAACAATACCACCAACATAGAAAGAAACAATACCACCAACATAGAAAGAAACAATACCACCAACATAGAAACAAACAATACCACCAATATAGAAAGAAACAATACCACCAACATAGAAAGAAACAATAACACCAACATAGAAAGAAACAATACCACCAACATAGAAAGAAACAATAACACCAACATAGAAAGAAACAATACCACCAACATAGAAAGAAACAATAACACCAACATAGAAAGAAACAATACCACCAACATAGAAAGAAACAATAACACCAACATAGAAAGAAACAATAACACCAACATAGAAAGAAACAATACCACCAATATAGAAAGAAACAATACCACCAACATAGAAAGAAACAATAACACCAACATAGAAAGAAACAATACCACCAACATAGAAAGAAACAATAACACCAACATAGAAAGAAACAATAACACCAACATAGAAAGAAACAATACCACCAACATAGAAAGAAACAATAACACCAACATAGAAAGAAACAATACCACCAACATAGAAAGAAACAATAACACCAACATAGAAAGAAACAATAACACCAACATAGAAAGAAACAATAACACCAACATAGAAAGAAACAATAACACCAACATAGAAAGAAACAATACCACCAACATAGAAAGAAACAATACCACCAACATAGAAAGAAACAATAACACCAACATAGAAAGAAACAATACCACCAACTTAGAAAGAAACAATAACACCAAAATAGAAAGAAACAATAACACCAACATAGAAAGAAACAATACCACCAACATAGAAAGAGACAATACCACCAACATAGAAAGAGACAATACCACCAACATAGAAAGAAACAATAACACCAACATAGAAAGAAACAATACCACCAACATAGAAAGAAACAATAACACCAACATAGAAAGAAACAATAACACCAACATAGAAAGAAACAATACCACCAACATAGAAAGAAACAATAACACCAACATAGAAAGAAACAATACCACCAACATAGAAAGAAACAATAACACCAACATAGAAAGAAACAATAACACCAACATAGAAAGAAACAATAACACCAACATAGAAAGAAACAATAACACCAACATAGAAAGAAACAATACCACCAACATAGAAAGAAACAATACCACCAACATAGAAAGAAACAATAACACCAACATAGAAAGAAACAATACCACCAACTTAGAAAGAAACAATAACACCAAAATAGAAAGAAACAATAACACCAACATAGAAAGAAACAATACCACCAACATAGAAAGAGACAATACCACCAACATAGAAAGAGACAATACCACCAACATAGAAAGAGACAATACCACCAGCATAGAAAGAAACAATACCACCAACATAGAAAGAGACAATACCACCAACATAGAAAGAAACAATACCTCCAACATAGAAAGAAACAATACCACCAACATAGAAAGAAACAATACCACCAACATAGAAAGAAACAATACCACCAACATAGAAAGAAACAATACCACCAACATAGAAAGAAACAATAACACCAACATAGAAAGAAACAATAACACCAACATAGAAAGAAACAATACCACCAACATAGAAAGAAACAATACCACCAACATAGAAAGAAACAATACCACCAACATAGAAAGAAACAATACCACCAATATAGAAAGAAACAATACCACCAACATAGAAAGAAACAATAACACCAACATAGAAAGAAACAATACCACCAACATAGAAAGAAACAATAACACCAACATAGAAAAAAACAATACCACCAACATAGAAAGAAACAATACCACCAAAATAGAAAGAAACAATACCACCAACATAGAAAGAAACAATACCACCAACATAGAAAGAAACAATACCACCAACATACAAAGAAACAATACCACCAACATACAAAGAAACAATACCACCAACATAGAAAGAAACAATAACACCAACATAGAAAGAAACAATAACACCAGCATAGAAAGAAACAATACCACCAACATAGAAAGAAACAATAACACCAACATAGAAAGAAACAATAACTTTAAGAAACAATAACACCAGCATAGAAAGAAACAATACCACCAACATAGAAAGAAACAATACCACCAACATAGAAAGAAATAATACCACCAACATAGAAAGAAACAATACCACCAACATAGAAAGAAACAATAACACCAACATAGAAAGAAACAATAACACCAACCTAGAAAGAAACAATAACACCAACCTAGAAAGAAACAATAAATACCACCAACATAGAAATAAACAATAACACCAACATAGAAAGAAACAATACCACCAACATAGAAAGAAACAATAACACCAACATAGAAAGAAACAATACCACCAACATAGAAAGAAACAATACCACCAACATAGAAAGAAACAATAACACCAACATAGAAAGAAACAATACCACCAACATAGAAAGAAACAATACCACCAACATAGAAAGAAACAATACCACCAACATAGAAAGAAACAATACCACCAACATAGAAAGAAACAATACCACCAACATAGAAAGAAACAATACCACCAACATAGAAAGAAACAATACCACCAACATAGAAAGAAACAATACCACCAACATAGAAAGAAACAATACCACCAACATAGAAAGAAACAATACCACCAACATAGAAAGAAACAATACCACCAACATAGAAAGAAACAATACCACCAACATAGAAAGAAACAATACCACCAACATAGAAAGAAACAATACCACCAACATAGAAAGAAACAATAACACCAACATAGAAAGAAACAATACCACCAACATAGAAAGAAACAATACCGCCAACATAGAAAGAAACAATACCACCAACATAGAAAGAAACAATACCACCAACATAGAAAGAAACAATACCACCAACATAGAAAGAAACAATAACACCAACATAGAAAGAAACAATACCACCAACATAGAAAGAAACAATACCACCAACATAGAAAGAAACAATACCACCAACATAGAAAGAAACAATACCACCAACATAGAAAGAAACAATACCACCAACATAGAAAGAAACAATACCAACAACATAGAAAGAAACAATAACACCAGCATAGAAAGAAACAATACCACCAACATAGAAAGAAACAATACCACCAAGATAGAAAGAAACAATACCACCAACATAGAAAGAAACAATAACACCAACATAGAAAGAAACAATACCACCAACATAGAAAGAAACAATACCACCAACATAGAAAGAAACAATAACACCAACATAGAAAGAAACAATACCACCAACATAGAAAGAAACAATACCACCAACATAGAAAGAAACAATACCACCAACATAGAAAGAAACAATAACACCAACATAGAAAGAAACAATACCACCAACATAGAAAGAAACAATAACTTTAAGAAACAATAACACCAGCATAGAAAGAAACAATACCACCAGCATAGAAAGAAACAATAACACCAACATAGAAAGAAACAATACCACCAACATAGAAAGAAACAATACCACCAACATAGAAAGAAACAATACCACCAACATAGAAAGAAACAATAACACCAACATAGAAAGAAACAATACCACCAACATAGAAAGAAACAATAACTTTAAGAAACAATAACACCAGCATAGAAAGAAACAATACCACCAGCATAGAAAGAAACAATAACACCAACATAGAAAGAAACAATACCACCAACATAGAAAGAAACAATACCACCAACATAGAAAGAAACAATACCACCAACATAGAAAGAAACAATAACACCAACATAGAAAGAAACAATACCACCAACATAGAAAGAAACAATACCACCAACATTGAAAGAAACAATACCACCAACATAGAAAGAAACAATAACACCAACATAGAAAGAAACAATACCACCAACATAGAAAGAAACAATACCAACAACATAGAAAGAAACAATAACACCAGCATAGAAAGAAACAATACCACCAACATAGAAAGAAACAATACCACCAACATAGAAAGAAACAATACCACCAACATAGAAAGAAACAATAACACCAACATAGAAAGAAACAATACCACCAACATAGAAAGAAACAATACCACCAACATAGAAAGAAACAATAACACCAACATAGAAAGAGACAATACCACCAGCATAGAAAGAAACAATAACACCAACATAGAAAGAAACAATACCACCAACATAGAAAGAAACAATACCACCAACATAGAAAGAAACAATACCACCAACATAGAAAGAAACAATACCACCAACATAGAAAGAAACAATAACACCAACATAGAAAGAAACAATACCACCAACATAGAAAGAAACAATTACTTTAAGAAACAATAACACCAGCATAGAAAGAAACAATACCACCAGCATAGAAAGAAACAATAACACCAACATAGAAAGAAACAATAACACCAGCATAGAACGTTGACTTATTCAGAAGAGTAGTGAATCATACAAATAAAATTCGCGATTTTATTCCATTATTTATAAATTTGAATTTTTTTTATTGTGAGTAAAATTGTCATATTATTTTAATTATCACTAGCACGTAGCGGGACCGGATTAAATCTACTTGCAGGTCTGACATCCCGCGGGCCATAGTTTGCCCATCACTGTGCTAGGACAAAGCAGAATAAAAATGATTAACGTTTTTCAGTATGGTGAAACATTCTAGACATTTCTTTGGAATTTCAACCAAAACTATTAGTAACTAGACTTCTATTTCCATTATTCAACGTACAAACGCATGTTTGTTGGGTAACAAAAAATCTTAACCTTTAAACAAATGTTTTATTAAGTTTTATGGGCGTCGCCTGATGTGACCGCCCCCTCTTCCCCAGTGTCGCCACCGTACAAACTGTTCGTTATTTTTTTGACAATGACATTTAAAAACTAGTTTCTTCCAGCAATGTCTTGAATGATTTTATTGGCCTACGAAGTTGTTTGAGTTGAACTCAAGTATTAAAGTAGTGTACAGTGGTAACGCTGAAATGTCTGTAGAGAGATCACACAGACTAGTAGATGGAGAAACCCACGTGATCGTTCATATTGCGGCCTACTGGCTCGTGTCCCCAGTCACAAGCTAATCCCTCACGGCGTCAGAAACAATTTTGTCCTGATTAGTAAGCACGCATCTCCACCACAAAGTCAGAGGAAATGAATTCACTTGGAGTCTGACATGGAAGGTAAAAACGACAGTCAAGACACGATGGCGTGACACTGTGACATGACTTAGTGACTGCTGGATGTTTGAATCTGTCACAATGTGTTACATACTGATATGTTTCAATCTGTCGCAAGGTGCTACATATTGATATGTTTCGATCTGTCACATACAAGTTACAAGATTACGAGTAACAGATTTTGTTATTGTTTATAAAATCTTGTTTCACTGTGACCAATAGAATTTCAGACATCGTATGGTTTCACTGTGACCAATAGAATTTCAGACATCGTATGGTTTCACTGTGACCAATAGAATTTCAGACATCGTATGGTTTCACTGTGACCAATAGAATTTCAGACATCGTATAGTTTCACTGTGACCAATAGAATTTCAGACATCGTATGGTTTCACTGTGACCAATAGAATTTCAGACATCGTATGGTTTCACTGTGACATATGCTTAATTAAACATTGTCTTCAATTCCCAAGGAAGCATGAGTGCAGTATTTCAGACCTTGCCAATTTGTTGGGACTGTGCTAATATGTTTTTATTTAGTCATTATTTGTTGCGGACGTTATTGTGAAAAGTACTTGAAAGGATGTGACCTATTGAAATGTTAGTTTTAATGTCTACTTTTATCAACACAATGTCTCTGTTAATTAATTCTTATGTTTAATTGTCTTCAATAATTTATTTCTCTGTAGCAACAGAAAACAGAATAGCAACCTGCATATTTCGCCACATCTAATGCAGACAAAGCCGTTGTACGCGGGAGTCTACTTAAGTTATCTTTTAATCGTCTGCGCAAGGGCCTTTCTTTGAGTCTCAAATGTCCCGCGACCTTCGGAAGAGCTTTCCAGCTGACCCTTTCAGATGATGCCAGCTGCTTTCCTCTATGCCAGTGTGAGCCCGCGTATGACCATTAAGTAGCGAAGGCAACTTTGATGGAAATGTCTTTCCAAGGCAGATCAAGCTAAAGGAGCTAATGTTTGTAGAGAAATAGTACAATTTGTGAACCCAATTAATTACTTAATATTTATACTGATGATTCATAGTTTAACCATTTGTTTTTTTTTATCGCACCTACTGGTATGTTGGTTGATATGGTGGGGCTGGGGGACTATTGCCCTTATCGCCCCCCACTCCCTCAACCTTTGGGGGCGGGAGATTTTTTGTAGAGAAATAATACACTTTGGGAACAAAATTATTTACTTACCGTAATAATATATATTAATTAGCATTTGACCAAATTAACGGGCGTAGACGGTGGGTAATCCTAATTAATATATATTATTACGGTAAGTAAGTAATTTTGTTCAATATATATATATATATATATATATATATATATATATATATATATATATATATATATTATATATAAACATAAACGTCCTCCCAAGTACACTCACTTCTGACCTGTCAATTCATAGCGCTTTTATCTCCCCCCACCCTTTTCACCCCCTTCCCCCTTAAAAACGTGCATTTTATAACCTGTTACCCGTGAATTCGACTATGGCATTACTTATTTCCTCATCCTCTTTCTCCACGCTCCTCCTTAGCAATTAGTCCTAGAGACAATATTTGAGTATTCATTCGGCTCTTTGACCAAATATTTCAAAGTCTCTCTCTGAATGAGCCTTTTTTTTTTATTATTGCATCCACCGTATCGAACGCTCAACTAATAGTTTGGCCGAATTCTTGAATCTAAATCAGCTCAGCCTTGGAGAACATTTTAATGACTGGCGGGGGGTGGGGGTTAAGTTTAAAGGTATATTTTTCTCTCTCTTTTACATTGATACTGAGGCGAACATTTCTGCAAGCCTTTCGAAGTTCCTCTTCACTTGAGGCATTTAGGGTAAAGTCGTCTGCGAATAGCAGATCTCTGATGCAGCCATATTGGAAGCCGAGGAGGATAAGCAGTGAGTTATTAATTGGGACTTGTTCCAGGCCGGAAATGGCTCGAGGCTGGTGCTTGACGGAGGGATGAAGACGGTGCTGAAGTGTTCAGACCAGCGAACAAATATTTCCTCCTAATCTAAAAGAAGTTTCAACTGAATATAGATGATCCATTGGGTCGAAGACCATACTCAGCTTTGAACATTTTTGTGTTGTTTTGTGTCTGCGTATTTCTTCCGCCTTTTAGCTGAACCAGACTCCTTAAGTCTTTCCCCGAACTTCTCTAGTGGCATCAGTCGTAACGTTCTCTGTTTGGAGGCAAACTGGGTTGCAGCGCTAGGCCTTAGACTTTAGTTTTAGCAGTGTTTCAGTAGCTCTTCCTGTTCTACATTGTTTTCATGGACTCTGTCTTGGTGCCTTCGTTGTTTGGGCTGAGCGAGAAAGCTACTAGCCAGAGAGTATACAGAGTCCATCAGGTTATTCCAGCTGTTCTACACATCCATGTTTATGATGTTCATATGTACGACTTTTATTTCAGTAGTTTGTTAACGAGCTCTTGCTTGGTGTCTAGGTTTTTAAGCTTACCAACATCTATGTGCTTCTCTCGTTTGCTTTCTTGAGGCCTTTCGGCTTAATACTAGACGATGATCAGTCCAATAGTCCGCATGCAAATACTAGACGATGATCAGTCCAATAGTCCGCATGCAAATACTAGACGATGATCAGTCCAATAGTCCGCATGCAAATACTAGACGATGATCAGTCCAATAGTCCGCATGCAAATACTAGACGTCACTAGACGATGATCAGTCCAATAGTCCGCATGCAAATACTAGACGTCACTAGACGATGATCAGTCCAATAGTCCTCATGCAAATACTAGACGTCACTAGACGATGATCAGTCCAATAGTCCGCATGCAAATACTAGACGTCACTAGACGATGATCAGTCCAATAGTCCTCATGCAAATACTAGACGTCACTAGACGATGATCAGTCCAATAGTCCGCATGCAAATACTAGACGTCACTAGACGATGATCAGTCCAATAGTCCGCATGCAAATACTAGACGTCACTAGACGATGATCAGTCCAATAGTCCGCATGCAAATACTAGACGTCACTAGACGATGATCAGTCCAATAGTCCGCATGCAAATACTAGACGTCACTAGACGATGATCAGTCCAATAGTCCGCATGCAAATACTAGACGTCACTAGACGATGATCAGTCCAATAGTCCGCATGCAAATACTAGACGTCACTAGACGATGATCAGTCCAATAGTCCGCATGCAAATACTAGACGTCACTAGACGATGATCAGTCCAATAGTCCGCATGCAAATACTAGACGTCACTAGACGATGATCAGTCCAATAGTCCTCATGCAAATACTAGACGTCACTAGACGATGATCAGTCCAATAGTCCGCATGCAGCTTTTGTGATTTAAACATCCTGCCTATCCGACAATGAAGTATATTTGGTGTCAGTGCTTGGATCTGGGATGCTGTTAGTCAGCTTGTGGGTGTCCCCATTTCTAATAACAGTGGGCCAATGCTGTTGCAGTTACCAATGCCGTGTCGGCCCAGAACGTTTCTCCTGATTTTTCAGTCAGATCCCACTCTTGCAATGAGGTCACTCAATACGTGTATCTGTTTTAGTTATTACAGAGTTCAGATCCGCGAAGACGCTTTCCTTGATGTTGTCTGGGTTGACATTGTTGGGGATTAGGCGCTTATTAGAGTTGCATGTTAGGGGTAGGCCTTATGTCATTAGACAGTCATACCATTTGGTAGTCCTGCTAAAAGCTTGTTGACTAGTTTGTATTTCATTGCAAAGCCAACATCTTTCCTTTCTGTTTTTAACGATCCAGAAAAGTATTGTCTGCACCGACATCCGTTATTTGACCTTCGTCTGAAAAGCCACGTTTCATTCAGCGCCGCTATTTCTTCTAGCCACTACAGCATACGACATTCGGAACGATTTGTTTCAGCACCATCTAGGAGAGTGCGGACATTCCAAGCCCCGAGTGGGAGTTCAAGTGTTTGGATTAGTTTCTTCTTAGGATTTAGTTTCTTTCTACTTGTCCTACATCAATGAGATCCGCTCTACCTGGAGCTTACTACGAAATATTAAGTAGGTTGAAGTGACGATTTTGCAACATGTTAAAATTAATTCTTTTTTTTTTTATTCGATAGAGTAATTTTTCTCTGCAATCATTGTGTGTGAGTGGTATTTATGGCTACCACAGCTCCTCCAGGGTTATCTTTCCTAAACATTCAGAGTAGCGCTATTGACATTTCCGTAAGATGAAAATGCTCACAAAAGTAATGGAGAAAGCATTTATGCAATAAACCCTTTCAAATGAGTAGATATAATAATCGTTTTCTAACTTAATGTCCAGTTTGTGTGTGTTTTATTCAATGTATAAAGATATCTACAATTGTGTGTGTGTTTCTTTCGATGTATAAAGATATCTACAATTGTGTGTGTGTTTTATTCAATGTATAAAAATATCTACAATTGTGTGTGTGTTTCTTTCGATGTATAAAGATATCCACAATTGTGTGTGTGTTTCTTTCGATGTATAAAGATATCTACAATTGTGTGTGTGTTTCTTTCGATGTATAAAGATATCTACAATTGTGTGTGTGTTTTATTCAATGTATAAAGATATCTACAATTGTGTGTGTGTTTCTTTCGATGTATAAAGATATCTACAATTGTGTGTGTGTTTCTTTCGATGTATAAAGATATCTACAATTGTGTGTGTGTTTCTTTCGATGTATAAAGATATCTACAATTGTGTGTGTGTTTCTTTCGATGTATAAAGATATCTACAATTGTGTGTGTGTTTCTTTCGATGTATAAAGATATCTACAATTGTGTGTGTGTTTCTTTCGATGTATAAAGATATCTACAATTGTGTGTGTGTTTCTTTCGATGTATAAAAATATCTACAATTGTGTGTGTGTTTCTTTCGATGTATAAAGATATCTACAATTGTGTGTGTGTTTCTTTCGATGTATAAAGATATCTACAATTGTGTGTGTGTTTCTTTCGATGTATAAAAATATCTACAATTGTGTGTGTGTGTGTGTTTGTGGGTGTATAAAGAAATCTACAATTCAAGTAAATATGAAACATCTAATACCAACATTTGAGTCAACGATGGGAGAGAGGGGTGTTGTGAGGGTGGATCGAGCACTAAAACGACAAGATCTAAAGAACTGTGCAAATCACGGGCTCTGACGCTCAATGCAGCGTTAAATGTTCGAATCAGGACATTTTATGCAACGTTAAATGTTCGAATCAGGACATTTTATGCAACGTTAAATGTTCGAATCAGGACATTTTATGTAGCGTTAAATGTTCGAATCAGGCCCTTTTGTCGAAGCTGTTTTGACGCGGATTGTTTTGGCGCTAAATGTTTTAGCCACATTATATATGATCATTTTATTATGTCTTTAAAAAAGAACAATACATATCTATCTTTTGTACATGTGTTTTAGTGTTCCAACATATGTAAGTAAAGATCAATAGTATTTATTGTCCATTAGATTTAGGATTGAAGTTTGTTGTGAAATTATTGTTATATCATTAACATTATGATGTGTGTGTGTGTGTGTTGGTTTTAATAGTGTCCAAAAACAAAGTGAAACAATGTTAGAAAAAAACAGATGCAAATTTAGTGCATCAGAAAAAAAAATTATTTAAAGTTAAACAGACCTAGAAATAATACCTGCAACTTAAAATAAAAAGAGAGTTGATAAATGTCATCCTGTGCGCCCACGTCGCCTATAATTTATGGGAGTAAGTAAAGCGTGTCAATATCATGGTCTTAGGTAGGAATTAAAACTTTCATAGCAGGTTTTGAACCTGGGACCATCGCCTATGTGCCGAGCACATACCGCACGGCTAGACAGCCATCTATAGTTTGAAATATGTTTTCCTGAAATAGTCACAATTATTAAAACTTTTTTTCTGGGATGGTGGGGAAGGGGGGGGGGGGGGAGAGTGTATAATATATATGCTATAGTCTACTTTATATTTCTAGGTTTAAATTTCGTACACAGGTTCCTTTTACTTCCTAAGCGCTTGCTAAGAGCTTGACCAAAGCAATTCGCGAAAACCCACACACTTTCTTTCAAATGTTTTTATTTTGTTTTCGGTATTTCCCCCAAAAAGCCGCAGTCTAAAGAGTAATAAAAAATAGCACACACCCACATTCCGTTTTTTGAATGTATTTGTGTTTTGTTTCCTTTTCCTGAAGTGGGGACTTACTTCTCATATGCTTCACGTCATTCTCGCTTCCTTTTAGATGCTTTCTAAAATGATATAAAAACGAAAAAATATCATTAAAAGGATAGATCTTGAGTCTTTTTCTTAGGATTAAGGATACAAATTAAGGTTAAAATTAAACATAGGAGCTATAAATATAGAGATTTAAAATCTGAAAAGTGTGTGTTTTGAACGGTCAATCAATCGGAGGATGCTTAAAAATTGAAGGCTTGTCTTTGTAATAAAAAAATAGGCAGAAAAGTGTGAAAACGGGTGTATGTGTGTGTGTGTGTGGGTGAGAGATGGGGTTACGGTTAAAAAGTAATGTAGGCTATAATTAAATAATAAGAAGCCGAAGTAAAGTCAGAGATTGTGTGTAGGACTAACTTTTTGGTTGTGAGCGGGACTTCGAGGGAGGGGGAGCAGGAAATAAGTCAAATGAATTCACGGGCCAAAAGCATATGTGTGTGTGTCTGCAGTGGCGTTCTAAAGCCAAAGAAAAGGGAGCTGATCCTGTAAGTTTACATTGACATGCTTGATTGTAGAGTGATCACTGGCTTGAAACGTTGACACTTTCATTATTGTTCGACGTTTGGTAAGTTTCGAGCCGTCTCAGACAAAATCTTTTGGTTTTTGGTCAATATGAACAAAATGGCCTTAGTTTTAGAGCTAGAAGTGGACTTGTCCCCATTCGGATTCCCCATTTGGCTAACTACGAGTAAAAGTTACAAAATAAAAATAAAACACTTTAGCAATAGCGAGATGGACTAGTTTAGATCTAAATCTATTATTTGGTGAAAACGAGCCTCCGTACTTTGACACACTTATTTAACCTGGTTCACTGACCTTGAACTTTATCCCAACATAATGTCTGTATTATCGTTCAGTGCACACGTTAATCAAATCTAAAGATTTAATTTCCACTTGACTCGCTGGGATAACATAGAACTGAACGGATAGTTTAAGGCCTACATGTACCCTATTGTATGTAATCATTTATCTCTGTTTCTGTAGACAAACGTGTTAGCCTATAGGCTACACCATGCCACAAAATGTTGGCTATTAACTAGATCTAGTCAAACGGGAGACTGGTCAGCTGACATAAAATCATTTCCTTCCGACAAGTAGATCGAATTCTACGAAGGTTTTCAAAAATATAAATATGTAGTTAAGATCTAGACCAGACCACTGATTGAATAAGTAAATAAAACATGTAAGTATATAGATCTTGATAAAGTTGACATTCGAGCTTCAGAGATCTAGATAATATCATAGTATGTACTATGTACTAAACTATAAGATAATATCATAGTATGTACTATGTACTAAACTATAAGATAATATCATAGTATGTACTATGTACTAAACTATAAGATAATATCATAGTATGTACTATGTACTAAACTATAAGATAATATCATAGTATGTAGCCTACTATGTACTAAACTATAAGATAATATCATTATAGTATGTACTATGTACTAAACTATAAGATAATATCATAGTATGTACTATGTACTAAACTATAAGATAATATCATAGTATGTACTATGTACTAAACTATAAGATAATATCACAGTATGTACTAAACTATAAGATAATATCATTATAGTATGTACTATGTACTAAACTATAAGATAATATCATAGTATGTACTATGTACTAAACTATAAGATAATATCATAGTATGTACTATGTACTAAACTATAAGATAATATCATAGTATGTACTATGTACTAAACTATAAGATAATATAACAGTATGTACTATGTACTAAACTATCTACCGACTTTCCACGCGTGTATAGCCAGCTAACATAACGATGTGGGGAAAAAAACCTAGATATTTCGTAGAAATCAACTAAGAAATACCGAACTATACAAGAGCTGGTCATAATCTAACAGTGACCTTAACTATAACATTATTTTAAAGACTTTTAAAAATCGAACTAGAGTTAAAAATTTTGAAATACTTATCCATTTGTTTTAGTTTAGATTTTTGTTAACCTTTCAATCAGACCGATCTTATATATAAATGTATATTAGAGATGTTCTCTTCCAGAAAAGTATGTACACACTTTGTAATTTCTTGTCATTCTCTCTCTCTCTGTATATATATATAGGCCTAAATTTTGTATAAACATACTAATACGTTATCTAATACAAACACAGTAGGCTTATAATATAACATTATCAAAGGCAAAAACAATATTATACTAACATTCTCTGTTACAAACAAAATGCTATAGGTAATTTTTTTTTTTAAACTAAATATTATCAATCAAAATTTTAGGGATATTACAAATACAATTTGAAGTTACATTTTTTTTATGAAATCACAAAATATTCTTTATTATGATAAAAATGAGCATTACTTATTATAAATTAACTATTTAAATACAAATACTACACCATGCAAAAAAAAAAAGGTAACAGAATATAAACAAAGACCCATTGACTAGATTGATATGTTCAAGCTTAAAGAAGTTTCTGATGTCAAGTCCTCTACCTTTAACTCTAACCTATAACCTTTGAGGTCAGAAACTGTTCTTAGTAATTTTATTTTGTTATCTTTTAGACGATCGACCAATAGCCGTGATAAATCCGAACAAATCTCCACCCTTCTCTTAGACCTATACAGCTTCACAATGAGTATCAGGTAAGGACTCACTGGTGTTTGGATAATAGTTGACTGTAAATAGTTGTCTATGTGCGTGTAACTAACTGTGTGTCTTTACAAGTGCGCCGCTAGTTTGTGTGTGTGTGTGTGTATTATTCAGTAATCTAATTTCAAATGATTCCAACTAAACGTAATTCAATCTTGTCAACCTTACAGTAATAAGCGCTTATAAGATAGCAACACTTCAACCTTACACTAATAAGCGCTTATAAGATAGCAACACTTCAACCTTACATTAATAAGCGCTTATAAGATATCAACTCTTCAATAACAGTGATAAAAAGAAAAAACATTTTTTTTTTAATCTCACGCGATGTCAAGTCACAGTGAGCCCGAACTCCAGTTAATTGTTGACCTCTACATCTATTCTATACAAAGAAAGAGTTGACCTATGCTGGTCTTTGTAACTGGTCTAATTTGATGGTGGACAGACATCTCGTTCTCACAGATCGTGTCAAAAATATCGTCACAACCTCTCTTTAGTTTACTTTGCTTTAATATATAGAGAGAGTATTACTTGATTTGCTATCATTGTATCTTCGCTCTTTTAATCTAGCGATGATTCTCACTCTTGGTGCGTGTAATTACTTTGTTTGTATAATAACTATAGTACTTTGAATGTGTCTAAATTAAACTAATAACAACTATGCCACATCATCAACTGGCGGATCCAGGGGGGGGGCGGTAGGGGCGATCGCCCCCCCCACTCGGCCGACCCCCCCCCCCCCCGAGGGGGGGCGGACGAATTTGAGTATAGAATTCACACAATTTGTATACGAATTTATTACTATATGCTAATTATTTATATTTCAACCTATTTTTAGATTATTTCGCCCCCCCCCCTCAGGCATTTTGCCCGATTTGGTGGGGTCGGGAGGGGGCGATGGAATCGATCCCGCCCCCCCCCCCGCCCCATAAACTTTCGAGTGGGGGGGGCGGTCCAATAAATTTGTAGAAATCACAGCTTGCTAACAAAATCAATTAAATATCTATATGATTAAAACGTGTAATTGGTGTTTTAACCTATCTTTATATTATGTCGTTCCCTTTTTCTGATGGGGGGGGGGGCGAATACGTCTACTGCCATTCCCACCTAAACCCTTTGAGGGGGGGGGGGCGGTCCTACTTTTATGGGGAAATCATAGTTTGTGAACAAAATTAGTTGAATATCTATATAATATAAGCTACGTATTGATACCATTTGTATATTATGTCGCAGACACACTCTCAAATTTTATCATTAGTAAATATAGAATGAAAAAGGGTTGTACCAGGTGGGAGGGGCGAAACATGCAATCGCCTTCCGCCCATCGGACAAACCAATATTTGTTCTTTTTGAATTATAGTTAAGGAATTACAAAATCATAAGAAAAATCTGTCACTAATATACTTTATATGTGCTTTAAATTAAATTCTTATATCAAATCGCACAACACCTATTCTTTAATGCCAAATGCAATCATTAACAGAAATTATAAAAAGGAGCGAGGATTAACGTTTTCATTCTACCGCCCCTCCCCTTTCCAGACGAAAACATGATGTTTTAAAACAGAATAGTCAAATATGGCGACAGAGTTTATGTAATTTCACATAAATTTATCATAATTTTTTAAAGAAAGACTTTGCTTTGGAAAATTTAGAATTTATACGAAATTTTTCAGTATAAGAGTAACGATTGAGATGAGTTCTGAACCCAAATATTCCTTTCCTAGTCGCCTTTTTCCAACCTTTACTCAATCTGTAAGAAAAAAAAGTAACAAGCATGCTTATTGGACAAAATGTATCACTTACGAATGTGCTTTTTTTTAAAAATATTATTATTCTAATTTTTTTTTCGTCGGCGATCTTCAAAGCCTCAATTTAAATATGTGGGGTATCTTCAAATCGTTTTATTTGCAATGAAGGTTGAGCCTTTCTAATTCATATTAGAATATTTTTTTCAAGTAAAACATTATTGAAAAGGTCATTTTTTAATAGGATGAATAATGAACTGTAGATGTCAGGAGAATGTGTTTCTGCAGTGAAAAATGCAAGAAAACGATTTTGGCGTCGGGGCCTTGACCCAAACCCCATTGATAAATAATGAGCTGTAGATGTTAGGAGAATGCGTTTCTGCGTGAAGAATGCTAAAAAACGCTTTTGGCGTTGGGGCTTCGCCCCGATCCCCACTGATAAATAATGAGCTGTAGATGTCAGGAGAATGCGTTTCAGCAGTGAAAAATGCAAGAAAACGCTTTTGGCTTCGGGGCCTTACCCCGAACCCCACTGATAAATAATGAGCTGTAAATGTCAGGAGAATTCGTTTCTGCAGTGAAGAATGCTAAAAAACGCTTTTGGCGTCGGGGCTTCGCCCCGAACCCCACTATTTAGCCTTACAGCGCTCCCCCAGATCCCCAAGCTATCAAGAGAAAGGGCTCAAGATCTCTGGGTTTTTTTCTTCGCAGAATGTTGAATATATATATATATATATATATATATATATATATATATATATATATATATATATATATAATTTATTTATTTATGCTGTACTCACGTTTATGCATAGGGTTAGGGTTTACTGGGCGTTAGGGTTAGGGTTTGGAAAAAAATCGCCCCCTCCCCACTCCAAAGTTCTGGATCCGCTAGTGTCATCAATTAGGCCTACTTTATAATGAATGCAAGCGAGCTCATAAACTTCTAATTAAAAATAATATTTAATAATCCATTTAAGGCATCTATGGCCACTTTAAAGTCGTGTAATAAATTTAATTAGTAATTGATTAATGTGATGATGAGTGCATTCATGGTTTGATACCATTATAACACAAATTGATGAGTATTCTATTCTATCTAGACATTGGGTTAACTACTTGGCCTGAATCCAAACGTTCCTTCTAGGTCAGCATCATCAAATACATGAAACAGGCGGAACAATATAGTCATTCAGCCGACCAGCAAGTTCCCTCTTCAATGTACACACATGCATCCAACATATGACTTCAACAGGCTGTCTGTCGCTCTTCTGGTCGGACTCATCTGTCGCTCTATCTGGTCTCATCTAACTACTGTCGTCACTGATTGCCGTCATAGAATACTCAGGCTATCTCTCCCGACTTCAGACTTCACAGACGGTCACTCTAAATAAACACATAACTAGGATAGCGCTAACAATTTACTAACAACTAACTCAAGTGCGAATTCTATTTATCCTTAATCAAGTACCTTCTAATGCTATAACTTAATGATGTCCAACCTAATACGGTCTGCGGGCCAGTTTACACTATACTATAGATCTTTTTTTTTACATCTTGATATAAGGCCATATTGTCATTGTTCATGGATCTAGATATATTTATTGATGAATTGTGAAACTTTGAATTGAAAGCGGTATAATGACATTGACAGTTTATTTTAATTCAAATTGTGTGCTTGAGATGTTGAGTTACATAATGAGTATGACTTGTCACTTATCATTACTATTACTATTAGTAGTACTTCATAAGTTCATATGATAATGATATACTACTATACTTTTTACTTGTGAGTTGTGTAGGCCTACTTGTGCTTATTGTGTTTTAACATATTTAAAATGTGAGCAACATTGTAGCTAGCTTCACCATTGACTTATTTTCTTTTTTTTTTAAATATTGCCATCTATCCTCCAATCTTTAAACACAGTTTAACACATTTTTATTCACGGCTCAAATCAATAATGCTGCCATATTTGTTTTATAATGCAGTTTATATGTTGCTGTCTTTTTTACAAATAGCCACACTTTGTTTATACAATTAATGTGCTGGCTTATGATCTTTTTCTACAAAAAAAAAAGATCCGTTCACATTCCTGTTGAGTTCTACATTCCTAGTCCCAGATCATAAACACACAAAGGTCATGGTACCAATCCATCAGAGAAAACGTGAGATCCTTAACGTAGGTAAAGATAATTTTTTTTTTCTTGAAATGGGAATTTGATTTTCTACACTTTGTGCTGACGTTTCTGCGGACCGGATGGAACCACGTCGCGGAACGGATCTGGCCCGCGGACGTATTTTGGGCATAACTGCTAAAACCAATTAAAAACTATTTTCTTACCCTGGTCCTTTAGAACTACTTCCTACATGCTACAGCATCTAGCACACGCCCCTGCTAACACTAAGTGATGCTGTGATCCCGGTCTGCCCCAAACTTCTCTCTCTATATATAGGCTGAGTAGCCCACACTTAAACTAAGACTAATAAAGTGTCTGTCTCTACCCATCTACCCACGTATCTGTTGTTTCACAAGACAAATATCTGACATTGCCCTAAACTTTGACTGGTCTCTGTCAAGTCTACCGGTGAGCCCTGATAACACATTTGAAACTAATTAACCTCACACTCACACTGTGACACTCCTTGTTTTCATTGCTTTGGTTTGACTTTGGCAAGTGGGAAAGTTGCTATTGTCTTAGTGTTGTCTGTCCGTCATTCATGATTAGATCATTTCATACAAGTAAAAGTGCTGTTGAAAATCTAATGTAACCAAGTCTTTGTCGTGCCTATGAGATGTGCTACTTCTAGCTTAAATCTGAAAGTGTGCCTATGAGATGTGCTACTTCTAGCTTAAATCTGAAAGTGTGCCTATGAGATGTGCTACTTCTATCTTAAATCTGAAAGTGTGCCTATGAGATGTACTACTTCTAGCTTAAATCTGAAAGTGTGCCTATGAGATGTGCTACTTCTAGCTTAAATCTGAAAGTGTGCCTGTGAGATGTGCTACTTCTAGCTTAAATCTGAAAGTGAGCCTATGAGATGTGCTACTTCTAGCTTAAATCTGAAAGTGTGCCTATGAGATGTGCTACTTCTAGCTTAAATCTGAAAGTGTGCCTATGAGATGTGCTTCTTTCCATCTGAAAGTGAATTTTTAAAATATATATTACCGCATACATTCCAATAATTTCTAAACAAAGTTTCCAAAAAGTTTGTCATCCGATAGCGTAGCCTACTCTTTTTTTTTAATCAAGTATGAAGATTGCAGGCACATAGGCCCAGCTATAAACTATTTTTCTTTTTTTTTTATATTATAAATATTTATTCAGTATAATAGAATTGATTACAATTGGGCACATATAAATGGGATATTCATCAGATAGTGCAGGCATCATGATTATCTAAAACATTTCTGCCCCTACTGATTGACCATTTTTACAATATGAAAATAATAATTTAGCATGTTGGAGTCTAGTTGACTGACTAGTAGGAGTCCACTTGACTGACTAGGAGGAGCCAAATGACTAGCTGGAGTCCACTTGACTGACTAGTAGAAGTCCACTTGACTGACTAGTAGGACAAGTAGGAGACCACTTGACTGACTAGTAGGACTAGTAGAAGTCCACTTGACTGACTAGTAGGACTGGTTTATGTCTGACGACTAACTGTTCCTCTTCACTAGCTGCCCGGACTGTATCTTATCTTATCTTATATAATACAGACGTTACTTCAAAAAAGAAGATGATTACGTCCTACGCGTCATGCATTTAGTCATGCATATTAACCAATGACTTAAATTCTGCCAAGTCACTGGTTTTCCTGGCTAGCTCAGGCAACCCATTCCATGCTCTAATAGCACTAGGGAAGAAGGAGTATTTGTACAAATTTGTCCTAGCAAATGGGACGAGGAATGTGCCTTTATCTTTGTGTCTTTCAGAGTATTTTATTAAATTTTGTTTTTGTATTTGAAGATTATGGTTCAGTGTTTTATGAGCCTTCTGTCCTGAAGGCTTTCTAAATTTAGTGATTTTACTAAAGGTGTTACTCTAGTCAAATGTGAATATTCGTTTGTTATGAATCGCACTGCTCTATTTTGTGTCTGTTCTAGTTTCTTAATGTTTTCTTGAGTTGAGGGGTCCCAAACGGAGGATGCATATTCTATTATTGGCCTAACCAAAGTTAAATAACATTTTAGTTTTATGTTCTTATTTGATTTATAGAAATTTCTTTTAATAAATCCTAATGCTTTGTTTGATTTGTTTGATAGTTTCATGGTGAAGTCCAAACAAAAGAAGTCGAGAACTAATTGTTTTGCTCATGATGTAATGGTCTAATAATAGTCTCTTGTGTGAATGTAATTTAGGTGCGAGATTGTCACGTGATGATTGAATGGTCTAATAATAGTCTCTTGTGTGAATGTAATTTAGGTGCGAGATTGTCACGTGATGATTGAATGGTCTAATAATAGTCTCTTGTGTGAATGTAATTTAGGTGCGAGATTGTCACGTGATGATTGAATGGTCTAATAATAGTCTCTTGTGTGAATGTAATTTAGGTGCGAGATTGTCACGTGATGATTGAATGGTCTAATAATAGTCTCTTGTGTGAATGTAATTTAGGTGCGAGATTGTCACGTGATGATTGAATGGTCTAATAATAGTCTCTTGTGTGAATGTAATTTAGGTGCGAGATTGTCACGTGATGATTGAATGGTCTAATAATAGTCTCTTGTGTGAATGTAATTTAGGTGCGAGATTGTCACGTGATGATTGAATGGTCTAATAATAGTCTCTTGTGTGAATGTAATTTAGGTGCGAGATTGTCACGTGATGATTGAATGGTCTAATAATAGTCTCTTGTGTGAATGTAATTTAGGTGCGAGATTGTCACGTGATGATTGAATGGTCTAATAATAGTCTCTTGTGTGAATGTAATTTAGGTGCGAGATTGTCACGTGATGATTGAATGGTCTAATAATAGTCTCTTGTGTGAATGTAATTTAGGTGCGAGATTGTCACGTGATGATTGAATGGTCTAATAATAGTCTCTTGTGTGAATGTAATTTAGGTGCGAGATTGTCACATGATGATTGATTACAACTGACCCGCAAGGCTTGCCAACGAGTTTGTTTGTAAGGTTTTATTTCGGTTAGGTTTTATTTATTTAAAATAAGCAAAACTCAGAACTTACCCCTGCTTATAACCACAGGATTTAACCACCAATATTTGTATATCTATCTCCAGACGCGCATTTATCTATAATAGGCTATATCTGAAAGTCCCTGACTCATTGATCAAATGAATATTGAGTTACAATGGTATCTCAAACTTTAGAGGAAGAAAATACAACTTATGAATCCTCATTTTATAAGCCTAGGTCTATTTGAGTTGTGGACAAAGCCCCCCCCCTCCCCCACCCAATGTTTATATAGTAAGACACAGTGATCAAGATAAGTGACAGGAAGGCAGTCCAGAACAAACAAAATACATTTATTAAGTCAGATATTATTTTAGTTTTATAATATTCTGTCTTCTACTTTTAAGATTTATTTTTAAAAGGTTTACAAGTAAAAAAAAATGTTAAACATTTGTAAGCACATTGGATGTAAATAAGTAATATAAATCTATCAAGTGATTTGTTCTAATCAATTCCTTCTTTAGGAAACTGATGATGGTCTAGGATTTCTCATTCTGTTCATTTCTTGCGGTGTTTCATGATTGCAAGAAGTCTTTCCAGTGAGCTGGGAAAAATCATTAATCTATAATCTAGATCTAGATCTTGTATTTTACATTTGTATAGTTCAGAGCATTCTTGGAACTTGCATTTGCTTTTCATAAACAGTCATATAAACGTAGTCAACGAACCAGACTTCTCAGTGGACATAAGACGGTGCTCAAATTCTTCATGAATTTCTAGTTCTATTGAGTTCTTCAGCTCTGTATTGACTACAAAGAAACATTTGAGTCGAGTGTGGGAATTTCCGCTAAACCCGTGTGTGAATTGTCCAAAATGTTTTTTGTTTTTTTTAAGAACCATTTCATTGATAAAAATTAAATTTTTAGATAATCACTTTTTGAAAAATTATAACGGTCAAACAGAGTTTTCACTGATTAACTAGTTAGCTAGTGATTTTTTTCCCCAAAGATATACAGAAACTGTCATATGTTTAGGAAAACCGTTATAGCCGTTTTCAAAATACAAGAACTTGTTTTCCCTCTACCCATAAAGAAAGTGCTAGCTTGAGGAATTGAGAAAAAAAAAAACAACGTTCTTTTGATTTTGAGAACAAGAAATAGGCTTCTTCGATACTATTAGCAATATGGGTTTCAAATTAAAAGCACATTTTTGTTCTTTGTTTAAATCTACCCATGATTGGGTTACAGATAACCCATAAATGATTGGTTTGTATATAACCCATGAGTGATTGGGTTACAGATAACCCATGAGTGATTGGGTTACAGATAACCCATGAGTGATTGGGTTACAGATAACCCATGAGTGATTAGGTTACAGATAACCCATGAGTGATTAGGTTACAGATAACCACGGAGTGATTGGGTTACAGATAACCACGGAGTGATTGGGTTACAGATAACCCCTTAGAAATTAGGTTACAGATAACCCATGAGTGATTGGGTTACAGATAACCCATGAGTGATTAGGTTACAGATAACCCATGAGTGATTAGGTTACAGATAACCACGGAGTGATTGGGTTACAGATAACCCCTTAGTGATTAGGTTACAGATAACCACAGAGTGATTGGGTTACAGATAACCCCTGAGTAATTGGATTACAGATAACCCATGAGTGATTAGGTTACAGATAACCCATGAGTGATTAGGTTACAGATAACCACGGAGTGATTGGGTTACAGATAACCACGTAGTGATTGGGTTACAGATAACCACGGAGTGATTGGGTTACAGATAACCACGGAGTGATTGGGTTACAGATAACCACGGAGTGATTGGGTTACAGATAACCACGGAGTGATTGGGTTACAGATAACCACGGAGTGATTGGGTTACAGATAACCCATGAGTGATTAGGTTACAGATAACCCATGAGTGATTGGGTTACAGATAACCCATGAGTGATTAGGTTACAGATAACCCCTTAATGATTGGGATACAGATAACCCCTTAGTGATTAGGTTACAGATAACCACAGAGTGATTGGGTTACAGATAGACCCTGAGTAATTGGATTACAGATAACCCATGAGTGATTAGGTTACAGATAACCCATGAGTGATTAGGTTACAGATAACCACGGAGTGATTGGGTTACAGATAACCACGGAGTGATTGGGTTACAGATAACCACGGAGTGATTGGGTTACAGATAACCACGGAGTGATTGGGTTACAGATAACCACGGAGTGATTGGGTTACAGATAACCACGGAGTGATTGGGTTACAGATAACCACGGAGTGATTGGGTTACAGATAACCCATGAGTGATTAGGTTACAGATAACCCATGAGTGATTAGGTTACAGATAACCACGGAGTGATTGGGTTACAGATAACCACGGAGTGATTGGGTTACAGATAACCCCTTAGTGATTGGATTACAGATAACCCCTTAGTGATTGGGTTACAGATAACCCCTTAGTGATTGGGTTACAGATAACCCCTTAGTGATTGGGTTACAGATAACGCATGAGTGATTGGATTACAGATAACCCCTTAGTGATTGGGTTAAAGATAACCACAGAGTGATTGGGTTACAGATAACCCCTTAGTGATTGGGTTACAGATAACCACGGAGTGATTGGGTTACAGATAACGCATGAGTGATTGGATTACAGATAACCCCTGAGTGATTGGGTTACAGATAACCACAGAGTGATTGATTTACAGATAACCCCTTAGTGATTGGGTTACAGATAACCCCTTAGTGATTGGGTTACAGATAACGCATGAGTGATTGGATTACAGATAACCCCTGAGTGATTGGGTTACAGATAACCCCTTAGTGATTGGGTTACAGATAACGCATGAGTGATTGGGTTACAGATAACCCCTGAGTGATTGGGTTACAGATAACCCCTGAGTGATTGGGTTACAGATAACCCCTTAGTGATTGGGTTACAGATAACCACGGAGTGATTGGGTTACAGATAACCACGGAGTGATTGGGTTACAGATAACCCCTTAGAAATTAGGTTACAGATAACCCATGAGTGATTGGGTTACAGATAACCCATGAGTGATTAGGTTACAGATAACCCATGAGTGATTAGGTTACAGATAACCACGGAGTGATTGGGTTACAGATAACCCCTTAGTGATTAGGTTACAGATAACCACAGAGTGATTGGGTTACAGATAACCCCTGAGTAATTGGATTACAGATAACCCATGAGTGATTAGGTTACAGATAACCCATGAGTGATTAGGTTACAGATAACCACGGAGTGATTGGGTTACAGATAACCACATAGTGATTGGGTTACAGATAACCACGGAGTGATTGGGTTACAGATAACCACGGAGTGATTGGGTTACAGATAACCACGGAGTGATTGGGTTACAGATAACCACGGAGTGATTGGGTTACAGATAACCCATGAGTGATAAGGTTACAGATAACCCATGAGTGATTGGGTTACAGATAACCCATGAGTGATTAGGTTACAGATAACCCCTTAGTGATTGGGTTACAGATAACCCCTTAGTGATTAGGTTACAGATAACCACAGAGTGATTGGGTTACAGATAGACCCTGAGTAATTGGATTACAGATAACCCATGAGTGATTAGGTTACAGATAACCCATGAGTGATTAGGTTACAGATAACCACGGAGTGATTGGGTTACAGATAACCACGGAGTGATTGGGTTACAGATAACCACGGAGTGATTGGGTTACAGATAACCACGGAGTGATTGGGTTACAGATAACCACGGAGTGATTGGGTTACAGATAACCACGGAGTGATTGGGTTACAGATAACCACGGAGTGATTGGGTTACAGATAACCCATGAGTGATTAGGTTACAGATAACCCATGAGTGATTAGGTTACAGATAACCACGGAGTGATTGGGTTACAGATAACCACGGAGTGATTGGGTTACAGATAACCCCTTAGTGATTGGATTACAGATAACCCCTTAGTGATTGGGTTACAGATAACCCCTTAGTGATTGGGTTACAGATAACGCATGAGTGATTGGATTACAGATAACCCCTTAGTGATTGGGTTAAAGATAACCACAGAGTGATTGGGTTACAGATAACCACAGAGTGATTGGGTTACAGATAACCCCTTAGTGATTGGGTTACAGATAACCACGGAGTGATTGGGTTACAGATAACGCATGAGTGATTGGATTACAGATAACCCCTGAGTGATTGATTTACAGATAACCCCTTAGTGATTGGGTTACAGATAACCCCTTAGTGATTGGGTTACAGATAACGCATGAGTGATTGGATTACAGATAACCCCTGAGTGATTGGGTTACAGATAACCCCTTAGTGATTGGGTTACAGATAACGCATGAGTGATTGGGTTACAGATAACCCCTGAGTGATTGGGTTACAGATAACCCCTGAGTGATTGGGTTACAGATAACCCCTTAGTGATTGGGTTACAGATAACCCCTGAGTAATTGGATTACAGATAACCCCTTAGTAATTGGGTTACAGATAACCCCTTAGTGATTAGGTTACAGATAACCACAGAGTGATTGGGTTACAGATAACCCCTGAGTAATTGGATTACAGATAACCCATGAGTGATTAGGTTACAGATAACCCATGAGTGATTAGGTTACAGATAACCACGGAGTGATTGGGTTAAAGATAACCACAGAGTGATTGGGTTACAGATAACCCCTTAGTGATTGGGTTACAGATAACCACGGAGTGATTGGGTTACAGATAACGCATGAGTGATTGGATTACAGATAACCCCTGAGTGATTGGGTTACAGATAACCACAGAGTGATTGATTTACAGATAACCCCTTAGTGATTGGGTTACAGATAACCCCTTAGTGATTGGGTTACAGATAACGCATGAGTGATTGGATTACAGATAACCCCTGAGTGATTGGGTTACAGATAACCCCTTAGTGATTGGGTTACAGATAACGCATGAGTGATTGGGTTACAGATAACCCCTGAGTGATTGGGTTACAGATAACCCCTGAGTGATTGGGTTACAGATAACCCCTTAGTGATTGGGTTACAGATAACCCCTGAGTGATTGGATTACAGATAACCACGGAGTGATTGGGTTACAGATAACGCATGAGTGATTGGGTTACAGATAACCTATGAGTGATTAGGTTACAGATAACCCATGAGTGATTAGGTTACAGATAACCACGCAGTGATTGGGTTACAGATAACCACGGAGTGATTGGGTTACAGATAACCCCTTAGTGATTAGGTTACAGATAACCCATGAGTGATTGGGTTACAGATAACCCATGAGTGATTAGGTTACAGATAACCCCTTAGTAATTGGGTTACAGATAACCCCTTAGTGATTAGGTTACAGATAACCACAGAGTGATTGGGTTACAGATAACCCCTGAGTAATTGGATTACAGATAACCCATGAGTGATTAGGTTACAGATAACCCATGAGTGATTAGGTTACAGATAACCACGGAGTGAATGGGTTACAGATAACCACGGAGTGATTGGGTTACAGATAACCACGGAGTGATTGGGTTACAGATAACCACGGAGTGATTGGGTTACAGATAACCACGGAGTGATTGGGTTACAGATAACCACGGAGTGATTGGGTTACAGATAACCACGGAGTGATTGGGTTACAGATAACCCATGAGTGATTAGGTTACAGATAACCCATGAGTGATTGGGTTACAGATAACCCATGAGTGATTAGGTTACAGATAACCCCTTTGTGATTGGGTTACAGATAACCCCTTAGTGATTAGGTTACAGATAACCACAGAGTGATTGGGTTACAGATAACCCCTGAGTAATTGGATTACAGATAACCCATGAGTGATTAGGTTACAGATAACCCATGAGTGATTAGGTTACAGATAACCCATGAGTGATTAGGTTACAGATAACCACGGAGTGATTGGGTTAAAGATAACCACAGAGTGATTGGGTTACAGATAACCCCTTAGTGATTGGGTTACAGATAACCACGGAGTGATTGGGTTACAGATAACGCATGAGTGATTGGATTACAGATAACCCCTGAGTGATTGGGTTACAGATAACCACAGAGTGATTGATTTACAGATAACCCCTTAGTGATTGGGTTACAGATAACCCCTTAGTGATTGGGTTACAGATAACGCATGAGTGATTGGATTACAGATAACCCCTGAGTGATTGGGTTACAGATAACCCCTTAGTGATTGGGTTACAGATAACGCATGAGTGATTGGGTTACAGATAACCCCTGAGTGATTGGGTTACAGATAACCCCTGAGTGATTGGGTTACAGATAACCCCTTAGTGATTGGGTTACAGATAACCCCTGAGTGATTGGATTACAGATAACCACGGAGTGATTGGGTTACAGATAACGCATGAGTGATTGGGTTACAGATAACCTATGAGTGATTAGGTTACAGATAACCCATGAGTGATTAGGTTACAGATAACCACGCAGTGATTGGGTTACAGATAACCACGGAGTGATTGGGTTACAGATAACCCCTTAGTGATTAGGTTACAGATAACCCATGAGTGATTGGGTTACAGATAACCCATGAGTGATTAGGTTACAGATAACCCCTTAGTAATTGGGTTACAGATAACCCCTTAGTGATTAGGTTACAGATAACCACAGAGTGATTGGGTTACAGATAACCCCTGAGTAATTGGATTACAGATAACCCATGAGTGATTAGGTTACAGATAACCCATGAGTGATTAGGTTACAGATAACCACGGAGTGAATGGGTTACAGATAACCACGGAGTGATTGGGTTACAGATAACCACGGAGTGATTGGGTTACAGATAACCACGGAGTGATTGGGTTACAGATAACCACGGAGTGATTGGGTTACAGATAACCACGGAGTGATTGGGTTACAGATAACCACGGAGTGATTGGGTTACAGATAACCCATGAGTGATTAGGTTACAGATAACCCATGAGTGATTGGGTTACAGATAACCCATGAGTGATTAGGTTACAGATAACCCCTTTGTGATTGGGTTACAGATAACCCCTTAGTGATTAGGTTACAGATAACCACAGAGTGATTGGGTTACAGATAACCCCTGAGTAATTGGATTACAGATAACCCATGAGTGATTAGGTTACAGATAACCCATGAGTGATTAGGTTACAGATAACCACGGAGTGATTAGGTTACAGATAACCACAGAGTGATTGGGTTACAGATAACCACGGAGTGATTGGGTTACAGATAACCCATGAGTGATTAGGTTACAGATAACCCATGAGTGATTGGGTTACAGATAACCCATGAGTGATTAGGTTACAGATAACCCCTTAGTGATTAGGTTACAGATAACCACGGAGTGATTGGGTTACAGATAACCCATGAGTGATTAGGTTACAGATAACCCATGAGTGATTAGGTTACAGATAACCACGGAGTGATTGGGTTACAGATAACCACGTAGTGATTGAGTTACAGATAACCACGGAGTGATTGGGTTACAGATAACCACGGAGTGATTGGGTTACAGATAACCACGGAGTGATTGGGTTACAGATAACCACAGAGTGATTGATTTACAGATAACCCCTTAGTGATTGGGTTACAGATAACCCCTTAGTGATTGGGTTACAGATAACGCATGAGTGATTGGATTACAGATAACCCCTGAGTGATTGGGTTACAGATAACCCCTTAGTGATTGGGTTACAGATAACGCATGAGTGATTGGGTTACAGATAACCCCTGAGTGATTGGGTTACAGATAACCCCTGAGTGATTGGGTTACAGATAACCCCTTAGTGATTGGGTTACAGATAACCCCTGAGTGATTGGATTACAGATAACCCCTTAGTGATTGGGTTACAGATAACGCATGAGTGATTGGGTTACAGATAACCCCTTAGTGATTGGGTTACAGATAACCCCTTAGTGATTTGGTTACAGATAACCCCTTAGTGATTGGGTTACAGATAACGCATGAGTGATTGGGTTACAGATAACCCATGAGTGATTAGGTTACAGATAACCCCTTAGTGATTGGGTTACAGATAACCACGGAGTGATTGGATTACAGATAACCACGGAGTGATTGGATTACAGATAACCATTGAGTGGTGGAACTTTTTTTTTACAGTTACATTAGTAAAAACTCCGTACACTTTGAAGGATTCTTTGTTGACCAAATTTCTCTGACCCAGACTATAGTCTCAAATACTCTGGAAAAATTTGACAAGATCTTTGTTTACTTACTAGTTTAACCAATCGATAGTTTTCCAGTGTCCAAGCACACGATATGTCTCGTGCAAAAAGGGCGCCGACAAGCCGGCTTTATAAATTACAGAACTTAAAACACAATTTTCTTCAGCCACGCGCGTGCTTTTTAGTCTGGATGACGTCATTCCCTGGTGGTGTAGTCAAGAATGATAAGAGATTCAATGGTTGGTCAAATCAATGACAATGTTGGCCCAGTTTAATATGCATCCATCATCAAATGTGGACACATCTATTGTTTCAGATGTTGCTTGCGGCAAAGGAGAGAGGGTAATTTTCATCATCATATAAATAATTACAGCAAGTGACCGAACATCCCTCGGTACAATCATTTGTTAGGGGACTCTTGAAACTTTCCTGAGCTCATTTTGGAAACGTTCGTATGTGTCTATCCTATATAAGCGGGCAATTCTTATATATATATATATATAATTTTGAATAATTTCTTAAGGAAAGATATATATCCGAAGTCATTTTGGGAATTACGAAAGCCGTATTGAATATACTAATTGCAATATTAAATGGACACTACGTGAGCTGTAGGTAACTTAAAAGACTTTCTATTCTTATCGCCATGTACAAAGTTTCATTTAGAACTAAAAGAACACAAAAGCAACTCTTTACTCGATCTCTCATTGTTGTCATTACACAAATGTATCTACAATGACTTCGGGTAAATATCTTTCTTTAACAAATCATTCAGCCAAGCGAGGCTCGGTCACCTGGTACTTCATTCATTAAAACTCGCTTATGTACAAGAGTGTTAATTTCCTTTTGATGTCATTTATAGCTGTACTTTATGGCTATGAGAATTTGAAAGGCCAAATTAATGTGACGAGGATGAAACACTTTCAAACCTATAAAACTGCCAACTTTGATTTTTTTTACAATGTGGTTGAATTTGTTTCCTCATTTATATACATAATATCAGGTGACCGAGCCTCGCTCGGATGAATAATTTGTTAAGGAAGGATATATACCCGAAGTCATTTTGAGAATATTTTTGTACCAGGTGGCCGAACCTCGCTCTGTTAAATAATTTACCCGAAGTCATTTTGGGAATATTCTTGTAATTACGAAAATGAACGATCGGATAAAGACTACTAATCTGAAGAGTTGTTTTAGTGTTCTGTTAGTTCTAATTGTAGGCCTAATTGTACATGTCGATTAAATTTAAAGTCTTTTAAGTCCTCATACAATCTAGACAAACTACAGCTCACGTCCGTCTTATAGTTTTACAATCCATCTTTTGCGTAAAACTATTGTAGGCTTGCTATTATTGGCTTGGAAGAAAGTCTTTGCAATGTAACTTCTCTACGTTATAGGGTAAAACATGCACTTAGTGACAAAGTAAAATGGCGCATTTTTTCTTATTAGACTTAAATCATGGCATTAGTTTTCTAAACAAACGTTTCCGTGGGGCACCTCTGTTACGCCAAACAATATGCTCGTTACCCATACGGGTTACGTGCCCTGCCCAGCCTGACTGTCGGACTATAGGAAGTTCATACCGGCTTTTGCCATCCATCCATCCTAGTGGTGCTATGGCCTGCTTTTACACATCCATCCATTCAGATCTCTCCTGGCCCTAACTCCAAGCTTTTTACCGAGGTTTATAGTTAAATCAAAAGAGGCTGCAGTGTACGCAAACTCGTTGACCGCTAGATGGATATCATGTTTAGTGTGAGCAAGTAAGGCGTAGAGAAGCTGTGTTATGACCATTTCCTTTGTTTTGGTACAGGAGAGGTAGACACTGAAGCATGAACACATGGTAATAATTCACCAGCAAAATAATAATAATAATAAGGCTTGTCTTAGAGTCCGAAAATTAATGAGGATTGCAGCTGTGACCTACATATCTTGCCACATCCAGGGCAAGCATAACCATTGTCCGCGATGCTCGATTAAGATTTTCTTTTAGCGTCTGCGTCTGTCCTCGGCAGCAAATTTTCTTTTGGTCTCAAATGTGTATCCGCGGCCTTTGTATAGAGAGAATTCTTTAAGTCTGACAGTTACGCTGGACAGAGCAGTATCCTGTATGGGAGACGAATCTCAGACGAACGCATGCCAAAGGCAGTCTTTTTTGGTGAGCTAAAAAGTGGTCGACGTAACACCGAAACCCTTAAAAGACCAGCTTATGGTGCAAACTTGACTTAGCTGACATAGAAGAGAGCACATGGTTGCATGCAACCTCAGAACGAGACAGCTGGAGGTCACCAGCAAAATAAACAACAAAGTAAAAGGTATCTACACCGCTTTACACAATTAAAGTGTAAACAACTTATTAAGCACTTAAAACACAATAACTAATCATATATCGGCACATTTAATTTCATTACTTTTCTTTCATAGTTCTATAATAAATCAATCTACAGTAAGATGGTGTGCAAATGTTTAATTAGGTCTATTGATTCTTTAAAACTTGTTCTTGTTTGCAAAGAAATATTTTAGTGTACTGCGGTAAGCCTAGTGACGTAAACAGCGTTTTTCCCGTTTACGTCATGGAAAATTTTCATTCATAAAACATTCTAGCCAAAATTAATTTTTCGATAATGAGGCATTTTCAAACTGATATAACGGTCGACCTCGAGTTTTCCCGATGTGGCCAATGAGTTGAGAATTTTTTTCTCACTAATATGCAAATACCTTGAAATTTTAAAGAAAATCGTTAGAGCCGTTTTCGAAATAAAATTTATATATATATATATATATATATATATATAAATATAAATATATATACATACATACATACATACAAGAATTACTCGCTTAAGAGTATAGGATGTATTGAAATTTTAAAGAAAATAGGTAGAGCTATTTTAGAATGTTACGGATGAATAGTGACAAGTAGAGGTCAACGTGTGACCCCAGCGAGATGACACAGCAGCCAGTGTTCTCTGGAATCTACGCGTATAAACAAAGACAGGATGTGACGTGTCCTCAAGTGTTGTTCCAGGGGACAAACAGATCTAAGAAGGGGGCAGTTACTAATGAACAGTGACAGATAGAGGTCAGTACGTGTAACCCCGGCTTGATGACACTGCATCGGGTGTTCTCTGGAATCTACATGTAAAAACAAAGACAGGATGTGACGTTTCCTCACGTGTTGTTCCAGATGATACTAGCAGTGTTTGTGCAACTTTGGAGGAGCGATTAGGGACTCTATATAAGCCAGAGAGTTAATGTGAAAGTCAGTCGCGAGTGAGCCGTTACAGTCGATACAGACGATGTAAGACGTGTGCGGCTCTAGTGGAAGAGAAATGTGTTCGACTCGATGCAAGTTAACTAGGGTAGAGTTAACTGGAGTGGACTACTGTCGTTAAAGTCTATACAGCGAACTACAGTGGACATGAGCCGTTACAGTCGATACAGTCGATGTAAGACGTGTAGACTTGAGTACGACTTGGTTCAGCTTTGGGAGACCTGGAGCGACACTGGGAAGTGTGTCGTTGGTCTGTTCTGTGGAATACGGCTCGATGCAAGCTGAGAAGAGATGAATAGCAACGAAGTGAAGAGATGAATAGCAACGAAGTATAGCTAACTGTAAACTGACAGATATTGTACAGTCTTCTACGCTACTTGTTACAATAACAAATTGTTAGAGTTAATAGTCAATAAAGTTATATGAAGCTGAAAGTTTAGTCGTCAAGTTCTTTACAGTGTTTTTACTTGTGTGCCTACTAGTACATCTAGCCAGAAGATACAGAAATACGTCACAATATGTATTTCTGTGTAACAATTATACAAAAGCAACTCAACGAAACATAGATGTTTATTTACATGGAGACATGACAAACACATTGGACATCTGCCTTGAACACAGCATCTTCCTCTCGGCTCTAGACTTGGGCGGAAATAGTTCTCTCTCTCGCTCTAATGTCAACATCCTTCTAGTCTAGTCTCTAATAGTACGCACCTTCTGCACTATCTTGGAAGGCAGTGTGCATGGCAAGGTTATAACAATATATATATATAGATAGATAGATAGATTTCACACATTGGATCACAGTAAGCACATTGCATGGCACCTCCTAATTCAGCTTGTATAACTTGTAATTTTTTAACATTTCTTTAACCGTTGACCATCAACTCGAAATATTTCAAAATCTCTGTTAATTGATCTTTAGTAGAACTTACAAATGAATTTACAGCATCTGAATAGTTTGATAATTTTACCAGATTTCAATTTTTACCAAAGTTTATATCAACTCACTCTGTCATTTTGGGAATTACGAAAGCCGTATTGAATATACTAATTGGTACAAAGCTTATATAAACTCACTCTGTTTGTCTGGTACAAAGCTTATATCAACTCACTCTGTCTGTCTGGTACAAAGCTCATATCAACTCACTCTTTCTGTCTGGTACAAAGCTTATATCAACTCACTCTGTCTGTCAGGTACAAAGCGTATATCAACTCACTCATTTTGGGAATTACGAAAGCCGTATAGAATATACTAATTGGTACAAAGCCTATATCAACTCACTCTGTCTGTCTGGTACAAAGCTTATGTCAACTCACTCTATCTGTCTGGTACATAGCTTATATCAACTCACTCTGTCTGTCTGGTACAAAGCTTATATCAACTCACTCTTTCTGTCTAGTACAAAGCTTATATCAACTCACTCTGTCTGTCTGGTACAAAGCTTATATCAATTCACTCTGCCTGTCTGGTACAAAGCCTATATCAACTCACTCTGTCTGGTACAAAGCTTATATCAACTCACTCTGTCTGTCTGGTACAAAGCTTATATCAACTCACTCTGTCTGTCTGGTACAAAGCTTATATCAACTCACTCTGTCTGTCTGGTACAAAGCTTATATCAACTCACTCTGTCTGTCTGGTACAAAGCTTATATCAACTCACTCTGTCTGTCTGGTACAAAGCTTATATCAACTCACTCTGTCTGGTACAAAGCTTATATGAACTCACTCTGTCTGTCTGGTACAAAGCTTATATCAACTCACTCTGTCTGTCTGGTACAAAGCTTATATCAACTCACTCTGTCTGTCTGGTACAAAGCTTATATGAACTCACTCTGTCTGTCTGGTACAAAGCTTATATCAACTCACTCTGTCTGTCTGGTACAAAGCTTATATCAACTCACTCTGTCTGTCTGGTACAAAGCTTATATCAACTCACTCTGTCTGTCTGGTACAAAGCTTATATCAACTCACTCTGTCTGTCTGGTACAAAGCTTATATCAACTCACTCTGTCTGTCTGGTACAAAGCTTATATCAACTCACTCTGTCTGTCTGGTACAAAGCTTATATCAACTCACTCTGTCTGTCTGGTACAAAGCTTATATCAACTCACTCTGTCTGTCTGGTACAAAGCTTATATCAACTAGGGGTGCACCGGATAGTAAAATTTGATATTCGGCCGAATACCTCAGTTTCTTGTAAATAGATTGTGTTGCTGAACATTTTACAAAACTGTTAAATAACATACCTATATTGGTTGTTTTTTTTTCTTTTTATATACCTTATTGTTTTAAACTGATTGATTAGTTCAAGCTTAACAATATTTATAAACAGATAGGCCTATCACAAATTAATCTGTATAGCATGAGTGTGTCTGTGTGTATGTACGATGCCACTAACTGTAAAGGATGTGTTGGGAGGGTCAATGTAAAATATGTTAGTATATATTTAACTAGTTACTAATGTAAATCTTTCATAAGTAAAGTGCAATCTGCCTTGTACAGTGGTCGGATGTATGTGTTCATGAATTTCAGACCAACAACCTGGTCAGATATACCTAGTGAGCCTACACATGTAGTCCTAGTGTAGTGTGTATAGTTGTTTGTGTTAACCATCACGCATTGTTTTTCCTTGGGCATACGTACGCAATAGTGTTGGGTGGTCAGTCAAAAATGAAAACACATAGGCATGGTCAGTCAAGCATATAGATAAATTATACCCGTCCACTAGTTACAGAGGTCAAGGGTTTTTTTTTTTACACTCCAGCATATTGTTTCTTTGTCTGCTAGATCTAACTCCGGTACTATCATTCAATTTCTGTTATGCGATTTTAAATTTTACTGTAAGGTTTTCCGTTATTTATTAAGTCAAAAGAATTAAACAATGTAATTAGCCTTCTTTCTAAAGGTTTTAATACAAGGCAAAAATACACACACACGCAAACATACACATCTTTGTTTTATTTAATTGTGCAAATAATGTATGTAAGAAACATTAAATGCAAAGAATGTATGTTAGAAACATCTTCCTTAATTATTACTGATTTTATTCGTGGTTTCAGTAACTGTTACAAAAGGATGTCAGGTGTGTAAAAGTCGTCCTAGTCTGATACACAGTGGCTAAGTACGCATCTTAAGTAAAAAAAAATAGTAATAACAAGGAGTTACTTGACTGTCACAAATTATTAAGAATATCGTAATCAGATCAAGACACTTAACTGCTGGAGTAATATTCAAGTTAACACGTTAGAAAAAGTATTTAACCGTAATATTTATTTAAAGTGTAAAACCCATTGTTTAGTTTGTTAGCACGTTGGGTTTTTTCATCCAATTAATTGGTTGTCAAGGACCAAAGAAATAAAATAAAGAGTAAGTGTTTAGCTCTCCATTTAAAGATAGGTCTGGTCGTGTCTTTTACGCTAATATACATTTTTGTTTTCTACAAAATAATTAGTTACTGGCTTACTGGGCTATGAAATCTCGCGATTTGTGTTCTGTGTAGCTAAAGGTCACTCGTTTAGGTGCGTGTGATCTTTAGTCCAGCTTATTAATTGAGATTTAGATTCAAATAACTCGGCACACTTGAAAAGGTGTGGCCTCTAGTCCAGCCACGTGATTCAGATTTTTCTCCAAATAAGCAAACTCTTTGTCCAGTTACCCATGTGGATGGTGGCTTGAAGTCCACCCCCCCCTAATTAAGGTAAACAAACCTAGTTCCCTCGTGTGACCTCTAGAGAGTGCTTACGTCCATCGTATCTGACTTGTGGTCACCTGTCAATCAATGAACTCAATGTGATGGACTAAACAAATAAAAGGGGTGGGAGTTGTTTATCTATACCTCTGGAAATATACCTGGTTACCCTAGTAGAGGTGTGGCTCCCTAATAAAGATTTACTACCAAGTAAACAAACTCAGTTCCCTCGAAAGGTGTGACCTCTAGAGAGTGTCATTACCCTGACATTAAACATATGTCCATCGTATTTAACTGTCACCTGTCTAATACAAGGGGGTGAGAGTTGTTCATCTCTACCTCTGGAGATATACGCGCACAGCTAGACAGATGTCTGGTCAGCATGACGTAGTCAAGGAATTTTCTACTAACCTACTCAAAGGTCAAGACAAATTGAAAAAATGTGCCAGCCAGTGCTGCTCTGTATGTAAAGCGCATTTATGATGTAAAGTTTCATTTCTATTTATATTAACACGTCTTGTCTTTATAATAAACGATGTTTGGTGCATATTCTTAATGGCTCTATTTTTAAGCACATTATTTTGTTGTAATATAAACACTAATACATTCTACAACAGACATTAATGGAACGAGGTCCATTTTATGCATATTAAATAGGTGTACTTTTTAATATCCGGTTCACTATCCGGTAGTGATATTAATCTAATAGTGAAAAAATGCCTAATATTCGGCAGAAGCCGGAGCGACTATCCGGCGCACCCCTAATATATATAAATATGGATTTAGCCCCCGTTTTGTTTTCTCCCAACTTCCCATTCTCGAATGAAGTCGAAATTGTATATAATTATTCTTAGTCGCTAACAATACACGAATCAAGCCAACACGTAACTAATTAGTTAATTATTTAGTACTAAGTCAATATTTTGGGAAGCGAAACCCTATAATTTCAGATAAATGGATTTATACTTTGAGAGAATATTCTGGCAGTTGTATCACTCACATACAGAATTCTTCGACCTGTCAAATGTATCACTCACAAACACAATTTTTGGACTTGTCAAATGTATCACTCAGAAACACAATTCTTCAATCGGTCAAATGTATACATCAACTGTTACAATTTTAGGAAAATCGTTAGAGCCATTTTTTGAGATCAGCTGTCCAGGTTCCTGGATCCATGAATTTCTGACTGGAATAGAGGTATTGTAATAATAGGCCTACTAATTCTTACTTTGAGTGCAAAGATTAAAGGAGGAGAACTAGAAAGCTCTAATTGTGACCTACATATTTTGCCACATCCAGCGAAGACGTAACCGTTGTCTGCCGGAGGTCGATTCAGGTTGAACATTAACGGTTAAACTGGCTTCCAGTCTGTAGCTTAATAGTGCTATGAGATTTTACTTCTTGTTACTAAGAGACTTAAGTTGTGATACTAGGAGACATTTTTTCAAGGTTGTGACAGGTTGGGGAAAGTGTCGTGTGTTTGGCGTGTTTAATGTCTAGGGGATGATTATTTTTTGAAATTATCACACACCAACCCGTCAGCATATAAATCGGAAGCAGGAACGCAAGGAGACAAGCAATGAAAAAAAGATACAAAGTTAAAAATGAAGAATATTTATTGACATAAATATTTACATATAAGAGTAAAAAGGGGGAGGGTTTGCATCTATCTCTAATTGATACTATATTTAATCATCACTCTTGCACTTCATAAGAGAGTATGTCACTTTGTCTTCTGAACTTAGCTGGTTGTCCTGTTGTGTCGCAGCTGGTTGTGTCCTGGCTTGAGGTTCTTCAGCTGGAGGTGGTGCTCTAGCGGGTAGAGGGACGCCGGTGATACAGTTCTTGTGGAGTCTCAATACAAAGTTCTGATATCTGTAGTGGGCACAGTAGGGCGGGAGACCAGCTACCCTGGGCACAAGTGTACTGCGGGCAGAGCGGATCTGCCGTGGGAAGCGTAGTTAGCAGGATATGTCCAGACTCGATTGTCAGCGATAGAGAAATAAGAGGGTCTGGCTTGATTTAATCTACCTTATATATAGGCCTGAAAAATGTGGGCGAAAACAGGAAATGTCCTAGGCTCAGAATTATCTTACACGTGGGTGAAGTCCGACAAGAGTCACACCTTGGAAAGGTCAATCGGCGTGTTGGTCAAAGTGATCTCCTAGATCAAAGAGAGACGTGGGAGAGAGGGGGGAAGGAAGATTGACTTGCATTCCACCCAAGTTGGTGTCAACTGCTACCGCCAGACATCCGGCAGGTAAGATAAAAGAGACTGTGTGTTTATCTTTACCCCGGTCAAGGGAAGATATTTTAAAAGCCGCCAAGGTGGTGGACTCAGTCTAGTGAGACGAGGAAAAGGTGGGGCGGGTGAAGAAATTGGGGACAGAACGGGAAATAACTAAAATAAAATAAATAAATAATGTCAAATAATAATTAATGCTGTGATAAGTTTGAGTGACTCTGACAGCAAGCTTTTGACTTGTCACAAAGGTACTATGAGACTTTTTTTCAAGGTACTATGAGACTTTTTGTCAATGTACTTGAAACTTTTTTTCATGGTACTATGAAACTTTTTTTTTCTAAGTACTATGATACTTTTTGACACGTACTTGGAAACTTCACTTCTTGGTACTTGGAGACTTTATTTCAATATAATACTTTAGAATGGGGATTCAACAAATAGTCTATTTACCTATTTAAAACAACACTAAAATCTAAATCTGCAAGATTCAATCAATTCAATTAAGCTTAAAGTATAACTAAAGAAACCCGTTCAGGTCATGTTAAGTCTGTTTCTAATTTTATTTAAATATCATTGCAAAATTTGCAATAACATTTGAATAAATGTCATAAACAGTTGGATTTTATAATAGCATTGACGCTCATTTTACATTTGAGTAAAAATCAATAATAGTAGGTAATCAGCTCACTGTATTTGTTCAACAAAAAGAACTAACTAGCAATAGTGTTTATTGGAACATATTTGAAGAAAGTTAATGGGAAGGGATGACACCCTGAGCTACGGCACCAAGAGCCAACGACACTGTCTGGGAGGTTTCCATTCTATTTTTAGGTGATCAGTTGGATCTCAACTCTACTTTTTAGGTGATCAGTTTGATCTCTACTTTTTAGTTGATCAGTTGGATCTCTACTTTTTAGGTGATCAGTTGGATCTCTACTCTACTTTTTAGGTGATCAGTTGGATCTCTACTTTTTAGGTGATCAGTTTGATCTCTACTTTTTAGTTGATCAGTTGGATCTCTACTTTTTAGGTGATCAGTTGGATCTCTACTTTTTAGGTGAAAAGTTGGATCTCTACTTTTTAGTTGATCAGTTGGATCTCTACTTTTTAGGTGATCAGTTGGATCTCTACTTTTTAGGTGATCAGTTGGATCTCTACTTTTTAGGTGATCAGTTGGATCTCTACTTTTTAGTTGATCAGTTGGATCTCTACTTTTTAGGTGATCAGTTGGATCTCTACTTTTTTAGGTGATCAGTTGGATCTCTACTTTTTAGTTGATCAGTTGGATCTCTACTCTACTTTTTAGGTGATCAGTTTGATCTCTACTTTTTAGTTGATCAGTTGGATCTCTACTCTACTTTTAAGTTGATCAGTTGGATCTCTACTTTTTAGTTGATCAGTTGGATCTCTACTTTTTAGGTGATCAGTTGCATGTCTACTCTACTTTTTAGATGATCAGTTGGATCTCTACTTTTTAGGTGATCAGTTGGATCTCTACTCTACTTTTTAGTTGATCAGTTGGATCTCTACTTTTTAGGTGATCAGTTGGATCTCTACTTTTTAGGTGATCAGTTGGATCTCTACTTTTTAGGTGATCAGTTGGATCTCTACTCTACTTTTAAGGTGATCAGTTGGATCTCTACCTTTTAGGTGATCAGTTGGATCTCTACTTTTTAGGTGATCAGTTGGATCTCTACTTTTTAGGTGATCAGTTGGATCTCTACTCTACTTTTTAGGTGCTCAGTTGGATCTCTACTTTTTAGGTGATCAGTTGGATCTCTACTTTTTAGTTGATCAGTTGGATCTCTACTTTTTAGGTGATCAGTTGGATCTCTACTCTACTTTTTAGGTGATCAGTTGGATATCTACTTTTTAGGTGATCAGTTGGATCTCTACTTTTTAGGTGATCAGTTGGATCTCTACTTTTTAGGTGATCAGTTGGATCTCTACTTTTTAGGTGATCAGTTGGATCTCTACTCTACTTTTTAAATGATCAGTTGGATCTCTACTTTTTAGGTGATCAGTTGGATCTCTACTTTTTAGTTGATCAGTTGGATCTCTACTTTTTAGGTGATCAGTTGGATCTCTACTCTACTTTTTAGGTGATCAGTTGGATATCTACTTTTTAGGTGATCAGTTGGATCTCTACTTTTTAGGTGATCAGTTGGATCTCTACTTTTTAGGTGATCAGTTGGATCTCTACTTTTTAGGTGATCAGTTGGATCTCTACTTTTTAGGTGATCAGTTGGATCTCTACTTTTTAGGTGATCAGTTGGATCTCTACTCTACTTTTTAAATGATCAGTTGGATCTCTACTTTTTAGGTGATCAGTTGGATCTCTACTTTTTAGTTGATCAGTTGCATCTCTACTCTACTTTTTAGGTGATCAGTTGGATCTCTACTCTACTTTTTAGGTGATCAGTTGGATCTCTACTTTTAAATTGATCAGTTGGATCTCTACTTTTTAGTTGATAAGTTGGATCTCTACTTTTTAGGTGATCAGTTGGATCTCTACTTTTTAGGTGATCAGTTGGATCTCTACTCTACTTTTTAGGTGATCAGTTGGATATCTACTTTTTAGGTGATCAGTTGGATCTCTACTTTTTAGGTGATCAGTTGGATCTCTACTCTACTTTTTAGGTGATCAGTTGGATCTCTACTTTTTAGTTGATCAGTTGGATCTCTACTCTACTTTTTAGTTGATCAGTTGGATCTCTACTCTACTTTTTAGGTGATCAGTTGGATCTCTACTTTTTAGGTGATCAGTTGGATCTCTACTTTTTAGGTGATCAGTTGGATCTCTACTTTTTAGGTGATCAGTTGGATCTCTACTCTACTTTTTAGGTGATCAGTTGGATATCTACTTTTTAGGTGATCAGTTGGATCTCTACTTTTTAGGTGATCAGTTGGATCTCTACTTTTTAGGTGATCAGTTGGATCTCTACTTTTTAGGTGATCAGTTGGATCTCTACTTTTTAGGTGATCAGTTGGATCTCTACTCTACTTTTTAAATGATCAGTTGGATCTCTACTTTTTAGGTGATCAGTTGGATCTCTACTTTTTAGTTGATCAGTTGGATCTCTACTCTACTTTTTAGGTGATCAGTTGGATCTCTACTCTACTTTTTAGGTGATCAGTTGGATCTCTACTTTTAAATTGATCAGTTGGATCTCTACTTTTTAGTTGATAAGTTGGATCTCTACTTTTTAGGTGATCAGTTGGATCTCTACTTTTTAGGTGATCAGTTGGATCTCTACTCTACTTTTTAGGTGATCAGTTGGATATCTACTTTTTAGGTGATCAGTTGGATCTCTACTTTTTAGGTGATCAGTTGGATCTCTACTCTACTTTTTAGGTGATCAGTTGGATCTCTACTTTTTAGTTGATCAGTTGGATCTCTACTCTACTTTTTAGTTGATCAGTTGGATCTCTACTCTACTTTTTAGGTGATCAGTTGGATCTCTACTTTTTAGGTGATCAGTTGGATCTCTACTTTTTAGGTGATCAGTTGGATCTCTACTTTTTAGGTGATCAGTTGGATCTCTACTCTACTTTTTAGGTGATCAGTTGGATCTCTACTTTTTAGGTGATCAGTTGGATCTCTACTTTTTAGGTGATCAGTTGGATCTCTACTTTTTAGGTGATCAGTTTGATCTCTACTTTTTAGTTGATCAGTTGGATCTCTACTTTTTAGGTGATCAGTTGGATCTCTACTTTTTAGTTGATCAGTTGGATCTCTACTTTTTAGTTGATCAGTTGGATCTCTACTTTTTAGTTGATCAGTTGGATCTCTACTTTTTAGGTGATCAGTTGGATCTCTACTTTTTAGGTGATCAGTTGGATCTCTACTTTTTAGGTGATCAGTTGGATCTCTACTTTTTAGGTGATCAGTTGGATCTCTACTTTTTAGTTGATCAGTTGTATCTCTACTCTACTTTTTAGGTGATCAGTTTGATCTCTACTTTTTAGTTGATCAGTTGGATCTCTACTTTTTAGTTGATCAGTTGGATCTCTACTTTTTAGGTGATCAGTTGGATCTCTACTTTTTAGGTGATCAGTTGGATCTCTACTTTTTAGTTGATCAGTTGGTTCTCTACTTTTTAGGTGATCAGTTGGATCTCTACTTTTTAGGTGATCAGTTGGATCTCTACTTTTTAGTTGATCAGTTGGATCTCTACTCTACTTTTAAGTTGATCAGTTGGATCTCTACTCTACTTTTTAGTTGATCAGTTGGATCTCTACTCTACTTTTTAAATGATCAGTTGGATCTCTACTTTTTAGGTGATCAGTTGGATCTCTACTCTACTTTTTAGGTGATCAGTTGGATCTCTACTTTTTAGGTGATCAGTTGGATCTCTACTCTACTTTTTAGTTGATCAGTTGGAACTCTACTTTTTAGGTGATCAGTTGGATCTCTACTTTTTAGGTGATCAGTTGGATCTCTACTTTTTAGGTGATCAGTTGGATCTCTACTCTACTTTTTAAATGATCAGTTGGATCTCTACTTTTTAGGTGATCAGTTGGATCTCTACTCTACTTCTTAAATGATCAGTTGGATCTCTACTTTTTAGGTGATCAGTTGGATCTCTACTTTTTAGTTGATCAGTTGGATCTCTACTCTACTTTTTAGGTGATCAGTTGGATCTCTACTCTACTTTTTAGGTGATCAGTTGGATCTCTACTTTTAAATTGATCAGTTGGATCTCTACTTTTTAGTTGATCAGTTGGATCTCTACTTTTTAGGTGATCAGTTGGATCTCTACTTTTTAGGTGATCAGTTGGATCTCTACTCTACTTTTTAGGTGATCAGTTGGATATCTACTTTTTAGGTGATCAGTTGGATCTCTACTTTTTAGGTGATCAGTTGGATCTCTACTCTACTTTTTAGGTGATCAGTTGGATCTCTACTTTTTAGTTGATCAGTTGGATCTCTACTCTACTTTTTAGTTGATCAGTTGGATCTCTACTTTTTAGGTGATCAGTTGGATCTCTACTTTTTAGGTGATCAGTTGGATCTCTACTTTTTAGGTGATCAGTTGGATCTCTACTTTTTAGGTGATCAGTTGGATCTCTACTCTACTTCTTAGGTGATCAGTTGGATATCTACTTTTTAGGTGATCAGTTGGATCTCTACTTTTTAGGTGATCAGTTGGATCTCTACTCTACTTTTTAGGTGATCAGTTGGATCTCTACTTTTTAGTTGATCAGTTGGATCTCTACTCTACTTTTAAGTTGATCAGTTGGATCTCTACTCTATTTTTTAGTTGATCAGTTGGATCTCTACTTTTTAGTTGATCAATTGTATCTCTACTCTACTTTTTAGGTGATCAGTTTGATCTCTACTTTTTAGTTGATCAGTTGGATCTCTACTTTTTAGTTGATCAGTTGGATCTCTACTTTTTAGGTGATCAGTTGGATCTCTACTTTTTAGGTGATCAGTTGGATCTCTACTTTTTAGTTGATCAGTTGGTTCTCTACTTTTTAGGTGATCAGTTGGATCTCTACTTTTTAGGTGATCAGTTGGATCTCTACTTTTTAGGTGATCAGTTGGATCTCTACTTTTTAGTTGATCAGTTGGATCTCTACTCTACTTTTTAGGTGATCAGTTTGATCTCTACTTTTTAGTTGATCAGTTTGATCTCTACTTTTTAGTTGATCAGTTGGATCTCTACTCTACTTTTAAGTTGATCAGTTGGATCTCTACTTTTTAGTTGATCAGTTGGATCTCTACTCTACTTTTTAAATGATCAGTTGGATCTCTACTTTTTAGGTGATCAGTTGGATCTCTACTCTACTTTTTAGGTGATCAGTTGGATCTCTACTTTTTAGGTGATCAGTTGGATCTCTACTCTACTTTTTAGGTGATCAGTTGGATCTCTACTTTTTAGGTGATCAGTTGGATCTCTACTCTACTTTTTAGTTGATCAGTTGGAACTCTACTTTTTAGGTGATCAGTTGGATCTCTACTTTTTAGGTGATCAGTTGGATCTCTACTTTTTAGTTGATCAGTTGGATCTCTACTCTACTTTTTAGGTGATCAGTTGGATCTCTACTCTACTTTTTAGGTGATCAGTTGGATCTCTACTTTTAAATTGATCAGTTGGATCTCTACTTTTTAGTTGATAAGTTGGATCTCTACTTTTTAGGTGATCAGTTGGATCTCTACTCTACTTTTTAGGTGATCAGTTGGATATCTACTTTTTAGGTGATCAGTTGGATCTCTACTTTTTAGGTGATCAGTTGGATCTCTACTCTACTTTTTAGGTGATCAGTTGGATCTCTACTTTTTAGTTGATCAGTTGGATCTCTACTCTACTTTTTAGTTGATCAGTTGGATCTCTACTTTTTAGGTGATCAGTTGGATCTCTACTTTTTAGGTGATCAGTTGGATCTCTACTTTTTAGGTGATCAGTTGGATCTCTACTTTTTAGGTGATCAGTTGGATCTCTACTCTACTTTTTAGGTGATCAGTTGGATCTCTACTTTTTAGGTGATCAGTTGGATCTCTACTTTTTAGTTGATCAGTTGGATCTCTACTCTACTTTTTAGGTGATCAGTGATCAGTTGGATCTCTACTTTTTAGGTGATCAGTTGGATCTCTACTTTTTAGGTGATCAGTTGGTTCTCTACTTTTTAGGTGATCAGTTTGATCTCTACTTTTTAGTTGATCAGTTGGATCTCTACTTTTTAGGTGATCAGTTGGATCTCTACTTTTTAGTTGATCAGTTGGATCTCTACTTTTTAGTTGATCAGTTGGATCTCTACTTTTTAGGTGATCAGTTGGATCTCTACTTTTTAGTTGATCAGTTGGATCTCTACTTTTTAGGTGATCAGTTGGATCTCTACTTTTTAGGTGATCAGTTGGATCTCTACTTTTTAGTTGATCAGTTGTATCTCTACTCTACTTTTTAGGTGATCAGTTTGATCTCTACTTTTTAGTTGATCAGTTGGATCTCTACTTTTTAGTTGATCAGTTGGATCTCTACTTTTTAGGTGATCAGTTGGATCTCTACTTTTTAGTTGATCAGTTGGTTCTCTACTTTTTAGTTGATCAGTTGGATCTCTACTTTTTAGTTGATCAGTTGGATCTCTACTTTTTAGGTGATCAGTTGGATCTCTACTTTTTAGTTGATCAGTTGGTTCTCTACTTTTTAGGTGATCAGTTGGATCTCTACTTTTTAGGTGATCAGTTGGATCTCTACTTTTTAGGTGATTAGTTGGATCTCTACTTTTTAGTTGATCAGTTGGTTCTCTACTTTTTAGGTGATCAGTTGGATCTCTACTTTTTAGGTGATCAGTTGGATCTCTACTTTTTAGGTGATCAGTTGGATCTCTACTTTTTAGTTGATCAGTTGGATCTCTACTCTACTTTTTAGGTGATCAGTTTGATCTCTACTTTTTAGTTGATCAGTTTGATCTCTACTTTTTAGTTGATCAGTTGGATCTCTACTCTACTTTTAAGTTGATCAGTTGGATCTCTACTTTTTAGTTGATCAGTTGGATCTCTACTCTACTTTTTAAATGATCAGTTGGATCTCTACTTTTTAGGTGATCAGTTGGATCTCTACTCTACTTTTTAGGTGATCAGTTGGATCTCTACTTTTTAGGTGATCAGTTGGATCTCTACTCTACTTTTTAGGTGATCAGTTGGATCTCTACTTTTTAGGTGATCAGTTGGATCTCTACTTTTTAGTTGATCAGTTGGAACTCTACTTTTTAGGTGATCAGTTGGATCTCTACTTTTTAGGTGATCAGTTGGATCTCTACTCTACTTTTTAGTTGATCAGTTGGAACTCTACTTTTTGGTTGATCAGTTGGATCTCTACTCTACTTTTAAGTTGATCAGTTGGATCTCTACTTTTTAGTTGATCAGTTGGATCTCTACTCTACTTTTTAAATGATCAGTTGGATCTCTACTTTTTAGGTGATCAGTTGGATCTCTACTCTACTTTTTAGGTGAACAGTTGGATCTCTACTTTTTAGTTGATCAGTTGGATCTCTACTTTTTAGTTGATCAGTTGGATCTCTACTTTTTAGGTGATCAGTTGGATCTCTACTTTTTAGGTAATCAGTTGGATCTCTACTTTTTAGGTGATCAGTTGGATCTCTACTTTTTGTTGATCAGTTGGATCTCTTCTTTTTAGGTGATCAGTTGGATCTCTACTTTTTAGGTGATCAGTTGGATCTCTACTTTTAAGTTGATCAGTTGGATCTCTACTTTTTAGTTGATCAGTTGGATCTCTACTTTGTAGGTGATCAGTTGGATCTCTACTTTTTAGGTGATCAGTTGGATCTCTACTTTTTAGGTGATCAGTTGGATCTCTACTTTTTAGTTGATCAGTTGGATCTCTACTCTACTTTTTAGGTGATCAGTTTGATCTCTACTTTTTAGTTGATCAGTTGGATCTCTACTTTTTAGTTTATCAGTTGGATCTCTACTTTTTAGGTGATCAGTTGGATCTCTACTTTTTAGGTAATCAGTTGGATCTCTACTTTTTAGGTGTTCAGTTGGATCTCTACTTTTTAGTTGATCAGTTGGATCTCTACTCTACTTTTAAGTTGATCAGTTGGATTTCTACTTTTTAGTTGATCAGTTGGATCTCTACTCTACTTTTTAAATGATCAGTTGGATCTCTACTTTTTAGGTGATCAGTTGGATCTCTACTCTACTTTTTAGGTGATCAGTTGGATCTCTACTTTTTAGTTGATCAGTTGGATCTCTACTCTACTTTTTAAATGATCAGTTGGATCTCTACTTTTTAGGTGATCAGTTGGATCTCTACTCTACTTTTTAGTTGATCAGTTGGAACTCTACTCTTTAGGTGATCAGTTGGATCTCTACTTTTTAGGTGATCAGTTGGATCTGTACTTTTTAGGTGATCAGTTGGATCTCTACTCTTCTTTTTAGGTGATCAGTTGGATCTCTAATTTTTAGGTGATCAGTTGGATCTCTACTTTTTAGGTGATCAGTTGGAACTCTACTTTTTAGGTGATCAGTTGGATCTCTACTTTTTAGGTGATCAGTTTGATCTCTACTTTTTAGGTGATCAGTTGGATCTCTACTTTTTAGGTGATCAGTTGGATCTCTACTCTACTTTTTAGGTGATCAGTTGGATCTCTACTTTTTAGTTGATCAGTTGGATCTCTACTTTTTAGTTGATCAGTTGGATCTCTACTTTTTAGGTGATCAGTTTGATCTCTACTCTACTTTTTAGGTGATCAGTTCGATCTCTACTCTACTTATTCCAGAATCAAAGACGAAGTGTTGTCCTGTTTGCTTTTATGTGAAAAAAAAAACGCGAAATGATTTTTAGCGGCCCCCGTAAGGGGAAAAAGCCGCTATTAGGTTTGTGCAAAATGTCCGTCTGTCCGTCTGTCCGTCTGTCCGTCTGTCCGTCTGTCCGTCTGTCCGTCTGTCACACTCAGATCTCGAAAACTAGAAGAGATATGAAAAATATTATTTCATCATTAAATCCGGCTTGAAAAGTTTAGGTGCAACGGCTACTTTTGGTTTTCTAAAAGCAAACCGTTTAATTTATAAAATTAATTATGCAAGCGATTTTTTCATAAAAATACACCAATTCTAAAACAATTACGTAAATGTAAGGGAGGCAATGTTACAATATGCTAACAAAGATGGACAATTTTTGTGTATTTTCAGTATCACTAAGTCAAATATATTTTAAAAATGTACAGGAAATGTTTACAACAAATACAAATAATAGTTAAAGACGTTTTTTCTGGTCAACTAGCTGCTAAAATTAAAAGAAAACATTTCTGTTTGTTTATAAAGGCTAATAATGCACTTTGTATGTAAATATCACGCACATTTTTTTTAATGGACTTTTTATGCAGCGATTTTCGTGCAGTAGCGTAACGTCGCAACATGACCAGGTGCTAAACCAATTCCTTAAACTTTTTTTTAAAAATCAGATTTTATTTATTTTTTGTTTAGTGCCGCCATCCGAATAAAAGAAGCTTATTTTTGTGCGTTTTGTCTGTTGGTCGGTCTGTCCGTCACGATTAGATTTAAAAAACTAGAACTCTAAAAGCTATTGAAAATCTGATTTACCCTTTAATGTTCCTCCCATAACATCTCAATAGTTTTAAGTATCTAAAATTGATTGTTCCGGATTTTTTTGTGCAAAACTAATCAACGCCAACAAATGTTTGTTTGCTCTTCTAACTTATATTACATTCAATTTCCATGCTTAAACGTTGCAAAAACACATTATCAATAATATGTTGTTCCGTTTTTTATGTAAATAGCATATTAATGCTAAATCATAATCTCTATACTGACTTATATTTCATTAAGTGTAAAAATGTTCCGGATATTGTTTTATAAAACATGAATTATGCCTAATGATTGTTTGAAATCGCATAAGGCTTTTAAAAAAAGTAATTTACTAGAATTGATTACTGAAAATTACTTTTTAGACATTTAATTTTCTTGTAAAACATAACATAGAAGTTTTGTAATCGATAAAGAAAGTTCCGGATTTTGTTTCTTACAAATCGTCGCCAGAAATTTCCGAATTTATTTAAAAATCTACTAACGCCAAATAATTGTTTGAACTCCCTCTTCTAATTAATAAACAAATAATCTTCTCATTTACGAAATAATGTTTTTACGGATTTTTATGAAAAATATTTTAACTCACTACTCTCTTACAGTACATTTAACTTTCTACCTAAAACATAAAAAAATCTAATTATCGTTAATATTATGTTCCGATTTTTAAGGAAAACAGAATCCAAACACCAAAGTAAGGTATGAAAATCTCTCCACGTGGCTGTAGTACATCTAATTTTTATACGAGACCATCCAAAAAATTTAATTAACGGTATTACATTTATCTGAAATTCTCTTTTTCTTTTACTATTTATACAAACATCCGGAACAATCTATTATATAAACTTTTCAATTGTGTTCATACCTAAAAATTATTGCGATGTTTTGAAACGTAAAATAAAGGTTAATCAATTTTTAATAACTTTTAGTTGTTTTTTTTTATATCAAGATAACGGACAGACCGACTGACAGACAAAACGCAAAAACAATGTGGCTTTGATCCTTTTTAAATAATATCTATTAGAACTCAGTGCACCAATGTCTATGAACCCTCGTTAAATATCTCGTGTAAATAAAGACATTTTTTTTTATGGTACCGGTACTAGCCTATTGTGAGGTAATGGAATTTTTTTTCTTTGACGTCATATGAATGGACTCTTTAAATGTAATGTTAAAAGAACGCACTCGGTGCACCAATGTCTATTAACCCTCGAAAAAATTGCTTGTATTAATGAAAACATATTTTAGTCTAACTAAGCCGTGTGACGTAGTGTTTTTTTTTCCTTTGACGTCACATGGAATGAATTCTTTAAATGAAATGCTAAAAGAACGCACTCGGTGCACCAATGTCTATGAACACTCGATAAATGGCTCGTGTTGATAAAGGTGAATTTTTAGTCTAGCTAGGCCTTGTGACGTAGTGTTTTTTTTTTCCTTTGACGTCATATGGAATGAATTCTTTAAATGAAATGCTAAAAGAACGCACTCGGTGCACCAATGTCTATGAACACTCGATAAAAGGCTCTTATAGATGAAGGCGATTTTTAGTCTAGCTAGGCCGTGTGACGTAGTGTTTTTTTTTCCCTCTGACGTTATATGGAATTAATTCTTCAAATGAAATGAAAAAAGAACTCGGTATAGTAATGTTTATTAAGCCTCGTTATGTGACTCGCGTTTAAAAAAGGAATAATATCTTGATTTAGATCTAATCTAGATTTTTTAAACTAGATCTAGATTTTTATTACAGTATATCTAGATCTGGATTTATATTCTAATTAAAATTATTTTAGAGTCTAGATCTAGAATTTGTAGATCTAGTTTAGACTAAAATAGACTAGATTAAGATGTAGAATTTCAGTTTCTAAACTTAAAGTGTAAAAAAAAAGTGTAGATTTTCATTTCCAAACGTTTTGATCAATATTGTAATGTTTTAATATACTAAAACTAATCTACTATTTTTTTATTAAATTTAAATTTAAATTTATGGCAAATGAATCTTTGAAACATTATTACTTTTGACCATCGGATGGCTGCCTGGTCGTGCGGTTTGCGCGCTGGACTGTCGTTCAGATTTATGGATGGCCCAGGGTTCAAACCCTGCCCGCTCCCATCCCCCGTCGTCCTGCGGGAGGTTTGGACTAGGAAGTAATTATCTTCAACTCAGAAGGAACATCCGAAACGTGTAAAACATTTTACATCAAAATTAAATCACCTCTTGAATATTATTTGCGAATATGCAGATCCGACAGGGATCCGACTTCGACGGGGGCCGCCTCTGAGTTTGTGTAACACAAACTCTCTTTGTAATCTTGTTTAAAATTGTATTACTTTAAACGATCAAAAGAAGACTATGGCGTATATATTCGATGGGGGCCGCCTCTTTGTAATCTTGTTTTAAATTTAATTATAAGCAGAAATCTATTTTGGACAAAAATATATGCCTAATTTTATATTATTTTGTAACCATAAAGCTTGGGCAATGTTTATATTCTCATTACAATTACGATTATCAAAAGCGCAGTTACTATACTCTAGAATATTTTACTGTTGGGGTCGCCGAGCTAAAAAGGTTGAGATCCGCTGCCTTAAAGCATCATTTTGTTTCTCGTTTAACATGACGTATCTACGTATATGATACTTAAATAACATGACGTTTCGACATTATACAACCGGTCTAAGATGAACACACAATGAACAAAAGCTTCATGTTATAATATTCAACTAGACCTTGTAGAGATCACGTGATCTGATCAGAAAGACCAAACAAGTGTACCCTGTTGATAAATGACGAAATGTCTCATTTGCGCTGAAAATAGCTTTGACCGCCACACAATCTATCGTTTAAGCATCCCACTCAACAGAAACCATTCTAAGAATATTTTTTAACCAGAAACCCACTCATTCAAAAATCTCTAATGACGCCAGCTAAATAGAGAAACAAAAGTCAATTATTTATTTAGAGAAAAAAAATGTAGATATTTCCGCCGGGCAAGCTGGACACGTGCAGCAAATCACGTGATCCGAGTCAGGTGACACCTTTCTTAGATAACTTTGCTCGTAGTGTAGTGTTTTTCATTCATTGTAAACAAAAAAAAAATATTTCCTGTTGACACTTGATAAGTTGTTGTCTGGGTTGGAAATGTTTTCTATATTCAGCTAATGACTTCGAATACATTGTATAGGATTGTGCAAGTCTATTTTAGGGAGAATGAAACTTGAAACGGAAAATACGCAGTCTTCTATTTTATTGACTTTGTTAAATTGTAGCACACACATAAAAAGATATCAATGAATGACTTTGTGTGTGTGTGTGTCTGGTAGGTTGACTAAATAGTATGCACTGCAGAGCTAGATGCCATTCTAGTACAGAGATATAGATCTCAGAATAGGAACGGGACTTTTCAACAAATCAAAAAGCAGCTTCGTTATTTCTTTGAACTTGTTGGCTCATAAACATTGACAAGTCACTGCTTTAGCTCATAAGCTTTTACCTGTTGAAGTCGCTGCTTTATATCAAATATTGGCTCATACATCTGTACCAGCTTTAAGTCAATTCTCTATTTCAAGCCTTGGCTCATTGATTTTTACTTTAAGTTGCTGCTTTATATCTAGACTTGGCTCATACATAAGCTTTTACCTGTTAAGAGATCATAGTTGAAAAAAAAATAATTTTTTTTAACCCTATTAGGCCTACATTGACAACTACGATCTCTCCACCTGACATTGATCTTCAGTGCATCAGCATTGGTCTTTATTTGACCAAACCATAGACCTTACTCAGTGAAATGACGTCACACTCCTTATCCCCCCTCTCCCCTAAGCCACTTCAGAAAAAGTAAACGCTAAACATTTGAATGTCACACTTTAGAGACGTATGAAACATCATTGGGACAAGTCTGGTCCTAGTGATTACCTCATTACCTATTGACTACGGTTTAATGTTTTAAGTTTGATTCATTACTTACTGACTACGTGCGGGACACACCATTTATGTAACGGCCCCTTGAGGGACGGCGCCTGGACGTTGAAAGATCACTGCGGGAGCTCTTTAACATCCCCGCACAGTGCAATAAAGATGCTCTCGCACCCTTTTAGGCACTCCCACTAGAGCCTTGTTTCGCACCCATTTGGTCTAGTCGTCCCCTCTCAAGACCGTTTCCACTCGGGCGCCACGATCAGGCAGGGCAGCAAGCCCGGGACTAAATCCACCCGATCTAAATGTAGGACCAACACTAGACATAAACATGGAAGAAATAGCAAAAGAAGAAAGAATGTACTCAAACAAATGAAGACAGGTAAAGCTGCTGGTATTAACAACATACCAACCAAAGTCTTAGAAGAAGGAGGATGTGAAATTGTTGACCAACTGCACAAACTATTCCACAAAATTTGGTTCAAAGAAACACGTCCCGTGAGTGGAAAAAGGGCTTAGTAATAAAACTACCAAAGATTGGAGATGTATTACAATGTGAGAAATGGCGTGACATCACTTTGTTGTCGATACCAAGCAAGAATTTCAGCAGAATAAAGGGAGCATGTGATGAACACCTAAGGGAAGAACTGGCCGGATTCAGGAAAGGGAGATCTTGTCCTGAGCAAATAGCAACACTCTGAATAAAGTAGAACAATGTGTCGAATGGGAATATCCTCTTTATGCAACATTTGTCGACTTTGAAAAGACCTTTGATAGTATCGACAGAGAATCTATCTGGACAGTAATGAGACATTACGGGATCCCAAATAAAGTAATAACAATAATCAAAAGCCTTTATGATGGTTTCACGTGCAAAGTGGCAATAGTCAGAGGAATTTCCAGTCACAATAAGAATCAAACAGGGATGTCTTTGTTTCATCACTCCTGTTGCTTCTAGTATTGGATTGGGTCACAAAAGAAGCTTACTCTAATTCAGGGAAAGAAATCCAATGGACTTTCACACAAAAGCTGGAAGATCTGGAATTCGCCGATGACATAGCCCTATTATGACACAGACTACAGGATATGCAAGAATAGGTCACAGCATTAAGTCAAGTAGGGAAGTAGGCCTCAAAATAAACCACAAAAAAAAGGTACGTAAAGTAAACAACAAACTAATCGGAGACATAGAACTAGATTCTCAGACCATAGACCAAGTAGATAGTTTTATATACTTTGGAAGTGTAGTCAGTGTATCAGGTGGAACAGGTGAAGACATTAAACGTCGTATAAAACTAGTGCGTCAGATATCAACCTGGAAATCTCATCACATCTCTAACAAGACTAACCTACTGTATGGTTGTGAAACATGGAAACAGCTGAAGCAACAACAAAAAAGTACAGACCTTCATCAACAGATGTCTGAGAAATATCTTTAAAATACACAGGTATGACAAAATAGAAAACATCAAACTGTGAGAGATGAGTTAACAGAGAAATAAAGAGGTAAAGATCCTAGAGAGAAAGTGGAGATGGATTGGTCACATCCTTAGAAATTATATCACCAGAGCTAGACAAGCCTTAGAGAGGAACCTCCAGGGAACAAGACGTAGAGAAAGACCAAAAAAAGAACGAGGCGACGCGGTATACTAGATGAGGCCGAGAGGACCGGAAACTAGCAAGAGACCATGGAGAGTGGAGTGTTTTTACTTCCGGTCTAGATTACTGTCTTATTATATTTCTAAGTCGGGATATCAGCCAACTAAAATCTTCTATTCCATATCTCTAGATCCAGTTTTCTAGTCTAGACTACTCTTGTACCATGTCTGGAACTAGAACTTTATATATGAGTAGATTTATACACGCGAGAAACCAGGACTTTCTTCGGGGAGAGGGTGATTGGGGGGGGGGCAACAAAATTTCCTTTTATTTAATCTCTCATTCATTAGTTATACAGAACAAAGTAATCGCTCTTACATCTGCTTCATAAAAGGAGGAATTGTCTTTTTAGATTTTTTTGCTTTTTACTCCATCAGCCCAGCGTGTTTATGTACACAGGTTTGACATCATTTGGCTAGATCTAGAACTAGTTGTTTTGGTCTTACCTGAGGCTTCGAAATTCGCCCTGTGTTGCCAACGCTAAGCGTGTGCTTTAAACAGTATAGGTGTGAAACGTGTACTTTAAAATTAGGCCTTTGTATTTCTGTTAGGGAGGTGTACCTCAGAGAACAGTCATAGGCCCACTGTTGTTTCTAATTTACATAAATGATCTTGCATTAGTTTAGGAACAAAAGTCTAATTAATTGCAGACGATTATCTTTTTATCTTATATAATACAGACGTACTTCAATAAAGATGATTACGTCCTACGCGTCATGCATTTAGTCATGCATATTAACCAATGACTTAAATTCTGCTAAGTCACTGGTTTTCCTGGCTAGCTCAGGCAACCCATTCCATGCTCTGATAGCACTAGGGAAGAAGGAGCAAATTTGTTCTAGAATTAAATTATATATAGAACAATAAAAACAACACAAGATACTGAGATGTTACAAAAAGAATTAGAAGAATTACAGAAATGGGAATCAAATTGGAGCATGCCAATTATTAAGAGTAACTAAAAATCTAAAACAAATAAGAACTACTTACTTTATTTATAGTAAACCAGTCACACAAATAAAAAAAACTCAAAATATCTAGGTGCAATAATAAATGGGATTAATGAAATTATTTAAAAATTCAAGCAAAACATTAGGGCATAAACATATATTTATGTATGTCTATGCATTAGAGTTTATTAAAAGATTTTTTTACTAATCAAACAAAAACATAAAATTAAAATGCTATTTAACTTTAGTTAGGCCAATATTAGAATATGCATCCTCTGCTTGGGAAGAAAACATAAAGAAACTAGAACAAATACAAAATAGTGCAGTGAGATTTATAACAAACGAATATTCCAATTTCATTAGAGTAAAACAATTAGTTAAATCACGAAACTTAGAGACATTTCAGGAGAGAAGAATACAAAGTACAGTAGTAATAATACATGAAACACTGAACCATAATTTACAATTAGAAAAAACAAAACCTAATGAAACATGCAGAAAGAGTCAAAGATAGAGGCACATTTCTTATTCCATACTCTAGAACTAATTCGTACAAGTGCTCCTTCTTCCCTGGTGCCATTAGAGAATGGAATGGGTTGTCTGAATCAGCCAGGAAAACCAACGACTTAGCATGCACGACTAGATTGGCTCATGAAATGCTTAGGACGTATATATACTATAAAGTAGAAAGTAAGGCGTATGTATGTATGTGCCGAATAGAAATCACAACCGTTTGACCAATCTTGATAAAACTTAGATGAAATGTTCCTTGGGTACTAACTTAGACCGTGTGTATTGTAGACCTAAAACAAATTTAAGACCCTCAAAAAAAAAAGGTGACAGCTCTATGAAAGCATTATAACTTCACATGAAAAGATCGAAAGGATCTAGATCTAATTTTAAGAACTACACTTTGCGCAGATAGTTTTTTACTTTGACACATTAAAATACAAAATATAGTCTATTGATTTCATTATTTAATAAAATTAAGCTTCAAATTTGTGTTTTAAAAGCATTTTTACATAAATTCGTTCCTTATATCTGCGAATTTAGAATTCCTAACGTACATTCTTTCATTAGACATTACACGAAATGTTACACATCTCTCTATTCCTAGGTGTAAAACTCTAATTCAACTCTAAGATGAAAGAACTTCTTTTCGCTAAGATAGTTTTATAATTAAACACATGAACATATTAATTATAGTCCATTCATTTCATATATTTAATCAAATTAACATTCAAATTTGTTTTTCTAAAGCATTTTTACATAGATCTACTTTCGATCGCCCACGTTTTCATAAAAAGTTGAATTCAGGTCAATTAGCTATTTTTAGCTCCATTCATAATATTTTTTATTCATGAATTCATGCATTCGCTTTACTTATAACATTATTATTTTCTTTAATTGTTTCTAATGCACTATATCAGTGACTACATCAGCAATACGCAAGTTAAGACCCCGGGCAGCGGGTAATATCTGTCTAGTATATATATATATATATAAGTATTTACAACTTAGAAAAATACGCTAGCTAACTGTTTATAATGTCTTTTAATTCTCTTGTATACTGTATTATAATCTTCGGACTCGAAGACTGGCCTTATTATTATTATACTGTGTTATACTTTTACATTGTTTTGTTTGAAATGTTCCTTGATGATTCTTATATCCAGCCCGTGGGGATGGACAGGGTTCGAACCCAGGACCACCATCAAAAGTCAAAAGCCTACCACACCAGGCAGTCATCAAACAAAAGATTATATAGGTCTGATTTTTAATAGATTAAATACATAAATTGAATTAGATTGCATATGAAAGTTGACTCCGGTAAGCAATTTTGATTATTATTAGTTTTTTCTTCTAGTAATAAGATTCACAGCAGATCCAGATATTTAGGGTCAATTTTTTTCAAACCCAGAACCATAAATAAAGTAAGTAAAAGTAATGTACCTCTTTCAGACCTTGCGATCTTTGGAACAGATGATGTCAAGGCCATCTGGTGCCCACGGTTTACGAAGGTGACCAGCACAACGACTAACCGCCTTGACTTTCCTCAACTAACATCAGGTACCCAGTTAGAGCTGGCTGGACGCCCTTAAGATCCCGAAATTAAAAATCCAAGTCTTCACCAGGATTCGAACCCGGGATCCCTCGGTTCGGAAGCCAAGCTCTTTACCACTTAGCAAACGCGCCACATAAATGCAGAATTCGAATAGAAATTGTGATTTCTGTACTAAACTAGTTCTATAGACCTTTTTTCCCTTTAAATTTTGTTTCCTAAACATAAATCTTGGTTCATTTTCTAAATTTATGTCTGTGTTTCTTTAGTGCACACTAAGTCTGCATTCATCTGTATTCTACTTGGTCTGTACATCTATACACTTTGACTGTCAGACATAAGACTCTTTATTTAACGCCTTCCAAACGTTATCCGTTCTGTGTTATTATTATCTGTTACATTTCGAGATGTTTTAGCAATTAAGACATTTTGTGTTTTATGAAGTAACAAAGTATATATTAATATAACAGCACAAATGTGGCACACACTGAAGAAACGTATAATGAGAAACGTCATTGTATTTGTAGATAGCTTGCTGGTCCAACAATAGATTGTAGCATATGTTACACATGACAAGTCGGAACAATTGTTTCATTTTATAACTAGGTCGTGTAAAATCACAGCGTTTTGTAATTGAAGAGCTCATTCTTTTAAAACTTTGTATCTGACAAAGTTATCCACGCGACACTCCAGATCGTGTTGAGATTAAGTCTGACACTCTACGGTTAGCTAGTCAGTTTACGTAGAGACGTCATCATTTATGGGCAGTGGACAGCTGTGGGCGGATACTGGGCAGTAAGGCTCTGAACACTGAACAATAGTTTATGGGCATTAAACAGTATGCATTTGGTAGTAGGCACTAGGCTTTAAGCCGTTTTTAGTGGGTACTAATGATATACCTTTTCGCTGACAGATCGTGCGTATGGGCGGATGTATCCTTCACGACAAAGGAGATGGGGATGTAGATATCTGTCTCGTTGTTAACCTGCGCGGGATGTTGGGGGTGTGGGCTTGGACAACGGTGAATTGTGATATCTTCATTGAACTTTTATAAACCAGGTTAGGGGGTGGGTTATTTAATGGAAAACAAAACTCTACTGAAAAACATTTTCTCGAATGTTTTAAAGCGTAAATGAAACTTTGATATGCAATGTTTACGTCTTGTCACAGTTCTCTACAGCTACAGAAACAAAACACTTTTCCTTCTTTTCCCTACGAAAATCGATTATCATTGCTTTGTTTTTTTGTTGTTTTTTTTACATTTATATTTTAAAAAAATGATCATTACAGAATTGTTCAACGTGTTTTATTTCTCTGAAATACTCGTTTACGTCTGAGCTCTCAGAGAACAGGGCAAACATGGTGGTGTCTTGGACTATACGATTGAAAATCATTAATGTATAAAATGAGCCACAGTGGCGACGGGGTGCCCCTGTGTTAACTCTACATGCATTTGATATTAAATTGCTTACCCTAACAACCCTCTGCGGTCTCTGGGTAAAAAGAACTCATTAGCCCATTACTGCCCATAGTATTCTATATGGACTCATCTTTAATGCTTTGATTTTTTCAATTATTAAATAAAGTTGTATGGTATTGAAAACTGATGAGAAATCAATAAAGAATAATCTTACATAAGTGAAAGGTCTAGAAATTTACACAATTTAGGTCTAGATGTTTTTAGACACAATGTAGGTCTAGGTGTTTGTATACGCAATTTAAAGTACTTGGATGGCATGGTCTACACACTACACTGACCATGATACTACATAAAGGTCTATATTTTATATGGAGGGAAGGACTATCAAAATGGACATTCGGGCTAATGTCCGGTGGGCCGCCTGTACACTTTTGAGGGCAAGTATGAATGAAGGCCCATTTGTATTTTGTGTGTCTGAGTACATGGCAATACAGCATTTACCCAAGTTTTGGTTTTTTTTCCTAACAAATATCACGTACTTCTTGGACGTCTTTCTTGACTACGTCACTTGAAAATACCGAATCACTTCACTTGAACATATCGAATCACTTCACTTGAACATATCGAATCACTTCACTTGAACATATCGAATCACTTCACTTGAACATATCGAATCACTTCACTTGAACATATCGAATCACTTCACTTGAACATACCGAATCACTTCACTTGAACATACCGAATCACTTCACTTGAACATACCGAATCACTTCACTTGAACATATCGAATCACTTCACTTGAACATACCGAATCACTTCACTTGAACATACCGAATCACTTCACTTGAACATATCGAATCACTTCACTTGAACATACTGAATCACTTCACTTGAACATACCGAATCACTTCACTTGAACATACCGAATCACTTCACTTGAACATACCGAATCACTTCACTTGAACATACCGAATCACTTCACTTGAACATATCGAATCACTTCACTTGAACATACCAATTCACTTCACTTGAACATACCGAATCACTTCACTTGAACATATCGAATCACTTCACTTGAACATACCGAATCACTTCACTTGAACATACCGATTCAAACTCAGAGACTTGCTTCGGAAACTGCACAAACCTTTCCACGTCCAATACCATATTCTAAAGCAGCACTTATTTTGAAAGAGAAGGTTCCTATTTCTGAGCTTTTTTTTTTAATCAGCGTGATTTTCACCAAAACATAACTTTTGAAAAACAAATCTTGGATCTGAACATGTACAGCCATTGGCACAACTGCGTTGAGTGAAATTTCGGGTTTCGAACTGTTTAAGACTATGTTTTAATTCAAATCCCTTTTACATTGTAAGTAATTAGCATAGTGGTGGAACTATAGTTGAATGACGTAGTCAACTCTAGATATAGATGTATTCATTGTGCGTGGCGAAGTCAATGAAGTTATTAATAGCGCCTGCTACATGTAGGCTGTAAAATTTTGGCAGTCATGTGTGACAGTGGGGCGATGTATTTGTGCTATGGATGTATTGAATGCGTGTAAACTTTCTCATGACAGTAACAGCCCTGGTCAACTTCCAGCACTTTCTCATGACAGTAACAGCCCTGGTCAACTTCCAGCCACCTATGTAGACAATTTTCACAGCAAGGAGGAGATAAGTCGTATGCCATACAGATGTCTTGGAAACACAGGCTTAGTTGTCTCAGCATTGAGCTTTGGTAAGATTTCTTCAATCTTCGCTTCATTAGGAAATCACTAGCAATATTTACAGATTGTTTATAGAAAACAAATTATGTAGGGTTTTAATAGGGTAATCAAAAATATTCTACGTAGATCTATATCCAAAAAATAGAAATGGATAAGTGGTTTGAGTGCTTGGACAAGTCCCCAAAAGCCCGTGGAGTCTGGGAGCACATGAGGCGCCCTGACCGCACTTTCCCGTGGTGGGTGGAGGCTGTACTGACAGGCAAGGGAAGACAAGACACATCTACAAGGAATAAAGTACTTGACAGGCAGGGAAGAGAAAGCAGGCTCCCAAAGAGGAAGATCATGTACAGAGCAGATCATGGTTCTACAAAATATAGATAAAAGTCTCGAGTACCAACAACGGTTAACGATCAGTTAGTTAGAATTGAAATGGAAAATAGAAAATACGGTATCCCAGAAAAAATTCGTCCAGATTCTACGACATCTATAAGTTGTTACATTAAAACAGAAAAAGGAACATCGAGACAGGTGTGAGACAGGGATCTAATCTCCCTTCCTTTTCCTCCTAGACATCGACTACATAATGAGGAGAGCAATGAACCAGACTGCCTTTGGTATTCCATGGCGTGAACAAAACCGAATGACGGACTTAGACTTCGCCGATGACGTTGCACTTTACTCGGGGCTACAAATAAATGCATGCAAGAAATGACGGAGAGATAGGCACCCAAAATTGGCCTCCGCATAAATTTGGATAAGACTAAAATTGTGCGAGTTGGATATAAAGCAAAGGGTGCCCCCGTCAGACTTGGCGAGTCAAAGCTTGAAGAGGTGGACAAGTTCACGTAACTTCATAACAAACGATGGGGATGCCTACCATGATGTAGCGTGCCGAATAGGAAAGGCAGGGAGCATTTTCCAAAGGCTGTAGCCTATTTGGACAAGCTAATCTATGGGACTTAAAACAAAAATACACCTTCTTAACACAATCGTCATCACAACAGCAACATATGCATGTGAGACATGGACGTCATCTGCCAAAGTTGAGAAAAGACTAAATGTGACTCAACAAATATGGCTGAGACGGATTTTAGGAGTTAGTTATAGAGATCAGGTCTCAAACAAGGAAATCCTTTGCCGAACTGGGAGTCGAACACTTAGTGAGGTTGTGACAGAGCGTTTGCGGGACATGTTCTCCGACAAAATGAACTACGAGTATTAAGAGTTGCTATGACATGGAGGCCAATACGAGGAAAGCGCAAACAGGGACGTCCTCGTATAACTTGTCGCCACACTTTCATGAAGGACCTCAGAACAGTGGACACCAGGTGGGAAGAGGCTTCAGACATTGCCAGTGACAGATCTTTGTGAAGACAACTTGCCGCCCAATACGCCGAACGGCGCGGGGGGGATTTAAGTCTAAATAAGTAAGTGTAAGTTGATAAATTTTTTAAAAAAAAATTGATTCATGTATTGTCTACGCCAATGAGTATTTGTGCAAAGTTTTAACTTAAATATAAGCTTTGTAGAGAAAAAAAAAGCCTATGGTATATTAAAAACAGTATGTAGTCTTCCTGAACTTAATATATAAGTTTTGTTTTTTAATAAGAAAAATACAAAACTACTTTTTAAAAAGGACAATTTCTCATTGAGGAAATTGAAGCGGGGTAGATAAATGTCTCGTTATTTTTTAAATATTCGCACTTACAAAAAAGGGTAGATAACTCGTTATCAACTTCTTAAAGAAGGAATCGTCTTTTTTTTTTTTTAGAGTATTTTTTTTTTTTTATTTGTTTTGTTTTTTTGTTATAACTTCTTTGACTTTCCATTTGTTTAGGTGCTAGTTCTCTGGGCAGTGTTTTCAGGTCAACCATTGAGGATGAATCAGTGGAGATTGTAAAGAAAGCCATCCGCTCAGGGATTAACTATGTGGACACGGCTCCTTGGTATGGCCAGAGGAAATCAGAAACTATATTAGGGAAAGTAGGTCACCAAAGATACCTTTCAATTCAAACCTTTTTTTTCTTTACTGATCTATGAAACATTTTTTTTTCTTTTTTCCTTTCAAAACTTTAGAAAGAAAACTTTTACTTATTTTTTTTTTATATCTTTGAAATGAACTACACTGTTCTAAGGAATATCTTTCATAGTTTAGGTTAGCCTAAAATGTTTCACACACATTTCCTTTAAAGTTTATTGAAGACATTTACCAGCATCATGACTAACAAATGAATTCACTGAATTGTGTCCACTCTTAAGGCTCTGAAAGACATCCCACGTTCCAGCTATTACATTGCTACTAAAGTTGGACGCTATGAGAAAGATGTCACCAAAATGTTTGATTTTTCTACAGACAAAACTTTCTGGAGCGTCAACCAAAGTTTAAACTTATTAGGTCTGGAATATATTGATGTTATACAGGTACGTTATGTCTAGATGTTATACAGGTACGTTATGTCTAGATGTTATACAGGTAAGTTATGTTTGAACCTCTACATTTTATAAAGGTATGTTGAGTTTATATGTTTTACAAGTATGTTGTGTTTAGATATTTCATTGGTAGGTTGACCTAATGCTATACATATGTTCTGGTGTTGTGAAGATATCTTTCTTTTACTTTTACAGTATTACAGTTCAGTAACATGATCTAACCTACATGTATAATTGATGTTATAGAAATATTTGTTTATTTTTTTATGTAGATATACTATGTCTTGATCTTATATAGATATGTTACTCCAAAATCTCACATGACCTAAGATATATCTTATCAAGTTGTATTCTTTTTAATGTTCAACAAGTGGGTTTAGAACCTTTTTGAAAACGGGATGATTAGTAGATATTTTAGAAGACAGTATTCTCTATTTATGTGAAGATTTCCATGATACTGAGAGAAGTCCACAAAGTTAAGTCTTTGTTATATTTCTCCTTCACAATTATTGCCCTTGGTATAGATCCATGATATTGAGTTTGCCCCAAGTCTTGACATCATTCTCCAAGAAACACTTCCAGCCTTGCAGAAACTCAAAGAAGAAGGAAAAGTAAAGTACATTGGCATCACTGGGTATCCACTGGAACCAATCAAGTAAGATTCATAGGGTGTATACATTTTTAAAAAAATGTTTATCTATTTAAAACAAATTTTCACACTGGCATGCCTTAACCTCCAGACTTAAACAGAGAAAACCATTTTGTTTCCCTCAGACTTGAACTGATGGGATACAAACAAAAAAAAACAATGAAGAACAGAACAACACAGAGTGTGTCAGCCATTGGAAAGAGACCATTTTGTTTTTTATTTCAGAAGTGTAATTGAACAATCCTCTATCAAAATTGATGTTGTATTAAGTTACTGCCGTGCTACTATGAATGACAACATTTTAAAGGAATGGCTTCCATATTTTCAGGTTGTTTCATTTTTCTTAATCCAAAAGCTCAAACATTCAAATGTTCACTTGGACTAAAAACAATATGTGAGTGTTCAGACAGATTCAGATTTCAATTTTATTTTTTTTATTAGTCAAAAAAAAGTTCTTAACAGTTCATTATCATTATCAAGTTTTCATTGAAGTCCATCTGTGTGGTTAGAATCTTTTAGTCACTGCATCTGTGTGGTCAGAATCTTTTAGTCACTCTATCTGTGTGGTTAGAATCTTTTAGTCACTCCATCTGTGTGGTCAGAATCTTTTAGTCACTCCATCTGTGTGGTCAGAATCTTTTAGTCACTCCATCTGTGTGGTCAGAATCTTTTAGTCACTCCATTTGTGTGGTCAGAATTTTTAGTCACTCCATCTGTGTGGTCAGAATCTTTTAGTCACTCCATCTGTGTGGTCAGAATCTTTTAGTCACTCCATCTGTGTGGTCAGAATCTTTTAGTCACTCCATCTGTGTGGTCAGAATCTTTTAGTCACTCCATCTGTGTGGTCAGAATCTTTTAGTCACTCCATCTGTGTGGTCAGAATCATTTAGTCACTCCATCTGTGTGGTCAGAATCTTTTAGTCACTCCATCTGTGTGGTCAGAATCTTTTAGTCACTCCATCTGTGTGGTCAGAATCTTTTAGTCACTCCATCTGTGTGGTCAGAATCTTTTAGTCACTCCATCTGTGTGGTCAGAATCTTTTAGTCACTCCATCTGTGTGGTCAGAATCATTTAGTCACTCCATCTGTGTGGTCAGAATCTTTTAGTCACTCCATCTGTGTGGTCAGAATCTTTTACATGTTATTTCTCCCACTTTCCAGTCTCGGATCAAGTTGACACTTTGCGGATGACAACACAAATCAATAACAAATTAATCTAGTAGTTGATCAATTAGTCATAATTAATTAATTTTTTTTATATGGAAAATGTCAGGTTAGTCATTAGTTAAGGAAAAGTAAAAGTGGTTTGTCATTGTACATGACACACTCATTAATCATGAGCCACAGACAAAGATGACCTTTTAATTATCTGCCCTATAGATTGCAATGTCTGAAATGGGAACTTTACTTACTTACTTTATATGGAAAATATAATAAATAGGCAACAAAAGACATGTGAAAATAATCACATTTAATGTAGAAAATTAGGTTATTCATTAAAAGTTTTAAACTAACTATAGACTAATAAATCCTACTATTTTACTAAATACATGTACTTAAATAGTCCAGTGGCAAAACATGTCAGCCTTCCATCATGGAGGCTCAAATTCAGATTGAAACTCCAGAAACTTTCTTTTTTTTTTATTAAATACATGATTTATTCAAAAAATGTATGCATTTCCACACAATATAAGCAAGTTTTTAGAAATAGTATTTTTATCTTCAACTTGTTTATATTTCTTGTTGCTATCTTTGTGAACTAAATACATTAAGCAAGCAAACATTACTTACTCTAGATATGCATGTGGCTGGGACATATTGGATGTAAATGATATGAAAGAAATGTAAAAGATCGCTTATAATTCAAAAAAAGAAAACTGTAAAAATAGAAGATAAGATAAGAATGTATTTTTAAAAACACAACCAGCAACAATCTGAAATAGTACAAGTTAATGCAGGGTACAATAAATTAATACATAAATTAATAAATTAGATACAATAAAGCATTTGTTTTATGTAATATTTTTTTATTTTACTATTTTAATAGAGTCGACAAGTTGGTGTTGTCAATGCTTCACCTATTGGCATGGGTCTTTTGTCTAGTAGAGGACCACCTGAATGGCATCCTGCACCAGAGAAAATTAAACAAACATGCACTTTAGCAGCAGCTTATTGTCAGGTATGGAGAATGTTAACTTCTACTTATGTGTTGGGCTGATTTAGTGTTTTTTTGTTGTCAATTTGCCTATGGACTATTTCTGGCTTGTAACACAGTACTAACTGATCCCTCAAAACTTCTACTCAGGAATTCAACATGCTTAGAAAAAAAGTGTGTATGCGGGGTGATAAAATAGAACCAGCTTATGAGTGTATATCCAAATTGTTAATGGAATTCTTATGGCTTAACTAGGTTTTGGCAACAAACAAATCAATATAATAGTGATGACATGAAAGTGGATTGTACATTAATCATTGTGTTAGTGGATGGCTACCAGAAGCTTTGAATTGTCTTCACATTCGAATGAAAGATCTATTGACATTTCTTTTGATATTGAGACTCCATTTTAGACTCCATTCTCGTATTACATGCAATGTATCATTCTCTGTTTACAATTGGAAAATTAAAATGCAAGCTGCATCAATTTCTTTACATTATAATCTAATCTAAAATCATCTTAATATTTTCACTTGAGCCATCCATATAATATTGGCACCATGTTTGATTTACGTCACATATTTATGAATAGTTTTCATCTTGTCTAGATCTACACTAATTATATATCTTATTCACTGATTCTTTGCAATATAGCTTTGTTAAGGAATTGTATTTGAGGCGGGGGGGTGAACTGGGTTCCATAGCTTTGGTCAGCAGCCAGTCTAGCAGATGAAACTCCAAAATTAAACTTACAGCCATCTGCTGTCCACAGCTGTCTCAGACTACTGAGCCACTGTGGTTGACATTTGGCCTAAAGAGTGGTTTTGGTCTGCGCAATCCACTTTTCACTATAAAAATACCTAGCATAGGATGTTAGTGATAAAGTCAAGGTAGTGCTAATAACTTCATTCAAATCTCATATTTACCTACATGATAGGATTTCATCTTTTGAATACCTACACTTAACACTGTGCTATTGTATCTATGTATGTTTGTGTGTGTCTGTAGGTGGCTATCTCAGGTTAAAGCCTCAAAGGAATAGTGCTATGTGGAAGCTAGTTATAATTCAGATAAATTGTTGACAATGAAAGAGAAATACTTTTTGGACAGCTATTTGAATATTAAATTCATTTTAATGGATTTACTTTTTTCTTAACAAAGATAACTGAACAACAAATAAAGGTATTATATTGCTAGGGCTTTTGACAGCACCTACACATTTATTAAAAATGCGATGAATTTGATTCTTTTTTTAGGAAAGGGGAGTTGATATATCAAGACTAGGACTTAGGTTTAGTTTAGATCAAGTAGATATTCCTACAACTCTAGTTAGCACTGCCAGGTAAGTTTACATCTTGAAAACCAATTGAATTTTAAGCTAGTCTGTAATTCAGAAAGTTATTTCTATTAGTTTCCTTTCTTTTTTTTAGCCTTGAAAACCTGAGCAAAAATCTTGAATCAGTGTACACACCTTTATCTGATCTAGAAACAAAAGTCACACAGGAAGTTATGGAGAGGTAACTCTAGAATGTAGCAATATGTAGGCCTACACATGGTTAGTTAGATTTTCATCTTCAGATTGCTTTAACATTTGAAATATTGTTATGGAAGTTATTTATTTTTATTTCATTGACAATGAAAAATGTTTTTGTTAACTTTCAGATTTTTCCAGCCACTCAACAATGCACATTGGGAAGGTATTGAGCTGTCCAAATATCAAGCTCAACTCTCACAAAACTAAACTTGTCATAATCAATTTGAGTTTTGTTTACAATATTTTTGTAAGAAAAATTTAAACAAATTAGAGTAATATTTTTATATTGGTAGCTTATTTTCTTATAAATGTCATCAAAAATGAAATATTGACTAGCCAAAAAAAACAACAATTTAGAACACATTGAAACAAATGGTTCAAGTCTTTCTGCTGTTAGGTTATTTCATTACATTCTTTGTTCTGTCATGGAATTATCTACTTTCCTTACTTTTAAAGAAATTAAAGATATCAATTATGTATTTATTTATTTTTATATGTACATGGTTTAAGTGGGTTAAGGGAGACAATTTGTCTGTTAACCAAATCCATTTCTCCTTTATTGAGATTTTGTTTCACTGATTTCAATGGTCACTGTACTCTTGAAACTGGAGTTACATCCCTTGTATTTGGATGGACTTTTCAATGAGTCCATATGCTACCAATAATTAATCAATGGAATGTAGAGTAAATAGAATGACTTACGACATGTACTTCATTCAAACAAAAATAGTGAATTTTTTCATTTGGAAGAGATTTATAAGTATGTACCTAATATATCAAAATGAGTAGTGTTTGAATAGAATGTACCATCATTTAGTCTGAGAGTCAGATAAAGAGCTGGATGTGCATGTGCAAACAAGAGTTTGTTTAATTTAGTTCCCATCAATGTATTGTTTATTTTGACATTTTGAATTCAAATTTAACCTTTTGAAATTCCAATGTTTCAAAACAAAATGTTCATCAAAATGTACATTGTGACATTGACATCTCTTGTTCTTTGATTGATTCCTAATATTTATAGGATTTTATGAACATGTTTTAAAGAAGTCTTGTTGACAAGGTTTGTTTCATTGATATTTCAAACAATCCTTGATAAGGATATCCATTGAACTAGTCATGACAAGGTGTTTCATTGATATTTCAAGCAATCATTTACTTAGTCATGACAAGGTGTTTCATTGATATTTCAAACAATCATTGACTTAGTCATGACAACGTGTTTCATTGATATTTCAAACAATACTTGATAAAGATATCCATTGACCTAGTCATGACAAGGTGTTTCATTGATATTTCAAACAATCATTGATAAAGATATACATTGACCTAGTCATGACAAGGTGTTTCATTGATATCTCAAGCAATCATTGACTTAGTCATGACAAGGTGTTTCATTGATAGTTCAAACAATCATTGACTTAGTCATGACAAGGTGTTTCATTGATATTTCAAGCAATCATTGACTTAGTCATGACAAGGTGTTTCATTGATATTTCAAACAATCCTTGATAAAGATATCCATTGACCTAGTCATGACAAGGTGTTTCATTGATATTTCAAGCAATCATTGACTTAGTCATGACAATGTGTTTCATTGATATTTCAAGCGAGCATTGACTTAGTCATGACAAGGTGTTTCATTGATATTTCAAACAATCATTGATAAAGATATCCATTGACCTAGTCATGACAAGGTGTTTCATTGATATTTCAAGCAATCATTGACCTAGCCATGACAAGGTGTTTCATTGATATTTCAAGCAATCATTGACCTAGTCATGACAAGGAGTTTCATTGATATTTCAAACAATCATTGACCTCGTCATAATAAGGAGTTTCATTGATATTTCAAGCAATCATTGACTTAGTCATGACAAAGTGTTTCAATAATATTTCAAGTAATCATTCACCTAGTCATGACAAGGACATTGCAAAATTTGTTCTTTTTATATTTTAATTTGTGAATGTTTCTGTATTAAACTGTCACTGTTTACTTAGTCTGATGACTTGGACTGAGACATTTTATATTTGTCTATCTATACAGTTGACATCCACTTCCAAGTATTTTTTATTTATTTACTTTTTTTGTTTACCTTATAATTGACGGAATATTTTCTCCGAAACAAATTTCTTGGGCAGTTTTTTTTTTGGCAACATCCACAGGAAGCCATTTTTATTTTATTTTAAGAGATATGTATTTTCTATTTGAAGGACATGATGTCATTCCGCAAACACAACAATAAATCCATAGATGAATGAAGGAATAGAATAGATGACCTCAGGATTGACAGGGTCAAAGAATAGAATAGATGACCTCAAGATTGTTAGGGACAAGGATTACAGAAAGAAGACATTTTTTAAAATATATTTTCATGTTTCATGACTCAAGAATTTGAGACAGATTTTTTTTTATTCACTATATACAGTGCCATTTTTAACTAGCTGAAAGAAGAAAAAGAGCCTTAATGATGAAGCAAATTTCAATTAAAAATAATTTCAATGCCCATTAGTTTGTGTATAATATATTAACAATCGTTTCTTTTTCCATTACATTTGGATTTTGTGGTTTACATTTTTTTTTCAATTATATTTGAATTTTGTGGTTTACATTTTTTGTTCCATTACATTTGAATTTTGTGGTTTACATTTTTTGTTCCATCACATTTGGATTTTGTGATTTACATTTTTTGTTCCATTACATTTGGATTTTGTGGTTTACATTTTTTGTTCCATTACATTTGAATTTTGTGGTTTACATTTTTTGTTCCATTACATTTGGATTTTGTGATTTACATTTTTGTTCCATTACATTTGGATTTTGTGGTTTACATTTTTTGTTCCATTACATTTGGATTTTGTGATTTACATTTTTGTTCCATTACATTTGGATTTTGTGGTTTACATTTTTGTTCCATTACATTTGGATTTTGTGGTTTACATTTTTTTTTAGCGACCCCCGTAAGGGGAAAAGCAGCTATTAGGTTTGTGCAAAATGTCCATCTGTCACACTCAGATCTCGAAAACTAAAAGAGATATGAAAAATATTATTTCACCATTAAATGCGGCTTTAAAAGTTTAGGTGCAACGGCTACATTTGGGTTTCTAAAATCAAACCGTTCAATTTATAAAATTAATTATGCAAGTGATTTTTTCATATATGTACACCAATTCTAAAACAATTACGTAAATGTAAGGGAGGCTATGTTACAAAGGAAGACAGTATCACTAACTCAAATATATATATAAAATGTAAAAGAAATGTTTACAACAAATATAATTATTAGTTAAAGGTGTTTTTTCTATTCAACTAGCTGCTAAAATTAGAAGAAAACATTTATGTTTGTTTATAAATGCTAAGAATGCACTTTGTATTTAAATATCACGCACATGTTTTAAAATGGATTTTTTATGCAGCGACTTTCTTGCAGTGGCGTAACACTGCGGCATATTGTGGTGCTAACTAATTCCTTAAAATTTTTTAAATAATCAGATTTTATTTATTTTTTGTTTAGTGCCCCCATCAGGATAAAAGCCGCTTATTTTTGTGCGTTTTGTTTGTTGGTCGATCTGTCCGTCACGTTTATATAAAAAAACAACATCACTAAACGCTATTGAAAATCTGATTTAACCTTCAATGTTCCTTCCAAAACATTGCAATAGTTTTAAGTATCTATAATAGATTGTTCCGGATGTTTTAGTGAAACAAAATCAATGCCAACGAATGTTTGTTTTTTCTTCTAACTTGTATTACATGTAATTTCCTTCCTATGAACTAAGAAGAACTAGGAAGTTGTTCCGGAAATTATGTCAAATAATTTTTTGAAATAGCATCATTGACTTACATTACCCTTATATTCTTGGACAATAAGTCACTATAGTTTAATTATCGATATCCAATTGTTCCGTATTTTCAACTTAAAACAAATTTATGTCAAATGACTTTTTTTTCATAAATATCGACAATAGGTTGTTCAGAATTTTAAAATAAGAAAGTAATTTACTAGAAACGATTATTGAAAAACACTTTTTATTTTTAGACTTACTTTACATTGAATTTTCTTGCTGAAACATAAAAGAAGTTGTTGTTTTTTATCTGTAAAGAATATTCCGGATTTGGTTTTGAAAAAGAAATCCACCTACATTACTTAAATTTTCTTACAAATGATTATGATATTATCCCTGGTCTATCAGACCATGAGATCATAAAAATACACAGTCAGATAAAAGCAGTAGCCAATACAAAACCCAAAAGAAAAATCTTACTCTGGAATAAATGTAACCTAACACAACTACACCAAGCTGCATTAAACTTTCAACAAACATTCTTATTAGAAAAAGACATTAACCAACCAGTCGATGACCTCTGGAATTTCATTAAAAACCATCTTAAAAGCATTATAGAAAATCAAATACCAACTAAATACACATCAAACAAAATAAATAAATGCTGGTTTAATAATAGACTAAAGAAGCTTTGTAAACAGAAGGAAAACCTATATAGAAAATTTAAAGAAACTAATGCAGAAAGAGTTTACAAAAAGTATATAAAAATTAAACACTTAACCCAAAAAGTAAGCAGACAGCTGCAGAGTGAATACATAAACAATGTAATATCTAAAGACAACAACAAAAACCTATGGTCATACATTAAGTCTAAGAAAATGGAAACAACAGGCGTAGCGCCATTAAAAGATGAACATAACATAATACATAATGATAATGAAACTAAAGCAAACATTCTAAACAAATACTTTGCATCAGCATTCTCAGCCCCAGGAGACAAAGACATATTACTGAATTTGAACCAAGTAGACAACATAGAAGATATAGTAGTACAAGAAAATGGAATTCAAAAACTATTAGCCAACACCAAACCAAATAAAGCTTCTGGACCTGATGGTATTCCAGCTAGATTACTCAAAGAACTAAGTAATGAGCTAGCCCCAGTGTTCAAAATACTCTTTCAGGCTTCACTTAACCAGGGCAGAGTACCAAAGGACTGGAAAGAAGCTAATGTCACCCCCCTATTTAAAAAAGGAGAAAAATCTGACCCAGGAAACTACAGACCAGTATCACTTACCAGCATCACATGTAAAATCCTAGAACACATAATATGTAGCAACATCATAAACCACTTAGACAAACATAATGTCCTCACACCATACCAACATGGCTTTAGGAAATATAGATCATGTGAAACACAACTAATAGGTCTAATTGATGATTTATCAAAAGGTTTAGATAATAGTGAACAAATAGATGCTATCTTACTAGATTTTTCTAAGGCTTTTGACAAAGTTCACCACCATAGTTTGCTTAAAAAATTAAAATATTTCGGCATTAATGGTCCACTGCATCAGTGGATTAAAGACTTTCTGATAGGGAGAGAACAAACTGTAATAATAAATGGCTCTAAATCAACACCGATAACAGTAAACTCAGGTGTACCTCAAGGAACAGTCTTGGGTCCACTACTATTTTTAATTTACATAAATGATTTACCAAATTGCATTAGTTCAGGAACAAAAGTCAGATTATTTGCAGACGATTGCATAATATATAGAACAATAAAAACAACACAAGACACAGATATTTTACAAAGAGAATTAGATGAATTACAGAAATGGGAATCAAATTGGAGCATGTCTTTCCACCCAGAAAAATGTGAGTTGTTAAGAGTAACAAAAAAACTAAAACAAATTAATTCCACTTATCTTATTCATGGCAAACCAGTAACACAGACTAAAAACGCAAAATACCTAGGTGTTATAATAAATGAAAAACTGTCATGGAATCCACATATTGATGAAACTACAAAAAAATCAAACAAAGCATTAGGATTTATTAAAAGAAATTTCTATAAATCAAAAAAGAACATAAAACTAAAATGTTATTTAACCTTGGTTAGGCCAATAATAGAATATGCATCCTCTGTTTGGGACCCCTCAATTCAAGAAAACATTAAGAAACTAGAACAGACACAAAATAGAGCAGTGCGATTCATAACAAACGAATATTCACATTTGACTAGAGTAACACCTTTAGTAAAATCACTAAATTTAGAAAGCCTTCAGGACAGAAGGCTCAAAAGTAAAGTAACATTCATACATAAAACACTGAACCATAATCTTCAAATACAAAAACAAAATTTAATAAAATACTCTGAAAGACACAAAGATAAAGGCACATTCCTCGTCCCATATGCTAGGACAAATTTGTACAAATACTCCTTCTTCCCTAGTGCTATTAGAGCATGGAATGGGTTGCCTGAGGTAGCCAGGAAAACCAGTGACTTGGCAGAATTTAAGTCATTGGTTAATATGCATGACTAAATGCATGACGCGTAGGACGTAATCATATTCTTTTTTGAAGTAACGTCTGTATTATATAAGATAAGATAAGATACAAATCGTCGCCAAAATAGTTCCGAATTTTATATGAAAAATCTACTAACACAAATAACTGTTTGAAATCCCTCTTCTAATAAATAAAACAAATAATCTTCTTCTCATTTACGAATATCGGTTGTTCCGGATTTTTATGAAAAACATTCTAACTCTAAAATCGCACTTCTGTCGTAAGCTACATTACATTTTCTAGCAAACGTGTTAAAATCTAATTATCATTAAAGTGCACAGAGGTGTTAGGGACCAGTACCTATCTTTAATATTCTCAACAAGAAAATTGAAGCTACGTACGTCTTTGAGCCATAGATAGCAACGCGCATCCCCTGAAATAAATCATGTGAGCGCTCATGCTAGCCAGAATTATATATATATATATATATATATTATATATATATATATATATATATATATATATATATATATATATATATATATATATATATATATATATATATATATTATATATATATATATATATATATATATATATGTATGTATGCATGTTTGTGTATGTGTTCGTAATTAATCTTTATTACATTCTGACTGTTCCTTCTTTCGGATCGCAATCAAATAGATTCTTTCTGGAGTTAATGGAAAGACAACACGCACTTGCCAGCCAGCCAGCACTATTGCCAGTATGTAAACAAAAACAAAAAAAAAAAAGAGCATATGCTGAAGTATCTACAGTGCATTATCCTGCTATTAAAAGATTTTAGTCCAAAAACCGAATCTGCTCTTCACTGCACTTTATGAATGGAGCCCAGGGTCTATCCCCTCATAGAATTTGGTGACTGTAGTTCGCTTTAGATTTTATAGTGATAAGAGTTTTATCGTCATCTGTTGGGGGGGGGGGGGGTTAAACTAAAAAATATTTAGAGGTTTTTTTTTTAACACACTTCAAAACCCTCTTAGCTACGCTCTTAGAATTTGGTGACTATAGTTTGCTTTGAATAATATTGAAGAGGGTTTTTTTTTTAACTCAAAACTCGGGGGGGGGGGGTTCAAACTCAAACCCCACCTTGGCCGCGCTACAATAAACAAAATTAAAGCAAAAATTCAGTCACAAAGTGTGTGTGGGTTTGAACCCCGAAACCCTCCCCCCTGATTACGTCCATGTTTAATATGAATTACGCACCTTCTCTTACTAGGTCGTATATCATGCCGCCTCTCTGTTTACGAATTAAAAAAGCAGCGGATGGAGCAGCCATGAAAGAATTACATTATTTTTTATGCGTATGCTCAAATATATATTTCTTACTATTTATAGAAAACCAATGAGATGAATCAATGAGCTAAACCGCAGAGATGAACCAGTGAGATGAACCAATGAGCTAAACAACTGAGATGAACCAGTGAGATGAACCAATGAGCTAAACAACTGAGATGAACCAGTGAGATGAACCAATGAGCTAAACAACTGAGATGAACCAGTGAGATGAACCAATGAGCTAAACAACTGAGATGAACCAGTGAGATGAACCAATGAGCTAAACAACTGAGATGAACCAGTGAGATGAACCAATGAGCTAAACAACTGAGATGAACAATACGCGAAGTGTTGCTTCAAACTACTCTACGGCCAGCACCAAGTTTTCAAAGTTTCACTCAAAGATTTGTCAAACTGTGATTTTGTTTCGATAAGACAACATCTCCAACAAATCGGATTATTTTTTTCCGTGAGGGCAAATTAGAAATTAGATAACTTGTCTTACAGCCTCCTCCTAGAATTTTCATTTTCACTAAGATTGGTCCAAAGGAGTTCATTGATCGATCAACATCTAACCTTCACAATGAATTATTAACTAAAATAGCCAGCGTTGTTCGGGTGTAACACTTTGAGACCGAATTATATTTTAATTTTCCAGTAGGCCTAGTTCTTTTTTTTTTTGTAGGACAGCTGATGTATAAGCTAGGCACTTGGTAGTACAAGAGAATGCACGTAAGTTCTCTATAGAATTTGAAAACAATAATGCGAAGTAAAAACAAACTTTAACGAAAAAAAAATAGAGAAGAAAAAAATATAAACCACAAAATCCAAATGTAATTGAAAAAAATGTAAACCACAAAATCCAAATGTAATTGAAACAAGATTACAAAGAGAGTTTGTGTTATCCGCCTATTCGCAAGGAATATTCAAGACGATATATAATTTTGATTGTCAAAAGTAATAATGTTTCAAAGACTCATTTGCCTCTGTAAATTTTTTTTTTCTGTTTTACATAATATGTTTCGGATATTTGGATTTTAAAAATAATTAACTTCTCGCTGGACGACGGAGGATGGCAGCGAGCAGGGTATAACCCTGCCTGGTCTTGCAGTTTGCGCGCTGGACTGTCGTTCGGATTTATCGATGGTCCCTGGTTCAAACCCTGCCTGCTCCCATCTCCCGTCGTCCTGCGGAAGGTTTGGACTAGTAAGTAAGCTAGCTTCAACTCTGAATGAACATCCGAAACATTAAAACAAACAACCCGGGACCGTCGAGATAATCATGTCAGCACGCTAACCGCACTTTTCAACCATTTCACTAGAAATAGTTTCACCTTTCAACAAAAGAAAATGTGAAAACCTGTTTCTTCCTTGAGATTCCATTTCTTATCAATACCTTGCCCATGCTAAGCTAGCGGATACTACTGTGGTACCGAACATCGAAATGTTTTGTTTCCTAATCTAAAGTACTCATCGAACTGTCTGTGGTTAAGCCCCCTGGCAGTGATAAGTTGCATCACTGAAAATATATGGACAATAATATAAATGAAATTCAATTCAGCTGTGAGCAAACTTTCCCGTTTTAAGTTAATGGTTAAGATACCTTCTTTAATTTATTAAAAACCTGCTTTTCTCTGTCAAAACATGGGCTCCATCAGTTGTTACACTAGCCATCTTGTTCCAAACTAGCCCAAGACTTTCAACACTGTTCTTCTAATGCATTGAATAAAATAGTGGCCTGAGTTTGAATCTTTAACTGAATTATTCGTAATATTGCAAATAAAAATAATATTTGTTTACTTTAAGCTTTTTTAGAATGGCATGTAAAGACAATGTTTCTTTCGCCTCAGAAATTGCAATAATTTATATAGATATTTAAAATTAGCTTTTTTTTTTTTTTTGTTAAATATTTGTATTTTCTATTTGTATAATCTGTGGGCACACCTGATTTCTGTAGGTGTCCGCGGGCAGCATAAAACAGTCCTGCGGGCCGCATGTGGCCCGCGGACCATGATTTGCCCACCCCTGTATTATAGCATTACAATATTGATCTAGAAATTGAAATTATATATCTTGATCTAATCTATATCAGTCTAAAGTAGACCTAGAAATTCTAGATCTAGACTCTTCAACGATTTTAATAAGAATATAAATCCAGATCTAGTTTTAAAAAATCTAGATTAGAATTAAATCTAGCTATCATGCCTTTTTAAAATACGAGTCACATAACGAGGTTTAATAAACATTACTATACCGAGTTGTTTTAGCATTTTATTTGAAGAATTCATTCCATATGATGTCAAAGGAAAAAAATCCACTACGTCACACGGCTTAGTTAGACTAAAAAATGTCTTCATCAATACGAGCAAGATATCGAGGGATCCTAGACATTGGTGCATCGAGTGAGTTCTCTTAGCATTTCATTTAAAGAATTCATTCATATGACGTCAAAGGAAAAAAAAATTCCATTACGTCACAATGGGCTAGTTACAAAAAAAATGTTTTTATTAACATGAGAGATTTAACGAGGGTTCGGAACGTATAGAGCGGCACTGAGTTCAAATAGAATTCACGCTTATATATATATATATATATATATATATATATATATATATATTAGGATTAAAGCCGCAATTTTTGTGCATTTTATCTGTCTGTTTGTCATGTTAATATCGAAAATAAAAACAACTAAAAGCTATTTAATTTTCCTTCCGAAACATCGCAATAGTTTGTTTTAAGTAACTATAATAGATTGTTCCGGATGTTTGTATATATAGTGAGAGAAAAAGAGAACTCTAGATAAATCTATGTAATATCGTTAATTAAATTTTTGGAATGGTTTCGTATGAAAATTAGATGTAGGGAAGAGATTTTTATACCATATTTTGGTGTTAGGAAGTTTTTTCCTTAAAAATCGGAACATAATATTAAATACTTGTCTCATGAAATTAAAAACAACAACTGGACATGTGAAAAAACTGTTAGCTGTATACGTTGTTAAGTTTATCCGTGAGGCCCGTGCCTCCCACGGTCGATCAAACAAAAACTGGAAACATTGACTGTTGCTGCTGAAACTGTCAATAACTTGACTAAGAATTGCTTCTCGTCGCTATGGAAAAGCTGGTGCACAGTGCTGGTAGTCTTCTTCACGTTGCAGCTCTTGCATCGCTTTAGGATGAAAACAAAGAGCGAGTTGAATAGAGCATTGGACACGTATAGTAAAGCCGTGTTGGGTAATAAATCCCTAAAATCCAAACATATGGTATTCGCTCAGTGTGTCTGTCGACTGCCAACTCTCGGCAACACCAACTCAATACCCGGTACCACGTTTATCTGCCAACAGTCTCGCTTTTCTCAAGATGCCTTTTCCTGAAGTGTTGCTCAGCATGGTCAAGTTGGTTTTTGAGTATGTCATCAATGTGACTGCTGATGTGCTTTGAGCGGTCGTTATGTTAAGTTGGACAGCCTGCAACATCAGGGAAACTGGTTCAAAAACAGATGAATAATTGACGACAATGAAAAGACAAATCAGAAACACGTGAGGAGCAGGCACTGATGTGGTGTTTGTTTTCACTTGCAGCCGTTATTTTTAAGTTACTCCAAACAGTCAAATATCTTCTAAAAATTGTGACTTAAAGCGCGAATGGATTCGTATTTCTAAGTCCATTGTGTCTCACACAAAAGAGGTAAATTTAACAGCAACGCTCTCCCTTTGGACTGTTATGGAAGAAATAGATAGGCCCTAATCTTCTTGATGACACCAGCAGCATTCTTTTAGACTTTCTATTACACATTGGTTAGATTGTGTGGTCATTTAGCCAAATCGTCTGTGCCGTTTGTCAAAGAGCATTTCTTGGCCAATTGACTTCTGTCTCACAAAGTATACACACGAGCTCAGTGTTAGTTCTTGACTTAATGCTAGGACTAGGTTTTATAAGGACTAGGCTTTATAAGGAGTAGGTTTTATAAGGACTAGGTTTTATAAGGACTAGGTTTTGTGTAGTACAGCTTTTATTTTACCAGCTAATTTGTGATTTTGAAACTGTAGTAAATTGAGACATAAAAAATGAATGAACCGATCAGGAAACATCCATGACGTGTTGCACAAGGTTACCTACGCTGTCAAACGGCCAGAACAATGAGAATGACCAATCGATTTGACTTTCCCAAGAAAATAACATTGTCCGTGTTAACTGAATATTCAGGTGTCGGGTTCTTTTTATTACTTGGCTCGTTAGGGGTTACTTAATAATTACAATTAAGAACAAGTATTACTAAATACACTTCAACTGCAGCTATTCGTGAATAACAATAAAGCAATACTATATTAAATTCAACTTCAACTCCAGATATCCATGGAAATACAAATAATACTTTAATATCCAATTAAGCACACAATGACATAAACTCTCAATAATTATTAATATACAAAACACTAGTCCAGGAAGTAACTGTCCAACCTTCCTGGACCGGGAACAAGCCCTCACTAACTAACACACTATCTCGCACATTCAAGAAAGACTAAATCATTCAGTTCATAACACGTGCAAGACTATTCACATTCATAATCTGGGAGTACATAAACAAGGGGATATAACTATCATACCAAAATATCAAAGTAACATATTCACTCTTGCCATACCTCCCCCTGACATCTGGAATCACATTTTCTGGGATTTAAAGTTACGAATCTCAACTTTCCTGGGATTTCAGCAAATGATTTTACCTTTTTAAGCAAGATTACTCTACAATGAATTAAACAAACTACTTTTAACACCTCAAACAAAATATTTGAATCAACTAAGTCATAGTTTTGGTTATATTTTAATGTTTCATACCAGCTTGTAAAAAAAAATAAAAAATTAATGCATCAGTTGGTTTAAAAACATTAAGTCCAAAGTAATTAAACTGTGAGTCACACTCAGCTAATTAGCTTTCCCAATTTAAGAAAGGTGTATTTAGACTAAGTCAACAGCTGACGGTGTAGACCTACAAATACCACGTGACAGTATGTGGATACAAACAGTTCATGTCAACAAAACGTTGTTTAGAACTTTGAAAAACGTCAAATAGAAACAAAGACCTTGACAAAGAACTCACTAGAACTTTTCCATGGAAATACATGTTTACTTCACCAACTTTTAAATGGTTAGTTAATTAACAGCGTCAATGGCTTGGCGCTAGTCAAACCTACTAGAAACAATGCACGGTTTTTCTTAAGTCCCTTTCAAACTATTAGTAGTAGTAGTAGATTAGCAGTGGTTGCACCAAGCAAGACTTCTTGAAAACGTTAAGAAATGATGGCTTTATTCAAACTACTATTTCTAGCAATATTTTGTCAAGTCAAAGGAAAGGATTTTGTTAGACAGCCTCTGGACTATTATGATTATATTATTGGTGAGTACAATATTGATTATCTCACATACAAAATAATTGTCTGTGTGAGTGTCTGTTTGGAGAAGGGAACTTTGTAGGATTCTAAATAGGAAATAAAAATAATGCCAACATCTACCAATGATAGGAAATGCTCCTATTTTGTATTCAAGATTGTAAAATTATGTCTGCATGGTATAGAAGTGAAGTTGTTGTTGTGCATAGATTTGTGTCTTGGAAACTCTAATATCTGTTGGTCATTTGATTTAGATCTAAAATTGTTTCTCTTCTTAGTTGGAGCTGGCACCGCAGGCTCAATCATTGCTAGTCGTCTGTCGGAAGATGTCAACGTAACTGTCTTGTTACTGGAGGAAGGCGGTGATGACCGAGGTTATGCAACAGTCACTGTGCCAGCATTTTGTCAAGAAACGTGGAGAAACCCAAAACTGGTTCGATTCTATAATAGTGGTAATTGTTTTCGTTTTCATTTTAAAAAAATTAATTAATTATTCTTTGACATCTAAATAGTCTCATTGACATCTAAATAGTCACATTGACATCTAAATAGTCACATTGACATCTAAATAGTCACATTGACATCTAAATAGTCACATAGACATCTAATAGTCTCATTGACATCTAATAGTCTCATTGACATCTAAATAGTCACATTGACATCAAATGTCTCATTGACATCTAAATAGTCACATTGACATCTAAATAGTCACATTGACATCTAAATAGTCACTTTGACATCTAATAGTCACATTGACATTTAAATAGTCACATTGATATCTAAATAGTTACATTGACATCTAAATAGTCTCATTGACATCTAAATAGTCTCATTGACTTCTAAATAGTCTCATTGACATCTAAATAGTCTCATTGACATTTAAATAGTCTCATTGACTTCTAAATAGTCTCATTGACATCTAAATAGTCTCATTGACATTTAAATAGTCACATTGATATCTAAATAGTTACATTGACATCTAAATAGTCTCATTCACATCTAAATAGTCTCATTGACTTCTAAATAGTCTCATTGACATCTAAATAGTCTCATTGACATTTAAATAGTCTCATTGACTTCTAAATAGTCTCATTGACTTCTAAATAGTCTCATTGACTTCTAAATAGTCTCATTGACATTTAAATAGTCACATTGATATCTAAATAGTTACATTGACATCTAAATAGTTACATTGACATCTAAATAGTCTCATTGACTTCTAAATAGTCTCATTGACATTTAAATAGTCTCATTGACATCTAAATAGTCTCATTGACATCTAAATAGTCTCATTGACATCTAAATAGGCTCATTGACATCTAAATAGTCTCATTGACATCTAAATAGTCTCATTGACATCTAAATAGTCTCATTGACATCTAAATAGTCTCATTGACATCTAAATAGTCTCATTGACATCTAAATAGTCTCATTGACATCTAAATAGTCTCATTGACTTTTTCTCTTCATTTCTTATGTTCTCGACGAGGTTTCTACAAGCATGTGGGCGACAGTGTGTCTCCATGCACAGTGTGTCTCCATGCACAGTGTGTCTCCATGCACAGTCTGTCTCTATGCACAGTGTGTCTCCATGCACAGTGTGTCTCCATGCACAGTGTGTCTCCATGCACAGTGTGTCTCCATGCACAGTCTGTCTCCATGCACAGTCTGTCTCCATGCACAGTGTGTCTTCATGCACAGTCTGTCTCCATGTACAGTGTGTCTCCATGCACAGTGTATCTCCATGCACAGTCTGTCTCTATGCACAGTGTGTCTCCATGCACAGTCTGTCTCCATGCACAGTCTGTCTCCATGCACAGTGTGTCTCCATGCACAGTCTGTCTCCATGCACAGTCTGTCTCTATGCACAGTCTGTCTCCATGCACAGTCTGTCTCCATGCACAGTGTGTCTCCATGCACAGTGTGTCTCCATGCACAGTGTGTCTCCATGCACAGTCTGTCTCCATGCACAGTCTGTCTCCATGCACAGTCTGTCTCCATGCACAGTGTGTCTCCATGCACAGTCTGTCTCCATGCACAGTCTGTCTCCATGCACAGTCTGTCTCCATGCACAGTGTGTCTCCATGCACAGTCTGTCTCCATGCACAGTGTGTCTCCATGCACAGTGTGTCTCCATGCACAGTCTGTCTCCATGCACAGTCTGTCTCCATGCACAGTGTGTCTCCATGCACAGTCTGTCTCCATGCACAGTGTGTCTCCATGCACAGTCTGTCTCCATGCACAGTCTGTCTCCATGCACAGTGTGTCTCCATGCACAGTCTGTCTCCATGCACAGTGTGTCTCCATGCACAGTCTGTCTCCATGCACAGTCTGTCTCCATGCACAGTGTGTCTCCATGCACAGTCTGTCTCCATGCACAGTGTGTCTCCATGCACAGTGTGTCTCCATGCACAGTCTGTCTCCATGCACAGTGTGTCTCCATGCACAGTGTGTCTCCATGCACAGTCTGTCTCCATGCACAGTGTGTCTCCATGCACAGTGTGTCTCCATGCACAGTGTGTCTCCATGCACAGTCTGTCTCCATGCACAGTGTGTCTCTATGCACAGTCTGTCTCCATGCACTGTGTGTCTCCATGCACAGTCTGTCTCTATGCACAGTGTGTCTCCATGCACAGTCTGTCTCCATGCACAGTCTGTCTCCATGCACAGTCTGTCTCCATGCACAGTGTGTCTCCTTGCACAGTGTGTCTCTATGCACAGTGTGTCTCCATGCACAGTCTGTCTCCATGCACAGTGTGTCTCTATGCACAGTGTGCCTCTATGCACAGTCTGTCTCCATGCACAGTGTGTCTCTATGCACAGTGTGTCTCCATACACTGTCTATTTCAATGCACTGTGTCTGTCTCCGTGCATTCGTTTTTATTTGCCTTTAAACTGAACCCAATCAAAAGTTCATGGATTGATCAGATTTAACATTCTAGAAATGTTTGCGTTGTCACATGAAGCCGAAGCGGTGCAAGTTTAAAGTTACGATATTGAAAACATTCTTTAAACTCAAAAGTACAAATAGTGTTAACAAAGGGGAGGAAATTGTCCTCCGAGAGTAACATTTTGTTTCTATGTTTATTATATTGAATTGGTTGGAGCTATCTCGTAGAGCTATTTGAAGAGCTGCTTGAAGTGGTGGAAAGCATTTAATGTTAGTATGTAAAGTGTACAGAAATAAATATACATTTGAAGACAAAAAAAAACAACAACTTCATTTTGTTTACTGTTCAATATAAATATTTTCTAGTTCTCTCTAGCCAAATTTAAATTAATCTCATTTTATACCTTAAAAAAATTATAACGGTCAAACTAGAGTTTTCACAAAGATATACATGAACTGACTAATTTCTTGGAAAATCGTTAGAGATACGTGTCCTCCCATGTTTTTTTTTAGTTTTAAGCCAACGACTTAGAAGGTTTCAGTTTTCACGAAAGTACGAGTTGAATAGAGATCTTGTCAAAAGTGTTCTCATAGACAGCTCTATGTATCAAAGAAATGCTCAGCGCTATGGTCGCATCGGAATCGTAATTGAATGACATAACAAAGTATATATATATATATATATAAGTAAAAAGCTAAGAGTAGATTTAATCACATTGTGGACTTCAAGTTGAAGGTAACGTTGAAATCGCTGTTTGTTTTATTTCAGAGCCACTACCAACAGTTTACCAACATTTACTAAACGGTCAAGCTCAGTGGCCGAGAGGGACGGTACTAGGTGGCTGTAGTAGCGTTAACAACATGGCTTACGTCCGAGGTTCCAAGCATGACTACGATCGCTGGGCAGAGAGCATTAAGGATGATGGCTGGAACTATCAACACGTCTTGTCCTATTTCAAAAAAATGGAGACAGTGACCAACCCAGAGTTAAGAGACTCTCACTACCGTGGACTCAATGGTCCAGTCGGGGTCACCAGGTCTCAGACTGTGTATAAGTTAACGGATGTTATCATTGACGCCTTCAGAGATGTAGGCTACCCATATAATCACGACTACAATGCTCAGAGTATGGAGGGCGTGGCAAGAACTCAGCACAATGTACAAGATGGCGAGAGAGTTAGCACAGCTAAAGGCTACATTTACCCAGCTCTTCATCGACATAATTTACATCTAGTCATCGCATCGCGCGTGGATAAAGTAATCATCACTGACCGGATTGCCAGAGGTGTCCAGTTTGTTCAACAGAATCTAACCAGGTCAGTGTATGCCAAAAAAGAAGTGATTTTATCTGCTGGTACCATCGGAACCCCGAAACTACTTTTACTATCTGGTGTAGGTCCAAGAGAAGATTTGAAGGAATTGAATATTTCAGTGGTTTCAGATTTACCAGTAGGACATAACTTACAGGATCACCTTGTCTTTGATTTGGCTGTATCAATAAATCAATCGATTGGCCTTCTACCAGGTATACTCAACTCTGACTGGGCTATGGCAGAATGGAATATACTTAAAAAAGGTCCTTTAACGCTTGCAGATTCCGGAGTTACTTTTCATACCAGTACCACACAACAGGATCAGCTCGTGGATTGGCCAGATGTCAAAATATTATTTTCACTCTCTCCAGTCGCAACAAATACTTTGAGATCTGTAAGTCCTTTTTTTTTGTTTTTTTGCCTATGTTTTCTAAGTAGGTATCAAGTGTTGCTTCTATTTGTAGAGAAGACTTGGGGTCAAACTATCTAGAAATGTTTAAAACTGTTACAGTAATTTTAAACAAACGAATATACTTTAAATATCACGCATGTAAAATTTATTTTAAAAGATAATGTTCTGAAGTATCGGGGTAACTTAAAGACTTAGAAGGGACTGGAAAGTTCATTATTTCCCATATAAATCAGGTTTAGACATTACATTAGACATTGGAAATTATTACTGCTTATGATACTTTGATAATTTAGATGCAAGAGCAATCAGACTCAGATTTATTCATTGTTGCACAGCAATATGATGTGATGCAGAGGCGGTCTCGGGATAGAGAGATAGGTTTTCATCATCTGCCATCATGCGGGACCTTTGCCATATTTTCTTATGTATCGTAGCAATCCGTACATACCGAACTACAGTTTGGTAGATTTCCTTGGAAAAAAAGAAATTCTCATAAACGAGGACTTCGTACTCAATATGTTAGAAGCCTTGAATAGGATATGTTTGCATAGAGACACTCACTCAAGGTTCTCTGTGCAGAGACGAAGCGAGCATAACTAAAGCATATTGCGACTAGTCACTACATAACTTCGCTTCATAAAAACCTAGACTGTTTCTCGTGCTAAAAAGAGGACACACTATCAGTGTCTTATTCTAATGTTACTTTTGTACAACTACACTAACTGCTTGTGTTCTAGCACGCCATTGGGTTTCAGATTCACTTTCAACATTTTGTTGAGCGAAAAACTTATTACCGGTATCGATTTGAAAAGTCCAAATTATTGACAATGTTTACAACTTGGACCGCAGAAAGAATATTAATGAGTAAAATTGAAATCATTCTAGATATTTCAAAGTCCGAAACAGAACGTTAACAAAATATACTTCAACGAATTTTAGCCTGCATAAAGTCTCCGATTCTACAAAGTCTTCTACTCCTGTTAAAAATTTGGTATTTCTAGATGGTTGAAATGTTGATGAAACTTGTAGCTCAGTTTGATGGTCACTACAGTACTGGTCTACTAGATCGAGTCAATCATTTGAAACATTTTGTGGAAACGTCAAGAAATCTTCTATCTATCACGTGATTTCAAAATGAATGTTCTCATGTTTTGGCATCCACAATTGAAGATCATCTAATAAGTCTGCTCAAAACAAATCAATAGTAGGGACTTTAATGTCATTCGACTTATGTTATTGTCCATTGAAAACAAATGTCGCAAGTCTTATGTATGTAGATATTGCTTTTACCAACAGAAAAAAATGTAATGCCTGGGGCATGAATCCCCCCTTGACCCCTCTCGCTATGCCTCTGTTTCTGTGTGAGTTTGACTTGCATACAATTCTGATTCCCTTTCGATTTTCTGACATATAGACCATGCGCATACATAGTGACAAAAAACTAAAAATACAAAACTAGAAGAAAGAAATCACTTGACAAGAGTCGTTTTGTTTCTGTCTACGGACATGCTATAAATAGCGATACTGAAGAGACCGTTGTTTTGTTATATTAACTACATTCAAAATATTTGATGCAATAATTTTAATTTCATAAAGTTTTTTTTTTATATTAACTTGTTTTTAAAGTTTCATTACAGCCCAACTCTTCTTAATCAACTGTCCGTTCGTGACAACGTAACAAACGGATTCACATTTTGGCCGATGTTGATGCGCCCAGAAAGCAGAGGGATTCTAAAACTGCGTAGCGCTAACCCAAAGGATGACCCGGTGATTATTCCAAACTATTACACCAAAAGTAAGGACGTAGAGACGATGCTGAGAGCTATCCACATTTGTAAGAAAGTCTTGCAGTCGAAGCCAATGGTGGACATTCAAGCAAGTATCAGTGATGTCGTCCACCTGAACATTTGCTCTCAGTTTGTTTTTGACTCAGATGATTACTGGGCATGTGCCGTCCGCGCCCGTCCAAGGACTCTACACCATATCTCTGGCACATGTAAGATGGGCTCGAAGGAGGACATCACAGCAGTGGTGGACTCCCAGTTGAGAGTCAGAGGAATCCAGGGCCTAAGAGTGGCCGATGCTTCTATCATGCCCTATATTGTGTCTGCCAACACCAACGCTGCTGTGATTATGATTGGAGAAAAGGCTTCAGATTTGATTCGAGGTGAGTCTTTACCACCCACTGACTTGCATACGTCAACTGCAAACATTTGGTTTCTCGAGAACATCTTCCTGTGCACACTAATTGTGGCTGTTGTAACAGTTTTGATGTTCAAATAGATTGAGACAATATATTACAGATGCTAAATCTTGATATTTTAAAGGGGAAGGGGTAATAGCTTCATTTAGTAGTAGAATGAATTGTAGGACAAATTTTCATTGTTTGTCATATGGGAATAATACGATCATTATCGCCTTATTTATGGTTTGTATTTTGTATGTTTTGTAAACCTCACCTTGTGAAATCTTTTTAGTCCAGATGACTTTCATTTCATTTAAAATGACTTTCATTTCATTTAGATGACTTTCATTACATTTAGATGACTATAATTTCATTCAGGTGACTTTCATTTCATTCAGGTGACTTTCATTTTATTTAAGTGACTTTCATTTCATTTAGGTGACTTTCATTTCATTTAGATGACTTTCATTTCATTCAGGTGAGTTTCATTTCATTTAGGTGACTTTCATTTCATTTAGGTGACTTTCATTTCATTCAGGTGAGTTTCATTTCATTTAGATGACTTTCATTTCATTTAGATGACTTTCATTTCATTTAGGTGACTTTCATTTCATTTAGATGAATTTCATTGCATTTAGATGACTTTCATTGCATTTAGATGACTTTCATTCTATTTAGATGACTTTCATTCTACTTAGATGACTTTCATTTCATTTAGATGACTTTCATTTTATTTAGATGACTTTCATTTCATTTAGATGACTTTCATTTCATTTATGTGACTTTCATTTCATTTAGATGTTTTCTTTTCAGTCAGGTGACTTTCATTTTATTTAGGTGGCTTTCATTTCATTCAGGTGACATTCATTTCATTCAGGTGGCTTTCATTTCATTCAGGTGACTTTCATTTTATTTAGGTGACTTTCATTTCGTTTAGATGACTTTCATTCTATTCAGGTGACTTTCATTTCATTTAGATGACTTTCATTCTATTCAAGTGACTTTCATTTCATTCAGGTGACTTTCATTTTATTCAGGTGACTTTCATTTCATTCAGGTAATTTTCATTTTATTTAGATGACTTTCATTCTATTCAGGTGACTTTCATTTCCTTAGGTGACTTTCATTTCATTCAGGTTACTTCCATTTCATTCAGGTTACTTCCATTTCATTCAGGTGACTTTCATTTCATTCAGGTGACTTTCCTTTCATTCAGGTGACTTTCATTTCATTTAGATGACTTTCATTTCCTTTAGATGACTTTCATTTCATTTAGGTGACTTTCATTTCCTTTAGGTGACTTTCATTTCATTTAGGTGACTTTCATTTCATTTTGGTGACTTTCATTTCATTCAGGTGACTTTCATTTCATTAAGATGACTTTCATTTCCTTTAGACGACTTTCATTTCATTCAGGTGACTTTCATTTCATTTAGGTGACTTTCATTTCATTCAGGTGACTTTCATTTCATTTAGGTGACTTTCATTTCATTTAGGTTACTTTCATTTCATTCAGGTCACTTTCATTTCATTCAGGTGACTTTCATTTCATTTAGGTGACTTTCATTTCATTTAGATGAATTTCATTGCATTTAGGTGACTTTAATTTCATTTAGGTGACTTTCATTTCATTCAGTTGACTTTAATTTCATTCAGGTGACTTTAATTTCATTCAGTTGACTTTAATTTTATTCAGGTGACTTTCATTTCATTCAGGTGACTTTAATTTCATTCAGGTGACTTTAATTTCATTTAGATGGCTTTCATTTAATTAAGGTGACTTTCATTTCATTCAGGTGACTTTCATTTCATTCAGGTGACTTTCATTTCATTCAGGTGACTTTCATTTCATTTAGGTGACTTTCATTTCATTTAGGTGACTTTCATTCAATTAAGGTGACTTTCATTTCATTTAGATGACTTTCATTTCATTTAGATGACTTTCATTTCATTTAGATGACTTTCATTTCATTAAGTGACCTGACCACCTGGTCACTAACATTCATCACGATTGAAACTGAACTCCTCATCATAGGACCAGCCCGTCCTTTTTACTATACCTCTATTCAAATCATACCTTCATGGAATCATACCTTCATGGAACCTGGATGGTGCTTAAAAATCCGGCCACAAATCCAGTGACGTACCCAGAGATTTGGGCCCCGGGGACGACCTTTAAGGGCCCCTGCATTTTGACATTAGATTGTGTAGCCTACGTAATAAGATCAAAGTCTAAATTCCAATTGGTATATAAGTAAAATGAACAAAAAACAATCATTAACACTCTTTTTAATAAATAATGCCCTTTTTTATTGGCGAGATAATGCACAAGTGACAAATTTCAATTCATATCGCCTCACGTCGGTCTTTTTATAATATCATCTAGAATCTAGATCAATACTGTCTAGTTAAGTCTAGTATGTTTAACTCCACCTGAATATGAAGATTACATGACAGTGGCGTACTATTTATTATTTTTATGTAAAAACAAAATAGGACATTAATTTGGGAGCCCCCTCAAGTAGGAGCCACTGGCGGATCCAGAACTTTGGAGTGGGGGGGGGGGGCGATTTTTTTCCAAACCCTAACCCTAACGCCCAGTAAACCCTAACCCTATGCATTAACGTGGGTACAGCATATATATATATATATATATATATATATATATATATATATATATATATATATATATATATATATATATATATATATATAATAATATATATATATATATATATATGTATATATATATATATATATATATATATATATATATATATATATATATGTATATATATATATATATATATATATATATATATATATATATATATTCGATATATGATAATAAAATAAGACTGTTTCTCAATCTACGGCGAAAAAAAACAGTCATGATGAGGCCTTTCTCTTGCAAGCTTGGGGGTCTGGGAGAGCGCTGTAAGTTTTATCGAAGCCCCGACACCCAAAAGCGTTATCTTGCATTTTTCACGGCTGAAACGCATTCTCCTGACATCTACAGCTTATTACATATTAGTGTGGTTCGGGGCGAAGCCCCGGCGCCAAAAGCGTTATCTTGCATTTTTCACGGCTGAAATGCATTCTCCTGACATCTACAGCTTATTACTTATTAGTGGGTTCGCGGCGAAGCCCCGACGCTAAAAGCGTTTTTTGGCATTCTTCACAGCAGTACGGTAACGCATTCTCCTGACCTACAGCTCATTATTCATTCTATTATAAGCTAATATGAATTTATAGTCCCTTAATACATAGCAAATACAACCGATTTGTTCTTTGAAAAGATAAGTTACGTAACATATTTAGATTAAGGCTTTGAGGACCGCCGCCGAAAAAAAACATTCGATTAATAATATTCAATAAAATGTAAGCATAAATTATGAGTTATAGTCCTAAATTTATTTCAGTAGAAAATATGAGATAGAGTAAGGTTGGAAAAAGTCGACTAGGAAAAGAATATCTGGCTTTTGAACTCATCTCAACCGTGACTGTTATATTGACAAATTTCGTTTGAATTATAACTTTTCCAAAGCAAAGTCTTTCTTAAAATAGTTATGATAAATTCATGTGAAATTACACAAACTCTGTCTGGAAAGGGGAAGGGCGGTAAAATGAAAACGATTAATTCTCGCTCCTTTTTATAATTTCTGCTAATGATTGCATTTTGCATAAAAGAATAGAGGTTGGGCGACTCGATATAAGAATTTACTTTATAGCATATATAAATTATATTAGTGACAGATTAGTGACAGATTTTTTTAATTTTGTAATCTCTTACTATAATACAAAAAGTAAAAAGTATTGGTTTGTCCGATGAGGGGAAGGTGATTGCATGTATCGTATACAGTGTAGTAGATGTGGACATTCACCGAATCAGGGGGGGGGGGGGGTTAAATTTTTTTAAAATCTAACGTTCATTTGTTATTAGAAGGAAAACAAATCGCTCTGGAAGTTGTATCAAGGGAGGTAATGTCTTTTTTTTAAAGGTATTTTTGATGTTTTTTGTTTCAATTCCTCTTTTCAGCTTGCAATTCTTCATCTGTCAAAAAACAAAAACATCTTGAAAATGGCTGTAACAATTTTCCTAGAAATTCGACAGTTGATGTGTATCTTTGAAAAAATAATTACTAGCTAATTGGTCACACCTGAAAAACTGTAGTTTGACCGTTTTAATTGTTAAAAGTATAATACAAAAATATTTGTCTCCAAGTCTGGATAGGCCACATCCTTTATGAATGCAGAGTTCTGCACGAAGGACGATTGGGACAAAGTATAGATAGAGAGAATGCTGGTTCATGTACGACACAGAGGCTGTCCTTGTACGGGGACAAGGCAACCTTAAGACTCACTGCTCGCTTCCTCTCACGTGCTCTAAGGGAGTAACTCTCAAGCATGTTTTCGTTGTCAATGGGGTTTTTGACTCGGATAGGCCTAATCCTTACCTTGAATAGGCGTTCGTCATCGGGTATCCCCACATTTAGGCCCTATTTAGTAAAGATTTTCATTAATAAATAAACTCTGGTTTGACCTTTATTTTTGAAGTATAATCTAATAATTAAATTAATTGGTTTGGATGTTGTGACAATTTTAATTTTGAACATAACGTCAGCGGGTATTTCTGCATGTCTTCACTAAATAGTGAAATAAACAATTTAGACCTTCAGGAATATTTTGTGCACCATCTTCTAGGTCTGAATCATAGACTTATATCTACTACTAGACTGGAAACCGGAAATCAATTCTTATCCGCGACTGATCGATCGTGAACATTGTGTAGAAAGTTGGATCAAGGCGTTGTTTTGTCAAGTAGTTCAAAGAAGTCAAGTTGTTGTTTTTTTCAACCCTAACCTATGTAACATATAATTTTATTTTTTTAGATCTAGATCTAGTAATTGATTATCAAAAATACACAAAAAATCACTATTTAGTGTTGCATTCAGTCTTTTGATAAAGAATATTATGTATCTAAAAATTGCTAAATAATAATTATGAGACGAGAGTACTCTTATTTTTTGATGTTCATTTACTAGATCTAGACCTCAAAGTTCTAAATTATATTGTACTAACTGAAGAGAGACAAACTCAACGAGACATCGATGTTTATTGACAGGACATCACAAATACAGGTAGAACAACATGTCTTGTGCGAACCTTCTTTCTGCACTAGCCTGGATGGCGGTGCGCTTGGCAGAGTTATAACATTGCCCCCTTCTTAGAGCTTTTCGTCCCGAAAAGAAACAGTGAAGTAGAGGTTAGACAATTCATGTAGAGGTCGATCGGTGGGAGACACAGGCGGCAGGGAGCGTGTTCCCCACGAAGTCATCCGCACTGTTTTCCTCTGGTGCCGCTTTCTCTTCCGCCATTTGACCAGGCTGTTGTTGAGACGATGACGTGGCCGTTTGACACACAACGAGACAGTGTTTTCCTCAGCACAGCCGTTGATTGGAAACGCTGTCTCAGCAGACCCTCCCGACTGACGCCTCCCAAGGAGACTGCAGGCTCACATGCAGCAACGTTGCAAACAAAGTCCAATGTGCCGCAATCACCCTCACCCAACAGTCTCACATCCAGGAGATAGGTTTCTTCAAGTTCAAGTTTCGAATGTCTTCCTCTTGACAGCTCAGATTTAGCCTGGGTTGATTGACATTCGTCTATGCCAATGTCGATGATGATGGCAGAAGTACACATGCCCTGTTTGTAGTTTTCTTGGCATACACATTCCCTGTGTGATGCATCGCACGTACAGCTAATGCTAAACTTCTGGATGCAGTTGTCGAGCTTCAAATTTCCCTCGTAGGCACCGGCAGATAGACAGAGGTCTTTAAAGTCCATAGCAACAGGTTTGGACGCAGACCCAACGTTGTCTTCATCTGTCCAGCTCATTGGGGTACTAGGTACAACAGGAACAAACGCTTCAGGCACATAACAGACCTCAGTTTCTTCATTTGTCTCTTTCCTTTCAGTTAGATACATCCCGTTGAGATCGTCGCAGCAAATGTTGTGACGTTTCTCGTCTTGAATGTCACAACCACAAGACTTGCTCACAACACAGCCACAGACGGCGCTCCAATCCCCAGCGTCTCCGTCACCACTGTTTATGCAGCCACAGTCCTGACCATGCAACTTCTTCACCAACGAGTCTACAGGCAACTGCTCCTTCACTAACGAGTCTATTCCTCCTTTCGCTTGAGACACCATTTTATCAAATTGATCTGTTTGTCCTTCCACTTGCAATACACTTTCATCTTACTCCCCATCCTGTTAATTTGTTCACGCATTGCGTCAATTTCTTCCTGTATCTTGCCAATGAGCTCATAAATCTCCGGTTTAATTTCAAATAAGTAAGTTTCTGGATCTTCGTCTTCATCTATCAAGGCTTGCCGGAGACGAGCTGTAAGCACCTCCTTGGTACCACCAATTATCTCATATCGGTAACGAAGTTCCTTCCTAAGCTCTTTAACTGAGAGTTGGTCTAATTGTTTCAAAGCTGCCATTGTAAATCCTACCTCCTCTCGTTGTCTTCTATAATCCCACTTCTGACACCTATGTAATAACTGAAGGGAGACAAACTCAGACATAGGTGTTTATTTACAGGACATCACAAATACAAGTAGAACAACATGTCTTGAGCACAGCATCTCTCCCTTTGGGCGGAAATCGTTCTCTCCCTCTAATGTCAACATCCGACATAGTCTTGTCACTAATAGTGCGAACCTTCTTTCTGCGCTACCCTGGATTGCGGTGCGCATGGCAGAGTTATAACAATATGTTATATAGGTTAGGATTGACAAAAATAGCCTGTACTTCTTTTAACTACGGTACTTTACAAAACAACGCCTTGATCCAACTTTCTAAAACATTATCACATTTTTTGTTGTGTTAAAAAGTCCCCATGTCTAGTCTAGATATAGTATATATAAGTGTATGGTCTGAATCTATTGGACTATCACCAACTAGAATCTGTATTTTAATGTTGACCTATAATAAGGCTTGTCTTGGAGTCTGAAGATCAATGGGGAATGCAGTATTTCCAGTGGCTACGCAGCCCCAGTTGTGACCTACATATATATTGCCACACCCAGTCAAGCATAATCATTGTCCACCGATGGTCGATTAAGATTTTCTTTTCGCCGTCTGCGTTTGTCCCTTGGCAGCGGATTTTCTTTTGGTCTCAATTGTGTTTCCCGCGGCCTTTGTGAGTAACCTCCCGCTGTCTCGTTCTGAAGCCGCATGCATCCAGGTGCTCTCTTCTATGTCAGTAAAAGCAAATCGGAGCCTAAGCTGGTCTTTAAAGCGTTTCCGTGGGGTACATCTCTATCACTTAACATTATCTCTATCACTTAACATTATCTCTATCACTTAACATTATCTCTATCACTATCATTAGGCCTACGATACAAACATCTGCATTAAAAAAAATAGTCTTCTGCTGTTATAGAAACGTCAGTTTAAAGTAAAAACATATTTTGAGAACATCAACATTGTTTTTTGTTTGTTTGTTTCGGTTTTAATATGGCGCTGCGCAGTGAAGACAGGCCTATGCAATTTGTGCGTCAATGTGAATGCTAAATCTACTGTTATTTGTTGTTTTGTTGAATGTAGGCCGAAGAGTTTTAACTTCCGATGTGAACTACATTGAGTTTCTGTGCTAATAGATCTGTTCTTCTTCTTTTAGTTCTTCTAACACCATCATAACAAAAGAATGACAATCCAAGATGGTGGTCGATCTATATAATTCATTATGATCGACGAGCTACACTTCTTTAATTTCGCTCAAAGAGTAACTCAACTTCTTCCACCATGTTACACACACATAAAATGTGTATGTGTATACGCACATAAATTGTGTATGTGTATGTTCACTCTCTAAAGGTGGAACTCGACTTAGGCTAAAACAAAAAAAAGGGGGGGGGGAGTTCACCCAATCAACAATATCTTCGATTTTTTTATTTTTGCTATTGATGGCTTCTCTTGTTTTAGACCAGACACAACTATCCAGATCAAGAAAAAAATGGGAGGCAGTGTGTGAAGGCTTACATCAACAACAATGTAGCCTACTTTAATAATAACTTAATGTAGCCTACTTTAATAATAACTTAATGTAGCCTACTTTAATAATAACTTAATGTAGCCTACTTTAATAATAACTTAATGTAGCCTACTTTAATAATAACTTAATGTAGCCTACTTTAATAATAACTTAATGTAGCCTACTTTAATAATAACTTAATGTAGCCTACTTTAATAATAACTTAATGTAGCCTACTTTAATAATAACTTAATGTAGCCTACTTTAATAATTAGGCCTAACTACACAGTCAAAAAGAAAATGTGTTGTTCCGATTGGAAACTACTGGCGCTGTCATTGAGACCTTTTATTTGCCACAAAACTTTGGTTATTATTCTGTACCAAAGGTTGTCAAGCCAAAGGAAAAGAAATATATACCTATTCCATGTAAGTAGTAGAGGATTGTTTTCGGAGGGGGGGGGGATTTTTTGCCTCACCCCCCCCCCCGCCATATATAGGCCTATAAATGTGTGTATGTACATAATTAATCCTTATGACATTCTGACCCTTCATTCTTTCGGAAGACGTTTATTGTTCCCTACAATAGGTTCTTCCAGGAGTCAGTGAAAAAATTGTAGACTCCCCACCCTTTCCAGCAAGTTGGTGCGGGGGAGCGCCCATCGGGGTTCGGAGCGCCCCCACCGCCAAACACTATTTCCGGTACTGAAAGCCAACAAAATACATATTTTGAGATATCTACAGTGCATTATTCTGCTATAAAAAGTTTTATTTCAAAAACCTAATGTGATATTCTTACTTACCGGTACTTAGATCCTCAGGAGCCGTTCGGCGCATTGGGCGGCAAGCTGCTTCCACAAAAATCTGTCACTGGCAATGTCTGAAGCCTCTTCCCACCTGCTCTGAGGTCCTCCATGAAAGTGTGGTGCCAAGTTATACTAGGATTTCCCTGTTTGCGCTTTCCTCGTTATGGCCTCCATGTAATCGCAATTATGCCTGATTCATATTGTTGGAGAACATGTCTCGCAAACCTCACGAGACGCTCTGTCACAACCTTACTAAGGGGTCGACTCCCAGCATTTCCTTGATTGAGAACCGATCTCTAAAACTGACTCCCAAAATCCGTCTTAGCCATCTTTGTTGAGCCAAAATTGTTGAGTCTTTTTCAATTTCGGCAGATGACTATTCACTGCACTTTATTGATGGAGCCCAGCCACTGGTAGAAATTTGTAACCTATTTAGGGGGGGGGGGGGTTAAACTCAAAACCACCTTGGCTACGCTCATAGAATTTTGAGTGTGTAATTTGCTTTTTTTTATATTGAAGAGGTATTTTTTAACTTCAAACCCCGCTGGAAGGGGTTTAAACTTAAAGCGCCCTTTGGCTACGCTCATAGAATTTTGAGTGCTTAATTTGCTTTTTTTATATTGAAGAGGTAGTTTTTAGCTGCAAACCCCGCTGGAGGGGGGTTTTTCACACAAAACCTCTCTTGGCTACGCTCATAGAATCTGGTGACTGATGTATGAATAGTCTGATATTGAAGAGGGGGGAGGTGTTATCGTAAATTTCCGAGGGGTTTTAAAATCCAAATTTTCCTTAGTTATGCTCTTTGAATTTGGGAATTGTTGTTTACATAATTTTTTGTTTGTTTTATAGAAGAATGGGATATAACTGCAAATCCCCCTGGTAGGTGGTTTTAAATTCAAAATCCCCTTGGCTGCGCTAGGGCAAGTGCGATGGTTTCTCTCCTCAAATAAACAAAATCAAAGCAAAAAATCAGTCACTAAATTCCGAGCCCTCCTGGCTACGCCCATGACCAATACCAAAAGTTGTCAAGTCAATGGAAAAGAACAATATACCTATTCCAAAGGTTGTCAAGTCAATGGAAAAGCACTATATACCTATACCAAAGGTTGTCAAGTCAATGGAAAAGAACAATATACTGTTACAAATGAACAGTGATAGGTAGAGGTCAACGTATGACCCCGGCGAGATGACACAGCAGCTAGTGTTCCCTGGAATCTAAATGTACAAACAAAGACAGGATGTGACGTGTCCACACGTGTTGTTCCAGGGGACGAACAGATCTAAGTAGGGGGACAGTTACTAATGAACAGTGACAGATAAAGGTCACTACGTGTGACCCCGACTTGATGACACTGCATCAGGTGTTCTCTGGAATCTACATGTAAAAACAAAGGATGTGACGTTTCCTGACATGTTATTCCAGAGGATACTAGGAGTGTTTGTGCAACTTTGGAGAAGCGATTAGGGACTCTATATAAGCCAGAAAGTTAATGTGAAAGTCAGTCGTATGGAGTCGTGAGTGAGCCGTTACAGTCGATACAGACGGTGTAAGACGTGTGCGGCTCTGTGGAAGAGAAATGTGTACGACTCGATGCAAGTTAACTAGGGTAGAGTTAACTGGAGTGGACTACTGTCGTTAAAGTTAAAGTCTATACAGCGAACTACAGTGGACTTGAGCCGTTACAGTCGATACAGTCGATGTAAGACGTGTGCGGCTCTGATTCGGTAGACTTGAGTACGACTTGGTTCAGCTTTAGGAGACCTGGAGCGACACTGGGAAGTGTGTCGTTGGTCTGTTCTGTGGAATACGGCTCGAGGAAAGTTAAGAAGAGATGAATTGCGACGAAGTGAAGAGATGAATTGCAACGAAGTCTAGCTAACTGTAAACTGACAGATATTGTACAGTCTTCTACGCTACATGTTCAAGTAACGAATTGTTAGAGTTAATAGTCATTAAAGTTATATGAAACTGAAAGTTTAGTCGTCAAGTTCTTTGCTGTGTTTTTATTTATGTGCCAACTAATACATCTAGCCAGAAGATTCAGAAATACGTAACAATACCTATACCAAAGGTTGTCAAGCCAATGGAAAAGAACAATATACCTATACCAAAGGTTGTCAAGCCAATGCAAAAGAAGTATAGACATGTATCAATGACATAGGCCCAATTGTATCTAAATGTTAAGAGAAACGTGTTCAGATGTCAATGACATTTCCATTAAGTTAGAGCCCTTACCATGGGCATACCAAATGGTAAAAAGGGTAAATGATAATAAATTCTATTTACTAACACCTTGACTCACTCAGTACCTATGCAAGATTGTTTTATTCATTAACTAATTGGTGATGTTTTTTTTTATTGATTGTTTTGTAAGGTAGAAGAAATAATTGTGCAACTTGATCAGGTGGGAGAAATAATGTGTACAAACCTTTGACAAGAGAAAAGCTTTGAACAAATCGTAAACTAATAGATTCTGTGTGCAGGACTCAGCACGTACAGCGATTTCCAATGCAAGTACAAAGCCATATTCTGGCGAAATATTGACCACAGACAAACGTGACATCTGTTTGCGCCAGTCATTGTTACATGGTAGTGTACTAGTGAGGAGGTGCCTAGGCCATAACTTTTTGGTTTTGTCATTACATGTAACGACTATCAATTTTCTTTGGGCCTTAGAGAACGACTTCTGGGAGTCTACATCTTGTCTACAAGAGAACGCAAGTTGTCTCAGGAGGTTGCGAAACAAAAAAAAAAGAGAGTTACATCATCGTTCCTCGCTTAGTCTTGCCGCGCAAGGAGAAAGTTTAATCATGATCAGAAACTTGATCTTTGCAGATGATGCTTAAGTGAAACAAAATCAAGAATTTTTTTACATTCGTCAAGGCCTGCAGAGATATTTGAGCTAAGATTAAAGTCAAGAAGACCAAACTAAAAGCTCCTCGTTGATAGGAAAACAAAGGTTTGCAAACAGGACAATAATACAAAAAATGCTTATAATTTAATTAATGAAACATGCCTATGAATCATAGGTTGCTAATTTACTATGCTAAATCTCTTACTAGTCTATTTCTCAGACCAGGCGACTTTTATGCAAATGTCACATTTACTTTAAATTGTACTTCTTGAGATGAATGCCTCTGACTGAATCAAATTGTACTTCTTGAGATGGATGCCTCTGACAGAATCAAATTGTACTTCTTGAGATGGATGCCTCTGACAGAATCAAATTGTACTTCTTGAGATGAATGCCTCTGACAGAATCAAATTGTACTTCTTGAGATGGATGCCTCTGACAGAATCAAATTGTACTTCTTGAGATGGATGCCTCTGACAGAATCAAATTGTACTTCTTGAGATGGATGCCTCTGACAGAATTAAATTAGTAAACAAGAACAAACACAATCGCCACTGTACCAATGACTTTATTAAGTTCCTGTTGGTCAATGAAGTCAATACACACAGGTCATGTTTAGACTTAAAGGAATAAATATTTGGTCTAACTCTTCTAACTAATAAGTTGTCACAAGAATTAGGTTCCTGGAGACTTTCACCAGAACATTGTGGATATGAAAAAAAAAAAAAATCAAAATCATGTTATTACAACCTGGTACAAGATGACCAACCCTATTCAAGCTCTACATGGTCACTAATAAGATGAGCTTTGAGCCTCCTGTGGATTGTTATAGGTTTTAGCTTCTCAAGAGCAAAATATCCAAGTTTGTTTTGGCCAACGTTTCCTATACACACGTCAATCCAACAACAACAAAAAGTGATTGATGTCTTCTACATTTTCAAGGATTCATTCACCAAAGCTACCCATTGGCTAGGAATTGATTTAAGGTAGAAATCGACCTAAATCTCCATGTAGAGACATCATCCATCTCTTTTATTTTCTTTAGTCTACACACACTGAGTCTCTCTTGACATCTCAATGAGACATCAACATTTCCTGGAACTGAACAAAAAAGTTTCTAAACAGCAAGAACTACCAAGCTGAGCACATTTCAAAAGATCTTTGAACATGACTGGAATATTCTGGACTAATATGTTACACAATAAGGGCATTTCCTGTGGCACCAACAGGATTCCTTTCAGCCCTCTCCCAAACTGTAGCTCTGTCAATGCTCTAAGTAAACAGGCTGTGCTGTCTTTCTGTTCTTTTTGTCTGTCCACTTCAAGTGCAAGCTTTATGTTACACACAATTTTCTCATTCCATTATCCCCACTCTATAAAGTGCAGAGACATTGTGACACAAAGATGAACAGAAACCATGCAAGTTTCTTTTACAGACCTTGTTCAATGTTTACCCTAACCCTATAGATAACATTAAATGTGTAAGAATATTCCTCTAGTTAATACAAATGCTTCAAGAAAACTGAAACTTTGTGAGTGCTCACTTTGAGAACAAGTTATTCAATTTCATTCAATTTAACTCTATCAATTATCTCTTGCTGGAGTCTCTTTTTTTTTTTGGTAATTAAATATTTTAATGAATATGGCTTAAAAAAAAACAATTTACAACTTACAAACAAGCAATGAAGTGAAAATGCCAGCTGGGATAAGTGTAAATGTATACTCATAAACATTCAGGGAAAATATTTCAGTCCTAAAAATGTCAAACAAATTAGGTCAATGGACTTTTCTTACATAGAAACAGCTGAGAAGTGAAAATATCAAGGATACAAAAGTACTTGAATAAACTTGAATAAACTAAATCAACTAATCAAGTTTTCTGTCGACTTGAAATGGTGATAACCTGTCAAACAACACAAGTTGCACAGCAATACATAAAAAAAAAAAAACATGAATTTTATAAAGAAATTATTTTTGGGGAAAAAAAATTATTATATCACTCTACAATAGTACAATTGTTTATAATGATGTTCAAGCCTAACTATCAAGGTATAGAAAGAAAGCAATGAGGTTGTCATTGGCTAGTGGTTTAAGGCTACACATTCATGAAATAAAATTTACTACCCGGTATTGACCTGTTGTTAAGATTTCTCTGAGACTACACACACACACATGTACAGAGACACTTCAACTTTTGAAACCAAAGTGCATAGAGGTATTACTATCCAATATATTATGCTTTTATTCATACAATTCAATAGAAATGGATATAGTAATAGGAATATGATAAATATGTCTCTAAGATGTATGATACATACAAATAGGAACTGATTGCTATACAAAGTAATTATTGCAAAATCTTTCTTGATTATATAACTTGAAAATAATATCAAACAAAATAAGAAATAAAAAAAGATTCTTTGTCATCAGCTAAATGCAAATAAAATTGAAAATAAAATGTATACAAAAAAAAAAAAAAAAGTGAATAATACAAATGCTTTGTTTCAACAAATGCACTGCTCAGAAAAAATAAAAACTTGTTCAAACTTAATACTGTCTTCTGAAATTGCAAAGTTAAGAATTTGTACATCTCTAACTAATGAATGACAACTTGCAACAATTTACTTCTAAACATGAGCCAACTTTGTTTCTGACCATTTGAAGTTACAAGTCTTAGATCACATTAATATAAATGTTCATGTAAATCCTTTCAACTTGGTTGTACTCTACTACAAGTATAGATTGTGTTCATCAACAAGTTGTGTGTTTGTTCTACCTGGACTTACTAGTCCTCACACAATTCTTCTGGTTTCTTTCTTTAATATTAGAGAAAATACTCTAGAGTTTGGGGAAACAATGACATTTATCTAGGAACACATATGAGGGCTATTTGATACTGCAATGGCTATGGTAACACCACCCATAATTTAATTCTGGCTTAATGAGTGTTAAAAATAGTTTTAACAATATGAATAATTCACACCAAATATCATATGAAAACTACACTTTAACATTTAAAGATTCTTTATTCCTAGGGTAGTAGGTCTATTATCATTAGAGTTCAACAAATATATACCAATATTTACCTTTAGCCACTGCTTGAAAAAAAAAAGAGAATTCCTTACAACTTCTGTTAGAACTAATGTTGAAATGCATAAGACTTATGTTTGGTTGTGAGCAACAATGTCTTGGTTACAGTAAACAACACACATAACAAGTAGGAATCAGGATTAATGACAAATGTATCTCTTACAAGTACATCTACAATTTTTTTTTTTCAAGTTTCCTTTTAATATCAAGCAGAAAAAATAAATGACAAGACTAAACTATTTTTCTTCATTTTGAAAGCTAAAGCTGTTTGCAATATTTTTCTCAATTTGTTAGATGGAAAAGGAAAAAAAAATTCATAAATATTTTTTAAAAAATGGCAAGAAACGTTTAGTTCTATTTTGTACAAAGGAATCCCTTAGACCTGTTCGATTATAAGCCTGGAGGCTAGATCTTATTCAATGTAACATTCAACGTTAAGACTTTACATTTCAAAGTCAGAAGCCAAAAATATGACATTTGATTACATCAAAAAAGAAAGATCAGATATTCATATAAATCTAAATTTTCAATGCCTAAATGGGTGTCAGATACTCACAAATACCCAGACTCCATACACAGCTTTCTTTGTGTCTAGTTTGAATTTAAAAAAAAAAAAAAAAGCAAAAAACTAAAATAACCTCCAAACAAAAGTGTTTGAATCATCCCATGGTTGGGCTTGTTGAGAGGACATCACCAGAGCTACCACGAGTGGGAGATGAACCATATTTTGGTGGACTCATTGAATAAATACCACGGGGCATGTCAGCCTCCTCCATAGACATGGATCGTGTACGACTTGGGGGTGTTCCAGTGCTGTCTATCGAAGCAGATCTCTGAACTCTTGGCATGGGTACGCCACCAACTAGATGACAAGCCAAAGACAAAGTTTTAGTGCCATATGGATTTAATGTGCCCTACTATCAAGAGCAATAACTTGTACAATTAAATCTAAGACTAAGTCTTACCTAAGCCCATGCCTTGTAAGAAATAAAGAAGACTCTCTGCAAACCTTTCAGGCTGAAAAGATCCCATGAATACAATATAGAAAATGTATATTTAACATTTGAATATCTTCTTATTCTTGAAATCTTAATTTCTCCATATGACATGCCATGACATTGAGAAGAGAAAGATCAGTAGTGTAGACATTTTTAAAGATTTGTCCCTGCTGGTTTTAAAATTACCATTAAACTTGTAAAATAGGTTGGAACCTTTTTTTGTATTATAGAGTCATTAAAAAAAGAAATGTGCCATAAAAAATCATAATTTGTCCCTAAAAACTCAAAGAATGTACCGGTAGCCATTAACTACTGTTATATAGACGACTAATGCAGTATGTAGAGGACTAATGGGCAGTAGGATGTGAGATTGGCACAGTTTAGTTTTAAAAGTTCAGAACCAGAAAAGAAAATTACTTTTTTCTGCTCCAGTGTATATGGCATTCATGAGAAATAGAGTATTTTTGAAGTTTGTTTTTGGCTCTAAAAGTATTAAAATAATATTTGGTTTTATATGTAAGTTTGTTTTTTTTTGGAGGGGAGGGAGGGGGGGTATTATTTAGTGATAGTGTTTTTGGCTTTAAAAGTATTAAAATAATATTTGGTTTTATATGTAACTTTTTTTTTTGTGGGGGGTGGCGGGGATATTTTTTAGTGATAGTGTTTTTGGCTCTAAAAGTATTAAAATAATATTTGGTTTTATATGTAACTTTTTTTTTTTGGGGGGGGGGGGGGGGATATTATTTAGTGATAGTGTTTTTGGCTTTAAAAGTATTAAAATAATATTTGGTTTTATATGTAACTTTTTTTTTTGTGGGGGGTGGCGGGGATATTTTTTAGTGATAGTGTTTTTGGCTCTAAAAGTATTAAAATAATATTTGGTTTTATATGTAACTTTTTTTTTTTTTTTTTTGGGGGGGGGGGGGGGGATATTATTTAGTGATAGTGTTTTTGGCTCTAAAAGTATTAAAATAATATTTGGTTTTATATGTAACTTTTTTTTTTGGGGGGGGGGGGGGATATTATTTAGTGATAGTGTTTTTGGCTTTAAAAGTATTAAAATAATATTTGGTTTTATATGTAACTTTTTTTTTTGTGGGGGGTGGCGGGGATATTTTTTAGTGATAGTGTTTTTGGCTCTAAAAGTATTAAAATAATATTTGGTTTTATATGTAACTTTTTTTTTTTTGGGGGGGGGGGGGGATATTATTTAGTGATAGTGTTTTTGGCTCTAAAAGTATTAAAATAATATTTGGTTTTATATGTAACTTTTTTTTTTTGGGAAGGGGGGGGGGGATATTATTTAGTGATAGTGTTTTTGGCTCTAAAAGTATTGAAAGTAAATATTTTCTGAAATAAGACAATTGGTTTTACTTAGTGATAATACCAAACTCTGAAGTTTTGTTTATTTGCTCTTCAGCTGGTGTCACTGGGGAAGGAGGGAAACAAACAAAAATGAATCCTCCCCCTTTTTTTTTTTTGGATTTCCTTCAAGGACTTCAGCTCTCACATATTTGACTCAACCTTTTTTTTAATTGAGAAAGTAAAGAAAAAGCATCAGAGGAGGAGGTAAAGTTTTTAAAATAATCACTATGCTCAAAATATATTGAACATCATCATTCAAACTCCATAGCTACTAGGCCCATACCCAAGCAGCATCTCTCAAAATACTAAGCAAAGGGAGTGACTTTACAAAATATATTTTAAAAAGTATTAAACATCTAATAATAACAAATACTTTCTAAAAAAATAGAAATGGATGGCCTTTAAAATAATATATAAATTCAATAGGTTTTACAAGATTAAAACAATAAAAACAACAGAAAATCTGTTCGAGTGCCTGATTTTGTGAAGACTGGTGGACCCCCCCCCCCCCCCCCCCAATCAGATCTGTTATTTTTGGTACCCTCTAAAATTTACCCAAAGACCAGTAATGTTTATAAGTAGGAATTTAGTAGGCCTATACAATCTATACTATAAAGTAGAAAGTCAGGCATATGTATTGTAACGAATCTCACTATCCAGGCTCTCTGCAAACTGCACCACACACCACCAACTTAAAGAACTTGACAACTCAGGGCTCCAAAGTAACGTAACACATTAATAGTTGAAGAAATAACAGCCAATACTGTACAATTGGCAGCGCGTAACACAAGACTGTACAAAATTCTCTCCGATAACACCGTACCGCGTATCAACTCTTGCACTGGCCTCTCCGTCTCGTTTCGGACTTGTACTGAGCCGTTGTAACGAACTGTACATCGGGAAGTTGTGACTCCTCATCTCTGATACCTTCGCTCTTTATATAGGGTCCCTGCTGGCCTTCTAGAACCGGACAGAACGTCGCTCGACCATTCTGGGTGGTCAGATGACTACAACTTTCGTGACGCTCCTGAGCTCTGTTCACGACATCGATCCTTCCCGAACCGCCGCTGATCCTTCCCGTACCGCCGTGTTGACACTCGTCTCGGCTGACCGTCGTAACTCGTCACGGTTGACCGCTTGTCTAGCACTGGCCTGGGGTGATTTGCGTCGGCTGACTACACACACACCACTACCCCCATTTGTGCCACCACCAGGTTTATAACAGTATGTTACAAATAGAAATCAAAACTGTTTGACCGATCTTGATAAAACTTGGCCTATATGTTCCTTGGGTACTAACTGGGTCTGTAGTGTATGTATTGTAGCCCTAAAACAAACTTAAGACCCTCAAAAAAAAAAAAGGTGACAGCTCTATGAAAGCATTATAACTTCACATGAAAAGATCGAAAGGACAATTAGACAATACCAAAATGTTACACAACTCTCTATTCCTAGGTCTAAACTCCAATTCAACTCTACAATAATAGAACTTCTTTTCGCAAAGATAGTTTTATAATTTAACACATGAACATACGAACATACAAAATTAGTCTATTCATTTCAAATTTTAATCAAATATATGTAGGCCTACAAGCAAATGTTTTCATTTGAAAAAATGGATTTAAGTCAATTAGCTATTTTGATAGCTCCATTCAAACTATTTTTACATTCACGCATTCCGCATTCGCTTTACTTATAACATTATTAATTTGTTTAATTGTTTACAAAACACTCTCAGTGACTATATCGAAAGTGATATGCAAATTAAGACCCACAGGCAACATATGGCTAGTATGAAATATATATGAAGTCTGTAGATGTCTTGAGTATTTACTGACTTCTGGGTGTCCTTGAGGCCATTAGTTGCCTGAAGTGGTTCTGCATATGTCTCAATTATCATTACTTCTAGAATAACAAACTAAAAATAATCTAACCAAAATAATCTAACCACTGTCCAATTCGACCTATTTCATGCAAAGTTTCTAAGTCTAGATCTAGTGCTTAAATTCTCATAATCAGTGTCTTTATCAATTTCATCTTCATTATCAGCTGAATTAAATGTTAGGGATCTAAAAATGGAAAGGTTATTGAGAAAAATGGCCTGCCCATCTATGGAAAACCCCCTAAAGAACCCAATAGAGCTGTGTGGACTCAGAGGCGTCCGAAGAGCCAGAAAATCCCAGCCTTCACCAGGATTCGAATCCCGGTCCCTGGTTTGGAAGCAAAGTGCTTTACTGCTCAGCCACCGTGCCTCCTGGTCGCATTAGTAGCTGTTGGTTTAATATGTTTAATCCCTCCCCGAAACCAGCCAATGGAGAAAAAAAACAACTCAATATTTTGAAAAAGAAAAGAGATCTAAGTTCCAATCCTACATCCTAACATTGTCACTAAAAGGAGCCATGATTGCCCCAATCTTCCTTTAGTAAATTCTCTATTAAGGTTTTGTAGCAAAGGTAAAGATCTTGCAGTGTAATGACACAGCTTATCCCCTATTTAACTCATTAGCTACTAAGCCCATACCTAAGCAGCATCTCTATAAATACTAAGCAAAGGGAGGTAACTCCAAAACAGAAATAGACGGACTTTACAAAATATATTTTAAAAAACATAAAACAACATCATCAATAACAAAAAATACTTCTAAAAAAAGAGAAATGGATGACCTTTAAAATGATGTATAATTTGAATAGGTTTTACAAGATTAAAACAATAAAAACAACAGGTAAAGACGAAAATTTGTTCGAGTGCCTGATTTTTTGAAGACTGGTGGACCCCCCCCCACAGATCTGTAATTTTTGGTAATATTTAACATTTACCCAAAGACCAGTAATGTTTAAAAGTAGGAATTTAGTAGGCCTATACAATAAACATTATGCTTATATATAAAATCTGTATATGTCTTGAGTATTTACTGACTTTCACTGGGTGCGCGTGAGGCCCTTAGTTGCCTGAACATGGCATCATTCTGATGTGGTTCTGCATGTGTCTCAGATTTCATTACTTCTAGCATAACAAAGTAAAAGTAATCAAACCATTGTCCAAACCAACGTTGTGAACACCCCCAACTAGATCTATTTCATCAAAAGTTTTCATGTGGTAAATAAAAACTGTTCAAAATATCAGTCAAAGAAGTTGAAGATTCATTGACGCTAGATCCAGAATAGTCTAGATCTAGGCTAGATGATAGATCTAATGTTTACTTTACTCTCTCTCTCTCTGAATTGGACTAGATCTAAGTCTAAATGTAGCGCTAAATTCTAATGATCAATGTCTTGATCAATATCAAGTTCATTATTAGCTGTATTTAGTGTATTATTTGCGATAATGGGTCTAAAAATTGAAAGATCATTGAGAAAATGGCCTGCGCAGCTAAGGTAAATCGAAAAAAAAACCCACCGAACTTTGAAGGCCCATAGAAACTGAAGCGAAAGATGTAAAAACATCCGGTTTTTTTAATGAAACGATCTATATTTCTACTTTTTAAAAAACCCAGCCAGCTCAAAATAACACCGCGTCGCGCAGGAAAACGAGAGCTACACCAGTCACGCTGTGTGTGTGGTGTGCGCATTTGGGCGCGTTAGTACTGAGGGGGGAAGGGCGCATTTGGTCGCATTAGTAGCTAATGAGTTAAGATCTGGCATGCAATGACACTTATTCCCTATTTAAAATCTTGCAGTGTAATGACATTTTATTCCTTTAAGATCTTGCAATGTAATAGCACTCTAGTCACCTATTTCAGATCATGTTGTGTATATTTTTGCAGCACAAGTTTGCAATGCAAGACACTTTGTTGTAGGATTTTTGGGTGTAGTTCCACATGCAAGACTGGTGTAAAAAAAAATTCAATGTAAGACTTAATACTACTGTAGTTGTTTCCACATGCTGAGTAACTCTATTTCTCTAGATACCTTCTCCTCAAGTACATTGGCCACACCATCAACTTCCAAGATATCACATTCTTTCTTATCCAACCTTTCTCTCATGCGAGCAAACAGATTGTGCACAGTGTGATTAAATGAAGCCTTGCTGCCAGTGACCATCATTACACGACACCTAGAATAGATTGTAGGCAAACAAATTAGATTACTATTATTGGAAAAGCAATAGATTGACAAGTCTCATGTACAAATAATATGGAATAATAAGGTAACAAAAAAAAAAAAGGTCAACATGAGTCAGTGCTACCCACACAATTTGTGCATTACACCAAACAAAACATTATCTATAAAAAAACAAAATGTACATTCACACAAGACTCACTCAATTTACATGTGACAAAGTTTATATCATATTGTTTCCATTTAATGATTTGATTGCCAGGGGAACAAAAGAGTGTTTGTGTCTGTTTGTCTTTGCTATCGGTGTCTTGAATCTCTTTTGTGATGGTAAAATCACAAAATCCTGAACCAAAGGGTAATTTTTTATTTCTAGAATCTTTTTAGCTTTTTTATGGATGTTTCTCTCAAACAGCTGCCCAAATGGGATTTGTTTTTTTGTGCCAATGATTTTACCAGCAGCATTTAGGATTCTATGAAGTTTAGGACGGCATTTAAATTTATGTCAAGTATTTGTAGTCAGTGTAAATGCAGAAATATTACTAATGCTGACATGCATCATTTATTGTCCCACTCTTTTACACTATTTAAATATTCACTTAATGGAATTAATTTGTTTTTATCTTACCATAACAGTATATTTATGTTCATTGTTAGCTATTAAGTCTATACAGATTTCCCATATCAATTCTCCATACTCAATAGAATGATAGACATAGATGATAAATTTATACATATGTGCAGGAAATTGCAGGGCCGCCTTAGGTAAATGGGGGCTCTAGGCAAAGCAAAGTTGGTAGCCCCAAAAGAAATAGAAAATTTAAAAATTAACACCGGAAAAATTAAAATGACGCAATGTATCACTAACCTAACAGAATCTAGGCCTAGATCTAAATCAGCAAATAAATGAAATTCATATAGTTCAATTTCCATAAGGTATAATTTGCAATCTGTAAGCTTCTTCAACATATTCATGCAAATGTCATAAGCTTTCAACAAACAAGGTTACAAAGACACAAACTCAAAATCGGTCCCCGAAGTGGTCCACCCAGGCAGGTATCAATATTTTTTAGAAAGAACATCAGAATGAAATTTGATCAAAGACAAATGACAGAGAAGAATGGAGAAAGAAGGTTGACAGATCTTGTGTGGTGCCCCAGCAGTCCAGCAGACCAAAGTAATTGTGAAAGTGAATGTGAAGTTAAATGCGAACCTGGCCTAACTGATGTCTTATTTTGTATATCTAATTGTTTTGTAAAGAGTCAATCTCTTATTCAAATCCTCAAAAAAAAAAATTCCTTTAGTTAAGTGTTCTGTGGTTGCAATGTAGCACTGCAGTTCAAGTGATAATATGAAAACCTACTTACTAATTGTTGTTTTAAATTATGCCCAACTTATATGCATACTAAATAGATTTTTTTCTCTTAAAAAAAAGTAAACATTATTTTTGGGTAAATGTAGTAGTTAATAGGACAGAATCTTCAATAACGTAGCAATACAAATGTAAAAAAAAATATTTAAAAAAAAAAAAGACTAAAACCATTTGCATAAATGTGTTACAAATAGCTATCTCCCCTACTAAAGAGCCTCCCGAGTTTGTTACTTTTAATAGTGAATAGTTGTAAATGTGGTGTATTTTTAAGAAAAAACTGATTGCATTTAATAAGTGATTTGAAAAATTAGATCTTTCGCTTTTAGAAAAGAAAAAAGTAGCCGTTGCATCAGAACTTTGAATGTTACTAAAATATTATGATATCAGATTTTTACTATCTTTTCTAGTTTACAAGATCTAAACGGGACAGACGGACCGACAGACATTTCACACAAAACTAATAGCGTCTTTTCCCCTTTCGGAGGCCGCTAAAAATGGTACTAAAGTTTTGCTTAAACTGTGAATAATCCAGAGACTTTATGATATATAATTTCTTGTGTCTGTTTTATTCTCAAACAGTTTTTAATTTAAAAAGCTTCTTTCACACAATGCAAAAGTGATTGGAATTATCAATTGTGACATTTGGAACAGCAGTATTTATAATTTAAAAAAAAAAGAAGAGAACATGAAACAGTATCTGGAACAATATTAGAAAATATCAAATCCTTTGGATGAATATCTGAATCAAATGCATCGGTAGTGCAATATTCAAATCCACGCAACATTTTGTTGAACAATTTTGGTCAAAGTCTACATTTTTAAAAATAATGTCCAAAAATTCCTCACAAAAAAAAAGTGACATTCCATTTACTCGAAATGTGTAGTCCACACTCTAACAAAACGTTCAAATTCTGTGGTCAATGATTCAAAATAGCTTTTTTAGTTAACATTTTTACCCCTTTCCATCATTTCAAATTTATGGCTGATGGAAATTTGATTTCATCAGGTTACGTATTTAATTCTTGAGTCAATAACCACCTTACTGAAATTTGCAGATTCAAATCCAATCCTTGTAAATATTTTTTCATTAGCTTAGTTGCATATTAAACATTCATATGCAAGGTCAAAATGCATATCTTATGTTTGCATCAATTCATTGATATTAGTTTGAGCCAATTAATCCTACCAGTTGGGTAAAAGAAGCAAAAAAAAAAAAAGCCAGTTGCTTCAGTACTTGCTTTAACTAATTAGGTCGTTGGTATTTTCAGCAATTCATGCACAATACTGCAATACTTTCAAGTTAATGATCCTGCATTCCCAGTAAGTATCAGAGATAGGATTTATTGTTAGATTTTTTACCCAAGTTTTCAAGATCTGTCATGTCTCCGAGTATTACATTGAGACTGTGAAATCTGCTTGGCACATAAAATGATTTCAATGAGTTCAAGACTTCAAGCAGATGTTATTATACACCAGGAATGCAGCTTTTCATATTCCATATGTCATCATCTTGGCCTCTGCAGTCTTGCAAACATTAATTTTAGATCTTCAAGCTTTTTTAAGCATGTTTCCATGAGACCTAAACCAGTGCTGTTAGAACTAAACCAGAGCTGTCGTCGACAATTGTGTGCTCACAATGTTGCCTTTTTGCAAAATCATAGTCACCTTGGTTGGCAGGTGGAATAAATTTTTCAAATTTTTTTTCTTTTTTTCAAAGTGGCATCATTAATTAAAATAATTATGTCTACCTCAATTAGAATTTTTTGGCTCATGTAATGATCATGAATTTTTTTGTTTTTATACATCGTATGATCTTCTAGGTATGAATCATACTTTCCTAACAATTTGACCAATCCCAAAATATCTCCATTGTGTGGTTGAAACAATTGAATCAGTACCACAAAGTGCTAAATTCCTTTTGCAAGAAACTGCACCATTGAAATTATTCTTTGTAAAACATTTCTCCAGTGCTGAAATGTTTTTAGATCTGAGAACAGCCAGCAACAAAAACAAAAAAACAGCATTTTTATGGTTCAAAATAAACCAGTCAACAACAATTTGTGCATTTACCATTTTCTAACTTACTAAAAAACAAAATCCTACACAGAAATGCTATTTTTCAGAGCTCTCCTCTTTTTAAAACTTTGTTCTAGAATCATGAAATGGTCCTTTTTCAACTTCTACTAAAGTTATCTGACTACTTTGACCATTTGTTAGCAATTGGGAAGAAGATTGTGTATCTTCTTCATTTTGAAGTTGATACTGCTGAATGTGGTTGCAGCTGACGAGTAGCTAAACTTAATAAAGCGCCACTCTGTTCAAAGAAACACCCACTTCCTCTGATTTTTGTTTGCATTTGATGCACCAGCCTCAAAATAATGTCTATACAGTATCCTCAAAAGGAAGCAACACATATCTTCTGACATACCTAGTCTAACAAGAGAATAAACCTTGAAACATAGTAGAGACTTAAATCAGAGCTAGGTTAGTAGACATAGAGCCATAGAGCTCAGCTATGTTTTCTATAAAAAAAATAACTTTTTACTAGTCTGTGCGAGACCCCACCAATTGCAGCTGCCTAATTTGCCTATGCCTAAGGCCTGCCCTACTGTTGTGCAGAAATAGGTTGTCAGATACCGAGTAAAATAATGATAGCTTTTTTGAAATATTGTGGTAATCTTCAGACAAATTTGGCCAGAAATCATTTAATGATTGCTCTTTGTATCTTTGTTTCAAAATAGAGTCACAATCTAGATCAGTTCAAAGTTCATAGTGATATTGTTATAAAAGTTTTTCCATTACAGAGAACTAAAAAAATCAAATTTTATTTTATTTTGTATATTTACTTTTATAATTAAGTCATGTGTAGACCTACTGATTAATTACTTCAATAGTTTGTGGAACGCCTAATCAGGCCTCCCATGTTTTGTGGAACACAGTTTGGAAACTGCTGCCCTGGACAACACACAACATCAACACTTGTCACAGAAAGGAACTCATTTCATTACACAGAAACTAATAAGCTTGTGTGGACACTGCATGTATGAAGTAAGAAATACTGCCCACATTGCTTTCAAAATAAGTTCAATGTATGTACATACTATGGAATATTTAGCTAGGATACTAAAAATAATTTTAAAAAATCAAATAATAGTGAAATTAGATTTTTGTTTCTGAGTTCAAATTTTGCATAACTATTTTGGTTTCACTCCTAAAAATGCACCATGATACTCTTGATGAATATTTTGAACAAAGTTGGCAGTTAAATATTAGCTTCAATAAAGTTTTTTAAAAATAGATTATGAATAAATACTTTTTTTTAATTTGGATACTAAACTATTACCTAGAACTAGTCTAGATCTAGCTGCAATGACATTTGCCCATAGTCTGTGGGCTATTTTTAATTTTCATAAACTAAAAATTGCAAAACTGTTGGTATTATAAACGTTGTATTGTGTTACATAAAAAGGGCCTGCATTCCCCTTTAATTCTATACAAAATAGAAGATTTTTGGATACCTAAGAAAAATATTAAGTTGAATCATAACATGAGAATGTAATGTGAATGGGCAAAATGGATAATTTCATTAGAACGTGGAAAATAATTATGGAGAGAGAGTTGAACTACCCAAACATACTCAAAATTTTCATTTCTTTTTTTCCTTCAAACATTTTACTGTTGTTTTTTTTTTTATTGTTTTTTTTTTCAAAACAATTCTGAGGAAGCATTAATCAAAGAAAATGAAAGAGGAGTCTAAACCAGTAAAAATCATTTGGTTCTTTCAAAGCTAGAAGTCTAACATTATGGAAATGCAACAGCTGAACAAGCCTACAGAAAGCCAATAGTCTTGCTCATTAATGCACTAAGATTTGGATAAAGTGTACATACCAAATACACATTTAAGAAAATAATACAACATAAAAAAACATTGTCAAAAAATTAATTAAAAGAAACAAAAAAGCAAAAGCAGCACAAAAATGTGTCAATTATTTTGGGAACTAAATTCTTTTTACAGCAGACTTATTGAACAATAATTTTACAGCAAATCTATTGAAAAATCATTTTATAGCAGACCTATTGAGCGTCAAACATGGTAAAGCATTGCTAAATAAAGAAGAACAGGACATAAAATGGGGAAAAGAATTCAAGGAGACTGTGAAGAAACAAGTCCTTTTACGTTTAAAGTGTCTTTTTAATTCTCGAACATTTTAATAAAACACATATACACGGCAACATTATGTACAGATCTCCTGCTTCACTCGCTGACCTTTCTTTCTCTCTCTCGTGTTTACACACTAGTCACTTCCCCCAAGTCCCCTAACTCTCGATACTCAGCACTTGACCGTGTGTCACGGTTGACCACACAGCAACCGTGTCACCACAGTCCTCCCAGGGCAGAGAAAAATTTTGATCGTATCAAAATTTCATGAACCCAATAGTTTGGGTGTACATTAATAATGTTTAACATCGACAAGAAAAAAAATAATGACATGTAATACAATGGCATCTTCAATTATGAGAGAACTGATAATGCCTATGACAAAAAATAAATTTTCAATAATATGTTATTGCAAGGAACATTTCCAATTGAACTATCGTAGAAAGCTTTCCTGTTATATTATACAACTTATATACAAAAAAAAAATACAGGTTATTATTTTTTTTCTATGTAACAATAATCTTTTGAATGCCAACATTGTCATGTGAAAAATGCACTATTAGTTAATACTTTATGTTACATCAAAACATCTTCCAAATTAAGGGAATTGTTTACTTTGTGTTTCTTTCATATTAGTTTCTAAAAGTACATTTATGACTACAATCAATGCAACAAACTTTAAAAAACTAAATAGTAGTACAACTTTCACATCTCTGAATGAAATTTAAAAAAAAAATTCAGAAGCGTAATGTTCATTCAATTTTGACAAGACAAATTTTAAAGTTATCATACAAGTTATTTGTTAATTTTTCTCATCATCTGATTAATGAATGAACCTAAGTCCAGCGGTCCCTAGACACATCTTGTCAACACGTCAGCAATCACGTTGATTTGTCCCGGAATAGCTTGAACTGTAAAGCTGAAGTCTTGAAGTTTTAAAGCCCATCTAGTGATCATCTGGTTGGCTAGCTTATTTGTATTGATATAAGCTAGTGGGGCGTGATCTGTTAACAAGATGAATGATTTCCCAAGCAAGTAACGGGATAGTTTCGTTATGCAGAACACAATAGCTAGAGCTTCACGCTCTATCGTGGAATATTTCTGTTCTGCTGCGTTCAGCTTTCTGCTAATGTAGTAAACTGGTCTTAGCGTTGCATCACACTTCTGCATTAAAGTGCCTCCCACTGCTGTGGAGGATGCATCTGTTGCCAAGTAGTAAGGGTTTCTGATGTCTGGAAGCTGGAGTACTATGTTGTCTGAGAAGACATTTTTAATGCTTTGCAGGCATTCCTGTAGTCTGGAGCTCCATGTGATCTTGTTTGGCATGCCTTTTTTTGTCAGTTCAATTAGAGGTTGTGTAATACCTGTGAAATTTGCCAGGAACCGTCTATAGTAATTACATAAACCTAAGATGCTTCGGACTTGTCCCTTTGTTGTAGGTAATGTTAAGTTGAGTATCTTGCTTATATTGTCTTGTAGTGGTCTGATCGTATTTTGCTGTATTCTGTGCCCTAGAAATTCAATCTCTGTTCTGGCGATTTTAACCTTACTAGGTTTTACTGTAAGCCCGTTGTCTTGTAGTATCTGGAATACTTGTTGCAGACCAGCAACGTGTTCTTCTAATGTGTTGTGGAAGACGCAAATGTCATCAAGATAGAAAATGACATCAGGTCTTTTCCCTATTAGTTTTGCCATCATTCTGTTGAAGGTCGCAGGTGCGTTACTAAGCCCGAAACTCGTAATTCCATTGGTAACAACCAAATGGAGTAGTGAATGCTGTAAGTGGCTTAGCATCTTCGTCTAGTGGAATTTGCCAGTAACCTCTGGCTAAGTCAAGAGTAGTGAAGTATTTTGCACCTCTAAGTTTAGGTATAATGTTCTCTATGTTAGGCATTGGGTATGTATCTTTCACTGTGATGGCGTTTAGTTTCCGGTAGTCTACACATAGACGCATCTTTCCGGTTGTTTCCTTTTGTTTCACTAGGACTGCTGGAGCTGAGTATGGAGATGTGGATGTATCAATTATTCCCATTTTTAGAAGCGTTTCAATTTCCTTTTTCAGTATCTCTTCATGGTGTAAGGAAACTGGATATGGTTTGGATTTTTTGGGTCAGTTGGTTGGATAGTGTGTTTTATGGCAGTTGTTCTACCCGGTTTATCTGTGAATATTGGCGCCCATCGAGCTAGCAGTTTATCAATATCTTGCTGAACTGGATACTGGAGGTGTGATGTGTCTATATCTTTCACAGTTTCACAGCTTTCAATAACTGGACATGGTAATTCATCTGGTTCCTCTATTGTTTCTATCATCATAACTCTCTGACTGTCTTGCGTGTCTTGCTTAGCGTTTGTTGCAAGATTATATGGTCTGGGCATGTACAGCTTCAGCATATTGATGTGAAATACTTTGTCTCGACCTCTGATGTTTATACTGTAGTCGACCTTCGAAATCACCTTTGTGACTTGGAATGGGCCCTGCCATTTTATGAATAGCTGGTTATTTTTGTCAGGCAGCAGAACCATGACATTATCACCAACTTGTAGTGTTCTCAACTTTCGCCCCTGATTTAGCTTTCTCAATAGTTCTGGTTTCTCTCTGTTTGTTTGCTTTTGGACAGTTTCGCATGCTTTGATTATATTTTGTCTTGTCTTGATGACAAGATCGTATCCTGTGTGTACGTCATGTTCTATGTTCCTATTTACTAGAAAGTCTCTGTATAGTGACATGGGTCCCCTAACAGGTGAGCCATAGAGCATCTCGAATGGTGAGAAGCCCGTTGTTGTGTGTGTTACTTCTCTGTAGGCGAACAGTATGGGGCTGATCAGCTTGTCCCAGTCTGTTGGGTTGTCCTGTGCTACTTTGTTCAGCATTGTTTTCAGTCGGGGTCGCCAGTTGTGAAGAAACAAGTCCTTTTACGTTTAAAGTGTCTTTTTAATTCTCGAACATTTTAATAAAACACATATACACGGCAACGTTATGTACAGATCTCCTGCTTCACTCGCTGACCTTTCTTTCTCTCTCTCGTGTTTACACACTAGTCACTTCCCCCAAGTCCCCTAACTCTCGATACTCAACACTTGACCGTGTGTCACGGTTGACCACACAGCAACCGTGTCACCACAGAGACCCTCAACCAACTGCCTCTTGACCTGATCTTTAAATTCCCTGAATGATGACCTTGAAGTCAGCACATGTCCAATCATAACAGAAGTTTACAGTTTACAGTCCTTTACTGCACAAGCACTCATCCCCTGAGTGAATTGGTGACTGAACCTAATGAGATTCGTAGGACATATTCTAAATCCTAAGACTAGATGAAACACATTTACCAAAGTCGGCCATAACATGGAAGCCAAAGAGAGCAAAGCAAGTATAACATAGCATCGCTTTTTCTTAGAAGACCTAAAATCTGTGGGCATCAGAGAGAGCTTGCCTACCTATGTGCCACACGGCACTGGAGTACTTAAGTCTAAGTAAGTACAAGAATAATAATTTTACAGCAGACCTATTTAACTATAATTTTAATCAAACTTATTGAAGAATATATTGAACAATATCATTAGAGAAGACCTAGTGTACATAGTTTTTCAGTAGACATATTACAGCAGATCTAAAAAAATAATTTTAGAGTACATTTTCTACATCAATGGAACTGGTGGTATTATTTCAGTACCCCCATAAAGTTTATCCTTACCGTCACAACCCCATTCCTTCTTGACTTTATCAAATGATACATACCAGTACTAGACATTTTCAAAAGACACCTAAAATTTAATAATGTTTGCCCAAATGTTAAAAGTATTAAGTTATGGAGGCTCTGCTAAACATCTTTCCCATTTGTTCCCCTACAATTGGACCTGCCTCAGATCAAAACAACACAAAAATAAATGGAAACAAGGCAATGAATGGAAACAACATTGTCCATGGGGAAGCCATACAATAGAAAAATAGCTCTTGACATTTTTTTCTTATGACTTACTTAAGTTTTCCAACTTGATCTGCTATGTTTGATCTCCTGAAACAAAAAGAGAAAGTTTGAGACTTAATAAAGTCTTGCACACTTAATTAGTACAGAAAGGAAAAAGAGAACTATACTTGTATAAAATAGTATGATCTAGAATTACCTCATAAAAGCTTGAACAAATCTTTTCAGATTTCTTGGATTGATTTTGGATCTCAGGGACTCTTGGAAATTTTCAATAACCTTTTGAAGCTGCTCTTTATTCTCAGCTTTTTCAAACTAAAACCAAAAAATCTGATACGCTTAGACTACACATGGGACAAAATATACATGTATATGCAAATTTATTACCACAAAAATAAAAAGAACTCAAATTAGTACTGAAAATCTTCTTGACAAGAAAAATATTTACTCTTCTGTAATAAAAACAAATGACAGTTTGCATTATGTTAATTGATTTAATTAAGCATACTACAATCATACCATATCTGGAGTTGCAAGAAAAAAACAAAAACAATTCTGAAGTGAAAAATATTGTCTACAATCTATTTTTTTTTCCGGGCAAAAAACATCACTAATTAAATCACTATAGCCCTTGTTAAATAATTGTATGCAACAATAATTGAAAAGGTTTTGTTTGACTAAAAAAAAAATTGCTGATTTGAACATTTGTCCTACAAACATGATCCAATAAAATATGGCTGTAAAGAATATTTGCAAATATTTTTTGTTCTTCTAAAAGTGAAGATTAATCCAAGACTCAAGGTTTCTACTAGTGTAAAACTGGTTTTGTAGACTAACAGGAAGCAATTGTTGCTGCTGTGTTTAGAAATCAACCCTTCCATGAGTAGATACTTAGTTACTTGACAAACTTCAAAGAAATAGTAAGACTCTTTTATAAGAATAATTAATATTTATATTTAAAATTCTAAAACTATATCGGAAAATTCTAAAACAATATCAGAAAATCGTAGGATCACTTGAAACATGAACTGTTTCCCAGGAAGGGTTAATTACTCTAGTTATCAGCTTAAACTGTGATGACATCTCATGCATGAGATTAGTGAATTAGTGTCATTTGAACAATTGAAATAGCTTGGTTGTAATTTGAATATTTGAAATAGCTTGGGAATCCCTAGAGTCTGGGGTCAGAAATCAATATAGTACATGTCTAATTAACTATGCAATTTGAATTCCTTTACAGATGGGCAACTTGGAGACAGCAAAAGTTTAAATTTGAAATAAATGCTTACACAGTAAGAGCATGGTTTTATATTTTGCTACTGTCACAAAACCTTCAGTCATAAAATGTCATTAGAATCAACTAGTTGATGTCAACCACAGCATACATCCACACAATATTCATGTGTAACTACTACACACACACAGCTTGGGAAGACACAGACACTGCTATGATTGACAATGACAACAGAATTGTAGTGCAACTCTTTTTTCAATCAAACTTTGGACAGTAGTAGAAAAACATTTTCTAGAGAGCATGCTCAAACTGGAAAGAAAACATTTTCTTGTCTTTGTGCATTGGAAGAACAAAATAGTCAAGCACGTGGATCTAAAAAAAAATTATCAAAAATATTTCAAAACAAAATTTGTAAAGAAAAAAAAAAAAGGCAGATGACTGACTTGTTTTCCAATGTAGTTCTACTAGCATTTCAACACAAATGTTGATTATAAGTCTATAGTGACTAAAATGATTCAGCTAAATGAGCCTGTTTTGTTAACTTTTTGACTCTGAACAATGATCCCATCATTGATTTTACCCAGCCATAAAGCTCTTATCAACGCTGGAAACGTCAGTGTTTTAAAATTTATTGTTTTGTTTTTTTACTCCCCTATGTTTTTAATTGCTTAAAACATTATCTTGAACATCCAGAATTTCCTTCTTTCAATGTGTTTTTACAGTGAAAGAATTTTTGAAAGACTGGTGTCTTACTTTATTTTCTTTGAGCTGTTGACTTGTACAAGGGGGGTCAGTTTTCATTTTTCCATTAGTAGTGACATGAATTATTAGCTCAAAATTTCCATTTTAAGTGTTTAAGATGTGTTTTCTATATGGATCATAAATGTTTTCCAAGATCAGGTCTAGATCTAGATCCTGGAGGCTTAATTTAAATTTCAAACATTAATATAAAAATAATTTTTTGTTTTATAAAAATTGCTTTGTTCTATATAAAAAAGGGCATGTATTCCTTTATAATTCTATACTAAATATATCATTTTATAATAAAAAACAATAACGTTATAAAAAGCCCCCCAAAAAATTCTGTCTAAATGTGGAAAATAATTCGGGAGTCAAAGAGTTAACTATCATTTCTCATGATTACCATTTTTTTTTTATTTTGTCAAAATATTTATGACATCTAACAAACAGTTACTTGATCACTATTTATCAGTTCATTAAATCAATGGAAGAATGGAATTTAATGCAACGATATCAGTGTGCAGCCCAATAACAATTAAATTGCATTCAATGATAAATATTGTTAACAAAAGCCTGTTTTTCCCATTGTAAGTTTAGTTTGGTTTAAGTATTTACATCATAAATATCGCATGACATTGATAACAGGGAAGTATGAAATTCAAATTCATATGTAGCAATTAAGTCTTTATAGCTCCACACACACACAAGTTCATAATTAGAAACAAATGTTTAGTGTCAGTGTTAATTTAATAAGCAGATAAGCAAATAATACAATTGAAAGAAGGGTTAGACTAACTAAAACTGTTTCCAGAGCAGACTTAATGGAACACCTGAAGTACAGAAAACTATCAAATAAAACAAGTTCAACTTATACAATTTCATTAAAGAACAAAACAAGCTTGCTATAAATTGCATATGAAGCAGAGAACTATGGAGAATATACACCTGATTAGAATACTCAATGATATGATACATAGAGTCATGATTTCTTGCCCTGATTAGAATACTCAATGATATATGATAAAAAGAATCATTATTCTTGATTATAATTTTAAAATGAAGGTTATTATGTGTTAGGGTTGTAAATGTCAGTGTGCTCTCAGTTTGACTTAAACATGAAAGTTGTAACATGCATGAAAAAAAGAAACACTGAAAACTCTGATAAAACAATCCTGCTAATGTCATGAAGAATAAATGGTGGGTTAAGGCTATTGAATAAATACATTAATAATAATTGGTAGTGCTTCTGATTAGGTCTAATTACTTGTGAGAATAATGAATTAAAAAAAACACCATTATTGTCTAAATGATAATAGTAAATAATTATTTGAAAATAGTAAAAAGTATGAATTAAAGAATAAAAGAAACAGATTTACATTACCTCTGCTGTAGCCTATAATTGGCAAGATGAAAGAATTAAAGGTTTGGAAGGAGTATGTTTAGAGAAATATCATCATTCTATTGTACATACAAGAATCATTACAGTTCTAATGAAATGATCTGCTCAGAGGCGGCTCTAATAATGACATTGCTTTGTGCAAGTCAGTTGATAGTACAATGATGAAGGTAACTCTTCCTTTATATGTAGTAGAATGGCTAATATCAGCTCAACGAAAGTACTTAACACAATTTTTGAAATACATATTCCTTCTATCAAGATTCACATTCAAACGTTTTCATTCTGAAAAACTTTTTGACTGTAAAAAGCTCATTAGTTTATAAGAAAATACAAACTGTAGTTGATTCTTTGTGATCCAGCATAGATATCATAATGCTAGACAAGAGTTTAGTAGTCGGTTTTGTTGTGTAGCACTCTAAATAGCAACATGACATTCTCATTCGTGTATAAAATGATTTGATACTATATTCAACAAATGTACTTACTATTGATACCAGACACATCCAAAAAATGTTATACCATGTAGAAACCAACTCAACAAACCTTGGAAGAGGTCATCAGTGAATGAATGATGGGATTAACTCAAGAGACCCAAGGCCCAGTCTAATATAAGGTCAGCCTTTGCTCATTTAAGAGTATCCATTCAAATGAGAAGGAATTAGGCAACATTGTGTTTTCTTGTCTCTTCAAAATGAATGCCATGCCACTGACAGGATACTAAATGTTTATTCTGTCATGCCAATCAATTCTAAAGTAGTGCATACTTATTGAACCTTATCGTTAACATGTGTTCTAGTGAATTTCAGTCAAACAAATCAGATTAGCATCAACACAAAATGTTGTTATAACAAATTCAAACATCTATCTACACAACCAAAGTGTTAGATTATTTTGTTGGATAAACAAGACAAGTTGCTAATCTACGAATTAAAGAAAAATTGTGTTAGTCCTTTACAAGAAAACAAATAATTTGAATTCAATAGAAACAAAATGTCAATGAAGTAGAGGCTTAACTCAAAGTTTACAAAAGAACAATTTACTTAAGATTATTGTTAACTTAAATTACTCAAAATTAAATGTCAAATCAATAATCCCACACAAAGAAAAATAATGCTGAATTCAATCATTTTATTTTGCTTTAAAACTTTCTTGTCAATAGTATAACTAGTATTTCAGACCTAGTGATATTGATGTAACAATTTTCATTGATTAAAATAGATGAAATAAAACAAAACATTAAATTGGAACAAAAGAAAATGATCAAAAGCTTTACATAATTGAAGGCTTCATTGGACGCCAGGTTTAGGGCAGAAGAAAGTAATTTCTTAAGTCTTCTATTTTTCCTCAAGGATTTGCCTACCTAAATACATATGCAGAGTTTAGGTCACAATTGGCATTAGTGAGTTTCAGCACCCAATTTTTCAATATTTTTAATACACTTCATAAAGTCACCAAATAGACTTGCAATTAAAAATAAAGTCAACAGAGATCAAAATGTAAAGGTGGATCATAACAAAATATTGACCTAAGTATCTAATACACAAATGAACCACAGTATTATAGACCTAGGAGAAAGAACAAATCCAATTACTTACTGAACCAAAGCGATGCAAACAAAGGTACGCCTCAGTGGACGGGTTCATTCCAATCTGTTCTAGCTTCCAGTTCATCACCTGCTCAACATACAGTTAATGTTTAAACAAATCAGTAACATTAAATAGGATCTAATAAGGTTTTAAAATGAATAGAATTAATACAATTATTTTTAGTTAAGTTAAAAGTGATAACAACTGTGGAGAAAATTTCAAAAATGCTAGTCTTATACTCTTCTCTATATAGTGTACCTTATCTTTCAGAGATTCCATGACTCCTGCAGTTGTGCCAGTACAGTGTATAAGTACACAGCCAAGGACACGGTCTGGCTGGGCCATCTAGAACAAACATTTCATAGGACAGTTGTTGTTTTTAAATATACAAATACATATTATACACAGCAAGACATCAAAGGTTAAACTATTTATTACAACTCTGTTTTGAAGACAAAATAATACAGTGCATTTGCTGCTAATCTAGCAAAAAGAAAAAATACTTCAATATCTAACTCAAAACAAGTCAAATATAAAAAAAAATAATTAAAAAAAAAAATAAAGCTTATATTGAAAGGAAACTCTGATGTTTTTTTTTACATTTTTTAATATAATACGTGTTTTGATTTACAGAAAATGAATATATTATTCTTTTTTTTTAAATTTGCAATAATAACTTAGTAATTGATGTTTTTCTGACGTAATTTTCCTATGCATCCAAAATGATCAGATTTTCACCGGGTTTCTATGTGACATCACACTAACCTATTAATTTAATTTATTGATTTATTGTATAAGAGAGACCATACAGTAAAGTTTACAATCTCATAAAAGAAATATATCTTCATCTATGCAGTTAGGTCTAGATCTTATAACAAAGAAAAAATGTGTGTTGAAAGTAGATTTACTTGCATGACTAACTACGGTAGTGTGTATTTTCTCACATGACCACTCAACACACACAAACACTATCGCTTGGTTGTCTTGTCATGACCGACTACATGTAGTCTAAACTAGCCTTACACTGACCGTTTGTTAGAATCAATAAGACACAATCTAGTTACTTTTTAGGACAGGGAGGGGCTTTTTCTTGAGTTGGTTATCCTAATGCTTATAGATCTATGTATACATGTATATATATAACTGTACCATAGCTCTGGACTAAGCCTAACAGCTACTGTAAGAATGAAGCGATACGATTGGTTAAATCTAGTTTCTCTTTCAGTATTGTTGAGGGAAGTGATGTTTGACTGAGCTAAAAAAAACAAAATCTTAAAGAACCCCGTTTTTTTTAGATGTCAAGAATTGAATAATTTATGAAATATCAAATGTTTCTAAGCATTTAAATACAAAACGGTAAAATGTTTACTATTACAACTTTTTACGCAGAATTTAAATATGTCAATAACTCAAATTTGAAAAACCATCGGAGTTTCCTTTAAGTGTAATTAACTTTTAATAAATCTAGACCAGCAGCAAAAGGGGCAATAGGGAAGCAGTGGGCTTGGTGCTAGGAAGGTGCTCTAAGGGGACACAGAAATGAAAGTGAAGTTGCTTTGAAATAAAAGGAAAAAAATAGAAAAACATCTTCAACATTTTCTTCAAAGCTGGCACCAGTAAAGTAATAATCATTTTATATTTGGAATTCGGACATTGCTTTTTTTCTATAAATGTCTATTTTTGCTTATAGCTCTTACGTGTCTATAATAGTTTGATAAACAAACAAGGTAATAAGCTATTAAAATTACAGTTTATTTTATCGACAATACATAGTAAAACAAGAAATAAGTAAATATTTTAATATGTAAATGCTATTTTTCAAAAATTTTTAAGCTAGCATTCAAATACAAGAACGTAATGTTTACTTAAAGTGAAAACACTGACAATGTCGGAAGAGCAAAAAACTTGCCAGTATGCAGTAAATTATCTTCCTGTGGGTTTTATTGAATTGCCACAAGATAAACATACTCCAATGTGTCTACTTTGCATGAAAACAATTACAAACGAGGCAATGAAACCAAGTTGTTTTTGGAACATATAAATAGCAAGCATCCTGACAATAAGGACAAGTGCTTAAGAATCTTCATGAGCAATTAATTTTCAACAATTCAAACAATATAAAACAACAACAGCAAAGCAGAAAATGGTTTAATGACCTCTTACAAAATTGCAGAGCTAAGTGAAAAAAAATCAAAAGTCTCATAATGTTGGAGAAAAAATTGATCATCCCAGTTTTAAGAGAAGTCATTTCCACAATGATGCATTAAGATCCCAATAAGGTTTTGAAAGTATTACCAATAAGTGACTCTTTGATTGAAAGTTAGATTGATAAAATGGCCAGTTATGTAAAGCAACAACTTCAAAATAGAAAATGTTCATTACAAATAGATGAGTCAACATTGATTGATAATTCTTCAAGTTACTAGGTAATGTACGATATTCTGATGATGTTAATGATGAGCTTATTTTTTCTGAAAAACATATTTGTGATACAAAAAAGGAGTCTATTCTTACTTTAGCAACGACATTTTTTGAAAATAATGAAATACCTTTACAAAATTTAGTAGTTTGTGCAAGTGATGGAGCACCATCAATGGTTGGACGCCACAAAGATGTTATAAGTTATATGAAAAAAAAAGAAAATCCTGAAATGTTTATAATTCACTGTGTGATTCACAGGTAACATCTTGTAGCTAAATTAGCCCACAACTTCATTCATCTTTAAATCTCACTATGAAACATTTCAAGAAATGAATTTTACTATCTCACAGAACTCGCTTTTATGACAAATGAACAACTGTCTGAGGACATTGATGTCTATGTTACTCACCTAAAAAGGCTCAAGGAAGAAATGACAACTCACTTCCAGGAAGTCATAAATACTTAAATGAAACATGGATGGCTTAAAAAGGGGTGCGTAGAAACATCTATAACCGATGTTCAAGTTTGATTTGCAAGAAATGCTAGAGTTACAAAATGATATCTTCAGTAAAATGAATTTTAACAGTAGAGACACAGAAGAGATGTGGTAAGGGTGAAATGTTCCCAAAACTGGAATTATTATTTTTAGCTTTTCCTGTAAACATAATGAGTGAATAAAAAATTAGACTGGATGTAGCCACTACAGGAGACTTTCGCCTTGCTTTGACTAATTTAAAGTGTGATATTGCTAAAATTGTTAAACTGCATGAGGCACAAGGTTCCCATTAGTTCATTTTGTAATGAATTTTTTCTTATTTAAATATGAAACTAAATTTAAAATTAAAAAAAAAGTTATGTTTAATAATTTAACAAGGGAACAAGTAAGTAATTTTAACAAATGTGAAAGATAAATAGGGTCATTGTTGTGTCCAATATATGTAAGCTATTTTACATGTTTTTTTAGCGGCCCCTGTAAGGGGAAAAAGCCGCTATTAGGTTTGTGCAAAATGTCCGTCTGTCACACTCAGATCTCGAAAACTAGAAGAGATATGAAAAATATTATTTCATCATTAAATGCGGCTTCAAAAGTTTAGGTGCAAAGGCTACTTTTGGTTTTCTAAAAGCAAACCGTTTAATTTATAAAATTAATTATGCAAGCGATTTTTTCATAAAAATACACCAATTCTAAAACAATTACGTAAATGTAAATGTAAGGGAGGCAATGTTACAATATGCTAACAAGAATGGACAATTTTTGTGTATTTTCAGTGTCACTAAGTAAAATATATTAAAAAAATGTACAGGAAATGTTTACAACAAATATCAATAATAGTTAAAGATGTTTTTTCTGGTCAACTAGCTGCTAAAATTAAAAGAAAACATTTCTGTTTGATTATAAAGGCTAATAATGCATTTTGTATGTAAATATCACACACATTTTTTTTAATGGACTTTTTATGCAGCGATTTTCGTGCAGTAGCGTAACGTCGCTACATGATCAGGTACTAAACCAATTCCTTAAACTTTTTAAAAAAATCAGATTTTATTTATTTTTTGTTTAGTGCCCCCATCCAAATAAAAGAAGATTATTTTTGTGCGTTTTGTCTGTTGGTCGGTCTGTCCGTCACGATTAGATTAAAAAAACTAGAACTCTAAAAGCTATTGAAAATCTGATTTACACTTTAATGTTCCTCCCGTAACATCTCAATTGTTTTAAGTATCTAAAAATTGATTGTTCCGGATTTTTGTGTGCAAAACTAATCAACCCCAACAAATGTTTGTTTGCTCTTCTAATTTATATTACATTCAATTTCCATGCTTAAACGTTGCAAAAACACATTATCAATAATATGTTGTTCCGTTTTTTATGTAAATAGCATATTAATGCTAAATCGAAATCTCTATACTGACTTATATTTCATTAAGTGTAAAAATGTTCCGGATATTGTTTTATAAAACATGAATTATGCCTAATAATTGTTTGAAATCACATAATTTACTAATTTTACACTTATATTATTTGACAATGCGTCACTATAATTTGGTTATTAATATCAAATTTTTCTGTATTTTCATCTTTAAAAATTTTTTAAAAATATCGACAATAGGTTGTTCAGGGCTCTAATAAAAAGTAATTTACTAGAATTGATTACTGAAAATTACTTTTTAGACATTTAATTTTCTTGCTAAAACATAACATAAAAGTTTTGTAATCGATAAAGAAAGTTCCGGATTTTGTTTCTTACAAATCGTCCCCAAAAATTTCCGAATTTATTTAAAAATCTACTAACGCCAAATAATTGTTTGAAATCCCTCTTCTAATTAATAAACAAATAATCTCATTTACGAAATAATGTTTTTACGGATTTTTATGAAAAATATTTTAACTCACTACTCTCTTACAGTACATTTAACTTTCTACCTAAAACACGTAAAAATCTAATTATCGTTAATATTATGTTCCGATTTTTAAGGAAAACAGAATCCAAACACCAAAGTAAGGTATGAAATTCTCTCCACATGGCTGTAGTACATCTAATTTTTAAACGAGACCATCCAAAAAATTTAATTAACGGTATTACATTTATCTGAAATTCTCTTTTTCTTTTACTATTTAAACAAACATCCGGAACAATCTATTATATAAACTTTTCAATTGGGTTCATACCTAAAAATTATTGCGATGTTTTGAAACGTAAAATAAAGTTAATCAATTTTTAATAACTTTTAGTTGTTCTTTTTTTATATCAAGATGACAGACAGACCGACTGACAGACAAAACGCAAAAACAATGCGGCTTTGATCCTTTTTAAATAAATTCTATTAGAACTCAGTGCACCAATGTCTATGAACCCTTGTTAAATATCTCGTGTAAATAAAGACATTTTTTTTATGGTACCGGTACTAGCCTATTGTGAGGTAATGGAATTTTTTTCTTTGACGTCATATGAATGGACTCTTTAAATGTAGGCTAATGTTAAAAGAACGCACTCGGTGCACCAATGTCTATTAACCCTCAAAAAATTGCTCGTATTGATGAAAACATATTTTAGTCTAACTAAGCTGTGTGACGTAGTGTTTTTTTTTCCTTTGACGTCATATGGAATGAATTCTTTAAATGAAATGCTAAAAGAACGCACTCGGTGCACCAATGGCTATGAACACTCGATAAAAGGCTCGTATTGATGAAGTTGATTTTTATTCTAGATAGGCCGTGTGACGTAGTGTTTTTTTTCCTTTGACGTCCTATGGAATGAATTCTTTAAATGAAATGCTTAAAGAACGCACTCGGTGCACCAATGTCTATGAACACTCGATACATGGCTCTTATTGATGAAGGCGATTTTTAGTCTAGCTAGACCGTGTGACGTAGTGTTTTTTTCCCTCTGACGTTATATGGAATTAATTCTTCAAATGAAATGAAAAAAGAACTCGGTATAGTAATGTTTATTAAGCCTCGTTATGTGACTCGCGTTTAAAAAAGGAATGATATCTTGAATAAGATCTAATCTAGATTTTTTAAAACTAGATCTAGATTTTTATTACAGTATATCTAGATCTGGATTTATATTCTAATTAAAATTATTTTAGAGTCTAGATCTAGAATTTCTAGATCTAGTTTAGACTAAAATAGACTAGATTAAATGTAGAATTTCAATTTCTAAACTTAAAGTGTAAAAAAAAGTGTAGATTTTCATTTCCAAACATTTTGATCAATATTGTAATGTTTTAATATACTAAAACTAATCTACTATTTTTTATTTAATTTAGAGAAGGTTTATCTTTGCCAAAGCAAATTAAAAATAAAAAAAGTTGCTCAATTATTTAACAATGGCTCAAGACTCCTTGATTGAAGGCAAACATGCTAGCAATTGAGCTAGACAAGTGCTTATGAAAATAGTTTTATAGTTATCTATTGTTAATTTCACATTTTTCGGGACTACCTAATTCTCAACACAAGGCTTAATATCTCTATATAAAACAAAATTAATTAATTACGACTAATTGATAAAATAATCGTTAATTTTTTGTTGATTCATGTCTTAATATCAGGTGACCGAGCCTCGCTCGGATGAATAATTTGTTAAGGAAGGATATATACCCGAAGTCATTTTGAGAATATTTTTGTACCAGGTGGCCGAACCTCGCTCTGTTAAATAATTTTGGAAGCTTATATACCCGAAATCATTTTGGGAATATTCTTGTAATTACGAAAATGAACGATCGGATAAAGACTACTAATCTGAAGAGTTGTTTTAGTGTTCTGTTAGTTCTAATTGTAGGCCTAATTGTACATGTCGATTAAATTTAAAGTCTTTTTAGTCCTCCTACAGTCTAGACAAACTACAGCTCACGTCCGTCTTATAGTTTTACTATCCATCTTTTGCGTAAAACTATTGTAGGCTTACTATTATTGGCTTGGAAGAAAGTCTTTGCAATGTAACTTCTCTACGTTATAGGGTAAAACATGCACTTAGTGACAAAGTAAAATGGCGCATTTTTTCTTATTAGACTTAAATCATGGCATTAGTTTTCTAAAGAAACGTTTCCGTGGGGCACCTCTGTTACGCCAAACAATATGCTCGTTACCCATACGGGATACGTGCCCTGCCCAGCCTGACTGTCGGACTATAGGAAGTTCATACCGGCTTTTACCATCCATCCATCCTAGTGGTGCTATGGCCTGCTTTTACACATCCATCCATTCAGATCTCTCCTGGCCCTAACTCCAAGCTTTTTACCGAAGTTTATAGTTAAATCAAAAGAGGCTGCAGTGTACGCAAACTCGTTGACCGCTAGATGGATATCATGTTTAGTGTGAGCAAGTAAGGCGTAAAGAAGCTGTGTTATGACCATTTCCTTTGTTTTGGTACAGGAGAGGTAGACACTGAAGCATGAACACATGGTAATAATTCACCAGCAAAATAATAATAATAATAAGGCTTGTCTTAGAGTCAGAAAATTAATGAGGATTGCAGCTATGACCTACATATCTTGCCACATCCAGGGCAAGCATAACCATTGTCCGCGGTGCTCGATTAAGATTTTCTTTTAGCGTCTGCGTCTGTCCTCGGCAGCAAATTTTCTTTTGGTCTCAAATGTGTATCCGCGGCCTTTGTATAGAGGGAATTCTTTAAGTCCGACAATTACGCTGGACAGAGCAGTATCCTGTATGGGAGACGAATCTCAGACGAACGCATGCCAAAGGCAGTCTTTTTTGGTGAGCTAAAAAGTGGTTGACGTAACACCGAAACCCTTAAAAGACCAGCTTATGGCGCAAACTTGACTTAGCTGACATAGAAGAGAGCACCTGATTGCATGGGGCCTCAGGACGAGACAGCTGGAGGTCACCAGCAAAATAAACAACAAAGTAAAAGGTATCTACACCGCTCTACACAATTAAAGTGTAAACAACTTATTAAGCACTTAAAACACAATAACTAATCATATATCGGCACATTTAATTTCATTACTTTTCTTTCATAGTTCTATAATAAATCAATCTACAGTAAGATGGTGCGCAAATGTTTAATTAGGTCTATTGATCCTTTAGAACTCGTTATTGTTTGCAAAGAAATATTTTAGTATACTGCGGTAAGCCTAGTGACGTAAGCAGCGTTTTTCCCATTTACGTCATGGAAATTTTTCATTCATAAAACATTCTAGCCAAAATTAATTTTTCGATAATGAGGCATTTTCAAACCGATATAACGGTCGACCTCGAGTTTTCCCGATGTGGCCAATGAGTTGAGAATTTTTTTCTCACTAATATGCACATACCTTGAAATTTTAAAGAAAATCGTTAGAGCCGTTTTTGAAATAAAATTTATATATATATATATAAATATATATACATACATACAAGAATTGCTCGCTTAAGAGTATAGGATTAGGCACAATGAATTCAACAGAGTTGATATGCTTTGCAAAAATACCATACTCTATGTTTACTGAAATGAAATTTAGTGCAAAACTACTAGAAACACTACAATGTGTTTAGTGCACATATCCACAAAATCTAGAAACAGCACAAAACACTACAATTTAGTGATCAAAACTATGCACTACAATATGACACTTACAGCAAATCTAGCTATAATGTTAGCCCCAGCTCCTTCTCCCACACATATGACTTGCTTGACACTGTTCAATTCACAAAGAAGTCATTAGGTAACATTTTAGAGCATTCATTTTTTTACATTTATTGCAATAGTCATTCAAACCAATGAGTATCATGTTTAATTTCAATAAAAAAAAAAATTACTCTAGTTGGTCAAGCACACAAACCAAATCCTCGCCAAGACTTTGCATACTGGGAAATGTATAACTGAAAAAGATGAAGCAATAAAATAGAGTTGATCTTGAACTAGTCATACAATGAGGAGGATGAAAACATTACAGAGTCAGTCTAGTAGCAAGTTTAACAGTTGAAAGGTTTATAACTAAATGCCAAGTTAAATAGGAGAATAACTGAACAAAATGTAAGAGGCTATCAAGACTTACTCAGCTGGAAGATCAGGTGCTTCATCCTCTTGGCCTGGAATATCCACATGTATAAATGCACCACGCCTGTTGATCTCTTCCATTGAAGGATGGGCCAAAAAGTTTGTCCACATTGAGTCTAAAAAGATACAATCAGCATGTTCAATTTTTAGCTGCCTCTCATAAATGACTTTTTTTCTTTTTTTTTAATGAGAAGTATTCACCTTTAACCAATTACAAAAAAAAAAAGAACAGAAAGTAATTATCTATTTACCTTTAATTTGATACCAAATATGTTAATAAAGCATCACTGGTAATTATATTAAAAAATTTTGTTATAGCCATGTTCAGAACAGTCAAGCAGTCAAAGAGTTAATAAATAACACTAAATTCTTCCTATTATATTTTGTTTTAAAAATATGTAATCTTACTGTAAACAAAACAAATGTTTTGGAATTTTGGAAATTATTAGTAGCTATTATACCAGAAAACATATAGCCGGGTATCTAAGTGTGTAATTTTGAAAGACACAGGCCAGCAAACTGTGAGCAAGACAGCCCTTCAGGAAGATGCTAGTGTGAACACTCTACGTGCAGATTGCCCATAAAACAAACATGTGATCAACTAGAAAGGACTGGTGCAAAGTCCATAGCGTTTCCATAGTTTTTGTAAGCTTTCTTTGTAAAGAAAGTAAAACAAGAGAGACCAAGACAACCATAGGGTTCAGTACAACACAGCGGTTATACAGTCAGGGTTTTGTGCTGCCAATTGCACAGTATTTGGTTGCTAATTTGTTGTTACACTCAATAAAGTATGATGCTACTGGAACCCAAGTTGTCTAATTCTTGAGTTACATATGTCATGTTGTCTAGTGTTAGAAGAGAGACATGTAGAAAGCTCTAGCAATATCATGAAATTGGATTTTCAATAGATTATAGTTTTAACAGATGTCGGTACAGACAGACCACACAAAACAACTAAAAATTAATGTAAACAATTTTAAACCCAAATCTTATTGCTTTGAAATTTGAATCTAAAAGATTGAAAGAATAAGTCAGAAATAAAAAATGTTAGCTGTCTGAGTACTTACGGTTGCATCCTAGATCATGAACTGTTAAAATAATAAACTGACTGTGCTTCAAGTCTCCCTGAAATGTTAGTGAACCAGATTACAAAACATAAGCAGCAATGTAAGATTGTAAGTCACTGTGATATTAATTCAGAACTTAGTATGTGCTATAAATATGAATGCCTAATTTTGCTAATCAACAGGATATGTTTTATATTTCTATTTCTAGCATATTTCACATGTAAGTAGTACAAAAGATGTGGCCATAGAGTTTAAGGTTGTAAGGGTTTGCTTCAGGGTACTGTACCGTTTGATCGTCTTAAGAGCTGAGCTGAAGGCTCTTCGAGCTCTAAGTTTGAAAAAAAACCTGTTTGAGCTTCAAACAGTAAAAAAAAAAACCTGTGTGAACACAGTTCTGTCTGGGAGAGACTCGAGTCAATGCCTATGTAAAGCATTGCTGTTTCTGATGCCTTTGGCCCCGGATGCATGCTTGGCTGAACATGGCCAAAGGCGGAGGGCACGGGAGCCTCCGCCATTTTCCTTCGTTATACCAAGCTAACCGTGGGGGACTCGCCATTTAATGTAATGGTCCCTTGAGGAACGGCGCATGGATTATCGACTGGACCATAAGGGCTCTCTTTCAACTCCGTTTCTGTGCAATGGGTCGACTCTCGCCTACCCGTGGTCACCCACACGGGAGTTTTGTTTTGCTACCCGTTTAGCCTAACCACTTCCTCTGTTGGCCGTTTCCACGAGCATCACGATGAGGCAGAGTAGCTCGCTCACGGGGTACTGTACCAGGAAAAAGAAACAGACAGATAAAGTGATAGGAAGAAGAAAAAAAGGAATGAAATTCTATCCAAGGCAAAATACAGAGAGAGATAAAGAAAGATGGTCAACAGATCTTGTGTGGTGCCCCAACAGACTAACAGATAGGTGAAGAAGTAAGAAAGAAAGCCTTGGTACAACAGAAACACATTTAGACACAACCAGAAAGAGTTTACACAAAGGAAAATGCTGATAATTACCTGCCCTCAAGGACACCTTGTTGACAATAGGCTATAGATCTATTCATCCAGCTAATGTGTGATATCTAAGAAAGCTAAAAGTAGCACAAAACTCTAAACCTGTCTAATTCCTCCTCTTTAGACAATTCAAATCTAGAAAAAGAAATTCTTCCACAGACTATATACTATATGTAAAGAGGAAAATGTAATGGGTCAGTTGTACATTTCTGTTCGATTTCACCAGTCTCACAGTGGACATATTTATTCAGGTGTCACTTATTCAGAAATAAATAACAAATCAAGTTAGCGTAATTTAATTCTTCTAAATCCCCCACCCCATTTTCGCGAGCGGAATCTGTAACAACATAGACTAAAACTTTTTTTTTCATATCTTTTCTGCTACCATAATTTTCGTAACTTTCTTATGTCATAGTGGTTATGTTTCCCCAGAATGTTGTACACACTCCTTATGTGCAAAAAACAAAGTCATTGACATTTTACTAAACTTGAAGATGGTATTAATAAATGTAATGGATGATCAGGTCCATTCCAGTGACTGTGCTATATGTACTTGAAATCTGATTGCAAGAAGACACTGGATGGAGGAGGAATCTAACTTTTTCAAATATACAAAACACTTTATTATCTAATCCAACTAGCTTTGTTCATTTTAGGTGGGAAGCCATTGATAACAGCTTGAGAAACACTGCTTTAGAGTGTTGAGTCTCTAGATCCAGATCTAGAATCATCATGACATGAAAATCACCAGCGTCACATGGTTTTGGTGTGACATTCTGGACTTAAGTAAATAGGTAATAGAGCCTGGTGAGAAGTAGGCAATAGAGCCTGGCGAGAAGTAGGCAATAGAGCCTGGCGAGAAGTAAGTAGGTAATAGAGCCTGGTGAGAAGTAAGTAGGTAATAGAGCCTGGTGAGAAGTAAGTAGGTAATAGAGCCTGGTGAGAAGTAAGTAGGTAATAGAGCCTGGTGAGAAGTAAGTAGGTAATAGAGCCTGGTGAGAAGTAAGTAGGTAATAGAGCCTGGTGAGAAGTAAGTAGGTAATAGAGCCTGGCGAGAAGTAAGTAGGTAATAGAGCCTGGCGAGAAGTAAGTAGGTAATAGAGCCTGGTGAGAAGTAGGCAATAGAGCCTGGCGAGAAGTAAGTAGGCAGAAGAGCCTGGCAAGAAGTAAGTAGGTAGTAGAGCCTGGCGAGAAGTAAGTAGGTAATAGAGCCTGGTGAGAAGTAAGTAGGCAATAGAGCCTGGCAAGAAGTAATTAGGCAGTAAAGCCTGGCAAGAAGTAAGTAGGTAGTAGAGCCTGGCGAGAAGTAAGTAGGTAATAGAGCCTGGTGAGAAGTAAGTAGGTAATAGAGCCTGGTGAGAAGTAAGTAGGTAATAGAGCCTGGTGAGAAGTAAGAAGGTAATAGAGCCTGGTGAGAAGTAAGTAGGTAATAGAGCCTGGTGAGAAGTAAGTAGGTAATAGAGCCTGGTGAGAAGTAAGTAGGTAATAGAGCCTGGTGAGAAGTAAGTAGGTAATAGAGCCTGGCGAGAAGTAAGTAGGTAATAGAGCCTGGTGAGAAGTAAGTAGGTAATAGAGCCTGGTGAGAAGTAAGTAGGTAATAGAGCCTGGCGAGAAGTAAGTAGGTAATAGAGCCTGGTGAGAAGTAAGTAGGTAATAGAGCCTGGTGAGAAGTAAGTAGGTAATAGAGCCTGGCGAGAAGTAAGTAGGTAATAGAGCCTGGTGAGAAGTAAGTAGGTAATAGAGCCTGGTGAGAAGTAAGTAGGTAATAGAGCCTGGTGAGAAGTAAGAAGGTAATAGAGCCTGGTGAGAAGTAAGAAGGTAATAGAGCCTGGTGAGAAGTAAGTAGGTAATAGAGCCTGGTGAGAAGTAAGAAGGTAATAGAGCCTGGTGAGAAGTAAGTAGGTAATAGAGCCTGGTGAGAAGTAAGTAGGTAATAGAGCCTGGTGAGAAGTAAGTAGGTAATAGAGCCTGGTGAGAAGTAAGTAGGTAATAGAGCCTGGTGAGAAGTAAGTAGGTAATAGAGCCTGGTGAGAAGTAAGTAGGTAATAGAGCCTGGTGAGATAATAGAGCCTGGTGGGAAGTAAGTAGATAATAGAGCCTGGTGAGAAGTAAGTAGGTAATAGAGCCTGGTGAGAAGTAAGTAGGTAATAGAGCCTGGTGAGATAATAGATCCTGGTGAGAAGTAAGTAGGTAATAGAGCCTGGTGAGAAGTAAGTAGGTAATAGAGCCTGGTGAGAAGTAAGTAGGTAATAGAGCCTGGTGAGAAGTAAGTAGGTAATAGAGCCTGGTGAGAAGTAAGTAGGTAATAGAGCCTGGTGAGAAGTAAGTAGGTAATAGAGCCTGGTGAGATAATAGAGCCTGGTGAGAAGTAAGTAGGTAATAAAGCCTGGCAAGAAGTAAGTAGGTAATAAAGCCTGGTGAGAAGTAAGTAGGTAATAGAGCCTGGTGAGAAGTAAGTAGGTAATAGAGCCTGGTGAGAAGTAAGTAGGTAATAGAGCCTGGTGAGATAATAGAGCCTGGTGAGAAGTAAGTAGGTAATAGAGCCTGGTGAGATAATAGAGCCTGGTGAGAAGTAAGTAGGTAATAGAGCCTGGTGAGATAATAGAGCCTGGTGAGAAGTAAGTAGGTAATAGAGCCTGGTGAGATAATAGAGCCTGGTGAGAAGTAAGTAGGTAATAGAGCCTGGTGAGAAGTAAGTAGGTAATAGAGCCTGGTGAGATAATAGAGCCTGGTGAGAAGTAAGTAGATAATAGAGCCTGGTGAGAAGTAAGTAGGTAATAGAGCCTGGTGAGAAGTAAGTAGGTAATAGAGCCTGGTGAGATAATAGAGCCTGGTGAGAAGTAAGTAGGTAATAGAGCCTGGTGAGATAATAGAGCCTGGTGAGAAGTAAGTAGGTAATAGAGCCTGGTGAGATAATAGAGCCTGGTGAGAAGTAAGTAGGTAATAGAGCCTGGTGAGAAGTAAGTAGGTAATAGAGCCTGGTGAGATAATAGAGCCTGGTGAGAAGTAAGTAGGTAATAGAGCCTGGTGAGAAGTAAGTAGGTAATAGAGCCTGGTGAGAAGTAAGTAGGTAATAGAGGCTGGTGAGAAGTAAGTAGGTAATAGAGCCTGGTGAGAAGTAAGTAGGTAATAGAGCCTGGTGAGAAGTAAGTAGGTAATAGAGCCTGGTGAGAAGTAAGTAGGTAATAAAGCCTGGCAAGAAGTAAGTAGGTAATAAAGCCTGGTGAGAAGTAAGTAGGTAATAGAGCCTGGTGAGAAGTAAGTAGGTAATAGAGCCTGGTGAGAAGTAAGTAGGTAATAGAGCCTGGTGAGAAGTAAGTAGGTAATAGAGCCTGGTGAGAAGTAAGTAGGTAATAGAGCCTGGTGAGAAGTAAGTAGGTAATAGAGCCTGGTGAGAAGTAAGTAGGTAATAGAGCCTGGTGAGAAGTAAGTAGGTAATAGAGCCTGGCGAGAAGTAAGTAGGTAATAGAGCCTGGTGAGAAGTAAGTAGGTAATAGAGCCTGGTGAGAAGTAAGTAGGTAATAGCGCCTGGTGAGAAGTAAGTAGGTAATAGAGCCTGGTGAGAAGTAAGTAGGTAATAGAGCCTGGTGAGATAATAGAGCCTGGTGAGAAGTAAGTAGGTAATAAAGCCTGGCAAGAAGTAAGTAGATAATAGAGCCTGGTGAGAAGTAAGTAGGTAATAGAGCCTGGTGAGAAGTAAGTAGGTAATAGAGCCTGGTGAGATAATAGAGCCTGGTGAGAAGTAAGTAGGTAATAAAGCCTGGTGAGAAGTAAGTAGGTAATAAAGCCTGGCAAGAAGTAAGTAGGTAATAGAGCCTGGTGAGAAGTAAGTAGGTAATAGAGCCTGGTGAGAAGTAAGTAGGTAATAGAGCCTGGTGAGAAGTAAGTAGGTAATAGAGCCTGGTGAGAAGTAAGTAGGTAATAGAGCCTGGCGAGAAGTAAGTAGGTAATAGAGCCTGGTGAGAAGTAAGTAGGTAATAGAGCCTGGTGGGAAGTAAGTAGGTAATAGAGCCTGGTGAGAAGTAAGTAGGTAATAGAGCCTGGTGAGATAATAGAGCCTGGTGAGAAGTAAGTAGATAATAAAGCCTGGTGAGAAGTAAGTAGGTAATAAAGCCTGGCAAGAAGTAAGTAGGTAATAGAGCCTGGTGAGAAGTAAGTAGGTAATAGAGCCTGGTGAGAAGTAAGTAGGTAATAGAGCCTGGTGAGAAGTAAGTAGGTAATAGAGCCTGGTGAGAAGTAAGTAGGTAATAGAGCCTGGTGAGAAGTAAGTAGGTAATAGAGCCTGGTGAGAAGTAAGTAGGTAATAGAGCCTGGTGGGAAGTAAGTAGGTATTCGAACGCGTCCCCCAAGTCAGCCAGGTTAAATTCTAAGAAACGCCTACTCTGTCTAGCATCGTCTCGCATATTAATGAACAAGGAGAAAGAGTTTTCCCCTTAACTATTCAAATCCTAACGTAGACGCACACACAATGGACTTTACGCATTGTTCCCACGTCTAAACAATGTCAAATCAATGGGATTTGGTCAAACAGAATCAAATAGTTACGCCAAGATGAGATGAAACAAAGAGATGACGTTGACAATATACACATACCTTCCCCTTACCCCCCCCCCCCCCGGTATTAGCGCGACAAGCTTATCTCTGTTAGGGAAACGAATCCAGCATTTCATTTAGTCAGTACATTGAAAGTCTACACATTTTAAACTAATTGAAATTTTCGTGAAACGACTATGTTAATTCGACACGATTCTAAGCAAAGATCTACAATTTAAATCATAGCATTGAACACGGCGTAATAGATTATACAAGAGACAAGTATATAGCCAGCCTGCTAACTGTAATCTAGATTATCTATTAACTACTTCACTGTTATATTGTGCTAACTACATCGATAAATCTTTCAACTTATCCGACTTTTATATAGTGTTTATCTATCAACTTATCTGACTTATATAGTGTTTATCAACTTGTCAGACTGTTATATAGTGTTTATCAACTTATCTGACTGTTATATAGTGTTTACCTATCAACTTATCTGACTGTTATATAGTGTTTATCAACTTGTTAGACTGCTATATAGTGTTTATCAACTTATCTGACAGTTGTATAGTGTTTATCAATCAACTTATCTGAATGTTCTATAGTGTTTATCTATCAACTTATCAGACTGTTTTATAGTGTTTATCTATCAACTTATCAGACTGCTCTATAGTGTTTATCTATCAACTTATCAGACTGTTCTATAGTGTTTATCAACTTATCAGACTGTTCTATAGTGTTTATCAACTTATCAGACTGTTCTATAGTGTTTATCTATCAACTTATCAGACTGTTCTATAGTGTTTATCAACTTATCAGACTGTTCTATAGTGTTTATCAACTTATCAGACTGTTGTATAGTGTTTATCTATCTACTTATCTGAATGTTCTATAGTGTTTATCTATCAACTTATCAGACTGTTCTATAGTGTTTATCAACTTATCAGACTGTTCTATAGTGTTTATCTATCAACTTATCTGAATGTTCTATAGTGTTTATCTATCAACTTATCTGACAGTTGTATAGTGTTTATCTATCAACTTATCTGAATGTTATATAGTGTTTATCTATCAACTTATCTGACTGTTATATAGTGTTTATCAACTTGTTAGACTGCTATATAGTGTTTATCTATCAACTTATCAGACTGTTCTATAGTGTTTATCTATCAACTTATCAGACTGTTCTATAGTGTTTATCTATCAACTTATCAGACTGTTCTATAGTGTTTATCAACTTATCAGACTGTTCTATAGTGTTTATCAACTTATCAGACTGTTCTATAGTGTTTATCTATCAACTTATCAGACTGTTCTATAGTGTTTATCAACTTATCAGACTGTTCTATAGTGTTTATCAACTTATCAGACTGTTCTATAGTGTTTATCAACTTATCAGACTGTTGTATAGTGTTTATCTATCTACTTATCTGAATGTTCTATAGTGTTTATCTATCAACTTATCAGACTGTTCTATAGTGTTTATCAACTTATCAGACTGTTCTATAGTGTTTATCTATCAACTTATCTGACTGTTCTATAGTGTTTATCTATCAACTTATCTGACTGTTCTATAGTGTTTATCTATCAACTTATCAGACTGTTCTATAGTGTTTATCTATCAACTTATCTGACTGTTGTATAGTGTTTATCTATCAACTTATCAGACTTCTATAGTGTTTATCAACTTGTTAGACTGCTATATAGTGTTTATCAACTTGTTAGACTGCTATATAGTGTTTATCTATCAACTTATCTGACTGTTCTATAGTGTTTATCTATCAACTTATCTGACTGTTGTATAGTGTTTATCAACTTATCAGACTGTTCTATAGTGTTTATCTATCAACTTATCAGACTGTTCTATAGTGTTTATCTATCAACTTATCTGACTGTTGTATAGTGTTTATCAACTTATCAGACTGTTCTTTAGTGTTTATCTATCAACTTATCAGACTGTTCTATAGTGTTTATCTATCAACTTATCTGAATGTTGTATAGTGTTTATCAACTTATCAGACTGTTGTATAGTGTTCTCTAAAATGTCCATTTGAATGAAGCGGTCTATGTTTTGGTCTTCTGTCCTGACACAACTAGAGAAACAAAGGAACAAGAATGTCTTTCATTGGCCAAGGGAAAGTAGAGGGGGGGGGGGGGGCTTCCCCAACACTAACTAAACGTAACTTCTCAACACTAAGTCCTACAGTTAGCCATGTACCGGTACTGAGAGAGGATATTACATTGTATGTCAATAAACAGAGTGTTGTGGTAGATACAAACAAAGTTGAGGTAGATATAAACAGAATGTTGAGGTAGATACAAACAGAATGTTGAGGTAGATACAAACAGAATGTTGATGTAGATACAAACAGAATGTTGAGGTACATACAAACAGAATGTTGAGGTAGATACAAACAGAATGTTGAGGTAGATACAAACAGAATGTTGAGGTAGATACAAACAGAATGTTGAGGTAGATATAAACAGAATGTTGATGTAGATACAAACAGAATGTTGAGGTAGATACAAACAGAATTTCGATGTAGATACAAACAGAATGTTGAGGTGGATATAAATAGAATGTTGAGGTAGATACAAACAGAATGTTGAGGTGGATATAAATAGAATGTTGAGGTAGATACAAACAGAATGTTGAGGTGGATACAAACAGAATGTTGAGGTGGATACAAACAGAATGTTGAGGTAGATACAAACAGAATGTTGAGGTAGATACAAACAGAATGTTGAGGTGGATACAAACAGAATGTTGAGGTGGATATAAATAGAATGTTGAGGTAGATACAAACAGAATGCTGAGGTGGATAAGGTTTAAACAGTACATTGTAGTAGGCCACATGAAACACGTTGGCCGGGAGAAGAGAACTCTGCTGCTACTCTATAGTACAGCCACAACTGGGTCATGTTTACCTGGCTCTCTGCCAGCAAATGACCTGTTGCTCAATAAACTGCCAGATGGACTCAAGGCCACACTTAGATTTCCAATCCAATATAGAAGGGAGTGAGATGGGAGGTGGTGAATATACAGCGTGACCTTCACAATTACAAACATATTGGCTACACCGGGTCATGACCTTATTTTAGACGGCCCAGTTACAACGAGGGCTAGAGTTATTCCCCCTTCCCGCTCGTCAACAAGTTTGAATGTCAACAGTTGACTTTCACTGCGCCCCCCTTCCCCTTTCATTGTTTATTGTACACAAGAAGAAAACAACGTCGACGCGTAGACAGCTTAGGTCCTAGAGATACATTCTATTGCATTAAGCAAATTTGTCACAATCTGTATGGTCTAGTGTTTGTATGCAAGACATTCTCGTGACAAAATTTAAACGTAGAATCAAGAGAAGTTTGTAGAGAGCACAATGAAAACTTGTAGAGCGTGAATCCTGTCTTGAAGACAACAGCGTGGTTAAGTTACAACACTAGCGACTAATACGTTGATCTCAAAGAGATTCACTTGTATGGCAAGGGTACGTTGGGGGTAGGAATACATTAAGATACAAAAATAACGCTTCCTATAAAAGTGCATGTCAATACTGCAAATAGGACAGTGCGCAACTGCGCATAGATACCAGTACCACACAATTCGAGTTTCGGCATGGGGACGAAAGTTAGCTATCACTGAGAACAAAGACTAATAGTGTTTATCAACTAATTCAGTGGAACGAAGAAAACATTGCATTCCAAAAGAAGGAATTCCTAGTATCGTATAGATGGCATTAATGATTAGCTTTTGTTGTATTCACCTTGGGATTATCAATTGCTATACGCCAGGGGTCGGCAACCTTTTCAGTCGGAAGAGCCAAAAATTACAATTTACAAAATTTCAACGTTTTCAAAGAGCAACACATTTTTTCTAGCCAACAATATATAGATGTCGAATAAATAAAGTTTTTTGATTTAAAAAAAAAAAGGGAATCTATTTATTCATAAGAAAAAATATCTATGTATTTTTATATAATAGATCTAGTGATTTTCACAACAAATTAGGGTATTATTAGATAATTACTTATTACTTAAGTAAACACATTTAAAAAATATAACATTTACATACAACACTAACTTATACTTCAATAACAAACAATTGAGCAAACAAATTCAGTTGGAATGATGGCTTTGCATGGTTTTAGAAAGTTTGGATACATTTGGCTCATAGCTTGTTTTGTGTTGTTGTTGTTGTTTTTTTTGTTTCAAACACGACTCTAAATTTTCATTTGCTAGTTGGCTTCTTATTATACTTTAAATTATATTCATGCAATAGAACGCTTGCTTCCATGAATATGTCGATCAGAAGATAGTCACCCTTCCAAATTTTTCACATGACTGTAGCAATCTGGAAGACTATTCCATGTGTCGAATATAAGAGCCTCAACTCGCTGCATTTCTTTTAAAACTGTCCACTTTTGTTGCATTACATAAATTTCTAGAATTCCAACTTTTCCAACCTGATTTTCAACTCTGTAAATTGTTCACTCCACAAAGCTTTACTTTTTAAATCGATCAATTGAATTTTTTAGAGATCCAGTATCAATTCCAAATGTGGATTTCATTATTATTTGTGTTGAGAGGATTTGTTATAAATGCTAAAATCGTTTTGTTTGTTTTGAAACTGTGCTGAAGTAACTCGTGTCAAAAGTGACACTGGTTTATCGCAATATTGCTTTACAAATTGAAAAAAAAAAATTGACCACTCTGAATATCTTCTGCAAAAAGAATTTTTCTTCAAAATGAGTTCTTCTATCAAAACATAGGATGGGTTTTCCTTCCCTTGCAGTTTTAGATTCAGCTCATTTAATTTCACTGTTATATCAACCATAAGTTTTTTATTTCAACCATTTGTTGTTCTCTAATTCAGGGTGATTAATGCCTTTTTCATTTAGGAATGTATTTATTTCATTCAAGCATAAAGCAAAACGTTTCAACACTTTACCTTTGGAATGCAATCGCACTTTATAAATGTTTGGACACAAAGTGCTTCTTGGTGTATTATGCAGTGAAATGTAAGAACTTTGTGGTTTATTTTGCACAACGAATCGTAGTAGCCCCTTTATTTTTTCCTGTCATACTTCTGGCTCCATCAGTTGCTATTGAAACGATTTTATTTATATTGATTATATTGTCTTCAACGCATTTTTGCACAACATTAGCTGTATCTTCTCTTCTATTTTGTCAGGATAGCAGTAGCTATCCCTGGGAAGACATATATGTGACAAAAAGGTCAACTAGTGCTGTGTCATTTATGTCACAAGATTCATCTATATCAATTGATATGACAAAAGAAAGTTGAATATCGTCCACCTGCAAATATGTTACATTTCAAGACATTGGAGAGGGGTGCACTGAAAAGCGAGTACAAGTGGCTGAGAGATAGAATCTGTGCTTAATCCTCGTTTATCAAATCAGAACAAGTTTTAAATGTTTTTTTAAAAATAAAATAAATAATATTTGCGTATGGAACTAAAGAGCTGTAACTTAGCTTAACACCAAAGAGCCGCATGTGGCTTGCGAGCCAAAGGTTGACGACCCCTGCTATAGGCAGACTTTTATATTTTGACTTAAAGCATTGGCCTAGAGAAAGCTTTTTCTTGAAAATGTTATGCACAGGTCAAGGTCAAATGTATTTTATTATCAGATAATATGTGACTGGAAAAAAAGACAAAATTAAATAGGCTTTTACTATTTTCATAGATAAGCCTTTAAAAACAATATTAAGATTCTTGAGTTCAAATCAAATTCTTCAAGATATTAACGTTGAATGTTTGCCCTAGATATGTCATCCCTTAAGCAATATAAATGTAGTCTAAGGGTTGCTGTAAGGTTTAGGGGCAGCTGTCTACTTTTGGTAAGACATTGTTTCAGTGTCTCCCTTTGTTTGTCAGCTTGCCAACTCAGCAAGTGCTAAGTTATGGGTTAACAAAATAAACACAACATACAATTTACCTGTCTTTAATAAAACAATAGTTTACATTCATATTGATGTTAGGATGTCAATAAATAAAAATGTATACATATATGTAGAACTCATTACTTCAATGGTACTTACCTGAATATAGATCTTAAACCTGCCAACTCTTGGGGCTGAAATCTCTCTTGGCTGAAAGAGAGAAACAGTTAAACGAATTAAATTAGATCAAAAATTATAATCTTAAACTATTTTTGTAGCACTAACAAATTATATCTCAAATTTTTAGATACATTTGTAACTATAATAAAATGTATCATCCAAGAAGAATGTGTTTCTTGTGTTACAAAATAAACTTTGATAGAAAACAAAGCAAAAGGGGAACTATGTGTAGAATTGCCAATTACAAGAAAAAAAAATGAATATAGTAAATGTAGTTAAGTTAAATTAGTTTGATTTTTTAAATATTTAAATGTTTTTGTTGTATAGTAAAAGAAGCTTGTGTTTTAAATTTAATGTAGTTATTACATTAAAGGGAAACTCCGAGGGGTTTGACAATTTTTGATATAATATGTGTTTTGATTTATAGATAATGAATATATTATTCTTTTTTTTTTTTTATTTGCAAGAATAACTTAGTAATTGATGTTTTTGTGACATAATTTTTCTGTGCATCCAAAACAGTCAGATTTTCACTGAATTTCTGTGTGACGTCACGAGTGTGCACTCAAATCCTATAGATAGGGAGGCGGAAAAAAAATTATCTTTGATAAAAAAAATTTTCGTTAGTACATTATTAAAATACTTTAAAAGAAATTTCTAATGGTGTATGAATTATGACTGTATGTTTGACAGTAAGAAAATTATGATTTTTTTGTGCTGTTTTGACCTAACATTGGTTGACATGGAAAAAATGATGAGAGAGCTTGATGCTGGCTCAGCCGGCGAGACACACCCCCAAGGTCAAAAGTTAAAAAGTTGGAATTGAGTTTTGTAGACGATAGATTTACTTATTAAATAAGAAATTTAATAGTAGATCTAGTATTCGTAGTAAATTTCTAGCTCACAAATCTGATTCATTTATATTTATGAACTTCAGTTGTTTAAAATGTCTCAGTAGTATCATTAATTGAATTCTTTGGCCTGGAAATCCAATGTATTGTTGGTACTGCACCTGGTATTAACTTCAATTTTTTTCAAATCCCATTTCCACAGCAATGAAGTTGCTGAAACAACTTCTCTCAAAATGGTTTGAGCATAAACAGGAATTAACTAATGCCTTTGTAAAATATTTGCTCTTCAGGCGAATAAATTTTTCCCATTTTCCCTTTAAAATTTCATCTCTTGGAAACAAATGAAAAGAGACACTAATTTCTGTATCAGCATACTTGCTGATTTTATCTTTGTGATTGAAACTACTGCAACAAGCTGAAGAACAATATTTAATTTTCTTCAAGTAGAAATAGAGGTTTAGATCTAGAATATTATTTATAAACAATGACCGATTATAAATCAACGTGGAGACTAGATCTAGCTGTGAAGCGTAACAATAAATGCGATCCGATAGGTCTAGAACTAGACTAGAGAGTTTATCGGTTATATAGGTCTAGATCTAAATTTAGCCAGCACCCTTGTGACGTCACGTTTTTAAAAACCAAAAACATCTCGCAGAACCCCGTTTTTTGGGGGGCGTGAAGAATTTTCTGTCTAATTTATTAAATATAAAGTTTTCCGAGCATTTAAATAAAAAATGATATAATATTTACTATTACAACTTTTTACGCAGAATTTAAATATGTCAATAACTAAAATTTGAAAAACTATCGGAGTTTCCCTTTAAGTTTTTTAAATCATACTAAAAGTGTATTTTTTCTTTTGAGATTCTTATTTAGGATTAAAATCATAAAAAAATCATAATTTAAATCATATATATGAAGTGGTTACTGATGTTATGCAGCTAATAAAAAAGTTTATTCAAAACATATCAAACAAAGGTGAAGCATTGATGCTTTATATTTCATTTAAGCTGTATTTTTTATGGTTTTAAAAGATATATATATTATATATATATATAAATATACTCTAAGAAAAGTATATCCAAACTAAACCATCTTGCTACCAATTTTCAGAAGAATATTTCTGGATAAATAGTGTCTTAAACATCTATAATAAATCAGTTGTGATTTAGAATAATCAAAAATGTAAAATACTAGATCTAGAACATAAATAAAAATTAACAAGGTTACAAAGACAGTTTGTGTTTCCACACAAACTCAAAATCGGCCCCCGAAATGGTCCACCTAGGCAGGTAACAATATTTTCAGAAAGAACAACAGAATTAAATTCAATCAAAGAAAAATGACAGAGAAGATTGGAGAAAGAAGGTTGACAGATCTTGTGTCGTGCCCCAGCGGTCCAGCAAACCAAAGGATAAGTGAATGTGAAGTTAAATGTGAACCTGGCCTAACTGATGTCTTATAATGTATATATCTAATTGCTTTGTAAATGGTCAATCTCTAATTCCTCAAACAAAAAACATTTCGTAAAAAAAATTATGAAAAAAAAAATTTTTCCTTTAGTTAAGTGTACTGTCATGGTGGATATATTGCAGTTCACACGCTAATATGAAATATTACTTATTAATTGTTGTTTAAAATTTTGTCCAACTTATATGAACGCTAAATAGTTTTTTCTCTTTAAAAAAAGTAAACATTTTTTTTTTCATGTATATGTAGTAATTAGAATGACAGAACTTATTTAACTTAGCAATACAAATGTAAAAAAAAATATATAAAAATTTTGACAAAAAAACGTTTGCATAAATGTGTTAAAAATAAATGGTAAATAGTCATCTCCCCTACTAAACAGCCTCCAGTGTTTGTTACTATTAATTAATAGTGAATAGCTGTAAAGGTGGTGTAATTTTATGAAAAAACTGCTTGCATAAGTGATTTAAAAATTAGATTTTTCGCTTTTAGAATCCTTTCTAGGGATGAGCGGACAGACATTTCACACAAAACTAATAGCGTCTTTTCCCCTTTTGGAGGCCACTAAAAATGCAATAAATATATTTTTTATATGTCATTTTATGATCTTTTTTTTTTCTTCATCTGGCCAACTTTCGTTTAAAAATTTGATTTGGCTTCAAGCCAAAAATTATGTTTACAATCTGATAAAACTCAAGGTCAAGATTTATCTGTTTCAGTTGAAATAAAATGGCAAAAAGAAATTACCTTTTTTTTTCTTCAAGGCCACATTTTAATTTATTTATACAAGATCTTCAGTGTCATTATTAGCAGTAAAAACTAATGTTTACAAGAATGAAACCAATGAAAATAACATGAATGCTAATTTACTCTTCCATTGTAAATTATTATTCATAAGTTGTATATCTACATAATCCCATCTCTTCATCAGCAGGAAAACAAATAATGATGTTTGAACAAAAACTGAGAACCATATAAAATGTAAATTTATTCTCTAGATCTATCATCTTTCAAATAACATCTAAATAGAACATTTCAAAAATAAAAAATGAACTTAATTTTTTTTACAAGTCATAGACTGCAAACTTATTGTGCAAGATTAGACAGCTACTTTATTAAGTACTGCCATTTCAAGGCTAGAATATAATATATACTTCATAGTCCAAACCTCCCGCAGGTCGATGGGGGATGGGAGTGGGCAGGGTTTGAACCCTCGACCGTCGATAAATCCGAACGACAGTCCAGCGCGCAAACAGCATGACCATGCAGCCATCCAGGTCTAGATCTAAGCATTTAACTTCATTCAATGTACCAAGCTCACTCCAAACATTTGCCCATTTATTCTCTATTAAAAACACAACAACAACAGAACAAATATAATATAAGATCATTTTTATTGATGTCCAAAACTGGCTGTCCGGAATAAATTTTGGTAAGAAAATCGTAATTTAATTTGGACACCCTATTAATTTTTTTTGTATGGAATTAGACAACTTGGCAGAATCAAATAAATCAGCTCCAAAAACAGAATAAATATTGCCAGGATCATATATTCATTAGTATAGACAGCCAATCAAAAAATATAGTCTTAACTCTAGGAAGAGGTAAAGTCATCCGGGTAACATAGGAATAGGAAAAAACAACAACCTGAGTAGCAAATTTGAAATTCGTTTTTCTTACATTATAAAAAGACAGCTAGATCTAGATTCTAAATGGAAGGCAATTGGGTCAGAATTATTGGAAAATGGACAAGCACATTATTATACAGCGCGCTAGTTTTATAATAAATATTAAAATAATTATTTAATGACCACAAAAATTAAATAAACTACTAACTATACTTCTATAGAGATTAGTATAATAATAGATCTATAACTATATAATAATAATTGAGTAGATCCTATATTTCATTATAATTTATAGAGCTAGTAGACTATATTTATATAATAATAATAATACTCTCTCAATCTAGAAATATTCTAGTATTTCTAGATGTCTAAGTCGTCTAAGATGAGATCTATCTAAAAGTGTCATTTAGATATATGGCCAAATTGATCTATCATTATATTTATAAATAAAAGATATTACCTCTAAAGGCGCTTGACTCATGTTTATTTATGCAGCAGTGAGAAAATCTAATTAATCCACTGAGAAGTAAAGTGCGAACTCCCTGATCTAGATCTATTATTTATCATGCTAATGTTGTTTAACATTGCACGTTTAATTTATTGGCCAGATTTTTACAGTATCACGATCTCCTAAAATAAAATTATTGCGTATCTCTTTATTCTTTATATTACGCACAAAACTGACTAGATCTATAAATTAACGCGTGTTAAAAGTTAATACTTAGAAATTGATTATTTATAAAAGGGTAATATTAAATTATGTTTTTGTTTAATGCAATCTTTAAATGATACAATTAAACTTTTAAAGAAATGCTCGATTACTTGCGTCAATGGAATTAAAACAAACAGAGAGGAAAAAAAAGATCTAGACTCTAGATTGCATGTATAATATTGTAATAACTTAAGGGAGGCAACTCAAGGAGACACAGATGTTTATTTACAGGACATCACAGTTACACAAAACAACATCTTCTCTTAGCACAGCCTCTTCATATTGGCTCTCTACTTGGGCGGAAATCGTTCTTTTTTTCCTAATGTCAACATCCTTATCTGTCTGGTTTCTAGCAGCACGCACCTTCTGCACTATCTTGAATGGCGGTGCGCATGGCGGGGTTATAACATTGCCCCCTTCTTAACGCTTTTCGTCCTGAAAAGAAACAGTGCAGTGGAGGTTTGACAGTTCAGGTGGAGGTCGATCGGTAATGAGAACCACAGACGTAGGGTGCCTGTTGCCCACGAAGCTATCTGCACAGTTTTCCGCGGCGGTCGCTTCCTCTTCTTCCAGTTGGCCAGTCTACGCATGAGACGATGTCGTGGTCGCTGCTTCGACCTTATGAAGATAGTCGCTGATGCCAGCCAGCTGACACAGGGAGAGTTAGTGGAGGTCAGGGTTGTCATCTCTTGTTTCTAGCAGTGCGCACCTTCTGCACTATCTTGAATGGCTGTGCGCATGGCGGGGTTATAACACTATCTAAATCTAGGTTTTCAAAGTACAACCAAATTTTACAATTTCAATGCTCAAACCATTGCAAACCATTCAATAATTTCCATATATAATCATTCAATGCTCATATTATCAAATTTTAGATTCGATACTGTTTTTTCTCACAGCAGACTACACTAGACAACGCTGTAGCCTGTAAAGAGGAGGGGTGGGGGTGGAGGTATGTTTCCTCGATCGGGTCACAAGAGGTAGGTAGGGCTGCCTTCAATTACGTCAAGGTGAACATTGCAGGTTGTGGAAGCAGATCTGATACAGCTTGGGGTTAGGGCGTGGAGACGAAAGGCCCAGGAGAGATCTGAATGGAAGGATGTGCTGATGGAGGCCAGAGCCCTCCATGGGCTGTAGCGCCACTGGGATTGATGGATGGATGGATGGATGGAACATTGCAGGTCCTCAGTCCTTTCATAGATCATGTCCTCCGTCCGACACACTAGCGTATCCAGAAATTTTGAGTTTGGGGGAGGGGACATTAACTTTTTTTCCATTAACTGTTTTTCCAGACCCTAACACCTTGAAATTTTACATAAAATCGTTAGAGCCGTTTTCGTTTTTTTTTAAATTATTATTATTTAGAAACAGCGCACAAACTATTTTGTTGCATAAAAGAAACACACCTAAGAACCAACTCCATATGCGCATGACAAGGACACACTGGCCGATACAGGGGGGGGGGGGGCGGTAGGGGCGATCCCCCCCCTCCACTCGGCCGACACTCCTCCCGAAGGGGGAGGGGGCGGACGAATTTAAGTATAGAATTGAAACAATTTTGTATACGAATTTATTACTTATGTTAATAATATACACTACTTATTTATATTTCAACCTATTTTTAGGTTATTTCGCTAGAATGTTGCCCGATTTGAAGAGGTCGGGAGGGGGCGATGGCATCAATCTCGCCCCCCTCCCATTAACTTTTGTAGAAATCACAGCTTGCTAACAGAATCAATTAAATATGATTAAAACGTGTTATTGGTGTTTTAACCGATCTTTATATTATGTCGTTCTCCTGTTGGCCGATTGGGGGGGGGGGGCGGTCCTACTTCTATGGGGAAATCATTGTTTGTGAACAGAGTTTGTTGAATTAAAATATAATTTTTGTATTATATCGCTACCCTATCTTTCGACCCACACTTAAGTCAGCTCTGCAAGGGTCTTTATCTGCAGCTGCGCAGATTAGGCCAGATCCGACCATATTTAACAACGGAGTCAACAAAAACGCTAGCTGTGACATTCATACTCTCCCGCCTTGACTACTGCAACGCCGTGCTAGCAGGTATACCTGATGGCAAAATAGCCAAGCTGCAACGAATACAGAACAACGCCGCTCGATTAGTCCTTAAAAAAACAAGACGAGATTCTGCTACTACGCTCTTGCGCACGCTCCATTGGCTTCCCTTGAAAGCGAGAATCGATTACAAGGTCGCCACACTTTGTCATCAGTGTATCTACAACCATGAAATGCCCTTGTACCTTAGCGAACTGATCACTCCATAAGTCCCACAGAGAGCCCTGTGCTCAATGGACTCAACGCTTTTAGTGGTGCCACGTTTCTGCCTCAAAAGCTACGGTCTGCGGGCTTTTCAGTGCACGGACCAAAGGTTTGGAACTCACTCCCCATTGATCTCAGACAGACAACATGCTACACCACTTTTAATTTGCGATGGTACAGCTTTGGAGTGTAGGTTTATAAGCCTATGGTCTACGGTAGGACCACAGAAAGAACCGGATCAGGCGTGGGCGGCATAATATCGCCTATTACCAATAAAGAAATAGGAATAAATTATAACTGTAGATAACGCCAACAAAAGCTGAATTCCTAAATATACATTAACTATCAGAACTTCCTTATAATGGCTTCTACTATGCTATCACAAAACTCCGGTCCCCTGTCAACAATAACAAAACTTCAAGCGCTGTCACTCTGTCCCAACCAATGGACCAATGAAATAAATAGTGAAATAATAAATAAACATAGAATTCTTTAAGTCTTACAACCAAGGTTCTATGACGTACCGTTTACAATATTATATACAAAACATAATCACCACAAGTACAGTTGATGTAACTTTCGAAATGAAATAAAATTATAAAGAAATATGATGAAGATGAACTCCGCCTAGGTACACCTTATAGGGGTATCTTGCCGGTCCCAAGCCCGGGTAAAGGAGGAGGGGTGATCGTAAGGCTAGCAACCTCACATCACTAAACTATTGCTACAGAAACCGGAAATTCAAAAAACCAACTAAAACTTGGTCAGGAAGGTTCCTCTGTGGAAGAGTCTATGACGTGTACAAGTAAAAGCCCTCTGGAAGCTAGCACACCGACAAACCTTCTGACGACCAAGCCCTCAACCAGGATAGGGACCTGGAACATCAGAACCCTGTATGATAGCGGCAGAATAAACGAAGTGGCAAACGAAATGAGAAAGTACAAAATCAAGGTTCTAGGCCACAGTGAAACACGATGGAATGGAAGTGGTCTAAGCAATCTGACAACTGGGGAGAGCATTATATATTCTGGACATGAAGATCTAGACCACGATCACACACAGGGAGTAGCACTTCTACTGTCAAGAGAGGCATCAAAGGCTTTGTTGGGATGGGAGCCAGTTTCCTCAAGACTAATGTCAGCTAGATTTAATGCAAAGGGAAGGAAAACAACCATCATCCAGTGCTATGCACCAACAAATGCAGCACCAGAAGAAGAGAAAGAAGAATTTTATAACGCTCTACAATCAGTACTAGAAAAAACACTAAAAATGATATCGAGCTTATTATGGGTGACATGAACGCAAAAGTAGGTACAAACAATGCTGGAAAGGAGCTCTACATGGGTAAACATAGTGCAGGCACAAGCAATGAAAATGGGGACGTATTTGCTGACTTTTGCGCATTCAATGATCTAATCATAGGAGGAACTATCTTTCCACACAAACCTATACACAAGACAACATGGACTTCCCCAGATGGTTAAACGGAAAACCAAATTGACCATTTTGCAATATCTCGGAAATGGAGGAGAAGTCTCCTTGATGTTAGGGTGAAACGAGGAGCAGATGTAGCATCTGATCATCATCTGCTAATAGCAACAGTGAAGATCAAACTTAAATCCTTTAAGTATTTTTCAGACAGACCACACTACAAATTCAACACTCAGTAGAGCGAAGAAAAAAAAGTTCTCTTTAATTGTGAGGTTAACAATAAATTTGAAGTACTAGCTGGACTAGTAACAGACGAAACCCTTGAGCAACACTGCCTCACTCTCCAAGAGATATGGAAAAGCACATGTACAGACGTCCTAGGCAGGAAAACGAAACAACACAAGCAATGGCTGTCTGCGGAGACATGGGCCAAAATCCAGGAACGGAAGGAGCTAAAAGAAAAGATAAACCAATGCCAGAATGAAGAACAAAAAGCTAATCTTAGAACCCAGTATGGTGCAGTAAACAAGTCTTTAAGAAAGAATGCAAGAGATGACCAAAAAACGCTTCCTTCATGAAATGACAGTCGATGCAGAAAAGGCAGCAGAACAAAGAGACATGAAAAGGTTGTACGACATAACAAGAACCTTAGCAGGAAGAAATACCAACACCAGCAAGCCAGTGAAAGACAAACAAGGAAAAATTATCACCAGTGATGTTGGACAGAAGGATAGATGGGCCGAACACTTTCAGGAAATTTTGAACCGACATCCTCCTGAATCGATTCCGGACATTCCCCCAACAACAGAAGAAATAGATTTTAACACAGGTCCTCCTACTAAAGGGGAGATCATCAAGGCCATCAAGAATGCAAAAAAGGGAAAAGCGCCAGGCCCAGATGGTATACCAGTAGAGGCTTTAAAAGCAGACCCCAAAATATCAGCTGAAATGCTGCATCCACTGCTATGGAAGCAATAAGCCCTGGATGACCAAAAAAATCAAACACCTTATCACTGAAAAGAAAACAAAGTATAAGGCTAGCAACGAAGAGTTTATAAATGCTAAGAATAAACTGAGAAAAGCAATAATTGAAGGGAAAAAAACATACAAAGAAAAAATTGAGAATTTCTTTGCCAAGAACAACTCAAAACAATGCTGGGAGGGATTAAAGAAAATAACGGGCTGCGCCTCAAAACGAGAACAAATTTTAGTGGCTGATGATGAGAAATTCGCCAACGAACTAAATTATTTTTATTCTCGTTTTGACAAAGAAGATTTTGTTGATCTACACAAAGAACTTTTCAACACTCTGTCCAAAGGAAAACAAGAGCCCTACGTCAATTTTGTAACGGAGGATGAAGTGACCTTGTTATTTAAAAGAGTAGACGTAACAAAAGCTTGTGGACCAGACAAAATTAGTGGCAAGCTGATCAAGCTATGTGCGGAGCAAATTTCTTCTATCTTCTGTCATATCTTTAACCAGTCATTGCAAATGTGCGTAATTCCAAACATCTGGAAAACTTCAGAAATCATACCAGTGCCTAAGAAACCAAAAATAGATTGCTTAAATGATTTCCGCCCAGTAGCAATAACACCTATTGTTATGAAATGTTTTGAAAAATATATCCTTAAACAACTTGTAGCAAAAGTCAATAACAGCCTAGACCCTTATCTTATCTTATCTTATATAATACAGACGTTACTTCAAAAAAGAAGATGATTACGTCCTACGCGTCATGCATTTAGTCATGCATATTAACCAATGACTTAAATTCTGCCAAGTCACTGGTTTTCCTGGCTAGCTCAGGCAACCCATTCCATGCTCTAATAGCACTAGGGAAGAACGAGTATTTGTACAAATTTGTCCTAGCATATGGGACGAGGAATGTGCCTTTATCTTTGTGTCTTTCAGAGTATTTTATTAAATTCTGTTTTTGTATTTGAAGATTATGGTTCAGTGTTTTATGTATGATTGCTACTTTACTTTTGAGCCTTCTGTCCTGAAGGCTTTCTAAATTTAGTGATTTTACTAAAGGTGTTACTCTAGTCAAATGTGAATATTCGTTTGTTATGAATCGCACTGCTCTATTTTGTGTCTGTTCTAGTTTCTTAATGTTTTCTTGAGTTGAGGGGTCCCTCACCAATTTGCATACAAAGCAGCTAGAGGAACTGAGGATGCCATTCTATTGCTTTTGGACCAGCTTTATAAGCATCTCGATATACCCAAAACATATGCACGAGTCCTCTTCGTAGATTTCTCCTCGGCTTTCAATACCATACAGCCACATCTAATGATAAACAAACTGAGTAACTTAAATGTAAGCCCTTACTTGCAAGCATGGGTTCTAAACTTTTTAACCCAACGGCCCCAGTATGTTAAAGTCAACAACACCAAATCGTTAACTCGAGTACTATGTACGGGTGCTCCACAAGGTTGTGTACTTTCTCCTGTACTATACACTCTTTACACTAATGACATAAGAAGCATCTATGACTCAGTTAAACTCATTAAATTCGCTGATGATACTGCCATAGTCGGTCTTATTTCAGGAGACGAAACTCAGTATCGAAGCTCGATAGAAGAGTTTACAAACTGGTGCACCGACAACTTTCTAGAACTGAATGTAACAAAAACTAAAGAACTTATAATAGATTTTAGAAAGAAAAAACAAACTATACGTGAACTGCAAATAAACACTACATCTATAGAACAAGTAAAGGCATATAAATATCTAGGCGTTATCATCAACAACAAGCTTTCATGGGAAGACCACCTTGGAACTCTGACAAAGAAAACAGCCCAGCGACTCTTTTTTCTATACAAACTCAACAGTTTTAAATTAAACAAGAAGATCCTTGAGACATTTTACGGCGCGACTGTACAAAATCTGCTAACATACGGAATAAGTTGTTGGCAAGGCAACGCCTCATCTAAACTGTTGCAACGTCTAGAAAACAAGATTACAAAGAGAGTTTGTGTTACACAAACTCAGAGGCGGCCCCCGTCGAAGTCGGATCCCTGTCGGATCTGCATATTCGCAAATAATATTCAAGAGGTGATTTAATTTTGATGTAAAATGTTTTTCACGTTTCGGATGTTCCTTCAGAGTTGAAGATAATTACTTCCTAGTCCAAACCTCCCGCAGGACGACGGGGGATGGGAGCGGGCAGAGTTTGAACCCTGGGCCATCCATAAATCTGAACGACAGTCCAGCGCGCAAACCGCACGACCAGGCAGCCATCCGATGGTCAAAAGTAATAATGTTTCAAAGATTCATTTGCCGTAAATATAAATTTAATAAAAAATAGTAGATTATATTTAGTATATTAAAACATTACAATATTGATCAAAACGTTTGGAAATGAAAATCTACACTTTTTTTTACACTTTAAGTTTAGAAATTGAAATTCTACATCTTAATCTAGTCTATTTTAGTCTAAACTAGATCTAGAAATTCTAGATCTAGACTCTAAAATAATTTTAATTAGAATATAAATCCAGATCTAGATATACTGTAATAAAAATCTAGATCTAGTTTAAAAAATCTAGATTAGATCTAAATCAAGATATCATTCCTTTTTTAAACGCGAGTCACAAAACGAGGCTTAATAAACATTACTATGCCGAGTTCTTTTTTCATTTCGTTTGAAGAATTTATTCCATATAACGTCAGAGGGAAAAAAAAAAAAACACTACGTCACACGGCCTAGCTAGACTGAAAATCGCCTTCATCATTACGAGCCATTTATCGAGTGATCATAGACTTTGGTGCACCGAGTGCGTTCTTTAAGCATTTCATTTAAAGAATTCATTCCATATGACGTCAAAGGAAAAAAAACACTACGTCACACGGCCTAGCTAGAATAAAAATCGCCTTCATCATTACGAGCCTTTTATCGAGTGTTCATAGACATTGGTGCACCGAGTGCGTTCTTTTAGCATTTCTTTTAAAGAATTCATTCCATATGACGTCAAAGGAAAAAAAAACACTACGTCACAAGGCCTAGCTAGACTAAAAATCACCTTCATCAACACGAGCCATTTCTCGAGTGTTCATAGACATTGGTGCACCGAGTGCGTTCTTTTAGCATTTCATTTAAAGAATTCATTCCATGTGACGTCAAAGGAAAAAAAAAACACTACGTCACACGGCTTAGTTAGACTAAAATATGTTTTCATTAATACAAGCAATTTTTTCGAGGGTTAATAGACATTGGTGCACCGAGTGCGTTCTTTTAACATTACATTTAAAGAGTCCATTCATATGACGTCAAAGAAAAAAAATTCCATTACCTCACAATAGGCTAGTACCGGTACCATAAAAAAAAAATGTCTTTATTTACACGAGATATTTAACGAGGGTTCATAGACATTGGTGCACTGAGTTCTAATAGAATTTATTTAAAAAGGATAAAGCCGCATTGTTTTTGCGTTTTGTCTGTCAGTCAGTCCGTCATCTTGATATAAAAAAAAAACAACTAAAAGTTATTAAAAATTGATTAACCTTTATTTTACGTTTCAAAACATCGCAATAATTTTTAGGTATGAACACAATTGAAAAGTTTATATAATAGATTGTTCCGGATGTTTGTATAAATAGTAAACGAAAAAGAGAATTTCAGAAAATGTAATACCGTTAATTAAATTTTTTGGATGGTCTCGTATAAAAATTAGATGTACTACAGCCACGTGGAGAGATTTTCATACCTTACTTTGGTGTTTGGATTCTGTTTTCCTTAAAAATCGAAACATAATATTAACGATAATTAGATTTTTTAATGTTTTAGGTAGAAAGTTAAATGTACTGTAAGAGATTAGTGAGTTAAAATATTTTTCATAAAAATCCGTAAAAACATTATTTCGTAAATGAGAACATTATTTGTTTATTAATTAGAAGAGGGAGTTCAAACAATTATTTGGCGTTAGTAGATTTTTAAATAAATTCGGAAATTTCTGGCGACGATTTGTAAGAAACAAAATCCGGAACTTTCTTTATCGATTACAAAACTTCTATGTTATGTTTTACAAGAAAATTAAATGTCTAAAAAGTAATTTTCAGTAATCAATTCTAGTAAATTACTTTTTTAAAAAGCCTTATGCGATTTCAAACAATCATTAGGCATAATTCATGTTTTATAAAACAATATCCGGAACATTTTTACACTTAATGAAATATAAGTCAGTATAGAGATTTTGATTTAGCATTAATATGCTATTTACATAAAAAACGGAACAACATATTATTGATAATGTGTTTTTGCAACGTTTAAGCATGGAAATTGAATGTAATATAAGTTAGAAGAGCAAACAAACATTTGTTGGCGTTGATTAGTTTTGCACAAAAAAAATCCGGAACAATCAATTTTAGATACTTAAAACTATTGAGATGTTATGGGAGGAACATTAAAGGGTAAATCAGATTTTCAATAGCTTTTAGAGTTCTAGTTTTTTAAATCTAATCGTGACGGACAGACCGACCAACAGACAAAACGCACAAAAATAAGCTTCTTTAATTCGGATGGGGGCACTAAACAAAAAATAAATAAAATCTGATTTTCTAAAAAAAGTTTAAGGAATTGGTTTAGCACCTGATCATGTTGCGACGTTACGCTACTGCACGAAAATCGCTGCATAAAAAGTCCATTTAAAAAAATGTGCGTGATATTTACATACAAAGTGCATTATTAGCCTTTATAAACAAACAGAAATGTTTTCTTTTAATTTTAGCAGCTAGTTGACCAGAAAAAACGTCTTTAACTATTATTTATATTTGTTGTAAACATTTCCTGTACATTTTTAAAATATATTTGACTTAGTGATACTGAAAATACACAAAAATTTTCCATCTTTGTTAGCATATTGTAACATTGCCTCCCTTACATTTACGTAATTGTTTTAGAATTGGTGTATTTTTATGAAAAAATCGCTTGCATAATTAATTTTATAAATTAAACGGTTTGCTTTTAGAAAACCAAAAGTAGCCGTTGCACCTAAACTTTTCAAGCCGGATTTAATGATGAAATAATATTTTTCATATCTCTTCTAGTTTTCGAGATCTGAGTGTGACAGACGGACAGACGGACATTTTGCACAAACCTAATAGCGGCTTTTTCCCCTTACGGGGGCCGCTAAAAAGCATCAAAAATTACACTCACAACATTACCACATTTAAAGGAACTTTTTGAACAAACGTGCCTAAGAAAAATCGAAAAAATCTTGGAAGACAACGGCCACCCGCTCCATCAGAACTACGCCAGGTCGTCGCGAAGTGGGCGACTGCTGTCAATCAAAACAAGAACGGAGCAGTACAAAAACTCGTTCGTACCTCACTCGGTCAGACTCTATCACCGCCACTCATTGATCAGGGAACATGAAATGCACCAAGATACCTGTGTGTAGTCGCTGAATGAACTCTTTATGTTGTCTGTTGTATTTATGTGTATTTTTCTTTTGTGTTGTCTTTATATGAGAAACGAGTCGTTGTAATCACAACAAATTTCCGTAAGGATCAATAAAGCAGTCTTAGTCTTAGTCTATGCAAAATTTGGGAGCAAGAAAAGGTCCCTATAATCTGGAAACTGGGCTACCTAATTAAATTACCCAAAAAAGGTGACCTCACTCAATGCAACAACTGGCGAGGAATCATGTTACTGTCAACCCTCAGCAAGGTCTTAACTAGGATAATATTGGAACGCCTAAAAGATGCCCTAGACAAAAGACTAAGACCAGAACAGGCTGGATTCCGTAAAGAGAAATCATGCACTGACCACATTGCTACACTACGTATTATCATATAACAATCTATCGAGTGGCAATCACCTCTGTACATGACCTTTGTTGATTTTGAGAAAGCTTTCGACAGTATTGACAGAGACGTAATCTGGAGACTGATGAATCACTACGGAATTCCAACAAAATTCACCAATATCATTAAACAGTTATATGATGACTCATCATGCCAAGTAATACACAATGGTAAGCTGACCAACCCTTTTCAAGTAAAAACAGAAGTAAGACAGGGATGTATGCTTTCGCCCTTGATATTTTTGCTGGTGATCGATTGAGTCATGAGACAGACAGTCTTAGATAATAAAAGCGGCATACAATGGACACTAACACAACATTTAGAGGACCTGGATTTCGCCGATGACATCTGCCTCTTCTCCCATACACAACAAAATGCTCAGACCAAACTGACCAGACTCTCAGAAATAGCGAAAAAGACTGGACTTCTAATCAACAAAAAGAAAACTGGAGTTATGAGGATCAACAACAGACAAGAGAACCCAATCATGCTACAGGGAGAGAATATCCTTGATACGGACCACTTCACATATCTGGGAAGTAGAGTTGGTAAAGACGGCGGAGCTGATGATGATATACTAATTCGGATCAATAAAGCTAGGTTTGCCTTTTCAACTCTTCAAACTATCTGGCGCTCTAAGGCATTATCTCTACACAACAAGATACGAATCTATAATACAAACGTTAAGTCTGTCCTTCTATACGGTTCAGAAACTTGGAGAGTCACTAAAACAAATATGGAAAAGCTCCAGACCTTTGTTAACAGATGCCTACGCCGGATATTAGGAATTAGGTGGCTAGAAAAGATAACTACTATCGATTTGTGGGAGAGAACTAGACAAAAACCCATAGCCCAAAACATCACAAATCGAAAATGGAGCTGGATAGGACACACCCTGCTAAAACCAGCTACCGATGTTGCAAGGCAGGCACTTGACTGGAACCCACAAGGAAAGAGGAAAGTGGGCAGACCCAAGCCAACCTGGAAGAGGCCAGTCATCAGTGAAGCTGAGGGTACTGGAATGACATGGGTGCAGATAAAGAAAGCTGCTCAGAACCGAGTTCGGTGGCGAGGTGTGGTTGCGGCCCTATGCTCCCCTGGGAGTACACAGGATTAAGTCAGTAAGTCATGATGAAGATGAGTGTCCTTTCTTAGAAGGTACTTTGGATCTGTAATAAACATATTACAAATTTAACAATCTGATAATAAAATATCTGTGAAGAGAAAATGTAATGACGAAACTAAGTAATTAACTATATACATCTGGATAGTGTGTCAGCGAATACTTTTAAGTGACCTCGTATTGTATTGACATCAAAGTGGTAGTCCATGAGTTGTAGACTCCAACGTGTTAATCGTCCGTTCGACATTTTCTTCGAGTTCAGGAAAGCTAGTGGTGCATGGTCTGTAAGTATTGTGAAGTATGCACCCAATAAATATTTGGTGAATGTGGAAATGGCCCAGACAATGGCCAGACATTCACGTTCAATAGTGGAGTATCTAGTTTCGGCTGGTGAGAGTTTCCTACTACTGATTAAAAATACAGGATGTAAAGTTCCTTGGTTATCCTGCATTAAACATGCTCCTATGGCTGATGAAGATGCGTCAGTGGCGAGATGAAAAGGCTTTTCTCGGTTCCGGAGTTTGAGTATACTGTCTCTGGAAAAAGTTGCTTTGATATTTTCAATTGTGTCATGTTGTTCCGTAGACCATGGAATCTTGATGGGTTGACCTTTCTTTGTGAGGTTGGTCAATGTTGATGTGAGTGCTGTGTAATTAGGAATGAATGTTCATGGAAGTTTTTCCCGGAACATCTGTGAATATTTCTGAATGTTCTTTGAGAATGTTTGTCAATTCTTTTTGTCTTTGATGTGATAATTTATCAATTTTGATATCTTGCCAAAATTCAGTTTGATTCTGGCATTATGAAATCATTGCAATCAGCCATATCATTTTCTTCTTCTTCAGGTATGACTGCTAAACATGACATAACTCTGTTCTGTACTTGTATCATCATCTGTTTCAGTATTGTATTTTTGTAGCATGTTGATATGTTATATTTTCTTCTTGTTATGAATGTCAATTTCATAATCAACATCTGTGATTTTTCTGAGCACTGAGAATGGACCTTGCCATTTGATAAATAGCTTGTTGTTCTTGTCTGGTAACAATAAACATACTTTGTCTCCTGGTTCAAATTGTCTGAGTTTTCTGGTTTTGTTGACTCTAGTTTCTGTATTTCTGTTTGCTTTATCTGTGGCTTCTTTAGCTTGTTCACATGCTGATATGACAAAGTTCTTGTTATTTGAGACGTGCTGACATGCTGTTTTTGTCTCTGATGAGTTTGAAGCTGGTTGTATTATGGATTCTTTGATATTTGCATTGTTAAATTGTCGATGTTGTTTGTAGTATAAATTGTCTCTGTATAGTGCGTCACTAAAGGGTAGTGTTCTTGGATTCTTGTATAAGACTTGAGATATAGAGTCTTTGTTGCCAATGGTTAAGGATGGACATGTGGGAGATGGGGATGGACTTGTGATAGGTAGGGATGGGCATTCAGTGAGTAGGGATGTCCATGTTGGCTTGCTTATCAACTTCGTGGCTTGACTTGATTGTATTGCATTGCCTTTAAGACGTTTCATTTGGCAAACATGGCAAGAGCTTACATACTTCTTGACATCTTTGGTTATGCTTGGCCAATAAAATTCTTGAAGGATTCTTCTCTTCGTTCTGGTTACACCCATATGACCTGCGTGTGGAAGATTATGCCCTGTTGCCAATATTTCTTTTCTGTATTTCTGAGGTACTATTACTTGTTGTATTGTTTCATTTTTATTGTGACTGTTCTTCATGAGAAGACTATTTTGAAAATATGGTTCATCTGTGAATTTTGATTGTTTGTTTGCTTGCGCCTTTTTGTAAAGTCTTTGCAATGATGAATCGATCTTCTGTTCATATTTGAATTCATCATGTTGGAATTGTGGCAGTACATTGTCATTGTCAGGTAATGCACTGATTACTGGTTCTGTTCCATTCTGAATGGTCTGTACTTGTGTCTTAGGTATTGATTCATTTGGCTTGCTCGTTCGGATTCGAAATGTTCTTTTGGTTTGGTCATTGATCTGGTTACTACAGCATAAATTCTATAATCTTGGTGCGGCATTGAGAAGCAAAATGTCCCATATTGTTGCATCTGTTGCAAATTATTTTGTAATACTTTGTATTCTGTGAATTTCTTTTGTCTTGTGAAAAACAGACAAAGTTTTCGTCTGCTGCTGGTTTGACTGGCTTGTTTGGATAAGCAGCTTTATATTGTCTTATGATTTTGGTTAAAGTTGGAATATCTGAAGGACTTCTTTCAATAATATAAGATTGGATGTCTTCTGAATGAGCATGAATGATGTTATCAATTATGATATGTTGTCTGATAGCTTGATAATTGTTTTCCACTTTGACAAGAGATATCCATCTGTCGAACAACATGGTCATGTTGGACACGAAAATTTGAGGATCGTCATCTTGCCTTGGTCTTGCGCTATAGAATTTCTTTCTGTAGTTGTCTGAGGCTGCTCTGTACTGGCGTAATAATGCTTCCTTGATATCATGATAGTCACTTCGCTCGTTGACTGACAACTGCGAACATGTCAACTGCTTTTCCTGTCAGTAAACTGAGGAGCGAACTTGACCACTGGTCTTCTGGTAAGCCAGACGTTGTTGCTAATACCTCGAATCTAATAAGGTATGAGTCCATGTTGTCTGTAGACTCATTGAATGAATATATCTTTGACATGAGTTTATATCGATCAAAGACATTGGAACTTGCTTGAGTAGTGTTGGCTTCTGTTGATTTTGGATCTGTTTTGAGTTTATTTTCTTCAAATTGCATTTTCTGTTTTTCAAATTCCATTTTCGCTCTTTCATGTTCTCTTTGTCTTTCTGCTTCTTCTTTATCTTCTTGACGTTTCTTTGTTTCATATTCTCTTTGTTTTTCTGCTTCCTGACTTCATTTTTCTTCAGCTTCGTCTTCTTTATCTATTCGCTCTTGTGCCCAGGCTTGTTGTTCATGTAGCGGTAATTTAAATGATTTTGCTTTGTCAATTAATTCTAATCATCTTTGTGTTCTAGGTTTAGGTTTAGAACTTGAATCCAGTGTATAGTTCTATTATGTTTATAAATATATGAACTTGAATATACAACTGTAGTACTGTTTTGAATATAACAATTTTAGTTATGCAGTAACTGGCTAGTAATCTTGAACAGTAGGATTAGATCTACTACTGGAGTCGTCGAGGGAAGTGTAGATTTATTGAACCGTATCAGGTTAATGAAATATTGCTGAGCCATACTAGGCTATGAACTTTTTCTCACTTGAAATTGTAGATCTAGTAGAAATTGTAGTAACGTGGTCGTTTTGTACGATAGACTTGATATGTAATAGTAGAAAATGTCTACTTAATAAATTATAGTGCCAGGTAATTGCTACTGGGCTTATCTATAATAATGCCAGTTAAATTTTACTGGGCTTATCTACTGTGTCAGTTTAATAATACTGGGTTTATCTGTTATGCCAGTTAAATATTACTGGGCTTATGTATCGTGCCAGCTAAATGATATTGGTCTTATTGACTCTGCCAATATAAAATGATAATATTAGATCTCGAGAGTTAAATTGAAAACTCGATCGTAGATCTATATCTATAATAAGATAAGATATCGATAACCAAACTGACCTTTGAACACAGTAGAACTATTCTCAAGTTGAAAAAAATCGAAGTTATGTAATTGACGAAGTTTTGAAAAATTTTACTTAGATCTTGAAAAAAAAATTTGATGATCTTTTGATGATCTTTATCGAATGTCGGAGGTGCCAGATGTCACGATTATAATTGATGTAATATGTCGAGAGTCTAGGAAATTGGCAGCTTGATAAGATGATCATTAGAAGTTGCTAGTTGATAAGATGATCATCTAGAATTTGCCAGTTAATATAGGATCATCTAGAAGTTGCTAGTCGATAAGACGATCTAAGTATATTATTATTATATTCAATGAAGAAACTTCTCGTCGTCAAATACAAATACTTTAATTCAAAACTTGGAAAAGCTATTCACAATAATTACAATGATATACTGTGATTGAATAAAACATGTAAAATATATTTCTACTAAATGAAATGATCTACACAATAATATGACCATGTCATCTTTCTTTGAGTTCCAATACGAGACTGGCGGTAATATCTATAATCTTTTCAGACCTTTGGGCGTTACCACGTGACTAATCTCTTCCTGTCGCTTGGTTAATCAATTGACCAATAAAATACAGGTTAACGTACAATAATTAATATTTCTAACCAATCACATTTAATCCAAAACAGAAGGTTGCTGCATGCTTGGGATTCCCCGAGCTAGCTGAAATCTTGCCGACAAGCCTAGAACTAAATATAGACAAAGCGTACGTGACACTAGGCAAGTATTCCAGTTAAGACCTTTTAAAACTTGATCCATCAATCTCTCAAAAGTAGCTGGTGCATTGCATAGGCCAAATGGCATCACCTTAAATTGCCACAGGCCACTTCCAGCTGAAAAGGACGTTTTTTCTTTATCAATGGGATGCATCTCTATCTGCCAATATCCGCTCTTGAGGTCTAGAGTAGAGAAGATTCGTGATCCAGCGAGTGTGTCCAATGTGTCCATCAATGCGGGGAAGAGGATAACTATCTTTCTGCGTGACATTATTCAATGCCCGGTAATCAACACAAAACCGCAAAGTCCCATCTTTCTTTTTAACCAATACAACCGGTGAACACCACGGGCTGTTGGATGGCTCGATGATCCCTTGTTGTTTCATGCGTTCCAGCATATCGAGGGCTTCTTGCTGTTTTGCCAACGGTAGACGACGCGGTGGTTGTCGAATGGGTCTGGCATTTCCCGTATCAACACGGTGTTGTACAAGGTTTGTCCTCCCGCAATCATCCTCGTCACAGGGCATAATGTCCATAAATTCCAAAATTAATTTCTCACCTTTGTTATATTCTTCCATCGAAAGATTTTCTTTCATCTTGGTAAGAAATGTGTGTATCTGTGCACTCTCCTTCGCTAACGTGTTTGTCGATCCCTCTGCGTCCAGACATTGTGTGATCAATTCCACGGAGTAACAGTCCGCTATGACACTGCCCGCTCGTAATTTATTTTCCTGCGAGTAAAGATTCATGACTCTCACTGGGACCTTTCTATCACAAACTGACCACCAACGTCTTTCCTACAGCCAGACTATTTTCTGTTCCTCTCGCTGTTTCTACGAGTTTTGTACTAATGGTTTTGCAATGTCCTTAAACCTTTCCCATATTATACATTCCGATTGTGCTGGTATGGTCGTATCTTCTACCAACAAAATTCTTCTCGCTTGACCGTCTCCCATATCCTCCTCAAGTAGTGGAATCTCCATGTTAGCATATTGTACAGTGCCATTAGCCATGTTTAAAGACAGCCCGAATGCTTGCATAAAATCCAAGCCGAGGATACACTCGTCAGTCACGTTTGCGATCAGAAACTCATGACTGAATGGTTGGGTTTGAATTTCAAAGTTAAGTCTGACCTGTCCCAACACTGGTATTAGTTCGCCACTTGCTGTTTTCAGTGTATAACAGTTTGCTTCTGTTATTTCCTGATCTCCAATATAATCGGGTCTAATTATCGACCGAGATGCCCGGTGTCCAAAAGAAAAGCACAACACCCGCGGCCGATCTTTTCTTGTATCTTTAAACTTCAGTTTCTTCCCAACACCGTGACCTGAGATGATGAACTCCAATTGGTGACAAGGCAGGGAGACCTAGGTCTTCCGTAGTGCCCTGGTAAGGAACTCTGCTGTTTGGCGTAGTGCCTCGTAGCTTCCATACAAACTTAGTGAACCACTAGATACGTCCTCCCGCAGCTCGCGGAGCTGCGGACACTCTTGCAAGACGTGCGCCATCGTCTCTTCTGATTCCCCGCAGTGTCGGCAACGGGCATCAAAATTTGGCCGGAACCGGGCGAAGTACGCACCTATGGGGCAGTGTCCCGTACGCCACTTCGTTATTGTTGTTTGTTCCGACCTTTTTAGCCTCCACCACGGGTCCTCTCGATTTGGGCGGCGCATGTGCTGCCAGACTCCCCTGGCAGTGTTGGAGTCATCCCAGGATTTCAACCACTTTTCATGTACCCACTCTCGTATTACTGTCGTAGCCTGTTGAAACGTACTTGGCGATTCGAAAGCGGGCACGGCCAGCGCTCCTTCTCGTGCTAGAGCATCAGCCACGGCATTGCCCCTCACGCCGCAGTGCGAGGGCACCCACTGCATAACGATGACAGCTCCAATAAGCAGGCGGATGTTATTTGCGGCGCCTAATGCCTCTTCCACCAATTTGGACTTTCCCCTTAAGCCAGCCATGGCTTGGAGGCAGGACTGGGAATCGGTAACCATTACAACGGTAGTCGCAACGGTTATCTTTTCGCGCAGTTTTTTGGAGCACGTGATTTAGGGTATTCGTAATCGCCGTTAATTCTGCATCAAAGCTACATGCGGCGAGGCCGCATGTGCCTGACAGCTTTTCTGGGTCCAGGTCTGGGTAACAGATATAGGCCCCATACCCAGCTCTTACGGGGTCCTTCATGACCGACCCGTCTGTGTAACAGTATATGACATCGGCCGGGTAGGTCTTTAGTGTTTCCAATGCCATTTTCCTTAGTAGGTCCGGGTGTGTGTGTCTTTTTGTGGCCCCCTCCAACCCATGTATAGTGAAATTTATGGGAGGGATGGGCTGTCTCCTCCAGGGCGGGCACGTGCTTATCCGTCTAATTGGGACCCGGTCAGTGGAGAGGCCAGCTTGTGCACTCAAATTTGTAGCGCAGTGCATAAATGATGTCCGTTTTATCCTATGTTTTTCTCTCCAATGACTGACTAAAGTATGGGTCGGGAGCCCTGGTTCGCCCCTTTTGTAGCGTTCCAGGGCAGTTAGCACGGCGCGCTCTCTCCTCAGGCTGAGAGGAGCCACGTTGGACATAATTTCTGCAGCGGAAGTTGGGCTCGTTCTATAGGTGCCGCAAATGAATCGGAGAGCCTGGGCCTGTACACGATCGAGTGATTCGAGGGCCGTCTTGCTTGCGTACACCTGCACGGGCAGGCTGTACTCAATTTGGGACCTGACAGCCCCTGTGTACAGTGTGCGGAGCGTGTCAGCTCGGGCGCCCCACTTGGTACTGGCTAGCTTTCTGAGTAACCCCAACTTCTCCGAGGCCTTTCGTTCAACATCCTGGATGTGCAAGTGCATTGAGAGCTTCCTATCTAGGGTAACTCCTAGATATTTTGGCGTGTTTTCACGTTGGAGTCGCAGCCCACCGAGTTGGAGCTCGAATGGGGCCCCAAGAATGTCGATTCCCAGGCTGAACAGGCTCCAGGTCGTTTTGGCAACGTTTATCTGAATCTGCCATTTTGAACAATACGAGGAGATGGTTTGGAGGTCGGCTTGTAATGCTGCCTGAAGTTGGTCAGCTTTCTTCCCGGTTGACCAGAGGACAATATCGTCAGCATATAGCAGTTTGCGACACCGGAGTGAGCTGGGCAAAGGATACATGAGAGGGCGGATCCCTGGGGTAACCCTCTTATTGGGGTGTTTTCCCCACTTAGAGAGTACTGGAACTGTGTTCGTGTTTTCCTCTCCGTTAGGAACTGTTTTATCCAGTTGTAGGTCCGCCCGCGTACGCCCATGGCTCTAAGCTTAAGATAGAGGCCTTGCTTCCACACCCGGTCATAAGCCTGTTTTAGGTCAATAAAAACTGCGTATGTGCTCTCGGACCTCTGGAACCCGTCGGCCACCTCCTGCATGAATACCGTGACCTGGTCGATCGGGCTCAAGCCTGCCCTAAAGCCAGCCTGCTCTGGCGCTAGGATACCGGCACTCTCAAAGCTCCACACGAGTCGCTCGCTGACCATCCGTTCTACTATCTTGCCGATAGTGGATGTCAGGGATATGGGTCTGTAAGACTCCACGTTAGTCGCGTCTTTGCCCTTTTTTAATATTGGAACAATGGTAGCACAGCGCCAGGCCCTGGGTCTGGACTCTACCCAGGTCCGATTCGCAAACTCGAGGAATTTGTCTTTCGCAATACACCCGAGATGTTTTACCATCTAAGGAGTAACCTTGTCTGGCCCCGGAGCCTTTCTGTTTTTACACTTAGCTATCGCTCTGTCCAGCTCAGTACGGCAGAAGGGCACGTGTCCAGGTCTTCCAACCCATCCGACTCCCTCTCGAGTCTCTTACGCTCCTTGTTGAGGGCTATAGACGTGGCAGACTTCTTTTCGGACTTGCTTATCGAAGCGAAATATTTGTTAAGCAAGTCGGCCATTTTTTGATCTTTTGCCACTCGATCTCCACTGGGTGACAATAATGGGGTGGCTGTACGCGCCGAATCTTTGGCCTCAGGATTGCGAAGAAGACGCCAGGCTTTGGAAGTATCCCGAAGATCCAGCCCGGCACAGGCATTCCTCCAGTGGTCCGCCCATACACGTTGGGCCACCTCGCTGGCCTTCCGGCATAATGCGTTAAACTCCCTGCGGCATTCAGGAGTCCCCTTTTTTTGTGCTCTGCGTCTCGCCCGTTTCCTGGCCCTGACTATTCGGTCTAATTCTCGGGACCAGGCGGGTCTATGTCTTATGCCGGGATAGGTCCGCGGGCTATGCTTCCTAGCCGCACCCAAAATCGCTGCAGTGATTTCGCCGTATTTTGTGTCGACTGTCCCTTCCTCCATCGCGATACTCGACAGGGCGGAGTCGACAGCCGCCCCGTATACTGGCCAGTCTGCCTTAGTGTAGCTCCATTTCTTGGGCCGTTTAGTGGCTACACCCCTGGCCTCTGGGAGAGCAATAGTAATTTCTATGGGTTTATGATCGCTTCCAACATCCTCAAGCACTTTAATTGTGGTTTTCCCCTCTAGGTCAGCGGAGATTAGTGTTAAATCAGGTCTCGATAGAGACCCGATGCCAGTGTGTAGGAGTGTGACAGGTGGGGAAATGTGACGTGTGTTTGGCACGTTTTATGTCTAGGGGATGATTATTTTTAAAGCTATCACACCCCCACTTATCAGCATATGAATCGGGAGCAGGCACGCAACGAGACAAAGCAATGAAAGATAGATACAAAAGTTAAAATAAAGGATATTTATTTACATAAATATACATATAATAATAAAAAGAGGGAGGGTTTGCATCTATCTCTAGTATATTCTATGTTTAATCATCACTCTTGCACATAATAAGAGAGTATGTCACTTTGTCCTCTGACTTAGCTGGTTGTCCTGTTGATGTCGCAGCTGGCTGTGTCCTGGCTTGAGGTTCTGCAGCTGGAGGTGGCGCTCTAGCGGATAGAGGGACGCCGGCGATATAGTTCTTGTGGAGTCTCAGTCCCAAGTTCTAGTATCTGTAGTGGGCACAGTATGGCGGGTGGCCGGATACCGTGGGCACAAGGTTTCTGCGGGCAGAGCTGATCTGCCGTGGGCAGCGTGGTTGACAGGATATGTCCAATGAGTTGCAGAGGGTTGGCGTAGCTATGACGTCTCACACAGATCTGGTCTATAGGGACGTCGCACCTAATAGCTTGACAGGTGGGCTGTCGAATAGGCGGGCAATGCCGATAGCGCCAAGTAGTGGAGTTGAGTAGATCCACGTAGGCGGTAGACGATACTCAATAGGAAAGTGCAGTGCTGGATAGCACTAAGCACAAACATAGGTGATTCTCGTTGCCAATTAAATAGGCAGGTAAATAGGCAGGTGCAGCGCTGAATAGCACTAAGCACAACTGCAGGTAAATAGATCGTTGATCCAATAAATAGGCAACAGGTGATCCTTGATAGCAACTGGGCAAGTGCAGCGCTGATTAGCACTAAGCACATAGATAGGCCAGTAGGCAAGTAGGCAATAGGTGATTCTTGATAGCAAATACAGTGCTGAATAGCACTAAGCACCTAAATAGGCAATAGGTGATTCTCGATGGCAACTAAATAGGCAGGTAAATCTCAGTAGGAAAGTGCAGTGCTGAATAGCACTCAACACACAATAGGCAGACACCTGAGGGAGGCTGCGGATAAATAAAGACAAGTTAGGACATGTCTCTCATGCATCTCATCGATGCCCTCGACTGAGGTGCATTCGTCAGATTGGTAAAATTGCTTTAGAGCACAAGGGGAGATGACAAATAGGATTTGGAGAATAGATGGCAGATAGTAGCAATATAGAAATGTACATAAAAGGGAACGTAATAATATAAAAATATACATAGAAGGGGAAATAATAATCTCAAATAAACAACGCAGGTGGATAGAGAAAGAAAAAGGGGGGGGGGTGAGTTGGGCGGTGGTCAGTGACCGAGACGCTTTGTTTGCATATGACCGTGGGTCGAGAACAATGGAGCGGGCTTGAATGTCCCTTCAAGCGGCGCAACTCTCATTAGAGTAAAATGAGTAAAGGGGAGATAATTCCTATATCTTCTCTAAACGCAGTATCAGTGCGCTAGTAAAATTATCAAGGCGGTCAACCGAGATAAAGGAAATAGACTAAGATGTACAAATATATACATGGTTGCATCAACGATCAATTGAGCAACGTAGCATTAATAGATTAATGCAATACTAAAATACATACATAGCACATGTTTATGTTTTCTACTTACGCCAGTGAGAAATACACAATGCACTAATTAAATATAAATGAACTAAGCAAAATACACATGATAAAAATCCAATTGAAATATACACAGAGTAATTAAGATGGAACTTGTGATTAAGTTCGGCTTACCACCAGGTATTCCTCTAGGAGAAAGAATACGTGATATAGTCCAGACTCGATAGCTCAGCTCGAATGAGAAAGAGAGGGTGATTTGAGTTGGTTTACTATATATATATATGCCTGAAAAGTGTGGGCGGACACCGGAAATGTCCTAGGCTAAGAATTAGCTTACACGTGGGTGAAGTCCGACAAGAGTCACACCTTGGAGTACCACGCGGTGTATTGACCCGCGTAATCTCTTAGATCAAAGAGAGACGTGGGGGGGGGGAGAGTGACCTGCATTCCACCCAAGGGAGGGGGGGATTAGCTTGCATTCAAACCAAGGTGGTGTAAACCGCGACCGCCCTTCAGACATCCGGCAATAAGATCAAAGAGTCTATGTGTATCTTTGCCCCGGTCAAGGGAAGATAAATGAAAGGACGCGCCTTAACTTTCTCCAAGGTGGTGGACTAAGTCTAGCCTGGTAGAGAGGAAAGGTGGGGCGGGTGAAGAAATTGGAGGTAGGATGGGGAAATAATTAAAATAAAATAGATAAATGATGAAAAATAATAATTAATGCTGTGATAAATTTGAGTGAATCTGACAGCGAGTTTTTGACTTGTCACATACGCCGCCGCCAAGATGGATCTATCGCAGAAAGATCCATAAAGTGCGAGCAGACTGATGTCACTCTAACTTTAAGATCAGTTGTTATCACAGCATTAGAAAAAAAATCGGAGAAAATAAAGGGGTAGACATGCCAGGAGGAGAGTCTGTCCAAGTCTGTCCGTTGTCTACTTCCTGTCCCCGAGTACGTAGTCACCTGGGTGAAACATGTGGGGTGGCTTGGGAGAGTAGATTGGGCGATTGGGTGAGTAATCATTCCTTCCTGGGGCGGATTGGGGAGGGTGATTGGGGCTTAGGCGGGGTGCCCAAGACACGTGTGCACGTTGGGGCTTACCTCCGGGGCCGCTGTGAGGCGCTTCTTCACGAGAGTAAGTAGTCAGCTTACCTCGGTATCGTCTGACACGATCAATGTCAGGGAAGAGTGGCCTGACAAAGAATGTGGAGTTCTGCCGGAGAACGTCCCCACGATTGCGATAACTTGGCTTACATCGTGGCTTCCTGACACGGTTAATGCCAGGGAAAGGTTGATATTGAATGGTGGCTGAGGAGCCAGGGTGAGAAGAGCCTTCACGAGCGCGAGGGTTCGGCTTACCTCGTGACTTCCTGACACTATCAATGCCAGGGGGAGGTTGATTCGGAATGGTGGCTGAGGAGCCATGAAGAGGAGTGAGTCCACGAGAGCAAGGGTTCATCTTACCTCGGGGCATTCTGACACTGTCAATGTCAGAGGAATGTTGCATGATTTTGGCTGAGTAGCCTGGGTCAAGTAGACCCTCACGAGCGCGGGTAAACGACTTAACTCGTGACTTCCTAGCAGAGTCAACGCCAGGGCAAAGCGGTTTGAGCTTCGCTGATGAGTTGGGACTAGGCGTGTTAGCGAGGCGACCAGGGCTTCCAACCTGCTGGTTGCGCTCACTTCTCTGCTTCGTCGCTCTACCGACGGGCAGAGAGAAGTATGGTTTATGGACTACTCCAAGAGGGACATATTTGGAGCCTAGAATGAAGTCATATACTGGCGTGTCCATGACGGCTGCGTCAATGGTGCCACGTACGTACTTGCATTCTACGTGGACCCTAGCAATAGGAAGAACCTTTGGAGGAATCTCACGGTCAATGGACTGAATCGTCACAGTTCTATCTGAGATCAGCCGGGTCAACCAGTGCTTTGCAGATAACTGAACTTACCGCACAGCCTGTGTCAAATAAGGACCGGACGTACCGCCCGTTAACCAGAATGGTCTCTATCCCGGGGGAAGAAGAGACAGGGTGAGGAAGTGCCGGTAGGACTTCCGTTTTCGTAGGGCCGAGGGCAGTGTGTTCAGGGGCCACAGTCAGTGTTGATATGACGTATGGGTCGCCCGCTGTTCTATCAGTACGTGGTTGCTGATTAGACACAGAGGGTTTGGGGACCGCGGTCTTTACTGAAATGCGCTGTGAGGCCTGCTGCTTTTGGAGGTTGGGTTTGTGGCTACGCATGCTGTCGTTGCAGTCACGGTAGGCACGGTTAGTTTTGTTGCCACGCGTGCTGTTGTTGCAGTCACGGTGGGCTTGATTGTTCTGGTTATGACGAGGCTTAGGTGCTGGGTAGTTGCAGTTTTTGTGCAAGGCTGGTTGTTGGATTGGTGCCTTTCTAGGTTGGGGTTTGCTTGAGGGCATGGGCTGGATTGAGGCATTGAGATGTGGAGGACTATTAGACTGAGCAGGAGAGTTGGGCTGGGTAGACAATGTGGATTGATCGAGAGGAGGGATATCAGGTATGAAAGTTTCATCCTTAGCAGCAACTTCTGTGTCCGTTTGGGCAGTGTACCCGCTTTGGATGTGAGTCGTGGTTTTACTCTCCTCTGCTTCCTGGTCTTGTCTTGCCGGTGTGGTGTTCAGCTCCAAACTCTGCGGCCTATAGCTCTGTCTGATTTCTGGTGCTTCCTGTGCATGGGCTTTGTCCAATTCTTCCATTTCTTGCTTGAATTTTCTTTCATTGACAATCAACCGGCGTATGATGTCTTCCACCTTGGGGTCTTTATATCCAAGGAGTATCATAATCTCCTCAACTTCAGAATCTAATTCTGTTGAGTCCATGATAATAGAGGACGGATTAGAAAAAGTATGAAATGGAATAGAGGAAAGGGCCACCGGAGAGCAATTGCTCCTAAGTTACAGGAAAAAGTGCAGAAGGAATGCGGTGTCTGCCTAAGTTAATCACAAATTCCTGCAATGAAATATTACAAATAAAATACATAAATAATCATAAATGAAAATTATGACAGAAGTGACACTCTTGATAATGCGAAGTGATGATACTTATAAAAATTTTTGAAAAATTATTGATAGGAAATTTAGTTATTGCTGCTTGTTCGTGCCTGCTGTACTAATGGGTTAAATCCACGGACGGGCTCGCCAAAATGTGACAGGTGGGGAAATGTGACGTGTGTTTGGCACGTTTTATGTCTAGGGGATGATTATTTTTAAAGCTATCACACCCCCACTTATCAGCATATGAATCGGGAGCAGGCACGCAACGAGACAAAGCAATGAAAGATAGATACAAAAGTTAAAATAAAGGATATTTATTTACATAAATATACATATAATAATAAAAAGGGGGAGGGTTTGCATCTATCTCTAGTATATTCTATGTTTAATCATCACTCTTGCACATAATAAGAGAGTATGTCACTTTGTCCTCTGACTTAGCTGGTTGTCCTGTTGATGTCGCAGCTGGCTGTGTCCTGGCTTGAGGTTCTGCAGCTGGAGGTGGCGCTCTAGCGGATAGAGGGACGCCGGCGATATAGTTCTTGTGGAGTCTCAGTCCCAAGTTCTAGTATCTGTAGTGGGCACAGTATGGCGGGTGGCCGGATACCGTGGGCACAAGGTTTCTGCGGGCAGAGCTGATCTGCCGTGGGCAGCGTGGTTGACAGGATATGTCCAATGAGTTGCAGAGGGTTGGCGTAGCTATGACGTCTCACACAGATCTGGTCTATAGGGACGTCGCACCTAATAGCTTGACAGGTGGGCTGTCGAATAGGCGGGCAATGCCGATAGCGCCAAGTAGTGGAGTTGAGTAGATCCACGTAGGCGGTAGACGATACTCAATAGGAAAGTGCAGTGCTGGATAGCACTAAGCACAAACATAGGTGATTCTCGTTGCCAATTAAATAGGCAGGTAAATAGGCAGGTGCAGCGCTGAATAGCACTAAGCACAACTGCAGGTAAATAGATCGTTGATCCAATAAATAGGCAACAGGTGATCCTTGATAGCAACTGGGCAAGTGCAGCGCTGATTAGCACTAAGCACATAGATAGGCCAGTAGGCAAGTAGGCAATAGGTGATTCTTGATAGCAAATACAGTGCTGAATAGCACTAAGCACCTAAATAGGCAATAGGTGATTCTCGATGGCAACTAAATAGGCAGGTAAATCTCAGTAGGAAAGTGCAGTGCTGAATAGCACTCAACACACAATAGGCAGACACCTGAGGGAGGCTGCGGATAAATAAAGACAAGTTAGGACATGTCTCTCATGCATCTCATCGATGCCCTCGACTGAGGTGCATTCGTCAGATTGGTAAAATTGCTTTAGAGCACAAGGGGAGATGACAAATGGGATTTGGAGAATAGATGGCAGATAGTAGCAATATAGAAATGTACATAAAAGGGAACGTAATAATATAAAAATATACATAGAAGGGGAAATAATAATCTCAAATAAACAACGCAGGTGGATAGAGAAAGAAAAGGGGGGGGTGGTGAGTTGGGCGGTGGTCAGTGACCGAGACGCTTTGTTTGCATATGACCGTGGGTCGAGAACAATGGAGCGGGCTTGAATGTCCCTTCAAGCGGCGCAACTCTCATTAGAGTAAAATGAGTAAAGGGGAGATAATTCCTATATCTTCTCTAAACGCAGTATCAGTGCGCTAGTAAAATTATCAAGGCGGTCAACCGAGATAAAGGAAATAGACTAAGATGTACAAATATATACATGGTTGCATCAACGATCAATTGAGCAACGTAGCATTAATAGATTAATGCAATACTAAAATACATACATAGCACATGTTTATGTTTTCTACTTACGCCAGTGAGAAATACACAATGCACTAATTAAATATAAATGAACTAAGCAAAATACACATGATAAAAATCCAATTGAAATATACACAGAGTAATTAAGATGGAACTTGTGATTAAGTTCGGCTTACCACCAGGTATTCCTCTAGGAGAAAGAATAAGTGATATAGTCCAGACTCGATAGCTCAGCTCGAATGAGAAAGAGAGGGTGATTTGAGTTGGTTTACTATATATATATGCCTGAAAAGTGTGGGCGGACACCGGAAATGTCCTAGGCTAAGAATTAGCTTACATGTGGGTGAAGTCCGACAAGAGTCACACCTTGGAGTACCACGCGGTGTATTGACCCGCGTAATCTCTTAGATCAAAGAGAGACGTGGGGGGGGGGGAGAGTGACCTGCATTCCACCCAAGGGAGGGGGGGGATTAGCTTGCATTCAAACCAAGGTGGTGTAAACCGCGACCGCCCTTCAGACATCCGGTGATAAGATCAAAGAGTCTATGTGTATCTTTGCCCCGGTCAAGGGAAGATAAATGAAAGGACGCGCCTTAACTTTCTCCAAGGTGGTGGACTAAGTCTAGCCTGGTAGAGAGGAAAGGTGGGGCGGGTGAAGAAATTGGAGGTAGGATGGGGAAATAATTAAAATAAAATAGATAAATGATGAAAAATAATAATTAATGCTGTGATAAATTTGAGTGAATCTGACAGAGAGTTTTTGACTTGTCACAAGGAGGGTTGGCGGGCTGTGTTTATTCTGCATGCTGAATAGGTTTGTAGTGTTTAGGATTTCATGGACTTTTTGGCCCGAGGAGTCGGTTGCGTCATAGCCCCATGCAGGAGATTTCGCATTTAAGTCCCCAGCTAATAGAGTTTTAGTTAAGATGTTCTTATTGCCGAGGTTAATGGCAAGTTCATGTTTAGGCGGATTATAGCAGTTAATTACCGTGAGTTTTCTACCAGCTTTGAAAATATCAAGCGAGATGGCGTCGGTTCGCCAGGATTTTGAGAAACTGTCATGCCGTTCATTACATATGTGATAACTCCACGGCACTCATCGCATTTACATTTATAAGCCGTATAGCCACTAATGTGGCTACTTCGTTTCTTGCCTACAAGAGTCTCCTGCAATAGTGCGCTGATTTTTCGTGGTTCGACAGGTTCCGCCGGATCGGAACCACGGGGCGAGTAGTAGAGGATTTTTCGTTGTCGGGCCTGCCGCCCGCTACCCGCGAGACGGAGCCTGTTTGGGTCTGCTCGTACCCGGGTTTTCTGGTTTGATGTGTATTATTCATGTTTGTATAGAAGTCGAAGACCGTTGGCGGCCTTAGTTATTGCCGATTAGAAAGTAGTGTACACAGGGCCTGCAAGAGGGTCCGAGGTCTTTGGGTGGGGGGAAGTTCGCACCACTGGTCACCACCTCCGTATGGCAAGAGCTCACCTACAGGAGGTTGTGTAAGGATTTTTCGATATCCCCAGTATCGAAACTGCTTATTGGGAAGCGCGTTCCTCTACTACCTCACAGGGGACGGGCTAGATAGAGCCTAGCTCGTGGACGCCGACCAGTCCGCCCGACGCAGCCCGCTAAGGCCGCGCCAGTCAGTCCAGTCTTTGCCCAATGGGAGACCCGCGAATCAGCCGAGTCCAGCGTTATCCGCTTTTCGGAGATCCCGTTAGGTCTCTTACTCACCGTTGCCCCGGGGCCCCACAGGGGGGGGGGGGCTGGACATAACCCCTTTGAGTTCCTTTTACACTTGCCGGCTGTTCATTCATCGGCGGCAAGCAACCAGTACCCTTGGCCACTCCCAGAGAGCGGAGTGTTCACGCGGCGACCACGATGAGGTGGTACTGGAACGCCGCGCAACACCGTGACAGAAATAACTATTTTTGGAGCCTCCGTATACCGTGCTGCCTGTCTCCGCTCCGTGAAACCGGCAGACATTAGTTTTCCCGGTTGCCGCTATGCCTTTCTTGTGATTGGCGTCCACGACCCCGAAACACTCTGGTACAATCCCTTTGCACATGACCAGGGTTGTTGCAGTGCCAGCAGCAAAGAAGTGTTCTATTTTGTCTGAAATAGGGTCGCCGTTCGTCTCTAGTCTCGTCCACCATCCTTCTGACCAGCCGTGCAAGATCCTCCTCCTGGGGTCGTCTTTCGTCTATAGCCTCCCCTACCAGTCTTCGTACCAGCTCTGTAGGATCCTCCTTCCGAGCATCTATCGTCCGGCTGTACTGCGTGGCCCTCGCTGAATCTCTGGCCGCCTCATAGAACAGAGCATAGATAAGGGCTTCGCTTACTTTCCGTTTTCCGCTGATTCGGATGGCTTTTTAAAGTTCTGCATCTCGCACTCCATCTATGAAGGCATCTGTATCAATAACATCCAAAAATTCTGGTGTTGCCAATGGGTAAGCCAGACGGGCAAGACGCTCAATGTCTGCCGCTAATTCCTGTAGTGTCTCTCCAAATTTCTGCAGTCGGCTTTTTAATTGTATTCTAAACACTTCCTGTGAGTGTTCGTCGCCGTATCGCAGTTCCATTGTTTTGACCATAGCATCAAAGCCCGTCTGGTCCTTCATTGTCTGTAACAATTCGGCTGCCTTGCCTCTGAGTGCCAACACCAGACCAGTTGCTTTCTCTGCCTTAGTGTTCCAACTGTTGACTTTGGCCGCCGCTTCAAACTGCAATCGGTACATCGACCAAGAAACAGAGCCGTCAAACACCGGCGGTTTAGTCTTCCCCGTCATTTCAGTCACTGAGGCCCCCGCATCTTGTTTTTTCTTTTTAGCTCCGCCTTCATTTCATTTCGTAATACTTGAATTTGCGAATCGACATCCTCTACCATCCGCGACCTGAGATCAGTTTCCTCATCTCTTAATTGTTGTTTGTAATCGTCCATATCCTTTTTCAATCCAAACACAACGGATTCTATAGAGCTAAGTTCATTACCTAATTCACCTTTCATCGATTTCCCAATCTCCCCCGTATCGGGTTCTATTTCGAATAAATATTTGTCCGGATCCCGTTCATCATCTATGATGCTTTGCTTCAGACGTTCCATGGGCGCCTCTTTGTTGCCGCTTACCTTCAGCTCTCTGCATCTGAGTTCTCGTCTAAGTTCTATTAATGAAAGCTGACCAAGTGTTTTCGTTGACGCCATCCCGTATCTTTCTTACGTTGGCCTACCAAAACTTACGTTGGGTTATCCGAAAAGAAAATGTTGTAACGGTCGTGTACAAAGACCTTGTTCCCACTTTCGTTGAGAATCCCACTTCTGACACCAATTGCTGTAACTCTGCCTACAGCGAGCCCAAAAAACTTCAACGAAAGTGAGAGATAAAAACAGCAATTTAATAATAGAATAATAGTCGGATAACAATTACGCATTCGAATAATAACAACACTTGTTTACAGCCATCTTTGACTTCCACACTTCCTGTCTCTGTCCTGTGTCTCCTGGTGCGCAGTCTCACACCTAATGACAACGTGCATTGTAGAGTCATAACAATACAAACAAAATAAATCAATAATAAAATATAATATATATATACACACTAACCACTACAACTGAACCCAGCCACTAACTAAAACCCTCTAAATCTACGCTACTACAAACTAACCAAACCAACTATCTTACTAAATCACTACAACTACTACACTAGACCTAGATCTACACTAACACTAAAACAAGAACACCTTAGTACCTTACTATTCACTAAGAACAGACTAAGCCACTAGATCTAATCCGACTAAGGCAACACTACAAAAACAAAATCAAAATAACACTAGATTGAGATTCCCTAGATCTACAAAAGCAATAACAATAGCAGTAATAAATGCAGCAGAGTAATAGCAGCTTAAAGCAGCAATAACACAACAGTTATATTCAGCAGTAATAATAGCCAGCAATATATAAATGCAAAACTATAAATACAAAATCATATATTCTATTAGATCTAGAGCATGAACAACATATTCATATCAGGCTAAGCTGGGCGCCGGCATTTTTAATACAGCATGTTGGGAACAACTGTCAACTCTTTTGAAAAATATTCCAAAAAACTAAATTAAGATATATCTAGTATATTTACACATAGTGTAACATAGATCTAGTAAAAGAAAATATAAATATTTCTAAACTTACAGGCCGTCCCAGGTACAGGAATAAAAATACTAAAATAATTAAATAAGCATACGCCAGATCACTAAGATCATCAACTGTCACACAGACAGTGATATACTTTACTGACCGCTGGTCAACTGTACAGGATGTAGCATGGGTTTAACTATTTATACTACCCGCCCTAACCCATATAAAAATATGCGGAAGTACAATTATAAAATCTGACACTAACCTATAAAAATAAAATATATAAAAATAGCTCTAACCTATACAACAAAAATACATATAAAAATAGCTCTGGGAGCGCAAGCTCACACTTAGAAACACGGTACGCACGTTTATGCATATGGTTAGGGTTTAGTGGGCGTTATGGTAAGGGTTTGGAAAAAAATCGCCCCCCCCCCACTCCAAAGTTCTGGATCCGCTAGTGCAAAGACAGCCCAATTTGTGCCGACGTTGAAAAAGAGTAGTAAACGGTTCAGTGACTCGACTTCAGCCTCAGCTACAGTCTATTATTTCTAAGCCAAAACGAACGTAGTTTTTCTAAAATCGTTTGCATCGATTCCAGCAGCTTGTTCTTAGTGTCGATGAAGTCAATAAAAGACTCACGAACTTGTGCTCCAACTTTGAAACTTCATTAACTTCAAGAAAAAAGCCATCAATTTTGTCCTCCTTATTCTTCTTCAAATTGATCGTGATGCTCATGACTGCTAGATTCTGATCTGAAAAAAAAAAAATGATGTCCAAGATTCTCTTTCTGTAGTCTTTCGCTTTTTTCCTTTTTGTTTAGATAAATCTTGAGAATTTCTGTAAATACTGTTCTTAATACGCAGACGAATTTGAAGTTCCCTCCAAGCAAGCGAAGACTGAATATGAGCTCTGTCTGTCTCTTGGTTTTCAACTTTGATGATAATGTGATAAAATCATTGAATATATTTTGATGGATTTTAAATGCCATGATGAAGGCTTATACTTTATCTTGCCAGAAGAGTATGCAGGGGAAGCAAATGATGAAATATAGGATGACATTTCACCTGAAAACATGCGCAAATGTTCTTTGACAGAAATTATCTTTGTATATACCGTTTATCAGGCTTAATGCCATTTTCCTCAAATTTTTTTTCGGCCTAATTTTCTTTGCCAAAGTTGAAATTCTATTTGGAAGATTTGGATCTTTTCAGACAAATCGAGATATGTTGTATTTGATCCTTACAGTGATAAATTTAACTCATTCAAGATAGCAAAGATGTCAACCAAATAAGCTATTAATTCCCTTTAGTCACTTTAATTGATATTAAGAATTTTCAATTGGGGTTTGGCTTTCTAATTAGAAATTTTTTGTTAGTTCATCACGAAGATAAAAAACAAAACGTTTTAGAACTTGTATATTGCTTCTCCACACTTCAGTGTGAAATATTAGAGAATTGTTGAACGCTTCAAACTCAAAGTTTTGAAATCTTTGTACAGCAACAATTCTTGAATAACAATTAATTTAAAAAAAAAGTAACTGTTAAGGAAAAAAGTGAATAATGTCGTTTCACATGATGAGAACCGCTGGTTTAGAGATCAATAGTTCTAGATCACAGACCTATATATATTTCTGTCTAATTTCTCTCTCTCTCCGTATATATAGCTCAAGTATGTTCGCAACATCTCGTGAGACGGCGAATAGAAAGGTAACTAATAGATATAGAGTCTACTAACAGAAAATGGCGTCCTTAGCGATATGAATTAGTATTTTATAAATTTATAAGGTAATAAGGTAACCGAAGCACATGCATCTATTATAATTTTACGTCAAAACGTATGCTGTAAATTAGTTTGTATTGTCGATTGTAATTAAAATACTTCAATTAGTCACATGTAAAAACTGTAATTACTAAATTAAAAAATTAGATCTCCAATTGTAACTCTTACAGTAACTGTAACTTACTAACTGAGAGTCTGAGTGTTACTGATCTAGACTTTATTCTTTATTATAATTAGATCTAGTTAAATTAGTATAATTTACTATAATTCACTATATTATTTACTATATAATTTATAATTAGACCAATTTCAATTGCAATTTTATATTCAATTTTAAATTTAGTCTGAATTAAGATATTGAGACACTTAGACACTCTATGCTGGCTATTTTCTATGTCTGTATCATAGTATTAAGTATATCATGATTAATTTATACATGATCATATTATTCATATGAATTATGATCAATGATCTACTAGATTAGTAGATGATAGATCTAGTCTAGAGTCTAGACCTAGATTAGACGATTAGTTTAGATCTAGTACTAGATCTATAGTCACTAGAAAAGTTAAGTAGATTTTATGTATTAGTCTATCAATCTACTTTGTCATTAGTGTTACATCTAAAAATGTGTCAAAAGAATAATATAGACTATATTAAAATTTTTGGAATTATACTTACTGATTCATTACTAATAAATCAGACATTATAATAATTATATTAATATTAGACTCTTTGATAAAAAATTTAGATAGATAGAGCTTTATGAACTGAGGTTTTTTTTATACCTTATTTGTTTTGAAGTTAATTAGAAAAGAATTTATAGCAATTTTAGTGTCAAAAATTTAGCCTACATTTAAAAATAATGTGTGACCAAAAATGAAAATTTCACAATAAAAATGCTATAACATTTTAACTATTATTGATATTTGTATGATATGTTCGCCAGAAATGTATGATTATGTCCTGATATTTGTTGTAATTTCAAACAAATGATAAATTGTAACAAAATTTTCTTTTTTTGTTTGTGATGTTGGGTTACATGTAAAAAAGAAATGATCGACAAAGAAGTAGGCCTACTTTTTTACAATTTTAAAGACTTATAACTTTTAAACCTTATGAGATAACTGAATACAATTTTAACAGAGGTATTTATTTTACTTTTAACTCTTTCTCTCTTAATTGACAATACCATCATTGATTTGAACTTATTAAATTAAATTAATGTTCAATTTTATAAACTTTATTTTGTGTTATGTAAAAAGAGCATGCATTCCCCTTTAATGCTATACTAAATAAAACATTTTCGGTAGACCACATTTTCTGATAACAAATGACAAAGCTTTTGAAGCTTAAACATAACAAGGGTGTGAAATAGTAATTAGCAAAATGAAGAGTTCCGTCGAAACAAAGAGAAATAATTACGGAATGAAAGAGTTAAATCATAGATAGAAGTCCAAATATCTTTTTTACACTTCATGACGAGGCAGTTTATATGTGTCTTAGTCAATGGCAATGGATTCATTCAGGATTTCCTGTTAGGGAGACAGGGCCGGCCTTAGGCCACTGCAACCTATGCGGTCGCATTGGGCCCCGCGCTTTCATAGGCCCCGCGCTAATTCTAAGTGTAAATTATTAAATTAAACCATTATAACTTTTTCTATAATAACAGGGTTTCCACGACCTCCTGATTTTCCAGGACCTCCAGGAAATCGTCTGAAAAGGCAAAATATACGAAAAAATCCTGAGAATCTTCTGAAATTATTAAAATCTCCTGAAAAATAGACAAAATTGTCAGTTTGGGATGCTAATAAATAAAAATGGCATTGTGAGCTTTCATGTAATAAAAATTTATTGCTATGACAAAAAGTATTTTCTAATTTAAAAATTCTTTATTTTGATATTATGCTTATCCCTACCTAGACTAGGCCCCGCACAATCCGTTTCGCATAGGGCCCCACAATAGCTAGGACCGGCCCATTAGGGAGAGAATAAACTGTTATGACATAACATGAAAATTAAAATGCTGCTTAACCTTACTTAGGCCAATATGAGAATATAAATACATGTTCCGTTTAGTACCCTGACCAACTCAACTGAACATAAAGAAACTAGAACTATTGCTGTAATGTGAAATTTTAACAAAGGAATAATGACATTTGATTAGAGTAACACCATAACCACTAAATTTAGAGACACTTAAAATTAATTCAGGACAAAATAATAAAAAGTAAAGCAATAAACGCTGAACCCTATTTTACAAATGCAATAACAAAACCTGATACACAATAATCAGAAAGACACAAGATAGATTCACATATCTTATTCAATATATATGCTAGGCTAGGACAGATTTGTACAAGTGTTCCTTTATCCCTAGTGCCATTAGAGAATGGAATGAGTTCTCTGAAACAGCAAAGAAAACCAATGACTTAAATTAACAGGGTTTAAGTCACTAATTCATCATCATCATCAAACTCCATTAGAGTGAGGGCTTGAGAGGCTCAAATCCTCTCTTGCAAAAGCCCTGGACAGAAACCCTGCTGTCTTGCGTAGTGCATAAATGTCGCCATACAGGTCGAGAATTTTGGGTTTCCCAGACCTGTTGAGACGGAGATCAGCAAGTCTGGGGCAGTCAAACAGAATATGAGTCACGGTTTCCTCTTCTTCCCCGCAGCGAGGGCACCGTGAATCAAAATTTGGCCATAGCCACGAGAAATATGAGCCAACAGGACTGTGGCCTGTCCTGCACTGTGCTATAATAGCTTGCTCAGGCCTGGACAGCCTCCACCACGAGGAAGTGCGGCCTCATGCGCTCCCAGACTCCACGGGCTTTTTGGGACTTGTCCCAGCACTCAAACCACTTTTCCATTTTTGTTTTTTGTATTATAGCCAGGGCTTGATGAAAGCTTACAGCCTGATCAGTGGGTGGAATTTGCCCTCCCTGGTGGGCCAAAGACTCTGCAATTGTGTTGCCAGTCACGCCTATGTGACTCGGTACCCACTGCATTATTACAGGGGTGCCATAGCGTTGTTTAATGTTATGTGAAGCCATGATGACAGTGTTGATATTGGGGGGGGGGCATGGTCCGGGGCTTTGCAAAGCCTGTAGTACAGATTTTGAGTCAGTGACCACAACAATATGTGTTGCCCTCAAATGTCCCTCGCCGAGTTGAGAGTCAATGACTTTTAAGGCTTCACAGACTGCCATGGTCTCCGCATCAAAACTGCAAACACAACCACATAGTCCAAAGATTTTGACTGTGTAAGAGTCAAGAAAGTCGATGTAGGCTCCATAGCCTGCTCTTCCAGAATCTATTGATGCCGACCCATCAATGTATGCAAAAATAGCACTGGGCTTGAAGGTATTAATGGTCTCCAGAGCTAGGATTTGAAGGTCGTTAGATAAACGGCTTTGCTTAGTGGCATTAGGGTCTACTAATTTCAAACGTATGTCTGGGGTCGTTGGGCGACACCAAGGGGGAAGGGGATGAAAGCGTTGAATGTTTTGTCGGTTGGTGGAGAGGCCAGCTTCATCAGATAGTCTAGTGGCATGATGCATAAAAGACTGCATCTGGATACGTCTTCTGCATCTCCAACCATCCACTAGTTTTCTAGCTGGGAGGTATTCATCTAGCCTTTTATACCGCTCATAGCAGGTCAGTATTGACCTTTCCCTCCTAAGGGTTAGTGGACCTATATTAGCCATTATTTCAGCCGCATTTACTGGACTTGTTCTAAAGGTTCCACAGACAAATCTTAGTGCTTGGGACTGTATTATATCAAGTTGTTCAAGAGCAGTCCTAGAGCCATAGATTTGCACAGGTAGGCTGTAGTCTATCTGTGATCGGACTGCTCCTAAATACAGGGATCGGAGCATGTCTGCTCGGGCTCCCCACTTCGTGGATGCCAGCTTCCGCACAATGCAAAGTTTCCCTGAGGCCTTTCTTACAACATCCTGGATGTGCTCACACATTTTTAGTTTGCGATCTAAAGTTACACCAAGGTACTTGGGTAGCTTTTCCATGCTGAGAGCCACTCCGTTGAGGGAGAGCTGGAAAGTTTGCCCGAGAATGCCAGTCCCGAGCGTGAACAGAGAATAGACCTTCTTGGAGGTGTTTATTTCTAGCCTCCATTTTTGTGTGTATGAGTAGAGCGTATGGAGATCTTCTTGTAACACTTTTTGTATAGAGGTTGCGCTCCTTCCGGATTTCCAAAGGACAATATCATCAGCATTTAGCATCAGATTTGGAAATTTGGGGATCATGTTGCTTTATCTTTCCACCTAAATTAGTGTGGGGGATACTTACTTTCCCAGTTTGAAGTGTTGGTGTTGGGTTAATTTTTTCTGAGACTTTTGGTTTTTTAATTGTAGTGTTTGTTTGGGGGAAAAAGGATGTTATCAGGGTTTGTGTGTTGGGAAGAACGGTAGCTCTTTTTTCACAACGTGGCCCGTTCTCCCTATGTACCAACGTTGCGAGGCGATTAGTAACACATTTTTCAATGCCAGGCCTAATGCCCTTTACCTGGCCAGCGGAGCCTGTTAGGGTCTGCTCAGACCCGCTTTTCTTTGTAATTTTACTCGACATTGGTATGGGTTCCTCCAGGGGGAGGAGATTTGGGTTGCCCCTTAGAGCGAGCAGTGAAAAACAGTCCAGACATGAACATTGAACTATGAATCGATCGAAAGATCAGTTAATTCAACCACTCGCTCGTATGGGCAGGGTTTAATCCACGAAAGTGGAGTGAGGCAGGAGACCTTTTTTTTAAAGCCTCCAGTTTAGGGCCCGCAAATTTTGATGGCTTGACCCTCCACTAGTCTCCAGGGCGGCGGCTGGTCAGTTCAGTATTAGCTAAAGCCCAGACAGACACAAATCCCTACACCAGACGAGCGTGCAGGGGTTATGTCGATCAGAGCTTAGCATTACCCAGACATCACCAGCAGAACTCTGCACCAGGAGAGCATGAGAGCCTGCTAGAAAAGTTGGGGCTCCCGCAACGTTAGCCTTTTTCAGACCACCCTGAGAGCAAAGGGTGGACTTACTCCAGTTACCAGGGGACACCACGAGGAGGTCGGCGGGCACAGTCCCCCAAGTCACTAATTAACATGAAATACATATATATGACATAATTATCTTCTCTTTTAAAGTAAGTCTGTAATTTATAAGATATCTGTTTTATAGATCAGACTTAAGTTTAAGACTTGGTCACGTTTCATCATTTAGTTAACCCAAACTGAACCAAATTATGAAAAACTATTATCAAAACTCTTGTAGCTTCATACATCAGATTAGTTAAATTGTGATATCATTAGAACATATGTAGTTTTCCTATAACTTTTTTGGCCTGCTTCTCAAAAAGTTTGCCCAGTACTGTTCTAGATATTGAGTTCTAGATATAGATGTATATCTATGTGTTTTGAATGTCTTTTTTATTTAATAAGCTTGTCACTCATGTAGTCTTGTCACTTAGAATAATCTTCAAAATATAGTCATTCAAAATAGTTCAATTACAAACTATATTCACTCAAAGTTTACTAGAAATAGCTTATTGTCACAGATTAGTGATCTATATATATATATATATACTTTATAGGCCTATATCCAAGTCATCCAAAATAGCTTTTAAATCATGTTCATTATAGGAAATTTGCAGACGATTGCATAATATATAGAACAATAAAAACAACACAAGACACAGATATTTTACAAAGAGAATTAGATGAATTACAGAAATGGGAATCAAATTGGAGCATGTCTTTCCACCCAGAAAAATGTCAGTTGTTAAGAGTAACAAAAAAACTAAAACAAATTAATTCCACTTATCTTATTCATGGCAAACCAGTAACACAGACTAAAAACGCAAAATACCTAGGTGTTATAATAAATGAAAAACTGTCATGGAATCCACATATTGATGAAACTACAAAAAAATCAAACAAAGCATTAAGATTTATTAAAAGAAATTTCTATAAATCAAATAAGAACATAAAACTAAAATGTTATTTAACCTTGGTTAGGCCAATAATAGAATATGCATCTTCTGTTTGGGACCCCTCAACTCAAGAAAACATTAAGAAACTAGAACAGACACAAAATAGAGCAGTGCGATTCATAACAAACGAATATTCACATATGACTAGAGTAACACCTTTAGTAAAATCACTAAATTTAGAAAGCCTTCAGGACAGAAGGCTCAAAAGTAAAGTAGCAATCATACATAAAACACTGAACCATAATCCTCAAATACAAAAACAAAATTTAATAAAATACTCTGAAAGACACAAAGATAAAGGCACATTCCTCGTCCCATATGCTAGGACAAATTTGTACAAATACTCCTTCTTCCCTAGTGCTATTAGAGCATGGAATGGGTTGCCTGAGCTAGCCAGGAAAACCAGTGACTTGGCAGAATTTAAGTCATTGGTTAATATGCATGACTAGATGCATGACGCGTAGGACGTAATCATCTTCTTTTTTGAAGTAACGTCTGTATTATATAAGATAAGATAAGAAGATAAATTAAGTTAATATTTGGAGTATCAGCATAGTATAACTCTTTGATTAATATTTTTTAAATATAAATTTAAGGCATATGTATGTGTTATTTTAATTCTCCATTATTTACGATAATGAGCATGCTGGTAAAGTGGTTGAAAATCTGGTATCTGAATCTGGCAGCTTGATTTCATATCAGGGCCAGCCTTAGGTAATTGGAGTAAAAATATGCAATGAATCATAAATCATCCTGTATCCATATTAAAATCAACAAATAAGTTAAATTCATATAGAACTGACAGCCTTAATGTGCTTCATGGATGAATTCATGATCACTAGACTAGAAATGTTGCAACATTTCACCAAAAAGAAGAAACAATGGTCTTCTCAAGTAAATCTAAACATCCCTAAATAAACCCTGAATCAGATTAGAGACTAACAGATAGACTTCCCATAGAGACATAGAGTTCTGATCCATGTTTCACAATTTTTTTCTCCTAAAAAAATGTCTTTGACTCCTGTGCGAGGCCCCCACCAATTGGAAGCCCTAAGCAGCTGTCTAGTTTGTCTATGCCTATGTCCAGACCAGTTCATATCCCTCTAAAAGCTGGGGCTTTTTAATTCAGGATTTTAGGTAGTCCATTACTTCACCCAGCTTAAAATATAAGAACTTAATCATTTTTATTGTGGAATTTTAAAAAAGGCAGTTATTATGCTAGGCACATGATATTGTCTACTGTAAGAAATAAACTTTAATTCATAGGCTCTAAGTCTCTTTGGGAAATTATTATTATTATTTTTTTTACTAATATATGAAATAATATTCAGGAGTAGACCTCACTTTTTTAGTTGTGGATTCAATTAGTTGAAAAGCTCATTTATCAAATATATAGACCCTTCTAGAACTTCTTTGTGTTTAAATTTTTTTTTAAATGGTGGGATACTAAGAAGTATTTTTAAAAAATGCATGCTCAACCCATACTCCTTTTGTTAAATATTAGACTTGGGTCACTTTTGTATATTTTAACCTTTTTTAGGTCTGCTAGTGTCTATATTTTATTATTTAGTATTCACTTCACTAATTTAAATTTTGTTTTGTTACTATTTCCTAAGTTTCAGTTTTGTTGTCACCTTATGTATTGATCACTATGGATGCCAAACATCAGCAGCTCTTTGTCCATTGTGCTCAGCTGTTAGATACTTTCCAAGAAAAGTCCACAGACTTGGAAGATCATTTGAAGGAATATATACGCTCATCCAGGGTGCACATTTCATTTATCTTAGGCTTGATTCTTTTGAATTACTATCAAAAGAGCAATATGAATAATTGTTTATTTACTTTGTTAATCTTGAAAACAATTATAGTTTATTGAAATATAGACTAAAAAATCTGTTTACATAGTTAAGTCAAAACTACTCTAATTTATTCTCAATATTAACAAATATTTTCTTAAAATCAAGACATCTAACACCTTCTCTTTTTGTAAACAAATAAAAAATCAACATCATATTTTTTAAAATGTTAAATAAAGGATAAAAAGTCAACAAATTTATTTTGTCAATCTTTTTGTTTTTCCAGATTCAGGATGTTGATGATGAAACTTTTATAACTGAAGTGTTTTCTGGATGTGTTCAGCATAGACCAGTGATGAAACTAGTTGTTGATGGCTTCTATGTACGTGATGGGAAAAATATCCTACTATCTCATCAAAACTCATTTATTGGTCAGTTTTTTATTTCTTTTTTTCTGTAAGGTTGAAAAAAAGGACTTTTCTTTGGTTGAATTTCTGACCTGCTGATAATGTAACTTATCTATTTTCAGTTTTGGCTTATTTAGCTTTGTATCGACTTGATGAACTCGGAGTGGCTCACTTTCGAAAGTTTGTTGATGCCATGGAACTCAATGCAACCTATAAAGTAAGTTTAACAGAAAACAAAATTGATCACTTTTGTTTCTCTAATTATTAACAATAATGTTTATAAATGTAAAAAAATATTTTGAAATATTACTTCATTTGGTTTATTATAAAAACAAATGACTTGACTTAAGTCTTTAGGGATCTTTTTTGTCATTTATAGGTTTAATATTAAGGCTTTACATTGCTTGTAAATAAAAAAAAATATCCTTCAAATTTTAGCAATATAAAGTGCTTTTTTTAAGTATTAAAAAGTAAGAGTTATATTAGTTGTATCAATATACACTTTAGTGTTAAGATTATCTCATTTTATGACTATGCCATAATCTCTGTGTGTATTTTTTGTCTTAAAGTTTCTTAGTTTCCTATTTGATGAAAAAAATTTACTAACATGGATGAAAGATGGTTGGTCAACTCTATATGAATGGTCCTATGTTGAAACCAATCTGCTATCTCCATTGTTAAGGTAATATTTGATTAGTTGAGACAAATGAACTACAAAATCTACCTTGGGTGTTGGTTAAGAAATTTAAAATATAATAATCAATAAATGTAAACAATTTGTCCTAAGTCATTCTTATGAATACCTCACTTACAAGTTGTTGTTTTTATAGTTAAGTTAGTGTATCCTTGTGCTGACTTTGTTCTTTATATTTTGTCAGTTTAATTGTTGATTGATTTAAATTTGTTTATTTGATGTAAATAGTGGAACAAAGGAGCTTCTATTTTGTTTCGATTTGATTCTTTTTTGTTTAGATGGTTACCAGAGTTGAAGGACTTGGTTCTGCTCATGAAAAAAAGAATAAACAACCAATTCAAGCCCAAGAAGATAGCAGTTAAAGCAACAGGTTCAAGAAGACTTCTAGTCAACATTTATTTTTTGCTTTGTCCAAAATTGTAAATAGTTGCTTTTTTGTGCCATGCCATCACAAAAACAAAACAATTATTTTTTTTTAAAGATTTAACAAATTAGTGTTTTAGTAAATTACAACTCCATCCAGGGAGGAGACAGACTTGTGTTGGTGTGTGTTGGAGGATTAGAAGACAGACTTGTGTTGGTGTGTGTTGGAGGATTAGAAGACAGACTTGTGTTGGTGTGTCTTGGAGGATTAGAAGACAGACTTGTGTTGATGTGTGTTGGAGGATTAGAAGACAGACTTGTGTTGATGTGTGTTGGAGGATTAGAAGACAGACTTGTGTTGGTGTGTGTTGGAGGATTAGAAGACAGACTTGTGTTGATGTGTGTTGGAGGATTAGAAGACAGACTTGTGTTGGTGTGTGTTGGAAGATTAGAAGACAGACTTGTGTTGGTCTGTGTGTTGGAGGATTAGAAGACAGACTTGTGTTGGTGTGTGTGGGAGGATTAGAAGACAGACTTGTGTTGGTGTGTGTTGGAGGATTAGAAGACAGACTTGTGTTGGTCTGTTTGGGAGGATTAGAAGATAGACTTGTGTTGGTTTGTGTGGGAGGATTAGAAGACAGACTTGTGTTGGTGTGTGTGTTGGAGGATTACAAGACAGACTTGTGTTGGTGTGTGTGGGAGGATTACAAGACAGACTTGTCTTGATGTGTGTTGGAGGATTAGAAGACAGACTTGTGTTGGTGTGTGTGTTGGAGGATTAGAAGACAGACTTGTGTTGGTGTGTGTGGGAGGATTACAAGACAGACTTGTCTTGATGTGTGTTGGAGGATTAGAAGACAGACTGGTGTTGGTGTGTGTGGGAGGATTAAAAGACACACTTGTGTTTGTGTGTGTTAGAGGATTAGAAGACAGACTTGTGTTGGTATGTGTGGGAGGATTAGAAGACAGACTGGTGTTGGTGTGTATGTGAGGGTATTGAAAAATCAACATTAAAGTCCTAGCAACCTTTCTAAGTTGTTTCAAGATTGTTCTTTGACTACAAAATAAATTTATGTTACAGCAATATTTATTTCTTTGCTATAGATGCTAAGCCATTTAACCTGACCCAGCCAAGAGCTCGAAGTATTCCTTTGCCAGAGAAAGTAAGATTTATTATAAATATTGACACATTTTTTAAAAACATGCCATTACTTACTTTATATGTGGCAGTGTCAAGCTGTCAGTGTGTGAAGGTTTGAAGTAATTATGTTTTGCCATTTTTACAGAATGTAATACATTTTTAAAAAATTAAATTAAATTAGTCGCAGAGTTTTGATAGTTATTTTAATAAGTTGAGATTTTTTGAGTTGTTTTCTTAAAACTATTTCACCAAGTAATCAGTTTATCTAGAGAAAGTATAATGAGTTCTTCTCACTTTGGTCATATTGTATCACATGTATTGGTTTCTACATTTCTGCTCAGTTTAGCTTCACATGAATTGGTTTCTACATTTCTGCTCAGTTTAGCTTCACATGAATTGGTTTCTACATTTCTGCTCAGTTTAGCTTCACATGAATTGGTTTCTACATTTCTGCTCAGTTTAGCTTCACATGTATTGGTTTCTACATTTCTGCTCAGTTTAACATCACGTGTATTTAGTTTTGATCAAATTAGTCATATAGCATCAAACTAATTTGATCATATGGCATCATATATTTTAATTGACTTGTTCTCAATTGGCATGTTTAATGTTGGATTAATGAATATCAAAACTGAAAGAGTAAATGTGTATTAAATTTCTCTTTTAGATTCCACAGCTTCAAAGAGTTAAACCCATCCCAGCTACTGTTTATAATCAACCAACAGAACAAAGAATTCTTGAAAAACAAAAAGAAGAAAACAGAAGACAAGCAGAAGTAAGTTATTGAGCTTCTAGGAGACCTTTTAAAATTGATACTTGATAATAAACTATTGAGTAGTTTTAAATGTTTCATCTCTACTAATCTGAGATTAGGAACGTCTGATGGAAGCCTCTAGAATACAGTTTGCTTGTGCTAATCCTGAAAAATCAGAAAAAACAAAACAAATAATCCAAAACATTGTTTTTGAGGAGAATTCTAAAGTTGAACCAACTGTGATAAAAGCCAAGCCTTTACCTGATTTTGTAAGTATACAATTTGAGCTAAAGAGTTTCAATATTTCAGAAATCTTTCATAGAATAACTGGATGACTTTAGCAGATGTGACGTAAGGAGTGAAGGGCACTTATCCAGTTGGGCTTGTGAAGTAATATCTGTTGGTAGAGTGAAGGGCACCTATCCAGTTGGGCTTGTGAAGTAATATCTGCTGGTAAAGTGAAGGGCATTTATTCAGTTAGGCTTGTGTATTAATATCTCAGATCTGTTGGTAAAGTGAAGGGCACTAATCCAGTTGGGCTTGTGAAGTAATATCTGTTATTAGAGTCAAGGGCACTTATCCAGTTGGTCTTGTGGATTAATATCTGTTGGTAGAGAGAGTGAAGAGCACTTATCCAGTTAAGCTTGTGGATTTTACCTATGGTACAGCTCCTGCATGCTGGTGAAGTGTTGACCTGAACTTAGTAGGAGGTGACCAGGGATGGACTGGCTATATGGACAAACAGGCTAATGCCCAGTGGGCCGGCACCAAATGGGCCGGTCTACTCGCGACCACAAGACATTTTTTTTCAATGCGGACAACTTAAAAAAAAAGTGACAGCAGCAAGACACATTAAATTTTTATTAAATTAAATTAATTAATTAATTAATTTTTTACAATTAATTTTGTTTGAAATTCAAGAATTATATCAAAAAATGTACACTATCCACTCTACGTATTATCATTTGCAAAATGTTAGACAGTACTTTTTGCTGTGTACGAGTGGCATGGACTTCAACACTGCTTTGATGTCTTTGCAGTTGTGTTTGGCCTAATAATTTTGCTGGTTGGCAAGGACATTTGATGGCACTCCCATTTTGTGTGTGTGTGCTCTTTCCCTCCTTCGTCTTTTGATGATTCCGTTGACAATGTTACCGAAAACAAGGGATGAGAAAGGTTAAGCTAGCAAACATTGATGTAACGCAGTAAAAAAAAATATTTACAAATAGGGGCGACAATTACCTCTGTAACAATACTCTATAGAAATTAACTTTAACACACACAACGGTGAAATTGCAAACCACACTACTTATTCACATCTCAATATAGATATAAATAGACCTCTCTGTCTGAAATGGAAACTTAATAACTTACTGCCCCAGTGCAGCCAAGGAGGAGGGGTTGAGCTTAAAATCTTCCCCCCTGGAGATTTTAAGGCTAAAATCCCCCTCTTCAATAAATAAAAAAAATTAAGCAAACTACAGTCACCACATTTCATGAGCGTAGCCAAAAGTGGTTTTGTGGTTACCCTCCCCCTCCAATACAAAACTAAAGCAAAACTATAGTTATCATTTTCTACCAGTCACTGGCCTCCATTAATTAAAAGCAGTGAAAAGCAGATTTGGTTTTTGAATTATTTTTTTTGCAGAAGAGTAGCAGGCTAATGCACTGTAGATACCTCAGAATATGCATTTTTTAAGCTTAAAATACCATTGGGATTTCCCACTGGGATAGCTTGCAGCACTCCACCAGACTCCCTAGCTGTGGTGGTGTGCACTGTCTTTCCACTAACTAAAGGAAAAGTTCATTCTATGGTACAAAAAAAATGTCAGAAAGAATGAAAGGTTAGAATGTAATAAAATTAATTACATACACACATCCCTCGTCACCGAAAAAATCCTGGCTACTACATATAACATGCTATTTGTGGGCCGCTTTTTTATGGTAATGCCCGGGCCAATTTTGATACCTAGTCCGTCCTTGGAGGTGACATGAGATAGAGTGGATAGCGATCAGTGCCATAGATTTGTTAGGTCAGTTGGTGGAAATATCAGTTTTCTTGAAGTGGGAGCTTGTCAAGATGCTGAGTGATTGGTGGTGTTGGGGCAATGACTGCTTCTATGCATATATGTGTGTCCAACACCATTGGGACTCACATCTGTCAATAAACTGTTCATTTAATTAAAATAAGATTAAAACTTTTTGTGGACCTGGTATTATTTTGTACAGTAAATAGTAAAAATCAAAAACAAAAACTTTAAGAAAACTAAAAAGAAAAGATTTCTTCTGTTCTGTACAATTTTTGTTTTTGTTTAAAGAAAAAATCACCAGCCCCAGTCAAAATGACAGCAGCGACTATACTAAGAGAAGGCTTACTGTACCAGAAAAAAGAAAAGGAAGTAATGGAGAGGTATTTTTTTCTTGGTATTATCATTCTTTAAAGATTGGTTTTCTTTTCAATGTCTAAAACTTTTATTTACAATTTCTATTGAGGCATTTTATTAGAATTATGCCAAAACATTACACTTTAATATTGTTTTGCATTAGTCTCATAATAGCTTTAAAATTTGAAATAAAATGTAGCAGTTGCTTTATTCTTCAGAAGAAGACGTTTGTCATTTTTGAGGCTGCTGGACTGGCATGATATCAGCCAATATGTGCTGATGTCACACTGAATCACCTTTTTGTTTATCTGTACTTGCCATTCTTGTGATTATTATTATTATTATTGCTTAAAAAAATATATGTATATCTGCCAATGGTTAAGAAGGCAGTCATTAACTATTTACTTTAAAAACGTTTTAGAATGTTATTCATCAACATTTGTAAACAGGCTGCAAAAACTTGAGGCTGGAGCTTTTGATGCAAGTAATTTTCATAAATGGCAGTCAGAGATGAAACAGAAAGACCTTGAGGCCCAATTATTGGCTATAGAAGAAAGAAGATTGATGGGGAAAATAAGTCATGAAGAAGCTTTCTTAGCCAGAACCAATGTTTTAGCTGCCAACCAACAGCTTGTACAAAATATGAAGAAAGAGGTTATTTTTAATAGTTTCTTTCTATAGCTTAAACTAGATAGGATACATCAGTCTTAAAATAATCATGTAAGATTATAATGAAGTCTATATTGTTGTAACATTATCTCAGATGAAACGAGTTATTTCTCTTTTTCATTCACTAAACAGACCGCAGCTATGATGAAAGAATATTTAGAAAATAAATTTAGACAAGAAAAAGAAATGAGGTGATTATTCATGTTGCATTAAATTGTTAAAAGCATTTAGTTTATCCATAGTAAAATTATTTATTTATAAAAATTTTTTTGTATGTTACTGTTTGAAAAAAAAAAAAGAATTATTTCAAGCTTAGTTAGCAATTAATTTCATTGTTAAATATGTGTGAAAATCTAAAGTGATCTAAGTTTTATAAATATTGAAATAAAAATCTAATAAAGTGTATTTTTTGTGTGTCACAGGGAACTTGTTGAAAGTACAATGGCTGGACACAAAAATGCTCAAAACGCTAAACAGAAATTACAGGAATTGAAACATAAAATAGGTAATTAAAAGACTGAACTATTGCATCGAATTTTTACAACAGTGAAAAAAATGTATTAAAATCTATACCTTTGTAGATAAAAGAATTTAATAACTGTATTTTGAGTATTTTGTTGTTTAAAGAATTGCTTAATTACTTTTGAAAATACAAAAGAATATTTTTATATTAATTTCACAAGATATCTGAAAGCTATCTACTCTAAAACATAAGTTTTATTTTTTGCAGTCAGTTCTGTAGGAATATAGTTTATTCTTTTCTCTACATTCTCCCCATACAGTGCAAGAAGTTCAAGAGGAAAGTAGAGAGTTGATGAAACAAGCTTTAGAAGAGGTTAGTGTAGGAGTTCAACACTTGCCTAGGACTTAGCACAACATGTATATGTCAGCAGGTTTAATTATTACAAGTATAGGACTCAATATAAATATATGTTAAATTAATAATCATGATATACTAAGAAATTTTGTCATGTCACTTTGGTTTAGTTGTGTTCTACTTTGGTTTAGTTGTGTTCTACTGAGTCAAAGATTATTATGCTAATATTTTAGGCTGAGCTTGAGATGAGATGTAAAATTGAGTTAATTCAACAAATACGAGCAATAGAATCTACTCCTGTCAACCGATTCAAGCCATTAGATTTGACAGCTACTTCTGGGGCTGGACTTCTAGGAGAAATGAGCATTGCTGAGGTAAAGTAGCCTTGAAGTTTCTATTTCTGGGCATTACCTAGAAATCATTTTAAAATTTTACAAAAGTATTACTTCTGATGACAATAATGTTATTTCATGGTTTCTCAGCTCCGGGAAAGGTTGTCATTAATGAAAGCACAAAGAAAAGAAGATGAAGAAATAAAACGAGATAATATATTGTATGATAAACAGGTAATTAAAGTGACTTATCTTATTAATGTGCTTCAATGAATACTCTTTGACACATGCTTTTACCGATGTAGATTAGCTTGTTTACTCTTTTTTTTTCAACTTTAATTGTACTTAAAAAAAATGTTTAAGTTTTGTGATAAAATATTCAAAACAAAAAATGTTTTGGTTTGTTATAAAATCTTTTAAAAAAATGCCGCTTCTTTCTTTTTTGTTTATTATTTCCAGGCCAAAGCTGAGTCTTTATGTGAAACATTAGATAAGATTGCTAAACACAGATCAGAACAAACAAAAATGGCTGCCTTAAAGTAAGAGAAATAAGTCACATCATAAATAGTATAGTCTTGTTGATAACATCAATGTCATTGATATATCTCTACACCCTGAATGTTTCCTTCAGCTTTGATGTTTGTAGAATCAGCAGCTGAATGACAAACACATTATGAGTATTGAAATTGTTACAAATCAACTAGCATTCATTTTTTTACTTTTTTTTCTACATGTGTATTTTAAAGAAGAAATGTTTTTGCATAAAAATGCAGAAGTAGGACCTCAAAATTAGTTTTTTCTGTTTTTCAAAATAATATTCAAAAGCTTATAACATTCTTTTTATTTGTAGAGCTGATAACTCCAAGAATGTGAAGTTAATATCTGTACCACTCAAAAGTGCAACACTGACAGAGCTTGAGAGAAAACTTGATGAGAAACGTGAACAGAGAAAACTGGAAAAGCAACGCTACCACAGATCAGCTGAGAGTGTCTCTGACAAAACCAATCTAACATCATTGTCAGCAAAGGTTTGGAACACTTTGTATAATTGCAATGAATCTCAAACCTTCAAGAGTTAGTATTTTAAATGTAACAAGTAACTCTACTTTTTTTTCTTATCAGCAGTTGACATTAAATCTGTTTAAACCAAAGAATTTCTTTTAATTCTTATCAATATATTTCGTTTCTTTCAACGACAATTATTCATTTGGTTACTATCTTATTTTAGTGTTGAAATAAATAAAGAACATATTTTCAATTTCAATTGTTCAAATGCTTAATATGTGTATGTTGGTGTTTAAATGCAATTTTTTTCTAAATGTAATTTCTCTCTTTCAACTTAAATTGTTCAATTGATTATCTTAATATTTAGTGTTCATATAGGATTAACTTCTTTCAACTTAAATTGTTCAATATGTTACTTTCTTTCTTCTAGTTTTTGAATTAATTTTCTTTTTTTCAACCTTAATTGATTAAAAAAAATTTAAGTGATTAAATATTTTTATACCTGTAGTTAAGTGTTTAGCATTTAGAGTTATCTTTCCTTTTTTTACTTGTAGATTTATTTGATTGGTTGAAAGGAATGTCAACAAAAAATTGTTTTGTTACAAAAAAAAAAATAATAATTCACATTTGTAAGGTTTTTGACTGTGAATTTATGGTGAAGGTTTAATTGTATGTGTACATGTCAATTTAAAGAAATGCCTTGAATTTTCAATTTTAAATGATTAAAAACAGACATTATTGTGATTCATGAGCTGAATAGAGCAGGAGTTTGTAGTAGCAGTACTGGTACTGTGACATTTCTAGTCAGGTATTTCATGACATGTGCTCTTTATGGCTGTTCTTTATACAAGTTGTTTGCTGTTTGACTTAGTGTCTCTTTTTGATTGCTTTATGTAGGATTCACTTTTTGTCCATTTTTTTTATTTCTTTGTTTGCTACATGCCTTGATGAGCTTTGTCTTTCCTGCATTTGATCTTTGGGGCTTGGTGAAATCTTATTGGTTCCTTAAAGATTTGATTGCAAGCCTGTGATGTGATGGCAAGTGATGTATGTTATAGATGTATGTTATAGATGTATATTATATATGTGTTATACATTTATGTTATAGATGTATATTATACAGCTGAAGTGCTCTTGTGATGCTTCATAGACAAAGTTGTAGATGTGTTACCAGGGTCAGGTGGTAATTCAAGTTGCATCAGAAAGTTAAGTGGACCTTGAACTAATTCATGTTTCATCATAAAGTTAAGATGACCTTGAACTAATTCATGTTTCATCAGGAAGTTAAGAGGACCTTGAACTAAAACATGTTTCATCAGGAAGTTAAGAGGACCATGAACTAAAACATGTTTGATCATAAAGTTAAGAGGACCTTGAACTAATTCATGTTTCATCAGGAAGTTAAGAGGACCTCGAACTAATTCTTGTTGCATCAGGAAGTTAAAAGGACCTTGAACTAATTCATGTTTCATCAGGAAGCTAAAAGAACCTTGAACTAATTCATGTTTCATCAGGAAGTTAAGAGGACCTTGAACTAAAACATGTTTCATCAGAAAGTTAAGAGGACCTTGAACTAAAACATGTTTCATCAGGAAGTTAAGAGGACCTTGAACTAATTCATGTTTCATCAGGAAGTTAAGAGGACCTTGAACTAATTCATGTTTCATCAGAAAGTTAAGAGGACCTAGAACTAATTCATGTTTCATCAGGAAGTTAAGAGAACCTAAACTAATTCATGTTTCATCAGAAAGTTAAGAGGACAAACTAATTCATGTTGCATCAGGAAGTTAAAAGGACCTTGAACTAATTCATGTTGCATCAGAAAGTTAAGAGAACCTTGAACTAATTCATGTTTCATCAGAAAGTTAAGAGGACCTTGAACTAAAACATGTTTCATCAGGAAGTTAAGAGGACCGTGAACTAATTCATGTTGCATCAGGAAGTTAAGAGGACCTTGAATTTATTCATGTTGCATCAGGAAGTTAAGAGGACCTTGAACTAATTCATGTTGCATCAGGAAGTTAAGAGGACCTTTAACTAATTCATGTTGCATCAGGAAGTTAAGAGGACCTTGAATTTATTCATGTTGCATCAGGAAGTTAAGAGGACCTTGAACTAATTCATGTTGCATCAGGAAGTTAAGAGGACCTTGAACTAATTCATGTTGCATCAGGAAGTTAAGAGGCTCTTGAACTAATTTATGTTTCATCAGGAAGTTAAGAGGACCATGAACTAATTCATGTTGCATCAGGAAGTTAAGAGGACTTTGAACTAAAACATGTTTCATCAGGAAGTTAAGAGGCTCTTGAACTAATTTATGTTGCATCAGGAAGTTAAGAGGATCTTGAACTAATTCTTGTTGCATGAAGGAAGTTAAGAGGACCTTGAACTAATTCATGTTTCATCAGGAAGTTAAGAGGACCTCGAACTAATTCTTGTTGCATCAGGAAGTTAAGAGGACCTTGAACTAATTCATGATTCATCAGGAAGTTAAGAGTACCTTGAACTAATTCTTGTTGCATCAGGAAGTTAAGAGGCTCTTGAACTAATTTATGTTGCATCAGGAAGTTAAAAGGACCTTGAACTAAAACATGTTTCATCAGAAAGTTAAGAGGACCTTGAACTAAAACATGTTGTATCAGGAAGTTAAGAGGATTTTGAACTAATTCTTGTTGCATCATGAAGTTAAGAGGACCTTGAACTAATTCATGTTACATCAGGAAGTTAAGAGGACCTTAAACTAATTCTTTTTGCATCAGGAAGTTAAGAGGACCTTGAATTAATTCATGTTGCATCAGGAAGTTAAGAGGACCTTGAACTAATTCATGTTGCATCAGGAAGTTAAGAGGACCTTGAACTAATTCATGTTGCATCAGGAAGTTAAGAGGACCTTGAACTAATTCATGTTGCATCAGGAAGTTAAGAGGACCTTGAACTAATTCATGTTGCATCAGGAAGTTAAAAGGACCTTGAACTAAAACATGTTTCATCAGAAAGTTAAGAGGACCTTGAACTAAAACATGTTGCATCAGGAAGTTAAGAGGATCCCGAACTAATTCTTGTTGCATCAGGAAGTTAAGAGGACCTTGAACTAATTCATGTTGCATCAGGAAGTTAAGAGGACCTTGAACTAATTCATGTTGCATCAGGAAGTTAAGAGGACCTTGAACTAATTCATGTTTCATCAGGAAGTTAAGAGGCTCTTGAACTAAAACATGTTGCATCAGGAAGTTAAAAGGACCTTGAACTAATTCATGTTTCATCAGGAAGTTAAGAGGACTTTGAACTAAAACATGTTTTATCAGAAAGTAAAGAGGACCTTGAACTAAAACATGTTTCATCAGGAAGTTAAGAGGGCCGTGAACTAATTTATGTTGCATCAGGAAGTTAAGAGGACCTTGAACTAATTCTTGTTGCATCAGGAAGTTAAGAGGCTCTTGAACTAATTTATGTTGCATCAGGAAGTTAAAAGGACCTTGAACTAAAACATGTTTCATCAGAAAGTTAAGAGGACCTTAAACTAAAACAGGTTGTATCAGGAAGTTAAGAGGATCCTGAACTAATTCTTGTTGCATCAGGAAGTTAAAAGGACCTTGAATTAATTCATGTTGCATCAGGAAGTTAAGAGGACCTTAAACTAATTCTTTTTGCATCAGGAAGTTAAAAGGACCTTGAATTAATTCATGTTGCATCAGGAAGTTAAGAGGACCTTAAACTAATTCTTTTTGCATCAGGAAGTTAAGAGGACCTTGAATTAATTCATGTTGCATCAGGAAGTTAAGAGGACCTTGAACTAATTCATGTTGCATCAGGAAGTTAAGAGGACCTTGAATTAATTCATGTTGCATCAGGAAGTTAAGAGGACCTTGAACTAATTCATGTTGCATCTGGAAGTTAAGAGGACCTTAAACTAATTCATTTTGTATAAGGAAGGTACTTTGAATTAATTCATGGTTCATCAGGAAGGTTGACAACTTAAACAAATTCATCTCTCCTTAGGAACGTACCTTAAACTAATTCATGTTTTATCAGAAAGGTATCATGAATTTGTTCATGTTTCATCAAGAAGGTCATACCACTTTTAACTAATTCATGCTTCATCATTGAACAAATTCTTGTTACATTAGATAGGTACATTGAACAGAGTTACATCAGGAAGGTACCTTGAATTCATGTTAACATTAAGAACAGAACCCTCAGCCTATTACTTATATTATTAGATGTTTTATAAACATTGTACTGCTTTGATAGTTAGTTGCCTGAGGCTTTATCTTGATATTAATCATGGATACTTTATGATTTATTATGTCATGATGGAAAGTTGACATGCTAGGGAGGTTGGTGTTATGCTTAATACAACATTAAAGGCTTTGGTGGTGTAAATATATAGTCATATGGATGGCTGATGTAATATGAAGGGATGGTGTGACATGATCATGTGCTATTACAGATATGTTTGGTGTGACATGATCATGTGCTATTACAGATATGTCTGGTGTGACATGATCATTTAGTTTAACATGTGACATTTATTTTGTCTTAATTTATATAGCTATTTAAATTGAAAATTGAGAAATAAATTTTCATCTAATATTTTAATTAAAAATATAAATAAATAAATAAAAACTTAATAAAAAAACCCAAAGATTATCTAGTGGGAACAACTCCATATTTACAGTTACATATCTCAATACCAATTTTTTTTCTTCCCTTTTTCAATATCAATTAAAATTAATTCATTGCAACTATTTAATTAACTAATTGGTTAATTTATTTAATTTAAGGTTTTGTTAGAAACAAAAAAAAATTGTGCAAAGTTTCAACTTGATCTGAGATTGGGAATTGGGAGAAATAATATGCTCCAAATGTGTACCAGACAGATAGACAGAGTGAGTTGATATAAGATTTGTAAAAAGGGAAGGCAACCAGCAATACTTTCCTAATATCTTTAAAGTCTATTTATTTTATTAGTTTTTTTTATAGAACATTTGACACACAGAGTTTTATTTTGCAGATGACTAATAAAAACAAAATATCTCTACAGAAATCTCTGAGCAACAGAAGATGGCAAGAACTTGAGAATTCCAAGGAGAGAGCAGCTCGATTCTTTGCTCAAACTGCTATTGAATCATTGTCCTAGGTATATTAATATCTTACAGCAGTGTTTCCCAAACTTGTTCTCAAATGAAATACTTCCCATTTTCTTACAATTCTTTAAAACCCTTTGATTGTTTTATACGTCAGATTATTTACCATTTATTTTAAAAAATCACAATAATTAAACCATATTTTAAATTTATTTTTACAAAAATATTTTCAAGAAGAAAACTATAATACAATAAACATCAGAAAAATGAAGGCTTAATAACTTTGATAGTATTGTGTTCTTGAAGCGCTTAAATTCTTAATATCAGTTAGGCCCTAAGATATCGATTAGCTTAATTCTAATATCTGGTGTCCATCTGTCTGGTGGGGGCATCAAGCCCACTGTTTCCAGGTCACATTGTTTCAACTAGAAAAGTCATGCTTCTCACAAAAGGATTGTAAGAAACATAAGCAACTTAATATAAGCTTATGTTTGAAATATTAAGGTAGTCTTAAGACAAAATCAACCAGAAACAATTTAAAGGTTAATCTTTGTATTTTTTGTGTCAAATTAAAGACATAATCTAGGTCTGTTCAAAATTTGTAGACATTTTTTTTTTCTAACCATGAAGAAGTAATAAAATCAATTTTTCTTTTCTGTATACATATAAATACTTCATCTGCTCTCACGAGTTAATTGTTACAATAGTTCTTGGAACACTTATTCAAAGGTTTTGCAGAACCCAGTTTGGGAAACACTGTCTTACAGTATTCTACTTGTATGTATCACCACAAAGGTCAAAGAGTGATCTTGGTTTAAAAATATTATAATTATTTCTCATTGTCAGAAGTAAGTTTATTGATGGAAGAGAAAGAGATGGTTTCTTTCAAAAGAAAATGTTTGAACGAAAAGTCTCAGGTGCCAGTTTTGTCTATAAAATAAGATACAAAACAATTATTATTATTTCTTTTTTTTTGTTTTGTTTCAGATGGTGGATCACAAAAATGTCCTAGAGCTTGTTCTTAAAAGTCTAAACACAATTTTGAAAAAAGCTTAACTGCTAAATTTACAATGACATACAATGTACAAATAACATATATGAGTCTCAATTTAACTAGTTTTCTAGGACAATTGTAGGCCTACCTCATGGACTAATAGGATTTTATTTTGATTCAAGTCTATCTCTTGAATTAGGATTATATAATAGCACTGGATCAAAGTTACTGTGATATTTTATTTTGTTGTTTGCTTTTTGTCTGTATATTTCAAATGTGTTTTGATAAATTCTAGACTTCAGTCTGTGTAGTAGTTGCATTTCAAAGTTGAACATTAAATTAAATGTACATCAAAACAAACATGTTTGCAAATAACTTGTTGATGTATTTAAACACAAGCATTTGTCTTGGTTATAAACATTAATTTTGTGATTGGAAGGCAGAATTTGTTTTTTAAATAACTTAATCAATATTCTTTGTAGAAACGTTGTTACTGTGTGACTAGTTTTTGTTGAGTTCTAAACATAGTAAGCTGCCAACTAAGAGTGAAGACATTGATGAATATGGAATCTAGTCTTAGCAATAAAACATTACACACCCTTGAATCAATAGGGCTGCTGTTTTTATTTAATGACTTGTGATAAGTTAAATTTCATAATTTTGGATTAAAATCAAAACTAATTTCTTTTTAAAAAATTGAATAAGAACATAATAACTAAAATTATAAATAAAACTTAATTTAGCATTATTTCCATTAATTAATATAATAAACTTGGCTAAATCCTAAAATTTATAACTCACTCCAACATAACAATGAGAACGATGAAGAAGAAGAAGAAGAATAACTCAGTCATTTTCAATAGTAATTGTGAAATTTTCAGAAATAATAGGGCAGATAATCATGGAGGAGTTTTGTTAGCAATAAAAACACAAACACACACTAATAGTAGGAGAATTTAATTTACCAACAAAAATACTGAATCAACATTTTGTGAAATTAACACAACAACATCCCTAATAATAGGCAATAAATACAGACCCCAAACTTCTAGTTTAGTGCATTTGTTGCTATAACCTTGAACTAATTTTGTATCAAGGTTTTTGTTTTCTCTCTTTTTATGTGGCGTGATATGTATAATCGTGATATGTATAATCCGTGTATACTGTCTTACATGTACGATGGTCTTGAACTGTCTCTACAAGGATGTGACAGTTCATACTTTTCAATTCATATTGCATGTTTTATTTCCTTCAAGTATTAATAGATGATTTCATAGTTCTTACCTATACTTTTGGATTTTGGGGGTCTGTATTTACTGCGTTGTTCTTACTTATACACTTAGAGACACTTCAGGACATAAGAAAAAAAAAAGTAAAGTAGATATAATACATAAAAGACAACCATAGTTTACAAATAGAAAAACAAAACCTAATGAAATACTCAGAAAGACCCAAAGATAGAGGCACATTCGTACAAGTGCTCCTTCTTCCCTGGTGCCATTAGAGGATGGAATGGGTTGTCTGCATTAGCCACGAAAACAAACTATCCTTGAAAACTATTACTTAGCATTCTTTAAAAAAAAAACATTAGTTCTGAATCTATCAGTCAATAGACACAAGAGTTATAAATCTTATCAGTCCGAGGATCACAGGGTCAGCAGAAAGATGAACATTGTATACAATTAAAATGGCTTTTTCGCTGAAAACCACTTTATCTGATCAGATAATGTTTATAATAATTATCTCGCCCCTCACTACTGTTTAATATGTCTATTCTACGACGACTTAAGCCAAAGATTTGAAACTATTTTTCACTTGGATATCCCAACTGGATATTGAACACATTTGCGCGCGGACAAACTCAGATGCAAAACATAGTCCATAATAATAGAGTAGCAGCTTATTGACATCTACAAACGAGGAACTTTAAACAAAGTTTTAACAAGGATACCACAAATTCTGGTTACATATCCCAATTTTATATCCTGCGTTACGGATTAGGTCAAGAAATTGTCGACTGTTTTCCCGTCTTCTTATTACTACAACATGGATTCATTGTCCAGATTGAGCCTCATCACAAATAAAAAGAAAGCGACTATTAATTTTGGTCGTTGACATTTGCAGTTGTTACAGACATCTCATCAACCTCATCCATGTCATTCATTTTTGCAACTTTATTTGAAACAATAGACACTCTCTCAACAATAGACACTCTCTCAACAATAGACACTCTCTCAACAATAGACACTCTCTCAGCAATAGACACTCTCTCAACACTCTCAACAATAGACACTCTCTCAACAATAGACACTCTCTCAACAATAGACACTCTCTCAACACTCTCAACAATAGACACTCTCTCAACACTCTCAACAATAGACACTCTCTCAACAATAGACACTCTCTCAACACTCTCAACAATAGACACTCTCTCAGCAATAGACACTCTCTCAACAATAGACACTCTCTCAACACTCTCAACAATAGACACTCTCTCAGCAATAGACACTCTCTCAACAATAGACACTCTCTCAACACTCTCAACAATAGACACTCTCTCAACCGAAAGTTGTGTTTTGTTTTACATTTGTAACTTATATGCTAACCATTCAAGTAAGTTTTTCACTTACGGGTCCAAGGGTAGGTTTTGAATATATAAAGGGGTCCCCGGGTAGAAAACGTCTTAGAACCACAGACACACCAGTCCTGAATCTATCAATCAACAGACACACCAGTCCTGAATCTTATCAGTCAACATACACACCAGTCCTGAATCTTATCAATCAACAGACACTCCAGTCCTGAATCTTATCAGTCAACATACACACCAGTCCTGAATCTTATCAATCAACAGACACACCAGTCCTGAATCTTATCAATCAACAGACACACCAGTCCTGAATCTTATCAATCAACAGACACAACAGTCCTGAATCTTATCAATCAACATACACACCAGTCCTGAATCTTATCAGTCAACATACACACCAGTCCTGAATCTTATCAATCAACATACACACCAGTCCTGAATCTTATCAATCAACAGACACACCAGTCCTGAATCTTATCAGTCAACAGACACACCAGTCCTGAATCTTATCAATCAACAGACACACCAGTCCTGAATCTTATCAATCAACAGACAACACAGTTCTGAATCTTATCAATCAACAGACACACCAGTCCTGAATCTTATCAATCAACAGACAACACAGTTCTGAATCTTATCAATCAACAGACACACCAGTCCTGAATCTTATCAATCAACAGACACACCAGTTCTGAATCTTATCAGTCAACATACACACCAGTTCTGAATCTTATCAAGCAACATACACACCAGTCCTGAATCTTATCAATCAACAGACACACCAGTTCTGAATCTTATCAATCAACAGACACACCAGTCCTGAATCTTATCAGTCAACATACACACCAGTCCTGAATCTTATCAATCAACAGACAACACAGTTCTGAATCTTATCAAATTCTGAAAAGTTCATATTTTGTTAGCATTAAGAATCAAATCCAATGAACCTTATTGAATCTCTCTCTGTGCACATACAATAACTCTCTCTCTCTCTCTCTCTCTCTCTCTCTCTCTCTCTCTCTCACACACACACACACACACACACAATGACATAAAAAATATAACTGAGAAAGCATGAGATTCAAATGTTTATTGAGAAAGGAGGAAAGCTAAAAACGACCTTTGACCTTTGACATTAAGTTCGAGTCTACACGATGTCGTGTTCTGAGTACATTGGCGTTCAATAATTTGAATACAGACGTAAAGGAAAAGAGGGGGGGGGCAGCGGATCAATCATAATGAATATTAAAAAAATTAATTTGACAAAACCAAAGTGCAAGTGTTTCTTTTTGTTAACAAAAAGAACGAGTAACAAAAAGAGGGACGGGCATACAAGAGCGCCAGCTAATTTAACTTAAGATTTACATTAGCACTCTCTCTCTCTCTCTGATAGATAGATATAGTGTAAATGTTTCAGTGTATGTCTGATCTGAGACGACTGATCTAAATGGTTTGACCTATACAGATAGACTGCCAACATTCTGCTCAAAATATTGGGAAATAGTTTACGATTGTTCTGAGAGAAAAAAAAATTGATGATGTCGGAGCAAATTCTGGCTATAAATAAAACATCGTGCAAATCTTGTGTGGAGTCACTATTGACATCTTCAGCACAGGCTGGTCTTATCAGTGATGCGTACCAGACGCTTTGATCAACTGCAGGTTACCCTAATAGATGCATTACTAGAGTTAGTCGGCAAGTTGTACAGAATGTTGGACTGTTGCAGCTCATTAAATGATAACATTGGAGTTCCCAGTTTAGAAGTAGCCTACACTCTATTTCAGTAAATCAGCAATAGGATTTAGTGCTTCAAGTAGATCAATTAGTCCTGGGATATTTTTAGAACTTTAATCCCTACCTTATGACAAGAAGCCTCTATATCTGGAAATAGCAGCTCTGTGAGTAAACCCTTCTTCTCATGCTTAAATTTCCTTCATTATGATCTGAACTTGACGTAAAATAGTATTCACGTTCAAATGTACACGTAGTGTATTCACGTTCAAATGTACACGTACTGTCTACTTTATAAGTCTGATACTAGATCTCTAGTGAAACGGCAAGTCAGAGTTACAATAAACAAAGTGGCTTCAACGTATGTTTGTAAAGCTGCATGCACTCTGAGCTGAAACTTGGCACAAACTCAACACCATCGATGTCTAAGGCGCATTCTGAACATAAGTTGGCAAGTTTAAATTACACCCCCCGATGAAATCTTAGAGTGTCCGACTCTCACGGGGCACATTGTAGGATCTATTGCAAGTTCTCTACTACTGAGATATATTGTTTTTTAATCGTGTCGATACTTCATCGCTGATATCACCTGTTTGAGCAATAGCACAGGAGAGGCTCACTTGAGGGGCTCGTGGCTTGGAGGGCTCGTGGCTTGGCGGGCTGATAACAAGAAAAACATTTTTTTTTTATTAAGTGTAATTGTATCAATTATTTTGGATCTGCCATGTACTTACACTTACGACTGACTAAGACATAATAAATCTGTTCTGTAGTCACAGATTAATAATAAATTACTGTAGACGTTACTATTTAATAATGATAATAACGAGACTGTCTTTATCAAGGTAGACATATATAACTAACTTTTATTTCCGTCCGATTCTTTGCTTTCGCATAAAACATAAACAACAAACAATGACGTAATATCTTCTAATATTAGCACATCCTTCCTTTTGAAGCTATAATCACATCCTTCCTTTTAAAGTTCTTAATACTTATATTTACAAGGAATTTTGACAACTCGACCACTTCTGGTTGTCTTGACCGGCACAGCAAGTTCTCTAGATGTTGGTTTATAATTGTCTGTTTCTTTTGTTCTAACAGTTTGCTGTTCATTGACTTCGTCGGTGTCATAGTACCCAGAGATGTCTTCTTCGTAGCTCTTGTTTAAAAACCGTTGATTTCGTCTGTATGTTTTCCCATCATTTGTCTTTATGATGTAAGATCTGGGTGATGGATGTTTCTTAATGACGACTGCTTTCTGCCATGTTTGTCCTAGACGAACTCTCACCTTCTCCCCGACAGAGTAGTCTTTAGGTAACCTTGCTTTTGCATCGTACCTCACTTTGCTTTTCCTCTGTCGTTCGTTGAGTAATGTCTCTGCATTTTCAGCTACCGATGGTTTCAATAGTTTGGGATCAGTTGGAATGATGTCCCTGAGTCTTCTACTCGTCAGCAGTTGTGATGGCGAATAAAGCAGTCCGCTTATCGGAGTATTTCTATACTCGAGCATAGCGAGATATGGATCTTTCCCACTTTTGTATGCTTTGTTGAATATCTGCTTTACGATATCAACATACACCTCGCTTTGTCCATTTGATTGAGGGTATCTGCGACTTGATGTTGTTATCTTGAAACCCCATTCAGAAGCAAACTCTCTATATTGGTAGCTATTGAATGGCATATTGTGGCTCACTATTTCTTCTGGTATGCCATGTCTAGCAAAAATACCTTTCATTGCCCTGATAACACATTCTGCTGTTTTGTTCTCCAGTCGTTTTATTTCAGGATATTTGGAGAAATAGTCCACAACAAGCAAATAGTCATTGTTTCGCCATTCAAACAAATCTGTCGCAACCTTTTTCCATGGTCTTTCTGGTACAGCATGAGGTAGCAATTTTTCCTTCACAGCTTTGAAGTGTTTCGAACGACATTTTACAGCGAAATGATTTCTCTTTTTACATTTTCGGCATGTCTGTCCAAATGCTGGGCAATTGTATTTTCCATGAGATCCACCACAAGATCTGCAATCTCTAATGAAACTTGTTACATGATTCTTTGCCATTTTTCCCTGTGAGATTCTGACTGGCTTTCTATCTTCGGTCTTCTTTAATTTATTAGCAGCATCCACATGTAGTCCTTTCATATCTATCATTTGGTTCTGGGTATGCTCGTCAGCACGAATTATGCTTGCTGCCTTCTCTCAAGTTAAGTCTACATCTCTCAGAAGTCTCTCTCTCACTCGATCCGACTGTATGCCACATACCAATCGATCTCTGATGAGTTCATCTCGAAGGTTGTCAAACTTGCATTCTTTTGCCAAATTCTTTAACTCAGTATAATACTGTTCAAACGTTTCTCCGTCTTTCTGCTTTCTTGAAAAGAATTTAAATCTGTCATACACAGTGATGGACTTAGGCAAAAAATGATTCTGAAACCTTTCAATTACTTTGTCTACAGTCTCATCTTCACATACTTGAAAAGTATTGTAGATGTCTCGAGCGGGTTCACCGATCAGGTGTAACAATAAAGCTTTCTTCACTGGCTCGGGCTTCGTATTTTTTTCAGTGGCGACCATAAACAGTTCAAAACTTTGTCTCCATTTTTTCCATCTTTCAGATAGATTACCGTCCAGTGACAACGGTTTAGGAGGATCGAATAATTCCATTATTCGTACAGATTCTAGATTCTATGTCTAGATCTAGATCTAACAACATGAACTAACGAAACCACAAATAAAATGTACTTTTAGCAATTTAGAAACCACTAGATCTAAATCTACCTGTTACCAGCACTTTAAAGCAATGTGACACTAGATTTGACACCTAATCTAACACCAGATCTGACACAAGATCTGAAAACAAATCTGACACCATGTTCTGTAATAAACAACAAACAATGACGTAATATCTCTAATATTAGCACATGTTCTATTGTCACAGATTAATAATAAATTACTGTAGACGTTACTAATTAATAATGATAATAACGAGACTGTCTTGATCAAGGTAGTCATATATAACTAACTTTTATTTCCGTCCGATTCTTTGCTTTCGCATAAAACATAGACAACAAACAATGACGTAATATCTTCTAATATTAGCACATCCTTCCTTTTGAAGCTATTATCACATCCTTCCTTTTAAAGTTCTTAATACTTATATTTACAAGGAATTTTGACAACTCGACCACTTCTGGTTGTCTTGACCGGCACAGCAAGTTCTCTAGATGTTGGTTCATAATTGTCTGTTTCTTTTGTTCTAACAGTTTGCTGGTCATTGTCTTCGTCGGTGTCATAGTACCCAGAGATGTCTTCTTCGTAGCTCTTGTTTAAAAACCGTTGATTTCGTCTGTATGTTTTCCCATCATTTGTCTTTATGATGTAAGATCTGGGCGATGGATGTTTCTTAATGACGACTGCTTTCTGCCATGTTTGTCCTAGACGAACTCTCACCTTCTCCCCGACAGAGTAGTCTTTAGGTAACCTTGCTTTTGCATCGTACCTCACTTTGCTTTTCCTCTGTCGTTCGTTGAGTAATGTCTCTGCATTTTCAGCTACCGATGGTTTCAATAGTTTGGGATCAGTTGGAATGTTGTCCCTGAGTCTTCTACTCATCAGCAGTTGTGATGGCGAATAAAGCAGTCCGCTTATCGGAGTATTTCTATACTCGAGCATAGCGAGATATGGATCTTTCCCACTTTTGTATGCTTTGTTGAATATCTGCTTTACGATACCAACATACACCTCACTTTGTCCATTTGATTGAGAGTACCTGGGACTTGATGTTGTTATCTTGAAACCCCATTCAGAAGCAAACTCTCTATATTGATAGCTATTGAATGGCATATTGTCGCTCACTATTTCTTCTGGTATGCCATGTCTAGCAAAAATACCTTTCATTGCCCTGATAACACATTCTTCTGTTTTGTTCTCTAGTCGTTTTATTTCAGGATATTTGGAGAAATAGTCCACAACTAGCAAATAGTCATTGTTTCGCCATTCAAATAAATCTGTCGCAACCTTTTTCCATGGTCTGTCTGGTACAGCATGAGGTAGCAATTTTTCCTTCACATTATTTCTTTTGAACGTTGCACATGTTGCGCATTTCATTATTGTCGAAAAAATATCTTTAGACAATCCTGGCCAAAACACACTCTGTTTTGCCTTCGATCTGGTTTTCTCAAGACCAAAATGACCTATGTGCAACTTGTCGAGAATTTCATTTCTCGTACTTGAAGGAATTATAATTCAGTTCTCATAAAACAATATTCCATTCTCTTCATGAATACTGTCTTTAAATGACCAATACACTTTCACTGTTTCATGAACTTGAGTTTTTATCTTTGGCCAACCTTCTCTGACATAATTCATTACAAGTTTTAATTTAGCATCAGATTCAGTTTTCCTTCTAATTTCAATAATCTTCTGATCACTTCCCGGAAACTGTGCTGTTGCGCTATGAATTCTCATAACCATGTCATCATTTGAATTTGATTGTTCTTGACCATTGATGTACGCACGCGATAACGTATCAGCTATTTGCATTTTTGAACCTGGAGTGTAAGTTACTGTTAATTGATATCTCAACAGTCTTACCATCATCAACTGAAGTCTTGGTGAAATCTTGTGTAAAGGCTTAGTCACAATAGTTTGCAAAGGTTTGTGATCTGATTGTATAGTCACAGTTCTTCCAAAAATATAATGGTGAAAATGTTCAGCTGCAAACACTATAGCTAACATTTCCTTTTCTATTTGTGCATATCTGCACTCTGTTTCTGTCAATGATCTTGACGTATACGCAACTGGTGTGTCTTCTTGCATTAAACATGCTCCCAACCCTTTAGAAGAAGCGTCACACTGAATAGTAACTGGCTTTTCAGGGTTAAACAATTGCAGAACTGGAGCTTCACTAAGTGTTTTCTTTATTAGTTGGAAAGCATTTTCTTGCTCTGCATTCCACTGCCACAATACACCCTTCTTTAGCAATTCACGCAATGGACTGGTAATTGTTGACATGTTTGGAATGAAACTTGACAGAAAGCTCAACATCCCTAGCAGTCTTTGAATTCCTGTTCGATCTGTTGGTGCTGGCATCTCCATTATTGCTTTGATTTTAGCTGGATCTGGACGAATACCATCTGCTCCAATTTGTCTTCCGAGATAATTAACACCAGAAAGTTTATATTGTATCTTGTTCTTGTTGAACTTTACATTGTTCTTTCTAGCTCTCTCCAGAACCTTTTCAAAAATTTGATCATGTTCTTTTTCATCTTTTGCTGCAATCAGCATGTCATCTGACATAATATGTACACCTGGTATGTCTCCGAATACTTGATAAGCACGTTTCTGTAATACTTCACTAGCTGAGGATATACCAAAAGGCATTCTCAAGAATCTGTATCTTCCAAACGGAGTATTGAATGTACATAAATAAGAGCTTGGTTCATCCAACTCAACTTGCCAATATGCATCCTTTTGATCAAGTATACTAAACACTTTTGCTGCTCCCAGTGAACTATTGATTTGATCAAATGTTGGTATAGTGAAATGTTCTCTCATTATATATTTGTTCAGTCTCGTTATTATCATTATTAAATAGTAACGTCTACAGTAATTTATTATTAATCTGTGACTACAGAATTACTGTAGACGTTACTATTTAATAATGATAATAACGAGACTGTCTTTATCAAGGTAGACATATATAACTAACTTTTATTTCCGTCCGATTCTTTGCTTTCGCATAAAACATAAACAACAAACAATGACGTAATATCTTCTAATATTAGCACAAAATCTGTGCAATTAGAAATATTTTTACCCACTTACCAATCGCCATAGCTTATAGGACGTGGTAACGAGCTATCGGTCTCCACTGCCTACAGTTTGCGACGTGGCAGGTCAGTGTTGAGGCCTACTCTAACGATTGGCCTCGTGCTTACACACACACACACACATATATATGACTAGACAAAAACACAACAAGAAACTGATTAATAGGCTAGAGCTTGACTATCGCACATTGTTTGAACTATTGCAAATTATTTGAACTATCACACATTATTTTAACTATCACACATTATTTTAACTATCACACATTATTTTAACAAAACTAAAACACATTGTTTTAATTTAGTTTTTTTTAATTCATTAAGAAATGTCACGCACTAGTTTAGTATTTGCGTTTTTCTAATGCACTAGTGACCTTACGGCCAACTCTGTGTGATTTTATCTATTAACGTGACTCGTAGGTAGATAACCTCTGACGTTATTCAGACCTACATCTTAGGTTTGTCTTTTTAATTTACATTTAATTATTAAAGATTTCATAAACATTTTCATTTATTTATTCATAAAAGGTCTACGTTTAAAATGTAAACTAATTCATCTCCTGGCCAACTAATATCCTATAGACTTCTCTCCACAACACACTAACAATACGCTTTCACGAAGAGGACAAGATTGGACTAAAGCAGCGATTTGATTTCTTGCTGAGTAGGTGTGGACAAAAGCTTTGTGACCAAGTTGTTCCTGATTACATTCTTGATGACAACTGACGAAAGAGAAGAGAAATATATTGTTGACTTTCTTCTCTAGCAGACAGTTCATCAGGAAGCTTTCGTCTTATTCAAAATGTCAACAACCTTTTACAGCAATTGAAATTAGGATACAAAGAGTTTTTGTTACTGATATTCTTTCCATCATAGATAGCGTTACAAATATTACTATTATTTAAAAAAAAAATAATTGTATGATAGGTAAATAGAGAGGAAATTGAATGGCCAATATTTGTCTAGCCAGACCAAAGTCTATTTTAGTTGCAGGCAGTAGACAAACAAACATTCACTATAGTCAGGACCGAACCTATTTGAGACACGGGACCCATTGTAACATATAATAACTTTGTTCTTCCTTCAAAATTATTTTAAATATTTTTGAGGCATAGGGGCATAAAATCTATCGCTCATGTTGCCTATTAGTAAATCCAGCAGTGACTAGGGTTTTCTTAAATGTGTTTAATGTTGACATCTGTTTATCTAATCGGTTACTCATGACCGATCTAACAGAAGGCAGGAGAGACGCTGGTCGCCCACTCTTACGTTATACGGATGTATGCAAACACGACATGAAGCTCTTCAAAATCGACACTAGCAGCTGGGAAAAAGTAGTACTGGATGGATCTACATGGAGAGAGAGCATAAAGGAAGGGTCTTGAATTGCAGATGCCATACACTACAGAAGCAGAAAGAAGGGTGATAATGCAACGGCGCCTGGTGATCACATGTGCCCAACCTGCGATCGCAGCTGTGTATCAAGGATTGGCCTCTTTAATCACACAAGAAGTTGCAAAGGGAAAAGATCGTCTCTCGAGACGTAAAATGCCACAGACTCATGAACATATTATTTTTACATGCGTCAGTGCAGAAGACAGGTGAAATTAATACAGAAAGAATTGGAAACCCGCCCCGATTGTGGTTTAGTTTTTGCACCCATCATGGCCAGATAGTCAATAATTTTATGTTTATGGTCAAGACTAATATTAAGGAATGAAATCAATATTATAAGCTCATCGATTGACTGACATATCACTATTTCTCCCACTTGCCGTGGACGAAAAAATAAGAAAATTTGACCTGTTATTACTTGCCTTAGGCCTAGTGTAGTACAATTTTAGATCAACTAGAAACTGATCTACAGGTAGTTCTCTATTGTAAACTTTAGAATAAATTGTTACAGTGAATATAAGGGCCAACTAAAAATCCCTCCCGGGCCCCCAAATCCCTAGCTGCGCCACTGCACATGACTGATGTGGTGGTACAAGCTGAATTGGTCCCCTTTAAACTTTGTAGAAATAGATGGCCGCTTGAAACTACCCTTCTATTTTCATAAACACTTCCCTGACACACTAGTTAGTATGTTGGCTTCAGGGGGCTTAGATAGGCTTAAGACCTCGAGTTTGAATTCAGGTCGTTCCAACTTTTAAAAAATGCATTAAAAAGCGATCACGGTAACATTCACACTGATATCCTCTTCTTTCTCCCCCACCGGGTCCAACAAGTGATAGGATCTTATCGGATTGAGAAAGCTAATAGCATGAAAGCATGAAAAGCTAAACAAAATCAATTGGTAAAAATATTATATGTACATTTGCACACTAGCGCGTCAGTGCAACACCGCTTGTGTTCACGTAATAAATGGAGTTCCTAATATGTCTTCCCTCTTAAACACTAGTTTGTTATTTGTGTAATACGAATATTCTACATGGTGTCAGAGTAAAACTTAAAAGCTGTCCAGACAAAGGTTTTTATTAATCTAATAATGGCTTCTTTTTATTTTGAGCAACCAATCTTGAATTAGAATGCTAAAGATCTATATCAAGAGTTTTTAAGATTTCAACAGCAGGCGAGCTTTTATTTCAAAGGACCGTTAGCTGGTGCCGATAGTAAACAAAAAGCCGGATGGCTGGGAATGTGGATAGGTCAACAAGGCCGTGAAGTTTACAAAACTCTAAATATTACTGATAGTGAAGAGGGAGATCCGCAATAGCTATTAAAGAAAATAGAAGACTACATAAGGCCAAGACAAAATAAAAGAGTGTCTAGATTTAGAGCACATCAGAGAAAGCAGGTAGAAAAAGAAAGTTTTGATAACTTTGTTAAAGATTTAAAGCTTCTCATTATGGACTGTGAGTATGACAAACCAGACAATATGCTTATTGATTTGATTATTAGTGGAGTCATACACGTACAGTTAAGACTACTTGATCAGGGACAGAAGTTGACCCTTAGCAAGGCTTTAGAAATTGGACAACACTATGAGATGTCGCAAAGCCAAGTGAAAATGTTTAGGGGCCAAGAAGTTCTAGCTATCAAGAGACCGTCACACAATGTACTCAAGGAGAAGTCTATAGACAACTCAGATAAATTAAGTAGTAAATGTGGCAAGAACCATGAAAAGGGAAAATGTCCAGCAATAGGAACTACATGCAATTTCTGCAAGAAGAAAAACCACTGGTTTCAAATGTGCAGAAAAAGACGCAACGTTAATCTGGTAGAAGATGACAGCCACAGTGATGAAAATATTATACCTATTAGTACTGCAAGTAGCCAGTATAAAAAGGGTAAATATGAGAAAATCAATGTCGTTGATAACAAGTGGACTGTAAAACTAGTCGTGCATGGCAAGACATTAATTTTTCGAATCGACACTGGTGCAAGATGTAACATTCTTGTCAAGTCAGAGTTTGAAAAGCTCAAAGTAAAACTTGCTTATTCAGCAAAGTAGCTCACGTCATACTCTCATCATGTTATTAAGACTTTAGGAGCAGTGGTGCTACCTTTGAAAAATAATATCCAAGAGGTGAAAGCAAGGTTTGAGGTAGTAGACATTAGCCAAGACAACATTTTGAGTGGTGACACAGCAGAATGTTTAGGACTACTACAACGGATAGACAGCATAGACTCCAAGGCAGAAGACGAGTTACAAAGAGAGTTTCCTAAAATGCTGAAAACAACTGGAACACTGCCAGGAGAATACAAGATTCAGTTACAGGAAAATGCTAAAGGAGTTATCCATCCACCACGTCGCTTAGCAGCATCGCTACGCAAGAAAGTGGAAGAAAAACTTAAAGAAATGCACGCTGATGGATTTATTACTCCAGTACATGAACCTACTGAATGGGTTAGCTCCATGGTTGTTTCGTTCAGGAATGACAAAGTGAGAATATGTATTGATCTAATAGATCTCCATAAAGCAATCAGACGGGTAAATCACCCTATTGAAGATGTGATCACTAATATTCCAGATTTGAAGATATTCTCAGTTCTCGATGCCAAGTCAGGGTTTATGCAAATAAAGCTTGAAAGAGAATCTTCATTTCTCACAACTTTCAACACACCTTTGGGAAGATATAGATGGTTACGATTACCTTTTGATATCAAATCAGCGCCAGAAATTTACCAAAGAATTATGGATGAAATGCTTCAAGAAATTGAAGGAGCATATGTCATCATAGACGATATTATAGTAGCTGGTAGAGATGTTGAGCATCATGATCATATATTGAAACAAGTCATGCAAAGAGCAACGGAGTTCAATCTTAAGCTGAACTATGACAAGTGCAAGATAAGCCAAAACAGTGTACCTTGTATGGGCCATATCTTGTCAGAGAAAGGTATAGAACCAGATCCAGCAAAGATAAAGGCAATTATTGACATGCCAGCTCCTCATGACAAAGATGGAATCAGAAGATTTCTAGGTTTAATTCAGTACCTAGCAAAATTTATTCCTAATCTAAGTCAAGCAGATGCTCCAATAAGAAAGCTTCGAAAAGATGATGTAAAATTTCAATGGAATCATGAACAAAACAAGAGTTTTGTAGAATTGAAACATCTTTGTACAAACCCTCCAGTTTTGGCATATTATGATGTCAACAAGAACGTAGAGATAGAATGTGATGCAAGTAAAGATGGACTGGGAGCAGTATTACTCCAGGAAGGTCGTATAATTGCATACGCATCAAGAGCTCTCACAGATGCAGAAACAAGATATGCACAAATTAAGAAGGAATTTCTCTCAATTGTGTATAGTACAAGCAAATTTCACTGCTACATATTTGGTAAAGAAGTAACAGTTTATAATGATCACAAACCTCTGGAGCAAATCTTCAAGAAACCTCTATTATCAGCACCAATGAGAATACAGAAGATGCTAATAAGACTACAGTGGTATGATCTAAAAGTCTGTTACAGAAAAGGCAAGGAAATGTTTATCTCCGATACACTTTCTAGTGCACATCTACCAAATACTGATACACAGACATATGAATTTACAGATGATTCAGTGCATATGATCTCTGTAAGTGATTCGAAATACAGTGAAATTAAAGACTGTACAAACAAAGAACTTTCAATGCTTCTGGAAGTAATTATGACTGGTTGGCCAGACACAAGAAGCGAGACTCCAATTGAAGTCAGGCCATATTGGGATTCAAGAGACCAGTTATCAACTTCGGATGGTATTATATACAAAGGTCTGAGAATAGTCATGCCACCAAGTTTCGTAAATACATGCTAAATCTGATTCACAAATCTCACTTAGGAGTAGTCAAGTGTAAGCAGAGAGCCAGAGAAGTTATGTATTGGCCAGGCATGAATGCAGACATTGAAGTGACAGTTAGGGATTGTAGCAGGTGTGCTGAACATCAGAATCAAAATGTGTCAGAACCGCTAATACCTACCAAGACATCTGATCTCAAGGTGGTGAAGAAACACTTTGACTCCGAAAAACAGTCTCAGAAACATTATTATGATAAGAGGAAAGGAGTTAAGAGTCATAATCCACTACAAGACGGAGCGGCAGTCAGAATGCAACTTAATTCTAAGTGGAAACCAGGAACAGAAGAAACAGAAAACATATCAGAAAGTCTTCTGAGAAAGCAAACAGATTTGACAATAATTATGACTTTCCAGATGACATCTCAGAACAACCAGAACCACTAGATCTAGAGAGTCAAAGATTACAAACTACACTAGATTTTGAGTCGCCACTACACACTGCTTCTTCTAACACCTCTAGACCACATGAACCTTGTGTAACACGATCAGGAAGAATAGTTAACAAACCCAAGAGACTTGATTTGTGAATTGACTTTCTAGTTAACTAGTTTGTTAATTATTCTGATAAATAGATTTTCTGAATTAAAGAAGAGAGATGTAACATAATAGTATTATATGTACATTTGCACACTAGCGTGTCAGTGCAACACCGCTTGTGTTTACGTAATAAATGGAGTTCCTAATATGTCTTCCCTCTTAAACACTAGTTTGTTATTTGTGTAACACGAATATTCTACAGCACAGATTTATTGTTGTTAGTCTAGAATACTCTAGATCTATAATAAACTTAATCACAAGACTGAAAAATTTAGAATTCATAAAAAGTTTATAAGCAGAAGTGGAACAAATGTTTTGAATCCAAATCCTACTATTTTCCTAGTCCCTTTTTTTTCCAATTTTTTTCTTAATCACAGATTTGTCTATTTTATAATTGAAATTTCAAAAGATATCCGTAGGTCATGTATTAGATTTCAATTCATCACATCGGTAGGCATATTTCACCTTGTTACTATAACAATTAATAAAATCGGGAGTCATGTAATAGGGTTTGTTGCTGAACATAAAAATTATATATGTGTCAGACGCGAATAGCCCAATTTTCAGTAAAAGAAATTACAAAAGTCATTTCTCTATAGAAGAAGTTACGAAGGCTATATAAAATACAACCACAGACCTATATATACTACAATAAATATAGGTTTTTGATTGCTAGTTACGATTTATTTAGGTAGGTGCTGTTTTACTATTACATACCAAGTATTAGAGTTTAGAAAAACCCAGGTTTGTTTCTTGTCAACACTATTAGCTAACACCTTATATCATCTCTCCATTAGTATATTTAGATCTATAATCTAATTCTAGTCTAGATCTATATATAAAATCGAATAGATCTAGATAGTAATAGTATAGATTCTATCTTGAGACTAGATTGCCGAGTCTAGCCTATGCTATGCTTATAGTCAGTTTTTATTAGAAAAAAGTCTAGATATTAATAAAGACTAAAGTTTTTTTGATTATTAGATTATTCGATATAGACATAAGACATAGATCTAATAATACTGTAATACGTTTACTATACTCTATACTTAATCTACTAAACTAGAGATCTATCTATAGATCTATCTATAATCTAGTCAATCTAGATCTATACAATATTCATTATAATACTTCTACTTATAATGACTTATTTAATAAGTTAGTACTTAGACTTAGATCTATTATAGTTTATTAATAGATTTACTTTTCAATGCCTAGACCTAATAATAAAATTGCGAATGATGTCTATAATGACTGATTTTTTTTTAAACTTATAATAATAGGCCTACTAAATCTAGGTCTAGACTCTACTTAAATCTAGTCTAAAATAATGACTGTCTAAGACTCTAGAATCTAGATGATTGAGAAGTTCATATAGAGGTGTTTTTAATAATACGGCATGTCGGCTGAAAGTATATAAAGTGCTTTTTTTTGTGTAAAAATAAAAAAGAGGTTTCGGTAGGGCCTACTCAGTGATAGATTGCCTAACTTTCAACTAATAATAAATTAACAATTAACGTTGAATTACAAGAAAAGTAATCATTTTTCGAGACATTGAAAAAAGGTGCCGGTACCCCGTACCGATGCGTACCGTCACAAAAATATATGATCTTCTTTCATTTAATTTTTTTTGCGGGGTTATTGCTACTTAATACATTGATACCGGATCGATTTAAATAGGGCCTAAGTATACAAGCAGGATTTCGAGCATTGGATAAATTTATTTTTTAAGTAGGCCTACAAAGTTTTATGGAAGAGGCAATATATTAGTTGTTTGTAGTTTGTAACTTCTTAAATTCAGGCTAAAAATATCGAAGCCTACATTTTTACACTCATTTCTAAACAATTAGAAGAGATGGACTGACTCATAGTGTAGCTTGTGTACATCTGCAAAAACACAAACTCTCTTTGTAATCTTATCAGTTAGACATTCAAAACTTTTAAAAGAAAAACTTAGTGATTATTTTTACTGTATAATTTCTATTATTATTCCTTTTTAGAAAACAAAAATTTGCCATATGACTTTATCTAACAGAAAAAAAAACAACTTACGTCTATTTATGCGGTTATTTATAGTTACCTAGTAATATAAAATATATTGAACTAACATGTACATTCATCATAATGCAGCCATGCGATTTTTCGTTTATAAACATAGAATTATTTAGGACCAATATTTTACAAAAGCTGCTTGGAGAAATTAGGTATACCCATTAGGAGAAAAACGACCCCTTTACTCAAGAAAAATTTAAGAAACTAGAACAGACACAAAAAAACAGTGACATTCATAACAAAATAATATTCAAAATTGATTAGAGTAACACGTACCTTTTTAAGTAATCATTTAAAGTTTAAAATCACTACATTTGTTTTCAACAATTATTTTGTGTATGAAATTGTGTATCGGAAAATGCCGGTACATAAAATAAGCTAGTCCTAAAAAACAACACAGATCTTGGGTAAAATACTCATCAAATAAAGTACTGTAAATGTGTAGTTTCACGCGCTAGTTTCAGGTCTTTTCTTTTTATAGCCTCTATCGGGTTATATCCCAACTACCCGTATTTTTGTGCAGAATTTTTTTCTCTATCAGGTACACTTAAAATTATAGCATAATAATGTCAGTTTAATTTAAAGAGAGAACTGAAAAATACAAAGATATATAGGGAAAAAAGCGACTTCCGGCCAATACCTTTTAATCAAAGAAACGAAACGGACTAGTCCAACAAACCCTATTAAATTTGTATCTAGACCAACTACAATAAATCTGTACGATTTATAATATTTTTACCAATTGTTTTTGTTTAGCGCTATTTCATGCTTTTACCTTCCTCAATACATTATGATCCTATCACTTGGACCAGATGGGAAAATGGGGCGGGGGCAGGGGAGAAAGGGATGTCTGGGGGGATTTAACCGTAATTGATTTTTAAAAACATTTACAGAATAAAAAAAAAGGGGGGGGGACGACCTGAATTTGAACTAATCACTCTGCTAATGAGGTACTTATGACTAGAGAATATTGTATAGCTATATATTGTTTCTTTTAATTTAGAGCGGCGACCTACAAAGGGGACTAATTAAGCTTATACCACCACTTCAGTCAAACCCATTTTTTCCCTTGTTCGAGATACCAAACAAAATTACCAATAATCAATTAATTTTTTTATTGATTATTGTGTTGTCAGGTAAAAGAAATAAATGTGTAAAATTTCAGCTTGATCCGAGACTGCGTGTTGGAGAAATAACATGTACCAACTTTTTACTAGACTGACAGTTATAAGCTTTGTAACAATGTCCGTCGGCCAAAAACAGAAAAAAAAAAAAAAATCACATCGCCCCTACACGTCTATCTTTTATGGAGGGAGGACAGTTTTGGGTTGTTGAGAGAAAGCTTCTGATATTCGGGCAGAAAATATCTACAACTATATTTGAATCTGCATTGCTACCAGATGCAGGGGCGTAGCTAGGGATTTTGGGGGGGCCGGGGAGGGGAGGATTGACCTCTCTGGGGGCCCCTTGCATTTTGACATTCAACATATGACATGAGATAATATATAAGCCCAATATCAAATTGGTTCAGTATATCAGCAAACTTAACAAAAAATAATCATTAAGACTCTTTTAATGAATAATACCGTTGTTTATTAGCTAAATAATGCACAAGTGACAAATCTCAATTCATATCGCTTCACGTCGTGCTTTCTGTGCAGCAATGAAATCTATAACATCATCTACATCGATACTTTCTAGTATTTAAGACTTCACTGACATTAAAGCCATGATAAGCCTTTCTTGCGTCAATGTGCTCCTCAGATAGTTTTTGATGAACTTGAGCTTTGAGAATGATGCAATGGAAGTGGCCTGAGTTAGCGGTATTTGGAGGAGGTTGCAAGGTTTGAGCACACGTAATTACCATATGAAGCCTGTTTCCACAATATGTCTATTGGTGATAGTATTACTAGTTTGTTGATGAAAAGTGCTCGTGCATCAATGATATCATTGAAGTAACACAGTTTGTCATAAGCGTGTCATCATCCAACAGGTGTCTTGGTTCAAGAAGAAACCCAAAGGTATCCATTTTCTTTCCAGCCTTTGGAATCTGCCCTTCATCTCCATATGAAATCTGTCCAGCACTTCTGTTGCAACACGTTTAAATTGCAGTTCAACTGATAGTCCTACATTTGAACTCAACTTCCCATCAAGTCTTTTCTTTCTTCTGGTTGTTTTGATTACAGGGAATCCATAGTATTCACTACCTTCTTTTGCTTTTTCGATACATTGGGTTTTGTCAGTTTCTCATCATTTTGCAGAAAGCATGAAAAGATACTTGTAGAATATTTGTGTTACATAAATAACAAACTCGTGTTTAAGAGGAAAGACATATTAGGAACTCCATTTATTACGTAAACACCAGCGGTGTTGCACTGACACGCTAGTGTGCAAATGTACATATAATACTATTATGTTACATCTCTCTTCTTTAATTCAGAAAATCTGTTTAAAAGAATAACTAACAAACTAGTCAACTAAAAAGTCAATTCAGTTCATCACAAATCAAGTCTCTTGGGTTTGTTAACTATTCTGCCTGAGCGTGTTACACAAGGTTCATGTGGTCTAGATGTGTTAGAAGAAGCAGTGTGTAGTGGCGGCTCAAAATCTAGCGTAGTTTGTAATCTTTGACTCTCTAGATTTTGTGGTTCTGGTTGTTCTGAGATGTCATCTGGAAAGTCATAATTATTGTCAAATCTGTTTGCTTTCTCAGAAGACTTTCTGATATGTTTTCTGTTTCTTCTGTATACCTTATTTCCACTCTTGACATCATATGATCTAGGCTTAGAATGCTTCGAAACTACTGTTCCTGGTTTCCACTTAGAATTAAGTTGCATTCTGACTGCCGTTCGGTCTTGTAGTGGATTATGACTCTTAACTCCTTTCCTCTTATCATAATAATGTTTCTGAGACTGTTTTTCGGAGTCAAAGTGTTTCTTCACCACCTTGAGATCTGGTGTCTTAGGTGTGAGTATTTCCTCGCTCGAAGGTAACACATTTCTGGGTCGGCGTCTGTGACAAGTCAAAAACTCGCTGTCAGAGTCACTCAAATTTATCACAGCATTAATTATTATTATTCATTATTTATTTATTTTATTTTAATTATTTCCCCATCCTACCCCCAAATTCTTCACCCGCACCACCTTTTCCCCTCCAGGCTAGACTTAGTTGACCACATTGGAGATAGCTAGGCCACGTCTTTCGATTTATCTTCCCTTGACCGGGGCAAAGATACACACAGACTCTTTGATCTTATCGGCAGGATGTCTGACAGCCGCAGTGGACACCACCTTGTGTGGAATGCAAGTCACTCCTCCCCCCCCCTTCTTTTCTCCTACGTCTCTCTTTGATCTAGGAGATTTCTCGAGTCAAAGCGCCTTTCGACGTACCAATGTGCGACTCCCATCTCAAGTCTAATTCACCCACGTGTAAGATAATTCTAAGCCTAGGACATTTCCTGTTTCCGCCCACAATTTCCAGGCCTATATAAAGTAGATCCAAATCAAATCAGACCCTCTTATTTCTCTATCGCTGAGCAATCGAGTCTGGACTACTTCATTTATTCTTACTCCTAGAGGAATACCTGGTGGTAAGCCGAACTTAATCACAAGTTCCATCTTAATTACTTTTGTGCTATTTCCATTGGATATTATCATGTGTATTTTGCTTAGTTCATTTATATTTAATTAGTGCATTGTGTATTTCTCACTGGCGTAAGTAGAGAACATAAACATGTCCTATATATGTATTTATGAATTGCATTAATCTATTAATGCTGCGTTGCTCAATATTTTCATCCCTGTGGCTGTCATCTTCTACCAGATTAACGTTGCGTCTTTTTCTGCACATTTGAAACCAGTGGTTTTTCTTCTTGCAAAAATTGCATGTCTTTCCTATTGCTGGACGTTTTCCCTTTTCATGGTTCTTGCCACATTTACTACTTAATTTATCTGAGTTGTCTATAGACTTCTCCTTGAGTACATTGTGTGACTGTCTCTTGATAGCTAGAACTTCTTGGCCCCTAAACATTTTCACTTGGCTTTGCGACATCTCATAGTGTTGTCCAATTTCTAAAGCCTTGCTAAGGGTCAACTTCTGTCCCTGATCAAGTAGTCTTAACTGTACGTGTATGACTCCACTAATAATCAAATCAATAAGCATATTGTCTGGGTTGTCATACTCACAGTCCATAATGAGAAGCTTTAGGTCTTTAACAAAGTTATCAAAACTTTCTCCTTCTACCTGCTTTCTCTGATGTGCTCTAAATCTAGACACTCTTTTATTTTGTCTTGGCCTTATGTAGTCTTCTATTTTCTTTAATAGCTATTGCGGATCTCCCTCTTCACTATCAGTAATATTTAGAGTTTTGTAAACTTCACGGCCTTGTTGACCTATCCACATTCCCAGCCATCCGGCTTTTTGTTTACTATCGGCACCAGCTAACGGTCCTTTGAAACAAAAGCTCACCTGCTGTTGAAATCTTAAAAACTCTTGATACAGATCTATAGCATTCCAATTCAAGATTGGTTGCTCAAAATAAAAAGAAGCCATTATTAGATTAATAAAAACCTTTGTCTGGACAGCTTTTAAGTTTTACTCTGACACCATGTAGAATATTTGTATTACACAAATAACAAACTAGTGTTTAAGAGGGAAGACCATAGACATATTAGGAACTCCATTTATTACGTGAACACAAGCGGTGTTGAACTGACGCGCTAGTGTGCAAATGTACATATAATACTATTATGTTACATTTTCCATACATTGGGTTTTGTCAGTTTCTCATCATTTTGCAGAAAGCATGAAAAGATACTCATTCTTCAGCAGCTTCCCGTAAGTGCAGTCCAGACTTTTGTAGTTTCTTCTGAACTATATTAATTGGGCGCAGGAGCTTTGACCATAATTCCAGATAGGCAAAAAATTCTTAATTTTCCACTAACCCTAAATCTGTGCTAATATTATATGATATTACGTCATTGTTGGTTGTTTATGTTTTGTGCGAAGGCAAAAGGATTCAAAGCATACAAACGTGGGAAAGATCCATATCTCGCTATGCTTGAGTAGGCCTATATAAATACTCCGATAAGCGGACTGACGTATTCACCATCACAACTGCTGATGAGTAGAAGACTCAGGGACATCATTCCAACTGATCCGAAATTATTGAAACCATGGGTGGCTGAAAATGCAGAGACATTACTCAATGAACGACAGATGAAAAAGCAAAGTGAAATACGATGCAAAAGCAAGACTACCTAAAGATTATTCTGTCGGAGGAGAGTTCGTCCGTCAAACATGGCAGAAAGCAGTTGTCATAAAAAAAACATTCATCACCCAGATCTTACATCATAAAGACAAACGATGGAAAAACATACAGAAGAAATCAACGCTTTTTGAATAAGAGTTTCGATAAAGTTATCTCTGGGTACTATGATACCGATGAAGACAATGGACAACAAACTGTTGGAACAAACGAAACAGACAGACCAACGTCTAGAGAACTTGTTGTGCCGGTCAAGACAACCAGAAGTGGTCGAATTATTAAAGTTCCTAGTAGATATCAGTCTTAAAAACTTTAAAAGGAAGGATGTGATAATAACTTTAAAAGGAAGGATGTGCTAATATTATACGATATTGCGTCATTGTTTGTTGTTTATGTTTTGTGCAAAAGCAAAAGGATTTGACGGAAATAAAAAGAGAGTCTTCTATGTCTACTTTGATAATCACAGTCTCCGTTATAATAATCATTATTAGTAATTTATGTCTACAGTATGTTAATGTTAATATCTTTCTGTGACAACAGAACATATTCTGTGCACTCCTTCTAGTGTCCATTCTTTCAGTTGTTGATTCAAAAAGGTTCTCCAACAGTATGATTATTTTGTCGAGATGCAAGGAAACTGCCGACGTAGCTTCTTCTCTTGTATTACTCTTTTTTTTTTATTCCAGCTTCATCTTCTTTCAGTTTGGCCCATCTCTGGAGTTAATTTGGAAAAAACAGTTGAACAATTTATGTACAGTTCCAAAAAAAGTGACAATTGTTGGATCTATCTCAGCAGAATGAAAAGTTGCCAGATTGAGAGAGTGATTATCACAGGATAGAAATGTAGCTTTTGGATTTATGCCTAACAGACGTATCCGCACGCTAGACAGACGGCCACTCAGGGGCGGACTGGCTATATGGGCATTCGGGCAAATGCCCGGTGGGCCGGTACCAAATTGGTCCGGTAGGGCCAGTGAACGAAACGGACGGATGTCACTAAAAACTTGTATTAAATAGTCAAACGATTTTATAGTATTATTCTATAAAGGAAGCACTCAAAGCGTCGTGATTTACCGACTCTACAGTGTATACATATTAGGGCTACTAATCTAACACATTTTCCGAAATAATGTAAAAGCCCACAACCGCGCGCGTACACAGTGCTTCTTATAGACTTCATCCCTTATAGGGGCCTACACACTAAGGGATTTGCAAGCAACATGAGGCCGATATTTCCTATAAAGTTCACGTTGGTGTGACTATATTCGGATGAGCCTATAAAGGGACCAATCAGATCGCTCCCAGTCTTATAGATGGAATCTTCAGTCACATACGAATTGTTATTGTTATGGTTGAATTATCACATGATCTAGAGATGTCCTTCACAATTAGGCCTACACATTATTATCTTGAGCAGTGTAACAAAGTGGCCAAAAATTATTTAGAGTCAATATACAAAAAGAAGCACAAGCATAAAAAAGTTTAGAAAGCAAATATTACTGGAATCCTTTGAAAAAAAGTGAAATTATAAATATGGCTAATCAACAACAGTTGTTAAATGTTAAGCGTCTATGAATGAACAAAACATAACGTCATTTATTCCTGGAGATCAAGCCACGCTATCCAACGAAGAAACACTAATGTTAAAATAATGAAGATTTAGACTTAAACCGAAATACCAAGAGACTGCTAAAGTATTTGTTTTCCCACAAGGATATTAGATTCCCTTGAAACAAATGAACGTGATGCTCTGAGAGCAGGTAACAGTGTGTGTGTGTGGGTAGCCAACTCCAAGATGTAGATACAAGCTATTAAGAAAGCAGCAGATGGTCTTGTAAGCTTTGTGGACTAAAGAATTGAGGATGAAGAGTTGACATGGGTTTATCTTGTAGGCCTAATTATTCTGTCTTGTACGCAAGCCTAAGAGCTTATAAACGAAGTCACCGCATATTAAAGTCACTGCATATTAAAGTCACTGCATGTTAAAGATGTGTAAAGAATAGGCAGATAAGAATCATGACGCAAGCCACTTTAAAAGATCCAATTTCAAGTGTCATTTAGTAATACTAAATAGTTTTTAAAAAATCATAACATAAGTTGTTCGTATAGCTGCTAACCATGCAGGCTACCTACTATGAGAAATGCATTATGTTACGTAAGCTCAGTTTTCGTCACATTATGAAACTTTGCAGAATGATTTTGAGGATATGGGTTGTAATTCGGGGGGGCTGGATTGCAGAGACATGCCCGGGCCGATTTTGACACCCAGTCCGCCCCTGCGGCCACTCATTGTGGCTGCGTTATCATAGGTTTAACCTCTGCGGCACGCTGTTTTGTAGCCCCACTCTGGTCAACTCGGCATGGGGGAAGTTCCCATAAGAAGAATATCATTTTTTTAATTTCACAAATAAAACATATGCCATGATTGTGAAATTTCCTCTGACGAAAAGACATTTAGGTTTTTTAATTCATTTTCCCACCTTTGCAATTCACTCTTTTATCACTCTATAAAAACTTTTTTTTTTAAATTTAGAAAATCATGTGTCCATTGGATTGAGGAAAGATGAATAGAGGGGTAATAACTCGAGTGTGAAGTTTAATTCTGAAATTATAGAAGCCAAACCAGAATAATGGACTATTCTAGCATTATTAAAAATAACTATTGGATCTGTTATACCCGATTTTACTTGAAGGTTAATTAGCGTAACAAGATACCTGGAATTCGCAGTATATCATACAGTTTTATTCGTGGCAACAAAGAGAGAAATATTCTTAGTTCTTGCTGCAAGCACATGTTTGATCTCTTTTAAAAGGAAAATAAATCGGTAACAAATCTATTAAAGATTTGCGTTTTAAAATGTAAAACTAACTTTAAAAAAACCCAACTTTGATCTCTGTGGGAGTCAACGTACTGATAGACCTGGACCTAGAGTCTTTGGGATCAATTGAATCCATAAATGTTGAAAAAGTAGACTCCCGTTGACACTATTTGTCAATCAAATATATTAATTTATGTATTTACAAACTAATTTCGGACACCCAAATGGGGCCCCCCTAAAGTGGAGGCCCGGGGGGATCTTCAAATTCTCCTCCCATCCCCCCCCCCCTTAGCTACGCCACTGACCAGATGACGCATGGGTAGACCCTTCGTGGACTGCCTCTGAGTTTGTGTGAAAACATAACCTCGTTTGTACTATAGTTTTGTTGTTTTTGTTAGTTTGACTTACATGTTGATTATATTGCTACAACATTTGAATCTAATGACTTAGTTATATGACTATTAACTTGTGTGAAGTCTTCACTTTATGGTAAGGAAACTCTCACTTGTTGATGACATTTCATTTTCCCCGGTAGGGATCATCCAATGAAATGTATCTGTTTCGCGAGGCCCCACTTGATGTGAACATGGCTCCTGTCAACACTTGGTTAGGTGACCGCTCTCTCACGCTGCCCCTACTTACTCTATAAAACGTGTGCCGCAAGTCATTTATTTGACTAGACAAAAGAAATAGAGAGGTAAGTACAGATATTGTAAGGAGATAGACTTTCTCTTATTTACTTTTAGATATTCTCTTACTCTTATTTACTTTTAGATATTCTCTTACTAACTCTTGCTTGTTTCATGTTTTGGTTTGGTTTTAGGCCATGTCGTGCCTGCATTCCCTTAAGGACTGCTCTCTCTCTCTCTACATACCAAGGGCTAAATTCTATACAGTTTTGTCTGTACAGACAGATATTATAAGCAGTTCAGACTTTTGTCTTATTTACTCTTGCTTGTTGCTTCTTTTGTGTCCTGCTCGTGTGTCGAGATAAATAAGCTTTTAATATTTCAATTCAACATTATTTCAAATGTAAATTTAGTTAACTTTTCTTTGAATCTAGAGCTGTCTTAATTATGTTCTAAATCTTCTTTGATTATTGTGCGTATGTATAGGAAGGCCTATGTACTTATGTCACCCTAGTGTTGTAAAATTAGGGGAATTGCGCTATTGCTTTATCTGGTTGGTCTGTGGAGCCTCCGGACTGTTTGGATCGCGAAATACTAGAAAAGTCATAGAAGAACCAATATCATGACATTTTATATCTTAGTTCTGGTGCAACGGCTAATTTTTTGTTTCCTTTCTAAAAGGAAAAACATAATTTTTAAATAAAAATATGTGTAGACGCATAATCTGGGCTGCAAGCTCCTCCACTTGTTTAGAAAGCGCATCTAGCTGGCCTTCAATCTTGATCTCACTGCATGTGAAGTTGACTTGCGGTGCGACATCTTCGTCCTGTGCCCACCTTGTCTCTTATCAACAGAAATGTAGATTCTGGCCGTTCAAGCAGCCTTTCCAACAGGTCTCTCCTTAGGGCCCTGTCACAGAGGTTTTCCAGAAATTGGTCCCTAAGGAGTGTCTCGATGAAGGAAGTTACAGATAGAGCTCTCTGTCTGTCAGTGAGCGCTCCAAATACCTGAAGGAAACAGTGTGAGCAAGTGCGCACCCTGGTGCTGGCTTATTCTTGACCAGCTGCCCAATGAGGCAGTTGATGCTCCGCCTCTCTCTCCATAAATGGAGCGTAGAACCTGTACCATTGCTTCCGGACATGCCCTTGTCGTCTGAGGGTGACACCTGAGTTCGGCCTTCACTGCCCAACCAATTGTGCAAAGATACTTTATTTACATGAAACCAAAAATAAATTAATTAAAATAGATGTAGGCTACACTACTTGACTAAACCCAATCAACTAATCAAAAACTCTCTAGATCTATGCTACTACCATAATCGACACTAACAAACCAACTATCTAAATTACATCGACTTGCTACTCTAAACCTACCAACAATAACTCGTCTAGATCTACGCCCAAATGAAACCGTAATACCAAAATACTAAAACACTGTAATACCAAAATACTAAAACACTGTAATACCAAAATACTAAAACACTGTAATACCAAAATACTAAAACACGCTTTACTATTCACTAAGAGCTAAGGCAGCAGTTGCAGCAGCAGTTAAAGCAGTAACAATAGCCTGCAACATATAAATATACAAAAACTATAAATGCAAAAACTAAAATAACATCATATATTGAATATTCCTACTAGATCTACATCTAAATATAAAACATTTATACAGTTGAATGAAAAAATAAAATATTTCTATAACTTACAGGCCGTCCCAGGTACAGAAATATTTAAAAATAATTGCACCCAGATCACCAAGATCGTCAACTGTCACACAGACAGAAATACTGTACTGACTGTACACTTCAACTGTTTTAGAAACAACATGGGATCTATAGATCTAGATCAGGGGTGGGCAAATTACGGCGTGCGGGCCACATGCGGCCCGCCAGAGTGTTTTATGCGGCCCGCGAACACCTACAGAATTCAGGTGTGCCCACAGATTAAACATACATATAATAAAGGGAAAAAAACATCTTCTTATCTCTTTTGACGAAGAGCCTAAAAAACATTGTCTCTGCATTCATTCTAAAAAGTTTAAAATAAATGAAGATTATGCTTGTTTGCAAATTTCAAACCATTTAGTCAAAGACATTAACTCAAGTCAGTATTTATTCAATGCTATGAAGAACTGGGTTGAAAGTGTTGGGTTGGCTTGGAACAAGATGGCAAGTGTAACAACTAATGGAGCCCGTGCTTTGAATGAGTAAAGCGTTTTTTTTTTAATAAATTAAAGAACAATATCCCAACTATTAACTCTACATAAGAAAGTTTGCACAAAACTGCATTGAATGACAAAGTAGACTACTTGAAGGTGTGAAAACAAAACATTCAGATGTTCGGTACCATAGTAGTGTCCCCTGGGTCAGCATGGGCAAGGTATTGAGAAGATTATGGGATCTCAAGAAAGAAATTATTATGTTCTTTGAGGAACATCGACTGTAACTTTGTTACTAATATTTCTAATGAGTAGTGGAAGACGGACTTCATGTTTTTCATTGTAATCATATCAATGGGTTGATTACTAATGAAATGTATGTATATCTTTCCAAACAGAACTTTTTCCATTTCTCCAGGCAAGCAAATGAAAACGGTTTAATCATTTTCCTTTGCTGAAAAGTTTCTAGTAAAATGGTTGAAAAGTACAAGACTTGTTGAATTTGCAATGCAAATTTTAAGACATCAAGATCTTGAAACCAGTTTTCACTATCCTCACTTCACCATTTAGTGCAGAAGCTTATTCAGCTCCAGACGAAATACCTTCAAGCAAATTAAAACCTTCCATGGGCGTTTTATGGTGCCAGAAGCTGTATTTCCACACTTAAAAAAAAAACTTGATGCTAAATGTTTACATTATTTGTTGGTCCCACATAAATCGTGAACAAGCCTTTGTGTTTGAAAAAAAAAATAAGTGTAAGACTAACTCGATGCTGGCAGACTGTAATTTGACAGCAGTCACAAGGATAACAACTAGTTAGCTAGTTCTACCACACTTCCAGAACATTATGCACGAGTGTAAAATTAAATATTTTACATTATGTACAACAGCACAACCGAATTGTTGTGATAAATTGTTGTGATGTAAAAGGGCAATAACAAAATTAAAAAAAAAAATTCGTAAAATTAGTTTCAGAAATCGCTAAATCTTGTTGTAATTCTTCAATTGGTAGTGTAAAAAAAGATGCAAATGTACAGTATACATGTATATTTTCTAAGTTGTAAATACATATTATAGGCCTATTTGTATGCAGCCCCCATTCCTAAAAATCTTTTAATGCGGCCCTCGATAGAAAAAGGTTGCCCCATCCCTGATCTAGATCTACTGCCCGCCAATAACCCATACAACTATAGGCGGAAGTAGAAATGCTAATTCTGGCACTAGCCTATAGAAAATAGAAAAGATTTTCCATTAAAATACACCAATTTTATATATGTGTGTCTGTGTACAGAGGCGAACTGGCTATACTAGCAACCTGGCTAAAGCCAGGTGGGTCAGTGCCTTAATGTGTCAGCGGGGATGCCAAATGGGCCACTCTAAATGTAAGTGGACTTAAACATTAGGAAGTGTTTCTTGATGTTATGATGTTGTTATGTTTACAGCAGTCTGTAGATCCACTGTTACCAAAATTCTCTCAAAGATGGATTGTCCTGTCTAATGTGCATTATATAATTGGGCTGGTCAGTTCACCGCAAGATCCCAGGAGTTCTCAGCTACGAAGTCATTGACAAATCACAATTATTATTTAAACAGTTAAAGGTAAAGAGAAAAAAAGAGATGAAAGCAAAAAAATTGCTGGAATCCTCTGCCAAAAGATGCAGTCAAATAACTGATTCCCTCACCAGTTTGGCACAAACACTTCAGGAACGTTTCTGAATCTCATGAGAACTTTCCCGAAGGAAATTCACAGCTTCATTGACTCCTGTAGATCATGCCACGTTAGACGACATAGAAACACTAACTCATAGCCACAAAGATGTTAACTTAAATTCCTGGATAGGGGTCTATATATGTGCGCCTTAAACTTCGGGTGTCTTTGAACAAATTAATGTCTCTAAATGCGATCACCAAACAGTAGTGTCTTGTAACAATATGTGATGTTGAATTACCCGAGTAACAATTGACGTAACCAATGGAATAGAAATAGGACACTATAGGAATATAAGGACGATGGCTATGGGGAAATGGTTTTATGGAGATGATAGCAAAGATTGTTGTCTTGGAATAAATTTCCCAGTTGGTATTAATGAATTGAAGGTACAATTTATTAATGGGAGGGCAATTTGAACTAATCAACTAGGCTTTTGAGTTACTTCGAACACTGTAATATTTGTAAGTAACTTGTGAACTAAGATTTCTGCTTGTCAAGAAAAGGCTGAAGACCATCATGCCACAAGAACATTTGCAGGATTCATGTTGGTGATAAAAACATTCAAAAAGAAATTGTTATGGACACAAGCATTAACGATAAGTCAGCGAGTAGTTTGTTACTATTGCGACTGCAGTGGATATCTGTATCTGTTGCCAGAATGGTTCATGTTTCTTACCAATGTTTGCTTTGTTTGACCTGCTTGGGTTGTTAGCTGCTACCCACGGAACGGGAGGTGGGGACCATCGAAACGACACTCTAGAGCGCATGACACACGAATAGGCAGCCATCAAGTGTTAGGCTTTACTCTTTTAGTTAGATCAAAAAAATGGAATCAACTAATTACTATTGCGACTGCAGTGTATATTTTTTTTTTTTACAAATTGTGAGTTTTTTTGGCCTTATAGTCTATTTATATGTAGAAATACAATATGCACTTGAAACCCATCTTTACATACATGCGTTCAGTTTTAAGTTATGGGCCACATCATATGGAAATGTCTGGGCCGATTTTGACACCCAATCCGTCCCTGTATGTCAATGTATTCACTCTAGTTTCTAAACACAGGGAAGACTATACTCATTAGGGAGGGGATTACTTTGTATATTTGTGTATATTTTGTATATTTTTAAAACATTGATGCTAAAGTTTTTTTTTCTTCTCGTTTCTAAAATAATGTTATAAAATATTTGTATTACTAAATTACATGTTTTCATACAAGTTACTAATATTTTTTAAAGACAATGTCTATTTTAGTTTTAAAAGAGAAAGAATGCATTTAGTGCCTAGGCCTATATAAGTAAAATCTATTTTCAATCAACATTTTAAAATATCAATACTATATAAGTGGAGTGCAATCTTATAATATAGAGGGAACATACAGTATCATTACAAAGGGAAAGGCTTCTTCTTTGATACCTTAAGTGTTAACAATGTAATAATAATAATACTATTAATTAATTAATATATCTCCGTACTATGTGGTATCATGTCATATGTTGGCCTAGAATTCAATAATATTGGTTTCACTTTCGGCACAAATAAAGGCGGAGAAAGAGTTGTAGTGGAGTCGATAGTTTGTAGTTCATAGCGTCTGATATTTATGCTGAAAGTATTGAATCCTGCCTTTTTACCTGCCTGAGTGGATAACTTCGGGGGCCGATTCTGTTTATGTTTTCAAACAAACTATCTTTCAGTAATTACATTAACATTCAAACTTCCAATATGAATAAAAGTGGACGGTCAGCAATAGCTCGCAGTAAAAGTATTGACCAACTACTGGACGAAGACCGAGAGAAAAGAGAACGAGAAATCCAAATTCTAATATTAGGTCAGTTAAAATTTAGTTATTTGTGTTGTTTAGTTTATTTAGTGATATACACTTCTACGTCACAGAAACATTCACTTTCATAGGTGATATACTCTTCTACGTCACAGAAACATTCACTTTCATAGGTGATATACACTTCTAAGTCACAGAAACATTCACTTTCATAGGTGATATACACTTCTCACAGAAACATTCACTTTCATAGGTGATATACACTTCTACGTCACAGAAACATTCACTTTCATAGGTGATATACACTTCTAAGTCACAGAAACATTCCCATCATAGGTGATATACACTTCTACGTCACAGAAACATTCACTTTCATAGGTGATATACACGTCTACTTCACAGAAACATTCACTTTCATAGGTGATATACACTTCTAAGTCACAGAAACATTCACATCATAGGTGATATACACTTCTAAGTCACAGAAACATTCACTTTCATTGGTGATATAATCTTCTACTTCACAGAAACATTCACTTTCATAGGTGATATACACTTCTACTTCACAGAAACATTCACTTTCATAGGTGATATACACAGAAACATTCACATCATAGGTGATATACACTTCTAAGTCACAGAAACATTCACTTTCATAGGTGATATACACTTCTAAGTCACAGAAACATTCACATCATAGGTGATATACACTTCTAAGTCACAGAAACATTCACTTTCATAGGTGATATACACAGAAACATTCACATCATAGGTGATATACACGTCTAAGTCACAGAAACATTCACATCATAGGTGATATACACTTCTACGTCACAGAAACATTCACTTTCATAAGTGAAATACACTTCTTAGTCACAGAATCCTTCTCTTTCATAGGGGCCCCTGCAACAGGTAAAAGTACCTTCATCAAACAGTTCAGACTTCACTATGGCGATAGATTTCCTCAGAGTGAACGGCGGACTTTCCACGACCAGATCCATCAAAATGTTGCATTTTCTTTGGTCCATTTGATGGATCATATGGAGCGTCTGGGACTCAAGTTTCATGGGCCATCTGTTCAGGTGACTATGTCTACATTTTGTTACAACTGTTACAATGGCTTTGAACAAGTTTTACAGATTACATAATGTTAGGATAAAAAAACATTTATGAACAGCCAAGAGTAATATTACAATAATACAAAATAAAAGGACAATAAAAATGTAGAAATGTGCTTAACATATTATTTTAGACTTGCTTCTTGTATTTTAAGTTTACCCCTCCCCCAAAGATTTGCAGATCTGTCGCAGCTTTTTATTGCTAAGCTTTGTCTGTCACAGCAAGTGGCGCCCGCAGGATATTTTGTAGGGGGTACAAGTTGCCGCCTATGACTCAAAGTCGTAGCTTCAACTTTCTTGTTACGGAGAATATTAGAGAAAAGAGCTGGTCCCTATGCGATATCAAGTAGCTTACACTGTAAATACCTGTACATGTGAACAAACTGTACACGTTGTTAGGTTTATCTCTTCGGTCGATCAAACAAAACTGTCCACGTTGTTAGGTTTATCTCTTCGGTCGATCAAACAAAACTGCAAACGTTGACAGCCTGTGGCTGCGTAAAACTGTCAGTAACTTAACTAATAAATAGCTTCTCGTCGCGATGGAAAAAACTGGCGATGAAAGCTTATCTTGTACAGTGCTGAATCTTCTTAACGTTGCAGCTCTTGCATCATTTTTGGATGAAGACAAAACAAGTTGAACAGTGCATTATTATTGCTGGAAAAGCAAGATGCAAATGAAAAAAGAAAACCATCAAAATACGTAATGTTAAGCCGTATTCTGTAAAAACTCCAAAAATCCAAATTTGTTGTTTTGCTTGGTGTGTCTGACCGACTCTGTCGACTGCTAATTCTCCGCAGCACGAACTTAATACCATGTTTGTCTGCCACTGTCAGCAGTCTCATCTTACTCAGCAGTCTCCATCCCTGAAGTGTCCTCAGCATGGCAAAGTTGTTTTTTTTTATCATGCCAATGAGACTCTGCTGATGTAAAGCGACCACTATGTTAAGTTGGACAGATTGCAACATCGTGGAAATTAAAGAACAGGTGAATAATTTACGACAAATCAGAAACATGAGAAGCAGGCACTGTGTACATGGGCAGTTCGTCTGGCTTCAGCCAGTATTTTAAGATCTGCCAAACAGTCAAAGATCAAAGTCAAAGACGTAGGCCTATTTCTCAGTCCATTGTGTCTCACACAAAAGAGATTAATTCACTACCAACGATCTCGCTTGGGACTGTACGTAAGAAATAGATCGCCTTCTTTATGACATCAGCCACATCACGTACATCTGAAACATCATTCAGTTCATCTCAGTGCCTGAGATGTCTACAGTTTCATCAACAAAATACCCATCAAATGCAGTTAATTCATGATGCTGCTGCTTGCAGCTGCCATTGATACAAATCTATGTTTTGACTCGGACTCTCTAATATCCTCTACCATCGTATGTTGGTGGTCGTGTTTAATCTGCTATTTTATAGAGCGCTACCAATGACCGCAACTTAGCAAGACTCTTGTTGAAAGAAACTTTCAGATTTATCACATCGAAAGACAGCTGGCAAGGATTTCTCCTCCAAGAAAAAAAATCAAACAACATTTATCATATTGTAGGTTCCAACTAAATATAATAACTATAACTATCTACAAATGAAAACAAAACGTCACGACTAACGTGCTTTTAGAATATTTCACATACTTTATAGTGACAAGAATTGCAATCCTAAAATAAAGCGTACATGGTTGGACATCAACTCCATAGTAGCCTATACGAGTTTATTACAATAATGGCTCATCAGTGGAAGCACTACTTGTTAATTGCTACTTAGAAGGGGTTAATTGATTTTTAGGTGTAAAGAATCGGCTAAAATTTGGCTACTCGGAATTTATAAGGGTGCATGTACATGGTCGGCCATGAGATTTTAAGAAGACTAGGCTAGTCTACTACAATACTACCTTATCTTTACAACTGTACTTCAGGGGAAGCACTACTTGTTCAGTTGCTACTTAGAAGTTCATTGATTTGAGGGTGAAAAATTAAATAGAACTTGGCTACCCAGTATCCAAAGTATACATTTGCACCATCTTGTACCTCCACCCTTTTAATACTCAACTTTGTCTGTCCACCTCCTTTTAATACTTAACTTTGTCTGTCCACCTCCTTTTAATACTTAACTTTGTCTGTCCACCTCCTTTTAATACTCAACTTTGTCTGTCCACCTCCTTTTAATACTCAATTTTGTCTGTCCTCAACCTTTTAATACTAAACTTTGTCTGTCCACCTCCTTTTAATACTAAACTTTGTCTGTCCACAACCTTTTAATACTAAACTTTGTCTGTCCACAACCTTTTAATACTCAACTTTGTCTGTCCACCTCCTTTTAATACTCAACTTTGTCTGTCCACAACCTTTAAATACTCAACTTTGTCTGTCCTAGCATTTTATTGATAAACTTCCACATAATTGAATTCTTTAATTAGCTCTTCTCAAAATCACATCACTTGATTTGGAAACATCTTATGTCAGATTAATCCTGTTCCTGTTAGACATTTTGTAGGTTAGTTGCATAAAATACTGCCTGCGCTATTTTCAAAGTGTTGATTGGCTTGCGCAGGCAAAATATCAGCAGTAGATTTGGCAACATATGCAGGTTGTTATTGGGTTAGCATGTTGACATCAAATACTGCACTCATCCTTAATATTCGCAATCAAAGAAAACGGCCTACCTTGTATATTAGACTAAGGGATTCTGGTGATGTCATAGATGGACAATACTCACGCCTTATACAAAGAAGCAAACAAAGTGAACTGGTCGAATTGTCCGTAGACTTCAAAATGTACTCAGTCACCTCAATTATCTCTCATCTCCCGTTCAAGCAGTACATTGAAATCTTCAACCAGTAGGTAAACTGAAATCTTCAACCAGTAGTCTACATTGAAATCTTTAACCAGTAGTCTATATTGAAATCTTCAACCAGTAGTCTATATTGAAATCTTCAACCAGTAGGTAAACTGAAATCTTCAACCAGTAGTCTATATTGAAATCTTCAACCAGTAGTCTATATTGAAATCTTCAACCAGTAGTCTATATTGAAATCTTTAACCAGTAGTCTACATTGAAATCTTCAACCAGTAGTCTATATTGAAATGTTCAACCAGTAGGTAAATTGAAATCTTCAACCAGTAGGTAAATTGAAATCTTCAACCAGTAGTCTATATTGAAATCTTCAACCAGTAGTCTATATTGAAATGTTCCAACAGTAGGTAAATTGAAATCGTCAACCAGTAGTCTATATTGAAATGTTCAACCAGTAGATAAATTGAAACCTTTAACCAGTAGTCTATATTGAAATGTTCAACCAGTAGGTAAATTGAAATCTTCAACCAGTAGTCTATGTTGAAATGTTCAACCAGTAGATAAATTGAAATGTTCAACCAGTAGATAAATTGAAATCTTCAACCAGTAGTCTATATTGAAAGGTTCAACAAGTAGGTAGATTGAAATCTTCAACCAGTAGTCTATATTGAAATGTTCAACCAGTAGGTAAATTGAAATCTTCAACCAGTAGTCTATATTGAAATGTTCAACCAGTAGGTAAATTGAAATCTTCAACCAGTAGTCTATATTGAAATGTTCAACCAGTAGGTAGATTGAAATCTTCAACCAGTAGTCTATATTGAAATGTTCAACCAGTAGGTAAATTGAAATCTTCAACCAGTAGTCTATATTGAAATGCTCAACCAGTAGGTAAATTGAAATCTTCAACCAGTAGTCTATATTGAAAGGTTCAACCAGTAGGTAAATTGAAATCTTCAACCAGTAGTCTATATTGAAATGTTCAACCAGTAGGTAAATTGAAATCTTCAACCAGTAGTCTATATTGAAATGTTCAAACACTAGGTAAATTGAAATCTTTAACCAGTAGTCTATATTGAAATCTTCAACCAGTAGTCTACATTGAAATCTTCAACCAGTAGGTAAATTGAAATCTTCAACCAGTAGGTAAATTGAAATCTTCAACCAGTAGGTAAATTGAAATCTTCAACCAGTAGTCTATATTGAAATGTTCAACCAGTAGGTAAATTGAAATCTTCAACCAGTAGTCTATATTGAAATGTTCAACCAGTAGGTAAATTGAAATCTTCAACCAGTAGTCTATATTGAAATGTTCAACCAGTAGGTAAATTGAAATTTTCAACCAGTAGTCTATATTGAAATGTTCAAACAGTAGGTAAATTGAAATCTTCAACCAGTAGTCTATATTGAAATCTTCAACCAGTAGGTAAATTGAAATCTTCAACCAGTAGGTAAATTGAAATCTTCAACCAGTAGGTAAATTGAAATCTTCAACCAGTAGTCTATATTGAAATGTTCAACCAGTAGGTAAATTGAAATCTTCAACCAGTAGTCTATATTGAAATGTTCAACCAGTAGGTAAATTGAAATCTTCAACCAGTAGTCTATATTGAAATGTTCAACCAGTAGGTAAATTGAAATCTTCAACCAGTAGTCTATATTGAAATGTTCAACTAGTAGGTAAATTGAAATCTTCAACCAGTAGTCTATATTGAAATGTTCAAACAGTAGGTGAATTGAAATCTTCAACCAGTAGTCTACATTGAAATCTTTAACCAGTAGGTAAATTGAAATCTTCAACCAGTAGGTAAATTGAAATCTTCAACCAGTAGTCTATATTGAAATGTTCAAACAGTAGGTAAATTGAAATCTTCAACCAGTAGGTAAATTGAAATCTTCAACTAGTAGTCTATATTGAAATGTTCAAACAGTAGGTAAATTGAAATCTTCAACAAGTAGGTAAATTGAAATCTTCAACCAGTAGGTAAATTGAAATCTTCAACCAGTAGGTAGATTGAAATCTTCAACCAGTAGGTAAATTGAAATCTTCAACCAGTAGTCTACATTGAAATCTTCAACCAGTAGTCTATATTGAAATGTTCTACCAGTAGGTAAATTGAAATCTTCAACCAGTAGTCTACATTGAAATGTTCAAACAGTAGGTAAATTGAAACCTTCAACCAGTAGGTAAATTGAAATCTTCAACCAGTAGGTAAATTGAAATCTTCAACCAGTAGGTAAATTGAAATCTTCAACCAGTAGTCTATATTTAAAGGTTCAACCAGTAGGTAAATTGAAATCTTCAACCAGTAGTCTATATTGAAAGGTTCAACCAGTAGGTAGATTGAAATCTTCAACCAGTAGTCTATATTGAAAGGTTCAACCAGTAGGTAAATTGAAATCTTCAACCAGTAATCTACATTGAAATGTTCAAACAGTTGTCTACATTCAAATTTTTGGCCTGAATAATCTTTTTCACAATGACCAGCCCCACTGGCTGCCTGGTTGTCTATTATGTCGTTCGATGTTCCCTGGTACGAACCCTGCCCGCCTCGATATCTCGCCCTCCTGTGAAAGATTAGAACTAGGATGTAATTATCTTCAGTTCCGAATGAATATGTTTCACACTTTTTAATGGATTTATATTATTTTTTATTTCTTAATCACAGAAACTTGCCGAAGATTTTCGCAAAAAACATCCGAGAATTTCTCTTACAAAACTTACAAAGAAATTTAAAGAAGAAAATGAAAAGGCAGAGGTTATGTGTCCAGGTATCTAAGTGTGTGTGTTTTTTAAATCAGTTTTTCAATATTAGTTTTGGATTAAGTTTAAAGTTAAAAAAATATTTTGCAGAATAATATTCACAATTTTTGGCGGGTCATATGTCAATCTATAGGTCATTACAAGACCTTTATTCTAGTCACACTTTCTGAGTGGAACTTTCTAGCTGGCTGGGTGGGCGGCAGTCTCGAACACTACATGATGACACGGTTTTCCTAGAGATTGAACAGTGGATGTATATCGTTTGGGAACAGAATCACTCACTCATTGACCATACTAAAAAAAAAAACTCTAGTTTGACTGGTATACATTTTTCAAACAAAAATATGTTTACAAAATTAACTAGATTCACTTTGCTTGTAAAATTTTGCATATAGACCTACTGGTATTTTTGCTCGGTATTTGATTAGAATTCGTTGCTAATAATGTACTTCATTTTTGTCTGAAGTCACCACTAGAGCGGAGCTTACCAAAAGACTATCTTCCCTAGATGTTTATCAACCAGAAGTGCCCAACATTGATGACATGCACACCTTGTGGGCGGACACTGCCATGCAGATTGGCTTTGAGAAGAGACATACATTTGAAACGGATAAATTAACCTTCAGTTCAGAATAGTACGTACATCTAAGTGTACTCATTGTTAGATAGACATTTATTAATGGCCTACTTTGAAATGTGACGTGTTAGATAGACATTTATGAATGGCCTACTTTGAAATGTGACGCTATTATCTTCAATGCGTGATACTGTCTTACCTTTTGTTTTTAGTTTCCTAAACCACATTGGCAGAATTTGTCATCCAAACTACCTGGCAAGTGTTCAAGACATTCTACTCATCCGCTGGCCAAGTCTCGGCGTTCAGGAACATCAGTTTATCATTGATAACTTTCTATATAGGTCAGTTATGTCATACATACAATATTTTATGATACATTTTTTCACCTTAATAAACTAACGGAACACATAAAGCTCTTATTAATAAAAGTTTAGTGAAAATCTGATAGGTGTAACCAATACTTTTGATCATCCGAAAGTGAATCTTTAAAAAGAAATTGCTTCCCAAAGAATTCACATATTTCAGAGATTTCAAGGAAGGTGAAAAATGGAGTTTGTTTTATACATAGATTTAGAGGCCCTCGAAATGGATAAAAAAAAAACTTTATTAGTTTTGTTAGTTTTATTAGTTTTCACATTTAAATCTCAAAGACTAGAAAAGATCTTAAAATTTGATATTTTGCAAAGTTCTGATATTCATGCGGGCTATTTTATTTTGTTCTATAGGCCATCATATATATATATATATATATATATATATATATATATATATATATATATATATATATATATATATATATATATATATATATATATATATATATATATATATATATATATATTAATTAAATGTAAGTCGTTTTTTTTTACAACTATTTATTATAAATTGTAAAAGCAAAAAGGTGACTAGATCATAGATATTGTTCTAAAATATTTCTGAAAACGGTTTTATTCCCAGTATAATGTTCTAAACATATTTCTATTTCAAACTTATCTGGTAGTAGGGCGATGAACAATTTATGGAATACATTTTGTTTCCTCTAAAAATAATGATTGTAGTTTATTTACTTATGTAATTGAAATCATGGGCGTAGTCAGGATTTTTATTCTACGGGGGGGGGGGGGGTTATTTTCTCTCCCCCTCCCCCCCGCCCGCTCACCGAAAAAAAATATGTTTGTATGGATGGATGTGTGTGTTTGTGTGTGTTTACTTAATTAATCTCTATTACATTCTGACCCCTTCATTCTTTTGGAAGACGTTTATTGTGCCCAAGAATAGGTTCTTCCTGGAGTTTAAAAAAAAAGGTAGACTACTCGCTCTTGATAGCAATGGGTCTGGGGGAGCGCCGAGAGCTCCCCCAGCGCGGGGCGGAGCCCCGCCGCCAAAACTATTTTTGGTATTGAAAGCCAACTAAATGCATATTCTAAGGTACCTACAGTGCATTATTTTGCTATTAAAAGTTTTATTTCAAAAACCTAATGCCCTATTCTTACTGACTTAGACCCTTCCGCGCCGTTCGGCGCATTTGCTGGCAAGCTGTTTCCACAAAAATCTGTCACTGGCAATGTCCGAAGCCTCTTCCCATCTGCTCTGAGGACCTCCATGAAAGTGTGGCACCAAGTTGTACTAGGATGTCATCACAACTCTTATTATGTGTAATTCATTTTGTCGGAGAACATGTCCCGCACACCTCATGCGACGCTCTGTCACAACCTTACTAAGGGGTCGACTCCCATTTCGGCATAGGATTTCATTGAGTTAGACCCGATCTCTATAACTGACTCGTAACATCTGTCTTAGCCATCTTTGTTGAGCAACATTTAGTGCTTTTCAAATTCATTGCACTTTATTAATGGAGCCTAGCCACTGGTAGACATGTGTAACTAGGTGATTATTTTGCTTTAGATCTTATATCGAAAAGAGAAGTTTTATCGTCAAAATCATCTGTTGGGGGGTTTTAAACTAAAATATATCTGGAGTTGTTTGTTTTTTTTAATTCAAAACCACATTTAGCTACGGTCATAGAATTTGGTGACTGTAGTTTGCTTTAGAAATAATATTGAAGAGAGAGGCTTTCAACCTTAAAACGCTCTGTAGGGGGATTTTAAACTCAAAACTATCTTGAGGGGTTTTAAACTTTTTAAAAAGACATCTGGAGGAGAGGGGTTGAAACTCAAAACCCCCCATTGGCTTGGCTACGCTCAAAGAATTTTAGTGTGTAATTTGCTTTTTTTTTATATTGAAGAGATATTTTTTAGCATCAAACCCCTCTGAAGGGAAATTTAAACTCAAAACACCCAATACGATTGGCTTCGCTCATAGCATTTTGATTGCGAAATTTTCTTTTTTTTATATTGAAGAGGTATTTTTAGCTTCAAACCCAGCTAAACAGGTGTTTAAACTCAAAACCCCTTTGGCTACGCTCATACAATTTGGAGTGTGTAATTTGCTTTTGTTTATTGAAGAGGGGTTTATCGTAAATTTTGGAGATGGGTTTAAAATCAAAATCTTCCTTAGATGTGCTTTTGGAATTTTGGGATAGTCGTTTGCATGTTTTTTGTTTTATAGAAGAGAGGGATTTAGATGCAAAACCCCCTGGTATGTGGTTTCAAACTCAATACCCCTTGGTAGGGGCTTCAAACTCAAAACCCCTCTAAACCCCCTGGTTGGGGGTTTTCAACTCAAAACCCCCTGGTGGGGGTGGGGGGGGGGGGTTTAAACTTAAAATCCCCTTGGCTGTGATAGGGCAAGTGATGGTTTAGTATTAAAATTTTACCTAAAAAAACAAACAAAATTGAAGCAAAAGATCAGTCACTAAACTTCCCCCCCCCCGGCTACGCCAATGGTTGAAATATATTTTATAAAAATAAGCAGTAATTAATGTTTATTACCAGTGTTTTATTACATACAGTATAGTACTGTGTAGTACAGTATAATAGGTTACATGGCTAGGAAAACTCAGAATTCAAATTTCACTAAAGTAAAGTTGTCTGAAAAACAGCCTATGTTAGTTTTCGTCGTCCATTCGTTTCTTTAAAGTAGTTTACATTTATTTCTCAAATTTGTGCTAATATTTATTATGTTGACAACATCAGCTTCTTCTCTTGAATGAAAATATTAAGTTTTTTTTTAAATTATTATCTGGACGATTCGTAATGCAACTAAACTATCATTGAATGCAACTAAACTATCATTTAATGCAACTAAACTATCATTTAATGCAACTAAACTGTCATTGAATGCAACTAAATTATCATTTAATGCAACTAAACTATCATTTAATGCAACTAAACTATCATTTAATGCAACTAAACTATCATTTAATGCAACTAAACTATCATTTAATGCAACTAAACTATCATTGAATGCACCTAAACTATCATTAAAAGCAACTAAATTATCATTTAATGCAACTAAACTATCATTTAATGCAACTAAATTATCATTGAATGCACCTAAACTATCATTTAATGCAACTAAACTATCATTGAATGCACCTAATTTATCATTTAATGCAACTAAACTATCATTTAATGCAACTAAACTATCATTTAATGCAACTAAACTATCATTTAATGCAACTAAACTATCATTGAATGCACCTAATTTATCATTTAATGCAACTAAACTATCATTTAATGCAACTAAACTATCATTTAATGCAACTAAACTATCATTTAATGCAACTAAATTATCATTGAATGCACCTAAATTATCATTGAATGCAACTAAACTGTCATTGAATGCAACTAAACTATCATTGAATGCACCTAAACTATCATTTAATGCAACTAAACTATCATTTAATGCAACTAAACTATCATTTAATGCAACTAAACTATCATTTAATGCAACTAAACTGTCATTTAATGCAACTAAACTATCATTTAATGCAACTAAACTATCATTTAATGCAACTAAACTATCATTTAATGCAACTAAATTATCATTTAATGCAACTAAATTATCATTTAATGCAACTAAATTATCATTGAATGCACCTAAACTATCATTTAATGCAACTAAACTATCATTTAATGCACCTAAACTATCATTTAATGCAACTAAACTATCATTTAATGCAACTAAACTATCATTTAATGCAACTAAACTATCATTTAATGCAACTAAACTATCATTTAATGCAACTAAACTATCATTTAATGCAACTAAATTATCATTGAATGCACCTAAATTATCATTGAATGCAACTAAACTGTCATTGAATGCAACTAAACTATCATTGAATGCAACTAAACTATCATTGAATGCAACTAAACTATCATTGAATGCAACTAAACTATCATTGAATGCAACTAAACTATCATTGAATGCAACTAAACTGTCATTGAATGCAACTAAACTGTCATTGAATGTAACTAAACTATCATTGAATGCAACTAAACTATCATTGAATGCAACTAAACTATCATTGAATGCAACTAAACTATCATTTAATGCAACTAAACTATCATTTAATGCAACTAAACTATCATTGAATGCAACTAAACTATCATTTAATGCAACTAAACTATCATTTAATGCAACTAAATTATCATTGAATGCAACTAAATTATCATTTAATGCAACTTAACTATCATTGAATGCAACTTAACTATCATTGAATGCAACTAAACTATCATTTAATGCACCTAAATTATCATTGAATGCAACTAAATTATCATTTAATGCACCTAAATTATCATTGAATGCAACTAAACTATCATTGAATGCAACTAAACTATCATTGAATGCAACTAAACTATCATTGAATGCAACTAAACTATCATTGAATGCAACTAAACTATCATTGAATGCAACTAAACTATCATTGAATGCACCTAAACTATCATTGAATGCACCTAAACTATCATTGAATGCAACTAAACTATCATTTAATGCAACTAAACTATCATTTAATGCAACTAAATTATCATTGAATGCAACTAAACTATCATTGGCAGAATGATTGATGTAGCCGGGCAAAGAAGTCTAAGGAAAAAATGGATTCATTTTTTTGATGAAGTCACTGTGGTGACATTTTTTGTCAATTTGGCGGCGTTCGACGAGTACAGCGAGGAGGATCCAACAGTGGTAAGAAATGAAGCCTGGAACAATTTGTAGTCTCTGTGTATCTACTCACTTCACTCGCTAGCTTCACGCACATCTGACACACATTAATAATACACTCAGACAAATGTCTCTTGCCCATATCTAAGCATGCAAAAGGTGTATTTTTCGTGGCTATGTTTCAGTCACTGTTGTGTTTTTTTAAGCACCTATGTTATATGTTATATGTATCCCATGATACACTAGTCTTTGTCACATGGTCACCCCATGATACACTTGTCTTTGTCTCATGGACATCCCAGGATACACTTGTCTTTGTCACATGGACATCCCATGATACACTTGTCTTTGTCACATGGACATCCCATGATACACTTGTCTTTGTCACATGGACATCCCATGATACACTTGTCTCTGTCACATGGACATCCCATGATACACTTGTCTCTGTCACGAACATACGCTTATCATATTAGACTTTTTGTTTTTGATAAATATTTGTCTTTTCCAAAACATTAAACTCCCCCCCCCCTTTGTCTGTAAGTTCAAGCACACTGGCGCAATAGAGCCGGTGTCACCCAATGCGGAAAGTTCAGGGCAGGGGTGAACTGGCTAGATTGTCAACTGGGCAAATGCCCGGTGGGCCGGTGCCTAAATGGTCCGGTGGGGCTGCTGAATGTGCCACATTAAATGTCAGTAAGTCCCGTAAACTTGATTGATCTCGCCTTATCTTTCATAAAGATCTTTACATACTTAACAGTGTATTAAAGCCGCACAATCCGAAATAATGGATTCGCTTATAGATAGCAGTGTACCGTGCTTCTGTAATAATCCTCTTTACACACTAAGAGATTAACAAACAACTCTTAAGACCTGTATTTTTTTTTATAGTTCTATAGAAGTCGAACTAGTGTTAACATACTCGTGTGAATCTAAAACTAAAGTATTCCCTCATGTTATGAAGTAGTTATGTTTACAGCAGTCTGTAGACCCACTGTTACTAAAATTGACTCGAAAATTTATTATGCTCTCTAATGTATATTATATAATTGGATTGGTCGGTTGGTCGCAAGATCACAGGAGTTCCCAGCTACGAAGTCATTGACAAACTAAAATTATTATTTCAACACTCAAACAAGGAACCAAATAGAAATCGAAGGGAAAAGGTAAAGAAAACAATTGAGAGATAAAAAAAAAAAAAAGCAAAAAGATTGCTGGAATCCTCTGCCAAGAGATGCAGTCAAATAACTGATTCCCTCACCAGTTTGGCACAAACACTTCAGGAACTTTTCTGAATCTCATGAGAACTTTCCCGAAGGAACATTCACAGCTTCATTGACTCCTTGAGATCGTGTCACGTAAGACGATATAGAAACAATAACTCATTGCCACAGAGATGCATGGCAGACTTAAACGCTCTGATTCATGGATATACATGTGCGCCTTCAACTTTGAATGTCTTTTAATAATTCAATGTCTCTATATATATCATGTCATTGGACGTTGACTTATCAGAGAAGCATGAAAAATTGAGGTAACGAATTGATCAATTGAAATATGACGCTTGGAATTTAAGAACGATGTCTATTGTGGAGATGGTTTTGTGGACAGGATAGCAAAGAATGTTGTCTTGTAATAACTGTCCCAATAGCTATTAATGAATTGAGAGTATAACTTTTCTGAAATCATCAACTAGTGCTAACGCTTTAATATACGTAAGTGATTTGTGAAATAAGTTGTCTCCCCATTTCTGCATGTCAAGAAAAGGCTAAAAACAAAAACCCAAGATTTCATGCAGAACGTGTCACGTGACTTCTGTTTCAAATGTTCTGGTTGTTTTATTTTGACACGATTCAATTGTTACATCAAAGTAGCCTCTAAATATCTCACGAAACAGCCTGAAAAGGGAGCGGGGAGTGGGTGGCAGGCAGAGTTCGAACCTGAGACCATTGAGACGACACTCCAGAGCGCATGACACATTAACAGGCAGCCATCTAGTGTTATGCTTTATTCTTTAAGTTATACCAAAATAATGTTTCAAAATAACTTTTTAAGATTACGACTGCGCTGCAGATTTTTTTTTTTTTTTTTTTGCAAATTGAGATTTCCGAATCTAAGTCTATTTGTATACAGCAAGTTATAGAAACCACGTTGGCATAGCATTTTCTATCATATGCAATCAAACCAAACTGAGGGCCGAATCGTATGGTAATGCCCGGGCCGATTATGAGCCCCCAGTCCGCCCCTGGCTCAGGGTGTCACCTCCCCCCGGGAATAAAATTCCATTTATAAATATTAACAAAAAAAAAATATTGTTAGTTTATTTTTATTTTTGATGACCCACACTATTATAAGCTAATGAAGCGATTATTACACTAGATAATGTTAATTCTTTTTTAAAATTCATTGCTTAGGACATTTGATCAATAGTTATTACGTAGATTAAACATTATTATTTTTTAAATCAGAAACGTTGAATCAAACATGTCTTCTGTACTAGAAGTTATTAAAGAATTCATTACCGAAACGGTTTATATTATACTGGTACAAGTGTTTCTCAACTGCTTCCAAAGAGGCAAATCATGCACTGAACAGATTTTGGCCCTTCAAAACAGCGTCGAGCAAAGCCTGGCCAACCAAAGGCTGATGATTAGGTTTTTTAAATAGCGTCCGTCCAGAAACACTCTGTGGGAAATTGTAAGAGAACATGGAATCCAGCAACAATTAGAGCAGATTCTGCAAAATTCCTACAGCTGTGGAATCATAACAGACGATAGAGTAACGGAGCTCTTCAGCGTGGAAACAAGTGTGAGACGAGTGCATCTTCAGATCATTTCTCTTTCTGTCAGCCATCAACAGATCATTCAAAACAAAAAAAAGAATCCGTCTGCATTCAATATCCCATGAACCAAATCACCTTGATTTTGGAATAGATATAGCATTACTTGATAATTCAATTAATTAGATAATACAATTAAATACATAATACAATTAATTAGATAATACAATTAAATACATAATACAATTAATTAGGATAATACAATTAAATACATAATACAATTAATTACATAATACAATTAATTACATAATACAATTAATTACATAATACAATTAAATACAGAATAATTTAATTACATACTACAATTAAATACATAATACAATTAATTACATAATACAATTAATTACATAATACAATTAATTACATAATACAATTAAATACAAAAAAATGACGGATAGCTTCGATAGAAACGTAGTCAAATGTATGCGTATTGGCTGCAACATTGGTCACATAGATCTAATACACAAAGAAAATTTCAATTATTTAGACAGCATTATCTCAAGCCTTTGAGATGCATAACACGAAGCTGCATGTCGGATAAGGTCAAGCAGGAGCCCTACGGCCTATCTGAACAAACCAACCAATGAGCCTGAGACCACGTCCTTTGCGATGTGGAACAATGAAAAGAAGCTAAACGTGACTGAGCGGTGAACAAGCTTCCAAAGAGGCAGGTCATGTGCACAGCAGATCTTCTTTCTACGAAATATCATAGAACAAAGTCTCTAGTACCAACGACGGCTAACGATCAGTTTCGTAGACTTTAAGAAAGCGTTTGATAGTGTCCACCGAGAATCGCTATGGAAAATAGAAAATACGGCATCCCAGAAAAATTCGTCCAGATCCTACGACACCTTTACAGTCAGTCTAGTTACTGCATTAAAACAGAAGAAGGAACAACAGAGTTTTTTTAGCATCGAGACAGGGGTGCATCTTATCTCCCTTCCTTTTCCTCCTAGCCATCGACTACATAATAAGGAGAGCAATGAACCAGACTGCCTTTGGTATTCCATGGCGTGAACAAAACCGAATGACGGACTTCAGGGGGCATTTTCCAAAAGCTGCAGCCTATTTGGACAAGCCAAGCCATTGGACTCGAGACAAAAATACACCTTCTCAACACAATCGTCATTCCAACTGCAACATATGCATGTGAGCCATGGAAGTCATCTGTCAAAATTGAGAAAAGACTAAATGTGGCTCAACAAAAATGGCTGAGATGGATTTTGGGAGTCAGTTATACAGATCGGGTCTCAAACAAGGAAATCCTATGCCGAACTGGGAGTCGAACACTTAGTGAGGCTGTGACAGAGCGTCGCATGAGGTTTGCGGGACATGTTCTACGTCAAAATGAATTACGCGTACCAAGAGTTGCAATGATATGGAGGTGTGGTGGAATATGTCCGCCGATCTGTCAGTTTGCACTTCCCGATGGGGATGATGGAAAAGTCTTAGGGCCACAACGCGATAAATATTATGTTGATATTGTATAGGCACGTGGACAGGCATAAGCAAGAACCAAAACTTATTGATTTTGTGAAAAGAAAATATTTAATAGGAAATGATTAAAAGATATACAATCGATAAGTGTGTGTGTGTGTGTGGGGGGGGATGTACATATAGATTCAGGATAATTTATGGAACAATATCATCACTGGGATGGTACTCAAGTGCTCATATGTGGTTTGTTTATTCGGCTGTCTCTCACTTATCTCTTTGTCCTCCAAGGTTCACCTTCAGGGTGGAGTGAGTTGGGGCTCCACTTGGCTAGTAGTCAGTCAGTTGATGTCCTGCGGGTCTAGTGTGATGAGGATGCCACGCGGTGGGCTTACTCCTTTACAGGCTGGTCCTAGGACCTCGGCCTGGAATGCCTTCAGTTCTGGTCGAGAGTGATTAGTAACTCACCCTCAACGGGAAGAGCTGGTGTGATCTCCCTTCGGGCAACAAAACACGCCAGCCCTGGTGTAGGAGGCTATGAGATGAGATGTGAAAGGAGCCTGAATTATTAAACCATACAGGCTGGTTGGCAAGGGGCGCATCCTTGATAGGAGCGTCTCCCAGAGACTATCTAAGATACATGCTAGTAACATTCTACTAAATCTGATGATAACTGCTCCATGGGAGCATTACACATATACATATATAAATGTACATTGCAGGGGCATAAATAAGAAGGGAAACAGGGGAGGACCATATTACAGGCTTGTAACCTCTTTGACCTTACTGACCGACAGGTAAACGAGTCCACGGTCGCTCGTGACCAGTTGACCGTAACGAGAAAAAGGGGGGGGGGTAGAATAGGTAAAATAGCCAATGCAGGCCGAAAATAATAGGGTATGCACGCGAGACTGATCCTCGGGCCTAAGGGTGCATGTTAACAGTACAGTATGTGCATAGCAAAACAAACATCAACTATATGTATATATATAAATATATGTGTACATATACCGGTTGTCACAACGTATGTTGTGGTGCCGGGGATTTCACTTGAATTAAAATAGTTGAATAAATGACGATCTAGGATTCACAATTAAAGATTCTTTGTTAAAACACAACTCTGGAACTTTATTTAAATATAAAACGTAAGTACAGCTTATGTACAAGTTACAGATCAACAAGCACAAGTAATATTACAAAGGCTTTAAATCAGAGCTCTTAGAAAACGCGACTGTCTACTAGGAAATTCTTTCATCGACTGGCGTTCTTTCTCTCTCGTCAATTCTCTGGCGCTAACTCTTTTTAAAAAAATGTCTTTATTTATTTTCAAATCAACCAATAGATTTGCAACATCGTAATTACGTCTCGGGTAAAACCTGAGGCGCTGTCAAGGATCTAGATTTGTGGGGTAATTCCTGAGGCTCAGTCAAGGGTTTATATTTCTATTTACACACAAGCTTTTAAATGTGAAATATACAAATAAATCTATAATGGCATCTGTGACATATTACCCCCCCCCTCCATTTAGCATTTGTATGGTAATAAAAATGCTCATATGTATTAAAAAATATTTAAATATACACAAGATACCATACATGAAATTATAGAAAAATGGTTGAGGTAACATATGACAATGCTCTGAAAAATAAAGTCAACTTGGAGATAACATAAAAAAAAAATGTAAATGCAGTGTCAGGTATATGAGAACAAAATTATTGATGACATAGAACACCTGTTTCACTATTCAAGTGGTTATGAAAATGAGACAATATCAAAAGTTGTACAAAGCATAATGCTTGAATAAATTAAATCTTGAATTGAATGAGTTACTTCTCTTCATGGTGCTTCATGATAAAATTAAAATATGACAATACAAAACTGATATACTACACCTGTGGAAGAAGAATATATACACAATTATGTAAAGAATTAAATACATCTGGAAAGTGTGTCAGCGAAAACATTCTCACGTCCAGGAATTGTCTTGACCTCAAATTGGTAGTCTGTGAGCTGTAGACTCCAACGAGTTAAACGACTGTTCGCTAACTTCTTTGAGTTTAGAAATGCTAGTGGTGCATGATCAGTTAGGAGTGTGAAATGAGCACCTAGTAGATATCTGGAGAACTTGGCTATGGCCCATACAATGGCTAGACATTCACGTTCGATGGTTGAGTATCTGGTTTCAGCTGGTGACAACTTCCTGCTGATGAAAAATACTGGGTGCAAAGTCTCTTGGCATTTCTGTGAAGTGTCTTGGTATTTCTGCATTAGGCATGCACCTATAGCTGAAGATGAAGCATCTGTGGCGAGGTAAAATTGCTTCTCTGGATTCGGAAGTTTGAGAATAGTGTCTCTTGAGAATTCAGCTTTAATGTTCTCAATAGTGGTATGTAACTTTGTAGACCATGGAATCTTCGTTGGCTGTCCTTTCTTAGTGAGTTCAATCAATGGAGCTATGAGTGCTGTGTAACCTGGTATGAAATGTCTGTAGAAATTACACAGACCCAAAATACTTCTCACTTGCTTTTTACTGGTGTGGACTTTGATGTCTAGTATGCGTCGAATAATGTTCTCTTGTGGTCTCAGCAAATTGTAGCTGACTCTATAACCCAGGAAGGATATTTCTGACATGGCTAGTTCTACCTTACTAGGCTTTATGGTAAAACCATGTTGTTTCAGTATGCTGAAAACTTCTTGTAGTCCTTTGATATGTTCGTTCCATGTCTTATGGAATACGCAAATGTCATCTATGACACTGTGTCAGAGCGATTGCCTAGTATGCTGAAAATGGCTCTATTAAAGGTGCTGCTGGCGTTGACTAGACCAAATGGCATGAAATTGAAATGGAATAATCCATAAGCTGTGGTGAATGCCGTAAACTGTTTGCATTCTTGTCTGACTGGTATTTGGTAATAACCTCTGGACAGGTCTATTTTGGTGAAGAACTTTGCCTCTGAAAATTTGGTCATAAGATCTTCAGGATTTGGCATAGGATATGAGTCGAGTTGGGTTATTTTATTCAACTGTCTGAAGTCGACACACATTCTTGGAATTGTCGTTTGCTTCCGTTTGACAAGAACTATTGGTGCGGCATATGGAGAGTTGGAATGTTCAATGATTCCTTGCTCTAATAGTTGGTTAATTTCTTGTTTAAGAAAGTCTCTGTAGTGTACTGGTAATGGATAAGGTCTTGCTTTTGTAGGCTTGGAATCAGTAAGTATTATATTGTGTTCCGTAATTGACGTTTTGCCTGGAACATCTGTAAATATGTCTGAATTTTCTTTGAGAATGGTAGTCAGTTCTTTCTACTTTTGCGGTGTCATTGAATTGAGTTTGATGTCTTGCCAAAATTCAGTTTGTTTGGTAGTTGTTTGTGGCATATTGATGTCGTCAAATTCAGACGTGTCATTTTCATCTTCTTCTGGTATGACTGCAAGACATGATATGGCTCTTTCATTTTGTTCTGGGCTTGTGGTACCTTCTGTTATTGTGTTATATTTTTGTAACATGTTGACGTGATAGATTTTCTTTTTGTTGTGTATGTCTATCTCATAGTCAACATCTGTTATCTTTCTGAGTATGGAGAATGGACCTTGCCATTTGATGAATAGTCTGTTGCTTTTGTCTGGTAGTAACAGACATACCTGATCTCCTGGTTCAAATTGTTTCAGTGTTCTGTTTCTATTGACTCTCATTCTGGTATTGGAGTTTGCTATGGCTGTGGCTTCATTAGCTTTTTCACATGCAGATATGACTATGTTTCTGGTATCTTGCACATGTTGAAACGCTGTCTTGGTTTCTGATGAGATTGAGTTTTGGCGAATAATAGCTTTTTTGAGGATTGCCATCGGTCCTCGTGGGTTGGCGCCATAAACCATCTCGAAAGGTGAGAATCCTGTGGTTTCTTGAGGACTTTCTCTGTATGCAAACAGAGCTGCTGGTAGCAATAAGTCCCAATTCTGCGGATTGTCGTGTGCTATTTTTGAAATGCACCTCTTCAAAGTACCGTTGAATCGTTCGCAAAGCCCGTTGCTTTGGGGATGGTAGGGCGTTGTGAACTTCATCTTGATGTGGTACATGTTCATGAAGTCTTTGGTAATGTCAGCTGTGAACTGTGTGCCTCTGTCAGAGAGGATAACTTCTGGGAAACCAATTCTGGAAAATATCTCTGACAAAGCTCTGGTGATGCCCAGCGCTGTAATGTTGACTAGAGTTACTGCTTCTGTCCATCTTGTACATGTGTCAATCAATGTCAGGACATATCGATGGTTTCTTGCTGAAGCTACTGGCATAGGACCAATCAAATCAACTGAGACTTTTGGAATGGCTTGTCTGTCAATTCCATATCTTGAATTGGTGCCTGTGATTTGTTGTTCTTAGGTCCTTTGACTTGGCAAATATGACATGACTTCACGTATTTCTTGACGTCTTTAATGATACTTGGCCAATAAAATTCTTTGAGGATTCTGGCTTTAGTTTTGACTACACCCATATGGCTGGCGTGTGGAATGTTATGTCCTGTTGCCAGTATTTCTTTCCTGTATTTCTGTGGCACTATGATTTGCTGAATGGTATTGTCTTTATGCATGTCATTCTTCACCAGGAGGCCATCTTGAAAATATGGTTTATTTGGTAGATTCAGCTGTTTGTTTGCTTGAGCCTTCTGATAAAGTATTTGCAATGTTGGATCTCGTTTCTGTTCTTCTTTGAAGTCATCATGTGTGAAATATGACTTGTCTTGATGGACTTCAGTTTGACCAGTTAGAGTTCTTGTATCATTGTTAGAGACTCTGGGCATGTAGTCTTGTTCTTCAAAGTTCAACAATGGACATTCGGGAATTGGAGGTGGACTTATGACCGGTAGGGATGGGCTTGATGTAACTGGGGGTGTCCATGTTGAATGTTCTTGATTGTTGCTGGCTACTGGACTAGTAACTGGTTCTGCTGCATTCTGCATAACTTGAGTAACTGAGGTAGCCATGTGATTATTTTGGCTAACTTGTTCAGGTGCCAAATGTTCTTGTTGTCTGGACATGGATCTTGTCATTACTGCCAAACATTTTTGACCTTGCTCTATGGCATTTGTCCATTCAGTAAGTTCTTGAGGAGTGCATTCTTTAACTCCATCTATGTTTCCAATGATTAGGTCCACTGGTAGATTGGGTGTTACTAATGCTTTTGTTTGACCACTGAAGAATGGTGTAGTAACATAAATGATGGCTTCAGGTAACTTGCTGACAGTTCCGTTGAAGGCAGTGGCTTGGACGTGGTTGCCTGTGAAACGGTTTGCGTGTACGAAGCGTTCATGTACTAATGTGGACGTGCTTCCGGTGTCACGAAGAACTTCTACCTTCTTGTCTCCCACAAAGCCTGGATAAAATTTGAGACCATTGGACTTTGCAATGACTGTCATAGTTGAATGCTCATTGTAATAGCTTCTGTTATATGAGCTTCTGTTTGGCATATATTGTTGTCTGGAGTCCTGTGAGTGACTTCTGTAGCGAGGTTTGTTATCTGGCTTATTATTTCCAGGTGCTTTGTTGAGATTGTATTGCTCTCTATTGCTGTATCTTTGAGTTGGTGATGTGGGTCTATCAAAATTTTGATTTTTGGAAACTGCCTGTTTTTTCCAACATTCATGAGTTTGGTGACCCTTTTTATGGCAATATGAACATTCTGTGGTTCTGCTGCGGCATTGAGACGTAAAATGCCCTAGTTTATGACATTGGTTGCATTTGATTTTGTCATCTGACTTATATCTTGCATTTTTGTCTTGAGCAAAGCAGACAAAATTTTCTTCAACAGATGGTTTGACTGACTTGTTTGGATAGGCTGCTTTATATTGTCTGATGATCTTGGTTAATGTCTGGATATCAGTAGGATTTCTCTCTATAATGTAGGATTGAATATCTTCTGAGTGAGCATAGGTGATGTTGTCGATAATAATATGTTGACGAAGAGCTTGGTAACTTTCTTCTATTTTGGCCATGGATACCCATCTATCAAACCACATTGACATATTAGCTACAAAAATTTGAGGATCATCATTTTGCTGTGGCCTTTCATTATAGAATTTCTTTCTATAGTTGGCTGAAGTTGCTCCGTATTGGCGCAGTAGAGCTTCCTTGATATCAGAGTAAGTGCTGCGTTCATTGATGGACAGTTGTGAGCAAATGTTGACAGCTTTGCCAGTCAAGAGGGTGAGGAGTGAGCTCGACCAATGTGCTTCAGGTAGACCGGATGTTGTAGCTATTTCTTCAAATCTTATGAGATACGAGTCCATATTGTCAATGTTTTCGTTGAAAGCCGATATTTTGTTCATTAATCTGTATTTGTCAAACATATTTGAGTGACCTTGAGTTGGAATGCTTTCTTTATTTTCTTTATTTTGTTTATTTTGTTTTTCGAATTCCATTTTTTCTTTTTCATGTTGCCTTTGTTTCTCGGCGTCTTGCCTTTGTTTTTCAGCTTCTTGCCTTTGTTTTTCGGCGTCTTGTAATTTTTTTTTCTTCTAATTGCATGCGTTTTTCAGATTCTTGCTCTTGATATTCTTTCTCTTCTTGGCGTTCTGCCCACATGTCTGGCTTAGGAATTTGCTTCTCTTTTGCTAATTCCATCAATTCAAGGAGTCGTTGTGTTCTAGAACCGGAAGCCATATTTAATTTTTTTTTTCTTGTATTGGAGCAAAATGTACAATATCTGGATTTTGGCTTTATCTCAGATATAATAATAATATAGTGACAAAGTTCTTGAAAAAAAATCCCCCTCCCCAAAAAAAAAATCCTGGCTACGCCCATGATCTAGGCATATACATTTTTTTGCTTTTTTTTTTTTTTACACCAAATTGTTCGTGTTATTCAATAGTTTGCAATTAGAATCAACTGTTAATGCAAATTGTAATGTTTGTGCAGCCCTAACAAGACGCTTGATAGGTTGTTGAAGAGACGCTTAGCGGATTATTGTTGGCTTGACTTTCTGCACGCCTTATTAACTGTAAACAGCATTTATAGGCACTTACCATTCAATCAATCTATTCAGAATCAATGGCTTGTCTTGGTCAAAACATTTCATGCAAAGTGAAGATTGTATTATTTGATCACATGAGAAGTGATCTTTTCTTCTGGTAGTCAAACTTCAGTGTTTCAAGTACGTAGATCAATGCGACAAAAAGAAGCCACGGTATTTCGTGCACTATTCAATGTAGATGCATATATCAGTAGCATTACAAGTCTTGTACAATGTCTAAACTACTTGAAATGTTCAATCTTTCTTATTTGTTTCTATAAAGTACGTACAGCATAGCATCGAAATATGGTGCATTCAACTCTGCATTGTGTTTGTTATGGGCTTATATTTTCATTAGGCCTTCATCTAGAAAATATTTTGTCTCGTCAAGACTATAGACTCTATATGCAGCTGTTGGATGTTTGTCTTATGATTTGCAGGCCAAAATATTATTCTCAGTATTGATGTATGTCTATAAAAAAATGCCCTGGTATTGCTCTCCTAGTTCTCAACAGCTATCAAGCATTGTAAGTAACTTCTGTTTGAAGTCTAATCTTTTATCAGAACAGCTTATGATTTTAACGGTTTGTGGGATAGGTGTATATAATCTGACAATGTATTTAACAGAACTGTTTATAAAATATCTAATCTAACACTTGTCTATTGACAGAACAGTTTATATGATATCTAATCTAACACTTGTCTATTGACAGAACAGTTTATATGATATCTAATCAAACACTTGTCTATGGACAGAACAGTTTATATGATATCTAATCAAACACTTGTCTATGGACAGAACAGTTTATATGATATCTAACCTAACACTTGTCTATTGACAGAACAGTTTATATGACAGCCTTCAAGCTTTCATTGAGATTGTCCACAGTCACTTCTTGGACAAAACAGATTTTATTTTGTTTTTCAACAAAAAAGATTTGTTCGCCAGCAAGATTAAAACATCATCGCTGTCTCAATGCTTTTCTAATTTTAAAGGTGAGTCAAACCGATACTTCTTTCAGATTTTTATTGTTAAATTAAGATAAAATAAGAATAAGACAAAGTGAAATGTCTCGTAGAACAGCTGTTCTCAATCTTATAGTTCTACGACTTTAAAAAAATTCTCCATTATTAGGTGATTCCCAACCGTTCATAAACCTTAGTAAACGTGCTTTTGATAATGTAACAAACCGTAATCATATTGTAAATATCTCATATGTATGGTGTAGGCCTATGTATAATTTGGATATTAAACGATGCCGAAACTTTATTTTTAATCACGAAACAATATCTATTCTATTTTGTGTCATATATTTCTGAATAGGCTTATAATTAAATTACAACCAAATGAAGTTTTATTTTTCTGACTTGTATTTAGATCTACTTACTTTTTAAAATTTATGTTGCATACTTACGTGAAAAGCATGGCAAGTAATTAATAGGCCTACATGTCACGGCAACAGTAAACAACATTGATACATAACTGCTTCGTCAGTTTGTGTAAGCCACGATCGAGCTTTTTTTTTCTGTTTGACCATATCAGAATTCTCGGGGAAATCTTTGTAAGAGAACCTTCTGTGCAGACACCACAAATATTTTTCCAAGAGATTTTATACTTTTGATTTTGTGTTTCACTTTATCTTAGCAGTCCAACATCTCCCTTTCTTAGACATAGAACTAAAACAAAATGATAATCACCTAACTTGATCAGTGATTCAAGCCTAATAATGATTTTCACTTAAACTTTCCACTGAATGACAATGTTTCTGACAGCCTATAAAGACCGTAGAACGACGTGTAGATATTGATTAACGTTTCCATCAACAGGTCCGCAGAAGGGAACCAACTTTGTCAAATAGACCATTTACTGTAGTAGTCGATTTAAAATGTTTGCTAAGGAGAAACTCGTCTTCCAACCATTTCTCTAGCTACAAGTCCTTGAGCAAGCTGCTAAGTCTGTGGATTCATAAAGCTGAATGTTAAACATTGGGAGCGAAGGACATAGCCTGTCATTTCCAGGATTACTTGATAAATAATATCAGCAGACATGTCAGCTATTCTCCTTTGAACAGTGACAGATAAAGAAAAAGAAATAGCAATAAATTTAAAAACAGATTCGAACAATGTACTTGGTCACTGACTCGTTTGCTACAGTTACAGTAACTCCTCTGCATTGGGTTTATAATTGTGTTAATTCTGGAAGCTTTCGAATAAAAATCTTCAACGGCTACTATGTTTTCTTATGATCTGTTCCATTTTTGACTCCGATTTACAACTGATATATTGGCAGTTCATGTCGGCGATGCTCTAATGCTTAGCCTACTGCTAAAATCACGTTTTAGTTTTCTGGGCTTCATAGATTCGAGTAATAGAACTTAATTAAAAATGACACATTGGGGTTTCTCAATTCCTACTTTAACTATTGAAGTAAAACCCTACTGTGAAAAAAATCGTCATTATATTTTCAATAACGATGACTTGTTACTGATTATAAACAGATGTGCTTTACAATTAGCCTACGTCAAGATGTGTGTAAATCTTCACTTTAGAAATAATATCGATGATTAAACTGTTTGATGGACAGCATTTTAAAAATATTAAATTGTTTAAAATCAATTTGATTCAGCTGTCTGAAATATCTATCATAGAATGACAATTATAGCAAAATTGTAACTACCATGCTCTTAGGCAGCGGTTCTCAACCTTTTTAGGTCGGCGACCCCTTTTATAATTATCCACTATGTGGCGACCCCTAACCGTACAATTATTTTCGTTTATAACCATAAGTAAGTGATAATGTTATAAGATCGTAATTATAATGTAAATATTTAGGCCTAATATTCATTGCCAAAGTTTTATGTTAAATCACGAAACACTATGTTATTATATTTTGATTTATATATATTTCTCGTTTTAATGAAATTACAAATACCGCACATCTAATTGAAAAGACTTGCATTAGTCCACTTTATTTGCATTTATATTGTAATTATACAATATTATAGACAATTATTTCGGCTTCATATATTCGGCTTTGTTACAAATGACGCATTGGGTTTGTTCAAGTGTTCAATTCCTGCTTGGAACTCCTGATGTTAAACTGTAGTGTAACTTTCGTCATTCAAAAGAAATTGTTCTTTTCTTAACGTTCTTTTGTTCGAGATCCATCTTTCATAGGTTGTTCCCATAGACATAAATAAATATAGACTGGCCGATTAAAGAGTTTTATGAAACGAAAATTTGTGAATTGCAATTTTGTGTACTTTATTATACAGCATTTATGAGCAGTATAAAAGTTAAGTATTCAGATCTATTTCAGCCGTAACCTATATAAGTATTACAATATTTTCACTAGTGATTTTTTAAAATCTCTCAGCGTGAAGATCATGCAATTTTTCTTAATTCGGAAATCCGAATACAATAGATATACATGTTTTCAAGTTACATGAAGTTACTTCCTTTTTCCAGTCTATATTTATTTATGTCTATGGTTGTTCCATACTTAAATATTACCTTCAATAAATTGGACTATAAAACGATGGCGTATAATTAATTATAAACGAAATTCTTTATAATTACGTCACGACCATAGACTTATATATCTATATTATATCTAGACTGGAAACCGGAAATAAATTCTTATCCTCGATTGATCGATTCACAGACCTATACATATATAGTCTTTTATGTACATAAACTCTTTTTTCAGGCTCTAAGGGGAGTCGCCCCAATCAATCTTTTCTGTCTTAGAAAAGTAATGATCTTTAGTTTTCAAAGTTTAGAAATAATGCAAAATCATTTCTCGGATATTCACGCAAATATATGAAACAAAGCCATTTCCTGTTTGTTTCAAAAATCCTAGATGGAAATAATTCATGTTGATTTAAATCATCTTATGTACATTTAAATAGATTGATTACCTAGATCTTTCTAGATTATGTATCTAAAAATTGCAAAAAAATAATTAAGAGACGAGAGTACTCTTATTTTTGATGTTCAATTACTAGCTCTAGATCTAAAAAAATAAATTATATCTTACATAGGTTAGGTTGAAAAAAAAACAACTTTAGTTCTTTTAACTACTTTACAAAACAACGCCTTGATCCAACTTTCTAAAAAAATTTCACGACATTTTTTGTAGTGTTAAAAAATCTCTATGTCCAGTCTAGATATAGTATATATAAGTCTATGGTCACGACATTACCATTGAAAAAATATCTTTGATTCTGAAAATGCGTAACGTTTTGTTATGCAGTAAGTTACATTAATTAAAACTGTTTAAAATATTTATATGACAATTAAACATGTTTGAAATTCTTCATATCTATACTTGAAAAATAATTTTATAAAAAGTAAATTGCAATGGAATAGACAAAAGAATCTTTGCGATGGTCATGGGCGACCCCTGGCAAATCGTCAATTGACCCCCAAGGGGTCGCGATTCACAGGTTGAGAACCCCTGCTTTTAGGCGACCCTTGGCAAACAAAGGTAATCACCTAACGTAATCAGTGATTAAAGACTAATAAGGATTTTCACTTCGAACCCCAAGAGGGTCGTGTGGTATGCGCTCTGGGCTTTCGAACCCTGTCCGTCGGGAGGTTTGGTTAGGACAGTGATGCCCAACCTTATTTGGTCTGCGGGCCATTTTTATTTTCGGCATTCCTGTCGCGGGCCATATCACCAAAAAGAAAACAAAATTAAATATACAATAAGCCTATTTTTAATAGTTTTATTAGTGGACCCGCTTACATAAATTAATGTGATGCATGAAGTTTATCTACAACCATCTTCTGAATATCTGGCTGTATAGATGAAACACCAACTCGGAGCACTGAATCTAGATGTTTATCCGTGAGGCGATTACGTAACATGGTTTTCGCCCGTTTCATCATTGAAAAAGTTTGTTCACACAGATGAGTGCTTGAAAAACTTGTGATCATCCTTAACGCTTGTTTTCGAAGATTTGGAAACGCTTCTGAAGGTAACATGGAGTAGAAGTCAACAGTCTGCATCACTTGAAATTTGTCAAGCAGGGATGTCTGGCTTTGTAAGTCAATCAGTTCCAGTTGCAGATCTGTCGGAGCACTTGACACATCGGCAGCAATCGGATTTTCAAAAAGAAGGATTTCATTTTTTAAATTCTGAAAATCCACAAATCTTTCACTGAAATTATTCAACAAGAGCCTCAGAAGTTGGATAATTCTTTCTTTAGGAAAGACATATTTAGCTGCTTATCATTTTGTAGAGTGGTACAGGTTGGAAAGTGGACAAGATGCACCTTTTCCGCCTGTTGAATGAAGAGTTGCAATTTTGTTTGGAAAGCACATATGTCTGCATACACATGCAAAATCAATTTGTCTTTCCCTTGTAGTTTGGTGTTGAGTTCATTTAGATGTGATATCGCTTAAAATAGCCAAATCCCACAACCATGAGGGGTCGTTCTGTTATGGCACTTGTTTTGATTTATCGGTCATAAATATTTCAATTTCGTGTCTCAAATAAAAAAAACGTTTTAACACCTTTCCTCGGCTTAATCAGCGCACTTCAATGTGAAATAGAACGTCTTCATATTCGGACTCTATTTCTGTCAGAAAATCTTTGAAAGTTCTGTGATTCAACACTTGTGATTTGATGAAATTTACAGTGTTGAGCATAATCTCATCATCACATGGTCCAGATTCAAAACCTTTCCACAGAGATTTTGTTGGTGAATGATGCAGTGAAGCCGCAGGTGTTCAGTTCCATTTGACTAAACAACTTTTTTTTTTCAATCCGCTGTGACATCCAACCATATTTCTAGCGCCATCAGTAGTCCCTCTAACTAATTTATTCCAAGGAAGAACAAGGTCCTCTATGATGGCTGACTCTTCTTTGAACAGGTCTTCTCCAGTTGTATGCATGCTCCTCATAGCTGCTAACTCTTCTGTTATATCAGAATTGCTGTTTGTACCGTGAATAAATACCAAGAGTTGCGCAGTATCCGTTATGTCAGTGGACTCGTCAGAAGCAATAGAAAACATTTCGTCAAAGAATGAGTGAGAATCCAAACTTAAAGAGAATATTTTTTCAACATTCTAATTTTTTACATTTTTTTTTACATTTTGTTACAATGCTTTGGCGGGCCGGATAGGATCACGTCGCGGGCCGGATCTGGCCCGCGGGCCGTAGTTTGGGCCTCGCTGGGTTAGGATATAATAAACTTCAATTCTGAAGGAACATCCTAAATATGTAAAACAAACAAAGGGTCTACCTTTTTTTTAAAAGAAAAAAAAACTAACTTGATCAGTGATTAAAGCCTAATAATGATTTTCACTTGAACTTTCCACTGAATGACAATGTTTCTGACTATCTATAAAGAGCGTAGAACGACGTGTAGATATTGATTCAAGTTTTCATCCACAGGTCCGCAGACACTTGAGACGTGCATCCAACACGTGAGAGAACAATTTCTTCAAAGTAAACCCCAGCAGAAACAAGTCTACACTCATGTCTGTTGTGCTATTGACGTGACATTTATGAAAGATCTCCTCAGCTGTGTTATTCAATGTATTAATGATGTATATATTCGAAAATCAAAGACCTACTAGATGACATCGTACAGGGCCGGTCCTGTTAGGGTGCGGGGCCCTTGGCGTACATGCTGCGCTATAACTCTGTCATTGGTTGTTCATTAATGGGCCTACCGGTAATCTATAAATTCGAATATGTTATGAAGCGGGGGCCCGGCACGTCCCAGGCTACTAACCATCTTGTAGGACCGACCCTGTCGAAAAGTAGGCCTATACACGTTCTACATTGATGATTGTACACACACACACACAAATAAAAGATGAAGTAAATAACACTATGAACCATGTTCTGTGTAGATTGAATGGATTTAGTTGAACATTATACAAGCTAGTGAACTTTTATTACACAGCATCTTTTTTTATTCTCTCTTCTCTCAAGTTATTTTTTTAGGATTGAAAAAAAAAGGTGGGGGGGGCTCTTGAGTTGAAAACACCCCAGTTGTCTCCATTTTTTTTTTATTTGAAGGACATAACCATCCAATTAACTTCTGATCTACGCTAGTAGATTTCGTTCATTGTGCTATGACGTCATGGTTATTCTTCCCAAACACTTTTCATTCAACAATACCAGCTTCCTCTTCATTGGCTTAATGAGCACTAGAACATTGTGCATGGAGTAAAGTCAAATTCTTTCTGGACTGAAATATTATATACAGTATTTATTTTTATTTTTTTTTAACTATCACAGTCACCTAATAAATGTCGTGAATTCAGTTTGTTTGTTTAACTGTGTATTTTGTCTTCTTCTTTGATTTAGCTCATCTCTTTGCACCACAGTGAAAGATATTGACTTGTCTATCCAATAATTCCATCATTCGATGATTCTCGATCCTTACATGTTAAAAAAATCATGTATATTAAAACCAGTATACCATTTATTTTGCGTAACCGGGTTCATCGCTTGGACAAGAGAGCATTTATAGGCCTACCACCAAGCAGGATTTTATCAATGGCTTGCTCGTAACACTTCAGTTTAATGACCTATGTTGATTTATTTTAATGCAGTGTTTATGTGATATTCTACTGGAACTAGAAATTCGTAGATTGAAAACATGTTTATGCCACTCAAGTAGACATTACAATATCTCAGTGATGCTCATATAACAACTGGAGTCACATCAAGCCTCTCAGTCCATTGGACTGGATTCGATTTTGTTTATTTTGATGTATCACACACAAATGTATGTGGCTCCGAGGCCGCAAACTGGCAGGTTTTTATAGTTTTAAATGCTGAATAATTAACAAAGACTATGCCTAAATATTGCTGATGTTCAAGCTGAACTGCTATTAATTAATGCATACTTAAAAACCTGATTTTGGGATACTGTCAAATCTAAGTTATGGAGTCCAATAAAATTCTAAGTCGATTTGCAGTTCATGTCATTATGGACTTCAGTGGGGGATATTTTATGGTTTCAGTGGGCTGAGATTTCAATGGGGCGGTGCAAGGGTTGGATGTGGCCTGCAGGCTTATTTTGGTCATCACTTATCTACATGTTCATCTTGTGTTGTAGGTTCACTTTGCTCAGTGGTTCCCAAACTTTTTTGTCTTGTATACCCCATGCCACGTTTTCCACATCTCGGTAGACCTATTGCTTGGCCTATAATGCTTTTTTGAAAATTCATCCTTTTTTAAATTAAATGCGTATACCGGTATCTAAATTTGGAAATTGGGAAAATTCGCCCCAATCAATTTCTGCTTTATTAATTAAATTCTCACAAGAAATGGTGATATAATTTATCAAATTTAAGTTATCCCCATGTAGCTGCAAGTTCATGGCATTAAATGTAGCAGCATGTTCATGTCATTAAATGTAGCAGCAAGTTCATGTCATTAAATGTAGCTGCAAGTTCATGTCATTAGATGTAGCTGCAAGTTCCTGTCATTAAATGTAGCTGCAAGTTCATGTCATTAAATGTAGCAGCAAGTTCATGGCATTAAATGTAGCTGCATGTTCATGTCATTAAATGTAGCAGCAAGTTCATGTCATTAAATGTAGCTGCATGTTCATGTCATTAAATGTAGCTGCAAGTTCATGTCATTAGATGTAGCTGCAAGTTCATGTCATTAAATGTAGCTGCAAGTTCATGTCATTAAATGTAGCTGCAAGTTCATGTCATTAAATGTAGCAGCAAGTTCATGTCATTAAATGTAGAAGCATGTTCATGTCATTAAATGTAGAAGCAAGTTCATGTCATTAAATGTAGCTGCAAGTTCATGTCATTAAATGTAGCTGCAAGTTCATGTCATTAAATATAGCTGCAAGTTCATGTCATTAAATGTAGCTGCATGTTCATGTCATTAAATGTAGCAGCATGTTCATGTCATTAAATGTAGCTGCAAGTTCATGTCATTAAATGTAGCAGCAAGTTCATGTCATTAAATGTAGAAGCATGTTCATGTCATTAAATGTAGAAGCAAGTTCATGTCATTAAATGTAGCTGCAAGTTCATGTCATTAAATGTAGCTGCAAGTTCATGTCATTAAATGTAGCTGCAAGTTCATGTCATTAAATGTAGCTGCAAGTTCATGTCATTAAATGTAGCTGCAAGTTCATGTCATTAAATGTAGAAGCATGTTCATATCATTAAATGTAGCTGCAAGTTCATTTCATTAAATGTAGCTGCAAGTTCATGTCATTAAATGTAGCTGCATGTTCATGTCATTAAATGTAGCAGCATGTTCATGTCATTAAATGTAGCTGCATGTTCATGTCATTAAATGTAGCTGCAAGTTCATGTCATTAAATGTAGCTGCAAGTTCATGTCATTAAATGTAGAAGCATGTTCATATCATTAAATGTAGCTGCAAGTTCATGTCATTCAATGTAGCTGCAAGTTCATGTCATTAAATGTAGAAGCAAGTTCATGTCATTAAATGTAGAAGCAAGTTCATGTCATTAAATGTAGCTGCAAGTTCATGTCATTAAATGTAGCTGCAAGTCTGTTCAATCAAAACTTGATTTCCTCTTGATGGCTACTTGGTTTTCAAATTGGACTCTAAGACTTCTGAAACATTGCTAAGCAATGAGAACACAACTTTCCACAACCATCGAGTGTGAAGGAGGCATTGATCTCGCCTGTTTTCATGGGTCTCTTCTTTCATAACAAAATGAACATATGCCAATAATGCTTCATTACCAGGCAGAATGAACTCGTCCAGATTTTTAGAGAAAGTTGTCTGAGCGTTCAATGTCCTAACTTATTTCACCATCACTTCGAACTGTATTGTTACTTACAGGAGCTCTTTTTATGATATCAGATGCAGTTATATGTAAATATCACGGATAAAGGTTTTACAGTAAAGAGCTTGACTGTCACTGTTTGTAAGTTTCTTTCTTACTAGTTGCATTCCCTGTTGATCTTTGCCGAATTGTCAGGGGCGCTGATATCTTGTAACCGTGATGCCGAGGAGTCTATAGATGTATATCTAAATACTATCTTAGAGATTGAGTACGTTAGTGAAGATCCTTTTAAATCAAATACAGAACTTTAATTCAAAACTAGGAATCACTGCAATGTACATTATTTACAATAGTAAAATGTATAAAAATAAAATATTCAAATTTACTACTGGATTTAATACAAATACAAGACTGATCTCTACACATTTTAACTCAAAACTAAGACACGTCTTATCTCTACAAGATTTACATTCCAGACTGACTTTTCTCCAAGACGACCTTTTGACCTCTAATTGACACTTGGCTTAACCAATGAAATCATTTCCTTCAACCAATCAAATCAATTGTTCGCCAATAGTGTGCTGTTTTTTTTTAAACGGATTTTGCTTAAGTAGATATATTGTAAGAAGCTCGAGCCTCTTGTCTTTGTGATGCTGAAGAGAACATTTTGTCCACTGTGGGTCTTGTCTAAACTTGAGTGTTCAAAAGCATTTTTAATCTTTAGTTATTTGATCAGGGTGTCGTCCTCTCTAATGATCCTCCAGCTTAGATGGTTTCATGGCGTCATTACTTAAAACTTAGTTGCATAAAGAGCACATAGGCAATGAAGGGAGGAATGAAGCCAAATTTAAAGTACTGGTAACTAACATTGTTGACTACTGTCTACATATCTTTTTGAATTGGGCCATTGGACAAACTAAGGAGATTTGATTAAGATGTCAGCATTGTAAAATTTCATTTGAATAAGAGGATTAAATCCAATGATTAACTATGGCACAATTCATATGTGTAAATGTTCACTCCATTAATGGGAAATAAAATTAAAAGTCTCAACCCCTGAAATTAGATTCACCATCGTAGACCCCCCAATTCATTTTTTAACTCTCATAGACCCATTTGAAGTCATCGTAGACCCCTGGGGGTCTATACTGAACACCCTGGGAATCACTGACTTCTAATACAAACACATCTCAATGTAAAAAACATTACCTTATGTTCACATTTAATGTTACTTATCAATGAAGGTTTTAGTCATGTTTACTTTGTGTTTTGTGATTTAAAAAAAAATAAATAAAAGTTTTAGTAAAGATTGCTTGGCAGTTTTCTCATTGTTTTAAATAAAAGTTTATATAAGTCTTTTATAAAAGAAAATTTTTATTTTTTTTTCTTTCCCCCAAAACTTCAACTACATTCACATTCTCTACATTTAAGCTTCTGCTTGTGATGAACAGTGTGTCAGAAATGTTGTAATTAGTTTTCAAATTCAGATTCTTTAAAGACCATTGTTTGAGTGTTGGAGAATCTATATATGGTACTTGTGCCGATGAAAGTGATACTATTATTTAAATGAAAATTGAAGCTCTTTTGTCAATTGAATTCTTTATTAAGCAATTTAAAAACAATTAAAAAAACTAATACAAAAGTATGATACATAAATTAATTGAAATTCTACAATGTATAAAAAATACTGGTCTTAGAAAAGAAAAAAAAAACTCTTAGTAAGCTGAGCAATTTGACATTAACAGAAACACTTCTTAGAAGAAACAAGAATTGATCAAACATGAACTCTAATACCAAGGCTTGCATTAAGAATATTTCTTTAGTTGTCTGCTAGAATGCAGACGAAGTAAGTCACCATAATCAAGCTCACCATTTTTTTTCTTGGGCATTGGAGCATACTCTTCTTCTATTTCTTGGTTGCCATCTACCAATTAGAATAAATGATCAAGTTTAAATAAAATGGAATACTACATGATCAGAAGAAAACATCTTGTATAAACACAATTGAATGCTAAATGTGATCAGAAAAAAAAAACTCAAGATCAAATACAAATAAATATTATTATATCAGAGAACAAAGATAGCTGTCACTGGAATTAATTTTGTCATTTTTATTTACAAACAAATTATTCTTAAATTATAAGGTTTCTTTTAAGAGCAAGATTCTCAAAGCACTGTAATCATCTTGTTTCTTTTAAAAGTAAGATTCTCAAAGCACTCTAATCATCTTTTTTAAAGAGACGGCTGTCTTTTATAAAATAAGATAATTAAAGCATCCAGTGGCGTCACTAGGGGGGTGCGGTCCGCACCGGGTGACACCCGTTTGGGTGTCTGTATGCCCAGGGTGGGGGGACACCCAAGTGAAAAAATGCACTTTTGGGAAAAACTGACATTGAAAAAAAAAATAGTGGCTAAATATTGGAACATATTATTCACAATTGATATACATTTTAAAAAATATTTTGGCTAAACATATTTTAATTCAAAATAATGTCCCAAACATTATGTTATACTTTATATCAAAAGCAGATGTGAAAATTTACTTTCAGCTGTATTTTAGTTGCATGTATATAAAGACCGCTTTGATTTTCAACAATGTTTTAATCGAATCTACTGAAATAGTAGCTAGCATTGTAATATCAGAATGCCAACCAAAAGTCACTGTTTAACAAATGACAACTTTCTTCAGGCATTGAAATCTCACATGCAATTTATGTAAATTTTGTAGAATTGGAAAGTAAAAAGTGTCTATTGAGATTTGTGAAGATGATGATGTAATTTCAGATGTTGAATGTAAAAGAAGGGTTAGCAAAGATGAAAGAAATGTTACAATGAATCAGTCAAACGATATAGACTTCAATATTTTACCAATATATTAAATATTTTGCCAAATTCCCATGAATTGCGCAAAACATTATGCAATGAAGCAATCCAGACTCTAAATGGCATCTACATTCAACCAAAGAATGAGGTGTTTGCTAGGCACAGGTTAGCTACTTGCAAACAAGAGCAAGGTCAAACTATAGACGCCTACATGCAGAAATTAAGAATTCTATCCAAAGATTGCAACTTCAGGGCGGTGACTGCTGAACAACACAGAGAAGAGGCTATTAGAGATTCGTTTATCAATGGACTAGTGTTCAACAGCATTAGAAAACGTCTACTTGAAAAGACTGTTTTGAGTTTAAAGGACGCCTTCGAGGAGGCTTGCTTACTAGAACATGCTTATCAGCACTCTTTACAGTATGAATCATCACAGCCGGAAACGAATAGCACGGCAACTACTCCCACCAATTCTTCGGCCTCCACCTTGCCAAATGTAATGATTCCTCAAAATGCATTAGCTAGCAAGTGCTACTTTTGCGGTAGGATTAAACATCCCCGCTCTCAATACCCTGCAAGGGTAGCCACATGCAACCAATGCTCCAAAAACTGCCATTTTCAGAAAGTTTGCAAATCTAGGGCTTCAACAGTTTCAGCTATCGCTACTGTACAGCCTATGAACCTAAACAAATCTACAATACCTATTTGCATCAACAATGTGCAATTGAAGGCCCTAGTAGACACTGGGAGCTGTATTTCGACGCGCATGGCTAAGAAGCACAAATGGCAGACATGTTCCTCAGGCAACAGAATCTTTATGGCTTCCACCCATCTATCTCGAATCACTCAAGGACATATCTACGCTAACATACGTCTCAAAAATGAACGATACGAGGGAGTTAGACTTTCTCTACTAGACAATTTATGCTCTGACGTAATTCTTGGACTTGACTTTATAAATTTGCACCAAAACCTGTTTATTCCTTTCGATGGTCAGAAACCATCATTGTACCTGAATACTCTCCAGCCAGCGAAGGCAGAAGCTCCTAGCCTATTTAGTAATCTATCACCAAACTGTACCCCAGTGGTTACAAGGTCTCGCAGATACTCAATTCCAGATAGAAAGTTTATAGAGAAGGAAATTCAACAACTAATAAAGGATGAGATTATTGAACCATCTAAATCTCCCTGGCGTGCACAAGTCCTAGTCACAACAAATGACAGACATAAGAAAAGAATGGTTATAGACTACAGCCAAACCATAAACCGGTTCACTCAACTAGACGCCTACCATATGCCCAGAATTGATGAACTAGCAGAAAAGATTTCCCAGTACTCTGTATATAGCACTTTAGACCTGAAAAGTGCATACCATCAGATTCCTATAAAAGAAGAGGAAAGGCCGTTCACAGCCTTCGAAACATGTGGGAAACTGTATCAATTCCGTTTGGCGTTACGAATGGAGTCGCCTGTTTTCAGCGCACGATTGACAAAATCATCGAAGACGAACGACTCACTGACACTTTTGCTTATGTGGACAATGTGACCATCTGCGGTATGGACTCTGAATCACACGGCCGAAACCTACAGCGATTTCTTGATAGTGCTCAAAAGTATGGAATCACTTTTAATGAAACAAAAAGTGAAATTAGCACTGCTAAAGTGAGACTGTTAGGATACGAGATTTCCAGAGGACAACTTAAGCCGGATCCTGAGAGATTTCGAGCTCTAAGGGAATTACCCGTACCAGTGAACATGCGTGAACAGAAACGAGTAGTGGGTCTTCTGGCTTACTACTCACAGTAGATACCTAACTTTTCAACAAAAATTAGCCTGTTCACAAGAAATCAACAATTTCCTGTCTCCGAAGAAGTCAAAAGAACATTTGAAAGTTTGAAACATGAGCTTGAAAAAGCCGCCATATATACTATTGATCCGAATAGCCCTTTAACCGTTGAGACGGATGCTTCTGATATAGCCATTGCAGCTACCCTCAACCAAGATGATTGGCCCGTTGCTTTCTTCTCCTGCTCATTAACAAAAAGAGAAAGAAAACATTCTTCAGTTGAGAAAGAAGCATATGCAATTGTTGAGTCGTTGAGGAAATGGAAACATTTCTTAGTTGGTAAAGCGTTCACACTTGTTACGGATCAGCGATCTGTCTCTTTCATGTATAACAGGTCAAACAAAGGAAAAATTAAAAATGAAAAAATCCAGAGGTGGAAACTAGAACTCTCGTGTTTCCACTATGAAGTCATCTATCGCCATGGCATGCAGAACACTGTAGCTGATACATTTACCAGAAACTATCTATTTGCTATCACTCGCAATGACCTTAAATTGCTGCGTACTAGTCTTTGCCACCCGGGCGTTACTCGACTATTGCACTACGTAAGGAGTAAAAATCTTCCATTTTCCTGTGATGACATCAGAACTGTGATAGAACAATGTCAAACTTGTGCAGAACTAAAGCCCCGTTTTTTCGACAGCCGACCGGAAAACTGATTAAAGCAACTCAACCTTTATAGAGAATTAGTATGGATTTCAAGGGACCTCTCCCTATTGTTTCAAGAAATAGCTATCTACCTACCATTATAGATGAATTCTCTAGATTTCCATTTGCATGTCCCGATATGTCTTCCTCTACGGTCGTTAAATGTCTCAATGAACTATTCGCCCTATTTGGATTTCCAGCATACGTCCACACTGACAGGGGAACTTCGTTTATGTCTACAGAGGGGCAGCATTTCCTCCACAAGAGAGGAATTGCAACCAGTAGAACGACCCCTTACAGCCCGAGAGGGAACGGACAAATAGAGAAACTTAACAGGACTTTATGGAAAGCCATCACCTTGGCTCTACATTCTAAGGAATTGGACATAGCCAAATGGGAACTAGTACTAAATGATGCTCTGCAATCCATCCGGTCATTACTATGCACTGCAACTAACAGGACACCACATGAACAACTTCTTGGGTTCAACCGAAGAAGTGGTTCCGGGACATCCTTGCCAACATGGTTGACCAGTCCTGGTCCTGTCCTGCTGAAGAAGAATGTTAGATCATCTAAATATGATCCCATCACAGAGGAAGTTGATTTGGTAACATGCAACCCTCAGTACGCTGTTATCCAAACACCTAACGGTATAGAGGAAACTCTCATTACGAATGTTAGCCCCTAGGGAGGAACAAAAAGTTATAGAAAATGAGAATAAGAGCAGAACAGAGCTTGATATTGGCTGCCCCGTGCAAAGCTCACCTCCCAGGAATCAACCGACTGATTCTATCATGCCTGAAGAAACCACCAGCACCACTGAAGACATAGCCAGACCGTCCGAAACTCAAGCATATGAAACCACACATACATACAATCTTAGAGTAAGGAGAACTAGGCCCAACTACAAAGTGTAAAAGCTCATCAGCTTACTAGAACTATTATTTTGTTTATTCTACTACTTTCATTCGGCTTTGCTGACTTTAATGTGATATTTGATCTATCATGATATATTTTAATAAGCTATTTGATTTACCATGTTATATCAACATGTTACATAATTTTATGCTATTCTACATTGTTTGTGTACTTGAATCTCTATTTGAACTGGGGGTGAATGTTATGAAAATTGTATTCTGTATCGGTTATCGTTCTTATGTTTACTTGTGCTTCTAACTTGTCCGTGAGAATGTGTCCACGAAATGTGTGTTGTGTAGTCATTCAGTGTATTAAAGCCATACTATACAGACATGGTTTTTGACTCTCTTATCTTTATGTTCATAACAGTGTGCAACTACATTTGTGGAGATAGGGCTCAGCTCAGCAAGAAAATTCTATCAATATTTTATTTCTCATTTGGCTACCTAACATTTAATATTACTCTGCAACGCAGCAAACAAATATTTTTCAGAGACAAATCTAAATCTGTCCAATGACATGCTAGTCTTCAAATTAAATGCTAATGATAACATAGCAAGGAAAGTCTGTAGTGGTATTTACAAATGATAAATACATTACCTAAATCAGCATACTGATCAGCACAGAAACGTCTCCTGCCTCCAAAACATAAGTCAAACTTAAGAGGATCTGCAGTGCTATTGCCTCCTGAAACAGAAAAAAAGATATGACAAAGTAACAAAACTTTGTTTTTATTCAAGCGGTAGGTGTGAGCACATCGGAAGCCATAGCTACAGCACAGGCCATATTGTAATTAAGTACTGACACACAGCAGCAGTAGAGCAGGACTAGAAAAGGAGCCCAAAAATTGCCTGCTCCAAACTACCCTAGCCAGCCTAACGCAGTTAGTGGGAACCCTACGCTAGCTGTCGAAACTCAAAGAAAAAGACAAGATAGTCCCTATTACCATTGGTGCATGGGATATGCGCACTTCACTTGACAATGATGCATCTGAAAGACCATAAAGACAGACTGCACTAGTAGCCAGGGAGCTCCACTGATAAAACAGACATGGCAGCACTGAATGAGACTAGTTTGTAGATGAAGACTAACTCTCTGAAAGAGGATTTGGATATATTTTCTTCTGGAGCGGCAGAAGCACTGAAGTATGACATGAAGCTGCAGTCGGCTTTGCCATAAAACATTATTAATAACTAAATTAGTCTGGCCTCCTAAAGAAATCAGTGACAGGCTCATGACCCTAAAGCTGCCATTACAAGAAAGAAACACATTTTCATTGGTAGCTGTAACGCTATGACCGGATGAAGTCATAGCAAAGTTCAATAAAGAATTAAACTCCACCATACGTGATATAACAAAATCGGCTCTGACCATCATATCTGGAAAAGAGTCTTAAGCTAATACGGGATAGGTCAGTGCAACAGCAATGGACTATTACTACTCACCAGACCTGTTCTGAACACAAGCTGCTCATATCAAATACAATATTCAGATTCACAAAGTGAACTTCCTGGATTCATCCCCGCTCAAGACATTGGCACCTAATAAGACTATGCCATTACCATAAAAATTTACCATACCTGTCAACATATCTTGCTGTGGTGCAGAATGTGGAACATACCACCACCTTATCATTAGAGAACTTAACACTTGGATACAACCAAACAAAAAATGTGTCAGCAAAAATAGTATGGGCAATGAAACTAGCTCCAGCTTGAATAATCAGCAGCTGAACATTCTTGGATCAAGTAGGTCTCATCAGCCACATGAGGAGGCACAAAACCCCAACTCAAAGCCCTCAGTCCCCTGGATGACGAAAGTAGTCACCATTGAACCACAATGGACAAACTATATCTATATATATATATATATATATATACACACACACACATACATAATATATAAATACATATATATTCTGACAGGAAACAAAAAGTACAAAGATGTGAGTGTTAACTATGTCTGCCTGATCCCTTATAACAAATCTTAAGACTTATTACTTTATACTTACTTTCTTTTGCAGCTATAGCATCACATGCATATGCAAATGTCACAAAGCCATAGTTATCTCTGTGGACAAATAATTTTCATAATTAAAAATAACCTGATATCTTAAAGGAAATTTTTGACATTTATTTATAAAATACAGACTAGCGTTGATGGTATTAAAAAAATAACATTTGCTATATAAATGACATCAAAGTTTAACCAGTACATTACTCTATCAAAAAAAAGTATGAAACTTTAAGTACCCATGCTCCCGAAAATTTAACTTGACTTCTTTTATTTCACCAAAACACTGAAATCTCTGATGCAACTGCCGTTTAGTATAATCATTGGGTATTTTGCCAACATACACAACACGGCGTTCCTCCTGAAAAAAAGTATTTTTTTTAATGCTGCATAGATTAACACTATTGTAGAAGCCATATTAAGGACTTTAGTGTAGATTTAAAGAACATTTATAATATATTTTTTTGAAGTGGAATAGGAAAGATTTTATGACAATTTAGTCTTTAAGAAGATGCCTTCAATTTTTGTCAATGAAGCCTGTGACATGGATTATATAAGCACATTTAAAGTATTTACAATAAAGCAAGTACATCTATTTTATCTCCACTTTAATATCGAGCTGAACACAAAATGTTTTGTAGGGGACACAGCATTTCGTTCACCTGACATATCGCTCACCAATAACTGGCTCACAGACAACTTGTTCACAGACAGTTGATTCACGACAAATCATTCACTGACAAATTGTTTAATGGATAATAACATATTGTTAATACTATATATATTCTCGTTGTGTGTTTAATTTGTTTCTAGTGAATGATTTGTCATGAACTGTCCGTGAACAAGTTGCCTGTTAGCCAGTTGTCGGTGAGGGATCATATCTCAGGTGAACGAATAGCCGTGTCAAGTCATGAATGATTTGTCGGTGAACGAAAGGTCAGGGACAAATTGTTGTGGAATCGGTACCATGCATGCTTTTTTTGTGTGATAATTTTGACATTAAATGTCAACTGTATAGCTTCCTTTTAAACAGATCCAGAATGTTATGTTGTCAAAAATAGTTATATAATTAATCAGTTCCCTGCCAAGAGAGCTAAGCTGCTTTTTGTTTTTTGCAAGATTAACAAAAAAAAAATGCTATTATCAGAGAATACATTTTTGACTTGTTTGAACATTCTGAGATTTTTTCTTGGGAAGTAATGTTCTATATATTAAAGAAAATAGTTTTTAGGAACAAAAGCATCACTCTATAAGATGTGTAAGTATTCTCTTTTTTAAAAAAGTATTTTTTTTTTAATGTTTTCCTTGCTCCTTTTTAATATATTTCATTGAAGTATTTGAGTACTTCAGTAATGAGAACAGACAAATATCAGGAAATTTTCAACACTGGGGTTTGTGAACTGAGTTTTTTAAATAGACCAAGATTAGATTATGTGTGCATGTGTAAATATAGTAAATATAGCCTTAGTTCTTATCTTTCCATAAATGAAAAATAATATAATCAATTTTTTTTTAATGAAAAATTTTCATTTTTTTTTAGTCAGGAGAAATATTGGGAATAATGTACAGATTTATTTTTAGGCTGAAAAAATGGGCTGCTTGAATGTTTATATTATAAATTGTATTTTTCTATTTCAGTTCAGCTTTATTGTTAAACTTACCATGGCTTTCTCTCTTTCCCTTTCTTTTTCTTTTCTCCTCTCTATTGTAGCTTGATTGGGTGAATGGGACCTAGATAGATTATCAAGATTTAGAATCATGCCATTGCAACTATACTATAAACATTCTACAGTCAACACAATACAAAATTTAAGTGGGAAGTTTTTTGGGGAGTCAATAATCCTTTTGATTTCTTTTTATATTTCTTTTTAGTTTTATCTGGTAGCTGCAGTCTTCTAAAAAATAAAGAAAGCTGTTAACTTATAACTTGTACAGAAATTCTTTTCTATGACAAACACTCAAGACTTAAAAGAAATTTATGAAAAATATTTTTTTTTTACACTTTTTACTCCAAACAGAAATTTTTTTTTAAGGCAACCCATTTTTCTAATGACTAAATGCAATATAAATAAAAACAAAAATGAAGAAGGAAAAAAAAGCATGTTTTGACTGAAGCTCATTGAGCAAATATTTTTTATTTGCTGACCAATGAATTTATTTCTTAAGTAATTTTTTGGTAAGCACAATGCTTAGCACTTGTTAGCAACAGATATTTGGATAATATGTTTCTATAATTATGCAAGTGGTTATGCGAGCTGTCACATCAGCTCTAGGACTAAATTTAAAGGGACAGATGAATTATGCAAATCCCCAAGGAAAAAGCAAGAGGGGACAGCCTAGAAATACATAACGTCGCAATTGGAAGCAGAGGACTAGCAGACGGAAAAGACATTGGGACAGTTGGAGAAACTTGAACAGAACCGAGATGTATGGAAAAAGCTGACTGGTGGCCTGTGCCCCAGATGGGACCAGGTAGAGATGAGAATTATGCAAAATATTTTGAAAAATACAAATACTTAAAAATGTAAGATGTCGATGTCAAGGAATACATACAATAAATGATAACCAATAATGAAAAATGATTATAAATTTATATATATAATATAATATATATAAATTTTTAAGATATATATATTTTGTCACATTGATCTAAAACAGCAGTTTTCTAACTTTTTGGCTAAATGACCCCCTTTTACAACTCCCCACTATGCAGCAACCCCAATCCATATTCAATTACTTCTTTTGATGTAACAAAATCGTAATCTTAAAAAAAATATTGGATAGGTAATGCCAAAGCTTTATGTTTATTCATGAAAAATTTTTTTTTTTATTTCATCTAACATATGTGTGTACTTATAAATTTATTTACGAATTGCATACTTATATTCTGTATAAAAAGCATGACAGAGCAAGGATGGTAATCAGTGCAAATACTGCAATATTGTTGCAAGAGTCTGTACAAACTTTAAAGCAGCTAATATTTGTCGATGAATCATACAGGAAGCTCCAATGACTTTTGATACATCATACTTGCATGTATACTTGGAGCCCCATCTTTGCAGGTACCACTTTTTTTTTCTTAAAGTGTTTTTTATATTAATGAATAAGCTTTCTCTTTTTCATCACAGGCAGTAGTAGTTTATATATACTTTAATCAACATTGATAAAACTGATTCCATCAATGTACATGCATGGACCAGTAAATCTATTGCAACAAGATGAAATTGATTTCAGATTTAGTCCAGATCGCCTCCAAAATGTTAGATTTAGTTTCTAATATTTAAATGTAGACCTAGATGGCTAGAATGTGCTGGACTGCTTGTACATAATTATAATTTGTATAGATCTATTGACCAATCTGTCTATTTTTTGTTGCCTCTTGACCTTCAGGCGAATGCAAACTTATTAATTTAATTCTTCAATCATTGATTCTAGTTCTGATTTAAAAAAGATGTAAATATGGTTATCTAGTCCATCCTAAATCTAGATCCTACCTCTATAATACTCTAGACCAATATAGCTCTAGACATAGGATAAGGCTCTATATGGAACCTATACAAATATTAAAATATAAAACACTGAAAGAAAAAAAAATCTAATTTCACACTCCTGAATTTTTTTTCTCGATCTAGATCTAGGACTACTAGGTACGCGAGTAGATCTAGACTAGACCTCGCCTTAATCTAGATTCTAGACTATATCTATACTAAATACAAGACTTTACAGTCTTGATCAGATCTAGATTGACCATAGAAATAGATCTAGACTCTAAATCGAGCCGATTCAAGGTGCGTTCCGTAAATCTAGAAATTCTAGATCTATAGAATGTTTACACTTGGGAAAAAAATACTGTACCGGTAAATAAAGCTTAGTGCGCATGCAAAGTGAAAGTCTCGCGAATCACGAGGATGAGACTAGTTGATTTTGTTTAAAAATGGCGGCTCGCGTGATCGGAACTAACAAACTAAAATTAACGGGGAAAATGATAAGAAATTTCGAAAAAATCTAAATCAACTAAAAACAAAATTGTAGAAACAAACCCGGAGGGGGGAAAAATCGGACCCCTCAAAACCCGGATTACAGGGTTATTCCGGAAAAGTAGCACCCCTAGCTTGTCTTTAAAATCATCACTTGTAATCTTACAATAAATTTTAATAATAAAATACTGGATATCCTTGTCGACTAATCTTTGATGTTTGCTATAAAAACTGTTACTAATGTAAGTTTTATGTTATATAAACTTCTTTTATTGAGCCCCTTCCCCCAGGTCATTTCAAATGCAATCATTAGTAATAGATATATAAAATGGCGAGAGGACCTTTTTGTGAAGAAAATACGACTTTTAAAAACAGATTAGTCAAATATTGCGCCAATTTTTATTTAATTCTTCAGATTCTATAATTTTTATTCTCTAGCATGAATTTGTGGCAATTATTTAAAGAAAGACTTAGTTTTAGAAATTAAGTGAAACAAATGAGATGGGTAAGAAATATTTTTTTTCCTAATCTTTGACTTTTCTATTGTACAAACAGCTTTGGACCTAAAACTCACTTTCAATTTATGTTTAAAATACACAAACTTAGGAGTATAGCATTACTTCATTTTCCTTCCATGCAATTCCTATTTGAAATTATTTTAACCAAGCCTATTGGGATACATACCTTAACCTTTCTTTTCTAACAGAGCTTCTACTTCTGCCATGTTTGTCATGGAAGGGAGAGTATCTACATCTTGATAGTTGACGCTTTCTAGAGTTCCTTGATGATGGAGATCTAGACCTGTTAAAAATAATCACTAATATAATCCTCATTTTTCAATATAGCACAAACTAAATAACATTTTTGAAAGGAAATTTGAATGAAAGCATGACTTTAAAGATAGAAATAAATACCTTGATCTACTGTCACTGCTGCAAGAGCTAAATGATCTGGATCTTGACCTTGAGTTGTCGCAAGTTGAGCAATAAGACCTGCTGCTGCAGGTTGAACAGGAAGAACAATCAGAAGATAAGGAGTTTGAACGGAAAGAACCTCTTGTATGTGACCTAGATAATCTAGCTGGTGACAGCAAACACCTCTCAACTGACTCTAATGGTGAAGGAGAGTGATTTAAATATCTTAAGATATTCTCTTCATTTGGACAAGAATTATTTTCATTAGAACAATTCCCACTCTCCTGTATATTTACTTCCTTGACTGTGTTTGTAAAACAAGTTCGATGAGCAGGCACCTTAGTGAAATGATGCTCATCAAGAGGCTCCTCTTTTTCAACAAAATCAATATGATCAGCTAGTCCAATGGAAGTAGAAGCACTTTCAAATACACTTGTTTTTATTGACTTGGTTGGTATTGACAAAGCAGTCAAGAAGGAAGGAATTTTGTCAAAATACATACTATCATCTTCCTGATCACAACTATGGCTAGGATCAAGTTTCAGTCTTTTGCTGTTTCCATTAATTCTTTTCCTCTTTACATGCTGCTTTTGTTTATAAACATCTGCAGTTTCTAAATGACCTGAAGGTTGAGTTGATTCCAATTGAAGATCATTACCATTGTTATCTATGAATACTTGACCCTCTTCAACAGTTGTTTCAGTGTTTTCAATAGATGTGTTGGATACAAGAGAAAAAGACTCTGTTGGACTTTGTAGGCTGACAGGCTTTGGCACCACAGCTTTATTTTCTCGACTAAGAAGTTCTGCAAAACAGTAATTATGATCTACAGAACCTTTGTCAAGGAACTGGTGACATTTCTCTGAAGGAAAACAATTACTATTTGCAAATGTTTTCTCCTCTAAGCCACTATTTATCCTAGAATCAATTTTACTTTTCATTCCAATGTGTGTTTGATGAACAGATTGAGCAACAAGCCGATTACTATTATAGGCCAACAAATATTGTGGACCTTCAGAAGGCTGATTACCTAACAGCAAATCCTTCTGCACACACAACATGGGAAACTTGGAAATACTTTTATTGTTGACAATTGTTGATGATTTATTTGTATTAGAATTTATGAGATAGGTTGTTTCACATTCAGATGTTTGCAATGTATTAGAGTTTTCTTTCTGGTTTACACACAATGTTGAATTCAAAGTAGAGTTAAGGTCTGAAAAAAAAAAGATAAATTTGAAAATATGAACCTCAGATGAAGCCCATACAAATAATCAATATATATGCATAAGATTTTCAAATTATTACTTTGAATGATACATTTAAAAGTAAATGCTCACCATTTTTCCTTGTATTAGTCTCTGACCTACTGGGTAAAATTAAAATAAAATTAGTTAATCATTGGAATACTGAGATTTAAAGTTAACTTTTAATGTTAGTATACATATCTTTACAAAAATATTTACCCAATAGTTAACACAGGTGTGATTAATTCTGGGACAGGTTTTGTAGCTGAAACAAATGAACAAAAAAATATTATTACTTTAATTCATTTATAGATCTAGGTATGGAAAATAAAAACAAGAACAAATACAACCCTTTAAAGATCTGCTTATTAAAAATGTTTTTTTTTTTTGCTTTCAACATTAGTGAAAACAAATGATTTGAACCAAAAATTAAATTATTAGGAGGAAAACAACAACAAAACATTGATAGCACATAAGAGCTAATAATAAAAATGTTCAGGTGAGTCTAAATCACCAAAACTCCAACTTTGAGGATGGGTTAGTTTTTGGAAATATGCAAACAGAGAAAACATTCCAAGCTTAGAGTTGGTTGATTGATTGTTTGATTTGAGGCACATCTGCACAATTTAGGCCATGTCGTGCCTGCAGTCCCTTAAGGACTACTCTCTCTCTAAACAACAGGGCCAGATTCTATACAGTCATATCATTAAAATCAAGGTCTATTCACAGTTAAAATAGTAAAGGTAGTAAAAATTTAAATATTTGGTAAAAATCTAATGTAAATAGTGCATGTTCACAAATTCAGAAATCAGATCTTCGTAGATAGCCCCACTTCCCGGATAAAGCCCAGTACCTTCCCAGGGTCGACATTATCAAATAGTGTATTTAAATTAGTGACTCTAAAATATTTCGCCCTGACATCCTGGTATCTGGGGCAATCAACGAGGATATAGCTTAGAGTTGGACTAGCATTATATACATCAACAAACTCAGAATAAAAGTGGAGAGGTTTAAATCTCATGTACAAGATGATGAAAGAGATATGTTAGGGAAGTGGATCAATTGTGTGATTCAAGTAAAATGAGAAGTACTGGATGGAAAGGAAAGATATGACAAATTGTAGGAACTAAATGAATAGTGTGCTGAGACAAAAAGTAAAAATATTGGAAAAACTACTAAGATTCTCATAATTGACTATGTACTTAATAATATTAAATTAAAACTACGTAGACCAATATCAGATGGTCTTAATTTGTTTTCTTCTGAAAACTGAAAAATAGTAAAATCATCTTTTTCCTTAAAATTTTTTTAATGTTCTTTTTTTAATACAGAAATGCTGGGGAAAAAATTTAGATTTTTTTGTCTCATAAAATGGATCAGACAAAATTTTTTAAAATTCAGAAAATGTCCATTTCTAACTGGTATTAATAATTATAATATTTTGGTCTATTATTTCAGCTCTCACCTTCTTCAAACCTGCACAGTAAACTCACAAGATCACTTGCTTCAATTCCTGTATAAAAAAAAAGTTACTTTGGTTTGTGAACAATTAAACGAAATAATAATGTTATAAGTAAAGCGAATGCCTAAATGTAAAAATAGTATGAATGGTGCTATCAAAATAGCTAATCAACTTAAATCCATTTTTTCAAATAAAAACATTTGCTTGTAGGCCTACATATATTTGATAAAAATTTGAAATGAATAGACTTAATTTTGAGGGTCTTAAGTTTGTTTTAGGGCTACAACACATACACTACGGTCTAAGTTAGTACCCAAGGCACATTTCTGCCAAGTTTTATCAAGATTGGTGAAACGGTTTTGATTTCTATGCGGGGACATACATACATACATACGCCTTACTTTCTGCTTTATATATTAGATATATATATATATTGAATGTAAGGTATATGTATGTATGATAATAAGAACATTTATGACCTATCTTGATAAAACTTGGCATAAATGTTCCTTTGATCATGGCAGAGACTGTAGTGTATGTTCAATATCCCTCCCACAACCGAAGGGCCCTAAACATAAAAAAAACTAAATTTTTCAATTTTAACAAATTGGGTAAACCTGCTTTCACAGTATTCTATTAGTTATGAATATGTCAGCTATATGGGTCAATCTATTTTCACACTCTACTTTTATTTTCGTAACAAACGGGAATATAAACATGTGTGAAATATGTCTTTATCTAATCAACTAGATCAGTTTTACCTAAACTAAGGCCAACAGGCAGTAGCTCATATCTGCTGGCTATATATATATATATATATATATATATATATATATATATATATATATATATATATATATATATATATATATATATATATAAATACACACACACACACACACTAAAAACAGAAAAAAAAAAAAAAAAAATCTTAATTACTAATTACACACCAGGAGAACCAAATAAATTTTGTTCCATCTCATCAACATTGTCTGCCATAACCTGATAAAAAAAAAACCAACAAAGATCCGTTACAACAGTCACATAAAAAATCATGAAATCATTTGCTAGGTTCTATAAATTGTAACAATCAGTGTGCCATTTACCAACTTATCAAATATAAAAGTATGCTATACTAGCATACTAACAGTTATGATTTGTTATCAGGCTAAATATTGTTTATTTTGCAATAGACCTGTACTTTTTTGTTCTTACTAGTAATAATAATAATAGAAAGTAAGTAAAGTTCCTCTTTCAGACCTTGCGATCTATAGGGCAGATGATGTTAAGGTTATGTGGCCAGTACAATGACTAACCGCCTTTATTTTCCCCCAACTAAAGTTAGGCACACATTAGAGTTGGGTGGACTCAGGGGGCCTATATTTAAAAACCAAGTCTTCACTGAGATTCGAACCCAGTGTGACATACTGGGGAGATAACTATTTTTGAGTTATTGTAAAGATAGGAGTGATTCCCTTTTAAAGAAGGTTATAAAAGGGCATATATATATATAAAGTGCATTTAGTTGCCACTTGCTCCTGAGTTACAAGCTTGACCACTGGACCTGTGTTGCGAACTGTAAATATTTTGTATGTTAGTTATTGGTTGTGTATCTTGGGGTACTCAGGAGAAGTGTGTCCTGCTCTGGAGATTTTAGTGCTAAGTATATCTTTAATCATTATTGTATCTATCTATCTATATATATAATTCTCTTCAAGGCTCAAGAGATTGGATGAGAAGAGAACACTCTTTTATTTCTGCGGATAGAGTTATCCCACGAAAAAACAAGAGGGGGGGGCTATGTATATTCAATAGTCACTATTTAGCAGGGCTGGACTTAAGCATTGTGAGGCCCTATCATGCGAAACGGATTTCGAGGGGTCCAAGTTTGGGTAGGGAAGCGGATAATAAGTGAAATTTAAGAGTTTGTATTAGAAAAAAATTAATTTGTCTATGCATTTTATTCATTCTTTACAACGTACAGAATTACTTTACGAGCCTTATGTGTAGCAAAGTCATAAAGTATATCATAATAATTAATAATTCTGTTTCCTACATAGATCACGCTCAATAGCAAGAATTACTAAATGTTTCAATCTATATTTGAGAATTGTTGACCTCAAATAATTTTTCATTAGTTTGAGGCATGAGAAGCTTCTTTCACCAGATTACGCAATTACGGCTAATGCATAATGCCGTTTTAATTTATCACGCGAAGGATTGGCATTTTCCATTTTTAATGACACCCCAAAATGACAAATCATCAGGAGGGCGCGGGAAATCGGAGGGGGGTGGGGGAACAAGTAGTATTCACCCGTCATCAAATAGCAGGGCCAGACTTAACCGTTGTGACCAAGAAGTCATGGAAAGATCACTCTTTTTTTTATTTCTACCCCACGTAGTTTTAGCGGCAAAAAAAAAAGGGAGCAAAGTGAACAAGTAATCTTTTCTGTATTCACCCGTCACTAAATAGCAGGGCCACTCAACCATTGTGGGGCCCTATGTGAAATGGATTTTGCAGGGCCAAGTTTGGGTAAGGATTTGGTCGTGAATAATAATTTCTAAGGAATTTGTATTAGAAAATAAATTTGTCTTTGAATTTCATTCATTCTTTACTACACACATACCTACTTTATAAGCCTTGCATGTAGATAAGTCAGTATACAGTATGTCATAAAAATTTACATTTTCCCCCAGATTACACAATTACGGGTAATGCACAATGCCGTTTTTATTTATTGCACGTAGGATTGGCGTTTTCCATAATGAATGGCACCCCAAAATGACAATTTTTGTCTTATATATTTCCAGATATTTGTACGAGTTTTTAAAACATTTTAATAATTTCCAGATATTTCCAGGACTTTTTCGTATATTTTGCAATTTCAGGAGATTTCCAGGTGCTCCTGGTAAATCGACAGGAGACTGTGGGAAATCTGTTAAGTTATAAAATGGTTTAATTTAATAATTTATACACCTAAGATTATAACACTTTTAAAACACCATACTTCTCGTGTGTTTAATAGTTTCGTTTGATTCTTGAAGGTAGCGGTAAATCGATGTTCGAAACTTTAAGCTTTTGAAAGCATCGACCTGACCCTCTTTAACATCAGAAATATATTTTTAACTATGAGTAGTAATAGAATAAAAACATGTCTACTTTTTAAGAAAAATGGATGAGTTCATAGATACAATCAGTTTTTTTCTAGGTCTAATTCTTACGGAGATACACAAATTCAAACATAAAAAATGTCGGCGAATGAGCTTATCTTGTGTTCGATAGACGTAAATCACTAAATGATAAATCATGACTCGAGATTATAGATTTATTTTTATCTAGACTAATACTATACTAATAGTAGGTACTTTGATAAAAATTTCAAACTCAATATATTGTAATGAAACTGAAATAGTTAGATAGAGCTCTTTAAACTGAATTTATTGATACCTAATTTATGTTTATAAGATAATTAGAACAGAAGTTATAGCAATTTTAGTGGCGAAAATTTTGCCTATATTTTTAAAAATATTTCGTGACCGAAAAAGGGAAATTTTGCAATAAAAATGCTGTAACTTATAAACTATTAGAGTTATTTGCATGAAAATTTCACAAGAAATGCATGATTATGTCCTGATATTTATTTTACTTTCAAACAACGGATAGACTTTGACGAAATTTTCTTATTAATTTTTAAAGTGAGGTTACGTGTAAAAAAGAAACGATCGACGAAGAAGTACTTTTTCACATTTCAAAGACCGTAACTTTTGAACCGTAAGAGATAATTGAATACAATTTTAAACAGAGATGCTTGATTACCTGTTACTACTTATTTTACCTTTAAATTATACATAGAAGTCCAAGAAAATATTTTACACTTCATGACGAGGCACCACGTGTCAAAAAAAAAAGACAGAAAAGTGCTTTTTTTCTGTTAAAAAGGCTGTAATTTTTTAATTTTCAGAGATATATGAATAAAATTTTCTGCACAAATTTAATTGTGTTGTTCTTTTCATTATTTTGAAACCTGAGATTGAAGTTAGCACAAAACTTTTTTTGGTTATAGCACTGTGGCGACAGTAAGTAGATGTAATAAGTCACCAGGTCGAAAATAATTTTCCAATATGAACTTTTTTGCTTGCCCTCAATGATAGTGGCAGAATCTGTTAAAGTATTAAATTACATCCCTGTCTGTTGCTGCCACATTAGTGTGTATGACAATCATGTCAAACCGCAGCCACATCTCCTTCTTGAGCTCTGCGATGCTGCCAGGTGTCAAAGTTAGTGTATCATCCAATACAACTTAACTACACCACTACTGCTCCCTGCCTCTGCATCATCAGTGTATGTTTTGTTTGTTTTACATGTTCCGGATGTTCCTTCAGAGTTGAAGATAGTTACTTCCTAGTCCAAACCTCCGGTTTGACGAGGAGGGAGCGGGTAGGGTTTGAACCCGGGACCATCGATAAATCCAAATGACAATCCAGTGCGCAGACCGCACAACCAGGCAGCCATCCATCTGACTTTCATGTCACCACACTCACCACCTAGTGGCACACCACTGCCAGTTATGTACATGATGAAGTTTTCTGTGAAAATAAAAAAAATATTTATAATTGAATAATTGTCTTTAATTTGATTTTCAATTAATTATCATATATTCATATTCATAATTTAACACAATTTATTAGATTTTGATTTATTTTAGAAAAGTTATTTTAAAATATTTTCTTAGCTACTGATCTAGCATAGTATGTGTAATAATATTCTTTTAAATAGACCTAGTATTCTAAAATTTAAAAAAAAAATAAAAAAATTATGTCTTTAGAAGATGGGTCCTTGCTAATCCTATCTAATCTTAATTATATTTAATGATTTTTAGGAATCCAGTCTTTTTGGACCTAGATCTATTTAAAATCTAATTCCACTGCTAAATTTATAAATATATGTATAGATCTACTATTTAAATTAAATAGCAAAGATTTTTAAATAGGCTTAATTATAACGGAGTTATGATCTCGCGACTAGATCTAGCTTTAAAATTATTTCTTAATTAACGGCCTTGATCGCGATTGAATATCAGGCTTCTTGCGAGATAAATAAAGAAAATAACATCATAAAAGTTAAGTATTATCATCAAAATAATATTTCTAAAGTTTTAAATTAATAGATGATCAAAGAATTGATCGCTGTTGATGGATTTAGAAATAAAAGGAATGTAAGAAAAATACGATACGGCCATTGTTATCATTGTTTCCATCATTTCCGGTAAAATGGTCGCGATCGCTTCGTTCTCGAAAACGATACCCCGTCCTTAGAGCTTACGACTGGCCATCAAGGCAACAACTTATTGAGATAAAACTAATGAAAATAGTTAGGTCTAATGTTAATCTACACGCAGTAATTAGTTTCAATGACGACACGCGATAAAAAATATAAAAATTTCGAAGTCAACTTACCGCTATCTGCCGTACGAGAAATGTCCATGAAAACAATAGAACCACGCTTATGTCGATCTAAATAATTAACTGATATACTATCCATGTGAAAGGAATGGGCACAATTAATCCGATTAAGGATGATTTTGAGAACAAAACCACATTATACTAGACCACACATTGTCTCAGCCTTATATACTGCCGCAGGGAAACACTAGTTTCCGGTAACCAAAAAAAATCGACCTATTCCGGAAAATCAAAGTACCTACTAATAGTGAATAATGAATAAGTATAGACTATAGTTTTGTAGTAATAAATTATAAGTATAGTGATAATAGTCTAGAGTAACTTACATCTATCGAACACCTCCGTTTTAAGGTACTTATAGAACACCCCATAGTATTTTTTTAAATTCTCCTTTATTTCGATGATTATGAAGAAACTAGTCCATTCATACTGTGCATAGCCATTTCTTTATAGTTAAGTTATATTTAGTTTCATTTTCACCGGAGGATAATTTTTTTTACTTATATTCAAAGTGCATTGGTAATATTGGTATAAAAATTTCACTTTTTTTGACCTCTTGGGAAAAGTGATGTGAGTCTCAGGTTAATGGTATTTTTTAATGCCAATGATGCTTCAGCTAAACAAAACCTATATAATATGCTTCTAATTAGGCTGAGAAATAATTAGCAACTATTTGTTTAAAGTGTCCTTTGCTACCCAAACATGAAAATTGAGGTTTAAATAGGGGGTGTTCGATAGTAGCTGTTATATAAGCAATCTCAGCTTCGTAAGATAGAACACCATTTTAATGTTAAAAATAAACATCAAAGGGATATAACCCAAAGAAGACAAAATATTTAAATTATATTTTTTTTAATTGTTATTTTTTTTAATAATGTAATGCAAAGTACATATATAAATTACTCATGTGTTACAATTTCTATCAGCTATTTATGGTTTACCGTAAATGTGCTATATTTTTCTAAGTAAATAGATTTACATCGATATGCACTTATTGTACCCATTTTAAAAGCTTGATTTTATGACACATATAGTTTGATGCTATTATCATTATTGTGATGGTGCTACAACAATAAATGCAGAATATATCCAGTTACGTTTTTTTTTTTCAGATGCCCCATTCTATTAACCTCTGAATTATGTGTTATAAACAAATACCTAGCGCATGTGCTTGATGTGAAGAGATATTAATAAAACGAAAGGGCTAAGGGGGAGGTATAGAATATAGATATGGTATTTTGAAATAAAAATGTCTTTGGTAGGTTAAAAAAAAAAGGGGGGGGGGGGGAAGAGAGAAGCAGTCAAGACACTGTATCAAGAGATCATCAATAATTGATTGACCATTAAAATGTGACGTCAGCCTCAAATACATAGTCAGTTGTGCTTCTCGATCTAGACGTGTGGCGGTGCAGGGTCTTTAAATTATATATATATATATATTAATTATTGCCATAAAGTATGATAAAGCTCATAATGCGCTACAAAGACACTCCTTTGAAACATCACAAATACACAAAATAATAACAATAACACATTTAACCACTCTCTTAATCTGCCTACACCCCCTTACCCGCGCTTTTTTCTTACACAATTCCATTCTCCAACATTCACACTTTTTCAGTGCAAAGTAACAACGTAAATTTCAAGACTCAAACCAAACGCAGCCACCAGACTAACACACAACAAAAAAAAAAGGTCAGTGATAGCCCAACACACAGGTGTAAACCAGGCCACCAACACAGCCCCAAAACATTGTTCAAGTTGTAGTAATAACAATGTTGAGGGGAAAGGGGGAGGAGCCATCATTCGAGTAACTACGGTCAAGCCGCTAATTAGGTCACAAACACTAGGCATGATAGATACGTAGTATATATAGATATGTTGTTTGTGTGTGTGTGTGACAAATACTAAGCGTGCTCTAAAATACGTTTTTTTTTTTTGTTTTTTTTTGGTTAACCAGGTGGTTTAGGGAAGGCGGATTTATCTACATCTATAGGTAACACAGCTTGCAAGCTACCATAGCTTTTCAGCACACCCCCCTCCCCGCCCAGATCGAAAAATATCTAGCACTGACTTTTGGGCTGTTACATACACTGAGCGTGCTAGATCGGCGGCTAGTTACGTAGGGCCGCGTACCGTATGTTTCGTTTTTAGGTCAACCAATTAAACTGTTGTGTCCTGCAATGACTTGGGGAGGGCGGGATTATCTATTGCTATTGGCTACCAAAGCTTATTAGGCTCTCCCTCAAATAAATAATATCTGGATTTAATTTATTAATGGCCTTATGTCTCAAAATAGCTTAGACCTAAATAAGTACTACGGTAATGCGTTACTGGGCTTAGCACCGTCAGTTTCTAAGCAGAGCTGATCAGTGATAGATTCCTTCGATGTGGACCATTTGAAAATGACTAAAAATGTCTTTCTTGACATGGCGTAAAAAGAAAGTGATATAAATAAAAAAAATATAGATTATAACACTTTTGAAACACCATACTTTTCACAAAATTTTAAGATTATAACACTTTTAAAACACCATACTTCTCGTGTGTTCGATAAGTTCTTAATATGTTCGATAAGATAAGATAAAGCTAAAAAAGTGTTCGATAATTTAAGCTTTTGAAATCATCAACCTGACCCATTTTAACATCAAATATAAGTTTAACTATGAGTAGTAATAGAATAAAACATGTCTACTTTTTAAGAAAAATGGATGAGGAGTTCACAGATACAATCAGTTTTTTTCTAGAGTAACTTACATCTATCGAACACCTTCGTTTTAAGGTACTTATCGAACACCCCATTGTATTTTTTAAAATTCTCCTTTATTTCGATGATTATAAAGAAACTAGTCCATTCTTATTGTGCATCGTCCATTTCTTGATAGTTAAGTTATAATTAGTTTCATTTTCACCCGAGGATCATTTTTTTACTTATATTCAAAGTGCATTGGTAATATTGGTATAAAAATTTCACATTTTTTGAACTCTTGGGAAGAGTGGAGTGAGTCTCGGGTTAAGGGTATTTTTTAATGCTAATGACGCTTCAGCTCAAAAAAACTATATAATACGCTTCTAATTAGGCTGAGAAATATTTACAACTATTTATTTGAAAGTGTCCTTTGTTACCTAAACATGAAAATTGAGGTTTAAAAAGGGGGTGTTCGATAATAGCAGTTTTTATATAAGCAATCTCAGCTTCGTAAGATATCGAACGCCATTTTAATGTTAAAAATAAACATCAAAGGGATATAACCCAAAGAAGACAAAATATTTAAATTATATATTTTTTAATTGTTATTTTTTTAAATAATGTAATGCAAAGTAAAGATATAAATTAATCATATGTTACAATTTGTATCAGCTATTTGTGGTTTACCGTAAATGTGCTATATTTTTTTAAGTAAATAGATTTACATCGATATGCACTAATTGTACCCATTTTAAAAGCTTGATTTTATGACACATATATTATAGCTTGATGCTAATGGCATCTATGACTTGCCACAGAGAGAAACAGTGGAATGTATTCAGTTGTGTAATGTATTCAGTTGTTGTTTCTTTTTCAGATGCCCCATTCTATTAACTTCTGAATTTGCCCCATTCTATTAACTTCTGAATTATGTGTTGTAAATACCAATACCTAGCGCATGTGCTTGATGTGAAGAGATATTAATAAAACGAAAGGGCAAAGGGGGAGGTATAGAATGCAGATATGGTATTTTGAAATAAAAATGTCTTGGGCAGGTAAAAAAAGGTCGGGGGGTGGGGGAGAGAAACAGTCAAGACACTGTATCCAGAGATCATCAATAATTGATCGACCATTAGAATGTGACGTCAGCCTCAAATACATAGAGTCAGTTGTGCTTCTCGATCTAGACGTGTGGCGCCGAGTCTATAAAATATTTGCCATAAAGTATGATAAAGCTCATAATGCACTACAAAGACACTCCTTTGAAACATCACAAATACACAAAATAATAACAATAACGCATTTAACCACTCTCCTATTCTGCCTACACCCCCTTACCCGCGCTTCCACTCTCCACATTCACACTTTTTCAGTGCAAAGTAACAACGTAAATTTCAAGACTCAATCCAAACGCAGCCACCAGACTAACACACAACAAAAAAAAAAAAAGGTCAGTGATAGTGTAACACACAGGTGTAAACCAGGCCATCAACACAGCCCCAAAACATTGTTCAAGTTGTAGTAAGAACAATGTTGAGGGGAAAGGGGGAGGAGCCATCAGTCGAGTACCTACGGTCAAGCCGCTAATTAGGTCACAAACACTAGGCATGATAGATACGTAGTATATATAGATATGTTGTTTGTGTGTGTGTGTGACAAATACTAAGCGTGCTCTAAAATACGTTGTTTTTTTTTTGGTTAACCAGGTGGTTTAGGGAGGGCGGATTTATCTACATCTATAGGTAACACAGCTTGCAAGCTACCATAGCTTTTCAACACCCCCCCCCCTCCCCGCCCAGATCGAAAAATATCTAGCACTGACTTTTGAACTGTCACATACACTGAGCGTGCTAGATCGGCGGCTAGTTAGGGCCGCGTACCGTATGTTTCGTTTTTAGGTCAACCAATTAAACTGTTGTGTCCTGCAATGACTTGGGGAGGGCGGGATTATCTATTGGCTACCAAAGCTTATTAGGCTCTCCCTCAAATAAATAATATCTGGATTTAATTTATTAATGGCCTTATGTCTCAAAATAGCTTAGACCTAAATAAGTACTACGGTAATGCGTTACTGGGCTTAGCACCGTCAGTTTCTAAGCAGAGCTGATCAGTGATAGATTCCTTCGATGTGAACCATTTGAAAATGACTAAAAATCTGTCTTTCTTGACATGGCGTAAAAAGAAAATGATATAAATAAAAAAAAAGATAGATTATAACACTTTTGAAACACCATACTTTTCACAAAATTTTAAGATTATAACACTTTTAAAACACCATACTTCTCGTGTGTTCGATAAGTTCTTAATATGTTCGATAAGATAAGATAAAGCTAAAAAAGTGTTCGATAATTTAAGCTTTTGAAATCATCAACCTGACCCATTTTAACACCAAATATAAGTTTAACTATGAGTAGTAATAGAATAAAACACGTCTACTTTTTAAGAAAAATGGATGAGGAGTTCACAGATACAATCAGTTTTTTTCTAGGTCTAATTTTTACGGAGATACACAAATTCAAACATAAAAAATGTCGGCGAATGAGCTTAACTTGTTCGATAAGCGTAAGTTACTGTAGGTCTAATTTTTACGGAGATACACAAATTCAAACATAAAAAATGTCGGCGAATGAGCTTAACTACTCGGAAGTTAACTTGTTCGATAAACGTAAGTTACTGTAGAGTATTCTATTTTTTTCTTAGTTCTAGAGTCGAAATCCACGTGAACCAGAGTAATCCACGTGAACCTGAGTAAAACAAAGTCCTAGGCCTAGTAAGAGTAGTAGATCTAGATCTAAGTCTAATGGAATTGTGACGGTTATTGTCCACACTCAAGATCTAGATTCTAAATATTTACATAGTCACCTGAGACAACGTGGATATGATAGCTCTAAGAGAAAGTATTGGTAAAGGTAGACTATCTCTACTTGGGCAGTCTTGCCTGAGATACACCTAGATGAAGACCTAGGTTTAGACCTAGAACTAGGTTAGATCTCGTCATCTCCATTAGATTAAAAAACACAAATTCTGAAATTGTAGAAAGAGGGACAATGTGCAAAACAAAGCAAATCTGTGTTTTTCCCATGTATTAGATCTAGTATCTGTGCTATCTTAAATATAACTTTACCATGTCAACAACAGGCTAAATCTTGATCTAGATTCTGGATTTGAATCTAGATTTAGTAATTCTAGGGCAAGTCTGAATGACAGCATGGCTGGACCATTTATTTTTGTTATTGTTTTGACTATGATTTTTAAGCTTGGGTTTTCACTTAGATTTTAAGTTTTTTTTTGTTTTTTTGTTTTTAAAGAGTAAAATAACGTACGTTTTAGACTAAATCTAGAGAACCTAGAGTGACTAGAGCAAATAAATGTCTTGGCTCTTGGTATAACAACAAATATTTTTTTTTGTTGTCATTGATTGTAAATTGTAAAGAAAAGAGGATTTTCACTTAGATTTTGAGTTTTTTTTTGTTTTTAAAGAGTAAAATAACGTACGTTTTAGACTAGAATCTAGACTAATCTAGAGAACCTAGAGACTACTAGAGTGACTAGAGCAAATATTTGAAATAAATGATTATTAAATGTCTTCAGTCTTGGCTCTTGGTATAACAACAAATATTTTTTTTGTTGTTATTGATTGTAAATTTAAAATTGTAAAGAAAAGAATTGGGTATTAGTTTACGAGACTAGAAACGCTAAATCAGGCTTCTCTTATATTCTAAGAATATGCAGAAAAAAATGAGAGGGTCTGGCTTGATTTAATTTACCTCATATACAGGCCTGGAAAACGTGGGCGGAAACAGGAAATCTCCTAGGCTAAGAATTATCTTACATGTGGGTGAATTTGACTCGAGGTGGGAGTCGCACCTTGGAAAGGTCAATAGATGTGTTGGTCCGAGTGATCTCCTAGATCAAAGAGAGACGCGGGAGTCGGGGGAGGGGAGAAAGATTGACTCGCATTCCACCCAAGGTGGTGTCCACTGCAGCTGTCAGACATCCGGCGGGTAAGATAAAAGAGACTGTGTTTATCTTTACCCTGGTCAAGAGAAGATAAGTGAAAAGGCCGCCAAGGTGGTGGATTCAGTCAAGCCTGGAGAGGAAACGGTGGGGCGGGTGAAGAAATTGGGGATATGATGGGAAAATCATTAAAATAAAATAAATAAATAAATAATAATAATAATAATTAATGCTGTGATAAATTTGAGTGACTCTGACAGCAAGCTTTTGACTTGTCACACACATCAGTCATGCAGGTGTTCTCCATACAAATGGTCCTTTGAGGAACTGTGTTTGGATAGTGACATATTTGTTAGGGCTTTCTTCCATCCAGAATTGTCTCCTCAACTCATTCTGTCTGGTAAAAAGTTTGTATGCGTTATGTCTCCCACATCCAATCTTTGATCTTGAAATTCTGCATAATTATTTCTTGTACCTGACAAAAGAAGATTCAATTTAAAATAAAAACAACTAATTAGTTAATTAACTATTGGTAATTAGTTATTTTGTTTGGTATTGAACTAGGGAAAGAAATCGTACTTGACAGATGTGGTCGTATAAGTTGACTTTGTCCCCTTGAGAAAAATGTTTTTTTTTTTTTGTTTTTTTTTAAGAATTTAAAAAGCAATCATGGTAACATTCACACATATACCTCCTTCTCCCCCCCCCCCCTTTCCTTTCCTACTTGGTTCAGACGAGTTATAGGATCATAATGCATTGAGAAAGCTAAAAGCATGAAATTGCGTTAAACAAAAATGATTGGTAAAAATATTTCTAATCACACAGATTTAGATTTATTACAAATTTCATCACATGACTAATCCAAACTAATTGATACATTTACACTTAATATAAGCTTTTTTTTTTTTTTAAAAAAAGTTTTTTTTTTGTTGTTTTTCTTGTTGCTTGTTTTTGTTTTGTTTTTTTGAAGAAAAAAATTTATTACAATCACAATAATGAAGATGTTCAAGTGATATTGAACAAATGGAAATTTACTTATTAAAGAAATGTTTAAAAAGGGAGTTGTATGAATGTCAAATGACTGAAAAGTCATATGCATGATTATTTAAAATCATATTCTTGCTCATGAGAAGAATTTTAACTGGCTAACTTTATTCTAAGCTCATTATAAGATTGTATAAGATTGCTCACTCTTACTCCTGTGTTTTGCTTTTACTTCTTCGCCATTAGGTCTTGCATTGGTCAAGAAAATGTTCTAACAGAGACCACTTACATTATTTTATCAATGACGTTGTTCCAAATGACATCAAACAAAGACTCTTATGACACCATTGTGAAACATTTGTCTGCTGAACAAATTGTTGGGTGAACCATTTGTCAGAGGTTCAAAACATCAGTAAAAAGGAGGGTCATAGGTAGGTAATCGCCCAAAAGTTTAAAAATATCAGGTTTTGGTTTTAACTCTTTTTGTTTTAAACTGCTATTCCATATTATCCAGCAATTAAATTCAATCCATGGACATAGCCATGGGGGGTTTTAGGGATTCAATCCCCCCTCCCCTTGAAATAAAATTCAGTTAATTTTTAATAAAAACTAGTCAGCAAATTGCAGCCAAGTCCAACCCCCACTCCAATAAAAAAAAAATCTTAGTTTTTAGGGCTTTGAAATTAAAACCCCTTTGCATAAGCATAGCAATAGGGTGTTTTGAGCTTAAAAACCCCTCCCTAATTAAAAAAACAACTAAAGCAGTACTACATTGACCAAATTCCATCTGCGTAGTGGTTATCCCGTATCCAATGGGGGTTTTCAGTTCGAGTCACTTACAAAAAAAACAATAGATATAAAGAAAAACTAGTCACCAAATCCTTGTGTGTGTGTGTCTATGGTGATGGTGAGAAGACTTAGAGATTGGTTTGTGGGTATGCAGTATGAATGATGCAAGACAATCAGCACTTGTAAGCTGTCTTGAGTACAACTCCTGAATGCCAGAGTAAAAAGGACATGTTTTTATTATGAGTTTGATGTTGTTTAAAATACCTTTTTATATTATTTCTAAAGTCTACTAGTTTTATCTCATTTCAAGCTGACTTTGTCTATATTATACTAAAAGTGATATTTAATCTTGTTCACAAGGAAGTTAATCATGTTATTTCAAGTTTTATAAGTTAAGTTTTAAAATGCTTACATTAGTTTAATTGTCTACCAGCAGTTTAGTGCTTCAAGTCAATGACCGATAACAACACCATAAGTCTAGTATAATTAGATTTTAAAGTTAAAACCTCCCTCCAATAAAAAAAATAAAAACTATAAGGGTGTTTTAGTTGTTTTTTTTAAAGGGTGTTGAGGTTAAACCCCCCTTTTCCTCAGGCATAGCTCAGGGGGGTTTTGAGTCCTCTAATAAAACACTAAAGCATTACTATGGTGACCATTTTCAATATGCATATCCAAGTAGGGTTTTGAGGTTCAAACCCCTTACAAGAAATAAAAATATAGAAAACTACAGCCACCAATTTCCATTAGTGTAGTCAAGAGAGGTTTTGAAGTTAAAACCCGATTCCAATAATAAAAAGAAAAAACCTAGAGGGGTTCTTTGTTTTTTTTTAAGGGTTTTGAGGATTAACCCCCCCCCCCCCAACCAATTCCCTCAGTTTAGAAAAAAAAAGGGGAGGGTGTAAATAAAAAGTAAAGCAGAACTTCGGTGACTGAATTCCTTTTGCAACTCAAAAAGGGGGGAGGGTAAGGTTAAACCCCACCTCCAATTTAAAAAAAAAAAAAACTTAAGCCAAAAACAAATTGCAAAATTCCATGATTGTAGCCAGGTTTTTTTTTTAAAGTTTCACTCCTTCCACCAGATATGAACTTAAGCAAAACTACAGTTACCCAATTTCATGATCATTGCATGGGGGGTAGAGTGGGTGGGGTGAGGCTCAACCTCTTCCCAATAAAGTCTCTAGGCTATATACATTAATACTGGTATGTTAAATCTTCGAGAAATTCAAGCAACAGTCTGAGAAAACCCAAAGCAAAATACTGTCCCCAAATTCCAGGAGGGAGTTGATGTTCAAGCTTCAACACCCCCCAAAAAAAAACTAAAACAAAACTAGAGTTACCACATAAGTGTAACTATGGGGGATTTTGATATTCAATCCCTTCACCCACCCCTTCCTCTCATACACTTTAATCTATCTTCCTAACAGTTGCTGGAATTAATTAATAAAACTAATATATGAGAATTCAAGTCACAGACTTTACCAAATTGAAGCAAACTAGTCATTTGAGGTTCTTGTCTCCCCCTCGTTCCAAAAAAAAAAGAAAAAAAGCACACACTGATCTGTTTTTGTACCAGTCCATTAATAAAGTGCATTGATTAGCAAATTTGATAATTAAATATTTTTTTTTAAAGAAGATAGCAGTAGATACCTCAGAAAATGCAATTTTTAAGTTCTGAATACAAAAATAATGCTTGGCTCCCAGCACTCCCCCAGCTGGCAGAAGAAGGGTATGCACCCGGTATTGTTATTTCACTACCTGCAGAAAAAACATATTCGAGGGTACTTAGGCACAAACTGGCTGTAATAACATTCATTGCGTCAATGTATAGTGTATAGCCTATATACATATATAAAAATACAAGGTGTGTATATGCAAAGAAACAAAAAGGGAAAAATGTGCCCCCCTCCCCCAAACTCTCCCAGAAATAAATCCTTGCTACACCCATGTTTTTAAAAAGCAAATTCACTCATAAATAGCGACACAGATTTTAAGTTTTTGACATTTTTCTCCAGGAACAGGTTTCCATGCTCAGAGCTCTCAAGATCTGTGATTTTTTTCTTGTGTATGCTGACATATTTATGCGAACATTCAAAAGTTTTAGCTGATTGAGGCAAAGAATGAAAGGAATTTTTTCTTAGTATGATATGAGGAAAATGTGTGCATGAATGATGAACTACTATGAACTATTTCTGCTCTTATAATGACTCAAGATCTAGCAGTTGTTAGTGAACAATTTGCCAGTGCCGTCGTTTGGAATCTAGATGCTATACACATTTACAAATTGATGCTGCCTGACTTTCTTCATTTACCACTAAATTAGCTCTAGATCTGAATTACTTCAAGGAAAATATGTTGCAGTCCTAATGAACTACTTTGTATTTCTCAAAAGATCCTCAAAGCTTGAAGTTTGAGCAGATTTAGGACTACATCATTCTGTCATTATTTATTAGGTAGAGTTCTACAACATGAAAACTGACAGCAGTTGATTGTGGTAGGCCTGCACCCCAAAACTAATATGTTACTATCTGAGTGTTAGCAAAAGCCAATGCTGTCTGTTTACTGATAGAAGGTAGATCATGTGAAAAAGTTACAGTTACATCAAGCAAGCAAGCAAGAACCTTTCATTTTGTAGTCACTGCAAATATTCTCATTCAAGAGTTGGGAAATTTCCTAGGAATGATAGATTTGATCTCTAGCTCTAGATTTCTAGACAATTAAGAGACTAAATTTTATTTCACAATCTCTAGAAAAAAAAGTGTGTGTATATATATATATAAAGATCTACTAAAATCTAGATCTTAAATTGGAAATAATTAAAAAATGTTCTTAAATTATTAAAAGAAAAAGCCCTTCTCTTCATCTACTGTAACTGTAACAAAGTGCCATTTTAAAATCATTATCACATTAAATTTACTAAGTGAAATAAAGCCAATGACACCAACATTTTTAAGTGGGCAAAGTAAACAAATTATTGTTATTGTTATTAACTAGTACAACTTGATTTTTAATGTTTTCTCATTCAGGTTGAAAGACATGGCAAAATTCATGAAATCAGCATTTCAAAATCCACTTTCTTTCTATGGAATTCTATTAATTGAGTATGTTTAGTTTCAACTTCATTTAAACATTGGTAATTTTTAAAGTTATTTTAAGATTTACTGTTTATGTGCGTCAAAAATTACAAAATAATTAGTTTAATGAAAAATTGAAATGATTAAGATTTTTTTTTATATCTGGTTAGTAGGTAGTTCCCCTTTCAGAATATGCAGTCTATAGGGTAAAAGATATAAAGGTTATTAGTTTCTGTGGCCCATGGTTAACAAGGGTGTCATGTGGCCAGCACAATGACCAACCCCCCCTTTTCCCAACTATTCAGGTACCTATAAGAGCTGGGTGGACTCAAAGGTGCCCTAACGATACAGAAATTAAAAATCCCAGTCTTCACCAGGATTTGAACATGGTACCCCCAGTTCAGAAGCCAAGCACTATACCACTCAGCCAACATATCTAAATACATTTATATAGTAGGCCTACTTATTGACAACCTTAAACATTAACCTAAATCTAAAATAGATATGTTAAAAGTTTATGTATTGTGACGGAACAGAAAATTATTATTTCTTTCATTGGTTGAATGTTTGCATCACAAGGTCATGTTCATGACTGAAATTCCAAATTATAAAAGGAGTGGTGGAGAAATTCAACACACTCAAAAGGAAATTGGTTGTTTCCAAAAGCAGGGAGGACGGAGATGGTAAAAAGTATTTAAAGGGAAGCATCCATAGTTGGTGGGCTTGAACGACGACAGTAAATGTGTTGAATTAAATTGTATTGTACCATGTGTATAGTATTAAAGAGATTTCTAGTTCCAGAATAAAAGCTTTGTATTTATTGTTGAAGGATCTCAGTTTTAAGTTTATACTTTGCATTTATATCTCTGGCATCATGATATTGTTTGCATGTTCAGTAATAGTTTAAAAGAGTGAGCTGTACAAAATTAGAACATCAGAAACACATTTGCTGATCAAAACAATCTCATTGTAACATCAACCAACACATTGTTGTCATCTGGTACTCCAAACATATCACAGTAATTTTAATAATAGGGTCCATTTATCAGTTGAAAATACTGGCAATAATGTTTTTACATTCTCGCTGAAATCAAAGCAGCCCTTCTACCAGTTGGTAAACTTTACTATTATGTTTAGTGCTTTATAGTACGGGTACTAAAACTAATCATCCAATTTATCAAGTATGAAAAGAAAGTCTCACCAAACTTCTTTTATTAATATTTATTATATTAATATTACCTTATTTTACTATGTTCTTTTTCAGAGTACTAGCTTACAGTTCTTATGGTGTATTTATCAATTTGAGTCGTGTAAATGGAATTATAATGTATAAATCTTCTTCTTTGGTCTTACTTTTAGAAATAATCAAAGTAAGTGTTTTGATTAGTTGAAATACTTAGTCATAGGATTATAGTACCAAATTCAATTATTTTTCTATTTTGGATATAATTTTTTGGGGCTAGCTGAAATATTCAGTGTTGTTTGGAATAATTCTAAAAGAAAATATACACAACTCAAAGGTGGACCCAAACTTGTTTAATATAATCATTTTACTTTCTGGTCAAGTTAGAAAGAAATTTTGATTTTTTGAAATGAATTTTCATTATTTTGTATGACCAGTCCCAGCTTAGGTTTATTTCATGAATTAAATTGTTAATGTTACTAGTACTATGGCTTTCTTCTGTCATAAAAGCTACTATAGATCATATCTCAGAGAAGTTAGATGAATGCCAGAGCCTTAGCTATGGTCGTAATGATGTCACCCACACAGCAGCCTCCCCCCCCCTCCATGGAGCTATGTATCCAAAGGAACAGCCAGTGCCTATACAATTTGGGATCAGTGGCTTTGCAGATTCTATCATGGTGTAGCACTGCGTTCTGCAAAATGCCTTAGGGTCACCAGCTTCTGATTTTTCCTCAGGTAGCAGAGGTTTGAATTATGAGTTTTCCTTCTAGGTGGGTAGTAAGTTAAGGTAAAGTTCCCCTTTCAGACCTTGTGGTCTATAGGGCAGATGATGTAAAGGTCATCTGTTTCTGGGCCTACGGTTAACAAGAATTTCATGTGATCAGCACAACTAACTGCCTTTACTTTTCCTCAAATAGTGTCAGGTACCCATTAGAGCTAGGTGGGTAGCCAACCAAAAAATGGGACATGTGAATGGGAATGTGTCCATAAGTTCAGATTTTTTAAGGATGTTTTTTAGGGCACCAAGTATAGGGTTTGAGGTTTTTACAGGACTGAGTTAGGGCTAGGACTTTCATTTAGACTAAAGTATTATACATGCCAAGTCATATCATAGAGATTGGTTCAAAGATGCAAGAGCAAACAACCTTGACAAATTTATTTTTATAGATAAGATTGATAATTTGGTCATTGAATTAGTTGAATATAAATTTGTAACATTGTACGATATAATAAACAAAGCATTGGGTGAAGTTTTTAATAGGTCAACAGAAGATATTTTGTTTCTAAGGCCAAGGACATTCTTTCAATGACTTTAAATTGATTCTTATTTAAATCAAAGCTACCAGCCAAATAGTTGCAAACAAGCATTTTGTGTTGTAACTTATTGGCTGTAAATGTTACAGGTTCTTAATATTTTATTAATCACTTGTGCATATATATCTGGCTATGAGTTTTAACCCTTTATTCCTGTTTTTTTAGTTGATGCCTATATTTGTGTATTTCTATCTAGAGAGTAAATGCATAAACACTCACATATAAAATATTTTAGAAACATGTACATCAAAGACTATGAGGTTTTGTTTCAAAGGTCTTTATAATGTGAATGGCAATAAACATCTATATATATAAATCTCTTCATGGCTCAAGAGTTTGGACGAGAAGAAGAAGAAGTAAAGGAAAGATCACTCTTTTATTTCTGCGGATAGAGTTATCCCATGAAAAAACAAGAGGGGGGGGGGAGAACAAGTAGAATTCACCCGTCACTACGGATGGCTGCCTGGTCATGCGGCTTGGGCGCTGGACTGTCGTTTGGATATATCAAACCCTGCCCGCTCTCATCGCCCTTCATCCTGCGGGAGGTTTGGACTAGGAAGTAAACTATCTGAAGGAACATCCAAAACGTTTAAAACATTTTACAAACACTAAATAGCAGCGCCGGACTTAACCATTGTGGGGCTTTATGCGAAACGGATTTGGTGGGGCCAAGTTTGGGTTGGGAAGCGGATAATAAGTGAAATTTAAGAGTTTGTATTAGAAAAAAAAAATCGTGTATGCATTTTATTCATTCTTTACTACTTACAGAATTAGTTTACGAGCCTTGCATGTAGCGAAGTCATACAGTATATGATAAAAATTCTATTTCCTATATAGATCATGTTCAATAGCAAGAATTACCAAATGTTTCAATCTATCTACCAGAATTGTTGATCTCATGTAATTCTTCATTAGTTTGAGGTGTAAGAAGCTTCTTTCACCAGATTACACAATTACGGCTAATGCATAATGGCGTTTTTATTTATCGCGTGTAGGATTGGCGTTTTCCCTATTGAATGACACCCCAAAATGACAATTTTTGTGTATATATATTTCTGTATATTTTAAGGACTTTTCATATATTTTGAAATTTCTGGAGATTTCCAGGATCTACTGGTAAATTGACAGGAGGGCACGGAAAATCTGTTTTAAGTTATAAAATGGTTTAATTTAATAATTTATACACCTAGAATTAGCACAGGTCCTGTGAAAGTGCGGGTTCTCTGAAAGTGTGGGGTCCACTGCGGTCGCATAGGTTGCAGTGGCCTAAGGCCGGTCCTGCAAAATAGCGGCGTATGCTATGCCGCTGGTCAACTAGTTTTTAATATTAAAACTAATTTTTTAAATGTAAAAGCAGTGTGATTTGAATGTATCTTCAATTTTGTATGAATTCTTCTTCTTTATTTGCATTGTATACATGATAGTATGATAAATTTGCAATTTTTGTTTTACACAGCTCTGAAAAAAAAATAATTTTGCCCTTGAATTGGTATGGATTAATCTAGGAATTTTTTAAAAACATTTTTGACTTAACTACACCACTAGAAATAGCATAAATATATACTTTTTTTTTCATATTTTAGTTTACAATAAGTTTTATGATCTTGTGGTCTGAAAAGAACAAACTTAACTACAAGCAAATCAAGTTCAGATCTGTCATTTCATTTAGTTTGCCTGCGTTATGCTATGGAATCAACAACAATTTAGCTGTCTACATGCAAGATCATATGGACCCTTCAACTTTTCAGGTTACTTACGTTTTATTTTTCTGCCTCTACTAGTAAAGAAATAAGGAGGGAAGTGAGGGTTGTTAGCTTTTTATTTGTATGCCTTATCTGTGTGCTCATTAGCTGGTTATTCTTAAAGGTATTGTTTAAGTAATATTTAATACCAATCTCCTATGCATTGTACCTCTCATGAGATAACCTTTTCCCTTGCCACTTCTGGTGTGACTAAAGAGGCCAATCCTTGAGACACAACTGCAGTCACAGGTTGATTAATGCTAATAAACTAAAGTTAACTCTAAATTTTTGTCAGTCGGACATTAGTTAAATCTAAGAAAATTAATGATGGACCACAAATCAGTGTGAAAGTAAAAGTCTTGTTAAAACAAAACAAGATTTGGTTAGAGAAAGCTTTTGATTAGATTTGAAATCTAGAATGACATAAATGTTTATTCATTTTATTTCAAGCTTTTTGAAATTATTTAAGAGAAACTCAGTGTTCTATTGGGTAACTTCCCTAATTTATTGGATAACTTCCCTGTTAATCAACACAAATTTTTTTTTCGACTGCAGGTTCTTTGTAATTTAAAAATAGTATCTACAGCTGTTTTATACAGATTGATTATGAACAGGTACTTTGATAGTGTTTTTTATAATGAAAAAACATGATAGTAAAGGCATGTTAAAGAAATCAGTAACCATTAACCTCTTTTCCTTAATTACTTCTAGTTCTTGGATTTATTCCATCGTAAAGCTATAAAATGATAAACTAATATCATGGTTGTCACATTGTATTATGAAATAATTTTTCTCTACAGAAAGTTGAAATTTGTACAATGGCTGTCTTTGACACTACTGACATTAGCTGGTATGCTGAATAGGTAAATGTTAATTAAGATTGGTAATTGTACTTTTACGAAGCTTATATCAACTCACTCTGTCTGGTAAACGTTTTTACTTGTTATTTTTCTGACACCTTATCTCAGATTAAACTGAAATTTTGCACAATTATTTCTTTTACCTTACAACACAAGAATCAACAACAAAAAAAAAAGAACCAATTAATTAATCATTGGAAATTAATTATTTTGTTTGGGTATCTCAAACAAGGGAAAGAAATTGTTCTTGACTGAAGTGGTGGTATATGCTGGATTATCCCCCTTTGAAACAAACAGATGACTAAACTATTTTATTTTTCATATGCACCTCACTGGCAGAGTAGCTATACTAGCATGTAAGCTTTGAGGCATGAGTTCAAATTCAGGTCGTTCCCTGTTTTTCTTTGTTTTTATATATGTTTTTAAAAAGCGATTACGCTAGAATTCATCCAGATATCCTTTTATATCTTCCCCCTCCCACCACCTTATCTTTCCAACTGGTCCAGTTGTCAAATAATTCTAGATTTAGAGTTTCCACATATTAAATTGTAGACTAAGACCTATTCCAAAGACATAGACCCTAATTAAAATTGCATCTCTCTCTAACAGTTTAGCATATTTATTAATAGTTACAGAATAAACAATAGCCTAACAAAAGAATAAAATCCATTAGAGCTCAAAGTAGGTACAATAGAAACAAAAGATAACTATCCAAAAATAGTTATCCATATATACACTAATGGATCAGCCTTCAAAGCCACCATAATATATGTTGGTCTTGGTGTTCTCCTGAAGTGTCCAGAGACATGACGTTAAACTGCGCTCCTCTTCCCTTAGCACTTTTGGAGCTCAAAAGTGCCCTACTTCTTTTCTATCATTGTGTCTGCCTCCTCTTTTCCTCAGTATGCCTTCATTGATCATCACTCTGTCTCCTTATCTCTAAAATCTCACTACGTCCTAGAGCAGTCCGTTTGCCGTGAACTGCGACGGGTAAGGGGGGATAAAGAGATCCTGGTGTTTGAGTGGTGGCTATCTGAGGATAAACCACCACAACACAATACTTTGGCTCCAAGTTCCCCTAGACCTGAGGCCCAGATGGCCTGCTCTGGGTCAACCGGCTGGCCTTGCCGAGCTACCAGCATAGGTGAAGACCTATGCTGGAGGGCGGTGGCTGGAGGGTCAATCAGGGAGCTGCTGTATCGGACACATGTCCCATGCAGCAGCTGACTGAGTATAGCACCTGTGTAGCACTGGCGGGCTCATTCTGGAGTTCTGAATGGCCCGTCCCCTTGTTGGACTCGATGGCGGGTGGGGAGCACAGGTGCCGAACTAACAAGGATATATATGGACAAAAAAAACCCCAATAAACTACTTTCCCCAGATTTAAGTCTGGGCAAGAGACGCCATATTGAGGCAAAAAAGGAGGAGGCCACAAAAAGCTGTACTACCTGGCCATCATTTTTGGTGGTCAGGTGCACAGAGGAGGGGAAAAGCCTGACAAAGCTTAGCCCTTTCCTTATCTATAAGGGACTCAAGTCAGTAGTGGGAGAGCCCAAGAGTGTGTCTAAGCTACACAAGTCAATGGAACTTCTTGTAGAAGTAGATAGCAAGACACACTCTGATGGGCTTTTAAGATGCAGAAGACTCTGTGATCTCCAAGTGGAAGTCATGCCACACAAGAGTCTGAACATCAGCAGAGGTGTAATCAGCTCTAGGGACCTACTGGAATGTTCCGAGAAGGAAATAGTGGAGGGCATTGAAGCAGTCACCCATGCCCGGCGCATTACCAGGCGCAGGGATGGTGAGGAGGTCAAAACTGCCACTATTATCCTCACATTCGGAACTAGGACACCGTCAGAGTATGTGAAGGCAGGATACCTACGAGTTCCAGTGAGGCCCTACATACCTAACCCCATGAGGTGCTTCAAGTGCCAGGGTTATGGACATGGCGCAGCAGTCTGCAAGAGGAACACTGTGTGTGCCAGATGTGCTGGAGAGGGTCATGAGGACAGGCTGCACAGCCCAGTTCAAATGTTTAAACTGTCACACTGGCCACTCAGCCTTCTCCAAGGACTGCCCTGTGTGGAAACAGGAAGTTGCCATGCAGGAGTACAAGGCAAGAAATGGATGTACCTTTAGCAAGGCGAAATCGGCTGTATTGGCCCTACCCAAGGGCCAATTTGGCTTGACAAAGACCTACGCCCAGGCTGTTGCTAAGATAGGAAGATCCATAGCCACACAGATGGACACATTGACCCCACCCCCCCCCTCCTCCTCCTCCAACTCAGAAGAAAACACCACCAAAGAACACACCTCCGAAGAAATAAGAAAGCCCTGTTGTCATGCTAAAGAACAGGTTCTCTGTGCTCGCTGATGAGAGCATGGAGACTGAACAGCATGTCAAAACCAACACTCCGGGAGAACCCGGAGACATCATGTCTGACACAGGTTCTCCTCAGAGAACCCAGCCAGACACCCCAACCTCTACCGAATTAGAGGTTGACCAACTCCCTAAGGGGAGAAATCAAAGCGGAAAGGATGCCCGAGGTGAGAGAGGAGGAAATAACCTCCGCTCTAACCAGAGGGATCTCCCCTCTCCAGAGAGAAAGGCTTTCCCCAAAAGGGGGTTGTCCTCCTCTCCATCCAAACTCAAGAATAAAAATACCAAGGTCACTGGAATAAAGGGAAACCCCTCCGGGGGCCTCCCAAGGCCAAATAGCTCCTAGTAGGTCATTTAGAATAAGCCATGGATTCCAGAATTGTACAGTGGAGTTGTAGAGGCCTCAAGGCCAATTATGAGGAAATGCAGCTACTGATGGACTCTGAGACTCCTGTAGCTGTCTGCTTACAGGAAATATTTCTGAAAGATAGCATCAGTTTCCGAAGCTACAGTGCTTACAGCAAGAATGTTGAGGATGCAGAGAGAGCATCAGGTGGAGTCTGTATCCTTGTGAAGGACAGCATCCCCCATGAGAGGGTAGAACTACAGACCACTCTACAGGCCGTAGCAGCTAGGATAACCTTTCACAAGGTTATCACTTGCTGCAGCCTGTATCTACCACCAGGCGCTCCATTAAACCCAACAGACATGGAGAACCTATTGAAACAACTCCCCAGGCCTTATATAGTCCTTGGGGATTTCAATGCCCATAACACCATGTGGGGATCCAACAATACAGACACAAGAGGTCGTATGCTGGAGGATATCTTCCTCCAACATGATTTATGCATACTTAATGATGCATCACCCACCTACTTGCACCCAGGAACTGGATCTCTCACATGCATTGACCTCACTGTATGCATCCCTAGACTTCTGGACGACTTTAAATGGTCAGTTAGCAATGATCTACGGGGAAGTGATCACTTCCCAATCATCATTACTAACAATCTCCCCTCATTGGGACGACCTCAGCGGTGGAAACTGAATAAGGCCGATTGGGAACAATTCCAAAAAAGATGCTCCGAGGTTAAAGTTAAAACCAGGGAGGAAAGACACCCCATTGATTTCAGGTCAGAGAACAATGAAGACTACAACAAACTGTTCTCGCTTGATGAACTGAGGGAATCGCTGGACAAGTCACATGACACAGCGACTGGAGAAGATGAAATCCATTACCAGTTCCTCAAGCACCTTCCTGAACCCTCATTGGCAGTCCTGCTAGGGGTCTATAACTGTGTGTGGCAAACAGGCGCTTTCCCAAACAGCTGGAGGAAAGCCACAGTTATACCGATACCTAAACCGGGAAGAGACGGCTCTGTCCCAGCTAACTATCGACCAATAGCACTAACAAGCTGCATCTGCAAAACCATGGAAAGAATGATTAACAGTAGGCTGGTCTGGTACCTGGAGAGGAATAAAGTGATCTCAAACTACCAGTGCGGATTCCGACAGGGGCGGACAACTGACCACCTGGTAAGGCTGGAAGCTTATATTAGAAATGCATTACTCAGAAGAGAACATCGTGTAGCTGTATTCTTCGATATAGAAAAGGCCTATGATACAACCTGGAAACATGGCATTCTACGTGATCTGGAGCTTATGGGGCTTAAGGGACACCTCCCCCGTTTTGTGGGGGAATTCCTGAAAGACCGAAAATTTCAGGTTCGAGTGGGCAACTCCGCTTCTGACACTCATGACCAGGAAATGGGTGTACCCCAGGGCAGCATTCTGTCAGTCACCCTGGCATAGAGTGCTCTTTGTATGTTGATGACTTTGTCATTTTTACTTATGGGAAAAATATGAACACCTTAGAAAGAAAATTACAGCTATGTTTAAACAAAATTCAAAATTGGGCAAACGATAATGGTTTTAAAACAAAACAGTTAGTATGCATTTTTGTAATTTAAGGGGACACAAAAAGAAGATCCCTGTCGTGAAAACTAAAAATTTTTAGGCCTCACCTTAGATTCCAAATTTAATGTTCTCCCCCACATTAAGGAACTTAAGAAAGGCCAAAAGTCATTAAACATACTTAGAGTACTCAGCCATATGGACTGGGGAGCTGACAGAGATATCTTGCTGCTGCTATATCGGAGTCTAATTCGATCAAAGCTAGACTACGGATCCTTAATATATGGAGTAGCAAGGAAGTCGTATCTAAAAATACTGGAACCAATACAAAATGCTGCCCTGTGTCTCTGTCTCGGCGCGTTTCGTACATCACCTATATCAAGTCTCCATGTGGAGGCTGGAGAACTCCCTATGGATATAAGAATGAAAAAGCTTGCAATGCAGTATATAGTCAAGCTAAAATCCAACCCCACGAACCCTGCTTTCGACTCCATATTTAACCCCACAGAGGTAAAATTATACAATCCAAGGCCTAACGTCATACAGCTGTTGGGCCTTCGAATGAGAGAACCCATCCAAAATTTAACACCCATTGACCAAATCTCTAAAATAGAAACCCCTCAGAATCCTCCTTGGCTAATGAATAAACCCAAATTAAATTTATCCCTCCTTAATTTCAAAAAAGAAAATACAGACCCAAGCATACTACAAGTCCACTTTAGGGAATTGCAGGAGAGCTACGGAGATTGTGGCACCATCTACATAGACGGATCCAAAATGGATGGAAAGGTCGTGTGTGCCTGCTCCTTTCGGAACAAAACAATCTCCCGTAGACTCCCCAATGGCTGCTCCATCTTTATGGCCGAACTGCATGCAATATCACTTGCAATTATGGCCGTTAAAGCATCAGAAAGGAGGAAATTTATAATCTGCTCCGACTCCAAATCTGCATTGCAAGCTTTGGGGCGGATGAAGACTGACATCCCATTGGTACATAAGAGCCTGAAGCTGTTGGACCAGATAACAGCCGACCATAGGGATGTCACTTTCATCTGGGTCCCCTCCCATGTTGGCATTGAGGGAAACGAAGCCGCAGACAGAGAAGCAAAGAGAGCCCTAAATCATGCGGTGTCAGGAACCCAAATTCACTGCTCGGACCTGAGACAAAGTATTGCCTCTGCCACCTATCGAGAGTGGCAGAACCGATGGGAGGCTGAGACTCACAATAAACTCAGGCAGATTGTGGCGGATATCAGGTGGCAGCCCACATCTAAGGGTCTGACAAGGCGTGGTAGCACGACCATGTCCAGACTTAGGATTGGCCACACCTACATCACGCACTCTTTTGTGCTGAAGAGAGACTTTGTGAGTACTGTGACTCTCGCCTCACCGTGGAACATATCCTCCTTGATTGCCCTAGATACCAGGATGTCAGGGAGAAATATTTTAGAGCCACTAACTTAAAAACACTATTTGATAATGTCGACCCTAGGAAGGTACTGGGCTTTATCCGGGAAGTGGGGTTGTCTACGAAGATCTGATTTATGAATTTGTGAACATGTACTATTTACATTAGATTTTTACCAAATAATTAAATTTTTACTACCTTTACTATTTTAACTGTGAATAGACCTTGATTTTAATGATATGACTGTATAGAATTTGGACCTTGTTGTTTAGAGAGAGAGTAGTCCTTAAGGGACTGCAGGCACGACATGGCCTAAATTGTGCCGATGTGCCTAAAACCAAAACCAAACCACACCAAGTTCTCCTGAAAATAAACACCTTGAGATAAGTGCACTAAGTAGCAATTACTGCTCATACTTCCTGGCCAAAATTTAAGTGATCACTATAGCATTGCAGACTGCCGAAAACAAGCTCTATGACAGAACCCAAGCACTAGCAGTTATTGTTCTCTTGACAGATTGATAACCCACTCTTCAAGCAATCACTAGCAACACCTCACCTAATCTAAGAGGGTTGACAACACTAATCATGATAATCCATCTTACAATATCAAAATTTAATATAACAGTCACATTATAATGGATCCTGGGCACATAGGCATCATGGGAAATGCCAGTAACCATAAATAGGAGTGGCTCAACCAATGGCCATTAGGAAGCACAGGTAGAGCTAAGTACAATGAAATGACCACTCCAAACAAACTGGATAGTATCAATTTGCTCCCCAGCAACGCACAATCTACAATATTCCAGCTAAGAACAGGGCACACACCTTTAAATGATCACCATAACAAACTAAATCCCACTCACATATCCTCCTTATGAAACTGTGAATCATATCCGCTTTAAATGTCCCATTTTAATCCAGACCCTACTACCACTACAGCCCAACAAAACCAACAGTCTGTATTGGCAGTGCTGAACAACTGAAGAGAACAGCATGCTATTTTTCCTAGGTACAGACTGCAAAAGAGCGAACAGCTCAACAGCAAAAAGAAGGATAGTTTCAAAAGTGGTACCTGTAGGAATTAAACTAATGTGGACCTGGATGGTCATGTCAGATGTTTGCTTGGTACCTACTGCTATTCTATGTTAATGTGATGTTTATTCATCATTTGTTTCAGCACTAAAGCTTCCAATTCCATTTAGGCTTATTATTGAAAACATACACACAAGTCAAATTACTATTTAATAACATTGAGTAAATAATCATAATAAACTAGATGGCGATAGATATTTTATGAAACTAAAAGACTCGTTATACAGTAAAGTTCAAGGATTTTCTTTCTTATCCAATTTAGATTGTAGCAAAAATGTGTTCAAGTCATTCTGTGACTAAACAAAATGTTAGTAATATTTATTCTCCATCCAGTTATATCGGAATGAAAGATAAACCCCAGAGTTTGAATGACGTCTACCTGACACCAGTTGGATTGTCATTAACTCTAGTCTACTGCTTCCTATCAGGTCTAGCTGGAGTCTACACAGAGTATATTCTCAAAAAAGAGCCAATGGTAAGTTATGTAGCAGATTTATAAAGTTTTCATTTCGCTAATGTTTTCTTTTTAAAGTTGTTTAAATGATTGGTTGTTACAGGTTAAAGCTATAGATTTATAATTCAATTCAATGGAACTGTTTATGAAAAAACATACTACTAATTAGAATATTTAATGTGTTTTAGCTTTTTTTCCCCAACTAATGTAAGGGTCAAAGAAGGTGTATTCAACAATTTTCCGCTTCACATTAAGAGTTGGGGGGGGGGGGGGGGGCTGAGTGGTTAAGAGGTTGGCTTCCGAACATAGGGTCCTGGGTCTTGATGAAGACTGGGATTTTGAATGCTGGGATTTTTACGTCACCCTGGAGTCCACCCAACTCTAATGGGTACCTGACTTTAGTTGGGGAAAGTAAAGTTGGTTGGTTGTTGTGCTGTATACGTGACACCCTGCTTGTTAACTTTTGGACAAAGAAACAGATGACCTTAACATCATCTGCCCAATACATCGCAAGGTCTAAAAGGGGGACTATTAGTTGACATGTTGGAATAGATCTTTCAAATGAGAAACTCCTGATGAGAGTATAAAGGAGACAATGGTCATAGATATACAATTGTGTGAATCAAATAAAGCTGAAAATGTGTCCGCTATTAGATATGTGGGACAATCATATGCCAAAGAAAAGCTTAAAGGAAGAATGTGTAAGAATGTGACAGGCGTAAATGTCAAAAAGAAAATTCAAATCAATCACTGGTAGACATTTGTCTGCACTGAATATGGGAAAAATATGTAGAATACGTCTAGGACTGCATAGCCATGAACTACTGCTTGCCTCTTTTATCTGTAGACTCAGACAAGGTTTATAAATATTAAATAATGATTTTATACATTTTCGGTAAAAAAATAGTAATAATTATATGATACTTTGCATTTTATCCTTATTGTAATTTTTTAATTATTTTTTTATTTTTTGTCATTTATTTACAGACATTACTTTCACTTCAAAATTGTTATCTATACATATTTGGAATTCTGTTCAACTTCACTTTCTGGTATACACAAACTGGTAAGAATATGTTTTATGTTGCACTAATAGTATTCACATTAGTGATGATGGCCCCCTGAAAAGAAAGAAAAAAAAAGTGTACTACTTTCTTACATTAAGTTAATAATGAACAGCTTTAGATCATCATGTCTCTGCATGATCCTGTAAATCAGTGAATTTTAATTAGCAATTATATTAAAGATTGCGTCAACTCAACTCTGAATACCAGAGAATTATTCCAATGAATATATATTATTTGTTCCAGCTGAAGATGAAAGTTTGTTCCAAGGTTTTACGCTGTATACATGGCTGGTTCTTCTAACTCAGGTGTGTCCAATCATTATCTCATACTCTTTGTATCTCTATTAGTTTTATGTTAATTATGAGCCTTGTTTCAAACTTGACCTATCAGTAATAGTTTTTGACATGTTTTCTTTCATTATGTTAATTATGAGCCTTGTTTCAAACTTGACCTATCAGTAATAGTTTTTGACATGTTTTCTTTCAGGCAGCTAGTGGACTAATTATGTCTGCTGTTATGAAGTACAGCAGTAATATAGTTAGACTATTTGTCATTACTTCGGCTATCCCAGTGGCAACAATTATTTCCATAGTCTTGTTCAATTTTCAACCTGGTCTAGAATTTTATGCTGTTATTATTCTAGTCGTAGTTTCTATTGTTTTGTATTCACTAAAACTCTAAAAAAGGTTTGTTGTATTATCTTCATTTCTTGTGTGTCATAAAGGTACATTAAGTGCAGACCTACTAGTAAGTTATTTATATAAAAAAATCCATACTTCTTGAAGCTAATAAAAAGCTGAATACAACATACCTACTAGTTTTAAATGGAACAATTCCTCTAAGACATGCCATTAAACAAAATCCAGAAACAATGTGGCATTTCTACATCATTGCATTTACAAGACACATTAAGACATTCTGAAGTGTCTTTGTGAACAATTCAATTCACCACAAAAACATATCACACTTTGACTTAATTCAAAGTAACCATGATATCACACTTTGACTTAATTCAAAGTAACCATGATATCACACTTTGACTTGATTCAAATTAACCATGATATCAGACTTAAATAGTACTGATAATTAATTTTTGTATTCCTGTGAAAACATTATATTATAATACTATTTTAATGTAAAAAAAACAATTCATTACAAAATGGGAAAACTATTTAAAATTCACCTTTTTTTTTTAACCCATCATTTCAGCTTGATGTGGTGAGAACAAAACACAAAACATGTCAAAAATAACAAAAATACTTTTTTAAATACAAATTTATATTAAGTGACATTGTATTAACTATTCATGTAAATAATTTTTAATAGATCTAGACCAACAATATTATCTTTGTTTGATTGGAAATATCTTTACTGTTTTTGCTCAGCGCAATTTTCATGCTTTTAGCATACTCAATACACTATGGTCTAGTCACTTTTTGGGAGGGGGGGGGAGAGAAAATGGTGTCTGAAAGATGGCTTCTATGCCTCCTTTTTAAGTACAATAAAAAAAAAGTCTAAATTCGAACTTAAGGTCTCGAGTTATGGCAGAAAGCCAACATGCTAGCCACTGAGCTATACAAGTAGGTACTTATAAAAATCTTTGGAGGCCTTCAAAAGTGCTAATAAAGAGGCGAAACAAATGGCTAGAAAATGTGCTAACAACTTTTGGAGGGATACCTGCAACAGAATCCAAGACAGTCTCCACTCAGGAAATAGCAAAGCTCTATTTGATGTCATTAAAGCGGCCCTGGGTCCAACAGTGTCTAAGCCTGCCCCCCTTCTATCCAAATCAGGAGAAAAAATTACAGATCAAACCAAGCAGCTAGAACAATGGACAGAACACTACCTCGAAGTCTATGCCACACAGAATACAGTAGACGATGTCGCCTGGCTTCTCTACCAGATCTTCCACTACTAGAATGCCTAGATGAGCTTCCGAGCCTTAGTGATGCAATGAACTGCATAAAAAAATAGAAAATCTCCTGGGAGTTATGGTATCCCAGTGGAAGTAGTGAAAGTCAACGAATCACTACTGCTCCCTGAACTCTATATTCTCCTCTGCCGCTGTTGGGAAACAGGACATGCGTGACGCAACTATAGTCACAATATAAAAGAACAAAGGGGATCGGAGTGACTGCAACAATTACAGGGGTATCTCTCTCCTCAGTATAGTGGGCAAGATCTTTGCTAGAGTGACACTATCCAGGCTGCAAGTGATAGCTTCTAGAGTCTACCCAGAGTCTCAGTGTGGATTCAGGAGTGGTAGATCCACTATAGACATGATATCTTCTCTACGACTACTGCAGGAGAAATTCAGAGAGAGAGACAGACCCCTTTACATCGTTTTTGTTGATCTGACTAAGGCATTTGACATGGTCAGCAGAAGTGGCCTTTTCAAACTCCTGAGGAAAATAGGTTGCCCTCCCAAACTACTGAAGTTCATTGAGTGTTTTCACGAGGAAACTAAATGTACTGTCAAATTCAATGGAGCCCAATCAGCACCTTTTGAGGTTTGCAGTGGTGTCAAGCAGGGATGTGTGCTCGCACCTACTCTGTTTGGCATATTCTTCTCCTGTCTACTGCATTATGCGTACAACGACATAAACAAAGGTGTGTTTCTCCATACAAGATCCTCTGGAAAACTATTTAATGTATCAAGGCTGCGGGCAAAAAACAAGGTTAGAAAGCTACTCGTCAGGGAACTCCTGTATGCTGATGATGCAGCTATTGTGGCTGATTCTGATATTCAGCTACAGTCCCTGGTTGACAAACTATCTGCTGCTTGCCAGAAGTTCGGCTTAAACATCAGTCAAAGCAAGACTAAGATACTTGTCCAAAACACAAATACTGCACCTCAAGTAAGCATTAATGGCCAACCACTAGAAATTGTTGATCACTTTTGTTACCTTGGCTCCATCATATCCAACAACACTCTACTGGATAAAGACATAAACAACAGGATAGCCAAGGCAATGGCCACCATGTCACGGCTGCAGCAAAGAGTGGGACAACATATTGCTGACTAGCAGTACTAAAGCCCTAGTCTACCGGACCTGTGTGTTGAGCACCTTGCTGTACGGAAGTGAAACATGGTCAACCTACTCATGGCAGGAAAAAAAGCTGAATGTTTTCCACCTCCGATGCCTAAGGCGGATCTTTAAAATAAGATGGCAAGATAAGATAACCAATGAGGAAGTGCTACAAAGAGCAGGGTGCCAGGACATTCGCTCTGTTATCAGCAGCAGACGCCTTGGCTGGCTTGGCCACGTTCGTAGAATGCCAGTAGGTCGACTTCCACAGCTAGCTGTCCAATGTGACATACAGTGATAAAGAGGAATGCATCAAGCCAAACTTTGCTAGCTGTCCAATGTGACATACAGTGATAAAGAGGAATGCATCAAGCCAAACTTTGCTAGCTGTCCAATGTGACATACAGTGTGTAACTTATTCATATACATTTTGGTTGTTGTAGTAAATTTTTTTTATTATGTACATTAATAATTTAGTTTCACTTTCTAGCATATGCATGGCAATGTTTTTCTTTTTAGTTTTACAAGTAGGATGATTGTCATAGTTACTTTAGGAGTGACTCAATGCAGAAATATTTTGTTGAGCTTTTGATTCATGAAAAACCCAACTTAATAAAATAAACTAAGTAATTTTAAAAAAGTGTGATATGCATATTTGTTTTTTACCTCCTAGGCTTTGAAATGTTCCACAACTCTAAAGGAAAACTGCACAAAGGTTGTTCTAAACAAATTAAGTGTACTGTGCTAACTGACCTAATGGTCAAACTGTGAATAAACATGCAGAGGTAGATGTAGAACCACTTCCTCAAAGACTTATCAGGCATTTCTGTCTCTTGTGGTCTATACATGTTTGATTTCTTTTTCATAGAGGCACAAAAATATGAGCAGCAGAGACCTTGCTGATCATTGAAATAATGAAGTAAATATTCTAGCATAATGTTAAGAACATATTTTCTTACCCTGAATTTCAGACTGAGAAAATATGAAAACGTGTCACTGTTAAGGATTTTCATCATAAATAGCTACATTTGTCTGTAGCACAACTAGATGAATCCCTAAAAGTCCTCAAACCAAAACAAGCCCCGGGCCCAGACAAAATATCAAATGACATGCTTCTTCACTTGGGTCCTCAAGCCAAAAGAAAACTGCTACAATTATTCAATGCTAGCTGGAAATCTGGCAGAATTCCAAACATCTGGAAAAAAGCCATTATGATCCCTATACTAAAGCACGGCAAGCCAAGAAATAAACTGGATAGCTACCGCCCCATCAGCCTCACTAGCTGTACTTGCAAACTGATGGAAAGAGTGATAAATAGAAGGCTGACATGGATCCTTGAGTCAAATAACCTACTCACTGAAGCCCAGGCTGGCTTTAGAAAAGGCAGATCAACTGAAGATCAAATTGCCTTCATCACACAAGAAATAGAAGACGGCTTTCAAGAAAAGAAACCAACAACAATTGTGTGGGTTGACTTAGAAAAAGCATTTGACAAAGTCTGGGAACAAGGTCTCTTGCTCAAGCTAATCCAGCATCACATATCCCACAGAATGTACAACTGGATAAAGGAATACCTAAATAATAGAAAAGCCTTAGTTTGCATGCAAGGACAAAGAAGCCACACTGTGGGTATAAAAAATGGTGTCCCCCAAGGAGGAGTCCTATCCCCAACACTTTTCCTAATATTCATAAACGATCTAAATCAAAACCTACCCAAAAAAGTTAAGAGCAGCATGTATGCAGATGACCTTGCCTTAATTAGCACAGAAGAATATGTAGGAACATCGAAATTTCGATTACAAGATGCTCTTGATAAACTCAATAATTGGTCCAAAGACTGGGGCATGTCCATTAACACAAAAAAGACAACATATACCATATTCTCACTGTCAACAAAACAACAAACAATAAAATTAACATTAGATAAGGAAGCTTTAGAAAAAAATGACAGCCCTACTTATCTTGGAGTCACCTATGACCCGAGACTAACCTGGAAAAACCAAATAGATAAAACACAGAGTAAAGGCATCCAGAGACTATCCCTCTTGAAAAAATTAGCTGGCACAGATTGGGGAGCTAATCACAACATCCTGAAAAAGACCTATACCAGTTATGTAAGACCTGTACTAGAATATGGGGCTCAGCAGCCCAAACCAACCTAAGAAAAATAGACAAGGTTCAAAATATTGGTCTAAGGATAATGACAGGAGCAATCAAAACAACACCCATAAGAGCTATGGAGGAAACCGCTACCCTGATCTCTCTGGATGAAAGAAGAGAAATAAAAATCCTTTCCCAATTCACTAAATTGGAAACCTTGGAGAGGCACCCACTCAGAACAAAAATCCACAAAACTGGCACAAAAAACCGTCTCAAAAGGACCAATTTCATACAGGAATCTCTAAACCTAAAAAAGAAACACCAACTTGAAAAAATTACTCTGGAATCCTCGATACACTATAATGAATCTCCACCCTGGGACGAAAGCCCTCTTCCTACTATAAGGGACCATATTGAAAACATAAAAAGAAAATCTGATTACAGACCAACAGAGCTCAAGGAAATAGTGAACTGTTTTCTACATACCAATTACCCTAGCAATCAGTGGATCAGAGTTTACACGGATGGCTCATCCCATAAAGCCACCACAAATGGAGGAGCTGGAATACTTATCGAATGGCCAGATGGAGAAAAACTAGAAAAATCCTTTGCAACAGGAGAGCTCTCTGACAGTCACAGAGCAGAAAGGGAAGCACTAGCACTAGCTGCTACCATGCTAGCAAATCATCCAAGTTCCCCTCACAGTCAGATTGTCTTTCTAACAGACGCAAAAACAACCCTCCAAAGCCTGCAAAACTCTGATTCCCCTTATATTAAAAACCTCAGAACAGCACTCACAAAGCTCAACCACAACAGCAAAAAAACTGTTATTCAATGGATACCAGCTCACATACAACTAGCAGGAAATGAGAAGGCTGACACACTCGCCAAGAGTGGGAGAACAAACTCACAAGTAAACTCTGCACTCTATCCAGAAGAAATGAAGAAATTAATTGTAGATAAAATAAATGAGAAATGGACGAGCTCCCATCCAAATCACAAGAAAGATGATGCTTACTATAAGCTATCCCGACAAGACCAACGTCTAATCTTTCGACTCAGGACCGGACACAACAGAATGCGACAACACATGTTCCGGAAGCTCAAAATTGGAACCAGTGAAATCTGCCCATGTGGAGTATCACCAGAAAATGCCGACCACGTCCTCCAAAACTGCCCTCTCTACCAAGAGGCCCGTATAAGACATTGGCCCCAAATCACCCCAATAGAAAGAAAACTATATGGAGAGCTCCCTGATTTAGAAACCACTGCGCAGTTCATCTCATGTATTGGTCTAGTCATATGAACACTCCAACATAACAATGAGAACGATGAAGAAGAAGAAGTCTGTAGCACGTGGCAAGTCAGTGTTGAGACCTTCTATAACAAATGGTCTCGGATTGAGAAAGAATAATTTAGGTTAAAAGGACAAAGGTACAAAGGCTGGTACATATCTTTATTAGACTAATGTCTGTAGCCATACAATAACACTGTTACAAACTATGTTTGTTATTTTAAGGGTACGGCTAACTTTATATTTTCACACTACTATATTATGGTTTTCATGAGATGGTGAAATGTCCAGTGAATGTGTGTAAGGGTAGATGAGATGTGTGATTTAGTTGTGGACTGGACTATGAGAGAGCTAGTTGGTGACTGGCCTCTGAGAAAAGAGAATGCAGATATTTTCAGCCTCGGAGACTTGAGTTTGAGTTAGTCGAGAGTTGTATAGTATATGGATGGGTAAACTTAAAGGAAACATTTTGACGGACCATAAAATAAACAGAGATATTCGGAATCCAAAGCTTTCAACATTAAGCTGATACAATGCAGTTTGTCATAATTTTAAAAAACAAATCATGAACTAGTTGTTCTTCAAATTGTAGTGAGGTGTTTATTGGTCCATCCATTTCTGACACATTTGTCTAAGGCTGCTCATAAATAAATGAACATTCACACATTGCACACATTCTTGGAGCTGGAGATATTCATTTAAGAAAACTCAACAAGCTCTTTGTAGAAGTGTCGAGATGAAACTATTTAGAACTAATTATTTCAGATTAGATTGGAGTTCAATTAATTCCATCAGCGAGTCTGGTTTTACTCAATGACATTACACATTAAAAGGCTTTTTTCAATAACACAAAAATCTTTAAATTGTCTTTCTAATTTCCTGTGAAGCTTTTAAGGTACGGTACTTTCACTTAAGCTCAGTGCTTTTTTTTTTTTGTAAAAAAAAATTAGCTGCCGGTACTCAGTGATGAATTGCCTAACTATTAACTACTACCGGTAATAAATTAATAATAAACGTTAAAATACAAGAAAAGTAATATCTTTCCCACATTGAAAAAGGTACCGGTGCGCACTGTCACAAAAAAAAAAAAAACGCTGACTAAGCTTTCTTCCCAGCAGTCAGTGAATTTAAACTCATGAAACGAGAGGTTATTTTTAGCTGATTTGTAAATAGTAGTTGTTTGAAATCTTGCCCTTGATATCGTCAGTTAATTTTTCCTTGTATCTTAATATTTAATGCGTTCCTGTACTAGACAAGATCTGTAAACACTTTACCATGCCGATTCTTCAAATATTTCGCTGACAAATTTTTATTTTCATGGAAGAAAGTGTTACTTAGTATAGTTCCATGCTTTCGTGTAATCAAGCACGTCATTCAGCTTGTATGCAATCAAGGAGCTAATGTGATTGTGAACTCATGTAAGAAAATAACATTAAGAAAGTTTACCTTTACATTGAGGACTAGGTTTTATATTTAAGGTTTTAAATTAAGACATTTTCACAGAGGATATCTTGATGTATGGCGCAGTGTAGGAAACCAATATTGTTCTCTGGGGAGTTTTGATTGAAAATCCCCCAATAAAAGATATTTTCTTTACCTTATTAGGAGCTGCATCTGTCCTATTCATTTGTAGCCGAGCAAAACATTTGGCCAGACGAATCATTCTTTTCATAGATTTTCGACTATGTTTCATTGTGTCATGGTCATGGATGCATAAATAGTAGTCTTCTGTTTAGAAGTCAAATATTGGAATGACCAGTTTTATTGCAAATGTTGAAATGACAGACACTTGTTTGTAGTTGTAAAACTTCAAGGTTTCAAACTGCATTCAAAACTTTGATGGGCTTTTTAACTATATATAAGCGGTTTGTGAAAAACAGAGTTGAAACAGGCCACAAATCACTTTTCATAATGGCATCATTGTGAAGAAGTAAATTTGGTCATGTACAGCGCCGAAGAAGCCAGAAAGATGCACAGTGCCCATGTTTTTTTCACCGCGCAGACACACTATAGCCATTTGGGGGGGGGAAAGGTGGCTATCCAGTGTGAGCTGAAGAAATACCCACTTCACTACATCTGATATTTAAAGTAGACAATCTTTTTGAAAGAGTAAAATTAAATTTGAACTCTTTTGCTTGTAGCACAAACTAATTTTTATTACCTATTTGGCGACTAGTGATGGGAACTAAACTAACTTTTAAAAGTTAAACTAAAACTAGTTTTCAACTAAAATAAAGTGGATAAACTATTAGTTTATCATGAATTTCAAAAGATAGTTAAACTAAACTAAAGAAAGTTAATTAAACTATAACAAACTTTTCATAACTTTTTTTTCTGGGGGAGGGGGGGGGGACAGGGTAGAACTAGACCTATATAATCATACAACTGTAGGCCTATATATAGGCTATGCCTACGGTACGGTTCGATCTTATTTTTTTGACTTGAATTAAAACCTTTAGAAAATAGTGTTACTCTTTAAAAAAAAAGAGTTATATTAACTTATTATATAACGGAAAATCCTACTTATACCGGTAAAGTTTAAAATCTCATTAAATAACATAGATTTAGAATTTCAAATTTAGATCTAGTATCCAAAGAAAACATTTGACCTGTATAACTATTTTATTGTGTAAAATACTTGCTTGACTAACCATGCCGATGTGCTATTTTCTTGTCTGACCACTAAAAATACTACTAACACTATTGCATAACCGTTAAACGCGCAAGGGGAAAAAAACAGGGTGATCTTGTCATTATGGACTGCACACTCAGTACACTATATAGACCTACACGTGTACGTCTATCTGGCCAGGTTGTTAAAATCAGTCGGACACACTAGCTGTCTATTTACTTTCTGGGTAGGGAGGGTGGGTAACTATTTTAGTGTAATGATATATCTACGAACATGCTTGACTAGTCTCGCCAGTGTGTTATTTTCTTGTCTCATGACCACTCCACGTTAAGCAAACACTATTGCATAACGCTTAATGCAGGGTAGTCTTGGAGTATTATCGACTACACACGTACAGAGTCAATAGGCCTACATGTGGTCATGTGTATGTCTAGCTGACCAGGTTGTTAAAATCAGTTGGGCACAGTCTATTTACTTTATGGTCAGAGAGGGTGTGGATTAAGATTTTTTTCTAGAGTTGGTTACCCTAATGCTTTTAGATCAATAAATAAGGCCTAGCTGTTGATTTAGACTTAGTAAATCTCAATAATAAAAAGTGTGTACTTGATGTTCCTGCAGTTAAAAAAATATTGTTTGCTGCAAATGAATTGATTAAAACCACTAAATATTGACCTAACTTACTAATCAGATTCCCACTAGAAACAGAAATTAAACACCACCATTGGCACCATGTGCTCACAAAAAATTCGGAACAACCTCATTCATAATACCGTATTGCATAGAAGCTTTTGATATCACATGACCAGAATACAGCATGTGCATTTCAACCCTGACCACATGTTAAAAAGTTTTACAAATTTTAATTAAACTTTTTAGTTAGTAACTAAAAAAAAAATTTAAACTACGATTTTAACTAAACTTTTTTTTTCTAGTGAAACAATGGCCTTAACTAATTTTTTTTAGTTAAACTAAAAGTTTCTAACTTTTTAGTTAATCTTTGCCCATCACTATTGGCGACAGTGATCAATATAAGTATTCTTAGCATGTTTAGTTGAGCTATTTATATCAAAGTTTCTCCTAATCTTTCAATATAGAGTATTCTTAGCATGTTTAGTTGAGCTATTTATATCAAAGTTTCTCCTAATCTTTCAATGAATGACTATAGACCTGTTTCACTTACTTCCATGGTGTCTAAATGTTTCTTCTGAATGATCTTTGTAATAAGTTAGACCCTTTACAATTTGCTTACCAAAAGGGTAAAGGTGTAGACGATGCCATCCTAAATATTTTAAATTGTGTCTACAAACATCTGGACTTACCGAACACTTATGTAAGATTGTTCTTTATTGATTTCTCATCAGCTTTTAACATCATACAACTTCATTTACTCATTGAAAAGATGAAAGTGTTGAATATTAGTCCATACATAATACTATGGGCTAATGAATTTTTGACCCAGAGATCTCAGACGGTTAGGGTAAACAATGTTATTTCAAATGAAGGCATAGTTAACACAGGGGCGCCCCAGGGGGCTGTGACATCGCCATTGTGGTTCATTTTGTACACCAATGATTTTCAATCTGATAGTCCTTTTTGCTCCTTCACAAAATTCGCTGATGATGCGGCTCTTCTTGCCCTGCTCTCAGAGAGCTCAGATGTAAATGAGTACGGTATTTCAAAGAAATAGAACACATTGAAAAATACTGTAAAGATAATTTTTTATTATTAAATGTAAAAAAAAACCCCAAAGAAATGATAATCGATTTTCGTAGGGAAAAGAAGGAAAATGATATTGTTTCTGTAGCTGGAGAGACTATTGAAATTGTGCAAACCTTTAAATACCTTGGTACTATCCTAGACAATAAACTAAATTTTACTTCAAATACTGATTATATCAGCAAAAAAGGGCAGCAAAGATTACGATTACTAAGAAAACTGTCCTCGTTTAATGTTAGCGAAAAGGCCTTGGCTATCTTTTATCACGCTCATATCTGCAATATTTTAAGTTTCAATATCACTGCCTGGTATGGCAATCTGAGCATTAAAAATAAAAATAAACTTCATAGAATCCTAAATGCTGCTGGTAAAATCATTGGTAAAAAACAAACCCCATTTGGGCCATTGTTTGATACAAACATCTATAAAAAAGCTAACAAGATCCTCGAAATAAAGAATCACCCTTTGTGTCGGGATTTTGTGATTTTACCATCACAAAAGAGATACAAGACACCGATAGCAAAGACAAACAGACACAAACACTCTTTTGTTCCCCTGGCAATCAAATCATTAAATAAGAACTTTGTCACATGTAAATTATGAGTGAGTCTGGTGTGAATGTACACTTGGGTTTCTTTGTAAGACAAATTTCCATATGGACAATAAAGATTATTATTATTATTATTATTAATATAAGTATTCTTAGCATGCTTAGTTGAGCTATTTATATTAAAATCTCTTCTCATCTTTTCCTTATTGAAATACTCATTTCTTTCAGTGAACTTCTATTAGCCCTTTTCTCTGTTTCTCTACATTATTCCTTGAATCATGGAAACATTCATTTCAAAAGGAAAACTAAGAGGGAGGATATTACTGGGTTTAAAATTGAGATTGAGGAATCCCTGGCAGTTATTTCAACTTCAGTTGTTATGCCTTTAAAAAGGAATCACAATATTAACCTTATAGCTATAACTCTTTCCTTAAGCAGTTTATAATGAATAAATACATAACAGCTTACTAATGAGAAAATAGGTAAATCACAGAAAACTTAGATAAAATTATCATTCCTATCTATCACATGAATAAATAAGGTTACAGAGATAGTTTGTGTGGAAACACAAAATTCAGAATCATCTGCGAAGTGGACAATTCAGGTAAAAAGGCATGAATATAGCAGAAGCTATGTACTGCAAACAATCAACTACAACAATCTTTTAACAATCTTATCTCTGCCAATACAGAAAGAAGAGCCGAGATGTGTGCATGTATAATGAAATTGTTTCCACGATTGTATTGTTAGGCCTACTGATGACATAATACACACTATCTTTTTAAAACTTTTTTAGATTAATTTCTCATTTTAGCTCTGGTGTTTATGTGTAATGTTATGACAGTGCCTTGAACCTACATTTTATTTGTTAACAGCAATCTATAAATTAAATTATTATTATGGCACAGAGATATTAATGTTATTATTATTACATTGTTAATATTCATTCAGTGTGAACCTGGCCTACCTGATATTATTGAATAATTATCTGTAACTATTACATTGATATTTACTTTTGCAGAGTGGCACTATATATTACAATAGTATAATATACCAAAGACATTCTAAATCTAAAAGCATTCTTTCTCTATTAAAACAAAAATAAACACTTTATTTAAATTTATATAAAATATTTTTATAACGTTATTTTATAAAGAACAAAACCATTTGCATTAATGTTTTAAAAATATACCCAAAAAATCTGCTCCCTTATTAATATATAATCCCTGTTGTTTTGTTTACTATTCATGAAGAAGAGTTATAAAAATGGTGTATTGCTTGCATATTTAATTTAAAAATGTTTTACTTTCAGAAAAGATAAAGTAGCAGTTGCATTAGAACATTACAAGATCTTAACTATTAACTTATCTAGATTTTTGTTATCTAAACGGCTGGCCTAACAGATTAACCACACTAAACAAAAAGCAAGCAAAACAGAAGATATGACAAAATCCACAGATACAAATATTTGAATATAAAAATATTGGGTTGTTGATAATTCATTGAAAACTCATTTTTTGAAATCAAAATGTCTCCATAGTGCCAATAAGAATGCTGAATACTGTCTTGGAAAATGTTTGTGTGCCGTACCATCTGTTTTTTTTTCCACATTTTTTTTTTCTGGATAACATTAAATATTTGTCCAAAACATGATTAAAACAATATATGTGACATTTATATGTGGTAACTAGCACTTGTTAATCAATGTAATAAAATAGTAAACATTTTAGTTAACTATATGCACAAGCCCAAAGCCCTAATTAATCCCTAATTTTCCAACTTAGACATCAAAATCTAAAAAATGTAATGGACAGTAAACAGCATCTAATGGTATCAGCAACTCTTCAATAGAGTCACACAGTTCAATGCCATCAAACTGTAATGCTCAGACAAGTACAGGCAAGTCAAAGGATGATAATATACTCAAGATCACATCACACAGACAAGTGCAATGTTCTAGCTCTGAATGTAGAGCAAATAGAAAGAAGTACCGGTACTTGAAAAACTTTTGAGCTCAATTGTAAGAAATATGAAAAGTAAGAATAGAAGATCCTATTTAACAAAATATTTAGAATAGGCAAGTATCTTATATTTAGAATATACAAGTATCTTATACTTATGTAATGAGGAGTAATATAAAAAACACTTCAACAATCAAATTACTTTCAAATTAAAGGATGGAATCATCATTTTCAGCAACTTCTTCAGCGAATCTTTGAGATAACAAATCTGGCCTTTCTTTCCATAAGTTCAATCTGGCAATCAAAGGAAGTCCTAAATCAATGGACTCTATAGTTTTTTTACAGTCTGGCACTTTACAACTGATTGTCACATTGATTTTCATAGGTTTCTAAAAAAAAAAAAGAAATCACATATAAATTCTTACCTTACCCTCACCCTTTGTATCTTCAAGATTACAGACATCACTTCAAAAAAAAAAAAAAAGAAGTTAATTATGTCCTAAGCATTTCATATGTCAATCTAGTAATGCATGTAAATCAGTGACTAAAACCCTGCTAAAATTGGTTTTCCTGGCTGATTCAGGCAACCCATTCCATGTTCTAACAGCACTAAGGAAGACGGAGCACTTGTACAGATTTGTTCTAGCATATGGCCTAAGATATGTTCCTCTATCTTTGTGTCTTGAGTTGTACTTCATTAGGTTTTGTTTTTCTATTTGTAAGTTATGATTTAGTGTTTTATGTATTGTAGCTACTTGACTTTTTATTATTCTGTCCTGTAGTGTCTCTAAATTTAGTGATTTTACTAATGGTGTTATTCTTATAAAATGTGAATATTTGTAATAAATCTCACTGCTCTATTTTGTATTTGTTCTAGTTTCTTTGTTTTCTTGAGTTGAGGGATCCTAAACAGAGAATGCATATTCTAATATTGGCCTAACTTAAGTTAAATAGCAAATTAGTTTTATGTTTTTGTTTGATTTATACAAATTTCTTTTAATAAACCCTAATGTTTTGTTTGATTTTTTAATACTTTCATCAATATAGGGATTCCATGATAACTTTTTTATTTATTATTACATCTAGATTTTTTAAGTTCTTAGTCTGTGTGACTGGTTTACCATGAATAAAATAAGTAGTGTTTGTTTTAGTTTTTTTTTGTTACTCTTAATAACTGACATTTTTCTGAGTGGAAAGACATGCTCCAATTTGATTCCCATATCTGTAATTCATCAAATTTTTTTTTTATAATTTCAGTATCTTGTGTACTTTTATTACTCTATATACTATGCAATCGTCTGCAAATAATCTGACTTTTGTTCCTGAACTAATGCAGTTTGGTAGGTAATTTATGCAAATTAGAAACAGTAGTGAGCCTAAGACTGTTCCTTGAAGTACAATACTATTATTGGTGTTGATTTGGAGCCATTTATTATTAAGTTTGTTCTCTCCCTATGAGGTTTGGGGGGCATGTTCTCTGACAAATGAACCTCGCATACCAAGAGTTGCGATGACATGGAGGCCAATACAAGAAAAGTGCAAACAGGGATGTCCTCGTATAACTTGGCGCCACACCCTTATGGAGGAACTCAGAACAGTTGACACCAGGTGGGAGGAGGCTTCAGACATTGCCAGTGACATATCTTTGTTTAGGCAGCTTGCCGCCCAATGCGCTGAACGGCGCAGGAGGACCTATGTCTAAGTAAGTCTTTCCCTATTTGGAAATCCTGAATCCATTGATGTAATGAACCATTAATGCCAATGTATTTTAATTTTTTAAGTAGGCTATGGTGGTGAACTTTGTCAAATGCTTTAGAAAAGTGTAATAAAATTGATCTATTTGCTTACTATTATCTAATTCCTTTGAAAAATCATCAATTAGTCCAATTAGTTGCGTTTCACATGACCTATATTTCCTTAAGTCATGCTGGTATGGAGTAAGGACATTATATTAATCTAAGTGATTTTTGATGTTGCTACATAGTATGTGTTCTAGTAATTTATATGTGATACTGGTAAGTGATACTGATCTGTAGTTTCCCAGATTAGAATTTTCTCCTTTTTTAAATAGGGGAGAGACATTAGCTTCTTTCCAGTCCTCTGTATCCCAGATGCCAGAATAAGTATTTTGAACACTGGTGCTAGCTTGTGGCTTAGTTCTTTGAGTAATCTAGCTGAAATACCAACAGGATCAGAAGCTTTATTTGGTTTTATGCTAGCTAGTTTTTCTTGTACATCTATATCTCCTGTTTCTGACTTGGTTTAAATTAAGCAAAATGTCTTTGTCTCCTGGGCTAAGAATGTTGATTATTAATCTCTGCACTAAAGAAAAAAAAAAACAAAGACCCAAAAGCAAGCAATACTGCAATGGGAAATGAGATGATGCTGTACATTAGGAGGAGCTCAATTTGATGAAAGATGTGTGCAATGCATATAAGGCTTGCCTTTTGAGTCCAAAGATTAATGAGGAATGCAGTATTTCCCGTGGCCATGCAGCCCCAACTGTGACCTACATATTTTGCCACAACAGAGCAAGCATAATCATTGTTCGCCAGTGGCCGATTAAGATTTTGTTTTTGCTGTCTGCGTGTCCTCGGCGGTGGATTTTCTTTTTGTTTCAAAGGCATACAATGCATACAAGTTCAAAAAAGGGTATGTTTAAGTACTTAATATAAATGCATATGTGTGCGTGTGATTTTTGCATTGAATCAAAACCTTTAGAAAGAAGTCTACTTTCATTTTTTAACTCATTAGCTACTAATGCGACCAAATGCGCCCTTCCCCCCTCAGTACTAATGCGCCCGCCACAGCACACACACAGCGTGACTTGCGTAGCTCTCGTTTTCCTGCGCGACGCGTGGTGTTATTTTGAGCTGGTTGGGTTTTTTTAAAAAGTAGAAATATAGATCGTTTCGTTAAAAAAAAACGGATGTTTTTACATCTTTCACTTCAGTTTCTATAGGTCTTCAAAGTTTGTTGATTTTTTTTTTTTTTAGATTTTCCTTAGCTGCGCAGGCCATTTTCTCAATGACCTTTCAATTTTTAGACCCATTATCGCAAATAATACACTAAATACAGCTAATAATGAACTTGATATTGATCAAGACATTGATCATTAGAATTTAGCGCTACATTTAGACTTAGATCTAGTCCGTTTCAGAGAGAGAGTAAAGTAAACATTAGATCTATCATCTAGCCTAGATCTAGACTATTAAATTCTGGATCTAGCGTCAATGAATCTTCAACTTCTTTGACTGATATTTTGAACAGTTTTTATTTACCACATGAAAACTTTTGATGAAATAGATCTAGTTGGGGGTGGTCACAACGTTGGTTTGGACAATGATTTGATTACTTTTACTTTGTTATGCTAGAAGTAATGAAATCTGAGACACATGCAGAACCACATCAGCATGATGCCATGTTCAGGCAACTAAGGGCCTCACGCGCACCCAGTGAAAGTCAGTAAATACTCAAGACATATACAGATTTTATATATAAGCATAATGTTTATTGTACAGGCCTACTAAATTCCTACTTGTAAACATTACTGGTCTTTGGGTAAATGTTAAAGGTTACCAAAAATTACAGATCTGATGGAGGGGGGTCCACCAGTCTTCAAAAAAATCAGGCACTCGAACAAATTTTTGTCTTTACCTGTTGTTTTTATTGTTTTAATCTTGTAAAACCTATTCAAATTATACATCATTTTAAAGGTCATCCATTTCTCTTTTTTTAGAAGTATTTTTTGATATTGATAGTTGTTGTTTTATGTTTTTAAAATATATTTTGTAAAGTCAGTCTATTGATGTTTTGGAGTTACCTCCCTTTGCTTAGTATTTAGAGAGATGCTGCTTAGGTATGTGCTTAGTAGCTAATGAGTTAATTCTATTGAGTTATTATATTATGGAAAACCTTGCAATAAAATTTCATAAAAGATGAAGATGATGGTAAAAGGAAAAAAAACTAAATTGGTGGAGTGTTAAGAAACTTTGACTTGTGGAAGATCTACATGCTTGACTAACCAGCCGATGTTTATTGTTTTGCCTGATCACTAAACATACAACAAACACCACTGTATAATGGGCAAGAAAAAAAAGTGTGGTCATCTTGTCATCATTGACAAGGCTTTAATGTGTACATCTATTTGACCAAGTTGTTCAAATCAGTCTGAAACACAGACAATTTACAGATTGGGCAGTGGGAGAGTGTGGATGAAAATGTTAAGTTTTTACAGTTGGTTATACTAATGCTCCCAGATCTATATATCTGTAGATCTAGACCTCAATAATAGGCCAAAATAACTAAGACAACTTATCAGTCACTGAATGTATAACTTAGTTACTGAATGTATAACATATTACTTATCAGTCACATACATAACAGACTACCAGTCATACAATTTTATATATGAAAAATAGCTGAGCGTTATGTATGACAACTTTCCTTCAGTAACCTAATTTTATAAATTTCAACTTTTACTTTTCAGTCACAAACAGATATGTCTATAACAAATTTTTGAAGGCTATGCTCCATAACTAGCTATCCTAGAGTTGCTATTGTATGACCTACCTTCAGGCGTTGGATGTTATGTATGACAACAAAATTTTTCTTCAATCTATTGTCAAGTCCTGTTGAAATAGTTCTGACTTTGGCCTTCTCAGCAACATCCTATCCAAATAGTTACAATTATTCCAATTACTAACAAAATGTTTAAAATATAATGTAAATCTATTTCTGTAAATAGAGAATTAAAATAAATAATGATAGCCAGCAGCATGATACAAAACTTGAGACCAATTTGATTATAAGTTATAGCCAGTCATTTAAAGCAACTTCTTTTCAATTAGGTCAAATCTACAAAATAAAAAAAATTAGGTGTTGAAATTTTTATAAACACAGTAGTTTGATTTTAACCTAATTGATACCGGTATTCAAAAGTTTTAAACCCATTTTTTTACATTAAACACCCTTCTATTTTTGATTTAACTTAATTATATCCTCTATAAGATAATTTTTATAACATAATATGCAACTTTTGACAAATCTATTTTTTAAATGAAAATTAGCTTGTTGACCTTATATACCCATCAAAACAATGTAAAAGAGCAGCTGTTGACCAGGAAAAGTGGAGGGATTTGGTTCAGCTAACTGTCACAACACCCCTATGACAAAAGTCAAGGGACAAATGATGAAGGTGATGATGACCCTCTTTTACATATTTACTAAATGTGTTTTGGAACAATAAAACATAAACATATCTTGCATTGAGAAAAATAAGACAGAATAACAATAATGGAATAAATATTCCAAAGAGTAGATCTACCAAAAAAACTGATGAAAGTTGTTTTTAAAAAAATAATTTTCAAAACAAAACTATTTAAAAATTTTATATTCAATGAAGTAAAACTTTTAAAAAAAAATCATTTTCTGACATAACAAACTTTCACTGACATAATACAAAAAATGATTGTTTTTTAAAACAAAAACTAATTGAACAAACAACCACTGACCCAATAAATAATTATCCATTTTTATAAGCAACCAATAACTTAACTAACAAGCATTGATTGAATAAACAGTCAATTTAATATGAACAAACATTGATCTAATAAACTAAAATTGATTGAACAAACAACTGATTTAATAAATAACCACTGATGTAACAAATAATTACAACTATTGTAAAATGTTTAAATTAACTTAACATAACATCCATTGACATAAAGAGACTAAAGATTGCTTTAGTGATTGAAATGTGGTACACACACATAGCCTCTCTTTGAATGAAAACAAAAATAATTCATACAAAACCATGAAAAGAGAAAATGCTTGTCAAGATGGGTTTTACAAGTTTATCTAGGGGTATGATAATTAACTGGGTTCCCCACCTTAACAGGCTAATATATTACTCAAAGAACAACAGCCAACCAAGATGCATAATAACCAAACTGTAAATAAGTTGAACAATAACAATATTTAATACTAAGTACAAATAATTAATATTCAGAATATGTACAAATCATGTATAAACAAGTAAATGTATTATTAATTGCACAAATGAACACACCTCGCGCATGCACACTCAGTTTCGGCCACACTGTGGCTCCAAAAACTACAACACGGAGATGCAATGCTGAAACTAATCATGGGTCAGTCACAGCTCCAAGGGCGAGCTCAAAACCACACACTCCATAGTAACCCAAGCCTAAAACCCTGAAACAAAGAATAACTTAGATCTAGCGATGTCGCTAAATCACAGAACTTTCATTAACGACACCTGTACCGAAATATATATCAACCTGATTTGACACTTATGTACTTACATACCATTAAAACAGGGAAACAATGAAAATTGTAGTGCCTAAAGAATCTAAGGCCAGAACGCCCTCTCCCTTAAAAGAATAGAGGGAATTAAGCATGATGTAAAACAAACACAATAGTCTTGACAACAGATCACACCAAAAGCAAACTAATTCGTATACCTCAAAACACGACTAGACATGTAAAGAAAACTTCATGCCAACATGACAATGGGATGCTACCATAAAAAGATCATTTAGTGACTAAAGCATCCAGTTCTCTCGATCTTATTTTCCCATTTAGTGACTGAAGCATCCAGTTCTCTTGATCTTATTTTACCATTTAGTGGCTGAAGCATCCAGTTCTCTTAATCTTATTTTACCATTTAGTGGCTGAAGCATCCAGTTCTCTTGATCTTATTTTACCATTTAGTGTTGAAGCATCCAGTTCTCTTGATCTTATTTTACCATTTAGTGACTGAAGCATCCAGTTCTCTTGATCTTATTTTACCATTTAGTGACTGAAGCATCCAGTTCTCTTGATCTTATTTTACCATTTAGTGACTGAAGCATCCAGTTCTGTTGATCTTATTTACCATTTAGTGACTGAAGCATCCAGTTTATTATTTTCTCATTCTTTATTGCATTAAGCTCACTGAGTGTAGAAATTCTTGTAGATAAGATAAGACAATTTTATTGATCCAATCCAATGGAAATTCAGTTTGACTACAATTGACAACCTCTCCTTTTATTTTTGTATCAGTCACGTCTTGGCTCAATAGACAGAAGTACTGAAGATAATCTATAACAGTTTCTGTCAAAAGAATGTAGGTTTGTCCAACTTTCTGAGGCATTGTTGAAAAAGTTCATACAAAGGATAATATGAATTAGTTGCTTCATTAGCTTTGATTTAACAATTGACTGAACCATTCATTTAATGAACATCCATAAATATAATATACAATTATTAATGTAACAACAACCCTAAACAAAATGTTTCAATGTGTACTTACAGCTGGTACACCACTAACATATGCGACACAAGACTGTGTTGGTCCAGGATCAAGAATTGATGTATAAATTTTAAGAACATTAGAAAATTCCTGCTGGAAATCAAGCTTCACTTTCACAATGAAATTGTCAAATTTTACATCAAAATAAAAGGAATCTGGTTTCCCTGTAAAAGAAAAAATTCTGTAAGACTAAACAAAATGTTAGCAGATGTTTTGAAAGAACTTAAGTTTGGTCGTATTTATTTTTTGTCTTTAAAAACTATTAGTTTTTAACTCTCAATATTCTGTCCTCTTTTGTAAGGCCTTTTTACCTCCTATGGGTGTGAAGGTATGTGGTAAGCCTCAATGCATCTCCAGTGTTTTTTCTAAATATTCTTTTTCATTACATAAATTAGACAACTGATAAACAACTCTAATGAAAATAATGAGCATCCTTTAAGAGTATTGCTGCCAACACTTTCCATGCTCACAGTATTTCTGCATCTTTTCATTACTCAGTGTAGAAAGTTAGAAACTAACCAAATGAAATTTACTAATGTGTATTACTATTTTTAAATATGATTACTTGGTGTTAAAGAATTCTGTAACTTTTTACAAATTTAAATTGCACTTAGTAATACTTAAGGGCTTACAAATGTATTTTTACTCTTAAGGCATCATGCTGTTCATTTTGTGCATTTTTTCCCTCCTTAATTATTATTTTATTAGTCGACCGGCGGCGGAGCACGCGCCGCTATTTTGCAGGGCCGGCCTTAGGCCACTGCAACCTATGCAACCGCTGTGGACCGCACACTTTCATAGAACCCGCACTTTCACAGGAGCTATAGGAAATCTCCCTAAATTTCAAAATAGATGAAAAGTCCTTAAAATATAAAGAAATATATATATAGACAAAAATTTTGGGGTGTCATTCAATATGGAAAACGCCAATCCTACACGCGATAAATAAAAACGGCATTATGCATTAGCCGTAATTGTGTAATCTGGTGAATGAAGCTTCTCGCGCCTCAAACTAATGAAGAATTACTTGAGATCAACAATTTCCGTAGATAGATTGAAACATTTGGTAATTCTTGCTATTGAGCATGATCTATGTAGGAAATTTTTATCATATACTGTATGATAGCCACTGGCTGTTCCTTTGGATACATAGCTGCATGGGGGTAAAGTAGCTTTTATGACAGAAGAAAGCCATAGTACTAGTAACATTAACAATTTAATTCATGAAATAAACCTAAGCTGGGACTGGTCATACAAAATAATGAAAATTCATTTAAAAAAATCAAAATTTCTTTCTTACTTGACCAGAAAGTAAAATGATTATATTAAACAAGTTTGGGTCCACCTTTCAGTTTTGTATATTTTCTTTTAGAATTATTCCAAACAGCACTGAATATTTCAGCTAGCCCCAAAAAATTATATCCGAAATAGAAAAATAATTGAATTTGATACTTAAATTCTATGACTAACTATTTCAACTAATCAAAACACTTACTTTGAAACATGGAGAACAACTGAAGCCACAACAAAAAAAATATACAGACCTTCATCAACAGATGCCTGAGAAATAGAACAAGATCAAGAGAACTGGATGCTTCAGCCACTAAATGGTAAAATAAGATCAAGAGAACTGGATGCTTCAGTCACTAAATGGTAAAATAAGATCAAGAGAACTGGATGCTTCAGTCACTAAATGGTAAAATAAGATCAAGAGAACTGGATGCTTCAGTCACTAAATGGTAAAATAAGATCAAGAGAACTGGATGCTTCAGTCACTAAATGGTAAAATAAGATCAAGAGAACTGGATGCTTCAGTCACTAAATGGTAAAATAAGATCAAGAGAACTGGATGCTTCAGTCACTAAATGGTAAAATAAGATCAAGAGAACTGGATGCTTCAGCCACTAAATGGTAAAATAAGATCAAGAGAACTGGATGCTTCAGTCACTAAATGGTAAAATAAGATCAAGAGAACTGGATGCTTCAGTCACTAAATGGTAAAATAAGATCAAGAGAACTGGATTATTCAGCCACTAAATGGTAAAATAAGATCAAGAGAACTGGATGCTTCAGCCACTAAATGGTAAAATAAGATCAAGAGAACTGGATGCTTCAGCCACTAAATGGTAAAATAAGATCAAGAGAACTGGATGCTTCAGTCACTAAATGGTAAAATAAGATCAAGAGAACTGGATGCTTCAGTCACTAAATGGTAAAATAAGATCAAGAGAACTGGATGCTTCAGTCACTAAATGGTAAAATAAGATCAAGAGAACTGGATGCTTTAGTCACTAAATGGTAAAATAAGATCAAGAGAACTGGATGCTTCAGTCACTAAATGGTAAAATAAGATCAAGAGAACTGGATGCTTCAGCCACTAAATGGTAAAATAAGATCAAGAGAACTAGATGCTTCAGCCACTTAATGGTAAAATAAGATCAAGAGAACTGGATGCTTCAGCCACTAAATGGTAAAATAAGATCAAGAGAACTGGATGCTTCAGCCACTAAATGGTAAAATAAGATCAAGAGAACTGGATTATTCAGCCACTAAATGGTAAAATAAGATCAAGAGAACTGGATGCTTCAGCCACTAAATGGTAAAATAAGATCAAGAGAACTGGATGCTTCAGCCACTAAATGGTAAAATAAGATCAAGAGAACTGGATGCTTCAGCCACTAAATGGTAAAATAAGATCAAGAGAACTGGATGCTTCAGCCACTAAATGGTAAAATAAGATCAAGAGAACTGGATTATTCAGCCACTAAATGGTAAAATAAGATCAAGAGAACTGGATGCTTCAGCCACTAAATGGTAAAATAAGATCAAGAGAACTGGATGCTTCAGCCACTAAATGGTAAAATAAGATCAAGAGAACTGGATGCTTCAGCCACTAAATGGTAAAATAAGATCAAGAGAACTGGATGCTTCAGCCACTAAATGGTAAAATAAGATCAAGAGAACTGGATTATTCAGCCACTAAATGGTAAAATAAGATCAAGAGAACTGGATTATTCAGCCACTAAATGGTAAAATAAGATCAAGAGAACTGGATGCTTCAGCCATTAATGGTAAAATAAGATCAATAGAACTGGATGCTTCAGTCACTAGAGGGTAAAATAAGATCAAGAGAACTGGTATGACAAAGTAGAAAACACCAAACTGTGGGAGATGAATGGACAGAAAAATATAGAAGTGCAGATCTTAGAGAGGAAGTGGAGATGGATTGGTCACACCCTTAGAAAAGATACCAGCAACAGAGCTAGGCAAGCCTTAGAGTGGAACCCCCAGGGAACAAGACGCAGAGGAAGACTAAAAAGAACATGGCGGCACAGTGTACTTGAAGAAGCAGAGAAGACCGAGAAGAGCTGGAAAACCATAAAAAAACTAGCAAGAGACCGTGGAGAGTGGAGTGTTTTTGTCGAGGCCCTATGTTCCATGAGGAACTCAAAGGAGTGATGATGATGATGAACCTATGCGACCGCAGTGGACCCCGCATTTTCATAGGACCCGCACTAATTCAAGGTGTATAAATTATTAAATTAAACCATTTTATAACTTAAAACAGATTTCCGGCGCCCTCCTGTCGATTTACCAGGAGCTCCTGGAAATCTTCCAAAATTGCAAAATATATGAAGAAGTCCATAAAATATATAGACAAAAGTTGTCATTTTGGGGTGTCACTCAATATGGAAAACACCAATCCAAAGTGCGATAAATAAAAGCGGCATTATGCATAAGGGTAATTGTGTAATCTGGTGAAAGAAGCTTCTCGCGCCTCAAACTAATGAAGAATTACTTGAGGTCAACAATTTTCAAAGATAGATTGAAACATTTGGTAATTCTTGCTATTGAGCGTGATCTATGTAGGAAACAGAATTATTATGATATACTGTATGACTTTGCTACACGCAAGGCTCTTTAAGTAATTCTGTATGTAGTAAAGAATGAATAAAATGCATAGACGAATTTATTTTCTAATACAAACTCTTAATTTTCACTTATTGTCTGCTTCCCTACCCAAACTTGGCCCCGCGAAATCCGTTTTGCATAGGGTCCCACAATGGTTAAGTCCGCCCTGCTATTTAGGGTTTGACAATCCAGCGCACAACCATCGGTATCGACTTGTGAATACCCACTTCTTCTCCCCCACTCTTGTTTTTTCGTGGGGTGACTATCTGCAGAAATAAGAGAGTGATCTTTCCTTTACTTCTTCTTCTTGTCCAAACTGTTGAGGGAAGAGGAGAATTATATATATAGATTTATAACTCTCTTTCTATATATCAAAGTGCCAAATGCAGGCATTCGATAAGCAATACACTGAACAAACTCAACACTATTCAAACTGTTTCCCAAAAGTACAAGAACTTATTTTGAGTTTATTCTTTACTGTTCAAAGATTTTCCAAATAGAATTATGAATAACATTTGAAAGAAATTTCACTCAAGACTTTGACTTACTGTGAGCTAATTCCCAAATGGTTGTCTTATCATGATAAATCTCTGTATTCCCTTTGATGTCAATAGGATCAGTGAAGGAACGTTTGGGTTCTAATAAGTTGGTTCTTACTTCTGGAATCTGCTTATATGCTTGTTTACTACCATTGTTGTTTAACATGGGGTCCTCATTGATTGCTAACAATATTGGAAACAATCAAAGTTACATTAAAAAGAAAAACTCAAAGGTGGCACAAATTAGTATCATTCTAACAATTTATACTCAAATCTTAAGTATATATAAATCCTTTTATATTTTAAAAATCTTTTAAATTTTAAACACTTTTCATGTATTTTTCTTATTCAAAATTGCACAGTCCTTAAGTAGTATAGGAAAAAAACAAGTTTATGATTAGCAAGTAAAGATACATTTTTATTTTAACAACTTTATCAAAAGTAAAACATTCAATTCCTGACAGCTAGTTCTACAAATGTAAGAACATACCTTCACGAAGTTTTCTAAAGACACTTTCAATATCTAGAGGCTGCCCTACAATATTTTTCAAATGCTTGACTAGAATTCCATAATTTTTACTTTCATAAGCAGCTAAACCATGTGACCTTAAATACAAACAAGTGCAGTTAGAATCTCTTCTAGAATTTAAACTTACAGAAAAAAACATTGGTAGGTATTAATATTTCATAGAAGAAATTTGAAATATTTTGTTTACAAGTACAAAATGTACATGATAAATTTAATGTGCACATTAAAACTTTTCCTTGAAATTTCTTAACAGTAATATTTTATTTCTTGTACTAAAATCGGTGCAGTGGCTGAATGGTAAAGCACTTGGCTTCCAAACTGGGGGTCCTGGGTTCCAATTCTGGTGAAGACTGCGATTTTTAATTTCGGGATCTTTGGGCGCCTCTGAGTCTACTTAACTCCTAATAGGTACCTGACATTAGTTGGGGAAAAGTAAAGGCGGTTGGTCGTGGTGCTGACCACATGACACCCTCGTTAACCGCAGGCCACAGAAACAGATGACCTTTACATCATCTGCCCTATAGACCACAAGGTCTGAATACGAACTTTATTTTACTAAAATCACAAGAAAATCACAAAATTATCTTGTACACTTTATTGAAATACATCTGAGGATGCCAAGTGAATTATTTTTTTATAAAAAAAAAAAACTCAAAGAGGAGAATGATCCCACCCAGAAAAGTAACAATGTCATGAAAAACAAGTAAGATACAATTTTTTTTATAGCAATTCCTCCTTCATGAAGCTGTTGACTTTTTGTAAGAGCAATTACTTCAATAACGAATGACTAGACTAGTTAGAGATATAGTTTTATTATTGATATTGTGCATTGGTAAATTGTACATATTTAATACATATGTATAATGTTACAAATTAATTCTAGCAGTCTAGCTAATGATGCTCCTTAAAATCTATTTATTTATTCAACTCTTTAATGAATGTATGTGGGAATATAGTTATAGTTATAATGTTTTTTGTTTGGTGTAATTCACAAATTGTAAGACAAATTTCTTTATGGATAATAATAATAATTATTATTATTATTAAAAATTACCAAATTTAATTTTAAGATGATTATAGTGTCTATTCACCCACACAAATTTTGCAAGCTGATAAGCGGAATAGTAATAAGACAGCTAAACATTACTTACACAACCACGAAACAGAGGCAACAAATTTGTAAAACATTAAATACGTACGTGCCATAACAAACTATAGCATTGCCCTTTTCATATGTTTGTTGACTTAATGGCACTTCTGGTGGTTGCCCGATATAACTATAAGAAAAAATTTTTTAATGATATACAAGCAGTTAAAAAAAGTATAATGTATTAATACAAATTTTGACAGAAACAGATGACCTTTACACAGAGATGCCTACATGCCAAAATGGAAATGTGTATTCCCAGACCTGGAAATGCGTATTTTCCTAAATATCAAGAAATATACCCAGGAAAGACTAAAATTAAATCATTCAAGCACATAACATACATGAAAGACAGCTATCCTAAAGTTAACACAGCATAAAATTATATAAGACATTTTGTACATAAGTATAAATATTTACACTTTAAGTCTTTGTCTTAGACTTTTCTAGACTATGTTAGAATGATAACGTTCTTGTCACTTGGCAATGATCTTATGATCATAATGCCTCTTGTGTACTTCACATTCCATAATAGCGGCAACAGAACATTTAGCTGGATCAGTGACATATAGTTTTATAAAAGTAATTTTGTTTATAGGCAATTTCTTTACAAGGTATCCAGCCACTGGAAATATTTTATATCACACTTCCAGACCTTTTTTGCTGTTAGCAATGAAAGCTTTGGCATCCTCTACAATCACTAATAACAAACATTTTAAATTTTTGATTTTTAGGCAGATAATCCTAATTAGTCATTGAACTTGTTTCTAATATAAAAAAGCTGTGCTATTGAGTCTGCCTTACATGCCCCTGATTTCATTCTTTGAACTTAGGCCTTCATAAGTAATGAAACCTAGTTGGTCGCTAATGACTATAACAGTAGCTACCACTGGTACCACAGAGTCAGAAGATACATTCTGATTCTGCAAGTTATGGTCATGGAGCATCAGTTTGATTCCCTTTATCATGCTAAAAGAGAGATTAAACGCACCCAATGTTTCTTCTATGAAAACCTCTGCCCTTCTCACTTTCATCTTAAAAAAAAAAAATCAAATCCAAATCTAGAATAGATCTAGATCTGTAAGCAGCTTCATTAACAGTTGATTGTTTTTTAATGTGCATATTTTAGATTCCATAATTGATACGAAATTGCTTCTTTTGGGTAGATTTAATTTTAAATCTAGATCTAGTTACAGATATCTAGAGCCTTGAGTTTTTGAGGTACCTCTTCTACTAGAGTGGAATCTAGAGTGACTAGAGTTAGAATGTAGACTAGAATTAGATTTAGATCTATAGTTTATAGAAAAATCTAGATCTATATTTAGATTATCATTACACAATTAGATCTAGATCTCAATTCTAAATCTATATTTACGTACATTCTATTCTATTATAGGTGCTTGACATATCTCTGGTTCTAGATCCAGTCTAGATGAAATAGAACTAATCAATCAATTAATTCCCAATTAGTTTGAAGACTTCATATAAGCTGACACATTGAAAGGAACTCAACTTTATTTAGATCAGTAAGATCTAATCTAGACCTAGTAAATATTTAAATCTTAAATGTTTAAATCTTTGCGAAAAAAAAGCGATACTAGATCTAGAATATCTATCTCGTGGTAGATCTAAATCTAATAGGAATAGTAAATCTCCAGGCATTGACGCACTGATCTATATATGATTAGCAAGAACTACTTGTTTTTTTATAATTTTTTTTTTTTCTGCTTTAGAGGGGGAAATGCATATTTTCAGATGATAAACCGTACTCGCATATTTTCGAGTCTATTTGCATACAAAATACGCAAGATGCATAGGGGCCTACTTGTAGGCAACTCTGCCTTACATCATCTGCCCTATAGACCACAAGGTCTGAAGGGGAACTTTACTTACTTTTTTTACTGACTTATTAATGATAGTGTACACTCTATAAATTGTTTTATTAAATATTTTAATATAAATGCAAATTTTTTTTTTGCCCTTATTGCATTGCAATGAAATAGAATATCATCTCTTCAGTATAACTAAAAAGATAAATATTCACTACGAGACTAGGCACTTCTAACAAAAATTGTATAAAAGCACTAATTCTACTGAAAACAAATTCTTACGGTTTTCTACAAATATCTAAAATCATACAGCAGATCTGTGGATCTCTTTTTAACAAACAATCAAAGATTGAGTTAGCAGCAACACATTCGGGATGTTGATACATGAATGGAGCATCCACTGGAACAAGGAAACACTGATTGGAAACTTCATATCCATGTCCACAAAAATAGAAGACACAGTAAACTCCTTTCCAAACCAACTTGCTGAATTCATCAACAGCTGCCAACAATTCTGATTTTGTTAAATTTAATAAAGATACAACCTGAGAATAATAAAATATATATGTTATAGAGATATCACAGATACATAGATGCAGTGTAGAGATAAAATTATAGTATATCACATTTAATACATAGAAGAAGCATAGAGATCTCACTGTGGTTTCTATGTCTTGAGAGATGATCTATTGTAAGTGTAGAGATAAAGTTATAGAATATTTATGGCCTCCTTCAGTGGTAAAGGGACTATGGATCATCTCATGGAAAGGGATAAATACCACATTTAATACACAGAAAAAGTGTAGAGATAAAGTTATAGAATATATATAAAAATGACATTAAAGACATAAACATGCATAGAAGAAATGTATAGATAAAGAATATATATTCTTAGTAGTTACATGAAGTCAAGATTAACTTAAAGAATACATAGATGTACTGTACTTAAAATGATGAAAAAAGCACAAATAAAAAATGCTTTTAAAAAAAGGGCAGCTACACACAAAAAATGCCCTAAGCAAGAGCGTCTTTACAAATTAAGAACTAGTTCCTCAAAAATCCATGACAATTTAAAAAATAATACAAAGGCACTAATTCCCAACATTTTTCTGTACTGACCACAGTAAATATGGCTAAAAAGAATGTTGACCACTAGTCCTCTCCCCTTTTAATTCAGAACTTTTGAGTGAGGAGGTGGATTAGTTCATTCACTTCTCCTCTTGGCTGATGGTGGACCAAAGCTTGACATACCGGTACTTAAAAGTATCAGTTTAAAATTCGGTTGCAAAATTTCCACCAGTAAAAATTGATATGCATTTGCACACCATGTTAACAGGTTGCAATAACCCAAGTAGCATTCTACCTTATTCAATTATTAATTTAAAGAATAGTGAAAGCATTATAGAAAACATACATACCGGTATTGAAAAATGTTCGTTTTTATTATGGAAAATAGAAACATAATTATAACATTCAACATGAACCTCTTTTGTATAGAATTACACAAACCTTAAAATTCATTGACTGAAAAATGCTTGACAGTGTTTGAACATCATAACCTGGAGCAGACAACAGACGATCACTTCGGTAATCATAGCAACCAATTAAAAGAGCAACTTTATCAGTAGCTGAAAAAAAAAGGTTAGTTTGAAAACAAAAAACAATAACTGGAGTTATTGATAAGTTTAAACTATTATAGGATTATTTATACCTTTACAGATCTAGTTCAACAAACTGACAAAGGTCTAACTATAACATAAGTGGAGAAGGAAATGACAATGACTTTGAAAATATGATAACATAGGGAATTTGTGTTACTCTTCAACACCACTGCAAGACTAACATCTAAAAAAATACAAGTGACCTCAAATTAAACAATATCAAACCATTATCAACTTTGAGGTCATCAGTGGATTTCTTTTATTCTATTGTAAGTGAATCAAATTCTGCTATTGAATAATAGGTTTTTAAAATGGTTTATACATATGTGAATAAAATAAGCTTACTTAATTTCCAAAACAAATGGGTAAACAATGGCTTTATTAAAATATCTAATGTGACAGATAAGCAGTACAAAAACAAAGACAACTTTTCTATACAAGGGCACTAAAACTCTATTTTGTATGTACCCAGAACAACAACAACTTAAAATGTGAATACAAATAATTTATTTCCCTGTCAATGGCTTCAGAGAAAGTGGTTTTAAAATAATCTTTTCTTAATCATAAATTAAAAACAAATGTTTTCATGAACAGACATTGTGAAGCTTTCCTCTGCCAGTCTGTTGGAACAACTGTTCTGTCTGGGAGAGATCCAAAGGCAATGTAAATAATACCAATAGCTCACTATCACACACACTCTCAGGAGTCAAGGTGAGGCCTAGTGCTGAGCACACCATGAAAAGTCTTTCATTTTCTTTCTCTGTACTACAGCAGCTCTGTAGGTGTCTGCCAAGGAACTTTAAAACTATGTAAATGTTGAACTCAGATCCAACTGACTGTTTGGAGGATAACTAAAAGTTTTTTGGCTGTTTTAATTTACAAGTAAAAAAATATTATAAAAAAAAAAAAAATAACAATAAATACCATTGTAAGTAAATTTGTTTGATTGAACACTAGGGTTTGGTTTAGGTTGAACCTTCAGAGCAGCAGCTTGTGTAAATACATATTCATAGGGATAATTAATACATGGATGTAACAGTGAGATTTGACAAAAGTAATTTCCTTCCCATTGCAAGGAATCCATTTCATTAGTTTTGATTCGTAATTCCTCTGTACTAGAGCCTGCAAAGATAAAGAGTTCATAATACTAGAACTTTAGAAATGCTGTTGTATTACATGAAGAGATATTGTTCTTTTAATATTATGATTAAACTACTACAATGGAGATACAAATCAGACTTTCACTAGCTTGTAATTTATAAAGACAGCATATTCATTTTAATTTTAAAATTTACTGAATACGGGTCTACAGCAAATTAAGCAAAAATTAAATAAATAAAATAAAATTATATAAAATCCATCACTAAATGACTAACTCATCAAGAAAAACCTATTTGGTTTAAATTTATCTGACAAATTCCCTATAATGATAATGCCCTATTAGAAACAATGGTTCATTTTTATTTTTCTAATACATTAAAAAGGTAATGACATGACACAATGAGATGTGATGGTTTAAAAAGTTGTCCCTGTTTTACTGGAGGGAAACACTATTTTATGTTCAAGTGTTAGAACATACAGGCTCTAGAGGTGGAAGAATTATTCCATCAAGAAGTTTTTCATCTGAACAGGTTAATTAAAGAATGTAAGGCAAGTGGTGATGAAAGATATTATATACTTAAATAGAAAATGATTTTATTTGTCAAGAGGATCTTGTTACTCCATCGACTGTTCCAGACAAAGCAGAGGTATGACAAAAATGTTTATTCTGAACAGCCAAAACTGATGTATAAAAACAAAGGAAACTAACAGCAGGTGAAGGAGCAATAAAAAACACTCTTATAGCAGAAGAAATTACCTTACCTAACTCAAAAAATATAGAATCAACATTTTGTAAAATTAATACCACCTCAACATCCCTAATAATAGGCAGCATTTACAGACCTCCAAATTCTAGTTTAGAATACATGCAGGAACTATGTAATCAGATTACTACACTTAAAGAGACAAATAAAGCAGTTTTTTGGATTATGGGTGATTTCAACCTACCTGATATAAATTGGAAAACACTAACCATAGATAAACACCAAAACCTTAAGGACATAAATGAGCTTTTCATAGAAACTTTACACAACCTAAGTTTAGATCAAATCATTAAAAAGCCAACTAGATTAAACAACACATTAGATCTCTTCTTAACCAACAGACCTGGATTAGTAGTTGATTATGATATTATCCCTGGTCTATCAGACCATGAGATCATAAAAATACACAGTCAGATAAAAGCAGTAGCCAATACAAAACCCAAAAGAAAAATCTTACTCTGGAATAAATGTAACCTAACACAACTACACCAAGCTGCATTAAACTTTCAACAAACATTCTTATTAGAAAAAGACATTAACCAACCAGCTGATGACCTCTGGAATTTCATTAAAAACCATCTTAAAAGCATTATAGAAAATCATATACCAACTAAATACACATCAAACAAAATAAATAAATGCTGGTTTAATAATAAACTAAAGAAGCTTTGTAAACAGAAGGAAAACCTATATAGAAAATTTAAAGAAACTAATGCAGAAAGAGTTTACAAAAAGTATATAAAAATTAAACACTTAACCCAAAAAGTAAGCAGACAGCTGCAGAGTGAATACATAAACAATGTAATATCTAAAGATAACAACAAAAACCTATGGTCATACATTAAGTCTAAGAAAATGGAAACAACAGGCGTAGCGCCATTAAAAGATGAACATAACATAATACATAATGATAATGAAACTAAAGCAAACATCCTAAACAAATACTTTGCATCAGCATTCTCAGCCCCAGGAGACAAAGACATATTACTGAATTTGAACCAAGTAGACAACATAGAAGATATAGTAGTACAAGAAAATGGAATTCAAAAACTATTAGCCAACACCAAACCAAATAAAGCTTCTGGACCTGATGGTATTCCAGCTAGATTACTCAAAGAACTAAGTAATGAGTTAGCCCCAGTGTTCAAAATACTCTTTCAGGCTTCACTTAACCAGGGCAGAGTACCAAAGGACTGGAAAGAAGCTAATGTCACCCCCCTATTAAAAAAAGGAGAAAAATCTGACCCAGGAAACTACAGACCAGTATCACTTACCAGCATCACATGTAAAATCCTAGAACACATAATATGTAGCAACATCATAAACCACTTAGACAAACAAAATGTCCTCACACCATACCAACATGGCTTTAGGAAATATAGATCATGTGAAACACAACTAATAGGACTAATTGATGATTTTTCAAAAGGTTTAGATAATAGTGAACAAATAGATGCTATCTTACTAGATTTTTCTAAGGCTTTTGACAAAGTTCACCACCATAGTTTGCTTAAAAAATTAAAATATTTCGGCATTAATGGTCCACTGCATCAGTGGATTAAAGACTTTCTGATAGGGAGAGAACAAACTGTAATAATAAATGGCTCTAAATCAACACCGATAACAGTAAACTCAGGTGTACCTCAAGGAACAGTCTTGGGTCCACTACTATTTTTAATTTACATAAATGATTTACCAAATTGCATTAGTTCAGGAACAAAAGTCAGATTATTTGCAGACGATTGCATAATATATAGAACAATAAAAACAACACAAGACACAGATATTTTACAAAGAGAATTAGATGAATTACAGAAATGGGAATCAAATTGGAGCATGTCTTTCCACCCAGAAAAATGTCAGTTGTTAAGAGTAACAAAAAAACTAAAACAAATTAATTCCACTTATCTTATTCATGGCAAACCAGTAACACAGACTAAAAACGCAAAATACCTAGGTGTTATAATAAATGAAAAACTGTCATGGAATCCACATATTGATGAAACTACAAAAAAATCAAACAAAGCATTAGGATTTATTAAAAGAAATTTCTATAAATCAAATAAGAACATAAAACTAAAATGTTATTTAACTTTGGTTAGGCCAATAATAGAATATGCATCCTCCGTCTGGGACCCCTCAACTCAAGAAAACATTAAGAAACTAGAACAGACACAAAATAGAGCAGTGCGATTCATAACAAACGAATATTCACATTTGACTAGAATAACACCTTTAGTAAAATCACTAAATTTAGAAAGCCTTCAGGACAGAAGGCTCAAAAGTAAAGTAGCAATCATACATAAAACACTGAACCATAATCTTCAAATACAAAAACAAAATTTAATAAAATACTCTGAAAGACACAAAGATAAAGGCACATTCCTCGTCCCATATGCTAGGACAAATTTGTACAAATACTCCTTCTTCCCTAGTGCTATTAGAGCATGGAATGGGTTGCCTGAGCTAGCCAGGAAAACCAGTGACTTGGCAGAATTTAAGTCATTGGTTAATATGCATGACTAAATGCATGACGCGTAGGACGTAATCATCTTCTTTTTTGAAGTAACGTCTGTATTATATAAGATAAGATAAGATAAGATGTTTCAATGAAAGAAACAAGATGATGTGTACAAATATTGGAAAAGGAAAAGTGGAAGAATTTGAAGATGCATTACACATTTAGAGTTGGAAATAAAACACATGGAATGGGAGATAAATTCTCTATGCAGATGTAGCTTGAAAGAATTATGAAAGTTATTGTGTGGAAGAATGAAAAGGGCTACTGATTAAATTTAATAACTAACAACTGGCTGCTAATGAGATGAGAGTGTAGAATTATATGTGTGTGTGTGTGTCCCACTGTTCACAGAATAAGGCTTAGGACTTAACAAATACTCATAAAGAGCTTGAACTCATGGACAAAGGAGTGGGAGGGTCAAATGTTTATATATATATGCGTGTGAGATCATTCATTATGGAATATCTATCAATTCTACATTGACCACAATATAATTCAAAATGAAAACAAAATAAATAAGTTAATCAGTGTTGTGACATGGTTACTACACGGCATGTGTGGCCTACCATGACACACGGTCAAATAAGCCCAACATATAGGCCTACATATAAGAAAGACTCAGTTATGAGCCCAACATATACATATAGAAGAGAGAAAGATGAAGAAAAGAGCCCAACATATACCTACAAGGAACAAGAATATCGACATAATCAGCAAAAAGTATGTTTCCAATTGTCACACTACAGAGACTTGCTTCCACAACCGACGCAATAAAGATTGGGACAACAGACAGAGAGATCGAATGTTTGCTGCCAAACACGCTAATAAACTGTAAATTTTAGTCGCAAAAGAATACGTCAACCCACAAGAGTACACAGGAAGAAGACAAGATTGTGTTGGGTAAGTAACTACACATCTGGTAGCACATATCAACTTGCATACACTGTTCATACAGTTCATCAGTGTTTGGCATGAGGCTTTTGTACTAGATAATAAGCCAGACAACATTGGTCTTATTGGCTGCATCAAAGGCTCTAAACCTTACACAGCAGAAGAATTGAACAAGTGGAAAGAAAAATACACACAGAAATGCTCCATGGTTACTACAAGAGCTCAGAAGAAAGCAGAAAAAGTGCTAAATACAAATGATAAGATACAAGTTCCTTATAACAATGAAAATGAAAATACAGAAACAGAAAATAACGATATGATAATTAATAATCAAGTAAACAAAGCGAATGAAATCTCCACAGAAAGTCAAGACCAACTAAAGATTAAAATAGAAAAATTTGTCAGTGAACAGAAAAATGATCCAGATCTAAAAAAACTCATAGATAGTAAAGCTCCACCAAGACGAGGTCTAATCAAGGTAGGTGATGATGGTGCCTATGTGAGAGAAATTCATTTGAAAGCAGGCAAGACACAACAATTGCAAAGAAATATAGAGCAACAATTTTAAAGCTTGCACATGACACCCCCTTTGCTGGACATATGGGAGTAAAGAGAACATTAAATAGAATCTTGAATGAATTTTTTTGGGCTTAAATTACGCAAGAAGTCAAGGCCTATATAAAATCTTGCCATATTTGCCAAATACATGGAGCAAAGGAAACATATATGCAAGCTCCAATAAAAAACAACAGACTTAAGTGAAATGCCATCTGAGAAGATAGGTGTAGATATTATTTGACCCATGCCAGTAATATCCGGTAGAGACCATCACTACATACTGACTGTTGTAGACATGTGCACACGGTTTCCAGAAGCAATACCATTAAAAAGAATTTCTTCTGAAGATGTGGGAGACGCACCAACAGCAATATTTTCAAGACCAGGTTACTCTCGTATAATACTAAGTGCTCAAGGCACTCAGTTCAAATCAAATGAATTCGCATAGTTTTGCAAAACTCTGAATATTAAACAACAATTTGCTGCCAGTTTCCACCCCCCAACAAATGGGATGTGCAAACGCCTGAACTCAACTCTGAAAACAATGCTGAACAAAGTAGCACAGGACAATCCAACAGACTGGGACAAGCTGATCAACCCCATACTGTTCACCTACAGAGAAGTACCACACACAACAATGGGTTTCTCACCATTCGATGGCTCACCTGTTAGAGGACCCATGTCACTATACAGAGACTTTCTAGTTAATAGGAACATAGAACACGACGTACTGACAGGATACGATCTTGTCATCAAAACAAGACAAAATATAATCGAAGCATGTAAAACTGTCCAAATGCAAGCAAATAAAGAAAAACCGGAACTATTGAGAAAGCTAAATCAGGGACGAAAGTTGAGAACACTACAAGTTGGTGATAATGTCATGGTTCTGCTGCCTGACAAAAATAACCAGCTATTTATAAAATGGCAGGGCCTATTCCAAGTGACTAAGGTGATTTCAAAGATTGACTACAGCATAAACATCAGAGGCCAAGATAAAGTATTTCACATCAATATGCTGAAGCAGTACATGCCCAGACCATTTACTCTTTCAATGAAAAAAACACTAAGCAAGATACGCAAGACAGTCGTAGAGTAATGATGATAGAACCAATAGAGGAACCAGATGAATTACCATGTCCAGTTATTGAAAGCTGTGAAACTGTGAAAGATATAGGCACATCACACCTCCAGTATCCAGTTAAGCGCAAGATATTGATAAACTGCTAGCTCAATGGGCGCCAATATTCACAGACCAACCGGGTAGAATGACTGCCATAAAACACACTATCCAACTGACTGATACGAAGCCCACAAAATCCAAACCATATCCAGTTTCCTTACATCATAAAAAGATACTGAAAAAGGAAATTGAAACGCTATTAAAAATGGGAATGGTTGATACATCTACATCTCCATACTCAGCTCCAGCAGTCCTAGTGAAACAAAAAGAAACAACTGGGAATATGCGTCTATGTGTAGACTACCGGAAACTAAACACCATTACAGTGAAAGATACATACCCAATGCCTAACATAGAGAACATCATACCTAAACTTAGAGGTGCAAGATACTTCACTACGATACTCTTGACTTAGCAGATTTTTTTTTGTTGCATTAATTGTAGTCGTAGATGTCAACGTATGAACGGTTATGTGTGAAATACAACGTAATCAATCCCCTTAATTTTAAAGATTTCTTTGATGTAATGTAAAGTACCCGGTATTAACTAATTTAAAAGATTATCGTTACATAGAAAGAAAAAAAAATTATATGCGTGGATTTTTTATACAAGTTGTATAATATAACAAGACACATGAAAAACAGAGACGAAATTCTTCTGATGGAGTAATATTCCATATAATATATGTCTAAAATAGGTGATAAGTCATAAGACTATCTTATAATAAAAGTAGCCATTGTATAACGTCATTTTTTTTTTTTTGTCGATTATTAATATACACCCAAATATACTATCAAAATTTTTCTCTACCCTGGGAGGACTGTTGTGACACGGTTACCATATAGCATGTGTGGCCAACTGTGACACACAGTCAAGAGAGTGTACCTGGCCAGTTAGTGGACTGGAGAACGTGTCACGGGTGTGTTGTCAACAAGGTGAATGAAACATCTAGTGGATTTGCTTGTGTATAAATGTTAGCCTTTTGTACATTATATTACTATTAAACTCTTGCAATGAAAGGCTTAAAGAACTTGTGTCACCACAATCAGATAACTAGTGAAGTGGTTGGAATAAAAATGCCTGACCTCCTAATTCCTTAGGGATGGTTTGTGCAAGTGAAATTTAAACATGTTGTCTACTAATTTTACTTTCATGAACTAACCTTGAACACAAAGTCCATCTTGAAGTTTTTGTTCATCCTTGTACCACTGATATGACAACTGAGCAGAACTCCAGACTTCACATTTAAATACAGCAGTACCACCAGTAAAAACAAAACAAGGTCGTGGATGTTCTTTGATTTCCAAAGGTGCTGAACAAAATGTAAAACGGCATTATCAAATTATACAAAACTATATCATCTGCAAAAACAGACGGAATTCTTCTGATGGAGTAATATTCCATATAATATATGTCTAAAATAGGTGATAAGTCATAAGACTATCAAATAGAAACAATGAACATTTATTGAATACACAAAAACAAAGTTTCTTAATATACCTATGTCTGAAAAAAAAAGAATTGTAGTAATTTTAGGATTCAAACACGAACCATCCATTGCAGCATTGGAAGACTATAAGGGCACATAAATAGAAGCTCAGAGCAGGCCAGGAATAAACATTGACACATAGCAAGAGTCTTAGAGCGCCAGATTGTTTGAAGAGTTGAAAAGGCAGAACAATAACAAAATACGAATCTATAATACAAACGTTAAGTCTGTCTGTCTTTCTATACTGTTCAGAAACTTGGAGAGTCACTAAAACAAATATGGAAAAGCTCCAGGCTTTTGTTAACAGATGTCTACGCCGGATATTAGGAATTAGGTGGCCAGAAAAGATAAAAACTATTGATTTGTGGGAGAGTACTAGACAAAAGCCCATAGCCCAAGACATCACAAAACAAAAATGGAGCTGGATAGGACACACCCTGCGAAAACCAGCTACCAATGTTGCAAGGCAGGCACTTGACTGGAACCCACAAGGAAAGAGGAAAGTGGGCAGACCCAAACAAACCTGGAAGAGGTCAGTCATTAGTGAAGCTGAGGGTACTAGAATGACATGGGAGCAGATGAAGAAAGCTGCTCAGAACCGAGTTCGGTGGAGAGGTGTGGTTGCGGCCCTATGCTCCCCTGGGAGTACACAGGATTAAGTAGTAGTAAGTACATAGCAAGAGTCAGTGAAATGAGCTGAGTGCGAAGGAAACATAATAACAACACTACAAGACATGAGCTTTAGTTTCTTCATCATTTTTATGACTAATTTATTTTGGCATTTTGTAATATTGAATGCCTCATGGATTTAATATGAAACCTTGAAATACTTTTAAACTTTAGCACATGCTTTCAAATTGTTTCATCACATAGGGCAGGGCTAGTGTTGAGAAACTTGTCAAAATATATGTTGACCTTGACATCAATTACAGCAGGACTATGAGCTAGAATCTTCATTTTATCTTTTATATTTCAGACATTACTTCAAATGAGAAGATTATTATGACCTACACCTTTCATGTATCAATCTAAGTCGTGCATGTTAATCAGCAACTTAAACTCTGATAAGTCATTGGTTTTCCTGGCTGATTCAGGCAAGTGATTCCATGCTCTTATGGAACTAGGGAAGAAGGAGCATTTGTACAAATTTATCTTAGCATATGGAATAAGAAATGTGCCTTCATCATTCTGATTATTTGATTAGGTGGGAATACAAAGAAGAAAAGATACTATATTTTGCTAATGAAATGACAACTAAAGATGAACAATAAACGTGATATTTTTATTGATGTCTATTGTTTAAATTATCATTTCATTTGTGTTTCAAAATGCTACATGCAACTAACAATAAATAAGTGTTTAAACTTACGAACTGGTTGAACTGGCTCAACATAAACTTTACAACTTGTTGAGAAAATGTGTTTCAAAATGTCTTCATCATTGTAGGCAGCACACTTATATTCACCTTCATCCTTGATGCTGCAACAGTAAATGGAATGTATGTATTTAAAAACAGAAATTGTGAGAAAACTGGCACACATTAACAGAGCCCATCTGTAACTAGCATTCTGAATAAATTGACCTTAACAAGTCTCTGTCACATTACAGGCATCACCAGAATATTAATCAATCACTTGCGTCAAGCATTCTCCATGTGCTGACTAATCAATCATGACAAGCATTGCCTAGTCACAAGTACTGACTGTACTGAACAATTATTAATATAATGCTAATGTAGTCTCATGTCAACTTGATAAATTAAGACAATAATAATCTTCCTAAAATTGAAAAGTTGACAACAGCATTAAAAATGTGTAGCCTACCAATGTCATTAATATACAGATCCTAGTAATAAAAAAACATATATGTATTAAACCATTATACTTTTAAAAATCTACAGTTTAATAATTAGTCTGAAACACTTAACTAGTTGATGTATAGTAAATAAGGATCACATGACCTGCTCATCCCAAATTTCAATTAAGTGGTTACCGCCATTGTGATAACATGGCAAGGTCATCACAAGTTAGAATACAAGAACTTGATAGCATAGTTACATACCAAGTCATCACAAGTTAGAATACAAGAACTTGATAGCATAGTTACATACCAAGTCATCACAAGTTAGAATACAAGAACTTGATAGCATAGTTACATACCAAGTCATCACAAGTTAGAATACAAGAACTTGATAGCATAGTTACATACCAAGTCATCACAAGTTAGAATACAAGAACTTGATAGCATAGTTACATACCAAGTCATCACAAGTTAGAATACAAGAACTTGATAGCATAGTTACATACCAAGTCATCACAAGTTAGAATACAAGAACTTGATAGCATAGTTACATACCAAGTCATCACAAGTTAGAATACAAGAACTTGATAGCATAGTTACATACCAAGTCATCACAAGTTAGAATACAAAAACTTGATAGCATAGTTACATACCAAGTCATCACAAGGTAGAATACAAGAACTTGATAGCATAGTTACATACCAAGTCATCAGATGATTACGTCCTACGCATCATGCATTTAGTTATGCATATTTACCAATGACCTATACTCCGCCAAGTCACTGGTTTTCCTGGCTAGCTCAGGCAACCCATTCCATGCTCTAATAGCACAAGGGAAGAAGGAGTATTTGTAGAAATTTGTCCTAGCATATGGGATGGAGGAATGTGCCTTTATCTATGTGTCTTTCTGAGTATTTTATTAAATTTTGTTTTTGTATTTGAAGATTATGGTTCAGTGTTTTATGTATAATTGCTAGTTTACTTTAAAGTCTTCTATTCTGAAGACTTTCTAAATTTAGTGATTTTACTAAAGGCGTTACTCTAGTCAAATGTGAATATTCGTGTGTTATGAATCTCACTGCTCTATTTTGTGTTTGTTCCAGTTTCTTAATATTTTCTTGAGTTGAGGGGTCCCAAATGGAGGATGCATATTCTATTATTGGCCTAACCAAGGTTAAATGACATTTTAGATTTATGTTCTTATTTGATTTATAGAAATTTCTTCTAATAAACCATAATGCTTTGTTTGATTTTTTGATAGCTTCATCAATATGGGGATTCCATGACAGCTTTTCATTTATTATAACACCTAGGTATTTTGCATTTTTAGTCTGTGTTACTGGTTTACCATGAATAAGACAAGTGGAACTAATTTGTTTTAGTTTTCTTGTTACTCTTAATAACTGACATTTTTCTGGGTGGAAAGACATGCTCCAATTTGATTCCTATTTCTGTAATTCATCTAATTCTCTTTGTAAAATTTCTGTGTCTGTGTTGTTTTTATTGTTCTATATATTATGCAATCGTCTGCAAATAATCTGACTTTTGTTCCTGAACTAATGCAATTTGGTAAATCATTGGTGTTGACTTAGAGCCATTTATTATTACAGTTTGTTCTCTCGCTATCAGAAAATCTTTAATCCACTGATGCAATGGACCATTTATGCCAAAATATTTTAATTTTTTAAGCTAACTATGGTGGTGAACTTTGTCAAAAGCCTTGGAGAAATCTAGTAAGATAGCATCTATTTGTTCACTATTATCTAAACCTTTTGAAAAATCATCAATTAGTTGTGTTTCACATGATCTATATTTCCTAAAGCCATGTTGGTATGGAGTAAGGGCATTATGTTTGTCTAAGTGGTTTATGATGTTGCTACATATGTGTTCTAGGATTTTACATGTGATGCTTAAGTGATACTGGTCTGTAGTTTCCTGGGTCAGATTTTTCTCTTTTTTTAAATAGGGGGTTGACATTAGCTTCTTTCCACTCCTTTGGTACTCTGCCCTGGTTAAGAGATGCCTGAAAAAGTATTTTGAACACTGGTGCTAGCTCATTGCTTAGTTCTTTGAGTAATCTAGCTGGAATACCATCAGGTCCGGACGCTTTATTCTGTTTGATGTTGGCTAATAGTTTTTGGATTCCCTGTTCTTGTACTACTATATCTCCTATGTTGTCTACTTGGTTCAAATTTAGTGATATGTCTTTGTCTCCTGGGGTTGAGAATGCTGATGCAAAGTATTTGTTTAGGATGTTTGCTTTAGTTTCATTATCATTATGTATTATGTTATCTTCTCTTTTTAATGGCACTATGCCTGTTGTTTCCATTTTCTTAGACTTAATGTATGACCATAGGTTTTTGTTGTTATCTTTAGATATTACATTGTTTATGTATTCACTCTGCAGCTGTCTGCTTACTTTTTGGGTTTGGTTTTAATTTTTATATATGTTTTATAAACTCTTTCTGCCTTAGTTTCTTTAAAGTTTCTATATAGGTTTTCCTACTGTTTACAAAGCTTCTTTTAATCTATTATTAAACCAGCATTTATTTATTTTGTTTGATTTGTATTTATTTGGTATATGATTTTCTATAATGCTTTTAAGATAGTTTTTAATGAAATTCCAGAGGTCATCAACTGGTTGGTTAATGTCTTTTTCTAATAAGAATGTTTGTTGAAAGTTTAATGCAGCTTGGTGTAGTTGTGTTAGGTTACATTTATTCCAGAGTAAGATTTTTCTTTTGGGTTTTGTATTGGCTACTGCTTTTATCTGAGTGTGTATTTTAATGATATCATGGTCTGAGAGACCAGGGATAATATCATAATCTACTACTAATCCAGGTCTGTTGGTTAAGAAGAGATCTAATGTGTTGTTTAATCTAGTTGGTTTTTTAATTATTTGATCTAAACTTAGGTTGAGTAATGTTTCTATGAAAAGCTTATTTATGTCCTTGAGGTTTTGGTGTTTGTCTATGGTTAGTGTTTTTTAATTAATGTCAGGTTGGTTGAAATCACCCATAAAAAAAAAAACTGCATTTTTTTCTTTAAGTGTAGTTAACTGATTACATAGTTCTTTTAAAGTAGAATTTGGTGGTCTATAAATACTGCCTATTATTAGGGATGTTGAGGTGGTGTTGATTTTACAAAATGTTGATTCTAAATTTTTTGAGGTAGGTAAGGTAATTTCTTCAGCTATAAGTGTGTTTTTTTTATTGCTAGGAGAACTCCTCCATCAGACCTGCCTACCAAAAAAAGTCCAAATGCGTAACGCTGATGGTCAAAATGCGTATTTTGGCACCAGAATGCGTAACACTTACGCGATAGACTATTTTGTCATATATATATATATATATATATATATATTATTAGATCTAGATGTCATGATTAGATCTACAATCTAAATCTAGATCAATACGACAATAGAGATGATATCTAGACTAGATCTGGATCTATGTCTATATAATGAATATACTCTACTCTAGATCTGGGCTCAAGAGTGTTACCGATGCCGTGGATCTGCTACAAACGTCGGTCTACTCCAAACTTTCGTAGGCCTACCTTCATCCTTGATCTATTCTATACTAAGTAACTAAGACTAAGAATCTAGTCTAGTCTAGAGCCTAAGTCTAGATTGTAGAGTAATGTAGAGAATCATGACATAACGGGTCATAACGTAATGACTAGCTAGATCTATTCCTGTATAACAAGTTATCTAGATCTAGAATCCAGATCTAGATCTAGACTAGATATCTACAATGTCACTCAATGTGTTTTGAATCGATAGCACTTCGATATTTTTTTCTATACAAATGAATACAGGAATCAGGGATTCAACATAATTAATTTCTATTAATGAACTTACAAAAAAAAAAAAAAAGTCACGTTGGTGTATCAGCTAACTGACAGTACCAACCTGGTACCAACCTGCCACTCCCTCACTCTCGCGTTCTTCATTTCTAGACTAAATCTAATTGCTTTTAAGAACCAATCAACGTATAGATCTGGGCACATTGTGTTCCCCCACCTTTTCTGTTCCCCACGTCCTCCATGATTACCAGCCCTATCTTTTCTAAAAATTTCATAATCACTATTGAAAATTTCTGCGTTATAAATTTCAGGATGTATCCAAGTTTCTGTTCCTGCAATTATGTCTGGTTTCTCACATCCTAATAAAATTTCTAAGTCTGCTGTTTTGTTCCTAATGCTTTGAAAATTTATTACTAAGGTTTTAAGGTATTTTGGTATTACTTCTTTAGTAGGTTTATTTAGTGTAATAAATCTCAGGAAGGCAACTCAAGGAGGACAAGTCTTTATTAACAGGTGTTAGGCACTTCCGCACTGTGTCTTATGCAGAAAAGTCTAACAGAGGTAATGAAATCAAATTAGAGGCGAAAAGCCAACAATATAAGTTAGTTGACACTGATAGCATATGACAAACAAGAAGTTTAATAATGATGAAGGGAACCGTTGAATGTCATCAAGCTAAATCTCTATTACATTTACTGAAGCCATGCTTACTCTATGGCTGCCAAAAGTCTTGTTTTTTAATTCATTGTGTCATTGTCTCTAAGTCAAAACCTTTCCTTTTTATGAAACAAATAACTTTTACCCCCTAATTCCTAATCGTGCCATAACACAGGACATCACAAACACACAATAACAAGGTGTGCCTTAAGCACAGCTTCTTCATAAACCGCTAGACTTGGCTGAACTGTTGTCTCTCTAATGTCAACATTCCTTTTTTTAAGTCAACTCTCTAACAGTGCACAAGCCAAAGCGCACCTTCTGCACTAACTTGGATGAAGATGTGCAAGGCAGGGTTATAACAATAGCATAGTTACAGATCAAATTATCTCAAGTTATTGTAGAGCGGTCATTCCCTTAACATAGCATAATTACAGACCAACTCACCATAAGTTATTGTAAAGCGGTCACTCGCTTAATTAGCAAGTTTGTCACAAGGTATACATTTTTTTCTAGGAATGAACATAAATTTTAATCTTCCATCTTCAGAAATGAGGTAGTTCTGAATCGCTGACCTACTTTATAAAAAGTCACGTGACTGTGGTCTTATACATGGCAATATCTTCCTATGATAAGATGTAGATCTAGATTTAGTGCTAGCCTAGATCTATTAGTCCTACTAAATAATCATAACAATTAGTGAATTATTGTAACATACTTTTTATTACTTAAAGATGTATAGATCTAGACTATTTTCATGTTTAAATTACAATGAAATCAATGAGGTCATGAATGTAAACAACACACCCACGTGACTGAGAAGAGATCCGGAACTACCTCATTGTTATCAACATTTCCTGACTATTAGAACAAACAAAATAAGACTCACTTAAAGTTATATATCCTCAAAACATTTTCTGTGGCCATTTCCAGCTTCATGTTATCTTTGTACCATTGATACTGTGGTGGTGGGAAACCTTTAGCTTCTATTGATATTTCCACTGTCTCTCCTTCTACTGCACTGATCTCACTTAGAGGATTATGAACAATGGTCACAGGAGCTTATTGGAATACAAATGTAGGATAATTTAGAGCATTTCTACTGTATCCTGTATGGAGCTCATTGATGTGTAGAAAATAAAGTGATAATTAACAATAAAAAATGTTTTGTTTATGGTCAGGCATTTAGTTGCCAATTCAGACAATAGTTAGCCAGAACATTAGCTGGAGTTTTAAAATAATGATTGTAAATTGTAAACATTTTGAAAAAAAAAAAATTGTTTTAATCATTTCAAAAGAATCTTTCACAATTTATAATTATTTTAATTTGTAGTGATTTTTAGCGGCCCCCGAAAGGGGAAAAGATGCTATTAGTTTTGTGTGGAATGTCTGTCCGTCCGTCCCATTTAGATCTTGTAAACTAGAAAAGATAGTAAAAATCGACATCATAATAATATTTTAGACCATTCAAAGTTCTGATGCAACGGCTACTGATGTAGAAAACAGGAAGTAGAATAAATAAAGTTGACTTTGAGTTCAGTCAAGTCAGTCAAGTCAAGTGGGATACTTTGGAAAGGGTGGTCAAGTCAAGTGTTATCCTCTGTACGAGGCAGTCTAGTATATTTTGGTCCAGGATGGACAGTAGCGACTTAGAAAAGTCGAGTAGTAATTTCAGTTAGAAAGTAACTTGTGGGCAGTTGTTGCCAGTGGTCCTTTTGAGACATGTATTAGTTAATCTATATTTCTGCTGAGATGCGGAAGTGATTTGTAATCTAGAGAGTTCAACGTATTGGATATATTTGATACCGCTGTTATGTGGACATGATTTGTAATCTAGAGAGTTCAACATATTGGATATATTTGATACCGCTGTTATGTGGATAGGATTGTTTGTTATTTCTTGACTCGTAGCACTAACAAGGAGTGCAGTATTATTATTATGTTGTAAAATAAACTTTATATTTGTCTGCTGAAACGGACTTAAGTCAGTTTGTAGTATGTATTTGTCACATGTCAAGAGTACTCCAGGAAGCAAGAACCCAGCATTTCACGACATTCGCATTCTTCAACATTACACCATTTAACCTTTTACAGTTTATTAAAAGAAATTTCTATAAATCAAATAAGAACATAAATCTAAAATGTTATTTAACCTTGGTTAGGCCAATAATAGAATATGCATCCTCTGTTTGGGACCCCTCAACTCAAGAAAACATTAAGAAACTGGAACAAACACAAAATAGACCAGTGAGATTCATAACAAACAAAAATTCACATTTGACTAGAGTAACACCTTTAGGTAAAATCACTAAATTTAGAAAGCCATCAGGACAGAAGACTCAAAAGTAAAGTAGCAATTATACATAAAACACTGAACCATAATCTTCAAATACAAAAACAAAATTTAATAAAATACTCAGAAAGACACATAGATAAAGGCACATTCCTCATCCCATATGCTAGGACAAATTTCTACAAATACTCCTTCTTCCCTTGTGCTATTAGAGCATGGAATGGGTTGCCTGAGCTAGCCAGGAAAACCAGTGACTTGGCAGAATTTAAGTCATTGGTTAATATGCATGATTGAATGCATGACGCGTAGGATGTAATAATCTTCTTTTTTAAAGTAACGTCTGTATTATATAAGATAAGATTTTACAAGGACAGTGGGATACAATTTAGAGACCAAAAGAAAGCCATAGCCAAAGATGGTGAAAAAATAACTTTTTATGACTAACAGCAAACAATGGTTTTGTCTGGTTGGATGTGGCAAAATATAAAGGTCAGAGCTAGGACTGCATAGCCACATGAAATACTTAATCTTCAGACTTAAAGACTTGACGCTTATATTGTTTATGTACAAAAAAAAAAGCTTATGTTACATAAGTCATTGATGTCAGACTGCTATTATCGAGGTCATTGTTGTTCAATATTGGCAAGGTTATTAGTATGACCAAGAAATCCTGTTGGGAGTCCAAAGAGATACTAAGTAAAGTTCCTCTTTAAGACCATAGGGATCTGCAGGGAAGAAGATATAAAGGTCATCTGTTTCTGTGGCCCACGGTTAAGGAGGGTGTCATGTGGCCATCACATTGACCAACTACCTTTACTTTCTTCAACTAATGTCAGGTACTCATTAGAGCTGAGTGGACTCAGAGGCTCCCAAAGATCCCGAAATTAAAAATCCCATTCTTCACCAAGATTCGAACCAGAGAACTTGGTAGAGAAGCTAAGCACTTTACTGCTCAGTCACCGTGCCTCCAAAGAGATACCAGGGAAAATATGGATGCAAGGAGGGATACAATTAAAGAGTTGATTGGATTCCAGTTATGAGCCCAGAAGACGACCAGATGTTAGCTAAATAAAATAATTATTAAAATTGATGCAAAACTAACTATGACAATATGGTAGACTTCATTAAGATTCAGACATATAAAGTTTTAAAGAAACATTTTAAATGAATATAAATCATACTGTGAACATCAAATAATTCCATGATAACAAAATCATCTGCCCTGATAGCACATTGTACAAACTCTTGTATCGTCATACCCAGACTGCGAAGTTTAGTTAAAAGAGCTGTAGTTGGACTCTCCCTGCGCTCAAAATCTTCCGTACTACTCCTGATTTGAGAAATAGAAAAAAACGTTCCACCAATTAAGATTTCTCTAATAGTCTACAAAATGTGCTTACCAGACAATCAATTTTTACAGACAAAAAAAAAATATGTAGCTATCAATAAATATTTTTGTCTATAGTATAATTAACTAAAAATGTACAATTCTAAAGTAAAATAAAACAAAAATGCCTATTGATTTGTTCCCTAGCTTTATATTGTTTATTTTTGCCGGAACAACCCCTTTTCTTTTTTTGAATTGTAATAAATAGGCCATATTTTAACGATCAACCTTACATGCTTTTTTATTTAGTGAATTAGGGTATCTGTTACAATGAAATTTTACATCCCTCTACCTCTTACCTTCTCTTTCTCTTTTTTTTTGCTCTCTAGAACCTCCATTTTTTTTTTTAAATCTGCGCATTGTTATTTCTCTTACATAGACTTTTATCTTGATTTGGAAAGACCTGCTTTATAATGCACCCCCTACACATACACACATTCATATTTTGAGCCTCTTTATCCTAGCAGCACTTTCCCTTACCCGCTTCCTTCCTTCCTCTTAGCCAAAAACAAAAAGTTACTCCTTCGCACACTCTATGACTTTCTTTGGCTTCTAAATTCAATCTATATTATTTTGACTTTGAACCTTTTTAGTTAGTTTTACTTTTTTTTCTTTTTGCAACCTTTTTTTTTTTTTTGCCACCTTTAATCGTAGTGCAAGCAATGTACTGTATTAGACACCACATACATTTCTTCATACCATCAGTTTCAAGCAGAGAGAAAAAAATGCATTTTCCAAAGGACCCAACTGAATGCCACATTTCCGTTTACCTTTCAACATTTATTCTGTTTTTTTTTTCTCTAAATAATAAGAAACATCAATTTGGTTTTATTTAATAGATCTAGAGTTATCTTTTTAATGCTTTAAGGTTTGGTTGTTTTTTTTTAAAGTGTTTCAAAGTATCATTAATTGCTCTCTCTCTCAAAAAAAAAAAAAAGACTCTGGATGTATCTTATTAGGATTGGTTATGTTTTTTTATTGAGACTGCATCTAAAAGGAAGTAGAAATGACACAAGGCATATTAAAAATAAGTAAAAGGGAAAAAAAAATTTCTTTAAAAATAGGGAATCTGTGATATTTTCTAAATGCTTTATATGTAGCCTGCTTCCTTTTGGGGAAATACCAAAAATAAAATACAAAGATTTGAAAGAAAACATGCATTTTTTCACGAATAGCGGTCATCAAGTTGCAAATATGTCAAATCCGGTTCTTAGTGAGAACCTAGGACCTGTGTACAAAATTTCATGCAGATTCGTGAGACAGTTTAAAATCTTTAAATCAATTAATGGGTCAGTCAGTGATATTAGGGTTAGGGAAGTAATTAAAAAATAGGAACTGAAAATTAATATGAAAATTGAAAGTATAGCGTCTTGTTAGTCAGTTCTATTACAGCAGTGAAAAGTATTTTGGAGTGTTTTCTTGTAGCGTTTTCGTGATGAATTAAATTATTAAATATTCTTTCAATTGTATTCAACTCATTTCTTTTTGCATTGTGTTCTATTTGATTACTTAATGTCTGCTCATAGTTGTGATATTTTTTAACTACAAATATCACAGGTAATCTGTTGAGTAGGGATTCACAACAGCCATGTGCTGGAACTCAGCTAAAATTGCTTAAGGTCATCAATAGCCAAAGTTATTTAGTCTTCCGAGGGCAGACTGAATAAACAATAAGATACATTCATAATGAAGAGTGTGTTATGCACCTAGTCAGTTAGAAGTGCTATTTTGCATTAACCAGTAAGGATTTATAACTCATGCAGTACATGCATATTTATCTAATACAAGTTGTATATTATATTCATACATTTGTAAGTAAGCTGTCTGAATGTGTTTCAAACATTATTCTACATTCATTATTCTACTTGAGCATAGTTAACCATTCTAACAGGAAAATAACACCTATAAGAAAAACAAACTCAATGTCACTCAAAACTATACAAAGATACTGAGCTAGCTTCAAGTTAGATTTGTACAACATATCTAGTAACCTCAACATTATTATAGTCAACACTCTACACCAGTGATTCCCAAAGTGGTCTATATAGACCCCCAGGGGTCTACGAAGACTGCCAAGGGGTCTACAAATGTTAAAAAGGGAATAGGGGGTCTATGAAATGTGCACGGGGGTCTACGATAAAGAATCTCAATTCAGCACGTCGTGACTTTAATTTTGACAATTGGAATTTTATCATACACACATTTATGAATTAGTACGTTAGGAAATCCTAAAAAATTTTATCCTGCTGATTGAATGAAAAATTGTTTTATTTAATTTAATAACAATATTTAAGTAATGTAGTTTTGTCTAGTTATAACTTTAGCAAAAAAGAAATGTAGAATGTACAGCGTTAAGTATTTGAAATTGAACTTCATTACTTCCTTGTCAAACTAGCAAGTGTTAATGTGCCATTTTTTTATGATGCTATGAAACCAATTAAGCTGGAGGATAATTTGAGATGATGCCACCCTGATAAAAAGATAAAGGTTTGCAAAACTTACACTCAAAGATAAAGTTCAGAATACACCCACAAAATCTCTCTTTGACCTGACATAGAGAAGATGATGATTAGTGAGCGTTTTATTATATCTCTTTACTTATAGTAAAATACTGAAAACCTCACATGATAGGCAAACTACTGATTTTACCAGCGGTTAAAGAAATTGTAAAAACTCTTACACAAACTTAACTTATATCATTAAAAGAATTTCATGTTTTGGTTTTCAAGCCAGTGTATTGTTTTTGGGCTTCTTGATGAAGAATGCAATTTTGAAGACGTGGTAGGCATTCTCTGGTGACACTCCAAAAGGGCAAATTTCAATGGTCCCAATTTTGAGCTTCCGGAACATATGTTTTCTCATTATGATGTGTGCGGTTCTGATGTGAAAAATTATAGGTGGACCTATCGGGATAGTTTATAATAGATGTCATCTTTTTTGTATATCGAATGAGAGTTTGTCAATTTCTCGTTTTTACAATTCATTATTAGTTTCTTCATTTCTTCCTGATAGAGTGCTATGTTCAAGTGTGTATTTGTTTTCTTACATTTGGCAAGTGTGTCAGCCTTCTATTTCAACATTGGAGAACAGTGTTCTTGCTGTTGTTGAGCTTTACAAAGTCACACAATATGTTTTTTTTTACAAAATCTTTTGGATGTTCCTTCAGATTATGTGGATAATTACATCCTAGCCCAAACCTCCTGACGGGAAATGCAAGCAGGCAAGGTGACCACCAAACGTCAGTCCAGTTATCATGAGTTGTTTTGTTTAGGAGGCATCATAGTTTGTCAAGCTTTAAAGGACTATTTTTATATTGGTCACGAAAAAATTTAACTGTTTGGCGAACTTAGCTGATTCGCTAGCATGGTAGCTGTTAGCTCCAGTGCTCATATTTCTTCTCTGTGGTTGTCATAGAGCTCATTAGTTACAATGAACTTTATTTTTAAATTATTTTTTCTCCATTGGGCCATTCAATGAGTATTCCAGCTTCTCCTTTTGTGGTGGCTTTCTGAGAACCATCCATGCAAACTCTGACCCATTGGTTGTTAGGGCAATGGATTTGTAGAAGAGTTTACTAAATTATTGAGCTCTGTTGGAATATAGTCAAATATTTCTTTCTTCTTATGTAAATCTTTGCAAACGACATATTTCTGCAAACAACATATTTCTCTATACAGCAGGCTGGTAATGATGTATTTTTTTATTCAAATTATTATGGCAAAAGAAATCCAAGAAAAACTGCACATTAATATTTAATGTTTTGAAGAACTACTTCATAAAACAACAAATCCCAATATATGAAAAATAATCTCTGTATCAATGGATGGTGAGCTTGCAAACCTTTAAAAACAAAATGTTTCCGATGTGTTTAGTGATTGTATGCTATATATGTATTAATTGTTATATAATGGGTTTAAATTTGAATTTTGTTAAAAAATTAATTCAACTTAAAATGTAGTTTTAAATTACTTTTTCACTCCTCCTGTCAGTGGTTAGAAATTATTCAAACAGAATGTGTAATTTGAAATAGATGAATTTTCAGAAATTCAATATAACTTAAGCAGGGGTCTACGGAAAATCAGAAAACATGACAGGGTTTACGAGACTAAAAAGTTTGGGAACCACTGAAAACAGTAAAGGTTTTGGCACTACATACTTCTTCTATAAATCCTAAGCACCTTATAAAGGCACATATATCAATGCTATGTAAAACTTACTGCCTTAAATAGCAAGGTGACTATGGCTCATCTAGTGAAGCATTTCTTATTAAGGTTCAAAGCCCTATTTTGGGGAGGCCTTACCAACATACTTCCCAAGTGAAAGTACAACCTAACTGTGTGTTCAAGACTGGCTCTTAAGATTATGGCATTACTCACAAGACATATCTTCCATTGAGATTAGCAACAATGGCCCTCCATCCTTGATTATGTGAATAACTAACATCAAGGTAATCACGAAGTCTGAGAAATAAATCTGTTGGTAAATCTGATAATGTTTTGTTCCAAAGTGAAGCCATATCCATTTTGTTTTTCTTTTACTATTCCTCAATCCTGAAATCAAAAAAAAAATTTTTCTAATCTTATAAATGTACAGATGTTTCTAAAAATAGATGACTACATGTGAGACAAAAACATGTGTACATCTAATCATTCACTCCAGAATGTTAGTGTTTTCATGCAAAAACATTAACAATCATACCATATGGGCATGATCCAGATGTGGCTAAAACAGTAAAGAATAATATGACTAATTAAAAACTACCTAATTACATGAAATTTTAAATTAAAAAAATAAAATATCAATACTGTTGGATAAAGTAAACATTAACAAGTAATCTTTCTCTTTACATTCTATATTTGACTACATTTATGTGTGTATTTTATACACACATCAATATCTGGTGTCATTAAAATAGTTGCATGTTTTTTTCTGTAGCTTTATTTTGATTTTGCCCCTTCATATAGCCATTCGTTTCCTAACCATGGCCACTGCTTCACATATATTTCGTGGGGTCAACAGGTCTTTCGAGATTCCTGCATCAGGTAACTGTTTATTTCTATCAGTCACATATTTCTGGAAAAATATCATCGACGAAACTGTTGCTCTCGAACTTTGCAAGATGGCTGTAAGCTTTGTTTTCGAACATTGGGATAACTATGGCAACGCCCTGTCAGTTGTTCTTACTCACAAAAGCTCAGTCATACACTCTACTCGACAATACACTGCCTACATGAATACTTTATGGTGGCGAGGCTGAAATTGTGGTGATGTCTCAAACACTTCCAATACTATCAGTATTCAGATAACGTCCGCATGACCCTTCTCGAGTTTACAATCTGGGTCAACGTCTCTCCATATCCCTGCTGTTTAGTGGTTCCATTCACCACAACGTACTAGAGTCCTAAGAGTGTTAAACTATCGCAGTTGCTACCTCACAAACTGTGTTTATTCCCTGGATATTCCTGACTCCATCATATTCAAATTTGCCATTTACCTTTACGCGCAGAAAATTCGTTAGATAAACCCCAAGGCCAAAGGTTCAAAAAGATATGATTGTATCTTCCAAAACCTGTTTTCAGTCATGGACTATTGTATGTTGCTCTCTCCAGAGTTCCTTCTTTTCATTCACTCACAGTTGTTTGCCCAAACCCACCCCATTTGACCAGCTGTGTCTTTCAGTAAGTGTTCACCTGTCACTAAATAGCGGCGTATGCTACGCCGTGGGTCAACTAGTTCTTAAATATTTTTTATCATTGGAAATCCGAAGAATGACCGCTCTGCTGAACAATCAGTGGCTGACAAAGTAAGAAATAACATGCATGTGCAAGACAATGCTTGGAAAACATGATGATAAAATGTAGCTGTCTATGGTTAAAAAAAAGCTAAATATTGTACTGAGACTTAATATGTCTTTATGGTATGGCAAAATCATTTGGGTCTGATAAGACTAGAAAAATGGTGGCATGATATAACTCTTTGTCGTTTGCACTCCTAAGCATTAATGGCTCAAACATGTTGACAAAAATTTACACCTATGAAACCTGTCAAGTAATTATGAAACAATTACATTTTAACTTTCCCCAATTCATGTAAAGCTAAAACAGGATCAACACCTCAGCAGCCTTATTTTTTACATTCTTAAAGTCATTTCTCAAACCACTTGTAAACTTAAATATAAACTTCATTCTTTATCTTCTGCACTTAACTTTCTGCTCTATATAGATCTTGCTTCTCATTTTCCAACGTTTTTGACACAACGTTGATTGCTTACAATTTTGTAGTCAACAATAAGCAGAACAATAGTAATGAATGTTTCTAATTTCCAACTAAATGCTGCAAATTGTAGTTTCCTTTGAGGAGCAAGAAGTAATTTGAGTTAACAGTATTAGTACATTTTGAATTTTACGAAGTGCAATTTTTTTTTCACTTTGGTGTCATCTCCAAGGGCAAGGGCTCTAATGTAAATGTGGGCCCCAACTGATATGAGTCATGAACCTACGCAATAAACCACTTCACGCCATAGATGCTACGCCGCTCTATAGATCTAGTAGATGAATCTAATATATATATATATATCTCTACTCTATAGTATATATCTAAAATTCTCACTTCAGTTTCTATCTTAATCATCAGAGTCAACGTCTGATAACTGATACATTTATTATAGATCTATAATCTAGATTCTAGATCTAGAGACTCTAGAATATTCTAGAATCTAGATTTATTATATATATAGTTTATATACTAATAAAGGCCTAGATCTATATAATATATATATATTATATATATATATATATAATATTTAGTTATACTAAATTTAGTATATAGAGCCTAGAGCGCTCGCCTCTATAGAGTCTATTGTCTCTATTTAGGTTTTACTAGTCTAGATCATCTACTAGACAGTATAGATTCTACTCGAGACTCACTCTAGGCCCTATAGCATATAGTGACTATACGTCCATAGTGTCTAGATCTATATTTAGTCTATAATTATAAGTCTATAACTATAGTTAAATAGTTATAAAAGTATATATATTATAATTATATAGATCATCATCTAGTAATTTAATATTTATATAGTATATAGACTTTTTAATCTTTTATAGACTTATATTTTATAACTAGATATCTAGTTATAACTTATTATACTTATCTTATCCGTGTTTTATACTTTGTAGTTAGTCTTTTACTCTTTATATTACATAAAAATATAATATATATATATTATATAATATTCTAGAGGTTATAGATCTAGATCTAGTAATCTAGTCTATATATAGATTAGTTTGTTTATCTAATTACATTTTTAGATATATTTCCATACCCAGAAATTTCTTTTTAAAATACCCAGATATTTATCAGTACACTAAACCAGGGATCAGCAACCTTTTGAGTCGGAAGAGCCAAAAATTAGAATTTACAAAATTTTTAAGTTTTTAAAGAGCCACAACATTTTTTCTTGCCAACAATAAAAAGTACTCACAAACTCTTTTTAAACTTTTTATTCCTACAAATATAGTGTTTTCCACTACAAATTAGATAATATATGTGGCCACTAGCGGATCCAGAACTTTGGAGTGGGGGGGGGGGGGGGGCGATTTTTTTCCAAACCCTAACGCCGAGTAAACCCTAACCCTATTCATAAACGTGCGTACAGCATATATATATATGAGAAAAAAAATAGAGCAGTGTTTCTCATCATGTTGAGGCCTTTCTCTTGCAAGCTTGGGGGTCTGGGGGACATCTGTAAGATTCCCTCGGTGGGGTTCGGGGCAAAGCCCCAACGCAAAAAGCGTTTTCTTGCATTTTTCACTGCAGAAACCCATCCTTCTGACATCTATGGCTCATAATTTATCAGTGGGGTTCGGGGCGAAGCAAAAAGCATTTTCTTGCATTCTTCACTGCAGAAGTGCATCCATCTGACATCTAAGCCTACAGCTCATTATTTATCAGTGGGGTTCGGGGCGAAGTAAAAAGCATTTTCTTGCATTCTTCACTACAGAAACGCATCCTTCTGACATCTACAGCTCATTATTTATCAGTGGGGTTCGGGGCGAAGCCCCGACGCCAAAAGCGTTTTCTTTCATTCTTCACTGAAGAAACGCATTCTCCTGACATTTATAGCTCATTATTTATCAGTGGAGTTCGGGGCGAAGCCCCAACGCAAAAAGCATTTTCTTGCATTCTTCACTGCATAAACACATTCTCCCTACATCTACAGCTCATTATTTATCAGTGGGGTTCGGGGCGAAGCAAAAAGCATTTTCTTGCATTCTTCACTGAAGAAACGCATCCTTCTGACATCTGCAGCTCATTATTTATTAGTGGGGTTCGGGGCAAAGCCCGACGCAAAAAGCGTTTTCTTGCATTCTTCACTGAAGAAACGCATTCTCCTAACATTTATAGCTCATTATTCATCAGTGGGGTTCGGGTCGAAGCCCAATCACGAAAAGCGTTTTCTTGCATTCTTCACTGAAGAAACGCATTCTCCTGACCTAAAGCTCATTATTCATCCTATTATAAAGGACCTTTTGAATAATGTTGAAAAATATTCTAATATAAATTTTTACGCCCTTAATACATTGCAAATAAAACCGATTTGTTCCTTGAAAAGATAAGATACCACACATCTTTAGATTAAGGCTTTGAGGATCGCCGCTGAAAAAAAATTATTCGATAAATAATATTCAATAAAATACAAGCATAAATTGTAAGTTATAGTCCAAAACTTATTTAACTAGAAAAATATCAGATTGAGTAAAGGTTGGAAAAAGGCTACTAGGAAAAAAAAATATTTGGGTTTAGATCTCAATCGTGACTCTTATACTGAAAAATTTTGTTTGAATTAAAACTTTTTCAAAGCAAAGTCTTTCTTAAAATAATTAAAATTAATTAATTAAAATAATTCATGTGAAATTACATAAACTCTGTCTGGAAAGGGGAGGGGGGGATAGAGTGAAAATGATTAATCCTCACTCCTTTTTATAACTTCTTCCAATGATTGCATTTGGCATTAAAGAATAGGGTTGGGGCGATTCGGTATAAGAATTTTATAGCATGTATAAATTATATTAGTGACAGATTTTTTTTTATTTTGTAATTTCTTAACTATAATACAAAAAGAAAAAGTATTGGTTTGTCCCATGTGGGGAAGGTGATTGCATGTATCGCCCCTCCCACCTGGTACAACCTTTTTTCATTTTATATTTAAGCCTACTAATGATAAAATTTGAGATTAGAGTGTGGTGCGACATAATATACAATGGGTTCACGTAGTTTATATTATATAGGCCTACATATTCAACTAATTTTGTTCACATACAATGATTTCTCCATAAAAATAGGACCGCCCCCCCCCCACTCAGAGGGCTAGAGTGGGGAGGGCAGTACATGCAATCGCCCCCCCCCCACACCGAATCGGTAAAAATACCTGAAGGAGAGCGACATAATATAAAATTTATATATTAATTCAACTAATTTTGTTCACAAACTATGATTTCTCCGAAAAGTAGGACCGCCCCCCCACTCAAAGGTTTTAGATGGGAAGGGCAGTAGAGGCATTCGATCCCCACCCCATCGGCCAAGAGGGGAACAACATAATATAATGATCGGTTAAAAAACCAATAACAAGTTTTAATCTTATAGATATTCAATTGATTCTGTTAGCAAGCAGTGATTTCTACATATAAATTGGACCGCCCCCCCCCCACTCGAAAGTTTAGGGGGGGCGGAATTGATGTCATCGCCCCCTCTCGACCCCACCATGTCGACCAACATACTAGGGGGGGGGGCGAAATAATCTAAAAATAGGTTTAAATATAAATAATTAGTATATATTATTAAAATAAGTAATAAATTCGTATACAAATTGTGTGAATTCTATACTAAAATTCGTCCACCCCCCCCCCTGGATCCGCCAGTGTATGTGGCGTTATAAGATAATTATTTTTAATTCGGTAACAACTTAAGCAGTTTAACATCTACTTACAACACTAACTTGTACTTCAATAACAAACAATTGAACAAACAAATTCAATTGGAGCGATGGCTTTGCGAGGTCTTAGAAAGTTTGGATAGATTAGGCTCATAACTTGTTGTTCTTAGTTTCAAACACGACTCTAAATTTTCATTTGTTGAGTTGGCTTCTTACTTTACTTTTAATTATATTTAATATCAGGTGACCGAGCCTCGCTCGGATGAATAATTTGTTAAGGAAGGATATATACCCGAAGTCATTTTGGGAATATTTTTGTAAATTACGAAAATGAACGATCGGGTAAAAACTATCAATCCGAAGAGTTGCTTTTTCGTTCTGTCAGTTTTCAATGTAATTGTACATGGCGATTAGAATAGAAAGTCGCCCCCCCCCCCCCAAACAGTATAATAGGCCTATAGAAAACCACATCTCACGTCTTAACGTTTTACATTGCTTCTTTCGCGTAAGACTATTGGGCTATTGTTGTAATTACGAAAATAAACGATCAGATAAAGACTACTAATCTGAAGAAGAGTTGCTTTAGTGTTCTGTTAGTTCTAAATGTAATTGTACATGGCGATTAAATTTAAAGTCTCTTAAGTCCTCCTACAGTCTAGACAAACCACAGCTCACGTCCGTCTTATAGTTTTACAATCCATCTTTTGCGTAAAACTATTGTAGGCCTACTATTATTGGCTTGGAAGAAAGTCTTTGCAGTGTTACTTCTCAGATGGTTACGTTCAGACATTTAATTATGGAATTAGTATATATTCATTATGGCTTTAGTACGAAACATCAAGTGACGCAAATCTCTACGTTATAGGGTAAAGCAGGCACTTTGTGACAAAGTAAAATGGCAAATTTTTTCTTAATAGACTTAAATCATTGCATTAGTTTTCTAAAGAAACGTTTCCGTGGGGCACCTCTGTTACGCCGAAAAATATGTTCGTCCTCCATACGGGATACGTGCCCTGCCCAGCCTGACAGTCAGACTATAAGAAGTTCATAACGGCTTTTGTCATCCATCCATCCATCCATCCCAGTGGTGCTACAGCCCGTGGAGGGATATGGCCTGCTTTTACAGATCTCTCCATTCAGATCTCTCCTGGGCCTTCCGTCAACACGCCCTAACTCCAAGCTTTTTACCGAGGTTTATAATTAAATCATAAGAGGCTGCAGCGTACGCAAACTCATTGACCGCTAGATGGATATCATGTTTAGTGTGAGCAAGTAAGACGTAAAGAAGCTGTGTTATGACCATTTCCTTTGTTTTGGTACAGGACAGTAGACACCGAAGCATGAACACATGGTAATAATTCACCAGCAAAATAATAATAAGGCTTGTCTTCAAGTCCGAAAATTAATGAGGATTGTAGCTGTGACCTACATATTTTGCCACATCCGGGGCAAGCATAACCATTGTCCGCGGTGCTCGATTAAGATTTTCTTTTAGCGCCTGCGTCTGTCCTCGGCAGAAAATTTTCTTTTGGTCTCAAATGTGTATCCGCGGCCTTTGTATAGAGGGAATTCTATAAGTCCGACAGTTACGCTGGATAGAGCAGTATTTTGTATGGGAGACGAATCTCAGACGAACGTATGCCAAAGGCAGTCTTTTTTGGTGAGCTAAAAAGTGGTCGACGTAACACCGTAACGCTTAAAAGACCAGTTTAGGCGCCAACTTGCCTTAGCTGACATAGAAGAGAGCACATGGTTGCATGCGGCCTCAGAACGAGACAGCTGGTGGTCACCAGCAAAATAAACAACAATGTAAAAGGTATCTACACCACTCTACGCAATTAAAGAGTAAACAATTTATTAAGGACTTAAAACACAATAACTAATTATACATAGGCACATTTAATTTCATTACTTTTCTTTCATAGTTCTATAATAAATCAATCTACATTAAGATGGTGCGCAAATGTTTAATTAGGTCTATTGATTCTTTAAAACTTGTTCTTGTTTGCAAAGAAATATTTTAGTGTACTGCGATAAGCCTAGTGACGTAAGCAGCGTTTTTCCCGTTTACGTCATGGAAAATTTTCATTCATAAAACATTCTAGCCAATATAAAATTTTCAAACCGATATAACGGTCGACCTCGAGTTTTCCCGATGTAGCCAATGAGTTGAGAATTTTTATTCTCACTAATATGCACATACCTTGAAATTTTAAAGAAAATCGTTAGAGCCGTTTTTGAAATAAAATGTATATATATATATATAAATATATATACATACATATATACATACAAGAATTGCTCGCTCAAGAGTATAGGATACAAGAGAACGCTTGCTGGCACGAATATGTCGATCCAAAGATGTAGCAATCTGGAAGACTATTCAACTCATCAACTCGCGGCATTTCTTAGAAAGCTGTTCACTTTTGTTGCGTTACGTAGGCCTACACACATTTCTGGACCTCCAACACTTCCAACTTGCTTTTCAACTCTGTAAATTTTCCACCCCACAAAACTTTACTTTTTAAATTGAGCGATTGTATTTGTAGAGATCCAGTATCATTTTGAAATGGATCAATGTGGATTTCGTTACTATTTGTGTTGAAATGGTGTACCAGGAATGCTAGAATAGTTTTGTTGGTTTTGAACTGCTCAAATTTATCAAGAAATTCATCTTAGATTTTTTTATAACTGTGCTGAAGTAATTCGTGTCAAATGTTGTACTGATTTTATCGCGGTACTGCTTTAGACATTAAAAATGAAGTAACTTGCCGCTCTGAATATCTTCTGCAAAAATAATTTTTTCTTCAAAACAAAACAATTCGGCTGGGTTTTACTTTCCTTACAGCTTTAAATTCAGCTCATTTAATTTCAATGTTATATCCACCATAAAGAAAAATGCTTGCAACCATTTGTCGTTCTCCAATTCAGGGTGATTAATGCATTTATCATTGAGGAAAGTATTTATTTCATTCAAGCACAAAACAAAACGTTTCAACCTTTGGAAAGCCATCGCATTTTGTTGAGAAGAAGGAGGTCGGGATACTGAGCCTCCATTTGCTTTAAGAAGTCTTTAAACTGACGATGGTAGAGGGCTTTTGACAACATGCTGTTAACAATCTTGATTACCAAATTTATGACCTCAACTATTTCGGCCGAAAATTTTGGACACAAAGCGCTTCTTGGTTTATTTTGCAGTGAAACGTAAGAATTTCGCGGTTTATTTTGCTCCGAAGTTTCGTTGTTGCCCCTTTATTTTTTCCTTTCATACATCTGGCTCCATCAGGTGTTATTGAAACGATTTTATTTAAAGTGATCTTAATGTCTTCATGGTATTTTTGCACGGCATGCGCTATATCTTATCTTCTTGTTTGTCACGAGAGTGGTAGCAATCCTAGAGTTTCTTCTTTTGGACCATTGGGAAGACATATACCTGACAAGACTCATCTATAGCAAGTGATAAGACAGAAGAAAGTTGGATATCTTTCGCCTACAAATATGTTACATTTGAAGACAATTGAGCTATTCTATCTTGTTCTGTTTAGACGAATAGTGGCAAATCTTTGATTTTTTTTTTTCAAAATTTCTGATTTGTTTTTAAAATCATGAATCAGTTCTTCAGATGCATGTCTGAAGCAGTCTTTCAGATACTCATCATCTATAAATGGTTTGCCTTTTTCCGAAATTTCTAGTGCAACCGCAAAGCTCGCCATATTAGCATTACTTGTACATTGCTTCTAGCTTTGAGAAGATAATCGCTTCTAACTCATTGACTTGAAACAACAAACTATTCGTAACAGCCAAAGCACGTCGTGAAGATGCTAATTTGTCTTGCGTCGAAAGCGAATTAAAACCAACATAGAAACATCCGACAACAGCCGACAGCTTCCGACGACTGACAACAGTGAGGACGCGTGTAATGGGGGAGGGGTGTAGTGAAAAGCGAGTACAAGTGGTTGAGAGACATTATCAGTGCCTAATTCTCGTTACAATATTCACGACTATTTGAAAAAATGTTTCGATAAAATAAATAATATTTGCGTATAGAACTAAAGAGCCGCAGCTTCACACCCAAAGAGCCGCATGTGGCTCGCGAGTCGCAGGTTGCCGACCCCAGCACTAAACCAATGCTTCCCAAACTTTTTCTATTACGGAACACTTTGCACATCTGTATATTTAGTGGAACACTTCTCCCAGCCAGCAAAGCTACCTGTTCAGGCCCGGGCTGAGTTAGGGGACCGCATGTGGAACCGGATAGTAGTGCTGGGCCGTTTTTTAAATTTCCTACCCCGTCCTTGGCCCATTAAAAAATTCTCGTCCTACTGGCAACGAGTGCCTCCCCGCCTCGCTCGTATCTCGGACGAGACCGTCGGCCAGAAACTCGTTGCGTAATATATAATGGGCCTCATTCACCGAAACGTACGGTCACGTGACAACCATCAACTATTCACTTGTGTGTATAGAATACTATAGATTAGTACTGAAAAGATGGGGAAGCAATGCGTTGCATTTGACTAATAATTATGAACATAAAAAAGAATGGAAAAAAAAAAAAAAGGTTTTCATCGTTTTCCTGTGAACAATCCAAAGCTAGATCTATGTAAAGAATGGGTTGTCAAACTGAAACGAAAAAACTTCACTGCAAGTGTACACTCTGTAATATGTTCAGAGCATTTTGTCTTTGAGGAGGACTGTTTTATTTACCAGCCTTTTACAAGTAAGTAGATAGATCTATAATCTATAGAATCTAGATCTAATCTATATTTATATTCTAGATCTAGAAGTATTGTACTAATATAATAGTAGTAGTATTAATACGATGATATTTAAGTCTTTGACAAGTAGGCCTAGAAAAAAATGGCCTAGATCTAGATCTACATGATAAGAATCTAGATTGACTAGATCTAGATTAGATAAGTCTAGAGAATCTAGATCTAGACAAAAGAGTTTAAAATATTAATTAGATCTAGTAATCTAGATTATTCTAGATCTACTCAAATCTATACTGTATAAAACTATAATCTGAATCTGTAGACCTATTCTACTATTCTAGACTAGAGTCTAGAACTCTAGACCTATATTTTTTATATTCTAATTCTATTAAATTTACAATCAGAATTAGATCTCGACCTAGATTTTTAAATCTGATTATTATTCAAAGTTTATAAATTAAATTTAAAGAGCATGTAAATAATAAAACAACTAGTCTAGATAGAATATTTCATATTTCTAGATTAGACTAGTGTCATTAGTGACTAGACTAGAAATTAGTAGAAGTAGATCTACTAGTAACTAGATGGATCTAGTCAATCTATAGAATAAGATATAGACTATAGAATTCTATTAGCGTTGATTTGACTTTAAATAATACTAAACAGCCTATTATTATTACTATTAATATTTGCTAAATTCTGATCTAGTTACAATCTAGTACGGTAGTAGTATATTAAATATCAACTTAGATTCCTACAAGTAGGAAAAAAATAGTGGATCTAATGTTAATATTTAATCAGTAGGCCTCCCTATTCATATGTATTATTAGGTTTATATGGCTTATTTTCAGATGGTATATAGATCTATAGGTCTAGGATGGCTGCCTGGTCGTGCGGTTTGAGCGCTGGACTATCGTTCGGACTTATCGTTGGTCCAGGGTTCAAACACTGCCCGCTCCCATCCCCCGTCGTCCTGCGGGAGGTTTGGACTAGGAAGTAATTATCTTCAACTCTGAAGGAACATCCGAATTAAGTAAAACATTTTACAAACAAACATGTAGATTATTTTGAAAAAAAAAAAAATTTTGTTTTATAACTAATATACATTATATTATTATATATTCCATTTAGATCGCAGACTTCTAAAGCCTGGTGCTGTGCCGACCAAGTTTTCTTTTTCCAAAAGTACACCAAGCCGAAAAAAGACCAAATATGAATTTAGGTAAATGTTTTGAAATATCTAAGTAATTATGTTTTACATTTTTTTATCTTAATTGTAAATATTTTTATGATGATCATGTTTGACTGTACACTTAAATATATTTTGTTTCCTTTTAGACAACCTCTTTTACCCCAGGACACCACCATTGAGGTGAAGACTAGAGATGTCACTGTGCAAACTAATGAAGACTTTATTACAGATCTTCTAAAGAGGGTAAATACTTTGGAACCAGGCAATGCTAGCCTTCTGGAAGAAGTTGCTCAGTTGAAATTGTGTTATGACTCTTTGAAACTAAAAGGAGATAACTTTTTTTGTTTAAGTAGCTGTTTAGAAGACAAATTATTGTTATGACTTATGAATTTTAGCAACATTTAAATTTAAAATTGGTGTGTATATATTTTATTAATATTTATTAATATAATCTTTTTTATTATGTACTTCTACAGATCAGTGCCCAAAAATATTAAATATTACTTCCTTATTTATATAGTTTTTCTCTTACAATGTTGTTACTTTGGTTTATTATGACTTATCAATTTTTCTCTGGCAACTTGAAATAATTGGTGTGCACATTTTATTAATATAAGCTTGTTTATTTCATGTTTAAAATTTGTATATATGTATATATTTTTTAGTAATAATATCAGCTTCCTTGTGTACAATATACTTTTCACATCATTCAATAAAATAATACACTTATAAAGAAACAAAGACTTTATTTTGCTATGACAATGTATCATATCTATTTAAATGAACTACAAAATGAATTGCAAACATCACAAAGCTAAAAAAATATAGATGGTAATGGTATAGTTCTGTCATAGAAGACAATGTCAGAGGTTAATCTTTTAGGATCGGCTTGTAGAACTGAAAATATAGGAGTGTTCTGAGGTAAGGCAGCCAAAGCAGACATTGAAACACTGGTATCAAAATTTTGTAGACCAGTCTTATCACAGCTAAAACTATCCTTCGTTTTCTGAGGCTTTAGGTGCAGGTTGATGCCATGTCTGAATTTTGTCTGTTGGTGCTGCATACATTTTTTTTCTGCTATAGTCTTCTAGAGCAGACAGAAGACCAAAAAGATGTTTACAACAGGCGGGCTTGCAACCCCCTGCACACTGACACTCTCCTTCAATGACCTGAAAGAATAAATATTTTTTTTTTAAATTAATAAATACATATATTAATGCATTAAATGTTTTAAAATTAATAGGTGTGCATAGACTAATTTTATAAAACCCCCACGCACAGGTTGTAGATTATGCCCACTTCGCATACCTCTTGCACTGCCTCTGAATATATGATTTCTAATTTAAACTAAATCTATAATGTAGATAAAATGTAGTAAACATCTAGATTTATCAGTTTAGAATTATATTGGATCCTACAATGTTCATGACTTAAATTGTGTTAATTACATTATAAATCTTGTCACTCTATTCTAGGTGATAAGTAAATGCTATATTGAATTCTAGACCTAGCCTTATTACAGAAATATTCTCTAGAATCACTCTAGACAAGTGTTTCTCAAAATGTGTTCTGTAGAACCTTACGCCTGAATAAGTGTTCCATGAACTACTGGAATAATTAATTAGTAGGCTACCATGTGAATAAATCTTTTTAAAAAAATAAGAAAAGTTTTCCGCTAAATACTCTTAGTGTGCGAAGTGTTCCGTTTTGAAGGAAAAGGTTTGGGAAACACTGCTCTAGACAGTCTAGACTAGGACTATAAGTATAGATCTTTATATATAGCTAGATCTAGTGAAGAAGGTCTTAACTACAATAAAGAATTACATAGCATAGTGATAGGCCTATAATTCTATATCTCAAAGTAATCTAGATCCAGGTAGATCTAGAGACTATATTACTAGCTAAATTTATAATCTATATGTTATTATTTATAATGTAGATCTATTACATAATTAATAAATTACTAGATCTATAATCATACATTTTCAACATTTCTAAATTTTCAAAGATCAATTCACAGGACCAGATCTAGGTCTAGATTAAAATTATAATATTATAGTTATAGATTTAGAGTTTAGAGACTATTAGAGATCTAGTTGTTGTTTTTTTTTACTAGTTTAGATCTAGATCTAGATGTTCTAAGTTTGATCTATCAGCTTAAGTTAATCTTGTGAGTCTAAGTCAGTCTAGAGTACGAGAGTCTACAGCAAGATCTAGATACAATGTATATTTATATTAGATCTAGCTAGAAGCTAGTCTATCTAAAAAAAAAATTAAAATCTAGATTAGATAGAGCTAAGTAGATCTAGAATCTAGATAGTTACTAAATTCTAGAATTTCTATCTAGACTAGTCTAGAGTCTAGATTAGATCTAAAAGTAGTAAAAGTCTAGTAGATCTAGATTCTAGATTAATCTAGAATCTAGACTAGATCTAGTGAAATCTAGTCATAATAGTGCCTGGTAATCTATTCTAGATCTAGACCTAGTGACCTAGTAGGCCTAACTAATCATTTAAATAAGTCAATAAGTTTTGAATAAGTACTAGATCTAGACTTTAACTTTAATTAAGTAGATTGACTAATCTAGACAGATCATAGATCTATAGTCTACAGTAGATAGATCTAGTAAGATAAAGATAGTCATAGATTCTATCATAAAATGATAAATCTATGTCTATGGTAATTTAAAAAGAGCTTACCTTTCCATTGTAGCTAATCACTCCCAGTAATTAAATGACGTGTCTGTAATCATTTTCACATGCATATGCTGCATTTATAACATCGCAATATTCTAACTAAGTTCAGATACGCAGATACCTTTGCCGACCACCATGTTGTTTGTTAAGCATATTTATCTCCCTTACCTATATTGAACTTTCTATAACTTTTTTTAAAGAGAGTTTTTGTTCTTATGCTGTCAACTTATGATTTTTTAAGTGTATTTACTGAAATGAAGGTCTAAATAAAATGTTATTAATAAATTGATGAACTTGTTGTTTCTTCTTTTTTTCTACTTATGAAATTATTAATTAAAAAATATATGTTAACAATTAGATCTATAATTAATATAAAACAAATATGCATGAATTAAATGAAATGAAACACGCATCTAGATATACATGTTATGTTTAATTATTATTATTTTTTGAACAAAATTATGCATTATGACTTAGTGATCTTTTTAGAGCAATGACAATAAATGATATAGATCTAGTACGGGAAACTTATTACTATAAGAAATAATACTTTTATGTTTATCTGTTGCTGATTAAGACTACAGTTAGATCTATACATTTCTAACGAATTTTGAGCGCTCTCTATTTTCGTAAAATCACACCACGAAGAGAAAGAATTTTATGAAGCTGACACATATCAGTGTCCCTTTCTCTTTCGCCGTGAGGTCTTCTGAGTGGAGTCTACTGTCTACCAGAGATTGTTTGGCGTGTGTTTTATGATCAGATAGGACTAATGTCTGTGTTTATAACTCTTACCACTACCTCTGGCTCCACCTCTCTTGGAGGGAGGATAGGTCGAGTGTAACTAGATCACGAACGTCTTTGTTAAACGTTACGTAGCACCTGTTAAACTATCATGTTTCACAATCTGAAATTTACTTTGCGTAGAGTGGGGAACAAAAGCCAATGTATAAAGAAACAGATAAGAAGCATATACACTACTATTTAGATAATTTATGCATCTTTACTTTCGGAGTTCATTAAAAAAAAAAACTCCTCACCTATTACACTAAATTTGTTTAAGATGTGTAGTTTGGGGGGGGGGGGGGTTAGCGACTCCACCTACCAACCCTTCTCTTCACATGGATCCACTAGCGCCCATGTATTACATTCCGTTACGGAGTCCAAAGCAAGTTTTTCTCTCCCGCCGTACCGTACAGGTGGCGATTGTCTCCGTTTATACTTACGTACCTTTAAACCCTCGCTGCGCCGGCCGTCACACGCGATCTTTGTCTTTAGGGCAGAACTAGGTGTGATGTAATCACCTTTCCCTGTTCGGAGCTTCGCTGCGCCGGCCGACACACGCGATCTTTGTCTTTACGGCAGAACTATGTGTGATGTAATCACCTTCCACTGCTCGGAGCTTCGCCGGCGCCGTGGTCATATTAGGTCATCTACTGCTAGGATCGCTGGTATGCTCATAAAGGGAGAAGGGCAAGGTACGATGTTTTACTTGGTCAAAATTTATCCTTCTTCGCTTTCTTTGTCGGTTCGTTTCACCGACATACTGTTCAACTGAGGTCTAGTCGGATGAGACTGACTGAAACGTGACGCAACATAACGATGTCACGATCAAAATTCTCTTGGTTGTATCCTATAATGTCGGCCAGCTTGTACAGATAGTTATGTACGACAAAAACTCCCGTGGTTGGATCATATCGTGTTGGCCGGCAGTCTATAAGTAGTTACATCAAGAAGTAGTTATGTATGACAAATACACTCTGATTGTCATAGAGTCTAGTCCCCCTCCCCTATTTGGTCAACAGAAGTAGTGACATAGTATTTTTTATCTTGAAGCTCTTTCATCTCATTAAAGAGATTTGATAAAGCCTTTGATTTTCATCGCCCCATCCCTATTTGGAGCCATCACAAGGTTACTAACTGTGATGCCATTGTAACATTTCCCGAATCTGTTATAAAAGGAGTTCCCTTCCACTCTTCAGTCCTATCATTACTTTCTCTACCTTGTTGTAGATATTGCTTGTTCTTATATTGTGCATTGTTTTTCATTCAATATGATTATAAGTTACCGTACATAATAAGAGAAGGATAAAGAACTTGTACTTATAGCTACCATATTTTTTTTTTAACAGCAGCATATGGAGCTGATGAAAAAAGATACAACATGGGCCACAACTGCAGAAATGCTTGCAGCTGCTACACTACTGCAAAGAGACATCTATACATTCTCACCAAACCACAACAAAACAAAATACTCATGGCTATTATTAAAACCTTTATTTCATGATGCAAACACATACATACTATCTCACCCAGACAACCATATATGCTGCAACATAACACTATTGCATACAAATGGTAATCACTTTGATGTGGTTGTACCACAAGAGGCCACATGTAACTGTTTTTTTGCCAAATCCACTGCTTGGAGTATGATGCTTTAGCCTAAATTTTTAAGTGTTGATTAATATTTCATCTTACAATCTATTCAGATTAGATCTATTTGGCTATTTGATTTTTTTCTTGCATGCTTTTAATATCTTAAATAAGATTTAATGTCTATTATTTTCATGTATTTAAAGTCAGGGTACCGATATCTATTTATTTAATTACTTTTATTTTGCCAATAAAAGATATTTTGTTAGGCTTAGAGTTATTTATTTATTTTTCTATTAATTTTTTTGTCTGTTGTATTACTTTAACTACATGATTTTAATTTCGATTTTTTAGTTATTTTTCAAAGTACAAAAGAATGTTTGCATTTTAAATGAATTTTAATATTAGATCTAATAGCTGCTAGAAAGAAAGACAAAGCAGCAACAGAAAAAAGTTGGCAAGTAATTCAAGGGAGATAGTCTAGTACTACGCCTTAAAACCAAAATGGCGTATTTCCAATGACAATATATGGTAATAAGAAATAAAACTTAAAAATATATATTTTAAAAACTATTTATCTCCGAGTAAATCAAATTACATATTTGTAATCTGTATTTTTTTCTGCATATTCTGAAAATATAAAAGAAACCTGATTTAGCGTTTCTAGTGTCGTATACTAATACCAAAGTAAAATTTACAAGCAAGAGTGGTTTTCTAACAATAGTATTCACAATAGATTCCATGTTGGTGTCTAGATTAAGCTGATGCCATGGTTGTCACGTGACTTGAGGGGTGTTTGTTTACGATTCATTCTAAACACACAATAAACCCAATAAATCTATAAATGTGTCTATAAACTTTTAGTGCTCCGTTTTTTTTTTGTTTTTCTTTTTTTACATTGAACTATTTTATTTTATTGTATATAAAGCTATGAAATAAAAACAAGTGTTTAATTATATTTAGTGGATGTATGATTATTCTTTCGATTTAATATTTTATTTACATATTTTATGAAAACGATTAAAGCCTTTTTCAAACTAAATATTTTAGTATTTCAAATTTATCATAAAAGTTTCCTACGAGCAATATAAATACCAGTATACACGCTGCATACAATAAAGCTCGGCCGCTCGTTTTTACGCTTGATCGGGGCCCCTTCAGAATTCCCCTAAAACAAAGGGAGCCCTTGGCTAGCAGTGGATGAAGGTATTTGCCCCTTTGAATCATCGCTCGGTGTTGGCTGCTGGTCAGATTTTACGCGATACAGATAAAGTCAAGCCGTCTCTCTCCCTTTCCTCCCTACTGACAAGGAATGCTCCCCCCGTCTAGCTGTTATCTCAGACGAGAAAGTGGGCACAGAAAGTTATTACGTAACATAACTCGAGGGGAGGTAAAAGAAAAACAGAAAAACATGACCTTGATGTTGGTTCGAATAGACTCTCTTAGATTATTAATTCAAACAATATTTCTGTTTTTAATTATTTTATTTTCATAGAAATGTGTATAGGTTCCTATGTTTTACTGCTTTTTTTCTTTCTTTGCATTTAACGTTATAAAATGCTGATATCGAAATTGTGATGAGTTTATTTTAAATTACACTTTATTAAATAAATTAGATTGTAATTTTTAGCTATAACACAAAGGGTCACGAAGTCAAAAAGTGCTTTATGTTTTTTCTTTATTCTTCTCACAGTAGTTCAAAATGTTTATACTATAACGAAATTTATATTGGTGTAACCCTATTGGCGACCCGATAGGGTTAACTGTGTGTGATTAGCTGACTTTTGTGACAGGCCAGTAATACAGTTTAGAGTGCTATATCGAAGGGCAAGGGTCAGTACTGGTATAAACTTTGCACGTGAATATGACCTGTGTTATGGTCATCTGATGATAGGCATGTATGGACAGGAGACATTATAGAGTGTGTAAGGCAGGGCTGTTCAAGACAGGACAGCGAGGAGACAGGGACTGTTAGTCGGCCATGAAGTTGGCCCTGGTGGAGTCCTAAAGTGAATGTCTAAGAAGAGATAGAGTCAGAAGAGTTTAGTACGGTGATGTACAGTGTTGCATTTTTAGTTGTTGATGTAATGCCAATTGTCTAGTATTGGCTGTTATTTATTTATTTGACCATTATGAAAGGACCAGGTTATTGTGTTGATGTGTTGTGTGTTTAGCAGTATTTACTGAACGCTTGATTAGGAGAGATCGTAACAATATGATATATGTGTGTGTGCGTGTTTGTTTGCGCGCGCGTGTGTATGAACTATGCATATATTCTATGCCAATTAAAAATTTCTTGATCTAATATAATACGTGACACTTTAAAAACAAGATTACAAAGAGAGTTTGTGCTGCCACACAAACTCAGAGGCGGCCCCCGTGGGAGACGGATCCCTGTCGGATCCGCATATTCGCAAGGAATATTCAAGACGTGATTTTGTTTTGATTGTTAAAAGTAATAATGTTTCAAAGATTCATTTGGCGTTGTAAAAAAAATTTTTTTTTTATGTTAAGACGCCCACTGGTCGACGGAGGATGGCATCGAGCAGGGTATGAAACCGAGACCGTAGAGATAATCAGTCCTGCGCGCTAACCGCACGACCAGGCATTGCTCTTAACCTAATGATAAACTGGTTACAAACTAATAGCCTATTATTGATAATATACCTACACATTACGGAATGACATTACCGTATATGTACAATATGTCAGAAGAGCGATTTTAGATAATCTTTTGTTATTGAGCATTTTCATTTAAATGGAACTAGAATGAGGATTAAACTTCTAATTTAGCACTCTCAATATCTATATCTACTAGATCTAGATATAAAATATATATTTGGGATAATGTAGATGTAATTCAGATAAGATTTATGTAAAAAAAAAACACTAGCTAATCAATTAAATGACTAATCGCAATATTAAATTTTAAAATAGTAGATTAGTTTTAGTATTTATATCATTGCAATATTGACAATATTAGAAATAAAAATCTACACTTTAAGTCTAGAAATTAAAATTATAGATCTTGATCTAGTCTAAATCATGGCTGTCTGGTAGTGCGGTTTGCGCTGGATTGTCGTTTGGATTCATAAGATGGTCCCAGGTTCAAACCCTGCAGCCCGCTCCCATCCCCCGTCGTCCTGCGGGAGGTTTGGACTACAACTCTGAAGGAACATCCGAAACATGTAAAACAACAAACATTCTAAACTAGACCAAGAAAATCTAGATCTAAATTCTAAAATGATTTTAATTAGAACTTAAATCTAAATCTAGTTTTAACAATCTAGCTCTAATGTAAAAAGAAATCTAGATCTAGTGTAAAAAATCTACTCTAGTGTTAAAAAAATTCTAGATCTAGTGTAAAAAATCTAGATTAGATCTAAATCTAGCTATTGTCTTTTTAAAATGCGAGTCACATTACGAGGTTTAATAAACATTACTATACCGAGTTTGTTGAGTGTTCATAGACATTGGCGCACCGAGTGAGATCTTTAAGCATTTCATTTAAAGAATTAACTCCATATGACGTCAAAGGAAAAAATTCCATTACGTCACACGTCCTAGTTAGACTAAAAAATGTCTTCTATACGAGCAGCTTCTCGAGGGTTCATAGACATTGGTGCACCGAGTGAGTTCTTTTAGCATTTCATTTGATGGGCTAGTTAGACTAAATATGTATATAACATTTATATAAAAGGATTAAAGACTTTTTTTTTTGTTTTGTCTGTCAGTCTGTCTGTCCGTCATGTTAGTAGCGAGAAAAAAAAAGACTAAAAGCTATTGAAAATCTGATTAAAATTTAATTTCCCTTCCGAAACACCGCGTTAGTTTTAAGTTTCTATAGGCTAATAGATTGTTCCGGATGTTTATATATTTATAGTGAGAGAAAATAAGAATTCTAGATTAATCAAATACCTTTAATTAAATTTGTGGGATGTCTCTTATGAAAATTAGATGTACCAAAAAAATAGCCTTATGGAGAGATTTTCAAACCATACTTTGGTGTTAGGAAGTTTTTTTCCTTAAAAATCGGAACATAATATTAACGATAATTAGATTTTCTAACGTTTTAGCTAGAAAGTTAAATGTAGTGTAAGAGAGAAGTGCGATTTTACATAAATAGAGTTAAAATATTTCTCATAAAAAATCCGGTACAACCAATTTTCGTAAATGAGAAAATTATTTGTTTTATTTATTAGAGGAGGAATTTCAAACATTTATTAGCGTTATTAGATTTTTCATATAAAATTCGGATCATTTTTGGCGACGATTTGTAAGAAAATTAAGGTAGCCTAATGTAGGTCGATTTCTTTTTCAAAACAAAATCCGGAACATTCTTTACCGATTTAACAACTTTTATTATGTTTCGGCAAGAAAATTAACTGTAAAATAAGTCTAAAAAGTGATTTTCAATAATCGTTTCTAGTAAATTACTATCTTATTTTAAAATCCTAAACAACCTATTGTCGATATTTTTGAAAAAAAAATAGTCATTTGACATATTAAATTTGTTTTAAGTTAAAAATTCGGAACAATTGATATTGATAAATAAACTATGGTGACGTAGTGTCAAAGAATATAAGTGTAATATTAGTCAATTATGCAATTTCAAACAATCATTTGACATAATTTATTTTTTATACAACTATATCCGGAACAACTTTATTGTTAATGAAATATAAATCAGTATAGATATTTTTATTTAGCATTTATATGCTATTTGCATTAAAAAAAAAAAACGGAACAATGTATTAAAGATCATGTGTTTATTGCAACGTTTAAGCATGGAAATAAAATCTAATATAAGTTAGAAGAGCAAACAAATATTCGCTGGCATTGATTTATTTTTCACAAAACATCCGGAACAATCTATTATATATACTTAAAACTATTGCAATATTCCTGAATGAAAAATCAAAGGTTAAATCAGATTTACAATAGCCTTTAGTGTTATTTGTTAATCTAATCGTGAAGGACAGACCGACCAACAGACAAAACGCACAAAAAATAAGCTTCTTTTATTCGAATGGGGGCACTAAACAAAAAATAAATAAAATCTGATTTTTTAAAAAAGTTGAAGGAATTGGTTTAGCGTTATGGGATGCTGCGATACGTTACGCTAGTGCACGAAAGTCGCTTTATAAAAAGTCCAATTTAAAAATTGTGCGTAATATTTTCATACAAAGTGCATTATTAGCCTTTATAAACAAACGGAAATGTTTTCTTTTAATTTTAGCAGCTTGTTGACCAGAAAAAACACCTTTAACTATTTTTGTTATATTTGTTGTAAACATTTCTTGTACATTTTATAAATGTATTTGACTTAGTGATACTGAAAATACACAAAACTTCTACATCTTTGTTAGCATATTGTAACATAGCCTCCCTTACATTTACGTAATTGTTTTACAATTGGTGTATTTTTATGAAAAAATCGCTTGCATAATTAATTTTATAAATTAAACGGTTTGCTTTTAGAAAACCAAAAAAGTAGCCATTCCACCTAAACTTTTCAAGCCGCATTTAATGGTGAAAAAATAATTTTCATATCTCTTATAGTTTTCGAGATCTGAGTGTGACAGACGGACATTTTGCACAAACCTAATAGCGACTTTTTCTCCTTACGGGGGCCGCTAAAATTGGGTCATTGTCTAGCTGCAAGATTTTTCCAGAGCTGGCTCGATAAAAATGTGCGATTAATATGATCTCGAGTGTTGTTTTTTTTTCTAGTAAAAAAAAAGCAATTTTTGACTTTACAACACTTGCAACAGATTAGCTGTAAATGGACATTCACTTAGGCATCATTTTGACTTTCCTCATGTAATGTAACACCCGTGTGACCGTTTGGGCCAACGTTCATCCCCCAAATGGGGCCCATGTGGTTAGCCCTTTCAGGCCCTTCGATGTTTGCCCCATGAGGGTTCCATCAGAGCTTCATCTGGGCCGCCCCTTAAGGGCCCCATTTGGGCTTTCATTAATGCCCGCCAAGGGGCCGAGTATCTTTGGCTACGTTGTGGCCCACAAGTCCTTCCCCTTACTGGCCCCACACAGGTTTCACAAGGGGATTTTCTGGGCGCCCGTTTGGGCCAATGTTCATTCCCCATTTGGGGCCCATATGGTTAGTATGGGCTGGCCCAGTTAGGGCCCTTACTGGGCCAAAAATCTTTGCAATCAGCTCTTACTTCTTACGGATCTAGTTAATTATTTCAGCAGTTCTTGGAACATCTATTCTTCTTGCCAACATTTACAAAGCAGTTCGTGTACTTGCAAAGTTTGCATAAGAAATCCTAGGTGACTAACATTTTTTTCTTAAATTGCTTTTGTAAAGGCCTCACAAAAATCTTCTCCCAGATTTCGCTTCCCCCACAGGTCGGCAAAATAAATCAAGATCACAAAGAGGGGGCGGCCCCCGACTTACCATAGATAAGAAATATTTAAGCCAATAATTAATATGGAAAAGTAATTCTAATAATGTGCTTGTATAGGGCCTATATCCTTTACCAAGTTGACTAAATATTGAATGCGATAAAGCTGGACACATGTCGATCATATGACTTTACAAATACAGACTCTGCTCAGATGTTGCAAAGCAATGGTGCTTTCTATACGTTATTACAATAAGCCTTTTAAAAAATGAAAAAAAAAAAAAAAGAAAAACCATCTTATCTCCCGTCACTTTGTGTGGCTGTTTCTCTCTGGAACTCTTACCTCATGAAAATAAGAATCTCTCAAGTTTTGGTTTGAGCAAGTTTGTCCTACATTTGGTCACAAAGATTTCTACAAGATTCGTTGTCAAAATTACACTTCACGATGAATTTGTTTTAGTTTTTCAACTTTGAGTGTTTTTTTCTGGTTCACATTCACTGCAGAGAATACTTTTCAAAAAGAATTCAACAATCTTTTGTACTTCTCGGAAGAGAAAAAAAGTCTTCACAAAATAAAAGAAAGTTTTAGCCCACCGAACATCGATCCTGGAACCCCAATCAGATATCTTGCGAACTTTCCCATATTCCGGTAGTTCATTTCGTCAAATATCTCGTTTTTATTGAATTAATTGGTAAACTTATCTTATATAATACAGACGTTACTTCAAAAAAAGAAGATGATTACGTCCTACGCGTCATGCATTTAGTCATGCATATTAACCAATGACTTAAATTCTGCCAAGTCACTGGTTTACCTGGCTAGCTCAGGCAACCCATTCCATGCTCTAATAGCACTAGGGAAGAAGGAGTATTTGTACAAATTTGTCCTAGCATATGGGACGAGGAATGTGCCTTTATCTTTGTGTCTTTCAGAGTATTTTATTAAATTTTGTTTTTGTATTTGAAGATTATGGTTCAGTGTTTTATGTATTATTGCTACTTTACTTTTGAGCCTTCTGTCCTGAAGGCTTTCTAAATTTAGTGATTTTACCTAAAGGTGTTACTCTAGTCAAATGTGAATATTCGTTTGTTATGAATCGCTCTGCTCTATTTTGTGTCTGTTCTAGTTTCTTAATGTTTTCTTGAGTTGAGGGGTCCCAAACAGAGGATGCATATTCTATTATTGGCCTAACCAAGGTTAAATAACATTTTAGTTTTATGTTCTTATTTGATTTATAGAAATTTTTTTTAATAAATCCTAATGCTTTGTTTGATTTTTTTTTTGTAGTTTCATCAATATGTGGATTCCGTGATAGTTTTTCATTTATTATAAAAATAATTGCCAATGGGGAAGTTTGAACCCAAATTAGTTGCAGGCTTTCTGAAACGTGTGCACAACACAGTGTGATGGTAATGTTCAGTGCCCCCTTGCCCACCAGTTTTAAGAGCAGTGGCGCAGCAAGGTACCCGTGGGCCCGGGCTCAAGAATATCTCGGTGGGCCCCTCTCCTCAATAAAACGAATTCAGTGTAGGACAATAAAAAAAAATTGAGTCATTTGAATGTATTAGACATTTACCAAAAGACATTCCAAAAGCAAGTAGTGAACCTTTTTTTTTATATAAGTAATAATATCATTGCGTTAGATTTAGAAATAATGTCTTAAAAGTCAATGTTTATACTTCTTCTTAACACAATGTTACAACTTAAAACATTAAGAAAACACTTCTACATGTAAACTATTAAACAAAGATATAAACTAGTATCTAGTTCTAGGCCTAGTTTTCAATTTCAACAGTAAAAAACATTTTTTTTAATACTAAAATTTTTCTGGCCTTGTGAGTAGCAAACTCAGTTTCTAAACTTTTGGCTGTTTCTCGATCAGCGGAAAGAACACCATGTGGAGCCAACTTGCTTATAGAAATTCTTACAAAATGCTTGATCAATCGCAACTTCGAGAATGACCTCTATGTTGAACAAACTAGCATAATGTCAGAGATAATAAGTATGCTGTGATAATGTTTGGAAAACTTGAAAATAAAGTAGCAGATTGAGCTTTGCGAAAGTTGAATAATTAGCAGCTTTGTCTAATTTTTTTTATTAGTGACCATCAGGACTATCCTTATAGACCTAATATTCATTGTCGCTGCCCCCTTTTTTCTGTGCAAAACATTAATATAATCTTAAGCAAACTATCTTTCCTCCCCCCCCCCCTTTTTCAAGGATTTTATGAACACACACTGAAAAAAAAAAGAATGGGACGACTGGTAACAATGGCCGCCAAAACGCAGGAGAAGCCACCATTACGGTCAAGGAGGCACGGTTTCTGAGTGGTAAATTGCCTGGTTTCTGAACCGAGGGGGGTGAAGGGGTCCCTTAGGGGGCCCTAAGTCCACCCAGCTCTAATGTTGTTGTTTTTTCTACATTAGTTGGGGGGAAGTAAATGGATTTGGTCGTTGTGCTGGCCACATGATAACCTCGTTAACCGTGGGCCACAGAAATAGATAACCTTTACATGATCTGCACCATAGATCGCAGGATTTGAAAGGGGAACTTTTCTATACTTTAGCTTCACCATTGCAATCGACCTGATGAAAGTCCAAGCTGCTGGCTTTTTAAAAAACCCATTCTTTTCAGAAAAAGACATTACCAACCAGTTGATGACCTCTGGAATTTCATTAAAATAAATCTTAAAAACATTATTAAAAAAAATCAAATACCAATCGGTTACTAGTGAAACAAAATAAATAAATAGGCCTACTGGTTTAATAATAAAGAAACTTTGCAAAACCTATGTAGAAAATTTAAAGAGACTAAGGCAGAATGAGTTTATAATAGACAACTGCAGAGTGAATTCATAAACAATGTAATATCTAAGGATAACAATAAAAACCTATGGTCATACATTAAATCTAAGACAATCAAAACAACAGGTATAACACTATTAAAAGGAGAAAACTTAACACATAATGATAATGAAACTAAAGCTAAAAATCAAAATAAATACTTTGCATCAGCATTCTCATCCACAGGAGACAAAGATATATTACCTAATTAGAAACAAGTCGACTACATAGGAACAGTGACGTCACTAGGGTGGCTGTCACCCGTTGCGGTTAGCTCTGGATGCCCCCCCCCCCAAAACATTTCCCAATTGAAACTATCGTTAATTCTTTTTTGTTGAACCAAAACAGTTTGCTGATTACCTACTTTCATCGATTTTGACACAAATGTAAAATGAGTGTTAATTCTATTTTATAATCCCATTGTTTATGACATTTTAAAAATAGTTTTGCATATTTTACGATGTATATTAACATCACTGGAATATGTTTCCTTTGTTAAACCATGGTTAAACTTTCAGAAGGAAACGGTATAACATTGTTATAACATTATGCTGTTATTCAAACTTTGACTAGTAGAAAATGTACGTTTGTCGTTACCTTAGTCCTATATTAGTCTCGCGGAGCGCTTAAAGCTCCCCCAGCGACATTTTTTTACCAAAGAAAAATAAAATATTTACAATAGGGCCTTAATATATAGATAGATCTAGATTAGTACTGTAGATATGCCGAGGCATGTTTGTTTATATATCTAGAGATTTTTTTAAATTTGCTAGTTTTTGCCAATATTTTTTTTCATTAAGGTGTCAACCCTTAATGGGTGACATTAGCGGCCCCATAGATACGCCACAGCAAAGGAGATATAGAAGTACAATAAAAGGGGATCCAAAAACTATTAGCAAAAAATAAAACCGAATAAAGCATCTGGACATGATGGTATTCCCACTAGATTACAACTAAGTAATAAGCTAGCACTAGTGTTAAAAATACTTTTTCAGGCATCACTTAACCAGGGAAGAGTAACGAGCGACTGCAGAGAAGTTAGCGTCATTTCCCTATTAAAATAGGAAAGAGCTAAGACCCAGAACACTACAGACCAGTAAGCCTATCACTAACCAGTATATCATGTAAAATCCCAGAACACATAATATGTAGCAGCAGCATCAAAAAAATGTATACATACTCCATACTCCTTACCAACTGTTCTGTTGTCACAGAGAAATAAATAAATTACTGTAGACATTAATTAATAATTACAATAATAATAACAGAGACTTTGACATAGAAGACTATCTTTTTTAATAATTAATATATGCATTGTATATTATGTCGCTCCCTTTCTGGTATTTTGGCCGATTCGGTGGGGTAAAGGGGGGGGGGGGCGATTGCATGTACTGCCCTCCCCACTATAGCCCTCTAAGTGCTTGGGGGGGGGGGTCCAATTTTTGTGGAGAATCATAGTTTGTGAACAAAATTAGTTGAATATCTATCTATATTATAAAGTAGAATGTGAGGTGTATGTATGTATGTATGTATGTATGTATGCATGTATGTTACTTATAGACATCAAAACCGCTTGACCAATCTTGATAAAACTAGGCAGGAATGTTCCTTGGGTACTAACTTAAGACCGTAGTGTATGTATTGTAGCCCTAAAACAAACTTAAGACCCTCAAAAAAAAAATAAATAAAGTTGTCCGACCCTTTTACAGCTATAGTATTTTATGGATCTAGGCCATGTCTACAATGTTGACATGAGAAAAGATAGAAAGGATTTAGACCTAGATCTAATTTTAAGAAATATCTTCTTTTGTATTTTCATGTGTCAAAGTAAAAAACTATCTGCGCAAAGTGTATTTTGCATTGGAAAAGTTAGAATTCAAACGAAATTTTTCAGTATAAGAGCCATGATTAAGATGACTTAAAAACTCATATAATATTTCATAGTCGCCTTTTACCAACCTTTACCCAATCTGATATTTTTCTAGTTAAATAAATTTGGGACAATAACTCACAATTTATACTTCAATATTATTGAATACTATTTATTGAATTTTTTTTTTCGGCGGCGATCCCCTAAGCCAAAATCTAAATATGTGGGGTATCTTATCTTTTCAAGGAACAAATCGGTTTTATTTGCAATGTATTAAGGGCCTATAATATAAATTCATATTAAAATAATTTTCAAGTACAACATTATTCAAAAGGTCCTTTTTTAATAGTATGAATAATGAGCTTCGAACTCCATTGATGAATAATGAACTGTAGATGTCAGGAGAATACGTTTCTGCAGTGAAAAAAGAAGAAAACGCTTTTGGCGTCGGGGCTTCGCCCCGAACTCCATTGATGAATAAAGAGCTGTACTTGTCAGGAGAGTGCGTTTTTGCAGTGAAGGGCTTTGCCCCGAACCCCACAAGAGAACCTTATAGCGCTGCCCCAGTTAGTTTGTTTTTCGCCGAAGGTTGAGAAATGCTGCTTTTTAAAAATTCTCATATATATAAGTGTGTGTGTGTGTACTGTACGCACGTATATGCATAGGGTTAGGGTTTACTGGGCGTTAGGGTTAGGGTTTGGAAACAAATCGCCCCCCCCCCCACTCCAAAGTTCTGGATCCGCTAGTGGCTTAGGGCCTTCTCATTTTTAAATACGGTCCTATCTACACCAGTCTACCTAGGCAACAGAACTTTTATAAATTGTGCAAAACACAAGTTAAAAAAAAACTGCATTCACCTAACACGATTTTGTTTTTTTACAAAGTGACTCACTCCGTCTGTCTGTCTGTCTGGGTGGAATCTTTTACCCGTTTTTTCTCCCACTTCTTCAGATCAAGTTGAAACTTGGCACATGAATCAATAAAAAATTAATCAATTATATAATCACAAAGCGGTAATTAATAAATAAATTTAATTAATATAGAATTGTACACAGTTAAGAGGAGCTAAGCATAGTGTAGAGAATTAGGTCGTTCGCTAACAATTTTAAACTTTACAATTTTTTAGACTTATAAGACATTTTATTTAGAAAGGTACTTGAAAAGCTCAGTTGCTAACGTGTCGGTGTTCCATCATGGAGGCTGTCTACTTTTGTTTTTAACCTAACTTTTGAAACAGCAGCACGGAAACCCTTCCAAAAAAGTGATTTGACCCTAGCGTACTGAGCGTTCACTAAGCATGAAAGTTGCGCTACAAAAATACTATTAATATTTCCAAACGCACAAATTTATTCTTATTAGTCTACATTCTATTCCATTACAAATCTTTGATACGTGATTGATTCAAAATAATTGATGCAATTTCACTCAATATAAGCTTTGTTGTTTGTTTTTTTTTAAAGTATTTTTGATATTTAACTACTTCGGTCTCCACTTTCCTGAACCTAAAAACTACGTATGTTGATATTAGTTGGGATCACATGGATCACGACATTGATCAATTTAAAGAAAAAAAAAGTATTGCACTAAAATGTCAGTAGCAACAATATCGACAAGGACAATGCAGAACTAGAAATGTTAAGAAAAAAAAAGGCGAAAGTGGAATTATAAATAAGCTATCTATTGAGGGATGACAATGTGTGACTTAATCTTCTTATCTAAGTCGTCATAGTTATGATACTAGCATCTGGAACACAATCGGATCAAGAAAATATGCCACCTTTACATAAATGTATCCACAAGAGGTTCCAACTACACTTTTTACTACACAATCCTACCATATTTGCAGAGAAGACAAACCAAGCTTTGAAATCTATATAGGCCTATGATCTTTTTATTCATCGTAAAAAAAAAAAGTCTTTATTTTATTTATTATTGTCGCTATGGCATGATATAAGTCTTGTCTTCGAGTCCGAATCTTAACCAGGATTTTGTGGCAAGTAAATACTATAGGTGCAAGGTAAATAAAGTTATTATAATTTGTAAAAACAACGCCAAAACTGTTATGACGAATTGTATATCCTTATAACTTGAGATTTAATGCAGCTTTGTGTAAACTTTCCCGTAATTTCTTTTACTTAAAAATTGGGCTATTCGCGTCTGACACATATATAATCATTATGTTCAGCAACAAAGCCCTTTGTTTTTAATCACACAATAAAAAATTTGAATAGATGTAAAATTCTCTGGAACGCATGATAAAAACTGTTTTGCCATGTTGAAAATTATTTCCCTTTTTCTTACAAAGTTGAAAGTACCAACAAAAGGTAAGTTATTTTTCTAATTATTTTGAAATATTTTGTTTTAACCCACCAGTTCCACTATGTGTACGTTAAATTAAGTTGAACCTGTTTATTGTTTTTCCTTTCGGGTGTATATCATGGGAGTGGCAAGGGTTTTTCTCGGTGGTGGGCTTGGGAAATTATATATATATATATACAGAGAGAGAGAGATAAATAGATAGATAGATAGATATAGATAGATAGATAGATAGATATAGATAGATAGATAGATAGATAGATAGATATAGATAGATAGATAGATAGATAGATAGATAGAGAAGATAGATAGATAGATAGATAGATAGATAGATAGATAGAGAAGAACCTATTCAAGGGCACAATAAACGTCTTCCAAGAGAATAAAAGGTCAAAATGTAATATAGGTTAATTATGCACACACATATATATCCATACAAACATATTGTTATAACCCTATTCGCGACGCAAAAGGGTTAACTGTGTGTGAGCAGCTGACATTTGTGACACCGGCCAATAATACAGTTATATTGAAAGGCAATGGACAGTACTGGCATGAACTTTGCACGTGAATAGCGCCCGTGTTATGATCATAAGCCTGCGCAGACCAGACACAGTGTGTAGGTAAGCGGCAGTTCAAGACCGGAGAGCGTTGAGACCGGGCTGTTAGTCAGCCATGAAGTCGGTCCTGGTGCAGTCCTCCAGTGAAACATACGAGTCCAGGAAGAGACAGCGTAGAGTTATGATTTAGTACAGTGATATACGGTCTAATGTTGTAGCAGTTGATTGTGTTGCCAATTGTGTCGTATTGGCTGTTTGATTTGACCATTATTAAAGTACCAGATTATTTGGAGCTTTGTTGTCCAGTTCTTGATGTGTTGTGTTGTGTTTAGCAGTGTTTACAGAAGGCCTGAGTAGGAGAGAGAAACGTAACAATATATATATATATATATATATATATATATATATATATATATATATATATATATATATATATATATATGAGCAGGTCAGAAGGCGCTGAGTGAGACCTTTTCTCTGCTCAACATTAAATTATTAACATTAGGCAGATGTTAGCGCTACTGGGTGGGTTTCATCTGTGACAGGGGCTAGAGTCACCTAAGTATCCAGACATACTAAACTATATGTCACGGCCTGGTTCTTATTATAGGCCTGATGACACGAATGTCTCTGTGTGTTGTAGATACCTCCTCTGGTACTACTATAATATTCTTTTGTTTTCTTAACCAAATACTTTCTCACACGCACTAGATTTGCAGGTGCGTGAGAACACTAACATACTGAACTTTCCGACCACAACATTTAGAATTATTAATAGACTCTAGGTTTGCAGACATGGATTTTATTCACATAATATATACATGAAGTATAATTCACAAAAGATATTGGCGACTTCAGCCATCACAAAATACATCCAAGGAAATGTGTCCTGAATACTAGTCAATTATAATAACTTCAATACTTGTACATTGCTCTACTGTAAAAGGTATCCATAACACTCCTCTCTCTACAAGAGTCCAAGATCAACTGAGGTGGTCAGTTACTTGACCAAGCAAAATCTAGTGCTAACTGCACGGAATAGTTCAGTGACTACTAGTCACCAAATATTACAGGGGTTCTAAAACTGATATATGACACTATACTATTGACAAACCGAACCCGACCTTTAAAACTGATCGGTACGAACCGAACCGAACGAACAGTCCTTACCTTAACCAAAAATTTTGCAATCTTCTATTTAAAAAAATAAAGTTTTCAGCGACATGATTTTTAATGCTCGAAACATTCTTCTGCCTTCTTGAGCTGGCCTTGTCTTTGACATCTTGTGTGTGCTTCTTTCCTGCGTCAATGTGGGCTGTCTTCCTTTGGTATAACACTAAGGGTGCCGTACCATATAATACACTGGAGGATCCAGGGGGAGGGAGTCGGTAGGGGCGATCTCCCCACTCGGCCGACCCCCCCACCAGGGGGGGGGGGCGGACGAATTTCAGTATATAATTCACACAATTTGTATACGAATGTATTACTTATTTTAATAATATATGCTAATTATTTATATTTCAACCTATTTTTAGATTATTTCGCCCCCCCCCTCAGGCATTTTGGCCGATTTCGTGGGGTCGGTAGGGGGCGATGGCATCAATCCCGCCCCCACCCCATATACTTTCGAGTGGGGGGGGGCGGTCCTATAAATTTGTAGAAATCACAGCTTGCTAACAGAATCAATTAAATAATATGATTAAAACGTGTTATTGGTGTTTTAACCGATCTTTATATTATGTCGTTCCCCTGTTTTTCGATTCCCTTTGAGTGTGGGAGGGGGCGGTCATACTTTTATGGGGAAATCATAGTTTGTGAACAAAATTGGTTGAATATCTATATAATATAAGGTACGTATTTATATGTGAACCCATTTGTAGGCTATATTATGTCGCACACACACTCTAATCTCAAATTTTATCATTAGTAAATATAAGATGAAAAAGGGTTGTACCAGGTGGGAGGGGCGATACATACAATCGCCTTCCGCCCATCGGACAAACCAATACTTTTTCTTTTTGAATTATAGTTTAGAAATTACAAAATTATAAGAAAAATCTGTCACTAATATACTTTATATGTGCTTTAAATTAAATTCTTATATCAAATCGCACAACACCTATTCTTTAATGCCAAATGCAATCATTAACAGAAATTATAAAAAGGAGCGAGGGTTAATCGTTTGCATTCTACCGCCCCTTCCCTTTCCAGACGAAAACATGATGTTTTAAAACAAAATAGTCAAATATGGCGACAGAGTTTATATAATTTCACATAAATTTATCATAATTTTTAAAAGTTAGACTTTGATTTGGAATATTTAGAATTCATACGAAATTTTTCAGTATAAGAGTAACGATTGAGATGAGTTCTGAACCCAAATATTCTTTTCCTAGTCGCCTTTACCAACGTTTACTCACTCTACTATTTTTCTAGTTAAATAAATTTGGGACTATAGCTCATAATTTATGCTACAATCCTAAAAATGCAAACAAATTTAGAGTACAGTCTAATTTGTCCACTTAATTTCTCCTCACACTTCCGAAATTTTATGTTAGAGCTTTGAATGATAGTTCTGTAACAAAACAAGATTACAAAGAGAGTTTGTGTTACACAAACTCAGAGGCGGCCCCCGTCGAAGTCGGATCCCTGTCGGATCTGCATATTCGCAAATAATATTCTTGAGGTGATTTAATTTTGATGGTCAAAAGTAATAATGTTTCAAAGATTCATTTGCCGTAAATTTAAATTAAATAAAATATAGTAGATTAGTTTTAGTATATTAAAACATTACAATATTGATCAAAACGTTTGGAAATGAAAATCTACACTTTTTTTTTACACTTTAAGTTTAGAAATTGAAATTCTACATCTTAATCTAGTCTATTTTAGTCTAAACTAGATCTAGAAATTCTAGATCTAGAATAATTTTAATTAGAATATAAATCCAGATCTAGATATACTGTAATAAAAATCTAGATCTAGTTTAAAAAATCTAGATTAGATCTAAATCAAGATATCATTCCTTTTTTAAACGCGAGTCACATAACGAGGCTTAATAAACATTACTATACCGAGTTCTTTTTTCATTTCATTTGAAGAATTAATTCCATATAACGTCAGAGGGAAAAAAACACTACGTCACACGGCCTAGCTAGACTAAAAATCGCCTTCATCATTACGAGCCATTTATCGAGTGTTCATAGACTTTGGTGCACCGAGTGCGTTCTTTAAGCATTTCATTTAAAGAATTCATTCCATATGACGTCAAAGGAAAAAAACACTACGTCACACGGCCTAGCTAGACTAAAAATCGCCTTCATCATTACGAGACATTTATCGAGTGTTCATAGACATTGGTGCACCGAGTGCGTTCTTTTAGCATTTCTTTTAAAGAATTCATTCCATATGACGTCAAAAGAAAAAAAAAACACTACGTCACACGGCCTAGCTAGACTAAAAATCGCCTTTATCATTACGAGCCATTTATCGAGTGTTCATAGACATTGGTGCACCGAGTGCGTTCTTTTAGCATTTCTTTTAAAGAATTCATTCCATATGACGTCAAAAGAAAAAAAAACACTACGTCACACGGCCTAGCTAGACTAAAAATCGCCTTTATCATTACGAGCCATTTATCGAGTGTTCATAGACATTGGTGCACCGAGTGCGTTCTTTTAACATTACATTTAAAGAGTCCATTCATATGACGTCAAAGAAAAAAAATTCCATTACCTCACAATAGGCTAGTAACCAACGAGTCTACAGGCAACTGCTCCTTTACAAACGAGTTAACTCCTTCTTTCAGCTGAGACAACATTTTATCTACCTTGTTCCCCATTAAAAAAAGTCTTTATTTACACGAGATATTTAACGAGGGTTCATAGACATTGGTGCACTGAGTTCTAATAGAATTTATTTAAAAAGGATCAAATCCGCATTGTTTTTGCGTTTTGTCTGTCAGTCGGTCTGTCCGTCATCTTGATATAAAAAAAACAACAACTAAAAGTTATTAAAAATTGATTAACCTTTATTTTACGTTTCAAAACATCGCAATAATTTTTAGGTATGAACACAATTGAAAAGTTTATATAATAGATTGTTCCGGATGTTTGTATAAATAGTAAAAGAAAAAGAGAATTTCAGATAAATGTAATACCGTTAATTAACTTTTTGGATGGTCTCGTATAAAAATTAGATGCACTACAGCCATGTGGAGAAATTTTCAAACCTTACTTTGGTGTTTGGATTCTGTTTTCCTTAAAAATCGGAACATAATATTAACGATAATTAGATTTTATAATTTTATAATGTTTTAGGTAGAAAGTTAAATGTACTGTAAGAGAGTAGTGAGTTAAAATATTTTTCATAAAAATCCGTAAAAACATTATTTCGTAAATGAGAAGATTATTTGTTAATTAATTAGAAGAGGGAGTTCAAACAATTATTTGGCGTTAGTAGATTTTTAAATAAATTCGGAAATTTCTGGCGACGATTTGTAAGAAACAAAATCCGGAACTTTCTTTATCGATTACAAAACTTCTATGTTATGTTTTAGCAAGAAAAATAAATGTTTAAAAAGTAATTTTCAGTAATCAATTCTAGTAAATTACTTTTTTTTAAAGCCCTGAACAACCTATTGTCGATATTTTTAAAATTTGTTTAAAGATGAAAATACGGAACAATTCGATATTGATAACCAAATTATAGTGACGCATTGTCAAATAATATAAGTGTAATATTAGTAAATTATGCGATTTCAAACAATCATTAGGCATAATTCATGCTTTATAAAACAATATCCGGAACATTTTTACACTTAATGAATATAAGTCAGTATAGAGATTTTGATTTAGCATTAATATTGTTATGACTTTGCCATGCGCACCACCATCCAAGATAGTGCAGAAAGAAGGTGCGCACTATCAGTGACCAGACAAGTCGGATGTTGACATAAGAGACTAACGATTTCCGCCCAGTTAGAGAGCCAATATGGAGATGTTGTACTAAAGGCAGACGTTACTAAGTGTTTGTGATGTCCTCGTGTAAATAAACGTCTATGTCCTCGTTGAGTTGCCTCACTTAAGTTATTACAATTGGTTGTCAGAAGTGGGATTATAGGCAACTCAACGAGAGGAGGTAGGATTTACAATGGCAGCTTTGAAACGATTAGACCAACTCTCAGTTAGAGAGCTTAGGAAGGAACTTCGTAACCGATATGAGATAATTGGTGGTACCAAGGAGGTGCTTACAACTCGTCTCCGGCAAGCCTTGATAGATGAAGACGAAGATCCAGATACCTACTTATTTGAAATTGAACCGGAGATTTATGAGCTTATTGGCAAGATAAATGAAGCAATGTGTGAACAAATTAACAGTATGGGGAACAAGGTAGATAAAATGTTGTCTCAGCTGAAAGAAGGAGTTAACTCGTTTGTAAAGGAGCAGTTGCCTGTAGACTCGTTGGTTAAGAAGTTGCGTGGTCAAGACTGTGGTTGCACAAACAGTGGTGACGGAGACGCTGGGGATTTGAGCGCCGTCTGTGTCTGTGTTGTGGGCAAGTCTTGTGGTTGTGACTTTCAAGACGAGAAACGTGATGGCGATTGCTGTGATGATCTCAACGGGTGTACCGAGTCGAACGGAAAGAGACAAATGAAGTATTTGTTCCTGTTGTACCTGTTACCAGTACCTTAACTGAAGTCTGTTATGTGCCTGAAGCGTTTGTTCCTGTTGTACCTGTTACCAGTACCTCAATGAGCCGGACAGATCAAGACAACGTTGGGTCTGCTTTCAAGCCTGTTGCTATGGACCTTAAAGACCTCTGCCTATCTGTCGGTGCTCACGAGGGAAATTCGAAGCTTGACAACTGCATCAAGAAGTTTAGCATGAACTGTACGTGCGGCGCTTCACACATAAAATTTAGATGCCAAGAAAACCACCAACAGCGCATATGTACTTCTACCATCATCATCGACATTGGCATAGATGAATGTCAATCAAATCACTCTAAATCTGAGCTGTCAAGAGAAAGACATTTTCCACTTGAACCTGAAGAGACCTATCTTCTGGACGAAAGACTGTTGTCTGAGGATGACTTCGGTGCATTGGACTTTGCTTGCAACGTGGCTGCAAGCGAACCTGAAGCTCCCTTGAGAGGCGTATGTCGGTAAGGTCTGCTGAGACAGCGTGTCCGATCAACGGCTGTGCTGAAGAAAACAGTGCTCGACCATATCTCTTTGTGTGGCAAACGGCCACGTCATTATCGCAACAACAGCCTGGTCAACTGGAGAAGGAGAAAGCGGCACTGGAAGAAAACAATGCGGATGGCCTCGTGGGGAACACGCTCCCTGCCACCTGTGGCTCCCACTGATCGACCTCCACCTGAACTGTCAAACCTCAGCTGCAGTGTTTCTTTTCGGGACGAAAAGTGCTAAGACGGGGGCAATGTTATGACTTTGCCATGCGCACCACCATCCAAGATAGTGCAGAAAGAAGGTGCGCACTATCAGTGACCAGACAAGTCGGATGTTGACATAAGAGACTAACGATTTCCGCCCAGTTAGAGAGCCAATATGGAGATGTTGTACTAAAGGCAGACGTTACTAAGTGTTTGTGATGTCCTCGTGTAAATAAACGTCTATATCCTCGTTGAGTTGCCTCACTTAAGTTATTACAATATGCTATTTACATAAAAAACGGAACAACATATTATTGATAATGTGTTTTTGCAACGTTTAAGCATGGAAATTGAATGTAATATAAATTAGAAAAGCAAACAAACATTTGTTGGGGTTGATTAGTTTTGCACAAAAAAATCCGGAACAATCAATTTTTAGATACTTAAAACTATTGAGATGTTACGGGAGGAACATTAAAGTGTAAACAGATTTTCAATAGCTTTTAGAGTTCTAGTTTTTTTAATCTAATCGTGACGGACAGACCGACCAAAAGACAAAACGCACAAAAATAATCTTCTTTTATTTGGATGGGGGCACTAAACAAAAAAAAAATCTGATTTTTTTAAAAAGTTTAAGGAATTGGTTTAGCACCTGGTCATGTAGCGACGTTACGCTACTGCACGAAAATCGCTGCATAAAAAGTCCATTTAAAAAAATGTGCGTGATATTTACATACAAAGTGCATTATTAGCCTTTATAAACAAACAGAAATGTTTTCTTTTAATTTTAGCAGCTAGTTGACCAGAAAAAACATCTTTAACTATTATTTATTTTTGTTGTAAACATTTCGTGTACATTTTTAAAATATATTTGACTTAGTGATACTGAAAATACAAAAAAAATGTCCATCTTTGTTAGCATATTGTAACATTGCCTCCCTTACATTTACTTAATTGTTTTAGAATTGGTGTATTTTTATGAAAAAATCGCTTGCATAATTAATTTTATAAATTAAACGGTTTGCTTTTAGAAAACCAAAAGTAGCCGTTGCACCTAAACTTTTCAAGCCGCATTTAATGATGAAATAATATTTTTCATATCTCTTCTAGTTTTCGAGATCTGAGTGTGACAGACGAACAGACGGACATTTTGCACAAACCTAATAGCGGCTTTTTCCCCTTACGGGGGCCGCTAAAAAAGTTACAAACATGCTTATTGAACAAAATGTATCACTTACAAATGATCTTTTTTTTTAAAAAATATTATTCTAATATATTATTTTCGTCGGCGATCTTCAAAGCGTAAATCTTCAAATAGTTTTATTTGCAATGTAGTAAGGGCCTTTCTAATTCATAATAGAATGTTTTTTCAGGTAAAACATTATTGAAAAGGTCATTTTTAATAGGATGAATAATGAACTGTAGATGTCAGGAGAATGCGTTTCAGCAGTGAAAAATGCAAGAAAACGCTTTTGGCGTCGGGGCCTTGCCCCGAACCCCACTGATGGATAATGAGCTGTTAATGTCAGAAGAATGCGTTTCTACAGTGAAGAATGCAAAAAAAAAAAAACGAACCCCACTAAGGAGCCTTACAGCGCTCCCCTAGACCCCCAAACTATCAAGAGAAAGGGCTCAACATGTCTTCGCAGAAAGTTGAGAAACACTGCTTTTTTCTATTTCTCATACATACATACATACATATATATATATATATATATTTATGCTGTACTCACGTTTATGCATAGGGTTAGGATTTACTGGGCGTTAGGGTTGGGGTTTTGGAAAAAAATCGCCCCCCCCCAACTACAAAGTTCTGGATCCGCTAGTGATTTAATATGTGTGTGTTAATGAACTTGGAGAATCGAAGAAACGAAAAGTAGACTCTGAATGTAGTAAATACCAGGAAAAGAGACCAGATGTTTGATTTGTATAGAGCTGTTTGTGGCTGTTTCTTTAGATTTATTCAAGTTAATCTAGAACTCATCAAATTAGATCGGCTACATAAAGTTTGAAGTACTCGTGCACTGATAGATGCAGATTGAGACCATTTCTGCTTCAAGCTTACATTTAGACAAAAAAAAACAAGGTTACAAATAGTTTGTGTGGAAGCACAAACTCAAAATCGGCCCCCTAAAAGGTCCGCTCAGGCAGTAAAAAGGCAGGTTTCAATACTTTCAGAACTAATATCAGAATCCTAGGTATCACTTACAAAAACAGCATCACTAATGAAGAGATTATAAACAGGATTGATACAGCTATTGGACCACACGATGACCTGCCAACCATTGTCAAAAAACTCAAGCTCCATTGCCACATCACAAGGTCCTAATGGGTCGCAAAGACCTTTCTTCAGGGAACAGTAGGCCTACCAGGAAGAAGAGGAAGACAGAGAAAGCGAGGGGAAGACAACATCAAAGAATGGACGGGCCTGACAGTGAATGAAAATTCTATCACAGGCAAAGGATAGAGGAATGAAGAAAGATGGTACCCGTAGACATATTTTGTGTTTGATCCAACAAACTAAGGGATAGGTGAAGTCAAATGTGAACCTGGCCTAACTGATCTTATTGAATGATTATCTAATTGATCTAATTGTTTTATAAAGGGTCAATCTCTCATTTAAAGTCTCAACAAATAAAACCTTTCCCTTTAGTTAAGTGTTCCAGATGTAAAGCAATGCGCTATGGTTTACGTCTATAATATGAAACGCTGCTTATTAATTGTTGTTTTTATATTAAGTTCCACTTGTATGCAGATTAAATATATTTTTTCTTTTTTTTTTTTAAAAAAGGTAAACTTTTTTTTTGTGAATATAGGTAGAGACTAATTAACTTAGTAATACAATTTTTAAAAATTTTGACAGTGTAATTTTTTAAAAATACATTTAAATTTCATCTAGACTAGCTTACCAGCAAAGCTACACGTAAAAATACAATACCGGTACGTTATGTAAACCCAAGCATTGGTTTTTAATTTTCCAACGCATTATGAAGCTTCAAATATTTACCAACATCTGACACTCGATTTGTGAGCCGATTTTTACCCCCAGTACGCCCTTGAATGTAACCCAAGCTGCTGCACATATTGGGTTCAATAGTCAACTGAAATTTAATATCATTGGAAGGATTTGCACTGATTTTAGTTATCGTTAAAGTATATAATCGGTTGTTATTTTATACCTTCCTATAAGTGGTAAGTTTTAACTTGATTTCTTATTTTCTCACGAAAATATTCACGAATTTATGGGGAATGCATGTTGATTTCATGTTGAAGAATTTACTTTTAATGTCGTCTTATGAAGTACAAACTCTCCTTAAAAGAAACTAAATATGAAGTCATATTCGTATCAATGTGTTAACTTAATCTTTCATATAAATTGGAGACTCAAACATACTTGACTTATTACTGTTATTTCTGACACTCGGTTAGTTACATGCTCAAAAGGCAATAGGACTAGGCTACTTCTATGACTTGTATTCATGAGTATATAAGGCATGGGTATAGCCAGGAGTTTTTCCTGGGAAAGATATGGGGGGGGGGGACATTTTTTCCATAGCTTCTATCAACTCTGGTCTTACAATTTTTTCTTACGCTGGCAGTGAGGCGTCATTTGACACCATACTACCTAGATATGTGACGTGGTCTGCCACGTTAAGGGGCTGTCCGTTTACGGTGTTCCTGGGTCTGAGTAGGTTTTATTGGGTGACTTCTGGAACATGACATCTGTTTTCCCGAGGTTTATAGATAGACCGAAAGAGGCGGCAGCGTATGCAAATTCGTTTACCGCGTTCTGGAGTTCATGTTCATTGTGAGCTAGCATCGGCATAGACCATCTCCTTTGTTTTTGTATGGGATAGTAGACATCGAAGATTGAACACATTGCTGACTGAACAAAACCGGATGTAGATGTCTTCGTGCAATCGCTGCCTCATTGGACCCAGCATTACGCCGAAGAAGATAGCGAATAGAGTAGGAGCAAGTACACAGCCCTGCTTCACGCCATTTTCTATTGAGAAGTGATCAGACAGGTCACCATTGTGTCTAATCTGGCCTTTGTGTCCCACATGAAACTGCTTGAGAATGGATAGGAACGTAGGTGCGCATCGCAGCCTAGCCAAAATCCTCCACAAACCATCGTGATTGACCGTTTCGAAAGCCTTGGTGAGGTCCACAAAGGCAGCGTATAGGTTTAGGTTCTGCTCTTTTTCTTGTAATTGTCGCAGAACAAATATCAAGTCAGGTGTACCTCTACCGGCTCTAAAGCCACATTGGCTCTAACACCTCGTGCACTAAAGAATGGGTTAGTCGGTCAAGCAACACTCGAGCAAAGATCTTTCCTGCTACTGACAGAAGTGTAATGCCTCGATAGTTGGAGCAGTTAGACTTGTCACCCTTCTTATCTTATATAATACAGACGTTACTTCAAAAAAGAAGATGATTACGTCCTACGCGTCATGCATATTGTTTGTTTGATTTGAGGCACATCGGCACAATTTAGGCCATGTCGTGCCTGCAGTCCCTTAAGGACTACTCTCTCTCTAAACAACAGGGCCAGATTCTATACAGTCATATCATTAAAATCAAGGTCTATTCACAGTTAAAATAGTCAAGGTAGTAAAAATTTAAATATTTGGTAAAAATCTAATGTAAATAGTGCATGTTCACAAATTCATAAATCAGATCTTCGTAGATAGCCCCACTTCCCGGATAAAGCCCAGTACCTTCCCAGGGTCGACATTATCAAATAGTGTATTTAAATTAGTGACTTTAAAATATTTCGCTCTGACATCCTGGTATCTGGGGCAATCAACGAGGATATGTTCCACGGTGAGGCGAGAGTCACAGTACTCACAAAGTCTCTCTTCAGCACAAAAGAGTGCGTGATGTAGGTGTGGCCAATCCTAAGTCTGGACATGGTCGTGCTACCACGCCTTGTCAGACCCTTAGATGTGGGCCGCCACCTGACATCCGCCACAATCTGCCTGAGTTTACTGTGAGTCTCAGCCTCCCATCGGTTCTGCCACTCTCGATAGGTGGCAGAGGCAATACTTTGTCTCAGGTCCGAGTAGGGAATTTGGGTTCCTGACACCGTATGATTTAGGGCTCTCTTTGCTTCTCTGTCTGCGGCTTAATTTCCCTCAATGCCAACATGGAAGGGGACCCAGATGAAGGTGACATCCCTACGTTCGGCTGTTATTTGGTCCAACAGCTTCAGGCTCTTATGTACCAATGGGATGTCAGTCTTCATCCGCCCCAAAGCTTGCAATGCAGATTTGGAGTCGGAGCAGATTATAAATTTCCTCCTTTCTGATGCTTTTACGGCCATAAGTGCAAGCAATATTGCGTGCAATTCGGCCGTAAAGATGGAGCAGCCATCGGGGAGTCTACGGGAGATTGTTTTGTTCCGAAAGGAGCAGGCACACGCGACCTTTCCCTCCATTTTGGATCCGTCTGTGTAGATGGTGCCACAATTTCCGTAGCTCTCCTGCAGTTCCCTAAAGTGAACTTGTAGTATGCTTGGGTCTGTATTTTCTTTTTTGAAATTGAGGAGGGATAAATTTAATTTGGGTTTATTCATTAGCCAAGGAGGGTTCTGAGGGGTTTCTATTTTAGAGATTTGGTCAATGGGTGGGGTTAAATTTTTGATGGGTTCTCTCATTCGAAGGCCCAACGGCTGTATGACGTTAGGCCTTCGATTGTATAATTCTACCTCTGTGGGGTTAAATATGGAGTCAAAAGCAGCCTCCACATGAAGACTTGGGATAGGTGATGTACGAAACGCGCCGAGACAGAGACGAAGGGCAGCATTTTGTATTGGTTCCAGTATTCTTAAGTACGACTTCCTTGCTGCTCCATATATTATGGATCCGTAGTCTAGCTTGGATCGAATTAGACTCCGATAGAGCAGCAGCAAGGTATCTCTGTCAGCTCCCCAGTCCGTATGGCTGAGTACTCTTAGTATGTTTAATGACTTTTGGCATTTCTTCTTAAGTCCCTTAATGTGGGGGAGAAAATTAAATTTGGAATCTAAGGTGAGGCCTAAAAATTTTGTAGTTTTCACGACAGGGATCTTCTTTTTGTGTATAAATAGTTCAGGGTCTGGGTGAGGTCCCCTTAGATTACAAAAATGCATACTAACTGTTTTGGAGTCTGAGAATTTGAAACCATTATAGTTTGCCCAACCCTGAATTTTGTTTAAACATAACTGTAATTTTCTTTCTAAGGTGTTCATGTTTTTCCCATAAGTGAGAATGACAAAGTCATCAACATACAAAGAGCACTCTATGCCAGGGGACCGCGAATTTATGAAGCTATTTATTTTAATGTTGAACAGGGTGACTGACAGAATGCTGCCCTGGGGTACACCCATTTCCGGGTCATGAAAGTCAGAAGCGGAGTTGCCCACTCGAACCTGAAATTTTCGATCTTTCAGGAATTCCTCCACAAAACGGGGGAGGTGTCCCTTAAGCCCCATGTCACGTAGAATGCCATGTTTCCAGGTTGTGTCATAGGCCTTTTCTATATCGAAGAATACAGCTACTAGATGTTCTCTTCTGAGTAATGCATTTCTAATATAAGCTTCCAGCCTTACCAGGTGGTCAGTTGTTGTCCGTCCCTGCCGGAATCCGCACTGGTAGTTTGAGATCACTTTATTCCTTTCCAGGTACCAGACCAGCCTACTGTTAATCATTCTTTCCATGGTTTTGCAGATGCAGCTTGTTAGTGCTATTGGTCGATAGTTAGCTGGGTCAGAGCCGTCTCTTCCCGGTTTAGGTATCGGTATAACTGTGGCTTTCCTCCAGCTGTTTGGGAAAGCGCCTGTTTGCCACACACAGTTATAGAACCCTAGCAGGACTGCCAATGAGGGTTCGGGAAGGTGCTTGAGGAACTGGTAATGGATTTCGTCTTCTCCAGGCGCTGTGTCATGTGACTTGTCCAGCGATTCCCTCAGTTCCTCAAGCGAGAACGGTTTGTTGTAGTCTTCATTGTTCTCTGACCTGAAATCAATGGGGTGTCTTTCCTCCCTGGTTTTGACTTTTTGGAACTCTGGCGTGTAGTGTGCAGTGGATGATTTTTCTGCTATTGAGGATGCAAGGCAGTCAGCTATTTCTCTGGGGGACGTGACAGTTCGTCCTTGGTTTTTCAAATGCCCTATTGCATTTGATTCTTTCCCTTTGATTCGCCTTACTGCCTTCCAAACCGCTCTAGCAGAAGTTTTGGCATCCAGACTGCCGACAAAACTTCTCCAGGAATTCCTTTTGGCTGACCGTATGGTTTGTCTAGCCTTTGCTCTAGCTATCCTGAATAGCTTTAGGTTTTCCTGGGAAGGATTCTTTATAAATGCAGCCAGTCGTTTTTTCCTATCACCAATAGCACTTTTGCAAGCTGTATCAAACCATGGTTTGCTAGGCCGTTTTGGGTTTGCAGAGGTTAGGGGTACAACTTTCCTGGCTATACTTAGTAGCTTGCTAGCAAAGGTATCAGCTGGGTTCTGTTCATGGAGGATATTTTCTGTGATATCCTCAGAGCATCTTTTTTGGAATTGTTCCCAATCGGCCTTATTCAGTTTCCACCGCTGAGGTCGTCCCAATGAAGGGAGATTGTTAGTAATGATGATTGGGAAGTGATCACTTCCCCGTAGATCATTGCTAACTGACCATTTAAAATCGTCCAGAAGTCCGGGGACGCATACGGTGAGGTCAATGCATGTGAGTGATCCAGTTCCTGGGTGCAAGTAGGTCGGTGATGCATCATTAAGTATGCATAAATCATGTTGGAGGAAGATATCCTCCAGCATACGACCTCTTGTGTCGGTATTGTTGGATCCCCACATGGTGTTATGGGCATTGAAATCCCCAAGGATTAAAAAAGGCCGGGGGAGTTGTTTCAATAGGTCCTCCATGTCTGTTCGGTTTAATGGAGCGCCTGGTGGTAGATACAGGCTGCAGCAAGTGATAACCTTGTGAAGGGTTATCCTAGCTGCTACGGCCTGTAGTGTGGTCTGTAGTTCTACCCTCTCATGGGGGATGCTATCCTTCACAAGGATACAGACTCCACCTGATGCTCTCTCTGCATCCTCAACATTCTTGCTGTAAGCACGGTAGCTTCGGAAGCTGATGCAATCTTTCAGAAATGTTTCCTGTAAGCAGACAGCTACAGGAGTCTCAGAGTCCATCAGTAGCTGCATTTCCTCGTAATTGGCCTTGAGGCCTCTACAATTCCACTGTACAATTCTGGAATCCATGGCTTATTCTAGATGACCTACTTGGAGCTATTTGGCTTTGGCAGGCCCCCGGAGGGGTTTCCCTTTATTCCAGTGACCTTGGTATTTTTATTCCTGGGTTTGGATGGAGAGGAGGACAACCCCCTTTTGGGGGAAGTCTTTCTCTCTGGAGAGGGGAGATCCCTCTGGTTAGAGCGGAGGTTATTTCCTCCTCTCTCACCTCGGGCATCCTCTCCGCTTTGATTTCTCCCCTTAGGGAGTTGGTCAACCTCTAACTCGGTAGAGGTTGGGGTGTCTGGCTAGGTTCTCTGAGGAGAACCTGTGTCAGACATGATGTCTCCGGGTTCTCCCGGAGTATTGGTTTTGACATGCTGCTCAGTCTCCATGCTCTCATCAGCGAGCACAGAGAACCTGTTCTTTAGCATGACAACAGGGCTTTCTTGTTTCTTCAGAGGTGTGTTCTTTGGCGGTGTTTTCTTCTGAGTTGGAGGAGGAGGAGGGGGTGGTGGGGTCAATGTGTCCATCTGTGTGGCTATGGATCTTCCTTTCTTAGCAACAGCCTGTGCGTAGGTCTTTGTCAAGCCGAATTGGCCCTTGGGTAGGGCCAGTACAGCCGATTTCGCCTGGCTAAAGATACATCCGTTTCTTTCCTTGTACTCATGCACGGCAACCTCCTGTTTCCACACAGGGCAGTCCTTGGAGTAGGCTGAGTGGCCAGCTTGACAGTTTGGGCATTTGAACTGGGCTGTGCAGCCCTTGTCCTCATGACCCTCTCCAGCACATCTGGCACACACAGTGTTCCTCTTGCAGACTGCCGCGCCGCACCTCATGGGGTTAGGTATGTAGGGCCTCACTGGAACTCGTAGGTATCCTGCCTTCACATACTCTGACGGTGTCCTAGTTCCGAATGTGAGGATAATAGTGGCGATTTTGACCTCCTCACCCTCCCTGCGCCTTGTAATGCGCCGGGCATGGGTGACTCCTTCAATGCCCTCCACTATTTCCTTCTCGGAACATTCCAGTAGGTCCCTAGAGCTGATTACACCTCTGCTGGTGTTCAGACTCTTGTGTGGCATGACTTCCACTTGGAGATCACAGAGTCTTCGGCATCTTAAAAGCCCATCAGAGTGTGTCTTGCTGTCTACTTCTACAAGGAGTTCCATTGATTTGTGTAGCTTAGACACACTCTTGGGCTCTCCTACTACTGACTTGAGTCCCTTATAGATAATAAAAGGGCTCAACTTTGTCAGGCTTTTTCCCTCCTCTGTGCACCTAACCACCAGAAATGATGGCCAGGTGGCACAGCTTTTTGGGACCTCCTCTTTTTTTATCATCAATTCGACGTTTCTTGCCCAGACATAGGTCTGGGGCAAGTAGTTTTGTGTGTGTTTTTTTGTCCATATATATTTTGGTTAATTCGGCACCTGTGCTCCCCACCCGCCATCGAGTCCAACAAGGGGACGGGCCATTCGGATGTCCAGAATGAGCCCGCCAGGGCTACACAGGTGCTATACTCAGTCAGCTGCTACATCGGACATGTGTCCGATACAGCAGCTCCCTGATTGACCCTCCAGGTCGACGACCTATGCTGGTAGCTCGGCATGACCAGCCGGTTGACCCAGAGCGGGCCATCTGGGTCTCAGGTCTAGGGGAACTTGGAGCCAAAGTATTGTGTTGTTGTGGTTTATCCTTAGATAGCCACCACTCAAACACCAGGATCTCTTTATCCCCCCTTACCCGTCGCAGTCCACGGCAAACGGACTAGTCTAGGACGTAGTGAGAATTTAAAGTTAAGGAGACAGTGTGATGATCAATGAAGGCAGACTTAGGAAAAGAGGAGGCAGACACAATGATAGAAAAAAAGTAGGGCACTTTTGAGCTCCAAAAGTGCTAAGGAAAGAGGAGCGCAGTTTAACGTCATGTCTCGGGACGATCATGCATATTAACCAATGACTTAAATTCTGCCAAGTCACTGGTTTTCCTGGCTAGCTCAGGCAACCCATTCCATGCTCTAATAGCACTAGGGAAGAAGGAGTATTTGTACAAATTTGTCCTAGTATATGGGACGAGGAATGTGCCTTTATCTTTGTGTCTTTCAGAGTATTTTATTAAATTTTGTTTTTGTATTTGAAGATTATGGTTCAGTGTTTTATGTATGATTGCTACTTTACTTTTGAGCCTTCTGTCCTGAAGGCTTTCTAAATTTAGTGATTTTACTAAAAGTGTTACTCTAGTCAAATGTGAATATTCGTTTGTTATGAATCGCACTGCTCTATTTTGTGTCTGTTCTAGTTTCTTAATGTTTTCTTGAGTTGAAGGATCCCAAACGGAGGATGCATATTCTATTATTGGCCTAACCAAGGTTAAACAACACTTTAGTTTTATGTTCTTATTTGATTTATAGAAATTTCTTTTAATAAATCCTAATGCTTTGTTTGTAGTTTCATCAATATGTGGATTCCATGACAGTTTTTCATTATAACACCTAGGTATTTTGCGTTTTTAGTCTGTGTTACTGGTTTGCCATGAATAAGATAAGTGGAATTAATTTGTTTTAGTTTTTTTGTTACTCTTAACAACTGACATTTTTCTGGGTGGAAAGACATGCTCCAATTTGATTCCCATTTCTGTAATTCATCTAATTCTCTTTGTAAAATATCTGTGTCTTGTGTTGTTTTTATTGTTCTATATATTATGCAATCGTCTGCAAATAATCTGACTTTTGTTCCTGAACTAATGCAATTTGGTAAATCATTTATGTAAATTAAAAATAGTAATGGACCCAAGACTGTTCCTTGAGGTACACCTGAGTTTACTGTTATCGGTGTTGATTTAGAGCCATTTATTATTACAGTTTGTTCTCTCCCTATCAGAAAATCTTCAATCCACTGATGCAGTGGACCATTAATGCCGAAATATTTTAATTTTTTAAGCAAACTATGGTGGTGAACTTTGTCACAAGCCTTAGAAAAATCTAGTAAGATAGCATCTATTTGTTCACTATTATCTAAACCTTTTGAAAAATCATCAATTAGTCCTGTTAGTTGTGTTTCACATGATCTATATTTCCTAAAACCATGTTGGTATGGTGTGAGGACATTATGTTTGTCTAAGTGGTTTATGATGCTGCTACATATTATGTGTTCTAGGATTTTACATGTGATGCTGGTAAGTGATACTGGTCTGTAGTTTCCTGGGTCAGATTTTTCTCCTTTTTTAAATAGGGGGGTGACATTAGCTTCTTTCCACCTTTTTGTATAGATATATGATAACGGAGTCTCGAAGTTCAGGTGGGATCACGCACTTCTCCCAGCATAGAGCGAACAAGTCTGTTAGCCTCTCGGTTAGGGCGACACCACCCATTTTAAATATTTTAGCGGGAAGTCAATCAGAGCTAGGTGCCTTGTGTTTTTTGAGTTTAGATATTGCTGTCTCAATTTCCTCAAATGTGGGTCGTCGAGATCCTCTCTCATAGTTTTCTGAGGGACATTTGCCAGCGATTCCTCCGATACGTGCCTTTTATCACCAAACAGTATGCTGTAGTGCTCCGTCCAGCGATTTAGTATGTTCACCTTGTTAGTTAATATCGTAGTGTCAGCATGTCTCTGCATGTTTATGGACAGCTCAAGCCACCAATATATATTATACGGTTCCACGACATTTCGTGAATGAAGTTGTCAGTGAGCGATTTGTCGGGTGAACGAAAAGTCCTGAACGATTTGTCGGTGAACGAAATGTCAGTGAACGATTTGCCGGTGAACGAAATGTCAGTGAACGAATAGTCGTGTCCCCATATTACAACTAGACTGGTAAACGGAAAGAGATTCTTATACGATAATGATCAGATCACAGACCTATATACATATAGAGGTTGTTATGTAAGCCTACTTAAGTTTTCAAAGTTTAGAAATAATGCAAAACCATTTTGCGGATTTTTGGTACAATGCGCTATTAATTACAGAACTATATATTCACGCAAATTTATTAAATAAAGCCATTTCCTGTTGTTTCCCATGAGATAATGTTTCGAAAATCCTTGATCGAAATACCGGTAATTCACGTCTATTTTAATCATCTTATATACATTTAAATAGATTACCTAGATTTCTCTACTAAAAATTGCAAAATAATAATTATTAGACGAGAGTGCTCTTATTTTGGATGTTCTTGGATTAAAACTAGAATGAGTGAATTGGTCTGGAAGTACTTTTTCCCTTCTTCCTATATCTTTTGCATTTTTCAGTTCTCTTTTTAAATTAAGTAACATTATTAGGATGTGAATTGAAGTGTAGGGGTCTACCTGATAGAGAAAAAAAAATTCTGCACGAAAATACGGGGAGTTGGGATCAAACCCGATAGAGGCTATAGAAAGAAAAGACCTGAAAAAAGCATGTGAAACTACACAATTACAGTACCGGTACTTTATTTGATGAGTCTTTTACACAAGATCTGTAGAGTTTTTTTTGGTATTTGGAATAACATTAATTTCTTTTTTTATACATCTGACAATACCTATAGTACATAATTTAACAAAGAAACTACAGCAAAAAAATAAAAATAAATTGTTATAATAAATCAACTGCTGTAAAATATGAATATACATATAAATTTGTTTTAAAAAAAATCAACAACACTATGAAGCAGGATGTATAGTAAAAGCTAGACAAATGTACATTGTAGGCAACTGTTCCACACTGTCAGAAGACACAGACTTCATTGTCAATGCTTGATTTCCACAGCTTTGGGTTTTCTCTTTAATAGTTTGTAGAGAAAGTAGCTACCAAATAATGTTCCATATGTTGCAACTACCCACTGTAAAAAAAATTGCAAAATTGACATGTTTGTAGAATGTACGAATTAAGCACGATAAAATAGGTACAATGTATAAGATCATCAAGAGTTCATGAAATTTTTTTTTTCAAAATAATATCACTTGCTATTTAATATCAACAAAAGAAAAAAAGATAGCTATAGAAAAAAATATTTAAAAAGATATCTAGTACCGGCAGTCTACAAAAATATTTGAAACTTAGACAAGAAATGAAACAAAGTTTATAATTACATTAAATCTGCCCCTTAATGTGTACGAGTTAAAGTGTCTTTGCCAGCCTTTCAGGTTAAGTTCTGACTCAGGAACAAAATCTCCAGCCATTGTAATGTAGTGCTGTTATGGCTACTGAAATTGAAAAACCAAATGCAATAGTTACAATATCTAGAGTTAATCCATGAAAAAATTATTTTATGAATTACTTTTAAGACAATCTAATATTGAGTCAATGTTCATTGCGTATCTTTCAATTATCCAATCTTGGGGGAGCTACCACCTTCTACCAAGTGCGTCCCCAGGTGGCGGATAGGGGAAAGACCCTTAGATATAAGGGTTAGCTGTGAATAGCAAATGAACAGCCGCGGACCAACTGGTTTGCAGTCATGGAGGATGAGGTGAAGTATTTCAGTGGTTAGAATATTTACTAAAAACATCTCAGAAATCCAGGTAAATGATTGCAAAAAGCGAGTATAGGGACTCTAACTCTAAACCCGGGTAGATGAAACCCGTTAGCTAGGGACAGCAGTTCATCTAGGAGAGAAAACTTCCAAAATAAACACCTGCTGCCTTGCAGATGATCTTGGACGATCAAAGGCTATGGGAGCACACCCAGAAAGAAAAGCAGGCTGAAGTCGGAGTCAATGGGCCTCTTGGCGCATAACACATTGACACGCAACCTCATCTATGTTGGAGTTCAGTAACGATTCTAATAGATGTGGCGTCCTGCCTGTGGAATCCCGCCGCTCAGATAGGGGGCCGGGCTCTCCGCCTCGAAGGAGCCCACACAAGCGAGCTGGTGGTTCTTCTATCTCTGCCTGTGGAGCCAGGAGCAGGGACAAGAAAGTAAATACTACTGGCCAGCACTCCAAGACCAAAAGTCTAAAAATCTTACAATGGAACGCAGAGGGCATCCAAAAGAAAAAAGAAGATCTAAAAATATTTCTGCATGAGAAAGAAATTGATGTAGCTTGCATCCAAGAAACTCATTTGAACAGTAATCTTCGTTTCTCCATTAGAGGCTACACCTGCATCAGACAAGATAGACAAATCAGACCCAAAGGAGTAATCCTCACCCTCATTAAAAATGACATCCCTACCACAGACATAACTATGCCCAACTCCTCAGAATCAGAAATAATGGGAACTAAGCTAATTCTCCCAGATGGAAATATTAATCTATTTAACTGCTACTTCCCACCAGACAAGGAAATAGAGATTGACCACATACAAATACCTGACCAAGAAGACTGTCTAATCTTAGGAGATATGAATAGTCACTCTCAGAGCTGGGGATACCCAGACCTAAATGCCAGGGGGAGAAGAAATTGAAGAATGGCAAGCAGAGAACAGACTTATCTTGCTTAATAAACCTGAGGATAAACCAACCTTTTTCTCAAGAGCCTGGCTAACATCAACCACATCTAGCCTTTGCAACTGACAACTTATCCAAAAAGTGCACCAGAGAAGTTGCAGACCAGCTAGCCACCAGTGAACACAGACCCATATTGATCAGTATCGATACCTCCTTCAAAATATCAGAAAACTCCACCATCCCCAGATGGAACTACAAAAAAGCCAACTGGCACCTATTCTCAAAACTCACAGACCTATACACAACTTCAATAAACAGCAAATCAAATCAGGTTAATAAGTCATTCTCAGCTTTCTCCAAAGCAATCCTCCTAGCAGCTAAGGAATCAATTCCTAGAGGAGCAAGAAAAGATTATATCCCCAACTGGTCTGATCACCTTCAACAACTCCACAATGCCACTATTGAAGCCAGAAACACACTAGAAAATAACCCTTGTATAGAAAATAACATAAATCTAAAAGCAGCTAACGCAGTTTTCAGGAAAAATTACCTTTCCGCCATAAGGAAAAGTTGGCATGAAAAAACAGAACAACTAAACGTAGATAGAGATGGCCACAAACTCTGGCCTATAGCCAAATGTCTCAACCAGGAAGAAAACAGAACAACTCCTATAGTAATAGAAAAGGACAACAAACCCCTGAAAGGCCAAGAAGCAGCAAATGAATTCATTAAGTTTTTCCAAAGCGTAGGACAAATACAAATTAATGAAAGTAGAAATAAAGATGTAAACTCAGAAATCCAAGAAAACAATCCAGCTTACTCCTTGGGAATGACCACTAATCTTAAAATGAAGGAACTAGATGAATCCCTAAAAGTCCTCAAACCAAAACAAGCCCCGGGCCCAGACAAAATATCAAATGACATGCTTCTTCACTTGGGTCCTCAAACCAAAAGAAAACTGCTACAAATAGTCAATGCTAGCTGGAAATCTGGCAGAATTCCAAACATCTGGAAAAAAGCCATTATGATCCCTATACTAAAGCATGGCAAACCAAGAAATAAACTGGATAGCTACCGTCCCATCAGCCTCACTAGCTGTAATTGCAAACTGATGGAAAGAGTGATAAATAGAAGGCTGACATGGATCCTTGAGTCAAATAACCTACTCACCGAAGCCCAGGCTGGCTTTAGAAAAGGCAGATCATCAGAAGATCAAATTGCTTTCATCACACAAGAAATAGAAGACGGCTTTCAAGAAAAGAAACCAACAACAATTGTGTGGGTTGACTTAGAAAAAGCATTTGACAAAGTCTGGGAACAAGGTCTCTTGCTCAAGCTAATACAGCATCACATATCCCACAGAATGTACAACTGGATAAAGGAATACCTAAATAATAGAAAAGCCTTAGTTTGCATGCAAGGACAAAGAAACCACACAGTGAGTATAAAAAATGGCATCCCTCAAGGAGGAGTCCTATCCTCAACACTTTTCCTAATATTCATAAACGATCTAAATAAAAACCTATCAAGAAAAGTTAAAAGCAGCATGTATGCAGATGACCTTGCCTTAATTAGCACAAAAGAATATGTAGGAACATCGAAATTTCGATTACAAGATGCTCTTGATAAACTCAATAATTGGTCCAAAGACTGGGGCATGTCCATCAACACAAAAAAGACAACATTTACCATATTCTCACTGTCAACAAAACAACAAACAATAAAATTAACATTAGATAAGGAAGCTTTAGAAAAAAATGACAGCCCTACATATCTTGGGAGTCACCTATGACCCGAGACTAACCTGGAAAAACCAAATAGATAAAACACAGAGTAAAGGCATCCAGAGACTATCCCTCTTGAAAAAATTAGCTGGCACAGATTGGGGAGCTAATCACAACATCCTGAAAAAGACCTATACCAGTTATGTAAGACCTGTACTAGAATATGGTGCCACAGCATGGGGCTCAGCAGCCCAAACCAACCTAAGAAAAATAGACAAGGTTCAAAATATTGGTCTAAGGATAATGACAGGAGCAATCAAAACAACACCCATAAGAGCTATGGAGGAAACTGCTGCCCTGATCTCTCTGGATGAAAAAAGAGAAATAAAAATCCTTTCCCAATTCACTAAATTGGAAATCTTGGAGAGGCACCCACTCAGAACAAAAATCCACAAAACTGGCACAAAAAAAAAACTCTCAAAAGGACCAATTTCATACAGGAATCTCTAAACCTAAAAAAGAAACACCAACTTGAAAAAATTACTCTGGAATCCTCGATACACTATAATGAATCTCCACCCTGGGACGAAAGCCCTCTTCCTACTATAAGGGACCATATTGAAAACATTAAAAAAAATCTGATTACAGACCAACAGAGCTCAAGGAAATAGTGAACTGTTTTCTACATACCAATTACCCTAGCAATCAGTGGATCAGAGTTTACACGGATGCGGGATGGCTCTTTCCATAAAGCCACCACAAATGGAGGAGCTGGAATACTTATCGAATGGCCAGATGGAGGAAAACTAGAAAAATCCATTGCAACTGGAGAGCTCTCTGACAGTCACTGAGCAGAAAGGGAAGCACTAGCACTAGCTGCTACCATGCTAGCAAATCATCCAAGTTCCCCTCACAGTCAGATTGTCTTTCTAACAGATGCGAAAACAACCCTCCAAAGCTTGCAAAACTCTGATTCCTCTTATATTAAAAACCTCAGAACAGCACTTACAAAGCTCAACAACAACAGCTAAAAAACTGTTATTCAATGGATACCAGCTCATATACAACTAGCAGGAAATGAGAAGGCTGACACACTCGCCAAGAGTAGGAGAACAAACTCACAAGTAAACTCTGCACTCTATCCAGAAGAAATGAAGAAATTAATTATAGATAAAATAAATGAGAAATGGACGAGCTCCCATCCAAATCACAAGAAAGATGACGCTTACTATAAGCTATCCCGACATGACCAACGTCTAATCTTTCAACTCAGGACTGGACACAACAGAATGCGACAACACATGCACCGGAAGCTCAAAATTGGAACCAGTGAAATCTGCCCATGTTTATAGATCTAACTTAAAAGTAAATAAACTATTTTAAAACTGAAGGCCCATAGCCATAGGACATAGCCCCTGGCCCTGGCCTATGCCATGGCCCTACTAATATGTATTATGTAGATATGTGAAAATCCGTAAGACCGGAAGTTAAAAAATGGCATCAAATTTTGAGATAGTTTTTTTCTTACTTTGTGTACATAGGCTCTTAATTGAAATCGATTATGATTTTAAATCCATTGGAATCATGGCTAAAAGAGGTGAATATGGATACATTTTATATTGAGGAACACTTTTTTCATGTGGACTTAAAAAAAAAAAAATGTGTATTTTCTTACTTTTTGTTTACTTGAAAGTATATATGTATTTTTCTTTTTACTGATACTGATTTCAGGTTACGTTTTAGAACTTGATTTTTTTTGTGCTAATAGAATATATATCTGGCCATATTTCTGCCAAGTTTTATCACGACACCATGCTCACTTTAATTGTTATCGATTATAATGTTGATGCATAAATTTGCACTGCTCCCTATGGGATTTTTAATTTTTTAATTTTTTTTGAAAACTAAACTATTTTAAGAATAAAAACTTGCATAGGCTAGTAGATATAGCAATTATGTATAGGTCTAAATAGATTTTAAAGAGTTTTTTTGGTTGCTTCTTTTTTTTTTTTTTTTATTTTAAAGCGCATTTGAAAAAAATTGTTTCAGGCGATTTTGATCCCACTTTTTAAATATTTTGTTAATTTCTCCCATCACAATGCCGCCATTTTGTCCACACCCCTCAGACATTTCTTGTAGCTCTAGACCCGATAATTTGTTTATTTTATCAATTTTTACATTCTAAACAAGTGAAGTTCATAATTATAAATGAAATCCGATTTGTGAGCTAGAAATTTACTTATAATACTAGATCTACTATTAAATTTCTTATTTAATAAGTAGATTTATCCTCTACGAAACTCAATTCCAACTTTTTTCACTTTTTGAGGGGGGGTGTGTGTCTCGCTGGCTTAGCAAGCGAGACGCTCTCATCTTCGTTGTTCCATGTCAACCAATGTTAGGTCAAAACGCCTCCAAAAAAATCATAGCTTTCTAACTGTTTAACTTACATTCATAATTTATACACCATTGGAAAGTTCTTTCAAAGTATTTTAATAATGTACTAACGAAAAATTGTTTTTTCAAAGATAATTTTTTTATTTAACATCCCTATATTATGTACTAGAATCTTAAAGTAAAGTATTAATACTAGACTAGAAGTAGTGACTAGTATACTAATATTTAACTAATCATAATGGAATGAGTCAATGACATAAATTTGGTATCTGAAACTATTTGCCTTTGGCATTGCTTTGGTGACTTAGACTTATAAATGAACTTATTCGTTAAAGTTTACTTTTCAGTTATAACTTATATATTAATAAATTCAACTAGAGTCTAGGTCTAGGTCATGAGTAGATCACTGTTCAGGAGTAGATCTAATCTAATTCAAGATTAGTTAAATTCAACTTTAAATTCATAATAAAGCTAGGCCAAAAAACGCGGAAGTGTGAAAGTAAAAAATGACCGATAAACTTGAGATTGCGTTTTTGACTTTTTTTCACATAAACCACACTTGCAAATTTAGTACACTTTTGAATGAAATAAGAGAAGTTTTAAAGTTGTGTTATCGATTACTTTAGACAATGGCCTATATAACGCTTAATTACGGCTTTTTTAAAAAGTTATTTCTCATTTTTACATTTATTATAAAAAATACTCATTTTTTGTTTTGAGCAATACAGGGTCCAGGAAAATGATCAATGATTCATTTTTTTTCCCACGGTAGATATCATGCCTGGCTATAATTCTACCAAGTTTTATCGCGATATCTCCGTCGCATCGCTCAAAAACTTGAAAATATGGTTTACCATTGGGGGCTATGGGATTTTCAGAATTTACTGAATTTTGATAAGAAAATTTCGTCATCAATGTAAAACCACTGGAGGCCATGTAAGGCCTAATATTCTGGATATATTCAAATAGATTTTATGTATTAATCGTCGTCGCATGAATTATAAAGCGCATTTGAAAAATAATTGTTTCAGACGATTTTGATCCCACTTTTTAAATATTTTGTTATTTTCTGCCATCAGAACGCCGCCATTTTGTCTCCGCCTCTCTGACAATTCTTGTAGATCTAGACCCGATAATTTGTTTATTTCATCAATATTTACATTTTAAACAAGTAAAGTACATAAATATAAATGAAATCAGATTTGTGAGCTAGAAATTCACTATGAATACTAAATCTACTATTAAATTTCTTATTTAAATTTAATAAGTAGATTTATCCTCTACGAAACTCAATTCCAACTTTTTAACTTTTTGAGCGGGCGGTGTGTCTCGCTGGCTTAGCGAGAGAGACGCTTTCATGATGACTCATCTTACTTGTTCCATGACGATTCCATGTCAACAATGTTAGGCCAAAACGACACAAAAAAAATCATAACTTTCTAACTATTACTATTAGACATACAGTCATAATTTAAACACCATTGGAAAGTTCTTTATAAGTATTTTAATGATGTACTAACGAAAAATTGTTTTTTCAAAGATCAATTTTTTATTTCACCTCCCTACATTATAATATTATTAATATATTATTAATAATTATTAATAATATTAATTAAATATAGATCTATTCATTTATTGCTGTGAACAATTTGATAAAATCTAGACCTAAGTCTAGAAATTAGGATAGAATAGGTTTAAACACAAAGAGTCTAATTAGTTTTTTTATAATTTGAAAAATAAAACATGCACAATACCTTTATAATTTTTTTTTAAAATGTTAACTCAATTAACTGAACTGAGTGTAGATCTAGATCTGGATTTAGAAAGTAGTATCTATGACCTTGCTGGAGTAAAGAATTAGAGTTGTCTGTACCTGAGCTGTTATAATTTTTCCATTCAAGAAAATTTATTAAAAAATCCCAAGATTGTAAAATAAACCCATTCACCCACTTACAAAATAACTTTGTAAACCTTTTATGTTCAATACCGATAGACTAGATGTACATCTCTCTCTAAAATACTCTAAATAAATAATAATTAAAATCGAAGCTGTAGCAATTGTGTTTCCTAAATTGAGATTGGTGCAAGGAAGTCTCCCTTAAGATTATGACTTCAATTAAAATCTCATTGAAGTTGATTAAAGCATAAAAAAAGCAGAAGTATTATAGCCTAATATAAAGGAAGAGAAATTAATACGTTCACTCCACTGGATAGTAGCGTACTGTTATTATATTCTCGTCGCGTTTTAAACTTGTTTACATTAAAAGTACATATATATATATATAGGGGATTGATACTGTAATAACTTAATTAAGGCAGGCAACTCAACGATATAGGGCAATATAGGCACACAGATGTTTTTTCTCTAGAGGACATCACAAATAGGTCTACACAGAACAATGTCTGCTTTGACTCGAGTACAGAATCTTTATAGGTCTTAGACTTGGGCACAATTTCGTTATTATATCTAGACTGGAGACCGGAAACGAAATCTTATCCACGATTGATCAATTCACAGACCTATAAATATATTTTTTTTTTTCTGTACGTAACTCTTTTTCAAGCTCTAAAGGAAGTCGCCCAATCAATCATCAATCTTTTCTGTCTTGAAAAAGTAATGATCTTTAGTTTTCAAAGTTTAGAAATAATGCAAAATCATTTCTTGGATTTTCTTTAGAATGGGCTGTTAATCACAGAACTTTATATTCACGCTAATTTATGAAACAAAGCCATTTCCTGTTAGTTTCCAATGAGATAGGCCTAGCCTACTGTTTCAAAAATCCTAAATCGAAATAATTCATGTCTTTTGATTTTAATCATCTTATGCCCATTTAAATAGATTGTTTACCTAAATCTTTCTAGATTATGTATCTGAAAATTGCAAAATAATAATTATGAGACGAGAGTAGGCCTACTCTTATTTTTGATGTTCAATTTCTAGATCTATATATAAGTCTATGGTAGCTCCATAATGCTTTTAGTCCCGAAATAAAACAGTGCAGTGGAGGTTTGACAGTTCAGGTGGAGGTCGATTGATGGGAGCCACAGACGGCAGGCAGCGTGTTCCCCATGAAGCCATCTGCGCTGTTTTCCTTCATTGTCGCTTTCTCTTTCTCCAGTTGACCTGTCTGTTCTTGAGACTAGGTCCGGGTCGTATCTAATCTTTGCTTCAACTCCTAATGCCAGCAATGCAGTTAGCTGGTAGCTCCTCTGCCATACATTTTGCAAGTATCTCCTATGCCACGCTCTTTGCAGGGATCTCTTCTGATGCGCAGTTTGCAGGTATCTTCTCTGCCACGCAGTTTGCAGGTATCTGATCTGCCACACAGTTTGCAGGTATCTTCTCTGCCACACAGTTTGCTGGTATCTTCTCTGCCACACATTAGCAAGTATCACCATTCGAGACGCCGCCCGTACAGTTCTTGCTACACGCCATTGTGCAGTTATTAAGATTTGAGTCTCCCTCGAATGCACTGGCAGACAGATATAGATCTTTAAGGTCCATAGCAACAGGTTTGGACGCAGACCCAAGTTGTCTTGATCTGTCCAATTCATTGAGGTACTCGTTATGGGTATACCAGGAACAAAAGCTTCAGGCACATAACAGACTTCTCTAGTTTCTTCATTTGTCTCTTTCCTTTCAATTCGATACATCTCGTTGAGATCTACGCAGCAAATGTTGTCACGTTTGTCGTCTTGAAAGTCAAACCCGCAAGACTTGCCCAAAGACACAGTCACAGACGGTGCTCCATTCCCAGTGTCTCCGTCACGACTGTTTGTGCAGCCACAGTTCTATTAACCATGCAACTTCTCCTTTACCAACGAGCCTACAGGCAACTGCTCCTTCACCAACGAGTCTATTCCTCCTTTCGCTTGTGACACCATTTTATCAATTCGATGTATTATACCTTCCACTTGCAATACACTTTCATCTAACTTGTTCCCCATCCTGTTAATTTGTTCATGCATCTTGCCAAGCAACTCAACAATCTCCGACTTATTTCAAATAGGTTTAAGTCTCCGGATCTTCTTCTTCACCATTCACGGTTGGCGGAGACGAGCAAGGGGATAGTTGACTACAGTCTGGGATCTTACAACAAACTAGCTGAACAATTGAAATGAACCCTTACTTAACTATAGGCAGCATTTTTACCTTCACTATATATGTAGGCCCTTTTTTACACTTATGTCCGTAATGTAATATATATATAACCGACAGTCACCAAATTCAATGAGCGTAGCCAAGGGTGATTTTGAGTTTAAAACTCCCTCTTCAATAAAATAAAAGACTAAAGCATACAACAGTCACCAAATACTATGAGGGTAGCCAAGATGTGTTTTGTGTTTAAAACACCCCTCCAGAGGGGGGGTGAGGGGGATTACAAATTTCTACCAGTCGCTGGGCTCCATTAATAAAGTGCAGTGAAATGCAGATTTGGTTTTTGAACTAATTTCTTTTTAAAAGCAGGATAATGCACTGTAGATACCTCAGAATATGCATTTTTTTAAATACCGGAAATAGTGCTTTAGCCTTAACCCATCGAGGTGTCTACAGTCTTTCCTCTACAAGAAGAGCCTATCTGCCTGGAAGGGGATTTTAAACTCAAAACCCATTTGGTCGCGCTGGAGAAAGTGATAGTTTAACATTAAAATCTTACCTAAAATAAACAAAATCAAACAAACAAACAAAAAAACAAAGACAAAATTCCAACACCCCCCCCCCCCCCTGCGGAGAGGGATTTCATTTCGAATGTGCACACTCCCATGTGTCCAATACATTACATCATACGTAGGCTATGAGATCTAGATTAGATTTGCAGATTTTATCAACTTTTATAAACTTTCTATTTTTGTAGACCTATAACTATCTTCACAATAACTGAATGTAATATACTGGGATCTGCTTAGATCAGTAATGAATGCGAAATCGAAAACTAGACTAGAATTTGATAGGTCTAGATCATGGTCTAGATGCATGAAATGGTAATTACATACTAGTGAGACAGTGCGATGTTAAAGATGTGGTGCACACCAGAATAATGCTGAGCGCCGACTGTTACACGGACCAACGTTTTTTCGAACGAAGCTGCACATCACCATCAAGATAATAAACAGAAGCATGGCTTTTTTAGGGCAAAAAAGCTAAATTTTGATAGGCGATTCAGAATTCTATACGAGATTGATCTCAGAAAGCTGCAGGACGATGATCCAGTGAGTAACTGAAGCCAGCTAAAAACAATATTTCAGTACGTGACAGCCAAAGTCGCGGGATACTGCAGTAAACCCAATAGAGACGGGTTTGATGAGAACAATGTGAAAATTCAAGAGCTGTTAAAGAAAAAAAAAAGACAACTGCTATCGCTCTGTTCTTGCGACCCCTAATGACAAGGCAGCCTCTATATAAAGCTTCTTGTCATATTATGCAAATAATGGTCCGGGAACTAAAAGGTGGCTTGAACTGTCCGTAAACATGCAGAGACATGCTGACACATTCTCTTTCTATGAGTCGCTTAGATGTGCCAGACTACGGCGCCGCTAAAGATCTTCCGATGGTTGCACCGTATTAACTAGCAAGGCGGATATACTAAATCGCTGAACAGAACAGAACACTATATATCTTTAGCCTGCTATTTGGTGACTAGGTATGTATCGGAGGAATCGCTGGCAAATATTCCTCAGAAAATTATGAGAGAGGAGCTCGATGACACACCGACATTTGAGGAAGTTGAAACAGAATTTCAAAACAAAAAAAAAAAAAAAAAAAGCACCTGGCTCTGATGGCCTTCCGGCTAAAATAATTAAAATGGGAGTTGTCGCCATAACTGAAAGGCTAACAGACTTGTTCGCTCTACGCTGGAAGAAGTGGATTGTTCCACCGGAACTTCCGTAATCATATCCCAATACAAAAAGCGTGACAAGTCTAACTTCTCCAACTATCGAGGTATGACACTTCTGTCAGTAGCAGGAAAGATCTTTGCACGATTCTTGCTCGACCGACTAACCCACTCTTACTCTTTAGTGGTCGAGGTGCTATCTAAGAGCCAACATGACTTTAAAGCCGGCAGAGGAACATCTGGCATGATATTTGTTCTGTGACAATTACAAAAACAATGCAAAGCGCAGAACATAAACCTTTACGCTGCCTTTGTGGACCTCACCAAGGCTTTCGACACGGTCAGTCGCGATGGTTTGTGGAGGATTTTTTACCAGGCTCGGATGCCCACCTACGTTCATATCCATTCTCAAGCAGTGCCATGTGGAACCAAAAGGCCAGATCAGACACAATGGTGACCTGTCTGATCACTTCTCAATAGAAAATGGCGTGAAGCAGTTCTGTGTAGGTACATGATCCTACTCTATTCGCAATCCTCTTTGGCGTAATGCTGGGTCAAATGAGGCAGAGATTGCACGAAGGCATCTACGTCAGGTTTCGCTCAGATGGCAATGTGTTCAATCGACGTCTAATATCCCATCCAAAAACTAAAAAAAATGGTCATAACAGAGCTTCTCTAGGCCGATGATTGTGCCCTGCTAGCTCACTATGACCATGATCTCCAGATCGCGGCCAACGAATTTGCATACGCTGCCGCCTCTTTCGGTTTACCTATAAACCTCGGGTAAACAGAAGTCATGTTCCAGAAGTTACCCAATAAAACCTACTCAGCCCCAAAAACAAATTAAACACACGACGCGAATATAGTTCCCCTTTCAGACCTTGCGATCTAGAGGGCAGATGATGTAAAGGTCATCTGTTTCTGTGGCCCACGGTTAACGAAGGTGTCATGCGGCCAGCACAACGAGCAACCGCCTTTACTTTTCCCCAACTAATGTCAGGTACCCATCAGAGCTGGGTGGACTCAAAGGCGTCCAAAGATCCCGAAATTAAATCCGAGTCTTCACCAGGATTCGAACCCGGTTCGGAATTCAAGCGCTTTACCATCTCGGCCGACGCGAATATAACAATATTATGTTACTATCGCGTGAACGCTATGTCGGTGCACGATTTTTCGGTGAACCAATTGTCAGTGAACAAGACAAGTTGTCTGTAGCCTAAACCAGTTGCTGGTGAACGAATAGTCAGATCAATGAATAGTCGGGTGAACAAATTAATATAATTGACTTAATGGTCGGTGAATGAAATGTCTGAACGATTTGCAGTGGAACCCATTAGTGACTAGTTAGCCTACAAACCGGCTAACCCTATAATATGCTATACTGTTAGAAAATTTAATTTTATTATGCGATATGAAAAATTGACGTTTATTATGCCTATGATTTGCATTTGATTTGAAAGGGAAAAAAACAACAACAAAAAAACAGCTGTTTAAGTATAATAGTATAATAGGCCTATAAAATATTGCCTTAGATCTAGACTAGAATCTATTCTAGTGACTAGTCTATATAGTAACAATATAGTTCTATGTCTATATAGTCTAGTATAGATCTAAATCTTGGTCTAGATCATACTAGATGTAGATCTATATTCTATATAGACTATAATAGAGATATCGACTACTAGTCACTATCACTATTCACTGTACTAGTACTAGTCTGTACTATTTTGTATTCATTATAAATCTAGATCTAGAATCTAGTTAATTCTAGTTATACTGTAACTATTGTCACTATTGACACTATATTGATCTAGATCTACTAGTCTATAAGTCTAGATCTAAGAATAAGTCAGAAATACTATGATGATAACTAGAATCTAGTCTAGATCTAGATCTATATTAATATTATGATTATACTTATTATCTTATACTAAATTAGACCTAGATTTTACTAGATTAGATCTAGATCTAGATCTATAATCTATACATAGACTAGAATCTAGATCTGAGTCTCTATAGTCTATAAGTCTATACTCTATAGATAGATCTAATCTAATCTACTAGATGTAGTACTAGTTAGTATAGTCTAGTATATTATATATATATATAGTAGATTCTTATATTAGGCACACCGTATTCGGGAACTAGGTCAAATTTTTATTTTATTTTTTTATTTGGTGACGGTTTAACTTACAAAAAAACTGAAAGCAGATTCTTATTCTGCAACTAAAGGACTATAAAAATAGCTGTGTTTCTTTGAATTACCACTCATAGTCAAGATTTTATTTTAAAATAAATCAGGTCACTTCATGCTCCTATAATAAACGCAGTTTTTGTGCTTTCTCCTTCAGCACACATCGAGCACCGTTAAGAAACACCACTATGTTATTGCTAATAAATTATATCTGTGTTAATTAAAAATTATTTAGATTGTATTAAAAGAAGTAGATTCACTTCTGCAATATGTATTTATAGTATATTGCCTCTCTCTCTCTCTCTCTATCTCTCTCTCTCTCTATATATATATATATATATATGCCTACCTATATAATCTATGTGTAGAAACAGAAATAAATCTATATAATTATAGATCTATAAATTAATTATTACAATGTAACAAACATGATATTTTCAACTAGGCTACATGTATTCTCTGTCTCTTTCTTTTAATTCCCATCCAAGGACCCTCTTCTTTTCATAATTTGGATGTTCGCTTTGTTACATCCCCTCCCTCCCATAGATGCTTATAATTCTTTTCATGACTCTCTCCCCCTTCCCTCCACTGCCTGTATGATAGGTTGTGACACTACACGCTTAGTGTATACCTCTCCTCACCACCAGCGCTCGCCTGGCGTGATCACCTGCAGTGGGCATGGTCTCTGGCTTCAAATTAGCAGCCCGCACTTTTTCTTTCATTCATAAATTATATATTCTAGATATCTCGATCTAGGTCACATTTATTTATTGAAAAAAATCATAGATTTATTAATCCCAATAATATTTCTTATTACGATTTTGCCTTGTGCACTATAGGAGAATGTGTTTAATTCATTATTATTCATTGAAACACCTCCTTTTTTAATTTTATTTGACAGCTAACAGTATGAATGTGATTGGAATGTCTTTCTAAAGATGTTTGGAAGCTTATTTTGATAGATCCACCAGCCTACGATCAAACAGGCTCATAATATAGCCTTCATCCCTTATATGGGTATGAATTGCCGGGGGAGGTTTAAACAATAGCTTTACATACTTGGTTACCGAGAATCTAAAAAACTGCCATCTGCTTTGGAAAAGCGGAACAAAAATACAGGAACTTATCTTAAATTGGACATGCACTGTCCCGAAACATCGTTTTTAGCTCCAAACATAAAAACAAATTAATTATAAACAAAAAAAGCGACATGTTTCTAAAAGGAGAATTTGATGAGCTGTGCCTAATATAAGAAGCTACTATATATATATATAATAATATATATATATATATATATAATTAATATATTAGAATAATAATAATAATAATCTTTATTATCCGTAAGGAAATTTGTCTTACAATTTGTGCATTACCAAACAAAAAACATTATAACTATAAGAAACCAAAGTGTACATTCACACCAGACTCACTCATAATTTACATGTGACAAAGTTTGTACCAGATTGTTCTTATTTAATGATTTGATTGCCAGGGGAACAAAAGAGTGTTTGTGTCTGTTTGTCTTTGCTATCGGTGTCTTGTATCTCTTTTGTGATGGTAAAATCACAAAATCCTGACACAAAGGGTGATTCTTTATTTCAAGGATCTTGTTAGCTTTTTTATAGATGTTTGTCTCAAACAACTGCCCAAATGGGGTTTGTTTTTTGCCAATGATTTTGCCAGCAGCATTGAGGATTCTATTAAGTTTATTCCTATTTTTAATGCTCAGATTGCCATACCAGGCAGTGATATTGAAACTGAAAACATTGCAGATGTGAGCGTGATAAAACATAGCCAAGGCCTTTTCGCTAACATTAAACGAGGACAGTTTTCTTAGTAGTCGTAATCTTTGCTGCCCTTTTTTGCTGATATAATCAGTATTTGCAGTAAAATTTAGTTTATTGTCTAGGATAGTACCAAGGTATTTAAAGGTTTGCACAATTTCAATAGTCTCTCCAGCTACAGAAACAATATCATTTTCCTTCTTGTCCCTGCGAAAATCGATTATCATTTCTTTGTTTTTTTTTACATTAAATAATAAAAAATTATCTTTACAGTATTCTTCAATGTGTTCTAATTCTTTGAAATACTCATTTACGTCTGAGCTCTCTGAGAGCAGGGCAAGAAGAGCCGCATCATCAGCGAATTTTGTGAAGGAGCAACAAGAACTATCGGATTGAAAATCATTGGTGTACAAAATGAACCACAAAGGCGATGTCACAGCCCCCTGGGGTGCCCCTGTGTTAACTATGCGTTCATTAGATATAACATTGTTTACCCTAACCCTCTGAGCTCTCTGGGTCAAAAATTCATTAGCCCATAGTATTATGTATGGACTAATCTGCAACGCTTTCATCTTTTCAATGAGTAAATGAAGTTGTATAGTGTTAAAAGCTGATGAGAAATCAATAAAGAACAATCTTACATAAGTGTTCGGTAAGTCCAGATGTTTGTAGACACAGTTTAAAATATTTAGGATGGCATCGTCTACACCTTTACCCTTTTGGTAAGCAAATTGTAAAGGGTCTAACTTATTGCAAAGATCATTCAGTAACTATATTGTTACTATATAGACTAGTCACTAGAATAGATTCTAGTCTAGATCTAAGGCAATATAGGCCTATATATAGATAGTAATAGACATCTAATCATCTAGATTCTAGATCTATGATAATCTATATCTGAGCAGCTTAGTCTTAGATCTGATCTAGATCTATATTATTGAATTATATAAATTCTATATATGGGTCTAACTTATTGCAAAGATCATTCAGTAACTATATTGTTACTATATAGACTAGTCACTAGAATAGATTCTAGTCTAGATCTAAGGCAATATAGGCCTATATATAGATAGTAATAGACATCTAATCATCTAGATTCTAGATCTATGATAATCTATATCTGAGCAGCTTAGTCTTAGATCTGATCTAGATCTATATTATTGAATTATATAAATTCTATATATTTAGATCTATATATTGCTATATCTTAGCAATTAACCTCAACGAAAGTTATATAAAACAGAACGTTTAATAATCAATTATAAACAGGATCTAGAGCCAAACCCAGAGTAACATCTCAGGCCTTCTTGTTTACATCTCTAATCATCGGCCATCTTCCTTCCTCTGTTCTCCATCGTGTCCTCTGGTACACAATGTCGCGCCAAATGACAGTGCGCAATGTAGAGTCATAACAATATTATATTAATATTATACAGTCTAGACCTAGTCCTAGATCTATATTATCTATAATCTATATGATCTTCTAGATCTAGAATATAATAAATTTAGTCATGAGTGGCAAGTGACATGAAGATGAGTGTGTTTGTGAAATTTATTTAATGATTACATTTATTCAACCATAACTGGCATAACAGTGCAAATATGCATAACAATACCATTAACATTAAAGTAATATTATTATTAGTTCTAGATCTAGATCTATATTAATATTAATAGATCTACTTAGTCAAATCTAAGTTAGTTAATCCAACATCTAGATCTAGTTTACGTAATTTAGTCTATTAGAATAGCCTACTTGGAGTTAGACTTGTAGAGTCTAGGTATAGAATATAGATGGAATCAACAAGTCACATTTATTCACAATGAAATCAATGGAAAGCAGGGGTTAATGGTGAGCTCATCAAAGAATGAATCTATCTTTTTATCTTTTATAATAATAATCTATCTACTATACTAGATAAGTTACTAGATCTAGATGCTAAGACTGACTAAGATCTAGATCAGGGGCTCTTAACCTGTGGTTCGTGACCCCCTTGGGTTTCAAAGGACAATTTCCAGGGGTCACCTAGGACCATCGAAAAAAATATATTTTTGCCATTGTGCACATTTTTTATTTTACTATAATTGCCATTTGCTAATAGATATTGCAGACAACTGAATCCAAACCATTCCAAACTTTTAATTGTCAGAGCATAAGTATTTGTTACAGTTTAAATGATTGTTAATCAAACTGTGTGATGAGACACAGCGTTAAACCATTGAAGAACCAAGAGATTTTATTTCCATGGGGAATATTTATGCATGTAAAACCACATCCGTTTATAATTAGTACTACACAATCATTTTATAGTCTATGCTAGAAAAGGTAATAGTTTTGTTATGGAACTACCAGTGAAAATGATCGTTGAGAAAAGAAAATCTAATGACGCTTTTTTACCATAGTTTTTTTTTCAATGGTTAATGCAGGGATTGAGAAACCACTTTGCGTCATTTGTAACGATGTTCTATTATCAGAATCAATTAATCTGGACAATCTGAAAGTCATTTTGATATCAAACATCCAAACTTTACCAATAACAACATACAGTAGGCCTATTTGAAATGTAAACTGAATCAAGAAAGCCCTAACTTGACTGCTGGCAAATAAACAAAACATAGCAGTCTAAGCTTCTTGTTTTTTGGCCATCAGAAATGCTGTAGCTACAAAACCTCACATTATAGCTGATAACTTACTTTTGCCAGCGGCCAAATAAATTGTTCTAGTAATTATTGGAGCCGAATTTGTTAGATCTGCTCAATTTAGTTCATCTCCGTATCTAATGATAGAAATGCTGTCTAGTGATTTATCAATCAGATAATCCTGGAAATTATATAACACTCTGCCTTTGGTCCCTTCTGGGGACCATGAACCAACTTCCTCCAGACATCTCAGTTTTGGCAAATCTCTCCAACTGTCCCAACATCTGCTTGGCATAGGATTCCAAATAACGGCACCATGTATTCTTTTGGGGTTATAGGTGAAGGCTAGTATTGTAATGTTGGATGCAGACTTATGAACGGTGTGGTTCCACTTCAGACTTTTATCATCCAGCTTGAAGAATTCTAAGATGTTGCAAATTGATCATAATTACTTGTTTACCTGAGGATGGCTATTGTTAAAGCTGGTTTCTCTTCTTGAAATGACTGCTACAGCACCTAATGTATTTGTCAAATGTGTTCATTCTGAAGAAGTATAAAAACTCTTGCAAAAATATTTGCAGTGTCTACAAAGCTGCTGCTTCAAGTATGCTTGGATGTTGGTCTGGATTTCAAGTTTTGGTACAGAATGAGTCTCCAGTCACCAAAAATCATCAAAACTCATTGATGAGTATTAGTAAATGTCACAAGAATTACAAAAATTAATAGAAAATGATGTTAATTCTTTCAATTTTGTGAGATCAAGTGTTTTAAATTATCCACTAAAATTTCTAATCTGATGAAACAGAAATAAGATCAACCATCACAATGACGTTGATAGTTTTTCTCTAACTGGCGCAACAACTTTGAACCAATGTAGAATACAGTTGCCTTAGCTGTAATGCTTCCATAATTGCCACATAAGTATAACAGATTTATAGGTTAGCACGCGATAAAAAAGTAAATAAATTTCTGTAATAAAGTTAAAATTTGTTTATTTTTTTAGTTTGGTAAAAACTGAAATATTTAGTGTATCATGATTAAACACACAGCTTTGGTAATTCATATCAAATATTTACATTATTAATATGATTTTATAACATTAGTGAAAATATGATTTTATGGTTAGGGGTCACAGCATAGTGGCCAATTGCAAATAGAGTCGCAGAGCTAAAAAGGTTGAGAACCGCTGATCTAGATAATGGTACTCTATATAGCTGTTTAATTAAAATAGTAGATAGATCTAGATATAGGCTCTACCACTATTATAAAATCTAATCTACTCTACATTAAAATTTTTATGTAAATCTAGATCTAGTTCTATTCTAAATCTTTTTCTTGGTGCATTGAAAGTCAGAAAGCTGTAGCATTTCTAAAGTCTATGACCCTCCGATTTAAAGTCAGATGCTCTACCCACTGAGCTTTTAAGTGAGTGTTAGTAATGGATGAAATTACACACAAAAAATAATTTAAAGCTGAGGTATAATCTTGTACAAATGGGGCACCACACAAGATTTGTCAACTGTCTTTCTCCATTCCTCTCTGTCTTTTGCCTTGGATAGAATCTCTTTCAATGGCCGTCCATTCTTTAATGTTGTCTTCCCATCACTTTCTTCTTCTGTTTCTTGGTACTGTTTCCTGAAGGGAGGTCTTTGCAAACTTCAAAGACGTATTATGGCATGGCCATAGAGTTTTAGTCTGAGTTTTTGTTATAAAAGTTAGCAGGTCATCGTGGGTCCAATAGCTGTAGAAATCCTGTCTCTAATCTCTTGGTTTGTGATGCGGTGTGACAACTGGCATGTATTCTTTTTGTATGTGTGGCTTGTTTGGTGTCTAGTAGGGGATGATTGTTTGAGTGTGCAATATGCTGGGTCACCACAGAAATAGGCCTGCAACAAACAGACAATAGAGTAAGATACAAACATGAAAATTAACTGTACTATTTATTTATACAGCAAGAAAAGAAAATGGGGGGGGGGGGGGATGCATCTCTTAGTGAGAATGTTTCATCATCATTCTTAGCACAAATGCTTGGGGGGTGTAATTATCAACTAATAAAATGAATTATACCAGTTGATGAGATAATAATGAAATAAAGTAAATTCAACTTACTTTGGTCCATCATGAAATAAACATACACATATTTATAACACAAAACTAATTAATTAGGAAGTGTCATTAAGTTCATTAATTAAAGATTCTCCACCACAAGACCAGGTTGACTTATAAGTCGTACCTAGAAATGTCAAGAGAAGTGCTGACGTTCAAAGGTCAGAAAAGTGAATGGTGTGGTATGAAAAAGGGGGGGGGGGGCTTAACATTGAAGGTGAAGGATGAAAACAAAATGTCGCAGTCAAAATAAACATTTCAATACCATTTCAACTGTAGCCAAGCACAAGTATCAGCTAGTATTTACATAAAATATTCATCTTTAATTTTTTAAATATTAGTTGTTGTCTTAAATAGCATTTGTACCTATTTCAGACACAATAAGGACACTATTGTCTATTGAAATTGAATTTTCAATGGCATTTTTAGATTAAAATAGATAACAGCATGCAGAAAAGTTTTTGGGGTCTAAATGTGGCAGATGGACAAAGAGCATACAATCATTAGTGTCTTTTTCTCTATAGGCGCCACTAATAAAAATAAATGTTCATATTGTTTGAATATCTTGGAAAACTTTTCTCATGTGTTACTAGAATGAATGAATGGGTTTGCAGGAACACTGACAGGATTTCAATTATGAATGCAGTTCATTTTCAAACTAAAACAATAATATATTTTTTTTTGTGCTTTTTAACCTATACAAGCACATTTACTACATTTATCTCCCCCCATCTGTTTTTGACAAGCTTTATTACATTAGCTGATTTCGAGCACCTAAGACAAGAATATAATTAATGCACAGAAGTTTTGATGTCTTGAAATAATTTTAAAAAAATAGATACTAGTATTAAATAGAATGCTATTATTTCTGTACATTAACTTCTGCTGCAATATTGGTTACATTTAAATTTCAATGAAAGACGAGCTTTTACTAACTATAAATATAATAAAATATAATTTTAAAAGATAATAAAAGTCCTTTAAGCTTTTAAGGTCTAACCTTGACAGACAGTACAAAACAAAAAAATGATTTTCCCTTAAAGACTGAATTCAAAATACATTGTGACAGATAATTTTTATTATTGAAGAAATGCACAAACTGAAAATGTTGAAGATGAACCTAATCTTCAAGTTGTTTCAAATATCTTTCTTCAGATTGGTTGTGTCAAAAAAGAATAATTAAATCTATTATGTCAGTGAATTGTAGACAACTGTTGTGGGGTTTTGTTCTTTTTCTAGTGTAAGTATTCTTTTATCAGACATCTGTGCAAATGATTTTGTAAGTAAGGCTACACATTTTACCTGAAAAATTAAACTATACATATAGGTATAAATATATATTTCTTTCTTTCTTTTGTTTTGTTAAAATTGAATCATTGAACATTTTTTTGCTTTCATCTATGATTTTTTAATCAGCTCTTCTGTACTGTCTTTCACACTCATCCCTCACTATTTTCATTTTCATCCTTTTAAACCAACAATGTATAGAAAAAAATGTTACAAGGCAAACTTCTGCAGAATACTGTTAACGGTATTAAAACATGGTATATAAGGACCATATATGAATCCAGAAAATACTAGAGCAAGCATTTATGAATTCAGTATATAAGTTGGATACTTTTTACTTAAGGATAGGCTGCACATGAACCCTAGCTTTAAGAAAGAAAGCCTAACAATGTTTAGTGCTCTGCTCTTACAAATGTCATGGTTGCAGACAAGCAGAAAAAGTTGAATTGAAAAAAGTGAATGCTTCTTGGACCCATTTGTCCAATTAGAGAAAGTTAATTGCCTCACAGGTACACATGACATAATACTAGTTTGACCACATTTGCATCCAATGATAAAAAAAATGGAAGAGGTATCTTTTTGTTAACTTAACCAGAAAAGAAAGAAAGTTATCACCATGGATGATATTCTAGCAAAGGCTTTCGAATGAGATATGGATATGTTTTTGGTTCTTTGTGGCAACGTGTCAGGCTGAGGACGTACCAACAAACTGATTTTCAAGAAAATATTATAGAATATATTATAGCAACTATAATAATGAGAGCATAATTTTTTTTTTCTTTGTGCAAATCAAATTTAATTTGGACCTCTTAAAATTTATAAACTACACCAGATAGATACTTATGATCCAGTAGATAGACAAAAAAACTTGAACAGAGCACAGTGCAAAGCTCATTGTCCTAATGGACATCTGTTAAATCTGCTAAAACTAATACAACACCCTCATTAAATAAACTTACTAAAGAAGTAATACCAAAATACCTTAAAACCTTAGTAATAAATTTTCAAAGCATTAGAAACAAAACAGCAGACTTAGAAATTTTATTAAAACGTGAGAAACCAGACATAATTGCAGCAACAGAAAATTGGCTATATCCTGAAATTTATAATGCAGAAATTTTCAATAGTGATTATGAAATTTTTAGAAAATAAAGGGCAAAAAATCATGAAGGAGTTCTTTTAGCAATAAAAAACCCCACTCTTATAGCTGAAGAAATTACTTACCTACCTCAAAAAATTTAGAATCAACATTTAGTAAAATCAACACCACCTCAACATCCCTTATAATAGGCAGTATTTATAGACCACCAAATTCTAGTCTCGAGTACATACAAGAACTATGAAATCAGTTAACTACACTTAAAGAAAAAAAAATGCAGTTTTTTTTGGATTATGGGTGATTTCAACCTACCTGATATAAATTGGAAAACACTAACTATAGATAAACACCAAAACCTTATGGACATAAATGAGCTTTCCATAGAAACCTTACACAACCTTACACAACCTAAGTTTAGATCAAATCATTAAAAAACCAACTAGATTAAACAACACATTAGCCAACAGACCTGGATTAGTAGTAGATTATGATATTATCCCTGGTCTATCAGACCATGATGTCATTAAAATACACAGGTAAAAGTAGTAGCCAATATAAAACCCAAAAGAAAAATCTTACTCTGGAACAAATGCAACCTAACACAACTACACCAAGCTGAATTAAATTTTCAACAAACATTCTTATCAGAAAAAGACATTAACTAATCAGTCGATGACCTCTGGAATTTCATTAAAAACAATCTTAAAAACATTATAGATAATCATATACCAACTAAATATACATCAAACAAAATAAATAAATGCTGGTTTAATAAAAGACTAAAGAAGCTTTGTAAACAGAAGGAAAACCTATATAGAAAATTTAAAGAAACTAAGGCAGAAAGAGTTTATAAAAAGTATATTAAAATTAAACACCTAACCCAAGAAGTAAGCAGACAGCTGCAGAGTAAATACTTACACAATGTAATATCTAAGGATAGACTAAAGAAGCTTTGTAAACAGAAGGAAAACCTATATAGAAAATTTAAAGAAACTAAGGCAGAAAGAGTTTATAAAAAGTATATTAAAATTAAACACCTAACCCAAGAAGTAAGCAGACAGCTGCAGAGTAAATACTTACACAATGTAATATCCAAGGATTACAACAAAAACCTATGGTCATACATTAAGACCAAGAAAATGGAAACAACAGGCATAGCACCATTAAAAGGAGAATATAACTTAACACATAATGATAATGAAACTAAAGCTAACATCCTAAATAAATACTTTGCATCAGCATTCTCAACCCCAGGAAACAAAGACATATTACTTAATTTGAACCAAGTAGCCAACATATAGAAGTACAAGAAAAAGGGATCCAAAAACTATTAGTGAACAGTAACACAAATAAAGCATCAGGACCTGATGGTTTTCCAGCTAGATTATTCAAAGAACTAAGCAATGAGCTTTTTCAGGCATCTCTTAACCAGGGCAGAGTACCAAGGGACTGGAAAGAAGCTAATGTCACCTTCTATTTAAAAAAAGAGGAAAATCTGACCCAGGAAACTACAAACCAGTATCATTTACCAGTGTCACATGTAAAATCCTAGAACACATAATATGTAGCAACATCATAAACCACTTAGACAAACATAATGTCCTTACTCCATACCAACATGGCTTTAGGAAATATAGATCATGTGAAACACAACTAATATGACTAATTGATGATTTTTTAAAAGGTTTAGATAATAGTGAGCAAATAGACTATCTAACTAGATTTTTCCAAGGCTTTTGACAAAGTTCACCACCATAGTTTGCTTAAAAAATAAAATATTTTGGCATAAATGGTCCATTGCATCAGTGGATTAAAGATTTTCTGATAGGGAGAGAACAAACTGTAATAAAAAATGGCTCTAAATCAACACCAATAATAGTAGACTCAGGTGTACCTTAAGGAACAGTGTTAGGTCCACTACTATTTTTAATTTACATAAATGATTTATCAAATTGCATTAGTTCAGGAACAAAAGTCAGAATATTTGCAGATGATTGCATAATATATAGAACAATAAAAACAACACAAGAAAAAGAAATTTTACAAAGAGAATTAGATGAATTACAGAAATGGGAATCAAATTGGAGCACAGACCAAAATGCAAAATACTTAGGTGTTATAACAAATGAAAAACTGTCATTGAATCCCCATATTAATGAAACTATTAAAAAATCAAACAAAGCATTAGGGTTTATTAAAAGAAATTTCTATAAATCAAATAAGAACGTAAAACTAAAATGTTATTTAACCTTGGTTAGGCCAATAATAGAATATGCATCCTCTGTTTGGGACCCCTCAACTCAAGAAAACATTAAGAAACTGGAACAGACACAAAATAGAGCAGTGAGATTCATAACAAACGAATATTCACATTTGACTAGAGTAATTGTCATGGAATCCACATATTGATGAAACTACAAAAAAATCAAACAAAGCATTTAGGATTTATTAAAAGAAATTTCTATAAATCAAATAAGAACATAAAACTAAAATGTTATTTAACCTTGGTTAGGCCAATAATAGAATATGCATCCTCTGTTTGGGACCCCTCAACTCAAGAAAACATTAAGAAACTGGAACAGACACAAAATAGAGCAGTGCGATTCATAACAAACGAATATTCACATTTGACTAGAGTAACACCTTTAGTAAAATCACTAAATTTAGAAAGCCTTCAGGACAGAAGGCTCAAAAGTAAAGTAGCAATCATACATAAAACACTGAACCATAATCTTCAAATACAAAAACAAAATTTAATAAAATACTCTGAAAGACACAAAGATAAAGGCACATTCCTCGTCCCATATGCTAGGACAAATTTGTACAAATACTCCTTCTTCCCTAGTGCTATTAGAGCATGGAATGGGTTGCCTGAGCTAGCCAGGAAAACCAGTGACTTGGCAGAATTTAAGTCATTGGTTAATATGCATGACTAAATGCATGGCGCGTAGGACGTAATCATCTTCTTTTTTGAAGTAACGTCTGTATTATATAAGATAAGATAAGATAACTCATTTAGTAAAATCACTAAATTTAGAAAGCCTTCAGGATAGAAGACTAAAAGGTAAAGTAGCAATTATACATAAAACACTGAACCATAATCATCAAATACAAAAACAAAATTTAATACAATACTCAGAAAGACACAAAGATAAAACACATTCCTCGTTCCATATGCTAGGACTAATTTGTACAAATGCTCCTTCTTCCCTAGAGCTATTAGAGCATGGAATGGGTTGCCTGAGCTAACCAGGAAAACCAGTGACTTGGCAGAATTTAGGTCATTGATTAATATGCATGACTGAATGCATGACGCTTGGAATGTAATCATCTTCTTTTTTGAAGTAACGTCTGTATTATATAAGATAGGATAATGGACTACTCATAGGAATGTAGTGAACACTAAAATCCTGAACAGAGCACAATGCAAAACTAATTATTCTAATGGACTAGTTATTGGAACCCACCAAGCTCAAACAAAATGTTTCCTTAATTTCAAAATTCAAAAGAAATGTTTACAAAAGAAAATGAAAAAAAATGTCTATGAACAAGTAATAATAAAGGTCTGTGTCAGCCTACACACCAAGTGACAAACAGTAACTAAGTTAGCTTTTAAGAACATCATCATTTTTTGAACTTTTTTTGTGTGAGTTTGTGACTTTTACCTCAGCTTTTGTTGTATTTCTGTAGGGTATTAATGTATGGCTGCTATGGTGTATTAATAGACCTGTGTAAAGTAGATGGAGAAATTCCATTTCTTACAGCATCATCAGTATTGTTGACAGAAATTTTAAAGGTATTTTTAGCTATATACCATGTATCTTTAGTTGCATATTAGTTTTTATGCTTATCATTTAGTCATTTTGACATTGGCTGTATTAATGATGATATAGTTTTATTAAACAATTTGTTGCTTATTACTTATTTTCATGTCTGCTAAATATTGTTTTTCTATCAAAAACATAATAAATTTTTACAATATTTTTCCTATAAAAATTATAAAAAAATTATATTGTTTAAATCACACGATCATTTTTTAAAAAATCAATTGAACACATTTGTTTATAGATTGAAGTATCTAATTGAAAATAATTTCCATTTTGTACTCTATTTGATGTTTCAGCTGTTCATTTGTCTCTTGGTCTTGTTAGCTCAATACAAAGTACATCTACTCCCTTTGTTAACATGGAAGGTAGTTCTTCCCTTTTCTTTGCCTGCACTATGTTATGCTGTGAACAACAATCTGGCAGTATTCATGCAGACACAGATGGATCCAGCTACATATATGGTAGGTATTATGTTGTGTTTACTGTGGGATTGTGTCGATAGTATAGTTCTTTCTTACATTTGTATTATTATTCCAATAACACAAGCAGATTAATCAATTACTAAATTACTGAAGAAACTCCAGCATATAATTTTAACACTTTAATAATTTTCTTTTGAATAGATATGAATGAATTATATACTCAATATTTCTTTATAAATCTAGATTAATGAATGAGTTTTCACTTTAAATCTTTACAATTACAATGACTAATATAAATTTGTTTCAATGGAACTCACATTCCCAGTTTGAACTTTGTACTAATCCTCCCCAAATCCTCACGACTAAGCTAATCTTCTTCTATTTATACTTTTTAGCGGCATCCATCTGTCCGTCCCGTTTAGATCTCGTAAACTAGAAAAGATAGTGAAAATCTGACATCATAATATTTTAGACCTTTCAAAGTTCTGATGCAACAGCTACTTTTTTCTTTTCTGAAAGAGTAAAAACTAATTTTTTAAAATCACTTATGCGAGTAGTTTTTTCATAAAAATACACCACTTTTACAACTTTTCCCTATTAATAATAACAAACATGGGAGGCTATTGAGTAAGTGAGGTGACTATTTACCATATTTTTAACACATTTATGCAAATGGTTTTAGATTTTTTGTCAAAAAAAAATATTTTTTTTACATTTGTATTGTTAAGTAAGTTCTGTCATACTAACTACTACATTTACACACAAAAAAATGTTAACTTTTTTTAAAGAGAAAAAATCTTTTTAGTATGCATATACTTTAAAACAACAATTAACTAGTAATTTTTCATATTATCGTCACGAGTCGATACTGTAACCTATTTCGACCAGTTTCTAGAAGCCCAGGTCAAGTCAGAGTTGACCAGAGTAAACAAGTAAATTTTAGTCATCCAATCAAAGAAAGAGGTTAAGGGGAAAAAATAGCATACGTCAGCTTCTAGAAGGTCACAGTTAATAAAATAATTAGGGAAGAAATTTTTATGATTCTGGAAAGTACAATTGAGAACAGTATAAATTAGGGGAAAGTTAGTTAGTCGGGGTCTTTGCATTGTAACAATCTTTGCTTAGTAACGGTTTTGTGTTAGAATGAGTTTAAACTTTTGCAGGTCCATTAATAGAAGTTATACTAGTTGAAGTTGTTGTATCTTTAAGTTTTTATTTTATGAAGATATTTAAGTCAAATTGGTATTGAATTGAGAAGTTACTTAAATGTGTAATTTGAAGAAGTCAATTAAAAAAGTTAAAAGACCACTTTGGGGTCCGAAATTGATTTTTTTCTAACCTTGTTCATTAATATATTCCATTATTCCTTCTTTTTGTTGTTTTCTAGGGTGACTGGTCATTTCATCCCTGATAATTTCATCCTTGGTCACTTCGTCCCTGGTCACTTCATCTCCAATTAAATATTTTTTACTTAGCTATTGTGTAATTGTGTTGTTAAGACTTTGTCTTTAAGCCCTCGTTTCATCTAATATATAAATATGTTTATTTAGAAAACTTTTTGATATTTTGGACATGCTATTATAGTGTTTATAGTTTTCCCATACTCTCTTCATACTTGTTGAGAAATGAAAGAATATATTTCAACAAGTAGATATTTTGTAATGCGGAGTTTGAATTTAGTTATATTGTTTCTGTTTGTTGTAGGGATGTCAATATTATCATGTGCATATTGCGTGATGTAATGATCAAAGGCCAAGGTGTGGTGGAAGTTGGGAAAATCTTTTGAGAGATAGAAGTACGATTTGAATAATTATGATCATGTCGCTCTGCGCTCATAATTTATCATTTATCCAAGGTGTAGTGGCATTAGTGGAAATCTTTTGAGAGATAAGAATGATTAGAATACTTATGATTTTGCCGCTGATAACTTATCTCCTGAAGGCCATCTTTCACTTTATTTGTCAATCGTTCTTTCTTAAATATGAGCGTGTCATTTCAAACCCTGATATAATGTTTTATTTTTTATAAATGCTGACTTCAAGAAATACGCAACACTGGCCAAGAAATTACAAAATGATGTACAGCAATACGAATCAATGGATCGTCTTCTGTACCTACTATCAATAGCTTATCTTTTTGATTTCAATTAACACGCAAAAACAATTTTTTTACATTAACTCTATATTTATGAATGTTAAATTATTATATTTTTATTGACATTATATTCTATTCTTATTTATTAATGTTTAATTCTTTTTGTCATGTAAATAAAAATAAATCTATGAAATATTGTTAATTTCATACTTTTTACAATTATTATTTGATGGATTAGCGGAAGAAATGGCCAGGGGATGAAGTGACCAGGGTATGAAGTGACCAAGGATAAAATGACACGGGATGAAAAGACTGGGAACCATTTTCTAGTACTGATATTAATAACTTCGATATCTGATTGGTTCATTATTAATTATTGTGTAAATATTGCATGATTTTTCTGTTGATCTGAAATTTCTGGATAAAAAGTCATAGCTAACTATTGTATTGATTCATGACAGTAGGACATTATGGTATTACTGTGAGTTAAAGTCTGGCTTAAGCTTTGCAAAATAGAAATTAATGGGACAGTGGTCCATACTGCATGAGGCTAATAGCTTCTACCAATAGGAGACCAATGCTTAGGGCCTTTCTTGCAATTTCCTGGAAATGCTGAGAGAATTTAAGTTGACTTCAAGGTACTTATTTAGCCTCTCTGCACTGAGAGCCACCTGTTTGATAGAGAGCCAGAAAATTTTTTGAGAATAAACCATCTTGTAGGTATTTATCCCTGGCCTCCTCTTTCTTGTGCAACATTAGGAGGTCTAATTAAAGTGCATTTCTATACAAGTTGCAGTTTAGGATTTCCACAGTACAAAACCATCACAATCTAGTATTTGAACTTGACCTGTAGATCATTTGTGAAAAGAGCTGGTTCTGGTGCTTGAAGATGGAGCACTCCAGCTCCCATAGCCTCATCATGGTGCCTCTGCGGAAACGTCAGTGGTAGTAGCTAGATAAGAGAATAACTGGTAGTGATCACAAGCCACCAAGTTTTTTTAAATATTTTAATCTAGCTTAGGGTGAGGATGGAACAGTCCCCCACAAACTAGTCCACCAAGTTTGCCACACCATTCCACAAAGGAAGTTATCGATAATGGCAAGCTGGTACAGCCATCTTCCCATGGTATTATGGCAGTTACAGTAGAGGAATATTCATCATAGTGTGGCTTTGGCTGCTTATAGCAAGTGGGCTGTACATCAGGGGCTGGGCGCTATGTATATGACACAACCCAAACCAGTTTAAACTAAACCACAATGGTTGCTGTCATTGTAGAACCCTGAGACATGTCATGAGCCGAAGAGCTCCCAGTCCACACCTGGTTGTTGGATAAAATCCTTTTGTTAATGACCAATCAAGACAATGTGGTTCCATTAATATCTGTTTTAAAATGTATTAACATTTATATTTTAAATAAATAATGGGCTTCAAATATATGAATATTCACCAAAACGTCTTTTATTACAAAGACAAATAGAAATGAAACTTTACAATATAAATGCACATTACATACATAGCAGCGATGGCTGGCAATTTGTAAAACTTTGTTTGTTCTGACCTTTGAGTGGATTAGTTAACATGTTATGTTCCTTAACTATGTCATGCTGATTAAAGGTCTGTCTAGCTGTGTGGGTGTATCTCGAGTTAGAGATGAACAATTACCACCACTATTTGTTTAGTACATTATATTGAGATGTGAGCACATTAAGTCAGATAGGATGGACGTAATGTCAACATGTTTACACTGTATAGAGGTCACACCTTATGAGGGAACTAAGTTTATTTACTTGGAGAAAAATCTTAATTAGGGGGCTGGACTTCAAGCCAAACCTCTACATGGGTAACCAGGTAATGAGTATGCTTACTTGAAGATAAATCACAATTGAGGGGGGGGAGGGGGGCTGGACTACAAGCCTCACCTCTACATGATACTGAGTTTGCTTACTTGGAGACAAATCTCAATTAGGAGGCTGGATTATAAAACACACACCTAAACAAGTGACCTTTTGCTACACAAACCACTTGTATACTTCCATATTTCATAGCACAGTAAGCCAGAAACTAATTTTGATGTAGATAAAAGTACAAAGCTCTGATCTGAGTATAGCCTATTAGCATAAAAGACACTGATCAAAGGAGAGCTAAACACCAACTCTTTAAGTAGTCCTTGGCATTAAATTTATTGATAAACATTGACCATTTTAAAGCCAGAATGGATTAACGCAACTTGCTTATAGACAATGCAAATAGCTATTACTGTTGAATTACTTGTCCTAACGTGCTAACTTCTAATCTTACTCCTCCATTGAGTGTCTTAATTTGAAAACCATATTCTTAATATTTTGGGAATGTCAGGTAACTCCTTATTATAATATTTTTATGATATGTACCTAGCCACTATCAGTATCAGGCCCTTCATTCTAGTACCAGAAGCAGTTTGTGGGCTTTAAAACACAAGCCTGATGATCATTTGATGGTTTGAAGTACATGAACACATACATCTACCCACTATACCACCCAGATTACACTCTATCTTTGATTTCTTTCCATTAGTACAATATACATGTAATATTCTACATTGCCAAACGGGTTACACAGTTTTTAATATCTGTTAATACATGTTAATAAATACTTATCAATAGAATTCAAAACAATATGGTGAAAAAAAAAGTAAAATAAAAATATAACTTGGGTATGTTATTTAGAAGTTTTGCAAAATGTTCAGTATATTGCTATTTACTAGACATGTAGGTACTATATCTGGCTCTGGACAGATATTTTACTATCTGGCTATATTCGTCTCCGGGCGGATTTCAAAAAGTGTAATCCAGTGCACCCCCAATATATAAAGATATGTGACCTAACAATGAAACAATTTTCTTCAAATAATTTTTTTTCTCTAGACGATCTCCTTTCAGATTTCTATTCCTCTATTCAGTAAATTATATAAGCCTAGAAATAGTTTGATGTCACTTGGTGACTGTAAAAGAATACTCATAGATCCTGAATGACTTAGATGTGTCCATAATAAAGTCCTAAGAATCTTAAGGTGCTCTATAGTGTTAGTCAAACATCTCAACATGGCCAGCAATGTTTTTATGTGAATTGTCTGTGGATTACTCTTGTTTTAAATGCTGATCTATGTATATCTAGGTGTTGGATTTATTTTAAAGTTTGTGCTTGAATTGGATATTATATTTATAATCATCTCACCCTGACAATATTATTTTTAGAACATAATTGGACTTTTTTTATTTTTAGATTCTTGGTAATTTAAAAATTGTGACAACAGCTATTCTGTATAAAATCATTATCAACAAGTAAGTAGAGTTCTCATTACTTCAATATTATAGAGGTTGAAATTGTTGCCTGTGTTTTATAAGTTAAAAGAATCTTGATGGTAGCTAAGATCTTAAAAATCAGATTAAATTTGAGTACTCATTAACATTTTTTAGTGCTAAATTATTAATTAAACTAATAACATCCGTATTATTTTTTTTTTTAAATTTACTGTTTTAAATTTCTAAAGTTGATGTCTTAAAAAAAAACAACAACTTTATGGCTGCATTTAGTTGTGTTGGAATCTTGGTTTTTGTCTTAGTTTTAGAAGTTGCTTATGAACTATCCTTCATGTAGCTTTGGTTCAGCTTTTCACTTTTCCTACTAAATGTGCATTAGAGCACTATAGTAAGTATCAATTTTCCCTGCAGTTTTTTTTTTATAGACATTAATATATATTTATTAATAGGGATAATTAATGATGATAAGACTTTTATAATAAAAGTCAACTTTTTATTCATTTATTTTTAGAAAATTCAGTGACATCCAGTGGCTGGCTATCTGTTTACTGACTATTGGTGGAATCATAAACAGGTTTTCCTTTTTGAATTTTATTTTTTTTCTCTTTTTTAAAAAAAGCACTTTTTTTTTTCTTGCTTGCGTCTAATTGCTTTTTTAATTTATAGTTTAATAGGTAATATACTTTAAATTCACTATCTTTGGTTTTCTTTAATTTTCTATTTCATTTTTTTTATTATTAAAAAAAAAAAATACACATATATATTTATTTTTATTTATGATAAATAATTGTGAAATTGGTACATTCTATTTTTTTTTTTCTATTCTATTTTTATTTTATTTTGGCTGAGCATCAAATAAATATATATCTTATAAACCTTTTCTAGAGTATATCAGGTCTCTGTACTCATTTCATATTTTTAAAATAAAGATTAGACTATCTATAGAGCGTCTAAGTAATGTTATAGTTTATACTTCACTAGTCTTCTGTTGTAACTTGCTCAAAGTGAACAAAAATAGAAGCATACATTCAAAATAAAGGACATGACAATTTCTGATGTGAAGGTGTCATTAGGCTGAATCTTTAACAAAGAACAGAAAATCTTAAAAAAAGATTTTTATAACAAATTTATGTATTGTTTCAATATATTGCATTTGTTTAAAAAGCTTTTAAAAACTTTTATACATAAGTATTAAATAAATGTACAGTTGGCTCTAAATAGTCCAATGAACTGGCCCTGGGGGGTGGGGTCAATTACCAAACAATTGGATCTCCAAAGGCTAGCTGTACTTTAAAGAATTTAACCATATATATATATCAAGAACATTTTACTTATGATGTAATAAGGTATAATATTCTCTTACACTTTTAAGATATGATAATTTTATTGGCCAAAACAAAAGGAAATTCAGTTAGACTACAGTTGTCCACCTCAGCATAACTACTATACTATTAAGATCTTCCTCTCCAAGTGACTGGTTTTGTCAGGAACTGATTTATTTATCCTTAACAATAAACATGTTATATTGTTTTATCATTATATATTTCTGATATTTACATTTTTAATAAGATGATAGCCCTTGGAAACTGCAAAAATAAATATTTTACTTAAAAAAAAAAAATTAAAAAAAGGAAACTGTATTTTGCTCTTCTCTGTAGACCTACTTAGTAAATAGTTTTATGCTGATATTTAATCTAATAATTTTTAAAACATCGATAATCATTTTCATTTTTTACACAAGAACTAAATTTCAGCTCAAATCAATGTTACATTTTGAAATAATCAGCATTATTCAATGGCCATCATCACATGAAAGCTTTTTATATTAACACGTAACAATGTAATCACAAACAAGAAATATGTATCATCATTTAATAAATAAAAAACAAAACGCTAACATTTTTGTTTTCCTATAACCTTGTTTGATTTATTTCTTGACCATTTTATTCCTCTCTAGTATTGCTGCCCTTAAAGGCAAAACTCTAGCACTTTCAGAAATTCATACAACATTCCTTGGCTTGGCTATACTTCTTTGTTACTGCTTTATCTCTGGCTTTGCTGGTGTTTATACTGAATATATCCTGAAGAAAAACTTAGAGGTAACAATGAAAGTAAAGATTTCAATGACACTAGCATTAAAGGTAGCAATATAGCAAAGAATAGTAAAATTTAAAAGCATTAAACTAGAAATTGAATAAATTTGATTAAAAGTGACCAAATGTTATTGACATAAAAAGCTACACATGACAATAAATGTAACATAGACATCAGAGGGAAAAAAAAATCCTTTGTCTAATGAGACTTATGCTTTAGCAATTCTGATGTTATGTTATCTGCCTCGATAAAGAACAACATACAGATAAGTTAACTTAAGACTATTTTGTGTTAATTGTTTGTCACATTTTTTTTTGTTTGTTTTGTAGCTGATGAAGGCCTCTTGGCCCAAATGTCCTTTGTTTAGCTTGATCCGGCAGGGTTACATATTTGCATGTTTTTCGTATTTTCTATCATTTACTTTCTGTATCTTCTAATTTGGAATTGATCAATTTCTTTAGGGATTCTGATGTTACCATTTACTTTCTGTAATTTGGAATTAATCTATTTCTTTTTTAATTCTGATATGTTATTTACTTTCTGCATCTACTACTGTCTTCTCTAATTTTGGGAATTACCTCTTTAATGTTCCAGAGTTCTAAGCTTTTTAGCTCTAAGTTGAGATTTATTTCATAATTGTTAACATTATCATTGAATTCTGATCATTTTTCAAAGATATCTGCTTGAGTTAGATGGGATCCTTTTATTACTAAGGTTCTAGTTTGACTTGTTTTTGTTGATGTTTTAAGATTCTTCATTGTGTTTATTGCTTTTTCCATTTTGTAAAGTTTGTATCAGTTTTATTTCATTTCAATTTCTTGTGCCCTTCATAAGTTTGTGATCCTCTATTGACAAGTTATTTATATGTGATGACTGAATATGTTGTACAACAAATTAAAGTTTCACTTTCTGGAAAAGTGGTGGAAATATGTATGTTAGTATGTATGTATGTCAGTCAACTTTCATTTTTTACTTGTCTGTAGTGAAATCAGTAGGCACCAAGACATAAGAGTTAACCGGTACGTGACGTTTTGGCGCTGGTGATGTTTTTGCGCGAGATATAATTTGACGATAATTTAATAAGCACGTATTGTTTATAACGTATTTTTAGACTTAGAATATTTATTTCACTGTACCGTAATATTGTATGTATAGTATGAATTCTAACATTGTCCAGCGAATTGTTTTTTATAAATATAAAGGTTTTGCTTATTTCATGAATATAGGCCTATAAAAAGTCAGATTTCTGAATGTTAATGACGTGCTATCCCCTCCCCTTTATTTATATGTGAGTTCTGCTAATCGCACTGTATGACATTTTTTGATTTCTTTCCAAAAGACACATTTTTTTATTTGACATTAGTGTAATACTTTCATATAACAAAAAACATGTTAACATCTAAAGCTTTATTACGCTGAATGACGACAATAAATCCACACATAGTAAAGATCAAGACACTGAATGTGGTCAGTACAAACTCTAACATGAATCCACCAATGTAAACAAACACTAGGGGCGACAATAGATAGAAACAAATACACGACACTAAGATACTTTGAAAATATATATTTTGAGAAATAGGGTAGGGGTTATTTGGGTGACACATCTCGCATTGACGCAGGTATAGTTAAACAAATGAAGACAAGACCAGCACTGAGCACTGGTCGTTGGCGTCATGCGTCTGGCAATCATCTCCTTGGGACTGGTCATTACGAGAGTGGCCCAAGGTCTACCCCTCTATTTCAATCTCTTCATCCCTATGTCTTTATAAGCTCGCGTAGTTTGGACCATTCACTAATCATTTTTCCAGCACGCTGACAGACTAGAAAAACTTTCGCCATTTCATTCTATTATATTTTTAACTGAAAACCTGTGGCAGTCTATACAAACAATGGAAAAAGTCCAGTCGAAGCGAGGAAAAGACAAAATTTTGCCTGAAGGATATCTCTATGTTTTTGATAGTGCAGACCACAGTATGAAGTTTGGATGGCAGCCTGGTGTTGGGTCATAGTAGAAATTTAACAATAATTACATAACAAACTTAAATACCAAAAATAGCGGACAAAAGTATTTTTTCTTCTGTACATGAAAAATATGTCTTTACACAAACACTCATGCAAAACATAAATATGCATAATTCTTTTTAAAGAAATAATACAATGAAGGTGCATAATGTATTTCGCGCCAAAATGTCCCTTGCGCCAAAACAACCTTCGTGCCAAATGCTTCGAGAGTTAACAATGTCAGCCAAGGTAACAGTGTATTACATAGGACATAATGTTGTGGGTTAAATATTTGGAAGAGATGAAACCAAAGAAACAAAAGATTGAGTGTAACTCATTTAATTGATTTCTTGCAAGATTATTATGTTTGCAGTTTGTCATCTTTCATATCCAAGTGTTGGAGAAATTAGAAATGAATCACTTCTTAGCAGGATTTCATTTGGAACACTCATGCTGACAACCTTTATCTTTTGATGGCATTTTTGGAATAAATTGATATTTCAGAGTTGACAGTAAATTTGTTGCCCAAAGTTCATTGTTCAAGTATACATGACAACTTTAAAAAAAAAAAAATTAATGAAAATCATTAACATTTTTACATAATATCACTACAATGTATTGCTCCCCTAAGTCTGTATTTGAAAAAATAGTTTTCTAAGAAAAAGATTATAATTTAAAGAAATCAAAGTTATTAAATCTGTGATGATTCTATTAGTTTTTTTTTAAAGAGCAAGTTTAAAAAAATATTTTGTTTCTTAATTACAAAACATAATTTTATCTATTTCAGTTGTCTGTGTTTTATCAAAATGTACTACTCTACACGTTTGGGGTCATGTTTAATCTTATTTGTTGGCTTGTTCAAGCTTATCAGAAATATGTTTCAACCAATCAAAGTAAGCTTCTCTGAACACATTGAGTGTTGTTGTTATGATTACAGAAGTTGGCATCACAATATAGTGTTATTTTTATGTAATTGCATACAAACTCGATTTTAAAAAGTTGGGCTTCCTGTAGGGAGTTTGTGATTACTTAGTCCATAAATGTCATATTAGTAAAGAAATATCACATGGATGCTGACATGTAGCTACCAAAGCTCGGATTGTGATACTGATCATACTTAAGTTTCCTGCCAGACTAGACTAATGCCAACTAAGATTCACACATCACAGGGAAAAAGAAAACCACGCCTGAATACCACTTGCACAAAAAATCCTGATCTTTGCACCGAACTTGAGAACAAATTAGAGGAAGCTTTTAAAAACTTCTCTGTGACTGAGGTAGAAAAAAGCTGGACGTTTATGCGTGATACAATCTACCAAACATCATCACTGGTCTTTGGAAACAAAACCAAGAAAAGCGAAGACTGGTTTGAAGCAAGTCTACCAGAAATGGAAACTGCCACTACGAACAAGAGAGCAGCCATGCTAAACTACAAGAAGGATCCCACCACAAGCAACTTAAAAAGGCTCAGAACTGCACGGAACAATGCCCAAAGAATAGCGAGACAGTGCGCTAACAAATACTGGCAGGAGCTATGTGAAGATATTCAATCTTGTGCCGACTGTGGTAACATAAGAGGACTATACGAGGGCATGAGAAAAGCCTTTGGACCTCACACCAGCAAGTGTGCCCTGCTCAAGTCAAAAGATGGCTCAATCATCAGTGATCATGCGCTTCAAATGGACAGATGGGTAGAGCACTATGCAGAACTCTACCAGATTGAAAACGCCATCTCACCAAATGCTGTTTCCAACTTCCCATCACTTCCAGTTTTGAGGGAATTAGACGAAACGCCCTAGGTAAGGAACTGAGTAAAGGCTGGAAAACAAGCCCTAATCAAGCAACTCTACGAACTGAAATTGAAAGACTCCAACATAGTTACAGTTTATAAAAATAAAGGCGACCGCTTTGATTGTAACAATTATAGAGGCATCTCACTACTTAGCATAGTTGGAAAGGCTTTTGCATCTCTTGGAGGGACCATGTCTCCAACCAGGAAGTTCTGAGATTGGCCAATATGAACAGCCTGTATGCTCTCCTGACACAAAGAAGATTACACTGGTTCGGATATGTCACTCGCATGCCAGATGGTAGAATCCCAAAAGATATCTTGTATGCTGAGCTAGTGGAGGGAGTCAGACCCAAGGGCCGCCCAAGACCAACATATAGAGATGTCTGCAAGCGAGACATGAGAGCCACAGACATCAACAAAAGTATGTGGGAAGAAATGGCCAAAGACCGGAGTGCATAGAGACAGACTGTGCGTGCTGGGACGATCCTCGCTTAGAGCAAAAGAAACGAAGCAGCCTTAATCAAGAGTTTAAAAAAGAAAGCTGCCCTGTCCGCCAGCCCTGAATCAGATGCATACACATGCATGAATTGTGGCAAAGTCTCTAGAATGGTTCTCAAGACTAAACCAAAACCAGTGGGTGCATCATTTGCCTTTCGAGACAAAAGGAGCCATATATCACACAGAATAAGTTAAAAATACTCATTGCCCTTTAACACTATGCTTTGAATTGTAAGTTTCTAGGCTCAACTGTTACAGTTTCAATAAATAAAGTTTTTAACAAAAAAAAAAAGTTACTCATTTTTTAATTTTTAAAATACAAACCCATAATAGTACTCAATTTGAGATTTTTATACATTTATGGCCATTTTGGGTCTTGGCACTCAAGCTTCATTATTTAACATATGTAGTTTATCTATACAAGGCCTATTGAAATGAGCAAAATGTCTCAAAATAAGTAATATAGTAATAAAACTATTAGTTGAAAATGTTGTTAAGTTTTGTAATCTGTAACGTAACTTTTTGAATTCCCCAAAACTTCCATAAGTCTGAAAAATTTGCATACAATTTTTATTTATTCTAAGACTTGATTTCTCTTATTTTGTTTATAGACTCTTGAAAATAATGTCTTATAACATTCAGTTTTTACATTAATCAAGCCTTTAATGATATTTTGTTTTATGAAATGGTTTATTCTTTGTATGGTATGCTTGTAAACTAGAAAATGAAATAAATCATTAAAATTAAATTCAGTAATGTAAAATGAAATTGGTTTGTAGATTAAATTAAAAAATTTATTAAAAAAAACAATAAAAACTTTTTTTTACAACTTTTTAAAATAATACCTTACAGGCCTCCTTGTATATTATAAGTTACAAATACTTGTGGAAACAATTGCATCATGTTTATGACAAGTTACAAATACTTGAAAAAACTATTGAGTCATGTTCATGTACGGGGAAAAAAAAAGTTTTTCTCCCTTTGCAATGCTTCCAGCGTCAATTTGAACCGGTCCTTTTTGTTAAATAAACACTGTCAGTGTTTGTATTTGAAGTAATTTTTAGCTGTCCCCGAAAGGGGAATAGACGCTATTAGTTTTGTGTGGTCTACTGTCCATCCGTCCGTCCAGTTTAGATCTCGTAAACTAGAAAAGATATTGAAAATCCAACATCATGATATTTTAGACCTTTCAAAGTGAAAAATTTAATTTTTAAAATCAACTATGCAAGCAGTTTTTTCATAAAAATACACTATTTTTACAACTATTCGCTATTGATAGTAACAAACACTGGAGGCTATTTAGTAAGTGAGAGAACTATATAACATTTTAAGCACATTTATGCAAACTGTTTTAGATTTTTTGTCAAAAATTTTTTTTTACAGATGTATTGCTCAGTTAAATAAGTTCTGTCACACTAATTACTACATTTACAAAAAAAAAATGTTTACCTTTTTTTAAAAGAGAAAAAATTTAATATGAATATAATATGATATAATATGCATATAAGTGGAACATAGTTTACAAAAACAATTAATAAGTACTTTTTCATATTGTTACGAATCTCACTATCCAGGCTCTCTGCAAACTGCACCATACACCACCAACTTAAAGAACTTGACAAGTCAGGGCTCCAAGATAACGTAAAGGTTTAATGTCCATAAATAACAGCCAATACTGTACAATTGGCAGCACGTAGAACAGTACAAATAGCTCTGCGATAACAAATATCTCTCCGCCGTATCAAGTCTTGCACTGGCCTCTCCGTCTCGTTCCGGGCTTGCACTGGGTTCAACAGTTCGGGACTGACTTCACACACTTGGGCTCGTTGTGTCGGACTCGATCACAGACCAAGATCAAGACGCCGTTCGTCTCAACTGTACTTGACAGTACTCCGCACTGAACCGTCGTAATGCTCTGTACAGAACCACACCGTTGAACTGTGCTGTAGTCGACCGTGCTCTGAACTCCTGTCGTGAACCCGCTTTCTGAACCGTCTTGACTGCGTCGCCTCCGCTCTTATATAGGGTCCCTACTGGCCTTCTCGAACCGGACAGAACGCCGCTCGACGTTTCTAGGTGGTCAGATGACTACAACTCTCGTGACGCTCCTGAGCTCTTGTTCACGACGGCGATCTTTCCCGAACTGTCCTGTTGACACTCGACTCGGCTGACCGTCGTAGCTCGTCACGGTTGACCGCTCGTCTAGCGCTGGCCTGGGGCGATTTGCGTCGGCTGACTACACACACACCACTACCCCTCTCTGTGCCACCACCAAGTTTATAACACTGCCCCCTCCTTAGATCTGTCCGTCCCGGACAGAATCAACATCATGGCATTGACTGTGAGGTTTCATCGCTGTAGGTGGGGGTCGATCGGTGGCAGTTGGCTTGCCCCTTGAGCTTGATGGAGCCATCCATGTTGCAGTCTGCTTCCTTCTTCTTTTCCAGTTGGCCTTCAACTGTTTGCCTCGACGTCGTGCTTTCATCGCCACCCACGTCAAATTTAGTAAACGTTTTCTTCTTTTCCTCCAGTTAGCCTTCATCTGGTTGTATCGACCTCGTGATCGCATGGTAATCCATATTGCACTCAGCAAAAGTCGCCTTCTCCTTCTTCTCCGCCAGTTGGTCTTCGTGTGGTTGCAGTGATATCGAGGTTGCATCGTCATCCATCTTGCATTCAACAAAAGTAGTCTTCTTCTCCACCAGTTGGTCTTCATGTGGCTGCAGTGATGTCGTGGTCGCGTCGCTCTCTTGTCGTTCGGTATTGAGTGCAGCCGTTTGGCACATGGAGAGGTATAGGATGTAAGGGCTGGGGATACCAAGATTGTTGGCAAAAGAGGTGGCTTCATAGGGCTTTGCGAAGAAGGACTGGGATGGGCTTCAAATCCACAGGACAGGGAATTGTGAAATAGGTCATCATCTTCAGCCTTGTCTGGAGGGCATGCTCGTGGGGCAGGTTGGCAACACTCCTCGTGCAAAGGTCCCTCGTCTTCGGCTTCACGCTCCATTCGGCTTTCTTCACCACCATCAGGATCTCTCTCTCTCGTCTCAGTATCGGGCCAATCACTTGTTGGTTTCAGACCTTGTCGATGACTTTCGTCTTTCAAATGTCCATCAATGTTAACGTCAGACTGCCTTGGATTCTCTTTACCACCATAAGGACTTGCCTCTCCAGTCTTGGCAGCTGAACCAACGTCTGTTAGGTTCGGACCTGGCTGGTATCTCTCGACTTGCATATGTCTCTCAACGGCTTCGTCAGGTTTCAATGGGTCCTCATTATCACCACCAGGGCTTCTCTCGCTGAGCTTAGCATCTGGACGAACGTCTGTAGGGTCCAAGCCTCGCTGGTAGCTTTCATCATGTAAACGTCCCTTAGCAACAGGCTTGTAGGCAGAATCAGCGCTCTCTTGATCTGTTTTGCTGTTTGAGGTGATCATATCAGGTAAAGCTTCAGCACAAGATTCGTTCGAACTATGGGCAGCTTCCATTGTCTCTTCATCTGTCTCTTTCGGCTCCACAGGTCTGTACTCCCTGTTTTCAGATTGACAGGCAGCACCACATTCATCAGCATTGCCGTTGTCACTGCATATTTCTTCAAAGCTTTGTTCATTGTTTAACGATGGCGCAGCTCCTTTATCTTTCATGTCTCCTTGGTCGTACGGGGTTTCTTCCAACACGTCCATCGTCTTCACCATGGGGCTCGTGATTTCCTTCACCGAAATATACATCTTTTCAAGCTTGGTACAGGTCTCTTCGTTGGACTTCTTCCATGTCGTATTCATAGCCCGCAACTCTTCCTTCCATTCATCTAGCTGTTTGTGCAAGAGCTCTCCTAAAGTTGGTTTAATTTCAAACAGATATGTGTCCGGATCTTCCCCTTCTTCCACAATGTCTTCTCGGAGGCGTGCTTGTAAGGTTTCCTTCTTACCGCCATTCTTCAGCCCTCGTTCACGCAGTTCTCGCCTCAGTTCTATAAATTCAAGTTCGTACAGCAGTTTCAGACGAGCCATAGTAGATCCGATCCAATCCGATTCCGATCCGATCCCACTTCTGACACCAGTTGTTACGAATCTCACTATCCAGGCTCTCTGCAAACTGCACCATACACCACCAACTTAAAGAACTTGACAAGTCAGGGCTCTAAGATAACGTAAAGGTTTAATGTCCATAAATAACAGCCAATACTGTACAATTGGCAGCACGTAGAACAGTACAAATAGCTCTGCGATAACAAATATCTCTCCGCCGTATCAAGTCTTGCACTGGCCTCTCCGTCTCGTTCCGGGCTTGCACTGGGTTCAACAGTTCGGGACTGACTTCACACACTTGGGCTCGTTGTGTCGGACTCGATCACAGACCAAGATCAAGACGCCGTTCGTCTCAACTGTACTTGACAGTACTCCGCACTGAACCGTCGTAATGCTCTGTACAGAACCACACCGTTGAACTGTGCTGTAGTCGACCGTGCTCTGAACTCCTGTCGTGAACCCGCTTTCTGAACCGTCTTGACTGCGTCGCCTCCGCTCTTATATAGGGTCCCTACTGGCCTTCTCGAACCGGACAGAACGCCGCTCGACGTTTCTAGGTGGTCAGATGACTACAACTCTCGTGACGCTCCTGAGCTCTTGTTCACGACGGCGATCTTTCCCGAACTGTCCTGTTGACACTCGACTCGGCTGACCGTCGTAGCTCGTCACGGTTGACCGCTCGTCTAGCGCTGGCCTGGGGCGATTTGCGTCGGCTGACTACACACACACCACTACCCCTCTCTGTGCCACCACCAAGTTTATAACAATATTATCACGTGAACTGCAGCACAGCACAATCAGCTAAAAGATTTTTAAAATTTATTCTTTTTACGGTAATGTTTTTTTTTTCCTTGAGGCTTTGAATAAAAGATTGGCCCTTTACAAAACAATTAGTTAAATCATTATATGACATCAGTTAGGCTAAGTTGACATCTAACTTTGGCTTCACTTTTACCTATCCCTTTATCTGCTGGACCATTGGGGTACCACACAAGATCGGTCAACCTTCTTTCTCCATTCTTCTCTGTCATTTGGCTTTGATAGAATTTCATTCTCATATTCTTTCTGAAAATATTGAAGGTTCAAAGACTCAAAAAACAAAGATTTACTGCTGCAGGGGTAAACGACTGTATAGAAAATAGGAAAAACAAACATATATAACTTGGTCTGGCAGGGTTACATACATGCATGTTTTTCGTATTTTCTGAAAATATTGAAACCTGTCTTTTTACCTGCCTGGTTGGACCACTTCGGGGGCTGAGTTTTAGTTTGTGTTTTTGAAACAAGGTGCTTAAATTTAGATAGATGTTCCATACGATAGGGACAGGGAATAATGAGCTCAAGACAGCCATTATATATGTTACATATAAAGTTTAGTCAAAATAGTACATATCATAATTTTTTTTTTCCAATTTGGATCTAGATCCAGGAGACTTCTCCTAATTCGGTACATTTTCTTTTTAATTTTCATAATCCAAAATTAAATTAATTTTTGGTTTTATAAACATTTATTTTATTTACTAGTTATATATGTTCTAAACTATTTACAGATTACTTTGACATCTTTCACGGGTACTCACTCTACACATGGACTGTTATTATAACACAGGTATTGGTTTTATATCACATAAAAGGGAAATACTGGATACATGAATAGTTTTTTTGAAGGAGTAAACACATGGCTGCCAACTAGAAAATAATTGATGAGAGATTTTCTCTTGTTTAAAGTGTACCAATGGCATGTATAAAAAAAGAATATAATTATTTTTGTAGCTAGTTTAGATTCCTCAATCTCTCCTTATTTATCTTTTATCTCTGTAATCTCGATTTCTATAAATAGACCTGTTAACCTTGTAATACCTATGATCTACAATATTCCTCACAACCTGACATCAGCTTCTATGACAAAATAAGTCTGTCAGGCTCAATAGTTCCTTCAATCCCTTCATCTCACTCAATAGAAACAAGCACAGGAGACATTTGGTAAGGAGAATAAGTGGAATCTTTAGTGCTCAATTCTAGAAAGAGACCCTCAAGATGCAATCAATAAGATATAACAAACCCTAACATTCAGATAGCACATACCACAAGGTCCAAACACATATTTATTTTTTCTCCTGATCTCATATCTTAAGTCATAAACACATTCTTATATATCTGAGCTTAATCTATTTATATATAATATATATTTAGCAATTATAATGCAATATATTTTGTTTTACAACAAACAGAGGGAGCTAACTCATGACATTATTAATTTATTGTTTGTTATTATTCTTATTAGTTTGGTGCCTGGCAAATGAATGAGTAAAAATAGTTTCTCCATCTTAGCTCTGTCAGACATTAGCATCACTACGCTTAACATTTAACCATTTATTTCACTTTTCTTTTCCTGTTTATGTTATTACTTCAGTTATTACTATGGCATTTTTTATTTTTTTATGCTTAGACACAACAGTTTGTCAATATTATTTTACAATTATCCTCTTTATTTCAGGCTATGACTGGCATTTTATTTTCCCTTATCATGAAATACAACAGTAACATTGTTCGACTGTTTATTATTGCTGCAGCTCCATTTGTGACAACAGCTCTGTCTTATTACCTGTTTGACTTACACATACACAGCGAGTTTGTTATCTCAGCATTCTTCATTTTAATTGCAGCACTCATCTACAATTATAATCCAACTTGATAACCAAAGTTGATGTGTCTGTTGTTTATTAAAAATGATTCTTAAAATTATATGACAACTATTACATCTGCATTTAGTTTCAGTGCATTTGTTATAAAAGCAAATAATTTCTTGAGTTGTGTGCGACCCACTACTTCATTTTCTAGTCCTAATTACTTTTAGATTTTGTGTGTGTAGTCTTGTGTAGTTTTAAATGCTTAGGATGTGTATATGTATATATCCTTGAGTTTTTTAATGGTGTTGGATTCTGAGTTGGGTCATAGCTTTACTATCAGATATATTTAATGTGCAAATTATTTGTAAGTTATGTTTATGACAATAAACAGGCAGTTGTAGAATGATTGACAAATAGAAACGATGAATATGAAATTCATTCCCATAGTTTCATTCATATATTAAATTAACCTCTGGTAATATTGTATTAGATATACCAAAAATTATTATTTAAGATGCCACAGATATAATGAGATTTGAAAATTACTTTTTATAATTATTCATTTTTGTATTTTTTTGAAAAATGTAAAATAAAAAGTTTTGAAGGAGAGAAGCTGCAAATAATTTGATTTAGTTGAAAAGTTGCTATTAATTGTTAATCAAACAATTTTAAGTATTTCTATGAGATTTATTTCTAAGTAAAAGTGTATCACAAATTGTAATGATCATTTTCGGTCTTCTACTTTTTCTTTTCACTACTGCTCTAACATTGAGAAGTGTGGATTGGGTTAAAACTATTAGAAGCTGTATATTTCAGACATCCACTGTGATTGTGTATGCTAGAATAATAAATGACTGCAAATATTTTGTAATGCTAGCATTTATTCAATGATTGCTTGATGTGCATCTCCACCTTACTTTGTCCTACCTCATTCTCTGCCAAATGTCATGAGACTCCAGCCCAATCACAGTCTGTTCTTCCTGGAAGAAAATGGTTCCCAGCAGGTATCACACATGACAATGCTCTGGCAACCAGGACACAGGGAGAACACTTTCTACTTGCTCTTTGTTAGTATCACTGTAAAAAGACCAGTTCCCTCTCCCCAGTACTTCAGATCTCCTTTGTTCCTCAATCCAGTTGGCCTACAGGTGATCTCCCTTGCCCTTAAATCCAGTACTGGTACCTGTAATTTCCTTTGTCCTTAAGTCAATGTCTGTAATCTTCTTTGCCTTTAAGTCCAGTACCTGTGATCTCCCTTGCCCTTTGCCTCTGACTTCTTGCTCTGAAATTAGTCACTGGAAAGTATAGTCCCTGACATAGAAGTACAATTTTGTACGTGACTATAAAGTTGAGTTTCAAAAGATTCCAATTTGTTTACAAGCCATAACATTGCTCCACATTTTTGTTTTCATAATTTTATTTTATTTTTTTAACATTACTTTTTTTTTTAATGTGATATCTTTTACACTATAGTCAGTAGTGTTTTATTTCAACACAGATGTGTAAATTAAATAAAGATGAACAAACTTATTGTCTGAGAAATAAAGAAGAACTTGTTTTCAATTTGATTTTGTTTTAGTTTAAGAAATGCATATTTTCATTCAAATATTAGGGAAGGCTGTGATTTCTGTCAGTCAGGTTTAGTTCTCATCAACATTTCATTGAAAAGTTTAACAGAGAATTTAGTTCGACTGAAAGTATCCTTTATCTCCTCTTTTGTGATACTAAATCACTTTTCATTGGAAGTACTAGTGATCTAAAACTGATACAACATTCTTTAGAATTGTAACATTAATAGTAGGTCTGTAGTCAATACAACAGAATAGCTGTCAACTAAAATCCTACTCTGTGAAGTATCTGGTCATGTGACTTACTTGGAGCTTTAATATCACAGTGTTTTCTTATCTACTTCCATCTATTAGGGAGATTTATTGAAAGTATTTCGAAGAAAGATTTCAAGGAAGAGATTTAATACATGTTTAATGAATCGTGTCTAACCGGACTGACTACGGTAAGCAAACTGCTAGTGTACAACGCTCTCTTCTTGGTGGTAGTGAGAGCTAGTCAACATGCATGCATCCAGAGCAAGGATTCAAGAGTTGTCACTTGTGCTGCCTTTCGAAGTATAATGTGCATCTTGTAGAGTCGTGTCTCCAATCTGGAAGTTTTAAAATGGGCAAATAAACACAGTATCCATGCTCTTTAGACACACACAAGACTACGTTGGCTCGGACGCCCAAGACTAACCTACAGAGGTTGCAAGCGAGATCTGAGAACTTCAGTCATCAATGAAAGTATGTGGGAGGAAATCACGCAAGATGGGGGCCAGCATGGAGGCAGATAGCCCTAAGACACATCCACATGCACGAACTGTTGCAAACTTTGCCGCTCAAGAATCTGCCCGGACTCGAGAGAGAAAAAACTAAAGGAGTGATTTATCTGGGCGCATGCATTGTCTTTCGAGAAAGAAGGAGCCCTAAACAGATTGATTACCTAGATATGTCAGATTATGTATCTAAAAAATTGCAAAATTATTAGACGCGAGTACTCTTATTTTTGATGTTCAATTACTAGATCTAGACCTCAATATTAAATCGTATGTTACATAGGTTAGCTTTGAAAAAAAGACTTCACTTCTTATGACTCTTTACAAAACAACGGCTTGTTTCAACTTTAAAAAAAAAATCACGACATTTTTGTAGTTTTAAAAGATCTCCATGTCCAGTCTAGATACCATGGGCGTAGCCAGGGTGGGGTTCAGGGGTGTCGGAGTTTAATGACTAATATTTGCTGTAATTTTGTTTATTTTAGGTGAAATTTTAACACTAAACCATCACTTCCCTAGCACAGCCAAGAGGTTTTTAGACTTAAAACCCCCTACCAGGGGGTCTTGCATTTAAATCCCCTTTTCTATAAAAGAAAAAAAAATGCAAACGACAATCCCCAAATTCCAAGAGCACATCTAAGGAAGATTTTGATTTTAAACCCCTCTCCAAAATTTACGATAAACCCCTCTTCAATGTAAAAAAAGTAAATTACACTCAGCTGGGTTTGAAGCTAAAAATACCTCTTCAATATAAAAAAAAAGTAAATTACGCACTCAAAATGCTATGAACATAGCCAAAGGGGTTTTTAGTTTAAAACCCCCGCAAGTGGGGTTTGAAGCTAAAAAATAAATCTTCAAAATTAAAAAAAAAATAATTTCGCAATCAAAATGCTATGAGCGTAGCCAAGCCTATTGGGTGTTTTGAGTTTAAATTTTTCTTCAGAGGGGTTTGATGTAAAAAAAACATCTTCAAAATAAAATTAAAAAAAACAACTCCAGATATATTTTAGTTTACCCCCCCCCCCCTCAACAGATGATTTTGACGATAAAACATCCCTTTTCGATATAACATTTAAAGCAAAATAGTTACCTAATTCCAAGATCGTAATCAAGAGAAGTTACACATGTCTACCAATGGCTGGGCTCCATTAATAAAGTGCAATGAAATTGAAAAGCACTAAATGTGTCTCTACAAAGATGGCTAAGACGGATTTTAGGAGTCAGTTATAGAGATTGGGTCTAAACCAAGGAAATCCTATGCAAAGTGGGAGTCGACCCCTTAGTAAGGTTGTAACAGAGCGTCGCATGAGGTTTGCAGGACATGTTCTCCGACAAAATGAATTACGCATAATAAGAGTTGCGATGACATCCTAGTACAACTTGGCGCCACACTTTCATGGAGATCCTCAGAACAGATGGGAAGAGGCTTTAGACATTGCTAGTGACAGATTTTTGTGGAAACAGCTTGCCAGCAAATGCGCCGAAAGGTGCGGGAGGGTCTAAGTCAGTAAGAATAGCACATTATGTTTTTGAAATAAAACTTTTTAATAGCAAAATAATGCACTGCAGGTACCTCCAAAATCCACACCCCCCCCCCGAAAAAAAATCCTGGCTACGCCCATGCTAGATACAATATATGTAAGTCTATGGTGCAGGATTTTTATCTCTAGGCCTGATTGTTTAAAGAAATGTTTGCGATGTCTTATACCGGTACCGTACATTGCTTGCTTTAAGATAAAAAAAAAGAAGTAAAACCAAATGTAATAAAGAATTACAAGACTGAAGAGTTTGTGCTGATGGGTCGATCAGTTGGAGATGCTTGATGGGTCGATCAGTTGGAGATGCTTGATGGGTCGATAGGTTGGAGATGCTTGATGGGTCGATCAGTTGGAGATACTTGATGGGTCGATCAGTTGGAGATGCTTGATGGGTCGATCAGTTGGAGATGCTTAAAAAGTTAAAGGTTATTGTAATGAAAATGTGCCGAAAAGTTTAAAAGCGGTTGTGTGTAGATATATGTGTGTGTAAGGGGGTGGGGCGTCACGGTCGAAATACAATATAGGCCTAGATTGAATTATTAAGCCGAAGAAAAGTCAGATTGTAGGTAGAACTAACCTTTTTTTTTATTTGTTGTGGACAGGGAGGGGATAAATAAAACTGATACAAGAATTCCCAAAGCATTTGTGCGTGTAGGGTCTCGATATAAAGAGGGACTTTTCAAATTAAATCATATCTATGTCGGAGAAAGTACGATGCGCAGGTTAAAACAACAACAACAACAAAAAAAACAATCCAAAGCCGGGGGTTCCAGAGAGAGAGAAGAAAAGACAGCGCGTCGTTTAATTTCATTGTAACAGATACACTAATTCACGGGCTAAAAAGAAAAGGGCCTACTAAACACTATAGAGGGTCAAATCAATGGGCGTAGCCGGTGTGCAATGCTAGTCAATATTAGAATAATTTCTGTGCCCTTTTTTTTTAGCACAGTAGAATCAACACAGTAGAATCAAAGGTTTTTCACTTCTAGCACAAAGAAAAAAATATTATTTAGTTGCCAACTTGTCATCATTCTACATGGTTTATTTTGTGTATTAATTCTATTTTAAATCAAAAACTCTCCCAGTTTTCCCCTTTTTATGTTTTTCTCTTTTAGTTTCCATTATAGAAGCCACGCCACATGTCATATCAATTTCGAGTCTTAAGCCTGCGCTGGTGTGGCAAAATATGTAGGTCGCAGCTGGTGCTGCGTTGTCACGGGAAATACTGCATTCGTCATTCATCTTCGGACTCGAAGACAAGCCTTTTTATTATTGTTATTTTAAATAATGTAATTGGCATCTTACAAATCAGTGTCAACAAAGAGGAGATTACTGTGATTACTTTTAGTGTGAAAATGCTATGAATATTGGAGTTTGGGTATTTTTACGCATCAAATAAAGTTAAAAACTTGAAACCTCTCTGCAGGATTGCACCAAGAAAAACATCGCCCTGAGAGATAAAAATGTGGAGTCTAGTTTATAAATTTATTAATTTAATGTTTATAGATCAGCGCAATGTAAACATAAATATTCTAAAGGTTTGGCCGTTAACTTTATGAAGGCCTAACTTTATACAATATGACCTCAATTACTATTAGAGTCTAGATCTAGAATTAGATCTAGTCCCACAGACACCAGTTTAAATTCTAGATTTAGAGTCTCTATAAATCGATGTCTAGTCTAGCCAAATGTGTTTTGTGACACGATACAATCGTACATCGTAAACTGTAAGTTTTCTTGAACACTCCTTGGTTTAGCTAACATGTTCTTAGTCCAAGAAGAGTTCTTTTTTTTTAAATATCGCAATTAACTTATAATTAAGCGACTGGAAGAAATGGTGATGAGTGAGCCTGGGCTGTTTGCCTGTTATCTATCTTTTCATCCATCCATAGATCTCTATTTCTCACTTCCATCTCAAAATGAGTCCAAAAGTTCTGGATCCGTCTCGTAATTGAACTAGCTCGGATTAACTAATTGTATTGAATATTGCTTTATAAAATCAGAATAGTTTAACTAAACATTAGGCCTATATAATAATGGCATTGTCTTCGATTCATAAGATTAAGGACGAGTGCAGTGTTTCACATATGACAATGCAGACCCAGTTACGACCTGCATATTTTCCCGAATCTCGTACAAACAAAACCGTTGTCCGCTGGCAGTTTATGTAAGTTTTCTTTCCGTCTTCTGCGCCTGTCTTCAATAATGGCTTTTCTTTGAGTCTAAAATGTTTGTCCGCAGCCTTTGTGAGCGCTCTCCAACTGTCTCTTTAAGAGGCCATCTGCTGACAGCTACTTTCCTCTGGCGCCTGAATAGATCTTTATAGCGTTTACTTGGGGCACCCCACTTACGCCGTCCTTCTTTAAGCTCGCCAAAGAAGATCGCCTTTGGCATCCGGTATAGGTGTATAAGTGTTCGACCCAGCGCAGCTGACGAGTGGTAATTAGTGCTTTTATACTGTCTAAACCGGCCAGCGTATGCCCATCATTAAACAAAGGCACCTTTGATGGAAGCGTTCGAGGAGCCTTAAATGCTTCCGATGGAGCACCTAGGTCTCAGAGCCATACAAAAGTGTGTTGAGAAACAGTGCTTTATAAACATTGATTTTGTTGTCAGGTGAAGAGACCTATTCCACCATACTCTTAGTCTGAGGCTACCAAAAGCGCTGCTGGCCTTTGCGAGACGGTTGTCTATTTCTCTGGATAGTGACGCATCGCTCAACACTGTGTTGCCTAGGTAGGTAAAGTGGTCAACATTAAGGAGATGGCCATCCACAGTGACTTGTAGATCTTGATTAGTTCCCATTAGGGACTTCTGAAGCATGGCCTCCCATTTTTGTTTTAGGTTGATGGACAGACCAAACGAGGCAGCAACCTCAGCAAATTCATGGATGGCAAGTTGAAACTCCTGTTTGTTCAAGAAGGGCGTAATCGTCCGAATAGAGCAGCTCAGTAGCAATAATTTTTAAAAATATTTGTACGGGAAAGCAGGCGCCTTTTGTAAAATATGTTGCTGTCGGTGCGGACCCTAATGTAGATGCTCTTATGCAGGCATCGCTTCATTTTATTTAGCATTGCTCCAAAGAATGTTCCAAATAGTGTCGGAGCAAGCATACAACCCTGCATCACACTATTCTTTATAGAGAATTGAGCTGACAGGCCACCATTGTATCTCATGACTCTTTTGACCCTCATACAGTTGCTTCAGAATGGCGATTAATCTTGCAGGGCATCCGAGTTGAGACAGAATTCTCCACAAGCCATCGCGACTCACTGTATCAAAAGTTTTTGTGAGAACGATGAATGCAGCGTACAAGTCCAGGTTCTGCTTCCTGCAGTTTCCCTGCATTTGACGCAAGACACAAATCATGCCTGATGTGCCTCTACCAGCTCTAAAACCACATCGACTTTCAGAGAGCACATTATTCTGGCAAGGATCTTCCCCACCACTGACAGTGCCACGGTAATTGGAGTAGTCTGATTTGTCGCCTTTGTTGTTACAGGGATATGATTGTGGCATCTTGGAGTTCTGTCGGGATAGTACATGTGTCCCAGAACAAGGTTAAGAGATATGTTAAACTTTCTTTGAAAGCAGAACCACCCATTTTAAAAACATCAGCTGGAAGACCGTCTGAGCCACAGGCGTTTTGTGTCTTTTGAGCTTCCCGATGGCTGTTTCAATCTCAACAAGGCTTGGATATTCGTAGAGTTCTGTTTTCACTGTTTCTTTTGGGATTTCATTAAGACTCCTCAGACACAACCCTTTTGTTACTAAAAAGCAAGCTATAGTGCTCTGTCCACCGATTAAATAAAGTCGCATGCTTTGGTTAGCAAGACAAGGCCGTCGGCAGTTCTTAGAGGCGCCAAAGTCTGGTATGTTGGGCCATAATCAGAGCGGGTTGATTCAAAGAGTGAGCGCGTGACTGCTGCCTCCACGTACCTTTGTATGTTTTCTGAAAGCTCCAGCCACCAGTTGTTTTTTAATTCGCGAACCTTTGCCTGCAAAATATTACACGAGGTTCTGTAGAGGGACTTTTTTTGTTGGGGTTTGTGAGCGTTTTTAAAAAAATAATAAAATAAAAATATATCCATTTAGTGGGAGTCTAAGTGACAGCAATCGATCAGAGTGACCAACAGGTATATCCTGCAGATTGTTGGCGATATTTTGCTTTATCATTTAGCCTACTCCAGATTGCTTGTTTTTCTTGGAGCCTCTCCCAGACCAGTAGAGAGTGTAACACATTGCTTGTTTTTCTTGGAGCCTCTTCCAGACCATTAGAGAGCGTAACACATTGCTTGTTTTTCTTGGAGCCTCTTCCAGACCATTAGAGAGTGTAACACATTGCTTGTTTTTCTTGGAGCCTCTCCCAGACCAGTACAGAGTGTAACACATTGCTTGTTTTTCTTGGAGCCTCTCCCAGACCATTAGAGAGTGTAACATTGCTTGTTTTTCTTGGAGCCTCTCCCAGACCATTAGAGAGTGTAACATTGCTTGTTTTTCTTGGAGCCTCTCCCAGACCATTAGAGAGTGTAACATTGCTTGTTTTTCTTGGAGCCTCTCCCAGACCAGTACAGAGTGTAACATTGCTTGTTTTTCTTGGAGCCTCTCCCAGACCATTAGAGAGTGTAACACATTGCTTGTTTTTCTTGGAGCCTCTTCCAGACCATTAGAGAGTGTAACACATTGCTTGTTTTTCTTGGAGCCTCTTCCAGACCATTAGAGAGTGTAACATTGCTGTTTTTCTTGGAGCCTCTTCCAGACCATTAGAGAGTGTAACATTGCTTGTTTTTCTTGGAGCCTCTCTCAGACCATTAGAGAGTGTAACACATTGCTTGTTTTTCTTGGAGCCTCTCCCAGACCATTAGAGAGTGTAACATTGCTTGTTTTTCTTGGAGCCTCTCCCAGACCATTAGAGAGTGTAACATTGCTTGTTTTTCTTGGAGCCTCTCCCAGACCATTAGAGAGTGTAACATTGCTTGTTTTTCTTGGAGCCTCTCCCAGACCAGTACAGAGTGTAACATTGCTTGTTTTTCTTGGAGCCTCTCCCAGACCATTAGAGAGTGTAACACATTGCTTGTTTTTCTTGGAGCCTCTTCCAGACCATTAGAGAGTGTAACATTGCTTGTTTTTCTTGGAGCCTCTCCCAGACCATTAGAGAGTGTAACACATTGCTTGTTTTTCTTGGAGCCTCTCCCAGACCATTAGAGAGTGTAACACATTGCTTGTTTTTCTTGGAGCCTCTCCCAGACCATTAGAGAGTGTAACACATTGCTTGTTTTCCTTGGAGCCTCTCCCAGACCAGTACAGAGTGTAACATTGCTTGTTTTTCTTGGAGCCTCTCCCAGACCATTAGAGAGTGTAACATTGCTTGTTTTTCTTGGAGCCTCTTCCAGACCATTAGAGAGTGTAACATTGCTTGTTTTTCTTGGAGCCTCTCCCAGACCATTAGAGAGTGTAACACATTGCTTGTTTTTCTTGGAGCCTCTCCCAGACCATTAGAGAGTGTAACATTGCTTGTTTTTCTTGGAGCCTCTTCCAGACCATTAGAGAGTGTAACATTGCTTGTTTTTCTTGGAGCCTCTTCCAGACCATTAGAGAGTGTAACATTGCTTGTTTTTCTTGGAGCCTCTTCCAGACCATTAGAGAGTGTAACACATTGCTTGTTTTTCTTGGAGCCTCTTCCAGACCATTAGAGAGTGTAACACATTGCTTGTTTTTCTTGGAGCCTCTCCCAGACCATTAGAGAGTGTAACATTGCTTGTTTTTCTTGGAGCCTCTCCCAGACCATTAGAGAGTGTAACACATTGCTTGTTTTTCTTGGAGCCTCTCCCAGACCATAAGAGAGTGTAACATTGCTTGTTTTTCTTGGAGCCTATCCCAGACCATTAGAGAGTGTAACATTGCTTGTTTTTCTTGGAGCCTCTCCCAGACCATTAGAGAGTGTAACACATTGCTTGTTTTCCTTGGAGCCTCTCCCAGACCATTAGAGAGTGTAACATTGCTTGTTTTTCTTGGAGCCTCTTCCAGACCATTAGAGAGTGTAACACATTGCTTGTTTTTCTTGGAGCCTCTCCCAGACCATAAGAGAGTGTAACATTGCTTGTTTTTCTTGGAGCCTCTCCCAGACCATTAGAGAGTGTAACATTGCTTGTTTTTCTTGGAGCCTCTCCCAGACCATTAGAGAGTGTAACACATTGCTTGTTTTTCTTGGAGCCTCTCCCAGACCATAAGAGAGTGTAACATTGCTTGTTTTTCTTGGAGCCTCTCCCAGACCATTAGAGAGTGTAACATTGCTTGTTTTTCTTGGAGCCTCTCCCAGACCATTAGAGAGTGTAACACATTGCTTGTTTTCCTTGGAGCCTCTCCCAGACCAGTAGAGAGTGTAACCAGCTCCCCTCTCTGTTGACCTCTCACTAAGGGGAGAAGTGTCCAAGCCAAGCCGTGACGTTTTAATGCCACCAGGGCAGAGTTCCGCTGCGGACAGTCATTCACGTCTTTGTCCTGCATTGTGCAAATATTTCAACATGCAATTTTGATAGGTAGCCGCTTTTTTTACTCGCGGGTGATTCGCCATTACGTGATACACTGCAAGGCATCCAGTCTGAGCTATGTAGTTTTATAGTGGAATGTCGATTGCGCAGACCAAAACCACTCTTATTGCCAAATGTGGACCATAGTGGCTCAGTCTTAGACGTCTGTAGATTGCATATGGCTGTAGGTTTTATATTGGAGTTTTCATCTCCTAGACTGGCTGCCGACAGCGTCTTCGCGTAGAATCAGTGAGTAGGATAAACATTGTAGATCTAGACAAGATGAGAACTATTCATAAATGCAAGACGTAAATTCTAAATATGGCACCAATCCGGGTTGCACAAGTGAAAGCTAGAGATAATTAAAGATTAAATTATAAGTAGATAAGTTGACCAATAGTAAAAGGAGAATTTTGCACTGCACTAGGATAGAGTCTCAAAGAAATGTAAATAGATCTACAGTTCTATTGCGATAAAGAAGTCTAAAGCTTCCGGCGGCCAACTAAACATTAGCAATTCTTTATTTATCAGAATAACGATTGTAAACCTCAAAGTGTTCAGAGTTTCCAAAACGCATTGTTCAAATTTTATTATTTTTCGTAAATAAAAAAAAATGCTATACACTTATAATATTTTAGGCTATAAATTACTCCAATCTGTATTTTATATATTTGATGTGTAGACTTTAATTCAATAAGCTGGTCCAATTGTTATAAAATAACATTAACTATTACTCTAGTTTCCATGACGTTAGAAAACAGATTGGCCTTTTATTTTGAGTTTAAAGGTAGTTCCGACCACACTTAATGCCCAGGCATTCATCTCATGGACCAATAGTCGCGACTGAAGGAAGACATATATATATATAGTCTAGATCTGAATCTTTTCTTGCCTTGAATCTGAAACCTACTTGTATGTGCTACATATCTCAAGGAAGCCATTAAGCATCTAGATTTGATTTTGTTATAGGAGGGCCTGAAATTTATTGTACATTTCAGCATTGAGATTGATCTGCTAATTATTTCTTAATTGTATCTCTCATACTATTAATATTGTTATTATTATTATTATTATAACAAGGTTTCTTTATCTATTCCATTTGTTTCCATCTAGTCAACTCCTAGGCACAACAAACAGATCAATGTGGAACCAAAGACAGTGTCAGCTGCTCCAATGCTCAACGTTATTTTAGTAAGATATGTATTCGTCCTATTTGCCTACAATATTCTTGTCATCAAATCTAAGACTAAAGCGTCTAACTGTCCACCGGGGTATTTTGGTTTAGAGTGCATGAAGAAATGTCCAACGTCATGCTACGGTACTTGTGACTTGAATGGAGGATGTTCTCACTGCTCCCAGGTAGGCCGTAGGCTTCCTTATTGTAACCAGACTTGTTGGCCTGGAACTTATGCTTGGGATTGTTTAAAGAAATGCAGTGAAAATTGCTTGAAAGAACAATGTGATGCAGTCACCGGACATTGTCTTAAGTGCAAAGAAATTGGTGTCGAGCTACCCAATTGTACCAAGAAATGTGAGCCTGGCTCATACGGTCTGAATTGTGCAAGTCGGTGTCCACTCAGCTGCAAGGATTTATGTGATCCAGTTGATGGTACATGCAGCCAGTGCGTTGTTGGTAGCGGTGAGCACTGCACAGTCAATTGCGCAGCAGAGAGTGACCAAGAAATGTGTAGGCTTTACTGTCCATCCCAATGTCTGACTTGGTGCAACACCAGTACATCGCATTGTGCTTTGTGTTCTCCGGGGTATACCCCGCCGTTTTGTAATACTACTTGCCAGCCCGGTCGCTACGGCAACAACTGCGACAAACGTTGTTCCGGACGGTGTAAAGATGAACGATGTGATCCAATCAGCGGTGCATGCTTCAGCTGCACTGATGGTTACGTAGGTACCAAGTGCAACGGTCAGTGTATCAAAGGTTTCTATGGACAGAACTGTGATCTGGCATGTCCAGAAACGTGCCTAGACGGCTCCTGTGATTTTGTCAACGGCAGTTGCTTTCATTGCCAAGACGGTTACCAAGGCTCGCAGTGCAACGAGTTGTGTAAGATTGGTAAATACGGACAGAACTGTTTCTTGGATTGCCCCAAGAACTGCCTGAAAACGTGTGATCCGGCAACTGGAGTATGTTGGCGCTGTTTAACTGGTTACAGGGAACCTCACTGTAACGTAACGTGTGAAGAAGGAACCTTTGGAGATGGTTGCAGTGAGATGTGTCCCCCTGAATGCGTTTGTAATCATATCACTGGTAAATGCAACAATTGCCTGAGCGATCCTTCGCTTCCTGGCTGTGAAACAGTTTCACCTAATAACAACAGCACAAGAAACATGTTAGAGCTTTCTTTATATGTAATAGGAAGTATGCTGGGACTCGTGCTTTTCTTGGCCTTCATTATGTGGATGTATCAAAAACATTTGCATTCATTTTGGAGTCAAGCAATTCGAATGGTACATTTGAACTCAAGAGAAACTATTGACATGAATAGAGGACAGGGAAGTATTGAAGACGATTCAGACAAGCTTACAAAAGAAAACTTAAACATCTATACTGCTATGAAAGAAAATGAAGAGCTCGAAAGACAAAGAAAGCTTGTTAATTACCTCAGAAATCATGGCAAAACATATACACCGCTGGAATATGATAAAACAGAACTTAGAATACAGTATCTGAAACAAAATAAAACTTATCAACCCTTATCATCACACGACGTTCCTGAAACGTCTTCGCAATGTGCACATGTAAAAATGGCGTCTCCTCGGGTTCATGTATCCATCTCGCACGCGACTGTCATGGGAAGTAAAACGGGGCATGATGCTATAAATAGACCGATACATCCACCTCACCTGAGACAACTTCAAGCACATGATGGTGTTACGTCTGCTAGGGCCTCCTATAGTTTTCCACTGAAACTCAAAGACGAGATAACGTCAGATAATACACGGAACAAAATGAAGTCAAGCGGCGAACAAAGTTTCAATCTCTCGGAATTGGCAGCAACTAACGAAATGAATAATGACAAGTTTATTCTACAATCCTCACAACTGTTTCTGATTACTTCAGCCAATGACCAGCACGTGACCAACATGACGTACATGTCGGATACACGAAGTAAACTGTCTGAATCTATCCAAATAGCAAACAGAAAGTCATTTATGTTGGGCCGAAACAATGCCAGTGCCGATTCACTTTACGGAATAACCTCCCAAGAATTTGTCTCTGAAGGTTCTAAATCTGCAAAAACCGAACACCCAGTGCACCAGGACATTATTCCAATGGAAAACATGCATAGTAATTTCGTGAAGAAAGTCAGGTCAGAACAAAGCATTTCAAACGAACATTCGATTGCAGAGAAGCAGACGTCAAAACTATTAAGTACATCCACTTGGATCTTTGATCAACACAAAATTAGAAGACAAAATTCGGAATTTCTCCTGGACACATCAAAAGAAATGAATGATTCGAACTATCTCGATATTCGTCCATCTGTGAATGGCAAAGGTTTAACAAACGATGTCAATTTGTTGTCCCTCGAGAATCCATCGCCTGTATTGTCCGAGAAAAATGGTCCACTGGGCAAATGTCCAAGAAGATTTCAGGTTTCTGCATCGAAACTGCTGGCTAGAGAAGTTCAAAGTGACACATTAGAGTCTCTAACAGAGAGTACGATGTCCGAGGCTGAGGAGGAGAGTAGCGAAACAGCCTCGCGAGACATGCCTGCCTTCCTTGCAGTAGACAGTGACTCCACGCACAATGAGGACAAACAGCTACCCAAAGGTCACAGTTCGAAAAGATTTCAGAATAAGAGCAAAACCTCTTCAGTAAGAAAAAATTACAGAAAAGTTTCCCCTCCGAAATGCCTTCACAGTGATAAAACGACAGGTTTAGATGTATACTTCAACCAAGACAGAGTGAACAAAGACAATCACCGACCCACATACTCTCATGTGGACATTCCTGGCAACACCAAACATGCTCTAGGTGCCAGGCTGTCCACTTCTGCTACCGTAAAAGGCGACAGCCCTAGACTTGTCCGCTGTGCAACAACCCGTCAGCTATCTCCTATGTATAGCACTAGAAGTGCTACAGCCAATCGGCTTACTCCCCTCCCCACACCGCCACCAGAGGGCAGAATGCACCTTAGACATTTAGCAAGGCTTGCTAGTTCCTCCAGCATTCTAGAACAAAACGAACCAGAATAATTGTTGAACCATCTCTTAAACCTTATTTTTAAAATGTTCTAAGTTAAGTGACTTAATCTAGGTGTAATGGCATTATAATCTATAATTGAGATGTAATAAAATTATAATCTTGGTGCAATGGCAGCATTATATATAATCAAGATGTTACGACATTATAATCTTGGTGTAATGATATTTACTCTAGGTGTAATGACATTGTAATCTATAATTTAGGTGTAATGAAATTATAATCTAAGTGTAATGAATGACATTATAATCTATAACCTAGATGTAAGGAAATTATAATCTGTATATCAGGTGTAATGAAATTATAATCTATAATCTAGGCGTGATGCCATTATATTCTCAACAGAAAAGTGATTTTAAATACTTATTATAACCTTATTCTTCTAAGTTTGGATGGCAATTTGTACTTTATTTTTGTGAATAAATTTATGTTTTTATTTTACCATTTATTCTTTGAACATGAAAAGCATATAATATAGACTTTTTTTCTGTAGAGAGTATAACATCTGAAAGATGAATCCCTATAAAAAGCTTCACGTTACGTTGAGTATCCATATTTCTTTATTAAATCAATATTTTTGATAGATTAGTGGTAGATGCTGAAAGCCTAACGTAGATGTATAGGATCTATACATATTGGTTGTAATGAGTATGGATGTATAGTATGCATTTGTTTTTTTATTTATTTCAGCTCCATCCCAATTTGTAAAGGCAGACATCTTAATATATGAAGTCATCTATTCACCCCCACCCCTAAAAAATCTTTTTTTTTTTTTTTTTACAATTTAAAGCCTATGTCAGTTGGATGGCTGCCTGGTCGTGCGGTTTGCGCGCTGGACTGTCGTTCGGATTTAACGACGGTCGAGGGTTCAAACCCTGCCCGCTCCCATCCCCCGTCGTCCTGCGGGAGGTTTGGACTAGGAAGTAAACTATCTTCAACTCTGAAGGAACATCCGAAACATGTCAAACATTTTACAAACAACTAATTACTTAATGTGCATGAAGACATAAAAACCAATTCAAATTATGTTGTAGAAATTAGCAATTGTATTTCTTGAAACTTCTTATCATAGCATATACAAATATTGGCATTACCTTGAGGAACATTCTCATAGCATATACAAATATTGGCATAATTTAACTTGAGGAACATTCTCATAGCTGTGACAGGTGGGGAAATGTGACGTGTGTTTGGCACGTTTTATGTCTAGGGGATGATTATTTTTGAAAGCAATCACACCCCCACTTATCAGCATATGAATCGGGAGCAGGCACGCAACGAGACAAAGCAATGAAAGATAGATACAAAAGTTAAAATAAAGGATATTTATTTACATAAATATACATATAATAATAAAAAGGGGGAGGGTTTGCATCTATCTCTAGTATATTCTATGTTTAATCATCACTCTTGCACCTAATGAGAGTATGTCACTTTGTCCTCTGACTTAGCTGGTTTTTCCTGTTGATGTCGCAGCTGGCTGTGTCCTGGCTTGAGGTTCTGCAGCTGGAGGTGGCGCTCTAGCGGATAGAGGGACGCCGGCGATATAGTTCTTGTGGAGTCTCAGTCCCAAGTTCTAGTATCTGTAGTGGGCACAGTATGGCGGGTGGCCGGATACCGTGGGCACAAGGTTACTGCGGGCAGAGCTGATCTGCCGTGGGCAGCGTAGTTGACAGGATGTGTCCAGTGAGTTGCAGAGGGTTGGCGTAGCTATGACGTCTCACACAGATCTGGTCTATAGGGACGTCGCACCTAATAGCTTGACAGGTGGGCTGTCGAATAGGCGGGCAATGCCGATAGCGCCAAGTAGTAGAGTTGAGGAGATCTCAGTAGGCAAATGCAGCGCTGAATAGCACTAAGCACAACTGCCGGTAAATAGATCGTTGATCCAATAACTAGGCAATAGGTGATAGGCAAATAGGCAGGTAAGTAATCCGATAAATAGGCAGACACCTGAGGGAGGCTGCGGATAAATAAAGACAAGTTAGGACATGTCTCTCATGCATCTTATCGATGCCCTCGACTGAGGTGCATTCGTCAGATTGGTAAAATTGCTTTAGAGCACAAGGGGAGATGACAAATGGGATTTGGAGAATAGATGGCAGATAGTAGCAAAGGGGAAATACTAATATAAAATGTACATAGAAGGGGAAATAATAATCTCAAATAAACAACACAGGTGGATAGAGAAAGAAGGGGGGGGGGAAGTGAAATGGGCGGTGGTCAGTGACCCAGATGGTTTGTTTACATATGACTGTGGGTCGAGAACAATGGAGCGTGCTTGAATGTAGAGTGTGTCCGTTCAAGCGGGGTAACTCTCATAAGAGTAAAATGAGTAATGCGGAGATAATTCATATATCTTCTCTAAACGCAGTATCAGTGCGCTAGTAAAATTATCACGGTTGTCAGCCGAGATAAAGGAATAACATAAAATGTACAAATATATACATGGTTGCATCAACGATCAATTGAGCAACATAGCATTAATAGATTAATGCAGTACACAAATAAATACATAGAACATGTTTATGTTTTCTACTTACGCCAGTGAGAAATACACAATGCACTAATTAAATATAAATGAACTAAGCAAAATACACATGATAATATCCAGTGAAATATACACAGAGTAATTAAGATGGAACTTGTGATTAAGTTCGGCTTACCACCAGGTATTCCTCTAGGAGAAAGAATGAGTGATATAGTCCAGACTCGATAGCTCAGCTCGAATGAGAAAGAGAGGGTGATTTGAGTTGGTTTACTATATATATATGCCTGAAAAGTGTGGGCGGACACCGGAAATGTCCTAGGCTAAGAATTAGCTTACACGTGGGTGAAGTCCGACAAGAGTCACACCTTGGAGTACCACGCGGTGTATTGACCCGCGTAATCTCTTAGATCAAAGAGAGACGTGGGGGGGGGGAAGAGTGACCTGCATTCCACCCAAGGGAGGGGGGGGGGATTAGCTTGCATTCAAACCAAGGTGGTGTAAACCGCGACCGCCCTTCAGACATCCGGCGATAAGATCAAAGAGTCTATGTGTATCTTTGCCCCGGTCAAGGGAAGATAAATGAAAAGACGCGCCTTAACTTTCTCCAAGGTGGTGGACTAAGTCTAGCCTGGTAGAGAGGAAAGGTGGGGCGGGTGAAGAAATTGGAGGTAGGATGGGGAAATAATTAAAATAAAATAGATAAATGATGAAAAATAATAATTAATGCTGTGATAAATTTGAGTGAATCTGACAGCGAGTTTTTGACTTGTCACAATAGCATATACAAATATTGGCATTATTTACCTTGAGGAACATTCTCATAGCATATACAAATATTGGCATTATTTACCTTGAGGAACATTCTCATAGCATATACAAATATTGGCATTACCTTGAGGAACATTCTCATAGTATATACAAATATTGGCATTATTTACCTTGAGGAACATTCTCATAGCATATACAAATATTGGCATTACCTTGAGGAACATTCTCATAGCATATACAAATATTGGCATTATTTACCTTGAGGAACATTCTCATAGCATATACAAATATTGGCATTATTTACCTTGAGGAACATTCTCATAGCATATACAAATATTGGCATTACCTTGAGGAACATTCTCATAGCATATACAAATATTGGCATTACCTTGAGGAAAATTCTCATAGCATATACAAATATTGGCATTATTTACCTTGAGGAACATTTTCATAGCATAAACAAATATTGGCATTACCTTGAGGAACATTCTCATAGCATATACAAATATTGGCATTACCTTGAGGAACATTCTCATAGCATATACAAATATTGGCATTACCTTGAGGAACATTCTCATTGCATATACAAATATTGGCATTACCTTGAGGAACATTCTCATAGCATATACAAATATTGGCATTACCTTGAGGAACATTCTCAGTTTTGGTTTCATTTCTACAGACAATGGACACGACAACACCAACTACTACTACCATTTCTACAGACAATGGACACGACAACACCAACTACTACTACTACCATTTCTACAGACAATGGACACGACAACACCAACTACTACTACTACCATTTCTACAGACAATGGACACGACAACACCAACTACTACTACTACCATTTCTACAGACAATGGACACGACAACACCAACTACTACTACTACCATTTCTACAGACAATGGACACGACAACACCAACTACTACTACTACTACAGACAATGGACACGACAACACCAACTACTACTACCATTTCTAATAAAGAAACTAATCTCTGCGCTGCTGTTTCGTTTATTGCAAGCAGTCATAGTTTGAAATTGAACGGCCACTAGGAATCTACACACTAATGCTGGCTAATAAAATTAAGATTAGGCTACACCAGTGGTTCCCAAACTTTTTTGCCTCGTAGACCCCTTGCCATGTTTTCTGGTTTTCGATAGACCCCCTGCTTAACTTTCAAATTTTTGCAAATTCAACATTTTTTTAAAACTAATTTCTATTTGTACAAAAATAAAGTAAAGTTCCCCTCAGACCTTGTGGTCTTTAGGGCAGATGATGTAAAGGTCATGTTTCTGTGGCCTACGATTATCGAGGGTGTCATGTGGCCAGCACAACGACCAACAGCCTTTACTTTCCCAACTAATGTCAGGTACCCATTAAAGCTGGGTGGCCTCAGAGGCGCCCAAAAAATCCCGAAATTAAATATCCAAGTCTTCAACAGGATTCAAACTCGGGACCCCCGGTTCAGAAGCCAAGCACTTTACCGCTCAGCCAAAATGCCTCCTAATTTCTATCTGTAGAGAGTTGAAAAGTGAAAACGTAATTTAAAGCTACATATTAGAGATTTTTTTATTGATAAAATTCAAAACCAATTAAAATAGTATATGTATAGGTGGAATCTCCAAACACAATAGCCTTAAGTATCATTGTAAGAGTTTTCGCAAAGAATTACTCGTGTATTTGTTGACGTTTCACGTGTTGCTCGAATATTGAGTCGCGAAGATGTTATCACTATCGGGAGAAAGCGAAGGCGAGTAACTGTCACCTAAACCCGTAAGCTTCGAGCAGGAATGGCTTATTAGTTTTGGCTGGGTACCCACCTAGCAGAAGGAAAACTGAATTCAAAACTCTCCAGTCTTGCAACTCAAACATGGGAAAGGTTTTGTGGGTCAACCCTGAGGAAAAGTAAGGAGCCGGCGAACATAATGCAGTTTGCAGCACACATCACTACACCCTGTCAGAACCAGTGACGCTGCTGAGCCCAAACTTATATATGTCGTTTGCAAAGAATTACATATGAAGCTTTTAATTTTATAACTCATGCCACCGAAGCAACCTTGAACTGTATTGTTGCTTAAAGAAATTTTTTTAATAATATCAGATCTGGGTTTGTGTAAAACAGGTTTTAAAACTACAACGACTGGTAAAAATTAATGTTTTATCTATGGTGTTTTCCGCATTTTGCCATAAATAAGTAAATTTCCCCTTTCAGACATTGTGATGATGTTATGGTCATCTGTTTCTTTGACCAACGGTTAACGAGCAGGGTGTCATGTGGCCAGAACAACGACCAACCGCCTTTACTTTTACTAACATAATTCAGGTACCCATTAGAGTTGGGTGGACTCAGAGGAGCCCTTAAAATCCTGAAATTCAAAATTCACCGAGATTCGAACCCAGGTCCCCAATTACGGAAGCCAAGCGCTTAACCACTACCACCACACCCATATTTTGCTGTAAGTGAACAGATATTGTAAGACTCATAAACCACCATCTTCTCTACATGATGTTGAATAGAGATTTTGTGGGTCTATTCTGAACTTTATCTTTGAATGTTCAAAAGTTTTTCAAATCTATATCTTTTTATCAGGGTGATATTGTCGCAGATTATCCTCAAGCGTAATTAGTTTCATATCGTCATAAAAAAGGCAATCGGCAACCGCTTAGTGGACAAGGAAAGAATGAACAATTTTATATAATCAACGCTATAGTCTACATTTCTTTTTGTTAAACATTATTTACATGAAGACAAAATTAAGTTATTTTTAATAAGTATTGAAATTAAATACAACAATTTTTCGTTTGAATAGCAGGATAAATATGTAAATGATTAACTAAGTTAAAAATTACATCTAGTGTGAGGAATTACATTAATGGGATGTAAAAATTAAAGTCACGACCTGCTTATAAGAAATCTATTATCATAGACCCCCTTGGAAGTCTCATAGACCCTCAATTGGTATTTTCACTTTCGTAGACCCCTTGGAGGTCTATATAGACCACTTTGGGAATCACTGGGCTACACTATCTACACTTTTAATTTTGATACGCAATATTTTCTACAAGGATTTCATTGGTCGCTCTATTAGTGCACACAGTTCCTTGGAAAATAAATACCTAGAAATATCTAAATAACTTTTTTTTTGTTTTTAAAATGTAAACTGAATACAGAACTATCTTATAGAATTGGCAAAGTGAACTTCACCTCAGTGGTCACAAGTCTCGAGTCGAGTGACCTATAATTACCATCTCTTATTTGATCATGTCTTTTTGTAAGTACCGTTTGATATTGACTGTTGAATCCTGAACAAAAACAAGTCATTACTATCTACACTGACACACTGACAACATGAATGAGACTGCTGTCGCGTTATTGAAGATGTGGACAAATTGATTGAGATTTAGGATTGAACATATCACTTTTGTTATAGTTAGGCCTACGTTTATTTAATTAAGGCATAATCATTTTTTTTATCAGAGAATTCATCTTATGTAAGTATGTTAAACATTGCAAAGACTTACAAAGAGTTAATCGATAAATACAGTAACGCTTCTCACAATTCAGGCTCTCTGCAATCTGTTGCACACGACACCACCAACTTAAAGAACTTGATAACTCTGGGCTTCCAAATAACGTAATACTTTAATGTCCAATAAATCACAGCCAATACTGTACAATTGGCAGCACGTAACACATTCTGTTCAATATATAAATATTTCTTCGTTAACACCCGTACCGCCGTATGAACTCTTGCACTGTGTCATATATCAGTTTTAGAACCCCTGTAATATTTGGTGACAAGTAGTCACTGAACTATTCCGTGCAGTTAGCACTAGATTTTGCTTGGTCAAGTAACTGACCACGATGTGGACACCTCAGTTGATCTTGGACTCTTGTAGAGAGAGGAGTGTTATGGATACCTTTTACAGTAGAGCAATGTACAAGTATTGAAGTTATTATAATTGACTAGTATTCAGGACACATTTCCTGGGATGTATTTTGTGATGGCTGAAGTCGCCAATATCTTTTGTGAATTATACTTCATGTATATATTATGTGAATAAAATCCATGTCTGCTAACCTAGAGTCTATTAATAATTCTAAATGTTGTGGTCGGAAAGTTCAGTATGTTAGTGTTCTCACGCACCTGCAAATCTAGTGCGTGTGAGAAAGTATTTGGTTAAGAAAACAAAAGAACATTATAGTAGTACCAGAAGATTTATCTATAACACACAGAGACATTCACCTCATCAGGCCTATAATAAGAACCAGGCCGTGACACACTGGACTCTCCGTCTCGTCCCGGACTTGCACTGAGTTCAACTGTTCAGGACTGACTTCACACACTGGGCTCGTTGTGTCAGTCTCACTCGCAGATCAAGATCAAGACGCCGTCTCGTATTAGCGAGGTGTCTTGACAGTACTCCGCACCGAACCGTCGTAATGCGCCGTACAGAACCACACCGCTGAACCAAGTCGTCTGTACTGAACCGGACTGTAGAGAACCGTCTTGACTGTGACACCTCCGCTCTTAATATAGGGTCGCCCGACCCTTCTGGTTAATTACATGACCACATCCCACGTGCCTGGCCTGAGTAGTATTCACTCTAGATGTTTCTTCAAACTTCGCCTGTCATCGCAGTTGACCGTCTTGGCTCGTCTCACGCTGGCCTAGGGGATTAGCGTCGGCTACACCAGGTTTATAACAATATAGTAGCCAGACATTGTTTTGGAGATTATGGAAGAGTGCAGTACTTCAAGTGGTTAAAAATACCAATGACTTTAAGACTGATACTGTAAAATAAACTAGATAATATTTTATTGGGAAATATATGAGTCTTTGTTTCTCATGTATCTGTGAAAGTTAATGTCATTTGTTGATTGAAATAAGTGTCCACGAACTCAGCCGTAACACATTATTAAAACAAAAGTTTAAATCAATCACAAAAATCAATTCCTTTATCACACTTGCAATACATTTACATTAACAATGGATTAACCAATAAGAAACTGGACTTACGGACTCTTTGTCGAGGCCGTCTTGAGTGCCGCTCGAAGGGTCATCCCGCGGTCCCAATGTGGGTGTAAGTTTCGGCCCTTTTGGAACCTGGCACGCCTAATCCGACTGAGGAGGGCTGCACAAAGGCAGCACAGTCGTCGAAAAACCGATGAAACCAGACGTGCCTACAACAAGCTATCGGCGGAGGTGAAAGAAGCTATTTCGGAGGGTACGAGACTAAAATGGGCTGAGACATGCACTAACCTGGATCTCGTGGATGGGCGCCAGGCATGGAAACTCCTCAACAACTTGACCAGGGCGAACGAAATAAAAGCAGCAGTGCTCCTGCAAACAGCTCAAAGCATGATGGTCACATATTGTAAAAGGTCGGACGCTCAAAACCTTGCCTTTGCGGTTATCTCTAAGCAGTTAAAAGGAGCTAAGTGTCGAAAGCTCCAGACGGCATCAGGAAAGCCAAAGCGAAACGCAGTATCGTATATAGGGAAGATGAGACGAGCACATTCACTAACTCTTTCACCCACGGAGAGCCAGATACTGCACTTGGAAAGTGCAAATTGCGAAAGGCACTGGAGCCAAATGGACTCATCAACGAAATTAAAAATCTCGGCCCCATCGGCAGAAAGAAACTGTTGGAATTGGTCAATCATACGTGGATTCAAGGGGATTTCCCCAAAGCTTGGCAGTGGCAACGATTGTTCCCCTTCTCAAGAAGGAGATGGTCCCAGATCGTGCGGAAAGCTATCGACCAATCTCGTTGACGTTCAACTTTGGGAAGACGACTGAACGTATGATCAACAAAAGGCTCACATGGTTCTTAGAAAAGAAAGGTTTTCATTGCTCTTGAACAGGGCGGGTTCAGGCAGCACCGAAATGCGATCGAACATCCATCCATCCATCCATCCCAGTGGCGCTACAGCCCATGGAGGGCTCTGGCCTGCTTCAACACATCCTTCAATTCAGATCTCTCCTGGACCTTTCGTCTCCACGCCCTAACCACAAGCTGTTGCAGATCTGCTTCCACATCATCAATCCATTGCATTCAGGGTTTGTCTTTGGGTCGCCTGCCTTTTGGTTTATGCCTTTATACGATTTTCGCTCCTCTGTTATCTAACATTCTTTCAAGGTGACCTTCCCAACGTAGTCTGTTCTTTTTTATTTCGGTCACTATTGGTGGATCTTTATATAATTGATATATCTCATGGTTAGTGCGTGTCCTTCACCCTGTTTCATCCTGTATGGCACCATGGATTTTCCCTAAGAATTTTTCGTCCCCAAGTATTAAGTAAATTTTCAGATGTCTTAGTCAGTGTCCAGGTCTCGCTTGCATACATTGCTGCTGGTCTTATTATGGTTGTGTATATTATAATGTGATCGATCAGGTGACGTTATTAATGCAGAAGGTGGCGGACTACTTCCAATGGGGCAACACCTGGTCAGTCCACGCTAGCAGTATTTATCGATCTCAAACAAGCCTACGACGGAGTATGGAGGCCTGGTTTGTTGTTAAAGCTGATGAACATAAGTGTCGGTTCACACATGTTTAGAAGGATCCAAAATTTCCTTACGAACGGACGGTACAGACACGAGTTCACTGGAGCCACAGGGGTTGGCACTCAGCTGCACATTTTTCCTTGTCTATATTAACGACTTGCCGGCTCTCTTGAAAAGCTTCTGTTTGCGGATGATGTTGTGTTGTGGGACCCAGGAAGAGATCGCCAGCAGCTCATTGGCATTCTCCAGCAGGCATTAACAACATTATCCTGCTACTCCAGAATGTGGAGCCTTGAGGTAAACCACTCGAAGTCGGTTTACTCTTGGTTTACGCTCGGACGTGATACATTGAAGGAACCAGTTGAGTTACGGATGGGTGGAAAGATTTTGGCATGGGAATAAAATGCCCAAGTACTCCTGGGTCATCTTCGATCAGAAACTGACTATGTGCAACCTTATCCAGCAGGTGCGAGAGAAAGCTTCAGAGAAGCTAAACATTGTGAAAAAACTAGCTGGAACGAAGTGGGGAGCGAGAGCAGGTGTGTTGAGAGGACTGTACATGGGTGAAGTACGCTCTCATTTGGACTGCAGTCTACCTGTTCAGGTCTGGGCTTCGCAAACGACTTAGCAAGTCTAGATGCTGTTCAGAATCGTGCCATACGACTAATCTGTGGAACGTTTCGGGAAACGCCGATTGCGTGCTGGCGAAATTATGGCGAACGTGCCGCCGTTGAAGATGCGGAGAGAGCGAGCCGTTATACTAGCTCACGAGAGATATATGCGGCTGGAGGAAGGATGCAAACTCAAAATTCTGGTCGACAACTGGGAAGGCAGGAGACGTCTCAAAAAACCGGCCCTGCTTCATGCATGTGGCGCGTAGGCTGGTCAGAGAGATGAATCTTCCAGTGGAACGGGCTGCTCTTTCACCGTAAGGTTCTTTCCTCCCGATGGAGGCTCTCGGCATGCCGTCGATACGGAAGTGCTTCTTTATCCAGTGGTAACAAGGCAGAGTGATCCTACATGGCTACTACATGCAGCCAAAGAGACTTTTGTATCGTATCCAGCTGGAGTGACCACCATCTACACAGACGGCTCCGTGCAGACGCTCCAGATCACTGTGAAAGCTGGGCTTGGGGCCGTAGTTCGACTCTTCTCCCCACCCCCCGAAAGAGACGAGCTTACTGGACCCTGCCAATGAAAAAGCAGCATCGAGGCTGAACTGGAGGCAATGTTCAAGGCACTGGAATGGGTGGAAGGAAAAGTAAGTAGTGGGACTGCGCCAGCCAACGACGTGGTTATGTTTTCGACTCAATGTCCGCTCTAGAGGCCTTCGAAGGGCTAGAAGAAGGTGTCAGAAGGGAAAGGGAACTTCTCACGGTCGGAGAGCGTCTCCTACGATTCGGTGTGAACGTTACCTTGCAATGGTTGCCCGCCCATTGTGGCGTGGTTGGCCACGACTTGGCCGATCACCTCGCAAAAACCGCGGTCCAGACGGCACTCGTGGGCAATGAGCCGTGCACATACCGAAGTGTACGATCCCTGGTCGACAAAAGATTGTTGGCGCTTTGGTACAATGGCTGGGATTCTTCGGATAAGGGCCTTGAGCTCCACAGGGCAATGAATAGACCAGACAGAAAGGATGCGTGGTGGCAACTCAATCGTGCGGACGGTTTCGAGAAAACTACGACACACGTTGTCGCCCTCTGCATCGACGACGTCGAGACAATAGAACACCTTCTTTATATAGCCGAGTTCTGCATGAAAGACGACGGGGACAAGGATTTGATAGAGAGAAAACTGGAGCATGTCCGACATTATGGCTGTCCTTGTACGGGGACAAGGATTTGATAGAGAGAGAACTGGTGCATGTCCGACATTAGGGCTTTTTTTGTACGGGGACAAGGATTTGATAGAGAGAGAGAGAGAGAACTGGAGCATGTCCGACATTAGGGCTGTCCTTGTACAGGTACAAGGATTTGATAGAGAGAGAACTGGAGCATGTCCGACATTAGGGCTGTCCTTGTACAGGTACAAGGATTTGATAGAGAGAGAACTGGAGCATGTCCGACATTAGGGCTGTCCTTGTACGGGTACAAGGATTTGATAGAGAGAGAACTGGAGCATGTCCGACATTAGGGCTGTTTTTGTACGGGGACAAGGATTTGATAGAGAGAGAACTGGAGCATGTCCGACATTAGGGCTGTTTTTGTACGGGGACAAGGATTTGATAGAGAGAGAACTGGAGCATGTCCGACATTAGGGCTGTCCTTGTACAGGTACAAGGATTTGATAGAGAGAGAACTGGAGCATGTCCGACATTAGGGCTGTCCTTGTACGGGGACAAGGATTTGATAGAGAGAGAGAACTGGAGCATGTCCGACATTAGGGCTGTCCTTGTACAGGTACAAGGATTTGATAGAGAGAGAACTGGAGCATGTCCGACATTAGGGCTGTCCTTGTACGGGGACAAGGATTTGATAGAGAGAGAGAGAGAGAACTGGAGCATGTCCGACATTAGGGCTGTCCTTGTACAGGTACAAGGATTTGATAGAGAGAGAACTGGTGCATGTCCGACATTAGGGCTGTCCTTGTACAGGTACAAGGATTTGATAGAGAGAGAACTGGTGCATGTCCGACACTAGGGCTGTCCTTGTACGGGGACAAGGATTTGATAGAGAGAGAACTGGTGCATGTCCGACATTAGGGCTGTCCTTGTACGGGGACAAGGCGACCTTAACACTCACTGCTCGCTTCCTTTCACGTGCTCTAAGGCAGTAAATCTCAGCATGGTTCGCTTCCAATGGGGTTTCTGATTCGGTCATAACAATCTCATGTAGCGACATGCAGTGGTGAGAGAGACAGATTGTGTACACGTTTTATGTACGAGGCCTAGCTGGTCATTCCGAAACAAAAGTCAAACGGCCAGGAGAACTCTCAAAATTTAAACCTTCTCTCATCTCCACTTATACAATTAAAAATGTTTCTGTAGATCATCCCAAATTCGTCTTGTAATTAACAAAATTGTTAGTGTGATTATCTCCTTTGAATGTTCTTTGATAGACAGACCACATAGGAGGAGGGAACAGAGCGCATTGCCAAGTTCTACAGCGGTTAAGACGGGATTTAAAGCTAAAAAATACCTCTTCAATATATAAAAAGCAAAGTAAACACTCAAAACTCTATGAGCATAGCCAAAGGGGTTTTGAGTTTAAAGCCCCTTCAGCGGGGTTTGAAGCTAAAAAAATACCTTTTCAATATAAAAAAAAAGCAAATTACGCAATCAAAATGTTATGAGAGTAGCCAAAGGGAGTTTTGAGTTTAATTCCTCTTCCTCCAGAGGGCTTTTTTTTAAAGTTAAAAACCCTTCTAGGTGGCTTTGGGTTAAAAAACCCACTACAGAGACTTTTGAGGTTGAAAACCTCTCTCTTCAATATTATTCTAACGCAAACTAAATTCACCAAATTCTATAAGCGTAGTTAAGGGGATTTTGAATATGTTAAAAAAAACTCCAGAAATTTTTTTAGTTTAAAACACCCCAACAGATGTTTTTGACGATAAAGCATTTTCATATAAAACCAAAAGCAAACTACAGTTAACAAATTCCAAGAGCTTAGCCAAGAGAGGTTACAAATTTCTAACAGTAGCTGGACTCCATTAATAAAGTGCAGTGACTAGTCATCTGCTGAAATTGAAAAAGACCAAATGTGGCTCAACAAAGATGGCTAAGACGGATTTCATGAGTCAGTTATAGAGATCGAGTCTCAATCAAGGAAATCCTATGTCGAACTGGGAGTTGAGCCTTAGTAAGGTTGTGACAGAGCGTCGCATGTTCTCCGACAAAATGAATTATGCATAATAAGAGTGGCGATGACATAGAGGCCATTACGAGGAAAGCGCAAACAGGGACATCCTAGTATAACTTGGCACCACACTTTCATGGAGGACCTCAGAGCAGGTGGGAAGAGGCTTTAGACATTGCCAGTGATAGTTTTTTTGTGGAAGCAGCTTGCTGCCCAATACGCCGAACAGCGCCTGAGGATCTAAGTAAGTATGAAAAGCAGATTAGGTTTTTGAAATTAAATATTTTAATATCAGGATAATGCACTGTAGATACCTCATAATATGCACTTTGTTGGCGTTGTTCAGTGCAGGTGGAGGTCGGTCTGTGGTAGCCACAGACGGCATGTTCCCCACCAAGCGATCTGCACTGTCCTCTGTGGGTGCCTCTTTCTCCAGTTGGCCAGAGTCCGTTCTTGAGACCATGTCGTGATCGTTGACTTCATGACCGCTGTCGGTGACGCTCGCCTTCTGACACGTATAGATGCAGTGGCGATCCCTGTAGTTGTCATCAGAGCAGTTGGTCCTGCACGTCACTTCAGCAGACCTTCTCGATGGACGTCCCATGACAGACTTGTAGACCCACACGTAGTCATGGTTGCAAACATATTGTCATTGTCAGCCGTGTCACTAAGGTTTGCCCATGAAGCATCCTTGCAATGTTCCATGGGTAAATGTTCATTAAGTGCTGCATCGGGTCCAGTTGAAATTGATTCACCATCGTTCATGTTACTCTCGCTGGTGAAAACAGAAGTATCGAAGTCTCCACTGGTTTCAGACCCTGTTGGTGTGTTTCTTGACTTTTGCATTCCCTTCGTGAAGCACCGCATGTACAGTTCTTGTTTAACTCCTGGTAACAGTTATCAAGCTTCGAAGTCTCTTCGTGGACACTGGACGATAGACAGAGGTCTTTAAGGTCCAAAGCGACAGGCTTGGACGCATGCCCAAAGTTGTCTTGATCTGTCCAGCTCTTAGCGGTACTCATAATAGATACAGCGAAAGCTTCAGTCGCATAGCAGACTTCTTCTATTTTTTCGACTATCTCTTTCTGTTCATTTGTGTACTTCTTGCTAAGATCGACGAATTCTTTGTAATTATCAGTACAGCCACAGTCTTGAATGAGTAACTGTTCATTGTTTTTTAATGATACTAGACTCCTCTCTCTTAAAGGATCGATCTGGCCTTGCACGGTGTGTATTAAGTTTGTCCATCGAATGATTCATCGAATCCTGCAATGTACACATATTTTCTTCTTGTTCTCGTAACAGGTCCTAGATGGTGATCAGAAGCTCGCCAATATCTGGTTCTACCTCAAACAGGTAGATCTCGGGATCTTTCCCTTCATCAACCAGGTGTTCCCGAAGACGTGCTCTCATCTTTTCTTTGGCCCAAATGATCATCAGCTTTCTGACTCGAAGCTCTTCCTTCAACTGTTTGTAGCTTAGTTCGTCTAGCTTCCTCAGCGTTGTCATTCTTTCCTTACGTTGAGCTGCCCAAATCCCACTTCCAGACACATATTGTTGTAAATCTAAGGCAAGCACTCAACGAAAGGTAGGAGGTAATAATAAACGATGTATTTATTATAAGCTATCAACAAATAGCTAGACTTGGACTTCTGCTATCAATTCACAGAGAGTAATAAGTTCTAAGAGTCCTATTTAATACTAGAACAGACCACCGACACACTCCCCAGTGTCGCTCCAGATCTCCCAATCAGTTCACTAGTATCACACAGGACAGCACTTAGCCCCAGACTGTTCAGACTCCCATAACTTCAGCCGGATCTACAACAGTCCTTCTCTTATACTACTTGTGTTGAATGGTGCTCATGCGCACCATCAGTGTGGCGCGGGAGCGGAGTTACACCAATTGTATTGTCATGGAGGGGTTCATTGATGGCATATGGACACTTGTCCAGGTAACTACATTGGATACCTATGCAGGTAATTACGGAGGATACATGAATAATAATGCAGGTAATTACGGTGGATAGAACATTGGCATCAGTCTTATGGGTAAGGATGTGTTGTGGTGCGTTCCATCCCATTCTAAAAATAGAAACGAAACAATGCGCACAAAGAAACTATCAAAAGACCATAAATCACTTGAATTGACTGGTACAACAACAAGCAGAAGAAATCTCAGAGGATTGGAGATGCTGAAGTCTTTTCACAGACGCGGCAAGCTCTAAATCAAGATCAACGACGATATTGTCTCATTGTTAAACAGGCTATTTTCTAATTCTAGATAAACTACGATTTTTCTCATTGTTAAATCTAGATCTAGATTATTTCTAGATAAACTACGATTTGTCTCATTGTTAAGCAGGTTATTTCCTAAATCTAGATAAACTACGGGAAAAGTCTCATTGTTAAACAGGCTATTTCTCAAATCTAGATAAACTACAATTTGTCTCACTGTTATTTCCTTGGAAGGAAAAAAAATATATCGTTTCATAAATATTATAAAATGTATATATTATTTTATAAAGTTGTTAGCTTATAAATGCAAGCTTATATCTATGATTTAAAAAAAAAAGATGTTACTAACGCATAACTTCAGGGGAGTGAAGAAAAAGATTGCTATGTAGGAGCAGGCAACGAGCCACATTAAGTCTAAGCCATAGTTTGTTTTTAATGCTTCTCTCATTTTGAAATGTCTTCTTCTAAAAGTTTTGAAATGTCTTCTTCTAAAAGTCTAGAGTCGAGATGTTGCATACGCCCTTGGAGACAGTTTAAAGTTCCTACTTATAAGATAAAACAACGTCCTTTACTTCCAATAGTTTACTTATTGAAACGTTGTCAGTTTATTTCGTATTTAAACCTGAATAACACTTTTTTGTTCCAATTAAAAATTAATTGAACGGTCTCGCCTTCTTTTCTAATCAGTACTAGCGTACCTTAAGTCTGAGAAACGTTGCTCTATTGTTCACTGCAACTACAAGCAAAAAGTAGAATACTACATGTAATAGTCAGACTATGATTTAATAGGTGTAATCCACTTCACAGCTTGGCCGAGTCCTCTGATTGAAGCCATGGAGGCTCCAGAAGATGACTTACTTTCTCCCGAGATCGACATGTCCATGGAGGATGCTATGTCCCCAGCATTCACAAAGAAGAAATCGCGCAGACCCACGAGAGCAGTGGGGCCAATAGTCACCTCATCAATGTTAGTGTTAACTCCAGAGGAGAGAGAGTTGAGGCAACAAAAGCGTCTGGAAAAGTCCAAATGTTGTGTTCAAGAATCTTGGAAAAGTTACCAATCGGTAAGAAAACTATTTTCTTAAGCCCCTTTAGTTCCCATTTCAGGACTAGCAATCTCTAGGGCAGAGGATGTTCAGCTCATCTGTTTCTTTGGCCAATGGTGAACTAGCAGGGTGTCATGTAGCCAGCACAACGACCAATAGCCTTTACTCGCCTGGACTCAGGGGCGCCATAAAAATCCCGAATTAAAAATCCAAGTCCTCACCGAGATTTAAACCCATGACCCCATGTTCGGATGCCAAGCGCTTAACCACTAAGCCACCGCGACCCCCCCCCCCCCCTTTAATCCTTAATAATGCTGACTAAATGCGTTATATGTAGATATGTTACCGGCAAAGTGCAAAATTAGGTATTGTATAGTATGCATGATGGACGTAGCCAGGATTTATTTCGGGGGTGGGAAATGTTATTCTTGCCCTCCCCCATATATATATATATATACATGTGTGTGTGTGTGTGCATGTGTGCGTGCGCGCCTGTTACTGATCTTCATTACATTCTGACTCTTTATTTTTTTCGGACGTATTTTGTAACCATGAACAGGTTCTTCCTTGAGTTAGTTGAAAGACAACAGACAGACCCCCCTGCCACGGTCTGATGAGCGGGCGCCAAACATTATTCCCGGATATCTAAGGTGCATTATCCTGCTACTCTTCTATTAAAATTGAAGGTCGAAAAACAAATCTGCTATTCATTTAATTATGGAGCCTATCGACTGGTTGAAATGGATAACTCTAGTTTTGCTGTAGTTATGTATTGGAGGGGGGAAGGGTAACCACAACACCCCCTTTTGACTACGCTCATGAAATTTAGTAATTGTAGCTTCACTTTTCCTTTTATTGGAAAGGGGGGAGGGATTAACCTCAAAAACTTTCTTTGGAATTTGGTGACTAGTTTTGGTGACAGTTTTGGTGACTAGATTTTTATCGAAAAGTGGAGTTTTATCGTCCAAACCATTTATGAGCTGTCTTCGATAATAGATTGTGTTGACTGTAGTTTGCTTTAGTTCAATAATTAAGAGGGGTTTTTAACCTCAAAACCCTCTGGAAAGATGGCGGGGGTTAAATTCAGTTTGCTTTTTAATATTGAAGAGGGGGTTTTGAAGCTCACGACTCTCTGGAGGGGGCTCTCTAAAATCAAACCCCTCTTGAGGGGGTTTTAAACTTAAAACGTGGCTACACTTATAGAATTTGGTGACTGTAGTTTGCTTTATTCTTATATTGAAGAGTTTTTTTTTAAACTCTGAAGGGAGTGTTTAAACTCACCCCCCCCCCCCCCCGTCCCTTGGTGACATTTTGTTTTATATTTAAGCGGGGGGTGTTAACCTCAAAATCCCTTGGAGGTGGATTTTAAACTCAAAACCTCCTATGGCTGCGTTGGGGCAAGTGACAGTTTCAAATTCAAATGTCACCTAAATAAACAAAACTAAAGAAAAAACGATCACAAAATTCTACGAAGGGGGGGGGGTTTATTTCGGGAGGGTGGTTTGAACCCCAAGATCCCCCGGCTACGCTAATGATAGAAAGCCTAGGTATTCTATACAAAGCCTAAAAATGTCAGGCAAAGTACGAAATGAATAACGTAGGCAATGTGTGAAATGCTGATTTAAATTAGTTTATTAATAATTTAAATTTCTCGGAATAATATCTCTATTCGCCATTAATCTAAATATTTTAGTCTTGTTCTTAAAAGGGTTGAGTTTGTTGAGTTACCTCTCTCTAAGCACTCATGATGTGTACAACTGCAGTGTACTAGGTCACTACGTTGATACAAAAGATGTTTTGTGTGATTTAAAAGTAACGTTGGGTGGAGAACACAAAGTGCAGGCTTCAGTGCATCTTGTGTCTGAACTATTCAAACATACATCTAGTAGGACATTAACAAAAGTTGCTCTTACACGATTATTAAAAAGTCATCTTCAAATTGAGCTTCATAATCAACTCAGGGGCGGCTATTTAACAAAAAATTATGTGAAAAAACAACAATTTTCTCACTCGAATTCTTGCTATCAGGTTTTGATCTAATTAACTCCCATTCACGTAAGAAAAAAAATGAGAATAACATTCCCCAACGAAAAGCATTTTTTTCCGCACTAAAAACTATTGGATGAAAATGTCGGAAGTGGGTTATCTATTCTTTGTTTTCTTGTTTGTTTGGATCTACTTCATCTGAGACCCGTAGGATAGCTGATGATAATAATAAATACTTTTACAGCCAATGATTTACAGCCAATGATTTACTCACATTTTTCATTAAATACTTTGTAAGCCGTTTTTTTTACAAAGCCTATATGTGTCTGTCTTTCTGTCTGTCTGTTTGGTCCAAAGTTTCTAAACGTTATCTCTCCCACACCCAATCTCGAATTAAATTGAAATTTCGCTCAATTATTTCTTTTACGTGACAACACAAAAATCCATTTAAAAAATTAAACCAATTAGTTAATTAACCATTGGTAACTAATTATTTTGTTTGGTATCTAGAACAAGGGAAAGAAATTGTACTTGACTGATAAGGTGGTATAAGTTGAATTAGTCCCCTTTACACTTTGTAGAGAGAAAAGTTTGAAACTAACAATAGATAACTCTAAAACCTTCTATGTTCATAAGCACTTCCCTGGCACAGTGGTTAGTTCATTAGCTTGCTGAGCAAGCTTTAGCGCTCAAGCTCGAATTCAGGTCGTTCATCTTTTTTTTTTTATAAATGCATTTAAAATCAATAACCCAAATACCCCTTCCTCCCTCCCCCCCCCTCCCACCATTTTCCAACTGGTGCAGACAAGTGATAGCGTATTGAGAAAGTTAAAAGCATGAAATTGCACTAAACAAAAAAAAAAGGTAATATATATGTAATCACACAGATTTGTTATTATTACTCTAGATCTATTATAATTTAATGATATGACTGATCCAAACTAATTGATATAACTACGATAAATATAAGCATTAATTTTGTAAAAGTATTTTTTGTCTTGTTCACTTTCTCTTAGATTTGTTGTTCTCCTTCTTTGTAAGGCTGTGCCTCGTTTTTGGTTCTCCTATGGGCTTGAAGGTTTCCGGTGAACCTCAGTGGGTCTCACTGCGTTAGTTCTCTCAACACAAGATCATTTATAAATAGAAAAGACCAAGAAAAAGTTGGGAAATGAAGCAAAACATGAGTACAAACAGAATATGTGGTAGACATGATTTTCTTTGAGCTGTAGATAGTTTGTAGTTACCCTTTGATGACATAAATTAAGACGACTGATTGATACATAATTATATTAGTTTTATATTGGTATTGAAGGAGAGATTAACAAAAATATTTTAAAATAAGCGCAGCTTTTAGGAGTTGCATGCAGACATTTTTACCCGCGCAATATTTCGGCATCTTTTAATTTGTTTCGTTCGGTCTAGTTAGAAAAAAACTAAGCAACTTTATATTTACTCATGTATATGACTATTTTAACATTACGATTCGTTGATTTAAAGAATTATTGGATTATTTAATACTTGAAATTGCACTTAGCATAAAGTATAAGGTGAAAGTTATTTTTAGTCTTAAGAAATCCTGTTATTTATTTTTATTCACTCGTTTATATTTAGTTCATAAGTTTCTAAATAAGACTTTTTTTTTACTTTCCCTGACGCAGAACTAGTCAGTCTATAGAATGCTTAGACAAAGTAGGAAATCATTATATATATGGGGCACCTCTGTTACGTCTACATCAGGTTTTGTTCGGACGGCAATGTGTTCAATCTTCGATGTCTACTATCCCATACAAAAACAAAGGAGATGGTCATAACGGAGCTTCTCTATGCCGATGATTGCGCCCTGCTAGCTCACAATGAACATGATCTCCAGCACGCGGTAAACGAATTTGCATACGCTGCCGCCTCTTTCTGTCTATCTATAAACCTCGTAAAAACAGAAGTCATGTTCCAGAAGTCACCCAATAAAACCTACTCAGACCCAAAGGTCACTGTAAACAGACAGCCCCTTAACGTGGTGGACCACTTCACATATCTGGGTAGTATAGTATCAAATGACGCCTCACTTTCAAGGGAAGTTGATAACCGTCTGGCCAGGACCAGTAGCGATTTTGGACGCCTTCAGGCGAGAGTTTGGCGGAATAAATCGCTCCGCATGCCTACAAAAATCAATGTCTACCAAGCGAAGGTTCTCTCAACCCTTCTATATGGCTCTGAGACATGGACACTATACAGAAAACAACTAAGACTTCTTGAGCGCTTTCACCAAAGATGCTTGCGCTCCATCATGGACCGCACTACAAACAGCGATGTTCTTGCGAACGCCGGTATGGACAGAATAGAGGGACTTCTTACAGTCCGACAGTTACGCTGGGCAGGTCACGTATCCCGTATGAAAGACGAACGTAAGCCAAAGGCAGTCAATTTTGGTGAGCTAAAAGGTGGTCGACGTAACAGAGGTGCCCCACGGAAACGCTTTAAAGACCAGCTTAGGCGCCAACATGCCTTAGCTGACATAGAAAAGAACACCTGGTTGCATGTGGCCTCAGAACAAGAAAGCTGGAGGTCACTCACAAAGGCCGCGGGATACACATTTGAGACCAAAGGGAAATCCGCTGCCGAGGACAGACGCAGACGGGGAAAAGAAAATCTGAACTGCGGACAATGGTTATGCTCGCCCTGGATGTCACTACTCTTAGAACTCATAATGTCTCTCTCACTCTCTCACTCACTCTCTCTCTCTCTCTCTCTCTCTCTCTCTCTATATATATATATATATATATATATATATATATATATATATATATATATATATATATATATATATATATCAGTGGCGTAGCAAGGTACCCGAGGGCCCAGGTTCAAGAATATAATATGTTGGTGCCCGCCCATAAGACAAATTTAGTGTGTGCCGAAAAAATCGAGTAGTTTGTGTATATTTAACAAAAGGCATTCCAATGCAACTAGTTTTAAATCGTCTTTATACAAGTACAAACAATCATCCCCAAGGGCTTATGTGGGCCCCATTTAGACATGAGCCATGGGCCCAAATGCAACGAAACACTTGCCATGGTTGTTACGTCACAGGCTGTGGGCACCTCATAGTCTTGGGCCAGGGTTCATTGAAGTTTCAAACTCGGGCACCTTAATCTAGACATCTCTTCAAAAGTGCTTTAGACGGTGCTGGAGGTCTAGAGTCCAGTCTCATTTGCCCATTACAATGTGTAGAATTGTGTTTTAAACCACCATTTGTCCACACCTATTCTCACAACCTAAGTTGTGTTGATTTAACTTTATGTATTAATTGTTTTTTTTGTTTGGACAGAAAGTCAACTCACTTCCTATACAATCGAAAAAAGAAAGTAATTTCTCTCGCTATCATTCTATGGGAGTCTTGTATGATCCGCTGCTAGATAAACGGAGGCGATTTCTGACACAAAAGTTTAGTCACCTTCTGAAAACTTTCTCAATGATACAGGAGGCTGCATTACCTCCATACATCAGGCCAAGTAAGCCTTACCTTGTTTATATTTGTCACCATACATCAGGCCAAGTAAACCTTACCTTGTCTATATTTGTCACCATACATCAGGCCAAGTAAGCCTTACCTTGTCTATATTTGTCACCATACATTAGGCCAAGTAAGCAATTTCTTGTTTGTATTACCACCATACATCAGGCCAAGTAAGCATTACCTTGTTTATATTACCACCATACATCAGGCCAAGTAAGCATTACCTTGTTTATTTTGTCATACTATGATCGTTGTGGTTGCGTTTTGTCTCTTGACTAGATATGAAGCCAAAATGATGAGACTTCTCTTAGTAGTTTGGTATCTCCTCAATTGACGGTCTGACACAAAAGTCTCAATCAATTTGTTTGGATTTTTAGTTTTACTCAAATATTTTTAGCGGCTCCCGTAAGGGGAAAAAGCCGCTATTAGGTTTGTGCAAAATGTCCGTCTGTCCGTCTGTCACACTCAGATCTCGAAAACTAGAAGAGATATGAAAAATATTATTTCATCATTAAATGCGGCTTGAAAAGTTTAGGTGCAACGGCTACTTTTGGTTTTCTAAAAGCTAACCGTTTAATTTATAAAATTAATTATGCAAGTGGTTTTTTCATAAAAATACACCAATTCTAAAACAATTACGTATATGTAAGGGAGGCAATGTTACAATATGCTAACAAAGATGAACAATTTTTGCGTATTTTCAGTATCACTAAGTCAAATATATTTATAAAATGTACAGAAAATGTTTACAACGAATATAAATAATAGTTGAAGATGTTTTTTCTGTTCAACTTGCTGCTAAAATTAAAAGAAAACTTTTCTGTTTGTTTATAAAAGCTAATAATGCACTTTGTATGTAAATATCACGCACATTTTTTTAAATGGACTTTTTATGCAGCGATTTTTGTGCAGTAGCGCAACATGATCAGGTGCTAAACCAATTCCTTAAACTTTTTTAAAAAATCAGATTTTATTATTTATTTTTTTTAGTGCCCCCATCCGAATAAAAGAAGATTATTTTTGTGCGTTTTGACTGTTGGTCGGTCTGTCCGTCACGATTAGATTTACAAATAACACTAGAGGCTATTGTAAATCTGATTTAACCTTTACTTTTTAATTCAGAAATATTGCAATAGTTTTAAGTATCTATAATAGATTGTTCCGGATGTTTTGTGAAAAACAAATCAATGCCAATGAATATTTGTTTGCTGTTCTAACTTATATTAGATTTTATTTCCATGCTTAAACGTTGCAAAAAACACATGATCTTTAATATATCGTTCCTGTTTTTTAATGTAAATAGCATATAAATGCTAAATAAAAATATCTATACTGATTTATATTGCATTAACTATAAAGTTGTTACCGATCTTGTTTTATAAAAAATAAATTATGTCAAATGATTGTTTGAAATAGCATAATTAATTAACTAATATTACACTTATATTCTTTGACACTACGTCACTATAGTTTATTTATCAATATCAATTGTTCCGAATTTTTAACTTAAAACAAATGTAGGCCTATGTCAAATAATTTTATTTTTTTCAAAAATATCGACAATAGGTTATTCAGGATTTTAAAATAAGAAAGTAATTTACTAGAAACGATTATTGAAAATCAATTTTTAGACTTATTTTACAGTTAATTTTCTTGCCGAAACATAATAAAAGTTGTTTAATCGGTAAAGAATGTTCCGGATTTTGTTTTGAAAAAGAAAATTGACCTACATTACCTTAATTTTCTTACAAATCGTCGCCAAAAATGATCCGAATTTTATATGAAAAATCTAATAACGCTAATAAATGTTTGAAATCCCTCTTCTAATAAATAAAACAAATAATTTTCTCTTTTACGAAAATTGGTTGTTCCGGATTTTTTATGAAAAATAGTTTAACTCTATTTATGTAAAATCGCACTTCTCTCTTACACTACATTTACCTTTCTAGCTAAAACGTTAGAAAATCTAATTATCGTTAATATTATGCTCCGATTTTTAAGGAAAACAACTTCCTAACACCAAAGTATGGTTTGAAAAAATCTCCATAAGACTATGGTACATCTAATTTTCATAACAGACCATCCCACAAATTTAATTAACTGCATTTGATTAATCTGGAATTCTTATTTTCTCTCACTATAAATATATAAACATCCGGAACACTCTATTATAGAAACTTAAAACTAATGCGATGTTTCGGAAGGGAAATTAAATTTTAATCAGATTTTCAATAGCTTTTAGGCTTTTTTTTCCCCTCTATTAACATAACGGACAGACAGACTGACAGACAAAACCTGCCTGGTCGTGCGGTTTGCTCGCTGGACTGTCGTTCGGATTTATCGACGGTCGAGGGTTCAAACCCTGCCCGCTCCCATCCCCCGTCGTCCTGCGGGAGGTTTGGACTAGGAAGTAAACTATCTTCAACTCTGAAGGAACATCCGAATTATGTAAAAATTTTTACAAACAAAACATTTATACAAACAAAAAAAGCGTATTTAATCCTTTTATATATATATATTAAGTCTAACTAGCCCATCAAATGAAATGCTAAAAGAACTCACTCGGTGCACCAATGTCTATGATCCCTCGAGAAGCTGCTCGTATAGAAGACATTTTTTAGTCTAACTAGGACGTGTGACGTAATGGAACTTTTTTTTCCTTTGACGTCATATGGAGTTAATTCTTTAAATGAAATGCTAAAAGATCTCACTCGGTGCACCAATGTCTATGAACACTCGACAAGCTGCTCGTATAGAAGACATTTTTTTTGTCTAACTAGGACGTGTGACGTGGTGGATTTTTTTCCTTTGACGTCATATGTAAATAAATTCTTTAAATGCTAAAACAACTCGGTATAGTAATGTTTATTAAACCTCGAAATGTGACTCGCATTTTAAAGACATAATAGCTAGAGTTAGATCTAATATAGATTTTTCACACTAGATCTAGATTTTTTTTAACACTAGAGCTAGATTTTTTACACTAGATTTAGATTTAAGTTCTAATTAAAATCATTATAGAATCTAGATCTAGAATTTCTTGGTCTAGTTTAGAATGTTTGTTGTTTTACATGGACGACGGGGGGTAGAAACGGGCAGGGTTTGAACCTGGGACCATCGATGAATCCAAACGACAGTCCAGCGCGCAAACCGCACTACCAGACAGCCATGATTTAGACTAGATCAAGATATATAATTTTAATTTCTAGGCTTAAAGTGTAGTTTTTTATTTCTAAAGTCTAGATTTTCAATATGTGAATATTGCAATGTTATAAAATACTAAAACTAATTTACTATTTTAATATTTCATATTGCAATTAGTCTATTAATTGATTATCTAGTGTTTTTTTTATATATAAATCTTATCTAAATTACATCTACATTGTCCCAAATATATATTTTAGATCTAGATCTAGTAGATATAGATATTAAGAGTGCTAAATTAGTAGTTTAATTTAGGTAGATCTTTATCCTTATTCTAGTTCCATTTAAATGAAAATGCTCAATTATCTAAAATCGCTCTTCTGACCTATTGTACCTACATATCCGGTAGTTGTCATTCCGTAATGTGTAGGTATATTATCAATAGTAGGCTATTAGTTTGTAACTAGTTTGTCATTAGATTAAGAGCAATGCCTGGTCGTGCGGGTAGCGCGCAGGACTGATTATCTCTACAGTCTCGGTTTTATACCCTGCTCGATCCCATCCTCAGTCGACCAGTGAATATGCGGATCCGACAGGGATCCGTCTCCCACGGGGGCCGCCTCTTAGTTTGTGTGGCAACACAAACTCTCTTTGTAATCTTGTTGTATTTTACTTTAGGCTGACTTAGCTCGCCTCTTTAGTAATTCCTGGTCATGTTGTTCAAACCACATGTAACACTGACCATCATAAAAATGTTTTTGTTGACAAGTCGTACCTTGGAATAAAGACTTTTATTAGTTTTTGAGCGATTCTCTTTTGCAACTTTCCTTTTGAGATAATCAGGTCTATTTTTATTTGTTTTGAAAACACCTTTATAAACCATCTTGAAAGTAAAATTTAAAACTTTTTTATTCGCTTGTCTTTTTTGTTTGTTTTTTTTGTACCATAGAAAAAAAAAGCCGTTAAAATTATTGTTTTATTGTGTGTTTTTTGTTTGCAGCTCCTCCCAAAGAATTGAACAAAAAAGGACGGCGAGTAACTCTTCCACGTGTCACACTTAACATAAGACCTGATATCAACGAGGCTGTCTCTCTACCTCGGTACGACTCACCCCCTTCTCTTTTTACAAAACTTATACCAACTCACTCTGTCTGTTTGTCAGGTAAAAGGTTTGTACACGTTATTTCTCCGACACCCAATCTCGGATAAAGCTGAAACTTTGCACAATTATTTCCTCTACCTGACAACACAAGAATCAATAAAAAAAATACCAATTAGTTAATTAACAAATGATAGTTAATTATTCTGTTTGGTATCTCGAACAAGGAAAAGAAATTGTACTTGACTGAAGTGCTGGTATAAGCAATGTTAGTTCCCTTTATAGGTCGCCGCTTTTAAGTTTAAACAATAGATAGGCCTAATTATACAATCTTCTATTTTTATAAGCATCTCACCAGCAGAGTTGTTAGTATGTCGGCTTAAGGAAGCTTCAGCCATGTGTTTGAATTCAGGTAACTCCTTTTTTTATAAATGCATTTAAAAAGCGATTACGATAAACTTCATCCAGATATCCCTTTCATACTCCCCCCCCCAGCCATTTCGCCAACTGGTCCAGATAAAAGATAGGATCTTAGCGTATTGAGAAATCTAAAAGTTGAAATAGCGTCAAACAAAAACAATTGGTAAAAAAATTCTAATCGCACAGATTTATTGTTCTTGGTCTAGATCTACTGTACAGTTAATTACATGACTGATCCAAACTAATTGATACATTTACAATTCGTATAAGCTTTGTTGAAAAGAAAATATTTGTTTGGTTTTCTTGTTCATATGACTCTCTGAGTGAACCTCTTTTCTTTATTCTATGGAAACACTCTGACTTCAGCATACTGCTCCAAGAAGTCTCGTGCCAATGACGTGATCCACAGATTTGAATCTTCTAGTTAGTCAGTCGTTTATAGAGCAATACTCACTTTGGTTTTCATTTTCTTCAACACAAAACAAACATTGCATTGCACTAAGAAACAAACATTGTTAACCTGGCCTTAAAACATATCTGTGTTGAAACCTAGCCTTAAAACATATCTGTGTTGAAATCTAGCCTTAAAACATCGCATTGTTGAAACCTGGCCTTAAAACATCGCATTGTTGAAACCTGGCCTTAAAACATATCTGTGTTGAAACCTAGCCTTAAAACATCGCATTGTTGAAACTTGGCCTTAAAACATATCTGTGTTGAAACCTAGCCTTAAAACATCGCATTGTTGAAACCTGGCCTTAAAACATCGCATTGTTGAAACCTGGCCTTAAAACATCGCATTGTTGAAACCTAGCCTTAAAACATATCTGTGTTGAAACCTAGCCTTAAAACATCGCATTGTTGAAACCTGGCCTTAAAACATCGCATTGTTGAAACCTGGCCTTAAAACATATCTGTGTTGAAACCTAGCCTTAAAACATCGCATTGTTGAAACCTAGCCTTAAAACATATCTGTGTTGAAACCTAGCCTTAAAACATCGCATTGTTGAAACCTGGCCTTAAAATATATCTGTGTTGAAACCTAGCCTTAAAACATCGCATTGTTGAAACCTGGCCTTAAAACATCGCATTGTTGAAACCTAGCCTTAAAACATATCTGTGTTGAAACCTGGCCTTAAAACATCGCATTGTTGAAACTTGGCCTTAAAACATATCTGTGTTGAAACCTAGCCTTAAAAAATCGCATTGTTGAAACTTGGCCTTAAAACATATCTAATTGAAACCTAGCCTTAAAACATCGCATTGTTGAAACTTGGCCATAAACATCGCTTTGTTGAAACCTAGCCTTAAAACATCGCATTGTTGAAACCTGGCCTTAAAACATCGCATTGTTGAAACCTAGCCTTAAAACATCGCATTGTTGAAACCTAGCCTTAAAACATCGCATTGTTGAAACTTGGCCATAAACATCGCTTTGTTGAAACCTAGCCTTAAAACATCGCATTGTTGAAACCTGGCCTTAAAACATCGCATTGTTGAAACCTAGCCTTAAAACATCGCTTTGTTGAAACCTAGCCTTAAAACATTTCTGTGCTGAAACCTAGCCTTAAAACATCGCATTGTTGAAACCTGGCCTTAAAACATCGCATTGTTGAAACCTAGCCTTAAAACATATCTGTGTTGAAACCTGGCCTTAAAACATCGCATTGTTGAAACTTGGCCTTAAAACATATCTGTGTTGAAACCTAGCCTTAAAACATCGCATTGTTGAAACCTAGCCTTAAAACATTTCTGTGTTGAAACCTAGCCTTAAAACATCGCTTTGTTGAAACTTGGCCTAAAACATATCTGTGTTGAAACCTAGCCTTAAAACATTTATGTGTTGAAACCTAACCTTAAAACATCGCATTGTTGAAACCTGGCCTTAAAACATCGCATTGTTGAAACCTAGCCTTAAAACATTTCTGTGTTGAAACCTAGCCTTAAAACATCGCATTGTTGAAACTTGGCCTTAAAACATATCTGTGTTGAAACCTAGCCTTAAAACATCGCATTGTTGAAACCTGGCCTTAAAACATCGCATTGTTGAAACCTGGCCTTAAAACATCGCATTGTTGAAACCTAGCCTTAAAACATATCTGTGTTGAAACCTAGCCTTAAAACATCGCATTGTTGAAACCTGGCCTTAAAACATCGCATTGTTGAAACCTGGCCTTAAAACATATCTGTGTTGAAACCTAGCCTTAAAACATCGCATTGTTGAAACCTAGCCTTAAAACATCGCATTGTTGAAACCTGGCCTTAAAATATATCTGTGTTGAAACCTAGCCTTAAAACATCGCATTGTTGAAACCTGGCCTTAAAACATCGCATTGTTGAAACCTAGCCTTAAAACATATCTGTGTTGAAACCTGGCCTTAAAACATCGCATTGTTGAAACTTGGCCTTAAAACATATCTGTGTTGAAACCTGGCCTTAAAACATCGCATTGTTGAAACTTGGCCTTAAAACATATCTGTGTTGAAACCTAGCCTTAAAACATCGCATTGTTGAAACTTGGCCATAAACATCGCATTGTTGAAACCTAGCCTTAAAACATCGCATTGTTGAAACCTGGCCTTAAAACATCGCATTGTTGAAACCTAGCCTTAAAACATCGCATTGTTGAAACCTAGCCTTAAAACATCGCATTGTTGAAACCTAGCCTTAAAACATTTCTGTGTTGAAACCTAGCCTTAAAACATCGCATTGTTGAAACCTGGCCTTAAAACATCGCATTGTTGAAACCTAGCCTTAAAACATATCTGTGTTGAAACCTGGCCTTAAAACATCGCATTGTTGAAACTTGGCCTTAAAACATATCTGTGTTGAAACCTGGCCTTAAAACATCGCATTGTTGAAACTTGGCCTTAAAACATATCTGTGTTGAAACCTGGCCTTAAAACATCGCATTGTTGAAACTTGGCCTTAAAACATATCTGTGTTGAAACCTAGCCTTAAAACATCGCATTGTTGAAACCTAGCCTTAAAACATTTCTGTGTTGAAACCTAGCCTTAAAACATCGCTTTGTTGAAACTTGGCCTAAAACATATCTGTGTTGAAACCTAGCCTTAAAACATTTCTGTGTTGAAACCTAACCTTAAAACATCGCATTGTTGAAACCTGGCCTTAAAACATCGCATTGTTGAAACCTAGCCTTAAAATATTTCTGTGTTGAAACCTAGCCTTAAAACATCGCATTGTTGAAACTTGGCCTAAAACATATCTGTGTTGAAACCTAGCCTTAAAACATTTCTGTGTTGAAACCTAGCCTTAAAACATCGCTTTGTTGAAACCTGGCCTTAAAACATCGCTTTGTTGATAGCTGTTGCTATCTGGGATGCTTAGCACAGGAATCACAGGGCATTCTACATCCAGTGATGCTCGTCAGTAGAAAGTTGTCTTCAGCAGAACAACATACAGCCCCGTAGAAAGAGAGTGCTTGGCAGTTGTTTGGGCAGTATCCAAGTTGGCCAGATACCTGTTTGGTAGAACATTCGTACTCCGCACAGATCACGCACCCTTAAGCTGTTTAAACACACGTAAGTCGGTGAATTCCAGGGTAACTCGCTGGGCCCTGATGCTTCAGGACTTTCAGTTCGAAGTGCAGCATATTCCAGGTAAAGGAAACGCCGTAGCGGACATTCTGTCACGCTTATCATAGATACAAGGCCTACGTGCCTCCGTACGAGCATGTGTTGCTTGATCAAAGACTTTGTGTCTTCAACAGCTTAGACTTTGTTTTATGATGGTAGACTGTTTGTCTACAACTAACCCCTGTCTGTCTTCTACTAAGACTATGTGTCTTAAACATAGACTGTGTGGCTAGTACATTGAAGTATGTGTGACTACATCGAAGTCTGTGTGACTACGTCAAAATCTTTGTGACTATGTTTAAGTCTGTGTGACTTCATTGTGATTTGTGATTTGTTGATTTGAGGCACATCGGCACAATTTAGGCCATGTCGTGCCTGCAGTCCCTTAAGGACTACTCTCTCTCTAAACAACAATGGCCAGATTCTATACAGTCATATAATTAAAATTAAGGTCTATTCACAGTTAAAATAGTAAAGGTAGTAAAAATTTAAATATTTGGTAAAAATCTAATGTAAATAGTGCATGTTCACAAATTCAGAAATCAGATCTTCGTAGATAGCCCCACTTCCCGAATAAAGCCCAGTACCTTCCCAGGGTCGACATTATTAAATAGTGTTTTTAGATTAGTGGCTCTAAAATGTTTCGCCCTGACATCCTGGTATCTGGGGCAATCAACGAGGATATGTTCCACGGTGAGGCGAGAGTCACAGTACTCGCAAAGTGGGGGCTCCTCTCTCTTCAGTATAAAAGAGTGCGTGATGTAGGTGTGGCCAATCCTAAGTCTGGACATGGTTGTGCTACCACGCCTTGTCAGACCCTTAGATGTGGGCCGCCACCTGACATCCGCCACAATCTGCCTGAGTTTACTGTGAGTCTCAGCCTCCCATCGGTTCTGCCACTCTCGATAGGTGGCAGAGGCAATACTTTGTCTCAGGTCCGAGTAGGGAATTTGGGTTCCTGACACCGCATGATTTAGGGCTCTCTTTGCTTCTCTGTCTGCGGCTTCGTTTCCCTCAATGCCAACATGGGAGGGGACCCAGATGAAGGTGACATCCCTACGGTCGGCTGTTATTAGGTCCAACAGCTTCAGGCTCTTATGTACCAATGGGATGTCAGTCTTCATCCGCCCCAAAGCTTGCAATGCAGATTTGGAGTCGGAGCAGATTATAAATTTACTCCTTTCTGATGCTTTTACGGCCATAAGTGCAAGAAATATTGCGTGCAATTCGGCCGTAAAGATGGAGCAGCCATCGGGGAGTCTACGGGAGATTGTTTTGTTCCGAAAGGAGCAGGCACACGCGACCTTTCCCTCCATTTTGGATCCGTCTGTGTAGATGGTGCCACAATCTCCGTAGCTCTCCTGCAGTTCCCTAAAGTGGACTTGTAGTATGCTTGGGTCTGTATTTTCTTTTTTGAAATTAAGGAGGGATAAATTTAATTTAGGTTTATTCATTAGCCAAGGAGGATTCTGAGGGGTTTCTATTTTAGAGATTTGGTCAATGGGTGGGGTTAAATTTTGGATGGGTTCTCTCATTCGAAGGCCCAACGGCTGTATGACGTTAGGCCTTCGATTGTATAATTCTACCTCTGTGGGGTTAAATATGGAGTCAAAAGCAGGGTTTGTGGGGTTGGATTTTAGCTTGACTATATACTGCATTGCAAGCTTTTTCATTCTTATATCCATGGGGAGTTCTCCAGCCTCCACATGGAGACTTGGGATAGGTGATGTACGAAACGCGCCGAGACAGAGACGCAGGGCAGCATTTTGTATTGGTTCCAGTATTTTTAGGTACGACTTCCTTGCTGCTCCATATATTATGGATCCGTAGTCTAGCTTGGATCGAATTAGACTCCGATAGAGCAGCAGCAAGGTATCTCTGTCAGCTCCCCAGTCCGTATGGCTGAGTACTCTTAGTATGTTTAATGACTTTTGGCATTTCTTCTTAAGTTCCTTAATGTGGGGGAGAAAATTAAATTTGGAATCTAAGGTGAGGCCTAAAAATTTTGTAGTTTTCACGACAGGGATCTTCTTTTTGAGTATAAATAGTTCAGGGTCTGGGTGGAGCCCCCTTAGATTACAAAAATGCATACTAACTGTTTTGGAGTCAGAGAATTTGAAACCATTATAGTTTGCCCAACCCTGAATTTTGTTTAAACATAACTGTAATTTCCTTTCTAAGGTGTTCATGTTTTTCCCATAAGTAAGAATGACAAAGTCATCAACATACAAAGAGCACTCTATGCCAGGGGACAGCGCATTTATGATGCTATTTATTTTAATGTTGAACAGGGTGACTGACAGAATGCTGCCCTGGGGTACACCCATTTCCTGGTCATGAGTGTCAGAAGCGGAGTTGCCCACTCGGACCTGAAATTTTCGATCTTTCAGGAATTCCTCCACAAAACGGGGGAGGTGTCCCTTAAGCCCCATAAGCGCCAGGTCACGTAGAATGCCATGTTTCCAGGTTGTGTCATAGGCCTTTTCTATATCGAAGAATACAGCTACTAGATGTTCTCTTCTGAGTAATGCATTTCTAATATAAGCTTCCAGCCTTACCAGGTGGTCAGTTGTTGTCCGCCCCTGCCGGAATCCGCACTGGTAGTTTGAGATCACTTTATTCCTTTCCAGGTACCAGACCAGCCTACTGTTAATCATTCTTTCCATGGTTTTGCAGATGCAGCTTGTTAGTGCTATTGGTCGATAGTTAGCTGGGTCAGAGCCGTCTCTTCCCGGTTTAGGTATCGGTATAACTGTGGCTTTCCTCCAGCTGTTTGGGAAAGCGCCTGTTTGCCACACACAGTTATAGACCCCTAGTAGGACTGCCAATGAGGGTTCGGGAAGGTGCTTGAGGAACTGGTAATGGATTTCGTCTTCTCCAGGCGCTGTGTCATGTGACTTGTCCAGCGATTCCCTCAGTTCCTCAAGCGAGAACGGTTTGTTGTAGTCTTCATTGTTCTCTGACCTGAAATCAATGGGGTGTCTTTCCTCCCTGGTTTTGACTTTTTGGAACTCTGGCGTGTAGTGTGCAGTGGATGATTTTTCTGCTATTGAGGATGCAAGGCAGTCAGCTATTTCTCTGGGGGACGTGACAGTTCGTCCTTGGTTTTTCAAATGCCCTATTGCATTTGATTCTTTCCCTTTGATTCGCCTTACTGCCTTCCAAACCGCTCTAGCAGAAGTTTTGGCATCCAGACTGCCGACAAAACTTCTCCAGGAATTCCTTTTGGCTGACCGTATGGTTTGTCTAGCCTTTGCTCTAGCTATCCTGAATAGCTTTAGGTTTTCCTGGGAAGGATTCTTTATAAATGCAGCCAGTCGTTTTTTCCTATCACCAATAGCACTTTTGCAAGCTGTATCAAACCATGGTTTGCTAGGCCGTTTTGGATTTGCAGAGGTTAGGGGTACAACTTTCCTGGCTATACTTAGTAACTTGCTAGCAAAGGTATCAGCTGGGTTCTGTTCATGGAGGATATTTTCTGTGATATCCTCAGAGCATCTTTTTTGGAATTGTTCCCAATCGGCCTTATTCAGTTTCCACCGCTGAGGTCGTCCCAATGAAGGGAGATTGTTAGTAATGATGATTGGGAAGTGATCACTTCCCCGTAGATCATTGCTAACTGACCATTTAAAATCGTCCAGAAGTCCGGGGACGCATACGGTGAGGTCAATGCATGTGAGTGATCCAGTTCCTGGGTGCAAGTAGGTCGGTGATGCATCATTAAGTATGCATAAATCATGTTGGAGGAAGATATCCTCCAGCATACGACCTCTTGTGTCGGTATTGTTGGATCCCCACATGGTGTTATGGGCATTGAAATCCCCAAGGATTAAATAAGGCCGGGGGAGTTGTTTCAATAGGTCCTCCATGTCTGTTCGGTTTAATGGAGCGCCTGGTGGTAGATACAGGCTGCAGCAAGTGATAACCTTGTGAAGGGTTATCCTAGCTGCTACGGCCTGTAGTGTGGTCTGTAGTTCTACCCTCTCATGGGGGATGCTATCCTTCACAAGGATACAGACTCCACCTGATGCTCTCTCTGCATCCTCAACATTCTTGGTGTAAGCACGGTAGCTTCGGAAGCTGATGCAATCTTTTAGAAATGTTTCCTGTAAGCAGACAGCTACAGGAGTCTCAGAGTCCATCAGTAGCTGCATTTCCTCGTAATTGGCCTTGAGGCCTCTACAATTCCACTGTACAATTCTGGAATCCATGGCTTATTCTAGATGACCTACTTGGAGCTATTTGGCCTTGGGAGGCCCCCGGAGGGGTTTCCCTTTATTCCAGTGACCTTGGTATTTTTATTCTTGGGTTTGGATGGAGAGGAGGACAACCCCCTTTTGGGGGAAGTCTTTCTCTCTGGAGAGGGGAGATCCCTCTGGTTAGAGCGGAGGTTATTTCCTCCTCTCTCACCTCGGGCATCCTCTCCGCTTTGATTTCTCCCCTTAGGGAGTTGGTCAACCTCTAACTCAGTAGAGGTTGGGGTGTCTGGCTGGGTTCTCTGAGGAGAACCTGTGTCAGACATGATGTCTCCGGGTTCTCCCGGAGTATTGGTTTTGACATGCTGCTCAGTCTCCATGCTCTCATCAGCGAGCACAGAGAACCTGTTCTTTAGCATGACAACAGGGCTTTCTTGTTTCTTCAGAGGTGTGTTCTTTGGCGGTGTTTTCTTCTGAGTTGGGGGAGGAGGAGGGGGTGGTGGGGTCAATGTGTCCGTCTGTGTGGCTATGGATCTTCCTTTCTTAGCAACAGCCTGGGCGTAGGTCTTTGTCAAGCCGAATTGGCCCTTGGGTAGGGCCAGTACAGCCGATTTCGCCTGGCTAAAGGTACATCCGTTTCTTGCCTTGTACTCCTGCACGGCAACCTCCTGTTTCCACACAGGGCAGTCCTTGGAGTAGGCTGAGTGGCCAGCTTGACAGTTTGGGCATTTGAACTGGGCTGTGCAGCCCTTGTCCTCATGACCCTCTCCAGCACATCTGGCACACACAGTGTTCCTCTTACAGACTGCCGCGCCGTGTCCATAACCCTGGCACTTAAAGCACCTCATGGGGTTAGGTATGTAGGGCCTCACTGGAACTCGTAGGTATCCTGCCTTCACATACTCTGGCGGTGTCCTAGTTCCGAATGTGAGGATAATAGTGGCGGTTTTGACCTCCTCACCCTCCCTGCGCCTGGTAATGCGCCGGGCATGGGTGACTCCTTCAATGCCCTCCACTATTTCCTTCTCGGAACATTTCAGTAGGTCCCTAGAGCTGATTACACCTCTGCTGGTGTTCAGACTCTTGTGTGGCATGACTTCCACTTGGAGTTCACAGAGTCTTCTGCATCTTAAAGGCCCATCAGAGTGTGTCTTGCTGTCTACTTCTACAAGGAGTTCCATTGTTTTGTGTAGCTTAGACACACTCTTGGGCTCTCCCACTACTGACTTGAGTCCCTTATAGATAATAAAAGGGCTCAACTTGGTCAGGCTTTTTCCCTCCTCTGTGCATCTAACCACCAGAAATGATGGCCAGGTGGCACAGCTTTTTGGGACCTCCTCTTTTTTATCGTCAATTCGTCGTTTCTTGCCCAGACATAGGTCTGGGGCAAGTAGTTTTGTGTGTGTTTTTTTGTCCATATATATTTTGGTTAATTCGGCACCTGTGCTCCCCACCCGCCATCGAGTCCAACAAGGGGACGGGCCATTCGGATGTCCAGAATGAGCCCGCCAGGGCTACACAGGTGCTATACTCAGTCAGCTGCTACATCGGACATGTGTCCGATACAGCAGCTCCCTGATTGACCCTTCAGCCACCGCCCTCCAGCATAGGTCGACGACCTATGCTGGTAGCTCGGCATGACCAGCCGGTTGACCCAGAGCGGGCCATCTGGGTCTCAGGTCTAGGGGAACTTGGAGCCAAAGTATTGTGTTGTTGTGGTTTATCCTCAGATAGCCACCACTCAAACACCAGGATCTCTTTATCCCCCCTTACCCGTCGCAGTCCACGGCAAACGGACTGGTCTAGGACGTAGTGAGAATTTAAAGTTAAGGAGACAGTGTGATGATCAATGAAGGCAGACTTAGGAAAAGAGGAGGCAGACACAATGATAGAAAAGAAGTAGGGCACTTTTGAGCTCCAAAAGTGCTAAGGAAAGAGGAGCGCAGTTTAACGTCATGTCTCGGGACGAGGTGTGACTTCATACACGCCTGTGTGGCATATCCAGAGCCTTTGTGGCCTATCGAATGAACATTTTTGTTGTATTGTGTTTGAATGTTTTATAATTGTTTTATAATCATGTTATTTCGCGATTTTTGTAAAAAATTGATTATAATTTTAGGAGGGGGAGATGTCACGGATGAATGTCCGTAGGTATGTATAATCTATTTTAACAAAGGCGCGACTGATCGGAATTGTGTTAATTGTGAGAAAGGAGAGGGACCAGCGTGTGATATGTGCCGGGAAGTTTATTAAAGTTTCTGTGTTTTTGTCGAGTTGTTAATTGTTTGTATTCGTAACTACAGCTGAACCCAGAGACACCTTGACGTAAGTGAGCCAAAAGTATAGATATAGTAGAGGGCTGTAACAGCCTTAAATCATCGTTTTGTTGAAACCTGGCCATAAAACATCGCTTTGTTGAAACCTGGCCATAAAACATCGCTTTGTCGAAACCTGGCCATAAAACATCGCTTTGTTGAAACCTGACCATAAAACATCGCTTTGTTGAACCCTAACCTGGCCTTAAAACATCGCTTTGTTGAAACCTGGCCATAAAACATCGCTTTGTTGTACCCTAACCTGGCCTTAAAATATCGCTTTGTTGAAACCTGGCAGTAAAACATCGCTTTGTTGAAACCTGACCATAAAACATCGCTTTGTTGAACCCTAACCTGGCCATAAAACATCGCTTTGTTGAAACCTGGCCATAAAACATCGCTTTGTTGACACCTGGCCATAAAACATCGCTTTGTTGAACCCTAACCTGGCCATAAAACATCGCTTTGTTGAAACCTGGCCATAAAACATCGCTTTGTTGAAACCTGGCCATAAAACATCGCTTTGTTGAACCCTAACCTGACCATAAAACATCGCTTTGTCAAACCCTAACATGGCCATAAAACACCGCTTTGTTGAAACCTGACCATAAAACATAGCTTTGTTGAACCCTAACCTGGCCATAAAACATCGCTTTGTTGACACCTGGCCATAAAACATCGCTTTGTTGACACCTGGCCATAAAACATCGCTTTGTTGACACCTGGTCATAAAACATCGCTTTGTTGAAACCTGGCCATAAAACATCGCTTTGTTGAAACCTGGCAATAAAACATCGCTTTGTTGACACCTGGCCACAAAACATCGCTTTGTTGACACCTGGCCATGAAACATCGTTTTGTTGAACCCTAACCTGGTCATAAAACATCGCTTTGTTGACATCTGGCCATAAAGCATCGTTTTGTTGAACCCTAACCTGGTCATAAAACATCGCTTTGTTGTACCCTAACCTGGTCATAAAACATCGCTTTGTTGAACCCTAAAATGGCCATAAAACATCGCTTTGTTGACACCTGGCCATAAAACATCGTTTTGTTGAACCCTAAAATGGCCATAAAACATCGCTTTGTTGACACCTGGCCATAAAACATCGTTTTGTTGAACCCTAACCTGGTCATAAAACATCGCTTTGTTGTACCCTAACCTGGTCATAAAACATCGCTTTGTTGAACCCTAAAATGGCCATAAAACATCGCTTTGTTGACACCTGGCCATAAAACATCGTTTTGTTGAACCCTAAAATGGCCATAAAACATCGCTTTGTTGAAACCTGGCCATAAAACATCGCTTTGTTGAAACCTGGCCATAAAACATCGTTTTGTTGAACCCTAACCTGGTCATAAAACATCGCTTTGTTGAACCCTGGCCATAAAACATCGTTTTGTTGAACCCTAACCTGGTCATAAAACATCGCTTTGTTGAACCCTAACCTGGTCATAAAACATCGCTTTGTTGTGCCCTAACCTGGCCATAAAACATCGTTTTGTTGAACCCTAACCTGGCCATAAAACATCGTTTTGTTGAACCCTAACCTGGTCATAAAACATCGTTTTGTTGAACCCTAACCTGGTCATAAAACATCGTTTTGTTGTGCCCTAACCTGGTCAAAAAACATCGTTTTGTTGAACCCTAACCTGGTCATAAAACATCGCTTTGTTGAACCCTAACCTGGCCATAAAACATCGTTTTGTTGTGCCCTAACCTGGTCAAAAAACATCGTTTTGTTGACACCTGGCCATAAAACATCGTTTTGTTGACACCTGGCCATAAAAAATCATTTTGTGGAACCCTAACCTGGTCATAAAACATCGCTTTGTTGAACCCTGGCCATAAAACATCGCTTTGTTGAAACCTGGCCATAAAACATCGCTTTGTTGAAACCTGGCCATAAAACATCGCTTTGTTGAAACCTGACCATAAAACATCGCTTTGTTGAACCCTAACCTGGCCTTAAAACATCGCTTTGTTGAAACCTGGCCATAAAACATCGCTTTGTTGTACCCTAACCTGGCCTTAAAATATCGCTTTGTTGAAACCTGGCAGTAAAACATCGCTTTGTTGAAACCTGACCATAAAACATCGCTTTGTTGAACCCTAACCTGGCCATAAAACATCGCTTTGTTGAAACCTGGCCATAAAACATCGCTTTGTTGACACCTGGCCATAAAACATCGCTTTGTTGAACCCTAACCTGGCCATAAAACATCGCTTTGTTGAAACCTGGCCATAAAACATCGCTTTGTTGAAACCTGGCCATAAAACATCGCTTTGTTGAACCCTAACCTGACCATAAAACATCGCTTTGTCAAACCCTAACATGGCCATAAAACACCGCTTTGTTGAAACCTGACCATAAAACATAGCTTTGTTGAACCCTAACCTGGCCATAAAACATCGCTTTGTTGACACCTGGCCATAAAACATCGCTTTGTTGACACCTGGCCATAAAACATCGCTTTGTTGACACCTGGTCATAAAACATCGCTTTGTTGAAACCTGGCCATAAAACATCGCTTTGTTGACACCTGGCCATAAAACATCGTTTTGTTGAACCCTAAAATGGCCATAAAACATCGCTTTGTTGAAACCTGGCCATAAAACATCGCTTTGTTGAAACCTGGCCATAAAACATCGTTTTGTTGAACCCTAACCTGGTCATAAAACATCGCTTTGTTGAACCCTGGCCATAAAACATCGTTTTGTTGAACCCTAACCTGGTCATAAAACATCGCTTTGTTGAACCCTAACCTGGTCATAAAACATCGCTTTGTTGTGCCCTAACCTGGCCATAAAACATCGTTTTGTTGAACCCTAACCTGGCCATAAAACATCGTTTTGTTGAACCCTAACCTGGTCATAAAACATCGTTTTGTTGAACCCTAACCTGGTCATAAAACATCGTTTTGTTGTGCCCTAACCTGGTCAAAAAACATCGTTTTGTTGAACCCTAACCTGGTCATAAAACATCGCTTTGTTGAACCCTAACCTGGCCATAAAACATCGTTTTGTTGTGCCCTAACCTGGTCAAAAAACATCGTTTTGTTGACACCTGGCCATAAAACATCGTTTTGTTGACACCTGGCCATAAAAAATCATTTTGTGGAACCCTAACCTGGTCATAAAACATCGCTTTGTTGAACCCTGGCCATAAAACATCATTTTGTTGAACCATAACCTGGTCATAAAACATTGTTTTGTTGTACCCTAACCTAGTCATAAAACATCGTTTTGTTGACACCTGGCCATAAAACATCGTTTTGTAAAACCCTAACCTGGTCACAAAACATCGCTTTGTTGAACCCTGGCCATAAAACATCATTTTGTTGAACCCTAACCTGGTCATAAAACATTGTTTTGTTGTACCCTAACCTAGTCATAAAACATCGATTTGTTGACACCTGTTCATAAAACATCGTTTTACGGAACCCTAACCTGGCCATAACACATCGCTTTGTTGAACCCTGGCCTTAAAACATAGCTTTGTTGAACCCTAACCTGGCCATAAAACATCATTTTGTTGACAAGTGGCCATAAAAATAGTTTTGTTGAACCATAACCTGGCCATAAAAAATCGCTTTGTTGAACCCTATCCTGGCCATAAAACATCGTTTTGTTGAACCCTAGCTTGGCAATAAAACATCGTTTTGTTGACACCTTGCCATAAAACATCGTTTTCTTGAACCCTAATCTGGCCATAAAACATCGTTTTGTTGACACCTGGCCATAAAACATCGTTTTGTTGACACCTGGTCATAAAACATTGCTTTGTTGAACCCTAACCTGGTCATAAAACATCGCTTTGTTGACACCTGGTCATAAAACATTGCTTTGTTGAACCCTAACCTGGTCATAAAACATCGTTTTGTTGAAACCTGGTCATAAAACATCGCTTTGATGAACCCTAACCTGGTCATAAAACATCGTTTTGTTGACACCTGGTCATAAAACATCGCTTTGTTGAACCCTAACCTGGTCAAAAAAAATTTCGCTTTGTTGACACCTGGTAATTAAACATCGATTTGTTGAACCCTAACCTGGCCATAAAACATCGCTTTGTTGAACCCTAACCTGGTCATAAAACATCGCTTTGTTGACACCTGGTCATAAAACATTGCTTTGTTGAACCCTAACCTGGTCATAAAACATCGTTTTGTTGAAACCTGGTCATAAAACATCGCTTTGTTGAACCCTAACCTGGTCATAAAACATCGTTTTGTTGACACCTTGTCATAAAACATCGCTTTGTTGAACCCTAACCTGGTCATAAAACATCGCTTTGTTGACACCTGGTCATTAAACATCGTTTTGTTGTGCCCTAACCTGGTCATTAAACATCGTTTTGTTGAACCCTAACCTGGTCATAAAACATCGCTTTGTTGAACCCTAACCTGGTCATAAAACATCGTTTTGTTGTGCCCTAACCTGGTCATAAAACATCGTTTTGTTGTGCCCTAACCTGGTCATAAAACATCGTTTTGTTGAACCCTAACCTGGTCATAAAACATCGCTTTGTTGAACCCTAACCTGGTCATAAAACATCGTTTTGTTGACACCTGGCCATAAAACATCGTTTTGTTGTGCCCTAACCTGGTCATAAAACATCGTTTTGTTGTGCCCTAACCTGGTCATAAAACATCGTTTTGTTGACACCTGGCCATAAAACATCGTTTTGTTGTGCCCTAACCTGGTCATAAAACATCGTTTTGTTGAACCCTAACCTGGTCATAAAACATCGTTTTGTTGACACCTGGCCATAAAACATCGTTTTGTTGTGCCCTAACCTGGTCATAAAACATCGTTTTGTTGTGCCCTAACCTGGTCATAAAACATCGTTTTGTTGACACCTGGCCATAAAACATCGTTTTGTTGACACCTGGCCATAAAACATCGTTTTGTTGACAACTGGCCATAAAACATCGTTTTGTTGACACCTGGCCATAAAACATCGTTTTGTTGACACCTGGCCATAAAACATCGTTTTGTTGACACCTGGCCATAAAACATCGTTTTGTTGACACCTGGTCATAAAACATCGCTTTGTTGAAACCTGGTCATTAAACATCGTTTTGTTGAACCCTAATCTGGCCATAAAACATTGCTTTGTTGTACCCTAACCTGGTCATAAAACATCGTTTTGTTGAACCCCAACCTGGCTATAAAACATCGCTTTGTTGAACCCTAACCTGGCCATAAAACATCGTTTTGTTGTGCCCTAACCTGGTCATAAAACATCGTTTTGTTGACACCTGGCCATAAAACATCGTTTTGTTGAACCCTAACCTGGTCATAAAACATCGCTTTGTTGAACCCTGGCCATAAAACATCGTTTTGTTGAACCCTAACCTGGTCATAAAACATCGCTTTGTTGAACCCTAACCTGGTCATAAAACATCGCTTTGTTGTGCCCTAACCTGGCCATAAAACATCGTTTTGTTGAACCCTAACCTGGCCATAAAACATCGTTTTGTTGAACCCTAACCTGGTCATAAAACATCGTTTTGTTGTGCCCTAACCTGGTCAAAAAACATCGTTTTGTTGTGCCCTAACCTGGTCAAAAAACATCGTTTTGTTGACACCTGGCCATAAAACATCGTTTTGTGGAACCCTAACCTGGTCACAAAACATCGCTTTGTTGAACCCTGGCCATAAAACATCATTTTGTTGAACCCTAACCTGGTCATAAAACATTGTTTTGTTGTACCCTAACCTAGTCATAAAACATCGTTTTGTTGACACCTGTCCATAAAACATCGTTTTACGGAACCCTAACCTGGCCATAACACATCGCTTTGTTGAACCCTGGCCTTAAAACATAGCTTTGTTGAACCCTAACCTGGCCATAAAACATCGTTTTGTTGACACCTGGCCATAAAAATAGTTTTGTTGAACCATAACCTGGCCATAAAACATCGCTTTGTTGAACCCTAACCTGGCCATAAAACATCGCTTTGTTGTACCCTAACCTGGCCATAAAACATCGCTTTGTTGAAACCTGGCCATAAAACATCGCTTTGTTGAAACCTGGCCATAAAACATCGCTTTTTTGAAACCTGGCCATAAAACATCGCTTTGTTGAAACCTGGCCATAAAACATCGCTTTGTTGAAGCCTGGCCATAAAACATCGCTTTTTTTAAACCTGGCCTTAAAACATCGCTTTGTTCACCCTAACCTGGTCTTAAAACATTGCTTTTTTGAACCCTAACCTGGTCTTAAAACATCGCTTTGTTGAAAGTAGCTCTCATTTCAACATTTTCTTAATCTTCAGAATTTTAAGGGAGGGGGGTGATAAACGAGTTAGTCAAGGACACCTTACCAAACGAAAGCTCTCTCTCTCTCGGTCTTTCATTCTCTTTCTCTCTCTCTCTCTTTTCACACACACACACACACACTTTATTATCTACTGATAACTTAACAGTCTGATGGTCTCTTCCGATGTTTTGACTACTAATCCCTTGCGTGACACTAAAATTGTATTGACAGGACATTTGCGGCAACAACAAAATGGACTCAGATTTCCAATCTCAATTTTCAAGATGAAGAGCACTATTTGGATGAGTGGACACAGACTCCGTGTACCTGGCTTCCTCAAGTGCTCAGACAACTTTCGAGCCGACTAAGTACCAATCGTATGGTGAGCGAGAGGAATTCTTTCAAGCCCACTGACACCAGGAAAGATTCAATACCAATCAAGCTGGAAATCTTGGACGTCAAGAAAGATTCGCTGCTGGATTCGACAACGAAAGATTTCATCAGTGAGATGAGTTCGTCGCAAGGAATTAAAAAAGTTTCCATTCGAGATCATCTGGAAATATTAGAAGCGAAAGAAAGAAAGTTTTCTGACACTATGTCCAGAGGGAGCATTTTTTCAACCGATATGACCTTTGACCTTCTAACGGACACTGTGGAAGGCAAGCAATATCTTAATGAAAGGAAACTTTCTACTTTTGTCAATGTTGAGATAGATAGATAAATAGATAGATAGATAAATAGATAGATAGATAGATAGATAGATAGATAAAAAATAGATAGAAAGATAGAAAGATAGAAAGATGGATAGATAGATAGAAAGATAGATAGAGATAATAAATAGATAGATAGATAGATAGATAGATAAATAGATAGATAGATAGATAGATAAATAGATAGATAGATAGATAGAAAGATTGATAGAGATAATAAATAGATAAATAGATAGATAGATACATAGATAGATAGATAGACAGAAAGTAGATAGATAGATAATAAATAAATAGATAGATAATAAATAGATACAAAGATAGATAGATAGATAGATAAATAGATAAATAGATAGATAATAAATAGATAGATAATAAATAGATAGATAGATACATAGATAAATAGATAGATAGATAGATAAAAAGATAGAAGATAGATAGATAATAAATAGATAGATAAATAGATAGATAGATAGATAATAAATAGATAGATAGATAGATAGATAATAAATAGATAGATAGATAGATAGATAGATAATAAATAGATAGATAGATAGATAATAAATAGATAGATAGATAATAAATAGATAGATAGATAGATAATAGATAGATAGATAATAGAGAGATAGATAGATAGATAGATAGATAGATAATAAATAGATAGAAAGATAGAAAGATAAATAGATAGATAGATAGATAGATAGATAGATAATAGATAGATAGATAGATAGATAAATAGATAGATAGATTATATATATATATATATATATATATATATATATATATATATATATATATATATATATATATATATATATATATATATATATAGATAGATAGATAGATAAATAGATAGATAAATAGATAGATAGATAGATAGATATAGATAGATAGAAAGATAGATAGATAGATAATAGATAGATAGATAGATAGATAAGATAGATAAGATAGATAGATAGATAGATAGATAGATAGATAATAGATACATAGATACATAGATAGATAATAAATAGATAGAAAGATAGAAAGATAAATAGATAGATAGATAGATGGATAATAGATAGATAGATAGATAGATAGATAGTTAAATAGATAGATAGATAGATAGATGGATAGATAGATAATATATATATATATATATATATATATATATATATCTATATTATAAAGTAGATTGTGAGGGGTATGTATGTATGTATGTATGTTACTTATAGACATCAAAACCGCTTGACCAATCTTGATAAAACTAGGCAGGAATGTTCCTTGGGTATCAACTTAGACCGTAGTGTATGTATTGTAGCCCTAAAACAAACTTAAGACCCTCAAAAAAAATAAAGTTGTCCGACTCTATTAAAGCTATAGTATTTTATGGATCTAGGCCATGTCTACAATGTTGACATGAGAAAAGATAGAAAGGATTTAGACCTAGATCTAATTTTAAGAAATACACTTTGCGCAGATAGTTTTTTACTTTGACACATGAAAAGACAAAAGAAGATCCATTGATTTCATTAGATAATAAAATTAACCTTCAATTTTGTGTTTCAAAAGCATTTTTTACATTAATTAGTTCCTTATATCTGTGACTACAGATTTCCTGACGAACATTCTTTCATTAGACAATACCGTAATGAATCGCGTACTAAAAATTAATTCGTTTAATTGTTTACTTTATAATCCCATCCCTAGATCTAAAACTCTAATTCAACTCTAAGATGATAAAACTTCTCTTCGCACAGATAGTTTTATACTTTAACACATAAACATATTAATTAAAGTCCATTCATTTCATATTTTGATCAAATAAACATTAAAATTTGGTTTTCTAAAGCTACATTCGCTTACGAAAGCTGCGAAGCCGAGTTGAGATAGGCCTAGATCTATATTCATTCACGAATCGCGTACTAAAAATTATTTCGTTTAATTGTTCACTTTATAATCCCATTTATTTAACAAAGCTATCGCTCTTTTCGTTTTTAATAGATAAGAATGTATCGACTTCGGGTAAACCATTTTCGCAAAAATAATTTTATTTTCGTAGCGAAAGAGAAATAACGTGAAAGGATCATTAGCTACGTTTAACATACATTTAAATCCAATCCACTAGATTATTCAAAAGCAAATGTTTTAATTTTAAAAAATGGATTTAAGCCTATTAGCTATTTTGATTTGATAGCTTCATTCACACTATTTTTACATTGACACATTCGCTTTACTTATTACATTATTATTTCGTTTAATTGTTTACAAAACACTCTCAGTGACTATATCGACAGTAATGCGCAAATAAAGACCCGCGGGTCGCGGGTAACATATGTCTAGTATATATATATATATATAGATAGATAGATAGATGGATAGATAGATAGATAGATATAGATAGATAGATAGATAGATAAATAGATAGATAGATAGATAGATAGATATAGATAGATAGATAGATAAATAGATAGATAGATAGATAGATATAGATAGATAGATAAATAGATAGATAGATAGATAGATAAATAGATAGATAGATAGATAGATAGATAGATAGATAGATAGATATAGATAGATAAATAGATAGATAGATAGATAGATAAAAAGATAGATAGATAGATAAATAGATAGATAGATAGATAGATAAATAGATAGATAGATAGATATAGATAGATAGATAGATAGATAGATAATAGATAGTATAGATAGATAGATAGATAGATAGATAAATAGATAGATAGATAGCTAGATAGATAAATAGATAGATAGATAGATAGATAGATAATAGATAGATAGATAGATAGATAGATAGATAGATAGATATAGATAGATAGATAGATAGATAGATAGATAGATAGATAGATAGATATAGATAAATAGATAGATAGATAGATAGATAAATAGATAGATAGATAGATAGATAGATAGATATAGATAGATAGATAGATAGATAGATAGATAGATAGATAGATAGATAAATAGATAGATAAATAGATAGATAGATAGATAGATAGATAGATAGATATAGATAGATAGATAATAGATAGTATAGATAGATAGATAGATAAATAGATAGATAGATAGATAGATAAATAGATAGATAGATAGATAGATAATAGATAGATAGATAGATAGATAGATAGATAGATAGATAGATAGATAGATAGATAGATAAATAGATAGATAGATAGATAGACAGATAGATAGATAGATATAGATAGATAGATAGATAGATAGATAGATAGATAGATATAGATAGATAGATAAATAGATAGATAGATAGATAGATAGATAGATAGATAAATAGATAGATAGATAGATAGATAGATAGATAGATAGATAGATAGATAGATAGATAGATAGATAGATATAGATAGATAGATAGATATAGATAGATAGATAGATAGATAGATAGATAGATAGATAGATAGATAGATAGATAGATGAAATAATTTGAGCATAATTGTTTTCTTTCTCTCAGCACCTAAACTGAAACTTGTAAGTAATTGTAAACATGTCAGATATTTAGTTAGGGACAACGGTTGGGGAATAACCTCAAGCTCCCTTGGAACGTTCATAGAACATGGTGACTGTAACTTCAGGTAGAGTTCTACAAAAACCCGCAAAGCTACAGTATATGCAATTAACTAAAAAACTTGATGTATTGTTAAGGCTCTTACGCGATGTCGAATACAACCAATGAAATAAACAGGAGTTAACCTTCAAACTAATTCAGTAACACTGGCGAAAGGGCGAAACAATCAATATAGGTAGTCGACGCTAGTGTTGAACATCAAACACTTTTAATACTCAAGAAGGGAACCGTCGAATGTCATCTACTTCTAGCTGTCTATAGAATGCTTCTTATTCCTACTGTGATAAGAAAAGCGTCTTGTTTATAGCGTCTCCTAAAGTGTTTCCATTTTTTAAAGTTATATCACGTCATCGTCACTAAGTAAAAACTTTCCCCCTATTCCCGAAACAAATAACTAATTCCTAATCGTGTCATAACAGTATATATCTAACAAAAAACAAACAAACAACTTTCCTTTACCTTTTCCACGCGACGTTTATCGTTATTGCCAGAAGAAACTCACTTTCTACACACTTGATTTCAGTACACACACGATAATGAAGCATAACTATTAAAAACATCAAGAAACTGTAGTCAGTAAGTGAATTCTTTCAATCTCAAATAGTGCACCGGGAAATGAGTTTAAAAGATCAATACATTCACATTATTGGTTAATTCCCCTTTGACCACCTGGGCGCATTCTCAGCTTTTGATGTCTTCAGGTCGCTGTCTCTTCCAATGACACGATCGATTCATCTGACCGTCCCAGTCCATTTGATAACCCCGTCCTTTGATAACCCCGTCTTGTCTTTTGTCCCAGTCCATTTGATAACCCCGTCTTGTCTTTTGTCCCAGTCCATTTGATAACCCCAGTCCATTTGATAACCCCGTCCATTTGATAACCCCGTCTTGTCCTTTGTCCCAGGTCACTGTTTTCAGCCAGAAACTTAACTTTTATCCTAACATTGGCTGTTTTATCCACCAAACACATCTCTTAGCAGTTTAGTCAATCATAGGGAACATTGTTGACCTTTGATTTGAAAGGGTTCTTCTGCCCGCCTAAATCTGAATAGAGTCGCGTTCCAAATGTTTCAGGCGTCAGTTCTCTAGCCCCATGCCAATCAAATCTCGCCATCTTCTCCCAATTCATTGCAACATCCTACAAAGTTATAATGTATCTGACATATGACATATAGTGTTCAGTTTTATAGTATGTCACTGTATGTCACTAGTGAAGTATATTATATGGTTTTATGTACTTTTATTCTTACAAATTGAGGCCTTATAACTGACTTGATTAAGTATTAATGTTTATGTGTAATTTCTCGTGAGAAAGCTTTTTTTTTTACTTGAATTATTATACCACGTGTATGTTAGTTTCATATGTACAGATCTGTCTGATTTCTTGAAACGACATCAGCCATAGGTTAACATCATGGGTCATTCTGACATGTTCTAGTAAAACCATATATATTTGTTCATTTTTATTTCTGTATTGCGGCTGATCGCCCTTGTCGGCACTGCCTTTTCATACCATGTGTAGGGTCCGGGCACTATCTTTTATCATGCTGTTATCGCCCTTGCTGTATGCATTTGTTCACACTAATATACCTTCTAATTAAACTTATTGAATCCCATTGACTCTTATTGTGTATGTTTAGTCTATATTTCTTTGTGCCTATCTGACTCTCTGTGCCTATCTGACTCTCTGTGCCTATCTGACTCTCTGTGCCTATCTGACTCTCTGTGCCTATCTGACTCTCTGTGCCTATCTGACTCTCTGTGCCTATCTGACTCTCTGTGCCTATCTGACTCTCTGTGCCTATCTGACTCTCTGTGCCTATCTGACTCTCTGTGCCTATCTGACTCTCTGTGCCTATATGATTTTCTGTGCCTTTCTGATTGATTGCACCAGACATGAGATCACACCTTATTTGTTGAAATGAAGTTTGTATTTACACCTGGAGTTGATTCTCAGCTTTCCCTAACCCTAACTTCTTCCCTCAAGAGCATCGAACTCCTCCTGCCTCCACATCGTTCTGGTGATTTTATCCCAGCCACCGCTGTTTCCCCCCTACACCACAAAGGCATGTAAGAACTGGAAGGCCATCTACTAACGAGACTAATCTCCATCTCAACTGCAATCTTCAGTTGGAACTGACGCCATTGAAACTTACGCTAATAGGCTTGACACCTCTGAGATGATAAAAACTGAACACTGAGAGTCAAATAGCACACACACACACACACATAATACCATCAGCAGTTACGTGATGTCATTGACACTTATATACATATGATAGGGTTGTACCGGATGGTAAAAAATGATATGCGGTCGAAGCTGGATACCTACATGTCTTGTTATCAACTCGTGTCACTGGACATTGGGCACAATTCTAAATAACATACCTATAGTCATGTTCTAATTTTTTTTTCGGCCGGAGTGACCGGATTGTGAAAAATGTACGGATATTCGGCGGAACAGAGCTACTATCCGGTACATCCTCAATATATATATATATATATTATATTTAGCATTTCTTCTTACTATCGCTATCTCCCATTTTTACAATTTCATTTATTTAATATTTGTGTCAATTTCAACTATTGTTTGTGTGATTGTGCGCTGATTCGCTGTTAGAACCACTAGACCTAACAGCGCCATCTATAAACAAACGAATTAATTGAACTTAATTTACAGCAACGTCACAGATGTTTTCATTTCCTCCTGTAGCCCTACACTGAAGGCGTGTTTGACCTGCTGGACATCCCACTTGATGACATGGGCAATCCCATTGGACAGACGACAGGATTTTGTGAATGGTGTGGTAGGTCCAACACGAGGTCATTTGAAATTTTAGAGGGAAATGTTTCCAGTTTGGAAATAAACATTTTAAAAAAATTTAGTTAAATCTGTTTGACATCAAGTTAACATACTAGTTTTATAAACGTCGACCGGCGGCGTAGCATACGCCGCTATTTTGCAGGGCCAACCTTAGGCCACTGCAACCTATGCGACCGCAGTGGGCCCAGCACTTTTATAGGACTCGCGCTAATTTTAGGTGCATAAATTATTAAATTAAAACATTTTATAACTTATAACAGATTTCCCGCGGCCTCCTGTCGATTTAACAGGAGGTCCTGGAAATCTCCTGAAATTGCAAAATATACGAAAAAGTCCTGGAAAAATCCGGAAATTATTAAAATCTTTTGAAAACTCATACCAATCTCCTGAAATATTTAGACGAAAATTGTCTTTTTTTTTCACTCTTAAATTACCTAGGATAACTCCCTCCGTCCGAGTTGCAAAAATAAAAGAGTGATCTTTCCATTGTGTCCAAACTCTTGAGGGTGCTCTGTCGCTTTGATAGTTACTACAGAGTAGATTACCCCCCGCCCCTTTTTATTTTAACGTGAGGTAGAAATACAAAACAAAAAGAGTGATATTGCAACGGTCCCTGCTAGGTTGTGACGACGTGTTCTCTCCCCTCTTGTTTTCTCGTGGACTATCCGCAGAGTGATCTTTCCTTTACTCCTTACTACTCGTTTAAATCGTTGAGGGAAGAAGAGAATTATATATATCGATTATATCTGACCTGTCGTAAGGGTCGGACTAGCTGTATGGACATTCTTGCTACTTCCTGCTGGGCCGGTACCCAATGGGCCAGTGATACCACTACTAAATGGGCTGATTCGGATGGCAGAAAGGCTTGTACAAGATTTCATAGTTTTCTTCTTACAAGAAGACACAAAGTACGTCGTGATTGGCTCTTACCTTCTATAAAAAGAACCTAAATGACCTAACAAGTGATGGAAGATCAATAAAAGATAAAAACCCGTTTAGGCTTGACATCCGCTGAGGACAATCTGGAACAATAACATCATCTTTCTAGTCAAATGAAAGCTGTATTCTTCCTTAATGGTTTCTCACACCGAGACTGAAAGAAGAATACAAGAGAATAAATGCTGGGTATCTGATACCAGGAAAAGAAGACCAATGAGTTAGTCAACACTTTGGCTGGCAAAAGGAAGTAACCACTAAATACTGTGAAGAGGCGAACCTTTTGTATCACAAACTCAAAATCGGCCCCCGAAGTGGTTCACCCAGGCAAGTAAAAAAGCAGGTTTCAATATTTTCAGAAAGTACATCAGGATGAAATCTATCAAAAACATATGACAGAGAAGAATGGAGAAAGAAGTTTGACAGATCTTGTGTGGTGCCCCAGCGGTCCAGCAGACCATGTGAAGCTAGATGTGAACCTGGCCTAACTAATGTCTTATAATGAATATCTAATTGATCTATTTGTTTTGTAAAGGGTCAATCTCTTGTTCAAATCCTCAAGAAAAACATATTTCCGTGAAAAAAAAAAAGTTAAGTGTAGTGTATATGCTTCATTGTATTGCAGTTCGATAATGTGAGAAAGTACTTATTAATTGTTGTTCTAAATTATATCTAACTTATATGCATACGAAAAAAGTTTTTTTCTCTTTAAAAAAACGAAAACTCTTTTTGTGTGTTAATGTAGTAGTTAGTATGACATGGCTGGCTACCCACCTAGGAGAAGGAAAACTCTGAATTCAAACCTCTGTTGCCTTGCAGCTATACCCAATCATGGGAAAGGCTTCGGGAGTCAACCCTGAGTAAAAATCAGGAGCTGGCGACCCTAAGGCAGTTTGTAGCACCCAGTGCTACACTCTGGCAGAACCTGCGACGCCGCTGACCCCAAACTGTATCGGCACTGCCGTTCCTTTGGATACATCAGCTGCGTGGAGAGGGGGTAACTGATGTGTGGGCGACATCGTTCCGACCACAGCTAATGCCCAGACGCATCTATAGTAATTTAATAATAATAATTTATTTATAAAGCGCTGTTAACAAACAAAATGTAGGCTCGAGGCGCTGTAATAACATCCATGAGATGATCCATATCGCTTCGCGACTGAAGGAAGCCATAGTCTAGTAGGACAGAACTTATTTTACTTAGCAATACAAATGGAATAAACAATTTTTTTTTGACAAAATCTGAAACCGTTTGCATAAATATGTTTCAAATATACCGGATGTATCCTCCCCTTCTAAAGAGCCTCCCGTGTTTGTTACTATTAATAGTAAATATTTGTAAAAGTGGTTTATTTTTATGAAAAAACTGCTTGCATAAGTGATGTAAAAAAATAGATTTTTCGCTTTCAGAAAAGAAAAAAGTAGCCGTTGCATCAGAACTTTGAATGGTCTAAAATATTATGGTGTAAGATTTTCACTATCTTTTCTAGTTTACTAGATCTAAACGGGACAGACGGACAGACATTCCACACAAAACTAATAGCGTCTTCTCCCCTTTCGGGGGCCGCTAAAAATAGAGTACTTTTAAATTTTATCTAATTTTCCTACTTTAAAAAAACGTTACAATTATTTAATATGCCATTTAAGTTTTATACAAATATTTTGTATGTTTGTGAGTCCTAAATAAGAGTGTTCACTAAACAGGCTTTGTAGATTTGCATTTGGTTTATCATGGTCAGTTTAGTATTTTCTAAGACATGCTTAGATTGGTTTTTCAATCTTGTGCTAACAGTAGTCAGGGTCAGCCTTGGGTAATTAGAGGTCCCAAAATGAAATAGAAACTAAAAATAAACAGCAAAAAAAAAAAAAAAAAGACACAATTTATTTAAAGCCTGGTGACTCCAGCAATAAAGTTGGGCCCACGTATTGTTTCTCTAAAAAAATTGTTGTGAGTCTTCTGCGAGGTCCCCACCTATCGGAGGCCCAAGTCGGCTGCCTAGTTTGTCTATACCTAAGGCCGGCTTTGATGTAGCAACATCAGTGTAATGAAAAAAGCCTGAGACTAGCGCGTGCGTACCACTCAAATCAAAAGATCATCAGTGATCGTGCACTGGGTAGAGCATTACGAAAACTCGACCAGATGGTAGTTGATGTCTTTCTAAACGTTTTGTCTCAATTTTGGATGAATTAGATGAAACGCCCTCTGTAAAGGAATTTAGAACGCCATTGACAAACTTACATGTTGGAATGCAGCCGGTGGAGTTCCTGCAGAAACAAGGACAAGTTTTGGCCCCACCATTAAAGGGCGTTTTCTTTTCGGTTGTGATTGCCAGCGCCTTTAAATCCCCGGACAATGAAGTACATATTTATGGGGGTGCAGGAAGTTACCTACCTGGGATCAACTAAAAGACTTTAAAGTGACAAAAAAAAATTATTAGAAAAGCTTCTGCAGCAATGGTATTTAATAATAAGATAAAGATTATAGATTATAGCTTTTATATAGCGCTACTTTCAAGCTTATAGCAGGCTCAGGGCTCTACGGTGAAATCTCAGTTGTGGACCAGTGGGAGGAGGACCCGGGTATCTGGGAGACGGTTTTCCGTGGTGCCTTTAGGCGCTCAGGAAACAATTCTGCTCGAGTTGGGTGTCGAACCTCGAGCCCCATCATAGGTAGCCAAGCCAAGTGTACTTATCCTCTCGACCACGCTACTCAATTGATTTAAGGTAAAAAAAAAAATACGTGAAAAAAAGTTCGAAAAAAAAAGTAAAATTTTATAAACCGTCTAAATTTTGAGACTATTAAAATCTTTTTGTGGTTTGTGGAGCCCCTTGTGGAGTTCCCAGGGCTGTAGCCCCTCCTTTCCCGCCCTGCCTTGGGGCTATACGTCTTCGGGTATTTCCGCATGTAGGCATTCTTCATTCAAGAGTTTCATCAATTAATGTTCAGGAACATTTTGCGAATCGCTTTTTAACACTGACTGCAAAATGAATCATTGAAATATTATAAAGTCTAGTAGATCAATACATTTGTTTAAATCTAACATTCATTAGTTATTGATAAAAAATGAATCGCTCTGTAAGTTGTATAAAGGAGGTATTGTCTTAAACAAAAAGTAAATGTTTTTCTTGTTAATTATTACTAATATTCACATACATGAAAATAAGATATTACAGAGTTATCAATGCTGTCAGATATCAGTTGTTGTGTAGCTCTAAATGCTGTCAGATATCAGTTGTTGTGTAGCTCTAAATGCTGTCTGATATCAGTTGTTGTGTAGCTCTAAATGCTGTCATATTTCTCCCAGGTAACCATATTCTTCCAATACCGGATCCCTTTACTCTCAAGTCAGTCTGGGACAGAACCACTTTATACTGTTGTACCAAATACATGGACTTTGTGAATGAAATAAGCCTCCTAGAAGGAAAACTAGTGGTAATTGTATTTGAATTGTACTGACGTCTAGAGAGAAACAAGTTTAAAACATAATTGTGTATGTTAACTTTTTTTTCATGTGACAGAATCGGGCCAGAACACAATTGTGTCGTGAAAGTATCAGAAGTAACACATTGTTTCGTAAAAGTATCAGAAGAAGTAACACATTGTTTCGTAAAAGTATCAGAAGAAGTAACACATTGTTTCGTACAAGTATCAGAAGAAGTAACACATTGTTTCGTACAAGTATCAGAAGAAGTAACACATTGTATCGTAAAAGTATCAGAAGAAGTAACACATTGTATCGTAAAAGTATCAGAAGAAGTAACACATTGTATCGTAAAAGTATCAGAAGAAGTAACACATTGTTTCGTAAAAGTATCAGAAGAAGTAACACATTGTATCGTAAAAGTATCAGAAGAAGTAACACATTGTTTCGTAAAAGTATCAGAAGAAGTAACACATTGTATCGTAAAAGTATCAGAAGAAGTAACACATTGTTTCGTAAAAGTATCAGAAGAAGTAACACATTGTATCGTAAAAGTATCAGAAGAAGTAACACATTGTTTCGTAAAAGTATCAGAAGAAGTAACACATTGTATCGTGAAAGTATCAGAAGAAGTAACACATTGTATCGTACAAGTATCAGAAGAAGTAACACATTGTATCGTAAAAGTATCAGAAGAAGTAACACATTGTATCGTAAAAGTATCAGAAGAAGTAACACATTGTATCGTAAAAGTATCAGAAGAAGTAACACATTGTATCGTAAAAGTATCAGAAGAAGTAACACATTGTATCGTAAAAGTATCAGAAGAAGTAACACATTGTTTCGTAAAAGTATCAGAAGTAACACATTTACTAAAGTACAATGGCTTACGAGATTCACTTTTGCTACACCTTCACCTATCTTTTAGTCTGTTGGGGCACCACACAAGATTTGTCAACCGTCTTTCTCCATTCCTATCTGTCTTTTTGCGTTGGATAAAACCTCTTTCAATGGCAGGCCCGTTTATTCTCTTATGTTGTCTTCCCATCACTTTCTTTGTCTGCCTCATCTTCCTTTTCCTGGTACTGTTCCCTGAAAGAAGATCTTTGCAAGCTCCGAAAACCTTGTAATATGGTTATAGAGTTTTAGTTTGCGTTTTTTTAGCAGGTCATCGTGAGGTCCAGTCACTGTAGTAACACTGTCTTTAATCACTACGTTTGTAATGCGGTCTTTAAATGTGATACCTAGGATCCTTCTGTAGCATCTCAATTCCATTGCTAGGATCCTCCTCTCTAGCTCTGCAGTCCAAGACTCCAAGACTCGCGAGCATATAAGAATGTGGCCATGACCAGGGAGCGCATCAGTCTGACTTTGGTGTCGAGGGCTAAACCTTTGTCTTTCTATATTGTTTTGAGTTTTGCCAGTGCTGATGTGGACTGTGCAATTCAGGCCAGTAGTTCAGAAATTCAGATAAGCAACCAAACCCTAGAACAAGTGCAAACATATAAATACCTAGGTACAACCATCACGATCTCGGATTACGTTGAAACCTAGCACACTTATTCATAGCAAACAATTAGTTAATTAATTATTGGTAATTAATTATTTTGTTTGATATTGAATAAGGGAAATAGCTTGTACATTACTGATAGATATAGTTTTAAGGCGGAGTTATTTCCATTTAGAGAAGCTTTTTCTTTTAAAGAAAATATTTGTATAATATTTTGCTTGTTGTAAAAGTATGCCCTGTTTATGTCTTGGTAACGATAAGCAATAAATGATTGATTTTTTATTTGAGGCACATCGGCACAATTTAAGCCATGTCGTGCCTGCAGTCCCTTAAGGACTACTCTCTCTCTCTAAACAACAAGGGCCAGATTCTATACAGTCATATCATTAAAATCAAGGTCTATTCACAGTTAAAATAGTAAAGGTAGTAAAAATTTAAATATTTGGTAAAAATCTAATGTAAATAGTGCATGTTCACTTCCCGGATAAAGCCCAGTACCTTCCCAGGGTCGACATTATCAAATAGTGTATTTAAATTAGTGGCTCTAAAATATTTCGTCCTGACATCCTGGTATCTGGGGCAATCAACGAGGATATGTTCCACGGTGAGGCGAGAGTCATAGTACTCACAAAGTGGGGGCTCCTATCTCTTCAGTACAAAAGAGTGCGTGATGTAGGTGTGGCCAATCCTAAGTCTGGACATGGTCGTGCTCCCACGCCTTGTCAGACCCTTAGATGTGGGCCGCCACCTGACATCCGCCACAATCTGCCTGAGTTTACTGTGAGTCTCAGCCTCCCATCGGTTCTGCCACTCTCGATAGGTGGCAGAGGCAATACTTTGTCTCAGGTCCGAGTAGGGAATTTGGGTTCCTGACACCGCATGATTTAGGGCTCTCTTTGCTTCTCTGTCTACGGCTTCGTTTCCCTCAATGCCAACATGGGAGGGGACCCAGATGAAGGTGACATCCCTACGGTCGGCTGTTATTTGGTCCAACAGCTTCAGGCTCTTATGTACCAATGGGATGTCAGTCTTCATCCGCCCCAAAGCTTGCAATGCAGATTTGGAGTCGGAGCAGATTATAAATTTCCTCCTTTCTGATGCTTTTAAGGCCATAAGTGCAAGCAATATTGCGTGCAATTCGGCCGTAAAGATGGAGCAGCCATCGGGGAGTCTACGGGAGATTGTTTTGTTCCGAAAGGAGCAGGCACACGCGACCTTTCCCTCCATTTTGGATCCGTCTGTGTAGATGGTGCCACAGTCTCCGTAGCTCTCCTGCAGTTCCCTAAAGTGGACTTGTAGTATACTTGGGTCTGTATTTTCTTTTTTGAAATTAAGGAGGGATAAATTTAATTTGGGTTTATTCATTAGCCAAGGAGGATTCTGAGGGGTTTCTATTTTAGAGATTTGGTCAATGGGTGGGGTTAAATTTTTGATGGGTTCTCTCATTCGAAGGCCCAACGGCTGTATGACGTTAGGCCTTCTATTGTATAATTCTACCTCTGTGGGGTTAAATATGGAGTCAAAAGCAGGGTTCGTGGGGTTGGATTTTAGCTTGACTATATACTGCATTGCAAGCTTTTTCATTCTTATATCCATGGGGAGTTCTCCAGCCTCCACATGGAGACTTGGGATAGGTGATGTACAAAACGCGCCGAGATAGAGACGCAGGGCAGCATTTTGTATTGGTTCCAGTATTTTTAGATACGACTTCCTTGCTGCTCCATATATTATGGATCCGTAGTCTAGCTTGGATCGAATTAGACTCCGATAAAGCAGCAGCAAGGTATCTCTGTCAGCTCCCCAGTCCGTATGGCTGAGTACTCTTAGTATGTTTAATTTCTTTTGGCATTTCTTCTTAAGTTCCTTAATGTGGGGGAGAAAATTAAATTTGGAATCTAAGGTGAGGCCTAAATATTTTGTAGTTTTCACGACAGGGATCTTCTTTTTGTGTATAAATAGTTCAGTGTCTGGGTGGAGTTCCCTTACATTACAAAAATGCATACTAACTGTTTTGGAGTCTGAGAATTTGAAACCATTATAGTTTGCCCAACCCTGAATTTTGTTTAAACATAACTGTAATTTTCTTTCTAAGGTGTTCATGTTTTTCCCATAAGTAAAAATGACAAAGTCATCAACATACAAAGAGCACTCTATGCCAGGGGACAGCGCATTTATGATGCTATTTATTTTAATGTTGAACAGGGTGACTGACAGAATGCTGCCCTGGGGTACACCCATTTCCTGGTCATGAGTGTCAGAAGCGGAGTTGCCCACTCGAACCTGAAATTTTCGATCTTTCAGGAATTCCTCCACAAAACGGGGGAGGTGTCCCTTAAGCCACATAAGCGCCAGGTCACGTAGAATGCCATGTTTCCAGGTTGTGTCATAAGCCTTTTCTATATCGTAGAATACAGCTACTAGATGTTCTCTTCTGAGTAATGCATTTCTAATATAAGCTTCCAGCCTTACCAGGTGGTCAGTTGTTGTCCGCCCCTGCCGGAATCCGCACTGGTAGTTTGAGATCACTTAATTCCTTTCCAGGTACCAGACCAGCCTACTGTTAATCATTCTTTCCATGGTTTTAAGATGCAGCTTGTTAGTGCTATTGGTCGATAGTTAGCTGGGTCAGAGCCGTCTCTTCCCGGTTTAGGTAAAGGTATAACTGTGGCTTTCCTCCAGCTGTTTGGGAAAGCGCCTGTTTGCCACACACAGTTATAGACCCCTAGCAGGACGGGAAGGTGCTTGAGGAACTGGTAATGGATTTCGTCTTCTCCAGGCGCTGTGTCATGTGACTTGTCCAGCGATTCCCTCAGTTCCTCAAGCGAGAACGGTTTGTTGTAGTCTTGATTGTTCTCTGACCTGAAATCAATGGGGTGTCTTTCCTCCCTGGTTTTGACTGGCGTGTAGTGTGCAGTGGATGATTTTTCTGCTATTGAGGATGCAAGGTAGTCAGCTATTTCTCTGGGGGACGTGACAGTTCGTGCTTGGTTTTTCAAATGCCCTATTGCATTCGATTCTTTCCCTTTGATTCGCCTTACTGCCTTCCAAGCCGCTCTATCAGAAGTTTTGGCATCCAGACTGCCGACAAAACTTCTCCAGGAATTCCTTTTGGCTGACCGTATGGTTTGTCTAGCCTTTGCTCTAGCTATCCTGAATAGCTTTAGGTTTTCCTGGGAAGGATTCTTTATAAATGCAGCCAGTCGTTTTTTCCTATCGCCAATAGCACTTTTGCAAGCTGTATCAAACCATGGTTTGCTAGGCCGTTTTGGATTTGCAGAGGTTAGGGGTACAACTTTCCTGGCTATACTTAGTAGCTTGCTAGCAAAGGTATCAGCTGGGTTCTGTTCATGGAGGATATTTTCTGTGATATCCTCGGAGCATCTTTTTTGGAATTGTTCCCAATCGGCCTTATTCAGTTTCCACCGCTGAGGTCGTCCCAATGAAGGGAGATTGTTAGTAATGATGATTGGGAAGTGATCACTTCCCCGTAGATCATTGCTAACGGACCATTTAAAATCGTCCAGAAGTCCGGGGACGCATACGGTGAGGTCAATGCATGTGAGTGATCCAGTTCCTGGGTGCAAGTAGGTCGGTGATGCATCATTAAGTATGCATAAATCATGTTGGAGGAAGATATCCTCCAGCATACGACCTCTTGTGTCGGTATTGTTGGATCCCCACATGGTGTTATGGGCGTTGAAATCCCCAAGAATTAAATAAGGCCGGGGGAGTTGTTGCAATAGGTCCTCTATGTCTGTTGGGTTTAATGGAGCGCCTGGTGGTAGATACAGGCTGCAGCAAGTGATAACCTTGTGAAGGGTTATCCTAGCTGCTACGGCCTGTAGTGTGGTCTGTAGTTCTACCCTCTCATGGGGGATGCTATCCTTCACAAGGATACAGACTCCATCTGATGCTCTCTCTGCATCCTCAACATTCTTGCTGTAAGCACGGTAGTTTCGGAAGCTGATGCAATCTTTCAGAAATGTTTCATGTAAGCAGACAGCTGCAGGAGTCTCAGAGTCCATCTGTAGCTGCATTTCCTCGTAATTGGCCTTGAGGCCTCTGCAGTTCCACTGTACAATTCTGGAATCCATGGCTTATTCTAGATGACCTACTTGGAGCTATTTGGCCTTGGGAGGCCCCCGGAGGGGTTTCCCTTTTATTTCAGTGACCTTAGTATTTTTATTCTTGGGTTTGGATGGAGAGGAGGACAACCCCCTTTTGGGGGAAGTCTTTCTCTCTGGAGAGGGGAGATCCCTCTGGTTAGAGCGGAGGTTATTTCCTCCTCTCTCACCTCGGGCATCCTCTCCGCTTTGATTTCTCCCCTTAGGGAGTTGGTCAACCTCTAATTTGGTAGAGGTTGGGGTGTCTGGCTGGGTTCTCTGAGGAGAACCTGTGTCAGGCATGATGTCTCCGGGTTCTCCCGGAGTATTGGTTTTGACATGCTGCTCAGTCTCCATGCTCTCATCAGCGAGCACAGAGAACCTGTTCTTTAGCATGACAACAGGGCTTTCTTGTTTCTTCAGAGGTGTGTTCTTTGGCGGTGTTTTCTTCTGAGTTGGAGGAGGAGGAGGGGGTGGTGGGGTCAATGTGTCCGTCTGTGTGGCTATGGATCTTCCTTTCTTAGCAACAGCCTGGGCGTAGGTCTTTGTCAAGCCGAATTGGCCCTTGGGTCGGGCCAGTACAGCCGATTTCGCCTGGCTGAAGGTACATCCATTTCTTGCCTTGTACTCCTGCACGGCAACCTCCTGTTTCTACACAGGGCAGTCCTTGGAGTAGGCTGAGTGGCCAGCTTGACAGTTTGGGCATTTGAACTGGGCTGTGCAGCCCTTGTCCTCATGACCCTCTTCCGCACATCTGGCACACACAGTGTTCCTCTTGCAGGCTGCCGCGCCGTGTCCATAACCCTGGCACTTGAAGTACCTCATGGGGTTAGGTATGTAGGGCCTCACTGGAACTCGTAGGTATCCTGCCTTCACATACTCTGGCGGTGTCCTAGTTCCGAATGTGAGGATTATAGTGGCGGTTTTGACCTCCTCACCATCCCTGCGCCTGGTAATGCGTCGGGCATGGGTGACTCCTTCAATGCCCTCCACTATTTCCTTCTCGGAACATTCCAGTAGGTCCCTAGAGCTGATTACACCTCTACTGGTGTTCAGACTCTTGTGTGGCATGAATTCCACTTGGAGATCACAGAGTCTTCTGCATCTTAAAAGCCCATCAGAGTGTATCTTGCCATCTACTTCTACAAGAAGTTCCATTGATTTGTGCAGCTTAGACACACTCTTGGGCTCTCCCACTACTGACTTGAGTCCCTTATAAATAAGGAAAGGGCTCAGCTTTGTCAGACTTTTCCCCTCCTCTGTGCACCTGACCACCAAAAATGATGGCCAGGTAGTACAGCTTTTTGTGGCCTCCTCCTTTTTTGCCTCAATGCGGCGTCTCTTGCCCAGACTTAAATCTGGGGCAAGTAGTTTGTTGGTTTTTTTTTTTGTCCATGTATATTCTTGTTAATTTGGCACCTGTGCTCCCCACCCGCCATCGAGTCCAACAAGGGGACGGGCCATTCGGGAGTCCAGAATGAGCCCGCCAGGGCTACACAGGTGCTATACTCAGTCAGCTGCTGCATCGGACATGTGTCCGATACAGCAGCTCCCTGATTGACCCTCCAGCCACCGCCCTCCAGCATAGGTCGACGACCTATGCTGGTAGCTCGGCATGACCAGCCGGTTGACCCAGGGCGGGCCATCTGGGCCTCAGGTCTACGTAACTTGGAGCCAAAGTATTGTGTTGTGGTGGTTTATCCTCAGATAGCCACCACTCAAACACCAGGATCTCTTTATCCCCCCTTACCCGTCGCAGTCCACGGCAAACGGACTGGTCTAGGACGTACTAAGAATTTAAAGTTAAGGAGACAGTGTGATGATCAATGAAGGCAGACTTAGGAAAAGAGGAGGCAGACACAATGATAGAAAAGAAGTAGGGCACTTTTGAGCTCCAAAAGTGCTAAGGAAAGAGGAGCGCAGTTTAACGTCATGTCTCGGGACGAATAAGCAATAAATAGGCTCAGATTTGTTTTCCTCCAACCCAATCTGCATAGTTAATGATGAATGAATCAGTCAGAGAGCTGGGGATTACATGGTGATGTAAACATGTAACAGAGTGAGTCTGGTGTGAGCGTATCATTTGTTTCTATAGTTAAAATATATTTGTAATACACAAACTGTGCGACACATTTCCTGGTGAAGAATAAAGATTAGGTCTATTGAGTTCATGTCCAAGCTAGAACTTATTTATTTCCCCAGGCCATTGAAGCCACACAAAAAATGAATGTCAAGCCGCACACCAAATTTTTTTCCAGCAAATCCAAAAGGTAAAAGTTCAGTCCATTATCGCGCCACAACATTGGTTAATGTCTAATCCAACTAACAAATTATGACATTGTTTATATTTTCAGGCTCAACCCGCTTCTTGTCCAAGTGTAGCCAAAGGAGGGGGGGGCGGCAAGGGTTGGGTTGAAAACTATATTCACAAAGTCCATGAGGATAGGCAAATAAAAAAAGGGGGGGGGGTAGAGGTTAAAACCCCTTACCTCAATTAAAAAAAAAAACAGCTAATTACCTGTAAATCAAAACTACAATCACAAAATTCTATGAGCCAAAGGTGGTGGGGGGGGGGGGGGTAGAGGTTCAACTCCAAAGTCCATGGGCGGGGGATGTTCAACTTTCCCTCTATTAGTAACGACAGTTAACACATGAGAGACGCAATGATAGGTTAATGAAAGGTTTCAAACTATCAGATCTGTAGGATCCATTCATCGAGTAAATCTACCAGAATTGAAGTCACAGCTAAACAAAAAATACAACCAACTTTCCGTGGACATAGTCTGGGGTAGGGGCTTGCCCCAAATCAAACATTTCACACTAAAGTACATTTATCATTCCGATTAAGCTTGTACAAAACTAGCACTATAAAATTAAACTGTTTCCGTTAGGCGCTCTTTAAAGTCTACTAAGGAAAGCATTTACAGATGTAAGTTTAGATGTATGTTTAGATGTATGTTTAGATGTATGTTTAGATGTATGTTTAGATGTATGTTTACATGTATGTTTAGATGTATGTTTAGATGTATGTTTACATGTATGTTCAGTTGTATGTTCAGATGTATGTTTAGATGTATGTTTAGATGTATGTTTAGATGTATGTTCAGTTGTATGTTCAGTTGTATGTTTAGATGTATGTTTAGATGTATGTTTAGATGTATGTTTAGATGTATGTTCAGTTGTATGTTCAGATGTATGTTTAGATGTATGTTTAAATGTATGTTTAGATGTATGTTTAGATGTATGTTTAGATGTATGTTTAGATGGTTCAGTTGTATGTTTAGATGTATGTTTAGATGTATGTTTAGATGTATGTTTAGATGTATGTTTAGATGGTTCAGTTGTATGTTTAGATGTATGTTTAGATGTATGTTTAGATGTATGTTTAGATGTATGTTCAGTTGTATGTTCAGATGTATGTTTAGATGTATGTTTAGATGTATGTTTAAATGTATGTTCAGATGTATGTTTAGATGTATGTTCAGATGTATGTTTAGATGTATGTTCAGTTGTATGTTTAGATGTATGTTTAAATGTATGTTCAGATGTATGTTCAGATGTATGTTTAAATGTATGTTTAGATGTATGTTCAGATGTATGTTCAGATGTATGTTTAGATGTATGTTCAGATGTATGTTCAGATGTATGTTCAGATGTATGTTTAAATGTATGTTCAGATGTATGTTTAGATGTATGTTTAAATGTATGTTCAGATGTATGTTTAGATGTATGTTTAGATGTATGTTCAGATGTATGTTTAGATGTATGTTTAGATGTATGTTTAGATGTATGTTTAGATGTATGTTTAGATGTATGTTTAAATGTATGTTCAGATGTATGTTCAGATGTATGTTTAAATGTATGTTTAGATGTATGTTCAGATGTATGTTCAGATGTATGTTTAGATGTATGTTTAGATGTATGTTCAGATGTATGTTTAGATGTATGTTCAGTTGTATGTTTAGATGTATGTTTAAATGTATGTTCAGATGTATGTTCAGATGTATGTTTAGATGTATGTTCAGTTGTATGTTCAGATGTATAATTAGATGTATGTTTAGATGTATGTTTAGATGTATGTTTAGATGTATGTTCAGATGTATGTTCAGATGTATGTTTAGATGTATGTTTAGATGTATGTTCAGATGTATGTTTAGATGTATGTTTAGATGTATGTTCAGATGTATGTTCAGATGTATGTTCAGATGTATGTTTAAATGTATGTTCAGATGTATGTTTAGATGTATGTTTAAATGTATGTTCAGATGTATGTTTAGATGTATGTTTAGATGTATGTTTAAATGTATGTTTAGATGTATGTTTAGATGTATGTTCAAATGTATGTTTAAATGTATGTTTAGATGTATGTTTAGATGTATGTTCAGATGTATGTTTAGATGTATGTTTAAATGTATGTTCACATGTATGTTTAGATGTATGTTTAGATGTATGTTTAAATGTATGTTCAGATGTATGTTTAGATGTATGTTTAGATGTATGTTCAGATGTATGTTTAGATGTATGTTTAAATGTATGTTCAGATGTATGTTTAGATGTATGTTTAAATGTATGTTCAGATGTATGTTTAGATGTATGTTTAGATGTATGTTCAGATGTATGTTTAGATGTATGTTTAAATGTATGTTTAGATGTATGTTTAAATGTATGTTTAGATGTATATTTAGATGTATGTTTAGATGTATGTTCAGATGTTTTAGATGTATGTTTAGATGTATGTTTAAATGTATGTTTAGAAGTATGTTCAGATGTATGTTTAGATGTATGTTTAGATGTATGTTTAGATGTATGTTTAGATGTATGTTTAGATGTATGATTAGATGTATGTTCAGATGTATGTTTAGATGGTTCAGTTATATGTTCAGATGTATGTTTAAATGTATGTTTAGATGTATGTTTAAATGTATGTTTAGATGTATGTTTAGATGTATGTTCAGATGTATGTTTAGATGTATGTTTAAATGTATGTTCAGATGTATGTTTAGATGTATGTTCAGATGTATGTTTAGATGTATGTTTAAATCTATGTTCAGATGTATGTTCAGATGTATGTCTAGATGTATGTTTAGATGTATGTTTAGATGTATGTTTAGATGTATGTTTAAATGTATGTTTAGATGTATGTTTAAATGTATGTTTAGATGTATGTTTAGATGTATGTTTAGATGTATGTTTAGATGTATGTTTAGATGTATGTTTAGATGTATGTTTAGATGTATGTTCAGATGTTTTAGATGTATGTTTAGATGTATGTTTAGATGTATGTTTAGATGTATGTTTAAATGTATGTTCAGATGTATGTTTAAATGTATGTTTAGATGTATGTTCAGATGTATGTTTAGATGTATGTTTAGATGTATGTTTAGATGTATGTTTAGATGTATGTTTAGATGTATGTTTAGATGTATGTTTAAATGTATGTTTAGATGTATGTTTAGATGTATGTTCAGATGTATGTTCAGATGTATGTTCAGATGTATGTTTAAATGTATGTTTAGATGTATGTTTAGATGCATGTTCAGATGTATGTTCAGATGTATGTTCAGATGTATGTTTAGATGGTTAGTATGTTCAGATGTATGTAATAACCAATGAGAACATGTCAGAATCGACACTCATTGTAACGACAATCAATAAAGGGAGGTAATGGGCTCACTCTGGACCTAATATGATGCATCAGAAAGAACGTTAGTTTTCATTGCGAAGATTTGAGGTGGGGGTGACACCCTGAACGTACCTTACCTGCCAACAGCACTGACGCCACTGCTACCACATAGTGTGTAGATAGAGTCATAGTACACTACCACATAGTGTGTAGATAGAGTCATAGTACACTACCACATAGTGTGTAGATAGAGTCATAGTACACTACCACATAGTGTGTAGATAGAGTCATAGTACACTACCACATATTTGTGTAGATAGAGTCATAGTACACTACCACATAGTGTGTAGATAGAGTCATAGTACACTACCACATAGTGTGTAGATAGAGTCATAGTACACTACCACATAGTGTGTAGATAGAGTCATAGTACACTACCATATATTGATATATAGGTGTACTAAAAATACATATATAGCTTTTATCTATCGCTACTTTCATGCTTATAGCAGGCTCAGAGCGTTACGGTCCAATCTCATTAATGGACCAGTGGGGGGAGTGGAATATCTGGGAGAAGGTTTTCCGTGCTGCCTTTAGCACTCAGTAAACACAACTCTGCCCGAGTCGGGTGTCGAGCCCCCTTCATAGGTAGCTAATTCAAGCCAAGTTTAAGCGTACTTAGCCTCTTGACCACTCCTACCACATAGTGTGTAGGTAGAGACATAGTACACTACCACATAGTGTGTAGGTAGAGACAATGTGTACTGCAATACTTTTTGTTCTCTTTTATTTGACAGAAAGCTCCTGGAGAAAAGAGATTCTATTGGTATGTATATCGATTCTTTGATAAACAAATGTGTTATTTTTACAAGTACTTCTACCAAGCACTGTAATACCTTACAATAAATGACTACTAATTAGTCAGTACAATAAATCAATGCCAATTAGTACTGGATAATTAGTCATTAGGATAAATTGGTTGTTTCTAAAATATACGTGTTTTTTGTTTGTTTGTTTTCTTTTTTTTATTTTCTTCTAATCCTAGATAAGAAAAAAGACGAGTCAGTGGATACATTTGACCTACCCTGGGACCCACACGATACCAAATATGACACTGACCTATGGGATGATAGCCTGTTTGAAGACCCCAGCATCCGCGCTTACATGTACGCTGATATTGTTGCTATGGCATCGGGGACGTACATACACGTGCAAGACAATCCCGTGGACAAAAATGAAACAATCATCGAGGAGGAGACGAGAGAAGCAGAAGAGGAGGCTAACACTTAGACGAGGGCAGATCTGGTGAGGAGGATACGACTGAAGCAGAAGAGGAGGCTAACACTTAGATGAAGGCAGATCTGGTGAGGAGGATTCGAGAGAAGCAGAAGAGGAGGCTAACACTTAGATAAGGGCAGAATTGCGCCGGAGGAAACATTTTAATTAATTGCTAAATGAATAGCTAATAATTAGTGCATTGAAGAAGAGAAGACACTTGCGTTTTTAAATTGGTTTTTAATTAAATGAATTTAAAATTTTAAACTGTTGACTAATTAATTCAATTATTGGTCAAAACAAAGAATGCCGTTCAGTAGTTTTGATCATTTCAAGTTCCAGCTCCATAAGTCTGCCTTGGTTAATTAAGAATACCTTATATAGACTGAACACAGATCGAAGGTCAGGCGGCTTACGTGGCTATTACATAGAGCTGTGGGTTTGACCTATATATAGACTGAACACAGAGCGAAGGTCAGGCGGCTTACGTGGCTATTACATAGAGCTGTGGCTTTGACCTCATTTACTTCAACACGAGGACAAAGTCACACATTTCAGCATTGGGATTCAAACTCTGGGTCATTTGGTTCTTCATTAGAGATGCAAACATTAGAACATTTAAGAAAAAATCTGTCCATTTAAAAACATCTATAAGTTGTTTTAGTTTTTCCTTAAGACTATGCAAAAACTTGAGACTATAAATACGCTATTAAAAATGACAGTTAATTTTGTTTATCGATAATAAACATTTAGAATAAAGGCACAGTAACAAATGATACACTAGACTTCACTTGAGTAGAGTGAACAATGAAAAATCGTTGAGACTATTTATTCGTTTATGAGTAGAGTGTCACAACAGTGTCTTTATAGTTCTTGTATTGTCTTTGTAGTTCTTGTATTGTCTTTGTGGTTCTTGTAGTGTTTGTGTGGTTCGTGTATTGTTTGTATGGTTCTTATATTATCTGTGTGATTCTTATATTATCTGTTTGGTTCTTGTATTGTCTGTATGGTTCTAGTATTGTCTGTTTAGTTCTTGTATTGTCTGTATAGTTCTTACATGTACACCTAAGACTTGATCTCTGTTTCCTCAGTCCTGGTAGATTTGGTTGAAGTTGAAATCAGCTGTTTCGTGTGTTGATTGCTACCACAACGACATAGATAGCTCTGATATTTCACTTTGTATCTCTGGCTAAATATCCCATAGAGAATTGGGTTAGCGGCGGAATTAATGTGAGTTAAAATCATGGCGAACACAAAAAATTCCCAGCTTCTTATGTCTTTGGAATTTTCCGATGTGAATGTTTGATAAAAAAATTGAAATTGAATTGGTGAGTAACTAAGAAAGTAGAGACCTACACTGGCCACTAACATTTTGACCACACTACGACGTGTTTTGATAGTCTCTCTTAGAGACCACTTCTTGAGTTTAGAGGCGGACTCCGAGTCCCACAATTTCTTGCTGCTGGAAAATAAGCGTCGACTGATCATTGAATACATTGTTACTTGAGTCATCAGAGGAAGGAAATAAAAAAGAATGGACTCTAAACATTTATAAATAAAGAACGTTCGGTTGCGATGTGTTCCTGGAAAGACAATCTGGCAAGTATCATAGCCGTTCAGTGTGGGAATTACTGTGTTAAATAAAAGCACTGGCAAACCACATAAGCCAGAGATAAACCAGATCAAAGTCACAATTGGTAGAAGATTTCTTTTGATGAAAACATCATAGACTTTGAATGGAAAGAGTATTCCGCAAAATCTAAAAAAAAAAAAAGCTTATGCATAAAACAAATTAAATATGAACATTTAATTATAATAATAAGGCTTGTCTTAGAGTCCGAAGATTAATGAGGAATGCATTATTTCCCATGGCTACGCAGCCCCAGCTGTGCCACATCCAGGGCAAGCATCACCATTGTCCTCCGGTGGTCGGTTAAGATTTTCTTCGCCTTCTGCGTCTGTCCTTGGCAGCGGATTTTTTTTTTTTTAGTCTCAAATGTGTATCCTGCGAACATTTTATAACAAATACTATAATCACAGACCTAAATATATTATATCTAGACTGGAAAACGGAAACAAATTTTATCCGCGATTGATCAAGTCACAGACCTATATATAGATTGTTATGTATTTATCACAGAACCATACTACTACCAGGTAACCGAATCTCGCTCGCAGGAATAATTAAGGAAAAATATTTACCCGAACTTATTTTAGAAACTTTTTTTTTTAAGACTACCAATCCGAAGTGTTGCTTTAGTGTTCTTTTAGTTCTAAATGGCATTGTACATGACATAGGCCTACATGGCGATTCGAATAGAAAGTTTCACAGTAGTCTCGAAAAACAAAGTTCACATTGAATCTTTTGCGTTAAACTATTGGCCTATTATTGGATTGGTAGAAAGTCTTTGCAGTGTAACTTCTCAAATGGTTACGTTCAGACATTGAATATTGCAATTATTATATTAAATACCAGGTGACCGAGCCTCTCTCGGATGAATAATTTGTTAAGGAAGACTATATACCCGAAGTCATTTTGGGAATATCTTTGCAATTACGAAAATGAACGATCGGGTAAAGACTATCAATCTGAAGAGTTGATTTTTCGTTCTGTCAGTTCTCAATGTAATTGTACATGGCGATTAGAATAGAAAGTCTCTTAAGCCCCCCCCCCCCAATAGTATCGAAAATCACAGCTCACGTCGTATCGTTTTACATTGCATCTTTTGCGTAAAACTATTGGGCTATTATAGGCTTGGAAGAAAGTCTTTGCAGTGTAACTTCTCAAATGGTTACGTTCAGGCATTTAATATTGCAATTAGTATGTTGTAAAATGTTTTACATGTTTCGGATGTTCCTTCAGAGTTGAAGATAGTTTACTTTCTAGTCCAAACCTCTCGCAGGACGACGGGGGATGGGAGCTGGCAGGGTTTGAACCCTGGACCATCGATAAATTCAAACGAGAGTCCAGCGCGCAAACCGCACGACCAGGAAGCCATATTCATTAGAACATGACCCACAGACAGACTGACAGACAAAACGTACAAAAAATGCGATTTCCGAAGGTCTAGATCAATACTGCAATGCTATAATATACTAAAAACAATCTTATTTTTACATTTAATGTTGCATTCAGTCTAACGATAGATTATCTAGTTTTTTTTTCATAAATCTAATTACATCTAAATTATTCCAAAGTTATATTTTAGATCTAGATCTAGTAGATATAGATCTTAAGATCATTTAAATCAAAATGCCAATAGCTCTGTTGTTAACTGTGCTGAGACATGGAAGTAGGCCTACAAGCAATATACCAGTTCTTTCTTCTTTTTTTTTTCAATTACAAATCAATACTGAAATGTTATCTAAAATCGATTGTCTGACATTGGCCTATTGTACATATCCGGTAGATGTCATGCCGTAATGTGTAATATATCTCTTTATCAATAAAAGGCTATTAGTTTGTAACCAGTTTGTTATTAAGTTAACCGCAATGCCTGGTCGTGCGGTTAGCGTGCTGGACTGATTATCTCGACGGTCCCGGGCTCATACCCTGTTCGCTGGCATCCCATTGAAACATTATTACTTTTGACAATCAAAATAAAATCCCGTCTTGAATATTCCTTGCGAATAGGCGGATCCGAAAGAGATCCAACGGGGGCCGCCTCTGGGTTTGTGTGATAACACAATTCTATTCTATATTCCATAAAATGCATTACATTTGCTTATATCTAAAAAAAATTTTGACAAGTTCTTTCGCACTAAACAATAGGGTTTGTTGCTGAACATAAAAATTATATGTGTGTCAGACGCGATAGCCCAATTTTCAGTAAAAGAAATTACAAAAGTCATTTCTCTATAGAAGAAGTTACGAAGGCTATATAAAATACAACCACAGACCTATATATACTACAATAAATATAGGTTTTTGATTGCTAGTTACGATTTATTTAAGTAGGTGCTGTTTTACTATTACATACCAAGTATTAGAGTTTAGAAAAACCCAGGTTTGTTTCTTGTGCAACGCTATCAGCTAACACCTCATATCATCTCTCCATTAGTATATTTAGATCTATAATCTAATTCTAGTCTAGATCTATATATAAAAATCGAATAGATCTAGTAATAGTATAGATTCTATCTTGAGACTAGATTGCCGAGTCTAGCCTATGCTATGCTTATAGTCAGTTTTTATTAGAAAAAAGTCTAGATATTAATAAAGACTATAAAGTTTTTTAATTATTAGATATAGACATAAGACATAGATCTAATAATACTGTAATACGTTTACTATACTCTATACTTAATCTACTAAACTAGAGATCTATCTATAGATCTATCTATAATCTAGTCAATCTAAATCTATACAATATTCATTATAATACTTTTACTTATAATGACTTATTTAATAAGTTAGTACTTAGACTTAGATCTATTATAGTTTATTAATAGATTTACTTTTCAATGCCTAGACCTAATAATAAAATTGCGAATGATGTCTATAATGACTGATTATTTTTATTTCTTTTTATAATATTAGGCCTACTAAATCTAGGTCTAGACTCTACTTAAATCTAGTCTAAAATAATGACTCTAGATGATTGAGAAGTTCACATAGAGGTGTTTTTAATAATACGGCATGTCGGCTGAAAGTATATAAAGTGCTTTTTTTGTAAAAATAAAAAAAGAGGCTCCGGTACTCAGTGATAGATTGCCTAACTTTCAACTAATAATAAATTAACAATTAACGTTGAATTACAAGAAAAGTAATCATTTTTCCCGACATTGAAAAAAGGTGCCGGTACCCCGCACCGGTGCGTAACGTCACAAAAATATATGTATCTCAATCTTCTTTCATTTAATTTTTTTTTGTGTGGGGTTATTGCTACTTAATACATTGATACCGGATCGATTTAAATAGGGCCTAAGTATACAAGCAGGATTTCGAGCATTGGATAAATTTATTTTTTAAGTACAAAGTTTAATGGAAGAGGCAATATATTAGTTGTTTGAAGTTTGTAACTTCTTAAATTCAGGCTAAAAATATCGAAGCCTACATTTTTACACTAATTTCTAAACAATTAGAAGAGATGGACTGACTCATAGTGTAGTTTGTGTACATCTGCAAAAACAAACTCAGACTTTCAAAACTATTAAAAGAAAAACTTAGTGATTATTTTTACTGTATAATTCTATTATTATTCCTTTTTAGAAAACAAAAATTTGCCATATGACTTTATCTAACAGAAAAAAAATTAAACTTACGTCTATTTATGCGGTTATTTATAGTTACCTAGTAATATAAAATATATTGAACTAACACGTACATTCATCATAATGCAGCCATGCGATTTTTCGTTTATAAACATAGCATTATTTAGGACCAATATTTTACAAAGGCTGCTTGGAGAAATCAGGTATACCCATTAGGAGAAAAACGACCCCTTTACTCAAGAAAAATTAAAGAAACTAGAACAGACACAAAATAAACAGTGACATTCATAACAAAATAATATTCAAAATTGATTAGAGTAACACCTTTTTAAGTAATCATTTAAAGTTTAAAATCACTACAATTTTTTTCAACAATTATTTTGTGTATGAAATTGTGTATCGAAAAATGCCGGGTACATGAAATAAGCTAGTCCTAAAAAAACAACACAGAACTTGGGTAAAATACTCATCAAATAAAGTACTGTAAATGTGTAGTTTCACGCGCTAGTTTCAGGTCTTTTCTTTATATAGCCTCTATCGGGTTATATCCCAACTACCCGTATTTTTGTGCAGAATTTTTTTCTCTATCAGGTACACTTAAAATTATAAGCATAATAATGTCAGTTTAATTTAAAAAGAGAACTGAAAAATACAAAGATATATATGGAAAAAAGCTTCCCCAGTGACGCAAAAAGCGTTTTCTTGCATTCTTCACTGCAGAAACGCATTCTCCTGAAATTTCATCATTGAGATTTGGGGCGAAGCCCTGACGCAAAAAGCGTTTTTTTGCATTCTTCTGACATCTACAGCTTATCATTCATCAGTGAGGTTCGACGCCGAAAGCGTTTTCTTGCATTCATCACCGAAGATGCGCATTCTCCTGACCTGAAGCTCATTATTCATCGTATTATAAAGGACCTTTTGAATAATGTTGAAAAATGTTCTAATATAAATTTATAAGCCCTTAATACATTGCAAATAAAACCGATTTGTTCCTTTAAAAGATAAGATACTTCACATATTTCGATTACGGATTTAAGGATCGCCGCCGAAAAAAAATGTATTCGAAAAAAAAAATTCAATAAAATTCAAGTATACATTGTGAGTTATAGTCCCAAATTTATTTAACTAGAAAAAAAATCAGATTGAGTAACTAGGAAAAGATTATCTGGGTTTAGAACTCATCTCAATCGTGACTCTTTTACTGAAAAATTTCGTTTGAATTATAACTTTTCCAAAGCAAAGTCTTTCTTAAAATAATTAAGATAAATTCATGTAAATTACACAAACTCTGTCTGGGAAGAAGAGGGGCGGTAGAGTGAAAACGATTAATCCTCGCTACTTTTTATAATTTCTGCTAATGATTGCATTTGGCATTAAAGAATAGGGGGTGGGGCGACTCGATATAAGAATTTAATTTATAGCAAATATGAATTATATTAGTGACAGATTTTTTAAATTTTGTAATTTCTTAACTAAAATACAAAAAGAAAAAAGTATTGGTTTGTCCGATGGTGGGAAGATGATTGCATGTATCGCCTCTCCCACCTGGTACAACCTTTTTTCATTTTATATTTACTAATCAAAAAATTTGAGATTAGAGTGTGGTGCGACATAATGTACAATGGGTTCACATATCAAAACGTAGTTTATATTATATAGATATTCTACTAATTTTGTTCACATACTATGATTTCTCCATAAAAACAGGACCGCCCCCCCCCCATTCAGAGGGCTAGAGTGGGAAGGGCAGCAGAAGCAATCATTTCCCCCCCCCCCCTCACCGAATAGGCTAAGATACCAGAAGTGTAGCGACATAATATAAATATTATATTGTATTGTTATTCAACTAATTTTGTTCACAAACTATTATTTCTAATTAAAAGTAGGACCGCCCCCCCCCACTAAAGGGTTTAGGTTGGATGGGCAGTAGATGTATTCACCCCCCCCCCACCCCCCAATCGGCTAACAGAGGAGCGACACAATATAAAGATAGGTTAAAATATCAATAACTAGTTTTAATCATATAGATATTTAGTTGATTCTGTTAGCAGGCTGTGATTTCTATAATAAATTGGCCCGCCCCCCCCCCTCAAAAGTTTATGGGGGGGGGGGGGCGGGATAGATGCCATCGCCCCCTCCCGACCCCACCATATCGGCCAACAACACACTAGGGAGGGGGCGAAATAATCTAAAAATAGGTTGAAATATAAATAATTAGTATATATTATTAACAAAAGTAATAAATTCGTATAAAAATTGTGTGAATTCTATACTAAAATTCTTCCGCCCCCCCTTCGCCCTTAAAAACGATAGCTAAAAACGATAGTTAAACGATCGCCCCTACCGCCCCCCCCTCTGGATCCGCCAGTGCATAGAGCAAATTTTGAGTAGAAATATGATTTTTGTTTGGGACAAAGAAATCTCTCTTGAGATCTTCTTGAGCTGTACAGTCCTGCATTTCCGATCATTGCTTTGGCGGCAGCATCTATGATACTTCTCTTGCTGGTTACGGATTCTACTGTCTATTTAGGGATTTTTTTCAGCAGAATGCATAAATAAGCTAAAATTAAAATAGTTTTAGAACAAAAAAATGAACATTTTGCCTACATGACATTATAGGCTCGCTTAGAAATTTAAAATAACAATAACGGAAAGATTTTAATACTTATATAGGTTATGGCTGAAATAAATGAATGCTTTTACTTTTATACTATTCATAACTTCTGTTTAATAAAATATACAGAATTGTCAGTCACATATTTGCGCTTGATACACAGACCTATATATATTATATCTAGAAAACAAAATACAATTCTTATCCGCTTTTGACCCCGACGTAACAGAGGTGCTCCAGTTTAGGCGCCAACTTGCCTTAGCTGACATAGAAGAGAGCACCTGGTTAAATGAGGCCTCAGAACGAGACAGCTGGAGGTCACTCACAAAGGTCGCGGGATACGCATTTGAGACCAAACGAAAATCCGCTGTCGAGGACAGACGCAGACGGCGAAAAGAAAATCTTAATCGACCACCGGCGGACAATAGTAATGCATGTGATTCATGTGGCAAAATATGTAGGTCATACATGGGCCTGAGTAGCCAGATGAAATATTGCATTCTTTATTGATCTTCGGAGTCGAAGAGAAGCCATATATATATTCACTCACATATATGAAACAAAGCCATTTCCTGTTAGTTTCTATTGAGATAATATTTCAAAAATCCTAGATGGAAATAATTCATGTTGATTTAAATCATCTTATGTACATTTAAATAGATTGATTACCTAGATCTTTCTAGATTATGTATCTAAACATTGCAATTACTAATTATCAGACAAGAGTGCTCTTATTTTCTATGTTAAATTACTAGATCTAGATCAGTAGATCTAAATATTAAATTATATGTTACATAGGTTAAAGTAACAACAAAAAACAACTTATCTTTACTTCTTAGAACTACTTTACAGAACAACTACTTGTTTCAGCTTTTTTGAAGTTTTTCACTACATTTTTAGTAATGCTCAAAGATCTCCATGTCCAGTCTAAATATAATATATATAGGTCTATATAATTTAGGTCTATGGTTTTGAAGTAAAAAAAATGATTTCATTAAAAAAAGTCAAGCAAACTACTCCAGCGTAGCCATGGAGGGAGAGGTTGAGTGTACAAACAACAACACCGCCACTAAAAAGAAAAGAAAGGAAAAGTCCCACAATTCCATAAAAATGTTTCCCAAGGGGGGTCTTAAGGTTCAGATTCCCTTCTGGGAAACAAAAAAAAAGCGAATCTGGTGTCACGGAATCACTCAAGAGTAACTGAAACAATGTTTTGAATTTATACCTCACCTCACAAAGGCTTTTTCTTTAGGATCTCCAATGTGTGTCATGTGACATTTGTGAAAGTTATATTTTAATAACAATTAGAAAGAAAATTCTATTTATAACAATTAGAAAGATAATTATAATCTTACCTTTCACTGCATATTACAACAAGGGAAATAACAGAAGAATACAAAGCAACAACTAAGAAGAACCTGTTGACTTTGCAGGCTACTGCCTGGAGTAACCAGCCTTTGTTGAGAAAGAACATGACAATTTCGGGCACTCCAAATGACATGATGATGACATCGGAGACAGCCACGTTGACGATGAGAACATTGGTCACACATTGTCTCATCTTGCTGTTCCTCAGAACTAGGGCTATCGTCAAACAGTTGCCAACGAGACCGACCACAACAATGACAGAAAACAATAATGTCAACAGTACGATAGCAGTTAGAGACGCTACTTGTGGTGTTTTCTCGGATAATAAAGTGAAGTTCGGCGTGATGTTCAATGTAAAGTCTACTTCATAGCTATGGTTCTCTTCAGTCATTGTGACCATTAGTTTTAAAATCTACTTCATAGCTATTGTCCACTTAAGTCATTGTGACCATTAGTTAAAATCTACATTTCCTTGGCCAGAGAGGGTAAGCACAGAAAACAAACTGAGCAACCCACCGAGCTATAGAGATATTGTACACAGCAGGATTTCAACCGAACTAGATCTAATTAGTTTTGTCACCACGGTTAGATCAGAAACACTGGGTAAAGTACAATGAGTTGATTAAACCAATGACCATCTGTTGCAATATGGCGCTGAAAAAGGAAATAGAAAAGGTGGGATTCTATTTTGTGCAAAATTTCTTTGGATTGAAACATTTGGAACCACTTTGAACCAGAACAAGGGAATTTACCCAAGAAATTTAAAAATCCGAATCCAAATGTATTTTAATGTGTGGTAAACACTTTGTAATGCCTTTAATCATCGATCTGTATCGAAATTGGTCAGATATTGTTGACTTCTATTGCTAGTCAGATATTGTTGACTTCTATTGCTAGTCAGATATTGTTGACTTCTATTGCTAGGAGAGTTACAGTTTGTAATTCTTGTTCAGAACTTAGACTTTTAAATCATTGAGTAATTCAATGACATTACTAAAACACAGAGGCGGCCTTAGCAGAGCGCGGGGCCCTTGGCGAGTTTTATATGCGGGGCCCTGAGTCTATAAATACCATACCACATCAAGCTAACGGGTGTATCCGCCTCTAATGTTGTAGGCCTTATTATTGCTACTAAACATAGTACCTTACGTAGGTACTGTACTAATGGCCTTTCACTAATTACATACTGTATTGTAATTGTTCTGCATGAAAGATTTCGCCCTTTAAGGTTAACAAATGTGACTAATGACTCAGAAACATTTTGCATGGAAAATTGACAAACTAGATAATAATAATTTCTGCTAAGCTGGAGTCGGAAAGTAACTATTTATTACGGAGGAAAACTAGAGCACATGAAATAGTTAAGAAATTAACCAAATCGTTGCTTAGACGGTCAGAGAGGGATTCAGTCACGAACTTTCCTGGTTTGTCGCTTTGCACTAATAATTTCTTTTAGATCCGCGGTCCAAACGCCGAATGTCTTGATGTCTTGTCTTGATCTCTTGTCTTGATGTCTTGTCTTGATCTCTTGTCTTGATGTCTTGTCTTCATGTCTTGTCTTGATGTCTTGTCTTGATCTCTTGTCTTGATCTCTTGTCTTGATCTCTTGTCTTGATGTCTTGTCTTGATCTCTTGTCTTGATGTCTTGTCTTGATCTCTTGTCTTCATCTCTTGTCTTGATCTCTTGTCTTGATCTCTTGTCTTGATGTCTTGTCTTGATGCATTGTCTTGATCTCTTGTCTTGATCTCTTGTCTTAATTTCTTGTCTTCATGTCTTGTCTTGATGTCTTGTCTTGATCTCTTGTCTTAATGTCTTGTCTTGATGTCTTGTCTTGATCTCTTGTCTTAATGTCTTGTCTTGATGTCTTGTCTTGATGTCTTGTCTTGATGTCTTGTCTTGATCTCTTGTCTTGATCTCTTGTCTTGGTCTCTTGTCTTGATCTCTTGTCTTAATGTCTTGTCTTGATCTCTTGTCTTGATGTCTTTTCTTAATGTGTTGTCTTGATGTCTTGTCTTGATATCTTGTCTTGATCTCTTGTCTTGATGTCTTGTTTTGATGTCTTGTCTTGATATCTTGTCTTGATGTCTTGTCTTGACGTCTTGTCTTGATATTTTGTCTTGATCTCTTGTCTTAATGTCTTGTCTTGATGTCTTGTCTTGATCTCTTGTCTTGATCTCTTGTCTTAATGTCTTGTCTTGATGTCTTGTCTTGATCTCTTGTCTTGATCTCTTGTCTTGATGTCTTGTCTTGATGTCTTGTCTTGATCTCTTGTCTTGATGTCTTGTCTTGATGTCTTGTCTTGATCTCTTGTCTTGATGTCTTGATATCTTGTCTTGATCCTTTTGTCTTGATGTCTTGTCTTGATGTCTTGTCTTGATGTCTGGTCTTGACGTCTTGTCTTGATATTTTGTCTTGATCTCTTGTCTTAATGTCTTGTCTTGATGTCTTGTCTTGATCTCTTGTCTTGATCTCTTGTCTTAATGTCTTGTCTTGATGTCTTGTCTTGATCTCTTGTCTTGATCTCTTGTCTTGATGTCTTGTCTTGATGTCTTGTCTTGATCTCTTGTCTTGATGTCTTGTCTTGATGTCTTGTCTTGATCTCTTGTCTTGATGTCTTGATATCTTGTCTTGATCCTTTTGTCTTGATGTCTTGTCTTGATGTCTTGTCTTGATGTCTGGTCTTGACGTCTTGTCTTGATCTCTTGTCTTGATGTCTTGTCTTGATGTCTTGTCTTGATCTCTTGTCTTGATGTCTTGATATCTTGTCTTGATCCTTTTGTCTTGATGTCTTGTCTTGATGTCTTGTCTTGATGTCTTGTTTTGATGTCTTGTCTTGATATCTTGTCTTGATGTCTTGTCTTGACGTCTTGTCTTGATATTTTGTCTTGATCTCTTGTCTTAATGTCTTGTCTTGATGTCTTGTCTTGATCTCTTGTCTTGATCTCTTGTCTTAATGTCTTGTCTTGATGTCTTGTCTTGATCTCTTGTCTTGATCTCTTGTCTTGATGTCTTGTCTTGATGTCTTGTCTTGATCTCTTGTCTTGATGTCTTGTCTTGATGTCTTGTCTTGATCTCTTGTCTTGATGTCTTGATATCTTGTCTTGATCCTTTTGTCTTGATGTCTTGTCTTGATGTCTTGTCTTGATGTCTGGTCTTGACGTCTTGTCTTGATATCTTGTCTTGATCTCTTGTCTTAATCCCTTGTCTATCCCCCTTTAAAGTCAAGAAGACACTATATCTCTTTATACATTTTTATAAAAAACAATAATTGTTTTCAAAAGTTGCATTTATGTTTCAACACTATAAATGACCTATCACTCTTTCATGTGGAACTAACTATAGCCTTTCAACAGGTTTAAACTTTATGTTGTAGCTATTTCAATTCAAATCCAATTGGATGCCGTTTATTTACGAATTTAACGATGTTTAATTGGTCGCTTCCAGCAACTAGTTTTTATTGATGCCAATGTGAACTGTTAAACATTGATAGTCTCGTAGAATCGACAAGTCATAAGATGCTGTCTTTACCGAAACTGAAAGGTATTTGAAAGCAAAAATTTTTTGGTAATGGTAATAGATATCATAGAAATTCCGGGAAGGGCGGTCCAATTGTTTATGCAGAAATCTAAGTTTGGGAACAAAATAGTTGAACAGTTATATAATATAAGCTACTTATCGATATACTTGTATATACCTCTAATCTCAAACGAAATCATCAGAAAATAAAAATTAAAAGATGGTGGTTGGTACCAGGAGAAGGGGTGCGGTAGAGGCAATCGCTCTCCTCCATACACATCAATACCTTTTCTAGCGTATAGTGAACAATTGCAAATATTTTGACACACACACACACAAATCTATCACTAGAATTAGTTATATCATGCTATTTATTAAATTCCTAAATAGAGTCGCCCCACACTTGACTCTCTAGTGCCAAATGCAATCATTAGCAATAATTATAAAATGGAGAGAGGACTCGTACATGATTCATCGTTTTCAATCTATCGCCCCTTCCCTTTTACGACGAAGAAATGACTATTAAAACAGAAAAGTCTGATATGGTGACAGAGTCTATGTCATAATGCTTGTCATAATTATTTAAAGAAAAATTTTATTTTGGAAAAGTTAGAAACTTTGAAGTATTAAGGTAACAATTGAGATGAGTTTTGAACCCCATTATTTGTTTTTTTTGTAGTCGCCTTTTCCCAACCTTTACTCAATCTGAGATTTTTCTAGTCGCCTTTTCCCAACCTTTACTAAATCTGAGATTTTTCTAGTCGCCTTTTCCCAACCTTTACTCAATCTGAGATTTTTCTAGTCGCCTTTTCCAACCTTTACTCAATCTGAGATTTTTCTAGTCGCCTTTTCCAATCTTTACTCAATCTGAGATTTTTCTAGTCGCCTTTTCCCAATCTTTACTCAATCTGAGATTTTTCTAGTCGCCTTTTCCCAACCTTTACTCAATCTGAGATTTTTCTAGTCGCCTTTTCCAACCTTTACTCAATCTGAGATTTTTCTAGTCGCCTTTTCCAACCTTTACTCAATCTGAGATTTTTCTAGTCGCCTTTTCCAACCTTTACTCAATCTGAGATTTTTCTAGTCGCCTTTTCCCAACCTTTACTCAATTTGAGATTTTTCTAGTGTAGAAATAGGTTTGGAACTATGATCCAAAAATGACACGGAGAGTAGAATCGAGTCCTCAGTCTTCCGAATGTTGTTGTTCCGAGCTTTGAATTCTATTCTATCTTTTGACGTCTTTGGCTGACCAAAATAAGTTTACTAGAAAATGTCTTCACTTAATGAGAATATTACGATAAATACTCACAATAAAGATATACTTACACTTTTTGTGCTTCGATTGTCAGTCACACTTCAGTATCGACCCATGCACCCACGTTACTTTATTTGACTTAATTTGACCTGCTTTTTTTTAAATAGGATGAATACTGAGATGTAGATGTCAGGAGAAAGTGTTTCTGTATCCCTGGATCCGCCAGTGCATATAGTAAAGGTTTACTGGGTGTTAGGCTTTGGAAAACAATGCCTCCCCCACCACACACTCAAAAGTTCTAGATCCGGCGTTACTAGATCTTCTTTAAGCATTTGTGTACTGGTTACAACTGACTTGTTCCTTTTTATCGGTCTCCAAAAGGATAAAAGACGCTATTAGTTTTGTGTGGCCTGTCTGTCCGTCCGTCCCGTTTAGATCTCAGAAACTAGAAGAGAAAATGAAAATCGAACATCATGATATTTTAGATCATTCAAATTTTTTTTTATAAAAATACACCATTTTTTACAACTATTCACTATTAATAGTAACAAACACTGGAGGCTTTTTAAGCACATTTACGCTAATGGTTTTAGATTTTTGATCAAAAAAAAATATTTTTTACAATTGTATTGCTAAGTTATGTAAGTTCTGTCATACTAAATACTACATTTACGAAAAAATATTAACTTTTTTTTTAAAGAGAAAAAATCTATTTACTATGCAAATAAATTGGGCATAATTTAAAACAACAATTAATAAGTAGTTTTTCATATTATCACGTGATATGCAGTGCGCTTATAACACGAAACTAAAGGATTTTTTTAGATGTTTTTTTCTTGAGGCGTTGAATAAGAGACTGACCCTTTGCAAAACAATTAGATACCCATTATAAGACATCAGTTAGGACAGGTTCACATCTAACTTCACATTCACTTTCACCTATCCCTTGGTCTGCTGGACACAGGATCTGTCAACCTTCTTTCTCCATTCTTCTCTGTCATTTGATTTGATAGAATTTCATGATATTTAAACCTGTCTTTTTACCTGCCTGGGTGGACCACTTCTGATAGAATTTAATGCAGATATTCTTCTGAAAATATTGAAACCTGCCTTTTTTCATGCCAGGGTGGACCACTTCGGGGTCCGATTTTGAGTTTGTTTTTCCACACAAACTGTCTTTGTAACTTTGTTATTTTTTTGTTTTCTACTTTGGCTCTCCCATCTAATCAAAAAGTTTTTATAAGAAAGATTTGAGGGGAAAGCTGAGGGTGGTGACACCGTGAAATTACCACACCGGGTGTCACTCACACTAGTGACGCCACTGGATCTCCCAATTACTTTTTACACGTTTTTTTTTTAGCTCGTCTACTGTTGTCAATACTAGCGATTCGGTACTTTGAAATTGTTGGTATATGCTGGCAATTTTGACCAGAACTTTATTCTTATATATTTTCACCACTAGAACGCCCCGCCACGTCCCTTCCCTCGAACCACACATTCTAGTAGCCCTTAAAAAACAAAACACATTTTGAGTTGCTCAATAACTTAACACTCCCCTTCCCGCTATTCCTCTTAAACCTATAAGTATAACCTATATATATAATTCTCTTCATGGCTCAACAGTTTGGACAAGACGTAAAGGAAATTTCAGTCTTTTATTTCTGAAAGTCGGGCTAGAGTTAACCCACGTAAAAAAGAGGGGGAAGGAAACAGTAGTATTTACCCGTCACTAAATAGCAGGGCCGGACTTAACCATTGTGACCAAGAAGTCATGGGAAGAGAACAAGTAATCTACCCTGTATTCACCCATCACTAAATAGCAGTGCGGACTTAACCATTGTGGGCCCCAATGCGAAACGGATTTCACAAGGCCAAGTTTGGGTAGGAATACGGATAATAAGTGAACATTAAGATTTTGTATTAGAAAATAAATTCGTCTTTGCATTTTATTCCTTCTTTACAACGTACAGAATTACTTTACGAGCCTTGCGTGTAGCGAAGTCATACAGTATATCAAAAGAGTTCTGTTTCCTACATAGATCACGCTCAATAGCAAGAATAATCAATCTATCTACGAGTATTGTTGACCTCAAGTAATTCTTCATTAGTTTGAGGCGCGAGAAGCTTCTTTCTCTAGATTCCAAAATTACAGGTAATGCATAATGCCGTTTTTTTTTATCGCCTGTAGGATTGGCGTTTTCCATACTGAATGACACCCCAAATGACCATTTTTGTCTATATATTTCAGGAGATATGTATGAGTTTTCAAAACATTTTAAAATTTCCGGATATTTCCAGGACTTTTTCGTATATTTTGCAATTTCAGGAGATTTCCAGAAGCTCCTGGTAAATCGACATTTTCAAATGCTCATTTACTTGACGGGGGGATTAGTGTAACAAGAAAGTGGACCCAGACTTCAGGACTACAGACGGTTTTAAAAGTCAATTTAAAAGTCAATAGGTCATATTCTTCCAGCCTAGGCTAGTCAACGATTCTAAGTCATCAGATTGTTTAATCATACCAACTCTCCAACTGTCAAACAATATATTAACAATTCTTTTTTTAAAAAAGCTTATATCAAGTGTAATTGTATCAATTAATTTGACGCAATCATGCAATTAATTTGTAATAATAACAGACAGATCTTTGTGGAGACAGCTTGTCGCCCAAAGCGCGAACGGCGCTGGAGGATCTAAGTCTAAGTCTAAGTAAGTCTAGAGCAGTGATTCCCAAAGTGGTCTATTTAGACCCCCCAGGGGTCTACGAAGACTTCTTAGAGGTCTACGAAAGTGAAAAAGTAAATTGGGGGTCTATGAAATGTGTACGGGGGTCTATAATAATGAATCTTATTTCAGCAGGTCGTGACTTTAATTTTGACTATGGAATTTTTTGATACACACATTTATGATTTGTACCTTTGAAAATCCTTAAAATTGTTATCCAGCTCATTGAATGAAAAGTTGTTATAGCCTATATTTAATTTAATTTACGTAGCGTAATTTAGTCTAGTTTTAACTTAAACAAAAAGAAATGTAGACTGTACAGCGTTAAGTATTTGAACTTGGATTTCATTCCTTCCTTATCAAACAAGCGAGACATAGCGAGAGTCTATGCGCCATTTTTTATGATGCTATGAAACGAATTAAGTTGAAGGATCATTTAAGATGACGTCACCCAGATACAAAGATAAAGGCTTGAAAAACTTTCGAACACTTAAAGATAAAGTTCAGAATACACCCACAAAATCTCTCTTTCACCTGATATTGAAAAGATGATTTGTGAGCGTTTTACAATCTCTTCACACTTTCTCTCCTAACTGAAGATACCAACGTTGATTTTACCCCATTAAATTAAATTAAGTTTTGGTTTTATATTTTTTAATCTGTGTTATATAAAAAGAGCATGCATTGTTCTATATTTCAATACCTAATATAACATTTCATGATGACATACACAAAAGTTATTGAAATTTAATCCTAACAGGATAGTGAAGTACAAATGAATCTTTCCATCGGAACTTGGTCAATAATTACGGAGAGAAAGAGTTAATTTCTAGTAATACGCTGACAACCTCACACTATAGACAAATCATTGATTTTACCAGGCATGTGCAGAAATAAAAACTCTTACACAAACTTAGATCTGATATCATTGAAAGAATTTCATGGGTGGTTGAGCCAGTGTCTTGTTAGGGCCTCTTGATAAAGAATGCCATTCTGAAGACATGCTCGACATTCCCTGGTGACACTTCAAAAGGGCAGATTTCACTGGTTCTGATTTTTAACTTCGGTAATATATCTCATTCTGTTGTGTATGTTCTGATGTGAACATTTAGAAGCAAACGTATCAGGATCATGGGCGAAGCCAGGATTTTTTTCTGGGGGGGGGTGTTTGAGGGGATTTTTTCTCCCCTCCCCCCGCAATATATATATATATATATATATATGTGTGTGTGTGTGTGTGTGCGCGCACATAATTAATCTTTATTACATTTTGACCCTTCATTCTTTCGAAAGACGTTTATTGTGCCTTAGAGTTAGAATAGGTTCTTGAAGGTAAATATATTAACTCAGAAATGTAAGTAGATTCTAGACTTTTCTTTAATGTAAACATATTAACTTAGAAATATAAGTAGATTCTAGATATTTGCTTAATGTAAACATTTTAAACCCAGAAATGTAACTAGACTCTAGATCTTGGCTTAATGTAAACATATCAAACCCAGAAATGTAAGTAGACTCTAGATCTTGGCTTAATGTAAACATATCAAACCCAGAAATGTAAGTAGACTCTAGATCTTTGTTTAATCATGGTTTAATGTAAACAACAAAGTCAATAGTGTAAAATTATTAAATAGAGTTTTTAATATAAAACTGCAACATTGCTGAATATTTTCATGAAAAATAATTTCAGTTTTGTAATGCTCACTAGCTTAGTGTACAGATTCAATATATACAACCACAAATCAAATATATTTCATATTTATATTCTTACACAAATAAATTAATCTCGTTCACATATTGACCTATATTGCACTACTGTATCAAATATGTTTAAAAAAAGGTGTAAAACATTGCACCCATTAATAAACTATTGCACACAAATATCAACATATCAAATGTAAGTAAACATAGTTTTTTTAAAAATAGAGAATTAAATGTCCATGCCGTGAATTGATTGCTATACAAGGTGAACCAAATACAACGTTGTTTAGTTTATAAATTAAACAAAGATTTGTTAAGTCTGGTGTGTAGACAAACATTACGTGGTGGTGTGTAGACAAACATTACGTGGTGGTGTGTAGTCATTACGTGGTGGTGTGTAGTCACTATGTGGTGGGTGTGTAGTCACTACGTGGTGATGTGTAGTCACTACGTGGTGGTGTGTAGTCATTACGTGGTGGAGTGTAGTTATTACGTGGTGGTGTGTAGTCACTACGTGGTGGTGTGTAGTTATTACGTGGTGGTATGTAGTCATTACGTGGGGATGTGTGTAATGTGTAGTCACTACGTGGTGGTGTGTAGTCATTACGTGGTGGAGTGTAGTCACTACGTGGTGGTGTGAAGTTATTACGTGGAGGTGTGTAGTTTTTACGTGGTGGTGTGTAGTTATTACGTAGTGGTGTGTAGTCACTACGTGGTGGTGTGTAGTCATTACGTGGTGGTGTGTAGTCATTACTTCTTCAAAGTCCATTGAAAGTTGGGATATTTTTTAAAGAACGTTGTTCTAGACACATTTGTATATCACGTGACTTTGGTCATAATATTTGGACAAAAAACTCTCGTTAAGCTATAGGTATAAAAAAAATAAATTAGGCTGTGACCATTTATAGAAATGGACATAGACTCGGCATTCTATTTGTCAAGTCTTTGCTTGCTAGGGTTTCCTTGTTCTTAGTTCTGAGGGGTTTTTTTTGTTTCTGTCTCAAGTTTCTGACTTCAACGTATTCATGAGGAGTTTAGTTCAGACACACAGACACACACAGTGTTACTCCGAAGTTTAACATTTGATCAATAAATAGATCATCATAATATTTCAAATTAAAACAAAATAAATAAAAATATCATATTTATACACTCTTGTAAATCTCCCTTCCCCCTCAACAATACTGCTTTCTGCACTTTCAGACTCAATCTCAATGCCATTCTCAGTTTCAATTTCATTCTTAGTTACATTCTCGGTTTCATTCTCAGTTTCAATTTCATTCTCAGTTACATTCTCGGTTTCATTCTCAGTTTCAATTTCATTCTCAATTGAATTCTCGGTTTCATTCTTAATTTCATTCTCAGTTTCATTCACAGTTTCTATTTCATTCTCAATTACATTCTCAATTTCAATTTCGTTCTCAAGTTCAATCTCAGTTTCATTATCAATCTCAATGTGATCTATAGAATGATCGTGATGATCCAACTATCTCCATACTTTAAGAGAATATACTCATTGAACATTTCTCCAGGTAGAGTTCATTCCCTTCAATTCAACAAGAGCCACAGAAAGTTGAACACTCTAAGTACAAGATCCCAGAAATGACTTCCATGTAAAGAAGCAAACAACACAAGAAACTGAAAGGAGCCCGTATGTATACACAACGATTCTTAAAGGAGCGAGGGGCTCAGACATGAAACAAATTTTAGGAAGAACCAAAAGTAAAATGTTTTCTTTTTTTAAAATACTTTCACACAGTTAAAATAATGGAAGCCTATAATGAATCTACAAAAGTTTCCAATGATTTAGTTTCAAACCAGAATACATCTCTTTTGTGTTTAGTCTACTTCCTCTTAAATAAATACATTCAAAGTTTCAATGTTAATGTTTCACGTAAATAGTGACAAAGGGAGACAATTGTATAATCTCATACACACACACACTTGAAACACTTCAAGAGAGAGGACTTTAAAAATAGAGATAAACCCTGACTATAACAAAATTAAAATAATATAGTACTTAAAAAACATTTCATATTTCATAAGAAAGAACAAACATTTAAACAAAAAAATGTTTTTTGAAGCAACATTTGGCCAAAAAAATTTGTAGGTCTAAATTCAACGAATAGTAATTCTCTAAAAGTTGACTACATCTTATCTTATATAATACAAACGTTACTTCAAAAAAGAAGATGATAACGTCCTACGCATCATGCATTTAGTCATGCATATTAACCAATGACTTAAATTCTGCCAAGTCACTATATTGACAATAATGGTGGACAATGCTCAAATAGAACACTGACAAGGAAGGAGAAAAAAAAAAGACAAAAAAAACCTGTCAAATTTTCGATAAAGTATGACATTTCATATAATATGGCATTGAGAGTTTACTAGAATGTATTCGTTCAGTATAAATTACAAAAAGAAAATAAGGAAGAATTCAATGGAAGAGAAACACAAATGTACAAATCAACAGTGTCTAGATTTTCCTTCTGTCCAACACAAGCCTTCAGTTTCACTTTTGATTCGAGTACTTCAACTACAAACATTGGAAAACATTTGCTCTGTACTGAATGACTCATCCCTGAACGGTGGGCTCTTCAAGAAAATAATATTCCATCAATACATCTCTCATACACTTGTGTTTGAATCTAAGATCTAACAAAGTCAACAGGTGAACTGTTTAATTGCGTGCTTTGATAATATCGGCAATAATCTTATCCTGATCTACAGTCTCTAAGATATGTGGGGCATTAATGAGAACGCCCAAGGTACCTCCCAGTGAGACCAGAATGAAGATAATCATCATGAGTCGATCTAGTACAGCTGCAAGATACTTCCAGTCGTCTAGAACCTGCAATGAACATCAACAGAACATTTGTTCACAAAAACTAAAAATAGATGTCTAACGATATTCTTGTCAGATTACAAGGGCTGGTGTCCTAATGATGTTCCTGCTGAAATAGACCTCAATACAATCATAGAACAATTCTCACACTGTCACTTACTGTGTTGTAATCCGAACAAATTCTTATAAGTGTCACTTACTGTGTTGTAATCCGAACAAATTCTTATAAGTGTCACTTACTGTGTTGTAATCCGAACAAATTCTTATAAGTGTCACTTACCATGCTGTAATCCTAACAAATTCTTATAAGTGTCACTTACTGTGTTGTAATCCGAACAAATTCTTATAAGTGTCACTTACTGTGTTGTAATCGAACAAATTCTTATAAGTGTCACTTACTGTGTTGTAATCCAAACAAATTCTTATAAGTGTCACTTACTGTGTTGTAATCCTAACAATTTCTTATAAGTGTCACTTACTGTGTTGTAATCCCAACAAATTCTTATAAGTGTCACTTACTGTGTTGTAATCCCAACAAATTCTTATAAGTGTCACTTACCGTGTTGTAATCTTCGTTGTTTTTCATCTGCCGACAAATAAATTTGATGGCGTTACTGGCACTGTAAAGTTCTCGAGTTAAATCTATAGGACTTAAATTTGGATCAGAGAAGGCCATTAATTTGGATATTTCTGAAGGTTTTGCTTGACACAAACTCTCTTCTGATTGGCTAGTTCCCGGATCTCTCAAAATGCATCGATGCCCATTAGTTGGAAGATTAGGTGGAGCAAATTCACGCATTTCGATTGTTGGACTTTCTGTTGGACATAAAAAATAGTTTCATAGCATTGAACAAATTAGAATTAATTTCTCTTTTCAGTGTTGCCATAGAGATACATAGATATATTTATTGTATATGGTTACAATTTAGATTTCTACAATAAAATAGGTCAGTGCTGTCTTACTTCTAAACAATGCCTTTCAAAAAAAAAAGAATGCTACCAGTAACCAGTCCACCCCTGTCTGATACCTCACACATGTAACTGTAGGATGGTAAATACATTTAGATCTAGTAATAACATTACCATCAGAAGAAAAATGACTCCCTGACGCTGACGATGAGAGTGTGACGCCAGGCGAATGGCTCTTTTTGAATTTCTGTCTCCAGGCATTGACTCTTTCATTGACTCTTTCATTTTCTCTGTGACAATAGAAACAACAAGATATGCAAGATCAAGACAATATTAAACAAATGAAGAGATGTATACACAAAACATAAGATACGAAATAAAGACATTAAAACGGGTAATAGTAGATGAGACAGTACACGGTCAACAATGAGACAAGAGACAACAAAATGTGCAGACAAAAGTACACAGAGAATTCAAGACTATCAAGTAGAATGTAAGGAGGGATGTATGTTCCGAATAGAAATCGAAATCGTTGGACCAATCTTGATGAAATTTTGCACAAATGTTCCTTGGGTGCTAACTGGAACCATGACGTATGTATAGTAGCCCTAAAACAAACTAAAGGTCCTAAAAACTAGTTGCCCAACTCTATGAAAGTATTAGTATTTGATGAATCAAGGCCATGTTTACCATGTTTAGATCGAAAGGATCTAGATCTAGATCTAATTGTTAAAACCACACTTTGCACAGAGAGTTTTTAATTGACACATGAAAATACAACATGTAGTCTATTGATTTCATTATTTAATAAAATTAACCTTCAAATTTGTGTTTCAAAAGCATTTTTACATAAATTTGTTCCTTATATCTGCAAATTTAGAATTCCAGACTTACATTCTTTCATTACACAAGACCAAAATGTTACACATCTCTCTATTCCTAAGTCTATAAAACTCTAATTCAACTCTAAGATGATAGAACTTCTATTCGCAAAGATAGTTTTATACTTAAACACATAAACATAATAATTATAGTCCATCCATTTAATATTTTAATCAAATTAACACTCAAATTTGTTTTCCTAAAGCATTTTTCATACATTCGTTCGCTAAAGCTGCTAAGTCGTATTGACATACATTTTAATAGTTCCATTCATGATTCCGTACATCTAACAAAAAATGTCACGCATGCGCAGAGCGAAGCCTCCAAGAACGCGCAGAAAGAACTCTATCCAAGCCAAAATTTAACTCTAGATTAGTCTAGATCTAGGCTATCTCTAACACAAGATCTAATTCAAAGATGATAGATCTACTTTATACTTTAACACTTTAACGCATGAGCATACAAAATAAAGTCTATTCATTTCATATTTTAATCAAATATATGTAGGCCTACAAGCAAATGTTTTTATTTGAAAAAATGGATTTAGGTCGATTACCTATTTTGATAGCTCCATTCATACTATTTTTACATTCACGCTTTCGCTATAAACATTATTATTTCGTTTAATTGTTTACAAAACACTTTCAGTGACTATATTGACAGTGATATGCAAATAAAGACCCGCGGGCAACATATGGCTAGTATGAAATATAAGACAAGATAATACGGTCAATAAGTTGAGAACACTTTCATTCAGTATATGTGAACCCAAACCTGAGATCTAAGCTTGTTACTATGTTATGTGAACCCAAACCTGAGATCTGAGCTTGTTGTTGCTATGTTATGTGAACCCAAACCTGAGATCTGAGCTTGTTGTTGCTATGTTATGTGAACCCAAACCTGAGATCTGAGCTTGTTGTTGCTATGTTATGTGAACCCAAACCTGAGATCTAAGTTTGTTGTTGCTATGTTATGTGAACTCAAACCTGAGATCTGAGCTTGTTGTTGCTATGTTATGTGAACCCAAACCTGAGATCTGAGCTTGTTGTTATGTCATGTGAACTCAAACCTGAGATCTGAGCTTGTTGTTGCTATGTTATGTGAACCCAAACCTGAGATCTGAGCTTGTTGTTGCTATGTTATGTGAACCCAAACCTGAGATCTGAGCTTGTTGTTGCTATGTTATGTGAACCCAAACCTGAGATCTGAGCTTGTTGTTGCTATGTTATGTGAACCCAAACCTGAGATCTGAGCTTGTTGTTGCTATGTTATGTGAACCCAAACCTGAGATCTGAGCTTGTTGTTGCTATGTTATGTGAACTCAAACCTGAGATCTAAGTTTGTTGTTGCAATGTTATGTGAACCCAAACCTGAGATCTGAGCTTGTTGTTGCTATGTTATGTGAACCCAAACCTGAGATCTGAGCTTGTTGTTGCTATGTTATGTGAACCCAAACCTGAGATCTGAGCTTGTTGTTGCTATGTTATGTGAACCCAAACCTGAGATCTGAGCTTGTTGTTGTCATGTTATGTGAACCCAAACCTGAGATCTGAGCTTGTTGTTGCTATGTTATGTGAACCCAAACCTGAGATCTGAGCTTGTTGTTGCTATGTTATGTGAACTCAAACCTGAGATCTGAGCTTGTTGTTGCTGTAGTCTTTGGTTTTTGTCTTCTCTGTTGATTCTCAGGAACTGGCTGACGAACAAATAAATTTGCCCTCGGGACCTTGGAAAACATAAATAATTGTCAACATTAAGTAGAAACATAAACATTTGTTTAGTTCAGGAAATTTTTTATTGTAGTCAATGTGGGATGTGTGGCTGAGATGCTAAGTACGCTTGAACTTGAATTGGCTTCCTACTAAAGGGGGCTTGACTACATATCAAGGGGGTTTGACTACATATCAAGGGGGCTTGACTACATATCAAGGGGGCTTGACTACTTATCAAGGGGGCTTGACTACATCTCAAGGGGGCTTGACTACATATCAAGGGGGTTTGACTACATATCAAGGGGGCTTGACTACATCTCAAGGGGGCTTGAGGGACACGAGGTTCGACACGGAAAAACCTTCTCCCAGATACCCCCTCCCCCTACTGGTTCACAAATGAGATTGCACCATGGCGCTCTAAGCGTGCCATAAGCCTGAAAGTTGCAGTATACAATAGCAATGTTCAGAAAAATAAAAATAAAAGATAACTGTATGTACAACATCAATACGTAACTTAAGTAAGTAAAATAAAGAGTACAGAATATCCTGAATGGTTACGTCATAGAGAAAGTACTTCAATAGTATTATTTGTCATATTCATGAATACATTGACACTGCAAGACATATGAAGCCAGGCCTATATACAGCATTCTATTTCTCTTGTTTCTAGATAGTTCTTCCCACTGCTTACTTCTGCTTAGTTTGATGTTCATCTTGAGATGAAATACACGAGAACATTTCAAAACATGTAAGAGCTATCACTCCAGTTCTCACCTGAGGAGTATTTGGATAAGACGGTGGAGGTGAACAGTTCTTCTTTTGCCATTTTTTGTCATGTTCTGGTCGCTCCATAAACAAATATTTCGGCAGTCTGGACATAGCAAATACAAGTCTGTTGAGTTTAGCATTCACTCAGAAAGTCAACATATTTTAAGTCAAATACAAGTCTGTTGAGTTTAGCATTCACTCAGAAAGTCAACATATTTTAAGTCAAATACAAGTCTGTTGAGTTTAGCATTCACTCAGAAAGTCAACATATTTTAAGTCAAATACAAGTCTGTTGAGTTTAGCATTCACTCAGAAAGTCAACATATTTTAAGTCAAATACAAGTCTGTTGAGTTTAGCATTCACTCAGAAAGTCAACAAATTTTAAGTCAAATACAAGTCTGTTGAGTTTAGCATTCACTCAGAAAGTCAACATATTTTAAGTCAAATACAAGTCTGTTGAGTTTAGCATTCACTCAGAAAGTCAACAAATTTTAAGTCAAATACAAGTCTGTTGAGTTTAGCCTTCACTCAGAAAGTCAACATATTTTAAGTCAAATACAAGTCTGTTGAGTTTAGCATTCACTCAGAAAGTCAACAAATTTTAAGTCAAATACAAGTCTGTTGAGTTTAGCATTCACTCAGAAAGTCAACATATTTTAAGTCAAATACAAGTCTGTTGAGTTTAGCATTCACTCAGAAAGTCAACAAATTTTAAGTCAAATACAAGTCTGTTGAGTTTAGCCTTCACTCAGAAAGTCAACATATTTTAAGTCAAATACAAGTCTGTTGAGTTTAGCATTCACTCAGAAAGTCAACAAATTTTAAGTCAAATACAAGTCTGTTGAGTTTAGCATTCACTCAGAAAGTCAACATAGTGTAAGTCAAATACAATGTAATATGTGTGATTCACAAACTTATATTGTGCACGTGATACGCGTAGGCATAATTTTGTTGATGTTAGTGTGGCTATAATTGCTTTCACTTGCCTATATATCAATCTCGAAAGTTTGTTTTAATTCTAAGATTGAACGTGACCCACCCTCTCTCTCTGTAGGCTGTCCTATTCAAACATTTTTCTCCTTTCTTATTATTTGAAGTGGTTGAGTAAAAGTAAAACTCCCCTTTCAGATCTGGCGATCTATGGGGCAGATGATGTAAAGGTCATCTGTTTCTGTGGCCCACGGTTAACGAGGGTGTTGTGCGGCCAGCATAACGACTAACCGCCTTTACTTTTCCCCAACTAATGTCAGGTACCCATTAGAGCTGGGTGGACTCAGAGGCGCCCAAACATCCCGAAATTAAAATCCCAGCATTCGAACCCGGGACCTCGGTTCGGAAGCCAAGCGCTTTACCGCTCAGCCACCGCGCCTCCGAAGTTACTGAGTGCTAACTAACAAACTTATTAAGAGTTAACAGTTTTGGAATAAAAAATAATAATGTGGAATATTGTACTATGATATTCATAACAAATAAAAAGTCATTTACTAATTCCCTAACACGAGAACATCGCATAAATAACTTTCTAATACAAATAACTGCACAAGAATGTGAATTTAAACGTTAGGTCAGCAATGTTGTCATTAATAGTTATGAAAAATGTCCAGTTTAATTATTGTAATCACATAGAAATAAACGTGAACAACGTTAGTACAGACAAAACCCTGTAGGAAAACATTTCCTCTGGTGTCATCAGATCCCTTCTCACGGTCAACAGCTGTTCTTACAGAGATAACACGACAGAGAGCTGGGCGGAGAGTGACAGAGCTAAATCTAGACTCTTGTTTCAAATGACTAGCCTGATCTAAAAATTTTTTTGGTAAAACGCAAATTCCGAAAATATTTTTTCACTCGCATTCTAGATTGCATATCGCCTTTCTGTCTCTAACTGAATAAGAACAAAAACAATATTTGTCTAACTCTAAACAAAATAAAAAATAAAAAAAGATTCTTACTTGTATAAAAATATCCAACAAATCCATTTGGGCATAATGGCGGTCCTTGGACTCCTGTGACTAGCGAAGATTATGATCACTGTCATAATAATTTCCAGAACATTCATGATGAATGTAAAAATAAAATATTTGGCAATCAAAGGAATAGTCATTGAGGGAGGTAAGATCTGAGGACGTCAAAATACAAAGTAGAAAGTTGGTGAAATGTTTCTCTATTGCATGTGTAATCTGATGTAACATTGCTAAACTAGGAGTGTCAATTCATGTCATTACAAATAGATATCCTTTAATGATACGTTGCTAGCGAATTGTTTAGATGCTTCATTTCATTGGCTTTATTTTAATGTTGAAGATTTTAAATCTAAATAATAGAACATTACAATCGAGATTAGAAGATAATGAAACACTAGCTTTTAATTACAAGTCAGGGTTCACTAAGTTCTTTGAATATCAATCATTGAAGTGTAAGGTCAAATAGAACATTGAAGTGTAAGGTCAAATAGAACATTGAAGTGTAAGGTCAAATAGAACATTGAAGTGTAAGGTCAAATAGAACACTTGAAGTGTAAGGTCAAATAGAACATTGAAGTGTAAGGTCAAATAGAAAATTGAAGTGTAAGGTCAAATAAAACATTGAAGTGTAAGGTCAAATAGAACATTAAAGTGTAAGGTCAAATAGAACATTGAAGTGTAAGGTCAAACAGAACACTTGAAGTGTAAGGTCAAATAGAACATTGAAGTGTAAGGTCAAATAGAACATTGAAGTGTAAGGTCAAATAGAACACTTGAAGTGTAAGGTTAAATAGAACATTGAAGTGTAAGGTCAGATAGAACATTGAAGTGTAAGGTCAAATAGAACATTGAAGTGTAAGGTCAAATAAAACATTGAAGTGTAAGGTCAAATAGAACATTGAAGTGTAAGGTCAAATAGAACACTTGAAGTGTAAGGTCAAATAGAACATTGAAGTGTAAGGTCAGATAGAACATTGAAGTGTAAGGTCAAATAGAACATTGAAGTGTAAGGTCAGATAGAACATTGAAGTGTAAGGTCAAATAGAACATTGAAGTGTAAGGTCAAATAAAACATTGAAGTGTAAGGTCAAATAGAACATTGAAGTGTAAGGTCAAATAGAACACTTGAAGTGTAAGGTCAAATAGAACACTTGAAGTGTAAGGTCAAATAGAACATTGAAGTTTAAGGTCAAATAGAACATCGAAGTGTAAGGTCAAATAGAACATTGAAGTGTAAGGTCAAATAGAACATTGAAGTGTAAGGTCAAACAGAACATTGAAGTGTAAGGTCAAATAGAAAATTGAAGTGTAAGGTCAAATAAAACATTGAAGTGTAAGGTCAAATAGAACATTAAAGTGTAAGGTCAAATAGAACATTGAAGTGTAAGGTCAAATAGAACATTGAAGTGTAAGGTCAAATAGAACATTGAAGTGTAAGGTCAAACAGAACACTTGAAGTGTAAGGTCAAACAGAACACTTGAAGTGTAAGGTCAAATAGAACATTGAAGTGTAAGGTCAAACAGAACACTTGAAGTGTAAGGTCAAACAGAACACTTGAAGTTTAAGGTCAAACAGCACACTTGAAGTGTAAGGTCAAAAAGAACACTTGAAGTGTAAGGTCAAACAGAACACTTGAAGTGTAAGGTCAAATAGAACATTGAAGTGTAAGGTCAAACAGAACACTTGAAGTGTAAGGTCAAATAGAACACTTGAAGTGTAAGATCAAATAAAACACTTGAAGTGTAAGGTCAAACAGAACACTTGAAGTTTAAGGTAAAATAGAACACTTGAAGTGTAAGGTCAAATAGAACACTTGAAGTGTAAGGTCAAATAGAACATTGAAGTGTAAGGTCAAATAGAACATTGAAGTGTAAGGTCAAATAGAACACTTGAAGTGTAAGATCAAATAAAACACTTGAAGTGTAAGGTCAAATAGAACATTGAAGTGTAAGGTCAAATAGAACACTTGAAGTGTAAGGTCAAATAGAACACTTGAAATTCTCGAGTTGTATTTCAAATAGTAAAACACATTTGTAGACGTTTCTTTATTTTGTATCTAGATTCTAGATTTCTTGAAGAACAAACAAGTGCGTAGAAATGATAAATAATTAATGATATAAAAAAAAACTGTTTATGGGAAGAGAACTAACTGTTTATGGGTAAGACAAACACAAACTTGACTGGTACAATATCATCGTAAGGCACGTAATAACTGGCTTTATGTTTTCTGTAACTATCGCAACAGCTTACCTTTTGTAACAGCAACAAGAATACCACAAGGGAGACAAGAACTGAGATGACTAGAGTTATCTTCTCCGAGCCGTGAGCGGGAAGTACAAAGACACAGAGACAGACCAGAGCATGAAGGAAGCACGGGATGATCAAATTGACTGTGTAGAATAAAGTCTTTCTTCGAATCACCAATTTAAAAACAATGATGGATTTAGGCTGAAATACAAATAAACAGTTCACAATGATATTGATGCACATCCGATATATAGCATTACTAGACTTACAATGGATTTCAGTGGTATATATTGTACCTTCAGCAAAAAGATCAATGGATGGAGGAACTTGCACACCTTGCCAGAAATACTTGTTTAAGTGAAGGAAGAACAGAATATTCCTCTTCACAAATTAAATTAATTGTAATTTACAAGTTGAAATTATGAGAAGATTAAGGTCACACTCTACACACACAACATAACTTCAATAGATAGACTCACAAAAGCAGACTTTAAAAAAAATCAATTTTAAAAAACAAAGGTTATCTAAGGTGAAGGACTCCGCACTTGCAACTATATATCTCAGTTATGGAGAAGCTATTTCCCTTTTTTGAGATCAAACACAATATTAATCACCAATTATTAATTCATTCGTTAATTTATGTTATAGATTCAAGCTTTGTTAACTGTTTAAAGTTTCAACCTGATCCGAGAGAATGGTTGTGGGAGAACTTACCTGTTCAGAGTGAGTTGAAACTTTGTAAAATGAAATTCTTTTTTTAATTTAATTTTCAATGACAATTTTTTTTCTCTTTCTATAGGGCGCCTTTTGCTGACAGAGGTAGAAGGTGTCTTTTTTAGGAGAAAAAATCGGTTGTATTTGTTATGTAGTTAAGGCCTATAAATTCATATTTGAATATTTATCAAGTAAAAAAACATTCAATAAGTTCTTTTGAAATTACGCTTTTGAAGTATCCACCAAAGCAATACTACCCGTTTTACAAGCATTAAAACGGTCGAATTTCCCCAGGCCGTTGAACCATCGTTCAAATCTTCTGCTGACCCTAACAGACCCACTACAAGAGATCTCAATTCACGTGAAGACAATCTTACTATGAATATGCTTTACGCTACATGTATTTTGATTGTCCCTCACACTTCAGTATCGGACGTGCCTCTACCTTATCTTATTTCACTTCATTTGACCTTTTTTCCATAGTATGGATAGTGACCTGGAGAGGTCAGGAGAATGCAATAAAACGATTGGTGTCAGGGCTCCGCCCTGAGCCCCTTTGGAAGCTTAAAGCGCTTCTTCAAACCACCCTAGCTTTCGAAGTGGAGGAGTACCACGTAATTTTCTCTGTCGAAGTATAATAAACATTGTTCGGAATTCACATATATATGTGTGTGTGTTTGTACGACTAGGTTGTACTTTGGGCTAGGGTTGGAAAAAAAATTGCCCTCCTCCCAATAAAACGTTCTAGGTTCTCTAGTGTGTATAACTGACTGTCTAATAGAAATATTTACCTACTCTGCATACTAATTTCAACTGAGTAAAACATAAATTACCCGTATTTTAGACTTACTTCTCAAACTATATATAGAGTCCCCTATATTGTTGACTAACTTCCCCTGTAACAGAGTCTCTATAGTAGACTTACCTCCCCTGTAATAGAGTCCCCTATTATAGACTTACCTCCCCTGTAATAGAGTCCCCTATTGTAGACTTACCTCCCCTGTAATAGAGTCACCTAATGTAGACTTACCTATTCTGTAATAGAAGCCCCAATATTGTAGACTTACCTCCCCTGTAATAGAACCTCCCATATTGTAGACTTACCTCCCCTGTAATAGAAGCCCCAATATTGTAGACTTACCTCCCCTGTAATAGAGTCCCCTATTGTAGACTTACCTCCCCTGTAATAGAAGCCCCCATATTCTAGACTTACCTCCCCTGTAATAGAAGCCTCCATATTGTAGACTTACCTCCCCTGTAATAGAGTCCCCTATTGTAGACTTGTGACCCGGAACATCTATGATATCCCAAGCTCCGTTCTTCATATAATCTGAGAGATCCATTCTGTCATTGCCTCTTGAGAAACTATAGTTTAAAGTCTTGCCTTCAAAAGTCCAGGAGCCAAACTTCATTTCACATTCCTAACAAAACGGAAGTATAGAGTTTGAACTATGGAACATTTGATAGGTTATAACGACCTAGGAATTCAAATTGAAATTAAATATATTTCTGTTAAGGTGCTCAATACTTTTATTTGATACTTAGACATTTAGACTCCGTCTTGGATTTGGGTTGATTAAAGTATATGTACTACACAAGTTTGGATTGATTAAAGTCTATGTATTACACAAGTTTGAATTGATTAAAGTCTATGTATTAGACAAGTTTGGATTGATTAAAGTCTATGTACTACACAAGTTTTAACCATGAAACAAAACTATGACACTCACAGAGAAAAGCTTCATTTTTCAAGATGAATTTTATATTATCTTTTTAAGATTTAATTTAGCTTAACCACAGACAGGTCCAATACTGAGGTTCACATAAGAAATGTTTGTAAATCTCACAGCACAGAATGTCTGTCTTATGAAGGTTTGTATAATTATAGCACATTATAATTATAGCTCATTACATTGTATAATTATAGCTCATTACAGTTTGTATATCTCACAGCCTATAATGTCTGTCTCATTACAGTTTGTATATCTCACAGCCTATAATGTCTGTCTCATTACAGTTTGTATATCTCACAGCCTATAATGTCTGTCTCATTACAGTTTGTATATCTCACAGCTTATAATGTCTGTCTCATTACAGTTTGTATATCTCACAGCCTATAATGTCTGTCTCATTACAGTTTGTATAATAATAGCACATAATGTCTGTCTCATTACAGTTTGTATAATAATAGCACAGAATGTCTGTCTCATTACAGTTTGTATATCTGACAGATTGTTTATAAGGAAGACAAGAAGATGCGCTACATATTTAAAGAACTATTTCGAGTAACATCTATAAGACATGAGGTGAACAATTCTTAATTGTATTTCTATCTAGTAGACATGGACGTGTAAAAACAACTCACTTGTTGATCGAAAGGAAAATATTCCACATCAATTGAGCACGAGCTGGTGTAGATTGCTGGAGGGATGAACTGGACACTTCCACTATTGTCAATCACACAGTTTGGTGTGTAGGAAGGTTCAAACTTTCCATCAGCACTGGGAAGAAGCAGTGAGTGCTCAAGTTGTCTTTTAATACAATGGAAACAATGCATGTGTCCCCTCTAACTTTATTCTTCAACCAGTTCCATTGTATTCTATCCGTTCATGATTCAGTCACTAATGTACCAATATTCTCACTTTCATTCATAAACATACTTTATAAGTTCCGTCATTCAGTCTAAAAAAAAAGTCTCTCAGTCTGTCCACAAATAAAAAAAAACAATCACACTGGTCAGTCAAACAATCACACTGGTCAGTCAAACAATCACACTGGTCAGTCAAACAATCACACTGGTCAGTCAAACAATCACACTGGTCAGTCAAACAATCACACTGGTCAGTCAAACAATCACAATCACACTGGTCAGTCAAACAATCACACTGGTAACACTAGTTAGTCAAACAATCACACTAGTCAGTCAAACAATCACACTGGTCAGTCAAACAATCACACTGCTCAGTCAAACAATCACACTGGTCTGTCAAACAATCACACTGGTCAGTCAAACAATCACACTGGTCAGTCAAACAATCACACTGGGTTTCACTTGAACTATTTCCTAACTTTGTTTTATTGTACTGCCAAGGAACTGAAGAAAGAGAATCATCTGATGATACAAAAGAGAGAGAGAGCGCAAAATAATGAGAGGAGATAGGGAGATGTTCAAATCATGGGCGTAGCCGGGGGTGGGAGGGTTCGGGGTTCAACCCAGCCCGAAATAACACTAAATTCCATGATTGCAACCAAAGGTGTTTTTTGTTCAAGTTATCTCTCCTCCTTCTGCTTTCAATAAAAAAAAAAGTCGTAATGGTGTTTTAGTTCTACTCTATTGTTTATATACAGCCAACCTAGCAAAGGAGTTTGTTTTTAGCAAGAACTGTCACATAAACAACTAAAGCTGTACTACGATGACCAAATTGAATTTGCGTATCCAATGGAAGGTTTGAAGTTGAAACCCACTACAATAAAAGTAGCGTAGCCAAGAAAGGTTTTGAATTAAAATTCCCATCCAAAATATAAACAAAAATCCCCCCCCCCCCAAAATAAAAAAATACAAGTGTGATTTGGTTTGGCTTTTTCTAGGGTTTAAGGTGACCCCCCCCCCCCCCCCCCATTTCGTCTGGCTTAGCAAAGGTTGGTTTTAAGCTTTTGATCGGAAGTAAGGTGACCGAATTTCATGGGCGTATATAATGTTTTTTTTTTAACCCATCTGAGTTTAAAAAAATATAGTCATCAAATCTCATTAGCAATCCCCCTCCAATAAAAAAACAGAACATTTTATTAACGTAGTCAAAAGAATGGGGTGTTGATGTTAAACCCCGCCTCCTAAAAAAAAACAACTAAAGCAGAACCAAAACTGTCACCATAATTTTAGCCAGGGGGGAGGGTTAAGGTTCACTCCCTCACACCAAAATAAACTAAAGCAAAACAACAAATTACCAAATGTCATGGTCATAAGGGGGGGGGGGGGTGATGTTCAACCTCTTCCCAACAAAAGTGGCTAGACTACATTAATCTATTAAGTCACTAAACATTGATAGAATAGAGCAGAGAACATAGAATAGAACAGAGAACATAGAATAGAACAGAGAACATAGAATAGAACAGAAAACATAGAATAGAATAGAGAACCTAGAATGGAACAGAGAACATAGAATAGAACAGAGAACATAAAATAGAACAGAGAACATAGAATAGAGCAGAGAACATAGAATGGAGCAGAGAACATAGAATGGAGCAGAGAACATAGAATAGAGCAGAGAACATAGAATGGAGCAGAGAACATAGAATGGAGAAAATAGGAGAAAGAGAGAGAGAGAGAGAGAGAGAGAGTAAGAGAGAAAGGAAATGAGACCTGTATTCTATAAGGTGTAACAAAGAGTAAGGCTAAAATCAGATCATGATTTACTTACTTATTAAACAGAACCACGTCAGGAACCCAAACAAATTTATTATCTACTTTGATTTTGGAGATATTTCCATATTTTGATGGATCCCATGCGAGCTGGTAGTCGATCCAATCCTAAACAAACAAAAAATATTTACAAAATACTTTTTACAAAATTGTGCTTATATGTGAGTGAGATTGCATTTAGTTATTTCAAATCAATCCTGGAATAGACTCCAAATGTAACCAAGTCGTGTTCGCCTGCTGTGCTTGTTTGCCCGGATGCGACTGTGTGAGATCTTTGTCTAGTATTACATTATAACATATTTATAGCATAACAGTGGGCTATGGTCCAATCACTTTTGTTGACCACTGGGGGAGGGTGTTATCTGGAAGAAGGTTTCGTTCTGACTTTTCAAAATCAATTAAACAAGAAAAAAATAATGGAACATTAATACCTCGATAGGACGATAGTCCTTTCGAAACCGATGTTGGATCTCAATGTTGACCTACCTTTCTAGCCAAAATGTTCCATGTAGACCTAGTTCTCTAGCCAAAATGTTCCGTTTTTAAAGATTTAACATTCATTTGTATTAAGAGAAAAATGTCTTTCCAAAAAAAAAAGTTGTTTTTTTTTCAAGTTTTATTATGTGTTTATTTGAATGTTAATTTAGATGTGTTGAATAGATAGATTTGATGATTAGATAGATGAGTTGATTTAGATAGATGTACTGATTAGATAGATTTCATGATTAGATAGATGTGTTGATATAGTAGATGTATTGATGTCACGTACGCTTTGTCTATATTTAGCTCAATGCTTGTCGGCAAGATTTCAGCTGGCTCGGGGAAAACCAAGCATGCAGCAACCTTCTGTTTTGGAATAAATGTGATTGGTTAGAAATATTAATTATTGTACGATAATCTGTATTTTATTGGTCAGTTGTTTAACCAAGCGACAAAGAGATATTAGTCACATGGTAAACGCCCAAAGGTCTGAAAGATTCTAGATATTACCGTCAGTCTCATGTTGGAACTCAAAGAAAGATGACATGATCATATTACTGTGTAGATCAGTGATGCCTAGTTATGGGAACTAAACTAAATTTTTTTAGTTAAACTAAAACTAAGTTTGAACTAAAAAAAAGTAATTAAACTTTTAGTTAATCACAAATTGAAAAAATAAGTTAAACTAAACTAAGAAACTTTAGTTAAACTTTTACTAACTAATTTGACCTTTTTTAAGGACGAAAAAGCCAAACATGAAAAATATAAAGTATAAAGCACAACCAATCTCTTTAGCAAAATGTAATATTTATCTGTGCACATGAAAAAAGATTTAAATGTCTTTATATTGTTACGACCCTATTGGCGGCGCAAAAGGGTTAACTATAGGCTCAGCTGACACACACGTCAATCACTCAGGTCAGCGGGGCCTTGGACAAGGGACAGTACTACGATTACACGATTACACGCAAACATGACCAATGTTATGGTCATGTGATCGAAAGCCTGCGTGTACGAGTGACAGTGTGTTGGAAAGCAGGAGTTCAAGACCGGAGAGCGTCGAGACCGGGACTGTTAGTCGGCCATGAAGTCGGTCCTGGTTGAGTCCTTAGGTGTTGATGTACAAGTCCAGAAAGAGAGACAGTAGAGTTTTGTACGGTGATGTACAGAGTGACATTTTAGTTGTTGATGTGTTTGATGCCAATTTCTAGTATTGGCTGTTATCTACTTATTCACTCATTATTAAAGTACCCGATATTGTGGAGCTCTTGTTGTCAAGTTCTTGATGTGTTGATGTGTTGTGTTGAGTTTTAGCAGTGTTTACAGTAGACCTGATTAGGAAGAGAGATCGTAACAATATCTATGGGATAGATGTAGATCTTAATAGAATCACTAGAATGATACTATTATAGAAAGAAATTAGAAGTAATTGTCCAAGTTCTAATATAAGTTACCTTCAGAAGTAATGATAAAACTGCATGTTGACTCTCTAACTCTAGATTCTAGAATATTCTGGATCTAATATCTTCTACAAACGAAATGATCAGAAATATAATCTGGATCTAGAATTAGATATAGCTACTAGACCTAGATCAAATAATTAATATTTTAATCTAAAAATAATCTAAGAAATACTAGTTATGCCTACTACTAGTCTAGATCTAAAATCTAGATAGAGTCTAGTCTAGTAGATATCTTAGTAACTCTAGATCTAGAGATTTTAGATTATTATAATTATGATTATAACTAGATATGGGTATTTAGATCTATAGATATACTCTAGTAGATAAGACTAGATCTAATAGATCTAGATAGTAGATATATAAGTATAATTATATTAGAAGTAGATGTAGATGTAGTCTAGATTTAGTTAATTTAGTATTAGATCTACTGATCTAGTATAGTGACGACTATTATTAGTATTATAGTCATTATAGATCTATCATCTATGCATCTTAGGTCTTAGTATAATAAGTAATCTAGATCGTCTAGATCTAATCTAGACTCTAATTCTAGAATAGTAGAATCTCTAAACTAATAGATCTTATCTTATATAATACAGACGTTACTTCAAAAAAGAAGTATATTATTCATTGACTTATAATTTTAGATTTACATCTAGATCTAAGACTAAGACTACTAAGAGTTAAAATAAAACTAAGAGACTAAAATAATTAAATATAGACTATTATGTCATGACTAAAGATCTAATAGTAGTAATAGACTAATACTAATGTCTAATAGACTAGACGTCACTAGACTCTAACTCTAGATCTATCATTATCTAGTAAAAAGTTTTAAAATAAAAAGAGTCGACATTTCTTTTAGATCTGTAGTAAAGCAAAATTCTTTGCCTGCAGCTATACAGGAACACACTGGTGTTTAATAAAAAGCAGCAAAATGTAGATCTATAGAAGCAAGGAATTATTAGGATTTATCAAGCAGCGAAACTTGCTAGAAATATAATGAACACGTTTATTTTTCTCGCCTTTCAAATACCTTGAATTGGCGGGAATAGCGACCATTATAGGGTAAAGGTCAAAAGGCTTTCTAGTGACCTGTGCACCCTCTAGTTTATTCTTCTCTCTATTATTAATCATATATATTCCCCAAATTACATAGATCTAAAATATTTATTGGTATGAATGTTAAAAAAGTTTGTAAAATTTGTAATTAAACTTTTTAGTTTGTAACTAAAAAAAAATAATTAAACTAGAATTTTAACTAAACTTTTTTTTTTAATTAAACTTTGGCCTTAACTATTTTTTTTTAGTTAAACTAAAAGTTAGCAACTTTTTAGTTAACTTTTGCCCATCACTAGTGATGCCCAACCTAATTCGACTTGCGGGCCATTTTAATTTCCAACACTCATATCACGGGCCACATGAACGAAAAGGTACAAAAAAAGAATTGACATTGACCTGAAATTATTTTATTACAAATCCGTGGATCTAATACACTAATTAATGAGATATTTAAAGTTGTCAGAAAATGGCTTCATTTCTCTACTTCAAATATGAACAGCATTGTAGCCAGCTTTACAACCGACTCATTTCCTTGTCGCTATTTGGTAAATATTCCCATCAACCCCCACCATCTAGGCTTTAAAAAATGTAACAATCTTTTATTCGCGACTCAAACCAAGAAGTCGTCAGATTCGTTTGATAAAGCCGTTTATATGTTGTTCTTTTAAAACATCCTTACATTCTTTACAAATAAAATGTGTTGGCTTAATATCCACACAACAACAAAAGTAAAATGAGTACACTCTTCCTGTTAGATTCAGAGTCCATTACATAAACGCACAAATTTTAAAGGTCATTGACCAATCCATCAGAGAAAATGTGAGGGCCTTAACGTAGTTTTTCTTTGGAGGGGAGGGGGTTTCTACGCTTTGTGCCGACTTCTCAGCGGGCCGGATTGAATCACGTGGCGGGCTGGAGATGGCCCGCGGGCCGTATTTTGGGCATCACTGGTGTAGATCATTTAAACTAGTAGAAATATATTTTATGTTTTATTCAATCACAGTATATCATTGTAATTATTGTGAATAGCTTTTCCAAGTTTTGAATTAAAGTATTTGTATTTGACGAGGAGAAGTTTCTTTATTGAATATAATAATAATATACTTAGATCGTCTTATCGACTAGCAACTTCTAGATGATCATCTTATAAAAAAGCAACTTCTAAATGATCATCTTATCAACTGACGATTTCTAGATCCTCGACAATCACGATCATTGATTGTGCTGTTTAGATCAAGATAATCTTCAACGTGACATCTAGCATCATTGATGATCGTGACAATTGATAAGATAGATGTGTTGATTTAGTAGATGTACTGATTAGATAGATGTGTTGATTTAGTAGATGTACTGATTAGATAGATGTGTTATTTTGATAGATGTGTTGATTTAGTAGATGTACTGATTAGATAGATATGTTATTTTGATAGGTGATTAATTAGATAGATGTACTGATTAGATAGATGTGTTGATTTAGATAGATGTACTGATTAGATAGATGTGTTATTTTGATAGATATGCGATATTTGTCGCTACTGAGGTTTGATCTTCATCAACTTCACCCATCCCTTAGTCTGTTAAACTGTTGGGGCACCACACATGATCTGTCAACCGTCTTTGTCTATGCATATCTTTCTTTCTTTTGTTTTCTCAAAATTCGTACTCGTAGCATGCTCTAGGCGCTAAGGTCCAAATCTCTTTTGTGGACCGTGGGTAGAGGGGTCTCTCGGAGAAGGTTCTCTGTGCTGCCTTTAGGCGCTAAGGTCCAAATCTCTTTTGTGGACCGTGTGTAGAGGGGTCTCTCGGAGAAGGTTCTCTGTGCTGCCTTTAGGCGCTAAGGTCCAAATCTCTTTTGTGGACCGTGGGTAGAGGGGTCTCTCGGAGAAGGTTCTCTGTGCTGCCTTTAGGCGCTAAGGTCCAAATCTCTTTTGTGGACCGTGTGTAGAGGGGTCTCTCGGAGAAGGTTCTCTGTGCTGCCTTTAGGCGCTAAGGTCCAAATCTCTTTTGTGGACCGTGGGTAGAGGGGTCTCTCGGAGAAGGTTCTCTGTGCTGCCTTTAGGCGCTCAGTAAACACAACTCTGCTCGAGGTGGATTTCAAACCGCGTCCCCCTTTGATAGATAGCCAAACCACGTCTGCTTTTTCTTTTCCTGATATTGTTCCGTGAAGGAAGGTCTTCTCAAGCCCTGAAAATCTTGTGATATGGCCATAAAGTTTTAGCTTGCGTTTTTTTTTGACAGAAGTCAGCTGATCATCTTGGGACCCTATTGTCATAGTGATCCTGCTTCGAATCTCCTCATTAGTGATGCAGACTTTGTTGGTTAATACATAGGATTCTTCTAAAGCATCTCGACTTCATTGCTAGGATCCTTCTAAAGCATCTCAATTCCATTGCTAGGATCCTCCTCTCTAGTTCTGCAGTCAGCATTCAAGTTTCGCAAGCATACAAGAATGTGGCCACGACCACATCAGGAGCGCATCAGTCTGATTTTAGTGTCTTTGTCTTTCAATATTGTTTTGAGCTTTGCAAGTTCTGCTGTGAAGTTCTGGCCAGTAGTGAATTAAGTTTTAGACAGCAACATTTAGAAAAGTGTGAAGTTATAAATAATTGATCCATGTACAATGTTCTAAAGACGAAAGTGAGATTGAAACAAATAATTCCGACGACATTTTGTTTCTTCAAAAATCGATTGTCATTTGAATATGAATGACTCCTCAAGCAAAACGTTGAACTCAAGTTGTCAACTAGATATGAACAGAACTGTTCTGCAACCGTGCATTGGATTAAGTTCAAGCTAACATTTTATTTTTAGATACGCATTTTAATAAGGATTTTCGAAAATATTGTTGAAACCACAGACCTATATAGATCTATAGGTCTGTGGTTGAAACTTATTTTAAAATTTTGTTTAAAATGTACTAAAATTTTATTCCGGCATGCAGCAAAGAAGTAAAACAAACTATTTGTAATCAAACAGAAAGAAATGGAACTCACCATTTGTAACCAGACAGAAAGAAATGGAACTCACCATTTGTAACCAGACAGAAAGAAATGGAACTAACCATTTGTAACCAGACAGAAAGAAACGGAACTGACCATTTGTAACCAGGCAGAAAGAAACGGAACTAACCATTTGTAACCAGACAGAAAGAAATGGAACTAACCATTTGTAACCAGACAGAAAGAAATTGAACTCACCATTTGTAACCAGACAGAAAGAAACGGAACTAACCATTTGTAACCAGACAGAAAGAAACGGAACTCACAATTTGTAACCAGACAGAAAGAAACGGAACTAACCATTTGTAACCAGACAGAAAGAAAAAGAACTCACCATTTGTAACCAGACAGAAAGAAATGGAACTCACCATTTGTAACCAGACAGAAAGAAACGGAACTCACAATTTGTAACCAGACAGAAAGAAACGGAACTAACCATTTGTAACCAGACAGAAAGAAATTGAACTCACCATTTGTAATCAAACAGAAAGAAATGGAACTCACCATTTGTAACCAGACAGAAAGAAACGGAACTAACCATTTGTAACCAGACAGAAAGAAATTGAACTCACCATTTGTAATCAAACAGAAAGAAATGGAACTCACCATTTGTAACCAGACAGAAAGAAACGGAACTCACAATTTGTAACCAGACAGAAAGAAACGGAACTAACCATTTGTAACCAGACAGAAAGAAATGGAACTCACCATTTGTAACCAGACAGAAAGAAATAGAACTCACCATTTGTAATCAAACAGAAAGAAATGGAACTCACCATTTGTAACCAGACAGAAAGAAATAGAACTCACCATTTGTAACCAGACAGAAAGAAATAGAACTTACCATTTGTAACCAGACAGAAAGAAATAGAACTCACCATTTGTAACCAGACAGAAAGAAATGGAACTAACCATTTGTAACCAGACAGAAAGAAATGGAACTAACCATTTGTAACCAGACAGAAATAAATGGAACTAACCATTTGTAACCAGACAGAAAGAAATGGAACTCACCATTTGTAACCAGACAGAAAGAAATAGAACTCACTATTTGTAACCAGACAGAAAGAAATGGAACTAACCATTTGTAACCAGACAGAAAGAAATGGAACTCACCATTTGTAACTAGACAGAAAGAAATAGAACTCACCATTTGTAACCAGACAGAAAGAAATGGAACTAACCATTTGTAACCAGACAGAAAGAAATTGAACTAACCATTTGTAACCAGACAGAAAGAAATGGAACTAACCATTTGTAACTAGACAGAAAGAAATGGAACTCACCATTTGTAACCAGACAGAAAGAAACGGAACTAACCATTTGTAACTAGACAGAAAGAAATGGAACTCACCATTTGTAACCAGACAGAAAGAAATAGAACTCACCATTTGTAACTAGACAGAAAGAAATGGAACTCACCATTTGTAACCAGACAGAAAGAAATGGAACTCACCATTTGTAATCAAACAGAAAGAAATGGAACTCACCATTTGTAACCAGACAGAAAGAAACGGAACTAACCATTTGTAACCAGACAGAAAGAAATAGAACTCACCATTTGTAACCAGACAGAAAGAAATAGAACTCACCATTTGTAACCAGACATTGGTAATGATGACTTGATTCTTCTCATCTACGTTGATGATAGCACTGAGGACCAAACTAAAATTGATCTCTAGGCTACTGCTGGTGTTGACAACTGGTCGGATCAAACTGTTGTAACTGTTTTTATGAAATAGATCTTCGTGCAGTTTTTGTTCATTTATATCTGAAAGTAAAATACATGTTAATTTCTATCTATCTATCTATCTATCTATCTATCTATCTATCTATCTATCTATCTATCTATCTATCTATCTATCTATCTATCTATCTATCTATCTATCTATCTATCTATCTATCTATCTATTTATCAATCAATCAATCTATCTATCTATCTATCTATCTATCTATCTATCTATCTATTTATCTATCTATCTATCTATCTATCTATCTATTTATCAATCAATCAATCAATCTATCTATCTATCTATCTATCTATCTATCTATCTATCTATCTATCTATCTATCTATCTATCTATCTATCTATCTATCTATCTATCTATTTATCAATCAATCAATCAATCTATCTATATATTTATCAATCAATCAATCAATCTATCTATCTATTTATCAATCAATCAATCAATCAATCTATCTATCTATCTATCTATCTATCTATCTATCTATCTATCTGGGTTAACTTTTAAAGGAAATAATCAACGCAGATGAAAAAGATAAAAGATTATCACATTTATATATAACTAGCCTGACATTACCCGCGGCCTGCGGGTCTAAGTTTGTGTTTACTAATCTAGTGGATTGGATTTAAATGTATGTTAAACGTAGCTAATGATCCTTTCAAGTTTTTTCTCTTTCGCTACGAAAATAAAATTAATTTTGCGAAAATGGATTTACCTAAGCCGATACATTCTTATCTATTAAAAACGAAAAGAGCGATAGCTTTGTTAAATGAATGGGATTATAAAGTGAACAATTAAACGAAATAATTTTTAGTACACGATTCATGAATGAATATAGATCTAGGCCTATCTCAACCCGGCTTCGCAGCTTTCGTAAACGAATGCAGTCTATTAAAAATGCTTTTGAAAACCAAATTTGAATATTTATTTGATCAAAATATGAAATGAATGGACTATAATTAGTATGTTCATGTGTTAAAGTATAAAACTATCTGTGCTAAGAGAAGTTTTATCATCTTAGAGTTGAATTAGAGTTTTAGATCTAGGGATGGGATTATAAAGTAAACAATTAAACGAATTAATTTTTAGTAAGCGATTCATTACGGTATTGTCTAATGAAAGAATGTTTGTCAGGAAATCTGCAGTCACAGATATAACGAACTAATAAATTTAAAAAATGCTTTTGAAACACAAAATTAAAGGTTAATTTTATTATATAATAAAATCAATGGATCTTCTTTTGTATTTTCATGTGTCAAAGTAAAAAACTATCTGCGCAAAGTGTATTTCTAAAAATTAGATCTAGGTCTAAATCCTTTCTATCTTTTCTCATGTCAACATTGTAGACATGGCCTAGATCCATAAAATACTATAGCTGTAATAGAGTCGGACAACTTTATTTTTTTTGAGGGTCTTAAGTTTGTTTTAGGGCTACAATACATACACTACGGTCTAAGTTGGTACCTAAGAAACATTCCTGCCTAGTTTTATCAAGATTGGTCAAGCGGTTTTGATGTCTATAAGTAACATACATACACCTCACATTCTACTTTATAGTATAGATAACGTATGCAAAATAGTACATAATCTACAAATGAATGTGATTGTCTGACATATATATATATATATGTGTAACTTTCTACATATGCATGTACGTGTATATGCTTACATGCATGTGTATTTAGATCAAGTTTGCGTTTATTTTTGTATAATAAGAATAATGATTATCGCCAACATTTTCTCCGAAGCCTAGTTTGACGTCATCTGCAATTATGTGACTAGACTTCTAATTCAATCTTTTTTCTTTCCAACCCAGGCACACCATTCAATAAGACAGTATCGACCTCTTGACGGGTCTCTCAAGACCTTTAGTTGCTTTCTGTCTTGGAGATGGGCGCGTCTCTCCGCCCACTCTCTCTCTCTCTCTCTCTTGTCTTTCTAAAATAAAAAGTTTGCTAGTTACTGAGAGTCTCTATGAGAGTGTGTCTCTGAGTCTCTATGAGAGTGTGTTTCTGAGAGTCTCTATGAGAGTGTGTTTCTGAGAGTCTCTATGAGAGTGTGTTTCTGAGAGTCTCTATGAGAGTGTGTTTCTGAGAGTCTCTATGAGAGTGTGTCTCTGAGAGTCTCTATGAGAGTGTGTCTCTGAGAGTCTCTATGAGAGTGTGTCTCTGAGAGTCTCTATGAGAGTGTGTCTCTGTAAGTCTGTTTTTCTTTCTTCTTACATGTGTGTCTCTATGTATGTTTGTGTCAGTGCGTACATTGACAAACAGCTGATCCTGATAATGAAACGATTAGTTCCATTCAATACTTACAAATGTACTAGAAGACTTCGCTGCAGTGTTCTGTGCTAGAGGACTTTAAATGTTGACTTCTTACAGTTTACTTTACCACCTTCTAACCATGACATTTCAATTAGAGCTCATGAATATTTGGCATCTCAATACACGATTGCTATGACACTGTCATTGAATATTCCTACGGGGACACCACGTGAAATGTGCATGCATTGAAATAGGAAACACACATAGAGTTCAAATGGTCCAGCATATCGACTGAGGGGGGGGGGGGAGATTCAGTCCAATTCATAAGCAGCAATGCAGCCCCCTCCCCCCCCCCCCTCAGGATACTAATACTAAAACTCTGACATTTTAAAACCTTATTTTGGTATTAGAGCTATCACTTGATCGTTTGAACATTTTTATGGAGAATGTACTGTGTATAGCGTATTGGGGACTGTACTGTGTATAGCTTATTGGTGACTGTACTGTGTATAGCTTATTGGGGACTGTACTGTGTATAGCTTATTGGGGACTGTACTGTTTATAGCTAAATGGAGGCTGTACTGTGTATCGTGTGTATAGCTTAATGGAGGCTGTACTGTGTATCGTGTGTATAGCTTAATGGAGGCTGTACTGTGTATCGTGTGTATAGCTTAATGGAGGCTGTACTGTGTATCGTGTGTATAGCTTAATGGAGGCTGTACTGTGTATCGTGTGTATAGCTTAATGGAGGCTGTACTGTGTATCGTGTGTATAGCTTAATGGAGGCTGTACTGTGTATCGTGTGTATAGCTTAATGGAGGCTGTACTGTGTATAGCTTCGAATCCTTCGATTCAAAGGCGTAGATTTTTCTTTATTTTGTTTCGGCCCAGGGCTAGACTTTATTTTGTTTCGGCCCAGGGCTAGACTTTATTTTGTTTCGGCCCAGGGCTAGACTTTATTTTGTTTCGGCCCAGGGCTAGACTTTATTTTGTTTCGGCCCAGGGCTAGACTTTATTTTGTTTCGGCCCAGGGCTAGACTTTATTTTGCCGTCCTAGCTACCCTTGTAACAGTTCCTAGAACTCTTCAAATTTGAGGAAATAAAGTTAATGCAAGATATTTCTATTTTTAAAAAGTAAACACTATGCATGTGTGCCTCCACTGTGTCTGGTTGATAAATGACTTTAATTGGCCCACCTCGTCTCTACGTGTCCTCATCAAGTAAACACTGAACCATAATCTTCAAATACAAACATAAAATTTAATAAAATACTCAGAAAGACACAAAGATGAAGGCACATTCCTCGTTCCATATGCTAGGACAAATTTGTACAAATGTTCCTTCTTCCCTAGTGCTATTAGAGCAGGGGTCTCAAACTCATATCAGCATGTGGGCCACAGTGGAAAGTAACAATCAGTCAGCGGGCCACACCACGAAAAGAGAATGTTTTTTCATTAAATTTTACAAACACTACTGTCACTGCAGTTAAATGCTAAAATAATTTTTTTATATAATTATTAATTACATTTATTGTAGTTTATACATGCACAGGCAGTTTAGTTTACTAAAATAAGTTGACGTTGCCTCTGTCACTAATAAAAAAAAAAAGTAGAAACTGTAGTTCCCCCCCCCCCCCCCAAAAAAAAAAAAAAAAAAAAAACTATAATTACGAGGCCTACTGCAGATGGCTCGTCACTCTGTTTCTGTCCACTCAGCTGAGAGCGTTTGGCAGAGACCAGACCATCGACGTTAGGCCTGAAGTCGCGTGTAGTGGCAAGCCGCATGGTTGCTCTCAGATGCTCATCAGTCAATCTTGATCGTAATGCTATTTTGTTGATCTTCATTCTGGAGAAAAACTGTTCGCAAACGTACGTACCCCCCAAACATCGCAAGAATTCTATCAGCTGCGCAAAATAAGTTTGGAAAGTTCTCTATGGGATGAAACTGGTAGAAATCTGGAACATCAGCGTATTTTTGCTTCAGAACAGTGTCACACTGCAGGTCCAGTAGTTCAATCTGGACTTCCACTGGAACGTTTTTCACGTCAACGGAGTGGCAACAAGGAAAAACTGTGGTTCGAGAGCAGTGAGTTGCTGAAAGCGTTGTTCAAAATCTTCAAGTAGTCTGAAGAGGATGTCTACGTAGTCATTTAGGCGCTGTGGTTCAACCGCTATGCTCCGTAGAAAAGAGAAATGAGCCAGGTTTCCATCTGCCAGCTGAGTGGCCCACAAAGTCAGCTTGCATCTGAATGAATCAAACATCACGGTAATCAGCTGCTTTGTGGCCTGTAGTTGTGAATTGATTGCATTGAGATGTTGCGTGACGTCAGTAAGAAAAGAAAGATCCGACAAAAACATTAGGTCACTGAGCTGAGGTATGTCTCTGTCTTTCATTGCCATGAACAATGCTATTTCCCGTCTCAGTTCAAAAAATCTCTGCAGCACTTTTCCACGACTCAACCATCTGACTTCCGTATGATAAAGCAACTCTCCGTATTCCGTTTCTAAATCAGCTAGAAATGACACAAACTGTCTGTAGTTGAGATCCCGTGCACGTATGAAGTTCACCGTCTTCACGACAACATCCATCACGTTCTTCATTTGTAGACTTTTGCCACAGAATGCTTCTTGGTGCAGAATGCAGTGTATGGCTGCAAAAGGTCCCGCCAAGCTGAGCTGATACCGTTTCTCTACCATTAATCCAACAACACCAACCTTCTCTGAACACATTGCTGGTGCACCATCCGTAGCCACTTCAACAAGTTTTTCCCACGTAGACCACACACCTGCCAATACAAGCTTCCAGTTCTTGAAATACGTCGCGTCCAGTCGTCGTTCCTTTCATGGCTAGTAAGTCCAATAGCTCTTCAACAATGTTCAAGTTTTCGTCGACCCAACGAATGAATACGGCACAGTATGCGGTGTCTGTTACACCAGTAGACTAGTTCAGTGTAATGGAATATGCTACAAAGTCTTTTGCAGCGGCAATCAGTTGCTGTTGAACATTTGTCGCTGACTCGGTGATCCTGCTTGTAACTGTGTTCGCAGACAAACGTATGCCTTCGAAGAGTTTCTTTTTCTCGGGGCAGATAATTTCACACGCCTGTAACATACATTCTTTTACAAACTGGCCTTCAGTGAATGGTCGTGATGCCTTTGCTATCATCTCGCTAACAACAAAGCTTGCTTTCACGGAATCTTGACACATGTACCCCATCTCTCCCCATCTCCCTTTCTTTCTCCTGTTTCGCTAGCCGCGCGGCCAAACGGTCGGAGCAGTGATATAATGGTGGCCAGATTCTAGCCGCTATCGGCCAGCGGTAAGAATCAGGCCACCGTTCACCCAGCTGAAAGCCTAAGCGGTCGGTGGGCGACAGTGACACCTCATTTACTGATTTGTGCAGCTGTAAATCATTTCACGGCTTATATGTGGTCATTGTAAATTTTATCTAATTTTTTTTTTAATTCGCGGACGTGGTCGCGGGCCACACAAAATAGTTTCTGTGGCCCGCGGGTCACGTGTTTGAGACCCCTGTATTAGAGCATGGAATGGGTTGCCTGAGCTAGCCAGGAAAAAAACAGTGACTTGGCAGAATTTAAGTCATTGGTTAATATGCATGACTGAATGCATGACACGTAGGACGTAATCATCTTCTTTTTTGAAGTAACGTCTGTATTATATAAGATAAGATAAGATAAGATATGAATGTTGTTCGTGTTTGTATTTCTATTTGTATTGTTCGAGTACTAATGCTGAGGTGGACAATTGTTGTCAAATTGAGTTTCTATTTGTTTGGACCCATAAAATTATCTTATCTTATCTTCTTATCGTATCTTATCGTATTACAAGGATCTCTATCGTTGCCATCTACTCTATGAATGTCTATGTCTTTGCCACCTTGTCTTGGAGTGTCTCAATAGTCTCAACGTTGCCAACTAGTTTGACGTAAACCGCCTCTCAATCATCAGATTTTCTATATCGATGAATAAAGTGGTTTGCGTGTGTGTGTGATAGAGAGAGAGAGAGAGAAAGAGAAAGAATGTAGAGAGAAATATAGAGGGGGGTATTATTTCAATACTTTATGAATGCATTACTACAATCTCTGCTTGTGGCGATGTTTCAATTCTTAATGAATGCATTACTACAATCTCTGCTTGTTCCATGCGGCCATGTTCCAATTCTTAATGAATGCATTACTACAATCTCTGCTTGTTCCATGCGGCCATGTTTCAATTCTTAATGAATGCATTACTACAATCTCTGCTTGTTCCATGCGGCCATGTTTCAATTCTTAATGAATGCATTACTACAATCTCTGCTTGTTCCCTGCGGCCATGTTTCAATTCTTAATGAATGCATTACTACAATCTCTGCTTGTTCCCTGCGGCCATGTTTCAATCCTTAATGAATGCATTACTACAATCTCTGCTTCTTCCCTGCGGCCATGTTTAATTCCTTAATGAATGCATTACTACAATCTCTGCTTGTTCCCTGCGGCCATGTTTCAATCCTTAATGAATGCATTACTACAATCTCTGCTTCTTCCCTGCGGCCATGTTTCAATTCTTAATGATCGCATTACTACAATCTCTGCTTGTTCCATGCGGCCATGTTTCAATTCTTAATGAATGCATTACTACAATCTCTGCTTGTTCCCTGCGGCCATGTTTCAATTCTTAATGAATGTATTACTACAATCTCTGCTTGTTCCCTGCGGCCATGTTTCAATTCTTAATGAATGCATTACTACAATCTCTGCTTGTTCCCTGCGGCCATGTTTCAATCCTTAATGAATGCATTACTACAATCTCTGCTTCTTCCCTGCGGCCATGTTTCAATTCTTAATGAATGCATCACTACAATCTCTGCTTGTGGCGATGTTTCAATCCTTAATGAATGCATTACTACAATCTCTGCTTGTTCCCTGCGGCCATGTTTCAATCCTTAATGAATGCATTACTACAATCTCTGCTTGTTCCCTGCGGCCATGTTTCAATTCTTAATGAATGCATTACTACAATCTCTGCTTGTTCCCTGCGGCCATGTTTCAATTCTTAATGAATGCATTACTACAATCTCTGCTTGTTCCCTGCGGCCATGTTTCAATCCTTAATGAATGCATTACTACAATCTCTGCTTGTTCCCTGCGGCCATGTTTCAATTCTTAATGAATGCATTACTACAATCTCTGCTTGTTCCCTGCGGCCATGTTTCAATTCTTAATGAATGCATTACTACAATCTCTGCTTGTTCCCTGCGGCCATGTTTCAATCCTTAATGAATGCATTACTATAATCTCTGCTTGTTCCCTGCGGCCATGTTTCAATCCTTAATGAATGCATTACTACAATCTCTGCTTGTTCCCTGCGGCCATGTTTCAATTCTTAATGAATGCATTACTACAATCTCTGCTTGTTCCCTGCGGCCATGTTTCAATCCTTAATGAATGCATTACTACAATCTCTGCTTGTGGCGATGTTTCAATCCTTATTCTTCTTTTCTCTTCTATCCTCTCTGCCTAACTCCCCCCCCCCCCCAGTCTCTCTTATTTCTAGTCAGTAAACGAAATTGTTTGGAAAGAAAAACGTTATTGGTGAAAACATTTGAAAGTGTCTTGGAATGTGAAGATCTCTAGACGGAATGCTAAGCGTTCATTCACTACAGCTCCTAAAAGTCTCTATCAAATGTGAGTGAATGTTCGTTCAAAATTACGGAGTTCATTTTAACACAACAAATAGAATAGAAAAAAGAAATATATAACGGCCCAGTGTTCCATGATTTGTAGTCTAGTAATACCTACTCAAGGCAATTGAAACACCTGTCCATAGTTCCAAGAGAAAACAATGTGGCTAGAAACGTCCGTTACCTACACCCTTGTCTCTTTTAGATTGGCTTGGGGAATTTCAGACGAAATAAATTTCAAGAGCTATGAAGTCCTCCCCCACCTCCTTCAAAAATCCCCCGTGTTAATTTTGTTTTTGTTTACATTGTTAACGTGCGACCCAATGCAGTTTCCCTTGGTGAAGTGTCTCCATGCGATCACCTAAGCACCTGAGTGATACTTCATCAGAGTCATTCAGTACTGGAGATAATGATCATTTCCTTCTTAAATGTATGTAAACCTTACAGGGCTTATAACTCAGCTCAAGTTGTATCTGAATAGAGATCTAGCCTAAAGAAGTTGTGCATATTTTTATTCATTCATAACAACTTGTATCACTTCATATGATGGACTGATTAGTAAGGGGAACCATCGTTATACAGTACTTACAAGAATAAACAGAAAAAACAGGGGCAATAATTCGTTGTTTCCAGTTCGTTTAAAAATAGTATCTACCTAAAACTAGATTTCTATGTTATTTCTAGCCAGAGATTATTTACCTCTTTCATCCATCTCTGCGCTAATAAGAAACTGTGTATTCATTGAAAAAAATAGCAACAACATGTAATTTAGCATTCCCTCGGTGGACCAGTGTCTAGTGGAAGTAAACTTATGTCCGGAGACAGAACATATCTCAATAGCTCAACATCCGGAGACAATCTGGGCCAATATCGACCTAGTCGTGAGCACACGATCAGCCGTACACGCGCACAGCACAGCAGATGACCTACTTAGAACCAGCTGCTGGTGAAGGGAAATGTAGGAATCATTTCAACTGGCTAGGAGTGCAAGAAGAACAGAAAGAAAAAGAAAAGGAAGATGTATCTGGCCGTACGCTAAACTAGTAGCGCACTGTTGGTGAAGCAAAGGTTACCAAGTTGTGGCTCAAGTGGTTCTGTTCCAGTGTTTTCAATGTCTATTCTAGCAGGTTTGGGTTTTTTAATGACAAAACTTCATGTTGGAATCGGAAGAAGAAATATGCATTATTTCTTGAGGCTTCGCTGACCCAGCAGTGACCTACATATTTTTTCTCAAATAAAACAGCCAAAGCTGTTGTCTGTGTGTGTCTTGTTCAGCTACTACTTAACCACTTAAAATTTATTTATAGCCTTCTATGCATTCTCTCTCTCTCTCTCTCTCTCTCTCTCTCTCTCTCTCTCGCCACTCTCAAACACACACACACAACATGCTTTGGTTGTTTGATCTTATGGGCAGAATACTCTTAGGCTGAGAATAAATATTTCACTGAAATAGTTCAAGTTTCGTTTTTCCAGACCTTCAACATGTTCAAGTGAATGTGTTTTAACTGTATTTGTCAAGTAAATGTGTCTTAACTGTATTTGTCAAGTGCATGTGTCTTAACGGTATTGATCAAGTGAATGTGTCTTATCTGTATTTGTCAAGTGCATGTGTCTTAACTGTATTGATCAACTGAATGTGTCTTAACTGTATTTGTCAAGTAATGTGTCTTTTCTGTATTTGTCAAGTGAATGTGTCTTAACTGTATTTGTCTAGTGCATGTGTCTTAACTGTATTAATCAACTGAATGTGTCTTAACTGTATTTGTCAAGTAATGTGTCTTAACTGTATTGCTCAAGTGAATGTGTCTTAACTGTATTTGTCAAGTGCATGTGTCTTAACTGTATTGATCAAGTGAATGTGTCTTAACTGTATTGCTCAAGTGAATGTGTCTTAACTGTATTTTTCTAGTGCATGTGTCTTAACTGTATTAATCAACTGAATGTGTCTTAACTGTATTTGTCAAGTAATGTGTCTTTACTGTATTGATCAAGTGAATGTGTCTTAATTGTATTTGTCAAGTGAATGTGTCTTAACTGTATTTGTCTAGTGAATGTGTCTTAACTGTATCTGTCAAGTGAATGTGTCTTAACTGTATTTGTCAAGTAATGTGTCTTTTCTGTATTTGTCAAGTAAATGTGTCTTAACTGTATTTGTCAAGTGCATGCGTCTTAACTGTATTGATCAAGTGAATGTGTCGTAACTGTATTTTTCAAGTGAATGTGTCTTAACTGTACTGATCAAGTGAATGTGTCTTAACTGTATCTGTCAAGTGAATGTGTCTTAAATGTATTTTTCTAGTGAATGTGTCTTAACTGTATTTGTCAAGTGCATGTGTTTTAACTGTATTGATCAAGTGAATGTGTCTTAATTGTATTTGTCAAGTGAATGTGTCTTAACTGTATTTGTCTAGTGAATGTGTCTTAACTGTATCTGTCAAGTGAATGTGTCTTAACTGTATTTGTCAAGTAATGTGTCTTTTCTGTATTTGTCAAGTAAATGTGTCTTAACTGTATTTTTCAAGTGCATGCGTCTTAACTGTATTGATCAAGTGAATGTGTCTTAACTGTATTGATCAAGTGAATGTGTCTTAACTGTATCTGTCAAGTGAATGTGTCTTAACTGTATTTGTCAAGTAATGTGTCTTTTCTGTATTTTTCAAGTGAATGTGTCTTAAATGTATTTGTCAAGTGCATGTGTCTTAACTGTATTGATCAAGTGAATGTGTCTTAACTGTATCGATCAAGTGAATGTGTCTTAACTGTATTTGTCAAGTGAATGTGTCTTAACTGTATTTGTCAAGTGAATGTGTCTTAACTGTATTGATCAAGTAAATGTGTCTTAACTGTATTGATCAAGTGAATGTGTCTTAACTGTTTTTGTCAAGTGAATGAATCTCTAAACTGTATTGATCAAGTGAATGAATCTCTAAACTGTATTTGTCAAGTGAATGAATCTCTAAACTGTATTGATCAAGTGAATGAATCTCTAAACTGTATTTGTCAAGTGAATGAATCTCTAAACTGTATTGATCAAGTGAATGAATCTCTAAACTGTATTGATCAAGTGAATGAATCTCTAAACTGTATTGATCAAGTGAATGAATCTCTAAACTGTATTGATCAAGTGAATGAATCTCTAAACTGTATTGATCAAGTGAATGAATCTCTAAACTGTATTGATCAAGTGAATGAATCTCTAAACTGTAGTGATCAAGTGAATGAATCTCTAAACTGTAGTGATCAAGTAAATATCTCTAAAGGTACTAGTATTTAGAAATCTTCATGGATTCTCTCAGTGACAAACATTTGGACAAAGCGACCAACCACAATGAACTACAACGCTAGATAGTGTTTTGTTTTTCTATCGTATTGATCAAGTGAATGAATCTCTAAACTGTATTGATCAAGTGAATGAATCTCTAAACTGTATTGATCAAGTGAATGAATCTCTAAACTGTAGTGATCAAGTGAATGAATCTCTAAACTGTAGTGATCAAGTAAATATCTCTAAAGGTACTAGTATTTAGAAATCTTCATGGATTCTCTCAGTGACAAACATTTGGACAAAGCGACCAACCACAATGAACTACAACGCTAGATAGTGTTTTGTTTTTCTATCGTAACGCACAACAAAGATATGCCAAACAAGTTCATTGAGTCGATTTATCATTCCTTCTGACGAATCACTCTGTGGACTGCAGTATCTTATGAATTATTTTGTTTAAATCAAGACTCCAACTTATCACGCTCCTGACTTCAACTCTCTAATGCTGTAGAACAATGTGAATCCGCGTATCTGTGGAGAGGTTAACAAATGGAGGTAACTCTTGTCTGGTCACGTGTTCTATTTTCTTTGGTTCTAGATATTGAATTAAGTGTTTGGACCCTCAGCAACCTCTATGTGACAGATCACGTGCTCAGACACAGAGATGTCAATCTCTACATTGTTTTGGAAGAGCCAACTTTCGACGTTTCAAGACTTCATGAAGTACACGAGGACATTTCAAACCAAAGAGTTTTGATTTGCTAGAAACCGCTTACTTTGAAAGAAATCACATGATATCAGTATAGGTCTGTCAAATGGTAATTATTCCTCTTACACTGGCAGCTGTTGTGGACAGAATATAGGTATTTTAAAAGTTGAACACATTTAAGTAAATCTTTCTGAAACAATATTCCTACTAACAGGACAACGATTTAATAGATTATATGTGGTGGCTTTGGCACAGAAGAATATAAGGACAAAAGCGTGTAGACTGATTTCCATTTCGTCCAGTTCTTGGGTACAGACTTGCAGTTGTACAAGAACGTTTTCAGGAGATTGCTTTCATTCGGCAGTGGTCAGACGTTCCGGAACAGTTACCATGTACACGATGTAGCTGAAATTTTATGTTCGGACATTTACTAGTGATTTCGGGGCAAAGGTCAACTGGCTATCGGCGACCTTTGCGGGGAGAAGAAATATTTACATCACAACATATCTACAAACATTTAATATCAGAACATGTAAAAAAGATTTAATATGAGAGTCGCATGATGTTGTGGTATGCGCCCTGGACAGTCGTTCTGTTGTCTCGAGGGTACATAGTTCATACCTTCCCCGCTGCCATCCCACGTCATACTGCGGGAGGTTTGGACTAGGATGTAGAATGTCTTCAACTTTGATGGAACATCTAAAACATTTTATAAACATCCTGAATACTAAGACTAGTTATACATTTTGAGGTGAAACAATCACACACACACACACACACGCACAAACACCCCGAAACTTTATCACTTATCCAATGAAATTTTGTTGGGGGTAGGGGGATTACGAAATAGCTACCAAGAGTTACAACCCTTGCCTTCCTTCCTAAGCTAGCGGAAGACATCGGCACTGAGTGAACAAATCTAGACTGTACAATTATAGATCCACTCATTGTGTCTGTGTCAGTGCTGTTTGAGTGTGTGTCTCCTGTGGGAGACGTTTGGCCAATGACGTAACTGCAAACACAAATATCAATTTGACATTCACCTAGAGACTGTATTTAGTTGAGATCATCTCTATTTAGAGAACAATTAGTTCCACAATTCACATCCTTTGTAACATTGTTAAGAGCTGTAGTTTGGTCTGACATTTCTGGAAGAAACTCTCTGCTGGTCACCTGACGAGATGAGTTTGAATCCCTTTTGTCTGTCAATGTTACTTATAAAATTTTAAGTTGACAGCCCTGATAAAATTGAGGTTAGATTTTGTATTTTATCGAATTATAGTACATAAAGGGGGCTTACTAACAAACAAGTAAACAAAGAAATAATGAAGCAAAGAAACAAAGAAACAGACACAAAAATGAAACAAAGAAACAAAGACACAACCAAACAAAGAAACAGACAAACAATGACCCATGCCTAGGTGTGCAATAAAGAAGACTGTTCTAGGTCTGGTGCGATTGTTTGCTTCAATTGTGTCTCAATGTTCACTAGGTCTGACATGACAGAAATTCATCTACTTCAGGACTACGTACTTGTGACTGTCAAGACTTCAAACATTTTAAGTCCCCTACTTTTCTATTTTGTTTTAGATCACAGTTGTATAATGGTATTGACATCTTTATTTGCTCTGATATTAAGACTAGTATTTGAACTTTGGATTTGAACAATGTTTGTTAAACTTTATAGCATTGTGTTTTGGAATATCGTGTTGGAGAGTAAGTAGAACTTTATGTGGATAATGTTTGTAAAATTTCAAGTAAATACGTCCAGTAATAGATGTGTTCAAAGTCTGAGATGAGTCTTTCAGAAAAAAAAAACACTTTTATTTTATCAAATACCACTTTTAGTTTTCTTATTTTTTTCCTATCAATTTTCAAATTAAAATGTTTCAACAAATTTATTATGTAACCAAAGAAAACTTCACATTTGTATTCGCTGGCATTGTCTTACCATCAAATAAAACATCTAAAGGTCACGACAGAAAGATTCACAAATTGAAAAGATTCACAATTGAAAACTTTGAAATAATAAATTGTATTTTCTTCCATTGACTACAAAGTGAGTCTATAGAATGTTTGACTCCTCATGAATGCAAGGTTGATGTGCACAAGTGATTTTGGCGATACAGAGTTTTCAAAGAAATACACTAGTCTACATTGACATTTTTTTTTATTTCTAATTAATGTGTGACTTAAATAAATAATTGAATCAATCCTTTTTAAGAGCTGAAGTTTGTTTATGGCGACTTGACCTTGGCCAAAATTTGCTAAAAAATTGTGTGGCCTTGTTAAGTTTTGGTGTAGCACCAGACAGAGAAGTCGGTCCGCCAACTGCTTGGTTCGACTCTAAAAAGGAATACACAGGTTGACTTGATTCTGGGTGTATTTTACAGTGCTGGCCTCCTCGTAACACGTCATGGTCCAATGTCTTGTCATTTGGTTTCATACGACATCGAAAGTCTGTCGTCTGCTGTTTGATGTCTGGTGTCTTCTGTTTGATGTCTGGTGTCTTCTGTTTGATGTCTGGTGTCTGTTGTCTCAAGTCTCGTGTCTTCATATTCCGAGTAAATGTATCGCTATGTGATGAGACTAAAGTTTCTATATCACAATCTCTATCACTGGAATCTTTGTGTGAGTCTGTTACAGACATTCTCGTTGTGGATTCCACTGCAGGAATCTTGCTTTCCGGTTTTGACTTTGGTGAATGCCTTGCACGAAATGAGCAATTGTTAGGTTTCCATGGTTTGTGCAGTAAATTAATGGTCAGTAGTGGACCAATGGACAGTCGACTGGATTTTGATAATGGTGGAGTGAAGAATGTTGGGGTGACCACTCTTGCTGTGGAGGGGCTATGGTGGGGCAATGTATTGTTGAGTCTCAAAATTTGATCTCGACAGACAACACAGCGCAGTGGCAAACATCGTTGACAGACGGCCATTTGAATTGTTTTGACGAAACATCGCCTGCAGACAACTTTGTGGCCGCATGGAAACGTCTGCATGATGGCAGGTGCAGAGAAACAGATAACACACTGAGGACACATTGAAAAGTAGATCAAGACAACTGAACAAATGACATTTTAGATATCTACGCTTGTGACAAGTCAAAAACTCGCTGTCAGAGTCACTCAAAATTATCACAGCATTAATTATTATTTTTCATTATTTATTTATTTTATTTTAATTATTTCCCCATCCTACCCCTAAATTATTCACCCGCCACACATTTTCCGCTCCAGGCTAGACTTAGTTGACCACATTGGAGATAGCAAGGCCACGTTTTTCAAGTTATCTTCCCTTGACCGGGGCAAAGATACGCACAGACTTTGATCTTATCGACAGGATGTCTGACAGCCGCAGTGGACACCACCTTGTGTGGAATGCAAGTCACTCCCCCCCACCCTTTCTCCTACGTCTCTCTTTCATCTAGGAGATTACTCGAGTCAAAGTGCCTCTCGACACTCCCATCTTAAGTCTAATTCACCCACGTGTAAGATAATTCTTAGCCTAGGACATTTCCTGTGTCCGCCCACATTTTCCAGGCCTATATAAAGTAGATCCAAATCAAATCAGACCCTCTTGTTTCTCTACCGCTGAGCAATTGAGTCTGGACTACTTCATTTATCCTTACTCCTAGAGGAATACCTGGTGGTAAGCCGAACTTAATCACAAGTTCCATCTTAATTACTCTGTGTATATTTCCATTGGATTTTATCATGTGTAGTTTATTATTTCATTTATATTTAATTAGTGCATTGTGTATTTCTCACTGGCGTAAGTAGAGAACGTAGACATGTCCTGTGTGTGTATTTATGAATTGCATTAATCTATTAATGCTACGTTGCTCAATTGATCGTTGATGCAACCATGTATATATGTGTACATCTTATTTTATTTCCTTTATCTCGGTTGATCGCCTTGATGATTTTACTATCGCACTAATACTGCGCTTAGAAAGGAGATATGAGTTATCTCCCCTGTATTGAATTATCTCCCCTTTACTCATTTTACTCTAGTGAGAGTTGCGCCGCTTGAACGGACACCCTCTCCATTCAAGCGCGCTCCATTGTTCTCGACCCAAGGTCATATGTAAACAAATCGTCTGGGTCGCTGACCACCGCCCATTCCCCCACCCCCTTCTCTTTCTCTATCCACCTGTGTTGTTTATTTGAGATTAGTATTTCCCCTTCTATGTACATTCTTGTATTATTATTTCCCCTTTTATGTACATTTCTATATTGCTACTATCTGCCATCTATTCTCCATCTATTCTCCAAATCCCATTTGTCATCATCTCCCCATTGTGCTCTAAAGCAATTTTACCTCAGTCGAGGGCATCGATAAGATGCATGAGAGACATGTCCTAACTTGTCTTTATTTATCCGCAGCCTCCCTCAGGTGTCTGCCTATCTATGTGCTGAGTGCTATTCAGCACTGCACCAGCCCACTGACTTGCCTATTGCCTATTTACCTGCCTATTTATTTGCTATTTGCTGTTCAGTGTCTACTCGACGCCACTCAACTGACTTGCCTATTTATTTAGTGCTATTCAGCACTGCACTTGTCTACTGAGATCTACTCAACTCTACCACTTGGCGCTATCGGCATTGCCCGCCTATTCGACAGCCCACCTGTCAAGCTATTAGGTGCGACGTCCCTATAGAGTCAGATCTGTGTGAGACGTCATAGCTACGCCAACCCTCCGCAACTCACTGGACAAATCCTGTCAACTACGCTGCCCACGGTAGATCAGCTCTGCCCGCAGTACACTTGTGCCCACGGTAGCCGGCCACCCGCCCTACTGTGCCCACTACAGAGATTAGATTTTGGGGATTGAGACTCCACAAGAACTATATCACCGGCGTCCCTCTATCCGCTAGAGCGCCACCTCCAGCTGCAGAACCTCAAGCCAGGACACAGCCAGCTGCGACATCAACAGGAATACCAGCTAAGTCAGAGGACAAAGTGACATACCCTCTTATTAGGTGCAAGAGTGATGATTAAATCTAGTATTATTTAGAGATAGAAGCAAACCCTCCCCCTTTTTATTCTTATATGTGTATTTATGTAAATAAATATTCTTCATTTTTAACTTTTGTATCTATCTTTCATTGCTTTGTCTCGTTGCGTGTCTGCTCCCGATTCATATGCTGATAGGTTGGTGTGTGATAGCTTTAAAAATAATCATCCCCTAGACATTAAACGCGCCAAACACACGTCACATTTCCCCACCTGTCACATTTTGGCGAGCCCGTCCTGGATTTAACCCATTAGTACAGCAGGCACGAACAGGCAGCAATAACTAAATTCCATAGCAATATTTTTTTCCTTAAAATATTTATAAGTATCATCACTTCGCATTATCAAGAGTGTCACTTCTGTCATATTTTATTTATTACTATTATTGCATTTCATGTGTAATATTTTCTTGCAGGAACTTTGTGATTAGCTTAGGCAGACACCACATTCCTTTTGCACTCTTCCCTATAACTTCTAAGTAATTGCTTTCAGCAGCTCCTTCCTCGTCTCCACCTCTTACTCTATATTCTGCTTTATCCCCCTCATTACCCACCTCTCATCATTATGGCCAGCGGCACACGCTCGAAAGCGGACTCTGACATGAGGCAGAAACTAGCTGAATTGAAGGACTTCGCAGCCACCATATTTGACGATGAGGCAGAACGGAAAGAATATGTGAGAGCACAATTTGAGGCGTTGAGAAGACAGGAAGACGAAAAGGAAGAAAAAAGAAAGGAAGACGAAAAGGAAGAAAGGAGATTAGCAAGGGAGCATGAAAGAAAGGAAGACGAAAAGGAAGAAAGGAGATTAGCAAGGGAGCACGAATTGGCCATGCTATCTATAAAAGAGAAGGAAAAAAAGGAAGCGGAAATAGCTATAGCTAAAGAAAGAGAAAGAAAGGAAGCTGAAATAGCCATTGCTAAAGAAAGAGAAAGAAAGGAGGCTGAAATAGCTATTGCTAAGGAAGTCACAGAGCGAGAAAGAGAGCAACAAATAACGGCGAGAGAAAAGATAGCCGCGGACAAAGAGAACGAGGCCGCCCGCCAGGCTTCATCCGAGTCTCGCCCGGCTAGCCCAGCATCCTTTCAAAGTTCCTTGAACGGTCTACCCCACATGCCAATGGAGCACTTCGACGACAAGACAGAGAACATCGAAGTTTATCTTGTCCGTTTTGAGGAAGTTGCGCGCTTTTACGGTCTGCCAGAGGAGAAATGGTGCTTCCGGCTATCCCAATGCCTCCGAGGCAAAGCCTACGAAGTCTACTCCAAACTCCCTTCCGGCCAGTGAGAAGATTACGCAGCCCTCAAGCAGGCGCTACTGATCCAATTTGAGCTGACCGCCGAGGCCTACCACAAAAAGTTCAGAGGCTCCCGCCTCGAACGCAGAGAGACCTACGGCAACCTCTGCGAAAGGCTGGATAAGTACCTTATCAGGTGGCACGCTCTCAGCCAATTGCCAGAGACTTTTGATGGCCTAGCATGCCTCATACTCTCTGAGCAGCTGTTAGAATGCATGTCCCCGGAGGTCAGAGTTTATGTCAAGGAGAAACAAGCAACTGCACCCGCTGACATAGCTTCCGCCGCTGACCGGTACTTGAACGCCCGTAAGGACTTAAAAGGTAAAGCAACCGCGACAGACCAGCAAACAGACCAACCAACTTCCCCTGCTCAATCCAACCTTCCTCCTAAAACTCCCCAGCACAACCAGGCACCAGGCCGGCAATCAGCCCCTAATAACCACAGTAACCGCCCCAACCACCTGTCTCGCTATAACCAGGCTAACTACTCTCAGCGTGACTCACGTCATGGCGCGCGTGACAGTAGACCCACTCCACAACGGCAGCAGCAGGCCCCACGGACCCTATCTACGGTGACGCCAGTCTCTCAACCCTCCGCGATCGATCTTTCTGACCAACCGGAGGAGGACACATACTTCGTCTCCACGATGGCCGTGGCTCCTCAACCCACTGCCATTGAACTCGGCCAACCAGAACTCCCACCCGTGCCACCTCACCCCACCTCTTCTCCTCCGGGAGTAGAGAACATTCTGGCCAACGGTGTTGAAGTCTTGGGCCTTTACGACTCAGGCTGTTCGTTTGGCGCGGTTATAAATAGAACGCTGATTGACCCGTTGGATCTCACTGGTGGAACAGTGACAAATCCAGTCTATAGACCGTGGCACTCCTCCGCAGGTTCTACCCGTCGCGAGGGTACACGTAGAGTGTAGGTACGTACATGGCACCATTGACGCCGCCGTCATGGACACGCCAGTGTACGACTTCATCCTAGGCTCCAAATATGTCCCTCTTGGAGTAGTCAACAAACCATACTTCTCTCTGCCCGTCGGTAGATCGACGAAGCAGAAACGTGGCCGCAACCAGCCGGTTGGAAGCCCTGGTCGCCACACTGACACGCCTAGTCCCGACTCATCAGCGAAGCTCAAACCACTCTGCCCTGGCATTGACACTGCTAGGAAGTCACGAGTTAAAGTGTGCCCGCGCACTCGTGAGGGTCTACTTGACCCAGGCTACTCAGCCAAAATCATGCAACATTCCTCTGACATTGACAGTGTCAGAATGCCCCGAGGTAAGATTAACCCTTGCTCTCGTGGACTCACTCCTCTTCATGGCTCCTCGGCCACCATTCCGAATCAACCCCCCCCTGGCATTGATAGTGTCAGGAAGTCACGAGGTAAGCCGAACCCTCGCGCTCGTGAAGACTCTTCTCACCCTGGCTCCTCAGCCACCATTCAATATCAACCTTCCCCTGGCATTAACCGGGTCAGGAAGCCACGATGTAAGCCAGATTATCGCACTTGTGGGGACGTTCTCCGGCAGAACTCCACATTCTTTATCAGGCCACTCTTCCCTGACATTGATCGTGTCAGACGATACCGAGGTAAGCTGACTACTTACTCTCGTGAAGAAGCGCCTCACAGCGGCTTCGGAGGTAAGCCCCAACGAGCACACGTGCCTTGGGCACCCCGCCTAAGCCCCAATCACGCTCCCCAATCCGCCCCAGGAAGGAATTATCACTCATCCAATCGCCCAATCTACTCTCCCAAGCAACCCCAACTGTTTCACCCAGGTGACTACATACTCAGGGACGGGAAGTAGACCACGGACAAACTTGGACAGACTCTCCTCCTGGCATGGCTATCCCTTTATTTTCCAGATTTTTTTTTTCTAATGCTGTGATAACAACTGATCTTAAAGTTAGAGTGACATCAGTCTGCTCGCACTTTATGGATCTTCTGTGATAGATCCATCTTAGCGGCGGCGTATGTGACAAGTCAAAAACTCGCTGTCAGAGTCACTCAAAATTATCACAGCATTAATTATTATTTTTCATTATTTATTTATTTTATTTTAATTATTTCCCCATCCTACCCCTAAATTATTCACCCGCCACACATTTTCCGCTCCAGGCTAGACTTAGTTGACCACATTGGAGATAGCAAGGCCACGTTTTTCAAGTTATCTTCCCTTGACCGGGGCAAAGATACGCACAGACTTTGATCTTATCGACAGGATGTCTGACAGCCGCAGTGGACACCACCTTGTGTGGAATGCAAGTCACTCCCCCCACCCTTTCTCCTACGTCTCTCTTTCATCTAGGAGATTACTCGAGTCAAAGTGCCTCTCGACACTCCCATCTTAAGTCTAATTCACCCACGTGTAAGATAATTCTTAGCCTAGGACATTTCCTGTGTCCGCCCACATTTTCCAGGCCTATATAAAGTAGATCCAAATCAAATCAGACCCTCTTGTTTCTCTACCGCTGAGCAATTGAGTCTGGACTACTTCATTTATCCTTACTCCTAGAGGAATACCTGGTGGTAAGCCGAACTTAATCACAAGTTCCATCTTAATTACTCTGTGTATATTTCCATTGGATTTTATCATGTGTAGTTTATTATTTCATTTATATTTAATTAGTGCATTGTGTATTTCTCACTGGCGTAAGTAGAGAACGTAGACATGTCCTATGTGTGTATTTATGAATTGCATTAATCTATTAATGCTACGTTGCTCAATTGATCGTTGATGCAACCATGTATATATGTGTACATCTTATTTTATTTCCTTTATCTCGGTTGATCGCCTTGATGATTTTACTATCGCACTAATACTGCGCTTAGAAAGGAGATATGAGTTATCTCCCCTGTATTGAATTATCTCCCCTTTACTCATTTTACTCTAGTGAGAGTTGCGCCGCTTGAACGGACACCCTCTCCATTCAAGCGCGCTCCATTGTTCTCGACCCAAGGTCATATGTAAACAAATCGTCTGGGTCGCTGACCACCGCCCATTCCCCCACCCCCTTCTCTTTCTCTATCCACCTGTGTTGTTTATTTGAGATTAGTATTTCCCCTTCTATGTACATTCTTGTATTATTATTTCCCCTTTTATGTACATTTCTATATTGCTACTATCTGCCATCTATTCTCCATCTATTCTCCAAATCCCATTTGTCATCATCTCCCCATTGTGCTCTAAAGCAATTTTACCAATTTTACCTCAGTCGAGGGCATCGATAAGATGCATGAGAGACATGTCCTAACTTGTCTTTATTTATCCGCAGCCTCCCTCAGGTGTCTGCCTATCTATGTGCTGAGTGCTATTCAGCACTGCACCAGCCCACTGACTTGCCTATTGCCTATTTACCTGCCTATTTATTTGCTATTTGCTGTTCAGTGTCTACTCGACGCCACTCAACTGACCTGCCTATTTATTTAGTGCTATTCAGCACTGCACTTGTCTACTGAGATCTACTCAACTCTACCACTTGGCGCTATCGGCATTGCCCGCCTATTCGACAGCCCACCTGTCAAGCTATTAGGTGCGACGTCCCTATAGAGTCAGATCTGTGTGAGACGTCATAGCTACGCCAACCCTCTGCAACTCACTGGACATATCCTGTCAACTACGCTGCCCACAGTAGATCAGCTCTGCCCGCAGTAGAGCGCCACCTCCAGCTGCAGAACCTCAAGCCAGGACACAGCCAGCAGCGACATCAACAGGAATACCAGCTAAGTCAGAGGACAAAGTGACATACCCTCTTATTAGGTGCAAGAGTGATGATTAAATCTAGTATTATTTAGAGATAGAAGCAAACCCTCCCCCTTTTTATTCTTATATGTGTATTTATGTAAATAAATATTCTTCATTTTTAACTTTTGTATCTATCTTTCATTGCTTTGTCTCGTTGCGTGTCTGCTCCCGATTCATATGTTGAAGTAACGTCTGTATTATATAAGATAAGATAGGTTGGTGTGTGATAGCTTTAAAAATAATCATCCCCTAGACATTAAACGCGCCAAACACACGTCACATTTCCCCACCTGTCACAACGCTATCTTGTAAAACAGCCAATGAAAATTATTGCAGGCAAGTCGTGGTTTATGACATTTATATTACTTCCTAACCTCCCCCTCCCCCAATATTGGCCTCGTTCAGAGATTGAAGAGCTCCTTAAGAAAGATTTAAATAATTTTATTCTTTAAAGACACGTCGTTATTTTACACAAACACGACACCAAGTGCTTAGATATGTCACCAAGTGCTAAGACATATTACCAAGTGCTAGGATATGTCAACAAGTACAAAGACATGTCACTAAGTACAAAGACATGTCACCGATTACAAAGATATGTAAACAAGTACTAAGACATATCACCAAGTACAAAGACATATCACCGAGTACAAAGACATGTCACCAAGTACTAAGACATATCACAAATTACAAAGACATATCACCGAGTACAAAGACATGTCACCAATTACAAAGACATATCACCAATTACAAAGACATATCACCAATTACAAAGACATGTCACCGAGTACAAAGACATATCACCAAGTATAAAGACATGCCACTGAGTACAAAGACATATCACCGAGTACAAAGACATGTCACCAAGTACAAAGACATACCAACAAGTACAAAGACATATCACCAAGTACAAAGACATGTCACCAATTACAAAGACATGTCACAGAGTACAAAGACATGTCACCAATTACAAAGACATGTCACCGAGTACAAAGACATGTCACCGAGTACAAAGACATACCAACAAGTACAAAGACATGTCACCAATTACAAAGACATTTCACAGAGTACAAAGACATGTCACCAATTACAAAGACATGTCACCGAGTACAAAGACATGTCACCGAGTACAAAGACATGTCACCGAGTACAAAGACATATCACCAAGTACAAAGACATGTCACAGAGTACAAAGACATGTCACCGAGTACAAAGACATATCACCAAGTACAAAGACATACCAACAAGTACAAAGACATACCACCAAGTACAAAGACATATCACCAAGTACAAAGACATATCACCACGTGCTAAGACATGTCACCAAGTACAGACATATCACCAATTAAACTTTTGGTGGACGTTTATTCAATGTAACCAGTATATGAGACTGGAGAAGCACTCTAGTGCAGGGTTCATTATTTATTCGAACAAAACTTCATGTCTGGTACCTTGGACTTCACAAGTGATTACTAGCTGTTTCGTCATTTAAGTTTGATTTGAACATTAACCATACCTCTTCGTCTAGTGGAACTCTCCTGCTTGCTGAGTCTGAAGACATGCTGGATAACATTGCATCCTGAGAAGAATAGAGATCGAATATATAGGTTCTGCTCTGTACAAAGTTTGGAAAAATGTAGCCTAGAGATTCACTTGCTTTCAATTTGAATTGTACCAAAACAAAAGATAGACATTGAGAAGCATGAAATGTTGTTTTTATAACAGTAGACATTGAGAAGCATCAAAGTTTCTTTTATAACAGTAGACATTGAGAAGCATGAAAGTTTCTTTTATAACAGTAGACATTGAGAAGCATGAAAGTTTCTTTTATAACAGTAGACATTGAGAAGCATCAAAATTTGGTTTTGAAATGAAATTTTCGCTTTAAAAATTATAAACCCTAGCACAAGAAGGTTTACGTTTTTTTTTTCTAGTTCTTTGATTGAGAATAGATATAATAAACACTACGTTAATGGAAGAAATAGAAAGATACTTACCAAGATACTTACAAAGATACTTACAAAGATACTTACAAAGATACAAAGATACTTACTATTTTAAAGTGAAGATTGTCCAGTTCAATCTCAGCTTTTTTCCGTTTGTCAGTTTCACGTTGAAGTCCAAACAAGTCCTTCAGTTTAGGGCTGGCTGCGTGCTTCCTGGAGTTAGAACCGGGTTCTAGAGTAGCATTCATTGTTTAGCTGCTACGGGATAAAAATACATTAGGCTACTAGCTAAATTTTCATATTTTTATGTTTTATTTATTTATTCTTAGTCTGATGTATGTCCACAATGAATCTACAAGAACAAAGGAAAGTCTAAAACAGTTCTGTACATGTATTCTAACCTTATACTCTTAAACAAGCAATTCTTGTATATATATATAAGGGCTTTTTTGTGACGGTACGCAACGGCACGGCTTACCGGCACCTTTTTCAATGTGGGGGATAAATGATTACTTTTCTTGTATTTTAATGTTTATTATTAATATATTAGTAGTTAAAAGTTAGGCAATTCATCACTGAGTACCGGCACCTATTTTTTTTTACAAAACAAGATTACAAAGAGAGTTTGTGTTATCAAACTCAGAGGCGGCCCCCATTGAAGTCACCAATGGACCAGGAATATTTAAGCCATAGTCTTGTTTTAGTTGTTTAAATTAATAAAATTGTAAAAAATCATTTGGCGTTTTTTTTTTCACATAAAAGCAAACAGGACAACACTTCGTCTTTGATAAGACTCTTCTAACTCTTCTGGAATAAGTAGAGTAGAGATCGAACTGATCACCTAAAAATAGAATGGAAACCTCCCAGACAGTGTCGGTGGCACCTGGTGCGGTAGCTCAGGGTGTCATCCCTTCCCATCAACTTTCTTCAAATATGTTCCAATAAACACTATTGCTAGTTAGTTCTTTTTGTTGAACAAATACAGTGAGCTGATTACCTACTATTATTGATTTTTACTCAAATGTAAAATGAGCGCCAATTCTAATATAAAATCCAACTGTTTATGACATTTATTCAAATGTTATTGCAAATTTTACAATGATATTTAATTAAAATTAGAAACAGACTTAACATCACCTGAACAGATTTCTTTTGTTATAGTTTAACACAGAAGTGGTATTACGTTGTGCTTTGACATTTAAACTTAAGGCATGTTTGGGCATATATCTAGAGATTTTAATATAATTATCTTTTCCGATGTGTCTGCTTTTGCCAAGATATAATTTTTTCAACTTGATTGTCAACCCCAAAATGGTTTCACCCGGTGTGACCGCACCATTTGCACCCCCTAGTGACTCTACTGCTTCCAGATACGTACCTCTCTCTCCAACAATGTTGATTAATATATTGGAGTATACGGGCTATGCGAACAGCATAGTGCACTATTACCCACTAGGAGGCCTACTAATACTGATCATAATCGCTCTATCTACTTTACAGGTCTAGACTATAGCTCTAGAACAGGGGTGGGCAAATTACGAACCGCGGGCCACATGCGGCCCGCCGAAGTGTTTTATGCGGCCCGCCGACGCCTAAAGAGATCAGATGTTCCCACACATTACACATATAAAAATGCAAAAATATTTAAATAAATAATTGTAAATATCTATAGATCTAGAAATAGTTGAAACTTCTGATTCTTATCACTTATCATGAAGAGGCAAAATAAACATTGTCTTTAAACGTCATTCTAAAAAGTAAGCGAAGATTATTTAAAATGGCAATATTTCGAAACACTCAGTCAAAGACAAACACAAGCCAGTATTTATTCAATTCTATCAAAAACTGTGTTGAAAGTGTTGGATCGGCTTGTACAAGATGGCAAGTGTAACAACTAATGGAGCTCGTGCTTTGACTAAGAAAAACAGGCTTTTTAATTAAATAAAGCATTGAATATCAAATATATTGTTGAAATCGATTCCTCAATGATCTTATTATAGGCAAAGGGCCAGCCTTAGGCATAGACAAACTGCTTAGGGTTCCCAATTGGTGAGGGCCTTACACTAGCTACGGTTTTATTATTTAAAGAAGAAATAGCGAAACTTGTCCTCAATGTTATTGTTGAAGTACAATAGGTTTTTAATAAATTGAATATTTTACTGTTGTCACTTTGCCAAGGGCTTCCAATTAACTGCCTGCCATGACTGGCAGTTCCGAGAAGTACTTGACGATTTGGAAACAAAACATTCCGATGTTCGGTTACATCCTCTGGACTAGAAGAATATGGAATCTCAAGGAAGAAATAGTTAGGTTCATTGAAGGACATTGACTGTGTTACTAATATTTCTAACGAAGAGTTGAAGACAGACTTCATGCTTATCATTGGAGACATTGAAGTGTTTTGTTTGCAAATGAAATGTATCTGCATCTTAAATTTTTTCAAACAAAGTTTTTCTACTTCTCGAGCCAGCGGTGAAATCGGGTCTTATCATTTTCCTTAGCTGAAAGGTGAAACTATCTCTAGTGAAATGGTTGAAAGTACAAGACTTATTTTGGATTCCTTTATTGTGGAATTTGAAAATAAATTTTAAGAATTGGAACTAGTTTTTATACCATCAGCTCACCATTTAATGCAGAAGCTGATTTAGCTCCAGATGACATACCTCCAAGCTAATTATGATCTGAAAGAGTAATTCCAGTGAGTTCTTTCACAGAAGTTTCATGACTGCCAGAAGCTGTATTCACATACTTAAGACAACTTTGCTGCGAAGCTTTCACATTATTCGGAACCTGATTCATCTGTGAACACACTTTATTTCATTTGTTTGAAAATTATGAAGTGTTAGAACAGGTCGATGCTCACTGACTGTAATTTGACAGCAGTCGCAAGTACTAAACAACTAGTAAGCTAGTTCTACAGTTACAGAACATTATGCACGGATGTAAACATTTAAATGCTTCACATTAAATACAATTGTACATTTGTGGTGAAATGTTGTGATGTAAAAAGACAATAACAAAATTAAAAAAACTATTCGTAAAATTAGTTCAAGAAATTTAAAAACTTTTAAAACAAAAGAAATGCATATTCTGAGGTAGGCCTATCTACAGTGCATTATCCTGCTATTTAAAAATTTTAGTTCAAAAACCTAAACTTAATTAGGACTTAGATTCTCTGCGCCGTTTGGCACATTGGGCAGCAAGATGTCACAAAAATCTGTCATTGGCAATGTCGGAAGTCTCTTCTCACCTGGTGTCTACTGCTCTGAGGTCCTCCTTGAAAGTGTGGCGCCATGTTATGGGCCTACTAGGATTTCCCTGTTTCCGCTTTCCTCGTAACGGCCTCGGTGTCATGCAACTCTTTGTATGCGTAATTCATTTTGTCGGAGAACATGTCCCGCAAACCTCGTGCGACGCTCTGTCACAACCTCACTTAGTGTTCGACTCCCAGTTCGGCATAGGTTGATTGAGACTCTATCTCTATAACTGACTCCTAAAATCCGTCTAAACCATCTTTGTTGAGCCACATTTAGTCTTTTTTCAATTTCGGCAGATGACTTCCATGCTATTCCATGCTATTATAAATGGAGCCCAGCGACTGGTAGAAATGTGTAACCTCTCTTGGCTACGCTCTTGGAATTTTGGTGATTGTTGTTTGTTTTAGATTTTATATCGACCATGGAAGTTTTATCGTCAAAACCATCTGTTGGGGGGGGGGGGGGGGGGGGAGGTTAAACCCCATAGCTACGCTCATAGAATTTGGTGACTGTAGTTTGCTTTAGAATAATATTGAAGAGGGGGTTTTCAACCTCAAAACTATCTGTAGGGGGATTTTAAACTCAAAACAATCTGGAGGGGTTTTAAACTTAAAGCTCTTTAGAGGAGTGGGTTTAAACTCAAAATCTCCTTGGCTAAGCTCATAAAATTTTGAGTGTGTTATTTGGTTTTTTTATTTTGAAGTTTTGATTTTTATCTTCAAACCCCGCTGGAGGGGGGAGGTGTAAACTCAAAACCCCTATTCACTACACTCATAGCATCTGGTGACTGGTGTATGCTTTAGTCTTATAGTGAAGAGGGGGTTTTATCGCTAAAAAAAATCGGGGGGGGGGGGGGTGTAAAATCAAAACCCCACATGGCTATGCTCTTGGAATTTGGGGATTTTCGTTTTCATTTTTTTTAAATAAGTGGGGGTTTAATCGCATTTCCCCCCTCCCCCACGGAAAGGGATTTTGATCTTAACAACCCCCCAAGAACCCCCCCTCCGGCTACGCCCATGGTATATATATATATATGTGTGTGTGTGTGTGAGTGTGTATATATGTAAATTTTATTTCGAAAACGGCTCTAACGATTTTCTTTAAAATTTAAAGGTATATGTATAAATATATATTAAAAACTGACATGAAAGACAGCACCTGGTTGCAGGCGGCATCAAAACGAGACAGCTGGAGATCGCTTACAAAGGCCGCGAGATACACATTTGAGACCAAAAGAAAAATTTCTGCCTAGGACAGACGTAGACGGCGAAAAGAAAATCTAAATTGACCACCGCGGAAGACGTTTATGTCTGCGCTGGATGTGGCTAAATATGTAGGTTACAGTTGGGACTACGTATCCACGTGAAATGTTGCTCTCTTGACTCTTTGGACTCAAAGACAAGCCAAATTATTATACAAGCTTACTCGTGATTATGGATGAAGCTTTGAATACACAAGTAAGTCAAAGAGATTGATTTAGTACACTTTTATACTGACAATGTTTGACATTTATTTTAATAATGATCTTTTGCATCCTTCTCCCCCCCCCCTTTCCCAAGCTATTTTAATTGAAGTTCGTCTGTTAACTTTTTTTTTCATTATTCCAGTGAAAATACCTGCAGCTTTAATCACACTTAAAACATATTCCACTTATCTAGGACCTACATGAACCAGAAAATATATTTCAATACGATAATTACTTCAATAGACAACTGACTTAGATTTAATCCAGATGTAGGCCTACACCTAAATTATGCAGTGTAATTATACCTTTTTTATACTAGATTATTATAATATAAATCCAAACTTTAAATATATATATATAATGCTATAACTTCTAAATGTCCAAATTGAATTGGATGAACCCTTTCTTTAGAGCATTAATTTCAAGTCAATTCGGGACAAAGTGATTTGTGACAAAGTCCATGTTTTACCATGTAACCTCAAGATTTAGCCTCATTTGATGCCAGAGTGAATACGGAGCATACCAAAAGTTTGTTGCGTCTAGATTCTATGCACTGGGGTAATCAACGTGTACACGTCACCTTTTGAGAAACATTGCAAAGAATTTCTTCTTATCATTATAGGCTATTGGTTTGAACCAAAAGCTGCAATGGAAAATGATTCGACGTAAACGGGTATACATTTTCACGACATCATTGACAGAGTTCTAATTGAAATACATTCTCATGATGTCATTGACAGACTTCTAATTGAAATACATTGTCATGATGTCATTGACAGAGTTCTAATTGAAATACATTCTCATCATTGACAGAGTTCTAGCGGAAATAGAGCAGACGATAGTACGTTAGGGTGTCGCGCTGTAGACGAAGCTGACTGAGAGAAATCAATCGCGTAACAAAACTGACAAATCAGGAAATAAAAATAAAAAAAGCAATGGACCTCATTCACCAATCGTAAACAAACAACATTTAGTCACGTGATCATATTGATAAAACAACGAAAAAAAACAGTCACGTGACAACCATCATGAATTAAACATGAGATCGTAAATTATATAGAAGATATAGAGCGCCACGTGGCTAAATGTTGTTTGTTTACGGTTGGTGAATGAGGTCCATTGAAACAGTTACTAGCTGCAATAGTATTGCTAAGTTGTAATCAAAAGTTTGTGGTCTCTAGTGGATCCACCAGCTACACGAGTGGGCGCGGAAATAGCAGAGTCAAGCCCTCCACCAACCCATGGGCTAAGGTTGGCAACTACATTCATCTACAGGGCCGCCGCTACCTATTGTGCAATAAGGCCAAATCCTTACTTTAAAGTTTTTTTTTATTTTTTTATTTTTTTTAACAAATAATTTACTTTAATTTTGATAAATTAATTGAATATAATGCATAGTTCTAATTATTATTGCCCTGGAAAACATAAAAAAGCAGCAATGATATTCGTACTTGAAAGTTATTTCGGAATCAATAAAAAAAAATCAGTCGTGCACGCGAGGGATTCCCACAGGTTTTTCCAGAGATGCCACTCATTTCCTGACCTTGAATTTTCGCGAATAGTTTATACTATTTTAATATGTATTGAGTCTTCTTTCAGAAATAGACCAGTTTACACATTTAAAAAAAAAAAGTACGTAGATCTACTACAGATAAATGTAAATATTTTTTTTATTTTGAGCAGCCCTAACCCGTAAGTAGTTATTGAATGTATAGTATTTGTATAGTCTTAAATATTCACACGCTCATTTTGGATGAGTTATTGATCTCAAAATAATGAAGCAGAATATTTCTGGGTCATTAAAGATCTAGAATAATTTAATTCGAGATCCTCACCTCTTCTCCTTAACCCATCCCTTAGTTGGACGGTTGGGGCACCACAACAACATCTGTTAACATTCTTTCTCCCTCTTTGTTTTTGCCTTGGATAGTATATCTTCCAGTGTAGATCGAAATCTACATTTAAATTCGAGATCCTCACCTCTTCTCCTTAACCTATCCCTTAGTTGGACGGTTGGGGCACCACAACAACATCTGTTAACATTCTTTCTCCCTCTTTGTTTTTGCCTTGGATAGTATATCTTCAAGTGTAGATCGAAATCTACATTTAAATATAGATCTAGATCATTTACTTCATTCTAATATTTTCATGTTAAATCTTTTATTCAAATCAATGAAAACTTATTTATTTTATAAATACATTACGTCATATTCAATTCCAATTATTCCAATATTACGGTATGTAAATTAATGTTTGTTTGTTTTTTTATTTAAAAAATGGTGCAGTGTTGAAGTGGACTGTATTAAGTGGGTATGGTGGCTAACGTTTGCTAATTCGTTATATATTAAAGTGATAGATTGAAGTTTTTTAATGTTTGGTGCAAATTTTAAATTAATTTTCATTACAATTGTACCCCCCAGTTTTCAAAAAATGTCAGAACGAAAAGAAAACCACTGCTCAGTATCGACAACAAAAGTTACGAAAAAACGAAGTAGAAAAAAAAATGAAAAGGATCATAAAACAAATTTTATTAATCTTATAAAAATACTGAAAGTGAAAAACCTGCTTCCAATGATTGTGCAAATGTCGTATATCCAGTGCTAAAGTGTCTATTACATCACCATCGCTAGAAAAACCAGACAGTGAACGTTATATACCTCCAGAAGAACAACAAGTTTTTATGGCAGAGGATCAAACATTAATATCACAGACTAATTCATCTAAATATAAACCTTTGGACAGTCAAGGCAATCTAGGATTCACCTTAATGTCACATGATCCAAGGAAGTGTCCTGAAAAATGTAATGCTTATGATGTTCAATTTTTAATTCAAAATTATCCCAAACAAATATACAACATACCTTTTCCACGCAATGAAAATGGTAGAAAATTTTCTCCATTTTATCATCATCGCCATTTACCGAACGGTGAAAAAGTACACCGCCAATGGCTTTTGTATTCAGAGTCATTTTATTTTGTGCAACGTTGCCCGCGTCGGTTATTTGAGGAAATAAAATAAATAAAGAAAACATTGCGGGTACAAAAGGAGTAAATGAGTGTGGCCATATTTCATTCATTTTGAAAAGACACAAATACAAGGCAGGTCATATCAAAAACGTTAAAAAAATGTCAGAACTATTACTTGCTCTTGAAAATAAAACAACAATAGATGCAACTCAGCAAAGATTGTATGATGTTGAAAAGCAGCATTGGAAATCCTAAGGCGTTTTTTGTACCATGTTGAGCTCCCAGTCGTAACTTAATGATGCCGCAAAAAAAAATAATATTTTTCTATGTCATACTTGATACAACGATAAATGCTTTAAATAACAGATTTGAGATGTTGAAAGATCATACAGTCATTTGTTCAAATTGTATATAAAATAACATTAAAAATATGAGCAACGATGATTTACAAAAACATTGTTCTAATCTGTAGTTGAAACTAACTGATCCTTCGATAAACCCTACTGATAGAAATGGAAAGGAGCTGTATGAAGAACTAAGAGCAATTGAAATTTATTTAAACTCCGAAAGGGAACCTGTTGAAGTACTTGAATATATTTGTAAAAATAATTTATCCTCAACCTGCTCAAATTTAGTAACTGTCCTGCGAATTTTTCTTACTCTCCCTGTGTCAGTGGCTAGTGGCGAAAAGTCATTTTCAAAATTAAAACTGATAAAAAATTACCTAAGATCAACAATCTCACAAGAAAATCTATCGGCGCTAGCGATGGTCTCAATAGAAGCCAGGTAAGTGAATCACTCTATTTAGAATCACTCATTCAAATTTTGCTTCACAGAAAGCAAGGAAGAAATTTTAAATTTTTTGATTTAAATTAAATGAATTAAATAATGTATTTTTTTAAAATATGTTCATTGTTTTATTTGACAAGAACTTCTAGTGAAAATGTGCTGATTTATTTTTTAATGTGAAATACTTACTTCGAGAACCTAGATTTGGATTAAGCAACAAGTGTTCAACTGTTAACACTTGCACCTTTACATCATGCATCTACATACATATAATAAGAAACTCCAAAGTAAGAATTTTTTTTTCTAGAAAAAAATAAGGGGCGGCATTTTGTATTTCGTAAGCAGGAGGCCACAAACCTGGCGGCGGCCCTGCATGTAATTCAAGTTTTATAAATCCTAAACCCTTATAATAAACCAATGAATTCTAAAGGACTGCAAGGATTTCTTTGGCTTGATTAGAATCAAAAGAACGTAATTCTATCAAGTTTATCGGAATGGTTTTCTTTTTTTTTTTTAAATTGTTTTAATGTTTATAGTTTGATTAATTTTTTTTTTTTTAATTTGTGAAAAAATTTTAGAAATTAGTTGAACCATTTCTTTTTCTAAAGTTTAAGCTTAGTTTTAGTTTCATTTTCATAATTCTTAAAATGTAGTTTAATTCCCATCAATATTTATTGATATATAATAGAAAAATGCTATGTCCTTCCTTTTGCTATACTAACAATCTTTGTGGTTTCTAAGCACATACCAAGTGTATGGTACGCTCTTCTTTGAAAAGTTGGAAAGATAAAATAGGTTCACATGTTGAATCTAAAAACAACGAAAGGTCAAAGGTTACACTTGCTACTACTTTCTGTAAGCTACAGAAAAGGAGAAAATCGGATTTTTAATTTCTGTTGGTTTCTAAAATCTAAACGTGAAAGACACCGTCACACACCATCATAAGAACAATTCTCAGTGGACACTATTTGAGAATAGCGATAGATTTTCATGACCTAGATCATGGCTCGAATGTGTCATTGCCAGGGAATATTATTAAATTATTCATAAAAATAATTTCAATGTCATGTTTACCAAAGTCAATTAGTTTGACAAATGTGCATTTTACTGACTGATTCAACCAGAAGTAAAACCTACAAAATATAATCATATCCTATCAACATGATCATATCCTATCAACATAATCCTATCCTATCAATAATTTCAAAGTCAAACAGAAAGAAAAATTGAAAGAAAACTAGACAACGGAAGATGTTTGTGTAACACATAAACTCATAGGCGTCCACTGTGGGTTAGTGATATCCATTTACTACGTTTCAAACCAATTCAAATCAAAACAGTTGTGGATCGTTTCGATCCTTGCAATAGAAAATGCCTTTTAAATGCTCTTTTCAAACGACGTGCAGTATGGCTTGTAGTGTTCTACAAAGCAAATGTGTGCATTCGTTAGCATTATTTTAACATAGGGTTATTTGAATGTCTAAGTATGGCCAGCCTCATGAACCCATATTCAAATAGTGTTTTTATTATTATTAGGTAACTTGTGTGGAGACATGCTGGAATGCATTTTCAATATTATTATTATAAAATAGAATAATTTTACAGTTGTTCAAAAATGGTGTTTATGTTACTATGCATTTAAATAAAAATTCATATTTTATTTTTAAAGCATTTTTAAAGAACAGCATACTAACCATAGACCTAGCCCTTGTATCCGGTATAAGTTAAGGTAAAGCTGACAGAAAAACCGAATCTAAAACTTTGGTTTTAAGGTAAACGCAAACTTTAAAAAAAATACTTTACAAATGTGTATCCTTAATTTTCAAAACAATCCAATCCACTTTCAGCAGATTAAAATAGCTGTGTTTCAAAGTCCAGATCTCTCTATTGTGTGATCACGGCCGAGTCCAGATCTCTCTATTGTGTGATCACGGCCGAGTCCAGATCTCTCTATTGTGTGATCACGGCCGAGTCCAGATCTCTCTATTGTGTGATCACGGCCGAGTCCAGATCTCTCTATTGTGTGATCACGGCCGAGTCCAGATCTCTCTATTGTGTGATCACGGCCGAGTCCAGATCTCTCTATTGTGTGATCACGGCCGAGTCCAGATCTCTCTATTGTGTTATCACGGCGGAGTCCAGATCTCTCTATTGTGTGATCACAGCCGAGTCCAGATCTCTCTATTGTGTGATCACAGCCGAGTCCAGATCTCTCTATTGTGTGATCACGGCCGAGTCCAGATCTCTCTATTGTGTGATCACGGCCGAGTCCAGATCTCTCTATTGTGTGATCACTGCCGATTCCAGATCTCTCTATTGGGTGATTGATTATAGCCGAGTCAAGATATATATATTGTGTGATCACAGCCGAGTCCAGATCTCTCTATTGTGTGATCACGGCCGAGTCAAGATATATATATTGTGTGATCACAGCCGAGACCAGATCTCTCTATTGTGTGATCACAGCCGAGTCCAGATCTCTCTATTGTGTGATCACAGCCGAGTCCAGATCTCTCTATTGTGTGATCACGACCGAGTCCAGATCTCTCTATTGTGTGATCACGGCCGAGTCCAGATCTCTCTATTGTGTGATCACGACCGAGTCCAGATCTCTCTATTGTGTGATCGAGGCCGAGTCCAGATCTCTCTATTGTGTGATCACGGCCGAGTCCAGATCTCTCTATTGTGTGATCACGGCCGAGTCCAGATCTCTCTATTGTGTCATCACGGCCGAGTCCAGATCTCTCTATTGTGTGATCACGGCCGAGTCCAGATCTCTCTATTGGTTGATCACGGCCGAGTCCAGATCTCTCTATTGTGTGATCACGGCCAAGTCCAGATTTCTCTATTGGGTGATTGATTATAGCCGAGTCAAGATATATATATTGTGTGATCACAGCCGAGTCCAGATCTCTCTATTGTGTGATCACGGCCGAGTCCAGATCTCTCTATTGTGTGATCACGGCCGAGTCCAGATCTCTCTATTGTGTGATCACATCCGAGTCCAGATCTCTCTATTGTGTGATCACGGCCGAGTCCAGATCTCTCTATTGTGTGATTGATTATAGCCGAGTCAAGATATATATATATATATTGTGTGATCATAGGCGAGTCCAGATCTCTCTATTGGGTGATTGATTATAGCCGAGTCAAGATATATATATTGTGTGATCACAGCCGAGTCCAGATCTCTCTATTGTGTGATCACGGCCAAGTCCAGATCTCTCTATTGGGTGATTGATTATAGCCGAGTCAAGATATATATATATATATTGTGTGATCATAGGCGAGTCCAGATCTCTCTATTGGGTGATTGATTATAGCCGAGTCAAAATATATATATTGTGTGATCATAGGCGAGTCCAGATCTCTCTATTGGGTGATTAATTATAGCCGAGTCCAGATCTCTCTATTGTGTGATCATAGGCGAGTCCAGATCTCTCTATTGGGTGATTAATTATAGCCGAGTCCAGATCTCTCTATTGTGTGATCACAGCCGAGTCCAGATCTCTCTATTGTGTGATCACGGCCGAGTCCAGATCTCTCTATTGGGTGATTGATTATAGCCGAGTCAAAATATATATATTGTGTGATCATAGGCGAGTCCAGATCTCTCTATTGGGTGATTAATTATAGCCGAGTCCAGATCTCTCTATTGTGTGATCATAGGCGAGTCCAGATCTCTCTATTGTGTGATCATAGGCGAGTCAAGATCTCTCTATTGTGTGATCACAGCCGAGTCTAGATCTCTCTATTGTGTGATCACGGCCGAGTCCAGATCTCTCTATTGTGTGATCACGACCCGCAGCACATTTTCAATAGTACTTTTATCTTTTGAGATCTAAACGTGACAAACTCACAGACGGACAGCAGAAAATCAATTTCTTCTTTTCCCTACGGTGCAGCTAAAAATACTGAATTTCTATTCTGTTGTTAGAAGATATTTAATTCTTTTGTATAAGGGCATGGTCTAGGAAACTTTCAGCGCCAAAACAAATTGATCACATTAATATTGACCAATCAAAAGTTTGTGATGGACAGATTAAAGGGCTATGTTTACATACCGTAACATCTGTGGTATAGATGTTATGATAAAGTATAAGTTTATTAACTTTTTTTTAAGGTTTTAAATACAGGAATATTTGCGTTTATTAGTTTTCTTTGCAGCATCATTTGATAATGATCAAACTCAAGGCTCTCAAAGTCTGTCAAGTTAAAAAAAAACTTTTTTCTTTCAAATTAAATAGATTTATTTATTTATTCTATTTTTTAAAATTAATTAGATTTAATGAATACATACTTGTCATACTGTATGAACCTTGGTAGCATTTTTTTTCCGATAAAAAGTAAGTATCCAATATTAAAAAGGTGTACAGGTAGATGTATATTTACCTTCTTGCATCCCAGCAAGTACAACCCCGTTTCCAAACTCCAGCTGATCTATTTGCGTAAAAGCTTTAAATGTCGTCTTGCGGCTTCTATTTATAGAGACCTGCTCGTGTTCTCACGCCATCACCCCCGGTCTTAATCCGGTCTGTCTGTCGATGTGTCATCGATCTCACTGCATGGAACTCAAGTTGCCAAACCTCACGTGATAGAAAAGATGTGTGTGTGTGTGTTAGCAGGTAATTAGTGCAGGAGTCAGGTACAAATATCAACAGATGATCATTGCACTGGTACTCTATTGTTTAGAGCAGAGAAAAGTGACAAGTAACTAGTGAACTACTTCCCAGGATGAATCAATGGTTTACTCACTAGGGCGGACTAGTTGCAAACAACAGTTAGTACTGAGACACAGAAAAGCCGCGCAGCATTTATAAGTTATTGAATTGAAGAAGTGTTTCTAGTACAGGAAGGAGTAGAGCTTGGAAGTAGAGAGAGAGAGAGAAAGAGAGAGAGAGAGAGAGAAGTATTGCTAGTAGCTAGTAGCAGTAATAAATAAAATTTATAAAAGTACTGCAAAAACTAATAGTAGTACTGACTTCCAGAAGGTATATACTTAGTAGCAGTATAACACTAATAGTAGAAGAAATAAGAAAAATATCAATATTGATATTAGTAGCACTTGCGGATGCGGGAGGGGGGGGGGCGGTAGAGGCGATCGCCCACCCACTCGCTCGACACGGGGGGTGGGGTGCGAGCGAATAAAAGTAGAGAAATCACACAATTAGTATACGAATTTTTTACTTGTGTTAATAATATATACTAATTATTTATATTTTAACCAATGTTTTGGATCATGTCGCACCCTTTCTAGTATATTGGCAGATTTGATGTGTGTGTGTGTGGGGGGGGGGGGCAATTGCGTCGATCCCGTCCCTCCCCCTGACCCTAACACTTCAAGGGGTGGGGGTGGGCGGTCCAATTTGTGTGTGTGTAGAAGTCATAGTTTGTTTATAGAATTAGTTACATTTCTATTTGATAAAGCTAATTAATGATACTTTAACAAATCTTGTATTATGTCGCCCCCATTTGGTATGTTGGTCGATTCAGTGGGGTGGGGTTGGGGTGATTACATTTACTGTCCTCTCCACCCAACCCCTTTGAGTTGGGGGAGGCGTCCAATTTTTATGTGTGGGGGGAAGGGAGATCCTCCCTACCGCCCACCTGGATCCGCCAGCGATGATAACAAACCAAAGATATTTATCTTTTATTTGGGAAGTTGTTTTTTTAGAGCGAGGGAGTAATAGGGAGACACCATGGGTATACTGTACCAGATGACGCCTACCCTAGCGACGCCACTGAATTTATGTCCTGTGTACCCCATATTAAGCTAAAGTAAGTCTATTTCTCTTTACGTATGTGCCATATGGGTGTTTGACCATGTAGTTTTGTTTTTTGTTTTTTTTTAAGGATTTATGTCCTACGTACCCCTAACCTTAAGTAAGTAATCTACTTGTTAGACAAATTCAAACATACTTATAAAGTGACTTTTGAAGATATGAAGATGTTTTTTCTTAGTGAAACGCCCGGTGACAACGCAACTCGAACATGGCATTGTATTTGGTGTAATCTAGTTGATTGGATGTAGTCCTCAGAGAAATGCATTATTTACAGCAGAGTGAAATGAAAACATTTGATTTGCCTGAACAAAACTCGTCTGTCGCTGTTTGATCCCGTTTCATTCACCTGACGTGATTTATCTCCCTGGAACAGCCCAATGGCTCTGTCTAATGAATGCCACTTAATATGGTGGTGGCTGTGTTCAATGTCTCCAAAGTGTTTCATGCAGTTTCTGAATGACAAAATTAAAATGTTGACATGACAGAGCTGTTCAGAGGTTCTCAGATTTGTGTAACGTTAATAACTCCGCATGGTTTGTTATTTATAGCAAGAATAAGAATATTGCAATAAAAATGATAGCATTTGATATTATGAGCTAATGAGTTTCAGACACATAGACACTCAGAGTAGGCTCAGAGGGTAAAGAGCACATCATCTAACAGACGTTTATTAAACACAGGAGCGCCCCAAGGAGACATCGCCATTCTAGTACATTTTATACACCAAGGATTTTCAATCTATAGTTCTTTTTAGCGGCCCCCGTAAGGGAAAAAGCCGCTATTAGGTTTGTGCAAAATGTCCGTCTGTCACACTCAGATCTCCAAAACTAGAAGAGAAATGAAAAATATTTGTTCACCATGGGATACAGCTTGAAAAGTTTAGGTGCAATAAAAGCACAAAAAAACAGCCGGAACAATATATTATATATACTTAATTTTTTTGAGATATTTCGAAAGGAACATTAAAGGTTAAATCAGATTTTCAATAGCTTTTAGCTTTAAGCAGCTTTTTGTCAAGAATAAAAGCGCAATATTAGTCAATTATGCGATTTCAAACAATCATTTGACATAATTTATTTTTATAAAACAATATCGGAACAACTTTATAGTTAATGAAATATAAGTCAGTATAGAGATTTTCATTTAGCATTTATATGCTATTTACGTTAAAAAATCGGAACAATCATATTATTGATCATGTGTTTTTGCAACGTTTAAGCACGGAAATTAAATGTAATAGAAGTTAGAAGAGCAAACAAACATTCGTTGGCATTGATTTGCTTTTATTCTTTGACAATACGTCACTATAGTTTATTTATCGATATCAAATTGTTCCGTATTTTCTACTTAAAACAAATTTATTATCGTTAATAATATGGACAGAAAGACCGACAGATAAAACGCACAAAAAAGCGTCTTTAATCCTTATCTATATTATTAACCCTTAAAACGCGTGTGGTAGTTTAGCCTCTAAACATAAGAATTGTAATTCCATTTTGTTTGCACTCACTGTAAAGAAGCTCAGCACTTTAAGGGTTAAGTAGAATGTGAGGTGTATGTATGTATGTATGTATGTATGTATGTATGTTACTTATAGACATCAAAACCGCTTGACCAATCTTGATAAAACTAGGCAGGAATGTTCCTTGGGTACTAACTTAGACCGTAGTGTATGTATTGTAGCCCTAAAACAAACTTAAGACCCTAAAAAAAAAATAAAGTTGCCCGACTCTATTACAGCTATAGTATTTTATGGATCTAGGCCATGTCTACAATGTTGACATGAGAAAAGATAGAAAGGATTTAGACCTAGATCTAATTTTAAGAAATACACTTTGCGCACATAGTTTTTTACTTTGACACATGAAAATACAAAAGAAGATCCGTTGATTTCATTATATAATAAAATTAACCTTCAATTTTGTGTTTCAAAAGCATTTTTTACATAAATTAAATCCTTATATCTGTGACTACAGATTTCCTGACGAGCATTCTTTCATTAGACAATACCGTAATGAATCACGTACTAAATATTAATTCGTTTAATTGTTTACTTTATAATCCCATCCCTAGATCTAAAACTCCAATTCAACTCTAAGATGATAAAACTTCTCTTCGCACAGATAGTTTTATACTTTAACACATTAACATATTAATTAAAGTCCATTCATTTCATATTTTGATCAAATAAACATTCAAATTTGGTTTTCTAAAGCACATTCGTTTACGAAAGCTGCGAAGCCGAGTTGAGATAGGCCTAGATCTATATTCGTTCATGAATCGCGTACTAAAAATTATTTCGTTTAATTGTTCACTTTATAATCCCATTCATTTAACAAAGCTATCGCTCTTTTCGTTTTTAATAGATAAGAATGTATTGACTTCGGGTAAACCCATTTTCGCAAAACTAATTTTATTTTCGTAGCGAAAGAGAAATAACGTGAAAGGATCATTAGCTTCGTTTAACATACATCTAAATCCAATCCAGTGGATTATTCAAAAGCATTTTTTACATAAATTAGTTCCTGATATCTGTGACTACAGATTTCCTGGCGAACATTCTTTCATTAGACATTACCAAATGGTTACACATTAACACATCTCTCTACTGAGTCTATTCCTAGGCCTATGTCTAAAACTCTTATTGAACTCTAAGATGATAAAACTTCTTTTCGCAAAGATAGTTTTATGCTTTAACACAGTGATGCCCAAAGTACGGCCCGCGGGCCAGATCCGGCCCGCAACGTGAGTCCATCCGGCCCGCCGAAAAGTGTAGAAAATCCCCCCATTTTCAAAAAAAAAATTGAATTGTAAAAATGTATCTTTACTTACATTAGGGGCTTAGGGCCCTCAATTTTTCTCCTGATGTTTTCCATGATATTTAACATTTGTGCGTTTATGAATTAGGTATCTGAGTTTAGAATGTACATTTTCTAGCAGGAAAAGTGAACGGTTCTTTACTTTTTTGTGGAACATGATAATAAGCCAACATATTTGGTTTTATAAAGAAAGTGTGGTTATTTAAAAAAACAACAAAAACATATAAACGACATTATGAAACAAATATGACGGCATTCTTGGTTTGAGCCGCGAAAAAAAGATTGTTAAACTACGCCTACAAATTGGAGGATTGATGGGAATATTTACCAAAAAGAGACAGGAAAACGACTCGGATGTAAAGCTAGCTACAATGTTGCTGATATTTTAAGTAGAGAAATGAAGCCATCTTCAGAAGCGGGGAAAAAAGATACATTTCAAATATCCCATTAATTAAGGTCAATATCGTATTGTAGGCTTTTTGATCATGTGGCCCGCGACAAGACTGTCAGAAATAAAAATGGCTGGGCATCACTGCTTTAACACATAAACATACTAATTATTGTCCATTCATTTCATATTTTAATCAAATTAACATTCAAATTTGTTTTTCTAAAGCATTTTTAATACATTCGTTCGCTGTTCGTTAAAGCTGCGTAGCCGTGTTGAGATAGGCCTATATTCATTCATGAAAAAAAGTTCACGCATGCGCAGCACAGAATGAACTCTATAAAAGCCACTTTTTAACTCTAGATTAGTGTAGATTTAGATCTATGTCTACCTCAAGATCTACTTTATACACATGAACATACAAAATTTAGTCCATTCATCTCAAATTTTAATCAAATATATGTAGGCCTACAAGCAAAAGTTTTAATTTGAAAAAAAAAATGGATTTAAGCCTATTAGCTATTTTGATTTGATAGCTTCATTCACACTATTTTTACATTGACACATTCGCTTTACTTATTACATTATTATTTCGTTTAATTGTTTACAAAACACTCTCAGTGACTATATCGAAAGTAATGCGCAAATAAAGACCCGCGGGTCGCGGGTAACATATGTCTAGTATATATATATATATATATATATATATATATATATATATATACATATATATGGTACCCGGACTAGATAGAGCGAACAAAATAGCGCCGACAAAATAGTGCGAACAAAATAGCGCAGAAAAATATATTTTAGTCATTTTGAAAGAAATACTATAGATATCGTAATAGGGCCAATATTTTTTTTGTTTTAATGTTATCATTATTTTTTAGTCATTTTGAGGGAACACTTTAACTATCTTAAAACAAAAATATGTAAACAGTAAGTAAAAATTATAAAAAACTAAAATAAATAAGCAAAAGATATATCGTATATTTATATTCCAAAATTGTAATTTGAAAACAGGCAAAGATTTATACACACACGCACACACACAAACTTTCACAAAGTTAAATTGTAGGAAATGTCAAGTAGAAATTCCATGACTGCTTGAACGAAGTCACCACATTCAAAATCCTATTTTTAGCAAGTTATGTATTTTAAACATTGGGAATGTTATAAAATATAAAGTACTCTCGTTCTCTGCAAATTTGGCTTACTTTCCGATCGATTACAATTGAAAAAGATAGAGATATCAACAAAAATGCTGCCCAGGATATTACATTACTAATAATCCGGTACTTTTATGCAAATCATATATAAGTCCGAGCTATTTTGTCTTGCGCTATTTGGTCGGGAAATTTCGCGCTGTGTATGCGTACGCTATTTTGTCGGTGCTATTTAGTCGGGTCACCCATATATATACATACATATATATTTAGTCTAACTAGCCCATTGTGACGTAATGGATTTTTTTCTTTGACGTTAATTCTTTAAATGAATTGCTAAAACAACTCGGTATAGTAATGTTTATTAAGCCTCGTAATCTGACTCGTATTTAAAAAAGACATAATAGCTAGATTTAGATCTATATTTTTTACAATAGATCTAGATTTTTTTACACTAGAGCTAGATATTTTACACCTTTTTTTTACTAGATTTAGATTTATATTCTAATTAAAATCATTGTAGATTCCAGATCTAGAATTTCTAGGCCTAGTTTAGAATGTTTGTTTTACATGTTTCGGATGTTCCTTCAGAGTTGAAGATGTTTACTTCCTAGTCCAAACCTCCCGTAGGACGACGTCGGATGGGAGCGGGCAGGGTTTGAACCTGGGACCATCGATAAATCCAAACGACAGTCCAGTGCGCAAACCGCACGACCAGACAGCCACAATTTAGACTAGATCTAGACTATAATTTTAATTTCTAGACTTAAAGTGTAATTTTTTTTCCAAATGTCTAGAATTTTTAGTCTAGATCAATATTGCAATGTTATAAAATACTAAAACTAATCTACTATTTTTAAATTTAATATTGCACTCAGTCTATTAATAAATTATCTAGGCCTTTTTTTTACATAAATCTTATCTAAATTACATCTACATTATTCCAAATTTATATTTTAGATATAGATCTAGTAGATATAGATTTTAAGAGCGCTAATTCAGAAGTTTAATTTAGGTAGATCTACATCCTCATTCTAGTTCCATTTCAATGAAAATGCCAATAGCTCTGTTGGTAACTGTGTTGGGACATTGAGCAGACGTTGCCGAAGTACAAGCTCTATGCCTCGTTCTTTTCTTTTTCAATTACAAATCAATACCAAAAGATTATCTAAAATTGCTGGTCTGACATATTGTACATATCAGGTAATGTGTAATATATCTCTTTATCAATAATAGGTTATTAGTTTGTTATTAAGTTAACAGCAATACCTGGTCGTGCAGTTAGCGCGCTGGACTGATTATCTCGACGGTCTCGGTTTCATACCCTGCTAGCTGCCATCCTCCATCGTCCATCGGGAGATTTAGATAAGAAAGTAAATTATCTTTAACTTTGAAGGAACATCCAAAACATGTAAAAACATTTTACAGAATAAAAAACAATTTTTTACAACGCCAAATGAATCTTTGAAACATTATTACTTTAGACAATCAAAACAAAATTACGTCTTGAATATTCCTTGCGAATAGGCGGATCCGAAAGGGATCCGACTCAGACGGGGGCCGCCTCTGAGTTTGTGTGACAACACAAACTCTCTATGTAATCTTGTCTATTCTTAACATCCTTAAATTCGTAGAGGATGTGTCTCTCCTTGCCCGGCTCTTTGCTCTGGTCTTCTTGCCTTGCATTCTTTGCCCTGCTCTTTCTCGGCTTTCTTTGCCTTGCATTCTTTGCCCTGCTCTTTCTCGGCTTTCTTTGCCCTGCTCTCTTTGCCCTAATGTCCTTGTCATGCTCTACTTTCTCGGCTCTCTTTGCCCTGATGTCCTTGTCATGCTCTACTTTCTCGGCTCTCTTTGCCCTGATGTCCTTGTCATGCTCTACTTTCTCGGCTCTCTTTCCCTGATGTCCTTGTCATGCTCTACTTTCTCGGCTCTCTTTGCCCTGATGTCCTTGTCATGCTCTACTTTCTCGGCTCTCTTTGCCCTGATGTCCTTGTCATGCTCTACTTTCTCGGCTCTCTTTGCCCTGATGTCCTTGTCGTGCTCTACTTTCTCGGCTCTCTTTGCCCTGATGTCCTTGTCATGCTCTACTTTCTCGGCTCTCTTTGCCCTGATGTCCTTGTCATGCTCTACTTTCTCGGCTCTCTTTCCCTGATGTCCTTGTCATGCTCTACTTTCTCGGCTCTCTTTGCCCTGATGTCCTTGTCATGCTCTACTTTCTCGGCTCTCTTTGCCCTGCTCTACTTTCTCGGCTCTCTTTGCCCTGCTCTACTTTCTCGGCTCTCTTTGCCCTGCTCTACTTTCACGGCTCTCTTTGCCCTGATGTCCTTGCCCTGCTCTACTTTCTCGGCTCTCTTTGCCCTGCTCTACTTTCTCGGCTCTCTTTGCCCTGCTCTACTTTCTCGGCTCTCTTTGCCCTGATGTCCTTGTCCTGCTCTCTTTGCCATGCTCTACTTTCTCGGCTCTCTTTGCCCTGATGTCCTTGTCCGGCTCTCAGAGAATACAGATGAAAATGATTATTTCAGAAACTGAGAAAAAAAATGATAATCAAATTTCGTAGAGAAAAGAAGGAAAATGAGATTTTGTGGCTGGAGAGCACATTGACATAGTCCAAACGTTGACGTAGTCTGTACAATCCTGAGGCTGCATTCAATGTCACTTCCAATGCAGAGAGTATTTCACAAAGATTAAAGACAAGAAACATTGAACATTACTAAGAAAAATGTCATCCTTTGGTGTTAGAAAGACCACATTTATACTTTATCGTGCTCACATCTGCTGTATTTTAAGTTTTTAACATCACAGCCAGGAATGGCAATCTGAATATTGAGAATAAAAATAAAAACGTTATGATGTTTCAGGCATTGAGAGACCAGAAGAAAGGGATCAGTAACTTCGTCCCCAGGAAAAAGTTAAAGACACTTATTATAGATTCTGGTAATACTTGAAACAGGATCAGTTAAAATATTTAGACTTTAAAGTATACCTTTAATAAAATAAACAGGATTGTGTTTGTGTGTGTCATTTTACGCCGAAAATAACATTAGGTCATCCAGTTCTTTAGCCCACTTCATTGTTTCAATTGATTCAATTAGGAAATTTCATTCTAGAATCATCCGATAAAACCGATCATCCCATCCCGATTAGGTTGCATTGGCCATCTTGGCATATCGCCATCTAGGGATTTAGAGAGAGAATTTTTAGAGTACCGTAGATTAGACTTTTAACTGACACAAGACTTGTATAGATTGTTTGGACATTTGTTTGACTATGACTTTCGTTATGACCGTTTGGACCATTTACTAGATTTGAAAAAATAAATAAAGACAAAATCTAGGTAGCTGCATTAGAGTTAAGTAGTCAAATACATGGATCAAAGAGTGTCAAACAAGGATCAAATAATGTTTAAATACATACCAAGAATTAGTAATGTGCATGAATATAGATTTATCCACGTAGATAAAAGTGATGTCAGCTGCTTGCACAGAATAAAAACGGTCAAAGGACATACATAATATCATAGTGTATATATTGCATAATGTCTGTGACTGTATACTGCAGAAATAAACAAGTTGCTTTTTGGTGTTACTGTAGTTATTGTATTTTAAAAAGATTAATCAAATAACGTTTCGCTATCCTTTCAAACTTTGCTGAGTTTAAAAACAATCAAACTAGATCGTTGTCAGTATCAAATTTTGTTGGATAAGATAATTTATACAAACACTCAAAGAAATACTTAAAACGCTAACACGCTCATACAGAAGTAACTCTACATCACATATGAATACACATTTTATAGGCAGATAAGTATTCACCACACACACACACACATGACACCAAGTTTTCTTTTTTATAGCCTCAAAAGGAACATTCAAGAAAAAGAGAAATTACATTTCCAAGACTATTAGGCCTACATCCTAGTCCAAGACTATTAGGCCTGCATCCTAGTCCAAGACTATTAGGCCTGCATCCTAGTCCAAGACTATTAGGCCTGCATCCTAGTCCAAGACTATTAGGCCTACATCCTAGTCCAAGACTATTAGGCCTGCATCCTAGTCCAAGACTATTAGGCTTGCATCCTAGTCCAAGACTATTAGGCTTGCATCCTAGTCCAAGACTATTAGGCCTACATCCTAGTCCAAGACTATTAGGCCTACATCCTAGTCCAAGACTATTAGGCCTGCATCCTAGTCCAAGACTATTAGGCCTACATCCTAGTCCAAGACTATTAGGCCTACATCCTAGTCCAAGACTATTAGGCCTGCATCCTAGTCCAAGACTATTAGGCTTGCATCCTAGTCCAAGACTATTAGGCCTACATCCTAGTCCAAGACTATTAGGCTTGCATCCTAGTCCAAGACTATTAGGCCTACATCCTAGTCCAAGACTATTAGGCCTACATCCTAGTCCAAGACTATTAGGCCTGCATCTTAGTCCAAGACTATTAGGCCTACATCCTAGTCCAAGACTATTAGGCCTACATCCTAGTCCAAGACTATTAGGCTTGCATCCTAGTCCAAGACTATTAGGCCTGCATCCTAGTCCAAGACTATTAGGCCTGCATCCTAGTCCAAGACTATTAGGCCTACATCCTAGTCCAAGACTATTAGGCCTACATCCTAGTCCAAGACTATTAGGCCTACATCCTAGTCCAAGACTATTAGGCCTACATCCTAGTCCAAGACTATTAGGCCTACATCCTAGTCCAAGACTATTAGGCTTGCATCCTAGTCCAAGACTATTAGGCCTGCATCCTAGTCCAAGACTATTAGGCCTACATCCTAGTCCAAGACTATTAGGCCTACATCCTAGTCCAAGACTATTAGGCCTACATCCTAGTCCAAGACTATTAGGCTTGCATCCTAGTCCAAGACTATTAGGCCTACATCCTAGTCCAAGACTATTAGGCCTACATCCTAGTCCAAGACTATTAGGCCTACATCCTAGTCCAAGACTATTAGGCTTGCATCCTAGTCCAAGACTATTAGGCCTACATCCTAGTCCAAGACTATTAGGCCTACATCCTAGTCCAAGACTATTAGGCCTACATCCTAGACAAAGACTATTAGGCTTGCATCCTAGTCCAAGACTATTAGGCCAACATCCTAGTCCAAGACTATTAGGCCTACATCCTAGTCCAAGACTATTAGGCTTACATTCTAGTCCAAAACTTCCAGTGGGACGGAGAGGGGTTTGAACCCGAGACCATTGAGACGACAGTCAAGAGCGTATGCTACACGACTAGGCAGTCATTTAAAAAATAAATTGTATTGTACGCTGAAATATATTTGGAATAGTCTACAACATAAGCACCACCATACAAGAACATGTAGGCACTAGCTAGGCCTATCTTCACATTTACTGACGTGAAGATTCTTTCACTATGCGAACCACTCAGACTATATATATATAGTTTATGAAACCTTTGGATCAACTTCAAGCCATACCATAGACTATATATATTACATGAACTGCCAACTCTACGCACTAAGCCTATATTTTTCAATAAACAGGTCCCGTTCACGGAGGCGTCCTTGGTTGCATGGTAAATTGACTTCCGGTAGATTTTTTGTTACTATATAAAGAAACCATTCCGAAGAATTTTACCACCACTTTTACAGCAAATCATAAATGGAAACTGAATAGTTATAGAAGATGTTACAGAGGTAAGTGTGCACTAATCAATTTCTGACTTGGATCTATAACTGTAAAGCTTTATAACTGATTTTCTTAGCCAATATAGACTAATTAGCCAAGCCTGTATTTCGTGTATTTTCTTGTTTACGACATTGAATTGAGGTTCTTGTGAGAGCATAGCCTAAATATATATATATAAACCAAATAGTAAGACTTATTCAGAAGGATAACCCGGTACATTTAGATCTATATGCTCTTACTATAATTGGCTAAAATGAACTTTCGTTTATAAGTTTTTAAAAAGTCCTTTATTATGTGTAGGCCTAAAGTAAAAGTAATAAGTCTAGATGTTAATTTATTTTCCGAGTCGAAAAATGTAAGAAAAATATGTTTGGCCTATATATGATGTCGATGCTAGAATAGAAAAAGTACATTCTGTGATGTTTTATGGCATGTTATTATAACACAGTGCAGGACAGTCCACTGCCCTGTTGCCTCGTGTTTCTCACGGCTATGGCCAAATTTCGAATCCCGGTGCCCCCGTGCCTCATATTCTGTTTGACTGCCCCAGACTTGCTGATCTCCGTCTCAACAGGTCAGAGAAACCGAAAATTCTCGACCTGTATGGTGACATGTATGCACTACGCAATACAGCAGGGTTTCTGTCCAGGGCTTTTGCAAGAGAGGATTTGAGCCTCTCAAGCCCTCACTCAAATGGAGTTTGATGATGATGATGGTGACTTTTTATGCCCTTTTTTCTGTCTTGGTGAGTTATTGTAAGACAGAACTAGTGACCTGCAGCTGTCGAAGTATTGACTAGCCTTTGTAATCATTACTGCGAATGGTAGTGAGAGCCGCATCGTCGTCAAACATCAGTTCCCTAATCAGGATATGTCCTCTCCTCGTTTTGGTCAAGCCAGTTTAAGAAGCCTTCCATCCAATCTACTGTGGATATATACTCCATCTTCCAAGGCGCTATGAGAGTACAGACGAAACAATTCCGAATAGTGTTGATGGCCAAATCCCATCCTTGTTTTACCCTGATCTTGATACCGGTACCTAAAAGTCTTAGAGGAAGAACTGTCAAACTTTACAGTTCCTATCATGTGAAGCTGACAGTAGTTTCAATAGCATATTCGGACAGACAATTTTCACTAGTAAAAACCACATCTGCTTAGTGTGAGCATATTGCTAAGTGAAGTTCATATTTCTACTACTTTCTACTCAAGTCACCCAAGAGAAATTTTATTTAAAACGAAAACTTTTTATAATGCATTTTTCTTTTCTTTTTTTTTTTAAACTAAAGGAGAATACTACATCCAAAAACCTGATTTGATTGTCACTAACTTTCAAATTGAATGATTTGATTGTCACTAACTTTCAAATTGAAGGGGATCTACTACAAGTGAGATTTTTATTTACTTTCTCCAATAACATTGTGTGTTGTAATTTTTAAAAACATACATATATCACTTTAAATTACTTGTCCTTGTGAAATAATAGGTAAAAAATCACCTTAATTACATGTTATAATGTTATATTTAATCCTATGCATAAAATTCATTTACATTTTTAAAAAAATCAGTAAAGCAGGCCTAATTGTAGAGAAAAAAATATTTCTTGTGATTGCATTGAAATCAGCTTTAAAGATGCTGTCCATTGTTGTTATAAAGTAGTCTTACATTTTTTTATTAGCAAATATATATATTTATAACATGTCTAAACTAGTTTGAATTTCTTTTCTTTTTTTCTCAGCTGCTCATGAATTTTGAGATTGTACAGCAAATAGAGGAACAAATTTTATCTGCTTCCACTTAGACAAACAGCATGGAAATGTGCTATTCTAATGAGTAGAAGATATTTGTCATTTAGAGTATCATGTGTCATTGACTAATGAAAACAAAATGCAACAGCAAATTGTCAGTCCACACATTCCAAGATGAGGAATAGAACAGTATAAGCTACTTTCATTGATGCATTAAATTATTTATACAAAAATGTATTGTTAACCCAGTCATCACTCCATTTTTTAATTAAGCCAGTTACAGTAACAATGAAGGGATGAAATTTCAGATAATATTCTGTTTGTTTTATGAAATAAGAATAGGCCTACATCAGAAATTGAAATGGTCATCTTCAGTAATTAATGTTTCATTTAAAAATGATAATTATATTAATACATATTTGATGTACAAACAAATGAAAACGATTCAAATAATTTTTTTTGTGAAGCATAGATGATTAAACTTGTAAGTGTCAGAACAATACTACATCGACATTAACTTATTATTATAGACTTTTTACATGAATGTATCTTAAGCTTGACTGAAAGAGAAAGTTGCTTTAATTTAAATAATAAAATTTAATAGTCTGAACATGTAACTAAAAATTGAAAAATGCTAACATTTATTGACAAGTGAATATTGGTAATGATGTGCTTTCTATTTTAATAAGTCAATAATATTAGTAAGAACAATATTATCTTCACTTTCTTAATATTATAAACACAATATTTCAATAAAAGTATATTAGGAGTATAGTAAAGTATATTAGAGGTTGTACATAAATAATGCTATGGGAACATATTATGAAACAAAAATATTACACAAAAAAAAGGAATAGTATAATTAATAACAATATTTAATCTTTGACATTATATTCAGTAATATTAAGAAAATTTAATGAATCATTAAATGCATTTGAAAGTGAAGGGAACAGATTTAAAAATAACTTCAGGAAATTTTCTGCACAAGCATGCTGAGGTAACCCAAATAAAGAGAGTCATTGAATATTGTACTGAGTGTTTGAAACAATTTTTTACTGCATACATTAAAATATAAACATATCTTTGCAAATTTAAAGGGAGAATTCGAAGACTGCTTTTATTCTTTTTGCACTAAGATAAAAGTATTAAATTTTAAGCTGCCCTACTTACTGGAAGGAGGCCTTGTGGCTTAGCGGTAAAGTGCTTGGCTTCTGAACCGGGGTTCGAATCCTGGTGAAGACTGGAATTTTTAATTTGAGTCTGAGTCCACTCAGCTCTAATGGGTACCTGACATTGGTTGGGGAAAGAAAGGCGGTTGGTCATTGTGCTGGCCACATGACACCCTCATTAACCGTAGGCAACAGATTGTCAGAAACAGATGATCTTTACATCATCTGCCCTATCGATCACAAGGTCTGAAAGGGAAACTTTACTTTTTTTTTATTTACTGGAAGTTTCGTAGGAAGAGTTTCTGGCATAACAAGTGAGTTTTATGGCATCCATCCTATTGATAAACTCTTAGGAATAAGAAAGCATCATTTCTTCTTGAAATATACATCTGCGGAAAAGAAAAGAACAATTGCTTTTAATGTGAGCAATAATAAAATTCTAATTAAATTTTTAAAATCTCCAAAATATTTATAGTGACTTAGTTCAAAGAATTATGTAAAGACTTTCTTTAAGCATTTTCTCAACTCATCTGACATCCTTTTCCAACAAAATAACTGGTTAATCTGTACTTCTAATTGAGAATTGTTGCATAATATATTTAATTCTTATGCAAGAAAGTATCATTTGAAGGAAAAGACCTTAGATAACAAAAGAGTGGTATTGGCCTGCATGAGCCAATTATCACTTTAAAAATACCCTGCACAGGCTGGAGGGAATATAATATGTTTTATTTACAACATAACAACAATGTTGTGTAAATATTCACCTAGAAAATTAGCTTTAAATAAAATAGCACATGGATTCTTACAATTAAAATAGACTTACATAACGTTTAAAAATAAATTATTAATTACTTAAAAACTTACTGTTAAATATGTATTTATACAGCTTCTGGCACTGTGTGCAAACTCCTTTGAAAACAATAAGAACATACTGTGGCAGTATCTGGGTAAATACTTGAATCCACACATTGAATGGTAGCAATTAGAGCCCTTTGGGTACCATTCAACATCCTTTGTGTACTTCTTTGGTAGTTAAGAGAAAAGTTAAGATCTAGATCTACAGTGAATAAATAGCACAATTTGGTACCTACTGGATTGTGTGAGAATAATGAAAAAAGAAAATAGAACCAATTAGAATGTCTAGTCCAATCTAGTACAGTTGTTTATATCTAGGCAAGATATGAGTTGTGATCAAAAGAGCTAGATCTAGTACATGAGTAGGGCCTATGTTAATGGGCAATGGGCGGCAATGGCTGTAGAAAGTAGTAGCCTATTGCTTATCATAAACATTAAATCTGTAGACTACAGTGTAGTGTATAATCAGTGTATAGGAATAGATCTAGATACAGATTCTAGATCTTATAAGTATATGAGTCTAGGTCTATTATTATTATATAAAATATAGAAACTAGATATAGATTAGAGTCGTTAGTAAAGATAGGGTAGATCTTCAAATAGTTTAAAGAACGATCTGTGACACTGTGAGCCAAGCACTTCCATTCTTGATTCACATATGATATGAAGAAGCTAAGGCTAAGACGAAGTTTAAGTTAACAAGTCAGGAAGTCAGATTAATTTTATTTTTAATCATCATGTTGATCATGCCATGATCAAGGTAAGATGAAGTTGATCATCTAGACTTGAGATTTACCCTAGATCTAGTCTAGAGTCGACTAGAGCTAGATTCTATATAATAGGGGGCCTATATAGATTCTATATCTTGATTCTCTGGGTTTATCAGGTACACAAAGATGAATCTAGCAATTCGACGTTCATATTTTTAGTCATAATTTTGTTAAGAGTACTATAGGCATAGCCAGATTTTTATAAAATCAAATTATTATTTTACCAACTTAAAAAAGGGGCATTTACATAAATCAGTATAGTTCCATGCATAAATAGTGTTCTATTATATATATATATATATATATATATATATATATATATATATATAGTGTGTTGTGTGTACGGTCATATTTGTAGATAAAGTTTAAAGCCATAGGTCACTACATCTGGGTGAAAGTCTATATGTTTATGTGTACAATCACTTTCTATTGAAGTAGAGCCTAATGATTCTAAAATTTTATTGGGCGAAGAAATATTGGAAACAATATCAGATCTTTTTATAGCTTTTAGAAGAATTTGATGTTATTTGGGATTCTAGTTTGTTAAAAAAAAAAACAACTAAAAACTTGAAGGCCGAAATTTTTATGCAGATTTTTCAGTTAGTCATACATACATCATTAATTATTTTTTTTTATGGTTGATTTTCCATTACTATAGATAAAAATGCACATTATCTTGAAATTAAAATCAAATTGAATAATAAAAAAAAATAGGTGTAGATCTGAACAAAAGTTGGTAAAGGTGTAAGATTGTAGGCTTATTGATTCACTATATTGTTATTTTATTTAGACTGACTCATTCACAGACTTAACTTAGGTCTATATCACCCATTATATACAAAGTTAATAAATGACACTCTCAAAAATGTATTGACTCTTTCAGTAAATCGCTTATCACATTTAAAATATACATAGTAAAAATAATAATAATTATCAAATGAGATAAAAAAAAACAACAACAAACAAATAATCCAAACTGGCAGCACCAATTAGCAGACAATCAATGTCGTAAACAAGAATACACGAAATACAGGCTTGGCTAATTAGTCTATATTGGCGAAGAAAATCAGTTACAAAGCTTTATAGTCATAGATCTATGTCACAAATTGATTTGTGCACACTTACCTCTGTAACATCGTATATGACAATTAAGTTTCCATTTATGATTTGCTGTAAAAGTGGTGATAAAAATCTTCGCGAATGGTTTCTATATATAGTAAAAAATTCTACTGGAAGTCAATTTACCATGCAACCAAAGACGCCTCGGTGAATGGAACTTATTCTTAGTTACCTAAGTGTTGGTAGACCATGTAATATATAGTCTATGGCCATACCAAGTGATACTTGCGTACTTTTTATTTTCCAAGAATTAATTTTCCTAAATGATATAAATACTTAAATGATAAATATTAATACTTAGTGCGGGGAAAACACCAAGCCAAAGTTTGTTGGCGCGGGCAGTCAGTGCCTGAAAAGTGTTGACCTACTCACAACTTTGGTTAATACAAGTTTTTACTAGCCAGTAAATCCCCAAAACTTGGGTAAATCATAGGTAGACGTGTGCAAAACATAGGAGAAAGTTTTTTAAAGAAAATCTTTTTCTTAATGAATCAAAGTTGGAAATATTTCCAATTCTTTCTGAATTTCTGTCCATGAAGGCAAAAAGTTATAAACCAATCGTCTGGAGAAACTCCCATAAGGAAATCTCGTTTCTGTTTTTGACGTGGACACGTGACGTTGTCGTTTGCTATGGAAAATATTACGAGTGTCAAGTTTTCATAGTAAAGATAACAATTCATCTAGCAGTAAGAGGACTTGATATAGAGAAGATAACAATTCATCTAGCAGTAAGAGGACTTGATATAGAGAAGATAACAATTCATCTAGCAGTAAGAGGACTTGATAGATGAGATAATCAACATTTCCAAAACAAATGTAGTCAGTACGTTATTACACTTATATTTTATATTCAAGTTATTATGTTTTATATGGCCAGTCATTACGTCCACATTTTATTTTGAGCTAGTAGTATGTTATATATGGCCAGTTATTACATATTATATTCAGGTGAATACAAAGTGATATCTTCAGCTCTTTGCATTGATAGAAGAAATACATCAGATTGGCAATTAATAAACATTTCTCTGCCCAAAGCAAACTAGTTTAATATTGTTATTAAAAGAAGAATTTTACTTTTTTAACGATGTTTCAGCAACACATTATAACTGAAATCTTGCTGTCAGAAGCTAAACAGGAATCCAACAGTTAGTCTACATTCTTGCTATTACATTGTCAAATAAATGCTTATGAGAATTACTTAATTTTGTTTTAAGAATCTGAACATAGGTTAGACATTTGTTGATACACATGTCAGTGTTTGGGTGTTCTGTTTACAAAAATACTATTTACTTAGTGGAAACAGAAAGTTGTACACTACTGACCATTTTCATCACAAGTGTTCACATCTCACAGTCAGCAATCAAGAACAAGGAATAGATCTGGGAGTGATCTGGGAAAATGTGTCGGGGGAACGATTGAAACCTATAGAAAACACAAGAACTAGGAAAATTGAGAAAGTTTTGATCCAATAAGCAATGTCAAGGATGCTTAATTGTAAGATCATTTTTGTCAATGAAATATCTCAAGAGTTGATCTTCCTCATCAATTCTGCTTTATTGCCTTTAGCTGTTGTCCAGTTGTTTTTTTTATACAGAGTATATTTTGAGTTGTAGCCCTTGTCACAGAGGAAATAGTACTACTTCCTCTCTACTGTGATACTGCTCTTACTTTCGGTTTTAAACACAAGACTTGAGAACTTTTGATTCAGCAGCTGCTCAACAAGGCACACAAATGACCATACAACCTTTTCAACAATACAAAGGTTATAAAGATTTCCTATCTTCTGCACACCAGATACCCCAAATAAAAACAACTTGTTATACACAATAGTTGAAAATAAATTATTTTATTCATTGGTGGCTTACATTTCAAAAAAAATCTGGGAGGAGATGATCAGTGACATTGGTGGACAGTTGTATGCTTCTATGTTTGAGCTGCAATGTTGAGTTCAGACATTCCAGCTTTTTTCATTTATTTACTTTTGTAACTATTATAAGGAAATGTTGACATATTGTATATGGAATTGAAGGCATTGAATTTACTATAAGATTCTTTTTTTATTTGTATATATTTTTGCCAAACTGAAAAAAAAATCTATTTATTAAGAGGGGTAATCTTTAGCGGACCCCGAAATGGGAAAAGACACTACTAGTTTTGTATGGTCAGTCTGTCCGTCCGTCCCGTTTAGATCTCCTAAACTAGAAATGATATTGAATATCCGACATCATGGTATTTTAGACCTTTCAAAGTTCTGATGCAACGGCTACTTTGCTACTTTTTTCTTTTCTGAAAACGAAAAATTAAATTTTTAAAATCAAGCAGTTTTTTTTATAAAATACAACTTTAACAAACTATTCACTATTAATAGTAACAAACACAGGAGGCTATTTAGTAAGGGAGATGAATATTTACCATATATTTATAACACCTTTATGCAAAAAATCTTTTTTAATGTATTGCTAAGTATATAAGTTCTGTCATACTAGCTACTACATTCATCAAAAAGATGTTTACTTTTTTTGAAAGAGAAAAAAAATCTATTTAATATGCATATAAGTGGAACATAATTTAAAACAACAATTAATAAGTTTTTCATATTATTGAGTAAACTGCACCGCACGTCAATGGCATGAAAAATTTTTGTTTTTTTTTTGGCTTTGAATAAGAGATTGACTCTTAATAAAACAATTAGATTAATTAGATAATCATTATAAGACATCAGTTAGACCAGGTTCACATTTCACTTCACCTTCACTTATCCCTTGGTCTGCTGGACCATTGGGGCTCCACACAAGATCTGTCAACCTTCTTTCTCCGTTCTCTGTCATTTGCCTTGGATAGAATTTCATTCTGATATACTTTCTGAAAATATTGAAACCTGCCTTTTTACCTGCCTAGGTGGACCACTTCGGGGGCCGATTTTAAGTTTCCAAACAAACTGTTTTTGCAACCTTGTTTTTTTTCTTTAATTTGAAACATTAAAATCACACATCATATATTATAAACAAACCTTACACTCTGCCTTTTCAAACATTTCAACTACCATGTGAAAGTGTATTCATTTCTTAGCATCGAAAACTTTTCAGAATTGAATTTGATTTTTAAAAGTTATGTTTTTTTACAGTACTTTTGTGTAATCAGCCATTGGATAAAAAATTAGGGCCAAAAGCGAATATACAGCATGTAGGTAGAAATAACAACAAAATATTGTCTTTCCTGTCATAGATAACATTTATACATATTCTCTAAAGAATTGTAGGGCATTGAATTTCTTACTTTAGTCTTAGAATGAATCTGGCAGTTAGGAAAAGAAAACATTTTTGAATGAAGAAAACAAAAAAAGTATTCACTTAGCAATGGGGCATAAAATCCTCCTACACACTGCTAGTTAAACAAAATTCATGTCAAATTTGAGTGTATTCAATTTCAAACAAAAACATTAGTTTTTTATAAAACTTTTTATATACACTGTCACTCTTGAGTCTGTAATGGGTACCTGACTTTAGTAAAGGTAGTTGGTCGTTGTGCTGGCCACATGACACCCTTGACATCATCTACCCCATAGACTGCATGGTCTGAAAAGTGAACTTTACTTTTAGTACTAATCACTCTTGGGGTAGGCCCCCTCATACTGTGACCATGTTATTTTCAAGTCAACTCTATCTAGATCTAGATCCTTCCTGATCGCTCATCCATATCTATAAATAATCTTCTAACCTGATGGGCAGTACAACAATGATTTAGCCTAGAGCCAGATGTAGAAGGACGATCCGCCATTGTAAAAACATATCCTAGCAACAGTGAATTACATAGAAAAATTATTAAAATTATAACAAAAGGTTTAAACTTAGTATCAGAACAAAACACAATTTAAAACGGCTGGTCAAGTTATCCCGGAAATTATTTTGATAATACAAAGCTGGATTGGAAGAGAAAACATATAAAACACATAGAAAGCAACAGAGTCCTGGTAGCATCATTAGGTTGTAAAGGGTTAAAGCCAGATGCTGGTAGTGTCTTTACAATTTGTTAAAGAGTTAAACGTCTTGTATTTGCTAAGAATAGTTTTTGGAAAGGATTACACTGGATGAATGGCAATTTTGTTTTATTTTGTTTAACATTTATATCTAAAGTTTTGTTACTTGTAAAAATAATGTTATGTAACAAGAATTATATTACTTATTTATTTTTTATTACATACTGATGTATTTTCTTGTGCTACTAACAGGTGAACAAAAACAAAAGGTGAAATGATCCTATTGGACATGTGACTTGCTAGATTTCCTCCATCAGATTGAACATGCTTTCAATGTTCATCATGCATGGTAGAAGCAATGAGAGAAGCACTAGCTAATTGGGTTGACTAAAAAAAAATATATAAAAAATGTATTAATAAATGTTTTGTTTTCAAAACATGATAACATTTACAAATGGCCACTATATATAATTATTGTTTTTTTTTTCTTATTAAAACTGTACAATAACTTAAAAGATCTCAACAAATGGACAAAATTTTATTATTTCATTGAGCCTGTATGGTACACAAAAAGCTTTTGACAAAGAAACATTTCATTCACTTTCTTAGCTTACATTTAGGGAGGCAACTACTTCTCACCTTGTCCAAATGTTCAATGACCTGGACAAATAGAAAAGTTCTTCACAGACAGTGGATAACAATTTGAACTTCCACAATGATTACAAAAGGAAGGGGGGGGACTCTGAAGTCAGATAAAACTGTTTGATCTCCTCAAAGTCCTTTTAACATTAGTTTAGCACAACCCCTCTGTCTACTCTATAAATGCCACTACCTACTACTAATAGTGCTGCTGCAAGTACTCTAGGTAGTATCACTGAAGTGAACACTTGAAACTAATCTAATCTAAAAATGAAGAGTCCCCTTTTTCAAATGTCTCCAACAAGACTTCAGTACTTTCTAAACAGTTTGGCCGAGGATCACATTTCTCCCAGAGTTACATCCCCACACAGCCACAATTGTCTCAAATCATCAAGATGTGTAATTATAAGAGAAGTTAAGCTCAAAGTCATCTAGCTGCTGTCTAGTGCTTCTCACGCCACTGTCTTTGTAAATTTGATAAATGATCATAAGCTCTCTGTGACAAATTCAAGGCAGGAAATATTGGGCTAAGGCCAGGCTCTCCTATAAGTGACAAGCCACACAGACCAAGGTAGGAATGTAAAGGATCTAGAAAACATAAAAGAAAAGAATATGTTTATTACAAAACACAATCACCAATATAATATTTTAAAAAATTAAGATATAATACTTTGTCACAACTAAGAATAGAAAAGTGTAATTAATAAATGAAGGTATTATAATAAGGTTGGACATAACATTGAAAATGTTCCATAAAAATGGTAAGCTTTAGAAAAAATGTACAATAGTTTTTAAGTTTAGCATTAAAGATAAATAGAGCAGCTGCTGACCAGGAATTGGTTACACTAACTGTGACTGCACCCCTAAGACGAAATTCAAGGGACAGGTGATGATGATGATTATACAAGTATAAAATAAATTATATTTTATTTATCCAAGTTTTCAAGATTATTTAAAGCATGAAAAATTTGTAAAAACTAAGGAAAAAAACAAACCTTTTTTTTCATATAAAAAAATACCATTGAAAAAACATAAGACAAAAATGATTCATTACAAAATATCAAGAAAAACATCCTTTTTCTACATCATGTGTCTTGCTGGATTACAAGAAAATTTTGCAACCAGGATTGACAGAAAAAGAAAATATAGACTCATACAAAACATGTATACTAGTAACAATCTTTTACAAAAATTATGATTTTTACTGCATTGCCTCCAGCCTGCGCAAAGTATTTTTAAAGTGATAATTGGCTCAAGCTGACCAATACATTCTCTAAAACACCATTGTTAAGCCAATACTACTTTATGGAGCAGAGACCTGGAGAACCACCATCACCACCATGAAAAAAATTCAGGTATTCATCAAGATTCTTATGATCCACTGGCCAGACAAGATCTCTAATGAGGAACTGTGGCCAAGAACAAAGCAGCAGCCTATTGAAGTAGATATCCTTCAGTGACACTCAAGATGGATAGGTCACAGCCTTTACAAGCCTACATCCAACATAACTAGACAAGCCTTAACTTGGAACTACCAAGGAAAGTGAGAAGAGGGAATACATGGCCCATGATTTGGAAGCAGATGGGCAAGACATGGGGACAGTTGGAAAAAAATTGTCTATGACAGTTCAAAGTGTGTATACATTTTTTTGACGCACCCTGTATATAAAAGTTCACACACATTTTGGTTTTAGTGTTAGAAATTTTGGTGTGTTTGGTCAACAGATTTTGGAATATTCAACTAGGTCAATAGATTTCAGAGTCATGTTCAACTCAGTCACTAGAGATTCTGAACAATTTTTTTTCCAAATATTGACATTTTTAAAAGGACTTAAAACTATTAGAAGGAAAATTTTAATAAGAAAACTATTTGTAGCACAATGTAAACTTGCCTTTAGAAAGAAAAAAAAATGTTTTCTAAGTTCATATGTCTATTTATCTTATACCAATAATTTTTAGTGTGCGATTTCGTCTAAAACAAACTTGATAATCTGATTAAATGTTCCTAAGTCTATGTAGCCTTCACTCAATGCTTTAATAAATAATTCATGTACAATATTTTTAGATTGGCTCCAAAACTGGCTTGTATGTCATTTGAACACACTAGAAGAATGGGTGATTCCTATTTGAAATATAATTCCCAATCTAGTACAAATTTTAATTTTGGTTAGTGATTATAATTTCTAATATTTTTGAAGGTTTAGTTGTTGTTGTTTTTTTTGTTTTTTTTATAAATATTTTTGAATAAATGTATTAAATTTTTTGGCATTTAGTTTGGGATAAAATTTGTGATTCTATTGTGCATGAAATGAGCAAAACACAAAACACATTTCAAGTCTATTCAAGACAGTAATAATACCAAAAAAATGTATCCAACATACCAGGAACATGATCAGGATATTTAGAGAAGCCACCAGTGACTGGGGATTGTGTGCTCAAAACAAAGGATCTGTTGAGTGTCACATCAGATAAAACTAGTACACCAAGCATCTTAAAGTGATACAGAAAACAGAAGAAGTAGGTCATACATAGCAACATTAATACATTTTTCAACAATGATCACCATTTGATAAATTACATTTAATAATTAAAATAGTTCAGAAACTGCAAATCAGCTTGCCAGTATCAGACCAAATAATTCAAGTAGAATTAGGGATGGAATAACACAAAGTTCTTTCATTTTTTTTTTTATGTTTTTTTGTTCTTTCAATGACTAAAAAATGGCAGCATAAAAAATAAAATATTTGAAATGAGGCAAAGTAATTATGCAATCAGATGAAACAAAAATCAAAAAGACAAAGTAATTGTAGATTAAGACACAACCAAGGTAATACTAGTCACACTAACAAAAAAGAAAAAGTTTATGTTACCTGCAACGTTGCTCCAACCCAAAAAGAGTAACAAGTATCAGCTGGCTTATTGGGTCGGCCAGTAAAACCACTTTCCTGACGACGTAACAACCATCTCTTGAGTCTAGAGAGCTGATTTTCAGTAAGTGCACTGTTAAGTCTGTCCAGAAGCACAAGAGAGGCTACAGCACAAAATGTGGATCCTCCTGTAGCATACAATTATTCATTTTATAGTAATTTATATATTACCACAAACCTGTATCATTTTAGAAGATCCAACAGTGTAGGAAGATGTAAAATAAGGTGTGATAAAAGAACTAACCACAAAGTTTTTTGCAGTTTTCTGATCCTGTTTTAAAAAATTAGATACTACTGATTAAACGATTTTTGTTAATTTGTAAAAAAAAATAAATGGTAATAGGATTGTCCTTGAGAACAAACTGGACACATACTTGACAATCCATAAAAGATGTTTCAAACTTGGTCAAACATCATCTCATATAGTTGAATACAGTACAAAAGAAATTGGCTTTTTCATTTTGTTTTGATTTTTTTATGGTTAGCTTAGAATCTGCAAACTTAATTATAAAAACATAATGGTCTACTTTTTTGAACTTCCAGTACTGTTAAGGCAATGATGCAAGTAAATTTGTATAGTGCTTTTAGTTTTGTTTATTTTCCAAAATGGAGAGTTAAAAATTACCAGAATTTAATGATCAACACTTATGGACAGACTATTTCTCCTATAAATGGTTATGTCCAGATACTGGTACTACTATTATAATAGCTTTGAAATGACTCTTCTCAGACTTTAGACATCTCTTTGTACACAAAGTCAGGTGTCTCTTATTTCTCTTTTATATAGCACACATATTTATGATATGCTCAAAGTACTATGATCAAATCTCTTTTTGTAGTATCTGGGAGATTTTCATGTCACCTTTAGGCACTCAGTAATCTAATCTGCTCAAGTGTTGAGCTAAAGCCCCCCCCCCCCCTCTCAAATGGTAGTCAAGCCGTTTAAGCCTCTCGGTCATACAGACATATTAAACACTAGATTAAAAAAAATATGTCTGTATAGTATGCCTATAATATACACTGAATAAAGTAAACATGACACACATATGTGACAATACCAACAACATGTAAACATAAGAACAGCAACTAATACAATAAATCACATCAACTTACCATGTGCCTCATTAAATGGCTTCTGACCAAAGGCGCCTTCATATGACTAAAGAAATAGAAATATCACAGAATTGTTAAGAAAATTGAAAAAGCTTTATGCATAATGACAAACAGGAGTACAGTAAAAAAAAAAAAAAAGTGTGTAGGCTAAATGACAGGCATAATTGTCTACACATTGCCATCTAGAAGCATATAGCTCCTCCTTCGTGGTCAAAGATGAGCACATTTCTCATTTCCTTTGGACTCGAAGATGGCTGTAAAGTCCAATCCTCGCTTTAAAAAGCCGCCCGCATATGTGGCATGGGTGGGTTAGGTCAGTTGCAGATAGGCCTGCTTCTTCTCCCAGCTTTTTGTTGGTTCGGTGCTCTTACGCCCTGGACACTCTTCTTGCTTCAAATCTTGAGACTCTGAGACTCACAGCCTCACGCCATGACGAGCGATCGAGAGCTAGTGCTTCCTAGCCGTGAATGTCGATATCGCATTCCTTGATGAAGCTCTTGAGAGTGTCTTTGTAGCGCTTGTATTGGCCTCCTTGGGAGCGCTTATACGGCACACAACTCCCCGTACAGAAGTCGCTTGGGAAGGCGATTGTCTGGCATGCGGACTACATGTCCCGCTCATCAAAGTTGGGACCTTTTTACTGTTGCATTGATACTGTGCATGTTGGACAGCTTTAAGATTTGTGTCTGGTATGTGGTCGGACCAACGCACCTTATGGATACTCCTTAGACAGCGTAGATGGAAGGAGTTTAGCTTTTTGGTGTGGCGGGAGTATAGGGTCCAGGACTCTGATGCATATAGGAGTGACGGGAGAACTACAGCACTGTAGACTTTCAGTTTTGTAGATATGCTGAGTCCTCTCCATTGCCACACTTGTTCTTGAAGTCTGCCAAAAGCAGCACTGGCACAAGCAATACGGAAGTCAACCTCATCATCTAGATGGGCGTTTGCTGATATGGTACTTCCCAGATAGACAAACTTTTTGATATTTGTTAATTTCTGGCCATCTATGAAAATGTCTGGTTCTGTGACAGCTTTATTTGGAGGAGATTGGTGCAGCACTTCTGTCTTTTTTACATTAATGGTGAGGCCAAAATTTTTGCAGGCATTAGCGAAGAGGGACAGGCTCTTTTGAAGGTCTTCTTCATTTGCGGCGTTTAGGGCAGTCATCTGCAAATAGCAGGTCTCTGATGCAGTCATAGTTTACCTTGGTCTTTGCTTTGAGTCTCTGAGCATTAAATAAACTTGCATCAGTGCGAACTCCAATGCTTTCTATGCGAAAGGCATCTTTCAGCATGGCGGTGAACATTATGCTGAAAAGCGTTGGAGCCAGCACACAGCCCTGCTTCACGCCATTTGAGACAGGAAAAGGCTTGGAGTAGTATCTGTTGTCTTGGACTCTTGCTTACATGTCATCATTGAATTGGCGCACCATTGTTATGAATTGATCCGGGCAACCGAATTTGGACATGATTTGCCTTCACAACTGATATTATCAAAAGCTTTAGTCAAATCTATGAATGCAGTAAAGAGATTTGAATTTTGCTCTCTACGTTTCTCTTGGAGTTGGCAGACTGCAAAGATCATGTCAACCGTGCCTCTACCCTGCCTGAAGCCGCATTGACTTTCTGGAAGTAGGCCAGTTTCTAGGTGGTGTTGTAGTCTGTTTAATAGCACCCTAGCCAGAATCTTGCCAGCAATGCATAGGAGGGATATGCCACGATGGTTATCGCATAACTGCCTATTTCCCTTTCTCTTGTAGAGGTGAATGATGGAGGCGTCTTTGAACTCTTGTGGTAGTTTCTTTTGTTCCCACATTATCTGGTAGATTTCAGTTAGTTTAGCTGTCAGCTCTGAACTGCCAATTGAGTATATTTCAGCAGGGATGGAGTCTAGTCCCGGTGCCTTACCAGCATACAGATGAATTGAGTTATTTATACTGTCATATTTTTAATTTAGTTGACTTTGTCACATTAGGTTTTGACATTTTCAGTAAGTCTAGATGTGTCAACTTAGTCTAGATGTGTTAGCTTAGTCTAGATGTCAGGTTAGTCTAAACACACCATCCTGGTCTTGATGTGTCATCTTTATCTATGTTTGTCAAGTCAAACCAAGTCTTAATTGTAACTATACAGTTGAATAGAAACACTTACAAGACTTTGGGTAATATATGCTACAGTTTTCTCTACATCCATCCCAGTCCAGTCATCAAGAATGTAACAGACACAACAAGCACAGTAAACAAATCTCATATCACTTTCACTCCCTTCAAGAACTGAAACGAAACTGAAAAAATAATAAAATTTGTGAAAAAAAGATCATTTTACTTATCTTCAACTTATCACCCTTTATAATGGCTGAATGAAATGTTCTATTTTAATTAAGTAAATAAAACATTGAACAAATTAATATTTTAATTGACTGATAATGTTATACAAAGTTTTAGCTGGCTTTTTTTCGTCTCTTATTTAATGGATAGAAACAAAGCGCAACTGAAATAACTAAAGCTTCACAGAAGACCAAGAACTCACCTTCCATCTGACTGCTGTAGACTTCGTATTCCTGCTATCACAGACTTTTTGTGAACTTGGGACAAATCATCTCCAAGGATTAACAAAGACACTAGTGATGTGTAGGTCATTGCAATATTGCTGCTGTCATATGGTATTAATTGACCTTTAGCCTACACACAAATAGAACATTGCATCAGAAAGGAGACAAGGAAATATTGTACTTTATAACAAATAAACAACTATTGTTCACTGTACCTTGTGAGAGTCATACAGATGACCTAGCATTGAACATCCACGAAACCCACACTGGCTCAGGTTTTTACCTTCAAAAATGCAAAATAGGGTGAAAATTAAATGAAAACTTACATATTAATAACAAGCAAAATATTTTTAAAATACTTAAAAAACAACAACGAAGCCTGTTTATGGGGAAGAACTGTATATTTATAGCCATATTAATCAATACTGTAAGATCTATTTCATTTAATTAATATCAAACTAAATTAAAATATTACCACTAATTAATTAATTAAATGGTAATTTTTTTTTTATTGATTTATATTTTGTAGGAACAATTAATAATTGTGTAAAGTTTCAACTTGATTTGAAAATGGGAAGTGTACAAAAATTGTACCAGACAGACAGACAGAGTGAGTTAATAACCTTTGTGAGTTGATATAACCTTTGTGAGTTGATATCATCATCATCATCAAACACCACCTGAGTGAGGCTTGAGAGGCTCAAATCCTCTCTTGCAAAAGCCCTGGACAGAACCCTGCTGTCTTGCATAGTGCATGCATGTCACCATACAGGTCGAGAATTTTTGGTTGCCCAGACCTGTTGAGACGGAGATCAGCAAGTCTGGGGCAGCCAAACAGAATATAAGGAACGGTTTCCTCTTCTTACCCGTAGCGGTGAATTTAAATTCGGCCATATGAGAAATATGAGCCAACAGGACAGTGGCCTGTCCTGCACTGTGCTATAACAGCTTGCTGAGGCCTGGACAGCCTCCATCATGGGGAAGTGCGGTCAAGGCGCCTCATGCGCTCCCAGAGTCCACAGGCTTTTTGGGACTTGTCCCAGCACTCAAACCACTTTTCCATTTCTGTTTTTTGAATTATAGCCAGAGCATGATGAAGACTTACAGCCTGTTCAGTGGGTGAAAATTGCCCACCTTAGTGTGCCAAGGAGGCTGCAATAGTGTTGCCAGTGACACCTATATGACTCGGTACCCACTGCATTATTACAGGAGTGCCATAGTGTTGCTTTATGTTGTGTGAAGCCATGATGACAGTGTGAGTTGATATAAATAACCTTTATTGAGTTGATATAACCTTTATGAGTTGATATAACCTTTGTTAAAATGTATGTAAAACAATATTTAAAAAAATAAAAAGCTGAAGTGAAATGTTGACTTCCAATCAGTACTGATTAGGTACTTTGATACTAATTATATTACTGTGCTTAGGTACTAAATTGTGTTTCTATAAAAACAATAGTTAGTGATAAAGTGAATCTCATAATGCAATGATTACATCTGACACAATTCTATATGTACATTATAAATTTATGTCAGTAAAAGAAGTGCCTACCACTAGGATCAGGTTGCACTTGTAAACTGTAAATCCAATGAATTAGATTATTACGTTGATCATCAATTTCTTTCATTGCATCTAGAACGTCAAGTCCAGATATGGCAAAATAGGCAACTGAAACTCTGAGGTTAAAGGATTTTAAAATGAAACAAAAAAATTGACTAACAACAAATAAAACTAAAACCTTGACTTCCTTTAATTTCTAGAATCAATTCATGATTCAAACTAAATCTTAAATACAACTTAGTAAAGCCTTGAACACATTCTTTTAATATAAGCAAAGAAAGAAGTCTTCTATTTTAAACAAATATTCTCTGTGACAATTTTGTACATCATTTTAATGTTTTTATTTAAATTAGAATAAAATCAACCCAAAGATTGCAAGGTCTGAGAGGGGTCCATTACATTTTTTTTTTTACAATCAACTATCCATTCAATTATTTTGTGTTTTCATCAGAAAATCTAGTAATTTCTCTGCTACACACAAGTCTATATTTAAATTCTGAATAGTATAATTACCTGTGAGTGTCAAGTTGCTGTGATGGTAGAACTTGCAAAACTCTCTTTAAAAATGTAATATGTTTCTTTTTTAAAAGTTCATCACGAGACATAGATGTTGAAAAGTTGATATAATCATCATATTTAGAGCTTTTAGAGTCGTAGTCTCTATGTGTATGATTTTTTGTTGCCATAGTAAATTTTATCCTGCCTGCCTAAACCTTTTTAGAAAGATAACATTATAAATTGAAGAATACTTATTCTAGATACTCTTGTTAGATTTCTTAGCTTGAGTCTAGACAGGTTGAAGTAGCATAGAGTCATGACTGCTAACTAGATTTAGAATCAATATTTAGAGGTAAAGTCTTTATTTAGTTCTTAAAAGTAGAGACACTCAGGATACACAATTAGATTACTAGAATTAAATTCTGGGGCGCTGCACAGCAGGCGACCTGATTATACTGGACTCTTTTACTCAATTTTTCTGTTAATATTTTATGAAATTTGTTAATACTCCAGAGCTTAAATGGATGTGCACTGTGTCTTTTGGATTCTAATGTTGGTATGGAATTTAATTTGAGTGGAAACTAGTATTTCAGTTGAGTTTTTTGGTAAAATGCTTGACAGTATGGACAATATACCGCCATCTTGGAACTTAATAACGAGCCTAAGCCTAAGGCTTTAACCAAACAAATCCCTGGCGCAAATTGTAAGAAGAGAGGACGTAGAGGAAGAATACAAGTTAAGTGTAGAAGAAGAAGACAAAGAGGCTTCCTTCCACCCATCGTAACAGGCAAAGGTATTTACTAAATAAAATGGAAGAATTAACAGGTTGCTGTGATCATCTGTATCAATTTAGAGAGTGCACTAAAAAAACAATAATTGAAGGGAAAAAACATTTTAAAAAATAAGAAAATAACGAATTTCTTTGGAAATAACAACTCAAAAGCATGCTGGGAAGGATTAAAGACAATAACAGGCTGCGCCTCAAAACGAGAACGACTTTCAGTGGATGATGAGGAGAAATTCGCCAAAGAACCAAATGATTTTTATTCTCGTTTCGACAAAGAAGATTTTGTTGACCTACAAGAAGAAATTTTCAACACTCTGACCAAAGAAAAACAAGAACACTACGTCAATTTTGTAACTGGAGATGAGGTGACTTTATTATTTAGAAGAGTAAATGTAACAAAAGCTTCTGGACCAGATAAAATTAGTGGCAAGCTGATCAAGCTATGTGCGGAACAAATCTCTTTTATCTTCTCTCACATCTTTAACCACTCGTTACAAATGTGCATAGTTCAACACATCTGGAAAACTTCAGAGATCGTACCAGTACCAAAGAAACCAAAAATAGATAGCTTAAATGATTTCTGCCCAGTAGCACTACACCTATGTTTTGAAAAATATATGCTTAAACAACTTGTAGCAAAAGTCAATAACAGCCTAGACCTTCACCAATTTTGCATAAAAAGCAAATTCTATGCCTATGGACCAGCTTTACAAGCATCTCGGCACATCCAAACCATATGCACGAGTGCTCTTCGTAGATTTCTCCTCGGCTTGCAATACCATACAGACACATCTAATGATAAACAAACTTCGTAACTTAAATGTCAACCATTATGTACAAGCATGGGTTTTAAACTTTTTAACCCAACGTCCCCAAGTATGTTAAAGTCAACAACACCAAATCATCAACTCAAGTACTATGTATGGGTGATCCTCAAGGTCATGTACTTTCTCCTGTACTGTATACTCTTTACGCTAATGATATAAGAAGCATTAATGACTCAGTTTAACTCATTGAATTCACTGATGATACTGTCATAGTCAGTCTTATTTCAGGAGACGAAACTCAGTATCAAAGCAAGATAGAAGAGTTTACAAAAGAAAAATTGAAAAAATCTTGGAAATCAACAGCCACCAGCTACATCATAACTACGTCAAGACGTAGTGAAGTGGGCGACTACTGTCGATCAAGACAAGAACAGGGGGGTACAAAAACTTGTTTGTATCTTAATCAGTCAGACTTTATCAACATCACCATTTGATCAAGATACATGAAAAGGACCAAGATGCCTGTGTGTAGTCGCTGAATGAACTCTTTATGTTGTGTCTGTTTTATTTACTGGAATGTTTCTGTTGTGTTATTGTAATCACAACTTATCTTATACTATAGTTGTAGTAACATAATAGAGTAATTTATGATAATCTGTGTTGAAGGACAGCAGATACATCACCATATTATCATGCTTTAGCAGCTTTACTATTAACAATTATATAGGTACTTCACATGCTCCATATTTATAACATTTCCAACCTAATATTTCAAATTATAAAACAAAGTGAAACTGAAGGTCAAAGTCAACAGGTATGGAAATTTTTCATTTTATTTTTACTTCCCCAGGACATACAGTGTTCACTGCAAACACTTCTAGGCCGAAAATTTAAGTTTGATCACAAATTATTCGGTAATGGTTTGACATAGAAAAGAATCCAAAACGCTCTTAAGTTTAAGGAGAATAAGGATGACTACTTATATTTGTACCCCTAACCTATATTTGTTATTACATTAAAGGTAAAAGAGGCCATGTGTCATCATTTCATTGCAACAAATTTTGCACACTTTATTTGATTCAGAACACTATAACTTTTTTCCATACAGTATCTATATTTTGGCACCAAGAAATTCTATATTAATATTAACTAAATTGACTAACCCTAACCCTCACATGAATCATAAACATTTTATCAAATTACGCATAAATACAAACACAAAAAATAAAAATTTGAACACTCTTATTCTACCCTAAATTAGGTCACTGGGATTGTGACTTTTACACTGACTTTTAGACTGTTATTTTATGTTTGAAGGATTTATTATGTGCTAAATGTTTGTTTTTTGTTTATTCTTCAATAAATTTCTAAGATAAGGAAATGTTAAGATGTATTTTAAATATAATCATGATCTAGACATGGATAATTTATTAATTTTTCTTTTTTTACAGCATATATCTATAGATCATGGATCACCATTTATCACCTACAATGACTATAATGACTAAGAAAGTTTTTTTATCCACAACATCTATTTTAAAAGCATTATATATGGGTCTGTGCACTAGGCTACAATTTAGTAGTTTCATTATAGCCATCAAAATAAATTAAATTAAGGTGAGCTGTATCAACTGAATGCAAAGTTACACAATCTACACAATCAATAAAATAATTATATTTAATTTATTTATTATAGATCTACTTTTATTGACTATATCATAATAGTGATCTACATTTTAGAAGCTAGGCTAGTTCTACTAGTTAGTAACTATAGAATCTAGATCTAAATCATTTTAATTTCTTTAGTGAAGCTTCTAGATCTAGTAACTTTCACTTTAGTCTTAGACTACTTAGAGACTAGTCTAGACTAGCAGTAAGTTAATACTAGACCTAGATCTAAATGAATTATAACTCACATTTATCATTTACACACAATGACACCCAGTGATAGTGTCATAGACAGTACATCTTACACTTACAGTTATACTTATATTAAGTTATATATAATATAGTAATAAAAATAGATCTATTAACTATATTAAATATTGTATCTTATCTTATCTTATATAATACAGACGTTACTTCAAAAAAGAAGATGATTACGTCCTACGCGTCATGCATTTAGTCATGCATATTAACCAATGACTTAAATTCTGCCAAGTCACTGGTTTTCCTGGCTAGCTCAGGCAACCCATTCCATGCTCTAATAGCACTAGGGAAGAAGGAGTATTTGTACAAATTTGTCCTAGCATATGGGACGAGGAATGTGCCTTTATCTTTGTGTCTTTCAGAGTATTTTATTAAATTTTGTTTTTGTATTTGAAGATTATGGTTCAGTGTTTTATGTATGATTGCTACTTTACTTTTGAGCCTTCTGTCCTGAAGGCTTTCTAAATTTAGTGATTTTACTAAAGGTGTTACTCTAGTCAAATGTGAATATTCGTTTGTTATGAATCGCACTGCTCTATTTTGTGTCTGTTCCAGTTTCTTAATGTTTTCTTGAGTTGAGGGGTCCCAAACAGAGGATGCATATTCTATTATTGGCCTAACCAAGGTTAAATAACATTTTAGTTTTATGTTCTTATTTGATTTATAGAAATTTCTTTTAATAAATCCTAAATGCTTTGTTTGATTTTTTTGTAGTTTCATCAATATGTGGATTCCATGACAGTTTTTCATTTATTATAACACCTAGGTATTTTGCGTTTTTAGTCTGTGTTACTGGTTTGCCATGAATAAGATAAGTGGAATTAATTTGTTTTAGTTTTTTTGTTACTCTTAACAACTGACATTTTTCTGGGTGGAAAGACATGCTCCAATTTGATTCCCATTTCTGTAATTCATCTAATTCTCTTTGTAAAATATCTGTGTCTTGTGTTGTTTTTATTGTTCTATATATTATGCAATCGTCTGCAAATAATCTGACTTTTGTTCCTGAACTAATGCAATTTGGTAAATCATTTATGTAAATTAAAAATAGTAGTGGACCCAAGACTGTTCCTTGAGGCACACCTGAATTTACTGTTATCGGTGTTGATTTAGAGCCATTTATTATTACAGTTTGTTCTCTCCCTATCAGAAAGTCTTTAATCCACTGATGCAGTGGACCATTAATGCCGAAATATTTTAATTTTTTAAGCAAACTATGGTGGTGAACTTTGTCAAAAGCCTTAGAAAAATCTAGTAAGATAGCATCTATTTGTTCACTATTATCTAAACCTTTTGAAAAATCATCAATTAGTCCTATTAGTTGTGTTTCACATGATCTATATTTCCTAAAGCCATGTTGGTATGGTGTGAGGACATTATGTTTGTCTAAGTGGTTTATGATGTTGCTACATATTATGTGTTCTAGGATTTTACATGTGATGCTGGTAAGTGATACTGGTCTGTGGTTTCCTGGGTCAGATTTTTCTCCTTTTTTAAATAGGGGGGTGACATTAGCTTCTTTCCAGTCCTTTGGTACTCTGCCCTGGTTAAGTGAAGCCTGAAAGAGTATTTTGAACACTGGGGCTAGCTCATTACTTAGTTCTTTGAGTAATCTAGCTGGAATACCATCAGGTCCAGAAGCTTTATTTGGTTTGGTGTTGGCTAATAGTTTTTGAATTCCATTTTCTTGTACTACTATATCTTCTATGTTGTCTACTTGGTTCAAATTCAGTAATATGTTTTTGTCTCCTGGGGCTGAGAATGCTGATGCAAAGTATTTGTTTAGAATGTTTGCTTTAGTTTCATTATCATTATGTATTATGTTATGTTCATCTTTTAATGGCGCTACGCCTGTTGTTTCCATTTTCTTAGACTTAATGTATGACCATAGGTTTTTGTTGTTGTCTTTAGATATTACATTGTTTATGTATTCACTCTGCAGCTGTCTGCTTACTTTTTGGGTTAAGTGTTTAATTTTTATATACTTTTTGTAAACTCTTTCTGCATTAGTTTCTTTAAATTTTCTATATAGGTTTTCCTTCTGTTTACAAAGCTTCTTTAGTCTATTATTAAACCAGCATTTATTTATTTTGTTTGATGTGTATTTAGTTGGTATTTGATTTTCTATAATGCTTTTAAGATGGTTTTTAATGAAATTCCAGAGGTCATCGACTGGTTGGTTAATGTCTTTTTCTAATAAGAATGTTTGTTGAAAGTTTAATGCAGCTTGGTGTAGTTGTGTTAGGTTACATTTATTCCAGAGTAAGATTTTTCTTTTGGGTTTTGTATTGGCTACTGCTTTTATCTGTGTATTTTTATGATCTCATGGTCTGATAGACCAGGGATAATATCATAATCAACTACTAATCCAGGTCTGTTGGTTAAGAAGAGATCTAATGTGTTGTTTAATCTAGTTGGCTTTTTAATGATTTGATCTAAACTTAGGTTGTGTAAAGTTTCTATGAAAAGCTCATTTATGTCCTTAAGGTTTTGGTGTTTATCTATGGTTAGTGTTTTCCAATTTATATCAGGTAGGTTGAAATCACCCATAATCCAAAAAACTGCATTTTTATTTGTCTCTTTAAGTGTCGTAATCTGATTACATAGTTCCTGCATGTATTCTAAACTAGAATTTGGTGGTCTGTAAATGCTGCCTATTATTAGGGATGTTGAGGTGGTATTAATTTTACAAAATGTTGATTCTATATTTTTTGAGTTAGGTAAGGTAATTTCTTCTGCTATAAGAGTGTTTTTTATTGCTAAAAGAACTCCTCCATGATTATCAGCCCTATCTTTTCTAAAAATTTCATAATTACTATTGAAAATTTCTGCATTATAAATTTCAGGATGTAGCCAAGTTTCTGTGCCTGCAATTATGTCTGGTTTCTCACATTCTAATAAAATTTCTAAGTCTGCTGTTTTGTTCCTAATGCTTTGAAAATTTATTACTAAGGTTTTAAGGTATTTTGGTGTTACTTCTTTAGTAGGTTTGTTTAGTGAGGCTGTTGTATTAATTTTAGTAGATTTAGGTTTAACAGGAGTGGATCTGGCTAGTGGTTGGTGAGTTTGGTTTGGGATGGTGTTTAGGATGTTGTATGGGTTAGAAGTGTCTGCATCAAAGGAATCAAACAGTCCTGATGTAAACTGAGGTAACCCACACGGTACACAGTGCCATGATGCATCTTTGTTGCCTAAGGCATAATACACAGGTGTATTCATATGGAGACATGATGCATGGTACCATTCATCGCAGGTGTCACATTGAATGGCTTTCTGTTTCATGGTGCATACTTTTTTGCAGATGTTGCATCTATCTTTAGATCTAGGCCCTGGATTTGACTCTACATCTCCTGCTATTAATATTAACAGTGATAGGTATTTATTTCTGCTGTGTCTGATTGAGAACTTCCATTTGTGATGGGTAATCTTCTTTAGTGTTATGGATGTGTATGTTAGGTTATTTTTTAAGTTGCTTTGATCTAAAGTGTGATGATTGATTATGACTGTTGTTTCTTTTTTAAGTTTAGTGTTGACTAAGGTAGATCTGGTTCTGTGTTCAGCTAGTATGTATTTAGTAATTATTAGGATAAATAGCCAGAGCAACTTCATGATGACTGTTGTTGATTTTAGTTTTTAAAGGGGTCTAAATCTAGTTTAAGGTTTACAATGCCTAATTTATGTCTAAATCTAAATTGAAAGCTAATTTACAATGACAATTAAATCAAATGAAATGGTTTATTAAATTCAAAATATGGACCTAGACTAGATCTAATTCTAGATCAATATATTTACGTGTATAATTAACTATATAGAATATTACTATTAGTTATTATTAGTAGTATTAGTAGATGATTAGTAGATCTAAAGCCTTAATTAAAGTCTAAGTCTAACACTAAAACTAGACTAGACTGACTTGACTAGGTCTAGATTTCTAGATCTAGTCCTAAGGGCTAAGCTAAGAGTTGTTAATTCTATCTATCTATCTATCCTGTGCCCTAGAGTCTAGGAATATTAATAATATTATTAATTTAAAATATTATGATAAATATATCTAGAGTAGTTTATTTAATCTGGACATTACATCTTTAATTTTGATATTTAATATGAAACTTATAGCACACTGTATAATGTGCTTGTCCATTTTCCAATGATTCTAACCCAATTTCCTTCCATTAAGCTCAGCGGTTCTCAACCTTTTATGCTCGGTGACCCCTTTTTACAATTCCCAACTCTGCAGCGGCCCCCCCCACACACACACACATACAGCAATAGAAGAATGGACAATAACAAACCATAATTTCAATGGTCTTAGGCGACCCCGGGCAAATCGTCAATCGACCCCCAAGGGGGTCATGACCCACAGGTTGAGAACCCCTGATTTAGCTGTCTTTTTATGTAAGAAAAAAGAATTTCAAATTTGTAAGTCAGGTTGTTGTTTTTTCCTATGTAACCAGGATGACTTTACCTCTTCCTTAGGCTAAGATTATATTTTTTGGTTGGCTAAGTCTATGCTAATGAGCCTGGCAATATTTATTCTGTTTTTGGAGCTGATTTATTTGATTCATAAGCCAAGTTGTTTGATTCCATACAAAAAAAAATTTAATAGGGTGTCCGAATTAAATTACAATTTTCTTACCAAAATTTATTTCGGATAGCAGTTTTGGACATCAATTTTAATGATCATATATTATATTTGTTTGTTTGTTGTTGTTTTTTATAGAGAATAAATGGGCAAATGTTTTGTGTGAGCTTGGTACATTGAATGAAGTTAAATGCCCAGATCTAGACCTACTAAATAGATCTAGATTTATAGAGAGAGAATATATAGAGGATTCAGCTATTTAGGCAAGAATGGCTTTCCTAACCTGTACTATACTTCAAAAGATCATCTGTATAAGAAATTTATTAAATGAATAAACAAAAAACTAAAACATCCAACACACATTTAATCATTATTATTATTATTATTATAGCTTTTATATAGCGCCACTTTCATGCTTATAGCATGCTCAGAGCGCTTTTGGTCCAATCTCATTTGTGGACCGGTGGGGGGGAGGGGGTATCTAGGAGTTGGTTTTCCGTGCTGCCTTTAGGCGCTCAGTAAACACAACTCTGCCCGAGTCGGGTGTCGAACCTCGAGCCCCCTTCTAGGTAGTCAAGCCAAGCCAAGTTCAAGCGCACTTGGCCTCTCGACCACGCTTCCCACCATGCAAACATAAAATAAGTCTAAAAGTCGGTGTAGAAGTCACTATCCCAGTGACCTAATTTTGGTAGAATAAGTGTGTTCACATGTTTATTTTTGTTCGTATTTATGCATAATTTGAAAACATCTTAATGATTTCATGTGATGGGCTATGCCTGTGGATCTTAAAATTTAGTTAATATTAATATAATTTTAAAATCTGAGTTTATTGATGCCAAAATATAGAGACTGTTTGAAATAAATTATGGTGCCTGGAATCAAATAATATGTGTCAAATTTGTTTGATTTTTTAATTAAAAATGAAAACACATGGCCTCTTTGACCTTAAATATAATAACAAATATAGGTTAGGGGTACAAATATAAGTAGTCATCCTTATCCTCCTTTAGCTAAAGAAGATTTTGATGTACTTCATTTTCTTTTCTATGTCGAACCATTATCTGTCTCATATTAGTTACTTAGAGAGTACAGAGTAGAGTGTTTCTGTAGCTGGAGAGACTATTGAAATTATGCAAACCTTTAAATACCTTGGTACTATCCTAGACAATAAACTAAATTTTACTGCAAATACTGATTATATCAGCAAAAAAGGGCAGCAAAGATTACGACTACTAAGAAAACTGTCCTCGTTTAATGTTAGCGAAAAGGCCTTGGCTATGTTTTATCACGCTCACATCTGCAATATTTTCAGTTTCAATATCACTGCCTGGTATGGCAATCTGAGCATTAAAAAATAGGAATAAACTTAATAGAATCCTCAATGCTGCTGGCAAAATCATTGGCAAAAAACAAACCCCATATGGGCAGTTGTTTGAGACAAACATCTATAAAAAAAGCTAACAAGATCCTCGAAATAAAGAATCACCCTTTGTGTCAGGATTTTATGATTTTACCATCACAAAAGAGATACAAGACACCGATAGCAAAGACAAACAGACACAAACACTCTTTTGTTCCCCTGGCAATCAAATCATTAAATAAGAACAATCTGGTATAAACTTTGTCACATGTAAATTATGAGTGAGTCTGGTGTGAATGTACACTTTGGTTTCTTATAGTTATAATGTTTTTTGTTTGGTGTAATGCACAAATTGTAAGACAAATTTCCTTACAGATAATAAAGATTATTATTATTATTATTACTAGTAGTGACAGACTAGAGACTAGACTATAGGTCTATACTACTCTATACTACTCTATAGACTGACTAGACTCTGACTCTACTTGATCTACTAACTAGGACTGTCTCTAGGCTACTCTAGGTCTGATCTAGATTCTAGATTATTTTAGATCTAGAGACACTAGACTCAGTAGACACTAGAGTGTGACTAGAGTCTAGACTATAACTTATAACTGTTCTATTATTAACTATACTGACTATAGACTAGACACAAGTATTACAGTATTAGTATTAGTAGTATTATTGTACTGTATAGAGATAGACTATACTTAAAATTTCACTTATTACGGCTACTAGATCTATAGTTTGACTACTATTACTATAGTAGTTGACTAATCTAGCTAGAATCTAGATCTATAGTAGTTTATTTATTTCGGACATTACATGAATTCGGACATTCGCTGTTTTTTTTGTGGTCATTAAATAATTATTTTAATATGTATTATAAAACTAGTGCGCTGTATAATGTGCTTGTCCATTTTCCAATGATTCTAACCCAATTTCCTTCCATTTAGCTGTCTTTTTATGTAAGAAAAACGAATTTCAAATTTTGTTAGTCAGGTTGTTGTTTTTTCCTATGTTACCCGGATGACTTTACCTCTTCCTAGAGTTAAGACTATATTTTTTGATTGGCTAAGTCTGTACTAATGAGCCCGGCAATATTTATTCTGTTTTTCGATCTAATTTATTTGATTCATAAGCTACGTTTTCTAATTCCATACCAAAAAAAAATTAATACGGTGTCCGAATTAAATTACGATTTTCTTACCAAAATTTATTTCGGACAGCCAGTTTTGGGCATCAATAAAAATGATCTTATATTATATTTGTTCGTTTGTTGTTTTTTTTTAATAGAGAATAAATGGGCAAATGTTTGGAGTGAGCTTGGTACATTGAATGAAGTTAAATGCTTAGATCTAGACCTACTAGATAGATCTAGATTTATATAGAGAGAATATAGAGAATTCAGTTAGGCAAGAATGGCTATCGTAACCTGTAGGGGCCTACTATACTACAAAAGATCATCTGTATTACAAATTTATTAAATTAATAAACAAAAAAAAACACAAACATTCAACACACATCTAATCATGCAAACCTGAAACATTCAACACACATAAAATAAACAAACAAAAAATAAGTCTAAAAGTCGGTGCAGAAATCACTATTCCAGTGACCTAATTTTGATAGAATAAGTGTGTTCATAATTTTATTTTTTGTGTTCGTATTTATGCATAGTTTGAAAACATCGTAATGATTTCATGTGAGGGGCTATGCCTGGGGATCTTAAAATTTAGTTAATGTTAATATGGAATTAAAATCTGAGTTTATTGATGCCTAAATATAGAGACTGTCCGAAATAAATTATGGTGTCCGGAATCAAATAATGTGGGTCAAATGTGTCCGAATTAAATGAAAACACACGGCCTCTTTGACCTTAAATATAATAACAAATATAGGTTTTGGGAACAAATATAAGTAGTCATCCTTATTCTCCTTTAACTAAAGAAGATTTTGATACGTCATTTTCTTTTCTATGTCAAACCATTGTAAAATAATGCGCTGTCAAAGTCAAACTTTCAAATTTGGACCTATAGGTGTCCGAATAGCATAAACTACTCTAGATCTATACGACTATAGTGACAATAGTCTAGATCTAGATCTATAGAAAAAAAAAAGATTTAGTTAAGACTTTTTCTAATTTAGATTAGAATTTAGAAAGCTCTTTAGTCTTTAGTTACACTTTGTCTTTAGACCTGACAGTTTAGTCAGTTTTAGTTTTGTCAGTTTAAGAAAATCAAATGGTTTAACTTAAGAAACTTGCTAAAGGCTAAAGACAAAGTTCTGATCATGAATAATACTAATTCACATATATAACAGATCTACTATCTAGTATCTACTATGTAACTATATTATAATATATTTAAATATATATTATATATTATTATATAATATATATATTATATATATATATTATTATATATATATTAATATATAGATCTATATTATAATTATATAATATATATAAAACATATAAATATTAATATTAAATATATATATAATATTATATATTTATATTATATAGACCTAGTAATATTAATATAGATAGATAGAATAGATCTAGATCAAGGTAAATCTACAAATGAAAAATGTCAACAATGGGTGTTACTAGAATAACTAAAGTCCTAATAGAGTCTAGACTCTATTCACTCTCTATAGATCTAGTATATAGAATATAGATCTATTCTATAGTGACTATAGTTATAAACTATAGATTATAGATCTTATCTAGATCTAAATTCGTTTCGTTCATACGACATGAAATTCGTATTTTACATTTTTTAAAATTACATATGCAGTGTATTCTATATCTAGATCTACTATCTATCTAGATCGGTGAAAAGTAACCATAACTCACTCTGCAAACCTTATAATCCATATATTCTATTCACTCTTAGCTGTCCGTCTTCGAGAGGATTCTTTTAGACCTTTTTTTCTCCCACTTCCAATGGCTTAGCATCAATGAAACCGGGCCCACGACCATTAGGGGCCCACAGCATGTGGTGTAGTAACCTCAGTGCGCTTGAACCCACCTTAATGGGGGCCCACATTTGAAGAGACTTATGAATAGCGAAGATCATTATAGGCCTATTTGTCTATCTTGATTTCCCAATATATTAAGAAAACAAGGTTACAAAAGACAGTTTGTGTGGAAACACAAACTCAAAATCGGCCCCCGAAATGGTCCATCCAGGCAGGCTTCAATATTTTCAGAAAGAACATCCAAATGAAATTATATCAAAGACAAATGAGAGATAAGAATGGAGAAAGAAGGTTAACAGATCTTGTGTAGTGCCCCAACGGTACAGCAGATCAAAGGATAGGTGCAAGTCAATGCAAAGTTAGATATGTGAACCTGGCCTAACTAGTTCCCCTTTCAGACCTTGTGGTCTATAGGGCAGATGATGTAAAGTTCATCTGTTTTTGTGGCCTACGGTTAACGAGGGTGTCATGTAGCCAGCACAACGATCAACCGCCTTTACTTTTCCCCAACTAATATTAGGTAGCCTACCCATTGGAGCTGGGTGGACTCAGAGGCACCTAAGGATTCCGAAGTTGAAAATCCCAGTCTTCACCAGGATTCGAACCACTAGCGGACTCCAGAACTCTGGAGTGGGGGGGGGGGCGATTTTTTTTCAAACCCTAACCCTAACGCCCAGTAAACCCTAACCCTATACATAAACGTGCGTACAGCATATACATATATTTCTATTGCAAACTTGGGGGTCTGGGAGAGCGCTGTAAGCTACCCCTGGTTCGGGCCCGACGCAAAAAGCGTTTTCTTGCATTTTTCACTGCAGAAACGGATTCTCCTGACATCTAGCCTACAGCTACAGCTCATTATTTATCAGTGTGGTTAGGGGCAAAGCCGAAAGCGTTTTATTGCATTCTTCACTGCAAAAATGCATTCACCTGACATCTACAGCTCATTATTCGTCAGTGGGGATCGGGGCGAAGCCCCGACGCAAAAAGCATTTTCTTGCATTCTTCATTGCTGTAACGCATTTTCCTGACATCTACAGCTTATCATTTATCAGTGAGGTTCGGGGCGAAGCCCCGAAGCCAAAAGCGTTTCCTTGCATTCATCACTGAAGAAGAGCATTCTCCTGACCTATAGCTCATTATTCATCGTATTATAAAGGACCTTTTGAATAATGTTTGAAAATGTTCTAATATGAATGTATAGGCCCTTAATATATTGCAAATAAAACCGATTTGTTCCTTAAAAAGATAAGATACCCCACATATTTAAATTAAGGCTTTGAGGATCGCCGCCGAAAAAAAAATATTCGAAAAAAAACAAAATTCAATAACATTTGTGAGTTATAGTCCCTACTTTATTTAACTAGAAAAAATATCAGATTGAGTAAAGGTTGGGAAAAGGCGACTAGGAAAAGATTATCTTGGTTTAGAACTCATCTCAATCGTGACTCTTTTACTGAAAAATTTCGTTTGAATTATAACTTTTCCAAAGCAAAGTCTTTCTTAAAATAATTATGATAAATTCATGTGAAATTACATAAACTATGTCTGGAAAGGGGAGGGGCGGTAGAGTGAAAATGATTAAACCACGCTCCTTTTTATAATTTTTGCTATTGATTGTATTTGGCATTAAAGAAAAGGGTGGGGCGACTCGATATAAGAATTTAATTTATAGCATATATGAATTATATTAGTCACAGATTTTTTTTTTTATTTTGTAATTTCTTAACTAAAATACAAAAAGAAAAAAAGTATTGGTTTGTCCGATGGGGAGAAGGTGATTGCATGTATCGACCTTACCATCTTGTACAACCTTTTTTTCATTTATATTTACTAATAAAAACATTTGAGATTAGAGTGTGGTGCGACATAATATACAATGGGTTCACATATCAATACGTAGTTTATATTATATAGATATTCAACTAATTTTTTTCACATACTATGATTTCTCCATAAAAATAGGAGGGCTAAAGTGGGAAGGGCAGCAGAAGCAATCATCTCCCCACCTCATCGAATCGGCTAAGATACCAGAAGTGTAGCGACATAATATAATAATTATATTGTAATTCAACTAATTTTGTTCACAAACTATGATTTCTAATTAAAAGTAGGACCGCCGCCCCCCCCCCACTCAAAGGGTTTAGGTTGGAAGGGCAGTAGATGTATTCGGCCACCCCCCCCCCAATCGGCTAACAGGGGAAAGACATAATTTAAAGATTGGTTAAAATATCAATAACAAGTTTTAATCATATAGATATTTAATTGATTCTGTTAGCAAGCTGTGATTTCTACAAATACCCACTCGAAAGTTTAGGGGGGGGGGGCGGGATTGATGCCATCGCCCCCTCCCGACCCCACCATATCGGCCAACATACTGGGGGGGGGGCGAAATAATCTAAAAATAGGTTGAAATAAAAATAATTAATTCATATTATTTACATAAGTAATACATTCGTATACAAATTATGTGAACTCTACACTAAAATTCGTCCGAGTGGGGGGGGGGCGATCGCCCCTACCGCCCCCCCTGGATCCGCCAGTGATTCGAACCCGGGGCCCTCGGTTCGGAAGCCAAGCGCTTTACCGCTCAGCTACCGCGCCTCTCCTGGCCTAACTGAAGTCTTATAATAGATGTAATTGTTTTGAAAAGGATCAATCTCTTATTCGAATGCTCAAAAAAAAAAATAAAAAAAATTGAAATATTTCCGCAATTAAAAAATTGTTCACGAAAATGACGTTTACAAGATTACTATTCTTTTTAATTTAGGTCTAACTTATAATGCATACTAATTAGCTTTTTCTCTTTAAAAAACTGCTTGCATAACTGATTTTAAAAATTTAATTTTTTCGCTTTCAGAAAAAAAAAAAGTAGCCGTTGCATCAGAACTTTGAATGGTCTAAAATATTGTGATGTCGGATTTTCAATTCTACTTTACGAGATCTAAACGGGACGGACGGGCAGACGGACAGACATTTCGCACAAAAGTAATAGCGTCTATTCCCCTTTCGGGGGCCGCTAAAAATTATAATTAGGCTTGTTTTCGAGTCTGAAGATAAATGAGGAATACAGTATTTCACTTGGCTATTCTCATCCCCAGCTGTGACCTACATATTTTGCCACAGTACCACAAGCATAACCACTGTCCGCCGGTGGTCGATTTAGATTTATTTTTTCCGCGTGTACGTCTGTCCTCTGTAGCGGATTTTCTATTGGTCTCAAATGTGGAGTCAACTGATTATTTTCAAATTATACACAATTATTTTTGGAAGTCATGAAATCTATATGTCAAACTGGGGTTTTGTAGCCTATAGCTAGTTTGGATTTCCCAATGTTGGAAGAACTTCTTTAAAAAAAAAACGCAATTAATCACCTCACTGATTCAAAACGAGAAAATTGACTTATAGACCACTTCGAGTAAAAAGGAGATCCAATCCCACCATTTTTCTCTATCATTGTTTACAGCACACAAGATACTAAAAATGTCATCAAATTAGCATTATAATGCGATATTATGTTTTGTGATCTCCGATGACGGAATACCAAAACGAAATAGCAATCAGAGTCATCTCTAGGTTTTCATAGTTGTGAAAACTAAAATTGAGTGAAAAAAAATATTCCATGAATGAATAAAAATCCCCATTTATCTTTAAATGAACTGTCTGCAATGAATGGTGTCTCCACTATGAGTGGACAGTATAATTACTTTCAGGCATTGCTTCAATAACACCATCCACTTGCGCATTAAGTTCGTTGTGCTAACCAAATTATTCCGTCAGCTGGGTTTAAGAATTTTCAGATTTTAATGACTTGGTACAAAATGCATTTTTTGGGGGGCGCTTCTTGAAACCAAAACGGAGAGCATATAGTTTAGGTCTATAGGACACTCTGAAAATTATACACACGAAGGTGGCCATTAAACAAAGATGCACTGACAACAATGAGATTCAGATAGTTTGTATAATAAAAATGTTAACACTAATTACTTTGTATTTCCAAAAGGAGGAAGACCGCCTGGAAGCTGCAGCACTTAAAAGAATATTAGAAACATTCGAGACTATTGTTCTACTTATTGACAAGCTGAAAATTGTAAGCGTCAAAGATACCTAAACGTGAGCAGCACACTTTGATCCAGATTATATTGCCATAGAATATTGGGGTTTTTTTTTTGGTCCATGTTACGGATAACAATAGCTGTTACTAAATCTATCAGAAGAGAGTTACATCCCAGCCCAATAGGTGTTACTAAATCTATCAGAAGAGAGTTACACCCCAGCCCAATAGCTGTTACTAAATCTATCAGAAGAGAGTTACATCCCAGCCCTATAGGTGTTACTAAATCTATCAGAAGAGAGTTACATCCCAGCCCAATAGGTGTTACTAAATCTATCAGAAGAGAGGTTCATTCCAGCCCTATAGGTGTTACTAAATATATCAGAAGAGAGTTACATCCCAGCCCAATAGGTGTTACTAAATCTATCAGAAGAGAGTTACACCCCAGCCCAATAGCTGTTACTAAATCTATCAGAAGAGAGGTACATCCCAGCCCTATAGGTGTTACTAAATCTATCAGAAGAGAGTTACATCCCAGCCCAATAGGTGTTACTAAATCTATCAGAAGAGAGGTTCATCCCAGCCCTAAAGGTGTTACTAAATATATCAGAAGAGAGTTACATCCCAGCCCAATAGGTGTTACTAAATCTATCAGAAGAGAGTTACATCCCAGCCCAATAGGTGTTACTAAATCTATCAGAAGAGAGTTACATCCCAGCCCAATAGCTGTTACTAAATCTATCAGAAGAGAGGTACATCCCAGCCCAATAGGTGTTACTAAATCTATCAGAAGAGAGTTACACCCCAGCCCAATAGGTGTTACTAAATATATCAGAAGAGAGTTACATCCCAGCCCAATAGGTGTTACTAAATATATCAGAAGAGAGTTACATCCCAGCCCAATAGGTGTTACTAAATCTATCAGAAGAGAGTTACATCCCAGCCCTATAGGTGTTACTAAATCTATCAGAAGAGAGTTACATCCCAGCCCAATAGGTGTTACTAAATCTATCAGAAGAGAGTTACATCCCAGCCCAATAGGTGTTACTAAATCTATCAGAAGAGAGTTACATCCCAGCCCAATAGCTGTTACTAAATCTATCAGAAGAGAGGTACATCCCAGCCCTATAGGTGTTACTAAATATATCAGAAGAGAGTTACATCCCAGCCCAATAGGTGTTACTAAATATATCAGAAGAGAGTTACATCCCAGCCCTATAGGTGTTACTAAATCTATCAGAAGAGAGTTACATCCCAGCCCAATAGGTGTTACTAAATCTATCAGAAGAGAGTTACATCCCAGCCCAATAGCTGTTACTAAATCTATCAGAAGAGAGGTACATCCCAGCCCAATAGCTGTTACTAAATCTATCAGAAGAGAGGTACATCCCAGCCCTATAGGTGTTACTAAATATATCAGAAGAGAGTTACATCCCAGCCCAATAGGTGTTACTAAATATATCAGAAGAGAGTTACATCCCAGCCCTATAGGTGTTACTAAATCTATCAGAAGAGAGTTACATCCCAGCCCAATAGGTGTTACTAAATCTATCAGAAGAGAGTTACATCCCAGCCCTATAGGTGTTACTAAATATATCAGAAGAGAGTTACATCCCAGCCCTATAGGTGTTACTAAATCTATCAGAAGAGAGTTACATCCCAGCCCTATAGGTGTTACTAAATCTACCAGGAGAGTTACATCCCAGCCCAATAGGTGTTACTAAATCTATCAGAAGAGAGTTACATCCCAGCCCTATAGGTGTTACTAAATCTACCAGGAGAGTTACATCCCAGCCCAATAGGTGTTACTAAATCTATCAGAAGAGAGTTACCCCCCCCCCCCGCTGGAAGACGGCAATGAATGGGTTCGAACTCGGGCCCATGGAAACGACCAAAGCGAATGATCTACGACTCAGTCAGCTATCTTACGACCAGTCAGCCATCTTACTGACAGCTGCAATCATTGAAACAACTTCCAATGAGACATAACAACTTTGTCACTCTTTGTGTTCAATACGAGATTTGGGAGTTGTTGTTGTTGTTGTTTAAATCATAGACAACTACATTTTATCGTCAAGTTTTCCAAAAATAGTCATAATATGCAATTTATTTCATCCATTACCTATGTGTTCGAAAGAGCTATATGTCTGGAAGATTGACAAATGTATTTCAGAAATGCTCTGACACAGAGTAGATTGGCTTCACTTGCTATGCTTTCCATGGAGCAAGACAAAGCCAAAACTTGAGAACAAGATGTACTAGAGTGCTATTTCGGAGAATCCAATGTCAGTAAATCAATGTTAGATCTGTTTACTGCTAACTGATGGACATAGAAGTAGATTCTAGTTTGTAGAACTGTTGATTGAAATGTACTTTTGTTTAAAATAATTTGAAACACCTGTCAAGAAGTTGTACAAACATTGTGTTCAAAGACACTATACCAAAAACTAAGTAAATCAAACATATTGACATAAGTAATTATAAAAAAAAAAGATATTACTGGCATTGGAATGTCTTTTGGTCAATAAACCGATACGTACAGACTACCGTACTTATTTGTTGTGTCACACACTAAAATCGTCTTATGGGGCAGGGGGAAGCCAATATATTGTTACGAATCTCACTATCCAGGCTCTCTGCAAACTGCACCATACACCACCAACTTAAAGAACTTGACAACTCAGGGCTCCAAAGTAACGTAACACTTTAATAGTTGAATAAATAACAGCTAATACTGTACAATTAGCAGCACGTATACTGTACAAATATCTCTCCTGTTAATAGCCGTACCGCCGTATCAACTCTTGCACTGGCCTCTCCGTCTCGTTCCGGGCTTGCACTGGGTTCAACAGTTCAGGACTGACTTCACACACTAGGCTCGTTGTGTCGGACTCGATCACATACCAAGATCAAGACGCCGTTCGTCTCAACTGTACTTGATAGTACTCCGCACTGAACCGTCGTAATGCTCCGTACAGAACCACACCGCTGAACTGTGCTGTAGTCGACCGTGTTCTGAACTCTTGTCGTGAACCTCCTTTCTGAACCTGTCGTGAAGCGTGCTGTATTGAGCCCCTTTTCTCAACCGTCTTGACTGCGACACCTCCGCTATTATATAGGGTCCCTACTGGTCTTCTCGAACCGGACAGAACGCCGCTCGACGTTTCTAGGTGGTCAGATGACTACAACTCTCGTGACGCTCCTGAGCTCTGTTCACGACGTCGATCCTTTCCAACCGTCGTGTTGACACTCGTCTCGGCTGACCTTCGTAACTCGTCACGGTTGACCGTTCGTCTAGCGCTGGCCTGGGGCGATTTGCGTCGGCTGACTAAACTCACACCACTACCCCCATCTGTGCCACCACCAGGTTTATAACATTATCTTGAACCCGGGTCCACCAGTAATTTGCTACGACACTGCCCATTCTCGGATTAAGTTGAAACCTTGCACAATTATTCATTGCATATGACAACACATGAATCAATACAATTAACCAATTAAATAAATAATGATTGGTAATTAATTAATTTTGTTTTAGATATAAAAGGGGAGATAAATATTGCAGTATTGAGAGATAATGGACGTAATAGTGTGATTGTTTTCTCTTTTATAAGTTTTGTTGTTGTTTTTTTTAACCATTTTGGTTGTGTACAGTCTGTCTGTCCAACTGTGTGTCGTGTTTAGACTTAAAAACTAAAATCGCTTTTGAAAATCCTATTTCTCATTTGTGTGTATATTGTTGCCAAATGCTCATAAACCTTTTTTTTTTGAAACACTACAACATTGAAAAGACAGTTCATATACATTTGTAAGAGTTGACATTGTCCTATTACAGGTCTGTCGCCACAGGCCAACGACTAAACCGAAAGAACTGATTTTGTATGTAGCCTAACACAAACTTTCTTTTTGAGTACTTAGTATCCCCCGAAATTAAAGCACAGGTAGCGCAAGTAGACTTCTCTGTTTGGTGCGATCATCATAGTATCCTCAAGTTCAGCAAGACGTCTTCTAGCCCATTGGTTTTGATCACGAAGAAGACGTGAATAGAAAGATTGACGCTCTGGGTAAAACCGTGTCGGCGGTAGAAATATTGAAATGTCTTGTTCAAATGAACTTTTTGAGTCAATCTCAGTGCAAGTCATAAAATCTTAAATCCTTGAAATTATAAGACCACATTCGCAACCCTCTTGTCAACATATGGTACCCCCAACCTGTTCAGAAACGCGAGTTAGAGGAAAGGAGGGACGCTCCTTTAAAAAATCTTTGAATTTAAAAAATGTGCATATTATTATTAAGTAATCAATGAATATGTATGAAACGTCCTTGTGTTATAAAACTAAAAGTACAAAGTCCTGGAGGTTAATGACAAATTCCACCTGAACTTCCAGATGCCGTAATCATATCCCTACACAAAAAGTCTGCTCCAACTATCGAGGCATTACACTTATGTCAGTAGCAGGAAAGATCTTTGCTCGAGTTTTGTTCCACCGACTAACCCACTCTTTAGTGGACGAGATGTTATCTGAGAGCCAATGGTACACTGACATGATATTTGTTCAGCGACAATTACAAGAAAAATGCAGAGCAGAACCTTTGTGGACCACACCAAGGCTTTTGACACGGTCATTCGCGATGGCGTGTGGAGGATTTTTACCAGGCTCTGATGCCCACCTACGTTCCTAACCATTCTCAAACAGTTTCATGTGGGACAAAAAGGCCAGATTAGACACAATGGTGACTTGTCTGATTAATTCCCAATGGAAAATGGCGTAAAGCAGGGCTGTGTACTTGCTCTTACTCTATTCGCTATCATCTTTGGCGTAATGCTGGGTCAAATGAGGCAGCGATTGCACGAAGGCATCTACATCCGGTTTCATTCAGACAGCAATGTGTTCAATCTTCGACGTCTACTATCCCATACAAAAACAAAGTAATGGTCATAACAGAGCTTCTCTAGGCCGGTGATTGCGCCCTGCTAGCTTACAATGAACATGATCTCCAGATCGCGGTCAACGAAGTTGCATACGCTGCCGCCTCTTTCGGTTTATCTATAAACCTCGGGAAAACAGATGTCATGTTTCAGAAGTCACTCAATGAAACCTACTCAGGCACAAAGATAACCGTAAATATACCACTTCACATAGGCTGTCTAGGAAGCATAGTATCAAATGACGTATCGCTTTCAAGGGAACTTGATAATCGTAGGGCCAGGGCCAGTAGTGCTTTTGGACCCTCCATGCGAGAGTTTGGCGGAATAAATCAATGTCCATTGAGCGGTGGTTCTCTCAACCCTTCTATATGGCTCTGAGACACGGACACTATACAGAAAACAACTAAGACTACTTGAATGCTTTCACCAAAGATGCTTGCGCTCCATCATGGACATGCGATGGCAAGGCCGCACTACAAACAGCGATGTCCTTGCGAACGCCTCTTTGGACAGTATATTGATTATAATTAGTTCAGTAAAAGCTAATCCAATATGCTCTTTGCAGAATGCTAGTGCCAGAGTTTCTATTCGTTGTCTTGCCTTACTGAAGATGGATGTGTATAGTCTATTTAAAGTTGAAGTAATTAATAGTTTTATTCTTCATGCTAAGAAAAGCTGGCAAAAAAGCTGAATGACGGGATCTGGTTTAATTAAATTAAGCCCTAATAATAATCTAGCAATAAACTAATACGCAAAGCTTTTATTTTATACTAGTCGACCGGCGGCGTAACATACGCTGCTATTTTGCAGGGCCGGCCTTAGGTGACTGCAGTGGGCTCCGCACTTTCAAAGGACCCGCGCTAATTCTAGGTGTATAAATTAAATTAAACCATTGTATAACTTATAACAGATTTCCCGCGGCCTCCTGTCGATTTACAAGGAGCTCCTGGAATATAAAAAGTCCTGGAAATATCCGGAAATTTTTTAAATCTTTAGAAAACTCATACAAATCTCCTGAAATAAATAGACAAAAATTGTCATGTTGGGGTGTCATTCAATATGGAAAATGCCAATCCTACGCGCGATAAAAAAAAAAACGGCATTATCCCTTAATTTTGGAATCTGGTGAAAGAAGCTTCTCGCGCCTCAAACTAATGAAGAATTACTTTAGTTCAACAATTCTCGTAGACAGATTGAAACATTTGGTAATATTTACTATTAAGCGTGATCTATGTAGGAAACAGAATTTTTATGATATACTGTATGACTTCGCTACACGCAAGGCTCGTAAAGTAATTGTGTACATAGTAAAGGATGAATAAAATTCAAAGACGAATGTATTTTCTAATACAAACTCTTAAATTTCACTTATTATCCGCTTCCCTACCCAAATCCGTTCTTCGCATAGGGCCCCACGATGATTAAGACCGGCCCTGTTATTTAGTGACGGGTGAATATACATAGTAGATTAGTTGTTCTCTTTCCATGACTTCTTGGTCACAATGGTTAAGTCCGGCGCTGCTGTTTGGTGTTTGTAAAATGTTTGCTTGTAAAATATTTTACATGTTTCGGATGTTCCTTCAGAGTTGAAGGACGAAGGGGGATGGGAGCGGGCAGGGTTTGATAAATCCAAACGACAGTCCAGCGCGCAAACCGCACGACCAGGTAGCCATCCGTAGGGACCGGTGAATACTTGTTCCCCACCTCTTGTTTTTTCGTGGGATGACTATCCGCAGAAATAAGAGAGTGATCTTTCCTTTACTTCTTCTCATCCGAACTCTTGAGCGACTAAGAGAATTATATATAGAGATTTTTTAAAGGATAAATTTAAATCTCATGATTTTACATACTCTCAAATGCAAATCAAATTCTGAATACAATTGAGTCATTAAATAATAACATAAAAAATGCACTAAACAACAACTAAAAGGAGAATATTAGAAACATACTACGCTTAAAAAAAACTGTTAAAAAATCTGACTGTTTATTAAAAATGTTCCAATTAAACATTTCTTTTAACCTATTAATCAATAAATACAATACTATATATTAACATATTTACAAGGGTTTATTTTCTACGTTTCCAAAGATAAATTCTGTGTAGCTTTGGTTTTTGTTAAAATCTGCACAGCCTGTTTATTTAAGGCAGCACAGTCTTGAAGTAAATCTGAAAATAAAAGGGGGTGGCAAAAATATATATATATAAGTTTTTATTTTCATAGAAAAATTGAAAAAGTTACAACTGGAACTAAAAAATCTTAGAGGTCAGGTCATGGTAGGATTTAGAAAAAAAAATGGAATGGTCTAAAAAATGGATTTAAATCCGAGGGGAATTTTTTAATTTATTTAGGGCTCATAGTCTTATTTTAAGATTTATCTTTCTATTAAAAAAGAGGGTGCAGCATTTATTTAATTTTGCAAGCAAGTGTTTACAATCCTCACTGTGGCCCTGCAGCTACTTCTAGTGGATATTAGTGAACTGAATAATATAAATAAAAATTTACAAAAACTTAAGAATTGGAGAAACTTTGATCATTCAAACTTTAATATAAAGTCATAAATTTTCAAATTACTTTTTTAAAAGAGAAATTTATTTTTCTCTGAGAGAGAAAGAGAAAGATAAAAAAAAAGGAATAGAAAGAGGGAGTGAGAGAGAAAGTGAAAAAAAGAGTAAATGAATAAACCTATCAACTCTTGTTCTGCTGTTGATACTCTTTGACTTTTAGTTGATATTGATGGAAAGTCTAACTCTTCAGAATTGATATCAAAATCATTGTTCCTGATTGTTGTAGACTTGGAATGATGAAGTCCTGAAGAGCAGCGTTTCAAATGCCACATACAAAATAGAAATTAATAAATTATAACAAATATTTCAGAGACATTATTAAGCTTTCTATCGTAAATGATGAATTTAATCTACTGCATTTTGAATCATGAAATGTATCACCAAACCACTGAGGTCACTTGTTCACCTAGTGCTACATAGCCATTTTTAAATCAAGAATACAAACACTAAATCACATCAAAGTTAACACAGTTACATGATTAAAAAAAAAAAAAAAAAAAAAAGCTTATACGAACTGTAATTGAATCAGTAAGTTTGGATAAGTCATGTAATTAAATTAGTAATAGATCTATAAAGGGGACTAATTCAGCTTATAACAACACTTAGTCAAATACAATTTCTTTCCCTTGTTTGAGATACCAAACAAAATAATTAATTACCAATAGTTAATTAACAACTTATTTATTTTTTGTATTGATTCTTGTGTTATCAGGTAAAAGAAATAATTGATCAAAATTTCAGCTTGATAGAGTTTAAGAAAAAATGTGGACAAACTTTTTACCAGACAGACAGAAAGACAGATTGAGTTGATGTAAGCTTTGTAAAAAGTAGTTCCGGGTCTAAAATTCTATAAAACTTCATGTGTTATGTTAATATATTGGACCAATAAACACAACTTTAATTTTTTGTCTGCAAAGGAATTTAATAAAATAATCTTCCATACATGCAAAACAAGGTAAAATTCTTCTCCTATAGGCAAAATTTTGAGAAACACTGTACTAACCCAGTAATGATTTCTCTATTTCATTGGACAAACTGAACAACTCTTGACCTTGACCTCTTACTCTTTGATCTGTAAAAAAAATCACATCATCAGCATAGCATGAGATTCATATATGATAAACAAACTTTAAAAGGTATTAAAATCAATTGTATTATTTAAAAAAGGCTTTTATAAAAATATAAAAATGCTATAAAAAATGTATTCACCTACCAGAGTAGCTGGGTACATTAAAAACAAAGCTAATAGTGAATCTCTACACAAAAAAAGTTTGTGTGTAAATTAATTTAATCCCTGACTTTTAGTAATTTTTCCAGCTGAACTGCAGTGAAATTTGACAAAGACATTCAGTGGGCCTTAGATAAACAGTCCGTTGAAAACAAAAAATTAGCCAAACCAATAGATTTTGTATTGTCTGTAATGTTAACATTGAAGTCATTGCAAGTGGTAGACTGGGTAAAATAGAGTAACTCTTCTGTTTTAAAAGGTTACACAAATACTTAAATCTTAAGAATTATTCTACAAATATTTAATTGTTATAATATTAGAGCTAGAGCTGTAAAAAAATATAATCTGAAACATAAAAATGAATCAAATAAAACAAATCAAAGCAGAATAGGGGGCCTACCATCTAACTGTGTTAAAGTTGGCAATAGCAAGAGAACTTCATCAACATATTTTGTGTTGCACATTGGGTTACTCAGTCCAAATGCCTTATCATTTAGTTTCAAGTTCTTCAAATTTTGAAGTGAGCAAATGCTTCGGAGTGAATCTGTGCTGAATAAGGAATAGATAAAAAAACATTAATTCATACTGCAAATTTTTTTTATTCAGAACTCTTTTTTGTCAATTTACAAATTGTAAATCGTAATTTTAAGACATCTAACATCATAAAAGATAGTTGTGTTAGATATTTAAAAAAAGAAAACGTATGTAATTTAACAAATTTATGTACATTTTAATTTTTAAAAAATAATGGTGACAATTTTTCTCACTTGTGGATGTGGGACAATGTCCAATACATATATTTTTTTTTATTCAGACATTTTAACAAATCAATAACTCTATATGTGTCTGTCTTTACTAAGAGAATATGTGACACTACATGTACACATTAAATATATAGCCATCCTTTACAAAGAGAAAGATTTTTACCTTCCTAGAAGATTACCACTAATATAAAGACTTTCTAAATTTTCTAAACTCTGAAGGCCATCTGTGAAGCAAAAATGGTGAACATGGAATAAGCCTAATATGTATTGCTTTAAAATTACTGATAAACTATTAAACTTCAATAAATTAGAATCTATTTTTTCTTTAAATTCTCTTTCAAATTTGTTTGTACTGTCACACTCCAGCGTGTAAGCCATAAGAGAAATAGAGAGCTGGTCACACCTCAGTGTGCAATCATAAGATGATGGCTGACATGGTTATCAGGTCACTTTATGTGTGTATGTCAAAGGGAAAAAAGTTTTTTACTGCTAGGATGAATTATATCAAAAACTTTGAAGAAATATTGAATTAAGCAAATGTAATAAAAAGATAATAATAGAAGGAAAACACAGATGACAACGAACTCCAGATAACGACCACATCAATAGACAAAGTGAAGTCATATAAATATCTAGGCATCATCATTGGTAACAAGCTCTCATAGGAAAACCACCTTGGAACTCTGACAAAGAAAACAGCCCTGCGACTATTTTTCCTATATAAACTCAATACCTTAAAGCTAAATAAGAAGATCTTAGATAATATTTACGGCGCGACTATACAAAATCTGCTAACATATGGAATAACTTATGGCAAGGCAACGCTTCATCTAAACAGTTGCACCACCTAGAAAACATTATAAAAAGGGCTTAAAAAATCACACGCACAACAATACCACATTTAAAGGAACTTTTTGAACAGAAATGTCTTTAAAAAAATCACAAAAAGTCCTTGTAATCACAACAAATTTCCATAAGGATAAAAAAAACAGTCTTAGTTTTAGCAATTTAGAAATATTTAGAAAAGATTGAAGGTCAAGATAGAAGTTTTAGAAAAGTGTTTGTGCGGGACTTTATAATAAGGAGTGTAGAGCTAGTATCTGTGTCATTGTTCCAAGGTTGTTAAGTATTCTTTGATGAATATTCATTAATTATCAGTATCCCACAGTGCTTTATTTAATGTAATGCTATATGCCACTCAACCAATTGTAATTGTACAAGTGATTTATATTTTATGTTTGTTCATTGCTAGATTACTTGTTTTATTGAACTGATTTTAAAGGCATTAAACTGAAGGAAAATATCTTTTACATTGATTTTTTTTTCAAAAAATAGACTGTTGTTTCTTTGTGGAGTCTTCTATGTCATTGATCTAGACCATACCTACCAAGAGATGTAATTATGTTTGCAGATAGATTGAGTTTCCTTAAACTTTTTAAACCAGCCAATTTGTGTAACTTTGTCAATTTGTTATTTGATAAATCAAGATTTTCAAGGTTGATACATTCTGATATACAGCCAAGATCTGAGATACCTGAAAATAGAAACAACGCTATTAAATATTTTAAAATGTGATTCATCTTTTAAAATTTTTTCATTACAATAAAAAATTGTCATTTCAACTTTTTACAAATACAAACTTTGATTTTTTAAGGACAAGGTATGTATGCTTTCAACATCAAATTCACAGCTTTGAAACTTTAACAGCTGTCTGGTGATAGCACCATCTGTAAAAAAAAAAAAAAAGAAAACCTAACAGATGATAGGAGCACACTTTAAAACATGTTTTTAAAAAAAATAAAGGATGGAGATACATTAGGCTAATATTTACAATTACAGGCTAACCTATTTTGGAATTTAGATGTGATAATTTAAAACATTTAAAAACAATTTAAGCCAATATCTGTCTGACCAAGACCAATCGTCATAGAAGGCCTGAACACTGACCTACAACGTCGAGACCTGTGGGCAGTGGAGACCAATACCTCATGAGTCAACGTGGCAATGAGCTATTGGTCTCCACCACCCACAGGTTGTGACAGGTCAGTGTTGAGGCCTGCTATAATAATTGGTCTTTATCTGAGAGAACATGCAAGCTATATAACTATATTACAGCTTATAATAGCATGTCGATATAATAACAGCCTTAATAATGAGTTCTATAGATATAGGCCTAGTTTGTCTGCCTGTGTTATTTTATAGTTTATAGAGCTATGGCACCCATAGCTATACTATAGATCTTTTTTTACATCTAGATATAAGCTTTTTTTTTTTTACTAGCTTTCACATTTGCCATATTGTTATTGTTCATGGATCTAGATATATTTATTGATGAATTGTGAAACTTTGAATTGAAAGCGGTATAATGACATTGACAGTTTTTTAAATTCAAATTGTGTGCTTGAGATGTTGAGTTACATAATGAGTATGACTTGTCACTTATCATTACTATTACTATTAGTAACTATTAGTATTACTTCATAAGTTCATATGATAATGATATACTATACTCTAAATAATACTTTTGAGTTGTGTAGGCCTACTTGTGCTAGTGTTTTAACATATTTAATTATTGTTAGTCTATATCTGGATATAGAATATGATAACTTTTTAAGGCAAGAAATTTTAATCTATAAATCAGCACAATTTCTAAAAAGAGGTCGGTGCTTTTATACTTGTTATATACCGTATTAGATCTAATATATGTTAACCTGAAAACAAGGACGCCATTTGTAAACAAACATTTTTTTGTGTGCGTAGTGACTGTTGCCAACTCGCTTAAAAATAATTTTACCTTGTAAATTATTATAATATAAATGTTAAAGGTGGATTTTAAAAAGCAACAATCAAGCCTATTTCTGCTTCGTAAATGCAACAATTTAGATTGATCTAATTGATCTTAGAATAGTGTCTCTCTGACCAATTCCTTAGTGCCTACTCGGTTGAAACTTGGTTCATAGTTCTTAAAGAAGTTTAACACCATTATTTTTATGCAAAAACCTCAGACCAAGCTTTATTTATCTATATGGCCATGAAAAGTGAAATTTGACAGGAAAGCAAAGCTGAGTAGGACAGATACAAAAAAAAAAATCTGTTTGGCAATGCAGTTCTGGCAAAAATACCGGTGCTTAAGGAGATTGAATCCGCACCATTTTTACAAAGCTTGTATCAACTGACTGTCTGTCTGGTAAAAGGTTTGTACACATTATTTCTCACACACCCAATCTAGGATCAATCTGAAAGTTTGCACAATTATTTCTTTCACCTGACAACATAAAAATCATTTTTTAAAAAAAAAAAGCCAATTATTTAATTAACTATTGGTAATTATTTTGTCTGGTATCGAACATGGGAAAGAAATTGTAGGCCTACTTGACTGATGTAGTGGTATAAGTTGAAATAGCCCCATTTATTCTTTGTAGTTTTAAAAAATTGAAGCTAACAATAGATAACTCTAAAACCTATTTTTATAAGTATTTCGCTGGAACAGTGGTTATTGTGTTGGTTTGAGGACGCTTGAGCTCTCTAGTTCAAATTCAAGTCTTTGAACCGTTTTTATTTTTTGTTAATAAATGTATTTAAAAGTCGATCACGGTAACATTTGATGATACCCCCTAATTTCTTCCCCGTCCACTTTTTTTAAACTGGTCCAAACAAATGATAGAATCATAACGTATGGAGATATGAAGAAAGCTAAAAGCATGAAATTGCACTAAACAAAAACATTAATATATATATATATATATATATATATATATATATATATATATATATATATATATATATATATATATATATATATATATATATATATATATATATATATATAATTGCACATATTTATCACTGTTAGTTTAGATTTAATGATCTATTACAAATTAAATTACATGACTGATCTAAACTAATACCATTTTTAAAGTTGTTGTTTTTTAAGTATTTTCTCTTTCATTGGTGACAGCACTCAATACATATAAAAACATAAAATTAGCATTATTTTTTTTTTACTGTTTTGTGTTCTCTGATGACGGAATACCCAAAAGAAATAGAAATGAGAGAGTTCTATCTTGGTTTTACTCTTTGTGAGATCCAGAGGTCTACAGAATTGGCTGAAGAAATGTTCCAAGTAATGAATAATGCCCATTAACTGCGAAGCTAATGTCAGGCCTTTATTTATGTACTATTTGATATTTTAAATGTCTAGGTAGCTTAAGCATAATTGTACATCAATCCCTAGACTCAGACACACCATACAGATTCAGTCGAACATAAATAAATAAACAATGTGTGTGATGATTTAATATAAAATATGAATTTAATACAATGATATTTATATAATGATTTTGAACAATGGTTATGCTTGCCCTGGATGTGGCAAAATATGTACGTCACAGCAGGGACTGCGCAGCCAAGGGAAATACTGCATTCCTCACTAATCTTCGGACTCGAAGACTAGCCTTATTATTGAAATGAATAATGTGACTGATAAGTATAATCAGAAATAAATATGAAGATAATAAGTTATAAGTTATAAGTATATTGCTAATAATTACTTTAATAATAGTCCTATTTTAACCCCTTTTACAATGATGTTTGATCACAACAATGACAAGGTACTGACAGTGACTTCAACAACTGTAAACTGTCTACAACTGTAAAACCTTAACATTCTTCTAGCCGTTGAAAACCTTAATACTTCCGTTGAACAAACTCGCGACATTATTTTCTGCTAATTGTTTATCTGCCGTTGAAAACCATAAAATTCTCCAATTAGTTGAAAACCTTCACATTCTACTAGCCGTTGAAAACCTAAAAATTCTCCTAGCAGTTGAACAAACTCGCGACATTATTTTGTGCTAATTGTTTGTCTGCCTTTGAAGACCATACCATTCTACTAACCGTTGAAAACCTTAAAATTCTCCTAGCATTTGAAAACCTTAACATTCTCTATCCGTTGAAATCCATAACATTCTACTAGCCGTTGAAAACCTAAAAATTCTCCTAGCAGTTGAACAAACTCGCGACATTATTTTGTGCTAATTGTTTGTCTGCCTTTGAAGACCATACCATTCTACTAACCGTTGAAAACCTTAAAATTCTCCTAGCATTTGAAAACCTTAACATTCTCTATCCGTTGAAAACCTTAACATTCTTCTAGCCGTTGAAAACCTTAACATTCTCCTAGCCGTTAAAAACATCAACATTCTCCTGGCCGTTGTAAACCTTAACATTCTCCTGGCCATTGAAAACCTTAAAATTCTCCTAGCCGTTGAAAACCTTAACATTCTTCTAGCCGTTGAAAACCTTAACATTCTTCTAGCCGTCGAAAACCTTAACATTCTCCTGGCTGTTGAAAACATTAACATTCTCCTAGCCGTTGAAAACCTTAACATTCTTCTAGCCTTTGAAAACCTTAACATTCTTCTAGCCGTTGAAAACCTAAACATTCTTCTAGCCTTTGAAAACCATTAACATTCTTCTAGCCGTTGAAAACCTTAACATTCTCCTGGCTGTTGAAAACCTTAACATTCTTCTAGCCGTTGAATACCTTAATACTTCCGTTGAACAAACTCGCGACATTATTTTGTGCTAATTGTTTGTCTGCCGTTGAAATCCATAACATTCTACTAGCCGTTGAAAACCTAAAAATTCTCCTAGCAGTTGAACAAACTCGCGACATTATTTTGTGCTAATTGTTTGTCTGCCTTTGAAGACCATACCATTCTACTAACCGTTGAAAACCTTAAAATTCTCCTAGCATTTGAAAACCTTAACATTCTCTATCCGTTGAAAACCTTAACATTCTCTAGCCGTTGAAAATCTTAACATTCTCCTAGCCATTGAACAAACCCGTGACATTATTTTGTGCTAATCGTCTCTTTGTGTAGGTTTTGTTCACCCCTGCAGCAGTAAATCTTTAAAAGTTCCATTGAAGACAGGAAGCCCTACATGGAAGCAATACAGTGGAGCGGTTTACTACTGTTACAAATGTTGGACATCTTCATCGTCTCGTCTTACAAAAGAACAAAAAAAAACCCAGAGTGAATTGGTTGTAAACACTAGCAAAGGATGTTATGTGGTGCTGTCTATAAGGAAAACATCTGACCTTTACATTCATCTTAGGTTTGTTTTTATTTATGATTTCACATTTTATTGTCGTCTTTCTTTATACGGAGATCTCGCTCAAACTATTGTAGCTTAAATAATGTAACACTATGACGTCATGTATACTTGTGTTCAAAACAATAAGACGTCATGTAAACACACTTGTGTTCAAAACTTGTCTGCAATGACAACAGAATAAAAAATAATTGTGTACACGCTTAACGCTTGTATATTAATATCACCATACAGTTGAAGTATTGATCTGTCAGAGAGAGAGAGAGAAACATGTATAATTGAAATGTTTCTTGCTGTTAATGAGCAGTTGGTAGCTGAGAAGAAGGAAACATGTTTACAAGTTGGTCACATACACATTTGTGAACTGTTTAGTCATTTTACTGTGCCTACTGTGAGGGAACCGACAATCTTAGAAACATCTACAAATATGATTTCTCACTAGTAAATGTATCTGACTTGATGGTTTGCTGACATATTTCACTAGTAAATGTATTTAACTTGACATTTCACTAGTGATTGGATTGGGTAAATCCTGTTGATTTGCTAACATCTTTCACTGGCGATTGAATACATCTTGATAGTTGTTCAAAAGACTGAAAAATAAAGAATAATCCCATGGGCATGATTGAGTGCTTAGAGTAAAGTTACGACAGATGCTTCCTAACATGGATAATGTAGTGAAGATGTTCTTAGGCATTCAACAACAGAACTGGCTTTAAAACAAATGAAATCTTTTCATAATACTATCATAGCAGGATAAAGATTCAATGATATCGATGGTCTACACAGAAATGGATTGATTATCACGAATTAATTGATCGATTTGCTATTTAAAAAAAAAACTTTTTAAAGCTTATTTCCTGGTAAGATGATTGGGATTAAAAAAAAAAATGTTCCGAACACAAGGAAAGTGTTTGGTTCAGTAGCGAGTACCTCTTCGAGATGTGTGAGAAGTTAGCCGACCCAATTCATTGATTTTTTCATTTTATTGGGATAAAAGCCTACATTGAACATGCGAGCTAATTCGATTTGTTTGACCTATTCCATTTGATATTTGATTCGATTCTAAGAATATTTTAGACGGCGTGTAATTTAGTGCAGTACAAAAATAATTTCTCCCTTTCAGACCTTGCGATCTATAAGGTAAAAGTCGTCTGTTTCTGTGTCCAACGGTTAACGAGGATGTCATGTGTCCAGCACAACGACCAACCATCTTTACTTTCCCCAACTAATACCCATTTAGAGCTGTGTGGACACAGAGGTGCACAAAGATCCAGAAATTTAAAACTCCAGTCTTCACCAGGAGTCCAAGATCTTTACCGCTCAGACACCGCGACCTTTTAAATTGAGCGCAGAGCGAAAGTCCAGCAGATTGGGAGAAGAATTTTAAAAAGAGAGGAATTAAAGAGCGAGGTAATGTGACACGTGACAGCTCATCAGAAGTGATACGTGACAGCTCATCAGAAGTGATACGTGACAGCTCATCAGAAGTGATACCTCAAATGTATTTTGATGTTTTGTGTATGTGTGTGCGTGGGGGAGGGAGGAATAGCGTTATTATTTGAAATGCGCCTTTTACCAAAAGTTAAACAAACATTATTCTTTGTGATGTCCATTTTTGCTGCCCATGTTTGTGATGCCCGTGTTTGTGATGTAGGTGCTATTAAAGAAAGTTCTTATGTCCTTGAAGCTCACAGGGGCGTAAAGCTACTGGTCCGGACAAAACATTGGATGTTGACGTCGACATTTCATAAAGAGCATAGAACTCATTGCACGCCTCCAGGCAGCGGATAGAAAAGTTTGATTTGGAATGTCAACTTCTATAAACAACATTAACAGGCGGTGCTGTACACTGATTTGTTTCCCTTCCAATTGTGGCAATTATAGTTGCAGCTTGCATGACATCCGGTTTGTTGTTGCTTGCTGTTTGCTGGTGAAACTGTTTCTTGTAATGTCCACAAACCTGGCATGTCAGGAGAGCACACAACGACAGTCGGTTTAGCGCGAGCTCAGGGAAACAAAGGCTAATACAATGTTGTCTTGTGTTGATCATAGCGGGATTCAACGAGATCTCGTGTGACCTTTGACCCTAAAGGCTTCTTAATCCGTGTTTAGTTTTCACAAGAACGCTTCCTTTAGTTCAAAAATGAGAAGATTCAGGAATGACAGAAAGTGGATATTTTAAAAGAAAGAGAAAGCTGCTGGGAATGCAGACGTCTCCTTTACAGTTCGATAACTTTTGGAGACACGCTGCTGTTCAGACTTGTGGACGACGCCATTTTGTCTTTTTTTTTTTTTAAAGTTTATATGATCATTGATCAGTCTCAACTGATAGTAAATGTTGCACGCATCATCTATTTTAGATACAATCTCAACATTTTTGTAAGGAATATCGAACAATCTCAACATTTTTGTAAGGAATATCGAACAATCTCAACATTTTTGTAAGGAATATCGAACAATCTCAACATTTTTGTAAGGAATATCGAACAATCTCACCATTTTTGTAAGGAATATCGAACAATCTCAACATTTTTGTAAGGAATATCGAACAATCTCAATATTTAGCCTATGTTAAAATTTGATTCATTTTGTGCTTACGTTTATTCATGTATTTAAAAACCTTCAAATAAAAAGTTCAGTTTTATACAAACTCTTTTATAACAAATGAAACTGAAACACATTTTGTATTAAAGGGGATCTATAGGTCACTCTTTCACAAGAAGAGAGACAAATTGATTTCCCTGCGCTTTAGTTGCTTTAAGAATACATACTTTTATTCTCTCTTTACTCACTTTACTGCTCAGCCACCGCACCAACCACCTCGACCCACAGGTTTAAGAACCGCTACTCTATTTTAATGCCACAGAAATGAAATAAATTCACCTATCACTAAAACTAAACCTAAATCTCTAATATTATTTAACTTGCCCTTAAGCTTAATCTACGTAATAAGAATTTAAAAAAATGTAAAGCTAAACTTTTATTTAGAATTGAGGAGGCTGCACAATGAAATGAAATATTCATTAGGAATTGGAAGTTAGGAAGTCTTTAGAAATATTTTTCTGGTTTTATTTCTAAGGAGAGTTTAGAAGTTGGACAAGTTTTTATTTAGAATTATGTTTAGTGGAAGGTTTTCCTTTCATGTTCTTATTTCCTTGCAGAAAAGTTTATCTGATGTTCATACATAGCAAGCTGTTTGGTGTCTCCGGTGAACAGAATACGGGAAGTGCCGATATGTTTTTACAAAGCTTCTATCAACTCACTTTGTCTGTCAGTCTCGTACAAAAGGTTTGTACACGTTATATCTCCCACACACAATCTCAGATCAAGCTGAAATTTGTTATTTCTTTTACATTCTTTTACAAGAATCAATTAAAAAATTAACCAATTAGTTAATAAACTATTGGTAATTAAATATTTTGTTTGGTATCTCGAACAAGGGGAAGAATTTGTACTTGACTGATGAGGTGTTATAAGCTGAATTAGTCTCCTTTATAGGTCGCCACTCTGCCCACTCATAATTGAAACAAACAATATATAATTATTTTTTTAACTATACAATCTTCTCGAATCATAAGTACCTCATTAGCAGGATCATAGCGTAGTGAGAAAGTGATAGGATCACGGCGTGGTGAGAAAGTGATAGGATCATAGCGTAATGAGAAAGTAATAGGATCACAGCGTAGTGAGAAAGTGATAGGATCACAGCGTAGTGAGAAAGTGATAGGGTCACAGCGTGGTGAGAAATGTTTGTAAAATGTTTTACATGTTTCGGATGTTCCTTCAGAGTTGAAGATAATTACTTCCTAGTCCAAACCTCCCGCAGGACGACGGGGGATGGGAGCGGGCAGGGTTTGAACCCTGGACCATCGATAAATCTGAACGAAAGTCCAGCACGCAAACCGCACGACCAGGCAGCCATCCGAAAGTGATAGGATCACAGCGTGGTGAGAAAGTGATAGAATCACAGCTTAGTGAGAAAGTGATAGGGTCACAGCGTAGTGAGAAAGTGATAGGGTCACAGCGTAGTGAGAAAGTGATAGGGTCACAGCGTAGTGAGAAAGTGATACGATCATAGCGTAGTGAGAAAGTGATAGGATCACAGCGTGGTGAGAACGTAATAGGATCATAGCGTAGTGAGAAAGTGATAGGGTCACAGCGTAGTGAGAAAGTGATAGGATCACAGCGTAGTGAGAAAGTGATAGGATCACAGCGTAGTGAGAAAGTGATAGGGTCACAGCGTAGTGAGAAAGTGATAGGATCATAGCATAGTTAGAAAGTGATAGGATCACAGCGTAGCGAGAAAGTGATAGAATCACAGCGTGGTGAGAAAGTGATAGGATCATAGAGTAGTGAGAAAGTGATAGGATCACAGCGTAGTGAGAAAGTGATAGGATCACAGCGTATTGAGACAAGTGATAGGATCATAGCCTACTGAGACAAGTGATATGATCATAGCGTATTGAGACAAGTGATAGGATCATAGCGTATTGAAACAAGTGATAGGATCATAGCGTATTGAAACAAGTGATAGGATCATAGCGTATTGAAACAAGTGATAGGATCATAGCGTATTGAGACAAGTGATATGATCATAGCGTATTGAGACAAGTGATAGGATCATAGCGTATTGAGACAAGTGATAGGATCATAGCGTATTGAAACAAGTGATAGGATCATAGCGTATTGAAACAAGTGATAGGATCATAGCGTATTGAGACAAGTGATATGATCATAGCGTATTGAGACAAGTGATAGGATCATAGCGTATTGAGACAAGTGATAGGATCATAGCGTATTGAAACAAGTGATAGGATCATAGCGTATTGAAACAAGTGATAGGATCATAGCGTAGTGAGAAAGTGATAGGATCATAGCGTATTGAAACAAGTGATAAGATCATAGCGTATTGAAACAAGTGATAGGATCATAGCGTATTGAAACAAGTGATAGGATCATAGCGTATTGAAACAAGTGATAGGATCATAGCGTATTGAAACAAGTGATAGGATCATAGCGTATTGAAACAAGTGATAGGATCATAGCGTATTGAAACAAGTGATAGGATCATAGCGTATTGAAACAAGTGATAGGATCATAGCGTATTGAAACAAGTGATAGGATCATAGCGTATTGAAACAAGTGATAGGATCATAGCGTATTGAAACAAGTGATAGGATCATAGCGTATTGAAACAAGTGATAGGATCATAGCGTACTGAGACAAGTGTTAGGATCATAGCGTATTGAGACAAGTGATAGGATCATAGCGTATTGAAACAAGTGATAGGATCATAGCGTATTGAAACAAGTGATAGGATCATAGCGTATTGAAACAAGTGATAGGATCATAGCGTACTGAGACAAGTGATAGGATCATAGCGTATTGAGACAAGTGATAGGATCATAGCGTATTGAGACAAGTGATAGGATCATAGCGTATTGAGACAAGTGATAGGATCATAGCGTACTGAGACAAGTGATAGGATCATAGCGTATTGAGACAAGTGATAGGATCATAGCGTATTGAGACAAGTGATAGGATCATAGCGTATTGAAACAAGTGATAGGATCATAGCGTATTGAAACAAGTGATAGGATCATAGCGTACTGAGACAAGTGATAGGATCATAGCGTATTGAGACAAGTGATAGGATCATAGCGTATTGAGACAAGTGATAGGATCATAGCGTATTGAGACAAGTGATAGGATCATAGCGTATTGAGACAAGTGATAGGATCATAGCGTACTGAGACAAGTGAGAGGATCATAGCGTAGTGAGAAAGTGATAGGATCATAGCGTATTGAGACAAGTGATAGGATCATAGCGTATTGAGACAAGTGATAGGATCATAGCGTACTGAGACAAGTGAGAGGATCATAGCGTAATGAGAAAGTGATAGGATCATAGCGTAGTGAGAAAGTGATAGGATCATAGCGTATTGAAACAAGTGATAGGATCATAGCGTAGTGAGAAAGTGATAGGATCATAGCGTATTGAAACAAGTGATAGGATCATAGCGTAGTGAGAAAGTGATAGGATCATAGCGTATTGAAACAAGTGATAGGGTCACAGCGTAGTGAGAAAGTGATAGGATCATAGCGTATTGAAACAAGTGATAGGGTCACAGCGTAGTGAGAAAGTGATAGGGTCACAGCGTAGTGAGAAAGTGAAAGGATCACAGCGTAGTGAGAAAGTGATAGAATCACAGCGTGGTGAGAAAGTGATAGGGTCACAGCGTAGTGAGAAAGTGAAAGGATCACAGCGTGGTGAGAAAGTGATAGAATCACAGCGTGGTGAGAAAGTGATAGGATCATAGCGTATAAAAGCGTGAAATAGCGCTTAACAAAAACTATTGTTAAAAATATTATTAATCACACAGATTTATTGTTGTTGGTCTAGATCTATTACAGGTGTAATGAGAGTACAGGTACAGGGTTAAACTTATTGATATAATTATAGTTGTGTGGTAACGTTTATCTGGTGATTTATTGCTAATTAATTGCTATATAAAAGAAGCATTAGACTTTCCAGCTATGAAATAAAACTTATTTTAGAATGATTGGACAACTAAATAAAAGAGACTTGATTATATTATCTTAGCTTATTTTGGAATATTATTCAAGTTTTTCTGTAGTTGGCAACAGTGAAGCTCAATCTAGTGTCCTTGACATTGTTGAGTTTCTCGTTAAAATCTCCAACTCTTAGTCCCCATGAGATGTGATCAACTGCACACAGCACATTTCAGACATCGCATAGCAGACGTCCACATTGAAAATGTTTTTATTTCCGGGTCAATTCTAAAAAATAAGTAAATTAAATTACAATTACTATGAAACTCGATAAATTAATATTTAAACTGAACGAACTATTATTAGTAGTAGTTTAATTAACTTTGAACTCAGGGAAGTAAACTTAATGTGCATCCCTTGCCTAGGCATCATATAATAACATGATAGTCATTGGTTCATTAAGAGATGTGTCATGTAACAGTTTTCTCTCCAGAATGAATCAAGTATCTGTCTTTCTATCTATCTATCTGTCTGTCTATCTATCTATCTGTCTTTCTATCTATCTATCTGTCTGTCTAGTAGAAAGTGTGTACACGTTATTTCTCCCACACCCATTCTGGGATCAAGTTGAAACTTCGCACAAGTATCCATTGGCATAAACAAGACATGAATCAATAAAAAAAAAAGTAACCAATTAGTAAACTAATTACTGGTAATTAATTATTTTGTTTGACACCAACAAGGGAAACTATTGCTTCAGCATTCACATATTTGGCTAAATGTGTTGGGCTTAGTCCCCTTCAAGAATTGTTCACACTTTTTCTCCTCACGCATTCTCCGATCAAGTTGAAACAGCTTTTAATTTGCCAAACAAAACATTAATCAATAAAAAAGAAATACCCAATTTGTCAATTATTTAGTGATAATTATTTATTTTGTTTGATATCGAATAAGGGAGATATCTTCTACATTATTGATAGATATAGTTTTTAGGGCGAGTTCTTCCCCTTTAGATAACTTTTTTTTTGTACAAAGTTTTTTTTTTTTTCTATATTTTGCTTGTTAATGTTACAGTGACGAAATGATTCATAGTATTGGAAATATTTTTTAACGAATTTAAAAATCTCTATGACTAAACCCAGTAGTTGAGTCATGACTGAATCACCGATAGCATTGAGTGTACCTGGCCCGACTGGCCGGTAATTATTTGTAAACATATGTAATCAATGTCTTTAAAACAAAATAATACTAGTAGTAAAGAAAAGTATTTTTAAAAAATACTAGAGAGTTTGTTATGTAAAAAATGTGTATTGATTTCTCTACAATCGAATCCTGTAGAATGTTGACTCACCAAGAAATCGATGTCGCCAAGATAATGGCTTGATTTAGAACAGGTGTGTCATCAGGTGTCAAGGTGAGAAGTTAAGTATTGTTCTACCTTGGTCATTGTTCAGTCTTATTGTTCAGTCTGACACGTTGTGCAGTTTTGTTGTTCAATTGTACACTCTTATTGTTCACTCTTATTGTTCAGTCTGACACGTTGTGCAGTTTTGTTGTTCAATTGTACACTCTTATTGTTCACTCTTATTGTTCAGTCTGACATGTTGTGCAGTTTTGTTGTTCAATTGTACACTCTTATTGTTCAGTCTGACACGTTGTGCAGTTTTGTTGTTCAATTGTACACTCTTATTGTTCAGTCTGACACGTTGTGCAGTTTTGTTGTTCAATTGTACACTCTTATTGTTCACTCTTATTGTTCAGTCTGACACGTTGTGCAGTTTTGTTGTTCAATTGTACACTCTTATTGTTCAGTCTGACACGTTGTGCAGTTTTGTTGTTCAATTGTACACTCTTATTGTTCAGTCTTATTGTTCAGTCTTATTGTTCAGTCTGACACGTTGTGCAGTTTTGTTGTTCAATTGTACACTCTTATTGTTCAGTCTGACACGTTGTACAGTTTTGTTGTTCAATTGTACGTTCTTATTGTTCAGTCTGACACGTTGTGCAGTTTTGTTGTTCAATTGTACACTCTTATTTTTCAGTCTTATTGTTCAGTCTGACACGTTGTGCAGTTTTGTTTTTCAATTCTACACTCTTATTGTTGAGTCTTATTGTTCAGTCTGACACGTTGTACAGTTTTGTTGTTCAATTGTACACTCTTATTGTTCAGTCTGACACGTTGTACAGTTTTGTTGTTCAATTGTACACTCTTATTGTTCAGTCTGACACGTTGTGCAGTTTTGTTGTTCAATTGTACACTCTTATTGTTCAGTCTGACACGTTGTGCAGTTTTGTTGTTCAATTGTACACTCTTATTGTTCAGTCTGACACGTTGTACAGTTTTGTTGTTCAATTGTACACTCTTATTGTTCAGTCTGACACGTTGTACAGTTTTGTTGTTCAATTGTACACTCTTATTGTTCAGTCTGACACGTTGTACAGTTTTGTTGTTCAATTGTACATTCTTATTGTTCAGTCTGACACGTTGTGCAGTTTTGTTGTTCAATTGTACACTCTTATTGTTCAGTCTTATTGTTCAGTCTGACACGTTGTGCAGTTTTGTTTTTCAATTGTACACTCTTATTGTTCAGTCTTATTGTTCAGTCTGACACGTTGTACAGTTTTGTTTTTCAATTGTACACTCTTATTGTTCAGTCTGACACATTGTACAGTTTTGTTGTTCAATTGTACACTCTTATTGTTAAGTCTGACACGTTGTACAGTTTTGTTGTTCAATTGTACACTCTTATTGTTCAGTCTGACACGTTGTACAGTTTTGTTGTTCAATTGTACACTCTTATTGTTCAGTCTGACACGTTGTACAGTTTTGTTGTTCAATTGTACACTCTTATTGTTCAGTCTGACACGTTGTACAGTTTTGTTGTTCAATTGTACACTCTTATTGTTCAGTCTGACACGTTGTGCAGTTTTGTTGTTCAATTGTACACTCCTATTGTTCAGTCTGACACGTTGTGCAGTTTTGTTGTTCAATTGTACACTCTTATTGTTCAGTCTGACACGTTGTGCAGTTTTGTTGTTCAATTGTACACTCTTATTGTTCAGTCTGACACGTTGTGCAGTTTTGTTGTTCAATTGTACACTCTTATTGTTCAGTCTGACACGTTGTGCAGTTTTGTTGTTCAATTGTACACTCTTATTGTTCAGTCTTATTGTTCAGTCTTATTGTTCAGTCTGACACGTTGTGCAGTTTTGTTGTTCAATTGTACACTCTTATTGTTCAGTCTGACACGTTGTACAGTTTTGTTGTTCAATTGTACATTTTTATTGTTCAGTCTGACACGTTGTGCAGTTTTGTTGTTCAATTGTACACTCTTATTGTTCAGTCTTATTGTTCAGTCTGACACGTTGTGCAGTTTTGTTTTTCAATTGTACACTCTTATTGTTCAGTCTTATTGTTCAGTCTGACACGTTGTACAGTTTTGTTTTTCAATTGTACACTCTTATTGTTCAGTCTGACACGTTGTACAGTTTTGTTGTTCAATTGTACACTCTTATTGTTCAGTCTGACACGTTGTACAGTTTTGTTGTTTAATTGTACACTCTTATTGTTCAGTCTGACACGTTGTGCAGTTTTGTTGTTCAATTGTACACTCTTATTGTTCAGTCTGACACGTTGTGCAGTTTTGTTTTTCAATTGTACACTCTTATTGTTCAGTCTTATTGTTCAGTCTGACACGTTGTACAGTTTTGTTTTTCAATTGTACACTCTTATTGTTCAGTCTGACACGTTGTACAGTTTTGTTGTTCAATTGTACACTCTTATTGTTAAGTCTGACACGTTGTACAGTTTTGTTGTTCAATTGTACACTCTTATTGTTCAGTCTGACACGTTGTACAGTTTTGTTGTTCAATTGTACACTCTTATTGTTCAGTCTGACACGTTGTACAGTTTTGTTGTTCAATTGTACACTCTTATTGTTCAGTCTGACACGTTGTACAGTTTTGTTGTTCAATTGTACACTCTTATTGTTAAGTCTGACACGTTGTACAGTTTTGTTGTTCAATTGTACACTCTTATTGTTCAGTCTGACACGTTGTACAGTTTTGTTGTTCAATTGTACACTCTTATTGTTCAGTCTGACACGTTGTACAGTTTTGTTATTCAATTGTACACTCTTATTGTTCAGTCTGACACGTTGTACAGTTTTGTTGTTCAATTGTACACTCTTATTGTTCAGTCTGACACGTTGTGCAGTTTTGTTGTTCAATTGTACACTCCTATTGTTCAGTCTGACACGTTGTGCAGTTTTGTTGTTCAATTGTACACTCTTATTGTTCAGTCTGACACGTTGTGCAGTTTTGTTGTTCAATTGTACACTCTTATTGTTCAGTCTGACACGTTGTGCAGTTTTGTTGTTCAATTGTACACTCTTATTGTTCAGTCTGACACGTTGTGCAGTTTTGTTGTTCAATTGTACACTCTTATTGTTCAGTCTGACACGTTGTGCAGTTTTGTTGTTCAATTGTACACTCTTATTGTTCAGTCTTATTGTTCAGTCTTATTGTTCAGTCTGACACGTTGTGCAGTTTTGTTGTTCAATTGTACACTCTTATTGTTCAGTCTGACACGTTGTACAGTTTTGTTGTTCAATTGTACATTTTTATTGTTCAGTCTGACACGTTGTGCAGTTTTGTTGTTCAATTGTACACTCTTATTGTTCAGTCTTATTGTTCAGTCTGACACGTTGTGCAGTTTTGTTTTTCAATTGTACACTCTTATTGTTCAGTCTTATTGTTCAGTCTGACACGTTGTACAGTTTTGTTTTTCAATTGTACACTCTTATTGTTCAGTCTGACACGTTGTACAGTTTTGTTGTTCAATTGTACACTCTTATTGTTCAGTCTGACACGTTGTACAGTTTTGTTGTTCAATTGTACACTCTTATTGTTCAGTCTGACACGTTGTGCAGTTTTGTTGTTCAATTGTACACTCTTATTGTTCAGTCTGACACGTTGTGCAGTTTTGTTGTTCAATTGTACACTCTTATTGTTCAGTCTGACACGTTGTACAGTTTTGTTGTTCAATTGTACACTCTTATTGTTAAGTCTGACACGTTGTACAGTTTTGTTGTTCAATTGTACACTCTTATTGTTCAGTCTGACACGTTGTACAGTTTTGTTGTTCAATTGTACACTCTTATTGTTCAGTCTGACACGTTGTACAGTTTTGTTATTCAATTGTACACTCTTATTGTTCAGTCTGACACGTTGTACAGTTTTGTTGTTCAATTGTACACTCTTATTGTTCAGTCTGACACGTTGTACAGTTTTGTTATTCAATTGTACACTCTTATTGTTCAGTCTGACACGTTGTACAGTTTTGTTGTTCAATTGTACACTCTTATTGTTCAGTCTGACACGTTGTGCAGTTTTGTTGTTCAATTGTACACTCCTATTGTTCAGTCTGACACGTTGTGCAGTTTTGTTGTTCAATTGTACACTCTTATTGTTCAGTCTGACACGTTGTGCAGTTTTGTTGTTCAATTGTACACTCTTATTGTTCAGTCTGACACGTTGTGCAGTTTTGTTGTTCAATTGTACACTCTTATTGTTCAGTCTGACACGTTGTGCAGTTTTGTTGTTCAATTGTACACTCTTATTGTTCAGTCTTATTGTTCAGTCTTATTGTTCAGTCTGACACGTTGTGCAGTTTTGTTGTTCAATTGTACACTCTTATTGTTCAGTCTGACACGTTGTACAGTTTTGTTGTTCAATTGTACATTTTTATTGTTCAGTCTGACACGTTGTGCAGTTTTGTTGTTCAATTGTACACTCTTATTGTTCAGTCTTATTGTTCAGTCTGACACGTTGTGCAGTTTTGTTTTTCAATTGTACACTCTTATTGTTCAGTCTTATTGTTCAGTCTGACACGTTGTACAGTTTTGTTTTTCAATTGTACACTCTTATTGTTCAGTCTGACACGTTGTACAGTTTTGTTGTTCAATTGTACACTCTTATTGTTCAGTCTGACACGTTGTACAGTTTTGTTGTTCAATTGTACACTCTTATTGTTCAGTCTGACACGTTGTGCAGTTTTGTTGTTCAATTGTACACTCTTATTGTTCAGTCTGACACGTTGTGCAGTTTTGTTTTTCAATTGTACACTCTTATTGTTCAGTCTTATTGTTCAGTCTGACACGTTGTACAGTTTTGTTTTTCAATTGTACACTCTTATTGTTCAGTCTGACACGTTGTACAGTTTTGTTGTTCAATTGTACACTCTTATTGTTAAGTCTGACACGTTGTACAGTTTTGTTGTTCAATTGTACACTCTTATTGTTCAGTCTGACACGTTGTACAGTTTTGTTGTTCAATTGTACACTCTTATTGTTCAGTCTGACACGTTGTACAGTTTTGTTGTTCAATTGTACACTCTTATTGTTCAGTCTGACACGTTGTACAGTTTTGTTGTTCAATTGTACACTCTTATTGTTCAGTCTGACACGTTGTGCAGTTTTGTTGTTCAATTGTACACTCTTATTGTTCAGTCTGACACGTTGTGCAGTTTTGTTTTTCAATTGTACACTCTTATTGTTCAGTCTTATTGTTCAGTCTGACACGTTGTACAGTTTTGTTTTTCAATTGTACACTCTTATTGTTCAGTCTGACACGTTGTACAGTTTTGTTGTTCAATTGTACACTCTTATTGTTAAGTCTGACACGTTGTACAGTTTTGTTGTTCAATTGTACACTCTTATTGTTAAGTCTGACACGTTGTACAGTTTTGTTGTTCAATTGTACACTCTTATTGTTCAGTCTGACACGTTGTACAGTTTTGTTGTTCAATTGTACACTCTTATTGTTCAGTCTGACACGTTGTACAGTTTTGTTGTTCAATTGTACACTCTTATTGTTCAGTCTGACACGTTGTACAGTTTTGTTGTTCAATTGTACACTCTTATTGTTCAGTCTGACACGTTGTGCAGTTTTGTTGTTCAATTGTACACTCTTATTGTTCAGTCTGACACGTTGTGCAGTTTTGTTGTTCAATTGTACACTCTTATTGTTCAGTCTGACACGTTGTGCAGTTTTGTTGTTCAATTGTACACTCTTATTGTTCAGTCTGACACGTTGTGCAGTTTTGTTTTTCAATTGTACACTCTTATTGTTCAGTCTGACACGTTGTGCAGTTTTGTTGTTCAATTGTACACTCTTATTGTTCAGTCTTATTGTTCAGTCTTATTGTTCAGTCTGACACGTTGTGCAGTTTTGTTGTTCAATTGTACACTCTTATTGTTCAGTCTGACACGTTGTACAGTTTTGTTGTTCAATTGTACATTCTTATTGTTCAGTCTGACACGTTGTGCAGTTTTGTTGTTCAATTGTACACTCTTATTGTTCAGTCTTATTGTTCAGTCTGACACGTTGTGCAGTTTTGTTTTTCAATTGTACACTCTTATTGTTCAGTCTTATTGTTCAGTCTGACACGTTATGCAGTTTTGTTTTTCAATTGTACACTCTTATTGTTCAGTCTGACACGTTGTACAGTTTTGTTGTTCAATTGTACACTCTTATTGTTCAGTCTGACACGTTGTACAGTTTTGTTGTTCAATTGTACACTCTTATTGTTAAGTCTGACACGTTGTACAGTTTTGTTGTTCAATTGTACACTCTTATTGTTCAGTCTGACACGTTGTGCAGTTTTGTTGTTCAATTGTACACTCTTATTGTTCAGTCTGACACGTTGTGCAGTTTTGTTGTTCAATTGTACACTCTTATTGTTCAGTCTGACACGTTGTACAGTTTTGTTGTTCAATTGTACACTCTTATTGTTCAGTCGGACACGTTGTACAGTTTTGTTGTTCAATTGTACACTCTTATTGTTCAGTCTGACACGTTGTACAGTTTTGTTGTTCAATTGTACACTCTTATTGTTCAGTCTGACACGTTGTGCAGTTTTGTTGTTCAATTGTACACTCTTATTGTTCAGTCTGACACGTTGTGCAGTTTTGTTTTTCAATTGTACACTCTTATTGTTCAGTCTTATTGTTCAGTCTGACACGTTGTACAGTTTTGTTTTTCAATTGTACACTCTTATTGTTCAGTCTGACACGTTGTACAGTTTTGTTGTTCAATTGTACACTCTTATTGTTAAGTCTGACACGTTGTACAGTTTTGTTGTTCAATTGTACACTCTTATTGTTAAGTCTGACACGTTGTACAATTTTGTTGTTCAATTGTACACTCTTATTGTTCAGTCTGACACGTTGTACAGTTTTGTTGTTCAATTGTACACTCTTATTGTTCAGTCTGACACGTTGTACAGTTTTGTTGTTCAATTGTACACTCTTATTGTTCAGTCTGACACGTTGTACAGTTTTGTTGTTCAATTGTACACTCTTATTGTTCAGTCTGACACGTTGTGCAGTTTTGTTGTTCAATTGTACACTCTTATTGTTCAGTCTGACACGTTGTGCAGTTTTGTTGTTCAATTGTACACTCTTATTGTTCAGTCTGACACGTTGTGCAGTTTTGTTGTTCAATTGTACACTCTTATTGTTCAGTCTGACACGTTGTGCAGTTTTGTTTTTCAATTGTACACTCTTATTGTTCAGTCTGACACGTTGTGCAGTTTTGTTGTTCAATTGTACAATCTTATTGTTCAGTCTTATTGTTCAGTCTTATTGTTCAGTCTGACACGTTGTGCAGTTTTGTTGTTCAATTGTACACTCTTATTGTTCAGTCTGACACGTTGTACAGTTTTGTTGTTCAATTGTACATTCTTATTGTTCAGTCTGACACGTTGTGCAGTTTTGTTGTTCAATTGTACACTCTTATTGTTCAGTCTTATTGTTCAGTCTGACACGTTGTGCAGTTTTGTTTTTCAATTGTACACTCTTATTGTTCAGTCTTATTGTTCAGTCTGACACGTTATGCAGTTTTGTTTTTCAATTGTACACTCTTATTGTTCAGTCTGACACGTTGTACAGTTTTGTTGTTCAATTGTACACTCTTATTGTTCAGTCTGACACGTTGTACAGTTTTGTTGTTCAATTGTACACTCTTATTGTTAAGTCTGACACGTTGTACAGTTTTGTTGTTCAATTGTACACTCTTATTGTTCAGTCTGACACGTTGTGCAGTTTTGTTGTTCAATTGTACACTCTTATTGTTCAGTCTGACACGTTGTGCAGTTTTGTTGTTCAATTGTACACTCTTATTGTTCAGTCTGACACGTTGTACAGTTTTGTTGTTCAATTGTACACTCTTATTGTTCAGTCTGACACGTTGTACAGTTTTGTTGTTCAATTGTACACTCTTATTGTTCAGTCTGACACGTTGTACAGTTTTGTTGTTCAATTGTACACTCTTATTGTTCAGTCTGACACGTTGTGCAGTTTTGTTGTTCAATTGTACACTCTTATTGTTCAGTCTTATTGTTCAGTCTGACACGTTGTGCAGTTTTGTTTTTCAAATGTACACTCTTATTGTTCAGTCTTATTGTTCAGTCTGACACGTTGTACAGTTTTGTTGTTCAATTGTACACTCTTATTGTTCAGTCTGACACGTTGTGCAGTTTTGTTGTTCAATTGTACACTCTTATTGTTCAGTCTGACACGTTGTGCAGTTTTGTTGTTCAATTGTACACTCTTATTGTTCAGTCTGACACGTTGTACAGTTTTGTTGTTCAATTGTACACTCTTATTGTTCAGTCTGACACGTTGTACAGTTTTGTTGTTCAATTGTACACTCTTATTGTTCAGTCTGACACGTTGTGCAGTTTTGTTGTTCAATTGTACACTCTTATTGTTCAGTCTGACACGTTGTGCAGTTTTGTTGTTCAATTGTACACTCTTATTGTTCAGTCTGACACGTTGTACAGTTTTGTTGTTCAATTGTACACTCTTATTGTTCAGTCTGACACGTTGTGCAGTTTTGTTGTTCAATTGTACACTCTTATTGTTCAGTCTGACACGTTGTGCAGTTTTGTTGTTCAATTGTACACTCTTATTGTTCAGTCTGACACGTTGTGCAGTTTTGTTGTTCAATTGTACACTCTTATTGTTCAGTCTTATTGTTCAGTCTTATTGTTCAGTCTGACACGTTGTGCAGTTTTGTTGTTCAATTGTACACTCTTATTGTTCAGTCTGACACGTTGTACAGTTTTGTTGTTCAATTGTACATTTTTATTGTTCAGTCTGACACGTTGTGCAGTTTTGTTGTTCAATTGTACACTCTTATTGTTCAGTCTTATTGTTCAGTCTGACACGTTGTGCAGTTTTGTTGTTCAATTGTACACTCTTATTGTTCAGTCTGACACGTTGTACAGTTTTGTTGTTCAATTGTACACTCTTATTGTTCAGTCTGACACGTTGTACAGTTTTGTTGTTCAATTGTACACTCTTATTGTTAAGTCTGACACGTTGTACAGTTTTGTTGTTCAATTGTACACTCTTATTGTTCAGTCTGACACGTTGTGCAGTTTTGTTGTTCAATTGTACACTCTTATTGTTCAGTCTGACACGTTGTGCAGTTTTGTTGTTCAATTGTACACTCTTATTGTTCAGTCTGACACGTTGTACAGTTTTGTTGTTCAATTGTACACTCTTATTGTTCAGTCTGACACGTTGTACAGTTTTGTTGTTCAATTGTACACTCTTATTGTTCAGTCTGACACGTTGTACAGTTTTGTTGTTCAATTGTACACTCTTATTGTTCAGTCTGACACGTTGTGCAGTTTTGTTGTTCAATTGTACACTCTTATTGTTCAGTCTTATTGTTCAGTCTGACACGTTGTGCAGTTTTGTTTTTCAAATGTACACACTTATTGTTCAGTCTTATTGTTCAGTCTGACACGTTGTACAGTTTTGTTGTTCAATTGTACACTCTTATTGTTCAGTCTGACACGTTGTGCAGTTTTGTTGTTCAATTGTACACTCTTATTGTTCAGTCTGACACGTTGTGCAGTTTTGTTGTTCAATTGTACACTCTTATTGTTCAGTCTGACACGTTGTACAGTTTTGTTGTTCAATTGTACACTCTTATTGTTCAGTCTGACACGTTGTACAGTTTTGTTGTTCAATTGTACACTCTTATTGTTCAGTCTGACACGTTGTGCAGTTTTGTTGTTCAATTGTACACTCTTATTGTTCAGTCTGACACGTTGTGCAGTTTTGTTGTTCAATTGTACACTCTTATTGTTCAGTCTGACACGTTGTACAGTTTTGTTGTTCAATTGTACACTCTTATTGTTCAGTCTGACACGTTGTGCAGTTTTGTTGTTCAATTGTACACTCTTATTGTTCAGTCTGACACGTTGTGCAGTTTTGTTGTTCAATTGTACACTCTTATTGTTCAGTCTGACACGTTGTGCAGTTTTGTTGTTCAATTGTACACTCTTATTGTTCAGTCTTATTGTTCAGTCTTATTGTTCAGTCTGACACGTTGTGCAGTTTTGTTGTTCAATTGTACACTCTTATTGTTCAGTCTGACACGTTGTACAGTTTTGTTGTTCAATTGTACATTTTTATTGTTCAGTCTGACACGTTGTGCAGTTTTGTTGTTCAATTGTACACTCTTATTGTTCAGTCTTATTGTTCAGTCTGACACGTTGTGCAGTTTTGTTGTTCAATTGTACACTCTTATTGTTCAGTCTGACACGTTGTACAGTTTTGTTGTTCAATTGTACACTCTTATTGTTCAGTCTGACACGTTGTACAGTTTTGTTGTTCAATTGTACACTCTTATTGTTCAGTCTGACACGTTGTACAGTTTTGTTGTTCAATTGTACACTCTTATTGTTCAGTCTTATTGTTCAGTCTTATTGTTCAGTCTGACACGTTGTGCAGTTTTGTTGTTCAATTGTACACTCTTATTGTTCAGTCTGACACGTTGTACAGTTTTGTTGTTCAATTGTACATTCTTATTGTTCAGTCTGACACGTTGTGCAGTTTTGTTGTTCAATTGTACACTCTTATTGTTCAGTCTTATTGTTCAGTCTGACACGTTGTGCAGTTTTGTTTTTCAATTGTACACTCTTATTGTTCAGTCTGACACGTTGTGCAGTTTTGTTGTTCAATTGTACACTCTTATTGTTCAGTCTTATTGTTCAGTCTGACACGTTGTGCAGTTTTGTTTTTCAATTGTACACTCTTATTGTTCAGTCTTATTGTTCAGTCTGACACGTTGTGCAGTTTTGTTTTTCAATTGTACACTCTTATTGTTCAGTCTGACACGTTGTACAGTTTTGTTGTTCAATTGTACACTCTTATTGTTAAGTCTGACACGTTGTACAGTTTTGTTGTTCAATTGTACACTCTTATTGTTAAGTCTGACACGTTGTACAATTTTGTTGTTCAATTGTACACTCTTATTGTTCAGTCTGACACGTTGTACAGTTTTGTTGTTCAATTGTACACTCTTATTGTTCAGTCTGACACGTTGTACAGTTTTGTTGTTCAATTGTACACTCTTATTGTTCAGTCTGACACGTTGTACAGTTTTGTTGTTCAATTGTACACTCTTATTGTTCAGTCTGACACGTTGTGCAGTTTTGTTGTTCAATTGTACACTCTTATTGTTCAGTCTGACACGTTGTGCAGTTTTGTTGTTCAATTGTACACTCTTATTGTTCAGTCTGAAACGTTGTGCAGTTTTGTTGTTCAATTGTACACTCTTATTGTTCAGTCTTATTGTTCAGTCTGACACGTTGTGCAGTTTTGTTTTTCAATTGTACACTCTTATTGTTCAGTCTTATTGTTCAGTCTGACACGTTGAACAGTTTTGTTGTTCAATTGTACACTCTTATTGTTCAGTCTGACACGTTGTACAGTTTTGTTGTTCAATTGTACACTCTTATTGTTCAGTCTGACACGTTGTACAGTTTTGTTGTTCAATTGTACACTCTTATTGTTCAGTCTGACACGTTGTACAGTTTTGTTGTTCAATTGTACACTCTTATTGTTCAGTCTGACACGTTGTGCAGTTTTGTTGTTCAATTGTACACTCTTATTGTTCAGTCTTATTGTTCAGTCTGACACGTTGTGCAGTTTTGTTTTTCAATTGTACACTCTTATTGTTCAGTCTTATTGTTCAGTCTGACACGTTGTACAGTTTTGTTGTTCAATTGTACACTCTTATTGTTCAGTCTGACACGTTGTGCAGTTTTGTTGTTCAATTGTACACTCTTATTGTTCAGTCTGACACGTTGTGCAGTTTTGTTGTTCAATTGTACACTCTTATTGTTCAGTCTGACACGTTGTACAGTTTTGTTGTTCAATTGTACACTCTTATTGTTCAGTCTGACACGTTGTACAGTTTTGTTGTTCAATTGTACACTCTTATTGTTCAGTCTGACACGTTGTGCAGTTTTGTTGTTCAATTGTACACTCTTATTGTTCAGTCTGACACGTTGTGCAGTTTTGTTGTTCAATTGTACACTCTTATTGTTCAGTCTGACACGTTGTACAGTTTTGTTGTTCAATTGTACACTCTTATTGTTCAGTCTGACACGTTGTGCAGTTTTGTTGTTCAATTGTACACTCTTATTGTTCAGTCTGACACGTTGTGCAGTTTTGTTGTTCAATTGTACACTCTTATTGTTCAGTCTGACACGTTGTGCAGTTTTGTTGTTCAATTGTACACTCTTATTGTTCAGTCTTATTGTTCAGTCTTATTGTTCAGTCTGACACGTTGTGCAGTTTTGTTGTTCAATTGTACACTCTTATTGTTCAGTCTGACACGTTGTACAGTTTTGTTGTTCAATTGTACATTTTTATTGTTCAGTCTGACACGTTGTGCAGTTTTGTTGTTCAATTGTACACTCTTATTGTTCAGTCTTATTGTTCAGTCTGACACGTTGTGCAGTTTTGTTGTTCAATTGTACACTCTTATTGTTCAGTCTGACACGTTGTACAGTTTTGTTGTTCAATTGTACACTCTTATTGTTCAGTCTGACACGTTGTACAGTTTTGTTGTTCAATTGTACACTCTTATTGTTCAGTCTGACACGTTGTACAGTTTTGTTGTTCAATTGTACACTCTTATTGTTCAGTCTGACACGTTGTGCAGTTTTGTTGTTCAATTGTACACTCTTATTGTTCAGTCTGACACGTTGTGCAGTTTTGTTGTTCAATTGTACACTCTTATTGTTCAGTCTGACACGTTGTGCAGTTTTGTTGTTCAATTGTACACTCTTATTGTTCAGTCTGACACGTTGTGCAGTTTTGTTGTTCAATTGTACACTCTTATTGTTCAGTCTGACACGTTGTGCAGTTTTGTTGTTCAATTGTACACTCTTATTGTTCAGTCTTATTGTTCAGTCTTATTGTTCAGTCTGACACGTTGTGCAGTTTTGTTGTTCAATTGTACACTCTTATTGTTCAGTCTGACACGTTGTACAGTTTTGTTGTTCAATTGTACATTCTTATTGTTCAGTCTGACACGTTGTGCAGTTTTGTTGTTCAATTGTACACTCTTATTGTTCAGTCTTATTGTTCAGTCTGACACGTTGTGCAGTTTTGTTTTTCAATTGTACACTCTTATTGTTCAGTCTTATTGTTCAGTCTGACACGTTGTGCAGTTTTGTTTTTCAATTGTACACTCTTATTGTTCAGTCTTACACGTTGTACAGTTTTGTTGTTCAATTGTACACTCTTATTGTTCAGTCTGACACGTTGTACAGTTTTGTTGTTCAATTGTACACTCTTATTGTTCAGTCTGACACGTTGTACAGTTTTGTTGTTCAATTGTACACTCTTATTGTTCAGTCTGACACGTTGTGCAGTTTTGTTGTTCAATTGTACACTCTTATTGTTCAGTCTGACACGTTGTGCAGTTTTGTTGTTCAATTGTACACTCTTATTGTTCAGTCTGACACGTTGTACAGTTTTGTTGTTCAATTGTACACTCTTATTGTTCAGTCTGACACGTTGTACAGTTTTGTTGTTCAATTGTACACTCTTATTGTTCAGTCTGAAACGTTGTGCAGTTTTGTTGTTCAATTGTACACTCTTATTGTTCAGTCTTATTGTTCAGTCTGACACGTTGTGCAGTTTTGTTTTTCAATTGTACACTCTTATTGTTCAGTCTTATTGTTCAGTCTGACACGTTGTACAGTTTTGTTGTTCAATTGTACACTCTTATTGTTCAGTCTGACACGTTGTACAGTTTTGTTGTTCAATTGTACACTCTTATTGTTCAGTCTGACACGTTATACAGTTTTGTTGTTCAATTGTACACTCTTATTGTTCAGTCTGACACGTTGTGCAGTTTTGTTGTTCAATTGTACACTCTTATTGTTCAGTCTGACACGTTGTGCAGTTTTGTTGTTCAATTGTACACTCTTATTGTTCAGTCTGACACGTTGTGCAGTTTTGTTGTTCAATTGTACACTCTTATTGTTCAGTCTGACACGTTGTGCAGTTTTGTTGTTCAATTGTACACTCTTATTGTTCAGTCTGACACGTTGTACAGTTTTGTTGTTCAATTGTACACTCTTATTGTTCAGTCTGACACGTTGTGCAGTTTTGTTGTTCAATTGTACACTCTTATTGTTCAGTCTGACACGTTGTGCAGTTTTGTTGTTCAATTGTACACTCTTATTGTTCAGTCTGACACGTTGTGCAGTTTTGTTGTTCAATTGTACACTCTTCTTGTTCAGTCTTATTGTTCAGTCTTATTGTTCAGTCTGACACGTTGTGCAGTTTTGTTGTTCAATTGTACACTCTTATTGTTCAGTCTGACACGTTGTACAGTTTTGTTGTTCAATTGTACATTTTTATTGTTCAGTCTGACACGTTGTGCAGTTTTGTTGTTCAATTGTACACTCTTATTGTTCAGTCTTATTGTTCAGTCTGACACGTTGTGCAGTTTTGTTGTTCAATTGTACACTCTTATTGTTCAGTCTGACACGTTGTACAGTTTTGTTGTTCAATTGTACACTCTTATTGTTCAGTCTGACACGTTGTACAGTTTTGTTGTTCAATTGTACACTCTTATTGTTCAGTCTGACACGTTGTACAGTTTTGTTGTTCAATTGTACACTCTTATTGTTCAGTCTGACACGTTGTGCAGTTTTGTTGTTCAATTGTACACTCTTATTGTTCAGTCTGACACGTTGTGCAGTTTTGTTGTTCAATTGTACACTCTTATTGTTCAGTCTGACACGTTGTGCAGTTTTGTTGTTCAATTGTACACTCTTATTGTTCAGTCTGACACGTTGTGCAGTTTTGTTGTTCAATTGTACACTCTTATTGTTCAGTCTGACACGTTGTGCAGTTTTGTTGTTCAATTGTACACTCTTATTGTTCAGTCTTATTGTTCAGTCTTATTGTTCAGTCTGACACGTTGTGCAGTTTTGTTGTTCAATTGTACACTCTTATTGTTCAGTCTGACACGTTGTACAGTTTTGTTGTTCAATTGTACATTCTTATTGTTCAGTCTGACACGTTGTGCAGTTTTGTTGTTCAATTGTACACTCTTATTGTTCAGTCTTATTGTTCAGTCTGACACGTTGTGCAGTTTTGTTTTTTAATTGTACACTCTTATTGTTCAGTCTTATTGTTCAGTCTGACACGTTGTGCAGTTTTGTTTTTCAATTGTACACTCTTATTGTTCAGTCTGACACGTTGTACAGTTTTGTTGTTCAATTGTACACTCTTATTGTTCAGTCTGACACGTTGTGCAGTTTTGTTGTTCAATTGTACACTCTTATTGTTCAGTCTGACACGTTGTGCAGTTTTGTTGTTCAATTGTACACTCTTATTGTTCAGTCTGACACGTTGTACAGTTTTGTTGTTCAATTGTACACTCTTATTGTTCAGTCTGACACGTTGTGCAGTTTTGTTGTTCAATTGTACACTCTTATTGTTCAGTCTGACACGTTGTGCAGTTTTGTTGTTCAATTGTACACTCTTATTGTTCAGTCTGACACGTTGTGCAGTTTTGTTGTTCAATTGTACACTCTTATTGTTCAGTCTGACACGTTGTGCAGTTTTGTTGTTCAATTGTACACTCTTATTGTTCAGTCTTATTGTTCAGTCTTATTGTTCAGTCTGACACGTTGTGCAGTTTTGTTGTTCAATTGTACACTCTTATTGTGAAATGTGACACATCATGGGCGTAGACGGGGAAGGGCTGGGGGATTTGAGGTTCAACTCTTCTCTGCAATGTATAATGAAATGTCTTCTTTTTTTCTTGCTTTAATTTAGTTTATTATAGGTGAGATTTTTTTCAATATAAAATAAAGCAAACAACAGTCACCGAATTCAATGATCGTGGCCAAGAGAGGTTTTCAGTTTAAAACCCCTCTCCAGAGGGTTTTGACGTTACCCCCCCCCTTTTTTTTTCAATATACAAATAAAGCGAACCAGTCACCAAATTCATTGAGCTTAGCCGGGGGGGGGTATGAGTTTAAAACCCTCAGATAGTTTTGAGTTTAAAACCCCCCTCCAGGGAGTTTTGAATTTAAAAACCTCTCCTGCAATATGAAACTAAAGCAAACTGGAAAAAGTTTGTACACGTTATTTCTCCCAAACTCAATCTCGGATCAAGCTAAAATGTTTTCTTTTATCTGACAACACAGGAATTAATTTAAAAAATTAAGCAATCACTGAACAGAATTAACCAATTAGTTAATTAATGATAGTTAATAAATTATTTTGTTTGGTATCTCGAACAAGGGAAAGAAATTGTATTTGACTGAAGTGGTGGTATGAGCTGAATTAGTCCCCCTTATAGGCCGTAGTCTGAGTCTTGGTGAACACAAATCTGAACAAAAAGAGGACGAGACTACAGAAACACATAACTCGACAATCTGACATGTTTACAAGCTCTCCACTAGCAGAGTGGTTATCGTGTTGGCTTGGCAAGCCTGAGAAGGCTTGAGTCTTGAGATCGAATGCAGGTCGTTTCCATTTTTTTTTAAATCTTTATAAACGCTTTTTTTCTTTTTAGTCTAGATCTATTACAAATTTAATTGCATCACTGATCCAAACTAATTGATACAAGTGCGCCTAATATAAGCTAATTTTTTTATATTTTTTTTCACAAATTTTCTTGTTTTGTACCCTTGAGTTAGTGGAAGGACAGTAGATACCCCGCCCTTGCAGCTGGGGGGGGGCAAGCTTTATTTCTGGTATTTGAAATTAGAACAGATACATTTGATTAGAGTAATACCAGGGGCGGACTGGCAAATGCTGGTGGGCCTAAGGGGCTGCCGAATGGGCCATATTAAATGTCAGTAAGTCCCAAAAATGTGATTGGTCTCACCTTACCATTTAGAAAAGATCTTCAGAGACTTAACTGTGTAATACTAACCACATATTCCGAAATAATGAAATCTGTGCTCATGTGCGTTTCAATTCTCTTTACACATTAAGAGATTAACAAACAATATATTACCCATGGGCGTAGCCAGGATTTTTTTTCGGGGGGGGGGGTTGGGGGGTGGATTTTTTTCTCCCCCCCCCCCCGACCCCCCCCCCCCCCCCCGCGAAAGTTTTTTTTATATGTATTTATGTGTGTGTGTATGTACATAATCTTTATTGCATTCTGACCCTTCATTCTTTTGGAAGATGTTTATTGTGCCCTAGAATAGGTTCTTCCATGAGTTAGTGGGAAAATTGTAGATTCCCCGCCATAACTAGCAATGGGGTCTGGGGGAGCGCTAGGAGCACTATTTCTGGTATTGAAAGCCAACAAAATGCATATTCTGAGGTATCTATAGTGCGTTTTCCTGCTATTGAAAAGTTTTATTTCAAAAACCTAATGTGCTATTCTTACTGACTTAGACCCTCCCGCGCCGTTCGGAGCATTTGACGTCAAGCTGTTTCCATAAAAATCTGTCACTGGTAATATCTTAAGCCTCTTCCCACCTGCCACGAGGACCTCAATGAATGAGTGGCGTCAAGTTGTACTAGGATATCATTGCAACTCTCATGCGTCGCTCTGTCACAATCTTACCAAAGGGTCGACTCCCAGTTCGGCATAGGATTTCCTTGATTTAAACCCGATCTCTATAACTGACTCCTATAATCTGTCTTAGCCATCTTTGTTGAGCCACATTTAGTGTTTTTCAATTTCGGCAGATGACTATTCACTACAGTTTATTAAGGGAGCCCTGCCACTGGTAAAAATGTGTAACCTCTCTTGAATACGCTCTTGGAATTAAGTGACTGTAGTTTGCTTTAGATTTTATATCAAAAAGAGAAGTTTTGTCGTCAAAATCATCTGTTGGGGGTTTTCCACCTCAAAATACTCTGTAAGGGGGATCTTAAACTCAAAACCATCTGGAGGGGTTTTAAACTTTTAAAAAACGCCATCTGTAGAAGAGGGGTTTAAACTCAAAACCCCCGATTGGATTGGCTACGCTCAAATAATTTTAGTGTGTAATTTGCTTTTTTTTATATTGAAGAGGTATTCTTTAGCATCGAATCCATCTGAATGGGGGTTTAAACTCAAAACCCCTTTTGGCAACGCTCATAGCATTTTGAGTGCGTAATTTGCTTTTTTTCTTCAACTGAAGATGCATTTTTTAACCTCAAACCCTCCTGGCGGGGGGTTTAAACTCAAAACCCCTTTGGCTACGCTTATAGATTTTAGAGTGAGTAATTTGCTTTTATTTATATTGAAGAGGTACTTTTTAGCTTCAAACTCCACTGGAGGGGAGTTTAAACTCAAAACCCCTATGACTACACTCATAACATTTTGAGTGTATAATTTGCTTTGTTTTTATTATTAAAGAGGTATTTTTTACCTTCAAACCCCGCTGAAGTGGGGTTTAAACTCAAAACTAAGTCAAAACCCATTTAGCTACGCTCATAACATTTTGAGTGCGTAATTAGCTTTTTTTTATATTGAAGAGGGGGTTTTATAGAAGAGGGGGAGTTAACTGCAAAAACCCCAAATAGGGGGTTTAAAACTCAAAACCCCTGGTAGGGGGTTTTAGACTCAAAACCCCTGGTAGGGGTTTTTAAACTCGAACCCCCCTGGTAGGGGGTTTTAAACTCAAAACCCCCTGGTAGGGGGTTTTAAACTCAAAAACCCATTGGTTGTGCTGGGGCAAGTGATGGTTTAGTATTAAAATCTCACCTAAAATAAACAAAATCAAAGTAAAAAATCATTCACTAAATGCCGATCCCCCCCCCAAGGGGGGGGGGGGAATTTCATTTCGGGGGGGGGGGGTTGAACCCCCCCCCCCTCTGGCTACGCCCATGATATTACCTATATTTTATATAGTCCTATAGAAGTGGAAATAGTGTGAACATAATCGTGCGAATCTTAAAGTGGAACCTGAACTTAAAAATTAGCATTTCTGTGATGTTACCGAAATAGAGTCGTTGATTAATTTTCCTTTCCAGTGTGCATTCTATATATTTGAGTTGGTCGGTTCGCCGTAAGATCCCAGGATTTCTCAGCTACAAAGTCATTGACAAATCACAATTCTTATTTCAAGTGAAACATGCGACCGAATGGAAGTCGAAAAGAAAAGGTAAAGAAAAAAAAATTTTGAGCTAAAAAGCTAAAAAACAAAATATTTAATGTGCTAACGAAACAGTAGAGGAGAGTCTTGAACCAATGACGTCAACTTACACTAGAAGGCATGAACAAGTTACGTACTGAGTTGATGACTAGAAATATAACACTTGGAATATAAGGACGATGGCTATTGTGAAAATGTTTTCTGGAGATGATAGCAAAGAGTGCAGTCCCAACTATCCCTCTATGGTTATGAGGAAATGAGGGTTCAATTTATTAAAGGGGGGGGGGAGTAATTTGAAATCATTAGCTAGGCGTCTGGGTTAGTGCTAATGCTGTAAAGTTGGTTAGTAACTTGTGAACTAAGGTTTCTGAGTTAGTGCTAATGCTGTAATATTGGTAAGTCACTTGTGAACTAAGGTTTCTGAGTTAGTGCTAATGCTGTAAAGTTGGTTAGTAACTTGTGAACTAAGGTTTCTGAGTTAGTGCTAATGCTGTCATATTGGTAAGTCACTTGTGAACTAAGGTTTCTACACGTTTCGGCATGTAAAGAATAGACTAAAAAGCATCATGACACAAGAACACTTGGAGGGTTACACGCTGAAGTCTAGTGACAGAGATCTAGACATTCACAAGAAATTTTTATGGACACAAACATAACCGATCAGAAAGCGAGTGTAGACCTTCTCCTCCCTTGAATGGGGAGACATTGAACGTCTCACGTGACTTCCTTTTCATTTGTTTTGTTTTCCTGGACACGTTTTGGTTGTTCAAACATCCCACAGGACGTTCTAGAAAGTTGCGTTCAGTTCCAGGCACATCAAGTTGTGGGCTGAATCGTATGGTGTGGCCGGACCGCTCCTGAATAACACCTTTAGTAAAATCATTAAATTTAGAGACACTTCAGGACAGAAGACTAAAAAGTAAAGTAGCAATTATGCATAAAACACTGAACCATAATCTTCAAATACAAAAACAAAACATAATCAAATACTCAGAAAGACACAAAGATCAAGGCACACATCCTGTCTTATATGCTAGGACATAATTGTACAAATACTGCTTTCTTCCTAATGCTATTAGATAATTAGAGCATAGAATGGGCTGCCTGAATCAGTCAGGAGAACCAACGACTTGGCAGAGTTGAAGTCATTAGTTAACATTCATGACTAGATGAACCTAGGGACAAGCGAAGGACGTAATCATCTTCTTTTTTGAAGTAACGCTCTGGACTGACGTCTCGATGTCCCTGGTTCGAACCTTGCCCGGTGCCACCCCCTCCACCCGCGTCCTGCTGGAAGTTTGGGCTGGGATTTAATTCTGAAGTAACATCCAACAATGTGGAATGAACAAGAAAGTCATGAAAGTGTGCATTACTTTGCTGTTGTCTTGAGGAGGCCCCTATAAGTTCCTAAGAGTCTAATAAAGACAAGTTTATTTTTATTGGACAAAAATATGTTTCTCATTTTAATAATGCTACAACCAATAATGATTATTAAGTGTCTTTGACAACGAATTTTGTTTTAAAATACGAATAAAAAATTTTAAAAAGATACTTTAAAAATAATAATGCTTTTATTAAGCATAGTTGTATTAATTAGTTTAAATCAATCATGTAATTAAATGTGTAATAGATCTAGACTTACAATAGTAAATCTTTGCGATTAGAAACATTGTCACCAATTGTTTTTGTTTAGCTCAATTTCATGCTTTTACCTTTCTCACTATGCTATGCTTCTATCACTTGTCTGGACCCGAGATGAACTCCTATTGAAAAATCAGAGCTGGAAGGACTCAATCCTCCCGTAGTGCTCTGGCAAGAAACTGGGCCGTTCGGCGTAATGCCTCATAGCTACCATACAAGTCGAGTGACAGCTCAGACACGTCCCCCCTTAAGTTGGGTGAAGGAAGAAAGTGAATGTTACCGTGATCACTTAAATAAAATAATTGAACGACATTAATTCGAATTCGAGGGCTCAAGCCTTCTCAAGCCAACACACTAGCCTCTGTGCCAGGGAAGTGCTTATGAACATAGTAGGTTTTATAGTTATCTATTGTTAGTTTCAAACTTTCTCTCGACAAAGTATAAAAGGCAGGCTTTGTAACAATAGGCAACGGGCTACACCTACCGTCATCATCATCATCATCAAACTCCATTTGAGTGAGGGCTTGAAAGGCTTAAATCCTCTCCTGCGAAAGCCTTGGACAGAAACCCTGCTGTCTTGCGTAGTGCGTACGCGTCACCATACAGGTCGAGAATTTTTTGTTTTCCAGACCTGTCGAGGCGCAGATCAGCAAGTCTGGGGCAGTCTAAAAGAGAATATGAGGCACGGTTTCCTCTTCTTCCCCGCAGTGGGGGCACCGTGAATCAAAATTTGGCCATAGCAGCGAGAAATATGAGCCAACAGGACAGTGGCCTGTCCTGCACTGTGCTATAATAGCTTGCTCAGGCCTGGACAGCCTCCACCATGGGGAAGTGCGGTCAGGGCGCCTCATACGTCCCAGACTCCACGGGCTTTTTGTGACTTGTCTTTTGGGACTTGTCCCAGCACTCTAACCACTTTTCCATTTCTGTTTTTTTTAATTATAGCCAGGGCATGATTAAAACTTACAGCCTGTTCAGTTGGTGGAATTTGCCCTCCCTGGTGGGCCAAGGAGTCTGCAATAGTGTTGCCAGTCACACCTGTGTGACTCGGTACCCACTGCATTATTACAGGGGTGCCATAGCGATGCTTTATGTTGTGATGACAGTGTCGATATTGGGGGGGGGGGGCCTGTAGTACAAATTTTGAATCAGTGACCACAACAATCTGTGTTACCCTCAAATGTCCCTTGCCGAGTTGAGAGTCAATTACCTTTAAGGCTTCACAGACTGCCATGGTCTCCGCATCAAAACTGCAAACACTACCACACGGTCCAAAGATTTTTACCGAGTAAGAGCCAAGAAAGTAGATGTAGGCTCCATAGCCTGCTCTTCCAGAATCTATCAATGTCGACCCATCAGTATATGCAAAAATAGCACTGGGCTTGAAGGCATTAATGCTAGAATCTGAAGGTCGTTAGATGAACGACTTAGCTTAGTGGCATTAGGGTCTACTAGTTTCAATCGTATGTCTGGGGTTGTTGGGTGACACCAAGGGGGAAGGGGATGAAAGCGTTGAATGTTTTGTCGGTTGGTGGAGAGGCCAGCTTTTTCAGATAGTCTAGTGGCATGATGCATAAAAGACTGCATCTGGATACGTCTTCTGCATTTCCAACTATCCACTAATTTTCTAGCTGGGAGGTATTCATCCAGCCTTTTATACCGCTCAAAGCAGGTCAGTACTGACCTTTCTCTCCTAAGGTTTAGTGGACCTACATTAGCCATTATTTCAGCCACATTTACAAGGCTTGTCCTAAAGGTTCCACAGACAAATCTTAGTGCTTGGGAGTGTATCAAGTTGTTCAAGAGCAGTCCTAGAGCCATAAAATTGCACAGGTAGGCTGTAGTCTATCTGTGATCGGACTGCTCCTAAATACAGGGATCGGAGCATGTCTGCTCGGGCTCTCCACTTCGTGGATGCCAGCTTCCGCACAATGCTAAGTTTCCATGAGGCCTTTCTTACAACATCCTGGATGTGCTCACACATTTTTAGTTTGCGATCTAAAGTTACACCAAGGTACTTGGGTAGCTTTTCCATGCTGAGAGCCACCTACCGTAACGACGCTTGTGGCGTGGACATAAAAACCAAAGATTTTTTTAAAATTGTGCGCTGGAACCATCCCTGACCTACATAATTTGCCGAATGTAGTTCTCTTTTTATCACTTTAGTCATTTGCATCTTCGGTAATCTTTTTTTTTTGAGTTTCAAATGTTTCTCTTTGTACCGAGGTCTCCAGCACGAAGTCAGAGAATACTGAAGTCTGCGCTGGTTTTACCTATGGATAGTATGCATGACTCAAGCAAAATTGTTGTCAATCCATTTCACAACCCGTAATATACATGCCTCAACCAGAACTGTGGTCAAACAATAATTTCACAGCTCATCGTGTGGCTTTAAAAAAGAAAGACTTCCGAAGTACAAAATAAGGAAAAACAAAGCCATGACTGACATAACGTTTCTTATATATTTGTAGATTTGATTTGGAAGAAGGCTTGTCTTTCTTTGGACTACGACTAGAATTTTATCTTGTCTTTTTTTTAAACCCCCTCAGAGGAATTTTGACTGATGAATGTTGACCCTACATAGTTTTTATAGCGCTGTTGAAAATTGGTCAAAAACATGTATTCAAGTAGGTCTTTGGTATTAAACATCTATTCAAGTAGGTCTTTTGTTTTAAACATCTATTCAAGTAGGTCTTTTGGTATTAAACATCTATTCAAGTAGGTCTTTTGTTTTAAACATCTATTCACGTAGGTCTTTTGTTTTAAACATCTATTCAAGTAGGTCTTTTGTTTTAAACATCTATTCACGTAGGTCTTTTTGGTATTAAACATCTATTCAAGTAGGTCTTTTGTTTTAAACATCTATTCACGTAGGTCTTTTGTTTTAAACATCTATTCACGTAGGTCTTTTGTTTTACACATCTATTCACGTAGGTCTTTTGTTTTAAACATCTATTCAAGTAGGTCTTTTGGTATTAGATTTGTGTAGATTTCGTCTATAGATTGGTGTATTTAGTTCGATAGATTTAAGTCACGTTAATTAAATTTAATTAGTTTTTGTATTCATTTACTATCCTTTAGTTTAACAAGCATCTATATAAACAGTAACAGAGTGATATTCATAGCCCGAGGGATTGATGTGCTTGGTAAAATCGTGTACCGTGGCCACTACATAGCAGTCGCAGCGCAAACCTGTGTGTCATCAGTCCTAGTGTGTCAAATCACCGTACTGGAGTCATGGACGCTAATCTATTACGTCGCATAGGACGCACATGTGTGTTACTCAAATCACGACTAGACAGCGAGGTTTTCCGAAATATTCGTCGACTTGGCATCGGGCGTAAGCTGCCGACAGTTCGTGGGTCTAGGGCTGGGCGTCTTATTCGCCTATGGTATAACCTACCTCAATTCAACTCAACAGATACATGTCACACAGTTTCCAGGACTCTTAACTGTGTTGTTAACCCCACCCCTACCCCTGTCATTTCTTCTACGACAGAGTTCAGCAGTTCCCTACAAAACTGTTTTATTAACCACCCCACCCCTATTGCTCCTCACACAACAGAGGTCAGATGTCCCCATCAAAAACCTATAATTCGGGATATTACTCCTCCGGTGTCTTCAAAATGTGCTACGCCTCTGGTGACTACATCCTCCAGTCTGCTTAAAATAATGCACCTCAACGCCCAGTCATGCAGTAACAAAGCTCTCGAGCTTGCAGACACCATCACTGATGATAGCTACGACATCGTTTTCCTTAGTGAGACATGGTTTAAAGAAGTTGGTGATGAGCCAAGAACCACTGAGCTAACGTCACCAGGCTTTCTTTTAAAGAGTCTACCTCGAAAAACAGGCAGCGGAGGGGGTCTAGCAATACTGTACAGAGACAGCCTAGCCAAGTATGTAACAATAAGACCTGAAAGCTCAACGTACACCACCTTTGAGATGTGCGAGTTTCGCCTTTCCCACCACAGTAGAACACTGACTTTTATTTTCCTGTACCGCCCACCACCAAGCAAGAGAAATAAATTGACAACAAAAGTTTTCATCGAAGAATTTCAAGACCTCCTTGACAGTCACATATCAACAAAAGATCTATTTGTCATAGGCGATGTGAACTTGCATTTTGACAGTGAAAATGAGACATACGCGATGTCGCTGAAAAATGCGCTAAAGGATCGCAACTTAGACCAACTGATAAATGTTCCGACACACGTCAAAGGCCATACTCTTGACTGGATTGTTACAAATGCAAGTGAGCTTGTAGCCAAACTCAATGTCTCAGACCGCGGCTTGTCAGATCATTTTCTCGTAAACTTTGAAATGCGCCTATCAAAAGCAAAAAGGCCAAAGAAAAACGTGACTTCCCGTAAACTTAAAGCCATAGATATTGCCTCCTTTAAAATGGACGTGACCTCTTTGCTGTTGCAACAGAGCAACACAGACGTTCTCAGCAATTACAATTCTTGCTTGAAAAAGTTGCTGGACAGCCATGCACCTCTTGTCACTCGTACAGTCTCAGTTAGGCCATCTGCACCCTGGTTGACGGAAGACATAAAGACTGCCAAACTTATTCGCCGACGTGCCGAACGTACATTTCAAAAGACAGGTCTGACGATACATCGACAAATATACATACGAGAAAAAAACAAGGTTAACCGTATGATTAGAGACGCAAAAGCTAGTCATATTCGACAAAAAATCAAAAATTCTGATTCTTCAAAGGAGCTATTCAGGATCACCGCTGAAATGTTAGGGGGAGCAAATAACGAACGTTTGCCGTCATCTATCCCATTATCTGAACTTCCTGATTCCTTCAATAGATTCTTCATTGGGAAGATTGAGCAGATTAGAAATGACATGCCATCCCTCTCATCACAGCTTGGCCACTCTCCAATTTTTCAAAATACTCCTTTTTGCGAGTTTCAGCGTGTATCTGAAGATTATGTCAAAAGTACTATTTTGAAGATGCCAAATAAGTCATGTGACCTTGATCCCATTCCAACCTCCTTGCTCCTTGAATGTTTGGATGAGCTTGTACCTACAATTACCAACATTGTGAACTCTTCACTGACTTCAGGCATTGTACCACAGCAATTTAAGCATGCACTTGTCAGGCCCTTATTAAAGAAATCCAGTCTTGACCCGGAATGTCTAAAAAACTATCGCCCGGTTTCAAATCTTCCCTTCCTGTCAAAGCTTCTGGAGCGCATCGTGTTAGTGCAAATTCTTTCTCATCTTGAACAGTACTGTCTCTTGGAAGAATTTCAATCTGCATATAGGAAGTGCCGTAGCACAGAGACAGCAGTGGTCAGGGTACTAAACGACTTACTTCACAATTCCGACAAAGGCCACATATCAATTCTTTCTATGCTGGACTTGTCCGCAGCCTTTGATACGCTAGACCATGAAATTATGATGGCCAGATTCTCTGCAAATTTTGGTTTAGCAGGAGTCGTCCTAAAGTGGCTTGGATCCTACCTGACGGAACGCACCCAAAGTGTCGTTGTTAGCGGGACGGAATCAACAAGCTTACTTTTGAAGTACGGAGTACCCCAAGGATCAGTTCTAGGCCCAGTACTGTTCACTATGTACACATATCCACTCAGCGGTGTCATACGGCCAACCGGCATCTTATACCATTTCTTTGCCGATGACTCACAGTTATACGATTCATCAGTACCCTCAGAGGTGTCGCATCTGGCAGAGAAAATCAGTAGTACCGTTGCAAGGGTGAGCGATTGGATGGTTGAAAATAAACTCAAGATGAACGAAGACAAGACAGAAATAATTAAGATTGGCACTAGGAACAATGTCTCAAAAGTTGAAAGCACAGATTCTCTCTTTATCACGAACTGCCATGTGCCTTTTGTCCATGTAGTGCGGAATCTTGGAGTTTTCTTCGACTCAACACTATCTTTCGACCCACACATAAATCAGCTCTGCAAAGGTCTTTATCTGCAGCTGCGCAGATTAGGCCAGATCCGACCATATTTAACAACGGAGTCAACAAAAACGCTAGCTGTGGCATTCATACTCTCCCGCCTTGACTACTGCAACGCCGTGCTAGCAGGTATACCTGATGACAAAATAGCCAAGCTGCAACGTATACAGAACAACGCCGCTCGAATAGTCCTTAAAAAAACTAGACAAGATTCTGCTACTACGCTCTTGCGCACGCTCCATTGGCTTCCCGTGAAAGCGAGAATCGATTACAAGGTCGCCACACTTTGTCATCAGTGTATATATAACAATGAGATGCCCTTGTACCTTAGCGAACTGATTACTCCATATGTCCCCCAGAGAACCCTGCGCTCAATGGACTCAACGCTTTTAGTAGTGCCACGTTTCTCCCTCAAAAGCTACGGTCTGCGTGCTTTTTCAGTTCACGGACCAAAGGTTTGGAACTCACTCCCCATTGATCTCAGACAGACAACATGCTATACCACTTTTAAGAAGAACATTAAGACCTACTTGTTTAAAACTTTTTTAGATTAACTGTTATTCTAGCAATTGTGTTTATGTTTGTAATGTTGTTACAGCGCCTTGAGCCTACATTTTGTTTGTTAACAGCGCTTTATAAATAAAATTATTATTATTATTATTATTATTAAACATCTATTCACGTAGGTCTTTTGTTTTAAACATCTATTCACGTAGGTCTTTTGTTTTAAACATCTATTCACGTAGGTCTTTTGTTTTAAACATCTATTCACGTAGGTCTTTTGTTTTAAACATCTATTCACGTAGGTCTTTTGTTTTAAACATCTATTCACGTAGGTCTTTTGTTTTAAACATCTATTCACGTAGGTCTTTTGTTTTAAACATCTATTCACGTAGGTCTTTTGTTTTAAACATCTATTCACGTAGGTCTTTTGTTTTAAACATCTATTCACGTAGGTCTTTTGTTTTAAACATCTATTCACGTAGGTCTTTTGTTTTAAACATCTATTCACGTAGGTCTTTTGTTTTAAACATCTATTCACGTAGGTCTTTTGGTATTAAACATCTATTCACGTAGGTCTTTTGTTTTAAACATTTATTCACGTAGGTCTTTTGTTTTAAACATCTATTCACGTAGGTCTTTTGTTTTAAACATCTATTCACGTAGGTCTTTTGTTTTAAACATCTATTCACGTAGGTCTTTTGTTTTAAACATCTATTCACGTAGGTCTTTTGTTTTAAACATCTATTCACGTAGGTCTTTTGTTTTAAACATCTATTCACGTAGGTCTTTTGTTTTAAAGATCTATTCAGGTTGACCAATTGTTATAAAACATTTATTCAAGTAGGTCTACTCGTGTCTGCCCAGCACTCCCCAGTCTTATGTCAACTGTTGTATTTGAAGCTGTCAGACTCAAAGCTAGCTATTTATTTCTATACAAATACGTATAGACTTATAGACAAATACGTATAGACTTAGAGACAAATACGTTTAGACTTATAGACAAATACGTATAGACTTAGAGACAAATACGTATAGACTTATAGACAAATACGTATAGACTTATAGACAAATACGTATAGACTTAGAGACAAATATGTATAGACTTATAGACAAATACGTATAGACTTAGAGACAAATGCGTATAGACTTAGAGACAAATATGTATAGACTTAGAGACAAATATGTATAGACTTATAGACAAATACGTATAGACTTAGAGACAAATATGTATAGACTTAGAGACAAATACGTATAGACTTATAGACAAATACGTATAGACTTATAGACAAATACGTATAGACTTAGAGACAAATACGTATAGACTTAGAGACAAATACGTATAGACTTAAAATACGTTCCTCCATTACTAGCTGCTGTCGTACGTCACAACAGAAACTCATTTTGTTCTTGGCTGTACATTTTGTCTAAACATTGCCTGTGACAAATTCACTATTGATATTGTCATGTGTCTATAGGTAGCCATTATCCCTGAAACACCAGTTCAGCATTAACTTTTGATGGCAACAATGAAGGCTGGAATGTCTGCGACAGCTTGTTCTAATAGCTGCTACATTGGGAACAGTCTCTAGTGATCAATACACTTCCTAGTCTCACGGTCTATCATTCTCTGACCAGCTGACGGCATCTAAACAAGCGCTACTCTGTGTTCTCGTTTTTTTTTCTAGGTCATGACTCACATCACAGCCATCGATTCAATCACTAAATACATGAGCACATAGCCCCCCCCCTTTTTTTTTTTTTTGCTCGTACCGTGAATACCTACGTCAGTCTGTGTTGTGTTGTGTTTTTCTTTGATGTACCAGTTTAATAAAATATACTCGTAAAAGTGTATCGAATAGAAAATACTTTGTTAGTACCAATTGATTAGCTGCTAACATCTCTCTGGTCTGGTTGTACGGCTGACTGCAGCTAGATCAGAAGTGAAGATCACATTATGAAAAGAAGATAAAAAAAATGGAGCCAAAGTAAGAGATAATAGCCACTAGTATTCTCTAACAAGCGTGACCTAAAACCTTTCCTCCACCGCGGTTCATCTGAGGCCAGCTTTTATCGACGTTAGCCTCGGTGAGTGAGATACAACATTCAGTTGAGGCGAAGCAAGCTCGCGGGGTGAATACTGCGTGGGAAAGGGGGAGAGCGGCGTATAGGGGGGAAAAATGCTCGCACCGAGGTGTCCAGCTTTCATCTAGCTTGTTAGGGTTCGTTGTGTGTAACACGTTCTGTGCTGACTGTGTTTATATACCAGAAAGTGGACTCGCGATGTGGAGTATCGTGTGGTACGGATTGTATTTCTAGAGGATTTACTTACCTGTGTTCTGTATGAATTCTCCGAAGTGTTCTTTGGTAAACAATGAAATATTAAGTCATGCAATATGGTGTAGGAGGCAGGCCATGGGGGAAAGGGGTGAGTGTGCTGTTTCTTGTGGTCATTTTCAGCACCCAGGTGTACACCACATTTACCTGTCCTAAAGATTGTTTCTGTGCACCCCACAGTAAAAATGTTCAGTGTGCGAATAAAAATTTTGTTCAGATCCCGGAGGAGATTCCCGTGGAAACTCTGGAGCTGAATTTAAATGAGAACAAATTTAAAAGCCCTTCACTGATACGACGTAACTTCACTCAGTTGTACAAGCTACAGAACCTGTATTTAAGTGACTGTGGTATAGAGACTATAGATGTGGATACATTTGCAGACTTGAACCAGCTAACATGGCTGGACATTAGTAAAAATAAAATTCGCTTTCTAGCCGACCATACTTTTCGAGGTCTGAATCTGAAACATCTGTTTATCAACGATAACCCAGACATCCAGTTATCTCTAGGGGCTTTCGCTGGCATGACAACACAAGGACTGTACATGCATAACTGTGGACTGAAACGACTTTTTGTTGACTTAATGACACCTTTAAACTCATCTTTAAAAACGTTGTGGCTGCATGAAAATCAGTTCGAAGCATTGAGCGAGAAATGGCTTTACTTCTTTAGAAGACTCGCCCACATTCGACTTGGAAAAAATGCTTTTCACTGTAATTGTCAAATCAAGTGGCTGTATACATTTTACAAAAACTCTAAAAATTCCATATTTGCTGGCGCCGAGCAGCCTGAATGCGGGAGTCCACGTTTAGTACAAGGAAAATACTTCGATGAAATAACAGAAGAAGACTTTCGCTGTGAGCTGCCAACATTTCAAAACGTCGATGCCATCTTTGACACTAAAATGGGAAAATTAACATGCCAGGCTTCTGGAGACCCAGCCCCCACATTATATTGGATACGGCCAGACGGCACCACTGAGACCTATTATCCACAGGTCGACAGTAAAGAAAACAGCGGGGTGATGTTTATGACCGATGTCAAACTGGAGAATAAGGATCTGTACAAGTGCGTGGCCAGTAACCCAGCAGGGAACGTCACATTCTCGCTCAACGTCGTCTGGCCAGACCTCCGGCTAGCACTCACTCCTAAACCTGGCAAGCTGGCTACCACAAATATCATTCGAGATGACAGCACCAGCGCTCCGGTCAAAAAGACTTACAAGAACTACGCAGGCGATGATGCGCACGCTTACGACTGGGCTAATCTTAACTCTGAAAGCAGCAAATTAAAACTTCAGGAGAAACCTGGACCTGTTGTGAATAAGAAGGATAAGGACCACTCTTTTGGTATAGTGGATATTATTGGTGCTGTAATAGGCACTTTTCTATTAACTCTACTTGTGAGCCTAACAGCCTTCCATCTGTACTATAAACAGCGTGAGAGGCGGGAGGAGCACTACTCAGTGCCTGATGAGCTCAAGTGTACAGCACATACTGTGTACATCATGAATGAACCCGAGGAAAATAGAATCAAAATGATCAACCCTCTTAATACATCAGATATACACTCTTAATATACTCATAACACATCAGATATACACTCTTAATAGACTCATAACACATCAGATATACACTCTTAATAGACTCATAACACATCAGAGATACACTGTCATTATACTAATGTAACATGAATAATACATCTTAATACAACCAGAACACATCACATACATGTAAATACATGCATAACACATCAATTATATACATCTCAATACACTCATAACACATCAGATCTGCAATGTTATTATACTAAAGTAACATCAATAATACATCTTAATACAATCACAACAATCATTTATACATTAAAATACACGCATAGCATACATCTCAATACACTCAACACATCAGCTATTCATCTCAATAAGATCATAACACATCATATATACACTCTCAATACACTCATAACATATCAGTTATACATCTTAATATACATCATTTATATTATCTGAATACACTAATAACATTTGTTATATATCACAACACATTTCTGACACATCAGCTATACATCTCAATACGATCATGACACATCATATATACACTCTCAATACACTCGTAACATCATTTATATTATCACAATACACTCAAAGCATCTGTTTTTATATATCACAATACCCTCATAACAAATCAGTTATTCACTTTAATACCTTGCTATCTTTGACTACACACTCGTTATACTTTCATCCACTACTTTTTAGTCTACCGTTGACTGTATATAAACATTGATTTGATTTGGAAAACATAAAGTCATGATGTGATGTGTGGCTAGAATTACGTACAAGTCAAGATGTGCTGTGTGGCTAGAATTACGTACAAGTCAAGATGTGCTGTGTGGCTAGAATTACGTACAAGTCAAGATGTGCTGTGTGGCTAGAATTACGTATAAGTCAAGATGTGCTGTGTGACTAGAATTACGTATAAGTCAAGATGTGCTGTGTGGCTAGAATTACGTACAAGTCAAGATGTGCTGTGTGGCTAGAATTACGTATAAGTCAAGATGTGTTGTGTGGCTAAAATTCTCTATTTACTTTGACATCTTGGTCTTTAAAATGGCCTTAACAATTCACATTTTTGTTTGGTGCACATCTCAGTGTGTGATTGCCAAATACTTTCCAATACAGACCTTCTCCATGCATTTAGTTGAGATATTCAGAAAGTGATTTCATCATAGTTTCTCTAAAAAGCTTGATTTATTTAACACGGACCCAGTTTCACTGCTACATTTAGTAAACAGCAGCTAATTCTTGGAACAACACTGACCCCCCCCCCTCACCTTGCAACTGATGGACGTCCCTAGTTGAGTCATTCTGACACAGACATTTGTGATGAAAATGTTTATAAATATTTACAATTTTGAACAAACAAATATTACATCTATTATTGATTCTATATATTTCTATACCTGTATATTTCATGACAGTTCTCTATCTGATGTTTGTATTGTATCACTCAATGTCTATGGGAATATTTTGTTTGTTTCTTCATTGTATTCTCCAGTACTGTTTGACTCAGTTTGTGATATTCTTGAATTAAGTGACTTGAATTGGACCAAAAATTCTATGGGTGCTACTTTATTATGGCTTTTGAGTTCAACACATGACATTAGCTCATTTCAGTTTTATTCTTAACATTAATGAACAGGGTAGTTTGTGTAATTAGGTTGGTGTTTTTTTTCTCTTTAATTTGAAATCCTAACTTACGTACATAGACAGTAACTTTCTTTCTTTTTTCATGTGAACAGTTTTATCTTCACTTCTGCTCAGAATCGGTTTGTCTAAACTCCACTTGGGAGTTCTAAAGCAGCTCTTAGCGGTCTGGTATTATCTGAAGGAGTTCGTTTCAACCACTTCTCTACATGGCTTACTGTTCCACTGACCTAACCTGACCCCAGCTTGAACTGACCTGATGACAAAATCCTAGCACTGCGTAACATTCTAACACTTGGTTTGCGTTGGGTGGGGGGAAGTGATTGACCGAACAAAACTCTTCATAGTTGTCAACAATTGACAATCAAGTTGATGGATGTAAGATTTAGACGCACACATTTCGACGCTCACAGATTTAATACAAAGAATATACTGAGTTATTAAAAGTTGTCGACAGAACACAAAGAATAGACTAGATCTTGTGTTGCCAATTTGTCTTCACAAAACATACTAGGTATAAATGGGTATAAATGTTGTTGGTTTTTGTGTGTGTGTCCAGATACTAAATAAATCTAATAAAAATATATTGTCAAGTGTTTCAGGTCTATTGAAACCATTTTAGCAGCTAGAAAAACTAGTAATGAGTCGATTTTTTTGAGAGTAGTCATAAGATAACTCCTAGTGAAGTGGAAGTGACCTAGTTATTGCCATTCACGCCTGCTCTTTGAAAAGGAAATAAGTCGACACAAGCCACTAAGGCGAGGTATACTTGAGCTGAGGGGACTCCCTATAGATTTGTATGTGTCTGTGTGGAGACATTGATTTGAATTCACTACTAGCTAGGATCTCCTGTCCTCTCTCTTCTAAAAGTGTTTTTATTCTGTGCTGAACTATTTGACGTGTATGGATCTTTTGTATTCACTGAGTGCTGAGAGGAGGTGTGCTTGAAATAAGGAGGGTGGAAGGGAGGAAACTTTGCTTAGAAGATAGAGTAGTGTTTCCTGGGTTAACATTGATATGACTATAATTAGCACAGGGTTCAGCATGTGGTTTATAAAAGTGGTCAAAGGGGTTTTGATTATTGATTTGGTAATTGTATAGTTTGTACTACCTTTGCAACAACAGAACCAATAGATCTCGATGTGTGAATGAAAGACTTGTATGTGCTGCATTCAAAGTTTAAAAAAAAAATCTGCTTTGAAATGGCGATTACATTTTGTCTTCTGTACTAACCAGTTGAGCCATAGTCAATCAACTCTATTTATTTTTCCAGAGGAATATTTGGAACTGTTTAATTTTGTATCCCACCAATGGATCGGTGTGTGAGGGGAGTGATGTGGGAGGGAATGACGTGGGAACTGGAGCCAGGCTGATTCTTGCCATTTAGGAAACATTAGCTATTGATTGGGGCATTCATTAGTTGTTTGTTTGTTTGTTTAGAATGTCGATATTTTCGTTCATGTTTTGTAACGAAGGTATTGCATCTAGTTATCTAAATGTTTCCCACAGTCTAAACTCACATTCAGTTGTTTTTTTAAATACTTTCTTAAGTGCCTCTGGTGTGTCCCAGACTTCACACCATTATTGGTTAGACAATGTCACGTGGTTTCTTACGAAACTCAAATGATTTATTTCGACATCATTTAGACTTGATTTCAAAAACAAAATGTCATCAAGATTCCATTTTAGAATTGAAAATTGACCGTTAGATTTATAATTTTTTTGTTCTTTGTTTCCTTTGTCTTTTTCCCACGTGTGTGTGTGTTCAACTAGTTGCATATGTTATTTGTACACGCTACGCGCCTATTTTCTTGTTTGGTCTGTATGTGGACACGAGTGTAGACTGGATTTTTTTTTGTTAGTTTTTTTTTTTGTTCTGTTTTTGTTCTGTGTCACTTTGTTTATATGTCTTCAAATTTGAAAAGTTGGCATGAACCATAGTCCAGGGGCTGAAAAACCGTGAGTGTATTTAGGAATGATGTTCTGTTCTTTGTGCGTCAGTTGAGAAAGATGTTTATAACCAGGAAAGATATGCGTATTTATCTTTCTTCATTGGCAGAGTTCTTGTCTCGACACTCTGGACAGCAGACGACGGCTAGTTGGTGGTCTGTGATGGAGCTATCAGTTTCCCCTGGATACTCTGGTCAGTATATCTGGACATATCTCTCCTCGTGTACCTGATATTAAGGATGTGGCCGGGGGCTATAAAAGTTATTTTGCTGAGCATGTGGCAGAAAAAAAGATAGTGACCGTTGTAGCGCATTCTTGGATTCAGTTGTGACTATGTTCATTCTTTGTTTTTTTTTCTACGCAAATGAAGTAATAACAAGGATACTCTCTTAAGTTCGATAATATTAATCTCTCTCTCTCTTTCTCTCTCTCTCTCTCTCTCGCATTAAGAATACCAGACAACATTTCCCCCCCCCCCACCCTTGACTTCTCCACATCAAGCTAGTGTAATGACGTTTACATCCGCCCGTCACCTTGCCTTTGTGTTACTCTCGAGCAAACTGTGACGTATTTCTAACTTTGTCCTAGCTAGTGAGTGAATTTCTTTGACAGGTTTTTATACCTCCCTCGTCTTGGAAGATTTGTTGAATTTGGACTAGTCTGACATAGTGTATCTTTGTTTCTCTTTGTAAAATTTGGACTTGTCTGACATAGTGTATCTTTGTTTCTCTTTGCTAAGTGAAGATTTTATTGCGTTTACTTCTCATTGAAATATTTCTTGTGAATGAGTTGAGCGTCTCAGTGTCTCAGTATTCCTCTAAGACAAATGTCGAGGACAACCTTAACTTCGGACCAGTTTGGAGATGTGGTCACTTGAAATGAGACTTTTTGCATGTTTTTATTCATTTTCCAAAATGTTTTTAGTTTTATAGACATTAAAATTTTGTCTGTCTTTGGACTTATTGTCTGCTGTTTATAAACCAGGTGAAAGTCACTTTGTGGCATGCAGGAGAGACAATTCCTTGACCCTACCGAGTGACACTTGGAGACACTTCATTTTGAATCGTTCAGTCATCTTGTTCACCATTCATTTTGTTGACCATGCAATTCAATCAATTAGTTAACCATACAGCTCAATCACCTTGTTGACGTAGTAAATCAATTTATGTGTTGACCATATAGTTTAATCAATTTCCTGACCACAGGCCTACGTTTGAATCAATTTCCTGGCCATGCTGTAAAAACTATTTCCTGATTTGAGTTTCCCTTCAGCTTACAAATTGATGACTTCTTTCCTCCTTGTATCACAAGTCACTGAGCGCCGGTCTGATGGTGGCTTAGATTGGGGATTATTTTCTACTTTTCCCTTTTAAGTTCCGGATTACTTTTTTTTTTCCACCTTAGTACTTCAGACCAGAACAATGTCTGTTTTCAATTAAGTTCCACTTTCGTGTCTTGAACTCACAGTGAATGCTCTTGTTTTGTTGTCCGAGCTCTTCAATCAGAAGAGTTTAATACAATTCATTGTTCTTATAAGTAGCATAACAGATTGAATTAGTTACTACAAGAGCAGTGGCTCTAGTTGTAGTTGAACTAAGAAAATACACTATGTAGTTCAATATAAGGCACAGAGAGAGAGAGAGAGAGAGACAGGATAAGAGAAATATGCGGAGAAATATCATAGCCCAACTGAACGAAAGGATGTGAATGGATCTTGTGATAAATGTTTGTGTAACCAAGAGACTTAAGGCTTTGTGTAAAAATGTATCCGTCACAATTGGGTGTAGATAATTTGAGGTTTTTAACTGTCCAAAGATAGTTCTATCTAGTGTTTTGTTTTTTAGGTCATGGCCTTATTTCTGTGCTATTGATTGGTAGTGGCGAACAGGCTGAGTAGATGAAATCTATTTTTAGCTGCTTTGAGCGCTATTCGCTAGTTGAAGATGAGCAGTGTGGGGATTAGAGAAACTTAGACACGTGATATTTCCATCTGACTTGAATGGACGCACGTTATATCTCAGGGTCTGCCTTGTTTTTCTTCTTCTGCTCCTGTTTCTTACTGGAAACTAGTTGAAACAGTTGTGTGTCAGCATGTCATGTTTTTAAAAACTTAAAACTTTGTCTAACTCATGGCACAGGTTTAAAACTTCTTCAAGGACGCATGCACATTATCAATACGATAGACCTGATGCCTCGACTATTTTATAGGCATATATGACAATATTTGAAAGAAATTTGTACTCTATAGAATGTTTTTATGCAGCTTAAGATTTTGTTTGAAACTTGATGGAATGTTGTCACGAACACTGCCTTAACATTATTCAGAGGGGAACTGTAGTTAGTACATCTACTTACATATGTCACACCATACATCTTTTAGTACTCATACAAATGACAGTATACATCTTTTACTTACACATGTGACAGCATATAACGTTTACTTACACATGTGACAGCATATCTTTTCTACTTACACATATAACAGCATATAACGTTTACTTACACACGTGACAGCATAGGCTATACCTTTTACTTACACACATGACAGCTTATATTTTTACTTACACATTTAACAGCATGTATTTTCTACTTACACATATAACATATATTTTCTTCTTTTTACATATGACAGATTATATTTTTCGTTTGACTTCTGTCAGCATACATCCTCTCATACGCATGGCTGCTAAGTTTGTATTTATTTGTGTTTCACTTGTGTATATCCTACATCCGTGTTTGCCGCCCCACTTGTTCCATAAAAAGGAACCGCCTCTGCAAACCTGAACTCAGTCCATCTCAGAGAGTAGTGCCTCGCCTCTGTCCCACAACTTTTGACTTGTGCCCTTTATTGAGTCAGGTATCAATATCAATTAATTTTTGTTTTCATATTGTGAACTTATGACAATTTGTAGTCTAGCATAATTTGATTTTTGTTATTTAATGTATATCCAACTCTGGATAAAATCTGAAATCTTTGTACATTGTATGACAACACTAACCAAATGTATGTACTGATCATTGTGAATAGTCTCCCTTGTATTTCTCTTTTATATTTTAACTGCACAATGTCTTTGTAAATACACATTTCATTCACAGTTTTGAAACTCTTCTAAAACCATGAACAAATATGGATATGACTATTGACTTTAGACATTCAAACATCACTAGATGTGAAGTACAATCGTAATCGTTGTATCATTATTTATATGTCTGTAATTATAGACACAGTCTCACATTCAAATGTTTATTTTCTGGACATTTGAGTTTTGGATATTCATTAGCCCCAAGACTGCCTGAAGTCTGCCTTATCTATTTATAACATTCATTTATGTTTCTATGTTAACAACCTGGACAGAATTGTATATTTTTAACAACATTTTGTATTGACAATGCAAGTGTCATCTTGTAATGAGGAACTCCTGAACCTTATCAGATAGAAAGGGATGATACGTTTTGTTCTTTTCTTGTATCACATGAGCTATAGTCAAACTACCTCCCAGTTGTTCTACAGAAAGTTGATGTAGACAGATGTTATAATGGTTACTCTATACTCTCTAGTACATATAGTTCCATAGGTTATATTTAGTTCCATAGGTTACATATAGTTCCACAGGTTACATATAGTTCCATAGGTTACATTTAGTTCCACAGGTTACATTTAGTTCCATAGGTTACATATAGTTCCACAGGTTACATTTAGTTCCACAGGTTACATTTAGTTCCACAGGCTACATTTAGTTCCACAGGTTACATTTAGTTCCATAGGTTACATATAGTTCCATAGGTTACATATAGTTCCATAGGTTACATATAGTTCCATAGGTTACATTTAGTTCCATAGGTTACATCTAGTTCCATAGGTTACATATAGTTCCATAGGTTATATTTAGTTCCATAGGTTACATATAGTTCCATAGGTTACATATAGTTCCATAGGTTACATATAGTTCCATAGGTTACATTTAGTTCCATAGGTTACATTTAGCTCCATAGGTTACATATAGTTCCATAGGTTACATTTAGTTCCATAGGTTACATTTACTTTAGCTGCGATCTTGCTAACGTTGACTTCACAGTATAAGCTAGAACTCTATTTGTTTAGCTCTTTAACCTCCTAGTGAAGAGTAGATCCTTTATAACCTCCTAGTGAAGAGTAGATCCTTTATAACCTCCTAGTGAAGAGTAGATCCTTTATAACCTCCTAGTGAAGAGTAGATCCTTTATAACCTCCTAGTGAAGAGTAGATCCTTTATAACCTCCTAGTGAAGAGTAGATCCTTTATAACCTCCTAGTGAAGAGTAAATTTTTTAAAAACACTCTCAGTGAAAGAGATAAAGTAAAACTGTACACACCAACTTATTTCTATTTTTTCTTTTGTTGTTACCCTACATTACATTCTCTCAATATGTTCTGGTTTTTATAAAGTTCACTAGGTTCAATGTTGTTACATCTGTTCATTATATTTCTAAATGTCTGTTGAATCAATGTCAACAATTGAAATCTGTACATTATATTTCTAAATGTCTGTTGAATCAATGTCAACATTTGAAATCTGTACATTATATTTCTAAATGTATGTTGGATAAATGTCAACATTTGAAATCTGGTTATTTAATATCTTTTCGTATGTGGCTATTCTCTATGGTAAGACGTAAATATTCTTCAATTATTTAAATATATAAAAGCTAAGCTAATAAGCGTAAACAAACTTTAAAGAAAATATCCGTTTTAAACAGTAAATGTCACTTATATCCACATTGTTCTTCTAATGTGTATCTTTAAACTAATTGCGTTGCATCTAGGAATACATTGATACTAAAATATTACTTAAATCTACGAACTACTTTAGCAGATCTTGGTATTCCAGTAAATTGTTTCTTTTTTGTTCAGAACAAGTGACTTTGTAATTGTTACTACATTATAAATAGAATAAATGTAGATCTAGTTGGTAATAGAAAGGTCTAACTATAAGAAACAATATTGGACTTCACAGGTTTTTTCAAAGCCTGTAGGACCCTAAAACCAAGCCAATGCTTATGTAGGCTGCATACAAGAACTGAGTGTAAAATAACTGTATTGAATGATGGATTGGATTACTTATCTATTTCATGATTCTTTTCTTGTTGTTCTGATTATTGTGTGTAGATACAAAACCATGATGAATCAGTTTGCACTAGTTTGGTCTTCAACTGCGAGGCCCGTGTGTGTGTGTCATGCTTGACTTCAGTCAGAAAACAAAATACTGCAATAAAAACAAAATGTCTACGTTGTTTTTTTTTATTGTCTCTGTTGACTAGAGGAGTTGAGTTTGAGTGAACCTATAGAGAAATGATTCATTATAAAAAAAACGTATGCTTTATACATTCAAGTATACATTCTAGCTCAGGAAGTAGTGATCAACTCTTGTGTTGTCCAACAAACTAGAATGTCCCAAGAGTTGTCCTACAAACAAGACAGTCCCAATAGTTGTTCAATATAATAAAGGATCATTCTCCGCCATGACACTAATGGTTGTTGTTTGTTTATTGCTGACTGTGAACCTAGATCATAATTAACACAATTTCTAATCATTTGAATTCTAAATACCCAAATTACCTCCAAGAGGATCCACCAACATGTCTTTATGCTTATCATGCAAAACAGCAGGCTCATGGCTAGGCTAGATTGTAAGCAAAGATATAGAAACTTATAAGAGTGTATTATGCAACAGCTATACAAGACTAAAGGGATTGCTCTTCTACCGCGAGACGACGACACTTCCATACTTTTAGTACAGCACTTAAGGACCAGGGTCAAGAAAAGAAAAAGTAACATTTTAGACATAATAAATAGTTTGGCTTTGTCCACTTGAAAAAAATAGACTACCAATCAATTAGTTAATGATTATATAAATAAAAAATTCAGTCCTTAGACTTTTAAGACCATACACAGTTCAAAATTAATGAAATGAGCATCAAGAGGATTGGATTGTTGAAGTGCAAGCACTGTTGCAGGTAAGATAACCAGCTAAATGTACATGTGAACCAGCTAAATGTACATGTGATTTGTATTTCATCTGGGGAAAACGTTCAAACTACATGTACAAGTCAAATAACAGAATTCTGCCTCTAGTTATCTCAATTATTCTCAATTGTAACATAACAGACCGACTGCTGCATCTACTGATAACAATAGACCAAATGCTTTATTTACAGATAACAATAAACCGAATACTACATCTACAGATAGCAATAGATTAACTGCTACATCCACAGATAGGAATATATTAAGTGCTACATCTACAGGTATTACAACAGGCATGGGCGTAGCCAGGATTTTTTTCTGAGGGAGTTTTGGGAGGATTTTAGTGAACCAACTAAATGTACATTGTGTGTACATAATTAATCTTTATTACATTCTGACCCTTTATTCTTTCGGAAGAAGTTTATTGTGCCCTAGAGTATGTTTTTCCTGGAGTTAGTGGAAAAATTGTCGACTCCCCGCCTTTGTCAGCAAGGGGGTCTGGGGAGCTCCCAGCGCTCCCCCAGCGCAACTCTTATTATGCGTAATTCATTTTGTCGGAGAACATGTCCCGCAAACCTCATGCGACGCTCTTTTACAACCTTACCAAGGGGTCGACTCCCAGTTCAGCACAGGATTTCCTTGATTTCAACTTGATCTCTATAACTGACTCCTAAAATCTGTCTTAGCCATCTTTGTTGAGCCACATTTAGTGTTTTTCAATTTCGGCAGATGACTATTCATTGCACTTTATTAATGGAGCCCCGCCACTGGTAGAAAGAAATGTGTAACCTCTCTTGACTACGCTCTTGGAATTAGATGACTGTAGTTTGCTTTAGATTTTATATCGAAAAGGGAAGTTTTATCGTCAAAATCATCTGATGGTGGGTTTTAAACTAAAAAATCTCTGGAGTTGTTTTTTTTTTTAAATTCAAAACCCTATTTAGCTACTGTCATAGAATTTCTTTATAATATTGAAGAGAGAGGTTTTCAACCTCAAAACTCTCTGTAGTGGGATTTTAAACTCAAAACCATCTGAAGGAGTTTTAAACTTCACAATATTTTAGACCATTCAAAGTTCTGATGCAACGGCTACTTTTTTTTTTCCTGAAAGCGAAAATTCTAATTTTTAAAATTAATTATGCAAGCAGTTTTTTTATAAGAAAAAGCTAATTAGTATGCTTTATATGTTAGACCTAATTTAAAACGAATAGTAATCTTATAAACATCATTTTCGTGATCATTTTTTCTAAATAGCGGTGGAGCCTTTTCAAAACAATTAACTTATTTAGTTCGAACCGAGGGTCCCGGGGTTTGAATCCTGGTCGTGCGGTTTGCGCGCTGGACTGTCGTTTGGATTTATCGACGATCGAAGGTTCAAACCCTGCCTGCTCCCATCCCACGTCGTCCTGCGGGAGGTTTGGACTAGGAAGTAAACTATCTTCAACTCTGAAGGATTATCCGAATTATGTAAAACATTTTACTTCGGGGGCCGATTTTGAGTTTGTGTTTCCACACAAACTGTCTTTTGTAACCTTGTTTTATATTGAAGATGTATTTTTTAGCATCAATCCCCAATGGAGGGGAGTTTAAACTCAAAACCCCCTATGGCTTTGCTCATAGATTTTAGAGTGTGTAATTTGCTTTTTTTTTATATTGAAGAGGTATTTTTTAGCATCAAACCCCACTGGAGGGGGTTTAAACTCAAAACCCCCTTTGGCTACACTCATAGAATTTTGAGTGTATAATTTTTTATTTTTTTTTATTTTAAAGAGGTATTTTTTGGCTTTAAACCCTCTGAAGGGAGGGGGTTTAAACTCAAAACCCCTTTGGCTACGCTCATAGAATTTTGAGTTTGTATTTTGCTTTTTTTTATATTGAAGAGAGTTTATCGTAAATTTTGGAGGGGGGTTTAAAATCAAAATCTTCCTTAACTGTGCTCTTGGAATTTGGGGGATTGTCGTTTGTATTTTTTTTTGTTGTTTTTGTTTTACAGAAGAGGGGGATTTAACTGTAAAACCCCCTGGTAGGGGGTTTTAAACTCAAAACCCCCATGGCTGTGCTGGTACAAGTGATGGTTTTGTATTAAACATCACTTAAAATAAACAAAATCAAAGCAAAAAATCAGTCACTAAATTCCGACACCCCGCTGCGGGGGGAGGGATTTCATTTGGGGGGGGGGGGGGGGGTTGAACCCCACAACCCCTTGGCTACGCCCATGACAACAGGTCAAGAGTTAATCATCTCAACAAAGCTTTCAGCATCAAGTACTACAAGAGACTGATTTCTCCATGGCTCCAATCAGAAGTGTTTTTACTTTAAAACGAATGACCAATCCATTGACTACAACGCTAGATGTCTAGCTCTATGAAGACATTGAACGACGTCAAACATTAGTATTTAGTTTACAGATATGACCTGTGTACGACAAAGTCTAGGGGAGGTAAGTGACCAGATGTTAAGAATATCCTCTGCTTCTTAGTACCGGGTACTGGCTTTTTTTAATTGGCTCCGTTCCATCGTATCACTTAAGTAATTGACACTCCAGCTAGTTGGGCGCCGCCAGGAGAACAAAGAAAGGAGGTGGGGTGTGCTCACTAGCGGATCCGAGTCAGAAACCCCAACGAACAACATGCGGAGAATTACCTCCCTTAGAGCACTGTGAGAGGAAGCGAGCAGTGAGTCTTAAGGTTGCCTTGTCCCCGTACAAGGACAGCCTCTGTGTCGGCCATGAACCAGTTGTCTCTCTATCTATAGCTTGTCCCAAACGTCCTTCGTGCAGAACTCTGCATTCGTAAAGAATGTGGTCTATTGTTTCATCGTCCTCCATTGCAATGGCGACACCGTGTGTCGTAATTCTCCTTCCACCGTCAAAGGTAAGCACCAATTGGACAGTGTCCGACCCGGAACTGGGCTAGGACCGCCTGTTTCGCACGATTCAGTTGCCACCATGCATCGCTTTTGTCTAGTCTACTCATTGCCCGGTATAGCTCACGTCCCTTGTCCGAAGAATCCCAGCCATCGTGCCAAAGTGTCAACATGCGTTGTTGACTAGGGCTCGTACACTTTGATAAGAGCACGGTTTGGAGTCGGGGGGGGGGCGATTTTTTTTCAAACCCTAACCCTAGCGCCAAGTAAACTTGGGACAGTCTAGTTTGTAGGACAACTCTTGGGACAGTCTAGTTTGTAGGACAACTCTTGGGACTGTCTAGTTTGTAGGACAACTCTTGGGACTGTCTAGTTTGTAGGACAACTCTTGGGACTGTCTAGTTTGTAGGACAACTCTTGGGACTGTCTAGTTTGTAGGACAACTCTTGGGACTGTCTAGTTTGTAGGACAACTCTTGGGACAGTCTAGTTTGTAGGACAACTCTTGGGACTGTCTAGTTTGTAGGACAACTCTTGGGACTGTCTAGTTTGTAGGACAACTCTTGGGACTGTCTAGTTTGTAGGACAACTCTTGGGACTGTCTAGTTTGTAGGACAACTCTTGGGACTGTCTAGTTTGTAGGACAACTCTTGGGACTGTCTAGTTTGTAGGACAACTCTTGGGACTGTCTAGTTTGTAGGACAACTCTTGGGACTGTCTAGTTTGTAGGACAACTCTTGGGACTGTCTAGTTTGTAGGACAACTCTTGGGACTGTCTAGTTTGTAGGACAACTCTTGGGACTGTCTAGTTTGTAGGACAACTCTTGGGACTGTCTAGTTTGTAGGACAACTCTTGGGACTGTCTAGTTTGTAAGACAACTCTTGGGACTGTCTAGTTTGTAAGACAACTCTTGGGACTGTCTAGTTTGTAAGACAACTCTTGGGACTGTCTTGTTTGTAGGACAACTCTTGGGACTGTCTAGTTTGTAAGACAACTCTTGGGACTGTCTTGTTTGTAGTACAACTCTTGGGACAGTCTAGTTTGTTGGACAACTCTTGGGACTGTCTAGTTTGTAAGACAACTCTTGGGACTGTCTTGTTTGTAGGACAACTCTTGGGACTGTCTAGTTTGTAAGACAACTCTTGGGACAGTTTAATTTGTAAAACAACTCTTGGGACTGTCTAGTTTGTAAGACAACTCTTGGGACTGTCTAGTTTGTAAGACAACTCTTGGGACTGTCTAGTTTGTAAGACAACTCTTGGGACTGTCTAGTTTGTAGGACAACTCTTGGGACTGTCTAGTTTGTAGGACAACTCTTGGGACTGTCTAGTTTGTAGGACAACTCTTGGGACTGTCTAGTTTGTAGGACAACTCTTGGGACTGTCTAGTTTGTAGGACAACTCTTGGGACAGTCTAGTTTGTAGGACAACTCTTGGGACTGTCTAGTTTGTAGGACAACTCTTGGGACTGTCTAGTTTGTAGGACAACTCTTGGGACTGTCTAGTTTGTAGGACAACTCTTGGGACTGTCTAGTTTGTAGGACAACTCTTGGGACTGTCTAGTTTGTAGGACAACTCTTGGGACTGTCTAGTTTGTAGGACAACTCTTGGGACTGTCTAGTTTGTAGGACAACTCTTGGGACTGTCTAGTTTGTAGGACAACTCTTGGGACTGTCTAGTTTGTAGGACAACTCTTGGGACTGTCTAGTTTGTAGGACAACTCTTGGGACTGTCTAGTTTGTAGGACAACTCTTGGGACTGTCTAGTTTGTAGGACAACTCTTGGGACTGTCTAGTTTGTAAGACAACTCTTGGGACTGTCTAGTTTGTAAGACAACTCTTGGGACTGTCTAGTTTGTAAGACAACTCTTGGGACTGTCTTGTTTGTAGGACAACTCTTGGGACTGTCTAGTTTGTAAGACAACTCTTGGGACTGTCTTGTTTGTAGTACAACTCTTGGGACAGTCTAGTTTGTTGGACAACTCTTGGGACTGTCTAGTTTGTAAGACAACTCTTGGGACTGTCTTGTTTGTAGGACAACTCTTGGGACTGTCTAGTTTGTAAGACAACTCTTGGGACAGTTTAATTTGTAAAACAACTCTTGGGACTGTCTAGTTTGTAAGACAACTCTTGGGACTGTCTAGTTTGTAAGACAACTCTTGGGACTGTCTAGTTTGTAAGACAACTCTTGGGACTGTCTTGTTTGTAGGACAACTCTTGGGACTGTCTAGTTTGTAAGACAACTCTTGGGACTGTCTTGTTTGTAGTACAACTCTTGGGACAGTCTAGTTTGTTGGACAACTCTTGGGACTGTCTAGTTTGTTGGACAACTCTTGGGACTGTCTAGTTTGTAAGACAACTCTTGGGACTGTCTTGTTTGTAGGACAACTCTTGGGACTGTCTTGTTTGTAGGACAACTCTTGGGACTGTCTTGTTTGTAGGACAACTCTTGGGACAGTCTAGTTTGTTGGACAACACAAGAGTTGATCCCTACTTCCTGAGCATGAGAGCCTGTTGTACACCATGAACAAGCAAGTCTCCCCCCCCCCTGAAAGTCCTATGTCTTAAATGTGCCAGGAGAGCAAATTTCAAAGCTGGAGAGGGGAAGGTATTAAGTGTAAAAAAATATATTAGGGAGAAAACTCACACGTATCTTACCGTCTTTATCTACATTTGTGGAAAATAGGAGCGGCCCAAAAAAAAAGATGTATTGCTATAGCGTGGGTTAGAGAGGTGTACGTAAAGAATTATTTGAATACCTATTAGAGTTGAACCCGGTTCGGTTGATTTCTTTTTTAATTTGGTTCTCAAAGAAAACTAATTGTGATAAATACAAAATGTATTTAGTTCAAGTGGTGATGAATACAAAATGTATTTAGTTCTTGGTGATGATACAAAATGTATTTAGTTCAGGTGGTGATAATACAAAATGTTTTAGTTCAAGTGGTGATGAATACAAAATGTTTTTAGTTCAGGTGGTGATGAATACAAAATGTTTTTAGTTCAAGTGGTAATGATACTAAATGTATTTAGTTCAGGTGGTGATGATATAAAATGTATTTAGTTCGTGGTGATGATACAAAATGTATTTAGTTCTTGGTGATGATACAAAATTTATTTAGTTCAGGTGGTGATGATACAAATGTATTTAGTTCAAGTGGTGAAGATACAAAATATATTTAGTTCTTGGTGATGATACAAAATGTATTTAGTTCAGGTGGTGATGATACAAAATGTATTTAGTTCTTGGTGATGATACAAAATGTATTTAGTTCAGGTGGTGATAATACAAAATGTTTTAGTTCAAGTGGTGATGAATACAAAATGTTTTTAGTTCAGGTGGTGATGAATACCAAATTTTTTTGTAGTTCAAGTGGTAATGATACTAAATGTATTTAGTTCAGGTGGTGATGATATAAAATGTATTTAGTTCGTGGTGATGATACAAAATGTATTTAGTTCAAGTGGTGATGAATACAAAATGTATTAAGTTCAAGTGGTGATGAATACAAAATGTATTTAGTTCTTGGTGATGATACAAAATGTATTTAGTTCAGGTGGTGATAATACAAAATGTTTTAGTTCAAGTGGTGATGAATACAAATTTTTTTTAGTTCAGGTGATGATGAATACAAAATGTTTTTAGTTCAAGTGGTAATGATACAAAATGTATTTAGTTCAGGTGGTGATGATACAAATGTATTTAGTTCAAGTGGTGAATATAGAAAATATATTTAGTTCTTGGTGATGATACAAAATGTATTTAGTTCAGGTGGTGATGATACAAAATGTATTTATTTAATTCAAGTGGTGATGATACAAAATGTATTTAGTTCAAGTGGTGATGATACAAAATGTATTTAGTTCTTGGTGATGATACAAAATGTATTTAGTTTGTGGTGATGATACAAAATGTATTTAGTTCTTGGTGATGATACAAAATGTATTTAGTTTAAGTGGTGATAAATACAAAATGTTTTAGTTCAAGTGGTGATGAATACAAAAGGTTTTTAGTTCAAGTGGTGATGATACAAAATGTATTAGTTTAGGTGGTGATGATATAAAATGTATTTAGTTCGTGGTGATGATACAAAATGTATTTAGTTCTTGGTGATGATACAAAATGTCTTTAGATCTTGGTGATGATACAAAAATGTATTTAGTTCGTGGTAATGATACAAAATGTATTTAGTTCAAGTGGTGATAATATAAAATGTATTTAGTTCAAGTGGTGATGTTACAAAATGTATTTAGTTTAAGTGGTGATGATACAAAATGTATTTAGTTCTTGGTGATGATACAAAATGTATTTAGTTCTTGGTGATGATACAAAATGTATTTAGTTCAGGTGGTGATGATACAAAATGTATTTAGTTCTTGGTGATGATACAAAATGTATTTAGTTCTTGGTGATGATACAAAATGTATTTAGTTCAGGTGGTGATGATACAAAATGTATTTAGTTCAAGTGGTGATGATACAAAATGTATTTAGTTCAAGTGGTGATGATACAAAATGTATTTAGTTCAGGTGGTGATGATACAAATGTATTTAGTTCAAGTGGTGAAGATACAAAATATATTTAGTTCTTGGTGATGATACAAAATGTATTTAGTTCAGGTGGTGATGATACAAAATGTATTTAGTTCTTGGTGATGATACAAAATGTATTTAGTTCAGTTGGTGATAATACAAAATGTTTTAGTTCAAGTGGTGATGAATACAAAATGTTTTTAGTTCAGGTGGTGATGAATACAAAATGTTTTTAGTTCTTGGTGATGATACAAAATGTATTTAGTTCTTGGTGATGATACAAAATGTATTTAGTTCAGGTGGTGATGATACAAATGTATTAAGTTCAGGTGGTGATGATACAAAATGTATTTAGTTCAAGTGGTGATGATACAAAATGTATTTTGTTCGTGGTGATGATACAAAATGCATTTAGTTCAGGTGGTGATGATACAAATGTATTTAGTTCAAGTGGTGAAGATACAAAATATATTTAGTTCTTGGTGATGATACAAAATGTATTTAGTTCAGGTGGTGATGATACAAAATGTATTTAGTTCTTGGTGATGAATACAAAATATTTTTAGTTCAGGTGGTGATGAATACAAAATGTTTTTAGTTCTTGGTGATGATACAAAATGTATTTAGTTCGTGGTGATGATACAAATGTATTTAGTTCAGGTGGTAATGATACTAAATGTATTTAGTTCAGGTGGTGATAATATAAAATGTATTTAGTTCGTGGTGATGATACAAAATGTATTTAGTTCAAGTGGTGATGAATACAAAATGTATTAAGTTCAAGTGGTGATGAATACAAAATGTATTTAGTTCTTGGTGATGATACAAAATGTATTTAGTTCAGGTGGTGATAATACAAAATGTTTTAGTTCAAGTGGTGATAAATACAAAATGTTTTAGTTCAAGTGGTGATGAATACAAAAGGTTTTTAGTTCAAGTGGTGATGATACAAAATGTATTTAGTTTAGGTGGTGATGATATAAAATGTATTTAGTTCTTGGTGATGATACAAAATGCATTTAGTTCTTGGTGATGATACAAAATGTATTTAGTTCTTGGTGATGATACAAAATGTATTTAGTTATTGGTGATGATACAAAAATGTATTTAGTTCGTGGTAATGATACAAAATGTATTTAGTTCTTGGTGATGATACAAAATGTATTTAGTTCAAGTGGTGATGATACAAAATGTATTTAGTTCTTGGTGATGATACAAAATGTATTTAGTTCAAGTGGTGATGATATAAAATGTATTTAGTTCATGGTGATGATACAAAATGCATTTAGTTTAGGTGGTGATGATACAAAATGTATTTAGTTCAAGTGGTGATGATACAAAATATTTAGTTCAGTTGGTGATAAATTCAAAATGTATTTAGTTCAGGTGGTGATGATATACAAAATGTATTTAGTTCAAGTGAGGATAAATTGAAATATATTAGCTAAATAAAAGCTTTTATGTGTGAGAAGATTAGCTGATGACGAAAGTCTGTCGCAAGGGTTGTAAACACAGGATATATAGGTCTGTGGTTGTAAACACAGGATATATAGGTCTGTATTGTGCACACATTTTATGTATACATAGGTCTTTGGTTGTACGCAATCTATATAAATACAGGTTCTTGGTTATACACACAGTATATATAGGTCTGCGGTTGTACACACTCTATATAAAGGTCTGTGGCTGTGAGACTCACTCTTCAACACAAAAATCTTTTAGCACCTCCCTTATAAAAGAGACGTGAAAATATTTTTAACAAGGTTACAACGACAGTTTGTGTGGAAACACAAACTCAAAATCGGACCCCGAAGTGGTCCACCGAGAGTCTTCACCAGGATCAGAACACGGGACTTCCGGTTCCAAGTGCTTTACCCCTCAGCCACAGCATCTCGATATATTCATTTATCGTACACTAATATTTTTTTTAAAATAATAATTATTAACCTTATCCAATATCCATACATTCAAAATTAATAACTAAAAAAGATTTATTTTTGTTACAAAATTAGATAAATTGGCAACACGAAAAAAAATAATTCTTCACCTAGATTACTTTAGGTTGTGAGCTAGGTAAAGTTGTGTACAAATGACTTGACAAAACTTTCCCCTCGCAAATAAAAATTAATATCTCCGTTGTCATTTGTCATACAAACTAGACCTAGATCTAACTAGATCTAGACATGGGCGACTGCAGGGGGATGCACTTGCACCCCCCTGGATTCTAAGTAGCCAAATTCTAACCACTTTTTTTGCAACATCAGATCAATTGAAAGCGAAGTAGCAACTGAACATGTAGTGCTTCCACTGGTGACTGAAGTACAGTTGTAATAGACTAGCATAGGCTTATTAGGTTTTGATAGCTGACCATTCACGTGCACCCTCTGAATTCTGGGTAGCCAAATTTTAGTTTTTACACCTTCAAATAAATTAACGTCTGCTAGGAAACAACTTTACATATAGTGCTTCCATTAAAGTATACCTTAAAACCTTAGTAATAAATTTTCAAAGCATTAGGAACAAAACAGCAGACTTAGAAGTTTTATTAGAATGTGAGTGTCACAGTCCAGTTTTAGAACCTCTGTGACATGAAGTGACACTCAGTCACCTATTGCAATATTCCGTGCGGGCAATCACGAGGTTATGTGAATAAGTTAAAGGACTCTGAAATAAGGGTCAAAAGTTAGTTAGTGAAGAACTCCAGCAGAGAGTGGATGTACGATTTTCTCTGTCTGTAATGTGTACCTTAATTAATTTGATTTAATGTTAACTTGAGAGTTTTCTTCGGACTTACATTTTGAACATTCCATTGATGTGATTACTTATTCCACATGGCATGAACAGCCAGCATTTATTGGTGTATATTTTGTGACGGCTGAAGTCGCCAGTATTTTCTGTGATTTATCCTATATATAATAAACGTTAAGTCTGCTACCAGTGTGTTCATCAGTAATTCTAAATGTTGTCGTTGGAGACCTTAGTATACTAGTAATGTTGCGCACTTGCAAATCTAGTGCGCCTAATAAAGTACGTCGTTAAGAGGAGTACTATAGCCGTACCAGAAGAGGTACCTACAACACACGGACGCACCCACGCCGCTACGCCTACAGCCAAGACCAGGTAGCGACATTTGGTGGCCAGTATGGGGATCGAACCCACGACATAATTGAAGGAACAGAAACTTGGCTACATCCTGAAATTTATAATGCAGAAATTTTCAATAGTAATTATGAAATTTTTAGAAAAGATAGGGCTGATAATCATGGAGGAGTTCTTTTAGCAATAAAAAACACTTTTATAGCAGAAGAAATCGCCTTACCTTACTAAAAAAATAAGGAATCAACATTTTGTAAAATTAATACCACCTCAACATCCCTAATAATAGGCAGCATTTACAGACCACAAAATTCTAGTTTAGAATACATGCAGGAACTATGTAATCAGATTACTACACTTAAAGAGACAAATAAAAATAAAGTTTTTTGGATTATGGGTGATTTCAACCTACCTGATATAAATTGGAAAACACTAACCATAGATAAACACCAAAACCTTAAGGACATAAATGAGCTTTTCATAGAAACTTTACACAACCTAAGTTTAGATCAAATCATTAAAAAGCCAACTAGATTAAACAACACATTAGATCTCTTCTTAACCAACAGAGCTGGATTAGAAGTTGATTATGATATTATCCCTGGTCTATCAGACCATGAGATCATAAAAATACACAGTCAGATAAAAGCAGTAGCCAATACAAAACCCAAAAGAAAAATCTTACTCTGGAATAAATGTAACCTAACACAACTACACCAAGCTGCATTAAACTTTCAACAAACATTCTTATTAGAAAAAGACATTAACCAACCAGTCGATGACCTCTGGAATTTCATTAAAAACCATCTTAAAAGCATTATAGAAAATCATATACCAACTAAATACATATTAAACAAAATAAATAAATGCTGGTTTAATAATAGACTAAAGAAGCTTTGTAAACAGAAGGAAAACCTATATAGAAAATTTAAAGAAACTAATGCAGAAAGAGTTTACAAAAAATATATGAAAATTAAACACTTAACCCAAAAAGTAAGCAGACAGCTGCAGAGTGAATACATAAACAATGTAATATCTAAAGATAACAACAAAAACCTATGGTCATACATTAAGTCTAAGAAAATGAAAACAACAGGCATAGCACCATTAAAAGATGAACATAACTTAATACACAATGATAATGAAACTAAAGCAAACATCCTAAACAAATACTTTGCATCAGCATTCTCAGCCCCAGGAGACAAAGACATATTACTGAATTTGAACCAAGTAGACAACATAGAAGATATAGTAGTACAAGAAAATGGAATTCAAAAACTATTAGCCAACACCAAACCAAATAAAGCATCTGGACCTGATGGTATTCCAACTAGATTACTCAAAGAACTAAGCAATGTGCTAGCCCCAGTGTTCAAAATACTCTTTCAGGCTTCACTTAACCAGGGCAGAGTACCAAAGGACTGGAAAGAAGCTAATGTCAACCCACTATTTAAAAAAGGAGAAAAATCTGACCCAGGAAACTACAGACCAGTATCACTTACCAGCATCACATGTAAAATCCTTGAACACATAATATGTAGCAACATCATAAACCACTTAGACAAACATAATGTCCTCACACCATACCAACATGGCTTTAGGAAATATAGATCATGTGAAACACAACTAATAGGACTAATTGATGATTTTTCAAAAGGTTTAGATAATAGTGAACAAATAGATGCTATCTTACTAGATTTTCTAAGGCTTTTGACAAAGTTCACCACCATAGTTTGCTTAAAAAAATTAAAATATTTCGGCATTAATGGTCCACTGCATCAGTGGATTAAAGATTTTCTGATAGGGAGAGAACAAACTGTAATAATAAATGGCTCTAAATCAACACCGATAACAGTAAACTCAGGTGTACCTCAAGGAACAGTCTTGGGTCAACTACTATTTTTAATTTACATTTTTGATTTACCAAATTGCATTAGTTCAGGAACAAAAGTCAGATTATTTGCAGACGATTGCATAATATATAGAACAATAAAAACAACACAAGACACATATATTTTACAAAGAGAATTAGATCAATTACAGAAATGGGAATCAAATTGGAGCATGTCTTTCCACCCAGAAAAATGTCAGTTGTTAAGAGTAACAAAAAAACTAAAACAAATTAATTCCACTTATCTTATTCATGGCAAACCAGTAACACAGACTAAAAACGCAAAATACCTAGGTGTTATAATAAATGAAAAACTATCATGGAATCCACATATTGATGAAACTACAAAAAAATCAAACAAAGCATTAGGATTTATTAAAAGAAATTTCTATAAATCAAATAAGAACATAAAACTAAAATGTTATTTAACCTTGGTTAGACCAATAATAGAATATGCATCCTCCGTTTGGGACCCCTCAACTCAAGAAAACATTACGAAACTGGAACAGACACAAAATAGAGCAGAGAGATTCATAACAAACGAATATTCACATTTGACTAGAGTAACACCTTTAGTAAAATCACTAAATTTACAAAGCCTTCAGGACAGAAGGCTCAAAAGTAAAGTAGCAATCATACATAAAACACTGAACCATAATCTTCAAATACAAAAACAAAATTTAATAAAATACTCTGAAAGACTCAAAGATAAAGGCACATTCCTCGTCCCATATGCTAGGACAAATTTGTACAGATACTCCTTCTTCCCTAGTGCTATTAGAGCATGGAATGGGTTGCCTGAGCTAGCCAGGAAAACCAGTGACTTGGCAGAATTTAAGTCGTTGGTTAATATGCATGACTAAATGCATGACGCGTAGGACGTAATCATCTTTTTTGAAGTAACGTCTGTATTATATAAGATAAGAAGATAAGTAAAGTTAATAAGGATAAGCTATTGTTGTAATAAACTAGACTAGGCCAATCTGTACTTAATGTTCGACCATGTACGCTTGCAATTCAATATTCTTTAGCACGGTAGTCGTTAAAGATTTGGTTTTATTTGCATATAATTAATAGTTATCAATATATTTAGTAAAGACCTAGAATATGATAAAAAACAATTCTTGGAGTAAAAAAACAGCCAGCTGTCTTTCGATTTGATAAATGTGAAAGTTTCTTTGAACAAGATTGAAGAATGCAGTCATCTTGGTAAATGTATTTACGTCTTGCGGAGTTGCGATCAGTGTTAGCGCTCAATACAATAAAATAGCAGGTTAAACAGCCCACGAGTTTATGATGGAAGAAATTTAAAAAGTTCTTCCCATACCGCCTAAGTCAAAACGTTGGTTTGTATCAACCGAGCAGTGGCAGCAGCAAGAAACCAAACTATACCACCAGCAGCAGCAGCAGCACCAGCAGCAGCACGAATGAACTGCGTTTTGTTTGTATTTCGTGAATACACTTCCGATATCTCGGGCACGGAACAAATCTGTTGGAGCGTTGGATTGGTTAATGGCCAATGTACTGGAGAAGAATTCTTTGTCAGCGAATACAGTATGTTTTCACATGAAAAAACTACTCGGTTATGACTACGATGGCTGCCCGTGATGGGTAGCATTCAAAACTGTGTTCAGGCAAGGATTCGTGAAAAATATCCTAAAGCAGACATTGTCCGTTGGGAGTCCCACAGACTTAAATTTGTTATTATTGACCTGAATGCCATTTCAGATATACGTAATGCCGTTGGGGTCATCCAGAAGATTATCTATTTCTTCCTTAACAGTCCCAAGCGACAGCGTTGATGCTAAATTTACCTCTTTTGTGTGAGACACGATGGACTGAGAAATACGATTTCCTTTGAGCTTTAAGTCACAACTTTGAGAAGATCTTTGACTGTTTGGCGTATTTTAAAATAACGTCTGTAAGTGAAACTTGACAAACTGCATATTTGTAATCAGTGCCTGCTTCTCGTGTTTCTGATTTGTCTTTTAATTGTCAAGTATTCATCTTTTCACGAACCAGTTTCCGTGATGTTGCAGTCTGTCCATATTAGCATAAGTGGCCGCTTAAAAACACATCAGCAGCCACATTAATGACATAATCAAATACCAACTTGGCCATGTCGAGGAACACTTCAAGGTTGGCAGCTTGAGGAAGACAAACGGTGTATTGAGTTGGTGCTACCGAGAATTAGCAGTCAACAGACATACCGAGAAAAAAAAACATGTTTAGATTTCGGGAGTTATTACAGAACACGGCTTTACATTATATAACTTGTTCGTTAGTTTCCATATTAATGTTTCGCTTTTCAAGCAATAATAATGCTCAGTTCAACTTGTTTTGTCTACATCCCAAAACGATGCAAGCGCTGGAACAGTATGAAGACTATCAGCACTGCAGATAAGCATTCATCGCCGGCTTGTCCATCGCGACGATGTTTGACATGTTTCGGATGTTCCTTCAGAGTTGAAGATAGTTTACTTCCTAGTCCAAACCTCCCACAGGACGACGGGGGATGGGAGCGGGTTGAACCCGGGACCATCGATATATCCAAACGACAGTTCAGCGCGCAAACCAGGCAGCCATCCGACTAGAAGCAATATAGTAGTAAAGTTATTGACAGTTTTGGCAGTGGTCACATTTTTTGTTTGATCATCCGTTGGGATGCTCGAGCCGCAATAATAAACTTACCAACGTGTACTGTATACAGTAAATAGTTTGTTCACATGTTAATTATTGTTCTATATATTTCATGAAACAAGTATCTACTGATTACAGTGAACTTAATCTCGCAATAGGTACAGGTGGCGTGGTGCACCAGTTCTTTTCTTTAATATTCTTTGTGATAAAAAAGTTGAAGTTACGACTATGAGCCATGGGTGGCAACTTGCACCCCCCTGCAAAAAAATCCTGCGGGCGCTCATGGATCTACACCTATTTTTAGATCTAAATATAGATTCAAGATCTAAGTCTAGGTCTAGATCTAGAAATAGATCTAAGTCAAGATCTAGAATTAGATCTAAGTCTAGATCTGAAATAGATAAATAATCTTGATATCAAATCTACTAGTCTATATCTAGACTAGAACTCGTATGACTTTAATCTTATTTAGACTGTCTAGTATAGGCCCCTATAATGAGGATATGTTAGAACTGCGCGCTATAAAAGAAGTTCGTTATTTTTTTAAACTTATAACTAAAACGAAATTAGTTTAAAAATTCTTTTTTAAAACAACATTTTAATCAGTATTCTATTCAATGAGTTAGTTAATAAATGGAAAATATATTTTATAATGAACCATTGACACGTTTACCATTGTCACCTTAGATGGAAATTTTTTGTACCAATGCGCGAATCTATGAATGAAGCTTGAGTTATTAATGTTAATATGCTCATAGATACAAGTAGAAATAGATCAACAACAAGGCCGATATACAAAACACACACAGGCGTTAATCAACCATATTAGATAACGAACAGCAACACACACTTCCTAATCCGCTACGGGAACTAACTCTCACACAACATTACATCATATATCAACAACTTTCTTTCTCTACAAAATAACATAATACACCTGATCACATATTCTATAAATAATACAACATATCTTCCCCTTTTTCAAACAATAATATTACACATATAAGTCATCATTCAATGAAGAAAACAAAATATAGCCAGGAAAAAAACAAAATAAATGTCATAAAATGTCATAGTATCTGTGTTAATATCATCAGCCGAGCCATCCATCTGAATGGTTAGATTACAGTTCACAATGTTTCAGCAATTCTCCTTCATCATCAAAGCTTCCCTCAGACTCCTGGGTTTCTGTAATGTCTTCTTTCCATTCAGTGTCATGTTGAGGCGGTACCTTCCTGTGGTCTGTTTCTGAAACATCTTCATCTCTACCAGAGTTCTGACGGAATCTTTTCATATTCTTCACAGCAACATGTTCACTTTGTTTATGGTACGGTCTCCTACACTGGGACGAAAAATGATTCAGTCTATGGCACGTGTAGCATTCTTTACCCCGGGCTGGACAAACAGTGTTTCTATGGGCGTGATACTTGCCACAGCATCCACATTCTGGATGTTTACTGTCCTTAGATTGTTCTCTGAAACGTTGGAACGACGATTTACAACTACTTGTAATAGAGTTGATACAAGTGTCTTGATTAGACGTAGACGACATCTTCTTAGAGTTGATCTTCTGTGACTTGCATTTCACTGCAAAGTGGTTGATCATTTGACAGTTGAAACAAGTTTTGCCCCAAGCCGGGCACGACTGTCTGTTATATTTATGTCTGCCTCCACAAAATCTGCAGTCCTTGATAAATTGTGGAGCTTTCAGGCTATCTGCTTTCTCAAGCTTCAGAACATAGTCAGTTTGCTTAGACTCTTTATTCATTTCCTTGAGACTATTGGAAGTTTGTTCATAGACCTGGCATAGACTTGGCATATTTCTATAGCTTTTTCTAGTGTCAAATCTGAACACGTTAGTAGCTTCTGTTGTAGACTAGTTTATCTCTTATCATTCGGTCTTAGTCTTTAAAATTTTACTTCTCAGCCTGTGTTCTCAAACTAGTAATAAACAAGTCATATGAAGAGACACGAGTCATATTCCAGAACCTATAAGCTTCAAGTACTTCGTTCTTCCTTGGTTGACAGTATTCATGTAGCTTTTGTAACAATATATCTGGATCATTGCTATCTTCATGGTCTTCATAAATAAAATGTTCACATACTTCTTGAACCTGTGCTCCTGCAAAATGAAGGATTATGGCCTTTCTTTGACATTTCTGTTTCTTGTCGGCGCCTGACGCTAGGAGGTAAATCTCCATCTGTCTTCGCCATTGCCGAAAATTTTCACTAACATTTCCTTCTATTATGTTTAATTCTGTTGGTGGTTTAAGTTGAACTTCTGTCATTTTCAATGAAAACTTTACTATAGTCAGTATAGTATATCTACTATCTAGACTAGACTTAACAAGATCTAGAATACCGTAGCTCGGCGTAACTGAATAACCCCGAGCCTCTCTCTATATATTCTAGACTTCTAGACTGAGACTCTGGAATCTACTAGATTCTAGATCTACACTTTAGATCTATTTTTTTCTTATTTGACTAGATTTATATCCCTGATATAAATCTAAATATAATTCTTGTTACCGCTGCCACCATGTTAATAAGCTCATAGATACAAGTAGAAATAGATAAACAACATGCATATTAATATTGTCATAAAAATTCTTAGTACATATCATAATCCCACCGCTGCCACCATGTTAATATGCTCATAGATACAAGTAGAAATAGATAAACAACAAGGCCGATATACAAAACACACACACAGGCTTTATTCAACCATATTATATAACGAACAGCAACACACACTTCCTAATCCGCTACGGGAACTAACTCTCACACAACATTACATCAATTAATGGAAGAAGTCCATAAACTTTAAAAAAAAGTTACCTCCCCTGAAGTTGTTCATTGAAAAGTGGTGTAATTTTTTTGAAAAATCTGCTTGCATATATAATTTAAAAAATTAGATGGTTCACTTTCGGAAAAGAAAAAGTAGCCGTTGCATCATAACTTTGAATGATCTAAAATATCATCATGTCCGATTTTCATTTTCTCTTCTAGTTTCTGAGATCTAAACGGGACGGACGGACAGACGGGCCACACAAAACTAACAGTGTATTTTCCCCTTTCGGGGGCCGCTAATAAATTGGAACATATTATCTGACCATGATGTGCATTTAATTCCAGAGTGTGCAATGTCAAAAATAGATTAACGGTCCGGGAACGTCGAACTATAAAGCATAAAAATTTCCCTTTCAATTTTATTTATACATGCTCTACCTATGTTGTGTTTATACATGTTATACCTATGTTGTGTTTATACATGCTCTACCTATGTTGTGCTTATACATGCTTTACCTATATTGTGTGTATACATGTTATACCTATGTTGTGTTTATACATGTTATATCTATGTTGTGTTTATACATGTTATATCTATGTTGTGTTTATGCATGTTATATCTATGTTGTGTTTATAATTGTTATACCTATGTTGTGTTTATACTTACAATACCTTTGTAGTGTTTATACAAGTTATGTTGTAGTAATATCCATTTATCGGTATGCAAAATGTTTCATCTTACAGTCTGAATGTCACAAAGACATCAAGGGGATAGATCACACACATCTCTTGGGCTTCTCTTATATTCCCACACACACATCTCTCGGGCTTCTCTTATATTTCCACTCACACACACACACCTCTCGGGCTTCTCTTATATTCCCACTCACACACACACACACATCTCTCGGGCTTCTCTTATATTCCCACTCACACACACACACACCTCTCGGGCTTCTCTTATATTCCCACTCACACACACCTCTCGGGCTTCTCTTATATTCCCACTCACACACACCTCTCGGGCTTCTCTTATATTCCCACTCACACACACCTCTCGGGCTTCTCTTATATTCCCACTCACACACACACACATCTCTCGGGCTTCTCTTATATTCCCACTCACACACACACACACCTCTCGGGCTTCTCTTATATTCCCACTCACACACACCTCTCGGGCTTCTCTTATATTCCCACTCACACACACACCTCTCGGGCTTCTCTTATATTCTCACACACACATCTCTCGGACTTCTCTTATATTCACACACACACACACCTCTCGGGCTTCTCTTATATTCTCACACACACACACCTCTCGGGCTTCTCTAATATTCTCACACACACATCTCTCGGGCTTCTCTTATATTCCCACTCACACACACACACCTCTCGGGCTTCTCTTATATTCACACACACACACACCTCTCGGGCTTCTCTTATATTCCCACACACACATCTCTTGGGCTTCTCTTATATCCCCCCACACACACCTTTCGGGCTTCTCTTATATCCCCCACACACACACCTTTCGGGCTTCTCTTATATTCCCACTCACACACACACACACACACCTCTGGGGCTTCTCTTATATTCCCACTCACACACACACACACCTCTCGGGCTTCTCTTATATTCCCACTCACACACACACTCCTCTGGGGCTTCTCTTATATTTCCACTCACACACACACCTCTGGGACTTCTCTTATATTCCTACTCACACACACACACATCTCGGGCTTCTCTTATATCCCCCCACACACACACCTTTCGGGCTTCTCTTATATCCCCCCACACACACACCTTTAGGGCTTCTCTTATATTCCCACTCACACACACCTTTCGGGCTTCTCTTATATTCCCACTCACACACACACCTCTGGAATTTCTGTTATACTCTCACACACACATACACCTCGGGCTTCTCTTATATTCCCACTCACACACCTCTGGGGCTTCTCTTATATTCCCACTCACACACACACACCTCTGGGGCTTCTCTTATATTCCCACTAACACACCTCTGGGGCTTCTCTCATATTCCCACTCACACACACACACACCTCTCGGGCTTCTCTTATATTCCAACTCACACACGCACACAGGAGGCGCGGTGGCTGAGCGGTAAAGCGCTTGACTTCTGAACCGGGGACCGGGGTTCGAATCCTGGTGAAGACTGGGATTTTTAATTTCGGGATCTTCGGGCGCCTCTGAGTCCACCCAGCTCTAATGGGTACCTGACATTAGTTAGGGAAAAGTAAAGGCGGTTGGTCGTTGTGCAAGCCACATGACACCCTCGTTAACCGTAGGCCACAGAAACAGATGACCTTTACATCATCTGCCCTATAGACCACAAGGTCTGAAAGGGGAACTTTACTTTACACACACGCACACACCTCTGGGGCTTCTCTTATATTCCTACTCACACACACACACACACCTCTGGGGCTTCTCTTATATTCCCACTCACACACACACACACCTTTCGGGCTTCTCTTATATCCCCCCACACACACCTTTCGGGCTTCTCTTATATTCCCACTCACACACACACCTCTGGGGCTTCTCTTATATTCCCACTCACACACACACACACCTCTGGGGCTTCTCTTATATTCCCACTCACACACCTCTGGGGCTTCTCTTATATTCCCACTCACACACACACACCTCTGGGGCTTCTCTTATATTCCCACTCACACACACCTCTCGGGCTTCTCTTATATTCCCACTCACACACACACACCTCTCGGGCTTCTCTTATATTCCCACTCTCACACACACACACCTCTCGGGCTTCTCTTATATTTCTCACACACACACACACACACCTCGGGCTTCTGTTATATTCTCTCACACACACCTCTCGGGCTTCTGTTATATTCTCACACACACACACCTCGGGCTTCTGTTATATTCTCTCACACACACCTCTCGGGCTTCTGTTATACTCACACACACACACACACCTCGGGCTTCTGTTATATTCTCTCACACACACCTCTCGGGCTTCTGTTATATTCTCACAAACACATACATACTTTCTCTCAACTTTACACACACGCATTTTTCCTCTCATATTCTCTCTCTCTCACACACACACATACTTTCTCGCTCGATGTCTCTCCCCTATTTAAAGCATGTGGCTGTAAGCACAACTTGATTATCTTGACTTCATAACATCTGTTTGGTGTACAATAAGCTAGCTGGAGGATAATACTTAATCCCTAACTAGCTCCAGTCTTAGACTCTCTAGAGACATTTTGTTTATTCGGTCTAGAAGTGGGGAAAGAGTTCCAATTTTAGGTCAATTTACCAATACCGTTACAATGTGGTAGGCACATCATGGTACTATTTAGACCATCGGTTTGTTATAGCACAGTAAGACTCAAGTAAAAGTAACTTTTCACATTTCTATTAATGATATATTTTGTATTTTATTTCATTATTTGAAGTGAAATATCTTTAAGTGTCATTCTTTAATTAGGAATTCTATCACTGTACTTGTTCTATCACTGTACTTGTTCTATCACTGTACTTGTTCTATCATTGTACTTGTTCTATCACTGTACTTGTTCTATCACTGTACTTGTTCTATCACTGTACTTGTTCTATCACTGTACTTGTTCTATCATTGTACTTGTTCTATCACTGTACTTGTTCTATCATTGTACTTGTTCTACCATTGTACTTGTTCTATCACTGTACTTGTTCTATCACTGTACTTGTTCTATCACTGTACTTGTTCTATCATTGTACTTGTTCTATCACTGTACTTGTTCTATCATTGTACTTGTTCTATCACTGTACTTGTTCTATCATTGTACTTGTTCTATCACTGTACTTGTTCTATCATTGTACTTGTTCTATCACTGTACTTGTTCTATCACTGTACTTGTTCTATCATTGTACTTGTTCTATCATTGTACTTGTTCTATCACTGTACTTGTTCTATCATTGTACTTGTTCTAGAGTCAGCCTTGTGTATAAAAAAAATCTTTTTTTAATAGAATTATCTTGCGAATCTTGAATCTATCTGCTAAGTAGCAAACAAAAAGCTCTATATGGTCAAAACGAGGGTTAGAGATTTCAAAGTTAATTGCTTAAATAGCGCAGAATATTCACACGCAAAACCAACGTTGGATCTAGACCTAGATGTAGTCTCTAGCCAAAGTTACATTTTTTTTTACTTTGAAAAATTATAAAGTTCAAACTAGAGTTTTCCCCGTGTGGCCAACGAGCTAGTAATTCTTTTCTCAGAGATAAACATCAACTGTTAAACTTATACGAAAATATTTAGAGCAGTATTTGAGAATCGCGTCCACCCAGGTTTCTAGAAGGAGTGACTTAAATAGAGGTATTGCAAAAGTTGAAACCTTTTTTTTTTATATACTATTAGTTATGATTTCTTTCTTTTGTATTCAGTCTCTATTTCAATTGCAATGACACACAAGACAGTAAGAATGCATATTTTAATCGCGTAATTATACAGTTTTAAAACAACATTTAATATTTTTAAAGTAATTGTATGTTGCGCTATTGTCAATCAAAGTGAGAGACTCTAATTAAAGGAGCCCGGTAACCCCTGACTTACTCAGAAATTACCTTCATATTTTCACTGCAGACCTTCACCATCACTACATACCTTTATCACCACTACATACTTTCACCATCAATACATACCTTCACCATCACAACATACCTTCATCACCAATACATACTTCCACCATCCCTACAAACCTTCACCACCACTACATACCTTCACATTAATCTGCTGAATCTTGAATCTTGCTTAAATACACTACATACCTTCACAACACTTACATTCCTTCACCACCACTACATACCTTCACAACACTTACATTCCTTCACCACCACTACATAAATATATCACCACTACATAACTTCACAACACTTACATACCTTCACTACCACTACATACCGTCAGCACCACTACATACCGTCAGCACCACTACATACCGTCAGCACCACTACATACCTTCACCACCACTACATACCGTCAGCACCACTACACAAATTCACCACCACTACACACCTTCACCACCACTACATACTTTCACCATCAATTTATACTTTTACCATCACTACTCACCTTCACCACAACTACATTTTGAAACCTACTGGTTCTTTTTCTCTGTTTAAGACTTGATAAAAGATTGCAGACATTAGATGTTGCTATCAATTTGGACTTGGTGATAAATCTTACAATATTAATGCTGGCCGTATTTAGACAGAAGACAAACAGGACCTCATTCACCGGGTGTGACTGATCGCAGGCAAGCAGGACCTCATTCACCGGGTGTGACTGATCGCAGGCAAGCAGGACCTCATTCACCGGGTGTGACTGGCCGCATGCAAGTAGGACCTCATTCACCGGGTGTGACTGATCGCATGCAAGCAGGACCTCATTCACTGGGGGTGACTGGCCGCATGCAAGCAGGACCTCATTCACTGGGGGTGACTGGCCGCATGCAAGCAGGACCTCATTCACTGGGGGTGACTGGCAAAATGGAAATAAATATTTTGCAGGAAGAGATGTAGGATGCTGGCTGTTAACTTTGTGCTAAAATATAGAAACCTGCATTTGTAGCTTCCTGCATGAACTTCCTTAGAAATACTATAAACTCCAGAAATACTCGAGTCTGCCAATTAGAATCTATCTCCTGTACTGGGATAATACACATCTCGGTTTATAAATATAATAAAATGTAAAAAAATCTTTTTTTTTTAATGTTTATCTAAAGGGAAGAACTCCGCCCTTAAAACTATATCTATCAATAATGTACAAGTTATTTCCCTTACCAATAATTACTTGACTAATGGAGTATTTTTTGTTTATTTCAACTTGATTGTAGAATACGTGATGGAGAAATAGCGTTAAACAATTATTTAAGGGGACTAAACCCAACAAATTTAGACATATTTGTGAATGCTGAAGTATTAGTTTCCCTTGTTGGTAGTAAACAAAATGATTAATTACTAGTAATTAATTGTCTAATTGGTTACTATGTTTTAAAATTGATTCATGCCTTGTCTATGCTAATAGATAATTGTGCGAAGTTTAAACTGGACCCGAGACTGGGTGTGGGAGAAATAACGTGTACACACTTTTTACCAGACAAACAGACATACAGAGTGAGTTTATATAAGTTTTGTAATAACAATAAGGCTGAAAGGTGTTCGCTATAAATATGTAAAAATATATTATATATATATTATTTTAATGTCACCAAACATCGCATAATTTTGAGACTTTTTTGTATGACTTGTTGAACAAATGAAAAACTAAAAAAATATCTCCATTGAGTTTACGTTTAGCAGTAGTCACCCAACTCACCATATGGGAGACACACTTAGTTCTAAGTCTACTACAGAATGGTTAGCAAAAGAGACACACCTAGTTCTAAGTCTACTACAGAATGGTTAGCAAGAGAGACACACTTAGTTCTAAGTCTACTACAGAATGGTTAGCAAGTCACTCTGAAGTTAGATTTGTGTCTACTACAGAATGGTTAGCAAGTCACTCTGAAGGCTACAGATTTGTCAGTACGGTACAGAGTGAGTCGGGAAATGTCACACAAAACCATGTTTAATTAATTGCTCAATTATTGCAACTGACAACTTGCGGCGCTGTCTGTTCTAGTTCACATACTTGCAGCTTGATTCATTCCACGAACAACGTCATTATAGACATTCTAAATCGAGTATTTCTACTTTAGGTGTTTATACTTATGTAAAAAAAAAGGTTATGCCAGTTTAGTTTGCTGAGCTGGTTTGGTCATACTGTAAGACAAGATTGCCGGTCAAAAGTCATTGTTCAAGTTACAGTGGATGGAGGACGAAGAAAGGGTTGTCTAAAGAACGTAACAGACTGGACCGACGTTACAACCTGTGGGCAGTTTAAACCAATAGTTCATTATTACGCTACTAAATAGGCCCTATATGGAGCAGCCTATTTTTCGAATTATTTGTTGTGATCTTTTTAAGACTTGCTAAGTTTTCTGGCACCAAATTTAGATTAAAGAAAAGTTGTATTTATTGCTTAGAATATTCAACCTAATTATATGTTGAATTACTCTAAACACATCACGTATGGTCAAGGTAAGGTTCAGGCAAAAAGGTGGGGTCTATTTTTTTTTTGTTGGAAGGATCAGCTATAACAAGATCTATTCCTAGAATTCCTGTGAAATCTAAACCATGTAAGGATTGAGACTCAACATCTGCTAAACAGACAGCACGCGCCACTCACGAACTTGTTCCAGCAACTTGAAGCTACTCAATGGAGTCTCGTCACTTCTTACCAGCTGATTAATGAACAGGCGGCTGTGGACAGAACTGGAGAAAAAATCTTTTCGTCTCTCCAGACATTCGATGAATTTTTTTCTCCTTTTGTTTTCTTTCCTCTCACATTTTGTCTATTTTTTTTCAAATAAGAAGTAGATCTAGATGTGTTCATGATGTGATCTAGATGTGTTCATGAAGTAGATCTAGATGTGTTCATGAGGTGATCTAGATGTGTTCATGATGTGATCTAGATGTGTTCATGAAGTAGATCTAGATGTGTTCATGATGTGATCTAGATGTGTTCATGATATGATCTAGATGTGTTCATGATGTGATCTAGATGCGTTCATGATGTGATCTAGATGTGTTCATGAAGTAGATCTAGATGTGTTTATGATGTGATCTAGATGTGTTCATGAAGTAGATCTAGATGTGTTCATAATGTGATCTAGATGTGTTCATGATGTGATCTAGATGTGTTCATGAAGTAGATCTAGATGTGTTCATGATGTGATCTAGATGTGTTCATGATGTGATCTAGATGTGTTCATGAAGTAGATCTAGATGTGATCTAGATGTGTTCATGAAGTAGATCTAGATGTGTTCATGATGTGATCTAGATGTGTTCATGAAGTAGATCTAGATGTGTTCATGATGTGATCTAGATGTGTTCATGATATGATCTAGATGTGTTCATGATGTGATCTAGATGTGTTCATGAAGTAGATCTAGATGTGTTCATGATGTGATCTAGATGTGTTCATGAAGTAGATCTAGATGTGTTCATGATGTGATCTAGATGTGTTCATGATGTGATCTAGATGTGTTCATGATATGATCTAGATGTGTTCATGATGTGATCTAGATGTGTTCATGATGTGATCTAGATGTGTTCATGAAGTAGATCTAGATGTGTTCATGATGTGATCTAGATGTGTTCATGAAGTAGATCTAGATGTGTTCATGATGTGATCTAGATGTGTTCATGATGTGATCTAGATGTGTTCATGATGTGATCTAGATGTGTTCATGATGTGATCTAGATGTGTTCATGAAGTAGATCTAGATGTGTTCATGAAGTAGATCTAGATGTGTTCATGAGTGCAATGTCAATAGTTTCTAGTGTTCCCGAAAAAAAAATGTCTAGGACAGTGATACCCAAACTACGACCAGTGTGCTACATCAGCTCTCAGGCCGAAATGTTGACACGTAGTGTAGAAAATTAACATTTTAAAAAACAAAGATGGGGGGAGGAAAATAGTTCTCTTTCTCTACGTTGTGACGTCACTTTATTTTGAATGAATTTTATTCTGTCGTATTCAAATGAGCAAAAGTTAAAATCATTGTAGGAAACACAACATTTATATTTACAGTGAAATAAATTGACAACCGGTACCTGCACGTCCAAACCCTTGCTCCGCCTTCAACTGGCCGCGTTATTTGGTATCAAATCACATAGTCGCCTCTTTTCAACTAGTGAGTGGATGAAATGGTCAGCCTAGGAAACAGACAGTTGAATAGAGGCGGCCAAGAAAAGAAGATTAATCTTTACTTTTATTTTAAGCCAATTGACAGCAAGACAATCTTAGAGAGACCTTTGTGGAATCTCATGATTTTAAAAAGGAAATATAAACACGAATGGACTTCCTGAAATTCCTGCTTGGAAAAAAAAATTGGAAAGATGCCGATGATGTGAGCGCTGGGTTGCCAGTACCTTCAAACAAGCCATTCAACAATGTCAGGACTGTACCTTCAAACAAGCCATTCAACAATGTCAGGACTGTACCTTCAAACAAGCCATTCAACAATGTCAGGACTGTACCTTCAAACAAGCCATTCAAAAATGTTAGGACTGTACCTTCAAACAAGCCATTCAACAATGTCAGGACTGTACCTTCAAACAAGCCATTCAACAATGTCAGGACTGTACCTTCAAACAAGCCATTCAAAAATGTTAGGACTGTACCTTCAAACAAGCCATTCAACAATGTCAGGACTGTACCTTCAAACAAGCCATTCAAAAATGTTAGGACTGTACCTTCAAACAAGCCATTCAACAATGTCAGGACTGTACCTTCAAACAAGCCATTCAAAAATGTTAGGACTGTACCTTCAAACAAGCCATTCAACAATGTCAGGACTGTACCTTCAAACAAGCCATTCAACAATGTCAGGACTGTACCTTCAAACAAGCCATTCAACAATGTCAGGACTGTACCTTCAAACAAGCCATTCAACAATGTCAGGACTGTACCTTCAAACAAGCCATTCAACAATGTCAGGACTGTACCTTCAAACAAGCCATTCAAAAATGTTAGGACTGTACCTTCAAACAAGCCATTCAACAATGTCAGGACTAAAACTTTCCAATACAAAATGTGTTTCCGATCTTTAAGTGGTGTCGGAAATGTAAATTGCCGCTGTCCACTGGCCAACTTTGGTTGGGCGTCACTGGGAGGCAGGCCTGCACAATGTAGTACACCCCTTAAGTACGTCACTGGGAGGCAGGCCTGCACAATGTAGTACACCCCTTAAGTACGTCACTGGGAGGCAGGCCTGCACAATGTAGTACACCCCTTAAGTACGTCACTGGGAGGCAGGCCTGCACAATGTAGTACACCCCTTAAGTACGTCACTGGGAGGCAGGCCTGCACAATGTAGTACACCCCTTAAGTACGTCACTGGGAGGCAGGCCTGCACAATGTAGTACACCCCTTAAGTATGTCACTGGGAGGCAGGTCTGCCCAATGTAGTACACCCCTTAAGTACGTCACTTGGTCCTACAAAGATAAACAAGTAGTGCTAGAAATGAGATTAAAAACACGAGAATCTAGAGGAAAAAAAACCTGGACATCTTTAAACAAATAAATAAAAGATCTCACTCAAGATCGGCAAGTGAGTCAGTGTCAATGTATACTTGATAGTGTCTTAAAATAAAAAAAATGGCTTAAGTTCAGGGCCGGATTTAAGGGAGGGAATGCGGGGCTACTTCCCCGGGGACTCCACAAGAAAGGGGCGTCCAAAAATATATCTACAAAATTCGACTGGTCAGAAACTTTCATGTTGTTGTTTTTTTTTTAATCATTTTGTTTTTCGTATTTTGACCAACTTTCAATCTGACTTCGGCTGGCAAAACTGTCGAGATGAAGAAGTGTCCTCTCGCAATATGGAAATGCAGCTCCGAATTTTCGGCAGCGCATCTACTAAGGGTCTGCCCGGGGCCTCCACTAACTTAAATCCGGCCCTGGATATGTGCTACGTGTTTAATTGATACATTCGAAGTTTATTGAAACTTTCACAATGTCAGTAGCATGCTACATACTAAAACTAATGCGATTAAACATGATTATAAAGAGAGTTTGTATAAGCACAAACTCAGAAGCACCCGAAGAGTCCACCCATGGGTCGTCTGTATGGTGAGTAATGTAGGTAAAAAGGCAAGTCTCCACATCCACATCACGTAGGTCAGAGCTAATGAACTCCTACCTCACTACAAACAAAACGTGTTGCCGATGTGATTGTAGCATGCATGGGATACCTGCGCTATTGATATTTATAAATATCCATTGAACTGATTGTTATGAAGATATGGTTCAGTGTGCATACAAAATGAATTCTTTCGTTTTTAAACATGCATGACCATACACTATCAATGACCAAAAGGTCGTGTAATAGAAAACATCATTTAATGTAATAACTTTTTAACGTTTTTAGGAAATAAAACCATTTGCTTAAATGTTTTACAAAATTAGAGAGCATAATTACTTACCTCCTGTAGCGTAGCCCTATAGGTCTGTAAGAGGAGCCTGTTTATTACTATTAATAATAGTTTTTAAAATGGTTTATTTTTAAGAAATAAAAACAACACAGACGTACCACAAATATATATATATATATATATATATATATATATATATATATATATATATATATATATATATATATATATATATATATATATATACCATTTTTCCCCCTTTCGATGGCGGCTAATAACTCGTATACAAACTTCTCGGCTTTGTAACTCCAAGTCTAGTATAAATAGCAACTAACTGATTTCTGACCGGTCTCTCTGTATCTTCCAACCAGGTTACCACGTGACTTTTAGACAATCAAATGATTGCGCGAACTTCCTTCCTGAACTGTCATAGATTAGAAACCTTTCAAACTACACAATTTTGGATCATTTCCGTACGATGTGTTGGTCCTGGATCTCATCAGCTCTAATATCTCATTGTGTCTTGCCTACAGAGTAATAAAGGGGAAGTAATTTGTTTATAACAATCAATTTTTCTATTTTATGTCTTGAGTTGTATGATTTTCTTCCCATTTCAACATGACCTTTTTTTTTCCTGATACAATTTCATTCTGTAAGTAAGTGTCTACATTAAAGGAATATTGTGTATATGCTGTAATCAAAAGTAAAAAAATAAATATTGATGATATTCAAGACTTGAAATATTCATGAAACCTTTTTGGGCTCCAAGAGATTGGAACGATAGCTTGTGTTGCCAGCGGATAGATCCGACACAGGGATGCCACCTCAGCCTACCTTTCAAAGCAAAAGTAAACATTACTAGTAGAAATGTAGCAAAGTAAACATTACTAGTAGAAATGTAGCAAAGTAAACAATACTTGTAGAGATGTAGCAAAGTAAACAATACTTGTAGAAATGTAGCAAAGTGAATAATACTTGTAGAAATGTAGCAAAGTGAACAATACTTGTAGAAATGTAGCAAAGTGAACAATACTTGTAGACATATAGCAAAGTGAACAATACTTGTAGACATATAGCAAAGTGAACAATATTTGTAGAAATGTAGCAAAGTAAACAATACTTGTAGAAATGTAGCAAAGTAAACATTACTAGTAGAAATGTAGCAAAGTAAACATTACTAGTAGAAATGTAGCAAAGTAAACAATACTTGTAGAAATGTAGCAAAGTAAACAATACTTGTAGAAATGTAGCAAAGTGAACAATACATGTAGAAATGTAGCAAAGTGAACAATACTTGTAGAAATGTAGCAAAGTAAACAATACTTGTAGACATATAGCAAAGTGAACAATACTTGTAGACATATAGCAAAGTGAACAATATTTGTAGAAATGTAGCAAAGTGAACAATATTTGTAGAAATGTAGCAAAGTAAATAATATTTGTAGAAATGTAGCAAAGTAAATAATACTTGTAGAAATGTAGCAAAGTAAACAACCCTAACCCTAAACGTAAGTCAGTTTTGTGTTTTTCTTCACATTTTATAACAATTATTTTGTTTCCCATGTAACTATTTCCCTTCTCCCTACACTCCATGAGAGTAAAATGTAAGAGGCGAAGATTTGACAACTTTATTTTTGGAACGACCATAACTCTATCTTGTAGTCTGTGGAAATGATATTCAACAGCGTTGAGGTCACACACTACAGTTGTTGGCTCATCTCAAGAAACGAAAAAACTCTACATCTAGCCGTATCAATATTTCTGGCAGGTGAAAGGTTTAGTTTTCTAATGTAAAAATCAGCTTTATGGATGTTCGCATAGATTCAATGTTTCATGAAAAACAACATTATCTCGATGTTGTTGTCAAGTTGTATGTAGACATAACTAAGAATAAGGATTATTTTGTTCAAAAGATGAAATAAGATTGAATCATGACACATTTGGTCCAGGTGGGACCGGTGGGACTTTGTCGTCCGGTTGAAGTCTCTTCAGATTATTCCTGCGCTTTTCTTCAACGATAGCTTGGAATGGGTTGCCTGAATCAGACAGGAAAACCAATGAAACATGGATACAGGCAGGACTTCTGATAAGAAGATTAATACTTGAAAATAACTTTAAAAATAAAAATAAAATATACAGAAATAAAGCATAGCATATAGACTGCACCAAGCATTGTGTGTATTGATAAGTTGATAGGAGTACAGACAGACTAACGGACTTACGGTTGTAATGTTGATAGGAGTACAGACAGACTAAAGGACTTACGGTTGTAATGTTGATAGGAGTACAGACAGACTAACGGACTTACGGTTGTAATGTTGATAGGAGTACAGACAGACTAACGGACTTACGGGTGATGTTGTAATGTTGATAGGAGTACAGACAGACTAACGGACTTACGGGTGATGTTGTAATGTTGATAGGAGTACAGACAGACTAACGGACTTACGGGTGATGTTGTAATGTTGATAGGAGTACAGACAGACTAACGGACTTACGGGTGATGTTGTAATGTTGATAGGAGTACAGACAGACTAACGGACTTACGGGTGATGTTGTAATGTTGATAGGAGTACAGACAGACTAACGGACTTACGGGTGATGTTGTAATGTTGATAGGAGTACAGACAGACTAACGGACTTACGGGTGATGTTGTAATGTTGATAGGAGTACAGACAGACTAACGGACTTACGGGTGATGTTGTAATGTTGATAGGAGTACAGACAGACTAACGGACTTACGGGTGATGTTGTAATGTTGATAGGAGTACAGACAGACTAACGGACTTACGGGTGATGTTGTAATGTTGATAGGAGTACAGACAGACTAACGGACTTACGGGTGATGTTGTAATGTTGATAGGAGTACAGACAGACTAACGGACTTACGGGTGATGTTGTAATGTTGATAGGAGTACAGACAGACTAACGGACTTACGGGTGATGTTGTAATGTTGATAGGAGTACAGACAGACTAACGGACTTACGGGTGATGTTGTAATGTTGATAGGAGTACAGACAGACTAACAGATTGATGGAGATATGAGACACAGAAGAGGAATAACTCTGTATATTTTCAACCAATATGTCTACACGTAAGTTTTTGTTTCAACCTGTGGATGTGTAGCCCTATGATCCAATGACCTAGTGTATGTATCCACATATGCTTCATTGACTTCTCTCAGGTCATCTTTTAGACATTGGAATGGTTCTACTGCCTGGTAAAGATATACCAAGACTTCTTTCACGATATATGTTAGACAAACATTCTGCTAGACACATTGGTAATCTCCCCTTCTAGTTCTAAACATCTCATCAACCATCTTCTCTAGCATTAGAAGATGAGAGAGACAGAGAGGCGGGTAGGGAGAGACTGGGAATAGAAGTGACTAAGAGAGAGAGAGACAGAGACAGAGTTCTGAAGCATAAAATATTATCTACTATCTAGGCTACTATAATCCCATGGTAGAGCTAATGCTAAGCCATATCGAAACTAAATACATGAAAGGGAAAAAAAAAAGCCCACGTGATATAATCAATGAGACTAGATATATATATATTAAGGAGATAACTTCTCTGAATAAATACTTCAGTGTCTGATGCATGAGTTTTTTTATGAAATGGCTACAAAATCCATTTTATATTTCAAAATAATCGCTCCAAGAACAAAAAAAGGTTTCCTACGCGATTTACGAGTTTCACTATTTGACTTTTATTAGAATTACTAGTAGTACACACCGGTTACGCCCGTTGATTTGTTCCCTGGTTTTATATAGTTTATTATGACCATAAAAGTTAACCCCCCCCCCCTTTTTTTATTGTAATAGACATAATATATTTCAATGACCAGCCTAACGTACTTTTGAGCCCGTGAATTAGTGTGTGTCTGGTACACGGCCAGCTTTCTCTTTCCTTCTCTCTCTCTCTCTCTCACTCTCTGGGACCCACATTTTTTTTTAACCTGCGCATCGTAATTTCTCCGATATAGACTATTGACTTGATTTGGAAAGACCTGTTTCAAAATGCGCCCGCCGCCCGGACACATACGCGCACTCATATTTTGGGCCTGTGAATTCTAGAAGCACTTTTAATTATCCGCTTCTCCTCCCCCCACCCTTCCGGCATAAAACAAAAAGTCCTTCGTACACTCCATGACTCTCTGAGGCTTCTCAATTCAATTTATATTTCGAGCGTGACCCCCCCCCTCCCCATTTTTTTTGTTACTTTTATTGAACCTTTAATCTTTATGTCAGCAATGTACAGTATAAGACACCGAATATATTTCTTCTTACCATCAGTTTCAGGCCTAGAGTAACAGAAACAAAAATGTATTTCCCGAAGGTCTCGAGTATCACATTCCCGTTTCCCATCCAACAATCAAAAGTTTCAATAATTTCTATAGATATTTACCATTATTTATTTTTTATATACTTGCATTTTTATATTTGTGTATTTTGTGGGCACATGATTTCTTCAGGTGTGTGCGAGCCTCATAAAACACTTCGGCGGGCCGCATGTGGTCCGCGTGTCGTAATTTGCCCACCCCTGATGTAGGCCTACATTTCAAATGTAAGTTATTGTAAGTGTCGATATTGTTGAAACCCGGGTGGAGTTCTTATCGGGTCAACTATAGTGTGACGTACATTGCAATAACTAAAAACAAAAATACCCGCCTCTTGGAACAAGTCCTAAGTTACTGTAAATAAATAAATAAATGTCAAGAAATGTGCCTGTTAGGAATGTTTGATGCAGTCCAATGTAGGCTTTCCAATTGTCCACGTACTTTGTGTGTGTGTGTGTGTGTGTGTGTGTTTCAAAAGCTTTCTTTGAAACTATTTTTTTCTAAAAGACTACAACATAGGCCTATAAGTAGAAGAGGTAGCCTACAAATGTAAACCAGACCTCAGATAGAAACATGCCGTTGAAGTCTTTAAATCAATTCTCACAGCATACTTCTCCCCTACCCCAGGGTCAAGGTTGGTAATATGGATCACTGTTTTGGTTTAATGTTGGAAAGTAGCTGGCAGCAGATGACATCCGAAAGAGACAGTTGGACAGTTCTCACATAGGCTGCGGGACACACATTTGAGACCCAAAGGAAAGCCTTTACCTCAGACAGGTGCAGAAGAAGAAAAAAATAACTTAAATAGACCACAGGCGGAGTACGGCTTTTTATGCATGAGATGCGGAAAAATATGCAGGTCGCAAATGAGTTTGCGTAGTCCTGTGAAACACTGCACTTATCTTTAATCTTCCGAATCGAAGACATTGTCGTTATTCTTGGATCAAGATGAAACTTTGCACAACTAGGCTATTCATTGGCGAAGATAATACATGAATCAATTGTTTAAATTAACCAATTAGTCAATTATTTACTGGTAATTATTTTTTATACCAACAAGGGCAATTAATCCTTCAGTATTCACAGATATGGCAGAAAGAGTTTACAAAAAGTATATAAAAATTAAACACTTAACCCAAAAAGTAAGCAGACAACTGCAGAGTGAATACATAAACAATGTAATATCTAAAGATAACAACAAAAACCTATGGTCATACATTAAGTCTAAGAAAATGGAAACAACAGGCGTAGCGCCATTAAAAGATGAACATAACATAATACATAATGATAATGAAACTAAAGCAAACACTTTGTACAAACACTTTGCTCCAGCATTCTCAGCCCCAGGAGACAAAGACATATTACTGAATTTGAACCAAGTAGACAACATAGAAGATATAGTAGTACAAGAAAATGGAATTCAAAAACTATTAGCCAACACCAAACCAAATAAAGCTTCTGGATCTGATGGTATTCCAGCTAGATTACTCAAAGAACTAAGTAATGAGCTAGCCCCAGTGTTCAAAATACTCACTTAACCAGGGCAGAGTACCAAAGGACTGGAAAGAAGCTAATGTCACCCCCCTATTTAAAAAAGGAGAAAAATCTGACCCAGGAAACTACAGACCAGTATCACTTACCAGCATCACATGTAAAATCCTTGAACACATAATATGTAGCAACATCATAAACCACTTAGACAAACATAATGTCCTCACACCATACCAACATGGCTTTAGGAAATATAGATCATGTGAAACACAACTAATAGGACTAATTGATGATTTTTCAAAAGGTTTAGATAATAGTGAACAAATAGATGCTATCTTACTAGATTTTTCTAAGGCTTTTGACAAAGTTCACCACCATAGTTTGCTTAAAAAATTAAAATATTTCGGCATTAATGGTCCACTGCATCAGTGGATTAAGACTTTCTGATAGGGAGAGAACAAACTGTAATAATAAATGGTTCTAAATCAACACCGATAACAGTAAACTCAGGTGTACCTCAAGGAACAGTCTTGGGTCCACTACTATTTTTAATTTACATAAATGATTTACCAAATTGCATTACTTCAGGAACAAAAGTCAGATTATTTGCAGACGATTGCATAATATATAGAACAATAAAAACAACACAAGACACAGATATTTTACAAAGAGAATTAGATGAATTACAGACATTGGAATCAAATTGGAGCATGTCTTTCCACCCAGAAAAATGTCAGTTGTTAAGAGTAACAAAAAAAACTAAAACAAATTAATTCCACTTATCTTATTCATGGCAAACCAGTAACACAGACTAAAAACGCTAAATACCTAGGTGTTATAATAAATGAAAAACTGTCATGGAATCCACATATTGATGAAACTACAAAAAAATTAAACAAAGCATTAGGATTTATTAAAAGAAATTTCTATAAATCAAATAATAACATAAAACTAAAATGTTATTTAACCTTGGTTAGGCCAATAATAGAATATGCATCCTCTGTTTGGGACCCCTCAACTCAAGAAAACATTAAGAAACTAGAACAGACACAAATTAGAGCAGTGCGATTCATAACAAACGAATATTCACATTTGACTAGAGTAACACCTTTAGTAAAATCACTAAATTTAGAAAGCCTTCAGGACAGAAGGCTCAAAAGTAAAGTAGCAATCATACATAAAACACTGAACCATAATCTTCAAATACAAAAACAAAATTTAATAAAATACTCTGAAAGACTCAAAGATAAAGGCACATTCCTCGTCCCATATGCTAGGACAAATTTGTACAAATACTCCTTCTTCCCTAGTGCTATTAGAGCATGGAATGGGTTGCCTGAGCTAGCCAGGAAAACCAGTGACTTGGCAGAATTTAAGTCATTGGTTAATATGCATGACTAAATGCATGACGCGTAGGACGTAATCATCTTCTTTTTTGAAGTAACGTCTGTATTATATAAGATAAGATAAGATATGGCTAAATATGTTGTGATTAGGTCAGATAAATGTGCACATTGATTCTCCCACACACATTTCGGATCAAGTTGAAACTTTAAACAACTATTTATGTATAGCCTACTCAATTATAGATAGTTATTGGTAATTAACTATTTTGTTTGATATCGGAAAAGGGAAATAACTTCGACATTATGTAGCTGTTCTTTCCCTTAGATAAGCTTTGTTTATATTATGCTTGTTTTCACATGCCTTAAATTGAATTTCAATATCACGAACATTGAGATATACCTTACTCATTGAGCAATATCTGATATTTTCAGAATCAAGCAACAACTTATTCCTATAGCTAACCAGGCTATAATACCTACTAGTTCAAATACATTATAATTTGTTACACTTACCCAAGCATGCATGCTTAGACCGACAGTTTTCAATAGTCCATCATCTGTCCTACAATTTGTGGGCCGGATTGTATAGATTTTGAAATGCTCGGGACGATTTTAATTTAATACCCATCATGCAGTCCGCCCCTGAAATTCCCCTAAATTATGGTTCAGCACATGAAGCTAGAGGGTCTGAGAGGGCGGTGTGATCAGGGCCGGCCTTACGAAATGCGAGGCCAAATTTGATAGATGTTTGCTAGGCCTTTCTTCTCATTTTGTTTTCAACACTAATATTATAATTAATTAGATCATTACATTTATATTTATTATAGCCTACAATATGTGCAAAGGAAGCAACTCAAATCAAGAGGCTCAAAATGACTATTTACGTCGCTCGTACGATATAGGCCTCTACTAAGTAATGTATTACCCTTTCATTTGAATGATTGGTTTCATTAAATCCTGTATCTTTAAAAGCCTGCGACAAAAGTCATGACTGGTTAGAGTGGTAGTGATATGCTTACTATTGTATATTTACCTGTATAGATCTTTATTTACATAGCTCTTATCTAGATTTAAGATCTATTAATCTACAATACATCTAGCGATCTATCTTGATTGGAGATAAAAGAGCAAGAGTAGGTTCTCTATAGGTAATAGTAATAGGTCTATTAGATCTACATTGATCTATACATTTAATACATAGATCTAGATCTATTTTTTATATTTTGAGGATAAAATATGAATCTGTGAATCTAAATGAATTATGAAACGTGATATATGGCTCCTTTTGTCTCGAAAGGCAATGGATGCGCCCAAATGAGTCACTGGTTTTGGCTTAATCTTGAGACGGGCAGAATCTGGTGTGGCTAATCAAGCCAATTCTAGAACGGCAGACTTTGCCACAATTCGTATATGTGTATGCCTCTGATTTAGGGCTAGCGGACAGGGCAGCTTTCTTTTTTTTCCCTCTTGATTAAGGCCGCTTCAATTCTTTTGTTCTCAGCAAGGGTTGTCCCAGCACGCACAGTCTGTCTCCATGCACTCCGGTCTTTGGCTATGTTTTCCCACATACTTTCACTGATGCCTGTGGCTCTCATGTCTCGCTTGCAGACATCTCTATATATTAGTCTTGGGCGGCCCTTGGGTCTGACTCCTTCCACAAGCTCAGCACACAAGATATCTTTCGGGATTCTGCCATCTGGCATGCGGGTGACATGTCCGAGCCAGCGTAATCTTCTTTGTGTCAGGAGAGCATACATGCTGTTCATATTGGCCAATCTCAAAACTTCCTGATTGGAGACATGGTCCCTCCAAGAGATGCCCATTATGCGTCTCAGCGCAAGTGGAAACTATTCAATCTGTGCTCTTGGTACATGTATGTACATACATACATACATACATACATAATGAAACGTAACCAAACACTTAGCCCTAGATTCTTTTTTTTTTTCACCCCAGAATACCCAAAGTGGTAGCCTGACAAAAGAATCATAATGTCTATCGGTGGTGAAAGTGAAAGAGCTTATCATAATAATATTTTATGAAGTTAATTTATAACCTTACGATCTAAATATTAAAATAGTCATGCATGGTAAATCTAGATTAATATATTCATAATTTATTAGATCGATCTAGATCTAAATTTAATCCAGATCTAGTTGATAGATCTAGATTTTTTATAATTTTATAACTAAATCTAGAATAGTATAATACTAAAAGCGGCAGTATAGGCTATATAGTATATATACTATAGCCTATATAGTTAATATAGCTAGACATAATAGTATAGTACTAATAGTAGTATTACTATATAGACAGTATAGACTATAGTATAGTCATAGATCTAGTTGTACTAGAATTTAGATCTAGATCTATCTAGTAGTATTGATGGCATTGAGATTGATTAAAGATTTTCTGATAAGGAGAGAACAAACTGTAATAATAAATGGCTCTAAACTCTAAATCAACACCAATAAAAAAAATAACACCCAGTAAACTCAGGTGTACCTCAACGAACAGTCTTAGGCTTAGGAAGTTAGGTCCACTACTAATTTTAATTTACATAAATGATTTACCAAATTGCATTAGTTCAGGAACAAAAGTCAGATTATTTGCAGATGATTGCATAATATATAGAACAATAAAAACAACACAAGATACAGACATTTTACAAAGAGAATTAGATGAATTACAGAAATGGGAATCAAATTGGAGCATGTCTTTCCACCCAGAAAAATGTCAGTTGTTAAGAGTAACAAAAAAACTAAAACAAATTAATTCCACTTATCTTATTAATGGTAAACCAGTAACACAGACTAAAAATGTAAAATACCTCCTAGGTGTTATAATAAATGAAAAACTGTCATGGAATCTCCATATTGATGATTAAATTAAGCTATCAAAAAATCAAACAAAGCATTAGGATTTATTAAAAGAAATTTCTATAAATCAAATAAGAACATAAAACTAAAATGTTATTTAACCTTGGTTAGGCCAAAAAAGAATATACATGCATCCTCTGTTTGGGACCCCTCAACTCAAGAAAACATTAAGAAACGGACACAAAATATAGCAGTGAGATTCATAACAAACGAATATTCACATTTGACTAAAGTAACACTTTTAATAAAATCACTAAATTTAGACTGCCTTCAGGATAGAAGACTTAAAAGTAAAGTAGCAATTATACATAAAACACTGAACCAAAATCTTCAAATACAAAAACAGAAACTAATAAAATACTTAGAAAGACACAAAGATAAAGGCACATTCCTCATTCCATATGCTGGGACAAATTTGTACAAATGCTCCTTCTTCCCTAGTGCTATTAGAGCATGGAATGGGTTGCCTGGGCTAGCCAGGAAAACCAGTAACTTTGCAGAATTTACTTCATTGTTAATATACATGACTAAATGCATGACGCGTATGATGTAATCATCTTCTTTTTTGAAGTAATGTCTGTATTATATAAGATAAGAAGTATAATAATAAAGTATAGACTAAAGTATACAACAGTATAGACTGCAGTAGAGCATAGGGAAGATGATGTTAAGGTATCTTTGGCCAATGGAATGGCAATGGTTAACAAGCAGGGTGTCATCTGGCCAGCACAAGTGTTTTTACTTTCTCCAACTAAAAGTATAATAATAGAAACTAGAGCTAGAGGCTTTCTTTTAAGCTCTCCATCATCTCTTTTATACATTTAAAATGTAATTTAATTGTATTCCCAGGTAATGCTAGAATATATGATGAATAGATCATCCTCACAATCCAGGTCCTTCAGTTGGTTTGGTTTATGCCATGGGATACAGACTAATGAGAATTAAGCCTGATTAATTTTTTTTTTTCGTAACATTAACATAGACTCTAGTTGAGGGCTAGCAGAAAGAGAAATAAGGATAGGCCTTCACTTGATAAAACCAAAGTTATATATGCATATTGGCTATAGCTCAACAAGTACCCTTTTCCTTTTGCTGGTAGATTCTACATTCAGTCATAAACACACATATGTTAAAGGTCATGGTTCCAATCATGTTTGAGAAAAGCGAGTGCCCTAATGTAGGTAAAGATACATTTTTCAACCTTTTTTTTTTTTTTTTGATAAAGGGGATTGATTTTCAACACCTTGTGCTGGCGTATTGGGACATACTTTGGGGATTACTAATGTAGAGAATCTAGATAAGCATTTTTGTTTTTTAGCTCTCTAGATTTACTTCTTGTGTTTGTTTTCCTTGCAGACAGAATTGTTTATTTTTCTTTTTTTTTCTATGTTTAAGGAAATGACAGTTTATATACACGGATGTCAGCACAGCCCTTTTACAAGGAGAATCAAACAGATCCAGAGCTAGAACATAAAGTCAAAAAATGTAGGTTTAGTTGGTGTTGTTTCAATAAAATTTAACTGAATACATACAATACATTACTTATCATCCACAAATTAAATTATCATCAGAATGATGTTGACATTCTAAACTTAGCTTGATTGATCTTAGTTTAAATTTCATGTAAAATAAGCACTGTCAATAGTATCTAATTCAAAAAGCTAAATGCCAGCTCCAATATGCATATGAAAAATATTGTTGGTTAAAATACTTTTTCAATATTACATTTTAAAGGCAAAAAATCCTAAGAAATGTTTAAAATATATAATTGTTTCTGTCTCAGGGAGATATTTGTATGTAGAAATGGTTGACCTTCCTTTTGTCAGTTAATTTTTATTTTTTCTTATGTCCCCAGTTGCTGATAAACTTTCAGAAACTGTGAACATCATTGCTAATGAGCCATCTTTAGCATTTTTTCGTATCCAAGAACATGTTAGAAAAACTTTACCCCAACTTGTTGATCAAAAGGTTTGAAGAATTCAGTGACAATTAGCTTCCTGTTCACTTTTTGGTTTAGGAATGTACATTTGTTGTTTAGCATCAATACTTAAATATTCACTTGTACACTCTGGTAGTTAGTATTCTGAAGGAGATATTTACACATACATTTTTTTTTAGAGATTTGAAAGAATGTTGCGAGTATAAAACGTTTCTAGTTTATTGAAAAATACTTTGATGCCATTGAAAGTATGCTAGAAAACAGATTTACAAATGTACGCACAACATATTCATTTTTCATTTGCAAAACATTAGACATGTAAAAGACTTGAAATAGCTTTTTGGCAAAAAAAAATATATATTTTATGTGGCTAAGAGAATCTAAGACTTTTGAAAAATTCACTGGGTGTAAAAAAAAACATATTGTTTAAATACTCTACTACCCATCTTTATACATGCAAGTTTCCTAAGATAAGGTTTGCTTCTAATCTGTGGGTTGGATGATTATTATTTTATTGTACAGATATTTAAAAAATGTTTCCGATTGATATTAGTGAGGAGATTAATGATGAGCCGCCATTTTGTTTTGTTTATTAGCATGAAGTTGAAGACATTCAAGCCAAAGTTCAAGGCTCATGTTTTGATGCAGAGTATGCCACAAAGTTAGTAGCAATAGATATTTCTCCAGTTTGTGCTTTCCTTTTAAAACTTATGTAATGATTTTTTCACCCACTGCTTCTATATCTATTATTTGAATAATTTGTTTTTATTTACATTGGCTTTTTATTTTACTTATAAACTCTACTAAGGGTGTTATTAACTGATGTGTGGAAACTTAGCTAAATATTATTGAAACATACTTTACAAATAGAAAATATAAGCTAAGAAATACAATGCTGATATGTAATACTTTAGAGCTAGGTACAAACCTCTGGGCGTTGGAAGAGTTTGAATAGCTATAATCCTAAACAGAAGCACTTGCTTCATAAATATAACTTTTAAAGATTTGATTTATGGTTATTGTCAAGGTTGTATTGGGGTTAATACCTCAAAAGAATGTGTCATTTTAATTTGATATTAATGTTTCTGCGAATAGACATGCACTCTAATGCAACTACTGTGCAATAATTCACTATGAGGTTTTGACCTCACCATTCAAGCCATATGCATGCACATAATTATTCTGAACTATTTTCTAACAGTGCAGTCAAGGGCATGCTATCCAGTGCAATACATTTTCAAAATATTCAAGATTTATTAAAAAATGCAATGTTCATGAAACAGCAAATTTCCTACGCAGACAAAAGGTCAAGTATTTATGTGTGATATCATTTAGAAACATTTTCAGCAGTACTAGCTAAATTATGCAAACCTTTCTTTACTATCATAATATATGATCTAAAACTCTTGGTCTTATACACTCACTGATTCATAATTACTAATTCTCCCATTTGCAGTGGATGATTCTATTTTTAAAAATTATTTTGTTCTTATTTAACTTAAGTGTATGATAACAGCCATCTTCAAGGTTGAAACCGCAGTGGATAAATTTATCAAAAAGGATTTTTTATTCACAATTTCTACCAAGTCTTGGAAAGTTTACATTTGAATGTCTAAACTATAAAACTATAATTCTTTCAGCTTTAAAAAACACTTGTTAATACTTTCTTGGTGCGTAAATTTCTTTTCTTCCATTTTTTTAAAATTTATGTTTATTTCTTCACAGATCTAGGTGTAGATAGGTGTCAGAGTAAATGTGAGGGATTATCCTTAGATCATTGTGACTATCAAATAGGGGTGCACCGGATAGTCCCTCCGGCTCCGGCTTCTGCCGAATATTCTGCACTTTTTCATTATCCGGCTCTGGTCGGATATCACTACCGGATAGTAAACCGGACAGTAAAAGCTACACTTGTATTTCTATTAATATTGTTATGCGCCTCCGCACTAAGTCTTTTCCAGATACGCCAAACGGAGGTAACACTTAAATATCGAAACAAAACAGGCAAAAGGCAAACAATATAAAGGTAATCGATGCTGATAAATGTCCAACAAGAAGTTTAAACTAAATCTCCATGTTAATAAAAATAAACCAATACTCATAAAGTGGACATGAATCAATAATGTCAGTTCTGAAATACATTAACGTTTTTGTTTCAAATAAAAGAATTTGTTTTTAAAACTATAAACTATGACTATGCACCAAATATTTTTTAGTACAAAGACAAGGCGTGTTAATCTAAATAGAAATAAGTCTTTACATTATAAATTTGCATTAAATACGTAGCAGCGATGTCTGGCACATTTTAAAAGCTTGTCTTGACCTTTGAGTGGTCTAGTAAACATGTAATATTCCTTAACTACGTCACCCTGATAATCTGTCTAGATGTGCGGGTATATCTTCAGAGGTAGAGAGGAGCAACCCCCACCTCCTTTTGTTTGGTTAGTCCATAACATTGAGTTCACAGATAGGCAGCTGACCACATTAAGCCAGATGTCAACGTGTTGACACTTTCTAGAGGTCACATCTTATGAGGGAACTGAGTTTGTTTACTTGAAGAAGAATTTTTATTAGGGCGGGACTACAAGCCAAATCTCTATAAGGTTACTGTGGTATGAGTTTGTTTATTATGAGATAGGTTGTCAATCAAGGGTCTGGAAACAAGCCACACCTTTTATACTATTGGCCGGATCAATAAGTTTGTTTACTTTAAGTCTCAATTAGGAGGCTGGACTACAAGCCAAACAGACACTGACCAGGGGTATCTTTAAAGGGAGGGCTCAACACCCCCAACTTCTTATTTGTTTAATCCATGACAATGTATTGATAGACATTGACCATTCTTAAGCCAGAATGGATTAACGCAGATTGTTGAGAAATATTGACACTGTCTAGAGGTGACTAGATGATGAGACTAAGTTTGTTTACTTGTAGAGAAATGTCATTTAGGGCGCTGAACACACGTTTGTTGCACAATAAAATAAAACAAATATGTGCATGTATTTTTCCCCTTGTATTAAAACTTTTAGAAAGAAAACTAATTTCATTGTTTAATTCTATTGACTTAATATATAAAGGAAAACCTTACAGTTAAATTTAACATCGCAGAAAATAAATTGATCTAAAGCACCACAATTAGATCTAGCAAACAAAGAAAAATATGCTGGAATGTTAAGAAACACTTGACCTTTGTAACTAAGGTACAGAGATAATTTATCTACATGCTTGACTGATCATGCCAATGTGTTATCTTTTTTCGCCTGCACACTAAACACTATTGCGTATGCCCAAGGAAAAAAAAGGCGTGAAGGTCAACACCATCAACTATACACACTACACTAGGACTACATGTGTAGGCTCACTACGTCTATCTGACCAGGTTGTTACAATCCGTCAAACACAAAGTCTATTTATGTTGTTTTTTTTTTTTGGTAGGGAGGGTGTGGGTGATTTTGTTTCTTCTATAGTTGGTTTTCCTAATTCTCTTAGATCTATATAACAGTAGATCTAAACACTGATATCAATAATAGGCCTACAGACTACAATTAAATCTATGCTTCGCAACAATTAAAGCTCAGGCCATGAGTAGGTATAATAGATGTTCCTGCTGTTAATAAAATATTGTTTGCCACAATTGGATTAATAAATATATGACCTACTACGCTTCAGATTCCAACGATTAACTAACAGCTATCAGTATTAAGCCCTTGAAGCCAGAAGCAGTCTTTGGACTTAAAATTACAAGTCTGATGACCAGTTGTTGGGCAGAAATTATTGAACACATACATCCAACCAACATACAAGCCAGATGAGAGATTTACATTAGTAACTAGTTAAATATATACTAACATATTTTACATTGACCCTCCAACACACAGCCTTTATAGTTGGTGGCCTCGTACATACACACAGACACGCTCATGCTACACTCATTAATTTATGTTTATAAATACTGTTAATCTTGAATAAATCAATCAGTAAAAGAGTTAAAAACAATAAGGTATATAAAAGGAAAAAAAATTAATACCAACCAATATAGGTATGTTATTTAACAGTTTCGTAAAATGCTCAGCAATACAAGCTATTTACAAGACACTTAGGTATTCGGCTCCGGCCGAATATCAAATTTTACTATCTGATCATATCCGGCTCCGGCCGGATATCAAAAAGTACTATCCGGTGCACCCCTACTATCAAATGTGTTTTTAGAAAAAACATGAAACATCTGTATGAAAGCGTGTGTGTGTGTGTGGAGAAAACTACTAAAATTTGAAATGTAAAAGACTGTAGTTAATGATAATGTGAAGCACAATTTTAACTCTATTCTAAATTAAAAGTCCCAAAAAATTGTTTCAATGAATATAAGAGCGTATTAAAAGTGTTTGTGAAGAAGGTTTATTCTAAATAAGGCATCTCTCTAAATCTAGATCTATGACTGACAAAATAAAAATAAATATGTAAAGAGTGGAGTAACTTTTAAACTGTTCCATGGGTAGAACAAAGCTTCAATTAATTATTTATCATTACTTCTTTTATTTATGGGTACAAATGTGTGTAGTGAGGGTGCATTATTATTTGCTAGGAATGCATGCTTTGTTTAAAACTGTGCTTTACTGACCATTCATTTGAAAGATGAAAAAACATTGGGGCAGAATTAAAAGTTCGAGGTTGGTAATGAGGGCTCTCTATTGAAAGATGAAAAAAAAAATTATGGGATATTATTGTATCTGAAAAAAGTGAAATTATTGGGGGAGAGATGTTTCATTAAAATTAGGGGGGGGGGCATTGTAATACAGGCAGATAAGAAGGCTACAACTGATGTGTTGGGGGGTGTGGAAGTGTTGTAATACGGGCTGTTTTATTAAGAGTTTAAGGGTGTTCCATGCAAAATAAGCATACATACCAAGTATTTCAACCCTAGCATAGCACGGGTATCAGCTAGTATGGTATAAAATTATAATTCAAGCTCTTAGTCCTATTAAGTTTATGAATCTAGTTTTTATAAATTTTCAGAAAGATTGTGAAACATAGTCCCAATGGGGCTTCAACTCAACAGTTAGAGAAGTCAGGGGATAGACATCTACAAGCTGACCATCAATTATTACCAGAGTAAGTTTTTTGTTTTTAGTCAGATAATATTCTTACAACTTTTCAATGTTTATCCTTAGTTTGAACAGAAGAATGTCTGTAAAGATAATATAAATAAATGGAATTCTAAATACACAAAAAATATAAAACTTAAAAACTGGTGAGTTATGGAATGAATCAAAATCTCCATTTTGTTCTCACTGTTTTTCAGAAACATTCCTAAACAACTAGTTGAAGATTCACAAGAAAATGAAGAAGTTGAACAGTACATGTCATTAGGAGTTAACAAACTCTAGATTTGTGGATCAGTTCTAGCATTGGCTGTAGTTTAGAAATAGGATAGTAATTTAAGTTATAATATTTCTATTTTTCTTAAAGAATGACCCGCGGGTCTGAATTAAATTATAGCTAAAATAGAATTTTACAGAAAAATTAGTTCCAATTAATTTTCATGTAATATTGAAATTATTTGTAAAACATTTTTCTATATATGATGCAGGAATGTTTATTTTTTTGAGTTTTCTCATGTATAGAAAATATTTTTCAGCATTCTCCAGGATGCAGTCTAGGTTGGCCTGAGTAATTTGACTATAGTAAACAAAACACTCTTCTGTTACTGTTTTTCCGTTACCATTACTACAGACTTAAGTCTTTTTGTTTGAAAAGACAGCTTTGAAATGCAGAATATAAAATGTGTTATTGAACTCTGTGGATTGTACATTTTGAACACTACTCTTCCTTTGAAGCTTATGGTGCTTTGCTCAGGAATAAATAGTTCCTGGCAGTTTTTCTTTATATAGCTGAACATGATGAACTGAATGTATTTGTTTCCTTTTACTTCCTCCAGTCAACATGTGTACCAAGTGGGTTTACTTTCAAAGAATTTATTAAAAAAAACAATCCCAACTGAAAATGTTATAGAAAGTTATGTAGTCTGTCAAATCCTGACAAAAATATTTTCTTAATTCCATGGTTTGTATTGCCATTCTTAGATGACACATATTTTTTTGTTTGTTTGTTTGTTTGGTATCAGGACCCTAATTATGTATCATTATATATTTAAAAGCCTAGGTAATTAAGTATAATTTTAATTACAGCATGTGTGTGTATTAAAGAAAAATTATGTTTTCTTTTTACTTGATAATTATACTAGTCCTGAAGTTCAGCCTAACAGACACACCATACACACTCAGTTGTACATACACTGTGTATGATGATTTAAAATAAAATATGAATTTAATACAATGATATTTATACAATGATATTAAAATGAATAATGTGAATGATAATCAGAAATAAATATGAAGATAATAAGTCATAGGTTGCTTGGCAACATTGACAAATCATTCATAATGACTTCAACCTCTCAGTTTCATAATTTATGCCAAAGGTTCGTCTCTGTAACAGGTACACTGTAGAAACTGTCACTGGAAGTCAATCTTGGTAGTAGCTTACAAGAAAGTTCATTAACTTCTGACCACCAAGACTGACCAAGATTAACAACTATGTCTAGGGTAATACCAAAACCCACTGTATCAACTCAATGGTGAAATAAATATTGCCAACCCTGAAACCCTATAGAAATAAATAACTAAGACTCACCCTAAACAGGGGTTAAATAGTCCTACCCATAATAGATCAAAGGCAATATGACTAAGGTTGTCCAATGCCAAAAGACTATACATGACCACAAAAGTACAGCTTGTCTATCAATTTAAAGATAGTGAAAAAATGCACCCCAAAGTAAGTGCTAATAAATGACGTCACAGCAAATAATGAAAATGTGGCGAAAAAAATATACTACACAAAATATAATTGCTATGAATGACTTCATAGCCTATAAAAGAAAGTGGCGCTATTTGATTGTTTACATATTTACAAATATACTCAACAAAACTGTGACATTCGGTAATTGTAACTTCTTTCGACTTGAATCATATGGATGTTTTTGACAGGTCCTTGTGGTTTGAATTCTTGATTTATTTATTTGAGCTAGCCTTTTTTTGCAATACAAAAAGAACATTCCACTAAGTATCATGAATGTTATAGCAAGTTCTTTGCATTCCAGTATTTGTTGAAGTAAAAGCTAGCTTATTTAGCGTAGAACTATTGGTATCAGCACGCTTCTCTTGCTCATCATTGTTGCACTTCCAGTGGGTGTTTTCAATACAAACATTATTACTAGAATCATTAGATTCAATAATATATCATTATTTTTTGGCAAATAATGATAGCTAAGTTATGAACCCAAACATGGCACATTAAGTTGGCCATTCACCTTAAAGTCATCTCCAAAGTATGGTTCTTGGACTAGTTGGGCAGACGACCTGAATGGGTTAATTATGTTTTAACGATAATTAAAATTATGTCATTATCATTTTTTTTTGTTTTGTTTTTAGATAGTTTAGTTAATAAAATGTCTGAAAATAATGTAAAAATGTTTACTGGCTTATATCTATTTATTTCAATCTGTCATGTAAAGTTGAGTTGAAACAGTTCAAAAGTTCTTAAATTGTACTTGAAATTGTCATCTCAAAGACATATCACATCTAAAAAGAATCAATTAGACCTTTTTTCTGTGTCCTAATCTGCATCTCGCAACTGGTTTCAGGTTATATAATGGGCAAAGAATATTTTTAATTTTTTTTTTTTAGTTTTAATAAATCAGTACATTTTAAGAACTATTATATAAATTTGGGGTTAAATAGTAAGAATACATGTTAAGAACAATTAAACAAACTTTTCTGTTTATTTTTGTATGATGTTATTTGTACTTGCAATTCTTAAAAATGAATTCAAATCAAATATTTGTTTTGTGCTATTGCAGTATTTGAGTTCATTTAATTAAAGTTATTATTCATTGCAATCTATGTCTTCTGACATTTTTAAAAAGATTTATGATGATTAGAAATATGAATTAGCTCCACATTAAAAGACACACAAAATACAATGATATATCACTCAGACTCAAGAAATATTTCATCTTGATCTTTAGTGAGATGTTCGGTAGCTTTCCACTGGCCAAGAATGAGGAGTATGTGAAAGCTAAATCTGTTGATAAAAGACTGGTAAAGTCAACAAATACAAGTTGTTTGGTCTTCATATGTGTTATTAATTCTAAAATACCTAAAAATATGTTATGGCACACTAATTACCCAGTTAAACTGACTAAATTTAAAACAGCATTTCAAAAGAAACACCTCCACTTGCAATGATTAAATTCTAAACTTTATTGAACTGTTGCACTGCTGGGGTCTGGGATGATGATTAAACCAGCAAGTGGAATACCTGGCTAAAGTAGTACAAATATTTTACTGGCATTAACACAAGTTTAGGATCAATTGAAAAAAATGTAATTTTAGCTAGTGGTTTTAGTGGAGAAAGATAAAACCAATAAATAAAACACCTTCTATAGTTTCTGAATACAATTTTATTTTCTACAGAACAAGTGAAAAAGTCAAAGAAAAAAATAGAAAGGAAAAAACAATGCATGAATAAAAGAGAAACTGAAGCACAAGTCAAACAAGAGTGTCATAGTTAACCCTTAAAGTGCTGAACTGTTTTACAATGAGTGCGACCACAAGTCTGATGCTTGGAGGATAGACTACCACACGCGTTTTAAGGGTTAAGAGAAACTGAAGCACAAGTCAAACAAGAGTGTCATAGTTAAGAGAAACCGAAGCACAAGTCAAACAAGAGTGTCATAGTTAAGAGAAACTGAAGCACAAGTCAAACAAGAGTGTCATAGTTAAGAGAAACTGAAGCACAAGTCAAACAAGAGTGTCATAGTTGAAAAACCTTTTCTGAAAGACGACAAAGTGTATGTGTCTATACATTTATTTATTGAAATCTTTAATAATAGTTAAATAAAAAAATTAACTTGGTAAGTTTAACAAAAGAAAGAAATATTTAGAGAGTGTTTCTTAAAGTATTAATTGATCTGAATATACCAATATGTATGTGCTGCTGTGGCTTATATAATTGTTTGGCTTTAATGTTTTATGCAATTCAAAAAAAGGTTTATACTTGATATTTAAAACAACTAAACATAAATATATGCAGATCTGACATACATTTTAGAAAAAAGTGCATTGTTATCTTTCATTATTAGCTAACAGTCACACACTTGAATGGATTTACAGCAAAGGATAAATAGACAGGTGAAAAGTTACAATCAAGTTCAGGACAAACTTCAATGGAAGTGCAAAACAGAGTCACCTTGAAAACAAACAGTTTAATTCAATGTAGAAATAATTTGGAGTATTGATGGTTCACCAGCCAACACACTAATCATACATGGAAAAACAAGTCAATCTGTGAAATCAAAATAATCAATGGGAGCAGCTGCTTTCTGATCTGATGATGTAGATGCTGTTCCACTCCAGGCTTCTTTAGGGGAACCATCAGCTTTTTTCTTTTCTAATACTGTGTAGCTGAGAAGAGTAAAGATAGGCTTCAATGTCTTTATAACGTAGGTACAGTTATAGTAAGTCATTCTAGTCTAGTCATCTAATTCATTGCACAAGTAGAGGTCAACTTACTTAGCACCTTGAGACACTGTAGAGCTCAAGGGTGGAGGGGCCTTCACAGTCTGACCTTTACTGACCAACTGAGTCAATGTCACATTAGGTAGCCAACATTTTTCCCTGTGGACAAAACAGTCACTTTCACTAATTGAGTTGACAGTCCACTAAAACAAAACTGACAAAGAATTATGAAGCAAAGTTATAGCCTAGAGTCCATTGAGTTGTGCTGCAGACATTCACAAGTCTTCTTTTAACCAGCCTTTTGTTATGTGCAGTACTTTGTTAGTTCCCCTGCATTTACTGCCACAGTTGAACTTGCATCAGGATCTCAGCTCATTTGTGTTGTTTATGCTCTATGTACCAGCTTAAGGTAGAGAAGTGAGCTATCAATGGGCACAAAGACATGCTTGCTGAATTGGACCAAGCCCCTGCACTATTTCCAAAAGCCCTTAAGCCAGGGGTTCTCAACCTGTGGGTCGCGACCCCTTTGGGGTCAAATGACCATTTGCCAGGGGTCGCCTAAGACCATTGGAAAATTTGGAGGGGGTAGCAATTTTTTTATCGGAGTTTTTTTTTTGGTTGTTGTTTCTAATGTGTTCTAACAAGTGTATTTATGGTTGAATGGGACATTTCTCAAATTACATTATTACCAAACAAATCATGAAACGATCGTCAAGCTTCAATTTAAAAAAAAAAAGTGGGGGTGACAAATATAAACAAGGATATACTGCCAGAGGATACAGAGGGCACTTTTAGTGCATGTAACATCTTTGTTTGAAAGTATACATGTTTTTTTTATTTGGTTCTTCTTTGTTTTTTTTTATAATTGTCATTCAAAAATAGATGCTGCAGACTACATATCCATCAAAGCGTCGAAACACCATTGTGGGATCAAACATTTCTTTGGTGAAGATCTAATCACGAAATAATTCGCCGTCGCATTATAGTCAATGAAAATAAATTCATTATGGACCAACTCATGAACACGGACTTCAAACAAAAGAAAGTTAAGAAAAGAAAAGAGAATGACGATTATTTTGCGGTATACTTTTGTTTCAATAGTTCAAGCAGGAATTCAGAGATCCCGATGCAGCATTTATAATGAAGTTCTCTCTGTCATATGTATTAACGTCCGTGCTTTGTCGATAATGACATCCAGTAGTTTAGTTTTCAATCCTGATGAAATTCAGATGACTCAGATGGAGAGTACCATAATTAAAGCATATCAGCCTATGAAGCTTCTTATTTTGGTGGCTCCCAGAGTCTAGAAACCTCACACCATTACCAAGAAGTTATTGTCAGCGGCCAAAGACATTGCTTGTTATGTTTGGAGCCAAATTTATTAATAAATTTAGTGCAATTTGCATACCTAATGACACTATACACAGGAGATTAGTTGACATGTCTTCTGATATTAAGGAAACGGTGTCTGCTTCTTTTACTATATTTAGCATTCAGCTTGATGAATCCACAGGTGTTGTGGATTGTTCACAATTACTAGTTCCGGTATACTTAAGATGTATACATAATAGCGATTTTCAAGATAAGTTTCTATGCAAACCTCTATAAACGACCATTACAGCGAGTGATGTAACTGACAAAGTTGGTTAAATTTGACAAAGTAAAAGTTCTTGGAAAAATATTTATGTTGCCTGTACTCATGGTGCTGTAAGTATGCTTGGATGTCTGTATTTCAATGTTTGGTACAGAATGAGTCACCATAAGAATCCATTGTAACTCATTGTATGATTCATCCACATATATTAGCAACGTCAATTGCAATGCATCTAAATATTTCTCTTCAATGTCAGTTACACTATTTTGGATCAATTGTTTGCTGTCATTCTGTTCTATATGAGAATTTTTCTAGACTTCCTTTTCCATTTCCAACACTGTAACATTATGAAACATGTTTTTTTCTGCCTGTCAGTTATCAAGTCATAATACAGAAACAAACTTGATGTGTATTCCTAATCTAGTGAATTAAAAACAAGCTCAAATACTGTCCCAAAGTTTTCCATGATTAGTAATACTTTTTAAATTATAAAATATGTATGTAATGTGAATATTATTAACACGCAATGAAAAGTAAATAAATAAAAATCATAAAATCTGCTTTTTAAAAAAAATTAAATCACAAATTTATTTTACACTAAATAAATGGGTTAAGTTTCTAACAATTAAATTAACACTATGGATATTTGTTATATACATTTTGATATCCATTTAATATCATTAGCTAAATCAGATTTAGGCCTACCAAGACCTATGACCAAAAAAATTACGGTTGGGGGTCGCCACCGAGTGGAAAATTGTATTAGGGGGTCGCAGAGCTAAAAAGGTTGAGAACCGCTGCCTTAAGCTTTAAATTCTATTCCGATTTTTACAATCCAGATGAAGGTAAGATGCCAACAATTAGAGTGAAATATTTTAGTCTCAAATGTGGTGGAAGAAAAGAAATTATTCTTAGAACTCATTACTACAAAAACATGTCAGAATCTACAGGGATAGAACAAAATGTAAAATCTGGACTAACTTTGTGAATTGCCACTATGTAGCTTAATTGCAACATTCAATTATGAAGCTATTCTTCAGATATAGATGTGAGTGGACTTCAAAACAGATCATTACAATAATAAAAAAAATATCACTTGAAATCAAGAGTTCAATTATCCAAATGTTTTACTAAACAAACAATTAAAACTGTACGTTACATGACGTTATATAAAGTATGGTTATATTTTATTATATAACTTATGTTTTATCACGCAGCTTATATTTTATTATATAACTTATGTTTTATCACACAGCTTATATTTTATTATATAAAAAAAAAGTAAAGTTTCCATTTGAGATCTTATGGTCTATAGGGCAGATGATGTAAAGGTCATCTATTTCTGTGTGGCCTACAGTTAATGAGCGTGTCATGTGACCAGCACAACAACCAACCGCCTTTACTTTTCCCTAACTAATGTCAGATACCCATTTAGAGCTGGGTGGACTCAGAGGCGCCCAAAGATCCCGAAATTAAAAATCGCAGTCTTCACCAGGATTTGAACCCCAATATAACTTATGTTTTAAGACGCAGCTTATATTTTATTATATAACTTATGTTTTGTCAAGTAGCTTATATTTTATTATATAGCTTATTTTTTTATCACGCAGCTTATATTTTATTTTATAACATATGTTTATCAAGTAGCTTATATTTTATTATATAACTTATGTTTTATCATGGAGCTTATATTTCATTATATAACATGTTTTATCAAGTAGCTTATATTTTATTTTTTAGCTTATGTTTCTATTATTATTTTCTCCCAGATGCCTCCCCCTCTCCCCTCCCAAAAGAGATTGGACCAAAACAGAATAAGCATACTACAGTAGCATAAAAGATATGCTATACAAAAGCAACAATAGTTATCACCATGCAATATAACAACCCTAATAATGATAACATTAATCTCTCATTACTGTATTAAAAGATTTAATTTCTATCTACTGAGAGACTAGAATGTTGTAACTAGTAAAACCAATTTTGATACAAACTATGCAGGACTAAAATATCTATATTGAATTTTCCTAAAGAATTTAATTGTTTAGAAACTTCTAACTCTCACTACAATATTAAAAGTAATCATAACTTACTTCTGAGCAGTTGCCACAACATTTTTATTGGGTTCAGAATCATAACTTTGTGTCTGACAGCCATAGAACTCGGCCAACTCATGAACAAATCTTCTTTGATCTCTGTTCATTGATTGGAAGGCAAAACTCCTGGACGACTGCAATGACTGAAGTACAAGACAAAAATATCAACTACTTTAAACTTAGCTTATTAAATGTAAGTTCAGTAAACAACTAGTTCAATTCCAACACAATAATAATGACCACACACACTTACCTGTTTAGCCGATTGAACTAAAGTGTTTAAATTTTTCTCAACATTGGAAGCAAACTTAAGATTTTTTCTGAAACAAAAAACAAATAACATTCAATTATTCTATTTACAATGTCTTATTTATCCCCTTATTTATCCCCTCTAATAGCCTTTGCACAACTAAAATATCAGTAGTACATACTTGGCATAATCTTTTAAAAACTCAGTGAATGCTGGATTTCCTAATTTAGCTTGTAAGTCTGGGTTTTTAATTTCTAATGCCAATGCAAGGCGTCGATTGCGTTCCAACATAGCACAATTAGAGTCACATTCTAGCCTGAAAAGAAAAAAAAAGGAACTGAAAAAACAAAACAAAATTCAAATGCTAAAATAAAAGTTTATTATTTTTTTATGAATCTATTTATTTCCATTATCAACTTAAGGACTTGAAACCTTTTATTGGATTTTTTGGCTTGAAGAAATTGAGAAAGTTCTAATCCTTGATCTCCTAATTCTGAATAGCTCTGAACACTCAACCGTTGAAACTGGGCAAGGTTAGCCAGTGGATCACCTCCAGACAAACACTGAGATGTGGCGGTTCTACTGCCACATGGACATGTTATGGTCACCTAGATGGAAACAGACAACATTTTTTTTGTCAACATTACTTGCACTCTTCAAGTTCATCAAGACAATTGTATTGGCACCTAAACCTAGTCCACTCACCTCTGCTTTACAAGGTTCATCAAGACAATTGTATTGGCACCTAAACCTAGTCCACTCACCTCTGCTTTACAAGGTTCATCAGGACAACCATTGGTGTGACAAGGAGCATCACAGGGGTGACCACAAGATGGTCTAGCTTTTTGACATGGTTGACTGCACTTAACACCATCTTTAAGACAACTATCCTGCAAGTAAAAAACAATAGCTTCTAATTTGAACATTGGAAGTAATATCTAATCTGTATCCTAGCTATAATATTAATATAACATTCTTATACTTTTATGACAAAGGCTCCTGAAAAAACAAATTTCATTGTAGTTTTACCTCAGGAAAAAAAAATATTTTGGACAATTTTAATGAAATTTGAAAAATAATCAATTTACTTTGTGACATGGTTTTTGACATTTATGCTGTCCACAAGGTAACAATTTTTGACAAGGATAGCCACAACTTATACTGGTCAAATGACATGGTACATTTTTACGCATCTGAAAAAAAAAAAATTTTTAATTAAACTTCTGTTTTTTTTTTAAATAATTTCTAATCAGAATTCAGTGTTCTGTGTATATAATGTAACATATAATATAATGTAACATAGTAGCAAATTAAATGATGCTTGTACAATGATTTGTGAAGTAATCTGTTAGCACTAAAACATGTTTGAGAAAAGTGAGAGAATGAAATCCAACTTATCGATTGCACATTGTACCTGAACTAGAATTGTAACAACCAAGTATGCTAGTGTGGTAACAGAGTCATGGTCTGCAGCAGTAATGCTCACAAAATGGCAACAAGAATCTTCTGAGTTAATTTCAGTATTCTAAAGATGTCAGTGACATCTGTCATCATTTGTTTATATATATATATATAGCAATCAGTCTCTATATCCATGATGCTGGTACATAGCTAAAAGTATTCTTTTATGTTTTCCTGGTGTCAATGCAAGGTATAAGACATTTTGTTTAAATTTCAACCAGATTTACCTAAAAAGTACATTTTTTTTCCATTTGTGTCATTCTTTATATATAAATATATTCATTGATTGGCTAAAATGGTTCATTTAAAAAAGAAATAAACATTTCTATTGACACACCAGCAAGTTACTTGAAGTAAAGAAACATAAACAATGTTACGTTTGTGCTTCAGCATGTCAAAAAGTAGCTCTAGATATGTGCCGCCCCTTGGACTAGTAGATAGAGGCAGTAAAGTAAACGTGTTTTAGGTCAAAACCTACATTCCCTTATTTTGTTTTAACTGAGTCAGTTTATACTACTCTATAGCAAGCAACTCATGCAAAGGGAGGTAAGAGATGATGAGGAAGAAAACACAAAATATAACCAATCTGCCTTTGATGCACAGCTCTCAGCTACCAGACTTGGGCAGAACTCCCTTTACACTCAAATCATTCTGCACAAGTCCAGTCTTGTATAGTGCACAAGACGGTGTGCATCTTCTCCACAGGGTGGATGGCAGTGTGTCAGTGTGAAGGGCAAAGAAAAATGAAAACTGAGTTGACAAAGGTAAAACTATTTTGTGCTAATTGCAGATTGTAAGGCTATGGATATGTGGTAAAAGAGAGGGAAGACGACATGTACGCACACAAAATGAGGAAAAACCTGAGTTGCTAACATGATGAACTGAACATAAAATTTCATTACTGACATATTTGTGTAGATCATTTGAATGAATGAATCAACAGAGCACTCCAGGAATTTATTCAAAGATACTTGTATGAATGTTCAAATGAAATAAGGAGCACAATATCATCCAAAATAGTAAACAGCTTGACCCAAGCTTTTCTTTAGGGTCTTCATAACTTGAATTCAAATAGTGGCCAGTACTCCAAAGATGCAAATAGATGTACACCCCCACACCTTTTCACCCACATAAATGACATGAGGACAAGCTTCTGTCATGGACTTACCATATGACTTCCTGCACACATTTTGTCTGTCAATTCTGTACATGGAGGACACACCTCTTCACTGTGGCAGTTATGTCGAACTGAAAGATAGAAATATATCAATAAGCTCAACAAAGTTCACTAAAAAAAAAAAAAAGAAACAATAATATCTGTCATTGTTTACTTTCATCTAACTCAGGAATAATTGTTGGAAATCTTTATGGGTTTTATCAAACAATTGACTGGTCTACAATTTTTGTCTAGAGTAAAAGTGATAAAGCATGTTTATAAATTGGCAGAAATTGAAGTGATAAAACTTGTTTATAAATTGGCTGAAGGTAAAGTGATAAAGCATGTTTATAAATTGGCTAGAATAAAAGTAATAATTGCATTAGATATTATTCTCACCTGGATGCTGACAATTATGTTGTCTAGAACATAACTTGCGACATTCTGGTGGTTTTGTTCCACAAGCAACAGGTGGCTCTAGCACTTCAGCTCCACAATGACAAGTCAATTCATCAAAACCTTAGAAAGTAAACAAGTCTTGTTTCACAATGCTAACTCTTGTTTCACAATGCTAACTCTTGTTTCACAATGCTAACTCTATCTTAGTGTAGTTGTAAACAAAATGGAGGATACACACAAACATTAGAGAATTGTTCAAATTGAGAACAGTTTAAATTACAAGAAGTCATTACAAGACAATATTGAGAATTGGTTACATAAGACAGAATGAGTAGCCTAAAGAACAAGAGAAATCAAGAAGAACTACAAAACTGAAAACTAACTTGCTTGAAGACATCGTTTACAGTTGCCACGGTGACACAACTCTTCACACTTGTGAAGTCCACAAGATAATTTTTGACCACAAACTATCTCACAGATGTGGTACTCTTTCTGAAAAAAATACAGTTCCTTTTGAATTAAACTAAAATTAATTAATTTATTTATTAATGAGAGAAATATATGGTACCTAATGCTAAATATATAAGTAGCATGCATGCATCATTCATTGGTTCAGCACTAACTTCATATTTGCATTTTCATTTACAACTTAATAGCTACCTATTCACTGAAGCTTCTATATGTTATGTATATGTGTTGTTAATTGTTCTGTTGATAGATATACAATTTAAATTGAGTCTCTGTTTAATAAAAGCCTAAATGCTTTTTGTGTCAGCTCTGTTAAGATTATTGGTGAAAGGGGGAGACTGCATGGGTTATGTGATTGTTAACCTCTGGGGGCAAAGTGCAGAGCTGTCTCAACGCTACTGATCAAATATATTCTTTTATTTGGGAATATGGATGGTTGAGCAGTTTGTTCCTGTGTAGCTGCTAGGTGGACTTGTTTAGACTATTGGAGTGTCCATGGTCAGTGCCCTTATCAGGATTGTCCATTATTTCATTATATTTCACATCTTCTCTCCTTGAAAATTTGGTCCCAAGTGCTAGCTTAATATGTATGGATCAATCATAGTTTCAGCTTTTAATTTCTTCTAGCAAGAGAAATATTGAAGAGGTTCTATTGTAAGCTTTCTTCATTAACATAAACAAACTAATAAAAAAAGTTTCATCATTTGTGTAACAGTGTTATTATAAATCTGACACAATCACTTCTATAGTTCTTGCCTGGCTGTACAAAACAAAACTCACCACACAACAATTGTCAGAACATTTATGTCTGCCACAAGTTTTCTTTTTGCCACACCTTCTCTGACATTTCAATGGGTTGGTTTCTGTCAGATATTAAATCAAACTAATTATAAGTCAAGTGTATTCATAACATCAATTATAAAGCACAAAATCATAACTTAGTATCTATGTACTGTGAAAAGGATCATATTCATGTTTTATGTTTATTAATGGAACTGGTGCATACAAACTATAGGAATTAAATACAAATGAAAAGAACTAACCATTAAAAGTAAATGCTACTCCACAAGGCATTTGTTTCTCTGTGCTACCACACTGACATCTGATGTGAGTAACTTTCTCACAAGGTCCACATTCTCCAGGATGACATTTCTTTTCACACAAATGAGGCTCAGCTAACAATAGTATTGGTCCAAATTTTGTGTTCAAACATTTTAAGCACAAAAAAAATAAATTTTTCATTAGCTTCAAACCTCTTTTTATTATTATTATTATTAGGGGTAATTAAACTTCATACATGTAATGTATAGTAGTAATGTCTCTTTACTTACTATCTTAATATCTAAAAACTAAGAGACAAAATCATTTCAAAATATGGTTTTGCTTGCAGAGCCAAAGAAGGGAAAAGGTAATCACCTGATCACTCCATCAAGATATAACCATGAATAAAAGTATCTCAACTTATGCACTCTTTTTTTACATGATAATTTAAAAATTGTTAATTACTAATAAAACAATATTTGATTGACAGTCTAGGACAAATATACTCACAATTAGAACCACAGGGCAGAGGTTTATTACACTGTAATGGACATGTAGGTATAGGGTCTAAACACGACAGTCTCTGTTTTAATTCAAGACTTGACAGTGAACTCTGACCACAACAGCAAGTCAGCAGATTCTGGGGCAGCTGTTCACAAGACTTGCATTCCCCAGAGTGACACAATTCCTTGCAGGTATGGTTAGCACAGTCTAAAAGTCTTCAGATAGATTGGATCATTTTAAACATCTCCTTTCTATTTTAGATGATTATAGATAATAATAATATAATATATTTATATATGTGTGTTGGTAAGCTGAACTTACTTTCCACAAATCTGCATACAACGAAAATCAGATTTCGTATATTCTTCTGAGCCACACAAAACTTTTCGGATTGATTTTTTACACAAACATTCTGAAAGTCAGATTTGATTAAAATGTTATCTTTTATGTCAACAATAAATCTAACAGATGAGCTAGACAACTATAAAACAATGTTACCATATGATTTATGGGTGCATGTCTGTCACAGTCTCAGTTGACATTGCCTGATCTAATGTTCACGTCATGTTAAGAGTTTAAAAGACACATGGAATTCCTGATGTAGAAAACAGGAAGTAGAATGAATAAAGTTGACTTTGAGTTCAGTCAAGTCAGTCAAGTGGTATCCTTTAGACCGGGCAGTCAAGTAATATTTCGGTTCGGGACGGACACTAGCGACTTAGAAAAGTTGAGCAGTATTTACAGTTAGGAAGTATCTTTTAGGCAGTTGATGCCAGTGTTCTTTTTGAGATATGTATTATTATTCTGTAGTGTTACCCGCTGAGATGCGGACGTGATTTGTAATCTACTCTAGAGAGTTTAACATATTGGACGTTTTTTTGATACCGCTGTTATGCCGATAGGATTTTCTTGACTTGTAGCACTAATAAGAAGTGCAGTATTATTATTATTATTGTTGTCAAATAAACTTTGTATTCGTCTGCTGAAACGGACTTAAGTCAGTTTGTAGTATATATGTTTGTCACGTGTCAAGAGTACTCCAGGAAGCACGCACCCAGCATTCCACGACATTCGCATTCTTCAACATTACACCATTTATCTTCTTTTACAATGTCTGAGATACAACAAATTGATATAATGTGAAAAAATTCTGATCTCAGCAACTTCCATTAGTAAATGACATTCTATTAACAATATCAAATAATTACATATTTGGAACACCTATCACTTGAACAAAGCTTATATCAACTCACTCTGCCTGTCTGATCAAAAGTTTGTACACGCTATTTCTCCCACATCCAATCTCAGATCAAGCTGAAATTTTGCACAACTTATTAACTAATGGTAATGAATTATTTTGTTTGGTATTGCACAAGGAAAGAAATCATAATTGACAGATGTGGTGGTATAAGTTGAATTAGTCCCCTTGAGCCATGAGTTTAAATTTAAGTAGTACATGGTAACATTCAGCCAGATACTACCTCCCCCCTCCTTCCCAACTGGTCCTGACAAGTTGAAGGATCATAGCACTTTGAGAAAGTTACAAGTATGAAACAAAAACAATTGGTACAAATATTTCTAATTACAAATTTACTATTGTTAGTCTAGATCTATTACAAATTTAATGACATGATTGATCCAACTAATTGATACAATTACATTTAATGTAAGCTTTGTTGTTGTTTTTTTTAAAAGTATTTATATGTTTTTCTTGTAACAGTCTATACACATTTAAAGTTTCATACAGAACTACAGTGAGTATGTTCAATTTAGGATGTAATGTGGGTTAATTTTTCCTTTTATTTTTCATCATCAGCAGTTCAAAGTAATCACACATGTAATTTTAGGTCACACATGAATTTTACATCTAATGGAAGAATACAATTAGGTCAAGGCTTATTACCTTATTTGACCCTTTAGCTCATTGATGAAAGATATTACTTAGCTTTGTTTTTAATAAGACAAAATTTACCTCAAAGCTGATGCCCTTTGATTTTTTTTTTTTAAATAAAAATAATTCAGAGTTGTCTACAAGTACTCATCTTGCGTATTTTGTATGCAAAAGGACACGAAAATACGTGCCTAGGGTTTATCATCTAAACATATGCATTTCCCATGCAATAGCAACCAAAAAAAATTAAATAAAAACAACAAGAAGTTGTTGCTAATCATATATGTAAGAATGGACTTTTCTTTTAAGACCTACCACAAGAGTTAGTAGTGTTGATTTTTTTTTTACACATGCTGACGTGTGAAGATTGAAAATATTTACTAGCTCTTGCTGATCTAAATAAAGAAAAGCATTTTCTTATGCAGAAAAAAATTATTAAATTCTTGATTTCTTGCGCCTCCATCTGTTTGTTTTCTCAAAGAACTTCAAGCAACAGCACTCAGCCTAAATAACTTTATCTTACAACAGCTAGGGAGTTTATCTATTCAGCAGACTCAATAGGCCAGCTTCTATATTAGAAACAAGTTCATTGCATCTGGTTTGAATCTAAATTCCCTTCTAGCATCTAGTCCCACTCTTTTGAATGAAATGTCTGTTGGTGCTAATATGGAATCAGTTACAAAACACTAGAGGCATTAGGATCATAAAATCATTGCCAAGTGACTACAACGGCAACATTCTAACATAGTCTAGAAAAGTCTATGACAAAGACTAAATGTGTAAATAGTTTGAAAAATGTACAGAATGTCTTATAACTTTATGCTGTGTTAATTTTTTGGATTGCTGCATTTTGTGTATGTAATGTGCTTGAATGATTTTAGTCTTTCCTGAGTATATTTCTTGATATTTAGGAAAATACACATTTGCCTCTCAAAATAGACATTTCCAGGTCTTCAAATAGGCTACATATCTGCATTTTGGCTTTTAGGCACATCTTTATAATTGCAACTGTATTATTTCAATGCAATTTTGTACTTAAGAAATGATGAAATGTTAAAACATTTGGCTACACCTTCAAAGGGAGGTAATTAAAACCCAATTTAAATGTAATCCACATTATTTCACCTTGAGTTTTGTCCACTTGACAAGGTTGACATGACCCAGAGTGACAGACAGCTCTACAGTTGTGAATACCACAGTTTAATTGCTTCCCACATTCTTGATCACACTGAAACTTAGAAGACTTAGAACAGCGAACATTTTTTCTGGAAAATAATACAAGTTAGTTGAATACTATCATGAAATTAATTCACTTCTGCCATGTAGTTAGTTGTCCAGTCATTAGATTGTTTGGCTAAAGAAATAAATTGACCAGTTAAGTAGTTATTTGACTAGTCATTGGTATTTGACCAGTCATAATTGACCAGTCAGGAGGTTTGTTGATTAGTAATGTATTTATTTGACCAGTTTAAAGTTTTTTGGATGAGTCATTTGGTTAATTGACTAAAGAAGTTAGCTAACCACTGATGTAGTTATTTGGCCAGTGATGTAGTTTGTTGACCAGTCATAGTTAGTTGACCAGAGTCATGTAGTTAGTTGACCAGTGATGTAGTTTGTTGACCAGTGATGTAGTTTGTTGACCAGTCATAGTTAGTTGACCAGAGTCATGTAGTTAGTTGACCAGAGTCATGTAGTTAGTTGACCAGAGTCATGTAGTTAGTTGACCAGAGTCATGTAGTTAGTTGACCAGTGATGTAGTTAGTTGACCAGAGTCATGTAGTTAGTTGACCAGAGTCATGTAGTTAGTTGACCAGAGTCATGTAGTTAGTTGACCAGAGTCATGTAGTTAGTTGACCAGTGATGTAGTTAGTTGACCAGAGTCATGTAGTTAGTTGACCAGAGTCATGTAGTTAGTTGACCAGAGTCATGTAGTTAGTTGACCAGAGTCATGTAGTTAGTTGACCAGTCATGTAGTTAGTTGACCAGAGTCATGTAGTTAGTTGACCAGAGTCATGTAGTTAGTTGACCAGAGTCATGTAGTTAGTTGACCAGAGTCATGTAGTTAGTTGACCAGAGTCATGTAGTTAGTTGACCAGAGTCATGTAGTTAGTTGACCAGAGTCATGTAGTTAGATGACCAGAGTCATGTAGCTAGTTGACCAGAGTCATGTAGCTAGTTGACCAGAGTCATGTAGTTAGTTGAGACCAATCGTCATAGTAGGCCTGAACACTGGTCAGGGAGACCAAAACGTCACATGTCTGATGTACAGACCTATAAAGTGGCTACGAGCTAACGGTCTTCACTACCCACAGGTTGCAATGTTACAAGTCAGTGTTGAGGCGTACTATAAGAATTGATCTTGAGTTAGTTGACTTCAGTAATGCTTTTAACATTGTACCCAGTAATTCTTTGATCAATCAAAATATATAATAAAATCATTTTAAAATTGAATTTATTATATATGTAATCAACAATTTATTTAGCTAAAGAATTATTTTTGGCTTAATACTCAGTTGGAGCATCACCATACATAATATATATACATAATACACTTTGTCCAAGTTTGGGTGTCCTACTTTCTATCTAAACATTAGAGAGAGAAAAAAAAAGAAACTCTGAAATGTAATCTTACTTGAGTTTCCCACAGTCACAAGTGATCCAAACTGTAGCACAACAGGGAGGACATGGGCCTGGATGACACAAGCTGAACACACAGAACAAGATTTGAAAAGTGATGGGAACATTAAGTAAGTTTCAAAAAGAATATAAATAACAGTTTTAGTCAAGTCATTAATATCATAGCATGCTGACTTTTAATAGAAAGTATAGTCGAAATAATGTAAACACTAAACACACACCACTATAGCATGTCAGACTGTATGTTACAGTCCTTTCTTTCTTCCTCTTTCAAACCGAGTACTTACATAGTGCATGGATGTTTACAGTCACCTTGTCTACTCTTGTTACACACTTCACCACAGCTATGAGCTATTTCTCCTCTGCTGTACCTGGGGTCTCTTCTGGAGCCTGAAATATGAACATAAGTTCAGGACTAAAGATTGCTATACAAGCATAACAAAAATGATTTTTTTTTAATTCCTTCAAGAAATATGGGTGTTATTTGCTGATTAGATTCTTGATAGACAAAATTTTAGCTGGTAAAGCATTGTGAAGGCTAAATGGAGCCATTTGTTAAAAAGGCAAATGTTAAGTAAACTGCTAACAAGTAATCCTGCATACAAATCAACTAGAATAGCTGGTGTGCTATGCTAGTATATATCAGTGATGGAAACACACTTTAAAATAATTTTAGGAAATTTTCTGCACAAGCTAGCTGAGGTAACCTTAATAAAGAGTCATTGAATCTATATATATAATTCTCTTCATGGCTCAACAGTTTGGACACCAAGACGTAAAGGAAAGATCATGCTTTTATTTCTACAAGTTGGACTAGAGTTACCCTATGTAATTTTAGCAGTGAAAAAAAAATAGGGGGAGAACAAGTAGTATTCACCCGTCACTAAATAGCAACCAGAGTAGCCTCACGTAACTTAAGCGTTGAAAAAAAAAAAAAAAAAGGAGGGGAGAACAAGTAGCATTCATCCGTCACTAAATAGCAGGGCCGGACTTAACCATTGTGGGGTCCTATGCGAAACGGATATCGTGGGGCCCAGTTTGGATAGGAATACTGATAATTAGTGAAAATTAAGAGTTTTTATTAGAAAATAAATTTGTCTTTGCATTTTATTCATTCTTTACTACGTACAGAATTATTTGCGTGTAGCGAAGTCATACAGTATATCATAAAAATTCTGTTTCCTATATAGATCACGCTCAATATCAAGAATTACCAAATGTTTCACTCTATCTTCAAGAATTCTTGACCTCAAGTAATTCTTCATTAGTTTGAGGCACGAGAAGCTTCTTTCACCAGATTCCACAATTATGGGTATTGCATAATGCCATTTTTTGTTTTTTTAATTATTGCACGTGGGATTGGCGTTTTCCATATTGAACGACACCCCAATATATTTCAGGAGATTTGTATGAAATTTCAAAAGATTTTAATAATTTCCAGAGATTTCCAGGATTTTTTGGATATTTTGCAATTTCAGGAGATTTCCAGGAATTCCTGGTAAATGAGGAGGCCGTGGGAAATCTGTTATAAGTTATAAAATGGTTTAATTTAATAATTTACACCTAGAATTAGCGAGGGTCCTATGAAAGTGCGGGGCATAAAGCCGACCCTGCAAAATAGCGGCGTATGCTACACCGTGGGTAGACTAGTATTTTTAAAATTATAAACTCTTACACAGAACTACAAGTCATAGATAATGAGAACTTTAATCCTGTTCAACAAATAATAATGTCAATAATATCCTCGTTCAAAGTACTCCATTTTTCTGTCATTTCTTTCTTCCTCTTAACATAATAGACATATGGACAGACTAATCTAATAGTTTAAAATCTTAAAATAATTTAAACTATGCCTGAAAAAAATAAAAATAAAATAAAGTTGACTTTAATAACACAAATATTTTAGCACTTAAATGTACTCACCACAGAAACATCTATATTGATAAGGAATTTTTGAAGATATGTTCTGGCATCCAGGGCAGCGCCAGTTCTGGTCCTCTATTACAGGAAAAATTACCAGTAAGATATATTTTAACAATAAAAAAAATTAACTTTCAAACTACATCTAGTAATAAAGAACAATTATAGGCAGCTAAGCATAAAAAAAAAGTAGATCATTTTACTATTATAACATTTTACAATGAATCTTTTATACAAAATATATATCATCTTGACATCATAATTGTATTATTACCTTTGTTTATGGAAGACCTAGCCCATTTTTGAATACATTGCAAGTGAAAGACATGGTAACACATAGAACAACTCCAGACTGGAGCATCTGCTCTAATGTTTTCACAACAGATCATACATTCATATTTACTGGAAGACAACTGCTCTGTTAATGTGGCTGGGAGAAAAAATAAATATCATTTGAATATTTGCTTGTCTTTCTTTTCTTTACATATATATGTATATATATATATATATAAATATCTTAAAGCTTTCACTCAATGTGAATAAAATCTTAAGACTACTTTGGCTGTTGATTATGTAAGCAATGGATTCTTACTTATGAGTTTTTTTTTTCACAAATGTTTCTGTTTTCAAATAATTTAAAATGGCCAACATTGTAAAACACACCAAGTGTCAGATTGTCACAGCCTCGTTTGAGACTCATTGCGACTGGTAGTGATTAGTGATCACTTATAATATTTCGTGTTCTTCTCATGTGGAAAAAGCTTGGTCTGAGCTGAAACCATGAGATAGAATGGCAGTTGTTACTTGGTCCTCAGAGAGAGGAAGGACATATGTGATAGTAAAATTATTAATTGTAAAGCGAAAATTACTATTAAGTATCATTGTAAAGTGTATTCAGATGTTGGACTTGTAATTTTTTCTTGAAGCTATGATTCAATGTGTTACACCTTTACGGCTGGATTTATCTATCACTGTTTTATATTAATAAATATAATGTCTGCTAACAAGCGCCTTGGTCAGTGAATTTTAATGTTCGTCGTGATACTAAAGACACAAGACACATCTTCTTCTTCTAGCCAGCTTTATTGCTGCTGAGCTGTGAGCTCTTTTGCAGACTGTGCCAAGGAAAAAAAGTGTGCTGTTTTCTTCAGCTGTTCAGCACTGCCGTAAAGGGTGTTGGTTATGTTGGGCTGTAGTGGAAGTAGGGTCTGCCTAAGGTGGATTAGGGAGGGGCATTCAAAGAGGATATGGTTTACGGTTTCAAAGGGGTGGGCGCAATGTCTGCAAAGGGGTAGTTGTGTGGAGTTTATTTTGTTCAGGTGGTAATTTAATAGTGGTGTGTGTCCTGTTCTTAGTTGGAAGATTGTAGATTGTTCTTTGCGGGGGAGGAAGTTAATACTGTCCAGTTTGTTAGGCGTAGTCATTTCTCTGTACATGGCTCTGCCTGTGTTTCCTGATGCCCATTGGTTGAGCCACTCCTCTTTGTGATTGTTGACTAACATTGACCTTAGGGTGAGGTAGTTAACAGGTCTATCTGGTTGTTCCATAGATGAACCTGCCTTTGATAGCTTATCTGCCTTTTCATTTCCCATGATGCCAATGTGTCCAGGGATCCACTGTAGTGTAATATTGATATTTAATTTTGATATCATCTGGTGGATTATCATAATAAGTGTTGTCAACTCTCTTGGGCTCTTTGAGGTGCTGCTGTTAAGTGCTTGCAGAGTAGATTGGGAGTCTGTAAAGACAACAATATCTGATGGTGGTTGCACTCCTTCATATAATTTGTTTTCCACTGTCTGGAGTGCTATGGTAATTGCCTCAATTTCGGCTTGGAAGTTTGAGCAGTAATCACCACAGGGTGCGCTTATCTCAAAGTGTTTATTTTTAGGGAAGACCAGGAAGGCACCAAGACCAGCATTGATGGTAGCTTTGAAAGCCCATCCGTCTGTATAAATATGGATAGCTGTTTTTTGATAGCTTTCGATTGTTTCAAGCGTGCCTACTTTGAGCTCCAGTGGATTTGATTCTTTTGTTAAGGTGTTATTTAGTAAATGTATTTTGATGGTTGGTTGTTTGTAGTTTAGTCCGGGTGTAATGTTTGAAAACCTGGTAATTTTTTCTCTGTTATTGGGTAGGTGGTGTTTTAGGGCTAGTTCGTCAGTAAGTTGGATCAGAGTCCTTTGCTTTTTTTGGTTGTTTTTCCTATTTCTCTGTGTTAGTAATTTATTTGGATGATCGTCCTCCAACCTTCTGTATCTCTCAATAGCTTCTAATGCTGCTCTGTTGTGCCTTAACTAAAGAGGTTCAATATTGGAGTCTATTTCACAGGCTGCTGTGGGAGTAGTTCTCATACCTCCACTAATTAACCGCAAGGCTTGGTTTTGGATTGTATCTAATGATGATTGATAGGTTTTGTTGGCAGCTACTTGTATGGAGAGACAGTTATCCATTACAGATCTGACATATCCAGTGTATAACTGTCTTAAGGTTTTCTTTTCAGCTCCCCAGGATGTTCCTGCTAGGTGTTTTAACAAAACACAAGACACATACACAAGAACCCATCCAGAGAATTGAGTGATAATAATGGTGTTACACAGATATATTCAAACTTATGGTTTAATTCATTTAAAGATGTTTCTTTATAACTGAAAAGAAAGTTTTTGTTTTAAAATTTTTAAAAACTTGGAAATTTTGTAATTTACTGTAACCTTGATATGTAAAGTATGTGTTAATGACTAAGACAAAGATCCACTACAAATTAAGTATTATTAAACATACACAATTACATTACTGTGAATAGAAACAAATAGATGACCAAAAAAAATTACATCTTTGGCTTTCATCATTTTCAATGGCACTTTCTCCATTCTTTCTGTTTAAAGATCCTCTGTATTTCATAGCCTGCTTGTCTCCATAGAAATGTTGGTTATGACCATAACTATACTTCTTCTTTGAGCTATACAGTGATTCTTCCATTTTGACCTGTTTTGTTTTCTCTGTAAATCTTTTAGAAGTTCCTCTATCTTCAGAAGTTCCTTTTCCAAAACTAGAAGCACTGGGGTTCACACCAGCATTAGTAGCTCTCCTTTGATGACTTGACACAAGATCTACATCACTAGTTATCTCCCTTGATGCACCATCAAACTGTTGAGTTCTACCATTACCTAATGCTGAGGCCTGAACATTGGTGTTACTTTTTTCATAATGATGTAAATACTGATCTGTTTCTTTTGTGCGCTGATGGGAAGACAAAGGACCAGCTTCCTCCTGTTTTCTTTGTTGATATCCTGTATCATGTTTACTCTTTTGAGACTGACCACCCCAATAATTGGGACGTTTACTAGCAGAAAAATGTCTCCCACGCCCTCTGTAGCCTGGAAAAGAAACACCATAATTGGACTGAGGAAAGCTGTTTTGTTTAGAATCATCTGGAAGCGATGTATTTTCTGCTCCTTTATAACTTGCCACATTATTGTTTTGTCTCTTTGGCGGATGTTTTACTTCACTTGCAAAGTTATGAAATTTAATTCCTTGCAGATTTCTCTCTCTGTGAGATTGACCAGATGAATCTAAATATTCAGATACAGGGCTATAATATGTATTAGATGAGTGAGGGTAGTCAGTCTCATAATATGGCATACTTGTAGAGTAGTGGTTAGTGGGTGGATAGTACTGCTGCTCAGACCAATAGACACCCATAGGTGCTCCTTGGTAATGAGTAGGATATGAATTGTTAAAATAAGTCACATTATTCCCATCCAAACTTTGAGAATGAGACATATGATCAGTATTGTAAGCTCCTGTATACATCGGAACAGAATTAGGTTCCATATTTAATCCAGAAAATGTTAACAAAATCTGAGGGAAAACAAGAAGGAAATAATTATTTTTCTAATATAATAAATAATAACTTGCAATACTAAAATAATTTAGAATAGTAAGCTAAGTAACTAATAGAATCTATAGTATAGTTAGATATCTAAATTACTTAGATCTAGATCTAAGTCGAAGTCTTAGTTAATTAGATTTAGAAAGATAGATAATAGATTCTAGTATCATCTAGTTATAATAATTTAAATAATATATAATGTCTAGTACTAGTAATACTAGTAGTAGTAGTATTCTTGTTATTAGTTCTAGATAATACTAGATTTAACTAGATCTATACTAATCTATAGTCAATAGATCTAAATCTAGAATAATATTTCTAATAATAGTAGATCTAGATCAGTTTTCAGATAGATACAACTTAGATTAGATAGATCTATTCTGACTAATACAAGACTCAATTGACTCAATCATTCAATGTTTACGATAGTAAGAATAAGATAGATGATTAGATCTATCACTAGAGTATCACGAGTATAGACTAGTATGACTAGTTCTAATAGTATAGAGTATAGCCTAGGTATAGGCATAGGCTAGATATCCAGAGTCAGACTCAGAGTCTAGATCTAAATCTAGATCTAATTAAAAAGCAGACTTTCTCACTAACCTAAGATTCTAAGTAATCTAAGATCTAGTTCTAGACTCTAGTTGCTCTACTGAGCTGCTTTTCTAGACTCAATTAATAGAATCTAGATTGATCTAGCTATCCTATATTATAGATTATATATAGTATATAGATCTAGATTAGATCTAGTAGACACAACGCCCAGACATATAATTTATATTTAGACCTAGACCTCTAGAATCTAGATCTATGACGACTAATGACCTGGACGAGCGATGAAGCAATACTGCTGTTAAATCTATTTATTGTGTGCTTCCGATTCTACTCATATCGAGTAAGGAAAAAAACCTTAGATTTAGAATTTAGAACTAGTAGTACTAAAGGTCAAGGACAAAGCCAGAGCTAATTTATTAGCGGCCCCGTAATGAGAAAAAGCCGCTATTAGGTTTGTGCAAAATATCCGTCTGTCAGTCTGTCACACTCAGATCTCGAAAACTAGAAGAGATATGAAAAATATTATTTCACCATTAAATGTGGCTTGAAAAGTTTAGGTGCAACGGCTACTTTTGGTTTTCTAAAAGCAAACCGTTTAATTTATAAAATTAATTATGCAAGCGATTTTTTCATAAAAATACACCAATTCTAAAACAATAACGTAAATGTAAGGGAGGCAATGTTACAATATGCTAACAAAGATGGTCAATGTTGGTGCATTTTCAGTATCACTAAGTCAAATATTTTTATAAAATGTACTACAAATGTTTACAACAAATATAAATATTAATTAATGGTGTTTTTTTCTGGTCGACTAGCTGCTAAAATTAAAAGAAAAAATTTAAGTATAAATATCACGAACATTTCTTAAAATGGACTTTTTATGCAGCGACTTTGTGTAGTAGCGTAAAGCCCGTCCTTGACATGGTGCCAAACTAATTTCTTAAACTTTTTTTAAAAATCAGATTTTATTTTTTTTTGTTTAGTGCCCCCATCAGAATAGGTTTATTTTTGTGCGTTTTGTCTGTCGGTAGGTCTGTCCGTCACGTTTAGATAAAAAAAAACAATTACAAAAGCTATTGAAAATCTGATTTACCCTTTAATGTTCCTTCCGTAACATCTCAATAGTTTTAAGTATCTAAAATTGATTGCTCCGGATTTTTGTGTGCAAAACTAATCAACGCCAACGAATGTTTGTTTGCTCTTCTAACCTATATTACATTCAATTCCCATGCTTAAACGTTGCAAAAACACATTATCAATAATATGTTGTTCCGTTTTTTTATGTAAATAGCATATTATAATTAATGCTAAAACAAAATCTCTATACTGACTTATATTTCATTAAGTGTAAAAATGTTCCGGATATTGTTTTATAAAAATGAATTATGTCAAATGATTGTTTGAAATCGCATAATTACATTTATATTCTTTGATAATGCGTCACTATAATTTGATTATCAATATCAAATTGTTTCGTATTTTCATCTTTAAACAAATTTTAAAAATATCGACAATAGGTTGTTCAGGGCTTTAATAAAATAGTAATTTACTAGAATTGATTACTGAAAATCACTTTTTAGACATTTAATTTTCTTGCTGAAACATAACATAAAAGTTTTGTAATCAATAAAGAATGTTCCGGATTTTGTTTTGAAAAGAAATTGACTTAAATTACTTCCATTTTCGTCGCCAAAAATTTCCAAATTTTATTTAAAAATCTAATAACGCCAAATAACTGTTTGAACTCCCTCTTCTAATTAATAAACAAATAATCTTCTCATTTACGAAAAAATGTTGTTCCGGATTTTTATGAAAAATATTTTAACTCACTTCTCTCTGACAGTACATTTAATTTTCGAGCTAAAACATTACAAAATCTAATTATCGTTAATATTATGTTCCGATTTTTAAGGAAAACAACATCCAAACACCAAAGTAAGGTATGAAAATCTCTCCACATGGCTGTAGTACAAAATCCCCCTACAGAGAGTTTTGAGGTTGCCATGAAAACCTCCTTTTCAATATTATTCTAAAGCAAACTACACTCGCCTAATTCTATGAGCGTAGCTAAATCGGATTTTGAATTCGTTATTAAAAAAAACTCCAGAGATTTTTTTAGTTTAAAACCCCACAACAGATGATTTTGACGATAGAACTTCCCTTTTCGATATAAAATATAAGGCAAACTACATTGCAGTTTAACCTATGCCTATAGCTTTTTTCCTAAACTAAACGCTAATTTAGACCTGACGACGGCACTAAAAGTTTAACCTATGCCTAACTTTTTTTCCTATACTAAACGCTAATTTAGATCTGATGACGGCACTAAAAGTTTAACATATGCCTAACTTTTTTTCCTATACTAAACACTAATTTAGATCTGACGCCGGCACTAAAAGTTTAACCTATGCCTAGCTTTTTTTCCTAAACTAAACGCTAATTAAGACCTGACGACGGCACTAAAAGTTTAACCTATGCCTACCTTTTTTTCCAATACTAAAAGCTAATTTAGATCTGACTCCGGCACTAAAAGTTTAACCTATGCCTAACTTTTTTTCCTATACTAAACGCTAATTTAGATCTGACTCCGGCACTAAAAGTTTAACCTATGCCTAACTTTTTTTCCTATACTAAACGCTAATTTAGACCTGACGACGGCACTAAAAGTTTAACCTATGCCTACCTTTTTTTCCAATACTAAACACTAATTTAGATCTGACGCCGGCACTAAAAGTTTAACCTATGCCTAACTTTTTTTTCCTATACTAAACGCTAATTTAGATCTGACTCCGGCACTAAAAGTTTAACCTATGCCTAACTTTTTTTCCTATACTAAACACTAATTTAGATCTGACGCCGGCACTAAAAGTTTAACCTATGCCTACCTTTTTTTCCAATACTAAACGCTAATTTAGATCTGATGACGGCACTAAAAGTTTAACCTATGCCTAACTTTTTTTCCTATAGGCTACTAAACGCTAATTTAGACCTGACAACGGCTCTAAAAGTTTAACCTATGCCTAACTTCTTTTCCTATAGGCCTACTAAACGCTTACCCTAACCTCACGCCGGCACTAAAAGTTTAACCTATGCTTAACTTCTTTTCCTATACTAACCGCTAATTTAGATCTGATGCCGGCACTAAAAGTATAACCTATGCCTACCTTTTTTTTCCTACACTAAACCCAACCTAAAGCTGAAAATTTCGCGCATGCAAGTTTTGTCAGTAGAAAGGAGCTAATGTAGACCTAATGTCATGAACCTAATGAATTGATGAAATGATCTATCTAACCCTAACATCTACCTAGCTATTTAATTAATGATTTGATGATTCTAACGATTAATGACGTATTTAGGAGGACCCCTAAATGGTGTTCTGCAAATTGCGTTAATTTCGTCTAGAAAGCTGGTACCTAGTGGTAGTGTAGTGTACTGTGAGCAGGGGATGCGCTGTCTGTAGCTGGATCCTGGTTTGTTGTCATTGTAAGTGATCTAGGTTATGGTGTGCTAGATCTCATCTGTAGGTGTGGTTACATCGTGTTCCCTCCCCCCCCCCCAGTCATCTGGAGTAGGCCTATGTGTCTGACTTGAAGGCGTGGCGCGCGAACCTCCAAGTAGTTCATAGTTCTTACCGGTAGGAATTAAAACAAAAAAAAATCTTAAATTCCCACCTTCATTAGATATAGATTGTTCAAAGTATTGTTGTAACCCTACCTTGTACACCACTTTGGCTCGTGCTCTGTCTGAGACTAGACTTAGAAGGGGTGTTAACATTATTTTATCTTACAAGATACAGCGGAGTTGAACCCAAGTCTACGGAAAGAGAAGAAGCTGTGCTAAAAGCTGACTGATGTCCTGATAATAAAGACCTTAACTCTTTATCTCCGTAAGTATTGTTCCTCGTTCTGACAGAATTGTTCATTTTTCACATTTGTAGGCCTACTTCTACCTTGTAATGAATAAATTCATTTTTGTTTCTAATCAGAAAACTTTTGGAATAGAATTTTAAGAGAATGCGTGCTCTTTTTATATAACACAAATTAAAGTTGATAAAACCAGAAAGTAATTTTATTTAATGAGATCGTATCGCTAATTAGGAGAGAAAGAGTTACATTTTGCGTTTAGACACTTTTATATCTTCAACAGACATGTCACGAAATTCTCGTTCGTAGGTCATTTTCATTAAATCTATGTTATATTTGTATATTATATTTGTAAGTTACCAACCACTGAGTGATTTATTTATCGAGAAATCCGATAACAAAATAGCACAAGACAAAATAGCGCGGACTTGTATATGATGTGTATACAAGTACCGGATTGTGCTGGGCAGCATTTTTCCATCTTTTTCAATAGTAATCGATCTGAAAGTATGCCATATTTGCAGAGCACAAGAGTACTTTAAATTTTATATCATTCACCTTTTTCACCAATGTTTAAAATACATAACTTGCTAAAAATAGGATTTTGAAATGCGCTGACCCCGTTCAACCAGTGATGGAATTTCTAAGTGACTTTTCCTACAATTTAACTTTGTAAAAGTTTGTTGTAAAATGTTTTGTTGTAAAATGTTTTACATGTTTCGGATGTTCCTTCAAAGTTGAAGATAATTACTTCCTAGTCCAAACCTCCCGCAGGACGACGGGGGATGGGAGCGGGCAGGGTTTAAACCCTGGACCATCGATAAATCTGAACGACAATCCAGCGCGAAAACGCACGACCAGGCAGCCATTTGTGTGTGTGTGTGTGTATAAATCTGACAAGTATCTTTGACTGTTTTCAAAGTAAAGTTTTGGAATGTAAAAAATGTTATATTTTGAAAATATTCATTTTAGTCCATGATCATTTTTGCTTAATGTTTGCATGTATAGCCTATTGTCTAAAGTGTTTCCTGCAAAAGGACTGAAAAATAATGATTACAATAAAACAAAAATAATATTGGCTCTATTTGCCTCTATTCAGGGGCGGACTGGCTATATGAGCAAACGGGCAAATGACCGGTGGGCCGGCACCAAATGGGCCGGTCTGGTCGCGACCAAAGAAAAACAAATTTTAATGCATGCATACTTTAAACAAAAAGGTGACAGCAGCAAGACATAGATGTCCGAACACGTTTTCTTTTTTAAGCTACTGTAAATTTTGTTTGAAATTCAACAAGGATAAAATCTCTTTACTCTACAAACTGTACTTATTATCATTTGCAAAAACGTTTGACAGTAGGCCTACTCTTGGCTGTGTAAGAGCGGCATGGACTTCAACACTGCTTTGATTTTGATGTCTTCGATGTTCTGTTTGGCCTAATCATTTTGCTGGTGGCATGGATGTTTGATGGCACTCACATTTGTTTTTGTTCCATCCCTCCCCCGTCTTTTGATGGTTCCATTGAAAATGTTACCGAAAAAGAGGGAAGAGAGAGGTTAAGTTAGAAAACATTGATGTAACGCAGCAAAAAATAGGTGCGACAGTTAGATTTAGCAGATCTAGCTCTTTAACAATACTTAGCAGAAATTAACTTATACATACACACAGCCTCAAAATTGCAAACCACCCAACTTATTCACAGCTCAATATGGGTATAAAGCTCTACTTTCTGAGATTTGTAAACAAAAAGTAAGCTTTCTTTTTTATATTTTTAATACCATTATAGATCTGATACTACTACACGTAGACCTAAGGCTTACAACAACAACAACAAATGTTTACTGTATGTTTTTGAAAATAAAATATAGATTAGATTTTTTAAAAATTTCAAAATTTGGTATTCAGCATAGATCACACTCATCTATTTTCGTAAATTGTTTATCTCAAGCATAGACTATATATATTCTATGAGCGTAGCTAAAACGGGTAGCAGAAAAGAAGCAGGATAATGCAATGTAGATACCTCAGATTATGCATTTTTTAAAGCTTTAAATACTGGAAATAATGTTAGGATCCGGGGCCTTGCCCTGGACCCCAATGGGGGAGCTCACAGCGCTCCCCCATCTGTCAAGTTGGGGGATGTCTACTGTCTTTCCACTAACTAAAGGTAGAGCCTATTCTAGGTTTAAAAATAAAACGGCCGAAAAAATGAAAAGTCAGTATGTAATGAAGATTAATTACGTACACACATTCACTCATATAAATATATATGCGCGGTGCGGAGGGGAAAAGAAAAAAAAACTTCCCCAGGAAAAAAATGCTGGCTACGCCCATGATATGACATGCCAATTGTGGGCCGGTTTATATGGTAATGCCCGGGCCGATTTCGATACCCAGTCCGCCCCTGATATTAACCAATGACCTAAATTCTGCCAAGTCACTGGTTTTCCTGGCTAGCCCAGGCAACCCATTCCATGCTCTAATAGCGCTAGGGAAGAAAGAGCATTAGTACAAATTTGTCCTAGCATATGGAACGAGGAATGTGCCTTTATCTTTGTGTCTTTCTGAGTATTTTATTAAATTTCGTTATTGTATTGGAAGATTATGGTTCAGTGTTTTATGTATAATTGCTACTTTGCTTTTAAGTCTTCTAACCCGAAGGCTTACTAAATTTAGGGATTTTACTAAAGGTGTTACTCTAGTCGAATGTGAATATTCGATTGTTATGAATCTCACTGCTTTATTTGTTACTGGTTTACCATGAATAAGATAAGAGGAATTAATTTTAGTTTTTTTTTTTGTTACTCTTAACAACTGACATTTTTCTATGTGGAAAGAAATGCTCCAATTTGATTCCCATTTCTGTAATTCATCTAATTCTCTTTGTAAAATGTCTGTATCTTGTGTTGTTTTATTGTTATATATGTTATGCAATCGTCTGCAAATAATCTGACTTTTGTTTCTGAACTAATGCAATTTGGTAAATCGTTTATGTAAATTAAAAATAGTAGTGTACCTAAGACTGCTCCTTGTGGTACACCTGAGTTTACTGTTATTGGTGTTGATTTAGAGCCATTTAAAATTATTATTACCGTTTGTTCTCTCCTTATCAGAAAATCTTTAATCCACTGATGCAATTGACAATCAATGCCAAAATATTTTATTTTTTAAGCAAACTATGGTGGTGAACTTTGTCAAAAGCCTTTGAAAAATCTAGTAAGATAGCATCTATTTGCTCACTGTCACCTAAACTAGGCATGTCAAAAAACGGCGTTATCAAAATAATGTTAAACTACTATGCTGGAAAAGAAAGAGATGACAAGCTAGTTGAATTCAAAAATAGTATTTGTTAAACTGAACAACGAGAGTGAGTCTGCAGTGAAAGCCAGCTACATTTTGTTAAACTTAATTGCAAGCCATAGCAAATCATTTAGCTTTTTCCAATTCGAAACTTGTGAGCTTTTTCCACTTCGAATGATAGGCGTACAAACTATTTCATTTTTTTGATACCGGTATATTTAATTGTTTTCATTTTTTTAAAATTTGTTTACAAACGTTTAGATTGATTTACAAACTTTTCAAATTGAACAGAAATGAGAATGATAATGTATATATTGTAAACATATTCTTGTTATGAGTAATGAAGCAAAAGTTACTTGTACAATAAGCTGTTATCTTGTAATTGATGTGTTCTGAAACATTACACCCACTTCCATGATTAGTTTTTGATTGAACTGTATTGTCAGGAAAATGATGGGGCCAGTCAGGCCCCCTGCAAGACTTACCTGTCAGTGATTCTAGACATGTACTTAGTGTACTTCCTCAGGATTTCATTTCATAAATGTATCAGTTAATTTTAAATCTTCCTCTACATAGTTCAGTGCTTTCTGTCTAACAGTGAGATAAATATGTTTGTCAAGTGGGAACCTAAGAACCTTGTTGTTGTATTGATATAATCTCATACAAGAAATAGTACATTAAAAAAAAAAAAACCTAATAAAAGACATTGTATGTAATACTTTATGTTGAACCCAAACACACAGAGTCAAGTTAAAGACATAGGATACATGAACTAATAAATGGGAATATTTTAAAATCAACTTGTGTGCATGAGAAATGCTGACAACCATGGAATAGCTCTGGGCATAAAAGTGTCATTTTCTCACTTTATGTTGCAAGATAAATCAAACCACTTTAAAAAGGAATTGAGCATAAACTAAACCATATGTATTGAAGTGGTCAACAGAGTATGGCCATATAATTTATTTATATAGTATCAAATTAGAATTGTTGATAGATCAACACGGTAATAATTAAATAAAAAGAAAATTTTGATAAAGAAATTGACTGGCTTCAAGTTTTGTTTTTGTTGCTATGAGCTATTGGGGAGTGAGTGGAAATCATGTCTTTATCCCAAGATGTTAGGCTATTAAAAAGAGTGAGGCAAAAAAAAAAAAAAAAAAAAAAAGGGGGGGGGGGCAGATAGTATTATTTTGTAATGTTTTACAACAGGGTAGAGAAATCCCATGTGACATATTTTAAATATGGCTATCTAGTCATAAATCCTCTCTCAGCATTTGAAAATGAAAATTAATTGTAATGATTACATTTGAAAAAAAAAAGAAAAGCTTAGAGTCAGTGAGTTATTTTTTTTTTTTACCCCACATTGAACTAGCTGCAAGTCATTAGTTCTTAAAGATCTCTTAAATATTTTTCAGAGAACTAATTTGTATAAGTTGCATTTTGACTTTATCACTATTATTTAAAACAGAACCAATCACATGATTTGAATCTTTAATAATAGAATCATTGATGTACTTGATCTTCAAACCAAATTATACTAAGAGAACAGCATTTATGCAGCCATCATTTTCAGGGTTGTTAGTAACTTGTGCATATTTACCTGAAGAGAAACAAGAGTATATAAAATGACTGTTAAGACCAGACATATAATAGCAGATTTCTTTTAGAATTGGCTGAAACACATGTCAAGATGTTACTTAAGTGTGATGAGCCATAATCATGCAAAATATTCAATGAAAGCAAAGTTATAAAAATAATATAAACTTCAGGATAAGGTCCACCAATCAATCATTCTTGAAAACTTAAACCCTGGCTCAAATGAACATATCTAATAACTCATTCTAATTCTGTATATTTTAGTTAAGTAAAAAAAGTTAAAATATAATGAAGAGAAAAATACAAACCCCAAACAATCTTTCCTGCATTGGTCACCAAACCCAGTTCACTAATATTAACCTGTCAATACAATAACAAGAATCAGCATAGTACTGGGAATGAACAAAACAGAACAGCCCATAACTAAATAAGTTGCAAATATTTAGAAAGGAACAAAAAATATCATCAGATATTTAAAAAATCCACAATACATAGAAGAAATAAAAAAACAACAACACTAAACTTCACACCAATATTTCCATGAGTCCTATGTCTTAAAATTACCTCTATAATGGTTCCTTTTGTGATGACTCCCAGGCTTGTGTACATAACTGAACTAGGATTTTTTTTTACCCCAATTATGGGTAAGAAGAAGGAAGCTTTTAATTCAGGATGTGTCACATTTGCCTTTTTAAACCTAAGAGCCTGAAGAAGGGAGAATGAAGTAATAACAATGTACTCACTAAGAAATCTTCATAGAAAGCATGTAACTGACAAAACAGAAGCCCTACTACTCATTCACTGAGTTCAATAGATCAATCATGATATCATACTGTTAAGATCTGAAATTTTCTCATAAATATTTTGTATGTCCATTCACAGCTACTGAAATCCATTTTGAAGATACCGGTATAGCTAAATAATTTGGATTAAGTAAAAAGAACTTTTATTTCAAAGTCTTAACAAAACATTGAGTAAAGTAGCTAAATTCATACAAAAGCCTAGATATATTACAATCATAGCACAGACTTTAAAAATCTTCAGTTCCACAAAATTTACCCGTTTTCTTATGCCAAACCAAAAATTAAAATGACACTCACCATTGGCCTAATAAATCTTTCAAACTTAACAGGCTTTCTTGTGAAGCCGTCACCAACATATGTTACTTTTGTCACCATTCTTTTCCAGGCTTTTCCTACAGGAATATATATATATATATATATAAGAATATTTAAAAGCAATGAAGAAAAAAAAAGTTTTCTTTTCAACTGTGAATTAAAGAATGAGTAAGTTGACAAGTCTAATCAACATGAAAGTCTCAATAAGAACATTGATGTTTGCTAGATGTAATAAGGTTTCAAAAACAAAACATCTTTTCTTCTTCCAACTTACTTTTTGTTTTGCCTGTTTTAACAACTTTAAAAACTTCTGCTTCTGAGACTCCTTTAACTTTTGGTATTGGAACATCCCATTTGCCCTAGAAGGAAAAAAAAGTAAACTTGGAAAAATGGAAAATATAATGTATATGTTTGATTTGCACATTATTTGTATTTAAATATCAAGAGGTATTTATCAATGTCCAAGAATATTAAAAGTTAATGTGAAACTGAACAACAAAAACAAAAACAACAATGACTTTACTGAACAAATACATACAGTGGTTGTCAATGACTTAACTGAACAACAAATACATACGGTGGTTGTCAATGACCTAACTGAACAACAAATGCATACAATGGTTGTCAATGACCTAACTGAACAACAAATTCATACAGTGGTTGACAATGACTTAACTGAACAACAAATTCATACAGCGGTTGACAATGACTTAAAAAGTAAAGTAACGTTCCCCCTTTCAGACTTTGCGATCCGTAGGGCAGATGATGTTAAAGTCATCTGTTTCTTTTACTAATGGTTAACGAGCAGTGTGTTATGTGGCCAGCACAATGACCAACCACCTTTACTTTCCCCAACTAAAGTCAGGTAACCATTAAGTTGAGCGGACTCAGTAAATAAAAAAGTTCCCCTTTCAGACCTTGTGGTCTATGGGGCAGATGATGTAAAGGTTATCTGTTTCTGTGGCCTACAAGGGTGTCATGTATCCAGCACAACGACCAATCCCCTTTACTTTTCCCCAACTAATGTCAGGTATCCATTAGAGCTGTGTGGACTCAGAGGTGCTCAAAGATCCCGGAATTAGAAATCACAGTCTTCACCAGGATTCGAACCCAGGACCATTGGTTCAGAAGTCAAGCGCTTTACTGCTCAGCCACTGCACCTCCTAGGGTGGACTCAGGGGTGCCCTAAAAATCCAGAAATTCAAAATACATACAGTGGTTGTCAATGACTTAACTGAACAAAAAATACATACAGTGGTTGTCAATGACCTAACTGAACAACAAATACATACAGTGGTTGACAATGACCTAACTGAACAACAAATACATACAGTGGTTGTTAATGACCTAACTGAACAACAAATACATACAGTGGTTGACAATGACCTAACTGAACAACAAATACATACAGTGGTTGTCAATGACCTAACTGAACAACAAATACATACAGTGGTTGACAATGACCTAACTGAACAACAAATACATACAGTGGTTGTCAATGACCTAACTGAACAACAAATACGTACAATGCTTGCCAATGACTTACAGCTTTTTCTTTCCGTTTCTGTTTAATCGTATTGGACAGAACTTTTGCCCTAATCTGATTCTCTCTTTCCAATAAGTATGCAGGGTTACCAAATCTACCATCTGTGTCTGCAGCTTTTTGTTTAGTTTTTTTTTCCTCGTGCATCTTAATACTTTAACAGACAAATATAAAAAAAAAAGTGAATCTTAAATTTAAACAACTAATAAGAAAAAACAAAATAAAAAATTTCCATCATTCCAAGGAACAGAAATAAATATTGAAATCCTTCTATAGACCACACTAAATTCAATCTACTTACTAAATGTCTATTTACAACACTGTGTATACTTACGTTTTCTTCATTTGTACTTTCTCTGCATGGCGCCTCTTATTGTATATTTTGGCCTTAATGCCTCTCAGTTTCTTGGCCTTTTCGGCAAGCTCATGAGGCATACGCGCCTCTTTCTTTCTCCTGGTAATAAAACAAGAAAATTTTCAAAATTTACTTACAGAACTTAATGTGTAAAAAAAAAAAAAGTAATGGGTTATGTCAGGGGGAAGTATGGCAAGAGTAAATATGTTACGTTGATATTTTGGTATGATAGTTATATCCCCTTGTTTATGTACTCCCAGATTATGAATGTGAATAGTCTTGCACGTGTTATGAACTGAATGATTTAGTCTTCCTTGAATGTGTGAGAGAGTGTGTTAGTCAGTGAGGTCTTGTTCCCGGTCCAGGAAGGTTGGTTGCTGGCTTCCTAGACTGGTATTTTGTATTATGAGTGATATAATTGTGTGCTTTATTTGATATTAAAGTATTTTTGTTATTCATGAATAGCAGGAGTTGAAGTATATTTATTATTAATTGTTCTTATTTAAGTAACCTCTCAAGAGCCAAGCAATAAAAAGTAACCCGAAAGGTTAGTTATACTATTACAAAAACAATATTATAGCTTGTTTGAAAGCAATATTTTTTGGTTGATAAGAAGGAAAGCACAAGGTTAATCATTAGGTTGCATGATTACTGTGGGACTATTCTGGGGATGAATTATTCCTGTATTACTTAAAAATAATATATAACAATTATGATTAAACCTTTTGTGTACTTTTAATAAAAAAAATTAATTGAAGCAAGTTGATTGCTTTATAACAATGTTTCCATTTTCTTAATATATCAACTTTCTTGTATGAAGCTATTGTTATTGAAATCTGCCTTAAGTATCAGTTTCCTTTTGCCTTTTATTAAAATGATCATTTAATCTGGGTTTTCATAGTGTAATAAAAAAAAATGTATCTCAAATGATTAGACAGATAGCTATTTGTTATACAGGATATATATATATTTTATTATATTTTTATCAACTAACAACCATTATTTAACCATACAATGCTTCTGATTGGTTAACAATGAGCATATTAGCTATTATTAAATACTGTTCAGTAAAGTAGGAAAAGATTCAGTGGCCATTTTGCATGTGAATTTAAAATTAAAATTAACTCATGCCTTATCCTAACCGTAAAAGCTAATTAAATCCACCACTCTCTATTTCGGGTTGAAGTAGATACTATAACCTTAAATGTCAATCATAATGTAAGGCATGAATAAATGTTTCTTATCATATAAAATAGTAAATGAACTAAAGGATAATAAAAAGTAATTTACATAGTTTTTTGTGAGTCAAGGATAGCAAGCTTGACATTCTAACCTACTATCTGTACTACTACAAATTTAAACAAAAACCTTCAATATAGTTACTTGTATAGTAAAAAAAAACAACTTTATTTAAATGGAAACAAAAATAATCAAGCCTCAACATTATATATATATATACCTACATATATATATATATAGCTGCACAAATAATTTTTCAATTCTCTAAACATGAATAGGCTTACTTTTTTTCTTCATAATCCAGCCTTCTTCCATGACGTTTTGTATGCAACTCAATGTACTCATTCTGAGGCTAGTAAGATACAAGTGTAAAAAAAAATATTATAGTCTATAGTATGCACATTAGAAATAAAAAGTGGTAAATAAGCTCTGGTCTAGAGTGAGAGCATAAAGAAAAGCAATGTGTCATGTTATAAGATGCATTACTGTTTGTCAATAGGGAAGTTACAATATTATGCTGCAATTCATTTACACCTTGGAGCAAAGCTAAAAGTAGCTAAAGAAAGTTTAAGTGTGCTTAAAATAAACAGATTTTTCCTTTGCAGATTCTCATTCCTTCCTGTCTCTAGAACAGTATAAATGGAGAAGATAATAAGTTAGTCAGTTGTACATTTGTGATTTATTTACTAAATATTATTATTATTTATATAGCAGTATTTATTTTTATATATTATTTGATATTTATTATCAATCACTTAGTTTAGTCTTCTTGGAAATTAGAAGATCTCTAGATCTAGAATCTAGGGTCTAAAATAATACTATATAGTTTTCTAGTCTAGATCTAGATATCTACTTTACTGTCTTTACTACTTTAAATAGATCTACTTTGAATTTATTTAAATCTATAGAGTAGTATAGAGTCTAGATTAAACAAGATAATATCTAGAATCTAGATCTACACTAGTGACTAGTGTCAGTGACACTACAATAACAATTCACTTAGATCTACATTATTCTACATTAAAAAAAAATGAATTATGTCCGTTATACTTAGACTTATAAAGTCATAATAGACGACACTGTGACTGACTGTAACAGTCTATGACTAGATCTAGATTGAGAATCTAGTCTCTAGAGAACTCTACCTACTTAAACCTAGTTTTTAGTTACTCAGTTACTGTTATGGCCTTAGGGTTCTATCATTATAATTCTATCGCGATAGTATCGGTAATTGGTTATCTTCATAATCTTCTAATAATATTCTAATAGCATTAATTCAATTCTTAGAATAAGTAAAAATTTAGCACATGGACAAAGAAAATAATTAGGAATTCATCGCCTTAGAAGTAGAGGGTCGTTTACAAACATAATTCTGATATAATTTAGATGCTTTATTGCCTAATAAAACAATATTAAAATGTTATTTACCATGATGCACAATAAACACACTAAACAAAACAGAAAAGAACTCTTTGAGTTTGAGAGATATAAAAAGAAGTGCTTATTTATAGAAACTAAACCAAAATAATATTATTTTAATAAACATACCAAGTTGGCCAACGTAATCAGCTACATTTTGTGTTCTTTTTATAACAGGACGTTACTTTATTTTTTTTTTAAAAGAAGAAGATTATATTACATCCTACGTGTGTCCCTAGGCCAATCTAGTTATGCATGTTAACTTTTCTAGATCTATGAGATCTATTCTTTTTCCTTCATTTACTTTAATCTCTTTAAGGGAATTTAACAATTAAGTCAGTTGTAGCTAATCTATATAAAATCGTAGGTAATCATAATAGTTATTTAAGAGACGCCTGCGATATGTAACATTAATAGTAGGCCTATATTATTTAAAGTTTAGTCTACTTGACCTACATACCGTCGTAATATAGCTGAAGGAAGGCAACTCAACGAAATACAAATGTTTATTTACAAGAGGACATGACAAACACATAGGGCATCTGCCTTGAGCACAGCATCTTCATATCGGCTCTAGACTTGGGCGGAAATCGTTCTCACTTCTCATGTAAACATCCTTCTTAGTCTAGTTTCTGGCAGTGCGCATCTTCTGCGCTATCTTGAATGGCAGTGCGCATGGCAGAGTTATAACATTGAACCCTTCTTAGCGCTTTTCGTCCCGAAAAGCAACAGTGCCGTGGAGGTTTGACTGTTCAGGTGGAGGTCGATCGGTGGGAGCTACAGACGGTAGAGTGCCTGTTGCCCACGAAGCCATCTGAGCAGTTTTCCTCTGGTGCCGCTTTCTCTTTCTCCAGTTGACCAAGCTGTCGTTGAGATGATGACGTGGCCGTTTGACACACAAACAGATAGTGCCGCTCACTGTTTTCTTCAGCACAGCCGTTGATCGGACACGCTGTCTCAGCATACTTTCCCGACAGACGGCTCTCAAGGGAACTGCAGGTTCACATCCAGCCACGTTGCAAACAAAGTCCAATGCGCCGCAGTCATCCTCAGATAACAGTCTCACGTCCAGGAGATAGGTCTCTTCAAGTTCAAGTTTCGAATGTCTTCTTCCTGCTAGCTCAGATTTAACCTGGATTGACTGACATTCGTCTATGCCAATGTCTATGATTATGGCAGAAGTACAAATACTTTGTTGCTGGTTTTCTTGGCATCTAAATTCTCTGTGTGATGCGCCGCACGTACAGTTCATGCTTAACCTCTGAATGCAATAGTCGAGCCTCGAATTTCCCTCGTAAGCACAGGCAGATAGGCAGAGGTCTTTAAGGTCCATAGCAACAGGCTTGAACGCAGACCCAACGTTGTCTTGATCTGTCCAGCTCATTAAGGTACTGGTAACAGGTACAACAGGAACAAACGCTTCAGGCATGTAACACACTTCAGTTAAGGTACTGGTAACAGGTGCAACAGGAATAAACGCGTCAGGCACATAACAGACTTCAGTTTCTTCATTTGTCTCTTTCCCTTCAATTTGGTACATTCCGTTGAGAATCGTCGCAGCAATCGTTGTCACGTTTCTTGTCTAGAAAGTCACGCCCTCAAGACTTGCCCACAACACAGCCACAGACGGCGCTCCAATCCCCAGCGTCTCCGTCACCACTGTTTGTGCAGCCACAGACCTGACCATGCAACTTCTTCACCAACGAGTCTACAGGCAACTGCTCCTTCACCAACAAGTCCATTCCTTCTTTCGCTTGAGACACCATTTTATCTACCTTGTTAATTTGTTCACACATTGCATCAATACACCTCCTTGGTACCTCCAAGCTTCTGATATCGGTAACGAAGTTCCTGTCTAAGCTCTTTAATTGAGAGTTGGTCTAGCTGTTTTAAACATGCCATTGTTGTCGAATCCTACCTCCTCTCGTTGAGTCGCCTATAATCCCACTTCTTACACCAATGTATAATAATTACTTAAGGGAGGCAACTCAACGAGATATAGATGTTTATTTACAAGAGGACATGACAAACACATAGGACATCGTATCTGCCTTGAGCACAGCATCTTCATATCGGCTCTAGACTTGGGCGGAAATCGTTCTCACTTCTCATGTAAACATCCTTCCTAGTCTAGTTTCTGACAGGGCAATGCGCACCTTCTGCGCTATCTTGAATGGCAGTGCGCATGGCAGAGCTATTACAATATTAAATTTGAAATGGTTGTGTACATTTATATTTATATGTATATTAATATGAAAGCTTGTTTTAAATGAATTTGCTAGTTTTGTAGCTCTCGATCTCTAGATTTAAACCTAGATCTAGTTTTTAAAATAAAATTAGATCCATCTTAACCATATGGTCGTGAACAAATAAGGGTACGTCCAATATATAATATTATGGTACATTTTAAAATATATAGGCCTATTTGAATTGTTTTCTTTGTGATCTATATTTTTTGACCTGGCAGAGATATCTAAAAAAAAGTAAGAAGAAAACAACAACATGAGTTTAGACTCAGGGCCGGTCCATACATGTTTGTGGGGCCCTATGCAAAACGGATATTGCACGAGGCGTAATTTGGGTTGTGAAAAGGATAAAATAAGTGAAAATTAAGATTTTGTGTTAGAAAATAAATTCGTCTTTGCATTGTATTCATATTTTTACTAAGTAAATAATAACTGTTAAATTAACTTTATGAGCTTTCTACAGTAGATAGTAGTTTTTCAACAAAAAGCCGATAAACATTCAGATCTGCCTTTTAGATTTAGGCCTACTATCGACTAGCAAAATATCGCTTTTGTTTTATTTTTTTTTTCTAAGAGGTCGAGATAGATTTAGATCTATATTTGTATACCAGTAATTATAAAAGTAAATTAAGTATTTGAACTTCTTGATTTGGTTAAAATTAGGCTTATCATTACATTTTATTAAATGAAAGTTGACAATGCGAGTAGGTTTGGCGTTTTCCATATTGAATGACACCCCGAAACGACAATTTTGTCTGTTTTAAGGAGATTGGCGTCAGTTTTCAGAATATTTTAATACTTTCAGGAGATTTTCATGACTTTTTCTTATATTTTATAATTTCAGGAGAATTCCAGGAACCCTTTGATAATAAGTTAAAATGGTTTAATATTTACTAATAGGTATAATAATTTACACCAAGAATTCGCATTGCGCGGGGCCTATGAAAGTGCGGGGCCCACTACGGCTGCATAGGTTGCACTGGCCTAAGACCGGCCCTGTTTAAACGTAAGACCACAAGACAGTCTCATTGAAATATATAGACATAGACCATAGACTATATAGGGCTATATAGTCTATGGTCTACCATAAACTATATATATAGTCAATGGTCTAGACCTATAGATCTATATAGATCTGTGATGTTGACATATTCTAACTCTTATTTTAGAGATCAAAATGATCTTTAGTTGGTAAGTATCTAGAACTTCTAAATCTTATCATTGATATAGAATTAGTAGAATCTAGATCTATTCTATTATTAAATGCTCGTATTAATAGACTAGAGCTCGTCTAGATCTAGAATCTATACTATCTAAATCTATAAAATATAGATTCTAGATCTATAAACTATAATCATAATAATGATTATAATATTATAATAATCTAGAGCAGTGATTCCCAAAGTGAAAGTGGGCCAAACAAAGTGCCTCTATTTAGACCCCCAGGGGTCTACGAGGACTTCCAAGGGGTCTACGGAAGTGAAAAAATAAATTGGGGGTCTATGGCCTGTTAATGGGGGTCTACGAAGGTGGATCTCATTGAAGCATGACCATTCATGAAATTAACTCGTTCACACGATTTGTACCCTAGTTAATCAGTTAATCCTTTGAATTTCAAACCCTGTTTTTTCCTGTTACCTAAATGACTTTACCTCTTCCTAAGGTTAAGTGGTTAAGACTATATTTTTTGATTGGCTAAGTCCTAAGTCTATACTAATGAGCCCGGCAATATTTTTGGAGCTGATTTATTTGATTCATAAGCTAATTGTTTGATTCCATACAAAAAAAATATTAATAGGGTGTCCGAATTAAATTACGAATTTCTTACCAAAATGTATTTCGGATAGCCAGTTTTGGACATCAATGTTAATGATCTTATACTATACTTATAGTATATTTGTTGTTGTTTTTTTTTATAGAGAATAAATGGGCAAATGTTTGGAGTGAGCTTGGTACATTGAATGAAGTTAAATGCTTAGATCTAGACCTACTAGATAGATCTAAATCTAGATTTATATAGAGAGAATATAGAGGATTCAATTAGGCAAGAATGGCTATCCTAACCTGTACTATACTACAAAATCATCTGTATTAGAAATTTATTAAATTAATAAACAAAAAACACAAACATTCAACACACATCTAATCATGCAAACATAAAATAAGTCTAAAAGTCAGTATAGAAGTCAGTATCCCAGTGACCTAATTTAGGTAGAATAAGTGTGTTCATATTCATATGGTGTCTGGAATCAAATAATGTAGGTCAAATTTGTCTGAATTTTAATGAAAACACATGGCCCCTTTGACCTTAAATATAATAACAAATATAGGTTAGGGGTACAAATATAAGTAGTCATCCTTATTCTCCTAAAGAAGATTTTGATACTTCATTTTCTTTTCTATGTCGAACCATTGTCAAATAATGCACTGTCAAAGTCAAACTTTGAAATTTTGGCCTATAGGTGTCCGAATAGCATAAATCAGTGGTGCCCAACCATTTTCGGCTGGCAGGCCAGTTTAATTTCTGACACTCGTGTCGCGGGCCACATCATCGAATAGATACAAAAAAAAAAAAAGAAATAGAGAATAAACCATTTTAAATAGTTTTATTAGAAACCCATAGCACTATTTGGGCTACGTACACATGTATGACAATTATGTAAGATCGATTTCATCTGTTTTTTTAGTGAAACGTTTGTCTACTCAATGAAGTGCTTGTAAACATTGTGATCGTCCGTAACACTTAATTTAGGAAAAATGAAAAGTTTCTTCATACAACACGGAGAAGAAATCAATTACCTGCATCGCTCTAAATTTCTCAAACAAGGATGTCTGGCTTTGTAAGGAAATCAGCTCCATTTGCACGTCTATTTAGTTGGAATTATTATCAAAGTGTTATGATGTGATATATATATATCAATGCAGGCTGATACTTGCACCATGTTTTTTTTCCTGGGGTAGTTATTATGCTTTTGTTATGTTTTTCCTTTTTTAATAATTTGTGTTTCACTTCTTTGTTTTTATTATGTTTCAGTGACAGGCGTATTTGATTTCTATGAGAAGCTTTTGTTCACTCATCATTCAAGTCATAGAAAAAGTTAACCTATAGAAACCTATAGAATTTTATTCATCATTTTGCTGTAGTTGCATCTTGAAGGACACAATTATGGACACCATAAATAGCTTAACCGAGTCTATGGTACATGATGATGCATCTATGTTAGCCTCATCTTTGATCGAACAAGTTAACACTGAAGACATTGCTTCTATGGTGTACATTCAGCGTGATATGTAAGTCATGTTTTTTATTAGTTACACCTTACAAACTGGCTTGTAAACATTGTAAAGTTCTATGAATAGTTAAAAGACACATTTTTGGCTATAAATTGTTTGTATTCATTGTTAAATCTCTAGTTTAATTATTTAGTACAGGGCTTGAACTCAGGACCTTCTTGGTGACAGTTTGAAGCACATTTCATTTGACCTGGCAGCTATCCATTGTTTACCCTTTTATGTCCTTACTGTAAAATGCGTTGAATAAATCATATTTAATTATGACTTCATTAAAATATACTTGTGTAAATGCAAGAAAAGGAACTAAGCATATATCTCCTGTAGAGAGTTTAGCCTGTAACTTTTCTGATCAATTTTACCCAATGCTCAACTCATTCTCTCATTTTAATGAATTTTCTTTTCGAGAAGTCTGTAGAAGATGAAATAGGGTTAAAAAACTAAGAAATAGAAATAACTAGAAACAAATATAAGTACAGAGTAGCAGTGTGAAGAGAACCTTCAAAGGGAGAACAAAGAAATCATCACTGAATTGACTAATTACAGTTCAACCTGTTGAGTGTCTGATTTGAAGTTGTAATAGCCTGTATCTTATATAAGACACATTCTTAATACCTAGTCACTCATCAACAAAATACTGCATGATCAGTAAGTTTTGATTTGTATATTTTACTTTGTTTTTTTTGAACCAGTGATACAAAATTATTGAAATGAAAAACTATTATTTACACTAAAAATCTAACAGAATACTAATTCAAAAAGTCATCTTAAAACTAAAGATTTGAAATCCTATTAACAAAAACACAAAAATCAACAACTTGTTTTGTAAAAATTTATGAGGAAACAGATTTGTGTTTCTTATTGTAATTTTTGTTTATACAAAACCTTTATAATGGCCACTTCTTATGTAAAATTATTTTGTATCAATAAATCAGTTATATGCTTTAAATGTATATTGTTTTTTAAAACGCAGGCTTGCACGTTTTGAAAAGACCAATGAAATGTTAATAAACTTTAATATGTTGTCTTTGAGCCGATACGAAGCCACACTGAAACAGTTTCACAAACATACTGGTCTTCTGTCAGATATGAAGAAAGACTTAGATACTGTTTTCAAGAGAATCAGGTAAATGTCTCTCATTATTTCATTGTTTCGACTGACCTTTGTGTTGACCTTTGGACTATTTTCTTTTCAAAAGTTGATGTACAAAATGATGTACAGTTTCTCTATTTTTCCCCATATCTATAATTGATTAATCGCACAGTCGACAAAAAAATGTCTTGGAACATTTAAAGTAAATCATTTCATTGTAAAGAAACTTATTTTAACCCAATCTCTAGGTTAGCTGTTTTCCTATATAGTTTATAGTTCTTAGATCTTTAAAAAAGAACAAGAAATGACAATAATTAGAAGGATGTTTTCATGTTTTGACCATATACTGCTATACCTGCACACCCAATTCTTACTTTCAAAATGTGTTGATAATGGTAACAAATTCTGTTTAAAACTCAGTTCTACATACTTTTTTTTACACATTTATTCTTCTCCTTCTGATTCGAAGCTAACACATCAAGGCACTCCATCCATTTAGTATTTCTAGTCAACAACAGGGCTATTTTTAGATGACAGTATTCCTTCAAGTTCTGCATTTTTTAAAGCTAGCAATAGGATTGCATATTTTATGTTATTTCTACTTAATTCTTTCGATCTTCAATACTTGAACATTGAACTCTCTGCACTGAAATCAATTTGTTTCGTTTGCCTTTCTAAAGATTATTAAAACAAAGACTAGAGAAAACATACCCTGAGGCATTTTCAGGTAACTGTCTATTTTTCTTGTTAGCTAGTCCGTTTAAGTTTAATTACTGTTAACAAATTATCTCTATTTACCTTTGTTATGTTGTTTCATAGTTTAACTTAGCATTAAACAGTAACTTTTAAAAACCCAAGCATCCAAATTTGTTACTCAGTCTAGTACTTAGCATATTTACTAGTTTGTGTTGAATTCCAAATGATTTAGTCAGCACAAATCTTCAATCAATAAATGAAGCCATTAGTTTGTGTTGAATTCCAAATGATTTAGTCAGCACAGATCTTCAATCAATAAATGAAGCCATTAGTTTGTGTTGAATTCCAAATGATTTAGTCAGCACAGATCTTCAATCAATAAATGAAGCCATTAGTTTGTGTTGAATTCCAAATGATTTAGTCAGCACAAATCTTCAATCAATAAATGAAGCCATTAGTTTGTGTTGAATTCCAAATGATTTAGTCAGCACAAATCTTCAATCAATAAATGAAGCCATTAGTTTGTGTTGAATTCCAAATGATTTAGTCAGCACAAATCTTCAATCAATAAATGAAGCCATTAGTTTGTGTTGAATTCCAAATGATTTAGTCAGCACAGATCTTCAATCAATAAATGAAGCCATTAGTTTGTGTTGAATTCAAAATGATTTAGTCAACACAGATCTTCAATCAATAAATGAAGCCATGATTAGTTTGTGTTGAATTCAAAATGATTTAGTCAGCACAGATCTTCAATCAATAAGTGAAGCCATGATTAGTTTCACTGAACTGAAAAAAATCTGTTGCTGAAACATTTTGTTTAAAGCTAATATCATTATTTATTTTATTGACATGTCTATTTAAGTATGGCTTTGTTTTGCTAAGCTGTTACAAATGAAATTAAACACATTTTTTGTTTATATGATTGTTGATTATAAGGCAATGTTTTGTATCAAATAAAGTCTCTTGAATGAATTCTTAGCTTGCAGTATGATAAATGTTTCATGAAAGGAGAATTTTAAAAACACTATTTTAATGGTGTATGAAGGTAAACCTTGAACCAAATCTATTCCAATATGTGGGTTCTTCTAGATATTTTTTCTCAAAACGTCTATTTGCAAGACTGTTATACTTTAGTCTGGTCCTCACAAGTGCCATTCATATTTTATAGTCTCATCAGATAAGTTTTTAATGTTTACTGGATTTTTTTTTATATAGAGTAACAGATGTAGACTTAGCTAATCAACTAACCAGACACTAAACATTTTCTTTCCTTGAAATAACCTAAAACTTGATAAAACAGTAAAACAGTTTTGTTGATTGGTTTAATTTCGACAAGTATGTTTCCTGACATAAACCAAATGTTATTTATATAGATCTAGTGTAAAATGTATACATTTCCTTAATATGTTTTACAAGTTCTGAACTAAATATTTGTTTTAAATGTTTCAGTTTGTGTTCATAACATTGTCTCAATACTTGTTTTGTTTATAACATTGTCTCAATACTTGTTTTGTTTATAACATTATCTCAATACTTATTTTGTTTATAACATTGTCTCAATACTTGTTTTGTTTTTAACATTGTCTCAATACTTGTTTTGTTTATAACATTGTCTCAATACTTGTTTTGTTTATAACATTGTCTCAATACTTGTTTTGTTTATAACATTGTCTCAATACTTGTTTTGTTTATAACATTGTCTCAATACTTATTTTGTTTATAACATTGTTTCAATACTTGTTTTGTTTATAACATTGTCTCAATACTTGTTTTGTTTATAACATTGTCTCAATACTTGTTTTGTTTATAACATTGTCTCAATACTTGTTTTGTTTATAACATTGTCTCAATACTTAATTTATTTATAACATTGTCTCAATACTTGTTTTCAATGTTTCAGCTTGTAGCAGTGTTTATAACATTGTCTCAATACTTGTTTTGTTTATAACATTGTCTCAATACTTATTTTGTTTATAACATTGTCTCAATACTTGTTTTCAATGTTTCAGCTTGTAGCAGTGTCTATAACATTGTCTCAATACTTGTTTTCAATGTTTCAGCTTGTAGCAGTGTCTATAACATTGTCTCAATACTTGTTTTCAATGTTTCAGCTTGTAGCAGTGTCTATAACATTGTCTCAATACTTGTTTTCAATGTTTCAGCTTGTAGCAGTGTCTATAACATTGTCTCAATACTTGTTTTCAATGTTTCAGCTTGTAGCAGTGTCTATAACATTGTCTCAATACTTGTTTTCAATGTTTCAGCTTGTAGCAGTGTCTATAACATTGTCTCAATACTTGTTTTCAATGTTTCAGCTTGTAGCAGTGTTTATAACATTGTCTCAATACTTGTTTTCAATGTTTCAGCTTGTAGCAGTGTCTATAACATTGTCTCAATACTTGTTTTCAATGTTTCAGCTTGTAGCAGTGTCTATAACATTGTCTCAATACTTGTTTTCAATGTTTCAGCTTGTAGCAGTGTCTATAACATTGTCTCAATACTTGTTTTCAATGTTTCAGCTTGTAGCAGTGTCTATAACATTGTCGCTGAGGACGAGGGAGACGACACTGACGACAATGGGGAATCAGAGCAAAGGGCAGACAACTGTTATCCTCTTGACTCCAAGCCTTCTGTTACAGTTACCTCCCCTCGCTAATCCAGTTTAAAAGAAACCAACAAATGAATGTGATAGAACAAATTGTGTGTGAACTATTTCTCATTGACCTCACTATGTGCAATAGATGTTCAGCTTTACTTGATTTAGCATTCTGACCGGTAGTCATAGTCACAACTGATTTGACCTATTGATAATTCTCATTGTGGAATGGATAAGGCTTATTAGCTTAAAAGGAATTTGTTTATTCTGTTAGCTAAAAATTGCTGCAGTTTAAAAGCAGATATTTGTAAACATTCCCTTCTAGTTTTTGATGATTAGCACTTTTTTACAGAATTCATTTATAATTTTTTAAAAACTTTTTTTTAGTGTTATGAAAATGTTCACTTCTATAAGTTCACATGTCTTATCATTATTACTGACATGTTTTTTTTATTCTTTGCATTTTTTTTTTGTTTACACTGAAATACTTGCAATGGCCATTTTAATGTTCACATGAGAGTGAGCACTTGATCGCATCACACATGAATATAACTAACACATTATAGTGTCATAGAGAACAAAGCCTAATCATCTGACCAAAATGAGTACATAGTTGTGAGCCACCCGAAATAAAGTGATGATTGTAGGTTAAAGACATGCCCTAGGTCCAAGTCTTGCTCAACTGTACTTTCTTTTACCCAGCAATTCTTCTGGCATAATGTCAAGCTGACCTGTTCCTATAGCCAGTGGGTAATGATCTGTCATAGGTATCATGATCTCATTAACTGTTTGCAACAGCATTCAAATGTATCAACCTTTCACCAGATTTGATTTGGAGCTGACTATATCACTTTACCTTTGTCTTTATGTTGACTAAGTGAAATATGTTTGAATGTCTAGATTCTAGATGGTAAAACCAATCAATTAAAAATGTTCAACAGTATATTCATTTGTCGGTTACCCAACAAAAAAGCGCAGACGTATTTATAATATGTATAATAAGTACAGAATAAGTAATTTAAGTTCATTGATGGTAGAATTGAGGTAACAACTGAGTTATTCATGCAGGGCTTCTCAGTACAAGCACTCATTCATCACTATGCTGAACCTCTGTTATATGCACGACTGACATCTTAACAGGAAGCTGAGTCTGTTCAAGTCTTCAGGAATCTCTTAGAGCTAAGAACAACTCTTGCTCCACAGAGTGTGATATTAGAATTTGAGAAGGCAAGTCAAAATGCAGTAAGCACAGTATTCAAGGCAATCAGATATGTCGGTTGTGTATTCCATCTTTGGACAAAGTCTCTCGGATCAAGTTGAAATTTTGCATATTTATTTATAGTCCACGATATTACATGAATCATTAAAAAATTATCACCAAGTTAATCATATAATTTAATTTTGTTTTATTTATTATTTTATTTGTTAAAATTGTGTCTCTTTTTCTAATGAAATTTGCCTCACCTAGATCTGTCCTGTTAGGCTGTTTGTTCTTCTTTTTTTAGCTTTATTTCCTTTATTTGTATCTTTCATTTGCAATAATGTGGGAAGCGTGGTCGACTGGCTAAGTACGCTTGAACTTGGCTTGTCTTGGCTACCTAGAAGGGGGTTCGAGGTTCGACACCCGACTCGGGCAGAGTTGCGTTTACTGAGCGCCTAAAGGCAGCACGGAAAACCAACTCCTAGATACCCCCTCTGGTCCACAAATGAGATTGGACCAAAGCGCTCTGAGCATGATATAAGCATGAAAGTAGGGATATATAAAAGCTATAATAATAATAATAAAAAAAATTAGTTAAAGTCAAAAGAAGGTGAACTGCAGAATGAGACACATCAGATATGAGGGACAGTAACAAAAAAAAAATAGTATTTCAACATATAATGTCTATCCATGAGTTGTTTATCTTGGATAACAGTGTAACGCTTTTTTTTTTTTAAGTACGTGCATAAAAACCCATTTCAGCGGCGTATCTAGGGTATTTGGTGCCTAGAGCGGTAGATCCTTTTGAAGTCCTCCAAAAAAAATAAGTAAATGAAATAAAACACTTAACATGCATTAAAAATCTGTATTTCTCAAATCTTATGACGTTTCCATTCACAACAATATGCTTTGACGTCTCTTCTATATTTACCAGAAAGAAGGTCTTGAAAAGTTCTGCTAGCTCCACCAGCGGAGCGGGTTATGGGCGGAGTCCAGGCAGCAAGCTTTCTACTGTGTTTTAAGGTACAGCAATGCATTATTCTGGCGTCTACAACGCACGACTAAGAAATGGGCGTGTAGGTCAGATGTGTAAGCAACATTCGAAGCACATGTAGATGTGTGTTTTGTAAAAGCGCTGAGTAGTAAAACTAAGACTGCTTTTTTTTTATCCTTATGGAAATTTGTTGTGATAATGTTAGGACTCGCAGGAAGTGTTTTTTAAACTGTCTTGATAACATAAAACTATTAGAATCGCGTTGGCAGAAAAATGTTTATTCAAATGTAATTTTACTTCATCGATTTTCTAATAGGATACCGGGTACAACTGATTTTTTTCTTCTCTGAAATAAAACAACAAAAAAAAACGTCTACGCCGGAAGCGCACCAGTTTGAGAAATGAAGTACCCATGGCTGAAGTAGGCCTACTGTTATCAAATGAGCTACCCATGGCTGAAGTAGGCCTACTGTTATCAAATGAGCTACCCATGGCTGAAGTAGGCCTACTGTTATCAAATGAGCTACCCATGGCTGAAGTAGGCCTACTGTTATCAAATGAGCTACCCATGGCTGAAGTAGGCCTACTGTTATCAAATGAGCTACCCATGGCTGAAGTAGGCCTACTGTTATCAAATGAGCTACCCATGGCTGAAGTAGGCCTACTGTTATCAAATGAGCTACCCATGGCTGAAGTAGGCCTACTGTTATCAAATGAGCTACCCATGGCTGAAGTAGGCCTACTGTTATCAAATGAGCTACCCATGGCTGAAGTAGGCCTACTGTTATCAAATGAGCTATCCATGGCTGAAGTAGGCCTACTGTTATCAAATGAGCTACCCATGGCTGAAGTAGGCCTACTGTTATCAAATGAGCTACCCATGGCTCAAGTAGGCCTACTGTTATCAAATGAGCTACCCATGGCTGAAGTAGGCCTACTGTTATCAAATGAGCTACCCATGGCTGAAGTAGGCCTACTGTTATCAAATGAGCTACCCATGGCTGAAGTAGGCCTACTGTTATCAAATGAGCTACCCATGGCTGAAGTAGGCCTACTGTTATCAAATGAGCTACCCATGGCTGAAGTAGGCCTACTGTTATCAAATGAGCTACCCATGGCTGAAGTAGGCCTACTGTTATCAAATGAGCTACCCATGGCTCAAGTAGGCCTACTGTTATCAAATGAGCTACCCATGGCTCAAGTAGGCCTACTGTTATCAAATGAGCTACCCATGGCTGAAGTAGGCCTACTGTTATCAAATGAGCTACCCATGGCTGAAGTAGGCCTACTGTTATCAAATGAGCTACCCATGGCTGAAGTAGGCCTACTGTTATCAAATGAGGTACCCTAAGACTAAGACTGCTTTATTGATCCTTACGGAAATTTGTTGTGATTACAAGGACTCGTTTCTCATATAAAGACAACACAACAGAAACATACACATAAATACAAGAGACAACATGAAGAGTTCATTCAGCGACTACACACAGGTATCTTGGTGCATTTCATGTTCCCTGATCAATGAGTGGCGGTGATAGAGTCTGACCGAGTGAGGTACGAACGAGTTTTTGTACCGCTCCGTTCTTGTTTTGATTGACAGCAGTCGCCCACTTCGCGACGACCTGGCGTAGTTCTGATGGAGCGGGTGGCCGTTGATTTTTTCGATTTTTCTTAGGCACGTTTGTTCAAAAAGTTCCTTTAAATGTGGTAATGTTGTGAGTGTAATTTTTGATGCTTTTTTAATGATGTTTTCTAGACGTTGCAACAGTTTAGATGAGGAGTTGCCTTGCCAACAACTTATTCCGTATGTTAGCAGATTTTGTACAGTTGCGCCGTAAAATGTCTCAAGGATCTTCTTGTTTAATTTAAAACTGTTGAGTTTGTATAGAAAAAGGCTGAAGTAGGCCTACTAGACCTACATGTACTAGCTGGCTAAAAATACTGAGATGATTTCATGGAAATTCGACTGTCGCTCTTGTCTTTCAAGTTTTGAAAGTTTCACGTTAATTTTACAGTTTTCTTTAAGGAGATCTATTGAATAAAGTTCATATATTGGTACTTTTAGTCAATGTACCCTTAGAGTAAGCTACTAACAAAGTTAGAGCCAGTCAAAAAGCGAATAAAATGTAGACATAAGCCACGCTAGTTCAAACTGCTAGTGAGAACATTGTTTAGAAGTTGAATACTAACTCTTGATAAAAAGTTAAACTACTACAGTTTTAGTCATTCAACGTAAACAATCTCTTAGTTACCTTGGGGGTATGGGCTCAATCTGAGAGGGGGCTCTAATGATGAGCTAGCCTAGTGACGTCACTGCAGTCACTCACACACACACATACGTTTATACTGCCCAACATGTTTCTGAACAGACAAAACTAACGTCTAAATAAGTAAAGAGGCAAAGTATCCCTTTCAGACCTTGTGTCCGGGTAACGAGGGTGTCATGTGGCCAGCAGAACGACCAAATAATCTCAGGTCCCCATTAGAGTTGAGCGGACTCAGGGGCGTCAACAAAAAAAAAAAAAAACGAAATTCAAAATCCCAGTCTTCACCGAGATTCAAACCCAATATCCTTCGGTTCAGAAACCTAAGTGCTTTACCCCTCCTCTACCACGCCCTCCTGTATAAATAATCCTTGAATAAATACTCAAACACGTCTGAATAAAACTTCAAACCAAGTGATGACATTACCGAAACATTCCGTTTTACATACAGTTAACCAATTGTACAATGTCTAATGTCAACCCACATTTAAATAGGAATATTCGTATCAAAGGTAGTACCCTATAGGCTGCTATTACATTTTGTATTGTTCCATTTTAAATGAGGAGATTATTTGCAGACTGTGGCCAGTACCATTGTACATAAACCCAGAGAAAGTGTTTTTATCTTTATGAGTAAAGCATGAAAAGTTTGACTTAACTTAGTCTTGTGGGAAATCTGCCGTCTGCTCCAGAGAGGTCTTTCTCATGATGATGTGCTTGAATGTTGGAAAAAAGCCAAAACTACATCCGGGGATCTGGTTCGAACAATAGGGAGCAATTCCCAAGATGAATGAACATCTAGAATGAAATTGAAATAGCAACTTGAAATGGATTGAATTTTCATGGCTTTGGCTTGTAGTTTCATATGTATATATATATATATATATATATATATATATATATATATATAGAGAGAGAGAGAGAGAGAGAGAGAGAGAGAGACATTATGGATAATCATAATGTATAGATTCACATAATTGAACAATGTTATGGCCTGCTATAATAAAACAAAATGGTCAAAATAAAATAAATTGAAAAAACATCTCGGAAACTTTACAAAAAATATTGTACAAATAATCCACGTCATAGAATTAAAAAAAAATTATTAATTAATTAGTAGGCTGCTATAATGTGACATTATTAAGGCTCTAAAGGTTACATTTCACTATGAGTCATACAAATGGAATGGATTAGACTGGTGTAGGAGACTGGCACGTGACGACTTACAAAACCAAAGAAAATCAGCATCAATAGATCAAAGCGTCTATTGAAAGTGCGCGTCTCTCTCTCTATGAATCTATAGCAAACTAAATAGCTAGTGTGACCCGTCTGCTGTACAGAGCATGAAAGTGTCGATAGGCTAAGCACATAGACTTATATATTATATCTAGACTGGAAACCGAAATAAATTCTTATCCGCGATTGATCGATTCACAGACCTATACATATATAGATTTTTATGTACGTAAACTCTTTTTTTCAGGCTCTAAGGGGAGTCGCCCCAATCAATCTTTTCTGTCTTAGAAAAGTAATGATCTTTAGTTTTCAAAGTTTAGAAATAATGCAAAATAATTTCTTGGATATTCAGGCAAATATATGAAACAAAGCCATTTCCTGTTTGTTTTAAAAATCCTAGATGGAAATAATTCATGTTGATTTAAATCATCTTATGTACATTTAAATAGATTGATTACCTAGATCTTTCTAGATTATGTATCTAAAAATTGCAACATAATAATTATGAGAAGAGAGTACTCTTATTTTTGATGTTCAGTTACTAGATCTAGATCTAAAAATTAAATTATATGTTACATAGGTTAGGGTTGAAAAAAAAAGTTTACATCTTATAACTACTTTACAAAACAACGCCTTGTTTCAACTTTAAAAAAAAAAATTCGCGACATTTTTTGTAGTGTTAAAAAATCCCCATGTCCAGTCTAGATATAGTTATATAAGTCTATGGCTAAGCATTTTCGAAGATTTATGATAATTTTTGTAAAAGCTCATTTCTAACTTTTTTTTTAGCATGTAGCACTCAGTCATTAGTATTATATACTTGGCAGCAGTGATCTTTCAATATAGTGTCCTTGACATTGTTTAGCTCAATTATTTCACAATCGCTCTCAGTCTTCCCTTTTTTTTTTTTTTAAAGAAAGCTCCTTCAATCTGGGTGTAATGTTGAACAAATTATTTCTCCCATTTCCCATTCTCGGATCAAATTGAAACTTTGCACAATTATTCACTGTCGATGACAACACACGAATCAATTGAAAAAGGAACCAATTAGTCGTAATGAATTAATTTTTTAAAATCTAACATATACTAAGCTAAGGGAAGAGAATAGTGTAAACTAACAGTCAAACTATAATAAAACCTAGAAGTAGGCCTACTAGACTAGCTCAGTTGTCAACACGTCGGCCTTCCATCATGGACGCTTGAGTTCGAATTTAGAGCGAGCATCTTTTTTTTTTTGAAAAGGCAGCATGGAAACCTTCCAGATACCCCTTCTCCCCCTACCCCCACCAGTATGTGATTGGACCATAGCGCTAAACAAAAGCAATTAAAAAACACTGGCAGTGAAATTAATAAATTGCCAAGTTAATAATGCGAATGTCTTGGGTTTGAGTCCCATAATTTTTTTGATGACGGTCCGATCTGTTCAGATCCAATCTGATCTGACCGAATCCGATTTGATACCTGAAGACCTTATCGGATCCAATAGGATCCCAATCCGATCGAATCTGAATAGATCCCAGCAGGTCCAATCCGTACTCGATCCCAAGATCCAAAGAATATTCGATTCTAATCGATTCCACTTGTCCCATCCGACCCAAAGAAGATTCGATCCAACCCGATTCTATTCGACCATTAGATCCAATTCGACTATTGCAGAGCAAAATAAAATCTTCTATCCTGCAATCTGAGACAGTCGACGTCTCGATCTTCTCCCTTTGCAACTTCTCAAGTGAGGCCTATCCTTGATACACATCTATCTATCTATCTATCTATCTATCTATCTATCTATCTATCTATCTATCTATCTATCTATCTATCTATCTATCTATCTATCTATCTATCTATCTATCTATCTATCTGTCTGTCTGTCTGTCTGTGTCTATCACACATACACACTTTCTCTCTTAACCTTATTGCTCAGCACACGTACTCACACACTTCAACGCAATACAACTGAACAGACACACACACAGAGAGATTCGGTACACAGCAATAAAAACACTCTCTAGCTCTTTGCCAGCACTACGCTATTAAAATATTGAGTCAGACATTTGATGAAATAGCCAGTGGTACTTGCCCCTGTTATTAACGAAATTGAAGGAAAAAAGGGCGCAACATACGCTCCACGGCTGCATCTAATGTCACTAAATGACACAATGACGCTCCGATAAAAGGACGGGTGTGGCATTTGACATTTCCCAATCAGCAGGTCAGTACCGTCAGAGCTAGGATTTCATATAAAGTATGCAAATACCAAATTTATGTCGACAAGTGACATTAGCAGCATAGGTGGCGACACAAACCATGGAGATTTCCAAAGGGACAGATTCAAATAAAAACAACCAAAAAGCAAATCTTACATAAAACTTTTCTAAGTCGATCTGTCTTAAAGTTTGCCCTTTAACTATGCACGACTGAGAAGCTATCTCTGTAAACATCATTGTTTTATAAGGCATCACATTTTCAATTCATTGTCTTACAGGCTGCATTTCTGAACTAACCTTTTTAGAGGCTGTATTTTTGAACTAACAGTCTTAGAGGCTGTATTTCTGAACTAACATTCTTAGATGTTGTATTTCTAAATCAACAATCTTGAAGGCGTATTTCTGAACTGATATTCTTAGAGGCTGTATTTCTGAACTAACAGTCTTACGCATTCGCAAAAGCAATCACTTAGGAAACTAGTATTACCATGACAATTCTAACGAATGCCGTCGAAGACTTATCCCCCCCCCCTCCCCACTTACTAATTGTGATCACATGAGAAGATCTAGTACTTTGTGTTGACTCGAATACCTTCTGATGAATGAATGTCGCTCGCATCTCGATACACACGCTTTATATTGGTTCCTTGTCTTCATTCATGGATACGTCATCTCAAAATGTACATGCAAATCATTTTTTTGTGACTCGGCAAGGGGAGTGAACCTCGGCAAAAGGGGGATAAACCACGGCATAGGGAGTCAGCTTGCATTCAAAGATCTGCCGAAAAGAAAAGATTATAAATTTGTCATGAAGAAACGAGACGAGACAATGTGTCTTCACTTTTGAAGAGTTTATCATGTGAAGATAGTGAGGATACATGTCTTCACTTTTGAAGAGTTTTTCATGGAAGGATAGTTAGGCTACATGTCTTCACTTTGAAGAATTTATCATGACAGGAGAGTGAGGATACATGTCTTCACTTTTGAAGAGTTTTTCATGGAAGGATAGTTAGGCTACATGTCTTCACTTTGAAGAGTTTATCATGACAGGAGAGTGAAGCACATGATCTGCCAACCTTCTCTCTCCTTTCAGTCTTTTGCTTAAATATAATCTCTTTCAATGACAGGTCTTCCATCCTTTGATGTTGTCTACACATCGCTTTCTCTGTCTACCTCTTCTTCTTTTACCAGGTGCTGTTCCCTGAAAGAAGGTCTTTGCGAGCCCTGAGGACCAATACTTCTTTAATATAGAAGTATTGAAATGAAGACTTTGACATCTTCAAATTGTATTTAAACAAGGCATCAAGAAATTCAAATCTGACAAGGTTAAACAAAATATATCGACCAATTTAGTCTATGAAGAAATGAAATACTTAAATAATGTCAGTCTTATCAAAACTACAACATTAATAACAAACTCGGACATATTTATGTCAAGCCAGACTCCCCGAGTGGCACTAACATGAAAAGTAAGTGTCGAGTAAGGAAATATTTTCCTTTGTTCCCTCCTGCTCCCGAGACCTCGTCTGCTTCCTTTGATCTGTTGGCTCATTCTTTGCAAAAGATGTCTACAAGACATGGATGAATATTTCAGTATAGACATTATTAGCAACACGATACAGCCCGACCCCCCAGCGGTGACGCCTTTTGTAATCCAGCCTCGGTAATGAGCGGGGCCAATCTACTCTAACTAGAGACCAATTTGCTCTATTGACTGGGGGGAATCCGCGCTGGGAGTTCGTGTATCCACAATCTTGACACTAGCCTTGAATTAATTCTCAATTTGTTCTCCCGACTCCAATCAAATCTGCATGGTGCACATGTCGATAACTGGCTGAGCCTGGCCCCTTCGCTTAGCGTGCTACTCTAATGTCTATACGAGCATAGTCCCTCGCAGTGCGTGATGGCCACTGTCTTGGCCTCTGGTAGAACGTGTCACATCTAGGGCTGCTAACGCGGACATGAATATTTTATCCCAGGCTAGCTCAGACAAAACTTGACTCTTTATAGTGATACTGACACACACACACATATACACATATATATTCTTTCTGTCTTTTAAAAAATCTCTCTCTCTCTCTCACTTTCAACCTCTCTTTCACACACACACACACACACACACACACACTCACACGTAACCTCGACCAGTGACCTGACTGTAAAGAAAGTAAGAATCTTGTACTGGGCTGACTTCGGATAATCGACGAGACAATGTGTCTTCACTTTGAAGAGTTTACCATAGGAGGATAGTTAGGTTACATGTCTTCACTTTGAAGAGTTTACCATGGGAGGATAGTTAGGTTACATGTCTTCACTTTGAAGAGTTTACCATGGGAGGATAGTTAGGTTACATGTCTTCACTTTGAAGAGTTTACCATGGGAGGATAGTTAGGTTACATGTCTTCACTTTGAAGAGTTTACCATGGGAGGATAGTTAGGTTACATGTCTTCACTTTGAAGAGTTTATCATGGGAGGATAGTTAGGTTACATGTCTTCACTTTGAAGAGTTTACCATAGGAGGATAGTTAGGTTACATGTCTTCACTTTGAAGAGTTTACCATGGGAGGATAGTTAGGTTACATGTCTTCACTTTGAAGAGTTTATCATGGGAGGATAGTTAGGTTACATGTCTTCACTTTGAAAAGTTTATCATGGGAGGATAGTTAGGTTACATATCTTCACTTTCAAGAGTTTATCATGGGAGGATAGTTAGGTTACATGTCTTCACTTTGAAGAGTTTATCATGGGAGGATAGTTAGGTTACATGTCTTCACTTTGAAGAGTTTACCATAGGAGGATAGTTAGGTTACATGTCTTCACTTTGAAGAGTTTACCATGGGAGGATAGTTAGGTTACATGTCTTCACTTTGAAGAGTTTATCATGGGAGGATAGTTAGGTTACATGTCTTCACTTTGAAGAGTTTATCATGGGAGGATAGTTAGGTTACATGTCTTCACTTTGAAAAGTTTATCAGGAGAGTGAGGCACATGATCTGAAGACCCTCTCTCTCCTTTCTGTCTTTTGCTTAAATATAATCTCTTTCAATGACATGTCTTCCATCCTTTTATGTTGTCTTTCCATCGCTTTCTCTTTCTTTTACCTGGTGCTGTTCCCTGAAAGAAGGTCTTTGCGAGCCCTGAGGACCATAAAGTTTAAATTTGCGTTTTTTGATAGTAGTTAGCAGGTCATCGTGAGGCTCAATTGTCATTTGTATCCTTCTGTAGCCTCTCCATTCCATTGCAAGGATTCCCCTCTCTAACTCAGCAGTTAGGGTCCAAGATTCGCAAGCATACAAGACTGTGGCCATGACCAAGCAGTGCATCTGTCTGATTTTAGTGCCAAGGGCCATGTCCTCCCCTGAGTCCACTTAATTCAAATAGGTAGCTGACATTTGTTTTGGAAAGTAAAGTCGGAGTAGGGGAAAAAAAGGTGGTTGGTCTTTGCTCTAGCCTCAGGTCACTTTAGCTAACCGTCGGTCATACACATAGATACAGATTGACCAAATTGTCAGAAAGGGGAAGCTTTTTTTTCAATGCCTAAAATGTTAAATTATGAACATTTGTCGAGTCTACTATTATTTTTTTTATCCCTCGAGACATCTATTTATCTCTTGTCAACTTTCTTCCCAATGCTTTTGTCTTTCCAATACATCTATCTAATACCTTTGTCTTTCCAATACATCTATCTAATACCTTTGTCTTTCCAATACACCTATCTAATACCTTTGTCTTTTTAATACATCTATCTAATACCTTTGTCTTTCCAATACACCTATCTAATACCTTTGTGTTTCCAATACACCTATCTAATACCTTTGTGTTTCCAATACACCTATCTAATACCTTTGTCTTTCCAATACACCTATCTAATACCTTTGTCTTTCCAATACATCTATCTAATACCTTTGTGTTTCCAATACACCTATCTAATACCTTTGTCTTTCCAATACACCTATCTAATACCTTTGTCTTTCCAATACACCTATCTAATACCTTTGTCTTTTTAATACACCTATCTAATACCTTTGTCTTTCCAATACTCCTATCTAATACCTTTGTCTTTCCAATACACCTATCTAATACCTTTGTCTTTCCAATACATCTATCTAATACCTTTGTCTTTCCAATACACCTATCTAATACCTTTGTCTTTCATATACACCTATCTAATACCTTTGTCTTTCCAATACACCTATCTAATACCTTTGTGTTTCCAATACACCTATCTAATACCTTTGTCTTTCCAATACATCTATCTAATACCTTTGTCTTTCCAATACATCTATCTAATACCTTTGTCTTTCCAATACACCTATCTAATACCTTTGTCTTTCCAATACACCTATCTAATACCTTTGTCTTTCCAATACACCTATCTAATAACTTTGTCTTTCCAATACACCTATCTAATACCTTTGTGTTTCCAATACACCTATCTAATACCTTTGTGTTTCCAATACACCTATCTAATACCTTTGTCTTTCCAATACACCTATCTAATACCTTTGTCTTTCCAATACACCTATCTAATACCTTTGTCTTTTTAATACACCTATCTAATACCTTTGTCTTTCCAATACATCGATCTAATACCTTTGTCTTTCCAATACACCTATCTAATACCTTTGTCTTTCCAATACACCTATCTAATACCTTTGTCTTTTCAATACACCTATCTAATACCTTTGTCTTTCCAATACACCTATCTAATACCTTTGTCTTTCCAATACACCTATCTTATACCTTTGTTTTTCCATTACATCTTTCCAGTACTTCTGTCTTTCCAATAGTTCTTTGTAATACTTCTGTCTTTCCAAAACTTCTGTCTTTCTAATACGTCTGTCTTTCCAATACTTTTGTCTTTTTAATACTTCTGTCTTTCAAATACTACTGTCTTTCCAATACTTTGTGTTTCCAATACTTCTTTCTTTCTGATAATTCTGCCTTTCTAATACTTCTGTCTTTCTAATACTTCTGTCTTTCCAATACTTCTGTCTTTCCAATACTTATGTCTTTCTTCTGTCTTTCTAATACTTCTGTCTTTCCAATACTTCTGTCTTTCTAATACTTTGTCTTTCTAATACTATTGTCTTTCCAAAACTTCTGTCTTTCCAAAACTTCTGTCTTTCCAATACTTCTGTCTTTCTAATACTTCTGTCTTTCCAATACTTCTGTCTTTCCAAAACTTCTGTCTTTCCAATACTTCTGTCTTTCCAATACTTCTGTCTTTCCAAAACTTCTGTCTTTCCAATACGTCTGTCTTTCCAATACTTCTGTTTCTCCAAAACGTCTGTCTTTCCAATACTTCTGTCTTTCTAATACTTCTGTCTTTCCAATACTTCTGTCTTTCCAATACTTCTGTCTTTCCAATACTTCTGTCTTTCCAATACTTCTGTCTTTCCAATACTTCTGTCTTTCCAAAACTTCTGTCTTTCCAATACTTCTGTCTTTCCAATACTTCTGTCTTTCCAAAACTTCTGTCTTTCCAATACGTCTGTCTTTCCAATACTTCTGTTTCTCCAAAACGTCTGTCTTTCCAATACTTCTGTCTTTCTAATACTTCTGTCTTTCCAATACTTCTGTCTTTCCAATACTTCTGTCTTTCCAATACTTCTGTCTTTCCAATACTTCTGTCTTTCGAAAACGTTTACAACACGTAATCTAAAACAGATCTAGGGGAGACTATCCTACAACTTCAGTTCCACACCAGTCACATTGACACAAAAGAAGTAAAATGTTTTATCCTCTAAAAGTCATTCCTCCCCAACGTACGACCACTAGATCTTAGTCATTTGGAATTTTAAAAAAAGACCCGAACTTTGATGCTAATTTTTTTCACACTTTCTTTTTCTTTAAATCCATATTTTCATAGTTTACACAGAGAGAGAGAGAGAGAGAGGGAGAGAGAGAGAGAAATATCACCAGAACATTTTTTCTCTTACATTTTCGGATTAATCTTTCCGATGGACGGTGTATCAAGTCATTGGAGGGGACTTATCTTTAAAGTAAATTACAACATTAAATACTCTGAAAGCATCTAATGAGTCAAGTAATCCCACATAAAGATGAGAGAGAGAGAGCGAGAGAGAGAGAGAGAGAGGACAAGAGAGAAAGAGATTCTAAAGACATGCTGTAAGTAGGCTCCAGGCGAGACGCTGTGTCCATTGTGTCCGTGTATTTAGACCTAATCGTTAGCGGATAACGAACTTTCTATTTTAACTAGCACTCGCTGGAACTATTCATGTCTGGAGCAACTCTTCACGACCCGACTCTTGTTAGTCACAGCTTTCTGTTGGATTGGTTGATTGTTCAGACCCGGGGCAACAGTGCGCCTTCTTTCTCTCCATCTGTAGTGACATTGGATTTTCTTTTTTTTTTTCTTTCGATGCCAGTTATTAAATATTTTATTTGGGGGGGGGTAGGGGTTACAAGTCACAATACAAATTATGTCGATTACAGAAGCTTCGATCTTTTAAAATTTCTGATATACTAGATAATAGTTTAACATACCTTGAATGTTTCAAGTCACAGCATATCTAAATAGAAGCCTGTCTTTATATACAATTCTTGGTCCTGATGACTGATTCACATGTCGTGGAAATACAAAAGTTGAACATCTTCTTTCTTAACTGAATCCTAGATAGGACAACTAAGATATTTTCAACATCGAAATCGCATAGTTAAATTTACCAAACAAGATTTTTAAATTGCAGTTTCTACAAACTATGTATTTGAGAACCGACATTTTAATGTCTAAGATACAAAACAATAATGCCTTCCGCTTAAGAACCACCAGAGTTTGCTTTGAAAATTAAAATATTATGGCATTGATGGTTCAGGATATTCTGATAGGGAGAGAACAAACTGTAATAATAAATGGCTCTAAATCAACACCAATAACAGTAAACGCAGGTGTACCTCAAGGAACAGTCTTAGGTCCACTTCTATTTTTAAATTTATATAAATGATTTACCAAATTGCATTAGTTCAGGAACAAAAGTCAGATTATTCGCAGACGATTGCATAATATATAGAACAATAAAAACAACACAAGATACTGAAAATTTATAAAAAGAATTAGATGAATTACAGAAATGGGAATCAAATGGAATATGTCTTTCCACCCAGAAAAATGTCAGCCATTAAGAGTAACAAAAAACTAAAACAACTAAATTTCACTTATCCTATTCATGGTAAACCAGTAATAAGGATTAAAAACTCCAATACCTAGGTGTAAATGAAAAACTATAATGGAATCCGCATATTTATGAAATAATTAAATAATCAACAAAGCATTAGAGTTTACTATTTTGAAAATCTGCAAAAACACAAATATACCTAGGAGTTATAAGCAATGAAAAACTGTCATGATGAAACATTGATGAAACTATTAAAAATTCAAAGCATTAGGCCATAGACATACATAAATATAGACTGGCCGAAGGAAGTAACTTCATGTAACTTGAAAACATGTATATCTATTGTATTTGGATTTCCGAATTATGAAAAGTTGCATGATCTTCGTTCTTAGAGATTATATATATATATATATATATATATATATATATATATATATGTGTGTGTGTGTGTATGGCTATTTCTGTATTTGAACCAAATGTATTTCATCTCGTGTTCCAGCTCATGCTTGGTTTTTGATACGTCATCCAGTGTTTCCCAAACTGTGCTCCACAGAACCCCAGTGTTCCACGAGGCCTAAATAAGTGTTCCACCAGGCCTAAATAAGTGTTCCACGAGGCCTAAATAAGTGTTCCACTAGGCCTAAATAAGTGTTCCACCAGACCTAAATAAGTGTTCCACCAGGCCTAAATAAGCGTTCCACCAGGCCTAAATAAGTGTTCCACGAGGCCTAAATAAGTGTTCCACCAGGCCTAAATAAGTGTTCCACGAGGCCTAAATAAGTGTTCCACCAGACCTAAATAAGTGTTCCACGAGGCCTAAATAAGTGTTCCACGAGGCCTAAATAAGTGTTCCACCAGGCCTAAATAAGTGTTCCACCAGGTCTAAATAAGTGTTCCACGAGGCCTAAATAAGTGTTCCACGAGGCCTAAATACATGTTCCACCAGGCCTAAATAAAAGTTCCACCAGGCCTAAATAAGTGTTCCACCAGGCCTAAATAAGTGTTCCACGAGGCCTAAATAAGTGTTCCACCAGACCTAAATAAGTGTTCCACGAGGCCTAAATAAGTGTTCCACGAGGCCTAAATAAGTGTTCCACCAGGCCTAAATAAGTGTTCCACCAGGTCTAAATAAGTGTTCCACGAGGCCTAAATAAGTGTTCCACGAGGCCTAAATACATGTTCCACCAGGCCTAAATAAAAGTTCCACCAGGCCTAAATAAGTCTTCCACGAGGCCTAAATAAGTGTTCCATTAGACCTAAATAAATGTTCCACCAGGCCTAAATAAGTGTTCCACCAGGCCTAAATAAGTCTTCCACGAGGCCTAAATAAGTCTTCCACGAGACCTAAATAAGTGTTCCACCAGGCCTAAATAAGTGTTCCAACAGGCCTAAATAAGTGTTCCACCAGGCCTAAATAAGTGTTCCACCAGGCCTAAATAAGTGTTCCACCAGGCCTAAATAAGTGTTCCACCAGGCCTAAATAAGTGTGTCCACCAACTACTGGAATAATTAATTAGTAGGCCAGCACGTGAATTAATCTCTTACAAGAAAATGTTATCAAAATACTTTAAAAAAAAACACAAAGCTTATACGAAGTGTAGTTGTACCCATTAGTTAGGGTCAGTCATGTCATTAAATTTGTAATAGCTCTAGACCAGTAACAACAAATCTGTGCGATTAGAAGAAATATTTTTACTAATTGATTTTGTTTATTAATAGTTAAGTAACTAATGTGTTATTTTATTTATTGCTTCATATGTTGTCAGGGAAAAGAAATAATTGTTCAAATTTCAGCTTGATCCGAGATTGGGTGTCACAACGTGTACAAACTATTACTGACCAGCCACATAGACAGAGTGAGTTGATAGAAGCTTCGTACCAGTCACATAGACAGAGTGAGTTGATAGAAGCTTTGTACCAGCCACATAGACAGAGTGAGTTGATAGAAGCTTTGTACCAGCCACATAGACAGAGTGAGTTGATAGAAGCTTTGTACCAGCCACATAGACAGAGTGAGTTGATAGAAGCTTTGTACCAGTCACATAGACAGAGTGAGTTGATAGAAGCTTTGTACCAGCCACATAGACAGAGTGAGTTGATAGAAGCTTCGTACCAGTCACATAGACAGAGTGAGTTGATAGAAGCTTCGTACCAGTCACATAGACAGAGTGAGTTGATAGAAGCTTTGTAACAGCCACATAGACAGAGTGAGTTGATAGAAGCTTTGTACCAGCCACATAGACAGAGTGAGTTGATAGAAGCTTTGTACCAGTCACATAGACAGAGTGAGAGGATAGAAGCTTTGTACAAAAATAAGCAAAGTGTTCCACTAAATACTTAGAGAGTGTGCGAAGTGTTCCGCTAGATACTTAGAGAGTGTGCGAAGTGTTCCGCTAAATACTTAGAGAGTGTGCGAAGTGTTCCGTCAAGAAAAAAAAACACTGCCATAATGCATTTTTCTCCATTCCATTACTTTCGAAGGGTAAATGTGTTGAAATTAACTTTAAATAGTATTTTTAAAATTATGAGCACATTTAATTTATAAAAATCAGTTCTCATTATAATAATTTCTTAAAGAGTAAATATCAATTAAATTTGTTCTTATTGGTCAAACGACTTTTTAAAAAGGGCAAGAGAAGAAAGAAACCTTAAAGACTTCATTAGTTTGGTTGAATAATTGTCCAATGAAGTGCCAGCTCTGCGAGCCCAAGTCTTACCAAACAGAAAGTAAGAAAGAGAAACCAAGGGAAACAATCAAATGTGATCTGCATTGCAATGAGTGACTATTACAGAAGTCCACTGAACTGTGTCAATATTTCATTTCAATGGCTCTTATTACAGGAACATTTATGCGAGCCTTCGAAGTTTCAAGTCAAAACGTTGATTGTCCTGTTTGAGTTTCACTCTATCAACATTGTGGCTCATTGCTGTCCACAGCTATGGATCACGTTCACCACAAATTGGGAATCCCTCACGTAACCACCCTTGACTTTTGTTATGTTTACAGTATGAATAGCCACTAATGTTTCTTTTTTTCTTTCTGTAACAGTATGAATAGCCACTGATGTTAAATCCCCCCTTCCCCAAATCAGGAAAAAAAATCTACCCGCCCCTCTCGAGAGCTCAAACGATTCTAGAACAGGCAATTGCTAATTCCCCTTCCATCAAGAAAATTGCCTCTTTAGGAATATTTGTTTAGTTTTCCCCGAGCTGTGAAGGGTAAAAAATCTAATCTCAGATTTGACCACACATTTTTTTTTTTTTGGGGGGGGGATTGGAGGGAGAAATATCATTTTGAACCATGGTCGCCCATGTTTTGAACCTGCTCATTTTCTGGTCAAATATTATCGGACGTGAGGGGAAGTCTCTAGTCTGTACTTGGCGCTGGAACTAGTGACAGGCTCTATTGGTTGGCTATGTTTGGACTGCAACTTAAGAAACTATCTGGAAATATATGTTGGTCATGAGAGCACTAGTATAAATCATTCACAGAGGTCTAGTAGAAAGTTAAGATGGGAGAAACATTTATAAATACAAACCTATTACATTTTTTCCCCGTCGAAACATTTGGAACATATTTCACTCTAAATAGAGATTGTAAAGCACTTTGATTACGACCTTTAGAATTGATACTAATACCAAACTAAATATATCTGTGTAAACAGTTGAAATGCGTTGGTTCAAGAATTCGCATCATTCCTGTGGTAACATTCGTTCATAAAGACCCAAATCAGAAGGCAACCTAAAGCCGCAGATGGAGTCCAGAGAGTCTTTTTAAGTTTCACTATGTGTGGTTTCTTGTTGTTCACACATCCATGGTTCTTGGTTTGATGGAAACATATTGATATACTTTGTTACCTCCCCAGTTTAGAATGCTAGCCGTCTGTACTGATGACTGAAAATTAATTGCGGCAAAGTGCGTTGAACTTGGTTGAACTGAGACCTGGTTGAACTGAGAACTGGTTGAACTGAGACCTGGTTGAACCGAGACTTGGTTGAACTGAGACATGGTTGAACTGAGATCTGGTTGAACTGAGACTTGGTTGAACTGAGAACTGGTTGAACTGATACTTGGTTGAACTGAGAACTGGTTGAACTGATACTTGGTTGATCTGAGACTTGGTTGAACTGAGAACTGGTTGAACTGAGACCTGGTTGAACTGAGATCTGGTTGAACTGAGACCTTGTTGAACTGAGAACTGGCTGAACTGAAAACTGGTTGAACTGAGAACTGGTTGAACTGAGACTTTGTTGAACTGAGAACTGGTTGAACTGAGATCTGGTTGAACTGAGACCTTGTTGAACTGAGAACTGGCTGAATTGAAAACTGGTTGAACTGAGAACTGGTTGAACTGAGACATGGTTGAACTGAGATCTGGTTGAACTGAGACTTGGTTGAACTGAGACCTGGTTGAACTGATACTTGGTTGATCTGAGACTTGGTTGAACTGAGAACTGGTTGAACTGAGACCTGGTTGAACTGAGATCTGGTTGAACTGAGACCTTGTTGAACTGAGAACTGGCTGAACTGAAAACTGGTTGAACTGAGAACTGGTTGAACTGAGACTTTGTTGAACTGAGAACTGGTTGAACTGAGACCTGGTTGAACTGGAACTGGTTGAACTGATACCTTGTTGAACTGAGATATTGTTGAACTGAGATCTGGTTGAACTGAGACCTGGTTGAACTGAGACTTGGTTGAACTGAGAACTGGTTGAACTGAGACCTGGTTGAACTGAGAACTGGTTGAACTGAAACTTGGTTGAACTGAGACTTGGTTGAACTGAAAACTGGTTGAACTGAGATGGTTGAACTGAGACTTGGTTGAACTGAGAACTGGTTAAACTGAGACCTGGTTGAACTGAGACCTTGTTGAACTGAGAACTGGTTGAACTGAGATATGGTTGAACTGAGATCTGGTTGAACTGAGACCTGGTTGAACTGAGATATGGTTGAACTGAGATATGGTTGAACTGAGACTTGGTTGAACTGAGAACTGGTTGAACTGAGACCTGGTTGAACTGAAATCTGGTTGAACTGAGACCTTGTTGAACTGAGAACTGGTAGACCTGAAAACTGGTTGAACTGAGAACTGGTTGAACTGAAAACTGGTTGAACTGAGACTTGGTTGAACTGAGATCTGGTTGAACTGAGAACTGGTTGAACTGAGACTTGGTTGAACTGAGACTTGGTTGAACTGAAAACTGGTTGAACTGAGACTTGGTTGAACTGAGACTTGGTTGAACTGAGACGTGGTTGAAATGAGACTTGGTTGAACTGAGACTTGGTTGAACTGAGACCTGGTTGAACTGAGACATTGTTAAATTGAAACCTGGTTGAACTGAGACCTTGTTGAACTAAGACCTGGTTGAACTGATACTTGGTTGATCTGAGACTTGGTTGAACTGAGACTTGGTTGAACTGAGACCTGGTTGAACTGAGATCTGGTTGAACTGAGACCTTGTTGAACTGAGAACTGGCTGAACTGAAAACTGGTTGAACTGAGAACTGGTTGAACTGAGACTTTGTTGAACTGAGAACTGGTTGAACTGAGACCTGGTTGAACTGGAACTGGTTGAACTGAGACCTTGTTGAACTGAGATATTGTTGAACTGAGACCTGGTTGAACTGAGACCTGGTTGAACTGAGACTTGGTTGAACTGAGAACTGGTTGAACTGAGACCTGGTTGAACTGAGAACTGGTTGAACTGGGACTTGGTTGAACTGAAAACTGGTTGAACTGAGATGGTTGAACTGAGACTTGGTTGAGCTGAGAACTGGTTGAACTGAGACCTGGTTGAACTGAGAACTGGTTGAACTGAGACCTTGTTGAACTGAGATATGGTTGAACTGAGATCTGGTTGAACTGAGACCTGGTTGAACTGAGATATGGTTGAACTGAGATCTGGTTGAACTGAGACTTGGTTGAACTGAGAACTGGTTGAACTGAGACCTGGTTGAACTGAGACCTGGTTGAACTGAGACCTTGTTGAACTGAGAACTGGTTGAACTGAAAACTGGTTGAACTGAGAACTGGTTGAACTGAGACTTGGTTGAACTAAGACTTGGTTGAACTGAGATCTTGTTGAACTGAGATATTGTTGAACTGAGACCTGGTTGAACTGAGACCTGGTTGAACTGAGACTTGGTTGAACTGAGAACTGGTTGAACTGAGACCTGGTTGAACTGAGAACTGGTTGAACTGAGACTTGGTTGAACTGAAAACTGGTTGAACTGAGATGGTTGAACTGAGACTTGGTTGAGCTGAGAACTGGTTGAACTGAGACCTGGTTGAACTGAGAACTGGTTGAACTGAGACCTTGTTGAACTGAGATATGGTTGAACTGAGATCTGGTTGAACTGAGACCTGGTTGAACTGAGATATGGTTGAACTGAGATCTGGTTGAACTTAGACTTGGTTGAACTGAGAACTGGTTGAACTGAGACCTGGTTGAACTGAGACCTGGTTGAACTGAGACCTTGTTGAACTGAGAACTGGTTGAACTGAAAACTGGTTGAATTGAGAACTGGTTGAACTGAGACTTGGTTGAACTAAGACTTGGTTGAACTGAGATCTGGTTGAACTGAGAACTGGTTGAACTGAGACTTGGTTGAACTGAGACTTGGTTGAACTGAGACTTGGTTGAACTGAGACTTGGTTGAACTGAGACTTGGTTGAACTGAGACTTGGTTGAACTGAGACCTGGTTGAACTGAGACCTTGTTAAATTGAAACCTGGTTGAACTGAGACCTTGTTGAACTGAGACCTGGTTGAACTGAGACTTGGTTGAACTGAGACCTGGTTGAACTGAGATCTTGTTGAACTGAGACCTGGTTGAACTGAGACCTGGTTGAACTGAGAACTGGTTGAACTGAGATATGGTTGAACTGAGACTTGGTTGAACTGAGAACTGGTTGAACTGAGACCTGGTTGAACTGAAATCTGGTTGAACTGAGACCTTGTTGAACTGAGAACTGGTAGACCTGAAAACTGGTTGAACTGAGAACTGGTTGAACTGAAAACTGGTTGAACTGAGACTTGGTTGAACTGAGATCTGGTTGAACTGAGAACTGGTTGAACTGAGACTTGGTTGAACTGAGACTTGGTTGAACTGAAAACTGGTTGAACTGAGACTTGGTTGAACTGAGACTTGGTTGAACTGAGACTTGGTTGAAATGAGACTTGGTTGAACTGAGACTTGGTTGAACTGAGACCTGGTTGAACTGAGACATTGTTAAATTGAAACCTGGTTGAACTGAGACCTTGTTGAACTAAGACCTGGTTGAACTGATACTTGGTTGATCTGAGACTTGGTTGAACTGAGACCTGGTTGAACTGAGATCTGGTTGAACTGAGACCTTGTTGAACTGAGAACTGGCTGAACTGAAAACTGGTTGAACTGAGAACTGGTTGAACTGAGACTTTGTTGAACTGAGAACTGGTTGAACTGAGACCTGGTTGAACTGGAACTGGTTGAACTGAGACCTTGTTGAACTGAGATATTGTTGAACTGAGACCTGGTTGAACTGAGACCTGGTTGAACTGAGACTTGGTTGAACTGAGAACTGGTTGAACTGAGACCTGGTTGAACTGAGAACTGGTTGAACTGAGACTTGGTTGAACTGAAAACTGGTTGAACTGAGATGGTTGAACTGAGACTTGGTTGAGCTGAGAACTGGTTGAACTGAGACCTGGTTGAACTGAGAACTGGTTGAACTGAGACCTTGTTGAACTGAGATATGGTTGAACTGAGATCTGGTTGAACTGAGACCTGGTTGAACTGAGATATGGTTGAACTGAGATCTGGTTGAACTTAGACTTGGTTGAACTGAGAACTGGTTGAACTGAGACCTGGTTGAACTGAGACCTGGTTGAACTGAGACCTTGTTGAACTGAGACCTGGTTGAACTGAGACCTGGTTGAACTGAGAACTGGTTGAACTGAGACCTGGTTGAACTGAGACTTGGTTGAACTGAGAACTGGTTGAACTGAGACCTGGTTGAACTGAGATCTTGTTGAACTGAGACCTGGTTGAACTGAGACCTGGTTGAACTGAGACCTTGTTGAACTGAGATCTGGTTGAACTGAGACCTTGTTGAAACCTGGTTGAACTGAGACCTTGTTGAAACCTGGTTGAACTGAGACCTTGTTGAACCAAGACTTTGTTGAACCGAGACATGGTTGAACTGCGCCACACAACACAGGTGTTAATAGTAAGAATTTGAAATGGGAAGAAAGTTTTGTTCATTTTGAACCAAAAGAAAATTGTGTGTTCTAAAACAGTTTCCTTGCACTCGTTATGTTCTAATCACTAGGTTCAGTTCCAGTGTAGAACGAGTTACTGTTAGTAGCGAAGTAGTTGCTTCCCAAACATTGCTAGGCATGCTGAACTTATCCTATAACATACAGACGTTACTTCAAAAAAAGAAGATGATTACGAGCTACGCGGGCTAGGTCATCTAGATTCTGCCAAGTCATTGGTTTACTGGCTTACTCAGGCAACCCATTCTGTGCTTTAATAGCACTAGGGAAAAATGAACATTTGTACAAATTTGTCCTAGCATATAGTGTAGTTCGTGTCTGTGTATCTTTGTGTCTTTTTGCGTATTTTATTAAGTTTTGATTTTGTATTTGAAGATTATGGTTCAGCGTTTTATGCATAATTGCTACACTTTACTTTTTAGTTTTCTATCCTGAAGTGTCTCTAAATTTAGTGACTGTACTATAGGTGGTAGGTGGTACTCTAATCAAATGGGAATATTTATTTTTCTTATGAATCTCACTGCTCTATTTTGTGTCTGTTCCAGTTTCTTAAGGTTTATTAAGTTGAGGGGTCCCAAATAGAGGATGCATATTCTATTATTGGCTTAACCAAGATTAAATAACATTTTAGTTGTATGTTCTTATTTGATTTGCAGATTTTTAAAATAGTAAACCCTAATGCTTTGTTTGATTTTTTAAATAATTTCATAAATATGGAGATTCCATAATAGTTTTTCATTTACTATAACACCTATGTATTTGGAGTTTTTAATCCGTGTAATTGGTTTATCATGAATAAGATAAGTGGACTTTATTGGTTTTAACTTTTTTGTTACTCTTAATAACTGACATTTTTCTGGGTGGAAAGACATGCTCCAAATTGATTCCCATTTTTGTAATTAATCTAATTCTCTTTGTAAAATGTCAGTATCTTTTGTTGTTTTTATTGTTCTATATATTATGCAATCATCTGCAAATAATCTGACTTTTGTTCCTGAACTAATGCAATTTGGTAAATCATTTATGTAAATTTAAATGGTAGTGGACCTAAGACAGTTCCTTGAGGTACACCTGAGTTTACTGTTATCGGTGTTTATTTAGAGCCATTTATTATTACAGTTTGTTCTCTCCCTATTAGAAAATCCTGAGTATTGAATATTTATCAAGTACAATCTTGATTCGAAAAGTTTTTGTAAATTAGACATTTTACTATGTATGACTAAAGAACTCAAGAGCCCTAGCTGTCGAAGAGGAGGGGCAATATCGCATTGTTTTACACCGAAGGTTAAGAAACACTACTCTTAAGTTGTATATAGATATAGTGTTGTTGTTTGTTTTTTGTGACGATACGCACCGGTACGGCATACCGGCACCTTTTTCAATGTGGGGAAAAATTATATTTTTCTTTCATTTTAACGACATTTATTATTAATTTATAGTAGTTAAAAGTTAGGCAATCCATCACTGAGTACCGGCACCTTTTTATTTTTTAAAAAAAAAAAAGCGCTATATGTATCTATCTATCTATCTATCTATCTATCTATCTATATATATATATATATATATATATATATATTGTTCTTATACTTTTGGTTAGGAGTTACACGGAGTTACATGGAGTTAGGGTTTAGAACAAAATTGCTCCCCTACACACTCAGGAGGTCTGGATCTGCTAGTGGTCCCTATGTACTCCGTCCTTGGTTAAGAGATGCCTGAAAAAGTATTTTGAACACTGGTGCTAGCTCATTGCTTTGTTCTTTGGGTAATCTAGCTGGAATACCATCAGGTCCAGACGCTTTGATTTTATGTTGGCTAATAGTTTGGATCCCCTTTTCTTGTACACATATATCTCCTGTTTTTTTTTTACTTGGTTTAATATGAATTAATATGTCTTTGTCTGGTGGGGCTGAGAATGCTGATGCAAAGTATCAATATAGGATGTTAGCTTGAGTTTCATTCTCATTATGTGTTAAGCTATCTTCTCATATTAATGGTACAATGCCTCTTGTTTAGGTGTTAGATAAATAGATGATAGATAGATAGATAGATAGATAGATAGATAGATAGATAGATAGATAGATAGATAGACATCGAATAAGACAGGTCTCTCTGTTGACCCGATGTCCAGGCGTAGAGCCACTGACCACGCCACTGTGGTCATTTGACGAAGTTGCTCCTCTAGTGCAATACACACAGAAACAGGGAAGAAAGGGGTGTGACCTATTCCCATCATTCCAACGCACGAGCAGGGTTAGAACCCCGTACCCACAATTCCTCTACAAATCACGCTAAAACTAATTAGGAGAATGGCTCCTGCCGGTCCGACCTCTGAGGCTGAGGTTCAAAACCTCGTCATGTCATTGGCTAGCAGCGTGGTCAGGGAACGAATTGAAAAATTGATTTAGTCAGAATCTAAAGAATGGCACTCTCTCGTCTGCTCCTCCCTTCTAGACGTGGCCTGGGTCTGAGACCAGAGAAATAATTTGATCAGCTCTCTCTTCTCTACCCCCACCTCCAACCAACTTGAAGACTAGGGATTGATTGAGTTTGGCCTTCACCTTTCCCCCATCCCTCCTCTAGTGACGGACATGACACCTACAAGGTCTTCATCCACTCCATTCTATCGAGTCATTCCAATAATTCATAACTTCTGTCCTGGGCAGACATGATGCATGAATCTACAAATACTTTTAAAGGCCTATATACATTGAGACACATGGGTCTACTAAATACTTTTAAAGTCTAGGCCTACATACATTGAGACACATGGATCTACTAAATACTTTTAAAGTCTAGGCCTACATACATTGAGACACATGGGTCTACTAAATACTTTTAAAGTCTAGGCCTACATACATTGAGACACATGGATCTACTAAATGCTTTTAAAGTCTAGGCCTACATACATTGAGACACATGGATCTATTAAATACTTTTAAAGTCTAGGCCTACATACATTGAGACACATGGGTCTACTAAATACTTTTAAATTCTAGGCCTACATACATTGAGACGCATGGGTCTACAAATACTTTTAAAGTCTAGGCCTACATACATTGAGACACATGGATCTACAAATACTTTTAAAGTCTAGGCCTACATACATTGAGACACATGGGTCTACTAAATACGTTTAAAGTCTAGGCCTACATACATTGAGACGCATGGGTCTACAAATACTTTTAAAGTCTAGGCCTACATACATTGAGACACATGGGTCTACTAAATACTTTTAAAGTCTAGGCCTACATACATTGAGACACATGGATCTACTAAATACTTTTAAAGTCTAGGCCTACATACATTGAGACACATGGGTCTACTAAATACTTTTAAAGTCTAGGCCTACATACATTGAGACACATGGGTCTACAAATACTTTTAAAGTCTAGGCCTACATACATTGAGACACATGGGTCTACTAAATACTTTTAAAGTCTAGGCCTACATACATTGAGACACATGGGTCTACTAAATACGTTTAAAGTCTAGGCCTACATACATTGAGACGCATGGGTCTACAAATACTTTTAAAGTCTAGGCCTACATACATTGAGACACATGGGTCTACTAAATACTTTTAAAGTCTAGGCCTACATACATTGAGACACATGGGTCTACAAATACTTTTAAAGTCTAGGCCTACATACATTGAGACACATGGGTCTACTAAATACTTTTAAAGTCTAGGCCTACATACATTGAGACACATGGGTCTACAAATACTTTTAAAGTCTAGGCCTACATACATTGAGACGCATGAATCTACAAATACTTTTAAAGTCTAGGCTTACATACATTGAGACACATGGGTCTACAAATACTTTTAAAGTCTAGGCCTACATACATTGAGACGCATGAATCTACAAATACTTTTAAAGTCTAGGCCTACATACATTGAGACGCATGAATCTACAAATACTTTTAAAGTCTAGGCCTACATACATTGAGACACATGGGTCTACTAAATACTTTTAAAGTCTAGGCCTAAATACATTGAGACACATGGATCTACTAAATACTTTTAAAGTCTAGGCCTAAATACATTGAGACACATGAATCTACAAATACTTTTAAAGTCTAGGCCTACATACATTGAGACACATGGGTCTACTAAATACTTTTAAAGTCTAGGCCTACATACATTGAGACGCATGGGTCTACTAAATACTTTTAAAGTCTAGGCCTACATACATTGAGACACATGGATCTACTAAATACTTTTAAAGTCTAGGCCTACATACATTGAGACACATGGGTCTACTAAATACTTTTAAAGTCTAGGCCTAAATACATTGAGACACATGGGTCTACTAAATACTTTTAAAGTCAAGGCCTAAATACATTGAGACACATGGGTCTACTAAATACTTTAAAGTCTAGGCCTAAATACATTGAGACACATGGGTCTACAAATACTTTTAAAGTCTAGGCCTACATACATTGAGACACATGGGTCTACAAATACTTTTAAAGTCTAGGCCTACATACATTGAGACACATGGGTCTACTAAATACTTTTAAAGTCTAGGCCTACATACATTGAGACACATTGGTCTACTAAATACTTTTAAAGTCTAGGCCTATATACATTAAGATGTATGGATCTACTAAATATTTTTAAAGTCTAGTCCTACATACATTAAGATGTATGGATCTACTAAATACTTTTAAAGTCTAGGCCTACATACATTAAGATGTATGGATATACTAAATACTTACACACAACGCAGTATAAAAACCCCAACACTTTTTGGACAAGAAGATATCTGGTGACACAATTGGTCGTTCTAGGTTGTAAAATCAAGTTAGATCAGAGGCAGTTTTAGGATTTGGAAAGGGGGCAACAACCTCGGGCCCCGCGCGCTTTGTCAACGTCAGCTTCGAAAGCCAGACCAGTTCTCATAAACTAGGACCTATTACTCACTATTTTGGAAATCTTTCCTGCATTTATATGATACCAATCACCATGAAACCAATTCTGGATTTACCTATAGACAACATAAGCTATAGCTCAGGAACCCAAAAAATCATCCGAATGATCACTTTTTATATTTGTAATTAAATATATTACTGATCATTATAAAAGCAAATGACGGAAATTTCGATAACTTGAAACACTATTTCGATCTTATTTTTACAATGGAACATTAAAACTATCCAAGTACTTTAAGCTTCTGGAGTTTGAGTGACACTATTTCGGATGTTTAGATCTAGATCTAGTGTTTACAGTGTATTTTATTAAATGTCGTTATCGCTATGACTCGGGTTTGAACCTTGCCCGCCGCCATTCCCCACAGTTCTGCTGGAAATTTCTGAGGTAGCCTAACATCTGAACCATGAAAAACAAACAACCTTGAACTACTCGAATTAATAACAAAATGTAAAGCTTTTTTCTCAAGCCATAGAAACACTATTTGGGAAATTTGGGATCTTAATTTCTAAACAAGGCTAGACGGTTCCAGGGCCGGTCTTAGGCCACTGCAACTTATGCGACCGCAGTGGGCCCCGCACTTTCATAGGCCCCGCGCGATGCAAATTCTGGGAGTAAATTATTAAATGAAACCATTTTAATTTATTATTAAAGGGTTCCTGGAATTCTCCTAAAATTATAAAATATAAGAAAAAGTCATGAAAATTTCCTGAAATTATTAAAATCTTCTGAAAACTGATGCAAATCTCCCTAAAACAGACAAAATTATCATTTCGGGGTGTCATTCTTATTTGATACAGACGTTACTTCAAAACAGAAGATGATACATTCAATATGGACAACGCCAATCTTACTCGCGATTTAAAAATAAACTAAAACGAAACGGCTTTGTCAACTTTCATTTAATAAAAATATAATAATAAGCCGAATTTTAACCAAAACAAGAAGTTCAAATACTTAATTTACTTTAATAGTCACTGGCATACAAATATAGATCTAAATCTATCTCGACCTCTTCGAAAAAAAAAGCGATATTTTGCTAGTCGATAGTAAATCTAGAAGGCAGATCTGAATGTTTATCGGCATTTTGTTGGAAAACTACTTTCTTATGTAGATGGCTCGTAAAGTTAATTTGACAGTGATTTTGTACTTAGTAAACTATAAATAAAATAAAAGACGAATTTATTTTCTAATACTAAAGCTTAAAATGTTCACTTATTATCCTTATTACAACGCAAATTAGGCCCCGCGCAATCCGTTTCACATACGAACACAAACTCAAAATCGTCCCACAGGATACGGAGATTTATTTAAGTTATTATTATTATTACATTGTTAATATTCATATGTAATTATGAAGTTGAAGTTAAATGTGAACCTGGCCTTAATGATGTCATTTGGTGATTAGCTTATTGATTTAATTGTTTTGCAAAGGGCCAATATATCATTTAAAGCCTCAGCAAGAAACTATTCCCTTTAGTGTAGGATTTTTAGTTACAGAGCCGTGGGAGCATTTCACATAGAAAATATAAAACACAACTTATTATTTGTTGTTTTAAATTATTTTCAACTTATATGCATACTAAATAGATTTGTTCTCTTTTTTTTATTTTTTAAAGTTAACTTTCTGTTTAGAATATAAGTTGTTAATATGACAGAAAGTATTTAGTAATACAAAATTTTTAATATTTTTGTTTTGTACAAAAAATCTAAAACCGTTTGAATAAAGGTTTTAAAAATATGCTAAATAATCATAATCATATCCTTTACTAAATAGTCTCCCGTGTTGTTGTTTTTTCCAATAAATAGTGAATAGTTTTTAAAATGTTTTTATTTTAAATGAAAAAACTGCTTGTATAATGGATTTGAAAAATGTAATGTTTCGCTTTCCGAAAACCAAAAAATTAACCATTGGATCAGAACTTTGTAAGAGCTAAAATATAATGATATTGGATTTTCAATATCTGTCAATTTATGAGCTATAAAAAGGATTAACGGACGGACAGACAGACCACACAAAACTAATAGCGGCTATTCCCCTTTCGGGGTTGCTAAAAAATATTTGATGAATTTATTCAAAATATGCCACCCATTCATGGATGAATCAAGAGCTGCAGGATAGTTTAAATGATGTGCACTTTTTTTCCCCAGAACATTCCAGTATCCATAATGTGACTGTCATTATAAAGTAAGTTTACCAGATGATGGGCTCCCAACTGAAACTTCTCTACAGATTGGTAACAACACAAAGGAAATGATGATGAAGTTGGTGCACCATACAAATGACTGCAAAATGGATGTGAGTACATAGTGTAGCCAGCCCTACGAAAATGCTGCCAAATTGTTTGATAAATTGAAGGCTATGCAAGAAAAGGTTTGTGAAGATTAACAAGTTTGTTAGAGACAGTCCCTAAGCTAGTCATTCCCTGTGCTAGTCATTCCCTGTGCTGGTCAGTCCCTGAATCTTGTTGGAAGTAAAACAGTTGACTAGTGTTTAGGCAAACTAGTTTGGAATTCTTCAAGTAAAAAAAAAAAGTAAAATTCCCCTTTCAGACCTTGTGTAAAAGTCATTTGTTTCTGTTGCCCAAGGTTAACGAGGGTTTTATGTGGCCAGCACAACGACTAACCGCTTTTACTTTCCACAACTAATGTCAGGTTACTATTAGAAGTTTAGAACTGGTTGGATTCAGAAGCACTCTATGGATCCCGAAATTAAAAATTCCAAATTCTTCAAGAAACATATATTCCATTTTCTTCATTTTCACCTAGACGGGCAGTTTTTTTGTCATTCATTCAAAGATTATTCAAAAGTTCGAAATTCTTTGTCAGAGACTCGATTGGAAGCACATTTAATGGCCACGAGTGCAATATTTTATAGTCATAATGGAATCCTTTCTGCATTGCATCAGTCATTTAGAATACTGCAGAGAAAAGCGAAACCACCACAGAATGTTTTGAATAAAATAAAAGTCTTAGAATTAATGGTCATGTTATTTCTGTGGAGTTCCTTGCTGAATGAGCTTCACAAGTCAGTCACTCAAAATCCCAAATTACTGTAGATGTATGTGGGTGTATGTGTGGGTGTATGTGTGGGTGTATGCTTCACTTTCAGATTTAGTTAAAGGTTCTAGAGGACAAAGGAAAAAATTGCCAGATGCTGATTTTATGAAAGCAGTTCTAGATGAAGGCATATCAATCATGTTTTAGAGCCAAGAGATTGTTACGAATCAAAACACTTATTACTTTTGATGGATGAAGTTGATGCTAAAAAAAAGAAATTCGTGAAGCTAGAGTTTTAGGGTAAACATGTCCTGAAGATGTAGAAAAGGAATCTTGAACATGTCCTGAAGATATAGACATGAATCTTTAACATTTACTGAAGATGTGGGCATGAATCTTGAACATTTACTGAAGATATGGGCATGAATCTTGAACATTTACTGAAGATATGGACATGAATTTTTAACATTACCAGAACATATGGACATGAATTTTGAACATTTACTGAAGATATGGGCATGAATCTTGAACATTTACTGAAGATATGGACATGAATCTTGAACATTTACTGAAGATATGGACATGAATCTTGAACATTACCAGAAGATATGGACATGAATCTTGAACATTTACTGAAGATATGGGCATGAATTTAAAACATTACCAGAAGATATGGACATGAATCTTGAACATTTACTGAAGATATGGACATGAATCTTGAACATTTACTGAAGATATGGGCATGAATCTTGAACATGTCCTGAAGATATGGACATGAATCTTGAACATTTACTGAAGATGTGGGCATGAATCTTGAACATTACCAGAAGATATGGACATGAATCTTTAACATTTACTGAAGATGTGGGCATGAATCTTGAACATTTACTGAAGATATGGGCATGAATCTTGAACATTTACTGAAGATATGGACATGAATTTTTAACATTACCAGAACATATGGACATGAATTTTGAACATTTACTGAAGATATGGGCATGAATCTTGAACATTTACTGAAGATATGGACATGAATCTTGAACATTTACTGAAGATATGGACATGAATCTTGAACATTACCAGAAGATATGGACATGAATCTTGAACATTTACTGAAGATATGGGCATGAATTTAAAACATTACCAGAAGATATGGACATGAATCTTGAACATTTACTGAAGATATGGACATGAATCTTGAACTTTTACTGAAGATATGGACATGAATCTTGAACATTTACTGAAGATATGGGCATGAATTTAAAACATTACCAGAAGATATGGACATGAATCTTGAACATTTACTGAAGATATGGACATGAATCTTGAACATTACCAGAAGATATGGACATGAATCTTGAACATTTACTGAAGATATGGACATGAATCTTGAACATTTACTGAAGATATGGACATAAATTTTGAACATTTACTGAAGATATGGACATGAATTTTGAATATTACCAGAAGATATGGGCATGAATCTTGAACATTTACTGAAGATATGGGCATGAATTTTGAACATTTACTGAAGATGTGGACATGAATTTTGAACATTTACTGAAGATGTGGACATGAAAGACCAACTTAGGCGAAAACTTGCTTGAACTGACCTAGAAGAGAGCACCTGGTTGCATGTGGCTTCAGAACGAGACCTCTGAAGGTCACTTACAAAGGCCGCAGGAGACATATTTGAGACCAAAAAAAAAATCCGCTGCCGAGGACAGACGTAGACGTCGAAAAGAAAATCTAAATGGACTACCGGTGAACAATGGTTATGCCTGCGCTGGGTGTGACAAAATATGTGGGTCACAGCCGGGGCTGCGTTGCAACGGGAAATCTGCTTTCCTCATTAATCTTCGGACTCGAAGACAAGCCTTATTAATTATTTTGCCAAGGCATTCTATAAAATGACTACATGTTCTTTAGGCAAAGTGTTAAATGATGATTTGATAACAATGTTCTTTAGGCAAAGTGTTAAACAGAAATTCCTCGGAATAATATTTCTATTCGCCACTAATCTAAATCATTTAGTCTTGTTCTTAAAAGGGTGGAATTTGTTGAATTGCTACTGTCCAAGAGTTCATGCTTTATTCAACTAAATTGTACAAAGTAAAAACTTGTTTCAAAAGGTGTTTCATATTGTGTTGTATAAAAGGCGAAAGAAAATAAATCTATGATATAATCAAGGCCAATACAACTACTAAGAAGGAATCACTTGACTAGATATTGACGAGCTGAGAACACGTTGTGTTGAGATGATCGTGACCCATTGATCAGGTCCAACAAAGCTTCAGTGCAATTCAGTTTTTGTCTGAAATATTGAAAAATAATTTGCCATTGAAAAAAAAAAATGCTTATAAATATAATAATTAGTTGTACAGTTTAGGACAGGCGCAAATTACGGCCCTCGGCTCACATGCGGCTCGCCGGAGTGTTTATGCGCTCGCGAACATCTACAAAATTAGGTGTGCCCACAGATCATACATATAAAAAAAGCAACTCTATTAAACATAAATAATTTTAAATATCTGTATAAATTGTTGAAACTTCTGATTCTTATCACTTATGAAGAAGAGGCTAAAGAAACATTGTCTCCACATGCCATTCTAAAAGGAAACTTATTCTTATTGGCAATATTTCGAAACAGTCAAAGACGCAAATTCAGGTCAGAATTTATTCAATGCTATGAAGAAATGTGTTGAAAGTGTTGGGTTGGCTTGGAACAAGATGGCAAGTGTAACAACTGATGGAGCCCGAGCTTTGAATGAGAATAAAACAGGTATTTTTAAACAATTAAAGAACAATAACCCAATCCTAAACAGGAAAGTTTGAGCCTCGCTGCGTTGATTTACAAACATATTATTGATCCAACTTATCATAGCTAGGGGTCTTAGTTCCGATAAATACTTGAAGATTTGGAAACAAAACATTCTGATGTTCGGTATCACACTAGTATCTGCTGGCTTAGCATGGGTAAGGTATTGAGAAGAATATGGGAATCTCAAGGAAGAAATTATGTTCCTTGAAGGACATTGCCTGTGACTTTGTTACTAATATTTCTAATAAAGAGAGGAAGACAGACGTCATGTTTTTCATTGGGAATGACTGAAATAATACAATGGATTGTTTGCACATGAAATGTATGTGCATGTTAAATCTTTTCAAACAAAGCTATCCTTTTCTCTCAGCAAGATAGAGAGATCAGGTTTTGTTATTTTCCTTTGCTGAAAAATGAAACTATTTCAAGACTTTTTGAACTCCTTGATTGTGAAATTTGAAAGCAAGACGTCAAGAACTTGGAACCAGTTTTTAATACCATCAGCTCACAATTAGTAAAGAAGCTGATTCAGCTCGATAAGACGTACCTCCAAGCAAATTATGACCTGAAAGAGAAATTCCAATCAGTTCTTCCGCTGGAAGTTTATGGGAGCCGATGCTGTATTTTCATACTTTAAAAAACTTAGCTTCTAAAACTTGTCATTATTTGGGCCCTAATACATCTGTGAACAAGCACAAAATTGTAAAATATATTCGCAAAATTAGTTTCATAAACTGCTAACTTTGGTGTAAATGGGAATTAAAAGACTTTATACACTGTTAGCTAGCGTATTTTTCTAAGTTGTAATTACATATTATATATTATATATATGCAGCCCCCATTCCAAAATTTGTAAAATGCTGCCCAAAAATAGGAAAAGGTTGCCCACTCCTGGCCTAGTACTAGTCTGGTAAGCCTCAGTGAAACTCACGGCGTTTTTTCTCAACATCAGAGAATTGATAAGAACAAAGGTATAGTTGGGAATGTAATAAAAACGCGTACACATAGACTATGTAGACTTTGCTTTATTAGCAAATTTTTTTTTAAAATTATCATTTCATTTGGATTCGGATTTAAGTAGAAAGTATCGAAAATATTTCAAAATATGAGCAGCATTTCAGAGCTTATGAATGACTTTGATTCACTTTTGTTGTTGCGTGGAGACAGTTTTACCTGCTCTATCTTTCGACATCTTTACTTTATCCTTTGAGTCTCTATTAAGAGGAAACTAAAGAAGGTTCTATTTACTAATGTGTATTACTATTTAAAAATACGATTTATAGATATGAACAATTATTTGACTTAAAAAGAAAATGAGATTGCACTTAGCATAGCGTATATATAGCATAGTCTCTTTAAAGGTATTTTTAGTCTTAAGAAATCCTGTTGTTTATTTTTTTACTCATTTATATTTAATGTATTAATATCTTTTGAAACAAGACATGTTTTTCTTTGCCTGACATAGAACTAGCCATTCTATAGAATACCTAATCAGGCTGGTCATTGATTCGCTTAGATTGACTGGAGCCTAGCCACTGTAAGCAAATCCTCGCAGGGTACACACTAGAATGTATAACTTTATATATAGTATGTTTATATCTCCAGTGGAAACAAAAATAGTTTGTCTATTGAAGATGAATGGTCTAACATTTTTTGGTGCTATTTCTTTGCATACATCAATATTCGAGTAGACCAGAGGTGGAAAATGATCAACACTTATTTCGATATCTTACTTCCTTATACTATAGACCTAACTAGTCTTAGAAAACCGATATCTTACTTCCTTATACTATAGACCTAACTAGTCTTAGAAAACCGATATCTTACTTCCTTATACTATAGACCTAACTAGTCTTAGAAAACCGATATCTTACTTCCTTATACTATAGACCTAACTAGTCAGAAAACCGATATCTTACTTCCTTATACTATAGACCTAACTAGTCAGAAAACCGATATCTTACTTCCTTATACTTATAGACCTAACTAGTCTTAGAAAACCGATATCTTACTTCCTTATACTATAGACCTAACTAGTCTTAGAAATCCGATAGATAAGGAAAAATAATTCTTTGCATCATTAGAGTCGCGCGTAGGCTCAAATTTTTGGATAGGATTTAACTTTTTTTTTCTCAAGGCACTTCAATTCATTATTTTTATAATTAAAAAAAATATTTAGATTTAAATTCTCTGTACCCTCAACCAATTCACAATAGCTCTTGATAGAGGCACAAATACTGGGCATAAGACTTGCACTGAAAGAAAAACCTTAGGGGTTTAGAGTTAACTTAGAAATTCAATATCTCTCACTGTCTTTTTCTCTCTAAACCCCAAACCCAACCTGACTACGTCCATGATATATATATCTCACTACCCCCCAAATGAAATCCCACTGCAAGACTTTAAAAGAAAAATGTCTTTGATTGGAGGCGTGAATGTGAAACCAGCACATTGCTGAGCAATGCCGAGGAGGGTAAGTAGTTTCAAACTCACAGTTCCCCAGAGTCTGTATCGGAAAGTCAACTACAGTTAACGAATTCCATGATCGTAGCCAAAGAAGGGGGAGTTGAGGTTAAAACCCCCTCCAGTGAGTTTTGAAGACATTCCTTGAGCGTAGCTAATGTGAGTTTTGAGTTGAAGGCCCCACTCAATAATGTTTTCACTTTAATGAACGTCCATGAGTGGAGCCAACAAGGCTTTGGTCATTAACCTCTAACCCTTCAATACATTAACCTCTAACCCTTCAATACATTAACCTCTAACCCTTCAATACATTAACCTCTAACCCTTCAATACATTAACCTCTAACCCTTAAATAAAAAAAACAACTAAGGAATTTCTCCCAGTCGCAGGGCTCCAATAATAAAAAGCAGTGAATAGTAGATTTGATATTTAACCTACGATTCTTTAACAGAAAAGTAGCAGGATAATGCACTGTAGACACCTCAGAATACGCATTTATTTCCAATACCGGGAAAATGTTTGGCCCCGGACCCCACTGGAGGGAGCTCACTGCACTACCCCAGACCACCTAGCTGGCAAGGAAGGAGGGTCTACTATCGTTCCACGAACTCCTGAAAGAACATATTTTTAGGGTAGACGTGCTGAATGACATGAACATGAGTTCCGGTGTATACAGCGCTTAGTTTGTAAACATTTAGCTGCCGGTACTCAGTGAAGGTTTGACCAACTTTGAACTACTAATCAATTAATTACAAACGTTAATATATAGGAAAAGTAAAAAATTGTTCCCCGCATTGAAAAAGGTGCCGGTACGCCGTACCGGTGCGTACCGTCACAAAAAAGCACTGCGTGTATATATTATATATATACCCTCCCCCCCCCAAAAAAAAAAAAATGGCTACGCCCATGCTATAAATATTTGCCTACTTCAATTATAGAACAACAATGATTCCAATCGTAGAATGTCTACAGACTGAGTTACATTTTTGACTTTACAGTCATCAGGTACAATCCTTGTATAACCTACACCATTAACTTGTGCTGTGTGCTTACATCTCTGTAACACTAGGTGACTAGAACATTAACTAGAGTTGAGTTCAAACAGTCAATAAAGAAATGTCTTGTGTTCAGACAGTCATAGAAAGCTGTATTTTTTAATTTCTAAAGTTCCACGACGTTCTATTCACTTCTGGGATGGCTGGAAAGTATGTGGGTCTCTACTTCCTGCTATTAGCTGCCAAGAAAAATGAATGGTTTCCTGAACCTACAGACAGTCGCATATCTCGACTTCCGGTCTGTATTTAAAATGGCGACACCGTTCAAAAACGTTTCTTTGTAACGTGACGTCATCATTGAAACTTCAGAAACAGAGAAAAAAAAGGTCCACTGTTCAGGTTTGTTCATGTCACTGAGTCTGGAGGACCTCTTGGAGACTTACAATTTGACCAGGATTGAAGGACTTCCACGGGGTTACAATCAAGTACTTCCTGTTGGGAGCTGACGTCTGCTAGGGAAGAAGATCAATAATGGTTAGTGGACCTCATTTATTAGAAATATATTGAATGTGGATTATGTGCACGTATTAAACGCGCGAAGTGAATCAAGCCTTTGTTGATGTTAAATGTTGAAATGTTCTGGAAGTACAGCCTTTGTTGATGTCAAATGTTGAAATGTTCTGGAAGTTATTTCAGAGTGTTGATCGCCATGCTCAAATAAATGTCTATATGAATAAAAAAAACAACAACAACGTGCCTGTTAACTGCCATACTTATCATCAATCCGTAGTAAATAAAGACCAGACAAATAAGTGTCATGGTTGTCTGTCTCTCCTTACTACAGATTACAGTTAAACTCAAAACAGTGAAAAAAAACTTAGAAATAGAAACACTGTATAACCAAAGCATTTCGAAGGACAAACAAGTAACAGCACATTCCTTATGGTCACGTGGTGCACGGGTCAAGGTTGCAAGAAAAATAAAACCAGGAAGTTTGTTTGTACATACGAAACTACCAAGTCTCCACAGAATAGTCAGAATGTCAAGGGTGTTAATTAGAAATAAAAAGTGTTTGTGATTTCCGCTACGAGAACTTTCGGTTTGAAAATCTCTGTATAGAGGGGAAAAGCTTATTCCAGTGTTCACAAATTAATTTGTTCAGCTCCTAATTTTGAAGCTCCATGTTAAGCCTACTTTTGTGAATTTATTAAATTATTAAATTAAATTTGGATACTAATGTGTTTTATAGAATTTGGATTCTACTGATCGTATTGATGGATCTCTAGATTGAGAGTTCAGTATCTTCCTGATTTCTGCTGGAATGTTTCCATTTTTTTTTTTCATTCGTGAAGAGAAATTCTGATATTTCTTTGCCGAAACAAATAAACTTTCAAAACAATTGAAGCGTATCAACCACTTCATTCTATGGTACAGGGACGTAGTTTGGGACTTCACCTGCGACATAATTAATTATGTCATAATTAAATGTTCCACAATCCGTGCTTCGCCGGAGCCAAAATTTTGATTTATATTGTAGAGCTGTGAAGTCCACCTGATATTTTTTCCTCGAAAAATTGGTTACATTGACATTGTTATACTCAACACTGAGGACACCAAACAGTGCATTAAAGACTTCCGAGGTCGCTGTCGTTCTGACTGAATGACTATAGTCTCCACGTCACTGGGGACAAGAGTTACTTGGGTCGACAGTTCGTTGGTCGACAGTTCGTTGGTCGACAGTTCGTTGGTCGACAGTTCGTTGCCTACTGCTCTTTTAACCACTGCCATTTTGTAGTTAATGATTATTTACACTGTTTTTGTAATATACCCGCCGCAGCATATCAGTTATAAGGTCATCATCACAAAATATAGGAACGAGATCAGGTTTTAATGTTTATCACAAGGAACCAAGATCTCAGATTTCTGAACACACATAGACCCAAAACTGTTCACAGTTCAAAGTTGTACTTGAAATGATTTGGTTACTATCAAAGCCAAAAGTTCGGCGCCACACTCAAAGAGTTTTACAAGACGAAATTAGTTTAAAGTTCTTGTCATGTCTGCCAGTTGAGCCAATCCCAGGTATTAGCTAGAAAATGTTTCCTGTAATGTCACCTGTTTGTTGTCTGGCTATGTGGCTGAAGCTTGGGTTCAAATCTTCCAAGCAGAGGTGCGTTGAGACATAAAATAAATACAAGCCTTGAGCAAACCAATACCTTAAGTCTGTTCTGGCGGTAATTTTTCCCCATTGAAAACCCGGGACAACCCATCTCTACCAGTTGACAGCAAGATCCTGGAGGTCTGGTAGAATCACCACGGAGACAGACTGTAAAGAAAGGGAAAAGGTTATTCGTTAGTGGCAACTAAATTATAATCATACATATCCTAACTGTACATTTTAATATGCCGTGGTAGTCTAATGTTTGCATTATTAGAAGTATTTGTATTCTTTGTATATGTTTTAATATAGACGTGATATTGCTTGCATAAAATCGATATTATGGAAGTTTTAGTCTAAGACTTTAAAGCAGTTCAAGAGTTTTAATTGGTTTTTACAGTGGCGAGTAGATTACACTTGATAATCTTGAATAGAATAAACGAACTCTGCATTCAATATCGACACACACACAAATCATCGTTTAAGGTAAAGGTCTATTTTAAAAGAGAAGTAACAACTACCATTGTGAGAATAGAGACATTGGTGATTGATAAAGAATTGCCACAAATGTAATCTCTCTGAGGCGCATCGTCCAGAAATGTGTCCACACACACGCGCGCACAGACACTCAGAGTCACAGAGTGACACACGACATTTGGATAAAATGACATCGTATTGTTTGACACGAGACATTAGTCAGCAGTGGGTGTGCCATGATGTCCAACTCTCGTTATTCGCCCTGTAAAGACTCATCGTCTCTCTCTCGTGGCGGCAAGGCAGGCGACTGACATTTAGAAGCAGCATTATTTTGACAAGTTCTGTTGTTGGTCTGTTTGTAGGTCAAATGTCGGCGGTAGACTTATCAGACTTAGTGTCTGCTTCAACTTAAATGTATTCATTACCCGGGGGATGGGGGGGGACATGAAGGAGATTTACGGTACTATGGTCATATAAATATGGTACAGAAGTCATTTAACTATTGTATTGTACTCATCTAAGGTACTGTAATTATATAACTATGGTAGTATGGTACTGTGGTCATTACTGGTCATATATCTATCACATTGTGGTCATATAACTAAGGTAATGTGGTCATATGATTACGGTACTGTGATCATTTGTTATATTCATATAGCTTTGGTATTGTGGTCAGTTTACTTTAGTACCATGAAATGAAGTCCATTGTTGGCTGTGGTACTGTAATCATTTATGAATGTCAGACTGAATGCTACCTGAAGGGCTGGAGTTTGAATCCTAGAGGAGACAACGAACATTCAATGAGACTTGTATTCGAACTGTTGTGCTTACTTTGAGCCTTACAGAAACTTTCTCCCAGACCACAAGCTCATTAAAGAGATGAACCAAAGTGCTCACGAAGCGAGACATGGAAATAATTTAGCCACGTAATTGTAATAATTAACATTCGATGTTATGGTCAATTAGTTTTTATCGACCATAAAGAAAAGTATCGTTTAATAAACGTAGGCATATATCTCTAAAACTCTGGTAATTTAGTCTGCAGGGTTGGGCTTAGAAAATGTCACATCTAATAAATAATGACATTCGGGATTTAGTTTTGCACAAAATGTATTGATTCTGATATTATTGGGTCCAGTGCTCAATTGATTCTGATATTATTGGGTCCAATGCTCTATTGGTTCTGCTATTATTGGATCCAATGCTCTATTGATTCTGATATTATTGGGTCCAATGCTCTATTGGTTCTGCTATTATTGGATCCAATGCTCTATTGATTCTGATATTATTGGATCCAATGCTCTATTGATTCTGATATTATTGGATCCAATGCTCAATTGATTCTGATATTATTGGGTCCAGTGCTCTATTGATTCTGATATTATTGGGTCCAATGCTCAATTGATTCTGATATTATTGGGTCCAATGCTCTATTGGTTCTGATATTATTGGATCCAATGCTCTATTGGTTCTGATATTATTGGATCCAATGCTCTATTGATTCTGATATTATTGGGTCCAGTGCTCTATTGGTTCTGATATTATTGGGTCCAGTGCTCTATTGGTTCTGATATTATTGGGTCCAGTGCTCTATTGGTTCTGATATTATTGGATCCAATGCTCTATTGATTCTGATATTATTGGGTCCAGTGCTCTATTGGTTCTGATATTATTGGGTCCAATGCTCTATTGATTCTGATATTATTGGGTCCAGTGCTCTATTGGTTCTGATATTATTGGGTCCAGTGCTCTATTGGTTCTGATATTATTGGGTCCAGTGCTCTATTGGTTCTGATATTATTGGGTCCAGTGCTCTATTGATTCTGATATTATTGGGTCCAGTGCTCTATTGATTCTGATATTATTGGGTCCAGTGCTCTATTGAGTCTGATATTATTGGGTCCAGTGCTCTATTGATTCTGATATTATTGGGTCCAGTGCTCTATTGATTCTGATATTATTGGGTCCAGTGCTCAATTGATTCTGATATTATTGGGTCCAGTGCTCTATTGATTCTGATATTATTGGGTCCAGTGCTCTATTGATTCTGATATTATTGGGTCCAGTGCTCTATTGATTCTGATATTATTGGGTCCAGTGCTCTATTGATTCTGATATTATTGGGTCCAGTGCTCTATTGATTCTGATATTATTGGGTCCAGTGCTCTATTGAGTCTGATATTATTGGGTCCAGTGCTCTATTGATTCTGATATTATTGGGTCCAGTGCTCTATTGATTCTGATATTATTGGGTCCAGTGCTCAATTGATTCTGATATTATTGGGTCCAGTGCTCAATTGATTCTGATATTATTGGGTCCAGTGCTCTATTGGTTCTGATATTATTGGGTCCAGTGCTCTATTGATTCTGATATTATTGGGTCCAGTGCTCTATTGGTTCTGATATTATTGGGTCCAGTGCTCAATTGATTCTGATATTATTGGGTCCAGTGCTCTATTGATTCTGATATTATTGGGTCCAGTGCTCTATTGATTCTGATATTATTGGGTCCAGTGCTCAATTGATTCTGATATTATTGGGTCCAATGCTCTATTGATTCTGATATCATTGGGTCCAGTGCTCTATTGGTTCTGATATTATTGGGTCCAGTGCTCTATTGATTCTGATATCATTGGGTCCTATACTCTATTGGATGGCTGCCTGGTCGTGCGGTTTGCACGCTGGACTGTCGTACAGATTTATCGATGGTCCCGGGTTCAAACCCTGCCCGCTCCCATCCCCCGTCGTCCTGCGGGAGGTTTGGACTAGGAAGTAATTATCTTCAACTCTGAAGGAACATCCGAAACATGTAAAACATTTTACAAACATTGATATATCAATGATAAATATTTTTGAATGGAATTCAATGTTTTTATTGGCGAGTTGGCGGGTTGGATGACTTCTAGAACCTATACAGTAGACTAGGAGCAAGACAGACCTCGGTGTGGTTGTCATGGATCAATAGCACTAAAGTAGCGCACTCCGTAACACGCATCTATCTGTCCAGTAACTAGCGGATGTGAAGTCCAGCGGCACCTCTCAACTCTGCACGCGGGAAATGACACGGAATATGAAAGGGACAGAGTGGGAACACTCTCACACACAAATACACACACACACACAAGAAGATGGCAACTTGTGTATCGTGTTGAGAGATGAACTTTTTTTTTTCTAAAAATTCAAACACGAGACAAGTTAATCCTTCTTCTAACACAACTTTACCCCAAAGAAACCGGAAGTGTTCCAATCGCTATCCGCAGCGAGATGGCTCACACTTCCGTGTTGCGCGTGCTCTCGTGATCATGACGAATGAGATCACGTGACGGGGTCCCCTGGGACGGGGGGCTGGGCTAAATTAACCGAGACACTTGTTCTTTTTCACGCCATAATAGCCGCCATTTTGAAGAGAGAGGAGCTCAGCGCGTTCAAGGCCTACCCCAGGGAGACGGGAGGCTGGAGGGACTACTTTGTATTTTGAAGGGGGGCGGGGTGGTCTAAATGTCTTTGTGGTCTTGTGGAGTCATTAGCGGTTAGGTCTGTGGTTAGAACGATTGAACTGGCCGTTTGTCAGGGAGAATGGGACTAACAGAGCTTCCATTGCTAGATAGACAATGACTCTAGACAATGTGAGTTGGACCCATTCATTTGGATTAGTAGATACAAATGAGATCTAGTATTAGGTAACGTCACATTCCCGACAGCATTTCAAACTTAGCCTCGGAATAAAATAACAAAAGTACTCGCCCTCAAGAATTGGACATGTACCTCGGACATTGATCTAGTCTAAGAACTTCCTAATCATGAACTCAAACGAAATAATGAAGGAACGAACTAGTATGTGTGCGTATAGTGAGGGATCTTTATATATATATATACTAGTAGACCGGCAGCGTAGCATACGCCGCTATTTTGCATGGTCGGCCTTAGGCCACTGCAACCTATGCAACCTATGCGACTTCAGTGGGCCCCGCACTTTCATAGGACCCGCAATTTCATAGGACCCGCGCTAATTCAAGGTGTATAAATTATTAAATTAAACCATTTTATAACTTAAAACAGATATCCCGCGCCCTCCTGTCGATTTACCAAGAGCTCCAGGAAATCTCCCTAAATTACAAAATATACGAAAAGTCCTTAAAATATACGGAAATATATAGACAAAAATAGTCATTTTGGGGTGTCATTCAATATGGAAAACACTAATCCTACGCGCGATAAATAAAAACGGCATTATGCATTAGATAAAGCTGTTATTGTGTAATCTGGTGAAAGAAGCTTCTCGCGCCTCAAACTAATGAAGAATTACTTGAGGTCAACAATTCTCAAAGATAGATTGAAACATTTTGTAATTCTTGCTATTGAGCGTGATCTATGTAGGAAACAGAATTTTTATGATATACTGTATGACTTTGCTACACGCAAGCTTCGTAAAGTAATTCTGTACGTAGTAAAGAATGAATAAAATGCATAGACGAATTTATTTTCTAATACAAACTCTTAAATTTCACTTTTTATTCGCTACCCTACCCAAACTTGGCCCCGCGAAATCCGTTTCACATAGGGCCCCACAATGCTTAAGTCCGGCCCTGCTATTTGGTGACGGGTGAATATACATAGTAGATTACTTGTTCTCTTTCCATGACTTCTTGGTCACAATGGTTAAGTCCGGCGCTGCTATTTAGTATTTGTAAAATGTTTTACATGTTTCGGATGTTCCTTCAGAGTTACTTCTTAGTCCAAACCTCCAGCAGGACGAAGGGGGATGGGAGCCGACAGGGTTTGACAGTCCAGCGCGCAGCCATCCGTAGCGACGTGTGAATACCCGCTTGTTCTCCCCCCCCCCTTGCGTTTATTCGTAAGGCTACTATCCGCAGAAATAAGAGAGTGATCTTTCCTTTACTTCTTGCTCGTCCAAACTGTTAAGGCAAGAAGAGAATTATATATATAGATAGATTGTCTATCAAGGGGTACACTGACCATGTCTACTTATGGGCAAATATCCCAAGACAGATTGCGGCCCAAATTTGTTGTTTGTGTGAAGTACGTTTTGGTTGAAAACAATTTCCTGTAAGTCTAGGAAAAGACTTGACAAGGTGGTTGAATATTGAGAGCACAGGGCCGGGTTTAAGGAAGTGAATGGCCCTACGCTCTTCAATCTTTGATAGAAATGAACATAATAATATGAAGCAAATGTAAAAGCATGTTATATTTTTAAAGAAAGAAATACTTGTCGATGTCAATGTATTTCCCTTATTTTCTTGTATTGAAAGTGCATATTTTGCTTCAAACTTTCTCCATTTGAAATGTGGAAGCTTCATTGACAGGGAAATAAAGACAAGCTGCATGATGGTATGACTGGAAATAAATGATGGTATGTGTGTTTGAATAGTGTGATGGTGATGTTGTGATGGTGAATCTATGCTTTGTACTTTTACTCGTAGGGTTAAGACAAGATAGATACATAGATATAGATATATAGATACAGATATTGATATATAGTTATAGATAATATATATGTTTGAAATGTATGGTTTATGTATGTTTAGTGTGTGTGTGTTGACTGAGTTGAACGATTTAAAAAGAATGTCAGAGAAAATATGTGTGTGTGTGTGTATTTGTATGAGACAAATGAAGGCAAAGGGGACCCCCGCCCCTCCCTTCCAATAAATAATTTCATATTAACCACAAGCCACGCCACTGTTCTTTTATCTGGCCATAATTTCATCAGAGCGAAGAGAGCAGGGAGGCAGTGGGGGGGGGGGGGGGGGGGAGAAATATCGCCCCCCCTCCTCATGAGTTTGTAACATGACTGGATCAGGGCTGCCATCGGGCCGCAGGATTTTCATCTTTACAAGTTCTTTCTTGTGCACGCACCCCGGCCCCAGCACAACAAAGGTCTTGTTAGGAGGAGAAAATACAAGGCCAGCCCGCTGAGATTTGCACATATTAGATTAGTCTCGTGGACTACTCGAGCGTGCACCGCTGAACACTGGGAAATTGGAAGCGGAGAACAAAAAATTTACTTGATGAAGAGATGTTGAAGGGATGGGGGTGGGGGGTGAGGAAGGTGACAGTCAGGGAGGGAGGATACAGAGTTGTGGGGTGAGGGAGGACACAGAGTTGTGGGGTGAGGGAGGCAGAACTAAAGAGCTAGATGAGGTGATTGTTTTGGCACGTTAATTTCCTTTTTTTAAATTATGAATGTGGAGGGGGGGGGGGTGACTAGGGTGTTTGAGGAGGTTCTGTTGTTTTTCTTTTTTCGGGAAGGGGTTGCGTTTGTCAAATGGTGTCAAGTAACTGTCCCAGTGGGTGGAGTGAGTCACGAGTTGGATGTGAGTACTTCGCTGGTGTCTCAGAGTCAACATTCATAGATCCAGTTCAACATTCATAGATCCAGTTCAACATTCATAGATCCAGTTCAATATTCATAGATCCAGTTCAACATTCATAGATCCAGTTCAATATTCATAATCCAGTTCAACATTCATAGATCCAGTTCAATATTCATACATCCAGTTCAACTTTCATAGATCCAGTTCATTATTTCATAGATCCAGTTCAACATTCATAGATCCAGTTCAACATTCATAGATCCAGTTCAACATTCAAAGATTTAGTTCAACATTCATAGATCCAGTTCAACATTCAAAGATTTAGTTCAACAATCATACATCCAGTTCAACATTGAAGCAAGTCAAATAATAATAAAAACCAAGCTTATCATGAGTGACATTGCAACATTTATTTTGAATCCATCACGTACTTCATTCTCTATAGATCTAGACTCCAGCGGCTGACAATAATACATTTGATCAATTAGATTTTTGTAAAAAAAATGGTTTTAGTTAAGCACAACTTTCATGCTTAGCTCAGGGTGCTTAGTCCAATCACGTTGGTGGACCAGGTCACGACCAGGTGTTGCACTTCGTACATTGTCTGTATAAAACAAAATTAATGAACTTATTCACTTATTGATTCAACTATTGGTTATTAGCGGCCCCCGTAAGGGGAAAAAGCCGCTATTAGGTTTGTGCAAAATGTCCGTCTGTCCGTCTGTCACACTCAGATCTCGAAAACTAGAAGAGATAAGAAAAATATTATTTCATCATTAAATGCGGCTTGAAAGGTTTAGGTGCAACGGCTACTTTTGGTTTTCTAAAAGCAAACCGTTTAATTTATAAAATCAATTATGCAAGCGATTTTTTTCATAAAAATACACCAATTCTAAAACAATTACGTAAATGTAAGGGAGGCAATGTTACCAAATGCTAACAAAGATAGATAATCAATGTGTATTTTTATTATCACTAAGTCAATATATATTTATAAAATGTATAAGAAATGTTCACAACAAATATAAATAATAGTTAAAGGTGTTTTTTCTGGTCAACTAGCTGCTAAAATTAAAAGAAAACATTTCTAATTGTTTATAAAGGCTAATAATGCACTTTATATGTAAATATCACACACATTTTTTAAAATGGACTTTTTATGCAGCGACTTTCGTGCAGTCGCGTAACTTCGCAACATGTCGCGGTGCTAAACCCATTCCTTAAACTTTAAAAAAAAACAGATTTTATTTATTTTTTGTTTAGCGCCTCCATCCGAATAAAAGAAGCTTATTTTTGTGCGTTTTGCCTGTTGGCCGGTCTGTCCGTCATGATTAGATTAACAAATAAGACTAAAAATTGTAAATCTGATTTAACCTTTACTTTTTCATTCAGGAATATTGCAATAATTTTAAGTATCAATAATAGATTGTTCCGGATGTATTGTGAAAAACAAAGCAATGCCAACGAATATTTGTTTGCTCTTCTAAGTTATATTAGATATTATTTCCATGCTTAAACGTTGCAATAAACACATGATCTTTAATACATTGTTTCCGGTTTTTTAATGTAAATGCTAAATAAAAATATCTATACTGATTTATATTTCATTAACTATAAAGTTGTTCCGGATATTGTTTTTTTTTTTTTAAAGTATGTCAAATGATTGTTTGAAATCGCATAATTGACTAATATTACACTTATATTCTTTGACACTACGTCACTATAGTTTATTTATCAATATCAATTGTTTCGAATTTTTAACTTAAAACAAATTTATACCAAATGACTTTATTTTTTTCAAAAATATCGACAATAGTTGTTCAGGATTTTAAAAAAAAGAAAGTAATTTACTAGAAACGATTATTGAAAATCATTTTTTAGACTTATTTTACAGTTTATTTTCCTGCCTAAACACAATAAAAGTTATTTAATCGGTAAAGAATGTTCCGGATTTTGTTTCGAAAAAGAAATCGACCTACATTACCTTAATTGTCTTACAAATCGTCGCCTAAAAATGATCCTAATTTTATATAAAAAATCTAATAATACTAATAAATGTTTGAAATCCCTCTTCTAATAAATAAAACAAATAATTTTCTCCTTTACGAAAATTGGTTGTTCCGGATTTTTTATGAAAAATATTTTAACTCTACTTATGTAAAATCGCACTTCTCTCTTACACTACATTTAACTTTCTAGCTAAAACGTTAGAAAATCTAATTATCGTTAATATTATGTTCCGATTTTTAAGGAAAACAACTTCTTAACACCAAAGTATGGTTTGAAAATCTCTCTATAAGGCTAAGGTACATCTAATTTTCATAACAGACCATCCCACCAATTTAATTAACGGTATTTGATTAGTCTGGAATTCTTATTTTCTCTCACTATAAATATATAAACATCCGGAACAATCTATTATAGAAACTTAAAACTAATGCTATGTTTCGGAAGGGAAATTAAATTTTAATCAAATTTTCAATAGCTTTTAGTCTTTTTTTTTCCTCGCTATTAACACGACGGACAGACAGACTGACAGACAAAACAAAAAAAAAGCGTCTTTAATCCTTTAGTCTAACTATTTAGTCTAACTAGCCCATCAAATGAAATGCTAAAAGATCTCATTCGGTGCACCAATGTCTATGAACCCTCGAGAAGTTGCTCGTATAGAAGACATTTTTTAGTCGTGTGACGTTGTGGATTTTTCCCTTTGACGTCATATGGAGTTAATTCTTTAAATGAAATGCTAAAAGAACTCGGTATAGTAATGTTTATTAAACCTCGTAATGTGACTCGCATTTTAAAAAGACATAATAGCTAGATTTAGATCTAATCTAAATTTTTTACACTAGAGCTTGATTTTTTACACTAGATCTAGATTTTTTTTTACACTAGAGCTAGATTTTTAAAACTAGATTTAGATTTAAGTTCTAATTAAAATCATTGTAGAATCTAGATATAGAATTTCTTGGTCTAGTTTAGAATGTTTGTTGTTTTACATGTTTCGGATGTTCCTTCAGAGTTGTTGTCCAAACCTCCCGCAGGACGACGAGTGATGGGAGTGGGCACGGTTTGAACCTGGGACCATCGATGAATCCAAACGACAACCCAGCGCGCAAACCGCACTACCAGACAGCCATGATTTAGACTAGATCAAGATCTATAATTTTAATTTCTAGACTTAAAGTGTAGATTTTTATTTCTAAAGTCTAGATTGTCAATATGTCAATATTGCAATGTTATAAAAACTAAAACTAATCTACTATTTTCTAAAACATTTTTACAACGCCAAATAAATCTTTGAAACATGATTACTTTTAACAATCAAAACAAAATCACGTCTTGAATATTCCTTGCGAATATGCGGATCCAACAGTGATCCGTCTTCCACGGGGGCCGACTCTGAGTTTGTGTGGCAACACAAACTCTCTTTGTAATCTTGTGTTTTGATGGATTCGTGTATTGTCATTGCCAATGAATAATTGTGTCCATACGTTCAACTTGATCCGAGAATGGGAAGTGGGAGAAACAACATGAACAAGATTCTACGCAGACAGAGAGAGTTAATATAAGCTTGGCAAAAACTTCAATTCAGAGACACTTTAGAGCTACCCTTGTGTTTAACATATTAGACTAGATTTATTATATCAAGCTTGTAAACATCTAACAACTTCCAAATTTGTAAAGTCCACATTGAGTAATAAAAGTAAAAACTTTACAACGGACTAATTGGAAAATTTAATGTAACAGTGTAAGTGACTTGATAGTGGATAGTATCAATCTCCTCCCTCGCACAAAGCTATCTACAATCTTCCAACTAAGAATAGGACACACGCTTTTAAATGATCACCTTAACAGAATAAATCCCACTCACCTAACCCTCTGTAGACAATGCACTCACCCTTACAAAACTATGAATCATGTCCTCTTTAAATGTCCCATTTTAATCCATCTTAGGCAGACCCTACTAGATCAATGCCCAACAAAACCAACACTCTGTATGACAGACCCTACTAGATCACAGTACAACCAACACTCCGTATGCTAGACCCTAGTAGATCACAGCACAACCAACACTCTGTATGGCAGACCCTACTAGATTACATCATAACCAACACTCTGTATGCCAGACCCTACTAGATTACATCATAACCAACACTCTGTATACAAGACCCTACTAGATTACAACCAACACTCTGTATGCCAGACCCAACTAGATTACAACCAACACTCTGTATGCCAGACCCTACAAGATTACAACCAACACTCTGTATGCCAGACCCTACTAGATTACATCATAACCAACACTCTGTATGCCAGACCCAACTAGATTACAACCAACACTCTGTATGCCAGACCCTACTAGATTACATCATAACCAACACTCTGTATGCCAGACACAACTAGATTATAACCAACACTCTGTATGCCAGACCCTTCTAGATTACATCATAACCAACACTCTGTATGCCAGACCCAACTAGATTACAACCAACACTCTGTATGCCAGACCCTACTAGATTACATCATAACCAACACTCTGTATGCCAGACCCTACTAGATTACAACCAACACTCTGTATGGCAGACCCTACTAGATTACATCATAACCAACACTCTGTATGGCAGACCCTACAAGATTACAACCAACACTCTGTATGCCAGACCCAACTAGATTACATCATAACCAACACTCTGTATGCCAGACCCTACTAGATTACATCATAACCAACACTCTGTATGGCAGACCCTACTAGATTACAACCAACACTCTGTATGCCAGACCCTACTAGATTATAACCAACACTCTGTATGCCAGACCCAACTAGATTACAACCAACACTCTGTATGCCAGACCCTACTAGATTACAACCAACACTCTGTATGCCAGACCCTACTAGATTACATCATAACCAACACTCTGTATGCCAGACCCTACTAGATTACATCATAACCAACACTCTGTATGCCAGACCCTACTAGATTACATCATAACCAACACTCTGTATGCCAGACCCTACTAGATTACATTATAACCAACACTCTGTATGGCAGACCCTACTAGATTACAACCAACACTCTGTATGCCAGACCCAACTAGATTACATCATAACCAACACTCTGTATGCCAGACCCTACTAGATTACATCATAACCAACACTCTGTATGGCAGACCCTACTAGATTACAACCAACACTCTGTATGCCAGACCCTACTAGATTACATCATAACCAACACTCTGTATGCCAGACCCTACTAGATTACATCATAACCAACACTCTGTATGCCAGACCCTACTAGATTACATCATAACCAACACTCTGTATGCCAGACCCTACTAGATTACATTATAACCAACACTCTGTATGGCAGACCCTACTAGATTACAACCAACACTCTGTATGCCAGACCCTACTAGATTACAATCAACACTCTGTATGCCAGACCCAACTAGATTACAACCAACACTCTGTATGCCAGACCCTACTAGATTACATCATAACCAACACTCTGTATGGCAGACCCTACTAGATTACATCATAACCAACACTCTGTATGCCAGACCCTACTAGATTACATCATAACCAACACTCTGTATGGCAGACCCTACTAGATTACAACCAACACTCTGTATGCCAGACCCTACTAGAATACATCATAACCAACACTCTGTATGCCAGACCCTACTAGATTACAACCAACACTCTGTATGCCATACCCTACTAGATTACAACCAACACTCTGCATGCCAGACCCTACTAGATTACATCATAACCAACACTCTGTATGCCAGACCCTACTAGATTACAACCAACACTCTGTATGCCAGACCCTACTAGATTACATCATAACCAACACTCTGTATGCCAGACCCTACTAGATTACAACCAACACTCTGTATGCCAGACCCTACTAGATTACAACCAACACTCTGTATGCCAGACCCTACTAGATTACAACATAACCAACACTCTGTATGGCAGAGCCTACTAGATTACAACCAACACTCTGTATGCCAGACCCTACTAGATTACAACCAACACTCTGTATGCCAGACCCTACTAGATTACATCATAACCAACACTCTGTATGCCAGACCCTACTAGATTACAACCAACACTCTGTATGCCAGACCCTACTAGATTACAATCAACACTCTGTATGCCAGACCCAACTAGATTACAACCAACACTCTGTATGCCAGACCCTACTAGATTACATCATAACTAACCCTCTGTATGCCAGACCCAACTAGATTACAACCAACACTCTGTATGCCAGACCCTACTAGATAACATCATAACCAACACTCTGTATGCCAGACCCTACTAGATTACATCACAACCAACACTCTGTATGCCAGACCCTACTAGATTACAACCAACACTCTGTATGCCAGACCCTACTAGATTACAACCAACACTCTGTATGCCAGACCCTACTAGATTACAACCAACACTCTGTATGCCAGACCCTACTAGATTACATCATAACCAACACTCTGTATGGCAGACCCTACTAGATTACATCATAACCAACACTCTGTATGCCAGACCCTACTAGATTACAACCAACACTCTGTATGCCAGACCCTACTAGATTACAACCAACACTCTGTATGGCAGACCCTACTAGATTACATCATAACCAACACTCTGTATGCCAGACCCTACTAGATTACATCATAACCAACACTCTGTATGCCAGACCCTACTAGATTACATCATAACCAACACTCTGTATGCCAGACCCTACTAGATTACAACCAACACTCTGTATGCCAGACCCTACTAGATTACATCATAACCAACACTCTGTATGCCAGACCCTACTAGATTACATCATAACCAACACTCTGTATGGCAGACCCTACTAGATTACATCATAACCAACACTCTGTATGCCAGACCCTACTAGATTACAACCAACACTCTGTATGCCAGACCCTACTAGATTACAACCAACACTCTGTATGCCAGACCCTACTAGATTACAACCAACACTCTGTATGCCAGACCCTACTAGATTACATCATAACCAACACTCTGTATGGCAGACCCTACTAGATTACATCATAACCAACACTCTGTATGCCAGACCCTACTAGATTACAACCAACACTCTGTATGCCAGACCCTACTAGATTACAACCAACACTCTGTATGGCAGACCCTACTAGATTACATCATAACCAACACTCTGTATGCCAGACCCTACTAGATTACATCATAACCAACACTCTGTATGCCAGACCCTACTAGATTACATCGTAACCAACACTCTGTATGCCAGACCCTACTAGATTACAACCAACACTCTGTATGCCAGACCCTACTAGATTACATCATAACCAACACTCTGTATGCCAGACCCTACTAGATTACATCATAACCAACACTCTGTATGGCAGACCCTACTAGATTACATCATAACCAACACTCTGTATGCCAGACCCTACTAGATTACAACCAACACTCTGTATGCCAGACCCTACTAGATTACAACCAACACTCTGTATGCCAGACCCTACTAGATTACAACCAACACTCTGTATGCCAGACCCTACTAGATTACATCATAACCAACACTCTGTATGCCAGACCCTACTAGATTACATCATAACCAACACTCTGTATGCCAGACCCTACTAGATTACATCATAACCAACACTCTGTATGCCAGACCCTACTAGATTACATTATAACCAACACTCTGTATGGCAGACCCTACTAGATTACAACCAACACTCTGTATGCCAGACCCAACTAGATTACATCATAACCAACACTCTGTATGCCAGACCCTACTAGATTACATCATAACCAACACTCTGTATGCCAGACCCTAATAGATTACATCATAACCAACACTCTGTATGCCAGACCCTACTAGATTACATTATAACCAACACTCTGTATGGCAGACCCTACTAGATTACATTATAACCGGCACTCTGTATGGCAGACCCTACTAGATCACATTATAACCAACACTCTGTATGCCAGACCCAACTAGATCACATCATAACCAACACTCTGTATGCCAGACCCTACTAGATTATAACCAACACTCTGTATGCCAGACCCTACTAGATCACATCATAACCAAAACTCTGTATGCCAGACCCTACTAGATTACATCATAACCAACACTCTGTATGCCAGACCCTACTAGATCACATCATAACCAACACTCTGTATGCCAGACCCTACTAGATCACATCATAACCAACACTCTGTATGCCAGACCCTACTAGATCACATCATAACCAACACTCTGTATGCCAGACCCTACTAGATCACATCATAACAAGCACTCTGTATGCCAGACCCTACTAGATTACATCATAACCAACACTCTGTATGCCAGACCCTACTAGATTACATCATAACCAACACTCTGTATGCCAGACCCAACTAGATCACATCATAACCAACACTCTGTATGCCAGACCCTACTAGATTATAACCAACACTCTGTATGCTAGACCCTACTAGATCACATCATAACCAAAACTCTGTATGCCAGACCCTACTAGATCACATCATAACCAACACTCTGTATGCCAGACCCTACTAGATCACATCATAACCAACACTCTGTATGCCAGACCCTACTAGATTACATCATAACCAACACTCTGTATGCCAGACCCTACTAGATTACAACCAACACTCTGTATGCCAGACCCTACTAGATTACAATCAACACTCTGTATGCCAGACCCAACTAGATTACAACCAACACTCTGTATGCCAGACCCTACTAGATTACATCATAACCAACACTCTGTATGCCAGACCCTACTAGATTACAACCAACACTCTGTATGCCAGACCCTACTAGATTACATCATAACCAACACTCTGTATGGCAGACCCTACTAGATTACATCATAACCAACACTCTGTATGCCAGACCCTACTAGATTACATCATAACCAACACTCTGTATGGCAGACCCTACTAGATTACAACCAACACTCTGTATGCCAGACCCTACTAGGTTACATCATAACCAACACTCTGTATGCCAGACCCTACTAGATTACAACCAACACTCTGTATGCCAGACCCTACTAGATTACAACCAACACTCTGCATGCCAGACCCTACTAGATTACATCATAACCAACACTCTGTATGCCAGACCCTACTAGATTACAACCAACACTCTGTATGCCAGACCCTACTAGATTACATCATAACCAACACTCTGTATGCCAGACCCTACTAGATTACAACCAACACTCTGTATGCCAGACCCTACTAGATTACAACCAACACTCTGTATGCCAGACCCTACTAGATTACATCATAACCAACACTCTGTATGGCAGACCCTACTAGATTACAACCAACACTCTGTATGCCAGACCCTACTAGATTACAACCAACACTCTGTATGCCAGACCCTACTAGATTACATCATAACCAACACTCTGTATGCCAGACCCTACTAGATTACAACCAACACTCTGTATGCCAGACCCTACTAGATTACAATCAACACTCTGTATGCCAGACCCAACTAGATTACAACCAACACTCTGTATGCCAGACCCTACTAGATTACATCATAACCAACACTCTGTATGCCAGACCTAACTAGATTACATCATAACCAACACTCTGTATGCCAGACCCTACTAGATTACATCACAACCAACACTCTGTATGCCAGACCCTACTAGATTACAACCAACACTCTGTATGCCAGACCCTACTAGATTACAACCAACACTCTGTATGCCAGACCCTACTAGATTACAACCAACACTCTGTATGGCAGACCCTACTAGATTACATCATAACCAACACTCTGTATGCCAGACCCTACTAGATTACATCATAACCAACAATCTGTATGCCAGACCCTACTAGATTACATCATAACCAACACTCTGTATGCCAGACCCTACTAGATTACAACCAACACTCTGTATGCCAGACCCTACTAGATTACATCATAACCAACACTCTGTATGCCAGACCCTACTAGATTACATCATAACCAACACTCTGTATGGCAGACCCTACTAGATTACATTATAACCAACACTCTGTATGCCAGACCCTACTAGATCACATCATAACCAACACTCTGTATGCCAGACCCAACTAGATTACAACCAACACTCTGTATGCCAGACCCTACTAGATTACAACCAACACTCTGTATGCCAGACCCAACTAGATTACATCATAACCAACACTCTGTATGCCAGACCCTACTAGATTACATTATAACCAACACTCTGTATGCCAGACCCTACTAGATTACATTATAACCTACACTCTGTATGCCAGACCCTACTAGATTACATCATAACCAACACTCTGTATGCCAGACCCTACTAGATTACAACCAACACTCTGTATGCCAGACCCAACTAGATTACAACCAACACTCTGTATGCCAGACCCTACTAGATTACAACCAACACTCTGTATGCCAGACCCAACTAGATTACATCATAACCAACACTCTGTATGCCAGACCCTACTAGATTACATTATAACCAACACTCTGTATGGCAGACCCTACTAGATTACAACCAACACTCTGTATGCCAGACCCAACTAGATTAAATCATAACCAACACTCTGTATGCCAGACCCTACTAGATTACATCATAACCAACACTCTTTATGCCAGACCCTACTAGATTACATCATAACCAACACTCTGTATGCCAGACCCTACTAGATTACATTATAACCAACACTCTGTATGGCAGACCCTACTAGATTACATTATAACCAACACTCTGTATGGCAGACCCTACTAGATCACATTATAACCAACACTCTGTATGCCAGACCCAACTAGATCACATCATAACCAACACTCTGTATGCCAGACCCTACTAGATTATAACCAACACTCTGTATGCCAGACCCTACTAGATCACATCATAACCAAAACTCTGTATGCCAGTCCCTACTAGATTACATCATAACCAACACTCTGTATGCCAGACCCTACTAGATCACATCATAACCAACACTCTGTATGCCAGACCCTACTAGATCACATCATAACCAACACTCTGTATGCCAGACCCTACTAGATCACATCATAACCAACACTCTGTATGCCAGACCCTACTAGATCACATCATAACCAACACTCTGTATGCCAGACCCTACTAGATCACATCATAACCAGCACTCTGTATGCCAGACCCTACTAGATTACATCATAACCAACACTCTGTATGCCAGACCCTACTAGATTACATCATAACCAACACTCTGTATGGCAGACCCTACTAGATTACATCATAACCAACACTCTGTATGCCAGACCCTACTAGATTACATCATAACCAACACTCTGTATGCCAGACCCTACTAGATTACATCATAACCAACAATCTGTATGCCAGACCCTACTAAATTACATCATAACCAACACTCTGTATGCCAGACCCTACTAGATTACATTATAACCAACACTCTGTATGGCAGACCCTACTAGATTACATTATAACCAACACTCTGTATGGCAGACCCTACTAGATCACATTATAACCAACACTCTGTATGCCAGACCCAACTAGATCACATCATAACCAACACTCTGTATGCCAGACCCTACTAGATTACATCATAACCAACACTCTGTATGCCAGAGCCTACTAGATTACATCATAACCAACACTCTGTATGCCAGACCCTACTAGATCACATTATAACCAACACTCTGTATGCCAGACCCTACTAGATCACATCATAACCAACACTCTGTATGCCAGACCCTACTAGATCACATCATAACCAACACTCTGTATGCCAGACCCTACTAGATCACATCATAACCAACACTCTGTATGCCAGACCCTACTAGATCACATCATAACCAACACTCTGTATGCCAGACCCTACTAGATTACATCATAACCAACACTCTGTATGCCAGACCCTACTAGATTACATTATAACCAACACTCTGTATGGCAGACTTTACTAGATTACATTATAACCAACACTCTGTATGGCAGACCCTACTAGATCACATTATAACCAACACTCTGTATGCCAGACCCAACTAGATCACATCATAACCAACACTCTGTATGCCAGACCCTACTAGATTATAACCAACACTCTGTATGCCAGACCCTACTAGATCACATCATAACCAACACTCTGTATGCCAGACCCTACTAGATCACATTATAACCAACACTCTGTATGCCAGACCCTACTAGATCACATCATAACCAACACTCTGTATGCCAGACCCTACTAGATCACATCATAACCAACACTCTGTATGCCAGACCCTACTAGATCACATCATAACCAACACTCTGTATGCCAGACCCTACTAGATCACATCATAACCAACACTCTGTATGCCAGACCTTACTAGATCACATCATAACCAACACTCTGTATGCCAGACCCTACTAGATTACATCATAACCAACACTCTGTATGCCAGACCCTACTAGATTACATCATAACCAACACTCTGTATGGCAGACCCTACTAGATTACATCATAACCAACACTCGGTATGGCAGACCCTACTAGATTACATCACAACCAACACTCTGTATGCCAGACCCTACTAGATTACAACCAACACTCTGTATGCCAGACCCTACTAGATTACAACCAACACTCTGTATGCCAGACCCTACTAGATTACAACCAACACTCTGTATGGCAGACCCTACTAGATTACATCATAACCAACACTCTGTATGCCAGACCCTACTAGATTACATCATAACCAACAATCTGTATGCCAGACCCTACTAGATTACATCATAACCAACACTCTGTATGCCAGACCCTACTAGATTACAACCAACACTCTGTATGCCAGACCCTACTAGATTACATCATAACCAACACTCTGTATGCCAGACCCTACTAGATTACATCATAACCAACACTCTGTATGGCAGACCCTACTAGATTACATTATAACCAACACTCTGTATGCCAGACCCTACTAGATCACATCATAACCAACACTCTGTATGCCAGACCCTACTAGATTACAACCAACACTCTGTATGCCAGACCCAACTAGATTACAACCAACACTCTGTATGCCAGACCCTACTAAATTACAACCAACACTCTGTATGCCAGACCCAACTAGATTACATCATAACCAACACTCTGTATGCCAGACCCTACTAGATTACATTATAACCAACACTCTGTATGCCAGACCCTACTAGATTACATTATAACCTACACTCTGTATGCCAGACCCTACTAGATTACATCATAACCAACACTCTGTATGCCAGACCCTACTAGATTACAACCAACACTCTGTATGCCAGACCCAACTAGATTACAACCAACACTCTGTATGCCAGACCCTACTAGATTACAACCAACACTCTGTATGCCAGACCCAACTAGATTACATCATAACCAACACTCTGTATGCCAGACCCTACTAGATTACATTATAACCAACACTCTGTATGGCAGACCCTACTAGATTACAACCAACACTCTGTATGCCAGACCCAACTAGATTAAATCATAACCAACACTCTGTATGCCAGACCCTACTAGATTACATCATAACCAACACTCTGTATGCCAGACCCTACTAGATTACATCATAACCAACACTCTGTATGCCAGACCCTACTAGATTACATTATAACCAACACTCTGTATGGCAGACCCTACTAGATTACATTATAACCAACACTCTGTATGGCAGACCCTACTAGATCACATTATAACCAACACTCTGTATGCCAGACCCAACTAGATCACATCATAACCAACACTCTGTATGCCAGACCCTACTAGATTATAACCAACACTCTGTATGCCAGACCCTACTAGATCACATCATAACCAAAACTCTGTATGCCAGTCCCTACAAGATTACATCATAACCAACACTCTGTATGCCAGACCCTACTAGATCACATCATAACCAACACTCTGTATGCCAGACCCTACTAGATCACATCATAACCAACACTCTGTATGCCAGACCCTACTAGATCACATCATAACCAACACTCTGTATGCCAGACCCTACTAGATCACATCATAACCAACACTCTGTATGCCAGACCCTACTAGATCACATCATAACCAGCACTCTGTATGCCAGACCCTACTAGATTACATCATAACCAACACTCTGTATGCCAGACCCTACTAGATTACATCATAACCAACACTCTGTATGGCAGACCCTACTAGATTACATCATAACCAACACTCTGTATGCCAGACCCTACTAGATTACATCATAACCAACACTCTGTATGCCAGACCCTACTAGATTACATCATAACCAACACTCTGTATGCCAGACCCTACTAGATTACATCATAACCAACACTCTGTATGCCAGACCCTACTAGATTACATTATAACCAACACTCTGTATGGCAGACCCTACTAGATTACATTATAACCAACACTCTGTATGGCAGACCCTACTAGATCACATTATAACCAACACTCTGTATGCCAGACCCAACTAGATCACATCATAACCAACACTCTGTATGCCAGACCCTACTAGATTACATCATAACCAACACTCTGTATGCCAGACCCTACTAGATTACATCATAACCAACACTCTGTATGCCAGACCCTACTAGATCACATTATAACCAACACTCTGTATGCCAGACCCTACTAGATCACATCATAACCAACACTCTGTATGCCAGACCCTACTAGATCACATCATAACCAACACTCTGTATGCCAGACCCTACTAGATCACATCATAACCAACACTCTGTATGCCAGACCCTACTAGATCACATCATAACCAACACTCTGTATGCCAGACCCTACTAGATTACATCATAACCAACACTCTGTATGCCAGACCCTACTAGATTACATTATAACCAACACTCTGTATGGCAGACCCTACTAGATTACATTATAACCAACACTCTGTATGGCAGACCCTACTAGATCACATTATAACCAACACTCTGTATGCCAGACCCAACTAGATCACATCATAACCAACACTCTGTATGCCAGACCCTACTAGATTATAACCAACACTCTGTATGCCAGACCCTACTAGATCACATCATAACCAACACTCTGTATGCCAGACCCTACTAGATCACATTATAACCAACACTCTGTATGCCAGACCCTACTAGATCACATCATAACCAACACTCTGTATGCCAGACCCTACTAGATCACATCATAACCAACACTCTGTGTGCCAGACCCTACTAGATCACATCATAACCAACACTCTGTATGCCAGACCCTACTAGATCACATCATAACCAACACTCTGTATGCCAGACCCTACTAGATCACATCATAACCAACACTCTGTATGCCAGACCCTACTAGATTACATCATAACCAACACTCTGTATGCCAGACCCTACTAGATTACATCATAACCAACACTCTGTATGGCAGACCCTACTAGATTACATCATAACCAACACTCGGTATGGCAGACCCTACTAGATTACATCATAACTAACACTCTGTATGCCAGACCCTACCTCCAGCCTACTTTCAGCCTCTCTAGATACCTCCAGCCTACCTCCAGCCTACCTCTAGATACCTCCAGCCTACCTCCAGCCTACCTCCAGCCTACCTCTAGATACCTCTAGCCTACCTCCAGCCTACCTCTAGATACCTCTAGCCTACCTCCAGCCTACCTCTAGATACCTCTAGCCTACCTCCAGCCTACCTCTAGATACCTCTAGCCTACCTCCAGCCTACCTCTAGATACCTCTAGCCTACCTCCAGCCTACCTCTAGATACCTCTAGCCTACCTCCAGCCTACCTCTAGATACCTCTAGCCTACCTCTAGATACCTCCAGCCTACCTCCAGCCTACCTCCAGCCAACCTCTAGATACCTCCAGCCTACCTCCAGCCTACCTCCAGCCTACCTCTAGATACCTCCAGCCTACCTCCAGCCTACCTCTAGATACCTCTAGCCTACCTCCAGCCTACCTCTAGATACCTCCAGCCTACCTCCAGCCTACCTCTAGATACCTTCAGCCTACCTCCAGTCTACCTCTAGATACCTCTAGCCTACCTCCAGCCTACCTCTAGATACCTCCAGCCTACCTCCAGCCTACTTTCAGCCTACCTCTAGATACCTCCAGCCTACCTCCAGCCTACCTCCAGCCTACCTCTAGATACCTCTAGCCTACCTCCAGCCTACCTCCAGCCTACCTCTAGATACCTCCAGCCTACCTCTAGATACCTCCAGCCTACCTCTAGATACCTCCAGCCTACCTCCAGCCTACCTCTAGATACCTCTAGCCTACCTCCAGCCTACCTCTAGATACCTCCAGCCTACTTTCAGCCTACCTCTAGATACCTCCAGCCTACCTCCAGCCTACCTCCAGCCTACCTCTAGATACCTCCAGCCTACCTCCAGCCTACTTTCAGCCTACCTCTAGATACCTCCAGCCTACCTCTAGATACCTCCAGCCTACCTCCAGCCTACTTTCAGCCTACCTCTAGATACCTCCAGCCTACATCCAGCCTACTTCTAGATACCTCCAGCCTACCTCTAGATACCTACAGCCTACCTCTAGATACCTCTAGATACCTCCAGCCTACCTCCAGCGTACCTCTAGCCTACCTCTAGATACCTCCAGCCTACATCCAGCCTACTTTCAGCCTACCTCTAGATACCTCCAGCCTACCTCCAGCCTACTTCTAGATACCTCCAGCCTACTTCTAGATACCTCCAGCCTACCTCTAGATACCTCTAGCCTACCTCTAGATACCTCCAGCCTACCTCTAGATACCTCCAGCCTACCTCTAGATATGTTTTTTTAAGGCAACCAATGTATCTTCCTGCTTCTCAAAAAAAAATGTATTAGAGCTTAACAAAACGAGCCAACACCCTTTTTAAAATCCAGTGAACCTCAGTTTACAATAAGAGTTTAACATGTTGCTCATCATTTGTTTCACAAAACTGTTGAAAGATGATTTTTTTTTCGGTATGGGTTTGTTTTTTATTTACATTTTTTTTAGATTTAAATTGAATGAAATTGTGGGCAAATAGTTTAACAGACGTTGGCTGTGTACGACAACTCACAAGGAAAAAGTAGATTGATCTGGATTTTCTTTATTCTGTATTACTTATGAAACCTTTCTAGCGTCCAATCACTGATGGTGTCCCATATATCGCATCTCAATTTCATTGCTAGGATTCACCTCTCTAGCTCTGCAGTCAGCGTCTAAGACTCACAATCATATACAAATTTGGCCATGACAAGGGACCGCATCAGTCTGATTTTGGTGCCTTTGTCTTTAAATATTATTTTAAGTTTTGAAAGGGCTGCTGTGGACTGTGCAATTCAGGCCAGTAGTTCAGGCTTCTTTCCCTCATCTGTTTTTTTTTATGTTGTCTTATTACTTATAGGCTTGCGCGTACACTAGACCTATTTAGTTTAAAACTAAGGGGCGCCCTTACATGAGACTAGATCTATTTAGTTTAAAACTAAGGGGCGTCCTTACATGAGACTAGATCTATTTAGTTTAAAACTAGTTTAAAACTAAGGGGCGCCCTTACATGAGACTAGATCTAGCCATTGCAACACAATCCAAACGTTGTGGGAATCAAAGTTTCGAGCTTTTAGTTTGTGTGGGGATCTAAACGTGAGAGGACAGAAAAGTCGACAGAAAGACAGCACAAACACAATAGATTGCTTTTTTTTACCCCTACAGGAACAGAGACAAACTATTATTGCTAAAGAAACACCAAAATCTCCAGTAAGTTTAAATCTGTAAACATGTGGTCTTAATGTAGTTAGTGATCTGATTGTGGTCTTATTGTAGTTAGTGATCTGATTGTGGTCTTATTGTAGTTAGTGATCTGATTGTGGTCTTATTGTAGTTAGTGATCTGATTGTGGTCTTATTGTAGTTAGTGATCTGATTGTGGTCTTATTGTAGTTAGTGATCTGATTGTGGTCTTATTGTAGTTAGTGATCTGATTGTGGTCTTATTGTAGTTAGTGATCTGATTGTGGTCTTATTGTAGTTAGTGATCTGATTGTGGTCTTATTGTAGTTAGTGATCTGATTGTGGTCTTATTGTAGTTAGTGATCTGATTGTGGTCTTATTGTAGTTAGTGATCTGATTGTGGTCTTATTGTAGTTAGTGATCTGATTGTGGTCTTATTGTAGTTAGTGATCTGATTGTGGTCTTATTGTAGTTAGTGATCTGATTGTGGTCTTATTGTAGTTAGTGATCTGATTGTGGTCTTAATGTAGTCTTAATGTGTTTCTATTGAAGTATATTGTTCTAAATTTGTATTGTGGTCTTATGATGATATTTTGTGATCTTATAGAAATGTTATTGTGGTCTTGTGATGTTATTGTGGTTTTGTGATGTTATTGCGTTCTTATTTCGATTTCAGTGTGGTCTTACTTTTATTTTACTGTGGTTTTAATTTGATGTTAATGCAATCTCCATGGAACTATTTCCATTTTTATCTCTGGCAAACATGACATAATTGGGGGGGGGGGGGGAGATTCCCCTAGTTCTAGATTTCATTGAAATGTGATGGTCTTGTGGTCTGATCGCCCTTGGCTGTGTGGTGTCGTCGCCTTGAGGTCTGCGCTATCATGACATACTACAGACCCGACTAGAAAGCTAGAGGCTAGACTCGGCCTATGACATCACAGCGGAGAGAGACCAAGCCAGTAATAGCCTTGTTTCCACCTAGCTAACTACCCCAATTACCAAACAGTTTTTTGCACAACGAGGCCCTAGGGAAGGTGGGGGTGGCACGGCAAAAGTTGGGAGCTGCTTTAAAAAAAAGGGGGGTGGGGCAATGAAGTCAGATAAAAGCTGCGCTGAACAAATGGACGAAGTCTCCAACAGAAACCTTTTAATGTTCAGATAATTGGACGCGATGCTCGCGTGTGTCTCATGAACTAATGTGCACTCTTAATTCGTATTACACGAGAGACAGAACTCCACCCCCCCTCACTTTTTTCTCTTGTTCTTGGATAACTTACCCCTCCTCCATATGGTGTGCCCTAACTTAGCCTAGTCAACAGCATTGATGGCGCCTGCAATGTGAACACCTCAGGTCGTTTGGTACTTTGTGTGTTCTACTTGTAAGTTTGGTACTTTGTGTGTTCTACTTGTAAGTTTGGTACTTTGTGTGTTCTACTTGTAAGTTTGGATTGAAACATCACGAAATGGTAGATTCAGAAAAAAAAAAAAGAATTAAAAATAGTTAAAAAAAAAAGAAATATTATATTATATGATCCCATGACTTGTCTCTGATCCCATGACTTGTCTCTGGTCCCATGACTTGTCTCTGATCCCATGACTTGTCTCTGGTCCCATGACTTGTCTCTGATCCCATGACTGTCTCTGATCCCATGACTTGTCTCTGGTCCCATGACTTGTCTCTGATCCCATGACTTGTCTCTGATCCCATGACTTGTCTCTGATCCCATGACTTGTCTCTGATCCCATGACTTGTTCCTGATCCCATGATTTGTCTCTGATCCCATGACTGTCTCTGATCCTATGACTTGTCTCTGGTCCCATGACTTGTCTCTGATCCCATGACTTGTCTCTGGTCCCATGACTTGTCTCTGATCCCTTGACTTGTCTCTGATCCCATGACTTGTCTCTGGTCCCATGACTTGTCTCTGATCCCATGACTTGTCTCTGGTCCCATGACTTGTCTCCTATCCCATGACTTGTCTCTGATCCCATGACTTGTCTCTGATCCCATGACTTGTCTCTGATCCCATGACTTGTTCCTGATCCCATGATTTGTCTCTGATCCCATGACTGTCTCTGATCCTATGACTTGTCTCTGATCCCATGACTTGTCTCTGATCCCATGACTGTCTCTGATCCCAAAGGCGCCCAAAGATCCCGAAATTACAAATCCAAATCTTCACCAAGAATTGAACCCGGGACCACCAGTTTGGAAGCCAAGCGCTTTACCGCTCAGCCACAGCGCCTACCTGAAAATAGAAAGCTTTACAGCTATCTCTACACAAAGTATAAAGGGAACTAATTCAACTTATACCACTACATCAGTCAAGCACAATTTATTTTCCAATGTTCGATACCAAACAAAACAATTATTTTCCTATAGTAAATTAACTAATTGTTTAATTTGAAATAAATGGATTCTTGTTTGGTCAGGTACAAGAAATAATTGTTCAAGTTGATCCTAGGGTGTGGGAGAAAAAACAACCTGTACAACAATTGTACCAGACAGACATTGTGAGTTGATAGAAGCTTGGTAAAACAAATCATTTTTTTATTTGATAGACTCAGTTTCAAGACATACACATTGTTTTGTCTCATAGTTACCAAAACCAATGTCAACTACAGAATAGTACATCTAATGTTAGAGATATGAGTTAGTAACTGTTACATTAGAGATATGAGTCAATGTTACATTAGAGATTTGAGTCAATGTTACATTAGAGATATGAGTCAATGTTACATTAGAGATATGAGTCAATGTTACATTAGAGATATGAGTCAATGTTACATTAGAGATGTGAGTTACTAAATGTTACATTAGAGATGTGAGTTACTAAATGTTACATTAGAGATGTGAGTTACTAAATGTTACATTAGAGATGTGAGTTACTAAATGTTACATTAGAGATAGGAGTTACTAAATGTTACATTAGAGATAGGAGTTACTAAATGTTACATTAGAGATAGGATTTACTAAATGTTACATTAGAGATAGGAGTTACTAAATGTTACATTTTTGTTGTTCGGTCATTTTTATTTGTTTCCTCAAACTCCAATATTTTCCTTCTGTCACTTCCTGTTAGGGTTAGGGAGGTAAATCAGGTTACATCAGGGGAAATCATCAAGAGAAGGGGGAGATAACTTGAGTCTATCACGTGCAGACTTGTAAAGTACTCAACTGCACCTGTAGATTTCTCTTCTCTTATACCTTCTTTTTTATCCTCTCTCTCTCTCTCTCTCTCTCTCTCTCTCTACCTATCTATCTACCTACTTCCTCTCTTTTCCATGCATGTGAACGCAGACATACTGCATGGTAGTTTCTGTAACGATGAATGGTGGGGTGGGGGGGGGGGCCTCTGCTCCCAGCAGACACCTGGGCTAACCATCATGTCTTGGTACCAGCTGTGGACCAGGATGTTGTGGGGGCCCAGATCTTTCACCAACAAATATATCCAACGGTTTTATGCGAAATTACGTCACACAGGAAACAGGTAAACACGTTTTTATTTCTGCTTTTTTGGTATTCTGGGTAATTCATAAAATCTCAAAGGTCAATGGAGTTTGTCATGGCGAAAACCTGGGGTGTGACCCGGCACCAAAAGTATGGTTCAACATCGCAGGAATAGACCGCCTACCTGCTCATGTGGGCGTGGCTAAATATGACTGTAGACTGAAGGACGATGTACTTACAGTCGAACAATGTAACTTTGTACAGGTTATGTCTTTACTTTAACCTTGACCTAGATATAATGTGCAAGATTGATGTACATTTACACACGCTTATGTTTCGTTGTTCAGAATGTTATAGCTGTCACATTTTCCAGTTTATCTTTTTAAACAACCCTGTTAAATAGCATTGTCCAGGTTGTATTGTCCAGCTTTAGCAGACAGTCACATGACGCTTAGCATGTCGCTAAATAACAACGGAGTTAGTGTTAGAACACTGTTCTGGACAATGCTCATATTTATTCCGAGGGCACTTCAAAGAAACAGACATGTTTAATTACAAACTGAATCTGGATTGAGGTCACATATTTTCTAGCTCCAGACTTCCAACACAAGGATCTCTAAAGGGAAGTCAAGGAAGTTAGATCAATCTGTCTCGTAGCATCATTTCCATGTTCAGACTGTCATTTATTCAGACGATTTAGTTCAATTGTGTTTCACTACTGGAAAGTTAACAAGGGATCATTCATTCTACATGTACAGTTTGGAGTTATTCAATACTCTCCATGGGACTGTGTTCTGTGTTCCATATCCAAGGGATCCAAAGCTTAATGTGAATTGTTTGTGGTTCGCAATAGAAGTTTATAATTAATACAAGTTAGAAAGACAAATTGTACACAATGTGTTAACAATGTCACATTGCATTATCAAATGTAGTCAAAATTGTTCCATTATCCAATGTAGTCAAACTCGTTGCAATATCCAATGTAGTCAAATTTCTTGCATTGTCCAATGTAGTCAAATTTATTGCATTATCCAATGTAGTCAAATTTGTTGCATTATCCATAGCAGTCAAATTTATTGCATTATTCAATGTAGTCAAATTTGTTACTTTATCCAATATAATCAAATTTGTTGCATTATCAATAGTAGTCAAATTTGTGGCATTATTCAATGTAGTCATATTTGTTCCATTATCCAATGTAGTCAAACTTGTTACATTATCCAATGTAGTCAAATTTCTTGCATTATCCAATGTAGTCAAATTTCTTGCGTTTTTTAGTGTTTACAGTCAAACTGAGTTGACCAGCATCACCAGCCGTTGCAAAGTTTAGCAAATTTTTAAGCCGGACCCAACCCTCATCACTATTGCTGTTTTGTGCCTCCTCGTGTGGCTGGTGGTTATATCAGCCCGGAATGTTCGGCTGGACACTGGGCAGGTTATTCCGGCTGGAGCTAGTGACATTGGCCTTTTTTTTTTCTTTGACGCTTTTCCTCTGCCAGCCCTGTTTATTTGTCCTCTGCGATTTGTGCGCCAGTTTTCACACCGCTCTATCATGTGCTTCATCTCCCAGATGGCAAGGCGAATGTTGAATGTTTTCAGAGAAGCTTTGAGAGTGTCCCTGAGGTGTTTTCTTTGTCCACTTTGTGAGCGCTTCCATTCCCTTAATTAGCCATACAGGAGTCCTTTATGGATGCGCTGCCTTCCATTCTGCAGATGTTGCCTGCTTTTCGCAGCTGGGAATGCATCAGGATTGTGTGGAAGCTTTGCAGACCTGCTCTTCGAAGGACTTCTAGAAGTATCGGGTATTTGGTCTTGTGATTTAACATTCGGTCTATTTCTGAGACAGATCATGAAGTTCATTTTTAGTTCATGTTTTCTCTACACTGTCAACGTTTCTTAAACATAGAGCAATGTAGGGAGGATGACAGCTCGATAGACCCATAGCTTTGTGTTTGTGGTGATACCTCGTCTGTTCCAATCATTTTTAGACAGTCTGCCATAGGATGCACTCGCCTTGGAGATACGCAGGTCGATTTCATTATAGATCTTTCCGTTTCTGGAGAGTGTGCTGCCAAAGGAGGTGAATCTGTCCACTGCATTTATTTCCTGTCAATTTATCTTATTGCTTGGATCTGAGTAGGTTTTACCTGGAGCGAGCAGGCAGTGTTTTTAGTGAGGCCGAAGTCTTGTCTAGTGCAGTAACAATGTTCCTCTCGACACTCTTGGAACCAGCAGCCGGAGAACAAAGACGATAGGACAAAGATAATGTCCTCCAGCACTAGGATTTAGTTACAGTATAAAGCTTCAGTAGTCAGTAATGAAAACCTTTTCATTTGAAGTTCTTACTTTAGTTTTCTCTCCCTTTACAGTCATTTTTATTTCCCTTGCTGCGTACAAAATATTTATATAGATTTAAACTTTTTCTAATTTTATTTTTAAGTTAATGGTCTGTCAGCATTGAGCCTGTTTCTCTTATAGCCCCGAGGCTCGGGATGATAGATTAGAACCTCTTAGGTCATAGACTATAACTTCAAAACGTCACAGTAGGGCTACTCCAACAAGAAAGATGAAAGTACGGTGTACACATAGTCTTGCAGTGAAATGAAAGAATATAGCATCTGACACGTGACAACTAGACATTGACCATTGTTTTTATAATATTTTTTTTTCTTTTGCAGACATATCCCAAGCAACGCCGGGTATCTCAGCTAGTATAAAAAGAATTTCATTCTACTGTACAACTGATTGGAATCTTTTCGAATTCTTTCACCTCCTACTTTAGTTTTGAACGTCCTTGACCTAGGGATATCTTATTTCGTGACTTAAGTTTTTTAAAACAGCAATATAGAAAAAACTTTTTAAAAATCAATTTCTTTTTACAAAGACTATATCAACGCACTCTGTCTGTCTGTCTAAGTATCTGTCTGGTACAACTTTTATACACCTTATTTCTCCCACAACCAATCTAGGATCAATTTGAAATTTTGCGCAATTATTTCTTGTACCTGACAAAACAAAAATCAATTTAAAAAATTTACAAATTGGTAAATACTTTTTTTGTTTGGTATCGAATAAGGGAATAGAAATTGTACTTGACTGATGTGGTGGTATAAGTTGAATTAGTTCCCTTTATACTTTGTGTTAAAGAATTAAAGTTAGAAACTAACAATAGATAGCTACGAAACCTACAATTTTCATTAGCACTTCGCTGGCTCAATGGTTAGTGTGTTGGCTTGAGCCCTCGAGTTCGAATACAAGTCGTACAACTTTTTTTGTATACAAAAAATGTAAAAGCTTTCACCCAGATACACCCTCCCTTTTCCCACTTGTATTCCCCAACTGGTTCAGAGAAGTGATATAGGATCATAGCGCATTGAGAAAAACTAAAAGCATGAAAATTGTACAAAACAAAAACAATCGGTAAAATATTTTTAAACGAACAGATTTATAATGGTTACGGATGGATACACTTAATACAAGCTTTGTTTTTAAAAAAGTATTTCTTTTTTTTTTTCTGGCTTATGTTGGTTTATCCTTTCTCATTCTATTGATTTCTTGGAATGCCAGAGTAAGAAGTCTTCCCCAGTTCTTCTAGGAACGAGATCATGACAACGACTGGAGCTTCCTGTACAAACATTTACAAATAAAATCGTGCTAAAAAAATCGTCATCCAAATTCGTTAGAGCCATTTTAGAAGAAGCCGTTGACCACCAATGGAGAGAATGTAAGTTACTAGAAGGAACTGTTGAAAAAAAAGTTAAATTTTGTTTGAAATGTTTGATCATTAGGCGCGGTGGCTGAGTAGTAAGGTGCTTGAACCGAGAGAGTTCCGGGATCGAATCCTGAAGACTAGGATTTTTAATTTCGGGATCGGGCGCCTTTGAGTCCATCCAGCTCTAATGGGTGCCTGACGTTTATTGGGGAAAAGTAAAGGTTGGTCGTTGTGCTGGACACTGCTGGTCACATAACAGATGCCATATAGACAGTATGGTCAGAAAGAGGAACTTTACTTACAAATGAAATCACCATAAAATACAAATGTTTGAGGTACTAAATGTGTTACATATGTCTAGCACTAGCTCGCCTTCATCTCTAACAACGCCATTATGGATTGGGAGTCGTAGAAAGAAACAAAGAAATAGCGCGGGCTATTGTAAAGAAGGTTCTCAAAAACGTTATCAAGTAACTCCGTCAGTTGCTCTGTCTGTTGGTCTGCGTGTAGATCTGGTACACATTTTGTACACGGTATTGGTATTGATGGATTTCATTGGATGGGAGAATGTTTGAATACATTTATATTGGAAATACTTTTTATTCAAATTAATTTTACTAACAATAACTCCCTCCTAAGCGCATAAAAAATTAAAAATATTTTAGTTAGTATCAAATCCATTGAAACGAATGTTTGGTATTAAAGAAACTAAAATCGAAATTGGGTTAATAGAAAACAAAAGGAGTTTGTGTTGCACAAAATTGTTGGTGGCCCCTCAGGGTCAGTCGTACATTAGGTCACAAAGAAACAAACAGTTACATCCCAACCGTTAGTTTCCTAGACAGACGATGTAGAAGTCTGACTTCTTTTCAAGCAATAAAACAAACCTTTTTTGTAAACAGTAAGCAGACATTGCATATATTTCATGTATTGTGTGGATAATATCATTCCATTAAAAAAATCAACTGCCTATTTCACCTTGTTTTTAAAATGGTAAATACGTATTTGCATAAAAATGCGTACTTTAAAAAAAATACAATAATCTGTTTTAACAGTTGAGAACTCTATTCTCTGATAACACGGACAAGGAAAGCGGCAGTTCTTCTCAGAGTTTCTCTGTCTCCGTACAGAGCCAGCTCTTCATGCGTACCAGTCTCTATTTCACTCAAATGGCTATTTTTGGGGTAAAGGATGTGGTTTACCGTCTCGACGTCGTCCTGGCAGTGTCTGCAGCGTGAATCGAAGTTTGGTTTAAATTTAGCAAAATAGGCACCGATTGGACAGTGTCCCGATCTGTACCTAGCGATTGTCACCTGGTCTTCCCTGTTCACCTGCAATTTTAATTGTACAGTTTTCCGTCTAATACATTTATAACTTAAAAAACTTAAAGCGCTAAATCCAATTTCTCCATCATCTTTATCAATCTTTTTATAGGTTAAGCTGCTACTCTTAGTCTTCCTGAAACGTGCCTATTGGCTTGTTATTAAATAAATATGCACATACATATAAACTATTTCTATAACAAGAAGAGAAGGTGTTACTAAATAAGAACCTACATTTTGGTATAACAGATAATTACACGGATTCAGAAACCCTATCATTGCTACTATACTGTACATGTACCTTTATTTCTCCATTTTCTCATTTCTTCTCAGCAAATAATAGACATTATTTAGGTATGTACTATACAGCATGGCTCTCTCTCACACAGTAACACAGACAAATTGACTTTGTCATTTGTCGAGGCGTTTCTTACTGTAGATGACAAAAGTTATAATTTTCACGATACTTAAAACAAAAAATACAAGGCCTATAAAAATTGAAAGCCTAAAGATCTCAAACCATGTAGCCTCCCTTGTCGGTCAGTATGATCTGTTAGCAAATATTTCACTTTGTCTCAGGGCGAAGTTTGAACATGGACTCACGCCAAGCAACGCTCGAGTCCACGCCCTCGCTAACAATACAGACTATAGTGCTAGGAGATTACAATTTTGTTGGGATTCATTTAAACATCTTAAAAGATCGGACACTGTTCCTAGTGGAATCGATTTTCTTCTCAATTGTATTTTAAGGTATCGCAACAATTAGAGACGTCGACTATTCTGTTTGGGCAACTATTAGCACAAACTACAAATCTTTTTCAGCCCTGGTGTAAAGTCTTGATTTTTAATCCTCTTTATTCTCAACTCCCCACCTCCGACAGCCCTGTCCCTTCTTTATCTTTATATTTTTTTCCCTCATTCTTTATATTTTCTCTCTGTGTCTAAAAAGGAAGAAGATTTGCCTCCCTTGAAAATCCGCTTAAAATCTCCCAGAAACCAAAACATCTTTGGACTTAGCTGGCGAGATGCAAGGAGAAGATAACTCTAATTAGCTCTAAACTAAAGGCTCGTTATGATGAGGACGCTCCTAACGAACGGTAATGTTTCCCTGAAGAGAGGCTAGAGGCAGTTAAGGGGAAGTGTTCTAAGCCTGGTCAATGGGAGGGGGGGGGGGAAGGGCATGTGCGCGGTTTGATAATGGACGTTTAGAGCCGTGAATGACTTGTTTATACGCGGCCTCTGGAGAATTGAGTTGGTCAAAGACACATCTCGATATACACACATGTACTCTAGGTATGGACGCCGGAGACTTCTTTTGGCCACAACTATCAATAGAACAGACACATATGTAGACTAGACTGGTGGATAAGGATATGAATAAAATCACAATACGTCAATACGGTTCATTCAAAATGTTAAGAAAACAAAGGACACATTCTCTTTAAGAGGGTTTTTTTTTTTTTTTTTTTTTTACAAAGCTTCTATCAACTCACTCTGTCTGTCTGTCTGTTTGTCTGGTAAAAAGTTTGCACACATTATTTCTCCCACACCCTATCTCGAATCAAGTTGAAATTTCGCACAATTATTTCTTGTACCTAATAAAACAAGAATCAATGAAAAAATAACGTATTAGTTAATTAACTTTTGGTAATTAATTATTTTGTTTGTCATCGAACAAGGTAAAGAAATTGTACTTGACAGATGTGATGGCATAAGTTGAATTAGCCCCTTTATACTTTGTGTAGAGAATTACGTCGTGACTTAAAATGTTTTATTTTTTATTAGCACTTCATAAGATGTCTACCCCCTCTCCTTGCCCAACTTGCCAGACAAGTGATAGGATCAAAGCGTAGTGAGAAAACTTAAAGCATGCGATAGCACAATCAAGAAACAATTGGTAAAACTTTCTAATCGCACATATTTATTATTGATAGTTTAATAACATGACTGATCTAAACTAATTGATACAATTACACTTAATATACTTTTAAGCGGCCCCCCGAAAGGGGAAAAGAGGCTATTTGTTTTGTGTGGCCTGTCTGTCCGTCTGTCCGTTCGTCCCGTTTAGATCTCAGAAACTAGAAGAGAAAATGAAAATCGAACATCACGATATTTTAGATCATTCAAAGTTCTGATGCAATGGCTACTTTTTTCTTTTCCGAAAGTTAACCATCTAATTTTTTAAATTATCTATGCAAGCAGATTTTTCACAAAAAATACACCACTTTTAAATGAAAAACTTCAAGGGAGGTAAGTCTTTTTACAAAGGTCACATACTTCTTCACTAATAAATCAAACTTCATTCATAGATTCGTGGATTGGTACAAAAAATTCGCATCACAATGGAAAAGGTATCAATGGATCATTATAAAATAGAACTTCCATTTATTAACAAACTCATGGAATAGAATACTAATTCAAATGCTGTTTTTAAAAATAATTTTAATTTTTAATACGTACTTCGTTTTAGTCATAGACTATATATTAATGGACTGCCAACACTAAGGTAACTAAGCATAAGTCCCGTTCACAGAGGCGTCCTTGGTTGCATGACAAATTGACTTCCGGTAGATTTTTTTTTTACTATATAAAGAAACCATTCCCGAAGATTTTTACCACCACTTTTACAGCAAATCATAAATGGAAACTTAATTGTCATAGAAGATGTTACAGATGTAAGTGTGCACAAACCAATTTATGACTTGGATCTATAACTGTAAAGCTTTATAACTGATTTTCTTAGCCAATATAGACTAATTAGCCAAGCCTGTATTTCGTGTATTTTCTTGTTTGCGACATTAATCGAATTGTGATGCCAGTTGGGATTTTTTTTTAATCACATTTGACAATTTACACATATCTCGCATGGTGAATGAACATATGGCAAAATAAGTCTTTTTTGTGAGCTAAAAGGTTGTCGACGTAACAAAAATGACCCATGGAGATTCTCTAAAGACCAGCTTGGGCGCCAACTTGCCTTAGCTGACATAGAAGACAGCACCTACTTCAATAGAAAGTGATTTTTTTTTCATCACATTAGACAATTAATTTTTTTTTTAACAATGTATATTCTAAATGTGAGTTAAATAAGAGATTTACTGAAAGAGTCAATACATTTTTGAGAGTGTCATTTATTAACTTTGCTTATAATGGGTGATATAAGTTAAATCTGCGAGTGAGACGGTCTAAATAAAATAACAATAGTGAGTCAATAAGTCTTCACTCTTTACCAACTGTTGTTTAGATCTATAATAATGGACAATCAACCATAAAAAATTAAGTCAATGATGTATTTATGACTAACTGAAAAAAAAAAATCTGAATAAATATTTCAGCCTTCAAGTTATGAGATGTCATCCCAAATAACATCCAATTCTTCTAAAAGCTATAAAAAGATCTGATACTGTTCCAAATATTTCTTCGCCAAAAAAAATTCTAGAATCAATCGAAAGTGATTGTACACGTAAACATGTAGACTTTCACACAAATGCACGTAGTGACCTATGGCAATAAACTTTATCGTCAAGTACGACCGTATACACTACTATATAGTTTCTTTATTTTATTAATAAACAAGTTATTTATATTTATGTAAATGCACATTCTGAAGTTGGTAAAATCAGAATGTTTTTATATAAATCTGGCTAAATCAGAATTTGTATTTCTAAAAATCTGTTAACAAAATTATGACTAATAATATATCTATTTTGAACGTCAAAACCGTCAAGTTGCTAGATTCTATCATCTGTGTGTGTCTGATAAACCCAGAGAATCAAGATCTAGTCTAGATCTGTATTTTATATAGAATCTAACTCTAGATTAGATATAGGATATAGGCTTAGTGCTTAGTGGTGGCAGTCCATGTAATATATAGTCTATGGTTTTAGTTGAAAGTTATAAAAACAAAAAACGAACTACTTTTATAGCGCGTAGTTTTGACATATCTTCGTGATACACTTGACAACAGTCTAAATAAGACTCAATAGAGGCCAGATGTAGATGTAGATTTAGATTTAAACGTATTAAACAATTTGAACCAAATTTACAACTATAAATTATTAATTTAGGAAAAAGTTTATCTTCTTACAGCTTAGGGGTGCAGATTTATTTATTATGTAAACAGTAGTATCACATTAAGAAGTGAATGTGATGCGAACAGCATAGTGCATTATTCTCCAGTAGTAGGCCTACCAGATCTACATCTAATCCTGATCATAATATTGGTCTAACTCTAGGTCTTGTAATTTTATGATTTAAAGTCATACGAATTCTATTTTAGATCTAGATTATATATCTAGATTCTATACCTAGTCTAAATTCTATTATAGATTCTAGATATAGCCTGGATTCTAGAAATAGCCTGGATTCTAGATTTAGATATAGATCTTGATCTAGACCTAGTCTAAATTCTAAATATAGCCTGGATTCTAGATATAGCCTGGATTCTAGATTTAGTTATAGATCTTGGTCTAGACCTAGTCTAGATTCTAGTCTAGATTCTAGATATAGCCTGGATTGTAGATTTAGTTCTAGATCTGGATCTAGACCTAGTCTAGATTTGAAATCTAGACCTAGTCTAGATTTGAGATGTAGACCTAGTTTTGATTCGAAATCTAGACATAGTCTAGATTCTAGGTCTACACCTAGTTTAGATTCTATGTCTAGACCTAGTCTAGATACTAGGGCAAGACCTAGATATCTAGACTACATCTAGAACGTCTAGAAATCTAGATCTAGTCTAGATCTAGATTCTACATTAATTCTATATTCTAGAGCTATAGTCTAGACCTATAAAGTAGATAGAGCGATTATGATCAGGATTAGTAGGCCTACTAGTGGATAATAGTGCACTATGCTGTTCGCATGGGAAACCGGTTATTTGTGCGGGCTATTTATTTTTTTAATTTCCTAGCCCGTCTACTCCAGTATATTAATCCACATTTTTGGGGAGAGGTACATATCTGGGAACAGTAGAGTCACTAGGGGGTGCAAATGGTGCGGTCACACCGGGTGAAACCATTTTGGGGATGACAACCAAGTTGAAAAAATTATATCTTGGCAAAAGCAGACACATCGGAAAAGATAATTATATTAAAATCTCTCTATATATGCCCAAACATGCCTAGACACATCAAGATGGTAGTTTAAGTTTAAATGTCAAAGCACAACGTAATACCACTTCTGTGTTAAACTATAACAAAAGAAATCTGTTCAGGTGATGTTAAGTCTGTTTCTAATTTTAATTAAATATCATTGTAAAATTTGCAATAACATTTGAATAGAGGTCATAAACAGTTGGATTTTATATTAGAATTGGCACTCATTTTACATTTGAGTAAAAATCAATAATAATAGGTAATCAGCTCACTGTATTTGTTCAACAAAAAGAACTAACTAGCAATAGTGTTTATTGGAACATATTTGAAGAAAGTTGATGGGAAGGGATGACACCCTGAGCTACCGCACCAGGTGCCACCGACACTGTCTGGGAGGTTTCCATTCTATTTTTAGGTGATCAGTTGGATCTCTACTTTTTAGGTGATCAGTTTGATCTCTACTCTACTTTTTAGGTGATCAGTTGGATCTCTACTCTACTTTTTAGGTGATCAGTTGGATCTCTACTCTACTTTTTAGGTGATCAGTTGGATCTCTACTGTACTTTTTAGGTGATCAGTTGGATCTCTACTCTACTTTTTAGGTGATCAGTTGGATCTCTCTCTACTTTTTAGGTGATCAGTTGGATCTCTACTCTACTTTTTAGGTGATCAGTTGGATCTCTACTCTACTTTTTAGGTGATCAGTTGGATCTCTACTCTACTTTTTAGGTGATCAGTTGGATCTCTACTCTACTTTTTAGGTGATCAGTTGGATCTCTACTCTACTTTTTAGGTGATCAGTTGGATCTCTACTCTACTTTTTAGGTGATCAGTTGGATCTCTACTCTACTTATTCCAGAAGAGTTAGAAGAGTCTTATCAAAGACGAAGTGTTGCCCTGTTTGCTTTTATGTGAAAACAAAAACGCTTGATTTTTTTAAATTTTATTAATTTAAACGATCAAAACAAGACTATGGCTTAAATATTCCTGGTCCATTGGTGACTTCGATGGGGGCCGCCTCTGAGTTAGTGTGATAACAAAAACTCTCTTTGTAATCTTGTTTTGTTAAAAGTATTTGTTTATTTTTCTTGTTTAAATGTTAAATTAGAATTTAGATTAACATCAAATTGCATAAGTAGCTAGACTATAGACCTACATCTTTGTCTGCTAGACTATAGACTTACATATCTGTTAAACTATAGAGTATAGACCTACATGACCTACATCTCTATCTGCTAGACCAGTGTTTCTCAAACTTTTTCTCTAACGGAAAACTTTGCACATTCTGAGCATGTGGCGGAACAATGAGCTCATTTTGTAGATAGATTAATTGACGTATTGACCTACTAGTTAATTATTATTCCAGTAGTTCGTGGAAAACCTATTCAGACCTCCCGGAACACTAGGGTTTTGCGGAACACAGTTTAGGAAACACTGAGCTCGACTATAGACCTACATCTCTGCTAGACTATAGACCTACATCTCTACTAGACTATAGACCTACATCTCTACTAGACTATAGACCTACATCTCTACTAGACTATAGACCTACATCTCTGCTAGACTATAGACCTACATCTCTACTAGACTATAGACCTACATCTCTGCTAGACTATAGACCTACATCTCTGCTAGACTATAGACCTACATCTCTACTAGACTATAGACCTACATCTCTACTAGACTATAGACCTACATCTCTGCTAGACTATAGACCTCCATCTCTACTAGACTATAGACCTACATCTCTGCTAGACTATAGACCTACATCTCTATCTGCTAAACTAAATAAAAGGATCGAATCAGAAACATAACAAGATGATACTAACATACATGGGCGTACCCAGGGTGTGAGGTTACTCCCCCCCCCCCAATGGAAATTTCTCCTCCCTGCAGCGGGGCGTTGAATTTTATGATTGATTTTTGATTTGCTTTTGTTTATATTAGGTGAGATTTTAATTTTAAACCATTATTTGCCCCAGCTCAGCCAAAGGGGTAAGACCCCTCATCTATAAAACAAAAAAGCAATACAACGACAGTCACTAAATTCTATGAGTGTAGCCAATGGGAGTTTAAAACCCCCTACGGATTTTTTTTTACTTTATGATAAAACCCCTACTTCAATATAAGACTAAAGCATACAACAGTCACCAGATACTATGAACGTAGCCAAGAGGTGTTTTGTGTTTAAACCCCCCCCCCCATCAGAGGGCTTTAACTTAAGCACCCCTACTGAGGTTTTGAGTTTACAACCCCCTTTTCAATATTATTCTAAAGCTAACTAGTCACCAAATTCTATGAGCGTAGCTAAGGGGGTTTTTGAGCTTGTTTTAAATAAAACCTCCAGAGTTTTTTAGTATAATACAGCCCAACAGATGGTTTTGACGATAAAACTTCCCTTTTTGATTAAAATCTAAAGCAAACTACAGTCACCAATTCCATGAGCGTAGCCAAGAGGGGTTACAAATTTTTACCAGTCGCTGGGCTCCATTAAAAAAGTGCAGTGAATCAACACTTCTGTGTGTGTGTGTTTGTGTGTGTGCATGAATGATGATGAATGACCGAAGAAAATATTATCTTGTTAAAATAAACATTTCAAACTAAAACGACAGTCTCGTTCTTTTCGTCAATGACGTCACTCTCTATAAAAGCAAGATCTACAGTCACTCTATATGAAAGCAAGATCTACAGTCACTCTATATGAAAGCAAGATCTACAGTCACTCTATATGAAAGCAAGATCTACAGTCACTCTATATGAAAGCAAGATCTACAGCTACTCTAAGTTCTCTGGCTGAGTGGTTTGTTTTACATTTTGAAGTCATTCGGCTCAACCCAAGCACATGTGAAAGATAATTCCCTAAATTCCGTAAACTCTATCCAGCAGATATCTATGGCAATGAAGTCTATCCAGCAGATATCTATGGAACTGAACGATGAATGGACTGGCATTGAACTTCCTTTGAAGCGGTGGCATTGATGCCATGAATCAAGAGACTTCCGATGAAGATTTCACAGCTATCACTAAATGGAATTTCGTCCCCAAAACATGTTTTTCTTTGATCCGACAACTCCCTGGCCAGCAAGTCCAGTCAAGTTACATAGTAAGCAGGCCAGCATGTCCAGTCAAGTTACATAGTAAGCAGACCAGCATGTCCAGTTAAGTTACATAGTAAGCAAACCAGCATGTCCAGTCAAGTTACATAGTAAGCAGGCCAGCATGTCCAGTTAAGTTACATAGTAAGCAAACCAGCATGTCCAGTCAAGTTACATAGTAAGCAAACCAGCATGTCCAGTCAAGTTACATAGTAAGCAAACCAGCATGTCCAGTTAAGTTACATAGTAAGCAAACCAGCATGTCCAGTTAAGTTACATAGTAAGCAAACCAGCATGTCCAGTTAAGTTACATAGTAAGCAAACCAGCATGTCCAGTTAAGTTACATAGTAAGCAAACCAGCATGTCCAGTCAAGTTACATAGTAAGCAGACCAGCATGTCCAGTCAAGTTACATAGTAAGCAAACCAGAATGTCTAGTCAAGTTACATAGTAAGCAGGCCAGCATGTCCAGTCAAGTTACATAGTAAGCAGACCAGCATGTCCAGTCAAGTTATATAGTAAGCAGACCAGCATGTCCAGTCAAGTTACATAGTAAGCAGACCAGCATGTCCAGTTAAGTTATATAGTAAGCAGGTCAGCATGTCCAGTTAAGTTACATAGTAAGCAGACCAGCATGTCCAGTCAAGTTACATAGTAAGCAGGTCAGCATGTCCAGTCAAGTTACCTAGTAAGCACACGCAACAAGCAGGCAAGACATGAAAACTTTTCAACATGATTTCAGTCTTGCAATGGACTTCAAGTCATAGACTTGAGGAAACATCATGAACTACAGGAAACTCCATTTCAATGCCAGTGAACAGTCAGACTGGGAGCTTTCTGAACGGAACTATGACATGAGATACAAGGGAAGCAACTCAAACAAGTTCATTTCATGTTGACGTTCAAACAAAATGAACATGAAATGGGAAGAAATAAAACACCAACTTTTTTTCTTTTCTCTGTGTCATATCTCTGCAGCTCTCACTCAAACTTTTTTTTTTTCTTAAATCGTACAAGTGAACATCAACTGTGCTCCCCCTCCACACACACACAAAAAAGGTGAAACTTACAAGTGAGTCTATGAACTCTCAAACAGACAGGAGATCTGAAGTTCTAGTCTGGGGCTCACATCTAAAGTTCTAGTCTGGATGTTCACATCTACAAGTTGTTGCTCCCTATTCCAACTTTGAAGGTAGTTTAAGTTTTTACTTGTATCATTAGCTCCACGCTAGGAAAAAAATTGAATATTTATTTCGAGATCCAATGTAGCCTAACACTTAGTTGTGTGACTGGTAGTGAGACTGGTAGTGAGACTGGTAGTGAGACTGGTACTGTGACTGAATCTCTATAACTGACTCCTTAAATCCGTCTTAGCCATTTTGTCGAGACACATTTTGTCTTTTTTTTTCAATTTTGACAGATGACTTCCACGTCTCACATGCACATGTTGCTGTTAGGATGACGATTGTGCTAAAAGATGTATTTTTTGTCTCAAGTCCAACGGCTTGGCTTGTCCAAATAGACTACAGCCTTTGGAAAATGCTCCCTGACTTTCCTATTTGGCATGCTACATCATGGTAGGCATCTCCATCATTTGTTATGATGCTGCCAAGGTATGTGAACTTGTCCAATTTTCACTCGCCAAGTCTGACGGGAGCTCCTTTTGCATTATATCCCACTCCACAATGTTAGTTTTATCCAAGTTTATGCGGAGGCCAATTTAGGATGCCTCTAAGCTCTCAGTCATTTCTTGTATGCATTTATTTGTATTTATTTATTATTATTTTTTTTTTTTTGAACCAGAGCAGAGCAGAGCAGCAAATAAGTGCTGGAATGACCTGCAGTGTGCAGCCGAACATTCCAGGCCCACTTAAGTGCCCAGTGTGCAGCCGAACATTCCAGGCACACTTAGGTCTCACCATTCACATGAGGAGACAAAAAAAAACGGGTGCAAAACCCTCAGACCCCTGGATATATGTTGTTATGACTCTGGTGGTGGTGCGGGTAGCCAGCCGACGCCAATCACCTCAGGTCAGAACTAGTCGAGCGGTCAACTGTGACGATTGGAAACGGTCAACAGCGATGACTGGCGAAGTTTCAAGAAACATCTAAAGTGAACACTTCCCAGGCCAGTCACGTCAGATGTAGTCATGTGATCTAACAAAAATGTCGAGTGACGTTCCGTCGGTTTCTGGAAAGCCAGCGGGGACCCATTTATAGATCGAAGGTGTCGCAGTCAAGCACAGTTCACTATAGCACAGTTCAGTGAGGTTCAGTGGTGTGGTTCTGTACGGCGTATTACAACGGTTCGGTGCGGAGTAGTGTCAAGACACCTCTCGAGTACGAGACGACGTCTTGGTGTTGTGATCAAGACGACACAACGAGCCCAATATGTGAAGCGGAGAGGCAGCGGAGTTGATACATTAGTACAAGAGTTGATACAGCAGTACAAGAAGCAGTACAAGAGTTGATACAGCAGTACAAGAAGCAGTACAAGAGTTGATACAGCAGTACAAAAGTTGATACAGCAGTACAAGAAGCAGTACAAGAGTTGATACAGCAGTACAAGAAGCAGTACAAGAGTTGATACAGCAGTACAAGAAGCAGTACAAGAGTTGATACAGCAGTACAAGAAGCAGTACAAGAGTTGATACAGCAGTACAAGAAGCAGTACAAGAGTTGATACAGCAGTACAAGAAGCAGTACAAAAGTTGATACAGCAGTACAAGAAGCAGTACAAGAGTTGACACAGCAGTACAAGAAGCAGCACAAGAGTTGATACAGCAGTACAAGAAGCAGTACAAGAGTTGATACAGCAGTACAAGAAGCAGTACAAGAGTTGATACAGCAGTACAAGAAGCAGTACAAGAGTTGATACAGCAGTACAAGAAGCAGTACAAGAGTTGATACAGCAGTACAAGAGTTGATACAGCAGTACAAGAAGCAGTACAAGAGTTGATACAGCAGTACAAGAAGCAGTACAAGAGTTGATACAGCAGTACAAGAAGCAGTACAAGAGTTGATACAGCAGTACAAAAGTTGATACAGCAGTACAAGAAGCAGTACAAGAGTTGATACAGCAGTACAAGAGTTGATACAGCAGTACAAGAAGCAGTACAAGAGTTGATACATCAGTACAAGAGTTGATACAGCAGTACAAGAAGCAGTACAAGAGTTGATACAGCAGTACAAAAGTTGATACAGCAGTACAAGAGTTGATACAGCAGTACAAGAAGCAGTACAAGAGTTGATACAGCAGTACAAGAGTTGATACGGCGGTACGGTTGTTAACGGAGAACTATTTGTACAGTCGTGTAACGTGTTGCCAATGGTACAGTGTTGGCTGTGATATATTGGACATTAAACTGTTAAATTCTGGAGCCCTGAGTTGTCAAGTTCTGTAAGTTGGTGTTGTCTTGACAAGCAGATGGCAGAGAACATGTATAGTGGGAATAGTTACAATATAAATATAAATATATCAATCAGTACTGTACGCTGTGTATACAAATCTATTTTGTTTTTAAAACTAAGTTTATATTTGAGTGAAACTGCATCAATAATTTTGAATCAATCATGTAATTAATTTTTGATAGATCTAGACCAATAATAAATTTAATACATTTATTCGAATGGAATTATTTTCATTATAGTAGTCTAGCGCAACTTTTACCATGCACTATGCTCTAGGGTCCAATCACTTTTAAGGACCAATGTTGGTGAAGGGGGGGGGGAGCTGCCTTTTCAAAAGCAGTTTTAAACGAAAGGTAGCTCAAGTGTGAATTGAAGCCTCCATGAAGAAAGGCCGACGTGCTAACCACTGAGCTATTCAAGTACTTATAAAAGTAGAAGGTTTTATAGACTATTGTTAAACATTTTTAGCGAGCGATTCAGATTGTATAAGCTTAGTACATTTTCTAGATAAAACAAGATTAATTTATTACGTCTACTTAATTAATAATTGCTTAATTTGTTTTTATTGATGTGTTATCATCGACAATAAATATTTATTGCTAAGCATCAACTTGGTAAGTGGGAGAAACAACGTGTACAGGAGTCCACCCAGACAGACAGACAGACGGAGTGAGTTAATAATAAGCTGTATAAATGACGGGGACCAATGACAGAATGAATGAATGTGAATTTAGACAACAACATGATGGAAAAGTGAATGTAGATAATAACATGATGGAAATGTGAATGTAGATAATAACATGATGGAAATGTGGATGTAGATAATACAATGATGGAAATGTGAATGTAGACAATAAAATGATGGAAATGTGAATGTATACAATAAAATGATGGAAATGTGAATGTAGACGATAAAATGATGGAAATGTGAATGTATACAATAAAATGATGGAAATGTGAATGTAGACAATAAAATGATGGAAATGTGAATGTAGACAATAAAATGATGGAAATGTTGTGAATTTAGACAATAACATGATGGAAATGTGAATTTAGACAATAACATGATGGAAATGTGAATGTAGATAATAACATGATGGAAATGTGAATGTAGACAATAAAATGATGGAAATGTGAATGTAGACAATAAAATGATGGAAATGTTGTGAATTTAGACAATAACATGATGGAAATGTGAATTTAGACAATAACATGATGGAAATGTGAATGTAGATAATAACATGATGGAAATGTGAATGTAGACAATAAAATGATGGAAATGTGAATGTAGACAATAAAATGATGGAAATGTGAATGTATACAATAAAATGATGGAAATGTGAATGTAGACAATAAAATGATGGAAATGTTGTGAATTTAGACAATAACATGATGGAAATGTGAATTTAGACAATAACATGATGGAAATGTGAATGTAGATAATAACATGATGGAAATGTGAATGTAGACAATAAAATGATGGAAATGTGAATGTAGACAATAAGATGATGGAAATGTGAATTTATTGTTCATTTAGAGTTTCAAACAAAATTTGTTTCACTTTCTGAATCTTATTTCAGTTTCTATCCTAGAACTATTTTGTGTAAGAAACATTCAAACTCTTGAAATCTTTGACCACAAAAGATACAATAATACTCATAAAAGACGTGACCACAAAACTCTAAGCGCACGGGGCTGGGGGGAGGATGGTTGGACGGATAGTTAATTACATTTTCTTCATTTCCAATTTCCACCAAAGCAAGAAACTAGAAGCTGTGGGTAGGGAAGGGGAAAGAACAAGTTGAGAGAACAGCGAGATAATGAGTAGTCGTCCCTTGTCCGGACGTGTCTTTTTAGTGTTGAATAGTGACTCACGGTGCCCTCCAAAAAGACAGCATTCATACCCAAACTTCAACAGACAAAACACAAAGCGACCGCCCACACACACACAAGAAATGGGTCGGGAGGGTGGGGGGGGGACATGATAAAAGAAGAGACTTAAAAGTTAGCATCAATAAAGTTGGATTGAAGTCAGCCATCTCTACATCTCTCTGCCACTGGAGGAACTCTTCCTTCTTTGGCTTTTTTTTTTGTTAAGATGGTGGGCGTGGAGAAAATGATTTCTGCTATCGTCGATCATATCCAAGATAAATGGACAGGACTGGGGAGCCCATCTAGTCTGGCCAACTTGATTAATAATACAGTCCTCACTCGTGAGCTGCTCTCACAAAATTAGAACTCATCTTCCATGGGTTTGATTAATAATGCGGTCACTCCCTCCAGCCACAGTGCGGTCTCACATCTAAGCAATCAGTGAGAGAGAGAGACAAGAGACCTTTTTTGTGTGTGTTTACCTTGAGTTTTGATAGTAAGTCTTACAAAAGTAGACAACTAATGGTATTATTGAATGAAAAGATGGACAAATACAAACGTCATGTATTTATCGTCACTCTGAGGAAACAATAGCTATGAAATATTACTCTTCAGTGTGCTAATACACTGACCTATGAAATATTACTCTTCAGTGTGCTAATACACTGACCTATGAAATATTACTCTTCAGTGTGCTAATACACTGACCTATGAAATATTACTCTTCAGTGTGCTAATACACTGACCTATGAAATATTACTCTTCAGTGTGCTAATACACTGACCTATGAAATATTACTCTTCAGTGTGCTAATACACTGACCTATGAAATATTACTCTTCAGTGTGCTAATACACTGACCTATGAAATATTACTCTTCAGTGTGCTAATACACTGACCTATGAAATATTACTCTTCAGTGTGCTAATACACTGACCTATGAAATATTACTCTTCAGTGTGCTAATACACTGACCTATGAAATATTACTCTTCAGTTCTCTGTTCTATCTTATTGAGTCGAACTAGTGCTAATAAACTGACCTATGAAACAGAAGAGAGTTACTTTTAAAAAAAAGTGGTTAACAGAATAAACAAAGATTGCTTAGCAGTGGCACAACAGAATAAACAAAGATTGTTTAGCAGTGAAACAACAGTAGAAACAAAGATTGTTTAGCAGTGAAACAACAGAAGAAACGAAGATTGTTTAGCAGTGAAACAACAGAAGAAACAAAGATTGTTTAGCAGTGAAACAACAGTAGAAACAAAGATTGTTTAGCAGTGAAACAACAGTAGAAACAAAGATTGTTTAGCAGTGAAACAACAGTAGAAACAAAGATTGTTTAGCAGTGAAACAACAGTAGAAACAAAGATTGTTTAGCAGTGAAACAACAGTAGAAACAAAGATTGTTTAGCAGTGAAACAACAGTAGAAACAAAGATTGTTTAGCAGTGAAACAACAGAAGAAACAAAGATTGTTTAGCAGTGAAACAACAGAAGAAACAAAGATTGTTTAGCAGTGAAACAACAGAAGAAACAAAGATTGTTTAGCAGTGAAACAACAGAAGAAACAAAGATTGTTTAGCAGTGAAACAACAGAAGAAACAAAGATTGTTTAGCAGTGAAACAACAGAAGAAACAAAGATTGTTTAGCAGTGAAACAACAGAAGAAACAAAGATTGTTTAGCAGTGAAACAACAGAAGAAACAAAGATTGTTTAGCAGTGAAACAACAGAAGAAACAAAGATTGTTTAGCAGTGAAACAACAGAAGAAACAAAGATTGTTTAGCAGTGAAACAACAGAAGAAACAAAGATTGTTTAGCAGTGAAACAACAGAAGAAACAAAGATTGTTTAGCAGTGAAACAACAGTAGAAACAAAGATTATTTAGCAGTGAAACAACAGTAGAAACATAGATTGTTTAGGAGTGAAACAACAAAAGAAACAAAGATTGTTTAGGAGTGAAACAACAAAAGAAACAAAGATTGTTTAGGAGTGAAACAACAAAAGAAACAAAGATTATTTAGCAGTGAAACAATGTTGTTGTGAGGATGAAGAATTCAAATACAAAGTGACGTCATTTACGGTCATTACGTCTGGTGACGACAGATGAGGTCACATGGGGTTATCTTTTCCCCTTCCCGCCCGCTCGAGGTTCAAATCTAATCTAGTGAGGTGATCCAACAACAATTCAAATCTAATCTAGTGAGGTGATCCAACAACAATTCAAATCTAATCTTGTGAGGTGATCCAACAACAATTCAAATCTAATCTAGTGAGGTGATCCAACAACAATTCAAATCTAATCTTGTGAGGTGATCCAACAACAATTCAAATTTAATCTTGTGAGGTGATCCAACAACAATTTAAATCTAATCTTGTGAGGTGATCCAACAACAATTCAAATCTAATCTTGTGAGGTGATCCAACAACAATTCAAATTTAATCTTGTGAGGTGATCCAACAACAATTCAAATTTAATCTTGTGAGGTGATCCAACAACAATTCAAATTTAATCTTGTGAGGTGATCCAACAACAATTCAAATTTAATCTAGTGAGGTGATCCAACAACTATTCAAATTATTTTTTATTGAAGATTTTCAAAAGAAACTCAACAATGTCAAGGACCCTAACTTTAACCTCAATGTTGTTAAGTAAATAAAAAAAATAGAGAACTGAAATTCTAAGCCACAGACCTATTTATATTATATGTACACTAGACATGGAGATCTTTTTTTAAAAGTTAAAACAAGGCGTTGTTTTGTAAAGTAGTTATAAGAAGTAAATTTTTTTTAACCCTAACCTATGTAACATATAGATCTAGATCTAGTAATTGAACATCGACAAATGAATACTCTCGTCTCATAATTATAATTTTGCAATGTTGAGATACATCATCTAGAAAGACCTCTTTGGTCATCTATTTGAATATACATAGGATTGACTAAAATCAATCGTCGTGAATTATTTCCATCTAGGATTTTCGAAACATTATCTGAATGGAAACAAACAGGAAATGGCTTTATTTTATGAATTTCATGAATATATAGTTCTGTGATTAATACATAACAGTCTATATATATAGGTCTGTGAGTTGATCCATCGCGGATAAGAATTTGTTTCCGTTTTCCAGTCTAGATAAAATATATATAGGTCTGTGTTCTAAGTATACTTTCGTTATTGAATGCACTAGCCTATAATTTTAAAATACGATACATTGCTTTATCCGGGCCTTGCAAATTGGTCTTTAAATAAATGTGAAGCTGTGCCACTGTTCTAGAGTGAAAGTCTAAAGCTTCCTTTCTATTCAGATGTTGGCTATAAACGGAAGATCTTACAAAATATGTTTCTACAGTGTGAACTAGTGGCTCAAGAATTATCGCAAACCTTTGAAACAAAAACACCAAAACGTTTTCTTGATTTTATTTATTTACACCGGATACATCAAACAGTGAGCTATTTATAGTTTCCCGCCAAGTTTGAACATCTCACAAAAATATAAATAAAAACATTTTTGTTTATAGAGTACGTAGACTATACATAGTGCTACATGAAATTTATCTTCTTAGTACTTGGGATTTTGGGGGGGGGGGTAACAATTCTAGACTGTGTCTATTTGAAAGACAAAAAAGAGAAGAAAAAAAAATGGTTTTGTTTCCTTACATTGGAACTGAGACTTCATTTCCATACATTCCAATAATTGCATTGTCACATCCAACAGAGTTCACTCTACAAATAATTGCATTGTCACATCCGACAGAGTTCACTCTACAAATAATTGCACTGTCACATCCGAGAGTTCACTCTACAAATAATTGCACTGTCACATCCGAGAGTTCACTCTACAAATAATTGCATTGTCACATCCGACAGAGTTCACTCTACAAATAATTGCACTGTCACATCCGAGAGTTCACTCTACAAATAATTTCATTGTCATATCCGACAGAGTTCACTCTACAAATAATTGCACTGTCACATCCGAGAGTTCACTCTACAAATAATTTCATTGTCATATCCGACAGAGTTCACTCTACAAATAATTTCACTGTCACATCCGACAGAGTTCACTCTACAAATAATTGCACTGTCACATCCGAGAGTTCACTCTATAAATAATTTCACTGTCACATCCGACAGAGTTCACTCTACAAATAATTGCATTGTCACATCCGAGAGTTCACTCTACAAATAATTTCATTGTCACATCCGACAGAGTTCACTCTACAAATAATTTCACTGTCACATCCGAGAGTTCACTCTACAAATAATTTCATTGTCACATCCGACAGAGTTCACTCTACAAATAATTTCATTGTCACATCCGACTGAGTTCACTCTACAAATAATTTCATTGTCACATCGTACAAAAAATTTTAATTTTCGCAATGCTAGCAACAGACTATTTCAAGCATCTTTCTTTTTAAAAATACATCTTGGAACTCAGTACTGATCTAAGTTCATAGCAATAAATGAACAGGCGATGGTCAATTCTTGTTTGATGATCAACTCTTGTTTGATGGTCAACTCTTGTTTGATGGTCAGCTCTTGTTTGATGGTCAACTCTTGTTTGATGATCAACTCTTGTTTGATGATCAACTCTTGTTTGATGGTCAACTCTTGTTTGATGATCAACTCTTGTTTGATGGTCAACTCTTGTTTGATGGTCAACTCTTGTTTGATGGTCAGCTCTTGTTTGATGGCCAAATATTCTTTGATGGTTATCTCTTGTTTTGGAAAACTTAAAAAAAAAAGTTTTGTTAATCACTCATATGATCATATCCTGACTATTCCTTCACCACTGTCAACAATTGTATCCACATTCAACACCATCATAATTATCCACATCCATTTCAATCAGTCGAGTGTATGTGTATGTATTGTGTATGTGTATGTATTGTGTCGTGACACATCAACACGCCACATTGCTGCCAGAGAGTTCAGTTTGTCGAGATGTATGTATGTGTATGTATTGTGTCGTGACACATCAACACGCCACATTGCTGCCAGAGAGTTCAGTTTGTCGAGATGTATGTATGTGTATGTATTGTGTCGTGACACATCAACACGCCACATTGCTGCCAGAGAGTTCAGTTTGTCGAGATGTATGTATGTGTATGTATTGTGTCGTGACACATCAACACGCCACATTGCTGCCAGAGAGTTCAGTTTGTCGAGATGTATGTATGTGTATGTATTGTGTCGTGACACATCAACACGCGACATTGCTGCCAGAGAGTTCAGTTTGTCGAGATGTATGTATGTGTATGTATTGTGTCGTGACACATCAACACGCCACATTGCTGCCAGAGAGTTCAGTTTGTCGAGATGTATGTATGTGTATGTATTGTGTCGTGACACATCAACACGCCACATTGCTGCCAGAGAGTTCAGTTTGTCGAGATGTATGTATGTGTATGTATTGTGTCGTGACACATCAACACGCCACATTGCTGCCAGAGAGTTCAGTTTGTCGAGATGTATGTATGTGTATGTATTGTGTCGTGTCACATCAACACGCGACATTGCTGCCAGAGAGTTCAGTTTGTCGAGATGTATGTATGTGTATGTATTGTGTCGTGACACATCAACACGCCACATTGCTGCCATAGAGTTCAGTTTGTCGAGATGTATGTATGTGTATGTATTGTGTCGTGTCACATCAACACGCCACATTGCTGCCAGAGAGTTCAGTTTGTCGAGATGTATGTATGTGTATGTATTGTGTCGTGACACATCAACACGCGACATTGCTGCCAGAGAGTTCAGTTTGTCGAGATGTATGTATGTGTATGTATTGTGTCGTGACACATCAACACGCGACATTGCTGCCAGAGAGTTCAGTTTGTCGAGATGTATGTATGTGTATGTATTGTGTCGTGTCACATCAACACGCCACATTGCTGCCAGAGAGTTCAGTTTGGCGAGATGTATGTATGTGTATGTATTGTGTCGTGACACATCAACACGCCACATTGCTGCCAGAGAGTTCAGTTTGTCGAGATGTATGTATGTGTATGTATTGTGTCGTGTCACATCAACACGCCACATTGCTGCCAGAGATTTCAGTTTGTCGAGATGTCTATTGTAGAGATCATATTTCGTTGTAGCGCTAGTCATATTTCTGGACTGTCGTATCTGAAGGAGTAACCAAGATCGAGTCACACACACACACACACACATCTTCCTATTGTATTTATTAAACATAATGATCACGTCCCAAATATTTGACTTGGTATCAACTTTCAACATACACGTAGCTATCAACTTTCAACATTCACGTAGCCATCAACTTTCAACATTCACGTAGCTATCAGCTTTCAACATTCACGTAGATATCAACTTTCAACACTGACGCCCCTATAAACTTTCAACATACACGTAGCTATCAACTTTCAACACTGACGCCCCTATAAACTTTCAACATACACGTAGCTATCAACTTTCAACATTCACGTAGCCATCAACTTTCAACATTGACGTAGCCATCAACTTTCAACATTGACGTAGCCATCAACTTTCAACATTCACGTAGCTATCAGCTTTCAACATTCACGTAGATATCAACTTTCAACACTGACGCCCCTATAAACTTTCAACATTGACGTAGCTATCAACTTTCAACATTCACGTAGCCATCAACTTTCAACATTCACGTAGCTATCAGCTTTCAACATTCACGTAGATATCAACTTTCAACACTGACGCCCCTATAAACTTTCAACATACACGTAGCTTTCAGCTTTCAACATTCACGTAGCTATCAGCTTTCAACATTCACGTAGATATCAACTTTCAACACTGACGCCCCTATAAACTTTCAACATTCACGTAGCTATCAGCTTTCAACATTCACGTAGCTACATTTTGAATAGAAACTGAAAGGCAGAAGAAAAGTCCCATTCAGTAAATAAGACTAGAGGCGTTATTTGTTACAGAGGAGAGTTGTGGTGGGGGCGGGGAGGAGAAGTGATACCCGAATTTACGGGCTGTAATAAATACTCATATTGTTATAAATAAGAAAAACATGGGAGAAAGGGGGGGGGGGGGGGTCCGTGGCAAAAGAAACATAGACTGGAGACAAATCAACGGGCGCATCCGGTGGGTAATACTAGTCTTCATCTAAAGATGAAAACAACTAGCAGCACATATGACAATACGAATTAAGACGACTTTCAATTGTTTTGCTACTTTCACAAGTCACACTTTGTAACCTGTTGAGCTCCTGACTATTACATTGTTAGCATGGCCAAGTAAGAGCTTTGAACACACTAGCACTAGCTACATGTATATGCATTGTGTGGAGTATACAACAAAAAAGAAAAGAGAACTCTTCACAGAATGTTCATGTTTTTTTTTTCTTTGTCTTAATCAATCTCGAAAAAAAAATCAAGTGATCATGACAAGGGGGCCTTTTGAGGCGCTGGCCTTTTGCCATGGCACGCCCCTCGACCATCTCGTGATCTTAAGGTTGCCAGGTCTATCCGAAAAACTGATGAGAGCCAAGATCCAATTGGCTGCCCTATCGATCCCACCGCCAATCAAATCAAACGTTTCTGAGATGTGCCTTGATTAAAATCTCGAATTGTACCCTCCCCCTCTCCCCGCCCCCGCCTAAAAGTAATGTGGAAATAAGTTGAGAACTAGTTCTTTCTCTCTTTTCTCTTTTCAACAGAGTTTTTATCTCTCGTTAAACCCAGTTTCTGTCTTTAAACTCAGTTTCTATCTCTTTTTAAACTCAGTTTCTGTCTCTTTTTAAACTCAGTTTCTATCTCTTTTTAAACTCAGTTTCTGTCTCTTTTTAAACTCAGTTTCTATCTCTTTTTAAACTCAGTTTCTATCTCTTTTAAACTCAATTTCTATCTCTTTTTAAACTCAGTTTCTATCTCTTTTTAAACTCAGTTTCTATCTCTTTTTAAACTCAGTTTCTGTCTCTTTTTAAACTCAGTTTCTATCTCTTTTTAAACTCAGTTTCTGTCTCTTTTTAAACTCAGTTTCTATCTCTTTTTAAACTCAGTTTCTATCTTATTTAAATTCAGTTTCTATCTCTTTTTAAACTCAGTTTCTATCTCTTTTTAAACTCAGTTTCTATCTCTTTTTAAACTCAGTTTCTATCTCTTTTTAAACTCAGTTTCTGTCTCTCGTTAAACTCAGTTGCTGTCTCTCGTTAAACTCAGTTTCTGTCTCTCGTTAAACCCAGTTTCTGTCTCTCATTAAACTCAGTTTCTGTCTTTCGTTAAACCCAGTTTCTGTCTCTCGTTAAACTCAGTTTCTGTCTCTCGTTAAACTCAGTTTCTGTCTCTCGTTAAACTCAGTTTCTGTCTCTCGTTAAACTCAGTTTCTGTCTTTCGTTAAACTCAGTTTCTATCTCTCGTTAAACTCAGTTTCTGTCTCTCGTTAAACTTAGTTTCTGTCTCTCGTTAAACTTAGTTTCTGTCTTTTGATGTGCTCAGCCATTGGCCTTGAACCATCAGTAAAAGGGATGTAATAATTTATATCTGCTTGGATCTTTTCCCAGAGAGACGCTTGTTCAAACAGACAGATGGAGATAGGCTCCCATAGGCCCAGAGTTCCAAGAGTCATAGACTCAACTCTCTTATGACATCAGAGTTCCAAGAGTCATAGACTCAACTCTCTTATGACATCAGAGTTCCAAGATTCATAGACTCAACTCTCTTATGACATCAGAGTTCCAAGTGTCATAGACTCAACTCTCTTATGACATCAGAGTTCCAAGTGTCATAGACTCAACTCTCTTATGACATCAGAGTTCCAAGAGTCATAGACTCAACTCTCTTATGACATCAGAGTTCCAAGAGTCCAAAGTGGTGTACGTGTACCGCGAGGGTTACGGAAAGACTTTGGAGGACGCCTTGTACCTCATTAACTATGCTGATGTTCTTGAACTACCCATTGATTAGGTTTTGTGCATCAATAAAAATATGGTGGGGAGGGGGGTACTCAGCATTATACAAATTATAAAAGGTCAAAAGTTTGGGAAACCCTTCACTACAACCAAGATTTCCTTACTATGACATGCATGACATCACTTCTAGACCTACTTCTTGACCTTATTTCCAAAGACTCATTCATTCCCCACACTCCAACTTAAAGAGCGCCATGTTTGCATATATTAGAGAAAAAAATACGAGCCTCTTAACTAGAGCATATTTTCAAAAAGCTGGAGACCTTTAACCTCGGCAGCCATTGATCATGCTGGGGGAGTCTGGGATTGATTGGTTGATGATCTGAGCATGGAGACGTTGATGGGCACTTCTGGAACCAATCAACGCCCTGCCCCCCGATCGCTCGACTCAGGTAATCTCCGTGTCAAAAAGGGCTGTACGCAGGCCTGACCTTCGCATGACCAAGCCACGTGACCTTGACATAAGACGTCGTCCCTGGAGGCCGACATCTACAGATGACGCAGTTAGAGGCAAGATGGAATTCTTGTCAGTGGGGCCCGCATCTCTTGCTCAGTTCTTTTTTTAAGACTAATTAGAGAGCTGTCACTCAGAACCACGTCCAGACAGACAGTTGAACACACAGATCTAATGGATCACTCTTTTTTTTTTCAATTCCGTAATAACTGAGACATTTCCACTCGTTTGATGTAAACATAGACAGAAGTGTTGCATGTCTATTTGATTCTTCCGTTAGTTTACACAGACAGAAGTGTTGCATGTCTATTTGATTCTTCCGTTAGTTTACACAGACAGAAGTGTTGCACGTCTATTTGATTCTTCCGTTAGTTTACACAGACAGAAGTGTTGCACGTCTATTTGATTCTTAAGTTAGTTTACACAAAAAGAAGTGCTGCACGTCTATTTGATTCTTCCATTAGTTTACACAGACAGAAGTGTTGCACGTCTATTTGATTCTTCCGTTAGTTTACACAGACAGAAGTGCTGCACGTCTATTTGATTCTTCCGTTAGTTTACACAGACAGAAGTGTTGCACGTCTATTTGATTCTTCCGTTAGTTTACACAGACAGAAGTGTTGCACGTCTATTTGATTCTTCCGTTAGTTTACACAGACAGAAGTGTTGCACGTCTATTTGATTCTTCCGTTAGTTTACATAGACAGAAGTGTTGCACGTCTATTTGATTCTTCCGTTAGTTTACATAGACAGAAGTGTTGCACGTCTATTTGATTCTTCCGTTAGTTTACACAGACAGAAGTGTTGCATGTCTATTTGATTCTTCCGTTAGTTTACACAGACAGAAGTGTTGCACGTCTATTTGATTCTTCCGTTAGTTTACATAGACAGAAGTGTTGCACGTCTATTTGATTCTTCCGTTAGTTTACATAGACAGAAGTGTTGCACGTCTATTTGATTCTTCCGTTAGTTTACATAGACAGAAGTGTTGCACGTCTATTTGATTCTTCCGTTAGTTTACACAGACAGTCACATATTATTTGGGGGAGGATTTAATCCCATTGGGCCTCTGGCTATATATCAAATAAATGTACACTATCCAATTCTTGGCCTGATCACTCACTTCTAATAATCACTAACTCTCTCCATTGACGTGGACGTGGACAATTTCACCTTCTGTTTTGTAACTGAAACCTAGAAACAAGTGACGCTATTGTCAAGGTAGAAGCCGCAGCTGTTCAATTCACCAAAAATTATTTTTGATTTATTTTAATTTCTACCAACTATGTATTTGACAGCCGACTTTTTATGTCTAATGTACAAAACAAGAATTCCATCCGCGAAATGAACACTTTTTCGATGAGTAACTTTCTTTTGTTACATTTTGTTATTAATGTTTCTTTCTTCACAGAACTCCATCTTGAATGTACTTCTCCTCTAGGAGCAGCTAATTGGGATGATGTGTTTGTTACATCCTTATGAAAGCTTGTGTGTAGAGCACACTGAATACAACTAGATCTAGATCTACAAGTAGTCCCCTATTCAAAACAGAGTTCCCCTTTCAGACCTTGTGGTCTATAGGGAAGATGATGTAAAGGTCATCTGTTTCTGTGACCTACGGTTTACGAGGTGTCATGTGGCCAGCACAACGACCAACCGCCGTTACTTTTCCCCAACTAATGTCAGGTACCCATTAGAGCTGGGTGAACTCAGAGGCGCCCAAAGATCCCGAAATTAAAAATCCCAGTCTTCACCAGGATTCGAACCCTGGACCCCGGTTCGGAAGCCTATTCAAAGCAAATATGAAAAATCCTAAAAATTGTCACATCTATTATAACGGCCTATTAAATGTCTGAGTGTGTGTACATGTTTTGTTTTGTTTTTGGGGGGAGAGAGATATAATACGTTTGTAACTGTGAGTTTTTCTAACTAAGCTGCCTCTCTAGATCAATGACTATCTAGACCATTAAATATGTCAAGAGTGAACTAAGTTGCGAGACATTATTGTACTGCTGGCTGTTCCACTGACTATACAAGGGCCAAATAAATGGACTGTTCGGGGAAGGACGTTACTTTGAAATGTGTCTGTGTGTGTGTTTTGGGTGGCATTACAATGCAGGTAGAGAAGAAGTGACGGGCCTAAGAAGTGTTTGTGCACACTCCATAGTATTTGGGCTTGTGGGCCGTTCGTTTGAAGGGCATATAATTTGGGCTTGTGGGACGTTCGTTTGAAGGGCATAGTATTTGGGCTTGTGGGACGTTCGTTTGAAGGGCATATAGTTTGGGCTTGTGGGACGTTCGTTTGAAGGGCATATAATTTGGGCTTGTGGGACGTTCGTTTGAAGGACATAGTATTTGGGCTTGTGGGACGTTCGTTTGAAGGGCATAGTATTTGGGCTTGTGGGACGTTCGTTTGAAGGACATAGTATTTGGGCTTGTGGGCCGTTCGTTTGAAGGGCATATAATTTGGGCTTGTGGGACGTTCGTTTGAAGGGCATAGTATTTGGGCTTGTGGGACGTTCGTTTGAAGGGCATATAATTTGGGCTTGTGGGCCGTTCGTTTGAAGGGCATATAATTTGGGCTTGTGGGACGTTCGTTTGAAGGGCATATAATTTGGGCTTGTGGGACGTTCGTTTGAAGGACATAGTATTTGGGCTTGTGGGCCGTTCGTTTGAAGGGCATATAATTTGGGCTTGTGGGACGTTCGTTTGAAGGACATAGTATTTGGGCTTGTGGGACGTTCGTTTGAAGGACATAGTATTTGGGCTTGTGGGACGTTCGTTTGAAGGGCATATAATTTGGGCTTGTGGGACGTTCGTTTGAAGGACATAGTATTTGGGCTTGTGGGACGTTCGTTTGAAGGGCATATAATTTGGGCTTGTGGGACGTTCGTTTGAAGGACATAGTATTTGGGCTTGTGGGACGTTCGTTTGAAGGGCATATAATTTGGGCTTGTGGGACGTTCGTTTGAAGGACATAGTATTTGGGCTTGTGGGACGTTCGTTTGAAGGACATAGTATTTGGGCTTGTGGGATGTTCGTTTGAAGGACATAGTATTTGGGCTTGTGGGCCGTTCGTTTGAAGGGCATATAATTTGGGCTTGTGGGACGTTCGTTTGAAGGACATAGTATTTGGGCTTGTGGGACGTTCGTTTGAAGGGCATATAATTTGGGCTTGTGGGACGTTCGTTTGAAGGACATAGTATTTGGGCTTGTGGGACGTTCATTTGAAGGGCATATAATTTGGGCTTGTGGGACGTTCGTTTGAAGGACATAGTATTTGGGCTTGTGGGACGTTCGTTTGAAGGACATAGTATTTGGGCTTGTGGGATGTTCGTTTGAAGGACATAGTATTTGGGCTTGTGGGCCGTTCGTTTGAAGGACATAGTATTTTGCTTGTGGGACGTTCGTTTGAAGGACATAGTATTTGGGCTTGTGGGACGTTCGTTTGAAGGGCATATAATTTGGGCTTGTGGGACGTTCGTTTGAAGGGCATATAATTTGGGCTTGTGGGACGTTCGTTTGAAGGACATAGTATTTGGGCTTGTGGGACGTTCGTTTGAAGGACATAGTATTTGGGCTTGTGGGACGTTCGTTTGAAGGACATAGTATTTGGGCTTGTGGGATGTTCGTTTGAAGGACATAGTATTTGGGCTTGTGGGCCGTTCGTTTGAAGGGCATATAATTTGGGCTTGTGGGACGTTCGTTTGAAGGACATAGTATTTGGGCTTGTGGGACGTTCGTTTGAAGGGCATATAATTTGGGCTTGTGGGACGTTCGTTTGAAGGACATAGTATTTGGGCTTGTGGGACGTTCATTTGAAGGGCATATAATTTGGGCTTGTGGGACGTTCGTTTGAAGGACATAGTATTTGGGCTTGTGGGACGTTCGTTTGAAGGACATAGTATTTGGGCTTGTGGGATGTTCGTTTGAAGGACATAGTATTTGGGCTTGTGGGCCGTTCGTTTGAAGGACATAGTATTTTGCTTGTGGGACGTTCGTTTGAAGGACATAGTATTTGGGCTTGTGGGACGTTCGTTTGAAGGACATAGTATTTGGGCTTGTGGGCCGGAAGGATGAAAGAGACAAACACAAAAGGTGACTTATAAAATTGTGTTAGCTGTCGGGTCATGTTGTACTGCGGATATACAAATGGGTATTAGCTAGAGAGAGCTAGGCGCTTTTAGAATTCAAGGACAGACGTTACATTAGAATATACAATGGAAAAACTGATGGGCCACAGAACTTTTTGTGCATGCTCAATTATAGGGTGTTGCGGGCCCTTCGTTTATAGAAACACAAAAAAAAAGGGGCCTACAATTTGAGTGCTAGAAAAATGTATTGTTTCTTTCTCTGTTTGCTGACGTTGTTTGTTTGCTTTCGTTGTTTCTCTGTTTGCGTTCGATGTTTCTCTGTTTGCGTTCGATGTTTCTCTGTTTGCTGACGTTGTTTGTTTGCTTTCGTTGTTTCTCTGTTTGCGTTCGATGTTTCTCTGTTTGCTGACGTTGTTTGTTTGCTTTCGTTGTTTCTCTGTTTGCGTTCGATGTTTCTCTGTTTGTTGACGTTGTTTGTTTGCTTTCGTTGTTTCTCTGTTTGCGTTCGATGTTTCTCTGTTTGTTGACGTTGTTTGTTTGCTTTCGTTGTTTCTCTGTTTGCGTTCGATGTTTCTCTGTTTGTTGACGTTGTTTGTTTGCTTTCGTTGTTTCTCTGTTTGCGTTCGATGTTTCTCTGTTTGTTGATGACGTTGTTTCTGTTTTCTGGGGGCTGTTTCTCTTTCGTTACGTTGTTTCTCTGACTCTGTTACATTCTGAGAAGGTGTGTGTATGTAGTTTATTTGTTTCTCTTCTGTTTCTCTTGTTTCCTACTATTGCTAGCACGTCTTTACATAGTGCATTTGGTTTCCTAGAGCTCTATTGAACTCTTTGTTTCTTATAATGGAAAGTTTCCTTCCCCTCCCCAGCCAAAGATCCGAACTAAATCCTTTCATTTTTACACTTCATTCTCTGTTCATATTCGTCACTGTCATCTCCGCTTAGATTCTTGCTAGTCTATGACTTAATGACGTCATAGTCGGTTTGTTCCTTGGGAAGGCATCAATTAAAGAAACAAGTTGAAGCCCTTCACTGGAATCTCGAGTGGAACCCAATCTGGTCACGTCTTCTTGCACTGGGAGATTTCGGGAACTTTGTTTTTTTGAATTTTTTTTTGTTTGTTTCTGAACCAGGGACGTTGGGATGGGTGGGGGGGGGGGGGGGGTAGGAGGCTAAAACTCAAACCAAGGCAAGGGGAAGTAATCGATCACGAAATGTCCCTCCCCTCCTATTTGTGTCGAGTCTTCTAACGGATTGGCTGTTGGGGTTAGCGCCCGTGCAACTAGCCCTGATGTCATGGCACGAACCTACGCCCGTCATCGATCTAGACCTGCCCTCCGCCCTCTTAGTGACCTTCCAGCCTAGGGTCACATCTTCAGGATATCAGGACACGCCCCCTAGTTTTCATCTCTCTCCCCCATTTTCGTCACCACTCTGTTCTGTTGGGCCATTGTGTTTGCAGGCCACGCGTTCTGGTGCTGGCTGGACTTGAGAATCGTGTGAGGTTAGGTCTTGAAAATGGCGAGACCCAAAGACTAGACCTTCAGAATGATATTTTGTATAGAATTTATAGTTATGAACTTTGCTATGGTGATAAGATCTCCTTGAGATACACATTAAAAGAACCAAAAGAATACTTTGAAGAAGGGGAGTTGAGAATACCGCCAATACCCGCCCAGAACTCGACAAGAAACATGCTCAAGATAAGTTTGTAAAAAGTTTTAAGCATTACAAATCATCGTCTTAATTTGACCTTTTGACCACTGTAAGGACGATACAGGTCACCAGTTACAAGATACAATCCACCAGTTACAAGATACAATCAACCAATTATTAGATACAATCCACCAATTATTAGATACAATCCACCAATTATTAGATAGTAAATACCATAGAATCCACTAATTATAACATACAATCCACCAATTATTAGATACAATTTACCAATTATTAGATGCAATCCACAAATTATTAGATACAATCCACCAACTATTAGATATAATCTATCAATTATTAGATATAATCCACCAATTATTAGATATAATCCACCAATTATTACATACAATCCACCAATTAATAGTTACAATCCACCAATTATTAGATACCATCCGATCCACTAATTATAACATACCAACGACCGATTATTAGATACAATCCTCCAATTATTAGATATAATCCACCAATAATTACATACAATTCAACAATTATTAGATACAGTCCACCAATTATTAGATACCATCCAATCTACTAATTATAACATACAATTCACCAATTATAGGATACGATTACAAGATTTATGTTACCAATTACAAGATACAAATACCTCACTAGAAGATACAATTCACCAATCACAAGAGAGAAACCACCAATTATAAGATACAATCCACCAAAAAAACAAGAGAGAAACCACCAATTATAAGATACAATCCACTAATCACAAGAGAGAAACCACCAATTATAAGATACAATTACAAGATACAAATACCTCACTAGAAGATACAATTCACCAATCACAAGAGAGAAACCACCAATTATAAGATACAATCCACCAAAAAAACAAGAGAGAAACCACCAATTATAAGATACAATCCACTAATCACAAGAGAGAAACCACCAATTATAAGATACAATCCACTAAAAAAAACAAGAGAGAAACCACCAATTATAAGATACAATCCACTAAAAAAACAAGAGAGTAACCACCAATTATAAGATACAATCCACTAAAAAAACAAGAGAGAAACCACCAATTATAAGATACAATCCACTAATCACAAGAGAGAAACCACCAATTATAAGATACAATCCACCAATCACAAGAGAGAAACCACCAATTATAAGATACAATCCACTAATCACAAGAGAGAAACCACCAATTATAAGATACAATCCACTAATCACAAGAGAGAAACCACCAATTATAAGATACAATCCACTAAAAAAACAAGAGAGAAACCACCAATTATAAGATACAATCCACTAATCACAAGAGAGAAACCACCAATTATAAGATACAATCCACTAAAAAAAACAAGAGAGAAACCACCAATTATAAGATACAATCCACCAATCACAAGAGAGAAACCACCAATTATAAGATACAATCCACTAAAAAAACAAGAGAGAAACCACCAATTATAAGATACAATCCACCAATCACAAGAGAGAAAACCACCAATTATAAGATACAATCCACTAAAAAAACAAGAGAGAAACCACCAATTATAAGATACAATCCACTAAAAAAACAAGAGAGAAACCACCAATTATAAGATACAATCCACTAATCACAAGAGAGAAACCACCAATTATAAGATACAATCCACCAATCACAAGAGAGAAACCACCAATTATAAGATACAATGACAAGAATGAAGTCAGCCAAAGACATTGTTAAACCAACAAACAAAATCTATTTTGTATTGATTTCAATCTTTAAGTAGCATGATGTTCTCGCGATGTTAGATTGAAATGCTCGCCAGGGAGTGTTCATTGAATGTATATTCATGTATTTGTATAGTAGACATTTAAATTGTGTTTTAGACAAACTTTTGTATACAGATTTTTAAGAAAGAAAGAAAGCAAAAGATCTTGATCTTGGCTGCATGGCAGTGGAATACGCGCTCTGGACTGTCGTCACGGGTTCCCGAATTCTGTGGGAGATTTTATCGAAATGAATTAATGAAACAAAAAAGTTCAGTGCAAAATATTTTCTGGTGCATGAAAAGACAACGTGATTATACAAATTCTACAGCACATTTGGGTGACAAAGTAAAACAGTTCATGACCATCGCATTTATATAGTCCTACACCATAGCAATCATACAGTCCTACACCATAGCAATCATACAGTCCTACATCATAACAATCATACAGTACTACACCATAGCAATCATACAGTCCTACACCATAGCAATCATACAGTCCTACATCATAGCAATCCTACAGTCCTACATCATAGCAATTATACAGTCCTACATCATAGCAATCCTACAGTCCTACATCATAGCAATCCTACAGTCCTACATCATAGCAATCCTACAGTCCTACATCATAGCAATCCTACAGTCCTACATCATAGCAATCATACAGTCCTACATCATAGCAATCATACAGTCCTACACCATAGCAATCATAACGTCCTACACCATAGCAATCATACAGTCCTACATCATAGCAATCATACAGTCCTACATCATAGCAATCACACAGTCCTACACCATAGCAATCATACAGTCCTACATCATAGCAATCATACAGTCCTACATCATAGCAATCATACAGTCCTACACCATAGCAATCATACAGTCCTACATCATAGCAATCATACAGTCCTACATCATAGCAATCATACAGTCCTACATCATAGCAATTATACAGCCTACATCATAGCAATCATACAGTGTCCTACACCATAGCAATCATACAGTCCTACATCATAGCAATCATACAGTCCTACATCATAGCAATCATACAGTCCTACATCATAGCAATCATACAGTCCTACACCATAGCAATCATACAGTCATACATCATAGCAATCATACAGTCCTACATCATGGCAATCATACAGTCCTACATCATAGCAATCATACAGTCCTACATCATAGCAATCATACAGTCCTACATCATAGCAATCATACAGACCTACATCATAGCAATCATACAGTCCTACATCATACTTGTATCTTTCCCAGCCTTGAAATGTAGAAATCAAAAGGAAAAAAAAGGCTACTAAGAGAGACTGTGAAAACACAATCTCAGAATCTGTCCCCGAAGTGGTCCACAAAAGCAGCTTTCAATATTTTCAGCATGAATACCTGAAACCACAACCATAAAAATAATAAATGTGCATATGGTACCCCAGGATACGGTAATATAATGATAGGCATTGTTAGTATTACATTGTTAATATTCCTGGTCTAACTAATTGTATTGAATGATCATGTCATTGACAGTCTCCGATGTGCCCATCTCTCATCTAGTGTTCTAGAGTTGAAGTCTTCTTTTCTTTGGTGAAGTGTCTAAAGAAGTTTGGTCCAATGCGCTCCACATAGAGACATACAAAATGCAATGTCTCTTGTACAATAAAATGTCACTAACTTGAATAATAGAAAACACTTCATTTACGAATAGTGTCTATAAGATTATTTTAGAAAAGAAAAATATCGTTTGCATATATGTTTTCAAAATTATCTCCCATTGTATTACATTCTTTCCTGATTTTTACTAATAACAGTAAATTGTTGTAAAATAATGGTATATTTTTATGAAAAAAAAAACAACAGCTTGCATATTTAATTTTCAAATTAAACGGTTTGATTTCGGAATATTATAAATTGCAGTTGGACCACAACTTTGCAAGATCTAAAATATATCTTATTTTCAATATCTTTTCTAGTTTTTTGCGATCTTAACGGGACTGACAGACAGAAGGACCATACAAAACTAATTGTAAATGATGTCTGTAATAACAGTGTCTGATTACCCTTATAGCAACAATGCCATTTTTCTTCTATAGAAATAATGCCGTATGATGCCTCTAGTAACTAGGCTAGATGAGACCTTATGATAAGTAGATCAAGTTGAAGACTTGTAATGTGATGAAGAGAACTTATATACTTTGACTAATTTATTCATGGAATAGATCTACTTAAACTTTGACACTTTCCAAAGCGAATAGTTTCTATCAAATCTAACACTAAAAGTTAAACAAAAATGTGGATACACTTCTCTTCATTGGTCAATAACAGTATTACAGAAGTGTTGTTTCACGTAATTGTGACACAGTAGGACTGGGGTGACAGTAGTCTGACAAATGAACACTTCTAATGTATTAATTCACATCCATGACCTCCCGACAAAGTCATGACAAAATGAATTTGACTTTTTTTCCCCCTTTTCCCTTTTCGCTTGATTGCCAGCCCCGAGGTCTCTGGCGCCCAGCTGTCACCCCGGTCATCATCTTCTTTGTGGTCTAGGAGGAAACAAAAAACTCCAAACCACGAGAGCTCTATCGATTAGTTTCATTTTGACAATGTCCCTCACCCCTCCCCGTGACTGTCCCTCTAGTCCCCCCCCCCCATAGCATTGTTCTAGAAGACCAGAAAGTGAACGTTCAATTTGATTGCTGTGCAGATTGTTCAACCCCCAGATCCCTGTTCAACCCCCAGATCCCAGCTCAAGTGGCCGTTGGAAAGGCTACCAGTTTTTTTTTTTTATTTTAGCTTTTTTTGTTTTTATTTTTTGGTCTCCCCCCCCCCCCCCCCCATTTTTTTTTTCTCGTTGCGGTCAAGTCTGTTGAAGTTTAATTTCCTGATCAAATAATTTGCTGAGCGGCCCGTCAAGACGTCAGTGGGTGTGCATAAAAATGATGTGGTCAAATTAAAGAGGGCAAGGAGGGGTGTCAGGAGGCAATGAAAGTTGACGTGGGTGGAGGGCTTAGCGATACGTTGTGTAATATCTGAATGATCCCGGCACTTGAAGGAAACAATGGGGCGTTGACCAAGAACTCCGCTAAATGCTTCTTTGTGTCCTGCGCAGACATTGACACACTCGAATGGCGTTCTACTAAGACACACTCAGTGGACACACTCAAATAGTGCTTGGTGTTTTTCTAAGACACACTCAGAGAACATGGTTTCTCTATAACTTAAAGACACACTAATATAGTTCTTGGTTTTCTTCTAGGAGACACTCCTCGGAGGACACACTCATACAGTTATTAGTGTTTGTTTTCATAAATGGACAAACTGAAATATCCGGTTTTCTTTGTTTGTTTGTTTGCTGAGATTTTGTTGTGACTATAAGTCTAGTAGATACAAAACAAAAGTAAATTAGTTGTTGTTTTTTTTGGTGATGTTACTTTAGAAAACACCACTGCTGTGTGGTTACTTTAGAATACCCAACCTTTAATCTGTGTCTGTGTCTCATTGAAAACATCTTTCTTTAATCTTTGTCTGTTTCTTATTAAAGACATTATAAAATTTCGTCTGTCTTTTTAAAGACATATTTCTTTAAACTGTGTTTCTATCTCCTTGAAGGCATTTTTCTTTAATTTGTGCCTCTGTCTTATTGAAGACATATTTCTTTAATTTGTGTCTCTGTCTTATTGAAGACATATTTCTTTAATCTGTGTGTGTGTCACATTGAAGACACCTTTCTTTCATCTGCGTCTCAATGAAGACGTCTTTCTTTTGTCTGTGTCTCAAAGAAGGTATCTTTCTTTCATATGTCTTATCGAAGACATCTCTCTTTAAGCTGTGTTTGCCTCATTGAAGACATCTTTCTTTAAAATGCCTGTTCTTTTAAGTTTGTCACACATACTATTGAGCGTAAGATTTATTTGAATCTTTTGCAAACATCATGACATCTTTTTAAAACTCACCTTGCATTATGCAGTGCATTGCTAAGTGTTTGTGACCATCATTCATAACAAAACGATTCTGACCAATTCTTTCCAATCAAAGTCGCTGACCAATCGCATGAATAGAACATCTCCAGCGCTCTAATCGTCAGGCTGAAACTCCATTGACAAAACAACGTATGAATGAACAGGCTACTATGTAGAGCCGACCCCCGCTCCCCTCTCTTGAGCTACTAGTTTTGCTTACTGACAAATTACAAAAGGAAAAAAAAAAGGCGTTCCAGGTAAAGTGTAGGAGCAGACGTCATGGGAACTAGGTCATTCGTCAGATGTTTAGGAGATGTTTGGTAGGTCTTTGACGTGAGCCTTACTTCCGCTCTGATAGCTCGACCTTAAAGACATCGCCCGCCCCACCAAACCAGTGTTGGTAGTGACTTGGTTATTATCAGATAGATAGATAAATAGATAGATAGATAGATAGATAGATGGATAGATAGATAATAGAGATTGATTAATAAATAGAACAAATGCTTAAGGTAGACAAGTATTTACAATTTAATTACATTAAATGAAATACATAAAATTTTAGAAGGAAAATATAAAATTATTCTGATATCAATGCTTTGATCGCATCCTTGATCAACAAGAGATGCGACACTTTCCCTTTAGTAGGGCCAGGACCTGGTGGGTACTTGATGTACGAAGCCTGTCAGAAGTCTTCAACATTATATTTATTACTAGGAGGATTGATAGTTTGAGTACTGTTGTGATCGATAATGTGATCGATATAGCTTTTGATAGTATCTATAGTTATAATTAAGATTATGATTGATTTGGGGATTGATATTACCATTTATATTGTAATTAATATAGTTATTAATATTATTATTAATACTTTGATATTTTTCAAAAGCAGCATGTATAATCAGCACTAAGCATCAACATTTCGCCTACAAGAGGCTCTAGACTCAGTGAGTGGTCCAAAGACTGAGGCATGACCATCAACAACAAAAATACAACATACACCATTTTCTGACTATCAACAAAACAACAACCAGTCAAACACTAGATAAGTGGACATGACATTGGATCAGACAACTATCGAGTCAACTGTGTGGTGGACATGACATTGGATCAGACAACTATCGAGTCAACTGTGTGGTGGACATGACATTGGATCAGACAACTATTGAGTCAACTTTATGGTGGACATGACATTGGATCAGACAACTAACGAGTCAACTGTGTGGTGGACATGACATTTGTCAGACAACTATCGAGTCAACTGCGTGGTGGACATGACATTGGATCAGACAACTATCGAGTCAACTGTGTGGTGGACATGACATTGGATCAGACAACTATCGAGTCAACTGTGTGGTGGACATGACATTTGTCAGACAACTATCGAGTCAACTGTGTGGTGGACATGACATTGGATCAGACAACTATCGAGTCAACTGTGTGGTGGACATGACATTGGATCAGACAACTATCGAGTCAACTGTGTGGTGGACATGACATTGGATCAGACAACTATCGAGTCAACTGTGTGGTGGACATGACATTGGATCAGACAACTATCGAGTCAACTGTGTGGTGGACATGACATTGGATCAGACAACTATCGAGTCAACTGTGTGGTGGACATGACATTGGATCAGACAACTATCGAGTCATCTGTGTGGTGGACATGACATTGGATCAGACAACTATCGAGTCAACTGTGTGGTGGACATGACATTGGATCAGACAACTATCGAGTCAACTTTATGGTGGACATGACATTGGATCAGACAACTATCGAGTCAACTGTGTGGTGGACATGACATTGGATCAGACAACTATCGAGTCAACTGTGTGGTGGACATGACATTGGATCAGACAACTATCGAGTCAACTGTGTGGTGGACATGACATTGGATCAGACAACTATCGAGTCAACTGTGTGGTGGACATGACATTGGATCAGACAACTATCGAGTCAACTTTATGGTGGACATGACATTGGATCAGACAACTATCGAGTCAAATTTGTTGTGGACATGACATTTGTAGGCAATCAACTCACTCCAAACCTTTTTTTTTTTAGGTTGTACTCTTTGAGGAAGAGTAGGTCTTACAGCATCAGTGACTTGTATACACACACACTTTCACTCTCTCTCTCTCACACACACAAGTGTCTCTCACACACACACACTGTTACAGACACACACCACACTCTTACACGTTTCCATTGCAAGCTACAGGATGTGTGCAGGTGTTGCCTCCACAGTAGAACAGAAGTAGGCAATGTATTGAATCCGTTTTATCTATCTATCTATCTATCTGTCTGTCTGTCTGTCTGTCTATTTGTTCATCTATCCATCTGTCTATCTGTATATCTGTCTCTCTATCTAAAGAAATAAATAAATGACAACATTTATATACATATACATTTATGTCATCTATTTATGAGTAATTGACACATCACTAAAGTCTATAATTTTTTTTACAACTTCTACTTAGATGAGCCTTATGCAGTGGCGTAGCTAGGGTGGGGGTAGTTGGGGGGGGTGAAAATATCCCGGGCCCCCATTGAGGGAGGGGGCCTCCAAATGAGTGTTTTTTTACATAAAAATTAAATATTACGCAAAATGCAGGGGCCCCCAAAGAGGTCCATCCCCCGGGTCCCCAAACGATGGAAAATTCTTAGCTGCGTTCCTGTATTAATGTCCTAATAACTCACTAGAACTTCAACTGGTCAAATGGTCAACTTTCCCAAATTATATTAATTTCCATTTACCTAACACAGCTTAGACGAAATAATATCTTTGTAAATACGAGAGATTTAGTGAATAACTAGGATTACTAAACCCAAGTTGTATTTACACCACTGCGTCCAACAGCAACTCAAGAAAATACATTTAATATTAATATTTTCTTTTCATTTAAAAAATTAGGAACAACCTATTATCGATAGTGACATTTTTGCGACGTTTGAACAAGAAAATGAAATGAAAGAAGTTAAAAGAGCAATTCCTGACAGTCATTTGGTGTTCATTTGGTGTTCATTTGGTGTTCATTTGGTGTTCATTTGTTTTTCATTTTTAAAAATCCTAAACAAGCAAAGATCGAAAATAAAATTGTAGCCACATTTTGGCAAATAAAAGTAAATGTAACTATAAGAACCATTTCGAGACCTTAATTGGCTTAATTCCTTTTAATTCTAATGCGGAACAACTTATTGTCGATAATTAGGTTTAGCAATGTTTTGTCAAGTAAAGTCTTGTCATGTAAAGTCTTATCAAGTAAAGTCTTATCAAGTAAAGTCTTGTCTAGTAAAGTCTTGTCAGATAAAGTTTTATCATGTAAAGTCTAGTCTAGTAAAGTCTTGTCATGTAAAGTCTTGTCTAGTAAAGTCTTGTCAGATAAAGTTTTATCAAGTAAAGTCTTGTCTATTAAAGTCTTATCAAGTAAAGTCTTGTCATGTAAAGTCTTATCATGTAAAGTCTTATCAAGTAAAGTCTTGTCTAGTAAAGTCTTGTCAGATAAAGTTTTATCATGTAAAGCCTTGTCTAGTAAAGTCTTGTCAAGTAAAGTCTTGTCTAGTAAAGTTTTATCAAGTAAAGTCTTGTCTAGTAAAGTTTTATCATGTAAAGTCTTATCAAGTAAAGTCTTATCAAGTAAAGTCTTGTCATGTAAAGTCTTATCATGTAAAGTCTTATCATGTAAAGTCTTGTCAAGTAAAGTCTTATCAAATAAAGTCTTGTCATGTAAAGTCTTATCAAGTAAAGTCTTGTCAAGTAAAGTTTTATCATGTAAAGTCTTGTCAAGTAAAGTCTTGTCTAGTAAAGTCTTGTCATGTAAAGTCTTGTCAAGTAAAGTCTTGTCAAGTAAAGTCTTGTCAAGTAAAGTCTTGTCTAGTAAAGTCTTGTCAAGTAAAGTCTTGTCTAGTAAAGTCTTGTCATGTAAAGTCTTGTCAAGTAAAGTCTTGTCATGTAAAGTCTTGTCAAGTAAAGTCTTGTCTAGTAAAGTCTTATCAAGTAAAGTCTTGTCTAGTAAAGTCTTGTCTAGTAAAGTCTTGTCTAGTAAAGTCTTGTCAGATAAAGTTTTATCAAGTAAAGTCTTGTCTAGTAAAGTCTTATCAAGTATAGTCTTGTCTAGTAAAGTCTTATCAAGTAAAGTCTTGTCTAGTAAAGTCTTGTCTAGTAAAGTCTTGTCTAGTAAAGTCTTGTCAGATAAAGTTTTATCAAGTAAAGTCTTGTCTAGTAAAGTCTTATCAAGTAAAGTCTTGTCTAGTAAAGTCTTGTCTAGTAAAGTCTTGTCAGATAAAGTTTTATCAAGTAAAGTCTTATCAAGTAAAGTCTTATCAAGTAAAGTCTTATCAAGTAAAGTCTTGTCAAGTAAAGTCTTATCAAGTTAAGTCTTATCAAGTAAAGTCTTGTCAATTAAAGTCTTATCAAGTAAAGTCTTGTCATGTAAAGTCTTATCATGTAAAGTCTTGTCATGTAAAGTCAACGTACTTTAAGTGTGAAGAGGAATTTAAAACAGTCATTTTGGTGTTAATGACCTTTTCATAAAACCAGAAAACTTTCAATGTAATAGAAGTTAAAAAATCGAATCATTGGCTTTTAAAAGATATTCCAAAACAACCTATTATCAATATTGACATTTTTTTGTGTGATTTTGCACGAAACTAAAATGTCATAGAATTCGGAAGTGCGATTTGAAACAATCATTTAGCGTTCAAACGTTTGTCATAAACAATACGGAACAACCAATCAACAATGACATTTTAGTCACGTTTTGGCATACTAATTAAAATATTGTCAGGGGAACAATTTCAATCTTTCATTTGGCTTTAATGTGTTTCCAATAGACATATATATATATATCTAGACTGGAAATCGGAAACAAATACCCGCAATTGATCAATTCACAGACCTATGTATATAGATTTTTATGTACGTAACTCTTTTTCAAGCTGTATGGGAAGTCATCTCAATCAATCTTTTCTGTCTTAGAAAAGTAATGATCTTTAGTTTTCAGAGTTTAGAAATAATGCAAAATCATTTCTCGGATTTTCTTTAGAATGGGCTATTAATCACAGAACTATATATTAGGCAAACATATGAGATAAGCCATTTCCTGTTAGTTTCCTTTGAGATAATGTTTCAAAAATCATAGATCGAAATAATTCATGTCTGTTGATTTAAATCATCTTATGTACATTTAAATAGATTGATAACCTAGATCTTTCGAGATTATGTATCTAAACATTGCAAAATAATCATTATGAGACGAGAGTACTCTTATTTTTTATGTTCAATCACTAGATCTAGATCTAAAAACTAAATTACATGTTACATAGGTAAGGGTTGAAAAAAAACTTTACTTCTTATAACTGCTTTACCATATACTTGAATTGGCCACATCAAACCGTAGTTTGCCTCTCCCTATACTTGAATTGACCACATCAAACCGTAGTTTGCCTCTCTCTCTTCTCGAACTGAAATTTGTATGAACAGAATTCATTGGGTTTCCTCTTAAAGATTTCATAATTTATATCTAGTCCTATAAACAACAGCCATTCATCTATAGTATTATTCTCTATTGATTGAAAACCCTAAAGATGGTCGATCAATGTTCAAGAACTATCAAGTTTCTACAAGCCAAGAGACAGCTTCATAAGAGATAGATTTAATATAATGTGCATCTGACATGAATGAAACTACTCCATTAAAAATATTAAGAGCGTTCTCATTTTTTTTTTAAATTTTATTTGTGTAAACCAGGTCCAACTGCCTCCATCTTGTTGTTCAGATTTCTCCTCTCTCTCTCTCTCTCTATGTTCTGAAAGGTCTCCTGTACCGTAGAGGCTAGGCTTGGAAGGGGAAGTAATCCACTCAATGGCATTTGTTGACTCTTTCTTTTTAATTGAAACACCGGATGTGCATGTTTTCACTCAGGTCACCGTGACCGAGGCATGCGAACTCACCTACATTGACCTACATTGTCCTTGGTGAAGGCAGACCTGTGCAAGATGAACAGGATAAACTCAACGTTGGGTTCGACCTGGCGTTCTATCATTGCTGGCGTTCTATCATTGCTGGCGTTCTATCATTGCTGGTGTTCTATCATTGCTGGTGTTCTATCATTGCTGGCGTTCTATCATTGCTGGTGTTCTATCATTGCTGGCGTTCTATCATTGCTGGTGTTCTATCATTGCTGGTGTTCTATCATTGCTGGCGTTCTATCACATTGTGTCAGCCACAGAGTTCCTCTTTTTCAGTTTCCTGCTTAACGGCTCCAAATTAATTCGTTTATGAGCAATTTGAAATTCCGAAACTAAAACGCAAGAGATGATGAAAGATCTTTCACTTGTGACGGACAGTTGGGGCCAGATTACTTGATGTAATGGAAGGTGGGGGGGCTCTTCGTTATAAGGTGATAGGTTAGTGGACGCGTGCAGACTGATGAAAAGTTGGAGAGTTCTTTCAAGGGAGGCGATCTAAGCTAGAAGATCGATAGTTTTGTTTTTTTAAAACATTAACGCATTTATGTACTACACCTTTGATTTCATGGCAAGTTTGAAGTATTTATGTACTACACCTTTGATTTCATGGCAAGTTTGAAGTATTTATGTACTACACCTTTGATTTCATGGCAAGTTTGAAGTATTTATGTACTACACCTTTGATTTCATGGCAAGTTTGAAGTATTTATGTACTACACCTTTGATTTCATGGCAAGTTTGAAGTATTGATGTACTACACCTTTGATTTCATGGCAAGTTTGAAGTATTTATGTACTACACCTTTGATTTCATGGCAAGTTTGAAGTATTTATGTACTACACCTTTGATTTCATGGCAAGTTTGAAGTATTTATGTACTATCTTATCTTATCTTGTATAATACAGACGTTACTTCAAAAAAGAAGATGATTACATCCTACGCGTCATGCATTTAGTCATGTATATTAACCAATGACTTAAATTCTGACAAGTCACTGGTTTTCCTGGCTAGCTCAGGCAACCCATTCCATGCTCTAATAGCGCTAGGGAAGAAGGAGTATTTGTACAAATTTGTCCTAGCATATGGGACGAGGAATGTGCCTTTATCTTTGTCTTTCAGAGTATTTTATTAAATTTTGTTTTTGTATTTGAAGATTATGGTTCAGTGTTTTATGTATGATTGCTACTTTACTTTTGAGCCTTCTGTCCTGAAGGCTTTCTAAATTTAGTGATTTTACTAAAGGTGTTACTCTAGTCAAATGTGAATATTAAAGTACACATTGATGTCACGGCTAGTTTGAAGTATTTATGTACTACACATTGATGTCACGGCTAATGTGTGGCTCAAATGACCACTGGATGGTAAATGTAATTATAGTTAACATTACTGATAGAAAATTTCTTTTATTGAGAATCTAGTCCATTTTATATCTTACAATCGATCTAGATTGCAAATAAATGTGTACTTTTACAAGTCAACACTCTGGTGGCTTGTCATATCAGTGGACTTTCTTGAATGTCATCTCAGTGGACTTTCTTGAATGTCATCTCAGTTGACTTTCTTGAATGTCATCTCAGTTGACTTTCTTGAATGTCATCTCAGTGGACTTTCTTGAATGTCATCTCAGTGGACTCTCTTGAATGTCATCTCAGTTGACTTTCTTGAATGTCATCTCAGTTGACTTTCTTGAATGTCATCACAGTTGACTGTATCTTTTTTACTTTCATCTTTGTTTTTTTTTTTACTCTCTCTGTCTTTCCCCTGCTAACCCCCCCCCCCCCCAAAGTATGTATCTTAACTACATTTAACATATGAATTGATGAGTTTTTCCATTTGATTCCCAATAAACAAAAAAATTGCTTTATATAATAGACATAGTTGTAGTCGCTTTGGGTCACGTGTCTATTTTTGTTCCAATTCCATTAAGTCAGACCTAAAAAAATTGAATTCAGTGATTATTAATTGTTATATATGACGCATCCAAATAAGTGGCTGAGCAGTAAAGCGCATGGCTTCCGAATCGGGGGTCCCAGGCTCGAATCCTGGTGTAGACTGGGATTTTTGGGTTACATCCTCTGCCCCATAGGTCACAAGGTCTGGGAACTTTACTGTCCAAATGTGTTACATCCTCTGCCCCATAGGTCACAAGGTCTGGGAACTTTACTGTCCAAATGTGTTACATCCTCTGCCCTATTGGTCACAAGGTCTGGGAACTTTACTGTCCAAATGTGTTACATCCTCTGCCCTATAGGTCACAAGGTCTGGGAACTTTACTGTCCAAATGTGTTACATCCTCTGCCCCATTGGTCACAAGGTTTGGGAACTTTACTGTCCAAATGTGTTACATCCTCTGCCCTATAGGTCACAAGGTTTGGGAACTTTACTGTCCAAATGTGTTACATCCTCTGCCCTATTGGTCACAAGGTCTGGGAACTTTACTGTCCAAATGTGCTACATCCTCTGCCCTATAGGTCACAAGGTCTGGGAACTTTACTGTCCAAATGTGTTACATCCTCTGCCCTATAGGTCACAAGGTCTGGGAACTTTACTGTCCAAATGTGTTACATCCTCTGCCCTATAGGTCACAAGGTCTGGGAACTTTACTGTCCAAATGTGTTACATCCTCTGCCCTATAGGTCACAAGGTCTGGGAACTTTACTGTCCAAATGTGTTACATCCTCTGCCCTATAGGTCACAAGGTCTGGGAACTTTACTGTCCAAATGTGTTACATCCTCTGCCCTATAGGTCACAAGGTCTGGGAACTTTACTGTCCAAATGTGTTACATCCTCTGCCCTATAGGTCACAAGGTCTGGGAACTTTACTGTCCAAATGTGTTAAATCCTCTGCCCTATAGGTCACAAGGTCTGGGAACTTTACTGTCCAAATGTGTTAAATCCTCTGCCCTATAGGTCACAAGGTCTGGGAACTTAACTGTCCAAATGTGTTACATCCTCTGCCCTATAGGTCACAAGGTCTGGGAACTTTACTGTCCAGATGTGTTACATCCTCTGCCCTATAGGTCACAAGGTCTGGGAACTTTACTGTCCAAATGAAAAGAAAAAAAAAGAGACACTTAATTCATATCGCGAAGCCTTCACTTAAGATTTTTATAGCGAAGCCTCCATTGACGAATAGATTAGTGTACTTTTCTGTTTCACTGGCTGGCTGCCTGGTCGTGCGGTAAGCGCGTTCGGACTTCTAGATAGTCCCGGGTTCATTTCATGCCCGCTGCCATCCCCCGTCGTCCTGCGGGGGTGGCAGTTGGACTAGAAAGTAAATCAGCTGTGAAGGAAACATGTAAAACAATTGTGTACGACTCAGCTATCTGAGACTTTCACAAGACAAGAATAACAAAAACATGACCGGAAATGTACAAAATTGTTTATTAGTTTAAAAGAGTTTCCGTCAAAACTAGCAGACGACATTCACGCTTCCCGCCTAATTAACTAGTCGTGTGAATGTGTGTGTGACATAGCCTACCTGGTATGTGTGGGGCCAGGCTACTTGTGGGCTGTGACTGTGTGGGACCAGGCTAAAAAGTGTGTGGGCTGTGACTGTGTGGGACCAGGCTAAAAAGTGTGTGGGCTGTGACTGTGTGGGACCAGGCTAAAAAGTGTGTGGGCTGTGACTGTGTGGGACCAGCCTAAAAAGTGTGTAGGTTGTGACTGTGTGTGTGACAAGTTTTCTGTGGGAGAGAGCCAAATCTCCGATTTACAGTCAAATTAAACTAACCACTAACTTAATCTGTGTTCAAGTCTCAACTGATCAAGCCATTGTGTTAAGTGTGTGGTTCAAGTCTGAATTGATCATGCCATTGTGTTAAGTCTGTGTTCAAGTCCCAACTGTGGTCAGTAATTGTCTTTAATCATTTTAACTCTATAGTCATTTCCTTAACACGCTCGTCAAACTAAAGAATAAATAAACTAGACAGTAGAGGGGAATGGGAAAGAGAGAGAGGGGGGGAGGGGGGGAGATACAACACACTAAACCATGACGTCAACAATACTTCCAATGGTAGTGTCAACACTAGAGTGACCTATTTACATGTCAATTGAGCAGACAGAAACATGATGTGTAGCACTTGTCTCGAATGTGTACCTGTGTACAGCAAAGTCCAGAAGGTGTACACTATAGCTTATTATATACATGAACACTGGACACAATGCTAGTTAGATCATACACGTACACTATAGATTATATACATACATACATGGCATTTTTGTTTCTATAATACAATATTACACACACTTCAAATGTTGTGACAACTCCATGCAAATCAAAGCACCTTGAGAAGAAAGTCTTATACAACACAACTTCATGGGGTAACACTTGTTTATTCTCTCAAGGAACTACAGTCACTAAATCAACGACAGTTATTGGCGTCCAACCCCCCCCCCTTCCCCCCATCCCCAGTGCCAGATAGTGACTCCTCTTCCTAAGCTGGGACAGAGTGGAGCTGGACAATAGTCATCTGTTACGAAGTCAAACTGTCCAATGACTACAGTTAGACTTACAAAGTTGAGATTAATAATCAATAAAATATTCAGTACACAACTTTTGAGTCTTTCAATACATTGGACACTTCATTTCTCAGAAAACCACTTTCCACAAGCAATTTCAAAACATTTCACGTGTGTGTGTGTGTGTTAGAAAAAAAAAACTAACAAAAGGACATTCTATCAAGGGAGGTTGCTATCAATATCAAGGAAGGTCCTATCAATATCAAGGAAGGTCCTATCAATATAAAAAGAGGTCCTATCAATATCAAGCGAGGTCATATCAATATTAAGGGAGGCCCTATCAATATCAAGGGAGGTCCTATCAATATCAAGGGAGGTCCTATCAATATAAAGGGAGGCTCTATCAATATCAAGGGAGGTCCTATCAATATAAAAAGAGGTCCTATCAATATTAAGGGAGGCCCTATCAATATCAAGGGAGGTCCTATCAATATCAAAGGAGGGCCTATTAGTATCAAGGGAGGTCTTATCGAAAGATGAACTTTTCATTCATTAGTAATGGCGAGGGGGTTTAATTCACGACAAGGTTGAATGCCTGTGGTAGAAGTGTTTGGGTCAAATAATGGCTTAATACTTGACTGGGGTAGGGAAAGGTCAGAGGTCACATAGGCTAGAATTGAATCTAGACTTGAACACAGAACTATTCTTCATTGATGTCGTTCTTGTTGGAATGTCGTAATATGGCATTGAAACAGATGCACAGACACTCGGGGCGGGGTGGGGTGGGGTGGGTGTAAATGGAACACGTCCAGTTGTTGGATCCAGCCCTTGTGCTAGTCTCTCCATGGGCTAGTCTCTCCATGTGCTAGTCTCTCCATGTGCTAGTCTCTCCATGTGCTAGTCTCCGCTAGGTCTCGGTCTAACACACACATGTGTAAGTGCACCAGTGGCAGATACCTGTGACACAAGACCTGCATGTCACACACAAAAGTAGGTCACACACCTAGTTGATATCTTCCAAACAAGTGCCTAGGGACCTGCATATAAAGTTACGGGAGGTGGGGGGGGGGGGGGAAAGGAGGGGTTAGAATGTTGACAGTGAAATGTTTAAACTAAATGGAATGATTTCTAGAGTCATCAAAAGAGTGTTTTGATTTCTATTCCTTAGGAAGATAATAGATTTATACTCATTTACATAAGTGTTGCACATAAATAAAGTAATAAATACGGACATACACACCAAGTCAAGCACTCTACATGAAGTATACACCAAGTCAAGCACTCCAAAGCAAGTACACACCCAGTCATCTGTGCAATCGAAAAACAAAACTGTCACTCTATGGCATTAGACAATAAATAAATAAACCGGTATTTAAAAACAACACCAAAGTCAGTTCTGTGGGTAGCCACAGCTACATCAAAGTCAATTCAGTGGGTAGCCACAGCTACATTAAAGTCAACTCTGTGGGTAGCCACACAGGGTGGGTTCCTGTGTTAAGAGCCCTATCTTTCTGAACAGTCAAATATCACGAATAAAAGATTGTATGCTCAACAATCGCTTCAATTCGCTGTTGTTGCCATGTGTACACCAAGTTGCCTCAATTCGCTGTTGTTGCCATGTGTACACCAAGTTGCCTCAATTCGCTGTTGTTGCCATGTGTACACCAATTACAGTTGCCCATACTTCATGCAGACACATGCCTGGCACAATGCGCGCAGAAAATCTCAAGACATCTCCTTAAGTTTTTATCCAAATGTTCATGGACTCAATCCCTTTGAATTTGGTGGGTGCGAGCCTAGGGACAGCTGTCAAACATAAATACAATGTTATGTAGATGTATGCATCGTTCTTTCGTACATTTTCACACATAATACAAGTATACTCACACATAATACCAGTATACTCACACATAATACTCATTAATTTTATACAAAATAGAAATCATTAAGTCATAGTATGTCAAGTAGAAGAATCTCACTCAGTTGTGGAGCGATTCCATAATACAGGATTTGTTTGTTTGTTTAGAACCTTGTGTGTGTGTGTGTTTGTGGGTGGTGAAAGGCACAGAACCGAGTTCTTGGTTAGTTCGTGTTTCATCACATTGTGCAAAACATTCTTCATGGTGGAAATGTTCTTCAACTACATCATTGTTATGGTGCTCATAGAAATCTAGCGTCCAGAGTCTTCAATTAATGACATTACTGCTTCAAGTGATGGTGTCTGCAGCCATGCAAGAAGGAGTCTGTCCGATGATGACACAGTGCGTGCGTGACTCAGTAGACAATCTTGCATAGACAAGAACTGGTTCAGATGTCACGTGACTCAGTAGACAATCTTGCATAGACAAGAACTGGTTCAGATGTCACATGACTCAGTAGACAATCTTGCATAGACAAGAACTGGTTCAGATGTCACATGACTCAGACACCTAAAGCTGCAAGTTACAAATGTCATCTTGCAGCATTGGATTCAGTTTCAATTCGGTGTTTGAGTGCTGGAGATTGTGCAGGTCTTGAAGTGTCCAGTCTATGCACACACGCACGCAAAGACTAGAGTTCTAATATCTCTGTTTGCACGACACCCCCCCCCAGAAGCCGGAAGTCACTGTATGGCCATGTAGGGCCAGCTGAAGGAGCCGCCACTCAGTAACATGTCTCGTATCAAAGTCTCGATGGGAGTTTTCCCAACCAAGCGGACAAAGAACAGCTGCTCTATCACCTGGGCACTGACTGTACGAAGTGACGGTAACCTTAGCAACAGTTTTCCAAACCTGAAATACAAAGAGAATGCTGTTAATTGGTTGTAGAAATACAAAGAGAAAGTTGTAAGGTGTTTATAGAAATACAAAGAGAAAGTTGTAAGGTGTTTATAGAAATACAAAGAGAAGGTTATAAGGTGTTTATAGAAATACAAAGAAAAGGCTGTAAGGTGTTTATAGAAATACAAAGAAAAGGCTGTAAGGTGTTTATAGAAATACAAAGAGAAGGTTATAGGTGTTTATAGAAATACAAAGAAAAGGCTGTAAGGTGTTTATAGAAATACAAAGAGAAGGTTATAAGGTGTTTATAGAAATACAAAGAAAAGACTGTAAGGTGTTTATAGAAATACAAAGAGAAAGTTGTAAGGTGTTTATAGAAATACAAATAGAAGGTTATAAGGTGTTTATAGAAATACAAAGAGAAGGTTATAAGGTGTTTATAGAAATACAAAGAAAAGGCTGTAAGGTGTTTATAGAAATACAAAGAGAAGGTTATAAGGTGTTTATATAAATACAAAGAGAAGGTTATAAGGTGTTTATAGAAATACAAAGAAAAGGCTGTAAGGTGTAGAAATACAAATAGAAGGCTGTAAGGTGTTTATAGAAATACAAAGAGAAGGCTGTAAGGTGTATGTATTAAGGAGAGTTGTGTTTAGAGAAGAAAGTTTGTGTCCATCTTGAAACAATGAAAGACTTCCAGCCCTCAAAAGAAAGCAAATTATAAATAAATACTGTCCATCGGTTAGAGTCAATGTTGAGGCACAGACAAATGTTAGATTGATAGATTTCTGCACTGACTGAATAGTGGGGCACCACGACATTTATTGGGTGGATAGTTTCAGATTTGAATGTGAAGTATTCCCAAGGACTAAATGCCGCGGAGCAATCAGCAGATTGTTCTATGGAAACCTGGCTTATTTTATTTTATTATTTTTTGGGGTAACAAATAGGAATTTTCTATTTGGATTGACAGGTCACCATCACAAAGTATGTAGATAGTATGGATGCTATCCAGATCTAGTCAACCAACAGAACCCAAATGTTAACGTTGAACAAGAAACAACTTCTACCTTGTTGGTTGGTTAGGGTACTGACTGCGAACATATTCCTCTAGTGCACACTGGGACTTTTCTTGAATGCTTTCAATGTGGTTCATATCCGACAGTCCACAGGCATCTGAAGAAACAACACAAACAGTTGATTAGACTTTCAAGATAAGTCATTTCAGTCTTGACTAAGTCATTTCAGTCTTGACTAAGTCATTTCAGTCTTGACTAAGTCATTTCAGTCTTGACTAAGTCATTTCAGTCTTGACTAAGTCATTTCAGTCTTGACTAAGTCATCTTTGATCACGACCTACCACATAAATCATTGTATTTGTTTGAATAGATTCCAAACTCCAAAGGCCGTGAGATAGAACATTGGTGACCAAAAGAAAATCTACAGACAGGTATAAACGGGGAACTTGACCACCAGCAGACAACTGTTGTTCTCGTTACATGTAGCAAGTTTTGTATGTAGTTGGGTAGCCACGTGGCATACTGCACGCCTCTGCGCACTCGAAAACATATAAAATATAAAGATATATATATATATATATATAGAGAGAGAGAGAGAAGGAGTGAGAGAGAGTGAGAGAGAGAGAGAGAGAGAGAGAGAAGGAGCGAGAGAGAGAGAGAGAGAGAGAGAGTGAGAGAGTGAGAGAGAGAGAGAGTGAGAGAGAGAGAGAGAGAGAGATTCGTTTCGCACAAAAGTAACGTATATAAGCTACACTTAACCAGACTGTATAAAAGATATAGGCTACACTTAACCAGACTGTATAAAAGATATAGGCTACACTTAACCAGACTGTATAAAAGATATAGGCTACACTTAAACAGACTGTATAAAAGATATAGGCTACACTTAACCAGACTGTATAAAATATATAGGCTACACTTAACCAGACTGTATAAAAGATATAGGCTACACTTAACCAGACTGTATAAAAGACTTTGTCCAAGATTGTTTACAGAAAAGTTTTTTTCGCTAGAACTCTGAGATTTAAAACCCAACCAGTTTTGACTCAGTTCAATATCAACTCTTGGACTCCCGAGACAACAATCGTGACGTGTGTGTGTGTATGTACCCAGTCAATGTGTTTTACCCAAAACGATTGTTACATTTACCATAAATGTACACTTACCAATGTACACTTACCAACGTACTCATCATTACAGACTCCCCCACCCCAATCCCCAACTCCCGTTTAGACTTTAATGTGCGCGTGAACAAGTCTCGAGAAGCAATCCGCGAACGCCACGTATAACAACGCGAAGCTAAAAATAGCTCTGTGTTCGTCTTGTCATGCCGGGCCATTGAACAGTGTATCGAGCGGTGAACAAGGTCACCAAGGTCAATTATCGCATTCTTGAGATTTGGTTCCGTCAAAATATTTACATGCTGCTCTGATTGGTGAGTCTAGTCACGTGGTGCGCTAGTATAGTATTGTGAGAGCATCTTCTAGTGCAGTCTAAAGAAGTATAGTACCAGCAGGTGAGTAGAACAGAAGGCTAGCGGCTACTCGATACGTTTGTGCTGGTGGAACTGGTGATGTACACATGAAAAGATGCTATGTCAACTGGACTTTCACGTCGCAAGATCTTCGCGCGATTTTAAACACACGCGCAAGATGAGCGCTGTGACCACACAGTAAGAATTGACCACATAGTAAGAATTGACCACACGGTAAGAATTGACCACACAGAAAGATGTGAGCACATAATTAGGCGTGATCACTCAGTCATCTTGTTAAGAGACTCTACAGCCGACATGCCGAGCACAAAGTCTATGGAAATGTTTTCAATCTAAGATGATGTGTGCGACTTCATAGAACTATTGCAATCAATTAATGGTGTAGTGCGATTATCTGATGAAAACTTCAGTTCTTAACAATGATATTTGTTCTGACTATCTTGAGACAGAAGATCACTTGTAAATCTACACCTACATGTCAGCCTAAATCACTTAAGTCTACTACTAAATCACTTAAGTCTACTACTAAATCACTTAAGTCTACTACTAAACAACATACGAAAGTCTACCATTGAATGCGAGTTTCGGCCATTAAATTTATCACTAAATCGAGGGATACTATTAGGGTAAAAAAAACAACTTTGAATTCCACTAGGTCATTTCTCTCGCCTGTCTCAGCACACGTCCGGCCAACCGGGAGAGTGACAAACAAGTGGACATTCGAGAAGTCAAACACAGGCTAAGTCAAATATTGGAGAGTCCTCGGCTGCTAATTACTGGACTCTGGGCATCAGTTACAGCACTGAGGGTCTTCAACATCTTCTTTGTACTGAGCTAAATCAAATATGACCTGTTTCTAGACAAACACACTCGAACCCACGCCCTCCCTTTTTTTTTTCCGCTTTGCCTTTCGAGAAGACCCTAACATCAATATGCCGATAATTCAGTCGATAGACATTGGCTTGGTATACCCATCCCTCGGTTTTAAAAACCAAGCATTTTAAAGACTGATATAGTTATACGAGACAAAACTCAAGCATTAAAGTTTCTGTGTAATAAATTCATCGCTTTATTAACTTTTGTTTCTCCCTAGAATCTCTAATTGTTTCTCTGTATCTGACCTCCACACGACATTTCATTGAAACCACTCTCAATAATTGACTCTCTCTTTTGGTCTGTGCACTGTCCGGACAACGGACTTCGCTAAAGTAAAGCTAAATTAGAATAGAGAATCAGTCAGCCCTAGCAGCAGATAGATAAACTATAAAGAATTGAACAGTACATTTAGTCTTGAAAATCAAAAGTCCTAAATAAGTGTTTCAAAATAAGTGTTTCTAAATATTAAATAAGTGTTTCTAAATAAGTGCTTCAAAATAAGTGTTGCTAAATAGTAAATAAGTGTTTCTAAATAAGTGCTTCAAAATAAGTGTTTCAAAATAAGTGTTTCTAAATAATAGATAAGTGTTTCTAAATAAGTGTTTCCAAATAATAAATAAGTGTTTCTAAATAATAAATAAGTTTCTAAATAAGTGTTTATAAATGTGTTTCTAAATAAGTATTTCTAAATAATATATAAGTGTTTCTAAATAATAAATAAGTGTTTCTAAATAAGTGCTTCAAAATAAGTGTTTCAAAATAAGTGTTTCTAAATAAGTGTTTTTAAATAAGTGTTTCTAAAAAGTGTTTCTCAACTTTTTACTTGAGAAGCCCCCACCTTCCCGGGAAATCAACTTTAGCCAAAACTATGAACCTAAGGGAGCGCGAGTCCCTGACAGAGCCCAAAGTATTTTCTACATCTGGAGCATCAGAAATGTCTTCTACCCAAGTCCGCAGCGGACACCCCATCTTAGAGAGTAGAGATCCAAGAAAGTAAAACATTAAGAAACGTCGACACTGATTGTTTCTTGGTTCTTGCAGTATAAAAATTACATATGTGATATTATATTAGCCCGTACAGTATAAAATCTACATATGTGATATTATATTAGCCCGTACAGTATCAAATCTACATATGTGATATTATATTAGCCCGTACAGTATCAAATCTACGTGTATTGGTATGTCAGCCCGTACAGTATAAAATCTACGTGTATTGGTATGTCAGCCCGTACAGTATAAAATCTACGTGTATTGGTATGTCAGCCCGTACAGTATAAAATCTACGTGTATTGGTATGTCAGCCCGTACAGTATAAAATCTACGTGTATTGGTATGTCAGCCCGTACAGTATAAAATCTACGTGTATTGGTATGTCAGCCCGTACAGTATAAAATTTACGTGTATTGGTATGTCAGTCCGTGCAGTATAAAATCTACGTGTATTGGTATGTCAGCCCGTACAGTATAAAATCTACGTGTATTGGTATGTCAGCCCGTACAGTATAAAATCTACGTGTATTGGTATGTCAGTCCGTGCAGTATAGAAACTACTTAATGTGATGGTATGTCAGACTATGTAAAACGCAAGTTAAAAATGTCACACACACATACTCCTGACACTTATTAATGTCTATGAGATACCGCCATTACTTGAGCAGGTCCTGCACTAAAGGTGACCGCTACCTTGCTTTTAACACGACCATTTATTCCCATCAGTTCATATTAGGAGGCTCTCCTCTAAGTAAGGGGACATAATGCACTCAGTTGTCTCACTAACAAGAGAAAGTTGTTTGTTTTTTTCTGCAAGGTGTTTACAAAGCCTCTGCAACGCCTCTAGACGTAGTTAATGTGGAGGCGAAAACCTGTTTGGGGGGGGGGGGGTTTACAAAGGAAATAATGGCCCTGGTCTTTGTCTATTTAATGTCATAACAGATTGTTACGTGTCGGTCAGACTCAACTGTCAAATGTGGTCATAACAAAGTGGATTCACATAGATCCAAACTAAACCTAACCACTTCTTGATCTATACACAGTTAGCAATGTACAAGGACTACATAGGCATTGTATTTAGAACTCTCTGGGGCTGTAGGATTTACTGAGACATAGACCTCTTTAGGACTGTAGGGTTTACTGAGACATATATCTAGAACAATCTAGGACTGTAGGGTTTACCGAGACATATATCTAGAACAATCTAGGACTGTAGGGTTTACTGAGACATAGACCTCTCTAGGACTGTAGGGTTTACTGAGACATAGACCTCTTTAGGACTGTAGGGTTTACCGAAACATATATCTAGAACAGTTTAGGACTGTAGGGTTTACTGAGACATAGACCTCTCTAGGACTGTAGGGTTTACTGAGACATAGACCTCTCTAGGACTGTAGGGTTTACTGAGACATAGACCTCTCTAGGACTGTAGGGTTTACCGAAACATATATCTAGAACAGTTTAGGACTGTAGGGTTTACTGAGACATAGACCTCTCTAGGACTGTAGGGTTTACTGAGACATATATCTAGAACAGTTTAGGACTGTAGGGTTTACATATATCTAGAACTCTCTAGTGTCTGCGTGTTAAGTGTGTATGTATTAGAGAAAGCGAATGGCATTAGACAAAATTAAGCTGCTGGAAGTTTTGAAATCAGAAATGACCTCGGCTACTTAGTGGACATAAGTATCAAGTGTGCTCATTATTACATCTGCTTATTAAGAAAGGCGTGAGCTGTGACATTTGTCATTAGGATAAACCCATCCTAGTGGCATACGATATTGACATTTGACAACACTTAAAAATGTTGTTAAAAATGCACATTCACTCTGGGGATAGCAGTCTAGACCTGGGCTGAAGCAAGGAAAGGTAACTGGCGCTAGCGGGCCAGGTTGACATGGCTTATCTTATCGCTTGCACAGATTGCATGTAGGTCAGTAGGATCTCCACGGATCACCGCCCTACACGTCTGCCGACTCCAAGCATAAAGACGTCTAGGCCCTATAGAGCGTATACCGTAAATCTTTTGTTGTCACTGTCAGGTGCGTGTCACGCGGGGCTGCAGGTTGGTCTTGGCAATCTTGTCACATTGTCACACAGTCATTCACCTTCCCCACCACCCCTTCTACACACGCACACACAGAGGGTGCCATATCCCCCTTTAAAGTCTGTGTAAACACATATTTCCAAACAAATAGATTCACAATTGTGTCGGCCAGCAATTCTCAAACATTAATTGATGACGGGTGTCAGAAGTGATCTAGTTGGTAGAGTATGGACTTAATGTAGCCATACAGTGTAGCACCTTTACAATCGATATTTTGTAATAATATGATATTAATGTCTCTGAGTCATCTTTATCGTAGAACAGTCCATCAGTTACACTTGCACATTAAATAATAACTTGTAACAAATGATGTAACTACTCGTCACAAATATAGATCTATGTTTAGACCTGTCTAATATATATGTGTTCATGTATTTAGTTTGTATGTACAGTTTCAGATTTGCTAAGCCGGTGCAGTCTTTATGCTGTGATAGATTCCTGTGAGAAGCGAGTGGATTCTCTAGAATGGAACCAAACTATTCCAAATAGAACCAAACTATTCCAAATAGAACCAAACTATTCCAAATAGAACCAAACTATTCCAAATAGAACCAAACTATTCCAAATAGAACACAAACTTCGAATCAGATTCTCTCTTCCCATTTCTTTCTCAGTGACTTTGTCCGATACACATTCAAGAGTATTTACAGAGACTCCTTAGCAAGTAGTTAGCGAGTGGGCATATAATATATATATATATATATATGTGTATTACTTCTATTATAAGCTAGTTGTATGGGTCCTAATACTGTAATGATACAAAAAAACAACAACATATGTCTAAATGTCATTGTCGAATACACTTTGAGTTAAGTGACCTGATGATCCTGGGTTCAAATCTGAGTCTCCCCTGGAAGTACACAAATAACAAACTCGTCTCCTTAGTAACGACCTTGACCATGGGCCACTTCCACTCATTCTACTTGAGAACACGTAGCAAATGTTGGTCAGCAGTGGCGTAGCGAGGAGTCAGGACACTTGAGCAACATTTACTAGCCAAAAAGTAGAAAGTCAGCACACAGTTTATAATAAAGATGAAAGCCTAAAAAAAAAATAATAATTATCTTAGCAAAGGCGGCATTTAACAGTGCGGAGGGGCCCTGGGAGAAAGTCATATAAGAGCCACGAATATTTGTACGATAGGCTGACGGTGACACAAGACTCTCTTTATCACGGGGCCATCCTAGGACGAGAGTCTGAGGCGGTTGCCCACAAGCCACTCAGTAAAGCCGCCTCCGATCTAGGTACCCATCTAGTGTTACACTTACAACGGGGGGATGACAAACTTCGGCACGCGAGACACATCCGTCTCGTGACGCAATCTGACTCTCGAAATTTCTGCCGACAGATAAGAAAGAATTTGACAGATCAGAAAGAAGTCGGCAGATTAGCAAGAAGTCGACAGATCATCAGATCATAATGAAGTCGACAGATCATAATGAAGTCGACAGACAATAATGAAGTCGACAGATCAGCAGATCATAATGAAGTCGACAGATCAGCAGATCAGAATGAAGTCGACAGATCAGCAGATCAGAATGAAGTCGACAGATCAGTAGATCATAATGAAGTCGACAGATCAGCAGATCATAATGTAGTCGACAGATCAGCAGATCATAATGAAGTCGACAGATCAGTAGATCAGAATGAAGTCGACAGATCAGTAGATCAGAATGAAGTCGACAGATCAGTAGATCAGAATGAAGTCGACAGATCAGCAGATCATAATGAAGTCGACAGATCAGCAGATCATAATGAAGTCGACAGATCAGCATGAAGTAAAAGAAAGTTTTATTGGACTCGTAGATGTTTTGAAGCAATGCTGCCCGTGACGTCACTGAGTTGCTTCCCAAGTTTAACTACCAGTGACAAAGTGAGATGCCATGCACACTTAGTATTGACCTCAACATCGACCTGTAGACTTGAACCAAACAGTCTGTGAACCTCCAATCAATGCTGCGCCAAATCTATGGCGTCATGCTTTCCTACATTTGTTGCTGCTGGGCCATTTGGTTGATTGGAGAGAAAAAGGGGGGGGGGGCGATTCTTTGGACAGAAGATATAAGTACAATAATACTAAATCTCTCTGGAATAGAGTTTAAAACAATAATTCTGTACCAAAGAAGGGGGTGGGACCCGGAGGAGCCAGTCTCCTGTTTGTGTTATACATCAAACAATCCCCACACTCCCCACACAAGCCATAAAGAATGGAGACAGCTATTATTTGTAGAGGTCAGTTTTCCTATCGTACACAATATATTCTTCGTATACAATATATCCTTCGTACACAATATATCCTTCGTATACACTATATCCTTCGTATACACTATATCCTTCGTATACAATATATCCTTCGTACACAATATATCCTTCGTATACAATATATCCTTCGTATACACAATATCCTTCGTACACAATATATCCTTCGTATACAATATATCCTTCGTATACAATATATCCTTCGTATACACTATATCCTTCGTATACACTATATCCTTCGACTGGAGGAGAGGGTAAAACAACATCGTGCATGCTTCCTAATACAGTGTGTGTGTGTGTGTACTCGTCTCTTCCTGTAAATCACATCTATTAGTATGTACAGTCTACAGTAAATCTATTAGTATGTACAGTCTACAGTAAATCTATTAGTATTTACAGTCTACAGTAAATCTATTAGTATGTACAGTCTACAGTAAATCTATCAGTATGTACAGTCTACAGTAAATCTATCAGTATGTATAGTCTACAGTAAATCTACTAGTATGTACAGTCTACAGTAAATCTATTAGTATGTACAGTCTACAGTAAATCTACTAGTATGTACAGTCTACAGTAAATCTATTAGTATGTACAGTCTACAGTAAATCTATCAGTATGTACAGTCTACAGTAAATCTATCAGTATGTATAGTCTACAGTAAATCTATCAGTATGTACAGTCTACAGTAAATCTATCAGTATGTACAGTCTACAGTAAATCTACTAGTATGTACAGTCTACAGTAAATCTATTAGTATGTACAGTCTACAGTAAATCTATTAGTATGTACAGTCTACAGTAAATCAATTAGTATTTACAGTCTACAGTAAATCTACTAGTATGTACAGTCTACAGTAAATCTACTAGTACTCTTAGTAATTAAAGTCTACTCCTGTTTCGTGTTTGCTTATAGGAAGAGGCAATCACAGCATTATGTTCAACAAAAGCGAGTTCCCAGAGTAAAAGTTATGTGTTCAGAGACTCCTTGACCATAAATACGGTTTATCTGTTTCTCGCTTCACTCGCTGTTCCAGTGTGCGTGTATGAGTGTGTACATACTACTACGTGCGTGATAACCAATGATATACTCTCTGTGCTGATGAGGTTAATAGGTCAAGTTAATTAAAAACCTAGTTTCTTACTATGATGATAACACAACTGCAAATAATTTGGTTGAATACACACGGGTCTCTCCCTCCCCTGCCTCACCCGCTCCCACACCCTCCAGTCTTGCTCTATGCAACGGCCACTTGTGCTTCTGCCTTCACCCCGCTTGCCCTTCCCTCCTCCCCCCAGCCCTCTTCCTGTAAGCGAGGCGACTTTCTTTAAAGTCTGGTGTTTTCCCTCCTCACATGAATGTTATCAAGCCAGGGGTCACAGAAGGTCAGATTACAGGATCGCACTGCAAATGTGCTTTTTATGATAACCTTTGACTATCTTCACCTCCTACGGTCCCTCCCTTGTGCGCTGACGTAACTCGAGCCGCCCCAACAATGGTCCCCACTTTGTTGAGCCCCGCTGGCTACCTGATAGACACACCTTTTGGCCTTAACATTCTGACGGAAAGATGACCTGGGAAAAGGTCACAGGTCTGTAGGCAGTCCTTGTTTCGTCTCCCTCATCCCCCCCTCTCCAGCCCCCCTCAGTTCTACTTTTCTTTCTCCAGAGCAGTGACTGCAGACACCTACGTAACGCGTCCTATTGTACGGTCGTCACTCTGATTTGTAATGAACTCCTACCTAACCCCACAGTTTGTAGGACATAAGTATGCTATACACTGGGTCTTCTAGTACGGGCCTTATAGGACACAGCGTTGTTCACATTTGAAAGCTTACTAGAAGTAATAAGAAGATCCTAATGTAGGAAGCACTAAAATAGCGCTAACCCCAAACATTAGAGACGTAGTGTAGAGAGATTGTTATTTTATACCCTCTGAGCCATTCTTCTGGTTTAGCATTGTTGCTGCTGCTAAAAGTTATACATGACATTGTTGTTCTTGGTAGTGGTTAGGCATAACATTAGTGTCGCTGGTAATGATGGTAGTATTGAAACAAAATGAGCACTGATCGTCTTCATGCTAAGTTGTAAATGATAAGAATAAGATAAGACTGCTTGGAGTGCTTGTTAGAAGTGAGAAGTTGCAACTTTAATGTCAGGACTAACCTCAGATCAACATTTTATAGCCAGGCCAACAAAAAGCTAATAGCCCTACTTTCTCTGGATACAACTTCTTTCAAGTGGAGATAATTTACAACGCATTTGACAAGACTGATCTCCCCTTGTTTTTATATGTGGCCCACATGTATAACTCATTTTTTTCTAGTTCCTTTCTACAGATCAATATTGATGGCAGAATGGCTTGAATTGTTTCGGTTTGTCTAGTCTAGATCGATCAAATAGTAAGGTACTAACAGATCTATTTACAAATGAATAAATGTCTTTTGAAAATTAGAAACTGTCTTGGTGAATAAATTTCTGTAGATTACCATAATTATAACCTGCATTAAAATAGAGCACAGCCCGTGCTTTGGTTAGCCTGAGTCTAGTGGATATGTGTGTGTGTGAGAGTGTGTAGGAATCTATTTTTCAGACCCTACAACGTTCAAGCTAGGTCACTGTACCTACTCCAACCAACGGGTACACTTTTGTCTTCAGTCGGGGAAAGTCTGGCACCGGAAGTTGCGAATCAACAACCTTGTAGTCATCTTGCAGCACACGTCATCCCCCCCCCCCACACACACACACCACCCGTTCGGTGCAGGAGATGTAATAAGAATGTAGCCCAGTTTTAGAAACGCTGGTGGGTAGACATTTCATAGCGGCGACGCCCATGCGTGATAACTGAACATATGTCCACAATAGACAAGTCTGTGTTGATAGTGCATCAGGCTCATAAGTGTACAAGCAGGAAGAGAGGGGAGGTGCTGATAGTTTAACTACAACCTTTCTGTTGTATCTTCTCATTTCGTGTGGTAGATATCTGTGGAGGGAAGCGGGGAAATGTCACCACAAATTAACCTTACATTCCCCTAGTCACCGCTCTGCAGTTATAGCCCCTATCACTCTACTTGACTCTCGCCAGGGGGGGGGGAGGGAACTGTGAAAGGGAACGAGAGGGAAAAATTGGGGGGGGGGGGGGGTAAGACGATCTCCGGATATGACCCAGTGACGACACCGGTTTAACAGCTGCGCAAGACGGCGGTGCGCCAGCATTACCGCATGTGGCGCAACAAGGCTCAGATTCGTGACCTCCACAATATGGTGTGACCCGGAGGTTGAACTATGACCTTCCGTTACTGGGTGGCTGCCTGCAAGAAACAGGTAAAGAGGACGACGATGCTGTTTGCTAATCTTCAAGTGTACAACAGGAAACAGAATTCACTTGTCAAACTAAGCATGCTGGGACTGGCCCGTGTTGTTTTTTAACTGCTGCACTCATTATGCTGTTGGCTAAACATGCGCATGGAATCGACTAGCTGTAGAGTTAAATGAATTGCTCATTGCTCTGATTAGACTGAATAATATGTATTCTTTATTCGTTTCAATTAAAATAATCTTTCTCAAAACAGTTGTGTTGGAATATAGGCCCAATATTCAAAGTGTCAGTTGTAATACAATAAATGTATTAAATTAAGTCACTGAAATGAACGTTCGCCCATCTGTGCGTAATCAGGTCCCTAGCAAAAAAATGTTTTGTAAACGTATGATGAGACAAAATATGTAGGTCAGAGCTAGGTCTGCATAACCCTTAAAATACGTTTTGTTTTCTCTAATCTTTGGGCTCGAGTGCCATTCATTATTTTTGTGAACACGTCAGCTACCTCTGACAGGAATCTGTTTAAAACAGAGGCCAAAAGAAAAGAAAAGCTCTAATCTGTCTACAAGCAATGACCTGTACAACACATGATCTGAACTTGAAAACCGAATTACTATCTAGTTGTACTATCAGGTATGATGAAGATGTCAATCTTAAACAGATACCTAATATTGGTTAAAGTTTGAGCCAGGGCCTTGCAACTATTTGACCTACTCTTGACACAGGTCTAGACCTACAGAGTCTTAAGCCGTAGTTTCACATCACGTAATAATTCCACTTCCTGACTTGGTCTTCCAGTGTGTGTGTGTGTGTGTGTGTGTGTGTGTGTCGGTGTGTGTGTGTGTGTGTGTCGGTGTGTGTGTCGGTGTGTACCAGCAGTTTTTATGAATTAACATTTGGCGCCAGCATGACATCTTCCACCAACCTTCAAACAAACAAGGAAGGGGGGGGGGACCGGAAAAAAAATTAAAATTGAGCAGGCGAGGTGAAAAGGATGCACACTTCCGGCCCAGCCACCCTCACCCCGCCCTTTCTCCGATAACACACGGAGGTGTTAGTTCTTTTACCTGCCTCCCACACCAAGATAGGTGGAGGGGGGGGGGCAGGGAGTGAGGACAGCTGAAAGGGGGGGGGGGAAGAGATGAGTTACAGATCCTCCCAGAGACTGGGCAACGGAAACATGGCACCTCAAATGTTTGCATGCATTGCTGCTGGTGCCGTGTGGAAAAGGGCGGGTCCCAGACCACGTGACCAGTGCACACAAAACACCTGCACAGGTTCAAACTACTTTTCAAGTCAACTAATAATCAAGTACAAGCTGATATAATAAGGATGGTAGAGGTAGTCAAGATGGTTGAACAAATAGTCAGAACTAGGATGTTGGAAAAATAGGAGCATATTGCCAGGATGGTAGAACTAATAGATAGACCGGTATTGTTAAGATGGTAGAACTAATAGATAGACCGGTATTGTTAAGATGGTAGAACCAATAGACTGATATTGTCAAGATGATAGAACCAATAGACTGATATTGTCAAGATGATAGAACCAATAGACTGATATTGTCAAGGTGATGGAACCAATAGACTGATATTGTCAAGATGATAGAACCAATAGACTGATATTGTCAAGATGATAGAACCAATAGACTGATATTGTCAAGATGGTAGAACCAATAGACTGATATTGTCAAGATGATAGAACCAATAGACTGATATTGTCAAGATGATAGAACCAATAGACTGATATTGTCAAGATGATAGAACCAATAGACTGATATTGTCAAGATGATAGAACCAATAGACTGATATTGTCAAGATGATAGAACCAATAGACTGATATTGTCAAGATGATTGAACCAATAGACTGATATTGTCAAGATGATAGAACCAATAGACTGATATTGTCAAGGTGATGGAACCAATAGACTGATATTGTCAAGATGATAGAACCAATAGACTGATATTGTCAAGATGATAGAACCAATAGACTGATATTGTCAAGATGGTAGAACCAATAGACTGATATTGTCAAGATGATAGAACCAATAGACTGATATTGTCAAGATGATAGAACCAATAGACTGATATTGTCAAGATGATAGAACCAATAGACTGATATTGTCAAGATGATAGAACCAATAGACTGATATTGTCAAGGTGATGGAACCAATAGACTGATATTGTCAAGATGATAGAACCAATAGACTGATATTGTCAAGATGATAGAACCAATAGACTGATATTGTCAAGATGGTAGAACCAATAGACTGATATTGTCAAGATGATAGAACCAATAGACTGATATTGTCAAGATGATAGAACCAATAGACTGATATTGTCAAGATGATAGAACCAATAGACTGATATTGTCAAGATGATAGAACCAATAGACTGATATTGTCAAGATGATAGAACCAATAGACTGATATTGTCAAGATGATTGAACCAATAGACTGATATTGTCAAGATGATGGAACCAATAGAGTGAATAGACTGATATTGTCAAGATGATAGAACCAATAGACTGATATTGTCAAGATGATAGAACCAATAGACTGATATTGTCAAAATGATAGAACCAATAGACTGATATTGTCAAGATGATAGAACCAATAGACTGATAGTGTCAAGATGATAGAACCAATAGACTGATAGTGTCAAGATGATAGAGCTAATTGATAATATCATAATGACTAATTAGGCTGATATTATCCCGATGACAGAAGTGTTTAACTCACTATTCTAAGAACTAGGTCAACATTTAATTTTATTTGAATAGAATACCAGAAATTGTGAGTAACGGAGTAACAACTGACTTTGAGTAGCGACTGTTGCTGTGTTGGCTTACCTTCTAAGCCTCTATAAGCATCACTGTGGTTCTGGTCACTGACATGTCTGTTACATACGAAGGTCGTTTTGGCCCTAAATGTTTTTGTCGCATTCCCGGAGCTCATTTTATTATCTCAGTCTCGTGAAAAAACATGAAAAATACATTTTTACAATAAAACAGCTCGTCCTTTATACAACTTAGAAAAATGATTGTCTTCAGTTTGAAGATAAATGACAAGTGCAACTTAGAGAGCAGAGCGTCAACATTGATTCAATATTCTTTGTTTCTTCTACAGCGATTATTTTGCCTGGATGTAGATTACATTGGAAAAGAGGTTTATTGCGTCATCAAAACTTGATGTTCATTAGCAGACGGGGCGTAAAATTATACTTTAATTTATTAAACTCTTGAATCTATAATGCCTTACATTCGGAAATTCCTGAACGCGATAGTCCTTTCAAGAACGTGATAGTCCTTTCAAGAACGTGATAGTCCTTTCAAGAACGCGATAGTCCTTTCAAGAACGTGATAGTCATTTCAAGAACGCGATAGTCCTTTCAAGAACGCGATAGTCCTTTCAAGAACGTGATAGTCCTTTCAAGAACGTGATAGTCCTTTCAAGAACGCGATAGTCCTTTCAAGAACGTGATAGTCCTTTCAAGAACGCGATAGTCCTTTCAAGAACGCGATAGTCCTTTCAAGAACGTGATAGTCCTTTCAAGAACGCGATAGTCCTTTCAAGAACGTGATAGTCCTTTCAAGAACGCGATAGTCCTTTCAAGAACGTGATAGTCCTTTCAAGAACGTGATAGTCCTTTCAAGAACGCGATAGTCCTTTCAAGAACGTGATAGTCCTTTCAAGAACGCGATAGTCCTTTCAAGAACGTGATAGTCCTTTCAAGAACGTGATAGTCCTTTCAAGAACGCGATAGTCCTTTCAAGAACGTGATAGTCCTTGAGAACGTGATAGTCCTTTCAAGAACGTGATAGTCCTTTCAAGAACGCGAAAAGCTGTACAAAACTGATATTGGATCTAGACTCTAGACCTAGTTCTCTGGCCAACTTCAAATGTGTTTCTTTTTTTACATTGAAAAATTAAAACGGTCAAACAAGAGTTTTCTCCATGTGGCCAACGAGCTAGTAATTCTTTTCTCAGCGACATACATCAACTGTTAAATTCCTTGGGAAATCGTTAGAGACATTTTTGTTGTTGTCATATAATTTGTGTGTTTTATAAATTATCGTCAGAAACTCTCGCGCCAAAACGGCTGCGCCAAAGCGTCGCTTACCCGTTACATTCATATGTCAGTGAACATAACAGACTCGTATATAGACGTACCCGTTACATTTATATGTCAGAGAATATAACAGACGTACCTGTTACATTTATATGTCAGTGAACATAACAGACTCGTATATAGACGTACCCGTTACATTCATATGTCAGTGAACATAACAGACTCGTATATAGACGTACCCGTTACATTCATATGTCAGTGAACATAACAGACTCGTATATAGACGTACCCGTTACATTCATATGTCAGTGAACATAACAGACTCGTATATAGACGTACCCGTTACATTCATATGTCAGTGAACATAACAGACTCGTATATAGACGTACCCGTTACATTCATATGTCAGTGAACATAACAGACTCGTATATAGACGTACCCGTTACATTCATATGTCAGTGAACATAACAGACTCGTATATTTTCACAGACGTACACATGAATACATTGTCAAACCAGAACACAGGAATACATTGTCTGACCCTAACAGATGTCCAACTGAAATACATCATTTGATTGTACAAAACCCAAGCAGACGAAGACGTGATGGTTACGTGACTCCAAAACCAACTTTGTATCTCATCAACGTTCCGGCCGAGACATTTTCATCCGCCACTGTAACTAACTCCGCCACTGTAACTAACTCCGGACAATGTCCACACTGGTGACCACCAGCTAGCGGACTTCATTAGAAGTGTCAAATCACGGTAGAGCAAACAGATCAGGTGTGTGTCTCCTGATGCACTGAGATAGGACACGGCGACAGATTCAATTCTGTTCCTCTGAGAACTAGATCCCCTCCCCCTCCCAAGCCACCTTTAGTCCCGAGTTCTGGAGGAAGCTGTCATCAAATACTGGATCAGAATAGCCTTCTGAAAAGTTGAATGAATGCACAACAATAGCTCTAGGGATAGGGCGGGATGGGTGGAGCATTTAAAAAAAAAATTTGTTCATAATTGTTTTATAACCTTCATTATTCAACAACGTGTAAAAGTTGTGAAGTTTCTTTGCTAGAAATATTCCAAACACGATCAGTTCATTTTGAGGTTTCGTGGTTTAGTCATGTGGTGAGTAACTTGAAGGAAATCCGAACTAACGGCTACGAATAGAACTTTGAAAAGCAAAACTTGCATATAGGACTGGAGGACTGGAGGACATTTGTGTGGCACCTCGTGCGGACATTTGGACATACTAACACCTGGAAGTATCCACTCATGTCTAGAGTAAAGACAGTCATCCGGAGTGTATAGGAATGCCAGGGCCGATTTGAACATCCAGTACATCCCCCCCGGGACACGACAATACAATGACACGACATTATAGGTCTAGCGATACATGAACACAACTAGACAGAGACATTATCCAAGATAAGAACAAAGTTTAGATTAAGTTGTTGTTTTTTTCGCACCAGTGAAATCCTGAAGTCACTTTAAAAAAATAGAAGTTTTCAAAACATCTCACTGATCCAACAGACAATAAAACATCTCACTGATCCAACAGACAATAAAACATCTCACTGATCCAACAGACAATAAAACATCTCACTGATCCAACAGACAATAAAACATCTCACTGATCTAACAGACAATAAAACATCTCACTGATCCAACAGACAATAAAACATCTCACTGATCTAACAGACAATAAAACATCTCACTGATCCAACAGACAATAAAACATCTCACTGATCCAACAGACAATAAAACATCTCACTGATCTAACAGACAATAAAACATCTCACTGATCTAACAGACAATAAAACATCTCACTGATCTAACAGACAATAAAACATCTCACTGATCACTGACATAGTTTAATAAAATTATGTAAAGTCACACATAGTTTAACCAAATTACGTATTACAAATAGTTTAAATTACACTCTAAACATTCCCACATAGTTTAACTGCACATAAAACAATGAATCGACAAGCAATCTGCTAAACTTGTAGACCTACGCGTCTGGAAAGTCAGGCCTCAAATCTAGCTGCCCATTAGATGGAACTAAGTGAGTACACAGAGACATTACACGATGTGTTCATTACACGATGTGTTCATTACACGATGTGTTCATTACACGATGTGTTCATTACACGATGTGTTCATTACACGACGTGTTCATTACACGATGTGTTCATTACACGACATGTTCATTACACGATGTGCTCATTACATGACATGTTCATTACACGCAGAGGCGTAGTGGGCAAAACGTGCGCCCGGAGAATGTGCTTTATTCCCCCCCCCCCCATTTTCCATGAACATCACATAGAAATATAAGCTGAGGGTGGCGCCCGAGGCACCGTGCCCCCCTAACTACGCCTCTATTTACATGACATGTACATTACACGATATGTTCATTATACGATATGTTCATTATACGATATGTTCATTATACGATATGTTCATTATACGTGACAACTAAAATGTGATCGTCTTCGCGAAATGTCTCCAACAATATTTTAATATATTCTCTTGAAGTGAACACTCGATACTGGCTAAGATTGAGTTACTTGGATACAACACTGTCTGTTTAATAGATACTGGCTAAGATTGAGTTACTTGGATACAACACTGTCTGTTTAATAGATACTGGCTAAGATTGAGTTACTTGGATACAACACTGTCTGTTTAATAGATACTGGCTAAGATTGATTTACTTGGATACAACACTGTCTGTTTAATAGATTCTGGCTAAGATTGAGTTACTTGGATACAACACTGTCTGTTTAATAGATACTGGCTAAGATTGAGTTACTTGGATACAACACTGTCTGTTTAATAGATTCTGGCTAAGATTGAGTTACTTGGATACAACACTGTCTGTTTAATAGATACTGGCTAAGATTGAGTTACTTGGATACAACACTGTCTGTTTAATAGATACTGGCTAAGATTGAGTTACTTGGATACAACACTGTCTGTTTAATAGATTCTGGCTAAGATTGAGTTACTTGGATACAACACTGTCTGTTTAATAGATACTGGCTAAGATTGAGTTACTTGGATACAACACTGTCTGTTTAATAGATACTGGCTAAGATTTAGTTACTTGGATACAACACTGTCTGTTTATAGATACTGGCTAAGATTAAGTTACTTGGATACAACACTGTCTGTTTAATAGATACTGGCTAAGATTGAGTTACTTGGATACAACACTGTCTGTTTCATAGATACTGGCTAAGATTAAGTTACTTGGATACAACACTGTCTGTTTAATAGATTTACAGAAACTTTCTTATTGTTTTTTTTTCTATTAGTGATAGACTCCCCCCCCCCCCCCCAACCCCACGAGTCTCGTGTTAATGTCCTCCTTTCCATTTGTTTTGAAACACCTCTAATCAGGTTGCACATTTGTTTTAAAACACCTCTAATCAGGTTGCACATTTGTTTTAAGACAACTCTAATCAGGTTGCACATTTGTTTTAAAACACCTCTAATCAGGTTGCACATTTGTTTTAAAACACCTCTAACCAGGTTGCACATTTGTTCTAAAACACCTCTAATCAGGTTGCACATTTGTTTTAAAACACTTCTAATCAGGTTGCACATTTGTTTTAAAACACTTCTAATCAGGTTGCACATTTGTTTTAAAACACCTCTAACCAGGTTGCACATTTGTTCTAAAACACCTCTAATCAGGTTGCACATTTGTTTTAAAACACTTCTAATCAGGTTGCACATTTGTTTTAAAACACCTCTAACCAGGTTGCACATTTGTTCTAAAACACCTCTAATCAGGTTGCACATTTGTTTTAAAACACTTCTAATCAGGTTGCACATTTGTTTTAAAACACCTCTAACCAGGTTGCACATTTGTTCTAAAACACCTCTAATCAGGTTGCACATTTGTTCTAAAACACCTCTAATCAGGTTGCACATTTGTTTTAAAACACCTCTAATCGGGTTGCACATTTGTTTGCACTGGAAAGGGGGGGGGGTAGACGACACGGAACTAAAAGAAATGGCTCTTACCATTTTCCTAGAAATATGACAGTTGATGTACGTCGTTGTGACAACTTGCTATTCGCCCACACTAGAGGAACATTCTGGTTTGACTAGAGGAACATTCTGGTTTGACTAGAGGAACATTCTGGTTTGACTAGAGGAACATTCTGGTTTGACTAGAGGAACATTCTGGTTTGACTAGAGAAACATTCTGGTTTGACTAGAGGAACATTCTGGTTTGACTAGAGGAACATTCTGGTTTGACTAGAGGAACATTCTGGTTTGACTAGAGGAACATTCTGGTTTGACCCTTATAGCTTTTTAGAGTATACATTTTTTTTTTTTAATTTGAACAGATTTCGAGTATTCCGCATGTAGGTCCTGGTCATTCCAGAATCAGATACATGAACAGACATCCAGGAACATTTTGTCCAACAGCTGCTCAGTCTAGATCTGTTGGGTCATCTAGGTGCTCAGTCTAGATCTGTTGGTTCATCTAGCTGCTCAGTCTAGATCTGTTGGTTCATCTAGCTGCTCAGTCTAGATCTGTTGGGTCATCTAGGTGCTCAGTCTAGATCTGTTGGTTCATCTAGCTGTTCAGTCTAGATCTGTTGGTTCATCTAGCTGCTCAGTCTAGATCTGTTGGTTCATCTAGCTGCTCAGTCTAGATCTGTTGGTTCATCTAGCTGCTCAGTCTAGATCTGTTGGTTCATCTAGCTGCTCAGTCTAGATCTGTTGGTTCATCTAGCTGCTCAGTCTATATATGTAGGGTCATCTAGGTGCTCAGTCTAGATCTGTTGGGTCATCTAGCTGCTCAGTCTAGATCTGTAAGGTCATCACTAGAATTTTATATTCTCTCACTCTCAATTTATACATACGCTTAACCAGCGATTTTCCCCCGTGGGGGTGGGGTTGGGAGAGAGAGGGAGGGCTACCAAATGTTCCATTATTCTTAAAATCTACCATTCATTAGCTATTAAAAGTAATATAATCGCTCTTACGAAAGAGTTATCGGCTTTATAAAGGAAGAATTGTCTTTTTTTTTAAACAGTATTTTGTGTACATTGTCCTTGGTGTAAGCTTATACTTGTATAACAGCCGAGAGGTGGATTGTTTTCATTCAAGAACAAAATATCCAAAATAGTTTTCATTGAACAGAAACTACAACCAAATGTTTAACATGCTAAGTTCGAGATTGTTTCAATAAAAGCTTTCTAGATTTTGAATGACTTCAAATGACTTTATGAGGAAGTTATAATCTTCCTTTCTGAAGGACCGTCCCAAACTTACAAACAAACAAAAGACAGTAAGGATAAGAATGATTCTACTCAAGTCTAGTAGAAAGTATTTGTAAGTGATTCGTTGAAAACAGAAAGCTTCACCTTTGCCATGCTTACTCTTATTTGTACAAACAACTTCAATCCTGAATATGTGACCACATAGCCCAGAGACCCAGACCCAGAGCCAGGGGCCCTTACCCTGTGTCTCCCTCTCGACTACTACGTTGACCCAAAACTTCCAGACGAGCCTGTCACTTCCTTGATTATCGGTGTTCCGTTTTCCTAAGCCTTCGGTCAGAAGGTCATGCCCCTAACCGAGTAAGTCCCACCCACGGGTCAGCGCAGGGCGGGGCTAACACCCCAGCAGCGAACAGATCAATGACTCCGGCCAGTCGCCTGGCTAGCCACAGAAAGCGCGCGAGGTCTGACAGGCCACGCGCCGGTCTTGACCAGCCTACTCAATGGCTATTTGCTGGTCCAAGGGTTGAACTAGGTCTAACTGGTCAGAACGCCCCTCTCCCCCGGACAGCGGCTCCAACAAAAGGTGACCTAGATGACTTTGGTGATTAGAATGGGTGGCTTGGGTAATACATGACTCTAGCAGGGAGTTGGGCGGAAGTAAGACAGACCATGGCGGGAAAATAAAGGACAAAAACCACAATCTGAAAGACAGCTTGTTGTAAGAACACTGTGTTCAAATCTAATTTAAGTGAGACCGTAACAAAATAAATCTACTTTAGGTCTTAGGTTAGGCCGTAACAAAATAGATCTACTTTAGACATTTTAGGTTAGGCTGTAACAAAATAGATTTACTTTAGACACTTTAGGTTACGCCGTAGCAAAATAGATCTACTTTAGACACTTTAGGTTAGACGTTACAAAATAGATCTACTTTAGGTTAGATATAACCATCATTTTTATCCGTTCTTATTTGTTATATATTGAGAATATTGACTTTCCAATGTTCTAGTGAGATTCACAAATCTTAGAAGTTTTAGAGTGATACAATATTTGCACTGCTTTCAAAAGACATGTAGAGTTCTTAAGTTTCCGCAAGCTCCCAATTAAAAATCTACTTGGAAATACAATGAAACAAAAAGGTTGGTAGCTGACAAACAACTCTGGGGTGGTCACGTGATTACAACATTTGAGTCCCGGTGGAATATCTAATTCGAGAATGTCTGACTTCAATGAGTAAGCCCCCCCCCCCGAACATTTGTACTGGCAATATGACACCCTAGTTTACACTGACCAAGTCAACTTATCACTAGCTACCCTCTAGAGACCAGAGAGTATCATAGACAAGTTTTCACTGACCAAGTAAACTTATCAAGAGACCAAAGAGTCTCCTAGACATATGCTATCCTATACAGACAATGAGGTCTCCTAAATCTGTCACTAAGAAACAAAATTATGGCATGAAAAAAGTCATTGTTTGTACTGTTTGTATTGTTTGTACTGTTTGTATTGTTTGTAATGTTTGTATTGATCTGGCCGGAATGTAATGAATCAACATTTCAATCAAAATAACTAATCATCTTGACATAAATCTCAAATTGTGCACTATGCAAATATTTCAACATAACACTCAAGACAAACAATTCAATCCTATTAAAAGAACAACGTACAATGACATTGGCACAGTTCAATAGAGGTACCCAGGGGTGCAAAGACTACATTGATTCTGTATCACACACTTAGCAAAAGAATGAAGATATTGATTGATACGATACGATACACAATGAACAGAAGAATCGCTTTAACAATGACGCTCACTAGTCCTGTATAAGTTTTGACATAAAACATATTTGTGACTTGTACAAAGTCATGCCAGGAGAATGTGTTGACTTGTACAAAGTCATGCCAGGAGAATGTGTTGACTTGTACAAAGTCATGCCAGGAGAATGTGTGGTCATGCCAGGAAAATGTGTGGTCATGCCAGGAGAATACTTGTACAAAGTCATGCCAGGAGAATGTGTTGACTTGTACAAAGTCATGCCAGGAGAATGTGTGGTCATGCCAGGAGAATGTGTGGTCATGCCAGGAGAATACTTGTACAAAGTCATGCCAGGAGAATGTGTTGACTTGTACAAAGTCATGCCAGGAGAATGTGTGGTCATGCCAGGAGAATACTTGTACAAAGTCATGCCAGGAGAATGTGTGGTCATGCCAGGAGAATGTGTTGACTTGTACAAAGTCATGCCAGGAGAATGTGTGGTCATGCCAGGAGAATACTTGTACAAAGTCATGCCAGGAGAATGTGTTGACTTGTACAAAGTCATGCCAGGAGAATGTGTGGTCATGCCAGGAGAATACTTGTACAAAGTCATGCCAGGAGAATGTGTTGACTTGTACAAAGTCATGCCAGGAGAATGTGTTGACTTGTACAAAGTCATGCCAGGAGAATGTGTTAACTTGTACAAAGTCATGCCAGGAGAATGTGTGGTCATGCCAGGAGAATACTTGTACAAAGTCATGCCAGGAGAATGTGTTGACTTGTACAAAGTCATGCCAGGAGAATGTGTTGACTTGTACAAAGTCATGCCAGGAGAATGTGTGGTCATGCCAGGAGAATACTTGTACAAAGTCATGCCAGGAGAATGTGTTGACTTGTACAAAGTCATGCCAGGAGAATGTGTTAACTTGTACAAAGTCATGCCAGGAGAATGTGTTGACTTGTACAAAGTCACGGCTTTGTGATCACTATTGTGTACTAAGACAACTACGTGTGTACCTAAGACAACTACGTGTGTACTAAGACAACTACTGTGTGTACAAAGACAACTACGTGTGTACCTAAGACAACTACGTGTGTACTAAGACAACTACTGTGTGTGTACTAAGACAACTACTGTGTGTGTACTAAGACAACTACTGTGTGTGTACTAAGACAACTACGTGTGTACTAAGACAACTACGAGTGTACTAAGACAACTACTGTGTGTGTACTAAGACAACTACTGTGTGTGTACTAAGACAACTACTGTGTGTGTACTAAGACAACTACTGTGTGTGTACTAAGACAACTACGTGTGTACTAAGACAACTACTGTGTGTGTACTAAGACAACTACTGTGTGTGTACTAAGACAACTACGTGTGTACTAAGACAACTACTGTGTGTGTACTAAGACAACTACTGTGTGTGTACTAAGACAACTACTGTGTGTGTACTAAGACAACTACGTGTGTACTAAGACAACTACGTGTGTACTAAGACAACTACGTGTGTACTAAGACAACTACTGTGTGTGTACTAAGACAACTACTGTGTGTGTACTAAGACAACTACTGTGTGTGTACTAAGACAACTACTGTGTGTGTACTAAGACAACTACGTGTGTACTAAGACAACTACTGTGTGTGTACTAAGACAACTACTGTGTGTGTACTAAGACAACTACGTGTGTGTACTAAGACAACTACGTGTGTGTATTAAGACAACTACGTATGTACTAAGACAACTACGTGTGTACTAAGACAACTACGTGTGTACTAAGACAACTACGTGTGTGTACTAAGACAACTACGTGTGTACTAAGACAACTACGTGTGTACTAAGACAACTACATGTGTACTAAGACAACTACGTGTGTGTATTAAGACAACTACGTGTGTACTAAGACAACTACGTGTGTACTAAGACAACTACGTGTGTACTAAGACAACTACGTGTGTACTAAGACAACTACTGTGTATGTACTAAGACAACTACTGTGTGTGTACTAAGACAACTACGTGTGTACTAAGACAACTACGTGTGTACTAAGACAACTACTGTGTGTGTACTAAGACAACTACTGTGTGTGTACTAAGACAACTACGTATGTACTAAGACAACTACTGTGTGTGTACTAAGACAACTACGTGTGTACTAAGACAACTACGTGTGTACTAAGACAACTACGTGTGTGTATTAAGACAACTACGTGTGTACTAAGACAACTACGTGTGTACTAAGACAACTACGTGTGTATTAAGACAACTACTGTGTGTGTACTTTGACCAGACAGGCCTAGGGTGTAAGTAACGTAGAAACATGCCAAATATTTTAAACAGACACATTAAAAAAAGTTTACATAAGAAAAAGAACTGCACATTTACAGCCATCTCTCAATACTGTCAAATTTATTTCCCTTTTCTATATCAAACACTAATTACCACTAATTACTTAATTACCTTGTCAATTGTTTGATTGATTTATGTTTTATTTTGGACAATGTTTCAAAGTTTCAACTTATCCAATAATGGGATGTGGGAGAAATAACGTGTACAAAAATTGTCCCAGACAGACACTTAGACAGACAGGCGGAATGAGTTAATAAAAGCTTTGTAGAAAGAAGTTGCACACGAAGATGATGGACATGTTACTAAAACCTTTGACTTTGTCCAGTGCTACTAGCTGTGTAGCTGGAAGAAAATCTTGTCATGACTTCAAAGTCACGTGTAAACCAAGTCATTTCTTTTGCTTACACCTAAGTAACTGCAAGACTTTGACGCCTCTATTCGTTGACGTTATGTTTCATTTGGACTCTGGACGTTATGTCCTGACTGGTACAAAACAATTCAAAGCTTTAGCCTGAACGTTGTCCACGAGAGACAGCTCCTCGAAGATGTTCATCTGTAGACATACATCTGACTCGTTTGTATTCAATCCTCTGCCAGACGATTTGGTTGTATCTGGTGACTGCAACTAGTTAATGAAACTATAAGTTGTCTTGTAAAACTTTGAGATTTATCTTCTGTCTGATTCTTCTACTGTTCTACTTTGTCTGTTTCTGTCTGCCTGGCTAGTATCTAAATCATTCTTTACATTTCATCATCGACCTGTTATTAGCCATTGATCCTGACTTCCCGCACCCCCTCACAGCACCCCCTCCCCACCAGCCTCCTCGCGAGATCTGTCACAGCAAACAATTAGAGGAAACAAATTGGCGGTAAACTTCGGTGTGATGTCAACTTTCTTCAGTTTAGCCCCCGCCTCGCAGAGGTCAAAGGTCGTGACCCGAAGAACGGAAGTGTACGTGTACAATGCTGTGACGTCGTGATATAGATTTCTGACATTTTGTTTCTGGTACGCGGGGCAGTTTCTCATTGGTTGTTCCATTGGATTCTTGAAATCTCTGTCAAATGCTAAACTTAATGTGTGCTGACGTGACTGAAGACTATTTTTGTGAGGATTTTTTTTTTTTAATGAATGACTTACACGTCGACTTTATGAGCCAATGTCAAGATGACAATATCATGCCTGGTGAGATACATTGGATGTCATTTGGTGAAGTATCATATCAAACACACACACACACAGACTATTTAACGTTCCAGTTAATCAAAAATTCTTTAATTCTTACACACACACACTCTTGTACTTCCACTGTATATAACATCTCTCTCTCTCATGTCTGTCTTCCCCCTCTCCTAGTTCTGCTCCATTCTCCCCCCCCCCTCCAATTTGCAATCTGTTTCGGTGTGCTTGTTTCCATTTCTAAAAGGTTTGTGCTAACAGACTAGACAAGCTCTGAGACAGACATAGAGAGAGGAGACAGACAAGCTCTGAGACAGACATAGAGAGAGGAGACAGACAAGCTCTGAGACAGACATAGAGAGAGGAGACAGACAAGCTCTGAGACAGACATAGAGAGAGGAGACAGACAAGCTCTGAGACAGACATAGAGAGAGGAGACAGACATAGAGAGAGGAGACAGACATTACCCTAAAACAACATTCCCTTTTGAGGTGATTCTTTTTAAAAAAGGGAGGGTAACCCTTTTTTCCCTCCCAAATGAGTGCGACACTTGTGTGTTATATTATCAAGGATACACTGTCATTGGGTTTGTATATCAAAAATAAACCGTGGGTGTATTATGAGTAACAGCCCATGCATTTAATCTATGTAATTAGCCCCATGTATTAAGCTCATGCATTTAGCCCATGTAATTAGCCAGCGTATCCCAGACTTACCTGACGAGAACAGAGCGATGGCCTTCAAACAGCTATACTCTGCAGAGTCCACATGCAGCGCCTTCAACTTCTCCACCTGCTCCTGGAATATACGGATATGATCCATAAAAGCCACCACTCTCTCCGCGGCCATCGGGCTGGCGTGGAGTCCGGCCGCGGCTAGGAGCGGGGCCACGTGCAGAGGCATGGAGCACTGGGCTGCGTTGAGGACGAACAGTTCGGACCAGCCCAAGCGCAGCAAGGCCACCTGGTCCGTGACCTGCAAGTCGGGAAAGAAGGGGATGTTCCTTGCCCACTCCACGGCTGAGAACAAAAGTCTTGCAGCCAGCTCACAGATGTTTTCAATACCCATGATGTTGGGCTGCTGCATACAGTTCCCGAACCTGGATGTGGGGTACGGCTCTGCCCTTAGAAGCATGGAGATGAAACTGGACAAGTAGGTGTGTCCGTTCAATGGGTCACCGTTGTGGAAAGCCATCTGGCCGTGGAAAGGGTGCTGCGTTGGTGGAATTCGGCCACGCTGGACGGCTGGAAAATAGACAAAAAAGAAAAAGAAACACATCATTACTTGTGACCTACTAGAAACGTATCACTTTGAGGATCATTGGGAATGATGTCTACAATACATTCTCTCCATATAGATATCTATAAAGAGAGAGAGATGCTCTAATTATAGGCAAGAGGTTCTATGCAGATCTATTGTTGGAAACTAAAACAAAAAAGCATCTAAAGATATTCTGTTTGAGTTTATTAAGAGACTAACTAGTGTTCAAACCAATCAGGTGTATGTGTTAACTGCTACTACTGAACGAATGTGTTGAGGTAATGTGTTGTTAGACTCTAGAACTAAACTCTTTCAAAATAAGTCTGTTAGTAGCTGAGATTCTCAGCGCGACCAAAACAATTTTCTGGCGTGTTTCTTGTTTAATTTGATGCCGTTCCATTTCATGTTTAGTTCAGTTTGTATCTGGATCTACATGATTTCTGAACGGAATGTTTAGTTCAGTTTGTATCTGGATCTACATGGTTTCTGAACGGAATGTTTAGTTTATTTTGTATCTGGATCTACATGATTTCTGAACGGAATGTTTAGTTCAGTTTGTATCTGGATCTACATGATTTCTGAACGGAATGTTTAGTTCAGTTTGTAGTTTGTAACTACCTTTATTTCTAACCAGAATGTTTGGTTCAGTTTTTTCAAGATCTTGTGGGACATGGTTTCAAAATGCTCCAGAGAATTGTGTGTGTGTGCGTGTTTGTGTTTTTCTGTTCGGTTCAAATGTCCTGTGAATGTACTGAAACAGTTGTACTCGTGTACACTTGGACACAAAACAGTTGTACTCGTGTACACGTCAATATAAAATAGTTACACTTGGACACATCTCTGACCAATTTGTTCCCTTCTCTCCAATGTTAACATGTGTTACTATATTTAGATGTGATCACTCTGGTTTAAAAAAAAACACAACTCTAGTTTATTGCCTATTATCTTGTGCCAAGGGCAGTCATCTGACATAATCAAATCTCTTGACCGGCTATTCGCTCCCCACTCATTCCGACAGAGGGAAAAAAGACAATTTTCGACAAACGCCAGAGGCGCAATCTTCCATGTTCCGACCTTTCAGAAGTAGACATTTTGTAATACAAAGACGATGAGGTGTTTGGAAAAAAAAAATCCTTTTCTTTGGATGTTCTAGATGTACGTCCTATCAAGTAGTGGGTGTCCGCGTTAGTGTCTAGATGTACGTCCTATCAAGTAGTGGGTGTCCGCGTTAGTGTCTAGATGTACGTCCTATCAAGTAGTGGGTGTCCGCGTTAGTGTCTAGATGTACGTCCTATCAAGTAGTGGGTGTCCGCGTTAGTGTCTAGATGTACGTCCTATCAAGTAGTGGGTGTCCGCGTTAGTGTCTAGATGTACGTCCTATCAAGTAGTGGGTGTCCGCGTTAGTGTCTAGATGTACGTCCTATCAAGTAGTGGGTGTCCGCGTTAGTGTCTAGATGTACGTCCTATCAAGTAGTGGGTGTCCGCGTTAGTGTCTAGATGTACGTCCTATCAAGTAGTGGGTGTCCGCGTTAGTGTCTAGATGTACGTCCTATCAAGTAGTGGGTGTAAGGTTGTCCCACACATTCCAATGCGGGAATGAATAGCGTGGTCAGACGTCTGTGTTGTAATGTTGTGTCCGCGTTAGTGTCTAGATGGCTCAGGAGAATAAATAAAATTGAATTTGATAGTCACGTGGTTTCCTTTTTTTTTGTAAGCATTTGAAACTATAGAGACACTAGACAAAAGATAAACTAGACTAAAAGATAAACTAGACTAAAAGATAAACTAGACTAAAAGATAAACTAGACTAATAGATAAACTAGACTAAAGATAAGCTAGACTAAAAGATAAACTAGACTAAAAGATAAACTAGACTAAAAGATAAACTAGACTAATAGATAAACTAGACTAAAGATAAGCTAAACTAAAAGATAAACTAGACTAAAAGATAAACTAGACTAAAAGATAAACTAGACTAAAAGATAAACTAGACTAATAGATAAACTAGACTAAAAGATAAACTAGACTAAAAGATAAACTAGACTGGAGAGAAACTAGACTAAAGATAAACTAGACTAAAAGATAAACTAGACTGGAGAGAAACTAGACTAAAAGATAAACTAGACTAAAAGATAAACTAGACTAAAAGATAAACTAGACTAAAAGATAAACTAGACTAAAAGATAAACTAGACTAAAGAGTCCTGAGCGCCTGTGTGTCCTCCTGCTAGTTAACACTAGACAGTGTGATAGTTGACACTAAACTGTCGGGGATTAAAGGAAATAAAACATTCAGAAGTTCTCCAGAAGTTCTAAAACACGCCTACGACATACCAGAACCAATACAATTCTTTTTTCCCTTTATCTGCGGTCTCAACTGACCATCATTCCCAGCAGTTTTTTAAAATGTGTATTGATCAGTCAATCCAAACTTATTTGTGTGTACTTTTGACCAGCACGCCCGTCTTTAGGTTCTAATGTACTTTTGGTCTGCGTGTGATAATTAAAAAAATTATACAATTTAACATTATTTACTATTTATTACTTTTAGATGTATGTAGAATGTTCGAACTACAAAACGAGGTTATGTGGTGGCCAATGGAATGTGTTTAGTATTGTCAACGAAAAGAACCTGGTTCGAATATCTGTATCGTCTATTTCTTCACACAGCAAGACGTTTACACATTTAGACTATAAATGTTGAAAGGTATGGACAGAGGCTAACGTCATTCGACTATAGCTAATTTTGGAAGGTTTGCACTAGGGCTAATGTCACTCGACTATAGCTAATTTTGGAAGGTTTGCACTAGGGCTAATGTCACTCGACTATAGCTGATTTTGGAAGGTTTGCACTAGGGCTAATGTGACTTGACTATAGCTGATTTTGGAAGGTTTGCACTAGGGCTAATGTCACTTGACTACAGCTGATTTTGGAAGGTTTGCACTAGGGCTAATGTCACTTGACTATAGCTGATTTTGGAAGGTTTGCACTAGGGCTAATGTCACTTGACTACAGCTGATTTTGGAAGGTTTGCACTAGGGCTAATGTCACACGACTACAGCTGACTTTGGAAGGTTTGCAAATAGGGCTAATGTCACTCGACTATAGATGATTTTGGAAGGTTTGCACTAGGGCTAATGTCACTCGACTATAGCTGACTTTGGAAGGTTTGCAAATAGGGCTAATGTCACACGACTACAGCTGACTTTGGAAGGTTTGCAAATAGGGCTAATGTCACACGACTACAGCTGACTTTGGAAGGTTTGCACTAGGGCTAATGTCACTCGACTATAGCTGACTTTGGAAGGTTTGCAAATAGGGCTAATGTCACTCGACTATAGCTGATTTTGGAAGGTTTGCAAATAGGGCTAATGTCACACGACTACAGCTGACTTTGGAAGGTTTGCACTAGGGCTAATGTCACACGACTACAGCTGACTTTGGAAGGTTTGCAAATAGGGCTAATGTCACTCGACTATAGCTGATTTTGGAAGGTTTGCAAATAGGGCTAATGTCACACGACTACAGCTGATTTTGGAAGGTTTGCACTAGGGCTAATGTCACACGACTACAGCTGACTTTGGAAGGTTTGCAAATAGGGCTAATGTCACACGACTACAGCTGACTTTGGAAGGTTTGCAAATAGGGCTAATGTCACTTGACTACAGCTGATTTTGGAAGGTTTGCACTAGGGCTAATGTCACACGACTACAGCTGACTTTGGAAGGTTTGCAAATAGGGCTAATGTCACTCGACTACAGCTGACTTTGGAAGGTTTGCAAATAGGGCTAATGTCACTCGACTACAGCTGACTTTGGAAGGTTTGCAAATAGGGCTAATGTCACTCGACTACAGCTGACTTTGGAAGGTTTGCAAATAGGGCTAATGTCACTCGACTACAGCTGACTTTGCAAGGCACAGAGCTCGAGCCTTCGTTCTAAAGCCGCGCGTGTTTTCATAGATCCCAGAACGTTATACAGAGACCAGACTAAAGAAAGTGTTTCTAGTTTGTTTGTTTTCTTTTTCTTATGATGAAACAACCCTCTACCAATTGGATGTTATTGTTTCGACATCGAGATATACAAGCACAATCTAAAATTATAGACATCTAGAAGTAGACACATGATATAGATGATGATTTAGAATTATTAATTATAGACCATTTGTTCCAGATCATTACAGAACTAGACGCGACACTGCTGGTCAACAGTTTCAGATCTTGTGATACTTCACCATAAAGACATATGAGATTGAATGCCGAGCCAGAGTTGCATATACCGGTACAGTGAAACAACATATCTTGTTGGTGTGACTTTTCATGTTTAGGGTTTAGAGCTATGGTGTGTGTGGCTGTGTGCGCGGGTTTCTGATGTAACCAGAAGTAACATTATGGCAGCGTCTTTCGTAGTAGAGATTATAATTGGGGCGGGTGGGGGGGGGGGGTGAAAGTTGAAGTTCGGGGGTAGGTACAAGCAGGAGATGAGGGACAGAAAGACAAGTGACAGAAAGACAAGTGACAGAAAAACAAGTGACAGAAAGACATGTGACAGAAAGACATGTTGTGTGTGAGTTGTATTTTGTTACAAAAGTTCAAGACCTAGATCACTTGTGTTTCTACGTAAGTCTACACTGAACTCAAAAGCTGCGTCAATAGAAACGTTTGTAATTTTTTTGTTTTAAAATAAAGGTTAGTTCAAGTTTGATCTAAGTTTAGAGATGTATCCTCCTAACATCAGTTTAGTTATACTAGCAGCGGATATCAACTCTGTCAAGCTGTGTATTCAATATATCAATTGTTAGTTACACATTATTGACATTGCTACCACATACAAAATAACCCCCTCACATAACGTGTAGCTTAGTGAAATAACGACTTCGGACTAATGTCTAAGGGTACTAGCTCACACAGAAGGCCTTGTACGGCCGTATGTTGCTCTCTGGTCTTGGATAACTGTACACTATTACATCTAGAATCTAGATCACTACGGACGGCCTGGGTTACAGCGCGACCAGTTAGCCGAACAAAGATCTAACACGAGGGGTGGGAAGGTCACGCTGAGCTGCTAGCAGACGTAGTGCACATTGATGTAAACACACACACACACACGCACATATTTTTTTTTTATCTAAGTCCGACATTTGCTTTGAGACGCTGTTAATCAAGGCCAGCCAAACTTTGAACTCTGACCTGGCGGTTTTGAGAGTACGTTATGACTGTAGACATTACTTAAGACATTCATTTTACGCTTACAGTTATGAATGTAGAGATTACTTAAGACATTCACTTTACGCTTAGCGTTATGAATGTAGACATTACTTAAGACATTCACTTTACGCTTAGAGTTATGAATGTAGACATTACTTAAGACATTCACTTTACGCTTAGAGTTATGAATGTAGACATTACTTAAGACATTCACTTTACGCTTAGAGTTATGAATGTAGACATTACTTAAGACATTCACTTTACGCTTAGAGTTATGAATGTAGACATTACTTAAGACATTCACTTTACGCATGGTGTTAAAACGTTATCTCTACACTTGGCTTGGAACTTAAGTTTACGCCAAATCTTCGATCGTAGTATGTTATATAGGTGACACATCTAAAGTTGAATGAAACAATCATCTAAAGTTGAATGAAACAATCATCTAAAGTTGAATGAAACAATCATCTAAAGTTGAATGAAACAATCCTCTAAAGTTTAGTTCTCGGCCTGGACTTGAGGGCTGCTCAAACTGTTTGCTTACATTTATCACCGACTTGAAACGAAATGGGGCACCGCCTAAATGTCTGCTTGTTGTAATGTTACGAGCTTAGGATTGACGCAGTTTGGTGACACTTTGCCTTCAGTTAAGGGACTTTGGACTCTTGATATGACCGGTCAGAGCGATTGTATAAAATAATAAAACTCGATTTTGTGACAAATGAAAGAATACCTTTTTTTCTCATTTCCATTATAATTTACTGTCTGAAGTCTACCATCACATTACTATAAAGTCTACCATCATATTATTAGTCTGAAGTCTACCATCATATTACTAAATTTAAGTCTACCATCATATTATTAGTCTGAAGTCTACCATCATATTATTAGTCTGAAGTCTACCATCATATTATTAGTCTGAAGTCTACCATCATATTATTAGTCTGAAGTCTACCATCATATTATTAGTCTGAAGTCTACCATCATATTATTAGTCTGAAGTCTACCATCATATTATTACTGGCTACGTGTATAGTATTATGAGCATCGAATGTACTCTTATACACAATGAATATTACGCGATCCATTGAATCAGTGATGCCCAACCTTATTCGATCTGCGGGCCATTTTAATTTCCAACACTAGTGTCGCGGGCCACATGATGGAAAAGATACAAAAAAGTAATGAAATTGACCTGAAACTCTTTTATTTGAGATCCTAAGATCTAGTACTTACACCGAATTATTGGGATATATTTGAATTTTCTTTGTACGCTTCAGAAAATTGCGTAAGTTCTGTTTATGTTTTGTTGTTATTGGTTTTGAATACAGCCACACTTTTCTTTCTCAAAACAAACATGTCGGCTAGCATGGTATGATGTTCTACAAAAAGTAAATTCTATATTCTGAGTCCTATTTCATGAATACACTAATGTTAAATGCCTTGGCTTGGTACAAATCCAGAAGCCTAACGTAGGTAAAGATACATTTTCAACATTTTTTTAGGGTGGGAAGGAGTAATTTTCTATATTTTGTACCGACATTTCGGCGGACCTGACGGAAGCACGTCACGGGTCGGATCTGGCCCGCGGGCCGTATTTTGGGCATCACTGCATTAAATGGAGTGGCCGCTTTTAACACAAGAAAACTATCTATGGAGAAGGCTTACATTCATTGTAGTTGAATACACTTATGAGTCTTATTAAACTTGTTATGTACAATTATACAATGTGTATTTGTTAGCGAACACGCGCCTGCTCCTGTGGTCAGTCATGTTCTGCAAGCTAGTGCACATCAAGCAAGTGTACGCATCAAGCAAGTGTACGCATCAAGCAAGTGTACGCATCAAGCAAGTGTACGCATCAAGCAAGTGTACGCATCAAGCAAGTGTACGCATCAAGCAAGTGTACGCATCAAGCAAGTGTACATGAGATTGCATTATAGGAAAGAACTACTACAGTAACAAGAAATGTTTCTTTCAAGAGATTCTTAAATTCACATTGAAGAAAACTTTTGGTCTGCATGCTGTCAGTGTTCTCAGTAATGGTAAATAATATCAAATATTAAGAGACACTGACAAGTGTAAAAAAGATGTGAGAATTTCGAGTATAGCCTTGATCTAAATAGGATCGCTATTGAATGTTTTCACACCTAGAATTAACCAGATCCAGAATGGCGCTGTATTGACCAAGTGTTACTTGACTTTGATGGATTTTTTATATCGTCTGCAGCACCTTGTTGTCTAGCAACTACTAAGACAAGAGCTGTATCGTATCGTGTCAACTACTAAGACAAGAGCTGTATCGTATCGTGTCAACTACTAAGACAAGAGCTGTATCGTATCATGCCAACTACTAAGACAAGAGCTGTATCGTATCGTGTCACTGAAAGCAAGCCTACTTGATTGGATCTGTCAATTTAATGTTTATTTGACTAACCGTTAAACACTATTGAGCGGCATTAAACTATTTTACAATAACGTCAATTTAAGTGGATATGTGTGAACTCTATATAGAGTCTATCTAATTCTAGATAGATCTACATAGAAATGGATATAAATCTAGTATAATATGAATTTTGTGTGATCGTTAGATAATTCTGTAATACAATATTTTTAATATGACCTAAGTAGCGCTGTACTTGTGAGTTTTGTAAAATGACTATTGAATTTGACCGCTGTATTTGTAAGCACTATGCAGCACCTCTAGTGCATTCAGGCTTACTAGTTAGTATGACCTACTATTTCTATCTAGTCTAACCGGTGTATGCTTGTGGTGTATTAGCATTGAGTGACCCACACTGACCTGCGTCCCACCTACCTTCCCTCCTCATGCCAGACTTGAGACATTTCTTCAGCCTACAATACTGGCACTGGTTCCTGTGGTGCTGGTCAATGGGGCAGTTACGGCTACCTCTGCAGGTGTAGGTCAGGTTCCGCCTGACGCTTCTCTTAAAGAAACTCTTACATCCCTCACACGTGAATTGTCCGTAATGTTTCCCGGAACTTTTGTCCCCACACACGACACACTCAATCTGCTGCTTGTTGTTGTTGCTCTCGGACATGTTGGAGTTAGGGGTGCCCCCGTTGTGGTGGTGACCGCCTGGAGGAGACCCTGGGGGCTCCACCGACACGATCGAATTGCAAGTGTTGGGTGGCACGGTGGCGCTGACCGGTGGTTGAGGTGGTGGGTGTCCGACTGAGGTTATCAAAGGTCCGTGACCGACCAAGTCTTCACTGGGTTCTCTCCAAGGAATAACGGGGGGTTGTACAGGGGCTAAGTCCAGACCACGCACAACACTGACCGCCATCTAGTGTCAAATAATACCTTAAGTCGGAATTCCGTCGTCGCTAGTAGTCCAGTAAACAAAATGAACTAGAAATAAAAGTATCACTTGCACATGTAAACATCTAGAGCTAGTTACACTATCAACACAGTAAGTGAGCTACACAGCGAGTCTATGCACAGAACACATCAGTTATCAAACTGCTACCAGCCGACACACAAAGTACTGTGCTGTAACACTTCCAAAGAGAAGGGAAAAAAGTCTCCGATGAAATGTTATCAGTAGAAACTCCGTTTAAGAACACAACGGCACTCTGGCCTATGTTGAAGTAACTCTCTCCTCGATAGTCATTAGAGAGGGGTGGGTGGACGGCGCTGAATAAACAAAGCACCAAACAGATAGGTCTGACTGGTACAGTTGTGGGCTGCTTCACACCTCGGTGAGGTTAGTACTAGTGGGCCGTATAACGTGCAGTGGCCAGGCCTAACGGTACAGGTTGTGATCTTCGACACTTCTAGTTAGTCAACTGACGTGCCGCTTGGGTTGTGCAACCCTTATAAGGGCGGACGGTGTCAGAAGGGTTCATGCCAGGAGCCGAGGACTGACAATTAGAGGGCTTTTGGTCGTGGCCCCCTGCGACTCCGGAGGAAGGCGGGGGGGCGCTTCCCCCCACAACGTGGGACGGTGGTAGCTCATTGGCTGGGCTGGCCTAGTCACTAAATCTCCCGGCCTGACGGATGGTAACGGCAGTTAGTTCTCCGCCCGCCTTCTAGCGGCTGTGAGTAACGCGGGTCAGGCTAGAGACGGGCCAATCGCATGGCGGATTGAGAGGGCCGGGACTTAAACGAGTCGTGGCGGTTACCTCCCACATCTCGTCATCTCTGACATTGGCACTTGTCTGGCACTGTCACAAACTGGTTAATATCTTCATGGCACCTACGTGTGACTTGACCCTAGAGATCTAATGTCTACACCAAGATATCACAGATGTGATACGCTTGACTGAAGAAACTGTGCTACATGTGTAATAGACCTACTTTCATATTTATGGGGGCCAGTAAACCCATTGTAGAGGTCTTCTGTTAGTTAGGCTAGGACTTAGAGGTCTTATTGGCTAGGTCGTGTATGCTGCCTACTGAACTCTAAACAAGGATTATAGAGCGATATACTATATACTTTAGGGCTCTTTAGCCATAAGAAGTACTCTTCCAAATGAACCACTAAACGAGGTCACCAATAGATGCAGTCGCCTATAAACATGGCGGTATCTGGCAGAAGTGGGGGTCTGGCAGAAGTGGAGGTCTGGCAAGTGGGGGTGTTAAGACGTCTTTGACTTTGTTAGGTCAGCTCTTAGTTCACTTGATGTTTCGATCGAGTCTTGAAATGTAAAGTAGTTTTTGAAATGTTGTCCTGATGTCCCGATGTCCTGATACAATGTCTTGATACTTCGCCACTAACTCAATGTCTTGATACTTCGCCACTAACTCAATGTCTTGATACTAAGTCAATGTCTTGATACTAAGTCAATGTCTTGATACTAAGTCAATGTCTTGATACTAAGTCAATGTCTTGATACTAACTCAATGTCTTGATACTAACTCAATGTCTTGATACTAACTCAATGTCTTGATACTAACTCAATGTCTTGATACTAACTCAATGTCTTGATACTTCGCCACTAACTCAATGTCTTGATACTAACTCAATGTCTTGATACTAACTCAATGTCTTGATACTTCGCCACTAACTCAATGTCTTGATACTAACTCAATGTCTTGATACTAACTCAATGTCTGATACTAACTCAATGTCTTGATACTAACTCAATGTCTTGATACTAACTCAATGTCTTGATACTAACTCAATGTCTTGATACTAACTCAATGTCTTGATACTAACTCAATGTCTTGATACTAACTCAATGTCTTGATACTAACTCAATGTCTTGATACTTCGCCACTAACTCAATGTCTTGATACTTTACCAACTCAATGTCTTGATACTTCGCCACTAACTCAATGTCTTGATACTTCACCACTAACTCATAAATAATATCATGACAGACAAAGACGTTATGTTTAGATGTCTTATATTACCTGAGCTATGTCGCCAGACGTCTGAGTATCTCAGTGCTGTGTTTTCATAGTGTTACTGTGTCATGGCTAGTATCACTGTGTCTTGTCTAGTATCACAGTATTGTGACATAAAACATCGTGTCTTAACAACTATAATTTAACATTTTTTACATTGACCATGTCCTAACCAGAACTTTTTTGAATATCTCTAATGGCACCAGGGCACATACTGCAAAAGGTCCCTCAACTTAGAAGAAAAAACACTGGCTAGAAGAAGATCCCATATGACCACTTAAAGACGAGTTGATATCTTCATGGACAGAAGACGTTTTCAAAATATCAAGAGTACAAACTAACCGAGCTGAAAATAAACAAGCGGGAGCATGGATGTTTCAAGCAAGAATATATCGCACTGGCGCAAGAATATATCGCCCAGGCGCAAGAATATATCGCACTGGCGCAAGAATATATCGCCCTGGGGCAAGAATATATCGCACTGGGGCAAGAATATATCGCACTGGGGCAAGAATATATCGCCCTGGCGCAAGAATATATCGCACTGGGGCAAGAATATATCGCACTGGCGCAAGAATATATCGCCCTGGGGCAAAAATATATCGCACTGGGGCAAGAATATATCGCCCTGGGGCAAGAATATATCGCACTGGGGCAAGAATATATCGCCCTGGGGCAAGAATATATCGCCCTGGGGAATGAATATATCGCCCTGGGGCAAGAATATATCGCACTGGGGCAAGAATATATCGCACTGGCGCAAGAATATATCGCACTGGCGCTACTTTTCAAACGAAAGTCTACCTTTTAGCATGACAACTAATGAGAAACGAAAGAAAACTTGAAGATAATACATGACAACTAAAACTTGAAGATAATACATGACAACTAAAACTTGAAGATAATACAAGACAACTAAAACTTGAAGATAATACAAGACAACTAAAACTTGAAGATAATACAAGACAACTAAAACTTGAAGATAATACAAGACAACTAAAACTTGAAGATAATACAAGACAACTAAAACTTGAAGATAATACAAGACAACTAAAACTTGAAGATAATACAAGACAACTAAAACTTGAAGATAATACAAGACAACTAAAACTTGAAGATAATACAAGACAACTAAAACTTGAAGATAATACAAGACAACTAAAACTTGAAGATAATACAAGACAACTAAAACTTGAAGATAATACAAGACAACTAAAACTTGAAGATAATACAAGACAACTAAAACTTGAAGATAATACAAGACAACTAAAACTTGAAGATAATACAAGACAACTAAAAGATATGGCGCAAATATTTCTAGTCACACACACACACACACAAAGAACTCTTTAACAAATATGCACGCACGCACGCCGGCACACACGCATCCAATGTAACTGGCGTACAAAAAAGTCAATCGCTATTCAGTAGAACGCCACGTCGTGTTCCAGAGAAAGTCCTGGCTCTTGAGTGTTCCAAATGTCCCACCCCTCTCCTTGTTTTCCCCCCTCCTCCTCCGCGATGAGGATCACTGGAAGAGGAGAATTAGTGGCATAACTACAAGCAGTGGCGGCACTCGATGGGAGTGTTGATAGGGTCACCTTTTATCGGAACATGATGACTTCAACGAGAACAGGAAACAATCAGACCAGATCAAGTTTTTTGAGAATATTTTGTAACTATCAAAACTCTGAGCCTGCCTGTTTAGTGTTTGCCTGTCTAGTTCAATCCACTTAGTGCAATCAGAAAAATTAATTTTGAAATAATACCAGGACACAAAAGTAGTTTGACCCAGGACTGGTCTAGTTTGACTGATGGACTGGTCTAGTTTGACTGATGGACTGGTCTAAATTTATTGGTGAACTGGTATAGTTAGACTGATGGTCAATTTCCATTTGACTGATCGACTGGTCTGATTTGACTGAGGACTGGTCTAGTTTGATTGAAAGACTTTTTTAGTTTGACTGATGGTCTAATTTGATGGATTTACTGGTCTAGTTAGAGCGATAGACTGTCTTAGATTGATTGTTGGTTTGGTTTAGTTTATTTGATGGACTGGTCTAGTTTTACTAATGGGCTGGTCTAGTTTTGACTGATGAACTGGTCTAAACTGATTGGTGAACTGGTCTAGTTTGGCTATAGTATTTAACGAATGTGAATGCCATAATATTATAGACTTATTGAACATAATTTATTTATTGAATTCAAACTATAGGCTTAAACCACTCTTGTACAATTTATAGCGGTCTCGTTACTATTGTTTTTGAGTCTGTCTGTCTGTACGTTCTAACAACATGTTGAACCTCTAACCTGAGTCTGCCACGCCACTGGATGTCCTGGTGCTGAGTCTGCCACGCCACTGGATGTCCTGGTGCTGAGTCTGCCACGCCACTGGATGTCCTGGTGCTGAGTCTGCCACGCCACTGGATGTCCTGGTGTCCAAGTGGTTTCTCTTCACGCTCCTTTCAATTCTGTTTGTTAACATCTTCTTTCAATTAATCCGGGAAAGAAGTAGGTCATTGGGCTGAATGCACAATATCATCGTAAGCCGTGGGGTGATCTGCACTGCACATAAACCATTACGATGAAGTCAATGTGTGCCAAAGAGTCGACAGGTTGACGTCTGACCCTTGTGTGTCTCGCGCCACTTGTTGGCGTGACGTCAATGAATCCAGGTTTTACAGTAACTGCGGTTCATTCAATCATTCTGCCCCTGTGACCTCGCTTGACCTTGTTACGTAAGATGCGCACAAAGTCGTGGCCCAGGTCGGCACTGCGCCAAGTGGTGTAGGTGTACAAGTTACAGGTAAGCTTAGCGGGAAGCCAACCAATCCGATCTCTTGGTGGCAAACGTGAACTCCGCGGCTAACGGTCAGTTCTTGCTGGTAGATTCCAATAGAGTGTCAGTGACAGAAATAGTCTCTTTACAGTGAAGTAGAAGTGAGAATGAATCGAATAAGTTTTTGTCAGAAGTAAGGGCTTAAGACTTGTACTTTATTACCTAGTGTCTTGTAGAAATTCAGGGCAGTACTATGACAAGTGTATGTTTATAGTAATTTGTGAATAGCAGCATATTTTTGTACATTGAAATTTTTTTATTGGGGGGGGGGGGTGTCTGTTCTTCATCTCAAAATATTCGTGTTTTTTTTTACCGTTTTCGTTTCGCCTTTTGAAATGAATGTTTCGCCTTTTTGTTAATTAGATCTCAATGATTTTATTTCCGATAAACTTTCATACATTTTGCAAATGTCTTTTATCACATTGAGTCTTAAAATGATGAAGATTTGATACATTGATATCAACATTTTAAAATATCTGTCCAACTAGAGCAGACTCACTCAAAGCCTCCACCCCACCCCACTATCAATAGATTGACAAGAAATTATTGATTTAAAAAAGAAAGTGTCCCAAACATTACTAATAAAACCACTACATTAAAACAGTCTCAGTCCTTAGAACTCACCAAACTGTAATCATTAAACTCTCTACACTCTACACTAAACATCAGTGATGCCAACCTACGGCCCGTGGGTCATGTCAGGCCCCTGGAGTTATCCATAACGTATGACTACACTGCATGAAGTCCTGGAGAGTCGGTGGATAGGAGAGTCGGTGGATTGGAGAGTCAGTGGATTGGAGAGTCGGTGGATTGGAGAGTCGGTGGATTGGAGAGTCGGTGGATTGGAGAGTCAGTGGATTGGAGAGTCGGTGGATTGGAGAGTCAGTGGATTGGAGAGTCGGTGGATTGGAGAGTCAGTGGATTGGAGAGTCAGTGGGTTAGAGAGTCAGTGGATTGGAGAGTCGGTGGATTGGAGAGTCGGTGGATTGGAGAGTCAGTGGGTTGGAGAGTCAGTGGATTGGAGAGTCGGTGGATTGGAGAGTCGGTGGATTGGAGAGTCAGTGGATTGGAGAGTCGGTGGATTGGAGACTCAGTGGATTGGAGAGTCGGTGGGTTGGAGAGTCAATGGATTGGAGAGTCAATGGATTGGAGAGTCAGTGGATTGGAGAGTCGGTGGATTGGAGAGTCGGTGGATTGGAGAGTCAGTGGACTGGAGAGTCAGCGGATTGGAGAGTCAATGGATTGGAGAGTCGGTGGATTGGAGAGTCGGTTCCATTAGATTGATCACTGGACGATGTTTTGCTAAGTGCCGCCACAAGCGTGTTGGAAATTTTTGTGACCTTTAGAATGACACCAAGGACTCTACGCAAAGAGATGCACGAGTAAAGGTTTATTTCTTTTCCCATCCGCTGGAACAAATAGAGGCGAAAAGCCTTTCCAATTGTACTGGACCGGCTGGTCTTTGGATATTGGAGATATGAGGCACTTTTAATCAACACGAGGCAATTTGTTGTTCTTTGGCTCTTTCTTCAAAATGATTGAAAATATCATAGAAGCATTTTTGTGTTATAGCTTATAATGTATCTAGGTAAAGCCAGCACTGTATGTGCCCATGAAGCAGAACCCCAAAAGCAAAATGGAACATTGGAAGATGTTAGGCATTAACTTTTCACGAAACGTCTTTACATTAAAAGAGAAGTTTGTGTGTGTGTGTGTAAGTGAGAAAGAGAGGGAGAGAGAGAGAGAGAGGGAGAGAGAGAGGGAGAGAGAGAGAGAGAGAGAGGGAGAGAGAGAGGGAGAGGGAGAGAGAGAGAGGGAGAGAGAGAGAGAGAGAGGGAGAGAGATGGAGAGAGAGAGGGAGAGAGAGGGGGAGAGAGAGAGGGAGAGAGAGAGAGAGAGAGGGGGGAGGGAGAGAGGGAAAGATTTACAATTAACATATAGGTAAAAAAGTAAAGTTCCCATTCAGACCTTGCGATCTATAAGGGCAGATGATGTAAAGGTCATCTGTTTCTGTGGCCCACGGTTAACGAGGGTGCCATGTGGCCAGCACAACGACCAACCGCCATTACGTTTCCCCAACTAATGTCAGGTACCCATTAGAGCTGGATGGACCCAGAGGTCCCCATTAGAGCTGGATGGACCCAGAGGTCCCCATTAGAGCTGGGTGGACCCAAAGGTCCCCATTAGAGCTGGATGGACCCAGAGGTCCCCATTAGAGCTGGATGGACCCAGAGGTTCCCATTAGAGCTGGATGGACCCAGAGGTCCCCATTAGAGCTGGATGGACCCAGAGGTCCCCATTAGAGCTGGGTGGACCCAGAGGTACCCATTAGAGCTGGGTGGACCCAGAGGCTTAAGATCACGAAATTCAAAATCCAAGTCTTTACCGAGATTCGAACCCAGGACCCCGGGTTTGGAAGCCAAACGCTTATATAGATATAGGGTGAAAGGGTGTGAGTGTGTGTATCTAGTATGCACTCCTGCACACAGCTGTACTGGTATACACTTCTAACAGTCCGAGGTCAGTGTGACTTTTGTGCAGATATTTTCCCACACATGATGCCTGGTCGTGAATGAATGACCAGCGTCCAGTATCGCCGGCCGAAAGATGACATGACTAAAGGGTTGACCTGTGGTCAATCTCCTCCTACCCCTACCCTACCGCTGAATGAGAATAGATAAGAGCCTCCACCCGAAGTAAACAATAGTTTTTGCCCTTGTGACCTTGCAAGGACACGGGCTTTTTTTTCCTTACAAAAAAGGGGGAGGAAGTGACCACTGGTCAGCGTCCGAGTGACCGTGAGAGCCAGGAGAAAGATGGATCGGTCCCCGAGTTTAGAATATTAGAGTCCCGGAGTGTGGGAGTATTTGCAAAGCAATGTGTTGACACAGTCGGTACTGGATACAGGGACAAATAATGAAGATGGTATTAGGGCGCTTGTTCAATGTGGCTTCTGTGGGGACGGAAAAAGATGGCGCCCTTTCATGGAAGAATAATATAAAGCATGACCGGGGGGGGGGGAGGTTAAGTGGGTCAGAAAATATTTCACATTCTTCCAGTCATTTAAGTTTAGTACGGGGGGGGGGTAGAGGTATATAGTGCAAAACTAGTTGACCAGATGACCTTTGATCATTTCACCTGACCACCTCTGAACGGTTAGACCTACTATTTAGAGTTTCAGTAAATTAAATTGACAAATCATGTCACGACCCTTAAAGCAGTGTGCTGAGATCTGAACAAGTTAAGAAGCAAAATAATATATCAACTAGTTTACCCACGGCGTAGCATACGCCGCTATTTTGCAGGGCCGGCCTTTGGCCACTGCAACCTATGCGACCGCAGTGGGCCCCGCACTTTCATAGGACCTGCGCTAATTCTAAGTGTAAATTATTAAATTAAACCATTATAACAAATTTCTCACTCCTGAAAATCTTCTGAAATTGTAAAATATACGAAAAAGTCCTTAAAATATACAGAAATCATTAACATGTTTTAAAACCTCATTCAAATCTCCTGAAATATATAGACAAAAATTTTCATTTTGGGGTGTCATTCGATATGGAAAACTCCTATCCTAGGCGCGATAAAAAAAAACGGCATTATGCAATACCCGTAATTGTGGAATCTGGTGAAAGAAGCTTATCGCGCCTCAAACTAATGAAGAATTACTTGAGGTCAAAAATTCTCGTAGATTGATGCATTTGGTAATCCTTGTATTGAGCGTGATCTATGTAGGTCTTGTAGGAAATAGAATTTTTACGATATACTCTATCACTTCGCTACACGCAAGGCTCGTAAAGTAATTCTTTACGTAGTAAAGAATAAATAAAATACGAATTTATTTAAATACAAACTCTTAATTTTCACTTATTATCCGTATCCCTACCCCGCGAAATCCGTTTCGCAATGTCCCCACAATGGGAAGTCCGGCCCTGCTATTTAGTGAAGGGTGAATACAGAGTGGATTACTTGTTCTCCCCCTCCCCCTTTTTTTTGCCGCAAAAATCACGTGCGGTAACTCTAGTCCCACTTGCAAAAATAAAAGAGTGATCTTTACGTCTTGGTGTTCAAACTTTTGAGTCATGAAGATAATTTTATATAGAGATACTTCAAGGTTTAACTCACTTTTTCTATATTAAGAAAATTTTTAAAATTACCACTACTTGATTAACTTTTTTTTTTTTTATTGGTTCATGTATTGTCTTGAAATATCAGTAAATGTACAACATTTCAACTTGATCCGAGAACCGTAAGCGGAAAACAAATTGCACACAATTCGTATCAGACGGACATAAAGAGTGAGTTGATAGAAAGATGACTCAGGCCAGACGGACATACAGAGTGAGTTGATAGAATGAAGACTCAGGTCAGAGCGAGGAGTGAACTAGGTCGAGGGAGGAGAAGAGCGATGTCTTCCACAAGCTGACCTTGAACAGACAACTCACAAGTGGACCAAAGGCATGGAGGCCTACCAACAAGATCAAGTAGCGGTATCACATCAATCATTCCGGTGGTCACTTGTTTGTATCACCTTGAAATCACGAACAAAAGAGAGACCACTCTGGGGGGGAATTCCCTGATGACGTCAGTCAGATGCTAATTTATTTTTCTTTCATGACTTCTTTCAGTCAGATGCTAATTTATTTTTCTTTCATGACTTCTTTCAGTCAGATGCTAATTTATTTTTCTTTCATGACTTCTTTCAGTCAGATGCTAATTTATTTTTCTTTCATGACTTCTTTCAGTCAGATGCTAATTTATTTTTCTTTCATGACTTCTCTCAGTCAGATGCTAATTTATTTTTCTTTCATGACTTCTTTCAGTCAGATGCTAATTTATTTTTCTTTCATGACTTCTTTCAGTCAGATGCTAATTTATTTTTCTTTCATGACTTCTTTCAGTCAGATGCTAATTTATTTTTCTTTCATGACTTCTTTCAGTCAGATGCTAATTTATTTTTCTTTCATGACTTCTTTCAGTCAGATGCTAATTTATTTTTATTTAATGACTTCTCTCAGTCAGAGCATTGACATCTTTCTGATGAAATCTCTAAATAATTTATGGGAATAAGTTTTTTTTTGTTTGTTTTTTGTATTTGCTTATTTTCTGCCTGTTTTTATTTTTCCATAAGAAGTTTTTCTTCTAGAAATAAACAATCTCCAACTTAGTAGATCCATCTCTAATAAGATTATAAGAGCAGTCTTTGTCCCTCTTATTAAAACCTAGATGTAGCTGTTCAACATTCACTCTGCAAGTAGAAAAGTTTATTTTAGAAATGTTGATACTAAATGTTGTATTTTCACTGCCATAGAAATGTTGATACTAAATGTTTATTTTCACTGCTCTAGAAATGTTGATACTAAATGTTGTATTGTCACTGCTCTAGAAATGTTGATACTAAATGTTGTATTGTCACTGCTCTAGAAATGTTGATACTAAATGTTTATTTTCAATGCTCTAGAAATGTTGATACTAAATGTGGTATTGTCACTGCTCTAGAAATGTTGATACTAAATGTTGTATTGTCACTGCTCTAGAAATGTTGATACTAAATGTTGTATTGTCACTGCTCTAGAAATGTTGATACTAAATGTTGTATTGTCACTGCTCTAGAAATGTTGATACTAAATGTTGTATTGTCACTGCTCTAGAAATGTTCTAGCTAGTCGTTGTGATGGCCTACCAAACTCTGTGATGAACTTTCCAAAACTTACCTTAGAAACATTTAGGCCTACACAGGGGCGTCGCTATTCTCCCCCCCCTCCTCACCCCACGCTAGCTACGCCACTGGGCCTACATCTCGAAAAGAAGTTGTTTTGTTTTTTTCTATTCTATAGTGCCCTCTTGCCTCCGCTTTCGACCCAGATCTATGCACCCTTTAACTACGCCCCTGGAACTACGAGTGAGATTTACGATTGACATATCCTATTTCTTTCATCAAGCCTCTGAGGTGCATAACCAGAGAACTACATTTTCTTGCGCAAGACTTAAACCATGTAGCCAAGGCTGCTATACGCCCATTCTGCCGTAGTCGAGCATCTATGCGCTGCATTGTGGATAATTAGCCCTCTCGCTGATTTCATTTTAATTGATTCCCATGCGACGTAATAAATGACTGCCATTCACGCCACAGCGCAAGCATTCAAAGAAACAAGTCATTAGTGTCACAATATCTCATACCTACTAGTGACTCACGAGTCACTCCTGTCCAAGCGTCAAAGACTCCCACAAAATGGTTTCATATTCTTGTTTTCTGCGCACCAGCCACGACGGTGAAGGTTTCAAAAAGAACAAAAAAAATACCGCACGACGTTCATGTTGACTTTCACCGCAGCGCACGGTTCGGAAACTTTCGTCCTTTTCCGCTCCGTGTTGCCAAGCGCCGTCAACTTCCGAGAGAGGATTGGAGCAATGGAAGAAAAGAAAAAAAAAAACTTCCCCGCATGTAAAATGTCCGTTCATTAGAAAGTGCCTCAAAAACCACAAAATTGTGGCTCGCAGACCGGCGAGTGGCTTATTGTGTCCGGCCAAAAGCTAGTTGTCTTACTGTGGCAAGCAGCGCTCCATTGGGCCATCATGGCGGGCGTGTCGTTTCATACTGTTGACATGATGTCAAATGTCCCCATTACCGCAATTAGTTTCGAATGAAAGGCCTTCGCTCAGCGTAGATACAAAACAATGGCAAGGGAAAAGCTCGCTTTAATTTTGCTGGAGCCCCCCAAAAAATACTTTTGCCCAAATGAGCTCACGCTTACATGTCTAGCCACTTAGTGAGTTGGGCCAACAGTCTGACTGCATGACGCCCAGGTTTGGACCTTGGGGCAATGGGCCATGGGGACAGTCTCAGTAGGGCCTGGGAAAAGTTGGCTAAACCAATTTCTTTATGATTGCAAAAGTTTTCTTTTGTTTATAATCTTTTCATATGGAATAGATTTCTCTGAGCTTTTCTCTCTTCTACCTAGTGTGTGTGTGTGTGTCACCCGGGGGGGGGGGACATTTTTCCTTTGAGTTTCTTCAATGACCATGAAGAAGTGACGTCTGCTTCCAGTACTAGCTGAAGAATTCACTTTTGGGTTCAACTCGTTATAAGGCAGGGGAGAAAGTCTGAGGAGAAATTCTATTAAAATAATAAATGCACTGGTTACATGCACTGATTGTCTGAACTGGCTACATACATTGGTTACATGCACTGGTTAGATGCACTGGTTACATGTACTGGTTACATGTACTGGTTACATGCTTACATGTACTGGTTACATGCTTACATGTACTGGTTACATGCACTGATTGTCTGAACTGGCTACATACACTGGCTACATACACTGATTACCTGAACTGGTCAAAAGTATTGATATACTGGTCACATGCACTAGTTACCTGAACTGGTCACATGCACCAGTTACCTGAACTGGTCACATGTACTGGTTACCTGAACTGGTCACATGTACTGGATACCTGAACTGGTCACATGTTCTAGTTACTTGAACTGGTCACATGCACTAGTTACCTGAACTGGTCACATGCACTAGTTACCTGAACTGGTCACATGCACTAGTTACCTGAACTGGTCACATGCACTAGTTACCTGAACTGGTCACATGCACTAGTTACCTGAACTGGTCACATGCACTAGTTACCTGAACTGGTCACATGCACTAGTTACCTGAACTGGTCAAATGCACTAGTTACCTGAACTGGTCACATGCACTAGTTACCTGAACTGGTCACATGCACTGGATACCTGAACTGGTCACATGCACTGGATACCTGAACTGGTCACATGCACTGGATACCTGAACTGGTCACATGCACTGGATACCTGAACTGGTCACATGCACTGGATACCTGAACTGGTCACATGCACTGGATACCTGAACTGGTCACATGCACTGGATACCTGAACTGGTCACATGTACTGGATACCTGAACTGGTCACATGTACTGGATACCTGAACTGGTCACATCTACTGGATACATGAACTGGTCACATCTACTGGATACCTGAACTGGTTACAACCACATACAGACACAAATAAAGATGGCTTTTCCTTTCAGCTATAGAAAAAACAAGGTTACAAAGACAGTTTGTGTGGAAACACAAACTCCAAATCGGCCCCCAGGCAGGTTTCAATATTTTCAGAAAGAACATCAGAATGAAATTCTATTAAAGACAAATGACAGAGAAGAATGGAGAAAGAAGGTTGACGGATCCACTGGCGGATCCAGGGGGGGCGGTTGGGGCGATCGCCCCCCCCCCACTCGGCCGACCCCCCCAAAGGGGGGGGGCGGACGAATTTTAGTATATAATTCACACAATTTGTATACGAATTTATTACTTATGTTAATAATATATACTAATTATTTATATTTAAACCTATTTTTAGATTATTTCGCCCCCCTCTAGTATGTTTGTCGATATGGTGGGGTCGGGAGGGGGCGATGGCATCTATTCCGCCCCCCCCCCCCTAAACTTTCGAGTGGGGGGGGGGGCAGTCCAATTTAAATGTAGAAATCACAGTTTGCTAACAGAATCAATTGAATATCTATATGATTAAAACTTGTTATTGGTATTTTAACCGATCTTTATATTATGTCGTTCCCCTGTTGGCCGATGGGGTGGGAATCGAATACCTCTACTGCCCTTCCCACCTAAAACATTTGAGTGGGGGGGCGGTCCTACTTTTCGGAGAAATCATAGTTTGTAAACAAAATTAGTTGAATTAATATATAAATTTTATATTATGTCTCTCTCCTTCAGGTATTTTTGCCGAATCGGTGGGGTGGGGGTGGGGGGCGATCGCATGTACTGCCCTCCCCACTCTAGCCCTCTGAGTGGGGGGGGGCGGTCCTATTTTTATGGAGAAATCATTGCATGTGAACAAAATTAGTTGAATATGTATATAATATAAACTACGTGAACCCATTGTATATGATGTCGCACCACACTCTAATCACAAATTTTATCATTAGTAAATATAAAATGAAAAAGGCTTGTACCAGGTGGGAGGGGCGATACTTGCAATCACCTTCCCCCCATGGGACAAACCAATACTTTTCTTTTTTGTATTAAAGTTAAGAAATTACAAAATAAAAAAACTCTGTCACTAATATAATTTATACATGCTATAAAATTAAATTCTTATATCGAGTCGCCCCTACCCTATTCTTTAATGCAAAATGCAATCATTAGCAGAAATTATAAAAAGGAGTGAGGATTAATCATTTTCACTCTATCGCCCCCTCCTCTTTCCAGACAGAGTTTTTGTAATTTCACATAAATTTATCTTAATTATTTAAAGAAAGACTTTGCTTTGGAAAAGTTATAATTCAAAAGAAATTTTTCAGTATAAGAGTCAAGATTGAGATGAGCTCTAAACCCAGATAATCTTTTCCTAGTCGGCTTTTTCAAACCTTTACTCAATCTGATATTTTTCTACTTAAATAAGTTTTGGACTATAACTCACAATTTATGTTTGAATTTTATTGAATATTATTTATGGAATAATTTTTTTCGGCGGCGATCCTCAAAGCCTTAATCTAAAGATGTGGGGTATCTTATCTTTTCAAGGAACAAATCGGTTTTATTTGCAATGTATTAAGTGCCTAAAAATTTATAATAGAATATTTTTCAACATTATTCAAAAGGTCCTTTATAATAGGATGAAAAATGAGCTTTATGTCAGGAGAATGCGTTTCTTCAGTGAAGAATGCAAGAAAACGCTTTTTGTGATTGGGCTTCGACCCGAACCCCAATGATGAATAATGACCTATAAATGTCAGGAGAATGCGTTTCTGCAGTGAAGAATGCAAGAAAACGCTTTTTGCGTCGGGGCGTCGCCCCGAACCCCGCTGATGAGCTGTAGATGTCAGAAGGATGCGTTTCTGCATTAAAAAATGCAAGAAAACGCTTTTTGCGTCGGGGCGTCGCCCCGAACCCCACTGGAGAGTCTTATAGCGCTCCCCCAGACCCCTAAGCTTGCAAGAGAAAGGCCTCAACATGACTTTTTTATTTTTTTCGCAGGAGGTTGAGAAACAATGCTCTATTTTATTCTCATATATAGATATATATATATATATATATATATATATATATATATATATATATATATATATATATATGCTGTACGCACGTTTATGCATAGGGTTAGGGTTTACTCGGCGTTAGGGTTAGGGTTTGGAAAAAAAATCGCCCCCACCCCCACTCCAAAGTTCTGGATCCGCTAGTGGACGGATCTTGCGTTGTGCCCCAGCGGTCCAGCAGACCAAAGTATAGGTGAAAGTGACTGTGAAGCTATATGTGGACCTGGCCTAACTGATGTCTTATTTATGAATATCTAATTTATCTAATTCTTATGTAAAAGGTCAAATCCTATTGCATAAATGCAATGCCGTTAAAAAAAATGATGATATGAAAAACTACTTATTAATTGTTGTTTTAAATTATGTCTAATTTATATGCATACTAAATAGATTTTTTCTCTTAAAAAAAGCAAACTTTTTTTTTTTTTTCTGTAGATGTAGTAGTTAGTATGACAGAACTTACAAAACTTAGCAATACAAATGTAATAAAAAAAAATTTTTTTCTAAATAATCTAAAACCATTTGCATAAAACCATAAATATGTTTAAAAAAAACGCATAAATGCTCTCAGAAAAGAAAAAGTAGCCGTTGCATCAAAACTTTGAATAGTCAGATTTTCACTATCTTTTCTAGTTTATAAGATCCTAACGGGACAGACATTCCACACAAAACTAATAGCGTCTTTTCCCCTTTCGGGGGCCGCTTAAAAAATCAGTTTTGAAAAAAAAAAAAAGCACTAATGTTACAAGATATTTGAAGACTTTCTGTGTAGAGAGTTCCACTTCTGTCTAACGCTAGTCTAATGCTCTAGACCTGCTGGTGATAGCTATTGACACCTCTACTCAAGTGACACAGTCTTCTAGCAGACGACACAATACGATCTGCTCAAATTTCAATGTTTTCCTCTGCACGTTTTTGTTTTCTCTTGTCTTCCAATCCATTGACCACTGATGTATTTGTACAGTTTAGTCATGCATTGACCTCTGACCTGTCAGTCAGCACTAGACCTATCTGTTGTAGGTCACGTGTAGAAGCACTAAAACAAAGAAGCGTGTGACATGTGTCAGGGGATGCAGCCTCTAATCAAAGGCTGCTCGTAAATCGCACTATAAGACGACCATTAGTCTGTCGCGGTAATTAGCCCGAGCGGTTCTCCGGCCGACTTGAGATGGAGTGGAGAAGATAAGACTATAGGGTCCAGGCGGTCACTCTCAGTCCCTGCTCTTTCTTCTTCTGCGTCTGAGAGGTGGCCATGATCTTGTCTTTATGTTTTACTCTAGATATGTATGCGCATGTGTGTGTGTGTGCATGTGTATGCGCATGTGTGCGCATGTGTTTGTGCGTGTGTGTGGCTGTGTGTGAGCTCCAAAACTAAGAGACGGATAGAGAGATCTGGGGAGAGAGAGAGGTTGGGGGGGGGGACTGAATAAGAAATAGTGGCAGTCGTAAACCAATGTAACAAAACAATAAGAAATAGTGGCAGACGTAAACCAATGTAATAAAACAATAAGAAATAGTGGCAGACGTAAACCAATGTAACAAAACAATAAGAAATAGTGGCAGACGTAAACCAATGTAACAAAACAATAAGAAGTCAAAGAAAGAAATGGAGAAAGAGAAAGTGACACACACACACACACACACACACACTGAGATGGGGAGAAATAAAGAGAATTTTAAAGAAAGAAAGAATTAGAGAGAAATAAAGAAAAGGGAGGTGAATAGAAAGACAGTGATAGGGAGAAAGATAAAAGAATGGGAGGAGGGAGGGAGAGAGAGAAGAGTGAGAAAGAGAGAGAGAGAGATGTAGGTACTATCACATAAACATATGTACACATGTAATTAGTACATCTACTTACTATATACTAATGTACTTACTATATAATAATGTACTTACTATATACTAATGTACTTACTATATACTAATGTACTTACTATATACTAATGTACTTACTATATACTAATGTACTTACTATATACTAATGCAGTAAAAGTGACTTTGAAATATTGGGATGGACAATGGAGATGACCTCCCTCTTTCGAGACTACTCGTCCAGTCAAAACAAGTTAAAGTACTGACCATGGTGGACAGACTATGAATATTTCACCACTTTGTCGTCCGGTCATTCATCAGACACAGAGAGACCCAAGGTTAGGTCTGATTGCTAATTATTGATTTACAGAGTCCTTGAGATGAGAACCGCCGTTCAATGATCAATGGTCAGTTCAGTTTATAGAATGTTGGTCAGTGATTCTTAACTCGTATCCAAGGTCAACTGTTGGATCCAGCCTTCTTATTGCTAGTTTAGACTCAGATCCACTTAATCCTTAGAGCCACTTAGTCCACATATTGAGAAACTCCATAAGTCCACATATTGAGAAACTCCATAAGTCCACATATTGAGAAACTCTATAAGTCCACATATTGAGAAACTCCATAAGTCCACATATTGAGAAACTCTATAAGTCCACATATTGAGAAACTCCATAAGTCCACATATTGAGAAACTCCATAAGTCCACATATTGAGAAACTCTATAAGTCCACATATTGAGAAACTCCATAAGTCCACATATTGAGAAACTCCATAAGTCCACATATTGAGAAACTCCATAAGTCCACATATTGAGAAGTCCACACGTCACTTCCTCTTTAACAATCTGTATTTGTCTCCAACATCAACAGCTTAAATATTCTGGGGACACAAACTAATAAAAAAAAGAAATGTTTCATGGCCTGATCTGAAGTCTTGAAGCTTATACACACGTACAGATTCTATTCTAGTCTGAATGTTCTTTTTCCACTAGAGTTTTTTTGTTTTTACACCAATCTGATGTTTGATTCTATTTGCAGCCAGCGTCATGCATTATTATTTTACATTACCATGTCTATGCGACTAGAAAGGGAGGTAACAGATTTCATCAGTTCACATTTAAAACATTTGAGTTCATGGTTTCTACAAAAATCGAATAAGACAGAATACAAAAAAGGGGGGAAGAGACAAGGGAGGTAATGCAATAAAAACACGTGCATGCAGATAGTTTAATTCAATAACAACAACCAAATATTATCCGTGTGCTAATTTAAAAATAATTGGTATGTATTGTAATGCTTATTAATACCATTGGCATTTGTAATATACTACGCGCTCATGCAAATGTAAAGATTCATAGCTGAACCATACCATAAGACAAGAGAAATGCGTACAGAGTCCATTAACCTCAATCCTACTAGAGTCTAGCTCTAGATTACTTCCAATTTATTAAAAGAACTAGAGCACTGCACCCCCCCCCCCTTTTTTTTTTTCTTTCCACAATGACAAACTGTTCTGGTCAGACAAGCTACTTACAGGTAGAGGGAGAGATAGTCTGGTGGACAGGAGCATTGTAACGCCCTGTTCAAGTCGGGGGCTCGCGGTGTCACCTTGTTATGTAGCGTGTCACTAGGTCAACTCCTGCAGAGACCATTGGTTAGGTTTCTGTCTGCATTTACATGTCGGGTTGTGACCCGCACACACACACACACGCATGAATATATGGCACAGACTTTTACAGCAAGCACACACACACACAGACACATGTATACATGTAGGGAGAGGCTTTACACGAAGACACATATTCTGACACATGTATACATATAGGGAGAGGCTTTACACGAAGACACATATTCTGACACATGTATACATATATGGAGAGGCTTCACACGAAGATACATGTAGGCTGCACATATATGGAGAGGCTTCACACGAAGATACATGTAGGCTACACATATATGGAGAGGCTTCACACGAAGACACATATTCTGACACATGTATACATATATGGAGGGGCTTCACACGAAGATACATGTAGGCTACACATATATGGCGAGGCTTCACACGAAGACACATGTATACATATAGGGAGAGGCTTTGCACGAAGACACATATCCTGACACATGTATACATTGGGGAAAGTTCTGAAGATATTTCTGGCCAACTTTAAGGTCAATCAAATGTTGAGTTTGAGGTTCACTGCCCAGCAGATCAGAACCTAGCACTCGTCAATGTCATGTGCTTTCTAATTGAAGTCTGCTTCTATTTGTAATCCCCAAGTCAAATGTTGAGGTAGAGGCTCAGATTTGTTTAGGTCTAACTCGTGCTGTAATAACAGACATATTGAAATCTACTGCTAGAGAATGTCTACTTTTAAGTCATCGTAAATGCTTGCCTTTAAGTCAAAGTAAATGTCTACCTATAAGTCAAGGTAAATGTCACTAAAGTCTGATAACCAATTACAAAAGATAATTCTACTTTCTTATAAAGCCACGATAAAAAGACTGTATAGTGCTGGTATATGCCTATGTAACAGTCACTTGTGAATTCTGGCTCTAGCTATTGATACGAATACTGTGAAGATTTAGGTAATGAATTCATTGAATAATATCAGAAACAAATTCAGTCTTTAACAAACGAGACATAAAACATTTTTGAATGCAAGAATCTAAACACTAAAAACAAGGTTACAAAGACAGTTTGTGTGAAAACACAAACTCAAAATCGGCCCCCGAAGTGGTCCACCCAGAGTCTTCACCAGGATTCGAACAGGGACTTTCGGTTCCAAGTTAATAATTATTAACCTTATGCATACATTAAAAATTAATAACACGTTACATGTAATAAAGAGAAACTAAAAAGATTTATTATTCTTACAAAATTAGACAAATTGGCAACACGAAAAAAAATGTCTTGATCTACTTTAAGCTACAATTGTGTACAAATGACTTAACAAGACTTTACCCTCGCAAATAAAAATTAATATCTCCATTGTCATTTGTCATACAAATTAGACCTAGATCTAGACCTAGTTTTAGATCTAAATCTAGATTAAAGATCTAAGTCTAGGTCTAGAACTAGATATTTTTTTCTAGATCTAGAAATAGATCGAAGTCTAGAGCTAGAGCTAGATCTAAGTCTATATCTAGATCTAAGTAGGCATATAGATCTAGATCTAGAACAGTCAACTAGATATAGAATCTTGATATAGAATCTACTATATCTAGACTAGAACTCTATGAATTTACACGTTTAATCTTAGAATTACTAGACCTAGGCCAATGTTATGATCATGAAAAGTAGGCCATTTGTTACCAGGTAATGGTGTACTATGCTGTTCGTATCCGATTCATTTCTTAATGTGATTCTGTTGTTTACATAATAAATAAATCTGCACCCCTAAGCTGTCAGGAGTTAAGTTATTGCCTTAATAATTAAAATTTTGTTCAAATTATCAATACATTTATAATATATATATATTATAAATATATCTAGATCAGGGCTCTATTTAGTCATATGTAGACTGTCTAGTGTAGGCCCCTATAATGAGGATATGTCGAAACTGCGCGCTATAAAAGTAGTTTGTTATTTTTGTTATAACTAAAACGAAGTTCGTATCAAAATTCTTTTTTAAAAACAACATTTGAATCAGTATTCTATTCAATGAGTTAGTTAATAAATGAAAAATATATTTTATAATGATTCATTGACACTTTTACCATTGTGTGACCTTAGATGCAAATTTTTTTACCAATGCGCGAATCTATGAATGAAACTTGAGTTATGAATGAAGAAGTCCATGACCTTTAAAAAGAGATATCTCCCCTGAAGTTTTTCATTGAAAAGTGGGGACATTGTTTTCCGATGCATCAGAACTTTGAATGATCTAAAACATCATGATGTCCGATTTTCATTTTCTCTTCTAGTTACTGAGATCTAAACGGGACGGACAGACGGACAGCCAGGTCACACAAAACTAATAGCGTATTTTCCCCTTTCGGGGGCTGCTAACTAGTTCAACTTTCAATTCTAGATTAGTGTCCAAGGTTAAGCTGTACAACTATAATATATGTGTGTGTGTGTGTGTGTGTACGATTTTGAACTTGTACAGCTATGACATTGTACTACTATAAATTGACATACCAAATATTACCAATACAATAGTATAAATATAAATTTGTACATCTATGAAATTGTAGCACTATAAATTGATTTACCAATACTATGGTATAAACTTGTACATATAGTGTGTCTCTTTAAAAAGTACCCAATCTATCCCCACAATTATTGTTGATGCAATTTATAGGTCTTCAAGTCGTATTATTATGAAACCCAAACGAACGAACAAATCAACTAACAAACAAACAAGAACTTGTGATAAGTAAAAAAAAAAAAAACATCAACTTGTTTACGAGTGATTTTAAAATTAAATGATTTTGTTCCCCTCTTGGTTTCATCATTCCGAGCACGTGCAAGAGAGTGTGACTTCCACCAATACAAATGTGAGAATCGTGTATCTAGGTCAGTGTTTGACGGACAACAGTTAGAGTCTGTACATGACACGCTGAGATGTTTCAAAACATGCTCTAGTCTGGACATGACACACTGAGAGGTTTCAAAACATGCTCTAGTCTGGACATGACACACTGAGACGTTTCAAAACATATTCTAGTCTGGACATGACACACTGAGACGTTTCAAAACATGCTCTAGTCTGGACATGACACACTGAGAGGTTTCAAAACATGTTTTAGTCTGGACATGACACACTGAGAGGTTTCAAAACATGTTTTAGTCTGGACATGACACACTGAGACGTTTCAAAACATGCTCTAGTCTGGACATGACACACTGAGAGGTTTCAAAACATGTTTTAGTCTGGACATGACACACTGAGACGTTTCAAAACATGTTTTAGTCTGGACATGACACACTGAGACGTTTCAAAACATGCTCTAGTCTGTACATGACACACTGAGACGTTTCAAAACATGCTCTAGTCTGTACATGACACACTGAGACGTTTCAAAACATGCTCTAGTCTGGACATGACACACTGAGACGTTTCAAAACATGCTCTAGTCTGTACATGACACACTGAGACGTTTCAAAACATGCTATAGTCTGTATATGACACACTGAGATGTTTCAAAACATGCTATAGTCTGGACATGACACACTGAGAGGTTTCAAAACATGTTTTAGTCTGGACATGACACACTGAGACGTTTCAAAACATGCTATAGTCTGGATATGACACACTGAGACGTTTCAAAACATGCTCTAGTCTGGACATGACACACTGAGACGTTTCAAAACATGTTTTAGTCTGGACATGACACACTGAGACGTTTCAAAACATGCTCTAGTCTGGATATGACACACTGTGACGTTTCAAAACATGCTCTAGTCTGTACATGACACACTGAGACGTTTCAAAACATGCTCTAGTCTGGACATGACACACTGAGACGTTTCAAAACATATTCTAGTCTGGACATGACACACTGAGACGTTTCAAAACATGCTCTAGTCTGGACATGACACACTGAGAGGTTTCAAAACATGCTCTAGTCTGGACATGACACACTGAGAGGTTTCAAAACATGCTCTAGTCTGGACATGACACACTGAGACGTTTCAAAACATGCTCTAGTCTGGACATGACACACTGAGACGTTTCAAAACATATTCTAGTCTGGACATGACACACTGAGACGTTTCAAAACATGCTCTAGTCTGGACATGACACACTGAGAGGTTTCAAAACATGCTCTAGTCTGTACATGACACACTGAGACGTTTCAAAACATGCTCTAGTCTGTACATGACACACTGAGAGGTTTCAAAACATGCTCTAGTCTGTACATGACACACTGAGACGTTTCAAAACATGCTCTAGTCTGTACATGACACACTGAGACGTTTCAAAACATGCTCTAGTCTGGACATGACACACTGAGAGGTTTCAAAACATGCTCAAGTCTGGACATGACACACTGAGACGTTTCAAAACATGCTCGAGATTGGAAATAGAAATTAACATAAAGGCACTGTAGTAGCTTCCGCCATGTTGACTCCGGCACGTCTGTGAGTCTAACACCTACCACTTCTACCGCACACACTAAATGGATTGGTTCAAATAAATGTTTGTCCTCAAGCGACCTTCCAGTAGTGTCTTTTTTAGAAGTCAACGTTTCAAGATTGGTTTGTCAGGTAATAGAGAGCCGAAATGGAATAAGGCTTCTTTAATGACGAAACTAGAGCGCCACCTCTGTAATTCATCTGGTCCTACTATCTAAGGTCAATTGTTCTAAAACTAAGTATCAATATTACTTTCACTTTTCTAGACAAAGTATCAAGTTGGTGTTACAAGACATTATTTCACATCAACATGTGATAGTCCGCTGTTCCTATGTGATAGTCCGCTGTTCCTATGTGATAGTCCGCTGTTCCTATGTGATAGTCCGGTGTTCCTATGTGATAGTCCTATGTGATAGTCCGCTGTTCCTATGTGATAGTCCGGTGTTCCTATGTGATAGTCCAGTGTTCCTATGTGATAGTCCGGTGTTCCTATGTGATAGTCCAGTGTTCCAATGTGATAGTCCGGTGTTCCTATGTGATAGTCCGGTGTTCTTATGTGATAGTCCGGTGTTCTTATGTGATAGTCCGGTGTTCCTATGTGATAGTCCGGTGTTCCTATGTGATAGTCCGGTGTTCCAATGTGATAGTCCGGTGTTCCTATGTGATAGTCCGGTGTTCCTATGTGATAGTCCGGTGTTCCTATGTGATAGTCCGCTGTTCCTATGTGATAGTCCGCTGTTCCTATGTGATTGTCCGGTGTTCCTATGTGATAGTCCGCTGTTCCTATGTGATAGTCCGGTGTTCCTATGTGATAGTCCGGTGTTCCCATGTGATAGTCCGCTGTTCAAATTGTTTTGCAGGGGGTGGGATTTTATCATTCTCATTTTCCAAAAAAAAAAGTAAAGGTATAGAACGTTTTGATCTGATGAAGTCACTTGCCACTGTACCAAGACTAACCTGATGTTGCCCTAACATGTGTCCCAAGACTAACCTGATGTTGCCCTAACATGTGTCCTAAGACTAACCTGATGTTGCCCTAACGCCTGTCCCAAGACTAACCTGATGTTGCCCTAACATGTGTCTCAAGACTAACCTGATGTTGCCCTAACGCCTGTCCCAAGACTAACCTGCTGTTGCCCTAACATGTGTCTCAAGACTAACCTGATGTTGCCCTAACGCCTGTCCCAAGACTAACCTAATGTTGCCCTAACGCGTGTACCAAGTCCAACCTGATATTGCCATAAAGCGTGTCCCAAATCTAACCTGATGTTGCCCTAAGGCCTGTCACAAGACTAACCTGATGTTGCTCTAACGCCTGTCACAAGACTAACCTGATGTTGCCCTAACGCCTGTCCCAAGACTAACTTGATGTTGCCCTAATGCCTGTCCCAAGACTAACCTGATGTTGCCCTAACGCATGTCCCAAGTAAACCTGATGTTGCCCTAACGCGTGTCCCAAGTCTAACCTGATGTTGCCCTAACGCCTGTCCCAAGTAAACCTGATGTTGCCCTAACGCGTGTCCCAAGTCTAACCTGATGTTGCCCTAATGCCTGTCCCAAGACTAACCTGGTGTTGCCCTAACGCGTATCCCAAGTCTAACATGATGTTGCCCTAACGCCTGTCCCAAGACTAACCTGATGTTGCCCTAACGCATGTCTCAAGTCAAACCTGATGTGTACTTCAACTTGAATTTCAGAATTAGACGCAAACTTGTACATCTTGGTAATAACAATCATTAACCCTTAAGTTTTCTTTTGGCTCATTACTATTTATTACACTGTTATGATTAAGCTTGAAAAACTTTGTTGTTTGTTATCATGTTCTATTTGGTGAAGAATTAAAGGGGAGTGCATGCTTTTTATAAGTAACACAAAGTAAAGTTTATAAAATCAAACATTAATTTAATGTATTGAGGTTAACACAACGATGTAATCGTCAATTAGAAGAAAAAAAGTTAAGATTGTATTATATCATGATATGATAACATAAACATTAAAATCATCATTTATTCAATTCGAAAGTTTCTATCACGTGGTACTAATCACTTGACTACTACTAAGTGACCATCCATTCGTGTGCAGTGTTAAAAGACTCGAACTCGCCTTCTAAAACATTCCAGCTCTCCTTGTGATATCGTGTTCCTCTATTAGATAGGGGTCCAGTTCTAACGGCTAGCTAACCACTGGCCTGGACAGAGCGCTGTTGTTGCTGTAATTGCCAGCGAATCGCTTGGAAATAAATCGACATGAAGCTGTCATGAGTAGCGGGACGTTGGTATCGCCCGACCGCTGCGCTGGTCAATGAGTAGCCGCCCATCGGTCAGTTGGTGACAGCCGAACGAAGAATTTGTGTTTCTTGTGTAGTGAGCAATCATGGACACGAGTTCGATACGCGATAAGGTCTAACTGATGTTTAACATGGATGAACAGAGTTTGATACCAGATAAGGTTTAACTGATGTTTAACATGGATGAACAGAGTTTGATACCAGATAAGGTCTAACTGATGTTTAACATGGATGAACAGAGTTTGATACCAGATAAGGTCTAACTGATGTTTAACAAGGATGAACAGAGTTTGATACCAGATAAGATCTAACTGATGTTTAACAAGGATGAACAGAGTTTGATACGAGATAAGGTCTAACTGATGTTTAACAAGGATGAACAGAGTTTGATACCAGATAAGGTCTAACTGATGTTTAACATGGATGAACAGAGTTCGATACGAGATAAGGTTTAACTGATGTTTAACAAGGATGAACAGAGTTTGATACCAGATAAGGTCTAACTGATGTTTAACAAGGATGAACAGAGTTTGATACCAGATAAGGTCTAACTGATGTTTAACATGGATGAACAGAGTTCGATACGAGATAAGGTTTAACTGATGTTTAACAAGGATGAACAGAGTTTGATACCAGATAAGGTCTAACTGATGTTTAACAAGGATGAACAAAGCTCGATAGGAGATAAGGTCTAACTGATGTTTAACATGGATGAACAGAGTTTGATACGAGATAAGGTCTAACTGATGTTTAACATGGATGAACAGAGTTTGATATGAGATAAGGTCTAACTGATGTTTAACTTGGATGAACAGATTTTGATACCAGATAAGGTCTAACTGATGTTTAACATGGATGAACAGAGTTTGATACCAGATAAGGTTTAACTGATGTTTAACTTGGATGAACAGAGTTCGATATGAGATAAGGTCTAACTGATGTTTAACATGGATGAACAGAGCTCGATACGAGATAAGGTCTAACTGATGTTTAACATGGATGAACAGAGTTCGATACGAGATAAGGTCTAACTGATGTTTAACATGGATGAACAGAGTTCGATACGAGATAAGGTTTAACTGATGTTTAACATGGATGAACAGAGTTTGATACCAGATAAGGTCTAACTGATGTTTAACATGGATGAACAGAGTTTGATACCAGATAAGGTTTAACTGATGTTTAACATGGATGAACAGAGTTCGATACCAGATAAGGTCTAACTGATGTTTAACATGGATGAACAGAGTTTGATACCAGATAAGGTCTAACTGATGTTTAACATGGATGAACAGAGTTTGATACCAGATAAGGTCTAACTGATGTTTAACATGGATGAACAGAGTTCGATACCAGATAAGGTCTAACTGATGTTTAACATGGATGAACAGAGTTCGATACGAGATAAGGTTTAACTGATGTTTAACATGGATGAACAGAGTTCGATACGAGATAAGGTCTAACTGATGTTTAACATGGATGAACAGAGTTCGATACGAGATAAGGTTTAACTGATGTTTAACATGGATGAACAGAGTTTGATACGAGATAAGGTCTAACTGATGTTTAACATGGATGAACAGAGTTTGATACCAGATAAGGTTTAACTGATGTTTAACATGGATGAACAGAGTTTGATACGAGATAAGGTCTAACTGATGTTTAACATGGATGAACAGAGTTCGATACGAGATAAGGTCTAACTGATGTTTAACATGTATGAACAGAGTTCGATACGAGATAAAGTCTAACTGATGTTTAACATGGATGAACAGAGTTTGATACCAGATAAGGTCTAACTGATGTTTAACATGGATGAACAGAGTTTGATACAAGATAAGGTCTAACTGATGTTTAACAAGGATGAACAGAGTTTGATACCAGATAAGGTCTAACTGATGTTTAACATTGATGAACAGAGCTTGATACGAGATAAGGTCTAACTGATGTTTAACATGGATGAACAGAGTTTGATACCAGATAAGGTTTAACTGATGTTTAACAAGGATGAACAAAGCTCGATACGAGATAAGGTCTAACTGATGTTTAACATGGATGAACAGAGTTTGATACCAGATAAGGTTTAACTGATGTTTAACATGGATGAACAGAGTTTGATACGAGATAAGGTCTAACTGATGTTTAACATGGATGAACAGAGTTCGATACGAGATAAGGTCTAACTGATGTTTAACATGTATGAACAGAGTTCGATACGAGATAAAGTCTAACTGATGTTTAACATGGATGAACAGAGTTTGATACCAGATAAGGTCTAACTGATGTTTAACATGGATGAACAGAGTTTGATACAAGATAAGGTCTAACTGATGTTTAACAAGGATGAACAGAGTTTGATACCAGATAAGGTCTAACTGATGTTTAACATGGATGAACAGAGCTTGATACGAGATAAGGTCTAACTGATGTTTAACATGGATGAACAGAGTTTGATACCAGATAAGGTTTAACTGATGTTTAACAAGGATGAACAAAGCTCGATACGAGATAAGGTCTAACTGATGTTTAACATGGATGAACAGAGTTTGATACCAGATAAGGTTTAACTGATGTTTAACATGGATGAACAGAGTTTGATACCAGATAAGGTCTAACTGATGTTTAACATGGATGACTGAATTGATCACAAGTTTTAACTTAATGAAATGGATCTCAATACTTTAATGATCGATACGACCACAATAGTCCCAGATTTTACAGTTTTGAATGAAGTAGTCCCAGATTTAACTGTGTTTAATGAAGTAGTCCCAGATTTAACTGTGTTTAATAAAGTAGTCCCAGATTTAACAGCTTTGAATGAAGTAGTCCCAGATTTAACAGCTTTGAATGAAGTAGTCCTAGATTTAACAGTGTTGAATGAAGTAGACCCAGATTTAACTTTGTTTAATGAAGTAGTCCTAGATTTAACATCTTTGAATGAAGTAGTCCCAGATTTAACAGCTTTGAATGAAGTAGTCCTAGATTTAACAGTGTTGAATGAAGTAGACCAAGTTTTAACTTTGTTTAATGAAGTAGTCCTAGATTTAACAGTGTTGAATGAAGTAGACCCAGATTTAACTGTGTTGAATGAAGTTGTCCTAGATTTAACAATGTTGAATGAAATAGTCTCAGATTTAACAATGTTGAATGAAGTAGACCCAGATTTAACTGTGTTGAATGAAGTAGTCCTAGATTTAACAATGTTGAATGAAAGAGTCTCAGATTTAACAATGTTGAATGAAGTAGTTCCAGATTTAACTGTGTTGAATGAAGTAGTCCTAGATTTAACAATGTTGAATGAAATAGTCTCAGATTTAACAATGTTGAATGAAGTAGTCCCAGATTTAACAGTGTTGAATGAAGTAGTCCCAGATTTAACAGCTTTGAATGAAGTAGTCCCAGATTTAACAGTGTTGAATGAAGTAGTCCCAGATTTAACAGTGTTGAATGAAGTAATCCCAGATTTAACAGCTTTGAATGAAGTAATCCCAGATTTAACAGTGTTGAATGAAGTAGTCCCAGATTTAACAGTGTTGAATGAAGTAGTCCCAGATTTAACAGCTTTGAATGAAGTAGTCCCAGATGTAACATTGTTGAATGAAGTAGTCCCAGATTTAACAGTGTTGAATGAAGTAATTCCAGATTTAACAGCTTTGAATGAAGTAATCACAGATTTAACAATGTTGAATGAAGTAGTCCCAGATTTAACAGTGTTGAATGAAGTAGTCCCAGATTTAACAGTGTTGAATGAGGTTGTCCCAGATTTAACAGTGTTGAATGAAGTAGTCCCAGATGTAACAGTGTTGAATGAAGTAGTCCCAGATTTAACAGTGTTGAATGAAGTAGTCCCAGATTTAACAGTGTTGAATGAAGTAGTCCCAGATGTAACAGTGTTGAATGAAGTAGTCCCAGATTTAACAGTGTTGAATGAAGTAGTCCCAGATTTAACAGTGTTGAGTTAATTTCTCTTGACTGAATTGATAATAAGATCCCCTCCGCCCCATTAAAAAAAAAGTCTGAAGCGAATGTATAAATCTACTACACTTTATATTACCGCAATGATAGATCCTTCAGATCTAGACTTAGAAGAAAATACACAAAATGTTCCTGTACATTAACTTTATTAATAAACTCTTGAATAATGCTTACACGCGGAAATACCCGAAGACCTACAATCCATTCAATTCAACATGTTCTCGTTCTCTAGCCAAATTTAAATTGATTTCTGTTGATACTTTGAAAACTTAGAACGGTCAAACTAGTTCTAAAATTAATCAATAGAATTGTATTTGTGTTTGGCCTACATGAAATAAAATACAAAGAGAAATAACCGCTAGAAAAATAGTTTGTTACTTTAACATATTGCTAGCGAGTGACACATTTGTCCGAACTATTTCCATTTCACGCTATATGGGTCAAAGTATGTCCAGTGACCATCAATTGACCAGGTGCTGTCTCCTGGAATTTATTGACGGCTCTACAACTCTCCGTTTTTTTTTTATGCCCGTAAAATCCAGAGATTAGATTTAAGGTGGTCATTTAAGTGGGTGGAACAGCCTCTCCGGGTGACCTTTAGTTCAGTTTTGTTCTGCTCTGGGCGCCCTCTATCCTGTCACACAGGTGCCTAATAAACTAAAGCAACTTTTTGATTCTGGTCCGCACGCAGAGGAAATAGTAGCGAGACAAATGACACGTTACTCAGTTTTACTGGTCATTTTTGGACTAAGGGCGCCCAGGTTATGACCGTCTTAATGTTCCACAGTGACCGCCGTTAGCCCACTCGAGTTGGAGGATAGCAAACAGCATTAGTGACCACAAATCTGGACAAATAATTGACCACAAGTGTGGGGCTAATCCTTCATATCACGATGATTGGGATCGTATTGAAAAATGTATTGGCACCCCCCCCCCCCACCCCTTTTTCTTCTCGGTCCCTCAACCCCCCCCCCCATCTCTATATCGTCACAGTGAAGTTACGAGACTAGCAGACGTGTAGAAGTCAACTCCAGTCTAGCTCGTAGTACCCTCACAAAATTAATAATAATATATATATAAAAAAATCCAAGTGTTCTGGGGGGAATCGTTCTTGTCAGACTGTGTGTGTGAGCGTGTGTATGTGTCATTGTCTGAAAGAAGCTCCCCTCCCCCCCCCACTCAGCTTTTTTTTTTACCTCCCCCTTCCCCCCTTTCTCCTATCTTCTTTCTTCGGTTCTTCTTGAAGTGGTCTGAGGGACCTCTTTATACGCCATTCAATAGAAGCTGAATGGAAAAGCGAAGATCTATAAAAGGGCCTCTGCCCTTCTGCATGGGAAAATTAAAATTTTGCAATGAAAAGAAGAGTTAAGGTCGCAACTTGCAAATAAGTCATGCTGAGCCTAGCGTCTTCCACAGCAAGCCCTCCACCCCCACCCCCGCCCCAATCCTGAAATGAAAAAGGAAAAGGCAGAAAGAAAAAAAAAAAGAAGATGTTTTGTTGTTTGCAGTGTCCAGACTGTTGGTGCTGCCTTTTGAGGCGAGCGGGGATTGAAATGAATCAATCCCTATTGACATTCCCCTTTGTGCTAGTGGGAAATTAAAACGAAACTCCGAGGGGACCGACACAGTTGCCGGGCGCCGTGTACACGCTCCTTCGCATTAACATACGGCTTGGAATGAGTTCAAAAACAAACTTTTTTATTGTGTCTGCGGTGAATAGATTTCATAACATGAAGACTCAGGCCACAATTCCGATTGTGGGGAAAAAAACCCGCTTAACTCTATTCCCTCCGGGTTTTTTTTTTTTGGTTTGGGGGGGGGGGTAGGGATTTAATTATTTTTGGTGGTCATTTAAAAGTTAGATTGCATTTAATCAATACTTAATAATTATAAAAATGATTTCAATATTACAATTTTAGAAACTTAAATCTCAACAATGATTTGATAAAACAAATTCTTTTGTTACCATTTCACGAGGCGGGCAATGCATTTATACCTACGTAAGGACACTGGAGACATGATTGTAGTGGTAGTTAGTATTTGTGTCAAGTCCTTTTAACTTTGGTCGAAGAAAAGTTTTTGTTATTATTGTTGTGATTTGTTTTTTTATGTATATAATTTGTTTATAATGACCTCACCTTCAACTTCACATATTCCTGAGTCTGTTAGGCCGTTGGGGCACCACACAAGAACTGTTGACCGTCTTTCTCCATTCTTTTTGTCTTTGATATAACCTTTTTCAATGGTAACTATGTAATGACAGATCTTGCTATAATAGGTCATACTATAAGAGGTCATGCTAAGACAGGTTTCAGCTGTAATAGAACATACTATAAAAGGTCATGCTAAGACAGGTTTCAGCTGGATGCATTCAAAAACATCCTAAATTTGAAATCCAAGCTTCAAAGCTCGTTTACTTTGTGCTGTAGCAATCTGCCGGCACGTGGAAACTGAGAAACTGAGGTAGCTTTATGTTGAGTCTTGACATTTATAGCCTTGAAGTATTACATTCACATTGAGTGCAGGTAAGGGAGTTCATGTCAGAGATAAAACTCCAGTGGTCTGTAAATTATTTTAAAAAAAGATCCGAATGATCTGTATATTATAGACAAATGATCGAGCTGATCTGTAAATTATAGACAAATGATCGAGCTGATCTGTAAATTATAGACAAATGATCGGGGTGATCTGTAAATTATAGACAAATGATCGGGGTGATCTGTAAATTATAGACCAATGATCGAACTGATCTGTAAATTATAGACCAATGATCGAGCTGATCTGTAATTATAGACAAATGATCGAACTGATTTGTAAATTATAGACAATGATCGAGCTGAGCTGTAAATTATAGACAATGATCGGGGTGATCTGTAAATTATAGACAAATGATCGAGCTGATCTGTAAATTATAGACAATGATCGGGGTGATCTGTAAATTATAGACAAATGATCGAGCTGATCTGTAAATTATAGACAAATGATCGGGGTGATCTGTAAATTATAGACAATGATCGGGGTGATCTGTAAATTATAGACCAATGATCGAGCTGATCTGTAAATTATAGACAAATGATCGAACTGATCTGTAAATTATAGACAAATGATCGAGCTGATCTGTAAATTATAGACAATGATCGGGGTGATCTGTAAATTATAGACCAATGATCGGGGTGATCTGTAAATTATAGACCAATGATCGGGGTGATCTGTAAATTATAGACAAATGATCGAACTGATCTGTAAATTATAGACCAATGATCGAGGTGATCTGTAAATTATAGACAAATGATCGAACTGATCTGTAAATTATAGACAATGATCGAGCTGAGCTGTAAATTATAGACAATGATCGGGGTGATCTGTAAATTATAGACCAATGATCGGGGTGATCTGTAAATTATAGACAAATGATCGAGCTGATCTGTAAATTATAGACAATGATCGGGGTGATCTGTAAATTATAGACCAATGATCGGGGTGATCTGTAAATTATAGACAAATGATCGAGCTGATCTGTAAATTATAGACAATGATCGGGGTGATCTGTAAATTATAGACCAATGATCGGGGTGATCTGTAAATTATAGACCAATGATCGGGGTGATCTGTAAATTATAGACAAATGATCGAACTGATCTGTAAATTATAGACAAATGATCGGGGTGATCTGTAAATTATAGACAAATGATCGAACTGATCTGTAAATTATAGACAAATGATCGAACTGATCTGTAAATTATAGACAATGATCGGGGTGATCTGTAAATTATAGACAATGATCGGGGTGATCTGTAAATTATAGACAATGATCGGGGTGATCTGTAAATTATAGACAAATGATCGAGCTGATCTGTAAATTATAGACAAATGATCGAGCTGATCTGTAAATTATAGACAAATGATCGGGGTGATCTGTAAATTATAGACCAATGATCGGGGTGAGCTGTAAATTATAGACAAATGATCGAGCTGATCTGTAAATTATAGACAAATGATCGAGCTGATCTGTAAATTATAGACAAATGATCGAGCTGATCTGTAAATTATAGACAAATGATCGGGGTGATCTGTAAATTATAGACCAATGATCGGGGTGCGCTGTAAATTATAGACAAATGATCGGGGTGATCTGTAAATTATAGACAAATGATCGAGCTGATCTGTAAATTATAGACAAATGATCGGGGTGATCTGTAAATTATAGACCAATGATCGGGGTGAGCTGTAAATTATAGACAAATGATCGAGCTGATCTGTAAATTATAGACAAATGATCGAGCTGATCTGTAAATTATAGACAAATGATCGGGGTGATCTGTAAATTATAGACAAATGATCGAGCTGATCTGTAAATTATAGACAAATGATCGAGCTGATCTGTAAATTATAGACAAATGATCGAGCTGATCTGTAAATTATAGACAAATGATCGAGCTGATCTGTAAATTATAGACAAATGATCGGGGTGATCTGTAAATTATAGACAAATGATCGAGCTGATCTGTAAATTATAGACAAATGATCGAGCTGATCTGTAAATTATAGACAAATGATCGAGCTGATCTGTAAATTATAGATAAATGATCGAGCTGATCTGTAAATTATAGACAAATGATCGAGCTGATCTGTAAATTATAGACAAATGATCGAGCTGATCTGTAAATTATAGACAAATGATCGGGGTGATCTGTAAATTATAGACAAATGATCGAGCCTATCTGTAAATTATAGACAAATGATCGGGGTGATCTGTAAATTATAGACAAATGATCGGGGTGATCTGTAAATTATAGACCAATGATCGGGGTGAGCTGTAAATTATAGACAAATGATCGGGGTGATCTGTAAATTATAGACAAATGATCGGGGTGATCTGTAAATTATAGACAAATGATCGAGCTGATCTGTAAATTATAGACAAATGATCGGGGTGATCTGTAAATTATAGACAAATGATCGAGCTGATCTGTAAATTATAGACAAATGATCGGGGTGATCTGTAAATTATAGACAAATGATCGGGGTGATCTGTAAATTATAGACAAATGATCGGGGTGATCTGTAAATTATAGACAAATGATCGTGGTGATCTGTAAATTATAGACAAATGATCGAGCTGATCTGTAAATTATAGACAAATGATCGGGGTGATCTGTAAATTATAGACAAATGATCGGGGTGATCTGTAAATTATAGACAAATGATCGGGGTGATCTGTAAATTATAGACAAATGATCGGGGTGATCTGTAAATTATAGACAAATGATCGAGCTGATCTGTAAATTATAGACAAATGATCGAACTGATCTGTAAATTATAGACAAATGATCGGGGTGGTCTGTAAATTATAGACAAATGATCGGGGTGATCTGTAAATTATAGACAAATGATCGGGGTGATCTGTAAATTATAGACAAATGATCGGGGTGATCTGTAAATTATAGACAAATGATCGAACTGATCTGTAAATTATAGACAAATGATCGAACTGATCTGTAAATTATAGACAAATGATCGAGCTGATCTGTAAATTATAGACAAATGATCGGGGTGATCTGTAAATTATAGACAAATGATCGAGCTGATCTGTAAATTATAGACCAATGATCGAGCTGATCTGTAAATTATAGACAAATGATCGGGGTGATCTGTAAATTATAGACAAATGATCGAGCTGATCTGTAAATTATAGACGAATGATCGAACTGATCTGTAAATTATAGACCAATGATCGGGGTGATCTGTAAATTATAGACAAATGATCGAGCTGATCTGTAAATTATAGACCAATGATCGAGCTGATCTGTAAATTATAGACAAATGATCGGGGTGATCTGTAAATTATAGACAAATGATCGCGCTGATCTGTAAATTATAGACGAATGATCGAACTGATCTGTAAATTATAGACCAATGATCGGGGTGATCTGTAAATTATAGACAAATGATCGAGCTGATCTGTAAATTATAGACCAATGATCGGGGTGATCTGTAAATTATAGACAAATGATCGAGCTGATCTGTAAATTATAGACCAATGATCGAGCTGATCTGTAAATTATAGACAAATGATCAAGCTGATCTGTAAATTATAGACAATGATCGGGGTGATCTGTAAATTATAGACAATGATCGGGGTGATCTGCAAATTATAGACAAATGATCGAACTGATCTGTAAATTATAGACAAATGATCGAGCTGATCTGTAAATTATAGACAAATGATCGGGGTGATCTGTAAATTATAGACAATGATCGAGCTGATCTGTAAATTATAAACTAATATCTGAGTAATCTGTAAATTATAATTAAAATGTCTAAATGGTCTATATACCAGAGGTCAATGTGACCTGTGTCGTGCTAATTCAATGTACACGTGAGCTCAAACGTTAAAAGTCAAGTTGACCTGTGGTCAAGAAATGGTTCTACTGTCTGGAAGTTAGACTGTCTTTAAAACTCCTAGCTATTATAAAAAGAAACGAGTCTGGACACTGGTCACAAAGCAGAAACTCATTCGATCTGGGTGTCTTGTTCTTTTTTTTTAGAGCCTGCCTTCACAAAAAAGATATTACCATCTGCCGAGTGCGGTCTAGTTGAACCTTTGACCACTGTCCACGCGACATATGCACAGTTGTTTTTTTTCTTTCTCCAACACTGTGGGTTTTTTTTTCTTAGTCTATCGCCGCTCCCTCTCCCCCCTGTCAAGTAGCGCCCACTTAAGATGCTCGACTTCTAAGTACTGGAAGTAAACCTGTTTTGTTTGTTTTGAGTGAGGCGATACAAGTCCCCGGAGGCCACACAAAGACTGGCTTTGTTGCTAGAGCGGACTCACGAGTTTTTTAATGAACTGACCAATGTTTGTAGACTTGTTTGAAGGGCAGAAGGACTGTCTGAATGGATGGACCAGGTCTGCTACACGTGCTGATAACTGCAAGGACATACCGACCTAGAGGCTGAGGCGTGACTCTTTTTTCATTCTCAACTATTCTCTGGTGTCCATAACATTCTCTGGTGTCCTTAACATTCTCTGGTGTCCTTAACATTCTCTGGTGTCCTGAACATTCTCTGGTGTCCTTAACATTCTTTGGTGACCTTAACATTCTCTGGTGTCCTTAACATTCTCTGGTGTCCTTAACATTCTCTGGTGTCCTTAACATTCTCTGGTGTCCTGAACATTCTTTGGTGACCTTAACATTCTCTGGTGTCCTGAACATTCTCTGGTGTCCTTAACATTCTTTGGTGACCTTAACATTCTCTGGTGTCCTGAACATTCTCTGGTGTCCTTAACATTCTCTGGTGTCCTTAACATTCTCTGGTGTCCTTAACATTCTCTGGTGTCCTTAACATTCTCTGGTGTCCTGAACATTCTTTGGTGTCCTTAACATTCTTTGGTGTCCTGAACATTCTTTGGTGTCCTTAACATTCTCTGGTGTCCTTAACATTCTCTAGTGTCCTTAACATTCTCTAGTGTCCTTAACATTCTCTGGTGTCCTTAACATTCTCTAGTGTCCTTAACATTCTCGGGTGTCCTTAACATTCTCTAGTGTCCTGAACATTCTCTAGTGTCCTGAAAATTCTCTGGTGTCCTTAGCATTTTCTTGTGTCCTGAACATTCTCTGGTGTCCTGAACATTCTCTGGTGTCCTGAACATTCTCTGGTGTCCTTAACATTCTCTTGTGTCCTGAACATTCTCTGGTGTCCTGAACATTCTCTGGTGTCCTGAACATTCTCTGGTGTCCTTAACATTCTCTGGTGTCCTTAACATTCTCTGGTGCCCTTAGCATTCTCTTGTGTCCTGAACATTCTATTGTGTCCTGAACATTCTCTGATGTCCTGAACATTCTTTGGTGACCTTGACATTCTCTGGTGTCCTGAACATTCTCTGGTGTCCTTAACCTTCTCTGGTGTCCTGAACATTCTCTGGTGTCCTTAACCTTCTCTGGTGTCCTGAACATTCTCTGGTGTCCTGAACATTCTATTGTGTCCTGAACATTCTCTGGTGTCCTTAACCTTCTCTGGTGTCCTGAACATTCTCTGGTGTCCTGAACATTCTCTGGTGTCCTTAACCTTCTATGGTGTCCTTAACATTCTTTGGTGACCTTGACATTCTCTGGTGTCCTGAACATTCTCTGGTGTCCTTAACCTTCTCTGGTGTCCTTAACCTTCTCTGGTGTCCTGAAAATTCTCTGGTGTCCTTAACATTCTTTGGTGACCTTGACATTCTCTGGTGTCCTTAACCTTCTCTGGTGTCCTTAACATTCTCTGGTTGTAAAGATAGTGGAGTTGAGACAAAGCAAGCATAGGCGGCGCCTTGATTTTATAAGTTGTGCATTAGGGTTTTCAAACGGAAAAGCTGTACTCATAATATGAACATTTAGTGACATGTGACATCACTGTACGAACATCACACATCACCACATCATTCATTAGAGTATTAAGCTAGTCTACTAGTTCTTTATACTTTTAATATTCTTTTATATTATACACTTTATGACCATCTATCAATCTAATGTTAAAATGTCATGGCAACCCTAAACTGGCACAGTTCGTTATTCTATAACATTATTCTACATACTGACATGTATTATATACTGACATGTATTGTTGTACTGACATGTATTATGTACTGACATTTTTGTACTAATAAAAGAAACAATATAAACATCCGAATTTCGGAAGACATCCTGTCATGACTTTGCTGTGTATCTTGTTATAACATCAACATTCTCCTTGACTTTGCTGTGTATCTTGTTATAACATCAACATTCTCCTTGACTTTGCTGTGTATCTTGTTATAACATCAACATTCTCCTTGTCATGACTTTGCTGTGTATCTTGTTATAACATCAACATTCTCCTTGACTTTGTTGTGTATCTTGTTATAACATCAAAATTCTCCTTGTCATGACTTTGTTGTGTATCTTGTTATAACATCAACATTCTCCTGTCATGATTTTGTTGTGTTTCTTGTTATAACATCAACATTCTCCTTGTCATGACTTTGCTGTGTATCTTGTTATAACATCAACATTCTCCTTGTCATGACTTTGCTGTGTATCTTGTTATAACATCAACATTCTCCTTGACTTTGCTGTGTATCTTGTTATAACATCAAAATTCTCCTTGTCATGACTTTGCTGTGTATCTTGTTATAACATCAACATTCTCCTTGACTTTGCTGTGTATCTTGTTATAACATCAACATTCTCCTTGACTTTGCTGTGTATCTTGTTATAACATCAACATTCTCCTTGACTTTGCTGTGTATCTTGTTATAACATCAACATTCTCCTTGACTTTGCTGTGTATCTTGTTATAACATCAACATTCTCCTTGACTTTGCTGTGTATCTTGTTATAACATCAACATTCTCCTTGACTTTGCTGTGTATCTTGTTATAACATCAACATTCTCCTGTCATGACTTTGCTGTGTATCTTGTTATAACATCAACATTCTCCTGTCATGACTTTGTTGTGTATCTTGTTATAACATCAACATTCTCCTGTCATGACTTTGCTGTGTATCTTGTTATAACATCAACATTCTCCTGTTATTATTTCTCAATTTTGACCTATAAGATAACATCTTATAAGATAAGCGAGGTAGGTACCTGAGTTTTTATAAATTAGAAGATATCAATCTATCTTATCCTTAGTCCTTCTCTTAAAATCCAAATTGACTTGAAATGAAATTCCATTCTTTAGTTACTTGGATTCTAGTTTCTATTCAAATCGGACGTTGCGGTAGAGGGGGGGGGGCGTCATGAACACCGGAACAAAAAGATTTCCAGAGTGTCTGACATTTCCGGTGAGACATTTGCGCGCTAATAACATAAAACAATGTGTATATAGTGACCAGTGTCCAGTCGGGGATAATTTATTGAAAGACTCACGCTTGCATGGCCGCAGGCACACCTCCTCTCCCTGTCCTCTCGTCTGGACACTGGTCATGCCAGTCGAGCTCAGTCCTCTGTGGGTCAGACTCATGAGGTCAGGTTGGGTCACAGAGCCGTGAATGCTTTGGGGTCAGGTCGGGGCACTGCCGGCCAAGCCTGATTATCTTTTTATGAATTGGGCCTTTTATCATAGTTCACATCTCGAGCCCATGGGCGCATCTGTCGCTCCAGCGCGCCCCTTCTTCAAGGTTTTCTATCATTTAGGGAAAAGAGAGAAATAATGAAATAATAGTGTTACCGCTGGTCCAGGCTCCCGCTGTCCGCTGGCTATTACAGCCCAAGGTCCGGCTGCCCACTGACCGCCTCTTCGCGAGAGGAAGAGAAAGGTCAGTGTAGACAAAACCTGGGGTCTCTACCTCACTGGCAGGTCAACAGAGCCAAGGGTGGTTGACCAAATGTCATCGATGGCCGGTACATGACATTCAGAAGACGCTGATGACGAGATGACTAGTGGCCAGTTGAATAATGAGCTGGATGTCTTGAAATCACGTGATCAAGAGGACAGAAAACTTTATGCTACAGAAGATCTTTTTGGGAGAGACAAGAGAGAGACGAGAGGGAGAGGGAGGGAGGGAGAGAGACAAGAGGGAGACGAGAGGGAGAGGGAGGGAGGGAGAGAGACGAGAGGGAGATGAGACGAAGAGAGAGATGAGAGGAAGAGAGAGATGAGAGGAAGAGAGAGATGAGAGGAAGAGAGAGATGAGAGGAAGAGAGACGAGAGAGAGAGAGAAGAGAGACAAGGGAGAGGGAGGGAGGGAGAGAGACGAGAGGAAGAGAGTGATGAGAGGGAGAGAGAGAGATGAGAGGAAGAGAGACGAGAGAGAGAGATAAGAGGGAGAGAGAGAGAAGAGAGACGAGGGAGAGAAACGAGAGGGAGAGAGAGAGAAGAGAGACGAGAGAGAGAGAGAAAGTCAGAAAAAAAAAGAATAAGAGAGTAAGATGATGTATCCAGTGTAATGAACCCAGTAAGATGTGTATCCAATACAACGGACTATGTCCAGTAAGATGATGTATCCAGTACACTGGTCTATGATCCCAGTAAGATGATGTATCCAGTACAACGGTCTATGAGCCCTATAAGATGATGTATCAAATACAACGGTCTATGCGCCCAGTAAGATGATGTATCCAGTGCGATGAGCCAAGTAAGAAGTATCCAGTATGATGAGCCCAGTAAGATGATGTATCCAGTGCGATGAGCCAAGTAAGAAGATGTACCCAGTATGATGAGCCCAGTAAGATGATGTATCCAGTACGATGAGCCGTTAGATAATGTATCCAGTACGATAAACCCAATTAGATAATATATCCAGTATGATGAGCCCAGAGATAATGTATCCAGTACGATAAGCCCAGAGATAATGTATCCAGTACGATGAGCCCAGTTAGATGATGTATCCAGTACGATTAGCCCAGTTAGATGATGTATCCAGTACGATTAGCCCAGAGATAATGTATCCAGTACGATGAGCCCAGAGATAATGTATCCAGTACGATGAGCCCAGTTAGATGATGTATCCAGTACGATAAGCCCAGTTAGATAATGTATCCAGTACGATGAGCCCAGTTAGATAATGTATCCAGTACGATGAGCCCAGTTAGATAATGTATCCAGTACGATAAGCCCAGTTAGATAATGTATCCAGTACGATGAGCCCAGTTAGATAATGTATCCAGTACGATAAGCCCAGTTAGATAATGTATCCAGTACGATGAGCCCAGTTAGATAATGTATCCAGTACGATAAGCCCAGTTAGATGATGTATCCAGTACGATGAGCCCAGAGATAATGTATCCAGTACGATAAGCCCAGTTAGATGATGTATCCAGTACGATGAACCCAGTTAGATGATGTATCCATTACGATGAACCCAGTTAGATGATGTATCCAGTACGATGAGCCCAGTTAGATGATGTATCCAGTACGATGAGCCCAGTTAGATGATGTATCCAGTACGATGAGCCCAGTTAGATGATGTATCCAGTACGATGAGCCCAGTTAGATAATGTATCCAGTACGATGAGCCCAGTTAGATGATGTATCCAGTACGATGAGCCCAGTTAGATGATGTATCCAGTACGATGAGCCCAGTTAGATGATGTATCCAGTACGATGAGCCAGTGAAACTATTTACCCTGTATACCATGCTGACGTCCAGAACCTGAGACCCGTCACTGATGAGGTCATTGAAACACAACAAGCGAGTAACTGATCTGCTGGTATTAATGATGTAGACCACTTAGCCCGCCCCCCAGCCCACCCTAACGTCATGATATGTTGCTGTAAAACTGGCTAAGTCATGTGATCGCCCTGTGCATACAGCGGTGCATTGCGCGAATTAAACCAGTAAATTGGATCAAAATGACCTCCAGGCAGAACTCGAGACTGTCACGTTGAGAAGGGCAGCTTGGTTACGTGCCGGGTTAGCTCAACCAAGTCTGACCGACTCAGCCTAGAGCTCACTAGAACTGGGGGGATGGGGGCAGACAACTAAAGAAATGGAGGGCTAACCAGGGGACATACGACACAAGATATGATGTGTGTGTGTGTGTGTAGGGAGTATACAAGAAATGGTGGGGGAGCAAGGGGAGACATACAGCATAAGATATGGGGTGGGGGAGCAGGGGAGACATACAGCATAAGATATGGGGGAGGAGGGGTACAAAGATAGGATTCATCTCGACACATCAACCTGTACATCAACTTGTTCATTAACTTGTACATTAACTTGTACACCAACTGTACACTAACTTCTGAAGTAGAAATACAGTTCTTGAAGTCTTCGGACAGATCATACTCCTAAAACAAAAAGTTTCTGAGACAGTTATGTCTTAAATTGCTGTATCCAAGTAGAAAACGAGGAAGATGAAGCTGTATCCATTTGAATTGATCGAAAAACGTATTCCTCACAAAATGAATGAAAAGACATTTCTCAAAAATAATATGAAAAAGATCTGTAGAAATAAAAGGTTTTGTAGAGAAAGAGATTTTTTAATAAAGTAGAGACCAACAGTCACTAAATGAACGAATCAGAAAAGCACGCGCGGTAAATACTGACCAATCAGCATTGACACTCTTCGGAAAAGTGACTTGTTACAAGTAAATCAAAACAGGAAGTGTTCATGTCAGCAAACAATGCATGTATTTCCAGCATTTATAAAGATGTTTTTGTTTTGGAATATTGTCCCCACTTCAAGGTCACTGTGTTTGAAAGAAATGTTTATGTTTTTGTCCTGTCCTTCAAAGTCATAATTTGGGTTGAAATCAAGCGAGGACTAAGACACGAAGAACCTTTCCCGCTATTTTGTATGTGCTGTGTGTCTGTCACGCATAGATTCAGTTCTTCTGAAAACCTTAGGGAAAAAACGCATATGATGATATGATATATCTACATATATACAATGATATATTTGCCTATACATAATGATATATCTACATATATACAATGATATATTTGCCTATACATAATGATATATCTACATATATACAATGATATATTTGCCTATACATAATGATATATCTACATATATACAATGATATATTTGCCTATACATAATGATATATCTACATATATACAATGATATATTTGCCTATACATAATGATATATCTACATATATACAATGATATATTTGCCTATACATAATGATATATCTACATATATACAATGATATATTTGCCTATAGATAATGATATATCTACATATATACAATGATATATTTGCCTATACATAATGATATATCTACATATATACAATGATATATTTGCCTATACATAATGATATATCTATATATATACAATGATATATTTGCCTATACATAATGATATATCTCCAGTTCGTCATCATTGATAGATCTAGATTCTCAAGCCACGACTTATACACTCTCAATTGAATATTAGGCTACTCGTTACACATTTAGGTTAAATGTTTCTATAAACATGCCCACTGAGGGCCGAGGGCCTTTTGTTATGTATGGTAGCAAATGATGGAATCCATTTTCATTCAGATCTAGAAACATGCCAGGAGCTCGTGGTGCGGTCCCATTCACGCTATTTGACCCGCATCTGAGTTTGTGAGAAAACAAACTCTTATTGTAATCTTGTTTATTAATATTAATATTACTATTCTATTGGTTATTTATAGCAATATTGTATTCTTTATAAATGTCTATATGAGACCTACATGAGACATATGTGAGACCTGTATGAGACCTATGTGAGACCTAAGTGAGGTCTATATGAGACCTATGTGAGACATATATGAGACCTATGTGAGACCTATATGAGACCTATGTGAAACCTATGTGAGACCTATATGAGACCTATGTGAAACCCATATGAAACCTATATGAGACCTATGTGAGACCTATGTGAAATCCATATGAGACCTATATGAGACCTATATGAGACCTATGGGCTCAGAGTGTTCTGCTACACACTGGTCAAGATATTCCTGCTGGAACTTGTTCGAGCTGCTTTTATTTTCTTTTGTGTGTATTTTCTCCAGCTAAGTGTTTTCATGCCTCAATGTTTGTGCGCGCCAGTTTTTGACAGCGCGACGTCATGATGCTTTATCATTGACTTCCATCTCTCAGGTAACAGGGTCCATGTTGAAAGTTCTCAGGGAGCCTTTGAGGGTTCCCCTAAAGCTTTTCCTTTGACCCCTTGAGATCGTTTTCCGTTGTCAGCTGGCAGGAGCCTTTAGGGATTGCATAGTTCACCAGACGTGGTTTGCCTACTGAGCTTGTTTGGACGCTAAGTAGGCCCATTCTTTGGAGAACTTTTGTGTCAGCTATTTTGTCTTGCCACTTGACGTTCAGAATTTTTTAAAGCTGATTAGATGGAAACAATTTAGCTTGTTTGTTTGCCTTTTTTTAAAACACTGTCCACGTTTGAGAGACGTCCAGCAGAGACTTTCCCGATAGACCCCAAGTTTTATACGTGTGGTCAGGCATTTTCTGTTGTACAGATTTCTGGACAGACTTTCAAAGTATGCACATGGCTTTGGCAATTTGCAACTTAAATTTATTATCTATATTTGCGTTTTGAGAATATATACTGCGCATTTATTTGTTATTGTTAGATCTGAAAAGGTATTACCTGGAGCAGACAGGGGCTCGTCCTTGTTGTATTACGTGGAGTTGACAGGGGCTCCGTCCTTGTTGTATTACCTGGAGCTGAATGGGCCTCCGTCCTTGTTGTATTAACTGAAGCTGAATGGGCCTCCGTTCTTGTTGTATTACCTGGAGCTGAATGGGCCTCCGTTCTTGTTGTATTACCTGGAGCTGAATGGGCCTCCGTTCTTGTTGTATTACCTGGAGCTGAATGGGCCTCCTTCCTTCTTGTATTACCTGGAGCTGAATGGGCCTCCGTCCTTGTTGTATTACCTGAAGCTGACAGGGGCTCCGTCCTTGTTGTATTACCTGGAGCTGAATGGGCCTCCGTGCTTGTTGTATTACCTGAAGCTGACAGGGGCTCCGTCCTTGTTGTATTACCTGAAGCTGACAGGGGCTCCGTCCTTGTTGTATTACCTGAAGCTGACAGGGGCTCCGTCCTTGTTGTATTACCTGAAGCTGACAGGGGCTCCGTCCTTGTTGTATTACCTGAAGCTGACAGGGCCTCCGTCCTTGTTGTATTACCTGAAGCTGACAGGGGCTCCGTCCTTGTTGTATTACCTGGAGCTGAATGGGCCTCCGTCCTTGTTGTATTACCTGGAGCTGACAGGGCCTCCGTCCTTGTTGTATTACCTGGAGCTGACAGGGCCTCCGTCCTTGTTGTATTACCTGGAGCTGACAGGGCCTCCGTCCTTGTTGTATTACCTGGAGCTGACAGGGGCTCCGTCCTTGTTATATTTATTGTGAGATCGATATCCGTACGTGCCATAAGTTATTATAACCCTAACCCAGCTTCGGAGCAGCTACGTAGAGCACAGTCAACAGAAACGAAGAGGTCCCTAACTGAAAAGAATTGAATTTGACTTGATTTAACCAAAGGATTAGGGGGTGCGAAATGAACCCAACTACATTGTAGTATTTCGTGGAGTGCTGACCAGTGAATGGAAATAAGTAATGACTCATAATGCTAGATCTAGTGCTGACTCCAGTGTCTCGTGATCTAGTGTTGACTCCAGTGTCTCATGACCTAGTGCTGACTCCAGTGTCTCATGACCTAGTGCTGACTCCAGTGTCTCATGATCTAGTGCTGACTCCAGAGTCTCATGACCTAGTGCTGACTCCAGTGTCTCATGATCTAGTGCTGAATCCAGTGTCTCATGATCTAGTGCTGACTCCAGTGTCTCATGATCTAGTGCTGACTCCAGTGTCTCATGATCTATTGCTGACTCCAGTGTCTCATGATCTAGTTCTGACTCCAGTGTCTCATGATCTAGTTCTGACTCCAGTGTCTCATGATCTAGTGCTGACTCCAGTGTCTCATGATCTAGTGCTGACTCCAGTGTCTCATGATCTAGTGCTGACTCCAGTGTCTCATGATCTAGTGCTGACTCCAGTGTCTCATGATCTAGTGCTGACTCCAGTGTCTCATGATCTAGTGCTGACTCCAGTGTCTCATGATCTAGTGCTGACTCCAGAGTCTCATGACCTAGTGCTCACTCCAGTGTCTCATGATCTAGTGCTGACTCCAGAGTCTCATGATCTAGTGCTGACTCCAGAGTCTCATGACCTAGTGCTGACTCCAGTGTCTCATGATCTAGTGCTGACTCCAGTGTCTCATGATCTAGTGCTGACTCCAGTGTCTCATGATCTAGTGCTCACTCCAGTGTCTCATGATCTAGTGCTCACTCCAGAGTCTCATGATCTAGTGCTGACTCCAGTGTCTCATGATCTAGTGCTGACTCCAGTGTCTCATGATCTAGTGCTGACTCCAGTGTCTCATGATCTAGTGCTGACTCCAGTGTCTCATGATCTAGTGCTGACTCCAGTGTCTCATGATCTAGTGCTGACTCCAGTGTCTCATGATCTAGTGCTGACTCCAGTGTCTCATGACCTAGTGCTGACTCCAGTGTCTCATGATCTAGTGCTGACTCCAGAGTCTCATGATCTAGTGCTGACTCCAGTGTCTCATGATCTAGTGCTGACTCCAGTGTCTCATGATCTAGTGCTGACTCCAGTGTCTCATGATCTAGTGCTGACTCCAGTGTCTCATGATCTAGTGCTGACTCCAGAGTCTCATGACCTAGTGCTGACTCCAGTGTCTCATGATCTAGTGCTCACTCCAGTGTCTAGATGTTGTGTTGATTTCTAGTCTATGTAGTGCTAGATCTTTTATGTTACCTAGTCAGTGACCCCCATTGACATCACGTGACCGCAGCCGATATTTCCAGCTTCCTGTACAACCACAAAGAAAAGTCACATGACGTCCGGTCACTACAATTAACTTAAGACTTTACCGCCTGGTCTTCTTGTTATTATCAGCATCACGCTCGAAAGTCGTGACATTAGATCACATGACCACGTTTGTTCGCCACAGTTACTTCCCGTTGCTGTAAAGCCCCAGGTACATGCTATGTTCCCCTCAGCTCAATGACTTGAGGAGCTTCACGTGACATTGTTCACATGCATGAGTGAGTGTCATGACAAGATGGGTCTTTAACTTTCCTTGATACATTAACAGTCGTATATGTGTGAGTACAACAGGTGTGTGTGTGTGTGTGCGTGGTAATATGTGAGAGAGCTCAAACCGCTTATTTCTTTGCGTGTTAAAACGTTGTCTTTCTGTTGACGAAGACAATGCAAGTAGAGTTTGAATCCAAGTGGTGAAATGGTCGATACGTGAGATTGTCCCCTTTTTTAAACATCACTTAGGACAGATAATCACCTATGTGTGTGCCCGGCCTATCAATACAGGACCTTGTCGACATTGGCACGCCACTGGATGAAGAGGAAGAATTGGGGAGGGAGCGGTTGGAATTACTGTCTACGTAACATTCAGTTTGATCCTGATGTCTCATTGAGATGAGGCGTGGCGCCAAGAGGGGACTTGTCACTTAAGGATCGGGTAAAACCATTAAGTCGACTCTGCTGATCCCCATTAGAATCCGACATAGGCCGACAGTCCACTCATCACTTGTCACAACACAATGCCTTTCATGTCCGTAAACAGCTCTTTTGGAGCAGCTGATTGGCTGACCGCAGGGGCGAATTCATCGAGTACCTTTCTGTGTCGTCTTGGTGGATTTATTTACTGAACTCTTCACTTTATGAGATAGCATTGAAGAGGCGCTGGCCAACAACAGAGATCGAACAGGATTCTTGTCTAGATTCGTGGTCTTGATCACACTGCGCATGCTCTTCAACCAATTTCCTAAAGGATAAAGTCTGTGGACAAAAATATATAATGCAAGTCACGTGACCAAAATTTAAATTAACAACAACAACAAAAAAATGTTTTTACAGCCGAGATGGTCGTCATTCCGAAATGTTCCGAGTGAATTACGAAACTGACACTTTTAAGTCTCCGCAAAGAAACATTATCTTGAGCTAGACAAGTTTTTAATTGGTTGATATTACAGACTTAACATTAATATAGTCTACTAGTCGACCGGCGGCGTAGCATACGCCAATATTTTGCAGGGCCAACCTTAGGCCACTACAACCTATGCAACCGCAATGGGCCCAGCACTTTTATGGGACCCGCGCTAATTTTAGGTGTATAAATTATTAAATTAAATCATTTTATAACTTATAACAGATTTCCCGCGGCCTCCTGTCGATTTAACAGGAGGTCCTGGAAATCGCCTGAAACTGCATAATATACGAAAAAGTCCTGGGAATATCCGGAAATTATTAAAATCTTTTGAAAACTCATACCAATCTCCTGAAATATTTAGACGAAAATTGTCTTTTTTTTTTCCCTCTTAAATTACCTAGGATAACTCCCTCCGTCCGAGTTGCAAAAATAAAAGAGTGATCTTTCCATTGTGTCCAAACTCTTGAGCGTGCTCTGTCGCTTCGATAGTTCCTACAGAGTAGATTACCCCCCCCCCCTTTTTTTTTTTAACGTGAGGTAGGAATAAAAACAAAAAAAGAGTGATATTGCAACTGTCCTGCCCCGCTAGGTTGTGACGACGTGTTCTCTCCCTCCCCCCATCTTGTTTTCTCGTGGACTATCCGCAGAGTGATCTTTCCTTTACTCCTTACTACTCGTTTAAATCGTTGAGGGAAGAAGAGAATTATATATATAGATGGTTGCTATCGAGTTATTTCAACACAATTTTTCTACATAAACGGCAAGCTGTTTAGTGTCGACAAAATAAGGGAAGTAGTGATCAGTGAACCATGTCATGATTTGTGTAAAATAACATTTCTAAACTCTTGTAGCGCTCTGTTCTTTAGTTCCCACTCTAGTGAGTTGTTATACTAAGTCCTTGACAGTGTTTCTTTTGGTTTATTCATTTCAAAAGTTCTCTCAATTTTCCTCTTTTCATTTTCTAACTTTTTTTCTTTAGGCTCCACCACAATCAAACAACGGTTTTGTCTGCATGAGGTGCAGAAAAATATGTAGGTCACGACTGGGTTTGCTTAGTAATGCGAAACACTGCATTCATCCTTAATCTTCGTAATCGAAGACATTGCCATTATCTTTAGCTTCCATTATATCGCCTCTACAATTTCCCTCATCGCTTTACCTTTTTTGTTCCTCTCCTACTGTAGTCTAAACAACGTAAACACTGACGTAACAGATCCATGTGTAAACAAAGAGGAGACTACTGGGATTTACTTTTAGGGTCAACATTTGAAATGACCGAACGGGCAATGCAAATCAACATGCCACTACAGTCTCAAACCCAACACATTGAACTGATAATCCTGTGCGCTAGCCCCACAGCCAGATTAATCTAACAGTCTTGGTTTATCTACAATCGTGTTGATAGTTCTACTTATCAGCGCTGAAAAAAAAAACAGCCTCTATTTTTCTAGAGCTAGATCTAGTGTGCTGTGTTTATCAAAGTTTTTTGTTTATCGTGATGTAGGCAGAAAACTGTTTTGGCTGTACACATGAATCTTTGTCTGCTGTCAGATGGGATATTACGTCAACATCCCGTGTGTGTGGTGTGTGGCCGCCGTCATGAGTCAAAGGTCAAAAGTCAGCCAGCGCAACCTTAGACCACCAACGTTGTACGTATGGTGCCATCTGGTGGCAGAGTTAAAAACACAACTAGCCGAAGTACTGGATTATGTTGTTAGAACATAATTAGTCCTAACATGTAGCATGTAATTTAATCTTCAGCTCGTGTGTTCAATACCCCAGTGCTATGGTGTTCAATACCCCATTGCATGGTGTTCAATACTCCAGTGCATGGTGTTCAATAGTCCAGTGCATGGTGTTCAATACCCCCAGTGCATGGTGTTCAATACTCCAGTGCACGCTGTTCAATACCCCCAGTGCATGGTGTTCAATACCCTCAGTGCATGGTGTTCAATACCCCAGTGCATGGTGTTCAATACCCCCAGTGCATGGTGTTCAATACCCCCAGTGCATGGTGTTCAATACCCCAGTACATGGTGTTCAATACCCCCAGTGCATGGTGTTCAATACCCCAGTGCATGGTGTTCAATACCCCAGTGCATGGTGTTCAATACCCCATTGCATTGTGTTCAATACCCCAGTGCTATGGTGTTCAATACCCCAGTGCTATGGTGTTCAATACCCCAGTGCTATGGTGTTCAATACCCCAGTGCTATGGTGTTCAATACCCCAGTGCTATGGTGTTCAATACCCCAGTGCTATGGTGTTCAATACCCCATTGCATGGTGTTCAATACCCCATTGCATGGTGTTCAATACCCCAGTGCTATGGTGTTTAATACCCTATTGCATAGTGTTCAATACTCCAGTGCTATGGTGTTTAATACCCTATTGCATAGTGTTCAATACCCCAGTGCTATGGTGTTTAATACCCTATTGCATAGTGTTCAATACCCCAGTGCTATGGTGTTCAATACCCCAGTGCTATGGTGTTCAATACCCCAGTGCTATGGTGTTCAATACCCCATTGCATGGTGTTCAATACCCCATTGCATAGTGTTCAATACTCCAGTGCATGGTGTTCAATACCCCAGTGCATGGTGTTCAATACTCCAGTGCATGGTGTTCAATACCCCCAGTGCATGGTGTTCAATACCCCAAGTGCATGGTGTTCAATACCCCAGTGCTTGGTGTTCAATACCCCATTGCATGGTGTTCAATACCCCAGTGCTATGGTGTTCAACACCCCATTGCATGGTGTTCAATACTCCAGTGCTATGGTGTTTAATACCCTATTGCATGGTGTTCAATACCCCAATGCATGGTGTTCAATACCCCCAGTGCATAGTGTTAAATACCCAGTGCATGGTGTTCAATACCCCACATGGTGTTCAATGCCCCCATTAATGGTGTTCAATACCCCATTGCATGGTGTTCAATACCCCATGGCATAGTGTTCAATACCCCAGTGCATGGTGTTCAATACTCCAGTGCATGGTGTTCAATACCCCAGTACATGGTGTTCAATACCCCATTGCATGGTGTTCAATATCCCAGTCCATGGTGTTCAATATCCCAGTCCATGGTGTTAAATACCCCAGTGCTATGGTGTTCAATACTCCCAGTGCATGGTGTTTAATACCCTATTGCATGGTGTTCAATACCCCAGTGCATGGTGTTCAATACCCCATTGCATGGTGTTCAATATCCCAGTCCATGGTGTTCAATATCCCAGTCCATGGTGTTAAATACCCTCAGTGCATGGTGTTCAATACTCCCAGTGCATGGTGTTCAATACCCCCAGTGCATGGTGTTCAATACCCCATTGCATGGTGTTCAATATCCCAGTCCATGGTGTTCAATATCCCAGTCCATGGTGTTAAATACCCTCAGTGCATGGTGTTCAATACTCCCAGTGCATGGTGTTCAATACCCCCAGTGCATGGTGTTCAATACCCCAGTGCATGGTGTTCAATACCCCCAGTGCATGGTGTTCAATACCCCAGTGCATGGTGTTCAATACCCCAGTGCATGGTGTTCAATACGCCAGTACATGGTGTTCAATACCCCAGTGCTATGGTGTTCAATATCCCAGTGCTATGGTGTTCAATACCCCAGTGCTATGGTGTTCAATACCCCAGTGCTATGGTGTTCAATACCCCAGTGCTATGGTGTTCAATACCCCAGTGCTATGGTGTTCAATACCCCAGTGCATGGTGTTCAATACCCCAGTGCATGGTGTTCAATACCCCAGTGCATGGTGTTCAATACGCCAGTACATGGTGTTCAATACCCCAGTGCTATGGTGTTCAATACCCCAGTGCTATGGTGTTCAATACCCCAGTGCTATGGTGTTCAATACCCCAGTGCTATGGTCAACCATTTCTGAGCTACTCTACACCACTGGGCAGACGAAAGCCCTGACCGATGTGTTGCCTTTAACAACAGAACCCTGACCTAATTATCAAAACGAGACCGCCAGATGTCGCCAGCAGTCTCACTAAAAATGACATCAAACTGGTAGCTTCAAAAAACAAAATAAAAAAATTCTGGCGTCCTAAAAAAATCAATTTTCTAATCTAATAATTGGCCCTGAAACTAGCCATTAATAAAAAAATCTATATGAATGTTATTCCTATTCCTGCATACATTCAATAAATAGTCGAACTAAAAATGTGATGATTTTAGTGAAGCTTTCATTGTAGTGTTAATAGAAGACCTTGAACACGAAAGTAAAACATGCAGGTATTGGGTCCAGAAATATTAGGTTCCTTGTGTGACGTTGTCAAACATCTTAAAGCAACATCAGCACAAGTCTGTTATTGTTAGAGGCTTTCATTCATAAGTAACACAAGTTTAGAGGCTTTCATTCGTAAGCAACACAAGTTTAGAGGCTTTCACTCATAAGCAGCACAAGTTTAGAGGCTTTCATTCGTAAGTAACACAAGTTTAGAGGTTTTCATTCATAAGCAGCACAAGTTTAGAGGCTTTCATTCATAAGCAGCACAAGTTTAGAGGCTTTCATTCATAAGCAACACAGGTTTAGAGGCTTTCATTCATAAGCAACACAAGTTTAGAGGCTTTCATTCATAAGCAGCACAAGTTTAGAGGCTTTCATTCGTAAGTAACACAAGTTTAGAGGCTTTCATTCATAAGCAGCACAAGTTTAGAGGCTTTCATTCATAAGCAGCACACGTTTAGAGGCTTTCATTCATAAGCAGCACAAGTTTAGAGGCTTTCATTCATAAGCAGCACACGTTTAGAGGCTTTCATTCATAAGCAGCACAAGTTTAGAGGCTTTCATTCATAAGCAGCACACGTTTAGAGGCTTTCATTCGTAAGTAACACAAGTTTAGAGGCTTTCATTCGTAAGTAACACAAGTTTAGAGGCACAAGTCTCTCTTTCATAGCGGCATTCCTTCATAAGTTCATCACTGTAGTCTCCTTGTATTAAATCTGTCAGGTTTAAGACCCAGTCCATCACTTACTGCTGAAAAATGCAAACAAATGAGACATGCTTCATAGCTTCCATGTTCCTTACACTAGAGACATACACACTTCATAGCTTCCCTACACTAGAGACATACACACTTCATAGCTTCAATGTTCCTTACACTAGAGACATACACACTTCATAGCTTCCATGTTCCCTACACTAGAGACATACACACTTCATAGCTTCCATGTTCCCTACACTAGAGACATACACACTTCATAGCTTCCATGTTCCCTACACTAGAGGCATACACACTTCATAGCTTCCATGTTCCCTACACTAGAGACATACACACTTCATAGCTTCCCTACACTAGAGACATACACACTTCATAGCTTCCATGTTCCCTACACTAGAGGCATACACACTTCATAGCTTCAATGTTCCCTACACTAGAGGCATACACACTTCATAGCTTCAATGTTCCCTACACTAGAGACATACACACTTCATAGCTTCCATGTTCCCTACACTAGAGACATACACACTTCATAGCTTCCCTACACTAGAGGCATACACACTTCATAGCTTCCCTATACTAGAGGCATACACACTTCATAGCTTTCCTATACTAGAGGAATACACACTTCATAGCTTCCCTATACTAGAGGCATACACACTTCATAGCTTCCATGTTCCCTACACTAGAGACATACACACTTCATAGCTTCCATGTTCCCTACACTAGAGACATACACACTTCATAGCTTCCATGTTCCCTATACTAGAGACATACACACTTCATAGCTTCAATGTTCCCTACACTAGAGACATACACACTTCATAGCTTCAATGTTCCCTACACTAGAGACATACACACTTCATAGCTTCAATGTTCCCTACACTAGAGACATACACACTTCATAGCTTCCCTATACTAGAGGCATACACACTTCATAGCTTCCATGTTCCCTACACTAGAGACATACACACTTCATAGCTTCCATGTTCCCTACACTAGAGACATACACACTTCATAGCTTCCATGTTCCCTACACTAGAGACATACACACTTCATAGCTTCAATGTTCCCTACACTAGAGACATACACACTTCATAGCTTCAATGTTCCCTACACTAGAGACATACACACTTCATAGCTTCCATGTTCCCTACACTAGAGACATACACACTTCATAGCTTCCCTACACTAGAGGCATACACACTTCATAGCTTCCCTATACTAGAGGCATACACACTTCATAGCTTCCATGTTCCCTACACTAGAGACATACACACTTCATAGCTTCCATGTTCCCTACACTAGAGACATACACACTTCATAGCTTCCATGTTCCCTACACTAGAGACATACACACTTCATAGCTTCCATGTTCCCTACACTAGAGACATACACACTTCATAGCTTCCATGTTCCCTACACTAGAGACATACACACTTCATAGCTTCAATGTTCCCTACACTAGAGACATACACACTTCATAGCTTCAATGTTCCCTACACTAGAGACATACACACTTCATAGCTTCAATGTTCCCTACACTAGAGACATACACACTTCATAGCTTCCATGTTCCCTACACTAGAGACATACACACTTCATAGCTTCCCTACACTAGAGGCATACACACTTCATAGCTTCCCTATACTAGAGGCATACACACTTCATAGCTTTCCTATACTAGAGGAATACACACTTCATAGCTTCCCTATACTAGAGGCATACACACTTCATAGCTTCCATGTTCCCTACACTAGAGACATACACACTTCATAGCTTCCATGTTCCCTACACTAGAGACATACACACTTCATAGCTTCAATGTTCCCTACACTAGAGACATACACACTTCATAGCTTCAATGTTCCCTACACTAGAGACATACACACTTCATAGCTTCCATGTTCCCTACACTAGAGACATACACACTTCATAGCTTCCCTACACTAGAGGCATACACACTTCATAGCTTCCCTATACTAGAGGCATACACACTTCATAGCTTCCATGTTCCCTACACTAGAGACATACACACTTCATAGCTTCCATGTTCCCTACACTAGAGACATACACACTTCATAGCTTCCATGTTCCCTACACTAGAGACATACACACTTCATAGCTTCCATGTTCCCTACACTAGAGACATACACACTTCATAGCTTCCATGTTCCCTACACTAGAGACATACACACTTCATAGCTTCAATGTTCCCTACACTAGAGACATACACATTTCATAGCTTCAATGTTCCCTACACTAGAGACATACACACTTCATAGCTTCAATGTTCCCTACACTAGAGACATACACACTTCATAGCTGCCAATGTTCCCTACAGTAGAGACATACACACTTCATAGCTGCCAATGTTCCCTACACATACAAAGCTATTTATACATTATTGTTTTCTTTTAACCGTCATATATTTAGAATGCAGCACTCAATTAACTTAATGATACCAAAAAAAAATCTAAACTTTAAGATAAACCAAAGAATTGCTCAAAACTTCTAGATTGTAACCTATTACCGAAGTGAAACTAAACAATCTGTTCATTCAAATGTAGAGTTTCAAATATGTTGCTGGTTCGTTGGCGTTGTTTTTTCCTTCCAAACACATTTCTTCAGCGTGCCACTAACCTAAAAAGAAAAAAAAATTGAACATGTGGCGAAGACCAGAGAGTTGCGGTCCCTAGTACCCGCGGGGTGTCGCTACTGAGCTTAAAGTTTCCGCTAGGGGACCATCGCGCCTCCAAATTTCACACTAACTTGTCCGTTGCTTAATCTCATTAGCATTAATCAAGAACCACAATCAATAAAACCACTTTGGAAAAATGAGGAGGGCAAAAAAAAAATGCTCCTCCCCCTTTTTTTTTGTGACACATTTTTTTTAAAGACAAAAAAAAATTATGTGACAGTTTAGTTAGACTACATAGGACAGTTTAGTTAGACTACATAGGACAGTTTAGTTAAACTATATGTGACAAATTAGTTAAACTATATAGACTGTTTAACTACATTATATACTTATACCAGTGAATGTCCATGTTTAGACCCTATGCTCAACACCGCTCAACCGTGAAGTCAAATAATTTGGAAACTTTATTTCTTAAAACAGCTAGCTCATCTAGTGAACTCATCCTTTAAACTCATGTAGTTAACTCATCCTTTAAACTCATGTAGTGAACTCATCCTTTAAACTCATCTAGTGAACTCATCCTTTAAACTCATCTAGTGAACTCATCCTTTAAACTCATCTAATGAACTCATCTAGTGAACTCATCCTTTAAACTCATCTAATGAGTTCACTAGATGAGAACTCATCATTTAAACTCATCTAGTGAACCCATCCTTTAAACTCATCTAGTGAACTCATCCTTTAAACTCATCTAGTGAACTCATCCTTTAAACTCATCTAATGAACTCATCTAGTGAACTCATCCTTTAAACTCGTCTAATGAGTTCACTAGATGAGAACTCATCATTTAAACTCATCTAGTGAACCCATCCTTTAAGCTCATCTAGTGAACTCATCCTTTAAACTCATCTAATGATATCATCCTTTAAACTCATATAATGAACTCATCCTTAAAACTCATCTAATGAACTCATCCTTTAAACTCATCTAGTGAACTCATCCTTTAAACGCATCTAGTGAATTCATCCTTTAAACTCATCTAATGATATCATCCTTTAAACTCATCTAATGAACTCATCCTTTAAACTCATCTAATGAACTCATCCATTAAACGCATCTAGTGAACGTTTTGACACTTTGATTATCATTTATTAATTAATATATTTCTATCTAGAACTTATCAACTTATCTATCTAACATTGGCTACATCATCAACTTATCTATCTAACATTGGCTACATTATCAACTTATCTATCTAACATTGGCTACATCATCAACTTATCTAACATTGGCTACATTATCAACTTATCTATCTAACATTGGCTACATCATCAACTTATCTATATAGTACTTATAGCACTTATCAACGTATGTATCTAGAACTTATCAATTTATGTATCTATTCTTATCAATTATGTATCTAGAACTTATTAATTTATGTATCTAGAACTTATTAACTTATGTATCTAGAACTTATTAACTTATGTATCTAGAACGTATTAACTTATGTATCTAGAACTTATTAACTTATGTATCTAGAACTTATTAACTTATGTATCTAGAACTTATTAACTTATGTATCTAGAACTTATCAACTTATGTATCTAGAACTTATCAACTTATGTTTCTAGAACTTATCAACTTATGTATCTAGAACTTATCAACTTATGTATCTAGAACTTATCAACTTATGTATCTAGAACTTATCAACTTATGTATCTAGAACTTATCAACTTATGGTTATATGTTAGAAGGTTATCAAAAGTGTATGTTACAAAAAGTCAATCCTTAAAAGTCTAACGCAGTGGTTCCCAAACGTTTTTGTCTCGTAGACCCCATGTTTTATGGTTTTCGCTAGACCCCCTGCCTAACCTATTGCATTTTTACAAATTCACCAACATTTCGTTACAACAATTTTTATAACTTTTGAGCTGTAGAATAAAAAGATATGATACAACAACATATGAAGTTATAGAGATCTAGTTTTTATTGATCAAATTCAATTTTAAACCAATTAAAATAACAATTATTATTTATGACTGGAATCACCAAACACACTGGAAATTATTATTATTATTATTATTCACGCCTATTCTCCGTTGCTACGCATACATTACATTTCATGTAGGAAATAGTGAAGTATTCCTCAAACATTAACATATTAATTATTCAATTAATTAATTTGCCTTAATGCATCCTTGTAAAAGTTCTTTCAAAGAGCAGCTTCTCGTGTATTTCTTATCTATCACGTGTGGCTCAATTAGTGGGTGCGCAGAACTGTTTTCATTAACAGGAGAAGGGGCGAAGGCGAGTAACTGGCGCCTAAACCAGAAACTTCGAGCAGGAAGGGTTCATTAGCCTTGTCTGGCAGTCTACCTTGCCGAAGGAAAACTGAACTCAAACCTCTGCTGCTTTGCAGCTATACCCGAACATGGGAAAGGATTCGTGGGTCAACGCTATTAAAAATAAGTAGCCTGCGACCCTTAGGGAGTTTGCAGCACACAGTTCTACACCCTGTCAGAGCCTGCGACCCTTAGGGAGTTTGCAGCACACAGTTCTACACCCTGTCAGAGCCTGCGATGACGCTGACCCCAAACTGTATATAGATATATGTCGTTTGCAAAGAATTACATAAGTTTTTAATTGTATAACTCATGCCACTCATGTGCTCTTGAAGTATATTGTTGCTTAAAGAAATAATTTAATAATATCAGATGCAGAGCCTGCGACCCTTAGGGAGTTTGCAGCACACAGTTCTACACCCTGTCAGAGCCTGCGACCCTTAGGGAGTTTGCAGCACACAGTTCTACACCCTGTCAGAGCCTGCGATCCTTAGGGAGTTTGCAGCACACAGTTCTACACCCTGTCAGAGCCTGCGACCCTTAGGGAGTTTGCAGCACACAGTTCTACACCCTGTCAGAGCCTGCGACCCTTAGGCAGTTTGCAGCACACAGTTCTACACCCTGTCAGAGCCTGCGATGACGCTGACCCCAAACTGTATATAGATATATGTCGTTTGCAAAGAATTACATAAGTTTTTAATTGTATAACTCATGCCACTCATGTGCCCTTGAAGTATATTGTTGCTTAAAGAAATAATTTAATAATATCAGATGTAGGTTTGTGTAAAACAGTTTTTAAAACTGCAACGCCTAGTAAAATCAATGTTTTACCTAGAGAGTGATTTCCGTATTTTGCTATAAGTAAAGAGATATTGTAAGACGCTCACACGCGTGTTTCATTTTCTCAATTTGAGTGTAGTTCTAGTCTTTATCTGTATGTGTTCCAAAGTTTTTCAAATCTTGAACTATTTGGTCTGGCTGGCAGCGTCTCAAATGATCCTCCGGCGTAATTGGTTTCATGTCGTCATAAAAAAGTCACTTAGGCAACCAATTATTTGACAAAGAAGAAATGAATCCTAATTTCAAATAATCAACGCTGTGCACTATACATTCTTTTTTGTTCAACATTAGTTACATTTAGACAAAATTAAGCTATTGAAATAAGCATTTAAATAAAATACAACCATTTTTCGTTTGATTAGCAGGATAAATATTTTAAATATTTAAAGGATTAGCTAAGGTACAAATCATATATTAGTATATGAAAGAATTACATTATTAAGATGTTAAAATTAAACTCCAGCCTGCCTAAATAAAATCTATTATCGTAGACCTCCGTGGACATCTCATAGGCCCCCAATTTATTTTTTCCCTTGGAAGTCTTCGTAGACCCGTGTGAGTCTATATAGACCACTTTGGGAATCACTGGTCTAACGTCTAGAAGAAAAACTCCACGTCTAGTGTTGGAGGGACTACCACAGTGGATTGTCCTAACGTCTAGTGTTGGAGGGACTACCACAGTGGATTGTCCTAACGTCTAGTGTTGGAGGGACTACCACAGTGGATTGTCCTAACGTCTAGTGTTGGAGGGACTACCACAGTGGATTGTCCTAACGTCTAGTGTTGGAGGGACTACCACAGTGGATTGTCCTAACGTCTAAGGTGCTGTTGGAGGGACTACCACAGTGGATTGTCCTAACGTCTAGTGTTGGAGGGACTACCACAGTGGATTGTCCTAACGTCTAAGGTGCTGTTGGAGGGACTACCACAGTGGATTGTCCTAACGTCTAAGGTGCTGTTGGAGGGACTACCACAGTGGATTGTCCTAACGTCTAAGGTGCTGATTTCTCCTCGAAGTTATGACGAGACGAAGGAGCACACACATTTGTCAAATTCAATATTTCTTCACAGTCTAGTGTTTGTTGGTTGTACAAACTAGATAAATAATCGGGTCAATTTGTAAATTTCCAAAAATAATTAATTAATTAGCAATAGATATGCAGCCATGTAGGGTCTATAACCCATATAAAGAAAACAAAGACTGTCCACGCGAGTACAAAATCTGAGTTAAATCTAGGTTTATTGTATTCTCACAGAAGCTCTGCATCACGCCATGATTATTAAACATCAAAACACTCACGTGACGTAAGTTCTTACTCCAGCCAATTAAAATATTGAACTTTTTGTGTGTACGAAACAAAGAGGACATAAAAATTAAAAGTAAATGAATGGACGGGCCGTGGTAGAAGAGGGGAGATTACTCAAGCACTAGACTGTGTGACGACAAGAAGTTAATCGAAAAAGACGCGGGCGGTTCCATTAAACGATTTAGCGAGCGTCCCGAGATGAAACCCGTCTCCAACTAAAGTACACGGTCTGTGATAAGTCTGCTGCCTCTGGCATTCGGGCCAGCGAACTCATTAGAGTGACCGAACAATACGCCGTATAATTAGGGACAGGACCTGCAGCCCACAGTCACTGCGCAAGGAAGGCAGTGCGTGAACTGGGCTTCTTTGTTAGCCCCCCTTTTAGTTAACCTTTTACTTAGTTGGGTTATTGCTAGTGAGTCCTTTCGTGTGCTCCCAACAGGAACTCTGGCCAGACTTTTCTTTTCTCTTGAACCAAAATCTTTGGCTCAAAAATTAATTTAAAATACATTTTTAAAAAAAGCTCAGCGACCAAATGCAGAGTTGCTTTTTTTCTCTCCACATTGCCTCAGATAGGTGTGTGTGTGTGTGTGTGTGTTTCATTTTAATTGTTTTTACCAGCAGCCAAATAATGCAATTAAAAACAAATTCAAAACTCAGCGACACCGACCTAGAAAACAAAATAATAAAACTTTTTAAAACAAGTTCCAAAGATTTGAAGTCTGGAAATAGTTGTTAGCAAACATGTAGCACTGGCTACATCATCAACAGTTTATACAATCAATAACATTAGCGACATCATCAACAGTTTATACAATCAATAACATTAGCGACATCATCAACAGTTTATACAATCAATAACATTAGCGACATCATCAACAGTTTATACAATCAATAACATTAGCGACATCATCAACAGTTTATACAATCAATAACATTAGCGACATCATTAACAGTTTATACAATCAATAACATTAGCGACATCATCAACAGTGTACATAACATTGGTTACATCATCAACAGTATATACAAGAGCAAAAAAATTCGTACATAGTCATTAGTCAGTACATTGTTTACATTGATTTTATCACCTGTATTGGCTCTATATTGGCTGTATTATCTATACGGATTATCAAGGATATAACGGCTACCTTTGCTCTATTGAATACAATGACTACCTTGACTTAATTGAATGTAGTGACTAACTTATCTCGATTGGATAGAATGCCTAACTTATCACTATTGGATAGAATGCAAACGTATCTCTATTGGATAGAATGCCTAACTTATCGCGATTAGATAGAATGACTAACTTATCTCTATTGGATAGAATGCCTAACTTATCTCTATTGGATAGTATGCCTAACGTATCTCTATTGGATAGAATACCTAACTTATATCTATTGGATAGAATGCCTAACTTATTTTGTTTCATTTTTTGTTTGTTTTACAATTGAAGAGAATTGCATTATAACCTAAACCTCCCATAGCACAGTGGGGCATGGTGGGGGGGGGGGCAGGGTTCAAATCCTAGATTATCGAGACTACAGTCCAGAGCGCATACACACGACCAGGCAGCTAGTTCCTCGACAGACCAAATGTTAACGTTTTTAAACACAATCATGTCTCTGGAAACAATAATGTCTCTAGGTCTCTAGATATACAATCATGTCTCTAGGTCTCTAGATATACAATCATGTCTCTAGGTATACAATCATGTCTCTAGGTATACAATCATGTCTCTGGAAACAATCATGTCTCTAGGTCTCTAGGTATACAATCTTGTCTCTAGGTCTCTAGGTATACAATCATGTCTCTAGGTCTCTAGGTATACAATCTTGTCTCTAGGTCTCTATGTATACAATCATGTCTCTAGGTCTCTAGGTATACAATCATGTCTGTAGGTCTCTAGGTATACAATCATGTCTCTGGAAACAATCATGTCTCTAGGTCTCAAGGTATACAATCATGTCTCTAGGTATACAATCATGTCTCTGGAAACAATCATGTCTCTAGGTATACAATCATGTCTCTGGAAACAATCATGTCTCTAGGTATACAATCATGTCTCTGGAAACAATCATGTCTCTAAGTCACTAGGTATACAATCATGTCTCTAGGTATACAATCATGTCTCTAGGTCTCTAGGTATACAATCATGTCTCTAGGTATACAATCATGTCTCTAGGTATACAATCATGTCTCTAGGTATACAATCATGTCTCTAGGTATACAATCATGTCTCTAGGTATACAATCATGTCTCTAGGTCTTTAGGTATACAATCATGTCTCTAGGTATACAATCATGTCTCTAGGTCTCTAGGTATACAATCATGTCTCTAGGTCTCTAGGTATACAATCATGTCTCTAGGTCTATAGGTATACAATCATGTCTCTAAGTATACAATCATGTCTCTAGGTATACAATCATGTCTCTAGGTCTTTAGGTATACAATCATGTCTCTAAGTATACAATCATGTCTCTAGGTATACAATCATGTCTCTAGGTCTTTAGGTATACAATCATGTCTCTAGGTATACAATCATGTCTCTAGGTATACAATCATGTCTCTAGGTCTCTAGGTATACAATCATGTCTCTAGGTCTATAGGTATACAATCATGTCTCTAGGTATACAATCATGTCTCTGGAAACAATCATGTCTCTAGGTCTCTAGGTATACAATCATGTCTCTAGGTATACAATCATGTCTCTGGAAACAATCATGCCTCTAGGTATACAATCATGTCTCTGGAAACAATCATGTCTCTAGGTCTCTAGGTATACAATCATGTATGTAGGTATACAATCATGTCTCTAGGTATACAATCATGTCTCTAGATATACAATCATGTCTCTAGGTCTCTAGGTATACAATCATGTCTCTAGGTATACAATCATGTCTCTAGGTATACAATCATGTCTCTGGAAACAATCATGTCTCTAGGTATACAATCATGTCTCTGGAAACAATCATGTCTCTTGGTCTCTAGGTATACAATCATGTCTCTAGGTATACAATCATGTCTCTGGAACACAATCTGACTGCATGTCATTGAAATCTCTGAAATCAAAAGAAACCCAGCTGTACTTAGCCACGTCACAATCCGCAAGTCGCAGAAGATCAACTTAACCTTTGCGCAGTTGGTCAACTGAAACTAGTTTTATGTCAATTTAGACAAGAACTTTTGCTAAAGTTCATGTAAATATTTGTCTTAAAATTTTTTTTTATCTCGACCTAGCATGGAAAATTTACGACATTCGAAACTTTTTCATCAATGGTATCGTCCTCTAATTAGACGACCTTGACCGATAACTAAATATTAAGTAAGTTAAATGTACCATCCCTTGTTTCTTGTTATTTAGTTGAATAGAAATTCTTTCCACACATTTCTCCACCCTGTCCCCCCTCACATCTCTCTTGTCCAGAAGCAGGTGTGACGTTATAGTTCAGATATAAAATAGCAGAAGTTCAGGTTCAAGATTTAAATCTTAGCCCAAGCCCAGAATGGTGATCTCTGACCCTAAAAACAATGGACACTGCCCATCAAAAAGCAACTGCACTTCCGCAAGCCCAGATGGAAGGTAAGAGATTGGGGGGGGGGGAGGGGAGGAGCGGGAAATACCCAACGAACGTCTTAAGGGAGAAGAAGAAAAAAAAAGGTCGGAAAGGGGAAACCACCCGGGGCAAGGGAGATAATCCAAGGCAAAGGAAAGTAATCATGGCCTTGTCCTGAAAGGTCATGAGGTGTCCTGCGGGGTCACAACGGAACCCGTATAGGTCGCACACCTTTGGTCTTGGCACTTGAGCATTCTGTGCATCTTCCAGCTGACCACTGGTCATCCATAGGATGCAGACCCCAGAGAAACCATCTGCATGTTTTAAAGTACAAAAATAAATTGTTTGCCTTGGTTACACCACACCCTAGCAACCATTCCAAAACGCAAGAACAAGGGAGCTAGTTACGCCACTATATCGCACATGAGTTCCTTATAATCCACAGTTCCTCATAATTCACCACATCTTACCAGGATTCCTCATAATTCAACATATCTCAACAGAGTTCCTCATAATTTACGATACCTCATCATTGTCCCTCATAATTTTACCAGGCATCGCCATATTTCCTCACTCACTATATCTCATGAAAGCCTAAGCTGGGCCTGTTCAAAATATTTTTAACTATGAACACAGAACTCCTAGGAGCAATGCTTTTAGTTGACGCCATTAATAAGATATATTTTCCCTTGTTACTAAAGAGTTCTAATTGGATTCATGGCTTCAAATGTTTAAGCTTGTCCTAGCCAACAGGGCCTCCATTTTGAATATACCTACCATCCATTTATCACATCATTTCGACATTTCACCCCCTCCCCATTATTTAACCTCTCAACCACTTCACAGATAAACATGTTTATACCTCCTCTCCGCCCCATGTTCACTCACCACTCCTGCCAGGGACATTCCTGGCTCTCTGTGAGCAGGTGTTTCACTGCAACAAGTGGGTACAGTCAGATAGATGGGTCAGTGCTCAAGTTTGGCATTTGGCCACACCCCCGCTCCGGCAAATTGACCCGGCGTACAGCCCGGGCTGCTGGCTTTTTGATTGAACTTAATTAGCTTTGCCTTCAAAGGCGACCTTTGTGAGTCACAATTACTAGCTACGACATACTGCATGGAGGGACTGTCGACATTCTTACAACCAGTCACCAGATTTAGAACATTAAACTTATCGCTTAAATCCTGAACAATATTTTAAGATATAGCCGACGGATATGACAGAAACTTTAGTTCGTCATATTTCCTGTTAAAATGCTGAAATGTATTTTTATAATGTATTTGCATTTTAATGTCAGTAGCCTGGAGTCAGTGATACAGCTAAACTCATAAACCTAGAGTCAATGATACAGCTAAACTCAAAAACCTGGAGTCAGTGATACGGCTATCTTCATGAACCTGATCTTAACAGTGTGCGGGGCCTCAGAAGAGAGTCATATCAAGGCTCCAAACATTTGTAAATGGTAAACAAGAATCTCCCTATCGCGTGATTCAGTTCATACAACCTGGAGTCAGTGATACAGTTCATACAACCTGGAGTCAGTGATACAGTTTATACAACCTGGAGTCAGTGATACAGTTCATACAACCTGGAGTCAGTGATACAGTTCATACAACCTGGAGTCAGTGATATAGTTCATACAACCTGGAGACAGTGATACAGTCCATACAACTTGGAGTCAGTGATAGGTAGAAAACTGCATACTGCATATACCACAGTCTATATATCATAGTTAATATACCACAGTCTATATATCATAGTTAATATACCACAGTCAATATACACCAGCCAACACACCACTATCAGTATAACACTCTTAATAACCTATATCACAGTCTATCTAGTATCTATCTATCTAAACCCTCCCTACTCTTGTCAAGTCAATAGCCAACAAACCCTACGTCTTCTTAAAGAAAGAAGGGCCGGCCTTAGATGATTGGAAGCCCTAGGCGAAGTGAATTTGATGTCCCCAAATAAAATAGAAAAATAAAACAGTAATTCTACTACTACTACTACTCAAATAATCTAAAGTACGCAGTGCATTCCAAAGAGAGAGAACTCCAACAAGAACTGCAACGACGCGATTTCTTTTTCTGCTGTGAGAAGTCCCCATCCCCCCCCCTTCCAACAATCCGAGGGCCTGGGCGGTTGCCTAGTTTGCCTATGCGGCCCCCACCAACTGTTTTGTCATTACTTCTAGGAATGTCTTTCCTACCCCTCTCCCTTTACACTTTTGTACAAAAGTTCCTGTGAAATTCGGTACTGCACCCAATACTGACCCCTGAGTGGCCTCGCTACGACTCAGTGGTGGGAGATGTTTCGCCCGTGTACAGGTTAGTCATTAGATGCCGGGTCAGCCATGCGTGAAGAAACCTAGTCTCCACATCAGTTCTCAGTGACAGCACAATTAGCAGCTGGCCGCCACGGACACGTCCGACATCATCTCCTGTCCGTGGTCTCATGGTGATGGCATAATCATCTAGGCCAGTCAGTGGGGAGAAAGGGGGGAGGAGTAACACGAGGGAGGTGGGAAGAAAACGGGGGAGTAGGCCGTTGAAAAAAACAACACACACACACTCACACACACATACACAAATATGCTTTATGAAGTTATTACAGTTAGAAAAAAAATGTTATGTCTACCCTTGATGATTATCAGATTATATAACATTTTTCACTTGATGATTAAATCATAATGTTCTTCACTTGATGATTAAGTTCTAACATTATTCAACTGATGATTAAGCTCTCTACTTTTATTTTTTAAAGTGATAATTGACAATACCACAGGCTGTAGGCAATACAGCCTACAAAATGATATTTGGCTTCAGTGTGTTGACGCCTAAGTTGTAGAATGTTGAAATGGTTCACACAAAAGAATATCTCTACTATTAGTCAAATTAATCTTCATTTATATTTCTAGACTTTCAGATCAAGGGACAGAATAAAGAGATATGTGACTTGTTACTTTACACCATGGAATTATGTGGCCTGTTCAAATCATGAAATAAAAATGAATTTTCACTACCGTTTTAACTCGAGGCATTCTTCCCCGGAGCTCTGCCACTTGACCACCAGGCCCCAAAACATGAAAATACAAAAAAAAAAATGTATTTATATCGGAGCGTCACTTTAAAATGTCCTATAAGAAAGAAAAAAGTGTGTGTGTGTTTGGGATGGGGCGGGGACCCTGGAATAAATGCAGCATTGTAGGGAAAATTGGAAAGAGAGTAGTGTATACAAGACTTTTACAAGTGTACATTAAAATATATGAATACTATTCTCCAGAGGAGTATTTATGATTGGAATGTTTATTTATGTCTATTTGTACGGAACAAGTTTAGATCCCATCCTCCTGAATAGAACTTTCCCCCTATCCTACGTCTCAACTGAAATCTCTACAAATGAATCACTCTGTCATCCTCACTGAATTACTCTTTGATCCAAAAGTTTTTTTCCTCAAAGTCCAATTTAGTCTCTGACTTTTGCTGGGCTATTGAACAATCTGGTCATCAACATTCCCCACAGTGGCGGCTTCGTCCACTTGGTTACACTGGACAATCAGTGGACACTGGCCGTTTGATTGGTAACCCGACCGGCCTATTTAAGTGGACACAATAGCGCACAGCGCCTCTATGGGTACTGGTGAAATTAACCCTTCGGCGCCCCGCGAAAATGTACTGGCTAAATTAACCCTACAAAGCCAAGCTCCGTGAAAATGATGAAGAATCGTTAACTGATCCTCTGAGAGAAGACATTTTGTCACACGTAGTTCTAGTAAGAAAAACAATTGGATGCTAGATTGTAGTGGTTTATTTAGAATAGTGGATTGTGTGGAGTAGTGGTTTATTTAGAATAGTGGATTGTGTGGAGTAGTTGTGGTTTATTTAGAATAGTCGATTGTGTTGAGTAGTGGTTTATTTAGAATAGTCGATTGTGTGGAGTAGTGGTTTATTTAGAATAGTAGATTGTGTGGAGTAGTTGTGGTTTATTTAGAATAGTGGATTGTGTTGAGTAGTGGTTTATTTAGAATAGTAGATTGTGCGGAGTAGTGGTTTATTTAGAATAGTCGATTGTGTGGAGTAGTGGTTTATTTAGAATAGTAGATTGTGTGGAGTAGTTGTGGTTTATTTAGAATAGTGGATTGTGCGGAGTAGTGGTGGTTTATTTAGAATAGTCGATTGTGTGGAGTAGTTGTGGTTTATTTAGAATATTGGATTGTGTTGAGTAGTGGTTTATTTAGAATAGTAGATTGTGTGGAGTAGTTGTGGTTTATTTAGAATAGTCGATTGTGTGGAGTAGTTGTGGTTTATTTAGAATAGTCGATTGTGTGGAGTAGTTGTGGTTTATTTAGAATAGTAGATTGTGTGGAGTAGTTGTGGTTTATTTAGAATAGTCGATTGTGTGGAGTAGTTGTGGTTTATTTAGAATAGTCGATTGTGTGGAGTAGTTGTGGTTTATTTAGAATAGTCGATTGTGTGGAGTAGTTGTGGTTTATTTAGAATAGTGGATTGTGTTGAGTAGTGGTTTATTTAGAATAGTAGATTGTGCGGAGTAGTGGTTTATTTAGAATAGTCGATTGTGTGGAGTAGTTGTGGTTTATTTAGAATAGTGGATTGTGTTGAGTAGTGGTTTATTTAGAATAGTGGATTGTGTGGAGTAGTGGTTTATTTAGAATAGTGGATTGTGCGGAGTAGTGGTGGTTTGTTTAGAATAGTAGATTGTGTTGAGTAGTGGTTTATTTAGAATAGTAGATTGTGTGGAGTAGTGGTGGTTTGTTTAGAATAGTAGATTGTGTGGAGTAGTGGTTTATTTAGAATAGTAGATTGTGTGGAGTAGTGGTTTATTTAGAATAGTAGATTGTGTGGAGTAGTTGTGGTTTATTTAGAATAGTCGATTGTGTGGAGTAGTTGTGGTTTATTTAGAATAGTAGATTGTGTGGAGTAGTGGTTTATTTAGAATAGTAGATTGTGTGGAGTAGTTGTGGTTTATTTAGAATAGTAGATTGTGTGGAGTAGTGGTTTATTTAGAATAGTAGATTGTGTGGAGTAGTTGTGGTTTATTTAGAATAGTGAATTGTGTTGAGTAGTGGTTTATTTAGAATAGTAGATTGTGTGGAGTAGTGGTTTATTTAGAATAGTAGATTGTGTGGAGTAGTGGTTTATTTAGAATAGTAGATTGTGTGGAGTAGTGGTTTATTTAGAATAGTAGATTGTGTGGAGTAGTGGTTTATTTAGAATAGTAGATTGTGTGGAGTAGTGGTTTATTTAGAATAGTAGATTGTGTGGAGTAGTGGTTTATTTAGAATAGTAGATTGTGTGGAGTAGTGGTTTATTTAGAATAGTAGATTGTGCGGAGTAGTGGTTTATTTAGAATAGTAGATTGTGTGGAGTAGTTGTGGTTTATTTAGAATAGTAGATTGTGTGGAGTAGTGGTTTATTTAGAATAGTAGATTGTGTGGAGTAGTTGTGGTTTATTTAGAATAGTAGATTGTGTGGAGTAGTTGTGGTTTATTTAGAATAGTAGATTGTGTGGAGTAGTGGTTTATTTAGAATAGTAGATTGTGTGGAGTAGTTGTGGTTTATTTAGAATAGTGAATTGTGTTGAGTAGTGGTTTATTTAGAATAGTGGATTGTGCGGAGTAGTTGTGGTTTATTTAGAATAGTAGATTGTGTGGAGTAGTTGTGGTTTATTTAGAATAGTGGATTGTGCGGAGTAGTGGTGGTTTGTTTAGAATAGTAGATTGTGTGGAGTAGTTGTGGTTTATTTAGAATAGTAGATTGTGTGGAGTAGTGGTTTATTTAGAATAGTGGATTGTGCGGAGTAGTTGTGGTTTGTTTAGGATAGTGGATTGTGTGGAGTAGTAGTGGTTTGTTTAGGATAGTGGATTGTGTGGAGTAGTTGTGGTTTGTTTAGGATAGTGGATTGTGTGGAGTAGTGGTGGTTTGTTTAGGATAGTGGATTGTGTGGAGTAGTGGTGGTTTGTTTAGGCTAGTGGATTGTGTGGAGTAGTGGTGGTTTGTTTAGGATAGTGGATTGTGTGGAGAAGTGGTGGTTTGTTTAGGATAGTGAGTTTTGTAGGACAGTTTAGGATATTGATTATGTTTTGGCAGTTTAAGATAATTGGTTTCTGTAGGGTAGTGTCACAGATCACATCAGATCACAGATTGTGACACATCCCATCAGAAATTAACCCCAAAGCCTCCATCACACATCATTACGTCACGCCAGACATACGAGGCTGTAACACTCATCTCTAACAGACGTCTGACGTCTCATTTACACTTATGACACTTGACACACTAACACTCGACTTACACACGGACACACGTCTTACGACACATGTCTTACACACGGACACACGACTGACAAACACACCTCGATCACACATCACATCTTACATACACACACCCCTCCATCTGACATTCATCATTCACATCTGTACATTCATTTCCCTTTCCCGCCAAAAAACTTGAGCCTCATTAACTACATCTCACATCTTTCAGCCCCACTACCCCCCTCCCCCTCACAGTGTGTGTGTGTGTATGTGCACCCCCGCCCCGGCCCTTGCACCTCGCATGTTCTTTTTACTAAATCTTTATCAAAGGGGAGATGACTGCATAAAGCAGGAAGCCAACATTTCGTGAAGGAACCAATTCAGATCCTCCAGGACCTGGGATGGCTCGTGCTCTCCTGTTTACTCCACAAGGCTCGCCAGCCACGACACCGTGAGATAAAATTCAAAGTCTGCTAGATAGAACCAAGCGGGGAGGAGGGGGGGGGGTACGTGGAAAGAAGGTTGCGGGGGTGGGGTGGGGAGGAGAAAGTTTGTAATTGTAGCAGGAGATATCCCGGTCATAACTTTTTTCTTTTTTAATTATTTTAGCCAGGGGGGAGAAGCAAGTTAGTTCGTGACCTTATCGCCGTGTGTAGGTCAGAGGTCAACAAGTATCTGCTTGGAGAGTGTCTGGAGCTTGTCTATGTTGCAAAGGAGTCAGACAATAGGTGCAGTACTGACCTTATCAGCACCAAATACTGACCAGATACAGCTAATAGAAGTCTGAGGAAACAGGAACTACAACTCTTCGGTGCGTGTGGTGTAGAATGACAACAATAAGAAAGCTGGTGACTTTTAGGTCTGTGGGCAATCTGACCAACTATTAAACAGAGTGTCCAGCACAATGACGAGGCACTGTTCTCCGACAAAGTCAAATCTCGACTTCCATCTTCAGTGGGATTTAAACTCAACACCATTAGTTCAGAAGCTGAGAGAATGGATTAGACCACTAAGTTAACATCTCATACTAAACTGACAGATAGACGGGAAAAAAACTTTTGAAAATGTGTTCAAATTCTTGTTTAAAAGAATATAGACCCAAGTACCGTGTCCAAGAAATCAAACTTAGTCAGGTGGACAAACAGTATGGTCTACTCAGAGACATTGTACAAACTATTTTTTTAGTAGTTAAATTGCATTTTAGACAATTATCTTCGTAATACCTCATGACTCACAATGTAGTCGATCACTTCCTCTCTCTCTGGAGATGTTGTTGCTCTGGTTGGACTGTGACTCACAATGTAGTCGATCACTTCCTCTCAATAGACATGTTGATGTCTCTGGAGATGTTGATGTTTCTGAAGATGTTGATGTCTCTGAAGATGTTGATGTCTCTGAAGATGTTGATGTCTCTAGAGATGTTGTTGCTCTGTATAGGAAGTATTTTTTTCATCACATCTTTCTCTTAGTTGTCTCTGTTCACTTTCTTACAGTTTGTGTCTTAGCGGAACAAAGAGACTGACTGGCGTTCTCTTTGTGTATGTGTTCTACTGTATCCAAAGATTGGGTTCGACTCACTTGCAGTGTAGCTGGGCAACTAAACTGTGGCTGTTGTTTCTCCCCTCACCAATCCTGCGGCCAAAGGTTACTGTGGCCAACTGCAAACAACGAACTTATTTGTTTTAAAAACGAGTTTGGGTTGATCTTAGCGCTTCAGTCTTTAGGCTTGCCGCTCCTTAGGAAGAGAACTACAGCAACATATTTTCACCATTCCGCTCGGTGCGGGGTGAGCCATGTCGATTCATAGGTCAGCATTTCTTCATTCATGTCTCCACATTCCCTTTGACCTTCACCTCCTCGTTGATCAAGTTCATCTTGGCAGCAGAGTGAGATAACTGCATCAAGATTCTATCCATGTTATCTCAAAACAAGAAAAATATATAATACTTTTTTTTAAAAAGTTTTTCTATAGGGAAGAACCCCATATTTACATCTATATCTCAATAATTTGAAGTTATTTCTCTTTTTCGATATCACACAAAATATTTAGTTACCAATAATTAATACATTAATTGGGTTGTTGTTTTTTTTATCATGTAAAGTTTCAACTTGATCCGTGAATAGATATAGGAGAAATAACGTGTTCTCATTTTGTACTAGACAGACTGACAGACAGACTGACAGATAGACTGAAAGATAGACTGAGAGAGTGACAGACAGAGTGCCATATAGACTGACAGATAGACTGACAGATGACTGACTGACAGACAGACAGACTGACAGACAGACTGACAGACAGACAGACAGACAGACTGACAGAAGAATTGAGTTCATAAGTCTCCAGTTGAATCTCATAAAGAAGTTTGAAAATTACAAGAACTGGGTGAAATGTTTAAGAATTGCTACAATTTAAATGTATGTATGTATGTATATTTATATATAAATATATATATGTATGCATATATGTATGTATGTATGTACGTATGTATGTATGTATGTATGTATGTATGTATGTATGTATGTATGTATGTATGTATGTATGTATGTATATATGTATGTATGTATGTATGTATGACATGACACTGTAAGACTGACATGACTAGGGATACTTTTAAACTGCTAGACTGCCAGGAAAGAAAGTCAAACTATTAAGTGATGAGGTAATATATTCATGATATGTCACACAGTCACAGTGTACAATGTGTAGTGTGTATAGTATAATATGTTAATGCGTACACTATGTGTTCTTGTGTTAATTTAAGTAAAAAAAAAAGTCAAGTTCCCCTTTAAGACCTTGTAATCTATAGGGCAGATGATGTAAAGGTCATCTGTTTCTGTGGCCTACGGTTTACGAGGGTGTCATGTAGCCAGCACAACGACAAACCGCCTTTACTTTTCCCCAACTAATGTCAGGTACCCATTAGAGGCAACTAGAGCAGGGTGTAAATTATAATGTGTTATTGTGTAAAATATAATGTATTATTGTGTAAAGTATTATGTGTTATTGTGTAAATTATAATGTATCATTGTGTAAATTATAATGTGTTATTGTATAAATTATAATGTGTTATTGTGAAGGCCTAAGCCAAAACATTTCCCATGTCAGGACTAAAGATTTATTTCCAGACACAAGAGATCGCTATCACTGCCCACTACTCTATTAACCAAGGTCTTGTATTCATCAATGGTGACCTAGTTTTACGCATGCGTCCTTAGCTCTGCTGACCCTCTCCCCTGCTCAACACCCGCATATCTCCCTCCCAGCCCCCACTTACTCCTCTTGCCCACATCATGTATGATTATTAAATTCATAATGACAAAGATTCATAGCCCCCCCCCAACCCCTCTCTGATTGAGCACTACGGATTGCATGACCGCTCACACCTCACCTGAAAAGACCTTCAGGATGTGGTTCCGGTACTCAGCAAGGTCACCTGAAACACAAGAAGCAATTTGTTCCGTGGTGGGGCGCCCCGGCAAGAATAGCGTAGTGTAAGGGGCCGGGGCGCCCCGGCCAGAATAGCGTGGTGTAAGGGGGGGCCGGCCACTGGGAGCAATGATTATTGTTTTGTGGCCATCGAGTCTCGTGTGAAGCCGTAGAATTGGCCGCCAGAGTGCAGTGCTGTTCTGCTAATCACTGTACGGCTGTATGTGTCACAGGAAATGACAGGATTTGACTCGCTATCCTATCTGTGACTTTGATCAGTTTATGGTTTGATTTTGTGTACAATACCTCAACCTAGCCGGACCTTTTTTTTTTTAATAGGGTGTGAATTTAACAGGAATACGGAGACCTTGATAGCAATTGGAAATTGATATACAGACTTTGGCGTAAATGTGATATACAGACTTGGCGTGAATCTAAAAGTACAGACCTTGGTGTGAATGTGATATACAGACCTCTTTGTGAGTGGGATATACAGACCTTGGTGTGAATGTTATATACAGACCTTAGTGTGAATGTTATATACAGACCTTAGTGTGAATGTTATATACAGACCTTGGTGTGAATGTTATATACAGACCTTAGTGTGAATGTGATATACAGACCTTGGTGTGAATGTGATATACAGACCCTGGTGTGAATGTTATATACAGACCTTGGTGTGAATGTTATATACAGACCTTAGTGTGAATGTTATATACAGACCTTAGTGTGAATGTTATATACAGACCTTGGTGTGAATGTTATATACAGACCTTAGTGTGAATGTGATATACAGACCTTGGTGTGAATGTGATATACAGACCCTGGTGTGAATGTTATATACAGACCTTGGTGTGAATGTTATATACAGACCTTAGTGTAAATGTTATATACAGACCTTAGTGTGAATGTTATATACAGACCTTGGTGTGAATGTTATATACAGACCTTAGTGTGAATGTGATATACAGACCTTGGTGTGAATGTGATATACAGACCCTGGTGTGAATGTTATATACAGACCTTGGTGTGAATGTGATATACTGACCCTGGTGAGAATGTGATATACTGACCCTGGTGTGATTGTTATATACTGACCCTGGTGTGAATGTTATATACTGACCCTGGTGTGAATGTGATATACAGACCTTAGTGTGAATGTTATATACAGACCCTGGTGTGAATGTTATATACTGACCCTGGTGTGAATGTGATATACTGACCCTGGTGTGAATGTTATATACTGACCCTGGTGTGAATGTGATATACTGACCATGGTGTGTATGTGATATACAGACCCTGGTGTGAATGTGATATACTGACCCTGGTGTGAATGTTATATACTGACATTGTTGTGAATGTGATATACACACCCTGGTGTGAATGTGATATACTGACCCTAGTGTGAATGTTATATACTGACAAGTTATATACAAGTAATCGCAAAGCTTATATCTACTCACTCTGTCTGTCTGTCTGTCTGTGCCTGGCGAAAAGTTTGTACACGTTATTTGTCTCACACCCAATCTTGCACAATAATTTCTTGTATCTGACAAAACAAGAACCGATGAAAAAAAGAATCAATGAGTTAATTATTTATAGGTTATTAATTATTTTGTTTTGGAAAAGAAATAGTGCTTGGCAGATGGAGAGGTATAAGTTGAATTAGTTCCCTTGAGGAGGTCTAAACCCTCGAGTTGAAATTCCAGGCGTCCAACGTTTTTTTTTTTAAATTCATTTAAAAGGCGATCACGATAACGTTCATACCCCCCCCCCTTTTTTTTTTTTGAAGCCCAATTTGACTATTCTAATTAATTTAATTTGGTGTCAGACCAAAAGAAACGAAAAATGACTAAAGCTTTTTATTTTGTGTAAAGTAAAGGTTTAAAACTGTTTCTCTTGTTTTTATTTTGTGTAAAGTATAGGTTTAAAACTGTTTCTCTTGTTTTTATTTTGTGTAAAGTATAGGTTTAAAACTGTTTCTCTTGTTTTTATTTTGTGTAAAGTATAGGTTTAAAACTGTTTCTCTTGTTTTTATTTTGTGTAAAGTATAGGTTTAAAACTGTTTCTCTTGTTTTTATTTTGTGTAAAGTATAGGTTTAAAACTGTTTCTCTTGTTTTTATTTTGTGTAAAGTATAGGTTTAAAACTGTTTCTCTTGTTTTTATTTTGTGTAAAGTATAGGTTTAAAACTGTTTCTCTTGTTTTTATTTTGTGTAAAGTATAGGTTTAAAACTGTTTCTCTTGTTTTTATTTTGTGTAAAGTATAGGTTTAAAACTGTTTCTCTTGTTTTTATTTTGTGTAAAGTATAGGTTTAAAACTGTTTCTCTTGTTTTTATTTTGTGTAAAGTATAGGTTTAAAACTGTTTCTCTTGTTTTTATTTTGTGTAAAGTATAGGTTTAAAACTGTTTCTCTTGTTTTTATTTTGTGTAAAGTATAGGTTTAAAACTGTTTCTCTTGTTTTTATTTTGTGTAAAGTATAGGTTTAAAACTGTTTCTCTTGTTTTTATTTTGTGTAAAGTATAGGTTTAAAACTGTTTCTCTTGTTTTTATTTTGTGTAAAGTATAGGTTTAAAACTGTTTCTCTTGTTTTTATTTTGTGTAAAGTATAGGTTTAAAACTGTTTCTCTTGTTTTTATTTTGTGTAAAGTATAGGTTTAAAACTGTTTCTCTTGTTTTTATTATTTTTGATGTCATCAGTGATCTATCAGCACGGCTTCCTTTAGTTTGTCTATTTCAACATCTTTACCAATCTTCTTCTTTTCATTTTAGTTTGTTTTTTCTTTAGTTTCCATTATCTCACAACCATATTTCTACTTATCACCTTCTCTTCTTTTTCTATTTAAATTGATCACAGAAGATAAGCCTACAACTGTAAAGAAGGGTCAATTAAAGTGCTGAAGATGAGTGTGACCCCCCCCCCAAAAAAAAAAAAAAAAAACTACAGTCTCCATATTCCATTGACTCAGAACTTGTTTCTTTGTAAAGTCTCCAAGATGAACTCTTGTGAAAAGAAGATGAGAAAGTATGTGACAGGAAATCCTCTATTTTCCTTTCAAGTCTCGCGCGTTTGAACGAGACCTACTGACCGTTTAATAGTAAAGACATACTGCCCATTCTATGTTTAGACATACTGCACATTCTATGTTTAGACATACTGACCAGTCCATGACCTTGGGATGAAGAGACAGGAAATGCAACATGCAGGTAAAAGAATCGTTGCTCAACACGTGACCCGGGTCAGTCAGGGCCGAAAAGGTCAGGAAAACTCAGGACAATGGTCAAGAACATATTCCCACAGTCCAGCAGTGGACATGTGGTTTGCAGATTAGCTGATAGATTCACTTGAGTGTCTCGTTTTGCTGTTACACATTATTCACATTGGGTTTGAATTGATTCACAAACTTTGTCTGCATATGTTTGTATGTTTAAACGTAGTCTTCATATGTTTGTATGTTTCAACGTAGTCTTCATATGTTTGTATGTTTCAACGTAGACTTCATATGTTTGTATGTTTCAACGTAGACTTCATATGTTTGTATGTTATTATTTATTCTATTACATTTAAAAAAAAACAACTATAGACAGTGAACTCTACAGTTCTATTTCATTGTACTTGAAAGAAACTATGGCCAATATAAGAATTGAGCCCATGACATTTCCTTTAATAGCATGACACTTTACCAGCCATCTTTTATGGGCGAAATTGTACTTTCAACATGTAAACATATAAACCTGAAACAAATCAGAGAACGTTTTAAAGCCAAATTTGAATATTGGAAATAATTTAATTTGGTGTTAGACCAAAAGAAACGGAAACAAAATGACTAAAGGTATTTAAACAAACAACGTATGTTAGTCTGGCTATTTGTATCAGTGTAACTATATCGTTTTGACTATTTATATCGTTTTGACTATTTATATCGTTTTGACTATTTATATCATTTTGACTATTTATATCGTTTTGACTATTTATATCATTTTGACTATTTATATCGTTTTGACTATTTATATCATTTTGACTATTTATATCGTTTTGACTATTTATATCATTTTGACTATTTATATCATTTTGACTCTATCATGTTGACTCTGTGACTAAGTTGATGGTTTGATTTCGTGTACAATATCTGAACCTACCAACTTTGTATATCTGTGAGTGACTTCAGTTGAGCTGAAACATTTCGTTAGAAACTTCTAATGAACTTCTTGTAAGAGTATGAACAAACACACACACACACACATACACACTAGTCTAATATGCGGAGAGTCAAGAGTTGAATTAATATATTTCAACTAGCGGTAGGCTACAGCTGGAGATTGACCAGCTGGCCTCACAGAATAGGAGACTACGGTCAACATTTTGGCCACCTTTAAATGATAATTATATCCAGCAATTAAGTCTAACAAACAGGAAATACGCGGCGAGGTGTCGTGGGTTTGAATTCATGAGAAACTTTTATCTTCGCCTGACCTTGTAACCCTGCAGGCCTCCCCCTTTCTATTGTGCTGTGGCCGACTTGAAATGACCACAGTCGGTCAGGTAGAACACATCCCTATTGTCCAGGCTCATCACCGTTTCCTTCTGTCTTGTCTGGGCTATCTTTTCATTTCGGCGATTGCATTAGTCTGTTCCGTGTCACTAAACTTGCTTGCACGAGGGTGGGTGGGAGCAGAAGGAGCTGACAGGAAGTCACGTGGGTAGGATGTGACGTAGAGGGTCAACTGGTGACGGTGGCGGTACACCCATTGTGTTTTGTGAATGTCCGTTGAGATCTCGTGTTTAGTATTCACGTCATCAGAGGACCTGCAGGAAGTGACCTAACTTGAGGTCCTTAAATGTTTTTTTTTCTTTTGTTGGCAATGTGGTGTCCGGGAAATAGTTACCTAATCCCAGTGTCGGATCGTGCCCGGCATAGCTGAAGATGGGAACTTTTGCAGTTTGTTGTCCAATAACTACCTGAACCATGTCACATCTGTCAAAGGAGGCACCTGTTGGGCATTACTGCCCACGCACTGATATAAGCCTGTGTTCAATAAGACTTTTGTAGATATTGCTGACAAAGATGATCAGTAAAAAAATTGTGTTAATGTAATGTTCTGTATTGATTAACGGTGGGCTCAAAGTCCCTTCAGTTTCCCGTGTTGGACTCCGATGTCTAATCAGAAGTATACCACCACATAGACATTGGCTCCTACACTAATCAAAGGTGTCTGGAGGGAATCAACAAATAAAATAATAATTAAAAGAAAATTACAATTTTGAAAAACAAAATTGCGAGCTGCTTTGGAGTGAAGTTTAAACATTGTCGACGTTTAGCGTGACAGACTAAAAATGTAATAAAATATGTTTTTAAACATCTGAAAATTCACTTGCTACTAATGTTCTTATCATTCTGATCTATGATGCCTACAGGCACACGTACATAGTTCTACAACTTCAGCCAAGTCCAAACTCTCTTACGAGGCACCAAACATTCTGAAAATATATAGGTCAGACCTAAAATTTCATAAAAAATAAAAATGATAAAAAGATTATTTTGACATATGTATAAGCCTAAATTGTTTGCTATGTCACGGTAACATCGGATACATAAACTTCGAGTAATTCAGAGTAAAATAAATAATACAATGCATACATGTGAGGAAAACGGCATGATCAGGTACCTGCTAATGTCTTGTTTCCGTGGTAAGGGTCTTCTTTAATTATAAACTGTATCGCTTTTCGTAGAGAAATGTGCTCTGTCTGTTGCTTGGAGATTTGATTTGATATAACATGCATAGAAGATATAAAGTAACAAGTACAATAAAAAAATACTTTAAAAAAAAAAAAAAAAAAAACTTATCTAAGAGGATAAGCTCCACACTTACAACTATATATCTCAGTAATGTAGAAGTTATTTCCCTTTTTCAATTTCACACAAAAAAGTATTTACCAATAATAAATAATTGACTTTATTGTTTCTTTTGTAAATTAATATACGTTTTGTTTGGTGCAATGAAAAACTGTTTAAAAGTTTCAATTTGATCAGAGAACGGGTGTGGGAGAAATATCGTGTACAATTATCTAAGGGGACAAAACCCTTAATCCATATCTTTGATTATTGAAGAATTAATTTCCATTTTCGGTATCAAACAGAATAATTAATTACAAGTAATTAATTTACTAATTAGTTACTATTTGTATAGTGCAAGTAAAAGCTCATGTCTTCCCGTTATTCTTTTGTCTGTCTTACTTTCGTCCTGGTTCTGTTCTCTATAGGAAAGTCTTTACAAAGTCGTATGACATGGTCGTCTAAACTTTTTGTTTCCATGTCCACTAACAAAGTCGTCTTCGTTTTTCTACATCATTGTGTGTCATTATAGTGTGTGTGTGTGTCAGAGAGAGAGAGAGAGAGGGAGAGAGAGTCAAAGAGTGTGTGTGTGTCGGGGGATGAGAAGAGATTTGAACACTTTGCCATGGCCTGCTAGACAATGTGGTGTGGACGAAAAATTCTCTGAGTTTAAATATTTGTACCAGGTGAAGTCTCCCATACTCGGGGGTCAAGGATGAAACTTTGCCCACACTTAGTTCTTGCTGATAGATCTCGTCCATATCTACTCCAAGACATTTCAATGGTCAGGCTAAGTGCATTGGTTTAGTGAGTGGACATGGGTAGCAAGCATACACACAATCTTTTCTGTGACACTGGGTCGGAAATCTAGTTCTTGAAACTTTTATGTCTACTTGTCATTCAAGTATTCATACATATATATACCAAAACACTTACATGATTCATACACATAAATACCAACATGCTTACATGATACATACAGTTGCACATTTGTAAACACACTGCACACACATGATACATACATAAAAGATCTATAGATATACCTAGCAAGTACTAGAGTTAAAGATGAACGGAGCTATTGTTATTGAGTACTAATGAAGCCGTTTACATGTTTCAACTTTCACCGGTAAAACTAGGTCAATCAAAAAGTTAGGATTACATTATTGATATCTGTTATTGTAGATCAAGGTTTTGTTTTTGTGAGACAACTATTATCACGTGACCTTTGTTAGCAGACGTGACCCAGTCAAGTGACTCGTCAACACAAGTTTTGTGTTATCATTGAATTACTCCCTCCTCTCCCCTCCTCCCTATGTGTTCACTAGTCAGTCATAACAAGAGAATTCTTTGAAGACCAAAAAAAAAATGTCTGACAGGTGACAGTGTATGTTGATGTTGTCAACCTCGTGAGTCTACCAAAGTTTGTCTGTGTGTGTGTTGTATCTCGTGTAATTAATCTGGAACTTTCAATAGCATCCCTCTATCTAACCCACCATTTTGTTTCTAGAAGTTAAGATATGCACTGACAGTCGATAGACCTTCACATTTATATTTTATTTTTCTCCCTATTATACACACGCACGCACGCACACACACACACACACAGACCTGATAGAGATGCCCAACCTAATTCGAACTGCGGGCCATTTTAATTTCCGACACTTATGTCGCGGGCCACATTCCAAAAATTAAAAAAAAAAACGTAATTGACTTGAAATAATTTGATCAGAAACTTGTGCATCTAGTACTGAAATAAAATCAATGAATCGTATACTGGAAGTTTATCCTTTTGTTACGCATGGGAATTTAATGGGAAACCAGTTTTATTTCTCTTTTTTAATGTGAGCAACACTGTAGCTAGCTTGACCAACGACTCTTTTTTTGTCTCTTTTTTTTTGTGGTAAATATCGATCCTTCAATCTGTAAATGTAGTTTAAAACATTCTTTTAGTCGCGGCTGGATGACGTCATATTTGTTTCCTGATCCGTTTCTATGTTGTTGTTGTTGTTTTAAATCAGCCACACTTAACAAAATAAATGTCAAAGTCCTGGTGCAGTGCTTTATTGATTCAATGTCAAAGTCATGGTTCTTGAGTCATTTCTATGAGAAATTCTTTGAGTCTCAGTGGACAAAGTAAACATTTTGGGTCGTTGGCCTAGCAACATCACATTTTGGGTCGTTGGTCTAGCAACATCACACTTTGGGTCGTTGGTCTAGCAACATCACATTTTGGGTCGTTGGCCTAGCAACATCACACTTTGGGTCGTTTGTCTAGCAACATCACACTTTGGGTCGTTTGTCTAGCAACATCACACTTTGGGTCGTTGGTCTAGCAACATCACATTTTGGGTCGTTGGTCTAGCAACATCACACTTTGGGTCGTTGGTCTAGCAACATCACATTTTGGGTCGTTGGTCTAGCAACATCACACTTTGGGTCGTTGGTCTAGCAACATCACACTTTGGGTCGTTGGTCTAGCAACATCACACTTTGGGTCGTTGGTCTAGCAACATCACATTTTGGGTCGTTGGTCTAGCAACATCACACTTTGGGTCGTTGGTCTAGCAACATCACACTTTGGGTCGTTGGTCTAGCAACATCACACTTTGGGTCGTTGGTCTAGCAACATCACATTTTGGGTCGTTGGTCTAGCAACATCACACTTTGGGTCGTTGGTCTAGCCACATCACATTTTGGGTCGTTGGTCTAGCAACATCACACTTTGGGTCGTTGGTCTAGCAACATCACATTTTGGGTCGTTGGTCTAGCAACATCACATTTTGGGTCGTTGGTCTAGCAACATCACACTTTGGGTCGTTGGTCTAGCAACATCACATTTTGGGTCGTTGGTCTAGCAACATCACACTTTGGGTCGTTGGTCTAGCAACATCACACTTTGGGTCGTTGGTCTAGCAACATCACACTTTGGGTCGTTTGCCTAGCAACATCACACTTTGGGTCGTTGGTCTAGCAACATCACACTTTGGGTCGTTTGCCTAGCAACATCACACTTTGGGTCGTTGGTCTAGCAACATCACACTTTGGGTCGTTTGTCTAGCAACATCACACTTTGGGTCGTTGGCCTAGCAACATCACACTTTGGGTCGTTGGTCTAGCAACATCACACTTTGGGTCGTTGGCCTAGCAACATCACACTTTGGGTCGTTTGCCTAGCAACATCACACTTTGGGTCGTTTGCCTAGCAACATCACACTTTGGGTCGTTTGCCTAGCAACATCACACTTTGGGTCGTTTGCCTAGCAACATCACATTTTGGGTCGTTGGCCTAGCAACATCACACTTTGGGTCGTTGGTCTAGCAACATCACATTTTGGGTCGTTGGTCTAGCAACATCACATTTTGGGTCGTTGGTCTAGCAACATCACACTTTGGGTCGTTGGTCTAGCAACATCACACTTTGGGTCGTTTGCCTAGCAACATCACACTTTGGGTCGTTTGTCTAGCAACATCACACTTTGGGTCGTTTGTCTAGCAACATCACACTTTGGGTCGTTGGCCTAGCAACATCACACTTTGGGTCGTTTGTCTAGCAACATCACACTTTGGGTCGTTTGTCTAGCAACATCAAACTTTGGGTCGTTTGCCTAGCAACATCACATTTTGGGTCGTTGGTCTAGCAACATCACACTTTGGGTCGTTGGTCTAGCAACATCACATTTTGGGTCGTTGGTCTAGCAACATAACACTTTGGGTCGTTGGTCTAGCAACATCACACTTTGGGTCGTTGGTCTAGCAACATCACACTTTGGGTCGTTGGCCTAGCAACATCACACTTTGGGTCGTTGGTCTAGCAACATCACACTTTGGGTCGTTGGTCTAGCAACATCACATTTTGGGTCGTTGGTCTAGCAACATCACACTTTGGGTCGTTGGTCTAGCAACATCACATTTTGGGTCGTTGGTCTAGCAACATCACATTTTGGGTCGTTGGTCTAGCAACATCACATTTTGGGTCGTTGGTCTAGCAACATCACATTTTGGGTCGTTGGTCTAGCAACATCACACTTTGGGTCGTTTGTCTAGCAACATCACACTTTGGGTCGTTTGCCTAGCCACATCACACTTTGGGTCGTCGGTCTAGCAACATCACACTTTGGGTCGTTGGTCTAGCAACATCACACTTTGGGTCGTTTGTCTAGCAACATCACACTTTGGGTCGTTGGTCTAGCAACATCACACTTTGGGTCGTTGGTCTAGCAACATCACACTTTGGGTCGTCGGTCTAGCAACATCACACTTTGGGTCGTTGGTCTAGCAACATCACACTTTGGGTCGTTGGTCTAGCAACATCACACTTTGGGTCGTTGGTCTAGCAACATCACACTTTGGGTCGTTGGTCTAGCAACATCACACTTTGGGTCGTTTGTCTAGCAACATCACACTTTGGGTCGTTGGCCTAGCAACATCACACTTTGGGTCGTTGGTCTAGCAACATCACACTTTGGGTCGTTGGTCTAGCAACATCACACTTTGGGTCGTTGGCCTAGCAACATCACATTTTGGGTCGTTGGTCTAGCAACATCACACTTTGGGTCGTTGGTCTAGCAACATCACACTTTGGGTCGTTGGTCCAGCAACATCACACTTTGGGTCGTTGGTCTAGCAACATCACATTTTGGGTCGTTGGTCTAGCAACATCACACTTTGGGTCGTTGGTCTAGCAACATCACACTTTGGGTCGTTGGCCTAGCAACATCACACTTTGGGTCGTTGGCCTAGCAACATCACATTTTGGGTCGTTGGTCTAGCAACATCACACTTTGGGTCGTTGGTCTAGCAACATCACACTTTGGGTCGTTGGTCTAGCAACATCACACTTTGGGTCGTTGGCCTAGCAACATCACATTTTGGGTCGTTGGTCTAGCAACATCACACTTTGGGTCGTTTGTCTAGCAACATCACACTTTGGGTCGTTGGTCTAGCAACATCACACTTTGGGTCGTTGGTCTAGCAGCATCACACTTTGGGTCGTTGGTCTAGCAACATCACACTTTGGGTCGTTGGTCTAGCAACATCACACTTTGGGTCGTTGGTCTAGCAACATCACACTTTGGGTCGTTGGTCTAGCAACATCACACTTTGGGTCGTTTGTCTAGCAACATCACACTTTGGGTCGTTGGTCTAGCAACATCACACTTTGGGTCGTTGGTCTAGCAACATCACACTTTGGGTCGTTTGTCTAGCAACATCACACTTTGGGTCGTTGGTCTAGCAACATCACACTTTGGGTCGTTGGTCTAGCAACATCACACTTTGGGTCGTCGGTCTAGCAACATCACACTTTGGGTCGTTGGTCTAGCAACATCACACTTTGGGTCGTCGGTCTAGCAACATCACACTTTGGGTCGTCGGTCTAGCAACATCACACTTTGGGTCGTTGGTCTAGCAACATCACACTTTGGGTCGTTGGTCTAGCAACATCACACTTTGGGTCGTTGGCCTAGCAACATCACACTTTGGGTCGTTTGTCTAGCAACATCACACTTTGGGTCGTTGGCCTAGCAACATCACACTTTGGGTCGTTGGTCTAGCAACATCACACTTTGGGTCGTTTGTCTAGCCACATCACACTTTGGGTCGTTTGTCTAGCCACATCACACTTTGGGTCGTTTGTCTAGCAACATCACACTTTGGGTCGTTTGTCTAGCAACATCACACTTTGGGTCGTTTGTCTAGCAACATCACACTTTGGGTCGTTGGTCTAGCAACATCACACTTTGGGTCGTTGGTCTAGCAACATCACACTTTGGGTCGTTGGTCTAGCAACATCACACTTTGGGTCGTTGGTCTAGCAACATCACATTTTGGGTCGTTTGTCTAGCAACATCACACTTTGGGTCGTTTGTCTAGCAACATCACACTTTGGGTCGTTGGTCTAGCAACATCACACTTTGGGTCGTTGGTCTAGCAACATCACACTTTGGGTCGTTGGTCTAGCAACATCACATTTTGGGTCGTTGGTCTAGCAACATCACACTTTGGGTCGTTGGTCTAGCAACATCACACTTTGGGTCGTTTGTCTAGCAACATCACACTTTGGGTCGTTGGTCTAGCCACATCACACTTTGGGTCGTTGGCCTAGCCACATTCTTCTTCTTCTTCTATCCAGCTTTATTGCTGCAGAACTGTCAGCTCTTTTGCAGACTGTGCCAACAAAAAAAAGTGTGCTGTTTTCTTCAGTTGTTCAGCACTGCCGTACAGGGTGTTGGTTATGTTGGGCTGTAGTGGAAGTAGGGTCTGCCTGAGGTGGATTAGGGAGGGGCATTCAAAGAGGATATGGTTTACGGTTTCAAAGGGGTGGGCACAGTGTCTGCAAAGGGGTAGTTGTGTGGAGTTTATTTTGTTCAGATGGTAATTTAATAGTGGTGTGTGTCCTGTTCTTAGCTGGAAGATTGTAGATTGTTTTTTTTTGGGGGGGGGGGGGGAATTAATACTGTCCAGTTTGTCCAGCTCTATGGATGACGGAGAATGGACCATTGGCCAACCCCACCTTGTCTCATGAATATTCCGGTTACAGTCTTCAGACCTAGATGTTTCCTTTTATGTCAGTATTGGAGAAAATTGCCAAGACCGAAAACTCCCTTAAAATGCGGGGACTATATATTTATATATTTTTTTTAAAAGCCTGAGGAAACAGCCAGCCTACACTAAAGGCCCGAGGAAACAGCCAGCCTACACTAAAGGACCGAGGAAACAGCCAGCCTACACTAAAGGCCCGAGGAAACAGCCAGCCTACACTAAAGGCCCGAGGAAACAGCCAGCCTACACTAAAGGCCCGAGGAAACAGCCAGCCTACACTGAAGGCCCGAGGAAACAGCCAGCCTACACTAAAGGCCCGAGGAAACAGCCAGCCTACACTAAAGGCCCGAGGAAACAGCCAGCCTACACTAAAGGCCCGAGGAAACAGCCAGCCTACACTGAAGGCCCGAGGAAACAGCCAGCCTACACTAAAGGCCCGAGGAAACAGCCAGCCTACACTAAAGGCCCGAGGAAACAGCCAGCCTTCACTAAAGGCCCGAGTAAACAGCCAGCCTACACTAAAGGCCCGAGAAAACAGCCAGCCTACACTGAAGGTCTAGAAACATAACACTTTCGTTTTTTCTTGGAAGCAGAGACTGGTTCATCAATTGTCTGGTTAGGGTTAGCATAAACATTTCTAATTTATTTTCACATTATTTACTTTTGTGTTTATATTTTGTTCCAAAGAACTTATTGAAATAGCATTGAGACTATTAAAAAACACAACTAAATAGTGAAACTATAAATATAAAGTCAACTAAGTAGTGGAATCAGTTTTAAAAAAACTCAACTAAATAGTGGAACTAGTTTGAAAAAAAAACTCAACTTAAGAGTGGAACTAGTTTGAAAAAAAAACTCAACTTAAGAGTGGAACTAGTTTAAAAAAAAACTCAACTTAAGAGTAGAACCAGTTTGAAAAAAACTCAACTAAATAGTGGAACTAGTTTGAAAAAAACTCAACTAAATAGTGGAACTAGTTTGAAAAAAACTCAACTTAAGAGTGGAACTAGTTTGAAAAAAACTCAACTTAAGTAGAACTAGTTTGAAAAAAACTCAACTAAAGAGTGGAACTAGTTTGAAAAAAAAAACTCAACTAAATAGTGTAACTAGTTTGAAAAAAAAACTCAACTAAATAGTGTAACTAGTTTGAAAAAAAAACTCAACTAAAGAGTAGAACTAGTTTGAAAAAAAAACTCAACTAAATAGTGGAACTAGTTTGAAAAAAAAACCTCAACTAAATAGTGGAACTAGTTTGAAAAAAAACTCAACTAAATAGTGTAACTAGTTTGAAAAAAAACTCAACTAAATAGTGGAACTAGTTTGAAAAAAACTCAACTTAAGAGTAGAACTAGTTTGAAAAAAACTCAACTAAAGAGTGGAACTAGTTTGAAAAAAAAAACTCAACTAAATAGTGGAACTAGTTTGAAAAAAAAACTCAACTAAATAGTGGAACTAGTTTGAAAAAAAAACCTCAACTAAATAGTGGAACTAGTTTGAAAAAAAACTCAACTAAATAGTGTAACTAGTTTGAAAAAAAACTCAACTAAATAGTGGAACTAGTTTGAAAAAAACTCAACTTAAGAGTGGAACTAGTTTGAAAAAAAACTCAACTTAAGAGTAGAACTAGTTTGAAAAAAACTCAACTAAATAGTGGAACTAGTTTGAAAAAACCTCAACTAAATAGTGGAACTAGTTTGAAAAAAAACTCAACTTGAGTAGAACTAGTTTGAAAAAAAACTCAACTTAAGAGTAGAACTAGTTTGAAAAAAACTCAACTTAAGAGTGGAACTAGTTTGAAAAAAAACTCAACTTAAGAGTAGAACTAGTTTGAAAAAAAACTCAATTAAATAGTGGAACTAGTTTGAAAAAAACTCAACTTAAGAGTGGAACTAGTTTGAAAAAAACTCAACTTGAGTAGAACTAGTTTAAAAAAAAAACTCAACTAAATAGTGGAACTAGTTTGAAAAAAAACTCAACTAAATAGTGTAACTAGTTTGAAAAAAAACTCAACTTAAGAGTGGAACTAGTTTGAAAAAAAACTCAACTTAAGAGTAGAACTAGTTTGAAAAAAACTCAACTTAAGAGTGGAACTAGTTTGAAAAAAACTCAACTTAATAGTGGAACTAGTTTGAAAAAAAACTCAACTTGAGTAGAACTAGTTTGAAAAAAAACTCAACTTAAGAGTAGAACTAGTTTGAAAAAAACTCAACTTAAGAGTGGAACTAGTTTGAAAAAAAACTTAACTAAATAGTGGAACTAGTTTCAAATAAAAACCCAACTAAATAGTGTAACTAGTTTGAAAAAAAACTCAACTTAAGAGTGGAACTAGTTTGAAAAAAACTCAACTTAAGAGTGGAACTAGTTTGAAAATAACTCAACTTAAGAGTAAAACTAGTTTGAAAAAAAACTCTACTTAAGAGTAGAACTAGTTTGAAAAAAAATCAACTTAAGAGTGGAACTAGTTTGAAAAAAACTCAACTTAAGAGTGGAACTAGTTTGAAAAAAAACTCAACTTAAGAGTGGAACTAGTTTGAAAAAAAACTCAACTTAAGAGTAGAACTAGTTTGAAAAAAAACTCAACTTAAGAGTGGAACTAGTTTGAAAAAAAACTCAACTTAAGAGTAGAACTAGTTTGAAAAAAAACTCAACTAAATAGTGGAACTAGTTTGAAAAAAAACTCAACTTAAGAGTGGAACTAGTTTGAAAAAAACTCAACTTAAGAGTAGAACTAGTTTGAAAAAAAACTCAACTAAATAGTGGAACTAGTTTGAAAAAAAACTCAACTAAATAGTGTAACTAGTTTGAAAAAAAACTCAACTTAAGAGTGGAACTAGTTTGAAAAAAACTCAACTTAATAGTGGAACTAGTTTGAAAAAAAACTCAACTTGAGTAGAACTAGTTTGAAAAAAAACTCAACTTAAGAGTAGAACTAGTTTGAAAAAAACTCAACTTAAGAGTGGAACTAGTTTGAAAAAAAACTCAACTTAATAGTGGAACTAGTTTGAAAAAAAACTCAACTTAAGAGTAGAACTAGTTTGAAAAAAACTCAACTAAATAGTGGAACTAGTTTGAAAAAAACTCAACTAAATAGTGGAACTAGTTTGAAAAAAACTCAACTTAAGAGTAGAACTAGTTTGAAAAAAAACTCAACTTAAGAGTAGAACTAGTTTGAAAAAAACTCAACTAAATAGTGGAACTAGTTTGAAAAAAACTCAACTAAATAGTGTAACTAGTTTGAAAAAAACTCAACTTAAGAGTAGAACTAGTTTGAAAAAAACTCAACTAAATAGTGGAACTAGTTTGAAAAAAACTCAACTAAATAGTGGAACTAGTTTGAAAAAAAAACTCAACTAAATAGTGGAACTAGTTTGAAAAAAAACTCAACTAAATAGTGTAACTAGTTTGAAAAAAAACTCAACTTAAGAGTGGAACTAGTTTGAAAAAAAACTCAACTTAAGAGTAGAACTAGTTTGAAAAAAACTCAACTTAAGAGTGGAACTAGTTTGAAAAAAACTCAACTTAATAGTGGAACTAGTTTGAAAAAAAACTCAACTTGAGTAGAACTAGTTTGAAAAAAAACTCAACTTAAGAGTAGAACTAGTTTGAAAAAAACTCAACTTAAGAGTGGAACTAGTTTGAAAAAAAACTCAACTTAAGAGTAGAACTAGTTTGAAAAAAAACTCAACTAAATAGTGGAACTAGTTTGAAAAAAACTCAACTTAAGAGTGGAACTAGTTTGAAAAAAAACTCAACTTAAGAGTGGAACTAGTTTGAAAAAAAACTCAACTTAAGAGTAGAACTAGTTTGAAAAAAACTCAACTTAAGAGTGGAACTAGTTTGAAAAAAACTCAACTTGAGTAGAACTAGTTTGAAAAAAAACTCAACTTGAGTAGAACTAGTTTGAAAAAAAACTCAACTTAAGAGTAGAACTAGTTTGAAAAAAAACTCAACTAAATAGTGTAACTAGTTTGAAAAAAAACTCAACTTAAGAGTGGAACTAGTTTGAAAAAAACTCAACTTAAGAGTAGAACTAGTTTGAAAAAAAAACTCAACTAAATAGTGGAACTAGTTTGAAAAAAAAACTCAACTAAATAGTGTAACTAGTTTGAAAAAAAACTCAACTTAAGAGTGGAACTAGTTTGAAAAAAAACTCAACTTAAGAGTGGAACTAGTTTGAAAAAAAACTCAACTTAAGAGTAGAACTAGTTTGAAAAAAAACTCAACTAAATAGTGGAACTAGTTTGAAAAAAAACTCAACTTAAGAGTAGAACTAGTTTGAAAAAAAACTCAACTAAATAGTGGAACTAGTTTGAAAAAAAACTCAACTTAAGAGTGGAACTAGTTTGAAAAAAACTCAACTTAAGAGTGGAACTAGTTTGAAAAAAAACTCAACTTAAGAGTGGAACTAGTTTGAAAAAAACTCAACTTAAGAGTAGAACTAGTTTGAAAAAAAAACTCAACTAAATAGTGGAACTAGTTTGAAAAAAAACTCAACTTAAGAGTGGAACTAGTTTATTTCATTATACTCGGATTGGAGCTCATGTAATAAAAGACACAAGTGGCATCGATAAGTTCGCACCTATTTACAATTGGCTTCGTTCCACATCCTCCACATTGAGCCCCCCTCTCCCATTTTACTCCACTCTGCGCCCCCCCCCCACCCCGCCCCCAACATCGGTAGGAGGTAGAGGCGGATATTTTATAAAGCTCTTAACAATCAATTCAATCCGCCTAGTGGTGGAAGCAAGGGAAGTTATCGTCATTACAGGGGGACACAACTCCATGTAGTCCGTACACACTGCCTTGATGCCAAGCGACAAAAGGGGAAATTGAACCTCTGTAGGACTCACTGGGCGCGTGGTGGGTTAGGCACCGGGAGAGGAGTTGTGAACTAGACCTCTGTAGGACTCACTGGGCGCGTGATGGGTTAGGCACCGGGAGAGGAGTTGTGAACTAGACCTCTGTAGGACTCACTGGGCGCGTGATGGGTTAGGCACAGGGAGAGGAGTTGTGAACTAGACCCTTGTAGGACTCACTGGGCGCCTGATGGGTTAGGCACCGGGAGAGGAGTTGTGAACTAGACCTCTGTAGGACTCGCTGGGCGCGTGATGGGTTAGGCACCGGGAGAGGAGTTGTGAACTAGACCTCTGTAGGACTCACTGGGCGCCTGATGGGTTAGGCACCGAGCAGAGGAGTTGTTAACTAGACCTCTGTAGGACTCACTGGGCGCCTGATGGGTTAGGCACCGAGAGAGGAGTTGTGAACTAGACCTCTGTAGGACTCACTGGGCGCCTGATGGGTTAGGCACCGAGCAGAGGAGTTGTGAACTAGACCTCTGTAGGACTCACTGGGCGCCTGATGGGTTAGGCACCGGGCAGAGGAGTTGTGAACTAGACCTCTTTTAGTTTTTTTGAGGATTATTAGGGCGTTATTTAGTTTGATGGCTTTGTTTAGTCTAGTCTCTAGAGTAGCCACTGAAAGTCGAAATGTTTCATGGTCTGTGCTTTGTTTAGTAGTCTACAAGACACAGCCGTGGATGTGGGGATACATGGACTGACTCTTTCCCAAAAGTCTCTCTATACTGTTTTGACGCCTGCAAAGTGTTTTGTTTCCATCGTGAATTGTGTCTCCTCTTAACAAGGTTACCTACAGAGTGAGACACCTTGACCTTCCATGAGGACACACCAGAATGAGGCAACATTCCGGAAGATGAAACATGGAACTAGTGAAACAGTTTTGTGTGGAGTCTTACCAGAGAATGCTGACAACGTCTTGCCAAGCTGGCATACCTTGAGTCTTGAACAAGATGCTGGCCCCACAATATCCTCCTGGGACGTCAAACTGCGTGGGTAGCTGAATTATGTGGAAATCACTGCTTAGTTCATATCAGATATAGGACTGGTGGTCTGAATGGTGACTTGTCAAAATAGCGCCGACAAAATAGCGCCGACAAACTAGCGCCAAAAAATAGTGCGAAATTTCCCGACAAAATAGCGCAAGACAAAATAGCGCGGACTTATATATGATGTGTATAAAAGTAGCAGATTATTAGTAATTTGTATGACTATTGGGAGGACAACTATATTGATCGCCATAGACGAAACCGCAGAGGCACTCCAAGATTTTCGATAGCATAATGGAATGTTAGAGATCGTGTGCAGGACAATCTACCACGAACAAACAATTCATAGTACCATGCATTCAGCTCACTATTGACGGTCATCACCCTAATGTGTTCACCCTAATTTGTACATTACTGTACAGTCTATCTCCCTTAGATGGTTTTACTGTAAAGTCTATCAGAAATGTACAAAGTGATATAGAAATGTACAAAGTGATACAGAAATGTACAAAGTGACACAGAAATGTAGAAAGTGACACAGAAATGTACAAAGTGATACAGAAATGTACAAATTGATACAGAAATGTACAATTTGATACAGAAATGTACAAAGTGATACAGAAATGTACAAATTGATACAGAAATGTACAAAGTGATACAGAAATGTACAAAGTGATACAGAAATGTACAAAGTGATACAGAAATGTACAAAGTGATACAGAAATGTACAAATTGATACATAAATGTACAAAGTGGTGTGATGTGTGTGACATAGGATGTGTGTGACATAGGATGTGTGTGACATAGAATGTGTGTGGCATAGGATGTGTGTGACATAGGGTGTGTGGGATATATGATGTGTGTGTGACATAGGATGTGTGTGTGGCATAGGATGTGTGTGACATAGGGTGTGTGGGATATATGATGTGTGTGTGACATAGGATGTGTGTGACATATGATGTGTGTGACATAGGATGCGTGTGGCATAGGATGTGTGAGACATAGGGTGTGTGGGATATATGATGTGTGTGTGACATAGAATGTGTGTGGCATAGGATGTGTGTGACATAGGGTGTGTGGGATATATGATGTGTGTGTGACATAGGATGTGTGTGACATATGATGTGTGTGACATAGGATGCGTGTGGCATAGGATGTGTATGACATAGGGTGTGTGGGATATATGATGTGTGTGTGACATAGCATGTGTGTGTGGCATAGGATGTGTGTGTTGCATATGATGTGTTTGACATAGTATGTGTGTGACATAGGATGTGTGTGACATAGAATGTGTGTGATATATGATGTGTGTGACATAGGATGTGTGTGGCATAGAATGTGTGTGATATATGATGTGTATGACATATGATTGTGTGGCTTAGGATGTGTTTGACATAGAGTGTGTGTGGCATAGGATGTGTGTGACATAGGGTGTGTGGGATATATGATGTGTGTGTGACATAGGATGTGTGTGACATATGATGTGCGTTAATTTAAGTCACATTTATTGCCAAAACATTTGAACTTTATCGCTGTGTCTCCCAAAACATTTGAACCTTATCGCTGTGTCTCCCAAAACATTTGAACCTTATCGCTGTGTCTCCCAAAACATTTGAACCTTATCTCTGTGTCTCCCAAAACATTTCCTTATTTGTAGTTGAAGGTAAACTTTAGATTTCAAAGCTTGATATATTTGTTTTTGTGTGTTTGGGTTCTTTCTATCAATAGTTGATATTGTGTTCACGTGAAGGAATACATTTCATTGAGTTTCATTCCCTTTCTAACTTTCCTGAACACATGTTGGTCTAGTCTGTGTAACGTTCTGGTGATCTGTGGTGGTAGTCTCTTGAGTGACATATGTGGTCTCTATGCATGTAATTGTGGTGTATATATTTAACATTATTTTCATGTCTATGCAGTCTAACTACCTGTGGGGTTAAATGTTCTAACTGGTACAGTAGAAAGTTACTAAGTTCAAAGTGGAGTTCAAAGGTCAGTTATTAACAAAACAAAACCAAATACAAAAGAAAGGTGTGCACTAATGAAAAAAAAGAGTTGATTGAAATATCATGTCGCTAGAAGGTGTCAAAGCAAACATTCAGTTCAAGTGAATAGGAAACAGATGAAGTTGGTGACCTCAAGGTCCTTAAGTCCATCGGGGATTGCATTGGGCCTCAATAGTCACGCGGGGAGCTCAGTCAACTGATCAATTGAAGAATCTATTGATGCTTATTGATAACTACACTCTAAACAGGCAGAGGCGTACACCAGGGCCACATTATGACTGCTGCAGCATGGACGTGAAGGAAGAAGAAAAAAAAAAGGCCAGCCTAGAACTACTAGGCGCTCAGTGCGTGTGTGTGTGTGTGTGTGGCTGTCTGTAAAACGGAACGACACCAAAAGATCATTTCGTTGTCGCTCATGTTTGTGGTTGTGTCCCTAGTGGATGAAGGAACAATGGCCGGCGGTATTAGATTGGAGTGATGTCACTTTGGAGACCTCCGCCTCTGGGGACACGGGGCATTGTGGTGACACACATCGCCAGGGTCTGCATGTGGTGTGCGAGCCATGGACTCCATTTTGTCTTGATCATTGACGTCATTTAGTCTGTGGTGGATCCAGTGCATGAAGATCTAGTGTCATCTATAAGTGTTGTTAAGTTAGTCACCCTTTAGTTTAGAATCACTCACAGAATAACGTTCTAGTAACAATGTATAGGCCAACTGACAGTGAGACTTTATTCTTACAGAGAAGTGACAGAAATCCTATAGACTTACAATAAAAATACAGTGAAACAAAAAAATATACTGATATAAAGTCCGAAGTTCTATACCATGAAGTCATCATGATACATAAAGTAACTAGAAATGGTTTCTACTTACAATAAAGCTATTATGATGTTTTATAATTACAATGTGATGTAAGCCTAGCTGTTACTGTAACGATCTCTACTTTTATAATGTTACGGTTAAAACTTTACATTTTGTCAAGTGTAGTGGTCAACTCGTCCCCCCTCCAGTATACCCGCGACCTATTCTGTTGTGGACATTGCTGGACATTTAGTTCAGGGAATATATATATAGGGAAAATAGTATTCTGTATATAAAATGCTTCTATCAACTCTGTCTAAGTCTGGTACACATTTTGAACATTTCTCCCACTTCCCAGTCTCGGGTCAAGTGTGTAAAACTGTGCACAATTATTCATTGTTCCTAACAAATCATGAGTGAATTAAAAAAAAAACAACCAATTAGTTAATTAAATAATGTAGAGTTTTAATCATTAGAAAAAAAAAACACTTTTTTTAAAGTTTTTTTTTTATTATTAATTTTACTAGCTTGTAGGGAATGTGTATACTTCGGTTCTGTGGCCCTTACTTTGAAAGAATATTAAGAATAAATGGAGTTAATATCTACATGAATATTAAGAATCTCCTGGATTTTGAATGAGTTTATTTGATGTCACCAATACCTTCAACTAGCTCTTAGTCTGTTGGACCGTTGGGGCACCACGCAAGATATGTCGACCTATTGGATTTAGGAACAGGGTATGTTTAGAGCAGCATAATGTTTGTGTGTGTGAGAGAGTGCGTTTGTGTGTGTATACGTACATGCCTGATAGAATAAACATATTTTTAGGGCCAATAAACTAAAAAGGCTGTCCCAGCTTGGAATGTTTATTTCAAGGACATCTCCCAACAAACTGCAGTAAAAACAAGAGGACACTAGCTCTGACCACATTTCGTTCAGGTATTTAATGGTTCAGAGACGCAGGTGATAGTGGTCAGAGGAAGTGGACATTACTTCCAGAGAACTATCTCGGTAGATTGAGCCCCACTTGAGAAGTGGACAACTTGACCAATGGCTGTGTGGAGGGGAGGGCATGGTGTTTGGGTAGAGGGTGGAATGGCTGGAGCAAAGGTCAAGGAGGCCATTCTCCCAGAAATGACATTGCTATTACAAAGTTTATATCAACTCACGCTAGTTGTCTGTCTGTCTGGTAAAAAAGTGGAAATCAACTCAAAGTACCTCTATAATATTTATTCGTTTGATTCTCCTCATTCTTTGATTCCAACTGTGACGATAAATACATTTATTTTTAAATATGTCGATGATCCCGGGTTCATACCCTTCCCGCTGCCATCCCGCGTCGTCCTGCGGGAGGTTTGAACTAGGAAGTGAATTATCTTTAACCCTGAAGGAACATCCGAAACATGGAAAACATTTTACAAACAAGATGGCGTGCAATCTGAGGGGCATACTCAAACAAGATGGCGTACAATCTGAGGGGCATTCTCAAAAAAGATGGCGTGCAATCTGAGGGGCATAATCAAACAAGATGGCGTGCAATCTGAGGGGCATACTCAAACAAGAAGGCGTACAATCTGAGGGGCATTCTCAAACAAGATGGCGTGCAATCTGAGGGGCATACTCAAACAAGAAGGCGTACAATCTGAGGGGCATTCTCAAACAAGATGGCGTGCACTCTGAGGGGCATACTCAAACAAAATGGGCCAAAATAAAAAAGAAACTCCGTAGGAAAATAAGTTTATTGCTTTGTTTTTTCTTTTCAGTTAAAATTAAACAAAGATATAAAAGATATTTCATGTATATAGTTTCTATCTCTCTTGTTGTCATAGTTTCTATCTCTCTTGTTGTCATAGTTTCTATCTCTCTTGTTGTCATAGTTTCTATCTCTCTTGTTGTCATAGTTTCTATCTCTCTTGTTGTCATAGTTTCTATCTCTCTTGTTGTCATAGTTTCTATCTCTCTTGTTGTCATAGTTTCTATCTCTCTTGTTGTCATAGTTTCTATCTCTCTTGTTGTCATAGTTTCTATCTCTCTTGTTGTCATAGTTTCTATCTCTCTTGTTGTCATAGTTTCTATCTCTCTTGTTGTCATAGTTTCTATCTCTCTTGTTGTCATAGTTTCTATCTCTCTTGTTGTCATAGTTTCTATCTCTCTTGTTGTCATAGTTTCTATCTCTCTTGTTGTCATAGTTTCTATCTCTCTTGTTGTCATAGTTTCTATCTCTCTTGTTGTCATAGTTTCTATCTCTCTTGTTGTCATAGTTTCTATCTCTCTTGTTGTCATAGTTTCTATCTCTCTTGTTGTCATAGTTTCTATCTCTCTTGTTGTCATAGTTTCTATCTCTCTTGTTGTCATAGTTTCTATCTCTCTTGTAGTCATAGTTTCTATCTCTCTTGTTGTCATAGTTTCTATCTCTCTTGTTGTCATAGTTTCTATCTCTCTTGTTGTCATAGTTTCTATCTCTCTTGTTGTCATAGTTTCTATCTCTCTTGTTGTCATAGTTTCTATCTCTCTTGTTGTCATAGTTTCTATCTCTCTTGTTGTCATAGTTTCTATCTCTCTTGTTGTCATAGTTTCTATCTCTCTTGTTGTCATAGTTTCTATCTCTCTTGTTGTCATAGTTTCTATCTCTCTTGTTGTCATAGTTTCTATCTCTCTTGTTGTCATAGTTTCTATCTCTCTTGTTGTCATAGTTTCTATCTCTCTTGTTGTCATAGTTTCTATCTCTCTTGTTGTCATAGTTTCTATCTCTCTTGTTGTCATAGTTTCTATCTCTCTTGTTGTCATAGTTTGTTTATCTTGTTGATATACACCAAACAATATCCAAAATTAACAGTTTCAAAGCGGGCACTAAGCTTTCAAATGTTCTGTCAGTCGGGCTGCTGTCCAATGGATGAACAAGAAAAAAGGTTTTTAAATAAATCTTTCACTTTTCCATTCAGTTGAGTGAAAGCCAATTTACTTAAGATGTGAGAAGGCCAAATAGCACAATAAAGTGTTGATAGCGGCGAATAAATCTGGCTAGTTTACACACGTAATAACCTTTTCACTTTTATGACATGAGAATTTTTTTTTTCTTGTAAAACTTTCTGGTCTTGACGAACTGATTGGAATCACCACCGAGTCCCCTGCACACAGCGTTGAAATATTGCCAGGCCACACGTCTTGGAACGTCTTCTGTAGTCTTCTCGTCTTTCATAATAGCCATTCACCCCACCCCCTCTCATCTCCTGTCTCTCCGTGTCCCTACCCAACTCTCTCTCTCTCTCTCTCCAGAATTTTATTTTTTGTCCATTTGAAAAGCTGGAGGTCCCTCTTAGATTGCGCATGGCCTTTTAATTCTAGCGTTGACAGCAGGTTCCACGAGTTTCTGACATGTCCATATTACTGAGTTAACCCCGGCGTCTTTTACAGCCAGCTCTGCCTGGGTGATTGAGGTCGGCCCTGGATTTGACCCCCACATCATTACCCAGCCTGCCCGTTCTTGCCTCAGCCATACAAATTCATCGGTTAGCCCCAGAGGATGTGTGCGCGCGCGTGTGTGTGTGTGTGTGTGTGTGTGTGAGTAGGGAGGCACGAGGGAGGAAGTAGCAATGTCTACAGCATACAGAATGAAGCGCCCAGTCACCCCCCCCCCATAGCCTCCCTACCCCACTCCTTTGACAAGCTCCCCCATTTTATCCTCCCTGGCTGGATAGTGTAATAAAGATGACCATGAATATTTCCTGGGCTATCGATCTGAGATGATCCGGCACAATCTAATGCCTGTTTACATACCGGTAATGAATCCTCCATCATGACTCGACGACTGACCGCTGTCCACAAATTGACCACAGGGATTCTCCTAGTGATAAGGACGTCTTGTATCGGTCCGGATTACAACGCTAAATGGCCAAGGGGAGTCAACGATGACCTCAGCAAGTAGCCGAATGTGTGGAGAGTTTTTAGTTAGCCAGCACTGGACAATAAATAGTATTTTATTGTAGCCTCGCCTTGCTGTCTGTTAGACTTCTGTACAGAATACAGGTCAGTGCGAGATGTTCGACTGCTGACAGCTGAAAGTTACATTAGTCCTGTGAAAATGTTCTCTTTTAAATGAAAACAATATTTGGTAGGTCCTATATAGGCCTACATTAATAAAAAAAAATCCTTAAAAAAAAACAACATCAAAGGGGAAGAACTCCGCCCTTAAAACTAAATCTATCAATAATGTATAATTTATTTCCCTTTTTTTGATCTCAAATAAAATAATTAATTACCAATGATTAATTGACTAAGTGGATATTTTTAGCGGCCCCCGTAAGGGGAAAAAGCCGCTATTAGGTTTGTGCAAAATGTCCGTCTGTCCGTCTGTCCGTCTGTCACACTCAGATCTCGAAAACTAGAAGAGATATGAAAAATATTATTTCATCATTAAATCCGGCTTGAAAAGTTTAGGTGCAACGGCTACTTTTGGTTTTCTAAAAGCAAACCGTTTAATTTATAAAATTAATTATGCAAGCGATTTTTTCATAAAAATACATCAATTCTAAAACAATTACGTAAATGTAAGGGAGGCAATGTTACAATATGCTAACAAAGATGGACAATTTTTTTTTATTTTCAGTATCACTAAGTCAAATATATTTTTAAAATGTACAGGAAATGTTTACAACAAATACAAATAATAGTTAAAGACGTTTTTTCTGGTCAACTAGCTGCTAAAATTAAAAGAAAACATTTCTGTTTGTTTATAAAGGCTAATAATGCACTTTGTATGTAAATATCACGCACATTTTTTTAAATGGACTTTTTATGCAGCGATTTTCGTGCAGTAGCGTAACGTCGCAACGTGATCAGGTGCTAAACTAATTCCTTAAACTTTTTTTAAAAATCAGATTTTATTTATTTTTTGTTTAGTGCCCCCATCCGAATAAAAGAAGCTTATTTTTGTGCGTTTTGTCTGTTGGTCGGTCTGTCCGTCACGATTAGATTTAAAAAACTAGAACTCTAAAAGCTATTGAAAATCTGATTTACCCTTTAATGTTCCTCCCATAACATCTCAATAGTTTTAAGTATCTAAAATTGATTTTTCCGGATTTTTTTGTGCAAAACTAATCAACGCCAACAAATGTTTGTTTGCTCTTCTAACTTATATTACATTCAATTTCCATGCTTAAACGTTGCAAAAACACATTATCAATAATATGTTGTTCCGTTTTTTATGTAAATAGCATATTAATGCTAAATCATAATCTCTATACTGACTTATATTTCATTAAATGTAAAAATGTTCCGGATATTGTTTTATAAAACATGAATTATGCCTAATGATTGTTTGAAATCGCATAAGGCTTTTAAAAAAAGTAATTTACTAGAATTGATTACTGAAAATTACTTTTTAGACATTTAATTTTCTTGTAAAACATAACATAGAAGTTTTGTAATCGATAAAGAAAGTTCCGGATTTTGTTTCTTACAAATCGTCGCCAGAAATTTCCGAATTTATTTCAAAATCTACTAACGCCAAATAATAGTTTGAACTCCCTCTTCTAATTAATAAACAAATAATCTTCTCATTTACGAAATAATGTTTTTACGGATTTTTATGAAAAATATTTTAACTCACTACTCTCTTACAGTTCATTTAACTTTCTACCTAAAACATTAAAAAATCTAATTATCGTTAATATTATGTTCCGATTTTTAAGGAAAACAGAATCCAAACACCAAAGTAAGGTATGAAAATCTCTCCACGTGGCTGTAGTACATCTAATTTTTATACGAGACCATCCAAAAAAATTAATTAACGGTATTACATTTATCTGAAATTCTCTTTTTCTTTTACTATTTATACAAACATCCGGAACAATCTATTATATAAACTTTTCAATTGTGTTCATACCTAAAAATTATTGCGATGTTTTGAAACGTAAAATAAAGGTTAATCAATTTTTAATAACTTTTAGTTGTTTTTTTTATATCAAGATAACGGACAGACCGACTGACAGACAAAACGCAAAAACAATGTGGCTTTGATCCTTTTTAAATAATATCTATTAGAACTCAGTGCACCAATGTCTATGAACCCTCGTTAAATATCTCGTGTAAATAAAGACATTTTTTTTTATGGTACCGGTACTAGCCTATTGTGAGGTAATGGAATTTTTTTTTCTTTGACGTCATATGAATGGACTCTTTAAATGTAATGTTAAAAGAACGCACTCGGTGCACCAATGTCTATTAACCCTCGAAAAAATTGCTTGTATTAATGAAAACATATTTTAGTCTAACTAAGCCGTGTGACGTAGTGTTTTTTTTTCCTTTGACGTCACATGGAATGAATTCTTTAAATGAAATGCTAAAAGAACGCACTCGGTGCACCAATGTCTATGAACACTCGAGAAATGGCTCGTGTTGATAAAGGTGATTTTTAGTCTAGCTAGGCCTTGTGACGTAGTGTTTTTTTTCCTTTGACGTCATATGGAATGAATTCTTTAAATGAAATGCTAAAAGAACGCACTCGGTGCACCAATGTCTATGAACACTCGATAAAAGGCTCGTAATGATGAAGGCGATTTTTATTCTAGCTAGGCCGTGTGACGTAGTGTTTTTTTTCCTTTGACGTCATATGGAATGAATTCTTTAAATGAAATGCTTAAAGAACGCACTCGGTGCACCAAAGTCTATGAACACTCGATAAATGGCTCTTATAGATGAAGGCGATTTTTAGTCTAGCTAGGCCGTGTGACGTAGTGTTTTTTTTTCCCTCTGACGTTATATGGAATTAATTCTTCAAATGAAATGAAAAAAGAACTCGGTATAGTAATGTTTATTAAGCCTCGTTATGTGACTCGCGTTTAAAAAAGGAATGATATCTTGATTTAGATCTAATCTATATTTTTTAAACTAGATCTAGATTTTTATTACAGTATATCTAGATCTGGATTTATATTCTAATTAAAATTGTTTTAGAGTCTAGATCTAGAATTTCTAGATCTAGTTTAGACTAAAATAGACTAGATTAAGATGTAGAATTTCAATTTCTAAACTTAAAGTGTAAAAAAAAAGTGTAGATTTTCATTTCCAAACGTTTTGATCAATATTGTAATGTTTTAATATACTAAAACTAATCTACTATTTTTTTATTAAATTCAAATTTAAATTTACGGCAAATGAATCTTTGAAACATTATTACTTTAGACCATCGGATGGCTGCCTGGTCGTGCGGTTTGCGCGCTGGACTGTCGTTCAGATTTATGGATGGCCCAGGGTTCAAACCCTGCCCGCTCCCATCCCCCGTCGTCCTGCGGGAGGTTTGGACTAGGAAGTAATTATCTTCAACTCTGAAGGAACATCCGAAACGTGTAAAACATTTTACATCAAAATTAAATCACCTCTTGAATATTATTTGCGAATATGCAGATCCGACAGGGATCCGACTTCGACGGGGGCCGCCTCTGAGTTTGTGTAACACAAACTCTCTTTGTAATCTTGTTTTTAATTGATTCATGTTTTGTTTGTTGCAATTAATAAATGATGTTTGAGGGAGAAATAGCGTTAACAATAATTGAAGGGTACTAAACCAAACAAATGTAGCCATATCAGTGAATACTGAAGGATTCGTTTCTCTTGTTGGTATCAGACAAAATAATCTATTACCAGTAAATCATTGACAATTTGGTTACTTTTTTTATTGGTTCATGTTTTGTGTGAAGTTTCAACTTGATTCAAAAATGGTTGTGGGAGAAAAAACGTGTACACACTTTTACCAGACGGACAGATAGACAAAGTGTGTTGATATAAGCTATGTAAAAAGGGATGAAAGTATTGCTACCTTTAACAGAGTGAAATAAATAGGTCTAAATTAATCTTAAATTACATTTTAAAAAGCGCAGTGTCATTAATCTTAAATTCTACAATCAAACTAGCCCATCAATCCAAACGTATTCTCATGTAGCATGAGTAGAATGAAACCATCAGTCAGAGCATAGTAGTCTTCAATTCGTCGAGACACTTTTAGCTGCACCCGAGACGCCACTATTAGTTTTGTGCAGTCTCTCCGTTTGTCCTTCTGTATGTCTGTCACGATCAGATTAAAACAAAAACAAACTAAAACGTTATTGACAAATCCGATGTCACCAGATAGTGAAAGTGAAAAATTGTGTAACTATGATTAAATAGATATTAAAAAAATATTCATACAAATTAACATGTTTTAAAACAAACGTAAGTATTATAGACGTGTATAGTGTGTATAGTCTTGTATAGTATGCCCAGTTAGTGATGGTACCAAAGTTCTAATCATGTTCTAAGCTGCATTAGCTAATTATTATTTACCAAAAACAATTTCATGTCTTTATTTACACATTTAAAACAAAAAAAAATTGAACAGGCAGTTCAGAGATTGTACGTGTAGTACCATGAATGTACTATGGCCATCAATTTGTTCATAAAAACATCCCAAGATGTTCACATTGGCCTTATTCATGTGGGCCACAACTTTTTTTTTTTACCAAATATGATCGCAGGTATGTTTGATATGTACAATTTGCATGACTTTTGATTTACAGTTTTTTTTTCTATTCTGCTTTCACTGTCAGAGTCTGTCAATATGGCATGGTATTGAATGTCTTTCATTCAAAACTCTAGCTACCTTGGTTTCTTTTCAATGTCTAGTGTATCATACACAGTTGTAGAGTTCTATTCAAGGTCTAGTGTATCATACACAGTTGTAGAGTTCTATTCAATGTCTAGTGTATCATACACATTTGTAGAGTTCTATTCAATGTCTAGCGTATCATACACAGTAGTAGAGTTCTATCCAATGTCTAGCGTATCATACACATTTGTAGAGTTCTATTCAATGTCTAGTGTATCATACACATTTGTAGAGTTCTATTCAATGTCTAGTGTATCATACACAGTTGTAGAGTTCTATCCAATGTCTAGTGTATCATACACAGTTGTAGAGTTCTATCCAATGTCTAGCGTATCATACACATTTGTAGAGTTCTATTCAATGTCTAGTGTATCATACACAGTTGTAGAGTTCTATCCAATGTCTAGTGTATCATACACAGTTGTAGAGTTCTATCCAATGTCTAGCGTATCATACACATTTGTAGAGTTCTATTCAATGTCTAGTGTATCATACACATTTGTAGAGTTCTATTCAATGTCTAGTGTATCATGCATTTGTAGAGTTCTATTCAATGTCTAGTGTATCATACAGCGTAGGGTTATATTCAATGTCTAGTGTATCATACACAGTTACAACAACGACCCTAGTCAATATTCTCTGCTCTCCTAACGATGCGCTGACCTTGTTCTAGTTGACTGTAAGCTTCAATGCCCATGAATATTGCCCCAGCACACTAAGCCTGGATGCCTTGAATATTGCCCCGCACACTAAGCCTGAATGACTAGGTCAATAATTCCGGCCATAGGAACATCCAAATTGTGTATCTTGCCGCTGATCCAAGGATCACCTAAGGCTACAATAACCACGTCCCGACTCATTGGGCGCTCTGGAGAAGTCACGCTCTCCCCCCCCCTCTCTCTGGCACACACAGCAGAGAGACAAACGACGTTTAATCTTCACCTAACTAATAAACCTGTCCAGTTTCACCCCCCCCCTCCATCCCACTCCTTTCCCTTCCATGACCGGCATCTCTTGGACATGGTCAAGTGTCGGACATAGAAACAGAGGAACGCTCTCAGACTCCCCATTCGACCGGCACCCAAACTCCCCATTCGACTGGCCCCAAACTCATCTCATCACCATTTGACTCAGCCTCGGTCTGTGTGGCTTGTCGTCATAAAACATTGCTGGCTTTACAAATTCAACTTTTTTTTTTCTTCTTCCTCTTTGTTTTCTTGTGTTTTTCTCCTGGTTCAAGACTTGACGAGAGTTGGTGCCAACTCGTATGTCACGTAATGGCGAGAGACTTCAAGTCAGATTAGATTTCTTTCTATTGTGTTCAGTTAAGACTCAAGTACTTACATATACGTATAGACTGTAGAGTTAAATACTTACATATACGTATAGACTGTAGAGTTAAATACTTACATATACGTATAGACTGTAGAGTTAAATACTTACATATATGTATAGACTGTAGAGTCAGATACTTACATATATGTATAGATTGTAGAGTCAAATACTTAACATATACGTAAAGACTGTAAGGCTTAAATATTAAACATATAATTTACATATAAGTAAAGACTGTATATTCAAATTTTTAATAATAGCAAATAGACTAAAATACTTAACAAATAAGTAAAGACTGTATTTTCAAATATTGACCATAGAAATAAAGACTGTCAACTTTAATACTCAACAAATAAGTCTAAAGGTGAATGTAAAACTGCATTGATAATTTGTTGGATTCAACCATTTAGACTCTGTGTTGTTTATCTAATTAAAACTCTTGCAATCCAATAAAATCTTAGTGGTAGCACGAGACGGAACATGCTTAATGTCAAGGTTTTGTGTTGACCGGCCCAAGAAAATAGCGAATGTTCTGTGGAAGAATAAAACGAATGTAACAAAAGAGAATGTTGTTTATATGTGACCTTTGTAACGCATCTCAACACACACAAAGTAGGGGTAACAGGTCATTCATGGGTATCAGTTCAAGTATGGATAACACACCAAGTATGGATAATAGAACAGTTCACGTATGGATAACACACCAAGTATGGATAATAGAACAGTTCACGTATGGATAACACACCAAGTATGGATAATAGAACAGTTCCAATATGGATAACACACCAAGTATGGATAATAGAACAGTTCACGTATGGATAACACACCAAGTATGGATAATAGAACAGTTCAAGTATGGATAACACACCAAGTATGGATAATAGAACAGTTCAAGTATGGATAACACACCAAGTATGGATAATAGAACAGTTCAAGTATGGATAACACACCAAGTATGGATAATACACCAGTTCAAGTATGGATAACACACCAAGTATGGATAATACAACAGTTCAAGTATGGATAACACACCAAGTATGGATAATAGAACAGTTCAAGTATGGAAGTAAGCTGAAATATAAATGTCTCGCTCAGTTTGGGTATCACACTAAGTGAGAATGTCAAGCCATGTGTAGTTGTTACACAAACTTTGGACGTCACACCAAGTATGGATATTACCGAGTATGGATGTCACATGTCACAATGGAAGGAAATAAAATGTGTACAAAACTGCATGTGTCAGAATCCTCTCAGATGGGTGGGGTGTAGCAAGGGCGCCTATTCGCCCCATGTCACAAGCGTGCCAACAGTGGTAACCAGAAACACCCTCACACACTTCCCTCCCCCTCCCATTGTGCCTCACAAAAGATATTATGTGCGGGCTTGAACTGTAATGAACGGGTGGGGGCCATGGTGGGGGCTGGGGAGGTAGTGACACTTAGTAAATCATACTCACCGCTCAACAAACATGATCGTCTGCAAAAGATCCCACTGCTCGTGCTCACAGATCAGATGCTAAGTTACAGCAGACATGTTCAGTCAGAGCAGACGACATGGTAGGTGAAGCTTGATCGCTTTGTTATTTCAAATTCTCAATGAAAATTAAAAAAAAAAAAGTTTTCACATAACGCTAGATCTATGTCACATGTCAACGGATGACATATTTATTGTCAATGACATTTCGTCATAGAAGGGACTGATTTATAATGTCTTGATACTTGAAAAGGTCGATGGAAAAAATGAAAACAAAATGTCGGAATGAAATTTAAAAAAAAGTAAAATCCATTTTTAGGTCAATCAATGCGTTTACTTCAATAGACAAGAACTGATATTTACATTTGATCTATCCTATAAGTTAAAGTACTTTGACATTAAAAAGAATACTCTAAAATAATTAGTCCTGTCAAATTAAAATTTTGAATAAAGTTGGACTAAAGTGTTATAGCAACAAAGAGATAATGTCACAAGTTATAATCCTTCACTTTTTGTAGATCTTTTTAGCTGCCCCCGAAAAGGCCAATGCAGCAACTAGTTTGTGTGGTCTGCCTGTCACGTTTAGATCGCAAAAAATAAAAAGATAAAAATCCGATATCATGATATTTCAGATCTTACTTTTTGTCTTTCCGAAGTCTTTCAAGAGTGAACGTACATGTGAAGCTACATGTGAAGCTACATGTGAACCTACATGTGAACCTACATGTGAACCTACATGTGAAGCTACATGTGAACATACATGTGAACCTACATGTGAAGCTACATGTGAACATACATGTGAACATACATGTGAACATAATGTGAAGCTACATGTGAATCTACATTTTAAGCTACATGTGAACATACATGTGAACATACATGTGAACATAATGTGAAGCTACATGTGAAGCTACATGTGAACATACATGTGAACATACATGTGAAGCTACATGTGAAGCTACATGTGAACATACATGTGAACATAATGTGAAGCTACATGTGAAGCTACATGTGAACCTACATGTGAAGCTACATGTGAACATACATGTGAACATACATGTGAACCTACATGTGATGCTACATGTGAACCTACATGTGAACATACATGTGAAGCTACATGTGAACATACATGTGAAGCTACATGTGAACCTACATGTGAACATACATGTGAACCTACATGTGAACATACATGTGAAGCTACATGTGAACATACATGTGAAGCTACATGTGAACATACATGTGAACATACATGTCAACCTACATGTGAACATACATGTGAAGCTATATGTGAACATACATGTGAAGCTACATGTGAACATACATGTGAACATACATGTGAAGCTACATGTGAACATACATGTGAACATACATGTGAAGCTAAATGTGAACATACATGTGAAGCTACATGTGAACACACATGTGAGGCTACATGTGAACATACATGTGAACCTACATGTGAACCTACATGGGAAGCTACATGTGAGCATACATGTGAAGCTACATGTGAAGCTACATGTGAACATACATGTGAAGCTACATGTGAAGCTACATGTGAACATACACGTGAAGCTAGATGTGAAGCTACTTGTGAACATACATGTGAAGCTACATGTGAAGCTACATGTGAAGCTACATGTGAAGCTACATGTGAAAATACATGTGAAGCTACATGTGAACATACATGTGAACATACATGTGAAGCTACATGTGAAGCTACATGTGAAGCTACATGTGAACATACATTGTCAGGGTTATGTTAAGGCCTTAGCTCGTTTGCCCGGGCCCCAGACATTCAACCAGGCACCTTCGTGCATACAATAAATAAATGACTCACTGGTAACAATGTAAATATTTAATGATATAAATATAAGTATGATGACAAACTAATGGAGTAATGACATTGAATTTGGAACATTTTAATACTGTGACATTACTAATTAAATAATAATTCTACACCTTGCTGTCCCACAACGTACACATTAATGTTCGAAACCACAACACAACACACTGCTGTCTTTAGTCACCAGCGTAGACTTCCAATCCCAAACTAACTCCCTGTAAAGACAAACTAAAAAGGTCTAGTAGACTATCACTATGGCATCGAAACAACTGCGAAACGCAGTTATGCCTTAGATACTCACCCTAAACAGGGGAACACAGAAGAATCTCAACAAACGTTACACCAGCAGAACAAAAACACTCCATCAACTTAAAAGCAAGGCAACAAAAAGAAAGTGCGTTCACAAATAGTGCACTTAATACACATTGGTGCTAGAATGCCATAATCTACACACCGACATACATGTGAAGCTACATGTGAAGCTACATGTGAACATACATGTGAAGCTACATGTGAACATACATGTGAAGCTACATGTGAACATACATGTGAACATACATGTGAAGCTACATGTGAACATACACGTGAAGCTACATGTGAACATACATGTGAACATACATGTGAAGCTACATGTGAACATACATGTGAACATACATGTGAACATACATGTGAACCTACATGTGAACATACATGTGAACATACATGTGAACATACATGTGAACATGCATGTGAACATACATGTGAACATGCATGTGAACATACATGTGAACATGCATGTGAAGCTACATGTGAACCTGCATGTGAACATACATGTGAACATACATGTGAAGCTACATGTGAACATACATGTGAAGCTACATGTGAACATACATGTGAACCTACATGTGAACCTACATGTGAACATACATGTGAAGCTACATGTGAACCTACATGTGAAGCTACATGTGAACCTACATGTGAACATACATGTGAAGCTACATGTGAACATACATGTGAAGCTACATGTGAACATACATGTGAACATACATGTCAACCTACATGTGAACATACATGTGAAGCTATATGTGAACATACATGTGAAGCTACATGTGAACATACATGTGAAGCTACATGTGAACATACATGTGAACATACATGTGAAGCTACATGTGAACATACATGTGAACATACATGTGAACATACATGTGAAGCTAAATGTGAACATACATGTGAACATACATGTGAAGCTACATGTGAACATACATGTGAAGCTACATGTGAACACACATGTGAGGCTACATGTGAACATACATGTGAACCTACATGTGAACCTACATGGGAAGCTACATGTGAGCATACATGTGAAGCTACATGTGAAGCTACATGTGAACATACATGTGAAGCTACATGTGAAGCTACATGTGAAGCTACATGTGAACATACACGTGAATCTAGATGTGAAGCTACATGTGAACATACATGTGAAGCTACATGTGAAGCTACATGTGAAGCTACATGTGAAAATACATGTGAAGCTACATGTGAACATACATGTGAACATACATGTGAAGCTACATGTGAAGCTACATGTGAAGCTACATGTGAACATACATTGTCAGGGTTATGTTAAGGCCTTAGCTCGTTTGCCCGGGCCCCAGACATTACACCAGGGACATTCGTGCATACAATAAATAAATGACTCACTGGTAACAATGTAAATATTTAATGATATAAATATAAGTATGATGACAAACTAATGGAGTAATGACATTGAATTTGGAACATTTTAATACTGTGACTTTACTAATTAAATAATAATTCTACACCTTGCTGTCCCACAACGTACACATTAATGTTCGAAACCACAACACAACACACTGCTGTCTTTAGTCACCAGCGTAGACTTCCAATCCCAAACTAACTCCCTGTAAAGACAAACTAAAAAGGTCTAGTAGACTATCACTATGGCATCGAAACAACTGCGAAACGCAGTTATGCCTTAGATACTCACCCTAAACAGGGGAACACAGAAGAATCTCAACAAACGTTACACCAGCAGAACAAAAACACTCCATCAACTTAAAAGCAAGGCAACAAAAAGAAAGTGCGTTCACAAATAGTGCACTTAATACACATTGGTGCTAGAATGCCATAATCTACACACCGACATACATGTGAAGCTACATGTGAAGCTACATGTGAACATACATGTGAAGCTACATGTGAAGCTACATGTGAACATACATGTGAACATACATGTGAAGCTACATGTGAACATACATGTGAAGCTACATGTGAACATACATGTGAACATACATGTGAAGCTACATGTGAACATACATGTGAAGCTACATGTGAACATACATGTGAACATATATGTGAAGCTACATGTGAACATACATGTGAACATACATGTGAACCTACATGTGAACATACATGTGAACATACATGTGAACATACATGTGAACATACATGTGAACATGCATGTGAAGCTACATGTGAACCTGCATGTGAACATACATGTGAACATACATGTGAAGCTACATGTGAACATACATGTGAAGCTACATGTGAACATACATGTGAACCTACATGTGAACATACATGTGAACCTACATGTGAACATACATGTGAAGCTACATGTGAAGCTACATGTGAACATACATGTGAACCTACATGTGAACCTACATGTGATGCTACATGTGAACCTACATGTGAACATACATGTGAAGCTACATGTGAACCTACATGTGAAGCTACATGTGAACCTACATGTGAACATACATGTGAAGCTACATGTGAACATACATGTGAAGCTACATGTGAACATACATGTGAACATACATGTCAACCTACATGTGAACATACATGTGAAGCTATATGTGAACATACATGTGAAGCTACATGTGAAGCTACATGTGAACATACATGTGAAGCTACATGTGAACATACATGTGAACATACATGTGAAGCTACATGTGAACATACATGTGAACATACATGTGAAGCTACATGTGAACATACATGTGAACATACATGTGAACATACATGTGAAGCTAAATGTGAACATACATGTGAACATACATGTAAAGCTACATGTGAACATACATGTGAAGCTACATGTGAACACACATGTGAGGCTACATGTGAACATACATGTGAACCTACATGTGAACCTACATGGGAAGCTACATGTGAGCATACATGTGAAGCTACATGTGAACATACATGTGAAGCTACATGTGAAGCTACATGTGAAGCTACATGTGAACATACACGTGAATCTAGATGTGAAGCTACATGTGAACATACATGTGAAGCTACATGTGAAGCTACATGTGAAGCTACATGTGAAGCTACATGTGAAAATACATGTGAAGCTACATGTGAACATACATGTGAACATACATGTGAAGCTACATGTGAAGCTACATGTGAAGCTACATGTGATCATACATTGTCAGGGTTATGTTAAGGCCTTAGCTCGTTTGCCCGGGCCCCAGACATTACACCAGGGACATTCGTGCATACAATAAATAAATGACTCACTGGTAACAATGTAAATATTTAATGATATAAATATAAGTATGATGACAAACTAATGGAGTAATGACATTGAATTTGGAACATTTTAATACTGTGACTTTACTAATTAAATAATAATTCTACACCTTGCTGTCCCACAACGTACACATTAATGTTCGAAACCACAACACAACACACTGCTGTCTTTAGTCACCAGCGTAGACTTCCAATCCCAAACTAACTCCCTGTAAAGACAAACTAAAAAGGTCTAGTAGACTATCACTATGGCATCGAAACAACTGCGAAACGCAGTTATGCCTTAGATACTCACCCTAAACAGGGGAACACAGAAGAATCTCAACAAACGTTACACCAGCAGAACAAAAACACTCCATCAACTTACAAGCAAGGCAACAAAAAGAAAGTGCGTTCACAAATAGTGCACTTAATACACATTGGTGCTAGAATGCCATAATCTACACACCGACATACATGTGAAGCTACATGTGAAGCTACATGTGAACATACATGTGAAGCTACATGTGAAGCTACATGTGAACATACATGTGAAGCTACATGTGAAGCTATATGTGAACATACATGTGAACATACATGTGAAGCTACATGTGAACATACATGTGAAGCTACATGTGAACATACATGTGAACATACATGTGAAGCTACATGTGAACATACATGTGAAGCTACATGTGAAGCTACATGTGAACATACATGTGAACATACATGTGAAGCTACATGTGAACATACATGTGAATATACATGTGAAGCTACATGTGAACATACATGTGAACATACATGTGAAGCTACATGTGAACATACATGTGAACATACATGTGAACATACATGTGAAGCTACATGTGAACATACATGTGAACATACATGTGAAGCTACATGTGAACATACATGTGAACATACATGTGAAGTTACATGTGAACATACATGTGAACATACATGTGAAGCTACATGTGAACATAATGTGAAGCTACATGTGAAGCTACATGTGAACCTACATGTGAACATACATGTGAAGCTACATGTGAACATACATGTGAAGCTACATGTGAAGCTACATGTGAAGCTACATGTGAACATACATGTGAACATACATGTGAACATACATGTGAAGCTACATGTGAACATACATGTGAACATACATGTGAAGCTACATTTGAACATACATGTGAAGCTACATGTGAAGCTACATGTGAACCTACATGTGAACCTACATGTGAAGCTACATGTGAACATACATGTGAACATACATGTGAACATACATGTGAACATACATGTGAAGCTACATGTGAACATACATGTGAAGCTACATGTGAAGCTATATGTGAAGCTACATGTGAACATACATGTGAAGCTACATGTGAAGCTACATGTGAAGTGAACTATAATTCAAAGCTCTAAACAAACAATTTCTGAATTGGGAGGAGAAATTAAGTGGGCTAATTAGATTCTACTCTATTTTTTTTTTTTGCATTTTTAGGATTTAAGTATATATTGTGAGTTATAGTCTCAAAATTTATTTTTATACAATAGTAAAATATCAGTATGAGTAAAGGTTGAGAAAGATGACTAAGAAAATAATATTTGGGTTCAGAACTCATCTCAATTGTTACTCTTATAATGAAAAATTTCCTATGAATTCTAAATTTTCCAAAACAAAGTCTTTCTTAAAATAACTAAGATAAATTCGTGTGCAATTACACTAACACTGTCGCTATTCTGTTTTAAAACGTTTTCGTCTGATCTATTTCTCTTCAGACGTGAACGTGATTCTGATGGCAGCCTTGGTTAAACTTCATGACTGACAGACCAGCATCCACTCCGTTTGTTGTCCAGGAATGACAGACCAGCAGCCACTCCGTTTGTTGTCCAGGAATGACAGACCAGCAGCCACTCCGTTTGTTGTCCAGGAATGACAGACCAGCAGCAACTCCGTTTGTTGTCCAGGAATGACAGACCTGCAGCAACTCCGTTTGTTGTCCAGGAATGTGCTGAAAAATACAAGACGTAGAAATATGTTTTCTTGCTGGCCCTGATGACATTGAACATTTGCAACTAAATGTACCGCTATTTCAGAGGGGGGGGGGAATAGATTGTGGATGAAGATGTGAATTGCGAACACAAAGTAGATCTACTTTTAACAATTAGGTCTTGTCACAGTAAAGTGAATCATTCCCAGTAATCTGTTTGTTTGTTGTTTTTTTTCTTTACGCTTTAAATTGTTAAATCCCATTTACATTTTTTAAACAATAAGATTGACTTTAAAAGAAAAAGAAGAAAAATGGGTTTGAAGAAATATAGTGACACTATGATGGAAGCTAAAATAAAGAAAATGAAAAAGGTTGGAAGAGATTTTGAAATAAAGGGACACAAAAAAAATGTCAATGACGCCATATTAAACGATCACTGTTGCATTGGGCTCCAAGTGAAAGAGCTTTAAAACTGGATTCTATAATGCTGAGAAGTGGACATACAGTTCAGTGATCAATACTTCTGTATTCTGAACATCAGATACATCACAATTCTTGCTTTTTAAAGATTTTCTTACATGTGCGAAGATCACTTGCGGTAGGAACTTCACAAGGTCGACAAACGGAAGTTCAAAGCAATGACGTAAAACGGAAGTTAAAAAAAATTATACAGACCGGAAGTCTGGAAAACACCTTTACACTCTATGTGTGCTACCAGTCCGATGTGCTAAGACAAACTTCAGATAGCGTCCCCCCCCCCCCCAACGCCATGACACAGATGTCTTTTGTGAGTCACGTCTGCTGGACCATCCCGCCTCCCGGTCAGAAGAATGAATCGCCAAGTCGTTGATGGAGTTTAAATGTGAACTATTGAATAAATCAAGGGGAAGACTAAGACGTAGTGGACAAGTCAAGACACTTCAGCTACAGCAAGACAACGAGCTGGCCTACAACAAGGCGGGGGAGATGGACACTTCTGAAAAGACCTACAACGGTTGGATAAATCCCCAAGGCCAGTACGGGGAAAATTTCTTAAGGGTTAATGGGGTTAGGGAAAAAATAGGTCTCAGCCCGTGTTGACTGGAAAGTGAATGGAATACAGTGCGGCCAATCCTGGGTGTTTTTCACAAGATCTAAGTAATTCTGTTTCTACCCTACATTTTGTAATACCCCTAAAAATATGTAAATAAATCAAAAAAATCTTTGATTTGTCTTTATCAATTAATACAAACGTTGATTTTGGCTTTATCAATCAATACAATCTTTGATTTGGCTTTATCAATCAATACATTCTTTAATTTGGCTTTATCAGTCAACTGAATGTTGGATTGGGATTTATCAATCGCTACAATATTTACAAGTTTTAAAGTAATTGTATGTAGATTGTAATGCAATGTATCTCTCCCCCCAAAAAAACTTGATGAGAAGAACGTGTCTAAAGTCTGAAACAAAATGAACTGACTAAAAATACAAGAGTTGTTTGTTTTTGTTTCACACCTGGATGTATGACTTGTCAGTGGCCTTCCAGTCGTTTAGTTTGGTCTGATTTCATTTGGTCGCTACAACACTAACATATTAGACAATCTTGTTCATTTATTTTTTTTTAATACCTAGGTTCTGGGTATTTTTTTCAAAACTGGAATAGGAACTATGGCGGAGTCTATCTGGGTCTTGATCTGTGGACCCCGGGTTAGAAGGGCTTAAAGCAATGTCCAACTGTGAATTGAAAGATTAGCAGCGGGTCATGTTTGTCTGATGAGCTGGACGTCTCGCAGTGAGAAGTCAGACATTTACGTCACAAAAACGGAGATGACTACACCCACATTATCCACACTCCGACATCCATCTCTCAACACACACACACACGAGAACAAAACACACACCATGAAATGAACTGCTCGGCTATCAGCATGACCATCTCCTCCAGAAAGCCGACCATTTATCCAGCTGACCATCAGGAACTAGCAGAGATTCACAATAAAGATACAAGTTGCGTCAAAATGCTAAAAAGGTTTTAAATGTTGTTCCGTGTCAAACTTTCCGAATTCGACATTTTTATCTTCAGCCGTTGTTTGTTTAAATTACAATTTAATATTAGCATTTACAGAATTACATTAGATAGTTGTCTGGACTGACGTTTCGTTGACCCCTCCAATATAGGTCATGTGCAAGGGGCTTAATTAACTCTCCGTCCATTTAAAATTCGCATAAGGTGGCCTTGTAATGTACTTTCGGACTGAAAACAAATGTCCCCGGTTTAAACCCTCCTGAAGCTATTTCCTTGTGTCCTGAAGTTTGGGATATGTCAAAATGGCCCAGGGTTTAAACCCTCCTGAGGCTAGTTCCTGGTGTCCTGAGGTTTTGGTGACGTAGTACTCATTATTTCCAATTTCACGTTCACAAACTTCCAATGAAAGTCCAAAGTGCATCCTGTAGCCTATGTGGGTTTCTTCAGGCATTAATTGACTGATACTAACATCGAAACTTGCATATAAAATAGTTTTAATTCTATTTTTAATCACCATTAAAATATCAATAAAATTATAAATATATTTCTCCATCATAAAACTTACCGGCGCTACCAGTTGCGGTGGTAAAAATAAAGCTTATTCTATATTCTATACATACTAACTTAATTTCAACGTTAACTTGACCTTTTGTGTTGCCATACTCCAGAGAACGGCTCAGTCAAATTGTTGGAAGAAGCTTGAGTCTATACTTAAATAATTCAAATCCTTAAACAGTGTCATCTTAAGACCAAATCGGCCAATGTTTAGATGCAGACCTTGACATTTCAAACCATATTTTTGTATCAACACCAGACTCAAGTCATTTACAAAGTCATCTTCTCGACTGATTTCATTTGAACTTCTTATTCTAGATAAACATTAATAGATAGATAGATCTAGATAAACATTAATAGATATATAGATCTAGATAAACATTAATAGATATATAGATCTAGATAAACATTAATAGATAGATAGATCTAGATAAACATTAATAGATAGATAGATCTAGATAAACATTAATAGATAGATAGATCTAGATAAACATTAATAGATATATAGATCTAGATAAACATTAATAGATATATAGATCTAGATAAAGATTAATAGATATATAGATCTAGATAAACATTAATAGATAGATAGATCTAGATAAACATTAATAGATATATAGATCTAGATAAACATTAATAGATAGATAGATCTAGATAAACATTAATAGATATATAGATCTAGATAAACATTAATAGATAGATAGATCTAGATAAACATTAATAGATAGATAGATCTAGATAAACATTAATAGATAGATAGATCTAGATAAACATTAATAGATAGATAGATCTAGATAAACATTAATAGATAGATAGATCTAGATAAACATTAATAGATAGATAGATCTAGATAAACATTAATAGATAGATAGATCTAGATAAACATTAATAGATATATAGATCTAGATAAACATTAATAGATATATAGATCTAGATAAACATTAATAGATATATAGATCTAGATAAACATTAATAGATATATAGATCTAGATAAACATTAATAGATAGATAGATCTAGATAAACATTAATAGATAGATAGATCTAGATAAACATTAATAGATAGATAGATCTAGATAAACATTAATAGATATATAGATCTAGATAAACATTAATAGATATATAGATCTAGATAAACATTAATAGATAGATAGATCTAGATAAACATTAATAGATATATAGATCTAGATAAAGATGTTTCTGATTTGAAGTTAGACTGCAGGTTCAGGGAATATAATTATTTAAGAACAACAATGTATTCATCCAATGGTTGATTTGAGAACTTTCAAGTTTTGAAAGAAGGAATAGGAAAGCTATAGAGTTCATATTTGAAAGCACTGCTTGACTGATCGGTGCATGACTGATCGGTACATGACTGCTTGGTGCTTGACTGATCGGTGCATGACTGATCAGTACATGACTGATTGGTGCTTGACTGATCAGTGCATGACTGATCGGTGCATGACTGATCGGTACATGACTGATTGGTACTTGACTGATCGGTGCATGACTGATCGGTGCATGACTGATCGGTGCATGACTGATTGGTGCTTGACTGATCGGTGCATGACTGATCAGTACATGACTGATTGGTGCTTGACTGATCGGTGCATGACTGATCAGTACATGACTGATTGGTGCTTGACTGATCGGTGCATGACTGATCAGTACATGACTGATTGGTGCTTGACTGATCGGTGCATGACTGATCAGTACATGACTGATTGGTGCTTGACTGATAGGTGCATGACTGATCGGTACATGACTGATTGGTGCTTGACTGATCGGTGCATGACTGATCAGTACATGACTGATTGGTGCTTGACTGATCGGTGCATGACTGATCAGTACATGACTGATTGGTGCTTGACTGATCGGTGCATGACTGATCAGTACATGACTGATTGGTGCTTGACTGATCGGTGCATGACTGATTGGTGCTTGACTGATCAGTGCATGACTGATCGGTGCATGACTGATTTGTGCTTGACTGATAGGTGCATGACTGATCAGTACATGACTGATTGGTGCTTGACTGATCGGTGCATGACTGATCAGTACATGACTGATTGGTGCTTGGCTGATCGGTGCATGACTGATCAGTACATGACTGATTGGTGCTTGACTTATCAGTGCATGACTGATTGGTGCTTGACTGATCAGTACATGACTGATTGGTGCTTGACTTATCAGTGCATGACTGATTGGTGCTTGACTGATCGGTGCATGACTGATCGGTGCATGACTGATTGGTGCTTGACTGATAGGTGCATGACTGATCGGTACATGACTTGACTGATAGGTGCATGACTGATTCCTATTTAAGTGCCTGCCCTAGCTGATTATTTTATAGGTGCCTGCTATGACTGATTGTTATATACCTGCCATGAATGATTGTTATATACCTGCCATGAATGATTGTTATATAAATACCTGTCATGAATGATTGTTATATAAGTACCTGTCATGAATGATTGTTATATACCTGCCATGAATGATTGTTATATACCTGCCATGAATGATTGTTATATACCTGCCGTGAATGATTGTTATATAAGTACATGTCATGAATGATTGTTATATAAGTGCCTGTCATGAATGATTGTTATATAAGTGCCTGTCATGAATGATTGTTTAACTATAACGATGACTTTGAACTAGAAGTCTAAACAAGTTCTCTACAAGGAAACCTTCTCTCTCCCAGTCCCATCTATTCACTTTACCTGCACACTGACACACACACTGACACACACACACACTGACACACACACACACTGACACACACACAGATACATTGTGGACTGGAGAGCAAAGAGTTAGGGTGGAAAGGGAGGTAATGGGCTCTAAGTCAGTAGTGACTGTGACTTTGACAGAGTCGTTGACTCGGGGGCCGAGACGTAATTGTGAAGTCTATGATAGACTACCCATCGCCCGAGACCCGATCAAGAGCTGGAGGATTCAATGTAGTGCTCTCTGCGCTGCTTGTTATGTGACTCGAAGGCAGGAGAAAAAGAGGGGGGGGGGGAATGAAGTACGGACATCCAATCAATATCAGAATATTAATACCACTTTGACAGTCGCGGCCATTCATTTCCAGGGCTGGGGGGGGGGGGGAGAGGGGAAGTCGCAAAAGGAAGGAATGAGGGGCGGGGGAGATTAGATCGCTGATGTTTTTTTAGCGATGGCCGATTTCAAATGACCACAATAGCTTCAAACAAAACAAGTCTTTTAGAGTTGAACATTTAGTTGGAACTTGATCAAATGCAAATGTCGTAGAGTTTGTTTTGAAACAGGAATGTGTTCAAAGGTGTGTCTGTAATGGAGAGCCCTGTCAACTGGATGTAAACATTACTTTCAACTGTATCTTAACCTGTGGGGCTGAGTGGTCAAAACCTCTTGGCTACCTTTCAAAGGGGCCCGAGCTCGAATCCCGACTCTAGCAGAGTTGTGTTTGCTGAGCAAGTAAGGGAGCTCTGAACCCTTCTTCAAGACACGCCCTTACCCAATTATCCTCAAAAGAGATAGAGCTTTGAGCATGCTATAATTATGAAAGTTGTGCTTTACAATATCAATTTTTAAAAAACTATCTCTATACATTACTGATTACTTTTAACTATGTAACACTTTATTTTGTACTATATCTACACTTTCAACTCTATCTACACATCACTTTCAACTACACTGTAAAATCTACACTTTACTTTTAATTATCGTATGCATTACATAGAACTCTATCTACACCTTACTTTCAAGTACATCTACACATTGCTGGTAAACTAATGCCCTGTGGGAAGGAGTCAAATAAAAACAACAGAAGCCAAGCCAACAATGAAAGGTCTCGTCTTCTCATCGTGAATGTAAAAAAACCACAAATATGAATGACAGTTTTGTATAATGTCTCTCCCCCGCTCAGTACCCACCCCCTTCCCTTTATTTCTCCATTTGGTTGCTTCCATCAAGTCCTCGAAACTAATCTACATACAGATCTAACCGTGAGCCACGGCTGAGCAAGGGACACAACTCTGAGCACAGTCTTTGATTCATGACAGAAAGAGGGGAAAATGAATTCAGCCTATAAAAGACAAAAAAAAAAAGTTTTCTGTCAAGCTCAAAGTGATCACAATGTCAACAAAAATTAGTAAATGAAATGAAACTTAATTAGTCTAGGCCTGAAGTACACTTACCGAAATGATTGGATTGTCTAGGCCTGAAGTACACTTACCGAAATGATTGGATTGTCTAGGCCTGAAGTACACTTACCGAATGATTGGGTTGTCTAGGCCTAAAGTACACTTACCGAAATGATTGGATTGTCTAGGCCTGAAGTACACTTACTGAAATGATTGGATTGTCTAGGTTTGAAGTACACTTACCAAAATGATTGGATTGTCTAGGTTTGAAGTACACTTACCAAAATGATTGGATTGTCTAGGCCTGAAGTACACTTACCAAAATGATTGGATTGTCTAGGCCTGAAGTACACTTACCGAAATGATTGGATTGTCTAGGCCTGAAGTACACTTACTGAAATGATTGGGTTGTCTAGGTTTGAAGTACACTTACCAAAATGATTGGATTGTCTAGGTTTGAAGTACACTTACCAAAATGATTGGATTGTCTAGGCCTAAAGTACACTTACCGAAATGATTGGATTGTCTAGGCCTGAAGTACACTTACTGAAATGATTGGGTTGTCTAGGTTTGAAGTACACTTACCAAAATGATTGGATTGTCTAGGTTTGAAGTACACTTACCAAAATGATTGGATTGTCTAGGCCTGAAGTACACTTACCAAAATGATTGGATTGTCTAGGTTTGAAGTACACTTACCAAAATGATTGGATTGTCTAAGCTAAAAGTACACTCATTGAAATGGAAATGATTGGATTCTAGGGAGTACTTATAAATGTAAACACATAGGTTTCGTTCTAAAAGATTAACAGTTTCAATTTAATAAACTAATACAAAATGACTAGGGTTTGAATCAACTGTGGAGGGGCCATTGACAGCATAGAGAAGAGAAGAGAGAGACTTAGATAAAGCAAGCAGTTTATGCAGCAGATGGACAAAGATACATAAGATATGGAAGTTAAATGTAAATGGACTGAAGTCATGTAGTTGAACTGAAGTCATTAAGTTGAACTGAAGTCATTAAGTTCAACTGAAGTCATGTAGTTGAACTGAAGTCATTAAGTTGAACTGAAGTCATGTAGTTAAACTGAAGTCATGTAGTTCAACTAAAGCTATGTAGCTGAGCTGAAGTCACCTAAGTTGACTGAACAAGTAAAGTGGTATAGGTTAGTGACTTTGTAATTTAAAAAATGTATGTAAGCAAAGTAACGTGTGTAAGCAAAGTGCGGTAATGTAAGCAGAGAGATGTAAGTGAAAAGATGTATGTTAATAAAGTGAATATTTAAAGTGATATCACGTACATAAAATGACACTTTCTAATTCAAGAGATGTCTGTAAGTAAAATGACACTTTCTAATTCAAGAGATGTCTGTAAGTAAAATGACACTTTCTAATTCAAGAGATGTCTGTAAGTAAAATGACACTTTCTAATTCAAGAGATGTCTGTAAGTAAAATGACACTTTCTAATTCAAGAGATGTCTGTAAGTAAAATGACACTTTCTAATTCAAGAGATGTCTGTAAGTAAAATGACACTTTCTAATTCAAGAGATGTCTGTAAGTAAAATGACACTTTCTAATTCAAGAGATGTCTGTAAGTAAAATGACACTTTCTAATTCAAGAGATGTCTGTAAGTAAAATGATACTTTCTAATTCAAGAGATGTCTGTAAGTAAAATGACACTTTCTAATTCAAGAGATGTCTGTAAGTAAAATGACACTTTCTAATTCAAGAGATGTCTGTAAGTAAAATGATACTTTCTAATTCAAGAGATGTCTGTAAGTAAAATGACACTTTCTAATTCAAGAGATGTCTGTAAGTAAAATGACACTTTCTAATTCAAGAGATGTCTGTAAGTAAAATGACACTTTCTAATTCAAGAGATGTCTGTAAGTAAAATGACACTTTCTAATTCAAGAGATGTCTGTAAGTAAAATGATACTTTCTAATTCAAGAGATGTCTGTAAGTAAAATGATACTTTCTAATTCAAGAGATGTCTGTAAGTAAAATGACACTTTCTAATTCAAGAGATGTCTGTAAGTAAAATGACACTTTCTAATTCAAGAGATGTCTGTAAGTAAAATGATACTTTCTAATTCAAGAGATGTCTGTAAGTAAAATGACACTTTCTAATTCAAGAGATGTCTGTAAGTAAAATGACACTTTCTAATTCAAGAGATGTCTGTAAGTAAAATGACACTTTCTAATTCAAGAGATGTCTGTAAGTAAAATGATACTTTCTAATTCAAGAGATGTCTGTAAGTAAAATGACACTTTCTAATTCAAGAGATGTCTGTAAGTAAAATGACACTTTCTAATTCAAGAGATGTCTGTAAGTAAAATGATACTTTCTAATTCAAGAGATGTCTGTAAGTAAAATGACACCCTTCTAATTCAAGAGATGTCTGTAAGTAAAATGACACTTTCTAATTCAAGAGATGTCTGTAAGTAAAATGACACTTTCTAATTCAAGAGATGTCTGTAAGTAAAATGACACTTTCTAATTCAAGAGATGTCTGTAAGTAAAATGACACTTTCTAATTCAAGAGATGTCTGTAAGTAAAATGATATGATGTACGTAAAGTGATTTAATTTCAGTAAAGTGAAGACTGGTTACGGATCTACATAAGAATAGTTATTTGCCCACTGGCCTACATAAAACTAGTTACTTGCCCACTGGCCTACATAAAACTAGTTACTTGCCCACTGGCCTACATAAAACTAGTTACTTGCCCACTGGCCTACATAAAACTAGTTACTTGCCCACTGGCCTACATAAAACTAGTTACTTGCCCACTGGCCTACATAAAACTAGTTACTTGACCACTGGCCTACATAAAAATAGTTACTTGACCACTACCTACATAAAACTAGTTACTTGCCCACTGACCTACATAAAACTAGTTACTTGACCACTGGCCTACATAAAACTAGTTACTTTACCAATACCTACATAATTTGGTTACTTGATCACCGGCCTACATAAAACTAGTTACTTGACCACTACCTACATAAATTGGTTACTTTCCCACTGGCCTACTGACCTACATAAGAATAGTAACTTCACCACTGGCCTACATAAAACTGGTTGCTTGACTACTGACTTATATAAGAATAGTTACTTGACCACTGACCTACATAAACTAGTTACTTGCCCACTGGCCTACATAAAAATAGTTACTTGCCCACTGGCCTGTATTAATTTTGTTTAAGGAGGTTCTTAATAGGATTTATTAGAGACTAGACATAGTAAAGAATAGTGACTGTGAATGTGTGTGAATGTGTGTGAATGGTGTTACTTTGACGTTTTTCTCTATATGTGTTGTTGGTCACAGTGTTTAAGAAATGGCTACCAGGTCGTGTGGATGGGCTCTGAACTGCTGTTTGATGGTTTCGATGGTTCCGGGTTTGATCCTTGAAGGTTTGGGCTAGGATGTAATTATCTAAAGTAACATCTGAAATAAGCTAAAACATTTTTAAAAAACTTAGAAATACATAGATATTGAGAAACCTTGACTGGATGTCAGTGGGTCCGTACGTAAACTACTTTCACCTCTTTCAATGCGTCGGATGCGACACTGGATTATCAGATAAGATGAAACCATGGGCGTTAGTTATGGCCGGAACGATGTCACCCACACAACAGTTCCCCCCTCCCCCCCCCACCAACCCCCACCAACCCCCACCCGCAAGCTGTTTGAGACGCATGCCATTGGAAGCAATTTATATGTAGTGTGGTGTTCATATTCACTATGGTGTTGTTTGGCTTCAAAATTACAGATCCAGTCGTATGTTTATGTGTGTGGGAATGTTGAATGTTTTATTGGTGGTTTGTATATGTATGATTTTTAAAAACTTATAGTTAACTGAGATATCATTGCATTTCAACCCCGCCCCACCCCCTTTTTTTTATACTACACCAATTCCATTTTTTAAAGTCGTAAGCTAAGGGCTGCAACTCTCTAAAAAGAATAAAAGCTTAGAAGTTTTATTGCTTGCTTCCCTTTTATTTTCTTTAGAAAAAAAAAACAATCAACTTTATTATTAATCAACAAATGTATTATTTTATTTTCAAACTGGAAACTTTAACAGCATCTAATTAACAATTGGTTGCTGCCAGACGGTAAGAAACATCCAGTTAATATTTTGAACAACTAAACAAATTTTTGCTACCAGACTCAGGCCTAGGATTATCTAATTAGAGAAAAATAATTATTATCTTAAACAATTAAGCACAGAACGCTTAGTGTTGTCTATAACTGGGAAGTCATATGTTAATTAAGACGCCATCTTGATTAACAACAGTAGTTACAAGGGATGCTACTCCCAAATACTGAGAGGTATAAACTTTATAATGTAAACATCAACAGAGCTTTTTAAATACTTTACTAATGTTTATTATCCATTAGAAAATGTATGTTAGGTGTGTGCATAATACCAAAAAAAAAAAATAACTATAGAAAATAAAAGTATACATTCACACCAGACTCACTCAAAATGTCCATGTGAAATGTTTGTATCAGATAGTTCCATCGTATTTAATGGTTTGATTGCCAGGGAATAGGGAAACAAAAAAAAAATTATTGTGTCTGTTTTTCTTTGTTATCGGTATCTTGTATCTCTTTTGTGTTGATAGAATCACAAAATTCTGATCCAAAGGGTGATTCTTTATTTCAATTTTTTTTTTAGTTTTCTAATATATTTTTGTCTCAAACAGCTGCCCATCTGAGGTTTGTTGTTTTTTGCCAATGACCTTACAAGCAGCATTTAGGATATTATGAAATGTATTTTTATTTTTAATGTTCAGATTGCCATATACTGAATAACTAAAATACAATACTATACATTCATTGATGATACTTAAAAACTAAATAAAATGGTATATATTCATTGACCAATACAGGATAACTAATATAAAACTTACAAATTAAAAGTTTCATTTTTTTGTTTCAAACCCAAAAGAATATATCTAAATCCTTAGAATTCGTTGTAAAGGGCCAGAAAGTTGTATCTGTCCCATTGTTCTCTTATAAAGCTCTTTGTTTTTTTGTTGTAAACATTGTCAGATATTTATTTCAGATTTGAAGGAAATGATTTCCCAGACTGCTGGTCGGCGGGAAGGGCTCGGACACATCGTGTCCATAAAATGACAGTCCAGAGCGCATGCCACCCGACCATGCAGCCATCTTTATTAACGTCAGTTTAAAACTAATTTCCACAGGACGTCATAGATGATAAGAAAATGTTGCTTAGTGAAAGGTTTGTTAGAGATGCTATAAAGTGCCATTGAGACACAAATTGTAAAAAAAAAGCAATTATTATCTATAATTCAGTGTCTTTTACATTAACTGCTGCTGCTTGTAGATGTCTACTCAGCCCTGTTATTCCTTTTCTTTTATCAGTTACTAATATCTCAAAGAAAGAAACAGACAACTACAAACTTCTTGCTAAAATAAAAATTTTGATGAGGCTGCAGACATGCTGGTAAACGATTTCTATGAAGACAGCTTGCCAGCCAATGTGCAAACGGCGCTGAAGAATCTAAGTCTTAGGAAGCAAGTTGGCTTGTATTAAGATGCGTGAAGCTCTATGAATGAATACAGGTCACGTGGTACTTCTCCAATGTAACTCAGTTTATAAGTAGCAACTGTCCGTGCTGCCAAACATTGCAAGGAGAACATTGTGTCCACCTGTCTTAAACCATCCCCTGGAGACAACAGATCTAAAGCTGTTTGACCCTTGTGGTTCACCTGGTCTAGGTGGACACCCCGTTTCAATAGAGTTGTAATAAGTTCAGAGGTCAGTCCATGTTCCTTGGAATGCAGTAGCACAGCTTTATGAAGGACTGTGTTGCCATCTAGATCTCGCGCGTGGGGATTGGCGCCCAGGAGAAGTAGAATGTCCACCATCTCACAAGATGGCCAGTGTCGCTTCATGTGATGATTTATGTCCATGGAGTCCAGTAGGTGAATGTCCAAACACATGTGGAGTAAAGTTTCGCTGAGATCACCTCGAGGATTTAAGCGAATGAGGCGACGAAGATGAAGTCCAATTTGAGTGCTTCGTATTGATGCAGGGTACATGTGTAGATAGATGAATAGCATACATAGGCAAGAGCGAGCTAAGAAAGTCACGTGACTTACAGATTCGCTGTGATTGGACAGAATCTTCTCTATGTGGCATACGACTTGTTGGACTAGATCTCGAGTGAGAGTCTCTGGAACTAACGGATGGTCCACTTTCACGTTGTAAATGTCCTGAAACTTCCAATGATGGAATAAGGTCTGGACAATGTACTCAACAGTTTTCAACACACTGGCATGAAAAAGTTCAAACATGTAGAGATGCTTCGAGTCAATGTGTTTCCAGTTCATAAGTTTCTCCAATTGCAGTGTGTAGGCTAGCTTCCAGAAGCGTAGTGCCTGTGTGAACTGGTCTTTATCTGCACACACAGCGCCTCTGTACATTAGAAGATTGATAAAATTCTGATTCTTAGGCCCGTATTGTCTCTCGCAAATAATCAAAGCCTGAAGATTTAACTTATTGCTGTCTTCGGTAATGTGAACTAGTCCTTCTTGGGGGATTTCCAAATCATTCTTGTTGAAGCACTCAGCCAAGGTAGATTTCTTGAGTTTGAAGGTGTGGACATATGTAGGGGTCAACTTATGTAGAGCAATGGCCTTCTGCCAATGACGCACACCTTCTGCATAATTGTCCTCCAAGACAATGGTCATAGCCCCAAGTACTAGATAAGCAGTGATGATATCAGAGGTTTTAGGGCTCCGTACTGCAAGGAGGTATTCGACTATATGTTCGTTTCTAGCTTTGGCTGCCGTTAAAATGACATTGCATTTATCCAGATTTTGAATCAGCGGATTGGCTCCCATTTCAATTAATACTTTCACAGTATTTATGCAGCCTACTTCAGCGGCGTAGTGCAAGGCAGTGTTGCCCAGACAATCAGCATCGTTGACTCTAGCTCCACACCTGATCAGGAGTTGGGCGATCTCTGGATGTTGTGTTGACATCATCAGGCAGGTGATTCCTAGGCTGGTCTTGCGATGAATATCGGCGCCATTAGCCACTAATAGAAAGACGACGCCCAGCTGACCACCACTGCATGCGGCCATTATTGGCGTGGAGCCAGAAGATGATATGGCGTTTACCTCGGCCCGGTGACAAATCAATAATTGGGCCAAGGGCGAATTACCGGAAAAGGCAGCCAGCCATAATGGAGTAGCCTGCAAGAGAAGATAATTGTATTAGTCAATTAGGTAAAGTAGTTGTCTCCCTCCACCAGTCAACAAGCACAGTAAGCCTCCATCAACAAAAACAGTGGCGTGTGATGGGATGTCCAAATGGGGGCCAGCTAAAGAGAGGTGTACGATCTCCCACCTGGTCGCAGCGTAATAAGTATACATGTTGTTGAATAATAATTTTGATAAGTCGTGATTCATGTCAAATATCAAATAATTTTATACATCAGCCTACTGTCATCTCGATAATCTTAACCCGGCCATCTCCTGAGGGAGATTTGGTCTAGAATGTAATAATCTTCAATTCTGAAGGAACATAGAAAACAAATAAAACAAACAAATGCTATGTTTATAATTATGGTAGAATCTAGCTATATACATCGAGATCTAATATTAATATATTATAACTCTAGACCTATATAGCCTACAAGGTTTTGATTACAAAAAAATTATAAAAAAGTTATGCTAGGTCTATTTATCAACTAAATCTATGGGCAAGACAGATTTAGATGACGCATATGTTTCAGACCTAAAGTAATTCTTAATCGAGTTTGAAATAATAAATAAATAAACAATAAAAGCATAATGTTTCTTCACCACAGTCCTACTGACTTGCTTTCCAGATCTATAAGAATCAATGTTTTGTTTTGTTTTAGAATTTTATTTTTTTTTCTACTTTCACTTTATTTGTCTATCTCTGTGGTAACGCAAAGACGGTTGCTAAGTTTGGTTCACGTGACAATGGACCTCATTCACCAATCGTAAACAAACAACATTTAGCCACGTGATTCTCTATCGCTTCTATACAAATTACGATCTAATTTTTAATACACAATGGCTATCACGTGACATTTTTTTTCGTTGTTTTATCAATATGATCACATGACTAAATGTTGTTTGTTTACGATTGGTGAATGAGGTCCATTGCATAAGGACCAATTGGATAGGAACAGATTTCTGGAGCAAGTCTCGCTTAATGTGACAAATATTTGTGTTTGAAGTCAATCCTAACCCAAACAACAAAATGAACTGACACTCTTAGGTTCAAGATTGATGGCTATGCAACAACTGATTTCACTTGATCTTTAGTTTGAAACACAAAACATCGTTTGTAACTTGAGACACTAAAACATCGCAAGTAACTTGAGACACTAAAACATCGCAAGTAACTTGAGACACTAAAACATCGCAAGTAACTTGAGACACTAAAACATCGCAAGTAACTTGAGACACCAAAACATCGCAAGTAACTTGAGACACTAAAACATCGCAAGTAACTTGAGACACTAAAACATCGCAAGTAACTTGAGACACTAAAACATCGCAAGTAACTTGAGACACTAAAACATCGCAAGTAACTTGAGACACTAAAACATCGCAAGTAACTTGAGACACTAAAACATCGCAAGTAACTTGAGACACTAAAACATCGCAAGTAACTTGAGACACTAAAACATCGCAAGTAACTTGAGACACAAAACATCGCAAGTAACTTGAGACACTAAAACCAAAGCGGCTCGAACACAAGGCAGAAAAACCGAAGCGGTGGAAGCCTACTAAATCCTTGGATGACGTCATGTACAGCGCTCTGTAGGGGGGATTTGAAACTCAAAACTCAAAAGCCACCTGGAGGAGGGGTGTTTAAACTCAAAACCCCCCAATTGGTTTGGCTACGCTCAAATAATTTTAGTGTGTAATTTGCTTTTTTTTATATTGAAGAGGTATTTTTTAGTATCGAACCCCTCTGAAGGGGAGTCTAAACTCAAAACCCCTTTAGGCTACGCTCATAGCATTTTGAGTGCGTAATTTGCTTTTTTTTTTATATTGAAGATGTATTTTTAGCTTCAAACCCCACTGGGAGGGGGGTTAAACTCAAAACCCCTTTGTCTACGCTCATAGAATTTTGAGAGTGTAATTTGCTTTTTTTTATATTGAAGAGGGGGGGGGGTTATCGTAAATTTTGAAGGGGGTTTTAAAATCAAAATTTTCCATAGTTGTGCTTTTGGAATTTGGGGATTGTCGTTTGCATTTTTTGTTTTGTTTTATAGAAGAGGGGGGGTTTAACTGCAAAAAACCCTGGTAGGGGGTTTTAAACTCAAAACTTCCTTGGCTGTGTTGGGGAAAGTGATGGTTTAGTATTAAAATCTAACTTAAAATAAACACAATCAAAGCAAAAAAAATCAGGGAGGGGGTGATTTCATTTCGGTCTATACAAGTTATATCCTGACACTCTGACTTACATAATGAAGAGAAATGTGATCATCTTTAGTACAAAGTCCAGGCATCTCTAGGTCAGGGCTACACTCAGACAACATGTGTACAACAAATGGTAGTTTTGACATCTGACATGCAGTGAAGAACAGTGTGTTGCCAGTGCTGTCAGGCTTCAGGTTTACTGCCAACTGTCTTGTATCAGTGTCAGATGTACGAAGTAAAGTCACAAACTCTACGAGCTTATCGTCCTGCAGATATTTATAGAGTAATGTCAGGACAGAACTACTGGACGGCATCATGTCACGTGATCTGCTGGACCTGACAATCAGAAGTAAAAAAAAAATATAAGGATAGTTTGTGTTTTCTCACGAACTCATAGGAACCCAATGTGTGCCTTCTGTTTGGTTAGCAATACAGCTCAAAAGACCTTTGGATATTTTAACACCAAAGCGGGCCTATCTGCAACTGACCAAACCCATGCCACGTATGTGACCGGCCTTTAAAAGCGAGGATTGGACTTTAACGTTTTCGTCGTGTCCATGGACAATGAGAAATGTGCTCAGCTCCAACCAAATAGAGATAGAATATATATACACAATGCGCTCAGCTCCGACCAAAAAGAGATAGAATATATATACACAATGTGCTCAGCTCCGACCAAATAGATATAGAATATATATACACAATGCGCTCAGCTCCGACCAAATAGAGATAGAATATATATACACAATGTGCTCAGCTCCGACCAAATAGAGATAGAATATATATACACAATGTGCTCAGCTCCGACCAAATAGAGATAGAATATATATACACAATGTGCTCAGCTCCGACCAAATAGAGATAGAATATATATACACAATGTGCTCAGCTCCGACCAAATAGAGATAGAATATATATACACAATGTGCTCAGCTCCGACCAAATAGAGATAGAATATATATACACAATGTGCTCAGCTCCGACCAAATAGAGATAGAATATATATACACAATGTGCTCAGCTCCGACCAAATAGAGATAGAATATATATACACAATGTGCTCAGCTCCGACCAAATAGAGATAGAATATATATACACAATGTGCTCAGCTCCGACCAAATAGAGATAGAATATATATATACAATGTGCTCAGCTCCGACCAAATAGAATATATATACCCATATACATAACCAATATATCTCTTCTTTATGCATTCATAGTTGATTTGCGATAATACCTTGATACACCCTCTGCGTATATGGATAAGCAATAAATAAATGACTAAATCGATTCAGCATTACTTTAACAACTAACAAAATTGTATAGTTAAATTTATTTCCTTTTTCCTATAATGTAATGACTACTAGTCTACTACTATTATTAATACATAGGGGGCCAACTCTATAAGACTTGAAAGCCTAAGCCACATATCTCTATTAGATTGAATTCTACCTAGACTGGAAAACAAAGTCGTATTCGATCGTTATGTACGTAACTCTTTTTCCAGCTGTACGGGAAGTCGCCCTGAAGCTTGGTGTCTAAGATCTTTAGTTTTCAAAGTTTAGAAAAAATGCAAAAATACGTTGAGGATTTTTTTTTTTATAGAATGGGCTCTTAATTCCCCTAACCCTAACAGAATACATTCACGTAAATGTAGGCTATAAAGCCCTTTCTTGTAAGTTTACATTAAGATAATGTTTCGACAATCCTGAATCTAAATAATTCAAGCCTGTGGATTTTAATCATCTTAACATTTTAGATTGTACATTAAAATAGATTTGTTATAAAGATCTTAGATCTTTACAGATCTAGATTTTGTATCTAAAAACTGCAAAAGAATAATTTTGATTGTGCTGACTTAACATTATAATGATTAGTATTAGTATATTAGGAAAGTGGTACGGCGGTGTCAATAATGATAGCGGTTTTTTCTTTATTATAATTATTATTATGGAAATGAATAAATTTTCATTCTCTGGCGCTGCAAGAGCTTAATATAGTCTATGTGAAACAAAATTCATTGTAGTCCCTTTAACAGTGTCCACTTAGAAATTGTCTGTGGTGTGGCAGGGTCTGCAGCAGTAGGCCTACTGCCCTTCGACAGGTAATATTGTTCCTCTTAGGAATATGTCTGTGATGTCAGTTGATAATCAATAGGATGTTACTATAGATAGCTTCCATATTTGCTTAATCTCTTAGCTTAGATGTATTGTTATTATTACAAAATTTTGTGAAATCACATGATCAGTTTTTTTTTAGTTTTTGTGACTTCAATGTGACATAACATAAATCTAATCTTATGCCTCCCCTCAGGGGCGCTTTTAAAAATGCACTAAAATTAAAACATGTTAGAAGTGTGTTTACAGAAGCCATGACTCTGTCTTCAGATATTGTATTCAAGTTGTACGTACTGAAGGTTGAAATGTATTGAACTTCACCTACTGAACAAGTTGTATGTACTGAAGGTTGAAATGTATTGAACTTCACCTACTGAACAAGTTGTATGTACTGAAGGTTGAAATGTATTTAACATCACCTACTGAACAAGTTGTACGTACTGAAGATTGAAATGTATTGAACATCACCTACTGAACAAGTTGTATGTACTAAAGGTTGAAATGTATTGAACTTCACCTACTGAACAAGTTGTATGTACTGAAGGTTGAAATGTATTTAACTTCACCTACTGAACAAGTTGTACGTACTGAAGGTTGAAATGTATTTAACATCACCTACTGAACAAGTTGTACGTACTGAAGGTTGAAATGTATTGAACTTCACCTACTGAACAAGTTGTATGTACTGAAGGTTGAAATGTATTGAACTTCACCTACTGAACAAGTTGTAGGTACTGAAGGTTGAAATGTATTAAACATCACCTACTGAACAAGTTGTACGTACTGAAGGGTGAAATTATTGAACATTACCTACTGAACAAGTTGTATGTACTGAAGGTTGAAATGTATTTAACATCACCTACTGAACAAGTTGTACGTACTGAAGGTTGAAATGTATTTAACATCACCTACTGAACAAGTTGTACGTACTGAAGGTTGAAATGTATTTAACATCACCTACTGAACAAGTTGTATGTACTAAAGGTTGAAATGTATTGAACTTCACCTACTGAACAAGTTGTATGTACTGAAGGTTGAAATGTATTGAACTTCACCTACTGAACAAGTTGTATGTACTGAAGGTTGAAATGTATTGAACTTCACCTACTGAACAAGTTGTATGTACTGAAGGTTGAAATGTATTGAACTTCACCTACTGAACAAGTTGTATGTACTGAAGGTTGAAATGTATTTAACATCACCTACTGAACAAGTTGTACGTACTGAAGGTTGAAATGTATTGAACTTCACCTACTGAACAAGTTGTATGTACTGAAGGTTGAAATGTATTGAACTTCAACTACTGAACAAGTTGTACGTACTGAAGGTTGAAATGTATTTAACATCACCTACTGAACAAGTTGTACGTACTGAAGGTTGAAATGTATTGAACTTCACCTACTGAACAAGTTGTATGTACTGAAGGTTGAAATGTATTGAACTTCACCTACTGAACAAGTTGTATGTACTGAAGGTTGAAATGTATTGAACTTCACCTACTGAACAAGTTGTACGTACTGAAGATTGAAATGTATTTAACATCACCTACTGAACAAGTTGTACGTACTGAAGGTTGAAATGTATTGAACTTCACCTACTGAACAAATTGTATGTACTGAAGGTTGAAATGTATTGAACTTCACCTACTCAACAAGTTGTACGTACATCACCTACTGAACAAGTTGTATGTACCGAAGATTGAAATGTATTGAACTTCACCTACTGAACAAGTTGTACGTACTGAAGGTTGAAATGTATTTAACATCACCTACTGAACAAGTTGTATGTACTGAAGGTTGAAATGTATTGAACTTCACCTACTGAACAAGTTGTATGTACTGAAGGTTGAAATGTATTGAACTTCACCTACTGAACAAGTTGTATGTACTGAAGGTTGAAATGTATTGAACTTCACCTACTGAACAAGTTGTACGTACTGAAGGTTGAAATGTATTAAACATCACCTACTGAACTAGTTGTACGTACTGAAGGTTGAAATGTATTGAACTTCACCTACTGAACAAGTTGTACGTACTGAAGGTTGAAATGTATTGAACTTCACCTACTGAACAAGTTGTACGTACTGAAGGTTGAAATGTATTGAACTTCACCTACTGAACAAGTTGTATGTACTGAAGGTTGAAATGTATTGAACTTCACCTACTGAACAAGTTGTACGTACATCACCTACTGAACAAGTTGTATGTACTGAAGATTGAAATGTATTGAACTTCACCTACTGAACAAGTTGTACGTACTGAAGGTTGAAATGTATTTAACATCACCTACTGAACAAGTTGTACGTACTGAAGGTTGAAATGTATTGAACTTCACCTACTGAAAAAGTTGTATGTACTGAAGGTTGAAATGTATTGAACTTCACCTACTGAACAAGTTGTACGTACTGAAGGTTGAAATGTATTGAACATCACCTACTGAACAAGTTGTACGTACTGAAGGTTGAAATGTATTGAACTTCACCTACTGAACAAGTTGTACGTACTGAAGGTTGAAATGTATTGAACTTCACCTACTGAACAAGTTGTACGTACTGAAGGTTGAAATGTATTGAACTTCACCTACTGAACAAGTTGTATGTACTGAAGGTTGAAATGTATTGAACTTCACCTACTGAACAAGTTGTACGTACATCACCTACTGAACAAGTTGTATGTACTGAAGGTTGAAATGTATTTAACATCACCTACTGAACAAGTTGTACGTACTGAAGGTTGAAATGTATTGAACTTCACCTACTGAACAAGTTGTATGTACTGAAGGTTGAAATGTATTGAACTTCACCTACTGAACAAGTTGTATGTACTGAAGGTTGAAATGTATTGAACTTCACCTACTGAACAAGTTGTACGTACATCACCTACTGAACATGTTGTATGTACTGAAGATTGAAATGTATTGAACTTCACCTACTGAACAAGTAGTACGTACTGAAGGTTGAAATGTATTTAACATCACCTACTGAACAAGTTGTACGTACTGAAGGTTGTAATGTATTGAACTTCACCTACCGAACAAGTTGTATGTACTGAAGGTTGAAATGTATTGAACTTCACCTACTGAACAAGTTGTACGTACTGAAGGTTGAAATGTATTGAACATCACCTACTGAACAAGTTGTACGTACTGAAGGTTGAAATGTATTGAACTTCACCTACTGAACAAGTTGTACGTACTGAAGGTTGAAATGTATTGAACTTCACCTACTGAACAAGTTGTATGTACTGAAGGTTGAAATGTATTGAACTTCACCTACTGAACAAGTTGTACGTACATCACCTACTGAACATGTTGTATGTACTAAAGATTGAAATGTATTGAACTTCACCTACTGAACAAGTTGTACGTACTGAAGGTTGAAATGTATTTAACATCACCTACTGAACAAGTTGTACGTACTGAAGGTTGAAATGTATTGAACTTCACCTACTGAACAAGTTGTATGTACTGAAGGTTGAAATGTATTGAACATCACCTACTGAACAAGTTGTACGTACTGAAGGTTGAAATGTATTGAACTTCACCTACTGAACAAGTTGTACGTACTGAAGGTTGAAATGTATTGAACTTCACCTACTGAACAAGTTGTATGTACTGAAGGTTGAAATGTATTGAACTTCACCTACTGAACAAGTTGTACGTACATCACCTACTGAACATGTTGTATGTACTGAAGATTGAAATGTATTGAACTTCACCTACTGAACAAGTAGTACGTACTGAAGGTTGAAATGTATTTAACATCACCTACTGAACAAGTTGTACGTACTGAAGGTTGAAATGTATTGAACTTCACCTACTGAACAAGTTGTATGTACTGAAGGTTGAAATGTATTGAACTTCACCTACTGAACAAGTTGTACGTACTGAAGGTTGAAATGTATTGAACATCACCTACTGAACAAGTTGTACGTACTGAAGGTTGAAATGTATTGAACTTCACCTACTGAACAAGTTGTACGTACTGAAGGTTGAAATGTATTGAACTTCACCTACTGAACAAGTTGTATGTACTGAAGGTTGAAATGTATTGAACTTCACCTACTGAACAAGTTGTATGTACTGAAGGTTGAAATGTATTGAACTTCACCTACTGAACAAGTTGTATGTACTGAAGGTTGAAATGTATTGAACATCACCTACTGAACAAGTTGTACGTACTGAAGGTTGAAATGTATTGAACTTCACCTACTGAACAAGTTGTATGTACTGAAGGTTGAAATGTATTGAACTTCACCTACTGAACAAGTTGTACGTACATCACCTACTGAACATGTTGTATGTACTGAAGATTGAAATGTATTGAACTTCACCTACTGAACAAGTAGTACGTACTGAAGGTTGAAATGTATTTAACATCACCTACTGAACAAGTTGTACGTACTGAAGGTTGAAATGTATTGAACTTCACCTACTGAACAAGTTGTATGTACTGAAGGTTGAAATGTATTGAACTTCACCTACTGAACAAGTTGTACGTACTGAAGGTTGAAATGTATTGAACATCACCTACTGAACAAGTTGTACGTACTGAAGGTTGAAATGTATTGAACTTCACCTACTGAACAAGTTGTACGTACTGAAGGTTGAAATGTATTGAACTTCACCTACTGAACAAGTTGTATGTACTGAAGGTTGAAATGTATTGAACTTCACCTACTGAACAAGTTGTACGTACATCACCTACTGAACATGTTGTATGTACTGAAGATTGAAATGTATTGAACTTCACCTACTGAACAAGTTGTACGTACTGAAGGTTGAAATGTATTTAACATCACCTACTGAACAAGTTGTACGTACTGAAGGTTGAAATGTATTGAACTTCACCTACTGAACAAGTTGTATGTACTGAAGGTTGAAATGTATTGAACTTCACCTACTGAACAAGTTGTACGTACTGAAGGTTGAAATGTATTGAACATCACCTACTGAACAAGTTGTACGTACTGAAGGTTGAAATGTATTGAACTTCACCTACTGAACAAGTTGTACGTACTGAAGGTTGAAATGTATTGAACTTCACCTACTGAACAAGTTGTATGTACTGAAGGTTGAAATGTATTGAACTTCACCTACTGAACAAGTTGTATGTACTGAAGGTTGAAATGTATTGAACTTCACCTACTGAACAAGTTGTATGTACTGAAGGTTGAAATGTATTGAACATCACCTACTGAACAAGTTGTACGTACTGAAGGTTGAAATGTATTGAACTTCACCTACTGAACAAGTTGTATGTACTGAAGGTTGAAATGTATTGAACTTCACCTACTGAACAAGTTGTACGTACATCACCTACTGAACATGTTGTATGTACTGAAGATTGAAATGTATTGAACTTCACCTACTGAACAAGTAGTACGTACTGAAGGTTGAAATGTATTTAACATCACCTACTGAACAAGTTGTACGTACTGAAGGTTGAAATGTATTGAACTTCACCTACTGAACAAGTTGTATGTACTGAAGGTTGAAATGTATTGAACTTCACCTACTGAACAAGTTGTACGTACTGAAGGTTGAAATGTATTGAACATCACCTACTGAACAAGTTGTACGTACTGAAGGTTGAAATGTATTGAACTTCACCTACTGAACAAGTTGTACGTACTGAAGGTTGAAATGTATTGAACTTCACCTACTGAACAAGTTGTATGTACTGAAGGTTGAAATGTATTGAACTTCACCTACTGAACAAGTTGTACGTACATCACCTACTGAACATGTTGTATGTACTGAAGATTGAAATGTATTGAACTTCACCTACTGAACAAGTTGTACGTACTGAAGGTTGAAATGTATTTAACATCACCTACTGAACAAGTTGTACGTACATCACCTACTGAACATGTTGTATGTACTGAAGGTTGAAATGTATTGAACTTCACCTACTGAACAAGTTGTACGTACTGAAGGTTGAAATGTATTGAACTTCACCTACTGAACAAGTTGTACGTACTGAAGGTTGAAATGTATTGAACTTCACCTACTGAACAAGTTGTACGTACATCACCTACTGAACAAGTTGTATGTACTGAAGGTTGAAATGTATTGAACATCACCTACTGAACAAGTTGTATGTACTGAAGGTTGAAATGTATTGAACTTCACCTACTGAACAAGTTGTACGTACTGAAGGTTGAAATGTATTGAACTTCACCTACTGAACAAGTTGTATGTACTGAAGGTTGAAATGTATTGAACTTCACCTACTGAACAAGTTGTACGTACATCACCTACTGAACAAGTTGTATGTACTGAAGGTTGAAATGTATTTAACATCACCTACTGAACAAGTTGTACGTACTGAAGGTTGAAATGTATTGAACTTCACCTACTGAACAAGTTGTATGTACTGAAGGTTGAAATGTATTGAACTTCACCTACTGAACAAGTTGTATGTACTGAAGGTTGAAATGTATTGAACTTCACCTACTGAACAAGTTGTACGTACATCACCTACTGAACATGTTGTATGTACTGAAGATTGAAATGTATTGAACTTCACCTACTGAACAAGTAGTACGTACTGAAGGTTGAAATGTATTTAACATCACCTACTGAACAAGTTGTACGTACTGAAGGTTGTAATGTATTGAACTTCACCTACCGAACAAGTTGTATGTACTGAAGGTTGAAATGTATTGAACTTCACCTACTGAACAAGTTGTACGTACTGAAGGTTGAAATGTATTGAACATCACCTACTGAACAAGTTGTACGTACTGAAGGTTGAAATGTATTGAACTTCACCTACTGAACAAGTTGTACGTACTGAAGGTTGAAATGTATTGAACTTCACCTACTGAACAAGTTGTATGTACTGAAGGTTGAAATGTATTGAACTTCACCTACTGAACAAGTTGTACGTACATCACCTACTGAACATGTTGTATGTACTAAAGATTGAAATGTATTGAACTTCACCTACTGAACAAGTTGTACGTACTGAAGGTTGAAATGTATTTAACATCACCTACTGAACAAGTTGTACGTACTGAAGGTTGAAATGTATTGAACTTCACCTACTGAACAAGTTGTATGTACTGAAGGTTGAAATGTATTGAACATCACCTACTGAACAAGTTGTACGTACTGAAGGTTGAAATGTATTGAACTTCACCTACTGAACAAGTTGTACGTACTGAAGGTTGAAATGTATTGAACTTCACCTACTGAACAAGTTGTATGTACTGAAGGTTGAAATGTATTGAACTTCACCTACTGAACAAGTTGTACGTACATCACCTACTGAACATGTTGTATGTACTGAAGATTGAAATGTATTGAACTTCACCTACTGAACAAGTAGTACGTACTGAAGGTTGAAATGTATTTAACATCACCTACTGAACAAGTTGTACGTACTGAAGGTTGAAATGTATTGAACTTCACCTACTGAACAAGTTGTATGTACTGAAGGTTGAAATGTATTGAACTTCACCTACTGAACAAGTTGTACGTACTGAAGGTTGAAATGTATTGAACATCACCTACTGAACAAGTTGTACGTACTGAAGGTTGAAATGTATTGAACTTCACCTACTGAACAAGTTGTACGTACTGAAGGTTGAAATGTATTGAACTTCACCTACTGAACAAGTTGTATGTACTGAAGGTTGAAATGTATTGAACTTCACCTACTGAACAAGTTGTATGTACTGAAGGTTGAAATGTATTGAACTTCACCTACTGAACAAGTTGTATGTACTGAAGGTTGAAATGTATTGAACATCACCTACTGAACAAGTTGTACGTACTGAAGGTTGAAATGTATTGAACTTCACCTACTGAACAAGTTGTATGTACTGAAGGTTGAAATGTATTGAACTTCACCTACTGAACAAGTTGTACGTACATCACCTACTGAACATGTTGTATGTACTGAAGATTGAAATGTATTGAACTTCACCTACTGAACAAGTAGTACGTACTGAAGGTTGAAATGTATTTAACATCACCTACTGAACAAGTTGTACGTACTGAAGGTTGAAATGTATTGAACTTCACCTACTGAACAAGTTGTATGTACTGAAGGTTGAAATGTATTGAACTTCACCTACTGAACAAGTTGTACGTACTGAAGGTTGAAATGTATTGAACATCACCTACTGAACAAGTTGTACGTACTGAAGGTTGAAATGTATTGAACTTCACCTACTGAACAAGTTGTACGTACTGAAGGTTGAAATGTATTGAACTTCACCTACTGAACAAGTTGTATGTACTGAAGGTTGAAATGTATTGAACTTCACCTACTGAACAAGTTGTACGTACATCACCTACTGAACATGTTGTATGTACTGAAGATTGAAATGTATTGAACTTCACCTACTGAACAAGTTGTACGAACTGAAGGTTGAAATGTATTTAACATCACCTACTGAACAAGTTGTACGTACTGAAGGTTGAAATGTATTGAACTTCACCTACTGAACAAGTTGTATGTACTGAAGGTTGAAATGTATTGAACTTCACCTACTGAACAAGTTGTACGTACTGAAGGTTGAAATGTATTGAACATCACCTACTGAACAAGTTGTACGTACTGAAGGTTGAAATGTATTGAACTTCACCTACTGAACAAGTTGTACGTACTGAAGGTTGAAATGTATTGAACTTCACCTACTGAACAAGTTGTATGTACTGAAGGTTGAAATGTATTGAACTTCACCTACTGAACAAGTTGTATGTACTGAAGGTTGAAATGTATTGAACTTCACCTACTGAACAAGTTGTATGTACTGAAGGTTGAAATGTATTGAACATCACCTACTGAACAAGTTGTACGTACTGAAGGTTGAAATGTATTGAACTTCACCTACTGAACAAGTTGTATGTACTGAAGGTTGAAATGTATTGAACTTCACCTACTGAACAAGTTGTACGTACATCACCTACTGAACATGTTGTATGTACTGAAGATTGAAATGTATTGAACTTCACCTACTGAACAAGTAGTACGTACTGAAGGTTGAAATGTATTTAACATCACCTACTGAACAAGTTGTACGTACTGAAGGTTGAAATGTATTGAACTTCACCTACTGAACAAGTTGTATGTACTGAAGGTTGAAAAGTATTGAACTTCACCTACTGAACAAGTTGTACGTACTGAAGGTTGAAATGTATTGAACATCACCTACTGAACAAGTTGTACGTACTGAAGGTTGAAATGTATTGAACTTCACCTACTGAACAAGTTGTACGTACTGAAGGTTGAAATGTATTGAACTTCACCTACTGAACAAGTTGTATGTACTGAAGGTTGAAATGTATTGAACTTCACCTACTGAACAAGTTGTACGTACATCACCTACTGAACATGTTGTATGTACTGAAGATTGAAATGTATTGAACTTCACCTACTGAACAAGTTGTACGTACTGAAGGTTGAAATGTATTTAACATCACCTACTGAACAAGTTGTACGTACATCACCTACTGAACATGTTGTATGTACTGAAGGTTGAAATGTATTGAACTTCACCTACTGAACAAGTTGTACGTACTGAAGGTTGAAATGTATTGAACTTCACCTACTGAACAAGTTGTATGTACTGAAGGTTGAAATGTATTGAACTTCACCTACTGAACAAGTTGTACGTACATCACCTACTGAACAAGTTGTATGTACTGAAGGTTGAAATGTATTGAACATCACCTACTGAACAAGTTGTATGTACTGAAGGTTGAAATGTATTGAACTTCACCTACTGAACAAGTTGTATGTACTGAAGGTTGAAATGTATTTAACATCACCTACTGAACATGTTGTATGTACTGAAGGTTGAAATGTATTTAACATCACCTACTGAACAAGTTGTACGTACTGAAGGTTGAAATGTATTGAACTTCACCTACTGAACAAGTTGTATGTACTGAAGGTTGAAATGTATTGAACTTCACCTACTGAACAAGTTGTACGTACTGAAGGTTGAAATGTATTGAACATCACCTACTGAACAAGTTGTACGTACTGAAGGTTGAAATGTATTGAACTTCACCTACTGAACAAGTTGTACGTACTGAAGGTTGAAATGTATTGAACTTCACCTACTGAACAAGTTGTATGTACTGAAGGTTGAAATGTATTGAACTTCACCTACTGAACAAGTTGTACGTACATCACCTACTGAACATGTTGTATGTACTGAAGATTGAAATGTATTGAACTTCACCTACTGAACAAGTAGTACGTACTGAAGGTTGAAATGTATTTAACATCACCTACTGAACAAGTTGTACGTACTGAAGGTTGAAATGTATTGAACTTCACCTACTGAACAAGTTGTATGTACTGAAGGTTGAAATGTATTGAACTTCACCTACTGAACAAGTTGTACGTACTGAAGGTTGAAATGTATTGAACATCACCTACTGAACAAGTTGTACGTACTGAAGGTTGAAATGTATTGAACTTCACCTACTGAACAAGTTGTACGTACTGAAGGTTGAAATGTATTGAACTTCACCTACTGAACAAGTTGTATGTACTGAAGGTTGAAATGTATTGAACTTCACCTACTGAACAAGTTGTACGTACATCACCTACTGAACATGTTGTATGTACTGAAGATTGAAATGTATTGAACTTCACCTACTGAACAAGTTGTACGTACTGAAGGTTGAAATGTATTTAACATCACCTACTGAACAAGTTGTACGTACATCACCTACTGAACATGTTGTATGTACTGAAGGTTGAAATGTATTGAACTTCACCTACTGAACAAGTTGTATGTACTGAAGGTTGAAATGTATTGAACTTCACCTACTGAACAAGTTGTACGTACATCACCTACTGAACATGTTGTATGTACTGAAGATTGAAATGTATTGAACTTCACCTACTGAACAAGTTGTACGTACTGAAGGTTGAAATGTATTTAACATCACCTACTGAACAAGTTGTACATACTGAAGGTTGAAATGTATTGAACGTCACCTACTGAACAAGTTGTATGTACTGAAGGTTGAAATGTATTGAACTTCACCTACTGAACAAGTTGTATGTACTGAAGGCTGAAATGTATTGAACTTCACCTACTGAACAAGTTGTATGTACTGAAGGTTGAAATGTATTGAACTTAACCTACTGAACAAGTTGTATGTACTGAAGGTTGAAATGTATTGAACTTCACCTACTGAACAAGATGTAGTTAAAGCGGTAAACCGCTTGGCTTCAAGTTTGAGATCAAATAAAGGTAAATGCTTGGATTTTGAACTTAGGGATTTTTAGGAAACCCCTGTGTCCCTTCCCCCCCCCCGACTCGAATGGGTATATATATATATATATATATATATATATATATATATATATATATATATATATATATATATATATATATATATATATATATATCCTGGTACTTTCAATTCGCATATCATGGCTTTGGATTCGATCCTGGTAACAGAGGTCTTGGCATAAATGTTTGATCTATAATTTGAACAAATGTCATATAGAACTATACCTTAAAACAACAACAAATTATCAAAAATTGGCTTTGCATACGTTAAATATGTTGATATGTAGGGATGAACAGGAAATTGTGATCTGGAGGGGGCGCGTTGAGAGGGTGCGATTGTCTCTGAATAGTTGTACTATAAACATGATCAAAGAACTTAGTGCGTAGAAGTTTTAAAAAGACAATAAACTTACCAGTTGAATGCAGCAGGTATGTGGTTTCTCTGTGTTGACCATGTACTCTCTTGACACCTTTGTGATCCATCGTTTCGATTTGTTGCCCAGCAATAGGGTTGTGCAGCTGGAATTGTTGCTGATCTTGTCCCATTGATTAAATATCTCTGTCTTTGTATGTTTGTTACTCCACTTGTTGTAGTTGCTGGTCTCATCTTAGCGCCATATTCAAATGGTGTAGTGGTGTGCCTCTGTCTTAATCTACTAGGTGTGGTAGTTGGTCTCATCCTAACACCATCGACAACATCTTGACATGTTGTAGTTCGTCTTGGTCTTTTCCCAACTGGTGTAGTGTTTGGCCTGTGTCTTGCTTCACTAGGTGGAGCATTTAATGTTCTTTGATCACCATCTCCAGCATTTGGTCTAATACTAGAACCATCTCCTGTTGGTGAAGTATGTGACTTTTTGGTTGATGGGGCATTCCGTCTAATACCATCCTCACTTATTGGTATAGGAAGTGGTCTAGCACTCTGTTCGGCTGGTGTGGTGAGTGGTGTAGCGCTATGTCCAGTTGGTGCTATCTTCAGTATAACTGCATCCGCAATAGCTCGAATGTCTTCTGCTCTTTTAACAATCTCTTCACCCTGGATAGTCCTTTTTTCTCGGACAGTATCTCCAGTTCGTCTGGTGTTTGCTCTTGATCTAAGAATGGCTTTCTTAGGAGTACTGTTTGGTCTTTCATCACCTCTAATCCTTATAGTGATTGGTTTTGATGTAAAACCAACTCTGGTTTGTATAGTATTTGATCTCAATCCAAGAACATTTTCACTTGGTGTGGTGTTGGATTGGCGCTCGTTGTCATCCGTTATTTCACTGAAAGCCTTGAATGAGCTTTTTGGTACTTTAGAAGTATGAAGTGTGGATACACACAAGTACTTTGATGACACAGTTAGACATTGGGATAGTGTATGTGTTGCTGCCGTTCTGTCAGACATCCTGCTTTCCATTGTGCAGTGTTGTGTCTGCCAGTCACCTTGAGATCAATGCCATGACCAAAATTGATCGCGCTGAGAAGTTTCAGGAGAAACACACTTTCTCACTTCGACACCTGAGACACTGACTAACACGCGGGCTAGATCTCAATTGTAAATAGCCACAACTATATTACACTAAAACTCACAAATGTATTAAACTAGCAGTTCACTAATCTTAAGTCAAGTCTGTGAGTGTAAGCTAAATGTAAATTATATTTGTGTTCAATTAAGTTTTCAATAGAAACAGACTAACTAGCCTCTTAATGGACATGTTTTTTTTTCTTTTCGTGGGTAGTAACTTACTGTTCTTTACATGTGTTATGTAGAACTATATATATAAACAAAGCAGAAAGACATGACCTGCACAAGTTTGTTATTTCTAGATACAGCCCATCGGAATGTGATCGTGAAAGATTAACTGGAATATTCCCCACACACACCCCAAAATTATATTTAAAATAAAAGTAACATATTAACAAGATTACAAAGAGAGTTTGTGTTACACAAACTCAGAGGCGGCCCCCGTCGAAGTCGGATCCCTGTCGGATCTGCATATTCGCAAATAATATTCAAGAGGTGATTTAATTTTGATGTAAAATGTTTTACATGTTTCGGATGTTCCTTCAGAGTTGAAGATAATTACTTCCTAGTCCAAACCTCCCGCAGGACGACGGGGATGGGAGCGGGCAGGGTTTGAACCCTGGACCATCCATAAATCTGAACGACAGTCCAGCGCGCAAACCGCACGACCAGGCAGCCATCCGATGGTCAAAAGTAATAATGTTTCAAAGATTCATTTGCCGTAAATTTAAATTAAATTAAAAATAGTAGATTAGTTTTAGTATATTAAAACATTAAAATATTGATCAAAACGTTTGGAAATGAAAATCTACACTTTTTTTTTACACTTTAAGTTTAGAAATTGAAATCCTACATCTTAATCTAGTCTATTTTAGTCTAAACTAGATCTAGAAATTCTAGATATAGACTCTAAAATAATTTTAATTAGAATATAAATCCAGATCTAGATATACTGTAATAAAAATCTAGATCTAGTTTAAAAAATCTAGATTATATCTAAATCAAGATATCATTCCTTTTTTAAACGCGAGTCACATAACGAGGCTTAATAAACATTACTATACCGAGTTCTTTTTTCATTTCATTTGAAGAATTAATTCCATATAACGTCAGAGGGGAAAAAAACACTACGTCACACGGCCTAGCTAGACGTTTCAAAACATCGCAATAATTTTTAGGTATGAACACAATTGAAAAGTTTATATAATAGATTGTTCCGGATGTTTGTATAAATAGTAAAAGAAAAAGAGAATTTCAGATAAATGTAATACCGTTAATTAAATTTTTTGGATGGTCTCGTATAAAAATTAGATGTACTACAGCCATGTGGAGAGATTTTCATAGGCCTACCTTACTTTGGTGTTTGGATTCTGTTTTCCTTAAAAATCGGAACATAATATTAACGATAATTAGATTTTTTAATGTTTTAGGTAGAAAGTTAAATGTACTGTAAGAGAGTAGTGAGTTAAAATATTTTTCATAAAAATCCGTAAAAACATTATTTCGTAAATGAGAAGATTATTTGTTTATTAATTAGAAGAGGGAGTTCAAACAGTTATTTGGCGTTAGTAGATGTTTAAATAAATTCGGAAATTTCTGGCGACGATTTGTAAGAAACAAAATCCGGAACTTTCTTTATCGATTACAAAACTTCTATGTTATGTTTTAGCAAGAAAATTAAATGTCTAAAAAGTAATTTTCAGTAATCAATTTTAGTAAATTACTTTTTTTTAAAGCCCTGAACAACCTATTGTCGATATTTTTAAAATTTGTTTAAAGATGAAAATACGGAACAATTTGATATTGATAACCAAATTATAGTGACGCATTGTCAAATAATATAAGTGTAATATTAGTAAATTATGCGATTTCAAACAATCATTAGGCATAATTCATGCTTTATAGAACAATATCCGGAACATTTTTACACTTAATGAAATATAAGTCAGTATAGAGATTTTGATTTAGCATTAATATGCTATTTACATAAAAAACGGAACAACATATTATTGATAATGTGTTTTTGCAACGTTTAAGCATGGAAATTGAATGTAATATAAATTAGAAGAGCAAACAAACATTTTTTGGGGTTGATTAGTTTTGCACAAAAAAATCCGGAAAAATCAATTTTTAGATACTTAAAACTATTGAGATGTTACGGGAGGAACATTAAAGTGTAAATCAGATTTTCAATAGCTTTTAGAGTTCTAGTTTTTTTAATCTAATCGTGACGGACAGACCGACCAACAGACAAAACGCACAAAAAAAAATCTTCTTTTATTCGGATGGGGGCACTAAACAAAAAATAAATAAAATCTGATTTTTTTAAAAAGTTTAAGGAATTGGTTTAGCACCTGGTTATGTAGCGACGTTACGCTACTGCACGAAAATCGCTGCATAAAAAGTCCATTAAAAAAATGTGCGTGATATTTACATAAAAAATGCATTATTAGCCTTTATAAACAAACAGAAATGTTTTCTTTTAATTTTAGCAGCTAGTTGACCAGAAAAAACATCTTTAACTATTATTTATATTTGTTGTAAACATTTCCTGTACATTTTTAAAATATATTTGACTTAGTGATACTGAAAATACATAAATAAAAAATAATCTTGATTGATCCTAGTTAAAAGCCCATAAAATCACTAGTGAGCAGGTTCTTGAGAAGGCGGCACTAGAATATTGTTACTGTAACTGAGGTGACGTGCAATACTGCACTTTTGATGCCGCCATCTTATTTCAGTTGCAACAATAGATTGAGATCTAGAGGAGCCAATCAAAGAAGTGAAAGACATTCATTATGCATTAACCAGCTTCTAGTGAGGTCATAGCTCACCAAAGTTGCCATGAAGGTTACTAACAACATTAGAAAGTTTGATGTAACTATCTTACCAGACGTCATGATTTAATCGACCTTGTCCCAATTTAGCTATACCATTTCGATCTCCTTATTTTTTAAAAATTAAACGTATCTTATCTTAGCGTGGGTTACCTCTTTTTATCTTATCTTAGCGTATGTCATCTCTTTTACATTAGTTATCGTTTGTTATGCCTTTTTTTAACTTGTCTTTCGTCGTACGAGTGATGTGACAGTTCGCTCTATGGGTGCTGTGACAGTTCGCTGTACGAGTGCTGTGACAGTTCGCTCTATGGTGCTGTGACGATTCGCTCTATGGTGCTGTGACGATTCGCTCTATGGGTGCTGTGACAGTTCGCTCTATGGGTGCTGTGACAGTTCGCTGTACGAGTGATGTGACAGTTCGCTGTACGAGTGATGTGACAGTTCGCTGTACGAGTGATGTGACAGTTCGCTGTACGAGTGATGTGACAGTTTGCTGTACGAGTGATGTGACAGTTCGCTGTACGAGTGATGTGACAGTTCGCTGTACGAGTGATGTGACAGTTCGCGTAACCAAATACCTCCATTTTTATTTGTCAGAAGCTGTTCTCAGTAAGATATCAAGAGAGAGGTCGCGGTCCATTGTCCAGCCAGCTTTTCTTCGGACGACCCTTTCTTCGTGCTCCTTTCACTGTATCTTTTAACGAGGAGTCATCTCTTACATTATGACCGAACAAAATCTCAGCTTTCGTCTATTTACAGTTTTTCCTTTTTTGCCAGTCTGAGTGTTGACTTGTAAAAATACAAACGCATTTGTCTTGTTATCCTGGTATCTGATACTCATCATTTTTCTTTAGGCATTTACTCTCAAAGGCGTGGATTCTTCTTTCAGCCTCAGCGTTCAGTGTCCAACTTTTACAACCATATGGAGGCAGAGACACTCGGGAAGAATATAACTTTAATTTAATTTGGAAGCTGATGTTACTCTTCCAGATTGTCCACAGTTTGCTTAGGGCAGCGGATGCCAAGCTTAAGTAGGTATTTATCTACCTTCTTTTGTTATGTTTGACCCTGGGTATTAAAATGAGTCAACTTCTTCTGCTTGGCCATCCAAGCAACATGTATATATGCAACATCTCGTACTATCTCCACCACAACCTAGTATTTTGCTTTTTAGCGGTCCCCGAAAGGAGAAAAGACGCTATTAATTTTGTGTGGCCTGTCTATCCGTCCGTCTGTCCGTCCGTTCCGTTTAGATCTCAGAAAGTAGAAGAGAAAATGAAAAATCGGACATCATGATATTTTAGATCATTCAAAGTTCTGATGCAACGGCTGCTTTTTTCTTTTCCGAAAGTGAACCATCTAATTTTTAAAATTACATATGCAAGCAGACTTTTTCAAAAAAAATACACCACTTTTAAATGAAAAACTTCAGAGGAGGTAAGTTTTTTAAAATGTCACAGATTTCTTCATTAATAAATCAAGCTTCATTCATAGATTCGCGCATTAGTACAAAAAAATTGCATCTAAGGTCACAATGGAAAAAGTGTGAACGGATCATTATAAAATATATTTTCCATTTATTAACTAACTCATTGAATGGAATACTGATTGAAATGTTGTTTTTTTTAAAATAATTTTGATACGAACTTCGTTTTAATTATACGTTTAAAAAACGAACTATATTTTATAGTGCGCAGTTTTATACACTTGTCAGTCTAAATAAAACTAAATAGAGCCCAGATCTAGATATATTTATAATATATATATAATGTATTAATAATTTCAACAAAATTTTAATTATTAAGACAATAACTTATCTTCTGGCAGCTTAGGGGTGCAGATTCATATAGGGCCTATTATGTAAACAGTAGTATCACATCATGAAGTGATTCGGATAAGGACAGAATAGTAGGCCTACACTATTAGATACCAGATCATAACATTGGCACAGGTCTAGTAATTTTAAGATAAAATGTGTAAGGTCATGCGAATTCTAGTCTATATCTATATTCTATATCAAGATTCTAGTTCTAGATCTAGACTTAGACTTAGATATAGTTCTAGATCTAAATCTAGTTCTACTTCTAGATTCAAGATCTAGACTTAGACTTTAATATAGTTCTAGATCTAAAATAATCTAAATCTAGTTCTACTTCTTGGTTCAAGATCTAGAACTAGGTCTAGATCTAGCTAGATCGAGATCTAGTTTGTATGACAAATGGCAATGGAGATATTAATTTTTATTTTGCGAGGGGAATGTCTGGTCTAGGTACTCCAAGTCTTATCTTAGCGTGTGTTATTTCTTTATCTTATCTTAGCGTGTGTTATTTCTTTTTATCTTATCTTAGCGTGTATTATTTATTTTTATCTCATCTTAGCGTGTATACAGTATCTTATCTTAGCGTGAAATTTGGGGAAATTTTGAGAAAATATTTATAAAATTATTATAAATAATTACTTATCGAATGTATTTGTTATATTATTGATAATTTGACATATTCTTAAATTGCATTATTACCCACCTTTTTTTAAAATTATAATGGTTGAAGAATAATTAATGGACATATTTGTGTTATCATATGTCTGGCAAAAGAAAGACATCCCTCTTATTTCAGGCCGAGTCCTCCATTTTGCATTTGATGACCTCTGGAATTTCCTTAAAAGCCATCTTAAAAACATTATAGAAAATCAAATACAGTGGCGTACCTAAGGGGGGAGGGGGAGAATTTTAAGATCCCCCCGGGCCCCCACCTCGGGGGGGGGGCAAATGGGTGTCCGAAATTTATTTGTTAATACATAAATTAATATATTTGATTGACAAATAGTGTCAACGGGTGTCTTTTTTTTTTCAACATTTATGATTTAATTTATAAAAAAGACTAAACCTAGATCTAGGTCTATCAGTACGTTGACTTTGTTGACATTTTAAAAATATTTTTTCCCACAGAGATTAAAGTTTTTTTAACAGTTAGTTATACATTTTAAACTTTGTTACCACGAATAAAACTGCATGATATACAGCGAATTCCAGGTATCTTGTTACCTTTACTAATAATAGATCTAAATGGCGAGTATTTTATGGCTACACTAATTAACCTTGAAGCAAAATTTACAGAATCGAGTATAACAGATCCAAAAGTTATTCTTAATAATGCTAGAATAGTCCATTATTCGGGTTTGGCGTCTATAATTTCAGAATTAAACTTCACACTCGAGTTATTACCCCTCTATTCATCTTTCCTCAATCCAATGGAAACTCTCTTTTTATTTCCATCTAATCCTTTTGCTTTCGCACAAAACATAAACAACAAACAATGACACATTTCGTCCTTTTGAAGTTATTATCACATCCTTCCTTTTAAAGTTCTTAAGAGTGATATCTACTAGGAAATTTAACAATTCGTCCTCTTCTGGTTGTCTTGACTGGCACAACAAGTTCTCTAGACGTTGGTCTATAACTGTCTATTTCGTTAGTTCCAACAGTTTGCAGTTCATTGTCTTCATCGGTATCATAGTACCCTGAGATGTCTTCATCGAAACTCTTATTCAAAAAGCGTTGATTTCTTCTGTATGTTTTTCCATCGTTTGTCTTTATGATGTAAGATCTGGGTGCTGAATGTTTTTTTTTATGACAAATGCTTTCTGCCATGTTTGACCTAGACGAACTCTCCTCCGACAGAATAATCTTTAGGTAGTCTTGCTTTTGCATCGTATTTCACTTTGCTTTTCATCTGTCGTTCGTAGAGTAATGTCTCTGCATTTTCAGCTACCGATGGTTTCAATAGTTTGGGATCAGTTGGAAGGATTCCCTGAGTCTTCTACTCGTCAGCAGTTGCGATTGTGAATACGGCAGTCCGCTTATCGGAGTATTTCTATACTCGAGCAAAACGAGATATGGATCTTTCACACTTTTGTATGCTTTGAATACGTTTGCTTTCGCACAAAATATAAACAACCAACAATGACGTAATATCATATAATATTAGCACAGAATCTTCTTCATGCAGTGGAAAGAGTTTTTTGCCTATCTGGAATCCTAGACAAAGCTCCTGCGCCCAATTAATATTGTTCAGAAGAAACTACAAAAGTCTGGACTCCATATACGGGAAGCTGCTGAAGAAATTAGTACCCTTTCATGCTTTCTGCAAAATGATGAGAAACTGCCAAAAACCCAATCCACCGAAAAAGCAAAAGAAGGTAGTGAATACTATGGATTCCCTGTAATCAAAACAACCAGAAGAAAGAAAAGACTTGATGGGAAGTTGTAGGACTGTCAATAGAACTGCAATTGAAACGTGTTTCGACAGAAGTGCTGGACAGATTTCATATGGAGATGAAGGGCAGATTCCAAAGGCTGGAAAGAAAATGGATACCTTTGGGTTTTTTCTTGAACCAAGACACCTGTTAGATGAAGACTAGCTTATGACAAACTGTGCTAATTTTTCTGTTTGTATGATGAAATAAATGGCTAATCGCTTTTTCAATGATGTCATTGATGCACGAGCACTTTTCATCAACAAACTAGTAATACAATCACCAATAGACATATTGAAGAAACAGGCTTCATATGGTAATTACGTGTGCTCAAACCTTGCAACCTCCTCCAAATACCGCTAACTCAGGCCACTTCCATTACGTCATGTAAGAGATCATTCTCAAAGCTCAAGTTCATCAAAAACTATCTCAGGAGCACAATGACGCAAGAAAGGCTTATCATGGCTTTAATGTCAGTGAAGTCACAAATACTAGAAAGTATCGATGTAGTTGATGTTATAGATTTCTTTGCTGCACAAAATGCACGACGTTAAGCAATATGAATTGAGATTTGTCACTTGTGCATTATTTAACTAATAAACAACGGTATTATTCATTAAAAGAGTCTTAATGATTTTTTGTTGTTAAGTTTACTGATATGATATACTGAACCAATTTGATTTTGGGCTTATATATTTTTGCGTACATTATCTCATGTTATGTCGAATGTCCAAATGCAAGGGACCCTAAAGAGGTCAATCCCCCTGGGCCCCCAAATCCCTAGTTACGCCCCTGATCAAATACCAACTAAATACACATCAAACAGAATAAATAAATGCTAGTTTGATAATATATTAAAGAAACTTTTGCAAACAAAAAGAAAACCTTTTAAAAAAAAAAAAGAAACTAAGGCAGAAAAAGCAGAAGGTCAGAACGAGTCCATAAAAAGTACATTCAAATCAAACACTAAACACCTAACCCAAAAAGTTAGCAGACAGCTGCTGAGTGAATACATAAATCTAAATCTAAAATCTAAATCTAAAAAATTAATGAAAACAATAAGAGTAGCATCATTAAAAAGGGGAAGATAGCTTATCACATAGCTTAGTCGAGAGGCCAAGTACGCTTGAACTTGGCTTAGCTAGGTTACCTAGAAGGGGGCTCGAGGTTCGATACCCGACTCGGGCAGAGTTGTGTTTACTGAGCGCCTAAAGGCAGCACGGAAAACCAACTCCTACTGGTCCACAAAAGAGATTGGACCAAAAGCGCTCTGAGCATGCTATAAGCATGAAAGTAGCGCTATATCAAAGCATGAAAGTAGCGCTATATCAAAGCATGAAAGTAGCGCTATATCAAAGCTAAAATAATAATAGCGAAAACGAAATGTATAAGAAAAAGGGATCAAACTATTAGCTAGCATAAAACCAAATAAAGCTTCTGAACCTGAATGTATTCCAGCTAGATTGCTTAAAGAACTAAGCCACGAGCTAACACACCAGTGTTCAAAATACTTTTTCTGGCATAACTAAATCAGGACAGGGTACCTAGGGACTGGAAAGAAGCTCATGTCACTCCCCTATTTAAAAAGGAGAAAACCTGATCCGGGGAACTACAGACTTGTATCACCCACCAGCATCCCATGTAAAATACTAGAACACATAAATGTAGCAACATCATAAACCACTTAGACAATATAATGTCCTCACTTCATACCAACAAGGCTTTATTTAAATATAGGTCATGTGAAACTCAACTAATAGGATTAATTGTTGATTTGTCAAAGGGATTAGATAACAGTGAGCAAATAGATGCAATTTTATTAGACTTCTCTAAGGCGTTCGACAAAGTTCACCACCATAGCCTGCTTAAAAAAACTAAAATACCTTGGCATTAATGGTTCATTACATCAATGGATTCAGGAGTTTCTAATAGGAAGAGAACAAACTGTAGGCTATAAATAAATGGCTCCAAATCAACACCAATAATAGTAATAGTCTTAGGCCTACTACTGTTTCTAATTTAAATAAATGATCTACCAAATTGCATTAGTTCAGAAACAAAAGTCAGATTATTTGCAGACCATTGCATAATTAATATATAGACCAATAAAAACAAAAGATACTGACATTTTACAAAAAAGAATTAGAAAATTACAGAAATGGGAATCAAATAGGAGTATGTCTTTCCACCCAGAAAAATGCCAATTATTAATATAAAAAAAAGCTAAAGCTAATAAAAACACGAACTTTATTCCTGGTTAACCAGTCAAACAAACAAAAAACTAAAAATATCAAGGTGTAATAGGCCCTTATAATTGAAAAGTTGCAGAGCCCCCTTATTGATGAAATTATTAACAACTGAAGTAAAACATTAGTGTTTATTAAAATATTTTTTTACAAAACAAAGATATAAAATTAAAATGCTAAATATTAGAATATACATCCTCTGTTTGGGATATCCCTCAACTCAAGAAAAACAAGATTACAAAGAGAGTTTGTGTTGCCACACAAACTCAGAGGCGGCCCCCGTGGAAAACGGATCCCTGTCGGATCCGCATATTCGCTGGTCGACTGAGGATGGCATCGAGCAGGGTATGAAACCGAGACCGTAGAGATAATCAGTCCTGCGCGCTAACCGCACGACCAGGCATTGCTCTTGATCTAATGACAAATTGCCTACTATTGGTAATATACCTACACATTACGGAATGACAACTACCGGACATATACAATATGTCAGAAGAGCGATTTTAGATAATCTTTTGGTATTGAGCATTTTCATTTAGGCCTAAATGGAACTAGAATGAGGATATATAGATCTACCTAAATTAAACTACTAATTTAGTACAATCTAGACTTTAGAAATAAAAATCTACTCTTTAAGCCTAGAAATTAAAATTATATATCTTGATCTAGTCTAAATCACGGCTGTCTGGTAGTGCGGTTTGCGCGCTGGACTGTTGTTTGGATTCATCGATGGTCCCAGGTTCAAACCCTGCCCGCTCCCATCCCCCGTCGTCCTACGGGAGGTTCGGACTACAACTCTGAAGGAACATCCGAAACATGTAAAACAACAAACATTCTAAACTAGACCAAGAAATTCTAGATCTAGATTCTATAATGATTTTAATTACAACTTAAATCTAGTTTTAAAAATCTAGCTCTAGTGTAAGAAAAAAAATCTAGATCTAGTGTAAAAAATCTAGCTCTAGTGTAAAAAAAATCTAGATCTAGTGTAAAAAAAATCTAGATTAGATCTAAATCTAGCTAATATGTCTTTTTAAAATGGGAGTCACATTACGAGGTTTAATAAACAATATCAGGTGACCGAGCCTCGCTCGGATGAATAATTTGTTAAGGAAGGATATTTACCCGAAGTCATTTTGGGAATATTGTTGTAATTACGAAAATAAACGATGGGGTAAAGACTATCAGTCCGAAGAGTTGCTTTTTCGTTCTGTCAGTTCTCAATGTAATTGTACATGGCGATTAGAATAGATATCCCCCCACCAGAAGGCCTATAGAAAACCACAGCTCATGTATTAACGTTTTACATTGCTTCTTTCGCGTAAAACTATTGTGCTATTATATGCTTGGAAGAAAGTCTGACATTTAATATTGCAATTAATAAATTCATTATGGCTCTAACACTATACAGAAAACAACTAAGACTTCTTGAGTGCTTTCACCAAAGATGCTTGCGCTCCATCATGGACATACAGTGGCAGGACCGCTATACAAACAGCGATGTCCTTGCCAACGCCGGTATGGACAGTATAAAGGACTTCTTATGGTCCGACAGTTGCACTGGGTAGGGCACGTATCAGGTATGGGAAACGAACGTATGCCAAAGGCAGTTGTTTTTGTTTTTTTTTGTGAGCTTAAAGGTGGTCGACGTAACAGAGGCGCCCCACGGAAACGCTTCAAAGACCAGCTTTGGCGTCAACTAAACTTTTCAAGCCGCATTTAATGATGAAATAATATTTTTAATATCTCTTCTAGTTTTCGAGATCTGAGTGTGACAGACGGACATTTTGCACAAACCTAATAGCAGCCTTTTCTCCTTACGGGGGCCGCTAAAAATAGAACAAATACAAAATAGAGCAGTTAGATTTATAACAAACGAATATTTAAATTTGATTAGAGTAACACCATTTGTAGAATCACTAAACTTAGAGACACTTCATTACAAAGGAATAAAAAGTAAAGTAACTATAATACATATAAACTAACTCTAAACCATAACTTTCAAATAGAAAAAAAAAAAAAAAACTAATGAAAACTCAGTAGGCCTATAGGCCTACACAAAGATAGAGGCACATTTCTTACTCCGTACGCTAGAACAAATTCAAACAAGTGCTCCTGAATCAGCCAGGAAAACCAACGATGTAGCAGAGTTTAACATGCATTACTAGATTAAATATATTTTTTTTTTTTTACATCTGTAATATATAAGATTCAGAGAGAGGATCTACACGTAGATTTATATCAGAATGATATTAGACCTATACTATTTTAACTAAATTGATGTTTTGTTGTTGTTGTTGTTGTTTTTTTAACTGCAAACTCTTCATGGCAATTGGTTGCAACCAGAACACTGGACGACGTAATTCGAAATATTGAAAAGGGTTCTAACGATTTTCCTATACATTTGACAGTTTATGTAGATCTATATTTTTAGAAACAAATTACTAGCAATCAGTTTCATAAAGTCATAACGCAGGAATTGATTTAATATTATTTTACTTGTTCGGTTACTAGATCTATGTGTTTTATGTAAAAGAGCTAGATCTTCAACAAGAAAGGTTCGATAATAATTGACCGTTAGTCATATGTATTATACAGATCTATATAGATCTGTGCAATATAGATCAGTTCAGCAACTTTTTACGTGTTCCGTTTCCGGTTGGAGCGTTTTGTTTTTGTTGTTTAAATCGTAAATTTCATATTATTCAGTGTTAAGCATCGAGTATCTAAAATGAGTAAGGCCCATCCCCCAGAATTGAAAAAGTAAGGAACTCTATTAATATTGAGTCTTTGAGACCTAGATGTTATAAAAAATACATTCTTTCGTTAAACTTTTTTTTTCTAAACTCAAGATCTAGACTCAATATATAATATAGATCTATTATTATTTAATATTTATATATAGATCTAGTATAATAGTATAATCTATTCTAGGGCCTAGTCTAGATCTACACGTCTACACATTAGCCACCATCGGTTGAAGATGAGAGCGATTGTTTGTTGATTCACCTATATTATTTCATCTAGTTCTAGATTCTATAGGTCTAGATCTTTCAGTTATCATGCAACTTATTGCAACAGTTACAGTTTGAAACAAAAAGTATTTAGACTTAGTCTTAGAATCTTGACCTACCTAGCCTAGAGTCTAGAGTGAGTCGTAGAGTCTAGTAGAGTACTAAAGTAGTTTATAATTTATTTAATTCGGACATTCGCTGTTTTTGTGGTCATTAAATACTTATTTTAATATTTATTATAAAACTAGCGCACTGTATAATGTGCTTGTCTATTTTCCAATGATTCTGACCCAATTTCCTTCCGTTTAGTTTAGATCTAGTTGTCTTTTTATTTTAATAGTTATTATAAAACTAGCGCACTGTATAATGTGCTTGTCTATTTTCCAATGATTCTGACCCAATTTCCTTCCATTTAGTTGTCTTTTTATGTAAGAAAAACGAATTTCAAATTTGTAAGTCAGGTTGTTGCTTTTTCCTATGTTACCAGGATGACTTTACCTCTTCCTAGCCTAGGGTTATTACATTTTTTGATTGGCTAAGCTAAGTCTATAGTAGTCTATACTACTCTATACCAATGAGCCCGGCAATAATTATTTTGTTTTTGGAGCTGATTTATATTTATTTGATTCATAAGTTCATAAGCCAAGTTGTTTGATTCCATAAAAAAAAAAAAATTAATAGGGCTAAATAGGGTGTCCGAATTAAGATTTTCTTAACAAAATTTATTTCAGACAGCCAGTTTTGGACATCAATGTTAATGATCTTATATTATATTTGTTTGTTTGTTTTTGTTTTTTTATAGAGAATAAATGGGCGTTTGGAGTGAGCTTGGTACATGATTGAATGAAGGTAAATGCTTAAATCTAGACCTACTAGATTTACCAGATCTAGATTCATATAGAGAGAATATAGAGGATTCAGTCAGGCAAGAATGGCTATCCTAACCTGTACTATATATTACTACAAAAGATCATCTGTATTAGAAATGTATTAAATTAATAAACAAAAAACACAAACATTCAACACACATCTAATCATGCAAACATAACTAAAAGTCAGTATAGAAGTCAGTATCCCAGTGACCTAATTTAGGTAGAAAAAGTGTGTTCATATTTTTATTTTTTGTGTTCGTATTTATGCATAATGTGAAAACATGTTAATGATTTAATGTGAGGGGCTATGCCTGGGGATCTTAAAATTTAGTTAATGTTAATATAGAATTAAAATCTGAGTTTATTGATGCCTAAATATAGACTGTCTGAAATAAATTATGTCTGGAATCAAATAATGTAGGTCAAATTTGTCAGAAATGAAAACGCTGCCTCTTTGACCTTGAATATAATAACAAATATAGGTTAGGGGTACAAATATAAGTAGTCATCCTTATTCTCCTTAAACTAAAGAAGATTATGATACTTCATTTTCTTTTCTATGTTGAACCATTGTAAAATAATGCGCTGTCAAAGTCAAACTTTCAAATTTGGGCCTATAGCACTATAGGTGTCCGAATAGCATAATTTAATTTAGATCATAAGTAAGAACCGGGGACCGGGGTTCGAATCCTGGTGAAGACTGGGATTTTTAATTTCGGGATCTTCGGGCGCCTCTGAGTCCACCCAGCTCTAATGGGTACCTGACATTAGTTAGGGAAAAGTAAAGGCGGTTGGTCGTTGTGCTGGCCACATGACACCCTTGTTAACCGTAGGCCACAAAACAGATGACCTTTACATCATCTGCCCTATAGACCATAAGGTCTGAAAGGGGAACTTTACTTTTTTTTTTTTATAAGTAAGATCTGTCTATATACTATTATACTAAAAGTAGTAATTTTCGTCTAGTGAACACTCCCATTTTCTGACATTAACGAATACCCCACAATCTTTGTTAAAATAAGCCTCTATTTTGATAGCTATGACGAAACTAGTCTATTGTTTTTATTTATACTCCATAAAGTCCATTTCTTTATAGTTCAGACACATTTAGTCATTTAGTTTCGTTTACTCTGAAAAACAAGGGTTCAAAGAGCACTGGTAGTACGATGTCATTTTTTTTTTCTAGGACAGAAGGAGGGTAGGTCCGGGGTGAAGGAGATTTTTTTAGAAAATTTAAGTATCAGCTAAACATAGAACTATCAAAAATGCTTCTAAATAGTTAAAAGGCATAAAAACACACGTCAGTCTTTTTGTAATTATGGGTTGTTCCCAACAGAGTTGCCTACAAGTATGCATCTATTTTTTCTATATTTTGTACACAAGTGGACTCGAAAATACTTGAGTACGGTTTATCGTCTGAAAATATGCATTTCCCCACCTACAGCACCCCCACCCACCCACCCCCCCCTCGAAAAAAAAAAGTAGTTATTGCTAATCCTATATAGATCAGTGCATCAATGCCTGGAAATGAACTATTCTTAATTAATCTACCAGGAGATAGTATCTCTTGACATGCGAGGATTAAAATTTTTACTAAATCTTACTGATCTAAATAAAGTGGAGTTCTTTTCGATTTGTTAGTTTATATGAAGTCTTCAAACTGATTGGGAATTGATTGATTAGTTCTTATTCATCTAGACTGGATCTAGAACTAGATTTAGATCTAGAGATATTTTACGATGTCAGGCACCTATAACAGATTTTACGTAAATCTACTTTTTTAGAATTACGATCTAAGATCCAAATCTTATTTTAGTTTAGATTCTAGATCTAGGGCAATCTAGGCTAGATGTGACCAGGTGTTTACTATACTTAGATTTAGAATTAATCTAAATAAAATTACATCTAATAATAGATTTAGACTACTGACTAGATCTACTTAAAATCAGCAATAACTGCCATTTTATAAAGAGATTTATTGATCTCCTTATCATTTATGGAATCTAAAATAAAGAAAGGTGCTAGATTGGCTGTTCCAACTTTGTATAGAATCTAGACTAAAATTAGATTTGGATCTTAGTAATTGACCTCATTCACCAATAGTAAACAAGCAACATTTAGCCACGTGAATCTCTATCTCTTCTATTTAAATTACGTAACACACCAGTCATGGGTTAGGGAATGTTGTATTACATAATTTGTATGGGAATTTTTTGAAAATTTCTCTGGTTCACATCTGGTCTTTTGACACAGTTATAAGTTCTTTTTTTTTTTTAAATCTCATGTTACCGTTTTGTATTGTCTTTTAAGTCTGGATCTCGGTATAGACTAGAGTGGTTTGAATCAGTTTAGATAGATATATTCTAGATAAGATATCTAGTTTATTTAATTTGAATACTTTTGATCTAGATCTAGAGCGTCTAGACTTCAATGGCTGCTTGCCAGCTTTTGAACAACTTTGTATCTGCATGAAAAAAGTCTCAGAAGGATTTAGGAAGCCTCAATATGCAGTTTTATTGCTTAACATTCTCTTCCCCTAAGCATTGCTCCTCATCTGGTTGTTCTTGCTTGTCTTGCTTAAAAACTGAGCAGCTTTCTCTCAATTGCTTTTCAAAGCATTTTTGGTGGACTTCATGTGCAAAATTTAATAAACAGTTTCTCCTGTACAAAATTTAATAATCAATGAAACAAACTAAAGCATGTTTTGATTTTCAAGCACATTTATTCTTTATAGTTGTTTGAGAGAGAAGTTGTTACAATACCAGTAAAGCAATTATCTATTATAGAATGCTCAGACTACCTGGACCTAGATATAAAGCATATCGGCAAAAAGCTTTCTCCTCTAATCTATATGTACAAACATTAGTGCCTTGTGTGCAGTAAAGCTTGTGCAGTGTAATTATTACGTAATACAACATTATTTAAAGAAAATATTAAATAAAATGATTCTACATAATTTTTAAAAATTCAGCAGCATCTTTATTTTCAATTCACCGCAACAGGCCTGTTAAAAAATGGCCCCCTGGGGGGGGGGGTGTACAAAATTTCCTAAAATTTATTTAAAGTTTGTTCCCATCACTGAATACACACATGACAGTTTTTTTTTTTTTTTTTTTTTTTGTTGTTGTTTTATCAATATTATCACATGGCTAAATGTTGTCTGTTTACGATTGGTGAATGAGGTCCATTCTATCTAGATATAGTTATAATAGCATTCTTGACTGGGTCACTAGACTAGGTTAATGTTATTGTTTTATAATGTAGATCTAGGTCCAAATCTAGATTCTATAAATAATCTATATATATATATTATATAGGCATAATAGATTAATCTAGAGCAGTGGTTCCCAAACTTTTTTGTCTCGTAGACCCCTTGCCATGGTTTCTGATTTTCCGTAGACCTCCTGTTTACTTGTATTGCATTTTGCAAATTCATCAACATTTTTAAAAACTAATGTCTAACTATAGTGAGTCTAAGAGTGAAAAGGCAATTTAAAGCTACATTTGAAGTTATACAGATTGATAAAATTTAAATTTAAGCCAATTAAAATAACAAAATATATATTTCTGGAATCAAACACACTGGAAATGTTTTTTTTTTTTTTTGTAGGCTCATCATCCGTTGCTACGGATATTATGTTTCATATAGGAATTTGTTGTTCTATGAAACATTAAATATTAATTCAGTAATTTGCTTTCAGTATTCTTGTAAACATTTTCACAAAGAGCAGTTTCTCTTGTATTTCTTGATCTTTCATGTGTGGCTCAAATATTGAGTCCGCAGAACTGTTTTCACTAACAGGAGAAAGGGGGAAGATGAGTAACTGGCGCTAAAACCAGTAAGCTTTGGAAAGGCGGGCGCTTTCTACCCACCTAGCAGAAGAACTGAATTCAAACCTCTTCTTTGCAGCTATACCCAAACATGGGAAAGGTGTTGTGAGTCAACCTTGAGGAAAAATAATGAGCAAGCAACCCTTAGGCATCCTGTCAGAGCCTGCTAGACCGTTGATCCCAAACTGTATATATATATGTCGTTTGCAAAGAATTACATAAGAAGCTTTTAATGTTATAATTTATACCACTGATATGCCCTTGAACTGTATCGTTGCTTTAAAAAATTCATAATATCAGATGTAGGTTTGTGTGTAATACAAGTTTTTAAAACTACTTCAAGGGCAGGTAAAATCAATGTTTTATCTTTAGTGTTTTCCGAGACATTGTAAGACGCTCACAAATGCATTATCTTCTCTATATGATGTCGAAGAGAGATTTTGTGGGTGTATTCTGAACTTTATCTTTATTTTTCATTTGAATAGCAGTATAAATATTTAAAGGATTAAAGGTACATTTACATATTAGTGTAGGAAATAATTGCATTAATGTTAGTGAAAATTAAAGTCACAAATGAAATGAAATTCATTATCGTAGACCCCCATGGACATCTCATAGACCCCCAATTTATTTTTTCTCTTTTGTAGACCCCTTGGAAGTCTTCGTAGACCCCTGGGGGTCTATATCGACCACTTTGGGAATCACTGATCTACAGTCTTGAGTAATTTATTTATTCTGGACATTTATGGATCCGAACAACTCACTGTTTTTGTGGTCATTAACAGACATTACATCTTTATTGTCATATTTTATATGAAATTAGCTTGCTGTATAAATGATTTTGACCCAATTTCCTTCCATTTAGCTGTCTTTTTATGTAAGAAAATAGAATTTCAAAGTCAGGTGTTTTTTTTTCTATGTTACCAGGATGACTTTACCTCTTCCTAGTCCTAGGGTTAAGACTATATTTTTGGTTGGCTAAGTCTATGCTAATGAGCCAGCCAACATTAATTCTGTTTTTGGAGCTGATTTATTTGATCATGCAAAAAAAATTTAATAGGGTGTTTGTATTAAATTATGATTTTCTTACCATCAATGTTAATGATCTTATATTGAAAATTATGTTGCTTTTGATTTATTTGTTTGTTTTATAGAGAATAAATTGGTAAATGTTTGGCATGAGCTTGATACATTGAATGAAGTTAAATTCCTAGATCTAGACCTACTAGATAGATCTGATTTATAGAGAGAGAATATAGAGGATTCAGCTATGTAGGCAAGAATGGCCATCCTAGCCTGAACTATACTACAAGAAATCATCTGTATTAGAAATTTATTAAAGGAATAAACAAACAAAAAAAACTAATACATTTAACACACATCTAATTATGCAAACATAAATGATAAAATGTCTAAAAGTCAGTGTAGAAGTCACTATCCCAGTGACCTAATTTTGGTAGAATGTTTTCAAATTATTTTTTTTTTATTCATGCATAATTTGAAAACATCTTTGATTTTATGTGGGGACTATTCCTGGGGATCTTAAAATGTATTTAATATTAATATAGAATTAAAATCTGAGTTTATTGATGCCAAAATACAGACTGTTTGGAATAAATGTTGGTGTTTGGAATCAAATAAAGTGTGAAAAAGTTTGTTTAGTTTAAATGAAGACACATGGCCTTTTTTACCTTAAATATAATTTTATAACAAATATAGTCTGGGAATACAAATTTAAGAAGTTGTCCTTATTCTCCTTAAACTAAAGAACATTTTGATACTTTTCTTTTCTATGTCAAACCATTATCAAACAATGCACTTTGAATTTTTGGCCTATAGGTGTTTGGATAACATAACTTACAATCTAGATTAGAAATGATTATAGATCTTGATCTACATCTAGATTATAACTTGTAAAAAAGCATCATGAGTTATTGCCAATGTCAGGTCATTCAACAATTAGCAACAAACAAATTTGAAAGTAAAATAATTACCTAAGTAATTGAAAATATTATTTTGTGGCTGCTTCAGACTGAGATAGTGTTCCTACAAGCAACTTTCTCAGGGATTCAGAGTGAAGTAATGAAATAAACAGCTTTAAAAAAAATGCAAGCCATTCAATTTTGGCAATGAACTTCCTATTGGTTTAAAAAATTTCCTTTTTTTTTAAGTAAAGACTACACATATTTTTCAAAATAAAAATTTGTTTTTAATTAAAATAGGCAGTATTTAAGTGAGAATAATTATATCTCATCACACTGTATCTTGCACTTGCAGCCATCAAATTGGCATCAAGGCTTTTTTTTTTATTAAAGACAAGCAAACGATTTATTTACTTCTTTTTCTTTATCGTTTACAACCATTTTCAGATGGGATCACTTAAGTAAAACCTGTTTGTTGCTGTTAGCATACTTGGTGACATGCACAAATGCACAAAATCTATAAAAATGAATTTAAACAAATGTTGCTAACCAAGCTTACACAAACATAGAGTTTTCAGAATAAACAAATAGGCCACAGAGGGCCTAGAGAAAGAGAACTTCAAATATGCATTTTCAGTGAAAAATCTGTTCTGACTTAATAAGTATTTGTGCCTCAGTACAGATGGTCCTTGTTTTTTAACCGAGACTGAGTAATATGAAAAAAATGGATGATGTGTCCAATTAAATTCGCTATTGAAAAGGTTTTCAAGACCGGGTAGAAACACTAGAAATTATGTTTGAAGTCTAACCCATGTACATGATGTCTGTACCACACTATTGATAATGTAAAGTTAAAAAATTCACTCAATTTCAGCTGCCCAATAAGACACAAGTCTCATATTTACTTAGTACATCTAACATCATAATGATTTAGTGATTGAGTTCAGTGATTAATTAATACATTCTTTTTCCGTGAGAGTTAATTAAAAAAAGTTTCCTAACCAGTTATTCAGTAAGTTTACATTTCCTCATAAAATTGTGATATATTAACATTTTGAACTACGATACAACTTAACGATTTTCTAACTTTCCTGGAATTTTACAAAATTCTATTTAAAAAATCCCCTCAAAATTCTGACCAAAACAATTGTGCAATAAAATATTTGAACATAGCAGTTCTGCAATAGTTACAATAAGATGATAATGAAACACCAGTACAAGTCTTGCACAGTCTTGTGGCTATGGCAGTTTTCATTTGTTTTTCAGTTTTTGTCCCTTTTAGTATTTAATAACTTATTCTATATACCTGTATATACAGCTCAGGTTGGGACTTGAACTCTATCCCCCCTTGATAGGTAGCCAAGCAGTGTATACATATGCTAATCAACCACCAATCACTTGGTTTTGGTTCTTAGTCTTGTTAGCCTGAAGTTTAAGAAAGTTGTTTGTGAATCTTCAGTAGTTTTAAAAATCTTTTACTGTGTTCATTGTGCCAAGTGATGATATTGTGGCTTCTGATAGTGGCTTTGACTTTTAAGCCAGAGTTGTTTATTGTCTGTAATCTTGGCTGCAGAATCAAGTTATCTCTGTGGTTGTAAGGCCAGACATACATCAAAGTGGCATGTTCAGAATCATGGTTCATTAAGTTTGATTTCATGACATCACATATATGCCATACAGCCAATTGGCACCTTTTTTTTTTTTTTTAAACTGTCAAAGTGGAGTTGAAGACATTTTTAGTAATCTGATGGCACATTCATTTATTGGTTATTATAGTAGAGCTAAATCTAGTTTTATGGCCCTAAATTTTTTTTTTTCATTTGTTATAGGTACATGGAAAAAGTGCTGACTTGTAAGTACCTTTATGCAGAGTGTTAGTTGTATTCATGTATTTAAACACTTTGTGTTGAATTACAAACAATATCATTTCGATAGTGGTAAGGCTAAAGCTCTTCGTTTATGAACTTAGTGGTTGTATCTGTTGGTGACTGGGATAGTGGAATGTTAGGCTTCAGACCACCCAACTCCAAAGGGTACCTGACATTGTTTGGGGGAAAGTAGAGATGATTGGTCTTTGGTGCTGGCCAATTACAGCCCCTCCTTAAAACCTTGTCCATAAAAACAAATGAGCTTAACATTTGGCACATTAATTGCAAGGTATGAAAGGGGAACTTTTGTACTTGATTACAATTCTATCTATCTTGATCATTCACTTCCTACTTTCAGATTTGGTTTCTTTATGCTCAGTTAGTATACATGCTTTTAATAATTGCATAATGAATTTTTTAAACATTTTTTTTTAAGTAAAACTAAATGGCAATCGTAAAGTGACCGGGACACTTAGAGGGTTTGACCCCTTTATGAACCTTGTTGTAGATGATGCTGTTGAGGAGACCAAGTCAGGAGAAAAACGTAACATTGGGATGGTGGTAAGTCATTTTAACTTTCATTTACATCAGTTGAAATTAGCTGGGTTTCATTGCAGCTAAGGAAAAAAAAATGTACTTTTTGAACTGAAATAATTTTTTTTTAATTTGTAAAAAAAATCTATACTTTTGTGGTAATACATATTTACCTTAGACTGTCTTTTACTTTTTATAGTACTATTGGGACATAATAATCTGCTTTTTAAAGTAACAACTGTTTCAAAGCTTAATGACTATATATATTTATATATATACCAGTAAATATATATAAAATACTTACACTCCTGAACAATTATTACAATTTAAGAAGCTTTATAATTGTAAAAGTTTTTAAAAATACTGGTAAATAGTATGTTCTTATCATCACTTCACTTTAGTAAAGTGAAACTATTTCCAATGAAGACACTTGATATTGCTGGTTGAAAACAAAAAACAACAGCAGTAGCAGTAAATCTTTATTCCTTGTCAGGCAGTGACGGAAACACTAGGCTATTGTATTCTGATTTTCAGTTACAGCATAGATGTCAACTCAGCTGAGTGAGGATTAATGAATAAGTGGATATTGCATCACAACATATCAAACCAATGGCTGGGCTTTCTGAAAGACACAGCAATACTTCTCATTTTCAAACTTCATACATATTTTTTCATATTTTTTTTTTCATAAAGGGACCTGGAGTAATGAATTTTTTTAATTTTTTTTTGACAGTGAATGACATCCTCCCCAAAAGCTTGAAAGCCTACCAAAAAAAAAGTCCAATTGCGTAACACTTACGGTCAAAATGCGTATTTTGGCATCAGAATGCGTAACACTTACGCGATCCATTATTTTGTCATTTATATAAATATAATATTAGATGTCATGATTAGATCTACAATCTAAATCTAGATCAATAGAGATGATATCTAGACTAGATCTGGATCTATGTCTATATAATGAATATAATCTACTCTAGATCTGAGCTCAAGAGTGTTACCGATGCCGTGGATCCGCTACAAATGTAGGTCTACTCCAAACTTTTGTAGGCCTACCTTCATCCTTGATCTACTCTATACTAAGACTAAGAATCTAGTCTAGATCTAGACTAGAATCACTAGATGGTAGTAGATGTTATCGATCTAGATCTAGTCAATCTAAATTCTAAATCATACTATAACTAGATTGTAGAGTAATGTAGAGAATCATAACGTAATGACTAGCTAGATCTATTCCTGTATAACAAGTTATCTAGATTCTTATCATTATAGATCTAGATCTAGACTAGATATCTACAATGTCACTCAATGTGTTTTGAATCGATAGCACTTCAATATTTTTTTTCTATACAAATGAAAAAGTCACGTTGGTGTATCAGCTAACTGGCGGTACCAACCCGCCACTCCCTCACTCTCGCGTTCTTCATTTCTAGACATCTAATTGCTATTAAGAACAAATCAACGTATAGATCTGGGCACATTGTGTTCACCCCACCTTTTCTGTTTCCCCCCTCTCCCCACAGGACGACTTAGCGTGACCTCCGTGACTGCTTGTAAGCTAGTCTAGAGAGGAGGAAAAAAAGCATACGAAATGCGTAACGCGGCGGGTTTAATTCGTATTTGCGCACTGGCGGTCATTTTTGGGAGATTTTGCGTAACGAATTTCATACATTACATGTGTTTGTGGAATAATGCTGTGATCTGGTAGCACTGTAATGCATTGTTTCAGTTTGATGTCATGATTATTTGGTGTTTTAGTTTTGTTCTGTTTGTTTCAGGTGATCCGAGGTAACAGTGTGGTCTTGTTAGAGTCTCAAGAAAGAATCTGATGTATATACTACCTGCATCATTTCACTTGTACAAACATTCATCTTCGCTTATTCAACTGTAGGAGTGTCAGAAGCCACATAGTGAACTTGTTTCATTTGGACATTGTGGACTAAACAGTGTTGTATTATAATTGTTATTAGCTTTTAAAATGTTCTTGTAACTATTTTATGTTGCTTTGTACTGAAACACACATTGGCAGATGACCATGTCATTAATAAGATTGTTTCCAGTGGTGTTACTGATGGAAAGTCTTGAATACCATTTTGTTTAGAATACAAGTTTGTTTGTTGTTTTTTTAATAAAGGTGTTTTTTTGTTTGCTTTTTAAATATTATTCATCAACAAAATGTGGAAGCAACTATAACCAGCTTAAATACAAACCAAAGACTTGATGCAAGATAGCAAACTTTTAAAATTCACTGCAATAATTGTAATAACGATACACTGGTACCAGTAGTAATTATATAACATGGAACGTACAGGTACAACCAATTGTTACACATTTATGTGTGGGAATATAAATTAGTACTGTATCCTAATTCATGTTAATCCATTTTTACAATAGAAGTAATGCAGTTTAATTTGGTAATATAAAATGTGTAACACTATGACAGCTTTATTGATCCTTATGGAAATTTGTTGTGATTACAAGGACTCTTGTTTTCATAGAGACAACACAACAGAAACCTACACAACATAAAGAGTTCATCCAGCAACTATTCACAGGCTAATAGTTACCAAATACTTCCATTATTCTGATTAGTAACCCATTGAGAGAGGAACAAACTATTCCTGCTGTACACTAATTATCCTAATGCCAAGTTCTCAACAGTATTAATTGGATAAGTTCTTGACTTTTGCTGCTTTTCAATACTGTAACAAAAGGGTTTTAAATTTAAATGTTTTGAGCACCTTTTTGTGCATATGACAAACATTGTACTGCTTCCTTACTCTCACTATTCATGAAACTGAATGATTGCTATTATTGAAAATCTGGCCATTGTGCTCAATATTTATGAAACAGCAAATAGCTTTCTAGTTATCTAACAATTATCCTCAAAATTGTGTTTTGCAGCATTCATCATTAAATAAATTAGACCTTAACCGTAACTAGTTTTAATGCATATAGAATATTGAAACATAAAATTGAAAGCTATTTTTAATTGATCTATTTATTGATTTATTTTATTGATATGTAACAAAGCATCATTATTTCATTTATGAATTGAACACAAGTATTAATAATACTTTAGCAATTAAAAAAAAAAATTTGGTTCCTGTGACTTGTCAAAAAATGTCTTAAATTTCTTGGGGATTACCATATTCTGGCGCCATCTTGATTGATGGTACCTGTGACTTGTCAATTCCTTCAGGATTATTTTGACTTCATGTCACTTTAAAGTTTATGTATGAGACCAATAGAAGGCACACACATTGGGTTCTATTCTGATTACACATGAATTAATTCCTGATGGCTATATAACAATGTTTACCTGTAGTATTGCTTTCAGAACAACATGTGATCACCTAAATGACATTTTCATATCACAATGTAAGGTTATGAGGAAGAAGAATACGTTAAATGCCAACATTACATGCATGATCAAAGACGAAATGCAACATCATATAAAGAATTATCCAAGTCCTAGGTCCATGAATGTCATAAAATAAAGCATTAAGAGATGTATGTAATAAACACATGGGGGGGGGTTACAAAGTATATCAATGTACGATGTTAAAGACCTTATTCAAAGACTTGATAACTTAAGTTCCTTACGTTGGGAATGACTGCAGTAGATGTTGGCACAAAGTTGTTTTGCCTCTTTCACTGACCACAGGATTTTTTTTTTTCCTATTAGCTTGAAAATTCTTCAATTCTGTTACATTTGTGAAAACAATTTCTAGACGATTGGCCACAGAGAAAACTGGTTTGTTTTATATTTTTCAAAATATAATAATCCAATAATTAAATTTGGTCTTGACAATCTATACCAGTATCTTTAACACATGTAAGTCAGCAGACCACTGAATTGATCAAAATAGCCCATGAATTGCAATAAAAAGATTGCGATGAAGAAGGCGCCAACTGGTCCTGAGTATTGCTAAGATTAAACGTGTGCTTGTAGTTAATAAGTTTCAGAGAGTCAAAGTTGTAAATAAATAGTTGCAATATTTTATCGATTTAAAAATTTTCCCCTCAATATAGTGTTGATGTGCATCAAGGGTTTGTAAAGCTTTAGTTTTCATTGATGTCCTAGAGAAGGGAACTAAGATAGCAATGCAGCAAGAAATAAACTGTTCTAAAAATAGCAATATTATTTCAACAAGATTCACATCAATATAAAAACATTGGTTACAAAATATAACAAATTCTCCTCATGGTACAAATATTAAGCTTATACATCATGTAGAGTAAGCTGTAACTGTTTCAAAGTGCCAGTTCATGTACAAATTGCCTCAAAAAAAAATACACATTGATTTGTATTGTACACAGTCTTCATTAAGAACATACATTGTTATAAATTAAGTTGCAAACAGATAACCAATGGACTGGATGTCCTAGACCTTCAACTCCTCAGTTCAATTGCATGACATTTATTTTGTTTTTTTCTGTTTTGTTTTGTAAGTTTCTGACAATCCTTCAGAACTGAAGATTATTTGTTCCAACATAGTGGAAGGGGAAAGGTTCTGTACTATGGACCATCATATTGACAGTGTGAAAACATGACCAGGCAGTCATCCTAGTATGGAGTCTGACTTTTTAAACCCTAATATATGAATATGCAAAATAAATGAAAATATAAAGCTAACGTTGATTTTTCAAGATTAAAAGAAAAGATTCTTCTTTTTTTAGAGAATAAAGCTGTCAAAATTATCTTCCATAACTCTGTCAAAGCTAAAGTTCTATTACTCTGTCAAGACTCAGTCAAACTTGCTGAGCAGCTGTTAGCTTCTCTAAGTAATTTTTGTTCTGATCCAGTCTCACTAGAGGGCAGCATTCTAGACTTGCTGGTAGAAACTGTTGTAGAAGGTTTGAGTTCTGGGATATCTTGCTGAACACTGGAGCAGCCACCATTTAATTCTCTAAAATGGGAATAGAGTTGGCACATATAAAAACTCAAGAAATTTGATGCTCAACTTATTAACTTGTGTACTTGCCCTGCAAAGAAGTCTAACAAATTGAATGAGACTAGAAATAAAATGTGAACTATTGATGTATTTGGCTAGAATCTAATCTATAATGTTGTTATTCTTGTTTGGCAGTGGCTCCATTTGGTTTTTGGCTATACTAGTTTCCCTAGTCATCCTTATGCCCTTGTTAAAGAAGTCAATAAAAAGTTGAAATGAAAACAATGTTGAGGCCTACATGTTGTTTCAGAGACACTGCAGACAATTCTACATCACTGTTACTTACACCTCTCTGTTATAATAAGGAAATCCTTTAAAGAGATCATCCATCGACTTATTCACCATCTGAAGAATACAATAATTTATACATATATTTCACCACCACATTTATAAATATACTATTTCCTATTTAAACTTTAAACTAGCACTGAAGTGAAAACTACACACAAGGAGTTATTTTACCTCTGAGGACAAACTGTCTTTCTTTGAAGATTGCTTGGCCAATCTTTTTTTCTTTTTATGAAGAGGCTTTGTTTCTATAATCATTTCTTCTAACTCATATGTAGGGTCACAATTGAGATGTTCTTTCTGTTTACAGATACATAATTATAGCTATATGTATATATACCGGTATGTTGATTCACTTGACAATGACATTTTTTAACAAGGTTACAAAAGACAGTTTGTGTGGAATCACAAACTCAAAATCGGCCACCGAAGTGGTCCACCCAGGCAGGCTTCAATATTTTCAGAAAGAACATCCGAATTAAATTATATCAAAGACAAATAAGAGATAAGAATTGAGAAAGAAGGTTAACAGATCTTGTGTAGTGCCTCAACGGTCCCGCAGATCAAAGGATAGGTGAAAGTGAATGTAAAGTTAGATGTGAACCTGGCCTAACTAGTTCCCCTTTCAGACCTTGTGGTCAATAGGGCAGATGATGTAAAGTTCATCTGTTTTTGTGGCCTACTGTTAACGAGGTAGTCATGTAGCCAGCACAACGACCAACCGCCGTTACTTTTCCCCAACTAATGTCAGGTACCCATTAGAGCTGAGTGGACTCAGAGGCGCCCAAAGATTCCAAAGTTGAAAATCCCATTCTTCACCAGGATTCGAACCCGGGACCCCCGGTTCGGAACCAAGCGCTTTACCGCTCATCCACCGCGCCTCCCCTGGCCTAACTGATGTCTTATAATTGTTTTGAAAAAGCTCAATCTCTTATTCGAATCCTCAAAAAAAAAAAAAAAAAAAAAAATTTCCGCAATAAAAAGAAAGTTCAGAAAAATGAAGTTTACAAGATTACTATTCGTTTTCAATTAGGTCTAACTTATAATGCATACTAATTAGCTTTTTCTCTTAAAAAAAAACTGCTTGCATAACTGATTTTAAAAATTAGATTTTTCGCTTTCAGAAAAAAAAAAGTACTTTGAATGGTCTAAAATATTGTGATGTCGGATTTTCAATATCTTTTCTAGTTTACGAGATCTAAACGGGACAGACGGACAGACATTTCGCACAAAACTAATATCGTCTTTTCCCCTTTCGGGGGCCGCTAAAAAAGCTATAGTTCTTTAATGTTGATTTATTTGAATATTTTTATGCTCTTGAATGTTATATGAAAATGAGCATGGCTGTTAGCCAAGACATATAGTTTATAAGCCCATACTAATAACTAGTATCTATTAAGTTTTGCTTGTTTGCAAGTAAGATTGTTATTTATTACAGAGCTAACTATATGATAGCTCATTATCAGAATCAATCTAAACCACTTGCAATCTGTGTGAGCTTAGTAGGGCCTGTACTTTAATAGACTTACAGAAGGCACAAATAATGGCTTAATAGCCTTGGCCTTGACCTGCTCCATATTGAGGCTACTCAAGACAGGATGTGATACAAGTGACTCAGAGCTTTGAAGTCTTTGTTCTGGATTGACATGTAATAACTGTGAAGAGAAATTTTATATTTATTGTAAAAACCAAACGTTAACGTTTGCAGGTCATGTTTATCCATTGAATCTATTTACCCTGCAAGTGCCCCACTGACAAACGTTTGCAGGTCATGTTTATCCATTGAATCTATTTACCCTGCAAGTGCCCCACTGACAAACATTTGCAGGTCATGTTTATCCATTGAATCTATTTACCCTGCAAGTGCCCCACTGACAAACGTTTGCAGGTCATGTTTATCCATTGAATCTATTTACCCTGCAAGTGCCCCACTGACAAACGTTTGCAGGTCATGTTTATCCATTGAATCTATTTACCCTGCAAGTGCCCCACTGACAAACTTACCTGCCTTAAAACATCATTCATTTCATTGGAAACATTGCAAGGAAAATTCACTTTGGTAGTGCACAAAATCTGTAGAGTGTCTTGAGGGTTTGTATCTGTTTGAACATTAAAGGGCCTCTAGATAGAAAACAAAAAAAGAGATTCTAGATAGGGTTAGTCTATATAAGTGAATTCATTAAAATGTAAACTTATCAAAAACTATTTTCATTTAATCTTATAAAACTCAGTTTCTTATGAAATAAAATAATTTAACATGTCTGCAAAATTATAAATTCAATTAATTCTTCTATTATATTTATATTAATCTTAGATATTTTGTCTAAATGATTAAGTTAAAATCACAATATGTTTTATTTTCTGTTGACTATCGAAAATCTAGGTATAGTTGTTGGCTCTAATGCTCAAATCAATATTTATAACAATTATTATTATAAGTATTATTAATATTAATTAACTAAATATTTTTGAGTAAAAAACCATTGTAAATCTAAGGGATATGATATTGACTTGTAGATATTTTGACTTAGATCTTTGGCGCATAGGCCTACATATTAATTTAAAAACGCAAGGTATCAACTTGTTTTAAGGAATGATGTTTGACACTTAATCCCCTGGTCTATAAAAATCACGAAGAATTTAATATAATTCCTATTAATACTTTTCAGATAAGCTTGAGGATAAATTTGACATTTAAAATTAATCTATAAATGCTTTAAAATACTTTAATCATCTTTGTTACTATCACTTTCCAATGGACATGGAAAAGTGATGGGGAGTACAGACCAAGAGATGAAGTGATGGGAGTACAGACCAAGAGATGAAGTGATGGGAAGTACAGACCAAGGGATGAAGTGATGGGAAGTACAGACCAAGAGATGAAGTGATGGGAGTACAGACCAAGAGATGAAGTGATGGGAAGTACAGACCAAGAGATGAAGTGATGGGAAGTACAGACCAAGAGATGAAGTGATGGGAGTACAGACCAAGAGATGAAGTGATGGGGAGTACAGACCAAGAGATGAAGTGATGGGAAGTACAGACCAAGAGATGAAGTGATGGGAAGTACAGACCAAGGGATGAAGTGATGGGAGTACAGACCAAGAGATGAAGTGATGGGAGTACAGACCAAGAGATGAAGTGATGGGAAGTACAGACCAAGAGATGAAGTGATGGGAAGTACAGACCAAGAGATGAAGTGATGGGAAGTACAGACCAAGAGATGAAGTGATGGGAAGTAGAGACCAAGGGATGAAGTGATGGGAAGTACAGACCAATGAATGAATTGATGGGAAGTACAGACCAAGAGATGAAGTGATGGGAAGTACAGACCAAGAGATGAAGTGATGGGAAGTACAGACCAAGAGATGAAGTGATGGGAAGTACAGACCAAGGGATGAAGTGATGGGAAGTACAGACCAAGAGATGAAGTGATGGGAGTACAGACCAAGAGATGAAGTGATGGGGAGTACAGACCAAGAGATGAAGTGATGGGGAGTACAGGAATGAAATTCCTAATGATGACATGGAAAAGTATTTGGAAAATAAAAAGTATCAAGAGTAATTACCCTTTTCTTGACTAGTTCATACAGAGTGACTCCAAGAGCCCACCAGTCTACCGGGAAACTGTAACCTCTGACCTCCCCAATGGCTGTTTTGAAAATTTCTGGAGCTAAGTAAGATGAAAAAAATCTATTAAACATTCGATGAATTCATTCGAGAGTTTGTAGGTAAGAGTGTGAATCAGACTTACAGCAGAATATTTTTTAGCATTTTTTCCTAATCTAAATTAAGCTTGAACTGGCCATCAACTTAATATTTACATAAAACAGACAGCTTAATATTTATAAACAAAATCATAGTTTAAAAAAAATTGTATGTAGAAAATGAAGTCAAAACAAGCCATACCCATATAAGGTTTAGTACCAGAAAGTGATGTTGCCAACTCATCCTGTTTCAATTCTGATGCTATATTAAAGTCAGTGATGTGAACATGACCTGAAAGTAAATGCCAATAAAATCACATTATAATAATTTGTTTTGTTTTTTTATTTAATTATTTAGCTAGAACTAATTGGAACAGGTAATTAAGAATTCTTCAAGGTTGTCACGTTAGAAGTCAAATATAAAAGTGTACTCAAAGTAAATGCTAAGTAAATTACAGCTGAGATGAGAGAACAGAGCAATATAGGGAGATCAAAAGACAGCTGAATTAAAATGCCTAATATATTAACTAGTCTATGCGCTACTTATTGATCTAAACGGATTTGTACTCTAGACTTGAAAGTCACAACAACACGAATAATGAACAGCAGCAATAGACATCCAAATAGCAACTTACCTTCTTCATCCAGTAAAATATTGTCTGGTTTTATATCTCTGTAGGTACAAAAAAACAAAACAAAGTTTCCATTATTAATGACAGTAGGCCTATTTCTTAACCTTTTAAGCAAGGCAGTGTTTCTCAACCTTTTAACTAGGACAATATTTCTCAAACTTTTAACACCCAACATACACATAGACCAAACTACTTACTGCATTTGAAGCGTCTACACACTTCATCGTTGTTAAAGAGAGCAAGTGTAACAAACTCTAAGGAAGAGACGATAGGCCTACTGAATTTTCAGAGACATTCGAGGCACACGTAGCAAGCACTCTTAAGTGCTTGATCGTCATAAAATAATCTTTTGTTTTCGTAGAGAGGAGCCTGTTTGGTGGCAACACGATGGCATGACGTTGGGGAGAAGTCCGGCCGTGCTGTCGACTCGTGGAAGTTGGCAGACACTTTTTGAAATCTCTTCTGCACTAGAACGTCTTGTTGCCTCTTTCGAAAAACGATTTAAAGCGGCCTACAAAAATAAAACATTTTCCATAGTCCCGAGACTGCAACCTACATCAAAAAGAAGGCGCTATAGATTTCTTATTTCCTCACTCGTTCAAATGACGTCCCAGATTTTTTAAACATTGCTAATACTGTCTTTTTATTTGATCAATTGTCAAATACGAATTTACTAGTGCCTACTACATTGCATCCTATTTTTGTCACTTAAAAAAGGCCCATCGCCCTTTCTTTCCCCCTTTTTAAGTATGCTAAAACTCCCTTGTCGTCAGCACGTTGTCCTCAAATACTGGTATTATTTACAACTAGTCGACCAGCGGCGTAGCATACGCCTCTTTTTTGCAGTACCGGCCTTAGGCCACTGCAACCTATGCGACCGCATTGGGCCCAGCACTTTCATAGGACCCAAACTTTCATAGGACCCGCGCTAATTCTAGGTGTATAAATTATTAAATTAAACCATATTATAACTTTCCCACGCCCTCCTGTCGATTTACAAAGGAGCTCCTGGAAATCTCCCGAAATTACAAAATATACGGAAAAAGTCCTTAAAATCTCCTTAAATATATCGACAAAAATTGTCATTTTATGGTGTCATTCAATATCGAAAACGCCAATCCTACGCGCAAAAAATAAAAACGGCATTATGCATTAGCCGTAATTGTGTAATCTGGTGAAAGAAGCTTCTCGCACCTCAAACTAATGAAGAATTACTTTAGGTCAACAATTCTCAAAGATAGATCGATCATTTGGTAATTCCTGCTATTGAGCGTGATCCATGCAGGAAACAGAATTATTATGATATACTGTATGACTTAGCTTCACGCTATTTAGTGACCTGTAAATATACATAGTAGATTACTTGTTCTCTTTCCATGACTTCTTGGTCACAATGGTTAAGTCCGGCGCTGCAATTTAGTGTTTGTAAAATGTTTGCTTGTAAAATGTTTTACATGTTTCGGATGTTCCTTCAGAATTGACGATAGTTTACTTCCTAGTCCAAACCTCCCGCAGGACAAAGGTGGATGGGACAGTCCAGCGCGCAAACCACACGACCAGGCAGCCATCCGTAGCAAAGGGCAAAAAAATACTTGTCCCCCCCCCCTCCCTCTTTTTTCCTGAGCTGTGCTCTCTGTCGCCTCGATAGTTCCTACAGAGTAGATTCTCCCCTCCCTTCCTGAGCTGTGCTCTCTGTCGCCTCGATAGTTCCTACAGAGTAGATTCTCCCCTCCCTTCCTGAGCTGTGCTCTCTGTCGCCTCGATAGTTCCTACAGAGTAGATTCTCCCCCCCCCTCTTTTTTTACGTGAGGTACAACAGTCCGGCCTTGCTATTTTGTGAATACTTGTTCTCAACCCCTCCCCCCTCTTGTTTTTTCGTGGGGTGACTATCTGCAGAAATAAGAGAGTTAAGAGAGTGATCTTTCCTTTGCTTCTCCCCTGTCCAAACTGTTGAGCGAAGAAGAGAATTATATATATAGATGGTATTTATTTTAGGTTTAGTTTAAATGATTATAACTATCACATTATTATTGAAAAAAACAACAGACACACACACACACACGCGCGCCTATTGTAGGCTTTATTGAAGGATAGCTGGATAAAATGTTCTTCCCATAGATCAATGTTGTACCGATAAAACATGCGCAGTACATTGATGTCGCCCAGCAACCAGGGAGAGCATTCATGCCATCAACATCAAGATTAGTTTCTTAGTTAATAGAAAATAATAGAAAAAGAAAAGGGCTGATTATGGCCCCTGATATAACTAATATTTGCTTAGACTTGGCTAGTCAGCCTGATGTCACGTGACCCGACCTACTTGTATTTCCTCCCCAGATAACACGGGATGCCTGATAAGGCATAAAGAGGGACTTGGACAATGTCGAGCCCCAATCGATGTTCTTCACGTCATCAGTATGTAAATAATTCAGAGACAGTTTATTGAATGGACTCCTAAAGCACAACCAAACATCAGGACATCTTCTTAGTGGCTGGATCTGGAGCCTCGTGTCACATGACATGAATGACCAGAATTGGTCAGTAGTAGGCCCTACATTAAATATGAGATGAAAACAAAAACCGATGCTCGGTAGATGACATTAGCTCACAGTGACCAATGATCGTGGTCAAAGTATTTTGTTCTATTTGGCTTGCCATGTGATCCCGTTAGTCAAACAATGAACATCAAAAAGGTTTTCATAGAAATAAATTACTTCCTTGTGAAACTGGTGCTGGTCTATGTTCAAGAGTAGTACTTCTGAAGTCACTTCAGCACACACAAAAAAAAAAAAAACAACTTAGAAAGAAATTGTTTAAAGGAAAAGATTGAAGCAAAAATAAATTTGAAGCTTTTATTCGGAAAAAAGCTTGTTGGACTGACTTGTTTTTGGCAAACGAGCAGTGTGTCATGTAGCCAGTACAACGAAAAACCGTCTTTACTTTACCCAATGATTCTGAAACGTCTCGACCCTCAACCAGTTGGCCTACCAACCGTCAAGAAGTCTCGAACCTCATCAGTTGGCCTACTAAACGTCAAGAAGTACCGAAGATATAATTCTATAGTCTGTATTGTCATCTTGATAGTCTGAAACACTAGAGGCCAGGATAAACGTATCTGATTTGAATGTTAGCAAACATTTGCCAGCGTGGATCTGAAACTTTCTGAGAAAACGCCAACAATATGTAAAAGTGAGATTAGCACAGGGGTGCCACAGAAGGTCGAGACGTTTCAGAATCATTGGGGGCGTGGTGGCTGAGTAGGTTTAATTGGGTTCAAATTTCGGTGAAGACTGGGATTCAGAATTTCTGAATTTTTAGGGCGCTATGAGTCACCCCAACTCTAATGGGTACATGACTTTAATTAAGTCCACACTGAAATGTACATCTGTTATCTTTAAGTCCACACTGAAATGTACATGTTATCTTTAAGTCCACACTGGGATTTAGTTGAATTCTGATTATTTGTGGAACATCCGATCAAGTTCGATGTCACAATAGAACAATGACAGTTCGATCAAGTTTGTTTTGTCACTCTTGTTTGATCCCTGTTCTTTTTTTGTAAATGTTCAATTTTATCGGGTTATCGATCGGGACACATGGACGCCTGACAACTTTGAAATGTGCCGCCAACTATTTTTTTTCTTTGGAACTGTGACAGATGAAAAACCATTCTGCTGACGTGCAGAAAATTCTGGATGCTTTACTGACGTAGAGCGGAATCGGTCAAGGGATTTGAAGATTTTCCTGGATCGACACCATTTAATAGGTAGGCCAGCCATTGTTAGGATATGTATGGTCAGTTGATAGTGGAGCCGGCAAAAATTATATTACCGTTCTTTTTTAATTGGTTTATTAAAAATACTGTTTGACCCTTGCAAACTCGAAACCAAAATGTACTGAGAACTAAAGCTGTAGAGTATTTGATCAATGGAACTACAGAGTACATTATCAGTGGAGCTATATAGTACATGGTCAGTGGAGCTAAATAGTACTTGGACAGTGGAGCTGTAGATTACTTGGACAGTGGAGCTGTAGATTACTTGATTAATGAAACTATAGAGTACTTGTTCGGATGAGCTATATAGTACCCCTGGCAGCAATCGTACTGTCCTACAAAAAAAAGGGACGTATGAACACGCGACATGTTGAAGGACTGGAATGAACGATGCTATCTTGCTAGACTGATGGCTGGATTCTTTCTGCCAAAGTCGTTGTTGATTTTCGATGCAATGGCTGGACAAAGAATCGTCTATTCATAAACAGATCAATAAGAGACCGGTGTGCACATTGCTGTCATTACGGGTGGCTTAACATGTAAACTTCCATCATTTAACTTCGCTGTCATCCATTTCAGTGTCTGCAACGAGCGGGAGCAATGGGTGAGTGATTGGGAGCAGACATTCACATCACCAGGAAGACTTGCTACTTACACTGAAGTGCTACATACAAGTGCTACATACACTGAAGTGCTATACACTGAAGTGCTACATACACTGAAGTGCTACATACACTGAAGTATACAAATGGTTTCTGGCAGCGTGGTAGCAAATCAGCACTGAAACTATTCGCAATGATTTCAAGAAGGCTCAGAACCAGCAGTAGAGGCTGACCTTCTCACCGTTAGTGAAGTCAGAACCAGCAGTAGAGGCTGACCTTCTCACCGTTAGTGAAGTCAGAACCAGCAGTAGAGGCTGACCTTCTCACCGTTAGTGAAGTCAGAACCAGCAGTAGAGGCTGACCTTCTCACCGTTAGTGAAGTCAGAACCAGCAGTAGAGGCTGACCTTCTCACCGATAGTGAAATCAGAACCAGCAGTAGAGGCTGACTTCATTTCGGCCGACAATATGAAAGCCAACGATGTTGATGGTGATGTCGACGTATGACACCAAGCCGCTTGTTGGAAGAAGACACGTGAAATTGACAACAAGGCGATGGCTTCACTAACTAGAACGAGGAGAGTCACATTAATTAGACTGGCGATTGATTACGGATGTATTGCAAGCATTGTAGTCTATTCGTGTTTCGATATCGGTATCGGTAAATTAGTTTAGTTTTCTTGAGATTTAAATAGAAAGACCCACCGGAATGTCCATGGTCTCCGTTCTGCCATGTTTATAAGTAAAATGAATTGTGTAAACCTGCACCTTTGCATACTCCGCACAACTGCCATTAGTTTGTAAAAATATAACCCGCGAGTTGTATGCACCAAAAAAAAATACGGTACTGATCAATGAATCTACAGAGTCATTAGTCAGTGGAAATATAGAGTACTTGGTCAGTATATGGTCATTTAAGTATATAGTACTTGATTAATGAACTATAAAGTGCTTGGTCAGTGGAGCTATAGAGTACTTGATCAATTACGCTACAGAGTACTTGATCAGTGGATCTATAGAGTACTTGATCAATAAAGCTACAGAGTACTTGATCAATTGAGCTACAGAGTACTTGATCAATAAAGCTGTAGAGTACTTGATCAATGGATCTACAGAGTACTTGATCAATGGAGCTGTAGAGTACTTGATCAATGGAGCTGTAGAGTACTTGATCAATGGAGCTGTAGAGTACTTGATCAATAGAGCTGTAGAGTACTTGATCAATGGAGCTGTAGAGTACTTGATCAATGGAGCTGTAGAGTACTTGATCAATGGAGCTGTAGAGTACTTGATCAATGGAGCTGTAGAGTACTTGATCAATGGAGCTGTAGAGTACTTGATCAATGGAGCTGTAGAGTACTTGATCAATGGAGTTGTAGAGTACTTGATCAATGGAGCTGTAGAGTACTTGATCAATTGCGCTGTAGAGTACTTGATCAATTGCGCTGTAGAGTACTTGATCAATGGAGCTGTAGAGTACTTGATCAATGGAGCTGTAGAGTACTTGATCAATGGAGCTGTAGAGTACTTGATCAATGGAGCTGTAGAGTACTTGATCAATGGAGCTGTAGAGTACTTGATCAATTAAGCCACAGAGTACTTGATCAATTGAGCCACAGAGTACTTGATCAATGGAGCTGTAGAGTACTTGATCAATGGAGCTGTAGAGTACTTGATCAATTGAGCTACAGAGTACTTGATCAATGGAGCTGTAGAGTACTTGATCAATGGAGCTGTAGAGTACTTGATCAATGGAGCTACAGAGTACTTGATCAATTGAGCTGTAGAGTACTTGATCAATTGAGCTACAGAGTACTTGATCAATGGAGCTGTAGAGTACTTGATCAATGGAGCTGTAGAGTACTTGATCAATGGAGCTGTAGAGTACTTGATCAATTGAGCTACAGAGTACTTGATCAATGGAGCTGTAGAGTACTTGATCAATGGAGCTGTAGAGTACTTGATCAATGGAGCTACAGAGTACTTGATCAATTGAGCTGTAGAGTACTTGATCAATTGAGCTACAGAGTACTTGATCAATGGAGCTGTAGAGTACTTGATCAATTGAGCCACAGAGTACTTGATCAATGGAGCTGTAGAGTACTTGATCAATGGAGCTGTAGAGTACTTGATCAATTGAGCTGTAGAGTACTTGATCAATGGAGCTACAGAGTACTTGATCAATGGAGCTGTAGAGTACTTGATCAATTGAGCCACAGAGTAATTGATCAATTGAGCCACAGAGTACTTGATCAATTGAGCCACAGAGTACTTGATCAATGGAGCTGTAGAGTACTTGATCAATGGAGCTGTAGAGTACTTGATCAATGGAGCTACAGAGTACTTGATCAATGGAGCCACAGAGTACTTGATCAATGGAGCTGTAGAGTACTTGATCAATGGAGCTGTAGAGTACTTGATCAATGGAGCTGTAGAATACTTGATCAATTGAGCTACAGAGTACTTGATCAATGGAGCTGTAGAGTACTTGATCAATGGAGCTACAGAGTACTTGATCAATGGAGCTACAGAGTACTTGATCAATGGAGCTGTAGAGTACTTGATCAATGGAGCTGTAGAGTACTTGATCAATGGAGCTACAGAGTACTTGATCAATGGAGCTGTAGAGTACTTGATCAATGGAGCTGTAGAGTACTTGATCAATGGAGCTGTAGAGTACTTGATCAATGGAGCTGTAGAGTACTTGATCAGTGGAGCTGTAGAGTACTTGATCAATTGAGCTGTAGAGTACTTGATCAATGGAGCTGTAGAGTACTTGATCAATGGAGCTGTAGAGTACTTGATCAATGGAGCTGTAGAGTACTTGATCAATGGAGCTGTAAAGTACTTGATCAATGGAGCTGTAGAGTACTTGATCAATGGAGTTGTAGAGTACTTGATCAGTGGAGCTGTAGAGTACTTGATCAATGGAGCTGTAGAGTACTTAATCAATGGAGCTGTAGAGTACTTGATCAGTGGAGCTGTAGAGTACTTGATCAATGGAGCTACAGTGTACTTGATCAATGGAGCTGTAGAGTACTTCTTGATCAGTGGATCTACAGAGTACTTGATCAGTGGATCTACAGAGTACTTGATCAGTGGATCTATAAAGTACTTGATCAATTGCGCTACAGAGTACTTGATCAATGGAGCTATTGAGTACTTGATCTGTGGAGCTATAAAGTACTTGATCAATGAAGCTATAAAGTACTTGATCAGTGGAGCTATAGATTACTTGATCAATTGAGCTATAGAGTACTTGGTCAATTGAGCTATAGAAAACTTGATCAGTGGAGCTATAGATTACTTGATCAATTGAGCAATAGAGTACATGATCAGTGGAGCTATAGAGTACTTGATCAGTGGAGCTATAGATTATTTGATCAATTGAGCTATAGAGTACTTGATCAATTGAGCTATAGAGTACTTGATCAGTGGAACTATAGAGTACTTGATCAGTGGAGCTATAGAGTACTTGATCAATTGAGCAATAGAGTACTTGATCAATTGAGCGATAGAGTACTTGATCAATTGAGCAATTAAGTACTTGATCAATTGAGCAATAGAGTACTTGATCAATTGAGCTATAGAGTACTTGATCAGTGGAGCTATAGATTACTTGATCAGTGGAGCTATAGAGTACCTGATCAATGGATCTATAGAGTATTTGGTCAATTGAGTTATAGAGTACTTGATCAATGAAGCTATAGAGTACTTGATCCATGAAGCTATAGAGTACTTGGTCAATTGAGCTACAGAGTACTTGATCAATGTAGATATAGAGTACTAGATCAATAGAGCTATAGAGTACTTGATCAATGGAGCTATAGAGTACTTGATCAATGGAGCTATTGACAGTGGCGTAGCATCCATGGCGCGAAGGGGCTCAATGAACCCGGGCCCACGACCATTAGGGGCCCACTGCGCTTGGGCCCATGACTCTTGACTTGTTGAGAACTTGGGGGTGACACCAAAGTGAAAAAATAAATTCACTTCTTGTAAAAAACGATAAAAAATAGAATTTAAAAAGCTCCCTCAAAATTCCTGAACGTTGTATCACAAATTAATATTAACTTTAAAACCAGTGTTTGAAGCTTGAATGTAAGGATTTGCTTTCCATCAAGTTTTGTAAATTGTAATGGTGGCTAACCCTAATCGTTCGTTCGAGCTGACAAATGTTTCCATATCGGCCCATTCTTTTTCTTTATCTTGTCTGTTCATAAAACCATTTGGTAGTAGTACAGGAATAGGGAGGGGGGATGGGGAGAGTTTGGTTAAGAAACAGGGATGTCCTGAATGTCAATAATTAAAATTTCGATGCAGCTGCAAATTATTCAATATTCTCAAAGCTCAATATGTTTTATTTTGTTTTGTATTTAAAATATGTAATATCATCATTTCCGGTTGCCTATAATCTTGGATCTTTTTATTTCCAATCTTAGCGTTCAGGCTGATCTGTCAGCTGGTAAACGCACCAACAAAATCATTAACTAGGAACAATTTTGGATCTTTGCTCTTTGTAATAAACATGAAAATCTTATCTTGTTTTGACCACTCGCTAATGCTCCTATATCGGCGACTATGACTTTATAATTGATGAACTCAATCGGATATATTACAATGATCATGAACTATATACAACTTCTCAATAACCTTGACTGCTCAACAGTATTATATGCTCGTATATCTGCGACAATGAATTTATAATAATAATTATAATAAGCCCAACAGATTCAAAACGAGATAATTGATCTGTTTGGCAATGCAGTTCTGGAAAATATACCGGTACTATAGGATATCAATTCTGTACCATTTATCTGTATCTTTGATATCAAATTCGTATTATTTGTTTGATACTGTTTAGTGATCTCCGTTGACGGAACATGCAAATAGAAATTAGATAGTCATTTCTAGGTTTTCATATATGTGAGTATCAAGTCAAACGTGAGCATAATTTGCTGAACAAATGCTCCAAGTAATTAAAGAAAAAAAACATTTATTCTTAAATAAACTACTAGGCTAAAGCTATGAAGATGCTTCCAATATGATTGGATACTAGAATGGCCTTTCGGCATTGTTTCATCGCTCGCGCATCTATATATATATAATTCTCTTCGTGGCTCAAGAGTTTGGACGAGAAGAAGAAGTAAAGGAAAGATCACTCTTTTATTTCTGCGGATAGAGCTACCCCCACGAAAAAACAAGAGGGGGGGGGGAGAACAAGTATTCAACGGTCACTACGGATGGCTGCCTGGTCGGGCGGTTTGCGCGCTGGACTGTTGTTTGGATTTATCAAACCCTGCCCGCTCCCATCCCCCTTCGTCCTTCAACTCTGAAGGAACATCTGAAACATGTAAAACATTTTACAAGCAAACATTTTACAAACGCTAAATAACAGCGCCGGACTTAACCATTGTGACCAAGAAGTCATGGAAAGAGAACAAGTAATCTACTATGTATATTCACCCGTCACTACATAGCAGAGCCGGACTTAATCATTGTGGAGCCCTATTCGAAACGGATTTAACGGGGCCAAGTTTGGGTAGGGAAGCGGATAATAAGTGAAATTTAAGAGTTTGTATTAGAAAATAAATTCGTCTATGCATTTTATTCATTCTTTACTACGTACAGAATTACTTTACGAGCTTTGCGTGTAGCAAAGTCATACAGTATATCATAATAATTCTGTTTCCTACATAGATCACGCTCAATAGCAAGAATTATCAAATGTTTCAATCAATCGTTGAGAATTGTTGACCTCAAGTAATTCTTCATTAGTTTGAGGTGCGAGAAGCTTCTTTCACCAGATTGCACAATTACGGCTAATGTATATACATTATAAACCTGGTGGTGGCACAAATGGGGGTAGTGGTGTGAGTGTAGTCAGCCGACGCAAATCGCCCCAGGCCAGCGCTAGACGAGCGGTCAACCGTGACGAGCTACGACGGTCAGCCGAGTCGAGTGTCAACATGACGGTTCGGGAAGGATCGCCGTCGTGAACAGAGCTCGGGAGCGTCACGAGTGACGTAGTCATGTGACGAAGCTAGAAACGACCAGCGACGTTCTGTCCGGTTCTAGAAGGCCAGCAGGGACCCTATATAAAGAGCGGAGGTGCCGCAGTCAAGACGGTTCACGTCAGAAGGTTCATGACAGGGCTCAGAACACGGTTGACTACAGCACAGTTCAACGGTGTGGTTCTGTACGGAGCATTACGACGGTTCAGTGCGGAGTACTGTCAAGTACAGTTGAGACGATGGCGTCTTGATCTTGGTCTGCGATCGAGTCCGACACAACGAGCCTAGTGTGTAAAGTCAGTCCTGAACTGTTGAACCCAGTGCAAGCCCGGAACGAGACGGAGAGGCCAGTGCAAGAGTTGATACGGCGGTACGGTGTTATCGGAGAGATATTTGTACAGTCTTGTGTTACGTGCTGCCAATTGTACAGTATTGGCTGTTATTTATTCAGCTATTAAAGTGGTACGTCACTTTGGAGCCCTGAGTTGTCAAGTTCTTTAAGTTGGTGGTGTATGGTGCAGTTTGCAGAGAGCCTGGATAGTGAGATTCGTAACAACTGTTGTCAGAAGTGGGATCGATCGGAATCGGATAGGAACGGATCTACTATGGCTCGTCTGAAACTGCTGCACGAACTTGAATTTAGAGAGCTGAGGCGAGAACTGCGTGAACGAGGGCTGAAGAATGGGGGAAAGAAGGAAACTTTACAAGCACGCCTCCGAAAAGACATTGTGGAAGAAGGGGAAGATCCGGACACATATCTGTTTGAAATTAAAACAACTTTAGGAGAGCTCTTGCACCAACAGCTAGATGACTGGAGGGAAGAGTTGCGGGCTATGAATACGACATTGAAGAAGTCCAACGAAAAGACCTGTACCAAGCTTGAAAAGATTTATATCTCGGTGAAGGAAGTGACGAGCCCCGTGGTGAAAACGATGGACGTGGTGGAAGTACGACCAAAGAGACTTGAAAGATAAAGGAGCTGCGCCATCGTTAAACAATGAACTACTACCCACCCAAAGCTTTGAAGAAATATGCAGTGACAACGGCAATGCTGATGAAGGTGGTGCATCCTGTGAATCCGAAAACAAGGAGTACAGACCTGTGGAGCCGAAAGAGACAGATGAAGAGACAATGGAAGCTGCCCATAGTTCGAACGAATCTTGTGCTGAAGCTTTACCTGATATGAGCGCCTCAAACAGCAAGACAGATCAAGAGAACGCTGAATCTGCCTACAAGCCTGTTGCTGAGGGACGTTTAAATGATGAAAGCTACCAGCGAAGGTGGGACCCTACTGACGCTTGCCCAGATTCTAAGACCAGCGAGAGAAGCCCTGATGGTGACCATAAGAACCCAATGAAAGCTGACGAAGCTGTTGAGGGACATTTGCAAGCTGAGATATACCAGCCAAGTCCGGACCCAACAGACGTTGGTCCAGCTGCCAAGACTGGAGATGAAAATCCTGATGGTGGTGCAGAGAATTCAAGGAAGCCGGACGTTGAAGTTGATGGACATTTGCAAGATGAAAGTCATCGACTAGGTCTGAAACCAACAGGCGATCGGCCCGATGCTGAGACGAGAGAGAGAGGTCCTGATGATGGTGAAGGAAGCCGAATGAAACCTGAGGCCGAAGATGAAGTTGAGTGTTACCAACCTGCCCCACGAGCATGCCCTCCAGACACGGCTGAAGATGATGACTTGTCCAAACCATTCCCAGTCCTGTAGATTTGAAACCTATCCCAGTCCTTCTCCGCGAAGCCCTATGAAGTCACCTTTTTGGTCAACGATCTTGGTATCCCCAGCACTTACATCCTATACCTCCCGATGTGCCAAGCGGCTGCCCTCAATACCGATGGACAAGAGAGCGATGCGACCACGATCACTGCAGCCACATGAAGACCAACTGGCGGAGTAGAAAAAGAAGGCGACTTTTGTTGAGTGCAACATGGATGACGATGCGATCACGACATCGATGCAAGTACTTTCAAGTACAGTTGAGACGACTGGCGTCTTGATCTTGGTCTGCGATCGAGTCCGACACAACGAGCCTAGTGTGTGAAGTCAGTCCTGAACTGTTGAACCCAGTGCAAGCCCGGAACGAGACGGAGAGGCCAGTGCAAGAGTTGATACGGCGGTACGGTGTTATCGGAGAGATATTTGTACAGTCTTGTGTTACGTGCTGCCAATTGTACAGTATTGGCTGTTATTTATTCAACTATTAAAGTGATACGTCACTTTGGAGCCCTGAGTTATCAAGTTCTTTAAGTTGGTGGTGTATGGTGCAGTTTGCAGAGAGCCTGGATAGTGAGATTCGTAACAGTTTTATACCGTTTTTATTTATCGCGCGTAGGATAGGAGTTTTCCATATTGAATGACACCCCAAAATAGCAATTTTTGTGTTTATATTCCGTATATTTTAAGGACTTTTTCATATCTTTTGAAATTTCGTGAGATTTCCAGGAGCTCCTGGTAGATAGACAGGAGAGCGCGGGAAATCTGTTTTAAGTTATAAAATGGTTTAATTTAATAATTTATTCACCTGAATTAGTGTGGGTCCTATGAAGGTGCAGGTCATCTAAAGGTGCGGGGCCCACTGCGGTAGCATAGGTTTCAGTGGCCTAAGACAGGGCCCTGCAAAATAGCGGTCGACTAATTAAGAAATAGATGCACTGGTTTCTTACTTTGCTACTTAGAAGGCCAGAGAAATGTTCAGTAAATAAATATTCGATCTATTTACTGTTAAATAATGGACGTAGAACTAGATACTAGTTTGTATCAATGTTTCAAAGCGTGACACCTAGAAGTGTTTTAGGAATGTAAATGTGTAGCATGGGAACTAGAACTCATAAAACATTTCTTTTTATATTTGAAACTCCGTTAACTCGTTTCTTTCTGTTCAAAAATTGTACAAACATTGACTTTTAATTCGTGTTGGAGTTCTAACAGAGTCAATCGTAATACGATTATTAAAAAGCTACTCTACTTGTATTGGAATGTCTTTTGGTCAATGTACCGATACATTCAGATTACTCAACTGTTTTGTCATACATCGTATTCATCTTTTTGGGGGAGGGGTCCACCAATATATTCTTGAACCCGCGCCCACGGGTATCATGCTACGCCACTGGCTATAGAGTACTTGTTCAATGGAGCTATAGAGTACCTAATCAGTGGGGAAACTGATACAAGCCAATTGGCATCAATTGGCTTCTTCCCTAGTGCTATTAGAGCATGGAATGGGTTGCCTGAGCTAGCCAGGAAAACCAGTGACTTGGCAGAATTTAAGTCATTGGCTAATATGCATGACTAAATGCATGACGCGTAGGACGTAATCACCTTCTTTTTTGAAGTAACGTCTGTATTATATAAGATAAGATAAGATAGAAGGCCAGTGAAATGTTCCTAAACATTCTGCGCACCGTCCTGTCGAGTTGGACTGGACTAGAAGAGCTTGGTGGGTGCAAGCTCACTGAATAGACTTGCACTAGTAAAGCAGTATATCACTGAATAGACTTGCACTAGTGAAGCAGTATATCACTGAATAGAATTGCACTAGTGAAGAAGTATATCACTGAATAGACTTGCACTAGTGAAGCAGTATATCACGGAATAGACTTGCACTAGTGAGGCAGTATATCACTGAATAGACTTGCACTAGTGAAGCAGTATATCACTGAATAGACTTGCACTAGTGAAGCAGTATATCAATGAATAGACTTGCAATAGTAAAGCAGTATATCACTGAATAGACTTGCACTAGTGAAGCAGTATATCACTGAATAGAATTGCACTAGTGAAGCAGTATATCACTGAATAGACTTGCACTAGTGAAGCAGTATATCACTGAATAGACATGTACTAGTGAAGCAGTATATCACTGAATAGACTTGTACTAGTGAAGCAGTATATCACTGAATAGACTTGCACTAGTGAAGAAGTATATCACTGAATAGACTTGCACTAGTGAAGCAGTATATCACTGAATAGACTTGCACTAGTGAAGCAGTATACCACTGAATAGACTTGCACTAGTGAAGCAGTATATCACTGAATAGACTTGCACTAGTGAAGCAGTATATCACTGAATAGACTTGCACTAGTGAGGCAGTATATCACTGAATAGACTTGCACTAGTGAAGCAGTATATCACTGAATAGACTTGCACTAGTGAAGCAGTATATCACTGAATAGACTTGCACTAGTGAAGCAGTATATCACTGAATAGACTTGCACTAGTGAAGCAGTATATCACTGAATAGACTTGCACTAGTGAAGCAGTATACCACTGAATAGACTTGCACTAGTGAAGCAGTATATCACTGAATAGATTTGCACTAGTGAAGCAGTATATCACTGAATAGACCTGCACTAGTGAAGCAGTATATCACTGAATAGACTTGCAATAGTAAAGCAGTATATTAGTGAATAGACTACTTGCACTAGTGAAGAAGTATAGCACTGAATAGACTACTTGCAATAGTAAAGCAGTATATTAGTGAATAGACTACTTGCACTAGTGAAGCAGTATTTCACTGAATAGACTACTTGCAATAGTAAAGCAGTATATTAGTGAATAGACTACTTGCACTAGTAAAGCAGTATATTAGTGAATAGACTACTTGCACTAGTGAAGCAGTATTTCACTGAATAGACTACTTGCTATAGTAAAGCAGTATATTAGTGAATAGACTACTTGCACTAGTGAAGCAGTATTTCACTGAATAGACTACTTGCAATAGTAAAGCAGTATATTAGTGAATAGACTACTTGCACTAGTGAAGCAGTATATCACTGAATAGACTACTTGCAATAGTAAAGCAGTATATTAGTGAATAAACTACTTGCAATAGTAAAGCAGTATATTAGTGAATAAACTACTTGCAATAGTAAAGCAGTATATTAGTGAATAAACTACTTGCAATAGTAAAGCAGTATATCACTGAATAAACTACTTGCAATAGTGAAGCAGCATATGAAACATATACAATGAGAATTTATATACCATTGTCAGCTTATAAGGAGGAATCGAATAAAATAACAACTTTATGTTTTATGTTTATTAACATGTTACGTTTATTATCCAGTTAACTATGTATCAAGTTAACTATGTATCAAGTTAACTATGTATCAAGGCCTATGTAATTTTACAGACAAAAAGTATTTTCGCAAAGTTCGCTAGTCAAGTAACCTTTTTTCCCCTGCAATTTCATCCTTAAGGACATTGTGGCACTAGACCTTGGGAATCTTCAAGTGGCCAGTGTAACACAGTGTCCGATGTAATAGTACTGTCAGTTTGTCACGTGACTCCATCTCACCATCAGAAGACATGTCAGAACGTCCATGTTAGATTGAGTTCAGCCATAGACTACTGGTCAGTACATCAAATCTTGTTAGTAGTTTCTTAAGTAAAGGTCAGTGTTCTAGCCCTAGTCAGTAAATCGAATCTGATCAATAACAGTTAGGTCAATAGATTTCATAAGACTTCTACAGGCAGATTGAAGCCTCTTTCTTTAATTGATCAATCAATACCGGTACCGTGCTTTAATTAAGTCTAGAGTAATGCAGTGACGTAGCTAGGGTGGGGGAGGAGGGGGGAGAATTTGAAGATCCCCCGGGCACCCACTTGAGGGGGGGGGGCCCAAATGAGTGTCCGAATTTTGTTTTTAAATTAATTAAATATTACGTCACTGTCATGTAGTCTTATTTTCACGTTGTTATATAAGTTAGTGCCCCTGTTGTATGTATTCCACACAGATTATTAACTCTTTCCGGCGAGGTTTCTCTCAATTTGAAGGAGTAACTTCCATAGCGCTGACTGGTGCCGTGTTACTCTCAGGAAGTAACTTGGTATACAGGGTAGTTTATTTCATCATCTTTATCATTTAAGAAGAAAGCTGACAAGAGCACTGAAAACAAAGGACACCATGAACGTGTCGAAGAAAAGTATCACTATTCAGATAATTCATACAGAGATGCAGCAATCGAAGAAGTGAAAATGTCTCTTGATGAGAGAAGTAGTGCTGAAGAGACTCTAGGAGAATACATTTTACCACAGTCAGAAAAAACATCTGAAGCAAGTGATGAGTCAAGTGATGGTCTTCCAAATTCACTTTCTCCAGAAGTGGAAGAAGCTGTAATTAAGTACAAAGACTTTGGATAGATCCAGCCTGGAATTTCAACTGAGGAACTGCGAGCAAAGATTGTGTTAAAGGGGAGCTTATTTCCCAAAACAAAGATGAACGGTATTTGTTTCGAGTAGAGTTTACCCAAAATAAATCATGAAGTTTGGCATCATGGGTGAAATCTACAACCGATCTTGGCTCCTCTTCTCTCCACACTTGGGACGTCTGCTTTCTTTTGCATGTGTTCTGTTTTCTGAGGCATTAGTAAAGACATCTAGTGCATTGAGCAAACCTGGAGTTGGTTTCACCAAATGGAAGAAACCTGAGAGACTGAAAGAACAAGAAGGAGTCCACCACAGACACGCTCTTTTGAAGAGGAAGTTAGAAGAAGAAATGCTTAAGGCAGAACCAGATGAACTGTCACGTATGTTTCATGCGCAAATTTTGAGAAATCAGTAGCATTAGAGAGATATTCTGAAACGTGCACGAAATTTAAAAGATGCTAGGAAGTTCACAGGTTTGGGTGAATTCAAGTTTCTTGTGACCACGTACGCTTGAGTTTGTTTTTGCTATGTACTTAATTGCTGCTGCTACACGTTTCAGAATATCTCTCCAATGCTACTGATTTTTCCAAATTTGCGCATGAAACTTTATAAGAGTTACACAATTAGATAGAGCCATTGTTTGCTTAGTCATGCCTAACGGCTGTCTGTGTCGGCTCTATTGAAGTTGTTAGTGAATGGATGCTGCGAGGTGGGGGAGGGGCTAGCTAGGGCTTGTGACCTTTGACCACTGGTGTGGTAATTTGCATACTGGCGAAATGACTCTGGATCAGAAGAATGTTGTTTTTTTTGACATGCCGATGGTCTAGACGTTAAGTTCGCTTGGTGCGTTATCGCTAGGAGGTGATGTCGAATCGAGATTCACGGGTTCGAGCCTCGGTCTGGCCTGCAGAAACAGATTCCAAAGGCTGGAAAACCATGTGGACACCTTTGGGTTTCTTCTTGAACTAAGACATTTTTTGGAGTCTACGGATGATGAAACGCTGTTGAAAAACTGTTCTACTTTTTCCTGTTTGATGATATACAGGCAAATCGCTTGTTCAATGATGTCATTGATGCACGAGCACTTTTCATCAACAAAGCAGTGCCACAATCAACAATTGACATATTGAGGAAGCTGGTTTTATATGGTAATGATGTCTGCTCAAACCTAGCTCAGGTCACATTCATTGCGTTATGTAAGAGATTATTCTTAAAGCTCAAGTTCATCAAAAACTATCTCAGGAGCACAATGACGCAAGAAAGGCTTAGCAGCATGACTTTAATGTCAGTGGAGTCACAAGACACTATCGATGTAGATGATGTTATAGATTTCTTTGCTGCACAGAAAGCACGATGTAAAAGCCATATGAATTGAGATTTGTCACTTGTGCATTATTTCGACAATAAACAACGGTATTATTCGTTAATTTTACTGATATACTGTATCAATTTGAATGTAGGCTTATGTATTAATTAAGTACATTATTTCATGTCATGATGTCAAATGTCAAAATGCAAGGAGCCCCCAAAAAGGTCAATCCCCCCGGCCCCCAAATCTCTAGCTACGCCCCTGGAGTAATGTCCAAGGCGTCCACTGGAGTCGCAATAAAGTATGTGCAAGGCCATGAAACGAGATAAATACAAAAAATAAAAGACATCAAAATACAGTTTCAATTAAACTAAGACTTTTGGTTATTCGCTTTCCAGCAACTCACCACATACATTTATTCCATTCATTCAAAGTAGCGTATAATTACTTTGGAGATTTCAAAAAGAAAAGAGTTCCACGATCTCGTGTGATTAACAGCAATTATTAATTGACCAGGTTTCCGGGTTGGCGCTTTTATGTTACCTAATGAATCTATTTATAATTGACGAGGAAAACAAAACAAAAGGCAAAGAAAAAAAGTAGAAAAAAAAAATGGGGGGGGGGGGAATCTATTAAGGAAAAAAATGAGCCCCAGTATCCATTCAAACTGTTGTCTCATTTCCGGTTACATTATTCGTCTGCTAAATTCAATAAAAAAGGAACGAAATATTTTATAAAACAATTACAATTACTTTCAATTTCCAGTATTTTGTGTGTGCGCGATTATGTGTTTGTATCACTGGCGGATCCGGGGGGGGGGGCGGTAGGGGCGATAGCCCCCCCCTCACTCGCCCCCCCCCCCCCCATAGAATTCACACAATTTGTATACGAATTTATTACTCATGTTAATAATATATACTAATTATTTATATTTCAACCTATTTTTAGATTATTTCGCCCCCCCCCTCTCTAGTATGTTGTATGACTATGTTTTGTTTTTTGTGAGACTGTTTGTTTATAGATGTGTGTGTGTGTGTTAGTGAGTGTGCTCAAACCTGTGTGTCTGATCTAGTTTGACGTGTACACATCTGAATAGACATACTCAAAGGTTAAATCGAATCTACAAATGAAATTTCAAATCAACAACATTCAATGAAACAAGATTATAAAAAGAGTTTGTGTTATCCTCAAACTTCGAGGCCGCCCACACCGCATCTGCCCATAGACAAGGAATATTGTTTTGATTGTTTAAAGTATTTCACTCTAAAACAAATGTGACAACCAATTATTAATAATAAAAATGTTTTAAATTTTGGCAAGAAAACGACATGTAATATGTCATAAGAGCGTTCGAAAAATTATTGGCGTTTTTTTTTTAAACGGAAAACAAACTTCGCAAACGTATTTTCGATAATGCGGTTTCTAAGTAATTACACTGATTTTTTTGGCTAAAAGAGAAATTATATTTCCAATAGATTTCTGCGGGTTGTCTTTTCGACTTCAACGTGACAGACCATCAGACAGATGACACAAAACTAATAGCCGGAAGGGGGGGATCGGGGATTGAACTCGAGCTGCATTGATAGCGGAGTTATTTTCGCTCAATGCCTAATCACAGCACAGCACAATCCGCTGCCCCCAACAGGTCCACAAAAGATATTAGACCAGAGCGCACGGAGCATGCAAAAACATCAGAGCCGGAGGGCATGAGGAAACGTAATAGAGGAGGCCCCTAATTATTTTCAAAATTTATTGCCAACCAATAAAATTAATTCTATTGTGGAGGCCCCTCTCTTGCGGATACCCCGGGGAAATAGCCCCGCCAACCATCCCCCAAATCCCGCCAAGATGTTGAATGTTGTACACTTCTTACCTGTGTACTATAGATTTACTCCTGAGATAGTCTAGAGCGAAGGCCAGTTCAGCCAGGTACAGCTGCAGGTGCTGCTCTGTGAACTGTAGCTCTTCCTGCATGTGATAACGTAAGTCACCTCCAAGTAACAAGTCCACAACCTGGGGAATATTTTACATAGGCTAGTGACAAGTCCACAACCTGGGGAAAATTTTACATAGGCTAGTGACAAATCCACAACCTGGGGAATATTTTACATAGGCTAGTGACAAATCCACAACCTGGGGAATATATTACATAGGCTAGTGACAAGTCCACAACCTGGGGAATATATTACATAGGCTAGTGACAAGTCCACAACAATAAAACAAGTTAAAGTACTCACCGTAAAAATATCTTCTTCATCTTGAAAACAATATAACAAATTAAACATATCTTCTTCATCTTGAAAACAATACCACAAGTTAAAGTACTCACCATAAACATATCTTCTTCATCTTGAAAACAATACCACAAGTTAAAGTACTCACCATAAACATATCTTCTTCATCTTGAAAACAATACCACAAGTTGACTATGAAGACGTGATCCACTTTTCTGAGTATCTCCACTTCTTTGATAACGTTGTTGATAGCGTCTTGTTGAATGCAGGCAGCTTTGTTCATGTACTTCATAGCGAACATTAACTTACTGTCTTTCTTTTGGACAATACACACCTGGGGGAAGAGAGAGAGAGAGGGTGAAGAGAGGATATCAAGTAAACAAGGGAATCTGTACGCAAAGTAGATTGTGGATGTTCTACAGTTTAACTATGTCCGTCGTGTCTGTGGCGTGTTGTATGCGCTAGTTTAACTATGTCCGTCGTGTCTGGGCGTGTTGTATGCGCTAGTTTAACTATGTCCGTCGTGTCTGGGCGTGTTGTATGCGCTAGTTTAACTATGTCCGTCGTGTCTGGGCGTGTTGTATGCGCTAGTTTAACCATGTCCGTCGTGTCTGTGGCGTGTTGTATGCGCTAGTTTAACTATGTCCGTCGTGTCTGTGTCGTGTTGTATGCGCTAGTTTAACTATGTCCGTCGTGTCTGTGGCGTGTTGTATGCGCTAGTTTAACTATGTCCGTCGTGTCTGTGGCGTGTTGTATGCGCTAGTTTAACTATGTCCGTCGTGTCTGTGGCGTGTTGTATGAGCTTTGTCGTCTCGATGGTCCCGGGCTCGAACTCTGCCATCCGTCATCCCCCGCCTCCGTGTGGGCAAGATTGTTTTATTTTAAGGAACATCCGAAACAAGTACAAGAAGCACAAAGTGTAGAGTTCCGTGTCAGTTAAACGTGGGCTTACGAAGTAGAGAGTTCCGTGTCAGTTAAATGTGGGCTTACAAAGTAGAGAGTTCCGTGTCAGTTAAATGTGGGCTTACAAAGTAGAGAGTTCCGTGTCAGTTAAATGTGGGCTAACAAAGTAGAGAGTTCCGTGTCAGTTAAATGTGGGCTAACAAAGTAGAGAGTTCCGTGTCAGTTAAATGTGCTCTAACAAAGTAGAGAGTTCCGTGTCAGTTAAATGTGGGCTTACAAAGTAGAGAGTTCCGTGTCAGTTAAATATGGGCTTACAAAGTAGAGAGTTCCGTGTCAGTTAAATGTGCTCTAACAAAGTAGAGAGTTCCGTGTCAGTTAAATGTGGGCTTACAAAGTAGAGAGTTCCGTGTCAGTTAAATATGGGCTTACAAAGTAGAGAGTTCCGTGTCAGTTAAATGTGGGCTTACAAAGTAGAGAGTTCCGTGTCAGTTAAATGTGGGCTAACAAAGTAGAGAGTTCCGTGTCAGTTAAATGTGGGCTAACAAAGTAGAGAGTTCCGTGTCAGTTAAATATGGGCTTACAAAGTAGAGAGTTCCGTGTCAGTTAAATGTGGGCTAACAAAGTAGAGAGTTCCGTGTCAGTTAAACGTGGGCTTACAAAGTAGAGAGTTCCGTGTCAGTTAAATGTGGGCTTACAAAGTAGAGAGTTCCGTGTCAGTTAAACGTGGGCTTACAAAGTTGAGAGTTCCGTGTCAGTTAAATGTGGGCTAACAAAGTAGAGAGTTCCGTGTCAGTTAAATATGGGCTTACAAAGTAGAGAGTTCCGTGTCAGTTAAATATGGGCTTACAAAGTAGAGAGTTCCGTGTCAGTTAAATGTGGGCTAACAAAGTAGAGAGTTCCGTGTCAGTTAAACGTGGGCTTACAAAGTAGAGAGTTCCGTGTCAGTTAAATGTGGGCTTACAAAGTAGAGAGTTCCGTGTCAGTTAAATGTGGGCTTACAAAGTAGAGAGTTCCGTGTCAGTTAAATGTGGGCTTACAAAGTAGAGAGTTCCGTGTCAGTTAAATGTGGGCTTACAAAGTAGAGAGTTCCGTGTCAGTTAAATATGGGCTTACAAAGTAGAGAGTTCCGTGTCAGTTAAATATGGGCTTACAAAGTAGAGAGTTCCGTGTCAGTTAAATGTGGGCTTACAAAGTAGAGAGTTCCGTGTCAGTTAAACGTGGGCTTACAAAGTAGAGAGTTCCGTGTCAGTTAAATGTGGGCTTACAAAGTAGAGAGTTCCGTGTCAGTTAAATGTGGGCTTACAAAGTAGAGAGTTCCGTGTCAGTTAAACGTGGGCTTACAAAGTAGAGAGTTCCGTGTCAGTTAAACGTGGGCTTTCAAAGTAGAGATTTCCGTGTCAGTTAAATGTGGGCTTACAAAGTAGAGAATTCCGTGTCAGTTAAACGTGGGCTTACAAAGTAGAGAGTTCCGTGTCAGTTAAACGTGGACTTACAAAGTAGAGAATTCCCTGTCAGTTAAATGTGGGCTTACAAAGTAGAGAATTCCGTGTCAGTTAAACGTGGGCTTACAAAGTAGAGAATTCCCTGTCAGTTAAATGTGGGCTTATAATTGGGCTTCATAGTATTAAAGAAGTGTTCATATAGTCCTATAGCCTACGTATAGCAGGAATTAATAAATATACAGACATTTAGAAATGTCTACATTGGAGAGCTGGTTCCGTGAGGCAGTTATTGCCGGAAGTGATAAGTGATAAAATGCCTTCTAATGGCATGCGTCTCAGATGGCATCTGACAACCAGTCCTCCTTCAAATGTGGCTCAGGTGGCCTCTGACAACCAGTCGTCCTTCAAATGTGGCTCAGATGGCCTCTCACAACCAGTCCTCTTTCAAATGTGGCTCAAATCCTGTGCAAGGTTTCATTTCTGCGCTGTTACATCTGGTTCGTGTCAATTAATTATTGATCTCTTCGTCGCCTGTCAATTAGTGTGCTTAGAAAAGTCGATTGATTATCTCTGTACCAGTATCTTAATGACCTTGACGAGTCTAAGAAGTTACCTCTGATTGTTTTATATTTCTAGAGTTATCCACCCATAATTGACAGTGATCGATTGATCTATGTCGGCTATGTGCCCTAGTGTTCAGAGGATTTCTATTCTTACTTTGATTGTAACTGTCTCCATGTTTTTCTAAGTTTCTTTAAAGTGTCTGTGTGTCTGTGCATGAATGTATAAGTGCCTTTAAAGTGTCCGTGTGTCTGTGCATGAATGTTTAAGTGTCTTTGAAGTGTCTGTGCATGAATGTTTAAGTGTCTTTGAAGTGTCTGTGCATGAATGTATAAGTGTCTTTGAAGTGTGTGTGTGTCTGTGCATGAATGTATAAGTGTCTTTAAAGTGTCTGTGCATGAATGTATAAGTGCCTTTAAAGTGTCCGTGTGTCTGTGCATGAATATATATGAATATTTAAAGTGTCTGTGTGTCTGTGCATGAATGTTTAAGTGTCTTTGAAGTGTCTGTGCATGAATGTATAAGTGTCTTTAAAGTGTATGTGTGTCTGTGCATGAATGTATAAGTGTCTTTAAAGTGTATGTGTGTCTGTGCATGAATGTATAAGTGTCTTTAAAGTGTCTGTGTGTCTATGCATGAATATATAAGTGTCTTTAAAGTGTCTGTGCATGAATGTATAAGTGTCTTTAAAGTGTCTGTGCATGAATGTATAAGTGTCTTTGAAGTGTATGTGTGTCTGTGCATGAATGTATAAGTGTCTTTAAAGTGTCTGTGTGTCTGTGCATGAATATATAAGTGTCTTTAAAGTGTCTGTGTACATGGCATTGCTCTGCTTGTAAATCATAACCCTTAGTTCTAACCTAATAACCCTAGTTCCAACCAAACCCTTAGTTCTAACCTAATAACCCTAGTTTCAAACAAACCCTTAGTTCTACTCTAACCCTTAGTTCTAACAAAACCCTTAAAAAACAATTAGTTCTAATCTAGCCCTTAGTTCTTATTGTAATCTTTAAAAAAAAAAGACTTACTTTTCCAAAACTTCCTTTTCCAATGGCTCTTAGTATTTGAAAGTGATCAAAGTTAACTGTAAAGTAAGAGACCAAAGATGAGACACATGATTGAAATAGATTTGGTTGGGGAAGAGTTTCATTAAGAAACAAATCAGTGTCTGAAGAGAAATCATTCATGAGACACAAACATAGCAGCGATCATTCACATCGTTCTCTCTGTCTATAGACATACAACATAGATGCACATTCCCATCGTTCTCTCTGTCTATAGACATACAACATAGATGCACATTCACATCGTTCTCTGTGTCTTTAGACATACAACATAGATGCACATTCACATCGTTCTCTGTGTCTATAGACATACAACATAGATGCACATTCACATCGTTCTCTCTGTCTATAGACATACAACATAGATGCACATTCACATCGTTCTCTCTGTCTATAGACATACAACATAGATGCACATTCACATCGTTCTCTCTGTCTATAGACATACAACATAGATGCACATTCACATCGTTCTCTGTGTCTATAGACATACAACATAGATGCACATTCACATCGTTCTCTCTGTCTATAGACATACAACATAGATGCACATTCCCATCGTTCTCTCTGTCTATAGACATACAACATAGATGCACATTCACATCGTTCTCTCTGTCTATAGACATACAATATAGATGCACATTCACATCGTTCTCTGTGTCTATAGACATACAACATAGATGCACATTCACATCGTTCTCTCTGTCTATAGACATACAACATAGATGCACATTCCCATCGTTCTCTCTGTCTATAGACATACAACATAGATGCACATTCACATCGTTCTCTGTGTCTATAGACATACAACATAGATGCACATTCACATCGTTCTCTCTGTCTATAGACATACAACATAGATGCACATTCACATCGTTCTTTCTGTCTATAGACATACAACATAGATGCACATTCCCATCGTTCTCTGTCTATAGACATACAACATAGATGCACATTCCCATCGTTCTCTCTGTCTATAGACATACAACATAGATGCACATTCACATCGTTCTCTGTCTATAGACATACAACATAGATGCACATTCCCATCGTTCTCTGTGTCTATAGACATACAACATAGATGCACATTCACATCGTTCTCTGTCTATAGACATACAACATAGATGCACATTCCCATCGTTCTCTGTGTCTATAGACATACAACATAGATGCACATTCCCATCGTTCTCTGTGTCTATAGACATACAACATAGATGCACATTCACATCGTTCTCTCTGTCTATAGACATACAACATAGATGCATATTCCCATCGTTCTCTGTCTATAGACATACAACATAGATGCACATTCACATCGTTCTCTGTCTATAGACATACAACATAGATGCACATTCCCATCGTTCTCTGTGTCTATAGACATACAACATAGATGCACATTCACATCGTTCTCTCTGTCTATAGACATACAACATAGATGCACATTCCCATCGTTCTCTCTGTCTATAGACATACAACATAGATGCACATTCACATCGTTCTCTCTGTCTATAGACATACAATATAGATGCACATTCACATCGTTCTCTGTGTCTATAGACATACAACATAGATGCACATTCACATCGTTCTCTCTGTCTATAGACATACAACATAGATGCACATTCCCATCGTTCTCTCTGTCTATAGACATACAACATAGATGCACATTCACATCGTTCTCTCTGTCTATAGACATACAACATAGATGCACATTCCCATCGTTCTCTGTGTCTATAGACATACAACATAGATGCACATTCCCATCGTTCTCTCTGTCTACAGACATACAACATAGATGCACATTCACATCGTTCTCTCTGTCTATAGACATACAACATAGATGCACATTCCCATCGTTCTCTCTGTCTATAGACATACAACATAGATGCACATTCACATCGTTCTCTCTGTCTATAGACATACAACATAGATGCACATTCCCATCGTTCTCTGTGTCTATAGACATACAACATAGATGCACATTCACATCGTTCTCTCTGTCTATAGACATACAACATATATGTACATCAGAACGCTTCAGTGACGGGGGAGAAAAAAGCTGCGGTCGGTGTTAGATGGTCGTGTACACATATTGATAAAAGCTGCGGTCGGTGTTAGATGGTCGTGTACACTGACATCACCCCGGGGCGTTAGTTTGTCTCAAGTAACATGAAGGATACTTAAGACGCGAGACAACTCTGCTTGCAAGACAAGTTCAGGCGAGATTGGCATTTCACCGGACTTTTTCTCTCAGGGTTAACTCCCTGTCTCCTGCTGAGTCTCTGCTAGACGATGAAGAAGGAAACTCACAGATTCATTGAAGTGTCTGCACTGCAGGCCTCGTGCAATGTAAGGCATTGGTGACTAGGCAGGCCCAAAGGGTGAACTCATATCTAGACTACTACTGTCATTGGAATGTTTCTAGATTCACTTTTGTTGGTGGCGAGCCCTTAAAATGTTGATCAAGAAGAAAACCATTTGCCAGATTTGAAATGAGAAACTTTGTTCTGTTCAGACTTAACGTCTTGACTGTTTCATCCAATGTTCAACATTGGTGGGGGTGGGCGTGTTTACGGTCATGTCTACGTATTTAAAGCAGTGTTACCTAAACCCTTGTGTTCCGCGAGGCCGGACTAGATGTTCCAAGAACTACTGTAAGAATTAACTAGTAGGCCACCACGTGAATTAACCTCTCTTTAAAACAATAAGCAAAAGTGTTTCCGCTTACTCAGAATGTGCGAGATGTGTATGGTTAAGGACAAAGTTTGGGAACCACTGATTTAAAGCCTATCACATATGTTGAGGCACTACTACGCCGGCACGTAACGAGTTGAATGTCACATTGTGGACACATTTTTGTTGTTGTTTTTCTTGTAGTCTCTCCTATTATAATAATTTTAGAGGTTTACCCCACCCCAAAAAAAAAAAGGATAAATCGCTATAGTTTTGTATAGTCTGTCTGTCCTTCCGTCTGTCACGTTTAGATCTCAAAACTAAAAGAGCTATTGAAAATCCGATTTCACCCTATCTTGTAGCATGCTATAAACAGGCACAACGGCTACTTTCCGTAAGCTAACTTTCTTATTTTGTACATTAATATGCAAACCGATTTTGTTATTGTGTGATACAAGTGGCCTAGTTTGAAGACAATACCGAAAAGACTGTAATAATGAGGCGAGAGGAAATGAAGTAAATAACATTGTGTTGTTGTTGATATAACTTGCCTATATAAAGTTGTAGTCAAATTTCCTATCATACTGTTACAACATTTAAAGGAGGCAACTCAACGAGGTATGGGAACAAAGATAATACAAAGTTTAATCAACATAGATCACCAAAAACAAGAACCGTTCCAATCTCAATCTTCTCGCACTTCCTCTTCCTCTCTCCCCGTTCATTTAGTCCATCCTCGTGCGCTGTCACTACAGAACATGGTCATTACACTGCCCCCTTCTTATGTCTGTTCGTCCCGAACTGACTCTGTTCCTCTCTCCTCTCCACAATACCGATACAACCGATCGACGTGTACCACCTTGCATTTAGTTCGAGGACCCCTCTGGATACGGTATACCACGTCGTTGATTCTCTTCACAATCCGATACGGACCTTCCCAATCCTTTTGTAATTTAGGCGATCTTCCCTTCTTTCTCTTTGGGTTGTACAGCCAAACGAGATCATGCTCTACAAACCCCGTAGAATTGGCTCTTCTATCATATCTGGTCTTCATGAGGTCGCTACTGTCTTTTATCCTACTCCGTGCAAGTGCATGAACCCTCTCAAGTCTCCCCCTAAGTTCTGTTACGTATTCGCTAGCTGTCGTTTGTTCTTCTCCTGGCAACCCGAATAAAAGGTCTGCTGGCAGCCGAAGTTCCCGACCAAATAATAATTTGGCTGGCGTATAACCAGTGGTTGCATGAATGGCTCCTCTATAAGACATGAGGAATAGAGGAATGTAATCATCCCAATCGTTTTGCTGTTCTATTGTCATCTTAGCCATTGTTGTATCAATGTGCGATTAAAGCGTTCCACCATCCCGTCTGACTGAGGGCGAAGTGGCGTTGTTCGAGTCTTTTCAATTTTTAAGATTTTGCAAATCTCCTGGAATAGCTTGGATTCAAAGTTGCGTCCTTGATCTGAATGTAGTTCCATAGGTACACCAAAGCGGCTAATCCAGTGTTCCACTAAGACATCGACTATTGTTGTGGTTTCTTGGTTTGGTATCGCGAAAGCCTCAGCCCATTTACTAAAATAGTCCATTATTACTAGAATATATCTGTTGCCTTTTAGTGTCTCAGGAAACGGGCCAGCTATATCCAGTGCGATTCTTTCGAATGGAACACCTACGTTGTACTATTGTAGGGGTCCCCTTGTTCGACGTTGCGGGCCTTTGGTTGCTGCACATCGATCACATCTTCTGCACCAATCCTCTACGTCTTCCTTGTACCGACATCAACAAAATCTTTGTCTCACTTTCTCCAACGTCTTGTTAATACCCAAGTGACCACCCGTGGAACCATTGTGCAACTCTTGGAGTACTTCTTGGATTCTAACTTTTGGGAGAACTATTTGTAATCGTGTTGATGTCCCATCAGTAGATTCCCACATTCGCTTACGAACACCGTTTTCCACTACCATTGAGTCCCATTGTGCCCAGTACGCCTTCATGGCAGCCCCTTTTTCAGCACGCCTTCATGGCAGCCCCTTTTTCAGCAATGTGTTGCCAATCTGGCCGTTGTTCCTTCTCCTTCCAAACAAGAACGATTGCCAGATCCTCATCTTTCAGCTGATCCTCTCGGATATTCTCATCAGACCAAGGTCCTAAAACATTCAGGTCCAAACGTTGACAATCGATTTTCTCTTCCTTTTCCTCAGCTTTCTTACAATGTTTGCATTCTGTTTTGCAAGGTCGTCGAGATAGCGCATCAGCATTCTGGAGAATTAGTCCTTTTCGATGGTGAATTTCAAATTCATAGGTTTGCAGACGTTCGATCCACCTAGCGACCTGACCTTCAGGGCACTTGAAAGAAGCCATTGTATTGCTGCGTGATCTGTCCTTAAAATAAATTTCTGCCCATAAAGGTACTTATGAAAATGTTTTATTGCATCGACGACGGCCAGGAGTTCACGTCTTGTGACACAGTAGTTCCTTTCAGCCTTTGACAAACTTCGACTGAAGTAAGCGATGACTCGTTCCGTTACATCAATCTTTTGGGAAAGGACGGCGCCTATTCCGGTATTGCTTGCATCCGTATCCAAAATGAACGTCATGCCTGGTATCGGATAGGCAAGTATGGAGGATGAGACAAGTGTGTCTTTTAACATTTCAAAGGACTCTTGACACTCCTGAGTCCAGTTGAATGACCTCTTTTGTTCTGTCAATCGATGAAGGGGTGCACATATATTGGAGAAATTTGGCACAAACCGTCTATAGTACGTACAGAGTCCTAAAAAACTTCTTAGTTCTCGAATATTGGATGGTGTAGGCCAACGTTTTACTGCCTCAGTCTTGTCAGGATCAGTGCTGATGCCGTCCCCTGATACTATGTGGCCAAGATATTTCTTCCTGAAAAACGAGCACTTCTTTGGATTCATTTTCATACCCGCATTCCTGATCCGTCCAAAAACTTCATGTAGATTTGCCAGATGCTCTTCAAACATCCTACCAGTGACTATAATGTCATCCAGGTATACAAGACACGTGTTCCAATGAAGTCCCTGTAAAACGCGCTCCATCAATCTTTCAAAAGTTGCGGGAGCATTACAGAGACCAAAAGGCATCACAGTGAACTGCCAAAGACCGTTGCCAGCAGAGAAAGCCGTTTTCTCTTTATCCTCAGGATGCATTCCCACCTGCCAGTATCCGCTCTTTAGATCAAGAGTAGAAAAAATCTGTGATCCAGCAAGCGTATCCAAGGTATCGTCTATTCTTTGGAGTGGATAGTTATCTTTATGCGTGACTTCATTAAGTGCTCTGTAGTCTACACAAAATCGCATGGATCCATCTTTTTTTTTTACTAGGACGATTGGTGAACACCAAGGGCCATTAAAGGGCTCTATGACCCCTTGCTGTCTCATTTGTTCTATCAGGTCTGTAGCCTCCTGTTGTTTTGCGAGAGGAAGGCGGCGTGGTGGCTGCCGAATCGGTCTATTTATTCCAGTATCGATCCTATGTTGTACCATGTCTGTTCTTCCGCATTCTGACTCATCAGATGGAAAGATGTCTGCAAATTTCATTATCAACTCTTTGGCTTTGCTATACTGCTCTTCAGATAGGTTCGCCTTGGTTTCTGTCAAAAGCCTGGTAATTTGAGGGTTGACCGATTCACTGGGCGTAAAAGAAACGTTGTTAATGTTGCAATTCTTAATTAGGTCAATTGTATGGCATTCAGCAATGTAACTATCCCTTCGTAGATGCTTCTCCCTCAAACCAAGGTTCATGATTCTGACAGGTACTCTCTGATGATCTTTACCGATCATGACCAGCGTTTTCCCTACAGCCACTCCGTCGTAATTGTCTTCCGTTCCTTCGATTAGCGCCGTTCCCGACTTTTCATGTCCGTTCTCTAACTTTCCCCAAATAATTGATTCGGACTGTGCAGGCAGATTTGTATCCTCCGTCAATAGTATTTTCATCATTCGATTGTTTCCTTCTTCACTATCACCTAACAATGGAATCTCCACATTTCCATACAACAAAGTTCCTCCGCTAATGTTAATGGAAAATCCAAATTTCTGTAGAAAATCTAAACCTAAAATGCAATCATCAGTTATGTTTGCTATCAAAAATTCATGCCCGAATGACTGACACCCGAGCTCAAATTCTAAGTCCGCCAGTCCTTTTATGGGCATCAGTTCTCCACTGGCTGTTTTCAGGGAGAAAAGGCTCACATTTGTAGTATTATTGCTGTTTGCGACATTTGGCCGAATGACTGAACGTGAAGCACCAGTGTCTATGAGAAACCGATACTTCCGAATTCCAATCCTTCCTTCTACTATAAGACTCCTACTCTGTCCCAGCACAGCTATTGGAGTGACATTGACAGGGGCTCCCATTTCCTGGATCGCCGGTTTCTGCCCCTTGAAGCCGACGAATGTTAGTTTTCCTGATAGCCATTGGCTCCAGGCCATGCACCCGTTTCTGATCTGTGCTGAGTCGCTTCTTGCTGATTAGGTGTTCTTCTACACATCCTTTGTATATGCCCAGATTCACCACAGTTCCAGCAACGGACCCTGGTCGCACGATGAGCTCCCTGTGACCGGCTTGGCTTATACTCTTCAAGAACCTCCGTCATCCGTCTGAGTACTTGTGTTAAATCTTCTTCCTGAACTTCCAGTCTCCGACCATGATGACTGTTGATGGATGCGTTCTTAGCGGCTTCATAGGACAGAGCGTACACAAGGGCTTCGCTGGCCTTACGCTTGCCACTAACTCTAATAACCTTTTTTAGCTCTGGATCTCGAACGGCATCGATGAAGGCATCAGTGACGATTACTTCGAGGAACTCCTGTGCTGCTGTGGGGTATGCCAGATGGGCAAGTCGTTCAATGTCCGTCTTTAGCTCTTGTAGGGTTTCACTGACCCGCTGTTGTCTGGTCTTCAGCTGGACCCTATAAACTTCCTGTAAGTGCTCGTCCCCGTATCGAAGCTCGATAGCAGCATAATCCTGCTGGTTTGGAATGGATTGGAGTACTTCGGAAGCCTTTCCTCCAAGGGCAAGTACTAGAGCGGTCGCTTTTTCCTCCTCGCTGCCCCATTTGTTGACCTTAGCAGCTGCCTCAAACTGTCTTCTGTAGACTGACCAGGAGACGGACCCATCAAATACAGGGAACCAAGCCCTTCGGGTAACATTGATCCTGTATTCATCTTTAAAAGCCCTTCGGGTAACATTGATCCTGTATTCATCTTTACAAGCCCTTCGGGTAACATTGATCCTGTATTACTCACCGGCGCCTTGCTGAGCTCTTCTCTAACTTGAACTTTCAGTTCTTCTATGTCTTTTTCTACCACATCGACTCTCTGGTTCATCGTGACCTCCATCGTGGTTATTTTCTGGTTAACCGATACCAATTCAGTCCTGATCCCTGAATCGAGTGTGTCTATTTTGTCCTGCATGGTTCTAATCACTATATCAAGTGTATCCATTTTTTCCTGCATCTTACCTAGGAGTTCCATCTTTTCCTGCATCTTACCTAGGAGTTCAGTTATATCTGGCCCTACTTCGAATTGATAACTGTCCGGGTCTTCTTCTTCCTCAATCAGGGCCTGCCGGAGACGAGCTGTAAGTGTCTCCTTGCTACCACCAAGCTTTAGACCTCGATACCGAAGCTCTTGTTTTAGTTCTTTAATCAAGAGTTGGTCTAGTTGTTTCATAATAGGGGAAGCCATTACTAACTTACCTCCCCTTCGTTGAGTCGCCTATAATCCCACTTCTGAGGTATGGGAACAAAGATAATACAAAGTTTAATCAACATAGATCACCAAAAACAAGAACCGTTCCAATCTCAATCTTCTCGCACTTCCTCTTCCTCTCTCCCCGTTCATTTAGTCCATCCTCGTGCGCTGGTGCGCAACCATAGAGTCACTACAGAACATGGTCATTACAATACTTTGCGTTCTATGGGACAGACGATGTTAAGGTCATCTGTTGGGGGTCGAGTTTAAGCGCTTGGCTTCCAAACCTGGTGTCCTGGGTTCTAATTTCGATGAATATTGGGATTTTGAATTTCAGGATTTATAGGGCGTTCTTGTGTCCACCGCAACTGTAATGGGTACCATTAGAAATTGTCATGTAGAGCTGTGCAAAAGCATTTGGAACCGTAAGGCCACCAAAAGCGATCAAGAGCTCCCTTCCACCGGCCTGAATGAACGGTGTATACCTCGCATACACCGTTCTGTCTGACGTGAGGGGGGGGGGGTGAGACTCGGGGTTTAACTTAAAGTTTAGTTTTGCGTACACTTCCAGTGGACACGGACACTCCGGACTCGCGGACTAGAGACGCAGCCGAAGCCCGCAGCACCGGGGTCCCCGTCATTTTCCATTGATCTGCCAGGCTAACGTGCGGGACACGCCACTCATGTAATGGCTCCTTGAGGGACAGCGCCTGGACGTTGACAGATCCCTGTGGGAGCTCTTTAACATCCCCGCACAGTGCAATGAGGTTGTTCTCACACTTGTTGTTCTCACACTTGTTGTTCTCACACTTCTCACACTTGTTGTTCTCACACTTGTTGTTCTCAAACTTGTTGTTCTCACACTTGTTGTTCTCACACTTGTTGTTCTCACACTTGTTGTGCTACCCTATGGCCTAGCCGTCTCTTTTCACGACCGTTTCCACCTGGGCGCCACGTTGAGGCAGGGTACCAGTCTTTAGCTGGGGGAAGTAAAGGCGGTTGGTTACATGACACCCTGCTCGTTAACCGTTGGCCATAGAAAAAGATATAAAGATGTTAGTTGACTAAATAATGGTCATAACAAGAAACAAAAGATGGCTTCAAGAATGGAAAGCACCACACAGTAACTGTCATATCTCTCAACACTGTAAGGTTTATCTCCATATTTTCTATAGAAAACCAAATTAATTAACTACCATTAATTGATTAAATAATTATTTTATTTCTTTATCTATTTTTTTTTTATTCCTATATTGTCTTCCAATGTATATAATTTGAACTTGATCCGAGGATGGGAAGTGGAAAAAAAAAAAAAACAGTAAAAAAATACCTCCCTGATACCTCTCCCTGACAGAGTAAAAGAATACCCCCCTCCCTGATACCTCCCTGACAGACAGAGTAAAAAAAGTTCCCCTAACAGACAAAGTGAGTTAATATACGTTTTTTTTTTTTTTTTAAATATTAGCTTTATTACGACTTGTTTTTGTATTTTCTAGTGTATTGGTTACTATTTGGTTACTATTTGGTTACTATTTGTTACTATTTGGTTACTATTAGTTACTATTTGGTTACTATTTGGTTACTATTGGTTACTATTGGTTACTATTGGTTACTATTAGTTACTATTTGGTTACTATTGGTTACTATTGGTTACTATTTGGTTACTATTGGTTACTATTGGTTACTATTTCTTACTATTTGGTTACTATTTGGTTACTATTTGGTTACTATTGGTTACTATTGGTTACTATTGGTTACTATTGGTTACTATTTGGTTACTATTTGGTTACTATTTGGTTACTATTGGTTACTATTGGTTACTATTAGTTACTATTTGGTTACTATTGGTTACTATTGGTTACTATTTGGTTACTATTTGGTTACTATTGGTTACTATTGGTTACTATTGGTTACTATTGGTTACTATTTGGTTACTATTGGTTACTATTGGTTTACATAAAAAAATTGTTTTACAAAACTAAACAAGTTTAAATTAAATCTTTTCATAAGCAGATTTATTAGGCAGTCGAACAGTTGTACAAATACTAGTATCACTCTGCAGAACAAGCCGCGTCCAGTTCATGTCTACATACCGGTATGCCATGTTCACGCATTCAGAGACTTGACCAACGGGCATCTCGTGCACTGAGTGACCGCAGGCGACCAGATTTTAAATCTACTTTTGTATGAAGACAAGAAGAGGTTACTAATAGTTTGTGCTTCATTGTTTCTCATATCCATGCAGACAATGTTACTGTAACTATAAGAAGTACATAGATGCCTAATTCATAAAGCGCTGGTTGTGTGAGTGTGTGCTTGCGTGCGTGCGTGTGCGTCGTGTATCAATGTTGTTCGTATTTGCATCTATATTGTTATTGTTATAATAGATACGCTGAGGAGGACAATTATAGTCAAACTGAATTTCCATTTGTTTGGACCAATAAAATTATCTTTTCTAATAATTATTTTTAACCCAAAAGTACAATAAGTTCCTTATATTGACAACAGGTCACTTTTGACATATTTCACTTTAGGGAAAAAAAAGCAATTGTAATTAAATTTTACCGTTAGATTCGTTGAACTTAAAAGGTCACAATCTGCCTTTTTTTACAAAGCTTTTATCAACTGTCTGTCTGGTCAAAAGTTTATACGTTATTTCTCCCACATCCACATCTCGGATCAAGCTGAAAGTTTGCACATTTCTTTTACCTGACAACACAAGAATCAATAGAAAAAAATAACCAATTAGTTAATTAACAATAGGTAATTAATCGTTTTATTTGGTATCTCGAACAAGGGAAAAGAATTGTACTTGACTGAAGTGGTGGCATAAGCTGAATTAGTTCCTTTATAGGTCGCCTCTTTAAAGTAACTTTGTAACAAACAATCACCGCACCTCACCTCACTAGCAGAGTGGTTAGTGTGTCGGCTTGAGCCATGAGTTCGAATTTAGGTCGTTCTCCTTTTTCTTTTAATACATGCTTTTAAAATGTGATTACTGTAAAACTCAACCAGATATTCCTCCCCCCCCCCTATTTTCCTTACTGGACAAGACAAGTGATAGGATCACAGCGTATTGAGAAAGCTAAAAGCATGAAATAGCGTAAAACAAAAACAATTGGTAAAAATATTTCTAATCGCAGATTTATTGTTGTTGGTCTAGAACTCTAGATCTATGACAAATTGAATAACATGACTGGTCCAAACTAATTGATACAATTACACTTCATATAAGCTTTGTTGTTGTTTTTAAAGTATTTTTGTCTTGTTACTTGTATTAGCCAACTACGAATATTTGACTGGGAGAGATTTTAAAGTCAACAAAATGAACACTATCCAGGACAGGAAAAATGTTGCCAACTAAAAAGAAAAGACTTTCGACTGCGAACGAAAGTTTAGAAATGAGATTCTACAGATCTGAAAAGTGAAAGTAAAAACATGAGTATTTGTGCATCTACTGAAGTCTGACATTCAAACAATGTTCCACGAGGTAAAATAAAAAAAAAAATTTTTTTAATCCAATTCCTTCTTTATGTTTCAATCAAATTAGATCTAATCGGATCGCCTATGTAGAGCCTAAACAAAATTGACCAGCTCGATGTTCTATCAACTTTATTTGCATTTAAAAATCAAGTTAACTAAGATGTTACTTGAAGATCGCAGCCTATTTGTTCACTCAATAAGTCGGTTAATAAGAAAACCCATAATGAGCTTATGTTCATTAAGTAACAATCTAAACGTTTGAGAACCACTAATATGTTTTATTCAGTAACTTAGCTCGGAGTTTATGACTTACTAGTTCATTCAGTAACTAAGCTCGACGGATGTAGCCCTATAGAAGTAAATGTTTCTTCGGTAACTAGGCTAGACGGATGTAGCTCTATAGAAGTAAATGTTTCTTTGGTAACTAGGCTCGACGGATGTAGCTCTATAGAAGTAAATGTTTCTTCGGTAACTAGGCTAGACGGATGTAGCTCTATAGAAGTAAATGTTCATTCAGTAACTAAGCTCGACGGATGTAGCTCTATAGAAGTAAATGTTTCTTCGGTAACTAGGCTAGACGGATGTAGCTCTATAGAAGTAAATATTCCTTCGGTAACTAGGCTAGACGGATGTAGCCCTATAGAAGTAAATGTTTCTTTGGTAACTAGGCTAGACGGATGTAGCTCTATAGAAGTAAATGTTTCTTCGGTAACTAGGCTAGACGGATGTAGCTCTATAGAAGTAAATGTTTCTTCGGTAACTAGGCTAGACGGATGTATCTCTATAGAAGTAAATGTTTCTTCGGTAACTAGGCTAGACGGATGTAGCTCTATAGTAGTAAATGTTTCTTTGGTAACTAGGCTAGACGGATGTAGCCCTATAGTAGTAAATGTTTCTTCGGTAACTAGGCTAGACGGATGTAGCTCTATAGAAGTAAATGTTTCTTCGGTAACTAGGCTAGACGGATGTAGCTCTATAGAAGTAAATGTTTCTTCGGTAACTAGGCTAGACGGATGTATCTCTATAGAAGTAAATGTTTCTTCGGTAACTAGACTCGACGGATGTAGCTCTATAGTAGTAAATGTTTCTTTGGTAACTAGGCTAGACGGATGTAGCCCTATAGTAGTAAATAATTCTTCGGTAACTAGGCTAGACGGATGTAGCTCTATAGAAGTAAATGTTTCTTCGGTAACTAGGCTAGACGAATGTAGCTCTATAGTAGTAAATGTTTCTTCGGTAACTAGGCTAGACGGATGTAGCTCTATAGAAGTAAATGTTTCTTCGGTAACTAGGCTAGACGGATGTAGCTCTATAGTAGTAAATATTCCTTAGGTAACTAAGCTCGACGGATGTAGATCTAGAAGTAAATGTTTCTTCGGTAACTAGGCTAGAGGGATGTAACTCTATAGAAGTAAATGTTTCTTCGGTAACTAGGCTAGACGGATGTAGCTCTATAGAAGTAAATGTTCCTTCGGTAACTAAGCTCGACGGATGTAGATCTAGAAGTAAATGTTTCTTCGGTAACTAGACTAGAGGGATGTAGCTCTATAGAAGTAAATGTTTCTTCGGTAACAAGGCTAGACGGATGTAGCCCTATAGAAGTAAATGTTTCTTATGTAACTAGGCTAGACGGATGTAGCTCTATAGAAGTAAATGTTTCTTCGGTAACTAGGCTAGACGGATGTAGCTCTATAGAAGTAAATGTTTCTTCGGTAACTAGGCTAGATGGATGTAGCTCTATAGAAGTAAATGTTTCTTCGGTAAATAGGCTAGACGGATGTAGCTCTATAGAAGTAAATGTTTCTTCGGTCACTAGGCTAAACGGATGTAGCTCTATAGAAGTAAATGTTTCTTCGGTAACTAGGCTAGATGGATGTAGCTCTATAGAAGTAAATGTTTCTTCGGTAACTAGGCTAGACGGATGTAGCTCTATAGAAGTAAATGTTTCTTCGGTAACTAGGCTAGACGGATGTAGCTCTATAGAAGTAAATGTTCCTTCGGTAACTAAGCTCGACGGATGTAGATCTAGAAGTAAATGTTTCTTCGGTAACTAGGCTAGACGGATGTAGCCCTATAGAAGTAAATGTTCCTTCGGTAACTAGGCTAGACGGATGTAGCCCTATAGTAGTAAATATTTCTTCGGTAACTAGGCTAGACGGATGTAGCCCTATAGAAGTAAATGTTCCTTCAGTAACTAGGTTAGACGGATGTAGCTCTTTAGAAGTAAATGTTTCTTCGGTAACTAGGCTAGAGGGATGTAGCTCTATAGAAGTAAATGTTTCTTCGGTAACTAGGCTAGACGGATGTAGCTCTATAGAAGTAAATATTCCTTCGGTAACTAAGCTCGACGGATGTAGATCTAGAAGTAAATGTTTCTTCGGTAACTAGGCTAGAGGGATGTAGCTCTATAGAAGTAAATGTTTCTTCGGTAACTAGGCTAGACGGATGTAGCTCAATAGAAGTAAATATTCCTTCGGTAACTAGGCTAGACGGATGTAGCCCTATAGAAGTAAATATTCCTTCGGTAACTAAGCTCGACGGATGTAGATCTAGAAGTAAATGTTTCTTCGGTAACTAGGCTAGAGGGATGTAGCTCTATAGAAGTAAATGTTTCTTCGGTAACTAGGCTAGACGGATGTAGCTCAATAGAAGTAAATATTCCTTCGGTAACTAGGCTAGACGGATGTAGCCCTATAGAAGTAAATGTTTCTTCGGTAACTAGGCTAGAGGGATGTAGCTCTATAGAAGTAAATGTTTCTTCGGTAACTAGGCTAGACGGATGTAGGTCTAGAAGTAAATGTTTCTTCGGTAATTAGGCTAGACGGATGTAGCCCTATAGAAGTAAATGTTCCTTCGGTAACTAGGCTAGACGGATGTAGCCCTATAGAAGTAAATGTTTCTTCGGTAACTAGGCTAGACGGATGTAGCCCTATAGAAGTAAATGTTTCTTCGGTAACTAGGCTAGACGAATGTAGCTCTATAGTAGTAAATGTTTCTTCGGTAACTAGGCTAGACGGATGTAGCTCTATAGAAGTAAATGTTTCTTCGGTAACTAGGCTAGACGGATGTAGCTCTATAGAAGTAAATATTCCTTCGGTAACTAAGCTCGACGGATGTAGATCTAGAAGTAAATGTTTCTTCGGTAACTAGGCTAGACGGATGTAGCCCTATAGAAGTAAATGTTCCTTCGGTAACTAGGCTAGACGGATGTAGCCCTATAGAAGTAAATGTTTCTTCGGTAACTAGGCTAGACGGATGTAGCCCTATAGAAGTAAATGTTTCGTCGGTAACTAGGCTAGATGGATGTAGCCCTATAGAAGTAAATCTTCTATCAGTAACTAAGCTCGACGGATGTAGATCTAGAAGTAAATGTTTCTTCGGTAACTAGGCTAGACGGATGTAGCTCTATAGAAGTAAATATTCCTTCAGTACCTCAGTTAAAGAGCGTGAGAACATCTGGTCTTTATTCAGTAGGAACAAAGGCAAACTATTTTGACAACAAACTAAATCTAACAATGTCTTTTATCGATTTTCTCCCAAGGTTTTTGGTCAACATTTTTTTTCCACCCTCTCAATCCTCGGTAGAAAGGGAAGTTCTTCATTTTCGACCACTTCAATCCTCTCTCATTCCAGCATTCAATCCTAACACTGCCCAACACTCACACACATTTATTCCACACATACACACACTGTGATCAAACAAACAGAGTTATCTGTTAACTAAATTAATGCTCTTTTTCTCCAAGAAACCAAAAAAAAAAAACTTAGCGTTTCCGCTGCTCGGAGCCCGGGCCTGACATTGTGTTTGTGTAATCTAATGATGTCTTAATAATGACAGTACACCAGTGTGTACAATATCTAATGATGCCTCAATGATGACAGTACACCAATGTGTACAAGATGTAATGATGCCTCAATGATAACAGTACACCAGTGTGTACAAGATGTAGGCTAATGATGTCTCAATGATGACAGTATACAAGTGTGTACAAGATGTAATGATGTCTCAATTATGACAGTACACCAGTGTGTACAAGATCTAATGATGCCTCAATAATGACAGTACACCAGTGTGTATAAGATGTAGTGATGTCTCAATAGTGACAATACACCGGTGTGTACAAGTTGTAATGATGTCTCAATAATGACAGTACATCGGTGTGTACAAGATGTAATGTCTCAATGATGACAGTATACAAGTGTGTACAACTTGTAATGATGTCTCAATTATGACAGTACACGAGTGTGTACAACATGTAATGATGTCTCAATAATGACAGTACACCAGTGTGTACAAGATGCAATGATGTCTTAATAATTATACCTTTGCCTACATGATGTTATGATGTTTCAATGAGTATACCAGGGTGTACAAGATAAATCCCGAACGAGACATGTTCTTTTGATCAAATTTTTTTAAAAATTATTATCACAATTCCTTTTGTCAGGTTGCACATTCATGGGTGGTCGAACACTGCCTGGATTTCGGAAACAGCTTTAGTGCAACCAGTGTACAAACTAAAGGAATAGCTGATAGCTTTGTTTTCTAAAAGTCATCTCATCATTGTTGTGCACGTTTTGGCGCGCGGGGGGGGGGGGGAGATTTTCATTTGTATGTCATTCATTACTTAGTAAAAGCGAAGGAATCGCTCTTTGTTTTTATAATGTCATTAGTTATTAAAAGCGAAGGAATCGCTCTTTGTTTTTATACTGTCATTCATTACTTAGTAAAAGCGAAGGAATCGGTCTTTGTTTGTAATGTCATTAGTTAGTTAAAGCGAAGGAATCGCTCTTTGTTTTTATAATGTCATTCATTGGTTATTAAAAGTGAAGGAATCGCACTTTATTTTATAATGTCATTAGTTATTAAAAACGAAGGAATCGCTCTTTGTTTTTATACTGTCATTCATTACTTAGTAAAAGCGAAGGAATCGCTCTTTGTTTGTAATGTCATTAGTTAGTAAAAGCGAAGGAATCGCTCTTTCTTTTTATAATGTCATTCATTGGTTAGTAAAAGAGAAGAAATCGCTCTTTAAAATGTCAACAACTTCATCATGAAAGAATTGTCTTCGGAAAAAAAACTTTTTCTTGATTTAAACCCGCGCAGTTTCAGTTCAACGTAACATATACTAGAATACCCTGGCCAAACAGGGCTGATTGAAATGCGGACAGTTTTAGTGAAAGTTAAAAAAAACAAAAAACAAATAAATAATAGTGGAGGGTACGCCCAAAGTATTATGTGAACATTTGCAGGATGTAATGAGAAAATAAACAAATCAGCGGGCGGAGCTGGTGGGTAATGCTAATAACTTATTTGCTAACATGGAAGCTGAAGAAATGCGCAGGCTTGTCTTCTTAGTACAAATCAAAAGAAATGTCTGATTTTATATTTTCTTGTGATTAGCCCGCGGGGAAACTAAACAACGCCAAGTTAAACGTAGAACCTTCTCCTTCCCTGAATGTCCATGACCTAACCACTTTTGTACTATGTCACTTGTTTCTTCGCTGACTTCTATACGTCAACAAAGTAGGCAACATTGTTTTTCTAACGTAGATATATATAGTAACAGGGGCAACCAATCTTGGCTCCATACAGATGAGCAATCTAATCTGGTGTGAAATTTAAACATGTATGCAGAATTAAGAACAAGGCGGAGACGAGAATTTGTGTTACATAAAGAAAATCGATGACAGTCCAAGCGGGTCGGTTATATTCTCACATAATGTTACAAAATCATAATTAATCGTTTTACCCTAACTGAGCACTTATCATAAAGAGTTTGAGGTGGTAACCTGGACATATGTCGTCAATATATTTCATTGTTTTGGAGTTGCTTAATACAAATAATAATGACGTTTATCAAAACAACTGAATTTTTTTTTATATATAAATGTTATTTTAAAGATAATCTGGTCGCCGATGACTTGACTCATGAAGAGGTAACTTAAGACTTAATGAAAACAAAGACAATATACATTTATATATTGTTGAAAGTAAACATTGCTGATTTGGCATACCACATTGCAAAATGTCAATCAATCTATCGTGAATGTAATCGAGTCTGGACCAAAAGTCCACAAACTACCACTCACGACGGCCAATTTTCCAGGCTGTAGCTCCGAGACATAGAAAACAGTTGCTCTACAAATTGTCCAAATGAAAACTTAAAAGCCAAAAGTCAATTCAATGTTTGATCAGTAGACTGTATCAGTGTATCTATACAGGACTGCCAACACCAAGGTTTGATCTTATTGGTTGAATGAAAAGAAGTGTATGTCATTAGAAAATATTAGCTGGTATACAGACATCAAATACAAAGAGGGAAAGAGACACACACATATACAGACAGAGAGTAGACACACACAGAGATATAGAGAGAGACCAGACATGTGATATCAATCGCGCATACCCCCCACCCTTTTTTTTTTTTTGTTGTTGAAACTATGCAATAGCTTCGATAACAAGAGTGTTTCTGTATAGGTTACAAAGATCTTACAATGTAAAATGAGATTTCTGAAGGCTAAATCTGGTTTTATGGAGTGTGTGTTTGTGTGTTTCTATGGTGACGGTGGCGATTGGTTGAGAATAATGCATGATAAGTGGCCTTGTCGTCAGCGGTCTTAGAGAACAATGACTCCAAAACGCGAGACTGAAAGAAGTGTTATGGTATTGTAGTGAATTAGATTTTGTTTAAAATATCATTTTATATTATGACTCAAGTCTACTACATTTTATATTATGACTCAAGTCTACTACATCTTATATTATGACTCAAGTCTACTACATTTTATACTATGACTCAAGTCTACTACATTTTATATTATGACTCAAGTCTACTACATTTTATATTATGACTCAAGTCTACTACATTTTATACTATGACTCAAGTCTACTACATTTTATATTATGACTTAAGTCTACTACATCTTATATTATGACTCAAGTCTACTACATTTTATACTATGACTCAAGTCTACTACATTTTATACTATGACTCAAGTCTACTACATTTTATACTATGACTCAAGTCTACTACATTTTATACTATGACTCAAGTCTACTACATTTATTTTCATGTTTTTTCTTCCTTTTTCCCATTCTGGGATCAAGTTAAAAATTTGCACAATTGTTCGTTGAATCCGACAAAACATGAATCAATCCAAAAAAAAAAATAATTAACCAATTAGTTAATTAATTACTGGTTATAAAAAATGTTTATATCGAAATAAAGGAAATAAATGCTACTTAATGATAGATGTGGATGTATATATGGATTTAATCCCCTTATTAAGTTATGACACTTTTTTTTCTCCCACCTCCCATTCTCAGATCAAGTTGATATTTTACATAATTATTCTAGTCAATACACGAATCAACCAAAAATTAACCAATTTGTTAATCATTTAGTACTAGTTAATTAATTTTATTTTATATAGCGAAAAGGGAGATAAACCCTGTAATTTTCAGATAAATGGCAGTAATTAGCGTTTTTTTTTCCCTTGTTTTTAAAAAGTATTCTTTTTTTCTATTGCTTGTCTATTATTGATTCATGTTTTATTAGGTACAACAAATAACAAATGTGTCAAGTTTCGAGTTGATCCGATAATGAGAAGAGGGAGAAATAACTTGTACAAGATTCCACCCAGACAGACAGACGAAATAAATTAATTTATAAAATTTCAACTAAAGAATTGTAACTTGAGGAAAGTATTAAAATAAATGTATCTACAGAAATGTAATGGAATTATTCCATCAAGCAAAATACAAACATATACTTTAAAAAAAAAAAAGCTTATATTAAGTGTAGTTGTATCAATTGGTTTGGGTCAGTCACGTCATTAAATTTGTAATAGATCTAGACCAACAATAATACATCTCTGCAATTCGAAATATTTGTATCGATTGTTTTTGTTTAGCGCTATTTCATGCTTTGAGATTTCTCACTACGCTGCGATCCTAGACATCAATAAATAGAGACTGGCCGATAAAAGAGTTTTATGAAATGAACATTTGTGACTTGCAATTTTGTGTACTTTATTATACAGCATTTATGAGCAGTATAAAAGTTAAGTATTCATATCTATTTCAGCCACACACCCATATATATTGTAAATCGAGTAATATATAGTATATAGTATATATGTAGGCCTATAGTTCCTTATTTCTATAGTCTCGTCTTATTTTATGTTTGTGTTCACTAAGCCTCAGACGACGACCTATAAAAGAGACTAATTCAGTTTATACCAACACTTCAGTCAAGCACAATTTTTCCCCTTGTTCGAGATACCAAATAAAACTTTTAATTACCAATAGTTAATTAACTAACATAATTCTTGTGTTACGGTATCAGGTAAAGTAAATAATTGTGCAAACATTCAGCTTGATCCGAGATTGGGTGTGGGAGAAATAACCTGTATAAACTACCAGACAGACAGAGTTGATATAGAAATATACGATATCTTTCTTGCATGGCCAGATGGGGAGGAGTGGGGACTCTTAAAACGACAGTCTGCCGACATCTAGAAATTTCGAACCAGACTTAAATGTAGGACATAAGCAATAGGCGAAATGAAGTCTTACTGTGTTGAGAACTAAGAATCTTACAGTAATCTGGTGAGTCTTAAGTGACTCTTGGTACTACTAAAAGCCTGTTGGACTTGAAGTGTTTATGTGGGGGAAATGTGTTAGTATGATACTATATGTGTGACTGTCTTGATGAGTATGTGTGTAGATACAATTTTTAGGTTCCGGAATCCGGTCACTTCCCCCTAAAGAAAAACAACAACCATTCAGTGACTGTATTCAAACCCTAGACATTCAAACATTTGTAGAGATGTATGGATAGACTTCCGGTAGTTAACATTGAGCAGACGGCATTTAGGTTAATGAATTAGAGCCATAGCAGCCAATCAAATAAGAACCAAAGGGGAAATGAATCTGCGTATGTTCACTAAGTAATCTTCATTTAAACGTATGTTTTTCTCTCACGTTACAAATCTTTTCGTTGACCTTTTGTCAAAATATTATAACCTCCCTTGCCCCAACCCTCCAGCAGCTCTTGTTCTTACGTTTGAAGAGCTGCAACTAACGCCTTACGATCACCACAGTGAAGATCAAAAGAGTATTTTAATCTAGAGCAGTGTTGTCCAAACTTTTTTCTGGACTGGAACATTTCCCATTTGAGGAGAATGCAACGGAACCGTTCATTATTGTTTTGTAAGTCGTTTGTTTCCCATTGCTTTAAATAGAACTAGCAAAGCTTATCTAAGGGGAACAACTCCACATTCAAAGTCATATCTATCAAAGCTGTAAATATCAAACAAATTAATTTATTACCACTATTTAATTAACTAATTTGTTATTTTTTTTTTATTGATTCGTCGCTTTATTAGGAGACTGGAAAGTGGGAGAAATAACGAGTTTAAAATGTGTACCAGACAGACAGACAGACAGACAGACAGAGGGAGTTGATGTAAGCTAGATAAAACAAAAATAGTCTAAATTTAGATTTTTTTTTTCAAGTAAAAAACGATAATAAATTATACAGAGACATGAGAAAGATTTAGATTGAATGATTTTATTGGTTTTATGTTTCGTGATATCAGGCTATGAAGTCATACGCTCATTGTACCATCTGGTTTGATATCAGGCTATGAAGTCATACGCTCAGTGTACCATCTGGTTTGATATCAGGCTATGAAGTCATACGCTCATTGTACCATCTGGTTTGATATCAGGCTATGAAGTCATACGCTCATTGTACCATCTAGTTTGATATCAGGCTATGAAGTCATACGCTCATTGTACCATCTGGTTTGATATCAGGCTATGAAGTCATACGCTCATTGTACCATCTGGTTTTATATCAGGCTATGAAGTCATACGCTCATTGTACCATCTAGTTTGATATCAGGCTATGAAGTCATACGCTCATTGTACCATCTGGTTTGATATCAGGCTATGAAGTCATACGCTCATTGTACCATCTGGTTTGATATCAGGCTATGAAGTCATACGCTCATTGTACCATCTGGTTTGATATCAGACTATGAAGTCATACGCTCATTGTACCATCTGGTTTGATATCAGGCTATGAAGTCATACGCTCAGTGTACCATCTGGTTTTATATCAGGCTATGAAGTCATACGCTCATTGTACCATCTGGTTTGATATCAGGCTATGAAGTCATACGCTCAGTGTACCATCTGGTTTTATATCAGGCTATGAAGTCATACGCTCATTGTACCATCTGGTTTGATATCAGGCTATGAAGTCATACGCTCATTGTACCATCTGGTTTGATATCAGGCTATGAAGTCATACGCTCATTGTACCATCTGGTTTGATATCAGGCTATGAAGTCATACGCTCATTGTACCATCTGGTTTGATATCAGGCTATGAAGTCATACGCTCATTGTACTATCTGGTTTGATATCAGGCTATGAAGTCATACGCTCATTGTACCATCTGGTTTGATATCAGGCTATGAAGTCATACGCTCAGTGTACCATCTGGTTTGATATCAGGCTATGAAGTCATACGCTCATTGTACCATCTGGTTTGATATCAGGCTATGAAGTCATACGCTCAGTGTACCATCTGGTTTTATATCAGGCTATGAAGTCATACGCTCATTGTACCATCTGGTTTGATATCAGGCTATGAAGTCATACGCTCATTGTACCATCTGGTTTGATATCAGGCTATGAAGTCATACGCTCATTGTACCATCTGGTTTGATATCAGGCTATGAAGTCATACGCTCATTGTACCATCTGGTTTGATATCAGGCTATGAAGTCATACGCTCAGTGTACCATCTGGTTTTATATCAGGCTATGAAGTCATACGCTCATTGTACCATCTGGTTTGATATCAGGCTATGAAGTCATACGCTCAGTGTACCATCTGGTTTGATATCAGGCTATGAAGTCATACGCTCATTGTACCATCTGGTTTGATATCAGACTATGAAGTCATACGCTCATTGTACCATCTGGTTTGATATCAGGCTATGAAGTCATACGCTCAGTGTACCATCTGGTTTTATATCAGGCTATGAAGTCATACGCTCATTGTACCATCTGGTTTGATATCAGGCTATGAAGTCATACGCTCATTGTACCATCTGGTTTGATATCAGGCTATGAAGTCATACGCTCATTGTACCATCTGGTTTGATATCAGGGTATGAAGTCATACGCTCAGTGTACCATCTGGTTTGATATCAGGCTATGAAGTCATACGCTCAGTGTACCATCTGGTTTGATATCAGGCTATGAAGTCATACGCTCAGTGTACCATCTGGTTTGATATCAGGCTATGAAGTCATACGCTCATTGTACCATCTGGTTTGATATCAGGGTATAAAGTCATACGCTCAGTGTACCATCTGGTTTGATATCAGGCTATGAAGTCATACGCTCAGTGTACCATCTGGTTTGATATCAGGGTATGAAGTCATACGCTCATTGTACCATCTGGTTTGATATCAGGGTATGAAGTCATATGCTCAGTTCTACTCTCTGGTTTGATATCAGGCTATGAAGTGATACGCTCAATTGTACCATCTGGTTTGGGCCTGTTTCTAGATGCATGATTTGACTTTGTTGTAACATAATTTTAAAAAAATCCTGCATCTCACAATGCGGTTATTGAAAACAAAACAAAAATATAATTTGGTTGTTTTCAAATATTAAGATACTCTTTAAATAAACTTGACCAGAACTCATTTAATGATTGATCTTTATATCTTGGTTTCAAACTAGATCGCGGTGTAAAGCACATAGTGACGTCGTATAGTTGTTGGTTTCATTTTCGTTATTTTTGTAAACTTTGACCAAAAAAATATCATGTCTAGGCCTACTAGTTCATTGTTCCAATAGGTTATGGGACACCTATTCAAGCCTCGAGGAACCCTAGGGTTCCGCGGAACACAGTTTGGGTAACACAGTTTGGGTAACACTGATCTAGAGGATTTACCGCAAAGTCTAAGAAAAGGAGGTTTCAAAGAAATTCTGTCTAATCTAATCAGTTATTTAGATTTATTTACTCGGAACTTGACTGAATGCAAGGAAACATTTGAGTCGAGTGCGGGAATACCCGCTGAAAGCGTGTTCAAAGTGACCAAATTTAATTTGGAGATGATTTTATTTTGAATCCTTATCACGGCCAAACCAGAATGTTCACCGTGTAGCCAGTTAGCTAGTAGGCCGAAGTTGTTGGGGGTTTTTTCCCAAGGAAAAATATAAGAGCCGTTTTCGCACACGACCAGTGTCCATCAGGTTCCAGACTTCTTGTTGAACCCATGAAGAATTGCAAGCTAATAGAAGTAATTTTTTTTTAATATGTGTATGCAAATGTGCACACGTATTTTTTGTAACAAAAGTGCAGATGTAGCGGCAATATAGCCTGAGTATTTGATTACATCATGGAACTATACTAATGATTACATTCTTCAATAAGCAACAAAACATTTGAGATAATTGTTACAAAACAACTTTTCTTTAGTTGTACTGTCGTTGGATGACTTAGTTTGACTGACACTATATACACTTTTGTGTCATGTTTTTCAAATGATCTAGGCTATTTGTTTTTTGTTTTTTTTTTAAAGGTTTGCATTTTTAATGTTCAAACGAAAGCAACTAAACTCAAAGGTTCACGTTGTTCTAGAGTCCAGGCACTCGTGTCGTGTCGGATCTTTAATAGCGCTTTTAGTGTGAGAACTCATTGTGACAGACAGGCGGACATACCAAACCATAATAGTGGTATTTCCACTATTTGAAACCGTTGAAAATTATAAATTGGCCAGTATGGTCATAAAAATCAATATGGAACTCTCTATTCTACTTAAATAGCCTAACTAAAACATAATAAATTTAATCATATCATGGGAATTTAAGAATAGATTTGTGCTATCATAGTGACTAGATTGGGGCTATCATAGTGACTAGATTGAGGCTATCATAGTGACTAGATTGGGGCTATCATAGTGACTAGATTGAGGCTATCATAGTGACTAGATTGGGGCAATCATAGTGATTATATTGGGACTATCATAGTGACTAGATCGGGGATATCATAGTGACTAGATTGGGGCTATCATAGTGACTAGATTGAGGCTATCATAGTGACTAGATTGAGGCTATTATAGTTACTAGATTGGGGCTGTTGGTATGGTGCGCAAAGGTGCACGCGTTCAATATAATAAAGTATCATTCTCCGCTATGACACTGATGATTCTTGTTGGTTTATTGCTGTGAACCTAGATCTTAATTAACATGGTGGCAGCGGTGGGAGTGTGACTAGATTGAGGCTATCATAGTGACTAGATTGAGGCTATCCTAGTGACTAAGAAAAATGAAATGGGCACGACATAACCAGAACAAATTCGAATAACTAAAACATCTAAAGCAAAACATGTCCTGAATGTGAGACTTTTACCCCAAAAATAAACGTTTTGTTGACGAAATGCATGACTCAATGTTCAAACTATACGTTAATCAAATCAAACCTTTCTGTAGCCCATAAATTAGCCTAATAAATCAAACCTTTCAGTAGTCCATACATAAATAAAATAAAACCTTTCTGTAGCCCATAAATTAATAAAATAAAACTTTTCTTTAACCCACAAATTAATCAAATCAAACCTTTCTGTAGCCCATAAATTAATAAAAATATAACCATTCTGTAGCCCATAAATTAATCAAATCAAACCTTTCTGTAGCCCATAAATTAATCAAATCAAACCTTTCTGTAGCCCATAAATTAATCTCCACTGTTCTCAAATATCTCTACTTTTTTTTCCCTTCCTCAAACGTTTTTTTTTTAAATGTCCCCAGATATTTCCCTGCCATTACCAACTGGCGTGATTCCTTCTCTTGCAGATAATGACTGGTTTTACAGGAGGCGTAAGACCCGGTCGATTGCATGCATAACTCAATATAATGATTCGAATAAACATACACTTCACATTCTGTCTGTTGACCTCTGTCTCACGTCATCTGCACATGCGCAGCATTAACCCATTGCAATAAGACATGCAAGACCCCAAAAAATAAAAAGTTGTGTATTTAAAAGATCTATATATTAGCATGATGATGCCAAGAATTTGAAATCGCTGACTGTGTCAACCATTCAACTGAATCGTACCAATGTTGATACTGACCTTTGCCGTCAAATGTCTCATTTTTAGAGGAGTGACCAGATCCCATAGTACAACCAATTTTGAAAGTTTGTTTGGGGTCACAGAGTGACCACACACTATTACCATCCGTTGCCTGTCATAGGGAAAGCACGAACTCCAAACTACGAAATGTGCGTGTCGCAAAACAGATTAGAATGAAGAGATCTCAAATGGCAGAGCATTATATTATAGGCAAGTATATTCATCATTTATTAAGTTACTATACATTAAGTAGGCTTAATTTGTCGTTTTGGGGAGGGGGGGGGGGTAGACCTGGATTCTAGATCATAAGTGTTTACAAAGCTAATATGAAAATGAGACTTTTTCCCCAAACACACCTAATACGGTACATAAATAATACACCTAGATCCAGTTTTGTTATGCTGAATTTAAATAGCATTTGCCTTTGTAGGTTAGGATCGCATAGACCAATTCTATTTCTATGTCTAATAGACCTACAAGATTATTGCTATAAGATGCATTTTGTTCCTAATCCTCGGAACGTCTAGATTCCTAGACCCATGTCATGTATTCTTGTTTCATGCATGCAAGTTAATTTAAACTGGGATTGGGCTTCTAAAAACAAATCTTGTCCCTTTAAAATCTAAGCCTCATTCGTTAAATTGCAAGATAGACTAGCTTCTTCACAAGAACAAATGAGATGAGTAATGTCACGCACGAATAACGCGTTGAGTTCGTCGTAATCCTTTCATAACGTTTGTAGTCAACAGCTAAGAACAAACATATTCCAACGTCCACGAGATGATCATAGAAATGACACAGTCACACACTCGCTCACGAGCGTACTGTAATCGATTTCTGTTTGCTTGTGTGGTATCGGCGATTTTTTTTTCTTCCTATTTTGAGAGGAAGACAAAATCACGTGACTGGTTGCCTGGTGATCGTAGGTGTGTCATGGCGGATGTCTCTCTCGGACATAAACGATTTGTTTCATTCTTTTGACTGCTATTATGGATGTACATGACATCGATATATTTAAAAGAAGCCATTTGCATTCAGAAGGAAATGATTTTTCTAGGATCACGGAGGCTACTCCAAATATAAATCCAAAAGATGTTTTAAAAGAAACTGATACAGAAGAAGTGTTATTTACATCCACAAACCAGTCGTTATCCGAAACAGAACACAACGATGTCGATGCAGCTTCAGATACTATGTTTGCTAAGACCATATCAGAACAACAAAATATCATGTCAGTCATCGATAATGTTAAAAAGTCTAAAGCACTGTCAGCAGATCTTAGTCGAAAGCATTTACAAGCAATTCCTGAAGCACTTTTGGGATTGCAGCATTTGGAGGTTTAAATTAAACAGTTCCTTTATTTCTTGACCTTTAAGCTAATAGTTCAATGATAAAAGTAATCAAATTAGTTGAATACATTCTATTGCCATTGTTAACTTAATATTCTAAAGTCTACAAGTTGAATCTCACAATTCTGAAAGTGAACAAAAGAATCTAGCATTCTTTTCTGTGTCCTTTGTTAACATTAAATAGCTATTTTATTAAGCTTCAACTAGGATTTATAAAGTTCAAGGCATGCTTTAACAATTTTTAAAAAATTGTTTCAGTATCTGTACCTAGAGGGAAATCAAATTTGCTATTTACCTGATGATTTCTTCAGCTTCTTTCCTCACCTGGTTTGGTTGGATCTCAGAAACAACCTACTGAGTCGTATTCCATCATTATATCTTTCTAGTCATACATGTCTTCGTAATCTACTTTTAGAAGGTAACACTCTTAGGAATTTACCTTTAGAACTGGGTAAGTCATGTGAAGATATTTTAAACAGCCATAGTTTACTTCTAACTGTTCAATATTGATTCTATAGTTATACCCATATTAATCTGTCAATCAAAAGATATCAATGAAAATGTTTACTACTATATTCTATTAAATCTAAGCTGCACTCATTAATTATTTTTGAAGTTATGTTCAGTCTTAAACCAAAGCTTGTACATTGATTGATGTGCCACAGAGGCTAACCTAAATTCAGGGTTGTAGCCTATATGTTTTCACATCTACCATTTCATTGACCAAGTGTCTGAGCCTCACTTTAAAGAAGGCCAGGATTTCAGCACTTACTTTGGGAAATCTGACACACTTCAATCATGTGAGCTTCTTCTGTGGCATAACAATCTGGAATATGCTCCCTTTGTGTTTCTGCCATCATCTGATATAGGACTCCTCAACAATAATGTCATCACTTCTTTTCTGTTGCCTTCCTTTTCCTTGTTATACCTTGTCATAGAGCTTGCTGCTTGAAGTTTGGGCTGTAGGACACTCTCACTTTCTCATCCTTCATACATGGAGTACCATGTTGATGAACAAAAAATTGGCTTGTGTCAACATGTTCAATTCCTTCTAACTTGCATCTGCAGGACATACAGAAGAATAGCGGATGCTTGTGTATTTTTTCATATCTTCAATGAGCTTTGTCGTGAATCCTCTACATTTTCTAAAAATATCAAAACATCAACTTATTGACTTTCTCAATACCTTACTTTCATGCATATAATCTGCGGCTTAATACTTTTTTTTTACACACAAATGACAAATGTGCGAGGTATACAAAGGTGCTGAGTTTATAAAATTTACATAGCATAACAGAAACTATGGCCATACCAGTGGGTCATTATACCTTCTATAGTTAGCTGTGTGGTTGTGACATGTACATTGGGAAGCTTTTTGAACATCTCATTTTAAACCTTAAGAAACAAATATATACCTTTGACAGTACCTTATGTACCAGTAGTTTATGGCAAGTCAAGCTTTGCACATGCAGGGCATAAAAGGGAGTGGGTTGTAAGATTTTGTTTTTACTTATTTTGTAGTTGGTGCAGGGTATACGGGTTTGCAGGGTACCGGGTATATGCATGAAAATACTCTAATGGATTTATAAATATTTTTGCTTCTTCTTAGCATTCATTTATGGTACTGTCTTTATACTTAAGATCATTTGGGACATAAAAAAATTTTTACTTCTTAAATTAAAGAGCACATTTCACTTAAACTCTCGTCATGATGTTTTGTGTGAAACTTTAGTCAAATAATCCTTGCATTTATTGTTGTCAGGATTGGTTAGTAGTTTGCATGGTTTAAACATTGCTGGAAATCCATTAGAATTTCCACCACAGACTGTAATTGAAACAGGAACACAAGGTATTCTTAAGTTTCTCAGAGATGTTCTGGCTGCTAAGAATTCATCAAAGTTAGCTGATACTGGTAAGATTTTCCATTGTTTTTTTTAAATCTAGATCTACTTTTACTTTAAACAAAAAAAAACAACTTATGAACTAGCGTTAAACCTATTTTATATTTGAACAGATCTCACTTTAAGTAAAGATGACCCTGAGTGTCTGGACCATTCTAGTGATACTTCTGATGATTGGAATACTTCAGCAAGTATGATGGAACTAGCCAAACTTAGAGATAGGATGAATTTAACTGAATCAGGAAACCTTCAGGAGACTGAGCTAGATAAACATCATTTGAAGCCAAGTGAAGTAAATATCAAAAAGACAAATATTAAAAAAGTGAGAAAATTTGGAGACTATCTAGTCATAGGAGAGTAAGTGTTGAGTTTGTACTCAAAATAATTTTATGCCCTTATCCTTGCAAGTTTAAATAAAAATCTTTATAGTATTTTTTTACTAAGCATTTTAGTTTCTGTAAGGTTGTGATTGCCAAAACTGGCTAAAGAAATAATCACCTCACTACCTATAAAATGCTTCCAAATAGCCTCTGACAACCAGTCCAACTTCTGGCCTTCACTTTTAGCTCAGATATTAATTCCAGCAGAACTGTTATCACTAACAGGAGAAAGGGAAAAGGTTCCTGAACCAGTTAGTTGGGCAGAAGGGGCTCATTAGTCCACCTAGAAAAAGTAAAATCTGAATTCAAACCTCTGCTGCCTTTCAGCTATATCCAAACATGGGAAAGGCTTTGGGAGTAAACCCTGATGAAAAATCAGGAGCAAGTAACCCTAAAGCATCTTGCAGCTCACAGTGCAAAAACTGTCAGAACCTGCAATGTTGTTGAACCAAAACTGTATCAACGCTTGCCATTCCTTTTGATAGATGTGTAGAGGATGGAACTGCAGTGTGATGACATTGTTATGACCATACCTAATACTCAGGCATTCATTTCATTTCTATGAGATAATCCATAGTTTTTTTGCAACTGCAGGAGGCCATACCAGCATTTTAGTATTGACATTAATGAAGAGAGAGTTTGAGTAAGTGTTGCTAATTTTAGTGTTTTGTGTGTGACACCTGCTATGTACACTGAAACTCTTATGAGGAAAAGAAACCATATTTTAAGTATTTGGGTATATAAGCTTGTAATGGAAATCTGAAAAATGTGCTGGCTGAGTGGTAAAGCACTTAGTTCCTGAACCAAAGAGTCTTGGTAGAGATTAGTAGAGATTAGGACTATTCTTAGTAAGTCTTGGGCAGCGCGGTGGCTGAGCGCTAAAGCGCTTGGCTTCTGAACCTAGGGGTCCCGGGTTCAAATCCTGGTTAAGACTGGGAATTTTAATTTCAGGATCTTTAGGCGCTGCTGAGTCCACCCAGCTCTAATGGGTACCGGTACCTGACATTAGTTGGGGAAAAGTAAAGGGGGTTGGTCGTTGTGCTGGCCACATGACACACTCGTTAACTGTAGGCCACAGAAACAGATGACCTTTATATCATCTGCCGTATAGACCACAAGGTCTGAAAGGGGAACTTTACTTTACTTGCTGGTAAAATATATAGTATTTATTTTGGTTTAAATTAAAGAAATGACATTATTGTATCTATATACCAGTATATATGTTTAAATCACTCAAAAAGAAAATGAACTGCAGCCTACTGTTATCAAATGAAATATTGGTAAATTCCATCCAGAGCATTGTCATTGTTTTTTGTCAGATGAAGTGGTTGTTCTTATTTTCACAGTCACTTCAGTAAGGGACAAAAAGAACAACTTTTGCCTCTCAAAAATATTCTCAAATGTTAAACTGATCTTTATTCAATTATTTTAACTCAAGTTGTTCTCTTATCTTTATAAAACTAACAAAGTATGCTAGTCCACATTTCATCTACAGACATTAAAGATATTTTTAATTATTTTAATTTGCTTTCTCTAATTGGACCCTGCTTAAGAGTAGTGTGGATTGTAGTTTTTAAGAAACCCGCTTGTGAAATGGGGAAGGTAGTGAGAATAAAACCCAGGCCACATCCTGAATAAACCTAGTAGATTTCTCTCAAACATTTTGTTCATTTGACCTCCTCGTCTGGTACAGTTTGTATAGCATTTTTTTTCTTTCTTGGTTCCAAAGAATATTAAGACCTTGGTGTGGAGGGACAGCACTGAGTCATTGTTAGATTGTTAAGAATTCACTGGCTTCCCTTGAGTACAATTTGACTATATAATCATTTCCTTTATTTAAGGCACTTACTCTCTTCAATATCAAATCAGGTTATCAATATCCTTTGATTCATTCAAGCAGTTGGAAATAAAATAAATCTTACAATCTCTTGTATTTTCAATAAACAGTTGCTTGTATTCATGAGAACAAATCTCTTCATGTTTCTCTTTTAGTCCAAGTTCTCCCTTATATCAAGGTCTGCAATTTATGGCTGCCTCCAACTGCCTCAAAATTCATCAAGTTCCTTTAACTAAAAAACTGTCAGCTGATATTTCCAATGACATCATTACATTTTTCAAAAAAGCAATTAAGGATTGATCCTTGAAGTCTAGTGTATTTTGAAAGAATCAGAAAGTTTTAACTGTAACCTGCTGTTACAAACATAAATTTTTCAGATAAATGTCTTAGTGCCTAATTAAGGAATATTTACATATTAAAATATATATATATATATATATTATTTTATAGTTAGAAGATGGATTCAACGAGTAATTGCAGTTTGTTTATAAAAAGGTTTTGAATAATATAGAATAAATCAAATGGATGAAAATGTTTTTAAAACATTGAAGACCAATATATTGACAAAGGTCACCTCAGTTTGTGTTGTTCAGAAGTCAAAGCTGAATGCGAATGTATTCCAATAAATCATGTGAAACAAACATTTCAAAGTTCCTCTATACATGTCTACATTGTATATTCTTTCCTTTCTGGAGCACACAGCTGTATTTGTTTTGATAGAAATGTGTAAATTTTGATAAAATGCATTACAAGAGATTTATTTAAGTGATTATTTTTAGAAAATGTCAAAATTAGACATTTAGAATTAGCAAATGAACATTTGTGTCAAAGAAAAAAAAAACTTCATTCTCAGGGTTATTTTCTTTCTTGATATTTTAATTAGCATGATAGTTGGTTTGTTTCATGCAATAAATGTTTCGCAAAAAGTTTTCATAGGCTGTCCTTTCTTTATCATTCTTGTTTGTTCGTTTATTTTAAGAATTCATAATTAGTTGTTTTAGTTAAGAGTTCAAAAATTTTAACTTTTTTTTTACTAAAGGTACTTGTTTTTTACTTGTATTCTATAATAACACACTTTATGGTCAGGCTATCACATTAATACAATATCTTTAAGGCTGCCACATTCACATACTTAGTACTTTTAAGATACCACATTCACACAAGTGCTGTTAGACTACCACATGCACTAACTTTTATGCAAAAGGGCTGCCACATTCTCACACTGAAGTGCTGCAGGTCTAGCACATTCTCACACGAAACTGCAGTAAGTCTAGCACATTCTCACACTTCTGTACTGTAGGGCTACCACATTGACACAGACTACACAACAGTTTAATATTTTCATTTCCTGCCTTACAAACTGATTGGCAGAGCAAAAAAAAAAAAAGGGCTTCTTAGTTTATTCATTGTTACCCTGCAAAACTGTGTTTTAGTAAGTAGGAGCCTATACTTTAAAAACTCCAAGTGTGTGTGTCTACAAGAAATATTGAACTGAAATATGAGCAAGAATTAAGTTCTTGATATTGATCTGAGTCTTTTAGAACTGTATCACTGGATAATTTCAATAGAAAATGTGCAAGTCGCATTAGGACATTTTAGAATCCATATCAGATGAACTGACAGACTCAATATGGAGGATATACCGGTACAGTTAAAACAAAAAAAAAATAGAAATTGTTCTTGTAGAGTTTGATTTTCCTTCTTTTTTTGTTTCCTCAATCTGTTAATGTGATGGCTTATTGAATGTTAAAGAACATGAAAAGGTTGAAAAAAAAAGTTATTTAAGTACCCTTACCAGAAAGTGATCAGCATCACCAAATCCAGATTAACTCAAAATAAATCTTGATTGCAAACAAATGTGTTCAATTATTTGTATTTTGTTTTTACTTGATATCTGTGTAAGAATGCTGATTTGAAAACCAATCTTCTGAAGACATTTTTGTTGCTCTGTAGACTGAAGAAGAAGAAGGAGAGTAAAATGTCCTGGAAAGTCAACCATTTCCCTGCTCCTCCCACACAAGACTATGTCCGATTTAAAATGAAGGAAGAAAAACAAGTGGCTCGAGTGAAAGAGTTCAAAGAAAAAACAGAGGCCATTTTACAGAGACGCAAGTAAACTCTTTGGAAAAATTATATTTGACTGAGATTAACATTCTTAAGATTTCAACTTGTTTTAAAACTTAAAAAAAAAATTGTTAGTGTGTTTATTTTTTAAAATGTTTTGTTTCAGAGATGATGAAATCTTAAAAAATTGGAGAGATGAGGCAAAGGTTTTACAACGTAAAAAATATTTACAGCATCTGATTCCAGGAAAAGGTATCTGTTATTTAATGGATGTAATCACTTCATATTTTTAGCATTAACATTACAATCAATGTATTGAAAGGTACTTTATGTGTAGCTTAATCTATATACCGGTACTGTATATACACTATTGAAATACTGCATTGTTCATTAATTGTGGGACTCGAAGACAACCCTTATTATTATTTTGTAAACCATGACTAAACTACTGTATCACTAGATTATAAAGAGCCTGCAGAATATGCTCCATTTGATGTCGATAAAGAAATGATGCAAGTTCTTTCCAAAGAAAAATATCAACAGGTAAAATATGTTTACAATTAAAACAAAAACTAAAAATTAGCACCTTATCTGAATGTCTTGTGTAGACAGATTCCTGACATTTTTATATTTTATTCAGGAAGAATTACAGAGAGAGCAAAAGCTGAAACAGGAGAGGTCAATTTCTCCAGCTACAAGACAGAAAATACAACAAGAGAAGTAAGCTGCATAATTATACATCTCTTTTAAGATCTCCAAAGTTTCATGGTTTGGTGACCATTGCAGGTCAAATAGGTTTGAACAAAGGTTCAATGCTTAGTTCACATCTGAAACAGATTGAAATGAAGATCTGAACTGAGGACTAGGAGGTTTAACATTACACACTGAGCTTCATTTGTGTGACCTCAATAGTTCATGTAAATGGACTATCAAACTGTCATTTTATAGAACCATAACAAGTCCATGACTGCCTTTTTGCAGCCTATTGTTTAGTATTTACAGGGCCAGTCCTAACAATTGCGGGGCCCTATGCGAAACTGATTGCGCGGGGCCTAGTCTGGGTTGGAGTAAGGATAGTACGTGAAAATTAAGATTTTGTATTAGAAAAAAAATCGACTTTGAATTTTATTCATTCTTTACTAAGTACAAAATTGGGATCAAAAACTTAAGGTGAAAATTAGCCAGATTATTACATTTTATTACATGAAAGCTGACAATGCCTTTTATCGCACGTAGGATTGGCGTTTTTCACCAACTTTTGTCTATTTTTCAGGAGATTTTTATGAGTTTTCAGGAGATTTTAATAAATTCAGATTTCCATGAATTTTTCATATATATTTTGCAATTAAATAATTACACCTAGAATTAGCGCAGGGCCTATGAAAGCGCGGGGCCTAAGACCGGCCCTGAGTATATAGTACTGTACAGTTTACTTTTCACATTACTAAAATTTATTTGTAGGCTGAATATTTAATCATTTATTTTATAATCATTTACAGAACTAAAAGCTGTTTTACTAAATACCATTTAAAAGCTTTCAATAAGTAAACCTCAACATTTAAGCTGTGCCTGCAACTAGGGACGGCCATAGTGAACCATTCACTTACTACTAGGCTGCCATGATTAATATTTGTGATTGCAAGAAGTGAAATTTGAATTGTTCACTTCAGCTAGAAATCATTTATGTATATATGCTTGATAACTTCTACAAATATTTTGATCTGTACTGAGTTTACAAATCATCAGTCACTTTTTGATACCTGAAAAAAACCACATTTAAATAATTCATTATATGGTACCGTATGTAACCCCCCCCCCCCTTTCATGGCTGCAAGTTTACATGATTTATGGACTCTCTCTAGACAAGCCAGAATTCATGAACTGGAAAAGAAAATTAAAACTCACATGACAGATATGATGGAAAGAAGAAAACAGCCAAAGGGCTCAGCGCAACAAGAAATGGAAATAGCTAAGAGAGAATTAGAAGTAGTGAGTATTGACTAGTTCTTTTTTGTCAAACACCAACAGTCAACTAAATGCTTTAGAGAGAGCTGTATAATTTCTGTATTACATTAGACTAGCTTTACTTAAGATTGTCTTCTGACACTAAATCATTAAACGAATTATTTTTGTTTCAGATCAAAAGATTACAGCATGATTTAAAAGACAGTTATCAGAAATTAAAGGCATGGAATTAACTGTTGCCTTTTGAAACTAATCTTCATTGTTGAAGTCTGTAAATGATGTTATCATCTTATTGTGGCCCTTTAGTAATGAACACACATTGTCAGAATCAGCTTCACAGTTTGCAAACAGTTACATAATGTTTTGTTATACAGCCTGCTATTGCCAGTCAGACAAATACATTTCTCAAAACTAATGGTAGTTTGTTTTACAAGTTTTGAACATTACATCAGAAATGAAGACAGCAGAAGATGGTGGTGGGCATGATTCAAACTCTGAACCACATTGACTGATGTCTGAAGCATACTATAAGACCAGGCAACCAACCTTAGCTAGTCTGCTGAACACATTTTGTAGTTGCCAGTCTGGTACAAAGTCACAGAAATACTAATCAAAACTTAAGCAGTTAACTTTTTTATGTGACTGACTAGTTATAATAAAAAAAATCACATGTAAAAACTAAGATCAACAGTTCAAAGGGCATTTTGGTGGTAGGGAGGTACCGGTATATAGCTTCAAAAGTCACAAAGCTAACATCAACTCTAGACAGATATTTACACTTTCAACCCTAACAAATAAATAGCATTCATTTAAGGCCATTTAAATCTCAAGGTCTCAAATCTTTAACAATTTATTATAGGTTAACTATTTTGGCTACTTAAGTAACAATAAGAGGAATATTTCCTTTGCAAATGTTGAACAGTTCAATATTTCATTTTAATTGGTTATTGAACAACTGGTTAATGTAGTGTTGAAAGCAAGTTTTTTCTTATGGCAAAAAGACTAGCAGCTCTAGATATTATGGATATTAAGATTCCCACCCCATACCCTTTGGTTTTCATTGCTTGATGTTAAGCATTTAAAGAACTGGTTCATCTACATGATGGCCCCAACCAATAAAAAGAAAATTATATGGAGAGCTCACTGATTTGGAAACCATGGCGCAGTTCATCTTGTATAATAGTCTTGAGTAATCTGGATGTTCCAACATTAAAATGAGAACGAGGTAGAAAACTGCATGGAAATGCAATCTGTTATTGTGAAGTCAAAATAATCTAACCTTATCTAAATGCTTGGCCAGTTGCTTTAATTTTCATCAAAATGTTAAACTTTGATCCATTGTTGGTACTTTTAATACCGGTACCGTACCTTAATCTAATTCAGTGATGTGCAAACGTTTTGAGGGGACCAGAAAATTAAAAAGAAACATTTTGGGGCATGCTATAATTTTTTCTTAACAAGAAAATACAAATTTAATAGATTTAATAATATAAAAATGAAACTAATGCCATGTATGAAGCTATGGGTGTTTTGATGATAGTTCTGTTTAGTATGGTTCAGCTTTGGACTGAGTAGTTCATCTGTCAATCTATTTCTGACATACTTTTTTCTAAACTGCTCACAAATAATAATAAGGTTGGTCTTCAAGTCTGAAGATTAATAAGGAATGCAGAATTTCCTGTGGTTATGCAGCCCCAGCTGTGACCTACATATTTTGACACATCCAGAGCAAGCATAACCATTGTCTGCCGATGGTTAATTAAGATTTTCTCACAAATATATTCTGATATAAACATTGTACATAATCTTTGAGTATGAGCTATTACATTTGGAACACTTTCAACAAGCCTCTGTAGAAGTCTCATTTGGAACATTTAGACATGTTTGGATTCTTAGCAGTTGAATTATTTCAAGTCATAAGTCTGGCTTCACTACATCTCAATCCACACTAAATGACATACAGAAAATATGTTTTTCAATAGCACTGAAGTCTTAAATCTTTTTCCCAATTCACCACCAACTTGCTTCAAGCTATTTTAGTCAGTATAAAAGTGAAGTACCCCTCTCTGACTAAAGCAATTTAGGTGGCAGATAATTTAAACCTGTTTCTTTGGCCCAAGGTTAGCCAGGATGTCCAGCATAACAACCAACAGCCTAAATTTTCATCCAAGTCAGGCACCCATTAGAGCTGGCTGGACTCAGTAGCGTCCTAAATAGTACACCCATATTTAGGGCTACTCAGGAAACTAATGAAACAACTTTGCCATACAAATGAAAATTCAGAATATTACTTCAATCCATCTGGTATTGAAAGAATTCTTACATTGAGAATGAATTTGGTAATTTAATCGCTATTACAAAACATGCCGCTGGTCAGATTAAACATTTCCCGTGGCCGAGTTTGCCCATCACTGATCTATATTTATGGTAAGAATTTTAAGAGAATAAAAAAAAATCAAATGTAAGGTATCTCAAGCTTGCCATGATTCAGTTCTTGTGTGTTACTATTAAGAGTTGAATTTTGTGAATTAGTAATATCACCAGGACTATAATCTAAAACATAGAGTTGCAAACAAAGACATGTATTTGATCAGGCTTAGTTAAAAACATTTACTAAATTATGGACAATGTTTGTATTTTATTTGGACCATGTGTACTGTAGATGTAAAGTATCTCAATGACACTTATTTCTAAATGGTGCCTAATTCTAAATGTATTTCTTGGCTATTAAGTTCTGACACCAAACACAACAAATGAAAAGAAACAAGAGCTGAGTGATAAAAGTACATGTATTAATTCTCCTCCATTGTTCATGAAGCACCCAATGACACCTGCTAGTATTGTCAAGTCAATGTTCATCCATTAACATCAACCAAACTAAGGGAAGAGGGGGGCGGGCAGGGGTAAGAGAGCAGTGCATTGTTTGTAGAGCCACAACAGAAGAAATCACACTAATGTACACAATGCTCATATATACTCACTAGATAGGATAGAGACATTTATTTACAAGACTTGCTGACAAAACAAAGTGTTCAGCTTGTCAAACAGGTTAGCAACTGAGATTAGAGAAGCTCAACAATTACAAGTAACCAAGCATCACAAAGTTTTAGTTTTAAAAATACTGCTTGAAATGAATAAAATAGGGAGAGGGGAGTAGCATGGATAGAAACGTCAAAATTTATTCTGCGTCCAAAGCTATGCATGCCCCTTTTTAAAAAGGCCAATTAGTGGATAATACTTCACTTTTCCATTGCCAACATTCTAATGTTGTACTAGTGACAAGACATCACTAATGTTCAACTGCAACATTGGTCCAAGTCCAATCCCAGACCTCACCCACACCAATGCACAAATATTTATTGGTAGTGAAGTATGACAATGTATTTTTAAAAAATTGGTTTAGTTAATGTCATTTTGAAAAGGTTCAAGGCTGCTCCATCAACTCCCTAATCAAGTCACTAAGTATTTCCATTTGTGCACATAAGATAAAAATAAATACAAATTACAATTTTGCACATGAATTAGGAAATTTTTGTTTCAACTCAAACTGATCATTTGTTAATGTTTTAAATACTGGACACCATCAAAATATTTTTACACTAAGCCATTTTTCTTTTTGAAAATATCTTTTAAATTAACATTCACAGCAATCTTCCTCCTTTCCTTTGGTTCAGCTGGCTCAAAGCAAAACCTGGGGAGAAACAGATTGGGTTCAATGCAACTCAAACTTAAATGGAGGAATACAGTATTGATTTCATGGAGTTATTAACATTGACTAATCTCACATTGGAATGGACAAATACACTAAGAAACACTTGAAGGGGAGGTATCCCTGAAAATCTTATTTTTGTTATTTCTAAAGCTAGGCCTTTGAAAAATTTGTTATGGTAACATATAATGATATTTTAAAATAAATAATGCTTAAAAAAAAGTTTTATGAATGATGGTTGCCATGGTAACGGTGGCCATATTGATTGTTGTATACAAATTAAAACTCTGAATTTTGTAAAAACTATTGATCAGAAATACATGAAATTGAATTAAAAGATAAGAAAAAAGAATCCTCTAAATTGGTACAATGTCAGAATTAAATATTTAAGTATGTTAAATTTTTTTACAAATTTTTGACTTTTTAGTATTTTTTAGACCTAAAAAAAACAGGATAAATATTAATTAAAATTTTTTTTTTTTAAAGTAAATAAAATATTGAAAAAACAACATTGTACCAGTAAAGTAAATGATGTCCTTAAGAAGTGTTTCATATTTCATTAAAATCTATCAAGTAGTTAAGGAGAAATTCCTAGTAAGGCATAATGACATAAGCAAAAACTAACATTTTGAGAAAAATGAGTTTAAAGTATACATTTTATTAAGATTTTGTCTCATAGCCCTTACAAAAACATTAATAAAACATGTTTTAGACACAGATTTAAGCAATAAAAATGATTGTAATGTAATGAAAAATGATTGATTTACTTAATTATGTTATTAGTTAAAAATCGATATCCTAGACCTAAAACTCGATTTTCTCTAGGGATACCTATCCTGAAGTTACCTTTTAAATTCTTCCAGCTCTCTCTCAAACTCATCCACATCACCATCTAACTCAGATTCAGATTTGGGAAGAAAGATTTCATCTAATGAAATACAAGATACAGGAATTACTGACTAGATTTACTTGTAGACAAAGTAATTAGCTGTCTCTGATACATTTCACAGGACTTACCCACACCATTAATATCACCAGTTTTATTTTTCTTCTTATTCTTCTTTGTCTTGCACGCAGTCTTCACCTTTGAGAAGAGAAATGTCAAGGAATAATGTGAAGAGAGATGTAAATTGAACAAGTTCAGTCCCCTAGTAACACCTGTATCTGTAGCCAATAGTTTAACAGGGTTATCACGGCTAGAACATTAACATGGCTGACTTCAACGCCATTTCTCGACACACGCACCCCAAACCCATGTGATCACCAGGACACAGCCCTGTGTTTTTAACTTGGTTATCAGGCTGATATGACACCATAAAATGTGATCAACTTTGTTATATAGGTACTGAAATGTGCATTGTCTCCTAAGATTTTAAAGAAATATAATTGAATTCAATTTTCAATTGTGGGATCATATAAACATTTGTAATTAGGAAAAAAATTCAAATATGAATGAAGTAAGCTGACAGCTGTTAAGCGATTCAGCGGTGTCAAATACAAACAAACCCAAATGATGGTAACTCTGAACGGGATACATTACGTTTAGTGTTACCTCCATTTGAGTTTGTATTCGACACTGCGAAACCGTTTAACACAGCAAGCTATTTCTAGCCAAAGCTTAAAACAAGATACAACTAATGATCTAAATGGTTTACAACAGCTTACTTGTTCAGATGACATCCTTGTCCCACAAGATGGTGACTGAGATGCTGAGCTTCCACTTCCAGGACTATCATGAAGTGATAAGATCACATTACTTGGCAATGCACCACTTGGAGTGGAGGAAGTTTTGTGATGAGATAATGACCCATTTCTAACATCTGGGTTAACTTGACTTTTACTTATAGTACTATTTAATCCTATCAGCTGATCACTGGCTACCTGAGATGTTGCTGTGTTATTCCCAGGGGCTGTCTTAATGGCAGGTTTCTGTTGACTGCCCCTATGATTTGTTTGTTGCTCATTTGACAGCTGTTTATTAGATTTGCCATTTTCCATCTTGTTGACTGGGCTGCTGACTATGCCATTACTTTTGGACTGTGATGTGGAGTCTGTGTGACCTTTAACCTGCTGCTGCTGCTTTAGTGATGTGGCAGGTTTGTGCTGTGTACCATTATCAACATTATTAACATTATTTGGTTTAGATTGCTTTGATACATTCCTATGAGTGGGTACAATAGTCGACCTTGTGGATTCAATGATAAAGGATGATCTATTCATTTCTTGTTTTAAGTGGGCATCTATAATGCCAGTAGGTTCTGATGTATCCAAAACTTTTCTGTCTGAAATTGATTGAGATTTTTTAGAGATGGATTTAGCCATACTAGTCTGCTGTGGCAAAGTGGCAGGGTTTAGCACAAGGTGCCTGTAATTTTGTTCTTTTTCTATCTGATGATCTTTTGCAGTGAATAAACTGTTTTTGTCTAATTTAGCTTTCTCCTCCAACTGAAGAGTAAAAAAAACAAGGCCTGTATCCATTAAATACTAATTTATTAGTATTCCTTAACATTCAAGACAAACCTAAGCCAAGTTTGGACAAATATTCTACAAGTGTGTTAACAACTAGAACTAGGAGAACAGAGTTTCTCAAACTAGTTGTCAGGTCCCAAGACTGATGTGAACTCAGTTCATCAAAGACACACACACATATACTGTTCTGTGTGCTAACTAAAATCTACAGTTCACTAGCCAGTGCTAGGCCTCCAAATGATATTGAACATAGTTGTGAATGTCTTCTAGCACACAAAAACACAAGTGTCAACAGGTCATTACATTAGATCTAAATGAGCAGTATGAATAGAACTTACAATGAAGAGATTTAAAAGTAATTCAACAAATGCTATAAAATTTCTATACCATTCAATGAAAAGAAACAGAAGAATTTTCACTATGTAATAAATAATTTCCTAAATATTAAAAAATAATAGAATGTGATTATCCCATAAAATTTCCCAATTGCAGAGCACACACAAACACACACCTTTATTTTTTTTTTTAAAGCTAAAATATCAAGGTGTAATCGCTAATTAAAAAGTTTCTTTTTTTTTTTTTTGTCTTTGCATGCAAAATAAGCTTTAAAAAAAAAAAAATACCCTTTTCTGTTTCTGTCTTGCTCGTTTAGCTGCTTTAGCTGTGAGCTGTTTGACTTTGGTCTCTTCTTCAGTGCCATTGATAAAACTTAATAAAGCCTCCAAGCCTTTTTTTTCCAGTGGATCTTTGCTTTCTTCTTTCCCTAGATCCTGCACCAAGCCATTCTTTGATCCAACCTGTTTGTGTTTACTCTCACTCTGCTACACAGAAATAGAAGAGGTGGACAAAAACAAAGTATTAGTAGAAGTGACGGGTCAAAACAAAGTCTAAATATGGGTGGGAGGTCAAAAGAAAGTTTAAATATGGGTGGGAGGTCAAAAGAAAGTCTAAATATGGGTGGGAGGTCAAAAGAAAGTCTAAATATGGGTGGGAGGTCAAAAGAAAGTCTAAATATGGGTGGGAGGTCAAAACAAAGTTTAAATATGGATGGGAAGTCAAAAGAAAGTCTAAATATGGGTGGGAGGTCAAAAGAAAGTTTAAATATGGGTGGGAGGTCAAAAGAAAGTCTAAATATGGGTGGGAGGTCAAAAGAAAGTCTAAATATGGGTGGGAGGTCAAAACAAAGTTTAAATATGGGTGGGAGGTCAAAAGAAAGTCTAAATATGGGTGGGAGGTCAAAAGAAAGTCTAAATATGGGTGGGAGGTCAAAAGAAAGTTTAAATATGGGTGGGAGGTCAAAAGAAAGTTTAAATATGGGTGGGAGGTCAAAAGAAAGTCTAAATATGGGTGGGAGGTCAAAAGAAAGTCTAAATATGGGTGGGAGGTCAAAAGAAAGTTTAAATATGGGTGGGAGGTCAAAACAAAGTTTAAATATGGATGGGAGGTCAAAACAAAGTCTAAATATGGGTGGGAGGTCAAAAGAAAGTTTAAATATGGGTGGGAGGTCAAAAGAAAGTCTAAATATGGGTGGGAGGTCAAAAGAAAGTCTAAATATGGGTGGGAGGTCAAAAGAAAGTTTAAATATGGGTGGGAGGTCAAAAGAAAGTCTAAATATGGGTGGGAGGTCAAAAGAAAGTTTAAATATGGGTGGGAGGTCAAAAGAAAGTCTAAATATGGGTGGGAGGTCAAAAGAAAGTCTAAATATGGGTGGGAGGTCAAAAGAAAGTTTAAATATGGGTGGGAGGTCAAAAGAAAGTTTAAATATGGGTGGGAGGTCAAAAGAAAGTCTAAATATGGGTGGGAAGTCAAAAGAAAGTCTAAATATGGATGGGAAGTCAAAACAAAGTTTAAATATGGGTGGGAGGTCAAAAGAAAGTTTAAATATGGGTGGGAGGTCAAAAGAAAGTCTAAATATGGGTGGGAGGTCAAAAGAAAGTCTAAATATGGATGGGAGGTCAAAAGAAAGTCTAAATATGGGTGGGAGGTCAAAAGAAAGTCTAAATATGGGTGGGAGGTCAAAACAAAGTTTAAATATGGATGGGAGGTCAAAAGAAAGTCTAAATATGGGTGGGAGGTCAAAAGAAAGTCTAAATATGGGTGGGAGGTCAAAAGAAAGTCTTAATATGGGTGGGAGGTCAAAACAAAGTTTAAATATGGGTGGGAGGTCAAAAGAAAGTCTAAATATGGATGGGAAGTCAAAAGAAAGTCTAAATATGGGTGGGAGGTCAAAAGAAAGTCTAAATATGGGTGGGAGGGTCAAAAGAAAGTTTAAATATGGGTGGGAGGGTCAAAAGAAAGTAGCTGGTAAAAAAAAAGTATTAACCCAATAGCTCTTACCAAATGTTATGATATGTATTTAGAGTAATTTTGTGTATTAATCTCAAGACAAAAAGAGTAGATAGAACTAGACAGGAAATACTACATGTTAAGGGACGCTAGTACGGAAACAAGATAGAGACGCTTATCGAGAAGACTCGACTTTCTTGCTTATCGAGAAGACTCGACGACCATTTTCCCTTGTAAATAAACGTTTTTAAGGTTTGAAAAGCGTATCTTAGTTATTTCAAGAGAGTTTGTAAAGCTGAGCAGCTGTGGGAACTCGCATGTGATGGCATAGTTCTGATTGGAGCATAACACACAGTATCAGGTGTCTTTTACAGCCTAGTCCTAATGCAGTAGAATGCGTTAGCTCGCTAGCAACAATTTTTTGTACTTTCCTTTAAGAAGAGATCATCATGTCTTGTTTAGAATGAGAACAACCGGATGCGTGTCACTTTTTTATAATTTTTTAGAAGAATTTTTCAAACGAACAGGCCCATAGCCCCAGAGTATAAGCTCCCACCCAGGAAAATGAGTATTTTTGAAGCATTTTATTTTTTAAATGTATTAAAAGTATCTTTTTTTTAAACTAGACATATCGTTCTATTTTTTACAAAGCTTATATCAACTTACTCTGTTTGTCTGGTAAAAAGTTTGAAAATTTTTTTTCTCCTACTTCCGGTTCTCGGATCAAGTTGAAATTTTGCATAATTATTCATTGTCAATGACAATACACAAATCAATATAATAATTAACCAATTAGTTAATCGATTAGTACTAAATAATTAATTTTGTTAATATGGTAGAAAGGGAACTAAACCCACCCATTATGAGATAAGTGGCAGTAATTAGCGGTTCTTTTCCTTATATAAGCTTTGGTTTTGGAAGTTTTATTTTTTTATTTAACTTGTATAAAGTTGTTTATTTAATTATAAGTATTCGATCATAAATTTTTATTAGTATTTTTTTTATTAAGAGTTATTCCTATTCCTCATTGCTTCAGGGTATTAAGTATTTTTCAAGTCAGAAATCGGACCTATTCAGTTAATATAAAAAAAAAAGGGGGGGAGGGGGGGGAGAGGAAAAAATACTATACAAGTAATATATATATAGTATATATTGGCAAAAGAAAGTAGAATAAAAAATATGGAGAAAAGATGGTCATGAAATGGATTCATGAAATGTATTAAACATCAAGTATCGTAAACTATATTTCTATATTTCTTTAAGTAGACTATTAATACAAATATTTGCTTTCAAAAAAACAAAATTCTGCCCGTGGAGAAGTATGACATATGAGCAACTTAAGGCAATGTATGCACAATGTGCTCTTGTCTAATTTTGTTTTGTAGGAAAAGCAAGCCTAACTCAGCCCAACTTAAATGTCTATTTAAACAATTCCTATCTGTATTGGGACTAAACACACTTATTTTGGCAGTCTATCAGTAAATGCCATTTAGCCAATAACCAATTGAAGGACTAGTGGACTATAGTGTGAACTATGGCTTTGTACAACCAAAGACTGAGGAGACACATTTTGAAACTTTCAACTACTCAAAAGCTTTGATAGTAAAATGACATGTTGCTCTCCTCTTTTTTTCTCTTCCAATTGATCCAACTAATAATTTTTAGTATTGTACAAAAACAGGAGTGAAAGCTTTTATAACTTTTGAGATGAATGTTAACATGTCAAACAAAAAAACTTCAAGGAAAAACAAATTAATTACATATAAATAATATCAGAATCAAATATCTATTAACATATGCACAGTCTGTTCACATCTCTTTAACGAAAAGGTTTATTACTGTATCTAAAAGTAGCTGCTTTGCTAAGTTTTATAAGTTGCTAAGCAAAAGAATTTGAGCCAGTGAGTCTTCATATGGTACTTAGTTTCTACCTCAACAAAGCTAAGTAGTTATACTAACCCTCTTTTTTAATTTCTTCCTGAGCCTGTCTTTCATTTCTATATAATTTGTACTTGTTTTAGCAACTTGAGTCTGTTGTAAATACAAGAAAGAAAAAAAAAAATACATTTTGACAATTAAAAAGAAAATGATCAAAAGAGATAAATTATTTTTGGTAAAGTAAAAAGAGAATAAAATTACATTGACATTGAATGTATACATTACCTATTGAGAAACAGAAATATATATGCCAGAGTACACTTGGTTGTGTGCATCAATGTATTTAAAAAGCATTTACATATATTGTGTTAATATAAATATGTACATTTTTGTGAGTACATTTTAAAGTTTTCACGAAATTCAAAATATACTCAATGTATAGAAACACTCTACATAAATGCATGTAGTTTGATTTTGCTGAGCTAGACAATAATCATCAGACACTCTTTAGAGTACAATGTTTCAAACTTGAACACAAAAATGCTTAGTACAAATTGTTTAAAGCCTTTTTAAATGATTACAGACAATCCCATCTTTGCCCTTTGCACATGTAGATAATCAGTACTATGTTTAACATAAGCACACAAACAAGCAAGCCTAATCTTGTGAAGTGTAAATATGAAGTTCACTTTCACTTAATTGAAGTAGCCATAAATTTGCTACTAGTTTAAAAATGTAGCATAAACTTGTGATTCATTAATTGAACAATAGATTTAGTTAATAGACTATATTCATTATAGAGGTATTTCTCTAAAACTAAGTCATGAAATAGAGAATGACATTATAGAAAACTGCTTGTTAGGCCACTTACATTATTATGTCCAAAGAATTCACAGTAACAGCAATCACAATATTTTCCTTCCTTCTGATTTGAAGTTGAAGTGCTGGAACTTTTCTCTGAACAACTGTCATCTACACTGTCGCAGTTGTCATCATGGTGATGTGCTTCACACTCCGGGTCATTACAAGGGCTGGAGGTGTTCACAGCAATATTGCTCACAAGGGCAGACAGACTATTATTGCATGCAATATTCTGACCAGTGGAAACAGGAGGAGCTACTGCAGTAGATGTAGGGGTCCCCGTGCTTGGCCTGAACATTGGATTTGAAGAGTGAGAGCAAGGAAGTGAGCGAAGAGACCGAATGACCTCTTCTTTGTGATGATGAGCAGGTGAAGAGTTCTTATTAGCCTGTGGTGGAGGCAAGGCTGGTGAGGCTTGCACACTATTATTTACTCCTAGATTATAAGCTTGATGTTGAACTTGAACTCCTGATGTCTGTTTATTATTGTAATTTGAACTGGCAGGTGATTTCTTACAGTGATGGCCTCTCTCCCACCTGCTAGAAATAGCATTGCCTCCTAGGGGTGAAGGCCGGGAGCACTGTGGATTACTATGGCATGCAGTGGATGATTTGGTAGAGACTGAGCCACCGGGTAGAGATGCTGAAGGTGCTAGAGAGACTGAGACAGGGCAGGATATCATCAGACTATTGGCTGAAGTGGTTGAGTTCAAACAAGACTGGGGAAGGTCCAATGGCTTGCTGGGGTCAACTGAGCTTCCCTCTGAGGCATCCATATTGCTGGGACTGGTCAGAACTGAAGAGAATTGTTTCCCAACAACTGATTTAAAAGCACTAGTTGTATTTGTGGTGGAGGTGTTAGTGGTGTGAGTCACCAAGTGGGATGCATAGTCAAACATGAAGGTAGAAGCAGATGTGACCAGGGGTGGTGGGGGTGGAGGCAGACTTGCAGAGAGAGCTGAAAGACGCTGATGGTGCTGTTGGTGATGTTGCGAAGCAAGAGATCCTGGCCGAGGTAATGTGTTGTCCCAATCACTGAAGATTAAAAAAGTTTAAACAAAATATTAGTGAAAAAAGTTTATTTAAAACCTAGCTTATGTTTGTTTTAATTTTAAACAACAACATAAACAAAATTTTGTTGAAACTAGTTACCCATAAGAATGATACAATTGTTCCTGAATTCCTTCAGTGAAGTCTAGCTTGACAGGGAGTTGAATGGAGGAGATCAGTTGAGAAGATAGATCCGACCCATAACGCTGCTGGTTGTGTTGAGGAAGACCATGGATATGTGGGTACAAATGAAGTTCAGAGGGAGATGGAGAGACTGGCATCTAAACAAAATCAAATGGAAGCCATTGCCAGAGCTACATTTCATTTTCAAACTTCAAAAAACAACAATTTATAGCTACTACACATCCACATAAAATTAAAGAAACAAACAAACCTGTATGGGTAATGTTGTAGAGATGATATGGCCACTTTGATTGAGACAGGCATGACACTGACATGTAGCACACAAGTTTGTAGCATTGCTTACATCACCATTAACCTGACTTATGACAGTATCTCTATCTAAACCACCAGATGTTATGCTGTTCCTGACTAATTCTGTATCAATTTGTCTGGATATGTCAAATTCAAGTTTAGGTTGGAACTGAAGGATAGAATCATTATTAAATACACCTTTAAAATCAAACTATACACATTAAGAATGGTAAAAAATTACAGCTATGGACTAATATGGAATTTAAAAAAAATCAATTAATTATTAACATTTAACCATTTCTTTGAGTTTTATTTATTTTTTGTTTGGTAAAGGAAAACAATCCAAGGAATTATTGATTCATCTAAATAAGAAATAGATCAAGTTGAAAACAATAGGTTTAGCTTCAATATTATTAAAACACACAAATTGTTAAGTGCAGAAAATAATAATAAACACTCATTAAAACCAGTTATCTACAGAAAGAACATTCCAATGAGCAAGCTTGTAGAAGACAAAGACTGTTTAGCCTAGCCTTGAGCTTTGGTTACAATAGAAAATTTAACTAGGATGACACTAGTTACACTAGAGTATTGTATCATTACTAGAACACACTAGTTCAGAAAACACCACAAAGTCTATCTAGTGAAAACAAGAATATAAAGAAACACAAGCATAGTATAAAAGTGCTTTGAATTGAATGTTTCAAAATGTCAACTTAAGGATTATTCTTGTGTGCTTAAGTCATTAAGGAGTTGTGTTTATGTAAGAACATCCTAACAATATTAACAAATCAGCAGAAAAGAATGGGACAAAAAGATTCAAAGTCAATGATAATTATGGCAAGTTCAGGATCATTTTATACAGTCCCAGTCAATCCCCACATTCCTCAGATGATTGATTCTAAAGGAAATGATTTTTAGATAAGTACTCTTTTCTATCTTGCTATCATACATGTCAAAGTCTGGTTCCAGTTCCATAAGACAGTCAACACATTGACTTCATGACTGCAAATGTTCAACAAATGAGAAAAGGCATACCCCCCCCCCACACCCTCCGAAAAATAAAACAGTAAAATCATGGCCATCTCTTGTGACCTTGTGCACAGCATCTTTTTGTGAGTTATTACTGGGAAAATGAAACAAAAATATCAGAGCATCCACTTTTGTGCTACTGGCTGAACTAAGGTTTGAAGTGTTGAAAGCTCTCACCACACAAGTCTGATCAGCTTTGACTTGATGGCATTGGGCACAACTGTGCTGTGTGTTCAGTCTATCACACAACAGATGATGGTGATAATGTTGCTGTTGGTTAGGACACTGGACAACTTCCCAGAGTTCATCAGCATCTTTCAGATCACTGAGAATCTACAAAACAAATATAAAATGCTAACAACCCACTATTATTTTTTTTTTTTATTGAATGGAATATGAAAGTAAAATGTTGAAAGACTGGATTTAACTTCAGGGTTCCCCCACAATTCTGAGATTAGGATTCCAGAAGATTTCCAGGAGAAAATATTTGATTTCAGGAGTGGAAAAAACACAAACTTTATATTTAGTAATAAATATAAGTACCAACATATGTCGTACATGTTTAAAATTTTACTTTTTTTTTTCATTTTCAAATTAGCAAATTCGAAAGTAACTGATTGGCTGAGAAAAAAAAAACAACTGATAAACTGATATTTGCTCAACTCTCTCTATATATATATTGCTTTTATTAATCAGCATTGTAACGTATAACACACTATCAATAAACTATTTCAATGGAAATCTATTTCATTAATTGTTTTTATTATTAACAATAGCTGTCTATTTAATCTATAAAATCTAGGTCTGAATCATTGAGCAAGAAGTGAATTTGAAAGTAAAACCATGAATAGTTTAATTTTATTTAGCAGTTTATGGACACTATACTCTATAGTAAAGCCCCATCTACTTCACTATCTAGATATATAAAACTAAAACTCTTAACTAAGAGAGAGTCTAGATCTAGATTCCACAATCTAAGTAGATCTCTAATAAATATAGAATTCTAGTAATATAATCTATACTTTATGTAGATCTCCTAGAATTTAGATAAAATGTAGACTATGGGCCACCCAATTTACTTTGCCTAAGGCCTCCTGAACTAAAGACAGTAAAGTAGAATAGTAGATCTAAGTCTCTAGATTAAGTAATAGTAAAAGACTCAATCTATAGAACGAGAGTCCTCAGAGGTAGAGTTTAGCTAGACATCTAGATCTATATTAAATATTATCTAACTAAAATCTAAATTGATTTATTCTAATATCATTACCTATAAAATATAAATTTCATAAAACTAGCTTAGTAGCTAGATCTAGTGTAGTCCTCAATTTAGATCTAGTCTAGATTATATCTAGATCTATATCTATAGGCTAGTATAGGCTACTAGATCTAGATCTATACTATACTGGTAGACTATAAACATTATAACTTATTACTAGAGCTGGTATATATATACAAATCTGGATTCTAAATATACTCACTAAATAACTAGATTTAAGTCTTAGTCACTTAAATTACTAAGTCTAGATAGTCACTGCTACTGCTGCTAATGACACAGTGAGTCTTATCTTATTTATTACAGACGCTACTTCAAAAAAGAAGATGATTACGTCCTACGCGTCATGCATTTAGTCATGCATATTAACCAATGACTTAAATTCTGCTAGTCACTGGTTTTCCTGGCTAGCTCAGGCAACCCATTCCATGCTCTAATAGCACTAGGGAAGAAGGAGTATTTGTACAATCTTGTCCTAGCATATGGGATGAGGAATGTGCCTTTATCTTTGTGTCTTTCTGAGTATTTTATTTAATTTTGTTTTTGTATTTGAAGATTATGGTTCAGTGTTTTATGTATAATTGCTACTTTACTTTTGTCTTCTGTCCTAAAGGCTTTCAAAATTTAGTGATTTTACTAAAGGTGTTACTCTATTCAAATGTGAATATTCGTTTATGAATCTCACTGCTCTATTTTGTGTCTGTTCCAGTTTCTTAATATTTTCTTGAGTTGAGGGGTCCCAAACAGAGGATGCATATTCTATTATTGGCCTAACCAAGGTTAAATAACATTTAAGTTTTATGTTCTTCTTTGATTTATAGAAATTTCTTTAATAAACCCTAATGCTTTGTTTGATTTTTTGATAGCATCATCAATATGGGGATTTCATGACAGTTTTTCATTTATTATAAGACCTAGGTATTTTGCGTTTTTAGTCTGTGTTACTGGTTTACCATGAATAAGATAAGTGGAATTAATTTGTTCTAGTTTTTTTGTTACTCTTAATAACAGACATTTTTCTGGGTGGAAAGACATTTGATTCCCATTTCTGTAATTCATCCAATTCTCTTTGTAAAATATCTGTGTCTTGTGTTGTTTTTATTGTTCTATATATTATGCAATCGTCTGCAAATAATACGACTTTTGTTCCTGAACTAATGAAATTTGGTAAATCGTTTATGTAAATTAAAAATAGTAGTGGTCCTAAGACTGTTCCTTGAGGTACGCCTGAGTTTACTGTTATTGGTGTTGATTTAGAGCCATTTATTGTTACAGTTTGTTCTCTCCCTATCAGAAAATCTTTAATTCACTGATGCAATGGACCGTCAATGCCAAAATATTTTATTTTTTTAAGCAAACTATGGTGGTGAACTTTGTCAAAAGCTTTGGAAAAATCTAGTAAGATAGCATCTATTTGCTCAATGTTATCTAAACCTTTTGAAAAATCGTCAATTAGTCCTATTAGTTGTTTCACATGATCTATATTTCCTAAAGCCATGTTGGTATGGAGCAAGGACATTATGTTTGTCTAAGTGGTTAATAATGTTGCTACATATTATGTGTTCTAGGATTTTACATGTGATGCTGGTAAGTGATACTGGTCTGTAGTTTCCTGGGTCTGATTTTTCTCCTTTTTTTAAATAGACATTAGCTTCTTTCCAGTCCCTTGGTACTCTGCCCTGGTTAAGAGATGCCTGAAAAAGTATTTTGAACACTGGTGCTAGCTCATTGCTTAGTTCTTTGAGTAATCTAGCTGGAATACCATCAGGTCCAGATGCTTTATTAGGTCTGATGTTGGCTAATAGTTTTTGGATTCCTCTTGTACTTCTATATCTCCTATGTTGTCTACTTGGTTCAAATTAAGTGATATGTCTTTGTCTCCTGGGGCTGAGAATGCTGATGCAAAGTATTAGTTTAGGATGTTAGCTATAGTTTCATTATGTGTTAAGTTGTCTTCTCCTTTTAATGGTGCTATGCTTGTTGTTTCCATTTTCTTAGACTTAATGTATGACCATAGGTTTTTGTTGTTATCTTTAGATATTACATTGTTTATGTATTCATTCTGCAGCTGTCTACTTTACTTTTTGGGTTAGGTGTTTAATTTTTATGTACTTTTTATAAACTCTTTCTGACTTAGTTTCTTTAAATTTTCTATATAGATTTTCCTTCTGTTTACAAAGCTTCTTTAATCTATTATTAAACCAGCATTTATTTATTTTGTTTGTGTATTTAGTTGGTATATGATTTTCTATATCAGTCGTGTAACAGTCTTAACTTTAAAGATTAGGAGGAAGACTCTACTTACTAGAACTAGATCTACTAGTGTCTTAGTCTAGTCTCTAGATATAATCTAGATAATTTTAATATCAAGTCTGTCTAAAATTAAAATTTAGATCTAGATCTATATAAAATAGAACTAGCATTTTCATTCTAATTCTAGATCTAGATGTAGATCAATGTAGATATGTTAAAAAAAATAAATAAAAAATCACTTGCAAGATAGAGTACTTAGATCTATAAATGCCAGTGACTATTAATGTAACAAAGGGGTATTAGAACTTCAGTTTTAGGCTGAATTCGCCATATTACATTTTTATTTAATGAAAGCCGACAATGCTGAATGCTGTTTTGTTTTATCGCCTGTAGATCAGCATTTTTCATATTAAATGACACCAAAAATGACAATTTTGTCTTTTTTTAGGAAATTATATGGGTTTTTAGAAGATTTTTAATGATTTCAGGAGATTTGTAGGACTTTTTCATATATTTTGCAATTTCAGGAGATTTCCAGGAAAATCAGGGGACCGCGGGAACCCATTTCATTCTAATTAAGTTCAAATTATTTACTCTTCTCACCTGAACTGCATGTGGTTCATCTATGCATGCATCTTGATTATCAGTGTAATCATCTTCATCTACATCATCATCATCATCATCATCTTCCTCTTCATCATCCCCAGCATTGCCATCAATGTCTTCATTAGAATTACTGGACACTTTCCCATCATGTTTAGCACAGGTCCGTAAGGCATCACTCAACTCTTGTTTAAATTCTTCTCTGTTAAAAACACAAAGTGAAGAACATCCAATGAGAAACAATATGAATACAAATTGAAGGGACATCAACACAGAACCTTGTAATGAAGTACTATGTTTTTTTTAGATGATGCTAGAAGGTTTAGACAAATATTATTAAAAACCCATTAAGATCCACTTAATTCTTACCAGATCATTTCCAGTTAATCAGTCCACATTAGGACAGACTATTTTGATCATAAAAAAAACATGTTGGTCCAATTACACGAACATGTCCTGTGTTACAAGATGGGGCTTGCTATATGTAACATACTAAAATAAGTTATAGTGCAACATATATGCCAAAGGCAAACATACTGTTGCTTTTGTTGCATTGAAAAAGAATTCCTCTAAATGATCTACACATGGTTCTATCAGGATCCTGGCCGAGTCTTTCCATATGTGTGCAGACACAAAGTTGTAATGAAACCTTGCAAGAGGATAAATGCTAGCTCTTTCAAAGCTGAGCACCCAATGTTGACTTTCTTGAAACAAAAGGGCAGTGAAATGTTAGCATTCTGATGTCAACTTGAACTTGATCAGGAGAAAAAGATTCCCTTGCAAGTGATACCAGAACTAGTCTTTATTTTGTTGAGAAGTGGACATGCAGACAATAATCATGCTGATGGTTACCAAATGAACAATTTGTTTTACCATGTTATTTGGTATTTGATATTTTGGGTTTTTGGCCCATTGGCACAATGTAGGCCATGTCATGCCTATCATCATGTTATTTGATTTCATTCAAAAGAATTTGGTCCAAATAAATGAATTACATTTAATTTGTATATAAAATATTTTGGTAATTAACCTGAATAAGTGACTGTACTGTTAGCATAATTAGCTAAGGGATAATGAAATTTTACTTTAATGTGAAAAGAAAAAGAAAATAATGCATTTAAGAAACATAAAAACAAAAAATAATTGATCAAAACCATTCAACTTACTGCAACACTCTATCACAGTCATAAAATGTGGTGAGTTTCTCTTCAATGTTGATAGGTGAGACTGAGCCACTGGTAGAAGTGGTGCTGGACATGGAAGGAGGTGTGATATCAATGATGGTGCGGGTAGAGTCTACAGGAAAGTTGAATGAGTTGGGAGGAGATATAACATCTCCTTTATTGCTGTTGATTATGCCACAAGTGATCATGTGTGTGATGGTGCATTCATCACAAGTACATCTGAAACAATAGCAATATTAGGTTAGGTTTTACAGACATGTCTACTCCCAAAAACAGAATGAGAAACACTTGAGTTAAAACTCAGGAACAATATCCACCCGAGAAATAGCACATGCATAGAATAATAAGTGACTTTATAAAACATACACACAATTTGATTGATCATTTTTCACTGTCCGACAAATAATTATGCCTTATATTCTAATCAGATCATTACTATTAGCTATCTGCCAATAAACACATGACTCAATGCTTTCATGTTTGGATTTTAGATGTATCAATTAAAGCACAAAATTATTTTCAAGTCAACACACATATTGCCAATATTTCTGCTTTCATTACATTGCTGTATTTCATGTGTGTGGGGAAAATAATTTTGAAATGCTTTGTTTAATCCAAGTGAATAAGTCAATGTCAATGACAAATAGTGTCATTCAGGACTCTATCTTGTCTAGTTACTTGTGTACATCTAGATACAGATGACAATTATACTTAGATCTGTACAAATTTTAGAACTAATAAGAAGAGAAGGGAATAGAACCTAAAAAACTAAGAGTAGTGAGGTATTTATTTTTTCTCCACCATATTTTATGAACTGAAAACCAATTTCAAAGAAAACACTAATGGAGTTTAAACTTGTAAAAATATATTTAGTTTAAACTTGCTATTATTATGTATGAAAATGATAATCAATAATAATAGTATCAGTATTTTCAAGTGAAATTGTACTTTAACTAAGGGCTTAATTCAACCATTTTTATTTCACATTTTGAAAACATAGAATTTTCTGGCTTAGCATAAGAAAAAAAGGACAGTAGTGTTATTGTACAGAACCATAAAACTAAAATGTTTGACTAGGAGACAAACTCTTGAAAATGTGAAGCAGTAATGTCTGGTAAGAAATAAAAAAATTCTTTGAAAAAAAATTTTTTTTTTTCAATTGACAGTATTCTAAGATTCCATAAGAAAGAAGAATATCAAACAATCTATTATCTACCTTTCTCTTTTACACAAATGACACAATACACGTTCAGTTGAAGTTTTATGGACTGACATGAAGTTTTTCATAGTTTCAGAATCCACAATAGGATCTTTTAAAAGTTGCTCTCTTAGAAATTGCCTTTGTTGGGATATAAAACTACGAGCTTTACTTGAAACTTGTTGCTGAGTATTCTGTGGAAACATTACAAACATAGACCTTGAGACTGGTAAAGAAAAATAGTTCACACAAATACTTTTTAAAAGAGTGTTTTGTGAAGCAATAACATATTTACTTTCAAATTTTAACTGTGATTTACAATAAAATAATACTTATTCGACTCCCCCACCCATAACAATGATATTTACGCCTGCATTTAAAGTTTAAACTTACTTTGACCTCTTCCTGACAATAGCTTTCAATTAACTGCTGACAGTCTCTCCAAATAACTACAACAACAGACATTTCTTCCTGAAACTTAAGCAGTCTCTTACGAATTGAACTATAAGGATCATCTTTTGATCTCTCATATTGGACAGAGCCTTGCCTATTAATCAAGCAGAAATATCAAAATGTTAGCAAGCATCAATTTGAATAGAAATGTAACTAGTGGAAACTCTACTTCTAAACTTCAAGAATGAATTGTAAAGTTGTGAGAGTACCTTAGCTGTTCTAAAATTGTTGGACCGCTGCTACTGATGTTAGTGTCATTGTGTGCTATTGAGTGAAACAGATACTTGTTTAACAGTTCCCAGGTCACCTTAAAACGACGCAGATGTTCACTCTGCAGTATACAAACAAAAAAGGGTTCTTTCAATAAGATCAAATGTTTTCAACTTCCACACTTAGTTTTTAGCTTCAGTTTTTGCTTCTTTAGTTTTTCTTTTGACTTATGCTTGTTAATTTTTCTCTTCACATTATGCTTTATTCAGTTATTGAACTTTTAAAACCTTATTCTAAGTGTTAGTTTTTGTTTCCTTCCTGAAGTTTATCTTTAAGACTACAGTTACATTATAACTTTTATTATTACTACTGTTTGTATAGAATGTCTTTTTATTTACTTTAATTCTAGTTCTTAATGGCCATATGGATTAGGAGTATCTGGGTCAAGGTTTTGGTGCAGCCTTTAGTTGTAAGTAAGCACACAACTAAACTGAGTAGATCATGAATACAAAATTCCTGGTCTCTTATCAGATTTAAAACTCTCACAAAATAAGGCATGTTGGCTGCTAAAGTCACTACAATAAAACACGATTGGACTTTTCAAAGAAATAAATAAAACGAAAGATCTTTAAACAAGGACCTAAACCATATAAACTAAACAATGTCACTATAAGTTTGTTCAAACTTACAAGTCCACCAAGATAATGTGCTAAAAGATGAGATTTTTTAGTGACCAAGTCATAATAGCACAATAAAGCACTTGTGAATTCAAGAGCTAAGTCTGGTGCATGGATTCCTTTGTCTTTCAACATTTCTAACAATCTGGATTTGATGTCAACTACTATTTCCCTAACTTGAGATTCTAGACGCAAAAACAGTTGATGAGGATCTCTTTTGCATAACCTAAAGAAACATTAAAAAGATATTGAATATGTAAAATAACAGTTATCTTTTTGTAAACATATAAACTTAAATAGCAACAAACAAACAAAATTAAGAAAAATGGTATTATAGAAATAAGATCAAACAAATCAGCATATCAAAAAATTAAATGCCTAAAATGTATTTCTATAATAGCAACGTTTTTCCATTACAAAATGACAGGATTATTTTTTGTTTTATGCCATGCCTCTAGGTCCCACCAGATTAACAATTTGTCTACTATATTATCATTTCAAATTATATTCACATCCTTCCAAAATTATAAATGCATACATCTATATCAGGGATGCCCTATCAAGTCTCTGGCCTGGTGATGATTAGCAGCCCACCATGAAGCAGCAGAGAAACAGTTCCATTGGTTCAAAGGCTTTTTAAAACTGGAAATGAGCTATAGGGTAAGTATGCTTATTTTAAAGACCAGAGCTCTAAATGATATAAAAACATGTAGCCTAATGAAATAAACAAATGCTTAAAAATGAAAAACTATTTGTTATTTTAAGGTAATTGGAACAAGCTAAGAAAAAAAAATGTAGAGTATGGTCAAAATTTAAGGTGAATGGGATCCAGTGTATGAAAAATGTTTGAGATGTGTGAACCACTGCTTGTCAGAGACCTTTAAAAAAAAACGTACTTCTCAATAAGAAACTGCAACCTATCTCCATATTCCTGTGTAAAGACACTATCTTCCTTAGTGCTATACAAATCTTTCACAATGGAATGCAACTCAATCCAAAGTTCTTGCAATTCAATTTGATCTTTTTCATGAATCACCCTGAAGACAAAGACATGAGCATATTTAAATAGAACTTAAATTGAATGTTTCAATCTTATCACAGGGTTACACAAAGCGATCAGAAAATGATTAACTTAATTAACTAATTTCCAAAATGACAATGACATCTATAGTAGCTGGATGCAATCAAAGAGAGAATATTTATTTATATTATTTAACTAATCATAAAAACTAGATAGAAATGTGGATAAATTCTCTTCGTTCGATTGCATAATGTTAATCATAGAAGAAAAAGAGGTCATAACTATAAACATAATATAGTCAAACCTTATAGCTCTATAGTTCTAAACTTTTGATTATTTAAAAGTTATTTTTTCAAAAGCCTTGCCTTTGTTTTTCTTTTCTAGAAATGAAATTCTTTTAAAAACATTTCCCTCTTTTACAAATATATTTATAAATTAAAAGTATTAAAGAAAAAGTATTAAACTATAACACAATCACCTTGCCAAAAAGATTTAGTAGCCTCTTGTTTATTTTCAATATTCATGGATGAAATTGAACAAGACACTGCTAAATCTTTTGGCAAGTTGACTTTTATATAATTTGTTAATACTTTTACTCAGTTCAAAATGTCAACAAAATTTTAAAAATTTTATACTTATTCTGACCTTCTTCAGTTTGTTCACTATTTATTCACATTAATTTTTGTTATGATATTTAAAATTTAGCTTTAATTTTGGATTATCTTTGAAAAGTTTTTGTCTAAAGAAACTGAAAAAAGTATTTCCACTGAAAAGAAAATGTAAATAATACAACCTCTCTTCTTGGCAGTGAGAACATGTCAAAGGATCAATGCAGCTGTCATGTAAATAAGGCAAATCATATGAAGACTGTGGACAATTTGCTTCCTGGAACACATTAAACAAACATTTATTGAACACACACTAGGAATTATTTCATTTCTTCATATTAGTTATAAAAAAACAAAACAATAGAAAGCAGATACATTTACAAAACTAAAAAGAACTTACCAAAAATGACTGGAAATTACCAGCCACTTTTCTACAGCTAAGACAAGTCCATATTTCAAGTTTCAGCTGAAGTAAAAATATACATTAGAAATAGTCATCCATTTTATAATTCTTAAACAAAGAATTCACTTATTTATTTATTAACCCTGAAAACATATTAGGCCAAATGTTACTATTTCTTTATGTTTGAAAACATTTGGTGAATGTGCATGAATGCTACAAGTGAAAATATGTTTAAATTGTCATTTCAAAAAGTAGACGGAGAACAAACTACATGATGCATACTGTGGGTAGAGTTATTTGTTGACTTCTATAGCACAATGAACATCTCAATGCAAGACTTACGGAGCTATAAGACTGAGACTGAGCTGTATTATTTATCACAGGGTTGCCATCAAATTGTAAATCTGAAATTTTATTTTGTATACATTATAATATTTATTTCTGTAATGCTAATGGTAATTGAAATTTCCTTAATTATGACCCTAAAATGAAACCTTACCTATAAGTTCCAAACATTCCTCACCATCCTGAGAAGGAGTGCGGGGTGTGTTACAGTACATGCATCTCTCTAGGTAAGGGTTTGGTCCACGACTGATGCTATGAGCAGGCATGTCTAAATCAATGGGTGCATCCATAAGTTCAGTAATTCTCTGAAATAAATGTTTTAATTGAGATTTAGTTTTAAAAAATTGGTTTAAAATTTAGTAAAAGTAGCTAGGCTTTGATATTTCGATAAATTGATTTGTTGGTATCACAAAAATAAAAATACAAGCATTTCCAATTTTATGTCTAAATGTGTCTTTTTTATGTTAAGACCTATATCTTTGAAAGCCTGGTAAAATGGAATATGATCTTTTGTAAATCTTCTTTACCTCTTTTCAATGACAAGAAAAATTGGTGCTAGGTTGCTACACAATTAGATTGAAGCTCCATATAAGTGCTGGCATAATAAATATCAATGTGGCTTTAGATGATATTTGCAATCCATCAATTAGATGAAAAATGTCAAAAACACAAAATAATCATTAACAAAGAAACTTGATACAGTCAGTGGTGAGGGTATGTGGGGCACTCAATACTGTCAGCAGTTAATACTTGATACAGTCAGTGGTGAGAGTATGTGGGGCACTCAATACTGTCAGCAGTTAATACTTGATACAGTCAGTGGTGAGAGTATGTGGGGCACTCAATACTGTCAGCAGTTAATACTTGATACAGTCAGTGGTGAGGGTATGTGGGGCACTCAATACTGTCAGCAGTTAATACTTGATACAGTCAGTGGTGAGAGTATGTGGGGCACTCAATACTGTCAGCAGTTAATACTTGATACAGTCAGTGGTGAGGGTATGTGGGGCACTCAATACTGTCAGCAGTTAATACTTGATACAGTCAGTGGTAAGGGTATGTGGGGCACTCAATACTGTCAGCAGTTAATACTTGATACAGTCAGTGGTGAGGGTATGTGGGGCACTCAATACTGTCAGCAGTTAAATACTTGATACAGTCAGTGGTGAGGGTATGTGGGGCACTCAATACTGTCAGCAGTTAAATACTTGATACAGTCAGTGGTGAGGGTATGTGGGGCACTCAATACTGTCAGCAGTTAAATACAATACTTGATACAGTTAGTGGTTGGTGAGGCTATGTGGGGCACTCAATACTGTCAACAGTTAAATACTTGATACAGTCAGTGGTGAGGGTATGTGGGGCACTCAATACTGTCAGCAGTTAAATACCTGATACAGTCAGCGGTGAGGGTATGTGGGGCACTCAATACCGTCAACAGTAAGGGTATGTGATCTAGTGATGCACCCAATACTATAAGTGTATGTGGGGCACTCAATACTGTCATTGGTTGATCTAGTATAAATTTGGATGCCCTCATCAATTCACAGATGAAAGGCATTCAATGAAAGACTACTCAATCCTTTTCCCATCACAAATGGTGTCAAATAGGCATATGTGTTAGCATCAACATTGTGAATGTTATAAATAGCACACACGTGGAAAAGAAATAGCTATCAATTTTCTGGCCTCAAACCAATTCAGCTTAAGTTGGTTTGTAGAAATAATGAACATTTTAAACTCAAAATACAACTCAATGGTTTACTATTACTAAAAACATATCTAGAATACAGAGCTCATTCAAATTTAAGCTTTTTAAATATCTAAATCCAAACCAAAAGTGCTTAAAGAGAGTGTAGACTTTGTGATGCTCCACAATGCATCAGTTAATGAAGACTATGGTTTAAAATAGAGGGGGGGGGGGCCTGTAAAAGATGTTTTATTTTTAATTTTGGTAGTTACTGAACCAGAACTCCATATCATTTATATATATTTTTAAAAATCTATATATATCAATCTTGAATTATAATTAAATTGTAACTATTTGTTGTACAGAAATTGAACAATTCATATGGGAGGACATGAGAATTAGACCACAAAATATTGATCAATCAAAAATAGATTTAATGGATAGCATTAGTGTTTCTTCAGTCTAAAGCAGAAAAGGGAGAGATACATAGCCAACATAGCATAGGAATATTGACAACAAATTATATATGTCCTAAATGAGATAAGTAGTCCTTCCTACTTGATTCCAATCAAAGTTCATCTCAGGAGAAAATGGCAAAGAAAGAAACTAGTAGATCTACATCAGAACATGTTTTTTGTGTTCATTAAGGTTATCAAGTGTACTATGATAAAGCCTGGGGAAAACATGTGTTCTCTGTAAAAGATACACTTGTACATCTACCAACCCTACCCTTCTTGACAGTTTGTGAAGTTTGTGAAGATGTTTTATTCTAAATAAGGTGCCTCTCTAGATTTAGATCAATGACTAACAAATAAAAATAAGTATCATGTAAAGAGTGGACTGAGTTGTGAATAGCAATGTTTCTTCTTTCAACTGTTCTGCGGTAAAGGGCATTTTATTTGAAGATATTGTGTGTATATGTGGGTGGCATTATAGCGCAGGGAGATATATGGTGGGTTTAAGACTCTAAGAAAGGTATATAAGACTGCAACGGATGGGTCTAATAAAGAACTGTGCATGCTCCTTAATGGGGGTTTGTGGACCGTTTGATTTAAGGATGAAAGTGACAAAAATAAAAGGGACTGAGTTTGAGGGCTAGAAAATTGTGTTGCTGTGGGCTGGTTTATTGATGGATTTAAAAGTGTTCAAGGCGTAATACACGTCCACCAACTATTTCAACAGTAGCGTAGCACAGGTATCAGGTACAGTTATGGGCTCTTAGAATTCAAAGACGTTTCATTAAAAGATACAATGTATGTGTAAATTCTAAATAAGGTGCCTCTGTAGATCTAGATCATACCTGACAAAATAAAAATAAATATGTTGCAAATAGTGATGTTTCTTCTTTCAAAATATTCCTTGAGAAGGGACTTTTCATTTGAAATGTGTATGTGGGGGGCATGGTAGTGCAGCGAGATGGAAGGCAACACCTGATGGGCCTAAGAAGTGTTTGTGCATACTTTATTATAGGGTGTTGCAGGCCTAATTAGTGGCATAATATATATCAAATATATCTAGGTCTTTTTTAGCTGATTCATGTATGATTGGTAAAAAAAAAAATACCCTTAACCCACGACCTACTTCAATCTTCCCATGAGTTGATGAGGTAAACAAAGTAACAGTATACCAATGGAGGATACACAATAATTGACAATATGAATAGAAGACTGGTTTCACCATAACCATCAAAATAAAGGCACATTTTAAAAAATATGACAGGTGTTCAAGATGTACAGAATTTTTGGAGGGTCTGGATAAGACCAATTGATATAGTAACATCAATTAGATCTATATGACACAATCACATAATTGATGTTAGATGTCAAAACAAAATTTCAAATAGTCTAAGAGGAAAAATACAACAAACACTGACTGATAGAGCAAGATATCAGAAAACGCAAATGGGGTTGGGTTGGGTATTCATTAGGAAAAACAACAGAAAGTATTGCAAAACAGGCACTAGACTGGAACCCACAATGAAAATGAAAGAGAAAGGCAGAAAGACAAAACCAAACATGAAGAAGATTGGTAGACTAAAAGCCAAGAGTGGATCGAGACAAAGACGGCGGAATGAACATACAGATTTAGCTGAGGGGAATAGCCCAAACAGAGTCGGATGGCGAAGTGCTGTTGCTGCCCTATGCTCTATTGGCTAGTATTGGGAGTAAAAATTATTAAATCAAGTGAAATCTTTATAGATCTAGAAGGTCTCAACTGGCTCAACACTGACCTGCGATATTGCAACCTGTCATGACCTGTGGGATGTGGAGACAAATAGATCATTGCCATGTCACAGGTCTGTACGGCAATGCCAATGAGCTAGATCTAGAAAATCTAAATCTATATATTCTAATATTCTATAAATAATTTGGTCTCCATTGCCCACACACAGGTTGCAACATTGCAAGTCAGTGTTCTGGCCTTCTACTTCTGTGACAATTGGTCTCGTTTCCATTGACATTTAATATAAATCACTTTCTTCAAAGTCTAAGTCAGTCTAAACTAAAGTCTAAGTCTCTATAGAAATCTAGACTAGCTAGTTTTAGTAGATTACATGTACTTATTGTACTAGATTGACTAGATCTATGTCACATTGTCACTTCATTATGTATTATTTTTCTATTTAAAGTAAATTTCTTTATAGATCTAATTAGATCTATCTAATCTACATTAGTTAGTTTATTTACACTAGATTTTTTTTATACTAGATCTAGTCTAGATCTACACCACAATTACAGATTCATTTTAAATGATTTTTATTTCTCTATACTAGAGATTATAGATCTACACCTACTGAGTCTAGAGTCTCTAGTCTAGACTTAGACTAGATTTTTAGATCAAGAATGTAAATAACTTTACAGTTTACTTTATTAACTTTATATTAATATTTTATAGATCTAAAAGAAATAAAAAAGGTTGTACCATTGCGTCCTCGTGTGAAGGATTCAATGTAATTCCCAACTCAGTTGCAACATCATTAATGTTTACAGCAAGACTATTTCCAAGAGTTTGAAATGGCTTAGGACTTACTGTTACATTTTCTACACCAAATCCAAATGCACCTATTCGTGAATGAACCGAATTAGAAGCAGAACTTGAGAAGCTATTCTTTGAGTGAGAATATAAAGTTCTGCGTCCTTTTGCACGTTTACCGTCTTTACCACTCATTTTCAATAGTCACTATTATAGTCTAAGTGTAATGTTCATAACTAGTGTATACTATTTATCCCTCTGTAACTCGGTATTAAAAAATTCTTGTTCATTTACTGTCACTTCTATAACAAAATGGCGGAACAGAAATATTTTCCCGGCATGCTTTTAATGATGGGTTGATATGCAAAGAAAGAGGGACAACTCATACAGACATAGACTTGGATTATAGGCCTATCCTTTCTATAAAATGTAGATCGACTATATCAATATCTAATCTAAACTCAAAGTATTAACTCTTACAGCATAAAAACTAGATCTTGATCTAGAAGATATAGAATGGATGTAGATCTTTTGAGTCACCAGGAAATCTCTTTGAGGTCGCGTTCTCCGTCCGGCAGACATTGACCTAAATTAAGAAAAGGTCCGGCTTTGACTCGACGCGTTTGTTTATTGCAATAGTATATTAGTAGACTATATTATCCAGTAAACGAATGCAATTGATCAAATCTTCTGCTTTAAACTCATAAACCCACTCATAAATGGTGTACGTGCAGGGGCGGATGGCTATGGGCATCCGGGCAGGGATTATAATGTTTGGTATCTCAAACAAGGGAAAGAAATTGTACTTGACTGAAAGTAGTGGTAGGATATAAGCTGAATTAGTCCCCTTTATACTTTGTATGAGAAATAGGTCGCCGCTTTAAAGTTCGAAACTTACAAAAGTCTTTGACTACATCAGTCAACTAGCCTACAATTTCTTTCCCTTTTGATACCAAACAAAATAATCAATTACCCAAACTTAATTAACTATTTTTTTTTAAATTCTTGTTTTGTCTGGTAAAAGAAATAATTGTGCAAAATTTCATCGTTATCCGAGATGGGTGTGGGAGAAATAACACGTACAAACATTTTACCAGACAGACAGAGTTGATATAAGCTTTATTTTAAAAATCCATTTAGAGTTTAAATCCTTCCCCCCAGGTGGTTCTGAGGTTAAAACCCCCTCCTCTATAAAACAAAAAATAATACAAAGGACAGTCACCAAATACCATGAGCGTAGCCAAGGGGGATTTTGAGTTTAAAACCCCCTCCGATTTTTTAAAATGATAAACCCCCTCTTCAATATAAGACTAAAGCATACAACAGTCACCAGATACTATGAAAGTAGCCAAGAGAGCTTTAAGTTATAACCCCCTCCAGAGGGTTTTGAATTTAAAATCCCTTTCAGCAGGGTTTGAAGCTAAAAACCAACTCATCTATAAACAATTAAAGCAAACTACACACACAAAATTCTATAAGCGTAGCTAAGAGTTTAACCCCCTCCAGAGGACTTTAAGTTTAAAACCCCCTCCAGAGGGTTTTGAGTTTTTAACCCTCCTACATATGGCTTTGAGGTTAAAACCCACTCTTCGATATTATTCTAAAGCAAACTACAGTCACCTAATTCTATGAGCATAACTAAAGAGGTTTTTAGTTTGTTTAAAATAAACCTCCAGAGATTTTTAAGTTTAACCCCCCCCCCACCCCCAAGATGGTTTTGACGATAAAACTTCCCTTTTCGATATAAAATTTAAAGCAAACTACAGTCCTCAAATTCCATGAGCGTAGCAAAGAGGAGTTACAAATTTCTACCAGTAGCTGGGCTCCATTAATAAAGTGCAGTGAATATCAGATTTGGTTTTCGAACTTAAAATCCCTTTCAGCAGGGTTTGAAGCTAAAAACCAACTCATCTATAAACAATTAAAGCAAACTACACACACAAAATTCTATAAGCGTAGCTAAGAGTTTAACCCCCTCCAGAGGACTTTAAGTTTAAAACCCCCTCCAGAGGGTTTTGAGTTTTTAACCCTCCTACATATGGCTTTGAGGTTAAAACCCACTCTTCGATATTATTCTAAAGCAAACTACAGTCACCTAATTCTATGAGCATAACTAAAGAGGTTTTTAGTTTGTTTAAAATAAACCTCCAGAGATTTTTAAGTTTAACCCCCCCCCCCACCCCCAAGATGGTTTTGACGATAAAACTTCCCTTTTCGATATAAAATTTAAAGCAAACTACAGTCCTCAAATTCCATGAGCGTAGCAAAGAGGAGTTACAAATTTCTACCAGTAGCTGGGCTCCATTAATAAAGTGCAGTGAATATCAGATTTGGTTTTCGAACTTAACTTTTTAATAGCATGATAATGCACTGTAGATACGTCAAAATATGCATTTTTTTTTGTTTTAAATACCGGAAATAGTGCTTGGCGGCGGGGATCCGCCACGAACCCCGCTGGGGGAGTTCACAGCTGACAAGGGACGAGGTGTCTACAGTCTTCCCACTAATCTTAGGGAACAATAAACGTCTTCCGAAAGAATGAAGGGTCAGAATATAATAAAGATTAATTACTCACCCCCCGGCAGTCTCATCGGCATATTTAGGCACCGGCCCACCGAGCATTTGCCCGAATGCCCATATAGCCAGTCCGACAGGCTTATATATGTTTATTGTATTTAATCAATGAATTAGTAGTTCCCGGTCATCTTGTGATTCAAGTTATGCAGACAACTTTTTGTAAAGGGATCAAGTATCCAATAAGGACTATTTGAAAATTAAAGATAGTTCATATTGGATTTTTGTAACATTGTTAGTATTTCATAATTAATCCCAAAGTGCCTATGACATAGGCCTACTTACATAAACTAAGATCATCCCACTGTTCGGCTGGGTGACAATCTCGGTCTCGAGCATTGTTTGCAGTCTCTTCCTAAATGGTATCCATAGCCTTGAGATCCTCCATGAAGATGCAGCGCCATGTTAATACAAAGACGGCCTCAATGTCATTACTAGTCTTGGGGAGACCAATCGTTATACAACCTGTGGCCAGTTTAGAACATGGCTCTTTGCCACGTATAGATGTCCACGCATGGTTCGAGATGACCGCATCCCTTTTATGAACCATGTGACCCGGGAAAGGATTTTATCCCGTGGCCAGGATGAGAAATCGGCTCTTCACCAATTCTATGTCTGGAGTCCCCCTGATATTAGATGATCATTTAATCACATCCGTCTGGTCGTGGGACAAGGTCCCTCGAGCCAACGACACGGGTTCCCCCGCCACATGCGAGGCCGGAGGCCTCGGGGGGGGGGGGGGCTCCATATGTCTATAATGTGCCACCGCACCCGTTGGGGGACCATCACCACTCGTATGGCCCCCGTTGGGGAACAAAGCGGTGGGTTTCGGACTGGTTAGCACGTGCAGGTACACTCGCTAAAGCATACAGTGGTAGCTCACTGGGAGTCATATTTACTCACGTACTTAGCCTTTCCGCTTCCCCGGGCGGGCGTTTCCACGGAGGTGCCACGTTGAAGCGACGGGAGTATTTCCTCTTTTCCACGTGACAGATCCGGATATTGGTCAAAACTTCCCACAGGTTGCGACGTCGCAGGTCAATTGTTCAGGCGAGACCAATCATTATAGAAGGCCCGAACTCTCACCTGCAATGTCACAACCTGTAGGCAGTTTAGACCAATATCTCGTTGCCACGTTACATGGAATGTTTGATATCAGTGGAAAATGGTAGTAGAACTAAATGCCTCTGTGATTTGTACAAAGGAGCCCTGGCATTGAAAGAGTGACTGCTACAGCACGTTTAAGAGACACATATACTGCAGCAATACTGATGAAGAGAAGGAACACAAATATGACCAGGGAAGCTGTAATGAGGATGTAACTACAATATAGGACTATAACGTTTTTAGTGTAGCCATTGAAAGTCTGTCATGTTGACATCTCAAAAACATATCAAGACTTATATTTGTAAATAAAGGCAATTATATTGAATATTGTTATAACATTTATGCATAAAGTTTTATTTTCCAAAATTAAATGCTATATGTGTATGATGTACGAAATACTAATAATTTACCGATAATGTTTATTAGTTTGTTTTAAAAAAGAAATCATTTTTCGATGCAGATTTTTTGAATCCATTTAACAAATCCTTAGATCCTACAAGACAGCTGGAGCCTAAATTTATAACTATATGGCTCCTTCTGTCTCGGATGACAATGGATGAGCCTAGATGAGTCACTGACTTTTGGTTTCGCCTTGAGACGGGGCAGAATCTGGAGTGACTGATCAAGCCAATTCTGGAGAGGCAGAGTTTGCCGCAGTTCGTGTATGTATATGCATCGGTCTTAGGGCTAGCTGACAGAGCAGCTTTCTTGTTCTTTCTCTTGACTGATGCAGCTTCGTTTCTTTTGCTCTCGGCGAAGTTCGTACCATCACGTACAGTCTGTCACCATGCTGTCCGGTCTTGGGCTATCTCTTTCCACATAGTTTCGTTGATGCATGTGGTTCTCATGTCTCGGTTGCAGACATCTCTGTAGGTTTGTCTTTGGCGGCCCTTGGGTATGACTCCCTCAGCAAGCTCAGCGTATAGTATGTCTTTAGGGATTCTTCCATCTGGCATGAGAGCGACATGTCCGAGCCAGCATAGTCTTCTCTGTCTCAGAAGAGTATAGATGCTGAGCATTATTTATCAGTTTCTAAACATCCTGGTTGGAGACATGATCCCTCAAGAAAATGCATATTATTTCGGCCTGGGAGAGGCTTATTGTAAGGCTAAAATATTGACAAGCATCTGCCAAAGCATTCACAAGCCTTTGTAATCCTTGTGAATGAGATATGAGTGCCGCATCATCGGCGAACAGCAGTTCCCTTATCAAGAGACGATTTCTCTGCGAAATCTGGGTAAACTCGTTCTGATATGATCTGCAGTATTACTATAGTATAAGCTTTTCCATCTATGTTAACTTACGTACTTAGGCTTCAATCCTCCCGCGCCGTTAGGCCGCAATCTGTCTCCACAAAGATCTGTACCTTCTTAGCCATTTTTGTTGAGTCACATTTAGTTTTTTTTTTCAATTTTGGCCAATGACTTCCATGTTTCACATGCACATGTTGCTGTTAGGATGACGATTGTGTTTAGGTGTATTTTTGTCTCGAGTCCAATAGCCACGCTTGTCCAAATAGGCTGCAGCCTTTGGAAAATGCTCCCTGCCTTTCCTATTCGACAAGCTACGTCATGGTAGGCATCCCCATCATTTGTTATGATGCTGCCAAGATAAGTGAAGAAGTGAAATAACTGTTGCAATCGGAGCGGTCACCTTTATATGTTTGTAAATTACTATGTTGGAATCCTTTAATTCCTGGGGGACCATTCCTTGCTCCCAGCACAAGCTTAGCAGTTCATGGAGTGGCTTAATTGGGGCATGCTTTCTTGCCTGAATGGCTTCTGTAGGAATGCCATCTTCTCCCATGTGCAAGCATGTCAATGGCTGTGCTCAGTTCCTTTATAGAGGGCGTTTCGTTTAATTCGCTCAAAACTGGTAGTGATGGGAAGTTGGACAAAGCGTTTGGCGAGATGGCATTTTCTATCTGGTAGAGTTCGGCATAGTGCTCTATCCATCGCTCCATTTGCAAGACACGATCTTTAATGACTGAACCAGCTTTTGACTTGAGCGGGACACACTTGCTGGTGAGAGGTCCAAAGGCTATTGTTCACGCCCTCGTATAGTCCTTGACAAGAATAAACAAATATTGTAGGCTCCTGTTGATGAAAACAAGCTGATGGCTATGAGCTTCAATAAATCTAGTGTTTGAGAATGTTACAAGGAAGGACTCTGAAAGAGAAAGTTGCTCTTATGGTGCTGCACGTAGAACCAACAAAACGAGTAGGCCTAAGTTGTAATAGCTCCTCCTTCGTGGTCGAAGATGAGCACATTTCTCATTTCCTATGGACTTGAAGATGACTGTAAAGTCCAATCATCGCTTTAAAAAGCCGGCCGCATACGTGGCATGGGTGGGTTAGGTCAGTTGCAAATAGGCATGCTTCTTCTCTCAGCTTTTTGTTGGTTCGGCGCTCTTTCGCCCTGGCCACTCTTCTTGCTTCAAATCTCGAGACTCCGAGACTCACAGCTTCACGCCATGAGGAGCGATCGAGAGCTAGTGCTTCCCAGCCGTGAATGTCGATATCGCATTCCTTGAAGGAGCTCTTAAGAGTGTCTTTCTAGCGCTTGTATTGGCCTTCCTGTGAGTGCTTTCCTGCACACAACTCCCCGTAGAGAAGTCGTTGGGGAAGGCGTTTGTCTGGTATGCGGACTACATGTCCCGCCCATCGAAGCTGGGACGTTTTTACTATCGCATTGATACAGTACAATTGGACAGCTTTAATATTTCTGTGTCTGGTATGTGGTCGAACCAATGCACCTTATGGATACTCCTTAGACAGCGTAGGTGGAAGGAGTTAAGCTTTTTGGTGTGACGGGAATATAGGGTCTAGGACTCATATAGGAGTGACGGGAGGACTACAGCACCGTAGACTTACCGTTTTGAGTCCTCTCCGTTTCCACACTTGTTCTTGAAGTCTGCCAAAAGCAGCACTGGCACGAGCAACACGGAAGTCAACCTAGGTTGGCGTTTGCTGATATGGAGCTTCCCAGATAGACAAACTTTTTGACGTTTGCTAATTTCTGGCCATCTATGAGAATGTCTGGTTCTGTGACAGATTTATTTGGAGGAGGTTGGTGCAGCACTTGTCTTTTTTTACATTAATGGTGAGGCCAAAATTTTTGCAGGCTCTTTTGAAGGTCTTCTTCGTTAGCTGCATTTAGGGCACAGTCATCTGCGAATAGCAGGTCTCTGATGTAGTCATAGTTTACCTTGGTCTTTGCTTTGAGTCTCTGAGCGTTGAATAAACTTACATCGGTGCGATATCGTATGCCAAGTCCGATGCTTTCTGTGCGAAAGGCATCTTTCAGCATGGCGGTGAACATTATGCTGAAAAGCGTTGGAGCCAGCACACAGCCCTGCTTCACGCCATTTGAGACAGGAAAAGGCTTGGAGTAGTATCCGTTGTCTTGGACTTGCTTGCATGTCATCATGGAATTGGTGCACCATTGTTATGAATTGATCCGGGCAGCCGAATTTGGACATGATTTGCCAATGGCCTTCACGACTGACATTATCAAAAGCTTTAGTCAAATCTATGAATGCAGTATAGAGATTTGAATTTTGCTCTCTACATTTCTCTATGAGTTGGCGGACTGCAAAGATCGTGTCAACCGTGCCTCTACCCTGCCTGAAGCCGCATTGACTTTCCGGAAGTTGGCTAGTTTTTAGGTGGTTTAGTAGTCTATTTAATAGCACCCAAGCCTGGCCAGAATCTTGCCAGCAATGCAAGCCAGCCTAAGCTGTAACAATGAAGGTGGCATGTATTTTTACACGATAGAGAATGGTGTCAGGATTGGCAGATGATTTTTCTCCTGACAATGTAGTTACTTGCACTTAAAGACGTTGAGTCAACTTTAAATCTTGACATGGTGGCTACAGCATATCACTAAATGTGTCCACTTGTTGTTGATAACCCTCCCAGACACTTACAATAGTGATTGTAGTTCTCAATGAAATTACAACCTGCCCACATTTCACATTGAAAAAGATAACAAAAGATTATTTGTGTTTCCTCATAAACTCCTAGTGGGCCCATGTCCACTTTTTGGTAAGCAATACAGGTAAAAAAGCAAAAGTGCTATTAGATTTAGATTACAATAGCACTTTCTTTTGTTTTTTTTAACAAATGAATTTAACTTGTTATTTATTATAGTATGTTTGTAAATATTAAGAACCTTAGATAATCTGTTAACAACAGGTGAAAATAATATGTGTGGATATGAACTAGTAAGTACAATATGTACATGAAAATAATGATTTCGATCACTTACAGCCAATGCACATGTACACTCAAAATTGTTCCATTTGCATTTTTTAAATTTATAAATCTGTAGCCAAAGGAAAAAAAAAAATACATTTTGAATAGATTTGTAGTAAAATATGCAAACTAAAAGAAATACAACCATGAACACTTTAAAAAATGATGCCTCATTTAAAATATCAAAATGTCACTTTTTTGTGTGTAAATAATGGAGGTCATTTGCTGCCTGTACTGAATGTAGTTTTATTTGCCAGACTTGTCTTTGTAATGATTTTCTAGAGACATTGTTTCATTAGTTCTGAATGTGAAACTTAAATTTATTCTGATGAAATATTATTTGAATATTAAATACTTTGGTAAGTGGGGTGGGGTAAAAAAATTTTCTTAAATGTTTTTTTTTTTGTTGCTGTTTTATTTGTCACAAATCAGATCCAAAATAAATTGAACAAAGATTTTTTTTCAGGAAAAATATTTATTTCAATTTAGGTAGAATTTCTTGTCTAAGAAATGTTCCATCAACAAAAAGTACAGATATAAGCTAGTACACAAACACACAAGACAGAAACATATTTATTCAACAAATAATAACTTCATGTAACATTACAAGGATTCAATTCATTTATCTCATCAGATGCAAGATGATACATATGCAACTGATATAACTATATGACACATTCAAGATGATTCAATTGATATAACTCAACGACTCAACTGACATATATGCATATACACTTAAGTCATAATAAAGTTGATAAATGAAATCAATGGATTCAACTTCAGTAAAAAAAAAAACACTATCAAATAAGATTCCTCACAATACAATGGGAAATGTATGATATTTATATACTACAAAACAGATCCATTCTATGGAAGAAGTCGTACAGTAAGTCTTGTCTTATGAAGACATTTCCTGTTAAAAGAAGTAACAACTTTATTACATTAAATAAAAAGCAGGCAAAAGAAAAAAAGCTTACTTTAAAAAAAAAAAAGCTTATCTTAGGGAAAGAACCACTAGTAACTGCCATTTATCTTAAAATGGAAGGGTTTAGATCTCTTTCTGCTATATAAAACAAAATTAATTAATTAGTACTAATTGATTAACTAATTGGTTAATTTTTTTATTAATTCATGTATTGTCATTGACTATGAATAATATGCAAAATTTCAACTAGATCTAAGAAACAAGCACAATACAAAAAGTACTTTTAAAAAAAAAAAAAAGCTTATATTAAGTGTAGCATATATCTTGGATCAGTCATGTAATGAAATTTGTAAAATATCTAAACTAACAATTAAAAATCTGTGCAATTAGAAATATTTTTTTTTATTTTTTGTTACGCACAATTTCATGCTGTTGGCATTCTCAATACACTATGATCCTATCACTTGTCTGGACCAGTTGAAAAGAGGTAGGGGGGAAAAGAATAGGGTATCTGGGTGATCACTTTTTAAATGTATTTTTTAAAAAAAGGGAGCGACCTGAATTTGAACTTGTGGGCTAAAGCCTTCTCAAGTAACCACTCTGCTAGTGAAGAGTCTATGAACATGGAAGATTGTATAGTTATCTATTGTTTCTATTTCATGGTCGTTGTGCTGGACACATGACACCCTCGTTAACCATGGGCCACAGAAACAGATGACCTCATCTTGTCAGGATCAATGAATAATTGTGCAAAGTTTCAACTTTATCCGAGAATGGGAAATGGGTGATAAAACATTTCCAAACTTTTTACCAGACAGACAGATAGATAGACAGACAGAGTGAGCTGATATAAGCTTTGTAAAAAGTCTCAACTGTGAGGTCAAAGATAAATTTGAAGTATTAACTGCACTTGTGGTAGATTAAACCCTTGAGATACCGGGTATAGAAAAGCACCTGCACAGAGATTCTAGGGAGTAAAATGAAAGAGAGAATATCCACAAATACCAGAGGGAAGAGCAAAAAAGCTAATCTAAGAACTCAGTAGAATGACAACCTCCATATCTATTCCAGACATCCTTCCAGCAGCAAAATTAATGAAGGCCAACAAAAGTGTAAAAAGTGGAAAGGGCGCAGGCCCAGATGGAAGCACTTGAAGCAGACCTCAAAACCTCAGCTGAAATACTACATCCAAATCAGTCCTAAAGTATTTTGTTAGTTGTTTTTTTTTTCATAAACTATGTAGCCAGAGTCAAACTGTCAACTTTATGCAATACTTAAGAATAATCTATTAAGATGGCTTGTTACCTAAACCTATAAAAATGATTCATTAAACCTTTTAGTTGAATGTCACAAGACTAAATTTTCTAAAGCTATATTGCAACAGTACAGTTAAACCAGTCAATAATTTCCAATTTTCTACTTTGTTAAACAATATTTTCCCTTACCTTTCCATGACACGACTACTCTGCCCTATTTTAGTAAGACCTGGGAATATAGTTTAACAACTAACGATAGTTAATTATTTCTTTAAAAAAAAAAGCCAAAAACTTACTGATCACACTTGCTGACACACTTGGCTGCTTGCTCTCCAGTTTCAAACTGAACAATGGCTTTATTCTGAGATCTAATTAAGTTGGCTCCCTAAAAACAAACAAAAAGATCAGCCATATCAAACTATCCTAATTTAATTTATAACAACAAATGTTCTGTAGTGAATTATTGGCCATAAAAGAATACTTTCTAACAGTAAATCAAGGAAATAAAGTCAGTGACTTGTTTTGATCCTCAATTTAAATCATATCAGCTATGATAAATAAACAATCCTATATTGTTCCATGCATACAAAAAGCATGGGTGTGAGACAATTTTTAAGTCTTATAGGAGAAAATTGAAGAGTTTTATTGAGTTCTTTTGTAATGATAATAATGCATAATTTGGGATCTAGTATTTCTGTCATAATGTTTCAAATAATGTGCATGCAAAATTAATTACTATTTGGATGGACTATAAATAGCCATAGCACTATTTAGAGGGCAATGAACTAAAACTAGTGCTCTTGAACAGCTGTTAGCTTCTTTTAAAAAGATTATATGAATGTGCATTCATTATGTAAATCAAAAAGTTTCTTTGCAATTATTTCTAGCTTGAAGGTTTGAACAGATTTTTAAGATCTAAAGGAAACTGACAGCAAAGCTGCTTTTTCCCGAAGAAGCAACTAAAACACAGAAAAATAGTGAAATTTTATTTATTTCTAACTATCATTTATACATTATAATTAATTAAGCTATTTTTCATAATTCTATTAGGGGGAAAAGTTAACTCCTTAAAATATAAAATTTGAACACATTCTAAAATTCTTTCATTACCATGACATGGCCAAAATGTCTGCAAATTTTAATGATAGTTTCTCTAGTCGCTTGCTGGGGGACATTTAGAATGACAATTTTCTGTGGTCCACTATAAACATCAACTTGTTGATTCAAGGAAATCTAGACAAACAAGAAACAAAAACAGTCGACAAAATAATTGTATTTCTTTTTACATATATTAGTTTTAAGATTAATACATTCATCATTCAACAAAATTGTAAATACATCTTTAGAAAACAAAAATCAAAGTGTCAAAGTAAACCTAATTTGTTGTAATTATACTCACTGTATTTGGTCTAGAAACATTGGAGTGCACCACACGTACTTGTGGGGTTGGCTTAACATTATGAATAATTGATCTAATTTGTCCACCAGTGGTCGGCTGAACATGTTGACCAATAGTCTGAATCCTCTGACCAACAGATGGCATCTGATCATGTGCATGGGTTGAAGAAGTTGAAGCCTAGGGAAAACAAAAAGCAAAGCCAAAAGTGTAAGCAGAAGAGAAAGTTTCATTGAAATGTGATACCCTTGCAATTGGTAAAGAACATAGATACTTCTAAGAGACAACTTTCTGGAGAATGTTTTTATCTTATGTCTTTGTAGTGTTCTGGCTGATCTAGAGATTCAAAAAAAAAAAAAAGCTGCATTATGCCAATGATTTTAGTAAAATTAATAATTACAGCTCTCTACAATCTAGAGAAATGTCACTAGATGTATCTATAATTGGTTTCAAGATGTGAAAACTTCAAATTCTAGTCCCTCATGAAAATAACAGCCAAGGCTAATTAATCACATAATGGTGAGATAGTTTGTTACAAAATAGTTTGTTGGACAGTAATGAATTGTATTGCTAATAACTTGTTAACTACACAGAATTTGATAATTTAGCAGAATTTCTAACAAAATAAAATTTAACAATGTGCATTCATAGTTCCCATGATAAACAGTACTTTTATTCTTTTTACTCTTTGTTTGCAGATCTTAGGCTGGATGTTTCGGCTGAATGTTTCGGCTGAATGTTTAGGCTGGATGTTTAGGTTGAATGTTTAGGCTGGATGTTTAGGCTGGATGTTTAGGCTGGATGTTTAGGCTGGATGTTTAGGCTGGATGTTTAGGTTGAATGTTTAGGCTGGATGTTTAGGCTGGATGTTTAGGTTGAATGTTTAGGCTGAATGTTTAGGTTGAATGTTTAGGCTGAATGTTTAGGTTGAATGTTTAGGCAACCCTTAAGATAGCTTGTCCTTATTTTATATCCCTTTCTTGTCCACAAAATCTACAAATATGTGTCAGTGATAAGAGATGGTTCAGTGCTGAATATAGCAAAAGTTTTTATATTTCTTGTCCACAAAATCTTCAAATATGTGTCAGTGATAAGAGTTGGTTTAGTGATAAGAGATGGTTTAGTGATAGGAGATGGTTCAGTGCTGATATAGCAAAAGCTTTTATATTTATGATTCTGAGCAATTATTTTGCCCCAGACAACTGTTATTAAATAAATTTTCTTCAGATTTCTGCTGCTGTGTGGACTCAGTATAATAGTGAATGGAAGTTAATTACATGACCTTTACTACAGATATTTTGTTGCTATTTAGAATGTAAATTGCTCAATTAAAAAGATAAATAATAAAAAATATTTGTTCAATGAATACATATAACTATATATAACAATATATACATATATATAGTATAGAGCCTCACTCGGATGAATAATTTGTTAAAGAAGGATATACACCCGAAGTCATTTTGGGAATATTTTTCTAATTACGAAAAGTCCTCCTACAGTCTAGACAAACCACAACTCACGTTGTGTCATTTTACAATGCATCTTTTGCATAAAACTATTGGGTTATTATTGGCTTGCAAGAAAGTCTTTGCAGTGTAACTTCTAAAATGGTTATGTTTTGACATTTAATATTGCAAATTAGAATATTCATTATGGCTTAAGTTCGAAGCATCAAGTGATGTAAAATCTCTAGGTTATAGGGTAAAGCGTGCACCTTGTAACAAAGTAAAATAGCACATTTTTTCCTAAGAGACTTAAGAACATTGCGTTAGTATTCCAAAGAAGCATTATTGAGGGGCATCTCAGTTACGCCAACCACCTTTCAGCTCACAAAAAAAAGTGCCCTGCCCAGAGTGACTGTTGGACTATAAGAAGTTTATACCATTTCGCAGGAACATCGCTGTTTGTAGTGCGGTCTTGCCACCATATGTCCATGATGGTGTGCAAATATCTTTGGTGAAGGCATTCTAGAAGTCTTAGTTGCTTTCTATAAAGTACTCATGTCTCAGATCCACAAAGAGGGGTTGAGAGAACCACTGCTTGGTAGACACTGATTTTTGTAGACAGGCGGAGCAATTTATTTCACCACACTCTCGCTTGGAGGCTTCCAAAAGCACGACTATCCTTGATCGCATGTCAAGTGAAGTTATCTACCACGTTAAGGGATGTCTATACGCTGTGATCTTTGGGTTGAGTAGGTTTTATTGGGTGACTTCTGGAACATGACTTCTTCAAACTTTCATAAGCTCAGCGCTAATTCTATGTGTAAATTATTAAATTAAACCATTATAACTTATAATAGAGTTCTCGTGGTCTCCTTATTTTTAAGGAGCTCCTGGATCTCCTGAAACTCATAAAAATGGCCTTAAAATAGACAAAATTGTCATTTTTGGGTGTCAATCAATAAGGTAAATGCCAATCCTACATGTGATAAAAAAATGGCATCATCAGCTTTTAATTTAATAAAAATAAAATGCAAAGACAAATTTATTTTCTAATACAAAATCTTAATTTTCACTTATCATCCTTATCCCGACCCTGATTGGGGGCGTGCAATCCATTTCACATAGAACCCCGCAAATGTTAGGGCTGGCCCTGGTTATCATGTTCAGTGTGTGCAAGTAAGGCATAGATAAGCTGTGTTATAACCGTTTCCTATGTTTTGGTATGGGACAGTAGACTTAGAAGCTTGAACACATTGCAATAATTCACCAGCAAAATAATAACAAAGTAAAAGTTACCTACGGGTCTACACAATTAAAGTGTAAACAATTTATAAAGCCTTTTAAAAACAATAACTAATCATACATCAACAAATTTAATTTCATTATTTTTCTTCCATAGTTACATAATAGATCAATCTACAATAAGATGGTGCGCAAATGTTTAATTAGACCAATTGATTCATTAAAACTTGTTCTAGTTTGCGAAAAAATGTCTCAGGGTACTGCTGTGAGCCTAGTGACGTAAGTGGTGTCAAGTTTTTTTCCCTTTGACGTCATGGAAAAAATTTCATTCATAAAACATTCTAGCCAAAATAAATTTTTTGATAATAATGTTAGAGCTGTTTTCGAAATAAAATTTATATATATACATATATACATACATACAAGAATGGCTCGCTTAAGAGTATATATATATTGAGTATTAAATCAAAGTTAGACATGTTTTATTCCCAGGGAATGAAACAAAGTCCAACAACAAAATCAATATAGAGCTTATCATAAAAGTTTTCTTTTTCTTAATACCCTGAATTGCTGCAGATAATGGATAAGCAATTCATTGGGTTATATTTGACACTACAAGTAGTCAGCAATGTGAAGGCAGCATATGTTAAACCTGACCATTGGGGTTAAAGGTCATTTTTTTTTTTTTTTTTTAATTAGAAGAGTAATTTTTTAAAATTGATCACCATTTTCCAAAGTATGTCTGCTTTGCTTTGTTTTTTGTATTGCATTTGCATTCAAATAAATTATCATGTAAGTATGTGAGTTATTTGTTAAGTCCTTGGTCAAAAGAAACATGCATGATTGATTTTATTAGCAAATCTTGTGATTTATCATCTGATGTTTGAGGGAATTTAACATTAGTATACATATCTGTGATTTACACAGCAAGTTGATAACGTTTTTGTTATCAGTGTTGCCTATGGACTATTGGCTTTGATGCTCTTTCACAAAAGCAGGTCTAGCATCAAAGAGCCTCTGATCAAATAATAACTGTGTAGCTATAAACGTCAGATTTCTTTGAAAAGGTGATATTTAAGAATAATCTTGTTTGCCTCCAGCTAATATTGGACCAGTAACCAACTAGATTTCTTTGAAAGGGTCATATTTAAGAATAATCATGCTGTTAGTCTCCAGCTAATACTGGACCAGTAATCAACTAGATTTCTTTGAAAGGGTCATATTTAAGAATAATCTTGTTTGCCTCCAGCTAATATTGGACCAGTAATCAACTAGATTTCTTTGAAAGGGTCATATTTAAGAATAATCATGCTGTTAGTCTCCAGCTAATACTGGACCAGTAATCAACTAGATTTCTTTGAAAGGGTCATATTTAAGAATAATCATGCTGTTTGTCTCCAGCTAATACTGGACCAGTAATCAACTAGATTTCTTTGAAAGGGTCATATTTAAGAATAATCATGCTGTTTGTCTCCAGCAAATATTGGTAACCAACTAGATTTCTTGACCACATTGCTTATTGAACACCTGCAAGATGTTTTACTACAGACCAACACTTGGAACTAGTTGAATATAATCCAATTTGAAGGGCATGGTACAAGTAACAAAGAAAATACAAACTGACTTGTAAAATGTGAGACTTCTGTAGTAAGAAGTCTAAGATGTAGAGTTATGAATAGTATCATAAAGTAGAGTTAAGGCTCTGCAATGTCTCCAGGAGGTTCACAGAGCTTAAATGGAAAAATGATCTCACTACCTTTTCAAATATAATTTTTTAGTTCAAAAATAATAACTAACTTGCAATATGCTCAATTTTAATACTAATTACTAAAAAGACAATCCAACCAGTATTAGAAAATGAATACTTATAAACACTGCTTATATTCTTGACTGCAAAGAAGGACAGCTAAGAAAAGCCCAAGTAATGCTACAAAGAGGGAGAGGATATGAGCAATATGAAGTGTTGGAATTAGATAAAAACAGCATTCCATTGAAATATAAAGTTACAGAAGAGCAAAGAATATTATATATATTATCTCAGTAACAAGGCACCCAGTGTTGATTTGACCTGGCCATGGAGTGTGAAACAAAATTGGCATAGTTGGTACTTTATAATTTATTTTGAGCTTTATTTTGAACTAGTCAACCAGCAACGTAGCATACGCCGCTATATTGCAGGGCTCGCCTTAGGCCACTGCAACCTATGCGACCACAGTGGGCCCCGCACTTTCATTGGACCCACACTAATTCAAGGTGTATAAATTATTAAATTAAACCATTTTATAACTTAACAGATTTCCCGCACCCTCCTGTCGATTTACCAGGAGCTCCTGGAAATCTGAAATTTCAAAATATACGAAAAAGTCCTTACAATATATGAAAATATATAGACAAAAATTGTCATTTTGGGTTGTCATTCAATATGGAAAACGCCAATCGTACGCGTGATAAATAAAAACAGCTTTATGTATTAGCTGTAATTGTGTAATCTGGTGAAAGAAGCTTCTCGCCCCTCAAACTAATGAAGAATTACTTGAAGTCAACAATTCTCAAAGATAGATTGAAACATTTGGTAATTCTTGCTATTGAGCGTAATCTATGTAGGAAACAGAATTATTATGATATACTGTATGACTTGAAGATAGTTTACTTCCTAGTCCAAACCTCCCGCAGGATGAAGGGGGATGGGAGCTGGCAGGGTTTGATAAATCCAAATGACAGTCCAGCGCGCAAACGGCATGACCAGGCAGCCATCCGTAGTGACAGGTGAATACTACTTGTTCTCTCCCCCCACCTCTTGTTTTTTCGAGGGGGTAACTCTATCCGCAGAAATAAAAGAGTGATCTTTCCTTTACTTCTTCTTCTCATCCAAACTCTTGAGCCATGAAGAGAATTATATATATAGTTTCCTTTGCTAAACCTTAAGAATTTCCTTCTTTCAATGTGTTTATACCAAGAAGGATGATATGAAAGTGTGATTAAATAAGGCTCTATTTTCTTTAGATGATGGTGATATAGGATTATGAGCTCAAGAAAATTATTTTATATGCCTTTAAATGTGTTATATATAAAGTTTTGTGAAATTATGAATAAATATCATTTTTTGTTTTTAAATTCGGATCATATCCTAGATCTAGAGTAGTGCTAGGGCTGTTGACGACTTGTCCCACAGTTGGACATTTTTCATTTTTTCTAATGGTAGTGAGATGGATAATTAGCTCAAGATTTCCTTTTCATATGTTTGCAACGTATTTTAATATAAAGTTTTGTGATAATACAATAACAAAAATATTTTCTTTTCAATTTGGATTTTGGATTTTCCCTAGATCTAGTCTACACCAAGATCCTGGAGACATGTTCACAGTTGGTAAATTTTCATTTTTAATGCTCATAAACAAATAATAAAATAATTGTTAGATTTATAAACATTCATTTGTGATATATAACCAAAATATCTTTAAACAAGGTTACAAAAAACAGTTTGTGTAGAAACACAAACTCAAAATCGGTCCCCGAAAAGGTCCATCCAGGCAGGCTTCAATATTTTCAGAAAGAACATGCAAATGAAATTATATCAAAGACAAATGAGAGATAAGAATGGAGAAAGAAGGTTAACAGATCTTGTGTAGTGCCCCAACGGTCCCGCAGATCAAAGGATAGGTGAAAGTGAATGTAAAGTTAGATGTGAACCTGGCCTAACTAGTTCCCCTTTTAGACCTTGTGGTCTATAGGACAGATGATGTAAAGTTCATCTGTTTTTGTGGCCTACGATTAGCGAGGGTGTCATGTTGCCAGCACAACGACCAACCGCCTATACTTTTCCCCAACTAATGTCAGGTACCCATTAGAGCTGAGTGGACTCAGAGGCGCCCAAAGATTCCAAAGTTGAAAATCCCAGTCTTCACCAGGATTTGAACCCGGACCCCCAGTTCGGAAGCCAAGCGCTTTACCGCTCAGCCACCGCGCCTTCCTAGGCCTAACTGATGTCTTATAATTGATCCAATTTTTTTTGAAAAGGCTCAATCTCTTATTCGAATCCTAAAAAAAAAAAAAAAAAAAAAAAAAATTTCCGCAATAAAAATTTTTTTCATAAAAATGAAGTTTATAAGATTACTATTCATTTTAAATTAGGTCTAACTTATAATGTATACTAATTAGCTTTTTCTCTTTAAAAAACTGCTTGCATAACTGATTTTAAAAATAAGATTTTTCGCTTTCAGAAAAAAAAAAGTAGCCATTGCATCAGAACTTTGAATGGTCTAAAATATTGTGATGTCGGATTTTCAATATCTTTTCTAGTTTACGAGATCTAAACGGTACGGACGGACAGACATTTCGCACAAAGCTAATAGCGTCTTTTCCCCTTTCGGGGGCCGCTAAAAAGCAAAGCTTATACTGAGAGCAATTGTATCACTTAGTTTGGATCAATCATGTAATTAAATTTTTAATAGATCTAGACTAGCAATAATAAATCTGTGCGATTAGAAATATTTTTATGAATTCTTTTGGTTTTGCACAATTTCATGCTTTTAGCTTTCTCAACGTGCTCTGATCTTATCTGGGTGAAGGTTCCCCTGATAACTTTTTAAATGTATTTAATAAAAAAAAAAAGTTATTGTTAGTTTCAATGACTCAATAATTTTCTACACAGAGTATAAAGGGACTAATTCAACTTATATCACTGCATAGATGCACAGATCTGTCAAGTACCATTTCTTTCCCTTGTTCAATACAAACAAATAATTAATTACCAATAGTTAATTAACTAATTGGTAAATTTTTAAAAAAATTTATTCTTGTTTTGTCAGGTGCAAGAAATAATTGTGCAATATTTCAACTTGATCTGAGATTGAAAGTGGCGAGAAATAAGGTGTACAAAAATTGTAAGAGACAGAGTGAGTTTTGTAAAAAGGCCTTGTATTCTCCTGTAATTCTATCACAAATATAATATTCACTGATAAAAAAACAAATATGTTATACATTTAATTGAAACATGGTTTTGCAGTCTGAAATGGCCAAAACATTAATGTGGGAAATAATTCCAGAGAAAAAGAGTTAATGAAAGTTCAATTGAAGATTATTCTTTCCTACATGTCTATTGAGTATATTTACTAAAGAGTCACTATAAAGAATAATGTGTCAGTATGTTTTATTTTGTATTTTAGTTTTGTGTGACCTGTCATGAGGTTTTAAATATTCTTGTGGACAACAAGCCAATTAAGTTGCTGCCCCAATCTTTCCATTATTCCTTTTTTTTTTAATGCCTACATTTCTTATCCAATATTTTACAGATGTTAGTTCAAAAAAGAAAATAATAACGTCTACTACGCATTTCATTTGTCAATCTAGTCATGCATGTTAATCAATGACTTAAATTCTGCTAAGTTGTTGGTTTTCCTGGCTGATTCAGTCAACCCATTCCATTCTATGGCACTAGGGAAGAAGGAGCACTACTAAGAATTTTTTCTAGCGTATGAAATAAGAAATGTGCCTCTATCTTTGTGTCTATCTAAGTTTTTGAATAGGTTTTATTTTTCTATTTGTAAGTTATGGTTCAGTGTTTAATGTATTATAGCTACTTTACTTTTTATTCTTCTGTCCTGAAGTGTCTCTAAGTTTAGTGATTTTACTAATGGTGTTACTATAATCAAAATTTGAATGTTCGTTTGTTAGATATCTTACTGCTCTATTTTGTATTTGTTCTAGTTTCTTTATATTTTCTTGAGTTGAGGGATCCTAAACAGAGAATGCATATTCTAATATTAGCCTAACTAAAGTTAAAATAGTATTTTGGTTTTATATTCTTTATTGATTTGTAAAATTTCTTTTAATAAACCCCAATATTTTGCTTTATTTTGATTGTATGCTTTATTGGAGTCAGATTATATGTCAAATTATGTAAAGACAAGAGTAATTAATTGACCAATACATAGGTATTAACTCAACCAGCCTGTGAACCTGTTTTATCTGGAATTCCTTAAAATGCCTATTACCGTTCGTTAACCTGCTAAAGCATGATTTTTAAAACCATTGTATTATGTAGAACAATTGCATCAGAATTTAAAAATAACAAAATGTGGTGAAACTTTTATAATAACCATTCACTGCATGTGTTTACATCAACTTTGTGTGGATTGAGGTAAACAGTTTCAGAAAATTGACAATAGAATTTAATTAGGCATGTAGAAGGTAGGTCTAAGCTTATAAGAAGCCTTAAGTTAATCAATATTTTAGTTGATTTAGACTCCTAAAAGTCTAAATAAAATTTTACTTACATTAATAGAGAAAGTGACAGCTTAATTAATAAAAATGTGAACTTTTGATTAGATCTGGAGCTAGAAAGAAGGTGCATGACTCTCAGGAGCTCAGGCAAAGTTACATCTCGGGACTGAGGGCTGGTAGAGTTAAGTTATTTGGATGAATCCAACACATTGTGTACACACAATCAGAATTGGACAAGTTCAACTTTGTACCAGGTCAAACTAGATGTTATATAGCGTTAACTCACCTGTCTTGTAGGCGATTGAGAATAAAAAGTATGTCCAGACTGGTTCTGTGCTTGGTAATTGAGAGCAGTAGAGTTATGGTACTGCTGAGCTGGTGCCACATTATACAGTGAAGAGCTGTTGACTGTCTGTGATACAGTGTGCTGCTGCACTACTGGTGGTGGAGGGTGTGTGTAAAGCTGAACTGGAGGCTGATAAGAATGAGCATAACTTTGTCCTTGAGGTGCATAATGTACAGCCTGATGAGCTATGGTTGGAGGTGCAGACTGAAACCTGTAGGGATCAACATGCTGCTGCACCACTGGCTGTGGCTGTTGATGCAGAACTGACTGGGGCTGTTGGTGTACCAATGGCTGTGGGTGCTGATGCAGAACTGACTGTGACTGTTGATGTTGCACCAATTGTTGCTGGGGTTGTTGGTTCAGCACTGGCTGTGGCTGTTGATGAGACATCTGAAACTTTAGATCCTGGTTGGAGGTTGCAGGAGTTAAAAACTGTACTGAAGGGGGAGGAACATTTGTTGGTATCTTCTGTAATCTGTATCTTGGATCTGATAAAGTTGTAGGTCCTCTGAACCTGAGACTAGTGCCTTGGACTAGACTCTGTGCAGCTGAAGTTGGTACAGGAAACCTAAGCTGATTAAATGAAGGTATCCTCTGAGTGTTCAAGTTACTTGCTGGTCTGTATTTTACAGCTGAGCTAGCACCCTGTCCCTCATAGGATGTAGAAGGCCTGAGTTTATTAGGCATAAGTTTTCTAGGAGTAAAAGCCTGCTGTGGCATGATTTGGGTTTGCTGAAAATTCCGTTGGAACATAGTTGGCTTATTGGCATGTGTAGCCTGTTGAATCAACTCCTTTCGGGACTGAGAAACTTGAGGAGCAGACTGTTGACTGGGTGGTGGACCAAGTCGAGAAGCAACTCCAGCACTAATAGGTTTAGCATTACTGGAAGCAGCAGGAATATTTTCAGACTTTACTGTTACATTTGGTGTTAGTTTTCCTGACAAGTATAATAGGGAGGTCAATTATGTTTTCAAAGCTTAAAACTATTGAAACATTCAATGCTATATATTTTAAGAATATGAGAAATTGCACACAAGAACAGTTTTACTACCCTAAAACATTTAAAAAAAAGAGTTAAGTTCCCCTTTCAGAACTTGTGATCTATAGAATTTATCAACTTTCAACAAAAAAAAAGGTTAATCTGCTAGATCAACTGTTCATGGTTATATATTGACAATGAAATAAATAATATTCAAAATATACACCTTCAGATTTCATTTTTTCTTCTAATTCTTTTCGTTTCTGAGCAGCCTGTTTTTGCCTAGCCATTTCTTTTTGTTTTTTTATCAATTCTCTTTTCTTCTTCTGTTCTTCTAAAAGAGCTTTCAATTTCTGAGACTCCTCATCTAAAGTTTCTCCCTTAAAAATAAAGAGAATTGTATAAATGCAGTTAGTAAAATAAAGAATTAAATTTTCCATCACTTTTTTAACAGTTACCCGAGAAAAAGCACACAATTTCCAGACAAAAAAGTGTAAGACAAAAAAGCACAAAATTTCCTGACAAAATAGCACAGGCTTTTTTTTATAATATGCATAATAAGTATCAGATTTTAGTAATTGAAGTTCCTGAGCAAGTTTTTTTGTTGAGGCTTTTACCGTCTTCATCCACACTGGTTCATTCATGGTACAATTAAGGTAACAACTGAGTTATTCATGCAGGGCTTCTCAGTACAAGCACTCATTCATCACTATGCTGTACCTCTGTTATATGCACTATTGACATCTTAACAGGAAGCTGAGTCTGTTCAAGTCTTCAGGAATCTCTTAGAGCTAAGAACAACTCTTGCTCCACAGAGTGTGATATTAGAATTTGAGAAGGCAAGTCAAAATGCAGTAAGCACAGTATTCAAGGCAATCAGATATGTCGGTTGTGTATTCCATCTTTGGAAAAAGTCTCTTGAGTAAAGTACAAGTTGAAAATCTTGCAGCTACATAATAATAATAAGGCTTGTCTTCTAGATTAATGAGAAATGCAGTATTTCTAGTGGCTATGCAGCCCCAGCTGTAACCCACATATTTTGCCACATTCAGTGCTTATTGCATTACATATTGCAATTTTACATTTTTGCTTTTTCTATTATGTTTGCATATTCATATTTTACTATATCTAAAGTGTTTACTACAAAATGACAAATATTATTAAATTAAAATTAAAGATATTTGTTATGCGCTATTTTGTCAGGTCAACCTTTTTTTTAACAAAATCTCTTTCAATATGCACCTAATTCCTTGAAACATATCATTGCTTTTTTAAAGTGAACTTCCCTTTGAACATCTCTCACTTGGAACATTTCTCTCCCTTTGAACATTTACATCTCTCTCCCTTTAAACATTTACATCTCTCTCCCTTTAAGCATTTACATCTCTCTCACTTTGAACATTTACATCTCTCTCCCTTTGAACATTTACATCTCTCTCCCTTTAAACATTTACATCTCTCTCCCTTTAAACATTTACACCTCTCTCCCTTTAAACATTTACATCTCTCTCACTTTAAACATTTACATCTCTCTCCCTTTAAACATTTACATCTCTCTCACTTTGAACATTTACATCTCTCTCCCTTTGAACATTTACATCTCTCTCCCTTTAAACATTTACATCTCTCTCCCTTTGAACATTTACATCTCTCTCACTTTGAACATTTACATCTCTCTCCCTTTAAACATTTACATCTCTCTCCCTTTAAACATTTACATCTCTCTCCCTTTGAACATTTACATCTCTCTCACTTTGAACATTTACATCTCTCTCACTTTGAACATTTACATCTCTCTCCCTTTGAACATTAACATCTCTCTCCCTTTAAACATTTACATCTCTCTCCCTTTGAACATTTACATCTCTCTCACTTTGAACATTTACATCTCTCTCACTTTGAACATTTACATCTCTCTCCCTTTGAACATTTACACCTCTCTCACTTTAAACATTTACATCTCTCTCACTTTGAACATTTACATCTTTCTCCCTTTAAGCATTTACATCTCTCTCACTTTAAACATTTACATATCTCTCACTTTGAACATTTACATCTCTCTACCTTTAAACATTTACATCTCTCTCACTTTGAACATTTACATCTCTCTCACTTTGAACATTTACACCTCTCTCCCTTTGAACATTTACATCTCTCTCCCTTTAAGCATTTACATCTCTCTCACTTTAAAATTTACATCTCTCTCCCTTTAAACATTTACATCTCTCTCACTTTAAACATTTACACCTCTCTCACTTTAAACATTTACATCTCTCTCACTTTAAACATTTACATCTCTCTCCCTTTAAACATTTACACCTCTCTCACTTTAAACATTTACATCTCTCTCACTTTGAACATTTACATCTCTCTCCCTTTAAACATTTACATCTCTCTCACTTTGAACATTTACATCTCTCTCCCTTTAAGCATTTACATCTCTCTCACTTTGAACATTTACATCTCTCTCACTTTGAACATTTACACCTCTCTCACTTTAAACATTTACATCTCTCTCCCTTTAAACATTTACACCTCTCTCACTTTAAACATTTACATCTCTCTCACTTTGAACATTTACATCTCTCTCCCTTTAAGCATTTACATCTCTCTCACTTTAAACATTTACATATCTCTCACTTTGAACATTTACATCTCTCTCCCTTTAAGCATTTACATCTCTCTCCCTTTAAACATTTACATCTCTCTCCCTTTAAACATTTACATCTCTCTCACTTTCAACATTTACACCTCTCTCCCTTTAAACATTTACATCTCTCTCACTTTAAACATTTACATCTCTCTCCCTTTAAACATTTACACCTCTCTCACTTTAAACATTTACATCTCTCTCACTTTGAACATTTACATCTCTCTCCCTTTAAGCATTTACATCTCTCTCACTTTAAACATTTACATATCTCTCACTTTGAACATTTACATCTCTCTACCTTTAAACATTTACATCTCTCTCACTTTGAACATTTACATCTCTCTCACTTTGAACATTTACACCTCTCTCCCTTTGAACATTTACATCTCTCTCCCTTTAAGCATTTACATCTCTCTCACTTTAAAATTTACATCTCTCTCCCTTTAAACATTTACATCTCTCTCACTTTAAACATTTACACCTCTCTCACTTTAAACATTTACATCTCTCTCACTTTAAACATTTACATCTCTCTCCCTTTAAACATTTACACCTCTCTCACTTTAAACATTTACATCTCTCTCACTTTGAACATTTACATCTCTCTCCCTTTAAACATTTACATCTCTCTCACTTTGAACATTTACATCTCTCTCCCTTTAAGCATTTACATCTCTCTCACTTTGAACATTTACATCTCTCTCACTTTGAACATTTACACCTCTCTCCCTTTGAACATTTACATCTCTTTCCCTTTAAGCATTTACATCTCTCTCACTTTAAAATTTACATCTCTCTCCCTTTAAGCATTTACATCTCTCTCACTTTAAACATTTACACCTCTCTCACTTTAAACATTTACATCTCTCTCACTTTAAACATTTACATCTCTCTCCCTTTAAACATTTACACCTCTCTCACTTTAAACATTTACATCTCTCTCACTTTGAACATTTACATCTCTCTCCCTTTAAGCATTTACATCTCTCTCCCTTTAAACATTTACATCTCTCTCCCTTTAAACATTTACATCTCTCTCACTTTCAACATTTACACCTCTCTCCCTTTAAACATTTACATCTCTCTCACTTTAAACATTTACATCTCTCTCCCTTTAAACATTTACACCTCTCTCACTTTAAACATTTACATCTCTCTCACTTTGAACATTTACATCTCTCTCCCTTTAAGCATTTACATCTCTCTCACTTTAAACATTTACATATCTCTCACTTTGAACATTTACATCTCTCTACCTTTAAGCATTTACATCTCTCTCCCTTTAAAATTTACATCTCTCTCCCTTTAAACATTTACATCTCTCTCACTTTAAACATTTACACCTCTCTCACTTTAAACATTTACATCTCTCTCACTTTAAACATTTACATCTCTCTCCCTTTAAACATTTACACCTCTCTCACTTTAAACATTTACATCTCTCTCACTTTGAACATTTACATCTCTCTCCCTTTAAGCATTTACATCTCTCTCCCTTTAAACATTTACATCTCTCTCCCTTTAAACATTTACATCTCTCTCACTTTCAACATTTACACCTCTCTCCCTTTAAACATTTACATCTCTCTCACTTTAAACATTTACATCTCTCTCCCTTTAAACATTTACACCTCTCTCACTTTAAACATTTACATCTCTCTCACTTTGAACATTTACATCTCTCTCCCTTTAAGCATTTACATCTCTCTCACTTTAAACATTTACATATCTCTCACTTTGAACATTTACATCTCTCTACCTTTAAACATTTACATCTCTCTCACTTTGAACATTTACATCTCTCTCACTTTGAACATTTACACCTCTCTCCCTTTGAACATTTACATCTCTCTCCCTTTAAGCATTTACATCTCTCTCACTTTAAAATTTACATCTCTCTCCCTTTAAACATTTACATCTCTCTCACTTTAAACATTTACACCTCTCTCACTTTAAACATTTACATCTCTCTCACTTTAAACATTTACATCTCTCTCCCTTTAAACATTTACACCTCTCTCACTTTAAACATTTACATCTCTCTCACTTTGAACATTTACATCTCTCTCCCTTTAAACATTTACATCTCTCTCACTTTGAACATTTACATCTCTCTCCCTTTAAGCATTTACATCTCTATCACTTTGAACATTTACATCTCTCTCACTTTGAACATTTACACCTCTCTCCCTTTGAACATTTACATCTCTCTCCCTTTAAGCATTTACATCTCTCTCACTTTGAACATTTACATCTCTCTACCTTTAAACATTTACATCTCTCTCACTTTGAACATTTACATCTCTCTCACTTTGAACATTTACACCTCTCTCCCTTTGAACATTTACATCTCTCTCCCTTTAAGCATTTACATCTCTCTCACTTTAAAATTTACATCTCTCTCCCTTTAAACATTTACATCTCTCTCACTTTAAACATTTACACCTCTCTCACTTTAAACATTTACATCTCTCTCACTTTAAACATTTACATCTCTCTCCCTTTAAACATTTACACCTCTCTCACTTTAAACATTTACATCTCTCTCACTTTGAACATTTACATCTCTCTCCCTTTAAACATTTACATCTCTCTCACTTTGAACATTTACATCTCTCTCCCTTTAAGCATTTACATCTCTCTCACTTTGAACATTTACATCTCTCTCACTTTGAACATTTACACCTCTCTCACTTTAAACATTTACATCTCTCTCCCTTTAAACATTTACACCTCTCTCACTTTAAACATTTACATCTCTCTCACTTTGAACATTTACATCTCTCTCCCTTTAAGCATTTACATCTCTCTCACTTTAAACATTTACATATCTCTCACTTTGAACATTTACATCTCTCTCCCTTTAAGCATTTACATCTCTCTCCCTTTAAACATTTACATCTCTCTCCCTTTAAACATTTACATCTCTCTCACTTTCAACATTTACACCTCTCTCCCTTTAAACATTTACACCTCTCACTTTAAACATTTACATCTCTCTCCCTTTAAACATTTACATCTCTCTCCCTTTAAACATTTACACCTCTCTCACTTTAAACATTTACATCTCTCTCACTTTGAACATTTACATCTCTCTCCCTTTAAGCATTTACATCTCTCTCACTTTAAACATTTACATATCTCTCACTTTGAACATTTACATCTCTCTACCTTTAAACATTTACATCTCTCTCACTTTGAACATTTACATCTCTCTCACTTTGAACATTTACACCTCTCTCCCTTTGAACATTTACATCTCTCTCCCTTTAAGCATTTACATCTCTCTCACTTTAAAATTTACATCTCTCTCCCTTTAAACATTTACATCTCTCTCACTTTAAACATTTACACCTCTCTCACTTTAAACATTTACATCTCTCTCACTTTAAACATTTACATCTCTCTCCCTTTAAACATTTACACCTCTCTCACTTTAAACATTTACATCTCTCTCACTTTGAACATTTACATCTCTCTCCCTTTAAACATTTACATCTCTCTCACTTTGAACATTTACATCTCTCTCCCTTTAAGCATTTACATCTCTCTCACTTTGAACATTTACATCTCTCTCACTTTGAACATTTACACCTCTCTCCCTTTGAACATTTACATCTCTCTCCCTTTAAGCATTTACATCTCTCTCACTTTAAACATTTACACCTCTCTCACTTTAAACATTTACATCTCTCTCACTTTAAACATTTACATCTCTCTCCCTTTAAACATTTACACCTCTCTCACTTTAAACATTTACATCTCTCTCACTTTGAACATTTACATCTCTCTCCCTTTAAGCATTTACATCTCTCTCCCTTTAAACATTTACATCTCTCTCCCTTTAAACATTTACATCTCTCTCACTTTCAACATTTACACCTCTCTCCCTTTAAACATTTACATCTCTCTCCCTTTAAGCATTTACATCTCTCTCCCTTTAAAATTTACATCTCTCTCCCTTTAAACATTTACATCTCTCTCACTTTAAACATTTACACCTCTCTCACTTTAAACATTTACATCTCTCTCACTTTAAACATTTACATCTCTCTCCCTTTAAACATTTACACCTCTCTCACTTTAAACATTTACATCTCTCTCACTTTGAACATTTACATCTCTCTCCCTTTAAGCATTTACATCTCTCTCCCTTTAAACATTTACATCTCTCTCCCTTTAAACATTTACATCTCTCTCACTTTCAACATTTACACCTCTCTCCCTTTAAACATTTACATCTCTCTCACTTTAAACATTTACATCTCTCTCCCTTTAAACATTTACACCTCTCTCACTTTAAACATTTACATCTCTCTCACTTTGAACATTTACATCTCTCTCCCTTTAAGCATTTACATCTCTCTCACTTTAAACATTTACATATCTCTCACTTTGAACATTTACATCTCTCTACCTTTAAACCTTTACATCTCTCTCACTTTGAACATTTACATCTCTCTCACTTTGAACATTTACACCTCTCTCCCTTTAAACATTTACACCTCTCTCACTTTAAACATTTACATCTCTCTCACTTTGAACATTTACATCTCTCTCCCTTTAAGCATTTACATCTCTCTCACTTTAAACATTTACATATCTCTCACTTTGAACATTTACATCTCTCTACCTTTAAACATTTACATCTCTCTCACTTTGAACATTTACACCTCTCTCCCTTTGAACATTTACATCTCTCTCCCTTTAAGCATTTACATCTCTCTCCCTTTAAAATTTACATCTCTCTCCCTTTAAACATTTACATCTCTCTCACTTTAAACATTTACACCTCTCTCACTTTAAACATTTACATCTCTCTCACTTTAAACATTTACATCTCTCTCACTTTAAACATTTACACCTCTCTCACTTTAAACATTTACATCTCTCTCACTTTGAACATTTACATCTCTCTCCCTTTAAGCATTTACATCTCTCTCCCTTTAAACATTTACATCTCTCTCCCTTTAAACATTTACATCTCTCTCACTTTCAACATTTACACCTCTCTCCCTTTAAACATTTACATCTCTCTCACTTTAAACATTTACATCTCTCTCCAATTAAACATTTACACCTCTCTCACTTTAAACATTTACATCTCTCTCACTTTGAACATTTACATCTCTCTCCCTTTAAGCATTTACATCTCTCTCACTTTAAACATTTACATATCTCTCACTTTGAACATTTACATCTCTCTACCTTTAAACATTTACATCTCTCTCACTTTGAACATTTACATCTCTCTCACTTTGAACATTTACACCTCTCTCCCTTTGAACATTTACATCTCTCTCCCTTTAAGCATTTACATCTCTCTCACTTTAAAATTTACATCTCTCTCCCTTTAAACATTTACATCTCTCTCACTTTAAACATTTACACCTCTCTCACTTTAAACATTTACATCTCTCTCACTTTAAACATTTACATCTCTCTCCCTTTAAACATTTACACCTCTCTCACTTTAAACATTTACATCTCTCTCACTTTGAACATTTACATCTCTCTCCCTTTAAACATTTACATCTCTCTCACTTTGAACATTTACATCTCTCTCCCTTTAAGCATTTACATCTCTATCACTTTGAACATTTACATCTCTCTCACTTTGAACATTTACATCTCTCTCCCTTTGAACATTTACATCTCTCTCCCTTTAAGCATTTACATCTCTCTCACTTTGAACATTTACATCTCTCTACCTTTAAACATTTACATCTCTCTCACTTTGAACATTTACATCTCTCTCACTTTGAACATTTACACCTCTCTCCCTTTGAACATTTACATCTCTCTCCCTTTAAGCATTTACATCTCTCTCACTTTAAAATTTACATCTCTCTCCCTTTAAACATTTACATCTCTCTCACTTTAAACATTTACACCTCTCTCACTTTAAACATTTACATCTCTCTCACTTTAAACATTTACATCTCTCTCCCTTTAAACATTTACACCTCTCTCACTTTAAACATTTACATCTCTCTCACTTTGAACATTTACATCTCTCTCCCTTTAAACATTTACATCTCTCTCACTTTGAACATTTACATCTCTCTCCCTTTAAGCATTTACATCTCTCTCACTTTGAACATTTACATCTCTCTCACTTTGAACATTTACACCTCTCTCACTTTAAACATTTACATCTCTCTCCCTTTAAACATTTACACCTCTCTCACTTTAAACATTTACATCTCTCTCACTTTGAACATTTACATCTCTCTCCCTTTAAGCATTTACATCTCTCTCACTTTAAACATTTACATATCTCTCACTTTGAACATTTACATCTCTCTCCCTTTAAGCATTTACATCTCTCTCCCTTTAAACATTTACATCTCTCTCCCTTTAAACATTTACATCTCTCTCACTTTCAACATTTACACCTCTCTCCCTTTAAACATTTACATCTCTCTCCCTTTAAACATTTACATCTCTCTCCCTTTAAACATTTACATCTCTCTCACTTTAAACATTTACACCTCTCTCACTTTAAACATTTACATCTCTCTCACTTTAAACATTTACATCTCTCTCCCTTTAAACATTTACACCTCTCTCACTTTAAACATTTACATCTCTCTCACTTTGAACATTTACATCTCTCTCCCTTTAAGCATTTACATCTCTCTCCCTTTAAACATTTACATCTCTCTCCCTTTAAACATTTACATCTCTCTCACTTTCAACATTTACACCTCTCTCCCTTTAAACATTTACATCTCTCTCACTTTAAACATTTACATCTCTCTCCCTTTAAACATTTACACCTCTCTCACTTTAAACATTTACATCTCTCTCACTTTGAACATTTACATCTCTCTCCCTTTAAGCATTTACATCTCTCTCACTTTAAACATTTACATATCTCTCACTTTGAACATTTACATCTCTCTACCTTTAAACCTTTACATCTCTCTCACTTTGAACATTTACATCTCTCTCACTTTGAACATTTACACCTCTCTCCCTTTAAACATTTACACCTCTCTCACTTTAAACATTTACATCTCTCTCACTTTGAACATTTACATCTCTCTCCCTTTAAGCATTTACATCTCTCTCACTTTAAACATTTACATATCTCTCACTTTGAACATTTACATCTCTCTACCTTTAAACATTTACATCTCTCTCACTTTGAACATTTACACCTCTCTCCCTTTGAACATTTACATCTCTCTCCCTTTAAGCATTTACATCTCTCTCCCTTTAAAATTTACATCTCTCTCCCTTTAAACATTTACATCTCTCTCACTTTAAACATTTACACCTCTCTCACTTTAAACATTTACATCTCTCTCACTTTAAACATTTACATCTCTCTCACTTTAAACATTTACACCTCTCTCACTTTAAACATTTACATCTCTCTCACTTTGAACATTTACACCTCTCTCACTTTAAACATTTACATCTCTCTCACTTTGAACATTTACATCTCTCTCCCTTTAAGCATTTACATCTCTCTCCCTTTAAACATTTACATCTCTCTCCCTTTAAACATTTACATCTCTCTCACTTTCAACATTTACACCTCTCTCCCTTTAAACATTTACATCTCTCTCACTTTAAACATTTACATCTCTCTCCAATTAAACATTTACACCTCTCTCACTTTAAACATTTACATCTCTCTCACTTTGAACATTTACATCTCTCTCCCTTTAAGCATTTACATCTCTCTCACTTTAAACATTTACATATCTCTCACTTTGAACATTTACATCTCTCTACCTTTAAACATTTACATCTCTCTCACTTTGAACATTTACATCTCTCTCACTTTGAACATTTACACCTCTCTCCCTTTGAACATTTACATCTCTCTCCCTTTAAGCATTTACATCTCTCTCACTTTAAAATTTACATCTCTCTCCCTTTAAACATTTACATCTCTCTCACTTTAAACATTTACACCTCTCTCACTTTAAACATTTACATCTCTCTCACTTTAAACATTTACATCTCTCTCCCTTTAAACATTTACACCTCTCTCACTTTAAACATTTACATCTCTCTCACTTTGAACATTTACATCTCTCTCCCTTTAAACATTTACATCTCTCTCACTTTGAACATTTACATCTCTCTCCCTTTAAGCATTTACATCTCTATCACTTTGAACATTTACATCTCTCTCACTTTGAACATTTACATCTCTCTCCCTTTGAACATTTACATCTCTCTCGCTTTAAGCATTTACATCTCTCTCACTTTGAACATTTACATCTCTCTACCTTTAAACATTTACATCTCTCTCACTTTGAACATTTACATCTCTCTCACTTTGAACATTTACACCTCTCTCCCTTTGAACATTTACATCTCTCTCCCTTTAAGCATTTACATCTCTCTCACTTTAAAATTTACATCTCTCTCCCTTTAAACATTTACATCTCTCTCACTTTAAACATTTACACCTCTCTCACTTTAAACATTTACATCTCTCTCACTTTAAACATTTACATCTCTCTCCCTTTAAACATTTACACCTCTCTCACTTTAAACATTTACATCTCTCTCACTTTGAACATTTACATCTCTCTCCCTTTAAACATTTACATCTCTCTCACTTTGAACATTTACATCTCTCTCCCTTTAAGCATTTACATCTCTCTCACTTTGAACATTTACATCTCTCTCACTTTGAACATTTACACCTCTCTCACTTTAAACATTTACATCTCTCTCCCTTTAAACATTTACACCTCTCTCACTTTAAACATTTACATCTCTCTCACTTTGAACATTTACATCTCTCTCCCTTTAAGCATTTACATCTCTCTCACTTTAAACATTTACATATCTCTCACTTTGAACATTTACATCTCTCTCCCTTTAAGCATTTACATCTCTCTCCCTTTAAACATTTACATCTCTCTCCCTTTAAACATTTACATCTCTCTCACTTTCAACATTTACACCTCTCTCCCTTTAAACATTTACATCTCTCTCACTTTAAACATTTACATCTCTCTCCCTTTAAACATTTACACCTCTCTCACTTTAAACATTTACATCTCTCTCACTTTAAACATTTACACCTCTCTCCCTTTAAGCATTTACATCTCTCTCACTTTAAACATTTACATATCTCTCACTTTGAACATTTACATCTCTCTACCTTTAAACATTTACATCTCTCTCACTTTGAACATTTACATCTCTCTCACTTTGAACATTTACACCTCTCTCCCTTTGAACATTTACATCTCTCTCCCTTTAAGCATTTACATCTCTCTCACTTTAAAATTTACATCTCTCTCCCTTTAAACATTTACATCTCTCTCACTTTAAACATTTACACCTCTCTCACTTTAAACATTTACATCTCTCTCACTTTAAACATTTACATCTCTCTCCCTTTAAACATTTACACCTCTCTCACTTTAAACATTTACATCTCTCTCACTTTGAACATTTACATCTCTCTCCCTTTAAACATTTACATCTCTCTCACTTTGAACATTTACATCTCTCTCCCTTTAAGCATTTACATCTCTCTCACTTTGAACATTTACATCTCTCTCACTTTGAACATTTACACCTTTCTCCCTTTGAACATTTACATCTCTCTCCCTTTAAGCATTTACATCTCTCTCACTTTAAAATTTACATCTCTCTCCCTTTAAACATTTACATCTCTCTCACTTTAAACATTTACACCTCTCTCACTTTAAACATTTACATCTCTCTCACTTTAAACATTTACATCTCTCTCCCTTTAAACATTTACACCTCTCTCACTTTAAACATTTACATCTCTCTCACTTTGAACATTTACATCTCTCTCCCTTTAAGCATTTACATCTCTCTCCCTTTAAACATTTACATCTCTCTCACTTTAAACATTTACATCTCTCTCACTTTCAACATTTACACCTCTCTCCCTTTAAACATTTACATCTCTCTCACTTTAAACATTTACATCTCTCTCCCTTTAAACATTTACACCTCTCTCACTTTAAACATTTACATCTCTCTCACTTTGAACATTTACATCTCTCTCCCTTTAAGCATTTACATCTCTCTCACTTTAAACATTTACATATCTCTCACTTTGAACATTTACATCTCTCTACCTTTAAACATTTACATCTCTCTCACTTTGAACATTTACACCTCTCTCCCTTTGAACATTTACATCTCTCTCCCTTTAAGCATTTACATCTCTCTCCCTTTAAAATTTACATCTCTCTCCCTTTAAACATTTACATCTCTCTCACTTTAAACATTTACACTTCTCTCACTTTAAACATTTACATCTCTCTCACTTTAAACATTTACATCTCTCTCCCTTTAAACATTTACACCTCTCTCACTTTAAACATTTACATCTCTCTCACTTTGAACATTTACATCTCTCTCCCTTTAAGCATTTACATCTCTCTCCCTTTAAACATTTACATCTCTCTCCCTTTTAACATTTACATCTCTCTCACTTTCAACATTTACACCTCTCTCCCTTTAAACATTTACATCTCTCTCACTTTAAACATTTACATCTCTCTCCCTTTAAACATTTACACCTCTCTCACTTTAAACATTTACATCTCTCTCACTTTGAACATTTACATCTCTCTCCCTTTAAGCATTTACATCTCTCTCACTTTAAACATTTACATATCTCTCACTTTGAACATTTACATCTCTCTACCTTTAAACATTTACATCTCTCTCACTTTGAACATTTACATCTCTCTCACTTTGAACATTTACACCTCTCTCCCTTTGAACATTTACATCTCTCTCCCTTTAAGCATTTACATCTCTCTCACTTTAAAATTTACATCTCTCTCCCTTTAAACATTTACATCTCTCTCACTTTAAACATTTACACCTCTCTCACTTTAAACATTTACATCTCTCTCACTTTAAACATTTACATCTCTCTCCCTTTAAACATTTACACCTCTCTCACTTTAAACATTTACATCTCTCTCCCTTTAAACATTTACATCTCTCTCACTTTAAACATTTACACCTCTCTCACTTTAAACATTTACATCTCTCTCACTTTAAACATTTACATCTCTCTCCCTTTAAACATTTACACCTCTCTCACTTTAAACATTTACATCTCTCTCACTTTGAACATTTACATCTCTCTCCCTTTAAGCATTTACATCTCTCTCACTTTGAACATTTACATCTCTCTCCCTTTAAGCATTTACATCTCTCTCACTTTGAACATTTACATCTCTCTCCCTTTAAACATTTACACCTCTCTCCCTTTAAACATTTACATCTCTCTCACTTTGAACATTTACATCTCTCTCCCTTTAAGCATTTACATCTCTCTCCCTTTAAACATTTACATCTCTCTCACTTTGAACATTTACATCTCTCTCACTTTGAACATTTACATCTCTCTCACTTTGAACATTTACATCTCTCTCCCTTTAAGCATTTACATCTCTCTCACTTTAAACATTTGCATCTCTCTCCCTTTAAACATTTACATCTCTCTCACTTTAAACATTTACACCTCTCTCACTTTAAACATTTACATCTCTCTCCCTTTAAACATTTACATCTCTCTCACTTTGAACATTTACATCTCTCTCCCTTTAAGCATTTACATCTCTCTCACTTTAAACATTTACATCTCTCTCACTTTGAACATTTACATCTCTCTCACTTTGAACATTTACATCTCTCTCACTTTGAACATTTACATCTCTCTCACTTTGAACATTTACATCTCTCTCACTTTGAACATTTACACCTCTCTCCCTTTGAACATTTACATCTCTCTCCCTTTAAGCATTTACATCTCTCTCCCTTTAAACATTTACATCTCTCTCCCTTTAAACATTTACATCTCTCTCCCTTTAAGCATTTACATCTCTCTCCCTTTAAACATTTACATCTCTCTCACTTTCAACATTTACACCTCTCTCCCTTTGAACATTTACATCTCTCTCCCTTTAAACATTTACACCTCTCTCCCTTTAAGCATTTACATCTCTCTCCCTTTAAGCATTTACATCTCACTCCCTTTAAACATTTACATCTCTCTACATTTAAACATTTACATCTCTCTCCCTTTAAGCATTTACATCTCTCTCCCTTTAAACATTTACATCTCCCTCACTTTGAACATTTACATCTCTCTCCCTTTAAGCATTTACATCTCTCTCCCTTTAAACATTTACATCTCTCTCACTTTAAACATTTACATCTCTCTCCCTTTAAGCATTTACATCTCTCTCCCTTTGAACATTTACATCTCTCTCACTTTGAACATTTACATCTCTCTCACTTTAAACATTTACACCTCTCTCCCTTTAAGCATTTACACCTCTCTCCCTTTAAGCATTTACATCTCTCTCACTTTGAACATTTACATCTCTCTCACTTTAAGCATTTACATCTCTCTCCCTTTGAACATTTACATCTCTCTCCCTTTGAACATTTACATCTCTCTCCCTTTGAACATTTACATCTCTCTCACTTTAAACATTTACATCTCTCTCCCTTTGAACATTTACATCTCTCTCCCTTTAAACATTTACATCTCTCTCCCTTTGAACATTTACACCTCTCTCCCTTTAAACATTTACACCTCTCTCCCTTTAAACATTTACATCTCTCTCCCTTTAAGCATTTACATCTCTCTCCCTTTAAACATTTACATCTCTCTCCCTTTGAACATTTACACCTCTCTCCCTTTAAACATTTACACTTCTCTCTCTTTAAGCATTTACATCTCTCTCACTTTGAACATTTACATCTCTCTCACTTTAAACATTTACATCTCTCTCCCTTTAAACATTTACATCTCTCTCACTTTAAACATTTACATCTCTCTCACTTTAAGCATTTACATCTCTCTCCCTTTAAGCATTTACATCTCTCTCCCTTTAAACATTTACATCTCTCTCCCTTTAAACATTTACATCTCTCTCCCTTTAAACATTTACATCTCTCTCCCTTTGAACATTTACACCTCTCTCACTTTGAACATTTACATCTCTCTCCCTTTAAACATTTACACCTCTTTCCCTTTAAACATTTACACCTCTCTCACTTTGAATAAAAAATCCTTTTAAAAAAAAACAAATCTTATCTATCTCTGCAGTTAAAACTATATCACTCAAGAGTACAGAAGTTATTTCCCTTTTACAATATCCCAATTATTTGATATTTTGGATATTTGGCACATAAGGACAATTAAGGCAATGTCATGCCCCTAATCTCTCAAGGATTAGTTACCCAATATAGGTCAAGTGCTAAGAGTTACAGAGTATAACAGAGGTATTAAACACACAATTCAAAGTAAATATCTATAAGCACTTTGCACCAATATCAATAACAAACAAAATAATGAATTACATATAATGAATTGGCTAATTAGTTAATTTTTAATTAATTAATGTTATGTTAGGTACAATAAATAATGGTTAAAAGTTTCAACTTGATACAAGAATGGGCGTGGGAGAAATAGTGTGTATAATTATTTAAGGGTCAGAACCTGACATATTTAACTATTATATCAATAGTAAGTAAGTAAGTTCCCCTTTCAGACCTTGCGATCCATAGGGCAGATGATGTAAATGTCATATTAATACTGAAGGATAAATATCCTTGTTGGTATCAAACAAAACAATTATTTGCCAGTAATTAATTGATTATTTGGTTAATTTAATTATATTGATTCATGTATTGTTTATGCCAATGAGTAATTGAGCAAAGTTGTAACTTGGTCAGAGAATAGACAGAAATAATGTGTTCAAACTTTTTACCAGAGAGGCACAAAGGAGTTGATGTAAGCTTTGTAAAAAGTGAAAAGATATTCAGAATTAAACTGAGAAATTCAAGCACCTGTTCTGATTTATCTTCTACAATTGTTACTGTCTTTGCTTCTGTTGTAAGTTCAGTCTTAGTTTCTGTCTTTGCTTCTGTTGTAACGTCAGTCTTAGTGACTTTAACTGGAACAGTTTCAATAAGATCTGTTGATTTTCTTTTAAGCCCAGACAGTAACTGGGTCTGTTTCATGTGAGTTTGTTTAGCCTTTGAAAGAATAGCTTTGGCTCTGAAAAATAAACACATATTGATAAATCATTACATAATGATTTTATTACCCAAAATATACATATAAATAGATCCTTATATTATGATTTAATGAAGAAAAAAAAATCAGTATAATGCAAACATCTTAAAAGTTTTTATATGAAATAATATTTAAACAACTAAAAAAATGCTTTTAAGAATTGGTATTGTTCTTTCTGCTTAATGTCTGACCAAATCCTTTTTTACCCCTCACATGTCTAATACATCCTAGAGAAAGAGACTGATTCAGGGACATTCATTTTTGTAAAATAGTTAAATAGAAAAAAAAATAACATTACCCCTAAGGTGACCATCTCTTAGCCAAACTAAAAATACAGTAACAAACAAATATAGACATCTTTTTTGTTGGTCAGATCAAGCTAAAATTGTTTTTCAAGTTTCAGATTTAAAAAAAAACAACTCAATATTTCTATAATTCAATAATTATGTGGGGAAAAAATCATTAATGATTAGCAACTGAGTTTGAAGGTACTTATAATGTCACTAAGTACAACATAAAAACAAGTTTGAAAAGTGTAGGAGGTTTGTAAAACTATTTCCCAATACTTTAGATACATACTTTTGTACTTGAGCTGGAACAGTTTTTGTTATGCTCTGTGGACCCTGAAAGATAAGATGTTATGACAGAGACATATCACAGCAAGCTTGATTTCATGACATTTGTTAATGTTTCTAATGTGCTGCCATTCATACATTGATAAAATAGATAGTTTTTATGAATGACTAATTGATAATAAAAACAGTGTTTGAATATTTAGAATAATAAATAGCAACAATAATTGGAGAACTCACCTGTTGTCTAGTTTGCTGAGTCTGAAATCTTGGGTTGATATAAATTTTATGCTTTTTCATGACTTGAAAATTACTTGGCATAAGTTTCTGATAATTTGTTGGACCATACTGAGACATATTCTGTTGACCTTGCAAGGGAGAAGGCTGACCAAAATTTTGCGGTTGCACTTTTTGCTCATTACGCATTTGTCCTAATCGCTGATGGGGTGACTGCCTAGGTGGAGCATTTGGCACTGGTGAAAAAGGTTGTACCAAAGAAGGTATTGGTTGACCAGGTTGGGGAGTCATCCTTTCTTTAATAGATTTCATCAGTGGCTGAGGACCAGCAGTGGGTCTCATGCCCTGCCCTATTTGCATTCTATACGGAGGAAATGCAGCATTAGACATATTTGGTGACATTCCCCTTGTTATATTCGGCTGAGGCATTTTCTGTTCTGGTCTCAAAAACTCACTTCTTTGTAATGGTGCTCCTGCAAATCTACCAGGTCGGAGAGGCTGAAATGGAAATCTTTGTTGTGTCCCAAGGGCAAGATTAAAAGGAGCTCCAGGTCCTGGGAATGGTCCACCAGGTGAGAATGCAGCTCTTGGATTTTGGTTTCTAATAGGAAAAAGGTTCATTTCATTTATCATTCTGTTTAAAAATTGACCTCTTTGGTTCATCATCCCAGGAAATGTAACACTTAATGAGTTTTGCATAGGGCCACCCATCCTAGGTCGCTGTGCAAAGAGAGCCCTAGGAAATGCATTCAACCTTGGTGGAGGTAAGAGAGGCTGAGGGCCCGTTTTAGGTCTAGATCCTAATCTGCTGTGAACACTAGGACGACCTTGATTCTTTGTTTTGTTACCTCTGCTTTTATCTGTCATGAACTGTTCTATTTGGGCTGCCTGTTCATCATTGATTTCTAGAAGCAAAGAAAAGTTAAAGACAAAGTTTATACTGTCAATCCTGGCTACAACCAACATCTTTAAATCTACTTGAGTTTTATCATATAGATCCATATTTTAAAGCAATGACATTGGAAACTATACATGTCACACTTTCATTCTAAAGCATCTATACTATAAGAATATATATTTTTTCAAAATATTCTCAAACTATCTAGAACAAAGCTTCTACAAGGCAGCTCGTGCAAACCAATCACTTGAAGCAAAAGCTTAATTTTATTAAAGATTGTAACAAATGAGATCTAACCAAATGGATTTCCCTTTGTTCAGCTCACCTAATGTATCAGGGATTGCTTCTCTGGCTGAAGCAGATGCAAGAGAGATTACTCCTGTTCTCTCACTAGTAAACTTGCCACGATTATGTCTTGAGTCATCATCATCACTATCACTTTCACTACCAAACTGTTCACTGCTTGGCTAGGTTCAACAGAGAATCAAGAAAATGTTATTTCATCATCAACTTTAACTTTGACTACAGTTAACTACAATAGTTCTTTGGAATCTCTCTTTAGACTTGACCATCAAATACAAATTATTTTTAAAAAGACAAACCTCTGGGCCATTATCACCAGCTGTGTTTTCTTGAGTACGTAGATCAGTTGTCTCATATTCGAGATGAACCTAACAGGCAAAAACAAACAAAAAATGAAAAAAAAATTATAGTAGGCAAAAGTATTCAACCACAACTAACCACTCAGCAACCTTTCAGAGTGAATCAAGTTATTTGTTCTCATTATAGAACACCTAGTCAAACAGAAAAAAAGAATAAGGTGTTATGGCAGTGGTTCACTTTCTGTGCTACCTTACAGTACATAAGTACCGCTACATAGATGTATTAATCACTTTTAATATTCAGGTATGCATGTCATTCATGAAGATCTTGATTTAGTGGCATCTCTAGATCTAGGTTTATTCTATGTTTCAGGGTGTTAGGCTTGGGGGCTGCGATGTATTACTTGATTTTGAGTTCACCCTTGAAGCAGTAACTGAGCCAGGCCTTGGGCAGGTAATGCAGGCCTTGTGGTTAGTGTAGATCCTTGCAATCCTTGATGTAGTGCTGAAGTGCTGGGCAGTGTAGCCAAAATTAAGTGTGTGTGCATAAGGGGTGTTATTTTGCATAATTACTGATGTAACTAATGTATCAAATTATTATTCACAATTGAAACTATTTTGTAAATTTAAGTTCATTACTTTATTGTTAATGATCGGTGATCATTCAATTATAGTTTTTTAACATATACTTCATGTTTGATGTCATTATATAATTAAGATATTAGCCTGACAAGGTTAAGTATATCACCACCAAGTTAAACATGTAAAACCCACCTTGACATCCCCCACACTCATTATTCACAAAAATTAAAGATTTAACTCATTGAGTGCTGTGTTTTTTTTTTTTTTTTAAATGCTACTTTTTTTGAAAAAAAAAAGAAAATGTTCCAAACATGCCTAAATCAAAAATTTATTATTCAAGTACCAATGAAGCTTTAGTAACATATATGGTATCAAAGTAAAGGTGATTTGATTTTGATTTTTGATTTGAGGCACATCGGCACAATTTAGGCCATGTCGTGCCTGCAGTCCCTTAAGGATCCCTCTCTCTCTAAACAACAAGGGCCAGATTCTATACAGTCATATCATTAAAATCAAGGTCTATTCACAGTTAAAATATTAAAGGTAGTAAAAATTTAAATATTTGGTAAAAATCTAATGTAAATAGTGCATGTTCACAAATTCATAAATCAGATCTTCGTAGATAGCCCCACTTCCCGGATATAGCCCAGTACCTTCCCAGGGTCGACATTATCAAATAGTGTATTTAAATTAGTGACTAAAATATTTCGCCCTGACATCCTGGTATCTGGGGCAATCAACGAGGATATGTTCCATGGTGAGGCGAGAGTCACAGTACTCACAAAGTGGGGGCTCCTCTCTCTTCAGTACAAAAGAGTGCGTGATGTAGGTGTGGCCAATCCTAAGTCTGGACATGGTCGTGCTACCACGCCTTGTCAGACCCTTAGATGTGGGCCGCCACCTGACATCCGCCACAATCTGCCTGAGTTTACTGTGAGTCTCAGCCTCCCATCGGTTCTGCCACTCTCGATAGGTGGCAGAGGCAATACTTTGTCTCAGGTCCGAGTAGGGAATTTGGGTTCCTGACACCGCATGATTTAGGGCTCTCTTTGCTTCTCTGTCTGCGGCTTCGTTTCCCTCAATGCCAACATGGGAGGGGACCCAGATGAAGGTGACATCCCTACGGTCGGCTGTTATTTGGTCCAACAGCTTCAGGCTCTTATGTACCAATGGGATGTCAGTCTTCATCTGCCCCAAAGCTTGCAATGCAGATTTGGAGTCGGAGCAGATTATAAATTTCCTCCTTTCTGATGCTTTTACGGCCATAAGTGCAAGCAATATTGCGTGCAATTCGGCCGTAAAGATGGAGCACCCATCGGGGAGTCTATGGGAGATTGTTTTGTTCCGAAAGGAGCAGGCACACGTGACCTTTCCCTCCATTTTGGATCCGTCTGTGTAGATGGTGCCACAATCTCCGTAGCTCTCCTGCAGTTCCCTAAAGTGGACTTGTAGTATGCTTGGGTCTGTATTTTCTTTTTTGAAATTGAGGAGGGATAAATTTAATATGGGTTTATTCATTAGCCAAGGAGGGTTCTGAGGGGTTTCTATTTTAGAGATTTGGTCAATGGGTGGGGTTAAATTTTGGATGGGTTCTCTCATTCGAAGGCCCAACGGCTGTATGACGTTAGGCCTTCGATTGTATAATTCTACCTCTGTGGGGTTAAATATGGAGTCAAAAGCAGGGTTCGTGGGGTTGGATTTTAGCTTGACTATATACTGCATTGCAAGCTTTTTCATTCTTATATCCATGGGGAGTTCTCCAGCCTCCACATGGAGACTTGGGATAGGTGATGTACGAAACGCGCCGAGACAGAGACGCAGGGCAGCATTTTGTATTGGTTCCAGTATTTTTAGGTACAACTTCCTTGCTGCTCCATATATTATGGATCCGTAGTCTAGCTTGGATCGAATTAGACTCCGATAGAGCAGCAGCAAGGTATCTCTGTCAGCTCCCCAGTCCGTATGGCTGAGTACTCTTAGTATGTTTAATGACTTTTGGCATTTCTTCTTAAGTTCCTTAATGTGGGGGAGAAAATTAAATTTGGAATCTAAGGTGAGGCCTAAAAATTTTGTAGTTTTCACGACAGGGATCTTCTTTTTGTGTATAAATAGTTCAGGGTCTGGGTGGAGTCCCCTTAGATTACAAAAATGCATACTAACTGTTTTGGAGTCTGAGAATTTGAAACCATTATAGTTTGCCCAACCCTGAATTTTGTTTAAACATAACTGTAATTTTCTTTCTAAGGTGTTCATGTTTTTCCCATAAGTAAGAATGACAAAGTCATCAACATACAAAGAGCACTCTATGCCAGGGGACAGCGCATTTATGATGCTATTTATTTTAATGTTGAACAGAGTGACTGACAGGATGCTGCCCTGGGGTACACCCATTTCCTGGTCATGAGTGTCAGAAGCGGAGTCGCCCACTCGAACCTGAAATTTTCGATCTTTCAGGAATTCCTCCACAAAACGGGGGAGGTGTCCCTTAAGCCCCATAAGCGCCAGGTCACGTAGAATGCCATGTTTCCAGGTTGTGTCATAGGCCTTTTCTATATCGAAGAATACAGCTACTAGATGTTCTCTTCTGAGTAATGCATTTCTAATATAAGCTTCCAGCCTTACCAGGTGGTCAGTTGTTGTCCGCCCCTGCCGGAATCCGCACTGGTAGTTTGAGATCACTTTATTCCTTTCCAGGTACCAGACCAGCCTACTGTTAATCCTTCTTTCCATGGTTTTGCAGATGCAGCTTGTTAGTGCTATTGGTCGATAGTTGGCTGGGTCAGAGCCGTCTCTTCCCGGTTTAGGTATCGGTATAACTGTGGCTTTCCTCCAGCTGTTTGGGAAAGCGCCTGTTTGCCACACACAGTTATAGACCCCTAGCAGGACTGCCAATGAGGGTTCGGGAAGGTGCTTGAGGAACTGGTAATGGATTTCGTCTTCTCCAGGCGCTGTGTCATGTGACTTGTCCAGCGATTCCCTCAGTTCCTCAAGCGAGAACGGTTTGTTGTAGTCTTCATTGTTCTCTGACCTGAAATCAATGGGGTGTCTTTCCTCCCTGGTTTTGACTTTTTGGAAGTGTGCAGTGGATGATTTTTCTGCTATTGAGGATGCAAGGCAGTCAGCTATTTCTCTGGGGGACGTGACAGTTCGTCCTTGGTTTTTCAAATGCCCTATTGCATTTGATTCTTTCCCTTTGATTCGCCTTACTGCCTTCCAAACCGCTCTAGCAGAAGTTTTGGCATCCAGACTGCCGACAAAACTTCTCCAGGAATTCCTTTTGGCTGACCGTATGGTTTGTCTAGCCTTTGCTCTAGCTATCCTGAATAGCTTTAGGTTTTCCTGGGAAGGATTCTTTATAAATGCAGCCAGTCGTTTTTTCCTATCGCCAATAGCACTTTTGCAAGCTGTATCAAACCATGGTTTGCTAGGCCGTTTTGGATTTGCAGAGGTTAGGGGTACAACTTTCCTGGCTATACTTAGTAGCTTGCTAGCAAAGGTATCAGCTGGGTTCTGTTCATCGAGGATATTTTCTGTGATATCCTCGGAGCATCTTTTTTGGAATTGTTCCCAATCGGCCTTATTCAGTTTCCACCGCTGAGGTCATCCTAATGAAGGGAGATTGTTAGTAATGATGATTGGGAAGTGATCACTTCCCCGTAGATCATTGCTAACTGACTATTTAAAGTCGTCCAGAAGTCCGGGGACGCATACGGTGAGGTCAATGCATGTGAGTGATCCAGTTCCTGGGTGCAAGTAGGTCGGTGATGCATCATTAAGTATGCATAAGTCATGTTGGAGGAAGATATCCTCCAGCATACGACCTCTTGTGTCGGTATTGTTGGATCCCCGCATTGAAATCCCCAAGGATTAAATAAGGCCGGGGGAGTTGTTTCAATAGGTCCTCCATGTCTGTTCGGTTTAATGGGGCGCCTGGTGGTAGATACAGGCTGCAGCAAGTGATAACCTTGTGAAGGGTTATCCTAGCTGCTACGGCCTGTAGTGTGGTCTGTAGTTCTACCCTCTCATGGGGGATGCTATCCTTCACAAGGATACAGACTCCACCTGATGCTCTCTCTGCATCCTCAACATTCTTGCTGTAAGCACGGTAGCTTCGGAAGCTGATGCAGCAATCTTTCAGAAATGTTTCCTATAAGTAGACAGCTACAGGAGTCTCAGAGTCCATCAGTAGCTGCATTTCCTCGTAATTGGCTTTGAGGCCTCTACAATTCCACTGCACAATTCTGGAATCCATGGCTTATTCTAGATGACCTACTTGGAGCTATTTGGCCTTGGGAGGCCCCCGGAGGGGTTTCCCTTTATTCCAGTGACCTTGGTATTTTTATTCTTGGGTTTGGATGGAGAGGAGGACAACCCCCTTTTGGGGGAATTCTTTCTCTCTGGAGAGGGGAGATCCCTCTGGTTAGAGCGGAGGTTATTTCCTCCTCTCTCACCTCGGGCATCCTCTCCGCTTTGATTTCTCCCCTTAGGGAGTTGGTCAACCTCTAACTCGGTAGAGGTTGGGGTGTCTGGCTGGGTTCTCTGAGGAGAACCTGTGTCAGACATGATGTCTCCGGGTTCTCCCGGAGTATTGGTTTTGACATGCTGCTCAGTCTCCATGCTCTCATCAGCGAGCACAGAGAACCTGTTCTTTAGCATGACAACAGGGCTTTCTTGTTTCTTCAGAGGTGTGTTCTTTGGCGGTGTTTTCTTCTGAGTTGGAGGAGGAGGAGGGGGTGGTGGGGTCAATGTGTCCGTCTGTGTGGCTATGGATCTTCCTATCTTAGCAACAGCCTGGGCGTAGGTCTTTGTCAAGCCGAATTGGCCCTTGGGTAGGGCCAGTACAGCCGATTTCGCCTGGCTAAAGGTACATCCGTTTCTTGCCTTGTACTCCTGCACGGCAACCTCCTGTTTCCACACAGGGCAGTCCTTGGAGTAGGCTGAGTGGCCAGCTTGACAGTTTGGGCATTTGAACTGGGCTGTGCAGCCCTTGTCCTCATGACCCTCTCCAGCACATCTGGCACACACAGTGTTCCTCTTGCAGACTGCCGCGCCGTGTCCATAACCCTGGCACTTGAAGCACCTCATGGGGTTAGGTATGTAGGGCCTCACTGGAACTCGTAGGTATCCTGCCTTCACATACTCTGGCGGTGTCCTAGTTCCGAATGTGAGGATAATAGTGGCGGTTTTGACCTCCTCACCCTCCCTGCACCTGGTAATGCGCCGGGCATGGGTGACTCCTTCAATGCCCTCCACTATTTCCTTCTCTGAACATTCCAGTAGGTCCCTAGAGCTGATTACACCTCTGCTGGTGTTCAGACTCTTGTGTGGCATGACTTCCACTTGGAGATCACAGAGTCTTCTGCATCTTAAAAGCCCATCAGAGTGTGTCTTGCTGTCTACTTCTACAAGGAGTTCCATTGATTTGTGTAGCTTAGACACACTCTTGGGCTCTCCCACTACTGACTTGAGTCCCTTATAGATAATAAAAGGGCTCAACTTTGTCAGGCTTTTTCCCTCCTCTGTGCACCTAACCACCAGAAATGATGGCCAGGTGGCACAGCTTTTTAGGACCTCCTCTTTTTTATCATCAATTCGACGTTTCTTGTGTGTGTTTTTTTGTCCATATATATTCTTGTTAATTCGGCACCTGTGCTCCCCACCCGCCATCGAGTCCAACAAGGGGACGGGCCATTCGGATGTCCAGAATGAGCCCGCCAGGGCTACACAGGTGCTATACTCAGTCAGCTGCTACATCGGACATGTGTCCGATACAACAGCTCCCTGATTGACCCTCCAGCCACCGCCCTCCAGCATAGGTCGACGACCTATGCTGGTAGCTCGGCATGACCAGCCGGTTGACCCAGAGCGGGCCATCTGGGTCTCAGGTCTAGGGGAACTTGGAGCCAAAGTATTGTGTTGTTGTGGTTTATCCTCAGATAGTCACCACTCAAACACCAGGATCTCTTTATCCCCCCTTACCCATCGCAGTCCACGGCAAACGGACTGGTCTAGGACGTAGTGAGAATTTAAAGTTAAGGAGACAGTGTGATGATCAATGAAGGCAGACTTAGGAAAAGAGGAGGCAGACACAATGATAGAAAAGAAGTAGGGCACTTTTGAGCTCCAAAAGTGCTGAGGAAAGAGGAGCGCAGTTTAACGTCATGTCTCGGGACGAACAAAGTAAAGGTAAATTAATAGAGAATGTGAAAATGTAAATATCTTTCTATTTAAATATAAGATACAAATTATAATCTAAATAATACGACCCAGCTTTAGAACTTCTGAGACCTAAATATAGATTTTGATCTTTGCATTACTGTTGAAACATCATATTAGAAAAGAAATGTGATAAAACAGTCAATAAAAGATGATGAATCACTGATTATATTATTATTTTTACATAACTTTTTAGTCAGAAAAGGGAAAAAAATATTCCATTATTTCTACCAATAACAATAGATACCAGTACTAAATCTATCAATCCTAAGTACTCAAATATTATGTACATTTGAATCAATGGGATATAGATCTAGATTTATCTTCTTTTTATTTGCCTAGAACATGTTTCATTCTAATACTAAACCAGTACAAGACATAGGCTAGCGAGAGATCAAAGCATAAATCTCTAACTAGCTGAAGGACAATAAAAATTCTAATTCATTATACCTAAGATCTAGACCTTGATCATTATTACTATTCCTTTGTAATAAATTATGGATCTAGAATAGTTTTATATTTCACTTTTAATTAGTAGTAAACCTTTTGGAGTACTTACAAGACAGAGTGCAACTTGAACCAGTATAAGTCACTGGCGGATCGGGGGGGGGGGGGGGGGGGGGGGGGGCGACCGGCCGACCCCCCTGCGAACTTTAGTATAGGATTCACACAATTTGTATACGAATTTATTACTTATGTTAAAAATATATACTAATTATTTATATTTCAACATATTTTTAGATTATTTCGCCCCCCCCCCCCCTCTAGTATGTTGGCCGATTTGGTGGGGTCGGGAGGGGGCGATGGTATCAATTCCGCCCCCCCCTACACTTTCGAGGGGGGGGGGGGCGGTCCAATTTATTGGTAGAGAACACAGCCTGCTAACAAATCAATTAAATATCTATATCCCTGTAACTTGTTATTGATATTTTAACCAATCTTTATATTATGTCGTTCCCTGTTTGCCGATTGGTTGGGGGGGGGGGGGGGGGGGACGAATACCTCTTCTGCCCTTCCCACCTAAACCCTTTGAGTGGGGGGGCGGTCCGTTTTTATGGAGAAATCATAGTTTGTGAACAAAATTAGTTGAATTAATATATAAATTTTATATTATGTCGCTCCCTTTCTGGTATTTTGGCCGATTCAGTGGGGTGAGGGGGGGGGGCGGTCCTATTTTTGTGGAGAATCATAGTTTGTGAATAAAATTAGTTGAATATCTATATAATATAAACTACGTATTGATATGTGACCCATTGTAAATATGTCGTACCACACTCTAATCTCAAATTGTATCATTAGTCAATTTAAATGAAAAAGGGTTGTACCAGGTGGGAGGGGCGATATATGCAATCGCATTTCCCCCATCGGAAATATCAATACTTTTTCTTTTTGTATTATAGTTTAATTACAAAATTTAAAAATCTGTCACTAATATAATTTATATATACTATAAATTAAATTCTTATATCGAGTCGCCCCACCCCTATTCTTTAATAACAAATGCAATCTTTAGCAGAAATTAGTAAAGGAGCGAGGATTAATCGTTTTCAATCTACCGCCATTCCCATTTCCAGACAGAGTTTTTGTAATTTCACATGTTGTTATCATAAGTATTTTAAGAAAGACTTTGCATTGGAAAAGTTAGAATTCAAACGAAATTTTTCAGTATAAGAGTCATGATTGAGATGAGTTCTAAACTCAAATAACGTTTTCATAGTCACCTTTTCCCAACCTTTACTCAATCTGATATTTTTCTAGCTAAATAAATTTGGGACTATAACTCACAATTTATACTACAGTTTTCTTGAATACTATTTATCGAATAAGTTTTTTTCCGGCGGCGATCCTCAAAGCAAAAATCTAAATACGTGGGGTATCCTATCTTTTCAAGGAACAAATCGGCTTTATTTGCAATGTATTATGGGCCTATAAATTCAAATTAGAATATTTTTCAAGTACAACATTATTCGAAAGGTCGTTTTTTAATAGTATGAATAATGAGCTTCAGGTCAGGAGAATGCGTTTCTGCAGTCAAGAATGCAAGAAAACGCTTTTGGCGTCGGGGCGAACTTCATTTATGGGTAATGAGTTGTAGATGTCAGGAGAATGCGTTTCTGCAGAGAAGAATGCAAGAAAACACTTCGCCCCGTACTCCATTGATGAATAATGAGCTGTACTTGTCAGGAGAATGCCTTTCTGCAGTGAAAAAAGCAAGAAAACGCTTTTGGCGTCGGGGCTTCGCCCCGAACTACATTGTGAAGAATGAGCTGTACTTGTCAGGAGAATGCGTATCTGCAGTCAAAAAAGCAAGAAAACGCTTCTCCCCGAACTCCATTGATGAATGATGAGCTGTACTTGTCAGGAGAATGCGTTTCTGCAGTGAAAAAAGCAAGAAAACGCTTATGGCGTTGGGGCTTCGCCCCGAACTTCACCAGAGAACCTTATAGTGCTGCCCCAGTTGTTTTGTTTTTCGCCGAAGGTTGAGAAATGCTGCTTTTTTTATTCTCATATTTATATATATATATACATATATATGTGTGTGTGTGTGTGTGCGCGCGTGCGCACTGTATGCACGTTTATGCGTAGGGTTAGGGTTTACTGGGCATTAGGGTTAGGGTTTGGAAAAAAATCGCCCCCCACCACTCCAAAGTTCTGGATCCGCTAGTAGTATAAGTAGGCCAATAGTCATGGTGATGATTTTTACTGAAAAACAATACTAAATAACAATGGCTACAAAATATACCAAGAAAAGGCCCAGCATGGTGGATGAATATTGGATTTAGATCTACCATTTCTGTTGTTTTCATTTATCTTAGGCTTAGATCTATAGGGATCAACCCAGGTGTAAAGATAAAAGTATTAAAAGCATAGATCTAGTCAACCTTTATCTACATTCCAGACCTAGCCTAAGCCTAAGGGCAAAACTAGATCTAAATCTTAATGCTAATAATGTCCAAGTCTGTTTCATCCTATGCTAAATGTAGATCAAGATCTAAATCTTCATTCATTACTACTATTCATAGAAGTATAAATAGAACAATTATAAAGCTTTTTCAGTTGCAAAAATTGTGGGTGTGTCTTGGACAAGCATAGCCATGATGTTGTAGATTTTTACAGATAAACAATACTAAAAAAAAAATGGGTAAAAAATGCCCACAGTGGATGATTATTTGATGTAGATCTACCATTTCCTTTCTTTTTATTTATAAGCTTAGATCTAGAGATATATCTAGATCTAGAGTCTAAATCTAGAGATAAAAGCTTAGATCTAGTCAATCTCAATCTACACTCTACACCAAGCCTACTGACAATAATAGATTTAGATCTAAATACTAATAATATAGATATAAATACGCTAAATTTAGAGTAATTTAGACCTACCTGGATCTAATCTATATATCTAGATCAAATTCTTCATTATTACTATTTATTTGTAATAAATTTTAGAATAATTCTTCAGTAGTAAACATTGTGGGTGTGTCTTGGACTAGTGTAGTCATGGCGACGTTTTTTTACATTGTAAAAAAAGTAAAAATAAATGTCTAAATAAAGCCAAAAGCTTCTAACTTCTATGTAAACAAAGGATGAAGAACTCTTTTATAAAGTAAAAATAGTTTTTCTGTTGTTAGTTAAAAAGTTTAATTTAAAAATGCAACAAAACAAGGTAGGGTAAGAACGTCTATGGGATAGACATTCCATGCATTTAGGGACAGACATAACGTCTATGGGATAGACGCTCCGCACTGAATGAGTTAAAGATTTTTTCAGACAGATAATCCAAATTCGTCAATGAACTTGCTTCTAATATAGCAGCTAGCCTATTGAGTCTGCTGAATGCAGCTTTACTCATCAGCTGTTGCAAGATAAAGCTATTTAATCTGGCAGCTGATGCTTGAAGTTGTTTTAGAAAACCATCAAACAGATGTGTTGAAGGAGAGTGCAAGGAATCAACCCCTCAAACTCAAGAAAACATCAAGAAACTAAACATACATGAAATAGAGCAGTGAAATTCATAACAAATGAATATTTATATTTGATTAGAGTAACACCTTTAGTAAAATCAATAAATTTAGAGACCCTTCAGGATAGAACACTTAAAAGTAAAGTAGCTATTATACATAAAACACTGAGCCATAATCTTCAAATATAAAAACAAAACCTAATCTAATACTCAGAAAGACACAAAGATGAAGGCACATTTCTTGTTCCATAAGCTTGGACAAATTTGTACAAATACTTCTTCTTCCCTAGTGCTATTAGAGCATTGAATGGGTTGCCTGAATCAGCCAGCAAAACCAATGATTTGGCAGAGTTTGAGTCATTGATGCATGACTAGATTGACCAAGTGACACTCGTAGGACCTAATCACCTTCTTTTTAGATGATTATAGTATTTTATAGTTGATTGGCATAAGGTCAATTACATGTCTTTTAACAATGCCCCAGAATAGTACTGTCCTGAATGTGAAATAGTAAAGTAAAACAACAGCCCAGACAATTTTGAAAAAAAACACAAAATCCGAAATTTTTCTTTTTTAAAAAAAAAAAAGTGTTTTTTTCAATAAATGATAAGAAATGGAGATTGATAAATCTTTTTATATGATTGTTTGTTTTGTTTTTACATGTTTCGGATGTTCCTTCAGAGTTGAAGATAGTTTACTTCCTAGTCCAAACCTCCCGCAGGACGACGGGGGATGGGAGCAGGCAGGGTTTGAACCCTCGACAAATCCGAACGACAGTCCAGCGCGCAAACCGCACGACCAGGCAGCCATCCATCCATGATAGCAGAAATTGCTACTTCTGAGTAGTAAGATTCTGAGTAGTAAGACATCTAGACCCTAGAACTACTAGACCTAATAGTTCTAGATCTAGAAGACATCTGGTCACATCTAGATTTACTCATTCTAAATTTACATAAATCTAGTTAGATATGTAGATTCTATAAAATTCCAACAAACAACAATCAATGCATATTAGATGAAAAATCTTACTCATATATTTTTTTGTTTATTTGTGTACTAAATATGCAAGATGCATACTAGTAGGCATCTGTGTTGTCAATAATAAAGTCCTAACCTGCTCTTCCTGTTCAGTTGGTTGTTCATAGCCAAGCTCAACACCTGATGATTCAGCCACAGAGTTTCCTTGTGCACAGACAGAATAGTTGCTGTAGAGCCCACTCGTGTCTTGATAGACTTCATGACTTACATTGTCATAAACCATTTCCCCAGCAGTGGATTGCAGTAGTCTGGGAGGAGAGCATAGAATCAGAAGAATATTGGAATGTATATATCAATAGGAACTAGCATAATGCAAGCCCAAAACTGAAGATTTTGAGGAAAAGGGGAGAGGGGGGGGGGATAACTAGAGGAGATGATCTGTTGCATGGTGGTGATAAATGTCATGGTGTAGTGTTCTAATGCCAAAATTGATTGATGTCCCTCTGGATTTAAGGAAATGGTCACTGCCAACTGGTACACCTGCCAGAAGGTGTTACAACAGGCTGCTCATCTCAAGGGACAGAGGTTCCACAATTTCAATGCCTTAGCCCAGAAGGTACACTAAGATGTCACCAATTAAAAAAATGAGATAAGCTTGGTGCTGCTACTATAGGGAGCTTCAATCTTTCACAACTAAGCAATTCATGGCCTAGCCTAGGATTGAAAGAGCTGAAAAGGGGGAGATAATCAAATGTCTGCTCTGGGAAGAGCTAAATAGGATTTTCAAAAATCCCTGATATTTACATCATTGCAAGTAAACTGTCTTTTTTAATTAATTAAACTCGATTCAAAAAAAAATAAAATTTAATAAAGATTTTAGTGAGTTGATGACTCAAGTTTCCTGAAAAAGATGAACTTGACTAAGTTTTAGTCAAATGATAGATCTACAAAACCTGCTGTCTGAGTAGCCCAAGTTTTGTTCATCTACACCAGCTTGCTCATTATGGTAAATGTTTTCCTCACTGTAGACTAAACCAGAGTCTTGCTGGTTTCCAACAGCAAACTGCCCTTCATCTTCCCCAGCTATATTCAATTCATCCTCAAGGTCTGCAGTATCAGTTTTGTCAAAGACAAAAGCCTGTTCATCCACCAAGACAACTTGCTGAGAGTCTGCATGCTTAAAAGAGAAAAAACAACAACATTCAAATGTGTAACTTGAATGTGATTGAAATGTGCAGTATTTAAGAGTTCAAATGTTTACTTGTTAAAACTATACTTTAATTCCTTGTAACCACTATATCAGTAACATAAGAGATTTATAAATGCAACTTTATGAATGCATACTTGTATCATCCTATTTGTAAAATCCAGTTTCTGTTTTTAAAAACTTTAAATAAAGATTCAAGACTATGTATGTTTCTTAACAGTGCTGTGTACGTTTATAATTCCATATTATAAAAGTTTTGTTGTTGTTTTTTTTAACTTTTTAGAAGTAAACTTTTTTTATTCAGATATATTTATTACATATATAAAGGCAGTACTAGGGACTTAATATAAAATATTTTGGACATCTGAATTGTCTAATAGTTAATTTGTTTAGCACTGCGTTGCAAAATGTAGTGGAGAGTCACTGGTTCGTGCCCTGGTCATTGCCATCCCTTATTTCATTCATCTTTTTCTTGCATTAAAAACAATGTGGTCCCATGTCCTTAAAACTTTTAGAACTAAGCGGAGTTTAATAAAGTATGTTAGAACCTCCATTTATGCTATGGATACTTTAAGATTCTTTAAAATATCCTTGCATGATAGGATATGTCACGACCTTTTTTTTGAAGCGATTAACTTGTATTTTCTCCAAAATAATCTGACATGGGATCTGAGAGTGCTGTTGATATAATCGAAACACTACTAAGATGCTATAAAATGAAACTGAAGATACCATTTTCTTGAGTTTAATTCTTTTAAAATCGAACTTGAAACAATAAATATACATACAGTAAATACAATTCAGATACAGGATACTCTAATATTAGTAATGATCAAATAAACTAGCAACATCTAGTTCTAGCTTTTGAAGTCCTAACTCCAACTAACTAAAAAGGAATAACTTTCCTTAAACAATCTTCTCCCCCAAACCTCCAGAATCATGCTCATGCTATCTTAAACTTCACCCTTCTTTTCCTGTCTTTTTGGTGACATTACCTAACTCACAAACATTGACCTAACGCTCATGATCATCTAATCATGTGACTCACATTCTTGTGACTAGCCTTGACCTTGTGTCCCCCCTACACATTTAAGCTATGGATAAATCATCAATTATTATTTGAGTTTCACATGACCTATATTTCCTCAAGCCATGTTGGTATGGAATGAGGGCATTATGTTTATCTAAGTGATTTATGATGTTGCTACACATTATGTGTTCTAGTATTTTACAGATGATGCTGGTTAGTGATACTGGTCAGTAGTTTTCCAGATCAGATTTTTCTTCTTCTTTAAATAGGAGACTAACATTAGCTTCCTTCCAGTCCTTTGGTACCCTACACTGATTAAGCGATGTCTGAAAAAAGTATTTTGAACAATGGTGCTAACTTGTGGCTTAGTTCTTTGAGTAATCTAGCTGGAATACCAAATATGTCTTTGTTTCCAGGGGCTGAGAATGCTGATGCAAAAAATTTATTAAGAATGTTAGCTTTCATTTCATTATCATTATGTGTTAAAAAAGACAACATATACTATCTAATTAACATTAGATAAAGAAGCTTTTGAAAAAAATGACAGTCCTACATGTTTTGCAGTCACCTATGACCTGAGATTAACCTGGAAAAAGCAAATAGAAAAAACACAGAGTAAAGGCATACAGAGACTATTCCTTATGAAAAAATTAGTTGGCACAGACTGGGGAGCTAATCACAACATTCTGAAAAAGACCTATACTAGTCACATAAAACCTGGTGCCACAGCGTGGGGCTCAGCAGCCCAAACCAACCTAAGAAAAATCGACAAGGTTCAAAACATTGGTCTAAGGATAATGACAGGAGCAATCAAAACAACACCCAAAAGAGCTATGGAGGAAACTGCTTCTCTGGTTTTTCTCTGGATGAAAGAAGAGAAAATCCATTCCCAATTCACTAAAATGGAAACCTTCTCAAAAACTAAAATCCACAAAACTGGCTTTAAAAAACGTCTCAAAAGGACTAATTTCATACAGGAATCTCTAAACATAAAAAAGAAAGACCAGCTTGTAAAAAATAACTCCTTCCACGAAACAACACAATGAACCTCTACCCTAAAACCAAAGCTCACTTCCTACTATAAGAGACCATATAGATAATATAATCAAAAAATCTGACTACATTCCAACAGAGCTCAAGGAAAAAGTGAACTCTTTTCTACAAACTCATTACCCTAAAAATAGGTGGATTAGAGTTTACATGGATGGTTTATCTCATAAAGCCACAACAAATGGAGGAGCTGGAATACTCATCTAATGGCCTGATGGAGAAAAACTAGAAAAATCCATTGCAAATGGAGAGCTCTCTGACAGCCACAGAGCAGAAAGGGAAGCACTAGAACTAGCAGCTACCACACTAGCAAATCATCCAAGTAACCCTCACATTTAGATTGTCTTTCTAATGAAAACAATCCTCCAAAGCTTGGAAAACTGATTCCTCCTATATGATTAATATGAAATGACTCATGACAGCACTTATAAAGCTCAACAACAACAGCAATAAAAAAAAACAACTGTTATGCAATGGATACCAGCACATATTGAATTAGAAGGAAATGAAAAGGCTGACACACTTGCCAAGTGTGAGACAACAAACAATTAACAAATAAAAAAAAACAACTGTTATGCAATGGATACCAGCACATATTGAATTAGAAGGAAATGAAAAGGCTGACACACTTGCCAAGTGTGAGACAACAAACAATTAAACATTGAACTCTTATCCAGAAGAAATGAATAAATGAGAAATAGACAAGCTCTCATCCGAATCACAAGAAAGATAACACCTACTATAAACTATCCCGACAAAACCGGACACAGGAAATGAGCCAACATATGTTCTGGAAGCTCAAAATTGGAACCAGTGAAATCTGCACATGTGGATTGTCACCAGAGAATGCTGAACATGTCCTTTAAGACTGCATTTTTTACCAAGAGGCCCGAACAAGACACTGGCCCCAAAACACCCCTATAGAAAGTAAACTATATGGAGAGCTCCCTGATTTAGAAACCACTGTGCAGTTCATCTCTTAAATTGGTGTAGTCATCTGAATGCACCAACATAATAATGAGAACAAGGTTGATCAGCTGTACAAATGTGGATTTTTTTAAAAGTATTTTTTTTTATCTTTTACTTGTTTTAATTATCTTACCTGATGGCTTGTTCCATGTACTCTAGACAAACGTCTGCAATGTAATTAAAAGCTACATAATTTATTTTGTACAAATAAAGCCATTGAAAAAACAAAATCATTAAATAGCATTACTTTTTTTTTTAACATACCACTCTTTTTTTTTTTTACTTTTAATTAATTTAAATAGTAATGTACAATACTGAGGTATAAAATTAATAAACAATACTGAGATTTGAAAGAAATGTACACTTAACAAGGAAGTGCAGTGGCTGAGTGGTAAAGTACTTGGCTTCCAAACAGGGGGCCTGAGTTTGAATCCCAGTGAAAACTGGGATTTTTAATTTTGGGATCTTAAGGGCGCCTCTGAGTCCAACCAGCTCTAATGGGTACCTATAATAGTGCTGGTCACATGAAACCCTTGTTTAACAGTGGGTCACAGAAACAGATGACCTATATATCATCTGCCCTATAGACAACATGGTCACTGCACAGACAACAGTAATGTATAATACAGAGAAACAAATATGTAAGGTAATATTTTGGGGGTGGGAATTATTACATAATTACATATTGAATACATGCTTTCACAGTGTTTCAAATGAGTCTTACCTAGTTGAGACTGGATGCATGCTATCATTTGAAAATGAAATGGAGACAGAACTCCCTCCAGTGTTCTCAACACCAAGCAAAGCATCTTCATCAATATCACCATCTTCTCCTATTAGGTCATTCTGAAAAAAATCCTTAACAATACCAAATGGAGATAAATATTAGATTTAAAGTTGGTGTTATCTACTTTGAAAAATAACATCATCATTTTACAATGCTTATATCAACTCATTCTTTTAAAAAGTTTGAATATGCTATTTCCCCAAGACCCAATCTCAGATCAAATTGAAATTTCGCACAATTATTTCTTGTACATGACAAAACAAAAATCAATTAAAAAAAAACAACAATAAGTTTATTAACTATTGATAATTAATTATTTTGTTTGGCATCAAACAAGGGAAAGAAATTGCACTTGAAAAATGTGGTAGTATAAGTTGAATTAGTCCTCTTTATGCTATGTGTAGAGAATTAGGTTGTCACTAAATAAACCAACAATATATACTACAAAACCTAGAATTAGAATTCAAATTTTTAAAAAATAAAATGCAGTTAAAAAGCGATCATCATGGTAACATTCACCCAGAAACCCCCTTTTTTCTCCCCACCCACCTCCTCTTTACCAGCTTGACCAGACAATTGATATGATAATGATAATAGCCCATTGAAAAAGCTAAAAGCATGAAATTGCGCTAAACAAAAACAATTGGTAAAAATGTTTTTTATCTCACCGTTTTATTTTTGTTAGTCTAGATCTATTACAAATTTAAATAAGATAAATGAAATTTAAGAGTTTGTATTAGAAAATAAATTTGTCTTTGCATTTTATTCATTCTTTACTACGTACAGAACTACTTTACGACCCTTGCGTGTAGCGAAGTCATACAGTATATCATAAAAATTTAATTTCCTACATAGATCACGCTCAATAGCAAGAATTACCAAATGTTTCAATCTATCTACAAGAATTGCTAGTTACAATAATTTGTTAAGGAAGATGTTTACCGGAACTCGTTTTAGAAATATTTTCATAATGATAAGAATAAGTGATAGGGTAAAGACTACCAATCAAGTTCCCTTTGTGTTCTAAATGACATTGTATGTGGCGATTAGAATAGAAAGTCCCTCAAGTCCTCTACAGTCTAGAACATAGTAAAATAGCAATTTTTTTTCCTAAGAGACTAAAAAGCATTGCATTAGTATTCTAAAGAAGCCTTTCCATGGGACATCTGTTACGCCGACCTCCTTTCATCTCACTAAAAAAACATTGCCTTTGGCATACATTCATCCCCCTATATGAGAAATGTGTCCTCCCCAGTGTAACTTATAATTGGGTGACTTCTGGAGCATGACTCTCGTTATTCCGATAAGATAACTGTTGGACCCTTCATACTGTTTATACCAGCATTGGCAACAACATCGCTATTTGTAGTGCGGTCTTGCCACTGTATGTCAATGATGGAGTGCAAAAAACTTTGGTGAAAGCATTCAAGAAGTCTTTGTTGCTTCTGTATATTAACAATGTCTCAGATTCATATAAAAGAGTTAAGAGAACTACTGCTTGGTAGACATTGATTTTTGTTGGCAGACGGAGCGATTTATTTTACCACACTCTCACTTGGAGGAGACCAAAAGCAATACTGATACTGGCCATGACCAGATGGTGATCAACCTCCCTTACAAGTAATGCATCATTTGAAACTTTGTTTCCCAGATATGTGAAGTGGTCTACGACGTGAAAAGGAGGGGGGGGGGGGGGGGGGGGGGGGAGGTCTCCATTCTCAGTGATCTTTGGCGCTGAGTAGATATTTTTGGATGACTTCTGGAACATGACTTTTGTTATTACAAGGTTTACAGTAAAACAAAAAGAGGCGGCGGCATACGCAAAATTTGTGTACCATAGGGCTCTGTAAATGCCATAAGAATGAAAGTTGTACTATAATATATATATATATATATATAATAATACTATAATAAGGGTATTCACTATTAAAGCATTACAATGCAATTCATTAATATTAATTTTATTTTGTACTTTAATAATGCACAGACTCTTACAAAAATGTATGTACATGGATTAATTATGTAATTATGGAATTTAAAAAAATTAATTAAATTTGCTGATGTATGATTATATTATTGTGTTTTAAGTGTTTATACTACAATAAGATGGTGCGCAAATGTTTAATTAGCCCTATTGAGTCCACCCAACTCTAATGGGTACTTGAAATTAGTTGGGGGAAGTAAAGACGGTTGGTCATTTTGCTGGCCACATGACACCCTTGGCCATAGAGATTAGCCTTAAATCAACTGCCCTATAAATCACAAGGCCTGAAAGGGTACCGTTATTAAATATAAATGTTTCTAAGCAGCTAAATAAAAAATGTTATAATAATTACTATTACACCTTTTTACCCAGAATTTATTTTACTAGAATTTATGAGCCAAACAAATGTTTTGAAAGTTTAATTGCGCACAGTTACAGTGGTGGATGCAAATAAAAAAAGGTTTGGGTCAAATTAAACAACATATTAGCTTATTTTTTTTTTTAGCTCCTTATACTTTGAAACATAAAAATGTTGTTATAGAAATAATAACCATGTCAAGTGAAGTAAGTTGCTGATTGTCAGCAGATTTAAGTCTAAGTTTAATCACAAATTTGCAAACTTTCATACCTCAGAACTTTTGGTGTAAATGTTGGCTCCCAGAGTATCGCCTAACAATTCTTCATCACTGGAAAGTATATATGATATATTATTATTATTATTAACAATATTAGCTTATACATGGGTCAATTCTATAACATCCTAGTTTTAGGTCAACTTTTAATTAGCCTCTCTGTGAATAAGCTAATAAAATATTTTTTTGAGATATCATGCAACAAATCAGCATGAAAGATTTGACTTTGTCAGGACAAAGAACTATACAATATTCTATAGTGGTAGCAATATGTATATATATCTTATGTACAGGATTTACGTAAAATGACAAGAAAACGTTTTCCTATGATTTTATGTAAATTATGACTCATATTAAAAGCTACATTCAGACAAAGACTAGTACCATATACACAATATACAAAATAGGACAACAAAATAACAGCATAAATTAGCAAAGGATCCACAAGTGGCAAATCTTGTTAGGACATACCACAGTCAATGAATAATTGATTATTGCTGTGTTCTTTTGAATAAAAATAGAGAATAATCACTGTAATGAATACCTTATTATGATTTTGAATTTATTAAATCTTATCTGGGTCAAAAGTTGTTTTTCTGAACACTGCCTGGTACCAGTGCAGGGGCATAGGAATTTTCCATCATTTGGGGACCCGAGGGACTTGACCTCTTTAGGGGCCCCTGCATTTTGCATGATATTTAATATTTAATGTAAAAAAAAAAACTCATTCACATGGGGGCCCAGGGAGGTTTTCAAATTTTCCCTCGACCCTAGTTATGCAACTGTACCCCAGTGACAAAAAAAAAAAAGCAGCTATTGGCAATATCCTTAGACTTAGGTGGTAAAATGCTGCTGAAATATGGATATAAACTGGTTTGACAGTAACTCATTCTAGATGCACACAGGGTGTTCAAGAGTGTCATTTTCAGAGTAATAAAAAACAACAACAATGGAAATAGTTTTCACTGTGCTTTAGGGTTTAGGTCAAGTTCTAACCTAAGAAACCTCTATATTAGATATAAAACTATAGATCTAGAACTTGATTTATAATCAAAAGGAATCCTTTTTTCTTCCCCTTTAAAGGATCATCTACACAGCAGATCTAGACTCTAGTTCTTGATTCTAGGCTAAAGCTAGGCTAAGGCAACATTGTGGTTTAGATTTTAGATGAGATAGAATCTATGTCTAGATCTATAGTTAATGATCTATGCGAATATGTCATAAAAATTCTAGCCTAGATAAATGCTGAGATCTTCTATATAAAGCTATAGTATTATATATAGATCTAGTCAGTAGTCACAGTAGTTGTGTCGTCTTAATAAGTCTTACTTAGACTAGAATGAGATTACCTTTACTAAGTAAAGTAGAATGTAAGGAATTTATGTGTATGTCCCGCATACCGCATAGAAATAAAAACTGTTTTACTAATCTTGTACTTGACAGGCCCTTATTAAAGAAATACAGTCTTGACCCGGAATTAGAGATGGGAAACGAACCGAACCCGAACCGAACTCGAACATCACTTATTACCGAACCGAACCCGAACTTTGAAACTGCTTGGTACGAACCGAACCGAACGAACCCTCCTTATCTTAACCGAACTAATTTTGCAATTTGTACATCCTTTTTTTTTTATTTTTGGTTTAAAAAAAAATAAAAAATACTTAAATATTTTATTTAAATTCTAATGATCCCATTATACTTTGAAAACTTGGGAGTGGGGTATTTTGAAAACTTTAAAAAGAAAAAAAAAGCGGCGCGCTGGGGTTCCCATGGGTTTTTCCGTATGTGCCGACTCATCCTGGCCTTGAATTTTCGCGGGCTGTTTGCAATATTGGTTTTGAGTCGAATAGGCGCCCTCTAATTAGATCTAGATCTAGACTCTAGTTCCTAGTAAGTAGAAAGTCAACATTAAAATATTGTCACTTTTATTTGAGATGGCTGTTAGTTGAGAGTAGAATATTTTTTGCTGATTATAGAGTGTAGATATAAATCTACAATAAGTTCATTTGTGTTCTAGTTTATGCATTGAGTATGATGAAATTAGCGTAATGCAAATGTGAAACGGCAGACAATCTTGAGACCTAGATTTCGTTTAAATATCAGTATATTTCATTAATATTACATCTTTATCAAAAGTTAAATATGTGAATATTGTAATAACAGTTAGGCTATATTGAGTTGTTCACATAAGAACTTTATTTTAAAGTTTATATTAATTATTATAAGGCTTGTCTTCGAGTCCGAAGATTAGTGAGGAATGTTTTTCCCATGGCTGCGCAGTCCCAGATGTGACCTACATATTTTGCCACATCCAGGGCAAGCATAACCACTGTCTGCAGGTGGTCCATTTAGTTTTTCTTTTCGCGTCTGCGTTTGTTCTCGGCAGCGGATTTTCTTTTGGGCTCAAATGTGTATACCGCGGCCTTCGGGAGTGAACTCCAACTGACTCGTTCTGAGGCCGCATGTAACCAGGTGCTCTCTTCTATGTCAGCCAAGGAAAGTTGACTCCTAAGCTGGTCTTTGAAGCGTTTCCGTGGGGCGCCTCTGTTATGGCGGCCACCTTTTAGCTCACAAAAAAAAAAAAAAGACTGTCTATGGCATACGTTCGTCTCTCATACGGGATACGTGCCCTGCCCAGCGTAACTGACGGACCATAAAAAGTCCCTCTATACTATCCTTACCGGTAAAAATATAAAACGCCTTTATTGGTTCAATTGTACTAGCTGTTTGTAAGCGACAAACCAACGACCAACTAACAAGGAGAGGGGGCGTCGAAAAAAGTTTTATTTTCATTTTAACTTATCTGAATATTAGTATAATTACATGTTTAAAAATTAAAATATATTAGATGTCATTTTATCTTCTAATAAGACCTTGTCAACTGTAGACTGCTTTTTGCGAGGCGCGTATGCACAATATGGGTCAAAACGTTTTGAAGAAAACATTTTAAAACATCTCCGCTATTGAGATTCTTCTGCATTTTTTGTCTCAGAATAGTCGAATTTCTTCCGTATATTGCAATTTATTATAGTGACGACTTATGTGTGAAAAAAAAATCCTCGATAGAGACGTCTTTACACAAAGAATATTTGTTTTTTTATTATGATGAATAGTGCGTTCTGAAAGAAAGCACATCGATATTAGCCTTTTAAAAAAAGATCTCTTCTTACTAGGAGAAAAAGGTTAGAATACGCTTAGTGCCGAGTCATGCCCAGAATTAAACCACTTGCCGACTTGAGCAAAAACCTGCCGCATCTTTAATTCTATATCCATTAAGAAATTTTTACAATGCTTAAAATGTATGTAGGCAACATTATTTTGGAAAAAGTATTGCCCATAGGCCTATTATATGTTGCAAAGTATTTGTTTTATGTAAAAATTAAACTTAAAGTGTTTTATCTGATAAATTGTATTAATAACTTAATTTTGCTATTACATAATTTCATAACATCGAACCGAGCCGAACCCGAACTTTAGACCTGACCGAACCGAACCCGAACTATACTCGTCATCGAACCGAACCGAACTCGAACTTAAATCTGACCGAACCGAACCCGAACTTTAAAAGTTGGGTTCGATTCCCATCTCTACCCGGAATGTCTAAAAAACTATCGCCCGGTATCAAATCTTCCCTTCCTGTCAACTTTCTGGAGCGCAAATTCTTTCTCATCTTGAATCTTGGAAGAATTTCAATCTGCATATAGGAAGTGCCGAAGCACAGAGACAGCAGTGGTAAGGGTACTAAACGACTTACTTCACAATTCCAACATAGGCCACATATCCAATTCTTTCCATGCTGGACTTGTTCGCAGCCTTTGATAAGGCATAGAAATAAAAACTGTTTTACTAATCTTGTACTTGACAGGCCCTTATTAAAGAAATACAGTCTTGACCCGGAATGTCTAAAAAACTATCGCCCGGTATCAAATCTTCCCTTCCTGTCAACTTTCTGGAGCGCATCGTGTTAGCGCAAATTCTTTCTCATCTTGAATCTTGGAAGAATTTCAATCTGCATATAGGAAGTGCCGAAGCACAGAGACAGCAGTGGTCAGGGTACTAAACGACTTACTTCACAATTCCGACATAGGCCACATATCAATTCTTTCCATGCTGGACTTGATGGCCAGATTCTCTGCCACTTTTGGTTTAGCAGGAATCGTCCTAAAATGGCTTGGATCCTACATGACTGAACGCACCCAAGTGTTGTTGTTAATGGGACTGAATCAACACGCTTACTCTTGAAGTACGGAGTACCCCAAGGATCAGTTCTAGGCCCAGCACTGTTCACTATGTATACATATCCAATCAGCGGTGTCATACGGCCGACCGGCATCTTATACCATTTCTTTGACTCACAGTTATACGATTCCTCAGTACCATCAGAGGTGTCGCATCTGGCAGAGAAAATCAGTGGTACCGTTGCAAGGGTGAGCGATTGGATGGTTGAGAATAAACTCAAGATGAACAAAGACAAGACAGAAATAATTAAGTTTGGCACTCAGAACGTCTCAAAAGTCAAGAGCACAGATTCTCTTTTTATCACCAACTGCCAGGTTCCTTATGTCCATGTACTGCGGAATCTTGAAGTTTTCTTCGACTCAACACTATCTTTCGACCCATACATAAGTCAGCTCTGCAAGGGTCTTTATCTGCAGCTGCGCAGATTAGGCCAGATCCGACCATATTTAACAACGGAGTCAAGAAAAACGCTAGCTGTGGCATTCATACTCTCCCGCCTTGACTACTGCAACGCCATGATAGCATTTATACCCGATGACAAAATAGCCAAGCTGCAACGTATTCAGAACAATGCCGCACGAATAGTCCTTAGAAAAACAAGACGAGATTCTGCTACTACGCTCTTGTGCATGATCCATTGGCTTACCGTGAATCGATTACAAGGTCGACACACTTTGTCATCAGTGTAAATATAACAATGAGATGCCCTTGTACCTTAGTGAACTGATTACTCCATATAAAATATGTCCCCCAGAGAGCCCTGCGCTCAATGGACTCAACGCTTTTAGTGGTGCCACGTTTGTCCCTCAAAAGCTACGGTCTGCAGGCTTTTTTAGTGCACGAACCAAAGGTTTGGAACTCACTCCCCATTGATCTCAGACAGACAACATGCTACACCACTTTTAAGAAGAACATTAAGACCTATCGTTTAGGCCTTCAGCCTACATTTTGTTGTTAACAGCGCTTTATAAATAAAATTATTATTATTATTATCTAGATAAAACTTGGCATAAGTGTTCCTTAGATTTTGGCGAAGGTTGTAATGTATGTTTAATGCCCCTCCCATAACCGGAAAGCCCTAAAAATATAATAAAGAAATAGGAAAAGTTTTAATAAATCGGGTTAACCTGTTTTCACAGTATTTTATTTTTTATATCACAAACCGATTTTCACACTCTACTTTCATTTTCATAGCAAAATAAATGTCAAGGAAATACAATCACCAGTTTCACAATTATAGAGATCTAAATCCCACCCATTAGTCTAGATCATTGATATCCAAACTAACGCCAGCAGACCGCGGGTCATATCTGGTTAGTACATTATATAAAAAATATATTTACCCATTACTCAGAATTACTGTGTCTCACTAGTCACAGTGTGTGTGTTGTGTATCATAATTAATCATATGATTTGATAAATCAATGAATTATTATTATCAATCAATAATGAATCATTGTTACAACACTAACACGATTGAACAGTCAAAAATTACTAACTACACTCACAATACTACACTACAATAAGTCACAACAGTTCATAACAGTGAGTATGATTATTTATAAATAATCAAATAATGATTAATGATTTTGAATTTAGACTGTAGAATAGAAATATAATAAATAATAATAGCTCTAGATCTAATAACTAACTAAAAATTCTATGGATCTAGATTCTATCATCTATCATCTAGGACTAGACCTAGATAATTATAATATAGAGTATAATAATTATATTAAATCTTTGGTAATTTCCCTCTTCCGAACAAGTTAAGCGCTGCTGCACCAATTTTTACGTTTGAATTTTTATAGCTCCGTAATGGTTAGTCCTAGGAAAAAGCCACAACCATCTAATATAATATAAACTTGTCACCCATTTGTCAATTAAAATATCTATATTTGTTACGCTACACATTAATTATAAAATATAGATCTATTTAATAATATAAAATTCAATTATCTATCTATATATATAATTCTCTTCTTCGCTCAACAGTTTGGAGGAGCAAGAAGTAAAGGAAAGATCACTCTCTTATTTCTGTGGATAGTAACTCCACAAAAGACAAGTGTAGTATTAACACTACGGATGGCTGCCTGCACGCGGGACTGTCGTTTAAATTTATTAAACCCTGCCCGCTCACATCCCCTTTCGTCCTGCGGGAGGTTTGGACTAGGAAGTAAACTGTCTTCAACTTGGAAGTAACATCCGAAACATGTAAAACATTTTACAAACAAACATTTCACAAACACTAAATAGCAGCGCCAGACTTAACCATTGTGACCAAGAAGTCATGGAAAGAGAACAAGTAATCTACTTTGTATATTCACCCGTCACTAAATAGCAGGTCCGGACTTAACCATTGTGGGGCCCTATGCGAAACGTATTTCGCTGGGACAAATTTGGGTAGGGAAGCGGATAATACGTGAAATTTAAGAGTTTGTATTAGAAAATAAATTCATCTACATACAGAATTACTTTACGAGCCTTGAGTGTAGCAAAGTCAAACAATATATCATAATAATTCTGTTTCTACATAGATCACGCTCAATAGCAAGAATTACCAAATGTTTCAATCTATCTTTGATCATTGTTTACCTCAAGTAATTCTTCATTAGTTTGAGGCGCGAGAAGCTTCTTTCACCAGATTACACAATAACAGCTTTATCTAATGCATAATGCCGTTTTTATTTATCGCGCATATGATTGGCGTTTTCCATATTGAATGACACCCCAAAATGACTTTTTTTGTCTATCTACTTCCATAATCCATATTATCATATTAAGGACTTTTTCGTATATTTTGCAATGTCAGGAGATTTCCAGTAGCTCCTGGTAAATCGACTGGAGTGCGCGGGAAATCTGTTTATTTTAAGTTATAAAATGGTTTAATTTTTATTAATTAATTTATACAGTGATAATACACTTTTAATTAGTCACAGTGCGGGTCCTATGAAAGTGCAGGGCCCACTGCTGTCACATAGGTTGCAGTGGCCTAAGGCCGGCCCTGCAAAATAGTGGCGTAACCAGGTGTACGTATGCTACGCCACCGATCGACTAGTAGTTTAAATATTCAACATAGTAATGATAGTACAGATAGTACATGTAGATCTACATACTAATATTATTAATAATAATATATAGACTCTAATAAATATTATTATATTATGGCGGACCCTATTCCCAACCAGTTGTGAATAGGCTTCAACCCTATTCCCAACCGGATGGATGGGTCAAATAAGGTCAAAACCCTATTCACAGTCAACAGGGTCAAATTAGGTCAAAACCTTATTCCCAGTCGACTGTGTTTAGGTCAAATCCTATAGTTAAATGTTTTTTGTTTTTTTTTAAGTGATTGATTTAAAAGAAGATATAAAATAAAATTGGTTTGATATTGATAAATCTTTACAATTTATTAAACTTAGATTAATTTTTCCCTAATGTAATTAAAGGAACAATGTATACCGGTACTTTATAGGTTATTTTATTATATAATTGTTAGGTCATAGTGTTGTTAAATCTTTGAGCTGAATATTTGTAATAGCTATAAAATAAATAAAATATATTAATTCACTGTTTTTGTTTTCATTTCATTCCTGGTCACATTATCTCCAATTAAATATATTTTTTGACTTGGCTTTGACTTTAAGCACTCAATTCAACATATTTTTTTATAGGCCTATATACTGCTTCTTGATATGTTTGACATGTGTTTTCAATGTTTTCTCTCCCATCTTCATTATAAAGTTTAGTGCATTGAAGATGGCTATAATAAAAAAGAGGAGGTATCAAAACAAGGCAGAGAAAAAAATATAATTGGGGTGAGGGTGGGTTTAAAGTTTGTTGCAAAGCAATAACATGTGTAGCTGTGAGGAGAAATGTAACCATATGTGTAAACACATAGTAAAATGCTAGGTATATTGTAAAGCTGAGAGTTTTTTCATTTATGTTGATTCTATTCAATGTAGGGTGGGGATATCAAACTTTATTGTTCTCACTAAGGTGAAATAGGGGAGGCAGGTGGGTAGGATATACCTACACAGGATGTTATAATCTAAAGCCAAGTTGTGGCAGAAGTAGTGGATATCTTTGAGAGATAGTACCACAATAAGAATCAATGGATCATGTTCTATACCTATGATCATTGTCCAACCAATCTTAGCACCATTTCAATAAATAAATATTTCTCTCTCATTTGATGTCAGTAATATACTTGTATGATTTCTAGGTTTGAAATATTATAAAATAGAAAACATACACATTACTTTGTTAATTTACATTTTTCTATGTCATTTATGTTGTTTTTTTTATATCAATAAATTATAATGCTTAAAATTTTCTCTTACAGCCCCTCCACCCACCACAAAAAAAAAAGACATGTTCAGTTATAGTAACCATCCCACAAGAAAAAAGGGTTGATATCATTATCTGTGGTTAAGCCTAATAATAGTATCATTCTGTAATGATGTAGAGAATTTAAGACACTTAAAAAGTGCATACCTTAATTCTCCTACATGAATAGCACAACACAATCAACAAAGACTTTTTTTGTTTTTTTTGGTCATATGTATGACATAATTTATTAAAGCAAGTAATAGAAGAAATTTTATGTTCGACTATCACTGCTAGAAATATATAACATATAATAATACATAACATTTTCAGTCAGTATATAAGTATACATGTAAACAATGTAATATGCATCAAAATGAATTGATAAATAAAACTGGTAAAATAATAGAAAAAATATCTACAAAATTAAAATGCCAGTACAAAATTACATTTAATTGTTACAGCTAAAAATATATTACACATATATTCAGCTAAACAATATCAAAGTCAATATTTAATATATAAACTTATGTAAGCAATTTAATATGTGTTTGATAAAAAAAGTGCATTATAACAAATATATGGTGAGTAAATAGCACATTATTGAATGGTAGTATTACTGATACAATAGTACATTTATATATTAAAGGTAGAATTATGTTACACTTTTAATGCTCAAGATAGGTCTTATGAAGTGAAAGTTAAATTAACAAATAGACTTAAATGTTAATATGTATTAAAACACTTCTAACATTTTAATTGCAAAATTTACAAATAAATGAATCTACAGAAATATTACTTGATAAACAGAACTCATGAAACCACCTATCACACACCATACAACCAATCCAGTTCATCAACTTCCCATCTATACAATTCTCTTTTGAAACCTCTTCCAGTCCACATTCAGCACATTCATCACCATTACGTTTGTTTTCTAAACATTCAACATGGTTATCAACAAAAACATTCACATCATTTGCACTGGAACATTTAACATTACCTACCACTTCTTTTTCAGTACTGCTAACAATTTTAAGTTTTTTACTAACCGAGCTGTAAGGGAAACCTAGTCTTTTTTTCTTTGTGAAGTGTTGTTTATTATTAGGTCTTCCTTTAGTTTTTACTTTTTTCAACATTACATTACTAAATGTATCAGTTGTAAAATTAGATGAGTCAACAATATCACTACCAGACAGATTGTTTTCACTATTATGAACCACAAAGGGTTGAGCACGATTAATTGGAACAAACTCTTCACCAACACACTCACCATTCAAACTAACATTTGTTTCAGCCAAGGCCTGAGAAGTTGAGGCAATTGGAAGAAACTCTGCATCAACACACCCACAATTCAAACTAATATTTGTTTCAGCCAAGGCCTGAGAAGTTGAGGCAATTAGAAGAAACTCTGCATCAACACACCCACCATTCAAACTAATATTTGTTTCAGCCAAGGCCTGAGAAGTTGAGGCAATTGGAAAAAACTCTGCATCAACACACCCACCATTCAAACTAATATTTGTTTCAGCTAAGGCCTGAGAAGTTGAGGCAATTGGAACAAACTCTGCATCAACACACCCACCATTCAAACTAATATTTGTTTCAGCTAAGGCCTCAGACACATTAGTAATAACAAATTCCTTATTGGCCCTGATATGATAAATAAATGTCTTTAACTGTTCAAGCTTTACTAAAAAATGTTGTTCCCCCATATTCTGATACAGACAGTTTAGTTCATTTGTCAGGTCCTTAACAATTTTAAATCGCCCTTCTGCTGTCTTTGCACTAATGGTTGGATAAATTACATTAGTTGAGATAGATGATATGTCCTCAAATTCTTCATCCCTAAATGATTTATTTTGGAAATGGCACCCATCAGGAAGAAAAACCATTTCTAAAGAAAGTTTATGTCTCAAAGAAAGAATATGTCTGCAAGGCAATAAAAATTTAGTGAAGAAAATACAATTGCAAGAATCCATGCTAACCACATATGAATTGGTATCATTAGAATTACAAGTATTAGAAATAGAAAAAAATGATGTGTCAGTATCATTTTGAACTATGTTGTAGTTACATCTTTTAAATAAAGAAATCTGATGGCCCACTAACTCTGCTCCAAATGGTGTTAATATATTCTTGTACAAAGTAAGCAAATGTGTGTCTGGTAGTGTAGAATAATGTTTAGTTATTTTGTGAATGTGGTGTTGTGCTGATTTTATTTTAGATAGATCTGAATCAAACAAAAGTAGCTTAGTTACACATACTGAGAGTGTTGTGTGGCTATCTAGGTGCTTTTTTATCCTTGAATGATAGGATTCTACATGATTTGTAGTTGTGATATGTAGAGATGCAACATCTGTATTTCTACATGCTGCCCACATGTCAGAAATTGACCACCAATTATTTTGAAAGTAGCTTTCAACACTGGGACATGCTGAAATGATGTCAACTTTTAACAACTCAAATGCTTCTTCACTCAATGTATAAGATTGTTCTTTAAATAGATCAAAAATTTTATTGGATAATTCCTTTGAGACATTTGTATTTAAATACTTTTTTACTGCTGTCATTGTGTGAAATGAACATAGGCGAATTAAAGATTGAGGAAAACATTGTTTGATAGCACCTATTTCACTAAAATCTTTATCTACAAAAAAAATTTGAGGCTCCACACACACATCATGTAATACACTCAAACATTCAGACAAAATTTCAACACTCTCATTCCTTACAAAAGCATGCAACACAGGTACACCATTACCATTGGCATCAATACACATAACATTCAACAATGGAAATAAATACTCATTGACTTTATAAGTGCAATCTATTATCAATATGGTTTTGTTGGCTTTAAGTGAACCTATCATTTCCTTGGTCATGTATGCCAAATACAAAAATTCATTTTCTGGTGTCACACCATACTTCACCATTCCACCACCAACCTTTATACTATTTAGTATTTTCTCTACTCCTTCACTGTCAGTGCAGGGGTCTTTCAGTTTTCTTCTGTAGTTTTCCACATCCTTTCCAAGAACACACTTGTTCTGTTTCTGCAAGATGATTTGTCGCAATTCTGACTGCGGTATTTTGGTGCCAACCATCAGATCCACGGTTTCATCAGGCTTTATTCTTCTATTTTCAGGATACACAAGTGCAGTCTGAAAATAATAAATTGTATATATATAGCTATTGGAAATTGATATTGACAGTTGAAAATTCATGAGAGATAATTGTTAGGAGTAAATATGCTTCTTAATAACTTACCAAATGATCTGTGGGGTGATTCTCATGTGACAATATTGCCTTTGTGATGACAAACTGGTAGCCAGTAACATCTGAATGCCTTATCACAGCACGTATCACTGCACCACAATCATGTTTCCATGACCTACAAAAAAAAATATAATAACAATATTATACATATTTTTTTTTTCATCACTCTACTTATTATTTTGATTTGAGAGATGGGAGAAAGGGGGGAGGGGTGTTTCAATAATACAATTGCACTGAATACTATTATAAAACTGGCTACTGTATCTTTAGTATCAACTATTGGCTAGTATTGCATTGTAAATAAAAGTAAATTACCCCTTTCAGACTTTGGGATCTAATAAGGCAGATGTTGTAAAGGGCATCTATTTCTATGGCCGATGGTTAACTAGGGTGGACAGCACTTCACTCAACACTTGGCCACTATACACCAACTACACATCTTCTGTAATACCACAATATTTTTTGCATTGTTAAGAAATATTGAAATAAATACCTTTGATTCGGCCGGATGCCTTTACTCGATGTTGGTTTTGTGGCTCTCCCTTGTTTGCACACTAATTTTAGCCACTCATACTGTATGGATTCTTTTGCTGGATGTCCATTGATAAGCTAAAAAAATAATAAAATTTAGCACTTATAAATTGTGTGTAGGGAAAATTCATTCTCTTTTTTTAAGTGTAATTAAATTTAACAGCTGTAAACGGAAAAAAATATATAACATTCTAAACTTAACTTCTTTGTGTATAAAGAAATTAATAAAAGTTTCTTTTTAATAAATGGAGAAAGTTTAAAATAAATCTCTCTATATTTATTTCCAACTAGGACTACGTTATTTTCATTCAAAATTACAAGCTACTTTACATGTAATTATTATTTATTATTTTATCTATATCTTATAATAATACTGACATTACTTTAAAAAAAGAAACAAAAACGTACTACACTAGTAACACTAACCAGCACAAAATAAAATAAATGAAAAGAAATAAAAAGCTAAGCTTAAATGAAATAAATAAGAATCTAACGATCTATTGTAGTAAATAATAGTAGTATTACAGTCTATATTATACTATATTGAATTGTAAAAGTAAAATCAACAACATACCTTTTTAGAACCACTAGTAACAAACAAAACATGCTGTTCCTCTTCATGCTTCTTGATAAATTCCTTGAATTCAGTAAAATTTGTGAATGATTTTCCTTCCATGTTTTTTTTTAAATAAATGATAGTGAAAGTGACCAGAGGATAATTGATTATTATATAAAATGCCATGGTCACGTTTACGCTGGCCTTTTATATAGCAACACTTCCGGTCAACAGGGGGGATTGGCAGGAAGTCTATACTGGGGATAGACCGGAAGTCAACTGACTGTAAATAGGGTTTGACCTTATTTGACCCATCCATCCGGTTGGGAATAGGGTTGAAGCCTATTCCCAACTGGTTGGGGATAGGCACTTCGTTATATTATAATATTACTAACAAAACATACTTTGATTTTGATACTAGATTAGTAATTAGTACTACATGATTAGTAGATAGATCTAGTCAATCTAGAATCTAGTCTAACTAGTTACTAGACTTACTACTTACTAACTTAGTCTCTTAGTCTGACTTATGATCATGATCATCATCTAACTAAGGCTTAAACTTTAGACTTACACTTACTGACTTAGGATTTAGAATCTAGACTCTAGAATACTCTGAATAGATCTAATTAGATCTAGATGTAATTGAACTAATTCTAATTAATCTAAATTATATTATAGATCTAGTCTAGATGTATAGACTCGTCAACTCTAGTGATAGGATAGACTACCTACCTTAGTTTGGAAGCCGCCATGTTTGTTGCCACTTTTCTAACCATTTAGACTAGATCTCGACGCTGGGTATTTATCCCAATGTTCTCAGTATTTTCACACAAAATAGCGACCCCGAAAGTAAAAGATCTAATCTAGTCTAGATCTAGATATAGCTCTATCAAGTCTATCTTGTGTGAGAGCAAGCTCTGTCCATCTGTCCAACAATGCTATCATTTTAATAGATACAAAAATAAGAAAGAAAAAGAAAACTAGCTTGCTTGGTTTTTATCTTCTGAAAAGGAACTTATGACAATTCATTCTGTCATGGGCGTAGCCGAGGAGGGTCGCCGTTCGAGGCTGTTGCTTATTTTATTATTTTATGGAGATTTTAATGTTAAAGTTCAACCATCACTTGCCCTAACATTGCCAAGGGGCTTGAAGATGAAAAGAAAACCTTCATTAAAAATCTAAAGCAAACTGCAGTCAACAAATTTCATGAGCATAAATTACACCTAGAAGTATTTTTGTAATGTAAATGTGTCTAATGAAAAATAGAACTTATAAAACATTTGTTTGTTCGTTTAATTATGTTAAGAAGTTTTACAAACATTGACACTGTCTATGAATCAAATGTAATGACACTATTCCTTTTTTTTTTAAAAAAAAAAGGTACGCTACTTGTATTGGAATGTTTTTGTGTTTTTTTTGGTACCTATATTATATACATTCAGATTGCTCAATTGTTTTGCCCCACACAGAATCCGTCCTATTGGGGGAGGGGGGCCCACCAAGATATTCTTGAACCCGGGCCCACGGGTACCTGCCTACATTGGTTTAGTTGTACTAACTGTTTGGAGCGACAAGCCAACAATCAACTAGGAGAGGAGGCGACGAAAAAATGTTTTATTTTCAGTGTAATTTATCTGAATAATATTAAATTACATGTAAAAAAAAATAAAATATCTTAAGTAGGAGACGTCGTTTTATCTTCGAAAAACAAGGTCACAAAGACAGTTTGTGTTTGACAGTTTGTGTGGAAACACAAACTCAAAATCAGCCCCCGAAGTTGTCCACCCAGGCAAGTAAAAAGGCAGGTATCAATATTTTCAGAAAGAACATCAGAATTAAATTCTATCAAAGACAAATGACATAGAAGAAAGGAGAAAGAAGGTTGACAGATTTTGTGTGGTGACCCAGCGAACCAGCAGACCAATGATATGTGAAAGTTAATGTGGAGTTAAATGCGAACCTGGCCTAACTGATGTCTTATAATGAATATCTAATTGATCTAATTGTTTTGTAAGGGTCAATCTCTTATTCAAATCCTAAAATTAAAAAAAAAAAAACCTTTCCGTAAAATAAAGTTCCTTTAGTTTGGTGTTTTATGGCTGTAGTATAGCGCTGCAGTTCACGCGATTAAATGAAAACCTACTTATTAATTGTTGTTTTAAATTATGTCCAACTTATATGCATACTAAATAATTTAAAAAAAAAGTAAACATTATTTTTGAGTAAATGTAGTAGCTAGTAGGACAGAACTTACATAACGTAGTTAGAACCTCTTTCAATGGCAGCAGGTTCGTCCATTGCTTTCTCTGTCTGCCTCTTCTTCTTTTTTCCTGGTACTGTTCCCTGGTGAAAGACCTTGTAATATGGCCATAGATTTATGGCTTGTGGTGGTGTTTTTTTTTACGATAGTTAGCAGGTCATCATGGGGTCCAATCGTTGCAATAACCCTGTGTCTAATCTCTTGGGTTATGATGCGGTCTTTAAATGTGCTACCTATATATAGGATCCTTCTGTAGCATCTCAATTCCATTACTAGCATCCTCCTCTCTAGCTCTGCAGTCAGTGTCCAAGGTTTCGTTCCCTCATCTGAGACAATAGCTCCGAGGTATTTGAAACTACTCAGCTTTTCACCTCCAATACTGATGCCCCTTTTAAAGCCCTGTTGGCTATTGGTCAAAATGTGTAGGGTTTTTTTCGGCATTTATTTGCATATCATATGCTACAGAAGTCTTGTATATGCGCTTCACCAAGTCAAGTCTTCTTTTGTCCCTGCTAGGCCATCAATGTCATCTGCGAAGCGCAAGTTAGTAATTCTTCTTCCTCCAATACTTACATTACCTTCATAGCCCTCGAGAGCATCTTCCATTATTCTTTCAATAAAGATATTGAATAGTGTTGGTGAAAGTAGGCAGCCTTGTCTTACTCCAACTGTGGTTATAAACCAGTCCTCAATGTTATTGTTGAAGTACACCGCACTGGTGGCCTCCTTGTTGAGTTTCTGGATAACTTTAATTATGTTTTTATTTATGTTGTACTTTTCCATTGTCGCCCAGATTGCCCCATGCCATACTCGATCGAAACCTTTCTTGAAGTCAATAATGACATGGAAAAGATTCTTTTGATGTTGGAGGTATTTTTCACAGAGTAATCTGAGGTTTAGGATTTGTTCTGTTGTGCTGTGACCTTGTCTAAAACCCGCTTGTTCTTCTGATATAATTTTGTCTGCTATCGGTTTTAGCCGATTTAATATATTTTTTAACAGTACTTTGCTGGGATGGCTTATGAGGCTGATAGTGCGGTAGTTTTGACTGAGTTGTAAATTGCCTTTCTTTGGAAGGGTGATGATGAGTGGTTGGGTCCAGGGTTTGGGCCATTCTCCTAACTGCAATATCTTGTTACCAATCATAAAAAGTGCGTTTTTATGGTTCCCCCCCCCCCCCCCCGCCTGTAGAAGTTCACCAGGAATGTTGTCAACCCCGGCCGATTTTCCCTTTCTCATGACTTTCACTGCTGATGCTACTTCCGAGCGAAGAATCGGATAGTCGTCTATGTTGGATACTGTCGGGACATTTAGTATCTCTATATCTCCTGAGATTTCAAAGTTATACAACTCTGAACAGTACTCAGTTCATCTTCTAATCACATCTTTTTTCTAGGTTAAGCATCTACTGTTTTTGTCTTATTTTGTGTTAGTTCTTCCATGCTTTGAGGTAGTGAGGTCCTTTACAGGTTGATACTCTTTTTTACTGTCATTCCTGTTTAGTCCCTGTTCAATTTCCTGACACTTATTCCTATCCGCTTTTTCTTCGCTTCTTTCATTTCCTTTTTAATCCGTTTGTTGACGCATTTTTATTCGTAGACATATTTTGGGTCGGACAACTTTTTCTCTTTAATTTCCCATCGCTTGTCACAGAGTTGGAGTATATTCTTTGCTAACCAGGTGTTGTTTTTTTTATGGCTGGCGGAGCTTCCCTAGTATTTTCAGGGCTGTGTCTGTGACTGTTGTGATTAGCATATTGACTTGTGTGTCATTGGAGTCCAAGATATTGAGGAATGCAAAGCGTCCTCCTACTTGTGCCTCGAATATGGCAGCTACTTGGGGGTCTTTCAGCTTATCCAGGTCAAATTTTATCCTGGTAGGTCTATATTTTATTACCTTTTTTATGTGTAATTTGAAGGTCATCAAAACAAGGTCATGGTCGCTTCCAATGTCAGCTTCAGGAAAACTTCTTGTTTTGGTCGTATGGATGCTTGCCTTAAAACTCTGCTGCACCATGATCGAGTGATCTGGTTGTGGTGTTCTCCATAGGGACTGTGCCATACTTGATTCTTTTTGGCATCCTAATGTGTTAGCCAGTAAGAGATTGTTGTATTTCGTAAATTCTAATAGTCGTTGACCTCGTTCATTAGTTTAGAGCTTACTGCTATTCCACATGTGCCTTTCCAGGTTTGGTAGGAGTCGCTTCCTACTTTGGTATTCCAGTCTCCTTATACAACAAGGATATTCTTTTTCGGGACTTATTGACCTTTTCCTGTAATTTATAACTCTTCTACTGCCTCATCGTCATATGTTGATGTAGGAGCGTAGGCTTGAATGATGGGGATGTTGAAGGGTGATGCATATGAACTGGCTGCCTGGTCGTGCGGTTTGCGCGCTGGACAGTCGTTTGGATTTATCGATGGTCCCGGGTTCAAACCCTGCCCGCTCCCATCCCCCGCCGTCCTGCGGGAGGTTTGGACTAGGAAGTACACTATCTTCAACTCTGAAGAAACATCCGAAACATGTAAAACATTTTACAAAACGTATGGGGATGAGTCGACTGGATATAGGGTAACACTTCATAAAACAGTTGATACAGTTCCTGTGTTCAAGAAACCCCACTCCTTGTTCGTGAACATCTTGTAGTCCAGTGTAGTACAGTTTATGGCCATCTTCTGTTGTTGTTTTGCCTATGTTTTTCCAGCGCATTTCAGAGTCCTATGATGTGTGAGGTCTTCAACTTTTCATTCGTCTCTTAGTGATCTCACATTCCATGTTCCTATGGTGATTTGTTTTATTTTGTATGGACCAGTAATATACTTTTCACCTATTCCCTGGTCTGTGACGGTAGGCGCGGCTCTTGGTAACCCGGGTGACGGCCGAGCCGGTATGGGTTTATTTATGGTCATGATCTCATTTGGTGTAATTATTTTAAGACAGACTTTATCTTATATAATACAGACTTTACTTCAAAAAAAGAAGATGATTACGTCCTACGCGTCATGCATTTAGTAATGCATATTAACCAATGACTTAAATTCTGCCAAGTCACTGGTTTTCCTGGCTAGCTCAGGCAACCCATTCCATGCTCTAATAGCACTAGGGAAAAAGGAGTATTTGTACAAATTTGTCCTAGCATATGGGACGTGGAGTGTACCTTAACTCTTTCTCTCCGTAATTATTTACCACATTCTAGTGGAATCAACGCTGGTATCGTCAGTTATGAGAGAAAGAGATAATCTTTGTGTCTTTCAGAGTATTTTATTAAATTTTGTTTTTGTATTTGAAGATTATGGTTCAGTGTTTTATGTATAATTGCTACTTTACTTTTGAGTCTTCTGTCCTGAAGGCTTTCTAAATTTAGGGATTTTGCTAAAGGTGTTACTCTAGTTGAATGTGAATATTCGTTTGCTTTGAAAAAGTTAGAATTCAGTATAAGAGTCACAATTAAGATGAGTTCTAAACTCAAACAATATTTTTCTAGTCGCCTTTTTCCCACCTTTACTCAATCTGATATTTTTCTAGTTAAATCATGGTTAAATAAATTTGGGACTATAACTCACAATTTATACATTATAGTTTATTGAATATTATTTATCGAACCATTTTTTTTTTCGGCAGCGATCCTCAAAGCCTTAATTTCAAGGAGCAAATCGGTTTTATTTGCAATGCATTAAGGGCCTATAAATTCATATTAGAATATTTTTCAAGAACAACATTAATCAAAAGGTCCTTTTTTAATAGGATGAATAATGAGCTTTAGGTCAGGAGAATACGTTTCTTTAGTGAAGAATGCAAGAAAATGCTTTTGGCGTCGGGGCTTCGTCCCAAAGCTCACTGATGAATAGTGAGATGTAGATGTCAGGAGAATGCGTTTCTGCAGTTACGAATGCAAGAAAACGCTTTTTGGCGTCGGGGCGAACCACTGGTGAATAATGAGCTGTAGATGTCAGGAGAATGCGTTTCTGCAGTGAAGAATGCAAGAAAATTCTATTGGCGTCGGGGCGAACCTCATTAATGGATAAATGGATAATGAGTTGTAGATGTCAGGAGAATGCATTTCTGAGGTGAAGAATGCAAGAAAACGCTTTTGTTGTCGGGGTAAACCCCACTAATGGATAATGAGTTGTAGATGTCAGGAGAATGCATTTCTGAGGTGAAGAATGCAAGAAAAAGCTTTTGGCGTCGGGGCTTCGCTCCGAACCCCACTGATGAATAATGAGTTGTAGATGTCAGGAGAATCTGTTGTGAAAAATGCAAGAAAATGCTTTAGGCGTAATGGATAATGAGCTGTAGATGTCAGGAGAATGCGTTTCTCCAGTGAAAAATGCAAGAAAACGCTATTGGCGTCGGGGCGAACCCCATTAATGGATAAATGGATAATGAGTTGTAGATGTCAGGAGAATGCATTTCTGAGGTGAAGAATGCAAGAAAACGCTTTTGGCATCGGGGTAAACCCCACTAATGGATAATGAGTTGTAGATGTCAGGAGAATGCGTTTCTCCAGTGAAAAATGCAAGAAAACGCTATTGGCGTCGGGGCGAACCCCATTAATGGATAAATGGATAATGAGTTGTAGATGTCAGGAGAATGCATTTCTGAGGTGAAGAATGCAAGAAAACGCTTTTGGCGTCGGGGTAAACCCCACTAATGGATAATGAGTTGTAGATGTCAGGAGAATGCATTTCTGAGGTGAAAAATGCAAGAAAACGCTTTTGGCGTCGGGGCTTCGCTCCGAACCCCACTGATGAATAATGAGGTGTTGATGTCAGGAGAATCTGTTGTGAAAAATGCAAGAAAATGCTTTAGGCGTAATGGTTAATGAGCTGTAGATGTCAGGAGAATGCGTTTCTCCAGTGGAAAATGCAAGAAAACGCTATTGGCGTCGGGGCGAACCCCATTAATGGATAAATGGATAATGAGTTGTAGATGTCAGGAGAATGCATTTCTGAGGTGAAGAATGCAAGAAAACGCTTTTGGCGTCGGGGCTTCGCTCCGAACCCCACTGATGAATAATGAGTTGTAGATGTCAGGAGAATCTGTTGTGAAAAATGCAAGAAAATGCTTTAGGCGTAATGGATAATGAGCTGTAGATGTCAGGAGAATGCGTTTCTCCAGTGAAAAATGCAAGAAAACGCTATTGGCGTCGGGGCTTCGCTCCGAACCCCACTGATGAATAATGAGGTGTTGATGTCAGGAGAATCTGTTGTGAAAAATGCAAGAAAATGCTTTAGGCGTAATGGATAATGAGCTGTAGATGTCAGGAGAATGCGTTTCTCCAGTGGAAAATGCAAGAAAACGCTATTGGCGTCGGGGCGAACCCCATTAATGGATAAATGGATAATGAGTTGTAGATGTCAGGAGAATGCATTTCTGAGGTGAAGAATGCAAGAAAACGCTTTTGGCATCGGGGTAAACCCCACTAATGGATAATGAGTTGTAGATGTCAGGAGAATGCGTTTCTCCAGTGAAAAATGCAAGAAAACGCTTTTGGCGTCGGGGCGAACCCCATTAATGGATAAATGGATAATGAGTTGTAGATGTCAGGAGAATGCATTTCTGAGGTGAAGAATGCAAGAAAACGCTTTTGGCGTCTGGGCTTCGCTCCGAACCCCACTGATGAATAATGAGGTGTTGATGTCAGGAGAATCTGTTGTGAAAAATGCAAGAAAATGCTTTAGGCGTAATGGATAATGAGCTGTAGATGTCAGGAGAATGCGTTTCTCCAGTGAAAAATGCAAGAAAACGCTATTGGCGTCGGGGCGAACCCCATTAATGGATAAATGGATAATGAGTTGCAGATGTCAGGAGAATGCATTTCTGAGGTGAAGAATGCAAGAAAACGCTTTTGGCGTCGGGGCTTCGCTCCGAACCCCACTGATGAATAATGAGTTGTAGATGTCAGGCGAATCTGTTGTGAAAAATGCAAGAAAATGCTTTAGGCGTAATGGATAATGAGCTGTAGATGTCAGGAGAATGCGTTTCTCCAGTGAAAAATGCAAGAAAACGCTATTGGCGTCGGGGCGAACCCCATTAATGGATAAATGGATAATGAGTTGTAGATGTCAGGAGAATGCATTTCTGAGGTGAAGAATGCAAGAAAACGCTTTTGGCGTCGGGGCTTCGCTCCGAACCCCACTGATGAATAATGAGTTGTAGATGTCAGGCGAATCTGTTGTGAAAAATGCAAGAAAATGCTTTAGGCGTAATGGATAATGAGCTGTAGATGTCAGGAGAATGCGTTTCTCCAGTGGAAAATGCAAGAAAACGCTTTTGGCGTCGGGGCGAACCCCATTAATGGATAAATGGATAATGAGTTGTAGATGTCAGGAGAATGCATTTCTGAGGTGAAGAATGCAAGAAAACGCTTTTGGCGTCTGGGCTTCGCTCCGAACCCCACTGATGAATAATGAGTTGTAGATGTCAGGAGAATCTGTTGTGAAAAATGCAAGAAAATGCTTTAGGCGTAATGGATAATGAGCTGTAGATGTCAGGAGAATGCGTTTCTCCAGTGAAAAATGCAAGAAAACGCTATTGGCGTCGGGGCGAACCCCATTAATGGATAAATGGATAATGAGTTGTAGATTTCAGGAGAATGCATTTCTGAGGTGAAGAATGCAAGAAAACGCTTTTGGCGTCGGGGCTTCGCTCCGAACCCCACTGATGAATAATGAGTTGTAGATGTCAGGAGAATCTGTTGTGAAAAATGCAAGAAAATGCTTTAGGCGTAATGGATAATGAGCTGTAGATGTCAGGAGAATGCGTTTCTCCAGTGAAAAATGCAAGAAAACGCTATTGGCGTCGGGGCGAACCCCATTAATGGATAAATGGATAATGAGTTGTAGATGTCAGGAGAATGCATTTCTGAGGTGAAGAATGCAAAAAAAAACGCTTTTGGCGTCGGGGTAAACTCCACTAATGGATAATGAGCTGTAGATGTCAAGAGAATGCGTTTCTCCAGTGAAAAATGCAAGAAAACGCTTTTGGCGTCGGGGCCCCACTGGTGAAGCTTACAGCGCTCCCCCAGATCCCCAAGCTTGCAAGAGAAAGGCCTTAACATGACTGTTTTTTGTTTTTTTCGCCGAAGGTTGAGAAATTCTGCTTTTTAAAAATTCTTATATATAGATCTATATAAGACGCACGTTAATGCATAGGGCTATGGTTTACTGAGCGATAGGGTTTTGGGTTTGGAAAAAAATCGCCCCCCCCCTCCAAAGTTCTGGATTCGCTAGTGTGTGGAGTGAGCATGTATTTTTAAGACGCCAATGAAGTCGGTTATTAATATTTTTTTCTGCCATTTTGCCAATGTTAGATGTTAGAGATATTGACCTATAACATTTGGATTCTCTGGTGGTATATTTTTCTTTAAAATTGCTATGATGTTTGTAGCTCTCCATTAATATTCCTATGTCTCCAGTTCTTCATGTATGGTTGATAAATTAGTATGCAGTTTTGGGCCTGTGATCCCAAGTTTCAGGTCCCAGGTTCATTTCATTTATTTTATCGGGTCCAGGAAATTTTCTAGACTTCTTGATTTTTTAGGGCAGTATTGAACTCATATAAAGTGAAGGGGTGTAAAAGATCTGACAGTTGGAGCTTTTTCTTTTCTTTAGTTTAAAATATTGCTAAAGGCCTGAAAAAGTTGTGTCGAGATTGGTGCCAACTAAAAAACATAAAAAAAAAAAAAACGGGGTTGCCATTTAGCCAAACACGGCTAAAATTTACTTATTTGCGCATGCTCATAGAATTATAATTTTTAAATAGGTCGATACAAGCGTCTGTGGTGTCCTAGAAATGATGTTTTTGTAATTTATCCTAAATTACGGTAAGTAATGAAATCCCTTGGAAATCTGTTTTGTCAAAATGGCTTCCCATTCAATAAATCAACATAGATCTAATTTAGTATTAATAATGACTTTTCGACTAATTTGGTAATCATTGTATTAGTCGTCGTAGAAATGTAGCCTAGTAGATTCAAATGTTACTCACAAGTAGAAGTACTGCACTAAGCTCAGGCCCCTTGACACACAGGCCCTGGCTCTGCAAACTTTTCCAACTCGGCCATAAGTCATAAGACTATGATAAGGCATAAAATTGATAAAAATTAAAAATGCAGAAGTTGATAGCTATATCTAACTGGTATAATACTAATAGTTACATAGTACTAATCTAGATTTAACACAAATATAGTCTAGATAGTAGATCTAGACTCTAGAGTAAAGGATGGTTGTCGGACACGCTAAGCCATTCTCCGGCCATTTTTAAGTTTCAAAATTCATAACTCCGTAATGGTCTAACCTATGAATAAACTGATGGTGTCAATGAATTCGTCATCCTTTTGTCTATAAAAATAGCTATTTTGTAATGTATCACTACGCATAGTTTAAATTAGATCTGATGTGAAGAGGGGTAGGTTGGGTTTTCTGATGCGTAAAAGTTTTCGTCATGATTTTTGTCTCTGTAAAAGTTGTTGGCCGGTTTGGAGATTTATCGGACACTTCAAAGGAAATAGATGTCTTCTATATATTAAACATGTTATTATTAAGACATTTCATCCTTAATTTTATTATTCTGTACATTAGCGCAACGACACAAGCCATATTATCACTTTTCCCACGCTCCACGCTTTCATTCTCGGCTGTAACTGACGTCACACCACGGCCACTACTTTGGGCCTAGCTTAGCTGGTCGCGCTAGGGGAAAAAATCGCCACTGTTGGGGGGGAGAAGAGGAGGAGTATTCTCTCTAGTCTACTTACGGGGCACTTTTTTTTCCCCGTAGCACAGCTCCACTAGCGCAGTGCGTGCCTCTCACCTTAGCCTTTATGGTACCAGTCAGATAATTGCTAGTCTCCTGCTCTCTCTCTCTACTCTAGTACCTGCTTTTTTTTTTTTTTTTTTTAGAGCGTGTAATGGTATGCTTAAGAGACGTGGAAAAAAGGGGGGGGGGAGAGAGACTTCATGTAGTATACTCTCTTTTGATTTTGACAATCTCTTACAATGTTGATGTTTCACACAATGGCCATTTAGCGCACCTGGTCGATCAATAATTGTAGGCTCGAGGTCTACAATGATATTGCTATTGTGACTTTTTTTTTTTCAGCTGCCCATTGATGCCAATTTATTATTGTACACATCTGTGCACCTAAGTGCTATAACATTTGTACATATTTGTTGCATATTAAATGGTTTAAAATAAATGGTTATACGTTTTGCATACACCACATTAACTTTTTTTTTATAAAAAAAATATGTTACAAATTTTTTTTTTGTGAAACATGTAACAAACACACACAAGAACACATACATAACTTGAATATACATTTTCTACTATATTATTTTAACAAACAACAAAATTATTCTTGTAAATGTTTTAAAAAAAAACAATAACAATTTGTTTATTTCCCCATAAGTACTGTGTCAAGTTATTTCCCTTTGATGACTAGCGTCATATGACGATATGTTTTCTTATTCAGAAAGGTAAAACTTGTTGGCCACCCCCTATTTACATGTTAAGTGGAAAAGGAGAGTCTGGGTTGTACAATTTATCTATTTCTAGTGCCTATTTAGAAGCATTATATCTGGGTTTTAATTGGGTAATGTATCTAGGGGCTTAAAAATCGTCTTAGCTCCAGACCCTATCTCGTTCTTCCCCTTGGGAGAAAAAAAGCTAAGTTTTACAGTAGTCTACTTTGACCCCAGATAAAATTACTTTCTCTCAATATAAAAGGGAGCTGTACGTGTCGGAAGTGTGACAAAATAGTCCATGCGCAATATTTATGCGGAAGTTGGGTAGTAAACATTCAAATAAAGAAGATTTAATAATAATACATCGAGGTGTCCGATATGCGAGACGAAACCTGGGTGGCCGACAACCATCCTTTACTCTAGTAGTAGTATTATTTATTATAGAATGTAGACTGTGTCTGCAGTGTAGACAAACTGTCACAAAGACTTTGAAAAGACTAGACCTAAGACTAAGACTGCTTTATTGATCCTTACGGAAATTTGTTGTGATTACAGGGACTCTTTTCTCATATAAAGACAACACAACAGAAAAATACACATAAATACAACAGACAACATAGTCATAGTCATAAAGAGTTCATTCAGCGACTACACACAGATATCTTGGTGCATTTCATGTTTCCTGATCAATGAGTGGCAGTAATAGAGTCTGACAGAGTGAGGTACGAACGAGTGTTTGTACTGCTCCGTTCTTGTTTTGATTGACAGCAGTCGTCCACTTCGCGACGACCTGACGTAGTTCTTATGGAGCGGGTGGCCGTTGTCTTCCAAGATTTTTTCGATTTTTCTTAGCCACTTTTGTTAAAAAAGTTCCTTTAAATGTGGTAATGTTGTGAGTGTAATTTTTGATGCTTTTTTAATGATGTTTTCTAGACGTTGCAACAGTTTAGATGAGGCTTGCCTTGCCAACAAGTTATTCCGTATGTTAGCAGATTTTGTATAGTCGCGCTGTAAAAGTCTCAAGGATCTTCTTCTTTAGTTTAAAGCTATTTGAGTTTGTATAGAAAAAAGAGTCGCTGAGCTGTTTTCTTTGTCAGAGTTCCGAGTCGCTGAGCTATTTTCTTGTCAGAGTTCCAATGTGGTCTTCCCATGAAAGCTTGTTGTTGTTGATTTAGCCTAAGTTTTTAGCTAGACTTAGACTAGAGCAGGGGTTCTCAACCTGTGGGTCGCGACCCACTTTGGGGTCGATTGGCGATTTACCAGGAGTCGCCCAAGACCTTAAGAAAAATATTTTTTTCTTCTAGCAAAAAACGACATTTTACACATTTAAAAAAAAAAGTTTACTTAAAAAACAACACCACTATAATTGTAATTCAAGGAAAGATGTAGAGAAACTACTTAATCTAAACCATTTTAAACATTATAATGTGTAATAATTTGTTTTCAATTATTTATAGGGTGAAATTTTACGAGAAGCACATTAGTTTATTATTAGCAATACGACATCATGTATCGAAGTTCTCTTTTCAGTCAATAAGGCCGTACATACTGAAACATCATTTTGTTAACAAACATCCCAGCTTTGCCTACAAGGATACACAGTAGTATAGTTGTAAAGATGACAAGAAAGCCAGGGTATAGAAATGATGGCGATTTTAAAGAAGAGTTCTTTCTTTGTAAACCTGTTGAAACGTCTACTACAGCACTTGCAGTATTGGACAAAAATGCTAATTCTTATCTTATCTTATATTATACAGGCGTTACTTTTTCTGGAAAAAAATAAAATTTCGTCCAAAAAATGTGTAGTGTCTGCAAAGATGCTGGTCAAAGTTTACTTGGTCGTTGGTTAAGGTGTTCAACTTTTGGTACAGAATGAGTCACTCAAAAGTCATCAGAACATATTTAACTCATCGACGAATATTAGTGATTACCACACAAAAACGTTAGCCCTTTGAATTTTGTAAATTCCTGTGTTTTAAATAAACATTCGATTGTTTTCAAAGCGTTTTAATGAATTTGATGAATCCAAAAATGTTTGTTATTTCACACTCAGGTAAGCTGAAGTACAGTTCGAAAATGATTTTTTTCTAGTTTTTAATAAGAAAACAAAATCGAAGGTTGAAGCGCTCTTTAACGATGTATGTGAACTAGAGCAACAAGTTAAATTTTCAACCCCGTATCTTTGCGAAACAGTATTTTTTAACTTGTCAATTACAGAAGTATATTTGATGCAGAAGATGACATTTGTTCTGATCTTGCCAAGACTGCCCTAGAATTCCTGATCTAGTCAAACAAAAAGAAAGCTCAACCATGGAAATGACGTTGTGGCATTTTTCACAAATTGTCGCAACACTTTTGTAGCAATGTAGGACTAAGTTGCTGGAGTTTATTACCATGTTTTCCAAATTGTCACATAATTATAAAATCATGAATATAGTGCCATTACTTAGTAAGCAAATGTCAATTAAACAACCAAATAGGCCTATATATTACAGGCTCTGTTTATGAGGATTTAAGTTCAGTTAATACAAGAATAAAACATTACCCCAAATGCCCTCCATGACTCTATGGTACACATTGGAACTAAGAATGTACATTTCCTTCACAGAGAATACACATAATGAAGGCATCTTTAAGAATGTTTCTTATTTTAAAAAAAAATGGAATAATAACCATTTGTAGTGTTCTTTAATAAATCTTTGAAAAATAATGTTGTTTGAGGTTTTGGGATGACAGTCAAGTTGTTACTTGATTAAATTAAATGTGATAACTTTCATTACATTTTCTGTAGACATACCAGCTGATGACGTTGCTCATGTTTATGTTCTGAGTGGGATGTTGGCAAGATATTTAAAATCTATCACACAAACGAATGGGACAGACAGACACACACACACACTTACATATATATAAATAAATAAATACTTTTTTCAGTAATAAATACACATATATTTTGTTCTTTTTACATATTTATGTCATCTGTATGTAAATATGTTTACATATATAATGCTTGCTATGGTGCGATGCATACCTTGAAAATCTAAAATTCTACCTTGAAAACCTGGAAAATCATTCATGAAATTGGCTATGAACCCTGAAAAAGTCAGTAAGTTATTTAAAAGCCAAGGAAACAAGAAATTTGAAAAAGAAATAGTGCAAGAAGTATACTTAAGTCCTGCAGCCCATTCCACCTCCTGAGGACTTCAATAGTTTGCACCTCTAAAATGTTATATGACTAGATTTAGAACTAGAAGGAGCAGTACTTACATCTTATCTACTTCTTTTTTCTTTTTGTTTAAAATTATGCGGGGGGGGGGGGGGGTGTAAGAAAACAGAATAATGCAGCTTTTAAAATTAAATAAAAAATAAGTCAGGTATAGCTTTTCTGGATCTGTTGAGTGTTATAAAAAAATAAGCATATTTATTTAGTGAAACATATTTATATATATATATATATATATATATATATATATATATATATATAGGGAGGTGAAATATAAATTTATCTTTGAAAAAACAATTTTTCGTTCTTACATCATTAAAATATTTGAAAGAACTTTCCAATGGTGTTTAAATTATGACTGTATGTTTAATAGTTAGAAAGTTATGATTTTTTTTGGCTTAACATTGGTTGACATGGAACAAGTAAGATGAGAGCGTCTCACTCGCTAAGCTGGCGAGACCCTTCCCCCCCCCCCCCCTTCCCAGCTCAAAAAGTAAAAAAGTTAAAAATCTTATTTCATTTATATTTATGAACTTTACTTGTTTAAAATGTAAATATTGATGAAGCGGGGACAAAATGGCGGCGTTGAGAAAATAACAAAATATTTTTAAAGTGGGATCAAAATCGTCTGAAAAATTTTTTTTTCAAATGCGCTTTACAATTCATGCTCTCGCTAAATAAAACCTAAAACTATTTGAATATATCCAGAATATTACGCCTTATGTGGCCTGAAGTGGTTTTACATCGAGGACAAAATTTCCTTATCAAAAACTATAAAAAAAACCTGTAAATCCTGTAGCCCACAATGCTAAACCGTATTTTCAAGTTTTTGAGTGATGCAATCAATATATCGCGATAAAACTTGGTAGAATTATAGCCAGGCATTATATCTAGCACCAAAAAAAATAAATAATCATTGGGCATTTTCCTGGACCCTGTATAGCTAAAAACAAAAAAGGGGTATTTTTGATGATAAATTTAAAATGATAAATAACTTTTTAAAAAAATGTAATTAAGCATTAACTAGGCCAGGGGGTGGGCAACGTTTTCTTATTGAGGGCCGCATTAAATAAAATTTTTGAAAAGGGGGGGCCGCACATATATATATACTTAAAACTTATAAAAATACGCTAGCTAACTGTGTATAATGTCTTTTAATTCTTATTTACACTGTATTAACATTCACTCTTCATTTTGTTTTCACATTTTTTCACATTTTTTCAAAATCCCAATTGAGCTAGCAATTTCTGAAACCAATTAAAGATTTAAAAAAAACCCCACTTTGCTAATGTCTTTTAAAATCACATTTCCCCACAAATGTACAGTTGTATTTAATGTGAAATATTTCACATACTTGTGCGTAATGTTCCAGATCTGTGGAACAAGCTTACTATTTGTTATCCTCGTGCCTGCTGTCAAATTACTGTCAGTCACCATCGACAAAACATTACTTGTTCACATATGTATGTGTACCCGAATAATGTGAAAGTTTAGTTGCAAAGTTAAAGTGTGTAAATATAACTTCTGGCACCCATAAAACTCTTGCGTAAGAATTGACTAGAACTTTTCTTTCAGGTCATAATTTGTTGGAGTTATGTCATCTGGAGCAGAATCAGCTTCTGTGTTAAATGGTGAACTGATTATATTGAAAACTTGTTCTTGACGTCATAAAATTAGCTTTTATAAATTCCACTATAAAAGAATCCAAATAAGTCTTGTATTTTCAACCATTTCACTAGAAATAGTTTCAGTTTCAGTAAAGGAAGATGACAAAACCTGTTATCACTTGCTTGCCTGTAGAAATGGGAAAGCTTTGTTTGAAAAGATTTAACATGCATTTGCCTTGCACATGCAAACAACCCATTGCAATAGTCATCATTAAAAACATAAAGTCTGTCCTCCACTCTTCATTAGAAATATTAGTAACAAAGTCCTTCAACAAACATAAAAATTTCTTCCTTGAGATTTTATAATCTTCTCACTACTTTGCCAATGCTAAGCCAGCGGATACATTGAAATAGTTTGTTTCTAAATCTTCAAGTACTTTTCTGAACTGTCTGTGATCAAGGCCTTTAGCCCCTGATGAGTTTGATAGCTGATTTATAATTGTAATCATTATCGAGTTATTTTATGCAGCTTTGTGCAAACTTTCCTGTTTAGAGTTTATGGTTGGGATAGTCTTTATTTAAAAATAAATGTTTATCTCAGTCAAAGATCGACCTCCATCAGTTGTAACATGCCTTTTTTTTCCAAGCTTACCTAATACTCAACGCAGTTCTTCATAGCATTAAATAAATACTGGCCTTAGACTGAGAGTATACCTATAAGAATAATCTTCGTTTGCTTGAAAATTTTTTAAATGAGACAGTTTCACAATAATCTATATAGATATTTAGAATTACAGTACTTTTAATACACTTGCATTTTTATATGTACACACCTAATTTCTGTAGGTGTTCGCAGGCTGCATAAAGCACTCCGGCGCGCCGCAGTTTGCCCACCCCTGAACTAGGCCATTGTCTAAAGTAATCGATAACACAAGTTTAAAACTTCTCACATTTCATTCATAAGTGTAATAAATTTCCAAGTGCGGCCTATGTAAAAAATAAAGTCAAAAACGCAATCTCAATTTTATCTGTAATTTTTTACTTCCGCACTTCTGGGTTATTTCGCCTAGCTAATATATTATGTATATATATATATATATTACAGGCTGTGTTTATGAGGAGGATTTAAGCAAATTTTTTGAGAGTTTAAAACATAACCTCAAATACACACAGTGACTATAGACACACATAGAATATATGTTATGTAGGCATCTCTAAGAATTTCTCTTATTAAAAAAATGGAATAGCAACCGTTTGTAATGTTCTTTAAGGGGGTAGTCTACCTTCAAGAACTTTTTTTTTATTTCTCATATTTTTACAATGAAAATGTGCTTAAAGTATTACTATAAGTCTAGATAGGCATAATTAGAAGAAAAAAATAATTTTTGTTTGCTACATTTTCCCCACCGGGTTTTTTTTGGGTTAAATTGGGCTAAATTTACAAATGAGTTTTTTCTGAAACTATAATAGTTAGAGAGTTCAGATTTTGCATTTTGATACTTAATTATGTGCTTAACATAGTAACAGAAGTTTTTTTGAAAAGAATGTCAGGTTTAGGAATAAAAAAATTATATTGAAACCTTATCTTTTTTTTTTCTCCGCGGATGTTAAATTTGTTCATAATCTGCTAATATCTCCATTTCTTGACTTAATTTTAAAATTTTGCTCTGTTACTATGTAGTATATATATATTTGAACACATATATGCAATAACAAAACAATTGGACAACTAGATTTCTAGAAAAATAAAAAACAAGATTGTGTGTGTCATGAAAAATTTATTTTGAGAAAAATGGGATTTAAAGTTTGTTTTCAAGAAATATGAAACATTTGAGCTTCAATAACAATCAAATGTATTTTTTTAAATAAATTGACAATAGGACAGATAAATTAAAGATAATATAGACAGAAAATATACCATTTTTACAAAAAATGACAACCTTTTCTACCCCCCCCCCCCCCCCCCCCCTTGCCACGACCAAACCATTTTTTTTCAAAAAACAAAGAAAAAAGTATTTAGATATCACAACAATTAAATGTTGTTTTTTAAACAAATAGACATCAGGACATAAATAAAATTTAACATTAACAGAAATTATATTACTTTCATTTATAATGGCAGCCTTTTCACTATCTCCCCCCCCCCCCCCTCGCCATGACAACTTTTTAGAGAAAAAAAAAGTCTTTAAATATCAACAGCACTTTAATATATTTTTTTTACAAAAAATGAATTGACAACAGTACATATAAAAGAAAGAATATAAACAGAAAGTATACCTATTTACTTAAAATGACTATTCTCCCCCACCCCACCCCCTCTGCTGTGGTAAAACAATTTTTTATCGAGGAAAAAGATGCAAACAGGTATTGAATGAAGACAAATTACAAATTATTTTTTACAAGTATTTCTTTAAAAAGCAGATGGACTGACCATTAATAAACAATAAAGTTATGTAAGAAAAATAGTGAATAAAGTTATATATTTGTAGTTATATATATATAGAGAGAGATAGATAGATACCGGTATTGATATAAAGTTATTGATGGCATGGCCATCCACAAACCTGCCTTTTTTTTTTTATCTCTCGTTGGACAAGGAAAGCTTACTTTCAGATGCTGAATAGTAGGTTCAGATGGTGTAGAAATGACTATATCTGTTACTGAGGTGGTGGCTGAAAATATATATTTCAATCTTGCTTGTTTGGAAGTTGCTACCTAGTACTTTCTCGATAGACGAACTTCTGCTGATTGTGTTGATAATAAAGGCAGTGACTGGAGGCATGGTTCTAAAATTAAAAAGAGAGAAATAAAAATGTATTTAGCTATTATTACTAATTTAAATGTTTCTTTAAAGTTGAATTATCTTGATTCAAATCAGAATTCAAGTTGTTATTCAAACCTAGACTCTTCTCTTGTTCTAGATTCTATGCAATGTGTAAGCTTCTCTCTTTATAATCTAGAAGAGTGGATAAGATCTAGACTCTAGAGAGTACCTAGATTGATAAACTGAAGTTGATCTAGATGTAAACTAGATTTAGCATATTGACTTGTAAGTTTCAGAAATGAATACTATCATAACTTGCAGCTAACCCAAATCTCCCAAAGGGTTCAAATCTGGGATAATTGAGATGATAGGGATAGACCTGAGATCAGCCTGGGTCCTGAGCCAATACCACATGACCAGTCAAGGAATGTTATGGCTATAATACTTACTAATAGTAAAAGGCTTCTACTAATACTAGATCTAATGGATAGATTTACTAGTCACTAGTAGTTTATAATATATAATATGTTATAATTATTATATTATAAATTTAAATTTACTACTAAATCAAGATATAAATCAAAATAGTCTAGATTTGTATCTAGATTCTAAAACCAATTCCAACCAAGTAAGCCTACTCTAGAATCTAGATATAACTTTTCAAACGTATTAGATCTAAATCTAATCTACTATTACTTTAGTCAACTTTAGTGTTACATGTAGAACCTAGATCTAGTCAATCTAGTCAGACTAGTGTAAGTTTATTGACTAGATCTAGCAAGCGGATTTGTTTAGAACTGGATCTAGACAATCTAGTATTCTAATCTACGAATACTCTAATAGTTAATAGATCTAGTCTTCTAGATTTGAGAAAGGGATTTATCGTAAGTCAAAAGTCTAGACAGTCTAGTGACCCATCCCAGGCATGCAATAGTAATGATCGCGAAAATTAAAAGTCTCTACCTCTACTAGATCTAGACTATATCTACATCTATTTTCTTTCTGAATCTAATTATAGTAATCCGATTTGTAAAAAAAAGAAAAAAACAAGTTTATTGTAATTTATTCTTACCTTGTTTTGTAGCCCAAAATTGTTAAAACACAAAAAATGCAGGTGTTAGTCCAAAGAATTGAGTAATAAACTTTACAGGGATGTTGAAACACATGCTGTGCATTGTGGTCTAAAGTTACCCTCCGGTTTCCAAGATGGCCGCCTTGAGACCAATCGAAATAAACCTCTATGTAGTTGACTACCTTTTAGCCAATCAAATGTTACCAAAAACCTTTAGATCTACGTCATTTCTCGTGTTCTAGTTTCTATAATTAGTTTTAGCTTGGAAAACAATCAAGAAAATGACGTAGTACACAGCGTCCTCTTTAAATTGATACCAAGTATGATACTGTCGTAGTTAAGACTTATGCATTACCGTGTGTTGAAATTAGTTGAATTTTTCGATTTTTTCAACAAATTTAGATGCCCCCATGGTATTAAAACATGTTTTTAAGTATTAAAATGCAATATTTTAATAATTTGAAGTATACCAAGTGATTCTAGACATATTTTGCTATCAAAATATGCAGTTTTTAAAAAATCAATATTTTTGTCCCATATCGACTATTTCATGACCCGTCGACCCCCTTAATAAATCTTTGAATAAAAATGTAAATTAAAAAAAAATGGATGTTTGAGGTTTTGGGATGACAGTGAATTTGTTACTTGATTGTAAGTGATCTTTCTCTGGGCATACCACAGCTGATGACATTGTTTCTGTTTTGGGTGGTAAGAGCACAGAAAATAAAGCAGGCAGTGAGTTGTAAGGTCACCTTGTCCCCGTACAAGGACAGACCTTTTGCCACACATGGACCAGTATTCTCTCTCTCAATTCTTTGTCCCAAACATTTCCTTAACTAATGTCTGGTACCCATTAGAGCTGGGTGGACTCAGAAGAGATGCCCTAAAATCCTGATCTTAAAAAATCACAGGATTTGAACCCGGGACCTCCAGTTCGTAAGCTAAGTGCTTTACCGCTCAGCCAACATGCCTCCTAGATCTAGTCATATCCTATACTCTTAAGCGAGCAATTCTTGTATGTATGTATGTATGTATATATATTTATATTTATATATATATATATATAAATTTTATTTCGAAAACGGCTCTAACGATTTTCTTTAAAAGTTCACGGTATGTGCATAATAGTGAGAAAAAAATTCTCAACTCATTGGCCACATCGGGAAAACTCGAGGTCGACCGTAATATCGGTTTGAAAATGCCTCATTATCGAAAAATTAATTTTGGCTAGAATGTTTTATGAATGAAAATTTTCCATGACGTAAACGGGAAAAACGCTGCTTACGTCACTAGGCTTATCGCAGTACACTAAAATATTTCTTTGCAAACAAGAACAAATTTTAAAGAACCATTAGACCTAATTAAACATTTGCGCACCATCTTACTGTAGATTAATTTATTATAGAACTATGAAAGAAAAGTAATGAAATTAAATGTGCCGATTTATGATTAGTTATTGTGTTTTAAGTGCTTAATAAATTGTTTACTCTTTAATTGCGTAGAGTGGTGTAGATACCTTTTACATTGTTGTTTATTTTGCTGGTGACCTCCAGCTGTCTCGTTCTGTGCTATCTTCTATGTCAGCTAAGGCAAGTTGACGCCTAAACTGGTCTTTTAAGCGTTACGGTGTTACGTCGACCACTTTTTAGCTCACCAAAAAAGACTGCCTTTGGCATACGTTCGTCTGAGATTCGTCTCCCATACAGGATACTGCTCTGTCCAGCGTAACTGTCGGACTTAAAGAATTCCATCTATACAAAGGATGCGGATACACATTTGAGACCAAAATAAAATCTGCTGCCGAGGGCAGACGCTAAAAAAAATCTTAATCGATCACCGCGGACAATGGTTATGCTTGCCCTGTATGTGGCAAAATATGTAGGTCACAGCTGCAATCCTCATTAATTTTCGGACTCGAAGACAAGTCTTATTATTATTATTATTTTGCTGGTGAATTATTACCATGTGTTCATGCTTCGGTGTCTACTGTCCTGTACCAAAACAAAGGAAATGGTCATAACACAGCTTCTCTGCGCCTTACTTGCGAACTTCTTATAGTCCCACAGTCAGGCTGGGCAGGGCACGTATCCCATATGGGGGACGAACATATTTTTCGGCGTAACAGAGGTGCCCCACGGAAACATTTCTTTAGAAAACTAATGCAATGATTTAAGTCTATTAAGAAAAAATTTGCCATTTTACTTTGTCACAAAGTGCCTATTTTACCCTATAACGTAGAGATTTGCGTCACTTTTCGTACTAAAGTGACGTAAATGAATGTATACTAATTCCATAATTAAATGTCTGAACGTAACCATCTGAGAAGTAACACTGCAAAGACTTTCTTCCAAGTCAATAATAGTAGGCCTACAATAGTTTTACGTAAAAGATGCATTGTAAAACTATAAGACGGATGTGAGATGTGGTTGGTCTAGACTATAGGAGGACTTAAGAGACTTTATATTTAATCGCCATGTGCAATTACATTTAGAACTAACAGAACACTAAAGCAACTCTTCAGATTAGTAGTCTTTATCCGATCGTTCATTTTCGTAATTACAACAATAGCCCAATAGTTTTACGCGAAAGAAGCAATGTAAAACGTTAAGACGTGAGCTGTGGTTTACTATAGGCCTACTGTTGGGGGGACTTTCTATTCAAATCGCCATGTACTATTACATTGAGAACTGACATAACGAAAAAGCTACTCTTCGGATTGAGTCTTTACCCCATCGTTCATTTTCGTAATTACAACAATATTACCAAATTGACTTCGGGTATATATCCTTCCTTCACAAATTGTTCATCCGAGCGAGGCTCGGTCACCTGATATTAGGTCTTATTTACACAAGATTATTTCTCCAGTGCTAGGCTCCAAAAGTATCACATGTATCTAAATGTTATGTTGCAGTTTGTTTCTCTGTTGCTTTTAAATTTAGTTTTTCGATAACATGCTTAGTATTTTTTAAGAATTGTTTTATATTTAAGAATTTTAATATCTTTTGAAATTGTAAATCTTTTCTAGGCTCTACAAGTCTGAATAAAATGGATTATGATTCCTCTACAAAGTTTATTTCATCTTTAGCTAAGTTTTTACAGTCCCTCTGCAATGGATATGTAGAGTTTGACAGTGGAGTTCAAGTTATAGGACACTTGTATTTAAGCGTTGACACTGGAAAAACAATAGATTACATCTTAAACGAAAAAGTTTGTAAAACAGATGAAAACAGTGTCACATTTATAAGTAATAGTTTTCATGCTCAGCCTGCAGAAAGACCTAAAGCCCAGGGGAAAAAAATAATTGAAAAAGACTCTAAACCAGAAGATGCAAATGATAACCAAACTAGTTTGCCAGAACCAAAGAGTACAAATTTTGGTACTTTACCTACCCGCGGTGCTCAAAATTCTCCTCATTCCCAAAATTTTAAGAGAGCTTTTTCTCCTTCATCAAAACGCACAAAAGATGGAAGTTCTCCTTCTAAATTAGGACGATTATCTCCAAAACATAAAAAAAATAGGACTGAATCATTAGATCAAAATGTGTCATCCCAGATTTCAAATCCAGCTAGTGAAAACAGTATCTCTTCACAGCCTAGTCCAACTACAGATGGCATTACTGCTCCTATATCAGCTCAAAGCACAGAAGCTGTTCATGGATCTCAGTACACTGACTCTTATCAACAGAATTTTTTTCAAACTGGTGAAGATGATAATTCAATGGTTGATGAATCTGAGGAAAGGGATATAAAACCTTCAATAGATACTGATGTAACTTTTATAAAAGAGGAATTCGCCCCTTCTAGTTGTTCACAATCAAGCAATCAAAGTAAGTAGAATTTTTTATACATTATACGTTATAATTACTTTAATTTTAAGATAGTCTCTCACCTCATTTTTCATAGGGTAATATATTCAAAATAATTATAATATAGGCTATGAACTAGGGATGTTGCTATCATTGATTGAATTTTTAATATTTAATTTAAAACGTTTTTCATTAAATTTTCTATACATGGATGCAAGAGTGCCAACTATAGCTGGCATGCTAGCAAAATTACATCTAAAAAAAATTAAAAAATAAGGTTTTCCAGTACTTGTTAGTTTTGTGCAGCATGTTATATTTATTTACTAGCTGTTCACTTGTATCCACCCCTCCTATAAAAGAATTATAACCCACCACTAGTTAAGGCTGTTTAACTTTTAATTGTTCAAATACACCATTAGTTTTTGTTCTCCTATTGATATAATTGAACTCATTTGCCAAATGCATAGTTAAAAATACTGAAACTGTTTTATTATCCCTCCTCCACTGTATAGCTAAAACTTGTTCTTGTCTAACCCATCTCATCCCCCCTCTTACTAACCTTTTCCCACTGCTTCACATTGTTAAGTTCTGTTGGAAACCCTTTCCTATTGCTTATTATTGTTCCACAAGCAACAATACCTTTTTTTAAAAGATCAATAACAAGTACAAAACTGGTAAAAAAATTATCAAAAAATAAACGATAGCCTTGATTTACTAGAGAGAACACTATTGTTCACCATGCAGTATCAGGCTGTGTAATACTAGTGTTTAGTATGTGTGCGTTATTGCATCATTCAATAATCTGTTGTCTACAACAAGCTAGTATTAAAGTACAATAATTACCTGAATAGTTGATAATATAAAAAATATTGTCTTATGGATAGTTCGGACTGAGATCGATTTTAGCGTTGCTTCTCTCTTGAGGATTCAGAGCGAATGATTAAAAAAACAAATTTAAAAAAAGGCGTAATCCGTTCAATTTCGCGACGCCTCTTCTGATAGGTTTATAAAAAACGTGGTAAAACATTTTTATTTTTTTATATTTTTATAAAGTACGAAAATAATACTAGAATATGATTTCTAAAATAAAATTGGTAATATTTAAGTGTAAATAAATAAATATCGGCAAACGTAACCTTGCGACAGACAACTTGCATATTTGCATCGAGGCTATTTTTACAAAAATCTAAGACAAACAAACATTCACTTTTTTTTCTTTAACATTTACAACCATCATTTTTTAATGGTAAGTAGGCAATTTTTTCATGAAACTATAAAAATAATATGTTTCTTACCTTTTAAAATGGGATCACTTAAAACCATAAGTAAAACCTGTCTGTCACAAATAGCCTACTTGTTGAATTTCTCAAAGGCACAAAATCTTTACAAAAACGAATTTCCACAAAATGTTGCTTACGAAACTTACACAAACATAGATCTACATATCAGATCTAAAAAATATGCCACAGATGGCCTATATTCAGAGATATGGAATATTGAACTTCAAAAACGCATTTTCAATGGAAAATCTGTTTTCTGCCATATATAGATCAGTGCGTCAATGCCTATCTACCATGATATAGTCTAGCAGACGGGCCTACTCTTACGCAAAATGCCTATTTGTTACACAAAATCTCCCAAAAATGACAGCCAGTACGCAAATAGGAATTTAACCTAACGAGTTACGCATTTCGTATCTTTTTTTCCCCCTATTTAAACTAGCTTACGAGCGGTCGCTGTTCTATGGGGGAAAAAAACAATAGAAAAGGTGGTGTGAACAGTTCGCCCAGATCTATATGTTAATTGGTTCTTAATAGCAGTTAGATGTAGTCCAGAAATGAAGAACGCGAGAGTGGTGGGAGTGACGGGTTGCTACCATTCAGTTAGCTATCTATACTACACCAACCTGACTTTTTATTTTTATTAGAAATTAATTATTTTGGAGCTTAAAAAAAGTCAAATGCAAAAAAAGAATTCCTGATTCCCGTATTAATTTTAATCAAAAATATCGAAGTGCTATTGATTCAAAACACTGTATTTTAGCTAGGGGTCTATATAGTCTTACAGACTTCTAGATCTAGATGGATCTAGATTTAGATTTAGATCTATATGGATCTAGATCTACTTATTATACTGCTGTCTAAGCTAGAGTCTCTAGATCTACATTCTATAATATAGTCTAGATCTAGAGTCTAGTTTTTGGCCTATGACTACATCTGTAGCGGAGTAACAGGATCGGTAATACTCATTGCAGAACTTAATTCTTATTGATCTTATTTTAGATTTAGGTTTTAGATCTATCTAGACTAGTCTAAAATAGTCTAGGTCTAATCAATGTAAAAAGAAGTGCAATGACTGGGTCTAGATCTAGATTCTAGATCTACTTATCTTTTCTGGTCAGGTATCACAATCTCTTGATTCGGGTCCCAATCTCTATTACTTTTACTACTATTATTAGATTCCCTACTGCCAACCCTCTTTGGAATACTATTTCCACTGCTAATCCACGAGTTTGACAAATCCACTGAAGGCTTCTATCTCCATTCCAGATTTGATGGCAAACTCCTAAATATTGCCAGACTGATGGCCAAAACTAAAATCAGAACCACCCTCGTAAGAGATGTTATTCGCGGATGACGCGAATGTCCCGCTTCTCTCAGTCCTGTAAAGAAAATGGCTTAACTATTAGCACAAAGAAAACAAACGTTATGGGACCACCTGCTACAGCTGGACACCGTAAATGAATTCTGCTATCTGGGATCCACAATTCAAGATGACCTGTTTCTAGAAGCGGAGATAAAAAAAACGCATAGGGAAGGCTGCCTCGACCTTCGCTAGACACAGGCCAAGAGTTTGGGAAAACCAGAAGCTCACTACAGTGACCAAAATAGAAGTCTACAAGGCATGCTTTATGAGTACACTACTGTATGGCAGTGAATCATGGACCACCAACGCAAAGCAAGAGAGAAAACTAAACTCATTCCATTTGCGATGTCTCTGAAGGATCTTGAAAATCACATGGAAAGAAAAAGTGTGCAATACTGAGATCCTTGCTCAAACAGGTATTTCCAGTATCTTTACAGCCCTCAAACAACTCCGCTTGTGCCGTCTTGGACATGTTCACCGGATGGAGGACAATCGCATCCCGAAAGTCATCCTCTACAGACAACTCGCGACTGGCTCAAGAAAAACTGGTTGCCCCTACCTCCGTTACATAGATGTAATAAGACGGGACCTCAAATCAGTGAACATCAATACTGACCATTGGGAAGACATAGCTCTAGACTGCAACAGATGGCGAGAGACAGTGACCAAGAAAGATAAGGACAGTGAAAGAACATGGCTCTCAGCTCAGGAAGAAAAACGTACAATACGAAAAATGTCCAGCTCCTCTACCACCGAAGCAAAAGCCAACTTAACCTGCGATATTTGTGGATGGGAGTGTCTCTCATAAATAGGGCTCCTCAGCCAGATGAGGAAGTGTGCAAGATGAACCATCTAATAGTCGTTCTACAACTGAACGAGGTCAACAACTAGATTCCCTACTGTCTATTAGAAATTAATATAAATTAATGTAGTATTAGTTAGTAGGTAGATCTAATCTCTAATAGAGCTCTGTGACTTATAGATCTAGATTCTAGATTTATATTTAGAAATTTTAGATTCTAAATTTAATAGATCTAAAAGAATAAACCCAAAAGAAACCCAAAAGAAAAATCTTACTCTGGAATAAATGTAACCTGACACAACTACACCAAGCTGCACTAAACTTTCAACAAACATTCTTATTAGAAAAAGACATTAACCAACCAGTCGATGACCTCTGGAATTTCATTAAAAACCATCTTAAAAGCATTATAGAAAATCATATACCAACTAAATACACATCAAACAAAATAAATAAATGCTGGTTTAATAATAGACTAAAGAAGCTTTGTAAACAGAAGGAAAACCTCTATAGAAAATTTAAAGAAACTAATGCAGAAAGAGTTTACAAAAAGTATATAAAAATTTAACACTTAACCCAAAAAGTAAGCAGACAGCTGCAGAGTGAATACATAAACAATGTAATATCTAAAGATAACAACAAAAACCTATGGTCTTACATTAAGTCTAAGAAAATGGAAACAACAGGCGTAGCGCCATTAAAAGATGAACATAACATAATACATAATGATAATGAAACTAAAGCAAACATTCTAAACAAATACTTTGCATCAGCATTCTCAGCCCCAGGAGACAAAGACATATTACTGAATTTGAACCAAGTAGACAACATAGAAGATATAGTAGTACAAGAAAATGGAATTCAAAAACTATTAGCCAACACCAAACCAAATAAAGCTTCTGGACCTGATGGTATTCCAGCTAGATTACTCAAAGAACTAAGTAATGAGCTAGCCCCAGTGTTCAAAATACTCTTTCAGGCTTCACTTAACCAGGGCAGAGTACCAAGGGACTGGAAAGAAGCTAATGTCTATTTAAAAAAAGGAGAAAAATCAGACCCAGGAAACTACAGACCAGTATCACTTACCAGCATCACATGTAAAATCCTAGAACACATAATATGTAGCAACATCATAAACCACTTAGACAAACATAATGTCCTCACACCATACCAACATGGCTTTAGGAAATATAGATCATGTGAAACACAACTAATAGGACTAATTGATGATTTTTCAAAAGGTTTAGATAATAGTGAACAAATAGATGCTATCTTACTAGATTTTTCTAAGGCTTTTGACAAAGTTCACCACCATAGTTTGCTTAAAAAATTAAAATATTTCGGCATTAATGGTCCACTGCATCAGTGGATTAAAGACTTTCTGATAGGGAGAGAACAAACTGTAATAATAAATGGCTCTAAATCAACACCGATAACAGTAAACTCAGGTGTACCTCAAGGTACAGTCTTGGGTCCACTACTATTTTTAATTTACATAAATGATTTACCAAATTGCATTAGTTCAGGAACAAAAGTCAGATTATTTGCAGACGATTGCATAATATATAGAACAATAAAAACAACACAAGACACAGATATTTTACAAAGAGAATTAGATGAATTACAGAAATGGGAATCAAATTGGAGCATGTCTTTCCACCCAGAAAAATGTCAGTTGTTAAGAGTAACAAAAAAACTAAAACAAATTAATTCCACTTATCTTATTCATGGCAAACCAGTATCACAGACTAAAAACGCAAAATACCTAGGTGTTATAATAAATGAAAAACTATCATGGAATCCACATATTGATGAAACTACAAAAAAATCAAACAAAGCATTAGGATTTATTAAAAGAAATTTCTATAAATCAAATAAGAACATAAAACTAAAATGTTACTTAACCTTGGTTAGGCCAATAATAGAATATGCATCCTCCGTTTGGGACCCCTCAACTCAAGAAAACATTAAGAAACTGGAACAGACACAAAATAGAGCAGTGAGATTCATAACAAACGAATATTCACATTTGACTAGAGTAACACCTTTAGTAAAATCACTAAATTTAGAAAGCCTTCAGGACAGAAGGCTCAAAAGTAAAGTAGCAATCATACATAAAACACTGAACCATAATCTTCAAATACAAAAACAAAATTTAATAAAATACTCAGAAAGACACAAAGATAAAGGCACATTCCTCGTCCCATATGCTAGGACAAATTTGTACAAATACTCCTTCTTCCCTAGTGCTATTAGAGCATGGAATGGGTTGCCTGAGCTAGCCAGGAAAACCAGTGACTTGGCAGAATTTAAGTCATTGGTTAATTTGCATGACTAAATGCATGACGCGTAGGACGTAATCATCTTCTTTTTTGAAGTAACGTCTGTATTATATAAGATAAGATAAGATAGTGACAGTTTAACAATAACATATTTTAAATTATAATTTATATGTATATTTATCTATCCATAGGCCTATATATTTATATATATATATATAAAAACACCCAGTATTATATTTGACATAATAGTCATAATAACATAATAAGTGTTACACATTCTGGTGCCAAAACACACATTTTGACTATCAGGTGTGAAAAGTTCATAAAAGTTATTTCGGTCGTAAAAGCCAGTTAAACTACATCTAGTGGAGAAAAAAAACAAATAGGTCTAATACCCCCCCCCCCCCCCCTCCAAAAGCCATTATTTAGTAAGCAAATGTCAATTAAACAAATAAATAGGCCTCTATATTACAGGCTCTGTTTATGAGGATTTAAGTCAGTTAATACAAGAATAAAACATTACCCCAAATGCCCACTTTGACTCTACGGTACACATAGCAACTAAGAATGTACATTTCCATCACAAAGAATACACATTATGAAGGCATCTCTAAGAATGTTTATTTTTAAAAAAGGAATAGTAACCATTTGTAATGTTCTTTAATAAATCTTTGAAAAAAAAAAATGGTTGTTTGAGGTTTTGGGATGACAGTCAAGTTGTTACTTGATTAAAAGATAACTTTCATTACATTTTCTGTGCACTTACCAGCTGATGACGTTGTTTCTGTTCTGAGTGGGATGTTGGCAAGATATTTAAAATCTATGACACAAACTAAGGGGACAGACACACACATACATACATATATATATAAATACTTTTTTTCAGTACTAAATACATATGAATTTTGTTCTTTTTACATATTTATGTCATCTGTATGTAAATATGCATACATATATATTGCTTGCTATGGTGCAATGCATACCTTGAAAATCTAAAATTCTACCTTAAAAACTTGGAAAATCATTAAAGGGAAACTCCGATGGTTTTGACAATTTTTGATATAATATGTGTTTTGATTTATAGATAATGAATATATTATTCTTTTTTTTTATTTGCAAGAATAACTTAGTAATTGATGTTTTTGTGACATAATTTTTCTGCGCATCCAAAACAGTCAGATTTTCAATGAATTTCTGTGTGACGTCACGAGTGTGCACTCAAATCCTATAGATAGGGAGGCGAAAAAAAAAAAATCTTTGATAAAAATATTTTTCGTTAGTACATCATTAAAATACTTTAAAAGAAATTTCTAATGGTGTATAAATTATGACTGTATGTTTGACAGTAAGAAAATTATGATTTTTTTGTGCCGTTTTGACCTAACATTGGTTGACATGGAAAAAGTGATGAGAGCTTGACGCTGGCTCAGCCGGCGAGACACACCCCCAAGGTCAAAAGTTAAAAAGTTGGAATTGAGTTTTGTAGACGATAGATCTACTTATTAAATAAGAAATTTAATAGTAGATCTAGTATTCGTAGTAAATTTCTAGCTCACAAATCTGATTCATTTATATTTATGAACTTCAGTTGTTTAAAATGTCTCAGTAGTATCATTAATTGAATTCTTTGGCCTGGAAATCCAATGTATTGTTGGTACTGCACCTGGTATTAACTTCAATTTTTTTCAAATCCCATTTCCACAGCAATGAAGTTGCTGAAACAGCTTCTCTCAAAATGGTTTGAGCATAAACAGGAATTAGCTAATGCCTTTGTAAAAATATTTGCTCTTCAGGCGAATAAATTTTTCCCATTTTCCCTTTAAAACTTCATCTCTTGGAAACAAATGAAAAGAGACACTAACTTCTGTATCAGCATACTTGCTGATTTTATCTTTGTGATTGGAACTACTGCAACAAGCTGAAGAACAGTATTTCATTTTCTTCAAGTAGAAATAGAGGTTTAGATCTAGAATATTATTTATAAACAAAGACTGATTATAAATCAACGTGGAGACATCTAGCTGTGAAGCGAAACAATAAATGCGATCCGATAGGTCTAGATCTAGACTAGAGAGTTTATTGGTTATATAGGGCTAGATCTAAATTTAGCCAGCACCCTTGTGACGTCACATTTTTAAAAACTAAAAACATCTCGCAGAACCCTGTTTTTTTGGGGGTGTGAAGAATTTTCTGTCTAAATTATTAAATATAAAATTTTCCGAGCATTTAAATAAAAAATGATATAATGTTTACTATTACAACTTTTTACGCAGAATTTAAATATGTCAATAACTAAAATTTGAAAAACTAGCGTAGTTTCCCTTTAAACTTTTTAGAATGACATGTAGTGGCAATGTTTCTTTAGCTTCTTCATCATAAGGGATAAGAAGATAATTAAAATTATTTATTTTTTTCCCCTTATTTTATATGTTTTATCTGTGGGCACAGCTGAATTCTGTTGGTGTCCACGGGCCGCATAAAACACTTTGGCGTGCCGCATGTGGCCCGCGTCCCGTAATTTGCCCACCCCTGATCTAGCATTATTACTAGACAAGAATCTAGATCTAACTTCAAGATCTAGAACTAAATTTAAATCTAGAGCATCGTATAATAATAATATATGGAATCATGGAGCTAGACTGGCTAGAGCCTATATCTAGATCAAATCTAATCAACTTTTATAGAATCTAGTAGCTCTAGGGACACTGTTCCTAGTAGAGTTGAAAGTCATGACTATTGTGAGTATGTCTGGATCTCTAATACTTAATAGTTTCTTTATTAGACCTAGTGTAAATTGATGAATCTACTCTTTTAATATTATCATAAAAATAACAGGCCTACGTGACATAGAATATGAATGAACTCTTGCCTAGATAGATCTAGTTCTAGATAATCTAGTAAATCGGTCTAAACTACTACTACTTAGTTTGAAATCCAGTTAACAAGTGCTAGATTTGATAAGACTACTCTGTCAGCCAATAAACATTTATAGATCTATTAGGTCTTTTATTTGAAATAGAGCTAACTTTTAACATAGGTGCTATTTATACTAATATAGTACCGTAGTTGTAGGCCTATAAATGTGCATATTTAAAAAAAAGAAATCTTCAAACATGCTTGTATGTAGATGATAGTAATTTAATGATAGTAATTTAAGTAAAAGCATAGAATTTATAGTTTTATTTATGTCATGAAGATATAAGAGGCATCATGCTTGCAGGTTTTTAGGGTTACCGAACCCCCATGCAGGCAAAACAGGTCTCTGTTGCTTGCATCCATGAGTGAATGTTATGTTAGGTAGATATACTAGAGCTCTGCAACTTCTAGATCTATATTTAGATTTTAAATTTACAAGTGATGGGAATTTAAAAATTTTAACTAAAAAATCCGAAATTTTCCCTGACATCTTAAAAACAAAAAATCCGAATATTTTTCAATTTTTTTTTGCATTTTTTTTTTTGGAATGAAAAAAAAAACAAAAAAAAAAAGGATTTTTATTATTTTTCCATTTTCGGAAGAATGCAAAATAGGATTTGATTTGTTTTGAACATGCACAAATCGGGTTTATTGACACAATTAAAGTTCTATTTTTTAAAAATCTTGTGTTATCGTATTGTATTAGTCTTAATTATCGTATTGTCTTATAAGTCTAGACCTAGATCTGTGACTAGAGTGGTTTGAATCAGTCTATCAGTATATTCTAGTTTCTTTAATTTGAATACTTTTGGTCTAGATTATCTATTCTAGATCTAGAGCGTCTAGACTTCTATAGCTGCTTGCCAGCTTTTGAAAAGTATCTGAGTTGAGAGTATCATTATGCCCAGCCTCTATGCGCTTTGAATTTTTACTTTGTTGTCACTGTTGTTAATGTTACAATAGCCCCTAGAATTTTCTAATTTAAACCCTGCCTGTCAACTTCTATGAGTTCAAATAAAATTAGATTTAGACATCTAGATCTAATATAAGATCTAGATCAAGTAGGCCTACTGGCCATCTATATAGTTGTAGGCCTACTTGACATGACTATATTGAGTTACTGAGTATAAGTCTGATAGATAGCACCTTGCTGTACGGAAGTGAAACATGGTCAACCTACTCACAGACCTGCCTACCGTTACGCAAAATGCGTATTCGTTACGCAAAATCTCCCAAAAGTGACCGTCAGTACGCTAATACGCATTGAACCCGTCACGTTACGCATTTCGTATCCTTTTTTTTTCCTCTCTTGACTAGCTTACGAGCGGTCACGGAGGTCACGCTAAGCCGTCATGTTGGGGGGGGGGGGAACAGAAAAAGGTGGGGGAACACATTGTGTCCAGATCTATACGTTGATTGGTTCTTAAAAGCAATTAGGTTTAGTCTAGAAATGAAGAACGCGAGAGTGAGGGAGTGGCGGGTTGATATCGTCAGTTATCTGATACACCAACGTGACTTTTTTTTTTTTTTTTTTGTAAGTTCATTAGTAGAAATTAATTATGTTGAATCCCTGATTCCCGTATTCATTTGTATAGAAAAAAAAAATATCGAAGTGCTATCGATTCAAAACACATTGAGTGACATTGTAGATATCTAGTCTAGATCTAGAATCTAGATAACATTATTAACATGTTATAGGCCTACAGGAATAGATCTAGCTAGAGTCTAGCTAGTCATGTGCTTACGTTATGTCATGATTCTCTACATTACTCTACAATCTAGATCCAATTTAGTTGTAGTATGATTTAGATTTACTAGATCTAGATCGATAACTATACTACCATCTAGTCTAGATCTAGACTAGATTCTTAGTCTTAGTATAGGATAGATCAAGAATGAAGGTAGGCCTACGAAAGTTTGGAGTAGACCTACGTTTGTAGCGGATCCACGGCATCGGTAACACTCTGGAGCCCAGATCTAGAGTAGATTATATTCATTATATAGACATAGATCCAGATCTAGTCTAGATATCATCTCTATTGTCGTATTGATCTAGATTTAGATTATAGATCTAATCATGACATCTAGATCTAATATATATATATATATTTATATATATATATATATATATATATATATATATATATATATATGACAAAATAGTGGATCGCGTAAGTGTTACGCATTCTGGTGCCAAAATACGCATTTTGACCATCAGAGTTACGCATTTGGACTTTTTTTGGTAGGCAGGTCTGTACTCATGGCAGGAAAAAAAGCTGAATGTCTTCCACCTCCGATGCCTAAGGTGTATCTTTAAAATAAGGTGGCAAGATAAGATAACCAATGAGGAAGTGCTACGAAGGGCAGGGTGCCAGGACATCCGCTCTGTTATCAGCAGCAGACGCCTTGGCTGGCTTGGCCACCTTTGTAGAATGCCAGTAGGTCGACTTCCACAGGACATTCTGTATTGCGATATAATAGAAGGCACTTTCACGTTATACAGATGTATGTAACGCGACATGGAGCTCTTCAAAATTGACACTAGCAGCTGGGAAGAGGTGGCACTGGATAGATCCACATGGAGAGAGAGCATAAAGGAAGGGTCACGGATTGCAGATGTCATACACAACAGAAGCAGAAATAAGGGTGAAAATGCAACGGCACCTGGTGATTGCATATGCCCAACCTGCGATCGCAGCTGTGTATCAAGGATTGGCCTCTTTAGTCACACAAGAAGTTGCAAAGGGAAAAGAGGTGGCACTGGATAGATCCACATGGAGAGAGAGCATAAAGGAAGGGTCACGGATTGCAGATGTCATACACAACAGAAGCAGAAATAAGGGTGAAAATGCAACGGCACCTGGTGATTGCATATGCCCAACCTGCGATCGCAGCTGTGTATCAAGGATTGGCCTCTTTAGTCACACAAGAAGTTGCAAAGGGAAAAGATCGTCTCTCGAGACGTAAAATGCCACAGAATAGTAATTGTAGTAGAGTTCTAGATCCAAGTTATTAGATTTAAGTAGATCTAGATTATAGATAGATCTATAGTGAGAAATATATATTAAAGTTTTTTCTATATCTAATAGCTAATCAATACTAATCTGTTTAATAAACAGTTTCTCCTGTATAAAATTCAATAATCAGTGAAGCAAACAGAAATGTAGCTTTTGAAGTGTTTCCAAAACTCAAGTATGTTTTGATTTTCAAACACATTAATCCTTTGTAGTTACAATGCCAGTAAAGCAGTTATCTTTTATAGAATGCTATGACTGCCTGGACCCAGATATAAAGCATCTGCAAAGAGCTTTCTCCTCACATCTATATGTACAAGCAATATTGCCTTGCATGCATTTTTTGTGCATGTGTGCAGTAAAGCTTATGCAGTGTAATTATTATGTAATACAACATTATTTAAAGAAAATATTGTTGCTATCTCTCCTAATCAGGCCTTTTGTAAACACTGCTAAACACACAACACATCAACACATCAAGAACTTGACGACAATGCTCCAAATATTCTGGTGCTTTAATAATGGTCAATTAAAACAACCAATGAAACAATTGGCAATACACCAACACTAAAAATGCTATACTGTACATCACCGTACTAAACTAATAAACTCTACTGTCTCTATCTCTTCTTGGACTCGTACATTCACTTCAGGACTCCACCAGGACCGAATTCATGGCAGACTAACAGTCCCGGCCTACTCTCTGTTTTGTCTTGAACTGCACTGCCTTACACACACTGTGTCTCTGGTCCACGCAGGCTGATGATCAGATGACCATAATCCTGGTCCTATTCACGTGCAAGGTTCATGCCAGTACTGTCCCTTGCCCTTCGTTATAGCACGATAAACTGTATTACTGGCCTGTGTCACATATGTCAGCTGATCACACACAGTTAACCCTATTGCGTGGCAAATAGGGTTACAACCATATTAAATAAAATGAAAATTAAAAAAAATTCAGCAACATCTTTTTTTTAAGTCGCTGTGACAAGCCAGTTCGATGTACCATCACTGATTTACTCACGACGGCTTAACACAGATTTGATTGAAATTATCTATCGATCTATCTATAAGCCTAAAAAATACCCGTCTGGTATTACATTTGACATAATAGTCGATTACGCAAGTGTTACACATTTTGGTGCCAAAATTCACATTTTGACGATCAGTGTTACACATTTGGACCTTTTTAGGTAGAAAGGTCTGTCATAAGGTCATTTTTTTTTCATGTACTGTGAAAACCTTGATTTTATATAGTGTTAAAGGCCTCTGCGCGGTGTTGATTCTTGACAATATGTCTAGTGTAGATCTGACTGGAAGTAACGCTGAACTCAACTAATTCAGTAACACCGGTGAAAGGCCGAAACAATCAAATATGTAGTCGACGCTGATGTTGTTCTATAACGATATTTAATACTCAAGAAGGGAATCGTCTGATGTCAGCTATGTCCGTAAATCTGTATCTATTCTATTGTACTCAAGTCTACTACTCTACAAGAAGCGTCTTCCTTTTTGCGTCGCTTAGAGCGTTCTTTTTTTTTAAAGATCTGTCACGTCACTTGTCGCTAATTAAAACTTTCCCCTTATTCCCGAAACAAATAACTAATTCCTAATCATGTCATAACAATAGGCTAGCTCATATTTTTTTCCCGTCTAAATTTGTGTTTTAATTACATGTTTTCTTCCTACTATGATATTAAGCTATGATCTACATTTTTCTTTAGTTTTTCTTCAATATATAACTATAAACGTACAATTTTGATTGATGCTAATTTTCTTTTCCAGATCGAGATAGAACTCATGGGGAAGATTCATCAGCTTATTATCATTCAAATCAGACATTCCCAGCAAGTTTTGCTGGTCAGACAGGTTTTGGAGGAACAGTTAGAACAAATTTTAATTCATCTTCAGAAAGATCTTCATTATATCCAGGATCATCCCAGTTAGAAGCAGAAAACTCAGGAGATCCATCAGGTTGGTAATTTTTTTTTTATCTTACTGCTTAACAAGCAGACATTTTTCAAGCTGCTCATACATTTGTTTTTTAAGTGTTTATTGTTAATCTCATATTTGATAAGACAAAAACAACATTAAAATATGAAAAAAAAAATTGTTAAATCCCAAATTTAGGCACCAAATGTGATCTTAATTTATTACACATATTCAGAATAAAAAGATAAATTGTGCTAATCTTTAAAAGCAATCTTTAGTAATAGTAATTTAAGGATTGTAATCCATTGTAATCCCACAATGTTTAAGGCCAGCCATAAAAATTGAAAGTTTTTCTAGTATTTATTATTATTATTTATACATTATGATCAAAAATTTGTCATTGTTTAGCTTTTGGAAATGCTTATAAGACATCTTTACTCCTTTTAGCCCTTTTTTCTTGTCAGTCTCCCTTCCCGCAAGCTATGAGACCACTGAAAGTCAAATTAAATTAAGATGAACTTTACTTTTATTTTAAAGAATTGTGGCATTATTATAGAATACTTTTAGCCATTATGCATTCTTCCAGCAATGGTTCATAACCAGACAGTTTTGTTGTTATGGTCTAGAAACATGCCATGATGCATGTAAGAAACTAAATGGAGTATGTCAAATTATATGTTTTGGCCTTCAACTGTATTAGTGAACAGAGTCTCGAGTCTTTTAACAATTTTCAATTGTTGTCTTTAAATCCTTAATAATATTGTTTTGTATCAAGTTAAACAGTTGTATTCCAAGTTTTTAATGGTTTAAATCATTGTTCCGATGGGTGAGTTAGTCAGATAAAAGTGTCTTGTGATGTTATACCAAAAAATATTTGAGATTATTTTCAAATGTAAGAAGTGAAAGCCTATCATTTATAGAATGCTACTTAAATTAAATAGATAGCCAGTCTAATTTAAGAAAACCCTTTGTTGGCCACTGGTTTGGAAAATCTATTTTAAAAATTCTGACTTCATTCAGTCCATTAATAATATAATAAACAATGGTTTTCTTGGTATCTATTTCATTATTAAAATATAACAAAGAATAAAATGTTAATGTTTGATGCAACAAATTGTTCTTCCTTTTGTCAGAATTGTAATTTTTAATTCCTAACTTCGAAACACATTTTCTTTATATCTAAGCTCATTATTAATCTTATTAAAAAGGAGCGTCAAATTAAGAATCTAAAGTAACATGAGTGCATGGGCACATACTAAAGTATGATTGACAATCAGAGTATCATATGTATTTATTAGGCGGATTTATCTTCATTTTAAGCAAGACCTCTTGTAGAAGCATGTTTTTGGTCAGGATAAGACATGAACAGAATGATGGTTAAATGCTCTTAGGATATAGGACCGTTTAGATATACTTAAAAGAATTGGTTTGGCAGATATGTAAAATGCCTTATTTTTAAGAACTTTTTAATAATGATTTTACTTGATAAATATTCTAATAAGAATTTATAGGCTCTATCTACATTGCAAATACAACAAATTTGTTCCTAGAAAAAATAACCCCCCAGATTTAAGTAATTTTATTTAGATGGCTTGAGAGTCACAACTGAAACAAAAAATTTCTTAGATGCAATCACTCCCCATCTCACCGAATCGGCCAGCATTCCAGAAGGGAAGCTACAAAATATAAAGAATTGTTACAATATCAATGAGGAGCCTGCCGTAACACAAAATCTCTCAAAATTGACTACCAGTATTCAAATATACAAAATAAACTCATCACAACATGCATTTCGTATCCTTTTTTCCCCTCTTCTCTAAGCTCGCTTATAATGAGTTACAAGAGGTCAGCAGTGATGGGAATTTTCAGAAAATTTCATCTGATCCAATTTTCTAACCAAAAAATCTGAAATTTCCCTGACATTTAAAAACAAAAAATCCGAATTAAAAAAAAAAACAACAGATTTTTATTATTTTTTCTATTTTCGGAAGAATTCGAATTAAGATTTTGATTTACATTGAACATGTGCACATCCGGTCTTTTGACACAGTTAAAGTTATAATTTTAGAAAAATCTTGTGTTATCTTATTGTCTGAAAGTTATAGACTAGACCTAAGTCTAGACCTAGATATAGTTATTGAGTGACTAGAGTGGTCGGAATCAGTCTAGATAGATGTATTCTAGATATCTAGTTTCTTAAATTTGAATACTTTTGATCTAGATTGTCTAGACTTCAATTTCAATGGGTGCTTACCAGCTTTTGAAAAGTATCGGAGTTGAGAGAGTGGTGCTTTTTCGGGCTTTGAATTTTTACTCTGTTGTTACGATGGCCCCTAGATTTTTCTAATTTGAACCCTGCCTGCTGACTTCCATGAGTTCAAATGAGATTAGATTTAGACATCTAGATCTATTATAAGATCTAGATCTAGTGGGTCCACCGGTTATCTATATATACAGATGTAGCCCTACTTTACATGATTATAGTTATTGAGTAGTACAAGTCTGATGGACTATAAATTATAATAGATCTAGTAATATATTATATAGATCTAGATCGAAGTTATTAGATTTAAGTAGATCTAGATCTATAGTGAGAAACTAATACTAAAAATTTTTTCTATAACTAATCATTACTAATGCTTTAAAAGCCCAGTGTAGTAAAGATCCTCTTCTTGTAAACAACTTGTATCAGCATGAAAAAGTCTCATTAGAAAGCCTCAATATGCAGTTGTATTGCTTAACATTCTCCTCCTCTGGTTGTTCTCCCATGTCTTGCTTAAGAACTCAGCAGAGATTCAGAAGCTTTCTCTGAATTGCTTTTCATTGCATTCTTTGGTGGACTTTATGTACAAAGTTTAAATAAAAAAGTTTCTCCTGTACAAAACGGAATAATCAGTGAAAGAAGTAAAGCTCATACTTTTGAAGTGTTTCCAAAAATTCAAGCATGTTTTGATTTTCAAACTCTTTATAGTTGTTTGTGAGAGAAGTTGTTACAATACCAGTAAAGCAGTTATCTATTATAGAATGCTCAGACTGCCTGGACCCAGATATAAAGCATATCTACAAAAAGCTTTCTCCTCTCATCTATATGTACAAATATTAGTGCCTTGCATTCATTTTTTGTGCTTGTGTGCAGTAAAGCTTGTGCAGTGTAATTATTATGTAATACAACATTATTGAAAGAAAATCTTAAATAAAATGATTCTACATAATTTTAAACAATTCTGCAACATCTTTTTTTAAGTCGCAGCCACAAGCCAGTTAAAAATGTGCAAAATTTCCTAAAAATTTTTCAAAGTCTGTTCCCATCACTGGGTCATGTAGGTCACGCTAAACCGTCCTATGGCGGAAAAAAGACAGGAAAGGTGGGATGAAGACATTACTCCAGATCTATATGTTGATTGCAATTAGATCTAACCTAATAAATTTTGACAATGAGAGGTCTGTTGTGAGTGGTACCATACAGTTAGCGACTACACATTTACTTAGCAAGTACATGACACGACTTATTAAAAAAAAAATAATTTAAAAATCTCTGATTCCATTCATTTTAATAACAAAATTTTAAAGCTCAATTGATTTAATACACCTTATACTTAGTATAAGAATTATAATACACTTATAGGAATGTAGATCTAGATCTACAATCTAGCAAGATTTTTCTACATTCTAGATCTAGAGTCTATGTAGTAGACTATGTGCTTTTGTAGTGAAGTAGTGAGGACTCTGGGTTGGTAACCCTGAGATCTAGACCCTAGATGGTAGATATATCAAAGTCAAATGTCATCTAAATTTTCTAGATGTAGAGATAATTAAATAGTCAATTAAGAGATTGATTTAATCAAGATCTAGTCAATCTAGAAGTGTAATGCTATGAGTCGGATGATGATGACTCTATTTATAGATCTAGATATACTTCTGTTTTCTGGTACATCTTTTTAGACCAGAACTCTATAAAACAGTGATTAGTCTAGTAATTCTAGATCTAGGTAGATCTAATTACTAACTTATGTCATTATGAAGCACCACAAACAATGATAAAACAATTAGATCTTTACCGTTTTAGAGTACAAAAAATACTCCAGATGGCCGAGTGGCGTCTGAACCTTGGGTTCTGGGTTCAAATCTCAGTGAAGACTGATTTTGAATTTCTGGATTTTTAGGGCGCCTCTGAGTCCACCCAACTCTAATGTGTACCTGACTTTAGTTGGGGAAAGTAAAGGCGGTTGGTCATTGTGCTGGCTACATGACACAATTTCTGCAATTCTGGATATGCAACTTTCTTTCTGACTTTCAGTGCACCAAGAACAACATTTAGAACTAGAACTAAATTTAAATATAGAGTAGATTTCAATCTACACTTGACCTAGATATGAAGACTTGTTCACTGTCAGTGAAGCACCACAATGATAAAATAATTAGATATTTATCAACTTAGATACATAAAAGTATTCTAAGTATACTAGATAAGCTTAATTCAAATTGTATTTCAAAACTTTAATTAAAAAACTACTTATATCGAGATCTCTGACAATTAAAAAAAGATAATAATATAAACAAAAATTGTTCTACTAGACTTTATCGACTTTTAAAACCCTAAAATTTACTTAATGATAATCCAATTCAAACAAAGACAGAAATAATAAGCTTGATTTAACCTTAAATATATAGAACATCTGCTAATTACTGTTTTTTTTTTTTTTGGTCTAAAATGTAAACAAAACTAAAAAAAATAAAAACAAATCTGTAATCATAATTAGACTGTATTCAATTAACTATTGAACTTTTTCTTTTAATACTAGTCCTAGATCTAGATATCTATTTCTAGATTTTATTTCTTAATCTAGAATCTAGGCTTGAGTAGTTGATCTAGGCCTGATGATCTAGATATAGATTATTCTATTTACTTTAGATTGCCAGTACTTATCTGGACTAGATATCTAGACAAATTCAAGTAGACAAGATGGTATTACATCTACTAAAATCTAGTAGAACTATATAGATCTAGATTTAGAAGTACAGATGTTGAAAAAACAAACTTAGTTTTCCAGAAAGGACTAGATCTAAGTCTAATGCTGATGGTTATTTTTTGTATACCAACATACACTTGTTACAGCATATATACATTCTAATAAATATTTAAAGTGAAAAAAAAAACTTTTCCTGCTTTACTTTAACTTAATATAGTAAAGAAAGATTGTCTCTTTATCTTCGGATGTGTAAAATAGAAAATTATATATATATATATATATATATATATATATATATAATTAATTCCTTTGAATCCTTTTGATGGAACTCTGGGCTTTAATTTTTTAATAGTTAATTCAATAATTAATAAAATTTTAATAAAATGTGTAGTCATGCAGCCCAAGTTTATGTGCAAAATATCATCTTGATTAAATAAAAAAAAGTCAAAATAAATTATACTATGATGAAAGTGTGAATTAATAGTAGGAATAGCAAAAGACACCCCTGATAATTTAGATGTTTTTAACATGCACAAGTGATTATTAATAATTTAATTTTGTTTCCCTTGTCATTTCAATTCCTTTTAGTTCCACACATTTCAAATATCTTGGTTACAGTAAACTTTTTTTTTTGAAATCCAAGAAATAAAAATTATAGCTATTTTACACCTTTTTTTTGTATGGGCAGCTTGAAGATTTAAGTTTAGAAACAGGTTACAGGGCTTGACAAAATTATTAAGCAGATCCTTTTTATGTGGATAGTTGTCAATATTAATTTTGTCAAAAACTGAATCTAAGATATTTATACAACTTCTAGATCTATTTCTTATTAACTCAGTCCAAACATGTATTTAAACAGGTAAGTTCTTTGGTCTGAGTTTATTTTCTGAAGAGGAAGGGCATACAAACCATTTTTATTTAAAGTTAGTAAAGCACACATATATTTACTAAGCTAACTATTGTAAAGAAAAACAAAACCCCTTCCCGTTCAAGAAATTTTTGAAGAGGAGAAAGCTGATCTTTGTTTAATTTTCTTTTTTATTTATAGATGTGACCAAAATACAATTACAAAATATAGTAAGCTTTCACCTCTTAAGCCTTTTCTCTTTGATGAATTACTTTTGTGATCATTACGTTAAACATATTTACAATAGATTCTTGTAAATTAAATATATATGTATATAATTATATTTCTATAACTTCTAATACAAAGGTAAATCTCTTCTCATGAATTTCATAATTTAACACCATTGATACAAGACTCAAATCTTTTGAGATCATAATTTACCTTTGTAGTAGACATGATGTTCTTATTCATTTGTTGTTGGAGAGGGCCTGGGCTGGCAGGTGGTAAACTCAGAAGTTCACATGGTTCCCAATAATTTTCTTTTTGGCCTTTAACAATTTGAAGTTGACAAGAGATACTGAACTTATTAAGGAGGAGATTTTGTTTTCTGGAATTTTCAAATGTAACCATGAGAACTTTTAAGGACCCTCCTGTTTTTTTTTTTTAAACTGTTGGCTGAAAGCACAAGGGGAAAAGGCTTCTAATTATATCACAGACTCTTGTCAAGCTTACAAATTGTTAATTAGTAAAACTTAGTGACAAAGGCATTTGTTTAATTTTAAAGTCAAATTATAGCAGGCATATGTATTTTTTCGTTGACACGTCTTCCTTTTCAACACACTCTTAATCTTCAGTTGGCAGCTTGCAGACACTAGTGACTTTTCAGAGTTGTCTTCATATTTGTTAAAGTGATTAAAACTCAAATGAATTATGAAAAAAGAATAATGTTTTAAACAGAAAGTTATGTTTTGACTGTTGTACATTGATTGTTAGAGACAAATCTGGATTACCTAAATAAATAAAACAAGGAAAATGTGCTGCTTCTTTCAGAGTGCTTTATTGTGAATATACAAGCCCTGGTTATGAAAGTCCAGGCCACCGCCGTCTTATTGTTATATATAAAAACAATTAAAACATGGTTTCTATCTGCATTAAATGAATTATCTTAATAGGTTCCTTTTTTGTTTCACAATTTGAAAGCATTTTAATATTATTTTAAGCAGAATTGTCTGAAAAGCATGACAATGTCTCAAACAATTGTTTCACTTCTTAAGTTTGTGTGTGCGTGTGTGTAAACATCGTGCATGTGTTAGCCTGAATTTACCATCACCATACCTGGCGGATGATCTGTTGCTGCGCTGTATATTTATCTGTAATTCTTGCTCATTATTTTTTACTTTACAGCCATTCTTGATGAACACAATTTGGAACAAATTTTAGCATTTACAACAGAAGTCTCTAATCTGATGGTTTCAAGTCAATCTGATTCTATTGGCAATAAAACGTTTTCATGTCACTTATGTGGAAAACATTTTCGTGTCAAACACCAATATATTGGTCATTTAAACACACACATGAACAGAAAACCATTTAACTGTGAATTCTGTGATAAAGCTTTTGCATACGCCACAAATTTAAGCAGGCATAGAAGAACTTGTGAAAATAATCCTCATAATTCCATCCTGCTTTCATCAGCTCGAATAGCTGTACATTTTCCAGATGCTGAAAGCCAGTGATCAAGGATTTGTAATAAATTAGATACCTTTAGATTGTCTGCCAGCCCAAACCATTCAAATAATTAAAAAAAAACACATTTTCATCATTTTCCAGAAACGTCTCAACGTGTGCTGCAAACTGGACAAGGTGTTTCATTTCCAGCCAGTAATCTAAACTACAAACACTCATGTTCTTTTTGTGGCAAAAAGTTCAACAATAGATCTGATTGTGTGGGACATGTCAACAGTGTTCATTTAAATACAAAACCTTTTATTTGCAAGTATTGCACAATGAGTTATTCTTATAAACAGAGCTTAAATCGACATCTTCTTAGTTGCAAAAAACATCATTTGGATTCAAGCTAATGCTATAGACATTTGCTGTTTTTGCAAAAATGTACTAAATATTAGCTTAGCTTATGAAAAGTAAAAGTATGAAAAGTATGCAATTTTATTTTCTCCTAGGTTGGTGGAAAAGTTGCAAAGTGAACTTGGGTGTATCAGAGTTTTACAAGAAATATCGATGCACTTATTGTTATAAGTGTTTTGCCAACAAATCAGATCTGTATGGCCACGTTAATAGTCTACACCTAGGAGTCAAAGCCTTTTCGTGTTCACATTGTTATAAATGTTTTTCTTATTTACAAAATTTAAAAAGACACCAGAGAAAGTGTGAACATTAGTGTTGATCTGAAAAATACTTTCTTCATCCAGCCTTGCAAAGTGAAGTGCGGATTTGTGGTTGTTAGCAAGGATGTTTTTTTTGTGAATGGAATGTGCTTCTTATAGTACACTTTTAATTTAGTACAATATAACTTAGTAGCATCACCATGAAGGATGTGTAAACTTTCCATCAACTTCGTGTAAATTATTGATTTCAGTTGATTGGAGTGTCAGTTTAATCAACTCTTCAGAAATGGAAAGAAGTGTTCAGTCATCAAGTTTGACAACAAGTAACACTTGTGAGTTTTGTGGAAAAGTATTCACTACAAGAATGAGTTGCAGAGACCACAGGAATGCTGTTCATCTTCTTCAAGTTTCTTACCCATGTAACTTTTGTGGAAAAGAATTTCCTTATAAAAGAACTCAAAGGAGACATCAGAGCTCATGTTCTGTTAGACATTTGCACTTATTGTGATAATTAACTGGCACATTTTGAATGGTTATGTCAAACTTTTAAAAATCATGTAAGGTTTATATTTTTTAAAAAAATTTAAACTGTTGAGAAGTATTTCAGAATCAAATGCAAGGCTGACAATTCAGTATTTCTGTCAGGATCATTAACATTTTTTTAGTGTGCTTAGCTTATTTGTTCTTTTTAACCTCTGCAGGTAGTATATTATCCAGTCATGAAGTATCACCTGAAATACAGTCCTTGTACAAGTCTTGGTCCAAAAACCTGCCACAAGCAAAACGAAAATACCAATCTTATAAAAACTTTGCTTGTTCATTTTGTCAAAAATGTTTTTCAACGCAGAGGGACCTTGAAGGGCACATGAATTCGAGGCATCTTAACAAAAAACCTTTTGTATGCGAGAAATGTAAAAAAAAGTTTTCGCATAGAACCAGTTTTAATTCACACAAGAGAATATGTTTACCATTTTAACAAAATGTTGATGTCTGTTAACTTTTATATTGTAGCCTTTTGAAAATTTTCTATAGCTTAGGAAAATGTTAATACATTTTTATTGTCTTAACAGCAAGAATATAAAAATATCTTGCTGTTATAATATTAGATTCTGTTCTGTTACAGATATCAGTAAAAGAACATTTGGATCAGCCTCTTTGCATCCCACCAGCAGCAGTCATCATAAATTGAACACTTCAAAGGGTTTTAAATGCCAATATTGTAGTAAATCTTATTCCGCTAAGCAGGATATGGAAGGACATGTCAATGTACAACATTTGAATTGTAAACCTTTTATATGCTCTATTTGTCTTAAAAGTTTTGCTTATGAAAAAACTTTAAACTGTCATATGCGAAGGGCTCATGTTTCAGCATTTTCCTTCTTTTCAACATCTTCAACATAAGTTTTCTTCATCAAACTTATTTGATTGTATGGCCATGTATATAAGTATAAAGATGTGAAATATAGTTAAGCTGTAAAAGGAAGTTTATATCAGCATGTTTAGAAAAGGATATTATTTTCTTCACGACATGTCTATTAAGCTGTGGAATTTCTTTGTGCTTATTTTGACACTATGTATGAGCTTCATAGGAGAATCCCTTTTCTTTGTTTCCAGGTAACCATCCTTTTAGGATTTTACACTCTCACTCAGCTTTTCTCAGCCATGGAATTTCTGAACTCGGTAGGATTGGCATTTACGTGTGTGAATTCTGTGACAAATCATTTATGGCAAGAAAAGACTATGAAGGACATAAAAATGCAAGACATTTAAATAGTAAACCATATCAGTGTTCTGAGTGTGATAAAAGTTTTGCTTATAAGCGAAGTCTACAGCATCATCGACGCATAAGTCATAATCTGTAAAAACAAAATTCAAAGAGATCTTTAGCTGTGTAAAAATAGCTTGAAAATCATCTGAAGCATACTTTAAGTTGCTAGAATATGCTGCTTTTGTGTATTTTTATGGATAGATACTTGATAGAAACTTTGTGCTGTATAAAATGTTTTTAGCTGTTGTTTTATTGTGTACAGGAGGCACTTTGTCTTCAATGAACAAGATCAAGACTTCTAAGACAAGTGTGAGAAGTGTGGCTGGAAGCTACATATGTAAAATTTGTTGCAGATCATTTCCAGCTAAACGAGAATATGAAGGGCATATGAATAATCATCATTTGAATAGAAAACCATTTCCTTGTCACTTGTGCTCTAAATCATTTGTTTATAAAAAGGGGTTAACATTTCATCAAAAAACTTATCATTTTTCAAGTCATAAACAAACTTAAAATTTACTTTTCAGACATTTTCATTTAGTCATATCAATAAAAATGTTTTTTTTTTTTTTTGTAATATTCTCATTTTTTTACTTGAAAATTTTTAGCAGTACATTTTCTTTGTATTTTTTTTTTTGGAATACAAAAATTTTAACTTCATTTGAATTTTTCTGACAAACATTTTTTTATTTTAAATTTGAAAATATAGTAACTTGTTGAGTAAACATGTTTGAATATTTTTCTACCATAGGATAGGATTAGCTTAATACAAATGCCAAGTTCTTCTGGATATATTGTAGATCTTTTTAACTTTTTTTATTCAGAATATCTTCATGAAGAATGGCAGCATCTTTCATCTAACTCTAAAGAGATTTACATGAGTACAAAAATTCAAGGATATAAGAAAACTAGCATCGTTTGTGAGCTGTGTCAAAAAACATTTGCCAGTCGTCGACTGTTATCTGGTCATATGAACTCAAAACACCTTAAAGCCAAGCCCTATGTCTGTCCACATTGCTCTAAAGGATTTTCTTACAAAACTAGTCTTGATTATCACTTAAAAACTTGTCAGCCAGTATTTGTATCATTGTATGCTTAAACAATCCAAATAGGTGCAAATCAGCCAATCTTTTCTGTTAATTTTTTGTGTTTCTTTATCACTTCAGACTGTCTTGATTGGTACAGAAATGGTACTAAGTTGCCTGTGACTGATAGTCTTAGGAAAAAGAAGAACTATGTGTGTCATATTTGTTCAAAAGCATTTGTCAACTCTAGAATTTTAGCAGGCCACATTAATTGTGTTCACTTGAATATAAAACCATATAAATGTATATACTGCGCAAAAGCATTTTCTTACAAGAATAGTCTTGATGTTCATTCTAAAATGTGCAACACCCAGTTTTCAATATCGTAATATGTCAGCCCAGAGCTTCAGCAGTAACAGCTAATTTTTAATTATTTTTTATCAACATTTTTTCTTAAAAACAATAGAAATGTCTCAGCAACATTGGTTTGGAATTAGTGGATTCAAAAGCTCAAGTATACGAGGAGGAAAGCAAATGATAGGAAATATTGTATGTGGGCTTTGTGAAAAAAGGTTTCCTTCGCGTAGATCTCTCAATGGTCATATGAATTCTTCTCATTTGCATCAAAAGCCTTATCAGTGCGAATGGTGTGACAAGTCTTTTGCACATCAAACCAGCCTTCATTTTCACAAGAGATTGTGCCAGCCAAAGTTGAAAAATACTTCCTAAGTAAGTGTTAAATTTACCAGCAAATGTATTGGGTTTTCCTGCCATGCCCAATGTGGTTGAGCCATGACACAAAGTTTTTCTTTTTCTTTTTTTTCATTTACAGCAACCCTTGTGTTCCAAGGAATTACTGATGACCTAAAGTTTAGGAATCCATTCAGATTTCGAGCTTTTCGATCAAAGATTATGTGTCACTATTGTGGGAAAAAATACACTTCTAGACGTGATTTACAAGGTCATCTGAATGTTGTTCATTTGAAGCTTAAACCTTTTGTTTGTTGTCATTGTGGAAAAGCATTCTCTTACAATCAGCATTTACATGCACATAGCAAAATTTGTGCTCATAGTTTTGGGCCATATTTGACTAATTTGTGACATTTCTTTCTTTATTCTTGGAAGTATTTCTATCTTGACAGTAGTTTGGCAATTCTCTTTATATTAATATATTGTTTTAACTGTTAGTCAAAATATCTAACTTATTTCAGTTGACCTCAATCAGGATTTCAACACAAGTACATTGTGGACTGCAAACTCTTTAAAAACGCTGCGCTCAGGATTCTCTTGTCAACACTGTGGAAAGTTGTGTATTTCTCGAAGAGATCTTTATGGTCATACAAATGCTGTTCATTTAAAAATTAAACCTTTCATTTGTCAGTTGTGTGGGAGAGGGTTTTCTTACAACAGAAATTTGCATGTTCATAAGAAGGTTTGTCCAGCCCTTTTTACTCCCCATTAGACCTGTGCTAACATTACATTTGATAGGACTAGCTATATAACCAAAGTAATAAACATTATGTCTCAACTTTGTCAGCACTATGACCTTGCTATTGTGAAGTTAAGTTTCAATTGGTGCTAAGAAAATGCATTAAAGAATTCAACAGTTAAATGTGTTTTTCTTTGAACCTGTACTTTTTGCAAGTTTTGTTAAGGCATACTTCATGCCCTTTTTTTTCTGTTGGAACAAATGAATTAGTCTACTAGATTAAACCCAAGCCTGATAAAAAAATAGTAAACATGTCTCCTTGCTGTATTCCTCAGCACTTACTTTAATGAAGTCACCATGGAGGAAATATTCACCTGTGAAAAGAGCTTGGTTTTCCTCCAACCAGCACAGGTTGTCTTGTGAGATTTGTCATAAAACTTTCATAACTACTAGAGATTACATTGGCCATAAAAATGCCAGGCATTTAAATGTCAAGCCATATCTTTGTCATTTCTGCGGCAATGGCTTTGCTTATAAAAGAAGTGTAGATTTTCATCAAAAGAATGGAAAGTGTCCAGCTATGGTTAAAGTTGAATATTTTTGATTTTTTTTTTTTTTTGGTTGTCTTTTCAATTTAAATTTGTCATTAGCTACTGTTTATTGCCAATGTAAACAAAAGAAAAAAAAATGAAATCACTCAAGAAACCATTGATACTAGACTATTGTCTTGATAAGGCTTAATGTTATTCAACTGTTATGTTCTCATTCTAATCCCAGGATCATTGTTATTTCTATTTCAAACAAATGGATTGAGTTTACACACCAGTAAATAATGGTCCCGGTTTTGAATTGATTTATCTTGTATGATGACATTGTTTTGTTTTTAATGGACACACAATAAATCACATGATATTTAAATACAAATGTTTTATTTTCTGCTTTTATATGTCCACAAATCTGTTGTTTGTTATAAAATCTAGAAACCTTAATACATTTAATACACTTCTGGAACAACCACATAAATACCCAAAAAAAAAAAGACATTAGAAGCTTTCCATTGTTGCCATTTTTACCCTTGTCAGCCTTGGCCCATGTAAAATAGTGGAAAGACATTTTAAGAACTTATATTGCTTGTGTCACTTCCAGTTGAACTGAAGGAGGATTGTGCCCTTAGTACACATTTTCTTGTTAGCCGTTGTGTGAAGCCATTGAGTCAGCATGTGGAACTAAAGAGACCTCCAATCAAATGGTCAGAACGCACACGCAAGTACACCTGTGAATTTTGTCAGAAGGCCTTTGTAGTCAAGCGAGATTGGGAAGGGCATATCAATTCCATCCATCTTAAAGCTAAACCATTTCGCTGTGATGCTTGTTCTTGGAGCTCCTCTCATAGAGGAGAACTTCAGAAGCATTTTAAAAAGTGTGCCTTTCAGTTTTCTGTTCTGGACAATTTGGGAACTAATTTTTCTGTTGAAAAGAAATGTTTACCTTAAAAGTTACTTGATTTGATTAAAACACAAAACTTGTCTATACATGTCATTCAGCCAGGGGTGCAGCTTGTTTTGTAGTGTGTCTTCGAACTTCTGACTTTGCTCTTTAACCAGGTTCCCTTTCCATTTTTTTGTCCCTAAGTATATAGATGTCAATTTTTATTTTTCCAGACATTATTGAATCTCTATTAAAACAAGATGCAGTAACTTTTGATCAGCTTGGAGAAAAGTCGTCTTTAGATAGAAACCTTCGTCAGTATGGTGTGTCATCTTTTTTGTGTAAACCTTTACAGTTTAAACGCTACACTTGTTTGAAATGCAGCCAGTCATTTAGTTATCCAGGCAATCTGTCTCGTCATAGAAAAGCCTGTGAGGGAAAGTTTGATATTAAATGCTTGTATTGTGAACAAGTCTTTTATCGGCAAGATGTTCTCAAAATGCATATGAGGAGTAAACATGGCATAGTGTGTGTATAAAACTAAGACATTTGTAAGCATTACTACTTCTGTGATGTAATTTCAATTTTTTTTCCAAACGATTCAACTAATCTCTCTATGGGGGTAGTATTTCTTTACAAATACAATTTAAACAAATCAAACGTTCGGCCATTGGTTCTGAAGGTCTCCACCTGTCCCCCCTCGTCCAGCATGTTTGACACTTAGTGTCTAACAACTTTTCTTCTTTCCAGTTGAAGGTGATGCGTTCTGGAATAGGAAGAGACCATCAAAGGGCCACGTTCATGCTTACAGATCCTCTTTTTTAGCTGTGAATGATGCACTCTCTTGTCCACCGTTGTTGGTTGCTTCTGATTTGGAGTGTAAAAAATGTTCCTATGTATCAAATGATGCTCTAGCTATGTCTTTGCATAAAAAAAGCTGTACTGGCAAGAGACACCTTACTTGTAGTTTTTGCTCTAAAGTTCTTAGTCGCTATGACTCTCTAGCTGAACATCTGCGAGGAATTCATGGGATAGGGAATAAAGTCGAATGTAGGTTCTGTGGGAAACATTTCAAGTACAGACCACAAATGTATCAGCATCAAACAATTTGTTTACACAGACCTTTCAAGATAGAAATGGATGTAGCACATAATACAATGGAATCCAGCCTAGAAAGAATAGAATCTAAAATTACTTTTCCTTATGACGTGACAATGTCTGTAGATGCAGATAGCATTAATAGGCAAATCTTTGATTCAAAGCTATTTTCTGATATTTAAACTTTTTTTTTTTTTCGTTAGGTATATCCAGGGTAATTAAGTCCAGCCCCTTTCCAACAAACTCACGCATCTAGTATTGCTATTAATAAATTGCGTTTCCCACCTCTTAGACAATGTGAAGCAAACAGTGGTTCCAGTTTCGGAAATATTTTTCAGTCCAAGTTTTTGTTCAGTGTGTGGGAAATTGTTTGCCTCAAGACATGTTTTACTTCGTCATTTGAACACTCACGAAGCTACAGCAACTTGTCGATTTTCTTGTAACTTGTGTGGAAGAACGTTTAATCGTAGTGATTCTTTAAAAAGACATTACAAGCTTATACATAGTCTTACATAGAACTCTGTCCTTGTTCTACCTGTAGGCTTAAATAAACTTTTTTTTTTTGTAGCTTCCATTTGAAGCATTTGTGTGTGTGTGAAGCATTAGGTAGAATACTGGTCTTACTACCTGCTAGCCCCAGGGAGACATCTAGGATATTTTAAACAGTTGAGGGTGTATCTTTCCTCTATTAGGTCATGACTCAGCCAACAGACCTAGCTGTTACCGGTCTTTTCCTGGACGTGTCTTGTCAAAGAGTAGCTCTGGAAAGCTGGCTTGTCCAGAATGTGGTACATTTTTTCGAAGAAAAGATAATCTTCGAGTGCATTTACGTAATAAACATAATGTTGGCAATCCCACTGTATGTCCGGGATGTGACATGTATTTCCGCTCTTATCTCAAGCTTAATAATCATACCCGCGTTTGTCCAATGTTTCAAGGGAAATTGAAGGAGACCACGCCAAAGAAACAGAAAATGACATTTTTGTAAATTATAAGAATGTTTTTGATGCACCAATGCATTTCATTGGTTGTCTCTATAGAAGAACCTTTTTATTGAGTAAATAGAATGGTTAAATATTTGCTAGTTGGGTGTGAACCTCTCTCTCTCTCTCTCTCTCTCTCTCTCTCCCCCCCCCCCCAAAAAAAAAAATCAGGGAGTTAGAAAGTGTCTATTTTCCATACTACTTTTGTGAACATAAAATCAATATTGGTCAATATGGACTAGCCATTTACATCTCAATAATGTTAAGATCAAGAAATGATAAAATACTGGCACCAGGAATGTCGGTCGCTTGACTTCTTCATTGTTCTTACAGCCACGTGCTACAATTTTGTTGTAAGCCATTTACCTGGACGTTTTAGATGATTCCCACCCAATAGAAATGCCGCTTAAATCATTTGCTAACCCAGTGAGATAGTTTGAAGTTGTTCACATCATGGACTCTTTTTTTTTAAATATTTATTTATAAAGCTTCATTATTTTCATGTTACAATAAAAGTTTATTTCACATTGAAATTTAATATTTAGTTGTTTTTTTTTTTTTTGAATTTTTCAAAATCCGTTCAGAAAGTTAGCTCAGATACATAAGAGTTTCATTTCATTTCAAACCATTCTTGCCACAGATTGTGTGTACGATGTGCCTGGTTAGAGCTAGAAGATTATAAACAATCCTGCCCAAAGACTTTTCTAGTTGTCAGCTTGTTTATGTTCTTATGCTTTGCATTGCATTTTGTTTCATGGTTTAGTATTGACAAAGCCACTGCAAATTCAAACCCATTCCTTTGATTACATGTTGAAACTGTCGAAGATTTAGATTCAAAGCAGATCTGACAAAATAAAAATGTGTTTTTGTTTAATTAACTTGACCGAAAAAATATTTGTTTAAAGCCTAATGTTTATAATCATCATCTAATTCTATCTTGGACTTCCTGTATAAACTTTGTATTTTTGTCCTTAGTTTAGTCATGCTATTCGTATTCATTGTAAACGAAGTAATTTGTTAAATCGAAGAATACGTTTGTACACATCTGTTTTGAAATATCGGCTTAATATTAGTTTGGTCAGCACTGAAAGCTGGCATTTACTTTTGTGATGTCCATCAATTCTTCTGTGCTGCAGACAAGTTGAAACTGTTCAAATGTAGTGTCCTTTTTTAAAAAACTGTTGAACATTGGTTCTCCTATCTTGTGAATGTAAGTCAAACAAAAGTGTTCAATGTATTGTTTGATCTGTATGATTAAATCATTCAACTTTTATGTGTTTCAAATCTTTGAAATCTGTTAGTAACGTCAGTGTATTTATTATGTTGTATCATTGACCATCAGAATACATTTAAAGTTTATACTGTAGATTTTTTAAAACAAATATCTATTTCTATGCTTTAAAAAAAAGTTGATTTAAGGCAATCCAAACTCTTGAAGTTATGAACAGAAAGCTCTGTGCTTCATCTAAAGGGAATGGTCCAACGTGGGTCAGAAGGATAACTACCCAGACCAATCACTTGGATGATAAACTCCCTGATGCTCCCTTTGAGTCAACAAACAATAGTAGTACTGATCAGAAGGGGTTTTCAAATGAGAAATGCTTGAACCTAAAATCCAATGAAATACCGGCACCGCTAGTTTGTGTTGCCAGAAAGATCTCTACGTTATTTACATTACTCTTTGCATGTCCTTCGTGTTCCAGTAAGCAAGACTAGGTTGATGTAGCACTTTTAATCTACATTTATAGAATCTGTCACATTTTAAAGTTTCAAATGCATTTTGCTTAGGATGTAGCCATGCCTGATACTAAATATTGCTTTGTATGGGTTGATCTGATTTGTCATCTGCTAGACTCGGCCCAGTCCTTCTCTTCGTTTCTTTTGCATGCTGTATGTTGTACGTAATCTACATCTTCTCTGCTTCCTCAGGGCCTCTGAGCCTAGACTTTGACAGAAACACATATGAGGCCCCAAGATATACACGGCCTTCAGAAATGGTCAGTGTTAATTCAGGGGGCAGCAATTTATGGAGTCATCGTAGATTGTCTTATCCATCTAACACCTCCCTTGTTAATCCGAGACATTCTGTCGTTTATTCCGATCCAGACAACATTCGGTCTTCTGCCAATTCAGTTAGTTCTCCTTGTTACAGACGCCAGTCCCGAGATGTTCATGGCAATCCTTTGTTTTCTACTTGTTCTAAATGTGGTGGCAAATACACTAACCCAGGAATGTGTGCATCGCATGAAGCTAGCTGTAATGGAAGCAATCGATTAATGTGTCACATTTGTAAGCGGGTTTACAGTCAAATGTGTGCGCTAAAAGAGCATCTCCGAGGCAAGCATGGTTTAGGTGAACTGCTCTCTTGTAAACATTGTGGTAGATCCTTTAAGTATAAACCTCAGTTATATGATCATAGCTGCTCGGGAATCAATCAGCAGGCATTACGCGCAGGCAGATCTTTTCAAGATGTTTCATCTTTAGATCCTTGCAATGTGCAGACTCAGGAAGATCAACAAAGTCAAAGCAGTTTGTCTAGCTCCTCTAATTTACTGCCTGGACAGTTGAACCAAGATGGCGATTAGAGTCTACTCATACCATGACATGTATATCACATTTTTTTTTTTTTTTTTTTTTACGATTCTTGTTCTTGTATGATTACAGTTTTTTTTTTTTTTTTTTGTTTTTGTTTTTGTTTTGAAAAGGTAATAATTAAGTAGACTTGTTTAAGTAAGTCCAAATAGAATGTGTCTAGATGACCAAATAGAACAGAGCAAGTGCAATGCTATGGATACATTTGTTTGAAATTCTTTTATAGCTTTTCAGTTTGATTAACTTATTATAAGTCGACTGAACGGCGCTAGAGTGCAGGGGTATCTGGGAGTATTTAGGGTGGTACTATAAGCGAGCCCAGAGTCCTCCAAGTTGTCTGAGATAATGTGTAACTCAGTGAACCAATCTTGTTTCTCTCCAGCCTTCAAATTGCAGTGCCACGTGTCAAGCGCTGCCAATGTATCAGTGGATGAAGTGTATGATCTTTTAGGTCATTATGGTCAGGCTACATGTCTTTGGTGTTCACACAAGTGTAACCATCAAGAACTATTTCGGAAACATGTACGCATTCATCACGAAGGAGTGCAACCTATTATCTGCACCAACTGTTGGCACGTCTGTGCAGATTATGATTCATTTGTAACACATTGTAGCCACAAGGAGAGCAAAGGGAAAAACTCCAAACAGAAGGAGAAAACCAGAAAAACTGCTAAGAAGTCTAAGAGTGCACCAGTAGGCATTCCTTTTGAATGTAGGAAGTGCAAGAAACACTTCAGACAATCCTGCTCTCTCTTTAGACATAGGTGGAAATGTGAAGGCACCAGGTCCATAGTATGTAGCATGTGTGATAGTGTCTTTTATCGCAGTGATCACTTTAAAAGACATATGATAACAGCACACTCATTCAAATCACCTCATAAGCTATAAATCACATCAACTAGCAATACCATGTTTCTCTCCTGTTGCTGCCTTATTGCGTTGTTATTTCATTGAGTTCTAATTGTTCCGATATCTCCGTCTTTTGGGCTCCCTAGTTTTGTAGTCATGATGAAAGTATTTGTGTGTGTGTATTGCTATGTATGCTTTGTGAACATTTGGATTTTCTTGATTACGGCACTACATTGAAGCAAGGGCTCTCTCTTGAGCAGACTGAAGGTTCGAGTTACCGGTAGTTTAACTTATGAAACAGACCAATTGTTTTAAATATTCTGATGAACAAAAATCCTTGAAAGCTGCATTTTAAATGGCATTGTCCTTCAAGTTAACAGTTGATTAATTAAAACAACACTATTTTGTTTATGAGCTTTAGTTTACAAGAAAAAAATAAATAGACGTTGCTTGTTTGAACTGCTTGCTACAAAACTGTACAAATGTGATGAGCTAGTAGATTGTTCAACTGGGTGTTAAGAAGTATCGTTTGTTTACTGCCTGACCAGCATTTGTTGTCAACAGTTGTTAGCAGAAGATTCCTTTTCTTTCCCCCCTTAGGTTTCCACTGGAGTGATTGTATTCAGTCCTTTGTAGAGAGACGCTCAAGACCCAGGAAAAAAGGCTTGTATCAGTGTGAGCACTGCTCCAAAGTGTTTAATATGCAACAAAGTTTAACGCGGCATAAATGGAAATGTGAAGGAACACGTATTTTACAGTGTAATTTCTGTGCGAAAATCTTTCATCGCGCTGACAGATTCAAAAAACATTATAAATCTCAGCATTCATTATTATTATAGTTGGAACTAGAATGAATAGTATAGATAGAGCTTTATGCTGTTTTGTTTCTTATCTCTGTTGCTAAGGTACCATTAGGTTCTTCCTTGTGCTTGTATAGTTAATATACCACCTGCCTCCCCTTTGCGCCTAAAACTTATTTGTACCGGTACTTAAAGTTGGTATTTTTTTTTCTTCTTGTTATCTGTTTCAACTAGGTTTCATCTCTAGTGCACGTTTTCGTAGATTCACTTGTGATCGCTGCCAAAAGATGTTTGCATACAAAGGGAGTTTAAATCGCCACAAATGGAGATGTGAAAGACTCCGCGTCTTGAACTGTTCTCTATGTAACAAAGAGTATTTCCGTGTTGATATGTTAAAGGAACACATGTTTTCTATTCATAAAGTTTCCCCTGAAGATGACTAAATACATATATCTGTTAGAACTTAGTTACTACCTGCCAGTCTCCTACTTTCTACAACTTGTTGAATTTCATTGGTCAAAGTTAGGTATCAAATAGTTCACTACTAAATATGTTAGAACAATATATGTATATATTTTAATGTACACATTATGTGTGTTTGTAGTTAACATTGGCTAAGATCATTTCACTTTCAGTTGTACTACGAGCTTCCTATCTTGGTGCCCCCCCTGTGTATTTGTGCGATCGCTGCAATAAGACATTTCTTTACAGTCAAAGTCTCAATCGACATAAATGGAAATGTGCAAGATCTCGAGTTATAGAATGTCCTTACTGCAACAAAGAATTTTTTCGTACAGATAAATATAAAGAACATCTTCAATTACATCAAGTTCAAGCATTAATAAGGGAATGACATGTTTGACACTCACTTTGTATTGTTTGAACTGTGCCTGTTCACTAAGTTATGTTTTAGATGTACCACCTGCCTGCAAAGCTCTTCCTGTCCTGTTATGTCAACGAATAATGTCCTGGTCCTTTTTAATTAGGTGGACACCCCCCTCCCTACTACCAACTTGCCGCTCCTCGTCAGGTGTACATATGTCATCGCTGTAACAAGTCATTTCTTTACAGTCAGAGCCTTGCCAGACACAAGTGGAAGTGTGAACAAAGCAGAATCCTGAACTGTTCTTTTTGTGGCAAGATTTTTTATAGGCTTGATTATCTTAGGAAACATGAATTGAAGCATATAGTCTAGTGGGTCAGTTAGTAAACAGTTGTAATCTTGTAGGAGTTCTAAATGATTATTTATACATTTATGAATATGTAGGACATCCACGTTCCTGGTAAATAGACAATATAGTTAGTGAACATTTGATTAGAAGGTGCTAAAAGTTATTCTAGAGGGATATTATTTTTGTACTGGTATTATAACATTTCTAGAGGTTTTTTTTTTCTATAGAAATATGATGTCATGCTCCGGCAAAATATTTTTGTTGTTGTTGAAAGTTTGAAGTTTTGTCATCAAGCTAAACCTAGCAGCTATGATAGTCTCCACTCAGAACTAAGAAATAAATGCTTTTGGCCCTCTCCTGTCAGCTGGATTTATGAAGTCATGTTGTTGTCAATGTTATTTGTTGTGTATCTCTACACTTCATTTAGGTGAGTTCAATAGTAGCACTACAGACATAGGAGTGTTGCACCCTAAAGGACTCCGGAAGCGCTCCTACAGCACAGCTCGTTATGAGTGTGAACACTGTCACAAAGTGTTTTCTTTCTCACAAGGGCTTCGAAGACACAAGTGGAAATGCGAAGGTTCTAGAATTTGGCCTTGTGAACATTGTGATAAATTTTTTTACCGCTCCGATCACCTCAAAATTCACGAGAGACAACATATATTTTTTTAGTAATGTTCATGAGAATTTTGTTTCTAAGAAAGAAAGAAAGAAAAAGTAATGCTTTATGGTAATATTTTGTTTAGATTTGTTTGTTAACGTTATTCAAACTGACAAGATTGGCTCTTTGTGCAGAAAATGTGTCGCGCTACACATAGAAGCTGGAGTGCAGGAGGAACGCTTTATCCTAATATACTCTTGAAAAGTCTCAGGTGGCTAGATTTGTTCCACTGTCTAGACTAAGGGACAGTCTCAAGTGGCTAGATTTGTTCCAGTGTCTAGACTAAGGGACAGTCTCAGGTGGCTAGATTTGTTCCACTGTCTAGACTAAGGGACAGTCTCAGGTGGCTAGATTTGTTCCACTGTCTAGACTAAGTGACAGTCTCAAGTGGCTAGATTTGTTCCACTGTCTAGACTAAGGGACAGTCTCAGGTGGCTAGATTTGTTCCACTGTCTAGACTAAGAGACAGTCTCAGGTGGCTAGATTTGTCCCACTGTCTAGACTAAGTGACAGTCTCAGGTGGCTAGATTTGTTCCACTGTCTAGACTAAGTGACAGTCTCAGGTGGCTAGATTTGTTCCACTGTCTAGACTAAGTGACAGTCTCAGGTGGCTAGATTTGTTCCACTGTCTAGACTAAGGGACAGTCTCAGGTGGCTAGATTTGTTCCACTGTCTAGACTAAGGGACAGTCTCAGGTGGCTAGATTTGTTCCACTGTCTAGACTAAGTGACAGTCTCAGGTGGCTAGATTTGTTCCACTGTCTAGACTAAGGGACAGTCTCAGGTGGCTAGATTTGTTCCACTGTCTAGACTAAGTGACAGTCTCAGGTGGCTAGATTTGTTCCACTGCCTAGACTAAGTGACAGTCTCAGGTGGCTAGATTTGTTCCACTGTCTAGACTAAGTGACAGTCTCAGGTGGCTAGATTTGTTCCACTGCCTAAACTAAGTGACAGTCTCCTTAGTAGCACGATCTCCTACTGACACTGTGTTCCTCTTCATTCAATCCTCTGTTTTTTAGTGTACCTTGTATTTCTTCATGACACAACATTGTTGAGGACTTAGTAGGTGGCGCTAGGATAGAGTAGTCAGTATCTTGAGTAAGTGCAAATAGAGACGTTTCAAATTGTAGAAGCTGCTGCTTGGTTGCTGCCAATTATCTAACAACATAGACCAATTATTACTTGGAAAAGTGGAGGTGTCTTTTGTTTTGGTCACTGAGTCAAACTTTCTTATTCTGACATGACATGATTTAGTCACTACTTTGAAACTTACGGTAGCACTACTAGAGTAACCATGGCTCTCTCCAATACTTATGTCTGTTCACCAAGTCAATAATTCTCATTTTATTTGCCTGCAGTTGGAAAGGTAAAATACGGTTCTCCAGTCGAAGCAACCTCAACTTATCCCACTATGTTATCAAGTGACAGAAAACACATTATACCAGAGTCCAGATCTAGACCTAGCTCTCGAGGTCGCTATACTTTGGGTGGGCCGTTTATCTGTGACATTTGTGGGGCAACATTTACTCAGAAGTTTAACATGACTAGACACAAAGGCAAGTGTGCAGGCACCAAAATATTGCAATGTCCAATTTGTCACAAGCTTTTATACAGAACAGACAAATTTCAAAGTCATATGGCAATGAGACACCCTAGCTTTTGTGTGGCTATTAGAAATTGAGTTTTGGTGCAATGCCTACGTGTGAACTTCCAGCCCAGGTTGAATGAGATGTTTGTTTCCTTCATGTCTTTTCTTTCCACTCTTCACAGAAGCCAATGTCTCTGGACCAGGCATCACGACACGCTATATTTACGGCTGTCCCGTGTGTGGTAAAAGATACACAACTAAATATAACATGGAGAGGCACCACATGAAATGTGGCTCACGTGGTCCACAAAGTTGTCAGATATGCGGGAAAACTTTTATCACTCAAGATAGTATGAAGCAGCACATGATCATTGTTCATTCTCTCTAGGATGGCCAGCCTCCCATCCCCAACAATTCTAGGGTCCCAAATTGTAGTGTAACTAGCCGGCAATAGGGGTAGAACATCTTCACATGTGTAATAAACGCTGATTAAATTTGATATAAAAAGTAATGAATACAACTACTGCACCCACATTTTTAGAGCTTGTTAAATTTGCAGGTGATTTCTTAGAGACATCCCTAATGTTTGGCTACATCCAGCCCAGAAGTGCTCAACTCTGTGGCCCAGGAGCAAAGTCTACTAGCCAGAACAATCAGTGTAATGTCTGTGGAAAAATATTTACCATCAAAGGAAATCTGGATAGACATAGATGGAAGTGTCTGGATCTTAGACAACAGCCTTGTCCTTACTGTCATCGAGTTTTCCATAGACGTGATAATCTGAAGACTCATCTAGCCAAATGTGGAATGGCAAGTAACACATAGCGCAGTCTCTTCCTTAGCAGTCATCCCCATGAGTCAGGTTTTTATTAGGAAGTCCTAGTCTTAATGCTGAGTTCTATCTACCGTTTAAAATACGACTGTAGCCACCACACATCTATTCACGCTGAGTGGCCTACATAATGGCTTAGCAGAAAATGTTGGTCTATATAGACGGTACTAGCAACATATCAAGGCAGTTATAAACGCCAACATGTTGAATGCAGGCCATTTGAAAAGGTGTTGGGTATAAATGTTTCTACACAGTGTCATCTACATTGCATGTTTTCTTGTAGCTCGAAGTTAGCTTTAGGAGTTTCTACATTTATTTCGAATATATATAAGCAATAGGAAAAAGGGCAACTTGGGGTACTAATCAATACAATATTCTCTTACCAGATATGATACTACACATAGACCGTATTTTATTTAGTTGATGACCGGGTACAGGTCATTTACTATGTGATGTCATTGGTTACCATTTCCTTGTTTGTTTTTTAAACAATGCAGCCCACATTGTTTTCAAATGTTTATTTTGTCTTTTGTTTTCATGTCATTGTCTACAGTCATTTTTTTTCATTTATTTATTGTTCTTCTGATGATTGTGTAACTTGTAGATAAATGAACACTGCTTTTTTTTATATATTTTTTGTGTGTGTGTGTATTTTTATTGGAAGTCAAAAGTGATTGAAAGTTGTCTTTGTTAAATAGGGAGTAATCATTGTAATTATTGGTACCGGTACCGGTATTTAAACTATTATCATACATATAACTATTGATAATTGCATCCATGATATGTTTTAATTGTATTTTAAGAATTAATATTTATTATGAGAAGTTTAAACTTGACAAATTATGTACTTTGACTCAATAAAATGTTCTTTTCAATTGATTTTGCCTGTTGTTTAGTTATTTTATCAGTGAAGGATATTTGTACACTGACTGGTGCTAAAATTTATTAATTGTATTTATTTCGCTGACTGCTGCTAAAGATTATTGAATGGTATTTGTTTCACTGACTCTGCTAAACTTTAATACACACACACACAAACACACCTTAAAATAATAAACACGTCACATTTAGCATTTGCTAGAGATCATGAAAAATGCTTGGCAGAGGTAAGGACAGTAAGACAATAGGCAAGGTCAGGTGGTAAGATAAAGTTGTCTTCTGTAGGTCCTTGAATAGACATTGTCCTAAGAGCAATGGTACTGGTACACTTCACTGTGTACTTCAGAGCCAAACCTACAACGTCATTTGGTTATTTGAATGCTATGTTAACTCTAGGTAAATAGCCTATTAAATGCAACTGTAAAAAAAAAAAAAAAGAAATAACCATATACAGGTTAGCTTTTTGGGTTGAATCGCATCAACTGGAAAGACAGAACAGGTGGTCACTTAAATTGTCACAGATACAGTTAGAACGGGTGGTCATTTAGTTGATATGGAGAAAGTGACAGTTCGAACGGGTGGTCATTTAGTTGATACGGAGAAAGTGACTATTCGAACGGGTGGTCATTTAGTTGATACGGAGAAAGTGACAATTCGAACGGGTGGCCATTTAGTTGATACGGAGAAAGTGACAGTTCGAACGGGTGGTCATTTAGTTGATACAGAGAAAGTGACAGTTCGAACGGGTGGTCATTTAGTTGATACGGAGAAAGTGACAATTCGAACGGGTGGTCATTTAGTTGATACGGAGAAAGTGACAATTCGAACGGGTGGCCATTTAGTTGATACGGAGAAAGTGACAGTTCGAACGGGTGGTCATTTAGTTGATACAGAGAAAGTGACAGTTCGAACGGGTGGTCATTTAGTTGATACAGAGAAAGTGACAGTTCGAACGAACGACCACTTAGTAGATAACGTAATGCCGAGGTGTGAAACTTGGAAGGAAGATTGATAAGACATAATTCAACGTGCTCTTTGAAAACTGGGTGCCGGGCTGTTGAATAATGCATCAAGTTTTCTTTTTTATCCTAGACACTTTCTTTGAAAAGACAGCTCTGTTATACACCACGTTAATGACTCATCGGGTTCGAGTTACTTTACTAATGATGAATAACTTAAGAAAAATGTTTGCATAACTAATTAAAAAGGTTCATTGATATTAAAATAATTAGTGGGTAACACTATGAAACTCAACGCGACTAGGTTATGTTAAACTAATCTACTATTGGATTGTATCTAGCTCATTTATCATTGTGATCCACAGAACAACTTTTACCCACGTGTAACTTGTAGGTCTAAAGTTTGGACAACACCAGTGGTGTTTACATTCCAACATTTCCTTGTCAGCGTTAGAAACAAATGCTTATACTAGGTAGTGAATTTATACATAATTAGATTGTACATTGCTCCTTGCCCTGAAATAGCTTGTTCATTGCTCCTTGCCCTGAAGTAGCTTGTACATTGCTCCTTGCCCTGAAGTAGCTTGTACATTGCTCCTTGCCCTGAAGTAGCTTGTACATTGCTCCTTGCCCTGAAGTAGCTTGTACATTGCTCCTTGCCCTGAAGTACCTTGTACATTGCTTCTTGCCCTGAAGTAGCTTGTACATTGCTCCTTGCCCTGAAGTAGCTTTGACATTGCTCCTTGCCCTGAAGTAGCTTGTACATTGCTCCTTGCCCTGAAGTAGCTTTGACATTGCTCCTTGCCCTGAAGTAGCTTGTACATTGCTCCTTGCCCTGAAGTAGCTTGTACATTGCTCCTTGCCCTGAAGTAGCTTGTACATTGCTCCTTGCCCTGAAGTAGCTTTGACATTGCTCCTTGCCCTGAAGTAGCTTTGACATTGCTCCTTGCCCTGAAGTAGCTTTGACATTACTCCTTGCCCTGAAGTAGCTTTGACATTGCTCCTTGTCCTGAAGTAGCTTGTACATTGCTCCTTGCCCTGAAGATGCTTTGCTTACTCAAGTTCGTATCTACTGCAACCTAGGTCTCAGCTACCATGAACTATCATTTTAACGGCTTTGCTTTTTTAAAATAATGTTCTGAGAAATGCATGTAGTCAATGTTCTATGAGGGTGTGCTTTAAAGAGCTAAAATAGTTGGCTCACCTCTGGACGTGTGAAGCAATGATATACAACAGTGTTTCTCATAGTGTAGAACGCGACGAAGTGACAAAGTTTGGAGAAAAAAAAGGGGGTACCGGTACATCTAAGTTTTCACCTTTCATACTATTTTCACGAGACTTATAGTACAACAATTCAAAGCCATTTCCAGAATCCAACAGGCCAGCTTCAAGACTTGTTCCTGAACACGAGCATGAATATTATAGTGGATGCCCCCCCCCCCTTTTCCTTACATCCTTTCCCCCAATACCCTAGTAGGCTAAATAAAGGTGGGGGAACGAAAGTAACTTGTTGGGTACAACACTAACGACAAGTAAAATAGTAGCTATTGAGCCAGTCTAGTTCAATCTATGTGCCTCTATTTTAATTCTATAAAGCACCGGTTAGAAGGGAACTAAAAAACTCGCCCGGTACTGGTCAAATGTCAGACTCAACATACAGATAGAAGGTAACTGAAGCTACGTACCATTCAAAAAATAGTCTCTACTAGTTACTAATGAGGAATAGATTCTACTTGGAAAATAAAGTCTGTACTAATTACTAATGAGGAATAGATTCTACTTGTAAAATAAAGTCTGGACTAATGAGGAATAGATTCTACTTGTAAAATAAAGTCTGGACTAATGAGGAATAGATTCTACTTGTAAAATAAAGTCTGGACTAATGAGGAATAGATTCTACTTGTAAAATAAAGTCTGTACTAGTTACTAATGAGGTCTAGATTCTACTTGTAAAATAAAGTCTGTACTAATTACTAATGAGGAATAGATTCTACTTGTAAAATAAAGTCTGTACTAGTTACTAATGAGGTCTAGATTCTACTTGTAAAATAAAGTCTGGACTAATGAGGAATAGATTCTACTTGTAAAATAAAGTCTGTACTAGTTACTAATGAGGTCTAGATTCTACTTGTAAAATAAAGTCTGGACAAATGAGGAATAGATTCTACTTGTAAAATAAAGTCTGGACAAATGAGGAATAGATTCTACTTGTAAAATAAAGTCTGGACTAATGAGGAATAGATTCTACTTGTAAAATAAAGTCTGGACTAATGAGGAATAGATTCTACTTGTAAAATAAAGTCTGTACTAGTTACTAATGAGGTCTAGATTCTACTTGTAAAATAAAGTCTGGACAAATGAGGAATAGATTCTACTTGTAAAATAAAGTCTGGACAAATGAGGAATAGATTCTACTTGTAAAATAAAGTCTGGACTAATGAGGAATAGATTCTACTTGTAAAATAAAGTCTGGACTAACCATGAAGAAATTGTCATTGAACCAAGCGCTAAAATAGTTGACAGATTAAACCGTTACCGTAATGGCAACCTTGGAATCCTTTTCTTTTTTTTACAATAAGAATTCTAAATGCAATGGTAAGATCAGATAACTACATTGATATGTAGGAATACAAATTGAATCTTTGTAACAGTAAGTCACTAAAACATTTTGATGTTGGTACACATCTGTCTAAACCAGTGACATTGAAGATACACATCTGTCTAAACCAGTGACATTGAAGATACACATCTGTCTAAACCAGTGACATTGAAGATACACATCTGTCTAAACCAGTGACTTGAAGATACACATCTGTCTAAACCAGTGACATTAAGGATACACATCTGTCTAAACCAGTGACATTGAAGATACACATCTGTCTAAACCAGTGACTTGAAGATACACATCTGTCTAAACCAGTGACATTAAGGATACACATCTGTCTAAACCAGTGACATTGAAGATACACATCTGTCTAAACCAGCCACACCATAGATACACATCCGTCTAAACCAGCCACACCATAGATACACATCTGTCTAAACCAGTGACATTGAAGATACACATCTGTCTAAACTGTCACATTGAAGATATCGGTATACATCTGTGTAAACAGTCACATTGAAGATACACATCTGTCTAAACCAGCCACACCATAGATACACATCTGTCTAAACCAGTGACATTGAATATACACATCTGTCTAAACCAGTGACTTGAAGATACACATCTGTCTAAACCAGTGACATTGAAGATACACATCTGTCTAAACCAGCCACACCATAGATACACATCCGTCTAAACCAGCCACACCATAGATACACATCTGTCTAAACCAGTGACATTGAAGATACACATCTGTCTAAACTGTCACATTGAAGATATCGGTATACATCTGTGTAAACAGTCACATTGAAGATACACATCTGTCTAAACCAGCCACACCATAGATACACATCTGTCTAAACCAGTGACATTGAAGATACACATCTGTCTAAACCAGTGACATTGAAGATACACGTCTGTCTAAACCAGTGACCTTGAAGATACACATCTGTGTGGCTCTTTCTATTCTTGTGAAGTACCCACCGGTACGTTGGTAGATTCTCAATGAAATCTTTTAGTAACTTTCCGTTCTGCTATTCAACTATATTATAAAAGAAGTAAGCTTCGCTCAGCAGTGGGACTCTTAGTTTTGATTAAGCTATGGTCACTAAAGAAGTCCTTTAGATATCATTTAATTTGATTCATTGCATTGGTATGAAATTAAAGTCACCGCCATTTCCAGCCAACGTGCAGGTTTAATTTGAATATCTTTGTGTGTTGTCCCCCCCCCCTTTTTTTTTTCCCGCTACATTTTTCCATTCGAAAAGAGGAAGATGTGTAAACTTCGTGGTCTGCTGTAAATGTACTAGGATTGAACTAGTGTACACTTAGGTGCTACCTCTACATTTGAGTTATACAGATACCTTTCATTTAGTCAGATCAATGTAGACGTGACGACATTTCCAGCTACTTCCTGCTTTTTTTTTTGATCGATCCATTCTGATACAGACACTTGGCAATGATTAGTTCATAGACATCTTTCTATGTAGATCAAGGATTTTGATCGACCCGTTCTAATACAGACACTTGGCAATTAGTTCATAGACATGTTTCTATGTAGGTCAAGGATTTTGATCGACCCATTCTAATACAGACACTTGGCAATTAGTTCATAGACATGTTTCTATGTAGGTCAAGGATTTTGATCGACCTATTCTAATACAGACACTTGGCAATTAGTTCATAGACATGTTTCTATGTAGGTCAAGGATTTTGATCGACCCATTCTAATACAGACACTTGGCAATTAGTTCATAGACATGTTTCTATGTAGGTCAAGGATTTTGATCGACCTATTCTAATACAGACACTTGGCAATTAGTTCACAGACATCTTTCTATGTAGGTCTAGGTTTTTGATCCACACATTCTAATACAGACACTTGGCAATTAGTTCATAGACATCTTTCTATGTAGGTCTAGGATTTTGATCGACCTATTCTAATACAGACACTTGGCAATGATTAGTTCATAGACATCTTTCTATGTAGATCTTGGTTTTTGATCGACCAATTCTAATACAGACACTTGGCAATTAGTTCATAGACATCTTTCTATGTAGGTCAAGGATTTTGATCGAGCCATTCTAATACAGACACTTGGCAATGATTAGTTCATAGACATCTTTCTATGTTGGTCAAGGATTTTGATCGACCCATTCTAATACAGACACTTGGCAATGATTAGTTCATAGACATCTTTCTATGTTGGTCAAGGATTTTGATCGACCCATTCTAATACAGACACTTGGCAATGATTAGTTCATAGACATCTTTCTATGTAGATCTTGGTTTTTGATCGACCAATTCTAATACAGACACTTGGCAATTAGTTCATAGACATCTTTCTATGTAGGTCAAGGATTTTGATCGAGCCATTCTGATACAGACACTTGGCAATGATTAGTTCACAGACATCTTTCTATGTAGGTCAAGGTTTTTGATCGACCCATTCTAATACAGAAAATTGGCAATTAGTTCATAGACATCTTTCTATGTAGGTCTAGGATTTTTTTCGACCCATTCTAATATAGACACTTGGCAATGATTAGTTCATAGACATCTTTCTACGTATGTCTAGGTTTTTGATTGACCCATTCTAATACAGACACTTGGCAATTAGTTCATAGACATCTTTCTATGTAGGTCAAGGATTTTGATCGACCCGTTCTAATACAGACACTTGGCAATTAGTTCATAGACATGTTTCTATGTAGGTCAAGGATTTTGATCGACCTATTCTAATACAGACACTTGGCAATTAGTTCACAGACATCTTTCTATGTAGGTCTAGTTTTTTTATCCACACATTCTAATACAGACACTTGGCAATTAGTTCATAGACATCTTTCTATGTAGGTCTAGGATTTTGATCGACCTATTCTAATACAGACACTTGGCAATGATTAGTTCATAGACATCTTTCTATGTTGGTCAAGGATTTTGATCGACCCATTCTAATACAGACACTTGGCAATGATTAGTTCATAGACATCTTTCTATGTAGATCTAGGTTTTTGATCGACCAATTCTAATACAGACACTTGGCAATTAGTTCATAGACATCTTTCTATGTATGTCAAGGATTTTGATCGAGCCATTCTGATACAGACACTTGACAATGATTAGTTCACAGACATCTTTCTATGTAGGTCTAGGATTTTGATCGACCCATTCTAATACAGACACTTGGCAATGATTAGTTCATAGACATCTTTCTATGTAGATCTAGGTTTTTGATCGACCAATTCTAATACAGACACTTGGCAATTAGTTCATAGACATCTTTCTATGTATGTCAAGGATTTTGATCGAGCCATTCTGATACAGACACTTGACAATGATTAGTTCACAGACATCTTTCTATGTAGGTCTAGGATTTTGATCGACCCATTCTAATACAGACACTTGGCAATGATTAGTTCATAGACATCTTTCTACGTAGGTCTAGGTTTTTGATCGACCCATTCTAATACAGACACTTGGCAATTAGTTCATAGACATCTTTCTATGTAGGTCTAGGATTTTGAGCGACCTATTCTAATACAGACACTTGGAATTGATTAGTTCATAGACATCTTTCTATGTAGGTCAAGGATTTTGATCGACCCGTTCTAATACAGACACTTGGCAATTAGTTCACAGACATCTTTCTATGTAGGTCTAGTTTTTTGATCCACACATTCTAATACAGACACTTGGCAATTAGTTCATAGACATCTTTCTATGTAGGTCTAGGATTTTGATCGACCTATTCTAATACAGACACTTGGCAATGATTAGTTCATAGACATCTTTCTATGTTGGTCAAGGATTTTGATCGACCCATTCTAATACAGACACTTGGCAATGATTAGTTCATAGACATCTTTCTATGTAGATCTAGGTTTTTGATCGACCAATTCTAATACAGACACTTGGAAATTAGTTCACAGACATCTTTCTATGTAGGTCTAGTTTTTTGATCCACACATTCTAATACAGACACTTGGCAATTAGTTCATAGACATCTTTCTATGTAGGTCAAGGATTTTGATCCACACATTCTAATACAGACACTTGGCAATGATTAGTTCATAGACATCTTTCTATGTAGATCTTGGTTTTTGATCGACCAATTCTAATACAGACACTTGGCAATTAGTTCATAGACATCTTTCTATGTAGGTCAAGGATTTTGATCGAGCCATTCTGATACAGACACTTGGCAATGATTAGTTCACAGACATCTTTCTATGTAGGTCAAGGATTTTGATCGACCCATTCTAATACAGAAAATTAGCAATTAGTTCATAGACATCTTTCTATGTAGGTCTAGGATTTTTTTCGACCCATTCTAATATAGACACTTGGCAATGATTAGTTCATAGACATCTTTCTACGTAGGTCTAGGTTTTTGATTGACCCATTCTAATACAGAAAATTGGCAATTAGTTCATAGACATCTTTCTATGTAGGTCTAGGTTTTTGATCGACCCATTCTAATACAGAAAATTAGCAATTAGTTCATAGACATCTTTCTATGTAGGTCTAGGATTTTTTTCGACCCATTCTAATATAGACACTTGGCAATGATTAGTTCATAGACATCTTTCTACGTAGGTCTAGGTTTTTGATTGACCCATTCTAATACAGACACTTGGCAATTAGTTCATAGACATCTTTCTATGTAGGTCTAGGATTTTGATCGACCTATTCTAATACAGACACTTGGCAATGATTAGTTCATAGACATCTTTCTATGTAGGTCAAGTTTTTTTGATCGACCCATTCTGAGACAGACACTTGGCAATAATTAGTTCATAGACTCTATCTAGGTCTAGGGTTAAACTATAAGGCGTGCTGAAAAACAGCAAGATGTTAATTGTCCAGCTCTATCCGGCTATTAAGTGCTCTAGCCCCCAATCTGTTTGTACTTTGTGTATTGTTCTAATATCTTGAGAACAAGTTCCTTATTTTCTTCATATGTGTCCTTGCAGATCTGAAAGAGGACATTACGTCAGATTTCCTGCGATTGATCGCGTCTCCCGCCCTGAAGGCAGAAGATTTTGACATGCTCAGGTTTCAGGTGGCAAGTACTCCTCTCTTCCCGGGAATGCAGACTTCTCCTAAACATAAAGCACCAAGCATGGAAGCCCCATTGAAAGATGTAACTGGCCAGCAAACAGCACCACAATTCAACGAGGATTTCATTTCTCAGGCTTCCTTATTTGGCGAAGATAACTCTTTCATGGATTCCTACAAAGCGTGGAAAAAACAAAAGCCCTCAAAGGCTAAAGGTGTGTTTCAGTGTGATCTTTGTGGCAAAGAATATTCCTACAAAAGAGGCCTGAGGCGCCACATGTGGGTGTGCGCTGATGTCAAACGTTTTCAGTGTGAATTTTGTGCCCAGACATTTAATCTCCGAGAGCAATATAGAAAACATTTGAAAGAATGTCACAGTGCAGCAACAGTTCCATTTCAAGAGATCAAACCATTTCAGCTGATTCCAGAGTAACAGGATTGTAAAGTGAACTAGTTACGGTACTGACTGATATTACGCAGCTAAGTTGTGTTCTTGTTGTTGGGTTAGTTTCTTATTTGTGTTGGGTTCAAGTCCTAGCGCTACAAGTTGCTGACTGTCGTTGTATCGTCTTTCATTGAACATAAGGAACGGAAACACAAACTCTTGAACTTCTTAGTCCTAGTCACGTGATACCAATCTATTTATGTCTAGTTGAGTCACTACTAGTCTATTCTACTGACTACAGATCTAGTCCTAGTTGAGGGACTACTAATCTATTCTACTGACTACAGATCTAATCCTAGCTCCATTCCTAAACTATTTGTCTAGAATTCACTGTCCGAAAGAGAGGAAAGATTTAAACCTGCACCTCTTGGAAGTAGACACAAAATCGTTTGATTGTCAGTACAAATTTACTACAAATGGACATGACGTCTTTTTGTTACCGTAATATTGCTAACTTCCTAGTCATGACGTCAGCGATGTGGGTTATTGAAAAACTTGAATATGAAATGACTGGATTAAGTTTTTTTAGTGCTCAAATAAAGTCATTTTCAATGTTCATGTCTTCTCTCTCTCCCACTCTCTCTCTGTCTCTCTCTCTCTCTCTCACACACACAAACACTACGGTATTAAATGAAATGCAAAACTTGACTGAGCTTTTCCTCCTGATAGGAAACTTTATTCTAGTGATATGAAAAAACAAATGATAACGTATTTGCTGGACACATTTTGCAATGGTCTGACCTACTTGGGCCCGCCTACAGCAATCAAACTTGACTTTCACTTTTACAATGCTTGGACGTAGAAGGAATTCAGTGTTTTGGAAGTTCCAAAACGTATAATCCGTAAAAAGGTTCCGCTAATGGCACTTGTACAAATAATTACCTCCAAAGAGTTGAAATCTACAAACAGATATGAGAGTTTTACAGGCGACTTTGTACAAATCTGGTCAATATTGTTCATGTATTTCTATCTCCGTTGTCTGTAAATTTGAGAGCAACACTTGCAAGTGATCAAGTAAACAGATACAACTTGTCTTGGTTTTGATTGTATTCATCTGTGTGCTAGTTACTGCGTGTCTTTATTCATTTCCAGGTCTTGAGTGCTAGTATTGTGAGGATTGTTAGTATTATTATTAAAATTCATTCTCTGGAAATGCCAGGGTCCAGCATCGCTAAATGGAAACTCCGTGGGTTTTTCAAATGTTGAGTTATTGACATATTTATTTAAATTCTGCGTAAAAAAGTTGTAATAATAAACATTTTACCATTTTAAAAAGAAATTAAATGCTTAGAAACATTTAACATTGAAAAGTAAATTCTTGACATCTCAAAAACAACAACAACAAAAAAAAACGGGGTTCTTTGATATTTTGTTTTTTAGGTTGGGCACTTCCCTCAACAATACTGAAAGCGAATTTAGATCTAACCAATCGTAGTGCTTCATTCTTACAGTGGCTGATAGGCTCAGTGACGGCCTAGTTCATAGCTTTGGTACAGTATGGATGTATATATATGCACACATACATACAAGCTTAAATATGAAATTATGGAATGACTGGATTAAGTATTTTCACCCTCCACATAAACATTAGGATAACCAACTCGAGAACAAAAAGTAGCATTTTAATCTACACCTCTCCCTTTCCCAAAAAATAAATTGATCGTGTGTCTGACTAATTCTAACCAACTGGTCAGTGGAAAGAGAGACCATTAGATTGATGTCGGTGTCAGGCTACGTGTAGTCGGTCATGTTTGTTGTGTGTTGATTGGTCAGGCTTTTGACATTTCTTATGCTTTAGATCTAAACAAAAAAAATCTAGATTCCAGCTTTTCATCAGTTGGGCCATGTCTACTGACAGTATTGTCTAGAAGACCTAGATCTACTTTCTAGACCTTGATCTAACTGTTTATACAATTTGTAAGTGGAATTAGACATATTGTCACATAGGGTGACATATAGTTTTTAAAACATAATGCATGAAACAACTAGTAGAACTATTAAAAAATAAAAGCAAAACCTGAGAATGAAACTAGACCAGCATTTAAGGGTAATTCTAGTGATGAACGCTCGCTAAATCGCAAATGTTAATGAGTCTTTCCACCATATTATCATTCTATAATTGCTTTTATTGGTAAAAGAGGTCTTGAAATAGCAGTATATAAAGCTAATTTCATCATATAGTGAAAGTGAAATAGTCAGATGAAGGTTATATAGCAAGTTTACCCCATAAATCACGTCATTTAAGTAGTTCTAGAATCTGAGAACTGCATCGTCTACAAAGATAGGATATAACAATTTAAAAAAAGGGTTGGAAAGTTACAAAAAGAATACAGTTGAACAATAGAGATACCGGTAGTAACTGTAGAGCAGAAATGCTTTTCAAAACACATTAACTTAGTTTTGACCACAGAGATTGTAGTTTTTTAGCGTTTTCTCCCAGTAGCCATTTCCATATCATAGATGTACATTCGAACTGATCAACTTTGATCGGTAGATTTTTCAATCAAGTCACTTTCTATCCATAGGCCTACTACCTTAATAAATGAATAGTCACAAAACGTCATATCATACCCAAACAAAAGGCGGGGGTATGAGAGCGTGGGGCCGTTTGATTGAAAGGTAAAAAAGAGCTTCGAAAGAAAACATTTTCTGGGAAAAAGGCTAGTGCAGTCCAAATAACATGTTCTTTTAAATTGGAGATACATGTGTACGTAAGGAGAGAAAACTACATTCTGTCTCATGTCCACTGTTAGAGTTCCTGGCCCTGACGCTTTGAAAGTGTGCTTGAGAAGTTCTAATGCAAACTATAAACTTTTGTTGTATAATTGTCTCAAAATTGTAAGACATTGGTTAAAGCTATTTCAAAGTGATGGGGAAAATGAGAACTAGTTCTATATCATTTTAAAACTTTCAAAGCTGAAGTGCTCGCATTTTCTTCAATGATCAGCTAATGTACAGAAACTTTTGAAGTCCATTTACTTTTTTTGGTTTAAAGTTGTGGTCATGATCGCTTTTGTTTCGGGTTTGGGTTTAGCTTTGGGTTAGTTCAAGGCAATCCTTTCACTCCTTCACAATGTCGCTCAACAAAAGGACTGGAGGACCACGTGACAGAGACGCAGACTTACACAAACTTTGAACACTAGAAGCCTGAACTCATTCTTTCCTTGACTCTTGTTATCAAGTGGGGGGGGGGGGGTATCTTAAAAGTTTGCTGTAAAAATGATTCCGGACGTTGTAGAAAAAAAAAAGTTTTTTTTTAACTTGTTTTTGTTTTAGTTTTGGTTTAACGATCTGTTGCTGTTAACTTTTTATTGTTGACAACTTTGAGACATTCAGCCATTTTTGATCGTTTTGTTTTGTTTTGCTTTTATTTTATTTTTACAGTTGAATGCGTAGAGAAGAAAAGCAGAAGCCGAGAGAGAAGTATCAAGTTGAAATCTTTGAGCCAGTGGAAGTGTTGTTCAGTATGTCATGAAGTATTTGACACGAGATCGGACTATAAGAGTCACGTCCTCTCCGTGCACGTGATCACGCGTAGACACCTGGACACTGATTGCAATTCCAACCAACTCAAGTTCTTGTGCGCCTTCTGCCCCGAGCCATTCGTCAATTATTACCAGTTCTCTCAACACATCGCCAGAATTGGCAGCTCAAACTCTTTATGCGTGAACGACAAAATGAGCGGCTACTTTCATTGCGCTGCCTGTGACCTTGACTCCAGCGACATTTATCAGTTCCGAAATCACATTCTGCAAGAGCACCCAGAATTGCCCAGACCCAATGAACAGGAAGGGTGTGTTGAGTCAGAGCAGTCGGAAGAAAAAGCAACGCTTGCCTCAGTTAAAAACCGTTTCCTCTGTTATCACTGCGACAATACTTACAGCGATATGAAAGGGTTAAAGAGGCACCTGGCCAAAGTGAACGGCGTGACTTTTTGGTGCGAGCTGTGTCACAAGACATTCTCACGTGACGATGTCTTCAGAAAGCATCAAAAGACTGTACATAACACACACGTGACATCGAACAAATAATGTCAGGAGGGAGCGTGTAGAGCTTAGCTTAGAGAAGCGGTGGATGGAACGAACAAGTGTACCGGGACGACTGGAATTCTTCCCTGGGATTAAACAATTTATTCAATGTCAAGTCGACCAAGTTTATGATTTATTTTAGCCAAAGCCTTTTTGATTTATTAAATTATTGACCACATTCAATAATTAAAACTCCATTAGATATTCTGAACGTAGAACAAAGAGACACAGATCATTTCACGCTACTTCTGGTGTTTGAAATAAAAGTGTACTCTAGCAGTCTAAATGTTTCGCTAATTGAAAAAGACCAAAAAGGTTTTATTTCCAACAAGTCATGAATATCCTCAAGCTTTGCTTTCGAACAAAAAAAAACGAAAAAAAAAAAAGTGAAGGGGTTTTTGTGGGAAAAGGGGCGGGGGAGGACTGAGAATTAAATTGTTTCTTGACGCTTTTTAAAACTTGTTCTTTCTTTATTTACTTAGGTCAGTGTTGGACGATCAGTAAACTCTATAGTAAATTTAAATAAAGAAATACATTGGAAAGGCTGTGATAACTATAGGAAGACTTATTTTATCATATATAATACAGATGTTACTTTAAAGAAGATGATTACGTTCTACGCGTCATGCATTCATTCATGCATATTAACCAATGACTTAAATTCTGCCAAGTCACTGGTTTTCCTGGCTAGCTCAGGCAACCCATTCCATGCTCTAATAGCACTAGGGAAGAAGGAGCATTTATATAAATTTGTTCTAGGCTATGGAACGAGGAATGTGCCTTTATCTTTGTGTCTTTCTGAGACTTGCCATAAACCCCCGTCGTAGATATGTTAAAAACACATTGTAGCAACTTTAAATAGCCACTTCTGTAGTCGCATTTTTGTATTTTAAATCTTTTGAGTTATCGCCCCGGCTTACCAGAAATTATAACAAAGTCTTAGCTAAGTAATGGATGTAATCTGAGATGTAGTGTGACCTAAAGATCTGTATCTAGAGATTTCAAGTACGGTAGTGTGCTTTCAGCCTGGGTTTTTTGTTTTTGTTTTGTTTTGTGTGTTTCTCTTGCCCCCAGATGACTTATTAACAGATGTCATTTGTATTGTTTACATCTAGCCCTAAGCCGAACAAGGCATCTTCTCAATTTCCCATACCGCTGTGATGTCTGCTCAGCTGGCTTCAACTATCCTCAAAATCTGTCAAGGCACAAGCGATGCTCGCACGGTCTAGGGGACAATAAGCAAGTCTACTTCTGTCACACATGCTGCATCTGTTTCTCTCGGAAGGATGTTTATAAGAAACACTTACAAGCCCAGAGTCATGTGTTCAAAGAGAACGAGTCTGTAAGGCTGGAAGAAATCTCTAAAGATGACAGAGATGTCACATTGGGACTGTCTGTTTAGTTGTCATGTGACCAGATAGGTCGCATTGGGCTTGTCTGTTTATTTAAAAAAGTCGTCATCACGTCACCAACTTCACAGTTTGAAAGCTTCTAGTCTCGGGTTTAGCATTGTGTTGAAGATGCTAGTTGGCAGCGCCTTTAAAATAGCCTGCTAGTGATCTCTTATTAGCAATAGCTATTTAACCAATGTCGGATCAAACCATGGCCTGGCCAGCTGATCTCCAGAAGCTCTGATATTCTGGCCACTGATGTTCTGGCCACTAATGTTTTGGCCACTGATGTTCTGGCCACTAATGTTTTGGCCACTGATGTTCTGGCCACTAATGTTTTGGCCACTGCTATTCTGGCCACTGATCTTCTGATCAGATTCAGTATAAGAACATGTTGTAGGTCAAATAACATTTATAGGAACATGATTTTTACAATTTGATCCATCACGACAGATTATATTTTTTATCACCCATCCAATTGGTCTTTTCATTGACGTTGTATAGATTATTTTGGCATCAGTACAACTGAATGCCCTTCCTTGTGTTCCAAGCACTGGTGGATCCATTGTGTGTGTGTGTGGGGGGGGGCGGTAGGAGCAATCGCCTCCCCCCCCCACTCGACCGAACCCCTTGCAAGGGAGCTGGAGGGCAAACTTTTATAGAAAAATCACACCAAATTGTGTACAAAATTATTTACTTTTCATAATAATATACGGTATACTAATTCTTAATATCTTAACCAATTTTTATATCATGTCGCTCCGCCCTCTGGTATGTTGGTCGATTTTGTTGGGGGGGGGGGGAGGGAGAGGGAGCGGCGATTGCATTTACCGCCCCTCCCATGCCGCCCCCAAACCAATCGGAATTGGGGGGCGGGGCGGTTTAATTATTTGCAGAAATCAGTTTGTGAACAAAATTAGTCCAATATCTCTCTGCTACGTATTGCTATTGGAACACATTTGTTTCTTGTCACACCGCAGTTCACTGTTATGTAAGTATCAAATGAGAGTAGGTTCACACCAGGTTGGAATGGCTCTAGGTGCAATCACCCCCCTCCTCCCCTCCCCCCCTCAGATAGTTCCTTTCCTTTTTTTTTGGTGGTGGTGGGAGGGGTATTGTAGTACAAAAAATACATAATTTGTGTAACAAAAAAAAACAAACTGTCACTACCGGTACTTTCAATGCTATATATATATATAGCGAGTCCCCCACCCCGCTACTGTCAAATTCAATCTTTAGTAATAGAAATTGGAGAGTGGGCCCGCCCCTGATTCAATTTTCCATTCCCCTTCCCCTTTTTCTTAGAAAATAGGGCATCTTCCCCTTTTACAAAAAATAATATTACATACCGGTATATAATTCATGGTTTAAAAATACTAAACAAGCAGGACAGAAAAGAATTAAAATAAATGTCTTAGTATCTGTGTTGACACATTCATCAGAGCCATCCATCTGAATGGTTAGATAGTAGTTCACAGCGATGACTCTCCTTTATCGCCACAGCATCCCTCAGACTCATGAGTTTCTGTAATGTCTACTTTCCATTCAGTGTCTTAGTGAGGCGGTACCTTCCTGAGGTGTGTTTCTGCATCCTCATATCAGAGTTGGGTCGCAATCTTTTCATATTCTTCACAGCAACATGTTCACTTTTTTTAGGATACCGTCTTACCACAGGGACGAAAAATGATTCAGTCTATGGCACGTGTAGCATTCTTTACCCCGGGCTGGACAAACAGTGTTTCTATAGGCTTGATACTTGCCACAGCATCTACATTCTGGCAGTTTACTGTCCTTAGATTGTTCTCTGAAACGTTTGAGCGACGATTTTTCTGCTCCCTTGTAGATTTAGTTTCTATATCTCTTGAAATAAGTTTCCACACATCTCAACTATATCTTGAAATAAGTTTCCACACGTCTCAACTATATCTTGAAATAAGTTTCCACACGTCTCAACTATATCTTGAAATAAGTCTCCACACATCTATCTCTTGATATAAGTCTCCACACATCTAACTACCTCTTGAAATAAGTCTCCACACATCTAACTACCCGGTATCTCTTGAAATAAGTCTCCACACATCTATCTCTTGATATAAGTCTCCACACATCTAACTACCTCTTGAAATAAGTCTCCACACATCTAACTACCCGGTATCTCTTGAAATAAGTCTCCACACATCTAACTATCTCTTGAAATAAGTCTCCACACATCTAACTATCTCTTGAAATAAGTCTCCACACATCTAACTACCCGGTATCTCTTGAAATAAGTTTCCTCACATCTAACTATCTCTTGAAATAAATCTCCACACATCTAATTATCTTCATTAGTCTCCACACATCTAACTATCTCTTGAAATAAGTCTCCACACATCTAACTATCACTTAAAATAAGTCTCCACACATCTAACTATCTCTTGATATAAGTCTCCACACATCTAACTACCTCTTGAAATAAGTCTCCACACATCTAACTACCCGGTATCTCTTGAAATAAGTTTCCACACATCTAACTATCTCTTGAAATAAATCTCCACACATCTAACTATTTTCATTAGTCTCCACACATCTAACTATCTCTTGAAATAAGTCTCCACACATCTAACTATCTCTTGAAATAAGTCTCCACACATCTAACTATCTCTTGAAATAAGTCTCCACACATCTAACTATCTCTTGAAATAAGTCTCCACACATCTAACTATCTCTCGAAATTAGTCTCCACACATCTAACCTTAACTTCTTTCTGGTTTCTGCTGGCAGTGTATTCCATGCTGTACACAAGATCAGGTCAACGTGGCCCTGGCCGACATGAGTGTGATAACTGCGGTAAGGTTTACACCTTGTCTCACGTGCTGTCACGGCACAAGTGGAAGTGTAAAGGTCTTCGCGAGATTGTCTGCCAGATTTGTCAGGCCAGGTTCTACAGAGTGGATCACTTGAAGAAACACATGAGTCGCCATGGACTTTGACTACCTCCATTACCTATATAGATCTAGAATAAGATTTGTGACTATTCTTACTTTTTTTCCCCAGATTTCATTTATTTTTTTATTATTTAATTGGGATTGTTTTCTTTGTTTTAATTACCGTATTTGTTTTATAACCTTTTTTTTTTCTTTTAAGTAACTTTAAAAAAATTATTTTATTTGTACCGGTACTTCGGCTTTCCTGTACAGTCTGGATCAATGTCGAGTCTACTAGTCTAGGTCTGTGTCAATTAATTGCAGTATGAATGTCATGAGAACTTTCTGGAGATCTCCCTAGGCAGGTGTCTGGGGAAAAGGAGTGGAGAAATCTCGACGTATGTTTCCTTTCAATACAATACCTCTATTCAACTTGTATCTTCGAAGATTGGCTCCAAAACCTGGATGGAACCTGGACACGGATCTTGAAAACGGTTTCAACTATCTTCCAAGAAATTTGGCAGTTGATGTAGTTGGGAAAAGCATTACTAGCTCGTTGGCCACATTGGGAAAACTCAAGTTTGACCGTTGTAATTTTACAAAGTAGGCCTACCGGTACCGGTATAAAAAGAATTCCGCATGCAGACATTATAGAGTTTAATAAATTGATATTTAGGAACTTTTAATAGCATATCTTCTTCTAGATCTAGATGTAAAGGCCTAACGTTAGAATATTAGGCCTATAAAGTGTAGTAGATTTAGGCTATAGACATACATTCGCTTTACTAGGATTTAGTTTCTCGGGGGAAACGGGCGGGGTAGCTCCTTTTTATTTAAACAAAAATCTAACATTCATTAGTTATTAATACCGGTAGCAGCAAAGAAAAAATCGCTTTATAAGTTATTTAACTGCAGTTTTTATAAAAAAAAATATTTTTCTTGTTTTATTTTTAAAAGTAAAGGATAGATCTAATGTCTGTGGGCATCTACGTTCTTGTATTGTCAGTGGACCTAGTAGTTCGAGAGCCTACTAGATGGGCAGAATGATCTGGGATAGAATGTTAGGGGATACAACTCTGTGCCGTACCATAGATTCTAGTTTAAATGTATAATAGATGTGCAGTTCGGTAGCTATTAAAAGTGAGATAAAACCGAATAATAATTTTAACAACAATAATATATCTTCGATTTAAATGACTAATCTTAAATCTAGTACCGTACCTTATGTAGAGACAGGTTACCGTCCATTATATATACTTTGTTCTCCATTGAACCTTTTTTTTTATGAATATAAATAAATGTACAATTGATTAATTCAATGACACATAACATGCTGGGAACTCTCAATGACGTCATTGATTTTGACTCTTTTTGTTGTTACCTTGTTGACATGGAAGACAACAACAGAATGAAATTAAATTATTGAAAACAACAATGGGACTGCCTTATTTATTTGGTGTGTTTTTGTTTTGTTTTATTGTCATTTGTAACTTATAACAATAACACTGCAATTCAATTGTTACATATTTTACATAATAATCATAATAATAAAACAATAATAATAGGCCTATAAATCCTGTACAAATGTGATTTTTAAAAATGTTTAAAAAGCAAAATGACATTTGAAAATCGATATCCTGTCAACGAATTTCTCTCTTTTTTTTTCCCCCCTATCACACGTGAAACAAAAATGTTTGAATAGCGGTAACAACTATTTATCGAAACCATATTTGTGACGTCAATCTACTCTGAGTCTCAGAAAATAGTTGTGCTTTTAAATCTAAAGAAGCTTGATAAAGAATATTATACCGGTACCCCGTAATTATAAGGATTTCATTTCAAACTATAACAATCAATTGATCAGCCCAGACATATAATACATTTAACATGTCGTTTTACACTAAGTGATACATGGATATGTCAATTATATAACAAATAACATTCATGTAGTATATTAACACAGTATTAGCCTCCAAACAGTCAGAGGGAAAGGGGGATGGAGGGGTATCTGAGAGAAGGTTTCATTGCTGGCTTTCCAAAAGCCTTTTTTTTTTTTTAAAAGTTGCTCGACTAGAATTCAAATTCCTTGATGGAAGGAGCACACGCTAGCAACTGAGCTAGCTTATGAAAATAGAAGGTTTAATTGTTATCTAATTGTGTACACAAGGGTTATCTCCCCAGCAAGTACCGTCTATTATTATTATAGCTCTTATATAGCGCTACTTTCATGCTTATAGCATGCTCAGAGAGCTTTGGTCCAATCTCATTTGTGGACCAGTGGGGGGAAGGGGTATCTAGGAGTTGGTTTTCCGTGCTGCCTTTAGGCGCTCAGCCCCCTTCTCTAGGTAGCCAAGCCAAGCCATGTTCAAGCGCACTTAGCCTCTCGACCACGCTTCCTATATAAAACAAAATGTTGAATTACGACAAATTGATACAAAAAAATAATTGGTCCACTTTTGTTATTGATTAACGTGAAAGGGGGGGGGGGCAGTTTCACGTTGATCCTAGACGTTTGACTCTAACAGAGCCTGTGAGTGTTTTGTTGTTCAACCAAATGGTCTCATGGGATGTTTTGTAACCACAATTTGGACTCAGCTCAATTCTTGTTATGGGTGTTATAATCGGAACAGTGAATTTCATATTTTGATTACCTTTTTGTTTTCAATAAAGGCTTGCACTATATATATATATAGATTTATTTGTTATATAGCTTTTAGAGTCACGTGACACAATCACATGGCATCCACCACTAAAACATAAATAAGATGCTATTTTTACATTATCATACAACGTTTTTTTGTCTTCTTCCTCCTGTGAGTGTCAATGCCAAGGCTAGTCGTATGCATTGTGCTATAAGTTGTGGACTCAAAGAGTAAAGGTGTTGATCTCACTGGAAAACATAGGAAGAAACAAGAGTCATTAGAACTACTTCGAGAAACATGGACAGTATTTATTTCTTTTGGTAGTATTATGCAGGGTAAATGTAATTAAATAAAGAAAAGAAAATGGGAGGCTACTCTAACTACAAAAACAAAAAAAAAAATTCTCTGTACCGGACTTTCGAAACCTTGTCACGACCATGCAATGTGCTGTACTGCTAAATGGTGTATTGTTTTCCTGTTAGCTCTCAACTCTCTGTCTCTAATACACTTCAGTAGGTTGATGTAACTGGAAGCCTCCAGTTTGTGTGTGTGTGTGTGTTGCATCTCACTTCAAATGTTGATTGTTAGTCTTCATTTTCTTTTTCTCTCACTCTCTCTTCTCTCTCTGTCTATTTGACAGTGTCAGACCATTAAGAGTCATCTAGTGCCCATTTTCTTTATAGCTCAATAAATGCTGGCTTCTCTTTTCATCACACGTAACTAACTGGCCAAGTCATTTGTTGATCTACACAGGAAATGATCTTTACTTATATAAATGGCTAAATTAAAATCATCGGCAGCCTTTTTACAGAGAAAGGAAGACTGCGATGTTCCGGGTACCGGTATTTCCGTCACGGGTATTCGAGTATTTTCGTTCGTTCTAAAATATTGAAATAAGGTTCCATTTTGTTGTCTTCTTTTTAAGCAACATTTCTCTTGTTGCTTGTGCTAGACCCTCAACAAAAATGCAACAGCAGAATCAACAGAAGAACTTCGATTCAGATCATATAGGTCACGATGCTATCAGGGGAATGGTTAGTGCTATAATCTTACACTATTTATTACCCAACAAATAATTAGCTGCTTTAGCCACCTCTCAAGAATGATAGTCTTGTCAGCCTTAAATGTACTGCTACACACAATCGATACAAGGCAAATAGAAAAACACAAAATGGATAGCATGAGAGTGTCTTCAAAGCTCACATCTAGAAGCAGGCTGCGCCACATCCCTAGAAACACTGGAAGTCAAAAGGTAAAGTAGAAATGCAGTTTGTTTCCCAAACGTTTTCGTTCATAGAGCGGAACACTTTTCTTATTTTTGTTGAGAGAGACATTCATTCACGTGGTGGCCTACTAGTACTAATTCCAACAGTTCATGCAACACTTATTCAGGAATACAGTTTGGGAAAGTCCGTGTTAATGAGACATCAGAAAGATAAAAACTTTCTAGTAATGGCACTATCTTCTATTCCAAAGATTAAGGATGAGTGCAGTGTTTCACATGATAACGACTTATTAATTAGAGCACACAATCACACTAGCTCTCTAATAGCATAAGAGAAGAAAAGTGTGTTTGGGGGGGGGGAGGCTTTAATGAAGGTATCTGTAATATTTAAAAAAATCATTAATTACCTAAAGTCCACTTGTCTGTATCCTGAGAATATTTATAGGTAGGTGTTGCCCGGTCAATAGTGGTATCCCACCAGGGCTGTGGCACGTATCTCTGGGGAAATATACATTTAGTTGTATCAGCATTGAATACATACATAGCACTGAATCAAGTCACAAGTCAGCGAGGCTTTTCTTGGCCCTGATCAGTTCATCATAGGTCTGGATGACATTTTGATACCCTTAGTAAAGTGATGAATTGTGAAATATAAATCTCCTACCGGTAGAACCTTTGAAACAAACTGGTAGAACGAAGTATACTTTGATAAAATACACACAAAAAAGATTAATAAAAATTTTATCGTCAAGGTCAAGGTTGTTTTAATTGTGGACAAACTAAACCGAATGTGTACAAGTCGAAAAGAAGACGTTCCAGTAGTAGGTCAAGGTCAAGGTTGTTTTAATTGTGGACAAACTAAACCGAATGTGTACAAGTCGAAAAGAAGACGTTCCAGTAGTAGGTCAAGGTCAAGGTTGTTTTAATTGTGGACAAACTAAACCGAATGTGTACAAGTCGAAAAGAAGACGTTCCAGTAGTAGGTCAAGGTTGTTTTAATTGTGGACAAACTAAACCGAATGTGTACACGTCGAAAAGAAGACGTTCCAGTAGTAGGTCAAGGTCAAGGTTGTTTTAATTGTGGACAAACTAAACCGAATGTGTACACGTCGAAAAGAAGACGTTCCAGTAGTAGGTCTACTCAACAAAATGTCAAGGGAGTTAAAAATAGAGTTACGTTCTTTCTTTTATTTTGGAGAAAGGATATAAATAAAAGCAGGGTCCTTCAGTTTCAAGCTTCATGATAAATACTTTTGTATATTTATTTCGGAATTTTTTTATTGTGTGTTTATAGTGTGTTGAATCTATTCATGATTTCATTAAGCTGTTGTATTTCATAAATCTGTTCTTTCTTCCCCTCAACAAATATTCCCAGCAAACTAGCGGCATATGTCACACATAGTAGTCCTTGAATACCAAGATATATGAACCACATAGTAGTCTTGAATACCAAGATATATGAATGTCATCATAACGCTCATTGACAACGTAAAACTCTTTCAATACAAGCAAAAAAAAAAAAACGAGATAACATAAAATGCAAACTCAACAACATAGAGGAACGGTAGCTGCACCTGTACGGGTATATTAAAGGAAACCCCGGTTCTATTGACTCACGTGGTTTGTTAGGGACAAGGAGTAAGGGAGCAAAGTTTCAACTTATTCGAAAGAGGGAGCAACTGAACATTTAGTGCTTCCACTGAAATAAAGTTAAAAAGAATAGCTATAATTGTAATAAACCAGAATAGGCTAATCTGTAGTTCAAGTCCGACAATGTGCGCTTGGAATTCTTTGCACTATAAAGGGTGTCAACTATTCTATAGCACGTTAGTCGTGACGATTTGTTTTCATTTACCAAAAACTTATCATTATATTTAGTAAAGGCCTAGAATAGGATACAAGTTTTTTGTTGTTGTTATTATTGTTGTTGTTTTTTGTCTTGGAGGAAAAATCTTTGCCAGCTGTCTTGCGATTTTTTGTGAAAGTTTTTTTGAACAAGATTGAAGAGTGCAGTCCTCTTGGTAGGCCTACTACATGTATTTACGTCTTGCGGAGTTGCGGTCGGTTTTAGCGCTTGATAGAATAGCCGGTGAAACACGCCCACCAGTTTAAGATAGAAGAGATATAAGAAAGTTCTTCCCATGCCATCGGAGTCAAAACGTTAATTTGGAATTATTAAAGAACAGTGCTTTACATTCTGTATCTTGATTCATTAGTTTCTTCATTAACGTCTCGCTTTTCAAGCAATACTAATGCTCAGTTCAACTTGTTTTATCTACAGCCTAAAACGATTCAAGAATTGCAACGTAAAGAAGAATATCAGAACTGCCAGATAAGCGATCATCGCCGGCTTGTCCATCGCGACGAGAAGCAATTCAGTGGTATAGTAAAGTTATTGACAGTTTTGGCAGCGTTTGCATTTTTTTGTTTGATAGACCGTCGGGATGCACGGGCCGCGCGGTTAAACTGACCAAAGTGTACAGTAAATAGTTTGTTCACATAATAGTTTTTTTTAATTTTTTTTTATTTTATGAAAAAAGTATTTACAGTGAACTTGATATCGTATAGGTATGGGGGGCGGGGGGCACCAGTTTCTTAAATATGCTCTGTAATTTAAAAAAGTTGTAGCTACGACATTGAGTCAGTAAACTTGCACCCCCCTGCAAAAAATCCTGCGGGCGCCCATTAACAAGGTAGTATAAAGCGAGAGGCGTCAGTAGCAATATCGATTAAAAACTTTTTGATGAAGATATTTCATAATGTCTCCGCTAACGCCGTGCTCCAAGATGTCTGGTGTCAGAAGGGTTACTATTCTACGTGCAGTTTTATAAATGGGTCTACTGGTTATATAGACGGCTTTTGAATATCGAGTTTTTTGTTTTTTTTTAATTATATATATTTCCTTTTTCCGTACCGTACCTCGAATGTCTCTCGCAAAATGATGTTGGTCGGTACTTCCTTCTTATTTGTTAGACTTAATTAGACCTGCTTTTTTTTTTTTTTTTGGCTTTTTTTTTTCCGGGACGAATAGTGCGCGTAAGAAAACAGTCGGCCCACCCCATCCTTTCTTTCTTTTTTTTTTTTTTACATGCGCTCTTCTTACTGTGAGAACAAATAGTTGTAGACGACAGGAGAAAGAATTTCTGAAGCTCAGTACGAAGGAAAACGCTTGGCCGGATCCCGCCTGTGGAGCTTACAGCGCTTCCCCAGATCCCCTTGCTACATCTCCAATACGGTACTAGATCTAATTCCGGTACGAATATTTTCTACTTTTCTGAAAGCGGGACATCGAGGTACAATTATAGAGTTACGTTTCTATTCTTTTTCATAACATTCTAAAAAAGAATCCCGGACCCTAATGTGGGAGAACACAAGATTCCTCCTGGTCCCCAGGTGGGTGTAAGATGGTCGCAAATGTTTTGTTGTTTTTTAATGGGAGGGGGGCGACACGAGTAAATAATTGAGAAAAACTGCTAAATATACAATTTTTAAAAACTTTATTTTGAAATTGTATCTAAAATGCATTAGAGCAAAGGGATACAACTGTAATCACCACGACAGTAAACATTAAGTTCTTTCATTTCTCTAGGAATCAAAGGCATGCGCACTGATATATTATTTTTACGAGTGGATCAAGTCTTTAGATGAGATATAAACTGATTCGTAAAGTATTTGAACAAACCTTAGAACTATTGGAAGTGATGTTTTGCTTCTCGTCTTTACGAAAATGTGTTTCCTGTTTCATCTGATTTATCAGAGCTTGACTTTTCTGAGTGGCATCCCCTGCAGCTGCCAACTCTTGTTCAAAGTTTTCCAAAAGTTGTACGTCTGTTTCTTGATAGCAGACTGGAAATGAAAATAAGTTGTTGTTTTTTTTAAATTATCGAGTACCCGGTATCCAACTTGACATTATCTTGTGAGACTCCTACAACTAAGCAAGAGATTTAATAGAGAAACAATTGCGTTTTGTTTTAAATTTCATTCCACAAGAGGTTTTATTTCAGAAACTTTTCTTACTATCTTCTTATATTATTCTTACATTCTTCGCACATTCATTTCTTGTAGAAACAAAATGTTAGGAAGAACATTGTGTGATTTAAACAATGTGAGAACATTGTGTGATTTAAACAATGTAAGAACATTGTGTGATTTAAACAATGTGAGAACATTGTGTGATTTAAATAATGTGAGAACATTGTGTGATTTAAATAATGTAATAACATTGTGTGATTTAAACAATGTAAGAACATTGTGTGATTTAAACAATGTGAGAACATTGTGTGATTTAAACAATGTGAGAACATTGTGTGATTTAAACAATGTGAGAACATTGTGTGATTTAAACAATGTAAGAACATTGTGTGATTTAAACAATGTGAGAACATTGTGTGATTTAAACAATGTGAGAACATTGTGTGATTTAAACAATGTGAGAACATTGTGTGATTTAAACAATGTGAGAACATTGTGTGATTTAAACAATGTGAGAACATTGTGTGATTTAAATAATGTGAGAACATTGTGTGATTTAAATAATGTGAGAACATTGTGTGATTTAAATAATGTGAGAACATTGTGTGATTTAAATAATGTAAATGCTGCCTGGTCGGTTTGCGCGCTGGTCTGTCATTCGGACTTATCGATGGTCCAGGGTTCAAACCCTGCCCGTTCCCATCCCCCGTCGTCCTGCGGGAAGTTTGGACTATTTGACGATACGAAACTTGCATACAAAAATCCATTTGAGTTGTTCCCAGCAAACCGTGAGAAACTTTAAATTTTAACTTAATCAATTATTTTCATGTCCACCCATACTTAATTTCTTTTAGGATTTATCTCCCCTCGCACTGTTTCTCACGGGACGAATCTCAACGTAAAACATTAACTAGCCTCTCTAGGGCTAACTTTTAATTTTGACCGCTGTGCAAGTGACCAGCACACAAGAGTCGCTGCACGCAGCGGCCTAATAACTTTTCACACCTATTCTCCCCCCCCCCCCCCCCGCAGGATACGCATCGCTCTAAGAATACCATTGCACTCGGGCTGGACAGATACATATTCGCTTAAGACTTTACTCTCACGGTAGGCAACGAATATTGACCATAAATCTGACCTGACGCCTGACATCTCCGGTACATCGATACATGTGAGAAAATCACCTAGCTTTCTTCCCCACCCGTTAAACAAAATGCCCCAACTATATATAGAGAGAGACCCAAGCATTCTAAGATAGGCCCGCTAGAATTCATTCAGTCTCCTCTGTTAGGAAGTTTATTAGTGAGGATTCATTAGGGACAAACGGGTGAGTGTAAATATTTTACTATACTTATTTTATCTTATAGGAATGTGTGAGTACACATTAGTACACAACCACGTTCCCCGTCATTACATTATGACTTTGTTATGTATGTACATTGTACTATTTTATGTCGATGTAATATCTTCATATAGTATTATTAATGCCGCTATGGTTGTCTACGTTTGAAGCCATAGTTATCATATTTGATTTGTTATGTTTCATCCATTCCTGTATCTTAGTGATTGATGTAAACAATAACCTTTCGTTAATCTAAGTACTGTCTAAGAACCTAGATCACAGTGCTTTAAACTTACAGAGCCCATGTGAAATTAATCATTTCACATTTCTATTATATATCCCTCATACATATTATTATGTCTCACACACTTGTGAACTTATAGTTCCTTGGATGAATGTAATTTTGATTAACCATATCAAACTCTTATTACTGTAGCCATATCCCTAATATTTTATTTTCATCTTATCCTTTAGTATATAATATGCTCATTCCCCATTTTACTGTAACTGATTGCTTATCGTCGTAATCAAATTTAATGGATGAATCTTGACTAGTATCATCCTACATTGTATGATGACACATTTATTGTGGTTATCTTACTTGTATCTTTTTGTTATTGAGTTATATGCATGCTTTGAGATTTTATACTTAATTGTCTTAAATGCCTTATAGGGATTGATACCAAAGCCTACATCTGATTGATTGCAAGGCATATGGGAATCCCTGCTCAATGCCTTTAGGAGGTTCCTAATTGTCTGTATTATCCCCAGCCTGGTTGCTACCCTTGGTTGCTACACACGATTGCTACACCCGACTATAACTACCAGATCTCCACCCAAACCTGTAACCGAAGCAGACCACACCAGACCCCCCCCCCAATTATATACCTGTTAGCAAGAAGGCATTGCCTACTGTCCTTGGTCTTAAAATATTGCCCAGTGTCCACAGTGCCTTATACTGCCTAGTATCATCTGCCCAGTACCCGGCCCAAACTGTCCACTGCCCAATAGCTATTGCCTAATGCGGACTGATTAGAGCAACCTTCGCTGCAGAAGATAAACTGGTGTTGAGTTAGCACGGCTTTCTACGAGCTAGAGATCACAGCTGAGAGATCGTCCCACTACAACTTAGTCTGCAGCATCAACCCTCTCTACTGCTAGACAGGCAGCGGCCTAACCCTAGAGCCAGCTTACCTACAGCATAGAGAATATCCCGAGCCGACGTCCTAAGACAGAGCCGGATGACTCATCCTTCTGAGTGCCAGTCCTACGACCGCCAGAAGACGACCCACGGGCTAGAAGCTAACAAAATAAGTAGCAGACATAGGAACACTCTTCTCTTCCAATCACTCACCAATTAGCAATCCATGATGAGCAGTTACGTTAGATACTAGCACCTTCATTTCATTTCTTAATTATAATTTTATTTGATCATTTATCTTTTGTAAACTTTCATTTATTAAATTATTTTATTTATAAACTTATAATATACTGGTCTGTTCTTACTGTTAGTTGCGGTGTGCCTGTACAAAATCTTATATGTGAGCGGGATAAAACTAATAAAATTTCCCCTAGACTTAAACAAACAAGCCAAATAATAACTAATTAACATCTCGTTACATATTAATGTGTAGGCCTACACACACACGCAAAAGTTCAGGCTCCTAGCTAGCTTATATGTTAATATGTCCAGCATTTATGTTCAAACTTATACAGCATATGTGTTAGTATGTGCAAAACCAATGGGAATGTACCTGTTTAAAACAGCAAGATTGTGGTTAAATATTACCTGCCAGAAACATGTCGGTGATGACGTCAATGTGATCTAACTTTAGGTAACATCCACCAGAGACTTCAGCTAGTTCTTGATAAAAATGTTTGGACTCGGAGTCGTTACCAGCCTGTACGCCGTAAACCTGAGAACAAGTTGTAGCCATATTTATTAAGTCCATGAATGTAGGTCACAACAGAAAGTCCCGAGTAATACGTATACTGCTTACTTTGATTCCCATTCCAGTCAATAGATCCAGGTCGTCGTGCCATCGCAGTCTCTGGTCTGTGTAAGAAGGGGGATGAGGATGATTATCACCAATCAGAACTAAAGCCTTGGCAGAATCTTCAGACCAATCAAGTTGCTGGGCTCTCTGCAGGACGAGCTCGTAGCACTGTGGAGATGTCAGAGTAAAACAAATAGGTTAACTAGAGAACATTGTGGTGGTTTGAAACGATAGACCAATGAGCCATGATTAAGAAACGATAGACCAATGAGTCATGATTAAGAAACGATAGACCAATGAGTCATGATTAAGAAACGATAGACCAATGAGTCATGATTAAGAAACGATAGACAAATGAGCCATGATTAAGAAACGATAGACCAATGAGTCATGATTAAGAAACGATAGACCAATGAGCCATGATTAAGAAACGATAGACCAATGAGCCATGATTAAGAAACGATAGACCAATGAGTTAAACGTGGAGAAATACATAGACGTGCTTTATAAACACACACACACAGCTAAATGTTTGTGAGGAAAAATATATTTTGAACTACCGGGTACTTTCCTATTTTCTATATTCGTATACACAAGAGGTGTGGCAGTGTCGTTCTTTAGTTTAATTAGGTCCTACACAAGAGGTGTGGCAGTGTCGTTCTTTACTTTAATTAGGACCTACACAAGAGGTGTGGCAGTGTCGTTCTTTAGTTTAATTAGGTCCTACACAAGAGGTGTGGCAGTGTCGTTCTTTAGTTTAATTAGAACCTACACAAGAGGTGTGGCAGTGTCGTTCTTTAGTTTAATTAGGACCTACACAAGAGGTGTGGCAGTGTCGTTCTTTAGTTTAATTAGGACCTACACAAGAGGTGTGGCAGTGTCGTTCTTTACTTTAATTAGGACCTACACAAGAGGTGTGGCAGTGTCGTTCTTTAGTTTAATTAGGACCTACACAAGAGGTGTGGCAGTGTCGTTCTTTAGTTTAATTAGGACCTACACAAGAGGTGTGGCAGTGTCGTTCTTTAGTTTAATTAGGACCTACACAAGAGGTGTGGCAGTGTCGTTCTTTAGTTTAATTAGGTCCTACACAAGAGGTGTGGCAGTGTCGTTCTTTAGTTTAATTAGGACCTACACAAGAGGTGTGGCAGTGTCGTTCTTTAGTTTAATTAGAACCTACACAAGAGGTGTGGCAGTGTCGTTCTTTAGTTTAATTAGGACCTACACAAGAGGTGTGGCAGTGTCGTTCTTTAGTTTAATTAGGACCTACACAAGAGGTGTGGCAGTGTCGTTCTTTAGTTTAATTAGGACCTACACAAGAGGTGTGGCAGTGTCGTTCTTTAGTTTAATTAGGTCCTACACAAGAGGTGTGGCAGTGTCGTTCTTTAGTTTAATTAGGTCCTACACAAGAGGTGTGGCAGTGTCGTTCCTTAGTTTAATTAGGACCTACACAAGAGGTGTGGCAGTGTCGTTCTTTACTTTAATTAGGACCTACATAAACACAAGATGTAATACAGTTCTTCGTAAAATGGGGACTCAAGTTTAAAAACACCTCTGACCGAGGATGCTTTAGTCTAAACAAATTGCAGATTGTGCAGTGGACATCTCTAGTAAGGGAGCAGTTGATGTCAAGATCTCTTCAAAGTATATCTAGTTTTCAGTCACTTCTGCCGCTCTGCCTTTATGCATCAATTTTTTCAGTGTTCTTGTTAGAAAAATATCATGTAGCTTATACCCCCCCCCCAAAAAAAAAAAAACAAAAACTTTTTGTCACCTATCAGGTTAGTCTTGTAAAAAATAATAACCAATCAATTACGGGATATTAATTATTTTATTTGATACAAACAAAGGAAATTAATCCTTCAGTATTCACAGATACGTCTAAGTATGTAGGGTTTCGTCCCTTTAGATAATTGTACACGTTATTTCTCCCACAACCTTTGTCAGATCAAGTTGAAAATTTAAACAATTATTGTACTTAACAAAACATGTATCAATAAGAAAAAATAACCATTTGGTCAATTATTGGTAATTAATTATTTTGTTTATTATTAATAAGGGGAAATAACTTCTACATTATAGATAGATATATTTGTAAGTGCTGAGCTCTTTCCCTAAGATAAGTTTTGTTTTGTAAAAAAAAAAAAGGATTTTTTTATATTTTGCTGGGCTTGTATTTTGTTTTGTAAATTATTACATAAATCAGAAAACTTTAAAGTATTTTGTCCGCAGCGACTGCAGCTTACCTCAGGACTGTCTCCACCACTAGTTGCTATGACATTCATTGCAAACTCTACAAGGTCATGGACATTGGAAGTCAACTCTGTATATCTGCACACATACATTATATTTGTTTCTTTATTTGCAACACACAACATAAGTTAGGGAGAATTACAATAATAGAGCATTCTGTAACACCCCATGCACGCGCTCATAGTTTAACACTTTCCGCAAACATTTAAAATAAAACATCGCAATATATTTTTTGTTCAAACTTCCAACTGAATGAAACATTGTCATGACTACCTGGACTAAATGGAAATCAAATCTTTGATGATGGATATTTAAATCTAAAATGTAGGCCTACAGAGTCAAACGTCTTAGAAAGTCATTGACTGAAGTACGACACCCAAGTGGTCACACACCAACCCACAGTCTAAAGTCATTGACAGAAGGACGACACACCAACCCACAGTCTAAAGTCAAAGTCATTGACAGAAGGACGACACACCAACCCACAGTCTAAAGTCATTGACAGAAGGACGACACCCAAGTGGTCACACACCAACCCACAGTCTAAAGTCATTGACTGAAGGACGTCACCCAAGTGGTCACCCACCAACCTACCACAGTCTGTAGTAAAGCGAGACTAATCGTTAAAATAGGCCTGACCTGCGACGTCACTTCCTGTGGGGAGTGGAGACCAATTGCTCATTGCTAGATCTGTGACTTGAAGCTATTGGCTTAAACTGGTAAAACTGTCGCTTGCACAGCCAGGGATGATGGTGAAACTATAGCTTGCTCAGCCAGGGATGATAGATTACTTGCACCATACCGGTACCGGTACGTATAAATTTTTATCATGCCTAAATGATCCATTCAAAATGAGTAACTTGAGTGCTGAAACACATTTCCTAAACGCAATGTGAAGCTTGGGAGCACATAAAATGCCATTTGAAGATGAATTAGGTCTTTGCTTTAGATCTCTAGACCTTTCGATACTGGTGCGTTTTGCGCTGTGGGACTGTCGGCATGATGGTCCCGAGTGCGAAAACTCCATCACGTCATAAGAAAATACTAATAGTCATTTCCTGAAGCTACGTTCAAAACGTCTAAAAGAAAACTTTGGACTCAATCATCCGACAGTAGAAGGAAAGCGTTCAAAGCGAATGAAATTGGCATACCTTATGTAAAATGGAATTACCTCAAAGCATACATTGATTCAGAATCACAATAGTCTCCGTGTGCTATGATTCCTATTCTAATGTTGGGGATGTCTTGGATCAAGCGAGTACAAGACACGCCAAGTTTCTCACGAACCTGTTCAAATGAAACAGAACTCGTTTGATTAACGGATTTATTGGTATTTGATCAATGCACAATATTTGTATTCATATTATATTTTAGCTGGCTACATGTTCTTATTTTCTTTTACCCAAGTAAAAAAAAACATGTGGGTTTATATTAATGTAGATCTATATAATATGTATAGCCCTTTACATTAGCCAGTAGATAATCATCATAATTGTAAATTAGTTATACACTACACAGCGAGTGCTGCAAAAGTTCAGTTTAACATTTTGTATATTGAATAGAATGTTCTAGAAGTAATATCTAGAAATAACTTACTGTTGTCAAGTAACTGTACATACTTCCAGTAGTATCAAAGGAAAATACGACTTCGACTTTTTTATTGGCTGCACTAAAACTGGACATGATCATCTGAATATAGATCAGTGCAGAGTTGATTAGCATAAGGTAAGAACTACTAACTAAAGATATTATTAACAGTTCCCGGTCATCTCATCCCCCGGTCACATTATCCCCGGTCACTTCATCCCCTGGTCATTTCATCCTCTAATCCATCAAATAATAATTGTAAAAAGTATGAAATTAACAATATTTCATATATTTATTTTTATTTACATGACAAAAAGCATTAACATTAATAAATAAGAATAGAATATTATGTCATTAAAAATATATAAAATTTACATCTATAGATATAGAGCTAATATAACAAGGTTAGGCCTACAAAGACAGTTTGTGTGGAAACACAAACTCAAAATAGGCCCACGAATTGGTCCACCCAGGCAGGTAAACATGCAGGTTTCAATATTTTCAGAAAGAATATCAGAATGAAATTCTATCAAAGGCAAATGACAGAGAAGAATGGAGAAAGAAGGTTGAATTATCTATCTTGTGTGGTGCCCCAACGATCCAGCAGACCAAGGGATAGGTGAAAGTGAATGTAAAGTTAGATGTGAATCTGGCCTAACTGATGTCTTATAATGATTATCTAATTAGTCTAATTGTTTTTGTAAAGCCTCAAAAAGAAAAATTATCGTCGTTAGTCCCGCAGTTCACGCGATATGAAAAACATTGCATTTTAGTTCAAGAGGAAGTAAATGACATAGATCAAGATGTCCACATCTCTATCTTGAACTAAATTGGTGCATCTTGCACATGATGCCATGAACATATGAGTTTAAATTGACCCTACACTTTATTGCAACTGGTTGCAGTACATCGATTTGTTGAAATAGCAATAAGCAAGGTCAACTATATTTACATTGATTAAGGCTACTCTAAGGGAGAGAACCAGTCACTGGAATTGCTATTGGAGAATCTCACCCTAAATTAAACAATGCCAACGACGCTACAATAAGTTTCACTGTTGTCAACTAAATACAAAACAATTAAGCTTTAATTTTAACGACATCTCAATGCGTGGCAGTAAATGTACGAATCTCCTTATTGCTAGGTAGTTGCCCATTTGTTTTGAAACGAGTTGAAAGTCATAGAGTGAAAGTTCAATACTCTCACAATAGAGAAATTATTTGGTGTTACACATGGAATAGCTTAGAAAATTTGATTCTAAAAAAAGGTGCTTAATTTTTGTTTTCTTTGCACGGATACACCAAAAGATGACATCAAACAGTTTCTATTGCGAATAACAAGTGTTTTAAAATACAATGTATTATGAGGCAATATTTACCCAACAATCAATTGATCAGCCAGCAGATACAATCTATCTATCTATATAATTATCTTTTTCCCTCAACAGTTTGGACGAGCAAGAAGTAAAGGAAAGATCACTCTCATATTTCCGCGGATAGTAACCCCACGATAAAAAACGAGAGGGGGGAGAACAAGTGGGTATTCACACGTCACTAAATAGCAGGTCCGGACTTAACCATTGTGGGGCCCTATGCGAAACGGATTTCGCGGGGCCAAGTTTGAGTAGGGAAGCGGATAATAAGTGAAATTTAAGAGTTTGTATTAGAAAATCAATTCGTCTATCAATGGTCTATGCATTTTATTCATTCTTTACTACGTACAGAATTACTCTACGAATCTTGCGTTTAGCAAAGTCATACAGTATATCATAAAAATTCTGTTTCCTACATAGATCACGCTCAATAGCAAGAACTACCAAATGTTTCAATTTATCTTTGAGAATTGTTGACCTCAAGTAATTCTTCATTAACTTTTGTACAAAACTCCCAATTAATATTTCACGACAGATTTCCAAAAGTACATTTCTACTTCCTCTTGTCACCAATCATCGGAAAGAAAAAAAGGCGTAGGTGTGTGCGTGCGTGTATGTGGCTAGGGACACTTTGAGTCATGACATGTTCCTATCAACCTATGACCCTAATAGCGTCTAGTCATCTCAAGCGTCATCCCCATCAATACCCAGCAGGACCAACAAACTGATTCTAATGGAATCTAATGGAGTCTGCATAATGTGCAGCATGAGACCTACCTCTTTAATATCATCTTTGATGGGCTCGGATGAGACATTCTTATCTGTAAAAAAAAACAAAATAACAAACATTTTAAATTTAGAGAAAAATATTTCAATGTTTTTGGTACTGGTACACTTAATAATGACGATACTTTGTTACAGGTCAAGATACTTTGTTGCAGGTCAAGATACTTTGTCACAGTCAAGATACTTTGTTACAGTCAAGATACTTTGTTACAGGTCAAGATACTTTGTTGCAGGTCAAGATACTTTGTCACAGTCAAGATACTTTGTTACAGTCAAGATACTTTGTTGCAGGTCAAGATACTTTGTTGCAGGTCAAGATACTTTGTCACAGTCAAGATACTTTGTTACAGTCAAGATACTTTGTTACGGGTCAAGATACTTTGTTACAGTCAAGATACTTTGTTACGGGTAAAGATACTTTGTTACAGTCAAGTTGGCGAGCGCGAGGGGTGTGACGTTTTTCGATTCTTTTTTTCACCTTTCCATTAGTTTTGAACCGTTGGGGCACCACACAAGATCTGTTTAGAAGGGATGTCGATCTCTTCAACACTAGGCGTCTCGCGTCCTAGAGAAAATCAACAACATATTATAGAAATTCATTATTTGATGACGATTGGACTGCACTTTTACTGGTAGCTCAAATACCGAAGTAAAGCGTTTTGTCAGTCATTTCCTAAGTGCAGGTACATGTTTAATCTCTATATAAACACACAGTCGTGCGCCGGCTCTCTACGCAGACAGAAATGCAGCTGATATATTTTTTCTATCTTGGCAGTGCATAGGCTATACCATGTAGGAAACATCAATCATGAAATAAGCTTAGAATCGCTGGAACAGACGAGGGCGCACATACTAAACTGTGAACCTTCCGACATTGCTTTATATCTCTGAGATGTGGACAGTGTCCAGGAAACATGCTAGAAAGCTGAATCATTTTCACATGACCTGCTTAAGAAGAATCGTAAATATTCAATGGCAGGAAAAGATGGCCGACCCAGAAGTTCAGAGAGTGGTAGACCGGTACAGATCTACACTGACCTACAAAGTACCGGTACAGGTCTACACTGACCTACAAAGTACCGGTACTGGTACAGATCTACATACCAACTTTGGTGGACAGCCACGTTGGCAGGATGAAAAACTCTCACGTCTGGAAGTGTGAAATGGATCTAACAACAGCAGCGATTGGTTTCAGCGATTTGTTTCAGCGATTTTGTTTTTTTTTTACTTAATCTAAGTTGTTCTAAGAATCTAAGTTGTTCTAAGAATCTAAGTTGTTCTAAGAATCTAAGTTGTTCTAAGAATCTAAGTTGTTCATAATTATTTGTTTAAACTGTGAGGACCATTTACCTTGTAAAGTGACCTTGACAACACAGCCATTGAGCAGACCTGAGTTTTCAATAGTGCACGATGAAGTTGGCATTGATCTGTCCTTCACCTAAACATTAAAATCAATCAACAGATTTTTTTTTTAAATCGGTAGACGACGTTCTAGCACAGACCAGCCGCTAATAGAATGTCTGAATTATAGCACAGACCAGCCGCTAATAGAATGTCTGAATTATAGCACAGACCAGCCGCTAATAGAATGTCTGAATTATAGCACAGACCAGCCGCTAATAGAATGTCTGAATTATAGCACAGACCAGCCGCTAATAGAATGTCTGAATTATAGCACAGACCAGCCGCTAATAGAATGTCTGAATTATAGCACAGACCAGCCGCTAATAGAATGTCTGAATTATAGCACAGACCAGCCGCTAATAGAATGTCTGAATTATAGCAAAGAAACATTGATATGCTGAGAATTACAAATACACAAAGCCCTATAGATGAACAATATTAAAACCCAGTAAACATGATGATGTTAATGTCATTAAGTGAAATTACATCCATATGATTAATTACATTAACAAACGTAATTTTAAAAAAAAAATCTATTGGAAAAAATATAGTTTGATTCTTAACATTAAACAAAGTTATAAAGACAGTTTGTGTGGAAACCATAAATGTGTTTGAAAATATACTGCGACCATTTGTTCTGTATCAGTATTGTCTTTCCTGATATTTCATCATTAATGTTAAATAGTTATATAGTTTTGTGGGGAAAAAACTGCTAGTATAATTAATTTAAAAATTTAACTTTTCGCTTTCAGAAAAGAAAAAAGTAGCCATTGCATCCGAACTTGAAATACCGTGACCTAAAATATCATGATGTTGGAATGTCAATATCTTTTATAGTTCTTTCAGATCTAAACGGGACAGAGAGACCTCACGAAACCAATAGCGGTTATTCCCCCCTTCGGCGCTAAAAAATACGTTAGAACCCAAAACTTAGACGTATCAATTTTGTCAGTGGCTCCTCTGTTGGTAGGCCTATGGCTCCTCTATTGGTAGGCCATTGGCTCCTCTGTTGGTAGGCCTTTGTCTCCTGTATTGGTAGGCCTTTGGCTCCTCTGTTGGTAGGCATACACATGAATAAGCTAAGTCATCTTATTTAAAGTCATAATATAATGAACATAATGACCTGCGCCAAAACGATGGCCCCAACTGTGCTTAAAACAACCTGCTTCGTAACAACAACAAAAAAAGTCGACATTGGCCTACAAATGTAAATGTAAAAACATAATTGTACTGGGCCATCAATGAACTCTCGAAGCCATGATTGGGAAAGAGTCTGACTATCACTTGACTTACATAAAGTTGTACTGCGTCTGTTGATGTCCACAATCTGGTAGCTATGTTCGTGTAGAGAGTTGTGACACTATCAAGGCTGGAGATGAGCATTTCCTCCTTGTTGTCATTGGGTAGATCTAATATCAGAGTGACATCATGGGGGATGAGAATCTATCATTGAGAATAAAGTCAAGACACAAATAGGTTTCATCTAAAGGGAGGATGTAGGACTTAAGTCAAATAGTTTCCTGGTGTGTTTTATTTCTTTCATAAGTGCATAGCACACCCGACTGCATTTCATTTATTGGCTTATAAGCCAAGGTCAGCATGTGCGTAAAAAAATATTTTAAACCGGGTACTCTTACTTACTCTTACTCTTGAAAAAAACAATAACCCGTTAGAAAATCTAGTTTGTGTTCTCTTAATCTTTTGTATTCACCAGCTACTCATTATCCAGTAAGAAGTGCATTTGCCATATTCATCAGATTTGAATTAAATACGAGACACGAACACGCTTCTATGACACATGAATTCTATTTTGTGCAGACATTGTAAGTTTATAAATCAGACGGACATTTACAAATCAATGTTTGTCATAAGTGTGTGTATTTGTGGGATTAAAAACAACAACAGATGTATAGAGTTTCGCATGTCTTAAATTGTACATGACAATGGTCGAACATATGAATTGCTAACATGTTTCGGACTATCTATTTATCAATTCATTTGTAATTTTTCCAATAAGTTGAGCGTTCTTATATTCCCTTTGGCCTCATTTCTAGATGTATACGATCAGCTCTACGCGTTAAGTCTCAGTCAATTTTATTACATTAATGACCTACAAACTGGGGTACGCGGACCCACAGGGGTCAGCGAGATGACCGTAAGGAGTCCGAAGAACGATGAAAATTTTATAAAATTAAAATACCGACTGTGTGCTGAACCCTTCTGCGCGTGGATACACTCACATCCCAATCACACATGAATCCATACTAGTACAGGAGCGTACCATAAATTCTGGTGACTAAAACATATTCCAATTGTATCTCTTAAGTATATATGAGTCAATGTACGGAAGTTGTGGACTGCTTCGTCGTGTTGTAGTGTTGTAATTTGGCACAAGGTGGAGTCATTAGTGTAATCATCCTCATCAACAAAAAAAAAATAATAATAATAATACTGTAAAGACCGGCTAGGAATGTGTGCTCGTGGAGATTTGGGGTTGCTACTTACAAACATTAAATTACTTTCAGAAAATTTTATAAACATCACCCAAGTCATTCATTTTTTACTAATTTTATTTTTTTTTAAATATAATCTGAATAAATACTCCTTCAGATTTTTTTTTACTTTTCTAGCTTATATACTCTTGATTTGTGTAGGCCTTTTCTATCTACGACTTACCTGAGCAACCAGAATTGTCTCAATTCTAATACCATACTCTTGTATTGTTTTGTATTTGTCCAGTTGCTTCCCTTGGTATTTCAGCATCACTTGTCGGCTGCCTACTCTCTCTTGTTTAGCTACCAGATCACATAGAACTTCAACTCTGTCGTATATAGACACAGTGAACAAAGTGGACTTTCCCGTGTTCAGTTTGATGTACACATCTGTACTGTTGGATGCCATGGCTGAAACTCGTAGACCTACATAATAGATAGTGTCATTGCAAAATAAGTTTTGACTTTTCCAGGTCCACGACAACAGAACAAAGACACGGACACAACGTGATGTCATGGGGACTGCTGGGGGACTGCTCGGTCGTGAATTTAGTGGTCTCTGTGTTCCCGAGTCTGAACCGTTCGATTCCCTGCAGGAGGTTTGGCTGGAGGATGTAAACCTAATAGTTTGGCTGGAGGATGTAAACCTAATAGTTTGGCTGGAGGATGTAAACCTAATAGTTTGGCTGGATGATGTAAACCTAATAGTTTGGCTGGAGGATGTAAACCTAATAGTTTGGCTGGAGGATGTAAACCTAATAGTTTGGCTGGAGGATGTAAACCTAATAGTTTGGCTGGAGGATGTAAACCTAATAGTTTGGCTGGAGGATGTAAACCTAATAGTTTGGCTGGAGGATGTAAACCTAATAGCTTGGCTGGAGGAGGCAAACCTAATAGTTTGGCTGGAGGATGTAAACCTAATAGTTTGGCTGGAGGATGTAAACCTAATAGTTTGGCTGGAGGATGTAAACCTAATAGCTTGGCTGGAGGATGTAAACCTAATAGCTTGGCTGGAGGATGTAAACCTAATAGTTTGGCTAGAGGATGTAAACCTAATAGTTTGGCTGGAGGATGTAAACCTAATAGCTTGGCTGGAGGATGTAAACCTAATAGTTTGGCTGGAGGATGCAAACCTAATAGTTTGGCTGGAGGATGTAAACCTAATAGTTTGGCTGGAGGATGTAAACCTAATAGTTTGGCTGGAGGATGTAAACCTAATAGTTTGGCTGGAGGATGTAAACCAAATAGTTTGGCTGGAGGATGTAAACCTAATAGTTTGGCTGGAGGATGTAAACCTAATAGTTTGGCTGGAGGATGTAAACCTAATAGTTTGGCTGGAGGATGTAAACCTAATAGTTTGGCTGGAGGATGTAAACCAGTATAGGTTACATGTTCCATGTCATGTTTTTTTCATTATGTCAGCACGAACATGGCCGGATTGAAGTAAGTGAAGACCCCAGGACAGGTTTTTGTGGAGTCGCCTACATTTTTTTCGAAAGCTTCAATAAAAACCCAATTACCGGTATATAGGTACCGGTATTAATAGTAATGCTTAGGCCTATATCTAAAAGCGTAAGATATTATATAGAAAAGAAATAGACTACTGATACATTTTATCTCATTTTCCTTCTTTAAAAAAAATATTTAATAAGCATGCATATTTTAGTAATAACACATTTATATTTTATACCGGTACATACATTTATATTAAGGCCCTGGGTTGACGGTGTAGAAAGTAAGGCCCTGGGGTTGACGGTGTAGAGAGTAAAGCCCTGGGTTGACGGTGTAGAGAGTAAGGCCCTGGGTTGACGGTGTAGAAAGTAAAGCCCTGGGTTGACGGTGTAGAGAGAAAAGCCCTGGGTTGACAGTGTCGAAAGTAAGGCCCTGGGTTGACGGTGTAGAGAGTAAGGCCCTGGGTTGACGGTGTAAAGAGTAAAGCCCTGGGTTGACGGTGTAGAGAGTAAGGCCCTGGGTGACGGCGTAGAGAGTAAGGCCCTGGGTTGACGGTGTAGAAAGTAAGGCCCTGGGTTGACGGTGTAGAGTGTAAGGCCCTGGGTTGACGGTGTAAAGAGTAAAGCCCTGGGTTGACGGTGTAGAGAGTAAGGCCCTGGGTTGACGGTGTAGAGAGTAAGGCCCTGGGTTGACGGTGTAGAGAGTAAGGCCCTGGGTGACGGCGTAGAGAGTAAGGCCCTGGGTTGACGGTGTAGAGAGTAAGGCCCTGGGTTGACGGTGTAGAAAGTAAGGCCCTGGGTTGACGATGTACAGAGTAAGGCCCTGGGTTGACGGTGTAGAGTGTAAGGCACTGGGTTGATGGTGTAGAGAGTAAAGCCCTGTGTTGACGGTGTAGAGAGTAAGGCCCTGGGTTGACGGTGTAGAGAGTAAGGCCCTGGGTTGACGGTGTACAGAGTAAGGCCCTGGGTTGACGGTGTAAAGAGTAAAGCCCTGGGTTGACGGTGTAGAGAGTAAGGCCCTGGGTGACGGCGTAGAGAGTAAGGCCCTGGGTTGACGGTGTAGAAAGTAAGGCCCTGGGTTGACGGAGTAGAGTGTAAGGCCCTGGGTTTACGGTGTAAAGAGTAAAGCCCTGGGTTGACGGTGTAGAGAGTAAGGCCCTGGGTTGACGGTGTAGAGAGTAAGGCCCTGGGTTGACGGTGTAGAGAGTAAGGCCCTGGGTGACGGCGTAGAGAGTAAGGCCCTGGGTTGACGGTGTAGAGAGTAAGGCCCTGGGTTGACGGTGTAGAAAGTAAGGCCCTGGGTTGACGATGTACAGAGTAAGGCCCTGGGTTGACGGTGTAGAGTGTAAGGCACTGGGTTGATGGTGTAGAGAGTAAAGCCCTGGGTTGACGGTGTAGAGAGTAAGGCCCTGGGTTGACGGTGTAGAGAGTAAGGCCCTGGGTTGACGGTGTACAGAGTAAGGCCCTGGGTTGACGGTGTACAGAGTAAGGCCCTGGGTTGACGGTGTAGAGAGTAAGGCCCTGGGTTGACGGTGTAGAGTGTAAGGCCCTGGGTTGACGGTGTAGAGAGTAAAGCCCTGGGTTGACGGTGTAGAGAGTAAGGCCCTGGGTTGATGCGCGCGCATTGCCGTAAAATTTAAAGTATTGTCGGTAAAAATGCGCAAAAAAAGATAGGCCAATATTTGAAAGAAAAATAAAGTAAAAGTTTCTGACCCGTCGAAATTTGGATATTTTTTAAATCTCTATGGCCTTAAATATTTAATAAGCATGCATATTTTAGTAATAACACATTTATATTTTTACCGGTACATACATTTATATTAAGGCCCTGGGTTGACGGTGTAGAAAGTAAGGCCCTGGGGTTGACGGTGTAGAGAGTAAGGCCCTGGGTTGACGGTGTAGAGAGTAAGGCCCTGGGTTGACGGTGTAGAAAGTGAGGCCCTGGGTTGACGGTGTAGAGAGGAAAGCCCTGGGTTGACGGTGTAGAAAGTAAGGCCCTGGGTTGACGGTGTAGAGAGTAAGGCCCTGGGTTGACGGTGTAAAGAGTAAAGTCCTGGGTTGACGGTGTAGAGAGTAAGGCCCTGGGTTGACGGTGTAGAGAGTAAAGCCCTGGGTTGACGGTGTAGAGTGTAAGGCCCTGGGTTGACGGTGTAGAGAGTAAAGCCCTGGGTTGACGGTGTAGAGAGTAAGGCCCTGGGTTGATGCGCGCGCATTGCCGTAAAATTTAAAGTATTGTCGGTAAAAATGCGCAAAAAAAGATAGGCCAATATTTGAAAGAAAAATAAAGTAAAAGTTTCTGACCCGTCGAAATTTGGATATTTTTTAAATCTTTATGGCCTTAAATCCGGCCTTGGGCGTTAAAGCTTTTATTTATTTTCCGCACAGAGCTAGATGTAAATCTTGTTTTTAACATAGAGCTAGATGTAAATCTTGTTTTTAACATAGAGCTAAATGTAAAGCTTGTTTTTAACATAAAGCTAGATGTAAATCTTGTTTTTAACATAGAGCTAGACGTAAATCTTTTTTTTAACATAGAGCTAGATGTAAATCTTGTTTTTAACATAGAGCTAGATATAAATCTTGTTTTTAACACAGAGCTAGATGTAAATAAGCTTGTTTTTAACATAGAGCTAGATGTAAAGCTTGTTTGCTTGACACTGGAGCAAGCGGGACAGACTTGGCGATGATATGAAACAACTAGGATCAATGTAGGCTGCTTACTGAGCACCCCCACCACCCACCCCCGGTTGATCAAGATTGTACCCCCCCCCCACAAACACACACAAAAAAAATCCTCCTGTTTGATGTTCTTTATCTCTGTCCGTTGCAACCACGTTCTTTCAAGTAATCCCCACAATCCTCAATGATCAATTCACACGTTAGTCAATTATGGAATACTGTTCTCTGACTAAACATTAAGTAGGCTAATAAGAATATTAAGTACAGATTTATAAATTAGTGTAATTAGCGATTAAGAACTTTAACTAGGTCATTAAACCGGTATTTACTTAGGCCTAGCGGCTTAGAGATCTGAATACGATATATAAATCTAAATTGAAACCTTGCATAAGCAAATATTTATCAACTACTTTTCTAATTGACTATTACATTTTATATTAATAAATAAATCTTTACCCTGGCAGTTTTCTTGTTACACGCACCAAGTAGTTTCTGTGTTTTCATTTCTGTGTAGCATTCATTTTTCGTAATATAGCTTGGAATGGTGTTTGTCTATTTATAAACACCAATCGGAATTTTTCTATTATTAGAGGTGGAGTTATGATGAAGATAACTAAATATAGAATTCTTCTGTTACAGATAAAGGTAAACTACATACAGGTAATCCAGTTTAACATTTAATAAGTATTTCCCTTAAAGTTAATATATATATAAATATATATATATCAATCATGGGCGTAGCCAGGGGGGTTTGGGCTTCAAACCCCCCTCCGAAATGAAATCGCCCCCCCCCCCCCCGCAGGTGGGTGTCAGAGTTAAGTGACTGATCTTTTTCTTTAGTTTTGTTTATTTTAGGTGAAATTTTAATACTAAACTATCACTTGCCCTAGCACAGCCAGGGGGATTTTGAGTTAAAAAACCCCTACCAAGGGGGTTTTGAGTTTGAAAACCCCTACCAACTTAAAACCCCCTACCAGGGGTTTTGAGCTTAAAACCCCCTACCAAGGGGGTTTTGCATTTAAATCCCCCTCTTCTAAAAAACAAAATGCAAACGACAATCCCAAAATTCCAAGAGCACACCTAAGAAAGATTTTGATTTTAAACCCTTCTCCAAAATTTACGATAAACCCCTCTTCAATATACAAAAGCAAATTACACACTCAAAATTGTATGAACGTAGCCAAAGGGGTTTTGAGTTTAAACCCCTCTTCAGCTGGGTTTCAAGCTAAAAATAATCCAAGTTCGCAATAAAAATGCTATGAGCGTAGCCAGGCTTATTGGGTGTTTCGAGTTTAAATTTCCCTTCAGAGGGTTTGATGCTAAAAAATACCTCTTACATATAAAAAAAAAAAAAGCAAATTACACACTAAAATTCTTTGAGCGTAGCCAAGCCAATGGGGGGTTTTGAGTTCCATCCCTCTCCTCCAGATGGCTTTTTTAAAAGTTTAAAACCCCTCAAGATAGTTTTGAGGCAAACTGAGCCCAGACTCAGCCCTAAGGGCACCCGTTTGGGCCAACGTTCATCCCCCAAATGGGGCCCATGTGTTTAGCCCTATCAGGCCCCTCAATGTTTTCCTCGTACTGGCCCCCATGAGGTTTACATCAGGGCTTCAACTGGGCCCCCTAACTGAGCCCAGACTCAGCCCTAAGGGCCCCCGTTTGGGCCAACGTTCATCCCCCAAATGTGGCCCACGTGTTTAGCCCTATCAGGCCCCTCAATGTCTTCCCCATACCGGCCCCATAAGGGTTCCATCAGGGCTTCATCTGGGCCCCCTAACGGAGCCCAGACTCAGCCCTAAGGGCCCCCGTTTGGGCCAACGTTCATCCCCCAAATGGGGCCCATGTGTTTAGCCTTTTCTGGCCCCTCAATGTTTCCCCGTACTGGCCCCATGAGGTTTCCATCAGGGCTTCAACTGGGCCCCCTAACTGAGCCCAGACCCAGCCCTAAGGGCCCCCGTTTGGACCAACGTTCATCCCCCAAATGGGGCCCATGTGTTTAGCCCTCTCAGGCCCCTCAATTTTTCCCCGTACTGGCCCCATGAGGTTTCCATCAGGGCTTCATCTGGGCCCCCTAACTGAACTTAGACTCAGCCCTAAGGGCACCCGTTTGGGCCAACGTTCATCCCCCAAATCGAACCCATGTGTTAAGCCCTTTCAGGCCCCTTAATGTTTTCCCCGTACTGGCCCCATGAGGTTTCCATCACGGCGTCATCTTGGCCTTCTGATTTCGCCCAGACTCGACCCCTAAGGGCCCCATTTGGGCTTTCATTAATTCTCCCTAAAGGGCCAAGTATCTATAGCCTTATTGGGGCCCACAAGTCCTTTCCCTTACTGGTCCCACACGGATTTCACAAGGGGATTTTCTGGGGCCACTGACTGAGCCCAGACTCAACCTTAAGGGCCGAGTTCTTCCCCCAATTGGGGCCATGTGGTTAGTATGGGCAGGCCCAATTGGGGGTCCTTATCGGGCCCGAAAATTTTGCTATCAGGGATACAGTTATTGTATGCAGCGTTTACGTCAGTTTTTATATTGTTCGTAAAAAAATTTCTGATAAATTTAAAATATCAAAAAATATAGTTTTCATTAAATATGTAAATAAAATTATTAAATCAAAAGAATCGTCCTTATATATTGTATAACAATAAAACACTTGTTTTTATTTCATAGCTATATACATATATATTAAAACGAAATATTTTAATGTAAAAAAAAAAAAAAAAAACAACAACAAAAAAAAAAAAACGAAGCAATAAAAAGTTTCTATAAAAAAATAACAAAACATTCAATGAGTTTATTGTGTTTATAATGAAATGGGAGACTATCCGAACCAATTATATTGAGCTTTTTTTTTGTCTCCCCTTGAATTTCATTACGCAACGAGTTTCCTGGCCGACGGTCTCGTCCGAGATAAGAGCGAGGCGGGGAGGACACTCCTTGCCAGTAGGACGAGAAGGGGGAAGGTGGTGGGACCTTAACTGTATTACGCAAAATTCAGACCGCCAGCCGACGCCCAGCAGTGAAACAATGGGGCGAATCTCTCCATCCCCTGCTACTTACGGGCCCCATTCATCTAAGGGGGGTTTTGAATGGGCGCATGACGGGGTAGGAAAGGAAAAAACTGCCCCGCACGACTATCCGGTTCCCCGTGCGGGCCCCTAACTCAGCCCGGGCCTGAACAGGTAGCTTTGCTGGCTGGGACAGAGCGTTTTAAGGTTGAAAGCCTCTCTCTTCAATATTATTTCTAAAACAAACTACAGTCACCAAATTCTATGACCGTAGCTAAATGTGGTTCTGAATTAAAAAAAAAACAACAACTCCAGATATATTTTAGTTTAAAACCCCCCAACAGATGATTTTGACGATAAAACTTCCCTTTTCGATATAACATCTAAAGCAAAATAGTCATCTAATTCCAAAATCGTAGTCAAGAGAAGTTACACATGTCTACCAGTGGCTGGGCTCCATTAAAAAAGTGCAATCAAATTGAAAAGCACTAAATGTGGCTCTACAAAGATGGCTAAGACGGATTTTAGGAGCCAGTTATAGAGATCGGGTCTAAATCAAGGAATTCCTATGCCGAAATAGGAGTCGACCCCTTAGTAAGGTTGTGACAGAGCGTCGCACGAGGTTTGCGGGACATGTTCTCCGACAAAATGAATTACGCATAATAAGAGTTGCAATGACATCCTAGTACAGCTTGGCGCCACACTTTCATGGAGGTCCCCAGAGCAGGTGAGAAGAGGCTTCGGACATTGCCAGTGACAGATTTTTGTGGAAACAGCTTGCCAGCAAATGCGCCGAACGGCCCGGGAGGGTCTAAGTCAGTAAGAATAGCACATTAGGTTTTTGAAATAAAACATTTTAATAGTAATAATCTTTATTGTCCGTATGGAAATTTGTCTTACAATTTGTGCATTACACCAAACAAAAAACATTATAACTATAAGAAACCAAAGTGTACATTCACACAGGACTCACTCATAACTTACATGTGACAAAGTTTATATCAGATTGTTCTTATTTAATGATTTGATTGCCAGAAGAATAGCAAAATAATGCACTTTAGGTACCTCAGAATATGCATTTTGTTGGCTTTCAATATCAGAAATAGTGCTTGGCGGCGGGGCTCCGCGCCGAATGGGGAAGCTCTCAGCGCTCCCCCAGACCCCTTGCTGGCAAGGGCGAAGAGTCTACAATTTTTTCACTAACTCCAGGAAGAACCTATTCTTGGCACAATAAACGTCTTCCAAAAGAATGAAGGGTCAGAATGTAATAGAGATTAATTATGTACACACACACATCCATACAAACATATATATATTTATATATATATATGTATTATATATATAGGCCTATATATATATATATTTATATATATATATGTGTTATATATATAGGCCTATATATATATATATATATATATATATCCTGGCTACGCCCATGATATATATATACACATACGTGGTAATATTTTTTTTTTCAATTCTGGTAGATGTTGGCTGCTCAACTAGACTAATACCACTTTCATTACTACTAGTAGATTCATAGGCGTAGCCGGGGACGATGATTGCCTTGGTTGTAAAGGGTCATAAGGTAGAGGATCAACAGCGCTGCCCCAGATCCCATAGCTGGCAAAGGCAGGGTGTCTACTGTCGTTCCACTAACTCCAGAAAAACCTATTCTAGGAGAGCCTACAAAAGACGTCCGTAAAAGATGAAGGGTTGCATTTCATGAAGATTAATTTGATATACATACATACATACATACATATATACATACATACATACATATATACATACATACATACAGTGCTTTTTTTTTTTTTGTAAAAGAAAAAAAAATAGGTGCCGGTACTCAGTTTATAAGTGCCGGTACTCAGTTTATAAGTGCCGGTACTCAGTGACTGATTGCCTAACTTTTAACTACTAATAAATTAATAATATACGTTAAAATACAAACAAAGTAAAAAAAATTTTCCCCACATTCATAAAGGTGCCGGTACGTCGTACTGGTGCGTACCGTCACAAAAAAAGCCCTGCATATATATATATATGGGGGGGGGGGGCTTTGTGCGTGCGTTTTGTAAAGGAAAACAATTACCCCCCCCCCCCTTTTTTAAAAAAAGGTCCTGGCTACACCCCCGCCCCCCTCCCGAAATGACATTTCCCCCCTTCCCCCCAGGAAGAGGGATTTTGTGACTTTTGTTTTGTTCAATTTTTTTTTAATTGGATGTGAAAATGAATCAAATGACAGTCACCAAAGTCCATGAAGGAAGTTAAAGAGAGTTTTGAGTATAAAACATTTCTCAATGGGGTTTAGATGTTTTAAACCCCTTCTTCAATAAAAACAAAATAAAGCAAACTACAGTCTCCAAATTCAATGAGCGTAGCCAAGAGGGTTTTGATTTTAAAACCCCCTCCAAGGGGTTTGAAGTTAAACCTTCCTCTTGATATTGCGCACCTCCTTCAGTCGTAACGACTACGTATGGTTCATTTTATAGCACAATTTTTCATGTGACTGTGTAGCCGTATTTCGGAGAGACCCTACAGTCCACAGATCGCACAGGTTAAGATTGGCTTTCGCTTGGGTGGTAAAGGAGCCAGCCATTTATTTTTTCTTTTGTACGCTTTTCTTCCAGAGCTGAGGCCAGGAATAGACTGGCTATATGGGCTTTCGGGCCAATGTCCGGTACCCAAATGGGCCGCTTGCATGCCACAATTGCATTGTTAAAGATTTTATAATATTCTCTTTTAAAAGTGACCTTAGAGTGCCTTAGAGCGTCGTAGTTAAAAAAAAAATAATTTACAGACTCTACAGTGTAATTTAATGTAACAGCCTACACCAGTAGACAGGAGGCGCGATGGCTGAGTGGCTTACGAACTGAGAGGTCCCGTGTTCAAATCCTGGTGAAGACTGATATTTTTAAATTCGGGATCCATTCAGCTGTAATGGGTACCTGACATTACTAGAGGAAAAGAGAAGGTGGTTGGTCGTTGTGCTGGTCACATGACTCCCTCAAAAACCGTGGGCCACAAAAACACTTACGATATACAAATTGTGGGTCGGATAGTACGGTATAGAAGTGCCCGGGCCAATTTTTCACCCAGTCCGCTCCTGGTTGAAACCCATGTTTTTTCGCTGTCCATAGCTTTCTTGGTCACCATACCTGTCCACATAGTGCAGTGTCTTCACAGAAGTAAGTTATAGTTTCACTGGTCACTACTTTGAGGTCCCGTTTGATTACATTCATATAACTTGAGTCAGTCGCGAGTTTCCAATAAAAGATGAATTTCGGGATGCGGTCGTTCTCCACTCGGCGAACATCACCAAGCCAGCGCAGCCTTGGTTGTCTTCTATAAAAACTTAAGCAAACTCTAGTCCCTTAACTCCCCTTAATGTATACAACCTCAAAACCCTTTCCAATAAAAGAAAACCAAAACCACAGTCACTAAATGACACAAGCGTAGATATTAATAAATATTTTTTAAACTATTCTATACTATATATAGTACCGACCGGTATACATTCTTATAAAATACAGACGCTACTGGGATACTTCAGCAAAGATAATGATGCACCATGCGTGTCCTACACATTATTCTCGTTCGACCGTCTGAGAAGCAAATGTCAGTGAACAAACTGTGAACGACTTCCCGTGTTCCCAGAGTGACCAACGCATTTGATTGTGGATGGTAGATTGAAGTTCTTACTGTCCAGCCTCTACATTCGACAAACAGAAATATAAAAATACTTTAAAAAAAAAAAAAACTTGTATTACGTGTAATTGCATTGATTAGTTAGGAGAAAGAAAGAAGTTTATCTGTGTCAAAGTTTAGGTTAGAAAAGTTGTTTGACGAAGTTGAACTCAATGGCTCCTCAAACCAATACACTAACCACTGTGCCAGCAAAGTGAAAACAGAAGGTTATCTATTGTTAGTTTCAAACTTTTAAGTGAATAATTCAACTTATATCACCACATCAGTCAAGTACAAAATCTTTCCTTTGTTTAATACCAAACAAAATAATTAATTACCAATAATTAATTAACTAATTGGTTTTTTTTTAAATTGATTCTCGTTTTGTCAGATACAAGAAATACTTGTGCAAAGTTTCAACTTGATCTGAGATTGAGTGTGGGAGAAATAATGTTCAAACTTTTTACCAGACAGACAGACAGAGCGAGTTGAAGCTTTGTAAAAACAATACCATGTGAAACACGAAAACTTGTCAAACCATGAATTTATTGTATTTCCATTGTGAAATAAAATGTCATATAATAGATTCAAATGCATTGCAAAAAACAAAAGAAAATGTACATTTTTTTCAACCCTAAAATACCCAGAACATGTAATATCTTAGGACATATGCTCTATCACCAATATTCTCCCCAAACAGTTTTGTAGTGTTTTAAATATTTCAGTGCACCAGTCAATTTCATTGATGTGCACATTCAATGCTTTTTTTAATGTGTCCAGTCAATGTCATCTTAGTCTAGGATGTGTCAATGTTGTCTATGATATTAAAAATGTGTCCAGTCGATATTGTCTGTTGCTGCAATGTAAAAGTGACCACTCATTGTTATCTACTTACATTTATGCCTCTGTAGTCACAACATTGAGCAGCATAAAGTAGTCTGTCAAACATGGCAGTAAGTTGAACAAAAAAAAAAACATGAACAACAAAAATAGAATGAACAATTGGCACATGATCATTCAACAATTGGCACATGATCATCCAACAATTGACACATGATCATCCAACAATTGGCACATGATCATCCAACAATTGGCACATGATCATCCAACAATTGGCACATGATCATCCAACAATTGGCACATGATCATTTAACAATTGGCACATGATCATCCAACAATTGGCACATGATCATTCAACAATTGGCACATGATCATTCAACAATTGGCACATGATCATTCAACAATTGGCACATGATCATCCAACCATTAGACATTTCTCCCAAGGTCATTCAATAGGATCACAAAAAGAAATCAATTCAACACTATAAATAAATCAGAATGTCAATTCAAACATTATTTACAACAAACTTGTACAAAAATTTGTTTTGCTAAGAATGTACACATTGTATACAGACAGTAAACATTTGTTTCTAATGTACAATAAACAGACAACTTAGTCAAACATTTGCTTGCATTGAAAATAAAATGAAGAAAAAAGTCCCAGGCATCAACATGTTCCAGATTTGAATTATTTCTCAATGGAACAGCAATTTATTTCAAGACCAAAAAAAAATGTTACAAAACTGGGGAAATGTGTCAATCAAATATCCTACACTCAATGACTACCTCATGAACAAGAAACATAGATTGACATTCCAACTGTAGGTACATTGAGATGGACAACTTGATGGCAACATAAAAGGAACAAGTGAACATAAACTCCCCAGCAGGTTTGTAGAGTGTTTGATTGTTTGTAGTAAAACTATTTTGATCTTTGAAGTAATCTCAAACCCAAAAAATAAAAAAAAAATACAACAAATCTACAATTAATAAGGTCAAGATGATACCATAGGAATGACATGTGACAGTATAGATGTCAACTTTGTTAAAAATTCAATATCATAGCAGTGAGTCAAAATGTTGTATAGAACAGAGTTACATTAACCTTAGCAAGTAGTTAGTGCATAACTGTAGGCCTACAACTAGAGGGTATATGGCTCATGTCAATCAAAACAAAATGTATACAAATATATTTAACTACCGTATCACATAAACAGATCTTGCCTACATGTTTGGTTGGTCAGTAGACACTAGCATGCTGTGAGCATCATTACAACAAAAGTTAGGTTCTTAATGTAAGAAACAGAAATGTGGCTGCTGAAGACATTGGCTAGACCATTGGTATAGAATGTGACAGTCATGGACTAGGAATTCTTTGAGTCTTACTGACATACATCCCACTACTCTAGTTCTGCTCTAATAATATCAGACAACTTTCTGGTACAAACATTTGTCAAAACAAACATTCTAGAACAAGCTTCAGAAAGTCTAAACATAAATGTGAATTAAGAACAATTGTACAAACAAAGACACAGTAATACAATGCATCTAACTTAAGTTTGAGTTGAGTATTGCATGAGCACTTGAACATACTACAAACTTTGAAGGTAAAAAAAAATATGCTTGACCTCATGACTGAAAGAAAACTAAAGGAAGTCAATACAAAACATACCGGTACCAGTATCTTACTAACCCAAAATCAAGTCATCATTACAATAAAGTTTATCCAACTTGATTCTTTTCTCAACAATGAAACAAACATTAAACAATTCATGTCATCAATTCAAATCATCAGCTTTAAAATAGTGAAGATCAAACAAAAACAAGCAAATATTTAAAAGATCTTTTTTTTAAACAAAGCTTATCCAAGGGCAAGAGCTCTGCACTTACTTTTTCCAAATCTCTCAATAATATAGAAGTTAATTCCCCTTTTCTATATCAAACAAAATAATTAATTACCAATGAATTAATTGACTAATTGATTCATATTTTGTTACATACAATAAATGATTGTTTAAAATTTCAACTTGATCTGAGAACTGGTGTGGAAGAAATAATGTGAACAATTATATAAAGGCACCAAACCCAACATATTTAGCCATATATGTGAATACTGAAGGATTAATTTCCCTTGTTGGTATCAGTAGTCAATTTTTTTAAAAATTGATTTATGTCTTGTCACGATGCCAATCAAAATTAGTGCAAAGTTTCAACTTGATTTGAGAACAAGTGTGGGAGTTTACAAACTTTTTACCAGACAGACAGAGTGAGTTAAAATAAGCTTTGTAAAAACAATTTCCATCAACAAATTAAAGAAACAAATACTAACAAATAATAGAATGTGCCCTGTTCCAAACAGTATCATTTGTCCAGTGTGTTACAAGAAAGGAAGTATTACCAATAGTAGCATAGTGTCCCACTCACTTTCTAACTTGACCAGCATTGGGAAATACAAATATCTCTAGTCCTTGACAATATAGATCTATGCCCCAAATGTTGATATTTATCTAAAATAAAGTGCATTATTGACACATATATTTGACATATAATACAGTCAATTAAGTAGAAAATACAAGTTAAGTATTGAAATCAACACAACCTCATGACATTAAACACACTCTTACAAATCTTTATTCTCTTACTTTTGATACTTGGAGGTGGGGATGGTAAAATTTCAACCAAAACAAAAGTTCAACATCCAAAAACTGACCCCAACCTTACTTGTTTTCCCACTTCAAAGATGGATACAACTAACAGACATTTGTGAAGGCAGCATAATGTCAACTCATAGCAGAAGTAACAGTTCAAAAGTAGATCAAAGAATAAGAATACCGAGTTACTCAAAACATTCTCAGTTTTAGATACTTGTCAATGAAATGTAACAGCAATCACTTGGCAACTTGAAAGACCAACAAATTTGAAGTGTTATAATTACTACAACATGATGTAATGGTTAAATAAACAGGAAAGTGTACTATCTACAAGCGCAAACATTTCACAGTCTCAATGCTGGGCCTAGTGAGTGCAGGTTTAAGTAAGTGAGAAATATTTTTGAAATACACTGTGATAGCCAAACTCTATTTAGTAAAGTAACAACATAAAGAATGGTGTACATTAGCATCACAAAAAGAACCAGGATGTCTACTTACTGGCTGATGAGAACTGGGAGAGACCAGTGAACTAAGGTAAAGCCTACATTATAAACTATAACTGTGGCTTTTAGTAAGGCCTTGTTCCATTTGGTCTGGTTCTGTCATGAAATAAGACCTAGATGCCACTCGTGGCAATTCTGTTCTGGGACAACATTTCAAACGTTTCATGTAGACAAATATTGCAGCTAGCACAATAAGGAAACAGCCACTTAATAAATATGATGCATCTATTGCTCGAGAAACTTTTTGCCATGAAGACGTCATCTGATTTAGGTGGATTTCTTCCAAGCGTTCAATATCGCTGTGGAAAAAATGTTGTAGATTATTTTATTTTGTTAAAGAAAAAATAGTGAAGACTAGAATTCTTTTTTTTTAAAAACTTTTTCTTATACAATATCTGTTCCACAGAAAGTGTTGTGTCTACCTCATCTGATTCGCACTTTCAAACAGTGTTGGGGCTTTAAGGTCTGTGTGTGATAGCACAATTTGAGGCATTTAAAAAGTATATCTCCAACAGTTTATTATGAAAGGAATGGTACTGAGTTTTTTGTTTTGTTTACATGAAGATTGAAAGTTATAGTCTTGCTTTAATAAAACATTGATCAGGTTTGAACATGACAAAAACAATTGGATACGGTATCATATTAACTATCACTAGAGGCTGAACACTAATATAAGTAGTTACCGTAAGGGAAGAAACCTTGTCTTGTAAATCAGAGCCCCAAGTGTCCATCCAACATCTTTACCATTCACTAATTGAGCTGAGGTGAATTGAGAGTAACTTGTGGGGAAGGAGAATCCTTTGTGAAAGATCTGTGTCATCCAAGCTGACTTGAAACACTGAAGTCTGCAACATCCAATGGAGTTTTAAAGAGTGCAGCTTAGGATAAAACTGACTCACTGCACTTGAATAGTTGACATGAATATAATCTCTACATTGAATCCATATTCTACTAGTAGTTTTAATCATACAGATTAATTTAACCTTTTTAAAAAAAGCAGGTACCTAAGATGATCAATGTCACTAATGTAAAGTACCAGTAATTATAAACTTGACAGATTTACTTCTTACTCTATTCTAGCATCATCAGCCTTTGGGTAAAGATGCTTTTTGAATCTATCTTGGATTGTTATCCAGTGAGTCTTGCAAAATTCCTGTAAAAAAGAGAAACGATTGAAACCTTCTGTCACCACAATAAACTTAAAAAAGACTTAAGTCAACACTGACATTATGTCCTTTTTTTTGTTAAGTAAAGAAACTAACAGTGAGGCAAACCTTGAGTTGTTTTTATAGATAAGCCTTATGTTGGAATGTCTCTGAGCCTTAACTCTATAATTTTGTTTAAGTCAAGCCAGTATTAAAAGTGTGATTATGTTTCTTTTATCATAAGCAGCATCTTACTTCCTACACCAAAAGTGATTTCATATATTGATTTCCTTGACTTCATAGTATGTCCAAGTCTCATCCAAGTTCAGTCAGTTTCACAATGGCCATAAAAGTCTGAGCAAAGTCAGTTGATACTCCTGACTATTGCATTGGAAAGGCTTTTTTTAGAGGCAGGAAACATAACCTTCCAGTTGACTGGAGTGCTTCAGGTCTGTGAAGAATCTCTTATTCCTTGTTTCTGGGAGAAACCTTTCCCTAAAGTCAAGAGCCAAACTGAACTAATTTAGCTTTGGCTAATTCTGGACACTCTATGAAGATTCTTATGTCAAATCATACAACATATTCTCAACATAGATGGATGTATGATAGAATGGATAATAATGGACTGATATGTGCATACGAGTGTCAATACACACTAGCTGAGGTGAAAGAGTTGTGTTCACATCAATTTCCAAAGTAACATTTGACTAAAGGATGCTTCAACCATGTGGACTAATAATAAGTCTGCCTGTTTTGAGTCTCTAAGCACTAATGCACTGCCTGTTTTGAGTCTCTAAGCACTAATGCACTACCTTGTTTTGAGTATCTAAACACCAATGCACTGTCTGTTTTGAGTCTCTAAACACAAAATGATTTTCTATCATCAAGTGGGTCAGAATAAGTTGTTATGGTCATCAAACAGCATCGTTCTAACAATCTAAACATTCTAACAATCTAAATATAATAACAATCTAAAACTTAATTGTATAAGAACAAACCTTTGCTTTGTCATGGAAACGTTGATAGTCATAGGGGCCACCAATGTTAAACACATCTTCTGTACTGTACCAGAACTCTGAGAACCCATAGAACTCTCCAGACAAGTCAATCTTAGGTTGATAAATTCCATTTAAGGAGCATGGACTCTGACTACAGGGTGCAGTCAGGTTCATCAATGGCTCTAATGCTGACTGACAAGCCTCATAGTCCCCCTGTCCCAAAAACTTGTGTGAATGGCCTGATTCACTTTGCACATCATACAGCATGCCAGTTGGAAGACAGACATCTTGAATGGGCTCAGGTTTTGTTGAACTGAAGAAAATTGTATGAAATCTAACTCAACACAATTAGGACCAGTATGCATACATTTGACACATCATGACCTAATAAGGTCAAGGAAAAAAGTTTATTCTTTAAAGGCATGGGCAGATCACAATGGTTTCAAAAAAGGAATTCACAATTTATTAAAAAAGGAAGGAAAAATCCATACAGTATTTAAAAATACAATAAGGTCTACTAGCAACATTGATTACTTTTCTTTTAATTCATTACAAACAAAAATATATAAAATCGAAGTTCCTATAATTAATACCAGCTCTTTCTAACCCAGAAACTGTTTTCAGATGTTGATACCTTGAATCTGAAGAATGTTTCTGCAGCAACATAGTTTCATATGTCTTCCTGGCAGCATTGGCCCCATAGCCCAGAAATGTGGTGACATAGACATTATACTTGTGGTCCTCATCACTATCTTGACAGCCTAAATTAAATTCTGACAATAATGAGGCTGGGATGTCTTTCACTATTGCCTGAAATAGTTTTGACCAAAAAAAAAGCTGTAACATCTGCAACAATTTCTTTTCAATTGTGTGTCAATGCAGTAGTTATTTTGTTTTTATTATCCACTTTTGATAAACTACGTGATTAATATCTGCTGTTGGCAACTCAAATATTCATTTCAAATGTTAGTTTGCTGTCAAATTTCTTAATACAGAAAATGATTTCTGCAGTGTTTTGTTTAGAAGAGCGTAGTGTACTGACTAAACGGATTCAATGCTAGTTCTTGTAAAGTCGTAAATCACATTTTATTTGAATATTTAAGAACATTTTTAAAAATCTTTGTCTCACTAGAAGAGAATTTAACACAAGTCAAGTTTTCCTTACTGAGACAGAAGTACAAAAGTGTTAACTTACCTGATCAGTTATTTCAAATGCTATCTGTATTGATGCACCCCCCATGTCTATGATACCAACTGTAGTCTTGTGTTGGTGATCTCCTGGTGATGAGGGCAGTGACTCTAATGTCTTCAGTTGGTCTGCATCAACAGGATAAAAACACTAGCATAAGTTGATTTGAATGTCACTAGCTTAATGTCACTAGCATAAGTTGTCTTGAATGTCACTAGCATAAGTTGTCTTGAATGTCACTAGCTTAATGTCACTAACATAAGTTGTCTTGAATGTCACGAGCATAAGTTGTCTTGAATGTCACTAGCATAAGTTGTCTTGAATGTCACTAGCATAAGTTGTCTTGAATGTCACTAGCATAAGTTGTTTTGAATGTCACTAGCATAAGTTGTCTTGAATGTCACTAGCATAAGTTGTCTTGAATGTCACTAGCATAAGTTGTCTTGAATGTCACTAGCATAAGTTGTCTTGAATGCCACTAGCATAAGTTGTCTTGAATGCCACTAGCATAAGTTGTCTTGAATGTCACTAGCATACGTTGTTTTGAATGTCACTAGCATAAGTTGTCTTGAATGTCACTAGCATAAGTTGTCTTGAATGTCACTAGCATAAGTTGTTTTGAATGTCACTAGCATAAGTTGTCTTGAATGTCACTAGCATAAGTTGTTTTGAATGTCACTAGCATAAGTTGTCTTGAATGTCACTAGCATAAGTTGTCTTGAATGCCACTAGCATAAGTTGTCTTGAATGTCACTAGCATAAGTTGTCTTGAATGCCACTAGCATAAGTTGTCTTGAATGCCACTAGCATAAGTTGTCTTGAATGCCACTAGCATAAGTTGTCTTGAATGCCACTAGCATAAGTTGTCTTGAATGCCACTAGCATAAGTTGTCTTGAATGTCACTAGCATAAGTTGTTTTGAATGTCACTAGCATAAGTTGTCTTGAATGTCACTAGCATAAGTTGTCTTGAATGTCACTAGCATAAGTTGTTTTGAATGTCACTAGCATAAGTTGTCTTGAATGTCATTAGCTTAATGCCACTAGCATAAGTTGTCTTGAATGCCACTAGCATAAGTTGTCTTGAATGTCACTAGCATAAGTTGTCTTGAATGTCACTAGCATAAGTTGTCTTGAATGTCACTAGCATAAGTTGTCTTGAATGTCACTAGCATAAGTTGTCTTGAATGTCACTAGCATAAGTTGTCTTGAATGTCACTAGCATAAGTTGTCTTGAATGCCACTAGCATAAGTTGTCTTGAATTCCACTAGCATAAGTTGTCTTGAATGTCACTAGCATAAGTTGTCTTGAATGCCACTAGCATAATTTGTCTTGAATGCCACTAGCATAAGTTGTTTTGAATGTCACTAGCATAAGTTGTCTTGAATGTCACTAGCATAAGTTGACTTGAATGTCACTCCAAGAAGGAGATGTACCCAGTCCTATCACCTGGCCTGTTTCCCCAGGTCTCCAGAATTGACTCTTCCATGTGACAATCCGCCTGTGGACAGAACATAGGCGACAGCGGACTCTTAGGACGGACACCCCTCTGGACCTTGGCAACCTCTTAACTCCTGGAATGAAAAGTTTCTTAAATGCTACGACCGACGGCTGACATAACTTGAGGGATATCAACGTGAGCACTTTATCGATCTTTTAACAAAGACCTATCTTTCGCGGGGAGGATTGTGACGAACCGTTTTAGCTCACTCAAGGTATCACTCAGGTCTGAGCATTTAATTAATTTATTAGCACGCTATTAATCATCAATTTTACTAATTTAGCGATCAAGCGCTAAAAACACAGCCACAACCCCTCCAATCCAACCCCACCCCTTTGGCATCGATGTCACATTTTACTATTCCCACCTTGACACGCGCCACATTAGACTCTTGACAAGAGTACAATCCCTCCATCTATCTTGGCAAACATCCGTTGACCCCCCATCCCTTTGGGAGCGGCTGGTCACTAAGTGCCCATTCAACTCAACGCCTTGGGCAACTCTGTTCGTCTAGCACTAGCTATTATCAAGGTATAATCTCCCTTGATTTGGCCGAGGTATGATAATCTCCCCTTGAGATCCACCTGACCACCTGGGCTGATTTCCTAGACTTTCAACTCACGCCTTCACACGGTGTCTATCTCCCGGAAACGCAGTCACGGTCAAGCGGGGAATTCTTTGTCAAAAGACACCAGATAGTCTAAACCACCTTTGCACTTATCTCCCGCCACCACCCCCCCTATCCACCTGTATATGGACGAAACTTCATCGTCCGATCTCATTCGGGCTGGAGAGCTGACAGGGAGCACATCTATCTCTTGCTTGAGCTCTGGACTATTTTCATTCACTTTGGATTGGTGGTATGTAACTTAGTAAAGTGCTTGAGAACCATTTTACTTAGCAAGGTATATACATATTTGTGCATTTATTACTACATTATTTGTGTACATATTTGTGCATTCTTATCATGGATAATGTAAGTAGATTACTGTATACTTATATTTTATATCATGACTTTTGTGGCTAAATTTTCAAGCCATTTTGACTAGAATTTATTAACAATTCTTACCAGATGTATTTAGCTCTTTAACTATTATTAATCTAACTCTGATATATTAGCGCTCAACACGAGCCTTGAATATATTATCATTGATTAATTCCTTGCCGGGGAATTATCAAAACATTTCTGTAAACATGTCTTATTACTGAGTATGTATTTACTTATGCTCTATGTTTACTTATGTGAGAGCATGAGTGAGTATCAGTCGTTGATCTCCCCTTCCCTTTCATCTCATTTATCTAAGCGATGTATGTACTTGCTATTCACCATGACGGGTGGACATCACTTGTATTACTTATCATATATCACTTATTACTGTTTGTTATTTCCTTTTATGGGAGTCCCCATTATTATTGTTATCTCCCTTGATGGTACACTATATTCATTTGTTAGTTCCCTTGATATTTATGAAACTAGCTTATAGTTTCTCTACATCAGTCTGAAGATGTCCTTCACGGAAAGGCATCTGCTTCCCAGTGTTATCATTATGGCTAAACCGATTAATACATCCTATCGTTGCAGCTTTTATTTATAGGCTACATCTGCCTTAAATCTTAGCAACCTAAAGCTGATAACAGATTTGTTGGCACCAGATCTGCAGACATCAGTCCTACTCATCCTTCAAGAGTCCAAGTAACAACGCTAGCCACAGACTCGTCACTGGCTTGACTGATTGGTAGACGCAGCTTAGCTCTGCAACCATACAACCTTGGACTGCAACCGGAGCCTGGATCCACTACGCCAGCCCACCAGCAGACAGCATCAGTACCAGCCACACCCGTTTCACCAGTGCAGCACCGGACCAAAAGCTAAGCAACCAGCCTAATGACACTCAGACCACTTGGTTCTAATATCTGATGATGATAATCTTATATATGTAAATAAGCTAGATCCCATAATAGCAACTGTACAGCATTTCACCTTTCATTATCTAATTTTGCATAATAAACTGTACATATTTTACATCTAAATATAGCATTTGTTGCCTGCATTATAATGCTGTGCTTGTAGTTCATATGTGCGTGAGGATTTTCAAACTATAAAATCCCCTAGACACCCAAAACGGCCAAATCTTAATCCGACTTGTCACATAATGGGGGCTAGCTTAATGCCACTAGCATAATTTGTCTTGAATGTCACTAGCATAAGTTGTCTTGAATGTCACCAGCATAAGTTGTCTTGAATGTCACTAGCTTAAGTTGTCTTGAATGTCACTAGCATAAGTTGTCTTGAATGTCACTAGCATAAGTTGTCTTGAATGTCACTAGCATAAGTTGTCTTGAATGCCACTAGCATAAGTTGTCTTGAATGTCACTAGCATAAGTTGTCTTGAATGTCACTAGCTTAATGCCACTAGCATAAGTTGTCTTGAATGTCACTAGCATAAGTTGTCTTGAATGTCACTAGCTTAATGTCACTAACATAAGTTGTCTTGAATGTCACTAGCATAAGTTGTCTTGAATGTCACTAGCATAAGTTGTCTTGAATGTCACTAGCTTAATGTCACTAACATAAGTTGTCTTGAATGTCACGAGCATAAGTTGTCTTGAATGTCACTAGCATAAGTTGTCTTGAATGTCACTAGCATAAGTTGTCTTGAATGTCACTAGCATAAGTTGTCTTGAATGTCACTAGCATGAGTTGTCTTGAATGTCACTAGCTTAATGATTTGATTTTGATTTTGATTTTAGGCACATCGGCACAATTTAGGCCATGTCGTGCCTGCAGTCCCTTAAGGACTACTCTCTCTAAACAACAAGGGCCAGATTCTATACAGTCATATCATTAAAATCAAGGTCTATTCACAGTTAAAATAGTAAAGGTAGTAAAAATTTAATTATTTGGTAAAAATCTAATGTAAATAGTACATGTCCACAAACTCATAAATCAGATCTTCGTAGATAGCCCCACCTCCCGGATAAAGCCCAGTACCCTCCCATGGTCGACATTATCAAATAGTGCTTTTAAATTAGTGGCTCTGAAATATTTCTCCCTGACATCCTGGTATCTGGGGCAATCAACGAGGATATGTTCCACGGTGAGGCGAGAGTCACAGTACTCACAAAGTGGGGGCTCCTCTCTCTTCAGCACAAAAGAGTGTGTGATGTAGGTGTGGCCAATCCTAAGTCTGGACTTGTCAGACCCTTAGATGTGGGCCGCCACCTGACATCCGCCACAATCTGCCTGAGTTTACTGTGAGTCTCAGCCTCCCATCGGTTCTGCCACTCTCGATAGGTGGTAGAGGCAATACTTTGTCTCAGGTCCGAGTAGGGAATTTGGGTTCCTGACACAGCATGATTTAGGGGTCTCTTTGCTTCTCTGTCTGCGGCTTCGTTTCCCTCAATGCCAACATGGGAGGGGACCCAGATGAAGGTGACATCCCTATGGTCGGCTGTTATATGGTCCAACAGCTTCAGGCTCTTATGTACCAATGGGATGTCAGTCTTCATCCGCCCCAAAGCTTGCAATGCAGATTTGGAGTCGGAGCAGATTATAAATTTCCTCCTTTCTGATGCTTTAACGGCCATAAGTGCAAGCGATATTGCATGCAATTCGGCAGTAAAGATGGAGCAGCCATCGGGGAGTCTACGGGAGATTGTTTTGTTCCGAAAGGAGCAGGCACATGCGACCTTTCCATCCATTTTGGATCTGTCTGTGTAGATGGTGCCACAATCTCCATAGCTCTCCTGCAGTTCCCTAAAGTGGACTTGTAGTATGCTTGGGTCTGTATTTTCTTTTTTGAAATTAAGGAGGGATAAATTTAATTTGGGTTTATTCATTAGCCAAGGAGGATTCTGAGGGGTTTCTATTTTAGAGATTTGGTCAATGGGTGGGGTTAAATTTTGGATGGGTTCTCTCATTCGAAGGCCCAACGGCCGTATGACGTTAGGCCTTCGATTGTATAATTCTGCCTCTGTGGGGTTAAATATGGAGTCGAAAGCAGGGTTCGTGGGGTTGGATTTTAGCTTGACTATATACTGCATTGCAAGCTTTTTCATTCTTATATCCATGGGGAGTTCTCTAGCCTCCACATGGAGACTTGGGATAGGTGATGTACGAAACCCGCCGAGACAGAGACGCAGGGCAGCAATTTGTATTGGTTCCAGTATTTTTAGGTACGACTTCCTTGCTGCTCCATATATTATGGATCCGTAGTCTAGCTTGGATCGAATTAGACTCCGATAGAGCAGCAGCAAGGTATCTCTGTCAGCTCCCCAGTCGGTATGGCTGAGTACTCTTAGTATGTTTAATGACTTTTGGCATTTCTTCTTAAGTTCCTTAATGTGGGGGAGAAAATTAAATTTGGAATCTAAGGTGAGGCCTAAAAATTTTGTAGTTTTCATGATAGGGATCTTCTTTTTGTGTATAAATAGTTCAGGGTCTGGGTGGAGTCCCCTTAGATTACAAAAATGCATACTAACTGTTTTGGAGTCTGAGAATTTGAAACCATTATAGTTTGCCCAACCCTGAATTTTGTTTAAACATAACTGTAATTTTCTTTCTAAGGTGTTCATGTTTTTCCCATAAGTAAGAATGACAAAGTCATCAACATACAAAGAGCACTCTATGCCAGGGGACAGCGCATTTATGATGCTATTTATTTTAATGTTGAACAGAGTGACTGACAGGATGCTGCCCTGGGGTACACCCATTTCCTGGTCATGAGTGTCAGAAGCAGAGTCGCCCACTCGAACCTGAAATTTTCGATCTTTCAGGAATTCCTCCACAAAACGGGGGAGGTGTACCTTAAGCCCCATAAGCGCCAGGTCACGTAGAATGCCATGTTTCCAGGTTGTGTCAGAAGCAGAGTCGCCCACTCGAACCTGAAATTTTCGATCTTTCAGGAATTCCTCCACAAAACGGGGGAGGTGTACCTTAAGCCCCATAAGCGCCAGGTCACGTAGAATGCCATGTTTCCAGGTTGTGTCATAGGCCTTTTCTATATTGAAGAATACAGCTACTAGATGTTCTCTTCTGAGTAATGCATTTCTAATATAAGCTTCCAGCCTTACCAGGTGGTCAGTTGTTGTCCGCCCCTGCCGGAATCCGCACTGGTAGTTTGAGATCACTTTATTCCTTTCCAGGTACCAGACCAGCCTACTGTTAATCATTCTTTCCATGGTTTTGCAGATGCAGCTTGTTAGTGCTATTGGTCGATAGTTAGCTGGGTCAGAGCCGTCTCTTCCAGGTTTAGGTATCGGTATAACTGTGGCTTTCCTCCAGCTGTTTGGGAAAGCTCCTGTTTGCCACACACAGTTATAGACCCCTAGCAGGACTGCCAATGAGGGGAACCTGAGTCAGACATGATGTCTCCGGGTTCTCCCGGAGTATTGGTTTTGACATGCTGCTCAGTCTCCATGCTCTCATCAGCGAGCACAGAGAACCTGTTCTTTAGCATGACAACAGGGCTTTCTTGTTTCTTCAGAGGTGTGTTCTTTGGCGGTGTTTTCTTCTGAGTTGGAGGAGGAGGAGGGGGTGGTGGGGTCAATGTGTCCGTCTGTGTGGCTATGGATCTTCCTATCTTAGCAACAGCCTGGGCGTAGGTCTTTGTCAAGCCGAATTGGCCCTTGGGTAGGGCCAGTACAGCCGATTTCGCCTGGCTGAAGGTGCATCCATTTCTTGCCTTGTACTCCTGCACGGCAACCTCCTGTTTCCACACAGGGCAGTCCTTGGAGTAGGCTGAGTGGCCAGCTTGACAGTTTGGGCACTTGAACTGGGCTGTGCAGCCCTTGTCCTCATGACCCTCTCCAGCACATCTGGCACACACAGTGTTCCTCTTGCAGACTGCCGCGCCGTGTCCATAACCCTGGCACTTGAAGCACCTCATGGGGTTAGGTATGTAGGGTCTCACTGGAACTCGTAGGTATCCTGCCTTCACATACTCTGGCGGTGTCCTAGTTCCGAATGTGAGGATAATAGTGGTGGTTTTGACCTCCTCACCATCCCTGTGCCTGGTAATGCGCCGGGCATGGGTGACTCCTTCAATGCCCTCCACTATTTCCTTCTCGGAACATTCCAGTAGGTCCCTAGAGCTGATTACACCTCTGCTGGTGTTTAGACTCTTGTGTGGCATGACTTCCACTTGGAGATCACAGAGTCTTCTGCATCTTAAAAGCCCATCAGAGTGTGTCTTGCTGTCTACTTCTACAAGGAGTTCCATTGATTTGTGTAGCTTAGACACACTCTTGGGCTCTCCCACTACTGATTGAGTCCCTTATAGATAACAAAAGGGCTCAACTTTGTCAGGCTTTTTCCCTCCTCTGTGCACCTAACCACCAGAAATGATGGCCAGGTGGCACAGCTTTTTGGGACCTCCTCTTTTTTATCATCAATTCGACGTTTCTTGCCCAGACATAGGTCTGGGGCAAGTAGTTTTGTGTGTGTTTTTTTGTCCATATATATTTTTGTTAATTTGGCACCTGTGCTCCCCACCCGCCATCGAGTCCAACAAGGGGACGGGCCATTCGGATGTCCAGAATGAGCCCGCCAGGGCTACACAGGTGCTATACTCAGTCAGCTGCTACATCGGACATGTGTCCGATACAGCAGCTCCCTGATTGACGACCTATGCTGGTAGCTCGGCATGACCAGCCTGTTGACCCAGAGCGGGCCATCTGGGTCTCAGGTCTAGGGGAACTTGGAGCCAAAGTATTGTGTTGTTGTGGTTTATCCTCAGATAGCCAACACTCAAACACCAGGATCTCTTTATCCCCCCTTACCCGTCGCAGTCCACGGCTAACGGACTGGTCTAGGACGTAGTGAGAATTTAAAGTTAAGGAGACAGTGTGATGATCAATGAAGGCAGACTTAGGAAAAGAGGAGGCAGACACAATGATAGAAAAGAAGTAGGGCACTTTTGAGCTCCAAAAGTGCTAAGGAAAGAGGAGCGCAGTTTAACGTCATGTCTCGGGACGCACTAGCTTAATGCCACTAGCATAAGTTGTCTTGAATGTCACTAGCATAAGTTGTCTTGAATGTCACTAGCTTACTGCCACTAGCATAAGTATCAGTCTATCTTACCTTCTTCTCTTTGACTATGTGAAAATCTATCCAGTGCATAGTTGATGGCAATCCAAGCATAGACACCTTCTTGTTTTCCACTGATTATTTCAAAATGATTTTCAGGAGCAATGAATTGAAATGTTTGCCCAATGTCTTCTCTAAGATCTTGTAGAATAGCCTGCTGGGCACTGGCACACAAAGAGAAATCTTTTGTCAGCTCTTTGAATGTTTACACATAGAAGGATACAATTAATTTTGTAAGTGTATTATTACAAACTCTGGGATCTGTTCTGTCTAAAAACTTTATCAAATAGATTGTAAGTATATAGATTTTTAGTGTAAAATTCTTAATTTACAACTAGCTGTTGATGCTTGTTTCATGAGTAGGGTGCAACAGTAGAAAAGAACTATTCCAACCTAAATCAAGTGCCTGCCAATGATGTACAAACGCATGACCTCTTTACCTTGGTGCTAACATTCTCATCCCTGCTGTTGCCATCACATACAATGAGGTTTGAGGAATTTTCTCTTTTGGAATATAGTTTTGAGCATAAAGGAGAAGCTCTTTTATATGATCACTGGCAGCATCTGGAGTTTTCTCATAAGATGATAATCCTGTCAAAATTAGAGACTACAGTAATGTACGATGATGATAATATAGGCTAAAGAAATATGCTGGGAGTTCTCTTACAATACAAGTACAGACATATTGTAAAAAGTCCAAAGTAAATCAACAACTAAATTTATATGCAAACATACCAGTACTGACATCAGTTTTAACATTCTGATTAGTGTAATTCTATGAAAGCAAAATTAGCAACATAATAAGTACACTACCAACTTTGAAGTTTAGGCAAAACAATGCTAAGTATTTCACTACTGAGAATGAGAAAGCTATATCATATATGGTATCTTTTTTTTCTCACAGTTGCAATCTAAACTTTTATCTAGAGATCTAGCTTAAAAAAAAAGTTTCTGTTTTCCGTTCAAAGTGATGTAGACCTTACCTGGTGATATTTTTTTGACAACTGCATTGCCTGATGAATCTAAAAGTTGTTGCACATTTAGAAGATCTTTAGGATTCCCTGAATGTGTAGGCCAATAATAAACAAATATTCTACTACCACTGCTACCACAGTCTATCACTATGCCATAATGTAATTCATTGATACTATCTAAAGTCTTAGTGCTGGATATATGAATGACATTTGTTAAGGTCAAGACAGCTAAAAGTACTAAAGCAAACATAAGGACCAACAGGATCCATCTCAACATCATTCGTTCACTGTTTGCAATCTTTACGAGAGGGCAGTTAAAGTATATTCTGAGGATACACAAAATAAATAAATAAATACTTCAAGCAATAGTAAATTCTTAGCTGCAAGAGATAATCATTGTATATGTGTGGAGATCAATATTTCTACCAATCAAGTCAAGTATGATTGTTACAAAAGCCATTCAATATTCATGAACTTTAACCTCAGAGTAGCATAGAAGTCTTGAAAAATTGTTGGTGTTTAAGATTTAGTAGGTAATGACTTTACTTTGTTCTAAGCCTGGTATTCAATGTTGTAACCAACACTAAGACTAAAACTAAGACTGCTTTATTGGTCCTTATGGAAATTTGTTGTGATTACAAGGACTCTTCTCATATACAGACAACACAACAGAAACATACACATTAATAGAACAGACACAACATAGAGTTCATTCAGCGACTACACACAGGCATCTTGGTCATTTTACTGTTTCTTGATCAACGGGTGGCATTGATATAGTCTTACCGAGTAAGGTATAAACGAATTTTTGTACCGCTCTGTTCTTTTCTTGATTGACAGTAGTCGCCCACTTCGTGACGTCTTGACGTAGTTATGATGGAGCAGGTGTTTGTTATCTTCCAAGATTTTTCTTAGACATTTTTGTTCATAAAGTTCATTTAAATATGATAATGTTGTATGTGTGATTTTTGATGCCCTTTTTATAATGTTTTCTAGGTGGCGCAACAGTTTAGATGAAGCGTAGCCTTGCCAACAAGATCTTCTTATTTAGTTTAAAGCTATTGAGTTAGTATAGGAAAAATAGTCGCTGGGCTGTTTTCTTTGCCAGAGTTCCAAGATGCTCTTCCCATGAGAGCTTATCAATGATGACGCCTAGATATTTATATGACTTCACTTGTTGTATCGATGTAGTCTTTATCTGGAGTTCATATATCATCTGTTTTTCTTTCTGAAATCTATTATAAGTTCTTTAGTTTTTGTGACATTCAGTTCTAGAAAGTTGTCAGTGCACCAATTTGTAAACTCTTCTATCGTGCTTCGATACTGAGTTCCGTTTCCTGAAATAAGACCAACAATGGCAGTATCGTCAGCTAATTTAATGAGTTTAACTGAGTCATAGATGCTTCTTATGACATTAGTGTAAAGAGTATACAGTACAGGAGAAAGTACACAACCTTGTGGAGAACTCGCACATAGTACTCAAGTTGATGATTTGGTGTTGTTGACTTTAACGTACCCGGTACTGGGAATAGGTTAAAAAGTTTAGAACCCATGCTTGTACGTAAGGGCTGACATTTTAGTTACTTAGTTTGTTTATCATTAGATGTGGCTGTATGGTATTGAAAGCTGAGGAGAAATCTACGAAGAGCACTCATGCATGTTTTGGGTGTATCAAGATGCTTGTAAAGCTGGTCCAAAAGCAATAGAATTGCATCCTCAGTACCCCTACCTGCTTTATATATATTGGTGAGGGTCTTTTGCTACAAGTTGTTTAAGCATATATATGTGAGTGCTACTGGCGGAAACCATTTAAGCTATAACCTACTTTTGGTTTCTTTGGTACCGGTACTGGTAAGATCTCTGGAAATTTTCCAGATGTGTGGAATTACACATTACACATAATGTTATCTAATAAAATACAGGAGTTACTTCAAAAAAGATTATGTCCTACACGTCATGCACGTTAACCAATGACTTAAATTCTGCCAAGTCACTGGTTTTCCTGGCTGGCACAGGCAGCCCATTCCATGCTCTAATAGCACTAGGGAAGAAGGAGCATTTGTACACATTTGTCCTAGCATATGGAATGAGGAATAGTGCCTTTATCTTTGTGTCTTTCTAAGTATTTTATTTAGTTTTGTTTTTGTATTTGAAGATTATGGTTCAGCGTTTTATGTATAATTGCCACTTTTTACTTTTGAGTCTTCTATTATAAGGCAGGATTTCTAAATTTAGTGATTTTACATTTAATAAATAAAGTGACAGTACCGGTATCAGACTAATCAGTCACTTTAATTATAATAATAAATAGTATGTACTAATTTAAATAAATTATGACAATCTAGATATATAGATCTAGATCTAACTTACCTAGCCATGAGATAATCAGTCTTATCAGTGAAATTATGTTATATCTAGATCTAAGACTTTTTGTTTGCGAGAACACAAAGTCAAGAATAAAAAAATGTCTTAAATTCTATCTAGACTAGATCTATTTAGTCTATTATCATCTATTTTAAAGTATATCAGTATATCCATTTTTTAAATCGATTTTAATTTAATATATTGATTTCTTTGTTCTGCTAGTTCTCTGTCTCTACGATTAGATTGATTAGATCATTTCATTAGATCTATCTAGATCTAGAACTAGACTAGTAGATCTAGATGAGATCTAGATCTAAATCAAGTCAATCAAGTATATCAGAGTCAGAATCTAGACTAGATACATCTTGATCTTCTAGTACTCTACTTACTAACTTAGAGTCTACTACTACTAGAATTTACTAGATCTAGTTACTAGACTAGTTACTTCTAGTAGTAGGCAGTAGTAGCTCTAGTATAATTATAATTAATAAATAATAATTATAATAGCCTAGACTCTAGACTTAGCTAGACTTTAGACTTAGACCTAGCCTAGATCTATTAAATCTATATAATTATAATATCTAATACTATACTATAGTTACATAGTAAATAGTATAAATTCAGTACAATAATCTATCTAGATTCTAGATTAATTCTACTAATATAATAGATCTAGACCTTTACCAAAAAAAACTTATTAACTAGATCTAGATCCGACTCAACAATATATCTAGATTTTTTTTTAGGTCTAGTCTAGATCTAAATCTAACCAACGTAGCCTGCCGCTACGTGTTCTTAAAAACAATATTTACGGCCATGTCTAAATAAAAACATTGTAAAAACAGGAATGTTCGATTATCTCCCCTACACATTTTACGGTTTAAACAATCCCAGACTCTCAGTAAGTCGGGTCTGTGGTCATGTCCTGCTTATTTGGAGACTTGATTCTTGATCTACAACTACTTATATAAATAGATTTTTTAAAATAGCCTATTAAAGAAACAGTTAACTATCAATCATCTCTAGGTCTAATTACAGATAAACATATTGCTGCACTTTTTCTTTAATTTAAACTAGAATTAGAATATAACTGATTGGAGCCTTCTTTGCTATGTTCTGTGATAACGTCGATGACACTGCCAAGAAGAATATTTTAAAAAAAAACAACAACAGAATCAATAAAACACATAATCTGCGATTGCATGGAACTACAACAGAGTGTGAGAGATATTGAGCGACTTTATGAACTGGTTCGAACGGACGTCAGTGCAGAGTTTTCTGTGCCCTCGAGCACATTGAACAGCGGCACCAGACAATGCAATTCTCTTTACAGTCACTTTCCTGCCTGCAAGCTCTCGAGAGTTTCTGAGTAGGGTCAAGTATTTTTAGCCCTGTTGGGGCCAACAAGTCCATCCCCTTACTGGCTCCACAAGGGGTTTGTCTGGGCCCCCTGACTGGGCATCTTAGGAGGGTGCCTGTTAAACAACACTTTAAGCTCCTCGAAATAGATCGCCCTTTATAATTGGTTCCAGGTCTAGGAACTTTACTGAAGAACTGTGACAACTACTGCATTCTAGGTATGCAATTTAGTCAGTTGAAGAGACTTATTATTCTGCCTCATTGGAAAGCAGCCAAAAAGCACGGCTAGATTTATCAGTTAATATGCCAATGAGCAAAAGAAAAATGCTTTTACATTATTTGAAATCTATAGCTCATGCTAAAGACAAATAGTTCATGATCACATTTCTGGAAAATCAAGACAAACATTTTGAGGCGTACTGGGAGTCAAAATCGACCCGGGCATTTCTTTACTATCCGGCCCATAAATTGTATAACATGATGAAAGTCACCTTTATAAGATATTGTTACGAATCTCCCTATCCAGGCTCGCTGCAAATTGCACCAAACGACACCACCAACTTAAAGAACTTGACAACTCTGGGCTTGAAAATAACGTAATAGTTTAATGTCAATAAATAACAGCCAATACTGTACAATTGGCAGCACGTAACACAAGACTGTACAAATATCTCTCCGCCGTATCAACTCTTGCACTGGTCTCTCTGTCTCGTCTCGGACTTGTACTGAGCCGTTGTAACGACCTGTAGATCGGGAAGTTGTGACTGACTCGTCTCTGATACCTTCGCTCTTTATATAGGGTCCCTGCTGGCCTTCTAGAACCGGACAGAACGTCGCTCGACTATTCTGGGTGGTCAGATGACTACATCCCTCGTGACACTCCTGAGCTCTGTTCACGACGTCGATCCTTCCCGAACCATCATGTTGACACTCGTCTCGGCCGATCGTCGTAACTCGTCACAGTTGACCGCTCGTCTAGCTCTGGCCTGGGGCGATTTGCGTCGGCTGACTACACACACCACTACCCCCATCTGTGCCACCACCAGGTTTATAACAATATTATAAAACCCCAATTTAATACTGACATCCATGAGACCCTTTAGGTGTCATACCGGCCCATCGGACATTTGCACGAATACCCATAGGCCTATAACCAGTCCGCCCCTGGATGCTTGCTTACACCTTCTTTAAATACACTTACAATAGTTATTGTAGGCCTACCTGTCAGGGTCACTCTGTATCAGTCAGATTAATCTATAGACATTCCATTCAATGTCACTCAGACTATCTATACATGTCTAACTCTAGACAACAAGGCACTCATCCAGAACTCAAAGTTGGTACTGGGTACATGAAGCATTGAAGTTCTTTGATAGTTTGAAGAATTAAGTGTACATTTTTTTTAGTAGAAAATGACAATTTATTTCAATGCATTTATTTTCTCCTATGTTCTTACTTATGCCAATATTACAAAATGTGATAGCCATTTAATTCATAGTGGTAAATCTATTAATTGTGATGTAGGAATGAACTGCTCAATCAATTTATCTTTAAAAAAAAATCCGGTGTGTAAAGATCGTAATACAAAAAAAAAAACAAAAAAAAACTACAATTATTTTTTTCTACGATTTTATTTGAAAAATTAAAAGTATAAAATATTTTTTTTTTCCATAAAATAAAACTCTGTATAACAAATGCATAGTAACCTCCCATTCTACTGTTGAACACATTTTATTTTCTTATTCTTCTGGGGTTTGCACTAGATTGGAGTTAGTGTTATATATGTTTGGATGGTAAACAACCAATGAGAGGTTTTTCTGCCAGCCAAACAATATTCCACTATAATGATACTGATATCATTAGTCTCAGTGCAGTGGTAGGAGCTAGACAACTTGATAGAATTAGTCTCAGTGCAGTCAGTGGTTAGGGTTAGGGTTAGGTCAGTGGTAGGAGCTAGACAACTTGATAGAATTAGTCTCAGTGCAGTGGTAGGAGCTAGACAACTTGATAGAATTAGTCTCAGTGCAGTGGTAGGAGCTAGACAACTTGATAGAATTAGTCTCAGTGCAGTGGTAGGAGCTAGACAACTTGATAGAATTAGTCTCAGTGCAGAGGTAGGAGCTGGACAACTTGATAGAATTAGTCTCAGTGCAGTGGTAGGAGCTAGACAACTTGATAGAATTAGTCTCAGTGCAGTGGTAGGAGCTAGACAACTTGATAGAATTAGTCTCAGTGCAGTGGTAGGAGCTAGACAACTTGATAGAATTAGTCTCAGTGCAGAGGTAGGAGCTGGACAACTTGATAGAATTAGTCTCAGTGCAGTGGTAGGAGCTAGACAACTTGATAGAATTAGTCTCAGTGCAGTGGTAGGAGCTAGACAACTTGATAGAATTAGTCTCAGTGCAGTGGTAGGAGCTAGACAACTTGATAGAATTAGTCTCAGTGCAGAGGTAGGAGCTGGACAACTTCATCTCACAGCAGACAGGATCCATGAAAAAGCTATCAAAACTCTCATGAGGAACAAGCTGATTTGTTTAAAAAACCCTCATGATGAACAAGCTGATTTGTTTCAAACTGAGCTATGTTTCAACTCTCATAAGCAGATTTGTTTCAAAAACTCTTCTGAGCTAATTTGTTTCAACTCTCCTAAGCTGATATGTTTCAAAAACTATCCTGAGCTAATTTGTTTCAACTCTCCTAAGCTGATATGTTTAAAAAACTATCCTGAGCTGATTTGTTTGAAAAACTTTCATGAGCTGATTTTTTTCAACTTTCCTAAGCTGATTTGTTTCAAAAACATTCCTGAGCTGATTTGTTTTTCTCACATATAGGATGAGTTGCATGACATCCTCCAAGGTTCAGTTGAAAAAGAATGAGGTAAAAGTCAACTAAGAAATAAAATAATAAATAAATTCAGCCAGTCTCATACAAAGAAGGAGCATTCAAACAGAGTGGTTACCCTTGCTTGTTTATACAACAAGGAATACCAAAAGTAATTTTAAAATTGACTGATTCAAATTAAGTTATTAACACATAACTCTAAGCAAAGAAAAGCTAAATGATGTATATCATGTACATATTATTTTACATTTCATTTTGAAAATTGGAAAGAAAATAAATCTTTGTTATTTAGCAAAAGGGAAAAACTTGTACTAATGTAAATCTCAGTTTGCAAAAAATATTAGTAAAATGAACAAAAAAAATCAGAAATGATCCAAAAAGATTTTAAATATTTTTAACAGAAATCAAAGTAAAACTGAATTAATTCAAAAAACAATCTGTAATAGATTATAGTGGTCAATAGTGGTATGTAATTACTGTGGTCAGTCAAATATAGTAGGATTAAGAAAGAAATCCATCTTTTTATTAGCAACCAACACAACATCTGAACTACTAATTATACAATTTCATTAAGTATATTAAATCTAAATACCCGGACCTTTGCCACCAATTGGCCAAATACTTTCCACCCTTCCATCCCTCATTCCCACAATCCATTCATGCATGTTAACTGTTGGGTCACAGTGACCTGGAATCAGCCAGAGTTGGTCGCCAACCTAAAATAGTAAAAGAAAGTTTGGATATTTATTTTTAGTTCAGTTTAAGCAGCATTACAAATCATAAACTATGATGTAAAACTCATAATATGGAATGAATTTGTTTAACAGCGAATGATAAGAAGTGTGGAATACATTTCCAGGTTCTGTTTCTGAAGTTATCTTTGATGAATACATACCAATTAGAATTCAAAACTTATTTGCATTTTTTTATATTTTTTAAAACTTCTTTTTCAGTAAAAGAAAAAAAAAGATATGTATATACAGGTGTTAAGTTCTTTTTATATCCACATGAATATCTCTTGATATCTTTCTTGAACAGCTGCTGACAGGGACAAATGGAGGGATTTGGTTCTGAGAACTGTCACAGCGCTGCCCCCAATGAGGAAAGTCAAGGGATAGAAGAGATGATGCAAATGGAAGCACTGAGGTAAATAGAAGATTCACTAGATAAAATGTCCAGAGAAATAAAAAGTTTTCTACTAGCTACACCAAAATCAAACTTTGAAACTGTAAAATATGTTTAAAAATATGAAAACAAATCAGAAGAGGTACATTTTGAATCATTTTATAGGTAAACAACGTTCCAAGGCAGGCACTTGATTGGTGTCCGCCAGGAAAGATGGAAGTGGGCAGGCCCAAGCAAACCTAGAAGAGATCAGTCATCAGCAAACCTAAGGATACTGGAATGACATGGGAGCAGATGAAGAAAGCTACTCAGAACCGAGTTCAGTGGAGAGGTGTGGATGCTGCCAGTAAGCTCTCCTGGGGGTTCCCAACTCAAGTAAGTCCAAAGTCAACAACTGGATAACTACCTCAAAAGAAAGCTCACTCTTTGTTGCAAAGTGGCAAGCATTAGAAGTGGGAGTGAAAAAATGGTTCACACATCACAGGGATAATGGTTTCTCAGTATCAACACAAATAAAATATATAGATACAAGTCAATCTGTGTGTAAAGGCCCTTATATTTTTTTTTTATTTAATATTTTATTCTGCCTTACAGTATTTAACAAATAGTTTCCTTATTCATATTCTAAGTGCATACAATGGCTGAGTGGCTAGAATGAAGCAGACAAATACTATGTTTATTTTTAAGGAGCCAAATAAACTGTTCAATTTGAATGTTATAAGCCTTGCCTAGGTGATGTTTTCAATCAAGTTCTTAGGGTTTATGAATGATAGTTTATCTTGGTCTATCAACTTGCATTAGATAAAAACAAAAAAGAAAGACCCTATCTATTGATGAAACAAACTGAACATATTCAGGTTTTAAAGAAGACCATCATTATAATATTGTTGATGAAAATAAATTTCTATATTCTGTACAAGTGTACTTTACTCATTTACTTAGAACTGAGATTAAAAAGATTAATAGTCAAGCTATGCTAGACAGCAAACCCTAAATCTTACCTTTAAATCCCCAGGTGGAACTATAACTCCATGTTCATCCCCTCCACTTATATACACTTGATCACCTGAATTTTTAACCTAAAGTGAAACCATACTGGTATTCATAAGTTATACCAGTACTAAAACACAAATTTTTAATAGTAGTTTAGTTAAACCATTAAGAATTTTTAAAGAGAAGATTGAACATTAAAATACCAATATCCTAGGATAACACATAAAAACATATTTGTTTTATTTAAATTCTCATTCCGACAGCAAGAAGAGTTATCATGTTCCAAAAGACTTTTACAGTAATAATCAAAAGTTCAAAAACATATTTCAACATTTTAGTAAAAGTAAATGGACTTACAGTTGGAACACCAGAGTCAAGACTAACAGCCTTCAGCCCCACATCTACTATTGCTCTATTTTCAGCCTGAATATATCAGAAACAATGTAACAATAGAAAGAAAAAATTAATATACAATACTAAATCTTCAGATATTTACTAAGTATTTCCTTTGTCTTCATAAAATTAAATAAGGAAACAAATGTAATTTTAAAATGCAGACCAACGCTAAATTTAAAAAGAAGTTTTTTTCTGATATGCTTTTTTATGCTAGCAAAAAAAAAAGTAAAATTCTAACAGTTTAAAGAATAAATGGTAACCTGTTTGTTTAAATAGTTGTTAATTAAACTATACTAAAAAGCCTTTGATTGGTTGAAGAGTAGAGCTTTCCCCTGCCCTTACTGCCTTTATTTAGTCAAAACTGCAATAGAAAAGTTATAAAGTACCAGTAGTTCTGAAAGCAGGCTACTTGAAATTTTAGAAAACAAGGGAAACAGAATTTTTTACAGAGAATTAAGACTTTTAGAGAAACCGGGTAAATGTTTTAAATATGATACATCTTTATTGCTTGTATATTTCTGAAATATCATTTATACTTGGGAACTACGGTATTGAATAAATTTTCTTAATTTCATAGCATTGACTTACAACACTTTGTACTGTACTCAGAATATACAGAGATTGCTGAAATTCTGAGACAAACTTCTCTTCACCATCAAGATTCAATCCATAATCTACATCCATGAAAACATAAGAACCCTTTTTGTAAGGAACATTGGATCAACAATTTGGATAAACATTCACATTACAACATACAGGTGCTGTGTATCAAGTGACTTTCAGCTCTTAACTATTTAAAAACACATTTTGCTCAAATATTTATAATAAAAATATTTTTTTTATTATCCTTGAACATATTCAATGATATAAATGCTGTAAAACATTTTTTTAAATTGTTATATATAGCACATCTTTCATGCCACAGTATGCTCAGTGCACTATGGTCCAATTTCTTTAGTGGACCATTAGGGGCGGGAGTATCTGGGAGGTTTTTGTTCTGCCTGTTGCTGCTAAGCAATTGGGTTTTGAAGCTAGTCTCCTTGCTAGGTAGCTAAGCAGTTTATGCCTCTCAGCTACTCATTCTATCCTAGGATACAAGTAGTCTATCAAAGGATACAAGTAAAGGATACAAGTATTCTATCAAAGGATACAAGTATTCTATCAAAAGATACAAGTATTCTATCAAAGGATACAGGTTGTACTTCAGTGAAGACTTCGCTTGCAGCCTCTAGATGAAATGTTCCTGTTCCACCACCTGTCACATAATTACATTCAATTTCACTCTCTTTTAGTGCCTGTGTTATAAAAATTCTCAAGTTTAATTGCAAAGAACATTATTTAGTTCCGTTCTTAGCTAAATATTTCTTTTAAAATAATTCAAGAATAAACTTAATCTTGCCAACCTTACTGGATATAATATAATCTTAGAGCCACTAAGACCAAATAAAATCTTAGTAAATGCATTTATAACCTTACACTTAAAGCCAACTTTGTTTTCTCAATGACCTCATTAACAGCTGCTTGCCTGTCAGCTAAACTTCTAATATGTTGGTTTCTCCTGCAATAGACAAAACAGAAGTGGAAAAACTTATTTAATTCTTGACAATCAATAGTGAAGACACAGAAACCTTTGTTCAGTTCTTGACAAAGTGTCTATTGTAATTCTCTATAAGGTAAAAAACAACATACCCATTGTAACAGTGTAAACCTTTAAACCGAATATTGGGCAGGGACATCACCTTCTTTGCCAGTCGAGCAACATCAGGGCCAGGCTCTACACCACACCTTGAAGTAATATTTATAGGTTCAAAAAAGTCTTTATTTGAACATTGGAAAGTTTAAGTAATTAGACTGAAGTGTCAGTTGTCTCTGTAGTTTTTAGCAAAGTAGACAAAAAGCAGCTTTAAAACATAACAATAAATGGAGCATGAGAGATCTTTCTTATGAAAAATTACACCAAAACTATTAATATTTTAATCTAGAACCTTAGGTCACCTTACTTCGTATCTATCTAGAGGCATCTATCATTAAATAAGTCCTTATCTAAATATTTGTCCTTGTATATATACAGACCATCTTCATTTTCTGTGCTTTGCTCTGCACCTGGTAGAATTTGCCAGTTTCTTTTTTGCTCTATGTACAAAATAGTGTTAAATTCTCACTTTGATGCATGCAATTTTTGGTACAGCTTTAAACTTACTGTCTATAACCTCAGTGGTTTTCTTACATTTTAATCAGTTAAAGAGAACTCTGAGATTCATATTTTGGTGGAAAGGCTGGTATGTTCTGATGTTGTAGCACTTGCATATATTCAAATTCATAAAGTGTAGAAGTATTTTTAGTAGTACTTGTAAATATCTCAGGAGGGCACTAATATGGTATTTCTACAAAAAGACATTTTCTCAATAAGATAATACAATAAGAAGCATATTTCTTAAGCTCATAGTTATGAATAAATTAATTAAAAGTTATGAATAATTCATATAATAAGATAATAACTTATTCTTAAATACTCTATAAGCTAGAGATGGGAATCGAACCCAACTTTTAAAGTTCGGGTTCGGTTCGGTCAGATTTAAGTTCGAGTTCGGTTCGGTTCGATGACGAGTATAGTTCGGGTTCGGTTCGGTCAGGTCTAAAGTTCGGGTTCGGCTCGGTTCGATGTTATGAAATTATGTAATAGCAAAATTAAGTTATAAGGTTTAATATAATTTATCAGATAAAACACTTTAAGATTAATTTTTACATAAAACAAATACTTTGCAACATATAATAGGCCTATGGGCAATACTTTTTCCAAAATAATGTTGCCTACATACATTTTAAGCATTGTAAAAATTTCTTAATGGAGATAAAATTGAAGATGCGGCAGGTTTTTGCTCAAGTCGGCAAGTGGTTTAATTCTGGGCATGACTCGGCGCTAAGCGAATTCTAATCTTTTTCTATTAGTAAGAAGAGATTTTTCTTTTAAAAGCTAATATCGTTCTTTCAGAACGCACTATTCATCATAAAAAAAAAAACCAAATATTTTATGTGTAAAGACGTCTCTATCGAGCATTTTTTTTTCACACATAAGTCGTCACTATAATACATTGCAATATACGGAAGAAATTCGACTATTCTGAGACAAAAAATGCAGAAGAATCACACTTGCGGAGATATTTTAAAATGTTTTCTTCAAAACGTTTTGACCCATATTGTGCATACGCGCCTCGCAAAAAGCAGTCTACAGTTGACAAGGTCTTATTAGAAGATAAAATGACATCTCCTACTTAATATATTTTAATTTTTAAACATGTAATTATACTAATATTCAGATAAGTTAAACTGAAAATAAAACTTTTTTTTTAGACGCCCCCTCTCCTTGTTAGTTGGTAGTTGGTTTGTCGCTTACAAACAGCTAGTACAATTGAACCAATTAAGGCGTTTTATATTTTTACCGGTAAGGATAGTATAGAGGGACTTCTTATGGATCATCAGTTACGCTGGGCAGGGCACGTATCCCGTATGGGAGACGAACGTATACCAAAGACAGTCTTATTTTTTTTTGTGAGCTAAAAGGTGGCCGCCATAACAGAGGCGCCCCACGGAAACGCTTCAAAGACCAGCTTAGGCGTAAACTTTGCTTAGCTGACATAGAAGAGAGCACCTGGTTACATGCGGCCTCAGAACGAGTCAGTTGGAGTTCACTCCCGAAGGCCGCGGGATACACATTTGAGACCAAAAGAAAATCCGCTGCCGAGGACAAACGCAGACGCGAAAAGAAAAACTAAATGGACCACCTGCGGACAGTGGTTATGCTTGCCCTGGATGTGGCAAAATATGTAGGTCACATCTGGGACTGCGCAGCCATGGGAAAAACTGCATTCCTCACTAATCTTCGGACTCGAAGACAAGCCTTATAATAACATATAAACTTAATAAACTTTAAAATAAAGTTCTTATGTGAACAACTCAATATAGCCTAACTGTTATTACAATATTCACATATTTAACTTTTGATAGAGATGTAATATTAATGAAATATACTTATATTTAAAAGAAATCTAGGTCACCACTTTCATGTCTCAAGATTGTCTGCCGTTTCACATTTGCATTGCGCTAATTTCATTGAACTCAATGCATAAACAAATCAGTCGCTTAACCTCTTCTTATCGCCACCAGACAACACTCTCTGACACCCCTTTTTGTCAGGAAGTTAGTCTCCTCATCCCCCAATTCAAAGTACTCGACATCCCCACCCACGGGGGAGGACCCAAAGTTTAAGAAACCCTGCATTAAAAATACTGATAATCAATAATGCAAAACAAAATAATAGTAAAAATATTCAGGGGCGTTGCTAGGAATTTTTCATCATTTGGGGGCCCGGGAGGGGCTGGACCTCTTTGGGGGCCCCTGCATTTTGCGTAATATTGAATATTGTAAAAAAAAACCACTCATTTGGGGCCCCTCTCAAGTGGGGGCCCGGGGAGATTTTTCATTTCTCCCCCTTCTCCCTCACCCTTGCTACGCCACTGATATATTCCAATATGGAATACTTCACAGTTTTCTAAAAATTAATCAATAAATAGAAGATAATTAAAATGTATTTCAAACTAGAACACAAATGAACTTATTGTAGATTTATACCTACACTCTCTAATCGGCAAAAACTATTCTACTCTCAACTAACAGCCATCTGAAATAAAAGTGACAATATTTTAATGTTGACTTTCTACTTACTAGGAACTAGAGTCTAGATCTAGATCTAATTAAAGGGCGCCTATTCAACTCAAAACCAATATTGCAAACAGCCCGCGAAAATTCAAGGCCAGGGGGGAGTCGGTACATACGGAAAAACCCATGGGCCGCTTTTTTTTTCTTTTTAAAGTTTTCAAAATACCCCCCCCACCCAAATTTTCAAAGTATAATGGAATCATTAGAATTTAAATAAAATATTTAAGTATTTTTTTTTTTTTTTTTTAAACCAAAAATAAAAAAAAAAGGATGTACAAATTGCAAAATTAGTTCGGTTAAGAAAGGAAGGGTTCGTTCAGTTCGTACCAAGCAGTTTCAAAGTTCGGGTTCGGTTCGGTCATAAGTGAGGTTCGAGTTCGGTTCGGGTTCGTTTCCCATCTCTACTATAAGCTATGATCACTTTGCTTACCTGAAACCACCAACATTTACTTCGATGACAATGTCCAGCATCACATCTAATGTTTTTGCTGCTTCACTTAGGTCTTCAATATTTCTCTCACTGTCCACACATACAGCGATGTGAGCACTTCTTGCCAGACTAGCTAGACGTAACAGTTTCTTCTTGTTGATCACCTAATGCAATCAACAAAACAGAAAATCATTGAACATTTGTTCTCTAGACTTTTACTTAATTAGAAGAAAAAAAGAAATTTAAAAATTCATAATAACTTAAGGTCAAAAGAAATTCTTTTTAAGTAGTTTTTTTTTGTTTACTAGCTTTACAAAATTTAAATGTGAAAAAAAAACATATATTTTCCTTTTATTATGATTTGTAATTTTGTATTCTCATATGTGCTTTTCGCATTTGAAATCAAGAAAAGTACATTTTAAGAACTATTGGTACATCAAAAGGGCAATAGCTTTGAAATGTCATTGTCTTTGAATATTGTTTAAAAATAGCAAGAACAACAGAATGATGCATGGCTATTTTTTTAAATACATAATACAATTAACTTTAAAGTAAACCCCAGTGCAGATGATTGCAAATCTTGTAGACAAAGTACTGTACAGTTTATTATGGTTATTTTGACAAATTACAGTTCATATGTATCTAAGTAAAATAAGTATAGAGCATTGTGCAACAAACACAATGACAGAGCATAATAAATATATCTACCACTGAAACTCGATGCTAAAATACTGATTCACCAGGCAATATATATATCAGAGTATTATACATCAAAGCACAACTTAAAATAAGCAGGCATTATATAGAGAAAGCAGGCATTATATAGAGATATGTTCAACAGTAACATAGACTAAATTGATCAGATACACATAATATGCAAGCATTTTAGAGAGACAAAATTTTATTATAAAGATATAAGGCTTAAATTATACATACACATAATTTATGACATCACAAAACATTTATTAAACAGACATACATGCTTTATATACATACATTATATCTTTAATACATTATACACATACAGATTATATTATAAAGATTTATTAAATTCTGCAAACATTATACAGACATATTATACATAAATTTTACTGTTACAATATTCAGAAATTATAAAGATACTAGCCTGACATTACCCGCGGCCTGCAGGTCTAAGTTTGTGTTTACTAATCTAGTGGATTGGATTTAGATGTATGTTAAACTTAGCTAATGATCCTTTCAAGTTTTTTCTCTTTCACTACGAAAATAAAATTAGTTTTGCGAAAATGGGTTTACCCGAAGCAGATACAGTCATATCTATTAAAAACGAAAAGAGCGATAGCTTTGTTAAATGAATGGGATTATAAAGTGAACAATTAAACGAAATAATTTTTAGTACGCGATTCATGAATGAATATAGATCTAGGCCTATCTCAACTCGGCTTCGCAGCTTTTGTAAACGAATGTAGTCTTTTAAAAATGCTTTAGAAAACCAAATTTGAATGTTTATTTGATCAAAATATGAAATGAATGGACTATAATTAGTATGTTTATGTGTTAAAGTATAAAACTATCTGTGCGAAGAGAAGTTTTATCACCTTAGAGTTGAATAAGAGTTTCAGATCTAGGGATGGGATTATAAAGTAAACAATTAAACGAATTAATTTTTAGTAAGCGATTCATTACGGTATTGTCTAATGAAAGAATGTTCGTCAGGAAATCTGTAGTCACAGATATAAGGAACTAATTTATGTAAAAAATGCTTTTGAAACACAAAATTGAAGGTTAATATTATTATATAATGATATCAATGGATCTTCTTTTGTATTTTCATGTGTCAAAGTAAAAAACTATCTGCGCAAAGTGTATTTCTTAAAATTAGATCTAGGTCTAAATCCTTTCGATCTTTTCTCATGTCAACATTGTTAACCATGGCCTAGATCCGTAAAATGCTATAGCTGTAATAGAGTCGGACAACTTTATTTTTTTTTAGGGTCTTAACTTTGTTTTAGGGCTACAATACATACACTACGGTCTAAGTTGGTACCCAAGAAACATTCCTGCCAAATTTTATCAAGATTGGTCAAATGGTTTTGATGTCTATAAGTCACATACATACACCTCACATTCTACTTTATAGTATAGACTAGCCTGACATTACCCGCGGCCTGCGGGTCTAAGTTTGTGTTTACTAATCTAGTGGATTGGATTTAGATGTATGTTAAACTTAGCTAATGATCCTTTCAAGTTTTTTCTCTTTCGCTACGAAAATAAAATTAGTTTTGTGAAAATGGGTTTATCCGAAGCCGATACATTCATATCTAGTAAAAACGAAAAGAGCGATAGCTTTGTTAAATGAATGGGATTATAAAGTGAACAATTAAACGAAATAATTTTTAATACGCGATTCATGAATGAATATAGATCTAGGCTTATCTCAACTCGGCTTCGCAGCTTTTGTAAACGAATGTAGCTTTAGAAAACCAAATTTTAATGTTTATTTGATCAAAATATGAAATGAATGGACTTTAATTAGTATGTTCATGTGTTAAAGTATAAAACTATCTGTGCGAAGAGAAGTTTTATCATCTTAGAGTTGATTAGAGTTTTAGATCTAGGGATGGGATTATAAAGAAAACATTTAAACGAATTAATTTTTAGTACGCGATTCATTACGGTATTGTCTAATGAAAGAATGTTCGTAGGAAATCTGTAGTTACATATATAAGGAACTAATTAATGTAAAAAATGCTTTTGAATCACAAAATTGAAGGTTAATTTTATTATATAATGAAATCAAAGGATCTTCTTTTGTATTTTCATGCATCAAAGTAAAAAACTATCTGTGCAAAGTGTATTTCTTAAAATTAGATCTAGGTCTAAATCCTTTCGATCTTTTCTCATGTCAACATTGTAGACATGGCCTAGATCCATAAAATACTATAGCTTTAATAGAGTCTGACAACTTTATTTTTTTTTGAGGGTCTTAAGTTTGTTTTAGGGCTACAATACATACACTAAGGTCTAAGTTGGTACCCAAGAAACATTCCTGCCAAGTTTTATCAAGATTGGTCAAGCGGTTTTGATGTCTATAAGTAACATACATACACCTCACATTCTACTTTATAGTATAGATAATGAATTTTGAATAAAAATGTCTTTTTAAATACTTGGTATTCATATTGTTCTGACAGACCTGATTAGAAAGTAAGACATCTTGTATTCCTCCTTGCACCAAGGCCTCAGCTTCAGTCAGTTTCTGACAACAAAGACCAACTGCCCCAGATTGAATCTATAAAGCCAATACAATCATCAGATGTATAGAGCTTGCTTAATATAAAAGACATTGTTAATGTTTTGTGCATATTTATTGGAGTGTGCATGTGTTTATGTACCTGTTTTAAATGTATTGCAATTGCATGCATGTGTTTATGTAAGAGCATGTACAAGTGAGCATGTGTTTGATGTTATGAAAAAGGTGAATAGCTGTACTTTTGTAAATATGTGCATAAGTCAGGCTACTTAAGTTCGGTCATAATAAAATATGTGAACAATTTCCATCAAGTCTTTGTAGAATTGTGTCAATGAGAATGAGACTTATAGAATATTATGACATGTGTTATAATAATAATAATCTCTATTGTCCGTATGGAAATTTGTCTTACAATTTGTGCATTACACCAAACAAAAAACATTATAACTATAAGAAACCAAAGTGTACATTCACACCAGACGCACTACTAATTTACATGTGACAAAGTTTATATCAGATTGTTCTTATTTAATGATTTGATAGCCAGGGGAACAAAAGAGTGTTTGTGTCTGTTTGTCTTTGCCATCAGTGTCTTGTATCTCTTTTGTGATGGTAAAATCACAAAATCCTGACACAAAGGGTGATTCTTTATTTCGAGGATCTTGTTAGCTTTTTTATAGCAAGTATGTTTGTGTTCCTTTAAAGAAATAGACCGTGACTTAAACAAAAAAGAGGAGTATCAACCTGCAGTCTTGCTAGCATGGCACATTTATGAGTTTTGGCATGAGGTCTGAGTTTCACACTGGGATATGCCTTCATGGCCTCCTTCAAGGTATTTAAATTCTGCTCTAACTTCTTAAGACAGACAAGAAGTGCTGGGGTCTCTACATCTGTGACTGAATCACCAACATTACATGGTGGCTGTAACATCAAACAAAAAATAATGAACTTAAGAACATCAGTGTGATAGTGAAGCACTTAAACAATAAATCAACATGATCTAGTAGATATTACACAAACTCATTTAAAACCTAAGCATGTAACAAATGTATCAAAATCAAAATATCCTAATATGGTTATACAAACTCATTTAAAACCCTGTGATAAAAAGAAAAATTGAATAGAAATTGGAGCATGTCCATTTAAGCCATTAAAAATGAAGTGCTTATTGAATCGATATATAAAAGGTGTCGTAATTGTTTCTTATTTTAAAAGTCAAGTTTTTAGTGAAGATATATATAGATAACTTCAATGATTGAACATTTTTTGCTTCTAACTCAAAGATTACTTCAACAATTGAAAATTTTTGCTTCTAACTCAAAGATTACTTCAACGATTAACATTTTTGCTTCTAACTTAAAGATTACTTCAATGATTTAACATTTTTGCTTCTAAAAGTAATCTATAGTGATTGCAAAATGTTAAGTTGCTTACTCTAGAAGAAAACATTCTGATGAATGACTCAAATTGTTGCTTGAATGGAAGTTTACGCAAACTTGTGCTAAAATATTGAGACTGTACACTTCTAAAATCCTTGACACAAAGATTATTTAGAATGGTATCTGATTTTGTCATCGAAGTCAACAGAGTAAGATTTAGTCTTTGAGTCACTACATGTATCATGGCACATAGACATAGCCCAATCTGAAATGAACACATTGAGACATTGAAATTAGTTTTAGAATTACAATAGTAGAACATAATTTTTATATTAGAAAGTCTTTATTACAAAAAACAAACAAACTTTTTTTTGAATTGATTCGAGGAAGCGATTAGGCTAATTGGGTAGTAAAACAAGACTCCTGTGGCTAAATGACTAGTACAACAAGACTGCTGAGGCTAAATGACTAGTACAACAAGACTCCTGTGGCTAAATGACTAGTACAACAAGACTGCTGTGGAAGTGTCTAAAGAAGTGTCTAAAGAAGTGTGAGAGCATTCCCATTGCACACTGTGGTCGTCCAGGTTAGCTTGGAAGACTATAGGAAAATGGCAGAGTGTCTGACCCATTGGAAATAGCAGTGTTTAGTGTTAACTATGGACATTTGCTTGGACCTTTTTCAGTTTTGACTGTAACACAAAATTATATTATGTGTATTTTAAGTTCATTTGATTTTTTTTATTATAAAGTGGGTCCATGAAATGATCTTCAATAAAATTATTATGTTAGAAATGAACGAGTAGTCATTCTCTGGCGCTGCCAGGGTCGAGTTTCGCTAAAGAGAAACAAAATTCATCGTAGTCCCTTTAACAGTTTCCACTGAGGAATTTTCTGGTGATGTGGCAGGTCTGCAGCAGTACCGCCCTCTGACAGGCAACGAAGATGTTCCTAGGAATGTTAAGGGCCTTGAAGGTGTCTGTGAGGTCAGTTGTTATTATCCCCTCGGTTGATATAACAATGGGGTATATTGTTATTTTGGACAATTTCCATAGACGCTTAATCTCCAAGCCTAGGTTCCCATATTTTCTTTGTTTTTCTATCTCAGTTTTTCGTAAATTATGAGACAGTGGTACGGCGATATCGATAATGATAGCGGTTTTTTCTTTTTTATCGATGAACAGCAGATCCGGGCGATTGAAATCTACCGTTTTGTCGGTCAGAATAGGCCTATCCCAGTACAGCAGATATTCAGTAGACTCGAGAACCTCTTGCGGAGAGTATTTATAATAAGGGGGAGTGTCCTTATCGATCAATTTGTACGTCAAAGCCAGGTGTTGGTGTATTAACTTTGCAACTTGGTTATGGCGACCTAGGTAGGCTGATTCTGATAGGGCTGGACATCCTGCCATAATGTGTTCAATCGACTCGCCCACATTTCCACATTTTCGGCATTTGTCGACAACATTGAGTTTCAGGATATGCTTCTCGTAATTTTTTGTCCTGATTACTCTGTCCTGTATTGCTGTAACAAAGCCTTCTGTTTCAGGGTAGAGATGACCTGCTTTGAGCCATGTTAAGGAAGCAGCCTTGTCGATGTTGTCCCCATGTAATGAAGCCGGAAATTTTCCGTGGAGTGTTTTTTCTTCCCATTGGCGAATCTCATGCCCTACGTCGTCCAAACCGATATTGACATCAGCATTGTGTAGGTTCAGAGGGGTTGCATCGGAGTCGTATTTCCGTAGGAAGGAAACTAATTTGTTGCTGGAGGCGAGCAGTTTTGATCGTATTTTTAAAACTTGCATCTTACACAATTTGAAGATATTCTGCAATCCACGACCCCCATCCTTCCTGGGCAGGTATAACCTTATGGTGGAGGACTTGGGGTGTAGGCATCGAAACTTGGTTAGTAATTTTCTAGTGAGTCTGTCAATGTCATGTAGGTCGGTGTCAGTCCATTTGATCACACCGAACGTGTAAAGGAGCACAGGGATAGCGCTACTTTCATGCTTATAGCATGCTCAGAGCGCTTTTGGTCCAATCTCATTTGTGGACCGGTGGGTATCTAGGAGTTGGTTTTCCGTGCTGCCTTTGGGCGCTCAGTAAACACAACTCTGCCCGAGTCGGGTGTCGAACCTCGAGCCCCCTTCTAGGTAGCAAAGCCAAGCCAAGTTCAAGCGCACTTGGCCTCTCGACCACGCTTCCCACCGACTTAATAAGACTTAAGCTATACTAATTTTTTTCTTTGTTTAAAAAGAGATAAAATTAAGTAAGCATTAACCCTTCAATCTTCATAATGAGTATTAGCAGAACTTTCACTTCACTAATGATGCTCAGTTTTTTATATCTGTTTTTCCCAGTTTAAAAAAATGTGTAATCTGTGTTTTATTATTGTATTTTTTTAATAATCAAACATTAATAGGGCTTATCTTCAAGTTTGAAGATTAGCGAGGATTGCTATGCAGCCCCAGCTGTGACCTACATATTTTGTCACATCCAGGGCAAGCATAACCATTGTCCGCAGGTGGTCGATTTAGATTTTCTTTTCACCGTCTGCGTCTTTCCTCAGCAGCAAATTTTCTTTTGGTCTCAAATGTGTATCCAGCCACCTTTGTGAGTGACCTCCAGATGTGACCTATGGCAAGTTGGCACCTAGGTTGGTCTTTAAAGCATATCCGTTGGCACCTCTGTTACGCTGACCAACTTTTAGCTCACCAAAAAAGAATGCCTTTGGCAAATGTTCGTCTCCCATACAGGATACGTGCCCTGCCCAGCGCAACTGTCAGATGATAAGAAGTCCCTCTATACTGTCCACATCGGCGTTCACAAGGACATCGCTGTTTGTCTTGCCACTGTATGTCCATGATGGAGTTCAAGCATCTTTTATTTGCTTTCTGTATAGTACCCATGTCTCAGATCCATATAGAAGGGATGAGAGAACCACCGCTTGATAGACATTGATTTTTAGGCAAGTGGAGCAATTTATGCCACCAAATTCTCACCTGAAGGCGTCCAAAAGAGCTACTGGCCTTGGCCAGACGGTTATCAACTTCCCTTGAAAGTGAGGCATCAAATGATACTATACTACCTAAATATGTGAAGTGGTCTACCACGTTAAGGGGCTGTCTGTTTACAGTGACCTTTGGGGCTGAGTAGGTTTTATTGGGTGACTTCTGGAACATGACTTCTGTTTTCCCGAGGGTTATAGATAAACCAAAAGAGGCGGCAGCATATGCAAGTTCATTGACCACGTCCTGGAGATCATGTTCATTGTGAGCTATCAGGGCGCAATCATCGGCAAAAAGAAGCTCTGTTATGACCATCTCCTTTGTTTTCGTATAGGATAGTAGATGTCAAAGATTGAACACATTGCTGTCTGAATGAAACCTGATGTAGAGACAGTGATTTGACCCAGCATTACGTCAAAGAAGATAACGAATAGAGTAGGAGCAAGTACACAGCCCTGCTTCACGCCATTTTTTATTGAGAAGTGATCAGACAGGTCACCATTGTATCTGATCTGGCCCTTTTGTCACACGTGAAACTGCAACGCAGGACATTTTGGCGCAGCCGTTTTGGCGTGAAATGTTTTGGTCACATTATTTATGTTCATTGTATTATTTCTTTGTTTGTGTCAAACGTATTTTTCATGTACAGAACAATATTTGTGTACGTTATTTTTGGTATTTAAGTTTGTTATTTAATTAATGTTAAATCACTAACATTGCACAAGACCAGGCTGCCATCCATACTTCACAGTATGGGTGCATAAAATAGTCAAAGTTATTAAGACTTTTTTCGGGGGGAGGGTTAGAATGTATACTTTGTTTATCTTGGTATACTATAGTGAAAAAAATCTTTATTATACATTTTTAAACACAAATTTGCTCTACATTCAATTTTAAGTTCACATCGCCAGAACTTCAAATTCTTCATGCGAAATTGTGTCTTTTCCTTGCTTCAACTGGACTTTTTCCATTGTTTATCTATACTGCCACCCGGTTTTCAGTTAAAAAATATAATAGCATGAAATTGCTAAAGTTTTGCCAGTCTGTCAGACAAATAATTAGTAAATGTTCCAAACTAAGTGAGCTTATAAAGACGTAGTGGCGACGAGATTGAAAGAGAGGGGTAGACCTTGGGCCGCTCTCGGAATTAAAAATAAAAGATTATAAATTCGCACCTAGTGATGTCAAGAGGAGTGCTAGAAACAGATTATCATCTTACCCGTGAGAGAGGGAGTGAAATTTACCCACAAGAGAGGGGAAGGGATAGGTGTGACAGGTAGACCAGTCCGAAGGAGATAATCGCCAGACGCATGACACCAAGGACCAATGCATGGTGCTGGTTTTGTCTTCGTTTGTTTCACTTTACCTGCATCAAAGGGAGATGTGTTACCCAAATCATCACTAACCCTAGCCCAATTTCTCAAAATATATCTTTTATGAGTATCTTAGCTTTTTCGGATATTAAACTAATGTCTATTCTTTTTTTTAAATGTCTATTGGAAAGAAATCGAAGAATGTCATCCAGTGTGATTAGTAGAACTCAGTTATAATTAAAGGGGAGGGGATAGCATGTCATTACCATTCAGGAGTCTTACTTATTATATATTCATGAAATATGCAAAACCTTTATTAAAAAAATATAAAAATTGGCTGGACAGTGTTAGAATTCATAGCATAAATACAATATTATAGTAGAGTGAAATAAACATTGTTATAAAAGCTACATGCTTATTAAATTATCATCAAATTATATCTCGCGCCAAAATGGCACGTACCCTGAAACTGATTGAGATTGGATAGGAATGTAGGTGGGCATCCTAGCCATCGCGACTGACTGTGTCAAAAGCCTTGGTGAGGTCTACAAAGGCAGCGTATATGTTTAGGTTCTGCTCTTTTCATTTTTCTTGTAATTGTTGCAGAACAAATATCATGTCAGGTGTACCTCTACTGGCTCTGAAGCCACATTGGCTCTCAGATAACACCTCGTCCTCTAAAGAATGGGTTAGTTGGTTGAGCAAGATCTTTCCTGCTACTGACAGAAGTGTAATGCCTCAATAGTTGAAGCAGTTTTTGTATACAGGGATATGATTACAGAATCTCAAAGTTCAGGTGGGACCATGCACTTCACCCAGCATAGAGTGAACAAGTCTGTTAGCCTCTCGGTTAGGGCAACACCACCCATTTAAAATTTTATGTTAAGCCAAATCGCACTTAAATTGTTGTAGCTCCATATTGACCTAGAAAAAAAATTAAACATCTATTAACTCATCATCCATTGGTCTATAAAATTAGATATGTTGCCAAGTTTCAACATGCATAATTAAAATAAAATCAAATGTCAAAGAGGGATGGGGCAGGTATGCCGAAGTGTAGCCTTATTATACCTCATCAGACATTTTTTCCCCTGAAAACAATATCCAACACCTTGTAAGCCATATCAAACAAAATGTATTTTAAAAATGTTTTCATCAACTAAGCTACTCAAAATAAAAGTAACAAAGCTTAGGCTTAGACAGTTTAGTAGAAATAGATCTATTAGTAGTTTAACTAGTTACTAAAGGCAAGAGGTCTCGGACTATCATTTAGACTTTTTCTAGTTATAATTCTAGTACTAGATCTAGTAACTAGTATAGTATAGTAGTACTTAGTAGTAGTCTTTTAACTCCTAACTAAGTGTAAGTGATAAGTCTTTTGCCAGTTTTAGTTAGTTTAGAGTTAGACTAGAGTCACTAGAAAGTAGAACTCAACAAGAGTTTATTGCTATCTTCTAGTCTTTACTCATGCCACATCATGATAATTAAAATACTGTCTAGAGTCTACTCTAGACTCTAAACCAGTCTAGTCACTACGACTCTAGTGCTAAGTTACTAGTTAGTAGTGTCTTATTATAAATTTAAAATTATAATAATATTTATTAATATACTATATGTCTAGACTTAGTCTCTATATTATATATTAATATAGTATAGTATATTAATAAATATTATAATTTTAAATTGAGGTAGGTACTAACATCCAGTCATCTACTAAAGTGTCTAAATCTAAAGATGTAGAACTGCTTCAGCCACTGTCCTAACCTTTGCTTCTTCTAGATAAGAATCTACATATAGTTCTTAATAAGTTAATAGATGTAAACTTTCTGAGATAGCCAGTAAGTGATATCATATCAATAAAATTGTCAACAAACTTTGAAGTCAGTTACCTTTGACCCCAAATAACATATGCATCACTGATACACATAACGGGGTTTATTTACTAAGACAGTGTTTTCCCCAAGAAAGCCTCTATAAAAATCCCCAGATATAAATAAAACAACGCGCTTTCGACATGGATTCTAGGATACTGTATTATAATCTTGATCAAGGCTGGCCAAACTATGATGCGGCGCATTGCACGACTACAATAGGGGCACTATATCCGAGAGAAACACAAGAAAAAAAAACAATCCTTGTTCTTAAAAATAATAATATCTAAAAAGATAACAAAAATGTAAATTATTTGCTACTACGAGTCTTTTCAAACTAATCGGACCTGTACGTGGCCCGACCAACCTCTTTTACTTTTCCCCAAATAGCCTACCACAGTGATGCTCAACCTATTTTGACCTGCGGGCCATTTTAACTTTCGACACGTGCGTTGCGGGCCGCATCAACAAAATGGTAAAATATAAAATCAAAATTCACCTGAAACCATTTGAAACTTGGATCTAGTTCTTACATTAATTAATGGGATAATTAAAGTCTATCATTTTTTACGAGGCTCAAACCAGGAAGGCATTCCTATTTGTTTTATAATGCCACTGTATATGTTGTTTTTTTAAACATCCAGACTTTCTTTACAAACAAAATATGTTGGTTTATTATCATGTTCCACAAAAAAAGACCCATTCACTTTTCCGGGAAGAGTCTACATTCAGAGTTCCATTTCACAAACTCATACTCGTTAAAGGTCATGGTACCAATCCATCAGAGAACAAGTGAGGGCCCTAACAAAGGTAAAGATATATTTTCAACTTTTTTTTTGAAGGGGGGAGAATTTATTACATTTTGTGCCGACTTTTCGGTGGGCCGGATGCAACCACGTCGCGGGCCGGTTCTGGCCCGCGGGCCGTACTTTGGGCATCACTGGCCTACCACTTAAAGAGTTCATTTTTTTTATTGTTTTTATTGCAAATGCTTAATGAACATATGGGGGAAAATATATATTCCAATAATTTACAATACAAATTTAAAAAATACAATGATTTCATATAATGTTAATGTTATTTAATATGTTATATATATATATATATATATATATATATATATATATAGCCTATATATATATATATATATATATATATATATATATATATATATATATATATATAGAGAGAGAGAGAGAGAGAGAGAGAGAGAGAGAGAGAGAGATGACTCTACATTGCGCACTTTCATTAGGTGCGAGTCTGTGCACCATGAGGCACTGGACAGATACATGAAAGGATAGAAGAAGTCAAAGATGGCCGATGATTATAGAAGAGATGGATTTGGATTTTGGGCACATCGGCACAATAGAGAAGAGATGAAAACAAAGACGCTTGTGATGTGATTAGTTTGGCTCTAGATCTAGTTTCTTATTAATGATTAAGCGTTCTTTTATAATCCTTTCGTTGAGGTTATTTGGTTAAGTTACAGCAATTGGTGTCGGGAAGTGGGATCCTCAACGAAAGGGGAGAGGAAGGCTTATGTACAAGACATATTGAACGATTCCATTTTCGGGTAAATTAACATGTTTTGGTTTTAGTTGATCAAGGTTTTGATACTGGATGGCGTCTAAGAAAACACTTAGTCAACTGTCATTACAGGAACTTAAACAGGAGGTAGAGAGCTGAAGGTGAGAGGTAACAAGGAGGCATTTATGGAGCGTCTAAGGCAAAGGATCATAGAGGAAGAACAGGACCCAGAGACCTACGTGTTTGAAATAGAATCAAATATGATGGAGCTTTTGAAAATTGATACAAGAACAAGGCGAAATAAATACTGGCATAGGAAACTCAATGAAGGAAGACATGAATTCGTGAAATCATTAAAGGATGAGCTTAAAAACGAAATAGGTAATTAACTGAGCTTTATAAAATCATTCGTGTCTGAATTGAAGAAGGATAGGCCTATAGACGATTCCAAACAACAATTAAGAAGGAGGTAACTGAGCTATGGTCCCAAATGGTAGGGGGTTTCGATTCTAAAATTCAACTACTACGTAATGAAATGAAGGCGGAGCTGGAAAAGAAACAAGATGGCGGGCCCACTGTGAATGAAATGACTGGGAAGAATAAACCGCCGGTGTTTGACGGCTCCGTTTCTTGGTCGGTGTACCTATTGCAGTTTGAAGCGGCGACCAAAGTCAATAGATGGAATACTAAGGCAGAGAAAGCAACTGGTCTGGTGTTGGCACTCAGAGGCAAGGCAACCGAATTGTTACAGACAATGAAGGACCAGACGGACTTCGATGCCATGGTCAAAACAATGAAACTGCGATACGGCGACAAACACTTACAGGAAGTGTTTAGAATACAATTGAAAAGCCGACAGCAGAAGAGTGGAGAGACACTACAGGAATTAGCGGCAGACATTGAGCGTCTTTAAATGCCCGTCTGGCTTATCTATTGGCAACACCAGAATTTTTGGATGTTATTGTTATAAATGCCTTCATAGATGGAGTGCGAGATGCGGAACTTAAAAAAGCCATCTGAATCAGCGGAAAACGGAAAGTAAGTGAAGTCCTTATCTATCTATGCTCTGTCCTATGAGGCGGCCAGAGACGATAGATGCTCGGGAGGAGGATCCTACACAGCTGGTACGAAGACTGGTGGGGGAGGCTATAGACGAAAGACGACCCCAGGAGGATGATCTTGCAGGCTGGTCAGAAGGGTGGTGGAAGAGACTAGAGACGAACGGCGACTCTATATCAGACAAAATAGAACACCCTTTCGCTGCTGGAATTGCAACACCCTTGGTCATATGCAAAGGGATTGTACCACCGCGCCGTCTACTGCTGGCAAAGCAGCAAGAAGCCCTCGATATGCTGGAACGTAGGAAACGACAATGGGTCATCGAGCCATCCAACAGCCCGTGGTGTTCACCAGTTGTGTTGGTTAAAAAGAAAGATGGGACTTTGCGGTTTTGTGTAGATTACCGAGCATTGAATAATGTCTCACAGAAAGACAGTTATCCTCTTCCCCCCATGATGACACACTGGACACACTCTAGACCAGTGGTTCTCAACCTTTTAAGCTCGGCGACCCCTTTTTACAATCCCTCACTTTGCCTCGACCCCCCAACACCCTCACACACACAACAATAGAAGAATAGACAAAACAATCCATATTTTCGATGATCTTAGGCAAATCGTCAATCGACCCCCAAAGGGGTCGCGACCCACAGGTTGAGAACCCCTGCTCTAGACCTCAAGAGCGGAAATTGGCAGGTAGCGATGAATTCCAAGGATAAAGAAAAGATTACCTTTTCAGCTGGAAGCGGCCTGTGGCAATTTAAGGTGATGCCATTTGGCCTATGCAATGCACTAGCCACTTTTGAGCGATTGATGGAGCAAGTTTTAAGAGGTCTTTACTGGAATACTTGTATAGTATATCTTGATGACATTATCGTACTTGGGAGTACATTTGATAAACATTTGAATAATTTGAGAGATGTGTTTCACAGGATTCAAAGTGCGGGCATGAAGATCAACCCCAAGAAGTGTGACCTATTCAAGAAGGAAGTAAAATATTAAATATCGTATCAAGCGAAGATATAAGCATGGATCCAGACAAAAGTGAAGCGATTAGGCAATGGCCTGCCCCTGAAAGTGTACTGGAACTGAAAAGTTTTCTGGGCCTTTGTACTTATTACCGACGTTTTGTTCCAGGCTTCTCTATGATTGCAGGAGTTCTTCGCCAACTGACAGAAAAGAAAAAAAAAAGGTTCATATGGACAATAGAATGCCAGGAGGCGTTTGAAAAATTAAAAGAGGCTCTTTCGTCGCCGATGTTAGCATACCCAATGGTGGGTACACCATTCACTATGGATACAGACGCAAGCGGTACGGGGATCTGTGCTGTACTATCGCAGAACATTGATGGAAACGAAAAGGTCATAGCTTATTTCAGTAGAAGGTTGTCGAAGTCTGAAATGAATTATTGTGTTACGAGACGAGAATTATTAGCTGTGGTTGATTCAATTAAACATTTTCATAAATATCTCTATGGACAAAGGTTTAAACTGAGAACTGACCGCGCAACCTTGAAATGGTTACTATCTTTCAAGAATCCTGAGGGACAGGTTGCAGAGTTATGAATTTGAGACTGAACACAGGAAGGGACTTATTCACCAGAATGCCGATGCATTGTCTCGGATACCATGCAAAACGGAGTGCATGCACTGTAGAAAAGCAGAGGAAAAAGAAATAGACTTGTCGTCTGAGAGTAGATGTTGCGATTCGAGAGGAACAGTTAAAATATGCTGATCTGGCCCCCATTCAGCTATGGAAGGAGAATGGACAACGGCCCGAGTGACAGCACATCTCTGAGAAGGAGGCTGCTTCGAAGGCGTACTGGGCTCAATGGGACTCAATAACCATCATATGGTGTCATAAAAAGGGTCTGGGAATCCGTTGACGGCACATCAAGGCGTCTTTAGCTTTTACTACCTAAAATCAGGTGTCAGAGGTGCTGCAGGAAATTCACAATGGAACCAGTGGATCTCATTTCGGTGTCAATAAGACTCTAGATAAGGTTCGACTCGATTCTACTGGTTCAGATACAGAGAGGATGTGGAGGAATTGTGTCGAGGTTGCAACATCTCTACGGCTGCAAAGGGCCCTCAACGTAAAACAAGCGAACTTATGCAACAATACATAGTTGGAGTTCCGTTTGAAAGAATTTCCATCGATGTGGCGGAGCCATTTCCGGAAACTAGACGAGGAAATAAGTACATATTGGTAGCTATGGATTACTTCAGTAAATGGCCGGAGGCGTATGCGATGCCGAACCAAGAAGCAACAACGGTAGCAGAAACGCTTGTAGAGAACTGGATCAGTCGATTTGGTGTCACTGTGGAGCTACACTCCGACCAGGGCAGGAACTTTGAGTCTAGGGGGTTCCAAGAAATGTGCCGGGTGCTTGGCATAGATAAAACTCGCACTACCCCACTTCGCCCGATGTCGGATGGAATGGTTGAGCGGTTCAACCGCACCTTAGAACAATACTTGGCGAAGATCACCGATGATCGACAAGACAACAGGGACTCATAAATTCCAATGTTCCTGCTGTCATACATGAGTTCTATCCATTGCACTACTACATAAGGCCCCGCAAAAATGTTGTTCGGCCGGGAGTTTGGTTTACCAAGTGATCTGCTATTTGGATTTCCGAGGGATGCACCAGCCACTGCTACTGAGTACGTCACTGATCTTAGATGGCATCTATAGGAGACACATTCCTTGGCTCGTAGGACGATGAAGAATAGCAGCGATCTAATGAAGACTAGATATGACAAACGTGCAAATGCTTCGGGGTTTCAGGAAGACGACATATACAACATTCGGAGAAGAAAATGTAGATCCCCGAAACTCCAGAGACTGGGAAGGTCCATATCGTGTCGTTAAAAGGATCAACGATGTGGTCTACCGAATTCAGAAGAGTCCACGGTCTTGCTTCAAGGTTGTTCACGTGGATCGGCTTTATCTTTATCATGGCGGAGCAAATCTTGTTCGAGACGAACAGTTTTAACGAGGGGGCAGTGTTATGACTCTACATTGCACACTTTCATTAGGTGCGAGACTGTGCACCGTGAGGCACAGGACAGAGACATGAAAGGAGAGAGGAAGTCAAAGATGGCCGATGATTAGAGAATTTAAGAGATGAAAACAAGGACGCTTGTGATGTGATTAGTTTAGCTCTAGATCTAGTTTCTATTAATGATTAAACGTTGCTGTTGTTTTAAATTTAGATAGCTTTCTGATTGTCTCAATTGTTTTAGGCGTTCTTAGTCTCTTGCTTAAATGATTCCAAAAACAATTGGTTGATGAAAATAAAATCATGTCGAAGGTGCCGGTCAATGGCAGAAGATACTTCGAAATACTATTTATAAATAAAACATAGCAGCTGTTAAAACTTCTAATTTTGGTGGCTCGGATCTCAAAATGAAAAAAACAACAACATGCATATTGGCATTATGAATACGAATTTATTACATTAGGCTATCAAAAGCACAGTAGCTTATGCTAACAAACAGTTGGCGGTCTCACATAGTTTGAAATTGTAAGATCACAGAATTATCTATAAAGATAAAAGTAAAGCTGGCATAGATTTTTTTAAATCTGGCAATTACATCAAAACAAAGTAGAATGCATGACCCAATCACACTTAAGTATTGATTTACACAAATCTAAACAAGTACCATGTGTGACCCGATTGCTCTTAGAAAAGAAATATATTCTAGAGTAGATCCAAATTTATATAATGGCTAAATCTTTCAAAAAACTCCAATATTATATTGTTGTTTTACTTGCATTTACTTGGTTTTTACATTTACATTTTAATCAGAATAGTATACCAGGGTATACAAATATAGTATCATTTAAATAATATATTTCTACAGCATCCAAGTGCTAGCAATATATGTCTCAATGTTAGTTGAGAACTATACCACCTTCTCTGGTCAACTATGTTGAGAATCTAAGTAAAATGTTTTACATGTTTCGGATGTTCCTTCATTGTTAAAAAAAATTACTTCCTTGTCCGAACCTCCAACAGGAAGATGTGGGATGGGAGTGGGCCGGGTTTGAACCCAGTTCCATCGATAAGTTCAAACGACAGTCTAGCGTACAAACTACATGACCAGACAGCCATCCAAAATGTCTCTTTGCAAAATGAGTGAAATTAAGCTCATGAGAAGACACAACTACTGAACAAATATATATCAATAAGCTTAAACAAATTGAAAAATATAAACTGCATAACATTAAATACACTTTTAGGAACTTAACAAATATATAATTAAAGTATACATCTAAAGAGTTAAAACCTGATCAATAAAATTTGTACACATTAATATTATATATATATTTTTTTTATATATATAACACAAGTTTAAAAAAAAAACAGTTTTAAATCAATAGCACTGGCATTGTTTTTTTTATTTCTAATCATACAGAGAACAATAGCCCTGTAAAAAAATTAGAAATAAGCTCTAGTACAAAAACTAATTTACACTATGTAGCATGATCATTAAACTGGTAGTATATGTCTTTTGACATTGTTATCACTTAGGCATGGTTTGTGTAGCTGAAAGAGAAGAGTATTCTTCATAATAGCAGGGATAGGTAAAGAATTAACTCTTGATTCTCTGTCTAGCCCACTGCCAACAGCTGATGACACTGCCAGAAAACTTAAACAGGTTAAACTGAATGGCACTTTTGTAGTGATTCCACTTGTTAAACATGTGCAAAATTTGTAAATATAAAAATAATCATAAAGTAGACTTTTCTTCTGACTCAATCGGATGTCACTTAAATGTAAGTACCAAGACTTAAGAAAAAGGTATACTAGATTATGTTTCATCGAAAACATGGCTGTTAACAAAGGGGAGACGATCTCACCATCATGAGTAAACATATAGCGAAAAGGAATACTGCACAAACCTCTCAAAACTGCAAATGAAATAACAGTTGGTGCTGCCCCATTTTTTATCCATAAATCAATTATATCAGGATCATCACATAAAACAATTAGCTTGTGAAACAATATAGTATTTTTTATATTTTGCATGTCAGGTTTAGCCCCCGCAGCCAAGACTAGCTTGAAGCACGATAACCTGTCAAAAGGAGAATGATTTCTATTCCATTCATATAGATGTGGCAGTAAGACAGTGAGTGCGCTCTGCCCATTAAAATCAGCAATGTTAGCATTGGCACCTGCCTCTAGCAAAGCTTTCAGGATCGCAGCATTATCCTGATTGGCTGCAATGATGACTGCTGCCCTGCCAGCAAAATTTTGAATATCAAGACTAGCCTTACACTGAATGAGCGTGTTTACCTTCTGAAAACTTCCCCCTAAAACAGCATACATTAAAGCAGTGAAACCATTATTGTCTTGTGCATCCACATTAGCCCCTTTATCTACTAGTAACTGAAGGATGGAACAGGCTGCAGCTACCGGAACTGTTTTCAGAATTTCAGAATGAGCTTGGTCATATGCTGCTAACATGACTGCAGTAAAGCCATTAACGTTTTGAATTTCCAGATTGACATTACACTCAATAAAGAATTTGACTTTTTCATAGTTGCCCATAGCAGCAGCATGCATCAATGCAGTGTAACCTTTTTCATCTTGGCCATTGACACTAGCACCTTTAGCTACCAGTAGTTGCACAATATTTAAATGGCAGCATTTAGCAGCAAGAATGAGGGGAGTATCACCTTGGTGATTCTTTTGATTTACATCTGCTCCACTATTAATCAATAAAGCTATTTTATTCTCATTGGATACTGAATGGGCTACAGCACACAAAAGCACTGATGAACCATGTATATCTTCTGAAGTAATATCAGCACCACTTTTGAGGAGCAATTCTATGACTTTAGTTGTGCAGTATTTAGCAGCTAAAATCAGAGCATTTTCTTCTTTATCATTTTTCATTTGAATGTCTGCACCAAAGTCTACAAGAAGTTTGATTTTGTCAAAATCACAGCGTGTTTTTAAAGCCAACATCAGGACAGTGGAGCCATCAGAAGATCTTATGTTTGGATCCGCGCCATATTTTAAACACATCTCCATATTCTTTGAATTTCCAATAACTGACTGTAGCAATGGAGAATTGAATGTCTGGTGAACTAAGGCTCCTCTAGTCAACAGTAATTTAACAGATTCTGTTTTGTCATTATTGAGTGCGGCATTTAGAGCAGATAAGTGGCCACTCTCATTTGACAAGTAATTCACATCTGCACCACTGTCTAGTAATAAATTCAAGGCCTGCAGTTTTTCATCTTTGGCAGCAATCATAAGTGCTGTGTATCCAATGGAGTTCACTGCATTTAGATCTGCTCCTTGTTTGATCAAAGTCTCCAAGACCTGACAATCATTCAAATATACAGCCTCAACTAATGGACAAGAACCAAGCTTATCTTTCAAATTCACATCAGCTCCAAAACTGATGAGAAGGTTTACCAACTTAATATTGTGTAATGCCTTGACTAGAGGAATACTTTCTCCACTTCTGATGTTCACTTCTGCTCCATTCTCCAAAAGGAATTTAGCAAGTTTTAAGTCACCATCCTGACATGCTAATAAAAACGTTTCATTTAGCAGATCTCTAGTGATGACCAAGTTAATGTCATGTAGCATTTCATACCATCCAACACTGATAGCTAGTTGAAACACAGTATCATTAATTTCTGCTCCATTTTGAATGAGAAGCTTCACTAAAGTTTGACTCTTACAATTCTTTAAAGCTAACATTAATGCACTTTCACAGTTTCTGTTTTTAAGATTAATGTTAGCTTTCTTTTTTATTAAAAATTTTGCAATTTCAATTTTATTGTTCTGGCATGCATACATTAAAGGCGTAAGTTTGTCAAAAGTTGTTTGAGAGTTAACATTAGCCCCTTCTTTTACAAGAATCTTTACAGCCTCCAAACTTCCTGCTTTGCAAGCTAAATAAAGAGGCGTTACATGGTCATTGGCTGAGCCCATAGTAACATCTGCGCCAGCTTTGAGTAACATATAGAGAATTTCTATATTGAAAAACTTGACATTTAAAGAAACCAATAAGGGTGATAAGCCCTTAGAATTGCATGTATTGACTTCTTTTTGACTCAAAGTGTAAAGGACAGATTGAACTAATGATACATTCTTTTTTTTAATTGCTATAATCAATGGTTTAGCTGATCTAGATCTACATACTTTAAATGTACCAAAAAGTTCCTTCAAGTCTACTTTTTTTGCTATATCTAATGCTGTCATGCCATTTTCATCTTTTAATCCTAATATGGTATCTTTATGAAACATTAAAAGTTTCATAGCACAAAAGTCTTGTTGTTCAATGGCAATCATAAGAGCTGTTTTCCCAAGACAGTTCTGCACATTTACATTGGCACCACTTTCATCAGATATCAGAAATTCAATCAAAGGCAGAGAACAAGCTTGTTTTACGCCTAGTATAAGTGCAGTCTCACCATCATTATTTTGGCAATTAACATTGGCACCATTTCTAACCAGTAATTTGACCAAATCAACAAAGCCACGCTGGGATGCTATAAGCAGTGCAGTATTACCTGATGAATTCTTTTTATTGATACTAACACCAGTCTCAATAAGAATTTGCATAATTCTTTTGTGGCCAAGTTCTGCTGACTTAAGAAGTGCAGCAACAACACCCTTGTGGTTTTTTGGAATGAAATTCAATACAGCTACAAGATCACTAGCTTTGCCCTGTGTAACAAGCTGCAACAGTTTTGATTCAGTAGACAAACAACTAGCTTCTTCATCCAGTTGGCTGATGTCTCTATCAAGCTTACGCTTTCTGTGGTTTTCTCTGGCTGCCATGGCTGTCCAAATGTAACTGCAAAACAAAATTTTTCCATTACAGTGTTGTGATTTATTTCTAAGTATAAAAATTGGAGATTAATTTAGGCCTAAATGTTTCCAAGGCAATGTTTTCTTTAGAATAACCGAAGAATAGGTCGTTTTCTTTTTAAACCCTCTTGCTATGTTCTTAATGCCAGAATATTTGATATAAAATAGAAGATGGTTTATCATAAATACACATTGCTTATTATTTTTATGGGACAATCTATATCTAAAACTAAATCAATCTAAAACTTAATGGAGCTCAGCATAGCAGACACAAAATTTTTTAATTTTTTTGTTAAGATAATTAAATATATCTAGATGCAATTTCATGATATACTTTTATAAAAATAAACGATAACTAAACAGTACACTTACAATACTGACAATCTGCTGTTACTGTATTTATGACATTATAATATATAGATCTATATATCATGGGCGTAGCCAGGATTTTTTTTTCGGAGGGGGGGGGGGGGGGGGGGAGGGGGGGATTTTTTTTCTAAAATCTGTCTTAGCCATCTTTGTTGAGCCACATTTAGTGTTTTTCAATTTTGGCAGATGACTTATCACTGCACTTTATTAATTGAGCCCCAAAACTGGTAGAAATGTATAACCTCTCTTGAATACGCTATTGGAATTAAGTGACTGTAATTTGCTTTAGATTTTATATCGAAAAGTGAAGTTTTATCGTCAAAATCATCTGTTGGGGGTTTTAAACTAAAAAATCTCTGGAGTTATGTTTTTTTTTTAAATTCAAAACCCCATTTAGCTACGGACATAGAATTTAGTAACTGTAGTTTGCTTTAGAATAATATTGAGGATAGAGGTTTTCCACCTCAAAATGCTCTGTAGGGGGATTTTAAACTCAAAACCATCTGGAGGTGTTTTTAACTTTTTAAAAAGCCATCTGTAGGAAAGGGATTTAAACTCAAAACCCCCAAATGTCTTGACTACGCTCAAATAATTTTAGTGTGTAATTTGCTTTTTTTATATTGAAGAGGTATTTTTTAGCATCAAACCACTCTGAAGGGGGGTTTAAACTCGTAACTTCTTTTGGCAACGCTCATTCATAGCATTTTAAGTGCGTAATTTGCTTTTTTCTTACATTGAAATTGTATTTTTTAGCTTCAAACCCTGCTTGCGGGGGGTTTAAACTCAAAACCCCTTTGGCTACGCTCATAGATTTCTGAGTGTGTAATTTTTTTTTTTATTGAAGAGGTATTTTTTAGCTTCAAACTCAACTGGAGGGGAGTTTAAACTCAAAACCCATTTGAATACACTCATAACATGTTGAGTGTATAATTTGAATATTAAAGAGGTATTTTTTACCTTCAAACCCCGCTGGGGGGGGGGGGGGGGGTTAGAATTCAAAACTGAGTCAAAAACCATTTAGCTACGCTCATAACATTTTGAGTGTATAATTTGCGTTCTTTTATACCGGTAATTGAAGAGGTATTTTTTAGCATCAAACCCTACTGAAGAAGGGGTGGGGGTTAACTCAAAACCCCTTTGACTACTCTCGTAGAATTTTGAGAGTGTAATTATCTTTTTTTATATTGAAGAGGGGGTTTATCTTAAATTTTGGAGGGGGTTTTAAAATCAAAATCTTCCTTAACTGTGCTCGTGAAATTTGGGGGATTGTCGTTTGCATTTTTTTTTTATTTGTGTTATAGAAGAGGAGAATTTGACTGCAAAAACCCCTAATATTGGGGTTTTAAATTGGAACCCCCCTGGTAGGGGGTTTTAAACTCAAAACCCCCCTGGTAGAGTTTTTAAACTCAAAATCTCCTTTGCTGTGCTAGGGCAAGTGATAGTTTAGTATTAAAATCTCACCTAAAATAACAAAATCAAAGCAAAAAATCAGTCACTAAATTCTGAACCCCCCTTCAGGGGGTGTTTGAACCCCAAACCCCACCCCCTGGCTACACCCATGCTATATATAGACAGAGAGAGAGAGACAGATAGATATAGATCTATCATCTTGATTCTAGCAGCTTCTAGATTTTTAGATAGATATAAGATAGATAGATTGATCTATGTATGTATATTATATTGGTATATATCATTATATGGCATATGGTCTAAAAATTTAATATATTTGATATATAATATAGATCTAATTATATAATATATTAAATATATTAATATTATATTTATAGATCTATTATAAATTATAGATATCTATATAATATTGACTAATCTAATTAATATATAGATTCTAGAACTCTGTAACTCTCTATATTTATTGTAGGCCTATACTTATACCAATTATCAATATTATGAGTATAGACTAGTATATAAGTATACTATGACTATGAGTACATCTATACCTAATTTAATTATTAGTAATTATCTATACAAATAATTAATAATCTAGTCTAGTCAGTACCCGGTACCGGTAAATCAAGACTCCTAGACCTAGTCTCTACTACTCTAGGCCACTCTAGGCTCTAGGACTGATCTAGGTCCCTAAGTCTAAATTAATCTAGAATCTAGTTCATTAGTCACACTATGACATGTGACTATCACTAAACCTAACAAGTCAATAGTGACAATACTCAATGCTGGCCGAATCACAAACTTTATTTCGCATATTAAGTTACGATTTTATTGTGTCTTTAATTTTGCGAATTCCAGATATATCTAGATCTATTTAGTCATGTTTACGTGTAAGGATGAAAATTATCTCCCTTCAAATTTCAAAGAGAGAGAGAGAGCAGTGAGTTAGTGTTAGATTTAGATCATGGAACAATACTAACTTAGTCTAGTATAGTAGTAATAGTATACTATAGACATATAGTAATCTAGATCTAGAATAGTTAGTTATAGTAATCTAATCTAGAAAATAGTGTTCTGTAGTCACAGATAAATAAATAATAAAATACTGTAGACAGTCAGTCACAGTGTGAGTGTAGTCTGTAACTGTAGTAGTGTCTAGTGACCTAGTCACTAGTGTCTAGTAGTAGTGTAGTGTTACTGTTACAGTGTAGTCTAGACATTAATACTAATAGTATAGTATAGTCAGTATAGAAATCTAGTAACAATTAGTAAATTAGATCTATGTATTATCATATATAATAATGTTATTAATGTGGATGTGGCAAAATATGTAGGTCACAGCTGGGACTGCACAGCCACAGGAAATACTGCATTCCTTACTAGAAATCTTCAGACTCGAAGACTAGCCTTATGCCTTATTATTAGAATCTGTATATGATAATGATTGAAGACTATCATAAATCATTTTGTTACCTCACATCCTGTTAATTATTTAATAGTGTTAAGTACTTTCTCTCAAAAACATTCACAACAAACAATGGCGTATTATATATTATATTTGGTTTTACTTTTAGACTGACATGAGTAGACTGTAGACCTACTGTGACTCTGAATACTCAGAATACTGATAATGTGATAGTCTAGATTATTCTAGATGATCTAATAATCTAGATCTAATTCTAGGTACCAGTGACCACACTTGAGTGGGTGTCACCTGGTGCGGTAAGCTAGGGCTGTCATCCCCACTCCAAGAAAAAAAAAATCTCCCATTAAAAAAACAAACAAGTAACTTTTGTTTATTTTTTATAAGCTAATTAATTGGTAGTTTGCACCCGAAAGTGGTTTTCGATTCTATTTTAATGTGTTTTTGTATTTTATAAATCAAAAATTATTACATAAATTGAAAATGTACAAATATAGAATTGAGAAGCCTTGAATTTAACATTTTTATTAGTGATTATTTAAGAGCTCCTTTCTGAAAAGGATTTTAATTATACCAGTGTTTCTCAGCTGCTTCCAAAAAGACAAATCAAGCACTGAACAGGTTTACGTCCTGTGAAACATTGTTGAGCAAAGCTGGAATACCAACAAAGTTTTGTAGATTAAAAAAAAAATTTTGATTGCTTGCGTCAATCGGAATCACTCTGGGAAATAGCAAAATAATAAGGCATCTCACAACAATTTGTCCAGATTCAGCGACATGTCTAAAGCAAATCAAGCTGTTGTGTCACAACAGATGGTGGAATACTTCAACATCAAGATGGGTGGTGAGATTAAGGTGTATCTTTTCCCATTTCTTTTTCTTGTAGCCATTGACGATGTCATAAAAATACATTAAATAGGCTGCATCTGGGTTCCCATTGCGTAAACCAAACCAAGTTGTTTTTGCAGACGACTTAGCACTGGTTTGAAGTACAATGAAATGTATACATGATATGACAGATAAAGATGCTGTCAAAGTTGTACATATTGGATGCAGGTAGTACCCCCATCAGCATTGGTCCTACAGATCTTGAACAAATAGAAAAGTTCACTAATTTAGGCAGTGTTATCTCAAGCGATGGAGATGCATAGTATGGTGTTACATGTCTGATTGGAAAGCAGGAGCCTTCTTTCAAAAAGTATGACCTATCTGAACAATTTAATCAATTAACCTGGAGATGAAAAGCCACCTATGCTTCGAGACATGGAAGGTTGAAAAGAAGCTGACCAGTGATGGCTGAGAAAGATCCTACAAATAACATACCGAGATAATGTTACCAATAGAGAAATCTTTTCCAGCACAGACGTTTGCCGTCTCAGGAAAGTGACAACTGAACGTCAATTGACATTTGTGAGACTTATCCTTAGACAAGACGAAATACAATTACCAAAGTCAACCTTAACATGAAAGCTGAAAAGAGGAATGTAAAAACATGGCCTTTCATGTCTAACATGGCGTCACACCTTCCCAATTAAATGCTCCCTTTCCATTCCTCACACTACATTTATTTTGGCATTGTTTCCTGTTAAAGAAAAGGAAATATCAATTGGTTTTTATTAATTGTAATCATGTATTTGACGTCCCCTTTTGAATGCCTCTTGCCACCACACTACATTTATTTATTAATTATAGAACACATCAATATATAAAATAATACCAACTTCCATCCCCGAAAACACATTTGATAATCTAACAGGTCTGTGAATAATCCCTCACATTCATTCACTCTGGTAATTCTGTGGGTTCTAAATTCTAGATCTAATTTCTAGTAGATTTAGTAGTAAGTAGTTGTGTTTTAAATTATAATAATTAATTTTAGATCTAGGCTATATTTAAAACATACATTAAAAAGATAAACTAGACTATTTTGGACTATATTTTAAAATAATCTAAAACTTTATCTATCATCCAGAGAACTAGACTAGAAGATCAAGATCTTCATTCATGGCAGACGACATTCATGTGAGATTATGTTTGCAAGAAATTGTAAAGCTTGATCTGGAAGCTAAAGCAATAATACAGGTTGATAAGATGTAGTTCAGAATTCTAGAAAATTGACTTAATGTTTAAAAAAACTATTTTTTTAAATTTAATTTAAAAGAACAAAATTAATTCTAGACTAGGCTAGTCTTAAACTAGTTTGGTTGTTGGTATATTTGAAGTGTGCACATAAATCTATTTGTCTCTAGTAATATGTAAGGGTCTTCATTAGGGGACTTGGTCATTTTGACTCCCAGTGGAGCATAAAAGCCACAACAGCACTTAAGACTAAGACTGCTTTATTGATCCTTACGGAAATTTGTTGTGATTACAAGGACTCTTTTCTCATATAAAGACAACACAACAGAAAAATACACATAAATACAACAGACAACATAAAGAGTTCATTCAGTGACTACACACAGGTATCTTGGTGCATTTCATGTTCCCTGATCAATGAGTGGCCGTGATAGAGTCTGACCGAGTGAGGTACGAACGAGTTTTTGTACCGCTCCGTTATTGTTTTGATTGACAGCAGTTGCCCACTTCGCGACATAGTTCTGATGGAGCGGGTGGCCATTGTCTTCCAAGATTTTTTCGATTTTTCTTAGGCACTTTTGTTCAAAAAGTTCCTTTAAATGTGGTAATGTTGTGAGTGTAATTTTTGATGCTTTTTTAATGATGTTTTCTAGACGTCGCAACAGTTTAGGTGAGGTGTTGCCTTGCCAACAACTTATTCCGTATGTTAGCAGATTTTGTATAGTCGCGCCGTAAAAAGTCTCAAGGATCTTCTTGTTTAGTTTAAAGCTATTGAGTTTGTATAGAAAAAAGAGTCGCTGGGCTGTTTTCTTTGTCAGAGTTCCAAGGTGGTCTTCCCATGAAAGCTTGTTGTTGATGATAACGCCTAGATATTTATATGCCTTTACTTGTTCTATAGATGTAGTGTTTATTTGCAGTTCACGTATAGTTTGTTTTTTCTTTCTAAAATCTATTATAAGTTCTTTAGTTTTTGTGACATTCAGTTCTAGAAAGTTGTTGGTACACCAGTTTGTAAACTCTTCTATCGAGCTTCAATACTGAGTTTCGTCTCCTGAAATAAGACAGACTATGGCAGTATCATCAGCGAATTTAATGAGTTTAACTGAGTCATAGATGCTTCTTATGTCATTATTGTAAAGAGTGTATAGTACAGGAGAAAGTACACAACCTTGTGGAGCACCCGTACATAGTACTCGAGTTGACGATTTGGTGTTGTTGACTTTAACATACTGGGGCCGTTGGGTTAAGAAGTTTAGAACCATCGGACTTTGGTGAAATGTGTGTAGTTCAATTTCAGAGAAGAACTGTGCAGTAGTTTCTAGATAAATCAGTTCTCCATATAGTTTTTCTTCTGGGGGGGGGGGGTCTTTTGTTCATGATTCTCAATAGAGAATGAATTTTCGAAGGACATGGTCAGCATTCTCTGATGGCGCTCCACTAGAGCTTACTTCACTAGTCCCAATTGTTAGTTTCCTCAACATGTGTTGTCTATATCATTATGCTTCATATATATATATATATATATATATATATGAAGGTCATTTCAGAACATGTTGTAATTTTTTTTTTTAATTTGGATGAAAGCTGGTCCATTTCTTGTTTATTCCCATCTTTGGCCTTATAGGTTTGCTTTTTCATTACCTTCTCTTTCAATGTGTGCTAGGTTCCACTGAAGAACAGTTTCCTTGCTGTTGATGTTGAGGTTTACAAGAAATTTCTTAAGCTTAGGAAGCATTAGAGTTTTGCAGGCTTTCTATATTGTTTTGGCATCAGTCAAGAAGACAATCTGGCTGTTCAGTGTGTGGTTTACTAGCGTGATAACTGCTGGTTCTAGTGCTCTCCTTTCTGTTTTGTGGCTGAGATTTTGCCAGTCGCGATGGACTTTTCTTGTTTTTCTCAATAGTGCCATTCATTAGTATCATCATGAAGTGTCTGGGCTGCAATTAGTATTAATAAGTTATAGTTCTTAATAATTTAATCAATCAAATAAATACATGATAAAAAGCTTTTATAGAGAAGTCTTTTTTTTTTCTGTTTAGGACATAAGACAAGAAGCCAATACTATGGAAAAGCTTGATGATTTTAATGCTAAAGGTCGACAAAAAATATCTGACCTCAGAGTTAAGATTGCGGTAAATAATTTTTATATATATACAATGCTTTTTTTGTGATGGTATGCAGGGGTATGGCGTACTGGCACCTTTTTCAATGTGTGGAAAAAAATATTACTTTTCTTGTATTTTAACATTTATTATTAATATATTATTAGCTACAAGTTAGGCAATTCATCACTGACTACCGGCACCTAATCACTGAGTATCGGTACCTCTTTGTCGCTTAAGAGTTTGGACAAGAAGAAGAAGTAAAGGAAAGATCACTCTCTTATTTCTGCAGATAGTCACCTCACGAAAAAACAAGAGGGGGGGGGGGGAGAACAAGTATTCACCGGTCACTACGGATGGCTGCCTAGTCTTGCGGTTTGCGCGCTGGACTGTCATTTGGATTTATCAAACCCTGCCCGCTTCCATCCTCTTTGTCCTTCAACTCTTAAGGAACATCTGAAACATTTAAAACATTTTACAAACAAACATTTTACCAACACTAAATAGCAGCGCCGGACTTAACCATTGTGACCAAGAAGTCATGGAAAGAGAACAAGTGATCTACTGTGTATATTCATCCGTCACTAAATAGCAGGACTGGACTTAACCATGTGGGGCCCTATGCGAAAGGGATTTCACAGGGCCAAGTTTGGGTAGAGAAGCGGATAATAAGTGAAATTTAAGAGTTTGTATTAGAAAATAAATGCGTCTATGCATTTTATTCATTCTTTACTACGTACAGATTTTCTTTACGAGCCTTGCGTGTAGCAAAATCATACAGTATATCATGATAATTCTGTTTCCTACATAGATCACACTCAATAGCAGGAATTACCAAATGTTTCAATCTATCTTTGAGAATTGTTGACCTCAAGTAATTCTTCATTAGTTTGAGGCGCGAGAAGCTTCTTTCACCAGATTACACAATTACGGCTAATGCATAATGCCGTTTTTATTTATCGCGTTTTCCATATTGAATGACACCCCAAAATGACAATTTTTGTCTATATATTCCGTATATTTTAAGGACTTTTTCGTATCTTTTGCAATTTCGGAAGATTTCCAGGAGCTCCTGGTAAATCGACAGGAGGGCGCGGGAAATCAGCTTTAAGTTACAAAATGGTTTAATTTATTAATTTATACACCTTGAATTAGCGCAGGTCCTATGAAAGTGCGGGCCCTATAAAAATGCGGGGCCCACTGCGGTCGCATAGGTAGCAGTGGCCTAAGGTCGGCCCTGCAAAATAGCGGTGTATGCTATGCCGCCGGTCGACTAGTATATGTATTTTTTTTTATTTTTTTTTTTTTTTTTTGCATCTAATGTTTTAATACATTTTTATTAAGAATAAATGTGCTTGTTAGATTAAGATTTGTTAGAAACCCAAAATGATTTAATTAAAGGCTGCATATGATAGTTCTTTTAAATCTCCATCTATTTTTGCCTAGAACTAATTTCTGTTTTTTTTTCTGTAAAATCAAAAAATCAATAGTATAGTTTAAGACATTGAAAAAGCATTTAATTCTAGTTGTTACTTGTATTTGTTGAGTTATTTTACTTGTATTTAGTTGAGTGATGTTACATGTATATTGTTGAGTACCGGGTATGTTACTTGTTCTTTGTTCAGTGATGTAACTTACACTTAGTCAATAATACTACATGGATAGGATTAAACATGTCACTCATCATCTCATTGCTGCGTATGTTTCCTTCTGGGGCACTGTCTAGCGTTCTCCAGGCTTTTTGGTTCTGGGTTAATCTTTTCAACTATCTAACTGTCATTGTCTAAATGATCTTCATTTGTCAACAGACTTTTTTTTAATGGTTACTGTCATTTAATGCTGTTGTTTTTGTGTGTGTGTGTGTGGTTTTTTTTTGGCATTATCATTAATATTAACATTAGACATTTTTTGTATAAATGTAATAGTTTAATTCAATTTTTTTTCTATTTAAAAAAATGTCACAAATAGGAAATGTTTGACTTCTACTTTGGTGTATATCTATGAACATTAATGATGTCTAAAGTTTGCACCTTGTCCCAATACTTTCTTTTGTCACAAGACAATAAAGCAGTTAATCATTTACAGTACTCTGTACTCAATGATAAATATTTGTTGTGTTGTGTGAAATATACATTTTTTGTTTTTTATATAACAAGAGTACAAAATTCAGAGTACAAAAATCATAGCAACAATAATTTGTTTTAGTTCAAAGTAATATTATGATGATAATTATTTTTTTTTTACATTTTCTCATAAGGATTTAGAAAGACTTGGTTTGGAACAAGAGTCCAGTATTGACAAAGATGAGATTTTGATGAATGTGGAAAGTTTAAGACAGAAATTGTCCAGGTTCAAATGTACTTAAAAAGATTTTAGTTTTATTGAGTGTAATGCTAGTTAATGTAGGGATCAGATTGTTATGACACGATTAGAAAGTGGCCCGAAAAATTTGTTGTTTCATGTAAAGGGAAAGTTTTGCTTAGATTATTAAAATAAAGGCTAGGGTTTAAAGCGTGACAAAAGTAAGCAGAGAATACTTTTGGCAGCTTTAGAGTTAGGTCAGCTATAGTTTCTGAAGTAGATATTTAGCTAATACGACACTCAACGGTTCCTTTCGTTGTGTATTGTTTGACATTCTTCATCGGGGTCGAGTATTTTCTGCATTGTTGGCCTTTTGCCTGTGCTATTTGAGTTGTATTTATGAGAGGATGAAGTAATATTGATTATATAGCTAGTGTCCTACGTTCTAAAAAAAATGTGATACCGGGAAATTCATTTTTTTTTTATTATGTCATTTTATGTCTCGAGACATGATCGTTTCCCTTTGCAACTTTTTGTTTGATAATTCAAAACTTGTTAAATCCCAATCAACTATTTTGACATAAGTTTTTAAATAAATTCAAATTAATTTCTTCTCTTTAAGATTATAAACATGCATATATATGCTTCATTGTTGTTGTTTTTTATATGTAATGCTTTAATGCACATTTTATTACAGAACAGTTAGTAGTTTACGGCAAGCATGTTTGATCACTAAATTGGAAATTGATAAGTTAGCTAAAGAGCAATTGCTGAATGGAGTGTCGACTTTTAGAAGAAGGTAAATAGATACAGTTGACTCTTGATATTCCGGCAGTTATACGACTGGTGGGGGAATGTTGTAGTACCAAAAACATTGGATTACCAAATGTTAGCTGTGCTTTATGTTAAGAAAATTCTTTCTATAATGTAATATGATATTTTCTTAGGACGTTCAAAGATATAAAATAAATAGTAGATGACAAAGAAAGTTTTATTGATCTAAAAAAATACAAAACGTTATTTCAACTTTCACATACTGTAAACCTGCCTTCATTCAAAAACTAAATGTACTACTGTTTACATTAATTACATGAATCTATGCCAGCGACATGCCAGATCACTGACCTTGTTGGATTATGAAGTCTTGGACTCTCAAGAGTCAACTGTACTTTATTTTTTAACACAAGTATTTTATGATTGCATCAATAAGAACTGGTGTGTCTCCTTTTTTTATGTAAGAAAAAAAGTTCAATGTGTATACCAAGCAAATCAACATAAATGATTGCAAATTGGTCCATAAATCATAAATAAATCAATTTCAATATATTTTTTTTTCACCTTTTCTATTTCTTTATTTGAACACATTTTTTCAATTGCCTTACTATAGAAATCAAGGGAATAAAGAGACTTTAGTCAAGACAAGTAGCAATATCACCGAAAGTTTGATGGGATTAAATCAGCTAATGGCAGAGCAGGTCAAGCAAAGTGAGCTGAACGTCACAACTTTAGGTCAGACTAATATTAACCATCTGCTTTAGGTCTTACAAATAGATTATTGGCTTACTATTAAGAATTGTAGAGAGCAATGGAATAGTATTAGCAGTGAACATTTTAAATTTAAAGGCTTTGGTAGGGTTACATGTATTGAATTGGATGTTATTTTTGTTGCATTTGTGGTAACATTCCTAATGTAATTCCAAAGGTTTAATAATCTTATCTTATTTTCCTTATCAGTTTAAATTTATGAAATTAATATTACTGGAATTGTAATTTTACATAAAGTCACTCTACAAATTGTAAAACAAAAAACAAGATATTAATTTCTACACATTTGTAATTCTAAATCATTTTTTTTACTTATTTTTATATTTAGAATTGACTGAGAAGTATTTTTTGTTGTAATATGGCTTTAATATGTTTTTTCATTTGAACAGTTAGTTCATCTGAAGTTGTCAGCGACACACAGGATGAGTTCCACACAATGGGAGGTCACATACAGCACTCTCAGCGCCTTCTTACCAAATATGGCAGGCGAGAATTCACTGATCGTTTACTCATTCTGCTTGCTCTAATCTTTTTTTTTGCCACTGTGCTCTATATCGTAAAAAAGAGACTTTGGCCTGTTTAAAGTTGTATGCTGCATTATTTAACATATGTTTCGCCCCATTCAACCAACTAGTTTTACCTCTAAAGTATGTAGGAACATCCAATGCAACAAAACAAATGTGCTTCAGAAGACATAGGTGCTTTGACCAATGTTGTTCAGCCTTTTTAGCAAATCACCCATGGTCAAGTCACTGTGTCACTACTGTATTTCATACCTAGAAATACCTAGTACCTGCACAAACAAATAAGTTGAGAAAAGCAGTTTTCTTTAAACTGGAGGTAGAACAATAAGCTAAGAAACTTGTGATAGAGCCTCCATAAAATGTTTATTAAATATTGTACTCCACAATATGTTTCAAAATGTTCCTCCTTAAAGCCTATGTACTGAAAAATACAGAATTATATACAAAACTAAATAATGAAATTCTTGAATATTTTAATTTAAAAAGAAATATAGCAATGTGATGTTTATTTCTTTTATAAATTCAGTGTTGAAGTATTCTTTTTTTTTTTAAGTATTCTAGTAGAAAATTTTCATTTTGATAAATCTATATGTAGATACTAGAGTAGTAAGCAAAATAATATTTAAAGTGTGGAGCAATATGTATTGGAAAATAGTATCAGGTATTTTGTTTTTGTTAAATGTAGTCACAGATTTCAATAAATGACAATTAATTGCGATCGATGCAAGATAAATTAAGCTGGAATAAAATGTCCTACTACATATTTCATGTGAACTTGTGTTTATTCTTGCATCTGGTGTTTATAGTTTTTGTTTTCAATAAAAGGTTTTAGTGCAACACTTGCAAGAGGAGGAGGCTGAAAACAACTAAATGTCCCTTGTTCTTTCTTTTTATTCAAAATATTTCCTTAATTCGCATCTTTTAATTTTTTTCTAATGAGAATCAGAATGGTAAAATCTAATAGGGAAAGTTATAATAAAAAAAAGGTAGACAAATAAGAGTGGCATGTTTGCTGAATGGTAAAACGCTTGGCTTCCAAACTGAGGGATCCCAGATTTGAGTCTCGATGAAGACTGGAATTTTCAATTGTTTCTATTTCATGTTTGCTTGAGATGACGGCTTAATACAAAGGGCACTAATTCAGCTTATACCACCACTTCAGTTATGTACAAATTCTTTCTCTTCTTTGAGATACCAAACAAAATAATTGTGAAGAAACACGTCCTTTTACGTTTAAAGTGTCTTTTAATTGTGGAACATTTTAATTTTTTGCTCCGTAATGGTTAGACCTATGGAAAAACTAAAAGTATCTAGGCATTGCCCATCCATTTTCCGATAAAAATAGACGCACTGTTTAGTTTTTCAACAGATATTTAAATTTTACATTTAAATCGACTGAGATATGGTCATTCACAATTACGGAACAGGATTTTTTAAGGAGTCACAATTGCAGAACACGGTAAAAATGTCGGAACAAAGCCTATATAAAGCATATATTTATTAGTCTTATATAATACTTGAACTCCTTATCCTTTACATTTAATTTTATTTTAATAAAGCTTAAGACAACACATTGTCACTTTTTGATTCTTTACCTGTTAATTTAATTGATGTCACACTACCCTGATTTTCCTTACAAGATTTTTTTTTCCACTATTCTTTAATTCTTTTTTTGTTATATTAATATTATATAGGCCTATATGATATTATTGATATTATGATTTGTCCTCTTTTTGCTGGACGTCTGGTAATCATAAATTATATATTATATGTAATATTATTCTCTAAATGTTTTTAAATTTATGTTTACTAATACAAACTCATATTTAAATTCAGATAATCTAAATCACTATGTAAATATTAAGCTAAATGGGCAGGTCAAATAAATGACATCTATAGTGTTCCACAATTGTGACTATCTTTAACAAGGTAAAAACTGGGTTAACACCTCCCAATTTGTTTAAAATTAAATTCCTGGTAGATGGCTACGACATGAAGTTTTTTCACATCCATTTATAAACCTAAAAATATGTGTCAATTTCATTTTTAAAAAGCCTTAACCCCTGACCTATGCGGTTCTCCTGGTACGTGAAAAATAATGGACGATTCCACACCTGTCAACTTTAACCTTGAGTCAAAATTAATTTTCTGCTGTGAAAGGAAAACCCTTATATTGGAAATGTAGAGAAATGAACCATGCGCAGTACCGTTACAGTAGTTTAGCAGAAAATTTCAAAATAAAGTAGATTTTAACTAATTTCGACGAGCTATTCCGCAAACATGCCTGCTCCGCAATAGTGACTCTACTATATACACGGCAACGTTATGTACAGATCTGCTTCACTCGCTGACCTTTCTCTCTCTTCTTGTTTACACACTCGTCACTCCCCCCAAGTCCCCTAACTCTCCGATATCCAACACTTGACCGTGTGTCACGGTTGACCACACAGTAACCGTGTCACAACAGTCCTCCCAGGGCAGATAAAAATTTTGATCGTATCAAAATTTCATGAACCCAATAGTTTGGGTGTACATCAATAATGTTTTACATTGACAAGAAAAAAACAATGACATGTAATACAATGGCATCTTCTATTATGAGAGAACTGATAAAGCCTATGACGACAAATAAATCTTCAATAATATGTTATTGCAAGGGACATTTCCAATTGAACTATCGCAGAAAGCTTTCCTGTTATGTTATACAACTTATATATTTTTAAAAAAATCCACGCATTTTTTTTTTTTTCTATGTAACAACAATCTTTTGAATGCCAACATTGTCAGGTGAAAAATGCACAATTAGTAAATACTTTATGTTACATCAAAACATCTTCCAATTTAAGGGAATTGTTTAATATGTGTTTCTTTCATACCAGTTCCTAACTGGACATCTATCATCTATGACTACAATCAATTCAACAAACATAAAAAAAACACAATTGTATTATAAATTTAACATCACTGAATGAAAATAAAAAATTCTAGAGCGTATTGTTAATTCAATCTTGACAAGACAGACTTTAAAGTTATCTTACAAGGTATTTGTTAATTTTCTCATAAGCTGATTAATGAATGAACCTAAGTCCAGCGGTCCCTAGACACATCTTATCTTGTCAACACGTCAGCAATCACGTTGATTTGTTCCGGAATAGCTTGAACTGTAAAGCTGAAGTCTTGAAGTTTTAAAGCCCATCTAGTGATCCTCTGGTTGGCTAGCTTATTTGTATTGATATAAGCTAGTGGGGCGTGATCTGTTAACAAGATGAATGATTTCCCAGGCAAGTAACGGGATAGTTTCGTTATGCAGAACACAATAGCTAGAGTTTCACGCTCTATCGTGGAATATTTCTGTTCTGCTGCGTTGCATCACACTTCTGCATTAAAGTGCCTCCCACTGCTGTGGAGGATGCATCTGTTGCCAAGTAGAAAGGGTTTCTGATGTCTGGAAGCTGGAGTACTATGTCGTCTGAGAAGACATTTTTAATGCTTTGCAGGCATTCCTGTAGTCTGGAGCTCCATGTGATCTTGTTTGGCATGCCTTTTTTTTGTCAGTTCAATTAGAGGTTGTGTAATACTTGTGAAATTTGCCAAGAATTACATAAACCTAAGATGCTTCGAACTTGTCCTTTTGTTGTAGGTAATGTTAAGTTGAGTATCTTGCTTATATTATCTTGTAGTGGTCTGATCGTATTTTGCTGTATTCTGTGCTCTAGAAATTCAATCTCTGTTCTGGCGATTTTAACCTTACTAGGTTTTATTGTAAGCCCGTTGTCTTGTAGTATCTGGAATACTTGTTGCAGACCAGCAACGTGTTCTTCTAATGTGTTGTGGAAGACACATATGTCATCAAGATAGAAAATGACATCAGGTCTTTTCCCTATTAGTTTTGCCATCATTCTGTTGAAGGTCGCAGGTGCGTTACTAAGCCCGAAACTCATGTAATTCCATTGGTAACAACCAAATGGAGTAGTGAATGCTATGAGTGGCTTAGCATCTTCGTCTAGTGGAATTTGCCAGTAACCTCTGGCTAAGTCAAGAGTAGTGAAATATTTTGCACCTCTAAGTTTAGGTATGATGTTCTCTATGCTAGGCATTGGGTATGTATCTTTCACTGTGATGGTGTTTAGTTTCCGGTAGTCTACACATAGACGCATCTTCCCAGTTGTTTCTTTTTGTTTCACTAGGACTGCTGGAGCTGAGTATGGAGATGTGGATGCATCAATTATTCCCATTTTTAGCAGCGTTTCAATTTCCTTTTTCAGTATCTCTTCATGGTGTAAGGAAACTGGATATGTTTTGGATTTTGTGGGCTTCGTATCAGTCAGTTGGATAGTGTGTTTTATGGCAGTTGTTCTACCCGGTTTGTCTGTGAATATTGGCGCCCATAGAGCTAGCAGTTTATCAATATCTTGCTTAACTGGATAATGGAGGTGTGATGTGCCTATATCTTTCACAGTTTCACAGCTTTCAATAACTGGACATGGTAATTCATCTGGTTCCTCTATTGTTTCTATCATCATAACTCTTTGACTGTCTTGCGTGTCTTGCTTAGCGTTCGTTGAAAGAGTAAATGGTCTGGGCATGTACAGCTTCAGCATATTGATGTGAAATACTTTGTCTCGACCTCTGATGTTTATACTGTAGTCGACCTTCGAAATCACCTTTGTGACTTGGAATGGGCCCTGCCATTTTATAAATAGCTGGTTATTTTTGTCAGGCAGCAGAACCATGACATTATCACCAACTTGTAGTGTTCTCAACTTTCGACCCTGATTTAGCTTTCTCAACAGTTCTGGTTTCTCTCTGTTTGTTTGCTTTTGGACAGTTTCGCATGCTTTGATTATATTTTGTCTTGTTTTGATGACAAGATCGTATCCTGTGAGTACGTCATGTTCTATGTTCCTATTTACTAGAAAGTCTCTGTATAGTGACATGGGTCCCCTAACAGGTGAGCCATAGAGCATCTCGAATGGTGAGAAGCCCGTTGTTGTGTGTGTTACTTCTCTGTAGGCGAACAGTATGGGGTTGATCAGCTTGTCCCAGTCTGTTGGGTTGTCCTGTGCTACTTTGTTCAGCATTGTTTTCAGCGTTGAATTCAGGCGTTCGGACATCCCATTTGCTTGGGGGTGAAAACGGGCAGCAAATTGTTGTTTAATATTCAGAGTTTTGCAAAACTGTGCGAATTCATTTGATTTAAACTGGGTGCCTTGATCACTCAGCATTATGCGAGGGTAACCTGTTCTTGCAAATATTGCTGTAAGTGCGTCTCCGACATCTTCGGAAGAAATTCTTTTCAATGGTATTGCTTCTGGAAACCGTGTGCACATGTCTACAACAGTCAATATGTAGCGATTGCCTCTTCCGGATATTACTGGCATTGGTGCAGTAATATCTACAGCTATCTTTTCAAATGGCATTTCACTTAAGTCTGTTGTTTGTATTGGAGCTTGTATATATGTTCCCTTTGCTCCATGTATTTGGCAAATATGGCAGGATTTTATGTAGGCCTTGACTTCTTGCGTAATTCTAGGCCAAAAAAATTCATTCAAGATTCTATTCAATGTTCTTTTTACTCCCATATGTCCGGCAAACGGGGTGTCATGTGCAAATTGTTTCTCTGTACTTCTTTGGAACAAGCAATTGTTGTGTCTTGCCTGCTTTCAGATGAATTTCTCTCACATAGACACCATCTTCGCCTATCTTGATTAACCCTCGTCTTGGTGGAGCTTCACTTTCTATGAGTTTTATTAGATCTGGATCATTTTTCTGTTCACTGACAAATTTTTCTGTTTTAATCTGTAGTGGGTCTTGACTTTCTGTGGAGATTTCATTCGGGTTGTTCACTTGATTATGGCTTCTCATATCGCTATTTTCTGTTTCTGTATTTTCATTTTCATTGTTATAAGGAACTTGTATGTTATCGTTTGTATTTAGCACTTCTTCTGCTTTCTTCTGAGCTCTTGTAGTAACCATGGAACATTTCTGTGTGATGTATTTTTCTTTCCACTTGTTCAATTCTTCTACTGTGCAAGGTTTAGAGCCTTTGATACAGCCAATGATAAGGCCAATGTTGTCAGGCTTATTGTCTAGTATTAAAGCCTCATGCCAACCACTGATGAACGGTGTGTGTATGTTGATACGTGCTACTAGATGTGTAGTTACTTGACCAGTGTAACCAACACAGTCTTGTCTTCTTCCGGTGTACTCTTGTGGGTTGACGTATTCTTTTGCGACTAAAATTGCAGTTGCACCTGTATCGTACAGTACGTTGGTCATTTGTTCTCCCACAAAGCCTGGGTATACCTGCAGTTTATTAGTGTGTTTGGCAGCAAATGCTCGATCTCTTGGTTTGTCGTTCCAATCTTTATTGCGTCGGTTGTAGAAGCAAGTCTCTGTTGTGTGTTTTTTTCTACCACAAATTTGACATTGGAAACGAACTCTTTGCTGATTACGTTGATACTCTCTATTCTTGTAAGTATATGTTGGGCTCCTTTCTTCATCTTTCTCTCTTCGATATCTATATGTTGGGTTCCTTTCTTCATCTTTTTCTCTTCGATATCTATATGTTGGACTCATTTCTTCATCGTTGTCTCTTCGATATCTATATGTTGGACTCATTTCTTCATCGTTGTCTCTTCGATATCTATAGGTCGGGCTCCTTTCTTCATCTTTTTCTCTACGAGACCTATATGTTGGGCTCATTCCTTCATCTTTCTCTCTTCGAGATCTATATGTTGGGCTCTTGTCAGCGTTCTCTCTTCTATATAAAGGGCTTGGAGTCCGCATTCTTGCAGCGTTGTTCACCATAAAAGCTGATGCCGCAGTTGGGTTCTCTCTAGCTAACAATTCCCTTGGGTGTGCGGCCTTATACTGCCTTAGTTGTGCTATCAGGCTGCTGATGGTCTTTGGCTCTCGCTCCGTGACGTATGTTTTCACATTATTATTGTAAGCTTCCATCACAGCGTCCATTATGATGTGTTCTCTGAGGGTTTCATATTTGTGATCCACTTTTGACAGGTCTACCCATCGATCGAAGTATATCGACATGTTGGTGACGAATATTTGTGGATCGTCGTTCGCCAGAGGTGTCGACTCTTTCAATCTCCTTCTGTATTCGTAACTTGTGGAGCCAAACTGTCTCAGCAACGCCTCCTTCACGGCCACGTACTCTTTTCTTTCTTCATCTCTCATTTGAAGACACATGTTGATGGCTCTACCTTTTAAGCGCCCCATGAGGCTTCTTGCCCATTCTGTCTGTGGGAGGTTGCATGCTGTTGCTATATCCTCAAATCTCAGTAGATATGAGTCAATGCACTCATTCTGGCTCTCGTCAAATGGAGACATTCTGTCTAATTGTTTGTATTTGTCAAAGTGTTCCTCCTTTTCATTTTGCTGTTCTTTGTCTTTCTTTTCTTTAAGTTTTAGTTCTAGTTGTAAGATTTCCTTCCTTCTACTATCTTCTTCTTTCTTTTTGGATTCTTCTAGTTGTAAGATTTCCTTCCTTCTACTATCTTCTTCTTTCTTTTTGGCTTCTTCCCTATTAAATCTCCTTTCTTCCCTTTCTTCCTCCTGTGTTATTTTTAGTGTAATGAACTTTTCAAGTTCTTCGCCTTGCAGGCCATTTTCCTTGCCCGCTTCTCTAAATATTTTGTACATCGACATTTCCACTTACTTGTGCCTCGTCGTGTCTCGTCGGTGTCGCCAGTTGTGAAGAAACAAGTCCTTTTACGTTTATAGTGCCTTTTTAATTGTGTAACATTTCAACAAAACATATATACACGGCAACGTTATATACAGATACCCAACTTCACTCGCTGACTTTCTCTCTCTCTCTTCTTGTTTACACACTCGTCACTTCCCCCCAAGTCCCCTAACTCTCGATACCCAACACTTGACCGTGTGTCACGGTTGACCACACAGTAACCGTGTCACAACAATAATTTATTACCAATAGTTAATTAACTTATTGGTTAATTTTTTTTTATTGATTCTTGTTTTGTCAGGGAAAAGAAATAATTGTGCAAAATTTCAGCTTGATTTGAGATTGGGTGTCGGAGAAATAAAGTGTTCAAACTTTTGGACAGACAGATTGAGTTGATATAAGCTTTATAAAAACAGTCTATGACTATCACTCTGGCCAATTTTATATATTGGCAACACCAAAAGAGGATTTCTTGGTCACTGAAGACAATACCAATTCTACAAATAGTTTTCACAAATTTTCTATTGTTCTATTTAATAATAATAATAATAATTTTATTTATAAAGCGCTTTTAACAAACAAAATGTAGGCTCAAGGCGCTGTAATAACATTACAAACACGACAACACCAATCAAAAACTAATCTAAAAAAGTTTTAAACAAGTAGGTCTTAATGTTCTTCTTAAAAGTGGTATAGCATGTTGTCTGTCTGAGATCAATGGGGAGTGAGTTCCAAACCTTTGGTCCGTGCACTGAAAAAGCCCTCAGACCGTAGCTTTTGAGGGAGAAACGTGGCACCACTAAAAGCGTTGAGTCCATTGAGCGCAGGGCTCTCTGGGGGACATATGGAGTAATCAGTTCTCTAAGGTACAAAAACAAAATTTAATAAAATACTCTGAAAGACACAAAGATAAAGGCACATTCCTCGTCCCATATGCTAGGACAAATTTGTACAAACACTCCTTCTTCCCTAGTGCTATTAGAGCATGGAATGGGTTGCCTGAGCTAGCCAGGAAAACCAGTGACTTGGCTGAATTTAAGTCATTGGTTAACATGCATGACTAAATGCATGACGCGTAGGACGTAATCATCTTCTTTTTTGAAGTAACGTCTGTATCATATAATATAAGATAAGAAGGTACAGGGGCATCTCATTGTTATATATACACTGATGACAAAGAGTTGCGACCTTGTAATCCAGCGGTTCTCAACTTTTTATGCTCGGCGACCCCTTTTTACAATCCCCCACTCTGCCGCGACCCCCTCCACACACACACATACAGCAATAGAAGAATAGACAATATCAATCCATATTTTCGATGGTCTTAGGCGACCCCTTGCAAATTGTCAATCGACCCCCAAGGAAGTCGCGACTCACAGGTTGAGAACCCCTGTTGTAATCGATTCTCGCTTTCACGGTAAGCCAATGGAGCATGCGCAAGAGCGTAGTAGCAGAATCTCATCTTGTTTTTCTAAGTACTATTCGTGCGGCGTTGTTCTGTATACGTTGCAGTTTGGCTATTTTGTCATCAGGTATACCTGCTAGCACGGCGTTACAGTAGTCAAGGCGGGAGAGTATGAATGCCACAGCTAGCGTTTTTGTTGACTCCGTTGTTAAATATGGTCGGATCTGGCCTAATCTACGCAGCTGCAGATAAAGACCCTTGCAGAGCTGACTTATGTGTGGGTCGAAAGATAGTGTTGAGTGGAAGAAAACTCCAAGATTCCGCACTACATGGACATAAGGAAGCTGGCAGTTCGTAATAAAATGAGAATCTGTGCTTTCAAGTTTCGAGACGTTGTTCCGAGTGTCAATCTTAATTATTTCTGTCTTATCTTCGTTCATCTTGAGCTTATTTTCAACCATCCAACTGCTCACCCTTGCAACGGTATTACTGATTTTCTCTGCCAGATGCGACACCTCTGATGGTACTGAGGAATCGTATAACTGTGAGTCATCGGCAAAGAAATGGTATAGGATTCCGGTTGGCCGTATGACACCGCTGAGTGTATATGTATACATAGTGAACAGTACTGGGCCTAGAACTGATCCCTGGGGTACTCCGTACTTCAAGAGTAAGCTTGTTGATTTAGTTCCGTTAACAACGACACTTTGGGTGCGTTCAGTCAGGTAGGATCCATTTTAGGACGATTCCTGTTAAACCAAAAGTGGCAGAGAACATGGCCATCATAATTTCGTGGTCTAGCGTATCAAAGGCTGCGGACAAGTCCAGCATTGAAAGAATTGAGATGTGGCCTATGTCGGAATTGTGAAGTAAGTCGTTTAGTACTCTGACCACTGCTGTCTCTGTGCTTCGGCACTTCCTATATGCAGATTGAAATTCTTCCAAGAGACAGTACTGTTCAAGATGAGAAAGAATTTGCGCTAACACGATGCGCTCCAGAAGCTTTGACAGGAAGGGAAGATTTGATACTGGGCGATAGTTTTTTAGACATTCCGGGTCAAGACTGGATTTTTTTAATAAGGGCCTGACAAGTGCATGCTTAAATTGCTGTGGTACAATGCCTGAAGTCAGTGAAGAGTTCACAATGTTAGTAATTGTGGGTACAAGCTCATCTAAACATTCAAGGAGCAAGGAAGTTGGAATTGGATCAAGGTCACATGACTTATTTGGCATCTTTAAAATAGTACTTTTGACATAATCTTCAGATACAAGCTGAAACTCGCAAAAAGGAGAATTTTGAAAGATTGGAGAGTGGTCAAGCTGTGATGACAGGGATGGCATGTCATTTCTAATCTGCTCAATCTTCCCAATAAAGAATCTATTGAAGGAATCAGGAAGTTCATATACTGGGATAGATGATGGCAAACGTTCGTTATTTGCTCCCCCTAACATTTCAGCGGTGATCCTAAATAGCTCCTTTGAAGAATTAGAAGTTTCGATTTTTTGTCGAATATGACTAGCTTTTGCGTCTCTAATCATACGGTTAACCTTGTTTTTTTCTAGGATAAATATTTGTCGATGTATCGTCAGACCTGTCTTTTGGAATGTACGTTCGGCACGTCGGCGAATAAGTTTGGCATCCGTCACCCAGGGTGCAGATGGCCTGACTGAGACTGTACGAGTGACAAGAGGTGCATGGCTGTCCAGCAACTTTTTCAAGCAAAAACTGTAATTGCTGAGAACGTCTGTGTTGCTCTGTTGCAACAGCAAAGAGGTCACGTCCATTTTAAAGGAGGCAATGTCTATGGCTTTAAGTTTACGGGAAGTCACGTTTTTTTTTTGGCCTTTTTGCTTTTGATAGGCGCATTTCAAAGTTTACGAGAAAATGATCTGACAAGCCACGGTCTAAAACACTGAGTTTGGCTATAAGCTCACTTGCATTTGTAACAATCCAGTCAAGAGTATGGCCTTTGACATGTGTCGGAACATTTATCAGTTGTTCTAAGTTGCGATCCTTTAGCGCATTTTTAGCGACAGCGCGTATGTCTCATTTTCACTGTCAAAATGCAAGTTCACATCGCTTATGACAACTAGATCTTTTGTTGCTATGTGACCGTCAAGGAGGTCTTGAAATTCTTCGATGAAAACTTTTGTTGTCAATTTATTTCTCTTGCTTGGTGGTGGGAGGTACAAGAAAATAAAAGTCAGTGTTCTAATGTGGTGGGAGAGGCGAAACTCGCTCATCTCAAAGGTGGTGTACGGTGAGCTGTCAGGTCTTATTGTTACATACTTGGCTAGGCTGTCTCTGTACAGTATTGCTAAGCCTCCTCCGCTGCCTGTTTTTCGAGGTAGACTCTTTAAAATAAAGCCTGGTGGCGTTAGCTCAAAGGTTCTTGGCTCATCACCAACTTCTTTAAACCATGTCTCACTAAGGAAAGCGATGTCGTAGCTATCATCAGTGATGGTGTCTGCAAGCTCAAGAGCTTTGTTACTGCATGACCGGGCGTTCAGGTGCATTATTTTAAGAAGACTGGAGGATGTAGTAACCAAAGGCGTAGCACGTGTTGAAGACAGGAGGAGTAATATCACGAATTATAGGTTTTTGATGGGGACATATGACCACTGTCGTGTGAGGAGTAGTAGGGGTGGTGTGATTGACAAAATAGTTTTGTAGGGAACTGCTGAACTCTGTCGTAGATGAAAGGACAGGGGTGCTATTTAAAGCTATAATCAATACCAAAGTCTATAATACTAAAAATTAGGGGTGCACCGGATAGTCGCTCCGGCTCCGGCTTCTGCCGTATATCCGGCATTTTTTACTATCCGGTGCTATTCGGCTCCGGTCGGATATCACTACCGGATAGTAAACCGGATAGTAAAAAATACACCTATTTAATATGCATAAAGTGGACCTCGTTCCATTAATGTCTGTTGTAGAATGTATTAATGTTTATATTAAAACAAAATAATGTGCTTAAAAATAGAGCCATTATGAATATGCACCAAACATCGTTTATTATAAAGACAAGGCGTGTTAATAACTTAATATAAATAGAAATGAAACTTTACAACATAAATGCGCTTTACATACAGAGCAGCAATGGCTGACACTTTTTTCAATTTGTCTTGACTTCTGAGTAGGTTAGTTAACATGTTAAAATGCTACATTCCTTGACTACGCTATGCTGACCAGACGTCTGTCTAGCTGTGCGGGTATATCTCCAGAGGCAGAGATGAACAACTCCCACCCCCTTTTATTTGTTTAGTCCATCACATTGAGTTTTTTTATAGGCAGGTAACCACAAGTTAAATGCGATGGACGTAGGTTTAATGTCAGCGTATTGACACTCTCTAGAGGTCACACCTTTCGAGGGAACTGAGTTTGTTTATTTAGTAGTTAATCTTTATTACGGGGGCTGGACTACCATAGCCACACCTCTAAGATAACCAGGTATATTTCCAGATGAACAACTCCCTCCCCCTTTTATTTGTTTAGTCCATCACATTGAGTTCATTGATTGACAGGTGACCACAAGTCAGATACGATGGACGTAAGCACTCTCTAGAGGTCACACGAGGAAACTATGTTTGTTTACTTAGTAGTTAATCTTAATTGAGGGGTGGGGGGTGGACTGGACTTCAAGCGAAACATCTACACGGGTATCCGGACAAAGAGTTTGCTTATTTGGAGAAAAATCTTAATCACGTGGTTGGGCTAGAGGCCACACCTTTTCAAGTGTGCCGAGTTACTTGAACATAAATCTCAATTAGTAAGCTGGACTAAAGATCACACACACACCTAAACGAGTGACCTTTAGCTACACAGAACACAAACCGCGAGATTATATAGCCCACTAAGCCAGTAACTAATTATTTTGTAGAAGACACGACCAGGGCTATCTTTAAATGGAGAGCTAAACACCCCCTACTCTTTATTTTATTTCTTTAGTCCTTGACACCCAATTTATTGATAGACATTGACCATTTTTTAAGCCAGAATGAAAAAACACAACGTGCTAACAAAGGATATTACACTGTCAATAAATATTATGGTTAAATAATTTTTCTAACGTGTTAACTTAATCATTATTCCTGCAAATATGTGTCTTGATTTGATAATAATATTCTTAATAATTTGTGACAGTCAATTAACTCCTTGTTATTTCTATTTTTTTAACTTAAGATGCGTACTTAGCCACTGTGTATCAGGCTAGGACGACTTTTACACATAAATAACGGAAAACCTTACAGTAAATTTTAAAATCGCATAAAATAAATTGAATAATAGTACCGCAGTTAGATCTAGCAAACAAAGAAATATTATGCTGGAGTGTAAAAAAAAAAACAAAAAAACCTTGACCTCTAACTAGTGGACGGGTATAATTTATCTACATGCCTGACTGAGGACCATGCCAATGTGTTAGCTTTTTTGACTGACACCCAACTCTATTGCGTGCGTTTGCTTTGGTTAACACAAACAACTATACACACTACACTAGGACTACATGTGTAGGCTCACTAGGTATATCTGACCAGGTTGTTAGTCTGAAATTCATAAACACATACATCCGACCACTATACAAGGCAGATTGCACTTTACTTATGAGATTTACATTAGTAACTAGTTAAATATATACTAACATTATTTACATTGACTTCCTACACACATCCTTTACAGTTGGTGGCATCGTACATACACACAGACACACTCATGCTATACAGATTTTTAGAAATACTGTTAAGTTTGAATAAATCAATCAGTAACAGAGTTTAAAACAATAAGGTATATAAAAGGAAAAAAAATAAAACCAACCAATATAGGTATGTTATTTAACAGTTTCGTAAAATGTTCAGCAACACAAGCTATTAACAAGACACTTAGGTATCCGGCTCCGGCTCCATCCCCGGCCGAATATCAAATTTTACTATCCGGTCATATCCGGCCCCGGCCGGATATCAAAAAGTACTATCCGGTGCACCCCTACTAAAAATATATATTTTTAACTCAATTTTCTTTCATTATGCTCTTGTTTAATAAATATTAATATTGTATGTAAAGTGCTTAATTTAAAGTTCAATAGAATGCAAAGGAAAGAAGATTATATTATGAATGTCAATAAAGAAAATATTTTATAACCTAAAAAGCTGAAACCATGGCTCGTAAATACAGTTAAGGTATGATGCTATAGTATAGCAAAATTATTCAATTTTGAAAACTCTTTTTATATGGCAAAATTCATCCCTATCCCATGCACAAACAGAGCCTCTAGAAACCCTCACATTTGACAATTTTCACTTACCCAACTTAACTACTAACCTAACACATAAAGGATGAGTGTGCACAATTACCTTTGCCTACCATAAGTATAAAAAAAAAGGCTTTGGAAGATTGCTTTAAAAGGTTGAAAGATCCAATTTTAAAAAGCCTGAAATATCCTGAAGCTACAGTCTACAATGAACTATCACCTGAAACTATAGATGTTAGACAACAATGGGCCTACACAGGAACTGGGGGATAACCAACAATAATTTCTTCTTTACAATTAATGTCCTAATTGTGCAGGAGATGTTAAATAAAAGGTTATGTAATAAATTTATTTTTAAAAAGGGGGACTTAACAAATTATGAGAGCCACAGAAGAATCCAAAAGATTCATTGTTATAGGCAGAAATGCAAACAAGAAATTGGATTGTAGGCCACTCCTGCAAGTCGATCATAGTTGACATTTACACACAAATTCACACCCAAATAAAAGATTGTGGATGAAGACAAATTGCCCTTTAAATCTTATTTCATTCATTTTGTGTACTTTAAATCACCGTACTTAGTGGTTTTATATAATATACAAATCTAGTTTTGAAAATGGTGTATGTAGAAAAGAAAATTCACATTTAATATTGTTATGACTCCGCCATGGGCATCGCCATCCAGGCTAGTGCAGAGGTGCGCACTTCTAGTAACAAGACTAAGTCGGATGTTGACATTAGGACACAAACGATTTCCGCCCAAGTTGAGAGCCTAGATAAAGATGTTGTGATCAAAACATGTTGTTCTACATGTATTTGTTATGTCCTGTAAAAAAACATCGATGTGCCTCGTTGAGTTGCCTCGCTTAAGTTATTACAATTGGTGTCAGAAGTGGAAAGATAGGCGACTCAACGAGAGAAGGTATGATTTACAATGGCAGCTTTGAAACAATTAGACCAACTCTCAGTTAAAGAGCTTAGGAAGGAACTTCGTTACCGATATGAGATAATTGGTGGTACCAAGGAGGTGCTTACAGCTCGTCTCCGGCAAGCCTTGATAGATGAAGACGAAGATCCAGATACCTACTTATTTGAAATTAAACCGGAGATTTATGAGCTCAATGGCAAGAGACAGGAAGAAATTGATGCAATGCGTGAACAAATTAACAGGATGGGGAGTAAGGTAGATGAAAGTGTATTTGCAAGTGGAAGGACAAACAGATCAATTTGATAAAATGGTGTCCCAAGCAAAAGGAGGAATAGACACGTTAGTGAAGGATCAGTTGCCTGTAGACTCGTTGGTGAAGAAGAAGTTGCATGGTAATGTCTGTGGCTGCACAAACAGTGGTGACAGAGACGCTGGGGATTGGAGCGCCGTCTGTGGCTGTGTTGTGGGCAAGTCTTGTGGGCGTGACTTTCTTGACGAGAAACGTGACAACGATTGCTGCGACGATCTCAACGGGATGTACCGGATTGAAGGGAAAGAGACAAAAGAAGAAACGGAAGTCTGTTACGTGCCTGAAGCGTTTGTTCCTTTGTACCTGTTACCAGTATCTTAACTGAAGTATGTTATGTGCCTGAAGCGTTTGTTCCTGTTGTACCTGTTACCAGTACCTTAATGAGCTGGACAGATCAAGATAACATTGGGTCTGCGTTCAAGCCTGTTTCTATGGACATTAAAGAGCTCTGCCTATCTGCCGGTGCTCACGAGGGAAATTCGAAGCTTGACAACTGCATCCAGAGGCTTAGCATGAACTGTACGTGCGGCGCATCACACATAGAATTTAGATGCCAAGAAAACCACCAACAAGGCATGTGTACTTCTACCATCATCATCGACATTGGCATAGATGAATGTCAATCAAACCACTCTAAATCTGAGCTGTCCACTTGAACCTGAAGAGACCTATCTTCTTGACGTGACACTGTTAGCTGAGGACGACTGCGGTGCATTGGACTTTGTTTGCAACGTGGCTGCATGTGAACCTTCAGCTCCCATGAGAGGCGTCTGTCGGGAAGGTCTGCTGAGACAGCTTGTCCGATCAACGGCTGTGCTGAAGAAAACAGTGCTCGACACTATCTCTTTGTGTGTCAAACGGACACGTCGTCGTCGCAATAACAGCCCGGTCAACTGGAGAAAGAGAAAGCGGCATTGGAGGAAAACAATGCGGATGGCTTCGTGGGGAACACGCTCCCTGCCGCCTGTGCCTCCCACTAATCAACCTCCACCTGAACTGTCAAACCTCAGCTGCAGTGTTTCTTTTCGGGACAAAAAGTGCTAAGACGGGGGCAATGTTATGACTCTGCCATGCGCACCGCCATCCAGGCTAGTGCAGAGGTGCGCACTTCTAGTAACCAGACTAAGTCGGATGTTGACATTAGGACACAAACGATTTCCGCCCAAGTTGAGAGCCTAGATAAAGATGTTATGATCAAGACATGTTGTTCTACATGTATTTGTTATGTCCTGTAAATAAACATCGATGTGCCTCGTTGAGTTGCCTCACTTAAGTTATTACAATATTTTAAAAAAATCACTAATATAAATCTAGACTTGTTTATGCAGATCAAAGAATACTATTCACAGGTCAGACACTAATGAAAAATCAAACAAGATTACAAAGAGGTTTGTGTTATCACACAAACTCAGAGGCAGCCCCCGTCAGAGTCGGATCCCTGTCGGATCTGCCTATTCGCAAGGAATATTCAAGACGTGATTTAATTTTGATGGTCAAAAGTAATAATGTTTCAAAGATTCATTTGCCATTGTAAATTTTTTTTTTCTGTTTTAAATGTTTCGGATGTTCCTTCTAAGTTAAATATAATTGACTTATCGCTGGACGACGGAGGTATAAACCCTGCCTGGTCATGCAGTTTGCGTGCTGGACTGTCAATAGGATTTATTGATGGTCCCTGGTTCAAACCCTGCCCGCTCCCATCCCCCGTCGTCCTGCGGGAGGTTTGGATTAGGATGTAAACCATCTTCAACTCTGAAGGAACATCCGAAACATGTAAAACAAACAACCCGGGACCATCAAGATAATCAGTTCAGCACGCTAGCCGCACGACCAGATATTGCTCTTAACTTAATAATAAACTGGATACAAACGAATAGCCTATTATTGATAAAGAGATATATTACACATTACGGCATGGCATCTAACGGATATGTACAATATGTCAGACGATCGATTTTAGATCATCTTTCAGCATTGATTTTTAATTGAAAAAAGAACAGATATATCGTGCTTGTACTTCGATGTTTCAGCACAGTTATCAACAGAGCTATTGGCATTTTCATTTAAACGGAACTAGAATATAAGGATGTAGATCTACATAAACTAAACTTCTGATTTAGCACTCTTAAGATCTATATCTACTAGATCTAGATCTATAATTAAAAAAAAAACTGGAATAGTTTAGATGAAATTTAGATTAGATTTATAAAAAAAAATCCTATATAGTCTATCAATAGACTGAATGCAACATTGAATTTTAAAATAGTTTTAGTATATTAGGCCTATAACATTGCAATATTGATCTAGACTCTAGACGTTTGGAAATCAAAATCTACACTTTAAATCTAGAAATTGAAATTCTATATCTTGATCTAGTCTATAGTCTATATCAGTCTAAACTAGACCTAGAAATTCTAGATTTAGAATCAACATTGATTTTAATTAGAATAAAAATTCAGACCTAGTTTAAAAAATCTAGATATAGATATACTGTAAAAAAAAAAATATCTAGATCTAGTTTTAAAAATCTAGCTCTCGTGCCTTTTTTTAAATACTAGTCAGATAACGAGGTTTAATAAACATTACTGTACCGAGTTGTTTTAGCATTTCATTTGAAGAATTCATTCCATATGATGTCAAAGGGGAAAAAATCCACTAGTTAGAACCTAATCACACTAAAAATGTCTCATCAATACGAGCTAGATGTCGAGGGATCGTAGACATTTGTGCACCAAGTGAGTTCTTTTAATATTGCATTAAAAGAATTCATTCATATGACGTCAAAGAAAAAAAATTCCATTACGTCACAATGGGCTAGTAACAAAAATGTTTTTATTAACACGAGAGATTTAACGAAGGATCATAGTCCTTAGTACAATGAGTTCTAATAGAATTCATTTAAAGATATATATATATATATATGCTTGTTGTTTAGAGAGAGAGTAGTCCTTAAGGGACTGCAGGCACGACATGGCCTAAATTGTGCCGATGTGCCTCAAATCAACAAATCAAATCAAATCAAATATATATATATATATATATATATATATATATATATATAGGCCTATATATATATATATATATATATATATATATATAATATATATATATATATATTCAATGTAAAATAAGTCTAAAAAGTGTTTTTCAATAATCGTTTCTAGTAAATTACTTTCTTATTTTAAAATCCCGAACAACCTATTGTCGATTTTTTTTAAAAGTCATTTGACATAAATTTGTTTTAAGTTGAAATTACGGAACAATTGGATACCGGTATCGGCTATCGATAATGAAACTAAAGTGACTTATTGTCTGTCGCAACTATTGAATTAGTTGTATAGTAAAAATGTTCTCTATTTAATAGCACCGCTTTCATTTATATTGATGACGTCATTTGCAATTATTTTATTTGTGTGCAGTACGTTGCTTGTTGCTTCCTCATAATTTTTTATGACGTAGACTTTCGTTATAGATCGTTTGGTGCATTTCACGCCATGTTGCTAGACTGAAGCAGGTTCTATTCTGTTCAGCTCTTGAATTTCTCCTTGTGCTTATGGTATTGGATAGTCTTATCGTTGGCCTTGGTTGATATTCTTAAAGGGTTATCTTGAGCCCTCTTTAGGGTGAGTTTTTATTCACATTGTAAAGTTATTCTTAGTATGTATTCGGTCGCATTCGTATTTTATAATTAGATTAGAGGATTAGAAGAATTGTTTATTTGTCTTTCTATAGGGTCTCAGTATCAGGTTTCAATCTCAGTTCTAGGCTACAAGACTGAGGTTTTCATCTCAGGTTTTCTGTCTGATGTTTCAAGTTTGATTTACGAGTCTGAGGTTCCAGATTCCAGATTACGGGTTGCTATATCCAGACCTGGTGGTGCTTTGTGAAGTTGTGAGCTTTGATGCTACTATGAACTTTGCCTATTGATTGTCTGTGAAAAGTATCTTGGATATAAGATATTTGGATTGTCATGAACATTTGTATAGTAATGATTCTAATGATCCTGATTACTGAATCTTTTATCCCGACAAGACCAACGTCTAATCTTTCGACTCAGGACCGGACACAGAATGCGACAACACATGTTCCGGAAGCTCAAAATTGGAACCAGTGAAATCTGCCCATGTGGAGTATCACCAGAAAATGCCGACCACGTCCTCCAAAACTGCTCTCTCTACCAAGAGGCCCGTATAAGACATTGGCCCCAAATCACCCCAATAGAAAGAAAACTATATGGAGAGCTCCCTGATTTGGAAACCACTGCGCAGTTCATCTCATGTATTGGTCTAGTCATATGAACACTCCAACATAACAATGAGAACGATGAAGAAGAAGAAGAAAACTGAATCTTTGTCTTGAAGTGGATCATTGATAAGGTTAATTTTTTTTTCTTAAAATATTAATTGAGTATTGGATTGAACCTTATTATATTAGATATTTATGTACTTGCATTTGTTTATCATAATCATTGGTCATAGATCATTTTCATTGTATAAATATCATCAGATTAAATCTATATTTTAATTTAAATCATCATACACATTGTTTATTAGTTTATGCACAACTGAGTGTGTATGGTGTGGCTGTCGGGCTGAATTCGGGGTTAAAAGTAATATATGTTATAAAGTAATTATAATACATAAACACATTAATAATTCAGTAATTAAAATATTAAGTCGTGACATTGTCCAAGAATATAAGGGTAATGTAAGTCAATGATGCTATTTCAAATAATCGTTTGACATAATTTTTTTTATAAAACAATAGCCCGAACAACTCCACAGTTCTTCATAGTTCATAGCACGGAAATTACATGAAACATAAGTTAGAAGAGCAAACAAACATTCGTTGCTATTGATTTGTTTTTCACAAAAACATGCGGAACAATCTATTATAGATACTTAAAACTATTGCAATGTTTTGGAAGGAACATTAAAGGTTAAGTCAAATTTTCAATAGTGTTTAGTGTTGTTGTTGTTTTTATATAAAGGTGACGGACAGACCGACCAACAGACAAAACACACAAAAATAAGCGGCTTTCATCCTGATGGGGGCACTAAAAAAATAAATAAATCTGATTATTTAAACAATTTTAAGGAATTAGTTTAGCACCACATCACGCTGCGGCGTTACGCCACTGCACGAAAATCGCTGCATAAAAAGTCCATTTTAAAAATGTTTGTGATATTTACATACAGAGTGCATTCTTAGCCTTTATAAACAAACATACAAGTTGTCTTTTAATTTTAGCAGCTAGTTGAACAGAATTTAAAAAACACCTTTAACTAATATTTATTTTTTTGTGAACATTTCTTGTACATTTTATAAATATATTTAACTTAGTGATACTGAAAATACACACAAAAATGTCATTCTTTGTTAACATATTGTAACATTGCCTCCCTTACATTTACGTAATTGTTTTAGAATTAGTGTATTTTTATGAAAAAAATCGCTTGCATAATGAATTTTATAAACTAATTTTTTTTCTTTTCGAAGAGCAAAAGTAGCCGTTGCACCTAAACTTTTCAAGCCGCATCGCATGGTGAAATAATATTTTTCCTTTCTTTTCTAGTTTTCGAGATCTGAGTGTGACAGACGGACATTTTGCACAAACCTTACGGGAGCCGCTAAAAATAGTGTTTTAAAATAGAAAAAAACTAATTTGGCATTCTATAAGATATTTTAGATTTTGTTAGCCATATGGTAATGTTTACGGTAGTTTTCGAATTTTATTTTTCATTCTATCTAAATTATAGTCACAAACTGCTATCTCAGAATTAAACGATATTTTACCTATTTTTTAAATTTACAATTTAAGATAAAACATTATTTATTTCGAAACATAAGTTGCAAATTTGGAGGAATGAATACCGGTATTCGAAACTATCTTTCAAAAGAACTTAGAATCCACTATTGACATCATGAACTGTTGTTTTCGTTTCGATTCTGTTACAGATTCATAAGCTTCATAGATCTAGTTAGATCTATAGGCTTTAATAAGTTTAACATAGATCTAAGTCGTCGATGGAATCATGTTTGCATTCAGGATTTCCAGGCCTTTACCGCTAGTTTGTTTTCAACTGAAAGGCTCTGGTCTCAAGGTCGACTATGCGAATAAGAACTGTAACTACGCATCACTAAATTTAAGCGCTATTAAATTTAAACTTCTCAGTTACAACGTTCATCAAGCAAACAACAGTTTGTCTCGGAAATATGATCAAAAAAATATTGCATTTAACAGAAAATTCGTACACAACTCTTCTGGCACAGAAAAGACAAATCGAACTGTCTTCTTTAGGCTAACACAGTTTAGTAAATTCGCGTTTGCTGGTCTCCTGGGATTCGGAGCTGCATATCTCTTTGATGTCTTAGGAGTGTCTGGTGTGCCCAAGTCAAAAGTTTATGCTGACAGTAATAATAAAAACAATTTTATTGCAGATGTTGTGCAAAAAGCAGGACCAGCTGTAGTATTTCTTGAAATTAAAGGAAGGTAAACTAATGATGTTATTAATGTGATGAACTTGTAGTTGTGAACAGTACTGAGTAATAAGGCTTATAAGCCTCTATAATGCCTATGGAATTTTCATGCCATAATAAACAAAACAATTTCAGGGCACCAAATAAATTGAACTTCATTGTACCCAACAACAAAAAAAATTGAGCTATAATTTTGACAATATCTCAATGTGTAGCAGTTGATCTTTCTATCAGATCTTCTTTATTATCGCTAGTTATTTGCCAATTTGTTTTGAAAAAAAGGTTGTAAGTTACATAATGTTTCCTCAAGTTTTAAGTTACAGAGTGAAAGTCTAATGTTTCCTCCATATTGAAGTTTTTATGCTACTAACAGAATAACTTTTATTCTGCAGTGCTAAAGAGTGCACAAAAATTATTGAATAACTTTTAACAAAATTCATCAACCTTTCATTTATTTTGTACACAATGTACATCTCAAACTAGCTATTTATAGTTTGTCTGCCATACATGAAAATCTCCAATAAGCAGATATCCAAGTTATGTTTTGTACAAGAAAGAAATAAACTGACAGATTTGAACTGGTATAAATATGTATAAGATTTATAGATTAAGTATTTAAACCATTATAAAGGCTGATAGATCTAAATCTATATAACTACATCTAGCTACTTGATAATGAATGTTACGTTAAGGCTGTTTTCATATTTGGACCGTATCGATGGATCTATTAGCTATGATAGTGGCATATTTCACTAAACTGTAATTGTTTAGGTATGATAGCACCAGTAATGGATTTGTTTTCTAATCTTCAGACACCCATTTACTGGACGGCCAGTGACTTTATCAAATGGCTCAGGGTTTATTGTTAGAAGCAATGGAATCATTCTTACAAATGCTCATGTTGTTGCTAATAAGTCGACTGTCAGTGTCAAGCTACAGGATGGACGAGTCATGGAGGGTCAAGTGACAGCTGTGGATCCAATCTCAGATTTAGCAACTGTGAAAATTACAGCAGTAACTACTTATTTACATTATTGATTTACATAAATTGTATCTGTTTATGTAATATTTTTAATATTGCTTTTGTTTGAATAGTTCACAATTTTTCTTTTAATTTATAGAACAATTTGCCTATCATACCTCTGGGAACCTCATCAACCATTCGTCCAGGTGAATGGGTCATTGCCATGGGGAGTCCTCTGTCTTTGAGCAATACTGTAACCTGTGGCATAGTCAGTAGTGTTCAACGTGCCAGTAGAGAATTAGGATTACGGAATAAAGATATGGATTACATACAAACAGATGCTGTCATAAATGTAATATATTTCATTGGTTTTTAAATACCACTATGTCTTAAACTGTTTGAATTTTGAAATGCTTCATCTAATGTCCACTTAGTATAGTATTAATTTGAAGGTATGATGGTTGAGTGGTAAAGCACTTGGTTTCTGAACCCGGGCACCCAAAGATCCCAAAATTAAAGGTCCCTGTCTTCAACAGGATTGCTCGGAACCCCCCAGTTACCACTCAGCCACCATGCCTGCAATATTACTGACCACATAATATTTTTTTTTACATCTGAGCATTTAATACCTTTCTATACCATTCATCTGGTGAACCAGTACTTGTGTTTTTTAACAAGTATTCTTATTGATAACGGTATAGATCTAAATTTATCTTTATTAAAATTGCTAATTTGACTTTAAAATTTTTATTAGATTGCTTCAATTTATTTTAATTTTATTGAAAGATAGAATAATGGCCAGACAGAATTGTCTTTTACAATAAAATATGGCTCCTTTTGTCTCGAAAGGCAATGGATGCGCCCAAGTGAGTCACTGGTTTTGGCTTAATCTTGAGACGGGGAAGAATCTGGTGTGGCTAATCAAGCCAATTCTAGAACGGCAGACCCTGCCACAATTCGTACACTTGTATGCCTCTGATTTAGGGCTAGCAGACAGGGCAGCTTTCTTTTTTTCCCTCTTGATTAAAGCCGCTTCAATTCTTTTGTTCTCAGCAAGGGTTGTCCCAGCACGCACAGTCTGTCTCCATGCACTCCGGTCTTTGGCTATGTTTTCCCACATACTTTCACTGATGCCTGAGGCTCTCATGTCTCGCTTGCAGACATCTCTATATGTTAGTCTTGGGCGGCCCTTGGGTCTGACTCCTTCCACAAGCTCAGCATATAAGATATCTTTCGGGATTCTACCATCTGGCATGCGGGTGACATGTCCGAGCCAGCGTAATCTCCTTTGTGTCAGGAGAGCATACATGCTGTTCATATTGGCCAGTCTCAAAACTTCCTGATTGGAGACATGGTCCCTCCAAGAGATGCCCATTATGCGTCTCAGGCAGCGCAAGTGGAAACTATTCAATCTGTGCTCTTGGTACATGTATGTTGACCAGCTTTCACTGCCATAAAGGAGAGTGCTCACAACACAGGCGTTGTAGACTAGGATTTTGGTCGCTGTGGTCAATTTACCATTTTCCCAGACGCGCTTGGAGAGTTTCGCCAATGCTGTGGTAGCTTTTCCTATCCTTTTTGTTAGCTCGATGTCTAAGTCTAGGTTACTGACAATTGTTGAACCCAAGTAGGTAAATTCCTGCACCACTGAAAGGGTGTGGTTCCCAATTTGTATTATAGGTATTTCTGCAACGTCTTGTGCGAGGATTTCGGTCTTGGAGAGACTTATAGTAAGGCTAAACTCTTGACAAGCAGCTGCTAAGGCGTTCACTAGCTTCTGTAGACCTCCTTGTGAGTGAGATACGAGTGCCGCGTCATCGGCAAACAGCAGCTCCCTTATCAAGATACGACGCCTTTTCGTTTTGGCTTTAAGACGTGCCAGGTTAAAGAGCCTTCCATCGGATCTGCTATGGATGTATATTCCGTCTTCCAGGGATTTAAAAGCACTGGATAGTACGACTGAGAAGAAGATGCCAAAAAGTGTAGGGGCCAGTACACATCCTTGTTTTACACCGCTCTTAATGGAGAATGGCCTGGAGGAAGAACTTTCAAACTGAACGGTGCCCTGCATATTTTCGTGAAAAGCTGACACTAGTTTTCTTAACTTATTTGGACAGCCGATTCTCTCTAGTACAGCAAACAGACCGCTTCTGCTAACAAGGTCAAAGGCCTTGGTCAAATCAATAAAAGCTATGAAGAGGGGCTGCTTTTGTTCTCTGCTCTTCTCCTGTAGCTGCCGCAGAGAGAAAATCATATCTGTTGTAGATCTTCCTGCCCTAAAGCCACACTGCGACTCTGGATAAACACGATCTGCCAGGATCTGTAATCGCTTTAGTAACACTCTAGCAAAAGCCTTTCCGACTATGCTAAGCAGTGAGATGCCCCTGTAATTGTTACAATCAGAGCGGTCGCCTTTTTTTTTATAAATTGTAACAATGTTGGAGTCTTTCAATTCCTGGGGGACCATTCCTTGTTCCCAGCACAAGCTTAGCAGTTCATGGAGTGGTTTGATTAGGGCATGTTTTCCAGCCTGAATTACTTCAGCAGGAATGCCATCTCCTCCGGGTGTTTTCCCATGTGCAAGCATGTCAATGGCAATGCTCAGCTCCTTTACTGAGGGCGTTTCGTCTAATTCCGTCAAAACTGGAAGTGATGGGAAGTTGGAAACAGCATTTGGTGAGATGGCGTTTTCAATCTGGTAGAGTTCTGCATAGTGTTCTACCCATCGTTCCATTTGCAGCGCACGATCGCTGATGATTGAGCCATCTTTTGACTTGAGTGGAGCACACTTGCTGGTGTGAGGTCCAAAGGCTTTTCTCATGCCCTCATATAGTCCTGTTATGTTACCACAGTCGGCACAAGATTGAATATCTTCGCATAGCTCCTGCCAGTATTTGTTAGCACATTGTCTCGCTACTCTTTGGGCATTGTTACGTGCAGCTCTGAGCCTTATTAAGTTGCTTGGGGTGGGATCCTTCTTGTAGATTAGCATGGCTGCTCTCTTGTTCGTAGTGGCAGTTTCCATTTCTGGTAGACTAGCTTCAAACCAGTCTTCGCTTTTCTTGGTTTTGTTTCCAAAGACCAGTGATGATGTTTGGTAGATTGTATCACGCATAAACGTCCAGCTTTTTTCTACCTCAGTCACAGAGAAGTTTTTAAAAGCTTCCTCTAATTTGTTCTCAAATTCGGTGCAAAGATCAGGATTTTTTGTGCTAGTAGTATTCAGGCGTGATTTTCTTTTTCCCTGTGAAGTGTGGATCTTAGTTGGCAGCAGTCTTGTCCGGCATGACACTAAAGTATGATCAGTATCACAATCCGCGCTTTGGTAGCTACGTGTCAGCAGTATATTTCCAATGTCCTTTTTTCGTGTCAGTATCATATCCAGCTGGTGCCAGTGCCCAGACCTAGGGTGCCTCCATGAGACACAGTGCTGTGGTTTTGTTCTGAAGTATGTGTTGGTAATGCAGAGCTTATGGTATGTGCAGAATTCAAGCAGTCTTTGTTCGTTCTCATTCATCTTTCCGATTCCAAAAAGCCCAAGACAGTCTGGCCAGGTAGTGTGATCTGATCCTACTCTGGCATTGAAGTCACCTAGAAGGATCATATGTTCTTTTTGAGGAATGTTTGCAATGGCTTCTTTGAGGTCTTCATAGAACTTGTCTTTGTCCTCCTGAGGCGAGCATAGTGTGGGGGCATAGGCACTAATTAGAGTCACTTTTCCAGATGCTGTCATCATACTTATGCTTAGTAGCCGTTCCGAGCCACCAACCGGGGGGACTATCATGGGAAGAAGACTGTTCTTGACAGCAAAGCCCACACCATGTATTCGAGTCTCATCCTGTGCTTTCCCTTTCCAAAAGAAAGTGTAGTCAGTCTCGCGGAGCATGCCGTTTTCGGCCAGTCGGGTTTCTTGCAGGGCTGCAATGTCAATATGTAGCCTTTTTAGCTCGTTGTTTATAACTGCCGTCTTCCTTGCATCGTCGATCTGCCTTAGATCATCAGTGAGACCAGGACACATTGTCCTGACATTCCAAGTGGCCAGTCGCATGACACGGATTTTCTTTTTCAGTTTAATTTTTCTTCTTTTGTTGCTTGGTGCAAGTTTCCAGCATACTTGTCGTTTTAAACTAAGCTCTAAGAACCCATTAGAGCAGGCAGGCTGTGGCGGATCAGCACCTAACTGACTGGGGGCTGCCCAGGTTGAGGCGGACGGTAGCTGATCAGTGAGGCGCGAAGACCTCTCCCACCGTCAGAGACAACCCGTGGCGTCCATACATTACGCCAATCAAGTTGGACTTATAACCCGTAACTGTTGTCTCCCGTGTTGTTTTAGCCGCTTTGCAGCAGCACCAGAGTTTCCTCTCCGGGGCGCATTCCTGGGCCTTGGATAAAGGGGTCATGGGTGGCCCATGCGTCATGATCCCTCTCTCGACCTTGCTGATGTGATCCAAAGGAACGCATCACATTACATTTGGCACCAACTCAGTTGCAGAAGCTGCCGGAGGGAATTTCATAGCTGATACTCCCAACGCCTAAGGGGCTTCACTCCTGATTTCTCCTCGAGGTTGTCTCCTGAAGCCTCAGTACCGCAAGGCAGCGGGGGTTTGAAGTCAGAGTACCCCTCTCCTAGATGAACTGCCTTACTAGGCTGACGAGCTCCATCTGCCCGAAGCTCCCGGTTTTGTGGCGCCAGGTATCCGCCTTCACCCCTTCACCTGTTAGTAAGAGCAGTTTCGCCGGGCTTAATATCTAAGCCACACGAGCAGGCCAGGTGCTGGACTTAGTTGTCAGAGGCTATTTGAGACGCATGCCATTAGGAGTACTTTATAGACAATGGGAGCTTAACCCCATTGACACCCCTGGCCATGACAACCTTTGAAACCAATAAAATATTTCTTAGGAAAGCACTAAATTGTTTGAGGCAATGATATTATATAAATAGAACATAATTTTTGAATTGTTTAATCCAGCATAAATAAAATGGATTCGTTGATCTAATGAATTTAAAGATTAGGTTTTAGTGATGACAGAAATTGTCTAATTTTCACAATTAAAGAAGAGCAAGTAGTTTTCCATTGAAATAAAATTATAATGTAGGTTCGCATGCCTGCAGTTATCTCAAAAAGTTAATTAGTATTAAATTGAAACATTAAAGTTTCATTTAGCTTTTTTAGTTTTGATTTTTTTTTCTTTACAAACATAAGCCTTTTTTTCTTCTATAGTTTGGAAATTCAGGTGGACCTCTTGTCAATTTGGTATGTATTTTTTTATATGTATTTACTTCAAGATAAACATGTATTTTTTTTTTTTTAATAATATGATCTCATGGGCATAGACATAGGGAGGATTTGGGCTCCTCCCATCCCTCCCTAAATAAAAATTAAAATATCTCACGCAAGTACTAAAAGTACTATATTAACTCAGAGATTTCTCAGAGGAAACAAATTTTCATGGTACTTCATAATTCAAACAAATTATGTTTGGAATTGCATGCACATTTTCTTCAGATTGTACTTTGTTAGAAAAATGACACTCACTGGAAATTATCTCTCTCTCTTGTTCACTAACACCATGCATTCCTTTTTGTATTTAGTCGCTGTGTTTGTAAAGCAAACGTGGAAGAGATCAGATTGTTGCAGCGCTATTCTTCACTGAGAGTCAAAAGAATTGAATCAAGTCATTATGTTTGAATTAACTCTGTCCTGGGTTTGCTTGCTCTGGGTCAGAGACAGATTATTTTTCTCTTTGTACTATGCAAATAATCATTCATGACATATCTTGAAGACCTGAGAAAGGTTGCATCATCTAATAAGTCTATAATCAATGATCAGTTGACTTCTTCCCCCCAAAGACTTCCTTGTTTTTTTCATTGACAGACATTGGAGCTCTTTTATGAGACACAACACTTTAAAAGAGTTCACCCTTCTCCTGTCTTATATGTGTATTCAGTGTCCTCACATTTCAGCAGTGGTTTGTGACTCCTTTTGTTTTTTAATTTTTTGACCAACCTGCATATTTATACTTTCCTGGGATGGATAGTGTCCTGTAGTCGCTTGAAAAATGCATTTCTGAAGCTCCTTTTTGACTGAAGTAAACATTTTTTTTTTTACACCTGGGACAGGAATGTGTTTAGTAAAAAGGTGAAGAGTATTGACTTGTGCTGTGAATGTCATGACCCAGATTTGATATAGTTCTGAACCAGAGAGTTATCTTTGAAAAACATTGAATATTTATAACAGCACTGATAAAGTTTGTTATCTCAATTTGGGCAATATGTCAGATACAGACTTCAATTAATTATTTTCTATGTACTCTTCATTATTACCAGAAAAAAAAAATATAATTGTAGCAGAATGTTAAGTGTAAAGAATTACCATTGCTACCATCTAAACATGTCCCAAATTTGCTTTGGAATTCCTAAATAAAAAACTAACTTTTATCTTATCTAATATATACATAAAATGGAGACATATACAGAAAAATGGAGAATTTTTTTTTATAGTTGTACAAGTTTCCTTTCTTTGTCATTACATTTTTAAAAATCCTGACTATGCCCTTGACATGTGTACAACTTGTTTCTTAACTCTTGTAGCCATAGTTCTGTATATGTATTCTTTCAGGATGGTCAAGCCATTGGTATAAATACCATGAAAGTAACAACTGGAATTTCCTTTGCTATTCCTTCTGACTATGCCATCAAGTTTCTTGTGAAGGCAGAAGAACTTATGAAAAATGGTGAGTTATTCCAGTACAATAGTAACTTGTTAATTTAGTGGTGACACATCCTACACAAGATATGGAAAATACACTACCAGTATCTGTAGACTTGAAGAAATTCTTTTTCTTCTTCGTTCTCATTTTTATGTTAGAGCGTTCAGATGACTAGACCAATATGTGAGATGAACTGCTCAGTGGTTTCCAAATCAGGGAGCTCTCCATATAGTTTTCTTTCTATTGGGGTGTTTTGGGGCCAATATCTTGTACGAGCCTCTTGGTAAAGAGAGTAGTTTTAGAGGACATGGTCGGCATTCTTTGATGACACTCCACATGGGCAGATTTCACCAGTTCCAATTTTGAGCTTCTGGTACATATGTTGTTGCATTCTGTTGTGTCCGGTCCTGAGTCGAAAGATTAGACGTTGATCTTGTCGGGATAGCTTATAATAAGCATCATCTTTTTTTTATTGTGATTTGGATGAGAGCTTGTCCATTTCTCATTTATTTTATTTTATCAAATGTCGTAAAACTAAATATCTATGTCAATAAAAATCTGCCAATATTTATAAAGTGGACATGATTAAAAAATGTCAGTTCTGAAATACATTAACGTTTTTGTATCAAATAAAAGAATGTGCTTTTAAAACTATGACTATGCACCAAACATCTTTTAGTACAAAGACAAGGAGTGTTAATCTAAATAGAAATAATACTTTACATTATTAATTCGAATTACATACATAGCAGCGATGGCTGGCACATTTGAAAATGTTGTCTTGACCTTTGAGTAGGCTAGTTAACATGTAATATTTTTAACTACGTCACGCTGACCAGACATCTGTCTAGATGTGCGGGTATATCTCCAGGGGTAAAGATGAACAACCCCCACCTTCCTTTGTTTGTTTAGTCCATAACATTGAGTTCATTGATGTCAACATGTTGACACTGTCTAGAGGTCAAATCTTAACCATTTGGCAACTAGAGTTGCCGGGAGTCGCCGATTTTAGGTTGTTTCGTTACCGGCGCTATTTTGAGTTTTTAATAATTTATTTTATACCTTTTCTAACTCTGACATTAGAGAGCGATAACAGTGCTATTTTTACATGCTTATTTGATGATTCTAGCTTAAACGATCAACTTTTTGTGAATTTTTAAAAATCGTCTTTTTTTTTTGCCATCGGGCGAAAATTGAAGATATTTTGAGTATGTTTAGAGACTATACTGGATATGATTACAAAGGTAATACACAAGTTTTATATCTAGAACCTGAAAATAATGATGGGGAAAGTGATATTGACATTTCATTGGAGCCATTTGGGTCCGATTCTAGTGATAGTGAAGATGAAACTAGCCTAGATCTAGTAGATCTAAACAATGACAGTGGAGATTGGAGTGCTACTACTACTGATGTTGTGGTAGAGAATTTTACTGAAATATGTGGACCAACACATGATCTACCATATGATGCTACTCCTTTTAATTATTTTAGCCTTCTAATACCTGAAAACTTTTATGAGCATATAGCTGTGCAAACTAACTTATATGCCAATTATCGTCAACAAAAAGAAGGCAAAGTCGACAGAGCATGGCAGCCTACAACTGCTTCAGAAATCAAGCTGAATACAAAATGTACTGGGCATCAGATGAACGCCTGAGAGTTGATGGGGTGGCTGGTTCTATGGGAAAGACAAGTCAGACCTTTTTTAGACCTAATTAGGACTAATATTGCTACAAGATTTGCTGCTGGCAAAAATATTAGCCTAGATGAGGCAATGATACCTTTCAATGGGAGACTCATGTGGAAGCAGTACATCAAAGGAAAACCTAACCCTTGGGGCATCAAGGTCTGGTGCGCAACAGATGCATCTATGGGGTATCTGTTGAATTTCAGTATTTATACTGGTAAAGTTGAGGATCCTATGCCTCATGGAACTGGACATTATATAGTTACTGAATTAGGTGAAAAGTTTTTAGGAAAGAGACTTCATTTCTTCTTTGACAATTATTTTAGCTCAGTTCAGTTAGCAGAGGACCTTTTGCATCAGCAAACCTATTGCTGTTCAACAATAAGACCTAACAGAAAAGGTTGGCCTCTTGATCTCAAACCCAAGGCATTAAAAAAATTTAAAAAGGGTGACGTCATGATTAGGCAGAAAGGGAATCTCGTTGCTACAGCCTGGAAGGATAAACATTGTGTCACTCTTTTGAGTACCAACACCACTTCAGGTACCGCTGAAATTACTCGCCGAGGACCAGGTGGCAACTTTCAAGTGAAAGTCCCATCTGCTGTTAATACCTACAACAAATCAATGGGAGGTGTTGACAGATTTGATCAGCTACTATCCAGTAGGAAGGAAATCTGTCAAATGGTGGAGATACATTTTTCGATTTCTCCTCCAGACTGCTGTCATCAACAGCTGGATCATTTATGCTACCTCTCACAGGCCCAGACCCAAAAGCCTATCACTAGGACATCTAGAGTTTCGGCTTGAGATAAGCACAGCCCTTCTAAAGGGAAACATTGTTCGTAAAAGGAAGCATCTCAAGGAGTTGGCATGAGTGATCTTCTTGAGCATAGGCTCATTCGAATGGTGGGAAACAAACGTGCCTGCCATTGGTGTATGAAGAACAAACAGTTTGGAAAAAGAAACAGAGCACATGAAACTGTTTATGGATGTAATCTCTGTCAAATAAGACTCTGTAAAGGAGAATGTTTCTCTAAATTTCATAACTCACTGACACTTCCAAGTCATGCTTAACGTCAAGTGCTCCATAAACATTTTTTTTGGTTGTACTTTTGTCTTATATTGGCATTATTTTTGGTTTATATTAAACTTTATCCATTTGTCTTTAATCTTTCAAAATTTGACTTAATTTGCTTCATTAGTTTTTTTTCTGTGAATTTTTAAAATACATATGTTGTCAAAAATACGGAGTTATGCCCCTTTTGTTAGGGATGGGACAGTTATTTGTAGGCAACTGCATAGTGATGAAAGGGTTAAGAGGGAACTGAGTTTGTTTACTTGGAGAAGAACCTTTAATAAGGGGGCTGGACTTCATGTAACACATGTAACAAAAGTAGAGATGAACAACTCCCACCTCTTTATATTTATTTAGTCCATCACATTGAGTTTGTTTATAGACAGGTGACCACAAGTCAAATACGATGGTTGTAGGTACTCTCTGACTTTGTTTACTTAGTAGCTAATCTTAATTAGGGACTGGACTTCAAGCCACAATTCTACAGGGGTAACCGGACAATGAATTTGCTTATTTGGAGAAACATCTCAATCATGTGGCTGGACTACAGGCCACACCTCTTCACGAATGCCTAGTTTGCTTACTTGGATATAAATCTCAATTAGTTAGATGGACTAAAGATCATACACCTAAACAAGTGACATTTTGCTACACAGAACACAAACTATTTATTTAGTAGAAAAAAGTACAAGGCTCAGATTTCTACATGCTTGACTGACAATGCCAATGTGTTATTTTTTTTGCCTCACCACTCAACACTATTGCATATGCTCAAGGAAAAAAAAAACGTGATGGTAACACCATCAACTATACACACCAGACTAGGACTACATGAGTAGGCCCATTACCTCTATTGACCAGGTAGATGGGTTTTTTCTTCTATATTTGGTTTTCCTAATGCTCTTAGATCTGCATAGCTGTAGATTTAAACATGGATCTCAATAATAGACCAGACTACAATTTAATCTATGCTTCTGCATCATCTAAGGTTCAAGCTATAAATAGGTATATTTATAGCAAATGAATAAATCTAAAACAATAAATATAGAACGCTTCAGATTCCAACTATTAACTAACAGCTACCGGTACTATCAGTATTAAGCCCCTGAAGCCAGAAGCAGTCCTTGGACTTAAAATTACAAGCCTGATGACCAGTTGTTGGTCTGAAATTCATGAACACATACATCCGCACCCACTATACAAGCCAGATTGCACTTTACCTATGAGAGATTTACATTAGCAACTAGACATTACAAGACATGTAGGTATTCGGCTCCTGCTGAATACCATATTTTACTATCTGGCAATATTTGGCTCCAGCTGAATATCAAAAAGTACTATCCGGTGCACCTCTAGTCAGTATATTTACTACCTTATCTTCTCTTGCAAAACAAATGATTTGGGGTTGTAAGTTAGTTTTTCTTTTGTATAATCTATGTATTTTGCAGATCTATTTTTCAATTGAAAACATGTCATTAATGCTGTAAATTTTAAATGAAACTGATTGAGAAATAGATTATTTGCAAAAATACAGAGTTGGGATTAAACCTGATGCAGGTTATTATTCTAGAAGGCCTGAAACACTCCAGATAGAAACAACACATAAGCAGTACTTTGTTCATTATGTATTTTACCCCACATTTATGTATTTAATCTGAACTTGCAGTAGCTTATGTATCCATTTTTATTGGGACATAACTGCATAAACAAATGTAGGCCTATATATGTGTAAAATTAACCATTCTAATAATTTCTTTGAAAATTGACAGTTACAATATCATATTTAAAATTAAACAACTTCATAGGTCTACATCTAGATCCATATAGCTATGCTGTATAGTTCACATAGACTGTCTAAATCTGCTCTGTGAGGCATTTTATGTCATGATCTTCTCCCAATGCAACTTCTCATGTGGCTAAAGAGGCCAATCAACACACATACTCTCCTAACTCACTTGTATTGTTTAATTACCTGGTTAGTCTAGATCTAGTCTACTCTCTGCTACACCATACTAAAAAGATGATTGGAATAGAAGTTTTAATATTATGTTATTTATAAATCTTTTTTTTTTTTAACAAATAATAGTATATAGTTCCTAGATCTATTAATTTGTGGTGCCCCAATAGTCCAACAGACTACTGGATAGATGAATGTGATGACCAAAGTAAATCGCTAGCTAAATATTTGACACTTAAATTTAAGAAATGGTTTATTTTTAAAAACAAATTTGATTATTCCTCAATTTAATTTATTTTCTGCTTTTAGTGTTTCATTGCGGTATAGTCTAGACCAAATCACATATATATCTATTCTATTAAAAAATATACAAATGCTGTGTCTAGGTCTTGATCTAGACTAGAAGAGTTGTCAGAGCTCTAGAATGAATGCAAATAAAAAGAAATGAAATGGAGTTTGTGACTTTAATTGTATTAATCCAGCTACAAAAGAAAACGTTAAATATTTTTAAAATACTTAAAAACCTTGCTTAAATTATCTGAAATGACATCAATTATTTTGCATCAATCATAACAGCACACAATTGAATAAGTTACTCTCCTGCTCTTGCAAGTTGACAAGAGTCCCATTCACTCTTTTTTATAAGGGACATATAAAAAAAGAAAGTTTCTTGATGGAAGGCCATGTTTTGCTGCTGAACTATTCAAGTACTTAAAAATACAAGGTTTTATTAGTGTATTGTTATTTTAAAATTTTTAACGAATGACCTAATTCTCTACATTAGCCTTGACAAGAGTCCATATAAAACAAAATTAATTAATTATGACTAATGGATTAACTAATTGGTTAATTTTGATTGACTCAATGAATAATTGTGCAAAGTTTAAACAATTTTGACCAGACAGATGGAGTGACTTGATATAAGCTCAGTAAAAATGGAAATGATAAGAACTTACTTTGAACTACTGGTATGTTTATTAGTCTCAATTGTTGTGCAGGTCAAAGAGAAAATGGTTTCCTAAAGAGACGCTACATGGGAATCACAATGCTGACCTTGACAGAAAATGTCATGCGGGATTTAAAAAATAATATCAAGATGCCCAATTTTCCTGATGTAGATGGAGGTGTCTTTGTGTACAAGGTCATCCCAGGCTCTCCTGCACACATGTAAGTTGTTGGCTACATTACAATCAATAGGATTTATCAGGATAATATTATATTGGTCATTTTCTTCCTAGATGACGCTATTCAGATTGAACTGAGTTTTTCTTTTTAAATTTCAGTTTATTTTTTTCTTAATAGTTCACTAGTTCAAAGATCTTTCCCTTTTTAATTTCATACTTTCTCATGTACTTTATAAAATTGACTTTTTGTTCTGACAATATGCCATTTTCTGATGGCCAGTATAAAGTAATACTGGTCAGATGCCTTAGACATTTTTTAGCAAGAAAAACCTGGTTAAGTTCATAACTTGTGGATCTCTTTAAGTTTATGAAAATACAATCAAAGAAGAACAGCCGGATCACACATTGGAATATTTTTGAACTAGAGTCTATACCTTGATAGGAAGTTAATGCCACTCATCCTTAAAGACATAACATTTGGAGTTCTGAAACATGGTTGTAATTATTATCATTAATTCATATTTCCATATGTTGTAGATTTTAATTATAGTAAACTGTTATAATACTGTTAAGACGTGGGAGTGAACTAAAGAAAATAACTCACAGATTCTCAGGTCGCTGGTATCGCTCTGATTGCAGAAGCACAATCCAACTATAATCAATAAATACTTCCGGTACAAAGGAATAATTTCACAATGCTCCAATTGAAATTTACAAATACTGATTCACTAACACAAATTAAAGAAAACAATCCTCATTCAACTAACCAAACTCATATCCAAAGTTTCTTAAGACATTAACATACTAGCTCAGGTCATTTGTGCCCAACAGCCTAACAAGAAATAACCCTGCTTCACACATGGAAAAAATGGTTATTCAGGAGGGAACAGGTTTACACTAATACTTATATTTTGCTAACCAAATGAAAATGAATTTTTTCCTGGTTTTAATGAATCTTTTTAATATCTTCATTTCAAATGAAATAGTGGAGGCATTCTCGCAGGTGACATTATCATTGATATAAGTGGCACTCCCATCAAGTCAGCTGCTGACGTATATGATGCCGTGGAGAAATCTGATTATCTTAAGGTGACACTCATCCGCGGAAGTGAAAAAAAAGTGATCCCTATTGACACCAAGCAAACTATTTGAAGATCAAGCTAAGGACCTATAGATTATGTTGTGAATCTGTACATAGAAAAATATATTTATAAAACATGATACAATATTAATGTCATCACTAGAAAAAAAAAAATGGCTGTTGTTTTATGAATCTTATGAACTGTAGTCACAGTTCTATCCTTGACTCCATAATAAACATTTGGAATTGAAGAAGTTCATTTTGTTGCTAAGACTTTCAATGTTGGTAAGGTTTTATTTAGTGGGGGGAGTGCAAATTCTACAGTTAGAAAATTTAATAAATATATTTCATTTGTAGAAATAAGCAACTTATCAAAATGTATTAAGAACTCCTTTTGGATGATGGTTATGTTGTTGCTCTTATGAACAGTTAAAAAAAAAGTTTTCACAAGATGTAACTTTTGAAAAAAAAAAATATATCCTGTATATATATATGTATATATATATATATATCATGTATATATATATATATATATATTTATATATATATATCATGTATATATCTATATATATCATGTATATATCTATATATATCATATATATATATATATATATATCATGTATATATATATATATATATATATATATATATATATATATATATATATATATATATATATATATATATATATATATATATATGAATATGCAGTTATCTTTCTGTAAAGAGAAATTTCTAGACTGACTGAGATCTAGTCCAACATCTTCAACTAGTCTATCCTGGCTATAGATTGAGGCCAGTGAAAAAAGTATTTATCCGAGACCATTCGTTATAGAAAACCTCAACACTGACCTGCGATGTCGCAACCTATGGGCAGTGGCGACCAATAGCTTGTTGCCACATCGTAAGACATTACATGTCAGTGTTCAGGCCTGCTATGAGATTGGTCTCTCTCTAACTTGGAGACCATTTGTGCCTAGATAATTTTAATTTCCATAAAGAACAAAAAAGACATAATTTGCTTTATATTAAATTATATACTCAGTACTAGATGTGAGAGAGATATTCCAGTTTGAGAACAAATCTAACACAGTAATTAAAAATGTCTAATGTTTCTAAGTATAATCAATTCCTCTAAAACTCATCTCACCATGACAGAAAGTTAAAAAAAACAACAACACCTTTACTGGTGAACATGCATGCATATTTGTTTATCTTTGAACATGTCTGATCTCATGGACCTCATTCACCAATCGTAAACAAACAACGTTTAGCCACGTGATAATAGTGATCAAACAATGAAAATTACGTATCACGTGACAGCCTTTATGGATTGCGTAATTTGTATAGAAGATATAGAGAACCACGTGGCAAAATGTTGTTTGTTTTTTATTGGTGAATGAGGTCCATTGGGTTTTGGTTCAAGCCAGTGTCTTTAAGCTAACATAGTTTAAAAAGTCTCAAATCGGAGAGTCTGTTTATTTTGAATACATACTGAGTACCGGTATAGCCTACTCTAGGATTGTAAAATAAAGGTAGTTGTGCTGCCACCTGGCTTCCTCAAGAAAACATTTTTTTTAATACTTTTTTAAGAAAGGCAGTTACGCAAAATTATAAAATGCTTGAATGAATAGAATGCAGAAATACTTTCTAGTCCTCTAACCAAATGAATTTTTTTTTTGTTTGCACCAGTGCATTGAGAAATTATAACTAGAGTTTCCATGTGTGGCCAACGAGGTAGGAATTCTTTGACCAATGATATACAAAATGCAGCCACACGGGTTTTCAAAGAAGCTTTTGATTATGGTTGCAAACTTATTTTGAGAAAAGAAATATGATTTCAAAGATATTTAAGCCTCTCCACCGTAAAGCTTCTGAGCTAACCAACTGGTTTTTCCATAGCCTGAAATTCAGCTATATTCTAAATCGACGAATTTGCTTTTTTTTTTTTCTTTCTTTTCTTCTCAAGTTTTCCAGCGAAGGGTAGCACAAAGAATTGTATCATCAGGAAAATCAATTTCATTTTGTTGTTGGCTCGAAGCATCAGTGCACTGAGTCCAAAACCCCGATTGCTTCACACTTGGTTCTTGCAAATCTATATTTTGGGTAATACATTTCTTAGCAATATCATAGTGCAGACCATTAATTGAAAACTATATCAAAGGTAACTTTAGCAGATGGGAATGAATGATTAATTGAATTGAACAAATATTTAGTTTTTGTAGAAGTACTTCAATGGAGGCTAAAGCATCGAACATGACACGATCAAGAAGGAATATAAACGATCAAGAAGGAATATAAACGATCAAGAAGGAATATAAACTATCAAGAAGGAATATAAACGCTGCAAGGTGGTACCGTACGTTTTAGTTTTTAATCCAAAGATTTTAAATCAAAAGCATGACATTGATCGACTTTTCGGATGAGAGCGGGACATTGTCTCTCCTGTCTGGATGAGAGCGGGACATTGGCTCTCCTGCCTGGATGAGAGCGGGACATTGGCTCTCCTGTATGGATGAGAGCGGGACATTGGATCTCCTGCCTGGATGAGAGCGGGACATTGGCTCTCCTGTCTGGATGAGAGCGGGACATTGGATCTCCTGCCTGGATGAGAGCGGGACATTGGCTCTCCTGCCTGGATGAGAGCAGGACATTGACTCTCCTGTCTGGATGAGAGCGGGACATTGGCTCTCCTGTCTGGATGAGAGCGGGACATTGGCTCTCCTGTCTGGATGAGAGCGGGACATTGGCTCTCCTGCCTGGATGAGAGCGGAACATTGGCTCTCCTGCCTGGATGAGAGCGGGACATTGGCTCTCCTGTCTGGACGAGAGCGGGACATTGGCTCTCCTGCCTGGATGAGAGCGGGACATTGGCTCTCCTGCCTGGATTAGAGCGGGACATTGGCTCTCCTGTCTGGATGAGATTGGGACATTGGCTCTCCTGTCTGGATGAGAGCGGGACATTGGCTCTACTGCCTGGATGAGAGCAGGTCATTGGCTCTCCTGCCTGGATGATAGTGGGACATTGGCTCTCGTGCCTGGATGAGAGAGGGACATTGGCTCTCCTGTCTGGATGAGAGCAGGACATTGGCTCTCCTGTCTGGATGAGAGCAGGACATTGGCTCTCCTGCCTGGATGAGAAATGAGAGCGGGACATTGGCTCTCCTGTCTGGATGAGAGCAGAACATTGGCTCTCCTGCCTGGATGAGAGATGAGAGCGGGACATTGGCTCTCCTGCCTGGATGAGAGCGGGACATTGGCTCTCCTGTCTGGATGAGAGCGGGACATTGGCTCTCCTGCCTGGATGAGAGTGGGACATTGGCTCTCCTGCCTGGATGAGAGCGGGACATTGGCTCTCCTGCCTGGATGAGAGCGGGACATTGGCTCTCCTGCCTGGATGAGAGCGGGACATTGGCTCTCCTGTCTGGATGAGAGCGGAACATTGGCTCTCCTGCCTGGATGAGAGCGGGACATTGGCTCTCCTGTCTGGATGAGAGCGGGACATTGGCTCTCCTGCCTGGATGAGAGCGGGACATTGGATCTTCTGCCTGGATGAGAGCGGGACATTGGCTCTCCTGTCTGGATGAGAGCGGGACATTGGCTCTCCTGCCTGGATGAGAGCGGGACATTGGCTCTCCTGTCTGGATGAGAGCGGGACATTGGCTCTCCTGCCTGGATGAGAGATGAGAGCGGGACATTGGCTCTCCTGCCTGGATGAGAGCAGGACATTGGCTCTCCTGCCTGGATGAGAGCGGGACATTGGCTCTCCTGTCTGGATGAGAGCAGGACATTGGCACTCCTGCCTGGATGAGAGCGGGACATTGGCTCTCCTGTCTGGATGAGAGCGGAACATTGGCTCTCCTGCCTGGATGAGAGCGGGACATTGGCTCTCCTGTCTGGATGAGAGCGGGACATTGGCTCTCCTGCCTGGATGAGAGCGGGACATTGGATCTCCTGCCTGGATGAGAGCGGGACATTGGCTCTCCTGCCTGGATGAGAGCGGGACATTGGCTCTCCTGTCTGGATGAGAGCGGGACATTGGCTCTACTGCCTGGATGAGAGCAGGTCATTGGCTCTCCTGCCTGGATGAGAGAGGGACATTGGCTCTCCTGTCTGGATGAGAGATGAGAGCGGGACATTGGCTCTCCTGCCTGGATGAGAGCAGGACATTGGCTCTCCTGCCTGGATGAGAGCGGGACATTGGCTCTCCTGCCTGGATGAGAGCGGGACATTGGCTCTCCTGTCTGGATGAGAGCGGGACATTGGCTCTCCTGCCTAGATGAGAGCGGGACATTGGATCTCCTGCCTGGATGAGAGCGGGACATTGGCTCTCCTGTCTGGATGAGAGCAGGACATTGGCACTCCTGCCTGGATGAGAGCGGGACATTGGCTCTCCTGTCTGGATGAGAGCGGAACATTGGCTCTCCTGCCTGGATGAGAGCGGGACATTGGCTCTCCTGTCTGGATGAGAGTGGGACATTGGCTCTCCTGCCTGGATGAGAGCGGGACATTGGATCTCCTGCCTGGATGAGAGCGGGACATTGGCTCTCCTGCCTGGATGAGAGCGGGACATTGGCTCTCCTGTCTGGATGAGAGCGGGACATTGGCTCTACTGCCTGGATGAGAGCAGGTCATTGGCTCTCCTGCCTGGATGAGAGAGGGACATTGGCTCTCCTGTCTGGATGAGAGCAGGACATTGGCTCTCCTGTCTGGATGAGAGCGGGACATTGGCTCTCCTGCCTGGATGAGAAATGAGAGCGGGACATTGGCTCTCCTGCCTGGATGAGAAATGAGAGCGGGACATTGGCTCTCCTGTCTGGATGAGAGCGGGACATTGGCTCTCCTGCCTGGATGAGAGATGAGAGCGGGACATTGGCTCTCCTGTCTGGATGAGAGCAGGACATTGGCTCTCCTGTCTGGATGAGAGTGGGACATTGGCTCTCCTGCCTGGATGAGAGCGGGACATTGGATCTCCTGCCTGGATGAGAGCGGGACATTGGCTCTCCTGCCTGGATGAGAGCGGGACATTGGCTCTCCTGTCTGGATGAGAGCGGGACATTGGCTCTACTGCCTGGATGAGAGCAGGTCATTGGCTCTCCTGCCTGGATGAGAGAGGGACATTGGCTCTCCTGTCTGGATGAGAGCAGGACATTGGCTCTCCTGTCTGGATGAGAGCGGGACATTGGCTCTCCTGCCTGGATGAGAAATGAGAGCGGGACATTGGCTCTCCTGTCTGGATGAGAGCGGGACATTGGCTCTCCTGCCTGGATGAGAGATGAGAGCGGGACATTGGCTCTCCTGTCTGGATGAGAGCAGGACATTGGCTCTCCTGCCTGGATGAGAGCGGGACATTGGCTCTCCTGCCTGGATGAGAGCGGGACATTGGCTCTCCTGTCTGGATGAGAGCGGAACATTGGCTCTCCTGCCTGGATGAGAGCGGGACATTGGCTCTCCTGTCTGGATGAGAGCAGGACATTGGCTCTCCTGCCTGGATGAGAGCGGGACATTGGCTCTCCTGTCTGGATGAGAGCGGAACATTGGCTCTCCTGCCTGGATGAGAGCGGGACATTGGCTCTCCTGTCTGGATGAGAGTGGGACATTGGCTCTCCTGTCTGGATGAGAGCGGGACATTGGATCTCCTGCCTGGATGAGAGCGGGACATTGGCTCTCCTGCCTGGATGAGAGCGGGACATTGGCTCTCCTGTCTGGATGAGAGCGGGACATTGGCTCTACTGCCTGGATGAGAGCAGGTCATTGGCTCTCCTGCCTGGATGAGAGAGGGACATTGGCTCTCCTGTCTGGATGAGAGCAGGACATTGGCTCTCCTGTCTGGATGAGAGCGGGACATTGGCTCTCCTGCCTGGATGAGAAATGAGAGCGGGACATTGGCTCTCCTGTCTGGATGAGAGCGGGACATTGGCTCTCCTGCCTGGATGAGAGATGAGAGCGGGACATTGGCTCTCCTGTCTGGATGAGAGCAGGACATTGGCTCTCCTGCCTGGATGAGAGCGGGACATTGGCTCTCCTGTCTGGATGAGAGCGGAACATTGGCTCTCCTGCCTGGATGAGAGCGGGACATTGGCTCTCCTGTCTGGATGAGAGCGGGACATTGGCTCTCCTGCCTGGATGAGAGCGGGACATTGGATCTCCTGCCTGGATGAGAGCGGGACATTGGCTCTCCTGCCTGGATGAGAGCGGGACATTGGCTCTCCTGTCTGGATGAGAGCGGGACATTGGCTCTCCTGCCTGGATGAGAGCGGGACATTGGCTCTCCTGTCTGGATGAGAGATGAGAGCGGGACATTGGCTCTCCTGCCTGGATGAGAGCAGGACATTGGCTCTCCTGCCTGGATGAGAGCGGGAGATTGGTTCTCCTGCCTGGATGAGAGCGGGACATTGGCTCTCCTGCCTGGATGAGAGCGGGACATTGGCTCTCCTGTCTGGATGAGAGCGGGACATTGGCTCTCCTGCCTGGATGAGAGCGGGACATTGGATCTCCTGTCTGGATGAGAGTGGGACATTGGCTCTCCTGCCTGGATGAGAGCGGGACATTGGCTCTCCTGCCTGGATGAGAGCGGGACATTGGCTCTCCTGCCTGGACATTTTATGAAAAGCATGACAGAGGGAACTGTGCCCGCCTGAGTCGAGACGCCTTGTCACCTTATAGATATATAACTATTATTTGTGTTGTTAAATATCACAAATAAAGGTATTTGATGATATACTGGTAGTAACCATTTCAGAATGTTAACTGTTTTAGCTTGGTGCAAAAATGATACAACTTGTTAAGATAAAATTAAGTAAGCATTTTAAGGCATTGAAACAAGTCTCTTCGGTCATAATTATTTGATGTAAATAGATGACCAGCATAAAGGGAGACAAATAATGTCTCTACCAAAATTATCCTGCAAGTGTAAAAAGCTTACTTGGCCACTGGCCTAGTTAGGAATTAGCCATCATTTGGGGGCCCCTGCATTTTGCGTAATATTTAATATAAAAACAATTTCAAACGCGCATTTCTCCTCCTCCACCCTAGCTACGCCACTGCTTGGCCATTTCTCCAATTTATAAAACCTTTATCTTTAAATGCGAGTCAAATTGAGCTTGGTCAGCCTAAAAGAATTATGCTGTCTTGTCTTGCTGAGGTTTTAAGATATAGGCTATCTAGACCAGTGATTCCCAAAGTGGCCCATATAGACCCTGAGGGGTCTATGAAAGTAAAAAAATAATAATTGGGTGTCTATGAGATTCCACGGGGGTCTACGATAATAGATTTCATTTAAGCATGTCGTGACTTTAATTTTTATACATCTCATTAATGTAATGTTTCCATCAGGGCCGGTCTTAGGCCACTGCAACCTATGCGGCCGCAGTGGGCCCCTCACTTTCATAGGCCCCGCGCGATGCGAATTATAGGTGTAAATTATTAAATTAAACCATTTTAACTGATTATTAAAGGGTTCCTGAAATTCTCATGAAATTATAAAATACATGAAAAAGTCATGAAAATGTTCTGAGATTATTAAAATCTTCTGAAAACTGATGCAAATCTTAAAACAGACAAAATTGTCATTTCGATGTGTCATTCAATATATGGAAAACGCCAATCCTACTCGCGATTAAAAAAAAAGGCATTGTCAGCTTTCATTTAATAAAAATGTCATAATAAGCCGAATTTTAACCAAAACAAGAACTTCAAATAGTTAATTTATTTCAATAGTCACTAGCATACAAATATTGATCTAAATCTATCTTGACCTCTTATATAAAAAAAAACAAAAGCGATATTTTGCTAGTCGGTAGTAAATCTAAAAGGCAGATCTGAATGTTTATCGGCTTTTTGTTGGAAAACTACTATCTACTGTAGATTGCTCGTAAAGTTAATTTTACAGTGATTATATACTCACTAAAGTATGAATAAAATGGAAAGACTAATTTATTTTCAAATACGAAATCTTAATTTTCACTTATTATCCTTATCACAACCCAAATTAGGCCCCGCGCAATCCGTTTCGCATAGGGCCCGCAACCTGTAGGACCGGCCCTGGTTTCCATACACTAATATATAAATTGCACCTTAGTTAATCCTTTCAATATTTATCCTGCTATTTAAACGAAAAATTGTATTTAATTTCAATACTTATAATAGCTTCCATTTGTCTACGTGTCACTAATGTTTAACAAAAAGAATGTAGACTGTACAGCATTGATTATTTAAAATTGGGATTCATTCCTTTCTTGTCAAACAAGCGGTTGCCTAAGTGCCTTTTTTTTTTTGACGATATGAAACTATTTACGCTGGAGGGTCATTTGCCATCCTGACAAAATAAATAAAGATTTGAAACACTTTCGAACATTCAAAGATAAAGTTCAGAATAGACCCACAAAATTTCTCTTCGACATCATATAGCGAAGATGACGGTTTGTAAGAGTCTTACAATATCTCTTTGCTTATAACAAAATACGGAAAACTCTATAGGTAAAACATTGATTTTACCAGCCGTTGTAGTCTTAAAAACTTGTTTTACACAAACCTACATCAGATATTAATAGAGTTTATTTAAGCAACAATACAGTACAAGGGCACATCGGTGGCATGAGTTATATTATTAAAAGCTTCTTATGTAATTCTTTGCAAACGAGTTTAGGATCAGCAGCTTCGCAGGTTCTGACAGGGTGTAGCGCTGTGTGCTGTAAATTGCTCAAGGATCGCCGGCTTCATATTTTTCCTCAGGGTTGAACCACGAAACCTCTCCCATGTTTGGGTATACTTGCAGTTTTTTTAATTCAGTTTTCCTTCTGCTCTGTGGGTTGCAAGCCAGTGCTAATGAGTCACTCCTGCCCTAAGCTTACTGGTTTGGGCGCAAATTATTCACCCTCGCCCCTTCTCCTGTTTGAGAAAACAGTTCCTCGGACCCAATAGTTGAGCCACACGTGAAAGGTCAACAAATACACAAGAAACTGCTCTTTTCTAAATTCCTATATGAAACATCCGTAGTAACGGATGATAAAACTTTAAAATATATATATAAATTCCAGTCCGTTTGGTGATTCCAGTAAAAAATAGTAGTAATATTTATTTTAATTGGTTTAAATTTGAATTTTATCAATACAAATTATAGATCTCTACAACTTAATATGTACCCGGTAGCTTTAAATTACTTTTCACTCTTCAACTAACTACAGTTAGAAAATTTATTTTTTTTTCAAATGATAAATTTTAAATCAAGCAGGAAGGTCTACCGGAAACTAGAAAACAGCAATGGGTTTACGAGACAAAAAAGTTTGGGAAACACTGATCTAGACCTTGTATTTCTATTGTAAACGAGTATAAAATATGAATGTGGGAAATATGAATCCAAAGGTTGGTTGACAAAGTGGTCCTCATGTTTCACTTACCACACCAGTTACCAACAGTAACTAACCAGCTACCACTTGCTGTAAAACGAGTAACTCTTTACAAGCTTTCTACCTGCTTTAACAGGAGCTGCTTATCAGACTGCAACATTTTTTTAAATGATTGATTTAAAACAAGGTGTCTTTTTCTGGTCATACTGTAGGAATAGGCTTAAATTCTAAGGAGAGGACTACTTGGTGTAATGTATACTAGTTTTGTGCTTTGATAAAGTGAGCTACCAGTACTAAAAACAGTTGATCCTAAAGCCTATCCAATGGCAATTGTGTCACTATTTCTCCATGTGACAAACAAATGACAAACAGACTCAGCAGAGAAGACAAGTTTAACATACAATTGTATGAGTATTATCTGAGTAAATGTATGTTGTTAATTAAAGAAATAAGTATTTATAATGGTCTCCAAATATTATGTTGTATAGCCACTGAATCATCCAAAACACACTTAACTTCAAAACATTTTTTTTCCCCTGAATTGAAAAATATGGATGAATGCCTGGGCATTAGCTGTGATCAACACTAAAAGTTAAAAAAAAAAAAAAACACTTGAAAACCTCTAAAAATACATTAATTTATTTATTAATACATACTTTCATCCACACCAGAGCTCTGTGTATCTCAATGAGAGATCTGACAGGCAGAAACAAATTTATAGCTTAGATCACCAAAGATATTTAACAATGAACAAATGTCCTCCTCTTGTCCAGAACTCTTTCAACTGTAATTAACACAAAAAGTCATCTCTAGAAATAACTAAGTCTAATTGGCTTATGAGCTTTGGAAGCCAGCTAAAAAGGTGGTAACAACTTGTTTGAGTTTGGCATCAGCCTGTTCATTGATCTTTCCCTCCTTTGCAATGGTCTGAAGAAGTTCTTGTTGGGAAGCCCGCAAGTGCTTTAAGAACTCAGCTTCAAAGCCTGTAATTTTGGATGGGTCCAGTTTATCCAAATATCCACGGACTCCAGCATAGATCACACAAACTTGTTCTTCAATAGCCATGGGCACTAAAATTGGGTTGGAAAAAATAAATAATTTAACAAGAATATTTGTACACTTTTATAAATGATGTCTATAGTTAAGGTTTCAAGTTACAATGCCAGTAGAGGATTTGAAATACACTATGAAATAGTGAAGTTACAATTTACTGAAAATTCCTAGAGCTTGTCAAACACTTACCATACTGGCCCTGTTTTAAAATTTCTGTTAACCTGACACCTCTCCTTAGTAAATTCTGTGTTGCCTGATCCAGGTCAGAGCCAAATTGGGCAAAAGCTGCAACCTCACGATACTGGGCCAATTCCAATTTCATGGAGCCAGCAACCTAAAACAAAGTACATTGTGTTTTAGTGGTAATATAATTGTGGTAATATATTTTAACAAATAATAAGTGATAGGTTTTTAAAATACATAAATAACAAATCTAGTAAAGTGTGTACAATCTAACCTGTTTCATGGAACGAGTTTGAGCAGCAGATCCTACACGGCTTACAGACAAACCGACATTAATAGCTGGCCTAATACCCTTAAAGAACAATTCTGTTTCCAAGAAAATCTGACCATCAGTGATAGAGATGACATTAGTTGGGATGTAGGCAGAGACATCACCAGCTTGTGTTTCAATGACTGGGAGTGCTGTCAAGGAACCACCACCATGGGTGTCATTCATTTTGGCTGCTCTCTCCAATAGACGAGAATGAAGATAGAATACATCACCAGGGTAGGCTTCACGACCAGGAGGACGACGAAGCAACAGTGACATTTGACGATATGCAACAGCCTGAAGTGCAATAGCCAAAAAAAAAAAAAATGTGAAAAGCAATGACTTAAAAATATACAAAAGAACCAAAATAAACGAGTACAGATTCAAGAACAATGTGTTATTACAGATCAACCATAAAACAAAATGAAAAATCATACAAGCAGACAATATTCACTAGAATTACAAAATACATCAAAATGCAATAAAAAAAGGAAAATAACTATTAAAAATTAATGCATTAAATAAAAAATATTCTAAAATGTAAATATATTAATATTAACATGTATTTAGAGTGCTTAATTACCTGTTTTGACAAATCATCATAAATGATCAGAGCATGCATGCCATTGTCACGGAAATATTCTCCCATGGCACATCCAGAATATGGTGCAAGAAACTGTAATGGTGCAGCATCTGATGCAGTAGCAGAAACTACAATACTGTATTTCATGGCATCTTTAGAAAAGAAAATGATAAAGTTATTACAAATATGGTAGAAAGAGACAAAGCTGCTAAAGTAATTTAAAGTCTCAAATCTATTTACCAGCATCTGTTAATCTCTTGACAAGCTGTGCAACAGTGGATCGCTTTTGTCCAATGGCAACATAGATACAGTACAATTTAGCTTTGGCATCACCAGCATCATTAAATCTTTTCTGGTTAATAATAGTGTCAATAGCAATGGCAGTTTTTCTGAAAAGAAAAATAGGATTGCAAGTTTTTGAAACCAATAAATTTTTTTTTTAATTTTTACCTCAAAAAAAAAAAAAAAAAAAAAAAAAAAAAAGTTACCCAGTTTGCCTATCTCCAATGATAAGCTCACGCTGTCCTCGCCCAATAGGAACAAGACTGTCAACAGCCTTAATTCCTGTCTGCATAGGCTCTCTGACTGATGTGCGGGGAATGATACCTGGGGCTTTAACACCAACACGGAATCTTTGCTTTGCACCAATTGGACCCTGAGAACAAATCATTAAACAATATTTCTTAAGTAAATATTCTTTGGTGTATTAAAAAGTCATGTAACTTTTGAGTTTAAATATAATATAATAATACAAATGTAAAGGAATTTTACCTTAGCATCAATTGGGTTTCCCAAGGCATCAACAACTCTACCAAGTAGCTCCATTCCAACAGGTACATCCACAATAGCACCAGTTCTTTTCACCACATCTCCTTCCTTAATGAACTTGTCATTACCAAACACTACAACACCAACATTATCAGGTTCCAAGTTTAAAGCCATGCCCTACAAATACATTCATTTCATATAAAAAAAAGAAGTGAGAATAAAAAAAATAATCTTCATGATATTATTAATATTTTAAATAATACAAATTGTTGCAATCAGTTTACCTTCAGACCACTAGAAAACTCCACCATCTCCTCAGCTTGAATGTTCTTAAGTCCATAAACACGAGCAATGCCATCACCAATTGACAAAACTCTTCCAGTTTCTTCTAAGTTTACTTCTGATGTCTGGCCAAGAATTCTTTCTTCCAAGATAGAAGAAACCTCTGCACCACTTGGACCTAGAATAATTTTAGAATGTAAATGATCAAGTCTTTCAAACTGTTCAGGTGTACAACTGTCACTAAATAATAATGCCTACCAGCAGCTAACTTGACAGATGTAAAAGAAATGTGTCTTGAAGAAACAAATCCAGCTGCCAAAGCATTTTGACAAACCTGTGAAGGAAGAAATAGATATTTTTTAAATATATGACAGGGTTAATATTCAAACCAATTTGAAATAAATCAAATTTTTAGCAATTATTTATGGACGTCATTACTAACTCATAGGTTGTGATGGCAAATAGGGTCATAAATGGTTTACTGTAAGCTAAACTCAATTGCTTTTTCCAGTTATTAAAGTATAGCACTAATATGGGCTGGAATGTTGGGATGCTATTGTTATTTTTTTTTATAACTTTCCTATTAGGGAAAAGCTCATTATATCTTATTTAAAGCAAGAGCGAGAGCGCTGTAGAGAAGAAAGTGTATTACATTTTTAAAAATTAAAGTTTCTAAATTATTGGATATATGGCACATCCTAGGCAATGTCATTAAAACTTTTCTAAACGAACTGGGTCGTAGACCTAGTGTATAAGCTTTTATTTATAAAAAGGTAAAGGTATTTAAAGTTGTTGTTTTTTTTTAATAGATATACTTTATTTTTTAAAGTTTATTTATTTATCAGTATCATTTTAACTTCTATAATTTTTTATTCCAAGTTACCCCTCTTTGCTTAGGGTGTGTTAAAGGATTCTCAAACTGAAACAAGTGTAATGGGTTAATAAGGGAATATGAATAAAGCATGAAATGCATGTGTGCATTTTAAACATGTCCTACAAATAATACTGACTTAAAAAAGTAACCAGTAACTTTTTCCTGAAAAGACAATTGGGGTCTTTCAAATCTTCATAGAAGGTTTACACTCTTTTTATACATACATGTTACATTTAGAAATTCTAAAACTGAATTTTTCAAGAATTGTTCAGCAGTTTAGTTTTATCAAAAATTCCACAGAAGTTTCAGCTTTTATCTATTGTACTTTTCAAATAGATCAGCATTGTTTTTATAACATTTCTAACTAATGCATGACTAAAAAAAAAGTTGCATATTGCAACAAACTGATTGCTGTTTAAAAAAGAAGAAACTCCTATTCTGTATTTGTTCTTAGGCTTATCATCTCTTCTGAAACTTTTAGACATTGTCAGATTTGATCTTATAAAAAAATTTAGTGAATGTATAAATTATAAATGATATAATTTGTAATGTAATTATTTTGCTTGTTCACATTTATCAACATAACAAAAAAAAAAAAAAAATTTAAATATTCAAAATGATAGATCTCCATTCTGCTGAATCTACTAGAATAACTAGATCTAGGTTCTAGAGTGTGTTTTACTTTTTTTCTAACTCAAACATACAAACCTACTGTAAATCTTCAATGACCTAATCAACACATTACACTTATAGACTTATGTAATTGAGACTCAGACCAAGACAACTGTTCAGAATTTACAAGTAGATTCTAGATGTAGATAAAACATTCAAACTAACTCTAATAGTCCTAAATTAGAACTAACAAACTTAAAACTATTATTTTACCAATTACCAGTGTTTGAGTTACATTTAGGCTTTTTTTTTTATTGTAATGTGGTATAGATTTAGTTAATAGATCTTATAAACTAATATAATTTTACATTGCTAATTACAGGTCTAAAACTAAATTAAAGACTTGGGTATACAAAAATACAAGGCAAGGTCAATGCAAGGTGCAAATATCAACAGAAAAAAAGTGGACTATTGGGAAATCTGTAGGCTAAAGGTCTAGATCTATGAAACTTCCTTAGCCTCAAGTACTAGGATGAACTTTAATCATATCTTGTAATTAGGCTAAATTTTGAAGATAAAAATTACACTACAATTAATAATGGAAGTCAATAGGTCTACCTTCTAGTAATAGACAAAGCAAGACAAGTAAAATCATAAAAAGGAACCTTGAAATCAAAACACTGACACGTTCAACTTGGAGATTCAACATTATATTAGTCTAGGTTTACTGACATCAAAATAATAAATTGTTTACATACTATCTACATTAGATCTAGACACTTACAAAACTGAACCAAAACTACAGAACGGTCCTGATTCTAAAGTCAAAAGTGAAACTCACTCCAGCAAACTTGCCGACCGGTGTTGAGTCGGAGCACACAATTTAATCAACAGGTACAATTTGAAATCACTAAAAAAAAACAACAGCATTCAGCTAATATAGCAGAAATTACTTACCCTAGGCAAGGATCTAGGTAGTTGTCTCACCAAAGAAGAAGCCAACCTAGCAGTCAGCATGTTTGAATTTTAAACGGTACAATCCTTGCTAAAATGGCAGAGTTGCAGGACGACAGAGGACAAAATAGCTTATGACATGCGCATAGTCTTAATCTTACTTCCGCTATGTTAAATGTAAATCAGTCTAACTTCGTGAAAGTTTACACACAAAAAATACTTAGAGACTTCATTCTGATATTTAAAAAAACAATAACTCAATTATAAAATATTATTCAAGCTATATTTATATTAATAATTAATAAGTTCGCAAAAAACGTAATAAAATGTTTAGAGAGTACACAACATTGTTATTTGTCTATCTAAACAAAAACGTGTTTTTATTTTTATAACACTATTTCAACGCAAAAAGATTCGGTGGATAAAAGCGATTCAACATTAATGGGACCAAGCCATTTAAAAAAAAAGGGGGGGGGGCGGGATGACTAGAATCTATACGGGGCGCAGAATTTTCCGTGGAGCCTAAATAGATCTAGGTGTTCCAATTTTTTAATATAAATTGAAGAACCTAGTAAAAAAAAAATACAATTTCATTGGCGTAGCCATGATTCTTTTTCTCGTTATAATGGGGGTTAAATAGGTTAATTCTGGAGTTAGTGGAATGACAGTAAAAAAAACCTCCATTGCCAGCTGGTAGGGAAAACAGACCAACGTGTGACGACTTATTTTTAAGGCTGTTGCTTACATTCTCGTAGATTTACATTATAAATGTTTCCTAGCGGCCTTTTATTTTTATTTCAATAGTTGTAGTTTTGCTTTAGTTGTGGTTTTTTTTTTGGAAACGATTAACCTAAACTACTTTTTTTAGCCTGTGGATAAGCGTATGGTAGGACTATCTCTTATAATGAAATTTCACGTCCCGCACTCTCTCTTTCCTGAATACTCTCCCTTTCTTGTATTTTGTTTAATTTTTTTTTTATTTTAATAAACGGGCCTCATTTTATCTTATATAATACAGACGTTACTTCAAAAAAGAAGATGATTACGTCCTACGCGTCATGCATTTAGTCATGCATATTAACCAATGACTTAAATTCTGCCAAGTCACTGGTTTTCCTGGCTAGCTCAGGCAACCCATTCCATGCTCTAATAGCACTAGGGAAGAAGGAGTATTTGTACAAATTGGTCCTAGCATATGGGACGAGGAATGTGCCTTTAGCTTTGTGTCTTTCAGAGTATTTTATTAAATTTTGTTTTTGTATTTGAAGATTATGGTTCAGTGTTTTATGTATTATTGCTACTTTACTTTTGAGCCTTCTGTCCTGAAGGCTTTCTAAATTTAGTGATTTTAATAAAGGTGTTACTCGTCAAATGTGAATATTCGTTTGTTATGAATCGCACTGCTCTATTTTGTGTCTGTTCTAGTTTCTTAATGTTTTCTTGAGTTGAGGGGTCCCAAACAGAGGATGCATATTCTATTATTGGCCTAACCAAGGTTAAATAACATTTTAGTTTTATGTTCTTATTTGATTTATAGAAATTTCTTTTAATAAATCCTAATGCTTTGTTTGATTTTTTTGTAGTTTCATCAATATGTGGATTCCATGACAGTTTTTCATTTATTATAACACCTAGGTATTTTGCGTTTTTAGTCTGTGTTACTGGTTTGCCATGAATAAGATAAGTGGAATTAATTTGTTTTAGTTTTTTTGTTACTCTTAACAACTGACATTTTTCTGGGTGGAAAGACATGCTCCAATTTGATTCCCATTTCTGTAATTCATCTAATTCTCTTTGTAAAATATCTGTGTCTTGTGTTGTTTTTATTGTTCTATATATTATGCAATCGTCTGCAAATAATCTGACTTTTGTTCCTGAAGTAATGCAATTTGGTAAATCATTTATGTAAATTAAAAATAGTAGTGGACCCAAGACTGTTCCTTGAGGTACACCCACTGGCGGATCCAGGGGGGGGGGGGGCGGTAGGGGCGATCGCCCCCCCCACTCGGCCGACCCCCCCCCGGGGGGGGGGGCGGACGAACCTTAGTATAGGATTCACACAATTTGTATACGAATTTATTACTTATGTTAAAAATATATACTAATTATTTATATTTCAACCTATTTTTAGATTATTTCGCCCCCCCCCCTCTAGTATGTTGGCCGATTTGGTGGGGTCGGGAGGGGGAGATGGTATCAATCCCGCCCCCCCCTTAACTTTCGAGTGGGGGGGGCGGTCCAATTTATTGGTAGAAATCACAGCCTGCTAACAAAATCAATTAAATATCTATATCCTTGTAACTTGTTATTGATATTTTAACCGATCTTTATATTATGTCGTTCCCTGTTTGCCGATTGGTGGGGGGAGGGGACGAATACCTCTTCTACCCTTCCCACCTAAACCCTTTGAGTGGGGGGGGCGGTCCGTTTTTATTGAGAAATCATAGTTTGTGAACAAAATTAGTTGAATTAATATATATATTTTATATTATGTCGCTCCCTTTCTGGTATTTTGGCCGATTCGGTGGGGTGAGGGGGGGGGCGATTGCAAGTACTGCCCTCCCCACTCTAGCCCTCTGAGTGCTGGGGGGGCGGTCCTATTTTTGTGGAGAATCATAGTTTGTGAATAAAATTAGTTGAATATCTATATAATATAAACTACGTATTGATATGTGACCCATTGTAAATATGTCGTACCACACTCTAATCTCAAATTGTATCATTAGAAAATTTAAATGAAAAAGGGTTGTACCAGGTGGGAGGGGCGATACATGCAATCGCATTTCCCCCATCGGACAAATCAATACTTTTTCTTTTTGTATTATAGTTAAGAAATTACAAAATTAAAAAAAATCTGTCACTAATATAATTTATATATACTATAAATTAAATTCTTATATCGAGTCGCCCCATACCTATTCTTTAATGCCAAATGCAATCTTTAGCAGAAATTAGTAAAGGAGCGAGGATTAATCGTTTTCACTCTACCGCCATTCCCATTTCCAGACAGAGTTTTTGTAATTTCACATGAAGTTATCATAAGTATTTTAAGAAAGACTTTGCATTGGAAAAGTTAGAATTCAAACGAAATTTTTCAGTATAAGAGTCATGATTGAGATGAGTTCTAGACTCAAATAACGTTTTCATAGTCGCCTTTTCCCAACCTTTACTCAATCTGATATTTTTCTAGCTAAATAAACTTGGGACTATAACTCACAATTTATACTAGAGTTTTCTTGAATACTATTTATCGAATAAGTTTTTTTTCGGCGGCGATCCTCAAAGCAAAAATCTGAATACGTGGGGTATCCTATCTTTTCAAGGAACAAATCGGTTTTATTTGCAATGTATTATGGGTCTATAAATTCAAATTAGAATATTTTTCAAGTACAACATTATTCGAAAGGTTGTTTTTTTAATAGTATGAATAATGAGCTTCAGGTCAGGAGAATGCGTTTCTGCAGTGAAGAATGCAAGAAAACGCTTTTGGCGTCGGGGCTTCGCCCCGAACTCCATTTATGAGTAATGAGTTGTAGATGTCAGGAGAATACGTTTCTGCAGAGAAGAATGCAAGAAAACGCTTTTGGCGTCGGGGCTTCGCCCCGAACTTCATTTATGGGTAATGAGTTGTAGATGTCAGGAGAATGCGTTTCTGCAATGAAGAATGCAAGAAAACGCTTTTGGCGTCGGGGCTTCGCCCCGAACTCCATTGATAAATAATGAGCTGTACTTGTCAGGAGAATGCGTTTCTGCAGTGAAAAAAGCAAGAAAACGCTTTTGGCGTCGGGGCTTCGCCCCGAACTACATTGTGAAGAATGAGCTGTAATTGTCAGGAGAATGCGTATTTGCAGTCAAAAAAGCAAGAAAACGCTTATGGCGTCGGGGCTTCGCCCCGAACTCCATTGATGAATAATGAGCTGTACTTGTCAGGAGAATGCGTTTCTGCAGTGAAAAAAGCAAGAAAACGCTTATGGCGTCGGGGCTTCGCCCCGAACTTCACCAGAGAACCTTATAGCGCTGCCCCAGTTGTTTTGGTTTTCGCCGAAGGTTGAGAAATGCTGCTTTTTTTATTCTCATATTTATATATATATATATATATATATATATATATACATATATATGTGTGTGCGTGTGTGTGTGCGTTTGTGTGTGTGTGTGTGCGCGCGCGCGTGCTGTATGCACGTTTATGCGTAGGGTTAGGATTTACTGGGCGTTAGGGTTAGGGTTTGGAAAAAAATCGCCCCCCCCCACTCCAAAGTTCTGGATCCGCTAGTGGGTACACCTGAGTTTACTGTTATCGGTGTTGATTTAGAGCCATTTATTATTACAGTTTGTTCTCTCCCTATCAGAAAGTCTTTAATCCACTGATGCAGTGGACCATTAATGCCGAAATATTTTAATTTTTTAAGCAAACTATGGTGGTGAACTTTGTCAAAAGCCTTAGAAAAATCTAGTAAGATAGCATCTATTTGTTCGCTATTATCTAAACCTTTTGAAAAATCATCAATTAGTCCTATTAGTTGTGTTTCACATGATCTATATTTCCTAAAGCCATGTTGGTATGGTGTGAGGACATTATGTTTGTCTAAGTGGTTTATAATTTTAACGATCATAATGTACCCCCGACAGATACCGCACTCATATTTTGGGCCTGTTAATTCTAGTAACACTTTCACTTTTCTCCGCGGCTTTTCAATTCAATCAATAGGCCTATATATATTTCGATCATAATTTTATTTTTCTTTTGCAACCTTTAATCCTAATGCACGGAACAATTATAACCTTAATGCAAGCAATGTACGGTATTTGACACCGCATAACTTTCTTTATACCATGTTTCAGAGGTTTGACAGAGCTTGCGGTTTTTCTCGGCGGTCAGGTTGCGTATCTGTCAAAAAGTGTTCTTTGTGAGCACGTATTAGGAGGTAAAAGGAACCTGTGTATGAAATTTGATACGTACGATAGTTAAGATATCTCGTGATTATCAGTGGTATTTTCGCTCATAGGCCTAGGCCTATATACTAGATTACTAAACACAAACATGACAACAACGAGAACGCAATTTATCATGCAAATCATTTACACCTTTTCAACTTTTTATGTTGAGAAGGTTATAATTCTTAAACCAGAAGATATACTAGCCTACAGTATTAATTTTGATGAATAAATTATATGCCATTGCAGAAAATAACAGTGAAAAAGCCGAACATGTTCACAATTTAGGCTAATGCCGACCGGCCGGAGGACAAGACTCCAAAATGGAGGACCAATTTCATGAGCGCAGCCAAGAGGGGGTTTTGAAGTTAGTTCCCCCTCCCCCAACTTCCTACAAAAAGAAAAGCAAAGCTACAATTATTACATTTCATGAGCGTAGCGTAGCCAAAAGTAGTTTTTGGTTACCCTCCCCCTTCAATAAAGAACCACAGCGAAACTATAGTTACCAATTTCTATCATACACTATCCTCATGCTTTAAAAAATAAACAAAGAAACTCGGATTAGTGCGGAGTTTTCACTTAATCCAGGTAGAACCTATTTTAGGGTACAAAATAAAAAAAAAAAAAAAAAAAAACACGTCCGAAAGAATGAAGGGTCGGAAACGTAAAAAAGATTACGCGGGTCGAAGGTCAGGTCTAGCAAGAATTATCCAGTAGCCAGATGGGTTTGATCTGTGCACCTCAGTCTAAGACCAAGGGGCCATAATCGCCTAAGCAACCATCATCATCATCATCATCTTTCGTTTGCGTTCCTCGTGGAACCTAGGGCCTCAGTAAAAACACGCCACTCTCCACAGTCTCTTGCTAGTTTTTTAAATGGCTTCCCAGCTCTTTCCTGTCCCCTCGCCTTATCTAGTACACTGCGTCGCCATGTTCTTTTTTGTTTTCCTCTACGTCTTGTTCCCTGGGGGTTCCACTCTAAGGCCTGTCTAGCTCTGTTGTTGGTATCTCTTCTAAGGGTGTGATTAATCCATCTCCTCTTCCTCTCTAAGACCTGCACCTGTATATTTTTCTGTCCACTCATCTCCCACAGTTTTGTGTTTTCTATTTTGTCCTAGCCTACCAGTGTATTTTAAAGATATTTCTCAGACATCTGTTGATGAAGGTCTGTAGGCCTACTTTTGTTGTTGTTACTTCAGTTGTTCTCCATAATTTATCTAATCTAACCAATAAAAGCAAAGTAACCAATTAAATTTATTTTTAAAAAAAACAACATCAACAACATTAAAATAGAATTCAACAAACAAAAATAAATCAATACTAACAAAAAGTATACGCTAACCACGAGCACCTAAAAACTCACTGAACCGAATCACACAGCAGCATATAACGACAGTCGACAGACTAAGCAGTGACAAACCACTACAGCAACCAGCAGCAGATCTATACAACAGCAGCAGTGACAAACCACTACAGCAGCCAGCAGTAGATCTAAACAACAGTAGCAGTGACAAACCACTACAGCAGCCATCAGCAGAGCTATACAACAGCAGCAGGGACAACCACTGCAGCAGCAGCTTAATGCAGCAATGAGCAAACCATTGAAGCAGCATGAATTATGATAGGCAGTCCCAGCAGAGAACTACATTAAAACACAAAACTTTCTCAATCCCTGCTTGTTCACACAGACGCTGCTGACTACCCACTAACGGCTAGTGGTCAATGGCCAGAGAGTCACTATATAGAGTATCCTGAAAGATGAGAGGCAATATTCCGTTAATAATCCAAGTATTGATATTTGTTTTTTAAAGTAGCATTTAGCATAGATTGTTATTGTATTTACAAGATATTTTAATGTTTTATTTAAAAAATTTAAAATAAGTGTTTCAATTAGAAAATAATATATTAATAGAGGACAGCAAAGTTGCCTAAATAGCACTCAAGTTCTATAAATTATCACCTAAAATCATCACACAGGATTACATCCCCTTTATCATGCTATACTACGGGATTTGTGCAATCATGTAGGCCTATAACCGAAGACATTTATATATGGACTTCTTTAAATTTGATCAAATTTTGATTTGAAATAATTTTGTTAATTTTTTTAAAATAAATTAATGATTTATAAAGTTTGCATGGATTTCAGAGATAACTTTAAACAAAAAAAAAATAACACTTAAGCTGCAAGCATCCAGGCTTTTTAGAATAACACCCCAGAACACTTTTTATTCATTTATTATTCCTTTTGCCCAGTGAATCGATCAGCTGATCAGCTTTGCGCCAGTAAATATATATAAGAAGCCAAGATTGTTTATTTAGGCATTTAAAGTGTCGCTTTTTGGTCCGTTAGTTATGTTCCATTAGAGTAGGCCTATGTTGATTTAGGGGGGGGGGGGGAGGCACTTTAGTATAAACCTTAGATACACGTAAGGCAGTCACCGACTGATTTCATTGTGATCATCTCTGAGTGACTCCGAGAATCTTTATTTTCTAACGTTTATTTAGTTAAAACTGGATCCATGATGTTACTGATTGAAAGCATTTAATCAAATGAATAGGCCTAAATATTTTGATACATATAGTGTGTTGTTTTTTTGTGTGTAAAACAAATAGGTGCCAGTAGGCCTACTCAGTTGTGGGTTGCTTAACTTTTAACTACTGATAAATTAATAATAAACGTTAAAATACAAGAAAAGTATTTTTTTCCCCACATTGAAAAAGGTACCAATACGCCGTACCGGTGCGTACCGTCACAAAAAAGCAATATATATATATATATATATATATATATATATATATATATATATATATATATATATATATATATATATACATCCGCTCTATTATCAGCAGCAGACGCCTTGCCACGTTCATAGAATGCCAGTAGGTTGACTTCCACAAGACATTCTGTATGGGAAAAAGTAGCGCTGGATAGATCCACATGGAAAGAGAGAGCATAAAGGAAGGGTCTCGAATTGCAGATGCCATACACAAAAGAAGCAGAAAGAAAGGTGAAAATGCAATATATATATGCACATCTATCAAAAATCATAAGTCTGTCAAGATTTGAAGACTGTCTGCTTAGAATTGATTTCGTTGGTCTGACCCAGGAAATAACCCAAAGTCTGCTTTGGGAGTTCTTAGCACTTCGTATAGAGAGCAATTTCTGTAGTGTTCAACTAGTGTCCCGATGCAGCAGTGATCGGAATTGTCAAATGCTAAAGGAAATACTTTTGAAAAGCATAATTCAAACCATGAACTTAATGACTGATGAGCGCAATGTTCAACATTTCATTAAGAATTTTTAAACCCAAGTAATGATCATGAATTTCATCGTTTAATATGTAAGATCTTCTAGGCCTCATAAAATGTCCATTGCATAGACATTGCATATGGTCTATGGTCCATTGTTTGGATGAAACAGTGCCAATATGTGCTCAATTCCGTTCTGTAAGTAACTGCCAACTTGAAATGTTTCTTTATTAAACATAGTTCCTTGGTAGGTTTTATTTTTGCACAAGTGTTTTTGTTTCCTTGTCAATTGTCTTTTCTTCCCTCAACCGATTTTCAAGCTCCATCCAAGCGCCGAAAGCACATATCTCAAAGGATGATTCATGATCAGCTTAATTAACATTAGAGATTTGATCCAAATTTAGATTTTTTTTTCTCTTTGAGTCCTGTGCGAGGCCCCCACCAATCGTAGGTCCTAGGAGGGGCCTAGTAAGCTCATACCTAAGGCCGGCCCTGCAGCAAGGGTGGGATCCTTGGCTTAATGGAGCACTCTCAATTCTTTAAAATGAGAACTCTAATTTGAAGAGGGCCCAAATATTCGAAAGTCCGCATCTACTCTTATGTAACATTTCCTTGCTGATTTAGGTCTGTTCATGAACGTAAGTTTGATTCTCTGGGCCAGTCTGATTGACTGCTCAGCGCATGAGGTCACATTCTGTTTGCTTGACGAAAGGTTTGATCTCATTGTATTGTTTCACAGCCTGGTCGCTAAGTCAGTATTAAAGAAAAAAAAAAAAAAAGGCCCGATACCGTTCTTTGGCTCCTGCTTCCTAACCTGGTTGCAGATGGATCTTTTAGATCTGCCCTAAAATTTGTATCCAAGTTTTCCATGACTGCATCAACTAAGTGGATCTCTCACCTACCCAATCACCGCCCCTGTTATCTTGTTTTCCCCTACAGTTTCTTCCACCTATACCATAAGGGCGCTTAGCAGCTAGCGGACACAGCTATTGAAACAGCTCTCGTCGTCTCGCTCACTGACATTTAGCATGGGAGTCCACAAAAGTCGGCTATATCCAGCCTAATCTCATTGGCTACAGGCTTATGTAGGGCAGAAGGAACCACTACATCATTAGCACATAGGAGTCAGAAACACTGGGCCTAGTAAACGTTGGTAAAGAAAGGATGTAGGCCTATAAAGGATTGGATGAATACTAACAAAGGAAGACTAAATGTTCAACGTTCATTAATAAGACTTTTGTGTACCGGTACTATAGAGCTACTTAATTTGATGCGTTCGCTTTTCGCCTCCCCCAACCCAACAAAAAGAAAGGAGCAAATCCCTGCCATCTCCCACTTCCAATTGAACAGGCACGCCAGCTGAATCACTAGAGAATAGAAACAGTAGAGACAAAGGAAACAAATGTTACCAAGAAAATGATAAACATGTTAACAAACTAAAACATGAAACAAACAGGAGAGATACTTTCTTTATTGCCAGCAGCACGAATCGTGAAAAAAACAAAACAATCAACAAATATATTAAGTATTACATTACGATGAACAGTGTCAGTTTCAATAATACTTTAGAACCATGGTGTAGCATAAACACAGGATTTAACAGGCTCCAATGGGTTAAAAATTGAGCCAGTTGTTAAAAATGTAACAGTCAATAGTTTAATTCCACTCTCTCGCCTCCTTGTCATAGAGCCCATCCTCACAAAACCATGTGGCCTATTCAGAAAAGATTGTTGATTTCAAGGCTCGATAGCCTTTTTTTACCTTGTATCACCGGGCAGCAAGTAACTTTTCTAAATGGGTACATGTCATAAGAAGATGTTTTCAGTGAAAGTACTTAAACGTATCAAATGCATACATTATATAGAGATATGGATTTGTGTCACCATTTTATTTTCATCTGTACTTATATCTTCAAAAGCCAACTACAAGTAGATCTTGTGTATGTTTTAGCGTGACTGCTAGATTTATTAATACATTATCCAATAGCTGCAAGAAGAATAAAGAAACTTTATACAACATACCAATGTCAAGGCCTCACATTTTCAGTCTTATCAAGAAAGAACTCATGGAAGAAGAACTAATTATGTCTATAAATGTGTAAAAGAAAATAACCAATGTATTTAGTGGTAAAAGACAGAGCTGGCCTGGACATTGAAGATATTTTTAGAACAAAATTTGTAAGCAACACCAGCTGTTCAGACAATATTGTCAAATACAATGAATTATATTAAGTACCCTATCACAAAATTAATGTCGATAGCAAGTATTTCTGTAAAAGATCCTGAAGTCTATAAAGTAGTCAATAAAAGATATAAAAAGGCAATGTCTTGGAGTAGTCACCAAGTGAACAAAAGCTTAACTGCTTTTACTGTCCCATACTAATGTTGACTCTTGGGACAGAGTGGATTAAGCCTGACTTGACACACCAATACAATCTTAGTTATTAGTAGCCATGGAAGTTCAATAGTGGCTGGAGTTGAATTCAATGGTAGAGAAACAAAGTCAAACAAGTTCACATGCCCAGAGTACATTGTGTGGACACAAAAAGACATCCTGTCTAGACTTTTGCTGCCAAAATGAAATTTCAAAACAAAATGCACCACTTATGTTGCAATGATCAGAATTATGTTTAAAAATATTCAAAAATATTGAGCAATATTATCACACTAATCAATGATAATAGAACATGACATTTAGAGAAGAATTTCATTCAATACTTTATAGTCAAAAGCAACCATAATCTCAAGCTGTTGACAGTGATAGGTGTGTGGTTATTGTTGCTGGTTAGCAAAAGTACATGTGTGGTATTTTTTTTTTTACTGAGAACCTGAACTTTTTATGAATGAAAATTACATGAATACATGTTTGGGTATAATTGAATACATTCAAGATGGCAGCCAAACTTTTAATGTCAAAGAAAGTCTCAAACTTTTTATTTGTCTTTTTTTTTTCATCCACTTTAAAATGATATATCTATCTATATCTATAAAGATTCAAACTCAAGTACAAGCCTAGACACACTGTACAGTATGAAAGCCCAGTTTAAGTTTTTGCCATTTTTGTTTAAAAACATCCAAATCAAAGAGTAGAAACAACAATGAGGTGATTAAAATGGTTTGTGCTCTGAATTTATGAACACTATAAGGTTTGTTTGTTTTTTTCAGCTGTGTGTAATCAGCATTTTGTAACCTTTTGACCTAAATGTAACCAATATCACTGTATCAACAAATTGGAAAGAAAATCTCCAGTACTGTATCAGTAAAATTATCAGTATCATTGTCAGAGATTTACTTTAAAAAAAAAAAAAAGATGAATCAAAGCAATTCACAGCCTAATGATGGAGGTTAGCATCATTTCATCATTTGTTTTTACTTTCAATTCTGAATCTGAATACTTTCTGAATTTATTATGTTAAAAAAAAAAAAATTAAAAAAAAAAAAGATTCAAAATATATAGGCCATTTATAGTAGTCCTTTTGGTGATCAAAGTGAAGTTACACATGTATATAAGATCTCTCTTAAAGTCATTCCTCTAACTGCTAGGGAATAAAACTTTGACTTAGAATGTAGAACATATGAGTAATGTACATCGCTGATTGAAGCTTACAATGTTAGTACTGGTTGGTGACTTCTCTTAATACAAAGTAGTCACAAACAAACCAAAATTGTTATCAATCACTACAGAAATTATATCATTAACTCATCAGAAAGAAATGTTGCTGAATTATATTAACATAGGGAAAAGTCTGTCTTCATATCCATATTATGGAATTGTATCACACATTATTAGCAAAGCAGTAAGGATTATTGCTTGATTCATTTAGAAAAGAAAGTAATGTATTTCCAAATACAAAACTCTTCAGGGCATTCAAACATCTATTAACAAATGTCAACTTCAAAATTGTCATTGGGTTTATTTAACAGCACAGTTTGTGAAGTAGCTGAATTGGATGAAGAGGTGGATTGGGTCCTTTCAGAAGGCTGGGGCTCTGAATAGCTTGCAAGCCTGGCCAGCTTTTTAGGCACAACATTGTAGGGGCGGCTGCAGTATGTACAGTTAATCACTTCATCAAAGGCATCTGCCAAGTCTGAGGCAAACTTAGAGTAGAGAACTGGCTTAATGGCTCTGTCAGCCATCACAATACACAGTAAGTAGTTCTTGACGGTATACATCCTAGCTGTTTCTTCAAAGTCCACCAAATAACTGTCATAGATGACAGCGATACGATAAGGCAGTTGGCAGATTAGAAAAGCTACAAAAATGGAACTCACAAGCCGAGATTTCTCAATTTCCCTTCTGGAATAACTGTCTGAAAAATACCTTAGGCTTATAATGTATGTGATGAAATAGATGACAGTGGCAAGGAGGATGGGGATAAAGGCAGAGAAGGAACTGACAAGCCACGCCTCCTGGACAATGTCTTCATCGTTTATTTTACAGTAGCTGTGATCAGCACCACTATCATCTTTATAATTGAAATAGCTGTACATGAAGATGAAAGGGATGGAAGCTATAAATGCTATGATGTATATAGCTGCACTAATAATGAACAGGTAACGAGCTGGTGGATGAGCTATTGTATTTCGATTGGTCAGCAGTATGCTACGCAATATGGTCAGCACCACAACTAAAAAGGCAGAAATGAAGCTGCATACATTCATGATGTAGAAACTAGACTTGCACCAGAAATCAGAGAGTATATCTGTGGCTTGCAGCATGTCCATGATGTGTACTGGTACACTTAGAAGCAAGAAACATGAATCTACCACACTCAAACAGCCAAACACTATGTAGAAATCTGTTCTTAGATTCTTGTACTTCAATAAAGCCCTCAACATGAGAGCATTTCCTACGAGGCCAACTATTCCAATTAAGCCCATGAGTATGCATGTTACAAGAATATCCTGGGTTAATATTCCCATGACACCTTGAATCATTATGGATGAGTACAAATCTTTATCTGTCAGTTCATCAAGGGCTGAAAGGATGTGAGAATCAAGTCACTGGTAAAATCTAGTCTCATTCACACAGAAGGCCTTTAGCCTGAAAAACAACAACAATAAAAGAAAAACAATTATTTTTTCATTAAAGAACTAGGACTAGGGTTGTTATCTAAAAAATTCAGTGATCAAACCAAACAAAATAACTGTATACATGTGAAATGAAATGCAATTTGTAAAAATATTTTTAAACGCCAAGCAAAGTTATCATAATACAAAATTTGTTATTGTTCTAATATATTTTGCATGCTTTCTTCTCCTTATATAAATATCTTTACATACATCTTTAAATATATATATACATACACACAAACTCAGGTGTACCTCAAGGAACAGTCTTGGGTCCACTACTATTTTTAATTTACATAAATGATTTACCAAATTGCATTACTTCAGGAACAAAAGTCAGATTATTTGCAGACGATTGCATAATATATAGAACAATAAAAACAACACAAGACACAGATATTTTACAAAGAGAATTAGATGAATTACAGAAATGGGAATCAAATTGGAGCATGTCTTTCCACCCAGAAAAATGTCAGTTGTTAAGAGTAACAAAAAAACTAAAACAAATTAATTCCACTTATCTTATTCATGGCAAACCAGTAACACAGACTAAAAACGCAAAATACCTAGGTGTTATAATAAATGAAAAACTGTCATGGAATCCACATATTGATGAAACTACAAAAAAATCAAACAAAGCATTAGGATTTATTAAAAGAAATTTCTATAAATCAAATAAGAACATAAAACTAAAATGTTATTTAACCTTGGTTAGGCCAATAATAGAATATGCATCCTCTGTTTGGGACCCCTCAACTCAAGAAAACATTAAGAAACTAGAACAGACACAAAATAGAGCAGTGCGATTCATAACAAACGAATATTCACATTTGACTAGAGTAACACCTTTAGTAAAATCACTAAATTTAGAAAGCCTTCAGGACAGAAGGCTCAAAAGTAAAGTAGCAATAATACATAAAACACTGAACCATAATCTTCAAATACAAAAACAAAATTTAATAAAATACTCTGAAAGACACAAAGATAAAGGCACATTCCTCGTCCCATATGCTAGGACAAATTTGTACAAGTGCTCCTTCTTCCCTAGTGCAATTAAAGCATGGAATGGGTTGCCTGAGCTAGCCAGGAAAACCAGTGACTTGGCAGAATTTAAGTCATTGGTTAATATGCATGACTAAATGCATGACGCGTAGGACGTAATCATCTTCTTTTTTGAAGTAACGTCTGTATTATATAAGATAAGAAGATAAGATATATATATATATATATATATATATATATACACACACACAAACACAGAAAAAAAAGAGAGAGAGAGAGCGAGATGACACAAAATAACACTATAATGGAGTGGTTTCATTGATAAAATTATATGACAACAAAAATCTTACCATCTGTGTTAAACTAGCAAATAAGTGACTTCACTATTGATGGCTATCTTCAAATAAATTCCTAGTAATTGATAAATGTTGTGCAAGTCAAGACCGGCATCACAAGTAGGCATATACAGGCAATACATTTCATACAAACATTCCTATTAGTTGTATTCATTCATAAATACTAGAATTCCATCATTGTGTGAATGTATTTTAAGCAGACAGAACTTGATCACGCCAATCAAGTAACACACGAACATTCAGGCTGAAGCTACTGAGAAGCAGTAGACAGTCAAGTCAGGGTCAAACTTTTATCAACCGATTGATTTCTTATCACATCCAACTGGCTTTGTGTTAGTGTGAAACACACAAAGTGTCATCAACCCGGGACTAAGTTCAGTGTGAAACACACAAAGTGTCATCAACCCGGGACTAAGTTCAGTGTGAAACACACAAAATGTCATCAACCCGAGACTAAGTTCAGCGTGAAACACACAAAGTGTCATCAACCCGGGACGAAGTTCAGCGTGAAACACACAAAGTGTCATCAACCCGGGACTAAGTTCAGTGTGAAACACAAAGTGTCAGTAACCATGGACTAAGTTCAGTGAGAAACACACAAAGTGTCATCAACCCGGGACTAAGTTCAGTGTGAAACACAAAGTGTCAGTAACCATGGACTAAGTTCAGTGAGAAACACACAAAGTGTCATCAACCCGGGACTAAGTTCAGTGTGAAACACACAAAGTGTCATCAACCCGAGACTACGTTCAGAGTGAAACACAAAGTGTCATCAACCAGAGACTAAGTTCAGTGTGAAACACACAAAGTGTCATCAGCCCGAGACTAAGTTCAGTGTGAAACACAAAGTGTCATCAACCCGGGACTAAGTTCAGTGTGAAACACACAAAGTGTCATCAACCCGGGACTAAGTCCAGTGTGAAACACACAAAGTGTCATCAACCCGGGACTAAGTTCAGTGTGAAACACACAAAGTGTCACCAACCCGGGACTAAGTTCAGCGTGAAACACACAAAGTGTCATCAACCCGGGACTAAGTTCAGTGTGAAACACAAAGTGTCAGTAACCATGGACTAAGTTCAGTGAGAAACACACAAAGTGTCATCAACCCGGGACTAAGTTCAGTGTGAAACACAAAGTGTCAGTAACCATGGACTAAGTTCAGTGAGAAACACACAAAGTGTCATCAACCCGGGACTAAGTTCAGTGTGAAACACACAAAGTGTCATCAACCCGAGACTACGTTCAGAGTGAAACACAAAGTGTCATCAACCAGAGACTAAGTTCAGTGTGAAACACACAAAGTGTCATCAGCCCGAGACTAAGTTCAGTGTGAAACACAAAGTGTCATCAACCCGGGACTAAGTTCAGTGTGAAACACACAAAGTGTCATCAACCCGGGACTAAGTCCAGTGTGAAACACACAAAGTGTCATCAACCCGGGACTAAGTTCAGTGTGAAACACACAAAGTGTCACCAACCCGGGACTAAGTTCAGCGTGAAACACACAAAGTGTCATCAACCCGGGACGAAGTTCAGCGTGAAACACACAAAGTGTCATCAACCCGGGACGAAGTTCAGTGTGAAACACACAAAGTGTCATCAACCCGGGACTAAGTTCATTCAACGCTTCATGCTTGCATTAGTAGAAGTTTGACTCGTGTGGACTCATTGTAGTCAATGACATTTACGCAATGGACGCATGACTTTTGTTCCCGAAGATGTACCTGTTTCATTAAACTGCTAACATGCTTGCCTCGGTCTTACAGAACAGCTGACCTGGATGACCCAGTCTCACATAGCTTTGGCCTTGTCTCATGCCGCCCCTAACCTGGATGACCCATTATCATATCGCCCCTAACATTGATGACCCAGTCTAACACAGCTTTGACCTTGTCTCATACGACCCTAACCTGGATAACCTTGTCTCATACGACCCTAACCTGGATGACCCAGTCTAACACATTTTTGACCTTGTCTCATACGACCCTAACCTGGATAACCTTGTCTCATACGACCCTAACCTGGATAACCTTGTCTCATACGACCCTAACCTGGATGACCCAGTCTAACACATTTTTGACCTTGTCTCATACGACCCTAACCTGGATAACCTTGTCTCATACGACCCTAACCTGGATGACCCAGTCTAACACATTTTTGACCTTGTCTCATACGACTCTAACCTGGATGACCCAGTCTAACACATTTTTGACCTTGTCTCATACGACCCTAACCTGGATGACCTTGTCTCATACGACCCTAACCTGGATGACCCAGTCTAACACATTTTTGACCTTGTCCCATACGACCCCAACCTGGATAACCTTGTCTCATACGACCCTAACCTGGATGACCCAGTCTAACACATTTTTGACCTTGTCTCATACGACCCCAACCCGGATGACCCAGTCTAACACAGCTTTGACCTTGTCTCATACCGCCCCTAACCTGGATGATGCAGTCTCTCACAGCTTTGACCTTGTCTCATACCGCCCCTAACCTGGATGATGCAGTCTCTCACAGCTTTGACCTTGTCTCTAGTCCCGATCAAAAAGACCGGGTGCTCAATACAGCTGCCGACCTGGACCTCAGTCTCATACAGATGCTTCCAAAATACAACATTATATGTATTACAAGCACTTCTCCCTGCTTTATTGACCTTAGACTTTAGTATTACAAGCACTTCTCCCTGCTTTATTGACCTTAGACTTCAGTATTACAAGCTCTTCTGCCTCCTCTACTGACCTTAGACTTCAGTATTACAAGCACTTCTGCCTCCTCTACTGACCTTAGACTTCAGTATTACAAGCACTTCTCCCTGCTTTATTGACCTTAGACTTCAGTATTACAAGCACTTCTTGTGGTATTGACTCTTTTTCCCACATAATTAAGAAGAGCTTATGAAGTCTTTCAATCAGGGCTAATCCACCTTTTTTGTAGACCTCTGCAGGAATGGAGTCAGCTCCTGAGGCTTTTCCGCTTGTGAGCTGTTGAATGGCAAGATCGGTTTCCTTTAGCGTAGGGAGGTCATCCATTTTTTCATTTATTGGTACTTGCTGTAGCCTGTCTATGGCCGCTTCATTTATGATGGAAGGTGTATTGAGAACCTTTTCGAAGTGCTCTGCCCAGCGTTTTAGGATTTCTTCCTTATCTGTCAATAGGATTGTCCCATCAGAATTTAATAGAGGGGATGAGCCTGACTTTGTGGGTCCATAGATTTCGTTTATGGCATGGTAGAAGTTCTTCATATCGTGCTTGTCAGCAAATTCCTGTATTGTTTCCACTTTCTTGCTAAGCCAGGTATCTTGCATTTGGCGTAGCTGTTTTTGCACATTTTTGCGGATGTTAGTGAATGCATCTTTAGTGGACTGGGAGTTTGGGTTGTTCAGACACAATTTGTGGAGCTTGTGCTTTTCGTCTAATAGTTTTCTGATCTCATTACTGTTTTCATCAAACCAGTCCTGATGCTTTCTCTCAATAGGACCGAGTATGTTTAATGCATTACTATAGATAGCTTCTTTGAAGCATTCCCAGCTTTTATCTACATTTGATTCAGTTGGAACGGTGGACTTGAGGCAGTTCTCTATTGCATCTGCAAGCGACTTTTCAGTTTTGTCATCTGCTAAGCTGGCCGTGTTAAGCCTTTTTAGGGGTTTTGATTTTTGCGGACGTCTCTTTGGTTGGATACGAATGTTTAGTTTTGTAATGATGAGGCGGTGGTCTGTTCCGCACTCTGCACCACAGCAAGATTTGGTGACACGAATGTCCTGACGGTCAGATTGTCTGGTGATGACGTAATCTATGAGGTGCCAGTGTCTTGAGCGGGGATGCATCCAGGAAGTTCGCTTTCTCATTGGAAGACTGAATATTGTGTTCGATATGAGCAGCTTGTGTTCAGCACAGGTCTGGAGTAGTAATAATCCGTTGCTGTTGCATCGACCTATCCCATATTTGCAGACCTGCCTACCAAAAAAAAGTCCTAATGCGTTACGCTGATGGTCAAAATGCGTATTTTGGCACCAGAATGCGTAACCCGATCCATTATTTTGTCATATATATATATATATATATATATTATTATTATTATTATTAGATCTAGATGTCATGATTAGATCTACAATCTAAATCTAGATCAATACGACAATAGAGATGATATCTAGACTAGAATGAATGTAATCTACTCTAGATCTGGGCTTAAGAGTGTTACCGATGCCGTGGATCCGCTACAAACGTAGATCTAGGTCTACTCTTCATCCTTGATCTATTCTATACTATGACTAAGAATCTAGTCTAGATCTAGACTAGAATACTAGATGGTAGTAGATGTTATCGATCTAGGTCTAGTCAATCTAAATCATACAACTAAATTGGATCTAGATTGTAGTCGTAGTAGTAGTAGTAATGTAAGAGGATCATGACAGAACGTAATGACTAGCTAGACTCGAGAGTTACATCTAGATACAATTGCTAGATTCCTAGATCTATTCATGTATAACAAGTTATCTAGATCTAGAATCCAGATCTAGACTAGATATCTACAATGTCACTCAATGTGTTTTGAATCGATAGCACTTCGATATTTATTTCTATACAATGAATACGGGAATCAGGGATTCAACATAATTAATTTCTACTAATGAACTTAGTTACAAAAATAAAAGTCACGTTGGTGTATCAGCTAACTGACGGTACCAACCTGGTACCAACCCGCCACTCCCTCACACTCGCGTTCTTCATTTCTAGACTAAATCTAATTGCTTTTAAGAACCAATCAACGTATAGATCTGGACACAATGTGTTCCCCCACCTTTTCTGTCCTCCCCCCCCCCCACACCAACAGGACGGCTTAGCCTTAGCGCGACCTCCGTGACCGCTCGTAAGCTAGTCAAGAGAGGGGGGGAAAAAAAGGATACAAAATGCGTAACGCGACGGGTTAAATGCGTATTTGCGTACTGACGGTCATTTTTGGGAGATTTTGCGTAACGAATCCGCATTTTGCGTAACGGTAGGCAGGTCTGTATTTGCCTAAGACTCCTTTCAAGATGTGATGGTCAGAGCCGACTCTTGCGTTGAAGTCACCGAGAATGAGTAGCTTTTCTGTTTTTGGAATATCAAGACTTTAAAGATGCCAAAATTGTTCATTTATACAAGCGAAAAGGAAACCGCCAGATCTGCGACAACCACAGAGGAATATCTCTTCTCTCTATTGCTGGGAAAATCCTTGCACGCATCCTACTAAATCGGCTCATGCAACACATAGAATATCGTCTACTACCAGAAAGCCAGTGCGGCTTCAGAAAAGAGCGTGGAACCATTGACATGATCTTTGCAGCAGGCAGCTCCAGGAAAAATGCCAAGAACAAAATGCTGACCTGTTCTCAATATATGTCGACTTAACAAAGGCATTCGACACTGTTAGCAGAGAAGGACTCTGGAAGATCATGTCAAAGTATGGCTGTCCACAAAAATTCATAACCATGGTGAGACTATTTCATGATGGCATGAAGGCTCGCGTCCAAGAAAGTGGAGAACCATCAGAGCCCTTCGAAGTATCAAACGGGGTAAAACAAGGCTGTGTCCTAGCACCTACACTGTTCAGTATCATGTTCTCCGCTATGCTGACAGATGCATTCACAAATAGAGAAAACAAAGGGATAAATATATCATACAGATTTGATGGTGGTCTATTCAACCCGAGGCGGCTTAAAGCAAAATCAAAAACAAATGCAGCAGTAATCAGAGACTTGATATTTGCTGATGACTGTGCCCTAAATGCCTGCTCTGAAAACTATTTGCAGAGTATCGTCAGTGACTTCTCAAGAGCATGCTCAGACTTTGGCCTTACCATCAATACGAACAAGACTGAAGTCTTACATCTACCTGCTCCTGGGAAAGCCTACTCGGATCCAAGCATCACTATAAATGGACAGGATATAAACGCAGTGGACAAATTCACATATCTTGGCAGAACACTCTCCAGAAATGGAAAAATCGATAGTGAAATCGACCTGCGTATCGCCAAGGCCAGTGCATCCTATGGCAGACTGTCTACAAATGTCTGGAACAGACGTGGTATCACCACAAACACCAAGCTAGGGGTCTATAGAGCCGTCATCCTCCCTACATTGCTCTATGCCTCAGAAACATGGACAGTGTACAGTAAACATGCAAAGAAACTAAACCACTTCCACATGACATGTCTGAGAAAAATACTAAATGTCAAATGGCAAGACAAAATACCAGATACAGAAGTCCTTCGAATAGCGTGTCTGCAAAGCATCCACACAATCCTGATGCAGTCCCAGTTGCGATGGGCAGGTCATGTCTACAGAATGGAAGACCACCGCATCCCAAAACGACTCTTGTATGGCCAACTAAGCGAAGGAAAGCGCTCGCAAGGTGGGCACAGAAAGCGCTTCAGGGACACCCTCAAAGCTTCTCTGAAGGCGTTCAGCATAGACCCTGGCACCTGGGAGACAGAGGCACAAGACAGAGCATCATGGCGTCGCGCTGTGAAAACTGGCGCACAGGTTGCTGAGGAAAAAATAACAACGCAGGCAGAAGAAAAACGCCAGAAAAGAAAAGCAAGACAAACGACACTAGCTCCAGCTGGAATAACCTGCCCAGTGTGCGGCCGAACATTCCGGGCTCACATAGCTCTCACCAGCCACATGAGGAGGCATAAAACCCCAGTGCAAAGCCCTCAGCCCCCTGGATGACAAAGTGGTCATCATCGAACCACGATGGAAGAACTATATACAAGCACTTCTGCCTCCTCTACTGACCTTAGACTTCAGTATTACAAGCACTTCTCCCTGCTTTATTGACCTTAGACTTCAGTATTACAAGCACTTCTCCCTGCTTTATTGACCTTAGACTTCAGTATTACAAGCACTTCTGCCTCCTCTACTGACCTTAGACTTCAGTATTACAAGCACTTCTCCCTGCTTTATTGACCTTAGACTTCAGTATTACAAGCACTTCTGCCTCCTCTACTGACCTTAGACTTCAGTATTACAAGCGCTTCTGTCTCCTCTACTGACCTTAGACTTCAGTATTACAAGCACTTCTCCCTGCTTTATTGACCTTAGACCTCAGTATTACAAGCACTTCTCCCTGCTTTATTGACCTTAGACTTCAGTATTACAAGCACTTCTGCCTCCTCTACTGACCTTAAAATTCAGTATTACAAAAAGCACAGTTTATTTCTTATATCCATTTTTTTAAAAAGAAATGTACCACTAAGCTCTCTTCCAAGAAACCTATGCACAATGAGTGTTCCTGATCTATGCAAGTTATCTAACAATTGCATAGCACCTCTCACCGGTGGAGAACTAAAACAAGATGAGTGTTCCTGATCTATGCAAGTTATGTAACAATTTCATAGCACCTCTCACCGGTGGAGAACTAAAACAAGATGAGTGTTCCTGATCTATGCAAGTTATCTAACAATTGCATAGCACCTCTCACCGGTGGAGAACTAAAACAAGATGAGTGTTCCTGATCTATGCAAGTTATGTAACAATTTCATAGCACCTCTCACCAGTGGAGAAATAAAACAAGATGAGTGTTCCTGATCTATGCAAGTTATCTAACAATTTCATAGCATCTCTCACCGGTGGAGAACTAAAACAAGATGAGTGTTCCTGATCTATGCAAGTTATCTAACAATTTCATAGCACCTCTCACAGGTGGAGAACTAAAACAAGATGAGTGTTCCTGATCTATGCAAGTTATCTAACAATTTCATAGCACCTCTCACCGGTGGAGAACTAAAACAAGATGAGTGTTCCTGATCTATGCAAGTTATCTAACAATTTCATAGCACCTCTCACCGGTGGAGAACTAAAACAAGATGAGTGTTCCTGATCTATGCAAGTTATCTAACAATTTCATAGCACCTCTCACCGGTGGAGAACTAAAACAAGATGAGTGTTCCTGATCTATGCAAGTTATCTAACAATTTCATAGCACCTCTCACCGGTGGAGAACTAAAACAAGATGAGTGTTCCTGATCTATGCAAGTTATGTAACAATTTCATAGCACCTCTCACCGGTGGAGAACTAAAACAAGATGAGTGTTCCTGATCTATGCAAGTTATCTAACAATTGCATAGCACCTCTCACCGGTGGAGAACTAAAACAAGATGAGTGTTCCTGATCTATGCAAGTTATGTAACAATTTCATAGCACCTCTCACCAGTGGAGAAATAAAACAAGATGAGTGTTCCTGATCTATGCAAGTTATCTAACAATTTCATAGCATCTCTCACCGGTGGAGAACTAAAACAAGATGAGTGTTCCTGATCTATGCAAGTTATCTAACAATTATATAGCACCTCTCACAGGTGGAGAACTAAAACAAGATGAGTGTTCCTGATCTATGCAAGTTATCTAACAATTTCATAGCACCTCTCACCGGTGGAGAACTAAAACAAGATGAGTGTTCCTGATCTATGCAAGTTATCTAACAATTTCATAGCACCTCTCACCGGTGGAGAACTAAAACAAGATGAGTGTTCCTGATCTATGCAAGTTATGTAACAATTTCATAGCACCTCTCACCGGTGGAGAACTAAAACAAGATGAGTGTTCCTGATCTATGCAAGTTATCTAACAATTGCATAGCACCTCTCACCGGTGGAGAACTAAAACAAGATGAGTGTTCCTGATCTATGCAAGTTATGTAACAATTTCATAGCACCTCTCACCAGTGGAGAAATAAAACAAGATGAGTGTTCCTGATCTATGCAAGTTATCTAACAATTTCATAGCATCTCTCACCGGTGGAGAACTAAAACAAGATGAGTGTTCCTGATCTATGCAAGTTATCTAACAATTATATAGCACCTCTCACAGGTGGAGAACTAAAACAAGATGAGTGTTCCTGATCTATGCAAGTTATCTAACAATTTCATAGCACCTCTCACCGGTGGAGAACTAAAACAAGATGAGTGTTCCTGATCTATGCAAGTTATCTAACAATTTCATAGCACCTCTCACCGGTGGAGAACTAAAACAAGATGAGTGTTCCTGATCTATGCAAGTTATCTAACAATTTCATAGCACCTCTCACCGGTGGAGAACTAAAACAAGATGAGTGTTCCTGATCTATGCAAGTTATCTAACAATTTCATAGCACCTCTCACCAGTGGAGAAATAAAACAAGTAAAACAAGGAAGCAGACCAAAGATTGCATCAAACACGATATTTCTTGGCCAGAAGAATGACAGCCTTCAGCGGCCTTTATAATCATAGTGGAAACAGATTGGCATAAACCAACGACACACAGAAATCAATGTGAACAAAAGAGAAAGATAACTCTAATTCTGTCAGCAAGAGTTGATTTTCTTTTTAAAGATTGTCTAAATAAATACTAGCACGGTACATGATCCATATTCGTGTTTAATAATAGAAACTTTTTTTTTTGTTTACTAAACTCATATCAACTCAATTTGTCTGTCTGGTCAAAAGTTTATACACGTTAGCTCAGGCATGTCAAACACGGCGTTCGGGGGCCGCTTGGGCAGCTCAAAAATTATCAAAATAATGTCAGACTATTACGCTGGAAAATAAAAGATAACAAGCTACTTGAATTGAAACAAGTATTTGTTAAGCTGGACAACAAGAATGAGTCTACACTGAAAGCAAGCTACATTTTTAATTGCAATCCATAGCAAATCATTAAGTGAATGTGATTTTATGTAGGAGTGTGTCGTTAAAGCTGAGATTTTTTGCACTGCGTGAAGAAAATGTATTGTTTCTGAACATGAAAGGTGAACCTGTTGAACATTTCCAAACTGACGAATGGATTCAGGATTTTGCATTTATAGTTGATCTCAATGGTCACCTGCAAGACTTGAATTTGAAACTTCAAAGTAAAGACAAAATTGTCATAACTGCCTGTGATCATGTCAAGTGCTTTCAAGCAAAATTACGACTGTGGATAAATCAAATATGAATAGAAAATCTTGTTCACTTCTCAACGTGTCAGGAACTAAAAAGATTAAATACGGCTGCGACATTTGGTAAATATGTCCTACACCTGGAATCATTAGTAGATGCTTTCAATGACCGTTTTCTTGACTTCGTTTCATACGAGCAAGAATTTTCGTTGTTTGTATCTCCATTTTCATTTGCTTCTGAAAATGCTGCTATAATGTGCAACTAGAACTGATGGAAAAGCAGTGTGGATCTTTGTTGAAAGCGAAGTAGATAGAAGTGGCTGTGCCAAAATTTTACAGTTATTTACTTGCAAAGAACGTTGAATTGCGGAAATTTGCAGCCCGAATTCTTGCTATGTTTGGAAGCACTGATCTCTGCGAGCAGTTCTTTTCCATAATGAAAGCTGCAAAAACACCTCCCCGTTCGAGATTATCTGATCAAAATTTGTCATCAGTGATGATCAGTGGCAAACAAGCTTCAACCAGACATTTATAAACTTGTTTCCCAGAAAGAATGTCAAGCATCAGGACAAAGAAAATAATGCGTAATCAATTTTAATCAATATAAGCTTTGTTTAAAAAAAATATATTAAACTTGCTTTTGTTCATTTGTTTCCTAAATCCTTTCATCTTTCCAACTAGAAATCTTGATACAAGTTCAAGTGAACTCTTCATGACGTCTTGTTTGACATGGTGGACTGCCCGAACGTTCGCAACCCAAACCCTTATCTTGTTTTACATGGTGGACTGCCCGAACGTTCGCAACTCAAACCCTTATCTTGTTTTCCACAATAAAGAAAATCACGATGCTATAGAGAAATTGTAAAAATGTTTTACATGGTTCGGATGTTCCTTCAGAGTTGAAGATAATTACTTCCTAGTCCAAACCTCCCGCAGGACGACGGGGGATGGGAGCGGGCAGGGTTTGAACCCGGGACCATTGATAAATCTGAACGACAGTCCAGCGCGCAAACCGCACGACCAGGCAGCCATCGGAAATCTACAACCATAGACCTACACAGAGAGTTGGTACCGTACAATAATTGTAGCTGGGTACCGCATACTAACATTGACAATACACGAATGTACTATGTGGGCTACAACCATACAAATAGGACTCAAAGGTTTTACACCACACGTTGTTCAGTTCTAGACAGATAGACACGAGTATACAAATAGGACTCAAAGGTTTTACACCACACGTTGTTCAGTTCTAGACAGATAGACACGAGTATACAAATAGGACTCTAAGGTTTTACACCACACGTTGTTCAGTTCTAGACAGATAGACACGAGTATACAAATAGTGGTGCTGTTTGTTTGCAGCTACACAAAAGTATTCAAATAGTGTTTTTAGAGGCCCCCGAAAAGGGAAAAGGGCGCAATTAGTTTTGTGTTGTCTGTCTGTTCGTCCGTCCCGTTTAGATCACGTAAACTAGAAAACATAGTGAAAATCCGACATCATATTTTAGACCATTCATACATGAGGGCTAAATTATGAGCTTCCTTCATTCGGAAAATGGGGGCTACATTTTCATCTTTTCGCTGAGCATCTTGGCTTTTCTCGTCTGACCGCGGCTCGGGAGCTTGCACCTCAAGACGACGACAATCGGTGATCACCCCCGTTTCTTCAGCCTTCCTGCAGGGTCTGTATACTTTCTCAGATCTGTGTTGGTTCACTTCTTGTCGAAAAGACCTTTTTGCACAGTTTCGTTGTAGGTGACCAAACCCTCCACAGTTCCAGCATCGTTTTCTCCCTCCACGTTGACCTTGTGGTATCTGGGTAGTTCTACATTTCTCTAGGGCCTCGTTCGTTTTTCTCAGTTCCCTGCGACCTTTATCTTTAACCTCCAGCCTCTGGTCCTGGTAAATGTTCTCGAACTCGTCTTTAGCAGCTTGGTATAAGAGAGCGTACACAAGGGCTTCACTGGCTTTGTGCTTGCCACTAACTCTGATGGCCTTCTTCAGTTCGGGGTCTCGAAGTGCACCGGAAAACGCATCAGTAATGATTATTTCCAGGAGGTCTTGCGTGGCTGTTGGGTAAGCCAAATGGGCGAGGCGTGCAATGTCTGCCTCCAACTCCCGTAGGGTTTCATTTGATTGCTGTCGGCGGTCTTCAATTTGACTCGATACAATTCTGGCAGATACTCGTCACCGTAACGACGTCACGACGGTTCAGTGCGGAGTACTGTCAAGTACAGTTGAGACGAACGGCGTCTTGATCTTGGTCTGTGATCGAGTCCGACACAACGAGCCCAAGTGTGTGAAGTCAGTCCTGAACTGTTGAACCCAGTGCAAGCCCGGAACGAGACGGAGAGGCCAGTGCAAGACTTGATACGGCGGAACGGTGTTATCGGAGAGATATTTGTTATCGCAGAGCTATTTGTACTGTTCTACGTGCTGCCAATTGTACAGTATTGGCTGTTATTTATGGACATTAAACCTTTACGTTATTTTGGAGCCCTGACTTGTCAAGTTCTTTAAGTTGGTGGTGTATGGTGCAGTTTGCAGAGAGCCTGGATAGTGAGATTCGTAACAGTATTATCGCGTGAACTGTAAAGTCTTCATATAGCTATGGAACTCTAAAACTTAAGGACTTTTTTTCTTGAGGCTTTGAATAAGAGATTGACCCTTTACAAAACAATTAGATTTATTAGATAATCATTATAAGACATCAGTTAGGCCAGGTTCACATCTAACATCACATTCACCTATTCCTTGGTCTGCTGGACCGCTGGGGCACCACACAAGTTCTGTCAACCTTCTTTCTCCATTCTTCTGTCATTTGCCTTAATAGAATTTCATTCTAATTTCTTTCTAAAAATATTGAAACCTTCCTTTTTACTTCCCTGGGTGGACCACTTCGGGGGCCGATTTTGAGTTTGTGTTTCCACACAAACTGTCTTTGTAGCCTTTTTTTTAAAACCAGATTCCAAAACTGTAGAGCAGGACATGAAAAACAAGTTCAAGTTATTTCGAGTCTGAGAAGCGGGCAGCTTTAGTAAACATTTTGTATGGCTTCCCAGCTTGTCGGGTCACATGATCCAATGGTGATTTCGATTTTACCTGACCTCATTTTTAATTCTTATCTAAGCTGCTGGCTGGAGACAAGATTAAAGAAACGAACTAGACAACACGCCAGGCACTGGTCATTCAGATCAGGTGACGTCACTAGGCCATACTGTCGTTTCTTGGTGCTTTGACGCCCATTAGGTCAACGTGAAATGGAGACGTACTTGCGGGCACTTTGATCAAATATTTGTTGGTTAGGGCCCACAAAACTACAAAGACGGAAATGATGTTCTGCAAACGGCTGTTGGGACATCGCTGAGGCATTACGAAGGTTAGGGAACCAATCCGGTAAAGGAGACAAGTTGCCCTCAACTGGCGTAGGAAACAACTGTCCGAAAGAGAAAAATGGAGAACTAACCCCAGCTATTACTAAAAACAATTAAAAGAGAACTGAAATCGACTCAATGGCTAAGTCTGCGTTGGGGGTGGCAAACTATATGTAACATATGGGTCTGGGTAGCCACGTGACGTACTGCACTCGCCATTCATCTAATTAGACCAAATAATGATCTCCCAACGTACATGTAGATCTATGTCTCAACTGAACTCGTCTTCTAATGTACAGACCTAATCCTACAAAGTAGAGAGCATGGGATTTTGGTCAACGGCTCTACATACGTAGTTTTCATCATTGACTTATTGATTCATTGATCTTCTGTTCGCCTTTTCTTGAAGGAAAACTCCATCACTTGATCCCCGCCAAGACCATGCCCTGGCAGCATTCCATAGGCCTATAAGTGCCACTATGCATAATGCTGCAACCATTCCATCCTCAAGGACATGTCGGCACAAACTAGCCGGTTAATGGTGGTCAGTAGATCTACGTTGGGGCTACAACTTCCCACACGTGTACAAGTTTTTCTACACCCACTTCGTTAATGCCCCAGAAACAGACTTAAGAATAATAGGAAACCAGTGTTCATATAAGTAGCCTGTACAATACTGTCAGTAGTGGTGTATGCCAGTATAAGTGTACGCCAGTGTCAGTAGAAATGTAAAAATAAATGAGCCAATGAAAAGAGACCAATGGTTTCCTGAAGTTACACACGACTAGTCAAGACCTCTTTTCCTACATAGAACTCTAGATTCTAAATGGGAAATAGCTCATCTATAAATGAACATACGTCGTATGCAAGACATGATATCCAAGGAACTAAAGTCTACCCCCTCCAGCTGTTAACGGAACAAAGCCAAGCACACCGCTTAGTAGGCCATGTGAGGAGGGGAGAGCTAGCACGCGACCTTGAGTTGTTGACGGCAAGTCATGCAATGTAGGTTATCGTATTTTCTGTTCTAGTCAGTTTTACACATAACGGCTTTCTGCTCGTGTGCACATCAAATGTGTCACTTTGTTCACTACTGTTTGGTAGTATACAAGTACTGTACCTATACAATAATAAAACACGAGAGAAACATAAACAATTACAATTGGAGGTGGGGGGGGGGGGGGGGATTTTATTTGTTTATGTCGGTCAGTGGGTTAACATAAAGCGTGACCTTAATTTCAAAAGGTTAAATTTGTCAAATATAAATTTAAGTTCCATTCGAGCTGGTCTGATCTATATAACTTCATTTGTACTGCGCAGACGTGTGCTCCACTTCTGTGACAACGTTCATTAACGATACAACATATAAAGTGTGTTCCATCGATCATCTGTACAATGTATTCACGATTCACTAGGCTTTGAAATTCAATCTGCGTTTTCATTTAATTCACACTGTGACCTTGAGAACCCACGATTCTATTAGCAGAGCAGTGTAGACAGTATCAGTGTAGACAGTATAGCTCCATGCAGTCAGATTTAGCATCGATGTAGACAGTATAGCTCCATGCAGTCAGATTTAGCCTCGATGTAGACAGTATAGCTCCATGCAGTCAGATTTAGCATCGATGTAGACAGTATAGCTCCATGCAGTCAGATTTAGCATCGATGTAGACAGTATAGCTACATGCAGTCAGATTTAGCCTCGATGTAGACAGTATAGCTCAATGCAGTAAGAGCTAGCATCAATGTAGACAGTGTAGCTCCAAGCAGTCAGATTTAGCATCGATGTAGACAGTATAGCTCCATGCAGTCAGATTTAGCATCGATGTAGACAGTGTAGCTCCAGGCAGTCAGATTTAGCATCAATGTATACTAGTTTTACACTTGGCTCATTGTCCATCTCTTCATGAAACATTTATTTTTTTACAAAGCTTATATCAACTCACTCTGTCTGCCTGGCAAAAAGTTTTTACACATTATTTCTCCCACATCCAATCTCGGATTAAGCTGATATTTTACACAATTATTTCTTTTACCTGACAACACAAGAATCAATAAAAGAAAAATCAACCAATTAGTTTATTATTTATTAATTGGTAATTTCGTTTAGTATCTTGAAGAAGGGAAAGAAATTGTACTTGATAGATGTGGTGGTATAAGTTGAACCCTTAGTGAAATTTTTTTTTAATGCATTTAAAAAATGATCATGTAAACATTCACCAATATATCCCCTTCTTCCCTACCCCAACTGGTCCAGACAAGTAATAGGATGATCATAGCGCATTGAGAAAGCTAAAAGCTAAACAAAAATAATTGGTACAAATATTTCTTATCACACAGATTTATTGTGTCTAAGTAGGTAGAAACTATAATTGCATGACTGATTCAACCTAATTGATACAATTACATTTGATATAAGCTTTTTTTTTTTAAGTATTTTTTATGTTTTTCTTGTTCCTAAATGTAGAAATCATTTGTTGAATACCAATCCATTCATGGATATTCCTTCTGACCTATCTACACATAAATCCCTCCCCCTTTCCACTGCAATCATAAAGACTGTAGATATAGAAACAACAAAAGTGATAAGAGTCTGACAATCTAGAGAGCAGGCTAATAACCAAAAGAAGATCAAATGAAATGTTGTTTAATCTATTTAAATATAAGTGCACTGCTGAAGAAAGAAATAAAAGTTATAAAAAAAGATATAGATCTGCTTTCTGGGTATTTCCTTACAGATATGGGTAATTCTTTAAATTATTCATGACTAACTTTGTTTGTTTACATTTGTAATAATAATTTTATAAACAAAACCATTGACAATGATTTATTGAAACATGAAGTATTATTACACTCTAATAGTTCTGAATAGCTTTTGCTTTTTTTTTTTAATAGTTTGTATGGCAAACTAAGTCGAATTTATAACATTAAGGTTACATTTAAGATAATAGGTTAATTAAAGTGTGTAAAGATGAGTTAAGTGTTTTAAAATTCAGTGTTTTTAAGTAACTGTGTTAAGACTGTGTCAAACACAGTGTGAGTGTTTCTCAGCTATTTAAAAAGTTATTTCTTGGTAATGCATCTCCAGTTCTTACATGTATGCAGGGCCGGTCTTAGGCCACTGCAACCTATGCGGCCGCTGTTGGCTCAGCACTTTCATAGGCCCTGCGCGAATTCTAGGTGTAAATTATTAAATTAAGCCATTTTAACTTATTATTAAAGGGTTCCTGGAATTCTCCTGACATTCTAAATTATACGAAAAAGTCATGAAAATCTCCTGAAATTATTAAAATCTGAAAATTGATGTGAATCTCCTTAAAAACAGACAAAATTGTCATTTCTGGGTGTCATTCAATATGGACAATGCCAATCCTACTCGCGATAAAAAAAATGGCATAGTCAGCTTTTATTTAATAAAAATGTAATAATAAGGCGAATTTTAATCAAAACAAGAAGTTCAAATACATATTTTACTTTAATAGTTATACTTAATTTAATTTAATAGTCACTGGCATACAAATATAGATCTAAATCTATCTCGGTCTCTTTAAAAAAAGACAAAAGAGATATTTTGCTAGTTGATAGTAAATCTAAAAGGAAGATCTAAATGTTTATCAGCTTTTTGTTGGAAAACTACTATCTACTGTAGATGGCTCGTAAAGTTAATTTGACAATGATTTTGTACTTAGTAAAGTATGAACAAAATGCAAAGACTAATTTATTTTCTAAGACTAAATATTAATATTCACTTATAATCTTTATCACAACCCAGATTGGGCCCAGCACAATCCATTTCGCATAGGGCCCCGCAATATGTAGGACAGCCCTGCATGTATGCCTCAAACTGTGTACATCCAAGATAATATGTACCTCAGGGTGACAAATGCCAAATCTGGCTGGCAAAAGGACACATTTAAAAGGCTAGAAATGGTCTTTGATCATTGAAAATTACATAATGGTCTAATTCTTATCACCATCAGCACCAGTTTCTTTGTGTGTGTTGGAATGTAAATAATCTTTTGTCTTGTTGGTAACTTAACCCCTTCGCTGTGGCTTCACTGGAGTGCTGTTCTGGCAAAGGTAGCAACTAATTCCAGATAACCAACTGAACAAAGGCGAAAGGGCACCAATGAAATGAGACAATCTAGAGTGTTGTTGATACAAAAATTTAATCTGGTACTGAAAGGAATCTGTCTATGTTGTTGATATGTTTATCTTTAACCAAATAACTAAATCCAAAAAAATTCTCTATTTACAAAACTTGACTGCCTTCAAAGACTCTAACAAATTAACTGTTTTTATTTAATATATTTTTTTTTTACATTATTGTCACTATTATTGTCATTAGATATAAAACCTAACCCGAAATATGCAAAACAAAATGAATCAATAACCTCTATGCGCCAAATTCCTATTTGTAAACTAACATATATCCTAACAGTCTAGAAATAAAATTTATGTGTTAAATTCTGACCAAACTTGTGATTTAAGTAGTCAATAAAAAGAGCATATTTAATAAATAAATAATTAGACACCAATATGTATAAAGTCTATAAAAATAAAAACAGAAAAAATAGGGACAGGGGGAAAAAGAGCAAGATATTTAGATTCTATCAGAAGTCTATACACTCAAAGAGACATTATAATTTATATATTTATAATATTAGGCTATAAGATACCAACTTAGCATTCTAATCTTAAGATAAAAATTGTATGTAATATAAACATATATAATATGTATATCTGTATTGGCAGTAAACAAAGTTAAAATGTCATAGAATGGACAAACATTGTTACATGCTAAACAAACTTTACAATAGATTTAATTCAAAAAATCTAGATCTATATATTATTTATTTAGATTATTATAGACTCTATTAAGTATGATATATATATATATAATCTATATAACTATATACAATCCAGATCTATATATAATTAATAATAGAATAATACTACTATTATTAATAGTGTTAGTAGTATAATAGTTTATCACCTTACTTAAGTTATTTAGTTAGACCTAGACATGAATATAGATTAGTAGATCTAGTAGCTCGTTTCAAGATTATAAGATGTATAGAAATAACTTATAAATTAGTTTGTTTTTTTTTTACTTGACTTTACTTGTCTATCCGATAGCATGTGTGAGTGTGCAGCAAACAATCTAAGTCCATTGTGTGAATCATTATAAATTTATATTTTATATTTATAAATTTATATTATTCTAGATTGAATTCTATATCTAGATCTTATACTAGATATAAGTTAAAATAGTATTTTATAAATAGCTTGCATGTAGATTAGATCTAGTAAAATCTAGTAAGACTAGTAATCTCGAATCTAATTTCTAGACTATAGACTATTTTTTTAATAGTCACTATTACTATAGTGTAACTATAGATAGTATAGTCATACTCATAAAGTCTAATTAAACGATGCATTTAGTCATTTAGAAGATGCACTGACAATGATATGAGATTGTGAACCAAACAGCTGATACATTTTTAAGTAAGAAAATACAATCGAAATCTAGATCTAGGTCAACTTTTATTTCTCCACATTTTAGAACTAAGTATAAAATAAAATCTACTAGAACTTTTAAAAAATGTTAGATTAGATTTAAGAGATAGCAACATACCCGCATTTGAAAATATACAAGTATCTAAACATTTAATTTTCTCAAAAGAAATGCACAACAGTCGTAAATTATTATTTTTTTTTTTAGATTCAACACACTTTTTGTAAATGACCGACTTCCACCTGCACCTCGCATTCAAACCGACCGACTGCCGACAATTTTTTTTCCCCTGTTACTAGATCTACTTTACGACCATTTACGAGGGTGAAAAAACTTAGCCTGGGTTTTTATTTATAAGTAACCTATAACTGCTTTATTTTATTTTTTTTGTGATCTTCTGCGCCAGTGGTCGGCGAACTGCGGAGGGGCAACTAACCAGATTTTCCGAATTTTTTTTCTTGTAAAAAATATTTTTTTATCAATAAACCTTGTCACATTATTACCTTATTTCGTTTCTTAATCTGTGTGATAATTTACCGGTGCGGTATGCTATTTTTAATTCTAGTACTCTATATATAAGCCTGGCTGAGTGGTTAATTTAAGCGATTATGGCTTCCGAACCTGGAGTCCTGGGTTCGAATCTAATTGAAGACTGGGATTTTTAGGGCGCCCCTGAGTACGTGACTTTAGAAGTTTAGTTGGGGAAAGTAAAGGTGGTTGGTCGTTGTGCTTGCCACATGACACCCTGCTCGTTTACCGTTGGCCAAAGAAACAGATGACTTTAACATTATCGCCCTATAGATCTAGAGCAAATGGTATATATATATATATATATATATATATATATATATATATATATATATATATATATATATATAATATAATTAATCTTTATTACATTCTGACTCATTCATTCTTTCGGAAGACGTTTATTATACCCTAGAATAGTGTCACAGATTACATTATACAATTGTTTGTACATTTCACTTTTGAAAGAAATATAAGCCCTCGACATGAGTCTCGGGATTTAATCCTCAAATTTAGACACTTGACATTCAAGTCAGGATTTACCCAAGGGACGTAATTAGTATGTTTGAAATCTATTGGTTGATTTGAATTTAAACAAAGACATTTTTGAAAAGAGTTAGCGCCAGAGAATTGGCGGCATGTGAAAAAGCAAATGAAGCCACAGCCATAGCAAACTCCAATACCAGAATGAGAGTCAATAGAAACAGAACACTGAAACAATTTGAACCAGGAGATCAAGTATGTCTGCTACTACCAGACAAAAGCAACAGACTATTCATCAAATGGCAAGGTCCATTCTCCATACTCAGAAAGATAACAGATGTTGACTATGAGATAGACATACGCAACAAAAAGAAAATCTATCACGTCAACATGTTACAAAAATATAACACAATAACAGAAGGTACCACAAGCCCAGAACAAAATGAAAGAGCCATATCATGTCTTGCAGTCATACCAGAAGAAGATGAAAATGACACGTCCGAATTTGACGACATCGATATGCCACAAACAACTACCAAACAAACTGAATTTTGGCAAGACATCAAACTCAATTCAATGACACCGCAAAAACAGAAAGAACTGACTACCATTCTCAAAGAAAATTCAGACATATTTACAGATGTTCCAGGCAAAACGTCAATTGCGGAACACAATATAATACTTACTGATTCCAAGCCTACAAAAGCAAGACCTTACCCATTACCAGTACACTACAGAGACTTTCTTAAACAAGAAATTAACCAACTATTAGAGCAAGGAGTCATTGAACATTCCAACTCTCCATATGCTGCACCAATAGTTCTTGTCAAACGAAAGCAAACGACAACTCCAAGAATGTGTGTCGACTTCAGACAGTTGAACAAAATAACCCAACTCGACTCATATCCTATGCCAAATCCTGAAGATCTTATGACCAAGTTTTCAGAGGCAAAGTTCTTCACCAAAATAGACCTATCCAGAGGTTATTACCAAATACCAGTCAGACAAGAATGCAAACAGTTTACGGCATTCACCACAGCTTATGGACTATTCCATTTCAACTTCATGCCATTTGGTCTAGTCAACGCCAGCAGCACCTTTAATAGAGCCATTCACAGCATACTAGGCAATCGCTCTGACACAGTGTCATATATAGATGACATTTGCATATTCCATAAGACATGGAACGAACATATCAAAGGACTACAAGAAGTTTTCAGCATACTGAAACAACATAGTTTTACCATAAAGCCTAGTAAGGTAGAACTAGCCATGTCAGAAATATCCTTCCTAGGTTATAAAGTCAGCTACAATTCGCTGAGACCTTAAGAGAACATTATTCAACGCATACTAGACATCAAAGTCCCCACCAGTAAAAAGCAAGTGAGAAGTATTTTGGGTCTGTGTAATTTCTACAGACATTTCATACCAGGTTACACAGCACTCATAGCTCCATTGATTGAACTCACTAAGAAAGGACAACCAACGAAGATTCCATGGTCTACAAAGCTACATACCACGGTTGAGAACATTAAAGCTGAATTCTCAAGAGACACTATTCTCAAACTCCCGAATCCAGAGAAGCAATTTTACCTCGCCACAGATGCTTCATCTTCAGCTATAGGTGCATGCCTAATGCAGAAATACCAAGAGACTTTGCACCCAGTATTTTTCATCAGCAGGAAGTTGTCACCAGCTGAAACCAGATACTCAACCATCGAACGGGAATGTCTAGCCATTGTATGGGCCATAGCCAAGTTCTCCAGATATCTACTAGGTGCTCATTTCACACTCCTAACTGACCATGCACCACTAGCATTTCTGAACTCAAAGAAGTTAGCGAACAGTCGGTTAACTCGTTGGAGTCTACAACTCACAGACTACAAATTTGAGGTCAAGACAATTCCTGGACGTGAGAACGTCTTCGCTGACACACTTTCCAGATGTATTTAATTCTTAACATAATTGTATATATATTTTTCTTCCACAGGTGTAGTATATCAGTTTTGTATTGTCATATTTTAATTTCATCATAAGGCACCTCGAAGAGAAGTAACCTATTCAATTCAAGATTTAATTTATCCAAGTATTATGCTTTGTACAACTTTTGATATTGTTCATGACAAGCATTGTCTCATTTTCATAACCACTTGCATAGTGAGACAGGTATTCAAAGTCATCAATAATTTTATTCACTGCATTTACATTTTTTATTATTGTTGTTATCTCCAAGTTGACTTTATCTTGTCATATGTTACCTCAACCATTTTTCTATAGTTTCATGTATGGTATTTTATGTATATTTAAATAATTTTAATACATATGAGCATTTCTATTACCATACAAATGCTAAATGGAGGGGGAGGGGTAATATGTCACAGATTACATTATAGAATTGTTTGTACATTTCACTTTTGAAAGAAATATAAGCCCTCGACATGAGTCTCGGGATTTAATCCTCAAATTTAGACACTTGACATTCAAGTCAGGATTTACCCAAGGGACGTAATTAGTATGTTTGAAATCTATTGGTTGATTTGAATTTAAACAAAGACATTTTTGAAAAGAGTTAGCGCCAGAGAATTGGCGGTAGTAAAAAAGTAAAGGGAGTCGATAAAATAATGCCTTTGTAGTCAGTCACGTTTCTAAGAGCTCTGTTTGAAAAGCCTTTGTACTGTGTTACTTGCTCATTGATTTGTAATTTGTACATAAACTGTACTTACGTTGTATTTAATAAAGTTCCAGAGTTTTGTTTTATCAAAGAATCGTCAACTGTGATTCTAGATCGTCAATTTTGTCAACTATTGTATTCTAGTAAAATCCCCGGCATGACAACGCATATCACCACCAAAATGTTGTTACAAATAGGTTCTTCCTGAAGTTAGTGGAAAATTTGTAGACTCCCCGCCCTTGACAGCAATGGGGTCTGGAGGAGCGCTGTGAGCTCCCCCAGCGCGTATCGGAGCCCCGCCGCCAAGCACTTTTTCCGGTATGAAAGCCTCAAAAAATGCATATTCTGAGGTATCTACAGTGCATTATTCTGCTATTAAAAAGTTTTATTTCAAAACTTGTGCTATTCTTACTTACTTAGATCCTCCCGCGCCGTTTGCTCATTGGGCGACAAACTGTTTCCACAAAAATCTGTCACTGGCAATGTCTGAACCCTCTTCCCACCTGCTCTGAGGACCTCTGTGAAAGTGTGGCGTGAAGTTGTACTAGAATGTTCCTGTTTGCGATTTCCTCGTAATGGCCTCCATGTCATTGCAACTCTTATTATGCGTAATTCATTTTGTCGGAATACATGTCCCGCAATCCTCATGCGACGCTCTGCCACAACCTTACCAAGGGGTTGACTCCCAGTTCAGCAAAGTATTTCATTGATTGAGACCCGATCTCTATAACTCTATAACTCCTAAAATCCGTCTTAGCCATCTTTGTTGAGCCACATTTAGTCTTTTTCAATTTCGGCAGATGACTATCCATTGCACTTTATTAATGGAGACCACCTACTGGTAGACATTTTGTAATCTCTGTTGGCTACGCTCTTGGAATTAGGTGACTGTAGTTTGCTTTAGATTTTATATCGAAAAGGGAAGTTTTATCGTCAAAATCATCTGTTGTGGGGTTTTAAACTAAAATATCTCAGGAGTTGTTTTTTTAACCCTATTTAGCTACGCTCATAGAATTTGGTGAGTGTAGTTTGCTTTAAAATAATATTGAAGAGGGGGCTTTCAACCTTAAAACTCTCTATAGGGGGATTTTAAACTCAAAAACATCTGGAGTGGTTTTTAAATTTAAAAAAAGCCATCTGAAAGAGAGGATTTAAATTCAAAACTCCCCTTTGGCTTGGCTAAGCTCAAAGAATTTTAGTGTGTAATTTACATTTTTTTTATTTTGAAGAGGTATTTTTTAGCATCAAACCCCGACGAAGGGGGTTTAAGCTCAAAACCCTCTTTGACTACGCTCATAGCATTTTGAGTGTGTAATTTGCTTTTTTTTTTATAGGAGAGGTATTTTTTCGCTTCAAACCCCGCTGAAGTGGGATTTAAACTTAAAACCCATTTGGTTACTCTCAAAGATTTTTGAGTGTGTAATTTGCTTTCTTTATATTGATGAGGTATTTTTTTAGCTTCAAACCCCACTGAAAAAAAAAAGGGGGGGGGGGGCTAAACTCAAAAGCCCTTTTGGCTACACTCATAGAATTTGGAGTGTGTAATTTGCTTTTTGTATATTGAAGAGGTATTTTTTTAGCTTGAAACCCCGCTGAAGGGGGGTTTAAACTCAAACCCCTTGGCTGCGCTGGGGCAAATCTCACCTAAAATAAACAGTCACTTAAGTCCGTCCCCCCCCCCCAGGGGGAGGGGATTTGAACCCCCAAAACCACCCCTGGCTATGCCCATGATATAAATACATTTTTTTTTAAATAAATTAGGTGCTGGTACTCAGTGATGGATTGCCTTTTAACTACCAATAAATTAATAATAAACGTTAAAATACAAGAAAAGTAATATTTTTTCCCCACATTGAAAAAGGTGCCATCACAAAAAAAGCACTGTATATAGGACTATATATACATTTTGGATGTTCCTTCAGAGTTAAATATAATCTACTTCCTAGTCCAAACCTCCCGCACGACGACGGGGGTTGGGGGGGATGTAGAGGGCACCATTGGTTAAGTCCGAACGACAGTCCGGCGCACAAACCGCACGACCAGGCAACCATCCAACATGAAGATACTATTATGCCTACGATAAATACGCCTAATAAAGCTATTCTTACGCTTCTTGTTCCTCAAATGTCAGTCACAGTATCGGCCCTTGCCCCCTAAGCTACTTTAGTTTACTTAATTTGATCTGCCGTTTTTTAATAGGATGAAAAATGAACTTTAGATCTCAGGAGAAAGCGTTTCTGTAGTTAATAATACAAGGAAACGCTTAGCGTCCTCCAGATCCCCTAGCTGTCAAGAGAAAGGCCACCAACGTAAATTTGTTTTCCCCTGAAGATTGAGAGAGAAACAGTGCTCTAATTGTAATATAAAATAAACTCTTAAATCGAAACAACAAACATTTTCATAAAGTAATCATGTAAACAAGATTCTTTATTCAGTCATCTTGGCTTCCGCACTGTGTACCGTATGTATGGGCATACGCTTCATACAATATATCTAAAAGGGGGATAACACACAATATTAGGCGAAGAGTATGCCTACTGGGGAGTGTCTTGAGTGTTTGATGAACCGTTACTACACTCATTCGCTACGCCTGGGAAGATGCTAACACACTCACTTTCTGTGTCTGGAGAAATGTCTATATCTTCAGAGATGTCTGATGTGTCTTCTGTTCCATTTTCTCCTTGTATGATGTATGCACGTTCATTAACTTGCTTACATACTCTGCCTCGTCTCCTTTTTGGATCATCAGACGATTTGTAGATACTGTTAAGACGTGGTATTGAACGAAAGAAAACTCACCGATTCTCAGATCGCTGATATCTCTCTGATTGCAGAAGCACAATCCAACTATGATCAATCAATATCCCCGGTAAAAAGAAATAATGTCACAACCTCCAAATCAAATTGACATATCCCGATTCACTAACACAAATTAAAGAAAACAATCCTCAATCCTCAGTCAGGAAATCCAAAATCGTAAAATGTTTGTTTGTAAAATGTTTTACATATTTCGGATGTTCCTTCAGAGTTGAAGATAGTTTACTTCCTAGTCCAAACCTCCCGCAGGACGACGGGGGATGGGAGCGGGCAGGGTTTGAACCCTCGACCGTCGATAAATCCGAACGACAGTCTAGCGCGCAAACCGCACGACCAGGCAGCCATCGTAAGTAAGGTTTCTTAACACATTTACACGCTAGTAAAGGTCATTTACGCCCAACAGCATAAACAAAAATTACCCTACTTCGTATGTGAAAAAAAAATAATTAGCCAGGGAGGAACAGGGTTACAACAATACTTTCTGCCCAATGTTTAGAAGGTTCATAATTTGAGCTGTTTTTGTTATGTGTCTTCTTACACTTTGCTGACGCCTCTCTCGTTTGACTGTGGCTTCTTGTTGAGAAATTCTTGCAGGATGTTCTTTTCTTAGCAATAAGGTCCTTGTCCTTCTGAACATCACCTGAGTCGGACCACTAGCCTATCTTGCCTGGGTGTGTTTCTGAACTCTAATAGGGCTTCATAAGCGTCTGATTTACCTTCTTTTGATTTTTTCTTCAAATTCTTTAATATTTTCACAGCTGCCTCTGCTTTTCCGTTATACTGACGATGCCCTGGTGAGAATTTTAAATGATGAATACCGTACCCAATGATTCCAAAATGTAGTAAATTCAACGGATGAAAACTGAGATTCAAAATCACTCCATATCTGGCCAATACGTTTTTCAGTTTTCTTATAACAACATGACTTATCGTGTGCAAATGTTCCACTTCTATAAAATTTGAATAGTAGTCAACCATGGCAAGGTATTGTTGGTCGAATATTTGTAAAAAATCTATTCCAACTTTACCACAGAGTTTTAAACACTCATTATGCAGCATTAAACTCTCTTTTTGGTTAGCAGGTAAACTTTTCTGACAAGGTTGACATGCATGAACTATTTCTTTTATTCTTGCCGCTATTCCCGGCCAGAAAACTGCGTCCCTTGCCCTTCTCATCATGGCAACATACCCTAATTGTGCTGTATGTAGTTTAGTCTCAACTTCTTTTCTTAATGCTCTTGGGATAGTTATTCTCTCCCCTTTCATTAGAAGTCCATCCTCGTAGGTCAGTACATCTGCAGTTGACCAACACTGTTTACATTTTGGTCTAATATGATGCTTGTCTGGCCAACCGTTCAGTATGTACTGTCTCAACGTCCACATCTCATTGTCTATATTGACTGCATCTTTAACTTCATTTAACATTAGACCTGGGAGGCCCAGTCCTACCGTATTGATGGAGGGGTCAGGAAAATCTTCCTGATCGGGCAAGGGGTCTCTGCTTAGCCGCTTAGCATGTCGGAAATCTGTAATCTGTTTCCTTTGGTATACTGGTACTGTACATCGTATCGATACAAACGCATCCTGAAACTTTGAAGTCTTTTAGGTGCACAACTGAGGGGTTTCTTGAGTATATTTCTGAGACTCCGTAAGTGACCTTGATGTAAGTGCTATGGGTCTGGTTTTAACGCTGACTGGGAAATAATGTGCCCCAAAAACAACATTTCCGATTTTCGGAACACTGATTACTTTTCATTCAGTCAGATGTTCTTTTAATCTATTTTTGCGAGCCTCTTCTACTGTGTCACTCTTGCCAATTACCATTATATCATCAACCACGTTTATAACATCCTGTTAGTCCCTCCAACGCATCACTCAAATGTCTTTGAAACAATTTCTGAACTTACTTTTGAGTCCAAAAGGAAGCCCATTCCATTTGTACCTAACGAATGGAGTCGCCATTGCAGTGATACCCGATGGTTCCGGATCTAGTTTGATATGCCAAGATGCTTCTTGAATGTTGACTTGGCTTCGTAATATCTTGGCGTTATCAATTTCAGCCAAACTGTCAGCTAGTGTTGTTAAGTTTTAATGCTTCCTCGGCAATGCCTTGTTTAAGGGTTGAGGATCAATGCAGATTCTGTTCTCAACCAATGCCATTTGGCTAACCTACTCAGTTATTCTTTCCATAATTCCTCGTTGAACTAATGATATTAAATTCAGCTCTAACCTCTGTTAACGCTATTGGAATTCTTCTACATGATAAGACTTTGGGCCCAAGTCACCAATGCGTCAATACTTTTACATGTGCATTGTACTTGATTCTTCTGAAGCCCATCCTGTTCGCCTATTAAGGTCCTTGTTATTTTTTTTCTTCCCAAAATGTTCAGTGACACTGTATGTTGGAGAAGGGCAGGTCAGTTTTACCGGTTTTACTCTTCTTCCTTCTCTGACGTCAGTGACCTATTTGGTGGAAGGAAGGGGCGTTAGGCCTGAATGAAAGAGATTATCTCTTTTTCACTACTACGGATTTCAATGCACTCCCAAGAAAACATGCACAATATTTTTTTTTTCCATTCATTGATTCTCGATATTTTGTTAGTGCTATAGACAGAAAACATTCACTGACCACGATATCCATGCCTAGCTTGACATTACATTCACTGACCTTTGCTCTAAGAAAAGCTATTTTTAAAAAATAGGGGGAAAGCAAAATTATTGCTTGTGGTCCACTTACGTCAATCAATAGGACATGATAACTTCTAGAGACTGAGACAACGAAATGGTAGGGCTACATGGTGAACTTCCCATTTATCTACCATGTCGAGATGATAATTTTCCAGTGAATCAAGGGAGGACAATTCCCATTTATCTATGGAGATTTTTTTTTTCGTGGTTCTACGAGTAGGATTTAAACAAAACAAATTTATTAATAAATAGACACGGAGACTATAAAATTAAAATAGCTTAAAACAACAATATAGCTAATAAAGATTTAAACAGAATAAACAAATGGGTAACGACCTAAGGAAATAGCTTTTTAGAATATCTGGACAAGAGTAAATTGAAAGTGATCTTTAACTCTTTCTCTCCGTTTTTATTTTATCACCTATCAAAGCAATAATAGTGAACAAATAGATGCTATCTTACTAGATTTTTCCAAGGCTTTTGACAAAGTTCACCACCATAGCTTAAAAAATTAAAATATTTCGGCATTAATGGTCCATTGCATCAGTGGATTAAAGATTTTCTGATAGGGAGAGAACAAACTGTAATAATAAATGGCTCTAAATCAACACCGATAACAGTAAACTCAGGTGTACCTCAAGGAACTGTCCTAGGTCCACTACTATTCTTAATTTACATAATGATTTACCAAACTGCATTACCTCAGGAACAAAAGTCAGATTATTTGCAGACGATTGCATAATATATAGAACAATAAAAACAACACAAGACACAGATATTTTACAAAGAGAATTAGATGAATTACAGAAATGGGAATCAAATTGGAGCATGTCTTTCCACCCAGAAAAATGTCAGTTGTTAAGAGTGACAAAAAAACTAAAACAAATTAATTCCACTTATCTTATTCATGGCAAACCAGTAACACAGACTAAAAACGCAAAATACCTCGGTGTTATAATAAATGAAAAACTGTCATGGAATCCACATATTAATGAAACTATAAAAAATCAAACAAAGCATTAGGATTTATAAAAAGAAATTTCTATAAATCAAATAAGAACATAAAACTAAAATGTTATTTAACCTTGGTTAGGCCAATAATAGAATATGCATCCTCCGTTTGTGACCCCTCAACTCAAGATAACATTAAGAAACTGGAACAGACATAAAATAGAGCAGTGAGATTCATAAAAAAACGAATATTCACACTTAACCAGAGTAACACCTTTAGTAAAATCACTAAATTTAGAAAGCCTTCAGGACAGAAGACTCAGAAGTAAAGTAGCAACTATACATAAAACACTGAACTATACTCTTCAAATACAAAATTTAATAAAATACTCTGAAAGACACAAAGATAAAGGCACATTCCTCATCCCATTTGCTAGGACAAATTTGTACAAATACTCCTTCTTCCCTAGTGCTACATACATATATTAAACATAAATGAATAACAGCACCAGGGACCAAGTTTTTAAGAGAGAAAGTAGTGAATTAAAATGCTACGAAAATAAGGGACTGCGCCGACCGAGGCTCGAACCTGTGACACTGGATTCGACACCACCGCCTAGCGATAACGCACCAAGCGAAACTAGCCTCTAGACCATCGGAATGTCCAAAAAAAACATTCTTCTGATCCAGAGTCATTTCGCCCGTATGCATTTTCGTAGCATTTTAATTCACTACTTTCTCTCTTAAAAACTTGGTCCCTGGTGCTGTTATTCATTTATGTTTAATATATGTATGTATCATTTGTTTCAGCACCTAGCTTCAACTCTATGTTTACATTTACGATTACAGCATTATTGCTCGTACCCACTGAAGCTTCTATATGTAATGTGTTTATGTTGTCCACTTGTCTTTGTGAGAGATAAACAATTAGATAGAGCCATCGTTTGTCTAATACATGCCTAACGGCTGTCTGTGTCGGCTCTATCGAAGTTGTTAGTGAACGGATGCTACGAGGGTGGGGGAGGGGCTAGCTGGAACTTGTGACCTTTGACCACTGGGGTGGTAATTTGCATACGGGCGAAATGACTCTGGATCAGAAGAATGTTTTTTTGGACATTCCGATGGTCTAGAGGCTAGTTTCGCTTGGTGCGTTATCGCTAGGCGGTGGTGTCGAATCCAGTGTCACAGGTTCGAGCCTCGGTCGGCGCAGTCCCTTATTTTCGTAGCATTTTAATTCACTACTTTCTCTCTTAAAAACTTGGTCCCTGGTGCTGTTATTCATTTATGTTTAATATATGTATGTATCATTTGTTTCAGCACCTAGCTTCAACTCTATGTTTACATTCCCTAATGCTATTAGAGAATGGAATGGGTTGCCTGAGCTAGCCAGAAAAACCAGTGACTTGGCAGAATTTAAGTAATTGGTTAATATGCATGACGCGTAGGACGTAATCATTTTCTTTTTTTGAAGTAACGTCTGTATATAAGATAATTCTTCATGTTGCTCATTACTGTTTCACTACCCTGTTATGATTAAGCTTCAATAGCTTTGTTGTTTGTTTTCAGAAAATGTTTGATTTGATTTTAGGCACATCGGCACAATTTAGGCCATGTCGTGCCTGCAGCCCCCTAAGGATCCCTCTCTCTCTAAACAACAAGGGCCAGATTCTATACAGTCATATCATTAAAATCAAGGTCTATTCACAATTAAAATAGTAAAGGTAGTAAAAATTTAAATATTTGGTAAAAATCTAATGTAAATAGTGCATGTTCACAAATTCATAATTCAGATCTTCGTAGATAGCCCCACTTCCCGGATAAAGCCCAGTAGCCTACCTTCCCAGGGTCGACGTTATCAAATAGTGTATTTAAATTAGTGACTCTAAAATATTTCGCCCTGACATCCTGGTATCTGGGGCAATCAACGAGGATATGTTCCACGGTGAGGCGAGAGTCACAGTACTCACAAAGTGGGGGCTCCTCTCTCTTCAGTACAAAAGAGTGCGTGATGTAGGTGTGGCCAATCCTAAGTCTGGACATGGTCGTGCTACCACGCCTTGTCAGACCCTTAGATGTGGGCCGCCACCTGACACAATCTGCCTGAGTTTATTGTGAGTCTCAGCCTCCCATCGGTTCTTCCACTCTCGATAGGTGGCAGAGGCAATACTTTGTCTCAGGTCCGAGCAGGGAATTTGGGTTCCTGACACCGTATGATTTAGGGCTCTCTTTGCTTCTCTGTCTGCGGCTTCGTTTCCCTCAATGCCAACATGGGAGGGGACCCAGATGAAGGTGACATCCCTATGGTCGGATGTTATTTGGTCCAACAGCTTCAGGCTCTTATGTACCAATGGAATGTCAGTCTTCATCCGCCCCAAAGCTTGCAATGCAGATTTGGAGTCGATGCAGATTATAAATTTCCTCCTTTCTGATGCTTTAACGGTCATAAGTGCAAGCGATATTGTATGCAATTCGGCCGTAAAGATGGAGCAGCCATCGGGGAGTCTACGGGAGATTGTTTTGTTCCGAAAGGAGCAGGCACACGCGACCTTTCCCTCCATTTTGGATCCGTCTGTGTAGATGGTGCCACAATCTCCGTAGCTCTCCTGCAGTTCCCTAAAGTGGACTTGTAGTATGCTTGGGTCTGTATTTTCTTTTTTGAAATTAAGGAGGGATAAATTTAATTTGGGTTTATTCCTTAGCCAAGGACGATTCTGAGGGGTTTCTATTTTAGAGATTTGGTCAATGGGTGGGGTTAAATTTTGGATGGGTTCTCTATTTCGAAGGCCCAACGGCTGTATGACGTTAGGCCTTTGATTGTATAATTCTACCTCTGTGGGGTTAAATATGGAGTCGAAAGCAGGGTTCGTGGGGTTGGATTTTAGCTTGACTATATACTGCATTGCAAGCTTTTTCATTCTTATATCCATGGGAAGTTCTCCAGCCTCCACATGGAGACTTGGGATGGGTGATGTACGAAACGCACCGACACAGAGCAGTATTTTTAGATAAGACTTCCTTCAGAATGCTGCGCTGGGGTACACCCATTTCCTGGTCATGAGTGTCAGAAGCGGAGTTGCCCACTCGAACCTGAAATTTTCGGTCTTTCAGGAATTCCCCCACAAAACGGGGAAGGTGTCCCTTAAGCCCCAGGTCACGTAGAATGCCATGTTTCCAGGATGTGTCATAGGCCTTTTCTATATCGAAGAATACAGCTACTAGATGTTCTCTTCTGAGTAATGCATTTCTAATATAAGCTTCCAGCCTTACCAGGTGGTCAGTTGTTGTCCGCCCCTGCCGGAATCCGCACTGGTAGTTGGAGATGGTTTGTTTGTTTGATTTGAGGCACATCGGCACAATTTAGGCCATGTCGTGCCTGCAGTCCTTTAAGGACTACTCTCTCTCTAAACAACAGGGCCAGATTCTATACAGTCATATCATTAAAATCAAGGTCTATTCACAGTTAAAATAGTAAAGGTAGTAAAAATTTAAATATTTGGTAAAAATCTAATGTAAATAGTGCATGTTCACAAATTCATAAATCAGATCTTCGTAGATAGCCCCACTTCCCGGATAAAGCCCAGTACCTTCCCAGGGTCGACATTATCAAATAGTGTATTTAAATTAGTGACTCTAAAATATTTCGCCCTGACATCCTGGTATCTGGGGCAATCAACGAGGATATGTTCCACGGTGAGGCGAGAGTCACAGTACTCACAAAGTGGGGGCTCCTCTTTCTTCAGTACAAAAGAGTGCGTGATGTAGGTGTGGCCAATCCTAAGTCTGGACATGGTCGTGCTACCACGCCTTGTCAGACCCTTAGATGTGGGCCGCCACCTGACATCCGCCACAATCTGCCTGAGTTTACTGTGAGTCTCAGCCTCCCATCGGTTCTGCCACTCTCGATAGGTGGCAGAGGCAATACTTTGTCTCAGGTCCGAGTAGGGAATTTGGGTTCCTGACACCGCATGATTTGGGGCTCTCTTTGCTTCTCTGTCTGCGGCTTCATTTCCCTCAACGCCAACATGGGAGGGGACTCAGATGAAGGTGACATCCCTACGGTCGGCTGTTATTTGGTCCAAATGCTTCAGGCTCTTATGTACCAATGGAATGTCAGTCTTCATCCGCCCCAAAGCTTGCAATGCAGATTTGGAGTCGGAGCAGATTATAAATTTCCTCCTTTCTGATGCTTTTACGGCCATAAGTGCAAGCAATATTGCGTGCAATTCGGCCGTAAAGATGGAGCAGCCATCGGGGAGTCTACGGGAGATTGTTTTGTTCCGAAAGGAGCAGGCACACGCGACCTTTCCCTCCATTTTGGATCCGTCTGTGTAGATGGTGCCACAATCTCCGTAGCTCTCCTGCAGTTCCCTAAAGTGGACTTGTAGTATGCTTGGGTCTGTATTTTCCTTTTTGAAATTGAGGAGGGATAAATTTAATTTGGGTTTATTCATTAGCCAAGGAGGGTTCTGAGGGGTTTCTATTTTAGAGATTTGGTCAATGGGTGGGGTTAAATTTTGGATGGGTTCTCTCATTCGAAGGCCCAACGGCTGTATGACGTTAGGCCTTCGATTGTATAATTCTACCTCTGTGGGGTTAAATATGGAGTCAAAAGCAGGGTTCGTGGGGTTGGATTTTAGCTTGACTATATACTGCATTGCAAGCTTTTTCATTCTTATATCCATGGGGAGTTCTCCCGCCTCCACATGGAGACTTGGGATAGGTGATGTACGAAACGCGCCGAGACAGAGACGCAGGGCAGCATTTTGTATTGGTTCCAGTATTTTTAGGTACGACTTCCTTGCTGCTCCATATATTATGGATCCGTAGTCTAGCTTGGATCGAATTAGACTCCGATAGAGCAGAAGAAAGGTATCTCTGTCAGCTCCCCAGTCCGTATGGCTGAGTACTCTTAGTATGTTTAATGACTTTTGGCATTTCTTCTTAAGTTCCTTAATGTGGGGGAGAAAATTAAATTTGGAATCTAAGGTGAGGCCTAAAAATTTTGTAGTTTTCACGACAGGGATCTTCTTTTTGTGTATAAATAGTTCAGGGTCTGGGTGGAGTCCCCTTAGATTACAAAAATGCATACTAACTGTTTTGGAGTCTGAGAATTTGAAACCATTATAGTTTGCCCAACCCTGAATTTTGTTTAAACATAACTGTAATTTTCTTTCTAAGGTGTTCATGTTTTTCCCATAAGTGAGAATGACAAAGTCATCAACATACAAAGAGCACTCTATGCCAGGGGACAGCGCATTTATGATGCTATTTATTTTAATGTTGAACAGGGAGACTGACAGAATGCTGCGCTGGGGTACACCCATTTCCTGGTCATGAGTGTCAGAAGCGGAGTTGCCCACTCGAACCTGAAATTTTCGATCTTTCAGGAATTCCTCCACAAAACGGGGGAGGTGTCCCTTAAGCCCCATAAGCGCCAGGTCACGTAGAATGCCATGTTTCCAGGTTGTGTCATAGGCCTTTTCTATATCGAAGAATACAGCTACTAGATGTTCTCTTCTGAGTAATGCATTTCTAATATAAGCTTCCAGCCTTACCAGGTGGTCAGTTGTTGGCCGCCCCTGCCGGAATCCGCACTGGTAGTTTGAGATCACTTTATTCCTTTCCAGGTACCAGACCAGCCTACTGTTAATCATTCTTTCCATGGTTTTGCAGATGCAGCTTGTTAGTGCTATTGGTCGATAGTTAGCTGGGTCAGAGCCGTCTCTTCCCGGTTTAGGTATCGGTATAACTGTGGCTTTCCTCCAGCTGTTTGGGAAAGCGCCTGTTTGCCACACACAGTTATAGACCCCTAGCAGGACTGCCAATGAGGGTTCGGGAAGGTGCTTGAGGAACTGGTTATGGATTTCGTCTTCTCCAGGCGCTGTGTCATGTGACTTGTCCAGCGATTCCCTCAGTTCCTCAAGCGAGAACGGTTTGTTGTAGTCTTCATTGTTCTCTGACCTGAAATCAATGGGATGTCTTTCCTCCCTGGTTTTGACTTTTTGGAACTCTGGCGTGTAGTGTGCAGTGGATGATTTTTCTGCTATTGAGGATGCAAGGCAGTCAGCTATTTCTCTGGGGGACGTGACAGTTCGTCCTTGGTTTTTCAAATGCCCTATTGCATTTGATTCTTTCCCTTTGATTCGCCTTACTGCCTTCCAAACCGCTCTAGCAGAAGTTTTGGCATCCAGACTGCCGACAAAACTTCTCCAGGAATTCCTTTTGGCTGACCGTATGGTTTGTCTAGCCTTTGCTCTGGCTATCCTGAATAGCTTTAGGTTTTCCTGGGAAGGATTCTTTATAAATGCAGCCAGTCGTTTTTTCCTATCGCCAATAGCACTTTTGCAAGCTGTATCAAACCATGGTTTGCTAGGCCGTTTTGGGTTTGCAGAGGTTAGGGGTACAACTTTCCTGGCTATACTTAGTAGCTTGCTAGCAAAGGTATCAGCTGGGTTCTGTTCATCGAGGATATTTTCTGTGATATCCTCGGAGCATCTTTTTTGGAATTGTTCCCAATCGGCCTTATTCAGTTTCCACCGCTGAGGTCGTCCTAATGAAGGGAGATTGTTAGTAATGATGATTGGGAAGTGATCACTTCCCCGTAGATCATTGCTAACTGACCATTTAAAGTCGTCCAGAAGTCCGGGGACGCATACGGTGAGGTCAATGCATGTGAGTGATCCAGTTCCTGGGTGCAAGTAGGTCGGTGATGCATCATTAAGTATGCATAAATCATGTTGGAGGAAGATATCCTCCAGCATACGACCTCTTGTGTCGGTATTGTTTGATCCCCACATGGTGTTATGGGCACTGAAATCCCCAAGGATTAAATAAGGCCGGGGGAGTTGTTTCAATAGGTCCTCCATGTCTGCTCGGTTTAATGGAGCGCCTGGTGGTAGATACAGGCTGCAGCAAGTGATAGCCTTGTGAAGGGTTATCCTAGCTGCTACGGCCTGTAGTGTGGTCTGTAGTTCTACCCTCTCATGGGGGGAGCTATCCTTCACAAGGATACAGACTCCACCTGATGCTCTCTCTGCATCCTCAACATTCTTGCTGTAAGCACGGTAGCTTCGGAAGCTGATGCAATCTTTCAGAAATGTTTCCTGTAAGCAGACAGCTACAGGAGTCTCAGAGTCCATCAGTAGCTGCATTTCCTCGTAATTGGCCTTGAGGCCTCTACAATTACACTGCACAATTCTGGAATCCATGGCTTATTCTAGATGACCTACTTGGAGCTATTTGGCCTTGGGAGGCCCCCGGAGGGGTTTCCCTTTATTCCAGTGACCTTGGTATTTTTATTCTTGGGTTTGGATGGAGAGGAGGACAGCCCCCTTTTGGGGGAAGTCTTTCTCTCTGGAGAGGGGAGATCCCTCTGGTTAGAGCGGGGGTTATTTCCTCCTCTCTCACCTCGGGCATCCTCTCCGCTTTGATTTCTCCCCTTAGGGAGTTGGTCAACCTCTAACTCGGTAGAGGTTGGGGTGTCTGGCTGGGTTCTCTGAGGAGAACCTGTGTCAGACATGATGTCTCCGGGTTCTCCCGGAGTATTGGTTTTGACATGCTGCTCAGTCTCCATGCTCTCATCAGCGAGCACAGAGAACCTGTTCTTTAGCATGACAACAGGGCTTTCTTGTTTCTTCAGAGGTGTGTTCTTTGGCGGTGTTTTCTTCTGAGTTGGAGGAGGAGGAGGGGGTGGTGGGGTCAATGTGTCCGTCTGTGTGGCTATGGATCTTCCTTTCTTAGCAACAGCCTGGGCGTAGGTCTTTGTCAAGCCGAATTGGCTCTTGGGTAGGGCCAGTACAGCCGATTTCGCCTGGCTAAAGGTACATCCGTTTCTTGCCTTGTACTCCTGCACGGCAACCTCCTGTTTCCACACAGGGCAGTCCTTGGAGTGGGCTGAGTGGCCAGCTTGACAGTTTGGGCATTTGAACTGGGCTGTGCAGCCCTTGTCCTCATGACCCTCTCCAGCACATCTGGCACACACAGTGTTCCTCTTGCAGACTGCCGCGCCGTGTCCATAACCCTGGCACTTGAAGCACCTCATGGGGTTAGGTATGTAGGGCCTCACTGGAACTCGTAGGTATCCTGCCTTCACATACTCTGGCGGTGTCCTAGTTCCGAATGTGAGGATAATAGTGGCGGTTTTGACCTCCTCACCCTCCCTGCGCCTGGTAATGCGCCGGGCATGGGTGACTCCTTCAATGCCCTCCACTATTTCCTTCTCGGAACATTCCAGTAGGTCCCTAGAGCTGATTACACCTCTGCTGGTGTTCAGACTCTTGTGTGGCATGACTTCCACTTGGAGATCACAGAGTCTTCGGCATCTTAAAAGCCCATCAGAGTGTGTCTTGCTGTCTACTTCTACAAGGAGTTTCATTGATTTGTGTAGCTTAGACACACTCTTGGGCTCTCCCACTACTGACTTGAGTCCCTTATAGATAATAAAAGGGCTCAACTTTGTCAGGCTTTTTCCCTCCTCTGTGCACCTAACCACCAGAAATGATGGTCAGGTGGCACAGCTTTTTGGGACCTCCTCTTTTTTATCATCAATTCGACGTTTCTTGCCCAGACATAGGTCTGGGGCAAGTAGTTTTGTGTGTGTTTTTTTGTCCATATATATTTTTGTTAATTCGGCACCTGTGCTCCCCACCCGCCATCGAGTCCAACAAGGGGACGGGCCATTCGGATGTCCAGAATGAGCCCGCCAGGGCTACACAGGTGATATACTCAGTCAGCTGCTACATCGGACATGTGTCCGATACAGCAGCTCCCTGATTGACCCTCCAGCCACCGCCACCGTCGTCGACCTATGCTGGTAGCTCGGCATGACCAGCCGGTTGACCCAGAGCGGGCCATCTGGGTCTCAGGTCTAGGGGAACTTGGAGCCAAAGTATTGTGTTGTTGTGGTTTATCCTCAGATAGCCACCACTCAAACACCAGGATCTCTTTATCCCCCCTTACCCGTCGCAGTCCACGGCAAACGGACTGGTCTAGGACGTAGTGAGAATTTAAAGTTAAGGAGACAGTGTGATGATCAATGAAGGCAGACTTAGGAAAAGAGGAGGCAGACACAATGATAGAAAAGAAGTAGGGCACTTTTGAGCTCCAAAAGTGCTAAAGAAAGAGGAGCGCAGTTTAACGTCATGTCTCGGGACGAGAGGATTTAGGTGTGACATTGTTCAGACACCAGTCACATCAGTAGCCATGTTGGACATTAGATGATTTAGGTGCGAGATTGTTCAGACTACACTCACATCAGTAGCCATAGTGGACATTAGAGGATTTAGGTGCGAGATTGTTCAGACACCACCCACATCGATTGTTCAGACACAACTCACATCAGTAGCCATATTGGGCATTAGATGATTTAGGTGCGAGATTGTTCAGACTACACTCACGTCAGTAGCCATATAGGCCATTAGAGGATTTAGGTGTGACATTGTTCAGACACCAGTCACATCAGTAGCCATATTTGACATTAGAGGATTTAGGTGTGACATTGTTCAGACACCAGTCACATCAGTAGCCATATTGGACATTAGAAGATTTAGGTGTGACATTGTTCAGACACCAGTCACATCAGTAGCCATATTGGACATTAGAGGATTTAGGTGCGAGATTGTTCAGACTACACTCACATCAGTAGCCATAGTGGACATTAGAGGATTTAGGTGCGAGATTGTTCAGACTACACTCACATCAGTAGCCATATTGGACATTAGAGGATTTAGGTGCGAGATTGTTCAGACTACACTCACATCAGTAGCCATATTGGCCATTAGAGGATTTAGGTGTGGCATTGTTCAGACACCACTCAGTAACTCCTTTTCTAGTAGGATAATCTCTTTCATTTATAGTCTAAACACAATTTAAAACCTTGTTACAGTTACTGATTAACTTGATAACTTTACTATCTAATGATCCAATTCAATCAACAAATGAATCAAACGTGGGTGAAATGAAAATTCTTCAATTTTTACATATAGATTTAAAGAACTATATAAGTATATAGGACAATATAGGACTTAATATTATTATATAATATATTTATATATTTAGCTAAATATAATTAATAATCGTGTACTACAATAACTACATTGAATGAGCTCAACATTGTTAATGTTTTTTTCCCCCATATTGGGCCTATTTTGGGGCGACTAGGTTAATAATCACTATTAACTATTAAGTGTATCGATAGAGTCTATAATTTTAAACTTTGTTTTTCTAGATCTAGGCCCAACACTCCATTGGATCAGTCTAGAGTCTAGATAGATATAGACCTAATACTACTATTACTAGATCTAGACTTGATCTAATCAAATTTAGATCTAAATTTAGGTCTACTTCATTACAGATCTGAGAAAAGAAGATCTAGTTCTTGTTCAAAAGTAAATCTAAAACTAGAATAAGCCTGAAGCAGTAACACACAAAGCCATAAATTGCATAACTTGACTAAAACGAAACGTGAACTGAGGCCATAAATTGCATAACTTGACTAAAACGAAACGTGAACTGAGGCGTGCTGTACTGTGTGGGCTGAAAGTTGTTCGCATGACTAGATCTAGAATAAGCCGACAAACAGTAACATGCAAATTAAGCCATAAATGGCGAAATTTGACCTAGTTTCCCCAACTCTAATATCCACTTTTTATAAATTGGTCTGTTTTAGTTGCCTTTGTTTTCAGAACCTGGCATTCATATATAAAAGAATAGGAAACCACGCTAAGCCATAAAGTGAATAATTTGACCTAGTTTCCCAAATACTACGTCATCGACCTTGGTTGGCAGGGAGATACTGATCTCGAATGGCTTCGAGATTGTGAAATTGAATAGTCCCTAAAACGCACATTAAATTGCTTTTATCTAAATAATTACAAAGAATATATGTATAATATTTCGTATGTATGTTTTTTAAGCATTATGAAACTAAAAAAAAGTATTACACCGGTTTCTGCGTTTGACCCCAAAACCTTTTCAGTTGTTTTTTAAGTCATGGTGTTTCAAAGTCATTTGTTGTCAAAAAGAAGAAAATAATAGCTCAATTCATCAAGCCCTGGTTGTGTTTGTGTTGTTTGGATAATGTTGAAGTGGACAAATGTTGTCAATAAGTATAGAAAGTTATATAGACAATTTGAAATAATAATATTGTGGATGAAGTATAGTAGGTCATATTTAGTTTGGATGTAGTTCAGGACTGCATTATCCTAGAAACAAATCTGTACTATTCTGACCTGTGGAAGAGAGGAGTGCCTTCATGTTAAGACTCCAGGAAGTGGTGTGTGAGTGTGAGTAAGATGTTTTTCTATTTGTCACAAATTTGATGCTTAAGTTTTAAACTTAATATTTCATTTCGACTTAAAAATCAATGAGACAATGGCCCAAATGAATTTTTACTGGTGACATTGAAATGATGTGACAGTGAGTTTCATGCAATTATTTTAATTTTGTAACACTGGTGAAAACTTTTAGTTAGGTACTGGTAAAACATTAAGCAATATTACATAGGTCAGGTCAGTTGTGAGACTCAGAACTGAACAAATATACTTTTTCAAATGACCATTATAGTGTACATTTTAAATTAGGATTTTATACATTTAAAAAAAAAAAAAGGCCTCTAGCATTTTTTTAAACTTCCCTTCCCATTATTGTACTAACTGCCAGGTATCAGCTGAGCTGGATTTCTTATTACTTATAAAGCCATAATTACAAAAAAAAATATTTAAAAATTGATACGATAGAGATACAATATTTTTAATGTAACTTTAAATATTTAAGACAAAAAGCATGGGCAAAATTGACGGTAAAAAATGTTAATGGGTACATAAAAATAACCAAAGTATGATGGGTTTAATTAAGATGAACAATAACATTAACCAGTGATACCAACAAACTCAAAATAACAAAACAAATGTCACTCCACTAACTACTCCAATGACTGAATCAGATCTTGTAGGCGTCTACGAGCCAGCTGAACTCTCTGTTCCTGCCTGTGAATATCATCTGAGGAAACCATCAGCTGAAAAACAAAGAATAGAAACAAGGGCTACAAAAACAATGACAATATAAATACAAATACCTGTCCATTGTAACCAAATAATGAGGTTACATTTAAAGCAATTGTCAAGTTTCCAAGCAATATATATATTTTTTTTAATTCCCCCTAAAAATGAAAGAATTTATTCCCACCAGCATTACCAGAGTTCCTTAAATCTATTAAAAGCTTTACTTCTCAAAATTTTGCAATAAAAAATTTAAGTCTAGAGCTAAATGTGAAAAAAGGACATCAAAAATAATACATAAAATAATTAACAATGAAAAAAAAAGTATTAAATTCTGCATTAATTAACCTGCAGGCTAGAAATCATCATGGTTCTAGTTGCCCCTGTAAAGTTCATTAGTTTTTTTTTTAATCCATTCAATGGAAAGAGAAGTAAACATGGCTTTTGGTCAATTGTACATTTCCTAATTAATTCTATTGTTGAACATTGTTACTCAAATATTGAATGGTTAGAAATGACATAATGGAGGAAAAAAGGTTGATGAAATTGCTAAATAATAAGATGAGAATTATGTACAAATATTTGTAATTTGTAGTCAACTTGGAAGATTTACAAAGTGTAGACAGATAACTGAACAAGGAAACTAATAACATAACAAATCTAGGATTACTGCTCTTGGTTTTAATAAATTATAGGAAAAAATATACAAGTGATTAATCCATCTTACTTACACTTGACAAACACATGGTTTTAATAAATGATACATAAAGAAAGAAAGTCTGTTAATAAATTTAAAGTAACACCCAGAGACATTATTTGGTTGGACAGAAATTTTATATGGAGCAGAGCAAAAAGTGAAAAAAGACTAAAGAGGGACCCATAAAACATGAAACAGACAAAAGTTAGTGAATTTCAAAAGAGTTAAAAAGAAGATTAAAGAGTTAAACAGGTTGATTAAATTAGTTTATGATAAGACTTGAACACCTGATCCTCATATCTATAGATTAGCACAGAAGAACACTATTTGATCTTAGTGGGCGTTGGGTTTTCATCTAGTCACATGAGCAAGTGAAAAGACCATTTCAAACCAAATCATTTTCTCTTTAGTAAAGACAACCCATGATCTCTTGAAAACAAATTCTATTATAGGACAAATAATGGTCTCTTTACTAAGAGAGAAAACATAAAACATTAGGCCCTAGAAAAAATACCTCCTGCAACCAACAGGCTATTGGCTCATCATTCTTTGGAATCAACTATACATTTCAATATACCTGTCATCCTAGTGCAGTGTGTTTTTCACAATGTAGTGGATCTAGTGACTCTAAAACTCTAGCATAATACAAGCTCATTTGAATAGAATGCAGAAAAAAAAAACTGAACAATTCTTATTGTATTTGTAGAATAAACAATCCAAATTAATTCTTTCAATGCAATGACACAATATAAATAGAATAAAAAATATTCAGACTGAAATAAAATCTAAATGTGTATCTGACTCTAACATTTTTGTCTATACATACCCCAGATATAAGTTTAGATCTAGAAAGAGACTTTGAAAGTTTGTCAAAATTATCTATTTTAATTGCTCTGAGCTGTTTTAGTTTCGTAGGATTTTATAATTCAGGGGTTCTCAACTATTTTAGTTTAGCGACCCACTTTGATATTATTCTCACAATGAAGGGACCCAAAAATGTAAAAAAAAATTATTATTCTTTCATATGCCTAAGTAACTGCTTTTGCTAATCTTATAAAATCATAATCATAGTGTAATCTTTACTGAAATATATGTATTTTCATGGTTAGAAACAAACTATTGTGTAAGATGTAAGTATTTATTTCTTGTGTAAAATAAATTTCTATTTATAATGTAAATACAAATAGATGAGATGTTATAATTATGAATTGCAATTATTTACTTTTCTATTGCGTTGTGTGACAATTTGAACAAAAAAAAAAACATGGCGGAGCATGGAAAATAGATCTGACTACAGTAAACTACATTGCTAAAACGCTGTTATGACAGTAAGCCAATGTCAATGTTAAGGTTGAGCTTGTTTCTGTTTCACCAAATCAAGACTTCTTGGAGCAGTTTTTATAAGAGCACAAAAATGTCATCTTCAGTATCAAGCCTACTTCTGTATTAAGAGTAGCAGACTAGAAAAAGTTGTGCTGTTGGAAATGGAAGAAAACAGCGCAACATCTCAGACAGAAAGAATTGATCCATAGTTGTGTAACTAACATTGAATAGAAATCATGTTTCACTGCATCATTATTAATGTGGGATATCTCTGGAACATCTTCAACTCTGAATGTGAATAGGCTTCATAAAGATCAAAAACATGTTTTAGAAGATTGCCTCTTAATAATCAACTCATTTTTAAAGTCATCATTTATAGTGGGAATATTATAATGTTTGGAATCATTCTGATTCAATCTAATTCAATTGTCTGCAACATCTATCCTCGAATGAAAATTATAGTAAACAAAATAGTAATTGCAAATAAACAGTCCCAAATAATTCTTTCAATGTAAAGGCAATTGCAAATGTAAAAACTTTGTCAGGTTTTCATGTTATAATAGTAGGTTGAGAACTGCTGGCATAACTGAACAAGTTCTACCCTCTGTAGTCTAGATGTATGACACTTACTGATACATCAACCACATGGTCAATCCAATGTTCACCACATCTATATAAAGAAAACATTTGATCTCCATATGACTGAAACTGTTTTATACAAACCTGTTGAATGTGTGGCTGTTGTGTGTCCATATTTATACTTGGGTTTTTCATAATAACTTGTTTGGTGGCCCCTTGGCCAACAACAGGACCAGTATTGATATGTAGTGCTGCTGATATACTTTGTAAAACATTTTCTGTGCTAAGTTCTGGTCCTACACCTAAAGGTTAGGAATGTGAAAAAAAAAAAAGACATTTTAATAAAAGCTAATAACAAAAAATAATTAGAAGTTCTAAAATGACTAAAAATCTCATGTATTAAATATACTCATAATTATAGTATTTAGAAAATTTTATGGATTCTCAAAAACTAATTTTGATTAGATATTTTATTTTTTATTAAATACTTTAAATATCAGTATTCTAAGAATTTACAAGTTTTCAAAAGAACAGTACTGATAGCTTTTAAACAGTAAATTAATAACTAAGAGCTCAGTCCATTATTTTCTTTATTTTATATTGTTGCTAGGACTATAAGCTAAACAAAAATGTTTCTTTAAAGAAAACTTATCACTGCAGTGACTAAACACAACAACTAACTTTGAACTTGTTTAGGTAGCTCCATTGTTGGAATTACTTCTTCACTGCTATCACATGCACGCAGACCTTGTAATCTTTTCTCCCAGAAGATCTATCAATTAATAATATGTGAATAAACATGTACATATGCTGAGGAATTTTTGAGGCTACATTTTAATAAACACAGTCACTTTAATATTTCTGACACTTCTACACAAAGCAAGCTGGTTACCAGGAGCACAGGATGCATGACAAAATGCTCCAGAAGTTTTATTTTTTCCAATACTTGTCTAATAATATAAACATAGTAAACACACACAGTAAACACAGAGATAACTCTTTACTTATTCTCAGCTGTCTGAAACAAGTTTACAAAGGGTTAGTTAAATAAAGAGACAATTTTGAAATGATAAATGAGAATAAATCTGTGTGGTGACAGTCTACAATTCTGACCTGCTTGGGTTGCTCCTGAATCCCATGTTTTAATTCTGCCTTTGATTTACTCTCAGTTCTGTTTCTAACAACTGTAACTGGCTGTTTAAATATTGAAGCTGTCTGTCTAATTGGCAAAACAAGACTGGCATCATGTCGAACCCCTTGATATACACAAATTGGTACATTAAAGAGTATTTTGGTAAGTCTAATGATTATTGACACCTTAAATTTTTAAAGATTAAAAGTAAAAGCAAAAACAGATTTTTTGTTTTGATTTAGATGAACTTAAAATAGCTTATTTACTTTAACTCACTTCTATAAATATCAATATATATATTATGTTATTTACCTCTTGCAAAATCATAAGAAGATCCTTTTTGTCGTTTACTTTTTCTACAAGCGCTATAAACTGTCCGACCTGTACGAAAATCAAAAGCACTCAAATCAAATGTTTCACCAAGAATACGAGCTAGCTGTGGCTTGCTGCGAATCTTTTTACCATCTGGCCTGCAAAAACATTGAGATGAAAACAGTCAGTGAATAGTAGATATACTCATATAGTCTTAATAAAATAATCATTTCCCTAAGGCTGCCTCTAATTTAATCATTATCATATATTTTATTACTCTATTTTCTATATGTATTTTTTCACTGTATGCGCATGATGTGTAGACCTGTGTTAGGCTGAACCTAGAAACATAATAATTCTCTAATACACACACAGTGACACACCTAATAATTAAATTATAGTTAGCAACCTAGGCTGTATAAGATCTAGAATTCAATCTAGAATCATATAAATATATCATTCATACAATGGACTTAGATTGTTTTCAGCACACATGCTATCAGATAGGCTTTCGAATTCGTAATGTCTATGATTAGTAATGAAACAAGTAAAAAAACACCATACCAACTTTCTCTCTCCTCCCACTGGTTCACAAATGAGATTGGACCATAGAGCTCTGAGCATGCTATAAGCATGAAAGTAGCGCTATATAAGCTATAATTTATTTTATTTATGAGTGTTACTACTTCTCTGTGTACCAAATAGGAGAGGGGGGAGGAGACACTGTGACAAGCAGAGTGTATTTGTCATAACTGCTTAAAGAAGCTGACCGACAATATAGGATCCAACCACGGGAGTTTTCGTCGCACATAATTAACTATACTTAAAAACAAAAAAATGGTGTATTTCCAATGACATGACAATATATAGTAATAAGAAATTAAACTTAAAAAAATATATTTTAAAAACTATTTATTTCCGGAGAAATCAAATTAAATTACGTATTTGTAATCTGCATTTTATTCTCATTCTGCATATATTCTTAAAATATAAGAGAAACCGACATAGTCATAGACTATAGACCTAACTAATAAAATTAAATATAGTAGTAAGTAAAGAGAAAGTCCTGACACCATCATAGGACCTCTAGGACTTTACCCCCAAAGCATTTAACAGCTATTGAATATAATATTAATATAAATCATAAAAATCCCAGATTTTTTAAAAGTCACAGTCACACTAGCTAGTCACAGGGTCTCAACACTCTCACTCTCTGTCCAGCGTTTTCTATAATGATAATAATGTCTATAGTAGATTCTTATATTAGGCACACCGTATTCGGGAACTAGGTCAAATTTTTATTTTATTTTTTTATTTGGTGACGGTTTAACTTACAAAAAAACTGAAAGCAGATTCTTATTCTGCAACTAAAGGACTATAAAAATAGCTGTGTTTCTTTGAATTACCACTCATAGTCACGATTTTATTTTAAAATAAATCAGGTCACTTTATGCTCCTATAATAAACGCAGTTTTTGTGCTTTCTCCTTTAGCGCACATCGAGCACCGTTAAGAAACACCACTATGTTATTGCTAATAAATTATATCTGTGTTAATTAAAAAATATTTAGATTGTATTAAAAGAAGTAGATTCACTTCTGCAATATGTATTTATAGTATATTGCCTCTCTCTCTCTCTATATATATATATATATCATATATGCCTACCTATATAATCTATGTGTAGAAACAGACAGAAATAAATCTATATAATTATAGATGTATAAATTAATTATTATAATTTAATAAACATGATATTTTCAACTAGGCTACATGTATTCTCTGTCTCTTTCTTTTAATTCCCATCCAAGGACCCTCTTCTTTTCATAATTTGGATGTTCGTTTTGTTACACCTTAACATCCCCTCCCTCCCATAGATGCTTATAATACTTTTCATGACTCTCTCCCCCTTCCCTCCACTGCCTGTATGATAGGTTGTGACACTACACGGTTAGTGTATACCTCTCCTCACCACCAGCGCTCGCCTGGCGTGATCACCTGCAGTGGGCATGGTCTCTGGCTTCAAATTAGCAGCCCGCACTTTTTCTTTCATTCATAAATTATATATTCTAGATATCTCGATCTAGGTCACATTTATTTATTGAAAAAAATCATAGATTTATTAATCCCAATAATATTTCTTATTACGATTTTGCCTTGTGCACTATAGGAGAATGTGTTTAATTCATTATTATTCATTGAAACACCTCCTTTTTAAATTTTATTTAAGAGCTAACAGTATGAATGTGATTGGAATGTCTTTCTAAAGATGTTTGGAAGCTTATTTTGATAGATCCACCAGCCTACGATCAAACAGGCTCATAATATAGCCTTCATCCCTTATATGGGTATGAATTGCCGGGGGAGGTTAAAACAATAGCTTTACTTACTTGGTTACCGAGAATCTAAAAAACTGCCATCTGCTTTGGAAAAGCGGAACAAAAATACAGGAACTTATCTAAAATTGGACATGCACTGTCCCGAAACGTCGTTTTTAGCTCCAAACATAAAAACAAATTAATTATAAACAAAAAAAGCGACGTGTTTCTTAAAGGAGAATTCGATGAGCTTGTGCCTAATATAAGAAGCTACTATATATATATATCTAGATCTAATTGAATACCATTAACGATTAATAATTAATTAAAATCTTACAATCTAGATCAGTAGATCTAGATTATTATTAATAAAATTAATTAGATCTACAAGTAACAAAGCAAAGACAATTGAAAAATCAAAAACTAACGTGAAATAATAAACATCTGTCTTTCCAGCTGAAAGTCCTGATTGCCTTACAACTTCTTCTCGTTTCCAGCCAGGTGGAAGCGCCATTATATTTCAATAAATATGTAGAAAAGGGTAATTTCAGCTTGCTGTGAAAATTGGAATTGGTTTGGAATCTAGATCTGGCCCTAGATCTAGATCTACTTTAATTAGTTTAATAATCAATGGTAGATCGAGTCTCACAGATTTGTCTCCCTTTACAACAGAATCATAGACATAAATAAATATAGACTGGCCGATAAAAGAGTTGTACGAAAGAGTTTTATGAAACGAAAATTTGTGACTTGCAATTTTGTGTACTTTATTATACAGCATTTATGAGCAGTATAAAAGTGTGGTATTCATACCTATTTTAGCCATAACCTATATAAGTATTACAATAGTTTTGTTTAATCTCTAAGAATGAAGATCATGCAACTCTTCGTAATTTGGAAATCCGAATACAATAGATATAATCTGTTTTCAAGTTACATGAAGTTACTTCCTTCGGCCAGTCTATATTTATTTATGTCTATGAACAGAATACACTGATCTAGATTCTATAGCTTTTTTTTTTTTTACAAACGTTGCCAACTATAGTCCAATGGTGCTGCTGCCGTATGGTGAATCGACATTCCCGTAAACTATTTTATAATACGCTGATATAAAGAGAAGGGAGTTCCTTGAGCTTCGTGATTAGGCCATTGCCTTACTTTTTATGAAATATATTCTACAGACTTTACAAAGTAATACTAGCCTGGGTCCCTAAAAAATGGTTATAGTGAATAGTGATACCTTTTCAATCATTTCCAAGAGAGAAAAAAGGACCCCTAACAAGTTGCCCCATATAGGCATATCTCTAATAGTTTAGGGCTAATGAAGTCGAAATCTGGTCCTGGCCCTTACCCGTATACTGAGCTTCTGGTGAGTTTCAATCCCCTATTTACCATAAGTAATTAACAAACAACACACACACACACACACATATATGGAGGTCACTCACGAAGGCCGCGGGATACACATTTGAGACCAAAAGAAAATCTGCTGCCGAGGACAAACGCAGACGGCGAAAAGAAAATCTGAATCGACCACCTGCGGACAATGGTTGTGCTTGCCCTGGGTGTGGCAAAATATGTAGGTCACATCTGGGACTGCGCAGCCACGGGAAATACTGCATTCCTCGCTGATCTTCGGACTCGAAGACTAGCCTATTATTATTAGGCCTATAATATGTGTATATTGCGTCATTGTTGGTTGTTTATGTTTTGTGCGAAAGCAAAAGGATTTGACGGAAATAAAAAGAGAGTCTTCTATGTCTACTTTGATAAACACAGTCTCCGTTATTATCATTATTATTAATGAATGTCTACAGTATGTTAATGTTAATATCTATCTGTGACAACTTGTGAGAACTTGTCGTGCCGGTCAAGACAACCAGAAGTGGTCGAGTTGTTAAGATTCCTTGTAAATATCAGTCTTAAGAACTTTAAAAGGAAGGATATGTGCAATATGTGTATATTGCGTCATTGTTTGTTGTTTATGTTTTGTGCGAAAACAAAAGGATTTGACGGAAATAAAAAGAGAGTCTTCTATGTCTACTTTGATAAACACAGTCTCCGTCATTATCATTATTATTAGTAATTAATGCCTACAGTATGTTAATATCTATCTGTGACGATAGAACATCAATTATTTTATTATCCTGTATATTTCTCGTTAGTGTGAACATCGAGCATATTTATTACGAGACCCTCTACTTGTATTCTAATGACTTAATTTCACGATGTTAAGGGGAATATCGTATATAGTAGTCTATAGTCCCACAGTCCGCTGTAACCGAAATTAGCTTAGCTTTTCCAGTCTCATGTGCATTATATTATTGTCCTGGACGAAGGATATTGTAATAACTGAAGGGAGGCAACTCAACGAAATATATGTGTTTATTTACAAGAGGACATGACAAACACATAGGACATCTGTCTTGAACACAACATCTTCATCTTGGCTCTAGACTTGGGCGGAAATCGTTCTCACTTCCCGTGTAAACATCCTTCCTAGTCTAGTTTCTGACAGTGGGCACCTTCTGCACCATCTTGAATAGCAGTGCGCATGGCAGAGTTATAACAATATGAACAGAACAATGACTATTGTGAAGTTGTGATGTGGGAATATTAGTTAATATGACTGGAGTGTATATATTTTGAGACAGTCAGCTTTGATTATAAGTTTACGTTTACGCTGTCTTGCATGCACGTAACTTGCAAAATAAGCTCCTGGACGTTAAAATACACAAACAATAATCCTTTATATCACGACATAATAACACTTGAAAGATTTCCTATGTTTATAGTTGTTGAGAAAGGCGTTTTACAAATCATTAGCCACTTGTCATCTAATTATTGATAGGGATCTTACTTTCCTGAGTATAGGGTAAACCAAAGAGTATCAAGAACTTTTCATGTTTTTCTTTTTTAAGTGTTACTCCTTTAGTACACATAATTTCAAAGTCATTTAATTAGTAGTCAATTCTCAAACTAATTAAGGTTGCACTTGTACAGTAAGCTTTTGTACACATTAAAATTTCTCAAAAGCATATAGTTTATTAATAGGATTGTATTTTGTAATCATCCACTTGGCTTATAAGTTTGCGTTTACGACGTGATGTATGTAAGTAACTTCTGCACATTAACATTCATAAAGAATAGTCAATAGAAGCATCACGACTGTCGACACAAATAGTAATAAGGCTTGTCATCGAGTCCGAAGAGTAGTGAGGAATGCAGTATTTCCCGTGGCTGCGCAACCCCAGCTGTGACCTACATATTTTGCCATATTCAAGGCAACATAACCAATGTCCGCAGGTGGTCGATTTAGATTTTCTTTTCGCCGTCTGCGTCTGTCATCGGCAGCGGATTTTCTTCTGGTCTCAAATGTGTATCCCGCGGCCTTTCTGAGTGATCTTCAGCTGTCTCGTTATGAGGCCGCATGCAACCAGGTGCTCTCTTCTATGTCAGCTAAGGCAAGTTGGCGCCTAAGTGGTCTTTGAAGCGTTTCCGTGGGGCACTCATATCATGTACCGCTGTAGCAATGGATTCAGTCAGATTATAAGTTTCTTCGCTCCTTCCTTCATCTGTCTCTTTATTTTCATGTCTGTAATTATCGTCGCAGCAATCGTTGTCAATTTTATTTTCTTGTCTTGAAAGCCACAAAGGAAGGTCTTGGCATCACATTCATCGACAGCGCTAATACCACTGATGCCTTCGTTGCAACTACCAGTACAGCTACAGTTCTGATTTAGTAACGGTTCGATCTCTCTCTCTCTCTTCTCTCTCTCTCTCAAAAGATTTTATCTAGCCGTGCACGGTATCCATCAGTTGGTCCGTCGAATCATTCATCGAATTCTTCAAGGTACTTATTTGTTTGCTTCGTTCTCGTAAAAGGTCCTGCATGGTGTTCAGGAGGTCGCCAATATCTGGATCTACCAGATGTATGTATGTCTCGGGATTTTCCCCTTCATCAACCAGGTCTTGCTGAAGGCGTGCTCTCATCTTTTCTTTGGCACAAACCATCTTCAGCTCTCTGACTCGAAGCTCCTCCAACTGTTTGTAGATCATCTCGTCTAGCTTCCTCAACGTTGTCATTATTTCCTTTCGTTGAGTTGCCCTAATCCCACTTCCAGACACCAATTGTAACGAATCTAGGGCAAACCCTCAACAAGGGACGAAGGTGAAGAGAAAAGATATGAGTTGATCACAATGAACATAAGATGTCTGTCAGGGTCACTATTTTGCCTCTAACACAGGTCACAGTACGTGCCGCTCTCTAGCTTCTCGTTGTTTCCAGAACGATAGTCTACATAAACTACCTGGAATGTCCTCCACTAACAGGAATGACCCTTTCCACAGTTACCTCACAAGGCTTCTTCCTTCTTCTACTTGTGATATATCATATCTCTTTTAAAAGTGCACTGGTGCGAATGAGCGTAGGAGCAGAAATATAACAGTAATAAGGAGATTAAATTCATATATATATATAAATCTCTCATTAATTAGCAGTTATTCCCCTTATTTCGATTTCTAACAAAATAATTAATCCCCAATAATTAAGAAGAGATCAGAAAAATGAAACACAGGATCGCAGCCTAGAGAAGAAGCTTATAGGGAAGCAGATCTGAAAGTAAAGAAAAGCTGTCGGCCAGATAAATGGGACTGGATTGAACAGAGGGGTCAAGAGGCACAAGCAGCTGCAAGCAGAAATGACACAAAAACTCTCCATCGTGTGAGCAGGTCAGGTAGGCGCGAGTGGAGGGGACTTATTCTTACTGCTCAACATTAAAATTTACCAACAGTAGGCAGATGTTTGCGCTACTGGATGGGCTCAATCTGTGCACCTCGGTATGGTGACCAAGGGGCTAGAGTCACCTAAGTAACCAGACAACTAACTATACTAACTTAACTAAATGAAAACAAGATAACAAACTTTAGTTTACGATAAATAAAACAAAAAGAAACTTTATTTACATACAAAAATAAATCAATAATAAAATATAATATATACACTAAACACTACAACTGAACCCATCAACTAACTAAAACCCTCTAAATCTACACCACTACAAACACTAACAAACTAACCAAACCAACTATCTAACTAAATCACTACAACTACTACCCTAGACCTAGATCGACAAACAAACTACAATAAACTAGTTTAGATCTACAATATCCTACTACTACAACCAACCCATAACTAAAACTAAAACAAGAACATCTTAGCCTTAGTACACTTACTAATAGTATTCACTAAGAATATAACTTATAACTAAACCACTAATAAGGCAACACTACAGAAACAAAATAACATTAGCTTCCCTAGAATTAGATCTAGAGTCTAGAATAGATCTACAGAAACAATAACAAAACTATCAATAGCAGAAACAAAATAACACTAGATTCCCTAGAATTAGAATAGATCTACAACAGCAGTTATAAGCAGCAGCTATTTCAGCAGAGTAATTGCAGCAGCTAAAAGCAGTAATATTCAGCAGCTAAAAGCAGTAATAATAGCCTGCAAAACATAAATGCAAAACTATATTATATTCTATTAGGACTGATGGACGCCGCCATCTTCAATACAGCATGTTGCCAACTATTATGACAAATAGTCCAAGTAGAAAATAAAATAACTACCTTACACATAGTGTGACATAAATCTAGAAAAAAAAATAGTTACAAACTTACAGGCCGTCCCAGGTACAGGAATAAAAATATAATTAGACGACAGACCACAAAGATCTTCAGCTGTCACACAGACAGATATGGTACTGACCACTGGTCAAATGTACACTCAGCTGTTTTAAGACAGAATGTAGTACATCCCTTTTATACTATCCCACACTAACCTATATAAATATGCGGAAGTACAATTATAAAATTTGACACTAACCTATAAAAATAAAATATATAAAAATAGATCTAACCTATACAACAAAAATACGTTTAAAAAATAGCTAAAATTGCATATAAAACTAGCTCTGGGAGCGCAAGCTCACAATCGTATTGTCCGAGATCTCACTGGAGCAAAGAGTGAGCACCAATAAAAGACAAGCAAGGCGAAACTTTGATAACAAGAAGAGCAAGATGGGTAGAGCACTTTAAAGAGACCCTTAACCAACCATCGCCAGACCTAACTTACACATTCAAGGACCCCTCTCCGGACAATGATCTCAAGGTCAAGACAGACCCAATAACTGCCGAGGAGGTTACCATGGCCATTGCAGTGCTAAAGAATAACAAAGCACCAGGGCTAGACATGGTGTCAGCAGAAATGCTAAAATATGGGGGACAGTGCATTGTTAACAGAATGACTGATCTGTTAAATCTCTGTTGGCGCACTTCAATAGTCCCCGAGGACTGGCAAAAGGGAGTGATTGTAAAGCTTCCAAAAAAAGGACAACTTGGCAGACTGCAACAACTGGAGGGGCATTACTCTCCTCTCTGTCCCTGGCAAAGTTTTCAGCACTGTTTTGTTGAGACGGCTTCAACAGTCTGTAGATGAGAGACTCAGAGAAGAACAAGCAGGCTTCCGAAGAGGCAGACCATGTTCAGAGCAGATTTTCTTTCTACGAAATATCATAGAACAAAGTCTTGAGTACCAACAACGGCTAACGATCAGTTTCGTAGACTTCAAGAAAGCGTTTGATAGTGTCCACCGAGAATCACTATGGACAATCATTAGAGAATACGGCATTCCAGATCCTACGACACCGATACAGTCAGTGTAGTTGCTGCATTAAAACAGACGAATGAACAACTGAGTTTTTTTTAGCATCGAGACAGGTGTGAGACAGGGGTGCATCTTATCTCCCTTCCCTTTCCTCCTAGCCATCGACTACATAATGAGGAGAGCAATGAACCAGACTTCCTTTGGTATTCCATGGCGTTTAACAAATCCGAATGACGGACTTGGACTTTGCTGATGACGTTGCACTACTCGGGTCTACAAATAAATGCATTCAAGAAATGACGGAGAGCCTAGTTAGAGAGGCACCCAAAATTGGCCTTCGCATAAACCTGGATAAGACTAAAATTTTACGAGTGGGATATAAGGCAAAGGGTGCCCCCGTCAGACTTGGCGAGTCAAAGCTTGAAGAGCTGGACAAGTTCAATTACCTTGGCAGCATCATAACAAATGTTGGGGATGCCTACCATGATGTAGCGTGCCGAATAGGACAGGCAGGGAGCATTTTCCAAAGGCTGCAGCCTATTTGGACTAGCCAAGCCATTGGACTAGAGACAAAAATATACTTTTTCAACACAATCGTCATTCCAACTGCAATATATGCATGTGAAACATAGAGGTCATCTGTCAAAATTGAGAAAAGACTAAATGTGGCTCAACAAAAATGGCTGAGACGGATTTTGGGAGTCAGTTACACAGATCGGGTCTCAAGCAAGGAAATTCTATGCCGAACTGGGAGTCGAACACTTAGTGAGGTTGTGACAGAGCGTCGCATGAAGTTTGCGGGACATGTTCTGCGACAAAATGAATTACGCATACCAAGAGTTGCGATGACATGGAGGCCAATACGAGGAAAGAGCAAACAGGGACGTCCTCGTATTACCTGGCGCCACACCTTCATGGAGGATCTCAGAGCAGTGGACACCAGGTGGGAGGAGGCTTCAGACATTGCCAATGACAGATCTTTGTGGAGACAGCTTGCCGCCCAATGCGCCGAACAGCGCGGGAGGACCTAAGTCTAAGTAATTATTTTGATTGATTCGTATCTTGTCAAGTACAATGGAGAATATAATTGTGCAAAGTTTCAACTTGATCCGAGAATTGGAAATGGGAGAAAAAACATGTTCAAACTTTTTACCAAACAGACAGACAGATAGACAGAGTAAGCTGATATAAACTTTGTAACAATATTTCAAATCGCACAGACTGATCCAAACTAATTGTTACAACTACACTTCGTACGTATAAGCTTTTTTAAAAAAAAAACAACACAAAATAAAAGAACTATAAGAAATGTTTTTCTTGTTTCCTTCTTCATTTGCTTTATAGGCCTAGCTACTTCTTCTGGAATGAACTCTTGGATTCCCTTTAGCCACTAGCGGATCCAGAACTTAGGAATGGGGGGGGGGCGATTTTTTTCCAAACCCTAACCCTAACGCCTAGTAAACCCTAACCCTATGCATACACGTGCGCACAGTATTTATATATATATATATATATATATATATATATATATATATATATATATATATGAGAATAAAATAAAAGTGTTTTTCAGCCTTCAGCGAAAAAAAAACACAGTAATGTTGAGGCCTTTCTCTTGCAAGCTTGGGGGTCTGGGAAAGCGCTGTAAGCTTCCCCAGTAGGGTTAGGGGCGAAAGCGTTTTCTTGCATTTTTCACTGCAGAAACGCATTCTCCTAACATCTACAGCTCATTATACATCAGTGGGGTTCGGGCCCCGACCAAAAATCGTTTTCTTGCATAATTCACTGCAGAAACGCTTTTCTCCTGACATCTACAGATTATTATTCATCAGTGGGGTTCGGGACGAAGCTCCGACGCCAAAAGCGTTTTCTTGCATTTTTCACTGCAGAAACGCATTCTCATAACATCTAAAGTTTATTATTCATCAGTGGGGTTCGGGGCGAAGCTCCGACAAAAGCGTTTTCTTGCATATTCACTGCAGAAACGCATTCTCCTGACATCTACAGCTTATTATTCATCAGTGGAGTTTGGGGCGCCATAAGCGTTTTCTTGCATTCTTCACTAAAGAAACGCATTCTCCTGACCATAAGCTCATTCTATTAAAAAAGGACCTTTTGAATAATGTTGAAAAATATTCTAATATGAATTTATAGGCCCTTAATACATTGCCAATAAAATCAATTTGTTCCTTGAAAAGATAAGATACCCCACATATTTAGATAAAGGCTTTGAGGATCGAAGCCGAAAAAAAAATGTTTTTTCGATAAAATAATATTCAATAAAATTCAAGTATAAATTGTGAGTTATAGTCCCAAATTTATTTAACTAGAAAAATATCAGACTGAGTAAAGGTTGGAAAAAGGCGACTAGAAAAACATTGCCCGGGCTTAAAACTCATCTCAATCGTGACTTAATGTCTATTATACTGAAAAAATTCAATTGAATTCTAACTTTTCCAAAGCAAAGTCTTTCTTATAATAATTATATGATAAATTCATGTGAAATAAACTTAAATTCTGTCTAAAAAAAGGGAGAGGCGGTAGAGTGAAAACGATTAATTCTCGCTCCTTTTTATAATTTCTTCTAATGATTGAATTTGGCATTAAATAAAAGGGTTGGGGCGACTCGATATAAGAATTTTATTTATAGCATATATAAATTATATTAGTGGCAGATTTTTTTATTTTGTAATTTCTTACCTATAATACAAAAAGAAAAAGTATTGGTTTGTCTGATGGGGGGAGGGGGGAAGGCGATTGCATGTATCGCCCCTCCAACCTGATAAAACCCTTTTTCATTTTATATTTAGGCCTACTAATCATAAAATTTGAGATTAGAGTGAGGTGCGACATAATATACAAAACAAATACGTAGTCTATATTATAAAGATATTCAACTTATTAGGTTCAAGAACTATGATTTCTCCTTAAAGTAGGACCGCCCCCCCCCCACTCAAAGGGTTTAGGTGGGAAGGGCAGTAGAGGTATTCGCCCCACAGGGAAACAACATAATATAAAGATCGGTTAAAATATCAATAACAAGTTTTAATCATATAGAGATTTAATTGGTTCTGTTAGTAAGCTGTGATTTCTACAAAGAAATTGGACCGCCCCCCCCACTCGAAAGTTTAATGGGGGGGGGGGGGGGATTAATGCCATCGCCCCCTCCCGACCCCACCAAATCGACCAGCATGCTAGGGGGGGGGGGCGAAATAATCTAAAAATAGGTTGAAATATAAATAATTAGTATTTATTATTAACATAAGTAATAAATTCGTATACAAATTGTGTAAATTCTATACTAAAATTCGTCCGCCCCCCCCTCCTTCGGGGGGGGGGGGTCGGCCGAGTGGGGGGGGGGGGCGATCGCCCCTACCGCCCCCCCCCCTGGATCCGCCAGTGCCTTTAGCCTACCTCGTATAGCTTCTATTTGTTTTGTTGGTCATATTTATACTAATTCTCTCTCTCTCTCTCTCTCTCTCTTTCACTCTCGGTCTTAACTACGCTCGCTCACTCATCTTCCTCCTTATAACTTAGTCACTTCCTTTCTATTTCCGACACACCCACCTAGCCTTGCATTTTACTCACTCTTTTCCCCCTCATCTTTCCTCAGTTGGACTTCTAACCTTCCTCCTGTCACCCATTTCTCTCACCCGTCCCCCTAACCTCTTTTATTTCTCCTTTCCTAACATAAGAACTTTGTTTTCGTGCCCCCCTCTCCCCCAAGTCTTGTTTTAAAAAACAGCGCATTTTGTATTTTGAAAAATTATTTTATTTTTATTTTCAACGGGTTTACATTCAATATTTTATTTTCAATTTAAAAGGGTTTGCATTCTGAAGACCTAAAGTAGCCGATGCACTTATTTTGATCACTCTACTTGCGATTGTGACATATAGGATTTTCAATAGCGCTAAATATGACAGACGGCGGACAGACTTCACAAAACCAATAGAGCTTTCTACAAAAATGCACAATATCGATCTAGCCTTTCTGTAAAATGTTTTTTATTCATTGCATTTAGTCCCGCGCCAAAGTCGAAAGCTCTTAAAGTATTCTCTAGGCCCTACATTTCAAACTCATTAGACATCTACATTGATGGAAGATAAGATAAAAAAAATCCTTAAAAGTTGTTCTTTTTAAAAATAAATAATTATAGATTTCTAGATCTAGATAGATCTATATAGTCTAGTATGCTGTTATTTATATTTGTACGAGGCTATAAATATTATTATATTTTCTTTTAGTAAGCTGAATTTTTTAATGCATATTTGTTTATAAAAGCTAGATCTAGATCCAGATTTATTGACAAAAAGGCATAATTTTCTGTATTTTCTTAGAATGAGCTGGTTTGGTTTGTGTTTCATTGACCTCCTGGCTACACAATGCCACTCACGCACACATCACTTTGGGTCGTGTTGACTCACCCATCCTTGGGTAGTGCACTTAAACATGGTTGGTGCTTAATCCTCATGGTTTAAGTTTAAGGGTAAATGTCTATTTTTGTGTGTGTGTGTATTTTTACCAGACCCTTTTTCCACTAAAGTTATAGTTATATCAGCAATAATTGCCAATAATTAAAAAGTAATTCTAGATATAGATCTAATTCTAGATCTAATAAATTAGCATATACCTATATTATAAATACTATAATCCCCTATTTTGCCCTATCCTATAATTACTTAATATTAGATAATTAGTATACTAAGACTAAGTATACTAGATCTATATAAGTATATTTAGATCTAGAATATTTAATATTAGAAATATTAAATATTACTATGTATTAGTAGTATTACTATTGATAATTAATAGTATTACAATAGATTTAGATCATTAAATATGATTAATTAGAGATATAAAAATATATTTTATATATTATTATTATTATTATATTTAATCTTAAATTTAAATCTAGCCTCTTGTAAACTGTAAAGTGACTAAAGTTTAGACTAAAGTCTAGTAGTTAGTAGTAGTACTAGATCTATCATCTATTGACTATACTATAATAATTATTAAATAATAATATTAATAATAATAGATTTAGAGTCTAGTCTAGTCTATATTAACTATAATAGTATAAATAGTATAATAGACTAGATCTACTCTATTATTATTGAACTAGTAGGTAGATCTAGTAGATCTAGTAAGTGGTGTAGTTGTAGTAGTTTGTAAAGTAGATCTAGATCTAGGTCTAGATACCAGATAGCAGATAGTCTAGTCCTAGAATCTAGTTCTGATTGTAGTGTAGACACTCACACTGTATCACTGTATAGATTTAATAGATCTAGACTAGATATACTCTATTATATATTTATTATTTATACTTTTAATAAAGACAAAGTAGATCCAGAATCTAGATATATCAATATATCTAGTCTACCTAATTTAAGTATCATATAAAAAATATATAGATATAGATCTAGTATCTTCTAGATCTAGTACTATAGACTAAAATTTAGTAAAATGATTGTTTAAATTAGAATCTAGATCTAGAATTTAGTATAATTATAGTAGGCCTAATCTAGAATCTAGGCTATCAAATCTAGATCTATAACTGTAAAAGTATAATCATCATAATGTCTATACTATATATATATATGGATTATAGTTTTTTTTATAGACAGATCTAGGTAATATTAATCATAGACTAGTAGAATGTCTAGATATTATAATAATATATACTAATTTCTAGATCTATATTAGTAGGTACTTCGATAAACTGACCTAGATCCATTTTTTTTTCTCCCAAAAAATGGCTGAAAAGTGTGTCAGCACATTTTACCCTTTTTTTAGGGGTGGTCATTTCCATCAAAGTTTTAGCATATTGTATTTGATATGAGGACTAATTATGATTACTTTTTGTAAATATAAGATTTCAGAGATCATTTTTATTTGCTTTTGAAGCCAATCTGTTAAATTTTTCTTAACAAAAGTTTATGTGGAAGTTGACATTTTTACAACTTTTTTCCTATAAAAGTTACAACAATGCTGTTTGCTACAATAATTTATCATATTAAGAAATGTGTATATTTCAAATTTCATTAAATTCTCTTGGCGCACTTTAAAGATATTTGATATTAAAATTAACAAAGACAAAGAAGGGTAAAATTTTCTTTTTTAAATAAAATAAAAGTGTTTATGGTTACAACAATCTCACTAATTCTATTGAATTTAGCATGTTAATATATATATGTGTGCTAAGTTTTAACTTTGTAGCTTGGCGCACTCTTTAGATATTAATTTTCAAAGTTGATGGTTAAAATCTATTTTTAGTAACAACCAACACTGTGATTTACTGGAAATGGTCAATTTCTGTCTATCACAAGCTATTTTTAGAAGCACACATAGGAATTTTTCATTTAGATTAACTTTTATAGTGTTTGAATGCTAGATTATGGAGAGGGAATGTGTCTTTATTATAATGACTTTGTAATCTGCAAATTTTAAAGTAAAAGTTTAATTACTTTAAAAAATAATATTAAATATTACAATTTTTTTTCATATTTTTAGCTCAGCGAACTAATAATTAATTTTTTTTTCTGTGTGTTTTTTTCTATTAATATACATGTAAATTAATAGTTAATAAATGAGTACATTATATTTTTAAAATGATGAGCTATTATTGCACAAAAATTCAAGTAAAAAATCTTTTAATAACTTCTAAAGAAATCGCAGGGTTTCTTTTTTATTTTTTTGTCCGAAGCAAGAAATTTTTCATTTACAATCTAATTTTTAAAGCATTTAAATTAAGGCATTTTAAAATGATTAATTGCCAGTGCTCTACAAAAGGTTAAAAACTGTTTTTTTATGAAGTTTATGAAACTTATAGTCATTAAATTTTACATACATATATTAAACATAAATGAATAACAGCACCAGGGACCAAGTTTTTAAGAGAGAAAGTAGTGAATTAAAATGCTACGAAAATAAGGGACTGCGCCGACCGAGGCTCGAACCTGTGACACTGGATTCGACACCACCGCCTAGCGATAACGCACCAAGCGAAACTAGCCTCTAGACCATCGGAATGTCAAAAAAACATTCTTCTGATCCAGAGTCATTTCGCCCGTATGCAAATTACCACCCCAGTGGTCAAAGGTCACAAGCTCCAGCTAGCCCCTCCCCCACCCTCGCAGCATCCGTTCACCAACAACTTTGATAGAGCCGACACAGACAGCCGTTAGGCATGTATTAGACAAACGATGGCTCTATCTAATTGTTTATCTCTCACAAAGACAAGTGGACAACATAAACACATTACATATAGAAGCTTCAGTGGGTACGAGCAATAATGCTGTAATCGTAAATGTAAACATAGAGTTGAAGCTAGGTGCTGAAACAAATGATACATACATATATTAAACATAAATGAATAACAGCACCAGGGACCAAGTTTTTAAGAGAGAAAGTAGTGAATTAAAATGCTACGAAAATAAGGGACTGCGCCGACCGAGGCTCGAACCTGTGACACTGGATTCGACACCACCGCCTAGCGATAACCCACCAAGCGAAACTAGAGCTGACACAGACAGCCGTTAGGCATGTATTAGACAAACGAGCTGGAGCTTGTGACCTTTGACCACTGGGGTGGTAATTTGCATACGGGCGAAATGACTCTGGATCAGAAGAATGTTTTTTTGACATTCCGATGGTCTAGAGGCTAGTTTCGCTTGGTGCGTTATCGCTAGGCGGTGGTGTCGAATCCAGTGTCACAGGTTCGAGCCTCGGTCGGCGCAGTCCCTTATTTTCGTAGCATTTTAATTCACTACTTTCTCTCTTAAAAACTTGGTCCCTGGTGCTGTTATTCATTTATGTTTAATATATGTATGTATCATTTGCCTCATTAAATTTTAGGAAATATTTTTCTGCGCAGTGCTATTTTCATTTATAATTTATAAGAATTATCTATCCGATGCATATAAATAGCTATTTAAATACATTAGAATTATAATTAAACAAAATAAAACACAATACAGATCTCTGATTTGTTTTATTTGTGATTTTTGGGCTCATATGATGACAAAATCACATATATTTTTATTTTTTGTCGAAGGCTTTTTTATATATTAATTAACTTTTTTTCAAAGATTTTATTGCTTGGTCTTATTTTTTTAATTTATTTTAACAGAATACTGGTTAATGTAAAAGAGTGTGAAGTTTCAACCCCATATCTTTAAGACTTTTTATAATACAGTTAATTTAAGTTCAACTGTCAGTTGTTTCGGTCACAGATTTTATTTTTTTTTACAAAGGCTAAAGAAGGCTGATTTTTGGCCACTAAAAATTTAATAACTTCCCTCACAATTAACTCAGCAATATAAAATTGGTATCATTGGAAAGCATTTCTCAAGCTCTATCTAACTAAATAGGTTCCATTGCATTGTGATCATTTTGAAATTTTTATCGAAGTACCTAATATTAGACATTAGATTATAGATTAGTACATTCATTTGTAATTGTATAATAATTGTATTGAAATATATATATATTATTATATATATATGCATCAACTATTGTAACTGTATATAGAGTTACAATATAGTATATATTAATGTCAATCAATCATAGTTACAAAAAGTTAATAAACTTAATATGAATTATTGTGAGAAAATGTGTATTTGAATTTACTGTATTGCCTAGATTTTTAAAAAATCTAGGACTAGACTAAATTGTTAAAGTTTAAAAAGGCTAGATCATCTTGTTACTAGACTAGATTCTAGATCTAGATACTCTGCCTATAGTGACTATATAGTATATAGTGAATATAATCTAGTTATTTGTTATTTATAGAGTCTAGTATAGTTTATTAGTTACCAATAATATTATATATTGTAATACATTGAGAGACGAGGTCTAGTGTCTAGTACTAGGTCTAAGTCTATTATAGACATGGTATAGTTAATACAGAAAGTCATGGGTGTAGCCAGGGAGGGCTTTTGCTGTTTAATAGCAGAATAATGCACTGTAGATAGCTCAGAATATGCATTTTTTTTGTTTTAAATACTGGAAATAGTGCTTGGCAGACCCCCTGGCTGGCAAGGGTTGGGTGTCTACAGTCTTTCTACTAACTCAAGTAAGAATCTATTCTAGGGTACAATAAACGTCTTCCTAAAGAATGAAGGGTCGGAATGTAATAAAGATTAATTATATGTATATACACACACACACACACAGATATATATATAAAAGGCCAGAGGGGAGAACCCACCCCAAAAAAAAATCCTGGCTACGCCCATGCAGACAGTAGTGAGTTATGTAACTGAAGGCAAAATGATAAATTACTGTTTGAAAAAGGCTTTAATAGTTTTATTTGATTATTCAGTTTCCTATAAATATTAATTTTATTTGTAGTAGTCATACCACATTGGCCTGATATTAGTATTTTTTTTTAATGAGCTGTCATACTTGCTACTTATATTTTAAACAAAATGTTTACCTTTTTTTTTAAAAAGTGAAAAAATCTATTTAGTGTGCATATAAGTCAAATATAATTTTAAACAACAATAAATAAGTAGTTTTCACATTATACATGTCAAGCGCAAAGCTCATCATAGCATCGAAAACTCTAAACTAAAGGGAAAAGTTTCTTTGTTGAAGCTTTGAATGAGATATTGTCCCTTTACAAAGCAATTAAATCAATTAGATCAGTGATGCTCAAAATATGGCCCGCGGGCCGGATCCCATGGTTCCATCCAGCCCGCCGAATGTCGGTACAAAGAGTAGACACCCCCATCGAAAAATAAAAGGTTTACTTATGTATCTTTACCTATGTTAGGGCCCTCAATTTTTCTTTAATTGATTGGCACCATGACCTTTAACATTAGTGTGTTTATGAAATGTGAATCTACCACGAAAAAGAGAAAGGATCTTAACATTTTTTTGAGGAGCATGATAATAAGCCAACATATTTGATGTGTAAAGAAAGTGTGGCTGTTTCAAAAAAAGAACAACAAATGAACGTCATTATGAAACAAATATGACGTCATTCTTGGTTTGAGCCGCGAATAAAAAGATTGTTAAACTACGTCTAGAGATCGGAGGATCGATGGAAATATTTACAAAAAAGCAACAAGAAAATGAGTCGGCGTCAAAGCTAGTTACAATGTTGCTTTTATTTTAAGTACAGAAATTAAGCCAAATAACTTCAGATAGCCAAATCCTTAATGTAAGTACTTGCTCCACGGGTTTCTAATCTAATAGGTTCAAATTCAGGTCAATTTCATTTCGTTGTTGTTTTTTTTTGTGTACATTTTTGTTCATGTGGCCCGCAACAGGAGTGTCAGAAATTAAAATGGCCCACAGGTCAAATTAGGTTGAGCATCACTGAATTAGATAATCATTCAATAACATCAGTTAGGCGCCAAGCTCACATTTAACTATATCTTCATAACTATCAGTTCATTGTATACATATATAAATGTATTAATAATAACATTAATAAATCTCAGTATAAATTGGTATCAAGTCGTTAGTATAACTATCAATACAACAGTATCTGCAACATTTTCTACACGCATGCTTCTAATCTTTTTGTATTGACGGAGATAGGTTTGTAGTTGTTGATAGTTTGTAGTTCTTAGTTTCTGATATTCTTTCTGAAAATATTGAAACCTTCCTTTTTACCTGCCTGGGAAAGGGGGGGGGGGCTGATTTTGAGCTTGTTCTACCCAAACTGTCTTTGTAACTTTGTGAATGATTATTATTATTTTTTTTATTAATTTTGTTTCTTTTGCTGTCACTTGTTCAGATCATGCATCATTTTAAAGAAACATATTTTCAGTAAGATAGGCCAAATATTTTACATAATTAAGCCATAAAAAGCAATAGCTATCATGGATCAAATATCTTCATCTCACTTATTGATGGTGATACACACATCAAATTTGGCAAGGCTACTGCTTAGTGGTCAGACCAAATGATAAATATTTGGACACAGCTTAAATATAACCATAGTTCTAGCCCTGCGTACTTATCAATCATATTTTTTTGTAACAGTGAATCAAAGACAACATAAATCTTAGCTTGTCAATTTTGTATCTGAGATGCTTGGGTGTTAAATAGCTGGTAATGTCATAAATTCAGAAGTGTTGCCAATATAGATTGACAATATTGATACCATTTTAGACTACACACTGGGTTCAAGCTAAATTAATTACCATAAATATAATTGTTGAATTAAAATCCAGGCTTTCTTGTTTGTTATTCTAAAACCTTACCTTCTTCATTGTTTTTTCATTTCTAACGATGCAGTTATAATGTAAAGAAATCCTGGGAAATCAGTGTCATTTACAAACAAATAATTTCAGTACTAAATACTTCAGTACATGTCCACCCTAAGCCTCATAGTTAAACTTTTTTTTTTTACCTGCACTTTTTATTAAATGAAATAGTGTGTTGTGAATGCCAGGAGATAGATTTTTGAAGTTCAGAATGTCATGGGCACTGATGGGAAACGTACAGATTCCCCCCAGACCCCTAGCTAAAGTTTTGAGAACCACTGGATTAGAGCAAGTATTTGGCATGTAATTTACTTCATTACTTACCTAATCCAAACCCCTTAAAGATTTGTAGAAATCTTCAGAGAAATACTGCTATAATCTGGAAGTTAAAGGAACGTGGTGTAGTTTGTTATCAATGCTAACATTTAAAACTAAAATGTGTCTAATTTAAGATGTTGGCTAATAAAAAAAAAAAGGTATTAATCTGAAAAAAATTTTTTTTTTTTTTTTTTTTTTGCTGATATTAAGAAAGTTGTTTCTGGAATTCTCACTTAACAGTCACCATTAAATGAGTTTTGATTGCTTTACAAAGTATATGGATATGCACAATGGCTATTCTTATGCTAGCATAGTGCTGTGAAGAGGGTGCTAAGAATTAAAAACAGGATGGTTAGACTTAAATGGTATTAGTAATACTATTCAGTATCAAATCAGTTGACTGAAAAATCAATACATTGAACAAATTGTTCTTGTTCCCTGTCTTGGTAACTTGTGCTGTATAGGTGTGTGTCTTTGTAGCTTGTGCTGTATAGGTGTAATCTTTTCTTGTTGAAGTATTTAACACATGGGATACAAACTTGTAGGTTTACATTAACAATTAACAATGAAGACACTCATAACATCATTTTTTTTATTTTAAAGGAAGAAATAAATGAAATAAAATGTACTAGCATTCTTTGAAAGATTTCATTTATAGTTGAGAAAAATATACAAGTATTCTTTGAAGAAAATTTAGTGTACTTTCAATTTGATGATGTACTTTGAATCACCTTATCACCTTCACCTATCGTATAGACTGTTGAACTGCTGGGGCCCCACACAAGATCTGCTGACTGTCTTTCTTCACTCCTTTCTGTCTTTTGCCTTGACAGAATTTGTTTGAATGACAGGCCTGTTCATTATTTTATGTTGCCTCTTCTTCTTTAAGTGGTGCAAGTATTTTCAGAGACTCTGTTTTTTAATTTTAATTGTTTGTCCAACAGAACTACAGTATTATTGTGACACATTACTGGTGGATTCATTTGACGCCATATATAATTAAATGTGACTTTCAGAATCAGGGCTAACTAAAAGTACACATATTTTCACTTAAAATAGATTTTTTTTTTAAGACAAATTAAAAAATTTCAAGCATCACCTTTTGAAATATCCACCTTAAACCTGGATATGATTTGTTTTATAAGTTTGTGTTATGAATTTTTTTTTTCAATTGTTCAGCACCATGATACTTTAAATAGATAAAAAAATGGGAGTGCCATTAAGTTTACTTTAATTTTTTTGTTTTGTTTTAACATCTTCAGTTGAATTTGCAACCAACTATATGCAATTTACACATGATTAGATGCATTGACAAATTCAATTAAGCTTATAAATCAGTGTGGTCATGTAGCATCTGTCTGAAGAAAATTTTACAACAAAATTATATGAGACGATTCTAGCAACAAAATCTGGCCAAAATATTAAAAAAAAAAGGTTAATGTTGTTGCTCCAGTGGAGGGAATTGAATATATTTATCAATTAATATTAATTTAGTCTATCAATTGTTAATTTTGCTTCAATAGTTTTAATTAAAATTAGTTGTTGATTTTTTCATAGTAAAATAAAAATAAAACCTTTTGGTTATGATGTTTTTATAATGAGTTTAATGATCAAGAAGTAAACAGTTTACTAATTTCTCATTAAAATTTAGGCTTTGATAAGTGTTGTTAAGTATAAGTTGTTGTTTTTTTGGTCATAAAGTATATGATTTGTGTATTATATGTTTTTTAGTGTCTTAAAGTGTATGTTTTGTTGAGTCTTAAAAGTATACGTTTTATTAAGATTTGGTTTGTTTAGATCCACACTATGTCTTGTTTAGAAATATGATAGATCAGCTGAATGTTGTGAAGTACTCTGAAGTTCCTTTAAACAATGCATGTTTGTCTCTAATGTGCATAGATTGCACATGTGATATTGATTAACCTGCCGCCTACACTTTTGTGATGAAGGTTGAGTAAGTCTCAAGAAAGTTTCAGGGGAAGAAATGCTGGCAGGAAACAGTAACCGTTGTCTGGCATATTGTGTCTGTACAGAACTTTGGTCTCACAACTTGTCAGATCTGAACAATTCATTGTTCCAGAAATATGGCTTTCTGCTCAATCAGTAGCATCTGTGTGATTTTTGTTTTTTTATTTTGTTCATTGAGTAGCCATTCATGGCAATCTGCTGGCTTTTAACATGCAAACTTTGGAGTGGTAAGGTCTAGAACTATTGACAAGTTGGTCTTCAGTTTCTTTGTGTTGATATTCATCTTGCAATTGTGGAGCTATTGTGTCTGTTGCTTTTAATGTTATCTTTTATATTTTATGTTTCCAAATATTGGAAAACAGTTGATAAAGTATAAAATGTTAAACAATCTAGTAATTTTAACAATGTATGATTTTGTGCTATACTGAGATCTGTTGATAAAATCTAACACATGCTTTTGTGTTATACTGATGTCTGTTGATATAGTCTAATACATGATTTTGTGTTATACTGAGGTCTACCGTCTGTTGATGTAGTCTAACAACACATGATTTTGTATTACCCTGGGATCTCAAATTGTACTTTGAAGCTGAGTTTCTTTTGTTAATGTGTGCTGCCATCTTTGTCTTTGATAAATAAGAAGAGCAGCTTTGTCTGTTTTGGCTGTATATAAGTCATTTGCTTGTTTAGTTTGCATTCATTTTTGTGACTTTTGGGAAATTTAGGGTCTATTACTCTTAACTGCTTGATTGCAAGTGATGTTGAGTGAGTCATACATCCTGGTGTGAATCCCATTATAAACACTCTTAGTCTCATTGTCATGTAATAACTTATTGCTAGATTGTCCACCCATTTGTTAATGACCTTTGAACTTAATTTAATGAAGTATATTGTTGCTTTATCAAGTGTTATAATAATAATTAATCCTAAGTGTCAATAGCTAGTTGTTGGTGCCTTGCTTCCTGGTCATGTTTTGGTGACATTGTATCACCATAGTGTACTGAGTTACAAACTAAATGGGAGAAGCATCACTAAGGTCAAGGGTTTTCTGGACTATTTTACTGGATACCAGGCTCTCACAGTTGATAGACTTAATAAAAAAAATCTCTACACCTCACAGCTAATTGACTTAATAGAAATACTCTACAGCAGGCTGTCACAGCTGATAGACTTATAATACAAATATTGGTTTTAGTCATTACACTCAGTAAATAATTGATTAGCTGGGATTGGAAAACAAATAGTTTTGACATTCACCTGGCATCAGTTTGTCAAGTGTTTGATCTATGAGACATGCTGCATTGGATGGCTATTGACTTTGGCCATTAGACTAGTATCTAGGCACAATGTTTTAATGAGATGTTCACTTGTGTTGATGAGGACTTGATAAACTGTGGAACTTTTCTTGTACTAATGTAAGGATAAGTGTAATGTGTTTTTTTTTGTTTGTTTGATGTATAGATAGATGTAATGTGTTTTTTTTAGCTGATGTATAGATAGATATAATGTGTTTTTTTAGCTAATGTATAGATAGATGTAATGTGTTTTTTTAAACTGATGTATAGATAGATGTAAAGTGGTTTCTTTTTAGCAGATGTACAGATAGATGTAATGTTTTTTTTTTAGCTGATGTATAGATAGATGTAATGTGTTTTTTTTAGCTGATGTATAGATAGATGTAATGTGTTTTTTTAAGCTGATGCATAGATGTAATGTGTTTTTTTTTAGCTGATGTATAGATAGATGTAATGTGTTTTTTAGCTGATGTATAGATAGATGTAATGTGTTTTTTTAGCTGATGTATAGATAGATGTGATGTGTTTTTTTAGCTGATGTATAGATAGATGTAATGTTTTTTTATCTGATGTATAGATAGATGTAATGTGTTTTTTGGTTTGATGTATAGATAGATGTAATGTATTTTTTTAGCTGATGTATAGATAGATGTAATGTGTTTTTTTAGCTAATGTATAGATAGATGTAATGTGTTTTTTTTAAGCTAATGTATAGATAGATGTAATGTGTTTGTTTTAGCTGATGTATAGATAGATGTAATGTGTTTTTTTAGCTGATCTAACCCTAACCCAATGTTTAGAGAGTTAACCTGTTTGTTTGTCTCTTGCTTCCAGGATGGACAATGATCACTACAGAGGTGACAGTGAAGTAGAGGCAGACAGTGACCATGAAGATGGTGGATATCACTTTCATACGGTAACTTTCTTACACATAGAGCATAAGACTCACTGCATGTGCAAGAGTTAACAATAATAAATATTACATAAAGTGAACTGGGCAGTTCTTGTCACTTTATTGACATCTCACAAAAAAAAGTATGCGATCCTTTTATTTCTTTTGCTTCATTTATTTGCACTTTATGGAAACAAAATTCTAAAATGAAAAACTTTTATTTAAAGGCTAAGCATATATTAAGAAAGTGTTTAATTTTATTTTTTAATGTACAAATTCTAGATTTTTTTACAATAATTTGCTCCATTACACTTTTTGTCTTGAAATTTGTATGTAACCCTTTGCATTATCATTTTATCTTTTAATGGGTGAGATTACTGCAGAGAAATGGCCTTGGGGTGTATCAGGATGATTTAGGGACATCAAATTTGAAGTTACACATTGAACTTTGATCTAGATCTGTGTGTTTTACTAAGTGGCTGTTACTGCTAGTTCATTATCCTTTTGGATAGAGTTTAGGACTAGTTTGAAGACCAATACCTAATCATGAAAATGTAAGAAATACATCAACAATCTTGCTGCTAGATCTATAGCAACTTAAAACAGAAAAATGTCCTAGCCTCAATTATGTACTAACTCCATTGCTACTTGTGAGTTTAAAACTGCAATATGCAAAATAACATCTCTGTGATAGAATCTGTGATCTTTTGGACGTCCTTAGAAGAATGTACACTGTACAGTATTAATTGTAAAATATTGTGCCAGTGTACACTTTATGTTTTTAAACTAAACAAACGCTCATTGCACTTTTGCTGATAAAAAAAAACCCAAGAAAATAAAAAAAATACTTAAAAGAAAACAACAAAGTTGTGCCAGGGAAGTGCTTATGAAAATAGAAAGTTTTATTATTTGTTGTTAGTGAAACTTGAAAGCTTTCTTTCTACAAAGTATAAAGGAACTAATTCAGTTTATACCACCCCATCAGTCAAGAAATTGTTTTTTATTTTTTCAAATTCAAACAAAATAATTAATCACATTATTTCTTGTTTTATCAGCTAAAATAAATAATTGTGCAAAATTTCAGCTAGATCTGAAATGGGGTGTGTGAGAAATTACTGTGTACAAACTTTTAACCAGAGAGAGTTGATATAAGCTTTGTAAAAATATGTTAAATACATTTACTATAGTTGCTATCACTTCTCCTTGTTTGTTGGCAGAGAAGTTATTTGACTTGGAACTGTCCACGAGGGCATAAGTTAAAACAAAAGTGTGTGAGCTTGTTAGAAAATTGGAGCCATTCTTTGAAAGATTCTCTCTAAGATTTGTGCAACCTTACCTCGCCTTGTTTCATTTTATGATCTAGGGGCACTTTGAACTTTTTTACATTCTTTTTTGGCTTCATGTAGACCTCGACTCTACAGCTCTGGTTTGAATAGACAACGTTGGGAATGACTATTATTGTGCATTGTTTGGCTCTACAGTAATGTTCTGTCTAGTGGGATAAACATGGGCTAGATATTTAGATGTTCTGTCTAGTGGGATGAACGTGGGCTAGATATTTAGATGTTCTGTCTAGTGGGATAAACATGGGCTAGATACAATTATTAGATATGTCTAGTGTGACACTCATGGGCTGTATATTTAGATGTTCTGTCTAGTGGGATACATATATGCTGTATAAAGCTATTAGATATGTCTAGTGTGATAAATATGGGCTTAATAAAGTTATTTAGATGTTCTATCTAGTGAAATATACATAGGCTTTATAAAGTTATCTAGATGTTCTATCAAGTGATATATACATAGGCTTTATAAAGTTATTTAGATGTTCTATCAAGTGATATATACATAGGCTTTATAAAGTTATCTAGATGTTCTATCAAGTGATATATACATAGGCTTTATAAAGTTATTTAGATGTTCTATCAAGTGATATATACATAGGCTTTATAAAGTTATCTAGGTGTTATATCTAGTGATAAATACATAGGCTTTATAAAGTTATTTAGATGTTCTATCAAGTGATATATACATAGGCTTTATAAAGTTATTTAGATGTTCTATCAAGTGATATATACATAGGCTTTATAAAGTTATTTAGATGTTCTATCAAGTGATATATACATAGGCTTTATAAAGTTATTTAGATGTTCTATCTAGTGATATATACACAGGCTTTATAAAGTTATTTAGATGTTCTATCAAGTGATATATACATAGGCTTTATAAAGTTATTTAGATGTTCTATCTAGTGATATATACACAGGCTTTATAAAGTTATTTAGATGTTCTATCAAGTGATATATACATAGGCTTTATAAAGTTATTTAGATGTTCTATCTAGTGATATATACACAGGCTTTATAAAGTTATTTAGATGTTCTATCAAGTGATATATACACAGGCTTTATAAAGTTATTTAGATGTTCTATCAAGTGATATATACATAGGCTTTATAAAGTTATTTAGATGTTCTATCAAGTGATATATACACAGGCTTTATAAAGTTATTTAGATGTTCTATCTAGTGATATATACATAGGCTTTATAAAGTTATTTAGATGTTCTATCAAGTGATATATACACAGGCTTTATAAAGTTATTTAGATGTTCTATCAAGTGATATATACATAGGCTTTATAAAGTTATTTAGATGTTCTATCAAGTGATATATACACAGGCTTTATAAAGTTATTTAGATGTTCTATCAAGTGATATATACACAGGCTTTATAAAGTTATTTAGATGTTCTATCAAGTGATATATACACAGGCTTTATAAAGTTATTTAGATGTTCTATCAAGTGATATATACACAGGCTTTATAAAGTTATTTAGATGTTCTATCAAGTGATATATACACAGGCTTTATAAAGTTATTTAGATGTTCTATCAAGTGATATATACACAGGCTTTATAAAGTTATTTAGATGTTCTATCAAGTGATATATACACAGGCTTTATAAAGTTATTTAGATGTTCTATCAAGTGATATATACATAGGCTTTATAAAGTTATTTAGATGTTCTATCAAGTGATATATACACAGGCTTTATAAAGTTATTTAGATGTTCTATCAAGTGATATATACACAGGCTTTATAAAGTTATTTAGATGTTCTATCAAGTGATATATACACAGGCTTTATAAAGTTATTTAGATGTTCTATCAAGTGATATATACATAGGCTTTATAAAGTTATTTAGATGTTCTATCAAGTGATATATACACAGGCTTTATAAAGTTATTTAGATGTTCTATCAAGTGATATATACACAGGCTTTATAAAGTTATTTAGATGTTCTATCAAGTGATATATACACAGGCTTTATAAAGTTATTTAGATGTTCTATCAAGTGATATATACACAGGCTTTATAAAGTTATTTAGATGTTCTATCAAGTGATATATACATAGGCTTTATAAAGTTATTTAGATGTTCTATCAAGTGATATATACACAGGCTTTATAAAGTTATTTAGATGTTCTATCAAGTGATATATACACAGGCTTTATAAAGTTATTTAGATGTTCTATCAAGTGATATATACACAGGCTTTATAAAGTTATTTAGATGTTCTATCAAGTGATATATACATAGGCTTTATAAAGTTATTTAGATGTTCTATCAAGTGATATATACACAGGCTTTATAAAGTTATTTAGATGTTCTATCTAGTGATATATACATAGGCTTTATAAAGTTATTTAGATGTTCTATCTAGTGATATATACATAGGCTTTATAAAGTTATTTAGATGTTCTATCAAGTGATATATACACAGGCTTTATAAAGTTATTTAGATGTTCTATCAAGTGATATATACATAGGCTTTATAAAGTTATTTAGATGTTCTATCAAGTGATATATACACAGGCTTTATAAAGTTATTTAGATGTTCTATCTAGTGATATATACATAGGCTTTATAAAGTTATTTAGATGTTCTATCAAGTGATATATACACAGGCTTTATAAAGTTATTTAGATGTTCTATCAAGTGATATATACACAGGCTTTATAAAGTTATTTAGATCTATCTTCGTGCTCCAACGTCGTTGTTATCACTACCAGACTCAGTTGGCCGGGACAATATCTTGCTCGCTCAACACCCCGGGTTTTTTGGATGAGGCGGCTCTATTTATAGCTCACATTCGTGTTTGCCTGCTGAATGAGGCCAATCGGTGGGCAGCGTAGAAGCAATACAAAGAAACTGGTACACACACACACGTGTACATAGAGCACCGTGCTTATCGATCTGGAGATTATAGTTTCATCAATTAGTCCAGTTTGTATCCAAGTAATAGTTATTGCTGTTTGACCATGATTCCGGATGTATTGTTGAAAGTCGGACAAACGAGTCTGATGTGTTTCCCTACAGAAGTCTCTTACATGACTCAGTTTGAGATCTGGGCCTAAACATTGCTTTTTAAACATGGCCTTATGATGGCATTATCGACACATTTGAAGTCACTATTAAATGAGATAAGAATAAAAGGTTTTAAAACTTGGTGAAAAAATAGAAGGGACAAAGATATTTTGAAGTTGAATTTTTTTCCACTTTCACATGACATCATTATCATCATCTCTTCTCTCTTTCCACTTTCACATGACATCATTATCATCATCTCTTTCGACTTTCACATGACATCATTATCACCATCTCTTTCCACTTTCACATGACATCATTATCACCATCTCTTTCCACTTTCACATGACATCATTATCACCATCTCTTTCGACTTTCACATGACATCATTATCATCATCTCTTCTCTCTTTCCAATTTCACATGACATCATTATGATAATCTCTTCTCTCTTTCCACTTTCACATGACATCATTATCATCATCTCTTCTCTCTTTCCACTTTCACATGACATCATTATCATCATCTCTTCTCTCTTTCCACTTTCACATGACATCATTATCATCATCTCTTCTCTCTTTCCACTTTCACATGACATCATTATCACCATATCTTCTCTCTTTCCACTTTCACATGACATCATTGTCATCATCTCTTCTCTCTTTCCACTTTCACATGACATCATTATCACCATCTCTTCTCTCTTTCCACTTTCACATGACATCATTATCACCATCTCTTCTCTCTTTCCACTTTCACATGACATCATTATCATCATCTCTTCTCTCTTTCCACTTTCACATGACATCATTATCACCATCTCTCCTCTTTCCACTTTCACATGACATTATTATCATCATCTCTTTCGACTTTCACATGACATCATTATCATCATCTCTTCTCTCTTTCCACTTTCACATGACATCATTATCACCATATCTTCTCTCTTTCCACTTTCACATGACATCATTGTCATCATCTCTTCTCTCTTTCCACTTTCACATGACATCATTATCATCATCTCTTCTCTCTTTCCACTTTCACATGACATCATTATCACCATCTCTTCTCTCTTTCCACTTTCACATGACATCATTATCATCATCTCTTCTCTCTTTCCACTTTCACATGACATCATTATCACCATCTCTTCTCTCTTTCCACTTTCACATGACATCATTATCATCATCTCTTCTCTCTTTCCACTTTCACATGACATCATTATCACATCTCTTTCGACTTTCACATGACATCATTATCACCATCTCTTCTCTCTCTCCAACCCACACTGAACAAATGTACTGAGATATTGAATTGTCCCCCCTGCTCTTCTCTATCTCATTTTTTTCAAGGTTTTTCCAGAGTTAAATATTTGAAACAAGTTATTGTCAGACTAGTTGCTGTAACGTATGTTGAAGTCTACGTTATACAATTAGTTGTTGTTGTCAGGCTAGTTGCTGTAATGTATGTTGAAGTCTACGTTGTACAATTAGTTGTTGTTGTCAGACTAGTTGCTGTAACGTATGTTGAAGTCTACGTTATACAATTAGTTGTTGTTGTCAGGCTAGTTGCTGTAACGTATGTTGACGTCTACGTTATACAATTAGTTGTTGTTGTCAGACTAGTTGCTGTAACGTATGTTGAAGTCTACGTTATACAATTAGTTGTTGTTGTCAGGCTAGTTGCTGTAATGTATGTTGAAGTCTACGTTATACAATTAGTTGTTGTTGTCAGGCTAGTTGCTGTAACGTATGTTGACGTCTACGTTATACAATTAGTTGTTGTTGTCAGACTAGTTGCTGTAACGTATGTTGAAGTCTACGTTATACAATTAGTTGTTGTTGTCAGGCTAGTTGCTGTAATGTATGTTGAAGTCTACGTTATACAATTAGTTGTTGTTGTCAGGCTAGTTGCTGTAACGTATGTTGACGTCTACGTTATACAATTAGTTGTTGTTGTCAGACTAGTTGCTGTAACGTATGTTGAAGTCTACGTTATACAATTAGTTGTTGTTGTCAGGCTAGTTGCTGTAACTTATGTCCAAGTCTACGTTATACAGTTAGTTGTTGTTGTCAGACTAGTTGCTGTAACTTATGTCCAAGTCTACGTTATACAATTAGTTGTTGTTGTCCGACTAGTTGCTGTAACTTATGTCCAAGTCTACGTTATACAGTTAGTTGTTGTTGTCAGACTAGTTGCTGTAACTTATGTCCAAGTCTACGTTATACAATTAGTTGTTGTCCGACTAGTTGCTGTAACTTATGTCCAAGTCTACGTTATACAGTTAGTTGTTGTTGTCAGACTAGTTGCTGTAACTTATGTCCAAGTCTACGTTATACAATTAGTTGTTGTCCGACTAGTTGCTGTAACTTATGTCCAAGTCTACGTTATACAGTTAGTTGTTGTTGTCAGACTAGTTGCTGTAACTTATGTCCAAGTCTACGTTATACAATTAATTGTTGTTGTCCGACTAGTTGCTGTAACTTATGTCCAAGTCTACGTTATACAGTTAGTTGTTGTTGTCCGACTAGTTGCTGTAACTTATGTCCAAGTCTACGTTATACAGTTAGTTGTTGTTGTCCGACTAGTTGCTGTAACTTATGTCCAAGTCTACGTTATACAATTAGTTGTTGTTGTCCGACTAGTTGCTGAATATGTTGTTTCATGATTCGAATGTAATTGTTTATTTGGGTTATCCCCTAGCATGTTGACTCAGAGGTTTTCCTGGGGATATATTAAGATTTGATCGATGAGAAGCAGCGAGACAGAGAACTTTGTTTGATGACACATTTTGGTGTTGCTACTTACGTGTACTTTGTGACTTCCTCAATCTTGATGGCTTTGTACACATGTACACAATAGATTGGAGTAGACTTACTGACTTAGCCTTTCTTATTGACAGACATTGTAACGTGTCATCTTGGGATGTTCTTGCCTTTCATAAGCAGGATCATTTTTTTATGTTGATGGTCATCTAATGTTGATGGTCATCTTATAATAATGGTCTTCTTTTTGACATTGTTGGTCATCGTCATTGATATAATTTTAGGCTATAACTACAACCATCAATATGGAACGCTGTTGCTTCTTGGGACTAGTGTGTTATGATAGTTTGTAACTGGTGGCGAATGGCGATACATTTGGTTCAACAGTATAACAAGGTAAAAAAAAAAAAAAGCTTACAAGAATGCTGGCCAATTAAAAACCGGTTGTATCTTTTTCAAGGATTAAAACTTGACTGCGTTTTAAAAAAGGATCATTGCCAAAAGTGCTCGCAGTAGGTTGGCTTCTGGAGTTCACTATCTTCTCGCTACCTGGATACACCGGACGTGTGCTCGTGAATAGAAAACTAGTTTTTGTCTTTGAATGTTTTGTGTATTTCCAAAACCCAACAGATTCACTATGCAACGTGAGTACTTAGATGTTAACCTGTCCTACTATATTTAGAACAAGAAATGGAATGATCTGTAATATAGGTCATGGCGTGTGTGTATGCGCGAACTCGTTGAGGAGACTTTCTCGAACATCTGGCACCAATATACACAAACTTGTGGGTAGCCATGATTTCCTGCCAGTAGATGGCTGTGTAGAGAGACACCTAGCTGCTCGACAAGTTACGATACATAGGTACACTGCATCACCATGGCTAATTTGTAAGCCATGGGGGTGCAGTAGCAAGATACATGATGATATGTTCACATTGACCTGATGTGATTAGCACTGTGTATTGGACATGAGAGACGGTTCTGACAAGAGAGTATGTACAAACCATTAACACTTGACCTTTCACCCATGTCTTTATGATGCTACCTTACTGAATCGAATTTTTTTGTTTTGTTTGAGTCAATTTATATTGTTCAAAGATATACATTCCATTCTAACTTAAAAACAAATAGGTATTTGTTTCCTGTCTAGAGGGCACGCCAGGCAAGTAGAGCAGTAGCACACATTGGCTGGTTTCATCCAACTACAGAGGATTTCCAACATGTCTTTGCTGCCAGTTTACGTACGATCTTCTGGCTATTGATTCATTGCCAGTTTGTTCACACACAGAAACAAACATTTAGGGTGAAGGTCAACGGTATTTGGTAAACATAATATCAATACGTCTGTCTGCTTAGAACCACGTCTCTCTTGTCAATACGTTTATAGACATTAAAGAATGTTTGTCTTGTCAGTATGACTGTAGACGTGGAAATTGGTCTCTATCCCTCTTGTCAATTTGACTAGACCTGGAAATAGACCTGTCTGTCTTGTTAATATGACTGTAGACGTGGAAATAGTCCTATGTCTGTGTCTGTCTTGTTAATATGACTGTAGATGTGGAAAGTGGAAATTGGTCTCTATCTCTCTTGTCAATATGACTGTAATAATAATAATAATAATCTTTATTATCCGTAAGGAAATTTGTCTTACAATTTGTGCATTACACCAAACAAAAAACATTATAACTATAAGAAACCAAAGTGTACATTCACACCAGACTCACTCATAATTTACATGTGACAAAGTTTATACCAGATTGTTCTTATTTAATGATTTGATTGCCAGGGGAACAAAAGAGTGTTTGTGTCTGTTTGTCTTTGCTATCGGTGTCTTGTATCTCTTTTGTGATGGTAAAATCACAAAATCCTGACACAAAGGGTGATTCTTTATTTCGAGGATCTTGTTAGCTTTTTTATAGATGTTTGTCTCAAACAACTGCCCAAATGGGGTTTGTTTTTTGCCAATGATTTTGCCAGCAGCATTTAGGATTCTATTAAGTTTATTTTTATTTTTAATGCTCAGATTGCCATACCAGGCAGTGATATTGAAACTTAAAATATTCCAGATGTGAGCGTGATAAAACATAGCCAAGGCCTTTTCGCTAACATTAAACGAGGACAGTTTTCTTAGTAGTCGTAATCTTTGCTGCCCTTTTTTGCTGTAGACGTGGAAATGTGTCTCTATCTCTCTTGTCAATATGACTGTAGACGTGGAAATGTGTCTCTATCTCTCTTGTCAATATGACTGTAGACGTGGAAATTGGTCTCTATCCCTCTTGTCAATTTGACTAGACCTGGAAATAGACCTATGTCTGTCTTGTTAATATGACTGTAGACGTGGAAATAGTCCTATGTCTGTGTCTGTCTTGTTAATATGACTGTAGATGTGGAAAGTGGAAATTGGTCTCTATCTCTCTTGTCAATATGACTGTAGACGTGGAAATCGGTCTCTATCTTGTCAATATGGCTGTAGACATGGAAATTGGTCTCTATCTTGTCAATATGACTGTAGACGTGGAAATGTGTCTCTATCTCTCTTGTCAATATGACTGTAGACGTGGAAATTGGTCTCTATCTCTCTTGTCAATATGACTGTAGACGTGGAAATGTGTCTCTATCTTGTCAATATGACTGTAGACGTGGAAATTGGTCTCTATCTCTCTTGTCAATATGGCTGTAGACGTGGAAATTGGTCTCTATCTCTCTTGTCAATATGACTGTAGACGTGGAAATTGGTCTCTATCTCTCTTGTCAATATGACTGTAGACGTGGAAATTGGTCTCTATCTCTCTTGTCAATATGACTGTAGACGTGGAAATTGGTCTCTATCTCTCTTGTCAATATGACTGTAGACGTGGAAATTGGTCTCTATCTCTCTTGTCAATATGACTGTAGACGTGGAAATTGGTCTCTATCTCTCTTGTCAATATGGCTGTAGACGTGGAAATTGGTCTCTATCTCTCTTGTCAATATGACTGTAGACGTGGAAATTGGTCTCTATCTCTCTTGTCAATATGACTGTAGACGTGGAAATTGGTCTCTATCTCTCTTGTCAATATGACTGTAGACGTGGAAATTGGTCTCTATCTCTCTTGTCAATATGACTGTAGACGTGGAAATTGGTCTCTATCTCTCTTGTCAATATGACTGTAGACGTGGAAATTGGTCTCTATCTCTCTTGTCAATATGACTGTAGACGTGGAAATTGGTCTCTATCTCTCTTGTCAATATGGCTGTAGACGTGGAAATTGGTCTCTATCTCTCTTGTCAATATGACTGTAGACGTGGAAATTGGTCTCTATCTCTCTTGTCAATATGACTGTAGACGTGGAAATTGGTCTCTATCTCTCTTGTCAATATGACTGTAGACGTGGAAATTGGTCTCTATCTCTCTTGTCAATATGACTGTAGACGTGGAAATTGGTCTCTATCTCTCTTGTCAATATGACTGTAGACGTGGAAATTGGTCTCTATCTCTCTTGTCAATATGACTGTAGACGTGGAAATTGGTCTCTATCTCTCTTGTCAATATGACTGTAGACGTGGAAATTGGTCTCTATCTCTCTTGTCAATATGACTGTAGACGTGGAAATTGGTCTCTATCTCTCTTGTCAATATGACTGTAGACGTGGAAATTGGTCTCTATCTCTCTTGTCAATATGACTGTAGACGTGGAAATTGGTCTCTATCTCTCTTGTCAATATGACTGTAGACGTGGAAATTGGTCTCTATCTCTCTTGTCAATATGACTGTAGACGTGGAAATTGGTCTCTATCTCTCTTGTCAATATGACTGTAGACGTGGAAATTGGTCTCTATCTCTCTTGTCAATATGACTGTAGACGTGGAAATTGGTCTCTATCTCTCTTGTCAATATGACTGTAGACGTGGAAATTGGTCTCTATCTCTCTTGTCAATATGACTGTAGACGTGGAAATTGGTCTCTATCTCTCTTGTCAATATGACTGTAGACATGGAACTAGGCCTCTGCCTCTCTTGTCAATATGACTGTAGACATGGAACTAGGCCTCTGCCTCTCTTGACATAAGGCTGTGCAAGCGGCACAACAGTTTGGATGCCATGTGACTACATGGTATTTTATTATGTTTTGAAATGTCGCCCTGTAAACATGAACCAAGATGTTCTTTTGAAGCTGTTCAGTTTGTATAACAACAAGAAACAAAACATACAAAATAATATTTTTTTCAACACAAAGCTTATACGAAGTGTAATTGTGTCAGTTAGTTTAGATCAGTCATGCTATTAGAATAGATTTAGACCAACAACAATAAATCTGTGCGATCGGACATATATTATTAATTGTTTTTATTTAGCGCTATTTCATACTTTTAGCTTTCTCAGTACGCTACGAGCCTATCACTTATCTCGGCCAGTTGGGCAAATGGAGGGGGGGGGGGAGGAAGAAAGGGCTATCTGGTTGGATTTTTACCGTAATTGATTTTAAAAACATAAAAAAGGGGGAGGAGGAACCATCTGAAATCGAACTTGTGGCTCACGCTTCCTCGGGTCGACGTGCTAACCATTCTGCTAGTGAGGTACTTATGACTAGAGAAGATTGTATAGTAATATATTGTTTCATTTAAGAGTGGCAGACTATAAAGGGGATTTACTCGGATTAAACAACCATTTCAGTCAAGTACAATTTCTTTCCCTTGTACGAGATACAAAAAAATAATTAATCACCAAAAGTTAATTAACTAATTGGATACTTTTTAAAATTGATTCTTGTGTTATCAGGTCAAAGAAATAATTGTGCAAAATTTCAGCTTGATCCGAGATTGGATGTCGGAAAAACAATGTGTCCAAACGTTTTGACCAGACAGACAGTGGAGTTGATAGAAGCTTGGTAACAAATAGCCGCTGTGTGATTTTCTTGCCTGAGTTTCAAGATGGTCTTCCCATGAAAGCTTGTTGTCAACAATGACACCCATATATCTGTATCTGTATAGTGTTTATCTGCAGTTCATGTATTGATTGTTTGTTCTTTGGAAATCTATTAGGAGTTCTTTAGTTTTGATGACATTCAGTGCTACAAAGTTGTCAGTGCACCAGTTTCTTAAGTCTTTTATTGAACTTGACTGAACTAAAGAGTGTACAAACAATAACGGAGAAAGTGCAGTTGATCATTAGACGTGTCTGTAGTGCAGTTGATCATTAGATCTGGCTGTAGGGCAGTTGATCATTAGATCTGGCTGTAGGGCAGTTGATCATTAGATCTGGCTGTAGGGCAGTTGATCATTAGATCTGGCTGTAGGGCAGTTGATCATTAGATCTGGCTGTAGGGCAGTTGATCATTAGATCTGGCTGTAGGGCAGTTGATCATTAGATCTGGCTGTAGGGCAGTTGATCATTAGATCTGGCTGTAGGGCAGTTGATCATTAGATCTGGCTGTAGGGCAGTTGATCATTAGATCTTTCTGTAGGGCAGTTGATCATTAGATCTGGCTGTAGGGCAGTTGATCATTAGACGTTTTTTGTCCTAATACCCCCCCCCCCCCCCATTTTCGTATATTTTCTTTAAAAAAAAATCCGCCAGCGCCCTCCCCCCTCTAAGAAAACTACGTATAAAGAAGGGTGAGAAGGTTTATTTGGTCATTCATTGATTCATTTTCAAGCTGTCGATCGTTCATTTTATAACAATGATACCAAAAAATGAGCCTACTCATTAAGTTTGTTAGCCACTATAAAAATGATACACAAAATGAGCCTACTCATTCAGTTTGTTAGCCACTGAATGCAGTTGAACCATGTATTTTAATAAAACAAAAAACTAAAAATAATTTCATTTTCGACCACAGTTTTGGAATTTTACAGGAATATTGAATTGCAGCCATATCTCTGTTATGCCTTTAAAATAGATTTAATATCTCAAAGATAAAATGAATGTTAATTTGTTTCCTGCAGTTGATGGTTGGTTGTATTCATTTGCCTTAGGTGCCTACCTTGTAAAACAAATCTTTTTTTTTTTTTTTTTTTTTTTAGCCTTCTTTAAGTCATTGCCAACCCATGAATCTTCTTGTTTCTCACACACACAAATAAATAAATCCAAAATTGTCTTAAAGAGCTTAACAAAACGAGCGGAATTTCAGTTTAAAATAAGAGTTCAACATGTTGATCATCATTTCTTTCACAAAACTGTTGAAAGATGAGCTTATTTTCGGCATGGGTTCGTATTTTATTTATAATTTTTATAATTAGATTCAAGTAGGAATGAAATTGCGGGCTAAAAGTTTTACAAGATGTTGCCTGTGTATCACAACTCACAAGGTGAATGGTGGATAGATCTGGATTTTCTTTATACTATATTACTTATAAAGCCTTTGTAGCGTCCGACCACTGATGGTTCCTCCTTATATGTCGCAATTAGCGACATCACTAGTCAATTTGGAAAGAATATTTTCATCGCTAAGCACAGATATGTTTTTAACTATTTTAGTTTTAGTCAATTTTTAAACAACAATCATAAGACTTAAAGTTTTGTTTTAAATTGCGATTTTCTAAGTGGCCACTAAAAAATATTCTGCTTTGTCATTTGTTTTTAATCTTGTGTGAGTAGTTGAAAATTGTTCATGAACATTCTTAAATTACTATTGCTATATGTTCCAGAAGCCTACTTCATAACCTCATTTGAAAATGTTTTCATTCTATTGAAAAGCGAATAATTTGACAGCACAAGGACACACATTTGTACACATTTGGTCATTTATGTAATACATATATCTAACAGTACGTGCTCAAAACTTGACTGAACAAGGACACACATTTGTACACATTTGGTCATATATGTAATACATATATCTAACAGTACGTGCTCAAAACTTGACTGAATAAGGACACACATTTGTACACATTTGGTCATTTATGTAATACATATATCTAACAGTACGTGCTCAAAACTTGACAGAACAAAACGTTACACTTCTGTAGACACACATTCAAGTCACAATACATAACATATAACTTCTGTAGACACTCATTCAAGTCACAATACATAACATATAACTTCTGTAGACACTCATTCAAGTCACAATACATAACATATAACTTCTGTAGACACTCATTCAAGTCACAATACATAACATATAACTTCTGTAGACACTCATTTAAGTCACAATACATAACATATAACTTCTGTAGACACTCATTCAAGTCACAATACATAACATATAACTTCTGTAGACACTCATTCAAGTCACAATACATAACATATAACTTCTGTAGACACTCATTTAAGTCACAATACATAACATATAACTTCTGTAGACACTCATTCAAGTCACAATACATAACATATAACTTCTGTAGACACTCATTCAAGTCACAATACATAACATATAACTTCTGTAGACACTCATTCAAGTCACAATACATAACATATAACTTCTGTAGACACTCATTCAAGTCACAATACATAACATATAACTTCTGTAGACACTCATTCAAGTCACAATACATAACATATAAATTCTGTAGACTTATAATCCACAAAAATATGTCCCAATTAAAGACATTTACATTTAGCGCATACATGTCCCAACTTAATGTACACTACACATCCACTAGTACAAGTCTTCTCTATACACTTCCATCTCTTCAGTCTGTGTCTCTTGTCTAATGTGTGGTCAAAACTTGAAAGATGTCTGGCTCAAGGTCTTAGAGACTCGTCCAGACGTTACACTGGCGCTGCTTGGATTATCGATCGGTTTTGCCAGCTCGAGCGACTCCCTCTACTTGAAGGTCTGCAGTCAGCAGTACAGGGCCAGTTGGACCATGTTTCTTGACCATTTACAGCAGGAATATTCAGAGCCATACAAATCGTTGAAAACTTGATGGGTTGCATTGAGCTGTTGTGCATGGTGGTTACATGTGCTTCCATGTTCGTGTTGATGTGTAGTTAGTAGCCAGATGGTCGGTTGTGTTTCAGCTGTGTAACTCCGTCTCAAGAACATGGAATATTTCATTCATATCAAAAAGCCTTGCAACTGCGCGGTAAGTAGAAGGGACTGATTTGAAAGATTTGTACACGCCGATAACGGACTGCCAGATACGCGTGTCCTTGAATGTGTCCTACCTGTGCTTAGTGTCTCACTTTGTCTTCGATGGCAGTTGTAGTGATGTGCCTTGGACACTTGAGACAAACTAGATTGGATTGGTGACTTGGCAATGATTGGGAGAAAGAAGCGCTCGTATGTGTGTGAGCACGTGTCTTGTAGTGCGCGTGTGTGATGTGACGAGAGCGGTACTATGACCGGGATACCACTTAGAGCAACAAGAAGTCGTAGAACACACACAAACACATTCCTAGTCGATCGAATGGAAAGAAATGTTGGAGTATGTGTTTAGAACATGGCGCGCGTGTGTGGTGCTATGTTGTTTTTCAAAGGTAGATCTAGTTGACATTTTGAGAAGTACTTTCTTGACTTTTGTGTTCTTGACGATACATCTAGATCTTTAGCATCAGATCGTTGACAAAAAGGAAGGGGGATCTGTTATTGTCATTGTGGTCAATTGACAATTCATTGTAGTCATCTATTTAATGAAAGTTTTTTAATAAAAATGCGAATGTATTTGATTTCTAAGTTAAAGTGGTGCAGCATTTTACTTGGATTTTTTAACCCAGCTGTGACCTAGATCTAGAAATCCTCACGCAGATGTGTGTCAGGGTCGATTTTAAGTTATCTTTGAGTTTTTCTTGGATGTTATTATTTCTGTTGTTTAATACATAATTGGGGATTCATCAGTTCAGTGAAGTTCTATGTTGAACACACATCTTCTAGTTTACTGTCAACCTACTGACGTTTTCTTCAATGTCAGATATTATGTGCATTCACACAAAGGTAGTTCTGATTAATTGATTGAGACATTAAAGTAGCGCCTACTAAAGTCTAGATCTAGATGATTTGTTATCTAGTGCGATATTAAAGTACTAACTTGATATTTAGTGAGATAGAAAAATACTAACTTGTTATTTGATGAGTTATAAAAGTAATGTACTAACTATTCATTACACAGCACTAACAGATTCTTCATAAGATATGAAAAGGGCTTTTTATATTTTTTGAGAGGCACAATTTGTTATAGCTTTTATTTCACGAGAAAGAATTTCTTACAGTTAAATAAGTTGATTGTTTTACATGGCATTCCTATCGTCTATACTATTTTTTTTCAGTCAATGTATTGGGTCATTGGGTCATAATTGTATGTGCGTGTAGTATGTGAATGTGTGTGTGTATTGTGTGTGTGTGTATATTGGGTCATAATTGTATGTGTGTGTATTATGTGAGTGTGTGTGTGATTGACTTTTCTAAACAAAACAGATTTTTGTAATACTAATGTTAAATGTTTGTATAATTTTGTGTCTTTTCTCTGGTGTAGATTAGACATTGCTAATCCTAAGAAGAAAGTGTTCTGCTGGGCCAATCTCTGTTGAGTTCTGGTAAAGCTGTACATTCCTAGAATCTGAGCAGCCCTACTGTGAACGTTTCTGATGGACTAACTGTTGCTACCTGTTGGTAGTGTGACCTAGTTTATAGGTCACATTCTTGCCTTGGTACTTTGAGATCTTGTTATCAGAGTGACCAGAAGCTGTGTACAGCTGCTTGTGTTCCTTGGCTGTCTGCCATATCCATTGGATGTTTAGCTTTGAAAAGTGAAAATAAAAATTAAACTCTATGACTTCAAAATAAATACATATTAATTTATAAGCAGATCAACACAAAATGAAAAGTCATTGGACATTTTCTGTTCTACTTGATAACAGTTTCATTTAGAACAAGAACATGAAATCACTTTGATCAGATCATTCTAACCTAATTACCTCCCTTCTTTTCTTTCACTTCTTCTATTCTATTCCCCTTTGCTTCAACATCAACTCAAATGTGGAGCTCTAATCAACAATGAACAGTCCTGGCTGTCATCAAATTGTTTTTCATTCTGCCACACATGCAGAATGCTCTTGTCTAGAAGAAATGTAATCACGGGTATGTGTGGAATACTATAACTGTGTGTGTGTGGGGACATAGTGTTATAAGGCACATTTTTCTTGACATTGTATCATACAGTTATATGTTATATGTGACAGGCTAGGGTTTAGGCTTGAACATTTTCTTCTCTATTCACTCTTTGTACATCTCTTTCTGAATCACACCATGTCTCCCTGCAATACTCTCTGTACATCTCTTCCTAAATCACACCATGTCTCCCTGCAATACTCTCTGTACATCTCTTTCTGAATCACACCATGTCTCCCTGCAATACTCTCTGTACATCTCTTCCTGAATCACACCATGTCTCCCTGCAATACTCTCTGTACATCTCTTCCTGAATCACACCATGTCTCCCTGCAATACTCTCTGTACATCTCTTTCTGAATCACACCATGTCTCCCTGCAATACTCTCTGTACATCTCTTCCTGAATCACACCATGTCTCCCTGCAATACTCTCTGTACATCTCTTCCTGAATCACACCATGTCTCCCTGCAATACTCTCTGTACATCTCTTCCTGAATCACACCATGTCTCCCTGCAATACTCTCTGTACATCTCTTCCTGAATCACACCATGTCTCCCTGCAATACTCTCTGTACATCTCTTTCTGAATCACACCATGTCTCCCTGCAATACTCTCTGTACATCTCTTCCTGAATCACACCATGTCTCCCTGCAATACTCTCTGTACATCTCTTCCTGAATCACACCATGTCTCCCTGCAATACTCTCTGTACATCTCTTCCTGAATCACACCATGTCTCCCTGCAATACTCTCTGTACATCTCTTCCTGAATCACACCATGTCTCCCTGCAATACTCTCTGTACATCTCTTTCTGAATCACACCATGTCTCCCTGCAATACTCTCTGTACATCTCTTCCTGAATCACACCATGTCTCCCTGCAATACTCTCTGTACATCTCTTCCTGAATCACACCATGTCTCCCTGCAATACTCTCTGTACATCTCTTCCTGCAATACTCTCTGTACATCTCTTCCTGAATCACACCATGTCTCCCTGCAATACTCTCTGTACATCTCTTCCTGCAATACTCTCTGTACATCTCTTCCTGAATCACACCATGTCTCCCTGCAATACTCTCTGTACATCTCTTCCTGCAATACTCTCTGTACATCTTTCCCTGCAATACTCTCTTTACATCTCTTCCTGAATCACTTTATGTACATCTTTCCCTGCAAAACTCTCTGTACATCTCTCCCTGCAATACTCTCTTTACATCTCTTCCTGAATCACTTTATGTACATCTCTACCTGCAATATTCTCTGTACATCTCTTCCTGAATCACTTTATGTACATCTCTCTCTGATTTACTCTCTGTACATGTCTACCTGCAATACTTCTCTGTACATCTCTTCCTGAATCACTTTATGTACATCTCTACCTGCAATATTCTCTGTACATCTCTACCTGCAATACTCATTGTACATCTCTTCCTGAATCACTTTATGTACATCTCTACCTGCAATATTCTCTGTACATCTCTTCCTGAATCCCTTTATGTACATCTCGCTCTGATTTACTCTCTGTACATGTCTACCTGCAATATTCTCTGTACATCTCTTCCTGAATCCCTTTATGTACATCTCTACCTGATTTACTCTCTGTACATCTCTACCTGCAATACTTCTTTGTACATCTCTACCTGCAATACTTCTCTGTACATCTCTTCCTGAATCCCTTTATGTACATCTCTACCTGATTTACTCTCTGTACATCTCTACCTGCAATACTTCTCTGTACATCTCTTCCTGAATTACTTACTGAGCTTAGTCTTTTAGATATTTTTGCTTACATTACACTAGGCTTCCATTTCTCTCCTTTACACTACACTAGGCTTCCATTTCTCTCTTTTACATTACACAAGGCTTCCATTTCTCTCCTTTACATTACACAAGGCTTCCATTTCTCTCCTTTACATTACACTAGGATTCCATTTCTCTCCTTTACATTACACTAGGCTTCCATTTCTCTCCTTTACATTACACTAAGCTTTTGAAATGATTTTCACTTGATTTATTTTCTTGCACCCAGTCTGTGGGGAATTTTAAAAATGATGTGTCTGATTGAGGCAAACCTTAAAACCAGAACATACAGCAACATGTTATTTGCCTAACCAGCTTCCTTGTTATTTTGTACATCTTCCTTTGTACAATGTCATCTCTAGGGACGGAAACATTCTCAGAGCCCTTTACCATGATGGAGGTGGCTTTCGCGATCAAAAAGGCGAGACTACACAAGGCAGTGGGGCCAGATGGCATCAGCGCTGAGATGCTAAAAAATCTTGGAACGATTGGCCTCCTAAAACTTCACGGCTTACTAAATCGGACATGGACTCAAGGGGACTTCCCTAAGGCATGGAGATTGGCTACCATTGTTCCTATTCTAAAAAAGGGCAAGAATGCAAACAGCCCTGAGAGTTACAGACCAATTTCCCTCACATCGTGTGTGGGGAAGGTTGCGGAGAGAATCATTAACCGACGGCTTACGTGGTACCTAGAGTCCCACAATTTAATTTGTCAGGAGCAGGGTGGTTTCAGACAACGGCGTAGTGCAATGGACCAGGTTACAGTCTTTATGCAAGAAGTGGCAGATGGTTTTCAGAGAGGCGGAAGGGAGAAGAAGGGTGAGTCGACACTCGCGGTCTTTCTCGATCTAAAACAGGTGTACGATAGAGTCTGGAGACAAGGCTTGTTGCTTAAGTTGATGGACCTTGGGGTAAACTCCAATATGTACCGATGGATCAAAAGCTTCCTAACGAACAGGTTAGTTCAAACACATTATGGCGAGCAACTGTCGAATAAGAAGGTACTCGAGCAGGGGTTGCCTCAGGGCTCATCACTTTCATGCACACTTTTTCTGGTATTCATCAACGATTTGACCAAATGCCTGGGGTGTCGCTCATTACTTTTTGCGGACGATCTGCTGATCTGGAAAACTGGGAGATCCGCAGCCGCTCTAGCTGCGGAGATCCAACGTGACCTAGTCACGATTTCCTGCTACACACGATTGTGGAATATGGAGGTTAATTGTGCGAAAACAGTCTGGACCCTTTTCACCCTTGGCAAAGATATCTATAAAGAAAAGATTTCTCTCTCAATCAATGGTACCGAATTAAAAATGGAAGCCAAGCCGAAATACCTGGGAGTCACCCTGGACCCAAAAATGGGTTTGTCCGACCATGTGAGAACAGTGCGAGAGCAAGCGTCAGAGAGCCTTAAGGTAGTCAAGCGGTTAGCCACGACCAAGTGGGGGGCCAAAGCGAACGTGTTACGGGCCCTCTACATTGGAGCGGTAAGGTCGAGGATGGAGTACTCGTCTCTTGCACAGGTCTATGCCTCACAAACGTCTCTAGCGGGGCTGGACTCAGTGGAGAACCAAGCAATTAGACTCATTTGTGGTGCATTTCGTACGACGCCAACTGTGGCATGTGAAGTCATGACAAATCTCCCACCACTGAGATTACGAAGGGAGCGAGCCGTTATGATCGCTTATGAAAAATTCAAACGGCTAGAAGAAGGCTGCCCAGTCAGGAGTCTGGTCGACAATTGGCAGGGCGGAAATCGGCTGAAACGGAACTCTTTCATGCACTCGGTGCGGGAATGTCCAAAGAAGTCGATTTACCCCAGAACAGAGCAGCTCTCGCTCTGCATGGGGCTTCTTCTCCGGCGAATGCTCCTGGAGTCCCGGAGGTGAGGAAATCGCTGATTGACCCAGAAGTTAACAAGAAATGCACAAAAACTGTCCTACGAAACACTGCCAGGAAAACTGTCGCCCAGTACCCAGCTGACTCCATTAAAGTGTACACAGATGGTTCCACGAGAGAGAACCTCGGACAAAAAACCTCTGGGTATGGTGTGGTAGTTCGATTCCCTGGCTCGACCGAGAACGATGAGATTCTAGGTGCGTGTTCTGGCAGGAGCAATTACGTAGCTGAAATGGTTGCAATTCAAAATGCAGTAGAGTACATTGAAGAACGACTTAACGAGAAAACAGCACAACCCAGTCCTATTGTGTCGAGCCTACAAGCCATTGAAAACCCTGAAGATACGCTCCCGGAACCACTGGCAAAAACACTGGCGTGCGTGGGACGCCTCCAAGAAAAACACAAAATTGGGACGACATTCCAATACGTACCTGGACACGTGGATGTGGAGGGTAATGTGAAGGCTGACTTATTAGCCAAGCTCGGCACAAAACCGGACCCTGTGGACGAGCCACAGACTTTTGAGCAGGCGCGTGCGATAGTGGACGAATGGGCAAGAGAAAAATGGTGCAAAAGCTGGGAGACTGGTAATACGGGAAGGGAAGTCTGGCAAAACTTAAAAGGGCCCTCAAAATCGGACGAATGGTGGCAGCTAAATAGGGAAGAACAGGTGACAATCGCTAGGTACCGAACGGGACACTGTCCAATCGGTGCCTATTTTGCTAAATTTAAACCAAACTTCGACTCACGCTGCAGGCATTGTCAGAACGACGTCGAAACAGTTAACCACATCCTTTACGAGTGCGCAACACTACACCCTAAACAAGGCCATTTGAGTGAAACAAAAGCTGGTTTGCATGAGGAGCTGGCTCTGTACGGAGACAGAGAAGCTTTGAGAAGAACTGCCGCTTTCCTTGTCCGTGTTATCAGAGAATAGAGTTCTCAACACGGTGATCTAGTGCGATGAGACTTACACGGTTGGCTTCCAGACACTGATAAAGTCTATTGCAACCACATTGAGGCTGTAAGCTTTCATCAAGCCCTGGCTATAATACAAAAAACAGAAATGGAAAAGTGGTTTGAGTGCTGGGACAAGTCCCAAAAAGCCCGTGGAGTCTGGGAGCGCATGAGGCGCCCTGACCGCCCTTCCCCGTGGTGGAGGCTGTCCAGGCCTGAGCAAGCTATTATAGCACAGTGCAGGACAGGCCACTGTCCTGTTGGCTCATATTTCTCACGGCTGTGGCCAAATTTTGATTCACGGTGCCCCCGCTGCGGGGAAGAAGAGGAAACCGTGCCTCATATCCTGTTTGACTGCCCCAGACTTGCTGATCTCCGTCTCGACAGGTCTGGGAAACCCAAAATTCTCAACCTGTATGGCGACATTCATGCACTACGCAAGACAGCAGGGTTTCTGTCCAGGGCTTTAGCAAGAGAGGATTTGAGCCTCTCAAGCCCTCACTCTAATGGAGTTTGATGATGATGATGACTGTCCTGTTGGCTCATATTTCTCGCGGCTATGGCCAAATTTTGATTCACGGTGCCCCCGCTGCGGGGAAGAAGAGGAAACCGTGCCTCATATTCTGTATGACTGCCCCAGACTTGCTGATCTCCGTCTTGACAGGTCTGGGAAACCCAAAATTATTGACCTGTATGGCGACATTTATGCACTACGCAAGACAGCAGGGTTTCTGTCCAGGGCTTTTGCAAGAGAGGATTTGAGCCTCTCATGCCCTCACTCTAATGGAGTTTGATGATGATGATGATGATGATGATGATGATTGCAACCACATTTGTATGAAACCTAGAGAGACATCTTTCTTATCATTGTCTCCAAGATCACGATGTGGGCACATTTCAACTAGAATTATAGTTCTTTCATTTTGACTTTTTGTTTTGTGTTTAATTGTGATATATGAACTAATTTGGTAACAGTTTATTTATGTAGCTATTATTGATACTGGGTACCTGTGTATCTCATTAAAGTTAAGTACAGGGAAGATGAGGTTAGAGAATAATTAATCATTGGAATGCCTTGTGGAAGTTCATGAATGTAGTTTTGTAGAGCATGCTGTTATGTTAGAGAGCACAAACATTTTGATGGGTTGGTCAAAGAAATAGTATCAAAAGAATCAAGAAATTCTTGAAACTGATCTATAATGTGAGAGGTATATTTAGAAGTTGTTCAGTCCTTCCAGGTTTCATATAGTCCTTTTCTTGGCACTGCTCATTAAAATGGAATAATTGAATGAAAATTTGCAGTCATTTCTATTTAATGAGATTTTTGTCTATTCATTAAATCATGAATGTGTTTGTTCTCAGCTAAAGTATTTGTTCTCAGCTTAAGTATCTCAAATCTTTTGTAACAGTGAGTATAATGACTAACTAATTTATTCTTCTACAACTTGTCATGTACCAAGTAAAGGATCAGTTTTCTTCATTGTTCTTTTGTAATGCAAGTTGAATGATAGTAAATACTGTACATTAATTGAAAGCTATTTTATTACAACACTTATATTAACTCACTCTGTATCTTTCATTTTTCTACCTTTTCAACTCATTTGTCATCCAACTTTATGTACACGCTCTTGATCATTGACAACTCATGAATCCATTAAAAAATTTGCCAATTAGCTTATCAATTAGTCATAATTAATTTTGTTTTGATATAGAATATAAAGAAGAAAAAAACCCGCTGTAAGCTAAAAGAGACAGCCTTGTGTAGAGCACAAGATTTAATAGCTCTGGGGAGATGTGTTATGTAGAGAATTAGATGGTAAAAATTGAAAGAGACAATAGATAAAACAAAATAACAACACGTTCTGCCTCCTATATCTCTTAAGGCAGTTAAAAAAAAAGTATAAAATAATTAATTTTTAATGTATAAATTATATCAAAGACTGTATCTGTGGTAATTAATTATAAACAAAACTTTGTAATGGATTGGTCAAGTAACATTTTTAAAAATGATTTCCCTTCTACAAATGTGTATTGACTTACATATATTAATGTCCCGGAACCCTCTATTAAATTCAAAATCTAAAAGGGCTTAAAAAAAAAAAAAGTTAAGATATAATTAAAAACAACACTTGTATTAAAATGCACTAAAAAACTTTACTTTTTTAAACGTTGGGAGTCATTTTCACTTTAACCCCTAACCCAATGCTTTTATTTACATTTATTTTCTACTTACTAATGCATTAGAAGTGTTGTTTTAACAAGTTTTTTTTACTTTTTTTTTTTTTTTAATTTTGAATGCACAAAGCCTGTTTTGTTCATAGATAAGCATTGAAACAACTGTTGAAGACATTTCTAAATAAGTTTTTAACAAACAAAATTATTGAAACAGCTGTTGAAGATATTTCTAAATAAGTTTTTGACAAACAAAATCATTGAAACAGCTGTTGAAGACATTTCTAGATAATTTTATGACAAATATTTCTCATGAAACCATATTAACAAAAATGATATACCAGAAAGGAAAGAAAAAATCTGCTGGTACAATATTTAAACTAGTAGCTTCTTTTAGATTTAGCCCTTTAATAAAATTTAGATGGACTTCAATTCCCCTTGGTCTTGCAAACCCACATTGTTCAAAGCTATGAATAGACCTGAAATAAAAACATGCAAAATAAAAAAAAATCCCTTTAGAAAATAATAACAAAGCTTTTCTAGGGGGAATAACTCTGCACTTACAACTATATCTTTAAGTAATGTGGAAGCTATCTCCCCTTATTAGATTTTACACAAAATAATTACCAATAATTAATTTGACTTATTTGTTAATTTTCTAAAAATGATTCATGCTTTGTTAGGTACAATAAATAAAATGGAAACCAAATCCTACATATTTAGTCATATCTGGGAATTTTGAAGGATTAATTTCTCTTGTTGGTATGAAACATAATAATTAATTACACGTAGTTAATTGACTAATTGGTTAATATTTTTTTTTATTAATGTCTTGTCTATGCCAATGTATATTTGTGAAAAGTTTCAACTTGATCCGAGAATGGGTTTGTAGAAGTAATATGTACAAACTTTTGACCAGACAGACAGACAGAGTGAGTTGTCATAAGCTTTGTAAAAAGAGATATAATTACAATTGCAGTAATTCATATTCACAGGATTTGGACTCTCATGACACTGGCACAGTGCGAAGGCGTGCAAAAACAATTGTTACTCCCAAGATGGCAATGGAGAGTTTTCGCCTTTCTTTTTTAAATGACGGTATGTTGAAAATACATGATCATAATTCTTAATTATATGATTTCAATGTAAGATAAAAGATTAGTAACAAAAATGTATTCCTAACCCCTTTCTCTTGTTCTCTCATTCTTTAATTTTTGTATATGTATTTTTTTAACCTATAGTCTACTGATTTCTTCCTAGCTTCTCTTTCCTGTATCAATGTTTTAGTTAGAGCTTTACCAAACTCGTTCTGTTTTCTACTTTTCTGTTATCCCTGCAACACGCTGGTTTTTAACACAGTTACACTCCTAATCTGCTAGTTTTTAACACAGTTACACTCATAATCTGCTAGTTTTTAACACAGTTACACTCATAATCTGCTAGTTTTTAACACAGTTACACTCATAATCTGCTAGTTTTTAACACAGTTACACTCCTAATCTGCTAGTTTTTAACACAGTTACACTCATAATCTGCTAGTTTTTAACACAGTTACACTCATAATCTGCTAGTTGTCAATCAAGTAAAACATGACTAAAATGCATAGTAGTTGGTATCAGACCTTTCTTTTCTTTTTAACAATGATTGCAGCATGTTGTTTAAGAGGTCCAGTACAGCAGACTATGGCTGTCCATCAGTTGTTGAGTGTGTCAACTTTGCTAGTTTAAAAAATAGAAGTACAAAAAAGGAAGAACTTTGTAGCTTACAGATGTGACTTTTTATCTATTTCTGCAAGTCTCCTTAAAACAGAGAGCAAGTATTCTTGTTAAACTTCTCATTTGCTCTTACTTTTTTTTTGGTAGCTTCCTCCTATTCCTAACTGACCTGTCACTCCACCTCCCCCCCCCCCCCAACCCAGTCATTAACACAATCTTTTTACACCTTGAAATCCTCTTGTAATCTTTAGCAAATCTCTTTTGGTCTAAAGTAGTTCCATGTTGACTTTCAGCATCAGCTGTTTATAGGACATCCTTCATCCTTTTTAGTAGGTGTCTACTTGATTGGTTCATGGAGATGGAGACATTCCATTGCAAATACCTGAATGATAATGGGTTGACTGAAGTGTTCTAGTCTTTTTCAAGTAGTCATGGGGGGGGGGGGGACTAACAACAACTATTGACTAACTAGACAAATGTAACTAATATTTTCTACAGTAAATGTTAAAAGCTTTTTTTTTTTGTGTCTACCAAGGTGTTTGACTTGTCCTTGACTTCTTCCATATTTTCTTATACATTTTTATTGTCCACTCCTGTAAATAGAAAATATTTTCCAAACTTCTAATGTAATATAATTTGATAGGATTTTTCATAAATGCATCTATTTGTCTGTCCAGACCAAGATGTGAATTTTGATGCCATCTTGGGTGAGCTGTATGAATTGGAGTCCCAGTTAAGTAACACACAGAGTGAGCTATCCAGGTCATTAGGTACTCATCTTCCTCCACCTGCCCCATTTCAAGATGGTAAAGAATGCAGTGAGGCTCATGGACAACACCAGACAGCACACATTTCTGAACAGGTTCTTATCTCTTCCTCTAGATTTGTATAGGTCTGTGTCTTATCTGTAATGTTTGGATTCATTTGTTTTCTCTTTTTTCTGCAAATGATTGATACAGTTTTTATTTTTAGTTCATTACATTGATCAGACTAAGGGTAATTTTTAAAGAATAGTATGAAACACATGTTGCACAAGTCTCAACTAATAGCCAGGCTACTTGGTTTGAGTCTGTGGCTTTTTTAGATTAAGTTAATTATTTTCTTCCCCCTCCCCCTTCCCCCATTCATCCAAGACCAATCATTATAGAAGGCCTGAACATTGACCTGCGATGTTGCAACCTGTGCGCAGTTTAGACTAATAGCTCGTTGCCACTCCACAGTTCGTTATGTCGAATCTGTGACATGGTCTATTATTAATTCTAAGTGCAAAAAAGTAAATCACATTTCACTGAAAAGCTAACCATTGGGGTGAGGTCTGTTAATAATTATAAGTGCAAAACATTTCACGGAAAGGTTAGCTAATGAACTGATTATCATTATGTCTTTGTTAATTTTTAAAAAATTAATGCACGTGTCAGAGATAATACATTTCCTAATATTAGTAGGCCTGTGAATTTTCTAACAGGAAGAATTGGATCTGCTGGCCGCAGAGATCACTAGAGGACTTCACTATCACAAGACTAATGGACACCATCACCCCCATCACCACCATCATCACCATCATCAACATCACCATCAGGTGGACTCATTATGTGATACTCTAGACACTGACTCTGCATTCTCTGACAATGCTTCTCTGCCCTCTTCTGAGTCCTTCACCTCCATGGCGACTGTGTCTTCTTCTGCAGACACAACTTCATCCTCTTCTGGGGACACTTGCAGTATGACCAGTGCCATCTGTGCTGTCAATCATGCAGAGGTATGTTTAAATAGAAGATATCTCTCTAATAATTTGCCATGTTGACTTAACAACATGAGTATCTATATTAACCTTTTTAAGATAAATATCTCACATTTATGGGTGAATTTTTTTAAGTTAAATAACAAGCACACTTATCTCCAAGCCTGGATTGAAATAAATGTTGACATTTGCATCTGTTTTTTTGTTTCTTTCAGTTTGTCCTTCCTTTTATCTAATGAAACTTTGAAACCTAAATACAACAGTAAATTTTTGGTTGATCTTGAAACATTTTTTGTTTTCTACTTTCTTTATTAAGATTTGTTTCTTCTATAGTTTCCTGTTTTCTTTTTAGTTTCTTTTGTTGGTGCACAATTTGTTTGGTTTACCATTTCTTATTATCCCAATAGTTTCTGTTCAATCTATTGAACAATTTTCATTAATTCTTTTCTTCTAATTGTTTGGCAGTTCTTTCATTTTTGGATAATTTCTTGTTTTATTTGAAATGTTTCTTTTTTTACTTTTTTTTTTTACTGGATTGTTGCTAAAGATTTTATAAACAACTTTTTTTCATAAAATGGAAAAAAAAAATACTTTTAGATTTCTATCAAGAAACTGACAATTTCAACATTGAAATACTCGCTTGATTGAAGATCTGTTTTTTATTTAATAGATATTAACATATTTGAAAACTTTTTTTTTAAATAAAAAAATATGTTAAAAGTATTTATTATTATTTATTGTTTAAGGATTTAATTCTGTTTTGTAAATACATTTGGGAGTGAGGTCTGTATTTCAAATACATTTTTCTAGAAAAAATCATTTCCCCATTTTTTTTTAAATTTTAAGTCCCAAAGTATTATTATGATAAATACTTGAATTACTATCCTTGATTCAGAATGATACTACCCTTGAGTCCAATAGATACTATCATTGAGTCAGAGTGATACTATCCATAATAAGTCAATGTTTAGTACACTGGGTCTCTTACATTGTTGTCCACAGGAGGAACAAATAGCTCGTTTGAAAGCTGAAAAAATTCGTATAGCCTTGGAAAAGATTAGGGAGGCAAAGATTAGAAAGGTAAATAATTGTATTTAGGTAGCGTAGTAGTCGACTTTTTGTCTCTCTTAACAACTTTAGGAACCATGCGTCTTTCTGATGCTTTTGGAGTTTGATGTACATTTTCTACAACTTTGGCAAACATTTTCTATCTTTATGGTTTTCTGAATCAGAAGAGTTGTGATGACACTTCATGATTAAAAAGATTTGATGAATTCAGTTTTTCTATGCCTGTTCATTTATATTCAAACCTTTGACTCCTAGCAGTACTTTGTATCATTTCAGCTACTTTGGTTGACTAGTTCTTCTGTTTCTTGGTCTATAGCTAAAGTTTGAGTTTTTAAGTAACAATAAAGATAATTTGACAGTAAAAAGGTAAATAAAATTGGTGACCATCCTTATGACTTATTTGTTCTTTTTGATAAATCTTGCAGTTGTTTGTTAGAGCCTTTGCTAAAGATGGCAGCAGTAAAAGTATTTTAGTGGATGAAAAGATGAGTGTAGCCCAGGTGTGCAGTCAATTAGCAGACAAGAATCATATACGATTGAACCACAAGATGTCTGTTGTAGAGCACATGCCTGAGTTACTCATGGGTAAGCAGACTTTATTTTACCAAGACTTGCATCACAGTTATTCAATCTCAAGGCTCCTAGACATCAGTGCCCGCAAATCAATAAAATGTGGACAAAACTAAATATTTCAAGAATGAATCATAATATTTTTTTAGGTTTAGAACTTTATGTTTTAAATATTTATTTAGATTTCTGAGCACAAATGGACAAAGTATTTTAACACACTTTTAGTGTTTCTGTTATTCATCTCAGGTTTATTTATGTCCAAAAAAGAAGATTACTATACACCAAACTTATTCTTGTGTATGATGTAGTCTTTTAATATTTCTGAACCAATTTAAATGTCTCTGAACATCTCTTGAATACTTCTGAATGAACATTGAATGTCTAAACAGCTCAGAACATATTTGATGTTAATTTCTAGTTGCTATATTTAAGGCACAGACATTTGTTGTCTCTCAACACACAATCTCACCCTATGCCTTGCAACACAAGTCTCTGAACATGTACTTAATGTTTCTTAATCAAAATGAAACAAAACAAAATCTGAACAAAAATTGTGAAATATTTTATTGTCACCAATAGGAAGAATAAAAAACAAAAAGTAGTTCTTTTTTTTGGGGTAAACTTGAGTGTGAATGGATAGAATCTCTCTGATTGTGAACTTTAACTTGTTAAGACAGCACTTACTGTTAACATCAATACAAATGTTCATTGTTACAAACTTTTTTTCAGAACGTATTTTAGAAGATCACGACTCACTAGTGGAGAACATGGTCATGTGGACAAGAGACTCCAAAAATAAAGTTGTATTTGAGGAAAGAATGGACAAGTATGATCTCTTTAGAAACCCTGAGGTAGGAGCAGTCACTAGATTTGGACTCAAGAAAACTAAACAATTTGGTCTGCACATTTCTAACTGGACATTTTGTCTTTCAGAAATATTTACTGGGCTGTACATCCAGCAAACCAAGTTCTCTGGTACCCGCACAAAAAGATAAACTGATTCAGGTAGTACTTGACTTGTAGGACAGAAAAATCATGAGACATTTCTCACTAGTCAAATGAAATGCTTTTGGTCTTTACCCCCCCCCCCCCAACTATAAACAAATGTGTGATCATTGTTAGTTGTTTTGTTTTGTTAGGTTTATGTTGTCATAATTTTTTGAAAGTAAATGTTCATTTAGACATGTCTATTTTTAGTAATTCATGGATAGAATACATTTTGTAGGCTAGTTATATAGAATATTGTAAAATTCTGTTAAACATATCCCACAGACTGACAGCATGAGTCAGTTTGTGGAACTGTTATATATATATATATATTTATATTTCTTTAGTATGTATTACTCTGTACAACAATTTTTGCTCTAGTTTTCATCACTAAAAGTCTCCAATTGTTTGTTCTTGTAGGAATTTTTCTCTCCTGACAGTGTGTGTGTTCCTTCAATGGAAGGACTTCTCTTTCTCAAGTCTGATGGGAAAAAAGCTTGGAAAAAATTCTTCTTTGTTTTAAGAGCCTCTGGTTTATATTACAATCCTAAAGGAAAAACTAGTAAAGTAAGAACTTCAGCTTTTTTTTTTTTCTTCTTGACAAAACCAGTAAAGTAATTACTCAATTTCTGATATTTTTATTCTTAATAAAAGTAGTAAAGTAAGTAACTTAATTTTTTATTCTTGGGAAAACTAGTAAAGTAATACTCTGCTTCTGATATCTTGCCAAAACCTATTTTTGGTAAAACTAGTAAAGTAAGTACCGCAGTTTTTGATTATCTAGATAGTATTATCCTTAGGACAGCAACAAGCAAATATTAAAACAGTCTTGCTCTGTTCTAGAATCCTAAAGATCTGCTGTGTCTGGTACAGTTTGACTATGTTGAAGTGTATAGAGGACTAGGATGGAAAAAAAAGTATCATGCACCAACAGATTTTTGTTTTGCATTAAAGGTAGGAATAGTGTTTATAAATTGACAGCAGTTCGGTTAGTTCATGTTTAATGTTGTCATCCACCATTATCAGCACACACATTGAAATAAAGATGCTCGCCCTCTTCCCTGTGGTAGTCAATGGTATTGTTTTGTCAGGCCTATCTCATTATTGTAACCCAGTAACCCACATTGCTGGCATGTCGAAAGAATGTGCTAATTAACAGATTGGGGGGGATAATTAAATTCCTTTTAGGTCTATATATATAGACGATCTAACATGAATAAAGTAAGCATTTTAACAGACAACAAAGTGTTTGTTAGTCTCTACTAGCCTACTATTACATTCCCCAAACTTTAACAAAGTTGTATTAATAAAGGAACATGAACCAGTAAAACATGGAAAACAGAGAAACTTGTTTAAACAAAATGAAAATAATATGGTTAAAATTCCTTTCTCATTTATGTTAGCACTCTGTCCAATGAATACTTGATCAAGTTTTGTGTTATGCTATTACAGCACCCTCAGATACAGAAGAAAACCTCCAAGTACATACGTTATTTTTGTGCTGAGTCAGAGACAACTTTAGATCAGTGGGTAATGGGAGTCAGGATAGTTAAGGTATTTCTCATTTCTTCAGTAGTTGATTTCATTGAAACTCTAATCTAGTGTTATTGTATAGATATTACTTTTTACAAATTTTACAAATTAACTATAATTATTTTCTTGACATTGTCTCTTTCCAGCTTGGTAAGCAAATGCTTCATAACTATGAAAGATTGACTCATGAGATCTCCATGTGGGATTTAAGGGAGCCTGAGGCGTCTGGTAGCACAGTTGATGAAGCCACATGTCAAATGTTAAACCATGATGACCTGAATGACAGCCGTATGTCTGTACCTGAGCCAGGCTCCAGGCACTCGGTCATTCAGGTCCACAACAACAACAGCAGCAGCACTTGTGACACCAGAGATGTCATGAACATTGAAGTGTTGGCTATTCCTCCAAGGAAAGCCTCTGAGTCAGGAAGTGGAGGGGGATCTGATGGAAGGTTAGCAATGATATTGTGTCATTAATCCAACTGTTTCATTGATTGCAATGATTTAGTCACAAAAACACTGTCAAAATTCATTTGCCAAAAAGAATAATCTAATATAATCCATTTGTTTTATTCCCTACAGGTCTCTCAATGGATCCATTTTGTCTGATTCGTCTCATAAAACCCCAGTCAAGCGTGTCTCATTTAGTGCAACTCACAGTATTATTACTGGTGAACATGTTGAAGTGAAACATCGGGATTCAATTATTAGTGCATCAACAGATTCCAGTGAAGATTCCAATTCAAGCGGGGAAATTAGACCAGGCTCAAGTTTCAGAGGTAAACTAAGACCAAGGTTACCTGTCACCACAGAGACTACTAGACAGCTGGCAGATATGTGCAACGTGTCAATGGATGAGAATGATGAAGCTGTTTATGCCGAGTCTCAGCACAGGGGCACATCCTCAGCGTTTGCCAGGTCTGAGCGACGACGTTCTTCTATGCATGAGAGGCGTGGCTCATCTGGTTCCACTGGCTCAGACGGTCAAAAAGTTGCTTACACAAAACATTCCCATCTGTCATCTTCCCTTAAGCAGCAATCACAGGAAGTGTATGGTGCAGTCAGTTGCCCTGCTCCATTGGAGATTCGTTATCAGCACTCCCCAGTGGACAGTCCATACCAGGGGAGCATCAGGAGGAAAAGTGAGCCTACTGTGGTGCCAGAAGAGTCACCTGGCTCTCCCTACCCCATGTTGTACTCACCAGTCAGAGAAGAACAAGATTGTGAACTGAGCTGTGATCAAGAACAAGTTGAGCCATTCTATAATCAAATCCGAAACCCTCCAGCCAATAGAGTGTCTATCCCTCCACCTGCACAATTTCGGGAAGAGGAAGTGGCTCACTTATCTTCATCCTATCAACCCAGCCATGATGTATTCACTTCTATGCAAACTCCATTGGTACACACTGGTGAGGTCAGGACAAGCAGTCATTCATCTCATGATCCTGCTCAGGCCAAGAGTTTACCACCCGCCACACTCCCAAAACCACAGAGTAATGCGCTTACGTCAACTCCACCAGCCTCCAGCAGGTCATTCAATGACTCCCCAAGCATCCAGCTAACCACCAAGCTACCACCGCCAACTCTGCCCAAAACATCACAGACCAAGTCAGCCATGAATAGCAAACTACCCCCTCCTTGTGTAGAGCCAGGAAATAATGAACTCCAGGTTACTCCAATAAGTGAGGACAGAGCAACATGTCCATCCCAGTCTCCATCTTTACCATTTCTGTCTGAACTGTCCAAGAAAACCTCTTCAGAACCAGGAGGAGACAGCTCTAACAACAGCTCAACACATAGAAGATGTGCATCAGCCAGTGGCCCCCTTGGTAGGGGAGATAAGAAAGTTGCCCCACCACCGCCTCCCAAAAGAAGTGAATCCACAAGATTATCAGTTGAAGTATCCAAAGTCCAACAGCCACTTGAAGAAACTGTTCAAAATGGAGTTTTGGTTCATGAGCCTATTTATGAAAACTTTGATGGTATACTTGACATTGACGAGTTACCCCCACCACCCCCAGAACTGCTCATGGATCTTCCTCAACCGGACTGCCCAGCTAATAGTGGCTCTATCAAAAAATGTAAACCTCCCCCACCACCACCAAAAAGATCAAAAGATACTCAGCTATCTGGTCATTGAAATATGACTCTAGTAGTCTACTGCTCTTCTAAACTCTCTGTGTTAGCTTAAAACATTCATGTGTTCTATGATGATCTTAGTATGAGATGTTCAAAACTAAGGGAATGGAAGAACTGCAAGTCACCAGGATGTCTTTCTGTTTACCAGTTAGGTTGTTAAAATCAGACATTATTATGTTGTAGTCCAAATCTATAAAAACAACAACGTAATATGTTCTCAAACAAACAAGCAGCTGTGTGGTAATATACTTGGTTCAACAAATGGGGCTCCTGACACTGAACACGTATTTACATTTAATGATTTTATTAGAGACATACACATAATTAACTTAGGTCCTTCAATTTAATGATTAAGACCTACACATAAGTAAGTCCTTGGAAACTAATCCTACTAAAAGACTACCAACGTTATCTGTACAAGATACAATCACTGTGTATGTTTGAATTAATTTATTTGTTCATTTCTTTTGCATTGAAAGATAAAATGTTTAGAGAATGTTTTTGTTTTTTCTCTCTGTTCTTCTATTTATCATCTGGATGATGTGATTCTGTTGTGAGTACAACATGTGCCAATCGTTCTTTTACTTTGTTTATTTGACATTCATATGGTATGTGTGTGTGTCTATGAAATCCCAGCAGTACTTGTTGTTATGAGTTGTGCAATAATTCAGATGTCATTTGTTGAGGAAAACTTTGATTTATGCAAACCTTTCATGAATCCCTCTATGATTTCTTCTCATTTGATTGTGCATAGTCTGAACTCCAGTGTCATTGTATAGTAGTTTATACTAGAGTGGTCAGTTAGTCACTCTGGAGCCTGCATGTTGATTTTGTTTCTAGCATCACACTTGAGCCACATAATAATTTATAGTTCTAGTACCATGTTTTAGACTAAAGCTGTTAGAGATCCAACAAATATTTCAGTTTTTGTTTTCTTCAAATTTTGAGGCTTTTTAAGTAGAAATTTAAAAAAAAAATCTAGTTATTGTATAGAGTATGATAAACATTTTGTTTAGTTTTTGTCTGCCTTTGCTGTTCTCATGATTACTTGACTAAATGTCACATAATATAGTCTAGTTCAAGTCTAATTTATCTTACACAAACTCGCTATCTTAATCAAAGTCAGATGTGGTTATCATCTGCATTCAATCAAAATAGAGTTGTGTTCATTGAATCAAAATTCGGGGGGAAAAAAAATCAGATTTCTTTTCAAATTAGAAAATGAAAAGTGCAAGGATTAAAAACTGCAATCTACAAACTATTTAGAAATTACATCAATCTAAAATTGATTTAAATACTGTATCCGTCTATTAGTACATGGATCAGTGTAAGCAGTAACTGCACTAGCATGGGTTTAAGATTTTGAAAGACTTAAAATCAAGTGCACATTTTTCATCATATTGTATTTTCACTGTGTTTGTAGTCTTGAAACCTTTTGAGTCAGTTGTTATGGCAGATAGTAAAGGCCCATAGTTCATAATGCTATTAGGGGTGACATGTTTTATAGAAGCATCAATAGCCATATTGCTTGTGCAATGTAATTAGGTGGTGGGACACTGAGTGGGTTGTGTTCTATTTAGAGAAATAAATGTTCCATTGCTATTGTCATGTATCTGAAATTGAATGGAACTTATTCTTGTGCACATTTGTCAGAAAAGTCTTCAAAAAAAATAAAAAAATTGCAGCTTTAGTTGAAAACATATTTAGTTGTATTCTGGTACTAAGAGCTACTACAGTTTGACAAAGATGTTCTCATTGATTTAGAATTATTGAGTACACAAGTGTGGGGCAACATTAAAACTTGTTGATCAACTATTTTACTTAGCATCTATGGCTATCTCTCAATTTTGAAGTGTTATTTTTCCATAGGTAGACATCAATCTCTAGTCATTTCATTTCTTACTCTGGTGCTATTATATTATGTTTTATAAGTCAAAGTTATGTCAACTTTTTATACACAAAGGTCAAACTTTTTATTTATCTTGTAAATATTTTTTATTGATACACATTTTTCTGACATTATGTTTGTTTGCTTTTATAAAACAAAAAAACTTCTGACAAGCTAATCATAAAATTGATTATGCGCATTATTTAGTTATGCTAAAAAAATAAAACAAATTCACTTTTATTCTAAATAGGTACATCAAGTGAACATCTGAAGTGAGGATGTAGCTAATTGTTTTGAAAACCAAAGGATAGATGTACAATGTGTTATTATATTCTGTACAGATAGAGTTAACATGAAGTGTTCTGAGAACAAAACCATTTATATAAAATGTTTTTTTTTTTATTTGATATTTTATAAAGATACAGGTTTTCCTGAACTCCTTCAAACACAAAGCAATGGAAGTAGTATATAGTCAAGTCTGATTCTTTGATTTGGTCAGAAGTTTGTTGACAATTTGTTTTAAATTTAATTTTTCTTTTTCATCTTTTCTATACAAGTGTTTACTAACATAATTGTGTCATGACATCATTTTTGTGTATGGGTATGTCACCTGCATTGATTGTGATTGTTACATAGTCTTTGCTAGCATAATGTCCCTTTGCTTTCTGCTGTTAATTCACATATGAGTGACTTATTGCATTAGCTTGGATTAGTTTTGTGATCTTAAACACTAGATGTAATGCATACACATGGGTGTAGTAGTGATAAGCTGTACTAGACTGCCAAACCAAGCACATACAAGCTTGTTGGAATAGGCTTTTCAAACCAACAATTGGAGTCTCAAACAGTTCTAGGGTGTAATGCTAGCCAATGAAAAGTGTGAGGTCTGGGCTTGGTAGTCATGAATCATCATGAAGTATAGAATAGAGCAAGTGACAGCTCGTTTCTTGACAGTTTTTTTCTACTTCATAAATTTGGCAGCTTCCTGGAAAGTTGAAACAAAATTTATTTCCCCTACTTAAATGAAGTGGTTTAAGGAGAAACATCATATACTGTTTGACCCCAAGTATTTCTAACACTATTTTTCTACAATGCATTCACCTGTTTGTATTGTATGAAAAAGCTATATGAAATACATATCTATATATATTATATTGTAATAGATAGACTTAATGAAACTACATATCTCTGGTATCATACTCCATTTGAGTAGACTTCACTTTTTGTCTGCTAAATCATTGACTCCATCTCTTGCCAAAAATAGTTTCTCATCCTATTTGAACATTTTCATTGGAACCACAATGTGTACATTTGTTTGTGTGTTTCTGGTCAATCCACGAGTGCAATATTCACATGACATCATTTCAAGTAGACTGACTAGCACAAGTGAAGAGGCGTGTATGAGACAAACAGCATGTGTTCAAATTCTTCCATCTACCATCTTTTACTTCAAGAACCAAGACAAACTTGTTCTATTATTGTAGTAGACCTAATGTTGACTTTTATTTTCTAAACTCTTTCAACAATTGTACATTTAGGTTTCTGTCTGTATTACCTGCAGTTGTATTTCGCTAATAGATCTGACATCAACAATTGTGAGGGTCTTTGACTCCTAGCGTCTTCTTGTAAAGATAATTAATGTAGGTCAAGTTAATGAGGTAACTAAGTCTTTATTAAAGAATTAGTAGCATAATTTTTTTTTTATCTCTTTACAATATTTGTGAAAGATTTATTTCTATTTTAAGCATTTTTTTTTTTAAAAACCTATTGTTCTATATATTTTGAATTAAAAGCATTACTAAACAAACTATAAACCAATGTGTTTGTTAGTATTTTTTTTTTACTAACATTCTTTCTTAGGCTTGGACTTATTGGTACATGATTTTCATATACAATAAAATTACTTTGCATAAAACCAAAAAAAAAAAAAAAGGGTTTTTACAAAATTTATAAACATTTATTAAAAAAAAAATTAATTTAGCAACTTCTAAAACTCACTATTTTTCCATGTTCATAGACCATTCTATTTACATGGACTTACAAATCTGGTTAAGTCATGCAATCACAGTGTCTTTACATATTTGAATGAAGTCATGCAATCACAGTGTCAAACACTTTTACTTAAGGTTAACAATTAATATATATTGTTTTGGCTATTTAGCAATGTTAAACAGTTTTGAATTTTGACCTTAAGTTTATTGGATTTTTCTCGTTTTTATTTGTCCTATTTAATAAATATTATTAGGTATCTAATTAGATTGATTTTATAAATTAGAAAAGTACATTTTAGATTTGCTTTTAAACTAAAACTTTCAAAACAACCCTAACAAAGTTTTTCAATACAAAGAAACATTTTATTTTTATAAGACCCTAGAACTGTTAAGACCAATTTAAAAATAGCCTGACGATGTCTCATAGAGGTATAAAATAAATTATAAATACTTATTACACCTTGTATGAGTGTTTTTTAAAGACAAGGCAGTGTGAGCTTTTAAAGCCAAGATGTCCTCTTAGACAATGGTTTCTCAAGGAAAGAAATAGCATGGGAAAATCAAATCTCTTAACTACTGGTACTTTTGAGCTTTAGGAAGCATTGCTATTGACTGTTGGTTTGTACTGAACTTTATACATTACATTGCAATAGTAGAATAGTCAGAAACAATAGATTAAGCTAAATATCAAGATTTGTCTAATTTACTGTAAGAATGTAGTGAATGCTGTCTCAAGCCTCAAGTTATTCAAGTCTAAAACTATTTGGTTTATATCTACTTTACATGAACTGAACAAATAGTAGTCTAAATATATTACAAAGCACTTCATTGGTTTCAACACAAGTTTTCAAACTCACACACAAAATGACTAGTCCTGTTTTGGTAAAATCATTGCATTTATTAGTCAGCAGAGAGTTTAGTGACATGAACCAACAAACAAACAACAGAGAGAGTATAGTAACTTTATGAACAAACCAACAGAGTATAGTGACATTAAGAATGAACCAACAAACAATTAAGAGACAGAGAGTAGTGACATTAACCAACAAACAAATAAGAGACAGAGTAGTGACATGAAACAACAAACAAAGAACAGAGACAGAGAGTAGTGACATGAACCAACAAACAAATAAGAGACAGAGCGTAGTGACATGAACCAACAAACAAATAACAGAGACAGAGAGTAGTGACATGAACCAACAAACAAATAACAGAGAGTAGTGACATGAACCAACAAACAAATAACAGAGACAGAGAGTAATGACATGAACCAACAAACAAATAAGAGACAGAGAGTAGTGACATGAACCAACAAACAAATAACAGAGACAGAGAGTAATGACATGAACCAACAAACAAATAAGAGACAGAGAGTAGTGACATGAACCAACAAACAAATAACAGAGAGTAGTGACATGAACCAAGAAATACCAGACAGCATTCTACCATGACTATTTCATGAATGCTGAGATCTACATGTACTATGTCGAGGTAACTGGACCATGCCAAGCAGTCTAATCATTTCTACTCTCCCCCTACTGTGATCACACACAACTTGACACCAGAACATAAATAAATGATTCACACAAAACACAAGCTGGAAAAGACAACAACAACAAAAAAAGAGAACATTTAACCAACCAGAAAAGAAAAGACAACTAGGATTGGTTGGACAGAGTCCAACTTTCTGTGAAAAGATGGGTCTTGGCAAACAACAAGATAGATGTTAAAGAAGTTGTATAAAACAACAGACATCAGTTCAAGTCTTCATGTTCTAACTGAATAGAAAATACTTCAGATCTAACAATGGTCAACAATTCAATCTATATCAGCGCAAGCATATATAAGGCCACAACACAAACATCTATGGCCAAGAATACAGCTCAGGTAAATACAAACACAGTATGGCCAACAAGACACCTCAGGTTAACACAAGAACATCTATGACCTAACTCCAAACAGACAATTCAACATAAACACATTTATTGGCAATGGCACAACTCTGGTTCAGCTCATACATATTCAGCTCACAAAACTAACACTCAAGTCAACCTCTAGAACCATCCTGCTAATACTAAACAGAAGAGGCAGTAAATAGAAACAAAAAGAAAGGCTTAGTTCTAAAAGTCATCATCCAAGTAAGATCACAGATCATCAAATTTTTATATACATACACACACAAGAAAAACAATAATACAAAAGAACTGCCAGAGTAATGAAGTTTGACACAATAATAGTTGATAAGGCAAAAGAAAATTAATTCACACATTTCACAAGCCATGAAACTGTGAACACAATGACAGGCTGACTACATCTTGGGGGGGGGGGGGGGGGGGGGGGGGGGGGGGGGCAAGTTTATGCTCTTTTTGTATTATTTAGGATTTGATATGTCAATCTCACCATAATGAAAAAGTTTTGTTTTAATCTGTAGAAATCTGTCTCACCTATCTTGGACAACACTCCTGCTAAGCATAAAAATATTTTTTTCCCCCATATCAATTTGAGTTGACAGGCTGTTGTAGGACATTAAAACTATAAACAGGTAACAATATCATCACTAGTGAAACTTCATGTTTTTTTAAAATATTTTACTCAAATTTTGCATTAAAAAAAATTATTTTCATCACAAATTGTGTATACAATTCTGAACTGAATAATTCCATGCAACATCAGATTCAATGTTTGTAATAGTACATACACTGCAGTCTAATACTGCCATCCAATAACTATGCAATATAACTATATTCATCTGTTGTGCCAGACACACGCTCTAAATATGCTTTTTCTATCAATGTCTCAATACTTTTTTTAATCATGCTAATGCTGGGACTAAATCGACTGCGGGCTTGACTTATCACCTGGGAAAAGATAGACAAAAGAAATATTGTTTTAAAATAAATTAGTTCTTGTCTAGACAAACTAAGAATGTCAACACCAAACTTTAAAGTGATCCCACTAACCCCCTGGATTAACTTATTATGTTAAATATTGTATTAAAAGTGATTAGTTCTTGTCTAGACAAACTAAGAATGTCAAGACCAAAGTGATCCCTCCTGGTTTAAGTTATTATGTTTCTTGTCTAGACAAACTAAGAATGTCAAGACCAAAGTTTGATTTGATTTTAGGCACATTGGCACAATTTAGGCCATGTCGTGCCTTAAGACCAAAGTGATCCCTCCTGGATTAAGTTTAATGTTTCTTGTCTAGACAAACTAAGAATGTCAAGACCAAAGTTTGATTTGATTTTAGGCACATTGGCACAATTTAGGCCATGTCGTGCCTTAAGACCAAAGTGATCCCACTTACCTCCGGGATTAAGTTATTATGTTTGTTTTAAAGTGAGTTATTGTCTAGACAAACTAAGAATGTCAAGACCAAAGTGATCCCACCAGCCTCCTGGATTAAGTTATTAAGTTCCTTGTCTAGACAAACTAAGAATCTCAAGACCAAAGTGATCCCACCAGCCTCCTGGATTAAGTTATTATGTTTGTTTTAAAAGTGAGTTATTGTCTAGACAAACTAAGAATGTCAAGACCAAAGTGATCCCACCAGCCTCCTGGATTAAGTTATTAAGTTCCTTGTCTAGAACAAACTAAGAATCTCAAGACCAAAGTGATCCCACCAGCCTCCTGGATTAAGTTATTATGTTTGTTTTAAAAGTGAGTTATTGTCTAGACAAACTAAGAATGTCAAGACCAAAGTGATCCCACCCGCCTCCTGGATTAAGTTATTAAGTTCCTTGTCTAGACAAACTAAGAATCTCAAGACCAAAGTGATCCCACCAGCCTCCTGGATTAAGTTATTAAGTTCCTTGTCTAGACAAACTAAGAATCTCAAGACCAAAGTGATCCCACCAGCCTCCTGGATTAAGTTATTATGTTTGTTTTAAAAGTGAGTTATTGTCTAGACAAACTAAGAATGTCAAGACCAAAGTGATCCCACCAGCCTCCTGGATTAAGTTATTAAGTTCCTTGTCTAGACAAACTAAGAATCTCTAGACCAAAGTGATCCCACCAGCCTCCTGGATTAAGTTATTATGTTTGTTTTAAAAGTGAGTTATTGTCTAGACAAACTAAGAATGTCAAGACCAAAGTGATCCCACCCGCCTCCTGGATTAAGTTATTAAGTTCCTTGTCTAGACAAACTAAGAATCTCAAGACCAAAGTGATCCCACCAGCCTCCTGGATTAAGTTATTAAGTTCCTTGTCTAGACAAACTAAGAATCTCAAGACCAAAGTGATCCCACCAGCCTCCTGGATTAAGTTATTATGTTTGTTTTAAAAGTGAGTTATTGTCTAGACAAACTAAGAATGTCAAGACCAAAGTGATCCCACCAGCCTCCTGGATTAAGTTATTAAGTTCCTTGTCTAGACAAACTAAGAATCTCAAGACCAAAGTGATCCCACCAGCCTCCTGGATTAAGTTATTATGTTTGTTTTAAAAGTGAGTTATTGTCTAGACAAACTAAGAATGTCAAGACCAAAGTGATCCCACCAGCCTCCTGGATTAAGTTATTAAGTTCCTTGTCTAGACAAACTAAGAATCTCAAGACCAAAGTGATCCCACCAGCCTCCTGGATTAAGTTATTATGTTTGTTTTAAAAGTGAGTTATTGTCTAGACAAACTAAGAATGTCAAGACCAAAGTGATCCCACCCGCCTCCTGGATTAAGTTATTAAGTTCCTTGTCTAGACAAACTAAGAATCTCAAGACCAAAGTGATCCCACCAGCCTCCTGGATTAAGTTATTAAGTTCCTTGTCTAGACAAACTAAGAATCTCAAGACCAAAGTGATCCCACCAGCCTCCTGGATTAAGTTATTATGTTTGTTTTAAAAGTGAGTTATTGTCTAGACAAACTAAGAATGTCAAGACCAAAGTGATCCCACCAGCCTCCTGGATTAAGTTATTAAGTTCCTTGTCTAGACAAACTAAGAATCTCAAGACCAAAGTGATCCCACCAGCCTCCTGGATTAAGTTATTATGTTTGTTTTAAAAGTGAGTTATTGTCTAGACAAACTAAGAATGTCAAGACCAAAGTGATCCCACCCGCCTCCTGGATTAAGTTATTAAGTTCCTTGTCTAGACAAACTAAGAATCTCAAGACCAAAGTGATCCCACCAGCCTCCTGGATTAAGTTATTAAGTTCCTTGTCTAGACAAACTAAGAATCTCAAGACCAAAGTGATCCCACCAGCCTCCTGGATTAAGTTATTATGTTTGTTTTAAAAGTGAGTTATTGTCTAGACAAACTAAGAATGTCAAGACCAAAGTGATCCCACCAGCCTCCTGGATTAAGTTATTAAGTTCCTTGTGTAGACAAACTAAGAATCTCAAGACCAAAGTGATCCCACCAGCCTCCTGGATTAAGTTATTATGTTTGTTTTAAAAGTGAGTTATTGTCTAGACAAACTAAGAATCTCAAGACCAAAGTGATCCCACCAGCCTCCTGGATTAAGTTATTAAGTTCCTTGTCTAGACAAACTAAGAATCTCAAGACCAAAGTGATCCCACCAGCCTCCTGGATTAAGTTATTATGTTTGTTTTAAAAGTGAGTTATTGTCTAGACAAACTAAGAATGTCAAGACCAAAGTGATCCCACCAGCCTCCTGGATTAAGTTATTAAGTTCCTTGTGTAGACAAACTAAAAATCTCAAGACCAAAGTGATCCCACCAGCCTCCTGGATTAAGTTATTATGTTTGTTTTAAAAGTGAGTTATTGTCTAGACAAACTAAGAATGTCAAGACCAAAGTGATCCCACCCGCCTCCTGGATTAAGTTATTAAGTTCCTTGTCTAGACAAACTAAGAATCTCAAGACCAAAGTGATCCCACTAACCTCCTGGATTAAGTTATTATGTTTGTTTTAAAAGTGACTAGTTCTTGTCTAGACAGACTAAGAATGTCAACACTAACCTCCTGGATTAAGTTATTATGTTTGATTGTTTTCCTGGCCTTCATGATCCTTACAATGGCTGCTTGCAAGTACAACTTTCTGTCTTCATCTACAGCTGAGTGGGTACTTTCTACTTCCTGAGCAAACAAAGCAGCTTTTGATTAGTAGATTCAAATACATTAGCAATCCTACATCTAAGAAAAACCTAAGACTATCAACAAATGGTTCTGAGATTAAATTACAACTCAACAAAGCATCTGCTCTGTCTCTCAATTCTTAAATTTATTATCTAACAAGACATTGTTAGGCACTTCTACACTATGTCTTATGCCGATAAGTCAAACGGAGATAACGCTCAAATAAAGAAATCAAATAACACATGCAAAAAAAGGCCAACAATATAAGTTAGTGGACGCTGATAGTGAAAGTTGAACAAGAAGTTGAATAATAAGGAAGCGTCAAGCTAAAACTCTTTGTTCATAAAACCTGCCTCTCTCTAAAGCTAATCTTCCTAAAAATCCTAGTCTGGTTTTTACTAGTATCATCATTGTCTTTTAAGTCAAAACTTTCCCTTTCTATGAAACAAATATCTAATTTCTAATCATAACAATATTATCAAAAACTGATCAATACTGCAATAGAGAAACCTAAGACAATGGTTTTTGGAAGATTAAAAAAAATAAAATTGAGATGGTAAGGTCATCTGAAAATAATGTCACAGCTAACAGGGGTGAAGGTTGCAACAACCCAAAAGTAAAAAAAAAATAATAAAAAAATAAAGGCAGATCAAAGCGTAATGAATCGACAATGTGGAAACAAGTTTCACGTCTAAATAACAATTCATGGAAATATTGGTTTTGAATTTTAACAAGGCTTGTCGACCTGTTGACCTTAATGATCTAAACTAAACTACAGTAAAATAAATTTAAAAACTACTACCTGCTAGCTCAATTCAAATTCATTTTACTATTACAGGAGCAGTTCAAACATTTTTAAAAATGTTTATCTGATTGAAAACAAAGTTTCACTTCTGCTCAGATACCATGCAAATCAACAAAAAAGACATAAGTTCTACAGAACTCTTTTCGCCCTTAAAAGACTTCCAGATTTAAAAAAAAAATCATTTAAGAAGAGCTCTAGTTTTTTTTTTTTTCTATTTCAGGGACTTCTGAAAATCCAAGAGGTGGAGGAAACTCAAATTACCAAATAGTAGTAGTTAAAAATGCTTTGCAATTATTGAGAGTCACCCACTAATATAATACAAATTACCTGAGGATTTTCTTTTTGAATAGCTGCCATTATCTTAAATTTGGTTCTTTTGTTACTGTAGGTTAAGTTTAAGGCTAATGTTGAATTCTCTGTGACTAAGTTCTGAGAAAGAGAAACAATTACAACATAGGTCAGTGTTAGACATTCCAGGAAATAGTTGAATATTAAAAATGAAAAAAAAAAAGCATTGGATATACTGCAATATTTTTTTATGGGTCTTGATTGTTCCCTAATAAATTCAAAGTCAGTCAGTCCATTATTAATTTCCCAGTTTGACAGCATTTCAGATTTTAATTACTTAGTAGAAACAAATTCCAAAGCCCCAAATTTCAATGATTTAGAGGGGAGGTAAATCAGTGCATTTACTTAATTTAGTCATGTACCACTAGTGGAGTAGAACAAAGGTGCATTCAGTCATGTACCACTAGTGAAGTAGAAGAAAGGTGCATTCAGTCATGTACCACTAGTGGAGTAGAAGAAAGGTGCATTCAGTCATGTACCACTAGTGGAGTAGAAGAAAGGTGCATTCAGTCATGTACCACTAGTGGAGTAAAACAAAGGTGCATTCAGTCATGTACCACTAGTGGAGTAGAAGAAAGGTGCATTCAGTCATGTACCACTAGTGAAGTAGAAGAAAGGTGCATTCAGTCATGTACCACTAGTGGAGTAGAAGAAAGGTGCATTCAGTCATGTACCACTAGTGAAGTAGAAGAAAGGTGCATTCAGTCATGTACCACTAGTGAAGTAGAAGAAAGGTGCATTCAGTCATGTACCATTAGTGGAGTAGAAGAAAGGTGCATTCAGTCATGTACCATTAGTGGAGTAGAAGAAAGGTGCATTCAGTCATGTACCACTAGTGAAGTAGAAGAAAGGTGCATTCAGTCATGTACCACTAGTGAAGTAGAAGAAAGGTGCATTCAGTCATGTACCACTAGTGGAGTAGAAGAAAGGTGCATTCAGTCATGTACCACTAGTGAAGTAGAAGAAAGGTGCATTCAGTCATGTACCACTAGTGGAGTAGAAGAAAGGTGCATTCAGTCATGTACCACTAGTGAAGTAGAAGAAAGGTGCATTCAGTCATGTACCACTAGTGGAGTAGAAGAAAGGTGCATTCAGTCATGTACCACTAGTGGAGTAAAACAAAGGTGCATTCAGTCATGTACCACTAGTGGAGTAGAAGAAAGGTGCATTCAGTCATGTACCACTAGTGAAGTAGAAGAAAGGTGCATTCAGTCATGTACCACTAGTGGAGTAGAAAAAAGGTGCATTCAGTCATGTACCATTAGTGGAGTAGAAGAAAGGTGCATTCAGTCATGTACCACTAGTGAAGTAGAAGAAAGGTGCATTCAGTCATGTACCACTAGTGAAGTAGAAGAAAGGTGCATTCAGTCATGTACCACTAGTGGAGTAGAAGAAAGGTGCATTCAGTCATGTACCACTAGTGGAGTAGAAGAAAGGTGCAATCAGTCATGTACCACTAGTGAAGTAGAAGAAAGGTGCATTCAGTCATGTACCACTAGTGAAGTAGAAGAAAGGTGCATTCAGTCATGTACCACTAGTGGAGTAGAAGAAAGGTGCATTCAGTCATGTACCACTAGTGGAGTAGAAGAAAGGTGCATTCAGTCATTTACCACTAGTGGAGTAGAAGAAAGGTGCATTCACTCATGTACCACTAGTGAAGTAGAAGAAAGGTGCATTCAGTCATTTACCACTAGTGAAGTAGAAGAAAGGTGCATTCAGTCATGTACCACTAGTGGAGTAGAAGAAAGGTGCATTCAGTCATGTACCACTAGTGGAGTAGAAGAAAGGTGCAATCAGTCATGTACCACTAGTGAAGTAGAAGAAAGGTGCATTCAGTCATGTACCACTAGTGGAGTAGAAGAAAGGTGCATTCAGTCATGTACCACTAGTGGAGTAGAAGAAAGGTGCATTCAGTCATGTACCACTAGTGGAGTAGACGAAAGGTGCACTCAGTCATGTATCACTAGTGGAGTAGAAGAAAGGTGCATTCAGTCATGTACCACTAGTGGAGTAAAACAAAGGTGCATTCAGTCATGTACCACTAGTGGAGTAGAAGAAAGGTGCATTCAGTCATGTACCACTAGTGAAGTAGAAGAGAGGTGCATTCAGTCATGTACCACTAGTGGAGTAGAACAAAGGTGCATTCAGTCATGTACCATTAGTGGAGTAGAAGAAAGGTGCATTCAGTCATGTACCACTAGTGAAGTAGAAGAAAGGTGCATTCAGTCATGTACCACTAGTGAAGTAGAAGAAAGGTGCATTCAGTCATGTACCACTAGTGGAGTAGAAGAAAGGTGCATTCAGTCATGTACCACTAGTGGAGTAGAAGAAAGGTGCAATCAGTCATGTACCACTAGTGAAGTAGAAGAAAGGTGCATTCAGTCATGTACCACTAGTGAAGTAGAAGAAAGGTGCATTCAGTCATGTACCACTAGTGGAGTAGAAGAAAGGTGCATTCAGTCATGTACCACTAGTGGAGTAGAAGAAAGGTGCATTCAGTCATTTACCACTAGTGGAGTAGAAGAAAGGTGCATTCACTCATGTACCACTAGTGAAGTAGAAGAAAGGTGCATTCAGTCATTTACCACTAGTGAAGTAGAAGAAAGGTGCATTCAGTCATGTACCACTAGTGGAGTAGAAGAAAGGTGCATTCAGTCATGTACCACTAGTGGAGTAGAAGAAAGGTGCATTCAGTCATGTATCACTAGTGAAGTAGAAGAAAGGTGCATTCAGTCATGTACCACTAGTGGAGTAGAACAAAGGTGCATTCAGTCATTTACCATTAGTGAATTAGAAGAAAGGTGCATTCAGTCATTTACCACTAGTGAAGTAGAAGAAAGGTGCAATCAGTCATGTACCACTAGTGGAGTAGAAGAAAGGTGCATTCAGTCATGTACCAATAGTGGAGTAAAACAAAGGTGCATTCAGTCATGTACCACTAGTCGAGTAGAAGAAAGGTGCATTCAGTCATGTACCACTAGTGAAGTAGAAGAAAGGTGCAATCAGTCATGTACCAATAGTGGAGTAGAAGAAAGGTGCATTCAGTCATGTACCACTAGTGAAGTAGAAGAAAGGTGCATTCAGTCATGTACCACTAGTGGAGTAAAACAAAGGTGCATTCAGTCATGTACCACTAGTGGAGTAGAAGAAAGGTGCATTCACTCATGTACCACTAGTGAAGTAGAAGAAAGGTGCATTCAGTCATTTACCACTAGTGAAGTAGAAGAAAGGTGCATTCAGTCATGTACCACTAATGGAGTAAAACAAAGGTGCATTCAGTCATGTACCACTAGTGGAGTAGAAGAAAGGTGCATTCAGTCATGTACCACTAGTGGAGTAAAACAAAGGTGCATTCAGTCATGTACCACTAGTGGAGTAAAACAAAGGTGCATTCAGTCATGTACCACTAGTGAAGTAGAAAAAAGGTGCATTCAGTCATGTACCACTAATGGAGTAAAACAAAGGTGCATTCAGTCATGTACCACTAGTGAAGTAGAAGAAAGGTGCATTCAGTCATGTACCACTAGTGAAGTAGAAGAAAGGTGCATTCAGTCATGTACCACTAGTGGAGTAGAAGAAAGGTGCATTCAGTCATGTACCACTAGTGGAGTAGAAGAAAGGTGCAATCAGTCATGTACCACTAGTGAAGTAGAAGAAAGATGCATTCAGTCATGTACCACTAGTGAAGTAGAAGAAAGGTGCATTCAGTCATGTACCACTAGTGGAGTAGAAGAAAGGTGCATTCAGTCATGTACCACTAGTGGAGTAGAAGAAAGGTGCATTCAGTCATACACCACTAGTGGAGTAGAAGAAAGGTGCATTCAGTCATGTACCACTAGTGGAGTAGAAGAAAGGTGCATTCAGTCATGTACCACTAGTGGAGTAGAAGAAAGGTGCATTCAGTCATGTACCACTAGTGGAGTAGAAGAAAGGTGCATTCAGTCATGTATCACTAGTGGAGTAGAAGAAAGGTGCATTCAGTCATGTACCACTAGTGGAGTAGAACAAAGGTGCATTCAGTCATGTATCACTAGTGAAGTAGAAGAAAGGTGCATTCAGTCATGTACCACTAGTGGAGTAGAACAAAGGTGCATTCAGTCATTTACCATTAGTGAATTAGAAGAAAGGTGCATTCAGTCATTTACCACTAGTGAAGTAGAAGAAAGGTGCAATCAGTCATGTACTAATAGTGGAGTAGAAGAAAGGTGCATTCAGTCATGTACCACTAGTCGAGTAGAAGAAAGGTGCATTCAGTCATGTACCACTAGTGAAGTAGAAGAAAGGTGCAATAAGTCATGTACCAATAGTGGAGTAGAAGAAAGGTGCATTCAGTCATGTACCACTAGTGAAGTAGAAGAAAGGTGCATTCAGTCATGTACCACTAGTGGAGTAAAACAAAGGTGCATTCAGTCATGTACCACTAGTGAAGAAGAAGAAAGGTGCATTCAGTCATGTACCACTAGTGAAGTAGAAGAAAGGTGCATTCAGTCATGTACCACTAGTGGAGTAGAAGAAAGGTGCATTCAGTCATGTACCACTAGTGGAGTAAAACAAAGGTGCATTCAGTCATGTACCACTAGTGAAGTAGAAGAAAGGTGCATTCAGTCATGTACCACTAATGGAGTAAAACAAAGGTGCATTCAGTCATGTACCACTAGTGGAGTAGAAGAAAGGTGCATTCAGTCATGTACCACTAGTGGAGTAGAAGAAAGGTGCATTCAGTCATGTACCACTAGTGGAGTAAAACAAAGGTGCATTCAGTCATGTACCACTAGTGAAGTAGAAGAAAGGTGCATTCAGTCATGTACCACTAGTGAAGTAGAAGAAAGGTGCATTCAGTCATGTACCACTAGTGGAGTAAAACAAAGGTGCATTCAGTCATGTACCACTAGTGAAGTAGAAGAAAGGTGCATTCAGTCATGTACCACTAGTGGAGTAGAACAAAGGTGCATTCAGTCATGTACCACTAGTGAAGTAGAAGAAAGGTGCATTCAGTCATGTACCACTAGTGAATTAGAAGAAAGGTGCAATCAGTCATGTACCACTAGAGGAGTAGAACAAAGGTGCATTCAGTCATGTACCACTAGTGAAGTAGAAGAAAGGTGCATTCAGTCATGTACCACTAGTGGAGTAGAAGAAAGGTGCAATCAGTCATGTACCACTAGTGGAGTAGAAGAAAGGTGCATTCAGTCATGTACCACTAGTGAAGTAGAGGAGAAGAAAGGTGCATTCAGTCATGTACCACTAGTGGAGTAGAAGAAAGGTGCATTCAGTCATGTACCACTAGTGGAGTAGAAGAAAGGTGCATTCAGTCATGTACCACTAGTGGAGTAGAAGAAAGGTGCATTCAGTCATGTACCACTAGTGAAGTAGAAGAAAGGTGCATTCAGTAATGTACCACTAGTGGAGTAGAACAAAGGTGCATTCAGTCATGTACCACTAGTGGAGTAGAAGAAAGGTGCATTCAGTCATGTACCACTAGTGGAGTAGAACAAAGGTGCATTCAGTCATGTATCACTAGTGAAGTAGAACAAAGGTGCATTCAGTCATGTACCACTAGTGAAGTAGAACAAAGGTGCATTCAGTCATGTACCACTAGTGGAGTAGACAATAAACTACTATAAGCCAACCAAGACATACTTCATGTGTCAACAATATCTTGGTATCTACAAGTGTTTGCAGCTGTTTGACCAGCTCCTTCTCTGGCAAGTCTGTACTTGTCCTGATGTCAGAGAAATGCAGGGAATCACTCGTTTCAAAAGGAAGTAATGTTGCCATCTGGAATGTGCTCATGGTCACAATGTAGGATTTTTTTAAATAACACAGCTTTAGCTCAACTGTAGGTGGAAAAAACAAATATCAGTGTTGGTGCTTACATTATGAAGGACATTTATAAAGTTGATGGTTGGTGATTACACTATGAAAGAGGACATATAAAGTTGACTGTTGGTGCTTACATTATGAAAGAGGACATATAAAGTTGACTGTTGGTGCTTACATTATTAAGGACATATAAAGTTGACTGTTGGTGCTTACATTATGAAAGAGGACATATAAAGTTGACTGTTGGTGCTTACATTATGAAAGAGGACATATAAAGTTGACTGTTGGTGCTTACATTATAAAGGACATATATCAAGTAAACTGTAAGGGCCTATTAAGACGAGTGTGTTTTGTTTTTGAGGGAGGGTATAATATGGCTTGAGAAGATGAATTATCTCTATATAATGTGTGTCTCTACATAGCAATTTGATGTTAAGTCTAGATCTATGAATGACAAAATACAAAAGTTATGTGTAAAGAGTAAGCTAAATTGCAAAAAAAAAAAAAAAATTGAGCGGCCCCCAAAGTTTGTTAATGGGAATGAGGGTATTCTATTGGAAGATGCAAAAAAAAAAAAAAAAAAAAAGGCGATGTCACTGTAATAATGGCTCTTCATTTAAAAACTTGTGCGAGGGAGGGAGCTACAACTGATAGGCCTAACAAGTGTTTGGGCGTACTCTATATTAGAGGGTTGCAAACCATTTGAAGGATGAAAGAAACAAAAGCGGGTCTTATTAAATTTGAGAAACAGAAAATAATGGTGTTGGGGGTGACTGGGAGTGTTGTAAAGCAGGCCGTTATCATGGCAAAATAAACATAAACAAACTATTGGAACCACAGTATCACTGGTCATCAACATCAAACTCCATTTCAGTGAGGGCTTGAGAGATTCATAGCCTCTCTTTCAAAAGCCCAGGACAGAAACCCTGCTATTTTGCGTAGTGCATGTATGTCACCTGTGGTTATATGGAAGTATAGACGAAGATCAGCAAGTCTAAGACAGTCGAAAAGAATAGGAGACAGTTTCTCTTGATATTCTACTAAAAATAGCTGCTGACCAGGAAAATTGGAGAGATTTGGTTACTCAGTGTCACAGCACCCCTACGACAATAGTGAAGGGTCAGATGATAATAAAAGTCAATATGTTTTTCTTCATTTTTGTTTTCCACTAAACAACTAAGACAATTTCTTATTAAGAAACACTGTCCAACATATTACTAAAATCCCAAACTGGTCTGAAAAAATACTCAAACCCCATGTTTAGTATAGCTATTCTAATAGATGAACAGATTGTTCCCTTGATAAGGAATCCATTCTTTGATTCCACCAACTCACCATTACTCAATGCCTGCATCCATGTCAACTTCCTTCCATTAAATTTTTTATTGTAAAACTCTTCAAACTGGGAAAAAAAAATAATTACATCACAATAAATATGTTTGAAATGAAACTAGATCTAATACTGTTGTAACTGCAAGTTTGTTATTAAGCAAATATCAAACTTACCAATCGAACACTTTTTTCTAGCTGTTGTGGTATGTGAAAAGAAATATTATTTTGCTGTGTAATTGGCCAGGCTCCTGCCTAACAGAACAAAATGTTTACATATGATTAATATAGCAATCAAACTGTACCATTTTCAAATGATCCTTCACAATCACAAGAGTTCTATAATGAATTTGAAACTAAAGAGGGATGAAAAGATAAACAACTATTAACACAAAGTGGGTGGGGCAAACATTTCAGAATGGAAGGTTATAAAATACATCTAAATGCCTGCCCCATATATCTCTACCTCAGTTACAATTAACAATTCTGGAAACAAATGAATGATCATAGCAAACAATTGTAAGTCTATTTGCACTAAATGACACAATACATTTTACAACTGGACTCAAACGTTTTCTATTTTGATATGAAAGTTTAATAATTCATCATGAAATCAACATTGATTGTTACCTATTATAATCATTATTGGGAATAAAGAATCTAATTTGCATATATCATGATCAAAAGTGCAATTGTAATAACTGTGAAGAAAGTAATTGTTCAGCAGAAAACAGCTCCATCTGGGAAAATATCTAGTCTACAGTTAGGTCTCTCTTCTGGACATGTAAAATTCTATCATGCTTTGTCGAACTTGAGGACAATACATTATTATTATTATATGTTGGTATACTATAATTTAATGTTAGGGAAGCTATGTCTTGAGTAGATGCTAGTGTCATTGGCCAAGCCAGAAGAGACCAGGTTATAGTGTCAGAAAAAACAACTTTATGTCAGACCAGATTTGTAAAAGACCTTGAATAGATGTAAACACACATACTTTAGAAATACTTTTAGAGAAAGATAATAATTATGTAAACAATCCAGATAAGTCTTTGTATGAGACAATATAAGGAAAAAAAAAACTTAACTAGGGTCATTATTCTGGGATGGATTGTTATTAATATCCTGTATCATCACTGTGCTTTACAGATATAATAATAATAATAATACATTTTTTCAAGTTATTTTTCTATTCGTACATGTGAACATGTTCATTACTGGATTACTTGTTCATTACTGGATTACTTGTTCATTGAAGTGAGTTGGAAAGTGTTCAACTCAAGAAGAAATCTTCTACACTGTCTGTTGGACAGTTGGGGTACCACACAACATTTGTTGACAGTCTTTCTCCATTTTCTCTGTCTTTTGCCTTGGATAGAACCTGTTTCAATGGCCACTGTTTTATGTTGTCTTCCCAGAGAAAACGCTGGGAGTTTCTTCAATGTGTTTAAATAGAAGCACTAGGTCATGCAATTAGGGGAGACACAAAATGTGTTTCAATAGAAGCACTAGGTCATGCAATTAGGGGAGACACAAAATGTGTTTCAATAGAAGCACTAGGTCATGCAATTAGGGGAGACATGAAATGTGTTTCAATAGAAGCACTAGGTCATGCAATTAGGGGAGACACGAAATGTGTTGAAATAGAAGCACTAGGTCATGCAATTAGGGGAGACACGAAATGTGTTTCAATAGAAGCACTAGGTCATGCAATTAGGGGAGACACAAAATGTGTTTCAATAGAAGCACTGGGTCATGCAATTAGGGGAGACACGAAATGTGTTGAAATAGAAGCACTAGGTCATGCAATTAGGGGAGACACGAAATGTGTTGAAATAGAAGCACTAGGTCATGCAATTAGGGGAGACACAAAATGTGTTTAAATAGAAGCACTAGGTCATGCAATTAGGGGAGACACGAAATGTGTTTAAATAGAAGCACTAGGTCATGCAATTAGGGGAGACACGAAATGTGTTTAAATAGAAGCACTAGGTCATGCAATTAGGGGAGACACAAAATGTGTTTAAATAGAAGCACTAGGTCATGCAATTAGGGGAGACACGAAATGTGTTTAAATAGAAGTACTAGGTCATGCAATTAGGGGAGACACGAAATGTGTTTAAATAGAAGCACTAGGTCATGCAATTAGGGGAGACACGAAATGTGTTTAAATAGAAGCACTAGGTCATGCAATTAGGGGAGACACGAAATGCTGACAGCTTGCATTATGGGTCTATATCCTACACCAGTTTACTCTAATAATATTGACGCTTTTATTTCCTGTGCAAATAGAAAAAAAAAAACATTTGACTGACCTGAAATACTAAGATGTTGAAGTTGACTCCTAATGCTGCATTTCGTTCATTCAAGAAAGCATAAAAGTTGACCACATGATCACTACTAACACTAACATCTGTGAACATTCTGTGTAACTTGTTAGTGAACTCATAGCCACAAGCTTGCTGAAACAAAGACAATGACAACTAGAGAGATGAGGTCAGCTGGGTTTAATTTTTGTTGTAAACTAGTTGAAAAGATATGAGAGTAAATGTAATTAGAGTGAAAGATCTCAGGAATATAAATAAATAACCAAGTCATTAACAGTACAGGAAGTCTAACCAAGACACAGAGTACAAGAAGTCTAACCAAGACACAGAGTACAGGAAGTCTAACCAAGACACAGAGTACAAGAAGTCTAACCAAGACACAGAGTACAAGAAGTCTAACCAAGACATATGAGTACAAGAAGTCTAACCAAGACACAGAGTACAAGAAGTCTAACCAAGACACAGAGTACAAGAAGTCTAACCAAGACACAGAGTACAGGAAGTCTAACCAAGACACAGAGTACAAGAAGTCTAACCAAGACATAAGAGTACAAGAAGTCTAGCCAAAACACAGAGTACAGGAAGTCTAACCAAGACACAGAGTACAAGAAGTCTAACCAAGACACAGAGTACAAGAAGTCTAACCAAAACACAGAGTACAGGAAGTCTAACCAAGACATATGAGTACAAGAAGTCTAACCATGACACAGAGTACAGGAAGTCTAACCAAGACACAGAGTACAAGAAGTCTAACCAAGACTTAGAGTACAGGAAGTCTAACCAAGACACAGAGTACAAGAAGTCTAACCAAAACACAGAGTACAAGAAGTCTAACCAAGACACAGAGTACAGGAAGTCTAACCAAGACACAGAGTACAAGAAGTCTAACCAAAACACAGAGTACAGGAAGTCTAACCAAGACACAGAGTACAAGAAGTCTAACCAAGACACAGAGTACAAGAAGTCTAACCAAGACATATGAGTACAAGAAGTCTAACCAAGACACAGAGTACAAGAAGTCTAACCAAGACACAGAGTACAAGAAGTCTAACCAAGACACAGAGTACAAGAAGTCTAACCAAGACACAGAGTACAAGAAGTCTAACCAAGACACAGAGTACAAGAAGTCTAACCAAAACACAGAGTACAGGAAGTCTAACCAAGACAAAGAGTACAGGAAGTCTAACCAAGACACAGAGTACAAGAAGTCTAACCAAGACATAAGAGTACAAGAAGTCTAGCCAAGACACAGAGTACAGGAAGTCTAACCAAGACACAGAGTACAAGAAGTCTAACCAAGACATATGAGTACAAGAAGTCTAACCAAGACACAGAGTACAAGAAGTCTAACCAAGACACAGAGTACAGGAAGTCTAACCAAGACAAAGAGTACAGGAAGTCTAACCAAGACACAGAGTACAAGAAGTCTAACCAAGACATAAGAGTACAAGAAGTCTAGCCAAGACACAGAGTACAGGAAGTCTAACCAAGACACAGAGTACAAGAAGTCTAACCAAGACATATGAGTACAAGAAGTCTAACCAAGACACAGAGTACAAGAAGTCTAACCAAGACACAGAGTACAGGAAGTCTAACCAAGACACAGAGTACAAGAAGTCTAACCAAGACACAGAGTACAAGAAGTCTAACCAAGACACAGAGTACAGGAAGTCTAACCAAGACACAGAGTACAAGAAGTCTAACCAAAACACAGAGTACAGGAAGTCTAACCAAGACATATGAGTACAAGAAGTCTAACCATGACACAGAGTACAGGAAGTCTAACCAAGACACAGAGTACAGGAAGTCTAACCAAGACATATGAGTACAAGAAGTCTAACCAAGACATATGAGTACAAGAAATCTAACCAAGACACAGAGTACGGGAAGTCTAACCAAGTATTAGAGTACAGGAAGTATAACCAAGACATATGAGTACAAAAAGTCTAACCAAGACACAGCTTATAGGAAGACCATACATTGATTAATATAAACTCCATAAGACACAGTTCATTCGCATATTGCTTTGACATCATTAGAAAACTAGGAAATACCTTGAGTCTGGTGATCATACTTTCTTCAGCATCCATGCTAGCAGACTGACTGTAAATTAGACGTTTGGCCAGCATGCGTGAATAAAACTAGTAAGTAAAAAATAAAGCAAACTATCAATTCAAAAAAGTATCAAATAGTAAATCTAATTAAGACAATTCAAATGTTTTCAATTATGTGTTTAAGAAAACAGTGCAAGGATCAGCTCCATAACTTCAATGATTCATTGAACTCTAAAGAGACAAGAAGCCAACTCACTCTTTGAAAGACATCTTTATCATCCAGGTATTTAAATATAATGATGCTACCAGACAACTTCTCATCCAGCTCCACATCCCCAACACCCTTGGTACTTTTCTTGAGCAAACTGTCGCAATATTTGGCCAGCTGGACAACATGGAGATAGGCATTAGAATGTGTTCAACAAAAACTAAAACAAAGTCATCACATTAATGGAAGTCCAACATGCAGACAGACATTGATGTTGGTTGACAAGTAATAAGTAATCACATTAATGTTAGTTCAACATGCAGACAGACATTGATGTTGGTTGACAAGTAATAAGTAATCACATTAATGTTAGTTCAACATGCAGACAGACATTGATGTTGGTTGACAAGTAATCACACTAATGTTAGTTCAACATGCAGACAGACATTGATGTTGGTTGACAAGTAATTAGTAATCACACTAATGTTAGTTCAACATGCAGACAGACAATGATGTATGTTGACTTCTAGAAGACACAACATAATAATTAGACATACTGAAATTGGTGAAACAATGTATATTTACCAGTTCTGGAGATCTGTTAGGTTGCCTTGAATTCTGAGGTTTATGATTTATTACAGCAGAACAAGCCTAGACAATTAAAAATACATAGCTATCAAATTAACAGTGATTCTTTCATTGTTAAAAAAATATAGTTTAAACAGCTGAACTTAACAATTGGAAATTGAAACTTATGGAAGTCATGTAGAAACTAACTTAAGCCTTGAACTATAATTAATTATATAGCTCTATGTATACATGTGTGAGTAGTATGACAGACACATTTTCTAGGACTATAGCTAATTAAAAAAATTTCAGTTGTCAATATGGTTGGGGCAAACCTAAACAGACTTACTTTATCTAAAGCTCCAGTGAAAGCCTGATCATTATTAAAGACATCAGCAATCAATTCTTTGAATTTATGGTAGACTTTTAACATTGCTTCCACAAACTGTGGAAAATTATTTGAAACAATTTTAAAAAAAGCTACAAACTATTTTGAACACAAAAATGTTGAGCTGCTCCAGAAGGGAACTAAAAAAATAAAAGTGCTTTTGAAACAAATATCATCTCCTTCAATTAGTGTTTTTAAAGCTCACTCTTTTGTTTTTAAAACTGTCTACCATGGTATGGATATTTATGCCTATACATATAAACCAATTTTAAAACAAGGCAAAATATTCATTTTAATACTACGTATTGTGTGTTATGGCAAGACCTATTCCTAAAAATGTTTAGAATATGTTGCAGGTCTTTTAGTTTTAAAATTAAAAATGAATATTTTTTAAATAGAAAAATAGGTAATTAATAAGTAATAGGTCTTAACTATTTATAGACAAACTTAAAAAAAAACAACTGATGATGTTATTAAAGAGCCCTAAGGGAAAGTCATTCTCAGCTCCAACAAGATCAAAGTTTGTTTGTGTGAGTACACATGAGCATAGAATCACATAGTTATGTAGTATGTAAAAGCTAGGAGGTCTCATTGATAAACACTGAATCAAATTTATATTATTTCCAATTTATTTAGAAAAAATCTACAAACATTTATTTTAAACAAAAAAAAAATATTTTCTTATTATTGTCTAATTTATGTTTAATTTATTTCTTTGTCAGACATCACAATTTAAAATTTGTGTAAGTCAATGAAATAACATTATGTATTAAAAAACAACCAATAATTAAAATCCAAAGTATTAAAAGATTCAAGACCAACTTACTGTGGGGTCATTCTTAAGACTAACAACTGACTGGATCCCTTGTTGTTTGATATGACTTTCTACTTCCTTCACCAAAACTTCCAGACCTTTATGAATTGGCTTTAACAGTATGTACAAGTTGGTTAAATCTAAAATAAACAAAAATAAGTTTAGGCAACTAGAGGCAGACTTTTTAAAATGCTTATCTAATTGAATTAAAGTAATTAAAGACTAGAAATTACTTAACTCCTTAAATGTGGCTGTACTTTCTACATTTTGACTACATTTTCCCTTAAATTCATTTTCATACCTAGAAAGTATTAGTTCTGTGTAAAATGTGATTTTTGCTATAAAATTATGGTTAACATATTTGTTCTAATAAGATTTTAACTTTTAAGATAGCTTTAACTCATTGACTGCGGTGTTTCTTTTTAAAAAAAATGCTACTTTTTTTTTAAAACAAGAAAATGTTCCAAACATGGCTAAAACAAAAATTTATTGTTTAAGTACCAATGATGCTATAGTAACATATTTGGTATCAAAGTAAAGGTAAATGAATGGAGAATGTGAAAATGTAAACATCTTTCTAGTTAAATATAAGATACAAATTATAATCTAAATAATATGACACTCAGAAAAAAAAATGGATGCCAACTTTGGAACTTTTGAGACCTAAATTTAGATTTTGTTCTTTGTATTACTGTTGAAACAGCATATTTAGACTATTTACAACATTTTCAAAAAGAAATGTGATAAAACAGTCAATAAAAGAAGATGAATCATTGATTATATTATTATTTTTACTTGGTTTTTTAGTCAGAAAAAAAGTGAAAATTATTGTGCTTTTCGAGATCATTACTACCAATAACAATAGATACCAGTACTAAATCTATCAACCAAATGCACTCAAATATTATGTACATTTGAATCAATGGGATATAGATCCAGATTTGTCTTCTTTTTATTTGCCTAGAACATCTTTCATTCTAATACTAGACCAGTGCAAGACATAGGCTAGCGAGAGATCAAAGCCTAAATCTCTTAGATGAAGGACAATAAAAATCCTAATTCATTTTACCTAAGATTTAGACATCTAATAGATCATTATTACTGTTCCTTTGTGATAAATTAAGGATCTAGAATAGTTTTATATTTTACTTTTATTTAGTAGTAAACCTTTTGGAGTGCAACTTGAACCAGTATATTGATGGTGATGATTTTTACCAAAAAACAATGCTACAAAAAATAGCTAGAAAATATACCAAGAAAAGGCCCAGCATGGTGGATGAATATTGGATTTAGATCTGCCATTTCTGTTGTTTTCATTTATCTTAGGCTTAGATCTATAGGAATCTACAAAGGTGTAAAGATAAAAGCATAGATCTAGTGAAATCTAGTCAACCTTGATCTACATTCAAGACCTAGCCCTAGTCTAAGGCTAAGGCCTAAGCATATAAGGCAATACTAGATCTAAATCTAAATGCTAATAATGTCCAAGTCTGCTTCATCCTATGCTAAATCTTGATCAAGATCTTCATTATTACAATTCATAGAAGTATAAATAAAACAATAATAAAGCTTCTTCAGTAGTAAACATTGTGGGTGTGTCTTGGACAAGCATAGCATGATGTTGTAGATTTTTATAGATAAACAATACTAAAAAAAAATAAAGAAAATGGGGAAAAAATGCCCACAGTGGATGATTATTTGATGTAGATCTACCATTTCCTTTCTTTTTATTTACCATAAGCTTAGATCTAGAGAAATCTCTAGATCTAGAGTCCAAGTCTAGAGATAAAAGCTTAGATCTAGTCAATCTCGATCTACAGTGGACTACAGACTACACCTAGCCTACTGACAATAATAGATTTAGATCTAAATACTAATAATATAGATATAAACACGCTAAATTTAGACCTACCTGGATCTAATCTATATATCTAGATCAAATTCTTCATTATTACTATTTATTTGTGATAAATTTTAGAATAATTATAAAGTTTCTTCAGTAGTCAACATTGTGGGTGTGTCTTGGACTAGCGTAGTCATGGCGACGTTTTTTTACATTGTAAAAAAAGTAATAAATAAATGTCTAAATAAAGCCAAAAGCTTCTTATTTCTATGTAAACAAAGGATGAAGAACTCTTTTATAAAGTAAAAATAGTTCCACTGTTGTTAGTTAAAAATTTCAATTTAAAAATGCAACGAAACAAAGGTAGGGTAAGAACGTCTATGGGATAGACGTTCCGTGCGTTTAGGGGTAGACAGACCGTCTATGGGATAGACGCTCCGCACTCATTGAGTTAATCACAATGAGCTTCATGTAAAACAGAAACAAAAATATGAATATGTGACTTTTTTATTTAAATCTATAAATCTATGAAATGTGACTTTTTGATTTAAATCTAAAAATCTATGAACATGTTTCTTTCAAAGAACAATAGTTATATGTAAGTGCAAGCAACAAATAAATGAAGAAAATGGTTAAAGCTTGATGACACCAAGGCTTCAACAAGACAGGAATAATTCTTGAAGAGTGAAGCCAACACACACCACGCACCTTTTCTTTTCTCCTGCTCCACCATGTCCTTACATTCTCCATGCAGAAAATCTATGATGTCTGCAACCATTCGTGTCTGTACCTCATGCGTTACTTTTGCATAAGAAGTGCTATGAAGAAATTTCCTACTCCGAAAATTTTCATTATCTAGCCTTTGAATAACCTGGTGACAGTCAGATAGGAGAGTTTAGTCTCAATGTTTTAATGGATCAATAAATGATAAGTTGAACATAAACATATCTATTTGTCTTACCTTTTCTAAATATTCTGAACATGTACAATCTGCCTTCAGTCTGGCAGCTTCGTGACGATAAAATTCTCCAGTCTCCTTCAGAAACTGATTTTCAAATATTTCTTGATATAACTAAAGACAAAAAAAAAAGTATTAGTATAAAAATAATAAAATTTTTGACACACTTTAAAATCAATGGACATACAATTATAATTGAACATTGAAGTTATTACCACTAATTTGTATATTTCAAAAAGAATATTTATAAAGTAATTTACTTTGGATTTCTTTAACACTTTGATTTGTAAGCTAAAAACTATGTCTTCTAATTTTGTTTACCAACTCACTGCCACTAAAATTAAAGTAAAAAAAAATTCACTTTATGTTTTTATTTCTAAGTCATTACGTGAAAATTTTAAGACAAACACCCACCCACAAAATCTTATTTAAGATATCTGATAATATAAACAGTGAATAATGTAACTCTTCTAGAAGTTTTTAAGAATACATATTAATGTGTATTCCCCAACCTTTATAAATCTCCAATGTTTCTTTTGTAAGTGCTCTCTTCTAAGCCAGTTAAAGTAGAAAGCTGATAAATGAGCTTTGAGGTCCACCTTTCAGCTCACATATTAGACAAAGTGTTGGCCTATGGTTCATCTCAAACACTTTTTCATGAGACACTCCCATCCATATATATTGCAAGTTAAGGTGGATTTTGCTTTGGTGGTAGAGGAGCCAGCCATTTTTCGTATAGCACACTTTTCTTCCAGAGCTGAGGCCCATGTTTTTTCACTATCCATAGCTTTCTTGATCATTGTCTCTCTCCAACTAGTGCGGTCTAGGCCTTGTCTTCCCAATGGCCAGTATCAATGTTTTCTGTTTTTAGGTCCGTTTTATTACATTCACGTAACGGAGGTGGGGACGACCAGTTTTTCTTGAGCCAGGGGTGAGTTGCCCGTAAATAATAATTTTTGGGATGCGATTGTCTTCCATCCTTCGAATATGTCCAAGCCAGCTTGCAAGTGGCACTGTCTGAGGACTGCAAAGATGCTGGGAGGCCTGTTTGCCCAAGGATCTCAAAATTAAATACTCTCTCTTGCCATGTGAATTTCAAGATGCTTTGGACACAGCGCAAGTGGAATGAGTTTAGTTTAAACAAAGTAAAGCTTCACAAACAATCAATAACACACACCTTGCCTAAGTGATATCAGGGTACTGAGTGTCTGTTTATTTGTGTGTGTGTACTTTTAAGAGAATTATTTAATTCACTTGACATTGCACAGAAAGAAAATAAACATTCTTCTCACCTCTAAAGGAGATTTTTTCTTATATTCAGCCACATCTACAAATGATGTCACAACACTGTGAACTACTGTCTGATTGACATCATAACCAGTTCTGTCCCTTAAGTGAACAACAAAACCAAAAGAAAAATGTGATGTAGCAAATGGTTTACCTTGATCATATATACATTGCTTAAGTAGAGATAGTAAACAAAAAATAGCTGAAAATGCTAACAACTTGATTAACAAATGTGAAAAAAAAAAAAAGAATGGGTCATTTTTATAAGACAGAGCAGTCAAATGTTAGACCAGCTAAATGGTTGTCACTTACTTGGCAATCTCTTGTAAGAGGAGCACCACCAGTTTATGTTTGACAGGATCTATCATCACATTTTTCCAGATGTCTTTAGCAAGCTGCAAGTGAAAAAGAATGCAGAACTAATGCAAGGAGTGGCAGATAAATAATAACAAGTTCAATAAAAGTACTCAGATTGCTGAGGAAATCAGAGAACTAACAGAATGCAGTGGGAATCAGTAAAGTAAGAAAATGCAGTGAAAATTAGTGAAGTAATGCAGTGGAGATCTATGAAGTAACATGTTATTTGCGGGACGTGTGACTGAGAGGTTTAAACTACTTGGCTACCTATCAAGGAGCTAGAGTTCTACACCTGACTTGAGATGAAGGTTTACTTAGTGCCTAAAGGCAGCATGGAAAACCTTTTCCAGATACTTCCTTCCCCCACAGGTCCACAAAAGAGATTGGACCATAATATGCTATAAGCATGAAAGAATAGAAAACCATTTAAGCAAAATATTAAACATAACAAAAACTTTGTAAATTTTTTTTATTTTATTAGTTTTAAGTAAGCGTTGATGACCAAAGCAATGCATGTAAGTGATGCTATCAAAAAGAAACTATGAGATTAAATCTGTCAGAGAAGTTTACCTCGCCAATCTCAAGCAAACAATCAGCATCCACTGGGAATACACCATAGTTCATATCTGCATCCGAATATTTCTGCTTCTTAATGTAAGTATTGTTGAGGTAGCTGAAAAAAAAGTAACAAATTGAAAAAAAAAAAAAACACACTAAAAGGTAGAAAATAATAATTAAAAAAAAAGTGTTTGGTGTGTTTAGTTAAAGTGAAATTCACACCTAATGCTTTTTTTAAAAATAACTATTTTTTACTTTTTAATGTGTTTTAATTTAAAGGTCATATTGATATCAACTCTGTCTGTCTGGTAAAGATTTTTAACATGTTATTTCTCCCACACCCATTCTTGGATCAAGTTGAAACTTTACACAATTATCTACTGTACGGTACCTAACAAAACATAGATAAAAAAATAAAAATTAACCAATTAGTCAATTTATTACTGGTAATTATTTTGTTTGATACCAACAAGGGTATCCAACAGTTGGGATAAGTAAATATATGTCACTGTATTTCTGTAGAAGGAAAATAAATCTTTAGTTAAAATGGCAAATCTAACCATGCCAATTAACAAATCCATAACAAAGTGTTCTTTATAATTGATTAATATACATACAGCCTTTTATATAATCCTAAATTAACATACAGTCTTTGATATAATCTTTAATTAACATACAGTCTTTGATATAATCTTTAATTAACATACAGTCTTTGATATTATCTTTAATTAACATACATTCTTTGATATAATCTTTACATTAGGATTTAATTATTTTTTTTACTCAAATTATCCTTCAATTCTTTGTGCTTAATTCTCTACACAAGGTTTATTTCTCCTTAGCTTAGTACATTTTTTCCAAATATTCTATGTGAAAACAAAATAAATTAATAAAAACTAAATGATTACTTAATTGGTTGATTTTTTTATTGGTTAATGTGTTTTCATCGAGCATAACCATGTATGTAAAATTTGGTGAAAATTAGATGAGTAAAGGTGGTCGAAAAATGACTGTAAAAATAAAAAAAGAAATGAAACATACAAGAAAAGTACAGAGCAAGTTAATATCAGCATTGTAAAAAGGAAACATGATTTAGTAGTATCCTGCTGTGAAATAGAATATCTTTTTGTTCTAGAGGAACACTACTTTACATCCAAATGTAAAATATAAATATCTTTTTGTTCTAGAGCAGGGGTTCTCAACCTGCGGGACGCAACCCCCTTGAGGGTCGATTGACGATTTGCCAGGGGTCGCCTAAGACCATCGAAAATATGGATAGTTTTTGTCTATTCTTCTATTGCTGAATATGTGTGTGTGTGTGTGTGTGGGGGGGGGGGGGTTGCGGAAGAGTGGGGGATTGTAAAAAGAGGTCGATGAGCATGAAAGGTTGAGAACCGCTGTTCTAGAGGAATGCTACTTTACATCCAAACATAAAATATAAATATCTTTTTGTTCTAGAGGAATGCTACTTTACATCCAAACATAAAATATAAATATCTTTTTGTTCTAGAGGAACGCTACTTTACATCCAAACATAAAATATAAATATCTTTTTGTTCTAGAGGAACGCTACTTTACATCCAAATATAAAATATAAATATCTTTTTGTTCTAGAGGAACGCTACTTTACATCCAAACATAAAATATAAATATCTTTTTGTTCTAGAGGAACGCTACTTTACATCCAAACATAAAATATAAATATCTTTTTGTTCTAGAGGAACGCTACTTTACATCCAAACATAAAATATAAATATCTTTTTGTTCAAGAGGAACGCTACTTTACATCCAAACATAAAATATAAATATCTTTTTGTTCTAGAGGAACGCTACTTTACATCCAAACATAAAATATAAATATCTTTTTGTTCTAGAGGAACGCTACTTTACATCCAAACATAAAATATAAATATCTTTTTGTTCTAGAGGAATGCTACTTTACATCCAAACATAAAATATAAATATCTTTTTGTTCAAGAGGAATGCTACTTTACATCCAAACATAAAATATAAATATCTTTTTGTTCTAGAGGAACGCTACTTTACATCCAAACATAAAATATAAATATAATTTTTTGTTCTAGAGGAACGCTACTTTAAACTCTTGGACTCAAAAGTTTGCTCACAACCTATTCTCTTTGGCCTCTTTTTCTGACCAAGAAATATTTTTTTCAAAAGTCTGTGCTATGCATTTTGATGATTAATATGTAATTTTTGGATTATTGTCTATCAAATCATTAGATACAGATAAAAAAAAAAGTTATGACCATTCATTAAGACAATTTATTAATTGGTAGCAGATTTTCATCTCATTATAATAACTGTAGAAAACTTTTTTGATATTAAAAAAAAGGGGGGGGGGGGTGATCTTACCCGTATAACTGGTTCAAATATCCAGCACCTGTGTTAAAACGTTCCCAATGTTTGTGATACATTTCAAGCATGTGCTCTTCACCAGCAGAAATGATTTCCTTAAAAAAAAAAATTACTTAAACATTTTTTTAATAAAGCTTGAACTCTAAAAATTGTAATGAAATACGTATTTCATCCTAGGTCAAATTCTTCTTCTTCTTCCTCGTTCTCATTTTATATGTCAGAGAGTTCAGATCAGTAATCCTATATTTGAGTGGTTTCCAGATCAGGCAGTTCTCCGTATAGTTTTTGTTCAATAGGAGGGTTTTGGGACCAGAGTCTTGTTCGGGCCTCTTGATATAGTATGCAGCTTTAAAGAACATGATCAGCATTTTCTGGGCAGGTTTCGCTCGTCCCGACTTTAAGCTTTGAGAATATATGTTGTCTCATTCTGTTGTGTCCGGTTCTGAGTCGAAAAATTATGCGTTGGTCATGTCGAGATAGCTTATAATAGGTGTCCTTTTTCTTGTAATTGGGATGTGAGCTGGTCCAATTCTCATTTATTCTACACTATAAAATTTTTATCATTTCTTCTGGGTAAAGAGGGATTTTCATTTGTTTGTTCATTCTTCCATCTTTGGCCAGTATGTCTGCTGTTTCACTGTCTTCTAATTCAATGTGTGCTGGAATCCATTGAAGAACAGTTTCCTTGCTGTTGATGTTAAGGTTTACAAGAGCTTTCCTGAGTTGCTTTATGTAGGAAGTATCAGAATATTTTTCAGGCTTTGAAGGACTGTTTTGGCATCAGTCAGTAATACAATTTGGCTGTTGGTGTACATGGGTAGTTTATTAGTGTGGTAGTTGCTAGTTCCAATGCTTGGCTTTCTGCTCTATGGCTGTTCAAGAGATCACCAGTTGCAATTGACTTTTCCAGTCTTTCTCCATTGAACCATTCAATTAGTATGCCAGCTCCTCCGTTTGTGTTGGATTTTAGAGAGGATCCATCTGTGTAAACTCTGACCCATTGGTTGTTGGGGTAATGGCTTTTTAGAAATTCCTTGAGATCTGTTTGGTTGTGATTGGTTATTTTTTATACACTTTCTTATAGGAGGGAGGGAACTCTGGTCCCAGGGAGGAAAAGCATTATGCTGCTTCATTGATTCAATAGTTCTATTTCCTAAGTGGTATTTCTTTTTAAAGTTCTGTGATTTCTGAACAAAATGAGTTCTTTTTAGTCGGTTTTGGGTGCCAGTCTTGTGAATTTGAGTGGGTGCCTGTCAAAGGATTCTATTTTGATGAATTGGGACAGGTTTTTTTTCTTCTCTTCTTTCTTCCAAAGAGACCAAGGCTGCAATTTTTTACCAAGGCTCTAATGGGTGTTGTTTTTATAGCCCCTGTCATAATCCTAAGGCCTATATTTTGTACGTTGTCTATTTTCTGTAAGTTGGTTTTGACTGCTGAGCCCCAAGCTGTGGCACTGTATTCTAGAGTGTCAAATGTTTTATAAGGTTATAAAATAAAATATGACTTATTGTGGGAGCTAGTAAAAAGTAACCACTTTCATTCTCAATAAATATTCAACGGAGGTTGGAAGTAAATTTACAGCTTTTACCTGGTGCAAACATCGAACATGTTCTTCAAGGAATTCTTTAGTACTTTGATATAAACTGTCACCATGTGGCTCTGGAAGGGCTGTACACAGCTTATACACATCTGTACACTTAAGTCAAGGTCATAACCTACTTTAACATTCAAATTTGGCTTATTGCATCCACTTAACTCAGAGTTGCCTACAAGTATGCATCTTGCGTATTTTGTACGCAAATGGACTCAAAAATACGTGAGTACGGTTTATCATCTGAAAATACGCATTTCCCCCTCTAAAGCAGAAAAAAAATTTAATAAAAAGTAGTTCTTGCTAATCATATATATAGATCAGTGCGTCAATGCCTGGAAATGGACTATTCCTATTATCTCTACCACAAGATAGATCTAGTATCGCTTTTTTTTTTTCGCAAGTGCTGATGCACAAAGATTTAAATATTTACTAGGTCTAGATCTTACTGATCTAAATAAAGTTGAGTTCCTTTCAATGTGTCAGCCTATATGAAGTCTTCAAACTAATAGGCAATTAATTGATTGATTAGCTCTAATTCATTTAGACTAAGACTGGATCTAGAACCAGAGACATGTCAGGCACCTATAATAGAATGTACGTAAATCTAGATTTACTATTGAGATCTAGATCTAATTGTGTAATCTAAATATAGATTCTTTCTAGAATTAGGTACGGTATAAATAGATTTGTACTTGATTTTTTTTTTTTTTGAGATGAAAGTGAGAAGGACAGAGGTTTTCATAGTAGAAACATTAGTTGTGCTTAATCACTCTTTTAGCATGATAAAGGGAATCAAACTGATGCTCCATGATCATAACTTGCAGAATGTATCTTCTGTGGTAGCTACTGTTATAGTCACTAGCGACTAGCTAGGTTCCATTACTTATGATGGCCTAAGTTCAAAGAATGAAATCAGGGGCATTTAAGGCAGACTCAATAGCAAAGCTTTTTTATATTAGAAACAAGTTCAATGACTAATTAGGATTATCTGCCTGAAAAACAGATATTTAAAATGTTTGTTATTAGTGATTGTAGAGGATGCCAAAGCTTTCATTGCTAACAGCAAAAAAGGTCTGGAAGAAGAATATCTGAGTGTTATAAAATATTTCCAGTGGCTGGATACCTTGTAAAGAAATTGCCTATAAACAAAATTACTTTAATAAAACTATATGTCACTGATCCAGCTAAATGTTCTGTTGCCGCTATTATGGAATGTGAAGTATGCAAGAGGCATTATGATCATAAGATCATTGCCCAGTGACAAGAACGTTATCATTCTAACATAGTCTAGAAAAGTATAAGACAAAGACTAAAAGTGTAAATATTTTGACTTATGTACAAAATTTCTTATAACTTTATGCTGTGTTAACTTTAGGATAGCTGCCTTTCATCTATGTTATGTGCTTGAATGATTTAATTTTAGTCTTTCCTGGGTATATTTCTTGATATTTAGGAAAATACGCATTTCCAGGTCTGGGAATACACATTTCCCTTTTGGCATGTAGGCATCTCTGCTTAACTTCTACATCTATTGTGCAAAGTTAGTTAAAAAAAAAAAAAACTTCCTTTTTTAAGCAGGTTAAAAAGAACTAATTTATAATGTAAAAAATTACTGAAGGGATGATTTTCTTTTTACATAAATATTATCCATCTAGCTGATATAAAATAAATATAAATTAGCTACTTAAATATAATTTGAATTGCCTTAAACCTTTTAACAAAAGATACACTACGTTTCTACATAATGATCTTCCAAACTCCATTATAATCTGTAGCTTTTACTTGTTTTTTGAAATAACAATAAGAAGTTGTGTTGTTGTTTTTTTTAAATTAAAAACAAAACAACAGGTTTTCAAAACTAAACAAAGGGAAACTACTTCCAATAAATGTTCAAATAAGGCTTAAAATAAAGACTAAGTGCTCAAAATAAAATATTTTTATTCAGTAATCAGATAAAGTGATAAAGAGAAATGTGTGGGCAGTACAATGGAATTTTAAAAAAGGAAGAAAAGAAGATTTTTTTTGAAGAGATTTTCAACTAGACCAATGACGGCGATAAGGACACTATAGTGAAGAGCCAATGCTGTCAACTAAATATTGCCTACTGTTAGAAACTTAAGTAGTTTAAAATTGGATTCTTAGTGCTGAAAACTGTACACAAATTAAATATTTAAAAAAAAAATATTTAGCTTATCAATACATCTTCTTTTGTACACCAGTTACACCAGAGACTCCAGTGATGAAAATTCTCCGTAAAACAAAAATAAAAAAAACAACCAAAGGATATGAGAACCGATCATTCCAAGTGACTCTCTGAACAGATCCACACGTGATAACTCCCTCAAGTGTTTCTTTCAACAACTTCCATGTTGCATCAAAATCCACACGTCTAGGTTTCAGAGACATCTTTTAGATTAAAAGGGACAAAAAATATTTTGAGTGAAAAACATGACAGCAAAGAAATTTTGTCAAGGTGATAAAATCAAGTCAACTTTATTAATAAGATCATTCACATGACCACAAAGAAATGTTGAGTCTGTCTAGGAGATTTATAATCATGTCAACCTATTTTAATTTGATTAATTAAAATGTTCTGTTCATCTTGATCTGATTAAATTGACGTCTGTGGTTACTATAGCTTGTTAAGCTTATATTATTAATATGCTTAACTGACAAATTAAAAATGCCAGTCTTCACCAGGATTCGAATCCTGGACCCCCCAGTTTAAAGCCAAGCAGTTTATGCAAATGAAGAAACAATTTTATATAATATAATATAAAAAATAAACTTGAATCTATATATCTAGACTCTTTTTTATATATAACTTGGTGTATATATATATATATATATATAATCGATTTTTCAAGATTTGCCTTCTTTTTAAATTAGATCTAGATCTAGAATGTGATATTGATTCAATATTAGTAAAGATATTACATAGAATCTAGAAAGACTACATCAATAGCCTAATGTCATCAATTTATATATATATATATATATATTCTAGTCTAAGAGTAAATCATTGTAGTATGGTACTAGCCATATAGTAATATACAGAAAAGAGATGATCTAAATCTAGAATACTATCTAGATCTAATTCACTAGTTATTGTAATTCTACTTTAATTCATTGTGACTATCATGTAATCATGTAATCAATCTAATCTTGTATTTTATTGTTTGGTTCTTACTCTTGAATCTTGAACTAAAACTTGCTCAGTTGAGTTGTTGTGTAACTCTAACTTAGTAACTGTAAATATGATGAAAGTCAGAGATAGTCTATAAAAAAAAACTATTCTCTAGATAGATAAAGAGTCTAGATCCAAATGACAAAAAAAATCTGAAAGTCTTGTAGAACTCTGTTTATTTTTGTTAGTTAACCCTTGACGCTCTTAGTCTTAAGTCTTAGTAGTCTTAGTCTTCTACACTTGACAACTTGAAAACTGTTTATTTTTGTTAGTTAACTCTTAGCCTTCTACACTTGACAACTTGAACTTGTGACTGACTAAAATAACTGAACACAGTACAGAGGACAGTGAAAGTAGCTAGTCTGCTAGTGACAGTACACTAGATCTAACTTAATCTAACTAAGACTAAGTTAAGTGACTAAGTCCTAAGCCTAACCTAAGTGAATGAGTACAGCTGTGTACCTCTAGTTGTAGAGTGTTGTTCTGATTCTATTATCTATTACTAGATCTAGATCTACCTAGTCTACCGTTACTGTTATGTTAGAATCTATAATTTATAATGTTTGTGTTTGAACTGTAGATTCTAATTGTTTCACTCCGAGTCAAGTCCGACTGACGACTCATCAATGATTCAATCAAGTTTATCAAGTCAATCTGATTCTGAATCTCTCAGACTCAGTGCACGGCTCTTTAGTTGGTTACACTTTACTAGATCTACAAGGGCTGACACCAACGTTGATTTTGTCTTTACGCAAAATAACAGTTATTTAAAACTTCAAACCATCTTTTAATATTTATCAAAAGACCCAGTAATGTTCTTAGAAAACTTTAGACATTTTGGGAAAGTTTTTCAGCTCATGAAGCCGCCATGTTGATAAAGCACTCTCACGAACTACGAGAACTTCAATTTTTAGATTCTAAAGCGTCACTTCCACCTTGGAAACCACGGCGTGCAAAACCGTGAGCTCCAACGTACACTTTACTTTCTTTTTTTTTTGAAGGTTATAGCAAGAAAAAACAATCGAAAATTTATTTAGTTCTATTGGTTTAAAACCAAGTAAATTACATTTTCTGTACTAAAAATCATAGCCTATGCGGTATGTTTTTTTTTTTACGGGACTAAAATGACCTGTACTGTATTGTTTGTTACAGTTTGTATTCTCACCTTGTCTGTGAGTGTGACTGTGCCTCAATCATATCAAAATATCAATTATCAGAATATGATGAATATCACTCACCTAACTCAATCACAAGACAATGCCCAATCATCAATGTGTAAATTCTAGATATCTATTACTCTAGTCCATAGTCACTATATAGATCTAGACATAGACTCTAGATCTCGATAAGAGTCTAGAATAGATCTAGTCTAGATCACTCATTTTTTCACTGATATGTATTTATGTATTGTTACTAGATAGTCTATTGTAAATTCACAGTTATGAAATCGAAAGTTCTATGTAGTCAATCTAGATCAAGACTAGTTTTTATATCTAGAAGATCTAGTCTAGAATAATCACAATAATTCAATAATACTATTAAAATTAATAGTTTAAATATAAATAATAAAGTTTGGAGTTTAGATCTATCTAATCTAGAAATCTAGATCTAGTTCCTAGTGGATTCCTAGTCTTTATTAAGTCATCATAAGTTGAGATCTAGATAAATATTAAAAATATCATTACTGTCATTAGTGATGGTGGACAAGTGACCTAGATTAAGTTCATCTAGATCTAGTCTATCTAATCTAGATTATCTAGTTTAATGCCTACTAGTACTAGAGATCTCAAGAATTTAGATCCAGTAGGTATTGAAAAATATAATTTTATCCATTTTCCTTTACTAATTGATTACTTTTGAGTCTATTGAGCATTGACTTGTATCAATCAGCAAGATCATTTAAACTTGTGTTAGAAAGACCAACTGGGAAAATGTGACAATAAAATATTTTCTAACGTTTGGGAATAAAATTTCTGCTCTTTATTATAGTGAGGATTCATTGTCTTTGTCCAGAAATTACCCATTGATAAAACAAGCTGTTGCAGGAATTTGATTTTAAAAAGATTTAGTAATTTTACACAGCAGTAGTTCTCAAATTGTGGTCCTGTCCGCGAAAAGATTGTAGGGGGCCACAGAAAGATGAAAATTATATACAATTATTATCTTCTTCGCTAAAAGTCAGTTTAATCCAAATCAGATAAACTGGTCCCTCATTACTGTTTAATATGTCTATTATACACTATTCTATGACCATTGTTAATACAGCTTGTCAAAACAGCAATGATTAATAACAATCCTGTGATTGAATTACATTTTGCGCATGAATATTAGATCTATTATTATTTTACAAAGTAATCAATCGTTCTATCAATATCTCTGCTATATATAAGTGATACTAGAATTTACTGGCCAAAATTATATGTACATGTCGAGGTAGGGGGCGTTTTAAAGTTGGCCTATCTATTCATGTCAAAAAAAAAAATGGGGGACAGAGAGAGAGAAGGCGATAGACAGAGAGAGAAAGAGCTGGCATTTCAGTTCATAGTTACTGATATTAGAATTCACAAGCTTAAAAGTTTGTTAGAGGGGATTGTTAAACTGCAGGGAGGGGGGTCACCAAAATAAACAATACTATATATAGCTGGTTGACAAGTCGATACTGTGACCTAATTTGATCTGTTTCTAGAAGCCAGAGTTAGGTCATAGAAGACAAACACATGTTTATTATAATCATCCAATCAGGGAAAAAACAGCATACATCAGTTTCTAGAATGTCACAGTTAATAAACTATTAACAGAAGTTTTTATGATTAAGGAAAGACGGTTTAGAAAATTATAAATTAGGGGAAAGCTAGTTAGTCAGGGTCCTCGCATTGTAAAGGTCTTGTGTTGAAGTTGAAGTTTTACTAGTTGAAGTTGTTGTTTCATCAAGTTGTTTAAATGATAAGTTATAATATCAGTTAAAGTTATGTTTGTAAAAAGTTTAATGGTATTAAGAGATTTAAAAAGTCAAGTCAGCAATGAATTGAAAGTCTAAGTCTATGTTTAGTTTGAAGAAGTTTAATTAACAAGTTAGAAAAGAACACAGATGTTTCTTCATTTTGATATCAAGTTGTTTATATAAATCTCCTGCAAGATGATTCTATTTGAACCATAATTAATATAAGAAGAAATATCAAGCAATAAAGGAACAGAAATCATCACACCTGGGAACAAATATTAAACATCAGACTTAAATGAAAAATGCCTTCAACACTAAAAGAAAATAATACCTTATTGGAGAAAATGCATACCAGGTACAAGATCTCACTTCAAAACTGGATGCTACTGGTAGAACAGTTGGCATGGAAATCAGTGCTGAAAAGAGCAAAAAACTAGTTTGTGGTGGAGATAGTACAAGATGTTGCATACTGTTGAATAGCCAAACATAGATTGTACAAGATGTTGCATACTGTTGAATAGCCAAACATTAAAAGAAGTTGACTTTTTAAAATATACCTGTGTTCAAACATAACAAGAGATGGAGGACCAATAAAATTTTAAATTGGCATCCATTGTCATTAGCAAATTGTGAAAAATCTTGAAGAATAACATCAGCTTCCAAGTAAAATTAAAACTGTATTCTTCGATAGTAGTTGCTATGCTCCTGTATGGTTGTGAATGTTGGATTCTGAGACTGAAAGAAAATTTCAAGCCTTTGATAGCAAAAAAAAAAAATGCTGGGTATCAGATACGATACCAGGAAAAAAAGACAGAGTTTGTACAAAAAGTGGAAGGAGCATGAAGAGAGGTCATCCAAACAAAAGCTGGCTGAACACGGTTAAAGAATGGACCAGCCTCTCTTGATATCCTGCTAAGAATAGCCCTGACTGAGAAAGTGGAGGGTATTAGTTACTTGAACTGTCACAGCACCTCACGATGGACATAATAATGATAATGAGCCTGGAAACAAATCAATGGGCATAGCTGGTCTGTAATGCTAGTTACTTCTATTTGTTGAATTGTGAATTCATCTTTAATTATTTAGATTTTTTGTTTACTTTGAGAACAGTAATCTAACCTCAATTGGCAGATATCAATAGTTAATGATTCACATATTTAATTATCAATTGCTACATTATAAAGTGGAATGACTCAAAGTGTTAGTTGAAAATCCATTTTTGGAAACAAGTCATATAACTTTATTGTTTCCTCCTGACAAAAAAGCATCACTATAGAGTCATACCTTTAACATATTTCCTCCTAAAAAAAACCCAACTATTTCCAGTTCAAAATTGACAACATTAGGTTTTGCATGTTGACTTAAATTAATTTTGTCGTAACTTTGACCAATTTTGTAAATGTTTTTTTTTTATTATTTTATCCAGGGAGGATGACCTCCACTAATATCCATCTAGAGTCTGAAACAACACAGAAATTTAACATCCCACTTTCTCATTTAGATTTTGGCTACATCAATAAATGTTCCAATGTCAAAGAGCTTGAAAAAATTCTGATAGTTTTAAGGTAATTAGTTGAAAGATCTGTTTATACCAAGAATTTGTACTGAAATGAAAAGACTGTGCTTGTACATGGGTCTCAAATTTGATGGACAAATTAAAAAAAAAAAAAATTCAGAGTGACATTAAATTTATTCATTTAAATTCTTAAAATATGCCTTATCTCTGTGTGATGAATTTAACTCTTTATATGTGCCTAAACTATGTGCTTGATAAACGTATCTATTGTTTGTTCAATGAATTGAATTCTTCTACTTTACTTAAACTTCATACTTAGTATACACCTCTTGCCTTTGTAGGCATTGTCCTCTCTTGTTGAGTTAGTGACAAGAACTGCTCCATTCTCTACTTCTTCACTCTTCTCCCATTTTCTCATTCTCTTGTATTTGAATTCTTGCTTTGAAGATTTTGTTTTAAAACTAAAGGTCTGGTACTGAAGGAAAATATCCAGAGCTAGAGGCATTGGCTGAACAGAGATTACAAACTGTAGCCCCTAAAAGGTATTTCAAACTTTTTGTTTTCTTTACAAATATTTTGTTCTTAAAATGTACACATATCAATGTTGCTGCTTGTTAGTGAGATCAAAGTTTTGATAACTTGTTTTTTTTTAATGAACAATATCTGAAGAATTGGTAATATCCAAGATGAATCAGTGTGTTTGGTTTATTTCTGAGAAATCATGGACCAGTAATAGTATTATAATAGAATTGTAAGTTTTTCATATCAGTTACATTGATATCAATCAAACACTAAATAACCTTCTAGACAACTTTACAGTCACAACAACCAAGTACTAATTCTCACTCCAATAGTGTGAGATTAATATTACTTTATTATTTTAATAGCAACCAAACATAAATTAATCTTTCAAGCTTTGTTACTGTGATATTTACTATGCCTAATCTTCATTTTAATGTTAATATTTATTTTAAAAAGTTTTTTAAATTGAAAATTGATGAAAGTTGGTCACTTGTCCTTTTCAGTCGAGTTTTAAGGAAAGATGGTCCCATTTTAAGACCAGGTGATTTAAGTTGTGGTGATTGGAAACAGATAGAAAATGACTTGCAGGTAGACCTATTTGTAAATTATTATTTTTTTCACAAAGCTTATATCAACTCACTCTGTCTGTCTGGTAAAAAGTTTGTACACATAATTTCTCCCACGTACAATCTAGGATCAAGTTGAAATTTTGCAAAATTATTTCTTGTACATGACAAAGCAAGAATCAATATTAAAAAATAACCAGTTAGTAAATTAACTATTAGTAATTAATTATTTTTTTTGATTGGGAAAGGGAAAGAAATTGAAGATGTGGTGGTATAAGCTAAATTAGTCCACTTGAGGAGGCTGAGTTAACAAATTTTTTTTTATGCATTTAAAAAGAAAATGATCACAATAATATTCACCCAGATACACCCCCCCCCCCCTTTTTTTTTTTTTGTTCTCTCACACTCCCCTCCTTTTCCCAACCTGGTTCAGATAAGTCATAAAATCATGACACATTGAGAAAGCTTTAAGCATGAAATTGCACAAAACAAAAACAATTGGTAAAAATATTTCTAATATCATAGATTTATTATTGTTAGTATAGATCTATTACAAATTTAATTACATGACTGAACCAAACTAATTGATACAATTACACTATTTTTAAAAAGTATTTTTTGTATTTGTTTTGTGTGTGTGTACTTCTTTTATGCCCTTTTTGTCAATATATTATGCAGATCTAAAATTTTTTAATATTTTATATCATTGTTTCATATATTAATTGTTCATTTTTTCATTCTTTATCCTAGTGGTTATTTATATGAAAAAAAAACACTTTATTATTGTAATAGTCTTTCTCTGGCACTGGAAAATTTGTTTTGAGGACACTTCCTTAGTCTCTTAAAAAGTGTTCTCTTTGAATTTTCTTAAGGATGCATCAGAAGTGCAGCAATTATTAGAATTAACATTTACTTTTGTATTTGTCTTAGAATTGGACTTCTTCTATGAAAGAAAGAGACCTAATCAATGGGAAAAAAAATGATATCAATCAAGAAACTGATGAAAATGTTCCTCCAGTCCGTGCCAGCAATGTATTGGAAGGTAAAAAGGTGAGTCTGCTGTACATACTTGCATAATTAGTTTGGAGAAGTTTGTGTCTATACAAAGATACACGACCTTAGCAACACTAGTAAACAGACATCTGTATTTATCTTTCTAGCAAAAAAAAAGTGAAACAGACAAAAATAAGAGAGTGACGCCAAGAGACTATAAAGAGTGGGACAAGTAAGTTATTGTTGACTCAATTCTACAACAATGTAAGTTGTTAGTCTTTACTCGGGGAAATAAAAAGTTTTGCATTCTTTACATTATTAAACAGCAATATACTATTGCAAGGAGTTTGTATGTACATATGTATGTTTGGAATAAAAATCAAAACCGTTTGACCAATCTTGATGAATGTTCTTTGGATGCATACAAATCAAATGAGTACATCTCACCATCTTTTTATTTGCCAAGGCTAGATCTAGATCTAATTCTAAGATCAAATCTCCGCAAAGATAATTTTTTTACTTTTAATATGAACATACAAAATATAGTCTATTCATTTGATTATTTAATAAAATTAACCTTCAAAATTGTATTTTAAAAATATTTTTACAACTACACGCTCACTATAACTGCATTTCCGATTTGTCATGACTGAATAGGTCACATGAGGCTTTGTCAGGAATTTTTAACATGTACTAATAACAGATCCTTTTAATTAATAAGCTTATGGTATACTCCCTTACAAGCTAAAAGCAATGTATCAGTTATTTTAGGCAATATTAAACCAATGTAAATCTGCATCAACGACTTTATTGGTCTTATTTTATTTCATAGACTTTTCAATCTGTCTGCTTTTGTATATGACCTTGCAGGTTATGATAAGCTTTTCTACTTATCTTGGGACACTTTTGTTGTTTTGATAAGGCGCGCTATCTGACATCTGCAGTCATAATATATTTGATATTTTGTTCTTTCAATTTGGGTATTTGAGCATGAAGCAGTATTTGAATGCCTTTAAACAAAAATACATTGTATTAGAAATGGTGTGATACACTATGATTAAAGTTAAAAGTTTTCTCTTTAATGTTTGTTTATTTACTATCAGATTTGATGTTGAAGCAGAACTAAACAAGACAGAAACAGAGAAGAAAGTTCTAAGTAAAAAAACTGATGTGAATGGTGTTACGTTGGACATCAATGTTGCAGGTTGGCATTTTTAATATCATTTTTTTAAAGATAAGTTTAGAATGTTTAGAAAATCAGCTTTCATTCAGTTAATTGATTTGTATTCAAACTTGTATTAGGTTTAAGTTTAGAAGAGAAAGAAATGAAAGCTAACAGAGAAAAAGAGAAAGGGAATGAGGTCAGTTGAACAAGTTTATATCTGTCTCTATATTTCTGTCTCTATATCTCTGTCTCTATATCTCTTTGTAATCTAGTACACACACATATTAATGTAATACTGTATTTATTTAAATCTTAATATATTTCTTAGAATTAATGCATTAAAGCATCATTCTATTGTGATATTTATGAATGTAGGCATTTCGATCAAAAGACTTTAAAGAATCAGTTCTTTATTATACACGGAGTATTTCATTATTACCAACAGCTGCTTCCTACAACAACCGTGCATTAGCATGTAAGTAGTGCGATGCTTACTCAAAATTCTCTCTTTTTTTTTTCTAATAAAAAATCAACAAACTCCAGCATTTTGTTATAAGTTAATAAATTTAAGACATGTCAATTTGTCTTAAGATTTGATATTATTGAAATCTTATTTTAAAAATACTTACTTCAGATTTAAAACTTGAAGAATGGGACAAGGCCATAGCAGACTGTAACAGTGTTCTAAAAAAAGAGGAAGCTAATGTCAAAGGTGAGATAGTGTTTTATGGACAATGCACAAGATTGTGATTTTATTTTCTTGTACCACATTGCAACTGTCTAAACTTTCCATTTCCAGCTTTACTAAGAAGAGCCACTGCTTATAAAAGTCAAAAGAAATATACAGAAGCACTAGTGGATCTTAAACAAGTGTTAAATATGGAGTCCAATAACAAAACAGCCAAGGTAAATAACAGCTTTGTACTGCAGTATACAAACAGTTTAGCTGTAATTCTTTTAACTATTAAATGTAGTGATATCTTTATACTACAGTACACTAACAATTTAGCTGTAAGTTATTAGGTGTATTGATATATTAATACTACAGTACACTTACAATTTAGCTGTAAGTATTTAGCTTTGCATTGGCATTATTTTTTTTAGCAGTGATTTGACATCTTTGGACTGCAGTACACTAACATTATAACGTGATGTTTTCAACCCATTTGTTTTATTCCAGGATATGTTTGAAAGTATTAATAGTTGTGTTCAGCAAGAAATGCAGTCACGGAAAGAAAAAGGAAAACGCTTGGTGATTGAAGAAGTTGACAACAGTGATGAAGTGAATGAAGTAAGCTCCTGTCTAATTACTGAAAATGAAATTAAAAATGTCGTTAAGGAGACAGCTTCAGAAGTTCAAGAAAAAAACCTTTTAACATCAGCTGACATTCCAGTCAGTTTAGACAAGTCTTCACTATCTTCAACTGAGTCAGCTGACATTCCAGTCAGTCTAGACAAGTCTTCACTATCTTCAACTGAGTCAGCTGACATTCCAGTCAGTCTAGACAAGTCTTCACTATCTTCAACGGAGTCAGCTGACATTCCAGTCAGTAATGACGAATCTCCTATTTCTTCAACAGACTTGGTTGATGTTCTCGCTAGTCAAAACCAGTCCTCATTTTTGTCAACTGGCTTGGATGACATTCCAGCGAGTCAAGACGACCAACCAATCTTATCAACTGACTCAGATGTTACAAGTGCCTTAACCTCAAACCAGGATTGTAAATTTCAAGATAACTTGACTGAAGAATCTCAAAAAGTGGACGAAAGTAAAGATTCTTTTTCTTTGACACGTCCTTACTATGTGCAGCTCTCTCTACCTTCAAATAGTAGACAATTTAAAGAAAGTGGTAATACTTTATTTCGAAGTGGACAATATGGAGATGCTAGTGATGAATATACAAAGGCCATCTTGGAACTTGAAAAAGGTAAAAAAAAAAAAAACTTTTAAAAAATAGACATATTGGCTTAAAAAATAAATAAACTAGAAGCCAATATTTGTTTTATAATGACTTGTTACATACTTGATTAATGATGTTTACATTTTCATTGTAAAGACTTGTTTACTTTTCAACATAATATAGAAATATATGTGTTTAAAGAAAAACTATGGAAGTGTAGAACAGTTCTGGTTTCAGACTTTTGATTGTGACTACATTATTTTTCTTTCTTCAAAGTTTGAGATTTATCTCTTCCTTCTAGACAACAGTCAACAAGTGAATCTCTCTGTACTGCTGAACAATCGTGCTGCATGTCACCTGAAGATAGGACACTGTAGTCAAACTGTGCAAGACTGTACACACTCACTTCTGCTAGTCCCTCACAATATCAAAGCTTTGTTACGCAGAGCTGCTGCTTATGAAATCTTAGAAAAGTATGTACTACTATTATAAGCTATATTAATTTGTTTTATGGTTGTGTGGTCAAAGGCTTTCATACTTCTCTGGGTGCCTGGACTATCTACCCAAATCATTAGTTCCCCTATTTCATATAAATCGAGAAATTAAGTTAATATGAATAGGATCAGAGGGCTAGCCCCCCCCCCCCCCCATTCCACCTAGATTGTGTTAAATTTGAGGCAGACGTGGTTTTGTCCTGTATTTCAATAAAGAAACTAAGCTTGTTTCAGTATGTATAGTTTTATTGTATTGATTAAAATATTTATTATTGTGTGGACCTCTTCACACTACATCAGTTCTCTAGTGCTCTAAACTTGTGATCAGGATCAATCCACTCTTTTATTTCTCTACACAGAGTACCTCTAACTGAAAGGAGGGCTTCCACTACTCATTGCTACATTTCTTACACTTGCTACACCAAGACTTTGGTGCACTAACCATGAACAGATTTAAATGCATGGCATCTTTACATACATCTACAGCTCTCATCATATGAACACAAAGTATTCCAATCATTTACCTACACTCTGTTCTATAACCAAGAAAGGGGGCTGTCCATTGGCTTGAATCATTTTTTTTTTTTAAATCTAACGATTCCCCAATAGTTGCTGTTTCATGCTTTAGACTACATGCTGTCACCTTGTCTGTTCACCTGCTACTATGTATTCTAACCATTACAGATGTTCTAATATATGACTTTGATTGCAGGTATGGTGATGCATATGTTGATTACAAACATGTACTCAGTATAGACAAGTCAACTGAACAAGCATTGCAAGGAGCTAATAGGTAGTAGTTCATTAGATGTAGAGAAAGATGAGTTCCATTTTGAAATATTAACTTCAAGGATTAAACACGCTGTACCCTTGTAACTCTAACTGTTACACATTTTTTGTTTTGTTTTTTTTTTGTTTTAAATTTGTAGTATATGCATACAGATGTTTACCACATTTCTCTCAATGTTAACCTATATAGTGGGAAGTGTGGTCGAGAGGCTAAGTACGCTTGAACTTAGCTACCTATGAAGGGGGCTCGAGGTTCGACACCCGACTAAAGTTGTGTTTACTGAGCGCCCAAAGGCAGCACGGAAAACCTCCCAGATACTCTCCCACTGGTCCACAAATAAGATTGGACCATAACACTCTGAGCATGCTATAAGTATGAAAGTAGTGCTTTATAAAAGCTATAATTATTATTATTATTAACCTTACCTAGCAAGCTTTGAATAATAAACTAGAAATAATAAAATAAATTAAAAAATGTATGAGTGTACTAATTCACTTCACACACCCAAACCTGACTTGCTGTTTATTGTGATGTAAGTAGGAACAAAAAGTGGAAGCACAACCTTTTTTTTTTAAAGTATACAAAAAAAACTTTCAAATAATTTGAGTGCAACTGCCAGTGAAACACACAAAAATCATCAAATTGACCAATTCTCTAAGAGATACTAACCACTTAACCCGCTTGGGCCTTGTTTGTTCTCATCTAAAACTATTACTTTTCTTGAATCTACTTACCTACTTAACTCAAAAATATTAACCATTTTGTTTGAGTGAATTGAAATTTATTTCAACCAATGGTCTTTTTTGTTTTTTTCAGATGTCAAAGTATATTACAAAACTTGTATGGACCAGGCTGGCGACAGAAAGTTTCCCCTCTTGTGTCTGTCCAGCCATGGGAAGTGCCTCTTCTTATTGACCAGTCCGATGGAAATGTTTCTATACTTGATACAAGTTAGTAACTAGATGATCTTATACATAATTATACATTATTACATAATGTTAGTACACACTAGTAGAGACTAGATAATCTTGATACAAAGGATAACAATTTTGGACACAAGAGACTAGATAATCTTGATGAGTGACTAGCATATCTTGCTACAAGAGCTAATTATTTTTAACAAACTTTTTTGCAACTGTAATAGAAAACATTAAATGAATAACACCTCTAAATGAATAACACTTTTTCTAGGTTTAAATGAGCACATTTTGTAGGTTTAAACACAAAATTGTATTTTCAGTTAAAACTGTGTTAAATGCACCAGAGCAATTAGCTTTGGGAGACACAAAAACTGTTGATAGAAGCGAAGAGATTCCTGATAAAGGTCAAGAGAAAATTATTGATACAACTAAAGAGAAGACTGTTGATACAAATAAAGAGAAGACTGTTTATAAAGAGAAGACTGTTGAAAGTCAAACCAAAAAGAAAGTTGAAGCTTGTGAAGAGAAGACTGGTGAAACCAGTGAAGAAAAGATCTTTAAAACCAATGAACAAAGGGAGACAAGCCCACTGAGTAAAACTGAAAAGTTTGAGAAATTAAAACAAATAGGAAATGATCTGGTACAAAAGGTAAGTCCTTATTGTAGTTACATTAGTTACAGTTCAATGCACTATCATGAAATGTAAATATCTACTGTCTGGACTCACTTGTTATAATTTGTTCATGTAACACAGCAATAACATTGTCAAACTGATTGTCAAACCTTATTACTACCACAGGGTCTGTATGAAGAGGCTGTGAAGTATTATTCATCCTGTATAGAACTGTGCCCTGAACAATCAGCTTGTTTTACTAACAGAGCGTTATGTTATCTGAAACTCAATAAGGTTTGTTCGGAGTAGAAACATCTTAGTATGTTAAAGACTTAATATAGAAATCTATGTGCTTAAAGATTGCTTCCAGTTGATCAAGTGACCATAAAAATAAAGACTTCAAGTATAGCCATAATATAATTGAAATTATGATTTTGTTTTTTTAATTTCAAAGTGGGTTTCACATTTTTGTTTATATCATAAGACAATGGGCAAGTTGATTTCACTAAAAGTAATTAGTGTTATGGAAGTAAGCTTTATTAAAATTGTTGTACTAAACCAAGGGATAGTATTTTAGTAATTCACCCCTCCATCATTTGAGACATAACAAATATTGTCTATTGTCCATGTAGCCCACAGAAGCTGCCTTAGACTGTACCAGTGTTTTAAATGTTCAAGCTAACAATCCTAAAGCTTTGTACAGAAGAGCTTTAGCACATAAGGTAAGCTAGTCAAGTTATAGCTATGTTGCACAATATGATGTCCACACTTAAATAGTACCTGTCTTCATTATGTTTAAGTGAATAATGACTTTAAATGTGTTCACATTGTAATGATACATCTTTATTGTCCATATTGCTTGTCTTTATTTTATTGACACTAAAGATGCTACTACAATACAAATCAAGTCTTCAAGATCTTATTGAACTTGTCAAACTAGAGCCCAAGAACTGTGCGGCTCAGAAAGAGATAGATGCTGTTAAGATGCTGTACAAACAGGTTTGTAACTCTAGTCATCATAATCTCTTTCAGTTGTCATGTAGTCTTTAGAACGCCTTTAAAATTTACAACTTAAACATCACAACTGCTTTACTTGTTCAGATTTGGTTTTGAATTGTTAATCTAGTTTTTTTTTGTTTTTTAAGGAACTGGAAAAATTGAAAGCCAGCAAACCTGTTGATCAAGAAACAAAATTGAGAAAGCGAATAAAAATTGAAGAAGTTGAAGATGAAGATGACAATCCTAAAGTAACAAAAGGTGGGTAGTGACCAGAACAAAAGAATTTAATTCAATGATCTGCATCTTTGTCATTTTAAGAAAATTAGACTTATATTATTCATTGTTCATTTTGTTTTTGAAAGATTTGTTCATTGTTGACACTTGTTTGTCTGACCTATATATTTATAGATAAATCTAAAACTCAGGGTAAAGGGAGGAGTGTGAAAAACTTGCAGCAGTTTTCAAGTAAAACCAAAGTTGCTCCAAAGTGTCACTCTGTTACAACATCAGACAGCAGTGTAACTCCCACACCACCAATAGCCTCACGACTCATGAAAACAACACCCTACGAGTTTTTTCAAGCATGGAACTCTTTGAAACCATCTCAAGGGATACAACCCTATACTGAAATTTTACGCCAAGTATTACCAGAGAACTTACCATCAGGTAGTTTTTCTTAATTACATTGTTTACTATAAGGTTTAATTAGTTTAGTAATGGTGATTTTTAAGTTGTGTTATATCTTTACTTTTTGTTAGGTTGCTTTATAATTTATGTTATATTTTGATATGTTTGTGAATATTTTGATATGTTAGTGAATATTTTGACCATTTATTTAGTTATCTTAAGTTTTTATTTATGTATTAATGATTTTTTTTTGTTTGTTATTAAAACTTAAACCATGTGTAATACTAATGATTATTTGCTTAGTCACAATATTTATTGCTCTGTAATCATTTATTTAGCCAATGAAATTAAAAGATAAAATACTGAATCCTTTTTTTTTTTAAATGACATATTTCATTTTCTATTGTAGTCATCAGTAACAAATTGGATGGTCAAATGTTACAAATTATAGTCCGCTGTGTGAATGAAGAAATGGTAGCTAAAGGTAAGACACAAACTCAATTCTCTCTAGTGAGATGAAGTTAAGATTTCTTTGGTGTATAGATAACTGGGGAAGTCAATAGAATAATTCAATCTGTGAACACATAAATTAGGAGTTGCTTGACCTATAAATAGATTATAACTTGAAGGAGTTTGTTTTGCTAATTTATGTCCCTTGGTCTGAAGCAGCATTACCACATTGAACAAGCTGTCAAAAATTATTTTGATCCAGAGATATCTATAAATAAGGAATTTCTTATCTGAAATTACAAAATCTAAACATTTTAAATTTTTATTTTTATGTTGTAAATTGTAATTGAAGTGATCATTATCTTTATATATACCAGTTTGCCCCTGTATGTTGGATTTATTTTGTTTAGAAATTGTCAGTTGATACTCTGCATGATAAAGTTTTGTTTGAATTGATCTTAAGGTACCACCACTCCCTATTTATAAAGACCAAAAGGAAGATATTAGGGATATTTGTATGGCCACTAGTTAACAGGAGTGTTATATTGGGCATATTGGAATGGCTACTAGTTAACAGAAGTGTTATATTGGGCATATTGGAATGGCTACTAGTTAACAGAAGTGTTATATTGGGCATATTGGTATGGCTACTAGTTAACAGGAGTGTTATATTAGGCACATTGGTATGGCTACTAGTTAACAGGAGTGTTATATTGGGCATATTGGTATGGCTACTAGTTAATAGAAGTGATATTATCTTATCTTATATAATACAGACGTTACTTCAAAAAAGAAGATGATTACGTCCTATGCGTCATGCATTTAGTCATGCATATTAAGCAATGACTTAAATTCTTCCAAGTCACTGGTTTTCCTGGCTAGCTCAGGCAACCCATTCCATGCTCTAATAGCACTAGGGAAGAAGGAGTATTTGTACAAATTTGTCCTAGCATATGGGATGAGGAATGTGCTTTTATCTTTGTGTCTTTCAGAGTATTTTATTAAATTTTGTTTTTGTATTTGAAGATTATGGTTCAGTGTTTTATGTATGATTGCTACTTTACTTTTGAGCCTTCTGTCCTGAAGGCTTTCTAAATTTAGTTATTTTACTAAAGGTGTTACTCTAGTCAAATGTTAATATTAGTTTGTTATGAATCTCACTGCTCTATTTTGTGTCTGTTCCAGTTTCTTATTGGGCATATTGGAATGGCTACTAGTTAACAGAAGTGTTATATTGGGCATATTGGAATGGCTACTAGTTAATAAAGTGTTATATTGGGCATATTGGTATGGCTATTAGTTAACAGAAGTGTTATATTGGGAATATTGGTATGGCTACTAGTTAACAGGAGTGTTATATTGGGCATCTTTGTATGACCACTAGTTAATAGAAGTGTTATATTGGGCATATTTGTATGGCCACTAGTTAATAGAAGTGTTATATTGCAATATTAGGCATGTTTTTATGGCTAGAATAACCTGCCCAATGTGCAGCTGAACATTCTGGGCTCACATCAGTCTTACCAGCCACATGAGGAGGCACAAAACCCCAGTGCTAAGCCATCAGTCCCCTGGATGACAAAGTTGTCATCGTCGAACCACCATATATTATATATATATATATATATGGCCACTTGTTAACAGAAGTGTTATATTTGGGATATTTGTATGGCCACTAGTTAACAGAAGTGTTATGTTCAACCAGTTTTACTTTCACTGGCTGTATTTTGTTTTTTTGAGGCCCAGAGTAAAAGTTTCATCTTCTTATCAAGGTTACGGTTGTTTGTATTTGTTTGTTCTTAATTTCAGAATTTAAATCTGTTGTTTGAATGTGTCTCTAGGTGAAGTTGACCTGGGCTTTGAGATCTTGGATAATCTACGGAAAGTTCCTCGCTTCTCAACAGTTGCATTATTCATGAGCAGCAAGGAAAAGAAAGGTAAGACTGTCTAGAGTACACATTGAACAGGTTTGTCTTGACACCAGTCACTAAGTTGTAAGAAAGACATGCCAGGAAAAATGTGCCTCTCACTTTGTGGCATTGAGTTCAATTCTTTGGATGCAAAAATTCAGCTTTTTTACATTAAGATTTTTTTTTAACAGCTGAATTTTATTAGCATTGGAGTGATCCTCCTTTTAATATTCTAATTTAGAGAAGAAAAAAAATTCCTTTTTCTTCAAAATTTAATTCCAATAAAGTCAGATGTATTGTAGTGACAAAGTTGTTTTAGAATTTCATTTAGACGAGACCTTCCAGTCAACATATCTGTATCTTGAATTTTTAATTGACGCATTATTTTCAAGGATTAAATTTGTTTACTTCTTTAAATTTTAAGTCAGATTAAAACTGTATTTGAGTAATCCATCTCATTGGTTAGGTTTCAAAGTTAAATTCATGTTAAATACATGAATTAAGATCAAATCTTTTTATCCTACTTTTATCACTTGTGATCATGGGTGAAAAAAAAAATCACAAGTTTTCAAGGATTTCAGGGTGATGAAAGTGAAATAGTTGATGCTATTCCTTTACAAAAACTTACTCTACACTTGTCTGACTATTGCAATTGATACAAAGTATTTGCAGAGACATCAGTAGAGCCATTGATTTCTTGAACCTAGATATTTATATATTAGTAGATATTGCCTCTTTATGTCTTTGTTTTGAGATTGAGTGACAGATTGAAAAATTGTATTTAGGCCCAAACTTTAGTTTAAATTCATTTTTCTGTAAAATCATTCAATAGATGTTTTCTTGAGCCAAGGTTATATATTTATACATATATATATATATGCATACATACATATACCTACGGTGCAACTGGTTAATTTTTTTTTAAAGAAGCACTCATAAAAAACAAATGATATAGATCTGTGTGTGTACAAAATGATATTGTAATGGGTGTCCTTCCATTGAAGAATGCAAACAAAAAAGTTCTGGCAAAATCTGCCTGGGCGGAGCATAATACTATGGACTGTTCCTTAGGAAATAACAATTTTTTTAAAAATTACGTGTACCTACTATTTCGATATGGCAAAACTTGAGTAGATACTACCAACAGTTACAAAAAACATTTTAGGTGAGGACTATGCTGTGGAAGTGTAAAGTTCCCCCTTTCAGACCTTGTGATCTATGGGGCAGATGATGTAAAGGTCATCTGTTTCTGTGGCCCACAGTTAACGAGGGTGTCATATGGCCTGCACAATGAACAACCACCTTTAGTTTTCCCCAACTAATATCAGGTACCGTTAGAGCTGGGTGGACTCAGAGGCGCACTAAAGATCCCGAAATAAAAAATCCTAGTCTTCACCAGGATTTGAACCTAGGACATCCTGTTCAGAAGCCAAGGTCTTTACCATTCAGCCACTGCACCTCTGCCAAAAGTTTGGGGGGGGGGGGTATGTGCAGTAAATTAGAATTCAGGCTGTATCATTGAAATATTTTTTTCTTTCCTTTATAGTATTGTATAACATTGTGATATTTGATGTATTTCCAGAAGTGTCCACAGTTCTGGATGTATTATCTAGGTCAGTGTCCAGTCTGTACACACCAGCTGACATTGTGAGACTAAAGAAAGAGTACTCAGTCAAATAGATCTCACTTGTTAGATACCGGTAGCACTTACATATATACATATATAAATATTTACATCATCTTGTGTCTTTTTGTTGCCTGCTTTTAGTTGCCTTCAATTCTATCTTGATATTTTATTGGATCAAATATTGCATATATTATTTAGTAGCCTGTTTGACTGTTTGAAATAAATTTGAATGATGAAAACGTATCAGTGAGTTGCTTATTTGAAATGTGTTCTGTTCAGGGGCGGACTGGGTGTCCGGCCCAGGCATCCAGCCCATAAATTGTATAATAGGCCTCTATAATAGACATCCAATTCTAGGTACCTGCACTCAAAATCATTATCTTAAGTTTGATAATTTAAGGATAAGATATAATAATGCATACTGTAAACACTATGTCCTTATAAGGAATATATCGGTAGGCGTTATGTTGCTTTTTAATCGCTAAGTGTAGGCCCCTAAAAGGATTTTTTTTTTAAATACACCCTATTATAAGAGAAATTTAATACGTGTCGCCCTTATCTTATATAATACAGACGTGACTTTAAAAAAATATTTGATGATTTCTGTGGTTATACTGGAACACAGGGCATTTGCCTGAATGCCCATATAGCCAGTCTGTTTAAAAACCTAACAAATTTAAGACAGAAATCCTTAAACCTAACACATTTTTCTATGTCAGTGTCAGTCACCATTTTTTACACTAAGTTTTGGATATATTTAGTAACGTCTTATTACACTACCTCTATTCATGTCAGAACTTCATGAAACATGCAAAGACGCTGATCTCACAAACCGCTCTAACGATTTTCCAATAAATTAAGCAGTTTATGTATATTGCTGAAAAAATAATTCCTAGCTCGTTGGCCCACACGGGAAAAGGACTATTGCATTCGGGAATTTCTGAATATAAGGCATTAATTATTGATTCAAGAATTTAATAATGTTCAGGAAAATGTTGGGCATCATCTTCTAAGTCAAGATCTAAATGCTTTACATTCAAATCGTTGGACAATGCTAGTGTATTCTACTGTATACTAGATGTATTCCTTCACTTGGCCAGGATTCTTTCTAGAGTAGGAGGGAGGGGGAACACATTGCTTTGTAATCTAACATTATTATTATGTGGAGCTATACAGGTTGAGTAGACTTCTGAAGTGACCAGGAAGTTGAGTAGACTTAGACTGATGTGACCAGGAAGTTGAGTAGACTTAGGCTGAAGTGACCAGGAAGTTGAGTAGACTTTGAAGTGACGGGAAAGTTGAATAGACTTAGACTGAAGTGACCAGGAAGTTGAGTAGACTTATGATGTGACCAGGAAGTTGAGTAGACTTAGACTGAAGTGACCAGGAAGTTGAGTAGATTTAGACTGAAGTGACCAGGAAGTTGAGTAGACTTAAACTGAAGTGACCAGGAAGTTGAGTAGACTTAGACTGAAGTGACCAGGAAGTTGAGTAGACTTATGAAGTGACCAGGAAGTTGAGTAGACTAACACTGATGTGACCAGGAAGTTGAGTAGACTTATGAAGTGACCAGGAAGTTGAGTAGACTTAGACTGAAGTGACCAGGAAGTTGAGTAGACTAGACTGAAGTGAAAAGGAAGTTGAGTAGACTTAGACTGAAGTGACCAGGAAGTTGAGTAGACTTAGACTGAAGTGACCAGGAAGTTGAGTAGACTTATGAAGTGACCAGGAAGTTGAGTAGACTTATGAAGTGACCAGGAAGTTGAGTAGACTTAGACTGATGTGACCAGGAAGTTGAGTAGACTTATGAAGTGACCAGGAAGTTGAGTAGACTTAGACTGAAGTGACCAGGAAGTTGAGTAGACTTTGACTGAAGTGACCAGGAAGTTGAGTAGACTTTAACTGAAGTGACCAGGAAGTTGAGTAGACTTTGACTGAAGTGACCAGGAAGTTGAGCAGACTTTGATGTGACCAGGAAGTTGAGTAGACTTATGAAGTGACCAGGAAGTTGAGTAGACTTAGACTGAAGTGACCAGGAAGTTGAGTAGACTTATGAAGTGACCAGGAAGTTGAGTAGACTTTGACTGAAGTGACCAGGTTGTTGAGTAGACTTTTACTGAAGTGACCAGGAAGTTGAGTAGACTTTGACTGAAGTGACCAGGAAGTTGAGTAGACTTTGATGTGACCAGGAAGTTGAGTAGACTTTGACTGAAGTGACCAGGAAGTTGAGTAGACTTTAACTGAAGTGACCAGGAAGTTGAGTAGACTTTGACTGAAGTGACCAGGAAGTTGAGCAGACTTTGATGTGACCAGGAAGTTGAGTAGACTTATGAAGTGACCAGGAAGTTGAGTAGACTTAGACTGAAGTGACCAGGAAGTTGAGTAGACTTATGAAGTGACCAGGAAGTTGAGTAGACTTTGACTGAAGTGACCAGGTTGTTGAGTAGACTTTTACTGAAGTGACCAGGAAGTTGAGTAGACTTTGACTGAAGTGACCAGGAAGTTGAGTAGACTTTGATGTGACCAGGAAGTTGAGTAGACTTAGACTGAAGTGACCAGGAAGTTGAGTAGACTTTGATGTGACCAGGAAGTTGAGTAGACTTATGAAGTGACCAGGAAGTTGAGTAGACTTTGATGTGACCAGGAAGTTGAGTAGACTTATGAAGTGACCAGGAAGTTGAGTAGACTTAGACTGAAGTGACCAGGAAGTTGAGTAGACTTAAGACTGAAGGGACCAGGAAGTTGAGTAGACTTTGACTGAAGTGACCAGGAAGTTGAGTAGACTTGAAGTGACCAGGAAGTTGAGTAGACTTTGACTGAAGTGACCAGGAAGTTGAGTAGACTTATGATGTGACCAGGAAGTTGAGTAGACTTATGAAGTGACCAGGAAGTTGAGTAGACTTATGAAGTGACCAGGAAGTTGAGTAGACTTAGACTGAAGTGACCAGGAAGTTGAGTAGACTTTGACTGAAGTGACCAGGAAGTTGAGTAGACTTTGATGTGACCAGGAAGTTGAGTAGACTTAGACTGAAGTGACCAGGAAGTTGAGCAGACTTTGACTGAAGTGACGGGAAAGTTGAATAGACTTTGCTTGAAGTAACGGGGAAGAAATTAGGCTAATTGGTAGCAGTCAATTTTGATTAATCAAATCACTTTGGGACATTTCGTTCCTATAGCAGGCACACGAACAGAACACAAAAACTAGAAGGATGAGTTCCATACTAAACTACAGGCTAGATCATACCATTAGCGGAGTCCCGACGCCTAGCATTTTCTTACATTCTTAACCTCATAAACGCATTCTCCCAACATCTATAGCTCACTATTCATCCTATTAAAAATGTCAGGTCAAATTAAATAAAATAACTTGGAGTCAAGGGCCAATAGTGAAGTGTGACGGACATTCGAGGCACAAGTAGTGTAAGTATATATTGATTAGGCGCATCTATCGTAGGCTACTATTGTCTTCATGTTCAGCGACATTTCCTCTAGTCGCGGCCTGTTTGGATCAGACGTCAACAGAACGATGGTGAAACATTCTGACTGTTTTGCCGCGCGCAAAATATCTAATTTTTAAGAACCTTTTGAATAATGTTTTTACTCGAAAAATATTCTAATATGAATTGTAGGTCCTAATTACATTGCAACAAAACCGTTTTTTCCTTAAAAAGAAAGGATAATCCACATATTGGAAAAAAAATGATTTAGATTAAGGCTTTGAGGGTCGCCGCCGAAAAAAAAATTCTACGAAAAAATCGTCCCTATCCCCCCCCCCCCACACACACACTTCTGGATCTGCCAGTGGATCAAACCCAAAATCGATGAGCTTCTATTGATCAGAGACTTCAATGACAGAGTTGGCAATCTTAATAATGAAAACATTTATGGGTGAAGCGGGAATTGAAGAAATTACGGACAATGAGGAAAAATTGGTGTAGCCTTTTGTGAGGGAAATGACCTTGGCTTCGTGGGTATCTCCTATCAACTGTACAGGGACATCAATAAACATGAACTTCAGTGCATAGTAAAAACCAAGATAATTTTGATCATGAGGAAGTGTAAACATTGATCCAAAGAAGTTAGAATGTAGAGACATTTACTAGATCTATACAAAGAAAAAAAAAACAATAGGTTGTAGAAACAGGCAGATATAGATCTGTTTGTTACTTCAAAGTACAATTAAAGGAAACAAAACCTAAGTTGTATATAATAAAACCCAACTTTTATTGTAGATAAAATGAACAACCCAGAAGCAAAGCAATAATTTTTACTTTAACAAATTGTCTGCAGGTCTTACACGATGTAGAATATATCGCAACGACTCAGAAGTAGTAGAGATAGAGATACATCCGGCTAGAGAAATGTTGAAACAAAAGTGAATGACGTAAGAGAAACTATCAAACCCAGTTAATCAAACACATCATCCCAGCTGATTAAACACATGAAAATATGATCAAATACATTTAACCCAGATGATCAAGCATATCAAACCCAGATGATCATACAAATCAAAATTGAAAAGGCTTCAGAAGATGGAAGATGGCAAGCTGAAAGTATCAAGTGAAGATTGCCCACAAAATGGAAAGGAATATTTCAGAAACATGAGACTAAGTAGAAATCCACAACGACTAGATAACAGGGTCGACGATTTACTACTTTTAAAAGGTAAATTAATTACAACTTTGTTGTTGATAGGCCTACTCGCAAAATCTTTGGAGGAACTCATCTCTGCCGGAATACTGGTGCAATAAATTCAATATTGCGTTTCGTTCGACGAATAGGCACTAGCCGATCCAGAACTTTGGAGTGGGGGGGGGGGCGATTTTTTTTTAAACCCTAACCCTAACGCCCATTAAACCCTATGCATAAACATGCGTACAGCGCGCGCGCGCGCGCGCACACACACACACACACATATACATATATATACATACATACATACATACATATATATATATATATATATATATATATATATATATATATATATATATATATATATATATATATATATATATATATATATATATATATATATATATATATATGTGTGTGTGTGTGTGTGTGAATACAAAAAGCAGCATTTCTCAACCTTCGGCGAAAAAAAAACTGGGGCAGCGCTATAAGGTTCTATTGTGGGGTTCGGGGCGAAGTCCCGACGCCAAAAGCGTTTTCTTACTTTTTTCACTGCAGAAACGTATTCTCCTGACATCTACAGATCATTATTCATCAATGGAGTTCGTGGCGAAGCCCCGAAGCCCAAAGCGTTTTCTTGCATTCTTCACTGCAGAAACACATTCTCCTGACAAGTACAGCTCATTATTCTTAAATGGAGTTCGGAGCGAAGCCCCGACGGCAAAAGCGTTTTCTTGCATTCTTCATTGCAGAAACGCATTCTCCTGACATTTAAAGCTTATTATTCATCAATGGAGTTCGGGGCGAAGCCCCGACGCCAAAAGCGTTTTCTTGCATTCTTTACTACAGAAACGCATTCTCCTGACCTAAAGCTCATTATTTATACTATTAAAAAAGGACCTTTTGAATAATGTTGTACTTGAAAAATATTCTAATATGAATTTATAGGCCCTTAATACATTGCAAATAAAACCGATGTGTTCCTTGAAAAGATAAGATACCCCACATATTTAGATTTTGGATTTGAGGATCGCCGCCGAAAAAAAAAATTATTCCATAAATAATATTCAACAAAAAATTGAAGTATAAATTGTGAGTTATAGTCCCAAATTTATTTAACTAGAAAAATATGATTGAGTAAAGGTTGTGAAAAGGCGACTATGAAAAGATTATTTGGGTTTAGAGCTCATCTCAATCATGACTCTTTTACTGATCGTTTGAATTCTAACTTTTCCAATGCAAAGTCCTTCTTAAAATAATTATGATAAATTCATGTGAAAATACAAAAACTCTGTTTGGAAATGGGAATGGCGGTAGAGTGAAAATGATTAATATTATTACGACATATACGACAATATATAAAAATTGGTTAAAATATCAATATGCATAATTTCTGCTAAAGTTTGCATTTGGCTTTAAAGAATAGGGGTGGGGCGACTCGATATAAGAATTTAATTTATAGTATATATAAATTATATTAGTGACAGATTTTTTAAATTTTGTAATTTCCTAAGTATAATAAAAAAGAAAAAGTATTGATTTGTCCGATGGGGGAAATGCGATTGCATGTATCGCCCCTCCCACCTGGTACAACCCTTTTTGATTTAAATTTACTAATGATACAATTTGAGATTAGAGTGTGGTACGACATAATATACAATGAGTTCACATATCAATACGTAGTTTATATTATATAGATATTCAACTAATTTTATTCACAAACTATGATTCTCCATAAAAATAGGACCGCCCCCCCCACTCAGAGGGCTAGAGTGGGGAGGGCAGTATATGCAATCGCCCTCTCCCCAACCCCACGGAATCGGCTATGATACCAGAAGGGGAGCGACATAATATAAAATGTATATATTAATTCAACTAATTTTGTTCACAAACTATGATTTCTCCATAAAAACGGACCGCCTCCCCCCCCCCACTCAAAGGGCTTAGGTTGGAAGGGCAGTAGATGTATTCGCCCCCCCCCCCCAATCGGCTAATAGGGGAACGACAATATATAAAGATTGGTTAAAATATCAATAACAAGTTCTAATCATATATATATTTAATTGATGCTGTTAGCAATCTGTGATTTCTACAAATAAATTGGACCGCCCCCACCACTCGAAAGTGTATGGGGGGGGGGCGGGATTGATACCATCGCCCCCTCCCGACCCCACCAAATCGGCCAACATACTAGAGGGGGGGGGCGAAATAATCTAAAAATAGGTTGAAATATAAATAATTCGTATATTTTATTAACATATATAATATATTCGTATACAAATTTTGTGAAATCTATACTAAAATTCTTCCGTCCCCCCCCCTTCGGGGGGGAGGGGGGTCGACCGAGTGGGGGGGGGGCGATCGCCCCTACCGCCCCCCCCCTGGATCCGCCAGTGCGAATAGGCCGAAGTAAAGGACGTAGACTCGTTAAGTACTCTACTCTATATGGACACCATTTTATGTTTCATTGAAAGAGGAAAATAAAATAATCCTAATGAATCAGTGAGTGTATGAAGCAGTGACTGGGTTAGCCTACTATGTGTCCGGGTACTTGGGCTGCTTTCACTCTTTTCCTAGAGCTGTTGTAGAAATATTTGATTGTCCAGATTATTACCACCCAACTAAGTTATTGGATATAAAAACTCGGTGTTGTCTTAGTAGTACATTAGATTCCACCCCTCATCAAGATTTGCCTTGTTACATATGCTTCCTCTCTTAAGACTAGGTCATGATGACCAAGCAGTAGTTGGAATGAATCTATAGCCATTGGATGGACATCTATTTTCGCACATAGGTATTGACATAGATACAATACTTTGTCGGATAGATTTTTTTCTTCAACTTAAAATATTCTTAAATTCTAACATTTTAAACATTCTAAGAATTTTTTTTTTATATCAATGCAAATCATCTGAAGTGGTTGTCCTGACTTTCAGGAGACGATGTCTTAACTAAATAAGTTCAGTGACCAGAAGTTATTTTAGATTTGTAGAGGTTTAATACATATGACATGAAAAGTAGAAAACAACTCTAACAGGATGCCTTCAATTGAAATAAACATTTTTACAGCTGATTAAGTTAAATACTGTCTGGAGGCAGGAATGTTTCTCTTTTCAATATCTGTAGTGGCAGACGTGAAACTTTGTCCTATCTCGCCTATTATCTTCCGGCAGTTAGGCCTACCATGATTGTCCTTGACCTGGCAGACGTGACAGAAGAATGGAATGTGCTAGTACTGTCGTCATCCTGATAGATGGTTGTGATTTTTTTTTCAACATCACTCTCCATGCACACACACGCACACATACTTGTCAATTATTGAATCATGAAATTAATTTTGATGACGACAATGTCTTTGAAAAATCAGTAACTCCTTAAAGTTTTAAGCATATCTATGAACAGATTTAAACTTTCGTAGAAATATTTTGTTAAATGCACAGCGAAAACTTGGGTTGAAAATGGTGTAAATAATTGGGTTGATGAGACTGTTGAAGTAGCCCAGCCACAAGGACAGACTGACCACGTAGGAAGGGATGCTACACATAGTGCCACATAAAGGGTTCAACACTGCCAGGATGAAGAAAGGTAGCCAGCAGACAACGAAGGCCCCTGTAATAATTCCCAGCACTCTGGCAGCCTTCCTCTCTCTCCTCATCTCCATCTTTTCCCTCCTGTACCTCTCCTTGTCCCCCCCTCTCCGGACACGTTTGCTGACGTTGTTGTTGGAGAGTACATTGGATCGCGTCACACTCAAGTGGACCATGTTGGCCGGAACTGTTAGTGTAGTGTGGACCACTCGAGTCAGGTTAGCTTCGTAGTCGGACACCGGCTGTCCAGTTTCGGGCTCATCTAGGGGCGACTCCATGTCCAGCCGTGTGACGTCATTAGCATTGGTACTTACACCGTCTTGACTGACGTCACTGCCAGACGAATTTCTGGCGGTTAACCTCTGAGATGTTTCCATGGTGACGATGGGCAGAGGAACGTGATACTTCGTCGTCCGCCCAACAAATCTTTTTTTACGAATACGATACCTCGCAGCTCTGTAGATTTTAAAATTAATAATTAACATTAGAACCAGCGGACAATAGAAAGCACCCAGAGTGGAGAATATAGTGTAACCATAGTCTTGAGATATTAGACACTGACCCGAAAAGTCAGGCCCGTCTGTGTTGTGTCGCCAACCAAACAATGGAGGGATCGATATGCATATCGATACCATCCATACCACAGCCACCATAAACAGAATTTGTTTCGCACTTCTGCTGCGGATATAATCGATATTGGACACTGCCCAGTAACGGTCGAAGGCGATTGCCACGAGGTGGAGGATGGAGGCCGTGCAACAGAGAACATCCATCGAGACCCACATGTCACAGAGGGCCGCGCCAAGAAACCATTTGACGCTGACTTCGTTGATTAGGCTGACCGGCATGACCAGGACGGCCACCAGCAGATCGGTAGTGGCGAGGGAGAGGATGAGGTAATTGGAAACTCCGTGAAGGGACCGCTCCACGAGGATAGCTGTGATGACGAAGATATTCCCTAAGATGATGGCTAGTATCATGCTGCCCAAGAGGAGGCAAATAATGACCATCACAGGCTCCCCATATTTTGGTATGTGGTGTAGATCAACATGGCTGGACATGGAGATGTCCCAACTGTTGTTGGCTTGACCATTGGGCCTGTACACTGATATATTAGCCAAAGGGATGTGGGTGACATTAAAGAAGCCATTAAATATGTTCAGTGATAAAGTGTGTGTTTGATTGATAAGATCATCAGAGTTATTGGCCATTGAACCTTTAACCTTCTTTTAACAACATCCCGTCATAGATCTTGATTTGTTTTGTAAAACAAAATTTTAACAAGTCGAACTTTTAATCTACAATTATTGTCATACTAGCTTCATGTTGTCACAGTTTCACATGAGTAGACCAGATTTCGTAACAAAACAAGGAAGAACATATCGATGGTAAAAAAAAACAAACAAACACCATCAGAAACCCCAAAATGATCAGATAGTGTGAATCAATAATAAGTAACTCGAATCCGTAGAATTGTGTGCTCTGATTGGTTATCAGATGATGTAAATCAGCAGCAATGGCGATTCGAATCAGTATTTTGACTGGTTTCATTGACTCCCCAGTACAATGTGATCAAAATCAATATCTCTGGATGATTGGACTCAGTGGATATCTGTGCAGCATTGTGGATTCCAGCACGAGGTGACCAAAGTGAACTCTAGGGAATAAAGGAAGGTCAAACTGGTTAAAATAGGTCTCATTATGGAATTTTATAGTGAGTTGCTTCTTAATTGACCATTGTCTCTATTTTTTTAAAAATCTACTGTTGCTATGAAAGTTATACAAAACATTTGAGTCAATATGTAAGAAAACTTTAAACAAGTAAATAAAAAAAAAATAATTCCTACGGTTTGCTCAAGTAATACAGAGGCCGAAATGTTGAAATTTTATTTATCATTGAAAACTATTAACTATTGGCTAGTATGGGGATCCGAACCACGACATTACCTTCTATCACTTAGATAACCAGCCTTATTAATATGTGCCATTTTTTTTTTAGATTCAAATGAATTTTTTATTTTCTTGAACTATTTCCATCGCCCACGTTTTGACTAGGAAGTGTGAGATATTATTAGGTACAGTATTAACTCTTTCTCTCCTAACTGACGATACCAACGTTGATTTGACACCATTAAATAAAAATAATTTTCTTTTTTATAAACTTCACTTTGTGTTCTATAAAAGAGTATGCATTCTTATAGAATTATTTACCTAATATAACATGTCCTGATTACATAAAAGAAAGTTATTGAAGTTTAATCATAACAAGTAGTGAAACACAAATGAACAAAATGAATTATTAGAGACTTTACTCTAGGGCTAGGCCATCTCACACTTGGACTTTAGCTAGGAGATTTCACTCTAGGACATCTCACACTTGGACTTTAGCTAGGAGACTTCACTCTAGGACATCTCACACTTGGATGTTAGCTAGGAGACTTCACTCTAGGACATCTCACACTTGGACTTTAGCTAGGAGACTTCACTCTAGGACATCTCACACTTGGACTTTAGCTAGGAGACTTCACTCTAGGACATCTCACACTTGGACTTTAGCTAGGAGACTTCACTCTAGGACATCTCACACTTGGACTTTAGCTAGGAGACTTCACTCTAGGACATCTCACACTTGGATGTTAGCTAGGAGACTTCACTCTAGGACATCCCACACTTGGACTTTAGCTAGGAGACTTCACTCTAGGACATCTCACACTTGGACTTTAGCTAGGAGACTTGCAATGCCTTCATAAAGCCTACAGGGGAATCAAAAGGGGAGAAAACTCTGTTAATAGCTCTGCTCAGTCCGGGACTTCTATCAAGCTCAACTCTGTCTAGTCCAATGTTTGAACACGTGATTTCTCCCACACCCATTCTCGGTTCAAATTGAAACTTTGCACAATTATTCATTGTCGAAGACATTACACGAATCAATACAAAAAATATCCAATTAGTCAATTATTAACTGATAATTAATTATTTTGTTTGATACCGACAAGAGAAATTAATGCACCAGTCTTCAGAGATATGACTAAATATTTTGGATTTTGTGTCTTTTGATAATAGCACACGTGATTTCACCCACACCCATTCTCGGATCACTTGAAGCTGTAAATATTTATTTATTGTACATAGCTAAACATGAATCAATTAAAAAATAACCACCAATATTTTTTTTGTTTGTTTTATTGACTGAAAAAGGAAAATAACTCCTACATTATTGAGATATATAGTTGTAAATGTCTAGTTTTTCCCATTAGATAATAATTTCTCTCTCTCTCTCTTTTAAAAAGTATTTTTATATTTTGGTTGTTAGGGTTCTGGCACTTGACTGTATCTCATGCTCTCTGCGTTACACCTGGACAACTGTGCACATTGTAATTGTCTATGCCTCTGGTTCTATTCATAACTTTTGAATTGATACAGCTTCTAGCTCTTAGCATTCATATCACTTTCATTAAGATTGAATCATTCATCTCACTTTGAATCTCACAAGTTTAAAACCACTTCAATAATTCGTATAGGTTTTAAATCCTACTATTAAAATAACTTTAAAATCTCACCATTCAGATAACTTTAACATCTTACCATTCAGAATACTTTAAAATCTCACCATTTATATAATTTTAAAATCTTGCCATTCAGGTAACTTTTAAATTTCACTATTCATATAACTTTAAAATCTCACCATTTATATAACTTTAAAATCTCGCCATTCATTCAACTCTGACTCTTTATAGAGTTTAGTGAAAAGAAAAATCTATATTCCTGTGAGGTATTAAAAAAAAAAAGACTTCAATCCTCTCCAAATGTTCAACATAATTGCCACATGAAGCTGGTCCTGAAGCTGGTCCACTGACAATACTTAAGTCAAATGAAATTTTGATGAAGTGGCCAGATTTCTGGCAACTTTCTCCACCGTTAAATTTCTAAAAAATTGTACACAGCAAAAATCTATCTATCTATCTATCTATCTATCTATCTATCTATCTATCTATCTATCTATCTATCTATCTATCTATCTATCTGTCTATCTGTCTGTCTGTCTGTCTGTCTGTCTATCTATCTATATCTATATTGTCTATCTTTTATTTCTGCGAGTCAGGACACACACCTTGTCATACATATTACACTATTTTGTTGAACTAAAAAATTCATTTCCAGTTTATTAAAAGAAACAACAGACTAAAAGAGAAAAACATTTGAAATATAAAAGTAGAGATCAAAATACAAGGGGAGATGATGTAAGTTGATTATATTTCACCTTTTGTCAACTGTGAAAACAAGCTTTTGTCATTTAGACGTCTGCTTACTGGTGCGTTGAAGTATGACCAGTGACCAGACATGACACACTGGCGGAGTCTGAGGGCGAGGAGCAGTAGGGACTATCGCTTTTCCTTTTTTCTCTTTTTGTCATTTACTGTTGTTTGAAAAATATGTGTATTGAAAGTGTGCAAACCCACCGATCCGTTAATATAAATATATCTATGCCTCTGAACTAGACCAGCATTCCGGAACTCAATCCTATATACACATTTACACTGAATCTGTAGAAAACATGAAGTCCATTTTTATTCCTCTATTTAGCTTGAAAATTCATGAGTAAAAAAAGAAAAATATTTTTTAAGCCAAAGTTTCTTTATAGGCCTACAACTTCTAGAACGATTCATTTATTCTTAATAACTCATAAATGTTGGAGTGAAACAAACATGGAACATTTCCCTCCCCGAAAAAAAAAATCTCTTTGAGCAAATGTATCAATAAATCTACTAGACCGTATACTATTCTACTGCTAGGCCTATAGATCTACTAGACCGTATACTATTCTAATGCTAGGCCTATAGATCTACTAGACCGTACACTATTCTAATGCTAGGCCTATAGATCTACTAGACCGTATACTATTCTAATGCTAGGCCTATAGATCTACTAGACCGTATACTATTCTAATGCTAGGCCTATAGATCTACACTTAGAAGACGTAGCTCAAAATGTTGCTGAACATTCATTTATGAAATTCTTGAAAGACTAGGACCTAGACTTATATACGATATAATAAATAAGTCTATAGACTAGAGACCTACATGCGGAAATAGCCGAAGACGTGTTAGTCTGTTCAAGATAAAGATTTTCTAGTCCTGTAGCCAAATTTAAATATTTTTTTTATTCTTGGAAAAATTGCAACTGTCAAACTAGAGTTTTCCCAGTGTGGCCAACGAGATAATTATTCTTCTCCCAAAGATATACTTTAACTGTCAAATTTATAGAAAAATCGTTAGAGCCGTTTTCGAGAAACGTGTCCACCCACCAACCAGATAGATTCAGTTTCCATGAATATGCAACTTGAAAAGAGATATTGTTAAAACAGATGAGTGTAAAAACCTGGACACTAAATACATGGTGTATTTGTATGATTGATTTCATGGATATTTGAAGTCTCTGAACATGTAGCAATTGAGACAAAGTGCGAGACAGATGTCTAAATTTCTGTCCTCATTCTATTAGTTAGACAGAAAAATTTACATTCAGAGCAATTAAACAGTAAAATGTACATTCAGAGCAGTCAAACAGTAAAATTTACATTTAGAGCAGTTAAACACTAAAATTTACAGTCAGAGCAGTTAAACACTAAAATTTACAGTCAGAGCAGTTAAACACTAAAATTTACAGTCAGAGCAGTTAAACACTAAAATTTACATTCAGAGCAATCAAACAATAAAATTTACATTTAGAGCAGTCAAACAGTAAAATTCAGAGCATTTAAATTGTAATTTTTTTACATTCAGAGCAGTTAAAAAGTAAAATTTACATTTAGAGCAGTTTAACAGTAAAATTTACATTTAGAGCAGTTAAACACTAAAATTTACATTCAGAGCAGTTAAACTGTAAAAGTTTTACATTCAGAGCAGTTAAATAGTATAATTTGCAATCTGAACAATTTGACGAGATTTGAACAACAGTTTGAACAGTGGTTGAAGAAGAAAGATATAGGGAAAGGGGGACAATTGGTTGGTAAAACAATATTCGATCAGTTCCGATGTGTCTAGATCCACTACATCTCTTGGGAGGGCGCACTTTGTCGAATTAACCCTGGACGCCCGGAGATGTCGATTCGCTTTAGGATTCATTCTGCGCTCGAGATGACCGCTGCTCTCAGCATCAATGACACATATACCATGTTTTTGAGAATGTGTGGCCAAACTAATTAGAACAAGAACCACAGGAATTAGATCTAGTTAGGAAATAGTAGAACCAATTGGAACAACCGTAGGAAATAGATCTAGTTAGGAAATAGTAAAACCAATTGGAACAACCGTAGGAAATAGATCTAGTTAGGAAATAGTCGAACCAATTGGAACAACCGTAGGAAATAGATCTAGTTAGGAAATAGTAGAACCAATTGGAACAACTGTAGGAAATAGATCTAGTTAGGAAATAGTAGAACCTATTGGAACAACCGTAGGAAATAGATCTAGTTAGGAAATAGTCGAACCAATTGGAACAACCGTAGGAAATAGATCTAGTTAGGAAATAGTAGAACCAATTGTCGCTAATTGAAACAATTGTAGAATTAGGTTAAAATGTACAGTATTCAGATAATAAAGATCAAGAACACCAAAATGAGATGGCTATACACGGGATCTGAGAAGTTTGTTGTTTTTTTAAAATTCACTTACATCCCCAAAGTGTCTCTCATTTCTGTTTGCCCTTCCATAACCTTGTTTTTCAAATATATTTAGATGACAAAAGCTTATAGGATAGGTCAAACTACATATCCCTACCTTGAAGTCAAACCAAACATTCTTTTGGTTGTTACATTCAACTTCAAGTCAAACTAAACATCGTTTTGCTACGCTCAATCAAACTAAAATCCTTTTGTTTCGTTCAATCAAACTAAACATCCATTTGCTGTATTCACATCATATCTATCAGGATCTATTTATAGGGATTCATTTAGCATTCATCTTTTTGAAAACAAAATCAGGGCCCACACATTTAGTATTCGTTCAATCAAGATTCTGTCATAAACAAAGAATGTTACTTTTGTGGGATATAAAACTTTTTTTTCAAGGTAATTATAGAATCTAATCATCAATCATTGTTTTTATCCGCAATCATCATCTTCAAATAGGGTCAACATAAATATCTGACAAAGTTCTCTTATCTTAACATTATTTTCACCAACAATTCCAACAGCTAACTAACAATCATTGGATCTGATCAACTTGAACTGAATATGATTAGCAAATATTCAGAACAAGCACACATCGATTTCTGTGTTGTTTACACCTCCAGCAAGTATCTCGGACCTGAGGGCGTCCTGTGAATAATACAGCGCTGTCATTGATTGAGTTAGTGCGGCTGCATACAATAGTTTTCTAATAAGACCAAATCTGGTTTCTTATCAATCGTCATAAATAGTTTTGAAATCTGATTTGTTACAAAACCAAATAAACTCAGTGTTTTTTTTAAATTATTTTGAAAGGGAAGGGAAATAGGTTTGGTGTTCAGACACATGACGCCTTTGTGGATTACTACCAAAAAACAAAATTGAGTACTTTCCAAGCCTACTCAAGTGTGGATTTAGAGTACTTTCCAAGCCTACTCAAGTGTGGATTTAGAGTACTTTCCAAGTTTACTAAAGTGTAGATTTAGAGTTCATTTTAAAGTGCTGACTCAGTTTTGAAGTCTGAAGAGAGACTTAATTTCCAAGTGTAGACATATTGTATTCTGCGTTTAGTAGCTGAAAACGTTCGTCCGATTGAAGCGTATAATTTGCTCATTGTGATACTGAGGTTTGTGGTTATAATATACGTGATTGTCGTGTGGTCATGTGGAATAATGTGTGGTTACATTCGATTATTATATGTGATCATTTCTAATCATATATGGTTATACGTGCTCATATGTGGTCATGTGTAATGTTGTGTGGTCATGTGTAATGTTGTGTGTTCATGTGGAATAATGTGTGGTCATGTGTAATGTTGTGTGGCAATGTTGTGTGGTCATGTGCAATGTTGTGTGGTCATGTGTAATATTGTGTGGTCATGTGTAATATTGTGTGGTCATGTGTAATGCTGTGTGGTCATGTGTAATGTTGTGTGGTCATGTGCAATGTTGTGTGGTCATGTGCAATATTGTGTGGTACTGTGTAATGTTGTGTGGTCATGTGTAATGTTGTGTGGTACTGTGTAATGTTGTGTGGAAATGTGTAATGGTGTGTGGTCATATGTAATGTTGCGTGGTCATGTGTAATGTTTTGTGGTAATGTGTAATGTTGTGTGGTACTGTGTAATGTTGTGTGGTTATGTGTAATGTTGTGTGGTCATTTGTAATGTTGTGTGGTCATGTGTAATGTTGTGTGGTCATGTGTAATGTTGTGTGGTCATGTGATGTTTTCCTTGTTTTACACGTTTCGGATGTTCCTCCAGTTTTGAAGATGGTTATATCCTAGCACAAACCTCCCACAGAGCAATGGTAATGGCAGTAGGGCAGGGTTCGAACCACCGTGACGACAATTCAAAGGGCATACCATATGACCATACAGCCATCTTGTGTGATGATGTCTTATCTTGTGTGATGATGTCTTATCTTGTCTGATGATGTCTTATCCTGTGTGAGGATGTCTTATCCTGTGTGAGGATGTCTTATCTTGTGTGGTGATGTCTTATCTTGTTTGATGATGTTTATCTTGTTTGATAATGTCTTATCTTGTGTGAGGATGTCTTATCTTATGTGATGGTGTCTTATCTTGTTTGGTGATGTCTTATCTTGTGTGATGATGTCTTATCTTGTGTGAGGATGTCTTATCTTGTGTGAGGAAGTCTTATCTTGTATGGTGATATCATATCTTGTTTGATGATGTCTTATCTTGTGTGGTGATGTCTTATCTTATGTGATGATGTCTTATCTTGTTTGATAATGTATTACCTTGTTTGATAATGTCTTATCTTATGTGATGATGTCTTATCTTGTTTGATAATGTCTTATCTTGTGTGATGATGTCTTATCTTGTGTGAGGATGTCTTATCTTGTGTGAGGAAGTCTTATCTTGTGTGGTGATATCTTATCTTGTTTGATGATGTCTTATCTTGTGTGGTGATGTCTTATCTTATGTGATGATGTCTTATCTTGTTTGATAATGTATTACCTTGTTTGATAATGTCTTATCTTATGTGATGATGTCTTATCTTGTGTTAGGATGTCTTATCTTATGTGATGGTGTTTTATTTTGTGTGATGATGCCTTATCTTATGTGATTATGTCTTATCTTGTTTGGTGATGTCTTATCTTGTGTGATGATGTCTTATCTTGTGTGATGATGTCTTATCTTGTGTGGTGATGTCTTATCTTGTTTGATAATGTCTTATCTTATGTGATGATGTCTTATCTTGTGTTAGGATGTTTTAACTTATGTGATTGTGTCTTATTTTGTGTGATGATGCCTTATCTTATGTGATTATGTCTTATCTTGTTTGGTGATGTCTTATCTTATGTGATGATGTCTTATCTTGTGTGATGATGTCTTATCTTGTGTGGTGATGTCTTATCTTGTGTGATGATGTCTTATCTTATGTGATGCTGTCTTATCTTATGTGATGATGTCTTATCTTATGTGATGATGTCTTATCTTGTGTGGTGATGTCTTATCTTATGTGATGATGTCTTATCTTTTTTGATGATGTCTTATCTTATGTGATGATGTCTTATCTTGTGTGGTGATGTCTTATCTTATGTGATGATGTCTTATCTTGTGTGGTGATGTTTTATCTTATGTGATGATGTCTTATCTTGTGTGGTGATGTCTTATCTTATGTGATGATGTCTTATCTTGTGTGATGATGTCTTATCTTGTGTGATGATGTCTTATCTTGTTTGATGATGTCTTATCTTGTGTGATGATGTCTTATCTTGTGTGATGATGTCTTATCTTATTTGATGATGTCTTATCTTGTTTGATGATGTCTTATCTTATGTGATGATGTCTTATCTTGTGTGACGATGTCTTAACTTGTTTGATGATGTCTTATCTTGTGTGATGATGTCTTATCTTGTGTGAGGATGTCTTATCTTGTGTGAGGAAGTCTTATCTTGTGTGGTGATATCTTATCTTGTTTGATGATGTCTTATCTTGTGTGGTGATGTCTTATCTTATGTGATGATGTCTTATCTTGTTTGATGATGTATTATCTTGTTTGATAATGTCTTATCTTGTGTGATGATGTCTTATCTTGTGTTAGGATGTCTTATCTTATGTGATGGTGTTTTATTTTGTGTGATGATGCCTTATCTTTTGTGATTATGTCTTATCTTGTTTGGTGATGTCTTATCTTGTGTGATGATGTCTTATCTTGTGTGATGATGTCTTATCTTGTGTGGTGATGTCTTATCTTGTTTGATAATGTCTTATCTTATGTGATGATGTCTTATCTTGTGTTAGGATGATTTATCTTATGTGATTGTGTCTTATTTTGTGTGATGATGCCTTATCTAATGTGATTATGTCTTATCTTGTTTGGTGATGTCTTATCTTATGTGATGATGTCTTATCTTGTGTGATGATGTCTTATCTTGTGTGATGATGTCTTATCTTGTGTGGTGATGTCTTATCTTGTTTGGTGATGCCTTATCTTATGTGATGATGTCTTATCTTGTGTGGTGATGTCTTATCTTGTGTTAGGATGTTTTATCTTATGTGATTGTGTCTTATTTTGTGTGATGATGCCTTATCTTATGTGATTATGTCTTATCTTGTTTGGTGATGTCTTATCTTATGTGATGATGTCTTATCTTGTGTGATGATGTCTTATCTTGTGTGATGATGTCTTATCTTGTGTGATGATGTCTTATCTTGTGTGGTGATGTCTTATCTTGTTTGATAATGTCTTATCTTATGTGATGATGTCTTATCTTGTGTTAGGATGTTTTATCTTATGTGATTGTGTCTTATCTTGTGTGATGATGTCTTATCTTGTGTGGTGATGTCTTATCTTGTGTGATGATGTCTTATCTTGTGTGATGATGTCTTATCTTATGTGATTATGTCTTATCTTGTGTGGTGATGTCTTATCTTATGTGATGATGTCTTATCTTGTTTGGTGATGTCTTATCTTATGTGATGATGTCTTATCTTGTGTGGTGATGTCTTATCTTGTGTTAGGATGTTTTATCTTATGTGATTGTGTCTTATTTTGTGTGATGATGCCTTATCTTATGTGATTATGTCTTATCTTGTTTGGTGATGTCTTATCTTATGTGATGATGTCTTATCTTGTGTGATGATGTCTTATCTTGTGTGATGATGTCTTATCTTGTGTGATGATGTCTTATCTTATGTGATGATGTCTTATCTTATGTGATGATGTCTTATCTTGTGTGGTGATGTCTTATCTTATGTGATGATGTCTTATCTTTTTTGGTGATGTCTTATCTTATGTGATGATGTCTTATCTTGTGTGGTGATGTCTTATCTTATGTGATGATGTCTTATCTTGTGTGGTGATGTCTTATCTTATGTGATGATGTCTTATCTTGTATGGTGATGTCTTATCTTATGTGATGATGTCTTATCTTGTGTGATGATGTCTTATCTTGTGTGGTGATGTCTTATCTTATGTGATGATGTCTTATCTTGTTTGATGATGTATTATCTTGTTTGATAATGTCTTATCTTGTGTGATGATGTCTTATCTTGTGTTAGGATGTCTTATCTTATGTGATGGTGTTTTATTTTGTGTGATGATGCCTTATCTTATGTGATTATGTCTTATCTTGTTTGGTGATGTCTTATCTTGTGTGATGATGTCTTATCTTGTGTGATGATGTCTTATCTTGTGTGGTGATGTCTTATCTTGTTTGATAATGTCTTATCTTATGTGATGATGTCTTATCTTGTGTTAGGATGTTTTATCTTATGTGATTGTGTCTTATTTTGTGTGATGATGCCTTATCTAATGTGATTATGTCTTATCTTGTTTGGTGATGTCTTATCTTATGTGATGATGTCTTATCTTGTGTGATGATGTCTTATCTTGTGTGATGATGTCTTATCTTGTGTGGTGATGTCTTATCTTGTTTGGTGATGCCTTATCTTATGTGATGATGTCTTATCTTGTGTGGTGATGTCTTATCTTGTGTTAGGATGTTTTATCTTATGTGATTGTGTCTTATTTTGTGTGATGATGCCTTATCTTATGTGATTATGTCTTATCTTGTTTGGTGATGTCTTATCTTATGTAATGATGTCTTATCTTGTGTGGTGATGTCTTATCTTATGTGATGATGTCTTATCTTTTTTGGTGATGTCATATCTTATGTGATGATGTCTTATCTTGTGTGGTGATGTCTTATCTTGTGTGATGATGTCTTATCTTGTTTGATGATGTCTTATCTTGTGTGATGATGTCTTATCTTGTGTGATGATGTCTTATCTTGTTTGATGATGTCTTATCTTGTTTGATGATGTCTTATCTTATGTGATGATGTCTTATCTTGTGTGACGATGTCTTATCTTGTTTGATGATGTGATAATGATTTATGGTCTTGTGAGATGATTTGTAGATTTGTGTGATTTGATCGTGTGTGATGATTTGTGGTCTTATGTGAGTAATTGCACTATTGTGTCACGATGTCGTGTGTTATGATTTGTAGATGATGTCCTATCTTGTGTGATGTTGTGTAGTGTTATTTTATAATTTTTGGCTTTGTGTGAGGATGTGTGATCTTGTGAAATGATGTATGGTCTTGTTTTATTATGTTTTCTCATGTGTGCTTATGTATGACGATGAATGATTAGGTGAAATCATGTAATATGTGGTGGTGTGTGGTCATATTTGACAGTGTGTAGTTATGTGATATGTGGTGGTATGTGGTCATATTTGATAATGTGTAGTTATGTTATATGTGGTGGTGTGTGGTCATATTTGACAGTGTGTAGTTATGTGATATGTGGTGGTGTGTGGTCATATTTTGATACTGTGTAGTTATGTGATATGTGGTGGTGATTGGTCATATTTTGATACTGTGTAGTTATGTGATATGTGGTGGTGTGTGGTAATATTTGATTGTGTGTAGTTATGTGATATGTGGTGGTGTGTGGTCATATTTGATAGTGTGTAGTTATGTGATATGTGGTGGTGCGTGGCATATTTGATAGTGTGTGGTTATAAGCGATCATGATAAAGGACAAAAGGTAGAGTATACAGTTTTTCTTGATGTTTCCTGTAGAAGAATTCAATGCACTTCTAACCAACTCTATACAACTAATGAGAACAGAAAGGAGAGCGGCAATGCAAGTGTCAAGGGAGTTAATGAACGCACTTCTTCACCAAGCACAAATAAAGCCCCATGCAAAACAAGAGAGTGAATCACGAAGACAGAAAGTCCCTGTCACAATAGTGCTCGCTCTTTAATGGCGGTGCTCCTCTGACTAGACTGAAGGAACCACATTTATCTTAGACTTTAGTACATTCATTGATCATAGCTTCTATTAAACTAGTTTCTCACTCTCAAAACACGCCGACACACACCTGCAGGAGAAACACTAATTAAATCTACAGAGAGGGCCTCCGCGTACATTATAAAATTAGAAAAGAATATATAAATAGGGGTTTTGAGTTTAAAAATTACACACTCAAAAATCTATGAGCGTGGCCAAAGAGGTTTTCAGTTTAAAGCTCCCTTCAGCGGGTTTGAAGCTAAAAAAAAAAACCTCTTTAATATAAAAAAAACAAACTACACACATAAAAAAACTTTGAGCGTAACCAAAAGGGTTTTGAGTTTAAACCTCCCTTCAGCGGGCTTGAAACTAAAAAGTACCCCTTCAATATTAAAAAAAGCAAATTACACACTCAAAATTCTATGAACATAGCTAGGCCAAAAGGGGGGGGGGTGAGTTTAACCCCCCCTTCTTCAGAGGGCTTTTTTAAAAGTTTAAAACCCCTTCTGATGGTTTTGAGATTAAAATCCCCCTACAGAGAGTTTTGAGGTTGAAAACCTCTCTCTTCATTATTATTCTAAAGCAAACTACAGTCACCAAATTCTATGACCGTAGCTAAATGTGGTTTTGAATTTAAAGAGATTTAGATTTTTTAGTTTAAACCCCCCCTGTGACAGGTTAGCGAAAGTGACGTGTGTTTGGCTGGTTTAATGTCTAGGGGATGATTATTTTTGAAGCTATCACACACCAACCTATCAGCATATAAATCGGGAGCAAGCACGCAACGAGACAAGCAATGAAAGAGAGATACAAAGTTAAAAATTGAAGAATTTTTATTTACATAAATATTTACATAGAATAATAAAAAGGGGGAGGGTTGGCATCTATCTCTAATCAATACTATATTTAATCATCACTCTTGCACTCAATAAGATAGTATGTCACTTTGTCTTCTGAACTTAGCTGGTTGTCCTGCTTGGGTCGCAGTTGGCTGTGTCCTGGCTTGAGGTTCTGCAGCTGGAGGTGGCGCTCTAGTGGGTAGAGGGACCCCGGTGATACAGTTCTTGTGGAGTTTCAATCCAAAGTTCTGATATCTGTGGTGGGCACAGTAGGGCGGGTGGCCGGCTACCGTGGGCACAAGGTTGCTCCTGGCAGAGCGGATCTGCCGTGGGCAGCGTAGTGAGCAGGATAAGTCCAGTGAGTTGCGGAGGGTTTGGCGGAGCTATGACGTCTCGCACAGACTCTGGGTCTATTGGGACGTCGTACCTAATAAGTTGACAGGTGGGCTGTCGAATAGGCGGGCAAGTAGAGCCGATAGCGCCAAGTAGTAGAGTTGAATAGATCCACGTAGGCAGTAGATAATACTCAATAGCAAATAGGCAGGTGATTCAAACAAATAATTGAGTAGATCTCAGTAGGCAGGAGATTATACTCAATAACAAGTAGACAGTACTGCAGTGCTGAATAGCACTAAGTACGAAGACAATAAGCAGACACCCGAGGGAGGCTGCGGATAAATAAAGACAAGTTAGGACATGTCTCTCATGCATCTTATCGGTGCCCTCGTCTGATTGGTCAAATTGCTTTTGAGCACAATGGGGAGATGATGACAAATGGCATTTTGAAAATGGATGGCTGATAGTAGCAAATCTCAAATAAACAACACAAGTTGGAAGAGAAAAAGGGGGGGGGGAATGGGCGATGGTCAACGACCATGACGGTTGGTTTACATACGGTCGTCGGCCGAAAACAATGGAGTGAGCTTGAATAGGGAGAGCGTCCGTTCAAGGGGCGCAACTCTCGCCAAAGTAGAATGACTACAGGGGAGATAATTCACATATCTTCTCTACGCGCAGTGCTAGTCGTCAAAATCGTTTTCTTGCATTCTTCACTGAAGAAAAGTATTTTCCTGACATCTACAGCACATTATTAATCAATGGAGTTCGGGGCGAAACCCCGACTCCAAAAGCGTTTTCTTCTAATCTTCACTGCAGAAACGCATTGTCCTGACATCCTGAAGCTCCGACGCCAAAAGAGTTTTCTTGCATTCTTCACTGCCGAAACGCATTCTCCTGACATCTACAGCTCATTATTCATCAGTGGAGTTCGGGGCCAAGCCAAAAGCGTTTTCTTGCATTCTTCACTACAGAAACCCATTCTCCTGACATGTACAGCTCATTATTCATCAGTGGAGTTCGGGGCGAAGCCCCGACGCCAAAAGTGTTTTCTGGCATTCTTCACTGAAGAAAAGTATTCTCCTGACATCTACAGCTCATTATCAATCAATGGAGTTCGGGGCGAATCCCCTACGCCAAAAGCGTTTTCTCGCATTCTTCACTGCAGAAACGCATTCTCCTGACATCTACAGCTCATTGCTCATCAGTGAAGTTCGGGGCGAAGCCCCGACGACATAAGTGTTTTCTTGCATTCTTCACTGAAGAAACGCATTCTCCTGACCTAAAGCTCCCTATTAAAAAAGACCTTTTGAATAGTGTTGTAAACTATTCTAATATGAATTTATAGGCCCTTAATACATTGCAAATAAAACCGATTTGTTCTATGAAAAGATAAGATACCCCACATATTTAGATTAAAGCTTTGAGGATCGCCGCCGAAGAAAAAATTATTCGATAAATAATATTCAATATAATTCAAGCGTAAAATGTGAGTTATAGTCCCAAATTTATGTAACTAAAAGATATCAGATTGAGCAATGGTTGGAAAAGGCGACTAGGAATTTTGAATAGCATTTTGGTTTAGAACTCATCTCAATCGTGACTCTTGTACTGAAAAATTTCGTTTGAATTTTAACTTTTCCAAAGCAAAGTCTTTCTTAAAATAATTATGATAAATTCATGTGAAATTACATAAACTCTGTCAGGGGCGATAGAGTGAAAACGATTAATCCTGGCTCCTTTTTATAATATTTGCTAATGAGTGCATTTGGCATTAAAGAAGAGGGGTGGGGCGACTCGATATAAGAATTTAATTTATAGCATATATAAATTATATCATTGACATATTTTTTTTTATTTTGTAATTTCTTAACTATAATACAAAAGAAAAAGTATTTGTTTGGCGATGGGGGGGGGGGGGAGGCGATTGCATGTATCGCCCCTCCCACCTGGTACAACCCTTTTTCACTTTATTTTTAATAATCATAAAATTTGAGATTAGAGTGTGGTGCAACATAATATACAATCAACACCTAGTTTATATTATATAGATATTCAACTAATTGTGTTCACAAACTATGATTTGTCCATAAAAGTAAGACCGTCCCCCCCACTCAAAGGGTTTAGGTGGGAAGGGCAGTAGAGGTATTCGCCCCTACCCCCAATCGGTCAACAGGGGAACGACATAATATAAAGATCGGTTAAAATATCAATAACAAGTTTTAATCATATAGATATTTAATTGATTCTGTTAGCAAGCTGTGATTTCTACAAATAAATTGGACCGCCTCCCCCAAATTCAAAAGTTTATCGTGGGGGCGGGGGACGGATTGATGTCATCGCCCCCTCCCGACCCCACCAAATCGGCCAACTAGAAGGGGGGGGGCGAAATAATCGAAAAATATGTTAAAAATATAAATAATTAGTATATATTATTAACATAAGTAATAAATTCGTATACAAATTGTGTGAATTCTAATCTAAAATTCGTCCGAAATTTCATTTCGGGGGGGGGGGGGGGTGTGTGTTGAACCCCAACCCCCCCCCCCCACCTGGCTACGCCCATGCTGGCACCAGGTATTCCTCTAAGAGTAAGAATAAATGAAAAAGTCCAGACTCGATTGCCAGCGATAGAGAAATGAGAGGGTCTGGTTTGAATTAGTCTACCTTATAAAGCTCCTAAAGAGATGGGCGGAGACAGGAAATGTCCTAGGCTAGGGATTATCTCTCACGTGGTTGAATTTGACTCGAGATGGGAGTCGCACCTTAGAGTGTCGAGGGGCGTGTTGACCCGATTAATCTCTTTGATCAAAGAGAGACGTGGGAGAAAGGGGGGGGGGAAAGAAAGATTGACTTGCATTCCACCCAAGGTGGTGTCAACTGCGACCGTCAGACATCCGGCGGGTAAGACCAAAGAGACTGTGTGTTTATCTTTCCCCGATCAAGGGGAGATAAGTGAAAGGACGCGGCCTAGTTACTCCTAGGTGGTGGACTAAGTCTAGCCTGGAGAGGAAAAGGTGGGGCGAGTGAAGAAATTGGGGATAGGACGGGGAAATAATTAAAATAAAATAAATACATAATAAATAATAATAATTAATGCTTTGATAAAATTGAGTGACTCTGACAGCAAGTTTTTGATTTGTCACACCCCCAACAGATAATTTTGACGATACAACTTCCCTTTTTGATATAAAATCTAAAGCAAACTACAGTCAACAATTTCCAAGAGCGTAGTCAAGAGAGGTTACGCATTTCTACCAGTGGCTGGGCTCCATTAATAAAGTGCAGTGAATAGTCATCTGCCGAAATTGAAAAACACTAAATGTGGCTCAACAGACAGATTTTAGGAGTCAGTTATAGAGATCGGGTCTAAATCAAGGAAATCCTATGCCGAACTGGGAGTCAACCTCATAGTAAGGTTGTGAAAGAGTGTCGCATGAGATTTTCGAGACATGTTCTCCGACAAAATGAATTAAGCATAACAAGAGTTGTGATGACATCCTAGTACAACTTGGCGCCACACTTTCATCGAGGTCCTAAGAAGAAGAGGCTTCAGACATTGCCAGTGACAGATTTTTGTGGGAACAGCTTGTCGCCAAATACGCCGAACGGCGCGGGAAGGTCTAAGTCAGTAAGAATAGCAGATTAGGTTTTTGAAATGATTTTTTTAAAATAGCAGGATAATGCACTGTAGATACCTCAGAATATGCATTTTGTTGGCTTTCAATACCGGAAATAGTGCTTGGCGGCGGGGCTAGGCCCCGCGATGGAGGACTCCCAGCGCTCCCCCAGACCTTCTCGCTAACAAGGACGAGGAGTCTACAATTTTTCCACTAACTCCAGGAAGAACCTATTCTAGAGTACAATAATCGTCTTCCGAAAGAAGGGTCAGAATGTACTAAAGATTAATTATGTACATACACACACACACACTTTTTTTCTTGCCCCGGGGGGGGGGGGGAGGGTGAAGGGGGGGAATTCCCCCCAATTCCCCCCCCCCCCGAAAAAAATCCTGGCTACGCCCATGGATAGATAGATAGAATAGATTAGATTGATAAATAGATGATAGATAGATAAATAGATTGATAGATAGACAGATAGATAGATAAATAGATTGATAGATAGACAGATAGATAGATCCCTCCTTTATGAAGGGGATGACGTTTTGTAAGTCATTACTTAGCTCGCAATATAATGTATAATAAATTAAGAAAAGAAAAAAAAAATATCCCCCTGCTATTCCCCCACCTGAAAAAAAATACTGGTTACGCCTATGTAAAAATCTACCCAGAATATACAAGATTCTATCTTGATGGTATTGACTTTTTAATGTTAAAAGACGGTATTCTAAACTAGAATACTGGATCTAGTTAGAAATATAGTATTGATATTGTGTTTTGATAAATTGTATAAGTGTTATACTCATATGTATATTGTCACCAATTAACTCTTATCAGTCCAGCGAATGAATAGTACATAAGACTAAATGTTCCTATTTATTGATTTAACTCTTTAATGAATACGTGCGGGAATTTCCACTAAAGCGTGTTCAAAATAGACGAAATTTAATTCTGAAACGATATTTTAATTTTTTAAAAATCATATCGGTCAAACCAGAGTTTTCTGTGAGTGGCCAGTTAGCTAGTAATAGCTAGATATACATAAATTGTCAAATGTCTAGGAAAATCATTTTAGAGATCAGACAAACGTGGGCCTAATTGTCAGACATAACGTTGGCCTAATTGTCAGACAAACGTGGGCCTAATTGTCAGACATAACGTTGGCCTAATTGTCAGACATAACGTTGGCCTAATTGTCAGACAAACGTGGGCCTAATTGTCAGACATAACGTGGGCCTAATTGTCAGACAAACGTTGGCCTAATTGTCAGACAAACGTGGGCGTAATTGTCATACATAACGTTGGCCTAATGGTCGTCAGAAAATTGCTTTCTGGATAGTGAAAAGGAACCTTGTAGGTCTGTTTGATTCACATTGAAATAAAAAGAGAGCTTACAAAGAGGTAGAGCAGGGAGCTCTTTAAATCTGATATAAATGTACTGTAATGTATAAGATAGGTCTCACAGAATTAAAGAATGAACCTTGTAGTTATAAACACTGAGGTGGTCTAAATTCTTGTAAAGCATTTCACTAGACCATGTCCATCTTCCTTTCAAGTGGACGTCCGGACAAAGGTTAAAAACAAATTCTACTGGTCAATGTTTCAACAAAATCCATTTTGAGATGATAATTTGCAAATGTTTCTGTTAGATCTACAGTCATGAAGCAATCCAGCAAAGTCAAATAAATCTACAGGTAAAACAGTTGACTTCCAAACTTTGAACTACTTTTGGTTACACTTGCCTAATCCAATCCAACAATACATTGAGATGGCTAAAAGGACCACGTAAAACAGGCACCAAAAAACAAAAAACAAACCTTATCTAAGGGAAAGAATCGCTAATTAATGCACTTTATCTGAAAATGGCAGGGTTTAGCTCCATTTACGCTTTATAAAACAAAATTTATTAATTAGTAGTAATTGATTAACTAATTGTTTTTTTTATTGATTCGTGTATTGTCATCGACTATAAATAATTATGCAAAAATTTAACTTGATCCGAGAATGGGAAGTGGGCGAAAAACGTGTCAAAACGTAATAAGGGGACCAAATCCATATATATATATCCACATCTCTCATTTCGTAGCATTTATTCCCTTTACTTCGGTAACAAACAAAATAATTAATCTCCAATAATTAATTCACTAACTATTTAATTTTTTTGATTGATTCATATTCATCTTATCAGAATCAATGAAGCATTGTGCACAGTTTCTACTTGATCCGAGAATGGGAAATGGGAGAGAAAACATGTTCAAACTTTTGACCAGACAGACAGACAGAGTGAGTTGATAGAAGCTTTATACTAATTGTATACATTTTGGAATATAAATAAATGCTTTTAAAAACAAAACTAATTAGTAAATTTTTTGAATTGATTCATGAATAATTGTGCAAAGTTTCAACTTCATCCGAGAACGGGAAGTGAGAGAAATAGCGTGTAGAAGATTTGTACAAGACAGACGGAGTGAGTTGATAGAAGTGAGAGAAATAGCGTGTACAAGATTGGTACCAGACAGACGGAGTGAGTTGATAGAAGTGAGAGAAATAGAGTGTACAAGATTGGTACAAGACAGACGGAGTGAGTTGATAGAAGTGAGAGAAATAGCGTGTACAAGATTGGTACCAGACAGACGGAGTGAGTTGATAGAAGTGAGAGAAATAGCGTGTACAAGATTGGTACAAGACAGACGGAGTGAGTTGATAGAAGTGAGAGAAATAGAGTGTACAAGATTGGTACCAGACAGACGGAGCGAGTTGATAGAAGTGAGAGAAATAGAGTGTACAAGATTGGTACCAGACAGACGGAGTGAGTTGACAGAAGTGAGAGAAATAGAGTGTACAAGATTGGTACAAGACAGACGGAGTGAGTTGATAGAAGTGAGAGAAATAGAGTGTACAAGATTGGTACAAGACAGACGGAGTGAGTTGATAGAAGTGAGAGAAATAGAGTGTACAAGATTGGTACAAGACAGACGGAGTGAGTTGATAGAAGTGAGAGAAATAGCGTGTACAAGATTGGTACCAGACAGACGGAGTGAGTTGATAGAAGTGAGAGAAATAGCGTGTACAAGATTGGTACAAGACAGACGGAGTGAGTTGATAGAAGTGAGAGAAATAGCGTGTACAAGATTGGTACCAGACAGACGGAGTGAGTTGATAGAAGTGAGAGAAATAGAGTGTACAAGATTGGTACCAGACAGACGGAGTGAGTTGATAGAAGTGAGAGAAATAGAGTGTACAAGATTGGTACAAGACAGACGGAGTGAGTTGATAGAAGTGAGAGAAATAGCGTGTACAAGATTGGTACCAGACAGACGGAGTGAGTTGATAGAAGTGAGAGAAATAGCGTGTACAAGATTGGTACAAGACAGACGGAGTGAGTTGATAGAAGTGAGAGAAATAGAGTGTACAAGATTGGTACAAGACAGACGGAGCGAGTTGATAGAAGTGAGAGAAATAGAGTGTACAAGATTGGTACAAGACAGACGGAGTGAGTTGATAGAAGTGAGAGAAATAGCGTGTACAAGATTGGTACAAGACAGACGGAGCGAGTTGATAGAAGTGAGAGAAATAGAGTGTACAAGATTGGTACAAGACAGACGGAGTGAGTTGATAGAAGTGAGAGAAATAGCGTGTACAAGATTGGTACCAGACAGACGGAGTGAGTTGATAGAAGTGAGAGAACTAGCGTGTACAAGATTGGTACAAGACAGACGGAGTGAGTTGATAGAAGCTTTTTGTAAATACATAAGAACATTGGAAAGTTTTTTAAAATGTTGATAATTTGTGAGAACAAGTAATCGTTTCTTTCTCTGACATTCATTTGTCCAAATTGTTTTTGTCAAAGTCAAACATGAAAAATACATTCTTGAATCTATTGGAATGTTCATCCTTGGCGGACAATAATAAATAGCTAGCTATTTGGGTGTCTCCGGTGTAGAAACAAAACGGAAGTTTGAAAGCTCTCTAGGATTTCTGCCTTTTCAGCTCTTCAGAATGAAATTGTCTAAAACTATTTCGTTTGTAGCACACAATAATTTGAAGAAGTTCTTAGACTCAATGACTTGAAACTTATTGATCAACAAATGGGCAATCAACGGAGATTTGATAGGAAGATCAACTGACACGCATTGAGATAGTCTTCAAACTTAAGCTTCCTTCTTTTGTGTTTCGTTGGCAACAGTGTCCTTGACATTGTTTAGTTTCTCGTGAAAATCTCCATTACAAATATTTCTGGAACATGATAATTGTTGAACCACCAAGTGACTGTGTTTCTTCATTGACACTGCATTTGTCATGCTTAAACAAATGTAATGAGTGACTTTCTGTGACTTTGTAATGAGTGACTGTGTAATGAGGGACTTTATAAGAATTGACTGTATAAAGAGTGAATGTGTAATGAGTACAATGAGAAATATAAATGTAGTTTATAAATGATCAGAGCAAAAAAATGGAAAAAGATTTGTATTTAAATTATATTTTTTTTTAAAAATATAGCTAATTATAATCAATTATCTAAAGATTCATTCTTTAAGACGTTGGATAATTTATTAGATAAGTAGCGCTTTATTTTCTCTTAACAATTTAGAAAAAAAAAAGAAGTTTGAAGTTTCTAGGGCCTCTAGCCAATTGTTGTCACCCTTCAATCTTGCATACAATTAACCAGCTAATTTGTCTGGTCTTTGAATGGATTCATTGAAAAGGAAAAGTACTGAGCCTCCACTACCTCCTTCGAATAAGACTCTTAGCTTCACTCTAGAAAATCCATATTCTCCATTCAGTGCCGGCGTTAGAGTCTTAGCCGCCTGCCTGCGAAGTCTGAATAGGCACTCTGTATCCATCTCGATTTTTTTAAAAGCACTTTTTTTTAAAGAGCTACTTCCTGCTTGGTAGATTCTAGTCAAACGAGATAGATCTACATAAAATTAATACCAAAATGTAACATAAAGTTGTTGTTTTTTAAACTATTCCTTTTTTATGTAGCTGATAACTCTTTGTAAGAGCGATTATTTTGCTGTTGATAACTAATAATAATAATAATAATAATAATAATCTTTATTATCCGTAAGGAAATTTGTCTTACAATTTGTGCATTACACCAAACAAAAAACATTATAACTATAAGAAACCAAAGTGTACATTCACACCAGACGCACTCATAATTTACATGTGACAAAGTTTATACCAGATTGTTCTTATTTAATGATTTGATTGCCAGGGGAACAAAAGAGTGTTTGTGTCTGTTTGTCTTTGCTATCGGTGTCTTGTATCTCTTTTGTGATGGTAAAATCACAAAATCCTGACACAAAGGGTGATTCTTTATTTCGAGGATCTTGTTAGCTTTTTTATAGATGTTTGTCTCAAACAACTCAAACTAATGAATGATATAACTGATAGATTTAAAAAATGGATCATTTTTACCCTACTCTAATCCCCCATTCCCCTGAAAAGTCCTGGTTAAGCGAAAATATACATCTATTCAGGCTTAATACAATTCTAATGCTAGGCCTATAGATCCAGATTTAGAAGACGGTGCGAAAAATGCATCTATTATTACAATTCCTCTATTCAGCTCGCAAACTCTTCGTGGAAACTGGAACCTGCATGGACATGGATCTTGAAAACGGCTCTAACAATTTACCTAGAAATTTGACAGTTGATGTAGGCCTATACATTTGGTAAAAGAATTACTAGCTGATTGACCACACTGGGAAAAACCTAATTTGGCCGTTATAAATTTTCGAAATATTATCTTCAAAAATTAAATATGGTGTAGACATAGGTCTATTATTAGACCTATGTTTATACTCAGAGTAGATTCACCAAGAGTTTGTGTTCGTGGGGAGAAGGCTAAGCAATGTTCCTTTTCTTTGTTGAAATCTTATCCTTCATAAGTTAGTAAAAGTAAAATAATCGCTCAGGGAAAGTCCTCGGCTACATGAAGGAGGACAACAACTTTGTTCTTATGTTGCTTGTTTATTTCACTCTCTAATGAAGACATGCGGGAATACCGGCTGACGTTTGAATGCTCAAGATGTCTAGCCAATTTTTATATTTTTATTATACTCTGAAAAAATTAACGGTCAAACCAGAGTTGTCCCAATGTGGCCAATTAGTAATTCTATTGGTAATTCTTTTCCCAAAGATATATATATAAACTGTCACAAAACTGATAGAGCCCTTTTCGAGAACCGTTTCCGCCTAGGATTTTGTTTTTTTTTTACCGATGAAGCGTTAGCATCTTAGCCCATTGGTTCAGAAAACATGTTTGACCACTTGGCTAGCACGACCTACTTTTATGTTATATTAATGTTTTGTTCTTGTAAAAAAAAAAAGATATCCCGCATAAGCAGCGTTTCTCAATTTGGCGCAGATGTACCCCTGTGTTATTAAAAGTGAATCGGTTGGGAATATTCATCTGGCATTTTGATAATGGCAGACAACTAAAAAACGTTGTTATGTGTTGACATTGTGTTCATATGTCAATGTTGTTATGTGTTGATATTGTGTTCATATGTCAATGTTGTTATGTGTTGACATTGTGTTCATATGTCAATGTTGTTATGTGTTGACATTGTGTTCATATGTCAATGTTGTTTGTAGGTAGAATTCTTCCACTTGGCAAAAGAGTTCATAGTGTTGGAATTAGTGTTATTTCTTTTGATCTAGTGTATCAGTTTTAACTAACATAAAGTGTTTTTGTTGATAGTGGTAAAAAGTGTCTACCGGTGCAATCAGTTCAGGGTGTCTCCCGGTGCAATCAGTTCAGGGTGTCTACCCACCCTCTTCAAACTGTCAACCCGAAATTTCCCAATAAAAATTATCGTTAGTTTGTTCGTATTGAAGTTATATATTGGCTCTTATGAGGTTATAAGGGGTCTGCTGAGTTCTAAAGGGAACATGAGTTCTGAATGGCAGAGGTCTGAAGGATCTGATGAGGGATTTGATGAGTTTTGAAGGGGTCAGAATAGTTCGTTGGTCAGATGAAATAGAATTCCTTTGTTGTCCACAAAAATATTTTGTGGCAAGGTCATAAAGTAATTAAATGCTTTTTCATTTTTTCAAACATGCAAATCGCCAATGCTCAATCAGCCTGCACCAAAAGGAGTTTCACTTTATGAAATAATAAACATTTTCTTGCTTGTTAACATGCTTGTTGTATTTTCTACATGTAGACTTAGAGAAGGACAAATGAATGCTGTAGCAAGTACAGACAATTAGTACTACTACTAAATACCACTTCCTATTAAATCTTATTTTTAAAATGCGTACAATGTGTATATAAAATGTACATTCGTATTTTTTAAAATATTTAACATAAACAAAAATAAACTTTTAAAAAAATGTTATTAGCTTCTACATCAGAAAATACAGAACTGATATCTATTTTCCGTTTAACATTATTTTGACAAATAAAACTTTATAAACAAATGTTATTGTTTCTCACTGATGTGGTGTATGTTATAGAATAGATACTGGAAAAACCTTTCAATTATTGTTTTTAAAATTGTGTAGGAGAAAAAAACAACTGCATATTAAATTTTAAAAAAATGGGTAGCCAAAAACCAAAGCTTTCTAGAAAACTATGGCATTTCAAAAATACATTATTGAGTGCATTATTAGCAAGGTCAAGTCTAAATCATTTATCGATGTTGTTATCGATCGCCATAGTAAAAAATATTTCAAATAATATGCACATTTCTGGATCACACAAAGTTTATATTGCGACTTAAAAAAAATTGGGTCAAAATATTCCACAGGCGAACTGGAGAAAAAAAAATCTTTTTCAACGCTTACCTGGCCAGTATTTCTTGATTGACAAAGTTTCTAGCAGACGTTTCCAGTTTTAGAAAATGTTCAAAAGTGAAAAGTTTTAAATAAAAAAAAACTTGTTCAAAATGTTGCTTGAACGAATGCTTTGTTGATATACTTTATGTCTAAATTTAAAAAAACAACAACATATGTGCCACGTAGATGTTCACATTGATTTTGTCCTGTAACCAACTGAACATTATCAATCCACGTACAATTAGATCCCTTCGATATACCATCAAGTTTAAGCTGAAGAAGTGGCACAAATAAATACATATTTCAAAAATCTTTTTCTTTTAAAAGACGTTTGAGTTTATTCCCTGGGTCTAGACCGTGTTCTGAGCTCCCACTGGAGTTACAATGTCACCCTTTGTTTTGGTGTATCATTTGGTTCTCTCTTTAATGCCAGTTGTTTGTTTGTTTTCGAGCTCACATATAACCAGTGTATCAGATCTTTTTGGCGACGGTTAATGTGCGAGGTTGTCATGTCGTTTGAATTCCGAAATTCCATATCCCAGCATTCACCGAGATACAAACCCGAGACCTGAAGTTCGGAAGCAAAGTGCATTACCACCTAGTCATCAATTTTTTTTCCTTTCTTATGGTTTGTGTAATGCCCTCGATATAAGGTCCTTGTTCATAATATCGTGTTAAGTGGCTTGTCATGGTATAGTCACTTAGTATAAGGATAGTCACTTAGTATAAGGATAGTCACTAAGTATAAGTATAGTCACTTAGTATAAGGATAGTCACTTAGTATAAGTATAGTCACCTAGTATAAGTATAGTCACTTAGTATAAGTATAGTCACTTAGTATAAGGATAGTCACTTAGTATACGGATAGTCACTTAGTATAAGTATTGTCACTTAGTATAAGGTTATCCGTCATACAGGGTAAGTTTCTTTGTCATAGTAATTATAAGTTCCTGTCATTCACCCAAAGCAACTATTTCAAAGAATATTTGTCTTTAGCATCAAACAATAAAGCACATTTACCAATGCTCTAAAACATTCCACTTGATCCTTTTTTTTAAACGGCCCCGGAAAGGGGAATAGCAGCTATTGGTTTTTTGCGATCTGTATGCCCGTCCGTCCCGTTTAGATCTCGAAGACTAGAAAAGATATTGTAAATCCGATACCATGATATTTTAGATCTTTCAAAGCTCTAGTGCAATGGCTACTTTTTTTTTTCGAAAATTAAATTTAAAAAATTAACTATGCAAGCAGTTTTTTCCGACATAAAAGTAAACGGATGACTATCTAGGAATGAATGTGTGATTTCAGAATATTCTCAAACCATTTATACAAAGGGTTTTGGTAAAAAAAAAATTTTTTACTAACTTAAGTAATTTTTATCGTATTGACTGCATACTTTTTTTGTTTAATTGAAAGAAAGAATCTATTTGGTATGCATATAAGTTGAATTTAATTTAAAACAACAATCAGTAAGCAGTAAGCAGTGTTTCCTATTCTACGCATGAAGTGCACTATACCACATGCAAAACACACACAGGCCTTGAATAAGAGATTGGCCCTTTACAAAACACACACAGGCCTTGAATAAGAGATTGGCCCTTTACAAAACACACACAGACCTTGAATAAGAGATTGGCCCTTTACAAAACAGTTACATCACTTTGATAATCATTTAATAACAACAGTTAGGCCAGGTTCATATTGAACTATATCTTCATAACTATCGTTGCATTGAATACATAGGAATAATAACAATACAATGATAATTTTATTAATCAATCTTGGTATCCTGTGGTATCAAGTCGTTAGTTGAACTAACAATACAACAGTAGCCGCAACACTTTCGACATGCTATTGTATCGACGGATATAGGGTTGTAGTTGTTGATCATTTGTAGTTCCTAGTTTCTGATATTCTTGCCTGAGCTTACTTCTTCGGAGGCTGATTTTGAGTTTGTGTGGAAACACAAACTTTGTAACTTTTTAAATTAACTTTGGATGTTTTGAAAACTGACTCTATAACAGGATTGTGTTAGGTTTCAGACCTTGAAAAGAAACACGCGTAACCATGTGTCAGTCTAGTCATGCATGTTTAGTAGTGACGTCATTCTGCAACGTCATTGGTTTTCCTGGTTGATTCAGGGTCAGGCAACCCATTCCATGCTGTAATGCTCTAATGGCACTAGGGAAGAAGAGGCATTTGTTCCCAATTTGTCCCAGCATATGTGATAAGAAATTTCCTTCAATCGCACATTGCATGCTAATTATTTTATTTGGTTAAAGTTTTTATATTGTAAATTATTGTTTTATGTATAGTTGCTGTTTTATTTATTTATTTTTTTCACTTTGTAAGTCTTGTGTCATGAAGTGTCTCCTGATCTAGCGATTTTAGAAACAGAGTTACTTTAGTCAAATGTGAATATTCATTTATTATGAAACTTAGTTTATCACACGCTTAAGTCTTCTAAATAAAAATCAAAACAGAATCAAAAATAGTACTCCAATCCGGAGAAGGGGAAGGCGTGTGTACGAAACATACGCAAACACACACACACTTGACAGATGGATACAATAAAAACTGAACAACAAAATTCTTTTTGAAAAAAAAAAAAAATCTAAAAAAATTGATTCCCTTGAGAGAATGCTTAAAGTTAAACAAGATAAAAAATTGATTCCCCTGACGACTGCTTAGAGTTAAACAAAATAAAAAATTGTCAAAAAAAAACCTCTGAAAACTTCGGAGTATTGTCCCATAGAAAAGGGACTCTAGCTCAGAAAAGTCGGACACGGCCTAGAATGAGACGTGAAAAGTACATTTGAAAGGTTCTTAATGTAAAGTGGGAACATTTAGAGACTCCCTGAAGTAAATTTGGTCAGCATATTGCCACTAATGTGGTGGTCGGACTGTAAATAGCTTTGAAGTTTATTGCTGGTCCCACATCTTACCGGAAGTTCACAAAATTTTTATACGATGCCACAGGGCTTTAAAAATTATCTTTAGTACAAATTATACTATTCCCACAGACTAATAATTATAAACATATACATACATATACATATGTATATGTGTGTGACATGTTTCTATTCTTCCTGCATTACTCAATTATATTTTAAGATCCATGGTTCATATGTTGGCGTATCAATCTAATTTTCGATGTATCCTCATCTAGTACTCTGGAGTAGATCTAAATGGGATCCAAGTCAAGACATAAAGAATAAATCTGCACATTATTAGGTCTACATCTCAATGCATACATTTTCAGCCTATATTGACATTACTATTGAGTTCTATTTCACAGTTCTAGACCTGTAGGAGATGTTCCCACTCATCGCGGTAATCTGCTCTTTGTTTACTCACTTAATTTTAAAACCAAGCCCTTAAAGAAATCAAATGGAGTTAGAGAGGAAAAGAAAAGAAAGCGATATGAGGAGACGTGATGACGATATAATGCAACTTAAAGAAGAACGTAAACTAAACAATGTCAAGGACGCTAGATTCAGAGATTCCTGTTGCCAACTAACTCATACTTTGTGCTACAAGCAAAAAGTGTATAAACATTACATGCACTAGTGCTGACATGAGTACAAACACGTATGATCTGGTTGATTCAAATACTTGTACATATTGTTCAATTCTTGACGTATGATCTGGTTGATTCAAATACTTGTACATATTGTTCAATTCTCGACGTATGATCTGGTTGATTCCAATACTTGTACATAATGTTCAATTCTTGATGTATGATCTGGTTGATTCAAATACTTGTACATATTGTTCAATGTATTCTCTACACCAGAGACACCAAAAAAAAAGCTAGCTATTTATAGATTTCCTGCCATGTTTGAAAATCTCCATTATTTTAAGCTAATTAAACCGTCAACAAGACAACACATTGTTGTTTTGTTTTTTTGACTTCGAAGATTATTCGCAGTTATCTGCTCTTTCTTTGCATTCTAATTTCAAATTGAATTCTGTGGCACTAAAAAAGTGATATTTGTCTCATGTCTAGAGTTGATCAATTCACCCCGTTCCGATAGACCGGAGACACCAAAATTCTTGCCACTTATAAATTTGCCTCCATTTTATGAATATGTCGAAAAGAAATACTAGACTAGCTATCAAAATCATTTGCAATCAATGATTTTTATATTTCTATCATTACCTAGGCCCGTTGATTTGTTCTCAAGCTACATGTTATTTATTTAAGACGGAACATCATTTCCTTTTTTAGCGACCCCCGAAAGGGGAAAAGACGCTATTACTTTTATGTGGCCTGTCTGTCCGTCCGTCTGTTCCGTTTAGATCTCAGAAACTAGAAGAGAAAATGAAAATCGGACATAATGATATTTTAGATCATTCAAAGTTTTGATGCAACGGCTACTTTTTTCTTTTCCGAAAGTGAACCATCTAATTTTTTAAATTATCTATGCAAGCAGATTTTTATTTTTAAATAGACCACTTTTAAATGAAAAAAAAAAAAGGGTAGGTGAGTATTTTAAAAAGGTCACAGACTTCTCCATTAACAAATCAAGCTTCATTCATAGATTCGCGCATCGGTAAAAAAAATTGCATCTAAAGTCACAATGGAAAAAGTATCAATGATCATTATAAAATGGAACTAACTCATGGAATAGAATACAATGTTTTAAAAAATAATTTTAATACGAACTTCGTTTTAGTTGAAAGTTTCAAAAACGAACTGCTTTTATAGCGCGTAGTTTTGACTTATCTCCATGATACACTTGACACACTGGCGGATCCAGGGGGAGGGGCGGTAGGAACGATTTCCCCCCCCCTATCGGCGGACGAATTTTAGTAAAGAAATTACACAATTTGTATACGAACTTATTACTTATGTTAATAATATATATTAATCATTTATATTTCAACCAATTTTTAGATTATTTCGCGCCCCCCCCCTCTTGAATGTTGGCCGATTTGGTGGGGTGGGGAGGTGGCAATGGCATCAATCCCGCTCCCTCACCATAAACTTTCGAAAGGGGGGCGGTCCAAATTATTTGTAGAAATCACAGCTTCTTAACAGAATCAATTAAATGTCTATATGATTAAAAGTTGTCTATATGATTAAAAGTTGTTATTGATAATTTAACCGATCTTTATATTATGTCGTTCCCTGTTAGCCGATTGAGGTGGGGGGGGGGGTGCTGGGCGAATACATCTACTGCCCTGCCCACCTAAATCCTTATTTTATGGAGAAATCATAGTTTGTGAACAAAATTAGTTGAATTACAAATCATTTTGTCATTATGTCGCTACCCTTCTGGTATCATGGCCGATTCCGTGAGGTGGGGGGGGGGGGGCGTTGATTGCTTCTACTGCCCTACCCACTCTAGCCCTCTGAGTGGGGGGGGGGCGGCCTTATTTTTATGGAGAAATCATAATTTGTAAACAAAATTAGTTAAATATCTATACAATATAAGCTACATATTGCTGCTTTTAAATTCTCATATATATATATATATATATATATATATATATATATATATATATATATATATATATATATATATATATATATATATATACATATATATATATATATATATAGAGAGAGAGAGAGAGAGCCTATATATATATATACTAGACATATGTTACCCGCGACCCGCGGGTCTTTATTTGCGCATTACTGTCGATATAGTCACTGAGAGTGTTTTGTAAACAATTAAACGAAATAATAATGTAATAAGTAAAGCGAATGTGTCAATGTAAAAATAGCTAATAGGCTTAAATCCATTTTTTTTTTAAATTAAAACATTTGCTTTTGAATAATCTAGTGGATTGGATTTAGATGTATGTTAAACGTAGCTAATGATCCTTTCACGTTATTTCTCTTTCGCTACGAAAATAAAATTAGTTTTGCGAAAATGGTTTACCCGAAGTCGATACATTCTTATCTATTAAAAACGAAAAGAGCGATAGCTTTGTTAAATAAATGGGATTATAAAGTGAACAATTAAACGAAATAATTTTTAGTACGCGAGTCATGAATGAATATAGATCTAGGCCTATCTCAACTCGGCTTCGCAGCTTTCGTAAACGAATGTAGCTTTAGAAAACCAAATTTGAATATTTATTTGATCAAAATATGAAATGAATGGACTTTAATTAATATATTTATGTGTTAAAGTATAAAACTATCTGTGCGAAGAGAAGTTTTATCATCTTAGAGTTGGATTAGAGTTTTAGATCTAGGGATGGGATTATAAAGTAAACAATTAAACGAATTAATTTTTAGTACGCGATTCATTACGGTATTGTCTAATGAAAGAATGTTCGTCAGGAAATCTGTAATCACAGATATAAGGAACTAATTAATGTAAAAAATGCTTTTGAAACACAAAATTGAAGATTAATTTTATTATATAATGAAATCAATGGATCTTCTTTTGTATTTTCATGTGTCAAAGTAAAAAACTATCTGCGCAAAGTGTATTTCTTAAAATTAGATCTAGGTCTAAATCCTTTCTATCTTTTCTTATGTCAACATTGTAGACATGGCCTAGATCCATAAAATACTATAGCTGTAATAGAGTCGGACAACTTTATTTTTTTTGAGGGTCTTACATTTGTTTTAGGGCTACAATACATTCACTAAGGTCTAAGTTGGTACCCAAGGAACATTCCTGCCTAGTTTTATCAAGATTGGTCAAGCGGTTTTGATGTCTATAAGTAACATACATACATACATACATACATACATACATACTCCACACATTCTACTTTATAATATAGATACAGGGCTTTTTTTTAGTGACGGTACGCGGCACCTTTTTGAAAAAAAAACTATTACTTTTCTTGTATTTTAATGTATATTACTAATTTTCTAATTTTTAGCAGTTAAAAGTTAGGCAATCAACTACTGAGTACAAAAAAAAAAAAGCTGTACTGTACGTTTACGCACAGGGTTAGGGTTTACTGAGCGTTAGGCTTAGGCTTAGGGTTTGGAAAATAATCGCCCTCCCCTCACTACAAAGTTCTGGATCCGCTAGTGACTTGACAACAATCTAAATTAGAGGTCAGATGTAGATCTAGATTTAGATTTAAACGTATTAAACAATTCGAACAAAATTTACATCTATACATCTAATCCTGATCATAATATTAGCTTAAGTATAGGTCTAGTTATTTAACGATTTAAAGTCATACGAATTCTATTCTAGATCTAGATTCTAGATTATATATCTAGATTCTAGGTCTAGATTCTAGTCTAGATTCTAGTCTAGATTCTTGATATAGCCTGGATTCTAGATTTAGTTCTAGATCTTGATCTAGACCAAGTCTAGATTATAGGTCTAGACCTACTCTAGATTCTAGGTCTAGACCTAGTCTAGATTCTAGGTCTTAGCCTAGTCTAGATTCTAGGTCTTAACCTAGTCTAGATAGGCTACTAGCTATGTCTAGACCTAGATATCTAGACTACATCTAGAACTAGTTAGAAATCTAGATCTAGTCTAGCTCTAGATATATTCTACATTCTATAGCTATAGTCAAGACCTATAAAGTAGATAGAGCGATTATGATCAGGATTAGTAGGTCTACTAGTGGGTAATAGTGCACTATGCTGTTCGCAAAGGAAACCGGTTAGTCGTGAGGGCTAATTTTTTTAAAAATTTCCTAGCCCGTCTACTCCAATATAGTAATCGACATTGTTGGGGAAAAGTACGTATCTGGGAGCAGTAGCGTCACTACGGGGGTGCGAAGGGTGAGGTCGCACCGGATGAAACTATTTTTGGGATGACAACCAAGTTGATACAATTATATCTTGGCAAAAGTAGACACATCGGAAAAGATAATTATATTAAAATCTCTAGATATATGCCCAAACATGTCTAGACACATCAAGATGGTAGTTTAAGTTTAAATGTCAAAGCACAACGTAATACCACTTCTGTGTTAAAGTATAACGAAAAAAAACCTGTTCAGGTGATGTTAAGTCTGTTTCTAATTTGCAATATTTGAATAAATGTCATAAACAGTGGGATTTTATAATAGATTTGACACTCATTTTACATTTGAGTAAAAATCAATAATAGTAGGTAATCAGTTCACTGTATTTGTTCAACAAAAAGAACTAACTAGCAATAGCGTTTATTGGAACATATCTGAAGAAAGTTGATTGGTAAGGGATGAAACCCTGAGTTACCGCACCAGGTGCCACTGACACTCTCTGGGAGGTTTCCATTCTGTTTTTAGGTGATCAGTTTGATCTCTACTTTTTAGGTGATCAGTTTGATCTCTACTCTACTTATTCCAGAAGAGTTAGAAGCAGGGGCGGACTGGGTATCAAAATCGGCCCGGGCATTACCATATAAACCGGCCCACAAATGGCATGTCATATATATAATATATATATTAGTGTGTGTATATGTAATTAATCTTCACTACATTCTTATCTTTCATTCTTTTAAACGTTTTTTCTACTCTAGAATACTCTCTTCCTATAATTAGTGAAAGGTATTACACACCGCCAAGGGACAGGTACAGCTAGGTAGTCCGGGGGAGCGCCGTAAGCTCCCCCAGTGGTGTCCGGGGCAAAGCCCCGGATCCAAACATTATTTCCGTTATTTTATGCTTTAAAAAATGCATATTCTGAGGTATCTACAGTGCAATTAGCCTGTTACTCTTCCGCTAAAAAAATCAAAGACTAAATCTTCTATTCAATGGAGTCCAGCGACTGGTAGAAAATGGTAAAATCCTTTACTTTTGTATTGGAATGGGGGGGGGGGGGCATAAAACCACTTATGGCTACGCTCATGAAATTTGGTGACTGTAGTTTGCTTACGTTGGCTGCACTGGGGAAGTAAGTAAAGTTTCCCTTTTAGACAATGAGATCTGAGGCCAGTGATGGTTTGAATTCTTCCCTTCTCGGCTTAGCCCATGTGTTTTATCATAGGTGTAAGCCTAATTCTATTCAAAATATATAAAGTTTGATAACGCATCGAAAACTGGATGTATGCTTTCGTATATGTATTCTATTTATAGATCTACACGTATGAAGTCTGAAAACTATAAACTCTACAATAGCAGCCTTAATGAGTTTCAAACTTTTTGGTATTACTTATAGATTACAGACGTTTCTTCAAAATAGTAAAATAATTAGGTACTACGCATTTCACGTGTCAATCTAGTCATGCATGTTGATCTGTGACTTAAAATATGCTAAATCATTGGTTTTCCTGCATGAGAAACCATTCCTTTAAAGTGGTATCACCACAAATACAAAACTAGGGGTCTATCGAGCCGTCATCCTCCTCTACATTGCTCTATGCCTCAGAAACATGGATAGTGTACAGTTAACATGCAAAGAAACTGAATCACTTCCACATGACATGTCTGTGAAAAATACTGAATGTCAAATGGCAAGACAAAATACCAGATACTGAAGTTCTTCAAAGGGCGGGTCTGCTAAGCATCCACACACCCTGATGCAGTCCCAGCTGCGATTGGCAGGACACGTATGCAGAATGGAAGACCACCGCATCCCTAAACGACTCTTGTATGGCCATTTAAGCGAAGGGAAGCGCTCTTAAGGTGGTCAAAGAAAACGCTTCAGGGACACCCTCAAATCTTCTCTGAAGGCGTTCAGCATAGACCCATCCACCTGGGAGACAGAGGCACATGACAGAGCATCATGACGTCGCGCTGTGAAAACCGGCGCACAGGTTGCTGAAGAAAAGAGAACAAATCTGGCAGAAGAAAAAACGCCAGAGAAGAAAAGCAAGGCCAATGACACTAGCTCCAGCTTGAAAATCTTGCCTAGTGTGCGGCCGAACATTCCAGGCTCACATAGGTCTCACCAGCCACACGAGGAGACATAAAACCCCAGTGCAAAGCTCTCAACTCCCTGGAAGACAAAGTGGTCATAATCGAACTACGATGGACGAACTATAATATATATATATATTCATTTAAAAGATAAGAGAAAGCAGAACGGTTAGAGAGGTACTTCTAAATGTGAAAAGCTCTTGCTTCCTCCTAGTACATTCTCAAAAACGAGATTTGTATATGAATATATTATTTAAAATATAAATGATTCTAAATCTCCTTTCATTAAATATCGGATGTGACAGCGCTAGATCTATATAAATTATTGTAATTATTGTTATAATTTTCATCATCAATGACTTCATACTAAGCATAAGTTTGCCGTTAATCACAACGGTATAAAATTGATTTAGATCTAGATTTATGTTTTAATTAAATAATATTTTTTTTGTAAGCCTTAAGTGTAGTATGTTTAAATCTATGTTATTACAAATAAACAACAAGAAACTTACTTTTTCTTTTCAAATCGCAGAAAGTAGATCTTCATACCCATATTGAGTTATAAATAAGTTGTGTGGTTTGCAATTTCGCGGCTGTGTGCATGTGTTTTGTTAAAGAGCTAATTGTCTCCCCTTTTGCCGTATATCAATGTTTTCTAACTTAACCTCTCCCATCCTTCTTTTTCGTTAACTTTCATGGAACCATAAAAAAAAACGGGTGAGGGAAGGAGCAAAACAAAAATAGGAGTGCCATCAAAAGCCCATGCCGACCAGCAAAATGATCAGGCCAAACACAGTCTTGAAGACATCAAAGTAGTGTTGAAGGCCATGCCGCTCGTGCATAGCAGAAAGTACGGTCTAACGTTTTACAAATGATAACACGTACAGTGTATAGTGTAATTCTTAAAATTATATTCTTGTTGAATTTTAAACAAAATTAATTGTAAAATCTATATTATAAAGTAGAATGTGAGGTGTATGTATGTTACTTATAGACATTAAAACCGCTTGACCAATCTTGATAAAACTTGGCAGGAATGTTTCTTGGGTACCAACTTAGACCTTAGTGTATGTATTGTAGCCCTAAAACAAACCTAAGACCCTAAAAAAAATAATTTGTCCGACTCTATGCAAGCTATAGTATTTTATGGATCTAGGTCATGTCTACAATGTTGACATGAGAAAAGATCGAAAGGATTTAGACCTAGATCTAATTTTAAGAAATACACTTTGCGCAGATAGTTTTTTACTTTGACACACGAAAATACAAAAGAAGATCCTTTGATTTCATTATATAATAAAATTAACCTTCAATTTTGTGTTTCAAAAGCATTTTTTACATAAATTAGTTCCTTATATATGTAACTACAGATTTCCTGGCGAACATTCTTTCATTAGACAATACCGTAATGAATCGCGTACTAAAAATTAATTCGTTTAATTGTTTACTTTATAATCCCATCCCTAGATCTAAAACTCTAATTCAACTCTAAGATGATAAAACTTCTCTTCGCACAGATATTTTTATACTTTAACACATGAACATACTAATTATAGTCCATTCATTTCATATTTTGATCAAATAAACATTCAAATTTGGTTTTCTAAAGCATTTTTAAGAGACCACATTCGTTTACGAAAGCTGCGAAGCCGATTTGAGATAGGCCTAGATCTATATTCATTCATGAATCGCATACTAAAAATTATTTCGTTTAATTGTTCACTTTATAATCCCATTCATTTAACAAAGCTATCGCTCTTTTCGTTTTTAATAGATATGAATGTATCGGCTTAGGGTAAACCCATTTTCGCAAACCTAATTTTATTTTCGTAGCGAAAGAGAAAAAACTTGAAAGGATCATTAGCTAAGTTTAACATACATCTAAATCCAATCCACTACATTAGTTAACACAAACTTAGACCCGCAGGCCGCGGGTAATGTCAGGCTAGTCTACTATAAAGTAGAATATGAGGTGTATGTATGTTACTTATAGACATCAAAACCGCTTGACCAATCTTGATAAAACTTGGCAGGAATGTTTCTTGGGTACCAACTTAGACCTTAGTGTATGTATTGTAGCCCTAAAACAAATTTAAGACCCTAAAAAAAAAATAAAGTTGTCCGACACTATTACAGCTATAGTATTTTATGGATCTAGGCCATGTCTACAATGTTGACATGAGAAAAGATCGAAAGGATTTAGACCTAGATCTAATTTTAAGAAATACACTTTGCGCAGATAGTTTTTTTACTTTGACACATGAAAATACAAAAGAAGATCCATTGATTTCATTATATAATAAATTAACCTTCAATTTTATGTTTTAAAAGCATTTTTTGCATTAATTAGTTCGTTATATCTGTGACTACAGATTTCCTGGCGAACATTCTTTCATTAGACATTACCAAATGGTTACACATTAACACATCTCTCTACTGAGTCTAAAACCCTCATTGAACCCTCATATCATTGATGATAAAATTTCTTTTCGCAAAGATAGTTTTATGCTTTAACACATAAACATACTAATTATTGTCCATTCATTTCATATTTTAATCAAATTAACATTCAAATTTGTTTTTCTAAAGCATTTTTAAATACATTCATTCGCTGTTCGCTAAAGCTGCGTAGCCGTGTTGAGACAGGCCATATATTCATTCATGAAAAAAGGTCACGCATGCGCAACACAGAATGAACTCTATAAAAGCCAATTTTTAACTCTAGATTAGTGTAGATTTAGATCTATGTCTACCTCAAGATCTACTTTATACTTTAACACATGAACATACAAAATTAAGTCTATTCATCTCAAATTTTAATCAAATATATGTAGGCCTAAAAGCAAATGTTTTAATTTGAAAAAATGGATTTAAGCCTATTAGCTATTTTGATTTCATAGCTTCATTCACACTATTTTTACATTGACACATTCGCTTTACTTAGTACATTATTATTTCGTTACCCGGGTCGCGGGTAACACATGTCTAGTAATAATTTAAAAAACAACAACAACAAGAAAACGTGTTTGGGTCTTTGTGTCTTGTTGCTGTCACTTTTTTTAAAAGTTGTCTGCATTGATTTTTTTTCTTTGGTCGCTACCAGACCGGCCCATTTGGTACCGGCCCACCGGGCATTTGCCCGTTTGCCCATATAGCCAGTCCGCCCCTGGTTAGAAGGGTTTTATCAAAGACAAAGTGTTGTCCTGTTTGCTTTTATGTGAAAAAAAAAGTTTTTTTTTACAATTTCGTTAATTTAAAATTTAAACGATCAAAACAAGATTATGGCTTCAATATTCCTGGTCCATTAGTGACTTCGATGGGGGCCGCCTCTGAGTTTGTGTGATAACACAAACTCTCTTTGTAATCTTGTTTATTATTACAAAGCTGACTAAAACAAGTCAAAATAGAAACGGGTATAAAAAAACAACTTTCCTTTCTCTAAATATTAGAAAAATTATCAATCATAGCTGCACACAAACTTTTTTTTTTAAGCAATCAATATTGACCTTGAAATAATTAGTACGAAAAGCATTTCATCCTAGAGCAGAACATGAGAGGGGGCGGTCTTTGAATGAGCAGAACATGAGAGGGGGCGGTCTTTGAATGAGCAGAACATGAGGGATCGGTCTTTGAATGAGCGGAACATGAGGGATCGGTTTTTGAAGGAGCGGAACATGAGAGGGGGCGGTCTTTGATTGAGCGGAACATGAGGGATCGGTCTTTGAAGGAGCGGAACATGAGAGGGGGCGGTCTTTGAATGAGCAGAACATGAGAGGGGGCGGTCTTTGAATGAGCAGAACATGAGGGATCGGTCTTTGAATGAGCAGAACATGAGGGATCGGTCTTTGAATGAGCAGAACATGAGGGATCGGTCTTTGAAGGAGCGGAACATGAGAGGGGGCGGTCTTTGAAGGAGCGGAACATGAGGGATCGGTCTTTGTAGGAGCGGAACATGAGGGATCGGTCTTTGAAGGAGCAGAACATGAGAGGGGGCGGTCTTTGAATGAGCAGAACATGAGAGGGGGCGGTCTTTGAATGAGCAGAACATGAGGGATCGGTCTTTGAATGAGCAGAACATGAGGGATCGGTCTTTGAAGGAGCAGAACATGAGGGATCGGTCTTTGAAGGAGCGGAACATGAGGGATCGGTCTTTGAATGAGCAGAACATGAGGGATCGGTCTTTGAAGGAGCGGAACATGAGGGAGCGATCTTTGAAGGAGCGGAACATGAGGGATCGGTCTTTGAATGAGCAGAACATGAGGGATCGGTCTTTAAAGGAGCAGAACATGAGGGATCGGTCTTTGAATGAGCAGAACATGAGGGATCGGTCTTTGAATGAGCAGAACATGAGGGATCGGTCTTTGAATGAGCAGAACATGAGGGATCGGTCTTTGAATGAGCAGAACATGAGGGATCGGTCTTTGAATGAGCAGAACATGAGGGATCGGTCTTTGAAGGAGCGGAACATGAGGGAGCGATCTTTGAAGGAGCGGAACATGAGGGAGCGGTCTTTGAATGAGCGGAACATGAGGGATCGGTTTTTGAAGGAGCGGAACATGAGAGGGGGCGGTCTTTGATTGAGCGGAACATGAGGGATCGGTCTTTGAAGGAGCGGAACATGAGAGGGGGCGGTCTTTGAATGAGCAGAACATGAGAGGGGGCGGTCTTTGAATGAGCAGAACATGAGGGATCGGTCTTTGAATGAGCAGAACATGAGGGATCGGTCTTTGAATGAGCAGAACATGAGGGATCGGTCTTTGAAGGAGCGGAACATGAGAGGGGGCGGTCTTTGAAGGAGCGGAACATGAGGGATCGGTCTTTGTAGGAGCGGAACATGAGGGATCGGTCTTTGAAGGAGCAGAACATGAGAGGGGGCGGTCTTTGAATGAGCAGAACATGAGAGGGGGCGGTCTTTGAATGAGCAGAACATGAGGGATCGGTCTTTGAATGAGCAGAACATGAGGGATCGGTCTTTGAAGGAGCAGAACATGAGGGATCGGTCTTTGAAGGAGCGGAACATGAGGGATCGGTCTTTGAATGAGCAGAACATGAGGGATCGGTCTTTGAAGGAGCGGAACATGAGGGAGCGATCTTTGAAGGAGCGGAACATGAGGGATCGGTCTTTGAATGAGCAGAACATGAGGGATCGGTCTTTAAAGGAGCAGAACATGAGGGATCGGTCTTTGAATGAGCAGAACATGAGGGATCGGTCTTTGAATGAGCAGAACATGAGGGATCGGTCTTTGAATGAGCAGAACATGAGGGATCGGTCTTTGAATGAGCAGAACATGAGGGATCGGTCTTTGAATGAGCAGAACATGAGGGATCGGTCTTTGAAGGAGCGGAACATGAGGGAGCGATCTTTGAAGGAGCGGAACATGAGGGAGCGGTCTTTGAAGGAGCGGAACATGAGGGATCGGTCTTTGAAGGAGCGGAACATGAGGGAGCGGTCTTTAAAGGAGCGGAACATGAGAGACGCTTCAAAGGTAAACTGTATCTCTACTTTATGTCACTTGCAAGTTGTAAGATATTGTTGTTGTTTTTATTCAGCTGTAAGTACCTCGTTTCACGGGAAAGAACTCCAAGCGTATCTTTCAGAAGCTTATATTACTTATAAGAGACGCTGATTTAGAGTTACACCAATGATTTCTTCAAAGCTATAGAGTCTAATATCAGATACTAAATGAGGAGTGAAGGGGAAAAAATATAAACTAGTCCGTTTAGACAAAAGATGAATGTGTGGTAGGTCTATAACTTGACAAGCATTTGTGTGTGTCTGAGATAGTCGTTGGCCAGGGTCAATATTTCAACGTAGAAAGACATTCAATATAAAGCAAACTGCTGCATTTGATTAAGTACACTTTTACACTGACCTGAACAAACAACAACGGGAGGTAATAAATGAGGACCAGACAAGCAGACGTCAAACTGCTAGTATCTGGAGTAAATTCAAAGAAGAAACACATTTTGTGTTCAACGTCTTCATGACATTAACTGAAACATTCTTCAGGATGGAGTATTTCAACAAGCGTAACACAATACATACTGACACATACTGACACATACTAACAAATACTGACACATACTGACGACACATCACATACGGACACATACTAACATACTGACACATTCTGACTCATACTGACACATACTAACACATACTGAAACATACTGACACATTCTGACTGACAAATGTTGACACATATTGAAACATACTGAGACATACTGACACAGTGTGTTTCTGAAAACTTGAGTATGCAAGAGTGTTTCCTCATTAGCTGGTTATCTACTGCCTAGTACACACACACAAAAGGTGTGAGTTCTTTCAAAAACGAGGTTAAAGTTCATTGTTTAATGTTTGATTATGTCTGATCTGATGCCTGGGCTTTCAACAAGAAGACAGAGTTCTCTAACTTTGGTAGGAGCTGTTCTGTGTTGTAGAAGAGAAGTGTTACTCCTCACAACCCCCACGCTGCGCCTCCCGGTGCGCCACCTTTCCTGTAGTCTGTTAGAGATTTGATTTACATTCTCCATATTTATTGACTACTCCAAATGCCAGAAGCGGATTGGTTTCTCTTGGAAACACGTTTGGTCAATTCTTGGTCACGCGCCAGCTCACTGGACTGTCCCAAGGTCCGAATGAACAAAGGATTATTTACTAGCATGTACACTTTCAAAGTTTGTGATCTCGTCTCAGATGTACCTGTCTATTTATTCACTCATCACATTCTTCACTCATCACATTCTTCACTCATCACTTCATTCACCCATCACTTCATTCACTCATCACTTCATTCAACCACCACTTCATTCACTCAACACTTCATTCACTAATCCCTTCATTCACCCACCACTTCATTCACTCACCACTTAATTCACTCATCACTTCATTCACTCATCACTTAATTCACCCACCACTTCACTCACTCATTCATCACTTCATTCACTCATTCATCACTTCATTCACTCATTCATCACTTCATTCACCACTTCATTCACTCACCACTACATTCACTCATTCATCACTTAATTCACTCACCACTTCATTCACTCATTCATCACTTAATTCACTCAACACTTCATTCACTCACAACTTCATTCACTCATTCATCACTTAATTCACTCACCACTTAATTCACTCACCACTTCATTCACTCACCACGTCATTCACTCACCACTTCATTCACTCATTCATCACTTAATTCACTCCCCACTTCATTCACTCACCACTTCATTCACCCATTCACCACTTCAATCACTCACCACTTCATTCACTCACCACTTCATTCACTCATTCATCACTTCATTCACTCACCACTTCATTCACTCATTCATCACTTAATTCACTTATCACTTCATTCACTCATCACTTAATTAACCCACCACTTCACTCACTCACCACTTCATTCACTCATTCATCACTTTATTCACTCACCACTTCATTCACTCACCACTTCATCACTTCATTCACTCATCACTTCATTCACTCATCACTTCATTCACTCACCACTTCATTCACTCCTCACTTCATTCACTCACCACTTCATTCACTCATCTCTTCATTCACTCATCATTTCATTCACTCCTTACTTCATTCACTCATCACTTCATTCACTCCTTACTTCATTCACTCACCACTTCATTCACTCACCACTTTATTCACTCATCACTTAATTTACGCATTACTTCATTCACTCATCACTTCATTCACTCACCACTTCATTCACTACTTACTTCATTCACTCATCACTTCATGCACTCACCACTTAATTCACTTCTTACTTCACTCACTCCTTACTTCATTCACTCACCACTTCATTCACTCCTCACTTCATTCACTCATCACTTCATTCACTCACCACTTTATTCACTAATCACTTAATTTACGCATTACTTCATTCACTCATCACTTCATTCACTCTTCACTTCATTCACTCCTTACTTCATTCACTCATCACTTCATTCACTTATCATTTCATTCACTCCTTACTTCATTCACACACCACTTCATTCACTCACCACTTCATTCACTCACCACTTCATTCACTCCTTACTTCATTCACTCCTTACTTCATTTACTCATCACTTCATTCACTCATCCATTTATTCACTCACCACTTCATTCACTCATCCCTTTATTCACTCATTCCTTCATTCACTCATCACTTCATTCACTCCTTACTTCATTCACTCATCACCTCATTCACTTATCACTTCATTCACTCCTTACTTCATTCACACACCACTTCATTCACTCACCACTTCATTCACTCCTTACTTCATTCACTCATCACTTCTTTCACTTCTTACTTCATTCACTCATCACTTCATTCACTCATCACTTCATTCACTCATCACTTCATTCACTCATCACTTCATTCACTCATCACTTCATTCACTCAATTGTGAAGGGAAGTTATAATAGCTGGTAAGGTTTGAATTGAAGAGACCAAGATTTTGAACTGAAAAGACCAAGATTTTGAACTGAAGAGACCAAGATTTTGAACTGAAAAGACCAAGATTTTGAACTGAAGAGACCAAGATTTTGAACTGAAGAGACCAAGATTTTGAACTGAAGAGACCAAGATTTTGAACTGAAGAGACCAAGATTTTGAACTGAAAAGACCAAGATTTTGAACTGAAGAGACCAAGATTTTGAACTGAAGAGACCAAGATTTTGAACTGAAGAGACCAATATTTTGAACTGAAGAGACCAAGATTTTGAACTGAAGAGACCAATATTTTGAACTGAAAAGACCAAGATTTTGAACTGAAGAGACCAAGATTTTGAACTGAAGAGACCAAGATTTTGAACTGAAGAGACCAATATTTTGAACTGAAGAGACCAAGATTTTGAACTGAAGAGACCAATATTTTGAACTGAAAAGACCAAGATTTTGAACTGAAGAGACCAAGATTTTGAACTGAAAAGACCAAGATTTTGAACTGAAGAGACCAAGATTTTGAATTGAAGAGACCAAGATTTTGAACTGAAAAGACCAAGATTTTGAACTGAAGAGACCAAGATTTTGAATTGAAGAGACCAAGATTTTAAACTGAAGAGACCAAGATTTTGAACTGAAGAGACCAAGATTTTGAACTGAAGAGACTAATATTTTGAATTGAAGAGACCAAGATTTTGAACTGAAGAGACCAAGATTTTGAACTGAAGAGACCAAGATTTTGAATTGAAGAGACCAAGATTTTGAACTGAAGAGACCAATATTTTGAACTGAAGAGACCAAGATTTTGAACTAAGAAGACCAAGATTTTGAACTGAAGAGACCAAGATTTTGAATTGAAGAGACCAAGATTTTGAACTGAAAAGACCAATATTTTGAACTGAAGAGACCAAGATTTTGAACTGAAAAGACCAAGATTTTGAATTGAAGAGACCAAGATTTTGAACTGAAAAGACCAAGATTTTGAACTGAAAAGACCAAGATTTTGAACTGAAAAGAAAAAGATTTTGAACTGAAAAGACCAAGATTTTGAATTGAAGAGACCAAGATTTTGAACTGAAGAGACCAAGATTTTGAATTGAAGAGACCAAGATTTTGAACTGAAGAGACCAAGATTTTGAACTGAAAAGACCAAGATTTTGAACTGAAAAGACCAAGATTTTGAACTGAAAAGACCAATATTTTGAATTGAAGAGACCAAGATTTTGAATTGAAGAGACCAAGATTTTGAACTGAAAAGACCAAGATTTTGAATTGAAGAGACCAAGATTTTGAACTGAAAAGACCAAGATTTTGAATTGAAGAGACCAAGATTTTGAATTGAAGAGACCAAGATTTTGAACTGAAGAGACCAAGATTTTGAACTGAAAAGACCAAGATTTTGAACTGAAGAGACCAAGATTTTGAATTGAAGAGACCAAGATTTTGAATTGAAGAGACCAAGATTTTGAATTGAAAAGACCAAGATTTTGAATTGAAGAGACCAAGATTTTGAATTGAAGAGACCAAGATTTTGAACTGAAGAGACCAAGATTTTGAATTGAAGAGACCAAGATTTTGAACTGAAGAGACGAAGATTTTGAACTGAAAAGACCAAGATTTTGAACTGAAAAGACCAAGATTTTGAACTGAAAAGACCAAGATTTTGAACTGAAGAGACCAAGATTTTGAATTGAAGAGACCAAGATTTTGAATTGAAGAGACCAAGATTTTGAATTGAAGAGACCAAGATTTTGAACTGAAGAGACCAAGATTTTGAATTGAAGAGACCAAGATTTTGAACTGAAGAGACCAAGATTTTGAATTGAAGAGACCAAGATTTTGAACTGAAGAGACCAAGATTTTGAACTGAAGAGACCAATATTTTGAACTGAAAAGACCAAGATTTTGAACTGAAGAGACCAAGATTTTGAACTGAAAAGACCAAGATTTTGAACTGAAGAGACCAAGATTTTGAACTGAAGAGACCAATATTTTGAACTGAAGAGACCAAGATTTTGAACTGAAGAGACCAAGATTTTGAATTGAAGAGACCAAGATTTTGAACTGAAAAGACCAAGATTTTGAACTGAAGAGACCAAGATTTTGAACTGAAGAGACCAATATTTTGAACTGAAGAGACCAAGATTTTGAATTGAAGAGACCAAGATTTTGAACTGAAAAGACCAAGATTTTGAACTGAAGAGACCAAGATTTTGAACTGAAGAGACCAATATTTTGAACTGATGAGACCAAGATTTTGAACTGAAGAGACCAAGATTTTGAACTGAAAAGACCAAGATTTTGAACTGAAAAGACCAATATTTTGAATTGAAGAGACCAAGATTTTGAATTGAAGAGACCAAGATTTTGAACTGAAAAGACCAAGATTTTGAACTGAAAAGACCAAGATTTTGAACTGAAAAGACCAAGATTTTGAATATAAGAGACCAAGATTTTGAATTGAAGAGACCAAGATTTTGAACTGAAAAGACCAAGATTTTGAACTGAAAAGACCAAGATTTTGAACTGAAGAGACCAATATTTTGAACTGAAAAGACCAAGATTTTGAACTGAAGAGACCAAGATTTTGAACTGAAAAGACCAAGATTTTGAACTGAAGAGACCAATATTTTGAACTGAAGAGACCAAGATTTTGAACTGAAAAGACCAAGATTTTGAACTGAAGAGACCAAGATTTTGAACTGAAGAGACCAATATTTTGAACTGAAGAGACCAAGATTTTGAACTGAAGAGACCAAGATTTTGAATTGAAGAGACCAAGATTTTGAACTGAAAAGACCAAGATTTTGAACTGAAGAGACCAAGATTTTGAACTGAAGAGACCAATATTTTGAACTGATGAGACCAAGATTTTGAACTGAAGAGACCAAGATTTTGAACTGAAAAGACCAAGATTTTGAATTGAAGAGACCAAGATTTTGAACTGAAAAGACCAAGATTTTGAACTGAAAAGACCAAGATTTTGAACTGAAGAGACCAATATTTTGAACTGAAAAGACCAAGATTTTGAACTGAAGAGACCAAGATTTTGAACTGAAAAGACCAAGATTTTGAACTGAAGAGACCAATATTTTGAACTGAAGAGACCAAGATTTTGAACTGAAGAGACCAAGATTTTGAACTGAAGAGACCAAGAATATTCAGAGAATGTATGTAGGACTATTTTAATGGCGAGGGGAGGTAGGGCAATGGATGTACCACTAGAATTTACTGGGAAAAGTATGAAAGATGAGAGTTGTTGATAAAACCAAGGTTTCCATCTAAAGTACATAATTATGAAAATAGTTAAACGTAGTAAGGCACGGGTAGATTTATTGAACAATTATTCACTCCTGTCCTTCTATTGTTATGTTATTATTAGGATTACATTTGTGTTTTCAATGAAAATCAACTAATGCAGCAACACTCACGATATGAGCAGGTGACCTAATTGATAAATAGATTAACTAGACTAACCATGGAACTATACTAACACAATACTAGTGTGATAAACTTGACAGTATAAAAAAAAGATGTAAACATGTAGCTTCAGAAGTTCTTCTAAAAACTATGACGTCATCTAAATGTGTGTACCACTAGCCCCCAAGTGTTGAAAGCCTTGCCATTCTTCATCTATTTGAACACAATCGATACTCTAAGTGCTCCTGCTTAGGGCATTGAGGGGTTCAATTATTTGTACTGACTAGTTTTGGAAGATACAGCATCCAGGGAATGTTACAACTTGAATGTTGACTAGTTTTGGAAGATACAAGAACTCAATAGCGGAATGTATCATCAGTTTAATACTGTAAAGTTTTACTATACACAACATTCAGTGAAGGAATGTATCATTTTAATACAGTCTAGTTTTACGATACGCAACATCTAGTGAAGGAATGTATCATTTTAATATCGTCTAGTATTACGATACGCAACATCTATTAAATGAATGGATCATTTATCATTTTATTACCTTTTAGTTTCCAATATGCATCCAGTGAAGAATGTTAACTTTGTAAATACTGTCTAGTTTTGTAACTCACTAGAGAATAGTTTATGTAGAATTACAATAAATATAGACACATTTTATGACTTAAAAAAAAGAAGAGTCAGTTGAGTGATGCAATAGTTGGTCTATTCTACTCACTATTCTTCGAGTTAAAAAAATGGGTTTGACTTACATGCTTTGTAAGAATTAGTTTGTAAATAAACATCATCTGGTCAAGGGGTCACTGAGATGGAAGTTGAAAGTAATAGACATTCACTTGCTAGAAACATTTGATATAGATCTGTGGCGACGTATCACAGCTGAATACTTTTGAAAACTGCGCTATTGATTGGTCACATAAAAATGGTGTATTAATTTATTCCATTTATTGATTGGTCAAATTTCTAAAAGAAAGTCACATACACTTAAATATTTTTTAAAAAATTGCTCTACATCTGGTAATTTATAGTCGGTGTGTGAAAGCATGAGCAAAAAACAAACAAAGAGTAACAGAGAAAATAAGAGAAAGGGGGAGAGAGAGAGTTGGCAGGAAACAAGAGCGCGAGTCGGAGAGTAGGAGAGAGAATAAGTGGGAGAGAGAAGGAAAGAAAGGGAGAGAGAGAGAGAGTTGGAGACTAAGTGGGAGAGAGAAAGAGAGTCTATGTGGGAGAGAGAAAGAGAGTCTAAGTGGGAGAGAGAAAGAGAGTCTAAGTGAGAGAGTAGGAGACTAAGTGGGAGAGAGAAAGAGAGTCTAAGTGGGAGAGAGAAAGGAAAGAAGGAAAGAAGAAGGAAAGAAAGAGAGAGAGAGTAGGAGACTAAGTGGGAGAGAGAGGAGAGTCTAAGTGGGAGAGAGAAAGAGAATTTAAGTGAGAGAGAGAAAGAGAGTCTAAGTGGGAGAGAGAAAGAGAGTCTAAGTGGGAGAGAGAAAGAGAGTCTATGTGGGAGAGAGAAAGAGAGTCTAAGTGGGAGAGAGAAAGAGAGTCTAAGTGGGAGAAGGAAAGGAGAAGGAAAAAAAGAGAGAGAGAGAGAGTAGGAGACTAAGTGGGAGAGAGAAAGAGAGTCTAAGTGAGAGAGAGAAAGAGAGTCTAAGTGGGAGAGAGAAAGAGAATTTAAGTGAGAGAGAGAAAGAGAGTCTAAGTGGGAGAGAGAAAGAGAGTCTAAGTGGGAGAGAGAAAGAGAGTCTATGTGGGAGAGAGAAAGAGAGTCTAAGTGGGAGAGAGAAAGAGAGTCTAAGTGGGACAGAAAAAGAGAGTCTAAGTGGGACAGAGAAAGAGAGTCTAAGTGGGAGAGAGAAAGAGAGTCTAAGTGGGAGAGAGAAAGAGAGTCTAAGTGGGAGAGAGAAAGGAAAGAAGGAAAGAAGAAGGAAAGAAAGAGAGAGAGAGTAGGAGACTAAGTGGGAGAGAGAGGAGAGTCTAAGTGGGAGAGAGAAAGAGAATTTAAGTGAGAGAGAGAAAGAGAGTCTATGTGGGAGAGAGAAAGAGAGTCTAAGTGGGAGAGAGAAAGAGAGTCTAAGTGGGAGAAGGAAAGGAGAAGGAAAAAAAGAGAGAGAGAGAGAGTAGGAGACTAAGTGGGAGAGAGAAAGAGAGTCTAAGTGAGAGAGAGAAAGAGAGTCTAAGTGGGAGAGAGAAAGAGAATTTAAGTGTGAGAGAGAAAGAGAGTCTAAGTGGGAGAGAGAAAGAGAGTCTAAGTGGGAGAGAGAAAGAGAGTCTATGTGGGAGAGAGAAAGAGAGTCTAAGTGGGAGAGAGAAAGAGAGTCTAAGTGGGACAGAGAAAGAGAGTCTAAGTGGGAGAGAGAAAGAGTGTCTATGTGAGAGAGAGAGAAAGAGAGACTAAGTGGGAGAGAGAAAGAGAATCTAAGTGGGAGAGAGAAAGAGAGTCTCTGTGGGAGAGAGAAAGAGAGTCTAAGTGGGAGAGAGAAAGAGAGTCTAAATGGGAGAGAGAGAGAGAGTCTATGTGGGAGAGAGAAAGAAAGTCTATGTGGGAGAGAGAAAGAGAGTCTATGTGGGAGAGAGAAAGAGAGTCTAAGTGGGAGAGAGAAAGAGAGTCTAAGTGGGAGAGAGAAAGAGAGTTTAAGTGGGAGAGAGAAAGAGAGTCTAAGTGAGAGAGAGAAAGAGAGTCCAAGTGGGAGAGAGAAAGAGAGTCCAAGTGGGAGAGAGAAAGAGAGTCTAAGTGGGAGAGAGAAAGAGAGTCTATATGGGAGAGAGAAAGAGAGTCTATGTGGGAGAGAGAAAGAGAGTCTAAGTGAGAGAGAGAGAAAGAGAGTCTAAGTGGGAGAGAGAGAGAGAGACAGAGTAGAGAAAGCCTCTAAATATATCTGAATGTACATGTTTCTATGTACAAAATATGTACAACAAGGTCTACATAATAACGTCAAATACAAATGCTGCACACACACACATATATTATACAGTGGTCTATGCTACAATTAGAGCAATGTTTCTCAACCTTCTCAACTATGGCGGCCCTTTTCATGACAGCTAAGGGGTCGTTCCCCTGTTGGCCGGTTGGGTGGGGGGGGCGAATACCACTACTGCCCTTCCCACCTAAACCCTTTGATTGGGGGGGAGGCGGTCCTACTTTTATGGAGAAATCATAGTTTGTGACAAAATTAGTTGAATTAATATATCAATTTTATATTATGTGGCTCCCCCTTCTGGTATTTTGGCTGATTCGGTAGGGTAAAAGGGGGGGGGGGGGCGATTATATGTACTGCCCTCCCCACTCTAGCCCTCTGAGTCGGGGGGGGCGGTCCTATTTTTAGGGAGAAATCATAGTTTGTGAACAAAATTAGTTGAATATCTATATAATATAAACTAGGTATTGATATGTGAACCCATTGTATATTATATCGCACCACACTTTAAACTCAAATTTTATGATTAGTAAATATAAAATGAAAAAGGGTTGTACCAGGTGGGAGGGGCGATACATGCAATCGCTTTGCCCCCATCGGACAAAACAATACTTTTTCTTTTTTGGTTTATAGTTAAGATATTACAATATGTAAAAAAAAAAATCTGTCAGGAGAATGCGTTTCTGCAGTGAAAAATACAAGAAAACGTTTTTGGCGTCGGGGCTTTGCACCGAACCCCAATGAGGAGGCTTACAGTGCTCCCCCAGAACCCCAAGCTATCAAGAGAAAGGCCTCAACATGACTGGGTTTTTTTGTTTGTTAGTTTTTTTTCGCCGAAGGTTAAGAAACACTGCTTTTTTTATTTTCATATATATATATATATATATATATATATATATATATATATATATATATATGCTGCACGCACGTTTATGCACAGGGTTAGGGTTTACTGGGCGTTATGGTTAGGATTTGGAAAAAAATCCCCCCCCCACTCCAAAGTTCTTGATCCGCCAGTGACTCCACGGTACCCTGACTTCTGAACTCCATGGTAACCTGACATCTGAAAGCCGGGGTAAAAAATAAAATATATATTTTTTTTTATTTTTACTTGACTTGTTTCAAGTTCCTCACTTCTTTCTCTGTTCCACTAGCCAGATGTTTCTAGCTTTTCACAAATGTATGACATGACCCTAACCTTAACCCTTCTCCTGATTTGAGCTCTAAGCAATTTACATTCACTCAGCCACTTCCAGCCAAACATCATGAAAGCCTTGACCTTTAAAAAGAGTGTCATAGCGTCATGTATCTGGCACATAGTTCTCAACTTTTGGTTTGCGCTATGTGCCGGCTAGGATATACGAACTATTTTGAAATCATCGCGGGAAATAACTGAAACTAATAAGTAGTTCGCTATATGATAAGCATAGACATAGATGATAAGATTTGCGTGACTAAAAAAAAGATAGAATTATGAAAACTAAAACTTCCTAACCGCAATCGAAACGGAACATAATAATTATTTTGTTGCAAGATTTAAAAAAATGGAAGAATGTTGACCTTTCAGGGCTTGAATCAAGGATACACAACTTGGTAACAATGTCTGAGAGAAGTATAGTCATAGTCATATGTCACTCAAGCGTCTCGAGCCCTAAAGTTGAATGAACTCTTCTGTCATTTGAATTCCCTGACCTCAAATCCATCACAAATGACGTCATCTTGAGCCTAATTACTTACTTTCACGTTTAGCATCACTTAGAGTTGTCAACACTAACAGTTTTTTTTTTGGAAGGGGGAGGGGGGTTAGCATTGAGTCTAATTTTATACATCACTTAGAGTTGTCCACACTGCCAGTTTTTGTGGTTAGCGTTGAGTCAATTTTATCAATGTAGAAAATAATGTTTCTAGACTTTATCTCTTTCCACCTATGTTATAGTTCCTAACTATGATTTCGTCTGCTGTGAAAATGTTTATTTTGTTACTTTAGTTTATTTTTTGCCAACTTTTTAAAGCCTTTCGTCTGCTGGTCATTTATTTTTATTTAGTTAGTAACACTTACATTCCATTCAGCGTCCTTGACATTCTTTAGTTGATCGTGACCATCATCCATCCAATAGTGAGAGTGTAGATGGGCAAGTCAGAACTGTTCTTCGGAAAATGGTGTTCTCTGTATGTCTGCGTCGCCTTCACAAATGTATTTCATAATCTGACTGCATTGAATAATTTCGTACAGAAATAGATCTTTTCCTTAAATCACAGGAATTTGGTAGCAAGCAGTTTATGAACAGTTTATGAACAGTTTTGGGAATGAAATATTTCAATAAGTTCCGTAATCCTTTTGAGCATCTCCTTAAAGAGGCAAAACGCGCCGCAATTAGTTTTGTGTTGTCTGTCCGTCTGTCACGTGTAGATCTCAAAAACTAGATAAGCTATTCAAAATCCATATCTTGTAACTTGCTATACAATAACAGCGAACCCTTTTGTTTATACAATCAAATAAGCAAAAAATTTTTCCATACAAGAGTACCATATTAAGATCATTTATCCTTCGGCCACCAGGAGCTTTGCTGATTGAAGTCATTTATCCCTCGACCACCAGCCTTGCCCCAAACTAAAGTCATTTATACCTCTTCCACCAAACTAAAGTCATTTATACCTCTTCCACCAAACTAAAGTCCTTTTTTGAAAATATCTTATTAAAGCTTGTGTTAAATCTGAACGTGGCTACATAAAGACCGTGTGAACTAAATGAATGGATGACTTTAGCGAAGACAAGAGAAATGATTAAAGCTGTTAAGTGAAAGAGAAAGAGAATGCGGTCACGTGGTCAGAAGATCTAGATGGATGGTCCTTTCATCCAGCGTGAGGTCGCAATGACAAAGTGAAAACTCGCTCCGGGTGGGACTGATGTACCAGGGGGCGCATGTCTCGCTGATGGAAAGACAATCCAATGGACTAAGCGATAGAGTTATCCCTGTCTTGATTTTAATAAAGCCAAAAAAAAGGCAGATGACACAACGGAATGTGGCAGAGACAATCTGCTGAAAGGACAGTTCATAGTTTGCAGACTGTATTACAATAGAAAGGGGAGGATACCCAATGAGAAATGTGCTCCTTGTGTGTAAAGTGTAAATAACTGTGTTGTATTAGTGTGTAGAAAAGAAACACACAAAGTGTTTTAAAAAAAAAGGAAAGAAAATGTGTGGGAAGTGTGTGTGTGTGTGTGTGTGTTTGTATTAGCTTAGAATTTCTGATGAAAACTTCACATTAAATTGAGACTGATGAGTTTATAAATAGGGGAGAACGTCTGTTGAAGGTCAGAGTCTATATCTACAACAGGAGGACAAATCGGAGACGAGAAATTGAAAGGAGTTTATTTCGTGTAGTCTTGAAGTGAGTTGTACATTTAAGTATTCCACTTGTGTTTCTACATTGGATTGGAAAGCTGTAGAGATTGTCAATCAACTTTAAGTCCATTCTTGTTTAAAGAAGTGCATGCAAGTTTTATGTAAGTTCTATATTAAGTAAATACTACGGCTAAAACGGTTTAGTTGACTATCAGTCTAGAGCTACAGCCCAAAAATGACCAGTAACCTTAAATTTCTTTGTCTCATTTTTTTACATTTGTTTTCAACTAAGTCAGTCAGTCCTACAATTTTAAATGTCTAAATCAGAAGTATCTCTACCTCGAGTTCCTTCAAGGCTTTGCATACATTTTGTAGTTTCTGATCTTGTTCAGAAAATGTTTTCCTTCAAACTAGAACATGTTCTCGTGGAGACAGCGACAGACAAATAAATAAACAGACGGACGGATTCACCAGCGGATCCAGATTTTTTGTAGTGGGGGGAGGCGATTTTTTTCCACACCCTAACGTCGAGTAAACCCTAACCCTATGCAAAGACGTGCGTACAGCATATATATATCTATGAGAATTGAACAAAAGAAGTGTCAACCTTCGGTGAGAAACAAAACCCAGACATGTTGAGAGGTCTTTCTCTTGCAAGCTTGGGGGGGAGCGCCGTAAGCAGTGCATTCTTCACTGAAGAAACGCATTCTCCTGACCTAAAGCTGATTATTCATTCTTTAAAAAAAAAAGATCTTTTGAATAATGTTGAAAAATATTCTAATATGAATTTATAGGCCCTTAATACATTGCAAATAAAACCGATTTTTTCCTTGAAAAGATAAGATACCCCACATATTTAGATTATATAGATATTCAACTTATTTTGTTCACAAACTATGATTTCTCCATAAAAATAGGACCGCCCTCCTACTCAGAGGGCTAGGGTGGGGAGGGCAGTACATGCAATTACCCCCTTACCCCATTGAATCGGCCGCGATACCAGAAGGGGAGTGACATAATATAAAAATAATATTTCAATTCAACTAATTTTGCTCACAAACTATGATTTCCCCATAAAAGTAGGATCGCCCCCCACCCTCAAAGGGTTTAGGTGGGAAGTGCAGTAGAAGTATTCGCCCCCCCCCAATCGGCCAACAGGGGAACGACACAATATATAGTTTAATGACAATACCAATACAAAGTTTTAATCATATAGATATTTAATTGATATTGTTAGGAAGCTTTAGTTTCTACAAATAAATTAGACCGCCCCCCCCCCACTTGAAAGTTTATGGAAGGGGGGGGGGGCGGGATTGATGCAATCACCCCCTCCCGACCCCACCAAAATCAGCCAACATACTAGAGGGGGGGGGTGCGAAATAATCTAAACAAAATTGAAATATAAATAATTAGTATATATTGTTACGAATTAACAGTGACAGGTAGAGGTCACTATGTGTGACCCCGGCGAGATGACACAGCACCGAGTGTTATCTGGAATCTATGCATGTAAACAAAGTCAGGATGGGACGTGCCTCACGTGTTGTTCCAGAGGACGAACAGATTTACGAAGGGGGGGCATTGTGACAAATGAACAGTGACAGTTAGAGGTCACTACGTGTGACCTCGGCGAGATGACACTGCAGCAGGCATCCTCTGGAATCGACATGTATAAACAACAACAGGATGTGATGTTTCCTCCCATGTTGTTCCAGAGGGTACTAGCAGTGTTTTTGCAACAATAGACAAGCGATTAGGGACTCTTTATAAACCAGAGAGTTCATGTGAAAAAGTTCAGTACAGTCGTCGATACTGTTCTCTACTGTGCGAGACAGTAGAAGAGAGTGGACTTGAGCCCCATGTTACAGTGACGAATTGTTATAGTTATAATTCAATAAAGTTATATAAAGCTGAAAGTTGAGTCGTCAAGTTCTTTGCAGTGTTTCTTTTATTTGTGTGCCTAGTACATTTAGCCAGAAAATCAGAAATACGTAACAATTGGTGTCAGAAGTGGGATGTTTTCTGGCTGAAATGTCTTCGAGGAAACTACTTAACCAGCTGTTGGTCAAAGAATTAAGGCAAGAACTTCGTGAGAGAGGTCTGCAGCTCAATGGTAACAAAGAAACACTAACAGAACGCCTAAGACAGGCCCTTATTGAGGAAGATCAAGATCCAGATAAATACATATTTGAATTAAACCCAGATATGACAGAGATCCTGTGTAACATGCAGGGCCAGATGGACTTAATGAAGGAGAGCTTCAAGAAAATAAACGCCATGAATGAAAAAGTAAATGAACAGATGAGCTCTATGAACGAGAAGATTGACCAGAGAGTCAACACTGTGGAAAAAGAAATGGAAGAGATAAGGACTCATGTCCAAGAACAACTGAGTAAGGAACGGGGTACTAGAACAAAAACATTAGTGCCCGAAATCTCTGGGAAGATAAAGCGCCTGTGTTTGATGGATCCATCTCATGGACTGTTTACAAAAGACAGTTTGAGGCAGCGGCCAAGGTTAATAACTGGAACACTGAAGAAGAGAAAGCGACTGCTCTGGTGTTAGCTTTAAGAGGGAAGGCAGCAGAACTGCTTCAGTCAATAACAAATCAACAAGATTACGCTGCCATTGTTAAGGCTATGGAGCTCCGTTACGGAGACGAACATTTACAAGAAGTTTATAGAGTTCAGTTGAAAACCCGACAACAACGCTCCGGTGAAACCTTGCAAGAGCTAGAGGCGGACATAGAACGTCTTGCTCATTTGGCATATCCAACAGCAGCACAAGACTTTCTGGACGTCATTATCACTGATGCATTCATTGATGCTATTCGAGATCCAGAACTGAAGAAGGCAATAAGAATCAGTGGTAAGCGCAAATCCAGCGAAGCTCTGGTCTACGCCCTCTCCTATGAAGCCACCAAAGACGCCTCTAAGAATATCCATCATGGGCGTATGCTGGAAGTCCAAGAAGAAGATCTTACACAACTTCTCAGAAGGGTAACTGAAGTGCTAGAAGAACGCAGACCACATAAGAAGCAAGAAGGACAGAATAGAACCAGTGTACGTTGTTGGAATTGTGGAGAACCTGGCCATCTACAAAGGAACTGCACGAGAAGATTTCCCCGACAAACAGAGTATCAGCACAGACCGGAGACAGATGCAAGGTCAGGTGCTCATGTCTACCAGGGAAACTAACTTTCGCCGGTTTTATGGGGCAAAAATCGGCGATCAAGAACATGACAGCCCCTGCAACTATAATTCCAGTCGCTGTGTTAGGGAAGAATAAAAGTCTGTACATCAATGGTAGAATTGGATCTCGAAATTACCGTTTTCTTCTAGATACTGGTGCCTCACGTTCAGTCATTCGTCCAGACATTGTCAAAAAGAACGAAATCAAGAGAGTGAACTCTTACTCCTTGAAGACGGCCAGTGGAGAGATGATGCCTATACATGGACTGACAAATATAAACTTTGAGCTCGAGCATCAGTCATTTATACATGAATTTCTGATTGCTAACATTATGGATGACTGTATTATTGGGCTCGATTTTATGCAGAAATGTGAATTCTCTCTGAACATCGGAGGTGGTACTTTGAAATGTGGTGATGTTGAGATTCCCTTGCTCGGGGATGAAGATGAAGAGAATGGTCAAATAAGAAGAATCCTTTTAACAGAAGATACAAGTTTGCCAGCTCAGTCTGAAGCAATTATCTGGGGAAAGTTAGAGCATGGTCAAACTGCAACGATGACGGCGATAGTGGAAGGCATTGAGAATGACAACAGCGGAATGGCAGTAGGAAAAACATTGGTCCTTGTCGGAAAAGATCAAAAGGTGCCTGTCAGAATCATGAACCTCGGCCTACAGGAGAGACATCTAGAGAAAGACAGCCCCATCGCAATATGTAATACTCTTGACCTGATCAGAAACTGTAATAATGATATCACGATCGTTAATTCCACCAAACCTTTCAATCCCCAAATTACCAAGCTCCTGACAGAAATGAAAGTGAATTTATCAGATGAGCAGTACAGCAAAGCGGAACAGTTGATCATTGAGTTTGAAGATATTCTGCCATCTGATGAAACAGACTGCGGACGGACAAACATGGTACAACATCGAATAGACACTGGAAACACCAGACCGATTCGACAGCCACCACGTCGCTTGCCGCTAGCAAAGCAACAAGAAGCTATGGACATGATAGAGGGCATGACGCAGCAAGGAATCATTGAGCCCTCAAATAGTCCTTGGTGTTCGCCTATTGTCTTAGTAAAGAAGAAGGATGGATCTATGCGATTTTGTGTAGATTACAGAGCTCTGAATGAAGTCACACATAAAGATAGTTATCCACTTCCTAGAATCGACGATACTTTGGACACGCTTGCAGGGTCCCAGGTATTTTCTACTCTCGACCTAAAGTGTGGGTATTGGCAAGTTGAAATGCATCCCAATGATAGAGAGAAAACCGCCTTCTCTGCTGGCAATGGCCTCTGGCAATTTACTGTGATGCCATTCGGTCTCTGCAACGCACCAGCCACCTTTGAACGATTGATGGAGAGGGTTTTACGAGGACTTCATTGGACTACATGCCTTGTTTACCTTGATGACATTATTGTCATTGGCAAAACGTTTGAAGAGCACCTTGCAAGGAAGTATTTCAACGAATAAGAAGTGCGGGAATGAGACTCAGCCCAAAGAAGTGTTCCTTATTCAGGAAAAACGTTAAGTACCTTGGTCACATTGTGTCAAATGACGGAGTCAGCACTGACCCTGACAAAGTTGAGGCAGTGAAACGATGGCCTACGCCAAGTAATATCCATGAGCTGAGAAGTTTCTTGGGACTCTGTACATACTACCGACGTTTCGTGCCAAATTTCTCAAACATCTGTAAGGTCCTTCATCAACTGACAGAGCAAAAGAGGCCATTTATTTGGACATCTGAATGTCAAGAAGCTTTCGAGAGGCTGAAAAACACACTATCCTCATCACCAGTATTGGCCTACCCCATTCCAGGGAAGACATTTATACTCGACACAGATGCAAGCAACACTGGAATAGGCGCAGTCTTGTCCCAAAAGGTGGATGAAACTGAACGAGTCATCGCATACTTCAGTCGAAGCCTATCGAGAGCTGAAAGGAACTACTGTGTGACGAGACGTGAATTGCTGGCTGCTGTGGATGCAATAAAACATTTCCACAAGTACCTATACGGGCAGAAATTTATCTTAAGGTCAGATCACGCAGCTCTGCAATGGTTGCTTTCGTTTAAGAGCCCTGAAGGTCAGGTGGCAAGGTGGATCGAACGTCTTCAAACCTATGAATTTGAAACTAAGCACCGAAAAGGGCAAATTCACCAGAATGCTGATGCACTGTCTCGACGACCCTGCAAAGCAGAATGTAAGCACTGCAAGAAGGCTGAAGAAAAGGAGGTAGCTGTCAATGGTCTTCGGCTCGGAGTAGATGTTTCCGGACCCTGGTGTGATAAAAGGATTCGAGAGGACCAAATGCAAGATGAAGATCTGGCTCCCATTCTTCTATGGAAAGAAGATGGACAACTGCCAGATTGGAAAGACATCTCTGAGAAGGGGGTAGCCACCAAGGCGTACTGGGCTCAGTGGGACTCGCTGACGTTGGTCAATGGTGTCATCAAAAGAGTTTGGGAATCTGCTGATGGAACATCCAATCGCCTTCAGCTGATGTTACCGAAGGTGAGAGTTGCTGAAGTACTGAAAGAGATGCATAATGGCGCTAACGGATCTCATCTTGGTGTCAATAAGACTCTGGAAAAGGTTCGTAAGCGGTTCTACTGGTTCAGATATAGAGAGGATGTAGAGGAATGGTGTCGAAGGTGCGACATATGTGCGGCAGCAAAAGGCCCTCGACGCAAAACTAGGGGTCTTTTGCAACAGTATAATGTTGGTGTTCCATTCGAGAGGATCGCAATAGATGTAGCAGGCCCATTTCCTGAAACCAAGAAAGGAAACAAATACATCTTGGTAGTCATGGACTATTTCAGCAAATGGCCAGAAGCTTATGCCATACCAAATCAAGAAGCTATCACAGTGGCCGAAACACTCGTGGATAACTGGATCAGTCGCTTTGGTGTACCTAATGAGTTGCACTCTGACCAGGGCAGAAACTTCGAGTCCAAAGTTTTCCAGGAGATGTGCAAGACACTTGGCATCGAAAAGACTCACACGACAGCTCTCCACCCGCAATCTGATGGAATGGTGGAGCGATTCAACAGAACCCTAGAACAACATCTGTCTAAGGTTACTGATGACCGACAAGACGACTGGGACACCCATATCCCCATGTTCCTCATGTCATACAGAGGATCCGTTCATAGCACCACAGGATATACCCCAGCGAAGATGTTATTTGGTCGTGAGCTTCGTCTACCATGTGACCTGTTATTTGGGATTCCGAGAGATACGCCAGTGTCTTCAACTGAATATGTCACCAATCTCCGAAGACGATTGGAGAATGCTCATGTATTGGCCCGCAGAAACATCAAGACCAACAGTGACCTGATGAAAACGAGGTATGACAAACGAGCCAATACGTCGGGGTTCCATGAGAATGATCTAGTGTGGCTCTATAACCCACAGAGACGAAAAGGCAGATCCCCGAAACTCCAAAGAGACTGGGAAGGTCCATACCGTGTCGTAAAAAGAATAAACGACGTGGTCTACCGGATACAGAAAAGTCCACGGTCCAAGCTGAAGGTTGTCCACGTTGACCGACTCCATCAGTACCGTGGTGAAATAGAATCTGTTCGGGACGAACAGATCTAAGAAGGGGGCAGTGTTACGAATGAACAGTGACAGGTAGAGGTCACTATGTGTGACCCCGGCGAGATGACACAGCACCGAGTGTTATCTGGAATCTATGCATGTAAACAAAGTCAGGATGGGACGTGCCTCACGTGTTGTTCCAGAGGACGAACAGATTTACGAAGGGGGGGCATTGTGACAAATGAACAGTGACAGTTAGAGGTCACTACGTGTGACCTCGGCGAGATGACACTGCAGCAGGCATCCTCTGGAATCGACATGTATAAACAACAACAGGATGTGATGTTTCCTCCCATGTTGTTCCAGAGGGTACTAGCAGTGTTTTTGCAACAATAGACAAGCGATTAGGGACTCTTTATAAACCAGAGAGTTCATGTGAAAAAGTTCAGTACAGTCGTCGATACTGTTCTCTACTGTGCGAGACAGTAGAAGAGAGTGGACTTGAGCCCCATGTTACAGTGACGAATTGTTATAGTTATAATTCAATAAAGTTATATAAAGCTGAAAGTTGAGTCGTCAAGTTCTTTGCAGTGTTTCTTTTATTTGTGTGCCTAGTACATTTAGCCAGAAAATCAGAAATACGTAACAATATTATTAACATAAATAATAAATTCGTATTCAAATTGTGTTTAATTCTATACTAAAATTCGTCCGCCGAGTGGTGGGGGGCGATCGCCCCTACCGCCCCCCCCCCTGGATCCGCCAGTGCGTTTAGTTCAGAAGTCAGGTTACCATGGAGTTCAGAAGTCAAGTTACCGTGGAGTTCAGAAGTCAGGTTACCATGGAGTTCAGAAGTCAAGTTACCGTGGAGTTCAGAAGTCAAGTTACCGTGGAGTTCAGTAGTCAGGGTACCGTGGAGTTCAGTAGTCAGGACACTATGGCGTTCAGAAGTCAGGACACTACGGCGTTCAGAAATCAGGGCACTATGGCGTTCAGACGTCAGGACACTATTGCGTTCAGAAATCAGGACACTATTGCGTTCAGAAGTCAGGACACTACGGTGTTCAGAAATCAGGGCACTTTGGCGTTCAGAAGTCAGGACACTATGGCGTTCAGAAGTCAGGACACTATGGCGTTTTGAAGTCAGGGTACTATGGCGTTCAAAAGTCAGGGTACTATGGCGTTCAGAAGTCAGGACACTATGGCGTTCAGAAGTCAAGGCGCTATGGCGTTCAGAAGTCAGGGTATTATGGCGTTCAGAAGTCAGGGTGCCGTGGCGTTCAGAAGGCAAGACACTATGGCGTTTTGAAGTCAGGGTAATATGGCGTTCAGAAGTCAGGACACTATGGCGTTCAGAAGTCAGGACACTATGGCGTTCAGAAGTCAAGGCGCTATGGCGTTCAGAAGTCAGGGTATTATGGCGTTCAGAAGTCAGGGTGCCGTGGCGTTCAGAAGGCAGGGTGTCGTGGCGTTCAGAAGTCAGGTTACCATGGCGTTCACAAGTAATTCGGATAAATGGGCCAGAGATATTGATCAAGCGAATGGACTACGACATAGTTTAATGAGTTAATGATCACACATTTTTATATACCACAGTAGAAAATGGCATACTGGCCGGTTATATTGATAAGGTAGAGTCCAGTACAATGCTGTACTGACCACATTTAACTTAATAATATGATGGTATAAAAAAAACCAAGCCAATATTACCTGTTGAAGAAGTATTGCATAAATAGAATGCACAGTCAGAGCTCAGGCAAATGAGACACACATTACAATATTATACTGCTAGGTCAGTGCTCAATACAATTATATGCTCCTGGGTAGATTTCCAAGTAGAGGTCATTTCAGCTAGACACTAATCAAATTATTTATTGCTAAGTCACAAGTCACTTTAGTGACACAAGGTCAGCTCCATTGAGCTCTTGAGACACAGACCAGATGAACCAGGCGTGGGAAGGAGGCGTCTGGAGTACACAGACCAGATGAACCAGGCGTGGGAAGGAGGCGTCTGGAGTACACAGACCAGATGAACCAGGCGTGGGAAGGAGGCGTCTGGAGTACACAGACCAGATGAACCAGGCCTGGGAAGGAGGCGTCTGGAGTACACAGACCAGATGAACCAGGCGTGGGAAGGAGGCGTCTGGAGTACACAGACCAGATGAACCAGGCCTGGGAAGGAGGCGTCTGGAGTACACAGACCAGATGAACCAGGCCTGGGAAGGAGGCGTCTGGAGTACACAGACCAGATGAACCAGGCCTGGGAAGGAGGCGTCTGGAGTACACAGACCAGATGAACCAGGCCTGGGAAGGAGGCGTCTGGAGTACACAGACCAGATGAACCAGGCCTGGGAAGGAGGCGTCTGGAGTACACAGACCAGATGAACCAGGCGTGGGAAGGAGGCGTCTGGAGTACACAGACCAGATGAACCAGGCCTGGGAAGGAGGCGTCTGGAGTACACAGACCAGATGAACCAGGCGTGGGAAGGAGGCGTCTGGAGTACACAGACCAGATGAACCAGGCCTGGGAAGGAGGCGTCTGGAGTACACAGACCAGATGAACCAGGCCTGGGAAGGAGGCGTCTGGAGTACACAGACCAGATGAACCAGGCGTGGGAAGGAGGCGTCTGGAGTACACAGACCAGATGAACCAGGCGTGGGAAGGAGGCGTCTGGAGTACACAGACCAGATGAACCAGGCCTGGGAAGGAGGCGTCTGGAGTACACAGACCAGATGAACCAGGCCTGGGAAGGAGGCGTCTGGAGTACACAGACCAGATGAACCAGGCCTGGGAAGGAGGCGTCTGGAGTACACAGACCAGATGAACCAGGCCTGGGAAGGAGGCGTCTGGAGTACACAGACCAGATGAACCAGGCCTGGGAAGGAGGCGTCTGGAGTACACAGACCAGATGAACCAGGCGTGGGAAGGAGGCGTCTGGAGTACACAGACCAGATGAACCAGGCGTGGGAAGGAGGCGTCTGGAGTACACAGACCAGATGAACCAGGCCTGGGAAGGAGGCGTCTGGAGTACACAGACCAGATGAACCAGGCCTGGGAAGGAGGCGTCTGGAGTATACAGACCAGATGAACCAGGCCTGGGAAGGAGGCGTCTGGAGTACACAGACCAGATGAACCAGGCCTGGGAAGGAGGCGTCTGGAGTACACAGACCAGATGAACCAGGCGTGGGAAGGAGGCGTCTGGAGTACACAGACCAGATGAACCAGGCGTGGGAAGGAGGCGTCTGGAGTACACAGACCAGATGAACCAGGCGTGGGAAGGAGGCGTCTGGAGTACACAGACCAGATGAACCAGGCCTGGGAAGGAGGCGTCTGGAGTACACAGACCAGATGAACCAGGCCTGGGAAGGAGGCGTCTGGAGTACACAGACCAGATGAACCAGGCCTGGGAAGGAGGCGTCTGGAGTACACAGACCAGATGAACCAGGCGTGGGAAGGAGGCGTCTGGAGTACACAGACCAGATGAACCAGGCGTGGGAAGGAGGCGTCTGGAGTACACAGACCAGATGAACCAGGCGTGGGAAGGAGGCGTCTGGAGTACACAGACCAGATGAACCAGGCGTGGGAAGGAGGCGTCTGGAGTACACAGACCAGATGAACCAGGCCTGGGAAGGAGGCGTCTGGAGTACACAGACCAGATGAACCAGGCCTGGGAAGGAGGCGTCTGGAGTACACAGACCAGATGAACCAGGCGTGGGAAGGAGGCGTCTGGAGTGTTCGAGAATATTTTTTGAATTATTGATCGACATCAATACCGAACTTAATATTGGCAAGGTTTCTGGGGATAATTCTGGCATGATTTCTGGGGATAATTCTGGCATGGTTTCTGGGGATAATTCTGGCATGATGCCTAGGGATAATTCTGGCATGGTTTCTGGAGATAATTGTGACATGGCTTCTAGGAATTATTCTGAAATTGTTTCTGTGGATAATACAGCATGGTTTCTGGGGATAATTCTGGCATTATGCCTAGGGATAATTCTGGCATGGTTTCTGGAGATAATTGTGACATGGCTTCTAGGAATTATTCTGAAATTGTTTCTGTGGATAATACAGCATGGTTTCTGGGGATAATTCTGGCATTATGCCTGTGGACAATTTTGGCATAGTTTCTGGGGTCTTTCCTGGCATAGTTTCTGGAGACAATTCTGGCAATGTTTCTTAAGATAATACTTGGTATGGTTAGTGTGGTCGAAGTGTATGTTTGAAGTGTTGGAAGTGCGGGTCCCTCACATTACACAAAGGAGCAAGAATAGAGAGAGATATTTGATATATTTAATGCTATTTTTATTGTGCTTTCAATAGTTTCATAATTCGGAGACAATGAAGACCATACTGATATCAAAATAGTTTAAAAAATTAGAAAAAAATAAAAAAATGGAATCTGCTTAAACATAATCGCGTTTCGCCAGTTTCAGTTTTACATTTTGTTTATGTATGAAACCTCGCCTCGTTTATAATCAAACTATGTCAAAAAAATTTAAGTTTTTTTTTAAAAGTAAAAAGCACATGATAGTAAAGGTCTGGGGGGGGGGCTGGGATATCTCCCTAGAAACAAATAAACAGCACTCTTAACTATATGCATTGTTAAGCAATGTAAAGATAAGAATTGAATTCAAAGTAAGAGACCAATTTTTAAAGAAGAAAAAAAATTAAGATCTGAGCAAGAGTCGGGGAAAAAGCGCCAAAGAAATATCAAATTTATTTGGTTGAAATTTCACATTTCATTCGTTAATGTTTCTTTCAAATTCTAAATTTTACAAAACAAGTTTTTCGTTAGACTATTACTGACACAATGGATGTCTTATAAGGTCAGGTCAAACTAGAAGCTAATATAAGCAATAGGACCAAACAACAAAGTAACATGACCTAAACAGCTGAGTAACATGAAGAACAACACTGCTAAGTACCATGAACGAAATATTTATGAACCGATCAGCAATGTAGCATGAACAATCCAGTAAAGTAACATGAAAAAAAAAACATCATCTAAGCAAAATAAACCAAGTAGTATGAACTACCCAGCTGAGTACTATGAGCAATACAGAGGCATGTCATGTTTTGATAGGTCAGTGATCGAGGTCATCAAACAGAGTGTGAAAAGTGTTTGTCTCTTCACTACGTCACTGGAATGAGTACAAAGAAAACACTTGCTGCTGCTGCTGCTGCTGTTATTTTAACATTCATTCAAGGGAAACAACAAAGACGCAGTGTAGATCAGTGATAAGCCACAACATACTGCGCATATAGTGAACACCTTAAGAGCGTTTTGCTCGTGTTATAATTGGGTCCCACGTCATGGAGATACAATCATTTTGTTGATTCTTACACTGGCCAACAATACATATCATTTATTTATTTCAATGTATTTGAACTATAATATACACACAAAGGCTCGGGCCACACAGTCACTCACCTAGTACTAATTCTCCTACTAGTGATGAACGAAAAAATACAAAAGTCCAACTTTTATTTAATTTCCTTGCGTCTCGGACAACTAAGAGCCATTTTCAAGATCGAAACCGCAGTGGTTAAATTTGACAAAAACTATTTTTAGAATCCTCAATTCAATTTGTTGCTTGCCAATTCATGAAAAGAAAAGAGAGGAAAAAACCTGGATCTCGAAAAAGGCTCTAACGATTTTCTTGGAAATTTGACAGTTGGTGTATATCTTTGACAAAAGAATTACTAGCTAATTGGATACGCTGGGAAAACTCTGGTTTGACGTTATAATATTCAAAATATTCTCTTCTAAAAAAAATAAAATCGGTCTGGAGGTAAAAACAGCGTGTAAATCAAATATGAACAAAGAGCAGATTACTATGTTTAAAATGTCTCGTGAAACTCTCCAATAGAAAGTTTAACTAAAACCATTAAAGCTTAAGTTTGAAACTGCAAATGAGTCAGTTGACAAGGCAGCCACGAGGTTTCTATAAAATGATGACTTTTAAATAGACAAACTTCTGAAACTTTAAAAGTGAAATTTCTCGGATGCTCCATAGACAAGCCTGTCTTAAACAATCATTGACGTCAATAGAATGAGGATCTAATGATATTATTCTCTTTACAAGGAATGTCTCTAAATGATAAGATAAGGAGATAAGATTGTTTAACATTTATTTCATGGTGTAACTCAGATACATGTAATGTAGAAACGGATTTCTGGATATTCTTTATTTGTATATCTAATGGTCTATGAGTTTACTCGCTACATTGTATTGGCAAACACATTTTTGGTATTCATTTCATTTTCCCTGATATATTCTATGCATTTTGCAGAGCCTTTTGTTGTCTTTTTAAAGCACGTCATTAAGTTGTAAATCTCATAGCAACTCGTGGAGAAACAAATATGTACGAAAATACAAAGAGTTGGGATAGAGGCTAAACTTTTAAAAGACCAGAAACACAGGAAGTGGAAACGACAGTTTAGCTAAACTTTTAAAAGACCAGAAACACAGGAAGTGGAAACGACAGATTAGCTAAACTTTTAAAAGACCAGAAACACAGGAAGTGGAAACGACAGATTAGCTAAACTTTTAAAAGACCAGAAACACAGGAAGTGGAAACGACAGATTTGCGAAACTTTTAAAAGACCAGAAACACAGGAAGTGGAAACGACAGATTAGCTAAACTTTCCATATCATGTATTTAATTCCTAATGTATGTATTTTAAGGCTCTGACCACTTGTCGTAGATTATGTATCCAATGTTACCTGGACGTAGATGCGAAAATAGATGTACGCGTATGTAGGAACAGTGAGTTGACTCTTTTTAATGAACAGTTACAAAATCATAGTTAAAATTTAAAAATATTGAAATTTGTTAGGGTTAAGTTAGGTTAGGTTAGGTTGTTAGGTCACACACACTTTGTACATCCAGTTCACTGTACTTAACAAATCGTTCGAATGATATACTATTTGTCATTAATATTTATAGATTTTTAATTTTTTTTTTCAAATAATAGTGAATAGAGTCTATAGGTGTCTAGTCTTATATATTACAGACGTTACTTTAAAAAAGAAGATAATTACGTCACACACATTTTATGGGTATTTGTGCATATTCTTTTTTCGTAACTTCAATTCGTAAAATTTGGAGTCAAATTTCGCCTGTAACACACACACACACACACACACTTATATATATATAGTCTCGGAAGAGAATGGATGCACACTGATGAGTCACGGATTTTAGTTTCTCCTTGAGACGCCTCAGAATCTGGTGTTAGCAGCACAGCCCAGTTCATTGACTAGATTCAACTGTACAAGAATACTTCTGAGAGTAAATGCACCTCCATTAGAAATACAAAGTTCAATTCTCTTCAGTTCTGTATCTGTCTTGAACAAATACAAAGAAATCTAGTCCACATCATGGGAGGAAACTTCGTCACTTCATCTAATAGATTTATATTGCGGCCATTCAGTCGAAGCGTGTAACACGTTGAAGCTTCTAGAACAAAAGTTTTCAAAGTAGATATTCGGCAATGTTGAGTCTTTCCTGCCTAGTGTTTCACTTTGTTCATTGTCAAATGTTTCAACACAATGACCGTACCCTCCTGTTGTCTTCTTATGGTCAATACTATCATAACATTAAGTGCCAGGATGTTACGTTTTCCTTTTACTAGTTACCTCTTACTACAGACCTAAAGTGAACTTGTGTTAGGAGACTGTCTCTTCTCTAGTTGACCTTACTACAGACCTAAAGTGAACTTGTGTTAGGAGACTGTCTATTCTCTAGTTGCCTCTTACTACAGACCTAGGGTGAACTTGTGTTAGGAGACTGTCTCTTCTTTAGTTGCCCCTTACTACAGACCTAAGGTGAACTTGTGTTAGGAGACTGTCTCTTCTCTAGTTGCCCCTTTCTACAGACCTAAGGTGAACTTGTGTTAGGAGACTGTCTATTCTCTAGTTGCCCCTTACTACAGACCTAAGGTGAACTTGTGTTAGAAGACTGTCTCTTCTCTAGTTGCCTCTTACTACAGACCTAAGGTGAACTTGTGTTAGAATACTGTCTCTTCTCTAGTTGCCTCTTACTACAGATCTAAGGTGAACTTGTGTTAGGAGACTGTCTCTTCTCTAGTTGCCTCTTACTACAGATCTAAGGTGAACTTGTGTTAGGAGACTGTCTCTTCTTTAGTTGCCTCTTACTACAGACCTAAGGTGAACTTGTGTTAGGAGACTGTCTATTCTCTAGTTACCTCTTACTACAGACCTAAGGTGAACTTGTGTTAGAAGACTGTCTCTTCTTTAGTTGCCTCTTACTACAGACCTAAGGTGAACTTGTGTTAGAAGACTGTCTCTTCTTTAGTTGCCTCTTACTACAGACCTAAGGTGAACTTGTGTTAGAAGACTGTCTCTTCTCTAGTTGCCTCTTACTACAGATCTAAGGTGAACTTGTGTTAGGAGACTGTCTCTTCTTTAGTTGCCTCTTACTACAGACCTAAGGTGAACTTGTGTTAGGAGACTGTCTATTCTCTAGTTACCTCTTACTACAGACCTAAGGTGAACTTGTGTTAGAAGACTGTCTCTTCTTTAGTTGCCTCTTACTACAGACCTAAGGTGAACTTGTGTTAGAAGACTGTCTCTTCTTTAGTTGCCTCTTACTACAGACCTAAGGTGAACTTGTGTTAGAAGACTGTCTTTTCTCTAGTTGCCTCTAACTATAGATCTAAAGTGAACTTGTGTTCTCTAGTCTTTTTATAGCGCCCACGTGACGACACAAGAAAAGAAATAAAGGTATGTCTTTTTGGATTGGGGGGGGGGGGGGCAGTTGTTGGCCTATTCAGGCAGAGGACTATTGGAACTACAGAAATAAGCCTACTGCCAATTTCGTCAGTATAACTAAATAGTTCAGTCGTCACTAAACGCTCAGCAAAAATATTAGAGACGATAGTTCTGCCCTATTTAAGTCTATACTGAAGCTCTAACCAAACTTTTAGATAACCTATTCAAAAACCCCAATCAAGCCTATACTAAAGCCCTAACCAAGCGTATTCTAAAGCCCTAACCAAGCCTACACTAAAGCCCTAACTAAGCCTATACTAAAACCCTAACCAAGCCTATACTAAAGCCCTAAACCAAGCCTACACTAAAGGCCCTAACCAAGCCTATACTAAAGCCCCTAACCAAGCCCATACTAAGCCCTAACCAAGCCTATACTAAAGCCCCTAACCAAGCCTATACTAAAACCTTAAAGCCCTAACCATGCCTATACTAAAGCCTTAACCAAGCCTCTACAAAAGCCCTAACCAAGCCTCTACTAAAGCCCTAACCAAGCCTATACTAAAGCCTATACTAAAGCCCCTAACGAAGCCTATAGTAAAGCCCCTTACCAAGCCTATACTGAAGCCCCTAACCAAGCCTATACTAAAGCCTTAACCAAGCCTCTACAAAAGCCTTAACCAAGCCTCTACTAAAGCCCTAACCAAACCTATACTAAAGCCTCTACTAAAGCCCTAACCAAACCTATACTAAAGCCTCTACTAAAGCCCTAACCAAACCTATACTAAAGCCTCTACTAAAGCCCTAACCAAGCCTCTACTGGTGAACAACAAGTAGAGAAAGAAAGATGACGTATTACAAAACTGATCCGAACCAATAGAATTGGCAACGATGAAGATATTTTCTTAGCGGCCTCTATGTAGTCAAGTCACTGTTTGTTTTAGGCAGTCTGTCTGTCCCTCTAAGATATCTGTTGGTTCATTATGTAAGCCCTATGAACAGACATCATGTTTATATTTTTAAAAGTTTGGAAGAAAAAAAAGTCTAAGAGATGGACGTCCGATATTTCAAGTGAACGTCCGCAAGTCCAGCCAATGTCCAGTTTCACATGTCTCCAGCCTGTCATTTGATAGAGTGAGAGGACATGGTGACTGGCACAAATCAATGCCATAATTACCTGATTAAATGTGTCGGTGTAGAGTTATAAACAGGCCAGAGTTGCTGTTGAATCCATGGCTCTCTCGAGTTACATTGATACAAGATAGGCAGAGGTCACGTTATAGTTAGATATGCTGAGATTAAGTTAGAACATGCATCAAAATTATGTTAGATAGCAGATACGCAATGATTAAGTTAGAAGATAAGTAAAGATTAAGTTAAATAGGCGACACGCAAAGATTAAGTTGGATAGAAAATACGTATAGATTAAGTTGAATAGTGTGTGAAGATGGCAAAGAAGATAGAAAAGATTAAGTTAAATAGAAGAATAAGTGAATAGAAGATACACTACGGTGAAGCTAGAAGATAAGTAAAGATTAAGTTAGATAGAAGATAGGGATCGACTTAGAATAGGTTTGGTTAGAATGTCTAGTGGTCTAGTGGTTATTCTAGATAGAGGGTCTAGTTGCATCGGAAGATCTAATTGTTTTATTAGAAGGTCTAGTAGTTATATTAGAAAGTCTATTTATAAGTTTCATTCGAAGGTCTTAGGTTTAAAACCTGGTGAAGAAATTAAGACTTCCAAGTCATGTTCATGAGACGACTTGGTTTAGTTTTGTTTGTTTTCTGGGAGCTGGACTGGTCAAATAAAAGAAAGTTCCGCTGGTTACACCCTGTTCCAGTCCAGCGCTGGACTGTTGAAACAGAATTTCTTTCACTTCCGACGGGCTATGGTCTAACAGACAAAGACAAGATGACGAGAAGGAGTGAGGGCGCTCATCCAAAGGATCTACATTTAGAGATCATATTTATATTGGCCATTGAAGTGTGTGATCAGTGATTGATTTGTAGGGAGGACACAAAAAATAGCGCAACATCCAAATAAATTAATGTCATAGATCAAGCAGTTCGATAATACGTGATCTACACTACAGCAATAGAATACTGAACTATAGTGTTCGTACATACAGATAGATAGATAGTAGTGTTCGTACATACAGATAGATAGATAGAGATAAATAGAGATAAATAGAGATAAGTATATAATTTATATATATATATATATATATATATATATATATATATATCATGGGCGTACTTGGGGTTAAACCCCCCCCCCCCCCGAAAGGAAATTCCCCCCCTCAGGGGGGGGGTGTCGGAATTTAGTTACTGATCTTTTGCTTTAATTTTGTTTATTTTAGGTGAAATTTTAATACTAAACCATCACTTGCCCTCGTACAGCCAAGGGGGTTTTGAGTCTAAAACCTACTACCAGGGGTTTTGAGTTTAAAACCCCCTACCAGGGGTTTTGAGTTTGAAACCCCCTACCTGGGGTTTTGAGTTTGAAACCTCCTACCTAGGAGTTTTGCATTTCAATCCCCCTCTCTATAAAACAAAAAAAAAATGCAAACGACAATCCCAAAATTCCAAGAGCACATCTAAGGAAGATTTTGATATTAAACTCCTCTCCAAAATTTACGATAAACACCTCTTCAATATAAAAAAGCAAATTACACATTCAAAATTGTATGAGCGTAGCCAAAGGGGGTTTTGAGTTTAAACCCTTCTTCAGCTGGGTTTGAAGCTAAAAATACCTCTCCAATATAAAAAAAGCGAATTACGCCCTAAAATGCATAGTCAAAGTTTGTTTTTTTAGTTTAACCTCCCCCCCCCCCGGCCAGTGGAGTTTGAAGCTAAAAAATAAATCTTCAAAATAAAAAAAACCCACGAATTTCGCAATCAAAATGCTATGAGCGTAGCCAAGCCTTTTGGGTGTTTTTAGTTTAAATTTTCCTTCAGAGGGGTTTGATACTAAAAAATACCTCTTCAATATAAAAAAAAGCAAATTACGCACTAAAATTCTTTGAGCGTAGCCAAGCCAATGGGGGGTTTTAAGTTTCAACCCCTCTCCCCCAGATGGATTTTTATAAATTTAAAATCCCTCAAGATAGTTTTGAGGTTTAAAAACCCCCAACAGATGATTTTGACGATAAAACTTCCCTTTTTGATATAACATCTAATGTAAAATAGTCACCTAATTCTAAGATCGTAGTCAAGGGAAATTGCACATGTCTACCAGTGGCTGGGCTCCATTACTAAAGTGCAATGAAATTGAAAAGCACTAAATGTGGCTCTACAAAGATGGCTAAGACGGATTATAGGAGTCAGTTATAGAGATCGGGTCTAAATCAAGGAAATCCTATGCCGAACTGGGAGTCGACCCCTTAGTAAGATTGTGACAGACCGTCACATGAGGTTTGCGGGACATGTTCTCCGACAAAATGAATGACGCATAATAAGAGTTGCGATGACATCCTAGTACAACTTGGCGCCACACATTCATGGAGGTCCTCGGAGCAGGTGGGAAGAGGTTTCTTACATTGCCAGTGACAGAATTTTGTGGAAACAGCTTGCCAGCAAATAGTGCTTGGCGGCGGGGCTTCGCCCCGCGCTGGGGGAGCTCTCAGCGCTCCCCCAGACCCCTTGCTAACAAGGGCGAGGAGTCTACAATTTTTTCACTAACTCCAGGAAGAACTTATTCTAGGGCACGTCTTCCAAAAGAATGAAGGGTCAGAATGTAATAGAGATTAATTATGTACACACACATTTATCCATACAAACATATAAATATATATATAATTTTTTGCCGGGGAGGGGGGGGGGGAAATCCCCCCCAACCCCCCCCCCCCCCCCCCGAAAAAAATCCTGGCTACGCCCATGATATATACTAACCCTAACCCTAACCCTAATCTATATAGACATAGACATAGATATAGATAGATAGATAGATAGATAGATAGATAGATAGATAGATAGAAAGCTATTGCCACGATGATGAATGTAGTTACTTTGTGAACTAGAAGTAGATCCAGTAAAATACCCAAATTTTCTGTTGATTTATTGAGTGTGGCACTTGGGTTATTTAAGGCTAAGACTTACTTCTAATGTCTCGGCCTGGTCCAATCTCAGGTTAATGTCAAACATCGGAGCTTGGCGGGGGGGGGGGGACTTAACTTTTTTTTTTGGGGGGGGGGCTTAATGTCCGCGTTTTTTGTTTCCTCTCAAACTCTCTCTCTCTAGATCTTTCCCGAACCAGTGGCTGACTTCAACGTCTAGATGTTGTTTTTATTTCCAATGCTCCATGCAATGTGTGCCCCGCATGTTGTTCACCACAGGCAATCTAGTCTATGTACTTACGTGCTCATCTGTGTTTTCTTGGGGATTTTTTTTTATCACGCCTTCGATTTTTTTAAATGTCTTTTTTCATTGATTTCAAAAAGAAAATTCTAACTATCCGAAATTTCAGCACAGTTTTATGTTATTGAAATATTTATTTTTCAATGAATCTATTTGGTCAAGTTCAAAGTGAAACACAATGCACACCCTGCAACGTAATCATCTTCTTTTTTGAAGTAACGTCTGTATTATATAAGATAAGATAAGATGAAAGCAGACGACAAAAAAGTTACCTAAAGCAGAAAATTAGTTTATGTAGTAATGTAGAGAGATCCCAGAGTTAGCCCCCGGGCGTCTTCTTGCTCTAGGTACCAGATTGCCACAGACGCCCTGTTGCTCTAGATACCAGAGATTATCCTGGGCGCCCAGATGCTCTAGTCTCGGTAGTTGATACATTTGCAGAAACATTTCAGTTTAAGTGTGGGAGCACAGTGGAAGTACAGTGGAAGTCCCTTGAGAGTATAGTGGAAGAACAGTTGGAGTAGAGTGGAAGTACAGTGGAAGTCCCTTGAGAGTATAGTGGAAGAACAGTTGGAGTAGAGTGGAAGTACAGGGGGAGTACAGTGAGAGAACAATGAAAGTACAGTAAGAGTACTTTGGAAGTACAGCGAGAGTACAGTGGAAGTACAGTGAGAGTACAGTGGAAGTACAGTGAGAGTACAGAAAGAATACAATGAAAGTACAGTAAGAGTACTTTGGAAGTACAGTAAGAGTACAGTGGAAGTACAGTGGGAGTACAGAAAGAATACAATGAAAGTACAGTGGAATTACAGTGAGAGTACAGTGAGAATACAGTGGAAGTACAGTGGAAGTACAATGGAAGTACAGTGAGAGTACAGTGGAAGTACAGTGAGAGTACAATGGAAGTACAGTGAGAGTACAATGGAAGTACAGTGTGAGTACAATGGAAGTACAGTGAGAGTACAATGGAAGTACAGTGAGAGTACAATGGAAGTACAGTGAGAGTACAGTGGGAGTACATTGTTCTTCATTATAGGTGAACCAAAGGTAAAATGAATTGACCCAACTGAGAGTTTGTAAGATAAAGATTCTACCAGGCCTTTAAATAGTCAATTAGTTAATTAATTAATTAATATTTCAATCAATGAGTCATCTAAACAATTTATCAAGTAATCATTGCATTAATTAATTAATTAGGCCACAATTCATTGAGACGACTAATCAATGAGTCAGTTAATCAATGAATGTCAATATGTTTGTCATTCGTTGAAGCCATTCATCAATAACTAAATAATCAATGAGTCAACTAATCAACTAATCAACGCATCAGCTAATGAATGAGTGGGCTAATGAATGAGTGGGCTAATGAATGAGTGGATTATAAATCAATAAATACACAAATCAATAAATCTTAGAATCAATGGAACCACTAATCAATGTCCACTAATCAACGAATTGGCTAATCAATGTGTACACTAATCAATAAGTCTTCAAATCAATAAATCTACTAATCAATAAGTTTACTAATTAAGGTGTAAACTAATTAACGAAATGGCTAATCATTGAAGCCACTAATAAATAAGATTGATAATCAATGAAACCACTAATCAATGCGTCAACTAATCACTAAGTCCAATAATCAATGAGTCAACTAATCAATAACTCAATGAATACGATTAAGTAGTTTCTAGTACTTAAAAGGACGTCTCAAGCCCTCACTCAAATGGAGTTTAATAGAAATGATGAGGAGTATTTACTAGGAAGAAGTTAATATAGTTATGCTAAATTGTATAACACACAAGCTTCAAAAACAAAACGTATAATTAATTTATTTAAGCGCCTTTATGTTTTACATTTGCTTTCGTATTCCATTGAAATACCCTTGAATTCATACAACGGGACAACAAAAACAGCAAGAAATAAAAACTAACATGTATCAACAACAACTAAAAACTAAAAAACACATACAAAACTAACAACTACCAATAAAAAAAAATTACAATAACCAATAACATCAAAAACTAACAACAACCAATAACAAATTAAACGAACAACTACCAATAACATCAAAAGCTGCTATCAATAACATAAAAAATTAAAAACTACCAATAACATCGAAAACTAACAATTACCAAGAACACCAAAACTAACAACTACCAAAAACAAATCAAACCAACAACTATCAATAACATCAAAAACGAACTTATACCAACAGCAAATAAACCTAAAAATTTACAAACGCATACAAAACTAACAACTACCAATACAAAATGAAACTAACAACCATCAATAACAACTACCAATACAAAATGAAAATAATAACTATCAATAACATCAAAAACTAACAACTTCCAAAAACAACAACAGCATATACAACAGACATCACATTACAGACAACACATTGTTAAATTGTCACTATTATTATTTATGCTCATTATTTTTTCCCTGGTAGATTTTAAAACTCTTTTCTGATGATAAAAATGTCCACATTACAATTGAGCTGAAGATAAGCCAGTGCACAAAGGCCAGTACGGGGTCAAGTAACGTGACCAGTGTGGTCAGGCAATTGGTAGGCCAGTACGGGGTCAAGTCACGTGACCAGTGTGGTCAGGCCATTGGTACGCAGCTGTATTTCCGCCTTCAGTGACAACTTTTCCCATGCCATTGATTCGAGTGTGGTCGCGTAGGAATACACTTTTTGTCGACCTGATTTTAAGTGGAACTATAAAACTTGGGACCAGCTACATGTATGAAACAATTTCCTTTAGACGAGAACTGACGTAATGACGTAGGTAGAACTATAATATCTAACAGTGAAGATCACTAAATGCTTCTGTAAATGCTTGTGATTTTACCATCACAAAAGAGATACAAGACACCGATAGCAAAGACAAACAGACACACACTCTTTTGTTCCCCTGGCAATCAAATCATTAAATAAGAACAATCTGGTATAAACTTTGTCACATGTAAATTATGAGTGAGTCTGGTGTGAATGTACACTTTGGTTTCTTATAGTTATAATGTTTTTTGTTTGGTGTAATGCACAAATTGTAAGACAAATTTCCTTACGGATAATAAAGATTATTATTATTATTATTCTTATGTCTTATGTCTTATGTCTTCTTATGGTCAATACTATCATAACATTAAGTGCCAGGATGTTACGTTTTCCTTTTACTAGTTACCTCTTACTACAGACCTAAAGTGAACTTGTGTTAGGAGACTGTCTCTTCTCTAGTTGACCTTACTACAGACCTAAAGTGAACTTGTGTTAGGAGACTGTCTATTCTCTAGTTGCCTCTTACTACAGACCTAGGGTGAACTTGTGTTAGGAGACTGTCTCTTCTTTAGTTGCCCCTTACTACAGACCTAAGGTGAACTTGTGTTAGGAGACTGTCTCTTCTCTAGTTGCCCCTTTCTACAGACCTAAGGTGAACTTGTGTTAGGAGACTGTCTATTCTCTAGTTGCCCCTTACTACAGACCTAAGGTGAACTTGTGTTAGAAGACTGTCTCTTCTCTAGTTGCCTCTTACTACAGACCTAAGGTGAACTTGTGTTAGAATACTGTCTCTTCTCTAGTTGCCTCTTACTACAGATCTAAGGTGAACTTGTGTTAGGAGACTGTCTCTTCTCTAGTTGCCTCTTACTACAGATCTAAGGTGAACTTGTGTTAGGAGACTGTCTCTTCTTTAGTTGCCTCTTACTACAGACCTAAGGTGAACTTGTGTTAGGAGACTGTCTATTCTCTAGTTACCTCTTACTACAGACCTAAGGTGAACTTGTGTTAGAAGACTGTCTCTTCTTTAGTTGCCTCTTACTACAGACCTAAGGTGAACTTGTGTTAGAAGACTGTCTCTTCTTTAGTTGCCTCTTACTACAGACCTAAGGTGAACTTGTGTTAGAAGACTGTCTCTTCTCTAGTTGCCTCTTACTACAGATCTAAGGTGAACTTGTGTTAGGAGACTGTCTCTTCTTTAGTTGCCTCTTACTACAGACCTAAGGTGAACTTGTGTTAGGAGACTGTCTATTCTCTAGTTACCTCTTACTACAGACCTAAGGTGAACTTGTGTTAGAAGACTGTCTCTTCTTTAGTTGCCTCTTACTACAGACCTAAGGTGAACTTGTGTTAGAAGACTGTCTCTTCTTTAGTTGCCTCTTACTACAGACCTAAGGTGAACTTGTGTTAGAAGACTGTCTTTTCTCTAGTTGCCTCTAACTATAGATCTAAAGTGAACTTGTGTTCTCTAGTCTTTTTATAGCGCCCACGTGACGACACAAGAAAAGAAATAAAGGTATGTCTTTTTGGATTGGGGGGGGGGGCAGTTGTTGGCCTATTCAGGCAGAGGACTATTGGAACTACAGAAATAAGCCTACTGCCAATTTCGTCAGTATAACTAAATAGTTCAGTCGTCACTAAACGCTCAGCAAAAATATTAGAGACGATAGTTCTGCCCTATTTAAGTCTATACTGAAGCTCTAACCAAACTTTTAGATAACCTATTCAAAAACCCCAATCAAGCCTATACTAAAGCCCTAACCAAGCGTATTCTAAAGCCCTAACCAAGCCTACACTAAAGCCCTAACTAAGCCTATACTAAAACCCTAACCAAGCCTATACTAAAGCCCTAAACCAAGCCTACACTAAAGGCCCTAACCAAGCCTATACTAAAGCCCCTAACCAAGCCCATACTAAGCCCTAACCAAGCCTATACTAAAGCCCCTAACCAAGCCTATACTAAAACCTTAAAGCCCTAACCATGCCTATACTAAAGCCTTAACCAAGCCTCTACAAAAGCCCTAACCAAGCCTCTACTAAAGCCCTAACCAAGCCTATACTAAAGCCTATACTAAAGCCCCTAACGAAGCCTATAGTAAAGCCCCTTACCAAGCCTATACTGAAGCCCCTAACCAAGCCTATACTAAAGCCTTAACCAAGCCTCTACAAAAGCCTTAACCAAGCCTCTACTAAAGCCCTAACCAAACCTATACTAAAGCCTCTACTAAAGCCCTAACCAAACCTATACTAAAGCCTCTACTAAAGCCCTAACCAAACCTATACTAAAGCCTCTACTAAAGCCCTAACCAAGCCTCTACTGGTGAACAACAAGTAGAGAAAGAAAGATGACGTATTACAAAACTGATCCGAACCAATAGAATTGGCAACGATGAAGATATTTTCTTAGCGGCCTCTATGTAGTCAAGTCACTGTTTGTTTTAGGCAGTCTGTCTGTCCCTCTAAGATATCTGTTGGTTCATTATGTAAGCCCTATGAACAGACATCATGTTTATATTTTTAAAAGTTTGGAAGAAAAAAAAGTCTAAGAGATGGACGTCCGATATTTCAAGTGAACGTCCGCAAGTCCAGCCAATGTCCAGTTTCACATGTCTCCAGCCTGTCATTTGATAGAGTGAGAGGACATGGTGACTGGCACAAATCAATGCCATAATTACCTGATTAAATGTGTCGGTGTAGAGTTATAAACAGGCCAGAGTTGCTGTTGAATCCATGGCTCTCTCGAGTTACATTGATACAAGATAGGCAGAGGTCACGTTATAGTTAGATATGCTGAGATTAAGTTAGAACATGCATCAAAATTATGTTAGATAGCAGATACGCAATGATTAAGTTAGAAGATAAGTAAAGATTAAGTTAAATAGGCGACACGCAAAGATTAAGTTGGATAGAAAATACGTATAGATTAAGTTGAATAGTGTGTGAAGATGGCAAAGAAGATAGAAAAGATTAAGTTAAATAGAAGAATAAGTGAATAGAAGATACACTACGGTGAAGCTAGAAGATAAGTAAAGATTAAGTTAGATAGAAGATAGGGATCGACTTAGAATAGGTTTGGTTAGAATGTCTAGTGGTCTAGTGGTTATTCTAGATAGAGGGTCTAGTTGCATCGGAAGATCTAATTGTTTTATTAGAAGGTCTAGTAGTTATATTAGAAAGTCTATTTATAAGTTTCATTCGAAGGTCTTAGGTTTAAAACCTGGTGAAGAAATTAAGACTTCCAAGTCATGTTCATGAGACGACTTGGTTTAGTTTTGTTTGTTTTCTGGGAGCTGGACTGGTCAAATAAAAGAAAGTTCCGCTGGTTACACCCTGTTCCAGTCCAGCGCTGGACTGTTGAAACAGAATTTCTTTCACTTCCGACGGGCTATGGTCTAACAGACAAAGACAAGATGACGAGAAGGAGTGAGGGCGCTCATCCAAAGGATCTACATTTAGAGATCATATTTATATTGGCCATTGAAGTGTGTGATCAGTGATTGATTTGTAGGGAGGACACAAAAAATAGCGCAACATCCAAATAAATTAATGTCATAGATCAAGCAGTTCGATAATACGTGATCTACACTACAGCAATAGAATACTGAACTATAGTGTTCGTACATACAGATAGATAGATAGAGATAAATAGAGATAAATAGAGATAAGTATATAATTTATATATATATATATATATATATATATATATATATATATATATATATATATATATATATATATCATGGGCGTACTTGGGGTTAAACCCCCCCCCCCCCGAAAGGAAATTCCCCCCCTCAGGGGGGGGGGTGTCGGAATTTAGTTACTGATCTTTTGCTTTAATTTTGTTTATTTTAGGTGAAATTTTAATACTAAACCATCACTTGCCCTCGTACAGCCAAGGGGGTTTTGAGTCTAAAACCTACTACCAGGGGTTTTGAGTTTAAAACCCCCTACCAGGGGTTTTGAGTTTGAAACCCCCTACCTGGGGTTTTGAGTTTGAAACCTCCTACCTAGGAGTTTTGCATTTCAATCCCCCTCTCTATAAAACAAAAAAAAAATGCAAACGACAATCCCAAAATTCCAAGAGCACATCTAAGGAAGATTTTGATATTAAACTCCTCTCCAAAATTTACGATAAACACCTCTTCAATATAAAAAAGCAAATTACACATTCAAAATTGTATGAGCGTAGCCAAAGGGGGTTTTGAGTTTAAACCCTTCTTCAGCTGGGTTTGAAGCTAAAAATACCTCTCCAATATAAAAAAAGCGAATTACGCCCTAAAATGCATAGTCAAAGTTTGTTTTTTTAGTTTAACCTCCCCCCCCCCCGGCCAGTGGAGTTTGAAGCTAAAAAATAAATCTTCAAAATAAAAAAAACCCACGAATTTCGCAATCAAAATGCTATGAGCGTAGCCAAGCCTTTTGGGTGTTTTTAGTTTAAATTTTCCTTCAGAGGGGTTTGATACTAAAAAATACCTCTTCAATATAAAAAAAAGCAAATTACGCACTAAAATTCTTTGAGCGTAGCCAAGCCAATGGGGGGTTTTAAGTTTCAACCCCTCTCCCCCAGATGGATTTTTATAAATTTAAAATCCCTCAAGATAGTTTTGAGGTTTAAAAACCCCCAACAGATGATTTTGACGATAAAACTTCCCTTTTTGATATAACATCTAATGTAAAATAGTCACCTAATTCTAAGATCGTAGTCAAGGGAAATTGCACATGTCTACCAGTGGCTGGGCTCCATTACTAAAGTGCAATGAAATTGAAAAGCACTAAATGTGGCTCTACAAAGATGGCTAAGACGGATTATAGGAGTCAGTTATAGAGATCGGGTCTAAATCAAGGAAATCCTATGCCGAACTGGGAGTCGACCCCTTAGTAAGATTGTGACAGACCGTCACATGAGGTTTGCGGGACATGTTCTCCGACAAAATGAATGACGCATAATAAGAGTTGCGATGACATCCTAGTACAACTTGGCGCCACACATTCATGGAGGTCCTCGGAGCAGGTGGGAAGAGGTTTCTTACATTGCCAGTGACAGAATTTTGTGGAAACAGCTTGCCAGCAAATAGTTCTTGGCGGCGGGGCTTCGCCCCGCGCTGGGGGAGCTCTCAGCGCTCCCCCAGACCCCTTGCTAACAAGGGCGAGGAGTCTACAATTTTTTCACTAACTCCAGGAAGAACTTATTCTAGGGCACGTCTTCCAAAAGAATGAAGGGTCAGAATGTAATAGAGATTAATTATGTACACACACATTTATCCATACAAACATATAAATATATATATAATTTTTTGCCGGGGAGGGGGGGGGAAATCCCCCCCAACCCCCCCCCCCCCCCGAAAAAAATCCTGGCTACGCCCATGATATATACTAACCCTAACCCTAACCCTAATCTATATAGACATAGACATAGATATAGATAGATAGATAGATAGATAGATAGATAGATAGATAGATAGATAGATAGATAGAAAGCTATTGCCACGATGATGAATGTAGTTACTTTGTGAACTAGAAGTAGATCCAGTAAAATACCCAAATTTTCTGTTGATTTATTGAGTGTGGCACTTGGGTTATTTAAGGCTAAGACTTACTTCTAATGTCTCGGCCTGGTCCAATCTCAGGTTAATGTCAAACATCGGAGCTTGGCGGGGGGGGGGGGGGACTTAACTTTTTTTTTTGGGGGGGGGGGCTTAATGTCCGCGTTTTTTGTTTCCTCTCAAACTCTCTCTCTCTAGATCTTTCCCGAACCAGTGGCTGACTTCAACGTCTAGATGTTGTTTTTATTTCCAATGCTCCATGCAATGTGTGCCCCGCATGTTGTTCACCACAGGCAATCTAGTCTATGTACTTACGTGCTCATCTGTGTTTTCTTGGGGATTTTTTTTTATCACGCCTTCGATTTTTTTAAATGTCTTTTTTCATTGATTTCAAAAAGAAAATTCTAACTATCCGAAATTTCAGCACAGTTTTATGTTATTGAAATATTTATTTTTCAATGAATCTATTTGGTCAAGTTCAAAGTGAAACACAATGCACACCCTGCAACGTAATCATCTTCTTTTTTGAAGTAACGTCTGTATTATATAAGATAAGATAAGATGAAAGCAGACGACAAAAAAGTTACCTAAAGCAGAAAATTAGTTTATGTAGTAATGTAGAGAGATCCCAGAGTTAGCCCCCGGGCGTCTTCTTGCTCTAGGTACCAGATTGCCACAGACGCCCTGTTGCTCTAGATACCAGAGATTATCCTGGGCGCCCAGATGCTCTAGTCTCGGTAGTTGATACATTTGCAGAAACATTTCAGTTTAAGTGTGGGAGCACAGTGGAAGTACAGTGGAAGTCCCTTGAGAGTATAGTGGAAGAACAGTTGGAGTAGAGTGGAAGTACAGTGGAAGTCCCTTGAGAGTATAGTGGAAGAACAGTTGGAGTAGAGTGGAAGTACAGGGGGAGTACAGTGAGAGAACAATGAAAGTACAGTAAGAGTACTTTGGAAGTACAGCGAGAGTACAGTGGAAGTACAGTGAGAGTACAGTGGAAGTACAGTGAGAGTACAGAAAGAATACAATGAAAGTACAGTAAGAGTACTTTGGAAGTACAGTAAGAGTACAGTGGAAGTACAGTGGGAGTACAGAAAGAATACAATGAAAGTACAGTGGAATTACAGTGAGAGTACAGTGAGAATACAGTGGAAGTACAGTGGAAGTACAATGGAAGTACAGTGAGAGTACAGTGGAAGTACAGTGAGAGTACAATGGAAGTACAGTGAGAGTACAATGGAAGTACAGTGTGAGTACAATGGAAGTACAGTGAGAGTACAATGGAAGTACAGTGAGAGTACAATGGAAGTACAGTGAGAGTACAGTGGGAGTACATTGTTCTTCATTATAGGTGAACCAAAGGTAAAATGAATTGACCCAACTGAGAGTTTGTAAGATAAAGATTCTACCAGGCCTTTAAATAGTCAATTAGTTAATTAATTAATTAATATTTCAATCAATGAGTCATCTAAACAATTTATCAAGTAATCATTGCATTAATTAATTAATTAGGCCACAATTCATTGAGACGACTAATCAATGAGTCAGTTAATCAATGAATGTCAATATGTTTGTCATTCGTTGAAGCCATTCATCAATAACTAAATAATCAATGAGTCAACTAATCAACTAATCAACGCATCAGCTAATGAATGAGTGGGCTAATGAATGAGTGGGCTAATGAATGAGTGGATTATAAATCAATAAATACACAAATCAATAAATCTTAGAATCAATGGAACCACTAATCAATGTCCACTAATCAACGAATTGGCTAATCAATGTGTACACTAATCAATAAGTCTTCAAATCAATAAATCTACTAATCAATAAGTTTACTAATTAAGGTGTAAACTAATTAACGAAATGGCTAATCATTGAAGCCACTAATAAATAAGATTGATAATCAATGAAACCACTAATCAATACGTCAACTAATCACTAAGTCCAATAATCAATGAGTCAACTAATCAATAACTCAATGAATACGATTAAGTAGTTTCTAGTACTTAAAAGGACGTCTCAAGCCCTCACTCAAATGGAGTTTAATAGAAATGATGAGGAGTATTTACTAGGAAGAAGTTAATATAGTTATGCTAAATTGTATAACACACAAGCTTCAAAAACAAAACGTATAATTAATTTATTTAAGCGCCTTTATGTTTTACATTTGCTTTCGTATTCCATTGAAATACCCTTGAATTCATACAACGGGACAACAAAAACAGCAAGAAATAAAAACTAACATGTATCAACAACAACTAAAAACTAAAAAACACATACAAAACTAACAACTACCAATAAAAAAAAATTACAATAACCAATAACATCAAAAACTAACAACAACCAATAACAAATTAAACGAACAACTACCAATAACATCAAAAGCTGCTATCAATAACATAAAAAATTAAAAACTACCAATAACATCGAAAACTAACAATTACCAAGAACACCAAAACTAACAACTACCAAAAACAAATCAAACCAACAACTATCAATAACATCAAAAACGAACTTATACCAACAGCAAATAAACCTAAAAATTTACAAACGCATACAAAACTAACAACTACCAATACAAAATGAAACTAACAACCATCAATAACAACTACCAATACAAAATGAAAATAATAACTATCAATAACATCAAAAACTAACAACTTCCAAAAACAACAACAGCATATACAACAGACATCACATTACAGACAACACATTGTTAAATTGTCACTATTATTATTTATGCTCATTATTTTTTCCCTGGTAGATTTTAAAACTCTTTTCTGATGATAAAAATGTCCACATTACAATTGAGCTGAAGATAAGCCAGTGCACAAAGGCCAGTACGGGGTCAAGTAACGTGACCAGTGTGGTCAGGCAATTGGTAGGCCAGTACGGGGTCAAGTCACGTGACCAGTGTGGTCAGGCCATTGGTACGCAGCTGTATTTCCGCCTTCAGTGACAACTTTTCCCATGCCATTGATTCGAGTGTGGTCGCGTAGGAATACACTTTTTGTCGACCTGATTTTAAGTGGAACTATAAAACTTGGGACCAGCTACATGTATGAAACAATTTCCTTTAGACGAGAACTGACGTAATGACGTAGGTAGAACTATAATATCTAACAGTGAAGATCACTAAATGCTTCTGTAAATGCTTGTGATTTTACCATCACAAAAGAGATACAAGACACCGATAGCAAAGACAAACAGACACACACTCTTTTGTTCCCCTGGCAATCAAATCATTAAATAAGAACAATCTGGTATAAACTTTGTCACATGTAAATTATGAGTGAGTCTGGTGTGAATGTACACTTTGGTTTCTTATAGTTATAATGTTTTTTGTTTGGTGTAATGCACAAATTGTAAGACAAATTTCCTTACGGATAATAAAGATTATTATTATTATTATTATTATTATTATTAAATGCACCAAACAACTCTGTTCAACCATAAACATTGCGCCATAAAAATAGTTCAAGAGAGTATTAGCATAAAGTTAATCGAGGACTTATTTCTTTAAGAATAACACAAACATTGACTTGGTCATTATCCGTAAATTTTTTTTTTGGGGGGGGGAGGAGGGGGGTGTTTTTTTTGTTGAAGAAAATGAAGAGGAAACTAACTGTAAAGGTCACAGGTCACAAGGTCATATTTCCACAAAACAATAGATATGGTCAAAGTATGTCCCCAACAAACAATAATTAGGGCCAAAACATATGTCCACAAAAATATATATGGTCAAAATATATGTCCACAAAACAAATATATGGTAAAAAATATATGTCCACAAAACAAATATATGGTAAACAATTTGGTAATGATGTGTCCATGAAACAATATATAGTAGAAATATATGTCATTATGTGTATCTTTTGTGTTGGTGGCTATTGAATATTTAAAAAATGCCTTTATTACCTAATTTTAAAAATGGTGTTTACGTAAGTACATCAAATGTGTCTACATAGTGTGAAACTAAAAGATCACGCGCTCTGTGAAGGCGTCCATGTTGTCTATGAACTTAGGGTAGAGAACAGGTGAGAGTGGGAGATTCAAGATATCAAACTGGGTATAACACAAACTGGGTATAACACAAACTGGGTATAACACAAACTGTGTAGAACACAAACTGGGTAGAACACAAACTGGGTAGAACACAAACTGGGTAGAACAAAAACTGGGTAGAACACAAACTGGGTATAACACAAACTGGGTATAACACAAACTGGGTAGAACACAAACTGGGTAGAACACAAACTGAGTAGAACACAAACTGGGTAGAACACAAACTGGGTAGAACACAAACTGGGTAGAACAAAAACTGGGTAGAACACAAACTGGGTATAACACAAACTGGGTATAACACAAACTGGGTGCAACACAAACTGTGTAGAACACAAACTGGGTAGAACACAAACTGGGTATAACACAAACTGGGTATAACACAAACTGTGTAGAACACAAACTGGGTAGAACACAAACTGGGTAGAACACAAACTGGGTAGAACACAAACTGGGTAGAACACAAACTGGGTATAACACAAACTGGGTAGAACACAAACTGGGTATTACACAAACTGGGTAGAGCACAAACTGTGTAGAACACAAACTGGGTAGAACACAAACTGGGTATAACACAAACTGTGTAGAACACAAACTGGGTAGAACACAAACTGGGTATAACACAAACTGGGTATAACACAAACTGGGTAGAACACAAACTGGGTAGAACACAAACTGGGTATAACACAAACTGGGTAGAACACAAACTGGGTAGAAAACAAACTGGGTATAAACTCAAACTGGGTAGAACACAAACTGGGTAGAACACAAACTGGGTATAACACAAACTGAGTAGAACACAAACTGGGTATAATACAAACTGGGTAGAAAACAAACTGGGTATAACACAAACTGGGTAGAACACAAACTGGGTAGAACACAAAATGGGTAGAACACAAACTGGGTATAACACAAACTGGGTATAACACAAACTGGGTAGAACACAAACTGTGTAGAACACAAACTGGGTATAACACAAACTGGGTATAACACAAACTGGGTAGAACACAAACTGGGTAGAACACAAACTGGGTATAACACAAACTGGGTAGAACACAAACTGGGTATAACACAAACTGGGTAGAACACAAACTGGGTAGAACACAAACTGGGTAGAACACAAACTGGGTAGAACACAAACTGGGTAGAACACAAACTGGGTATAACACAAACTGTGTAGAACACAAACTGGGTATAACACAAACTGGGTATAACACAAACTGGGTATAACACAAACTGGGTATAACACAAACTGAGCGTAATACAAACTGGGTAGAACACAAACTGGGTATAACACAAACTGGGTAGAACACAAACTGGGTAGAACACAAACTGGGTAGAACACAAACTGGGTATAACACAAACTGGGTATAACACAAACTGTGTAGCACACGAACTGGGTAGAACACAAACTGGGTAGAAAACAAACTGGGTATAAACACAAACTGGGTAGAACACAAACTGGGTAGAACACAAACTGGGTAGAAAACAAACTGGGTATAACACAAACTGGGTAGAACACAAACTGGGTAGAACACAAACTGTGTAGAACACAAACTGGGTATAACACAAACTGAGTATAACACAAACTGGGTAGAACACAAACTGGGTAGAACACAAACTGGGTAGAACACAAACTGGGTATAACACAAACTGGGTATAACACAAACTGGGTAGAACACAAACTGGGTAGAACACAAACTGGGTAGAACACAAACTGTGTAGAACACAAACTGGGTAGAACACAAACTGGGTATAACACAAACTGGGTATAACACAAACTGGGTATAACACAAACTGGGTATAACACAAACTGAGCGTAATACAAACTGGGTAGAACACAAACTGGGTATAACACAAACTGGGTAGAACACAAACTGGGTAGAACACAAACTGGTTAGAACACAAACTGGGTAGAACACAAACTGGGTAGAACACAAACTGGGTAGAACACAAACTGGGTAGAACACAAACTGGGTAGAACACAAACTGTGTAGAACACAAACTGGGTAGAACACAAACTGGGTATAACACAAACTGTGTAGAACACAAACTGGGTAGAACACAAACTTGGTATAACACAAACTGGGTATAACACAAACTGGGTAGAACACAAACTGGGTAGAACACAAACTGGGTATAACACAAACTGAGTATAACACAAACTGGGTAGAAAACAAACTTGGTATAAACACAAACTGGGTAGAACACAAACTGGGTAGAACACAAACTGGGTATAACACAAACTGGGTAGAACACAAACTGGGTATAATACAAACTGGGTAGAAAACAAACTGGGTATAACACAAACTGGGTAGAACACAAACTGGGTAGAACACAAAATGGGTAGAACACAAACTGGGTATAACACAAACTGGGTATAACACAAACTGAGTAGAACACAAACTGTGTAGAACACAAACTGGGTATAACACAAACTGGGTATAACACAAACTGGGTAGAACACAAACTGGGTAGAACACAAACTGGGTATAACACAAACTGGGTAGAACACAAACTGGGTATAACACAAACTGGGTAGAACACAAACTGGGTAGAACACAAACTGGGTAGAACACAAACTGGGTAGAACACAAACTGTGTAGAACACAAACTGGGTATAACACAAACTGGGTATAACACAAACTGGGTATAACACAAACTGTGTAGAACACAAACTGGGTATAACACAAACTGGGTATAACACAAACTGGGTAGAACACAAACTGGGTAGAACACAAACTGGGTAGAACACAAACTGGGTAGAACACAAACTGGGTAGAACACAAACTGGGTAGAACACAAACTGGGTAGAACACAAACTGGGTATAACACAAACTGGGTATAACACAAACTGGGTATAACACAAACTGGGTAGAACACAAACTGGGTAGAACACAAACTGGGTATAACACAAACTGGGTAGAACACAAACTGGGTAGAACACAAACTGGGTAGAACACAAACTGGGTATAACACAAACTGGGTAGAACACAAACTGGGTATAACACAAACTGGGTATAACTGTGACAAGTCAAAAACTCGCTGTCAGAGTCACTCTAAATTATCACAGCATTAATTATTATTTTTCCTTATTTATTTATTTTATTTTAATTATTTCCCCATCCTACCTCCAATTTCTTCACCCGCCCCACCTTTCCTCTCTACCAGGCTAGACTTAGTCCACCACCTTGGAGAAAATTAGGCCAGTCCTTTCATTTATCTTCCCTTGACCGGGGCAAAGATACGCTCAGACTCTTTGATCTCATCGGCAGGATGTCTGACGCCGCAAGTGACTCCCCCCCCCCTCTTGGGCGGAAGGTAGGTCACTCCCCCCCCCCCCCCCACGTCTCTCTTTGATCTAAGAGATTACACGGGTCAACATACCGCGTGATACACCAAGGTGCGTCTCTTGTCGGACTTTACCCACGTGTAAGCTAATTCTTAGCCTAGGACATTTCCTGTGTCCCACATTTCCCAGGCATATATAAAGTGAATTAAATCAGGCCAGGCTCTCTTTCATTCTCATACGAGCTGAGCTATCGAGTCTGGACTATATTACTTATTCTTTCTCCTAGAGGAATACCTGGTGGTAAGCCGAACTTAATCACAAGTTCCATCTTAATTACTCTGTGTATATTTCCATTGGAGTTTATCATGTGTATTTTGCTTAGTTCATTTGTATTTAATTAGTGCATTGTGTATTTCTCACTGGCGTAAGTAGAAAACATAAACATGTGCTATGTTTGTATTTTAGTATTGCATTAATCTATTAATGCTATGTTGCTCAATTGATCGTTGATGCAACCATGTATATATTTGTACATCTTATGTTATTCCTTTATCTCGGCTGACAACCGTGATAATTTTACTAGCGCACTGATACTGCGTTTAGAGAAGATATATGAATTATCTCCCCTTTACTCATTTTACTCTAAGGAGAATTGCGCCGCTTGAAGGGACATTCAAGCACGCTCCATTGTTCTCGACCCACGGTCATATGTAAACAATCATCTGGGTCGCTGACCACCGCCCATTTCACTTCCCCCCCCCCTTCTTTCTCTATCCACCTGTGTTGTTTATTTAAGACTATTATTTCCCCTTCTATGTACATTCTTATATTATTATTTCCCCTTTCATGTACATTTTTATATTGCTACTATCTGCCATCTATTTTCCAAATCCCATTTGTCATCATCTCCCCTTTATGCTCTAAAGCAATTATACCAATCTGACGAATGCACCTCAGTCGAGGGCATCGATAAGATGTATGAGAGACATGTCCTAACTTGTCTTTGTTTATCCGCAGCCTCCCTCAGGTGTCTGCCTATTGTGTGTTGAGTGCTATTCAGCACTGCACTTTCCTACTGAGATTTACCTGCCTATTTGCCTACTGGCCTATCTATGTGCTTAGTGCTAATCAGCGCTGCACTTGCCTAGTTGCTATCAAGAATCACCTATTACCTATTTGCCTACTGGCCTATTTAGGTGCTTAGTGCTATTCAGCAATGTATTTGCCTATCACCTATTGCCTAGTTATTGGATCAACGATCTATTTTCCGGCAGTTGTGCTTAGCGCTAATCAGCGCTGCACTTACCTAGTCGCTATCAAGAATCACCTATTGCCTAGTTATTGGATCAACGATCTATTTACCTGCAGTTGTGCTTAGTGCTATTCAGCGCTGCACTTGCCCACTGAGATCTACTCAACTCTACTACTTGGCGCTATCGGCATTGCCCGCCTATTCGACAGCCCACCTGTCAAGCTATTAGGTGCGACGTCCCTATAGACCAGATCTGTGTGAGACGTCATAGCTACGCCAACCCTCTGCAACTCACTGGACATATCCTGTCAGCCACGCTGCCCACGGCAGATCAGCTCTGCCCGCAGTAACCTGGTGCCCACGGTATCCGGCCACCCGCCATACTGTGCCCACTACAGATACTAGAACTTGGGATTGAGACTCCACAAGAACTATATCACCGGCGTCCCTCTATCCGCTAGAGCGCCACCTCCAGCTGCAGAACCTCAAGCCAGGTCACAGCCAGCTGCGACATCAACGGGAATATCAGCTAAGTCAGAGGACAAAGTGACATACTCTCTTATTATGTGCAAGAGTGATGATTAAACATAGAATATACTAGAGATAGATGCAAACCCTCCCCCTTTTTATTATTATATGTATATTTATGTAAATAAATATTCTTTATTTGTTACTTTTGTATCTATCTTTCATTGCCTTGTCTCGTTGCGTGTCTGCTCCCGATTCATATGCTGATAAGTGGGGGTGTGATAGCATTTAAAAATAATCATCCCCTAGACATAAAACGTGCCAAACACACGTCACATTTCCCCACCTGTCACATTTTGGCGAGCCCGTCCGTGGATTTAACCCATTAGTACAGCAGGCACGAACAGGCAGCAATAACTAAATTCCATATCAATAATTTTTTTCTAAAAATATTTATAAGTATCATCACTTCGCATTATCAAGAGTGTCACTTCTGTCATATTTTATTTATTTACTATTATTGCATTTCATGTATAATATTTTCTTGCAGGAACTTTGTGATTAACATAGGCAGACACCACATTCCTTTTGCACTCTTCCCTATAACTTCTAAGTAATTGCTTTCAGCAGCTCCTTCCTCGTCTCCACCTCTTACTCTATATTCTGCTTTATCCCCCTCATTACCCGCCCCTCATCATTATGGCCAGCGGAACACGCTCGAAAGCGGACTCTGAATTGAAGCAGAAATTAGCTGAATTGAAGGATTTCGCAGCCACCATATTTGACGATGAGGCAGAACGAAAAGAATATGTGAGAGCACAATTTGAGGCGTTGAGAAGACAGGAAGACGAAAAGGAAGAAAAAAGAAAGGAAGACGAAAAGGAAGAAAGGAGATTAGCAAGGGAGCATGAACTAGCGATGAAGGATAAGGATAATGAAATAGCTATTGCTAAAGAAAAAGAAAGAAAGGAAGCTGAAATAGCTATTGCTAAAGAAAAAGAAAGAAAGGAAGCTGAAATAGCTATTGCTAAGGAAGCCACCGAGCGAGAAAAGGAAATAACTCTGAGGGAGAAGGAGAAAGAAATAACGGCGAGAGAAAAGATAGCCGCGGACAAAGAGAACGAGGCCGCCCGCCAGGCTTCTTCCGAGTCACGCCCGGCTAGCCCAGCATCCTTTCATCAAAGTTCCTTGAACGGTCTACCCCACATGCCAATGGAGCACTTCGACGACAAGACAGAGAACATCGAAGTTTATCTTGTCCGATTTGAGGAAGTAGCACGCTTTTACGGTCTGCCAGAGGAGAAATGGTGCTTCCGGCTATCCCAATGCCTCCGAGGCAAAGCCTACGAAGTTTACTCCAAACTTCCCTCCGGCCAGCGAGAAGATTACGCAGCCCTCAAGCAGGCGCTGCTGATCCAGTTCGAGCTGACCGCCGAGGCCTACCACAAAAAGTTCAGAAGTTCCCGCCTCGAACGCAGAGAGACCTACGGTAACCTCTGCGAAAGGCTGGACAAGTACCTTATCAGGTGGCACGCTCTCAGCCAATTGCCAGAGACTTTTGATGGCCTAGCATGCCTCGTACTCTCTGAGCAGCTGTTAGAATGCATGTCCCCAGAGGTCAGAGTTTATGTGAAGGAGCAACAAGCAACTGCACCCGCTGACATAGCTTCCGCCGCTGATAGGTACTTGAACGCTCGTAAGGACTTAAAAGGCAAAGCAACCGCGACAGACCAGCAAACAGACCAACCAACTTCTCCTGCTCCGTCAAACCTTCCTCCTAAAACTCCCCAGCATAACCAGGCACCAGGCCGACAATCAGCCCCAAACAACCACAATAACCGTCCCAACCACCAGTCTCGCTATAACCAGGCTAACTACTCTCAGCGTGACACACGTCACGGCGCGCGTGACAGTAGACCCACTCCACAACGGCAGCAGCAGGCCCCACGGACCCTATCTACGGTGACGCCAGTCTCTCAACCCTCCGCGATCGATCTTTCTGACCAACCGGAGGAGGACACATACTTCGTCTCCACGATGGCCGTGGCTCCTCAACCCACCGCCACTGAACTCGGCCAACCAGAACTCCCACCCGTGCCACCTCACCCCACCTCTTCTCCTCCGGGAGTAGAGAACATTCTGGCCAACGGTGTTGAAGTCTTGGGCCTTTACGACTCAGGCTGTTCGTTCGGCGCGGTTATAAGTAGAACGCTGATTGACCCATCGGATCTCACTGGTGGAACAGTGACGATCCAGTCTATAGACCGTGGCACTCCCCCGCAGGTTCTACCTGTCGCGAGGGTACACGTGGAGTGTAGGTACGTACATGGCACCATTGACGCCGCCGTCATGGACACGCCAGTGTATGATTTCATTCTAGGCTCCAAATATGTCCCTCTTGGAATAGTCAACAAACCCTACTTCTCTCTGCCCGTCGGTAGATCGACAAAGCAGAGAGGTGGCCGCAACCAGCTGGTTGGAAGCCCTGGTCGCCACGCTAACACGCCTAGTCCCGACTCATCAGCGAAGCTCAAACCACTCCGCCCTGGCATTGACTCTGCTAGGAAGTCACGAGTTAAGTCGTTTACCCGCGCTCGTGAGAGTCTACTTGACCCAGGCTACTCAGCCAAAATCATGCAACATTCCTCTGACATTGACAGTGTCAGAATGCCCCGAGATAAGATGAACCCTTGCTCTCGTGGACTCACTCCTCTTCATGGCTCCTCAGCCACCATTCTGAATCAACCTCTCCCTGGCATTGATAGTGTCAGAAAGTCACGAGGTAAGCCGAACTCTCGCGCTCGTGAAAACTCTTCTCACCATGGCTCCTCAGCCACCGTTCAATATCAACCTTCCCCTGGCATTAACCGTGTCAGGAAGCCACGATGTAAGCCAGATTGTCGCACTCGTGGGGACGTTCTCAGGCAGAACTCCACATTCTTTATCAGACCACTCTTCCCTGGCATTGATCGTGTCAGACGATACCGAGGTAAGCTGACCACTTACTCTCGTGAAGAAGCGCCTCACAGCGGCTTCGGAGGTAAGCCCCAACGAGCACACGTGCCTTGGGCACCCCGCCTAAGCCCCAATCACCCTCCCCAATCCGCCCCAGGAAGGAATTATTACTCACCCAATCGCCCAATCTACTCTCCCGAGCAACCCCAAATGTTTCACCCAGGTGACTACCTACTCAGGGACGGGAAGTAGACCACGGACAGACTTGGACAGACTCTCCTCCTGGCATGGATACCCCTTTATTTTCCAGATTTTTTTTTTCTAATGCTGTGATAACAACTGATCTTAAAGTTAGAGTGACATCAGTCTGCTCGCACTTTATGGATCCTTCTGCGATAGATCCATCTTGGCGGCGGCGTATGTGACAAGTCAAAAACTCGCTGTCAGAGTCACTCTAAATTATCACAGCATTAATTATTATTTTTCCTTATTTATTTATTTTATTTTAATTATTTCCCCATCCTACCTCCAATTTCTTCACCCGCCCCACCTTTCCTCTCTACCAGGCTAGACTTAGTCCACCACCTTGGAGAAAATTAGGCCAGTCCTTTCATTTATCTTCCCTTGACCGGGGCAAAGATACGCTCAGACTCTTTGATCTCATCGGCAGGATGTCTGACGCCGCAAGTGACTCCCCCCCCCCTCTTGGGCGGAAGGTAGGTCACTCCCCCCCCCCCCACGTCTCTCTTTGATCTAAGAGATTACACGGGTCAACATACCGCGTGATACACCAAGGTGCGTCTCTTGTCGGACTTCACCCACGTGTAAACTAATTCTTAGCCTAGGACATTTCCTGTGTCCCACATTTCCCAGGCATATATAAAGTGAATTAAATCAGGCCAGGCTCTCTTTCATTCTCATACGAGCTGAGCTATCGAGTCTGGACTATATCACTTATTCTTTCTCCTAGAGGAATACCTGGTGGTAAGCCGAACTTAATCACAAGTTCCATCTTAATTACTCTGTGTATATTTCCATTGGAGTTTATCATGTGTATTTTGCTTAGTTCATTTGTATTTAATTAGTGCATTGTGTATTTCTCACTGGCGTAAGTAGAAAACATAAACATGTGCTATGTTTGTATTTTAGTATTGCATTAATCTATTAATGCTATGTTGCTCAATTGATCGTTGATGCAACCATGTATATATTTGTACATCTTATGTTATTCCTTTATCTCGGCTGACAACCGTGATAATTTTACTAGCGCACTGATACTGCGTTTAGAGAAGATATATGAATTATCTCCCCTTTACTCATTTTACTCTAAGGAGAATTGCGCCGCTTGAAGGGACATTCAAGCACGCTCCATTGTTCTCGACCCACGGTCATATGTAAACAATCATCTGGGTCGCTGACCACCGCCCATTTCACTTCCCCCCCCTTCTTTCTCTATCCACCTGTGTTGTTTATTTAAGACTATTATTTCCCCTTCTATGTACATTCTTATATTATTATTTCCCCTTTCATGTACATTTTTATATTGCTACTATCTGCCATCTATTTTCCAAATCCCATTTGTCATCATCTCCCCTTTATGCTCTAAAGCAATTATACCAATCTGACGAATGCACCTCAGTCGAGGGCATCGATGAGATGTATGAGAGACATGTCCTAACTTGTCTTTGTTTATCCGCAGCCTCCCTCAGGTGTCTGCCTATTGTGTGTTGAGTGCTATTCAGCACTGCACTTTCCTACTGAGATTTACCTGCCTATTTGCCTACTGGCCTATCTATGTGCTTAGTGCTAATCAGAGCTGCACTTGCCTAGTTGCTATCAAGAATCACCTATTGCCTATTTGCCTACTGGCCTATTTAGGTGCTTAGTGCTATTCAGCACTGTATTTGCCTATCACCTATTGCCTAGTTATTGGATCAACGATCTATTTACCGGCAGTTGTGCTTAGCGCTAATCAGCGCTGCACTTACCTAGTCGCTATCAAGAATCACCTATTGCCTAGTTATTGGATCAACGATCTATTTACCTGCAGTTGTGCTTAGTGCTATTCAGCGCTGCACTTGCCCACTGAGATCTACTCAACTCTACTACTTGGCGCTATCGGCATTGCCCGCCTATTCGACAGCCCACCTGTCAAGCTATTAGGTGCGACGTCCCTATAGACCAGATCTGTGTGAGACGTCATAGCTACGCCAACCCTCTGCAACTCACTGGACATATCCTGTCAGCCACGCTGCCCACGGCAGATCAGCTCTGCCCGCAGTAACCTGGTGCCCACGGTATCCGGCCACCCGCCATACTGTGCCCACTACAGATACTAGAACTTGGGATTGAGACTCCACAAGAACTATATCACCGGCGTCCCTCTATCCGCTAGAGCGCCACCTCCAGCTGCAGAACCTCAAGCCAGGTCACAGCCAGCTGCGACATCAACGGGAATACCAGCTAAGTCAGAGGACAAAGTGACATACTCTCTTATTATGTGCAAGAGTGATGATTAAACATAGAATATACTAGAGATAGATGCAAACCCTCCCCCTTTTTATTATTATATGTATATTTATGTAAATAAATATTCTTTATTTGTTACTTTTGTATCTATCTTTCATTGCCTTGTCTCGTTGCGTGTCTGCTCCCGATTCATATGCTGATAAGTGGGGGTGTGATAGCATTTAAAAATAATCATCCCCTAGACATAAAACGTGCCAAACACACGTCACATTTCCCCACCTGTCACATTAACACAAACTGGGTGTATAACACAAACTGGGTGCAACACAAACTGGGTAGAACACAAACTGGGTAGAACACAAACTGGGTAGAACACAAACTGGGTAGAACACAAACTGGGTATAACACAAACTGGGTATAACACAAACTGGGCGTAACACAAACTGTGTAGAACACAAACTGGTGTTTAAATTAAATTTACAAAATAGTTGTTTCTATGTTTGTTTGTAAAATGTTTTACATGTTTCGGATGTTCCTTCAGAGTTGAAGATAGTTTACTTTCTAGTCCAAACCTCCCGCTGGACGACGGGGGATGGGAGCGGGCAGGATTTGAACCCTCGACCATCAATAAATCCGAACGACAGTCCAGCGCGCAAACCGCACGACCAGGCAGCCATCTATGTACATGTATTGAAAATATTTCTGAATTTTGATATAAAAAAAACTGAAGTAGCCGTTGCATCTATTTCATCATTTTTTAGATCTAAACGTGACAGACAAACAGATGGAGAGCACAAAGACAATAGTGGCACCCCCCTATGAGGGTAGCTCAGAGAGGAAACAATAGTTTATTTGTTTTCTGCATTCGGTTTGATCTTTTCGCACGTGCTACATATCAAGACCGAAGTGAATTCTTTTAAAACATCTGATTGGTTCAATACCTACATCTAATTCATTTTAAAACACATGCTCAGCAGAACGGTTGTTAGCAATTCAGCTGGAGTGACGTCATTTTCCAAACGCTTTAAAAAATATGTTGGAGATATTTGATTAATAATTCGAATCAATCTTATTTGTCTATAAATAAAAAATGATCAAAGTGAGAATATTTAATTATCGAATGTTTGTTAAAAAAACAACTAATTAAACCAAGGTGTTCAACGCTGAATTGTTTGAAAACATTTGAATTTTTATTTTGCTTTACAATCAAATGTTTCAGAGGGAAAAAAATGAGTTGAGGCGAAGAAAACACCAACCCACCAATCCAGATCTGATCGATCCGAGAAGATAGCAATGGGTTGGATGATAGCTGATGGAGATGTATTTGGAGAGAATCGAAGTCTTTTAATTAGTACAAGTAAATGACAGCTGGGGATCATGGGATGTATTCATCCAGTAAAAATAGAGTTTAATTATTTCAAGAATTCACAAGGTCATACCAGAGTTAACATGTATGAATGTATGAATCTCTCATGACCCAAAAGAAGTGAAAAGATGGAATTTCTTATTTCTGCAGTTTGAATTCAGCTAAATCTATGAATCACTCTTATCATTATCATAATATAGACCCAAAAGAAATGAAAAGATGGAATTTCTTATTTCTGCATGCATGCCATGCTCATATCCGCCTCCAATGTCATCCAATCGTGACATTTGATGCGCACCAAATGAAACAACCACGCAGCTAAAGCACACCCACACATTTAGAAAAACATGGGAAAATACTTTAAAAAAAATAAAAAAGACAACACCCTCTTTATACAACCTATTTTAGTGTTATACCGAATGAAATGTTCGATTAAGAATATATTTTTTACCACTCCCCATCCCCCTCCCACTGAAGCAAAACTTCTCGTTAAGCGAATGTCTAGATCTACTAGACTTGACACTAGTCCAATGATAACCAAATAGGTCTAGACTTAGAAGACGATGCGCCAAATGTTCCTGAATATTGAATGATTAGACTCTTGAAATAATGTCTACATGAAGTAATACCCGAAGGCGTCTAGTCTGTTCAGGATAAATATGTTCTCCTTCTCTAATCAAATGTAAATTTATTTATTTCTTCACTTTAACAAATTATAATGGCCAAACTAGAGTTTTTCTGGTTTGGCTATCGAGCTATTAATTCTTTTCTCAGCGACATAATCAACTTTTTAGTTTCTAGGAAAATCGTAGAGCCGTTTTTGAGATCCGTATCCACCCACCCAGGGTTTTGAAGTTTTTACGAGGTTACGAATTGAATAGAGGTATTGTAGTAAGAGGTAGGAACAATTCATTCTTTCTCTCTAGAGAGGTTGGGAATGAGAAGTAAATTGAGTTGTTGTTTTTTTTAAAAAGAAAAAAATAGTTTCCACTCCGCAAGGAAGTTGTTGCTTTGAGAATGTTTAGTGAAATAAATGTATGGGCTTCAACTAGTTTGTATTCTAACATGGCTGAAATACAATGAACTAAAACCTGAAGTATTGAGAGTTTTTCTGCTGCATTGAACTTTTTGTTCACAGGCTTCTAGAGTTTAACCAAAGCCTCAATGTGGATTCAGGAGTGGCAGATCCACTATAGATATTATATTCTCTCTAAAGTCTACTGCAGGAGAAATCCCAAAAAGAGATACAGCCCCCTTTACATTGTTTTTGTTGATCTGACTAACGCCTTTGACATGGTCAGCAGAAGTGGCCTTCAAACTCTTAAGTAATATAGGATGTCCTCCCAAACTACAGAAATTCATTGAGTGCTTTCATGAGGAAACAAAATGTACCGTGAAATTTAATGAAGTCCAATCAGCACCTTCTGAAGTCAGCAACGGTGTCAAGCAAGGATGTGTGCTCGCACCTACTCTGTTTGGCATATTCTTCTCCTGCCTACAGTATTATTCTTACAGCGACATCAATGAAGGTGTATTTATCTATACAAGATCCACTGGAAAACTCTTTAATGTATCTAGGCTGAGGGTAAAAACCCAACTTCTCTCCGCCGATAATGCTTCAGACCCTGGTTGACAAACTATCTGCTGCATGCCAGAAATTCATCTTAAATATTAGTCAAAGTAAGACCAATTATTAGTTCCAAACATTAGCACTGCACTCTACATGACAATTGACGACAAACAACTGGATATTGTAGACTATTTCTGTGATCATAGTTCCAATGATGTGTAACTGGATATTGTAGACTATTTCTGTGTATCATAGTTCCAATGATGTGTACCTGGATATTGTAGACTATTTCTGTGATCATAGTTCCAATGATGTGTAACTGGATATTGTAGACTATTTCTGTGATCATAGTTCCAATGATGTGTAACTGGATATTGTAGACTATTTCTGTGATCATAGTTCCAATGATGTGTAACTGGATATTGTAGACTATTTCTGTGTATCATAGTTCCAATGATGTGTACCTGGATATTGTAGACTATTTCTGTGATCATAGTTCCAATGATGTGTAACTGGATATTGTAGACTATTTCTGTGTATCATAGTTCCAATGATGTGTAACTGGATATTGTAGACTATTTCTGTGATCATAGTTCCAATGATGTGTAACTGGATATTGTAGACTATTTCTGTGTATCATAGTTCCAATGATGTGTAACTGGATATTGTAGACTATTTCTGTGATCATAGTTCCAATGATGTGTAACTGGATATTGTAGACTATTTCTGTGTATCATAGTTCCAATGATGTGTACCTGGATATTGTAGACTATTTCTGTGATCATAGTTCCAATGATGTGTAACTGGATATTGTAGACTATTTCTGTGTATCATAGTTCCAATGATGTGTACCTGGATATTGTAGACTATTTCTGTGTATCATAGTTCCAATGATGTGTAACTGGATAAAGACATCAACAACAGGATAGCCAAGGCAATTGGCACCATGTAAAAGCTGCAGAGAAGAGTGTGGGACAATACCTTGATGACTACCAACACCAAAGCTCTAGACCTGTTTTAGGGCTTTCTGCTATGTGGCACTGAAACATGGTCAACCTACTGGTGCTAGGACATCCGCGCTGTTATAAGTAGTGGGCGCCTTGGCTTGGACATGTTCACAAAAGGCCACAAGGTTGACTCCACTTGGACATTCTGTATGGTGATCTAATCAAAAGCAGGAGAGCCGCAGGTCACCCACTTTTAAGGTATACGGATGTATGCAAAAGTGACAGGAAGCTCTTCAAAATTGACACCAACAGTTTGGAAAATGAGGCACTGGATAGCTCCAGATGGAGAGCAAACATAAAGCAAGGGTCCTGAATTGCAGATGGGGTACAAGAAATACAGATGAAATTGCTACAGCGTCTGGTAATTACGGATTGCCAGCCTGTGACGCAGCTGTGTACCAAGGATTGGCCTCTTTAGTCACACAAGAAGCTGTAAAGAGAAAAGACCGTCTCTAGAGACGCAAGAAAATGCCACCTTGTTCACAGGCTTAAGAAACCGTTTGATTTCACTTGATGACCCACATTTGATTTCACTTTTTACAAAGATTATATATAACTCACTCCGTCTGTCTGTCACTCTGTCTGTCACTCTGTCTGGTAAAATGTTTGAACATTTTTTTCTGCCATTTCACATTTTCGGACCAAGTTAAAACTGTATTCATTAAACCTGACAAAACATGAAGCAATAATAAAAATTAACGATTAGTTTATTAATTGTTGGTTATTGATGAATTTTGTTTGATTTCGAAATAAGAGAAATAAGTACTACTTAATGAGAGATGTGGATATATACATGAATCTAGTCCCCTAATTAGGTTTGGACACGTTTTTTTCTACCACTTCCCAGTCTCGGATCAAGTTGAAATTTTGCAGAGTATTATTCATAGTCAATAACAATACACGAATCAATCCAAAAATTAACCAATTAGTCAATCCTTTAGTACTAATTAATTAATTGTGTTATATATATATATAGAAATGCAGATAAACCCCATAATGTTCAATGTAATGGCAGTACTCAGCGGTTCCTTCCCTTAGATCAGCTTTGTTTTAAAAAAAGTAACTCCTTTTTTTCTGTCGCTTGTTGACTGTTTAAATGTAAAGTAGGTAAAAACCCGCTTAAGCTTGGCATCCGCTGCCCTGAGCAAACTGTGGACAATCTGGAAGAGTAACATCAGCTTCCATATAAAATTAAAACTGTCTTTAGAAGTCTTTAGAAGAAAACATTTTGGAAACTTCAATCAGAACTGTAAAACAGAGGAGGCTAACTACTCATTCAAGACAAAATTGTAACAGCCACAGACCTTGATGAGCTGATGAAAGATAGCCTTAGCATGCAAACCTGGTGAACTGATGAAAGGGCCAGCATGCATGCTTGTAAGATCGGCTTTCAAAATAAAGATGTTTTAAAATTATGTTGTTTTTTTTAGAGGGATCAAATTCTCATTGCCACAACACGGAGCTTGATACACTCTGGCAGTGAATGCTTAGTGTCACACTCAGACAGTGAATGTATAGTGTCACACTCAGACAGTGAATGTATAGTGTCATACTCAGGCAGTGAATGCATAGTGTCACACTCAGGCAGTGAATGTACAGTGTCACACTCATTCAGTGAATACATAGTGTCACACTCAGGCAGTGAATGTATAGTGTCACACTCAGGCAGAGAATGCATGGTGTCACACTCAGGCAGCGAATGCATAGTGTCACAGTCAGGCAGAGAATGCATAGTGTCATACTCAGGCAGCGAATGCATAGTGTCACACTCAGGCAGTGAATGCATAGTGTCACACTCAGGCAGTGAATGCATAGTGTCACACTCAGGCAGTGAATGCATAGTGTCACACTCAGGCAGTGAATGCATAGTGTCACACTCAGGCAGTGAATGCATAGTGTCACACTCTGGCAGTGAATGCATAGTGTCACACTCTGGCAGTGAATGCATAGTGTCACACTCTGGCAGTGAATGCATAGTGTCACACTCAGGCAGAGAATGCATAGTGTCACACTCTGGCAGTGAATGCACAGTGTCACACTCAGGCAGTGAATGCATAGTGTCACACTCAGGCAGTGAATGCATAGTGTCACACTCAGGCAGTGAATGCATAGTGTCACACTCAGGCAGTGAATGCATAGTGTCACACTCAGGCAGCGAATGCATAGTGTCACACTCAGGCAGCGAATGCATAGTGTCACACTCAGGCAGTGAATGCATAGTGTCACACTCAGGCAGTGAATGCATAGTGTCACACTCAGGCAGTGAATGCATAGTGTCACACTCAGGCAGTGAATGCATAGTGTCACACTCAGGCAGTGAATGCATAGTGTCACACTCAGGCAGTGAATGCATAGTGTCACACTCTGGCAGTGAATGCATAGTGTCACACTCAGGCAGAGAATGCATAGTGTCACACTCTGGCAGTGAATGCATAGTGTCACACTCAGGCAGAGAATGCATAGTGTCACACTCAGGCAGTGAATGCATAGTGTCACACTCAGGCAGTGAATGCATAGTGTCACACTCAGGCAGTGAATGCATAGTGTCACACTCAGGCAGTGAATGCATAGTGTCACACTCAGGCAGTGAATGCATATTGTCGCCTTTAAATTTATAAAATATTTTTCAACGACCTCTAAGGTTACAAACCATTCTATTTCAACTCAGACAGATCTATTGCTTGTAAACTATACAAATCAAAAAGACTTTCATGTCAAAAAGATACATCCCTAATATCTTGTTGTGGGTAAATGTATTCTATATTCGCCAACACTATAACTATTATAACTATATCTATGTACATTTCAGTTATATATCAGATGACCTAGTAGGCCCAGTGCAGACTATTCTATTCGATTCTATTCTATTCTATTCTATTCTATCCGATTCGATTCTATTCTATTCGATTCTATTCTATTCTATTCGATTCTATTCGATTCTATTCTATTCGATATTTCGCTGTAAGGAAGTATTTCATAGTTTGTTTCATTTCCAATGTAAACTTAGACTATTCGAGGCCTCATGGTTTGTTTTATACAGTACAATATGATGTAGCTTCTTTATTTTTCTTTTATCTGACATGTTTTTCTATAGTGCACACAGACATGTATATGACATGATATATGTATGGTGTATGTTAAAATGATATATGTATGTTGTATGTTACAATGATATATGTATTGTGTATGTTACAATGATATATGTATGTTGTATGTTACAATGATATATGTATGGTGTATGTTAAAATGATATATGTATGTTGTATGTTACAATGATATATGTATTGTGTATGTTACAATGATGCATGTATGGTGTATGTTACAATGATATATGTATGGTGTATGTTACAATGATATATGTATGGTGTATGTTACAATGATATATGTATGGTGTATGTTAAAATGATATATGTATGTTGTATGTTAAAATGATATATGTATGGTGTATGTTACAATGATATATGTATGGTGTATGTTACAATGATATATGTATGGTGTATGTTAAAATGATATATGTATGTTGTATGTTAAAATGATATATGTATGGTGTATGTTACAATGATATATGTATGGTGTATGTTACAATGATATATTTATGGTGTATGTTACAATGATATATGTATGGTGTATGTTACAATGATATATGTATGGTGTATGTTACAATGATATATGTATGGTGTATGTTACAATGATATATGTATGGTGTATGTTACAATGATATATGTATGGTGTATGTTACAATGATATATGTATGGTGTATGTTACAATGATATATGTATGGTGTATGTTACAATGATATATGTATGGTGTATGTTAAAATGATATATGTATGTTGTATGTTAAAATGATATATGTATGGTGTATGTTACAATGATATATGTATGGTGTATGTTACAATGATATATGTATGGTGTATGTTACAATGATATATGTATGGTGTATGTTACAATGATATATGTATGGTGTATGTTACAATGATATATGTATGGTGTATGTTACAATGATATATGTATGGTGTATGTTACAATGATATATGTATGGTGTATGTTACAATGATATATGTATGGTGTATGTTACAATGATGTATGTATGGTGTATGTTACAATAATGTATGTATGCACGGGCGGACTGGCTATATGGGCAAACGGGCAAATGCCCGGTACCAAATGGGCCGGTCTGGTCGCGACCAAAGAAAAAAAAAATTACATGAAGACAACTTTTTAAAAAAGTGACAGCAGCATGACACAAATCCCGAACACGTTATCTTCTTGTTTTTTTTTTTTTTAAATTATTATTACAATTAATTTTGTTTGAAATTCAACAAGAACAAAATTTAAGAATTACACTATACACTGTACGTGTTATCATTTGTAAAACGTTAGACCGTACTTTCTGCTATGCACGAGCGGCATGGCCTTCAACACTACTTTGATGTCTTCAAGACTGTTTGGCCTGATTATTTTGCTGGTCGGCATGGGCCTTTGATGGCACTCCTATTTTTGTTTTACTCCTACCCTCACCCGTTTTTTTTTTTATGGTTCCATTGAAAGTTAACGAAAAAGAGGGATGGGAGAGGTTAAGCTTGAAAACATTGGTATAATGCGTCAAAAGGGGAGACAATTAGCTCGTTAACAAAACTTAATATAAGTTAACTTAAACACATACACACAGCCGCGAAATAGCAAACCACCCAACTTATTCATAGCTCAACATGGGTATAACCGTATAAAGCTCTACTTTCTGCGATTTGAAAAGAAAAAAGTAAGTTTCTTGTTGTTTATTTGTAATAACATAGATCTAAAAATAGGCTACTACACTTAAGGCTTACAAAAAAAAATAATTATTTAATTAAAACATAAATCTAGATCGAAATCGATACTGGTACCGTTATGATTATATGATTAATGGCAAACTTATGTTTAGTATGAAGTCATTGATGATGAAAATCATTACAATAATTTATATAGCGCTGTCACATCCGATATTTAATGAAAGGAGATTTAGAATCATTTATATTTTAAATAATATATTCATATACAAATCGCGTTTTTGAGAATGTACTAGGACGAAGCAAGAGCTTTTCACATTTAGAAGTACCTCTTTAACCGTTCTGCTTTCTCTTATCTTGTAAAGGAATATATATAGTTCGTCCATCGTAGTTCGATTATGACCACTTTTTCATCCAGGGGGCTGAGGGCTTTGCACTGGGGTTTTATGTCTCCTCGTGTGGCTGGTGAGACCTATGTGAGCCCGGAATGTTCGGCCGCACAATGGGCAGGTTATTCCAGCTGGAGCTAGTGTCATTGGCCTTGCTTTTCTTCTCTGGCGTTTTTCTTCTGCCAGCTTTGTTCTCTTTTCCTCAGCAACCTTGGCGCCGGTTTTCACAGCGAGATGCTGAACCCCTTCATAGAAGCTTTGAGGGTTCCATGAAGCGCTTTCTTTGACAGACTTGCGAGCTCTTTCCTTCGCTTAGTTGGCCATACAAGAGTCGTTTAGGGATGCGGTGGTCTTCCATTCTGCATACGTGTCCTGCCCATCGCAGCTGGGACTGCATCAGGATTGTGTGGATGCTTTGCAGACCCGCTCTTTGAAGGACTTCATTATCTGGTATTTTGTCTTGCCATTTGACATTCAGTATTTTTCACAGACATGTCGTGGTAGTGATTCAGTTTCTTTGCATGTTAACTGTACACTATCCATGTTTCTGAGTCATAGAGCAATGCAAGGAGGACGACGGCTCGATAGACCCCTAGTTTTGTATTTGTGGTGATACCACTTTAAAGGAATGGATTGCCTGAGTCAGCCAGGAAAACCAATGACCTAGCATATTTTAAGTCACAGATCAACATGCATGACTAGATTGACACGTGAAATGCGTAGGACCTAATTATTTGTATTTTTTTGAAGAAACGTCTGTAATCTATAAGTAATATAAAAAAGTTTGAAACTCATTAAGGCTGCTATTGTAGTGTTTATAGTTTTCAGACTACATACATGTATAAATAGAATACATTATGTAAGCCTACGAAAGCATACATCCAGTTTTCGATGCGTTATCAAACTTTATATATTTTGAATAGAATTAGGCTTACACCTATGTTAAAACACATGGGCGTAGCCGAGAGGGGAGGAGTTCAAACCATCACTGGCCTCAGATCTCATTGTCTGAAAGGAAAACTTTACATACTTCCCCATTGCAGTCAACTTAAGCAAACTACAGTCACCAAATTTCATGAGCGTAGCCAAAAGGGGTTTTGTGGTTCCCCCCCCTCCACCTCCAATACAAAAACTAAAGCATTTTACTTTTTTCTACCAGTCGCTGGACTCCACTGAATAGAAGATTTAGTTTTTGATTTTTTTAGCGGAAGAATAGCAGGCTAACTGCACTGTAGATACCTCAAAATATGCATTTTTTAAAACTTAAAATAACGTAAATAATGCTTGGATCCGGGGCTTCGCCCCGGACCCCACTTGGGGAGCTTACAGCGCTCCCCCAGACTCCCTAGCTGTCCCTTGGCGGTGTATACTGCCTTTCACTAATTATAGGGAGTATTCTAGGGTAGAAAAGACGTTTGAAAGAATGAAAGATAAGAGTGTAATGAAGATTAATTACATATAGACACACACTAATATATATAAATTGCGGAGAGGTTTAAAATTCCCCCCCCCACACACACACCGAAAATATATGACATGACATTTGTGGGCCGGTTTATATGGTAATGCCCGGGCCGGTTTTGATACCCAGTCCGCCCCTGTATGTATGGTGTATGTTACAATAATATATGTATGGTGTATGTTACAATGATGCATGTATGGTGTATGTTACAATGATGCATGTATGGTGTATGTTACAATGATGCATGTATGGTGTATGTTACAATGATGCATGTATGGTGTATGTTACAATGATGCATGTATGGTGTATGTTACAATAATGTATGTATGGTGTATGTTACAATGATATATGTATGGTGTATGTTACAATAATGTATGTATGGTGTATGTTACAATGATGCATGTATGGTGTATGTTACAATGATGCATGTATGGTGTATGTTACAATGATGCATGTATGGTGTATGTTACAATGATATATGTATGGTGTATGTTACAATGATGCATGTATGGTGTATGTTACAATGATATATATATGGTGTATGTTACAATGATGCATGTATGGTGTATGTTACTGTGACAAGTCAAAAACTCGCTGTCAGAGTCACTCAAATTTATCACAGCATTAATTATTATTTTTCATTATTTATTTATTTTATTTTAATTATTTCCCCATCCTACCCCCAAATTCTTCAGCCGCACCACCTTTTCCGCTCCAGGCTAGACTTAGTTGACCACATTGGAGATAGCTAAAGCGCGTCCTTTCATTTATCTGCCCTTGATCGGGGAAAGGTAAACACACAATCTCTTTTTGTCTTGGCCGCCGGATGTCTGAAGGACGGTCGCGGTTGACACTACCTTGGTTTGAATGCTAGCTAATCCTTCTCCCCCCCCCTTCTCTCACGTCTCTCTTTGATCTAAGAGTCAACACACCGCGTGATATTCCAAGGTGCGGCTCCCACCTCGAGTCAAATCCACCCACGTGTAAGATAAATCTTAGCCTAGGGCATTTCCTGTGTCCGCCCGCACTTTCCAGGCTTCTATAAAGTAAACCAACTCAAATCAGACTCTCTTTCATTTCTCATTCTAGCTGAGCTATCGAGTCTGGACTATATCATTTATTCTCCCTCCTAGAGGAATACCTGGTGGTAAGCCGAACTTAATCACAAGTTCCATCTTAATTACTCTGTGTATATTTCCATTGGATTTTATCATGTGTATTTTGCTTAGTTCATTTATATTTAATTAGTGCATTGTGTATTTCTCACTGGCGTAAGTAGAAAACATAAACATGTCCTATGTATTTATTTATGTATTGCATTAATCTATTGATCGTTGATGCAACCATGTATATATTTGTACATCTTATTTTATTTCCTTTATCTCGGTTGACAGCCTTGATAATTTTACTATCGCACTAATACTGCGCTTAGAAAGGAGATATGAGTTATCTCCCCTGTAATGAATTATCTCCCCTTTACTCATTTTACTCTAATGAGAGTTGCGCCGCTTGAACGGACACCCTCTCCATTCAAGCGCGCTCCATTGTTCTCGACCCACGGTCATATGTAAACAAATCGTCTGGGTCGCTGACCACCGCCCATCCCCCCCTTCTCTTTCTCTATCCACCTGTGTTGTTTATTTGAGATTATTATTTCCCCTTCTATGTACATTTTTATATTATTATTTCCCCTTTTATGTACATTTCTACATGGCTACTATCTGCCATCTATTTTCCCAAATCCCATTTGTCATCATCTCCTCATTGTGCTCTAAAGCAATTTCACCAATCTGACGAATGCACCTCAGTCGAGGGCATCGATAAGATGCATGAGAGACATGTCCTAACTTGTCTTTATTTATCCGCAGCCTCCCTCAGGTGTCTGCCTATTTATTTGCTGTTTGCTGCTCAGTGTCTACTCAACGCCACTCAACTACTATTTATGTGCTTAGTGCTATCCAGCACTGCACTTGCCTACTGAGATCTACTCAACTCTACTACTTGGCGCTATCGGCATTGCCCGCCTATTCGACAGCCCACCTGTCATCTTATTAGGTGCGACGTCCCTATGGACTCAGGTCTGTGCGAGACGTCATAGCTACGCCAACCCTCTGCAACTCACTGGACATATCCTGTCAACTACGCTGCCCACGGCAGATCCGCTCTGCCCGCAGTAACCTTGTGCCCACGGTAGCCGGCCACCCGCACTACTGTGCCCACTACAGATATTAGATTTGGGGGATTGAGACTCCACAAGAACTATATCACCGGCGTCCCTCTATCCGCTAGAGCGCCACCTCCAGCTGCAGAACCTCAAGCCAGGACACAGCCAGCTGCGACATCAACAGGACAACCAGCTAAGTCAGAGGACAAAGTGACATACTCTCCTATTAAATGCAAGAGTGATGATTAAAGCTAGTATCATTTAGAGATAGAAGCAAACCCTCCCCCTTTTTATTCTTATATGTATATTTATGTAAATAAATATTCTTTTATTTTAACTTTTGTATCTATCTTTCATTGCTTGTCTCGTTGCGTGCCTGCTCCCGATTCATATGCTGATAGGTTGGTGTGTGATAGCTTTAAAAATAATCATCCCATAGACATTAAAACGCGCCAAACACACATCACATTTTCCAACCTGTCACATTTACAATGATATATGTATGGTGTATGTTACAATGATGCATGTATGGTGTATGTTACAATGATGCATGTATGGTGTATGTTACAATGATGCATGTATGGTGTATGTTACAATGATGCATGTATGGTGTATGTTACAATGATATATGTATGGTGTATGTTACAATGATGCATGTATGGTGTATGTTACAATAATGTATGTATGGTGTATGTTACAATAATGTATGTATGGTGTATGTTACAATAATGTATGTATGGTGTATGTTACAATGATGCATGTATGGTGTATGTTACAATGATGTATTACAAGTCCCAAAAAGCCCGTGGAGTCTGGGAGCGCTTGAGGCGCCCTGACCGCACTTCCCCGTGGTGGAGGCTGTCCAGGCCTGAGCAAGCTATTATAGCACATTGCAGGACAGGCCACTGTCCTGTTGGCTCATATTTCTCGCGGCTATGGCCAAATTTTGATTCACGGTGCCAACGCTGCGGGGAAGAAGAGGAAACCGTGCCTCATATTCTGTTTGACTGCCCCAGACTTGCTGATCTCCGTCTAGACAGGTCTGGGAAACCCTAAATTCTCGCCCTTTATGGCGACATTTATGCACTACGCAAGACAGTAGGGCTTGTCCAGGGCTTTTGCAAGAGAGGATTTGAGCCTCTCAAGCCCTCACTCTAATTGAGTTTGATGATGATGATGATGATGATGACAATGATGCATGTATGGTGTATGTTACAATAATGTGTTACAAAGATGTTTGTATGGTGTATGTTACAATGTAACACTAAACACCTGCCTATGTATTTCATACAAATGCTCTATAAGTGTACTAACGCCTAACTTTCAATCGACCTACACTAAAGTGTTCTCTACGAAACTCTCCACCATTTGGTCTGTGTTGAACACGGTGTCCAAATGATATTTTGTGTGTGTGTGTGTTACGGCTCGTATGTTGCTGCTGTATTGATTTCAATTATCTCAGTCAGACTTTCGATTATATGGCCTATAACCCCAGAATTGGTTTGTGAACAGGAAAGTTTTGTTCTCGCAGGTCCCCGGGTCAAATTTGACATCAGCTCTACAGTCAATAACGATAATCGACATTATGATGTCCGTTTTCAAGACTATGTTGCCAGGAACATCAGTGACATGTTGTAGTGACATGTTGTAGTGACATGTTGTAGTGACATGTTGTAGTGACATGTTGTAGTGACATGTTGTAGTGACATGTTGTAGTGACATGTTGTAGTGACATGTTGTAGTGACATGTTGTAGTGACATGTTGTAGTGACATGTAGTGACATGTTGTAGTGACATGTTGTAGTGACATGTTGTAATGACATGTTGTAGTGACATGTTGTAGTGACATATTGTAGTGACATGTTGTAGTGACATGTAGTGACATGTTGTAGTGACATGTTGTAATGACATGTTGTAGTAACTTTTGATGATTCTAAACGCCTAGGTACAGAGTTTTTAATTGAATTTCTACTGAAAAAAATGACAACAAAGTTACAAAGTTAAAAATAATCATCCCCTAGACATTAAAACGCGCCAAACACACATCACATTTTCCCACCTGTCACATTTTGGCGAGCCCGTCCTGGATTTAACCCATTAGTACAGCAGGCACGAACAGGCAGCAATAACTAAATTCCATATCAATATCTTTTTCTTAAAACATTTATAAGTATCATCACTTCACATTATCAAGAGTGTCACTTCTGTCATATTTTATTTATACTATTATTGTATTTTATTTGTAATATTTCATTGCAGGAACTTTGTGATTAACGTAGGCAGACACCACATTCCTTTTGCACTCTTTCCTATAACCAGCGACTCACTTTCGCTAACCCACTTTCTTTAATTCTAGCTAAATCCTACTATCCATTCTATCTGCCCCTCCACCATCCTAGTACCTCTCATCTCCCACCCCTCATCATTATGGCCAGCGGCACACTCTCGAAAGCGGACTCTGACATGAAGCAGAAAATAGCTGAATTGAAGGATTTTGCAGCCACCTTATTTGACGATGAGGCAGAACGGAAAGAATTTGTGAGAGCACGATTTGAGGCGTTTGAAAGAGAGGAAGAAAAAAGAAAGGAGAAGGAAGACGAAAAGGAAGAAAAAAGAAAGGAAGACGAAAGGGAAGAAAAAAGAAAGGAGAAGGAAGACGAAAAAGAAGAAAGAAGATTAGCAAGGGAGCATGAACTAGCGATGAAGGAAAAGGAAGCTGAAATAGCTATTGCTAAAGAAAGAGAAAGAAAGGAAGCTGAAATAGCCATAGCTAAAGAAAGAGAAGTCACCGAGCGAGAAAGAGAGCAACAAATAACGGCGAGAGAAAAGATAGCCGCGGACAAAGAGAACGAAGCCGCCCGCAAGGCTTCTTCCGAGTCCCGCCCGGCTAGCCCAGCATCCTTTCAAAGTTCCTTGAACGGTCTACCCCACATGCCAATGGAGCACTTTGACGACAAGACAGAGAACATTGAAGTTTACCTTGTCCGCTTTGAGGAAGTAGCACGCTTTTACAGTCTGCCAGAGGAGAAATGGTGCTTCCGGCTGTCCCAATGCCTCCGAGGCAAAGCCTACGAAGTTTACTCCAAACTTCCTTCCGGCCAGCGAGAAGATTACGCAGCCCTCAAGCAGGCGCTACTCATCCAGTTTGAGCTGACCGCCGAGGCCTACCACAAAAAGTTCAGAAGTTCCCGCCTCGAACGCAGAGAGACCTACGGCAACCTCTGCGAGAGGCTGGACAAGTACCTTGTCAGGTGGCACGCCCTCAGCCAATTGCCAGAGACTTTTGATGGCTTAGCAGGCCTCATACTCTCTGAGCAGCTGTTGGAATGCATGTCCCCGGAGGTCAGAGTTTATGTCAAGGAGCACCAAGCAACTGCACCCGCTGACATAGCTTCCGCCGCTGACCGGTACTTGAACGCCCGAAAGGACTTAAAAGGCAAGGCTACCGCGACAGACCAACAAACAGACCAACCAACTTCTCCTGCTCAGTCCAACCTTGCTCCTAAAACTCCCCAGCACAACCAGGCACCAGGTCGGCAATCAGCCCCTCATAGCCACAATAACCGCCCCAACCACCAGTCTCGCTATAACCAGGCCAACTACTCTCAGCATGACTCACGTCATGGCGCGCGTGACAGTAGATCCACTCCAATTCGGCAGCAGCAGGCCCCCACGGACCCTATCAATGGTGGCGCCAGTCCCTCAACCCTCTGTGATTGATCCATTTGACCAACCAGAGGAGGACACATACGTCGTCTCCACGATGGCTGTGGCTCCTCAACCCACTGCCGTTGATCTCAGCAGACCAGAACTCCCACCGATGCTACCTCACCCCACCTCTTCTCCTCCGGGAGTAGAGAACATTCTGGCTAACGGTGTCGAAGTTTTGGGCCTATACGACTCAGGCTGTTCGTTCGGCGCGGTTATCAGTAAGGCGCTGATTGACCTATCGGATCTCACTGGTGGAACAGTGACAATCCAGTCTATAGACCGTGGCACTCCTCCGCAGGTTCTACCTGTCGCGAGGGTACACGTGGAGTGCAGATACGTACATGGCACCATTGACGCCGCCGTCATGGACACGCCAGTGTACGACTTCATTCTAGGCTCCAAATATGTCCCTCTCGGAGTAGTCAATAAGCCATACTTCTCTCTGCCCGTCGGTAGATCGACGAAGCAGAAACGTGGCCGCAACCAGCCGGTTGGAAGCCCTGGTCGCCACACTAACACGCCTAGTCTCGACTCATCAGCGAAGCTCAGACCACTCCGCCCTGGCATTGACACTGCTAGGAAGTCACGAGTTAAGTCGTATACCCGCGCTCGTGAATGTCTACTTGACCCAGGCTACTCAGCCAAAATGAAGCAACATTCCTCTGACATTGAGAGTGTCAGAATGCCCCGAGGTAAGATGAACACTTGCTCTCGTGGACTCACTCCTCTTCATGGCTCCTCAGCCACCATTCCGAATCAACCTCCCCCTGGCATTGATAGTGTCAGGAAGTCACGAGGTAAGCCGAACCCTCGCGCTCGTAAAAACACTTCACACCATGGCTCCTCAGCCACCATTCAATATCAACCCTCCCCGGGCATTGACCGTGTCAGGAAGCCACGATGTAAGCCGAATTGTCGCACTCGTGGGGACGTTCTCGATCAGAACTCCACATTCTTTATCAGGCCACTCTTCCCTGACATTGATCTTGTCAGGCGAAACCGAGGTAAGCTGACTACTTACTCTCATGAAGAAGCGCCTCACAGCGGCTTCGGAGGTAAGCCCCAACGGGCACACGTGCCTCGGGCACTCCGCCTAAGCCCCAATCGTGCTCCCCAATCCGCCCCAGGAAGGAAATATTATTCACCCAATCGCCCAAACTACTCTCCCAAGCAACCCCAAGCGTTTCACCCAGGTGACTCCTCACTCAGGGACGGGAAGTAGACCACGGACCAACTTGGACAGACTCTCCTCCTGGCATGTCTACCCCTTTATTTTCCCTGATTTTGTTTTTCTAATGCTGTGATAACAACTGATCTTAAAGTTAGAGTGACATCAGTCTGCTCGCACTTTATGGATCTTCTGCGATAGATCCATCTTGGCGGCGGCGTATGTGACAAGTCAAAAACTCGCTGTCAGAGTCACTCAAATTTATCACAGCATTAATTATTATTTTTTATTATTTATTTATTTTATTTTAATTATTTCCCCATCCTACCCCCAAATTCTTCAGCCGCACCACCTTTTCCGCTCCAGGCTAGACTTAGTTGACCACATTGGAGATAGCTAAAGCGCGTCCTTTCATTTATCTGCCCTTGATCGGGGAAAGGTAAACACACAATCTCTTTTGTCTTGGCCGCCGGATGTCTGAAGGACGGTCGCGGTTGACACCACCTTGGTTTGAATGCTAGCTAATCCTTCTCCCCCCCCCCCTTCTCTCACGTCTCTCTTTGATCTAAGAGTCAACACACCGCGTGATATTCCAAGGTGCGGCTCCCACCTCGAGTCAAATCCACCCACGTGTAAGATAAATCTTAGCCTAGGGCATTTCCTGTGTCCGCCCGCACTTTCCAGGCTTCTATAAAGTAAACCAACTCAAATCAGACTCTCTTTCATTTCTCATTCGAGCTGAGCTATCGAGTCTGGACTATATCATTTATTCTCCCTCCTAGAGGAATACCTGGTGGTAAGCCGAACTTAATCACAAGTTCCATCTTAATTACTCTGTGTATATTTCCATTGGATTTTATCATGTGTATTTTGCTTAGTTCATTTATATTTAATTAGTGCATTGTGTATTTCTCACTGGCGTAAGTAGAAAACATAAACATGTCCTATGTATTTATTTATGTATTGCATTAATCTATTAATGCTACGTTGCTCAATTGATCGTTGATGCAACCATGTATATATTTGTACATCTTATTTTATTTCCTTTATCTCGGTTGACAGCCTTGATAATTTTACTATCGCACTAATACTGTGCTTAGAAAGGAGATATGAGTTATCTCCCCTGTAATGAATTATCTCCCCTTTACTCATTTTACTCTAATGAGAGTTGCGCCGCTTGAACGGACACCCTCTCCATTCAAGCGCGCTCCATTGTTCTCGACCCACGGTCATATGTAAACAAATCGTCTGGGTCGCTGACCACCGCCCATCCCCCCCTTCTCTTTCTCTATCCACCTGTGTTGTTTATTTGAGATTATTATTTCCCCTTCTATGTACATTTTTATATTATTATTTCCCCTTTTATGTACATTTCTACATGGCTACTATCTGCCATCTATTTTCCCAAATCCCATTTGTCATCATCTCCTCATTGTGCTCTAAAGCAATTTCACCAATCTGACGAATGCACCTCAGTCGAGGGCATCGATAAGATGCATGAGAGACATGTCCTAACTTGTCTTTATTTATCCGCAGCCTCCCTCAGGTGTCTGCCTATTTATTTGCTGTTTGCTGTTCAGTGTCTACTCAACGCCACTCAACTACTATTTATGTGCTTAGTGCTATCCAGCACTGCACTTGCCTACTGAGATCTACTCAACTCTACTACTTGGCGCTATCGGCATTGCCCGCCTATTCGACAGCCCACCTGTCATCTTATTAGGTGCGACGTCCCTATGGACTCAGGTCTGTGCGAGACGTCATAGCTACGCCAACCCTCTGCAACTCACTGGACATATCCTGTCAACTACGCTGCCCACGGCAGATCCGCTCTGCCCGCAGTAACCTTGTGCCCACGGTAGCCGGCCACCCGCACTACTGTGCCCACTACAGATATTAGATTTTGGGGATTGAGACTCCACAAGAACTATATCACCGGCGTCCCTCTATCCGCTAGAGCGCCACCTCCAGCTGCAGAACCTCAAGCCAGGACACAGCCAGCTGCGACATCAACAGGACAACCAGCTAAGTCAGAGGACAAAGTGACATACTCTCCTATTAAATGCAAGAGTGATGATTAAAGCTAGTATCATTTAGAGATAGAAGCAAACCCTCCCCCTTTTTATTCTTATATGTATATTTATGTAAATAAATATTCTTTTATTTTAACTTTTGTATCTATCTTTCATTGCTTGTCTCGTTGCGTGCCTGCTCCCGATTCATATGCTGATAGGTTGGTGTGTGATAGCTTTAAAAATAATCATCCCATAGACATTAAAACGCGCCAAACACACATCACATTTTCCAACCTGTCACATTTACAATGATATATGTATGGTGTATGTTACAATGATGCATGTATGGTGTATGTTACAATGATGCATGTATGGTGTATGTTACAATGATGCATGTATGGTGTATGTTACAATGATGCATGTATGGTGTATGTTACAATGATATATGTATGGTGTATGTTACAATGATGCATGTATGGTGTATGTTACAATAATGTATGTATGGTGTATGTTACAATAATGTATGTATGGTGTATGTTACAATAATGTATGTATGGTGTATGTTACAATGATGCATGTATGGTGTATGTTACAATGATGTATTACAAGTCCCAAAAAGCCCGTGGAGTCTGGGAGCGCTTGAGGCGCCCTGACCGCACTTCCCCGTGGTGGAGGCTGTCCAGGCCTGAGCAAGCTATTATAGCACATTGCAGGACAGGCCACTGTCCTGTTGGCTCATATTTCTCGCGGCTATGGCCAAATTTTGATTCACGGTGCCAACGCTGCGGGGAAGAAGAGGAAACCGTGCCTCATATTCTGTTTGACTGCCCCAGACTTGCTGATCTCCGTCTAGACAGGTCTGGGAAACCCTAAATTCTCGCCCTTTATGGCGACATTTATGCACTACGCAAGACAGTAGGGCTTGTCCAGGGCTTTTGCAAGAGAGGATTTGAGCCTCTCAAGCCCTCACTCTAATTGAGTTTGATGATGATGATGATGATGATGACAATGATGCATGTATGGTGTATGTTACAATAATGTGTTACAAAGATGTTTGTATGGTGTATGTTACAATGTAACACTAAACACCTGCCTATGTATTTCATACAAATGCTCTATAAGTGTACTAACGCCTAACTTTCAATCGACCTACACTAAAGTGTTCTCTACGAAACTCTCCACCATTTGGTCTGTGTTGAACACGGTGTCCAAATGATATTTTGTGTGTGTGTGTGTTACGGCTCGTATGTTGCTGCTGTATTGATTTCAATTATCTCAGTCAGACTTTCGATTATATGGCCTATAACCCCAGAATTGGTTTGTGAACAGGAAAGTTTTGTTCTCGCAGGTCCCCGGGTCAAATTTGACATCAGCTCTACAGTCAATAACGATAATCGACATTATGATGTCCGTTTTCAAGACTATGTTGCCAGGAACATCAGTGACATGTTGTAGTGACATGTTGTAGTGACATGTTGTAGTGACATGTTGTAGTGACATGTTGTAGTGACATGTTGTAGTGACATGTTGTAGTGACATGTTGTAGTGACATGTTGTAGTGACATGTAGTGACATGTTGTAGTGACATGTTGTAGTGACATGTTGTAATGACATGTTGTAGTGACGTGTTGTAGTGACATATTGTAGTGACATGTTGTAGTGACATGTAGTGACATGTTGTAGTGACATGTTGTAGTGACATGTTGTAGTAACTTTTGATGATTCTAAACGCCTAGGTACAGAGTTTTTAATTGAATTTCTACTGAAAAAAATGACAACAAAGTTACAAAGACAGTGTGTGTGTGGGAACACAAACTCAAAATCGGCCCCCGAAATGGTCCACCCAGGCAGGTAAAAAGGCAGATTTCAATATTTTCAAAAAAGAATATCAGAATAATATTCTATCAAAGGCTAATGACATTGAAGAATGGAAAAAGAAGGTTGGCCGGTCTTGTGTGGTGCCCCAACGGTCCAAGGAATAGATAGGTGAAAGTGAAGATAAAGTTGGATGTGAACCTGGCCTAAGTGATGTCATATAATGATTATCTGATAACTAACTTATCTAATTATTTTGTAAAGCGCCATTCTCTTAGTCGAAGCCTCAAGAAAAACAAAACAACATTTCGTATAAAAAACAAAACACCTGTCCTTCAGACATTGACTATTCAAGGCGAACTTATTTGAAAAAGAATATTTGGAGACTGACTATGTAAATAACAAAGTAATTTATCTGTGACAAGTGTTTAACTAGAAGAATTTTATTGGTCCAAATGTTCTAAATGTGTAAATCTCCGACCAACGTCTGGACACGTGTGTTGAGCTTATACGTGAATTGAGTGTGTAACAAGAAAAACATTAAATTACTTTAAAAACAAAACAACAACAACAAAAAAAACTTATATTAAGTTTATCAGTTTGGATCAGTCATGCAGGGCCGGACTGGGTTTCAAAATCGGCCCAGGTATGTCTATACACTTCGGCCCATACATTTTATATCATTCCTTGGGCCTCCAATGATAGGCCTACTTGTCCTCCAAATGATTGTTAAGTTTGAGAATGTATCGCTAACTGTACGAATGCTCTATATCTTTATAAGAAATATAGGACTTATGTTAAAGCATTGGGACAGAGTAGAAATACTCAAAAAGGCACAAAGATAGAGGCACATTTCTTATTCCATACGCTAGAACAAGTTCATGCAAGGGCTCCTTCTTCCCTAGTGCTATTAGAGCATGGAAGGGGTTGCCTGAGTCAGCCAGAAAAAAATGGCCTTGCAGAATTTAAGTCATTGATTAACATTCATGAGTAGATTGATCTAGCAACACACTTAGGAGTAAGCATCTTCTTTATGAAGAAACTGACGTACTTTATTAAATAAGATGTCACTCCCCCCGTGAGCTAATCTCTCTATCTGTCACACTCATCCATAAGCTGATTTCTACCATGTCTGTCACACTCACACGTGAGCTAATCTCTCTATCTGTCACACTCATCCATAAGCTGATTTCTACCATGTCTGTCACACTCACACGTGAGCTAATCTGTCCAATGTCTGTCACACTCAAACGTGAGCTAATGTCTCTAATGTCTGTTACACTCTCAAAAGAGCTAATGTCTCTAATGTCTTTCACACTCACACGTGAGCTAATGTCTCTGATGTCTGTCACACTCGTGAGCTAATGTCTCTGATGTCTGTCACACTCATGAACCAATGTCTCTAATGTCTGTCACACTCGTGAACTAATGTCTCTAATGTCTGTCACACTCATGAACCAATGTCTCTAATGTCTGTCACACTCGTGAACTAATGTCTCTGATGTATGTCACACTTCTGAGCTAATGTCTCTGATGTCTGTCACACCAACAGTTGAGCTAATGTCTCTGATATATGTCACACTTCTGAGCTAATGTCTCTGATGTCTGTCACACTCACACGTGAGCTAATGTCTCTTATGTCTGTCTCACTCACATGTGAGCTAATGTCTCTGATGTCTGTCACACTCGTGAGCTAATGTCTCTGATGTCTGTCACACTCGTGAGCTAATGTCTCTGATGTCTGTCACACTCGTGAGCCAATGTCTCTGATGTCTGTCACACTCATGAGCTAATGTCTCTGATGTCTGTCACACTCGTGAGCTAATGTCTCTGATGTCTGTCACACTCGTGAACCAATGTCTCTAATGTCTGTCACACTTGTGAACTAATGTCTCTAATGTCTGTCACACTCATGACCCAATGTTTCTAATGTCTGTCACACTCGTGAACTAATGTCTTTGATGTCTGTCATACACGTGAGCTAATGTCTCTGATGTCTGTCACACCAACAGTTGAGCTAATGTCTTTGATGTCTGTCACATCAACAGTTGAGCTAATGTCTCTGATGTCTGTCATACACATGAGCTAATGTCTCTGATGTCTGTCACACCAACAGTTGAGCTAATTTCTCTGATGTCTGTCACACCAACAGTTGAGCTAATTTCTCTGATGTCTGTCACACTCACACGTGAGCTAATGTCTCTGATGTCTGTCACACCAACAGTTGAGCTAATTTCTCTGATGTCTGTCACACCAACAGTTGAGCTAATTTCTCTGATGTCTGTCACACTCACACGTGAGCTAATGTCTCTGATGTCTGTCACACCAACAGTTGAGCTAATTTCTCTGTTGTCTGTCACACCCATAGGTGAGCTAATTTCTCTAATGTATGTCACACACGTGACCAAATCTCGGTGATAAATAGAAATGTTACTGGCAGAAAGTATCAGATTCTTTCACTCTCACTTCTTCTTGCCACACCTTCATCTACACCAGTCTACCATTGACCAGTCTACCATTGACCAATCTACCATTGACCAGTCTATCATTGGCCAATTTATCATTGACCAATCTACCATTGACCAGTCTACCATTGACCAATCTACCATTGACCAGTCTACCATTGACCAATCTACCATCAACCAATCTACCATTGACAGGTCTAACATTGACCAATCAACCACTGACCTATCTACCACTGACCAATCTACCATTGACCAATCTACCACTGACCAATCTACCATTGACCAATCTACCATTGACTAATCTGCCCTTGACGAATCTACCATGGACCAATCTATCATTGACGAATCTATCATGGACTAATCTATCATTGACGAATCAAATATTGACGAATCTACCATTGACCTATCTCCCATTCACCAATATACCATTGACGGAAATTGGCTATACTGATTATAAGGCTGTATTTTTTCATTGGTTAATCTAATGCCGAATTACTAAAAAAAAATCAAACAAAGATGTTTTTCCTACAAAACGGCCTACCCTATTTCTTGACATTAATTAGGCCTAGACATTTCTAGCAAATTATTGGCTTCATAAAGATCCCTCATCAATATTGGACCACTCGTCTTTAAAAAAAATCTCAAAGAAAAGTTCCGGGACATGAAAATATCTTTGTAACACGCACAGCTGGATTTGTTAATGCACATTTTTTTTTTTATAGAACAAGTTGCATTCTGGGAAGATAGAAAAGAGAGGATTCGAAACTGAGGCTGGCCAGATGAGCAGACGATCCGATGTTTTAGCTCTGTCAACACCGGCTATTAAGAGATCCCATTCCCGCCATGCAGTTCTTGTTGGAAACGTCAATGAAGCAGTAAGGTCAAGGTGAACTTGAAGGGGAAGGTCATAAAAATAGTCTTAGCTGTTTTTTTTTGTTGTTATTTTTTTGCAAAAGAGAAAACAATATTCAAAATTATCTGATCTACTTGGTGGGTCTAGTCATGCGTGACAAGGGGACATAAACACGATTGAAGTGGGAGAAGTAACTAGTTCCCCCCTCCCCTCTCTCTTTATCTCCCCTGTCTGTCTGTCTGTACGTTTGAATTCATTATTTCTGTATGTGTCTGTATATCATTCACACGTGAGAGCTCGTTGGTTGTTTTCTAGATGCGCACGAAGTCTCTTTAGAGGTCCGCTACATTTTCCTATATTTAGAAATGTCTATTACAATGTTACCTTTATGAAGAGTCTGTGTCATTCAAATTTACATAAATATATTAAAATGTTAGTTCTGTGACTATAGACTGGGATCACACCGCACGAATGAAAAGTTAAACTAAATGCAAATATCACCCCTCCCCTTTTTTTTTTTCTTATTCTGACTTTATTTTCCTGTAAACTCCAAAGAGTAAAGTTAAAGCGCCACCAATCATTTAATAGCGTTACTTATTTACTTGAATGATGCAGTTCTTGAGCTCAGAAAGCAAGAGAGCTCACACTGGCTCACAGTGTCCCCCCAGTCCTGCAGGGGCGGCACCTTTTCAAATCATTAGAATGAGATTTCGTATAGCGTATCTTATACTCAGTGCGTTTTGACGAATTCTGTCACAGGTCTGTATAACGTGTATGTCTCCACTGGCCACAGGCTGCGACGTCGCAGGTCAGCGTTGTGGCCATCTGTATGGAACGATGTAGTCTCAAGTAGGAGTCCTGTTACAGTAAGTATTTATTCTAAAGTATCTTTCATTGTTGAAAGGTTTGGAAGTCTAGCCACACCTGACTGATTAGCTCTCTAGTAACTACAGTAGGAACTACGAAATCTCTAACTGTGAGAAGCCAACTATAAAAATCCAAGATCCTTCCTATACGTGTGAATAATTGAAATCTCTGTGCGATGGAATAGCTTTGTGATGGAATACTTGAACACATTTATTATTTAGTAGACAGATATAAACATAGAACAGAGCATGCAAATATAGACTAAACTTAAAAATAGGCTTGAAAATCAATAAGATTGCACAAATCTAACCAAGTGAAAACAACTCACAAAGACTCGCTTAGCTAGAAAAAAAAGCAACTGGTGTCTACAGAGACTGATCACTTAGATCAGCGCCCCCCCCCCCCCTTACACACACACACAAGGGTATAAAAGCGCTCCTTTTAGCTAGCTAGGGTTACGGGTGGGGGGTGGAGCGCTGTAAGCCAAATGATTTTCTGCTCAGTTGCAGAACTACATTGTACAGGCGAGTAGATCCCAAATACATAGTACTGGCGAGTAGATCCCAAATACATTGTACAGGCGAGTAGATCCCAAATACATAGTACTGGCGAGTAGATCCCAAATACATTGTACAGGCGAGTAGATCCCAAATACATTGTACTGGCGAGTAGATCCCAAATACATTGTACAGGCGAGTAGATCCCAAATACATAGTACTGGCGAGTAGATCCCAAATACATTGTACTGGCGAGTAGATCCCAAATACATTGTACAGGCGAGTAGATCCCAAATACATTGTACTGGCGAGTAGATCCCAAATACATTGTACTGGCGAGTAGATCCCAAATACATTGTACTGGTGAGTAGATCCCAAATACATTGTACTGGTGAGTAGATCCCAAATACATTGTACTGGCGAGTAGATCCCAAATACATTGTACTGGTAAGTAGAGCCCAAATACATTGTACTGGCGAGTAGATCCCAAATACATTGTACTGGTGAGTAGATCCCAAATACATTGTACTGGCGAGTAGATCCCAAATACATTGTACTGGTGAGTAGAGCCCAAATACATTGTACTGGCGAGTAGATCCCAAATACATTGTACTGGCGAGTAGATCCCAAATATATTGTACTGGCGAGTAGATCCCAAATACATTGTACCGGTGAGTAGAGCCCAAATACATTGTACAGGCGAGTAGAGCCCAAATACATAGTACTGGCGAGTAGATCCCAAATACATTGTACTGGCGAGTAGAGCCCAAATACATTGTACAGGCGAGTAGAGCCCAAATACATTGTACAGGCGAGTAGAGCCCAAATACATAGTACTGGCGAGTAGAGCCCAAATACATTGTACTGGCGAGTAGAGCCCAAATACATTGTACTGGCGAGTAGATCCCAAATACATTGTACTGAGTAGAGCCCAAATACATTGTACTGGCGAGTAGAGCCCAAATACATTGTACTGGCGAGTAGAGCCCAAATACATTGTACTGGCGAGTAGAGCCCAAATACATTGTACTGGTGAGTAGAGCCCAAATACATTGTACTGGCGAGTAGATCCCAAATACATTGTACTGAGTAGAGCCCAAATACATTGTACTGGCGAGTAGAGCCCAAATACATTGTACTGGTGAGTAGAGCCCAAATACATTGTACTGGCGAGTAGAGCCCAAATACATTGTACTGGCGAGTAGAGCCCAAATACATTGTACTGGCGAGTAGAGCCCAAATACATTGTACTGGTGAGTAGAGCCCAAATACATTGTACTGGTGAGTAGAGCCCAAATACATTGTACTGGCGAGTAGAGCCCAAATACATTGTACTGGCGAGTAGAGCCCAAATACACACAAGTTTTTTTCTAGCTGGCGACCCGTAGTTTAAGAATCCCTGGTGTAACATTGTACCTCAAATTGTGGTGTTGTCACAGTCATACAAGGAACTAGTATTGCCTCTGTACAGAGTCCTTCAGACATTGACTATTCAAGGCGAACTCATTTGAAAAAGAATATTTGGAAACTGACTATGTAAATAACAAAGTAATTTATCTGTGACAAGTGTTTAGCTAGAAGAATTTTATTGGTCCAAATGTTCTAAATGTGTAAATCTCCGACCAACGTCTGGGCACGTGTGTGTCAAGCTTATACGTGAATTGAGTGTGTAACAAGAAAAACATTAAATTACTTTAAAAAAAAAGCTCATATTAAGTGTATCAGTTTGGATCAGTCATGCAGGGCCGGACTGGGTTTCAAAATCGGCCCAGGCTTGCGTCTATACGGTTCCACGACAATACGTTTCCTGACTTTTCGTTCACCCGACAAATTCGTTCACCCGACAATTCATTCACCCCACAATTCGTTCACCACACAATTCGTTCACCTGACAATTCGTTCACCGACAACTTGTTCACCGACAGTTAGTTCACGATAAATCGTTCACACGACAAATCGTTCAAACCAAATATTTAATTACCAACAGTTAATAACCTGATTGTTTAATGTTTTTTAAAAAATTAATTCTTTTGTTGTCAGGGGGAGTAATTTTACAAAATTTCAACACATTCTAAATTGGGTGTGGGAGAAATAACGTGTACAAATATTTTACCAGACAGAGTGAGTTGATAGAAGCTTCAGTGTGATCCACGATACTCAAAAGTCGTTCAATCTAATGTATAGAAAATGTGATTCCAATGGATAATGTTGATTTTTTTTTTATTTCATGCTAACTTTTAAATTAACTTATACATATTTTTTAACCAATTTTTGTTAAAATTCGTATTATTGTTTTAATTTTTATCGTGTTTGGGAAATGAATTATGAATGAGCTAATCCCTCTCATGAACTATTAAGTCAAAGTGTCTTTCTGCCACTGCCTGGACAGAGAAAGTGTCCTAGTCAGTCATGGTGACACTTCTCTTCGAAAGAGACTAATCCTGGCAAAAGACAAAGAGATATGGAGATAGACGGTTATCAGATCATTTGTAGTGCCCCAAATGTCCAACAGACTAAGGGACAGGTGAAATAGTGGTAGTGTAATAATAATTGGCAACATTTGGTAATGATTATTAAAGATTTTTTTGTTTATCAATAGTTATTGTTACATCTATGTTTAAATGTAGGCCCTACTGCCTTGTTTGTAAGTATAGTTTTATTTCAGTAGTGGACTTGGTTGGTATAATAATAATAATAATAATAATTATAATAATTGGAGGCGCGGTGGATGAGCGGTAAAACGCTTGGCTTCTGAAACGGTTTCCGGGGTTCAAATCCTGGTGAAGACTGGGATTTTTAAGTTCGGGCTCTTCGGGCGCCTCTGAGTCCACCCGACTCTAATGGGTACCTGATATTTGTTGGGAAAAGTAAAGGCGGTTGGTCGTTGTGCTGGCCACATGACACCCTCGTTAACCATAGGCCACAAAAACAGATGATCTTTACCTCATCTGCCCTATAGACCACAAGGTCTGAAAGGGAAACTTTATTTTTTTAAATATAATAATTGAATGGCTAAAAATACTGTCTAAGGATTCGGTGTCAAAGATATACATACTGCTGACATGACCAACACATCTAATTAACGTGTATTATTTCCCCTAAATGAAATCTCGTACTACTAGATCAGTTGGACAGTCTGAAATGATGAAGTCACCTGCACTGGTTACAAAAGAAAGATTTATTCTTCTTGCTTTCCAGTGTAATGACGTCACTACCTGTTTCCCATCGACCATTTTGGATGGAGTATTGTAAGTTATTGAGTTAAGACTCTCGCCCTTACAGAGCCAGTCAACCAGACGGGGGGGGGGGGGGAAAGTACCAACGTGTCGGAACGAAATGAGAAGTCACCTTGACCTTGTGGTTCATTTCTTTTTATACTTTAATTTGTTCCCCGCCATTTTCGGGAAACACCGAAGAGAATGGAGTGGGTAAATTGTAATGTTGGGGACAAAATGAAGAATTGATAGGAAATATACAACGGAAAAGGGGACGGCACTAGCACTTGTTCTTGGGGACGACAGACTTAATAGGAGAACAGACAGAGCTAGATTTAGGAGAACAGACAGAGGATGCTGACAGAGTGAGAGCAGATTGTTTGAGTAAAAGACAGACGTTTTCGGATGACACTGTTACAGGGTTGATTGTAGGGAGAGAGGGGAGGGGGGTGAACTAGCTTTAAGGATAGACTGCACCGAGTTCATCAGCAGACGCCAAGGGAAATCAACCTCTTTGAACTGATGGCCTGCAAGTTGGAGAATAATGGAGGGTTGGGGAGAGAGAGTGAAGAGGAGGAAATACGGAAAGGGATACATAGGCCTATTTATTTAAGGACTGTACACATATTGTATGACGTCAAAGGCCAGAGAGGTGTTTAATCTGAGTTTTTTAGATTTTGTTTATAGAGGACAGAGAGGGGTTGGGAGGGGGTGAAGGATACAGCACATTTGGAAATACTGAAATATTGTTTTGAAAAATTCTTTTGGGGTTTAGATGTTTGGGTTCTGGTGTTGTCATTGTCTAGTTCTATAGTCTGTCTGTCTGTCTGTTTGTCTGTCTACCTTTCTATCTATCTATCTATATCTATCTATCTATCTATCTATCTATCTATCTATCTATCTATCTATCTATCTATCTATCTATCAATCTATCTATCTATCTATCTATCTATCTATCTATCTATCTATCTGTCTATCTATCTATCTATCTATCTATCTATCTATCTATCTATCTATCTATCTATCTATCTATCCATCGTTTTGCCTGTCTATATGACTATCTATTTAATTATCCATCCATCCACCCATCTATCCATATGTCTGTATGTGTGACACTCTGTCCATCTCAATACAATCATACACATTTTGTACACACCCTCTTTAAGAAAACATTAACATTATTTAAAAAAGTAAAATATTGGAAAGTACTTTGAAAAAAATAATATAAAAAGCTAAAATTTAGAGAAAATTGCATCAACTATATTGAATCAATCTCGCAATTAATTGTTAATACACCTAAACTAACAATAATGAATGTGTGATTGGAAACATTTGTATTACTTGTTTTTGTATGTGAGTTCGCCCCAATAAAGAAGATCTAAGACAGAGTTTCCGTGCTGCCTTGTCAAAAGGAATTTTTTTAAAAACGTTGTTCGATTCTGAATTCGATCTTGAGCCTCCATGATGGAAGACCGACTTGTTTGCCACTGAGCTATTCAAGTATTTGTAAAATTAGAAGGTTTCATAGTCTGTTGTTAGCTAAAAATGTTTAGCGAATGACCTAATTCTCTATACAAGACTTATCTCCCCTTACATTAGTAAATTTTTCATATAAAATAAATAATCATTAGACAATTTGATTAAATATTGGTTAATTATTGATTAATGTTGTGAATAATTGTGTCAAGTTTGAGCTTGATCCGAGAATTGGAAGAGGGAAAACTAACGTGCACAAGATTCCACCTAGACTAACGGAGTGAGTTCATATAAGACTGACGGAGTGAGTTCATATAAGACTGACGGAGTGAGTTCATATAAGACTGACGGAGTGAGTTCATATAAGACTGACGGAGTGAGTTCATATAAGACTGACGGAGTGAGTTCATATAAGACTGACGGAGTGAGTTCATATAAGACTGACGGAGTGAGTTCATATAAGACTGACGGAGTGAGTTCATATAAGACTGACGGAGTGAGTTCATAGAAGATTGCATATAATCCTTTGGGGTGAATATTTTTCAAAAATAATACGGAACAACCTAAAAATTGATAATTAAACTTTTGAGATGCTTTGGAAAGAAAAACAAATGTAATAGAAGTTAGAAGAGCAATTTGAAACAAGTCATTAGTAATTTATTTTCTTTTTTTTTTTAATAAAAATCTAGAACAAACTATTATCTGTACTGAAATTTTAGCCAATTTTTGGCAAAGAAAATCAACTGTAAAATAAGCCAATTGAGCTATTTCGAACAATTTTTGCGTTAATTTGTTTTTTAATTTTTAAACAAGCAATTATTGATAATTAGGCTTTTGCGATGTTTTGTCAAGAAAAGTAAATATAATACAAGTTAGAAGAGTGAATTCTAACAATCTTTAGAGATTTTTTTATTTTTTTGATAATTTTACATGTAGATATGTTATAACTATTGATAAAATGTCATTAAAAACAAACTTTCTAAATTGTATCAACACTCATTTTATAGTTTTACACTGGGTCAAACTAGAGTTTACCCATTTATTTTTCCAACGATAAGTCTCAACTGTCAAATTAATAGGAAATAGTTAGAGCTGTTTGTCACAAACCGCTGTGAGCCCACAACCGTTTGTGCGTGTGTAGCAGAACAACCGCAGTCCACTACCATGGCCTTAGTTATTGTGGAAAGTTTTAAGTTTGTTTACTGTTTTTTATATTTTAGATCTAATGTCATTATTTATGTTTTAATATATTTTAATTAGATTTGTTTTATTATTGGAAGGGGAAATAAGTATTTTTTTTTTGTGCTTTAATGTTTATTTTGTTGTCACGGGACCAGAGTACCTAGGCTACAACATGTACCTGTATGTAACGTTTCATTTGGAAGATTATATGTTGTGTGTAAATAAAGTTACAGTTTAAAGTTATAGTTTCTAACTATATTCCGGTGTTTAGTTTTATATCTTAATTATATAGACTAACACCAAAATCGCGACAGGGCTAAAGCCACCAAAGTTCCAGCGTTAACAGTCGGGCCTCCAGAATCACCCTAGACTACGAACAGTTCAAGCAGGCGCCAGCACACTGCTAGCGTCTTGTGACACTGTTTTCGAGACTATGAGAAGGCATTTAACAGCGGGGACAGACAGACAGACAGATAGACCTTCTGTAGACTTTTAAGACACTATGGAGTGCCTGAAAAAAATACTAATATCATCAAGAAGTCATATGAGGGGATGACTTGCAGAATAGTGCATGGCAGACAACTGAGTCATTTGAAGTCCAAACAGGAGTGAGACAAGGCTGTTTACTCTCTTCCGTCTTGTTTCTACTAGCACATAGATTGGGTCATGATGACAATTACAGACCAGAAGCGAAACAGTATACAGTGGACACTGTGGAAACAGTTAGATGACCTTGACTTTGCAGATGACTTGGCTCTTCTTTCTCACACACAGCAGCAGATGCAGCAAAAGATAAATGTTGTTGCAGACAATTCAGCTAGAATGGGTCTTACCATTAACAGCAAGGTGTTCAAGATAAAGGCATCCAACAATACACCCATTACAGTCCAAGGCGAAGAGGTGGAAAGCTTCACCTATCTCGGCAGTATCCTAGACAACCATGGAGGAACAGATGCAGATATCAGAACCGCATTGGTAAAGCTCAAGCAGCCTTCCATCAGCTGAAGAACACCTGGGGATCTAGGGAAATAAGCACCACCACCAAGATTAGGCTATGTAACACCATTGTTAAGCCGATACTACTTTGTGGAGCAGAGACCTGGAGAACCACCATCACCACCATGAAACATATCCAGGTATTCATCAATACCTGCCTGAGGAAGATTCTTATGATCCGCTGACCAGACAAGATCTTGAATGAGGAATTGTGGCAAAGAACAAAGCAGCAGCCCATTGAAGTAGATATCCTTCAGAGACGCTTCAGGTGGATAGGTCACACCCTTCGCAAGCCGGCATCCAACATAACAAGGCAAGATCTAACCTGGAACCCCCAAGGAAAGAGGAAGAGGAGACGGCTCAGGAATACATGGCGCCGCGATTTGGAAGCAGATGCCAAGCAGATGGGCAAGACATGGGGATAGTTGTAGAGACTCGCCCACTCTTTGCCCAACCAAGTTCCACTCCGAATGTGTGACTTGAATTATTGTAATAAATGTTACTAAAAATGCTAGGAGGGAGACTATCCTCTTTGTTAATATCATTTCCTTTCGATTTATATTTTGTAAGTGGTGTATTTTTATGGGAAACATTGGCTTGCATAATTAATTTTGAAAACAAAACGGTTCTCTTTTATCAAACAAAAAAGTAGAATTGCACCAGAACTTTCAATAACGTTTTTCGTTTTTGAGATCTGAGTAGGACGGACATACCAACAGACAGACCTCACTTAACTAATACAAGCTTTTCCCCTTTCGCGACCGCTAAAAATGTGCACACGACACCAAATGACTTTTAAGTAGAGATTAAATCAGATGTGACAACAATTCTCAAACATCAAGCTAATACAAATCTAGACTAGGCCTAGTTGTGCTACCAACACTAAGGATCAGTGGTGCTACCAACACTAATAAAAGTCTAGATAGTTATGCTACCAACACTAATAAAAGTCTAGATAGTTGTGCTACCAACACTAATAAAAGTCTAGATAGTTATGCTACCAACACTAATAAAAGTCTAGATAGTTGTGCTACCAACACTAATAAAAGTCTAGATAGTTGTGCTACCAACACTAATAAAAGTCTAGATAGTTGTGCTACCAACACTAATAAAAGTCTAGATAGTTGTGCTACCAACGCTAATAAAAGTCTAGATAGTTGTGCTACCAACACTAATAAAAGTCTAGATAGTTGTGCTACCAACGCTAATAAAAGTCTAGATAGTTGTGCTACCAACGCTAATAAAAGTCTAGATAGTTGTGCTACCAACACTAATAAAAGTCTAGATAGTTGTGCTACCAACGCTAATAAAAGTCTAGATAGTTGTGCTACCAACACTAAGGATCAGTGGTGCTACCAACACTAATAAAAGTCTAGATAGTTGTGCTACCAACACTAATAAAAGTCTAGATAGTTATGCTACCAACGCTAATAAAAGTCTAGATAGTTATGCTACCAACGCTAATAAAAGTCTAGATAGTTGTGCTACCAACACTAAGGATCAGTGGTGCTACCAACACTAATAAAAGTCTAGATAGTTGTGCTACCAACACTAATAAAAGTCTAGATAGTTGTGCTACCAACGCTAATAAAAGTCTAGATAGTTGTGCTACCAACACTAAGGATCAGTGGTGCTACCAACACTAATAAAAGTCTAGATAGTTGTGCTACCAACACTAATAAAAGTCTAGATAGTTGTGCTACCAACACTAATAAAAGTCTAGATAGTTATGCTACCAACGCTAATAAAAGTCTAGATAGTTGTGCTACCAACACTAAGGATCAGTGGTGCTACCAACACTAATAAAAGTCTAGATAGTTGTGCTACCAACACTAATAAAAGTCTAGATAGTTGTGCTACCAACGCTAATAAAAGTCTAGATAGTTGTGCTACCAACACTAAGGATCAGTGGTGCTACCAACACTAATAAAAGTCTAGATAGTTGTGCTACCAACACTAATAAAAGTCTAGATAGTTGTGCTACCAACGCTAATAAAAGTCTAGATAGTTGTGCTACCAACGCTAATAAAAGTCTAGATAGTTGTGCTACCAACGCTAATAAAAGTCTAGATAGTTGTGCTACCAACGCTAATAAAAGTCTAGATAGTTGTGCTACCAACACTAATAAAAGTCTAGATAGTTGTGCTACCAACGCTAATAAAAGTCTAGATAGTTGTGCTACCAACGCTAATAAAAGTCTAGATAGTTGTGCTACCAACGCTAATAAAAGTCTAGATAGTTGTGCTACCAACACTAATAAAAGTCTAGATAGTTGTGCTACCAACACTAATAAAAGTCTAGATAGTTGTGCTACCAACACTAATAAAAGTCTAGATAGTTATGCTACCAACGCTAATAAAAGTCTAGATAGTTGTGCTACCAACACTAAGGATCAGTGGTGCTACCAACACTAATAAAAGTCTAGATAGTTGTGCTACCAACACTAATAAAAGTCTAGATAGTTATGCTACCAACGCTAATAAAAGTCTAGATAGTTATGCTACCAACGCTAATAAAAGTCTAGATAGTTATGCTACCAACGCTAATAAAAGTCTAGATAGTTATGCTACCAACGCTAATAAAAGTCTAGATAGTTGTGCTACCAACACTAAGGATCAGTGGTGCTACCAACACTAATAAAAGTCTAGATAGTTGTGCTACCAACACTAATAAAAGTCTAGATAGTTGTGCTACCAACGCTAATAAAAGTCTAGATAGTTGTGCTACCAACGCTAATAAAAGTCTAGATAGTTGTGCTACCAACGCTAATAAAAGTCTAGATAGTTATGCTACCAACGCTAATAAAAGTCTAGATAGTTGTGCTACCAACACTAAGGATCAGTGGTGCTACCAACGCTAATGAAATTCAGATCAGTTGTACTACTACTGCTATTGAAATCTAGATCTGTTGCGCTACCAACGCTAAAGAAATCTAGATCATTTGTTCTACCAACGCTTTTAAAATCTAGATCAGTTGGATTAGAAAAAGATGATTAAGATCACTGTAACTATTTCGTCAGTTGACGAATCCCGAGGTGGCGGACGATCGACCTTAACTCTTTAATTCGCGGGTGGTTTATATTTCTTCAGAAACGACATAATTTATTTAATTCTTAGCTCTAACTTGAGCTATTTATAGATATGTTGAACCTTTTTGGATATTGTATCGCCCCCTTCCCATATCCCATTTTATACCTCTGGATAAAGCAGATCTCTAGGAGGTAGAGAAATCTAAGAATCATTAGGAAATATACAATGGAGAAATGTTGTAGCGTTTCCACTTGACCACCCTCCTCTCAAATCCTCTTCGCCACGAACTCTTAAGAGTATGGAAATTTTATAGACGTCTTGCAGAGAGGTCTGGAGGTAATGAGGCCCCCCCCCCCTACCATAGACAAAAAAGTAGAACATAATAAAGCTGTGTTATTTCACAGGTTTTAAAATTTTAATACAAACTTTTTTTTTGTAAAAATGTGAAATCACAGACCTATATATGTTATACCTTGACTGAAAAACGGAAAAAAATTCTTATCCGATAATAATAAGTTCACAGACCTATATATGTAGATTGTTATGTATAGAACTCTTTTTCAAGCTGTAAGAGGAGTCGACCGAATCTAGGAAAATCAATCTTTTCTGTCTTACAAAAGTAATGATCTTTAGTTTCAAAGTTTAGAAATAATGTAATACTATTTTGCGGATTTGAAATAGAATGGGCTACAATTAATATTATTCGCAGAGCTAAATATTGACGCAAATCTATGCTATTCAACCATTTGCTGTTTATTTCCATTGAGATAGATCTAATGTTTCGAAAATACAAGATCGAAATAATTCAAGTATGTTGATTTTAATCATATTATGATTTTAGATTGTGCATTTAGATCTAAACAGATTGACTACCTACATCTTCCTAGATTATGTATCTGAAATTTGTAAATTAATAATTATGAGAAGATAGTGCTTTTATTTTCGATGTTCAATTACATAGGTTTGAAAAAAACAACTTGACTTCTTAGAACTACTTTACAAAACAACGCCTTGTTTCAGCTTTTTGTTCACACCATTTGTGTGTAGTGCTAGAGATCTCCGTGTGCAGTCTAAGTATAATATATATAGGTCTGTGTGTGAAATTAAAAGGACAATGTTAGCGTGAGATTAGTAGCCAAATGTTTAATTTTGTTTCTTTTTTTGGCTGCCTTTTTTTTCACGGGAAAAGGGGGGGGGGGTAGAAACTTTGAACAATAACGGTGTTCCTAACTCACTTAGTGCTCAAACTCATTTGCGTGTTTTTAAAAGTCATTTCAAAATTTTGCTTGGGGTGGTGGGGGTGGGGATGACCTTAACTCTTTCTCTCCTAATCGACGATACCATCGTTGATGTTGACCTCATTAAATTAAATTAGTATTTAATTTTTTAAACTTGACTTTGAATTATATAAAAAGAGCACGCATTCCCCTTTAATTCTATACCAAATACAACATTTTCTGATAACAAACAACAAAGCTATTGAAGCCCAATTATAACAAGGTAGTGAAATAGTAATGAGCAAAATGAAGAATTACTTCCAAAACGTGGAAAAATAATTATGGAGAGAATAAGTTAACAATCTTTTTATCTGTTAGAAAACAAAATGTGTTGTTGAAAGCTCTGAAACTTTGTATGTGAAAATGAGCTTCTGAAAGAGAAAAACGTGTGGAACGAACGGAAGAATCATTTAAAACATGTGGAACTAACGGAAGAATCATTTAAAACATGTGGAACTAACGGAAGAATCATTTAAAACATGTGGAACTAACGGAAGAATCATTTAAAACATGTGGAACTAACGGAAGAATCATTTAAAACATGTGGAACTAACGGAAGAATCATTTAAAACATGTGGAACTAACGGAAGAATCATTTAAAACATGTGGAACTAACGGAAGAATCATTTAAAGGTGTGGAACCAACGGAATAATCATTTTAAACATGTGGAACTAACGGAAGAATCATTTAAAACGTGTGGAACTAACGGAAGAATCATTTAAAGGTGTGGAACTAACGAAAGAATCATTTAAAGGTGTGGAACTAACGGAAGAATCATTTAAAACATGTGGAACTAACTGAAGAATCATTTAAAACGTGTGGAACTAACGAAAGATTAATTTAAAACGTGTGGAACTAACGGAAGAATAATTTAAAACGTGTGGAACTAACGGAAGAATCATTTAAAACGTGTGGAACTAACGAAAGATTCATTTAAAACGTGTGGAACTAACGGAAGAATAATTTAAAACGTGTGGAACTAACGGAAGAATCATTTAAAACGTGTGGAACTAATGAAAGATTAATTTAAAACGTGTGGAACTAACGGAAGAATCATTTAAAACGTGTGGAACTAACGAAAGATTCATTTAAAACGTGTGGAACTAACGAAAGATTCATTTAAAACGTGTGGAACTAACGAAAGATTCATTTAAAGGTGTGGAACTAACGGAAGAATCATTTAAAACATTTGGAACTAACTGAAGAATCATTTAAAACGTGTGGAACTAACGAAAGATTAATTTAAAACGTGTGGAACTAACGGAAGAATCATTTAAAACATGTGGAACTAACGAAAAATTCATTTAAAACGTGTGGAACTAACGGAAGAATCATTTAAAGGTGTGGAACTAACGGAAGAATCATTTAAAACGTGTGGAACTAACGGAAGAATCATTTAAACATAACAATAATTTCAATTGCACGGATTTTGTTTATCCCCCCCCCCCTTCTGAACTCTTCACCCCCCCCCCTCTCATCTTAATTTTATATCAATTTGACAGCTCCAAGATAAAGTTATCGAACGCGACATTAAACCACTTGTTACGTAGACATATTCCACTTCCTGATTATTGAATTATCTCTATTAGAAGCGCTATGGGTCCTGAGTGATTGATCCATCGACATATCACTGATTCTCCCACTTGCCGTGGACGAAAAATATTCGAAAATGTAAAACCTTTTATTTTCCGTGTGCCTAGAGGACAAGTAAGCACTTTTCACGATCGGAACCGCATGCTGTGTCATATACATCGACCTCATATATAATACATAAGTACCTGGATGACCGATCCTAGCTCGGTTAAATAATTTCCTAAGTCATTTTGGGAATATTTTTGTAATTACGAAAATGAACGATCATATAAATACTACTAATCTGAAGAGTTACATTTAGTGTTCTGTTAGTTCTAAATGTAATTATACATGGCGATTAAATATAAAGTCTCTTAAGTCCTTCTATAGTCTAGACAAACCACAGCTCACATCCGTCTTATAGTTTTACAATCCATCTTTTGTGTAAAACTATTGTAGGTCTACAATTATTGGCTTAGAAGAAAGTCTTTGCAGTGTTACTTCTTAGAAGGTTGCGTTCAAACATTTCATTATGGAATTAGTATACATTCATTATGTCTTTAGTACGAAACATCAAGTGACGCAAATCTCTACGTTATAGGGTAAAACAGGCACTTTGTGACAAAGTAAAATGGCGCATTTTTTCTTAATAGACTTAAATCATTGCATTAGTTTTCTAAAGAAACGTTTCCGTGGGGCACCTCTGTTACGCCAAACAATATGCTCGTTACCCATACGGGATACGTGCCCTGCCCAGCCTGACTGTTGGACTATAAGAAGTTCATACCATCCATCCATCCCAGTGGTGCTACAGCCCGTGGAGGGATATGGCCTGCTTATACAAATCCCTCCATTCAGATCTCAACTGGGCCTTCCATCTCCAAGCCCTAACCCCAAGCTTTTTACCGAGGTGTATAGTTAAATAAAAAGAGGCTGCAGCGTACGCAAACTCGTTGGCCGCTGGCTAGATATCATGTTCAGTGTGAGCAAGTAAGGCGTAGAGAAGCTGTGTTATGACCATTTCCTTTGTTTTGGTACGGGACAGTAGACACAAAGCACGAACTTATGGTAATAATTCAACAGCAAAAAAAATAATAATAAGGCTTGTCTTCGATTCCTAAGATTAATGAGGATTGCAGTATTTCCCGTGGCTACGCAGCCCCTGCTGTGACCTACAAATTTTGCCACATCCAGGGCAAGCATAACCATTGTCAAACAGTGGTCGATTAAGATTTTCTTATCGCGTCTGCCTCTGTTCTCGGCAGCAGATTTTCTTTGGTCTCAAATGTGTATCCGGGGCTTTGAATAGAGGTAATTCTTTAAGTCCGTCAGTTACGCTGGACAGAGCGGTATCCTGTATGGAAGACGAATCTCAGACGAACGCATGCCAAAGGCAGTCTTTTTTTGGTGAGCTAAGAAAGTGGACGACGTAATACCGAAACGCTGAAAAGACAGGCGCCAACTTGCTTTAACTGAAATAGAACAGCTGAAGGTCACTAGCAAAATAAACAACAAAGTACAAGGTATCTACACCGCTCTAGGCAATTCAAGTGTTATCAATTTATAAAGCCTTCAAAACACAATAACTAATCGTACATTGGCACATTTAATTTCATTACTTCTCTTTCATAGTTCTATAATAAATCAATCTACAGTAAGATGGTGCGCAAATGTTTAATTAGGTCTATTGATCCTTGAGAACTCGTTCTTGTTTGCAAAGAAATATTTTAGTGTACTGCGGTAAGCCTAGTGACGTAGGAAGCGTTTTTCCCGTTCACGTCACGGAAAATTTTCATTCATAAAACATTCTAGCCAAAATTAATTTTTCGATAATGAGGCATTTTCAAACCAATATAACGGTCGACCTCGAGTTTTCCCGATGTGGCCAATGAGTTGAGAATTTTTTTCTCACTATTATGCACATACCGTGAACTTTTAAAGAAAATCGTTAGAGCCGTTTTCGAAATAAAATTTATATATATATAAATATATATACATACATACATACATACATACAAGAATTGCTCGCTTAAGAGTATAGGATATAACATACTATATATATATATATATATATATAATTCTTGGTTCTGACCACTCATAATTATTAATTCCCCCACTTACCATGGACGATATAATACGAAAATTTAACCTATTGTTACATAAGTTACATCTAGGAAAAGTAAACCATTTTCAAGATCGTAATCGCAGAGGTTAAAGTTACAAAAAAAGATTTTTTATTCTCAATGACTATAACATATGTCTTCAATATATATCGTCGAAAGCCGACATTTTAATGTTTTAAGTACAAAACTATTATTTCTTACGCCTTAAGCACTTATTAAGAATTTTTTGTTTTTTTCTTGTGTAACGGCCCCTGAAAGGGGAAAAGGCGCTATTAGTTTTGTGTGGAAAACTAAAACTAAAACTAGATCTAAAATAATAATAGTCCATATCTAGCTAGATGAATGTCTAGTTTGTATCAAACTGAAAGTATAAGGAAAGATTTCAAAGATATTATACATTTAAATATGTGTTTCGAGGTGAACTGGTTATCACATCTGCCCAATATACAGAAGGTTCTGTGTTCGAAACCCAGATGAAAGTTTTTTTGTGTTTTTTTTATTTTAGTTAATAAATATTTCTACATTTTTTGTGAGTCACATCCTGTAAAATAGATATGCATTTTTTGATTATTTTTTTCAGTACATTTTTTACAGCCTAATATGTTCTATCCTCTATCAATGTCTAGATCCGTCCGTCTGTCTCTAGGTGGACCAGTTCGGGGGCCGATTTTGAGTATGTGTCCACACAAACTGTATTTGTAACCTTTTTTTTTTTTATTCTATAGGTCTAGATCTTAAATCTAATTAGCCTCTGGGTGTAAAAAATTGTCAGAAAAAATCTGTAAGATTATCCAATATCAGTGTGATTATCAGAAGTGTTTTTACATCTGTGTGAACGCTTGTGTGTGTGTGTGGAGAAAATGACAACAATTTGAAATGTAAATACTGCAGTTAATAGTGTGTAGCACATTTTAAAACGACTATATCTAAAGGAAAAAGTCCTAAAAAATGTCACAGTGAAATTGAATATAAAGACCTATTTTTTAAAGTGTATGTATGGGGAGAGGATGAAGATTTGTGAAGGTGGGGTTAAGGTGTCTCCCATCTAGATCTATATCAACTTCTGACAATAATATATATCTAAAGAGTGGACTCACTTTCAAACTACTCCGTAGTAAGAGTAAAGTTTCAACAAATTATACTGTACTGTACTGTACTGTAATCTGTACTTCTATTATTTAGTGTGTAGTGCGGATGAATTATTATTGGATAGGAAGGTTTGCTTTGTTGAAAACTGTGGTTTACAGGTCTTTTATTTGAAAAGGCTACAACTGATGGGCCTGCGAAGTATTTGTGCATACTCTATATCTAATTCTTGGCCCTGATCTCACATAAGTTTCGCCTCAGATAGCAGTTCGATGTCAATTCTAGATCTAGGACAAAAGAAAGACATGTGTCAAGAGTTGAGGGATGTAACTAAAGAAATAAAAATGGGCGGCTCAAAAGTTGGTGATTGAGGGTGAGTCCTGGATGAGGGGACTCTAATGGAGGATGCCTATGTGATGCTTGTGGGTTAGAAAGTTGTGTTTGGGGTTGGGAAGTGTTGTAATGAGGACCGTTGTATTGATAGAAGAGTACATTTATCATACCTACAGCAGGAGTTTATAAAGTAATACATAAATATTCATAAGATACTTAAATTACCAATTCACTTTTCCAATGTTGAATGTATGTTATGACCATTGCTTGGACTTAACTGTGTATAAATGGAAATATAGCATTGATTGCAACGAATAATTTAATCTTTTAATTAATTAATTTTTATTTTTAAATTTATATTTTATATTTATTTCATTAAAGTGTCAACTCAAACTAGTGACAGTTTTTTTTTACTGCAAGGGTATTTAATCCACATTGACCACGCATGGTATATTCTCACCTCTACATGCTAAATGTATTCTAAAAATATTGACTTATAATAACAGTGTTGATTGAAATTCTCAGTATTTGCATAATAAATATGATTAAACTTTTAGCCCAATAGAGAAATAAAATAATTATTATTAAGTAATTAATTGATAGCCAGAAACATTCAAGCTGCACATTATCAGGCGATAGTAAGCAATTAAATAAGCCGTGAATGACCTGCGCGTGAAACGAGTTTGAACCCTTACCTTCAACACCGTGTTGCCTCATCTCTAGCTCCTGGCGTTGTCTGTTGCTATGACGTAGAACAGCCCCATGGCATCTGATTCTGTAGCAGCCAGTGAGCCGCTAACACCTGTCAGGCAGCGCTGTACGGGAAAGAAGGGAGGCTGCTCAGCAAGGGAAGATAATTCGACTCAATGCTGTGCTATTTCAGGCATGCTGTGAAGTCCCCTTAGAGGTTTGTTTTTTTTTCGTTTTTTTTTTATATATTCTTTTATTAAATGAGTGTTGCTCACGAAACTAGCAGTCTTATACTTCTCCCAGGTTTCATGACGTCATAGCATTCATTGACATCGCCTCAAGTCATGGGTGTGTCTGATGTGACATCGCCACAAGTAAGTCATGGGTGTGTCTGATGTGACATCGCCTCAAGTAAGTCATGGGTGTGTCTGATGTGACATCGCCTCAAGTAAGTCATGGATGTGTCTGATGTGACATCGCCACAAGTAAGTCATGGGTGTGTCTGATGTGACATCGCCTCAAGTAAGTCATGGATGTGTCTGATGTGACATCGCCTTAAGTAAGTCATGGATGTGTCTGATGTGACATGGCCACAAGTAAGTCATGGGTGTGTCTGATGTGACATCGCCTCAAGTAAGTCATGGATGTGTCTGATGTGACATCGCCACAAGTAAGTCATGGATGTGTCTGATGTGACATGGCCTCAAGTAAGTCATGGGTGTGTCTGATGTGACATCGCCTCAAGTAAGTCATGGGTGTGTCTGATGTGACATGGCCTCAAGTAAGTCATGGGTGTGTCTGATGTGACATGGTCTCAAGTAATTCATGGGTGTGTCTGATGTGACATCGCCTCAAGTAAGTCATGGGTGTGTCTGATGTGACATTGCCTCAAGTAAGTCATGGATGTGTCTGATGTAACATTGCCTCAAGAAAGTCATGGGTATGTCTGATGTGACATCGCCACAAGTAAATCATGGATGTGTCTGATGTAACATGGCCTCAAGTAAGTCATGGGTGTGTCTGATGTGACATGGTCTCAAGTAATTCATGGATGTGTCTGATGTGACATCGCCTCAAGTAAGTCATGGGTGTGTCTGATGTGACATTGCCTCAAGTAAGTCATGGATGTGTCTGATGTGACATGGCCTCAAGTAAGTCATGGATGTGTCTGATGTGACATGGCCTCAAGTAAGTCATGGGTGTGTCTGATGTGACATGGCCTCAAGTAAGTCATGTGTGTGTTATGTGACATCGCCTCAAGTAAGTCATGGGTGTGTCTGATGTGACATGGCCTCAAGTAAGTCATGGGTGTGTCTGATGTGACATGGCCTCAAGTAAGTCATGGGTGTGTCTGATGTGACATGGCCTCAAGTAAGTCATGGGTGTGTCTGATGTGACATCGCCACAAGTAAGTCATGGGTGTGTCTGATGTGACATCGCCACAAGTAAGTCATGGGTGTATCTGATGTGACATCGCCACAAGTAAGTCATGGGTGTCTGATGTGACATCGCCACAAGTAAGTCATGGGTGTGTCTGATGTGACATCGCCACAAGTAAGTCATGGGTGTCTGATGTGACATCGCCACAAGTAAGTCATGGGTGTGTCTGATGTGACATCGCCACAAGTAAGTCATGGGTGTGTCTGATGTGACATCGCCACAAGTAAGTAATGGGTGTGTCTGATGTGACATCGCCACAAGTAAGTCATGGATGTGTCTGATGTGACATTGCCACAAGTAAGTCATGGGTGTGTCTGATGTGACATCGCCACAAGTAAGTCATGGGTGTGTCTGATGTGACATCGCCACAAGTAAGTCATGGATGTGTCTGATGTGACATCGACTCAAGTAAGTCATGGATGTGTCTGATGTGACATGGCCTCAAGTAAGTCATGGGTGTGTCTGATGTGACATGGCCTCAAGTAAGTCATGTGTGTGTTATGTGACATCGCCTCAAGTAAGTCATGGGTGTGTCTGATGTGACATGGCCTCAAGTAAGTCATGGGTGTGTCTGATGTGACATGGCCTCAAGTAAGTCATGGGTGTGTCTGATGTGACATTGCCTCAAGTAAGTCATGGGTGTGTCTGATGTGACATCGCCACAAGTAAGTCATGGGTGTGTCTGATGTGACATCGCCACAAGTAAGTCATGGGTGTATCTGATGTGACATCGCCACAAGTAAGTCATGGTTGTCTGATGTGACATCGCCACAAGTAAGTCATGGGTGTGTCTGATGTGACATTGCCACAAGTAAGTCGTGGGTGTCTGATGTGACATCGCCACAAGTAAGTCATGGGTGTGTCTGATGTGACATCGCCACAAGTAAGTCATGGGTGTGTCTGATGTGACATCGCCACAAGTAAGTCATGGATGTGTCTGATGTGACATCGCCACAAGTAAGTCATGGATGTGTCTGATGTGACATCGCCTCAAGTAAGTCATGGATGTGTCTGATGTGACATCGCCTCAAGTAAGTCATGGATGTGTCTGATGTGACATCGCCACAAGTAAGTCATGGGTTTCTGATGTGACATCGCCACAAGTAAGTCATGGGTGTATCTGATGTGACATTGCCACAAGTAAGTCATGGGTGTCTGATGTGACATCGCCTCAAGTAAGTCATGGATGTGTCTGATGTGACATGGCCTCAAGTAAGTCATGGGTGTGTCTGATGTGACATCGCCACAAGTAAGTCATGGGTTTCTGATGTGACATCGCCACAAGTAAGTCATGGGTGTGTCTGATGTGACATCGCCACAAGTAAGTCATGGGTGTGTCTGATGTGACATCGCCACAAGTAAGTCATAGGTGTGTCTGATGTGACATTGCCACAAGTAATTCATGGATGTGTCTGATGTGACATCGCCACAAGTAAGTCATGGGTGTGTCTGATGTGACATGGCCTCAAGTAAGTCACGGGTGTCTGATGTGACATTGCCTCAAGTAAGTCATTTGTGTCTGATGTGACATTGCCTCAAGTAAGTCATGGATGTGTCTGATGTGACATCGCCTGAAGTAAGTCATGGGTGTGTCTGATGTGATCTTTTGATGGACAAAGAACGAATGGACATTGACTTTTAATGACTTCATATAACCATTGACATATCAATGTATATGGCAAGGCCTAAAAGGGAAAGAACATTGCAGGATTGAGATCAAAGCTTGACGAACATTTGGAGTCGATCATTAGACACAATGCCATCAAAACACTATTCTCCAGTCAGCAACTCAATAAGTCGATTGGTGGTCTAGAGTTGTCTCTCTTGGCATGCTATAGTGACACGCTAATCCAACATACACTCCAATAGAACTTTCTGGTTCAACAATAGGCTCAGTCAATATTGACATCGGATACTTGAGATCAATAATAAATCTATAATTCTTGTGAGACTAAATGATCTTCTTTAAGAATCTTTCAATTTAAGCAAATAAAAAAATGTATGTATTGTAATCTAATTCTTCTAATTAAGTCAAGACTTTCATTGGCAACACATTAATTTCTTGGTCAGTTCAAGCAGTCTATAACTGAACCTGCAATTACCATTTGTATGCATTCTATTTTTTGAAATAAATATGTGCTTCGTCTCCCAATGTTATTTTGCTATCGAGAAAATAAAAAGAATTACTTTTGTGAATGAACTATTCTGTCCTAAAGTATTACTTTAAGAAGTGACTGAACTAAATCTGTCGTATACAAGAAATGTTTCTTGATGATAATGTTAAATAAAATAATAGTTCCAGAATTCTGTCTTGTCCTAATTAATTTTAAAGTTTCATGGTATTGAAATCGATGCACTAACAATTTAATAATAATTATGTCAAATATAACAGTGGTGTAATAATTTGTTGACCTTAATATTTCCATGATAATTAGTTGTTTTTTTAACCTGATAAGTTGAATAATAATTACTTTGTTGATATTTTTCTCCCATGACTATTACTGTGTTGACCTGATTAGTTACAATTATTTAATATTAGTTATTACTAATTACTATTTAAAAGATCAACTCAGGCGCCATTTCGCCCTCACTGGCATAGAGAAAAGTAGCTGGCAGCAAATGGCCTCTGAAACAGACAGTTGGAGAGCGCTCACAAAGGCTGCGGGACAAACATTTGAGACTCAAAGAAAGACATTATTGAAGACAGGTGCAGAAGACGGAAAGAAAACTTAAATAGACCGCAAGCGGACAACGGCTTTGTCTGCACGAGATGCAGGAAAATATGCAGGTCGTAACTGGGTTTGCGGAGTTGTGTGAAACACTGCACTCATCGGAATCGAAGATCTTTTTGAGAAAAGTTAGGAATTGACAGAATTGACAGAACTCTTAGTTAACGACCATTCTTGTTTGTATTATCAATATAGTCTACTAAAAATGAACGCATAAACATTGTCTCGTTGATCAGTCTTTATATTTGCACATCTAGGGTCTCATCATAGATTAAGTTCTCTGACAGTCTCTGCTCACAGCTTCTAGTAGAGTCTCATTATAGATTTAGTTCTCTGATAGTCTCTGCTCACAGCTTCTAATAGAGTCTCATCATAGATTAAGTTCTCTGACAGTCTCTGCTCACAGCTTCTAATAGAGTCTCATCATAGATTAAGTTCTCTGATAGTCTCTGCTCACAGCTTCTAATAGAGTCTCATCATAGATTAATCTCTCTGATAGTCTCTGCTCACAGCTTCTAATAGAGTCTCATCATAGATTAAGTTCTCTGATAGTCTCTGCTCACAGCTTCTAATAGAGTCTCATCATAGATTAAGTTCTCTGATAGTCTCTGCTCACAGCTTCTAATAGAGTCTCATCATAGATTAAGTTCTCTGATAGTCTCTGCTCACAGCTTCTAGTAGGGTCTCATCATAGATTAAGTTCTCTGATAGTCTCTGCTCACAGCTTCTAGTAGAGTCTCATTATAGATTAAGTTCTCTGATAGTCTCTGCTCACAGCTTCTAATAGAGTCTCATTATAGATTAAGTTCTCTGATAGTCTCTGCTCACAGCTTCTAATAGAGTCTCATCATAGATTAAGTTCTCTGATAGTCTCTGCTCACAGCTTCTAATAGAGTCTCATTATAGATTAAGTTCTCTGATAGTCTCTGCTCACAGCTTCTAATAGAGTCTCATCATAGATTAAGTTCTCTGATAGTCTTTGCTCACAGCTTCTAATAGAGTCTCATTATAGATTAAGTTATCTGATAGTCTCTGCTCACAGCTTCTAATAGAGTCATCATAGATTAAGTTCTCTGATAGTCTCTGCTCACAGCTTCTAATAGAGCCTCATCATAGATTAAGTTCTCTGACAGTCTCTGCTCACAGCTTCTAGTAGAGTCTCATCATAGATTAAGTTCTCTGATAGTCTCTGCTCACAGCTTCTTGTAGACCTAGGAAGCAAACTTTGCTGCACTACACAATTGTTAACTTATATTTTGTATTGTTCGTCCATACCTCTGGACTAATATACATAGGTCAGTGTAAAGAAGGCTGAATAGAAATTTAATATTAAACAGGAAGTTGTTATTAAACAGGAAGTTGATATAAAACAGAAGTTGATATTAAACAGGAAGTTGATATCAAACAGGAAGTTGATATTATACAGGAAGTTGATATTAAACAGGAAGTTGATTTTAAACTTGAAAGTTGATATCAAACAGAAAGTTGAAATTAAACAGGAAGTTGATATAAAACAGAAAATTGATATTAAACAGAACGATGATATAAAACAGGAAGTTGATATAAAACAGGAAGTTGATATCAAACAGAAAGTTGATATTGACTCGAAAATAAAATTCGAGGATAAAAATTCCGAGACGATTTTAATCTCGTGCAAAGCACAGATGAAATGAATTGTTTAAATTTTGGGGTTTCCCATAACTTGCTAAGATATTGTATGGCCAGCACAACGACCCTATTACAGTTCATAACAAATTCTGCATGGACGAATTTCATAAAATCAATTAACAGACTTTAATTAAGGCAATTTTACTGTTGTCATACTATTCATAGTTCTTTAAACGAAATGTTTGCCCACCCCCATCTGGAATCGTATCAAACTCTATCACCTAATGAAATAGTTGAAAGATATATCAGGAGACATACAGAAATGTAGTCTTTCATTTCCGTAATCACTTTCCACCCCCCCCCCCAACCTCTTTTTGTATCGTTTTTTTTTTTACGCTTCTCTAATACTGTCATGTCTCGTTAAATATTAATGCGTTTCTTGTCAATAAGTAATTAACGCTCTCGTAGTTGTTTTTAAATAAACTCATGTTTCTTTTATTTATTTTTTCCACACAGGAGCTATCCCTTTATAAGTGCTGACTGAACACATACACGTAACGTCATTCTACACCAACTACTTGTGTTTATAGAGTACATTCTAACGTCATTCTACACCAACTACTTGTGTTTATAGAGTACATTCTAACGTCATTCTACACCAACTACTTGTGTTTATAGAGTACATTCTAACGTCATTCTACACCAACTACTTGTGTTTATAGAGTACATTCTAACGTCATTCTACACCAACTACTTGTGTTTATAGAGTACATTCTAATGTCATTCTACACGAACTACTTGTGTTTATAGAGTACATTCTAACGTCATTCTACACGAACTACTTGTGTTTATAGAGTACATTCTAACGTCATTCTACACGAACTACTTGTGTTTATAGAGTACATTTTAACGTCATTCTACACCAACTACTTGTGTTTATAGAGTACATTCTAACGTCATTCTACACCAACTACTTGTGTTTATAGAGTACATTCTAACGTCATTCTACACCAACTAGTGTTTATAGAGTACATTCTAATGTCATTCTACACCAACTACTTGTGTTTATAGAGTACATTCTAACGTCATTCTACACCAACTACTTGTGTTTATAGAGTACATTCTAACGTCATTCTACACCAACTACTTGTGTTTATAGAGTACATTCTAACATCATTCTACACCAACTAGTGTTTATAGAGTACATTCTAATGTCATTCTATACCAACTACTTGTGTTTATAGAGTACATTCTAACGTCATTCTACACCAACTAGTGTTTATAGAGTACATTCTAACGTCATTCTACACCAACTACTTGTGTTTATAGAGTACATTCTAACGTCATTCTACACCAACTACTTGTGTTTATAGAGTACATTCTAACGTCATTCTACACTAACTACTTGTGTTTATAGAGTACATTCTAACGTCATTCTACACTAACTACTTGTGTTTATAGAGTACATTCTAATGTCATTCTACACCAACTACTTGTGTTTATAGAGAACATTCTAACGTCATTCTACACCAACTACTTGTGTTTATAGAGTACATTCTAACGTCATTCTACACCAACTACTTGTGTTTATAGAGTACATTCTAACGTCATTCTACACCAACTACTTGTGTTTATAGAGTACATTCTAACGTCATTCTACACCAACTACTTGTGTTTATAGAGTACATTCTAACGTCATTCTACACCAACTACTTGTGTTTATAGAGTACATTCTAATGTCATTCTACACGAACTACTTGTGTTTATAGAGTACATTCTAACGTCATTCTACACGAACTACTTGTGTTTATAGAGTACATTCTAACGTCATTCTACACGAACTACTTGTGTTTATAGAGTACATTCTAACGTCATTCTACACGAACTACTTGTGTTTATAGAGTACATTCTAACGTCATTCTACACGAACTACTTGTGTTTATAGAGTACATTCTAACGTCATTCTACACCAACTACTTGTGTTTATAGAGTGCATTCTAACGTCATTCTACACCAACTACTTGTGTTTATAGAGTACATTCTAACGTCATTCTACACCAACTACTTGTGTTTATAGAGTACATTCTAACGTCATTCTACACCAACTACTTGTGTTTATAGAGTACATTCTAACGTCATTCTACACCAACTACTTGTGTTTATAGAGTAAATTCTAACGTCACTCTACACCAACTACTTGTGTTTATAGAGTACATTCTAAATATGTTTCTCTCAAGCGGTACATCCCACCTACCAAAATATTTATAGAATTATTTTTTAAATCGAATGGGCACAAGGTTATGAATATTGATTATCATTGCCCATACTGTATCTATATGCCTAATTGATTATCATTGATAATCCTATATACACCTTTGCAAATGGCTGTTTAGAAAGAAGACAAGTGTGAACAAATGAGTATTAAGCTGAGACTGAACAAAATTAAAAGCTGCTGGAACATTTGACATCTACCTACATCTTCACGTATGTAATGTGTGTGATTGACCAAACCATAAAGCCAGAGATCGATAAGGTTGGCCAAATCATAATATATGAAGCTGTCTGGCCACAGCGAGCCAAAAGCAATTTTCTAGACGCGCTCCTGGGATCACAGATTAAGCTGTGCCGAGTTTTCAGACAGTGTTGCTTCAATCGGCCCCAGGTGACATGGAAATGAGATCTGCCTGATATTCCCAGTCTAGGCGTGGACTGGACGTGGGATACTGATCATGTAATCTATGACACGCTATTCGACTATCAAGGCTGCAGCTTGCTGAACAAAGACTAGTGGATTATAGACCACGGTTCTTGTTGTCCAACCAAAAAATTTAAAACCCAAATCTAACAGAAAAAAACAACACAGCATTTAAATTGAAAAATCTACCCAGTTATAGAAAGCTGAAGATGAAAATAGAAAAATAAAAGGAGACGCTTAAAGAATAGTAGAAGTATCTATTTCTTTGAGTCGTGTTACTTGCAACAGAACTTTGGAACAAGTGTCACACATTCATTTGGTGGAGGGAGTGCCTCCCGTCAAGTTATATTTATATACACTTTAATGTTAAAATACTTTCTATTTCTCTCCCTCCCTCTCTCTCTCTCTCTTTCATCTCTCCGTTTCTCTGTCTCTTTCTCTCTCTCTCATTCACTCACCCACTCTCTACTTTATTGCTTGTATTATCACGATGTACCAAAATTTTAAAGTACTTTGAAAATATTTCTCTCACTCTCTCTCACTCTCTTTCAATGTCTCTCTCGCTCTCTCTCACTCTCTCTCACTCTTGTCACTTTGTACTTTTCCCCCTAGAAACTTCAAGCTGGTCACAAAGTGAAAGAAGAAGGTGGGTGGAGGACAGAACTCCTGTAGCCCTGCCAATAATTTGAAATTCTTAGCCTTCGGTGATTTCCCTTTACCTTCTAGTGTTATTTCTGATCGTATTAAAACAAACAAACAGCTTGACTACACTTTGAACCATTCCACTGTTTGACCAGAAGGTGGGGGGGGGGGGGGGGGGGACAAGTCCATTGAAAACATGCAGACCTGCTGGAAGACTTCATGTTTACATTGCACTAGCGATGCGGTTGAATTATTGACAAGCTTCCTCTGATGGTCTTTTGGAACCTACGGGATAAATCACTCAGATGAATTACACGTCATGGATTATACACACACATACACTGTCACACACACATCAAGTTTTCATTAGAACAATTAACTAAAACGTTTTATACAAATAAGCGTACATATATATTTAATCACGTATTTATATTATTTAAAATTAAAAAAAAATACATATATATTTTAAAATAGGATATACACAGATGCATATGCAAAAATTCGAAACTCATATAAATAGAAAGACTATGTGCTCTGTTATATTTGCCGGATTATCGCACATACAATGAAGTCACAGTAACACTTTACTAGTTATTGGTACATTGATACAATCATATTTTTTGGTATGGTGCGGTACTATGTTGTGTGTGTGTGTGTGGTGGTCTGTTGTGTTGTATGGTGGTGTTTTGTGTTATTTAGTAATGGTGTGTTGTGTTGCTTTGTAATAGTGTGTTGTGTTGTTGACTGATGGTGTGTTGTGTTATAATGTAGAGTGTTTGTGTTCCTCTATATTCTCGACTAAGTCCAACTGACTGTATACAATGTTAATATAATCTGATTCTTTAAGAAAGGTTTCAATGACCTGATTGTTACGTCTGGTATTGATTAACTGCTTAGAAGAACAGTTTCGTCAAGAAAATCTACACTGTATGTTGATATTTTATTGAGTTTCTGTCTATCCCTATGAATGCTTCACTGCAACAGCTGCCTCTCAGACGTTGAAGTCATTTTCACAGGGTCAGAGCTGACCACCGGTCTGGGTTTATTTAGAAGATTTTGGGGCTACATTATAGTGCCACCATCTTTCCCGATAAAAAAATATATACCAGGACAGACTGATGACGTGACCGATTGCCTGGAAATTCTCCGTTTGTATTATAATTAAATGACTATGAGATTTGCTTACCAAATGTTTCAAGATTAGTCCACTCAGCATAACGGTAAACCCTAGCAGGGCCGCGATGACCTTACTCGGTCAATGGAGATTGCAAAGTTGACCAGATTTAGATCTACAGTAAAGATTGGGACGAATGGAGCGTGACCGCTACTGTCTCGTAACTGTCCCTACAGTCCCACTCTTTTGTCGTTTCGTGTAGAAAGCGGAGATGATTCTGTGATACAAAGCTCGTAGACAGAAATACACGGAAAAGAAGTAATTGGAAATAAAAACTGGAAATAAATAAAACCTGAAAATAAAACCTGGAAATAAATAAAACCTGGAAATAAAACCTGGAAATAAAACCTGGAAATAAAACCTGGAAATGAAACCTGGAAATAAAACCTGGAAATAAATAAAACCTGGAAATAAAACCTGGAAATAAATAAAACCTGGAAATAAAACCTGGAAATAAAATCTGGAAATAAAACCTGGAAATAAAATCTGGAAATAAATAAAACCTGGAAATAAAACCTGGAAATAAAACCTGGAAATAAAACCTGGAAATAAAACCTGGAAATGAAACCTGGAAATAAAACCTGGAAATAAATAAAACCTGGAAATAAAACCTGGAAATAAAACCTGGAAATAAAACCTGGAAATAAAACCTGGAAATAAATAAAACCTGGAAATAAAACCTGGAAATAAAACCTGGAAATAAAACCTGGAAATAAATAAAACCTGGAAATAAATAAAACCTGGAAATAAATAAAACCTGGAAATTAATAAAACCTGGAAATAAATAAAACCTGGAAATAAATAAAACCTGGAAATAAAACCTGGAAATAAATAAAACCTGGAAATAAAACCTGGAAATAAAACATGGAAATAAAACCTGAGCATTTCATTTGAAAAACAAAAGAATGAATTTTTACCATAAATTAAGGTCTGGAATTAAAATCAGAGTCAATAAAAAATGAAAACCGACTTTAAAATGAAACCTAGATTTAAGAATAGGAAGCTTATTGAAACTGAAAATAGAACTAGACAAACAAAATAGAAACTCAATACAAAATATAGAATTAGAAATAAAATGTTAAATCAAGAAAAAAAAGTTAAAAAAAAAAAAAAAAGCTTATATAAAGTAATTGTATCAATTACTTTGGATCAGTCATGTAATTAAATTTGTGATAGATCTAGACTAACAATAATAAATCTGTGCGATTAGAATTATTAGACCATTTTTTTTTGTTTAACGCCATTTCATGCTTTCTCAATGCGCTATGATCCTCTAACTCAGGGGTTCTCAACCTGTGGATCGCAACCCCCATGGGGGTCGATTAGCGGTTTACGAGGGGTCGCCTAAGACCATCAGAAAAAATATATTTTTCGTTTACAAAACATGACATAAGATCCAATCTTTGCGAAACAATATTTTTGAACTTGTTCAATCATGGAACTCTACTAATGGTTATATACAGAAGTATATTTGGTGCAGAAGAATTCCCGATCAGGTCAAACAGAAACAAAGCTCAACTTTCGAAATGAGTTGTGGCTTTTCCCACAAACTCTCGCAACATTTTTGTAGCAATGTATGACTCCATTTGCTGGAGCTTACCATGTCCAGAAATGTTTTCCAAATTGGAAAATAATTATAAAATCTTGAATATATCCAATACGCAATTGAAATGTAACAAGTCATAAAAAACACAAACTCAATTATTTGCAATTTAGCTATTAGCAGAAATATTTAGTGTTTCTTGATTAAACATACAGCTTTGGCAAATCATACATTTTGATTTCGATGTTATGTATGACACCCTCAACCTAAGATTTTACAGCTAGGGGTCGCCGCATAAAAAGGGGTCGCGTTACTAAAAAGGTTGAGAACTGCTGCTCTAACTTGTCTGGACCAGTTTGGAAAAGAGGAGGGAGTAGAAGGCGGCTATCTGGATGAATGTTTCCGTGGTGGCTTTTTAAATGTGTCAAAGAAGTGTTCCCTCAAGCACAAGCCTCCACAAGGGGTCTAATGAAACGTATACCACCACATCTGTCAAGTACGATTTCTTTCCATTGTTCAATATCAAACAAAATAGTTAATTACCAATAGTTAATTAACTAATTGTTTTTAGCGGCTCCCGAAAGGAAAAAGACGCTATTAGTTTTGTCTGTCCGTCCGTCCCGTTTTGATCTCGTAAACTAGAAAAGAGTGAAAATCCGACATCATAATATTTTAGACCATTCAAAGTTCTGATGCAACGGCTACTTTTTCTTTTCTGAAAGCGAAAAATCTAATTTTTTAATCACTTATGCAAGCAGTCTTTTCATAAAATACAGCACTTTTACAAATATTTACTATTAATAGTAACAAACACGGGAGGCTCTTTAGTAGGGGCGATGGCTATATACCATATTTTAAACACATTAATGCAAATGGTTTTAGATTTTTTGTCAAAAATAACGAGAAAAAAATTTGTTTAGTATGCATATAAGTTGAACATAATTTAAGATAACAATTAAAACGTAGTTTTTCATACTATGGAGTAAACTGCAATGTTACACTTCAGCCATAGAGCATATAACTAAAGGAATTTGTTTTTTTATGGAAATGTTTTTTTCTTCAGGATTTGAATAAGAGATTGACCCTTTACAAAACAATTAGATCAATTAGATAATCATTATATACAATTAGATGAATTAGATAATCATTATAAGACATTAGTTAGGCCATCTAACTTTACATTCACTTTCAACTATCATTTGGTCTGTTGGACCGCTGGGACACCACACAAGATCGGTCAACCTTCTTTCTCCATTCTTCTCTGTCTTTGTCTTTGATAGAATTTTATTCTGATGTTCTTTCTGAAATTATTGAAACCTGCCTTTTTACCTGCCTGAGTGGACCACTTCGGGGGCCGATTTAGAGTTTGTGTTTCCACACAAACTGTCTTTGTAAAATTGTTTTTTTTTTTATTGATTCTTGTGTTGTCAGGCATAAAACAATAATTGTGCAACTATTAACTTGATCCTAGATTGGGTGTCGGAGACATAACGTGTACAAACTTTTGACCAGACAGACAGAGTTGATATAAGTTTGGTAATAAAACAACACTGAAAGTAAATAAATATCAAATAAGTTTTGATTTTTTTCCAGTTTTAGTTTATCCACTGTCATTCTTAGTCGTTTCCGCTTTCGTAAACGCTTTCGTAAATATATTTGTTAGGAATTTTGTTTTTCTTGCCCTAACAAATGACGTCAGTTTTGGGTAACGAATTCTTCCATTCAAGTCTTTCGTTAATTAGCCAGGACTTATAAATATTTAATTCCCTGTTGGTAAATACAGTCAGCAAAATGAGAAACGTATTCTCCGTGACATGGCTAGAGAGATTTGGTATGACTAGTAGCCTTGACCTTAATTAACCCGCCAATTTTTTTTTTTAATAAATGTAGAACCTAACCAATAGTCAATATATTCAATACTGGATGGCTGACAGGTCGTGCGGTTTGCGCAATGGTCTGTCGTTCGATCGTCTCAATGGTCCCGGGTTCATACCCTGCCTGCCTGCTTGCCTGCCTGCTTGCTGCCGACTCTGAAGGAACATTCGAAACATGTAAAACATGTTTAAAACCATTCCCTACTGTGTAGTGACCGTCATAGTGTGTGCAGAGGGGAAATAATTCAAACACAAATATCTTCCTTTGCTGTTTCATGACGTCGACTAAGTTAAATTTAGCAAAAAACACTAAATGTAAATTTAAAATACTCTGCTATGGGTAGTAGACAGTAGTTAGAAGACATTTCTACTCTTCTACTTGGTTATATACAGACATAAACATATTGATGTTATTTCATAAAGGACATAGCATTTTCTTGAAAATGAAAAGTAAATTCCGCCTTATAAATGTTTTGATTTAGATGTATAAGAAAGTCCGAGGCACTGAGTTAATGTAGGCTTTGAGTTAATGTAGGCTCTGAGTTAATGTAAGCTCTGAGTTAATGTAGGCTATGAGTTAATGTAAGCCTATTTAACCGTATCTGGATACCAACAAGGGACAACAAATAGTTAATTACCAATAGTTAATTGATTAATTGGTGATTTTTTTTTATTGATTCATGTCTTGTCTATTTGGGAAGTGAGGTTGAGAAGCTAAGTACACACCCGACCCGAGCAGAGTTGTGTTTACTTTCTCCCAGATACCACCTCCACCAATCAGATTGGACCCCAGCCCACTGAGTGTGCTAAAAGCAGGAAAGTAGAGCTACATAAAAAAAAAGCTATAAGTTTAATTTCATTTAATTTTTAATGATTTATTCTGCAAAGTTTCAACTTGATCTGAGGATGGGCGTGGGAGAAATAACACATGCACAAACGTTTTACCAGACAACAGACAAAAGAATGAAGGGTTGGAATGTAATAAAGAATAATTACGTGTACACACACGAACGCACACACGCACGCACGCACACACATACATACATACATACATACATACATACATACTGTGAGCTTGCGCTCCCAGAGCTATTTTTTATGTGTATTTTCATAGGCTATAGCTGTTCTGTATATTCTTTTTTATAGGTTAGTGTCAGATTTTATAATTGTACTTCCGCATATTTTTATATAGGTTAGTGCGGGATAGTATAAAAAGTGATTTACATGCTGTCTTAAAACAGTTGGGTGTACAATTGACCAGCGGTCACTAAAGTATATCACTGTCTGTGTGACAGTTGATGATCTTAGTGATCTTGCGTATACTTATTTAATCATTTCTATATTTCTGTACCTGGGACGGCCTGTAAGTTTATAGCTATTTTATATTTTCTTTTACTAGATGTATATCACACTATGTGTAAATATGCTAGATATATCTTAATTTAGTTTTTTGGAATATTTTTCAAAAGAGTTGACAGTTGTTCCCAACATGCTGTATTGAAAATGGCGGCTCCCAGCTTAGCCTGATATGAATATGTTGTTCATGTTCTAGATCTAATAGAATATATGATTTTGTATTTATAGTTTTGCATTTATGTATTGCAGGCTATTATTACTGCTGTTTTAACTGCTGAATATAGCTGCTGAAATACATGCTGCTGTATCTAATATTGCTGCTTTAAGCTGCTGCTGTATATCTAGATTCTAGTGTTATTTTGGTGTACTTAGTCAACTTAGTAAGTAAGGTTCTAAGGTGTTCTTGTTTTAGTGTTAGTGTTATGGGTTGGTTGTAGTAGTAGGATATTGTAGATCTAGACTAGTTTATTGTAGGGTGTTAGTGTAGATCTAGGTCTAATGTACTAGTTGTAGTGATTTAGTTAAGTAGTTGGTTTGAATAGTTTGATCAGTTTGGTTAGTTTGTTGGTGTTTGTAGTGTCGTAGATTTAGAGGGTTTTAGTTAGTTGCTGGGTTCAGTTGTAGTGGTTAGTGTATATATTATATTTTATGATTGATTTATTTTTATGTAAATAAAGTTTCATTTTGTCTTATTTAATTTCAAGTAAAGTTTCGTTGGTGCTTTCATTTAGTTTAAGTTAGTATAGTTTAGTATGTCTGGTTACTTAGGTGACTCTAGCCCCTTGGTCGTAGACTGAGGTGTCACAGATAAAACCCACCCAATAGCGCTAACATCTGCCTACTGTTAAAATTTAATGTTGAGCAGAGAAAGGGTCCTCTCTCGCGCCTCCTGACCTGCTCACAATACATACATATATATATACATACATACATACATACCTACATACATATATATATATACTTTTTACCAGACAACAGACAAAGTGAGTTGATTATAAGCTTTTTAATAAGAAGAAAAACATTGCATAAATCTGTTTTTTCTATTTTGAAGAACTAGCTTATATTTAGTGTATTTGTATCAATTACTTTGGATCAGTCATGCAATTAAATATAGATCTAGACTTATCTGAGCGATTAGAAATATTTTTACCAAAAGTTTTCATGCTTTTATCTTTCTCAATGCGCTATGATCCTATCAGTTGGAATGGTGAGAAGGGGGAAAGGTTGGGCTATCTGTGTGAATGGTGAGAAGGGGGAAAGGTTGGGCTATCTGTGTGAATGGTGAGAAGGGGGAAAGGTTGGGCTATCTGTGTGAATGGTGAGAAGGGGGAAAGGTTGGGCTATCTGTGTGAATGGTGAGAAGGGGGAAAGGTTGGGCTATCTGTGTGAATGGTGAGAAGGGGGAAAGGTTGGGCTATCTGTGTGAATGTTACAGTGTACGACTTGAATGTCCAATTCAGTGCTCATGCCTCCTTAAGGGGAACTAATTCAATTTATTCCCCCACATCTGTCAGTACAATTTTTTTCCTTTGTTCGATACCTTAATTAACTTATTGGTTAATCTTTTTATTGATTCTTGTGTTGTCAGGTAAAAGAAATAATTGTGCGAAATTTCAGCTTGATCCTGGATTGGGTGTGGGAGAAATAACATGTACAAACTCTTTAGCAGACAGACAGAGTGAGTTGAAATAAGGTTTGTACAAACTCTTTAGCAGACAGACAGAGTGAGTTGAAATAAGGTTTGTACAAACTCTTTAGCAGACAGACAGACAGAGTGAGTTGAAATAAGGTTTGTACAAACTCTTTAGCAGACAGACAGACAGAGTGAGTTGAAATAAGGTTTGTACAAACTCTTTAGCAGACAGACAGACAGAGTGAGTTGAAATAAGGTTTGTACAAATGTTTGAAAACACAACAGTTCACTTTTAAATTAATACTTTTATTCTTTATTTACATGACAATGAGAGGTAACTCTCTAAGTTCTGGTCTAGAAGTTGCTACATAACGGGTTGACCCCTACAGCTGTTTCCAGGGCTGCGATGACCTTACTCTGTGGGTTGTGGTTACAGAGGTTGACAAGGAGGTACAGTTTACGCAAGGCCAGATCATTATTGGTCAAGTGAATGTTGGGACAAATGGAGACCAGAGTGTCCACGGCCATCTCGTAGCAGTCCCACTCTTCAATCTCTTCGTGTTTCATCATGACTAGGGAGTAGAGGTGATTCTCTGGCACCTCGCTGGACACAGACAAACAAGCAAACGTAGACACATCGTTATGATATGTGGCAATACGTTAGAGTGTCACAGACAAACAAGCAAACTTAGACACATCGTTATGTAGTGGTATGTAGAGACAATAGTGTCACAGATATCGATATGAACAAAACCACTTTTCGCTCTTTGAAAGATTAGACACAATTCTCTACTCTGTAGAAACTTTGGTAGACGAATCCAAATAAGATAATACAGATAATAGTAGAACTTGATATTGCTATGATATATACTCTATGTAGTTACACACTAATTATTTTAGACTAGGACATTGATTTGGCATACAGTCATAGACTAATACTAAGATCTGAATGTCATTTCAATAGAATCACGTTGTCACTATTGTATTGTTGCTATCCTGCCAACAAATTGTCACAGGTCACAAATAAATTGTCACACTTCAACCATAAATTGTCACACTTCGCGCATTAATTGTCAAAGTTCACGCATAACTTGTCACAGTTCACGCGTAAATTGTTACAGTTCACGCATAAATTGTCGCAAGTCACAAATAAAGTGTCACAGGTCACAAATAAAGTGTCACAGGTCACAAATAAATAGTTACAGGTGTAGTATTGTAAATTCTAAAAGCCTCTTAAGAATTACTTACATTGCTATCTTACATTATAACCAGATCAAACCAGATCATCAATGCCACCAATATGAAAGACAAAGTGAGGAAATAAGAGCTGTCGCGTGGACTATAGGGGCAAAATATGGGTTGGGGGCTTCCAAATGGAAATAGTTTGGATTTCTCTCTATCTGATTGCCATTCTGGCTCTAAATGGATCTGCCCCCCCCCCCCTTTTTTTTTCTGAACATTTCTGTGCCTATAATACACGAGTGTAGACTTGTACAGAGAAAATATGCAGAACCAAATAAATAAATTTTATATTTGTTTTTGGTTGTTTTCTTTTTTTTTACTCACAGCTAATTTCAAAGGAGCTATTCGCCAAAACAATTTCTTTCCTACCTGTAAACTGTACTAACTATTTGATTGAACAGCTGATTGGTATGAGACATGGTTTGTTTCAATTGATTTAACTTTTCCTCCAAATGAGATCTTTCAAGGGAGTCAGCCGCTGCAGCCAATCTGTTTTCAAGTGTCTTGAGGACAACTAGTTCGCTGGGCACTTGATCTGTTGGAATGGTTCTTTCTGTCTTTTCTGGTAATCTGATTGGCTAGACGAACACACAGACACATTTTAGGCTATTTTGAGATACAACTAAAATGTCTGGGTTTATATTGAAACAATTTTAGACCTACTCAGTACCAGTCTTTTGGATAATTTCCAGTTAAAATAAGTAGCCACATTTTTTTTTACTAAATCAATAGACCATTGAAAATTATTTTAATCAGAAGGTTTACAGAACCTGGAATGACTATCGTTGAAAAGTGTCTAAATATATCAGTGTATAGAATATCGGAGATTTTCACAATGTCAAGGACGCTAAAGTAAACTTTAATGTTACCAACGAACTAAAAGCGACATGGCAGAAGAGTTTAAACAGTTCATTCTGCAGAGCTGAAAAGCATTATCCAATGCCAATATAACTTTAAAAAACACTTTTAGCTTATCAACACTTTCTTGTATACCGGAGACACCCTTGCTCTTTATAGCAAGTATGAACATGTCCACTAGAAAATGTTATTAACATAACTTAGAGTGTATTGAAAGAGAGATGGATATTTTCACAAAACAAAAACTGTTTTTAAAACATTGAAACAATTTGTATAGGCTCATGACAACGATGACATCCTAGAAGGCTGACTCAACAAAGAGAATGTAGTCAGGTCGAAGTTTTTGTTCACACTGGACAAGAGGGCTATAAATATTTTTGTTTTAGTCACAATAAAGTTTCAACAGTAGAGTCCCCTTTCAGACCATGCGGTCTATAAAGCAGATGATGTTAGGTCATCTATTTCTTTGGCCAACAGTTAACGAGCAGGGTGTCATGTAGCCCCCACAACGACCAACCACCTTTCCCCAACTACAGTCAGGTACCCATTAGAGTTGGGTGGACTCAGGGGTGCCTTAAAAATCCCAAAATTTAAAACCGCAGTCTTCATCGAGATGCGAACCCAGGATCTCCAGGTTCGGAAGCCAAGTTCTTAACCACTCACTATAATGTCACTTCTAAACAGCCTTGACATTCGAAGAACGTAAAGTCCTTAAAAACTAAGGTAAGGGGGAAAATGAATGTATTTTGTTATGACACGATTAAGAATTAGTTATTTGTTTCGGGAATAGAGGGAAAGTTTTTTTTTTACTTAGTGACAATGACGTGACAGACCCTTTAAAAGTAGAAACAGTTTAGGAGACGCTATAAACAAGACGCTTTTCTTATCACAGGAGGATTAAGAAGCATTCTATAGATGGTTGTAGTAGATGACATTCGACGGTTCCCTCTTTGAGTATTAAACGTGTTTGATGTTCAACACTAGCGTCGACTCCATTTATCGACTGTTGGCCTTTCGTCGGTGTTCCTGTTCCAGCATTGAGTTCGGTGTTACCTCCATTGGAGTCTGCTCCTATTTCAAGTACTCTTCACCGCGGAAGCGCTTAACAATTTTTATCTATATAATTGGACGTCAGGTGTGGTGCCCCAACGGTTCAACAGCCTGACGTCATGTGTGGTGCCCCAACGGTTCAACAGAATAAGTCACTAAGGGAAAGGTGAATTGGGCAACCTGCTTCCATATGAACTAGTCCATGTACATGTCTATGTTCAAGTTTATATACAAGTTCATGTATACGTACATATATATAGGTTCATGTACATGTTCATAACCATATCCCAGTTGATGTTCGTGTACAGATTCATGCTCAAGTTCATGTACATGTTCATGCTGAAGTGGTAAGCCTAATCCATTTCATCCTGTTAGTCTAGTGGAGCTCATCCCAGAGTGTCACAATTAACAGCAGGCTTTAGTTTGGCTGTGGTGGGGCATTAGAGGCCTGAACTTTTTTTTTTATCTTGTTTTTTTTCCCCTCCACGTTTGGGACATTGTTGTGCTTTTGATCGATTGACAATGTGGAGTGGCTATGTAGGGAGGACTAGACTCTTCAGCTATTTATAGCCCGCTGGGACGTGCCACTCTTTCTTTCACACTTTCTCTCTTCCTTCCTGGGCCACTCTTTCTTTCACACTTTCTCTCTTCCTTACTGGGCCACTCTTTCTTTCACACTTTCTCTCTTCCTTCCTGGGCCACTCTTTCTTTCACACTTTCTCTCTTCCTTCCTGGGCCACTCTTTCTCTCACTCATGTATTGTCCAATTCCTATCTCTTTAAACTTATTCTTCACGTTATTCTATATCACTGGACGTTGTCTCTCTATCTGTACACATCTTTACATCATTCAACGTTGTCTCTCTACCTGTACACATCTCTACATCATTCAACGTTGTCTCTCTATCTGTACACATCTCTACATCCTTCAACGTTGTCTCTCTATCTGTACACATCTCTACATCATTCAACGTTGTCTCTCTATCTGTACACATCTCTACATCATTCAACCCTCCTCCCCCCCCCCTCTCTCTCTCTCCTTCATTTATACTGTCTTTCTCTCTCTTCGTTGATTTATTTTGTTTTCTTTAAATATCCTATCTGGCTTCTTCATTTTTTGTACATTTTTTTTATTGAATAATCTCCACATAAACCTAGACCCTGAACTATAATCTAGATTATCAACGCAAGTACCTGTAAGAAAAAGTCCACATGAACCTGTTAGATCTCGATTTAAACTTAAAGGACTTTGAGCTTAATACGATAAAAAAAAAGTATTTCTGTTGTTACTGGGACCTACTTGCTCTCTGTGTACAGAGATGATGAAACTACAATTCTGTTCTAATGAAACTACAATTCTGTTTTAATGAAACTACAATTCTGTTCTAATGAAACTACAATTCTGTTCTAATGAAACTATAATGCAACTTACTTCTTGATTGTTGCCAAAAAATGTGTCGAGTGTAAAAGCATCAATGGAGAGGGCTCCATATTGCATCACATGACTCTGGTTGGTCTTGGCCTTGACCTTTTCATATTGTTGTTCTATAGTTTCCTTCGTCAGTACAGCAACATCTGTGTCTTCCATCCAGTTTACACTGGAAATAGATCAGTAAGCTGAGTCTGAATCATCCAGTTTACACTGGAAATAGATCTCAGTAAGCTGAGTCTGAAGCATCCAGTTTACACTGGAAATAGATCTCAGTAAGCTGAGTCTGAAGCATCCAGTTTACACTGGAAATAGATCTCAGTAAGCTGAGTCTGAAGCATCCAGTTTACACTGGAAATAGATCTCAGTAAGCTGAGTCTGAAGCATCCAGTTTACACTGGAAATAGATCTCAGTAAGCTGAGTCTGAAGGTATATAAAGCCCCCAACCCCCACACACGCACCTTATATTCTTTAAAAAAGTGAACTAAGAAGTTTGAGAGATTGTACCTACTGATGAAACAAAACAAAACGTTAAGTCCATTTAGTTAAGAAGACCAGGTGAGATTCAACTGGCAGAGAATCTGATTTGTAAACAAGTGTCGGAAATGAACAATGATAACCCTAACAATAAAGTCAGACTGGAATACAGTAGTCTCTTTGTGATAGTAGCCTCTTTGTGACAGTAGCCTCTTTGTGACAGTAGTCTCTTTGTGACAGTAGCCTCCTTGTGACAGTAGCTATAGTGGAGGTATCTGTTTGTCTGTGTCTCAGAGGTGAAGGTAACTATATTAAATGGGGGGTTTAGGTTCTCTCAGAGACACTGTCTGTGTCTCTGAGGTAAATGTTACTCTACTGGCCTGTCTGTGTCTCTGAGGTAAAAGTTACTGTACTGACCTGTCTGTGTCTCTGAGGTAAAAGTTACTATATCAAAAGTGGGTTCAATGTCTCATAGGTAAAAGTTACTATACTGTCTTATATATTATTGACATGTAACTGTCTCTGAGGCAAAGGTTACTCTACGGACCTGTATGTGTCTCCCAGGTAAGCATTCCTCTTACTGTCCCAATAACAGCCCCAGCTGGACTCTGTTGGGTTGGCTGCTGTTGTGGCGAACACGTTGATGTTGTCAGGCAGAAGTTTGTTGAAGATGGAGCCGGACTCACAGGCCTCAACGTAAAAGAGAAGCTTGGCGAACTTCTTCTTGTCGTACATGTTCTTCAGGGCTGTATTCAGCTGTCGGGCCTTAAGGTAGGGCTCAGTTGGCATGCCCAGGATACCTGGTGCTCCGTGGTCAGCGAAGTTGACAAAAATGTAATCTTCTGGCCCAGACTCAATCACTTTACCATCTTTGCCTGTCAGTTCACGAATAGCTTGCTGAGAGTTGCAGACAGAAGAAATTTGATTAATTCAATGCATCATTCAGTCCATGCATCAGTAATAATAACTATAAGAAAAACGTTAAAGTGTCTAATTAAGATGCACAACTATTTGACACATGGCTACGCATAGGACGTCATTTTCTTCTTCTTAATAAAGACTATTATTTTTTGTTGGTCGCCCTTGGTCACCCCACGGTTCATTGACCACGGAAATTCTACATTAAAAACAAAGGCTTTAAAGATAACTTAATGAAATTCAATTATTATATCATCTTTCTATTTCTATGAATATAAATTTCTTTGAATTTTCAATAAAATTTTCGCTCTTAAAAAAAAACAAAAAAAAAACACATTTAAGCGACCAAGTTAAGATCAAGACTTTTAAGATTTTTTAGTCAGATAGACAGACATACAGATTGATTGATAGATAGATAGATAGATAGAAAGATAGATAGATAGAAAGATAGATAGATAGATAGATAGATAGATAGATAGATAGATAGATAGATAGATAGTCCTTTCTGTGACACAGATAAAATGGTCAGTTATGTCAAGAGATATTCAGGTCATATTTATACAAGTCAATCAAATATCAATCTCCGATAAATTGTTCCCAAAACTGGCATGGCTGCCTCAGGCTCCAGCTACTAGAAGGCCACTTCATCAGTTAAGTAATGGAACACCTTCTAGCTGTGTTGTCTCCCTTAGAAAGATCTATCTAGACTAGTATAGAACAAGAGACAGACTTCGGTGTTTGTTTTTCTTGTTCTTCATTTCGAAATGTTATAGGAAAACAAATGACTAAAAAAATAAAACTTAAAAGTCTTGTTCTAGACTCTTAAAAGTCAATTAATTAACAGCGAATTAAAATAAACGGTAAGCATCCAAAATGTTATTGACAAATGCAAGAAATTATCATACATGATTCAATAACCTAACTTCATACATTTTTCATTTACAATATAGGTCTAGAGCAGTGGTTCCCAAACTTTTTTGTCTCGTAGACCCCTTGCCATGTTTTCCGGTTTTCGGTAGACCCCCTGCTTAACTATTATTTTAATTTTGTAAATGTAACAACTCAATTTATTTTTTACTGTTTTTAAACTGTATTTATGTGAATAAAAGTAAAACAAATTATAAGCACATGTTAATTGGTATATATACAAATTAAAACGAAGCCAAATAAAATTTAAAGAGTTTTACATGAAAGTATGAAGCAAAAAAAAATAGTACAGAGCACATCAGTTGGAAGGATGGGCCTGATGCTTTGATACTAAACTATCAATGTTGGGCTTCAATTTCGTTAGGCTTAATCTTAAATCTCCTCTGTTAGTGATGTCCAGTTTGTTTCTTTTATTTATTAAAAGATTGGTAACAGTACTGAACCCTCTTTCCACAAGATAGGAAGATGGAAAAGCAATTAGAAACTTTCTGACGATATTCCATAATATGGGATAAGTATCAGGTATATCTTTTTGAAGCCAAAAGAGCTGATATCCTTTTTTAAATTGTACTTTCAGTTCTTCATTAGTACTTATTCCTAGAAGTTCTTCTTGCAATGCTACATCATCCTCTTCTATAATATCAACATATGGATCGATAATCCACTGAGGTATTACCATATTCAGAATATCATCAAATCTAATTTGAAAATCAGAATATAGGGAATTCAAATGCTCAACATAAATGAAAACGTCCTCTTCCTGACATTTTGTGTGTTCTAAATTTGGAAATTGGGAAAATTCACCACGACCAATGTTTTGCTTCATTAATTTTATTCTTGCAAGAAAAGCTGAGATTATGGACTTTGTTTTGATCAAATTCAGGTTATCCCCTTGTAGCTGCAAGTTAACTTCATTAACTTTTTGAAATAAGTCTGTCAAATAGGCAATGTCCTATTTCCGCTTAATTAAATTTTGCTTTAAAATTGAATCTTTATCATGCAAGAATTCTGAAACAGTGTCAAAAAGAGAAAAAAATCTAGTCAGACATAAGCCTTTCGACAGCCATCGAACTTCGGTGTGAAGGAGCAGTTGGTGAAAGTTCTCGTCATTTTCTTCACACAATTGAGTAAATAATCGAGTATTCAAAGCGTTGGCTCGGATTCGATTAACAGCAGTAATGACAAACTGAAGAGATTCATGCAATCTGACACTGAGATTTTTAGCAACTAAATGTTGTCTATGGATAACGCAGTGTATTGCCAACACGCCGGGTACATTTTCTTTTAAAAGGCTCACAAATCCTCGGTAGCGTCCAACCATTGCAGGCGCTCCATCTGTTGCAACTGATATTATATTTCCTAAAGGGATCTCTTTTTCTTTAAAGTAGTCCTTCAAAACTTTCAGTATTGATTCGCCTTTTGTGTCAGTGGCCAAAGTTTTTGCAAATAGAAGTTCTTCGTGGATTTCTTGATCCATAATAAAACGAACATATGCCAACAATAATGCTTCATTACTAGGCAAGGTTGACTCGTCCAGCTGTATAGAGAAGCATGAAGTTTGCAAATATTTACACAAGAAGTTTTCAGTGTCATAACTCATTTCATCTATTCGTCTTTGAACTGTGTTGTTACTTAAAGGAATTCTTTTAATTATATCAGAAGCAAGCTTGTGTAAAACAGTTTGTAAGACTTCTGCAACGGCTGGCAAAATCAATTTTTCACCTACAGTGTGAGGTTTTACGGATTTCGCTATCAGTAAAGAAATATTGTAAGATGCTCGTAAACCATCATCTTCTCTTTGTGATGTCGAAGTGAACATTTTGTCCACTGTAGGTCTATTCTGAGATCTATCTTTAAGTGTTTGAAAATACTTCAAGTCTTTGTCGATTTTATCTGGGTGGCATCGTTTCAGATGATTCTCCAGTTTAGATGGTTTCATGGCGTCATTACACAAAATTTTGTTACATAAAAGGCACATAGGTAATAGCTTGCTGGATGAGGAAGGAATGAAGCCAAATTTCAAATATTCAATACTAAACTGTCTACATTTCTTTTTTGATTCGGCCATGTTAAATATCAGTTACCTGTAGACATAATTAGGATATTTTAAAAAGTTATTAAAATAAAAACTTTCGATTCGCACAAGAGGATTTCACCAGGATTGAAAGTTAAAGAATTAGCTAAGGTAGGCGTACAAATAAAGTATCAAGGTAGGCGTACAAATAAAGTATCAAGGTAGGCGTACAAATAAAGTATCAAGGTAGGCGTACAAATAAAGTATCTTGTGTGTTGAAAATAAAAGAAAATAAAAGTGAGGTTCTGCAGTTGTCAGGAAATAACTACCCCATCCATGAGAGCAGATGTATAGCATCGTATTATTCATTCTAAGAAATCAATGCACATAAAATAAAACTAATAACATCATAAAAAATATTTCTTTTATTATAGTGAAAAATAGTCCTAATAGGATAAGCCTCAATGTTTTACCATGCTAACGTCTGCATTATTTTAAGTTTCAACATTACTGCCATGTATGGCAATCTGAACATAAAAAAATAAAATATACTTTATAAAATAGTAACGTTCAATGCTGTACCAAAATCATCGCCAACAAACAAAGCGCACACTTGGACAATTAGTCAAGAAGAAACAACATTGATAGGTAAGCTGTGCAGATTTTAAGAAAAAAACAACCACCTCTGTTTCATGATTGTAATCTATGACCATCGCAAAGAAGATATAAGACACAGATAACAGAAATAAAAAAAAATAGACACAAAAACTCATTCAACAAAATGAACCTATTAAGTTGTAAATTTTACATGTAATGCTAAAGAGAAACTGTTGTGCAATATCCTACAAATTGTTTGCTCTTATAATGTATTGTAATGTAAAGGCACAATTATAAAACAAATTTCCTCACGGATAATACAGATTATTATAATATATTATTACTATTATATTATCATGTTTTAAATAGAATCTTGAAGTCTTGAAATGGTTTACTCTACAGAGCTCAATAACCTTCAAATGCCACACATTTAGTTGCATTCCACTCTCCAGTTGAACTAAATAATCACTATCTCTACCATAAGACTCAAACAGCTGGTAATGACTTACCACAATCCTTATTCTACAATTAAAACAATAGTATTAAGTCTTATTGACATTTTATTTATTCATATCTAATTATATCCACTCTGTCGTTCTTTTAGGTCAGAGTTAGTAAATGTTAAAAAAATAAAAAATTAGCAGTGCATTCGTCAACGAAACAATTAAAAATCGGCGATTGCAGGCATAGCCCGGTGACTACAATTGTGTAATGGTTTTAAATGAGATTCATTATCGTAGACCCCCAAAAGCATCTCATAGACCCCCAATTTCTTTTTTAACTTCCGTGGACCCCCTGGAGGTCGCCGTGGACCCCTGGGGGTCTATATAGACCACTTTGGGAATCACTGGTCTAGAGTTTCTGTTATCAATGAACTAAATTAGAAAATGGCAGTCTAGGGTAGGCATATGAACCAAAGACCAAAGGGCGGCCAACAAACAATAATTGTTTCATTTTTTTTTTATCTTTTAAATTACAGACAAGATAATTACGTACGCCGTCAATCTAATTGTGCATCTTAATTAGGAGCTGAAGTTCTGCTTAGTCATTGGTTTTCCTGGTCATTCTAAAATCTAATGGCGCAAGGAAAGAAGTAGGCCTGCTCTCTATTGAGTAAATTGAAAATAGTAGTTTCCCTGTCAGTCTTGGCGATCCAAAAGTTTATATACTGCTAGGTCTTTCAACATGCGTGCATAACACATTATTTTAAGGTCGTGTAATACTATTGTTTTTCCCGTATTTTTAAGGTTTGTTCGTGAATTAATTTTTTATTTTATTTTGATCAATAAAGCGATCAGCAAATAATAATGCTTTTTCCGCATTAAATAGAATTTGGAAAGATTAGAGGGCAATAACTCATATTAACTAGTTTTTAAATTTACTGTGCTTTAATTGTCGATCTTGTTTTATGTGCCACTACATCCAAAGTGGCGTGACTTTCGTAAGTTAAATGTGTATCTTTAGTGTCTTCTTAATGGAAGAGAGAGAAAATAATAACAATCTTTAGCAGGTACCGAAGACGAGATACAACTTTTGTTGTTATCACGATTAAATCTCTTGAATATGATAATTTTACTGTACTTATAATAAAACATTCTATTTATCTACCCATCTATATTACATAAACTGTAAAAGGTATATACCCCAATCCATATCTCAATAAAATAGATAATTGGAAGAACTAGGCAGGGGGAATTTAGTGGCCCCAAATGAAATAAAAAATAAAAATAAATAGCGAAAAAAAAATTCTAAATCCTAGTGTACTCTAACAGTAACTTTGGGCACAAGTCTCGCGCTTTTCTTCTCGAAACAAAACGGTTTTGAGTCCTGTGCGAGGCCTTCACAAATCGGAGGTCCTAGGCGGCTGCTTAATTTGCCTATGCCTAAGGCGGCCCTGCTGATATATCAGTTTACTTAAGTCTCTTTACTGTTATATCCGTTCACGTCTTCTGGCCCTAACACGTCCACGAAGGCTGCCTGGCCGTGTGGTAAGCGCTCTGGGCTGTCGTCTCCTTGGTCCCAGGTTCGATCCTAGCCCGTCGCCATCCCGATCAGCTTTTGAAGGAACATCCTAAAACAAACTCAACGTGAGCCTTGGCTAACTTTAAGATGAGTTAACTCTAGTCTAATATACTCCAACGAGCAAAAGTCACTTGCCTTATCTCCCTGTAAAACTGCCAGGAACGTCTTGGCGTTGACATTTTTCCCCGTGTAATCTTTCAATACTCCGGGATACACATTGGGTCCGTTTGGTTTGTTGATGATGTTGCCTTTGACTGGATTCTCGGAATTATGGGCTATGTCATCGTACATCATGACCACAATCTGCTCGTCTGGAATGCCAGCCTTGTGGAGAATCTGGTAGGCATGGCATATGTCAGCTTGATGGCGGTAGTTTTCATAGCCAGCTGATCCAGCAATGAGCAGAGCCCAGTTCTTCCTGGCTGACACAGTGTACAGGAAGACTAGAGACAAGCTGACTAAGAGAAAGACTTTCATTGTGATTGCGATCTCAGGGTAGACGCCACAGAGTAACTAATGTTTATGTTTGGGACTTTATATAGGTCAGCGTCTTGTGACTGGTAGATTGCACTATCACCGTGTGCTTGCTTCACCAATAGTCACGTGATATGATACTAGGACAAAGATAGGGACACTTGATAATAACAATAGACATTCTATTTTGTTCGAGTTTTTTTTTTTTTTTGTTTTTTTGCCTTGGTAAGTCTAATAACCAACAGAGAGAAGAGAGAAAGTATTGCTTGGATTGATTTCTTCAAAGAAATAGTTGCAATGAAATGTCTTTTAAATCTCCCCTAGTTTTGTCAAGTCATAAGTAAAGACATTTTAAAATTAAATTTGAGTTTAAATCTTGTCCTATCTTATAAATAATAATCACTATTTAATTAAGTCGTTCTTGTTTTTTAAAAATTAAAATTTTTCTATGTCATTGATTTTCCTGATTGATAGAAAACGTGTTCCATGTTCCTGATTGATAAACAATGTGTTCCATGTTCCTGATTGATAGACAATGTGTTCCGTGTTCCTGATTGACTAACAACTTGTTCCATGTTCCTGATTGACTAGAAACTTGTTCCATGTTCATGATTGATAGACAATGTGTTCCGTGTTCCTGATTGACTAACAACTTGTTCCATGTTCCTGATTGACTAATAACTTGTTCCTTGTTTGAAATGAAAGAATTTGTATACGAGTTGAATTTGGAAATTCAGCAAGTGAACTCAATATTCATTTTTTGAATTCTTAATTGTTTTGTTTTTATAAGTAATATTACATTTAGTACTGGTACTATTTTATAGATACTAGTGCAGATTCTATTCTAGAGAGCCTCAAAACTAAAAGATAAAAATAATGTTATTCATTAACAGTTTTAACATATGAAAGAGTTGCTAAGCTTTTCTTTGAATTGGGCATGGGTGAGGGGGAAATATAATTTCATTTTCCAAAATTTTCTTGATTAAAGAGTTTCCTAACAGAGAGAATATATTTTCACATTTTTTTCACTTGTAAAAAACTATTTCAATGGAACATATATTTTATTTTTATATTTTATATCAATAGAACCAAAGTTTCTTTTCAGTACAACATAGAACTAATGCTTAAAAATTGTTGAATTTTTAGTCTCATAGCAATTTGTTGAATTATAACATTGTCTTCCAGCCAGATAGTCTAGATCCACCATTTGCATCGCCACACTGTCAGTTGGCCGGAGAAATGGAAAGATTTTAATTAATGGCTATAGACTTCTGTGTGTTGTTATGTTTGTGCATGCTGTTGTTATGTGTGCATGCTGTGGTTGTGTGGTGGTGCAAACTATGGTTGTATGGTGGTGCATAGTGTTGTTGTATGTGTGCATGCTGCTATTGTAGAGGTCTAAATATTGTTGTGTGTATGAGAGCATGGTGTTGTGTGGGTGTGCATATAGTGTGTTTGTACATGCGGTTGTTGTTGTATGTGTGCATGCTGTTGTGTGTGTGCTTGTTGTTGTATGTGTGCATGCTGTTGTTGTAAGTGTGCATGCTGTTGTATGTGTGCATGCTGTTGTGTGTGTGTGCATGCTCTTGTTATGTATGTGTGCATGCTGTTGTTGTGTGTGTGCATGTTGTTGTGTGCATGTTGTTGTATGTGTGTATGCTGTTGTATGTGTGTATGCTGTTGTGTGTGTGCATGCTGTTGTTGTGTATGTGTGCATCCTGTTGTTGTATGTGTGCATGCTGTTGTGTGTGTGCATGCTGTTGTGTGTGTGCATGCTATGTTGTGTATGTGTACATGCTGTTGTTGTGTGTGTGCATGTTGTTGTGTGCATGTTTGTATGTGTGTATGCTGTTGTATGTGTGCATGTTGTTGTGTGTGTATGTGTATGATGTTGTGTGTGTGCATGCTGTGTATGTGTGCATGCTGTGTATGTGTGTATGCTGTTGTATGTGTGCATGTGTGTGTATGCTGTTGTATGTGTGCATGTGTGTGCATGCTGTTGTATGTGTGTATGCTGTTGTTGTGTGTGTGCATGCTGTTGTATGTGTGCATGCTGTTGTTGTGTGTGTGTGCATGCTGTTGTATGTGTGCATGATTTTGTTGTGCATGTGTGCATGCTGTTGTTGTGCATGTGTGCATGCTGTTGTATGTGTGTATGCTGTTGTATGTGTGCATCCTGTTGTATGTGTGCATGATGTTGTTATGTTGTTGTGTGTGTGCATGCTGTTGTTGTGTGTGTGCATGCTGTTGTGTGTGTGCTGTTGTTTGTGTATGCTATTGTATGTGTGTGAATGTTATTGTATGTGTACATGCTGTTGTTGTGTGTGTGCATGTTGTTGTATGTGTGTATGATGTTGTATGTGTGTATGCTGTTGTATGTGTGGATGTTGTTGTTGTGTGTGTATGTGTATGATGTTGTGTGTGTGCATGCTGTGTATGTTTGTATGCTGTTGTGTGTGTGCATGTGTGTGTATGCTGTTGTGTGTGTGCATGTTGCTGTGTATGTGTGTATGCTGTTGTTTGTGTGCATGCTGTTGTTGTGTGTGTGTGCATGCTGTTGTATGTATGCATGCTGTTGTGTGTATGTGTGCATGATGTATGTGTGCATGCTGTTGTTGTGCATGTGTGCATGCTGTTGTATGTGTGTATGCTGTTGTATGTTTGCATGCTGTTGTATGTGTGCATGCTGTTGTTGTGTGTATACATGCTGTTGTGTGTGTGCTGTTGTATGTGTATGCTGTTGTATGTGTGTGAATGTTATTGTATGTGTGCATGTTGTTGTTGTGTGTGTATGCTGTTGTATGTGTGCATGCTGTTGTATGTGTGTGCTGTTGTATGTTAATGCTGTTGTGTGTGTGCATGCTGTTGTATCTGTGCATGCTGTGTATGTGTGCATGCTGTTGTGTGTGTGCTGTTGGATGTGTATGCTGTTGTGTACTTGCATGCTGTTGTATGTGTGCATGTTGTTGTGTGTGTCTATGCTGTTGTATGTATGTGCTGTTGTATGTGTATGCTGTTGCGTGTGTGCATGCTGTTGTATGTATGCATGCTGTGTATGTGTGCATGCTGTTGTGTGCTGGTGTTTTTTTTACTGATAAGATATTAATGCATACTTTCTTTAATGAAATTCTCTTGAATATTACTTAATGAGTTGTGTGTTGTTTTTTCTGTTAATCCTTTTAAATCTTTCTTCGTATTGTTTTTTTTTTAACTTATAGGAACATATGAAAAGATGAAACACACTTGACCATGTATGGGGCATGTTTTTGTGTTGGCTCTGCATTAGCTTCATTTATTGCATGAGATTTACTTCACATGTTGGATTAAGTCTTTGTTTTGTTAAGATTACAACAAGCAGTAGATCCCTCGAACAATGCCAAGTTCAAAACAACACACCCTACAAGTACTTTATGAACTATAACAAGCGCTGGGTTTTTCCCACACTATCTTAAGATGCTATTCTTGGGTCAACTATTAAAACTACTTTTTGGATAAACCTACGACGATTCATTATAATTAGGTCTATGTTGAGCTCAAAGGTTATCCCAAATCACACACACACTCTAACAAAAGATACACACTCCCCTTCAGATTACAATGTCAGAACAGGTGGGAAAAACAACAAACAAACAAAATAATGAAGATCATGACCTATGAAAGTTTTGATTCCGACAATCCAATAAAGAAGCCTTTGTTGATTAATTCTGGTATATGACTGAGTATAATGAATGCAATCATGTGACTTTCTCCGTACAGTTCTTCTTGACAAGGAGTTCCATAGTGATAGAAGTGACCCTTCCTAAACACTGGCTTCATGAAGAGCTATCACTTCTTTTCTTTTCCTCGCTCAAGATATTTGATAACATGTTCCAATCAATCTTAAGTTGTTTCTCTTAAGAGATAGTTCATATCTTTTAGTGGTAGATATCTAGTGCAGATATTGTTCGTATGTTGAAAACAAAATGAAAAGGATTAGAAACTGATTGGTGTCACATTTTGTAAGTTAGAATATGGGAGGCAAATGAGGGTTGTTGTTTTTTTTGTACTGCCACCAACCCAACACTTTACAGCATGGAATTATTTTGTGTATACTTTCTTATGGATTAAAATAATTTCTCACAGAACTAACACAATTTTACGCACTTTAAGATAAAAATCTCAAGAGAATCTGCCTGGTACCGGTCCGCTACTTTTGCCAGTTGTACCTGTTACTTCAGCTTGTACCTGTTACTTCTGCTTGTACCTGTTACTTCAGCTTGTACCTGTTACTTCAGCTTGTTACTTGGACTGTTACTCTAGCCATGTATGTGTCGCAGTTCTTGAGATCTAACACCACTCACTTAACACAGTGTGGAATAAAAAAAAAGAATGTTCTCAAGTTTTGTTCATTTTTAGACATTTTGAATTGAATTTCTTATACTTTCATCTATCCAATATGAGAACGTATCAAATGCTACGCATAGAGAACTAGGTTCCGAGGAAGGAAGCGCATACTTTATGTAGAAAATTGGTTTTTCGATCTCCCCATTGTAAGACAAGACTTAAGTCATATATATATACACAAAGTGAGAGAGAGAGACGTTAGAATTTTCTTATAAAATGAGCTCGATATAAAAACTGTTTACAAGTAAAACTTACACAAATGTCTGGACCTAACATGGTGTGCTACTATTTAAATGTGAGAACCTCCAATGTAATAGCTTACAAAATGACATTTGTGTTCTGAAAAGAAATGAGGTTCTAGTACGCACTATTGTGTTGCTGAAACGAACGTGAATCACATTAGCTGGATTGATAATCTTTTGTCATGTCATGGCTGTGACAGTCACATGATCAATGTTTTGTCTCCATTTAGATGGACTCGATAAAGATGGCCGTTTCATTCAATGAGGGTAAAACGAACTTCATTTATAGGACTAGTTTAGCAAGGAGGTACATCTACAAATAAAATAAACTACTTAAGTTTCAAACTTTATGATAACCATGTGTTGACAAATTAGCCTCGTACTGGATTCTACTGTGCCGGACCGGCCACATTGGCATCACATCACCGGACTGCATCTAAATCGTGAGGAGTCTTGACTCTGAAACCTTCTCTCTTTATATAGGATCCTCGAATGCCTAATTGAAAGCGATAGATCATTGCCAGTTCCTTATGGATGATCACATGGCCATTGCATGCGTGAATTGCATGAGTATTGATCTCAGACAAACAGCAGTAGTTTTTTGAAGCGTTGTCCGTCACCACTCGCCTAATGTTGGACTTTGTCCTCTGATTATACACACTATTACTTCGACACGCTTTGTCACCACAGTTATAACAATAGAATAATAATCATTTCTGATTACAATCACACCATATACGTATAATAGTGTATAAAAATTGAGAACTATAAATACTTACTGGCTTCCACGTTTCAGAATCTTTTTCCTGCCTCTATGCCCTCTCTAGAATGCCCATATTTCACTATATATTTTATCTTCTATTACTTCTGCCCGCTCACTACGTAACACGCACACACGTGACACAACACAGTCTTAATAACGACGATGTACACAAGTACTGTTCATATTGCTTATGGAGTGTTTGTGTGTTTGTATACATCCAGAAGTGTTGTTCCCCAGCTTATTGTCCGGAAGCTCTTAGAGAACGGTTGTCCAGAACTGTTGTTCCGGGGGAATAGTCAGGAAAAGCTGCAGATTAAATGTATTGTTATAACTCTGGTGGTGATGCAGATGGGGGTACTATTGTGTGTGTGTGTGTGTTTGTAGCCAGCTAACACAACTTACACAGGCCAGCGCTAGACGAGCGGTCAACGGTGACAAGTTGCGACATGGCTACGTTCGAGAAAGATGTGTTGTGAACACTACTCAGGCCAGTCACGTCGGATATAGTCGTTTGACCCTCCAGAAGGGTCGAGTGATGTTCCATCGGTTTCTAGAACGCCTTCGGGGACCCTATAAAAGAGTGGGAGCTCGATTCAGTTCAGTGCAGCTCAGTGTAGAGTGGTTCAGTACGGCGCATTACGACGGTTAGGTTCGGAGTAGATTGAAAACACCTCGTGAGTACTAGACGAAGTCACGATCTACGATTAAGTTTGGTACAGCGAGCTCAGAGTGTGAAGTCAGTTTGGAACAGTTTAAACCCAGTGATGCAAGTCCGGGACGTAGCGGAGAGGCCAGTTGAGTGGATACGGCTGTACGGTTGTTAAGGGTGAAGCATTTGGACAGTCAGTGTTACAGGTGCCACTCGTACAGTATTGGCTGTGATTTGTCAAACGTTAAAATGTTACTTTGAAGCCTGAGTTGTCAATTTCTTTGAGTTGGTTGTGTCGTTCGGGGCTATTTGCAGAGAGCCTGGATAGTAAGAGTTGTTACTGTGTGTTAATGGATCGTTTGTTAATAAATCCTGGAACTGAATACCTTTTCAATGTTTCAAAAATGTACATTTATGTGTGTATCTTCTGTTATGAATGAACGTTTGTAATGTATGATAGGCCTATCTGTGTTTATTTAGCTGTAGTTTGGAGATAAGCTAGAATCAAAACTTCGTTTAAAACTTCCAAAGGAACCATGTATTAAAAGCACAGAACAGAAAAAAATAGGCTGAAACTTAGGGGGGGGGGGGGCTAGTTCTTTATGATATTGTACATGTCTTTAGCAGCAACTCTAGACCTGCGCTCAATGGACTCAGCGCTTCTAGTGATGCCATGTTTCTCCTTCAAAAAGTACGGTCTGCGGGCTTTTTCAGTGAACGGACCAAAAGTTTGAAACTCATTTCCCATAGATCTCAGACAGACAACATGCTTCACTACATTCAAGAAGAAAATTAAGACATATCTGCTTAAAGCTGTTTTTAGATTCATTTGCCATTTTAGCTCTCGTGTTTATGCTTGCAATGTTATTTCAGCGCCTTGAGCCTACAGTATATGATTGGTAACAGGGTTTTATAAATTAAATTATTATTATGTTAGAAACGAACGAGTATTCATTCTCTGGCACTACCAGAGAAACCAAATGCATTGCAGTCCCTGTATCAGTGTCCACTGAGGAATGTTCTGGTGGCAGGTCTGCAGCAGTACCGCCCTCTGACAGCCAACGAGAATCTTCTTAGGAATGTTAAAGGGCCTTGGAGGTATCTGTGAGGTCATTGTCATTATTATTATTCATCAATCGTCTTTTTTTCTTCTTTGTGTCCAAATCCCGTTCCTCTTTATGCCCACCGTTAGAGTTTGGGTGTCTGGTAAGTCTATTGGTGCTGAACTAAATCACGTGTTCTCTCAATGTAGATACCAAGTAATTCACTGGAGATTTAAATACGACCAGTTCCTTTAGGTCTTCATTTACTGGGTGGTTATAGTTGTCTTTGTTACCCACCACACAGCCTTTGGGAAGGAGTATCTAGTCTTTCACACTGTGAATCTTTTGTGTATTTGTTCCAATGTATTCATGCGTCCGTTTTAAATGAGAGACATTCACTATAAAAGCTAAACGCATTACGAATTGTTTAAGTCTAAGTTCGCTATCATAAAATAGATCCATTATCAAAACATACAATTAAGAATGTTATTTCATAAGAAAATTTGGTTTAGCAAATATAGTGATACACACACACACACACACATATAGTGATACACACACACACACACTTACACACACACACACATATAGTGATACACACACACACATATAGTGATACACACACACACACATATATAGTGATACACACACACACATATTGATACACACACACACTTACACACACACTTACACACACACATATAGTGATACACACACACACATATAGTGATACACACACACACACACATATTGATACACACACACACACACACTTACACACACACATATATGTAGGCCTACAGTCTATTTGTATTTAGTTCTTGTCTAGAGACACACTTTGAAGCTACGATTCCGTTCTAAAATAAAAGGACGGAGCCTAAATAGTCTTGACTAAATAAATACAACATCAAGATCTTGCTCATTCATTTATTTCCTGTACGCTGTGAAGGTATGCACTTGAGAAGTGAGCAGTTCTGGGTGCGAGGTCAGGGGTCACAGGGCTCCTCTTATCTTTGATTCACACGTTAGACTACAGATAGCTTGCAACTGTTGCGGTAAGTCTGCGGGCTATCATTCCATTTTGTTGTTAAACAGACTATACCCGTTTAAATAGCTGACACATGTGAATTCCAGAATGGCAACCAGCTAGTATCACATTGAATGTTCTAATTCTTACTGAGAACTCTTTAGATAGTGGCCAAAAAAAAAAGTTAACAAAACTACGAAAAGTTTAGTTTTTTTCTTATCATTTAAATAATGGAATAAAGTGTTTTAAATGATCAACTTAAGTATATTCACATATTTAAAAAAAACAAATACTCATTTTCACGAAGGCTTGTTTACAGTTTCCAGCATAGGCAACTTGTGAATCATGTCATTAAACAGCTGCTTCGTGACGTGCGGGTAAGTGTACGATAAGAAAGATACTTCAAGTGAAGAAGCACAGAATATTTACCTCTGGGTAGGCAAAAGTCCTTCGTGACTTTGTGTGCTGTGTGTGAAGTGGTTGTGAACTTTCTGATATATTAGGAATACTTTATGAATGGTCTAACTAGAATGTTTTCTTTTCTTTGATTGGTTGCTATTTCAGTCTAAACGTAAGTTAATTGTTTCCTGTCTATATCGGCGAGCTACGTTCAAACAAATGAGATCTTATGTAAGATCAACAACAAACTATATGCTGTGATAAACAATAATATGAAACAATTAAATAAATATCTCTTGAGACTAATCTATTGTTATTGCGACGGGTACTGTGTGTGTGTGTGTGCGTCTGTGTTGTTTTTTTTTTTTGGGGGGGGGGGAGATAAAGATCGGCATTAATGTAAACATACAGTGTAGATCTAAGTTTAGAAGATGTCTGTAAATTCCCTTTACCAGAAAAAAAATGCTTTAGCATATAGGCTATATAAGTGAAACAATATCAATGACTTGTGTTACAATCACGTTCAGTTTGACCTTTCACCTATTGTATATAGTAGGCCTATACACTCATTTAACAAATAAAAAATCGTTGATCCTTTGATGAATGAGTAATGGCCTACGTATTATGTACTAAGGCATGCTTCTATTTTTAAATACTAGACAGCGTTGTCTCGCGCTTAGAGGTTGCTGATTGACCAGATTGTAAAAAAACCAATTCATGAAATTAATAACTACAAAATATTTTTAAAGATTGTAGTCGGCTAATTAAAAAAAGAGATAAACATTTCGGTACAGGATCACTCAGCATGACTCAGCTTCGGTTTCGTCCAATTCCTGGCGGCTCACAAATGAACTAGATAAAGAGTGACTTTAGATCGTTCAAAGAAAATCAGTAAAGATGACTAAGAGATCTTACATCATACATTAGAAGAATCGCTTCACACTCAATGTTAAATTGTGTGGACACTTTGTACAGATAGACCTAAGGCAGTGGTTCCCAAACTTGAGGCCTAAGTGTACCCCTTTTATAATATTTGTAATGTTGAGTACCCCTCGTCCCCCCTCCCCAATGTACTTGCATCTATGAGAAGAATGAAATTGTTTGTGTTGACATGTCAGTGATGTCAGATCATGGATTCCCTGATTGTTCATTTTAATCTGAGATCAACGTCCAATAGTGTGTGTGTGTGTGTGTGTGTGTGTGTGTGCTTTTTTTCTCTACGTCCACAGATGCTAAACAAAAAGAGACAACTTTACATAAATATAAAGTTGGAAATATAAAGTTGGGAAAGTCAAGATACATTTCAGAACTATTTCTGTTCCAATCGGATGTTGCATTCCAGATTGATGTTGAGGAAATTAAAACATCCACATTTCTTTTCTGTCAAATTTATTTTTAAGATCCACGATAAAACCAGTTATAAGTTTGTACGAATACAAAATCAAAGAATATTAAAGAATGTGAATTAAAAGTTATTACCCCTACTTGATTTTAATTTATTAACAGAATGTAATACATAGGTAGTTAAAAAATCAGCATAGTTAATGACATGAACGCGTACCCTGTTTAAGATATTCCCGTACCCCTGTGGGTACGCGTACCCCACTTAAGGGATAGACCTAAGAGATAGAGCTGCGCTGTTGAAACTAAATCCACTTTCTCCTCATACTAGTTGGGGGGGGGGGGGGCGCTAAGAAAAATGAAATGAAATCTTTAGATAAAGATCAATAAACAGGGACGGACTGGGTGTTAAATCATGCCGCCAAATTAAATGCCATATCCTTAAAATCATTCTGCTAAGTTTGATACAGAGACGAAAACTGGGTTTACGTGACATAATGCATTTCTACTAGTAGGTAGCCTGCATGGTAAGCTAAATAACAATTTACTTCAAGATTATTTTTTTACTATCTTGAATTACTAAGGGACACTTGAAATTGGATCTTTTATAAAGTGAACAAAAAATCAAGCTACCATATAGGTATATATTAAAATAACCATATTCACACACAAAGCTGGTTAAGATCGTCCCCCATGAACGAACTATTCGCCGCTACATCGTTTATGTGTTCCAAATACTCGTAGAACGTCTTGACACCAGGAAAGTGACTTGTGTCTTCTCAGCCTGGTCTTGACACATCTGTACTAGGTAGTGACTTGTGTCTTCTCAGCCTGGTCTTGACACATCTGTAATAGGTAGTGACTTGTGTCTTCTCAGCCTGGTCTTGACACATCTGTAATAGGTAGTGACTTGTGTCTTCTCAGCCTGGTCTTGACACATCTGTACTATGTAGGGACTTTTGTCTTGATACTGCTCAGCCTAGTCTTGACACATCTGTACTATGTAGGGACTTGTGTCTTGATACTGCTCAGCCTAGTCTTGACACATCTGTACTATGTAGGGACTTTTGTCTTGATACTGCTCAGCCTGGTCTTGACACATCTGTACTATGTAGGGACTTGTGTCTTGATACTGCTCAGCCTAGTCTTGACACATCTGTACTATGTAGGGACTTGTGTCTTGATACTTCTCAGCCTGGTCTTGAAACATCTGTACTATGTAGGGACTTGTGTCTTGATACTTCTCAGCCTGGTCTTGACACATCTGTAATATGTAGGGACTTTTGTCTTGATACTTCTCAGCCTGGTATTGACACATCTGTACTATGTAGGGACTTGTGTCTTGATGCTTCTCAGCCTGGTATTGACACATCTGTACTCTGTAGGGACTTTTGTCTTGATACTTCTCAGCCTGGTCTTGACACATCTGTACTAGGTAGGGACTTGTGTCTTGATACTTCTCAGCCTGGTCTTGACACATCTGTACTATGTAGGGACTTGTGTCTTGATACTTCTCAGCCTGGTATTGACACATCTGTACTCTGTAGGGACTTTTGTCTTGATACTTCTCAGCCTGGTCTTGACACATCTGTACTATGTAGGGACTTGTGTCTTGATACTTCTCAGCCTGGTCTTGACACATCTGTACTATGTAGGGACTTGTGTCTTGATACTTCTCAGCCTAGTCTTGACACATCTGTAATATGTATTGACTTCGCTCACAAGCTCCTTACAAAATACAAAATTCTGTACCCGGTCTCTATAACAGCAACTATCGCTTCATGAGCAAGTTCTACTAGGCTTCGGCTTCACTCCTAGCCATGTTCTCGGGCATATGGAACTAAATGCACAAATCCAACTCTTCATTCTCAATTCTTTTGTCCGGCCACTTCACAAGGTCATCTGCTGCTTTCTTAATCACTTGTAATGTCCTGTTTGCGAGTCCACATCTTTGTTACACTGCTTAAGATCATAATTGTGTAATCCTGAAGGGCATCTCAAGATCATGCGATAACCATAACGATAACAATTCGTATGTGCCTGGATATTCCATCTATAAGACTGTTGTGATTGGTCCCTTTATGGAGAAATTCAATTATATTGACACCAACGAAGTTTATAAGAAATATAGGTATTGTTACTTGTTAATGACTTAGTGCGTAGGTCCCTATAAGGGATGAAGCCTATAAATAGCACTGTATACGGTTGTAGGCTTTTACATTATTTCGGAAAATACGTTAGCTTTGTAATCCTAAAACACTGTAGAGTCTGTAACTCACGAAAATACGTTAGCTTTGTAATCCTAAAACACTGTAGAGTCTGTAACTCACGAAAATACGTTAGCTTTGTAATCCTAAAACACTGTAGAGTCTGTAACTCACGAAAATACGTTAGCTTTGTAATCCTAAAACACTGTAGAGTCTGTAACTCACGAAAATACGTTAGCTTTGTAATCCTAAAACACTGTAGAGTCTGTAACTCACGAAAATACGTTAGCTTTGTAATCCTAAAACACTGTAGAGTCTGTAACTCACGAAAATACGTTAGCTTTGTAATCCTAAAACACTGTAGAGTCTGTAACTCACGAAAATACGTTAGCTTTGTAATCTTAAAACACTGTAGAGTCTGTAACTCACGAAAATACGTTAGCTTTGTAATCCTAAAACACTGTAGAGTCTGTAACTCACGAAAATACGTTAGCTTTGTAATCCTAAAACACTGTAGAGTCTGTAACTCACGAAAATACGTTAGCTTTGTAATCCTAAAACACTGTAGAGTCTGTAACTCACGAAAATACGTTAGCTTTGTAATCCTAAAACACTGTAGAGTCTGTAACTCACGAAAATACGTTAGCTTTGTAATCCTAAAACACTGTAGAGTCTGTAACTCACGAAAATACGTTAGCTTTGTAATCCTAAAACACTGTAGAGTCTGTAACTCACGAAAATACGTTAGCTTTGTAATCCTAAAACACTGTAGAGTCTGTAACTCACGAAAATACGTTAGCTTTGTAATCCTAAAACACTGTAGAGTCTGTAACTCACGAAAATACGTTAGCTTTGTAATCCTAAAACACTGTAGAGTCTGTAACTCACGAAAATACGTTAGCTTTGTAATCCTAAAACACTGTAGAGTCTGTAACTCACGAAAATACGTTAGCTTTGTAATCCTAAAACACTGTAGAGTCTGTAACTCACGAAAATACGTTAGCTTTGTAATCCTAAAACACTGTAGAGTCTGTAACTCACGAAAATACGTTAGCTTTGTAATCCTAAAACACTGTAGAGTCTGTAACTCACGAAAATACGTTAGCTTTGTAATCCTAAAACACTGTAGAGTCTGTAACTCACGAAAATACGTCAGCTTTGTAATCCTAAAACACTGTAGAGTCTGTAACTCACGAAAATACGTCAGCTTTGTAATCCTAAAACACTGTAGAGTCTGTAACTCACGAAAATACGTTAGCTTTGTAATCCTAAAACACTGTAGAGTCTGTAACTCACGAAAATACGTTAGCTTTGTAATCCTAAAACACTGTAGAGTCTGTAACTCACGAAAATACGTTAGCTTTGTAATCCTAAAACACTGTAGAGTCTGTAACTCACGAAAATACGTTAGCTTTGTAATCCTAAAACACTGTAGAGTCTGTAACTCACGAAAATACGTTAGCTTTGTAATCCTAAAACACTGTAGAGTCTGTAACTCACGAAAATACGTTAGCTTTGTAATCCTAAAATACTGTAGAGTCTGTAACTCACGAAAATACGTTAGCTTTGTAATCCTAAAACACTGTAGAGTCTGTAACTCACGAAAATACGTTAGCTTTGTAATCCTAAAACACTGTAGAGTCTGTAACTCACGAAAATACGTTAGCTTTGTAATCCTAAAACACTGTAGAGTCTGTAACTCACGAAAATACGTTAGCTTTGTAATCCTAAAACACTGTAGAGTCTGTAACTCACGAAAATACGTTAGCTTTGTAATCCTAAAACACTGTAGAGTCTGTAACTCACGAAAATACGTTAGCTTTGTAATCCTAAAACACTGTAGAGTCTGTAACTCACGAAAATACGTCAGCTTTGTAATCCTAAAACACTGTAGAGTCTGTAACTCACGAAAATACGTTAGCTTTGTAATCCTAAAACACTGTAGAGTCTGTAACTCACGAAAATACGTTAGCTTTGTAATCCTAAAACACTGTAGAGTCTGTAACTCACGAAAATACGTTAGCTTTGTAATCCTAAAACACTGTAGAGTCTGTAACTCACGAAAATACGTTAGCTTTGTAATCCTAAAACACTGTAGAGTCTGTAACTCACGAAAATACGTTAGCTTTGTAATCCTAAAACACTGTAGAGTCTGTAACTCACGAAAATACGTTAGCTTTGTAATCCTAAAACACTGTAGAGTCTGTAACTCACGAAAATACGTTAGCTTTGTAATCCTAAAACACTGTAGAGTCTGTAACTCACGAAAATACGTTAGCTTTGTAATCCTAAAACACTGTAGAGTCTGTAACTCACGAAAATACGTTAGCTTTGTAATCCTAAAACACTGTAGAGTCTGTAACTCACGAAAATACGTTAGCTTTGTAATCCTAAAACACTGTAGAGTCTGTAACTCACGAAAATACGTTAGCTTTGTAATCTTAAAACACTGTAGAGTCTGTAACTCACGAAAATACGTTAGCTTTGTAATCCTAAAACACTGTAGAGTCTGTAACTCACGAAAATACGTTAGCTTTGTAATCCTAAAACACTGTAGAGTCTGTAACTCACGAAAATACGTTAGCTTTGTAATCCTAAAACACTGTAGAGTCTGTAACTCACGAAAATACGTTAGCTTTGTAATCCTAAAACACTGTAGAGTCTGTAACTCACGAAAATACGTTAGCTTTGTAATCCTAAAACACTGTAGAGTCTGTAACTCACGAAAATACGTTAGCTTTGTAATCCTAAAACACTGTAGAGTCTGTAACTCACGAAAATACGTTAGCTTTGTAATCCTAAAACACTGTAGAGTCTGTAACTCACGAAAATACGTTAGCTTTGTAATCCTAAAACACTGTAGAGTCTGTAACTCACGAAAATACGTTAGCTTTGTAATCCTAAAACACTGTAGAGTCTGTAACTCACGAAAATACGTTAGCTTTGTAATCCTAAAACACTGTAGAGTCTGTAACTCACGAAAATACGTTAGCTTTGTAATCCTAAAACACTGTAGAGTCTGTAACTCACGAAAATACGTTAGCTTTGTAATCCTAAAACACTGTAGAGTCTGTAACTCACGAAAATACGTTAGCTTTGTAATCCTAAAACACTGTAGAGTCTGTAACTCACGAAAATACGTTAGCTTTGTAATCCTAAAACACTGTAGAGTCTGTAACTCACGAAAATACGTCAGCTTTGTAATCCTAAAACACTGTAGAGTCTGTAACTCACGAAAATACGTTAGCTTTGTAATCCTAAAACACTGTAGAGTCTGTAACTCACGAAAATACGTTAGCTTTGTAATCCTAAAACACTGTAGAGTCTGTAACTCACGAAAATACGTTAGCTTTGTAATCCTAAAATACTGTAGAGTCTGTAACTCACGAAAATACGTTAGCTTTGTAATCCTAAAACACTGTAGAGTCTGTAACTCACGAAAATACGTTAGCTTTGTAATCCTAAAACACTGTAGAGTCTGTAACTCACGAAAATACGTTAGCTTTGTAATCCTAAAACACTGTAGAGTCTGTAACTCACGAAAATACGTTAGCTTTGTAATCCTAAAACACTGTAGAGTCTGTAACTCACGAAAATACGTTAGCTTTGTAATCCTAAAACACTGTAGAGTCTGTAACTCACGAAAATACGTTAGCTTTGTAATCCTAAAACACTGTAGAGTCTGTAACTCACGAAAATACGTCAGCTTTGTAATCCTAAAACACTGTAGAGTCTGTAACTCACGAAAATACGTTAGCTTTGTAATCCTAAAACACTGTAGAGTCTGTAACTCACGAAAATACGTTAGCTTTGTAATCCTAAAACACTGTAGAGTCTGTAACTCACGAAAATACGTTAGCTTTGTAATCCTAAAACACTGTAGAGTCTGTAACTCACGAAAATACGTTAGCTTTGTAATCCTAAAACACTGTAGAGTCTGTAACTCACGAAAATACGTTAGCTTTGTAATCCTAAAACACTGTAGAGTCTGTAACTCACGAAAATACGTTAGCTTTGTAATCCTAAAACACTGTAGAGTCTGTAACTCACGAAAATACGTTAGCTTTGTAATCCTAAAACACTGTAGAGTCTGTAACTCACGAAAATACGTTAGCTTTGTAATCCTAAAACACTGTAGAGTCTGTAACTCACGAAAATACGTTAGTTTTGTAATCCTAAAACACTGTAGAGTCTGTAACTCACGAAAATACGTTAGCTTTGTAATCCTAAAACACTGTAGAGTCTGTAAATTACGACACCCTGAGTGCTCCTTTTATACAAGAATATTACACAATCTTTTGACAATTGAATACAAGCTTTAGTGACATCCATGCGGCTCATTCACCAGCCCACCGGCATTTGCCCGAATGCCCATATAGCCAGTCCGCCCCTGACAACAAAAGATATTTTAAAGGAATTATTATTAATTAGACCAAAGATTAAAAAAAAAAGGTACAATTCAAAATACATGTAGTCCAATAGCCTACCATAATGGTGAGTTGATATTTGTATTGAACTTCCCTTGAGATACAAATCTGAGACATTCATCCCTGTGGTAGCTACAATCTCTGACAGTTGAAGAAACCGTTCACATGCCATAAATCAAGGTTGATGGTATCATTCAAATAAAACAAAATGTTTTAAAAATAAATGTTTAGGCCTAAGCCTTAACTCTCTAGTAGACTACTAACTATTAGAATTTACTCGTTTCAGTCTCTATTATGTGAAGCAGAAGTGAACAAAGTGTCCAGATTTTTGTGTTTCCGCAACACATTGTTGTCTAAACATGGCTTATAGTGGGCTCTGGAACATACATTGCAGTCCCTTCCTCTTGACGCTATTCTGTTTGGCTCATTTGGCTGCCAATGTAGTCGGCCACGGTGAAACCACAGATGGCGTGCCCCTGGCTAAAAAGTTGGAGGATACTGTGGTCACAGATATGTTGAGGATTGTAGATAACAAATTTGATACACTTACAACAAGAATTACATCCCTAGAAAGAGCAGTCTCCAACCTCCAGTTTTATTCCATAAGACAATTTAGACAAATCAATGGCCGTCTACAGAATAGTGAAAATGGTCAAGATGCGCTTTCTAAACAGGTAGGCCTAAATCTAGTATTGTTTTTTTTTCTTTTATACAGAATTGCTTCCATTTAAATAATCAAGTTGTTTAGAAACATGGACAAATATAGGCATCTATAAATCTAACTTTATAAGATCTAAAAGTAATATCACTTAATACTTTATAGTTATAGTTTATTTTAAAATACTAGTCGACCGGCGGCGTAGCTTACGTCGCTATTTTGCAGGGCCTATGCGTCCGCAGTGTGCCCCGCACTATCATAGGACCCGCACTAATTCTAGGTGTATAAATTATTAAATTAAACCATTTTATAACTTATAAAGGTTTCCCGCGGTCTCCTGATTTACCAGTAGTTCCTGGAAATCTCCTGAAATTGCAAAATATACGAAAAAGTCCTGGAAATATCCGGAAATTATTAAAATCTTTTGAAAACTCATGCAAATCTCCTGAAATATATAGACAAAATGGTCATTTTGGGGTGTCATTCAGTATGGAAAACGCCAATCCTACGCGCGATAAAAAAAAACATTATGCAATAGGCTACCAGAAATTGTGGAATCTAATGAAAGAAGCTTCTCGCTCATCAAACTAATGAAGAATTACTTGAGGTCAACAATTCTCAAAGATAGATTGAAATATTTGGTAATTCTTGCTATTGAGCGTGATCTATGTAGGAAACAGAATTCTTATGATATACTGTATGACTTCGCTACACTCAAGGCTGACAAGGCTCGTGTATTAATTCTGTGCGTAGTAAAGAATGAATAAAATGCAAAGACGAATATATTTTCTAATACAAACTCTTAATTTTCACTAATTATCCTTATCACTACCCAAAATGGGCCCCGCGAAATCCGTTTCTCATTGGGCCCCACAATGGTTTCGTCCGGCCTGCTATTTAGTGACTGGTGAATACAGACTTCTTGGTCACAATGGTTAGGTCCTGCTCTGCTATTTAGTGACGGGTGAATACAGACTTCTTGGTCACAATGGTTAGGTCCTGCTCTGCTATTTAGTGACGGGTGAATACAGACTTGTTCTACCCCCACCCCCTCTTTTTTTGTTTTTTTTTCGTATGGTAACTCTAGTCCGTCCAAAATAAAAGAGTGATCTTTCCATTACTTGGTGTCCAAACTCTTGAGCCATGAAGAGAATTATATATACAAGAACGCAGAGGAAGACCAAAAAGAACATGGCGACACAGTGTACTTGAAGAAGCAGAGAAGACAGGGAAGAGCTGGGAAACCATCAAAAAAAAATAGCAAGAGACCGTGGAGAGTGGCGTGTTTTTGTCGAGGCCCTATGTTCCACGAGGAACAAAGGAGTGATGATGATGATGATATATATATATAGATATAGATAAGATAGATAAGATACGATAGATACGATAGATACGATAGATAGATAGATAGATAGATAGATAGATATAATTTTTCATTAACTACAAAAAGGACAATGTATTTATAGCATTAATTTTCAATCTTTTAATAATCCTTTAATTAAATCTAAATCATTACAAGAAATCAAAACAAAATCTCATTTATAGGTAGACTTATACAAGAAACTTTTAAATAGTATTCTAAAAAAAAATAAAGTTTTTACAAGTAATAAATTAATGACATTCACATAGATCTAAATTTATCTTAATCAAAGTGTGTATATATTGTTCATACCATAATATGTGTCCACTTTCCACAAATAACTGATTGTACTATAATTATAAAATCCATTCATACTCCAACTTTTAATTGATTTTTAAACAAATGTTTACTCTTTGATTATGTAAAAATTGTTTGAGTTTTTTTTTTATTTGATTTATTGAATAATTGTTTGCTTTTGATAAAAGACTACATTCTATTTTCTTGATGACAGGTAGGCCAGTTAGAAGTGGGTGGACAAGCAATGAAGATATCTTTAAGTTTACTCAGTCGAGATATGACAGAGTTAAAGACAAGTAGTTCAAGTCTTGTGACAGAGCTAGAGTCAAGTGTGGCGTTCATCAATGAGAACATAGATAAACAAATCAATTATGTCAAGACTTTAGTAGACGACACTGTTGCCAAATTGTCCCACGAGACCTATCAGATAATAAGTAAACAATATGAAAATTTTACAGACTTCACTCAAAAAGAGGTCAGTAGATGGATATTGATTGGATTAAACTATGTATGCTGCATTTGTTAAAAAAAATCAAACAAATCAAAACACAAAATAAAAAGAAAACTAAATGTTGATTTCTTGTTACATGCAAAAAATGAAAGAAAAAAAAAAACTCAGTAACTTAGTTCTATCATTCTGACAATACTTAATCTTAGTAACTTTTTCTATCATTCTGACAATACTTAATCTCAGTAACTTAGTTCTATCATTCTGACAATACTTAATCTTAGTAACTTAGTTCTATCATTCTGACAATACTTAATCTTAGTAACTTAGTTCTATCATTCTGACAATACTTAATCTTAGTAACTTAGTTCTATCATTCTGACAATACTTAATCTCATTTATGAAAATTTCTAAAAAAAACTCAAAAAAAAAAAACAACAACAAATGTATATGCTGAGTTTCCTTTAGCAAGAAACATTATCAATGTGGCTACATTTATCTGTTTATTAATTTTTCTATTACAAAAATATGGCTAACATCTGGTTCTAACTTTAAGATTACTTAATTGAATTAATTAAAGATTATAATCCAGATTTAGTTTAATTATAATGATTTAACTAATTTAGGGCCACAACATTTAACCTAATTTTAGATTTGATATTTCAAGTTAATCACATTCTAATTGTATTTTAGTAGTTTCAATATTATTCTATGCGCTAACATCAACATCTCTTTTGTATTTGCTTTGATTGAAATGTACTTTCTATTCTCAGCTAGAGCAGCGCAACTGTACTGTAGATTTGACTGGCATAACTCAATATTTTGATGCCAAACTAGATGATATGGAGATATCTAAACAGAATTTAATGGAATCAACCCCTAAGAAAATTAAAAATGTTGAAAGTGAAGAAAAATCAGAGTTGGCAGAGTTAGCAGAACTAAAAGACACTGTTGAAACTAAATTTGAAGCTTTTAAAACTAGCAAAACTGTAAGGGACAAACCAGATGAAAGTGGCATTAGTAAAGAAGAAAGTGAAATGGATAAACAAGTGATGAGTGCTTTAACCAATATGACAGATATGGTTCTTCAGGCAACTAGTTTTTTGAGAAATACAGGAGAACTTTTAGAGAGGATAGTCTCGAATACAGATCTCATTGCTAGCTCACAGGCGGAAATCACTCAGAAATGTAAGTCACTCCAGCTACCAAGACAACCTCAAAATGATGAGTTTGAAGTCTTTAATACAATACCTGGATCTGTCTCTAATGAGGGCCACAATCAATTTTCTCAGACAGCCTGGCAACCATTTTCTAAGGATTTAGCTTGGAAATTTGCAAACATACTTCAAAATGGCAGTCAACTGCTGGAGGTAAGTTAAAACTTATGAAACCTTGAAATAACAAGATTTCAAATTCAACAAAATTGATTTGACATAAAATCACTTATTGTAATATTATTCCTGTTATTTTAAAAACTATAATTATTTTAAAACTATATTGACATTGGCTTTCAATTTCCTTTTATTTAATTTGAAGACTTTTGATCCCTTAGGTGCTCTCAGATTTGGCTCAGTTGAGCTCAGTCTCTTTGACTCAAGCCACCAATTCTTTGCATGATGAGATCAGGAGAATGGAAGGACTTAGAACAAGTATCACTACAACATTCTTAGCCAGGACTTCTGAAGAGGACTCTATGCGAAGAGTAATCAACAGCACAAATCAAATGATCAAGCTGCTAGAATCTGTAGCTACAAATACAGGCTGGCTTCCCTCCATCTATAAAAACATACAAAATGTGGAAGTCTTAACCAATCGATCTTTATTTATGGTGAACAGAAACTATAATTTATTTTTTCAAACTTTGCAAAGTAAAACTAAAAAAAATGACGAGAGTACTTCAGAGTCAGCATCAAACCAGAAAGGTTCTCAAAGTTTTCGACAAGCCGCAAAAAGTAGTAACATCACTAAAGAAGAAAGAGGACTTGATAAGGAATCCTTTGAAACTATATACAGTACAAGTTTGCAACTAAACCGTATAATGCCAGCATTAACTAAACTTCTAGCAGAACCTGGTAAGTAGATCAGATTCTTCCTATGTATAGACTATACTCATATTAATATAGGAGGCTATATCCCCCTGAGTGTTTTTGAACATACATTTTGCTGCTGAATTGCATAAATTTCAATAATATTTCTAACATGGGAAGAATATATAGGCTATCATGGTTTATCTGATAACTAATCGAGTCAATTTGAATTCTAGTCCACTCTAAAATTATATTGTAGGCCTACCAGTATTTGAAATGTTTTAAAAATTGTAAATCTTAACTAAAGGAAACTGTAATGATACATCAGAGCACATGCATGAGAGTTACAAACTTACATTTAATAATGGTTTTAGTTTCTCTCTCTCTCCCTCTTGCTCTCTCTCTTATCACCAAATTAAGTGCAAAACCTAAACTTTCATTTTAACAGGAAAAAAGGGAGAAAACTATACTAAATTTGTAATTCCCATATATTATCAAATCCTCCATGAATTTTATTTTATCAATTTCATTTTTTAGATACCAGAACAAGTCATAAGAATGTTCTCTTTTTGACTTAGTACTAACACATCCAACAAATTCCTTGAAATGAAAATTGATAAATATTTCCTATTGTCTTATTTGAACTCAATATCTTAAAACAGTCATTGTATGTAGGGTGTCTTTACATACAGGGTGTCTTTACATGTAGGGTGCCTTGAAAGAGAAGTGAAATACACTACTCCAAAAAAAAAAAGCCATCCCTTTTTTTTTCAAGAGTGACTCAATAAAACTATATAGATATCTAGACTCCTGCTACAGCTGATATATTAGTCAGTATAAAGCGGTTTATTATTCATTCAAAGAATTGATGGTTCATATTCATTAAACAAATTAAATTTGAGTAGAAAAAATTAATGATTGTTTGTGGTCTGTTAAATTATAATTTATATAATAGCAATGTTGTATTATAAGGCTAAATAATTATTTCTTGAGTCTTAAGACTAAGACTGTTTTATTGATCCTTATGGAAATTAGTTGTGATTACTAGGACTCTTTGTTTCCCATATAAAAACAACAGAACAGAAACAAATAAATAAACTTGAGATTATTTGTTCCTTTATCATTGTTAATGAAGGAATTTTTTTAATCCTCCTTAGGCCTTTATGTTGGTCATAGTTTGAACTCAAATGTTGTTCACATAGACCTATCTATGGTTCATCTCGTGGTTCACTCTTTCATGTGACTGTGGGGAGGCATGTTCTCGAGAGATACTTCCGTTCGTATGGCAGGTAAAGGTGGCAATCTCTTTGGTGCTAGAGGAACCAGCCATTTTTGTGTTTGGCCCATTTTTCTCCCAGAGCAGACTTCAATGCTTGTTTCCCTATCCATCGCGTTCTTAGTCCTCTCCTCCACATAGTGTGTGGTATGTCTTCCCAGTAGTTAGCATCAATAGCCACTTTCAGTAGGGCCAGTCTTAGGCATAGGCAAACTAGGCAGCTTTCTGGGGCCTCCGATTGATGGGGGCCTCGCACAGGAATAAAAACAAAACACATTTATTGAAAAAAAAATTGAAAGATTCGAGACTTAGCTTATTGAAGGTGTATTACAACGGCGCGCTACTGGAACGCTACGCAAACTGCGCGATATGAATTTAATTTTTTTATTGGTATTTAAACAGGTAAGTTTTAATAAATTACGTAATTTTATTTTTTTCTGCGTATTTTGTTCTATTTCATAAGGGGCCACCAAATATACTTTGCTTAAGGTCTCCAATTTCCTAAGACTGGCCCTGCTTTCGGGACACGATTGTCTTCCATCCGGCGACATGACCAAGCCAATACAGGCGGCGTTATCTGAGTGTTGTAAAGATGCTGGAAAGATTTGTTGGAGCAAGTAGCTCAGTGGTACACACGCTTTCTTGCCATGGGATTCTCTCTTGCTTTGCATAGATAGTCCATCACTCACTGCCGTACAGTAGTCTGCTTAAAACTCATGCCTTGTTGATCTCCATTTTGGTCATTGTAGGGAGCTTTCAGTTTTCCTAAACTCTTTGTCTGAGTCTAGCAAAGGTCGTCGCGGCGTTTTTTTCTTTTAAATCTTTTCTAGGGAAAGGTCATCTTGAATTTTGGATCCCAGCTATCAGAATTCGTGAACGGTTTCTAGTTTGTTTTCATCAATGAAGATGGAGGGTGGTGTTGAGGCCCCATCACGTTTGTTTTATTCTTGCTAATAGTTAGCCCACACTCTTTGCAGGCCTGAGAGAAGCGGGCCATTAGTGACTGAAGCTCCTTATGTGTGTGTTGCGTCATCCGCAAATAGAATTTCTTTTACAATGGTGGTTCTGATTTTCGTCCTCAGTCTGGAAATATTCAAAAGTTTGCCGTCGCATCTGGAATTGAGATAGATGCCTTCGGAGGATGTGTCAAACGCGTGGTGCATTAACAGTGAAAAGAATATTCCGAAAAGGGTTGGGGCTAGGGCACATCCTTGTTAAACTTCGCTGTTTATGCTGAAACTTTCATAGCAGGCGCAATTGAACTGCACATTACCCATCATATTATCAGGTCAAATAATTAGTTCTTGAGTCCTGTTTTTGTAGTGAATAAACTTGACATTTATTTGTTCCTTTATCATAAAAATTGAAGTATTTCAGCATTAGGCCTTTATGTTGGTAATAGTTTTATATAAAATGTTGTCCTATATACTAAAACAATGTAAATTTCATTTCAGATCCGATACTAAAACAATGTAAACTTCATTTCAGATCCGGTACTAAAACAATGTAGCCTAAACTTCATTTCAGATCCGATACTAAAACAATGTAAACTTCATTTCAGATCCGCTCATTTCTCTTGTTGGAGGTGGACGAGCCGATCAAGGAAGAGTAGAAATCTATTATAAAGGGCATTGGGGTATCTTATGTCACAATAACCTTACACATTCTGAAGCAGACATCATATGTCGCCATCTTGGCTTTCGAGGTGGAATTTCAGCAGGTGCTGGCCATTTTGGAGCAGGCACTGGTATTGCCTGGACTTTCAATGCCACATGTTTGGACAGCTCAGAGTGTGAGGCTGTGAATTATACCCAGTCAACTGCTCACTGTAATCATGAGATGGCAGCAGCTGTTAAATGTGGTAAGTTATCTTGGCGTTACTTCAAAACCATTTGTTTACCTTTAAAGTAAGATGCAAATAAACTGGTTAAACTTTAAAGTAAGATGCAGTAAAATAAACTGGTTTCCTAAAAAGTAAGTTGTTGTAAGATAAACTGGTTTCCTAAAAAAAAAAATTACATGTGGTAACATAAACTGGTTTCCTAAAAAAATTGCACGTGGTAAGATCAACTGGTTTCCTACCTAAAAAAAGTAAGATGTGGTTAGATCGGTGGTCTTCAACGGGGGCAAAAAACTGTGGTCGAAAATGGAATTATTTTTAGCTTTTCCATCAACATACATGATTAAGCTAGATTTAGTGCGTAATAAACTTGATGAATAAGCAAAGAAAATTGACTGGATGTAGCCACTAGAGGAGATCGCCTTGCTTTGGCTAATTTAAAGCTTGACATTTCTAATAGTGTCAAAACTGCTGTAGGCACAAGGTTCTCAATAGCTTTATTTCATTTTGTAGTGAATTCAGCAATAATAAAGCCTATATTAAAAATAAAACTAAATTTACAATTAAACCTAAAAACAGTAGTCCCTAATATTCAATAATTTAAAAAGGGACTATATTAGGATTTGAAAGACAGCCATGACAATGTGATTAATTTTTGTCTGTAATCATGACATAATTTTTGTATAATAATAATAATAATGGCAATGTCTTCGATTCCGAAGATTAAGGCTGAGTGCAGTGTTTCACATAACTACGCAAACCCAGTTGCGAACTGCATATTTTCCCGATTTTTGTGCATACAAAGCCGTTGTCCGCTGGCGGTCTATTAAATTTTCTGCGCCTGTCTTTAATAATGGCTTTTCTTTGAGTCTCAAATGTTTGTCCCGCAGCTTTTGTGAGAGCTCTCCAACTGTCTCTCTCAGAGGCCAACTGCTGCCAGAGAATGCTGCCAGGTACTTTCCTCTATGCCAGTGAGGACGAAATGGCGCCCGAGTTTATCTTTATAAGGGGGCACTTCTGTTACGCCGTCCTCCTCTAAGCTCGCCAAAGAAGATCGCCTTTGGCATGCGGTCGTCTCCCATGCGGGATAAGTGCTATTGACAGCATAAACATGAATGGATAAATGACATTTTGTTCAACTTTGCCTTCTCACGCTTCTTTATAAGTGTTTTTCTTAGAGGGGGGCGCTGGAGGATTTTTTTTAAAGAAAAAAATACGAAAAGGGGCGGTAGGCCAAAAATGGTTGAAGACCACTGGGTTAGATCTACGAATTTACCTAAATCGTGAGAAGGGAGATAAATGTCAGGCGAAAGTAACTTCGTATTTTTATAACAGTTGTTCTAGATTCTAGAATGTGTATATCGTTTACTTTGCAGGATGGGGAAAAGAACGAATTCAATTGCTTGTATAAGATTTTGATATATCTATGAAAAGCAGGAAATTTTTCAAGTAAATACTTGATATAATAATAAGGGTTGCCTTCGTTGCCTGTGAGAGGGCGGTACTGCTGCAGACCTGCCACATCACCAGAAAATTCCTCAGTGGAAACTGTTAAAGGGACTACGATGAATTTTGTTTCTCTTTAGCGAAACTCGACCCTGGCAGCGCCAGAGAATGACTACTCGTTCATTTCTAACATAATAATAATAATAATCTTTATTATCCGTAAGGAAATTTGTCTTACAATTTGTGCATTACACCAAACAAAAAACATTAAAACTATAAGAAACCAAAGTGTACATTCACACCAGACTCACTCATAATTTGTCCTGACAGATCTTCTCTCCCTCTGTCACCTAAACATTAAGTTGGAACAAGAAGAAAAGTTCAACAAGAGTTTACTATGGAATACCTTGGAACAAGAGGTTGAACTAGGGATATGTGCAATGATTGACACTTGGTTCAAAGACAAATGGTTCACTGACTATTGGCTCACCTGACAAATGGTTCACTGACTATTGGCTCACCTGACAAATGGTTCACTGACTATTGGCTCACCTGACAAATGGTTCACTGACTATTGGCTCACCTGACAAATGGTTCTTATGACAAAAAAAAAGGCTCTCTGACATTTCATCATTTCCTCTCATGTGCCCCTTGACTTACGTCGTAGGGGTGCTATGACAGTTCGGCGGATGGGCGTAGCCAGGTGGGAGGGATTGAGCCGAAATTAAATCCGCAAAGGGGGGGGGGGGAAATTCTGTGACTTTTTTTTTTTTTTGCTTAAATTTTTGTTTATTATAAATGATATTTTAATGTTAAATCATCACTTGCCCCAGCGCATCCAAGACTGGTTTTGAGTTTAACCCCCCCCCCTTTTTTCCAGAATTTGTTGAATGTAAAAACCCCCTCCTCAGTATAAAACTTAAGCAAACAAGTCGCCAGGAGTGGTTTTGAGTTTTAAACCCCCCTCCAGTGTTTTTTTTTTTTACTCTAAAACTCCCTTCCAGCTGGTTTTGAGCAAAGCTACGATTACTATTTTATCTAAGAACTTGCTAAGCATGTGAACATTTTGTGAGTGAAATAAATTAAAAAAGAAAAAAAAAAAGCAACTTGCATCTTTAAAAACACGTTTAACAAGCCAGCTGAACAATTTCAATGGACACTCCCTTAGTTCTTAATGAAGGCCTAGTTGTACATGCAGACATGTTTGTCTCATCCAATGTCTGTCTGGTTATCGTCTTTTTTTCTGGTCCAGACCTGTTCCGGTCTCTAATAATCTTTTGTTGCTTTTTCCTGAAGTATTTTAATAATTTGCTTGTTTGTACTAAAATATTAGGTTTGGAACATTATTTTATTTTCAGATCATATGTTACGAATTGTTCCATTTGTGGGATCGAGAAACCTTAAAGTTGGGCGCTTAGAAATTCACCACAGGGTTTGTACAAGTTCATTTTGTTTAACAGTTTACTATTTATTTTAAAACAATGTCCTCTCACAGCTCACTCTATATGCTTGTTCTGTTCTAGGGCTTGTGGCTACCTATATGTAATGAAGGCTGGACTGGTTTCTCTGCCCAAGTGGCCTGCAAGCAAATGGGTTTCCTAGATGGGAGAGAACTAGACATAGGACGCTGGGAAGACGGTGCCCAATCAGCTTGGCTCAGCAAAGTGTCTTGTACAGGAAATGAAACCAGACTTGACGCCTGTGATACTGAAGGCTGGATCTCCTCATGCTCACATCCATTACCAGCAGGTGTCAGGTGTATCTAGTAGGAGCTGACTTGTCAATTGAAACAAAGAGAGACATATGTAGGTTTCTATCTCACCAGTGTTTGCCAACCATCAAGTTAGGTTTTAGTCAAATGCTACAGAATATTGTTTTGAGTATATTTTATACATATTATTTATTTTGGTTTCTATTTCTAGTCACTTCCATATTTTCATCTTGGTCATTCATATGTGGCACAGCATGGTCAGACACATTTCTCACTCATTTGTTAAAATGAATTTTGTTGACAGAAAAGTATTGAACAAAATGTGTTCGCTCCCTGGATGTAGTCTTTTCAATGTCATCCCATTTTGAAGGCAAGAACATAAAGCCTTCTGGTTGGTCTATGGATAAACCATAAGCACCATCAACTCTGTAATTTGATTAAAACAAAATTACATCCTGTTAGGGTATTATCTTAATACAGCTGGTCTCAGCTCTACATGTAAAAATGTGGATTTAAGACAGTACCTGTACAAAGATCTGATTTAAATGTTATGATATCACAGGGCTACGAGATATGTTAATCTATTGTCTTGAAAAACAATATACAAAAAGTTGTATTACTGATTCAAATGAGAATCACATACGGTACTTAGAGGAAACTAAGGCATTCAATAGTTGCAGCTATACAACTGAAAAAAGAAAGTTAAGAAGCTAACTTTAATGTGCAAGTGTGACTGTTATATATCCAATTGAAATTGATTTCTTAATCCAATAATTGTGTTTTTTCTCTTATTACTCTACTCTTTTAACATATGGCCATTGATGTGTCAATCCCAGGACCAGAATAACTCAACACAGAAACACTTGTAATAATACTATTCAAAACTTGAAAAAAACAAATCTAGGATTACATGCCTTGGGGGGTATCAAACTAGACAATCACATTTTAATACTAGTAAATAATGAAATGAGCGACAAGTCTTCAAAATGTGTATGTAAGATTAATATACATTGATGCTATTGAATAGGAAATGTAACTATAAAAGACTATATTGTTGTTGCACTGTAAACTGCTGCATTCTTTGTGTGTTAGTTGATAGAAAGATGGTTTTACTTTTGTTTTCTCCACCTGTCCCACTGGCCAACAAAATTAGGGAATGATTTCATTTCTGTAAAAAGGTCATTACATTTGTTGAAGAGAAATGAAGCAGCTAGTTCTTATTTCATGCTGGTGTTGAAGAGCAAAATGTGCATCTATCTTTGAACACTAAACAAACAATGTGCATCTATCTTTGAACACTAAACAAACAATGTGCATCTATCTTTGAACACTAAACAAACAATGTGCATCTATCTTGAACTTTTAATGTTCAAACATGAAGTCTTTTCAATTTCAAATAGAAACACAATAAATACAAGTTCATGAATTCACAAGTAATTTGTAAACAAAATTTAGGTGATAGGTCTATCATTGAATTTGTTCTCTCAAGAAAGTTAGTTATGGACACTTCCATAATGACCATCACATGATGATACACAGGATAGATTGACAGCTCATACATGTTAATGAAACAAATTACATTATTTTACTATATACAAAAGTGAAATTTGTTTACATTTATCAGATATGATCACTTAGCCCTATGACAAATATTTCCCTCTAAATACTGACAAGCTCAACCATAACTATATACATGGGTAGCTGACATTTTAACCAGATGAACTACTTGGTACTAGGAACAAATCTGACCATGTGGCAAGCCCACTGCCAGATACAATTTATAACAGAAGTCAGTTCTGACAAATTGTACAAAAGGACACAGTCACTGAGGAATTCAAAATGAATAACATTAAGTAATCTAGTCTATAGTAAACAGACATTTTATTTTTTCCTTTTTTGGTGTACTCTAGATTTATTTCCCTTGGCAGCACCTTTCTTGGCTCCTTTCACCAAATTACTGAATGTACCTTTTACTTTCATCTGTTTCCTGTAATTGAAAACAATTGGTCAATAGTGTGGAGTCTCTACAATAACATGCAACCTGATGGTATTTGTGTGTGTTAAGGCAAACCCAAAGTATGTTTGTCTCCTACCATCAGTGTGAAAGTCAATGAACATGTAACTTACCTCCTCAATGGGGAACACAATACACAAATAAATACAATTATAAGAATAAATGAGTTAAGGAGTGAAAGAATGCCTAGAGCTAATTATGCTATCTAGTTGTATTAGAAACACTACATATCATGTGTGTTAGTAAAATCATTAAAATTGAATAAATTAGTTTGTATACAAGATCTTAACTTACCTTTTATTTAAATGATTAAAGTTTAATGGAACATATGCATATGGATCAGGCTTTCCTTTCTTCTTGACATCTCCCAAAGCTTTCTGCATGTGCAGACAAAACAAAAATATAAAACAATTTGATAAGTCAAACTTTCATGTTTATTTTCAAATAATTGTTACAAAGATTTTCAATGTCCTACTTGTTCAGTTGTCTTTATTGACAAGCAGTAGGGTTTACTTTGGAGTATATTTAGAATCATTTATTATAATAAAATGTTGAAGTATAATTTCATTTTACATGTCAAACCTTAAGTTGTTTTTTTCCCAAAATACTTTCAAATATGGTTAATTAATGAGAAAAAAAACATCCATAACCAAAAAAATTAAAGAAAAACATGATTTCTAATTACTCTTTTAAAATTGTATTGGTATTAATGGAACATATTTACATGGATGTTCTTGTTTAATTGTATAATATACAGTGTCTAGTAGTAGTATTAACCCTACCAGCCCTTAGCCCTGAAACTGTTTCCTACGCCTGAGCTCCTGTGGTACATGATCCTTTACTTACTATCTTTTAAAATTATTATTTTTTTCTTAGCAATCAAACTCTCACTGTCTCAATTACGTAAAAACAAATGCAGACACCTAACAGTCTCAATCAATTCTTTAAATTCAGACACCTAACAGTTTAAATCAGTTCTTCAAATTCAGACACCTAACAGTCTAAATCAATTCTTCAAATTCAGACACCTAACAGTCTAAATCAGTTCTTCAAATTCAGACACCTAACAGTCTAAATCAATTCTTCAAATTCAGACACCTAACAGTCTAAATCAATTCTTCAAATTCAGACACCTAACAGTTTAAATCAATTCTTCAAATTCAGACACCTAAAAGTTTAAATCAATTCTTCAAATTCAGACACCTAACAGTTTAAATCAATTCTTCAAATTCAGACACCTAACAGTCTAAATCAATTCTTCAAATTCAGTCACCTAACAGTCTAAATCAATTCTTCAAATTCAGACACCTAACAGTCTAAATCAGTTCTTCAAATTCAGACACCTAACAGTCTAAATCAATTCTTCAAATTCAGACACCTAACAGTTTAAATTAGTTCTTCAAATTCAGACACCTAACAGTCTAAACCAATTCTTCAAATTCAAAATTCAGACACCTAACAGTCTAAATCAATTCTTCAAATTCAGACACCTAACAGTTTAAATCAATTCTTCAAATTCAGACACCTAACAGTTTAAATCAATTCTTCAAATTCAGACACCTAACAGTCTAAATCAATTCTTCAAATTCAGTCACCTAACAGTCTAAATCAATTCTTCAAATTCAGACACCTAACAGTCTAAATCAGTTCTTCAAATTCAGACACCTAACAGTCTAAATCAATTCTTCAAATTCAGACACCTAACAGTTTAAATTAGTTCTTCAAATTCAGACACCTAACAGTCTAAACCAATTCTTCAAATTCAAAATTCAGACACCTAACAGTCTAAATCAATTCTTCAAATTCAGACACCTAACAGTCTAAATCAGTTCTTCAAATTCAGACACCTAACAGTTTAAATCAGTTCTTCAAATTCAGACACCTGACAGTCTATATCAATTCTTCAAATTCAGACACCTAACAGTCTAAATCAATTCTTCAAATTCAGACACCTAACAGTCTAAATCAGTTCTTCAAATTCAGACACCTAACAGTCTAAATCAATTTTTCAAACTCAGACACCTAACAGTCTAAATCAATTCTTCAAATTCAGACACCTAACAGTTTAAATTAGTTCTTCAAATTCAGACACCTAACAGTCTAAACCAATTCTTCAAATTCAAAATTCAGACACCTAACAGTCTAAATCAATTCTTCAAATTCAGCACCTAACAGTCTAAACCAATTCTTCAAATTCAGACACCCAACAGTCTAAATCAATTCTTCAAATTCAGACACCTAACAGTTTAAATCAGTTCTTCAAATTCAGACACCTAACAGTTTAAATCAGTTCTTCAAATTCAGACACCTAACCGTCTAAACCAATTCTTCAAATTCAGACACCTAACAGTTTAAATCAGTTCTTCAAATTCAGACACCTAACAGTCTAAACCAATTCTTTAAATTCAGTCTAAATCAACCAATAAATTGATTGTCACACTTAACAGCACACCATGCAGTTAAGTAAAGGCATAGATAGAGGCACCTTCGAGCTCACGTCATATGATTTGGGAGACAATACTGCCCTCCAATACAAGTCATGACATCGATCAACTTAAGGCTTATTACAAGCCTAGACCTACCTTTCACATACCTGGTTCATGTATATTACAAATTTTCAAAAATTGTTCTTGTAAAACCACACAAATACATTGTAAACACATGGGGTTTTATTACAAAATGGTTGCTATTGTTGCTGACTAATAATTTTTTTTTTTATGAAACAGGCAAGTACTGAAAAATAATAAGTACAGCAGCATAGTACCATTTTGGTAATTACAGAAAAAAGATACAGCAGTCTGGTAGTTCTAAGACATTGTATTCAAGTTCAAAATAGATGGTCTAAAAAATGGCTATCTTAAAATTCATAAAAGAAAACAGCATATTTGGCCAGTTTTCCTTAAACACAATCACAAAGACTACACTGACCTTAGATCTGTACTCCTGTCCTATTTCTATTTTCTCTTTAACAGTATTCTTAACAGGTCTATGGATACCACTGCCTCCAGCTAAAATAAATGAATGTTGAGAAAAGGTGTGATATATTTTATATGAGATAATGGCCAACAAAATAAATACCAGGAAATGTAAAACATCTTTCTTCTACACTCTTGACTTTCCAACAACAAACACTGGAGAAAACGGAACTAACAAACAAAATATTACAAACAGAAAAAAAAAAAACAAAAAAAAAACAAGAGTTCTTTGTATTACCTTTGTATTTAGAAGCTGGGGGAATATCCTCTTCATCATTTAGCTCAGTTGTTAATTTTCTTTTTCTGTTCATTGTCTGTTTAAAAAAAAAGTATAGAAATGTTTATTAATAACTAAGCCACATGTAGAAGAAATAACCTCATTAGATTTGAGAAAGGCTTTAGAAGCTCTTCTTCACTATGCCTATGATTTTAAAAAGAAAATCTTTGAGTTGATCAATGTACACTTAATCAATGTCCTCAAGCACTCTTACATTTATTAGTCCATACCCTAATAAGCTAGTCCAAAAACAATATACCCGCATGGGCTCTTTGCCTAAACTGAATGCATTACAGACTGAAATGTCTTGATGCCTCCCCAAATATTTGAACAAACAAAAATATAGTAAAGATGAACAAAGTGCTTGACATCATGCTTACTTCATTCACTTACCTTAATATTTTCTACATATAGACCTAGACTATCATTCAAATCATCATCTTCAGCATCAATATCTTTGACTTTCTTATTAGATTTATCTGCAAGTAAAGATGTTTAAAGATATTTTGTATTATTTAGGACCTAACTACATTGAAGACTTGGACTTCAATACAATGAGGACTACATGAGCCAAACTTTAGGACTACTCACCTTTTTTGTTTTCTTCCTCATCTTTTGTAATTATAAGTCGACCATCAGAAGAAAATTTAAAGCCTCTTTCTTGATCAGATTTTTTCTCTTTAACACCAGTTTCAGGTTTCGTAGCTGAGGACAAAAATACAGTTCAAACTATATGCACCAATGCCCTATGACTCAACATTAATACAAATATAACTGAAAAATTTTTGACTATATGCACCAATGACAACACTAATACAAATGACAAAAGTCTTACTTCATTGAAAAGCAAAACTATGCTATTAAAATGTCAACAACTATTTAGAGAGTTTATATTTTTTTAAAGACTCAAAAGAATCTCTTTTCTAGGAAACTAAACAAAATGCTTGAGTTTGGCAGCAATGAACATATGAACTGAAGTAAAGATAAAAAGGAAAGAAAAAATAGAAACACTGAACATGCAATAAGATAAAACAAAACAAACAACTACCTAAAACTTGTTTTGATGCTCCTGGATCCATAAAGTCAACTATATTTTCTCCCGACTCCATCAACCAAGCATCATTGCCACGTTTTCTTTTACTTTTCTTTTTGCTCACACCTTCCTCTTCCTCATCTAGTTCAGAGTCTGTATCTTGTAACAAATCATCAATGCTGAAAACATTGGAAGTCATTTTTTTTTTTACTACGTCAAACATTTAGATACAGTTCATAATTGAATTCTAAACTGATAAAAACAATAGCCCAAACCAAAAAGTACTGAATAGTTAGTTAAGAAGCAACAAACAAAAAAAAAAAAAAAACACCTCTCAGGCTGAGCTGTAAACTTGTCATCATCACTTTCACTCTCACTGTCATCCTCAGAGTTTTCTTTGCCATTTTTCTTCCTTTTAGCTCTCTCTTGAGCTTTGTGAAGATTCTTCAACAGTTTGTGAACACTGGGCTTGGTCATGGATAAGATCAACTCATAGCTACAAGAAGAACAAGACAAATAAAAAAATGAAATTAATCTTCAGTATTTAAATAATCCATAATTTCTAGCAAATAAAAATGCATCGTTTGAGAGACTTACCCAAATTTCTTTATAAACTTGGCATAGATGATTTTAATAAATCTCTTCATGCTACCTTTCACAGCAACATCATGGAGGCTATTCAACTGCAAGGTAAGAAATAATTGATTGTCAAAGAAAAAGCTTCAAGTATTGTCAGAATGGTTATTGATAAACTATTTTTGAAACCCTTTTAAAAAGTTTGGTATTCCTGATGTTAATAATTTCACTTGTCAATGTATACAGCATGAACACTATTCTGACTGCTCTACAGTCAAAGGGATTTGCAATCTTGAGTTCTCAGTAAGATTTAGTTGTCAAGCTGCCATGAAACTATCAGATGGCTAGGTTTGTTTTTTTTAACTAAGCGTATGTTTACTCACTTTGTCTTAGTGAATTCTTTTATATGGTTTTCTCCTACTTCCCATTCTCTGATTAATTGAAAACTTTCCACAATTATTCCTTGTCAAAGACAATACATGACCCAAACAAAAACTAACGAATTAAAACTAATTAATTTGTTGTTCTATATAGAAAAGGGGAAGTAAATCTTGCAGTATTGAGATAGGCCAGTGATTGCGCAGTAACAGTAATTTCCCTTATTTGAGTTATATATATATTTGTATAGTTTTTCATTCTAATGAAACATTTTGTTAGGACCATGTGAATTTGCATAAAATGGGTGTTTATGGGTAACTTTGATTAATGTAAGCCTATGCTATGCTTACCAATTGTTTAAGATGAGAAGCTATGACAGTGTTTTCATAGACAGACAGCAGGACTTTGATAAATCCTACAGCTGCTTTGGAGACTTCTTTGGTTTTAGATGACAACAATAAGCAAGCATTGTCTATTAGATTGTCTAATATTGGGCCAGTCAACTTTCCTGGGGAATACACACACAATTTATTCAAATAAGCCTTCAGTGCAATCAAACAAAAGGGTACTCAAACAATAGTGTCTAAAATCTAAACAAAGGTAATGAAATGATCAAGTACTAGCTCACCAAGACTTACAAAAAGTTAAAGATAATTTTATTAATATATGACTTAAAACAAAAAAATATAAATTTAAGGCCTAAAGTTAAACAATTTAACCCTAGAGGTTTTCAGCTCTAGCAGCTCAGGAACAGTTTAATTTAACTAAGTGTATGATTGTGTGAGACAGCAAGCCAATGAGGTATTAACTGAAGAGCCAATGTGTGAAAGAGCTAGAAGACTTACTTTTAAATTTAGAATCATTTACCTACACATTATGAAACTGTATGTGTGTGAGAGTGGTAGTCTTACAAGACCTACCAGTCATCTATATGTGTGAGAGTGGTAGTCTTACAAGACCTACCTGTAATCTATATGTGTGAGAGTGATAGTCCTCTATACTCTTACCTTTGAATTTGAAGACTATGTGTGAGAGCGCTAAGATTGTAGCACTAACCATGTGTACAGAGCCAGCTAGACCTGCCATCACATGCTGCACAAAAGCTGAAAGATTTTCTGACAAATAAAATGAAAAATGTAATTAATATACAATTAATTGTGCTCTAATTTTTTAATTTGTATTAAAAAATGCTTTACGCAAAATTTAGAATACGTTCAACTACTTTAAATCCTAAACCTTAATAAGACTGCTATAAGCAGCTAATCACTTTTTACCAATTGAATAACCTTAAAAATGTATATTATATCTTTTTTTATTAAATTAAATAATTAAATAAGTAACAACAAGTAATGAATGAAAGTGTACTATTAAGAGGCCTGATGTCCCCACCTGTGAGCAGTTTACACAGGTTGGATGTTGCAGGTCAGTGTTCAGGCCTACTAAAAATAGTCTCAAATAATCCTTTAATGATGCAAGCAGCAGACAATCAATGTAGGTTTACTTTTTTTTTTTTAAATCCTATGTCTTGTCCCCGACTTCTATATTAACATTTAAAACACACACAAAACAATGCACAATACCATTTTCAGAATGCTCTGGATTCCACCTCATGTATGTCTCTGCCATGACAACCAAAAGGTCAAAGGCCACAGCCTTTGCTTTGGATCCAATCTCTTTAGTACACAAGATAGCCTGAAATAGGTAGTCAACATTACATCCAAATTCTTTTCAACAAACTTTTCATTTTGTAACCAAGAACAAAGTGCTCTTACCTCAGGCAATGTTGACAGAAAGAAATCCAAACTTTTATCTTGCAAATTTCTGTACAGATGGATCAAACATCTGAGACGTGGCTGCACAGAGAAATAAAACAAACATTTGAACTTGATGAAATCCTATTCACTTCTACAAGGACTACTAATGACTAAATATCTTGTACTTACAGCTTTAGCAGCAGGACTAGACTTGGACAAGGACTTTAAGATGGTTTCATTAATTTGTTGTAAGTTACATAACACTATCTCTTTACAATTGCTGGATTCACTCTTGCTGATTTCTTCTAACACTCTATAGGATTTTTTTTGGATTCCTTTATCTTCAGACTACAAAATGTTTGTTTAAATAGAAAAGAATTGTCATAAAAATTGTAGGATTTTTTTAAATAAAATCATTTTAAACAAAATTGTTTTGCTGGAACTATATATAAATATAGATAGGAAATAATTTACATGAAGAAATATTTATGATTAAAGTGTGTAGTGACAGGAATAGGCTTCGCAAACATTTTAAGAAATTTTCTAACCCCTGTTAGTGAACCGCCATGTGATGGCGAAGTAAATAAAAGGTTGTGGAATTCTGTTTAAATTAAGTAGAAGTTAATATTAAGTGTTTTCTTCAAAATAATGTTCCAAATCAATGACACTACATCAGCTTAACTGTACATATCAACACAAAATGAATGCAAGGCACTTGTGTTTGTACATTTAGATGAGAAAACTGTGACAGCTTTTCTTCTTTTGTACTTGGCATCTAGCTTTCTATCAGGTCCAGGCATTCTGAACATTCACTTTAGAAATTTATGCTTTACTGGTACTGTTAGGAACTTGTCTCTTAATTAGCTATAAAGAATTAAGGTATTTGAAAATGAAAACGAGCTTGAGTTTTCAAATTTCTTCAAGAGTATGAGCTACACTTCTGTTTGTTTCACTGGTCGTTAAACCATACATGAATGGAGAGGAACTTTACTCTGGGGTCACTAAAAATGATTAAAAAAAGCAACTGTGAGAAAAAAACTTTTAAATTCTTAAGCAAGAGCAACCAGAGGAGTCATGAAGAGAAATACTTTAGGGTGAGAGAATTACAGCAACAAAATAGCACAGTGAGCATATTCATTTCAGTTTAACTTAAGGCTTCCTTGTGGGGCACACTTTCTTGCTAACAGACATGTCAGTTGTTTGCAAGAAGTAGATTTTTTAGGCCTACTCTAGGTCACTGCCACAATGGGCTTTTAAAACATTTTGTTACATTATCAAAATATATAACATATATATTACTGAATTAGATCTACACCTAGAATCTAGATTTAAGTCAATAATCAAATCTAAATGCTAATCCGTAAATTTTGTTTTGCTCCCAGGAGATTTGTGAAATCATTTGTCAACTTCTGTATCTGTACTGATCTATGGGCACTATCATATGCTTGTGATTTTTCAGACCATAATTTGTTACATCAATCAGACATGCCTACCACCAAGACCCAGAATGTGGAACACTCAGGTTGAAAATGTGGAATTTTGGGCCCCAATGTGGAATGTACACGCGTTTATGTTTGTCACCCATACTGTACGCAATAAATAAAACTTCCATTATATTACTTTAATAACAATACTAGTTTGCTTCTTATAAATTAGATGTAAATAGTATCATTAAAAGTAAGAAAACCTTTAATTCATAATTATATCTTTTGTTTGAAATCAATAGTTCTAACTCCTATATATATGATGAATTCTAACCAAAATGTATTCTAATGACCTAGACTCAAATGTTACTATTTTTTTTTTACTACTAGATCTAAATGTAATGACTAGATCTATCTAGATTATTCTAGATTCTAGATCTACTTGATAATCTATCCTTTTCTAGGGCTCTACTTTAGTCACTCTAGATGTTGTCTCTAGTTCTAGTTCTAAAATAAGAGTCAACTACTACTACTAGTCTAGATCTACATCTAATAAGTCCTCTAAGTCTAAGAACACAGATTATAATAATTATATCAATAATACTATAGATCTAAATATTTATATCTAGATCTATAGACTTATTGAGAACTAAATTAATTACATAATTATACATAGAAATTTACAATCTGGAATACTGGATCTATCACATTCTAAGTCTATTTCTAGATAGATCTAGATTTAGTATCATCTAATCTAGACCAGGGGTTCTCAACCTGTGGGTCGATTGACGATTTGCCAGGGGTCGCCTAAGACCATCGAAAAACTGAATTGTTTTTGTCTATTCTTCTGTTGCTGTATGTGTGTTTGGGGGGAGGGGGTCACGGCAGAGTGGGGGATTGTAAAAAGGGGTCACCGAGCCTAAAAGGTTGAGAACCGCTGATCTAGACTCTATCTAGTGCTAGTGACTGCTAGTCCTACTTCTAGATTCTAGAAACTAATTTACTATAATTTAGACTAGATTTGTCACTAGAAGATCTAGAATTCTAGATCTAAATTCTTATACTAATAGTAATACTAGTATTAGTAATAGTAATACTAAAACATGATACACTAAATTCACTAATAGATCTAGTCTAGACTAGATCTAGTAGAGCCATTGTCGGGAAAAAAAAGGGATTTGAATGAAACATTTGGCTTATTAGCACTTACTAGATTCTAAGAATAGATCTAGATCTAGACCTAGACTAATAGATCAGTAGATCTATGTCTAGATCTAGCTCAACCATATCTTCGTAAATTTAGGACACACCGGGTCTGGGAGATGAAATGTAAACAATAAACACAGACCTATATATATATATATTTTATTTTGCATTCAGTATTTTCATATCGCACTATTAATAAATAATGTAAAACGGCGATTTTTTTTTGTCGGAATTCAGACTTGGTGGAACAAAAAATCGTGAATGCGGAACAGCGGAACATGAGCTTTTTTGATGATTTTGCGGGACGGTTCCGCATAATGCGGGACTATAGGCATGTCTGATCAATATAGAGATTTTTTATATTCATATATTTTTTTTTAATTTTTTAAATTCCTGTAGTTTATAAATTATAGTTGTATAATTCTGTTATCTGCCAGATAAAAGCAAATGACAAAATATAAAACTTCATTACAAAAAAATAAACATATTTACCGATAACTCCTGAAGAGATAAGTTGAATATTTTATTCAAACTGACATCATCAGCATAAGGTATCATTGCAATGACCAGATCCAGTAATGCCACACTGAAGAAATAAGCATTCAGTAATTACAGCCTCTATATGCATGCAGAACATTGATAATTGTAACAAGACATCTGCATCTTTTGGTCAAAATTAGCAATTTGAAAATGTCTTTAATCAAAAGCTTTTAATTTCATTATTAGGAAATATTTTACTGTGATATATTTATTAATTCTAATAATGGATTGTTGTATAAATTCGAAATTGAAAATGTAACCTCTAGATAGTGTACCAAATATTGACCAACTACTACAACTCTGAAACTTACTTTTTAAAATTCTTGGAGTCCAAGTCTATTTTCTCTAGACATTTATCCAAGTAGGTCATCACAAGCTGAACAAAAAATTGAAAGTCTATTACTTTACAAGTCTTACTTTATACTGATAGATCAAAGTATTACTTTATACAGATAGGTCAAAGTCTATTACTTTATACAGAAATGTCAAAGTCTATTACTTTATATAGATAGGTCAAAGTTTATTATTAGGTACATTCATTTATCTACTTTCAAAAAATCAATTTATTGCACTAGCTATTGATTTATCTTGAACATACCTTTTTGTCTGTCACTAACATATACTTTTTGATTGTTTCCAGAGCAGCAAGTCTGACTCCATCATTGGATTTACTTTCTTCAGTGAACAAATTAAACAATATGGGCAAATAGTTTTTAGCAAACCTGCCAAGTTCTTTTTTATCTGATTCTGTAAGAGAAAACATGGAAAACCACTCAAATTATTATTATCAAAATATTTCTTTAATTTTTTTTTCTAAGCTGCTCTGAATGACCCTTAATGAAAGCATCAAATAGTACCATTTTGTAGGCTGCAAGTAATCAATGATCTCAAGGCTGACATCACATCAAGCTGTAGGTCTTCTCTTTCATTTAATGCTGTACCAAGGGTTTTGGCTATAGCTTGAAAACTCTAAAAAGATAGAACAAGATGAAAATGGAAATACCTGGTATTGGTTATTTATAAATATCTGCATAAAAGCAACTTTTTAATCAGCAAATTAATTTGAAACTTCTTAGTTAGATGTTAAGGAATATACATTTGACATTTAAAAATCAATAATCATCAAAACACTAAGCACCATGTTGAGTCATAGTTCAATCTAAATGTGAATGATTAAATAACATTGTGAGCACTCAAGGAAAATAAATGAACTTGCAGTACATTTTGATAATGTCAGGAGTTGAATTATTTGGAAACATAGTTAACTTAATTATTATAATTTTAAAAGCTAGTGTGGAATGTGCAGGTTAACATTGCATGTGAGTAAAAACATCTTGCACCTACTTTAGTTATGTCTGTTGGGTGATCACAAAAACCTTTTAGAAGTGACCACATCTGGTGATGTAAAGTTTCATAAACTTTAGATTCTGCTAATCTTTTCTCTTTGGACAATTCATCAGCTAGAAAAGAGATTTCAAAAACTATAACAAAAACAAATTGCTATGTTATACCAATTAACATCACATAATATTGTACAGTGAAAAATGAGTCTATACATACAGATGATTTTAAAATGTTAATGTTTAAAATGTGTGCCAACCTTTAGTTTTGAACTTGGCAGCTAAAGGTAAAAAGTAGACTGCAAAAAAGTTCAGCTCAGTGTGAGTGACATTGTCTCTGATCACAGGAAGAAGCCAACCTCGAGGAAACTCTAAATTATCACTGATACAGAAACAAACAAACAGTTACAGTAATGATTTTTTTTAACATTGTAAACAGTTGAATCATTTATAAGACAAAGACATTAAAAACAAGAACGTATAAAAATACTTAAAAAAAAATCTAGACTAACAATAATAAATCTGTGCGATTTGAAATACTTACACCAATTATTTTTGTTATGCATTATATTATGCTTTTAGCTTTCTCAATACATTATGATTTGTTAGGACTGGTTAGGAAAAAAGGGGGGGGGGGGGAGTATCTGGGTGAATGTGACCATGATCCTTTTTTTAAATGCTTTTATAAAAAAAAAAATGTGAACAAACTGAATTAAAACTCTCCATGAGCCAACATTCTAACCACTGTACCACTACAATTTTTTTTAAACAGATAGACAAGACAGAAAGGGTTGATATAAGCTTTGTAAAGATTTAGACACTTTCATTCCTAACACATTTGGGGTTTTCTAAGAGTTTCCTATTGCTCAATTTAAAAACTACTTTTAAAAGTTAAAAGTTCACCAACTACTGTTTCCAATCTTGAATATTAAACAAATACAATAATTGTTTAAAGAATAATATTTAGTGATGTCATAAGACGGTGACATTTTACTTCACTAAGCTTGTGGAGAAATATAAAGTATATATAGTTCTTACTTTTCTCCAGTAATACCCAGAGGAAGAGCTTCCAATACTAGTCTGGGACCCATGGACTTGACAGCACTTCCAACAGCATGATCCATCTCTCCTTTGTAAGAAAAGTGTGGACTGTCTCTCAACTCACCCAGTGATGACAGACACTGGCAACAAGAAACAATTACAAAATGAATTTTTTGAAATGTTAAGTATAAAGAATCAGTTAAACACATGAGGCAACTCACATACTTACTGTGCTATTTTCATCACAATTTAACATTAGGCTCTTCTGCAAAATTTCAAGGCTAACCAACTCGTACCTTGCCCACAACATGTCAGTAGGAATTTCCGATCATTTTAAGAACATAGTATTATATTACTTTCAGCTTAAATTTATGGCCTGCCCATTAAGAGGCTGAAAACGCGTCTTTACTTAATGGCTTATTCTAAGGAATGTTTTTTTTTCCTAAACATGTATATATTTGCTTTATTTGAAAATATTGTATTAAGTTTATTTTTAAAAAATATTAATATCATAGTAACAAAACATGTCAGTAAAACTAAGCCTCACTTACCGATAACAATGCTTGAGGTATAATACTTCCCAAAGCCTAGATGATAAATTAAAAACATTTAAAATAAAAACCATTTATAAATGTATCACTAATACACTATACTTACAAAACCCAAAGCAAATAAGATTAAAAACATACTATGTTGATATTTATACTGCAACATATTTAATTGACCACAAAATTATTGATCTATTTAAATAAGACTCATGTGGAGTTTTTGATCTCCCATCAAGCACCTCCCCAAGTGGCAGATAAGGCAATGCCCTACAGATATGGTGGGTACAGAGAAAAAATACCCGGAGTGGACCAAAATCAAACCCACTACGTTGCAGGAAGTGGAGGGATCCACAAAGGCTAGGGTAGGGCACCTTATCTGAAAATAATGGCAGCTAAAACACATGAAAAACCAGACAGATTACAATGGAAAACGACCTATGCCCAGAAATGGACCTGACTTTTGTTTTTCGAGGGTGACTTGATGATGTAGAGGCATATCTACAACAGCTAAGGGTCCAGATTTGAAGACTTAAAGCACAGAATAGATCAGAATGGATAGGTGTGCTAAAGCAGGCCAGGGATGGATGGAGGGACTTAAAGTAAGAATGTACAACAATGATATTTTGTTTCTAGTTTCAGTTAAATTAGAGAAAGAACAATTCTCTGCCTATTTACTTTCAGAAGTAAATATAAACACAGACAAAATATTTCCTAATTTAATATTCAATAGAAATGACTGAAGTAAAATCACTGTTTCAATCATGCATCATATTGTGTTAGTGTAAAGTCCCTCACTTTCTATAGCATCTTGCATTGGTTTGTTCAATAAAATGTGTCATCTTTCTCTGCAAGATGCTTAGCTTTACTCTATGTTTTTATAGTTATCTGCTCATACAAAATTGGAAGTACACATTAACTTAATTATACCAGAAGGCCTGAATATAAACTCAGAAACTCCTAATTAGACGTAGCCTAAAACTTATTTACATAACAACTTTTTGTGTGAGGGTAAATAAAAGCATACATCAACACTAGAGGAAGATTACAAGATACTTTCTTAGACATATCTGAATGATATTTCTCAATTTGTCAATAATGTTACATATGTATTAATAAAAAGTGAGAAGGATTTGACATTATGAAGAAATAGACACAATATTAAACAAAAATACATGACAATAAAAAAAAAAATACTAGGACAGAGAAAAGGAGCAAGTGAAATTAGAAAGAATTATTTTGAACAAGTAAATTTTGATATTTGGAAGACCTGAAATTGCTACTAAATATCAAAGAAAGAATATCTAGAGACTTAAAAGACATTTCAGAAGCTACAACTTGCTTCAGAAAACAAATTTGGAGAAATGCTGTCATAAATGTGTAAACTTAATTTTGTTATATGACAAATATAAACTGCATTAGATTTATACAAGTCAAACTATATAGCCATGCATGCAATAGTTCTTACCAAGAATGCAGTAGACCACAGCTGAAGTACCAATGACCACACGGAACAGAACTGATATCCTAACCCAGCCTCCATGGTCTTCACTAACTTCTGTATAGCAGCCAGTGATGTACTACTTTTGACAACTTTTTCTTTGTTCACACTCAGCAACAATGTCTGAAAAACAAATCAAAATAATCTTCATGAACAAACAGAAAAAATGAAAACAGACTGAAATCTAGAAAGAAAACCCCCCACACTAAATGTATATATCAGTCTATTAAAGTTTGAGTCAAGACATTTACCTTCATAGATTCAACAGCTGCTTTGGCTACATCATGTCCATTAGTTAAAAGGCAAGACATTAATTTTGAAAATAGACGAGGTAAGTGATTCATACCTAATTCTAGATCCTGACTGAAATATTCAGAAATGAATAACTGAGTTGGTAACAAAAACAGGATTGAAATATTCTAATGTCCTAATTTTGATGCTTCCTTTATTCAGAATATACATAAAATTTTTACAATATTGTAACAAAGACAATCAGTAGAATGAGGCAACTGTACAGTTATTATTGTGGCAGTGATAAATAATCATTAATCTTTAAGGTCTCAAAGCTGTATGATAATTATGATAGACACTTTGGGGAGTGGTACTAAACATTTATACAAGAGAAATCCCAAGCAAAAGAACGCACTAGCTTTTGTATTGGGTCAATGAAGCTTTAAAAAAAAATTGTCTGTGTATAGAAACCTACAAATATTTTTGTATATTTAGAGTTTTTTATCAGAGAAATACTATTGTGCTGATCAATAAAAATCTAATTTTGCACTATTAATTTTATAAAAATTGTTCATGATAATTCAATGAAGAACTCTAGAAAAGAATACACTAAAACAAGACTGACTTGACTAAATTTAGTGTTGCAGCTTCAATAACTTTGATCCAAGCTAACATCTGTTGACTATCCTTATCAGAGGGCTGGTATTCATGGAGAGCCTAAAAACAACATCAAATAGAAATTAGATCTATTCATGCACAAGCAGTGATGGCAACTGATCAAATCTGTATCAAAACTCTATAGCTGCAACTGTACAAAAAAATATTAATTTGTAGGGCCAAACAATTTGCAGAAATAAAAAATTGCTTTATTATTAAAATAGTTATAGAAAAAAAAAAAAAAATAAGTATATTATTTAAAAAGTCACACTCTTACTAGATGATACATGAAGACAATTTTAAAACTGACAAGGTTATTGGTATATTTATCCAGATGCAAATCATAACAATACCTCGATTCAACTCGTACCTTCGTGGAAAATAAAACCTGGGTGGATACTGACCTCAAAAACGGCTCTTAAACTTTCCTAGAAATTTGACAAGTTTATGTATATTGTTGGGAAACGAATTGCTAGCTCATTGGCCAAAGTAGAACTCTAGTTTGACTGTTACAAAAAAGAAAATTTAAATTTGCTTAGAGAACTAGAAAATATTTATTTTGAACCCCTCTACATCTTTGGATATTTTCTCCCTATTCATTGAAGAGTTTTTAATGTTTTTGAATTAATGTTCAGGAACATTCTGCGCACTGTCTTCTAAGTCTAGATTTAAAGACCAATCATTGAATAAGAAAGTCTAATAGATTTTTTTATTTTAATCTGGGGGTGAGGAAATGGGAAGGGATGTTCCAACTCATGAATGATTAAGTACCAAATAATTGCTCTATAACATGTGTAAAGGAGGTATTGTTTTTTTTTTGTTTTTTTTTAAATATTTTAATATGTTTTTCCTGTTTTATGACATCTACTTTCCTGCCAGTGGTTATGAGCTTGTACTTACTGTAAGGATCTGTGCATTCATTGCAGCTGGCATACACTGGGCACTGGGTTTAGCACTGAATAAATGGTATAGCACTTCCATACAGGATGTTTTCATTATCTACAAGATCAAGAGAGTCATTAGTACACACCAGAGTAAGGTTCTCATTAAGACTAAAGATCTTTAGAAGGCTAGTAAAGTAGAGGGACAGATAGTTCAATGGGAGATTATATGACCAACACAGCCAATCAACTTTCTGTGTTTAAAATAGAGCCACATCAATGAATAAATAGCTTGCAGCATGGCACAGTTTCAGAATAATGAGCTTGTTTTTATCAACAAAGCACATCCTACAATATAGTCACACACTTCAGACAATGAGACTTTATTTCTTTTTATTTTAAGACTATTTTCTGCACTTCAATTTATGGATTCAAGATCTGTTTAATGTTTTTGTTCATATTGTATATTTTTAAAATAATATAGTTAAAAAGAACAAATTATGAAATCGTAATGGAAAATTAAGACAAAAACAGAAATATCATTTCATTTACAAGGACAGATGTGTGTAAAGTAAAAAATGAAGGGAAAAAATAGATACAGCTATAGATATTTAGACTATTAGCAGACCTGCCTACCAAAAGAAGTCCAAATGTGTAACACTGATGGTCAAAATGCGTATTTTGGCACCAGAATGCGTAACACTTACGCATTCCACTATTTTGTCATATATATATATATATAATATTAGATCTAGATGTCATGATTAGATCTACAATCTAAATCTAGATCAATACGACAATAGAGATGATATCCAGACTAATTCTGGATCTATGTCTATATAATGAATATAATCTACTCTAGATCTGGGCTCATGAGTGTTACCGATGCCGTGGATCTGCTACAAACGTAGGTCCAAACTTTCGTAGGCCTACCTTCGTCCTTGATCTATTCTATACTAAGACTAAGAATCTAGTCTAGATCTAGATTAGATGGTAGTAGATGTTATCGATCTAGATTTAGTCAATCTAAATCATACTATAACTAAATTGGATCTAGATTGTAGAGTAATGTAGTGACTAGCTAGACTCTAGCCAGATCTATTCCTGTATAACAAGTTATCTATATAGATTCTAGATCTAGAATCCAGATCTAGACTAGATATCTAGAATGTCACTCAATGTGTTTTGAATCGATAGCACTTCGATATTTTTTTTCTATACAACATAATTAATTTCTACTAATGAACTTACAAAAAAAAAAAGTCACGTTGGTGTATCAGCTAACTGACCGTACCAACACGCCACTTCCTCACTCTCGCGTTCTTTATTTCTAGACTAAATCTAATCAATCAACGTATAGATCTGGACACAATGTGTTCCCCCACCTTTTCTGTCCCCCCCTCCCAACAGGACGGCTTAGCGTGACATCCGTGACCGCTCCTAAGCTAGTCAAGAGAGGGGAAAAAAAGATACGAAATGCGTAACGCGACGGGTTAAATGCATATTTGCATACTGACGGTCATTTTTGGGAGATTTTGCGTAACGAATACGCATTTTGCGTAACGGTAGGCAGGTCTGTATTAGACTGTTACTGTTCATCTATCAGCTGTAATTAATAATTATTTTGAATGTAAATATGATTGAATCATGTTTCATTCTTTCATTTAAATATTGATGAATCGTGTTTAAATCTTTCATTTGTGATTTTTACTTCCTTTTTCTATATAATTATGTTCATGTTTGTAATTAAAAGTTTACAATTTTGAGTGATTAACTTGTACGCTTTAGAACTTACCAAATCAGTCAATGTCATAAACCTCAACATGGTCTCACATAAAGTTTTGATGTTTCCAGCAGGAAATACAAAGATGATATTTTTCAATAATGAGAGCATGTGAAGTACTTCTGTTTTATTTGAATGACCTGCAAGGAATTCAGAAACATTGATGCAAAGAAAATAAATCTTGTAAAGTAAATTTAACTCAATAATTCAGTGATGGGAACTGACTTTGCAAAAATTTTAGGAAATTTTGTAAGCCCCCCCCCCCCCCCCCCCGTTTTTGAACTGGCCTGTCGTGGCGACTTAAAAAAAGATGTTGCTGAATTTTTTTTTAACTTTTTTAAACTACGTCGTAGAATCGTTTTATTTAATATTTTCTTTAATTAATGTTGTATTACATAACATTTACATTGCATTGAGCATTACTGCACACAAAATGCATTCATGGCACTATTGTTTGTATATATATTGATGGGAGGAGAAAGCTTTTTGCAGTCTGAGCATTCTATAATAGATAACTGCTTTACAGATATTGTAACAACTTCTTTCTCAAACAACTATAAGGATTAAATATGTTTGAAAAACATGCTTGAGTTTTGGAAATACTTCAAAAGTATGAGCTACACTTCTGTTTGTCTCACTGATTATTAAATTTTGTACAGGAGAAACTGTTTACTAAGCTTTGCACATGAAGTCCACCAAAAATGCTTTGAAAAGCTGCTGAATCTCTGCTGAGTTCTTAAGCAAGATGAGCAAGAACAACCAGATGAGGAGCAATGCTTAGAGGAAGAGAAAGTTTAGCAATAAAACTGCAAATTGAGGCTTCCTTATGTGACTCTTTTTCATGCAGATACAAGTTGTTTAGAAGAAATGGATCTCTACCACACTGGGCTTTTATACATTTATAGCATTAGTAATGATAAGTTATTAGTTAGAGAAAATTTTTAAACTTTTATATTAAAATATATATATATCCCTCACTATAGATAGATCTATAATCTAGAGCTACTTATATCTAATAACTTGACTCTAGTCTCTAGATCCAATATATTATTATTAGATATCTACATTCTATCAGGCTTATACTCAGTAACTCACTATAGTCATGTAAAGAAGTTAAAGAAGGCCTACTTACTACTATATAAAAAAAAGTATATTCTAGATCTATATATAAATCCAGATGGCCGGTACACGGTAGGTCTATCACAGTATCACTCTAACTCTATTAGTAGTATTAGATTTAGATGAGTAGATCTAGATCTAATTATTATTATAATAGATCTAGATGTCTAAATCTAATCCCATTTGAACTCATGGAAGTCGGCAGGCAGGGTTCAAATTAGAAAAATCTAGGGGCCATTGTAACAACAGCGAAAAAATAATACATCTAGAATTGTAGTAATAGCGGCGATTAGCGCTAGATCTACATAGTTTACATACGTAACATAGATCTAGCGACCGGGCATCATTCATGATACTCTTACGTGTAAGTCTAATCAGTCTAATAGTAATACTTTTCAAAAGCTGGCAAGCAGCCATTGAAGTCTAGATGCTCTAGATCTAGATCAAAAGTATTCAAATTAAAGAATCTAGATATCTTTTCTAGAATATATCTATCTAGACTGATTCAAACCACTCTAGTCTGGACCAACATCTAGACTTATAAGACAATATGGTAACACAAGATTTTTTTAAAAATAGAACTTTAACTGTGTCAAAAGACCGGATGTACGCATGTTCAAAACAAATCAAAAATCTTATTTCGCATTCTTCCGAAAATGGAAAAATAATAAAATCGGATTTTTTTTTCATAAAAAAAAAATCGGATTTAGAAAAAAAAAATGTCTGGAAAACTTCAGATTTTTTTTCTAGAAAATCGGATCAGAAGAAATTATCAGAATTCCGACAATTGTCGGAAAATTCCCATCACTGATAATTCCAATTTGTTTTTTGTTTTTAAATACTGCTTCTTAGTTTAAAAGCAACACAAAAACAGCATTTCAAACTAGATCGTGGGTATGCACAAAGTTTTTATAGAATGAAGAATTTTGATAGTTATCAAATACTAACACTTTTATTTATATATTGGCCTCCTTCAGTCGTAGAACAATTACGATTCATCTCAAACACTTTTTCATATGAATGGAGATCTATTTTGGAGAGAAACTCCCGTCCACATATATTGCAGGTCATGGTGGCTTTCGCTTTAGTGGTAGAGGAGCTGGCCATTTTCCATAATGGCACGCTTTTCTTCAAGAGCTGAGGCCCATTGTTTTCTTGCTGTCCATAGCTTCTTGGTCACTGTCTCTCTCCAACTAGTGCGGTCTAGGGCTATATCTTCCCAATGTTCACCGATTTTAAATCCTGTTTTATCACATTCACGTAACGGAGGTGGGGGCGACCAGTTTATCTTTGTTAAAATTAATTGTTAAATACTTTTTCTTTAAATTTGCTCAAATTATGAGCTACTTTATCCCTCTCCTTTTTTATAGGTCACAAAGACTGTTAGAAATGCCTATGTTCAGAATATAAAACAAGTGAAAGGATCTTTTGAACTAGCGAGAGAGAGTTCCACTAATTTACCTTTGAACGCTTCAATTTGTTTTTCACAATAGTTAGCAGTGACAGGTGCTGCTGGATGGCAAGGTGGTGCAGGTGTCTGCTGCATGAATAAACTTCCCTTAAGTACAACTTTGATGGCTGTTTGAGCAGCTCTTCTTAACTAAAAATTAAAATGGAAATAAAATAAAGCATTAAAAAAAACAACAACTTAGTTCTTGAACACAATTATGCATGGAGGAATTATCACTTACAAAATTTGCTCATACATAGTATGATACTATGCTATTTAAAGAGGGAAAATCATGGTTAATCTAGGATTTTTTTCTCTATAAAACTATTGCTAAAAGTAGAAGTGTTGAATTTCTTTGGATTTAAGTGGACCATTAGGCAAAAATGAACTTCAGGATGTCCTCTGTTTCTCTAAACAGACCAATACCACAAAGAGTATATAAGAGAAAGTAACTAACAGCTGTTCAGCAGCTTTTTCTTTCTTTAAGCATCAAATTTCCTCTGGCTAACCACGCCATGATTTGTCTTCTTCTTGAACAAGGTTTATAAAGAGATAAATAATATGACTGTTGACAAATATATATTTTACTTTAATAATAGAAATAAGAATCACTTAAGATGCATTGTACCTTAGGTTTTTTATGAGTAATGAAAGCAAGTAGTGCATTAAATGCGTGAGTTGTTGAACCATCTAACCATTTTGTTAAATCTTGAACACGAAGAAGACTTGCTAAACAAGAAAGTGCCTGCCAAAAATAAAAAATAAAAAAAATAAAATAAAATGAATAATACTAAGTGTATTGACATATGTATAGCTATTAAAAAAAATTCCATGCAAAACACAAAACATACCGGCTTTAGCGGAGATAGCACTTGGTTCTGAACACACTCTGTGATAGTTTTCAACAATATTTTTTCCACTTGTGAATATCTGCTGCGCAATATAGAGACTGGCACCCTAGCAAAATAAAAAAATTTTTAAAAAAAAACATGATTCAACTTGACCTATGACAAAATAGACACACACAACATATCCTATCTATTCTGTAGGGAGACCATGTACAACAAAATGTCAGTTCAACTTAGTTAAAAATGTTGACAACTTGAAGTTTTTAAGTACAAAACAGAAGTCTATGCAAAAACTATTTCCACTAACCTTTTAATAACAACACTTAAAAGATGAGCCATTGCCATTCTGGTTTCTGTTTTATCTGCACTTTCTAAGCTAGTCACCTGATGAAACAAGCATCAAGAAATATTACATTTTTAACATACAAAACACATTACTAAGAATACTTTCATGACATATCTATCTTGCATTGCTCACCAAGGTTGCAAAATACTGCACATCTGTACCTATTCCTCCATTCTCTTTTATAACCTCTGTTATTGCTGCTAAGACAGCCAGGATCTGAATAGAAATAAAAACTAAATAAATTATTTAATATGACTGTGAAAGCAAGTAGAAAGTTTGAACAGCTGTCTCGAACTTCAGATTAATTATCCTTGTAATGCCTTAAGTATATTCTCTTTTATATCTGTTTATTATCTGGATCAAGAGAAAATTGGAAGTCTGAATCTAGGACTACTTTTGTGTGTAAACTTGCATACAGTATACAAAATAGATACATAATGAATGTAACAAATACCTCCTTATGAATGGCATTATTTGAGTTAAGGTAATGATGAACTCTGCTGAAAGTGATGTTGGTACATCCAGTCAGGTTGGTGGCCCATGTGTTAAAGGTTGTGCCTCCCATGCTGGCCACATCATCTTGAATTGATGCCTCAGTGAAACCATGAGTAGATGCATTATGTTTCTCTAGAGCTTCTAATGTTAAACTTCCACCTGACACAATGATGAACATCTCATTAAATTTATCACAAGCAGCACTGACTAAAATAATAATTAAGTGTGAAACTTCAGCTTATAAAGCCATAACTTTGGCTTGCAAATTTTTTTTTCTATTGGACTTTCCAACCAGGTTTACAGTTATGAAGATAAACAAGCCACCAGCCAGTTCTCTAAGCTTACTAAAACATTGTGCCTACTCAAATATAACAAGTATTCTAATAAATTTGATTTATTATTTATCTTAAGTTTTAAACTATTTTCAATATCCAGTAGGAGTCAAGATTTATACTCAAGATCTTTTGAGCCATAACAGTCAAATACTTTACTTTACCAGTGTCTCTATTCCAAATTAAAAAGTTGCACCATTCACAATCTAGGGTATTTTGATCAAGAGCATTTATGCTTGACTATACCCACCCTACACCTCTTTGACCTCATAGGTCTAATTTTAACTAAGCGTAGTGATACATTAAATCATATCTTTTTTTATACACAAAAGGATGAGGAATTCAGAGACTTAATTTGATAGAATAGAAATTCGCACTCTACTCTAGATCAATTTTCGTTTGCCGTCATCTATCCCAGTATCTGAACTCCCTGATTCCTTCAATATATTCTTTATTGGCAAGATTGAGCAGATCAGAAATGACATGCCATCCCTGTCATCACAGCTTGACCACTCTCCAATCTTTCAAAATTCTCCTTTTTGCAACTTTCAGCGTGTATCCGAAGTTTTTGTCAAAAGGGGGACACGACAATTTGTTCACACGACAAAATGATTTGACGTGAACCAACTGTCTGTGAACGAATAGTCGGGTGAACGAATTGTCGTGGAACCCGTCAAAAGTACTATTTTAAAGATGCCTAATAAGTCATGTGACCTTGATCCCATTCCAACCTCCTTGATCCTTGAATGTTTAGATAAGCTTGCACCCACAATTACTAACATTGTGAACTCTTCACTAACTCCAGGCGTTGTACCACAGCAATTTAAGCATGCACTTGTCAGGCCCTTATTAAAGAAATCCAGTCTTGACCCGGAATGTCTAAAAAAAACTATCACCCGGTATCAAATCTTCACTTCCTGTCAAAGCTTCTGGAGTGCATCGTGTTAGCACAAATTCTTTCTCATCTTGAACAGAACTGTCTCTTGGAAGAATTTCAATCTGCATGTAGGAAGTGCACTAAACGACTTACTTCGCAATTCGGACAAAGGCCACATATCCATGCTGGACTTGTCCGCAGCCTTTGATACGCTAGACCATGAAATTATGATGGCCAGATTCTCTGCCACTTTTGGTTTAGCAGGAATCGTCCTAAAATGGCTTGGATCCTACCTGACTGAACGCACCCAAAGTGTCGTTGTTAAAGGGACAGAATCAACAAACTTACTCTTGAAGTACGGAGTACCCCAAGGATCAGTTCTAGGCCCAGTACTGTTCACTATGTATACATAGCCACTCAGTGGTGCCATAAGGCCAACCGGCATCTTATACCATTTCTTTGCCGATGACTCACAGTTATACGATTCCTCAGTACCCTCAGAGGTGTCGCATTTGGCAGAGAAAATCGGTACCGTTGCAAGGGTGAGCGATTGGATGGTTTAGAATAGATGAACGAAGACAGGACAGAAATAATTAAGATTGGTACTCGGAACAACATCTCAAAAGTCGAAAACACAGATTCTCTTTTTATCACGAACTGCCAGGTTCCTTATGTCCATGTAGTGCTGAATCTTGGAGTTTTCTTCAATTCAATACTATCTTTCGACCCACACATAAGTCAGCTCTGCAAGAGTCTTTATCTGCAGCTGCGCAGATTAGGCCAGATCTGACCATATTTAACAAACGGAGTCAACAAAAATGCTAGCTGTGGCATTCATACTCTCCCACCTTGACTACTGCAATGCTGTGCTAGCAGGTATACCCGATGACAAAATAGCCAAGCTGAAACATATTCAGAACAATGCTCCACAAATAGTCCTTAGAAAAACATGACAAGATTCTGCTACTGCGCTCTTGCGCACGCTCCATTGGCTTCCCATGAAAGCGAGAATCGATTACAAGGTCGCCACACTTTGTCATCAGTGTATATATATATAACAAGGAGATGCCCTTGTACCGTAGCGAACTGATTACTCCATATGTCCCCCAGAGAGCCCTGCGCTCAATGGACTCAACGCTTTTAGTGGTGCCACGTTTCTCCCTCAAAAGCTACGGTCTGCGGGCTTTTTCAGTGCACGAACCAAAGGTTTGGAACTCACTCGCCATTGATCTCAGACAGACAACATGCTACACCACTTTTAAGAAGAACATTAAGACCTATCTGTTTAAAACTTTTTTAGATTAATTGTCATTTAGCTGTTGTGTTTCTGTTTGTAATGTTATTACAGCGCCTTGAGCCTACATTTTGTTTATTAACAGCGCTTTATAAATAAAATTATTATTATTAATAATCCATCTATATACTTATTACTAGAATCATCTCTAGATATCTAATCTATTTAGGTCTAGAAATCTATGGTAATTTTTATTATCCGAACAAGTTTAGCGCTGCCACCGCAATTTTTATGTTTGAATGTTTTTTATAGCTCCATAATGATTAGTTCTAGGAAAAAAACTGGAAACATCTATAAACTCGTCATCTATTTGTCAATAAAATTAGATATATAATATTGCCTTGTTATGCTATGCTTGGTTACAATAATGATGTTGAAGAGAATCAGGTCAAAGACGTCCAGCGCTAATATTAACAAACACCACTGTGCCACTCATAAAAACATTTTTTTTTCATACACATGTCCAACTCCACCCCTCATTAGCACTATGTTTAGCAATATTCCCTTTCTTTATACCCTTTCACATTACACTTGGTTTAACATCTAATACAAAAGCAAAATTAAGTTTGTAAGAAAATGTTACTAAATAAATCAAAGAAATGTTCATCTCCCGGCCTTGAGTTTCATCCCTTACATATGCATTTTCAACATTAAAATAGGCAATAGCATTGGTTTGGTTAGTGTCATTGAAAGGGATAAAGAGCCTTTGTTAATGTCATTGATTGTGACTTGACAAAGGAATATTATGGAACACCCCATATTTACAGGATATCGCTATGAGATGTGTGTGTTTTTAGGCCTATTTAGAAGCATTTTAGATAATTATAAGATAGACTCTAGGTCATGTTTAGCTGATACTTAGATTTACTAAAGAAACTCTCCATGGCCGCTACTTTGGGCCTAGCCTAGCTGGTCGCTCTAGGGGAAAAAATCGCCTCTGTTGCGGGGGAGAAGAGGAGGAGTATTCTCTCTAGTCTACCTACGGGGCACTTTTTTTTCCCTGTAGCACATCTCCACTAGCGCAGTGCGTGCCTGTCTCACCTTAGCCTTTTTGGTACCAGTCAGATAATTGCTAGTCTCCTGCTCTCTCTCTCAATTGCTTTTTTTTTTTTTTTAGAGCGTGTAATGGTATGCTTAAGAGACATGGAAAAAAGGGAAAAAGGGGGGGGGGGAGACTTCATGTAGTATACTCTCTTTTGATTTTGACAATCTCTTAGAATGTTGATGTTTCACACAATGGCCATTTAGTGCACCTAGTCAATCAATAATTGTAGGCTCGAGGTCTACGCTATTGTGACTTTTTTTTTTTTTTCAGCTGCCCATTGATGCCAATTTATTATTGTATACAGACGTGCACTTAAGTGCTATAACATTTGTACATATTTGTTGCATATTAAATGGTTTAAAATAAATGGTTATACGTTTTGCATACACCACATTAACTTTTTTTTTTATAAATATGTTACGAATTATTTTTTTTGTGAAACATGTAACAAACACACACAAGAACACATACATGACTTAAATATACATTTTGTACTATATTATTTCAACAAACAACAAAATTATTCTTGTAAATGTTTAAAAAAAAAAAAATAACAATTTGTTTATTTCCCCATATTTACTGTGTCAAGTTATTTCCCTTTGATGACTAGTGTCATATGACAATATATGTTTTCTTATTCAGAAAAGGTAAAACTTGTTGGCCACCCCCTATTTACATGTTTAAGTGGGAAAGGAGAGTCTGGGTTGTACAATTTATCTGTTTCTAGTGTCTATTTAGAAGCATTATATCTGGGTTTTAATTGGCTAATGCATCTAGCTGATTCTAGCTAGGGCAGCTAGTGGCTTAAAAATCGTCTTAGCTCCAGACCCTATATAGATCTCGTTCTTCCCCTTGGGAGAAAAAAAGCTAAGTTTTACAGTAGTCTACTTTGACCCCAGATAAAATTACTTTCTCTCAATATAAAAGGGAGCTGTACGTGTCGGAAGTGTGACAAAATAGTCCATGCGCAATATTTATGCGGAAGTTGGGTAGTAAACATTCAAATAAATAAGATTTAATAATAATACATCGAGGTGGCCGATATGCGAGACTAAAACCGGGTGTCCGACAACCATCATTTACTCCAGATCTAGACTCTCTCTATTAATACTATAGTAGATTCTTATATTAGGCACACCGTATTCGGGAACTAGGTCAAATTTTTATTATATTTTTTTATTTGGTGACGGTATAACTTACAAAAAAACTGAAAGCAGATTCTTATTCTGCAACTAAAGGACTATAAAAATAGCTGTGTTTCTTTGAATTACCACTCATAGTCAAGATTTTATTTTAAAATAAATCAGGTCACTCCATGCTCCTATAATAAACGCAGTTTTTGTGCTTTCTCCTTTAGCGCACATCGAGCACCGTTAAGAAACACCACAATGTTATTGCTAATAAATTATATCTGTGTTAATTAAAAATTATTTAGATTGTATTAAAAGAAGTAGATTCACTTCTGCAATATGTATTTATAGTATATTGTCTCTCTATATATGCCTACCTATATAATCTATGTGTAGAAACAGACAGAAATAAATCTCTATAAATCATAGATCTATAAATTAATTATTATAATTTAATAAACATGATATTTTCAACTAGGCTACATGTATTCTCTGTCTCTTTCTTTTAATTCCCATCCAAGGACCCTCTTCTTTTCATATTTTGGATGTTCGTTTTGTTACACCTTAACATCCCCTCCCTCCCATAGATGCTTATAATTCTTTTCATGACTCTCTCCCCATTCCCTCCACTGCCTGTATGATAGGTTGTGACACTACACGCTTAGTGTATACCTCTCCTCACCACCAGCGCTCGCCTGGTATGATCACCTGCAGTGGGTATGGTCTCTGGCTTCAAATTAGCAGCCCGCACTTTTTCTTTCATTCATAAATTATATATTCTAGATATCTCGATCTAGGTCACTTTTATTCATTGAAAAAATCATAGATTTATTAATCCCAGTAATATTTCTTATTATGATTTTGCCTTGTGCACAATAGGAGAATGTGTTAAATTCATTAAAATAATGTTGAAACACCTCCTTTTTTAATTTTATTTAACAGCTTACGGAATAAATGTGATTGAAATGTCTTTCTAAAGATGTTTGGAAGCTTATTTTGATAGATCCACCAGCCTACGATCAAACAGGCTCATAATATAGCCTTCATCCCTTATGGGTATGAATTGCCGGGGGAGGTTAAAACAATAGCTTTACATACTTGGTTACCGAGAATCTAAAAAACTGCCATCTGCTTTGGAAAAGCGGAACAAAAATACAGGAACTTATCTAAAATTGGACATGCACTGTCCTGAAACGTCGTTTTTAGCTCCAAACATAAAAACAAATTAATTATAAACAAAAAAAGCGACGTGTTTCTTAAAGGAGAATTCGATGAGCTGTGCCTAATATAAGAAGCTACTATACCCCCAAGCCCAAGGCAATAGTATAGTGGCTAAATTAACTTAATAGGCCAGGGGGTGTTCAGAAGACAAAAATTACTCACTAGTCACTAGATGTAGATCTAGATCTAAATTAGAAAGATCAATATCTCTAAATTATCTTGATCTAATTCAGAAGTAAAAAAAGACAACTTACTGTTTATAATTTGAGATTTGAGAGGTGTTTTATTTGATTGTAAAAATACTCCTCCAGACGACGTTAGTAGAGTTTGACGAACAGCTTCTCTAAACTTTTTTGTCGTAGGATTACTGGATGAACTTTTCGGTAATTTTCTTTTCGTAATCTTCATTTTCGTATTTGGCTTTGATGTTACAATTTTTCGTACTTTCATATTTATAAATTTACCTAGACAAATGGTTTAGACTAGAATATTAATAAGTGACAGATACTGAGATAACACACGTGTCTGTTTATACTTTATCGTAGGACACCAACACGCAGTGGCAACTAAAAATAAAAAACACAAACGACCTATGAAAAAAAAAACTCAAATTATTTTAGGGAGATACCCAGATCTTATCCTAATTATTTTGTTTATGCCACGTAAAAGCACATCCGTGACATCGAAATGTATTATGCATCCGTTAAAATTAATTGAAATGTCAGTTTAATCAATTATATAGATCCTTTTGCTATTTAAAAGTAGTTTGTGCTTATTATTTAAAAATATTTTAATAGTAAATTTTGATACTTTTTAGTGATAGATAATAATTAATATAGAATTTAAGTCATTGGTTAACATGCATGACTAGATGCATGACGCGTAGGACGTAATCATCTTTTTTTTTAAAGTAACGTCTGCATTATTTAAGATCTTATTATATAAGATAAGAAGATTCAATAAGGCTTGTCTTCGAGTCCGAAGATTAATGAGAAATGCAGTATTTCCCATGGCTACGCTGTCAACGGACAATATGTAAGCTAAAGGAGCATGCAGTGATAACATTACAAACACAAACACGATAGCTAAAATGTTTATGGATGTAGGCCCTATCATGGGCGTAGTCAGGATTTTTTTCGGGGGGGGGGATTTTTTTCCTCCAACGGCCAGGAATTTCATTGATTGAGACCCGATCTCTATAGCTGACTCCTAAAATCTGTCTTAGCCATCTTTATTGAGCCACAATAGTGTTTTTCAATTTCGGCAGATGACTATTCAATGCAGTTTATTAATGGAGCCCTGCCACTGGTAAAAATGTGTAACCTCTCTTGAATACGCTCTTGGAATTAAGTGACTGTAGTTTGCTTTAAATTTTATATCGAAAAGAGAAGTTTTATCGTCAAAATCATCTGTTGGGGGTTTTCCAACTCAAAATTCTCTGTAGGGGGATTTAAACTCAAAACCATCTGGAGGGGTTTTAAACTTTTAAAAAAAAGCCATCTGTCGAAGAGGGGTTTAAACTCAAAACCCCCGATTGGATTGGCTACGCTCAAATAATTAATCTTATATAATACAGACGTTACTTCAAAAAAGAAGATGATTACGTCCTACGCGTCATGCATTTAGTCATGCATATTAACCAATGACTTAAATTCTGCCAAGTCACTGGTTTTCTTGGCTAGCTCAGGCAACCCATTCCATGCTCTAATAGCATTAGGGAAGATTGGATTGGCTACGCTCAAATAATTAATCTTATATAATACAGACGTTACTTCAAAAAAGAAGATGATTACGTCCTACGCGTCATGCATTTAGTCATGCATATTAACCAATGACTTAAATTCTACCAAGTCACTGGTTTTCCTGGCTAGCTCAGGCAACCCATTCCATGCTCTAATAGCATTAGGGAAGAAGGAGTGTTTGTACAAATTTGTCCTAGCATATGGGACGAGGAATGTGCCTTTATCTTTGTGTCTTTCAGAGTATTTTATTAAATTCTGTTTTTGTATTTGAAGATTATGGTTCAGTGTTTTATGTATGATTGCTACTTTACTTTTGAGCCTTCTGTCCTGAAGGCTTTCTAAATTTAGTGTTTTTACTAAAGGTGTTACTCTAGTCAAATGTGAATATTCGTTTGTTATGAATCTCACTGCTCTATTTTGTGTCTGTTCCAGTTTCTTAATGTTTTCTTGAGTTGAGGGGTCCCATACGGGGGATGCATATTCTATTATTGGCCTAACCAAGGTTAAATAACATTTTAGTTTTATGTTCTTATTTGATTTATAGAAATTTCTTTTAATAAATCCTAATGCTTTGTTTGATTTTTTTTTTTTTTTTGTAGTTTCATCAATATGTGGATTCCATGACAGTTTTTCATTTATTATAACACCTAGGTATTTTGCGTTTTTAGTCTGTGTATAGTTCCATGGTTTGTGTTACTGATTTGCCATGAATAAGATAAGTGGAATTAATTTGTTTTAGTTTTTTTGTTACTCTTAACAACTGACATTTTTCTGGGTGGAAAGACATGCTCCAATTTGATTCCCACTTCTGTAATTCATCTAATTCTCTTCTAATTTTAGTGTGTAATTTGCTTTTTTTTATATTGAAGAGGTATTTTTAGCATCAAACCCCTCTGAATGGGGGTTTAATCTCAAAACCCCTTTGGCTACGTTCATAGATTTTAGAGTGTGTAATTTGCTTTTTTTTTTTTTATATTGAAAAGGTATTCTTTAGCTTCAAACTTTACTGGAGGGGAGTTTAAACTCAAAACCCCTTTGACTACACACATAGAATTTTGAGTGTATAATTTGCTTTGTTTTTAATATTAAAGAGATATTTTTTTACCTTCAAACCCCACTGAAAAAGGGGGGGGGGGTTAAACTCAAAACTGAGTCAAAACCCATTTAGCTACGCTCATAACATTTTGAGTGCGTAATTTGCTTTTTTTTTTATATTGAAGAATTTTTTTAGCTTCAAACCTTACTGAAGAGGGGGGGGGGGGGTTAAACTCAAAACACCTTTGGCTACGCTCATAGAATTTTGAGTCTGTAATTTGCTTTTTTATATAGAAGAGGGGGTTTATCGTAAATTTTGGAGGCGGTTGTAAAATCAAAATCTTCCTTAACTGTGCTCTTGGAATTTGGGGATTGTCGTTTGCATTTTTTTTGTTTTGTTTTATAGAAGAGGGGGATTTAACTGCAAAAAACCCTGGTAGGGGTTTTAAACTCAAAACTCCCTTGTAGGAGATTTTAAACTAAAAAACCATTGGCTTTCCTGGGGCAAGTGATGGTTTAGTATTGAAATCTCATCTAAAATAAACAAAATCAAAGGAAAAAATCAGTCACTATAACGATACCCCCCCCCTGCAAGGGGGGATTTTATTTCGGGGGGGGGGGGTTAACCCCAAAAAAACCCTACTGGCTATGCCCATGGGCCCTATATACTTGTTTGTTTTATAGGATTCTGACGTTCCTTCACAAATGAGGATACTTGGGCGGCAGCTGTCCAGTGTATTTCTGTGTCATATTTTTGGTATGGGGACCATGATATTTCTTCTAGATCTTTTCTTTTTTTTTTTTTTTTTTGCTTGAAGTAGATAAAATATATCATAAGAGATTTTGTCAAGGCCTGGGGCTTCTTTTGGTTTGACTTTGAGGACCTTTAGAGTTTCATTTAATAGGTTTGTTATTCCTGAAGGGTATGCTGGTTTTTCAGCATAATAGTAACAATTGAGAAGAGTTTTGAACCCAAATTTTTTTTTCCTAGTCGCCTTTTTCCAACCTTTACTCAATTTGATATTTTTCTATTGTATAAATAAATTTGGGACTATAATTCACAATTTATGCTTGAATCCGATTAATGCAAAAAATTTTAAGTAGAATCTAATCCGTCCACTTAATTTCTCCTCCGTCTTCCGAAATTTGTTTAGGCCTACAGCTTTGAATTATATAGTTCAGTAGCAAAACGAAGTTACAAACAGCCTATTGAACAAAATGTAACACTTACAAATAAGCTTTTTTTTTTCAAATATTATTTTTCGAATATTTTTTTTTTTGGCGGCGATCCTCAAAGCCTTAATTTAAATCTGTGGGGTATCTGATCTTTTCAAGGAACAAATAGGTCGTATTTGCAATGTAGTAAGAATGTTGTTAAAGTAAAACATTATTCAGAAGGTTCTTGAAAATTAGATATTTTTGAGCATTTAACCATCTTTCTGTTGATATCTTATGCTGACCAAAACAGACCTACTACAAGAGGTCTCACTTAACATGAAGATAATATTACGATAAATACACCTAATAAAGATATACTTACGCCACTTGTGCCTCGATTGTCAGTCACACTTCAGGATCGGCCCTTGCTCGCAAGTTACTTTATTTTACTAAATTTGACCTGCCTTTTTAATAGGATGAATAATGAGCTGCAGATGTCTGGAGAATGCGTTTCTGCAGTGAAGTATGCAAGAAAACGCTTGGCATCGGTGCTTCGTCCCGAAAAGCCACCAACATGACTGTTTTTTTCTTTCGTGTTTTTCTTGTTGTTTTTTTTTGTTTTTTTTTGACGATTTTGAGAAACATTGCTTTTTTAATATATATATATGTGCATTTATACATAGGGTTAGGGTTTACTGGTCTTTAAAGCGTCTCTGTTACGTCGACCAGATTTCAGCTCAACAGAAAAGATTTCTTTTGACATACGTTCGTCCCCCATACGGGATACGTTGCCATGCCCAGCGTAACTGTTGAACCATAAGAAGTCCCTCTATACTGTCCTTACCGGCGTTTGCAATAATAACTTGTAAAATACGTTCCCCTTAATAAAACATAGGCCAAATCTTTATCATTTGTCTATTTGATCCTTTTGCAAAGCAAAACATTATTACAATTCCTCTTATAAGCTTACAAACAACTCTTCATGGCGGACACGGATTTTGAAAAACGGCTCAAACGATTTTCCATCAAATTACTAGTTAATTGGCCGCACAGTGAAAAAAATACTAAATCAAATTTGGCTACCGATATTTTGAACACGCTTTCAACGGATATTCCCACACTCTACTCAAATGTTTCTACGTATTCAGCAAAGAGTTGAAGAAATAAATAGACGTTCAAGAATATTTTGCCCACCGTCTTATGTAGAAAGGAGCTAGACTGGAATGGAAAACTGGATGTTGCAAGACTCCTTGCAATATTGAAGCATTACTAGAAATAAAAAAAACCTATAATGACAAATTATAGACCGCCATCAGCTTCATAAAGAAGGAATTGATTTTGTAAATAAACAAAACAAAACCAAAAAAACAACAAAAAAACACTTTTGCATGATACTCAATTTTGTACTTTTAAGATATATATTGGCCTCATACCTTATAGACTATATACTAGGCCTACATAGTATATAAGTATATGGTTGGCATTTTCACATGCCAATAAATGAGCTTTTCTTGCGGTGCTCAATTGTGCAACGTAGGTGCGTCTCTAATATAATAAAAACGAAAACACCAATGCAGGCTACAAATTCTTTTCGTTAGGTTAGACCACAGAAAAAGACATTACACACTAAAAAATGCATAATGAGCAGCTCTATTGCAAATCGATCAGGTAAAATATACACAACAATGACTTGTGATTTTAAATTGTGTCGACCTAATTAGACTGTTTCATATTAAGTATAGTCTAGATGATATCTTTTAATAAGCAGAATGTCACATATAACCTTCTCGGAAGCATACAATCTCATGAAAAAGAAAGAAGAAAGGGAATACCAAACAAGAACGAAAAGAGCAGAAAAATTGTCCTACATCAGCTCGCAAGAGGAACTAGAAGCTATCATGCACAAAGTGAAAACTATATTAGAAGACAACTCTCTCACAGCGCTAAAAAGCATTAAAGCTCTTCTATCCACCATTACAGAGTCCTTTGCCTATCACGTAGGTATATGGCGAGACCAGCACAACCTCAATATACTACACTATGCTATTATCAACAACAAACCGGAGATCATTAACTACTTGCTTGCAGATACTTCATTTTTCCCCAAATCACACATGCCATTTCAGAATCCTTACGGGCACTTGGCTGCTCTGCTGGGACACAAGGAATGTTTGCGCGTTATTTTACAGTTCAGACCTGGAGATTTCTTCAAAATCACACAATCGTCACAGTTTCTAAAGCTGCCTGAAGAGTACTACAGGCGGTTAAAGATCAAAGAGTCAGTGAAGAACAATTTTTTAGACAAAATAAAATCATATTCAGAAAGTAACGAGGAGACGAAATTAGCACGGAACGATGTAGAGACTTTAATGGCTATGATAGAAGAAGAGAAACATGACAAAAAATACAAACATTCATTAACAAAGAAATTTCGTCCAGTGAGCGAAAAAAAAACTCCCATTAATGATACCCCTAGCTCCAGCGCGCCAATAAGCAAATATCGAAAATCGATCACAAAAAGTATTCCCAAAACAGGTGAACGGAAGTTAAGCACAGTCTTGATCGCCCCAGCCAATCAGGACGAGTCAAAGTCAATGTTCCAGATTGAACGTATACAATCACAGCCAAAACTCAAACTGGAAAGTCGCACGAATGCTACAATAGACCTCAGAGATAGTACGAAAGTGAACAGCCACTTGATCACTATATACCGCAATCTTTTTACAGAGGATGGCCCAGGAATCCTTAATGGTGCTGCAATGCCTGCTACAGTCAACTTTATGGACACGCCTAAAGCAATGCGCGCGCAAGATTTTAATTATCAAAGCACGTTTCGGAATAATATATTTAGCGAACAAAAGAATGCGGAGTCAGCATACAGGCATAAATGGGACAGCACATCAACAAAGAAGGATTCCACGGATCACATGAGAATCAGTAAGAAGCTCAGTTTTACTAAACCATCTAACTCTAATTTAGGCGAACCCTCCAAGGCTTGGATCAAAAATGAAAGAATAGATATTGGCGTCAGAGGTAAGAAAAAATATAAAGAGTTTCGAATTAAGATTGATCATCGTGAAGTCAAAGAGAAAGATGACGCGTATCGTTCCATGAACAAAACTCCATTGACGATCGCTGCCGAGCGCGGTCACCTAGAATGTGTTCAGTTTCTACTTGATCAAGTCATTCTGAAATCGAACCCAATGATAGCCACGAAGGAGCCACTAACTCTAGCGACCAAAGCCCGTAGTCCAGAAGCTATAATACTTCTGGTTCAAAAGAAAATGTCGCGATGGGACTATCAGAGCGCTGTCCTGGTGGCAATACGCGAGCTGTACCCGGACTGTCTGACAGCACTGTTGACCATCAGCGGCAAGGAAAGAGCAACATTGTTTGATGGAGTCAATCTTTTCCACGTCTTGTACTCTCAGAGCCTTCTGTCCAACTATAGATACGAGTTAATGCCGGAGATGACTCGCGTGCTACTGAGCTGCAAGGAAAATGTGAACGCTCACAACATACCCAGGACGTTCCCCATGTACACTCTCATCAGCTGTGCATTTAATATTTCCCAAATGAAGCAGATCTATTACTACCTCGAATGTCTTACCATTCTCCTCGAAGCCAAAGCCAATCCACATTACAGCGAAGAGAGGGCAGAAAAAGATTTCGCCAAGAATTCGGGCCTGTCATTTACCCGCAAGTCCTTCTCTTCCGCTATCAGCTGCATTTTAGAGAGCGCCAAGGGCTCGCTTGATTACTTTGAAAAACCTTATTTCTCAAAGATGTTTGTGAAGAAGTTTATCACCACTATAGAGACATTTGATAAAACAAAGAGGATGATACTGAATGATGTTCTGTTTGACTACGTCAAGTACAGCAATATATTCGGCTTAGACAAAAGTATTATCAAATCACTTATGAGATATGGCGCGAATCCAGACTCCAAGCGAGCGGGAAAATACGCAGTGAATGCTTACTTTGATATCATCCTTCCCTATTTGACCAAGTTTGAAGTGATCAACTCATACGACCACTATCAAAAAGAACTGGTTGATGTGATGTATATTTGCCGCTACATGTCTCCCAAATGTCTGAACGAGGCGCTCAAAGTGTTTCTAGAAGAGCATTTGCTCGTGTCCCCTATTCAAGCATTGCCTGTCTGTCGTTATTTCTCGTATCTCATCAACGAAATGGTACGTTCGCCCCGCAGTCTGCTAGAGATGACATCACAACAGATATGGTTGTGTGTAGGCCGTAACAAAATAAGGGCTAAAAGTCTGTCACTCTCAGACGAACTATTGACAATTATAATTCCATAAAATCTGTAGTACAATACATTAGCTGTTGTTTTATCTTCCTGCCATTACAATTAGTAGTTATTCTAAGTGAAGATACTTTCACAGTTTGTGCCTAACACTGAACATCTCGTACTAAAGATAAATGATTATGAATGGCTATATTACTTATACTGTGGTAGTTGATGTATGTTTCTAAACAATTCAACAAATACAATTATTTAGCCAATGTGTATCAAGTTTTCAATGTTAGCTAACAAAGTTGCAACTTGTCACACGAACTTGTTCACCCGTGAACATCTGTAGTCTCTATGTAGAAAGTTAATGGATGAAATTTGACTAAAAAAAAGCACTGAATCTGAATTTTAGTTAAAATTTTAATAGATAATTGTATTTGATTGTAACCAGTGCAGGACATCTCGATCTAGACTTGTGTCAGGCTTATAAAGGAGATCATTAGTCGAGTATTATTATTTTCAAACGGTTGAAGAGTCAGATTCTTGCTCATGAAAGAAATTTTATCAGACTAACTTTGTAGTTACACCATTTCATATTTTGTCTGTTATTACCTTTGGGAGTGACATTAGAAAAAGATAAAAGTTCAATACTATTTCAGTTCACATAGCAGAAGTGGTCAACCTTTGTTTCCCATGCATCAGTTTTTCGCCACTTCAAATTCAGAGGTGCCACATAAACTTTACTCCTTGAAAGTAGAAGTGTGTGGATTTGGTTGATGGTATCACATAATGAAATCAAATCTTGCAAAGAACTTAACATTGTATAAATCTATACCTGGGTATGCCATAACAACTCACTACCAATACTTTTATGTTGTTTCTTGAATTTCTTTCATCCTTACAGACATGCAGGAATGAAAAAAACATACTTGAAAACTATTTGGCTTAAATATTTATATTTATTGGGAAAAAAATGAAAGCAACTGATCATTTGTACTGTAAATGTAAGCCATAGAACCAGATTGTATCATCTGTTCTATGGATCAATTGACTTAAAAATCACATCTAAAGTAAATAATGAATCTATATTACTTCCATTCCTTCATAATCAAAATGTAAAAAAAAAAAGATTTGTGACAATAAAAATAATTTGAAAATAATCACAAATAACTCTGTTGCTTATAAATCGACCAACAATTTGAACACAATCCAAATAATTCAACATATTAAAGGGTTAAATGCAATGGTTAACCAATCAAATGACTTTGTGAGTCTATGTGAGGGTAAGCTCAATATTTCATGTATGCAATGCATTGTGTTTATCCTCTCTGCTAAACCCTTCCTTTGACAAAACACACAAAAATAGACTTCCTGGTTATTGAGATAAAATTAAAACAATGCGTACACAAATAAACAAATAAAACCATACACAAGGAGTTCAAGTACAAACTGTTCAACAAACTTGTTAAAATGTTAAAATTCTAGCCATTCTGGAATCAAGTACTTTGGTGTCAGAATCAAGGTTCTATTGAAACAAATTAATACTGATTGATTTTAAGTAAAATAGACTAGTAACAGTTTCTTATTATTAATATATACAATATATAACGTTAGTAAAAGATATATTTTTTTTGGCTTACACAGGTTAGTAGAATAAAAGGTTTCATAAAACAATGTGAACCTTTATCAATATCACCAATAAAAGTCAAAGGTATATCTGTTATACAATTTATTATAATACTGTTGATAAAAAAAATATTTTGGCTTTAATGGCATATTACTGGCAGAGTAAAATAATATAACAAATTTGTTTTTTCACACGATTTTAAATTTCTTTTGGCAAAATTCTTTCCCACATTAAATTACAACATATTTTTTAGGTCTACAAAAAATAAGGACCAACCCCAAAATTGTTTTTTTTATTTACTAGTAAGCACACACAGGGTCTGGTAAAGTTTCGAGAAAAAAAAAAGTTAAGATAAGGTTTTTAACTCTACAAATAATAGTAAACTCAAGTTATTATGATACTGTCCATATAAAATATTCTCTTCAAATATCTTCAATGGCAGTGGCTCTAATGGCATATCTTAGACACTAAAAAAATGTTCAGTAAAAACAATTTAATGATTGTCTTGAGATGACACTTTCCCTTAGGAATTCTTCTCAGTAACTTTCACAAAGACCTGAAAACAAAAGTTCCAAACTGAAGCTAAACCAAATTTATAAAGGAAGATACAATTATGTATTTAAAGCTATGCACCGAATCAATGTCTAACAGGTGAAAATGCTACACAAATCATTAAATTAAGTTTTCTAAAAAACTTAGTCAATAAAACTTACTGATTTGACTTCAACATAGTTCTGCAGACCATAGTCACCCCTGTAGATAAATATATACATAAAAATTGATAACCAAAGGCAATGGACTCGTAGATAAAACACTATTTAAATTTGATGTCTGAAACTAAATACAATAAATTACAGAAAAGTATTAAGAAAACCCTTACAATTCTCTCCCAAGGCCAGACTTTTTGAAGCCTCCAAATGGAACTTGAGGAGCCACATGGTTATAAGAATTGATCCTGTTATGAAAATATCATCTTGTAAAATTGTTTTTCTGATAATACTCAGAGGTAGGTATGGTAATAGCATTTCATCGGGTAAAATTGTTTTTCTGATAATACTCAGAGGTAAGTATGGTAATAACATTTCATCGGGTAAAATTGTTTTTCTGATAATACTCAGAGGTAGGTATGGTAATAGCATTTAATCAGGTAAAATTGTTTTTCTGATAATACTCAGAGGTAGGTATGGTAATAACATTTCATCGGGTAAAATTGTTTTTCTGATAATACTCAGAGGTAGGTATGGTAATAGCATTTCATCGGGTAAAATTGTTTTTCTGATAATACTCAGAGGTAAGTATGGTAATAGCATTTCATTGGGTAAAATTGTTTTTCTGATAATACTCAGAGGTAGGTATGGTAATAGCATTTCATCGGGTAAAATTGTTTTTCTGATAATACTCAGAGGTAAGTATGGTAATAACATTTAATCGGGTAAAATTGTTTTTCTTATAATACTCAGAGGTAGGTATGGTAATAACATTTAATTGGGTAAAATTGTTTTTCTGATAATACTCAGAGGTAGGTATGGTAATAACATTTCATCTCGTAAAATTGTTTTTCTGATAATACTCAAGAGGTAGGTATGGTAATAACATTTCATTGGGTAAAATTGTTTTTCTGATAATACTCAGAGGTAGGTATGGTAATAGCATTTCATCTGGTAAAATTGTTTTTCTGATAATACTCAGAGGTAAGTATGGTAATAACATTTAATCGGGTAAAATTGTTTTTCTGATAATACTCAGAGGTAAGTATGGTAATAACATTTAATCGGGTAAAATTGTTTTTCTGATAATACTCAAGAGGTAAGTATGGTAATAGCATTTCATTGGGTAAAATTGTTTTTCTGATAATACTCAGAGGTAAGTATGGTAATAGCATTTCATTGGGTAAAATTGTTTTTCTGATAATACTCAGAGGTAGGTATGGTAATAGCATTTCATTGGGTAAAATTGTTTTTCTGATAATACTCAGAGGTAGGTATGGTAATAGCATTTCATTGGGTAAAATTGTTTTTCTGATAATACTCAGAGGTAAGTATGGTAATAACATTTAATCGGGTAAAATTGTTTTTCTTATAATACTCAGAGGTAGGTATGGTAATAGCATTTCATCTCGTAAAATTGTTTTTCTGATAATACTCAAGAAGTAGGTATGGTAATAACATTTCATCTCGTAAAATTGTTTTTCTAACACTCAGAGGTAGGTATGGTAATAACAGTTCATCTGGTAAAATTGTTTTTCTGATAATACTCAGAGGTTCGGTAATAACATTTTTACTTGAAAATACACGAGCATAAAGTAAAATTATAATATTGAGAATTACATTTTCATTGATTCATCTGTTGATTGTGTCTGGTAACTAAACTAAATATATATGGTGCCTTTGTGAAAAACATTTTTAAATGTTGATTTACACTAAAAGATAAAATTTCTCTTTTAATTAGGAAAAACTGTATAAGCAATCTACCCATAGTTATCAAATCTATACTTCTAAAAATGAAAATTAAAATATCTAAACAAAAATTGGTTGCTTAAATTTTAATAATTACATTCTCATTTTCAAGTGCCTCCCTTTCAACCTCAATAACCATTTTATATATAAAAAAAAAAAAAAGAAACACAATACAAACCAAACTGTTCCAGCTTGCACACTATGAGCAAATGTTAAAGCCTTGTTGATATCCTTAGTAAAAACTGCCGCACCTAGACCATAGGTAGTATTGTTACAACGTTTGATCACTTCATCCATATCTTTAAATTTCAAAATTTGTTGCACTGGTCCAAATATCTATGGGGTTGAAAAAAAAAGGTTGATTTGTTAAATTTAATGCAATGTTAAAAACATCCAACAGATTTTTATGAAAAGTGACAAAGAAAAGAATTCAGTATAAAAGTTGATACCTCTTCTTTGGCAATTCTCATTTCATCAGTGACATTTGAAAAGACAGTTGGTGTGACATAAAAGCCTTGATCCCCATGTCTTTCACCACCAAATTCAACTGTTGCACCTTCTTTTTTACCACTTTCAATCAAATCTAGAATTTTATTCAGCTGTTCTGCATCAATCTGAAAAGAAATACATTTATTTGCTAGATTTTGCTTTTATGAACAATAGCATAAAGGTGAACTGAGTACATATTTTTATCATAATAAATGAATGCCTCAACAAAGATTACTGAAGAGAGCTCACAAAGTCCCAAAGATCTAATTGTTAACTAGATTCTGACAATTTTAAAATCAAGCAATTGATTCTGACAAATTTACAAAACAAGCAATTATGTCAAAACTTACAAATTCAAATATATATATATATATATATATATATATATATATATATATATATATATATATATATCAACTTAATGAGATACAATGTCAGAGATAAATACAAATATTTTATATAAAAATATTTTCATACCACTAAAATAAAATACAAAGGACATCAAAAACAGATTGATTTGATATGATTTTTTTATTTTAAGCACATCATTAAAATCAAGGTCTATTCACAGTTAAAATAGTAAAGGTAGTAAAAATTTAATTATTTGGTAAAAATCTAATGTAAATAGTACATGTTCACAAATTCGTAATTCAGATCTTTGTAGATAGCCCCACTTCCCGGTTAAAGCCCAGTACCTTCCCAGGGTCGACATTATCAAATAGTGTTTTTAAGCCAGTGGCTCTAAAATATTTCTCCCTGACATCCTGGTATCTGGGGCAATCAACGAGGATATGTTCCACGGTGAGGCGAGAGTCACAGTACTCACAAAGTGGGGGCTCCTCTCTCTTCAGCACAAAAGAGTGCGTGATGTAGGTGTGGCCAATCCTAAGTCTGGACATGGTCGTGCTACCACGCCTTGTCAGACCCTTAGATGTAGGCCGCCACCCGACATCCGCCACAATCTGCCTGAGTTTGTTGTGAGTCTCAGCCTCCCATCGGTTCTGCCATTCTCGATAGGTGGCAGAGGCAATACTTTGTCTCAGGTCCGAGCAGGGAATTTGGGTTCCTGACACCGCATGATTTAGGGCTCTCTTTGCTTCTCTGTCTGCGGTTTCATTTTCCTCAATGCCAACATGGGAGGGGATCCAGATGAAGGTGACATCCCTACGGTTGGCTGTTATTTGGTCCAACAGCTTCAGGCTCTTATGTACCAATGGGATGTCAGTCTTCATCCGCCCCAAAGCTTGCAATGCAGATTTGGAGTCGGAGCAGATTATAAATTTCCTCCTTTCTGATGCTTTAACGGCCATAAGCGCAAGCGATATTGCATGCAATTCGGCCGTAAAAATGGAGCAGCCATCGGGGAGTCTACGGGAGATTGTTTTGTTCCGAAAGGAGAAGGCACACACAACCTTTCCATCCATTTTGGATCCGTCTGTGTAGATGGTGCCACAATCTCCGTAGCTCTCCTGCAGTTCCCTAAAGTGGATTTGTAGTATGCTTGGGTCTGTATTTTCTTTTTTGAAATTAAGGAGGGATAAATTTAATTTGGGTTTATTCATTAGCCAAGGAGGATTCTGAGGGGTTTCTATTTTTAGAGATTTGGTCAATGGGTGGGATTAAATTTTGGATAGGTTCTCTCATTCGATGGCCCAACGGCTGTATGGCGTTAGGCCTTCGATTGTATAATTCTACCTCTGTGGGGTTAAATATGGAGTCTAAAGGAGGGTTCGTGGGGTTGGATTTTAGCTTGACTATATACTGCATTGCAAGCTTTTTCATTCTTATATCCATGGGGAGTTCTCCAGCCTCCACATGGAGATTTGGGATAGGTGATGTACGAAACGCGCCGAGACAGAGACGCAGGGCAGCATTTTGTATTGGTTCCAGTATTTTTTGGTACGACTTCCTTGCTGCTCCATATATTATGGATCCGTAGTCTAGCTTGGATCGAATTAGACTCCAGTAAAGCAAGGTATCTCTGTCAGCTCCCCAGTCCATATGGCTGAGTACTCTAAGTATGTTTAATGACTTTTGGCATTTCTTCTTAAGTTCCTTAATGTGGGGGAGAAAATTAAATTTGGAATCTAAGGTGAGGCCTAAAAATTTTGTAGTTTTCACGACAGGGATCTTCTTTTTGTGTATAAATAGTTCAGGGTCTGGGTGGAGTCCCCTTAGATTACAAAAATGCATACTAACTGTTTTGGAGTCTGAAAATTTAAAACCATTGTCGTTTAAACATAACTGTAATTTTCTTTCTAAGGTGTTCATGTTTTTCCCATAAGTAAAAATGACAAAGTCATCAACATACAAAGAGCACTCTATGCCAGGGGACAGCACATTTATGATGCTATTTATTTTGATGTTGAACAGGGTGACTGACAGAATGCTGCCCTGGGGTACACCCATTTCCTGGTCATGAGTGTCAGAAGCGGAGTTGCCCACTCGAACCTGAAATTTTCGGCCTTTCAGGAATTCCCCCACAAAACGGGGGAGGTGTCCTTAAGCCCTATAAGCTCCAGGTCACGTAGAATGCCATGTTTCCAGGTTGTGTCATAGGCCTTTTCTATATAGAAGAATACAGCTACTAGATGTTCTCTTCTGAATAATGCATTTCTAATATAAGCTTCCAGCCTTATCAGGTGGTCAGTTGTTGTCCGCCCCTGCCGGAATCCACACTGGTAGTTGGAGATCACTTTATTCCTCTCCAGGTACCAGACCAGCCTTCTGTTAATCATTCTTTCCATGGTTTTGCAGATGCAGCTTGTTAGTGCTATTGGTCGATAGTTAGCTGGGTCAGAGCCGTCTCTTCCCAGTTTAGGTATCGGTATAACTGTGGCTTTCCTCCAGCTGTTTGGGAAAGCGCCTGTTTGCCACACACAGTTATAGACCCCTAGCAGGACTGCCAATGAGGGTTCGGGAAGGTGCTTGAGGAACTGGTAATGGATTTCATCTTCTCCAGGCGCTGTGTCATGTGACTTGTCCAGCGATTCCCTCAGTTCCTCAAGCGAGAATGGTTTGTTGTAGTCTTCATTGTTCTCTGACCTGAAATCAATGGGGTGTCTTTCCTCCCTGGTTTTGACTTTTTGGAACTCTGGCGTGTAGTGTGCAGTGGATGATTTTTCTGCTATTGAGGATGCAAGGCAGTCAGCTATTTCTCTGGGGGACGTGACAGTTTGTCCTTGGTTTTTCACCGCTGAGGTCATCCCAATGAGGGGAGATTGTTAGTAATGATGATTGGGAAGTGATCATTTCCCCGTAGATCATTGCTAACTGACCATTTAAAGTCGCCCAGAAGTCCGGGGACGCATACGGTGAGGTCAATGCATGTGAGTGATCCAGTTCCTGGGTGCAAGTAGGTCGGTGATGCATCATTAAGTATGCATAAATCATGTTGGAGGAAGATATCCTCCAGCATACGACCTCTTGTGTCGGTATTGTTGGATCCCCACATGGTGTTATGGGCATTGAAATCCCCAAGGATTAAATACGCCGGGGGAGTTGTTTCAATAGGTCCTCCATGTCTGTTGGGTTTAATGGAGCACCTGGTGGTAGATACAGGCTGCAGCAAGTGATAACCTTGTGAAGGGTTATCCTAGCTGCTACAGCCTGTAGTGTGGTCTGTAGTTCTACCCTCTCATGGGGGATGCGATCCTTCACAAGGATACAGACTCCACCTGATGCTCTCTCTGCATCCTCAACATTCTTGCTGTAAGCACTGTAGCTTCGGAAGCTGATACTATCTTTCAGAAATGTTTCCTGTAAGCAGACAGCTACAGGAGTCTCAGAGTCTATCAGTAGCTGCATTTCCTCATAATTGGCCTTGAGGCCTCTACAATTCCACTGTACAATTCTGGAATCCATGGCTTATTCTAGATGACCTACTTGGAGCTATTTGGCCTTGGGAGGCCCCCGGAGGGGTTTCCCTTTATTCCAGTGACCTTGGTATTTTTATTCTTGGGTTTGGATGGAGAAGAGGACAACCCCCTTTTGGGGGAAGTCTTTCCCTCTGGAGAGGGGAGATCCCTCTGGTTAGAGCGGAGGTTATTTCCTCCTCTCTCACCTTGGGCATCCTCTCCGCTTTGATTTCTACCCTTAGGGAGTTGGTCAACCTCTAATTCGGTAGAGGTTGAGGTGTCTGGCTGGGTTCTCTGAGGAGAACCTGTGTCAGACATGATGTCTCCGGGTTCTCCCGGAGTGTTGGTTTTAACATGCTCCTCAGTCTCCATGCTCTCATCAGCGAGCACAGAGAACCTGTTCTTTAGCATGACAACAGGGCTTTCCTTTTTCTTCGGAGGTGTGTTCTTTGGCGGTGTTTTCTTCTGAGTTGGAGGAGGAGGAGGGGGTGGTGGGGTCAATGTGTCCGTCTGTGTGGCTATGGATCTTCCTATCTTAGCAACAGCCTGGGCGTAGGTCTTTGTCAAGCCGAATTGGCCCTTGGGTAGGGCCAATACAGCCGATTTCGCCTGGCTGAAGGTACATCCATTTCTTGCCTTGTACTCCTGCACGGCAACCTCCTGTTTCCACACAGGGCAGTCCTTGGAGTAGGCTGAGTGGCCAGCGTGACAGTTTGGGCATTTGAACTGGGCTGTGTTCCTCTTGCAGACTGCCGCTCCGTGTCCATAACCCTGGCACTTGAAGCACCTCATGGGGTTAGGTATGTAGGGCTTCACTGGAACTCGTAGGTATCCTGCCTTCACATACTCTGGCGGTGTCCTAGTTCCGAATGTGAGGATAATAGTGGCGGTTTTGACCTCCTCACCATCCCTGCGCCTGGTAATGCGCCGGGCATGGGTGACTCCTTTAATGCCTTCCACTATTTCCTTCTCGGAACATTCCAGTAGGTCCCTAGAGCTGATTACACCTCTGCTGGTGTTCAGACTCTTGTGTGGCATGACTTCCACTTGGAGATCACAGAGTCTTCTGCATCTTAAAAGCCCATCAGAGTGTGTCTTCCCATCTACTTCTACAAGAAGTTCCATTGATTTGTGTAGCTTAGACACACTCTTGGGGCTCTCCCACTACTGACTCGAGTCCTTTATAGATAAGAAAAGGGCTCAGCTTTGTCAGGCTTTTCCCCTCCTCTGTGCACCTGACCACCAAAAATGATGGCCAGGTAGTACAGCTTTTTGTGGCCTCCTCCTTTTTTGCCTCAATACGGCGTCTCTTGCCCAGACTTAAATCTGGGGCAAGTAGTTTATTGTTTTTTTTTTAATCCATATATATTTTCTTGTTAGTTTGGCACCTGTGCTCCCCACCCGCCATCGAGTCCAACAAGGGGACGTGCCATTCGGATGTCCAGAATGAGCCCGCCAGGGCTACACAGGTGCTATACTCAGTCAGCTGCTGCATCTGACATGTGTCTGATACAGCAGCTCCCTGATTGACCCTCCAGCCACCGCCCTTCAGCATAGGTCGACAACCTATGCTGGTAGCTCGGCATGACCAGCCGGTTGACCCAGAGCGGGCCAACTGGGCCTCAGGTCTAGGGGAACTTGGAGCCAAAGTATTGTGTTGTTGTGGTTAATCCTCAGATAGCCACCACTCAAACACCAGGATCTCTTTATCCCCCCTTACCCGTCGCAGTCCACGGAAAACGGACTGGTCTAGGACGTAGTGAGAATTTAAAGTTAAGGAGACAGTGTGATGATCAATGAAGGCAGACTTAGGAAAAGAGGAAGCAGACACAATGATAGAAAAGAAGTAGGGCACTTTTGAGCTCCAAAAGTGTTAAGGAAAGAGGAGCACAGTTTAACATCATGTCTCGGGACGAGACATCAAAAACATCTGCAATGTTTGTTGAACCATACAAAAAAAATGTAGCAAACTCATGACAGTTTGAAATATTTCTAAAGCTAATTAAACATCATATGACCAATATGAATTTGTTTTTTTGAGTGACATACCTGTGGTCCATTTACAGTAGTTGGTTCAAAAGGATCCCCAATAGTTCTGGCTTTAGCCAGCTCTTTGCTTTTAGACACAAACTCATCATAAATACTTTCATGGACAAATGTCCTTGTGCCAGCAACGCAGCACTGACCCATATTAGTCATACAAGCTTCTTGAGCTTCCTTGACTGCTTCATCCACTGTTTAGAAAAAATAAGAAATCAATCAATCAATCAATCAACCTACAAGACAAACAAATCTTCTATCCTTTCAATTGTGAACCCATTACCATCCACATCATCAAAGATAACACAAGGACTCTTTCCCCCTAATTCAAGAGTTGTTCTTTTAATATTGGAGGATCCAGCAGCTTGAAGAATTATTTGACCAATCTGTAGACAATGAAATGTAAAACAATAACTACAAGAACAACAACAAAAACCCAACTAAAACATGATATTGTGCTGTAAAATTCTTCATGCTCTATTTGTCACTGATTTGTATTGCGCTTGTTTGTCATTCAATGTAAAATCTAGACAATTTGAGTATTACACTTATTACATATTTTGTTTTATTTGGCATTTTTTTAATGAGGCATGTTCAGTAAATATTCAAGTAATATCAAATGTATCTAGAACATTGATTGCTAGTTATTAAATCATGTATTTTAAATTTAAACTGTAATCATCTATGTACAAAGCAACAAAGGAAATATTTTAATCATCACCTCAGTTGATCCAGTAAAAGCCACTTTATTGATATCAGGATGATTAGATATAGCTGCTCCAGCGGTAGGACCATAGCCTGGGACAATATTAACTACACCAGGAGGGAATCCAGCCTGGTAGATAGAAAAAAATATTTAGAATGGAAATTTAGAATCTCTGTGGCATTTAACAGCAAAAAGTAGTTCAGATAACAAAAAAAATAGAGAAACAAATGTAAGTAAATTTAAGAGACATTTTTTTTATAGATGTCAAAAAGGTCAAATTTAGTTTGTATAAGGAAAGAAGTATAAAAAATGTTCCTTTTTTATTTTGTCAAAAGGACTAAAATATTCTAGAGTCCCTCTTATTGCAAGGCTCAATGAGGGGTAAACAGCTTACTAACCAATTAGCTGAATGGCATGGATCTAGTCTAAGTATATAAGGGATATAGGAAATTAAACTTTCTAGTAAAGTAGAGTAAAATTTAAAAAAAAAGTAACAGTAAAGCTCTGGCCATTTAATGTTGCAATATTTTTACTGGTTTAACAAACAGTATTTTTAACTATTAAGTAACAATATTTTAGTTGTTTCAACAAGTCCTGACAACTTTAATGTATCTAGAACTTTACCTCTTTAATGAGTGATGCCAGGTACAATGCTGTCAGTGGTGTCTGTTCAGCTGGTTTTAAAACCACAACATTGCCAGCAGCTACAGCAGGTGCAATTTTCCAGGCAGCCATAACTAAAGGATAGTTCCACTACAAAAAGATATTGAATTAACAAAATTGATAATTAAAGTTTAACAAAATAAGATAACTAGTGGGCTGGCTCCACTACTCTATAAATAAATATTTATACAAAAATTTACACTCTGAGTAGTTCCACTATAAAAGTTACAGTCAAAAATTATTTTTTTTTCATTCTATTTAATAAGTTTTCATAGCATGTAGACTTTTATACACAAATAAATTTGACAAGGTTACCACCAATATGTAGATCTAGTTTCAATTTTTTTTACAAACCTGCTATTGTAATGTATGCCTGAAAACCACCCATATTTATTACATTTAAGCACAATCTACACATTATTCCAGTAGCTGTTTGAGACTTTTGAGGTTGAATCAAATTTAGATCTAGATACATTTTGAGGGCAACTCCCCTTTCCAAGCTCACTTTCATTCGCCTGACCTGTACAGGCTTAGATCTCTCTTCATCTCTCTCTATATATAATTAGAGTTTCACAACTGATTTCATCTAAATCTAGATTTCCTATTCATTATTATATAAAAATCTTTCTCTAGATCAAGTATATCATCCTTAGAATTGTTAAGTTCATTGCTTCATGCAATGGGAATTTTTTTTGCATTGCATTAACATTGTAAATCATTTAACTATTTAACAATATACAAACAACACTCATTAGCCATAAGTCTAACAGTCCTATTTTAAATTATAGACTGTCAGTCTGGTAATGTGCATAATCTGGCTAGCAGGGCATGTTTTTTTGTACATGCAGATCAATAAATCGGGCTAGTGGGTTCAAAAGGTTAAAATGACCACATTATAGTGTTATGACATGATTAGGAATTAGTTATTTATTTAGGGAATAGGGAAAAATTTTACTTAGCGACGATGACGTAAAGTTGGTTAAAAAACAAGAATGCTCTACGTGACGCTACAAAGAAGACGCTTCGTATAGAGCAGTAGAATAGATATACAGATTTATGGACATAGCTGACATTGGACAATTCCCTTGGTGATTATTAAATATATTTGTAGAACAACATCGGCGTCGACTACATATGTTGATTGTTTCGGCTTTTCGCCGGTGTTACTGAAGTAGTTTGAGTTCAGTGCTACTTCCAGTCAGACGTAGATCTACACTAGTCATATTTCAAAGAAGCAACACCGCGCGGAAGCCTTAACAATAGATAAATAACAAAAATATGACAAGTCAACTTACTGGAATTATTTGACCACAGATGCCAACAGGTTCATGTCGAGTATAAGCAAAATATTTTCCATCTAAAAATAAAAATGATTTTTCAAAATTACGTATTAAAAAAAAAAAACAAGCCCAGAACATTTTTAAAGTGAAATAAAAAAAAAACTTTTTATGCTGTGGTGGCAATGAGGGTATGAGTAATTGTGTGTATAATCAGCTGACACAGATAACAAATGCTTCAAGAAAGATCTGTATAGCTCAAGAGAGGAATTTTAACAGACTAACTTTGTATTACACCCTATATAAAAAGCAAAGGTGTCAAGATGATCCATGATCTAGCGATTCATGCTTCAGTCTGGTACAATGAGACCAGTGTAAATCAGTTGAATCCAGTGAGTCCAGGACAAGGTGGAGAGGCGAACAGAATTCAGTACAGTAGTAGAGTTATCTATGGTGAAGCATTTTAACAGGCATTTTAACAGTCAGTGTTACCAGTCGTACAGTATTGGCTGTTGATTTATTAGATTTTGATTTGATTTTAGGCTCATCTGCACAATTTAGGCCATGTCGTGCCTGCATTCCTTTAAGGACTACTGATTTATTAGACATTAAAGAGTTATGTTATTTGGAGACTGAGTTATAAAGTTCTTTGAGTAGGTGGTGTCATGCAGCGCAGTGCTTGCAGAGAGCCTCGAATAAATAATCTGTACTGAAATGAACAAGTAACCAAATGATTTGATTTTATTCTCTGATAAGCCAACAATTTGTTTTATGGTGTGGGACCAAGCATTCTCTTCATGTCTTTGGTTATCATTAGATCTAGCTGACTTAAGCTGTTCTTCTTAGGCGATGATTTTTTCTACTCTTCTGGTGTTGCATAGGTGAAGTTCTTAAGCCTGACATGTGATGTGCTTATTCTAAGATAAACAGTATTCTGTCAGATTACTGCCTCAGCTCTATGAGCTAAGTGGGGATGTATTTGTATGGAGGCTATGAGACATTACACCATACAGACCAGTTTCTAATGTTTTTTTCTCAGGTAGCTTATTGCATAGCATTTTTATTCTAGTTTCTCTCTTTTCAGTCCAGCTTATGATGCTTTTAAATTTCTCACCTGTTTAGTTTGTACTAATGCTGCTGGTTGTGTCTTAAAATGTATTGACAATACCAAAGTGTGAAGTTCAAATAATTAAAATTCAGCATAGATGATAGTACTGGTATACTTTAAAAAAAACAACTAATTTAAAATTAAATTATACCTCTAATGTTTATTTGCTTTAATAAAATATTGGTTACAATTACCAAACAATACATTTCATTTATTATGTGTTGTAAGATCAATATTAAAGTTTATATTAAAAAATAATAAATAAAAAAAAAAACTTAAAAAACAACAACACAGCTATTATTAAGTGTAGTTGTATTAATTAGTTTGGGTCAGTCATGTAATTAAATGTGTAATAGATCTAGAATCACAATAATAAATCTGTGTGGTTAGAAATATTTTTACCTATTATTTTATTTAGCGCAATTTCATGCTTTTAGCTTTATCAATACGTTATGATTCTATCACTAGTCTGGACCAGTTGGAAATGGAAGTTTGGGGGGGGGGGGGGGGAGGAGGAGGAGGAGTGAGTGAGAAAGAACGGTATATTTGGCTGATGGCTTATTAAATTAATTTTTTTTTTAAGTGAGCAACCTGAATTCAAACTCGTAGTCTTAAGCCTTCTCAGGATTCTCAAGCCAACTCTGTAACAACTCTGGTAGTGAAGAGCTTTGGAACAGCAGGGAAGAATGTATAGTTATCTATTGTCCTATTTCATGTGTTCACTAAGCTTCAGACGATGACATATAAAGGGGACTAATTCAGCTTATACCACCACTTCAGTCAAGTTCCGTTTTTTTTTCCTTGTTCATGATACCAAACAAAATAATTAATTACCATTAGTTAATGAACTAATTGGTTAAGTTTTTTTTTTTTTTTTATTGATTCTTGTGTTGTCAGGTAAAAGAAATAATTGTGCAAAATTTCAGATTGATCAGAGATAATTACGTGGACAGACAGAGTGAGTTGATATAAGCTTTGCAAAAATAGGTTCTTTAATTATCTCACCTGCTGGTAATGTTTTTCCACAGATTTTATCAGCCCAACCAGCATAGTATCTGAACACATTGACAGAGAAATACACATCTCCTATGGAGCCCCCTAATGAAAAGGCTTTGCCATTGTCCAATGTTTCAAGGCTCTAAAATAAAGATGAACAATAGGATTGAATGGAATAAAGAGAACTAACTGCAAACAAATGGTACTAGAATATTTACTAACTAGTCGACCCCCGGCCTAACATACGCTGTTTTGTAATGGCCACTAACCAATGGACAGCTAAATAGCAGGGATATGGAAAGAAGTTGACCCAGATTGTAAACTCAAGGAGGGTCATACAGATGTCATCGGAAGTGAATAGTCAAGGGAAGTACTTGAGACATTGCCAGAATAAATGCCAGAAGTATTCGTGTAGGCAGCGTATTGTCGAGCAGAGTGCATGACTGTGCTTCCGTGAGGAAGAACAACAGACAGGGCGTCGCCATAGTTATACCAATGTTTGCAAAGAAAGCTTACAGCAATCTTACAAAGTTCAAGAGCAACAGTTTTATCAATGACATTTTCCCAGAAATATGTGACTGATAGAAATAAACAGTTACCTGATGCAGGAATTTCTACTACATTGAAAGACCTGTTGACTACTAGAAATATATGGAAAGGAAATGAAGGGCAATATGGTTAGAGAGTCAGTGTACAGGTGGGCGTGATGTCCTACACGGTTGGGCAACATAGAGACTTGTTCCCCACCCCCTTTTTGTTTTTGATGCGAAAGTTACATGGGGTAGCTCTAGTCTGACTTGCAGACATAAAAGAGTTATCTTTCCATGACTTTTTCATAGAGGGTTAGAGTCTGCATGCATGCATGGGTTGGGCGAAGAGAATTATATGGTATATAGATTATTTTAAAAAAGCAATACACAGAGCTCAAAGAAACAAAAGCCTACATCTGATCTATGCAACTGACATTTCTTACATATACTCTTCCAATCACACTTTTACACCAATACACTGGACATCTCTTCCAATCACATATTTACTGCAATATACTAGACATCTCGTCCAATCACATATTTACAAGCAATACACTAGACATTTCTAATCACACACTTGACATCTCTTCCAATCACACACTTAATATCTCTTCCTATCACACACAGCAATATAGCTGACGTCTTTTCCAATCAAACACTTACAGCAATATAGTTGACATCTCTTTCTATCAGGTCAGCAACTTTATTCAACAATTGTCCTCTGACACTTGCATCAAGAGTACGATATTTTGAGCCAAGGGCAAAAGCATCAGCAGCTGCTTTAACTGCTTTATCAACATCTTCCTAAAATAAATAAAAAAAGCTAATTTTAATTTATAAGACAAGCAAAACTTTTTCTATCTGGATCAAAGATATTGAGACAAAAATAATTTAACAAGATCCACACTTATAATTAGCAGTTTAAGGAACATCTAGATATTTAGACAGTGTCTTGACAATTTACTTCTTAATTTGTTTTCTCTATTCTTTAAATAAAATCTAAATGCTTGTATTAAAATGTTTTTGAGTCTGAAATGTAGTTTACAGAAAATAAAATGTGTGTACATTATTCTTTGAAATTAATCTCAACACTTTAGACTGAGCTTTGAAAGTAGACCTACCAGTATTTTACCTTACTAAATATACTAATCATAGAATGAAAAATGTCTTTATAAAACACTAATTCCATAAATGCATAATGTGCATCTCTTGGAGGGACCATGTCTCCAATCAGGAAGTTTTGAGATTGGCCAATATGAACATCATGTATGCTCTCCTGACACAAAGAAGACTACGCTGGCTCGGACATGTCACCCGCATGCCAAATGAGATATCTTATATGCTGAGCTTGTAGAGGGAGTCAGACCCAAGGCTCAAGACCAAAGACTAACATATAGAGATGTCACAGACATCAACAAAAGTATGTGGGAAGAAATAGCCAAAGACTGGAGTGCAAAGAGATAGACTGTGGATGCTGGGACGATCCTCGCTGAGAGCAAAAGAGCTTGAGTTTTAAGTTTTTGGCAAAAGAAACAAAGCGGCCTTAATCAAGAGGGAAAAAAAAAAGAAAGCTGAATCAGATGCATACACATGCATGAATTGTGGCAAAGTCTGCCGCTCTAGAATTGGCTTGATTTTCCACGCCAGGTTCTGCCCCGTCTCAAGACTAGACCAAAATCAGTGACTCATCTAGGAGCATCCATTGCCTTTCGAGACAAAAGGAGCCATATATATAATTCCATAAATAATTGAAATAAAAAAATAAAAAGACATACCCGGTGAAAACTAGTTTACCAGTACACATATAAACATTTTTTCTCTCGTTACCTTGTCAGCCTCTTGAATGTCAGCAATTTTCTGACCAGTAGCCGGGTTGAAAACAGGAAATGTTTTACCGCTAACAGAGTTGACGAATTCATTGTTTATGAATAACTAAAAAAAAAAAGTGTTTAAAAAATGTTTTAATAATAATTATTATTTAAAAAATGCTATTAAGCTGACATACTGAAGTTTAAGGAAAATTTCATTAGAGCACTAGTGCAAGTCAAAGGAACATGAGAAATAAAGTTTATTTGTTTGTATGGTCTAAAGTTTAAAAGGCTGTCAAGTGGCCAGTATCATGACATACCATTATTATCGAACTAGGGTGGACTAACGAACATTTCAAATACAGTGTAAAATCCCAGCCTATATGAAAAAAAAAATTAACCTAAAACCCTGGGTTGGCAGCTTAGTAAAAAAAAAAATTAACCTAAAACCTTGGGTTGGCAGCTTAGTAAAAAAAAAATTAACCTAAAACCTTGGGTTGGCAGCTTAGTGATTTATAGCCTAGAAGCCTTATATCCCATCATATATTATTTATTGAGTTGGACTAGGGGTGGGAGTCTATTTATTACACACTTAGAATATAGATATACTATCTAACATTAAATTACTTTATAAATGTTAAGAAAGTCATGCAATAGTGTCCCTTTGATTTTAAGGGTCTGTTTTTATAAAATATATTAACTTCAAATAATAAAATGTTAAAATAAATATTATTTCAAAAAATGAAAATTCTAATACCTGTGTATACTTTATCTCTGGATTTCTAATTGGTTTGAAATTTGCCATTTTTACTCTCTCAATAGTTTCAAGCTTTAAAAAAACAACAACATGTTTGCGTATAGTAAGATAAGAGAATCTTGAGACTATAGATCTATATCATCTTTATCAATATAATATTTAATAGATATAAACCCTGTTTGTTTATAAATAGATTTAGAGTGGTTCCGTAAGGTTGTTAATGCTGGAAGTGGTTATGGATATAAGCACTGTACTACCTATAAAATGCTTCAAATAGCATGTGTCTCAAATAGCCTATGACAACCAGTCCATGTGTGGCTTAGATATATTAGGTCCAGCAGAAGTGTTTTCACTAACAGAAGAGGCAAAGGTGAGTAACTGGCACCTAAACCAGTTAGCTTCAAACAAAAGGTGCTCTTTAGCCTTGGCTAGCTAACCACCTAGCAGAAAAGGAAAACTGAATTGAAACCTCTGCTGCCTTGCAGCTAAACCCAAACAAGGGAAAGGTTTCGGGAATTGACCAGGATGAAAGATCTGTAGGCAGTGACCCTTAGGCAGTTTATGACACATAGTGCTACACCCTGGCATGGCCTGTGACACAGCTGATCTTAAACTGTATTGGCACTGGTTGTTCCATTGAACACATCAGCTGTGTGGAGAGGGGAGATCTGTAGTGTGGGTGACATTATCCATAGCTAATGTCCAGATGAGATGAATCTCATTTCTATCAAATGATCCATAATTGCTTCACAGCTGAAGGAAGCCATAATAAATAATAGATCTAGACTAAAACTAAAGTGTATACTATGTGATGTGTCTATCTTGAGAGACAATGGTTGAATAAGCCCACGAGAGAAAATGGTCAGATAAGCCTATAAACACACTGGTCTTGTGTCTATTGCTTTGCAACAGCCATTGAGTTATCTATAGTATTAACCTCTGTTAGTTCTTTTTAAAGACCTTTTCCTGGGCCTTGTAGATCTAGATCTATAAAAGAATCATGGATTGCCCATGCCAAGATGTGTCTTGGTCCCTCTCAACCTTGCTAGAGTGATTCAAATCAATCAATAATAGTAATAGATCTAGTATAATCATAATGATAATCTTGTCAACACTGTGACTGTTCATTCAGGTCGGTGAAAGGGAACTCTTGTCCTTGTTCACTTTTGCTTGCCTTAGCCGCCTTGGGCCTTTTTAGCCTAAGGCTTACCTTAGGCTAGCCTTAGCCAAAACTTAAACTGCCTTGCCTTAACTTAAACTTGCTTAAGACACTTAAGTAGTTAAGTTTATTATATATTATTATTAGAGTTGAGTATTTAGACTTTAGACATAGAGTATCATAGAGTGCGCAGCAGTGTTCAAAGATCGATGCCAACTCACCTTTATAAACGCAGTTAGCTCTAGAATCTATATATTTATGTCTAGATCTAAATTAAGAGTCAGTAGAGTCTGAAACACTACTTTAAGACTACTAAAGTCCAATCTCAGCTGATGAGAAAAACAAGAAATTGAGTAGAATCGAAAAATAAATAAACCCAGATTTGTTATTAGAACCTAATTTTCTATCCAAAAGTAAATCACAGACCTAAATAAAATTAGTTCCTTTCTACCATTTCGTGTTGAGTCAAATCCGAAATGGTTCCTTAACCATGTTTTCTGTCTTTGAAAAGATCACACCCGTTCATTTGACAATTTTTGTCCGGATCCTTTAGCGTCGGTTACAGATCTAGATCTACTAGATCTAGAACTTGCAATACAACATACATGACAAGTGTTTGTGATGGAAGGCATATTTTTTATCTTTTTTTTTTTTTAACATAAAGTCTACTAATTATGTAACACATCCGTGTAGGCGTCCCTTCCCGAGTTCAAAAGTGTCCTACTTGACTATTTTTTAAAATATCATTAGGCCTACATCTAAATTCTGGAATTGCCTATGTGAGTCTGAGGATTGTTTAGTGGTTACTGCACCATAATTCTTAGGCTCTGGGCCAACCAGCATGGGTCGTCGACGTCGAGGGTGGTGCTCAGAGGGTCAGCCGGATGGTTACTGTAATTGGCATAGGGCCGAAATGCAGCAGCTGCCTCTGAGCATTGCACCTGTGTAGACCCGGCGAGCCCGTCTTCTTGTTGGACTAGAAGGCGGATACGAAGCTCACGTACAATTAAATAGCCAACGGATGAAAAAAATAATAAAACAAACTTGTCTTCGGCGTACCGTGGGTCTTGTCAATAAACGACGCATTGTGGTTGAAAGGAAGGAGTTAACATAAAACTCATGCTACCTGGCCATCATTTCCGGAGGTCAAGTGTACAGAAGAGCCTAACAAAACTAAGCCCATTTCTGATCCATAGGCCTAAGGTATTAGAAAACACATAAGAAGAGCACTGAAATGTGACCATAAATCTACTAGATGTAGGTAGCAAGCTGCACTCTGGTGGAAATGGATGAGATTGAGGGAGTCATCCATGCTCGACGCATTACAGGCATCGTGATAGTGACAAAGTCAAGACTGTCATTGCTTTTCTTACATATGATGACACTGATAAAGCATGATACCTACACATTCTAATGATGCCATGTGACGGTAAAAGTGCCAGGGATATGGCGCAGCGGTCTGTAGGACGAAGTGAGGGTACGCTAGAGGTGCTGGATGGCCCACAAGGATAAAGGCTTTACGTCCCAGTTCAAGTGCCCGAAATGTCACTCTGGCAACTCAACTTATTCCAAGGACTGCCTTGTGAGGAGACAGGAAGTAGCCGCGCAGAAGTACAAAGCAAAGAATCATTGCAACTTTTGTCAGGCGATATTGGCTGTACTGGCCTTGCCCGAGTGTCACTTAAAAATAGCTTAACAAAAGTTACGCTTAGGTCGTTGGTTAGGTTGCAAAGTTCATAGCCACGCAGACTGGTACACAGTCCCAGCCTCTTCATCCATTAACTCAGAAAAGAAATCATTTAGAGCCACACTTAAAACGCAAACGAAGGAGCTACCCTTTCAGAAACAGAAATTGAGCAGCTCAAGAAATTAGGAAAGACAAAGGCAAAGTCTTGGTTGCTGATGTTCTCCTTGGTAATAGACATTTTTTTACTTACTTGGACGTTTTAATTAGAAATGAATGTTTTAGCCATGGAATCAATATCCTGCAGAAGGATTCTAGGTATCGCCTACAAAAACTGCATCACAAGAAATATGAAACAGAAGCACAATGCCCATTGAGCCCTATAACGACTAACAACGCAAAAAGCTAAGAATGATCCTTTACGTCAGGGGTCTCAAACTCATTTCAGCATGTGGGCCACAGTGGAAAGTAACAACCATTCAGAGGGCCGCACCACAAAAAGAGAATGTTTTTTCATTAAATTTTACGAACACTACTGTCACTGCAGTTAAATGCTAAAATAAAGTTTTTATAATTATTAATTACATTTATTGTAGTTTATTACATGCACAGGCAGTATAGTTTACTAAAATAAGTTGACGTTGTCTCTGTCACTTATTAAAAAGCAGAAACTGTAGATACCCAAAAAACTACAACTATAATTTCTAGGCCTACTGCAGATGGCTCGTCACTCATGTTTCTGTCCACTCAGCTGAGAGCGTTTGGCAGAGACCAGACCATCGACGTTACGCCTGAAGTCGCGTGTAGTGGCAAGCCGCAAGGTTGCTCTCAGATGCTTATCAGTCAGTCTTGATCGTAATGTTGTTTTGTTGATCATTCTGAAAAAAAAAACTGTTCGCAAACGTACGTACTCCCAAACATCGCTAGAATTCTAGCAACTGCGCAGAATAAGTTTGGAAACTTCTCCCTGGGAAGAAACTGGTAAAAATCTGGAACGCCAACATCAGCGTATTTTTGCTTCAGAACAGTGTCACACTGCAGGTCCAGTAGTTCCATCTGGACTTTCTCTGGAACGTTTTTTCACGTCAACTGCGAACGGAGTGGTAAAAAGGAAAAACTGTGATTCGAGAGCAGTGAATTGCTGAAAGCGGTAGTCCGGAGAGAATGTTTACGTAGTCTTTCAGGCGCTGTCGTTCAACCGTAATGCTCTGTAGAAAAGACAAATGATCCAGGTTTCCATCTGCCAGCTGAGTGGCCAACAAAATCAGCTTGCATCTGAATGATTTGATGAGGTCAAATATCACGGTAATCAGCTGCTTTGTGCCCTGTAGTTGTGAATTGAGTGCATTGAGATGTTAGTAAGAAAAGCAAGATCCGACTAAACATTGGGTCACTGAGCTGAGGTCTCCGCCTTTCATTGCCATGAACAATGCTATTTCCCATCTCAGTTCAAAGAATCACTGCAGCACTTTTCCACGACTCAACCATCTATCTTCCGTATGATAAAGCAACTCACCGTATTCCGTTTCTAAATCAGCTAGAAATTACACAAACCGTCTGTGGTTGAGATCCCGTATGAAGTTCACCGTCTTCACGACAACATCCATCACGTTCTTCATTTGTAGACTTTTGCCACATAGTGCTTCTTGGTGCAGAATTCAGTGTATGGCTGCAAAAGGTCCCGCCAAGCTGAGCTGATACCGTTTCTCTACCATTAATCCAAAAACACCAACCTTCTCTGAACACATTGCTGGTGCACTGTCCGTAGCCACTGAAACAAGTTTTTTCACACTGTAGCCCACACACCTGCCAATACAAGCTTCCAGTTCTTGAAACACGTCGCATCCAGTCGTCGTTCCTTTCATGGGTAGTAAGTCCAATAGCTCTTCAACAATGTTCAAGTTTTCGTCCACCCACGAATGAATGCAGCACAGCATGCGGTGTCTGGTACACCAGTAGACTCGTCCAGTGCAATGGAATATGCTACAAAGTTTTTTGCAGCGGCAATCAGTTGCTGTTGAACATTTGTCGCTGACTCAGTGATCCTGCTTGCCACTGTGTTAGCAGACAAACTTATGCCTTCGAAGAGTTTCTTTTTCTCGGGGCAGATAATTTCACACGCCTGTAGCATGCACTCTTTTACAAAATGGCCTTCAGTGAATGGTCGTGATGCCTTTGCTATCATCTCGCTAACAACAAAGCTTGCCTTCACAGAATCTTCGCTTGCAGTGGGCGGACATCTCATTTACTGATTTGTGCAGTTGCAAATCATTTCACGGCTTATATGTGGTCATTGTAAATTTTATCTAATTTTTTAAAATTCGCGGTATGGCCGTGGGCCACACAAAATTGTTTCGGGTGGCCCGCGGGCCACGTGTTTGAGACTCCTGCTTTACGTGGTTTGCTCAAAATTGTCATTGAAAAAACAGTGCAATGTTAAGCAATCTGTGCAAGATGAGAGAAAAAAAAACAGTGCAATGTTAAGCAATCTGTGCAAGATGAGAGAAAAAAAAAACGCTGGCAGAAGAAAAGGAGAAAAAAAAAAGCCAATGGCACCTAGCTCCGTTCTCTGTCAACTTTGTTTTACATAGTTCTTTGTATCCAATCGAGATCCGTATTCGTGCACCTAGCTCCATTCTCTGTCAACTTTGTTTTACATAGTTCTTTGTATCGAATCGAGATCCGTATTCGTGCACCTAGCTCCATTCTCTGTCAACTTTGTTTTACATAGTTCTTTGTATCGAATCGAGATCCGTATTCGTGCACCTAGCTCCATTCTCTGTCAACTTTGTTTTACATAGTTCTTTGTATCGAATCGAGATCCGTATTCGTGCACCTAGCTCCATTCTCTGTCAACTTTGTTTTACATAGTTCTTTGTATCGAATCGAGATCCGTATTCGTGCACCTAGCTCCATTCTCTGTCAACTTTGTTTTACATAGTTCTTTGTATCGAATCGAGATCCGTATTCGTGCACCTAGCTCCATTCTCTGTCAACTTTGTCTTACATAGTTCTTTGTATCGAATCGAGATCCGTATTCGTGCACCTAGCTCCATTCTCTGTCAACTTTGTCTTACATAGTTCTTTGTATCGAATCGAGATCCGTATTCGTGCACCTAGCTCCATTCTCTGTCAACTTTGTCTTACATAGTTCTTTGTATCGAATCGAGATCCGTATTCGTGCACCTAGCTCCATTCTCTGTCAACTTTGTCTTACATAGTTCTTTGTATCGAATCGAGATCCGTATTCGTGCACCTAGCTCCATTCTCTGTCAACTTTGTTTTACATAGTTCTTTGTATCGAATCGAGATCCGTATTCGTGCACCTAGCTCCATTCTCTGTCAGCTTTGTTTTACATAGTTCTTTGTATCGAATCGAGATCCGTATTCGTGCACCTAGCTCCATTCTCTGTCAGCTTTGTTTTACATAGTTCTTTGTATCGAATCGAGATCCGTATTCGTGCACCTAGCTCCATTCTCTGTCAGCTTTGTTTTACATAGTTCTTTGTATCGAATCGAGATCCGTATTCGTGCACCTAGCTCCATTCTCTGTCAGCTTTGTTTTACATAGTTCTTTGTATCGAATCGAGATCCGTATTCGTGCACCTAGCTCCATTCTCTGTCAGCTTTGTTTTACATAGTTCTTTGTATCGAATCGAGATCCGTATTCGTGCACTAAGCAGTACGTACGTTTTAACTGTTTTTTTAAAGCTGATATACATGAAATAGCCAGCTTTTTGAACGTTTGATCAACCAAAAATTATTCATTAAAAAAAGCGTACAGAAACAAAAAAGAAGCTACTTCAATTACTGTCAATTGATTGCCCCAGATACCTGGATGTCAGGGAGAAATTTTTTAGAGCACACACCTTAAAAACACTATTCGACAATGTCGACCCTGGGAAGGTACTGGGCTTTGTCCGGGAGGTGGGGTTGTCTACGAAGATCTGATTTTTGAATTGTGAACATATAATATTTACATAAGATTTTTACCAAATTATTAAATTTTTACTACCTTTACTATTTTAATTGTGAATAGACCTTGTTTTTAATAATTTAACTGTATAGAATTTAGCCCTTGTTATGTAAAGGGAAAGTGACCCTTAAAGGATTACCGGCACGACATGGCCTAAATTGTGCCGATGTGCATAATCTCAAAACTCAAACTCTGCTATTGAAAAAAGAAATCTGAAGAAATAACGAAACTTGACATTTATTTTTTTAATACTCTTCAGTTTGCGTAAAGATTGTTCCCACTATTCAGTCCACACAGATGAATACAAAGTAAACAAATATACTTTATTCAATGAAAGATAATTCTTCCTAAAAGGTAAGATAACTATTCATTTCTTTTTCTTCCCTTTCTCCTTTGCTTTCCCCTTGTTCTCTTTCCCCTGGTCGCCACTTGGCATCAGTCTGTCCAGACGTTTCTTGGCCAGCGGTGTCTTGTTGTACCAGTCCAGGAAGTCCTCGTGCTCCTCTCGATAGATCGGTTCAAAGCAGGCGATCTTATACACAAACTCTATTGGCTTCAGAACGCTGCGTTTGTTTCTCATGGCATCGACTCGTTCTTTAGTCAATACATCTTGACATGTTTCTTTGATGGCGTTGACAGTAAAGCCTGTAGTCACCTGGTCAAAACATGCAATACAGATGCTAATAGATCATAGTTAGTTTATTATTTTTGGAGAGAGAGAGAGAGAGAGAGTAAAGTGTGTGTGTGTCTGTGTAAGAGCTGAGACGTGTTTGTTTTGCAGATTCTGGACGCTTCTTCAGAAACGAAGATTATTACTTCCTGATGACGTCTATGGATGTCGACTGGCATGGAGAGAGAGAGACAGACAGACAGAAAGACCGATGAATATGGAACGGAATGCCTCATATAATCTGACATAAATCTATATTTGGATAATCTATATGAACAACATATATTTGTTTAAAAAATTAGTAAAAAAAAAATTATTAAACAAGAATAACGTTAAGAATACTTCACAGACTCTTTCTGTGTGCAACTTATGAAACGATTAGTTTTCTCTTAAAAATTAATGATGCTAGATTTAAAAACACTTAAGAGAATAAAAAGATCTAGTAGGCCTACACCTTTTAATATTCCAATAATAAGCATTTTGATCTAGATTTTTTAAGACAAGGCGCACAATTTTCTTAAACATTAATTATATAAATTATTTATTAAAATCTTGAATCAATAATGCCTTACATTCGGAAATTCTCGAACGCGATATTCCTTTCAAGAACTCGATTGTCCTTTCAAGAACGCGACAGTCCTTCCAAAACCGATGTAGGATCTAGACCTAAATTTAGTATCTTGCCAAATTTACATTTATTTATTTTTACTTGAAAAATTAAAACGGTTAATTAAACTCGAGTTCTCCTCATGTGACCAACGAGTTAGTAATTCTTCTCTCAGCGATATACATCAACTGGTTTGCAGTCATGGAGGATAGGGTGGGGTATTCCATTGGTTAGGATATTCACTAAAAATATCTCAGAAATCCAGGGAAATGATTGCAAAAGTGAGTATAGGGCGCTCTAACTCTAAGCCAGGAAAGACGAAGCTAATTAACAATAGATAGCAGTTCATATAGGAGAGATAACTCTGAAAATAAACAACTGCTGCCTTGTAGATGATCTTAGATGATCAAAGGCTATGGTAGCACACCTAGAAAAAAAAAAGAAGACGGAAGTCGGTCAATGGGCCTCCTTGCACATAATACATTAACACGCAACCTCATCTATGCTGGAGTTCAGTAACGATTATAATAGATGTCGAGTCCTGCTGTGGAATCCTGCCGCGGGGTAAGGGGCCGGGCTCTCTGCCACGAAGGAGCCCACACAAGAGGACTGGTGGTTCTTCTATCTCTGCCTGTGGAGCCAGAAGCAGAGATTAGAAAGCACCAACACATCAAGACAAAACAACAACAACTAAAGATCCAAAAGAAAAAGGAATCTTTAAAACTATTGTTTCATGAGAAAGAAGTAGATGTTGCCTGCATTTACGTTTCTCCACCAGAGACTACACCTGTACCAGACAAAACAGACCCAAAGGAGGAATCTCACCTTTATAAAGAATGAAATTCAAACCACAGACATAACTTTGCCCAACTCCGCAGAATCAGAAATAATGGGCATAAAGCTGATTTTTCCAGATGGAAATATTAATATATTTAACTGCTACTTCCCACCAGACAATGGAATTGAGATTGACCGCATACAGATTCTTGACCAAGAAGAACGTCTTGTATTTGGGGATATGAACGGATACATAGACCTCAATGCCAGGGGAGAAGAAATTGAAGACAAACAAGCAGGAAACAGACTCAACTTGCTAAATAAACCTGAGGATATACCAACTTTCTTCTCAAGTGCTTGGTTAACATCAACAACTCCAGATCTAGCCTTTGCAACTAACATCATATCGAAAAAGTGCACAACAGAAGTTTCAGATCAGCTAGCCACCAATGACCACAGTGTAAAGGCCCATACTCATTAGTATTGATACATCCTACAAAGACCTGAAAACTCCATCATCCCCAGAATTCATTCTCAAAACTCACAGACATATATATAATATATATATATATATATATATATATATATACCACATCAATAAACTGCAAATCAAATCAGGTCAGTAAGTCATATTCAGCTTTTGTCTCTTTGCAGCTAAGGAATCTATCCCTAGAGGAGCGAGAAAAGATTATATTCCCAACTGGTCTGATCAACTACAATTCCACAATGCCACTATCGAAGCCAGAAACACAGAAGAATATATTCCTAGTAACGAAAATAATATAGTAATAATATAATACTCTTAACATTCTTCTTAGTATTCATAAACGATCTCAACCAAAACCTAACAAGAAATATTAAAAGCAGCATGTATGCAGATGACCTCGCCTTGATCAGCAAAGAAGATTATGTAGGAACATCGAAATTTCAACTACAAGACTCTCTCAATAAAATCAATAAATGGGTCAAAGATTGGGACATATCCATCAAATAAAAAATGAAAACATATACCATCTTCTCGCTGTCAACAAAACAGCAAACAATAAAATTAAAACTAAATAAGGAAGCTTTAGAAAAAAAATGACAGTTCTACATATCTTGGCGTCACCTATGACCCGAGATTAACTTGGAAAAAAACAAATAGAGAAAACACAGAGTAAAGGCATCCAGGGACTATCCTTATGAAAAAAATCACAACATTCTGAAAAAGACCTATACCAGTTACATAAGACTTGTTCTAGAATATGATTCCACAGCGTGGGACTCAGCAGTCCAAACCAACCTAAAGAAAATAGACAAGGTTCAAACTTTTGGTATAAGGAGAATGACAGGAGCAATAAAAACATCCTAACAATCAATGGATCTGAGTTAACACGGATGGTTCGCCTCACAAGGTCACCACAAATGGAGGAGCTGGAATACTCATCGAATGGCCCACCGGAGAAAAACTAGAAAAATCTATTTCAACTGGAGAGCTCTCCAACAGCCCCAGAGCAGAAAGGGAAGCACTAGAACTAGCGGATACCACGCTAGTAAATCACCCAAGTACCCCGCACAGTCAGATTGTCTTTCAAACCGATGCAAAAAAAACAGACCTCCAAAGCTTGCAAAACTCTGATTCCTTCTATGTGAAACGACTCAGGAAAGCACTTATAAAGCTCAACAAACACATCAAAAAAATGTTATTGAATGAATACGAGCACACATTGAACTAGAAGGAAATGCCAAGTTGGGGAGAACAAACACACAAAACATTGCACTCGAAGACATGAAGAAGCCAATGGTGAATAGAATACACGAGAAATAGACACGCTCGCATCTGAAGCACAAGAAAGACGTCAACAAGTATAAGTTATTCCGACATGATCAACGTCTATGAACGTCTATGATGATCAACAGAATATGTTCCGGAAGCTAAAAATTGGAATTAAACAACCCTAAAGAAAAAAAAACTATATGGAGAGCGCCCTGATTTGGAAACCACTGCGTAGTTCATTTCGTATATTGGTCTAGTCATCTGAACGCTCTAACACAATGAAAACTAGGAAGAAGAAGAAATAAAAAAATAAATAAATTCACGTGTTGTCTTCGACTATAAATAATTACAAATAGCTCTAAATATTTAGCATTTATTTCCTTTCTCGATAATAAACAAACTAATAAATATACAATATTAATAATTTTTTAAATTGATTCATGTTTTGTTAGGTACAAAAAAATTATGTGACGTTTCAACTTGATCCGAGAATGGGTGTGGGAAAAATAACGTGTAGAAATAGTGTTACAGACACATTGAGTGAGCTGATATAAGGTTTGTACAAATAGTGTTACAGACACATTGAGTGTGCTGATATAAGGTTTGTACAAATAGTGTTACAGACACATTGAGTGAGCTGATATAAGGTTTGTACAAATAGTGTTACAGACACATTGAGTGAGCTGATATAAGGTTTGTACAAATAGTGTTACAGACACATTGAGTGAGCTGATATAAGGTTTGTACAAATAGTGTTACAGATACATTGAGTGTGCTGATATAAGGTTTGTACAAATAGTGTTACAGACACATTGAGTGAGCTGATATAAGGTTTGTACAAATAGTGTTACAGACACATTGAGTGAGCTGATACAAGGTTTGTACAAATAGTGTTACAGACACATTGAGTGAGCTGATACAAAGGTTTGTACAAATAGTGTTACAGACACATTGAGTGAGCTGATATAAGGTTTGTACAAATAGTGTTACAGACACATTGAGTGAGCTGATACAAGGTTTGTACAAATAGTGTTACAGACACATTGAGTGAGCTGATACAAGGTTTGTACAAATAGTGTTACAGACACATTGAGTGAGCTGATACAAGGTTTGTACAAATAGTGTTACAGACACATTGAGTGAGCTGATAGAAGGTTTGTACAAATAGTGTTACAGACACATTGAGTGAGCTGATACAAGGTTTGTACAAATAGTGTTACAGACACATTGAGTGAGCTGATACAAGGTTTGTACAAATAGTGTTACAGACACATTGAGTGAGCTGATACAAGGTTTGTACAAATAGTGTTACAGACACATTGAGTGAGCTGATATAAGGTTTGTACAAATAGTGTTACAGACACATTGAGTGAGCTGATATAAGGTTTGTACAAATAGTGTTACAGACACATTGAGTGAGCTGATATAAGGTTTGTACAAATAGTGTTACAGACACATTGAGTGAGCTGATATAAGGTTTGTACAAATAGTGTTACAGACACATTGAGTGAGCTGATATAAGGTTTGTACAAATAGTGTTACAGACACATTGAGTGAGCTGATATAAGGTTTGTACAAATAGTGTTACAGACACATTGAGTGAGCTGATATAAGGTTTGTACAAATAGTGTTACAGACACATTGAGTGAGCTGATATAAGGTTTGTACAAATAGTGTTACAGACACATTGAGTGAGCTAATATAAGGTTTGTACAAATAGTGTTACAGACACATTGAATGATCTGATATAAGGTTTGTACAAATAGTATTACAGACACATTGAGTGAGCTGATATAAGGTTTGTACAAATAGTGTTACAGACACATTGAGGGAGCTGATATAAGGTTTGTACAAATAGTGTTACAGACACATTGAGTGAGCTGATACAAGGTTTGTACAAATAGTGTTACAGACACATTGAGTGAGCTGATACAAGGTTTGTACAAATATTGAAATATTTGAAAGCCGTTTCAAACAATATGCCAACTTTCAGGCATGAGTGAGTGCGGTGATCTAAGTTATATTATTTCCAGAAGAAATCTTGTTTAAAACTCTTTGGCTACCTTAGTGAGTGAAGAAAAATCCATATTGTCCACCTCATAATGAGACAATCCTGCAAGTTCACCAATAAAATGCTGCCAAATTTGATATCTAAAAGAAACAAAAATGTACAGAAGTTCTCCGTAGTATAATGTCAGTATTTTAAGTAAAGGAACACAAGGGGGTTCTGCCCAGAACATTTTTTGCAGTAATAATTTCATTTATTGTTTATTTTTTAAATGATCTTTTTAAACTAGCTTAAATATAACAATTTCATACGTAAAGCAATCCCAGAGCAAATACAGTTTCAGTTATATACACAGCAATAATAATTAGGTTTGTATTTAGCCTTACAAGTTTTGAAGTTTTTGTGTCTTCTTTTGTTAGCACTAAATCTTGTGTCCTTTTAAAAACGTATTTTAGTTTTTTGATGTGTTTTGTTCTTTCTCCAGTGAGGAAATGTGTTTTGTTCTTTCTCCAGTGAGGAAATGTGTTTTGTTCTTTCTCCAGTGAGGAAATGTGTTTTGTTCTTTCTCCAGTGAGGAAATGTGTTTTGTTCTTTCTCCAGTGAGGAAATGTGTTTTGTTCTTTCTCCAGTGAGGAAATGTGTTTTGTTCTTTCTCCAGTGAGGAAATGTGTTTTGTTCTTTCTCCAGTGAGGAAATGTGTTTTGTTCTTTCTCCAGTGAGGAAATGTGTTTTGTTCTTTCTCTAGTGAGGAAATGTGTTTTGTTCTTTCTCCAGTGAGGAAATGTGTTTTGTTCTTTCTCCAGTGAGGAAATGTGTTTTGTTCTTTCTCCAGTGAGGAAATGTGTTTTGTTCTTTCTCCAGTGAGGAAATGTGTTTTGTTCTTTCTCCAGTGAGGAAATGTGTTTTGTTCTTTCTCCAGTGAGGAAATGTGTTTTGTTCTTTCTCTAGTGAGGAAATGTGTTTTGTTCTTTCTCTAGTGAGGAAATGTGTTTTGTTCTTTCTCCAGTGAGGAAATGTGTTTTGTTCTTTCTCCAGTGAGGAAATGTGTTTTGTTCTTTCTCCAGTGAGGAAATGTGTTTTGTTCTTTCTCCAGTGAGGAAATGTGTTTTGTTCTTTCTCCAGTGAGGAAATGTGTTTTGTTCTTTCTCTAGTGAGGAAATGTGTTTTGTTCTTTCTCTAGTGAGGAAATGTGTTTTGTTCTTTCTCCAGTGAGGAAATGTGTTTTGTTCTTTCTCCAGTGAGGAAATGTGTTTTGTTCTTTCTCCAGTGAGGAAATGTGTTTTGTTCTTTCTCCAGTGAGGAAATGTGTTTTGTTCTTTCTCCAGTGAGGAAATGTGTTTTGTTCTTTCTCCAGTGAGGAAATGTGTTTTGTTCTTTCTCCAGTGAGGAAATGTGTTTTGTTCTTTCTCCAGTGAGGAAATGTGTTTTGTTCTTTCTCCAGTGAGGAAATGTGTTTTGTTCTTTCTCCAGTGAGGAAATGTGTTTTGTTCTTTCTCCAGTGAGGAAATGTGTTTTGTTCTTTCTCCAGTGAGGAAATGTGTTTTGTTCTTTCTCCAGTGAGGAAATGTGTTTTGTTCTTTCTCTAGTGAGGAAATGTGTTTTGTTCTTTCTCTAGTGAGGAAATGTGTTTTGTTCTTTCTCCAGTGAGGAAATGTGTTTTGTTCTTTCTCCAGTGAGGAAATGTGTTTTGTTCTTTCTTCAGTGAGGAAATGTGTTTTGTTCTTTCTTCAGTGAGGAAATGTGTTTTGTTCTTTCTCTAGTGAGGAAATGTGTTTTGTTCTTTCTCTAGTGATATTTGATATTTTGGATTTTTGGCACACTTTAGAGACCATGTCATGCCCAGAATCCCTCAATGGTTACTTCCCCTATATAGGTCAAGTGCTACGAGTTACTTGAGGTATTGACAATAAGGTCCACTCACAACTAATATTAATTAGTTTCATTCTTTCTCTAGTATGGAAATGTGTTTCATTCTTCTTTTGATGTAATGGTAACTTTTTCAATGTTTTAATCTAATACAGGGTGTGGGGTGTGCAGAATGTGTGACCTTACACTGTCTTCAAGGCTGATTGGGTCTAGCAATGTTTATCTTTTAAAAAAAATCTACAGCTCTAAATGAAGCCAAATTAAAGCTGTAAATTGCAATTCTAACGGAACCATCTCAATTAGCATCCAATTTGCAAAGGGTCCAAACATTTTAAAATTGGGGACAGTTTAGGTGCACTGTTTTCGAGTTTAGTTTAGTCTCATTGGTGATTTTATAAACCAGTGCTTTCTTAAGATAACATTACAGTTATCTAAGCTTCAGCCACACACTTATCTAAGCTTCAGCCATTAGCCACACACTTATCTAAGCTTCGCCAACACACTTATCTTAACTTTATCCATAAACTTATCTAAGCTTCAGCCACACACTTATCTAAGCTTCAGCCATTAGCCACACACTTATCTAAGCTTCGCCAACAAACTTATCTTAACTTTATCCATAAACTTATCTAAGCTGCAGCCACATACTTATCTAAGCTTCAGCCACACAATTGAGCTTCAGCCACAAACTTTTATAAGATCAGCTATACACCAAAGTTAATGTTACTATTTTATTTTGAAAAAATTATAACGGCCAAACCAGAGATGTTTCTGTCCTATCAATTAGCTAATATTATTTTCCCCCAAAATATACATAAACTGTCATTTTCAAGGAAAATCGTTATGGCGTTTTCGAGATCCGTGTCTACCTAGGTTTTTATTTATGACCCCTGAACAATTTTCAAGATGAGGAATTATAAAAAAAATGGCCAGAATAAGCATTGGACCTACGACATTTGCGTTATAATCGCGACTCTCTATCAACTCAACTAATCAGCAATACTACTATGTGCGAAGTTTTAGCATGACATAAAAAACAACATCAGTTTAAATAATATAAAAATATCCACCTTCTATTTGACTATATAGAGTAATATAGACAGTGTGTCAGCTAGAAAATAATAATAAAAAAAAACAACGACAACAACCAAGCTTATCTAAGGGAAAGAACCACACAAAAACTGCATGTGTGTGTGTGTGTGACGTCCTTGGTGACACCTCATTGTTCACAATATGAGGACAGTTTACGTAGTCCATGGCCACAGCAGGGAAAGAGAGAGAGGGAGAGAGAGAGAGAGGGAGAGAGAGAGAGGGAGAGAGAGAGGGAGAGAGAGAGGGAGAGAGAGAGAGGGAGAGAGAGAGGGAGAGAGAGAGAGGGTGAGAGAGGGAGAGAGGGAGAGAGAGAGGGAGAGAGAGAGAGAGAGAGAGGGAGAGAGAGAGAGGGAGAGAGAGGGAGAGAGAGAGAGAGGGAGAGAGAGAGAGAGAGGGAGAGAGAGGGAGAGAGAGAGAGGGAGAGAGAGAGGGAAAGAGAGAGGGAGAGAGAGAGAGGGAGAGAGAGAGGGAGAGAGAGAGAGGGAGAGAGAGAGAGAGAGAAAGTTAAATCTAGAAGTCGCTAATTTGAAAGTAAAAAGTTACTTATTTTAGTGATCATTATTATTGTATCCTGTATTTACTTTATATATGAACTGTAGGCCTACATTTATTATGTCAAGTTTGAGTTTCAAAGAATTAAACTCTAACTTTGTCACTTCATTGTTTGTTAAAGTGCTCCGAATTCGTAGGCTATATGACCTCATCAAGATTACCAAGTAAAACAAACATAATATAAATCAAATAAGAACATAAAATTAAAATGTTATTTAACCTTGGCTAGGCCAATAATAGAATATGCATCCTCTGTTTGGGACCCCTCAACTCAAGAAAACATTAAGAGACTGGAACAGACACAAAATAGAGCAGTGAGATTCATAACAAACGAATATTCACATTTGACTAGAGTAACACCTTTAGTTAAATCACTAAATTTAGAAAGCCTTCTGAATAGAAGACTTAAAAATAAAGTAGCAATTATACATAAAACACTGCACTATAATCTTCAAATACAAAAACAAAATATAATAAAATACTCAGAAAGAAACAAGGATAAGGGCGTATCCCTCGTTCCTTATGCTAGGAGCGGGGTTTAAGCTAAAAAAAATACCTCTTCATATATAAAAAAAGCAAATTACACACTCAAAATTCTATGAGCGTCGCCAAAAGGGGTTTTGAGTTTAAACCCCTCTTCAGCGGGGTTTGAAGCTAAAAAAATACCTCTTCAATATAAAAAAAAGCAAATTACACACTCAAAATGCTATGATCGTAGCCAAAATGGGTTTTGAGTTTAAACCGCCCATCCCGCCATTTTTTATGCTAAAAAATACCTCTTCAATACAAAAAAAAAAAAAAAAAAGCAAATTACAATCAAAATGCTTTGATCGTAGCCAAAGGGGGTTTTAAATTTAAACCCCCATTCAGCGGGGTTTGATGCTAAAAATACCTCTTCGATATAAAAAAAAAAAGCAAATTACACACTCAAAATTCTACGAGCGTAGCCAAGCCAAGGTTTTTTTTGTTTAAACCCCCCTCCTGCAGAAGGCTTTAAAACCCCTGCAGATAGTTTTGAGTTTGAAGTTGAAAACCTCTCTCTTCAATTTTATTCTAAAACAAACTACAGTCAACAAATTCTATGAGCGTAGCTAAGGGGGTTTTGGATTTGTAAAAAAAAAAACAACTCCAGAGATTTTTCAGTTTAAACCCTCCCCCCTCCCCCCAACAGATGATTTTGACGATAAAACTTCCCTTTTCGATATAAAATCTAAAGCAAACTACAGTCACCTAATTCCAAGAGCGCAGTCAAGAGAGGTTACACATTTCTACCAGTGGCTGGGCTCCATTAATAAAGTGCAGTGAATAGTCATCTGCCAAAATTGAAAAAGATTAAATGTGGCTCAACAAAGATGGCTAAGACGGATTTTAGGAGTCAGTTATGCCGAAATGGGGTCGACCCCATAGTAAGGTTGTGACAGAGCGTCGCATGAGGTTTGCGAGATATGTTCTCCGACAAAATGAATTAAGCATAATAAAAGTTGCGATGACATGGAGGCCATTACAAGGAAAGAGCAAACAGGGACATCCTAGTACAACTTGGCGCCAGACTTTCATAGAGGTCCTCAGAGCAGGTAGAAAGAAGCTTCAGACATTGCCAGTGACAGATTTTTATGGAAGCAGCTTGCCGCCCAATGCGCCGAATGACGCGGGAGGATCTAAGTCAGTAAGAAATGCACATAAGGTTTTGAAAAAAAACAAACAAAAAAAAAACACTTTTTAATAGTAGGATAATGCACTGTAGATACGTCAGAATATGCACTTTGTTGGCTTTCAATACCGAAAGTAGTGCTTGGCGGCGCTCCCCCAGACTCCTTTTCTGGCAAGGGCGCAGACTCAACAATTTTTCCACTAACTCTAGGAAGAACCTATTCAATAAACGTCTTCCGAAAGAATGAAGGGTTATAATGTAATAAAGATTAATTATATGTGTGTACACACACACACACACACATATATATATGTATATTTTTCGGGGTGGGGGAGAAAAACAAACAAACACCCAGATAGACAGAGTGAGTTGAATAAGCTTTAAATATTTGTAAAAAAAAAAATAATAATTTTGAAATACGAAATACTTAAAATACCCACCCCCTTAAAACTCGTGCAAATAACATGTATGCTTTCTTCTTACATTACTGCTTGGTTTCCCAAGAGTTTCTCCCCTTGCCCCTTCACACACACACTCTCTCTCCATGATAGGCCAAGTTTGACACAGTGTTGTCTATAGTAATCTTTTTACCGCATTCCTAACTAATTTTCGGACTCGAAGACAAGCCTTATATTATGTTTATAAAAAAACAACAGCATAAGCACAACATACAAATGAATACAAATTATTCATTGTCCTGCATATCATTTATAACAGACATGGTCAAAACGGCAGACCAACACGATAGACCTCAATTTAGAAATAGCCAAAATATCAAGCTAGATAAAAGAAGGAATGTTATCTCTGAATGAACAAAATTACACATTTAGAAGGTAACTTGGAAACGATAACAAAAGTTGAAGCACTAACTTAATTTTTTTGTACTTTATTTAAAATATCTGATAATTTTTTTTAATAGAAATGATCTCACCTACTTCCATAATCTGGCAAGGGAACAATGATTGTCTTTTTAAAGAATTTAGCAAGTGATTTCTGTTTGGCCAGATTGGGTCTCTTAGTGGTTCCAATCAACAACATCCTATCACCATTCTTGATTTTCTGGCCAAAAATAATAATAATCATAATAGCTTATGGCGCAATATCTAAAAGTAGCCTGCCTGTCTATCTATATCCAAACCGACAGAAACCGAGCAAAACCTAAAGTGAGTTTTCTCTAAGAAGACTGCTAAAAAGAAACTTGAAAAATAAATGTTTTAATTCTACACGATGACATTCTTTATTATTTAAAACAAATACAAACTTGGGTAGTAGCCTACTCTGTAAGCTTATAGTGTAGGTTACTGGAGTTACTTAAAACTACATGAAACATCTCATATTTCATAAATTGCTTCCTTGTTAACATTTGTTTTCATTTGCAATATAAGAAACTTTTTAAAATTAATGCATCTTAATTCAGATTATCTATACAAAATAAAAATCAACATAATCTTTCAAAATTAAAACTTGTTCCTCATGATATGAAATAGTAGTAGCCTCCATTTTGTGACAGAAACTGCTCAATGGTGTATGTTACTAAGATGCACTGAATAGCGTCGATGGATCTAAACCTAATTAGATCTAAGTAACAATAAATCTAACTAAACCTAAGCAGATCTAAGTAAATCTAAGTAACAATAAATCTAACTAAACCTAAGCAGATCTAAGTAAATCTAAGTAACAAAAAGTAACAACAAATCTAACTAAAAGTATATATATGTAGCTCTAAGTAAATCTAAGTAACAATACATCTATCTCGCTGTCGTTTTCTATGTGATTTAAAGAAAACAATACAACGACAGACAATGTCTAAGTTGGACGTCTAATTACAAACCTTGATTGTTTTATTAAGAATTTTAACCCATTTCGTTGGCTTCGCTGGATCGGTTTTGTCTTTCTTTTTCAGGAACATTTTCTCACACTGGTCAATCCAAAACACTGAAGGTTCCAGCGCCTTACCGACCTAGAACAAAGTTTGTAATGTCTCTACACATTGAATACGGAGGGGGGTGGGGACTGAAAGTGAGAGACACGTGACAGAAATACAGACAAACATTAGGGACATTTCGAATAGAGAACTTTCTGCCTTGACAGACCAGGTGAAAATGACAATGACATGTATTTGGAAAATTTCAGTTTTGAAAGAGTAGTCAGCAAGACAAAATCAGTTGACAAATATAAAAAAGTCTACATCATAGCTCTGCCATTCTAAGTTTTAGGCCACTTAAGTTTGGGACTCAAGAGCTGTTATCTGACCTCTTAGCGAGGTGTATTAGACTGGCTTGACCCTAGATAGGAAATGTAGTCATCTGTACTTTTGATAATTTGCTCTAGCAAAAAAAAAAAAAAGGTTCAGCGTAATAAACACCAGATCTGAACCAACAGCCTCAGTAACAATCCTCAAGTCCAGAATAGCAGTTGAACAAAACACAAAAACAGAGAAAGACGTTTGTGAAGTAACAAGGAAGTTTGTTATTGTTTGACTTTTAGAGAACATCAGAGGACCGAGGCAGATAGCTTGATGTTAAGAAGGATTCAATAATGGTACCACAATACAGGGGCGGACTGGGTATCAAAATCGGCCCGGGCATTACCATATAAACCGGTCAACAAATGGCATGTCATATATTTTCGGTTTGGTTGGGGGATTTTTACCCCACTCCGCAATTTATATATATATATATTAGTGTGTGTGTATATCTAATTAATCTTCATTACATTATGATCTTTCATTCTTTCAAGCGTTTTTTTCTACCCTAGAATACTCTCTTCCTATAATTAGTGGAAAGACAGTACACACCGCCAAATGGCTGCTAGGGAGTTCGGGGGAGCGCTGCAAGCTCCCTCAGTGGGGTCCGGGGCGAAGCCCCGGAACCAAGCATTATTTCCGCTATTTTAAGCTTTAAAAATGCATATTCTGAGGTATCTACAGTGCAATTAGCCTGCTACTCTTCCTCTAAAAAAATTCAAAAACCAAATCTGCTAATCAATGGTGTCCAGCGACTGGTAGAAAATGGTAACTATAGTTTTGCTTTAGCTTTTCTATTGGAGGGGGGAAGGGAAACCACAAAACCCCTTTTGGATACGCTCATGAAATTTGGTGACTGTAGTTTGCTTAAGTTGGCTGCACTGGGGCAGTAAGTAAAGTTTCCCTTTCAGACAATGAGGTCGGAGGCAAGTGATGATTTAAAGACCCTCCCCTCCCGGCTACGCCCATGTGTTATATTATAGGTGTAAGCCTAATTCTCTACAAAATATATACAGTTTGATAACGCATCGAAAACTGGATGTATGCATTCGTAGGATTACATAATATATTCTATTTATACATGCATGTAGTCTGAAAACTATAAACAATACAATAGCAGCCTAATGAGTTTGAAGCTTTTTGGTATTACTTATAGATTACAGACGTTTCTTCAAAAAATAATATTGTTACGTCTTACGCATTTCATGTGTCAATCTAGTCATGCATGTTGATCTGTGAGTGAAAATATGCTAAATCATTGGTTTTCCTGGCTGACTCAGGCAACCCATTCCATTAAAAGATAAGAGAAAGCAGAACGGTTAGAGAGGCACTTACTTAATATAAAAAGCTCTTGCTTCCTCCTAGTACATTCTCAAAAACGCGATTTGTATATGAATATACTATGACCCATTATTTAAAACTAGTCGACCGGCGGCGTAGCATATGCCGCTATTTTGCATGGCCGGTCTTAGGCCTCTGCAACCTAAGCGACCGCAGTGAGCCCCCACTTTCAAAGGATCCGATTTTTCATAGGACCCGAGCTAATTCAAGGTGTATAAATTATTAAATTAAACCATTTTATAAATTAAAACAGATTTCCCGCGCCCTCCTGTCGATTTACCAGGAGCTCCTGGAAATCTCCCGAAATTGCAAAATATACGAAAAAGTCCTTAAAATATACGGAAAATATAGAAAAAAATTGTCCTTTTGGGGGTGTCATTCAATATGGAAAACGCCAATCCTACGCCCGATAAATAAAAACGGCATTATGCATTAGCCGTAATTGTGTAGTCTGGTCAAAGAAGCTTCTCGCGCCTCAAACTAATGAAGAGTTACTTGAGGTCAACAATTCTCAAAGATAGATTGAAACATTTGGTAATTCTGGCTATTGAGCGTGATCTTTGTAGGAAACAGAATTATTATGATATACTCTATAACTTTGCTATACGCAAGGCTCGTAAAGTAATTCTGTGCGTAGTAAAGAATGAATAAAATACATAGATGAATTTATTTTCTAATACAAACTCTTAAATCTCACAAATTATTCGCTTCCCTACCCAAACTTGCCCAGCGAAATCTGTTTCGCATAGGGCCCCAAAATGGTTAAGTCCGGCCCTGCTATTTAGTGTTTGTAAAATGTTTTACATGTTTCGGATGTTCCTTCAGAGTTGAAGATAGTTTACTTTTTAGCCCAAACCTCCCGCAAGACGAAGGGGGGTGGGAGCGGGCAGGGTTTGACAGTCCAGCGCGCAGCCATCCGTTGCGACGTGTGAATACCCACTTGTTCTCTCCCACCCCCTCTAGTTTTCTCGTGGACTATCCGCAGAAATAAGAGAGTGATCTTTCCTTTACTTCTTCTTCTCGTTTATATTGTTGAGGGAAGAAGAGAATTATATATATAGATATAAATCTCCTTTCATTTAATATCGGATGTGACAGCGTATAATAAATTATTGTAATAATTTTCATCATTAATGACTTCATACTAAGCATAAGTTTGCCATTGATTATAATAGTCTAACAGTTGATTTAGATCTAGATTTATTTTGTAATTAAATATTTTTTTTTGTAAGCCTTAAGTGTAGTAGCCTATATTTAGATCTATTTTATTAAAAATAAACAAAAAGAAACTTAATTTTTCTTTTCAAATCGCAGAAAGTAGAGCTTTATACCCATATTGAGCTGTGAATAAGTTGGGTGGTTTGCAATTTCGCGGCTGTGTGTATGTGTGTAAGTTAATTTCTATTAAGTATTGTTAAAGAGTTAATTGTCGCGCCTTTTTCTGCGTTATATCAATGTTTTCTAACTTAACCTCTCTCATCCCTCTTTTTGGTTAAATTTCATTGGAACCATTAAAAGACGGGGGAGGGAAGGAGCAAAAAAAATTGGGAGTGCCATCAAAGGCCCATGCTGACCAGCAAAATGATTAGGCCAAGCACAACCTCGAAGACATCAAAGCAGTCCATGCCGCTCGTGCATAGCAGAAAGTACGGTCTAACGTTTTGCAAATGATAATACGTACAGTGTATAGTGTATTTTTAAAATTTCTTGTTGAATTTCAAACAAAATTAATTGTAATAAGAAGTTCGGGCCTTTGTGTCTTGCTGCTGTGACTTTTTTTTTTTTTTTAAATTATCTGCATTGAAATTTTGTTTTCTTTGGTCGCGACCATACCGGCCCATTTGGTACCGGCCCACTGGGCATTTGCCCGTTTGCCCATATAGCCAGTCCGCCCCTGCCACAATACCGTCAATACCTGTCCCGTGTGGTCTTAGAAAAGTAATGGTAGAATACTTCTTAAGTCTCAACTACGCAGATGTGAGGAGAGGCAGGTTAACTTCTTGTAAGTGTAATCAGGACATAAAAGATGTTCAACTCTAATGGCATGCATATAAAGAAACATGCATTAATGCACCTACTACAGCATCAAGATCATTGTCTTGTATTGAAGGTCCACGTTGTTATAAAGTTTTTTTTGTTTCATTGGGTTATACTTATTACATTTTGAGTCGCTAGAGAACGTTCTTATTTTTACTTTACTTGTGTACAAGTACAAAATATTTATAACACATTGTATTACCGAATAAAAGCGTTTTTGTTTTCAATGTTTACCTTCATAATAAGATGCATTAACATTTTCATTCCGGCTTTAGAGTCATACTTGCCCATCAAATTAGTCGGAGTCAAGTCAAAGAGATTCGCCCCAGCTTCATGGCAGATAATGTTCACAAGCATCTTTTTGCCAGTTCCTCGAACTCCAGCTAAGAGAAGAGATCTGTAGAGCAAAAGCATCCCCGTTGACTTCTGGCAAAGACGTGTGAAAAAACAAAGAAATGGAGGGGGTATTTAGAAAAATGAGTGGCCAACTGATGAACAGTGCTGTCTTTACGTAACGTGGCAATGTGGGCACTTGCTCAGGCTTGATGGCTCGATAAAATGTAAATATGTGTACAGAGTAAAGAAAAATCATTTGCAGCCTTTATCTAGTCTAGCAATCTTTTATTAGCTTTGATGACTTATTTAGAGGTGAGTGATAGAAGAAATTTAAATGTACCGGTAACATTTTAAAACAGTATCATTTATCTTTCATTAAGACATCTTTCTAAAATAAAACAAGCAACATTTTTTTTAAATTCTTTAAAAAAAGACAACAAAATATAAGGAAAATAACTCCGCACTTACAACTAAAAATAATGTAGAAGCTATTTCCCTTATACGATATCAAACAAAATAATTAATTACCGATAAATGGTTAATTTTTTGTTTCATGTTTTGTTAGGTATAATAAATGTTTAAAGTTTCAACTTGATTCAATAAAAGGTGTGGGAGAAATAACATGTTCAATTCTCTGAAGGGATGAAACATATTTAGCCGTATCTGTGAATACTGAAGAATTAGATTTTTTCCTGGTTTCACGAAAGATAGATCTAGCTATAGTGCTGCTAAAGTTTGTCGGCTGAGACAGATCTAGCTATAGTGCTGCTAAAGTTTGTCGGCTGAGACAGATCTAGCTATAGTGCTGCTAAAGTTTGTCGGCTGAGACAGATCTAGCTATAGTGCTGCTAAAGTTTGTCAGCTGAGACAGATCTAGCTATAGTGCTGCTAAAGTTTGTCGGCTGAGACAGATCTAGCTATAGTGCTGCTAAAGTTTGTCGGTTGAGACAGATCTAGCTATAGTGCTGCTAAAGTTTGTCGGCTGAGATGGATCTAACTATAGTGCTGCTAAAGTTTGTCGGCTGAGACAGATCTAGCTATAGTGCTGCTAAAGTTTGTCGGTTGAGACAGATCTAGCTATAGTGCTGCTAAAGTTTGTCGGTTGAGATAGATCTAACTAAAGTGCTGCTAAAGTTTGTCGGTTGAGATAGATCTAACTAAAGTGCTGCTAAAGTTTGTCGGCTGAGACAGATCTAGCTATAGTGCTGCTAAAGTTTGTCGGTTGAGACAGATCTAGCTATAGTGCTGCTAAAGTTTGTCGGCTGAGACAGATCTAACTATAGTGCTGCTAAAGTTTGTCGGTTGAGACAGATCTAGCTATAGTGCTGCTAAAGTTTGTCGGTTGAGACAGATCTAGCTATAGTGCTGCTTAAGTTTGTCGGTTGAGACAGATCTAGCTATAGTGCTGCTAAAGTTTGTCGGTTGAGACAGATCTAGCTATAGTGCTGCTAAAGTTTGTCGGCTGAGATGGATCTAACTATAGTGCTGCTAAAGTTTGTCGGCTGAGACAGATCTAGCTATAGTGCTGCTAAAGTTTGTCGGTTGAGACAGATCTAGCTATAGTGCTGCTAAAGTTTGTCGGTTGAGATAGATCTAACTAAAGTGCTGCTAAAGTTTGTCGGTTGAGATAGATCTAACTAAAGTGCTGCTAAAGTTTGTCGGCTGAGACAGATCTAGCTATAGTGCTGCTAAAGTTTGTCGGTTGAGACAGATCTAGCTATAGTGCTGCTAAAGTTTGTCGGCTGAGACAGATCTAACTATAGTGCTGCTAAAGTTTGTCGGTTGAGACAGATCTAGCTATAGTGCTGCTAAAGTTTGTCGGTTGAGACAGATCTAGCTATAGTGCTGCTAAAGTTTGTCGGTTGAGACAGATCTAGCTATAGTGCTGCTAAAGTTTGTCGGTTGAGACAGATCTAGCTATAGTGCTGCTAAAGTTTGTCGGTTGAGATAGATCTAACTAAAGTGCTGCTAAAGTTTGTCGGTTGAGACAGCAGATCTAACTAAAGTGCTGCTAAAGTTTGTCGGTTGAGATAGATCTAACTAAAGTGCTGCTAAAGTTTGTCGGTTGAGACAGATCTAACTAAAGTGCTGCTAAAGTTTGTCGGTTGAGACAGATCTAGCTATAGTGCTGCTAAATTTTGTCGGTTGAGACATCTAACTAAAGTGCTACTAAAGTTTATAGAGGTGCTAAAGTTTATCAGTTGAAACAGATCTAACTAAAGTGCTGCGAAAGTTTATAGAGGTGCTAAAGTTTATCGGTTGAGACAGATCTAACTAAAGTGCTGTTAAAGTTTATAGAGATGCTTAAGTTTATCAGTTGAGACAGATCTAACTAAAGTGCTGCTAAAGTTTATAGAGGTGCTAAAGTTTATCGGTTGATATTTAAAATTGTTTGAACAGAGTCGTGTGGGAGTAGGGCAACATTGTAGTGACCTGGCCTCTTACACAAATCAAACATTTAAATTATGAGAACATATACAAATCATGAATATGAAATTAACAAATAGACTCCTTCATACTAAATTGAAGAATTATTAAGCAATGTTAACCAATAAACTTGAATCTAGCATTCGTTTCTAGAACTAAACACACTTGTTATGAGAACACCTAGCCCCTTAACTGGCCATTAATGGCTACTAAGATTACCTGTTCAACGGAGCCAATTGATGAATATCTTCTGAGCCGAGCGGAAGTATGGCGAACTCAGTGACAAGTCGTCTTACGTCTGCCAGTGAGGGCAATGGGTTGAGGTTGGATTCCTGAGTATTTGTCCCGGAGTAGCAGAAGGCGCCAAGAAATTCCGAGAGATGAATGGGATCCGGTTTCTTAATGATTTCATTCAAAACAAGCTCTTGGTAGAGATCTTCCATAGTCCGATCTTTGGTCAAATCTTTCTCTTTTTTACCTTTCTTCTTTTTCCCTCCTTTTTTCTTTTTGTCTTTCTTCTTACTCTTTTTCTTGACCAGTGGAGCTTTCTCTATCGATATCTTCATATTTTCAAGCTCAAATCGCATCAACTTATCCACTTCTAATCTAATCTGCTCTGCTATTTTCAGACGTATTGCCTCTTTTAATATTTGCGCATCGTGTTTCTGGTGGATGTTCTTGGAGTCGTCCTTATAAAACCAGTATTTCATGTACTCCTCCTTTTCCTCTGTCAACAACGGCATGACTTGAGATTGGGGAATTGTCCATTCAAATTCTTCTTCTTCACCTTTTTTGGGTTTCTTGGTTTCTTTCTGTTTCTTTTCTTTTTTCTTGGATTCCTTTTTAGCTGGTTTCTTCGACTTATTGTCGTCAAACATTTCTCTAATGTCTTCCTCAACCTGTCTTACAGTTTTGGAGCTGAACAGAAAACTGCTTCCACCCATTTCTTCGTCTGGTAAGTCAGGGAAAACCCCAACAAGGTTTTTGATTTCAAGTAGCCATTGTATAATATTGTACTTGAGATTTTCTGCCATGCTCGGCCCTTCTCTGGTCAATATATCATCTTCAAGCATAATCTTATCGTACTCATACGAGTTGATGTTATCCTCTACCTTTTTCTTATTCCTAGCTATGTGCTCCTCTTGGTCCTTTAAAATGGCTTGCATGCTGTCAGTGGGCTTTGATAACATACCCAGAAATTGTTGCTCCTCTTCGCGCAGACGTTTACTCTTGATCTTGTACACGTAGCATGCCCAGCGATCAGCTGCCTTCCGGATCAGTTCATAGTTATTTCTCATCTGCGAAAGTTTGCACGCGGTCTGGTAAAACCTAATGCGCCCCATGTAGGCTCTTTGGTGTCTTTGGATAAGAAGAACAGCTTGTTCTCTGTTCATAGTTACTGCAGAATGTCTGTCGGTTCTTTCATTCGTTTCTAGCTTCTGAAGGATAGTTAACAGAATGTGCTCCCTGTTCTTGTAGACATCGTATCTATCATCATGGAAGTATTTTGGGATGGGTAGCACAACGTCCTCCGGGGTGAGGTTTAAATCTTGAAGCACGTCATCGAAGAACTGAAACTCTCGGTCATCAAGTCCTATCATCAAGTCCTTCAGCTCCAAAATTCGTGTAAATATGCCAGAGAGACAGGTTTTAACAAGCAGACGTTTCTGTGGGTGGATCATATAGGTGTAGCACTCTTCCAGACGTCGAGCTATCAAAATATATTTTAAATACCTGGAGAGAGAGAAAATAGAATATTGGGTCAAGTCAGGTGCTCCATTCAGATTGTATTACACAAATGTTTTCGTAAACGTGTTAATGCTATTATGTTTCTTATCCAACGTAGCTTTGATTAGGACTTAGTTATTTCATCACACGGAACTGTGTCCTAGAAACTAGATTAAATATTGAAATGAACAGACGTGATAGCCAAAATAAAAGGAAATTTTGATAATCTTTGATAAACAATCAGTAATACATCGTATACGTCACTATGATTTTTATCAGAGCCATGGCGAGTTTCCTAGCTTCTACACGCGATTCAAAACGGTTGAAATCACATAATGTGAGAAGTAGATCTAAATCTAAACGTCTGCTGGGCGCAAATATTTTGTAGGGTATTTTGTCCTTACACTTTCAAACATAACAATGCCATGAGTAATTCTTTGTGTCAGGAAAAGAAATCAAGAATTTAAATGTCTAAACAGACTGGTAAAAGGTAAAGTGAACAGCTTCTGACTAGGAATGAAATACTAACGTTCGCCGAGCTCTCTATCCCAGAGGCTCTCAAACTAAAACTTTTTATGAGACTTTCCTGCCTTGAGGTGCGGTGAGCACTACAGCGGAGCGCTAAAAGGAAGCTCTAGGTCCGAGCTTGAATACATGTGACGATACCCGATAAAAATATGCCTTCCCTAAGTCCATTTCATTTATAATAGAGCCGATTTAAGTATTCGACTTTGTCGAGATGTTTGTAACTTTTATGAACAAAAGGGAAAATAAGTAATATTCATTCTTATGTAACAATAGGTTTTGTTTACTTAAAGCTAATATTTTTTTAGCTTCTTCATAATATTATTACATGCCTATTGTATATAAAGTGGCGTAATCTAAAGCAGCTGTTTACATTCACAAATTCGTTTGACATACTTCTAACGGTATGATATAATCATGTTTGACTCACTTAATGTAACAAGCTTACTTGATTACTTGATGATATAAACCTATTTCACTTATGATACAATTATGTTTTATTTACTTCATCAAACAAAAGTATTTGACGTACTTTAAATTAGAAACCTATTTAACCCATTCCATGATACAAACCTGTTTAACTTACTCCATGATACAAACATTGTTTCAGTAAGCACTTACTTCATGATACAAACCTGTTTAACTTCATGATACAAACCTGTTTAACTTCATGATACAAACCTGTTTCTCTGACTCCATAAATTCGTTCTCTGTCTGGTTCGTGTCGGACGTCCCTTCAGAAATGAACATTACTACGTCCTAGTTCAAACCTTTTCCTGGACGTCAGTGTCAGGACTGAGTTGTGGTCAGCTCTTTGTCTCCTGTTACTTTGGAGGAGGAAGTTGTGAGAACGAAAGAACAAAACACATCTACAAGAAAAAAGTGCTTGACAGGCATGGACTGACACAAAACACATCTACAGGCAATAGAATACTTGACAGGCATGGATTGACACAAAACACATCTACAAGAAAAAAGTACTTGACAGGCATGGATTGACACAAAACACATCTACAGGCAATAGAATACTTGACAGGCATGGATTGACACAAAACACATCTACAAGAAAAAAGTACTTGACAGGCATGGATTGACACAAAACACATCTACAGGCAATAGAATACTTGACAGGCATGGATTGACACAAAACACATCTACAAGAAAAAAGTACTTGACAGGCATGGATTGACACAAAACACATCTACAGGCAATAGAATACTTGACAGGCATGGATTGACACAAAACACATCTACAAGAAAAAAGTACTTGACAGGCATGGACTGACACAAAACACATCTACATGCAATAGAATACTTGACAGGCATGGATTGACACAAAACACATCTACAAGAAAAAAGTACTTGACAGGCATGGATTGACACAAAACACATCTACAGGCAATAGAATACTTGACAGGCATGGATTGACACAAAACACATCTACAAGAAAAAAGTACTTGACAGGCATGGATTGACACAAAACACATCTACAGGCAATAGAATACTTGACAGGCATGGATTGACACAAAACACATCTACAAGAAAAAAGTACTTGACAGCCATGGATTGACACAAAACACATCTACAGGCAATAGAATACTTGACAGGCATGGATTGACACAAGACACATCTACAAGAAAAAAGGTACTTGACAGGCATGGATTGACACAAAACACATCTACAGGCAATAGAATACTTGACAGGCATGGATTAACACAAGACACACATACAGGCAATAAAGTACTTGACAGGCATGGATTGACACAAGACACACATACAGGCAATAAAGTACTTGACAGGCATGGATTGACACAAGACACACATACAGGCAATAAAGTACTTGACAGGCATGGATTGACACAAGACACACATACAGGCAATAATGTACTTGACAGGCATGGATTGACACAAGACAGACATACAGGCAATAAAGTACTTGACAGGCAGGGAATGACACAAGACACATGTACAGGCAATAAAGTACTTGACAGGCAGGGAATGACATAAGACACATGTACAGGCAATAAAGTACTTGACAGGCAGGGAATGACACAAGACACATGTACAGGCAATAAAGTACTTGACAGGCAGGGAATGACACAAGACACATGTACAGGCAATAAAGTACTTGACAGGCAGGGAATGACACAAGACACATGTACAGGCCATAAAGTACTTGGCAAATATGGTATGATATGATACAAACCTGTCTGACGTACTTTATGATACAAACGTTTTTGAAGCACTTTGATTACACAAACCTATTTGACTTAATAACGTAAACCTTTTTGACTTACTTTATTATACAAACCTATTTGACTTTATAACGTAAACCCTTACTTTATGATACAAACCTCTTGACTTACTTTATGACACAAAACTGAAAAGCCTTGTCTCTGTTTTTGATTGGCTTAGGTTCTTTTGGTTTTCCTTTCTTGTTAAAAAACAAAGCATTTTCTTCTAAAATCATTCGATTGATATCCAATTGAACTTCATGCCATTTCCTATTGCTGTAAGCATTGATCGGTATTGGCGGATTAATATTCCTGAAAAAAAAAAAAAAAAAAAATTCTAGTTATAATATGGCCTCCTTCAATGGCTCATTTCATACAAATGAAACGAAAGCCTGGGCGACATCGCCCACACAGTTCCCACCCTCTCCACGCAGCTGATATTTCCAAAGGTGTGACAGGTGTATGAAATGTGACGTGTGTTTGGCGCGTTTAATGTCTAGGGGATGATTATTTTTAAAGCTATCACACACCAACCTATCAGCATATGAATCGGGAGCAGGCACGCAACGAGACAAGCAATGAAAGATAGATACAAAAGTTAAAATAAAAGAATATTTATTTACATAAATATACATATAAGAATAAAAAGGGGAGGGTTTGCATCTATCTCTAAATAATACTAGATTTAATCATCACTCTTGCACCTAATAAGAGAGTATGTCACTTTGTCATCTGACTTAGCTGGTTGTCCTGTTGATGTCGCAGCTGGCTGTGTCCTGGCTTGAGGTTCTGCAGCTGGAGGTGGCGCTCTAGCGGATAGAGGGACGCCGGTGATATAGTTCTTGTGAAGTCTCAATCCCAAGTTCTAGTATCTGTAGTGGGCACAGTAGGGCGGGTGGCTGGCTACCGTGGGCACAAGGTTACTGCGGGCAGAGCTGATCTACCGTGGGCAGTGTAGTTGACAGGATATGTCCAGTGAGTTGCAGAGGGTTGGCGTAGCTATGACGTCTCACACAGATCTGAATCTATAGGGACGTCGCACCTAATAGCTTGACAGGTGGGCTGTCGAATAGGCGGGCAATGCCGATAGCGCCAAGTGGTAGAGTTGAGTAGATCTCAGTAGGCAAGTGCAGTGCTGAATAGCACTAAGCACACAAATAGGCAGGTAAGTAGATCGTTGATCCAATAAATAAATAGGCAGGTAAATCCAATAGATAAATAGGCAGGTAAATCCAATAGATAAATAAAGACAAGTTAGGACATGTCTCTCATGCATCTTATCGATGCCCTCGACTGAGGTGCATTCGTCAGATTGGTAAAATTGCTTTAGAGCACAAAGGGGAGATGATGACAAATGGGATTTGGAAAATAGATGGCAGATAGTAGCAATATAAAAATGTACATCAAAGGGAAAGTAATAATATAAAATAAATAACACAGGTGGATAGAGAAAGAGAGGGGGGTGGTGAATTGGGCGGTGGTCAGCGACCAAGACGGTTTGTTTACATATGACCGTGGGTCGAGAACAATGGAGCGCGCTTGAATGGAGAGGGTGTCCGTTCAAGCGGCGCAACTCTCGTTAGAGTGAAAGGGCTACAGGGGAGATAATTCAATAAAGGGGAGATAACTCATATCTCCTTTCTAAGCGCAGTATTAGTGCGATAGTAAAATTATCAAGGCTGTCAACCGAGATAAAGGAAATAAAATAAGGTGTACAAATATATACATGGTGCATCAACGATCAATTGAGCAACATAGCATTAATAGATTAATGCAATACTAAAATACATACATAGCACATGTTTATGTTTTCTACTTACGCCAGTGAGAAATACACAATGCACTAATTAAATCTAAATGAACTAAGCAAAATACACATGATAATATCCAATGGAAATATACACAGAGTAATTAAGATGGAACTTGTGATTAAGTTCGGCTTACCACCAGGTATTCCTCTAGGAGTGAGAATAAATGATATAGTCCAGACTCGATAGCTCAGCTTGAATGCGAAAGGAGAGAGAGTCTGACTTGATTTAGTTTACCTTATATACAGGCCTGGAGAATGTGGGCAGACACAGGAAATGTCCTAGGCTAAGAATTATCTTACACGTGGGGGAATTAGACTTGAGATGGGAGTCGCACACTGGGAAGGTCAATGGGCGTGTTTGTCGTCGTGGTCTCCTAGATCAAAGAGAGACGCGGGAGAAAGGGGGGGGGAGTGACTTGCATTCCACACAAGGTGGTGTCATCTGAGCCCGTCAGACATCCGGCCGGTACGATCAAAGAGAATGTGTCTATCTTTGACCCGGTCAAGGGAAGATAAGTCGGAAGACGCGGCCTAGCTATCTCCAATGTGGTCAACTAAGTCTAGCCTGGAGGAGAAAAGGTGGTGCGGGTGGAGAATTCAGGGGTAGGATGGGGGAATAATTAAAATAAAATAAATAAATAAGGACAAATAATAATTAATGCTGTGATAAATTTGAGTGACTCTGACAGCGAGTTTTTGACTTGTCACAAAAGGAACGGCAGGTGCTGATACAGTTTGGGATCAGTGGTGTCGCAGGTTCTGCCACTGTGTCACCGGCTCTAGATTTTACCATGCGGTTGCCTTTCTCATGTTTGGGTATAGTCATAAGCATTGGCGTAGCCAGGATTTTTTTCGGGGGAGGATTTTTTTCTCCTCCCCCCCGCCCCCCCTTCCCGCGAAAAAAAATAGTATGTATGTTTGTGTTTACATGATCTTTATTACATTCTGACCCTTCATTCGTTCGGAAGACGTTTATTATGCCCTAGAATGTTTCTTCCTGGAGTTAGTGGAAAAATTGTAGATTGCCCGCCATTGCCAGCAATGGGGTCTGTGGGAGCGTTTGGAGCCCCCCCAGCGTGGGGCGAAGCCCCGCCGCCAAGCACTATTTCTGGTATTGAAAGCCAACAAAATGAATATTTTGAGGTATCTACAGTAAATTTTCCTGCTATTAAAAAGTTTTATTTCAAAAACCTAAAATCCATTCTCACTGCCTTACTGGCGCCAAGTTGTACTAGGATGTCATCGCAACTCTTAGTATGCGTAATTCATTTTGTCGGAAAACATGTCCCGCAAACCTCATGCGACGCTCTGTCACAACCATACTAAGATGTCGACTCCCGATTCGGCAAAGGATTTTCCTTGACTTAGACCCGATCTCTATAACTGACTCCTAAAATATGTCCTAGCCATCTTTGTTGAGCCACATTAAGTGTTTTTCAATTTTGGCAGATGACTATTCACTGCACTTCGATTATGGAGCCCCGCCACTGGTAGAAATGTATAACCTCTCTTTAATACTCTCTTGGAATTAGGTGACTGTAACTTGCTTTAGATTTTATATCGAAAAGGGAAGTTTTATCGTCAAAATGATCTGTTGAGGGTTTTAAACTAAAAAATCTCTAGAGTTGTTTTTTTCTTAATTCAAAACCCCATTTAGCTACGGTCTTAGAATTTGGTAACTGGAGTTTGCCTTACAATAATATTGAAGATAGAGGTTTTCCACCTCAAAACTCTCTGTAGGGGGATTTTAAACTCAAAAACCATCTGGAGGGGTTTTAAACTTTTAAGAAAAGCCATCTGTAGGAGAGGGGTTTAAACTCAAAACCCCCAATTGGCTTGGCTACGCTCAAATAATTTTAGTGTGTAATTTGATTTTTTATATTAAAGATGTATTTTTTTAGCATCAAACCCCGCTGAAAGGGGTTTTAAACTCAAAACCCCTTTTGGCAACTCTCATAGCATTTTGAGTGCGTAATTTGCTTTTTTTTTAATATTGAAGAGTTATTTTGTTAGCTTCAAACTCCACAGGAGGGAGTTTAAACTCAAAACCCTTTGACTACACTCATAGAATTTTGAGTGTATAATTTGCTTTGTTTTTAATATTAAAGAGGTATTTTTTACCTTCAAAACCCGCTGAAAGGGGTTTAAACGCTCATAACATTTTAAGTGCATAATTTACTTTTTTTTCATATTGAAGAAGCATTTTTAGATTCAAAACCCGCTGAATGGGGGTTTAAACTCAAAACTGAGACGAAACCCATTAAACTACGCTCATAACAATTTGAGTGCGTAATTTTCTTTTTTTTTATATTTAAGAGGTATTTTTTAGCTTCAAACCCTACTGAAGAGAGGGGGTTAAACGCAAAACCCTCATAGAATTTTGAGTGTGTATTTTGCTTTTTTTGTATTGTATAGGGGGTTATAAAATCAAAATCTTCTAACTGTAAAAAAAACCTGGTAGGGAGTTTTAAACTCAAAACCCGCTGGTAGGTGGTTTTAAACTAAAAACCCCCTGATAGGGGTTTTGAACTCTAACCCGCCTGGTAGGGGTTTTAAACTCAAACCCCCCATGTAGGGGTTTTAAACTCAAAACCCCCTGATAGAGGTTTTGAACTCAACCCCCCTCTGGTAGGGGGTTTTAAACTCGAAACCCCCTGGGCTGGGGTTTTAAACTCAAAACCCCCTGATAGAGGTTTTGAACTCAACCCCCCTCTGGTAGGGGGTTTTAAACTCGAAACCCCCTGGGCTGGGGTTTTAAACTCAAAACCCCTTAGCTGTGTTGGGGCAAGTGATGGTTTAGTATTAAAATGTCACCAAAAAAAAACAAAAAAACAAAGCAAAAAATCAATTACTGAATTCCGATCCCCCCTCTGTGTGTGTGTGTGGGGGGAATTTCATTTCGGGGGGGGGGGCTGGCTACGCCTATGGTCATAAGTCAGCAGAGGTTTGAATTCAGAGGTTTTTTTGTCTCTCCAAGGTTAAAGAGCCTTTCCTGCCCGAAATAAATAGTATTTAATTGTTATACAATGGGGTCGTGGTGGTTGAGTGATAAAACGCTTGGTTTCCCAGCGAGTTCGAATCCCAGTGAAGACAGAATTTTGAATTTTAGGTATTCTTTACGGACCCCTTAGTCCACAAAACTCTAATGGATACCTGACATTAGTTGGGGAAAAGTAATGGCAGTTGGTCGTTGTGCTGGCCACACGACACCCTCGTCAACCGTGAGTCACAGAAAAAGAAGATATTTACATTATCTGCCCTATAAATAGAAAAGTCTAAAAAAGGTATTATATTTTTATTGCTATGATATACCGGTAGTTACTATCATCTCTAGCCTGGTGATTACAAATGCCCAACTTGTGACCGTGCATGTGTATCGGCATCGGTCACCACAACGTGTTCCCTGCTACTGAGTTTAGGTCTTCCAAGAAAGTATGCAAAGTTATTGATACTAATGGACTAGCTTATAAAAGTATAGAAAGCTACTGACGCCCAGCTTGTGGAGGTAGGCCTATGTAATTAGATTATAGCCTACTCAGCTAAATATGACTGTAAAGGCAAATAATAGGCGCGAACAAGAGTTTAAAGGGGGACAATGAAAGTGAAACACGTGCTGGCTATTCTAAAAAGTTGAACTTACCAAAAAAAACCATCGCTAGATTTGACACTCGATTTTTTTTTCTTTTTCCCTTTCTTCTTGCTTTTCTTGGGCGCCATTATTTTCTTCTTTTTTTTTTTCTAGAGATGGCCGATCTTACTCACATCGCCTATAAGTTACAGAGAAGATTTTTTCATTAGGATTTGAAATTGTTAAGTAAGTTGTCTCTTACATTCAAAATGATTTCATTGTTGTATGCGCGGTTGTGTGGTATGCGTGGTTGTGTGGTATGCGATCTGGACTGTCGTTCGGTTGTCTCGATGGTTCCGGCTCGAAGCCTGCTCACTGCCCCCCCCCTTGCCCCCCCCCGCCCCCCGTGAGGTTATGACTAGGATGTAATTATCTTCAAATCTGAAGGAACATCCGAAACATATCAAACATTTTACAAACATTAGGATCTGAAGCCGTCAATTCATGTCTCACATTTTTAAATAAAGGGAGAGTTTGCTTTGTAAAAAAATGCGGTGTTGGTCTACATGCGTGTGCTGTTTTAGAATCCATCTGTTTGGCCGACAGCAAGCAATGACAGCTCACAAGATTGCAAAGTGTGCCAAATCATCTTGAAAAGCAATTCCCAAGCTCAGAACCACGGAGTAGAATAGCTGCACCCATTTAAACCCTACTAGCTCTTAGGTCTACTTCACCCAGTCACAGCCGAGCTAAACAAAGTTGTATGACAGCTACTCCAAGTTACCGTGTAGGCCTATTAACTAACGCCACAATTCTAGCTAGACCTAGAAATTGGTTGGAAATGGTCTAGTAGCTTTTAGGCTTCCTAGCACTTTGATTAGATCTGGTAGCTTTTAGACCTGGCGTTCCAGTACCATCTGATCGTGGTCGCCAGGTGAACACCCTGCTCTCTTAGAGTGGCCAAGGTACTGGTTGCCCGCTACTGATGAATGAGCAGGCAGAGAGTGTAAAATGACATCAAAGGGGTTATGTCCATCCCCCCCCCCCGTGGGGCCCCTTGCAACGGTGAGTAAGAGACCTAACGGGATCTCCGAAAAGCAGATAGCGCTGGACACCAACTCGAGGGTTGGCTGGGATCTCCTAGGTCCCGGTTGATTCGCGGGTCTCTCTTTGGACAAAGACTGGACTGACTGGCGCGGCCATAGCGGGCTGTGTCGGGCGGTCTGGTTGGAGTCCACGAGCTAGGCTCTAACTAGCCCTTTCCCTGGTGCGCTAGTGGAGGAATACGCCGCGATAAATGGTAATTCGTTAAATGGTAATTCCGATACTGGGAATATTACGTGTACCACCCCACTCCCTGCAGGAACCTATTTTGCCAAACTGTGGTGGTGAGCAGGTTTTTCCTTGCCCTCCATGCTGACATGAGTATAGACCATGCACACTGCTGCATATGAGCAGTAACTAAGGCCGCCAACGGTCTTAACCATACATGAATGACAAGTACTGACAAGAAAAAAAAAGCGGACACGAGCAGACCCGAACAGGCTCCGCGTCCCGGGTAGCGGGCGTCAGGCCTGGGCACGAAAAGTCCACTACTGGTTGCCCCGCGACCTCGATGATGGGGGAATTTGTCAGATCGCGAAAAGTGGACTAAAATTCCTCCTCCAAAGTCCTCTTCTAAACGTACACTGCATTGGTACCTCCTCCGGAGGTCCGATACGAACCAGATTGCTGGACGTCAGCCACAACCTCCTGTGGATAATGATACGTGCCAGGCCGAACTGACTGGAAGCGATTCAGTGATGAGAGCCTCCTGCTCTCAAAACAACCAATTAGACACTAGTGGGATCAAAGCCACCCCAGGGACTGAGGCAATGAACACTAGGTCCCTCACGATCTTACAACTAAATATCTGCAAGGAAATCCCAAAAATTTTAGAGCTCTCTAAACTCCTCCATGAGAGGTCATTTGATATAGCATCATTACAGGAGACCCTTACTGGCAAGAGAAATGCCAGTATAATTGGTTACACAAGTGTAAGTGCACAGACTGCCGGGGACTGATAACTTATGTTCGCAATAACTTAGTTACATAAAACAAGTCCCAGGTCCACGAATGCACGGGCGTAACGACGTCACCACCCTCGAGATCCATAAGCAAGGGCAAATAATCACGGTTACAAATCTGTACAACCCTCCCAAACACAATATCAGTATAGAAATTGACAGCACAAATATCAATTCTCAAAATGTCATCGCGGGCGATTTCAACGCAAAGTCTCCACAGTGGAGCCATGACGTAACTGACTCGTCAGGACACAACATACATGAACTGCTCAATAACACAAATCTCTTTTGTCTACAAAATAAACATATTCCCCCAACATTATTCCATACTGGTAACGGCAGTCAATCCAGACCCGACCTTACTCGTATAACTGCAAATTTAGAATCCAATACTCAATTTCAGGTCCTGGACGGCATTACTGTAGTGCTAGTCACCGACTCCCGCTCCAGTCTCCTAGCTATGGGTGGCGGCGGGGGAGGGTCGCTCGTAATAGAAGAGACAGTCGCGCCGCAGATAACATCCGCCTAGCCATTGGAGCTGTCGTTTTTATGCAGTAGGCGCCCTCACATTGATGTGTGAGGGGCAATGAAACGGCAGACACCCTTGCACGAGAGGGAGCTATGGCAGCCACACACCTTGAAACACCAAGCACGTTTTTACAAGCAACGGCAGCAATCCAAGCACTCATTCATGAGAAGTGGTTCAAGTCCTGGGAGGAATCCGACAGAGCACGTAGTGTCTGGCAGCATATGCGTCACCCAGGTCGCGACGATCCGTGGTGAAGTTAAGTAGGTCAGAACAAGCAATAATTGCACAGTGTAGGACGGAACATTGTCCTGTTGGGGCATTTTTTTGCCAGGTTCCGCCCGAACTACGACTCCCGATGCCGTTACTGTGGAGAGAGTGTCGAAACAGTGTCGCACGTCTTGTACTAGTGTCCCCAGCTCCGAGAGCTAAAGGAGGGGGGGGGAGACGTCTCTGAGCAGTCACTCGACTTGTATGGTAGCTACGAGGACGGTACGTGCCGTTTTGACGCCGCCGTTTTGGCGCCGCCGTTTTGGCGACGGGACGTTTTGGCGCGAGCCGTTTTGGCTCCGGGACGTTTTGGCGAAAGATATCATTTGACGATAATTTAATAAGCACGTAGCTTTTTTTAATGAACCCTTGAATATATATATATATACCCTATGTATAATTAACTTAGAGTATTTTGAGAAACATGGTACATGTATTATATTTTTACTTATATTAGCAAGTGTTTGGTATGTATAGTTGGAGATACCTTACAGTCATTAAATAAACAAATGTTAATGTAAACAAATAATTGCATCAATTTTTAGTCTATCATCGTTTCTTTTTGTTTTTAATTTTAAAGTAATATCTTAAAAAACTTTTTTGAAAATAAAAGTGTGCCTCTTAATAAACACACATACACAAGCCAAAATGATTATTATAGAAAATGATGTGAAAAACAAACACACATTTACATTTAATACGTGAAAAATATGTCTTAACACAAACACTCATGCAAAACATAGATATAAATAATTCTTTTAAAAGAAATAATACAATAAACGTACATAATGTATTTCGCGCCAAAACGTCCCGTCGCCAAAACGGCTCGCGCCAAAACGACCTTCGCGCCAAAACGGCGGGGCCAAAACGGCGTCGCCAAAACGGCGGCGCCAAAACGTCCTGCTTCGCTACGAGGCATTACGCCGAACGGCCCAGTTTCTTGTCAGAGCACTACGGGAGGATTGAGTCCTTCCTGCTCTGATTTTTCAATAGGAGTTCATCTCAGGTAGATTTTAGACTTCCAAACACTTTGTAAAGATCTGGTAGATTTTTAGATGATTTGAGCATGACACACATCCCCACAAAGGCGGATCCATAAGCAGTGGCAAAGTTATGTAACGATCAATTTAATACGAACAGATAATGAAGCCCCTGCTGTTAGTGTGAAAAGTTACTTTGGAGTTAGGCTGATTATTTTAAAAGCTACTAAATGGGACTACAGATTATAGATGACAATCTGATATAACCTAACTCGATTTTCTCTTACAATGGTAATAAAGTAGAGTTTGTCTCTTCACCGACTTGTATGTCCGAAAATCTCACATCAACTAAATGTACATGCTTCTCCCTGGCCGGTGGCGGAGTCCTTCAAGGAATACATCTGAAACATATACTAGACTTTATGGTCAAATGTGAATTAAAAATTCTATATTAGTGTCTGTCTAGATCTAATTATCTAGATCTATACTATGTATTTCTCTTTAGTTTTTGACTAAACTCTAAAAAAAAAATTAAAAACAAACAAACAAACAAACAAAGATTGCCATGTCTAGCCTAAATGGTAGAATGGTAGTCTACTTCTTGAGATACCTTGGTCTGCTTCATTCTGTTTCTATTATCCCATTTTCTTGTCTTTCTAACAATGCTTCATTCTTATTGGCAATGACTTTTTTCTTTTAAATAAAAAAAGATTGCATTAAGAAGTGTACATTTAAAACATAACGCGACTATGTGTTCAAAAACAGTACATAAATGTGCTTGATATTAACAAACAAAACGTCCGAAGATTAAACAACTAACCAAAAAAAAAAAAAAACTTTTTCAAAGGCAATTCCTTCTTTAAGCACTTTTGTCTTACCATGATTAGGTCTAGTTGGTGCCAGTGTTTGGAGCGAGGGTGCCGCCAAGATACTCTATGCTGCGGTTTAGTCTTGAAATAGGTAGTAGTGACGCAGAGGGAGTGTAGTGGGCAAACCTCGAGGAGCCTTTGTCCATTTTCATTTACTTTTCCGACACCAATACGCCCAATACAGCTGTCCCATGCAGAGTTGTCAGATCCAACGCGTGCATTGAGGTCGCCGAGGATGATAACCTGTTCCGTAGTTGGGATCTCGCTAAGAGCAGACGAAAGGTTGTCATAAAAAATATCTTTGGCCTCTGGTGTGGAACTCCGAGTATGAGCGTAGGCACATATCAAAGTCACATGTCCAATAGATGTGTTAAGGCGTAGTGATAGGAGTCTTTCTGAACCGTTGCACTTTAGCTCTACTGTGTTCAGCAGTGTGTTCTTAACTGCAAAACCAACGCCATGTTCCCTTACTTCACTTTCGACTTTGCCTTGCCAGAAGAAGGAGTAGTCTTTTTCTTTGATTGAACCAGAGTTAGCTAAACGAGTTTCCTACTTTGAGCCTGGACAGTTCATCGTTTATTATTGCAGATATTCTGACATCTTCTATGTCTGGTAGGTTTTCATTAAGTCCAGTTTGTAGAGTACGCACATTCCATGTGCTCAGTTTAAGAGTGGAGCTCCTCTTTTTTTTCTTCATGTCGACTGGTACATTGGCTTTGTGCCTGCTTTTCAGATTTTGTCCTATCCTCGTGTACCCAAACGAGGAAGACAGGCATGACGGGACAGCACCTTATTGGCTGGGGGCTGCCCAGCTTGAAGCGGGCGGTAGCTGTCCATTGGGATCCTAGGATCTCTCCCACCGACGAAAGTGGCCCCTGGCGCCCTGCTCTACGTCAATTGAGCATTTGAGCTTATAACCGGTGACTGACACTTCCCGTGTTTGGCCGACACCAAAGGCGAAGCTGGAGTGTCCACTCCAGTTTTTTGGGGTTAGGGCTTTGAATAAGTGAGATGAAAGCCTGGGCATTGTTTATGGTCGGAACGATGTCGCCCACACAGCAGTTCCCCCCTCTCCGCGCAGCTGATGTGACCAAAATAACGGAGTATCCAATACAGTTTATGATCAGTAGCGCCGCAGGATCTGCCAGGCTGTAGCACGGTGTGCCACAATCTGCCTAAGGGTCACCAGCTCCTGATTTTTCCTCAGGGTTGTCTCTCGAAGCCTTTCCCGTGTTTGGGTATAGCCGCAGGGCTGCGGAGGTTTGGATTCAGAGTTTTCCTCCTCCAAGGCTAACGAGCCCCTCCTGCCCGAAGCTTACTGGTTTATTGGTTCCGCAAGGTTGTTAACGCCGGAAGTTGTAATGGTCTTAAGCCCATCATTACCTACAAAGTGCTTCTAATGGCATGCGTCTCAAATAGCCTCTGACAACCAGTCCAACTCCTGGCCTTCACGTGTGGCTCAGTTACTGAGCCTGGCGGAGCCGTTACCACAGACAGGAGAAGGGGCAAAGGCGAGCAACTGGCGCCTATTTACGATAATGCTTTATATATTAGCAGCATATTAGACATGTGTATAAGCTGTGTTTTTTTTTAATCGGGACGCTGAAAGTGTTGCTTTGAAAGAGTGTTTTATAAAATCTTAAAACAATTTACTGGCATTCATGTGGCCCTAATATAAAGCCCACCGGTAGGCCTATTCAGTGTGGTTTTATGTAGCCTACTTTTTCAGTCTTCCCTTTACTAGGTTAGAAATCAGTTTTAAAAAAAAGACAACAATAACACACAATCAAAATTGCAATAGTAGCTATACCGAATCCAGGAAAAGATGGCAAGGTGTTTGTTTACGAGCAAAAAAAAAAAAAAAAAATTGAAACCACTGCTTATATAGTTTAGTTCACGAATTTAAAGACACTTCAGTGCGCATGTTTTGTACGAAGCTTCCTAGGTTTCAAAATGGTGGTATGGCATCACAAATGATGTACGTATTCTACTAGTGTAACTAGTATCATATGTAGTCTAAGTCTAAACTTCTAAAATCTAGATCTAGAATAGATCTATATATAGTCACTATCTATTAGATCTAACGTAGTATACCTAATCATCAATAATAGAATTAGATCTACTATATCTAGATTTAGAATCTATAACTTAATAACTAAGTTTACTAAGTAACTGGTAAACTAGTCTATATTTAAGTCTAATTAAGTCTATACTAATAGTAAATACTTCGTAAGTTCGTATTGTTACTAATTGTAACATGAATGTAACTGTATGATTGTTAAGTAGGCCTATCATAATCATGCCCTATCTTAGTTAACTTAATATCTAGCCTAGGCTAGAAATGTAATCATTCAATCATTGTGATTGATAATGTCTTTTTCTAAAAAAGTCTTAGTTACTATAATAACACTTATTAAGTTAAATTACTTATCTAAGTTTTAATTAATCATTATCTGAATCATTATCGTGTCATTTATGATTTTCATACTGTTTAGTCTATAATACTATTCAACTAATGTCAAGATGTCAGTACAAGACTACTAATACTTACTACAGTGACTACAGTCTACAGTTATTCTTAGTTACCTATATATATATATATATATATATATATTTAATATATAATATATTCTGTGGCATTTTACGTCTTGAGAGATGATCTTTTTCCTTTGCAACTTCTTGTGTGACTAAAGAGGCCAATCCTTGTTACACAGCTGCGATCGCAGGTTGCGCATATATGTAATCACCAGGCGCCATTGCATTTTCACCTTTCTTTCTGCTTCTGTTGTGTATGGCATCTGCAATCCAATACCCTTCTTTTATGCTCTTCATGTGGATCTATCCAATGCTACTTTTTCCCAGCTGCTAGTGTCGATTTTGAAGAGCTTCATGTCGTGTTTGCATACATCCCTATACGATAAAAGTGGGTGACCAGTTTCTCTCCTGCCTTCTATTAGATCGCCATACAGAATGTCTTGTGGAAGTCGTCCCAATGGCATTCTACTAACCTTGCCAAGCCAGCCAAGGCATCTGCTGCTGATAACAGAGCAGATGTCCTGGCACCCTGCTCTTCGTAGCACTATATATTTATAATCTAACCTATATATATATATATAGGTTAATGTGATACTTTGTAATAGAGATTTAGAATCTAGATATATATATATACTACTTTTTTTAGTTTTTTTTGGCTACTAGAGTACATCTATCTAGATATATAGGGCCTATCATTGCTTCTAGATTCTAGATCTCTAAATTAATATAAATATAAGCCTATAAGGTCATGGTAGCCCAACAGTACTCATGTTTTTGGTGATAATTAAGGCATATTATTATTAAATGAAAATAAAGCATTTACAGGGACACTTTTTACTGTAGTCAAGCATGTAAGTTGATTTTTTTTTTAAGTTTGTAGATCTAGGCCAGGGGTTGGCAACCTGCAGATCGTGAGCCACGTGTCTCTTTCGATGTTAAGCTGCGGCTCTTAAGTTCTATGCTCAAATATTATTTATTTTATCGAAGAAAAGAAACATTTAAAAATCATTCTGATTCGATTAACAAGTATTAGATACCGATTCTATCTCTCAGCAACTTTTACTTGCTTTTCAGCGCATCCCTCCACTATGTCTTGAAATGTAACATATTTGCAGGTGGAAGATATTCAACTTTCTTCTGCCTTATCACTTGATATAGATGAGTCTTACAACATAAAAGACACAGCACAAATTGACCTTTTGTCAGATATATGTCTTCCCAAGGTCCAAAAGAATATTTTCTAGGATTGCTACCGCTCTCGTGACAAACTAGAGGAGAAGATAAAAAAATACCTTGAAGACAATATAATCAATATAAATAAAATCATTTCAATAGCAAATGACGGAGCCAGGAGACAGGAAAAAAATAAAGGAGCAATTACGTTTCTTTGGAGCAAAATAAACCACATAATTCTTATGTTTCACTGCATAATACACCAAGAGGCACTTTGTGTCTAAACATTTCCGCTGAAATAGTTGAGGTCATTCTTTCTTCTTCTTCTTCATTCTCATTTTACATGTCTAAGGGTTCAGATCAGTAATCCTATATCTGAGATGAACTGCGTAGTGGTTTCCAGATCAGGCAGCTCTCCGTATAGTTTTTGTTCTATAGGAAGGTTTTGGGGCCAGAGTCTTGTTCAGGCCTCTTGATATAGTATGCAGCTTTGAAGGGCATTTTCTGGGAATGCTCCACAAGTGCAGGATTTGCTCGTCCCGACAAAGCTTTTGGAAAATATGTTTTCATTTGGTTGTGTCCGGTTCTGAGTATAAAAATTATGCGTTGGTCATGTCGTCCTTTTTCTTGTAATTCGGATGTGAGCTGGTCCTCTTCTCATTTATTCTACTCTCTATTATTTTCATCATTTCTTCTGGGTAGAGAGGGATTTTCATTTGTTTGTTCATTCTTCCCTTTTTGGCCAGTATGTCTGCTTTTTCAATGTGTGCTGGGATCCATTGAAGAACAGTTTCCTTGCTGTAAATGTCAAGGTTTACAAGGGCTTTTTATGAAAGTTGAGGTCATGAATTTGGTAATCAAGATTGTTAACAGCGTCTTGTCAAAAGCACTCTACCATCGTCATTTTAAAGAATTGTTAACAAAATGGAGACTCAGTATTCCGACCTCCATCTTCACAATAAAATGTGATACTTTTCCAAAGGTTGAAATGTTTTGCTTTGTGCTTGAATCAATTAAATACATTCCTAAATGTTAATCACCCTGAATTAGAGAACAACAAATAGTTGCGAGCATTTTACTTTATGTTGGATATAACAGAGAAATTAAATGGGCTGAATCTAAAACTGCAAGAAAAGAAAAACCCAGCCTATGTTTTGGTAGAAGAATTGGTTTGTTTTGAAGAAAAATGTATTCTTTTTGTAGAAGATATTCCGAGCGGTCAATTACTTCATTTTCAATTTGTAAAGCAAAATTGCGATAAAAACCATTGCAACTGTTGACACAAATTAGTTCAGCACAGTTATAAAGAAAAATTAAAGATGAATTTGCTGAAAGATTTTAGCAATTCAAAACAAATAAAACGATTGTACCAGTTATTTAAAAAATCCTCTCAACACAAATAGTAACGAAATCAACATTGAGCAATATGGAATAGATACTGGATCTCTAGACATGCAATTGATCGGTTTAAAAAGTAAAGATTTGTGGAGTGAAAAATTTACAGAGTTGAAAATCAAGTTGAAAGAGTTGAAGGTCCAGAAATATATGTAACGCAACAAAAGTGGACAACTTTAAAAGAAATGCCACGAGATGAGGCACTTAAATTAGACGTTTGTCATAGTCTTCCTAGGTTCAGTCTTCCAAACGCCAACTATCATCGGATTGACATATTTGTGCAAGCAAGCATTCTCTTGCATAACTATAATTAAATGTAAAGTAAGAAGCCAACTAAGGAATGAAACTTTAGAGTCGTGTTTGAAACTAAAGACAAGCTATGAGCTAAATGGTGACCTGTTATTTCATCCCCGGTCATTTCATCCCTGGTCACTTCATCCCTTGTCATTTCTTCCCCCAGAGGATGAAATAACTGGGAACCGAGCTAAATGTATCCAAACTTTCTAAAACCATGCAAAGCCATATTTAGTGTTGTATGTAAATGTTTAAATATTTAAATTTTATACTTGCATCATTATATCTAATTATACTATATATATGTCAAATATATAATAAATATATTATCTAATTTGTTGTGAAAGACACTATTTATATAAAGATAGATATTTTTTTATATGAATAAATAGATTGTTTTTTTTTTTAACTTAAAAAACTTTATTTATGCGAGTGCTATTTATTGTTTGGAAGAGAAAAAAAGTTGTGGCTCTTTAAAAACTTTGAAATTTTGTAAATTGTAATATTTGGCTCTTCCGACTCAATAGGTTGCTGACCCCTGATCTAGGCCTATATCAACCCACTCTGTCTGATACAAATTTGTACAAAATATTTCTCTTACTTCCCATTCTTGGAACAAATTGAAACTTTGCACAATTATTCCTTGTCCCTTACAACACCTGAAAAAAAATAAAAAAATTGACCAATTATTTTATCAATTAGTTGTAATTAATTAATTTTGTTTAATATAGAGACAGTATAACTAGCTAAGGGGAGATAGGCCTTGTATGGAGAATCATTTGAAACTAACAAAAGATAACTATAAAACCTTCTGTTTACATTTGCACTTCACTAGCTATATAGCATAGTGGTAATTGTACTACATTTAATATGAAGTGCAAGTGCAGGTTTGCCTATTGTATGTCCTCTGTCATTCACAGAGTCTGAGAGGGCTGCTGACATAAGATTTCTAGGATTATATCTGAACTGCTATCTCTTAAACTGGCCACTGCTTTAGTTTCAAGACTGCCTTTATTTAAGAGGTAGTCCAAATGAGATATTTTTTCTTCTCATTATTCTTTTCTTTATAATGATTTTTCAAAATATAATTTTTAAAATGATTTTTATCTGCATGGAAATAAAGATCCAGCTGGAGATAAACTTTGAAGATGTACAACAAAGCAAAATCTAAAGGATTGGATCCTCAAGGGGTAAGCTGGACCAGCTTTATAATTTACTGAATGATGCATTCTAGTTTGTCTTCAATGTAGGATTTCAATTTAAGATTTCTGTTAACAGTGTTGTTTACTTTAAATACATATTAAAATGATACAGTTTATTTTTAAGAAGCCTTTATAATGTAACCTTAAGTGTAAGGTTTTGCAAAATTAAGTCTTGTAAAAATGTATAAGTTACATAGAATTAATTCAATAGAATTCTTGAACATCTGCAAAGACAAACTTGGAAACTATAAGGCGCAACATGCAAACTAATTTAATGATAAGTATTAGGCATCATATTAAGGCTACCTTTGTAACAGATTTCATTGGTAAGCATTACAAATTCCTTATTGGCTGAAGCTAAATTAAAAATTGTGGAATTTTATTGCAGTAATGAGGAAAAATACTTATTTAAATATATATATACTACTGTTAAGAGAGATACAGAAAGTGCAAGGCAATTTAAAAAACAACAGATTTTAAACAGAGCTTATATTATTTGTATTTATAGGATATTGAGATGTAAACACAATGTATTACTAATAATTGCCCAGACTTGCTGATCTCCAACTTGACAGGTCTGGGAAACCACAAATTTCTCGACCTTTATGGTGACATACATGCGCTATGCAAAACAGCTGGGTTCTTCTCCAGGGATTTTGAAAGAGAGGTTTTGAGCTCTCAAGTCCTCTTTGGAATATGGAGTTAGATTTGATGATGATTAATAATGACAATTTTTCATTCATCTCAGTGGTCTATATTACAAGGGTATTGTATCAATCATGAATGCTATTTCCTTTCTTTGAAATACTTAGAGCTTCAAAATCATTTATCAAAATTAAAAAAAGCAGATGAAATTAATGAGATATAGTAAAAAAGTATCTATTTGTTATCACCTTTAGTAGATCACTATCAAAAGACCATCGAATGATACTGTAATAAATTTCTTTTTGTTGAGTTTCTAATTCTATGCTTTTAGTCTATATTTTGTTCTCTATAAATAAAAATGCTTATAAAAAATAATTTCTTTGTTTTATTTTATAGAAAGACTATGATTCCTCTGGAGCTGACTTTGTTAGATCAACAAACATCAATGAAAGTCGACCATTGAAAAGATTTTCACAGCAGCATTTAGATGACATTAAAATAAACACTTTTGCAGGTAACTGTTTATACAGAGAGCTGTAATGACCATGAGTCTTTATAATAAATTGTAATGTTACCTAGTATAGTGTAGAAAATATTTAATGAGATGTATCATCTATAAAAGTCACTGTATGACTTTATTGTTAATACCAAGTTCCCATGTGACCTATAGCTAGAATTAGGTTATTAAGATCAACAGATCAGTGTTTAAGGTGTGCTGTTGTATTTTGGTCCCTACTTATATTTTCTAGGCTATTAAGTATAACCTGTAGGTATATAATTACACTATTGTGTGCAAAATAAGACTTAAAGTCCCAGATAAACAAATATACAAATAGTTTATTTACAATTAAAGTCAAATAACTGGATAAACAACTGGCCATGAACTCATATGCCTTCTCAATAGAAAATAAACAATTAAAATTACACACTCCACACAAGTCATATATTACAAATAAATATATAACAATCATATGTCACAAGGCAGGTTAATGTGTCATTCGAGAAAAACTTTCTAAACCACTGTATGATACACATTAGGGTCAGAAAAATAACATTTTTTAACATCACCGGATTAAGGTCAACACATGACCACTTTTAGCCATTTTAAGGTCGTAGGCTTCAGGTTAACACATGACCACTTTTAGCCACTCTAAAGTCTAGGTTTCTGGCTAATATATGGCCACTTTAGCTGAAATAAGGTCTTGATGAACTATATATTCAGGGCACCCACTTATAGTCAACCGTTCTAGAAAGCCTATCAGATGATTCAAAATAAATTTTAGCTCACCTTAGACATAAGGCTAGAAAATATGTCACGTTTGGGAATAGCCCAGGCGAAAAATAATCAAGGTTAAAATATACTGCCTTTTCATTTTAAATTGTGTATAAATGTATGTTGTTACTTTTTAGAATTATTCCCCTTGGCAAGGGAGTTAATATTGTAGTGTTGTGTATTATGTGTGTTATGTTAGTGATAATAGAAGTTATTCATGAACCTGTCTTTTGGTGTAAGCATAGCTTATTTGTTATTGTGTTATCTATTATAAATAAAATATTTTCTCAGGAGTTTAATCTTTTTACTGTTAGACACAGTGAGAGCCTTGAATTCAAATTCTGTGGAATACAATTTTTTATTCAGGATTCAGGGCATTAATTAGAATTAGTTCTAATGAATATTTTTGATTTGGTAGATTACAAAATGGTGGGTTTTGTGCCAACCACAAGACAATTTTGATAACTTGATCCCATTCCCTCCATTAACTTCTTGATCTTAAAAAGAACTTTACTTGACCTATCTGGCACAGGACTTTCACTCTGACACCTAAAACCTGTCTACACTTTAACTACCCTTGTTTTTAACTATTGACTAGGTCATCTTAACCTTCACATGTCCAGAAGTCTTTGGACCATGCAAGTTATCAGGTGACCAGAATACATTTTCTGCTTTTGATTTTTTTATTCTAAACATTTAAAGAATTGTTTAATTTTGGCATTCCAGAAAAAATTCCAATCCATCATAGAAATCACCAGAAAGCTCTTACACCAACATCAACATACAGTACAGGTCACCATCACTCACAACAGTATCATGAAGAAGAAGAAATTGGACCATTTCCTGTTAGAGAAAATAGTGCATCAGGTCAAGGACAAGCAAAACTTAAATCTGTCAAAATGACAGCCATTCTTCCTGGTAAAAACATCAAGTATTTTAATCTAAATGCTCCTTTCTTACTGCCTCAAGCTTCACTTTTCTCATCTGATCTCTAGATATTCACTCATTTCTTTACTCCTATGCTTTAGTTCTAAATATAATAAAATTGTTCATAATTGTACTATTCAACTTGTGAGAATTTTTAATGTGCTTGAAATATGTATTTTTTTTTTTGTATGAAAAGTAAAAAAAAAATATGTATGAAAATAGTAGAGGCCTAACTATTGAATCTCAAAAGACCAGTGACCTCACAATTTGTTATTATTTGCAATTAAAAAGCAACCACTAGGCATAAAATACAGGGATTGTTGACTTAGAAATGCCTTTCTATACAGTACATCTTGCCTCTTCCCATTTCATATAGTTAAACATATAAATTAATTTTAACTCAATTATTTGTCTAGTTATTAAACTTTTTTTTTTGCTTTAATCAACAATTTCTTTTTATCTTAACAAATAAACCACTCAAAGAATGATTCATTTCATGTTAGAGTGTCACTCTTTTTTTGTCCCTAATATTTCATCAATATTATGTCATTAATGACACTCTCTGGCTATACTTTGGCCCTAGAAGCTCTTAACAATTAGGGAATTTAGTGCTATAAGAAACACACACATGAAAAACAACAAAATATATTTAATTAAAAAAAAAAGGAAAATACAACTTTGTAGGTTGGATCATAAGTAATTTAATTAATTTACTATTGTTGTTTTAAAAAAAAAATTAATCTTTATTTTAGGAGATCGTGTTATATTTTCTGAGAATCCTTCAATTCCTGGAGTTCCTGTAGTATATAGAACACTTGAAGAAAGGGCATCCAACCCAGACAGATTAAATTTAGACAGGTTTGATGTTTGACTAGTTTCCTCTTATAAATCTCATTTTTTTAATAGAAGGGCTGTAACTTTATTCGAATTCTATTTTGTTTTGAATTGTTATTTATCCTTGTTGATGGTGTGTAAATTACAGTATTTTTATCATATAGCATAAAACATAGCAACACTATTAGAAATATTTTGCATAACTGAATAATTCACTCAAATTGCAAGCTCTAAATTCACATTGAAAGGGTTTATTTTTCAATCGATCTTAACTTTGCCCTTGTAAGGGTAATCCTTGTATGACTGTTGTAGCTGTAAAGTAAAAAAAAAAGTAAAGTTCCCCTTTCAGACCTTGTGGTCTATAGGGCAGATGATGTAAAGGTCATCTGATTCTGTGGGCTACGGTTTATGAGGGTGTCATGTGGCCAGCACAACGACCAACCGCCTTTACTTTTCCCCAACTAATGTCAGGAACCCATTAGAGCTGGGTGGATTCAGAGGCACTAAAGGATCCCGAACTTAAAAATCCCAGTCTTCACCAGGATTTGAACCTGGGACCCCTCGGTTCAGAAGCCAAGCGCTTTACCGCTCAACCACCGCGCTGTGGTGCTGACTAAATTCTACTACAAAGTGACTTTTTGTTTCCATTGTACCTTTTATTTTATTAAAACAGGTTCATAAAATTACATTTGTAAATCAATTTACCAGGTTTCACAGTCTGTACAAAAATGTTACTCTATTTTCTAACTATAAAAAAACATTATAAATAAACATGATTCAAACTTTTTGAGTAAAGCTCTTTAATAACTTGTCTTTCTAACTTGTCAGGTAAATGTTATCCAGTATAATGAGTATATGCATTTGTGCAATGTATAGGGTAACAGATTTATGCTGGCTATATATGTCTACTGTTTTGAATTATCTGATAAAGCCAATTCATTATTGATTTTATCCATTTATGGTTTTTGGTATCTTTATCACTTTTACAATGTTCAGCAAAGAATTGAAAAAAAAAAGATGAAAATATTTATAACATCCTTTGCAGACTTCTAGATTTTGATTTGTGTTTGAAATATTTAGAAGTTTTAGATGATTTTCAATTTGAAGTATTTTAATTTGACTTCAAAAGCTGTACATTTGTTGTGTCATAAGCTCTTTATCTTGCTCAAAGTGACAGTACTATGAGTTGAGATCTATGAGTTGAGGTCTGTGAGCTGAGATCTCTGAGTGGTTCTGTCAAGCTACTATTGTTTGATCCAACCATCTAATACAATAACACAGTGCTTTCTTCTCTAGATGTCTGTTACTTTAAAATCATCCAGACCAAGACTGCTAAACCAGTCACCTATTCTGTTGTTTCAAAATATAAGGCTCACTGCTCTGAAATATTTTCTTGAAAGCTTCTTTGAGATGCAATTATTGTGAGATTATTCCCTCTCTAATACAGTCAGTTTCTTTTTTTTATAATTAAAATCAAAAGTTATCTAAATTTCAAAGGAAAATTTGTTGAAAGTTTTTAGTTAATATTGGTTAATGCTTGTCTGGAGGTAACTGCAGATTACAAAGCTATGTAAATAACCAAAACCTTTATTGATTTGAGATAGTTCCCAGACAAGAATGACAGAGAGGAGAAAATTATAACCAATCACAAATTAATGTCTATGACAAACATAACAGAATGACTAATAATGACCTACAGTAATTAGTTCTCATGTGCTTCAGGTTCTTCTAATTATTGTAAATGAAGTTTACATGATCAATACTTTTCATGATTAACTTTTGTAGCAGTCTTGTTTATATTTCTAACCCAGGAGAAAGCTTACCATGTGTCCTATTTTAGAAGGAGAAGAACAGCTGAGGCTACTGAACTATCAACATAATTTGATCACTCACATGCAGAACTTATCTTCTCTGAAACGTCTGATATTTCTTGATCTGTATGACAATCACATTGAAGAAATAACAGGATTGTCTTCTCTTAGGTCTCTCAGGGTACTGATGTTGGGTAAAAACAGGTTAGTTTCAACATTCTGATTCTGGCTAAATAATTACTGAAGTTATGAGAAGATCCTGTTTTTAATTTAACATGCCATGTTTTCATTTTTTCCTATCACAACAGTTGACCCTTGATAGTCAGACACTTAATTATTCTACACACACAGTAATCTGATGCATCACCACCTTAAATTCATATAATTAATGTACCGGACATTATGTCTATTTTTAGACTAGCTAGGCTTAAATTGTACTTTAGTATGATATGTAAAAGCTGAAATAATATATTTGTATTTTTAGATCAATCAGTTTTGTCTTTTTCATCTATTTTATACTCTTTAAAGAGATTACCCTATTACATCATAAAAATTTTTTCTTTATAAGTAAAGTTAAATACTTTGAAGTACAGCTAATCTTTTGTAATCCGACTTTTTTTGGTAATAACTTACTCCCCAGTCCTGCAACTTTCAGACTATCAGGAGTCATCTGTAATATTTAAATTTCTTGAAAATAAATATATAATATTAAAAGTTGTATGAAATGATGTTGGAAAATTACAAATAACAAACCATCAAAACAATACCTTAGGTCTTTAGGCATTCTTAGGCATCTGAACATTGGCTTAAATTTGCTGACTTCTGTTCCACATTATGACCACCATCACCTGTTTACAGTTTCATTTTTATTTTCACCTTTTCTTGTTTGTCTCGGCTACTGTAATCACATATCATATATATATTTTTTTTTTTGGCAAACAGAATTAAAAAGATAGAAAATCTGGACTCCTTGATAAAGTTGGATGTCTTAGACTTACATGGGAATCAGGTATAACATATTTCATATCAAAGTTTATTTTTTGTCAAATTAAATCTTTTTCATTTTTTAGTATTCTGTTTTATAAATAAAAGTAGAATTTAAGCTATAAACTAAATTAGTTGCATTAATGATTTGCCTTGTAATTTTATTGAGAGATCTTTCTCTTTTTATAAAAAGATCACAAAGATTGAAAACTTAAGACACCTGACAGAATTACGAGTTTTGAATCTAGCTGGAAACAATATAGGTTATGTTGATGAACTGGCTGGATTAGATTCACTGGCAGAATTGAATCTCAGACGAAATAGAATTCGAGCTGTGGTAGGTGATTAAATAAGTTTAAATAAGCAGTAGGAGGAATGAATTACATCTTCATGTCAGTGAGGAGAGAGGAGCAGTTACATATTCTATTAACTGGAAGTCAATATCACATTTTCTTAAGAACTGTATCATGGCATAGGTTTTTTTTTATGACAAACTCTGCACATATTTTATACCTTGACCAGTCAACATCTGACTGAAATACTATCAGCACTTTACATATTATGTAATTCTATCATATGGTTTAGATTTGGCAGTAGTTACTGAGAAACCAAATGGTAAAAGAATAAGAAAAAGTTTAATATATATTGAGACAATAATTGAGTGCTTGAAATCAAATCAGCTATTTATTTAGATTTTAGTTGATCACTAATATTATTTGCACTGACATAAAAACACTGAATTTCCAGTCAAGAGTTAAGCAGATAATGAATTACTATCAAGCTGGCCCCTTAAAGTATTAAAAATTAGATCTACAATTGAGATTTAAAAAAAATAATTTTTTGTTGATTTTGAAATAAACTTTATCTCTCTTCCCCTAATTCAACCCTAAACCTGATTGCCTCATGCTGGTCAACTGTTACATCATAAATGACGTTATCTTGTTTCATCATTTCAGACTGAAATTGATTTACTGCCTAATTTACAGCGACTGTTTTTAAGTTTCAATGATATCACTAGGTACAGTATTTATTTGTAAAAAATTTTTAACAAACAAATCTATATTATATGCGCAAAGGGCCCTGATTGATTCATATAATGACTGACCTAGCACTAATTCTCTCACATGCCGTGGAAGAGATCAAAACCACTGAAATTGATTTTTTATTCACAATTTCTAAAAAATACAAAACATTTAAGCTTTTACGAACTGTACTAAATTACAAGACTATACTTCTGTTAACCTTTTGTGGGTAATTCCCACTGATTTTAATAACACTCGGTTATATTAGTCAGTAGAGTATCAGACTTTAGATCAGAAGTTCAGTGGTTCCAATCACTTGATTATAAAATTTATGGTGTTTTAAAGTGTTTCAAATATTTGGATAAAAAGCTGAAAAGTCAAAGAAAACTCATATATTGTAAGTAGGACTATTTTTTAAAGCGTAGAGTTGTGTGGGGGGGAATAAGTGATGTGGATAATTTAACTCACTGGCAAAAAAAAGTGTTTGGGAGGGGATGCGTTGTAAAGCAGGCCGTGCTAATACATGTAACAGATACTAAGGGGGCGAGAAAAGTGATAGAGAGTTCACAGACCAGAAGTGAGTGTTGGGGGGGGGGGGGACGATTTAAAGGGATTCCTTCCAAAAACCTAGAATACACTTGGGGGTTGTTGAAATGCAGGCAGTTCTGTTGAAAGTGCTAAAGAATAAGGATGGGAGTGCTGTCAAAGTATTGGATGGCTGCCTGGATCGTGCGGTTTGCACGCTGGACTGTCGTTCAGATTTATCGATGGTCCCGGGTTCAAACCCTGCCCGCTCCCATCCCCCGTCATCCTGCGGGAGGTTTGGACTAGGAAGTAATTATCTTCAACTCTGAAGGAACATCCGAAACATGTAAAACATTTTACAACAAACAACAAAGTATTATGTGAACATTTGCAGGCTGTAATCAGAAAAAAATGTGTGAAGCCAGTGGGTAATGCTTGTTTAATCTAAATTTGGATCTTTTTAGTAATAGTAACTTTGTATATCTAAATCATTCAGAGCTAATGAAAATGACTCTTCTTTAATCTAGTTTTGAAGATGTTCAATGTCTGGGAGAGTCATCAAGCCTTTCTGAAATTTCTTTTGATGGTAATCCTATAGCACAAGATGGCAACTACAAGCAAATCATTCTAAGACATATGCACCAAATAAAACTTTTGGATATGAAAAGAGTGACTGTAAGTAGATCCTAAAGACTGCTTATCTCCTCTACATCTACTTTTAGATAACTTGGTGATAAACAAGAAATAATAAGTATAGTTTGTGTGATAGAGAAATAACAAGATGATTAATGGATACTTTTATCAAGATAACTAGCTAAGCTACTGAAAAACCTGAAATTTATACTTTCCCTTTTCAAAAAAAAAAAAGCTGCCCAAGTTTCAAAAGTAAAATACTTGTATTTCACTTAGTGTTTACAAGGAGCCTACAATTTGGTCACTTTCTGGAGTATCACTGCAATGATGTGATATTATGGAGTGACTATGTGGTCAAACATAAAGAACAACATAAGAACATGTGTACTTATTTATCTGATTTGTAGGTTGAAGTTATATAATTACTGTACAGTTTCTGTTTATTGCTTTGTCTTTTAAAGAGTCATAGACTGACATAATCTTGTTACTGACATCTGGTCTTTGAAAACATTTACCATGTATTCCTTTTTTTATCTCAACAATAAATATTTTAAATTATTTTTAAAATCTGATATTTTCTTTTCATACAATTCATATTGCATTTGTTAACACATGCATATGTCTAAACGTACACATGTAGCATAAAGTACTTGTAAATACCAAAACGTACACATGTAGCATAAAGTACTTGTACAAACCAAAAGGTACTACTGTCCTGCATGAGGTTTGGGATATGGTGTCATTATTATCTTCCAATCTGTAGGAACATCTGAAGCATGTACAACAAAACAAAAATCATTTACATCACCTTTTTTTTTTGTTCTTGTTCAACTCTTCCCGAACATTGTGGGTTACTTCCCTTTCATCTTCTCTTATACAGTGGAATGGCCCCACCCCAAAAAAAGATGTTTCATTCTGCACTAAACTCGAAATCTTTCTGTATGCCTTTAGGTTACAAGAAATTATCTTCTTTTTTGAAAAAATGTCATTGATTTATAAGATAAGACGGAATAACATAAACTACTTCTATTGACATGATGCAGATGAAAGGGTTCCATATGAAGCTCTCAAACCCTATATATACTAATTGAAGCCTACACGTAGAACTCAATTAACACGTAGGCTGACTTTCTAATTCTGGACACTGTCTCTAGGAAGATGAGAGAAGGCAGGCTCTTGTTCTGGTCAAGAAAGATGAAGAAAAAAGAAGAGAGATGAACAAGATAGCAATGCTCAAAGTTTGTCATTTTAACATTGATTTTAATATTTGAAACATTTAAATAAGTTATTGTAGATAAGTATATATTGATTTAAAAATAAAAAAGAATAAAAAAAATTAGATATATTTTATGTTTCTTTTTATATAAATTAGGGGTGCACCGGATAGTAGCTCCACCTCCTAGCTCCACCTCCGGCGGAATATGCAGCCATATTTGGCCCGATAGTTGGCTGAATAGTACAAGTGCACCTAATATGCATAAAGTGGACCTCGTTCCATTAATATCTGTTTTATAATGTTATTATATTTATATTTAAAACATAATAATGTGCTTAAAAATATGGCCTATATGAATATGCACCAAACATCTTTTATTATAATAATAATAATTGTATGTATAAAGCGCTGTTAACAAACAAAATGTTGGCTCAAGGCGCTGTGATAACATGACAAACTAATCTAAAAAAGTTTTTAACTGGTAGGTCTTAATGTTCTTTTTGAAAGTTGAGTAGCATGTTGTCTGTCTGAGATCAATGGGGAGTGAGTTCCAAGCCTTTGGTCCGTGCACTGAAAAAGCCCGCAGCTTTTGAGGGAGAAACGCGGCACCACTAGAAGCGTTGAGTCCATTGAGCGCAGGGCTCTTTGAGGGACATATGGAGTGATCAGTTCACTAAGATATAAGGGGATGTCATTGTTATATATACACTGATGACAAAGTGTGGCCACCTTGTAGTCGATTCTTGCTTTCACGGGAAGCCAATGGAGCGTGCGCAAGGACGTAGTTGTAGAATCTCGTCTTGTTATTCTAAGAACTATTCGAGCGGCGTTGTTCTGTATTCGTTGCAGCTTAGCTATTTTGTCATCAGGTATACCTGCTAGCACGGCGTTGAAGTAGTCAAGGCGGGAGAGTATGAATGCCACAGCAAGCTTTTTTGTTGACTCCGTTGTCAAATATGATCGGATCTGGCCGCGCAGCTGCAGATAAAGACCCATTGCAGAGCTGACTTATGTGTACCGATACGCCGGGATTGTCTTTCCAAACCGGGCGATAGTTTTTAGACATTCCGGCTCAAGACTGGATTTCTTTAATAAGGGCCTGACAAGTGCATGCTTCAATTGCTGAGGTACAACGCCTGAAGTCAGTGAAGAGTTCACAATGTTAGTAATTGTAGGAACATCTCATCTAAACATTCAAGGAGCAAGGGATAGATGACAGCAAACGTTTGTTATTTGCTTCCCCTAACATTTCAGCGGTGATCCTAAATAGCTCCATTGAAGACTCTGAAGTTTCGATTTTTTGTCGAATAGGACTAGCTTTTGCGTCTCTAATCATGCGGTTCACCTTGTTTTTTTTCTTTGATGTATCGTCAGACCTGTCTTTTGAAATGTACGTTCGGCACGTCGGCGAATAAGTTTGGCAGTCTTTATGTCTTCCGTCATCCAGGGTGCAGATGGCCTAACTGAGACTGTACGAGTGACAAGAGATGCATGGCTATCCAGCAACTTTTTCAAGCAAGAATTGTTATTGCTGAGAACGTCTGTGTTGCTCTGTTGCAACAGCAAAGAGGTCACGTCCTTTTTGAAGGAGGCAATGTCTATGGCTTTAAATTCACTGGAAGTTACGTTTTTCTTTGGCCTTTTTGTTTTTGATAGGCGCATTTCAAAGTGTACAAGAAAATGATCTGACAAGCCACAGTGTAAGACATTGAGTTTGGCTCTAAGCTCACTTGCATTTGTAACAATCCAGTCAAGAGTATGGCCTTTGACGTGTGTCGGAACATTTATCAGTTGGTCTAAGTTGCGATCCTTTAGCGCGTTTTTCAGCGACAGCGCGTAGGTCTCATTTCCACTGTCGAAAGGCAAGTTCACATCGCCTATAGATATTAGACATTATAATGACAAGGGGGCGTGTTAATATCAATAGAAATGACATGTGACATTACAACTGCACGTTACATACAGAGCAGCAATGGCTGATACACTTTTTTTTTTCATTTGGTCTTGACCTTTGCCTGGGTTAGTTAACATGTGAAGACGTCTGTCTCCAGCTGTGTGGGCATATCTCCAGAGGTAGAGATGAACAACTCCCACCCCTTTTTATTTGTTTAGTCCATCACATTGAGTTTATTGATAGGTGACCACAAGTCAAATACGATGGACGTATGCACTCCATAGAAGTCACACGAGGGAACTGAGTTTGTTTACTTGGTAGTAAATCTTAATTAGGGGGCTGGACTTCAAGCCACACCTCTACATGGGTAACCGGACAATGAGTTTGCTTATTTGGAGAAAAATCTCAATCACGTGGCTGGGCTACAGGCCACACATCTACACGAGTACCGTACCGAGTTTGCTTACTTGGGTATAAATCTCAGTTAGATGGACTAAAGATCACACACCTTAACGAGTGACATTTTGCTACACGGATCGCGAGATTTCAGAGCCCAGTAAGCCAGTAACTAATTATTTTGTAGAAAAAAGTACAGACTTAAGATTTGTGTATATTAACGTAAAAGACATGACCAGTCCTATCTTTAAAGGGAGAGCTCAACACCCATTACTCCTTATATTATTTTTTAAGTCCTTGACACTCAATTTATTGATAGACATTCACCATTTTTTTTAGCTAGAATGGATAAACACAACATACTAAGACAGCATACTTCACTGTAAATAAATATTATAGTTGAATTACTTTTCCTAATGTGTTAACTTGAGTATTGACCCTGCGTTAAGTGTCTTGATTTCATAACGATATTCTGAATAATTTGTGAGTGGCAAGTAACTCCTCGTAACTACTGTTTGTTTTGTTTTTGTTACTTACGCTGCGTACTTAGCCACTGTGTATCAGGCCAGGACGACTATGTACACACGTGTGTGTGTGTGTGTGTAGTTTTTTTGCCTTAACCTTATATTAAAACCTCTAGAAAGAAAGCTCATTTGATTGTTTAATTCTATTGACTTATTATATAACGTAAATATTCACAGTAAATTTTAAAATCGCTTCAGATTCCAACTATCAGTATTAAGCCCTTGAAGCCAGAACCAGAAGCGGGTCCTTGGACTTTAAATTACAAGCCTGATGACCAGTTGTTGGTAAATTACAAGCCTGATGACCAGTTGTTGGTCTGAAATTCATGAACACATACATCCGACCACTATACAAGCCAGATTGCACTTTGGGGGAGATTTACATTAGTAACTAGTTCAATATATATTTACATATTTTACACTGACAATCCCACACCCCCCCCCTTTACAGTTTGTGGCATCGAAGATACACACACTCATGTTACACAGATTAGTTTGTGATAGGCCTATCATTTTATAAATACTGTTAAGCTTTAATTCATCAACCAGTAACAGAGTTTAAAACAATAAGGTAAATAAAAGCAAAAAAAAAAAAAAATACGAATATTGGTATGCTATTTAACAGTTTTGTAAAATGTTCAGTAACACAAGCTATTGACAAGACATATAGGTCTCTGGCTTCTGCCGAATATCATATTTTACTATCCGGTCATATTCGACTCTGGCCGAATATCAAAAAAGTACTATCCGGTGCACCCCTAATATAAATTAAAAAAAATATATTTCTGTTTTAATACTTGTTTTTAGGAAAAGCGCAGACTTGCAATAAACAATGCCAAGAGACAGTGGGAAACAATGCAAGGTTCTATGATGTCCAGAACATCTCGACTTGCTAAACTCAATGGATCAATGCCCGAACTCTTTGCCAGCCATCTGGGTTCCATCCCTAGCATGGACGTGTCCGGTTCCACTACTGCTGACCCAGATGGCTTGGACATAGAATCATTGACCAGGTTGAGATTAAACACTTTGTAACTTGTAGGAAATATGAAAATGTTTTCCTTTATAGAAAGGTTGCAATTTTATAACTTATTTCCTTGTGATTGCCATGACAGTGGTGAACTAGGCAGCAGACCAGGTAGTGCACATAGTAATCTATTTGAAGCATCACACGAGAGCTCAAGAAATACAAATGTCAAGAGGTTTCAGCCAAGAGATACAAACAAAGAATCAAACTCGTTAGTGCTGGCATTTTTACAATAGTCACCTCATTTGACATTTTTACTTCCATCACTTCATAGTTTTATTTAATAATTGTCTTTGAAATTAACACATTTTCTTTCTTTCTTTAAAATTACTTTTCAAATAGAAATCAGAATACAATAATAGACGAAGGATTGAATATGCTGGAGCTAATAGAAGGTGACACTCTATCGTTGTATGGGATTCAATCATTGGATGCCTTTGAAAGAAACTGGGGCTATCAGTCAGCTGGAGCAGTCAACACAATAGTCTTCAAGTTCATTGATTTTGATGCTATTGTCAAATATTTGCCAAAAATTCGAGTTCGTTTCCCAGCCACACAGGTTAAGAAAAACATAAAATATTATTGTGTTGTGTTTACATGAAGGATTCATTCAAATTATATTTCCATTATGTTCATCGATTGCCCATGTATAATGACAGAACTTTGTTACATCTTCCTAGATGTAATTGTGGTCTGTTATCCTGATCATAAAGCATTATCTATTCAAATTCACAGTTAGTGGAACAAAACTTGATAATAAAATCGTTAGTGTTACAGAAACTTATGGAACATAATCCCCTACAATAAGTGCCAATCATAGAGCGGTTAGCCAGGTAATAGAAGAAAAATAAGATTAATATTGAAATCAAAACAACCCAAAATTCATCTTTGCATTTGGTGGAAGTAGTGAAAATCTGTTGCTCATAACTTATCTCCTGATGCCCATCCTTCACTTTATCAAAATCCCTCTTTCTCGAATATAGGCTTGTCATTTTTAACCGTAACCCTAAAATGGCTGGGGATGAAGTGATCAAAGTTGAAATGACTGGGGATTAAGTGACTGGGAACCAATAAGATTAAAGCTGTAAAAAGCTTATTGATTCTATTTCGCTTCTTTTGTCCACATTGTTTTAATATGCTTACAATTAAGTTTTATCAAAGTATAATTTGATTTCTGTGGATTTTATCAATGACTTGTTGCAATTGTATTTTTTAAAAATCTAGTCATTAGTGTTCTGCTCGACCAACATCCACAGCCTGCAGCAAATCAATGCTCTCTCATTGGTCCGCAGACTTGATAATCTGACCATTGACTTGGACGGAAACCCTGTGACCAAGTTTACATTATGGAGAATGTACACTGTCTTCAGATTGGCTCAGTTTGCACTTAAAAAAATTAATGACATTGAGGTAAATTGGGGGTAGGCTGGGTAGTTGAAATTGTGGTGCAGCTTCTTTGTATAGTTACTCCAAGTAGGAATGATAAAACTCTACGTGTGAACATCTTTCTCTCTAGTTACTCCGACTAGGAATGATAAAACTCTATGTGTGAACATCTTTCTCTCTAGTTACTCTGTAGGAATGATAAAACTCTACATGTGAACATCTTTCTCTTTAGTTACTCCGAGTAGGAATGATAAAACTCTACATGTGAACATCTTTCTCTCTAGTTACTCCGAGTAGGAATGATAAAACTCTACATGTGAACATCTTTCTCTCTAGTTACTCCGAGTAGGAATGATAAAACTCTATATGTGAACATCTTTCTCTCTAGTTACTCCGAGTAGGAATGATAAAACTCTACATGTGAACATCTTTCTCTCTAGTTACTCCGAGTAGGAATGATAAAACTCTACATGTGAACATCTTTCTCTCTAGTTACTCTGAGTAGGAATGATAAAACTCTACATGTGAACATCTTTTTCTCTAGTTACTCCAAGTAGGAATGATAAAACTCTACATGTGAACATCTTTCTCTCCTACATTTTGTTTCAGGTTTCCTCTGCGGATATTGTCAATGCAGAGAAATTATTTGGCCTACTCTCTCAAATGGCCTCAAACATGCCACAATACCGTCTTCATGTTCTGACAGCAGAGGCCCAGAGAAAGATTACTTCTGAGAATAAGAAAGTGAATGAAACAGGCAAAGGAAACCTGGACAAAAGTCACATGGAAATGATTGGTAGAGCTGGATTAGTATACACAGTAACAGATGCTAAACAGGTAACAGTCACTTTGAATCAGATCCTGAGTCTAAGTTGAAACATAAATTGATTGTGAGATTAAAAGAGTACTACTGGACACCTTTTGATGGACACATACTATTGAGTTTGAAGATAGTTTAAAGGTGACCTTACTGAATTAAAGAAAAGGTTTATACAAAATTAATATTTCTCAGGCATGTTTATTCAGTCTTTAAAAAAAATGAAATAAGAATTAGATTTTTTTTTCTTTTTCTCAAAATATTTGTAACTAAAACTATATGATTATAGTTATAGGAATTTTAATTATTAGTCACAGATCTCAAATATCCTTTATTGTCTGATTTCAAACAACACCACACTAATGTAACCTTTATCGTATCACTTAAAAGGTTTTCAATGTTTATTTTTGAATTCAGGAATTAGAGGCCAAGAAAAAGTTTGCTCACAATTTTGTGAGTGAAATATCAAAGGAATCTTTATTCAATGAAAGGAAAAGGACTGAGTTATTAAAGATTTGGCCTTACATAATAACAGAGATGGTACAGAATGTCTTATCAGATCTCAAGTCAATGGAGACATACATGAAATGTTCATTAGAGGAAGTTGAAAGAAGTTGAACAAATGTTGATCTAGTGATGAAATACACAAAGTTGAAAGAAGTTGAAACAAAATTTGATCTAGTGATGAAATACACAAAGTTGAAAGAAGTTGAAACAAAATTTGATCTAGTGATGAAATACACAAGTTGAAATTCTTGTCAAGTGTTAACATAGTTGTGTTCATTATTCATTGCATTAAAGTTAAGATCAGTTTTTTTAAAAATCCTAATGATTTTCACATTCTGAATAGAAACAAATAAGACTTTGCTAATTGAGTTTGTGAAAAGTCACTTTAACCTGATGTCATTTTTCTTTCATGTCAATTGTTGTCATTAAGTGATGGGAATGTCTCATATTAAGGAATGTTTTTATTTTAAAAAAATGTTTATGTTTACTTGCAAGACTAAATAAATAACTTCATCAAAACATACTCTTTTAAATTCTTTTCCAATAATAGTTACCTGTAGTAATGTAAGTCAACTCTACTTCAATTGCACAAGAGTTATTTTTAAATATTTCTATCCATAGGTGCTCTGAATAGCTGGACGGGAAGCAGGTGGCTATAATATCTATAAACTTTGAGATGCATGCCAAATATCTAATAAAACTCTGAAACAGCATGATCTTTGAACAGATATTTTCTTGCTTTGTGCATAACAATTCTGTTAACATCACATACCCTTAACCAACTCTGTTCAGCCTTGCAAGAATGTGTCCAATAATATCTAATTACATAATACAAATGAAAATAATCACATTCACAAAACGTACAAAAAAAAGCATCAGTAAAGAGAGTTATCAAAATTTTATTGAGAATAAATGCATGTTACCCTAGTGAAAATCTCAGGGGAAGTCTTGTAACAGTAAAACAAATGCTTGTTACAATTGTTACAAGGTAAGATAAGTATCTTTTGCACCTAAAAACACATAATGAACATTACTGAAAAAAAAAAAACAACATTGTCCAAAAATTTAATCATATATGCTGCAGAATTGCATATACTCTGTACTTAGTCTATAAAATAAAAGATTCTAAAATGTTTTAAAAATGGTGTTTATGTATGTAAAATAGCAACAATAAAATAAATATTGAATACATTTCAGTTGAAAATCATTGAGCATTATAATCATCTTGAGATAGTCCTTCAGAAGTGAAGATTATTCCATCCTAGCCCAAACCTCCAACAGGGGATGGTAGTGGGCAGGGTTCAAACAACAGTCCAGAGCACAAACCAAACCTCCAACAGGGGATGGTAGTGGGCAGGGTTCGAACAACAGTCCAGAGCACAAACCAAACCTCCAACAGGGGATGGTAGTGGGCAGGGTTCGAACAACAGTCCAGAGCACAAACCAAATAACCAGGCAGCTGCCAAATATAATTTGATAGAATTGAGGGATTTCAAGTATACAGATAGAAAATCTCTTTACATAAATATCAATTGCAATGGACAATGCGGAAGTGACTAGGACAAATACATCACCTCCTCATGTCATAAACAATAAAGAACACAAAATCTTACATGAAAATAACAACAAAATATAATGCCCAAAAATTACACCCAATGTGTCAACTTTTCTAACCTACTTTGCAGGTAATGTTTTACCAACAAATGTCAAATGAACTCATTCTATTCAACCTAAAGATTTACACTGAAGGTAAAGTGCTCATCAACGTAGTAAATTCAGTTCTAAGTTCTTCTTTGATCTCATCACTCCCAAAAATAGAGTCTAATGTTCCTACAACATAGTCTTTGAGCTCTTGCTGGGTCAGCTGGAAGGCAGACATTGCTAAGAAATATTCTTGTGAAAGACTTGTGTTGTACACTCCTTTACCATCAGCCTGAAACAGTCATAAGAAAAAGAAACTACATTTTCACATTGTGATCTTAATTTTTAAACAAATTTCTATTTGTACTGAGCTCAGGGCTACTGTAGTGGTTAAAATTATTTCAAGTGGACTGAGGATTGTTATGTTGTTAGCTCAGGGCTACTGTAGTGGTCAAGTGGACTGAGGATTGTTGTGTACTGAACTCAGGGCTACTGTAGTGGTCAAGTGGACTGAGGATTGTTGTGTACTGAGCTCAGGGCTACTGTAGTGGTCAAGTGGACTGAGGATTGATGTGTACTGAACTCAGGGCTACTGTAGTGGTCAAGTGGACTGAGGATTGTTGTGTACTGAGCTCAGGGCTACTGTAGTGGTCAAGTGGACTGAGGATTGTTGTGTACTGAACTCAGGGCTACTGTAGTGGTCAAGTGGACTGAGGATTGTTGTGTACTGAAATCAGGGCTAATGTAGTGGTTAAAATGATGTCAAGTGGACTGAGGATTGTTGTGTACTGAGCTCAGGGCTACTGTAGTGGTCAAGTGGACTGAGGATTGTTGTGTACTGAAATCAGGGCTAATGTAGTGGTTAAAATGATGTCAAGTGGACTGAGGATTGTTGTGTACTGAGCTCAGGGCTACTGTAGTGGTCAAGTGGACTGAGAATTGTTGTGTACTGAACTCAGGGCTACTGTAGTGGTCAAGTGGACTGAGGATTGTTGTGTACTGAAATCAGGGCTAATGTAGTGGTTAAAATGATGTCAAGTGGACTGAGGATTGTTGTGTACTGAGCTCAGGGCTACTGTAGTGGTCAAGTGGACTGAGGATTGTTGTGTACTGAAATCAGGGCTAATGTAGTGGTTAAAATGATGTCAAGTGGACTGAGGATTGTTGTGTACTGAGCTCAGGGCTACTGTAGTGGTCAAGTGGACTGAGGATTGTTGTGTACTGAACTCAGGGCTATTGTAGTGGTCAAGTAGACTGAGGATTGTTGTCTAATGAGCTCAGGGCTACTGTAGTGGTTAAAATGATGTCAAGTGGACTGAAGATTGTTGTGCTACTGTAGTGGTCAAGTGGACTGAGGATTGTTGTGTACTGAGCTCAGAGCTATTGTAGTGGTCAAGTGGATTGAGGATTGTTGTGTACTGAGCTCAGGGCTACTGTAGTGGTCAAGTGGACTAAGGATTGTTGTGTACTGAGCTCAGGGCTACTGTAGTGGTTAAGTGGACTGAGGATTGTTATGTACTGAGCTCAGGGCTACTGTAGTGGTTAAGTGGACTGAGGATTGTTGTGTACTGAGCTCAGGGCTACTGTAGTGGTCAAGTGGACTGAGGATTGTTATGTACTGAGCTCAGGGCTACTGTAGTGGTCAAGTGGACTGAGGATTGTTATGTACTGAACTCAGGGCTACTGTAGTGGTCAAGTGGACTGATGATTGTTGTGTACTGAGTTCAGGGCAACTGTAGTGGTCAAGTGGACTGAGGATTGTTGTGTACTGAGCTCAGGGCTACTGTAGTGGTTAAGTGGACTGAGGATTGTTATGTACTGAGCTCAGGGCTACTGTAGTGGTTAAGTGGACTGAGGATTGTTATGTACTGAACTCAGGGCCGTACTAACAGTTTAAATTATGTTAAGTAGACCCAGCATTGTTGTAGCGATTTAAATCATTGATGTCCAAACTCCCTGGCTGCCAATTGAAACTTTTACCCAAAATGTTAATATAAAGCCATAGAGGCATGGTTCCATTGGACACAAAGATTTTTTTAAAGTGACAATGTGGTCTTAGACTTACCATGTGTGGTCTTAGACTTACCACCAACAATGTGCACTGGGCTAGCATTGAATGTCATTAGATATACGAGTTATTGCGTGTTATTTGTGATGACTATTAAGACATCCCCTCGTTTGTCAGATGTATCATATTATTGATATTTCTAAATTGGGGTCATCTGTGTTTAGTCATGTTTCTAAAACATTAATCATATTGTGATTACCTAGCTTTAATTTGATCTAAGAATAAAATCTTACATATAAAATAACTGGATGTCCTCTATCTAAATCTTACACATAAAATAACTGGATGTCCTCTATCTAAATCTTACACATAAAATAACTGGATGTCCTCTATCTAAATCTTACACATAAAATAACTGGATGTCCTCTATCTAAATCTTACACATAAAATAACTGGATGTCCTCTATCTAAATCTTACACATAAAATAACTGGATGTCCTCTATCTAAATCTTACACATAAAATAACTGGATGTCCTCTATCTAAATCTTACACATAAAATAACTGGATGTCCTCTATCTAAATCTTACACATAAAATAACTGGATGTCCTCTATCTAAATCTTACACATAAAATAACTGGATGTCCTCTATCTAAATCTTACACATAAAATAACTGGATGTCCTCTATCTAAATCTTACACATAAAATAACTGGATGTCCTCTATCTAAATCTTACACATAAAATAACTGGATGTCCTCTATCTTTCCAGTACTTGAAGTGATGTTGCTCTAAACAATGCACAGTTTCTGTTTTCAGATTTGAAGTAATGCATGCTTCTACAATGAAAACAAAATTCATTACATAAATATACATGTTATCTCTTGAGATTATGTGCAGTTTACTGTCCAATCTAATAAATTCTTTTAAAGATAAATAAGGATTTTACAAAATGAAGTGTGCTCCTATTATGATTGGTAAATTCAGATCATATTAAAAGAATCTGTTGTGACTATTTTCCCAGAAATTTGAACATAAAGAAAATAAACAGCTACTTTATAAAATAGAGCTATACTTAAAAAAAACAATAACACTAATACCAATGTGTACAATTAATGAATAGATATTTAGTAATAGATCAATACCAAAACAAAGGTGAACAATTAATGAATAGATATTTAGAATACCAAGACAAATGTTTACAATTAATGAATAGATATTTAGAAATAGCTGCAATTCCTACAAAGACATCATGTGCAAAGTTTCCTCTAAATTAACAACACAAACTTTTTTTTGGCTCAAACAATCCCATGAGTGCATGCAAAATTACTCACCTATTGGTATCTTCTTAGTATACACAAGATTTGCCAATGCTGACCATTTGTCATTCTGTTGAGCATGGTGTAGAAATGTGCCATGACCTATACGAATGGGGAGATCACAACACTGCTCTAGTACTTTCACAGTCTCTTGAAAGGAATGCTCCTTGTTTAACTGGAATATAGAAGTTTTTTTTTTTACAGTTTTAAAGTATTTAAAAGTTTCTGACTGTGAAATGCCTAATTACAGTTAATAATATATAGATGCAGGCATTCAAATGTTTGAGTCTGTGAGATAAAAGACCCATTATAAATTTAAAAAAAAGAAAACCAAGCTTTTCTTTTTGGCTTAAAAAGGATAATATTCCTGGGGAAAAGTTTATGAATAAAATTACATGTTGACTTGAATAAATTAAGTTACATCTTTTAATATTAAAAAAAAAAATCATTTGTTGTGATTGTCTCTACTTTTACATATTTCTCAAGTCTTTCTGGAACTTCTTTTTATTCCAGTTCTTCTTAGAAATCTGTATCATTGCTTATTCTGCTTTGAAATTTAAAGTAATACAATACTGTATCAGTTTCACAATAAAAACAAAAGTTAGTAGAATTGTATTAAGAAAAAAATATAACACAATTTTGTTTTGGCTTCAATAATTAATTGGTTATTTTGTTTTATTGATACATGTATTGTCTATGCCAATGAATAATTGAGTCAAGTTTCAGCTTGGTTCTAGAATGGATGTGGAAGAAATAACATGTTAAACTTTTTACCAGACAGACAGAGTGAGTTGATATAAGCTTTGTAAAAAAATAAACAACAAAAAACAAAACAGGAAATCAGTTTTACCAACTCATTTTGTGGGGGCATTATCCATTAAATAAATAAATGAACACTAGGTGATGAATTTCAGTCTTAGAACAAGTGGAAATAATAGAGCAAGCAAAATATAAAAAAAAAAATTAAAAAAATGTGAGGGAGAAATAGCATTAACAATTATTTAAGGGGACTAAACCCAACAAATTTAGCCATACCTGTGAATACTCAAGTATTATTTTCCCTTGTTACTACTAGACAAAATAATTAATTAACAGCAATTAATTGTCTAATCGGTTACTTTTGTTAAATATTGATTCATGTCAATGAATAATTGTGCTAAGTTTCAACTAGATCTGAAAAAGGCTGGGGAAGAAATAACATGTACATACTTTTTACCAGACAGACAGAGGGAGTTTATATATAATTGTAGAAAGAGTTGTCCCAAAGTAAAAAAAAAGCCTTTAAACTTTCTTTCCTCCACTAGAGTTCAACTTGTAAGATGACCATTAATTCTAGAAATACATTCTAATAATGCCATACATGTGGAAGAACAGATTTACAATGTAATGAATAATGTTTTAGAAGATTTGTCAGCAGTGATCAGAAAGTAAAAAATATTTCTTGTTTCTGGCAAGATTTTACCTCTGCTAAATGTAGAGCAAGTTTCAGTTTTCTTTTAGCAGCATCCAGAAATACTGGAATGTAGTCAGCAGCATCACCAACCTAAACATTGACAAAATATGACACATGTATATAAATATGGCAGAGAGGCTTCAACAGCAGAGTTATGTTTTCTGAGCGCCTAAAGATAACAGACCCTAGCGCTCAAAGCATGCTATAATCATGAAACACTTCTACGATGTATACATTGTGTACTTTTATTCATTTGCAACAATTGATAAGAGTCAACAACAATCTTAAGGAATATCACTTTTAAAATTTCTAGATTTTCCTTTAAACCTAAGGAACATTAAAAAAAGTAAAGTTCCCCTTTCAGACCTTGTGATCTATAAGACAGATGATGTTAAGGTCATCTGTTTCTTTTGGAAGAAATCAACTTTGCTAGTTCATGTATAATTTTAGAGGCCCTAATTAGAAGTAAAAAATATTTCCAAAGTTTATGTAACAGAATACAGTATTCACACAGTGCTTTTTAAACAAAAGTTTTTCAGAAGAATTCTTGACAAAAAAATCTGGACTAACCTCTGGATCTCCACTGAAGTCAATACCAACAACAATGTTATCTTCATTCATTAGTTTTTCTGCAAGATCAACTGCTACTCTTGCATTTTCTAAGCCTTGCCTACGATCAATTGATACCAATATTCTGACAATTATTGGATAACCTTCACTTTCACTGTCTTTGATGGCTTCAATCATTGTTCGTAAATACACCTCTTTAGTCATCCCAGAACTAGGAATATGCTTTGGTGTAGACCTCAATTCTAGGTACTTAACATTTTCTTCAGCATATTCTTCAATAATACTTTTTGTCAGCTACAGAGTGGTAAGGAAGAAAATAATATTAAATGTTAGAAATGAAAGACAAAATATAGGCAAGTGATCCTATTATTAGTTCTATTTCATATTTTTAAAGAGGCTTCATGAGGTAGGCATATGAAAATCAAAACATTGAATGAATAACATAAAACACAAAAGACAACATTACACATAGGGCAGAAGAAACAACATTGAAATGAAACATTGAAGACACAACAGTGAACTCATTGACATTAGATACATAGCACTAAACTGTGACTAAACAAATAAAAAAACCTACAATGTAGACATCCTCAGGCGTTGTCACAAGTGACTGTATTTTGGTAAACAGCTTAAAACTTCTGAAATAATATTAGAAATATACATTCAGACAAACATCTAGCAGAAAATGTCTTTAATGCAACAAAATAGCTAAATAAAAAAAAAAAAAACTTTTCATATAGAACAGCCATCCCCCTCCCCCCCCCCCCCAAACCCAACCAAAAATTTTAAGAACAACTAAATGTGTGTGAAGAAGAAAAAAAGGCTCAACCTACTCTGCTATCGGATGACTTGTAGTAAAGTACATATCTTCAATATTTTCACTGCCATTGTTAGATTCCAATAAAAGGCGAAGAGTTCGTAGACTATAGGTTGTATTCAAATGTGCATGAAGCTCCTGATTAGGATCAAATAAAAACAAATTCATTTTTTATATTCATCCATAATAAATAAACAAGTTTCTAAATTAACATTATCCTCTAGTATCTATGGTCAGGTAACATCACAGTGAGATATCCAGAGTAAACATCACCCTGAGGTATCTACAGCCAATGTAACATCACCCTGAGTCAAAGTGACATCATCTCAAGGTATCTAAAGTCAAGGTAACATAGTCCTGAGGTATCTATAGGCTCATGGTAATAGGGAAAAGATTGATCTTACAACATACCAAGGAGTTATCTGTCTCACAGTCTGATGGAGGATAATCGCATCCCAAAAATCCTTCTGTACAAGCAACTTGCATCTGGCTCAAGAAAAACTGGTCGCCCCCACCTCCGTTATGTGAATGTGATAAAACAGGATTTAAAATCCATGAACATTGATACTTACCATTGGGAAGACATAGCCTTAGACCGAATTAGTTAAAGAGAGATGGTGATAAAGAAAGCTATGGACAGTGAGAAAACATGGGCGATGGGCCTCAGCTCTTGAGAAAAGCGTGCCATCTGAAAAATGACAGGCTCTGCTACCACCAAAGCGAAAGCCACCTTGACCTACAATATAAGTAGATGGGAGTGTCTATCCAAAATAGGGCTCCACAGCCATATGAAAAAGTGTTCGAGATGAACCATAATGGTTCTACGTTCTATGACTGAAGGAAGCTAATATATGGTAACATACGCCTGAGTTATCTAAAGTCAAGGTGACATTGTCCAGTGGTATCTTGAGTCAATGTAACATCACCGTGAGGTATCTAGAATCAAAGTCACATCATTCTTAGTTATCTAAAGTCAAAGTTACATCATCCTCGGGTATCTAGTAAATGTAACATTACATATATTTCAACCATGTCCAGAGGTATCTTGAGTCAATGTAACATCACCGTGAGGTATCTAGAATCAAAGTCACATCATTCTTAGTTATCTAAAGTCAAAGTTACATCATCCTCGGGTATCTAGTAAATGTAACATTACATATATTTCAACCATTGTGAACGTATGATGACCACTTAAAGTATCCAGGGGGCTGAGGGCTTTGCACTATATTTTTGTCTGTTCTCATGTGGCTTGTGGGCCGGAAATCATCTGCTGCACACTGGGCAAGCTATTCCAGCTGAAGCTTGTGTGAGTTCTTTGGTGATTTTCTTCAGCAAAGGCTGAGATATCTAGAGTAAGAGTGACATCATCCTTAGGTATCTAAGAGTTAAAGTGATATCACTCTGAGGTATATGAGCTAAAGTGACAGCATCCTGAGGTATCTGGTATCTTGAGTTAAAGTGACAGAGAATTTTTTACTGGCTAATTAAAGACTTAACCATTATTTAATCGCTGCTTGTATGTGCAGTTTGCATGCTGGACTATTGTTCTGAACTATCGATAGTCTGGGTTCAAACCCTCCCCACTGACATCCCCTGTCATAATGAGGGAGGTTTGGACTAGGAAGTAAATTATCTTCAACTCTGAAGGCACATTCATAACATGTAAAACATTTTAAAAATAAACCTTTTTTTACATTAATTTTTGTCTTGAAAAACAAACCCAGAATAAGACATGAACATGTTTTAGTGTTTTTAAGATAAGACATTTGCAGTGCCTTTTCATAAAATGTTTTATTTGTCTCTTCAAAACAGCAAAATATAAACAAGTTAAATGGATACTAAGATAGATTTAAATAGTTCAGTGACATGTTTGGTGTACGTAGATCTAGTTAAAAAAATATAATAATAATATATATATCTATATTATAAAGTAGAATGTGAGGGGTATGTATGTATGTATGTATGTTACTTATAGACATCAAAACCGCTTGACCAATCTTGATAAAACTAGGCAGGAATGTTCCTTGGGTACCAACTTAGACCTTAGTGAATGTATTGTAGCCCTAAAACAAATGTAAGACCCTCAAAAAAAATAAAGTTGTCCGACTCTATTACAGCTATAGTATTTTATGGATCTAGGCCATGTCTACAATGTTGACATGAGAAAAGATAGAAAGGATTTAGACCTAGATCTAATTTTAAGAAATACACTTTGCGCAGATAGTTTTTTACTTTGACACATGAAAAGACAAAAGAAGATCCATTGATTTCATTATATAATTAAATTAACCTACAATTTTGTGTTTCAAAAGCATTTTTTACATAAATTAGTTCCTGATATCTGTGACTACAGATTTCCTGACGAACATTCTTTCATTAGACAATACCGTAATGAATCGCGTACTAAAAATTAATTCGTTTAATTGTTTACTTAATAATCCCATCCCTAGATCTAAAACTCTAATTCAACTCTAAGATGATAAAACTTCTCTTCGCACAGATAGTTTTATACTTTAACACATAAACATATTAATTAAAGTCCATTCATTTCATATTTTGATCAAATAAACATTCAAATTTGGTTTTCTAAAGCTACATTCGTTTACGAAAGCTGCGAAGCCGAGTTAAAGGCCTAGATCTATATTCATTCATGAATCGCGTACTAAAAATTATTTCGTTTAATTGTTTACTTTATAATCCCATCCCTAGATCTAAAACTCTAATCCAACTCTAAGATGATAATACTTCTCTTCGCACAGATAGTTTTATACTTTAACACATAAATATATTAATTAAAGTCCATTCATTTCATATTTTGATCAAATAAACATTCAAATTTGGTTTTCTAAACCTACATTCGCTTACGAAAGCTGCGAAGCCGAGTTGAGATAGGCCTAGATCTATATTCATTCATGAATCGCGTACTAAAAATTATTTCGTTTAATTGTTCACTTTATAATCCCATTTATTTAACAAAGCTATCGCTCTTTTCGTTTTTAATAGATAAGAATGTATCGACTTCGGGTAAACCCATTTTCGCAAACCTAATTTTATTTTCGTAGCGAAAGAGAAATAACGTGAAAGGATCATTAGCTACGTTTAACATACAAATAAATTCAATCCACTAGATTATTCAAAAGCATTTTTTACATAAATTAGTTCCTGATATCTACAGATTTCCTGGCGAACATTCTTTCATTAGACATTACCAAATGGTTACACATTAACACATCTCTCTTCTGAGGTCTGAGTCTATTCCTAGGCCTAGGTCTAAAACTCTTACTGAACTCTAAGATGATAAAACTTCTTTTCGCAAAGATAGTTTTATGCTTTAACACATAAATATACTAATTATTGTCCATTCATTTCATATTTTAATCAAATTAACATTCAAATTTGTTTTTCTAAAGCATTTTTAATACATTCGTTCGCTGTTCGCTAAAGCTGCGTAGCCGTGTTGAGATAGGCCTATATTCATTCATGAAAAAAAGTTCACGCATGCGCAGCACAGAACTCTAGATTAGTGTAGATTTAGATCTACGTCTACCTCAAGACCTACTTTATACTTTATACACATGAACATACAAAATTTAGTCTATTCATCTCAAATTTTAATCAAATATATGTAGGCCTACAAGCAAATGTTTTAATTTGAAAAAAAAAATGGAATTAATTAAGCCTATTAGCTATTTTGATTTAATAGCTTCATTCACACTATTTTTACATTGACGCATTCGCTTTACTTATTACATTATTATTTCGTTTAATTGTTTACAAAACACTCTCAGTGACTATATCGACATTAATGCGCAAATAAAGACCCGCGGGTCGCGGGTAACATATGTCTAGTCTATATTATAAAGTAGAATGTGAGGGGTATGTATGTATGTATGTATGTTACTTATAGACATCAAAACCGCTTGACCAATCTTGATAAAACTAGGCAGGAATGTTCCTTGGGTACCAACTTAGACCGTAGTGTATGTATTGTAGCCCTAAAACAAATGTAAGACCCTCAAAAAAAATAAAGTTGTCCGACTCTATTACAGCTATAGTATTTTATGGATCTAGGCCATGTCTACAATGTTGACATGAGAAAAGATAGAAAGGATTTAGACCTAGATCTAATTTTAAGAAATACACTTTGCGCAGATAGTTTTTTACTTTGACACATGAAAAGACAAAAGAAGATCCATTGATTTCATTATATAATAAAATTAATCTTCAATTTTGTGTTTCAAAAGCATTTTTTACATTAATTAGTTCCTTATATCTGTGATTACAGATTTCCTGACGAACATTCTTTCATTAGACAATACCGTAATGAATCGCGTACTAAAAATTAATTCGTTTAATTGTTTACTTTATAATCCCATCCCTAGATCTAAAACTCTAATTCAACTCTAAGATGATAAAACTTCTCTTCGCACAGATAGTTTTATACTTTAACACATAAACATATTAAATGAAGTCCATTCATTTCATATTTTGATCAAATAAACATTCAAATTTGGTTTTTAAAGCTACATTCATTTGCGAAAGCTGCGCAGCCGAGTTAAAGGCCTAGATCTATATTCATTCATGAATCGCGTACTAAAAATTATTTCGTTTAATTGTTCACTTTATAATCCCATTCATTTAACAAAGCTCTTTTCGTTTGTAATAGATATGAATTTATCGGCTTCGGGTAATCCCATTTTCGCAAACCTAATTTTATTTTCGTAGCGAAAGAGAAAAAACTTGAAAGGATCATTAGTTAAGTTTAACATACATCTAAATCCAATCCACTAGATTAGTAAACACAAACTTAGACCCGAAGGCCGCGGGTAAAGTCTGGCGAACATCCTTTCATTAGACATTACCAAATGGTTACACATTAACAGTGATTAACACATCTCTCTACTGAGTCTATTCCTAGGCCTAGGTCTAAAACTGTGACTCTTATTGAACTCTAAGATAATAAAACTTCTTTTCGCAAAGATTGTTTTATGCTTTAACACATAAACATACTAATTATTGTCCACTCATTTCATATTTTAATCAAATTAACATTCAAATTTGTTTTTCTAAAGCATTTTTAATACATTCGTTCGCTGTTCGCTAAATAAAGCTGCGTAGCCGTGTTGAGATAGGCCTATATTCATTCATGAAAAAAGGTCACGCATGCGCAACACAGAATGAGCTCTGTCTACCTCAAGATCTACTTTATACTTTAACACATGAACATACAAAATTTAGTCTATTCATCTCAATTTTTAATCAAATATATGTAGGCCTACAAGCAAATGTTTTAATTAGAAAAAAAAATAGATTTAAGCCTATTAGCTATTTTGATTTGATAGCTTCATTCACACCATTTTTACATTGACACATTCGCTTTACTTATTACATTATTATTTCGTTTAATTGTTTACAAAACACTCTGTGACTATATCGAAAGTAATGCGCAAATAAAGACCCGCGGGTCACATATGTCTAGTATATATATATATATATATTATAAAGTAGAATGTGAGGGGTATGTATGTATGTATGTTACTTATAGACATCAAAACCGCTTGACCAATCTTGATAAAACTAGGCAGGAATGTTCCTTGGGTACCAACTTAGACCGTAGTGTATGTATTGTAGCCCTAAAACAAATGTAAGACCCTCAAAAAAAAATAAAGTTGTCCGACTCTATTACAGCTATAGTATTTTATGGATCTAGGCCATGTCTACAATGTTGACATGAGAAAAGATAGAAAGGATTTAGACCTAGATCTAATTTTAAGAAATACACTTTGCGCAGATAGTTTTTTACTTTGACACATGAAAAGACAAAAGAAGATCCATTGATTTCATTATATAATAAAATTAACCTTCAATTTTGTGTTTCAAAAGCATTTTTTACATTAATTAGTTCCTTATATCTGTGATTACAGATTTCCTGACGAACATTCTTTCATTAGACAATTCAGTAATGAATCGCGTACTAAATATTAATTCGTTTAATTGTTTACTTTATAATCCCATCCCTAGATCTAAAACTCTAATTCAACTCTAAGATGATAAAACTTCTCTTCGCACAGATAGTTTTATACTTTAACACATAAACATATTAATTAAAGTCCATTCATTTCATATTTTGATCAAATAAACATTCAAATTTGGTTTTCTAAAGCTACATTCGTTTACGAGAGCTGCGAAGCCGAGTTAAAGGCCTAGATCTATATTCATTCATGAATCGCGTACTAAAAATTATTTCGTTTTATTGTTACTTTATAATCCCATCCCTAGATCTAAAACTCTAATTCAACACTAAGATGATAAAACTTCTCTTCGCACAGATAGTCTTATACTTTAACACATAAACATATTAATTAAAGTCCATTCATTTCATATTTTGATCATGTAAACATTCAAATTTGGTTTTCTAAAGCTACATACACTTACGAAAGCCACGAAGCCGAGTTGAGATAGGCCTAGGGCCTAGATCTATATTCATTCATGAATCGCGTACTAAAAATTATTTCGTTTAATTGTTCACTTTATAATCCCATTCATTTAACAAAGCTATCGCTCTTTTCGTTTTTAATAGATAAGAATGTATCGACCTCGGGTAAACCCATTTTCACAAAACTAATTTTATTTTCGTAACGAAAGAGAAATTACGTGAAAGGATTATTAGCTAAGTTTAATATACATCTAAATCCAATCCACTAGATTATTCAAAAGCATTTTTTACATAAATTAGTTCCTGATATCTGTGACTACAGATTTCCTGGCGAACATTATTTCATTAGACATTACCAATGGTTACACCATGGAACTATACTAATGGAACACCAGCTTCGAGTTTTTTACAAAGACAAAGAGAGTCGAAGTGCCGTCGCGCATCTTTTTTCGCGCACCATACCAATTTGAAAAATCGATGAGGATGCCAAAGAAGAAATTTACTCCGAGAGCCACTTGGATTGACCTTCATTGAGAGTAAAACTTCCCCACACTATATTTTATTAGATCTGTAAAAACTTTATCCATTTTCTGACTATCTGATAAAATAGATACAATTTCCCTGAATAAGAGATCGTCACAAAAGTTATTTTTTTCGATCACCCTATAAAATGCCACTTATTTTCCAAAAAATAGAATCTAAATTCCGAAAATACAATCTTTCAGTGTTTCTGTGTTTGGTTTATTTACACTAAATCTGGATGAAGACCTGTCTACCGTTCCGCTAAATGCGTATTTGTTACGATATACTAAATTGCACGAAATAAAAATAGGAGGCCTAATACAGTTTTGACACTCCAAGCTACGCATTTCTAATCGTTTTTTTTTTATTATCGAAAGGACTAGGCTATAGGCATACACGTCTCGTGGGAAACAAAGAAAAAGTTAATCTTGATAATATTGTAGCCTAAATAAAATGACAAAAAAAAAAAAAAAAAAAAACTATAGCCTAATCTAAAATGAAATAGATCTAGAGCTAGATTTTCTTGGAAGAATGATATAAAATAAGTATAAATAATAAGTCATATGAATCTGATAGATCTAAAACAAATACTGATAGAGTCATTCATTAATTAATTATTAGAATTACTTGACTACCAACTGGGTATTTTTATTGCCAAAATACAATGTATTTTATGTGCATTTATTAAAAACAACAACCAAAAATTAAGCGTTTGACGCAACTAGATCTAATATTAGTAATATATAGATTCTACTTCTAGATCCAGAAAGCTACTTCTCTAATTCAGTTTTCTAGTTTAATTCTAGTTAGATCTAGATGTCTAGACCACTAGATCTAAATCTAGCCAGGGTTTTTGTCATGGAATAGATTTATAAAACTTCAGCCACCTACTGATCACGATATGACAGATAGGCCTACTGACCTACTCTCTCTACTACTAGACTCTAGATCTAGTACAAGTAGATCACTACATTTGACTAGATGATTACTAGATCACAGTAAAATTCAATGTGTACTTCCGACTTTAGCTCAACAAACAAGTCTACTCCAAAGTATAGATCTACTAGTAAAGTCACAAAGTGTAAAGGATCATTATATATTCACATAAAAAAAAATATAGGCCTACAATGAATCGAATAATCAGTCACTAATTTGACTAATCAGTAATCTAAATTGTTTTTTTTTTTTTTTAAATGGCAAATGTTATTGATGACTTCTGACTTGTAAACCAGTTGCAGAGATTCTAGTTTTTATTTTGATGACATGTTACGATACATCAATGATATTTAGATAAACCTAGTGGAACAGACAGAAGGACCATTTAATATAAGGCAAAGAAGTAAGATGTTTATAATCCATCAAACTATGATCAAACTCACAGAGGACTTGTGTCATTTGTGACGGCATTTCATGCATTTACAGAAGCTACAAACTATTCTACAAAAATGATAGGCTTGTCTTTGATAATGATAGGCTTGTCTTTGATTCCGAAGACTTATGAGGAATGCTATGTTTCCAGTGGCTACTCAGCCCCAGCCGTGACCTACATATTATGCCACAATGAGCACAGGCATAACCATTGTCCACCTGTGGTAGAATCAGTTGTTTTTTTTCTTTTTGCCGTCTACCCTCGGCAATTAATTTTCATTGGTGTATACCACACCTTTGTAAGTGACCTCCAGCTGTCTCGCTCTGAAGCTGTATGCAACCAAGTGCTCTCTTATTCTATATCAGTTAAAGCAAGTTGGCGCCTAAGCTTGTCTTTAAAGCATTTCTGTGGTACCTCTTTATGTGCATATGACATGTTAGGCAAATAGGTTTCGGAATATATAGGTGTTTAAAATGAAACTCCAAACATCTGGACTTCCAGTAACCAAGAAAATAAGCTTAGGATTCAAAGAGACAACACTGGCATTTCAGCTAAGACAATCAGTAAAATTAATAGCAACTTTAATTGCAGTCCACCAAACAAGATAAAAAGAAACAAGTGTGGCTTCAATAGCATTGATGATATTTAGTTTACTTTTATCTCATTTACTAGTATTACTATTTCATTGACTAAGGTTTTTTTATTGTCAAATATGCATAAGTACATGTACTAGTTCCTGCAATTTGATGAAAAATAATAATTAAATTGTGTGTAGTCTATATACAAATGTTTATAAGAGATGACAGCTTAGCTTAATTTACTTAATTTCAAAACTATGATTTTGTGTTCTGACTCTACTCTAAATAAATTATATTTTATTTTAAGAATGCAAAGTTGGAAATTCTGTTCTGATGAAAAAAAATTATTAAAATAAAGTAGATGTTTATGGTTTCTTTGTATTTATTTTTAAATTATTTATTCATTAAAAATTAATTGTTCATTAACATTTACTTGAAGTAAAGATAAAAAACAGAAATTCAATTCATGCAGATCACAGCCCATCACTTAAATGTATTTACTGTCAATTCTACACACTATTCATTTCAAAATGTTGCTTTAAATTGTTATATGACACAATCAAAGTACTGGTACCTCACATTGATGTAGGCCTAAAGCACCTGAAATAATGACAAATTTTCATTCAATAACTTGTACTGTCATTTATTATCAGACGTGTTAAAACTAATGACCTGTATCATCATCATTGGCCTCCTTCAGTCATAGAAATAGAAAGACTAAGGTTTCATCTCAGAGCACACTTCCTCGTGTGGTTGGGGAGCCCTATTTCGGAGAGACACTCCTGTCCACAGATAGCGCAGGTTAAGGTGGCTTTTGCTTCGGTGGTAGGAAGGAGCTGGCAGTTTTTCGGATTGTATGTTTTTCTTCCTGAGCTGAGACCTATGTACTTTCACTGTCCATAGCTTTCTTGGTCACTGTCTCTCCATCTGTTGCGGTCTAAAGCTATGTCTTCCCAATTGTCAGTATTGATGTTCACTGATTTGAGGTCACGTTTTATTACATCTATGTAATGGAAGTGGGGGCGACCAGTTTTTCTTGTGTCAGTAGTGTGTTAAAACTAATGACCTGTGTATATAATTTATTAAGCAGGAGCATCAACAAATCTTGAACAATAATTGTCTACAGAAAAACTTTATTCTTATCCAAACAATATACATTTACAATGTATTTAAGCAAGTTAATTTATATTTATACAAATCTATATGGCCTAAAGATTATAGCGTATTTTGATGTGTGAATACCAAGTTACATTATTACATGAAAATAGTGTGCTCATTTTTAAAATATTCTGGGTAATAAAAAACTAATGATACAATAAAATTGAAGCATTAGTCAAAAAAAGAAAAATTTCACTCAAGATCTATGTGAACTCTGCTTGAAAATTAATTAATAAATTTTGAAATTAATTAAAAAAAAAAATTATGGTTCTTTAGTCAATGGAATGATAGCAGCAATTATTTAACAATTTCATGATTATCCATTCATTTCAATATATTTATAACTGAAAAATAATTCATAAGGTTTAGATACAACCATTTGAAATAATGATTATAATTTTTTTCTTAATTTGCTTAATTCAAATCTAATATAAACAAGATTTCCTCTGTCAAGAAACTTATGAGGGAACAATATGCATGTTCTTCTCAGTAAGTTTTGCAAAGGGAATTAAAAATATTTAATTGATGTTGCTTTTTTTTTGCCAACATTTTAAACCTTTGCACCAGGTTTTAGTTTTAAGGAGAATGCACCATATTTTATATGTTTACTTTTGTTAGATTCTTATTTTAATTTAAAAAAAGTAAAATTTCCCTTACCACTCATCCACTGCACTCCCTCTTGTTTTAATGCGGCTCAGATTAATAGTTTTCAAGTACAATATCAAACAGATTTAAAGAAATACTAAATCCAAACCTGTTGGCTGAATGACAGGATATACATAAATATGTATACAGCTTACAGTATAATATATATATCTTAAATTAAAATTGGTCCAAGACTTTTATTTTGCAACATGATGGGATTTTCCTTTCTGGTGGTGCTATGCAGGAGTCCAAGAATCTCATCTTTTCTCATAACAGAAAGTTATCTAGTTATAAAAATAAATAAAAGGATTTTTAAAAAAATTAAAAAATATGTGTGACATATGTGTTGACCATGCTAAACGTATATATGTTATTAATTATAGTTATATAATTTTGCCATTCTAAAAATAGTCTGTACCTAAAAGGAGCTACTGCGTTAATGTGTAGACATGGCCCTGACCTTAATAGTTATGAATTATTACTATAGGTGAAGGCAGATGTTCAGTTAATTTGATGCACATTGAACTAATCTAAAAGCAACTATAACATATATTATGATTTACATTTTCATGGAAAACTAGTTTTTCAAAAATACAAGTACTTCAGCTTATGAGAAAAGTACATGGGAAAAATTGCAGTACCTTACCTTTAAGAGGTGCAACCAATCATTGACTTTTCAGGAATGCATGCCTTTTTCTTGCATTTCCAAACATAACTGTAATTATACAATTATGCATATTGGTTAAGTTCTTTTGAAAACATTAAAATTAAAAAATAATATTATTAAATTGAAAACATTGTTGTATCAAACATACAAATTATCAGACAATTTTGCCTAATTTCATCTAACAGTTTATTGTAAAGGAATGGCCTGCACAACAGCCAAGGTATATTAGGCATTCATGAAAGATGAATGTGCTTAAGAGTGTTATAAATAAAAAAAAAAACTAGAGAAAAATGTTAAATTCCATCCCAGATAATTGGATGTTGCTTGACCATGAAAATCACACAATTCATAAAACATCTATTAGATAACTAAAATAAAAATTGTATAGTAGTACTTACATTAAATATTGAATGGATGCCCAGAGAGTAGAAATAGTATAAGTATGATCCTTGAGCCATTCTGGGACATCATCAGAACTGGTTGCCATGGTTCTACTTGTTAATAACTGAAACATTACAAACATTTTTTTTTATTTATAATTTATCACAGACTAGAATAGAAATGTTGCCAGGAAAAATACCAATGGTTAGAATACACCTGATGCTACTTTTGTAGCCTTATTACTGGTTAAAATGCACCAAAACTTCATTAATTAAATCTGATAAGAAACATATATGTATCACACAAGTCCAAGTTTATCAGAGTGTCATAGCAAATAATTAACTAGATATGTGAGTTTTAAATTAAAGCACTGAATTTCAGGGGATAGATCCAACTTGACACCACATCATTTATTATTTCATGAACTCCTGGGTATGGCATGGAATGGAAACTATTATTTAATATATATGGGGTGTAGGCAAGGCATGGATTATAAATTGTCTTGTATAGATTAGATTGGGTAAAACTGCCAATCGAAGGTAACTTTTACTGATAGATCTGGATCAATTATAAATTTATGGGATCTAGGCCTGCATAAATTGTATCTTTTATTTATATATAATATATAACTAGTCTAGAATCTATAATTATATCTTAATAATAATTTTTGTAGATGTCATATAATATCTAACATATTAAGTATAGATCAGTAAAATGTTTGTTTGTAAAATGTTTTACATGTTTCGGATGTTCCTTCAGAGTTGAAGATAGTTTACTTCCTAGTCCAAACCTCCCGCAGGACGACGGGGGATGGGAGCGGGCAGGGTTTGAACCCTCGACCGTCGATAAATCCGAACGACAGTCCAGCGCGCAAACCGCACGACCAGGCAGCCATCCATAGATTTAGATTTTTAGCTATAGTGGAATATTTTTATATCCTAATCTGAACTGGATCTATATATCTAGAATTTAGATCAGTAGATTTAGTATTTTAGGTAGTAAAAACTTTTATATATTCTAAATCTAAACTGGATCTAGATCTAATTAATCGAGAAGCTTAGATTTAGATATAGAAGACTAGTTGTAAAGATTTGACTACACTATGGCTAATGCACTAGCTTAGTAGGCCTACTAGATAGATCAAGAGACATAGTACTAATAGACTCGTCTTGCCTCGTTGGGCCTCTCAAATCAGCTACAGACTTTAGAGACAATTTAGGAAGGTGAATATCAATCCAATTCAAAGATCTACAATCTACATGTTAGAGTCTAACTAGAGATGCTAGATCTAGACAATCTAGTCTAGAAGGCTTATCAATAAAAAATAAAATCAATCATTTCTAAAGTTTGTAAAATTATATGTAGATCTAATATATCTATTTATAATATAATAAAAATCTATGTCTACTTTTTAAATATTTAAAATGATATGGCTGATGATATTAATTATTTTAATTGAGACATTGACATACTGTCACATACAAAGTAACAATATAATTAGATCTTATACTAACTCATAGACTCATACCGTATTGTATTAAACCTTCGAGTTTACGTTCCACTATCTTGACTTGACTATATTGACTAAATAAAGGGCACTATGATTATAGATGTAGATTATTATCTATGATGATGATGTTTATCAACTGGTAGATCTGTAAGTAGTATCGTCACTTTAAGTATAATCAGTATAACCACTGCATTCGTTTCATTCACTGTCTGTATCAATAATCGTGTGAAAGTGAAGTCTAGATTTAGATAGAATTGATAGATTATAGATCTACTATTAAAAAGTATTAACTATACTTAATACTAACTATAGTGTCTATACTATAGTATAGCCAGTATGACTCGTATGAGTATACTCATATACTGTAAAAGTGTATAATAGTAAGTATAAGTATAGCTATAGACAGACTAGATTCTAGATGATCGATAGATCTAGACTAGATGATATTCATATATGATATTGACAACTATTGATCTCATGTATGGTCTAGATCTAGATCTAGATAAAATAGAGTGGATCTCATGACTGTCTATATTAGATCTATTGATTATTTTTTTTAAACGTTAAATAAATCTAGACCTTAGTCTTTAACTTTAGTCTAGGTGTTGTAGATCTATATTATTCTAGATATTATACAAGAGATCTAGATCAATATAAGTTCGGTTTTTTAAAAATTCGCATTCAAAATTTTAAATACCCAGATTTAAGTATTTATATACCCATATTGGTAGGTCCGAGTTAATCATTTATTAGATCTATTAAAGCATGTCTATATACAAGATTATTATTTTAAAAATATATTATTATATAAAAGATATAGTTATGAATATTTACTTTAAAAAATTAAACAAAATGAATTTTTTCACTTTTACCAATTAACACTCTGGCTAGCAAAAAGGATGACTCCTCAAAACTGTGAAAAGACGATAACTGCATGAGTTGGTTTGGAATTGTATTTTGTAAGACTAATTTTCAAAACATATCCTTCATGAGAGAGAACGAAAAAAAGGTTGTCAAAAAAAAAAAAAAAGCTGGCTGGACTACGCAAATAATGGACCAGCCTCTCTCTCTTGATATCTTGTTAAGAACATTGGTGACCGGGAAAAGTGGATGGTTTTGTTGCGCGGGACAGATGATAAAAATGACATGTACATAAAAAAAATTCCAGATTTTGTGTAAAATACCCAAATGAGGAAGTACTGGAAACACCTATTTTAACGAAGTGGCCTTAAAAAAAAATCTTTTGTGACGATCCATTATTCAGGGAAATTGTATCTATTTTATCAGATAGTCAGAAAATGGATAAAGTTTTTACAGATCTAATAAAATATAGTGTGGGGAAGTTTTACTCTCAATGAAGGTCAATCCAAGTGGCTCTCGGAGTAAATTTCTTCTTTGGCATCCTCATCGATTTTTCAAATTGGTATGGTGCGCGAAAATGATGCGCGACGGCACTCTGATCATAAAATCTCGAAGCTGGTGTTCCATTAGTATAGTTCCATGGTTACACCATGGAACTATACTAATGGAACACCAGCTTCGAGTTTTTTACAAAGACAAAGAGAGTCGAAGTGCCGTCGCGCATCTTTTTTCGCGCACCATACCAATTTGAAAAATCGATGAGGATGCCAAAGAAGAAATTTACTCCGAGAGCCACTTGGATTGACCTTCATTGAGAGTAAAACTTCCCCACACTATATTTTATTAGATCTGTAAAAACTTTATCCATTTTCTGACTATCTGATAAAATAGATACAATTTCCATGAATAAGAGATCGTCACAAAAGTTATTTTTTTCGATCACCCTATAAAATGCCACTTATTTTCCAAAAAATAGAATCTAAATTCCGAAAATACAATCTTTCAGTGTTTCTGTGTTTGGTTTATTTACACTAAATCTGGATGAAGACCTGTCTACCGTTCCGCTAAATGCGTATTTGTTACGATATACTAAATTGCACGAAATAAAAATAGGAGGCCTAATACAGTTTTGACACTCCAAGCTACGCATTTCTAATCGTTTTTTTTTTATTATCGAAAGGACTAGGCTATAGGCATACACGTCTCGTGGGAAACAAAGAAAAAGTTAATCTTGATAATATTGTAGCCTAAATAAAATGACAAAAAAAAAAATAAAAAATAAAACAACTATAGCCTAATCTAAAATGAAATAGATCTAGAGCTAGATTTTCTTGGAAGAATGATATAAAATAAGTATAAATAATAAGTCATATGAATCTGATAGATCTAAAACAAATACTGATAGAGTCATTCATTAATTAATTATTAGAATTACTTGACTACCAACTGGGTATTTTTATTGCCAAAATACAATGTATTTTATGTGCATTTATTAAAAACAACAACCAAAAATTAAGCGTTTGACGCAACTAGATCTAATATTAGTAATATATAGATTCTACTTCTAGATCCAGAAAGCTACTTCTCTAATTCAGTTTTCTAGTTTAATTCTAGTTAGATCTAGATGTCTAGACCACTAGATCTAAATCTAGCCAGGGTTTTTGTCATGGAATAGATTTATAAAACTTCAGCCACCTACTGATCACGATATGACAGATAGGCCTACTGACCTACTCTCTCTACTACTAGACTCTAGATCTAGTACAAGTAGATCACTACATTTGACTAGATGATTACTAGATCACAGTAAAATTCAATGTGTACTTCCGACTTTAGCTCAACAAACAAGTCTACTCCAAAGTATAGATCTACTAGTAAAGTCACAAAGTGTAAAGGATCATTATATATTCACATAAAAAAAATATAGGCCTAAAATGAATCGAATAATCAGTCACTAATTTGACTAATCAGTAATCTAAATTGTTTTTTTTTTTTTTTAAATGGCAAATGTTATTGATGACTTCTGACTTGTAAACCAGTTGCAGAGATTCTAGTTTTTATTTTGATGACATGTTACGATACATCAATGATATTTAGATAAACCTAGTGGAACAGACAGAAGGACCATTTAATATAAGGCAAAGAAGTAAGATGTTTATAATCCATCAAACTATGATCAAACCGGCGCCTTCGACATAGAAAGCCTTAGCTCTGACCAGGTCGCGGCCTACGTCATCACTGGTCAGAGGCCAAGGTTATGCGTCACGGATTGATGCGTGTGTAAGTAACCACTCAGTCCACTGTGTTGCTGTGTAGTTTACATAGACAGAAAGATTTCTTTTGAAACAAATAGAATCTTCATCTAAATATGATTTAGACTTTTCAAAATATTCATCATGGATTAAAACTCTAGATCTACAATGGTGAACAAATGTCTCGTTTTGTAAAGGATCTAGATCTAGCACTACTAGCAGATATGCTTTCCGATTACCAAAAGATGATGAATGGTGGCTTAGAAAGAAAAAATGGCCAGCGGTAATACCTTTGGCTTAGTAGAAGGATTAGATCTACGTACCATTAAAGGAGTACTCTAAAGTAAGTAAATATTTCTAGATCCAGCATATTAACTTTATACATAATTAATTGACTTTTATGCTTTTGATGATTAACATGATAATCATTATATAAAGTCAAAGTGGGTAGATCTAGAAATCTAGGCCTAGCCTAGGCATTGAATACTTGATCTAGGCTAGGACGATGTAGATCTAATTGTAAATCTATTCATTTAATAACGATTCTGTCAATAATTATAGAGTCTAGATCTAGTTTATATACCAATAGCATAGTATAGTCCGTATATTATATAGAAGTACAAATAGACAGGTAGTAACTTATAGATTTATAATAGATAGAGATATATATATTATATATATTATAATAATTATATATATATAACCAGTAGAAGTACAGATCTATAATCTATTGTAGTCTATTACTAGTATTCTATAGTTACATAGACTCATTCTATTAGACTGTTAGACAGTTACTATTAGATCTGTCATATTTTATACCTCGGTATATACCAAATTATTCTAGTAAATGTTAGATGTTATATATAGGCCTAATATATACATTTTATTTTATATTTTATACAGTTTGCATTTCATTTCAAAAAAATTAATTGTAAACTTTCAGATCTGCCATTAACATTTTCAAGACGAAGTATCATGGACAGTATTGAAGGATTACGTACTATAAAGGAATACTCTAAAGTAAGTAATAATTATTACTAGCATCTAGCATATAATATTAGTATTATAAATAATTTAAATTTTTTATGCTTTTGATGATCAACAAGACTATAAAAAGAGGCTATTGCTAGGAAGTAAATACTACTTTAGGCTAGAACTATGTAAATCTATTAATTTAATAACGATTCTATCAATAGATATTCTAGTAAATGTTTGATATTATTATATTATATACAGTATTTATTTACAGTTTGCATTTCATCTAAAAAATATTAATAGTAAACTTTATTTAACTTTCAGATCTGCCTTTAACATTGAAGTATTGTGGACTAGCTACTACACATGAAAGAGTAGAGAGTGCATTAAAAAAAGTGTTAAGTCTCAGGAAGTCGCAGGATGGCTGCCTGGTCTTGTGGTTTGTGCGCTGGACTGTCGTTTGGATTTATCGATGTCTCTGGTTCAAACCCTGTCCGCTCCCATCCCCTGTCGTCAACTCTGAAGGAATATCCGAAACATGTCAAGCATATAAGGATATAATAGTAAAAAAAACATATCAGTGATTTCAGTGAATTTCAAGATAGTGTAAGAAATATAAATGTGTCTTCGTTTTGGATGTTCTTTGTCAAGAGGAGTGTATGATTTATGTACATTGTGAAGGTTCTGGTCCAGTTAAGGTAGTATATATATAGTCTATTGTTCTTGGTACATCTCTTTGATGTTTTTTTTTTAAACAAACAGAAGTATTTGGTCAAGGTGATAAGCTACTTCTTAAAACTGTATCCTACATTTATGAAATTACTAATTTGTTAGAACACATAGAACAATATTCTACAAAAAATTTTACCAACAATACTAACAGTTTTTAAATGCTATTAAAGAAAACACTAAAGTACACAAATACAAAAAATGACAATGAAATAAATATATTAAATTGACTTAAACCAAACAGGACTAAATAAGAAGACCATGTCACTTTTTATGGACTATCTAAATTAAGTATTGTCTACCCACATCCTGCAGATTCCTGCTTATATAAGTTATTGACCATGTACACTACATATATTTAAAGGTTTAAGATACAGTGGGATAAATAAAAAAGATGAAAATATTTCTTTTATCTTTCCTAATTTTAATGATTCATCAAAACATCATAAAGGTTCTCTGTAAGTCTAACTGTTAGATGTTATATTATGGGTAATTATCTTGTTTTTTGAAGTAACTTGTGTAATCTATAAGATAAGATATGTTGCTGGTTATCGTGTTCATGTGGTTCTAAAGAAATTTAATGACTGCATGACTGTGGATGGGAGCGGCCAGGGTTTGAACTTGGGACCATCAATAAATCTAAGCGACAGTCCGGAGCGCAAGCCGCTCCACCAGGCAGCCATCCATATATATATAATATATAATTTAAATAACATTAACATTATATGAGCAAACCGCTTGAACAGGCAGCCATCCATATATTTAAATCACATTAACATTATATGTAATCATTGTATTTTTAAAATGTGTATTGTAAATTATTGAAATTTTTTTTTTCCATATGTTCATTAAGCAATTGCATTAAAAACTTAACTCATTAAAGTGGTATCCTTTGTCTGCAAATAAAATTGCTATATAACACCACACATTTGTTTTCATGTTGTGTTATTTCTGTTGTGATGCTTGTTATCATTAGTGTGTACATTAAGTTGTAAAGCAACTGATGAATTTTATATTCTAATAACACATGTAGGTGTAATACTGTTTATAGAAAAGTCATAACATACATGACTACACGTTAATGAGTTACAGACTATATCACTTAGCCTAAGCACTAATGCAAACATTCAGCCAGGTGTGCTACAGTTCAGTTTACAACACACTACAGTTTACAACACACACAAAGCAGTCTTCAATCACTTAGTGTGTATATTAAGTAAATACATAAAGTCTAGACCTAGTAATTAGTCTACTTTAATAATACGTCTGTTTATAGTTATGAGGATCTAAGTCTGATCTAGTACTTAATCTACTTTAATACGTCTGTTTACAGTTATGAGGATCTAATTCTAGACCTAGTAATTTGTCTACTTTAATAATACGTCTGTTTATAGTTATGAGAATCTAAGTCTAGATCTAGTAATTTGTCTACTTTAATAATACGTCTGTTTATAGTTATGAGCATCTAAGTCTAGACCTAGTAATTTGTCTACTTTAATAATACGTCTGTTTATAGTTATGAGGACAACAACTACATGTTGGTTGTGTTACATTTTACAACACTTCGCCTAAGCGCTAATGCTAACACAATCACTTAGTGTGTATATTAAGTAAATACATAAAGTCTAGATCCAGTGATTAGTCTAGTTTAATAATACGTCTGTGTATAGTCATCAGGACAACTACACGTTGGATGTGTTACAGTTTACAACACTTCGCCTAAGCGCTAACACACAGCCAGGCTCTGGTTACGATCAGAAACAATGGTCGCTGACCTACTACGTCACAATCCAGCCTTACGGCCTGGGGTCACGGAGGTCACGATCAAACTCACAGAGGACTTGTGTCATTTGTGACGGCATTTCATGCATTTACAGAAGCTACAAACTATTCTACAAAAATGATAGGCTTGTCTTTGATTCCGAAGACTTATGAGGAATGCTATGTTTCCAGTGGCTACTCAGCCCCAGCTGTGACCTACATATTATGCCACACTGAGCACAGGCATAACCATTGTCCACCTGTGGTAGAATCAGTTGTTTTTTTTCTTTTTGCCGTCTACCCTCGGCAATTAATTTTCATTGGTGTATACCACACCTTTGTAAGTGACCTCCAGCTGTCTCGCTCTGAAGCTGTATGCAACCAAGTGCTCTCTTATTCTATATCAGTTAAAGCAAGTTGGCGCCTAAGCTTGTCTTTAAAGCATTTCTGTGGTACCTCTTTATGTGCATATGACATGTTAGGCAAATAGGTTTCGGAATATATAGGTGTTTAAAATGAAACTCCAAACATCTGGACTTCCAGTAACCAAGAAAATAAGCTTAGGATTCAAAGAGACAACACTGGCATTTCAGCTAAGACAATCAGTAAAATTAATAGCAACTTTAATTGCAGTCCACCAAACAAGATAAAAAGAAACAAGTGTGGCTTCAATAGCATTGATAATATTTAGTTTACTTTTATCTCATTTACTAGTATTACTATTTCATTGACTAAGGTTTTTTTATTGTCAAATATGCATAAGTACATGTACTAGTTCCTGCAATTTGATGAAAAATAATAATTAAATTGTGTGTAGTCTATATACAAATGTTTATAAGAGATGACAGCTTAGCTTAATTTACTTAATTTCAAAACTATGATTTTGTGTTCTGACTCTACTCTAAATAAATTATATTTTATTTTAAGAATGCAAAGTTGGAAATTCTGTTCTGATGAAAAAAAATTATTAAAATAAAGTAGATGTTTATGGTTTCTTTGTATTTATTTTTAAATTATTTATTCATTAAAAATTAATTGTTCATTAACATTTACTTGAAGTAAAGATAAAAAACAGAAATTCAATTCATGCAGATCACAGCCCATCACTTAAATGTATTTACTGTCAATTCTACACACTATTCATTTCAAAATGTTGCTTTAAATTGTTATATGACACAATCAAAGTACTGGTACCTCACATTGATGTAGGCCTAAAGCACTTGAAATAATGACAAATTTTCATTCAATAACTTGTACTGTCATTTATTATCAGACGTGTTAAAACTAATGACCTGTATCATCATCATTGGCCTCCTTCAGTCATAGAAATAGAAAGACTAAGGTTTCATCTCAGAGCACACTTCCTCGTGTGGTTGGGGAGCCCTATTTCGGAGAGACACTCCTGTCCACAGATAGCGCAGGTTAAGGTGGCTTTTGCTTCGGTGGTAGGAAGGAGCTGGCAGTTTTTCGGATTGTACGTTTTTCTTCCTGAGCTGAGACCTATGTACTTTCACTGTCCATAGCTTTCTTGGTCACTGTCTCTCTATCTGTTGCGGTCTAAAGCTATGTCTTCCCAATTGTCAGTATTGATGTTCACTGATTTGAGGTCACGTTTTATTACATCTATGTAATGGAAGTGGGGGCGACCAGTTTTTCTTGTGTCAGTAGTGTGTTAAAACTAATGACCTGTGTATATAATTTATTAAGCAGGAGCATCAACAAATCTTGAACAATAATTGTCTACAGAAAAACTTTATTCTTATCCAAACAATATACATTTACAATGTATTTAAGCAAGTTAATTTATATTTATACAAATCTATATGGCCTAAAGATTATAGCGTATTTTGATGTGTGAATACCAAGTTACATTATTACATGAAAATAGTGTACTCATTTTTAAAATATTCTGGGTAATAAAAAACTAATGATACAATAAAATTGAAGCATTAGTCAAAAAAAGAAAAATTTCACTCAAGATCTATGTGAACTCTGCTTGAAAATTAATTAATAAATTTTGAAATTAATTTAAAAAAAAAAATTATGGTTCTTTAGTCAATGGAATGATAGCAGCAATTATTTAACAATTTCATGATTATCCATTCATTTCAATATACTTATAACTGAAAAATAATTCATAAGGTTTAGATACAACCATTTGAAATAATGATTATAATTTTTTTCTTAATTTGCTTAATTCAAATCTAATATAAACAAGATTTCCTCTGTCAAGAAACTTATGAGGGAACAATATGCATGTTCTTCTCAGTAAGTTTTGCAAAGGGAATTAAAAATATTTAATTGATGTTGCTTTTTTTTTTGCCAACATTTTAAACCTTTGCACCAGGTTTTAGTTTTAAGGAGAATGCACCATATTTTATATGTTAACTTTTGTTAGATTCTTATTTTAATTTAAAAAAAGTAAAATTTCCCTTACCACTCATCCACTGCACTCCCTCTTGTTTTAATGCGGCTCAGATTAATAGTTTTCAAGTACAATATCAAACAGATTTAAAGAAATACTAAATCCAAACCTGTTGGCTGAATGACAGGATATACATAAATATGTATACAGCTTACAGTATAATATATATATCTTAAATTAAAATTGGTCCAAGACTTTTATTTTGCAACATGATGGGATTTTCCTTTCTGGTGGTGCTATGCAGGAGTCCAAGAATCTCATCTTTTCTCATAACAGAAAGTTATCTAGTTATAAAAATAAATAAAAGGATTTAAAAACAAAATAAAAAATATGTGTGACATATGTGTTGACCATGCTAAACGTATATATGTTATTAATTATAGTTATATAATTTTGCCATTCTAAAAATAGTCTGTACCTAAAAGGAGCTACTGCGTTAATGTGTAGACATGGCCCTGACCTTAATAGTTATGAATTATTACTATAGGTGAAGGCAGATGTTCAGTTAATTTGATGCACATTGAACTAATCTAAAAGCAACTATAACATATATTATGATTTACATTTTCATGGAAAACTAGTTTTTCAAAAATACAAGTACTTCAGCTTATGAGAAAAGTACATGGGAAAAATTGCAGTACCTTACCTTTAAGAGGTGCAACCAATCATTGACTTTTCAGGAATGCATGCCTTTTTCTTGCATTTCCAAACATAACTGTAATTATACAATTAGGCATATTGGTTAATTTCTTTTGAAAACATTAAAATTAAAAAATAATATTATTAAATTGAAAACATTGTTGTATCAAACATACAAATTATCAGACAATTTTGCCTAATTTCATCTAACAGTTTATTGTAAAGGAATGGCCTGCACAACAGCCAAGGTATATTAGGCATTCATGAAAGATGAATGTGCTTAAGAGTGTTATAAATAAAAAAAAAAACTAGAGAAAAATGTTAAATTCCATCCCAGATAATTGGATGTTGCTTGACCATGAAAATCACACAATTCATAAAACATCTATTAGATAACTAAAATAAAAATTGTATAGTAGTACTTACATTAAATATTGAATGGATGCCCAGAGAGTAGAAATAGTATAAGTATGATCCTTGAGGCATTCTGGGACATCATCAGAACTGGTTGTCATGGTCCTACTTGTTAATAACTGAAACATTACAAACATTTTTTTTTATTTATAATTTATCACAGACTAGAATAGAAATGTTGCCAGGAAAAATACCAATGGTTAGAATACACCTGATGCTACTTTTGTAGCCTTATTACTGGTTAAAATGCACCAAAACTTCATTAATTAAATCTGATAAGAAACATATATGTATCACACAAGTCCAAGTTTATCAGAGTGTCATAGCAAATAATTAACTAGATATGTGAGTTTTAAATTAAAGCACTGAATTTCAGGGGATAGATCCAACTTGACACCACATCATTTATTATTTCATGAACTCATGGGTCTGGGTATGGCATGGAATGGAAACTATTATTTAATATATATGGGGTGTAGGCAAGGCATGGATTATAAATTGTCTTGTATAGATTAGATTGGGTAAAACTGCCAATCGAAGGTAACTTTTACTGATAGATCTGGATCAATTATAAATTTATGGGATCTAGGCCTGCATAAATTGTATCTTTTATTTATATATAATATATAACTAGTCTAGAATCTATAATTATATCTTAATAATAATTTTTGTAGATGTCATATAATATCTAACATATTAAGTATAGATCAGTAAAATGTTTGTTTGTAAAATGTTTTACATGTTTTACATGTTTCGGATGTTCCGTCAGAGTTGAAGATAGTTTACTTCCTAGTCCAAACCTCCCGCAGGACGACGGGGGATGGGAGCGGGCAGGGTTTGAACCCTCGACCGTCGATAAATCCGAACGACCATCCATAGATTTAGATTTTTAGCTATAGTGGAATATTTTTATATCCTAATCTGAACTGGATCTATATATCTAGAATTTAGATCAGTAGATTTAGTATTTTAGGTAGTAAAAACTTTTATATATTCTAAATCTAAACTGGATCTAGATCTAATTAATCGAGAAGCTTAGATATAGAAGACTAGTTGTAAAGATTTGACTACACTATGGCTAATGCACTAGCTTAGTAGGCCTACTAGATAGATCAAGAGACATAGTACTAATAGACTCGTCTTGCCTCGTTGGGCCTCTCAAATCAGCTACAGACTTTAGAGACAATTTAGGAAGGTGAATATCAATCCAATTCAAAGATCTACAATCTACATGTTAGAGTCTAACTAGAGATGCTAGATCTAGACAATCTAGTCTAGAAGGCTTATCAATAAAAAATAAAATCAATCATTTCTAAAGTTTGTAAAATTATATGTAGATCTAATCTATCTATTTATAATATAATAAAAATCTATGTCTACTTTTTAAATATTTAAAATGATATGGCTGATGATATTAATTATTTTAATTGAGACATTGACATACTGTCACATACAAAGTAACAAAATAATTAGATCTTATACTAACTCATAGACTCATACCGTATTGTATTAAACCTTCGAGTTTATGTTCCACTATCTTGACTTGACTATATTGACTAAATAAAGGGCACTATGATTATAGATGTAGATTATTATCTATGATGATGATGTTTATCAACTGGTAGATCTGTAAGTAGTATCGTCACTTTAAGTATAATCAGTATAACCACTGCATTCGTTTCATTCACTGTCTGCATCAATAATCGTGTGAATGTGATGTGAAAGTGAAGTCTAGATTTAGATAGAATTGATAGATTATAGATCTACTATTAAAAAGTATTAACTATACTTAATACTAACTATAGTGTCTATACTATAGTATAGCCAGTATGACTCGTATGAGTATACTCATATACTGTAAAAGTGTATAATAGTAAGTATAAGTACTATAGCTATAGACAGACTAGATTCTAGATGATCGATAGATCTAGACTAGATGATATTCATATTGACAATTATTGATCTCATGTATGGTCTAGATCTAGATAAAATAGAGTGGATCTCATGACTGTCTATATTAGATCTATTGATTATTTTTTTTAAACGTTAAATAAATCTAGACCTTAGCCTTAGTCTTTAACTTTAGTCTAGGTGTTGTAGATCTATATTATTCTAGATATTATACAAGAGATCTAGATCAATATAAGTTCGGTTTTTTAAAAATTCGCATTCAAAATTTTAAATACCCAGATTTAAGTATTTATATACCCATATTGGTAGGTCCGAGTTAATCATTTATTAGATCTATTAAAGCATGTCTATATACAAGATTATTATTTTAAAAATATATTATTATATAAAAGATATAGTTATGAATATTTACTTTAAAAAATTAAACAAAATGAATTTTTTCACTTTTACCAATTAACACTCTGGCTAGCAAAAAGGATGACTCCTCAAAACTGTGAAAAGACGATAACTGCATGAGTTGGTTTGGAATTGTATTTTGTAAGACTAATTTTCAAAACATATCCTTCATGAGAGAGAACGAAAAAAAGGTTGTCAAAAAAAAAAAAAGCTGGCTGGACTACGCAAATAATGGACCAGCCTCTCTCTCTTGATATCTTGTTAAGAACATTGGTGACCGGGAAAAGTGGATGGTTTTGTTGCGCGGGACAGATGATAAAAATGACATGTACATAAAAAAAATTCCAGATTTTGTGTAAAATACCCAAATGAGGAAGTACTGGAAACACCTATTTTAACGAAGTGGCCTTAAAAAAAAATCTTTTGTGACGATCCATTATTCAGGGAAATTGTATCTATTTTATCAGATAGTCAGAAAATGGATAAAGTTTTTACAGATCTAATAAAATATAGTGTGGGGAAGTTTTACTCTCAATGAAGGTCAATCCAAGTGGCTCTCGGAGTAAATTTCTTCTTTGGCATCCTCATCGATTTTTCAAATTGGTATGGTGCGCGAAAATGATGCGCGACGGCACTCTGATCATAAAATCTCGAAGCTGGTGTTCCATTAGTATAGTTCCATGGTTACACATTAACACATCTCTCTACTGAGTCTATTTCTAGGCCTAGGTCTAAAACTCTTATTGAACTCTAAGATGATAAAACTTCTTTTCGCAAAGATAGTTTTGTGCTTTAACACATAAATATACTAATTATTGTCCATTCATTTCATATTTTAATCAAATTAACATTCAAATTTGTTTTTCTAAAGCATTTTAATACATTCGTTCGCTGTTCGCTAAAGCTGCGTAGCCGTGTTGAGATAGGCCTATATTCATTCATGAAAAAAGGTCACGCATGCACAGCACAGAATGAACTCTATAAAAGCCAATGTTTAACTCTAGATTAGTGTAGATTTAGATATATGTTTACCTCAAGATCTACTTTATACTTTATACACATGAACATTCAAAATTTAGTCTATTCATCTCAAATTTTAATCAAATATATGTAGGCCTACAAGCAAATGTTTTAATTTAAAAAAAAAATGGATTTAAGCCTATTAGCTATTCTGATTTGATAGCTTCATTCACACTACTATTACATTGACACATTCGCTTTACTTATTACATTATTATTTCGTTTAATTGTTTACAAAACACTCTCAGTGACTATATCGACAGTAATGCGCAAATAAAGACCCGCGGGTCGCGGGTAACATATGTCTAGTATATATATATATATTAGGGGTGCACCGGATAGTACTTTTTGATATTCGTCCAGAGCAGAATATTGCCGAATAGTAAAAAATGATATTCGGCAGGAGCCAGAGCCGGATACCTAAGTGTCTTGTAAATAGCTTGTGTTGTTGAACATTTTACTAAACTGTTAAATACCTATATTGGTTGGTATTTTATTTTCCTTTTATATACCTTATTGTTTTAAACTCTGTTACTGATTGATTTATTAAAGCTTAACAGTATTTATAAACAGATAGGCCTATCACAAATTAATCTGTGTAGCATGAGCGTGTCTGTGTGTATATACGAGGCCACCAACTATAAATGCTGTGTGGGGGAGGGTCAATGTAAAATATGTTAGTATATATTTAACTTGTTACTAATGTAAATCTCTCATAAGTCTGGCTTGTATAGTGGTTGGATATATGTGTTCAAGAATTTCAGACCAACAACTGATCATCAGACTTGTAATTTAAAGTTCAAAGACTGCTTCTGGTTCTGGCTTCAAGGGCTTAATACTGATAGTAGCTGTTAGCTAATAGTTGGAATCTGAAGCGTAGTAGGTCATATATTTATTAATCCATTTGCGGCAAACAATATTTTATTAACAGCGGGAACATCAATTATACCTATTTATAGCTTGAACCTTAGATGTTGCGAAGCATAGATTTAATTGTAGTCTGTAGGCCTATTATTGATATCTATGTTTAGATCTACTGTTATATAAAAATAATAAATCTAAGAGCATTAGGAAAACAAACTATAGAAGAAAAAAACTCATCCACAACCTCCCTTATAAAAAAAAACATAAATAGACTTAGTGTTCGACTGATTGCAACAACCTGGTCAGATAGACGTAGTGAGCCTATGCATGTAGTCCTAGTGTAGTGTGTATAGTTGATGGTGTTGACCATCACGCATTTTTTTTCCTTGGGCATGTGCAATGGTATTGAGTGGTCAGGCAAAAAAGATAACACATTGGCATGGTCAGTCAAGCATATAGATAAATTATATCCGTATACTAGTTACAGAGGTCAAGTGTTTCTTAACATTCAAGCATATTTTTTTATTTGTTTGCTAGATCTAATTGCGGTGCTTCAGATCAATTTATTTTCTGAGATTTTAAACTTTACTGTAAGGTTTTCCTTTATATATTAAATGAATAGAATTAAACAATGAAAATAGCTTTCTTTCTAAAGGCAAAAAAATACACACACGCATATCTTTGTTTTATTTTATTGTGCAACGAATGTGCGTTCAGCGCAATAATTGACATTTCTCTCCAAGTAAACAAACTTAGTGTCATCATTTAGTGACCTCTAGACAGTGTCAATATGTCTTCTATACAATTTTTGTCAATACATTCTGGCTTAAGAATGGTCAATGTCTATCAATACATTAAGTGTCATGAATTAAACAAATAAGAAGTTGGGGGTGTTGAGTCTGTTGAGCCTTCCCTTTAAAGATACCCCTGGTCAGTGTCTTCTATGCTAATATACACAGATCCTTTCTATTTGTATCAACATTAAAATTAGTTATTAGCTTACTAAACTATTAAATATAATAAATATTAATAATATACTCTTGGTTTTAGGGTTGCAAAAAATCATTCTTGTAGGTCCATTGACATTTATCTCCGAGTTAGCAATCTTGGTAACAGTGTAGAGGTTTGGCTTGTTGTCCAGCCCCCTAATTGAGACTTAACTCAAAGTAAATAAACTTATTACCCGGTCAACAGTGTAAAAGGTGTGGCTTGTGGTCCAGACCCTTGATTGACAACCTATCTATAAATAAACAAACTCATACCAGGTTAACCTTGTAGAGGTATGGCTTGTAGTCCAGCCCCCTAATATGATTTTAGTCTAATTTTAATTAAAGTTAAAGGTTAAAGAGAAACTCTGATGGTTTTTCAAATTTGAGTTATTGACATATATTTGAATTCTGTGTAAAAAGTTGTAATAGTAAACATTTTACCATTTTCTATTTCAATGCTTAGAAACATTTATATTTAATAAATTAGACAGTGAATTCTTGACATCTCCAAAAAAACGGGGTGCTTTGAGATTTTGTTTCTAGGTTAGGCATACGTCACTTCCATCAACAATACTGAAAAGGAAACTAGATTTAACCAATCGTATCGTTTCATTCTAATTCTTACAGGCTCTTGGGCTTAGTGACGGCCTATTCCAGAGCTATGGTACAGTTATTTTTTTTATACATATGTATAGGTAGATCTAAGAGCATTAGGATAACCAACTCGAGAAAAAAAGTAACATTTTCATCTAAGCCTCTCCTTTTCCCAAGAAGTAAATATATCATGTGTCTGACTGATTCGAACAAACCGATCTGTGTAAGGCTAGTCGAGACTACGTGTAGTTCGTCATGACAAGACAACCAAGCGATAGTGTTTGTAAAGTTTGTTGTGTGTTGAGTGGTCTGGCGAGAAAATACAGACTGCCGTGGTTAGTCAAGCATGTAAATCTACTTTTAATAGGCATTTTGTCTTTGCTTACAAGATCCTAGATCTAACTGCATCTGACGAAAATATATTTTTCTTTTACGAGAATGTTAACTTTGCTGTATGGTCTCCCGCTATACAATAAGTCAATATATTAAATTAGTAGGCTAGTGTGACATCACATAGAATCCCGGTGAATGTCTGACTGTTTTGGATGCGCAGGAAAATTAGGTCAGAAAAACATCAATTACTAAGTTATTATTGCAAATAAAAAAAAAAGAATAATATATTCATTATCTGTAAATCAAAACACATATCAAAAATTGTCAAAACTATTGGAGTTTCCCTTTAAAGTTAATTAAAGGGATTCATGATCATGGATAATATTATAATAATAAATGTTTGGGAACCACTGTTACTAGTGATATCTGTCTGGTATCAGTCACATTGTAGCTCAGCTGTATATGACAACAGAATTTATATTAAATATATAGTATACTACTATATACTTATAGATCTTGATCTAGATCTAATCTATAATCTATATAGGCCTAGTTATATAGATTTAATAGAGATTAGTGTAATAGAGTTAATTTTTATCTTATAAATCAGTAAAAATGGTATAATATATGTATATAATAATTATAATAGTATATCTAGATCTATATAACATAAGTCTAAGTACACTACAGTATTAGAGTCTAGTACTACTAGTCTACTTTACTAGTAAGTAACTAGACTCTAGCTAGTAGTAGAGTAGTGACTAGTATAGTACTATCTTAAACTATCTAAGAATAAGACTACGTAAGTGTCGTAAGTAAGTTAGTAAGATCTAGAAGTCTAGATCTATATAGAATATAGACCTATTTGATTTCAAATTTCAGGTTATTTCAATATAGATCTAGTATTTCTAGTGTCTAGATCTAAACTCTCAACTCATCTTGTCAGTTTTCTACTTACGACTTTTGGTAATCTGTGACAAAATTTTTGTAGATCTAGATCAGACATCTTCATGCTTTATTCCGATGAGCATTTTATATTGGGCCATAGTGCAGCGGTTCTTAACCTTTTTAGCTCGCAACCCCCTTTTTTTTTCGATTCACTACTAGACTCTATGCGGCGACCCCCAACATATTTTTCGTTCTTACTCAAAGAAAGTCATTGTGCTTTTGCTTATGTTATAAAATCGTAATATCAATGTAAATATCTGATTAAATCTGATAGGTATTTAGTACTATTTACCAAAGCTTTATAATATGTTTAATCACAAAAAAATATATGATTATTTTTTTTTTCAAATAGCCTATATTTCTCCTTACAATTAAATAACCAATAAATGAAATCTTATCACACAATGACGTGCATTTATTTATTTTTCTATTTCTTATTATTCACCTTATTCATGTTGCATATATATAGTTATATGCAGGGCCGCCGCGAGGGTTGTGGCCGCCTGCGTGCGAAATTTTAAAATGCCGCCCCCCATTCTTTTTTTTTTTCTAGAAAAAAAATTAATTAAGACTGAGCTGGATACTGTTCCAAAAATGCCCTTTGATTTCAATCCATTTTTTTTTGTAGACCATTCCATTTTTTCCTTTCATATTCGCACCGTTGTCGTACCCCTCATGTAGGCCTACAACTATGAACCATGCACTATGAACTATTTCGGATTAGAGTGTCTTCAGAAATCTGACATTTTGGTTCTTTGTGATAAGAATTAAAAACTTATCTCGTTCTTACCATGGAACTATATAGTTCCATGTTCTGACTACTCCTGTATTTGTGAAGATTATATATGCATTCACAAATAGAGAAAACAACGGGATAAATATATCATACAGATTTGATGGAGGCCTATTCAACCCGAGGCGGCTTAAATCAAAATCAAAAACAGATTCAGCAGTAGGCCTAATCAGAAACTTGCTATTTGCTGACGACTGTGCCCTAAATGCCTACTCTGAAAATGATCTGCAGAGCATTGTCAGTGACTTCTCAAGAGCATGCTCAGACTTTGGCCTTACCATTAACACAAACAAGACTGAAGTCTTATATTTACCTGCTCCTGGGAAAGCCTACTCGGATCCAAGCATCACTATAAATGGACAGGATATAAACGCAGTGGACAAATTCACATATCTTGGCAGCACACTCTCATGAAACGGATAAATCGATAGTGAAATCGACCTGCGTATCGCCAAGGCCAGTGCATCCTATGGCAGACTGTCTAATAAAAATGTCTGGAACAGACGTGGTATCACCACAAATACAAACCTAGAAGTCTATAGAGCCGTCATCCTCCCTACATTGCTCTATGCCTCAGAAACATGGACAGTGTACAGAAAACACGCAAAGAAACTGAACCACTTCCACATGACATGTCTAAGAAAAATACTGAATGTCAAATGGCAAGACAAAATACCAGATACTGAAGTCCTTCGAAGAGCGGGTCTGCAAAGTATCCACACAATCCTGATGCAGTCCCAGCTGCTATGGGCAGGACACGTCTGCAGAATGGAAGACCACCGCATCCCTAAACGACTCTTGCATGGCCAACTAAGCGAAGGAAAGCGCTCGCAAGGTGGTCAAAGAAAGCGCTTCAGCGACACCCTCAAAGCTTCTCTGAAGGCGTTCAGCATAGACCCCGGGCACCTGTGAGACAGAGGCACATGACAGAGCATCATGGCGTCGCGCTGTGAAAACTGGCGCACAGGTTGCTGAGGAAAAGAGAACAACGCTGGCAGAAGAAAAACGCCAGAGAAGAAAAGCAAGGCAAACGACACTAGCTCCAGCTGGAATAACCTGCCCAGTGTGCGGCCGAACATTCCGGGCTCACATAGGTCTCACCAGCCACATGAGGAGGCATAAAACCCCAGTGCAAAGCCCTCAGCCCCCTGGATGACAAAGTGGTCATCATCGAACCACGATGGACGAACTATATATATATATTCATGGGCGTAGCCAGGGGGGGGGGGGGGTTGGGGTCCCCCCCCGAAATGAAATCCCCCCCCCCTGGGGGGGGGGAACGGAATTAAGTGACTGATTTTTGCTTTCATTTTGTTTATTTTTATTTTAGGTGAGATTTTAATACTAAATCATCACTTACTACAGCACAGCCGAGGGGTTTTTGAGTTAAAAACCCTCTACCAGGGGGTTTTAAGTTTAAAACCTCCTACCTGGGGGTTATGACATTTAAAAAACCCCTATCAGGGGGTTTTGAGATACAAATCCCTCTACCAGGTGGTTTTGAGTTTAAAACCCCCTACCAGGGGCTTTGAGTTTAAAACCCCCTATAGGGGGTTTTGAGTTTTAAACCCCCTACCAGAGGTTTTTGCAGTTAAATCGCCCTCTTCTATAAAACAAAACAAAAAAAAAGGAAACGAAAATCCACAAATTCCAACAGCACAGTTAAGGAATATTTTGATTTTAAACCCCCCTCCAAAATTTACGATAAACCCCCTCTTCAATATATAAAAAAAAAAGCAAATTACACACTATAAAATCTATGAGCGTAGCCAAAGGGGTTTTGAGTTTAAAACCCTCTGCCAGCTTGGTTTGAAGCTGAAAAATACCTCTTCAATATTTAAAAAAAAAGCAAATTGCGCACTCAAAATTGAAAAACACTAAATGTGGCTTAACAAAGATGGCTAAGACAGATTTTAGGAGTCAGTCATAGAGATCGGGACTAAATCAAAGAAATCCTATGCCGAAATGGGAGTCGACCCCTTAGTAAGGTTGTGACAGAGCGTCGCATGAGGTTTTGCGGGACATGTTCCCCGACAAAATGAATTACGCAAAATAAGAGTAGCGGAAACAGCTTGCCGGAAACCCTTGCTAGCAAGGGCGGGGAGTCTACACGTTTTCCACTAATTCCGAGAAGAATCTATTCTAGGGCACATTAAACGTCTTCCGAAAGGGTCAGAATGTAATAAAGATTAATTATGTACACACACACATATTTTTTTTCCGCGGTTGGCCCCCTCCCAACCCCCCCCCCGAAAAAAAATCCTGGCTACGCCCATGAATATATATACATATATATATATATATATATATAATTAATGAGCAACGGCAGGTATATTGCAATGAATAGTGTAAATAATTACGATCTATTTACAATTTCTCGATAACTTTGACGGCTCAACAGGGTTATATGGTTAAAAAAGTAAAGCAAAGTTCCCCCTTTCAGACCTTGTGGTCTATAGGGCAGATGATGTAAAAGTCATCTATTTCTGTGTCCTACGGTTTAACGAGGGTGTCATGTGGCCACCACAACGACAAACCGCCTTTACTTTTCCCCAACTAATGTCAGGTACCCATTAACTGGGTGGACTCACTTTCATAATAATTATCACGATTGTATTTTGGAGAGATGTGCATTGTATCTACAATCATCTGACATAAGGAAATTCAGAGCTGACTACAAATTTATCCAACAAATGAAGCAACTCAGCGCTGAATATTTTTATTGATACAAAATAAAGAATCCAAAGTACAAGTCACTAATACAATGACTTGAAATAAAACGTAGCCAGTTTTTCTGACATTCCCGGGTGACGACTCAATAGATAACAACATTTCCCCTTTAGAAGCTGGAGTCCAGAGGAGCGATGTAGGCTTCCACAGTGAGGTCCGTTTTTTTTTTTTAAAGAATGTAATAAAAGGAAAAGAAATTTAGTCACAATTTTTTTAATTTTGCCTATTTAACACTATGTAATACAAACTGACCTCATGAAAATTCACTAAACGTTGGTTATTGTTTTTGGGACATTGTGTTGCCAACATCATTTTTAAGCGTTGTAAAAGTTCTTCCTGGAGGTAGAATTGAAGATACGCCAGGTTTCCGTTCAAGTCGGCAAGGGGTCTGAACATTCTTTTCGCCGCCCCCCCCCCCCACATAATTTCCTTACTCCATACCAACATGGCTTTAGGAAATATAGATCATGTGAAACACAACTAATAGGACTAATTGACGATTTTTTAAAAGATTAAATAATAGTGAACAAATAAATGCTATCTTATTAGATTTTTCTAAGGCTTTTGCCAAAGTTCACCACGATAGTTTGCTTAAGAAATTAAAACATTTTGTCATTGATGGTCCACTGCATCAGTGGATTTAGGATTTTCTGATAGGAAAGAACAAACTGTAATAATAAATGGCTCTAAATCAACACCAATAACAGGTGTACCTCAAGGAACAGTCTTAGGTCCACTATTATTTTTAATTTACAGAAATTTGTTACCCATTTGTTACCTTCAAAATAATTGATTATAAAACGAGGGCATAATATTGACTATTTACTTTTTAAAATCGTTACGATGTCACCTTAGAAATAATGTCCACAATTCCACAATGGCGTAACGTTGGGTTATGCATAAATTTACAGTAATTTAAACTGCTAAAAATATTCATGCTCCGATAACTAAAATATTTGAAATCATGCTAATCCGTTGTCTGCTACATAATCCTTTCTTCTCTGAACCTAAACAGAGTAAATCTCAGGTCACATGACTTTTCACTGTTTTACCTCTTGTCATCTGTCCCCCCCCCTCCTTTTTTTTTTTTGCAAAGAAAATAATTGGTATTAATAGGGGCACATACCTATCGATCTATATAAATCTAGATCCTAATAAATGGAAAAGACACTATGGTATGGGTGTTTAACACAGCAGATTGCGACCCCCTTCGGGGTCGAATGACGATTTGCCAGGGATCGCCTAAGACCATCGAAAATATGGATTTAAAAAAAAAAATTAATCGTGTAAAATGTGACATAGTACAACTTTTTTCATTGCAGGTAATTTTTTTTCTTGCTATTTAACATTCAGTATTTTTCAGAAACAGATCACGTGAAAGTGGTTCATTTGTGTGTATAGTGTGTGTGCATGTTCTCTATATACTTCCGCACATGGCCATTAGAATTTTTTCTAGGTCAATATATACTGCATAAGTGCTCACTCATTGTGACTCAACAAAGATGGCTAAGACGGAATTTAGGAGTCACTTATAGAGATCGAGTCTACCACTTAGTGAGATTGTGACAGAGCGTCGCATGAGATTTGTGGGACATGTTCTCTGACAAAATGAATTAAGTATACCAAGAATTGTGATGACATGGAGGCCATTACGAGGAAGCACTAACCAGTGACAGATCTTTGTAGAGACAGCTTGCCGCCCAATGCGCCTAAGGGCGTGGGAAGATCTAAGTCTAAGTAATGTGTTCTCAGACCTCTGGAAATCATCGGCCACTTCCTGCACGAATACAGAGACCTGCTCTGGCGAAAGAAAACAGGCTCTCTCAAAGCACCACACAGGCTGCTCGTTGACCATCCTTTCGGTAGAAGTCAGTAAAATGGGTCTGTAGGTCTTCACTTAGTCGCGTCTTTGCTATTTTAAAGGATTGGGGGACAATGATTTTTCCTGTTGCCTTGCTTTTTAAAAATTTATTTTGACGCTAAAATGATTTATTATGGATAAGCACAATGTCCAAAGACAGCCATATTGTCCACTTTATGTTCTTAAATACTGGAAAGTTCAAAGAACATTTTCAAACCACAATAGAGTAAAAAAAAAGTAGGTACTGAAAATGACAGAAAATAAATTAATTTAACAATGTGACACAATCTAAAAAAAAAAAGTTGAGTCCGTTTGCCCTCCTGTTGAAAACAGACGCATTGGTCAATACTTATGACCAGAATAAAAAAAATGTTTAGCGAAGACTTGCTTTTTAATCTTAGAACATATGAACACTATTCTCCAGTTACAACGCCAGCGTCTTGAATGTTGGAATACACAGATCTTTTAATTCCTAGCAATATTAACTCTATACATAATAGATCAAGGTAAGTGTATCTTGCTAAGTATGAACATTTAGAGCCGTGTAAATATTTGATTGATAGCAAATGTCAAAATATGTTCGAGCTTAAACGCTACACCATCACAACAATTATTTTATTTGTCACCAAAACTAGGTCAAGTAATAAAAAACACAAAAACATGCACAGAGGTCAAAGAAATGTACTTCTAAATAGAATATTTCTTTGACAAGAAAAGTCAATGCTATAGTTGATTAAAACTAAATTCCTAGCCTAGTTTAGTCTCTGACTTTTCTGTCGATTAGAAATAAATGTTAACAATAATCATTTTTTTTGTTATCCTATTGGGTCGGGGGATACTGAATATTAGCACTGAGTGAAATGAAAAACAAGACAAATAGCAAGTGATTACCTCAAAGTAGCAAGTGATTACCTCAAAGTATGGAAAATAGTAAACAAAAATTACGAGGGTTATTATGTTGTCAGGTCAATGTTGAGAGATCATTACTTAAATTTAATTAATAACTAGAACATGAACACAATGAGCTGTGGATAGTACAGTAAATTTGCTAAACACAAATAATTTAACCACTTACCTCGAAATCATTCTTATTAAAACAATGACCCATTTAAATATGTCCCATTAAAACTGACTTGCTAAAATAAGTCTTATCAAAACAATGACCTATTTAAATATGTCCAATTGAAACAATGACCTATTTAAATAAGTCATATTATAACAATGACCTACTTAAATCTGTCTTATTAAAGCAATGACCTACTTAAATATGTCACATTAAAACAAATTACGTTATTTAACAATTATCCCAAATGAACGACGAACAGTTAAAATAAGTGTATTTAGTTTACTTTAATAAATAAAGAAAAAAAAAGTGTCCTAAGAAAACAAGTGCATCCATTAGACACCAGACCTTATAGTGCTAGTCTACCTTCAGACACCAGACATTATAGTGCTTGTCTACCTTCAGACACCAGACCTTATAGTGCTAGTCTACCTTCAGATACCAGACCTAATAGTGCTTGTCTACCTTCAGACACCAGACCTTATATAGCTAGTCTACCTTCAGACACAAGACCTTATAGTGCTAGTCTACCTTCAGACACCAGACCTAATAGTGCTTGTCTACCTTCAGACACAAGACCTTATATAGCTAGTCTACCTTCAGACACCAGACCTTATAGTGCTAGTCTACCTTCAGACACCAGACCTTATAGTGCTAGTCTACCTTCAGACACCAGACCTTATAGTGCTAGTCTACCTTCAGACACCAGACCTTATAGTGCTAGTCTACCTTCAGACACCAGACCTTATAGTGCTAGTCTACCTTCAGATACCAGACCTTATAGTGCTAGTCTACCTTCAGACACCAGACCTTATAGTGCTTGTCTACCTTCAGACACCAGACCTTATATAGCTAGTCAATCTTCAGACACCAGACCTTAAGTGCTAGTCTACCTTCAGACACCAGACCTAATAGTGCTTGTCTACATTCAGACACCAGACCTTATAGTGCTTGTCTACCTTCAGACATCAGACCTTATATAGCAAGTCAACCTTCAGATACCAGACCTTATAGTGCTAGTCTACCTTCAGACACAAGACCTTGTAGTGCTAGTCTACCTTCAGACACCAGACCTAATAGTGCTTGTCTACCTCCTAGCACCAGACCTAATAGTACTAGTCTACCTCCAGACACCAGACCTAATAGTGCTAGTCTACCTTCAGATACCAGATCTTATAGTGCTAGTCTACCTTCAGACACCAGACCTTATAGTGCTAGTCTACCTTTAGACACCAGACCTTATAGTGCTAGTCTACCTTCAGACACCAGACCTAACAGTGCTTGTCTACCTTCAGACACCAGACCTTATAGTGCTTTGTCTACCTTCAGACACCAGACTTTATAGTGCTAGTCTACCTTCAGACACCAGACTTTATACTGCTAGTCTATATCTTTGTGCCTAATCACCAACCCTTGATGCACCGGAAGAGGACGAAGCCAAATTCTTCCAAGCTCTGGAGGATGTAATTAGAAACACCCCAAAGAACGAGCACCTTTATGTCAACAGGGATTGTCATGCCCGAGTTTGTGTTGAAAATGATGCGTGGCCAAACTGTTTTGGATCTCATGATGTGGCAAGATTAATGTCAATGGCCAGAGGCTATTTGAATACTGTAGCTCTCATGAACTGTGTGTAACAAAGACATTCTTCTATGGCAAGGAATGCCAAACAGTCTCTTGACCTCACCCACGCTGAAAAAGATGGCACCAGCTTGACGTCTGTATCACTCGAAGAATGGATCATATAGACATACCTGTAAATATAATTCTCTACGTCGCCCAACCATGCGGGACACCACGCACGCACGCCGACTCTCTAACCCTCCTCCCCATGTTAGCATACTATCATTGGACTGGCTACATGAGGCTCTATATGGGGATATTAAATATACTAACGTACGATAACTAAAAGCTTCTAGGGCCTTTGAATTCGCTCTTATATTAGTAGGTTTACATATATTATAAAAGTATTTAGACTCTAGATCTAAATATATGTAGGCCTATAGGCTACAAGTAAATGTTTTTATTTTAAAAAATGGATTTAGGTCAATTAGCCATTTTAATATCTCTATTCATACTATTTTTACATTCACGCTTTGGCTTTCTAATAACATTATTATTTCGTTTAATTGTTTCCAAAACTATCGACAGTGATACGTAAATTAAGACCCGCGGGTCGCGGGTAATATGTGGCTAGTATAGACATATTTCACCAACGTATAATATGTAGGAGTAGTTCATTAATATGTCAAAATGAGTTGTTCATATTATATCTAGACTGGAAACCGGAAATAAATTCTTATCCGCGATTGATCGATTCACAGACCTATATATTTATATATATATTATATGTGTGTGTACGTAAACTCTTTTTTCAGGTTCAAAGGGAAGTCGCCCCAATCAATCTTTTCTGTCTTAGAAAAGTAATGATCTTTAATTTTCAAAGTTTAGAAATAATGCAAAATCATTTCTCGGATATTCACGCAAATATATGAAACAACGCCATTTCCTGTTTGTTTCCATTGAGATAATGTTTCAAAAATCCTAGATGGAAATAATTCATGTTGATTTAAATCATCTTATGTACATTTAAATAGATTGATTACCTAGATCTTTCTAGATTATGTATCTAAAAATTGCAAAATAATAATTATGAGACGAGAGTACTCTTATTTTTAATGTTCAATTAGTAGATCTAGATCTAAAAATTAAATTATATGTTACGTAGGTTAGGGTTGAAAAAACACAACTTTACTTCTTTTAACTACTTTACAAAACAACGCCTTGATCTAACTTTCTAAAATAAATTTCACATTTTTTGTAGTGTTAAAAAATCTCCATGTCCAGTCTAAATATAGTATATATGTCTATGGAGTTGTTTTTATGCTGTATCCTAGGCACACTGCACCTCATACTTTTGATTTCAAGATTACCAGGTTAAAGCGTCATTTGAATTGACTTTTCAAAAAGTATGTACATTACATCGGGATCACAGTGTGCATTTGTTGATTGTTGATTCAATCTTTTCATTACAGGAGGGAGAGAATAAGAGTTCGTGTTCATGATTGCTGCATTTGGTTCTTAACTTTTTCATTATCAAGTTTGTTTTATTGAGTTTACATTCTATTTGTTAACAGAGTTATAGACATTCAATTATTATTAGTGATGGGAACTAAACTAATTTTTTTTAGTTAAACTAAAACTAAGTTTGAACTAAAAAAAAGTAATTAAACTTTTAGTTAATCACAAATTGAAAAAATTAGTTTAACTAAACTAAGAAACTTTAGTTAAACTTTTACTAACTATTCTGACCTTTTTTAAGGATGAAACAGCCAAAAATGAAAAATATAAACAACAACCTATCTCTTTAGCAAAATGTAATAAACATTTATTTGTGCACATGAAAAAAAATTTAAATGTCTTTATGGGATAGATGTAGATCTTAATAGAATCACTAGATTAGACTAGAATGATACTATTATAGAAAGAAATTAGAAGTAATTGTCCAAGTTCTAATATAAGTTACCTTTTTAGAAGTAATGATAAAACTGCATGTTGACTCGCTAACTAACTCTAGATTCTAGAATATTCTGGATCTAATATCTTCTACAAACGAAATGATCAGAAATATAATCTGGATCTAGAATTAGATCTAGCTACTAGACCAAGATCAAATAATTAATAATAATAATTTAAGAAATACTAGTTACTACTACTACTACTAGATCTAAAACCTAAATCGAGTCTAGTAGATATCTTAGTAACTCATCTATCTAGAGATTTTATATTATTATAATTATGATTATAACAAGATATGGGTATTTAGATCTATAATATACTATAATATAATATAGACCTACTCTAGTAGATAATACTTAGATCTAGATCTAATAAATTCTAATAGATCTAGATAGTAGGCCCTAGATAGATCTATAAGTATAAATTATAATAGAAGTAGATGTAGATCTAGTCTGGATTTAGTTAATTTATTAATCTAATAAGTAATCTAGAATTTTCTAGATATATCTAGATCTAATCTAGACTCTAATTCTAGAATAGTAGAATCTCTAAACTAATAGATTTATATTATTGACTTATAATTTTAAATTTACATTTAGATCTTAGACTACTAAGAGTTAGACTCTACTTAAGACTAAGAGACTAGAATAATTAAATATAGACTATTACGACTATAGATCTAATAGTAGTAATAGACTAATACTAATAGACTGTATTATTAGACTAGACGTCACTAGTCTAGACTCTAAGTTTAGATCTATCTAGTAAAAAGTTTTTAAATAAAAAGAGTCGACATTTCTTTTAGAACTATATAGTAAAGCAAATTTATTTGCCTGCAGCTATACAGGAACACACTGGTGTTTAATTAAAAAAAAAAAGCAGCAAAATGTAGATCTATAGAAGCAAGGAATTATCAGGATTTATCAAGCATCGAAACTTGCTAGAAATATAATGAACACGTGTATTTTTTTTTAAAAGGCGGGAATAGCGGCCATTATAGGGTAAAGGTCAAAAGGCTTTCTAGTGACCTGTGCACCCTCTAGTTTATTCTCCTCTCTATCCTTCATTATATATATTCTCCGAATTACATATATCTAAATATTTATTGGTAGGACCGTATGTATGTTAAAAAAGTTTGTAAAATTTGTAATTAAACTTTTTAGTTTGTAACTAAAAAAAAATAATTAAACTAGGATTTTGATTACACTATTTTTTTAAAATTAAACTTTGGCCTTAACTAATTTTTTTTAGTTAAACTAAAAGTTACCAACTTTCTGGTTCATCCTTGCCCATCACTAATTATTATGTTGTTTTTCTGATGTTATTCAACGCATATGAACTTTACGAAGGAATTATATTTCTTGGTAGATAATAACTTGTAACATGGGCGTAGCCAGGATTTTTTTTCGGGGGGGGTTTAGGGGGGGGGGATTTCCCCCCACCCCACCCCGCCCCCCCCCCCCCTCGCGAAAAAAAATATTTGTATATATGTATGTGTGTGTGTGTTCAAAATCTTTATTACATTCTGACCCTTCATTCTTTTGGAACACGTTTATTGTGCCCTAGAATAGGTTCTTCCTGGAGTTAGTGAAAAAATTGTTGACTCCCCGCCATTGCCAGCAAGGGGCTCTGGGGGAGCTCTAGGAGCTCACCCTAGAGCGGGGCGGAGCCAAGCACTATTTCTGGCATAGAATGTCAATAAAATGCATATTCTGAAGTATCTACAGTGCATTTTCCTGCTATTAAAAAGTCAAAAATTTATGTGCTATTTTTACTGACTAAGACCCTGCCGCGCCGTTCGGCGCATTTGCCGTCAAGCTGTTTCCACAAAAATCTGTCACTGGTAATTTCTGAAGCCTCTTCCCACCTGCTCCGAGGACCTCCATGATTGTGTGGAGCCAAGCTGTACTAGGATGTCACCGCAACTCTTATTATGCGTAATTTATTTTGTCGGAGAACATCTCCCGCAAACTTCATGCGACGCTCTGTCACAATTTTACTAAGGGGTTGACTCCCAGTTCGGCATAGGATTTCCTTGATTTAGACCCGATCTCAATAATTAACTCCTAAAATCTGTCTTAGCCATCTTTGTTGAGCCACATTTAGTGTTTTTCAACTTCGGCTGATGACTATTCACTGCATTTTATTAATGGAGCCCCGCCACTGGTAGAAATGTAACCTCTCTTGGATACGCTCTTGGAATTGGGTGACTGTAGTTTGCTTTAGATTTTATATCGAAAAGTGAAATTCTTTCTTCAAAATCATCTGTTAGAGGATTTAAACTAAAAATCTAAGGACTTTGTTGTAGTTTTTTAAATTCAAAACCCCAATTTAGCTACGATCATAGAATTTGGTAACTGTAGTTTGCTTTAGAGTAATATTGAAGATAGAGGTTTTCCACCTCAAAACGCTCTGTAGAGGGATTTTAAACTCAAAACCATCTGGAGGAAAGGAGTTTAAACTCAAAACACCCAATTCGCTTGGCTACGCTCAAATAATTTTAGTGTGTAATTTGCTTTTTTTTATATTGAAGAGGTATTTTTTAGCATCAAACCCTTGTGAAGGGGGATATGAACTCAAAACCCCTTTTGACAACGCTCATAGCATTTTGAGTGCGTAATTTGCTTTTTTTTTTTTTTACATTGATGATGTATTTTTTAACTTCAAACCCCGCTGGTGGGGATTTAAACTCAAAACCCATATGGCTACGCTCTTAGATTTTAGAGTGTGTAATTTTTTTTTTTTTTTTTTTTTTATTGAAGATGTATTTTTTAGCTTCAAACTCCACTGGAGGGGAGTTTAAACTTAAAACTGAGTCAAAACCTATTTAGCTACGCTCATAACATTTTGATTGCATAATTTGCTTTTTTTTTCATATTGAAGCGGGGGTCTATCGTAAATTTTCGTAAAATCTTCCTTAACTATGCACTTGGAATTAGGGGATTATCGTTTGCATTTTTTTTGTGTTTTTTTTTTATAGAAGAGGGGGATTTAACTGCAAAAACCCCTGGTAGAGGGGTTTTAAACTCAAAACCCCCTGTTAGGGGTTTTAAACTCAAAACCCCCTGGTAGGGGTTTTAAACTCTAAACCCCCTGGTAGTGGTTTTAAACTCAAAACCCCTTTAGCTGTGCTGGGGCAAGTGATGGTTTAGTATTAAAATCTCACCTAAAATTAACAAAATCAAAGCAAAAAAACATGTCACTAAAGTCCGTCTTCCCCCCCCCCCCCCGGTGGTAAGGGGTTTCAAACTCAAAACCCCATGGTAGGGGTTTTAAACTCAAAACCCCTTTGGCTGCGCTGGGGCAAGTGATGGTTTAGTATTAAAATCTTACCTAAAATAAAGAAAATCAAAGCAAAAAATCAGTAACTAAAGTCCGTCTCCCCCCCCCCGAGGGGGGGGATTTCATTTCGGGGGGGGTTTGAACCCCAAAAACCCCCCCCTGGCTACGCCCATGACTTGTAATCAATTACATCTCAGGTACATTACATTTACTTGTAATCATCTCTATAGTTATATCATTATCATAGCACTATTTTTCCATTTGAAATTATTGCCATTCATTTGATATCTTTTTGTTTCAAATCGAGTGTGTATCAATTTGAATAAATGAATGAGTAAACATGAATAAATACATAAATATGAATGAGAATCAATTATCAAAAGACAGTTCTCTTACAAGAAAAAAAAAACAAAGGTGTAAAGTGTAATTGTAGCAATTAGTTTGGAGCAGACATTGAATTAAATTTCTAATAGATCTAGACCAATAACTGCGATTAGAAATATTTTTACCAATTGTTTTTGTTTAGCGCGATTTTATGCATTAGCCTTCTCAGTGCACTATGATCCTATCACTTGTCTGGGCCAGTTGATAAAGGGGGAGGGAAGAAAGGGGTATCTGTGTGAGCGATAGCGTGATCGCTTTTTAAATACATACAAAAAGTTGTAGGACATGAGTTCCAACTCAGGGTTCAAGCCTCCTCAAGGGGATTAATTCAACTTATACCACCACATCTGTCAGTACGATTCCTTGTTCAATACAAAACAAAATAATTAATTACTAAAAGAAATTATTGTGCAAAATTTCAACCTGATCCGAGATTGTCGGAGAACTAACGTGCACAAACTTTTTACCAGACAGTTAACAGATTTAATATAACTTTTGTCAAACACCTTGGGCGAATTATTGTAAATGGAAATATAGAACTTTTGTTTTCAACGGACAATTTTTATAAGAGATAAAGCATAGAACTAGTTCTTTGACTTTATAATGATTAATTTAGGCTAATCACAATTTAAGATTATTTGTTTGACCCACTGAGCACTCCAATCTATCATGCATATATAGAAGAAGAATAGGCATGGGCGTGTATGACAGGGGTTGCACATGTGAACGATAGATTAATTGATTGATGGAGTGAGTGATTGAGTGAGTAAGTCAGAGAGATTGAGTGGAAGCGAGTGATTGATAATCAGGAGTGGATGATTAATTGATCAGGTAAGTGGGGAGAGACTGATTGATCGGGTGGTAATTGAAAGTGATTGATTGATTGAGAGGCTATTAGGAGTGAATGATTGATTGAGCTAGTGATTGTGTGCAAGTCAACAACAAAATAAATAAAAGTCTTCATCTATTTTGGCATTGTATTTATTCCCAAGATATCACTTGAACATAACCAAACACAGATATAACCAAACACAGAACTCTTTAGATCTAACCACTTTGCTTCACTCCATCAATACATCAATAAGGTGAGTCTGATTTACAAAGAAATACTGACGGTAATGACTTGTAGAGCGCTGTCCGGGCTATTGCCACATATTTCTTTCATTTTTTTTTGTATCATAAAATTTTAGATCTTCCAAGTATCAATATGTACACATCCTTATTTTAAATAGTTTAAAATGTAATTCAGCCAGTTGCAAGTTTGTCAACTCCAATTTTTGAAACTAGTAATTCAAATGTAATATATATCAATCAGTAAATCTTGATATAAATGTATATTTTTTTACTTGTTAATTAAGTTTACTCATTTGTTTAATTATAATCAGAATTGAAGCTGGAAAACTGGATTGATTGAATTTCTGAGCACATTAAGTTAGGCTGCAATTTAACATCATTACACTCTTGTTCCAATTCGCTTAATGCTAATGTTGTAATGCTAATGTTTTAAATGTATGAAATACAAGTTGAAAAACAAGAATTTCCCACAGTATTCTCCAGCAGGGGATCCGAACACATCATATGACCTTCACAATGGTTTTGATTGATTTCTATATAAATAACACACAAATACATACAGAAAGACAGCTTAAAATTATATTAACAGTTAAGTTTTAACAGCTAACTTTTAGCAGTTCTAGTTATAATCAATTAACATCATTAATTAGTTTACTAATAAGTTTCTTTAAAAACTATGTAGTCTTTCCATTTTGTTTGTGATGTGTCCTTGTTTCCCATCTTTGTTTGTGATGTGTCCTTGTTTCCCATCTTTGTTTGTGATGTGTCCTTGTTTCCCATCTTTGTTTGTGATGTGTCCTTGTTTCCCATCTTTGTTTGTGATGTGTCCTTGTTTCCCATCTTTGTTCTCTACAACGCTTGGTTATCATCAAGGGCTCTCCTGGAAACAAACTATGGCTCACCCCCATTTCAATTTAGCAACCATAATTATTGGGTTTGCCTCTGACGCTTGCGCAGCAACATATCCTTTTCACTGGAGAAGAAAAAAAGAAAAAAAAATGATGACAATTTGATATGTCAAGGTCAGTTTTAATACATATGTTGATATCACAAAGTCAGTTTCAATACAAGTTGATAGAACCAAGGCAGTTTCAGTACATAACAAGTTGATATAACAAAGGCAGTTATATACATAACAAGTTGATATCACAAAGGCAGTTATAAACATAACAAATTGATATGACAAAGTCAGTTTCAATGCACAACATGTTTGTCTGATGCCTTAGATTTACCAAGTGACAGGTGTATGAGATATGTTCAATTTTACAAAGATTATATCAACTCACTCTGCTATCAACTCACATGGTAAAAAGTTTGTACAAGTTTTTTCTCCCAAACCCGATTTCGGATCAAGTTAAAATGTTGAATAATTATTTCTATTACCTGATAAAACAAGAACCAATTTGAAAAATTAACCATTTAGTTATTAACTATTGGTAATTAATTATTTTATTTGGTACCTTGAAAAAGGGAAAGAAATCGTACTTGACAGATTTGGTGGTATAAGTTGAATTAGTCCCCTTGAGGACTCGCGCCCTGAGTGAACATTTTTTAAAATGCATTTTCAAAACGACAATGTAAATATTGACCAAGATACCCCCCCCTTCTTCCGTCCCCCTGTCCCAACTGGTCTAGACAAGTGATAGGATCATAGCGTACTGAGGAAGTTAAAAGCTAAACAAAAAGTCAAAAACAATTGATAAAATATTTCTAATTGCATAGATCGATCGTTAATATAATTGTATGACTGATCCAAACTAATTGATACAATTACACTTAATATAAGCTTTCTTTGTTCTACAGTATTTAAAAAAAATATTTTTCTTGTTATTTCATTCATTAAGATTTGATATGTGACAGGTTTTTGAGATATGTTCATTTTTATGTCATGCATTCAGATTTAATATGTGAGACGTTTATTAAGAAATTTAGAATTTACGTGTAAAATAAATTCATATGTTTTAGGTTTATTAACAAGTTTAGAAGTGATATGACACGTTTGTAAATAAATTTGGAAATAATGTGGAATAGTTATATGTTCAGCTTTTAATAGATAACAAGGATATGTGACCTATTTATTGTTTCTAATTCACTTTTGATTTTATGGCAAATTTATTTATATGCTGTATTAACACCTAATAAGTTGTTACGATATATGTGTACTGTGAAGGCTAACCAAATCAGTTTCCATATAAACACAATAAAGCCTAATGTAAATCACTTCACATAGAGTTCAAGTCAGTCCCAATAAAGTAGACACAACCCTTTCCATGACAATTAAATTACAGCTCTTAAATGGAACGGTTGTCAGTCCCAATAAAGTAGACACAACCCTTTCCATGACAATTAAATTACAAGCTCTTCAATGGAACGGTTGTCAGTCCCAATAAAGTAGACACAACCCTTTCCATGACAATTAAATTACAAGCTCTTCAATGGAACGGTTGTCAGTCCCAATAAAGTAGACACAACCCTTTCCATGACAATTAAATTACAAGCTCTTCAATGGAACGGTTGTCAGTCCCAATAAAGTAGACACAACCCTTTCCATGACAATTAAATTACAAGCTCTTCAATGGAACGGTTGTCAGTCCCAATAAAGTAGACACAACCCTTTCCATGACAATTCAATTACAAGCTCTTCAATGGAACGGTTGTCAGTCCCAATAAAGTAGACACAACCCTTTCCATGACAATTCAATTACAAGCTCTTCAATGGAACGGTTGTCAGTCCCAATAAAGTAGACACAACCCTTTCCATGACAATTAAATTACAAGCTCTTCAATGGAACGGTTGTCAGTCCCAATAAAGTAGACACAACCCTTTCCATGACAATTCAATTACAAGCTCTTCAATGGAACGGTTGTCAGTCCCAATAAAGTAGACACAACCCTTTCCATGACAATTCAATTACAAGCTCTTCAATGGAACGGTTGTCAGTCCCAATAAAGTAGACACAACCCTTTCCATGACAATTCAATTACAGCTCTTCAATGGAACGGTTGTCAGTCCCAATAAAGTAGACACAACCCTTTCCATGACAATTCAATTACAAGCTCTTCAATGGAACGGTTGTCAGTCCCAATAAAGTAGACACAACCCTTTCCATGACAATTCAATTACAAGCTCTTCGATGGAACGGTTGTCAGTCCCAATAAAGTAGACACAACCCTTTCCATGACAATTCAATTACAAGCTCTTCAATGGAACGGTTGTTAGGACGTTAACGAAATGATCAACAATGTTACTTTCGAAATAAGTCATACAAGATAAACCAAGATGTCATAGAGCTATAGGGATTAACCAAGATGTCCTAGAGCTATAGGGATTAACCAAGATGTCCTAGAGCTATAGGGATTAACCAAGATGTCCTAGAGCTATAGGGATTAACCAAGATGTCCTAGAGCTATAGGGATTAACCAAGATGTCCTAGAGCTATAGGGATTAACCAAGATGTCCTAGAGCTATAGGGATTAACCAAGATGTCCTAGAGCTATAGGGATTAACCAAGATGTCCTAGAGCTATAGGGATTAACCAAGATGTCCTAGAGCTATAGGGATTAACCAAGATGTCATAGAGCTATAGGGATTAACTAAGATGTCCTAGAGCTATAGGGATTAACCAAGATGTCATATAGCTATAGGGATTAACTAAGATGTCATAGAGCTATAGGGATTAACCAAGATGTCATAGAGCTATTAGAGAAGGATAAAACAAGATTGAAAATTACTTTCTTTACTGTCTTATTATACAACTAGTCGACCGGCGGCGTAGCATACGCCGCTTTTTTGTAGGGACAGCCTTAGGCTACTGCAACCTATGCGACCGCAGTGTGCCCCGCACTTTCATAGGACCCGCGCTAATTCTACCATAATTAAACCATTTAATTTTCACTTATAATCCGTAGCCCTACCCAAACTGGGCTCCGCGGATTCCGTTTCGCATAGTGCCCCACAATGCTTAAGTCCGAGTTAGAGTAGATTACTTGTTCTCCCTCCCTTCTTGTTTTCGCCGCTAAAACTACAAGAGTGATCTTTCTAGGACTTCTTGGTCACAACCGTTAAGTCCGGCCCTGCTATTTTGTGACGGGTGAATACTACTTGTTCTCCCCCCCCCCCATTTTTTTTTTCGTAGGGTAACTCTAGTCCGACTTGCAGAAATAAAAGAGGGATTTTTCCATTACTTCTTGTCTAAACTCTTGAGCCATGAAGAGAATTATATCTATATATAGATATGTTAGACAGCGCTGTCATTAAGTAATCTCCAGACAATTATTTAGGTAACCGAAGGGAGATAAATTAGCACGATGTTGCTACGTTATTGATATACTCTACTAAGGGAGATTAGAATGCGTTAAAATATATTTACTTATTTATTCATTTTGAAAGCGTTGTAATAGACTGAACTAGTGATCATTTAATACATGAGTTATCCTTCCTTAACTGGGTGTCCATTTTACCATTTTGTCCGTTTACCTTTGTCTTGGTAGGGAACTCACTTGTTTATTTACCCTCAAATGGCTAGTCCTCAATCATTACAATTAAATCTATATAGCAAGTCTTTGCTGTTCTTCTCCTATGCACAGTGCTCTTTGGTCCAATCTCTTTTGTGGACACTAGAGTGGAGTGGGTATCTTAGAGGAGAAAGCTAAAGACATCTCTCTCTCTCTCTCTTTGCCTATCTCTCGTTATTGTGGATTTTCAAAATAAGTCTCACTTCTTAACAATGTCAAGGACGTAATATGGAAAGATTATTGTTGCCAACTAGATAATACAAACTAGTTTGTTCTATACAATCAAAAAAGCTTAGAATCTGAAATATTTATTTTTTTAAATGCATAGCTTATCAACACTTTCTTTATTCCTTAAACACAGAATACACCAAATATCTCGCTATTTAGGCCTATAGTTTTATTTTGTTCCACAGGATACACCAAATATCTCGCTATTTAGGCCTATAGTTTTATTTTGTTCCACAGGATACACCAAATATCTCGCTATTTAGGCCTATAGTTTTATTTTGTTCCACAGGATACACCAAATATCTCGCTATTTAGGCCTCTAGTTTTATTTTGTTCCACAGGATACACCAAATATCTCGCTATTTAGGCCTATAGTTTTATTTTGTTCCACAGGATACACCAAATATCTCGCTATTTAGGCCTACAGTTTTATTCTGTTCCACAGGATACACCAAATATCTCGCTATTTAGGCCTACAGTTTTATTCTGTTCCACAGGATACACCAAATATCTCGCTATTTAGGCCTACAGTTTTATTCTGTTCCACAAGATACACCAAATATCTCGCTATTTAGGCCTACAGTTTTATTCTGTTCCACAGGATACACCAAATATCTCGCTATTTAGGCCTATAGTTTTATTCTGTTCCACAGGATACACCAAATATCTCGCTATTTAGGCCTCTAGTTTTATTCTGTTCCACAGGATACACCAAATATCTCGCTATTTAGGCCTCTAGTTTTATTCTGTTCCCTAGGACACACCAAATATCTCGCTATTTAGGCCTATAGTTTTATTCTGTTCCACAGGATACACCAAATATCTCGCTATTTAGGCCTACAGTTTTATTCTGTTCCACAGGATACACCAAATATCTCGCTATTTAGGCCTCTAGTTTTATTCTGTTCCACAGGATACACCAAATATCTCGCTATTTAGGCCTCTAGTTTTATTCTGTTCCCTAGGACACACCAAATATCTCGCTATTTAGGCCTCTAGTTTTATTCTGTTCCACAAGATACACCAAATATCACGCTATTTAGGCCTATAGTTTTATTCTGTTCCACAGGATACACCAAATATCTCGCTATTTAGGCCTATAGTTTTATTCTGTTGCACCGGATACACCAAATATCTCGCTATTTAGACCTACAGTTTTATTTTGTTCCACAGGATACACCAAATATCTCGCTATTTAGGCCTATAGTTTTATTCTGTTCCACAGGATACACCAAATATCTCGCTATTTAGGCCTACAGTTTTATTTTGTTCCACAGGATACACCAAATATCTCGCTATTTAGGCCTACAGTTTTATTCTGTTCCACAGGATACACCAAATATCTCGCTATTTAGGCCTCTAGTTTTATTCTGTTCCACAGGATACACCAAATATCTCGCTATTTAGGCCTACAGTTTTATTCTGTTCCACAGGATACACCAAATATCTCGCTATTTAGGCCTACAGTTTTATTCTGTTCCACAGGATACACCAAATATCTCGCTATTTAGGCCTCTAGTTTTATTCTGTTGCACAAGATACACCAAATATCTCGCTATTTAGGCCTATAGTTTTATTCTGTTCCACAAGATACACCAAATATCTCGCTATTTAGGCCTATAGTTTTATTCTGTTCCACAGGATACACCAAATATCTCGCTATTTAGGCCTACAGTTTTATTCTGTTCCACAGGATACACCAAATATCTCGCTATTTAGGCCTATAGTTTTATTCTGTTCCACAGGATACACCAAATATCTCGCTATTTAGGCCTATAGTTTTATTCTGTTCCACAGGATACACCAAATATCTCGCTATTTAGGCCTATAGTTTTATTCTGTTGCACAAGATACACCAAATATCTCGCTATTTAGGCCTATAGTTTTATTCTGTTCCACAAGATACACCAAATATCTCGCTATTTAGGCCTATAGTTTTATTCTGTTCCACAGGATACACCAAATATCTCGCTATTTAGGCCTACAGTTTTATTCTGTTCCACAGGATACACCAAATATCTCGCTATTTAGGCCTATAGTTTTATTCTGTTCCACAAGATACACCAAATATCTCGCTATTTAGGCCTATAGTTTTATTCTGTTCCACAGGATACACCAAATATCTCGCTATTTAGGCCTACAGTTTTATTCTGTTCCACAGGATACACCAAATATCTCGCTATTTAGGCCTATAGTTTTATTCTGTTGCACAAGATACACAAAATATCTCGCTATTTAGGCCTATAGTTTTATTCTGTTGCACCGGATACACCAAATATCTCGCTATTTAGGCCTATAGTTTTCCACCAAAGATGAAGCTATCCAATAGTAGGCCTACTAATTTGTATCTTAAGTATAAATTTACTGTTGTAACCCTGTTCCTCCCTGACTAACCATTTTTTGTTTCCACGTGCAAAGTAGGGTGATTTTTGTTTATGCCGTTGGGCGTAAATGACCTTGACTAAGGAAAAATGTGTAAAGAGACTTTAGTTATGATCGAGGATTTGTTTTGAACGGAGGATTTTTTTTCTTGAATCGTTTTTTTTTTTGTGTGGATAGTTGTATGTACATTTGATTAGGTGAACTGTGAAATTATTTCGATTACTTGGATTATTGACTGTTCGTAGTGGATTGTACTTCTGCAACCAGAAGGATATCGGCGACCTGACAATCGGTGAGTTAACTTCCTTTAGTCTACTCCAAAGTCGTAACAACTGGTGTCGAAGCGGGATAGCGCCTACTCTACTTACCAACATGTCTACTTCTAAACGCCTACATGAGCTCCAGATTAACGAAATCCGTAAGGAGTTAAAAAGGCGGGACATCACAGCGTCAAGAAACAAAGAAGTCCTCGTTAGCCGTCTGAGAGATGCTTTGAAAGAAGACGGGTTTCACCCGGACACTTACGAGTTTGAAATGAAGGCTGATCTCGGCAGAATGTTGAGTGAAATAAAAGAGGAACTTCTAGGGTCAATGCGAGCAGTGGCGATTGGTCTGAAAACAGATCTGGAGGAATTCAGAAGTAAGTTAAGGGAGGAAATCGCCGCTGTGAAGTCACATCTTACAGCAGAGATGGAGCAAAAGATTAAAGCCCTTAACGACCAGGTCCAGGCAGTCAAGGTCGAGCTGGGCAAGGTTCAACGCATAAAAACTAATTCAGGATCGAGCGAAGCAACTTGGAAAGTCAAGCCACCTATTTTTGACGGTACAGTCTCGTGGTCAGTCTATAAAAGACAATTTGAGGCGGCTACTAAAGTGAACAACTGGAGTACGAACGATGAAAAAGCAACTGGATTAATGTTAGCATTGCGAAGAAAGTCTCTGAATTGCTACAGATAGTTAACGACCAGCAAGATTACGAGGCCATTGTTAGAACAAAGGAATTGCAATTTGGGGAGGAACACATGAAGGAGGTTTATAGAGTGCAATTGAAGACTCGGCAGCAAAAACCAGGCGAGACACTACAGGAGTTGATGGCAGATATCGAACGACTGGCACGCCTGGCTTATCCAACCTTGACCCAGGAGATCTTAGAAGTTCTCATAACAGACGCGTTTATTGATGGTGTTCGTGACCCCGAATTGAAGAAGGCTATCAGATTAAGTGGAAAAAGAGAGGCAAGCGATGCTTTTGTATACGCCTTATCTTTTGAGGCAGCTAAAGACGCATCAAAAACGACCCATTTCAGTCGGGGGCTTCATGTTCAGGAGGAGGACCTCACGGATATCATCAGACAAGTAGTGGAAACTATAGATGACCGACGGTGTCAGCAAATGCCCAGACCTAATAGACCGGTCGTTCACTGTTGGAATTGCAATGCTCCTGGCCACATTCAGAGAAATTGTACCCGAGGATATACAGGCTCACCAAGAGAGAGACAGGGATTGGGTAGTCACCAGGCCAGTATCCAATCTCAGAAACAGGAAAACTAGATTCTGCCGGTCTCGTGGGGCGGAGACAGGCAGCGAGATTCACAGGAAACCCTAGGCTTATCATCCCAGTAGCTGTGCTAGGAAAAAATAGAAGTCTGAGAGTGCAAGGGAAAATAGGAGTTCGTTTTTGCAGATGTCTATTAGATACGGGCGCATCGAGATCGATAATTCATCCTAGTCTTATTGAGAATAACGTAATACATGAAATAAGTGGCTATTCTATAAAAACAGCTAGTGGAGAACTTTTGCCAGTTTTAGGACAGATCACTGTAAACATTGAGATAGCAAATCAACATTTTAGTCATGAATTCTTGGTCGCCAATATCATGGATGAGTGTATTCTGGGACTAGACTTCATTCAGTTATTTGGACTCTCCTTGAACATTGGGGGTGGCACAGTGCAATATGGAAATCTTGAAATTCCGTTGCTGGGAAACGACATGGAAGAAGAACAGATAAAGAGGGTATTGATAACGAAAGGTACCAGGTAACCCGCACAGTCTGAAGCCATTAGTTGGGACATAATAGACGGTAATGGTCCTGTGTCTGTCGCAAGCCTTATAGAGCAGTCAAAGGAAGCACGCAGCAGACTGCCTGTGGGGAGAATACTGGCTGTTAATAGAAACGACCGAAAGGTACCTGGTCGGGTTATGAAGTTTGACACTCAAGCTTACAACCTTCAGAAGAAGAATGTTATCGCCACTTGTTGTCCAATGGAACTTATTGCATCGTGTGATGCGGTGGCCCCTGTAGCTAGTGCCTTGTCATGTGATTCTCGAGTTGATCGGATACTTGGAGATGAGGGTGAGGATCTATCGGAGGAAGAATGCGGTGGGGGTAGGCAAATGTTGCTGGAGTTTGCGGACGTCGTGCCAGACAGTGAAAATGGGCTCGGCCAGACTGATTTGGTGTTCCAGGACGAGGTTGTGCACCTGCATCGGTTGCACCGGTATTGTGAGGAGACCAGGGTCTGTTCGGGACGAACAGAAATAGGGAGGGGGCAGTGTTGTAACCCTGTTCCTCCCTGACTAACCATTTTTTTGTTTCCATGTGCAAAGTAGGGTGATTTTTGTTTATGCTGTTGGGCGTAAATGACCTTGACTAAAGAAAAATGTGTGAAGAGACTTTAGTTATGATCGAGGATTTGTTTTGAACGAAGGATATTTTTTCTTGAATCGTTTTTTTTTTGTGTGGATAGTTGTATGTACATTTGATTAGGTGAACTGTGAAATTATTTGGATTACTTGGATTATTGACTGTTCGTAGTGGATTGTGCTTCTGCAACCAGAAGAATATCGGCGACCTGACAATCGGTGAATTAACTTCCTTTAGTCTACTCCAAAGTCGTAACAATACGTTTGACTTTAGATTTGTGCTGTAATAACTCACAGTTTATAGAATGTACATAAAATCTACTAGATGTTTAAGTGTTTTAAACGGAATTCATTTCTAAAACATAACAATGTAGTACAAAGATGAATTGGTCAGTAGATCTAAAACATAACAATGTAGTACAAAGCTATAGGGGAGAGTAGATCTAAAACATAATCATGAAAAAGTCATGACTTTTTATTTCTATTCTGCATTGATTTTTTCCATAAACAAACAAACATGAATAAACATAACGCAAAATTTTCTATAAAATAGATAAATCACCTTTTTGTAATAATGGTCCGTCTTTGTATCTGGCTACAAAACTTGTGTCTGCATCTGAAACAGAGAACTGGTCAATTATTCGTATTTCCTAAAATGGTGCTCTAGAGTTGAATTAACACTAATGACCAAATACAAGTGGATGAACGTTGGTTACTTACATGGCATTGGTCAGTATAGTATGAAATGACGTGTCATTGGTCATCATGTTATGAAATGACATGTTTTCCCCGCCCCCCGATACAGAAAGATGGTATGATGTCATCATGTTATGAAATGATATGTGATTGGTCATCATGCTATGAAATGACACGTGATTGGTCATTATTTTACCACCAGTGACTTCCAATAGGAGTCGGCTAAGACGTAATGAAATAATTAACTGCAGTGCTGGGTAGAATCCCAAGTCAACCATGCTCTTTGATTTTCAAGTAAAAAGAAATCTGCTCAGTGGAATATGACGTTATTGTAATAGGTTTGTATAATTTGTGACTCATCGGAAGTTGGGCATATTGCAATTTTAAATAGTCTTTTAACACTTGATTTTGGTTTTGGCTATATTTGAATTTCAGGACATCCAACACTAATCTTTAGCATGTGATAGCGGAGCCCTGTATACTACTGCATAGCAATTATGATTCCTTCCCAACACACAAATAATAGAATGCACCTTCTTACACATAACTTACATGTTTTAAAATCGTTTTAATGTAGACGGATTATTTTATTTTTACTTTGCTGTTTTGTCAGGAAAGTGTGCTGTGTAGACTAGAAAGTCGTTCCTTGGTTTTGAAAGACATTCCGAGTGTTGTTTTGTCATAACTGGAGACTAGAGTGGCCATAGACCTATGACTTTGCAACTGTGCATTAAGTGGACAAGAACCGACGACTCAGGACTCAGGACTCAAGACTCAGGACTCAGGACTACTATCTGTGTTTGTAGTTTCTACATCTCATTCTAACTCATTGTAAATAAACATTTTCATCCTTTCTAATTCTTTTTCGTTGAGTTGCTTCCCTTACATTTACATCAATTTCACACACACTTTAAGGTGTCTGTGTGCATGAGGGCGGTGAGTGGGGCGTCCTAAGCATGCTGTTAATAGTTAATCACAAAACATATAACTAATATATACATCTATACCTATTGATCGATATCTATAACTTATAAGAAAAATAGAAGCTCACACATTCTTATTTCGTTTATTTGGAGTATAGATACTGGCTAATATAGAACAATATATTAATCTATATTAGTCTATATCCATGATGTAATCTTGTAGAGCTCATGGGCTAAGCCAGGGAGAGGGGGAGTTGGAGTTCAACCCCCCTTCCCCGAAATGAACTCCCCCCTGCGGGGGTGGGGTGGAATTTAGTGACTGATTTTTTGCTTTGATTTTGTTTATTATAATAAGTCTGTCTTCGAGTCCGAAGATTAGTGAGAAATGCAGTATTTCCCGTGGCTGCGCAGCCTCAGCTGTGACCTACATATTTAGCCACAACCAGAACAAGCATAACCATTAGATTTTCTTTTCGCCGTCTGCGTTTGTCCTCGGCAGCGGATTTTCTTTTGATCTCAAATGTGTATCCCGCGGCCTTCGTGAGTGATCTCCTGCTCTCTTCAGTATTATTCTAAAGCAAATTCGCCAAATTCTATGAGCGTAGCAAAGTGGGTTTTGAATTTGTTAAAAAACAACAACAAAAGAACGAGACAGTTGTTTATTATAGGAGAGACTTTAATACTAAACCATCACTTGCCCCAGCGCAACCAAGGGGGTTTTGAGTTTAAAACCCCCTACCAGGGGTTTCGCATTTAAAAACCCCTCTTCTATAAAACAAAACAAAACCAAAAAAAAAAATATTTAAACAATACCCAAACTCTATTAGCGTAGTGTTTAAAACCCCCCTCCAGCGGGGTTTGAAGCTAAAAAATACCTCTTCAATATAAAAAAGAAAGCAAATTACACGCTCAAAATTATTATGAGCGTAGTCAAGCCAAGGGGGATTTTGAGTTTAAACCCCTTTCCTCCAGAGGGCTTTTTTAAAAGTTTAAAACCCTCCATCTGGTTTTGAGTTTAAATTCCCCTATATAGAGTTTTGAGGCTGAAAATCTCTCTCTTCAGTATTATTCTAAAGCAAACTAAATTCACCAAATTCTATGAACGTAGCTAAGTGGGTTTTGAATTTGTTAGTTTAACCCCCCCCCCCCCAACTAGTGATGGGAACTAAACTAAATTTTAAAAGTTAAACTGAACTAGACCTATATAGATGTAATCATACGACTGTATGCATACGGTTCGATCTTATTCTTTTAACATTCTAGTAATATTTATCTATAATAAAATCAGTATTAAGGAATATGTTTCTTACATAAATGTTAATGCACAATAAAATAAAATGTCTAAATAAATATGTGTGCTTGTATTTTTGCCTTGAATTAAAACCTTAAGAAAATAATGGTACTCTTTTTAAAAAAAAAATATTATATTAACTTATTAACTTATTATATAACGGAAAATCTTACTTATAGGCCTACTGGTAAAGTTTAAAATCTAATTAAATAACATAGATTTAGAATTTCAAATTTAGATCTAGTATCCAAAGAAATAGAAACGAAATCGTTGGAGTTTTAAGAAACTTTTGACCTTTATAGCTATTTTATAATGTAAAATACATGCTTGACTAACCATGCCGATGTGCTATTTTTTTGTCTGACCACTAAAAATACAACTAACACTATTGCATAACCGTTAAACGCGCAAGGTAAAAAAAACTGGGTGATCTTGTCATTATGGACTGCACACTCAGTACACTATATAGACCTACACGTGTACGTCTATCTGGCCAGGTTGTTAAAATCAGTCGGACACACTGTCTATTTACTTTGTGGGCAGGGAGGGTGTATAACTATTTTAGTGTAAAGATATATCTACGAACATGCTTGACTAGCCACGCCAGTGTGTTATTTTCTTGTCTGATCTCTCCACATTAAGCAAACACTATTGCATAACGCTTAATGCAGGGTAGTCTTACAGTATTATCGACTACAGACGTACAGTACACTAGGCCTACATGTGGCCATGTGTATGTCTAGCTGACGAGGTTATTAAAATCAGTTGGACACAGTCTATTTACTTTATGGTCAGAGAGGGTGTGGATTAAGATTTTTTTTTCTAGAGTTGGTTAACCTAATGCTTTTAGATCTATATAGGCCTAGCTGTAGATTTAGACTTAATAGATCTCAATAATAAGTCTTAAGACTATAAAAGGGTGTATCTGCAGTTAAAAAATATTGTTTGCAGCAAATGAATTGATTAAAACCACTAAATATTGACCTAACTCACTAATCAGATTCCCACTAGAAACTAAAATTAAACACCTCCACGTGGCTCACAAAAACAAATGGAACAACCTCATTCATAATACTGCATAGAAGCTTTTGGCAAAAAATGTTTAACATTTTATAATACTGCTACTTTCAAGTGCAAATATTTACTCCCATAACTTCTACCAGGATCTTACTTTAACCTCTTCAAATGCAGACTGTCTAAATAGTTGTTAACTGCATCATTTTTTTTTTTTTGATAATCAAAGTTATTCATATCACATGACCAGAAAACAGGGAGGGGGTTTCACCCCTGACCACATGTTGAAAAGTTTTACAAATTTTAATTAAACTTGTTAGTTAGTAACTAAAAAAATTAATTAAACTACGATTTTAACTAAACTTTTTTTTTCTAGTTAAACAATGGCCTTAACTAATTTTTTTTAGTTAAACTAAAAGTTTCTAACTTTTTGGTTAACTTTTGCCCATCACTACCCCCAACCACAACAGATGATGTTGACGATAAAACTTTTCGATATAAAATCTAATGCAAACTACAGTCACTTAAATCCAAGAGCGTAGCCAAGAGAGGTTACAAATTTCTACCAATAGCTGGGCTCCATTAATAAAGTGGTGTGAATAGTCATCTGCCGAAATTGAAGAACACTAGATATGGTTCAACAATGATGGCCAAGACAGATTTTAGGAGTCAGTTATAGAGATCAAGTCTCAATCAAGGAAATCCTATGCCGAATTGGGAGTTGACCACTTAGTAAGGTTGTGACAGCGTTGCATGATTAATTATGTATAAAACAGTGACGGTACGCACAGGTACGGAGTACTGTACCTTTTTCAATGTCGGGGAAAAATGATACTTTTCTTGCATTTTAACGACGTTTATTATTAATTGATTAGTAATCAAAAGTTAGGCAATCCATCACTGAGTACCGGCATCTATTTTAAAAAAAAAAAAAAAGCACTGTATTTATATATAAATGTGTGTGTGTGTGTGCCTGTGTGTACATATAACTAATCTTAATTACATTCTGATGACCCTTCATTCTTTCCGAAGACGTTTATTATACCCTAGAATAGGTTTTTCCTGGAGTGGAATATAAATAATTAATTTTAATTAATTTTAGAACAAAATATCTCTTTTTCTGATAACTAAAAGTAGCCGTTGCAACAAACCTTTGCGAGCTACACTACGGGTTGTACTTTGATTTTCAATAGCTTTTCTAGTTTATTGAAGCTTTAAACGTGACAGTTGGATTGGTTTCGGATTTTTGCATTGCAATGCTTGCCATAAAACAGGCGATATATAAAAATGTTTTGGGGGGGGGGGATACAAAAGAAAAAGAAAAGAAAATAATAAAAAGAAGAAGATTTTGAAACAAAGTTTTAAGAAATAGACAAAAAGAAAATGTCAAGGACGCTAGACCGAAAGATCACTGTTGTCAACTAAATAAACATAATTTTCTGCTCCAAGTGAAAGAACTTGAAAAGTATGATTCTGCATAGCACATTGTTAATTGCTTTTAAAAGAAGCCGCACACACACTCTCACAAACACACACACACAAGCTAGCCGTTGATGGAGTGAACTCTAAATAAGTTATGAACAAATATGAACCAATGCCTTACAACAGTATTTATCTACTTGTTGGTTCATGTGTAGGATTTTGTTGATTTCTTTTTTTACTGTTGTAATTTAAAATGTTTATGAGCATAAAAAAACAACAACAAATAATGAACATAAATATTTGTTAACAATTGGTATGTTCAGACAGAACTATCGTTTAAATTTAATTTTAGATTTCATTTCATTTCATTCAATATTGTGACCCGGGAGGGAGAGGGGGGAGGGAGCATCAGAGAATAATCTTTTTTTTTTTGCAAATTCTTGCTAATTGTTTTTTTTTTCTGAAATCAATTATGTATTTTTTATGAAGATTTCTAAAGGGGCAAATATATAGCACCTAAATAAATAAATATTATGCAAAATGTTAGAGACCTATTCTATAATTTGAAACCCCAAGAAGTATTTTTAGCTTCAGTCTGTCACTCATCCCTGCAGTCGGATCAGCACCATCCCCCTTGTCAGGCGAGCCAAAGATTACTGATACCTTAAATAAACAAGAATTTCTTTCCAGTTATTTACTTTATAAAGTGAAACGTTTTAAAACACTTTAAACTTTGATTCTATTTCATTTTAAGCTCGGTGTAAAGGGACTTTTTATCCAGGGAAAATTAACTTCAGGACATTTTGCTTAGCTGCCATCAAGGAGTTGTAGCCCTTGTCTAGTGGACCAGATGTATCTGATAGCTATTCAGAAAGTTGCCCTGGGCTAAGATACAAATTCTCAAAGCATGTTTTTTTTTGTTTCTTTATTGTCTGGACCCATAACGTCTTTGCTGTTCCATACAATCATGTTTTCAGAAAGTGTGTTTGCGTATCTTGTCGGCTTAGACATTAGAAGAAAACAGTCAATGACGGGTTCAGTGAAACTAAAGATACGAAATGTAGGTTGATTGTACAGCTCTGTAGTGTTTTTTTTAGAGGCCCCCAGAAGGGGAAAAGACGCTATTAGATATATGTGTTTTGTCTGTCTGTCCGTCCATCCATCTTTCTTGTTATAATCTCAAAAAACTAAAAAAGATATTGAAAATCCGATTTCATATTTTAAAGCTTGCCAAGGCTTAGTGCAATGGTAATTTAAAGTTTGATAAGCCCTGGTGCAATGATATTTTAAAGCTTGCAAAGTTCTGGCGCTATGATATTTTAAATTTCTATACAACTTTCCAACCTGTTGTACTAAATCGCCCTATTCACCACCCGTGGGCTACGCTGTCATTGATCCGCTCAAAAACCTGGAAGCCTTACTTTTAAAAGCATTATGATATGAGTTATCTTGCCCTAGTTATAAAGCTTATATCAACTCAATCTGTCTGTCTGGCCAAAAGTTTGTACACGTTATTTCTCCCACACCCAATCTCGGATTAAGCTGAAATTTCGCACAATTATTTCTTTTACCCGACAACACAAGAATCAATAAAAAATATTACCAAATTAGTTAATTATCTATTGGTAATAAATTACTTTGTCTGGTATATCAAACAAGGGAATGAAATAGTACTTGACTCAAGTGGTAGTATAAGCTGAATTTGTCATCTTTATATTAGTCTACCTCTCAGGCTTAATGAACACATGAAATAGAAACAAGAGAGATAACTCTACAATCTTTCTTGTTCATAGACTCTTCACTAGCAGAGTGGTTACCGTGTTGGCTTGAGAAGCCAGAGAAGGCTTTAGATCACAAGTTCGAATTTAAAAATATCTTTTTAAATGCTATTTTATTGTTAGTCTAGATTCTAGATCTATTACATATTTAATTACACTAGTCGACCGGCGGCGTAGCATACGCCGCTATTTTGCAGGGCCAACCTTAGGCCACTGCAACCTATGTGACCGCAGTGGGCCCAGCTTTTTTATAGGACCCGAGCTAATTTTAGGTGTATAAATTATTAAATTAAATCATTTTATAACTTATAACAGATTTCCCGCGGCCTCCTGTCGATTTAACAGGAGGTCATGGAAATCGCCTGAAACTGCAAAATATACGAAAAAGTCCTGGGAATATCCGGAAATTATTAAAATCTTTTGAAAACTCATACCAATCTCTTGAAAAATTTAGACGAAAATTGTCTTTTTTTTTTCACTCTTAAATTACCTAGGATAACTCCCTCCGTCCGAGTTGCAAAAAATAAAAGAGTGATCTTTCCATTGTGTCCAAACTCTTGAGCGTGCTCTGTCGCTTTGATAGTTACTACAGAGTAGATTACCCCCCCCCCTTTTTTTAACTTGAGGTAGAAATAAAAACAAAAAAGAGTGATATTGCAACTGCCCTGGCTATTGTGTGACCACGTGTTCTCTCCCCCCCCCCCTTCTTCCTTTACTCCTTACTACTCGTTTAAACTGTTGAGGGAAGAAGAGAATTATATATATAGAGATGACTGATCCAAACAAAAAGATACATGTACGGTTAATAGGAGCTTTGGTTGTTTTTAAAAAAATTATTTTGGATGTTTATGTTTTTATATTTGAGTCTACTTACGTTTTAAGCAGAGCCCGTTAAACTCGATGGCATTCATTGAGTGACATCTTTCCTGCACGCTCCAAGGTTTATACACACATAAAGTTCCATAATGGGTCCAGCCTCTAGGACACGCCCCTGTGTCCTCCGGCATGTCTTGATCCAATAAGGACTGAGTCAACTGTGCCACTTTATTGTCCTCATCCACGTTGTCTTCGTCAGAAGCGTCACCTCTGGCTTTATCCCCTAGGAGTGACCAGTTAAGCAGTAGATTGTCTGTTCTCTGCTGGTGGTCAATGTCTGACTCATGACCGAGAGTGTCAGCTGACTGCTGGTCACTCGTAGAATCCCCTGTCTGCGCTCCTGTGAAATAAAATTATGTATTAGTCAATCTACCATGAGTAGAATTCAATGACTTGATATTTTATTTCAAAGCTTGTATCAACTAACTCTCTCCGATAATAAGTCTGAACATGTTTTTTTTCTCCCATTCCCCATACTCGGATCAAGTGGAAACTTTGCACACTTATTTGTTGTACCTGACATGACATCAATAAAAAAATCATGAATTAGTTAATAAATTATTGGTGATTAATTATTGTGTTTGATATCGAAATAAGGGGAATAAATGCTACTTAATGAGAGATGTGGATGTATATATGGATTTAATCCCCTTCTTACGTTTTAACACGTTTTTCTCCCTTTTCCCATTCTCGGATCAAGTTGAAACGTTGCACAATTATTCATAGTCAATAACGATACACCAATCAATCCGAAAATTAACAAATTAGTTCATCAATTAGTAGTAATTAATTCATTTTGCTTTATAGAGAAGAGAGGGGGCTAAACCCTATTTATTTTTACATCCATTGCATCTTTCCACCCTAGCTTATAGTTTTCTGGCAGAAATTCACTTTCAAAAAACAAACAATCCGTTTCTAATGAAACTCCCCCCCCCCAATTTTATTTAAAAATTCGTTTCCAAAGAAACGGCCCGGATTCTATCGCTTCCCAAATATACTTTTGGCAAGTAGAATCTGTTACGTTCAATTGGAACCATCACTGGTTATTTATATCGCTCTCCTCCACACAATTAATTTTAGCCGTTGAATTCTAGTATCACTTCCTCCCTCCCGCCTATCCGCTTATGGATTTTTTATTAAGTAGACCCTCGATTCAGAAAACGACAAAATCGTCTATTCATATTTGTATGTGTAATTAAAAGAATGCTGCCACAAACATACACTTCCTTTTTCAATTAAAATAAATGGCCTCGTCATAGGCGCATATTAAATGCACGACGAACAAAACAAAAAACTAAGAGAACGTGCTTTCTGAAGACCAAAAGTTGCCGTCAAATCTCTACAGCGAGGAAGGCAGATACGAATGCTCAAGAAAGATTCTTTGGAGACTTGAGTCCTAAGCAATGTGGACACTGTTGACTAACTTAGCTTTTGGTGACTTCAAAGCACTAGTGACAAGGAAACAGATGGTAGGCGTCCTAGGCAGACGCGGTCAAGGCAAATGCAGCGATAAGACTATTAGTGGGCCTCTTTTGGATTTTGAAAACTTTACAGACAGAGGAACAGATAAACAACATAACGAAGACAGTACAAATAAATAAGGTAAATGGACACACATCTATTTCAATCTCTAGACTGAACAATATATTTCTATAGTTATCATCACAACTTTATCTGTCAGAGAAAAGAAGACACTTCTTCAATACATTTTATGTGAAGTGACTCTTTGAATACGAAATGTGATCTCCAGTTTTAAATGTTTGAAAATAAAAAGAATTGCTTTATTATTTTTTTTTCCAAAGAATAGCCACTTGGTCAAACTGGAAATAGATCTAGTAAGCAATCTCTGGCCTATAAAACTATTCTGTCAAAAATTTATCATTGTATGTTCCTAACACTGTTTATATAACCCTCCCCCCCCCCCCAATAAGCCAACTACTTTTCCTTCCTTTCCCTGTCACGTGTTAAGCACTTTTAGGTGAAACCAATTCAGCCGTTAACAAGATCTGATAGTAAATGGAGGTCTAGCTGTTGGGGCTCTACATTGGCACCATCACATCCATGCCTTGTATAAAGGACTGCTGGGGGATTAACTCATTCACGGCTACAAGTAAATACAATAGAATGGCAATATGATATCAGGGGGGGGGGTGGCGCTTCATATAGCTGGGACATTTAGCAGAGGACTTGGGGGGGGGGGTGTTATTACAGAGGAATGATATTTATGGTATCAGTAGAAGTGACTTTTAAAAAAAAAAGAGATATTGCGAAGATGGTGATATGACAGGCCTGAAATATGAGAAAAGTGTGGACATAGTTTTGAGGGGATAGTTTTGAGAGATAGGACTGCTCTGGGAGAAATGCAATTAACTAATTGGAAGCAAAAAAAAAAATCAACAACACAATTTCATTTAATATCTGTATCATTCCCAAACACTAGATCAATTTAACAGCGTGATCTTTCCATCGACAGTGGGACTCGGTACATGGAAGAGTCATATTGGCTGAAAACAAAATCTAATCTAGTCAGGCAGTATTGTGTCATGTGACTTTGGACATTTTCATACATGGCGGAAATACTATAAATAGCTCGCTTTTTGGTGTATGCGGTGTCCAAACTAAAGCTAAGTGTGTGTGTGTTTTTTGTTTTTAATTTATATTAATTTTTGGGCACATTTTAGTCCTACAGAATCAACTGTTCTAAGCTCTGCCGTTTGTAGCACAAAATGATTGGAACATGAAGGAAGTATTTAGACTTTCACTCGTGGCGCAACTTCAAACTGATTTCAAACTGATTTAAAAACAAAAGGTCAATACCAGGATATAATTTATCTTTTTAAAAATATTGAGGTGCGTTCTATTAGAAGCTGGCACTTTGTATTTCCTCTCAAATTTAGTTGGCCACGTTGAGGTGACCGTCCTTGACATTGTTGAGTTTATTGTGGACATTTTCCAATATTTGTACAATGTACTTCTTACTCCTGCATTCATCCTAATAAAAAAAGGTCAAAGGTCAATGTTAAATATGGTTTGAACTAAATAGGCCTACACGTTAAAGAATATTGAATCAAAACTAGAATTTTTTATCAGCGGCGTGACATATAGAAACCACACAGCGGGTGCACACCTTCCTCTGTGGTAGATCTGCACGGCTTTACATTTAGAAACATAGTTTTGTAGCGGATTTTTTGTTGTCCACTAGAAATGTTTACAGGACAACCTTCATCTGTTTGGCGCACCACTGTGTTTCTTCTGTGTTTCCTTTGTTCTAATGTTATGGTATACAGTGTCCAGTGTCCAGAGCTGCTTACCACGTTTTGAGAAGTCAGACTGCAACAGTGAAGGGCTGTGAAATGTTCGGCGAGTAATGGGCTAGTGATGGATCAGCTTAATGAGGATTGTGCGCCGTCAAGTGTCATACGACCGCAAAGTGCTGATTACTTGGTGTTGAGCACTCAGTGCTGAGTACTTAGTGCCGAGTACTACTTATTGCTAAGTACTTCGTTATGACTACATAGTAATGAGTACTTTTTCTTAAATACCCAATGCTGAGTACGTAAACCGAAGTACTCAATACTTAGTTATTAGTACATAGTGCTGAGTACTTATTACCGAGTACTTTGATGCTAATTTCTTTGTTATGTATAATTAGTGCCCCTAGATGCCATTGGATCCCCCATGAAAGTCCTATTTCCCCCCCCCCCCAAATCAAATTCTCTTTCAATGAAAGTAATATAATACATTAAATACATTATCTATTATTAAAACACATAGAAGGACTACGTCTAATGATAAATGGCAATATTTATAAAAGTGTGAAGTGAAGAGAGGCGTGTTAACAAGAACCGATTCAAATATCATGTAGGAACACTTCAAGCTTGTCACATGGAGATTCATACAATCATTTTAATGTTTGTCTCCCTTGCTTTATTTCGTTAATAATCATTTTCATTATATCATTTAGTTAGTGATTATTTCCCTTGTACTTACGTATTATACAGAGCCCTTTAATGCCTATCCCTCCAAACCGTTCGCAATAGATAGCTACAGCTCTGTCAGATGAGCCAATTCCTTTGGCAACGCAGAACTTTTCATAGCGCAGCCAGCCTTCAGGGCACAACCTTTTGTCGTTCTCTGTGGCGTCTTGAATGGGTGAGGACACTGGGGAAAAGAAAGTATGGAAATGATGACAGAAACAAAGAGATCATTTAGCATTGACTTAGAGAATTGGCTGGCATATACAATTAATAATTTCATTGAGTCACACACACAGAGAATCGTGATAAATGTACGGGTCCGTGATAAACATTCCTTGAATAAACAGGACAGAAAGCCTTCAGATAGCAAGATTTAAAAAAAAAAATGACGGCCGTGCGCATATAGCAAGTGAATTAAATTTACTATAAGAAGTGAATACATTATTGCGTGGCATTTTGATGTTTTATTCATAAAGAAGTGACCAGGTCTCACGCAAATATTCGAGAAAAAATTGGTTGAATGATCTGTGGAAAGACGTGGGACATATAGTCTTTATTCATTTATTAACCTTTAATAGCAACACATACTCTATACCAGGGGCGTAGTGAGCAAAACGTACGCCCGAGCAAGGTACGCCCCCCTCCCCTCATTTTCCATGACCATCACATTGAAATATCGGCTGCGTGTGGAGCCGCCCTTTTTCGAGATGATATTATTATCTAGAAAAAAACAACAATTCTTTCGTTTAAAAAAAACGTTGACTCTAAACAATTAAAAAGCGTCTTCAAAAGTCTTACAATGATGTGTGAAATTGATACAAAGAAATGAGATCTACATCTAGGTCTGAATAATTCGCTTCACTCCTGTTCAGTGTGACATGTGTAACCTATCTGTTACAGCCACGATTTGATTGACATGACCAGACCACTTCTTTGTTACACATGGGCGTATTTCTTTGTTACACATGGGCGTATTTCTTTTTGGCTGTCATTTTTTTCTTCATTTCATTCAATCCTGTTGAATTTCTCTAGCAATTTTTAGATCTCAATATTTCCTGTAAGCTTGGGCCAAAATATTCTTCGTTGATTTTTGTTTCTTTTGCATTTGAAATGTCTTGTTTTCCCTAATGTACTTTCTAGCTAGTGCTGTCTCCTGATTCCCAGTTCTCTTGTTTTCCCTAATGTACTTTCTAGCTAGTGCTGTCTCCTGATTCCCAGTTCTCTTGTTTTCCCTAATGTACTTTCTAGCTAGTGCTGTCTCCTGATTCCCAGTTCTCTTGTTTTCCTGAATGTACTTTCTAGCTAGTGCTGTCTCCTGATTCCCAGTTCTCTTGTTTTCCTGAATGTACTTTCTAGCTAGTGCTGTCTCCTGATTCCCAGTTCTCTTTTTTTCCTGAATGTACTTTCTAGCTAGTGCTGTCTCCTGATTCCCAGTTCTCTTTTTTTCCTGAATGTACTTTCTAGCTAGTGCTGTCTCCTGATTCCCAGTTCTCTTGTTTTCCTGAATGTACTTTCTAGCTAGTGCTGTCTCCTGATTCCCAGTTCTCTTGTTTTCCTGAATGTACTTTCTAGCTAGTGCTGTCTCCTGATTCCCAGTTCTCTTGTTTTCCTGAATGTACTTTCTAGCTAGTGCTGTCTCCTGATTCCCAGTTCTCTTGTTTTCCTGAATGTACTTTCTAGCTAGTGCTGTCTCCTGATTCCCAGTTCTCTTGTTTTCCTGAATGTCGATTAAATTACTGATTCTTACATAATGGTTCTATTTTCTACACATTTCTATAAGATTGACATCATCAAAAATCTAAGGTTCTGTTATTTATTTGTGCACTTCTTGTATTTGTCATTCCTTACCTAAATATAAATATTTAAGATTTATTTCAGACCCGAATATATTTTCCCCTTGGCTACTCTCTGTAGAGTCGCTGAAACAGCTCGTGTTGTTAGGTGTGGAAAACAGAAGAAAACACAATTATTATGAATCGAACCTTTGTTATTAACATTTATTATTATTATTATTGACAGGATCACAGCAGAAATTGAGTCCTGCTGACCAATGTAAAAATATAAAAAAACACAAATTAAAGCTGTAGTGCCATATCACGAGGTCCTCAGGGCTCGCAAAGACCTTTCTGCAGTGAACAGTAGGCTACCCATGAAAAGAAGAAGAGGCAGACAGAGAAAGTGATGGAAAAACAACATCAAAGGAGGGGTGGTATAGACAGATATATATATATATATAGAGAGAGACCGTCAGCAGATCATGTGTGGTGCCCTAACGGTCAGCAGACTAAAGGATATGCGACTTTATCTCTTTCCCTTCAATCAGCCTCTCCCCCATCCCAAGCAACCCCTTTTTAATAGTTATTGCTCCCTGGATCTCCTCTTTGTTTTAAAAAGTTTTATTTGTACACAAAGTTTACCTGTCATCGATCAAGTCATATGTATTCCTAACCATATTTTTCTTTCCAATGGTTAAATCAAGTCAAATACAAAAAAAAAAAAATGTGCATAAAGTCTAATGACATGAATCAGTTTGGATCAACAACAATACATCTGCGATTAGGAATATTTTTACTTGTAATTATTGTTTTTGTTTAGCGCAATGTCATGCTTTTAGCTATCTTGATACGCTATGATCCTATCACTTGTCAGAAAGAAGGGCTATCTGTGTGAAGGTTACCGTGATCGTTTTTTAAATGGATGTTATATTTTTAAAAAGTTGTATGAGTTAAATTCGAACTCGAGAGCTCAAGCCTCCTCAAGCCAGTACACTAACCAATGCACCAGCGAAAGGCTAATGAAAATAGAAGGTTTAGAAGTTATTACATTCGCTTCATTAACCAGGATTTGTTTTTTCTCCCACTGGGATGGTGGGATGGTGGGATGGTGGGATGGGGGGATGGTGGGATGGGGGATGGTGGGAGGGTGGGATGGGGGGATGGTGGGAGGGTGGGAGGGTGGGATGGGGGGATGGTGGGATGGGGGGATGGTGGGATGGGGGGATGGTGGGAGGGTGGTAGGGTGGGATGGGGGATGGTGGGAGGGTGGGATGGGGGGATGGGGGGATTGGGGGAGGGTGGGATGGTGGGAGGGTGGGATGGGGGGATGGTGGGATGGGGGGATGGTGGGAGGGTGGGATGGGGGATGGTGGGATGGGGGGATGGTGGGATGGGGGGATGGTGGGATGGGGGATGGTGGGAGGGTGGGATGGGGGGATGGTGGGATGGGGGGGATGGTGGGATGGTGGGAGGGTGGGATGGTGGGATGGGGCTGTATATAAAATGTTCCATTTTGTTTTTAAATCTAACATTCATTAGTTACTAAGTGCAAACTAATGTCTCTATAAGATGTATAAAGTTACTATAAAGTTGTTGTTTTTAAATGTTATTCTTGTTCCGTGTTCAAGTCACTTGTTCATCTGGTTCATGAAATATTTTTTTTATTTTGATTCATCTCTCCTCCCTACCCTGCCCTGCCCAATGTATATTTCAAGATGAAGGCTATTTGTGTCTGTAATGTCATTACAGCTCCATGCATACGTAATTAAACAATCAAAACAGACGCATTTGTATCAGGATTTGGTATTAAGTTAAAAAAGCAACACATCTCCTTTAATTAGATTTGAAAACTACGTGATCTATTGTTTCTATTGTCACGTGCTAAGAAATAGCGACAGAAGATATTGAAACATTACTGCTCAGTCGGCGCGCAATAGAAGAAATTTAAAAAAAAAGAAACAAAAAGAACTATATTTCACTCAAAAATCGACACGACAATAAACTTTGACCTTATGTAAAAACAAAAGGTCAGATCGTGATATTTAGCAGTAATCAAGAGTCCAGACTAGTGTTGACATTTGAATAAAGTTAACTATATATTAAACTAGCATACAACACCAGCTCCGCCCGTTTATTTGTTCTCAGTGTAGATAATTTTTTCTTATCCACTTCTAATAAAATCACAGGAACATCCCAATTTTGTGTTAAATTTCATTTTTTCACATTTTTCCCTCTCTCCCACATAGTTTTCTGTCAGGAATCCACCTTTTTTTTTTTCCCATTTCCAATGAAATGGCCCGGATTTCGTCTCTTCCCAAATGGCTTTTAAATTCTAGTATTTGAAGTTATATTCAATGGTAACGGCTCACTCAGGGCCGGCCTTAGGCCACTGCAACCTATGCGATCGCAGTGGGCCCCGCACGTTCATAGGCACCGCGCTATATCTAGGTGTAAATTATTCAATAAAACCATTGTAACTAATATATAATAACAGGGTTTCCTCGGCCTCCTGATTTTACTTGGCATCCTGAAAATCTCCTGAAATTGCAAAATATACACGAAAAAGTCTAGGAAATCTCCTGAAATTAATAAAATCTCTCGAAAACTCATAAAAATTTCTTGAAAAACTAATTTGTTATCTTGTGGTGCGAATCATACGCGCAATAAAAAAAGACGGCATGGTCAGCTTTCATTTAATAAAAAAATTTTTTCGTACAACTTTTTTAAATTGCAAAGAAACGAATGCATTTTCTATAAACAAAATCTAAATATTGAAATTATCATTATTCCTACCCAGTCTGGGCCCCGCGCAATCCATTTCACATAAGGTCCCGCAATGGCGCAATGGTTAGGGCTGGCCATGGGCCCACTTTATCCTTTCATTTACTTACTTTTAACACATCGTTTGGTATACGCTCTAGGCTGTCATATCAGACCCGAACCCAGCCCCTGTAATCTTTCCTCTACCATCTTCCTCTACCCTCTCACTCTCCCCTCTCCCTTTCCCATCTATCTCTACCCTCTTCCTCTACCATCTTCTTCTAACCTCTTCCTCTACCCTCTTCCTCTACCCCTTTTCCCCTACCAGCCTAACCTAGACCTCAATGCTTGAGAATAATAACGTAGTAATAAAAAAAAAACCCGCACACCCAAAAAAACATACAACAATCTCTGATTACAAAAAAAGAAAAGATACAGAGTGACTTCCTATCGACATTACGAAACAACAACAACACAAAAGGTTCCGAAAGATTGTGATTGCCGGAAATGGTAAGGGATATAAGCACTCCACTACTTATTTCAAATGTTTCCTAACGGCATACGTCTCGAAGCGCCTCCGACAACCAGTCCAACTCCTGGCCTTCACGTGTTGCTCAGATATTGAGTCCGGTGGAATTATTTTCACTAACAGGAGAAGGGGCAAAGACGAGTAACTGGCGCCGGGCAGGAGGGGCTCGTCAACCTTAGCTGGCTACCCGCCTAGGAAAAGGAAAACTCTGAATTGAAATCTACGCTGCTTGCAGCTATACATGGGAAAGGTTTTAGGAGTCAACCCTCAGGAAAAATCAAAAGATGGCGACTCTTAGGCACTTTGCAGCACACAGTGCTACAATCCTTTAGAGCCTGCTATGCCGCTATTCCCAAACTGTATTGGCAGTTGCCGTTCCCTTGGATACATCAGCTGCGAACTGCTGTGTGGGCGACATCGTTCCTGCCATAGATAATGCCCAGGTATTCATCTTCGCGACTGAAGGAGGCCTTAGACATTTGCAAAAAAAACAACAACACACAACTACACATCAATATAATATGCCTATTAAAGAAAGGTAACTCTTAAATTATCAGTGCAATGTTTCTTTAAATTGTAAAATAACAATAATAGTATTAATAATAATTAATAAGACGTTGGATTTTAATTGCCAAATTTGCTGTTTATTGAAAAAAGACAAGATTACAAAGATCTCTTATTTAGATCTCGTAAACTAGAAAAGATATTGAAAATCCGACATCACAATATTTTAGACCATTCAAAGTTCTGATGCAACGGCTACTTTTTTTTTTCTGAAGGTGAAAAATCTAATTTTTAAAATCAGTTTTGCAAGCAGTTTTTTTAAAGAGAAAAAGCTAATTAGTATGCATTATAAGTTTAACCTAATTTAAAATGAATAGTAATCTTGTAAACTTCATTTTTGTAAACTTTTATTTTTGTATTCATAGTATTTAAGGATTTGAATAAGTGATTGAGCCTATTGAAAACAATTAGATCAATTATAAGACATCAGTTAGGCAAGGGGGAGGTGCGGTGGCTGAGCGGTAAAGCGCTTGGCTTCCGAACCGGGGGTCCCGGCTTCGAATCCTGGGGAAGACTGGGATTTTTAACTTTGGAATCCTTGGGCGCCTCTGAGTCCACTCAGTTCTAATGGGTACCTGACATTAGTTGGGGAAAAGTAAAGGCGGTTGGTCGTTGTGCTGGCTACATGACACCCTCGTTAACCGTAAGCCACAAAAACAGATGAACTTTACATCATCTGCCCTATAGACCAGAAGGTCTGAAAGGGGAACTAGTTAGGCCAGGTTCACATCTAACTTTACATTAACTTTCACCTATCCTTTGATCTGCGGAACCGTTGGGGCACTACACAAGATCTGTTAACCTTCTTTCTCCATTCTTATCTCTCATTTGTCTTTGATATAATTACATTCGGATGTTCTTTCTGAAAATATTGAAGCCTGCCTGGGTGGACCACTTCGGGGGCCGATTTTGAGTTTGTGTTTCCACACAAACTGTCTTTTGTAACCTTGTTTTTATCATCAGCTAAAGTAATAGGATTTCAAAGAATCATTTGGAGTTAATATTTACTTAAAAAAACAAAAAATACCAACTGAATAACCTGTAATCTATAACGAGACTTTTGGGCTTTTAAGCAAGAGAACTAAATGTTATATCAGAAGAATAAATTTAGATCATTTTTTGGTATTTTTGTTTTAATTTGTAAAAAAAAAAATGATTAGCCTATTATCGAAAACGAGATTTGGCTTATAGTACATTTATTTATTTGTTTATTAAAAGGAGAAATTATTTTTTCATAATCTTCTAGTATTCTTAAAACTCTGATTGTGATAAGTGATATACAGAAAAACAAAGCTAATAGTGGGCCGTTGAAGGATTGGGGGGGGGGGGGGTGACACAATATAGCTCCCTGTGCACACAGCAGGCTCACCACTGCACAGAGAACTATATTAAGCTTTGGAAAGTATATTCTTTCGTGCATTACGGATTGTTTGAACGATCGAGGCAGACAGTTGAGAAACAGAACTAGAGCTTGGTTCGATCCACATAGAGTTATAGAAGGAAACCACGCCGATTGGACGGTACATAACAATAATAATAATAGTATTTATAAAGCGCTGTTAACAAACAAAATGTAGGCTCAAGGTGCTGTGATAACATTACAAACACAAAACACGAGAGCTAAAATGACAAACTAAATCTAAACAAGTTTTTAACTGGTAGTCTTGATGTTCTTCTTGAAAGTAGTGTAGAATGTTGTCTGTCTGAGATCAATGGGGAGTGAGTTCCAAACCCTTGGTCTTTCACTAAAAAAAAGCCCGCAGACCGCAGCTTTTGAGGGAGAAACGTGGCACCACTAGAAGCGTTGAGTCCATTGAGCGCAGGGTTTTCTGATAAGAATTAATGTTGTTCTCTGTGTCTGACATCAGAACATTGTGGGTGGAAAGGTCGTTCCTGCGAAGGAAAACATTCCTGTAGGTTTGTGAAGGGCAACAGTTCTTGAGACAACCACAAGAGAGACACGGACTGTGAACTTCTAGTAGCGGTCTTAGAAGCGACAGAGGCGGAGAAGGCGAACCTAGTAGGACAGTGAAAACAGAGGCGATGACAGTGAACCTAGTAGGACAGTGAAAACAGAGGCGGTAACAGTGAACCGGGTAGGACAGTGAACCTAGTAGGACAGTGTAAACAGAGGCGGTAACAGTGAACCGGGTAGGACAGTGAACCTAGTAGGACAGTGTAAACAGAGGCGGTGACAGTGAACCTAGTAGGACAGTGAAAACAGAGGCGGTGACAGTGAACCGAGTAGGACAGTGAAAACAGAGACGGTGACAGTGAACCTAGTAGGACAGTGAAAACAGAGGCGGTGACAGTGAACCGAGTAGGACAGTGAAAACAGAGGCGGTGACAGTGAACCGAGTAGGACAGTGAAAACAGAGGCGGTGACAGTGAACCGAGTAGGACAGTGAAAACAGAGACGGTGACAGTGAACCTAGTAGGACAGTGAACCTAGTAGGACAGTGAAAACAGAGGCGGTGACAGTGAACCGAGTAGGACAGTGAAAACAGAGACGGTGACAGTGAACCTAGTAGGACAGTGAACCTAGTAGGACAGTGAAAACAGAGGCGGTGACAGTGAACCGAGTAGGACAGTGAAAACAGAGGCGGTGACAGTGAACCGAGTAGGACAGTGAAAACAGAGGCGGTGACAGTGAACCTAGTAGGACAGTGAAAACAGAGGCGATGACAGTGAACCGAGTAGGACAGTGAAAACAGAGGCGATGACAGTGAAAACACAGGCGGTGACAGTGAACCGAGTAGGACAGTGAAAACAGAGGCGGTGACAGTGAACCGAGTAGGACAGTGAAAACAGAGGCGGTGACAGTGAACCGAGTAGGACAGTGAAAACAGAGGCGGTGACAGTGAACCGAGTAGGACAGTGAAAACAGAGACGGTGACAGTGAACCTAGTAGGACAGTGAACCTAGTAGGACAGTGAAAACAGAGGCGGTGACAGTGAACCGAGTAGGACAGTGAAAACAGAGGCGGTGACAGTGAACCGAGTAGGACAGTGAAAACAGAGGCGGTGACAGTGAACCTAGTAGGACAGTGAAAACAGAGGCGATGACAGTGAACCGAGTAGGACAGTGAAAACAGAGGCGGTGACAGTGAACCGAGTAGGACAGTGAAAACAGAGGCGGTGACAGTGAACCGAGTAGGACAGTGAAAACAGAGGCGGTGACAGTGAACCTAGTAGGACAGTGAACCTAGTAGGACAGTGAAAACAGAGGCGGTGACAGTGAACCGAGTAGGACAGTGAAAACAGAGGCGGTGACAGTGAACCGAGTAGGACAGTGAAAACAGAGGCGGTGACAGTGAACCTAGTAGGACAGTGAAAACAGAGGCGATGACAGTGAACCGAGTAGGACAGTGAAAACAGAGGCGATGACAGTGAAAACAGAGGCGGTGACAGTGAACCGAGTAGGACAGTGAAAACAGAGGCGGTGACAGTGAACCGAGTAGGACAGTGAAAACAGAGGCGGTGACAGTGAACCGAGTAGGACAGTGAAAACAGAGGCGGTGACAGTGAACCTAGTAGGACAGTGAAAACAGAGGCGATGACAGTGAACCGAGTAGGACAGTGAAAACAGAGGCGATGACAGCGAAAAATGAACCTTGTAGGCCATTGTAAGAAGAACTGATAACCAAAACAGTTATGTATGTGTGTTGTGTGATCGTCTCACATTCCATGCACTTAGATATCATTCATCTTTGCCTTGATCGTTACTTTCCTTATATTCATGACACTATCAACAGATTGTAGTTGAACAATTTTGTTTTTCTAGTTTAAGTTTTGTTCCAATGGAAGACAAATACAAAAGTTTAATCATCACTGAGTTGAATGTTTACTCTACGGACCAAATATAATCTTTTAGCCACATGGTTTGTTCTTCACGACAAATAGTGTTGATACAAGAGATGCTTGGCTCAGTTGACAGATAGGCTAATCTTGAAACATAATCCAATCCAATTTTGTTTTCTTTCTAATTCTATTTTACGCTCTAGTGTTCCATTAAGCTCACAGATAGCGTTTAGTGCTGGCAAGTTTTTACTGTCTCGTTTATATCTTGTATACAATATCAAGTTAGGTTTGACATGAAGTCTGGACAGGAGCCCCTCCCTACCCTTTATATGTAGACATACAACTAAAGGATTTAGTGCTAAACCTTTTTGGTTGTTTTTGTTTGAAAGTTGAACTGAAAGAGTGACATTGGGGTTAGAGGTTAGCACCGCAGGGTTAGTGGTTAGCACCGCAGGGTTAGAGGTTAGCACGGCACAGGCTGTTGGATAGTATACAATAATTTTTTTAAATCAACCTAATGATGTCACTGGTGTAAGACTGGATTGACCATATAGCTACGTGTAGAATGTCTGTAATCTATAACGATCATTCTCTTTAAGGATGATTTTCATAAATGGAGTTTCCGGTCCGGTGTATAGGGTGCGAAAGTTTGGATATATTAAAAAAAAAAGAATAATTATTATTCTCACTTTTTGACCAATGCACAATAAATGTCTAGGCTCTTCTGCTTGTGGTACAAATTAATTAGTACTATTTAGCTGAAAAAAAGTAATCTTATAAAACAGCGTCCTTGACAGTTTTTTGTTTAATATCAATTTGAACATCTCTTGCAATCTTACCTTTACACTTCGGAAAATGTTTTTATATATCAACTCACTCTGTCTGCCTGTCTCGCTGTCTATCTATCTCTCTGTCTCTCTGTCTGTCTATCTATCTCTCTGTCTGTCTGTCTATCTATCTCTCTGCCTGTCTGCCTGTCTGCCTAGTACAATGTTTTGTACACGTAATTTCTCCCACACCCGTCCTCGGATCAAGTTGAAATTGTTTACACAGTTTTGTACTTGACAAAACAAGAATCAATAAAATGATTAACCAATTAGTCAATTAATTACTGGTAATTAATTATTTTGTTTGGTATCGGAAATGAGAAAAAAAAAAGTACTTCAATGATGTGGTGGTTTAAGTTGAATTAGTCACCTTTATACTTTGTGTAGAGAATTTAAAGTTTGAAACTAACAATAGATAACTATGAAACCTTCTACTTTCATAAGAACTTCGCTGGCACAGTGGTTAGTGTATTGGCTTGAGGAGGCTTGACCCCGTCTAGTTTGAATTTAAGCCTAACTACTAATTTTTTTCACAAAGGTTATATCAAATCGCCATGCCTGTCTGTCTGCTATAAAGTTTGTACTCACCCACACCCAATTTCGATTCAAGTTAAAATTTTGCACATTTATATTTAGTACCTGACAAAACAAGAATAAAGAAGAAAAATATTAACCAATTAATAATTAATTATTAATAATTATTTTGTTTGGTATCGAACAAAGGACAAAAATCGTACTTAACAGATGTGGTAGTATAAGTTGAATTAGTCCCCTTGAGGAGGCTTGAGCCCAGAGTTCGAATTCAAGTTGTACAGCTTATTTTTAAAATGCAATGACGTCACTCCACCCCTTCTCCTCTTCCCTTCCACAACTGGTCCAGACAAGTGAGAGGAGATCAAAGCGCATTGAGAAAGCGTCAAGACTAAAAAAAAAAGTAAAGAACCCCTTTCAGACCTAGCGACCTATAGGGCAGATGATGTGAATATCACCTGTTTCTATGGCTGACAGTTTACAGGGTGTCATGTGGCCAGCACAACGACCAAGCACATTACTTTCTAAAAATATTGTCATGTACCAATGAGACTTGGATTCATTCAATGTCCTGAAATTCCGAAATGACAGTCTTCATCGAGATTCGAGTCCGAGACCCTCTACTTGGAGGTAGACCCTCAGTTCGGAGGTAGACCCTCAGTTCGGAGGTAGACCCTCAGTTCGGAGGTAGACCCTCAGTTCGGAGGTAGACCGACCCTCAGTTCGGAGGTAGACCCTCAGTTCGGAGGTAGACCCTCAGTTCGGAGGTAGACCCTCAGTTCGGAGGTAGACCCTCAGTTCGGAGGTAGACCCTCAGTTCGGAGGCACCAGCACGACCCTAACAAAAGAAACAACACAACTCTGCTCTTGTCGAGACTTGAACTTGAGCCCCTTGATAGACAGCCAAGCGGTTTTACCCCTCAGACACACAGCCCCACACCTAAAGACTAATCTAAAAAATGTGCATTTTACTTTTCATTTAACTCACCATTCCCAAACGGTACATTTCTATTCTACGTTATTCGCACCATTCCAATTGAGGCTTTTCTATTTAAAGCTTTTATCAACTCACTCTGTCTGTCTGGTAAAAAGTTTGTACACGTTATTTCTCCCACACCGAATCTCGGATAAAACTGAAATTTCGCACAATTATTTCTTGTACCTGTCAACACAAGAATTGGAAAAACTAACTAATTAGTTATTTAACTAATAAAATAAATTATTTTGTTTTGTATCTAAAACAAAGGGAAGAAATTGTACTTGACTGAAGTGTTGGTATAAGCTGAACTAGTCCCTTTTATAGGTTGCCGCTTGAAAGTAATTATGTAACAAACAATACAATCTTCTATTTTCATTGGCACCTCACACGTCGGCTTGAGGAGGCAAGCGCCATAACTTCGAATTCAGGTCCTTCCCCCCCCCCCCTTTAGTAAAATAAATCCTTTTAAATAACGAATACCGTAACAATGCACCCAGATTTCTTTTCTCTTTCCCCTTTCTCATCATTCCAACTGGTTCAAGTGATAGGATCATAGCGTAGTGAGAAAGCTAAAAGCATGAAATAGCGTTAAACAAAAACACTTGATAAAAATATTTCTAATCGCACAGGCTTATTATTACTAGTCTAGATCTAAAACACATTTAATTACATGACTGATCCAAACTAATGGATACAAACTAATTGATAAGCTTTGTTGTTTTTTAAGTATTTTTTTCTTGTTTTTCTACTTTTTTTTTGCACCATTCCCAAATAGTGCGGTTGTATTGAAAGTGTTTTCTACCCATGTGTTAACGCCAACTATCCCCCACTACAGTTTATGTTGATGACTACGCCAGTTGTGGTGAGACGGTACCTCTATAAATCTGGCGGACAGGGAAAGATGGTGAAGGAGATAAGCACCACTTGGTGGTAGCCACAAGATGGTCATTGTCACGTCCTTGCCATAAGAAGTCTCACGTGGACACTAAGGAGGACAATCAGGTGTCCGGGATCTTTTCTCCTGACATAAGCCATTCTTTTTATTGTTTGCTCAGCATAGTGAAGAAAAGTGTGTGTGTGAGAGAGAGAGAGAGTGAGAGTGAATAATAGGACTAAAAGAAGAGTTTAATGTATAGAAACCATAATACAGTAGAAACAAACAAACGCATAAACGGAGGGTTGCTTATATAAATACAATAACACTCTCATTTCCTAAAAGACAAGAGAGGAGAGTTAGGCAACCTGAACCAGCCAAGACCAAGAAGATATTGCAAAACAAACATTGTACAATTATTCTGAATAAAGTGAAAGTCTAGTCTTACGAAAGGGAAGTTCGCTTACATTACACATTGTTGTTTTGTCCCTTCCACTCGACCTTTATTTAGGTCACCTTGACATATATATATATATATATATATATATATATATACATAGAGAGAGAGAGAGAGAGAGAGAGAGAGAGAGAGAGAGAAGATTTTAGATCTTATAGACTGTTCATTGAGTTACTTTCTAATGTTCCAGTTAGACATTGGAAATTGGCCTCAACTTTGTATAACAACATTCTTAAGCTACGATAAAAATAACTCAACCTTGGCCACCAATTCTTAATCGATGTCCAGATTCAAAAGTGTACATTTCAGTTATCTTGACTACAGTTACAGTCTGAATGAAATATCAAAGTTACATTTTCTAGAGATGGCGTTACCAACCAGACCACTTTCGTAATGTCCAAAGACAGTGTATACAAAATCTATATTGTGAAATGCTCGCCCTGAGCTAGATCTAGGTTTATGTTCAGCAGTTAGAGTTACTCTAGTAGCCTGAACCCATAGCGAGAGAAACCCATCTTGAATAGAAAGGTGTTTTAAATACTTGAAGCTGAGGACTGAACATAATATTTAGCTAAAGAAATGTTAGGATTGGGCAATGTTATTTTAATGTCAAGTGGTTCAAAACTCTAAAATCTCGAGGTCAATGGAACCTGGTCAGAAGCACATGTTACAAGATTGATAAATGGTAAAAATAAAAACTTTCCATCCATCCATCCATCCACAAGGAAAGCTAAGCGTGCTAAAAATTGAATAGTTAATAATTTAAATTTTGTACTTACTTTAATATAAATATATAAAAAACAACAACAACAACAACAAACAAACAAAATAAAGCTTATATAATGTTGCGAACTGCACATTTACAGCCATATATCTTAATATTGTACAATTTATTTCCACTTTTCTATATCAAACTAAATTAATAAACTATCACTAATACATTCATTAATTTGTTAATAATTTGATTGATTCAAGTTTTGTTACGGACTATAGATTTTCATGCAAAGTTTCAACTTGATTGGAGAATGTTAAGTGAAAGAAATAAAGTGTACACAATTTGTATCAGACAGACGGACTGAGCTGATACCAGCTTTGCTAAAAACGCAGAGAATGGTATGCAATGTCTACAATCTAAAACGTGATATGTTTTGTAAGCACCCCAGTACAACCAGTGGCGTAGCACAGAGTACCAGTCGGCCCGAGTTCAAGACTGTCAAGTTAGGTCCCCTTGTTAAGCTGTGCAACACTGAGTTCAAACTGAGCCAGCTGTATCTATTTAAAGGATATATATATCCAAAAGAAAATTAAAACACGTAAAACTGGCAACACACTAAGTTCACATGTAAGACAGGCAACACACTAAGTACACATGTAAGACAGGCAACACACTCAGTACACATGTAAGACAGGCAACACACTAAGTACACACTTAAAACTGGCAACACACTCAGTACACATGTAAGACAGGCAACACACTAAGTTCACACTTAAAACTGGCAACACACTCAGTACACTTGTAAGACAGGTAACACACTAAGTACACATGTAAGACAGGCAACACACTAAGTACACATGTAAGACAGGCAACACACTAAGTTCACATGTAAGACAGGCAACACACTAAGTACACATGTAAGACAGGCAACACACTAAGTACACATGTAAGACAGGCAACACACTAAGTTCACATGTAAGACAGGCAACACACTAAGTTCACATGTAAGACAGGCAACACACTAAGTACACATGTAAGACAGGTAACACACTAAGTACACATGTAAGACAGGCAACACACTAAGTACACATGTAAGACAGGCGACACACTAAGTTCACATGTAAGACAGGCAACACACTAAGTACACATGTAAGACAGGCAACACACTAAGTACACATGTAAAACAGGCAACACACTAAGTACACATGTATAACAGGCAACACACTAAGTTCACATGTAAGACAGGCAACACACTAAGTACACATGTAAGACAGGCGACACACTAAGTACACATGTAAGACAGGCAACACACTAAGTTCACACGTAAGACAGGCAACACACTAAGTACACATGTAAGACAGGCAACACACTAAGTTCACATGTAAGACAGGCAACACACTAAGTACACATGTAAGACAGGCGACACACTAAGTACACATGTAAGACAGGTAACACACTAAGTACACATGTAAGACAGGCAATACACTAAGTTCACATGTAAGACAGGCAACACACTAAGTTCACACGTAAGACAGGTAACACACTAAGTACACATGTAAGACAGGCGACACACTAAGTACACATGTAAGACAGGCAACACACTAAGTACACATGTAAGACAGGTAACACACTAAGTACACATGTAAGACAGGTAACACACTAAGTACACATGTAAGACAGGCAACACACTAAGTTCACATGTAAGACAGGCAACACACTAAGTACACATGTAAGACAGGTAACACACTAAGTACACATGTAAGACAGGCAATACACTAAGTTCACATGTAAGACAGGCAACACACTAAGTTCACATGTAAGACAGGTAACACACTAAGTTCACATGTAAGACAGGTAACACACTAAGTACACATGTAAGACAGGCAACACACTATGTTCACATGTAAGACAGGCAACACACTAAGTACACATGTAAGACAGGCGACACACTAAGTACACATGTAAGACAGGTAATACACTAAGTACACATGTAAGACAGGCAACACACTAAGTTCACATGTAAGACAGGCAACACACTAAGTTCACATGTAAGACAGGTAACACACTAAGTTCACATGTAAGACAGGCGACACACTAAGTTCACATGTAAGACAGGCAACACACTAAGTACACATGTAAGACAGGCAACACACTAAGTACACATGTAAGACAGGCAACACACTAAGTACACATGTAAGACAGGCAACACACTAAGTTCACATGTAAGACAGGCAACACACTCAGTACACATGTAAGACAGGCAACACACTAAGTACACACTTAAAACTGGCAACACACTCAGTACACATGTAAGACAGGCAACACACTAAGTTCACACTTAAAACTGGCAACACACTCAGTACACATGTAAGACAGGCAACACACTAAGTTCACATGTAAGACAGGCAACACACTAAGTACACATATAAGACAGGTAACACACTAAGTACACATGTAAGACAGGCAACACACTAAGTACACATGTAAGACAGGCGACACACTAGGTTCACATGTAAGACAGTCGACACACTAAGTACACATGTAAGACAGGCGACACACTAAGTACACATGTAAGACAGGTAACACACTAAGTACACATGTAAGACAGGCAACACACTAAGTTCACATGTAAGACAGGCAACACACTAAGTTCACATGTAAGACAGGTAACACACTAAGTACACATGTAAGACAGGCGACACACTAAGTACACATGTAAGACAGGCGATACACTAAGTACACATGTAAGACAGGTAACACACTAAGTACACATGTAAGACAGGTAACACACTAAGTACACATGTAAGACAGGCAACACACTAAGTTCACATGTAAGACAGGCAACACACTAAGTACACATGTAAGACAGGCGACACACTAAGTTCACATGTAAGACAGGTAACACACTAAGTTCACATGTAAGACAGGTAACACACTAAGTACACATGTAAGACAGGCAACACACTATGTTCACATGTAAGACAGGCAACACACTAAGTACACATGTAAGAATTGCGACACACTAAGTACACATGTAAGACAGGTAACACACTAAGTACACATGTAAGACAGGCAACACACTAAGTTCACATGTAAGACAGGCAACACACTAAGTTCACATGTAAGACAGGTAACACACTAAGTTCACATGTAAGAAGGCGACACACTAAGTTCACATGTAAGACAGGCAACACACTAAGTACACATGTAAGACAGGCAACACACTAAGTACACATGTAAGACAGGCAACACACTAAGTACACATGTAAGACAGGCAACACACTAAGTTCACATGTAAGACAGGCAACACACTCAGTACACATGTAAGACAGGCAACATACTAAGTACACACTTAAAACTGGCAACACACTCAGTACACATGTAAGACAGGCAACACACTAAGTTCACACTTAAAACTGGCAACACACTCAGTACACATGTAAGACAGGTAACACACTAAGTACACATGTAAGACAGGCAACACACTAAGTTCACATGTAAGACAGGCAACACACTAAGTTCACATGTAAGACAGGTAACACACTAAGTTCACATGTAAGACAGGCGACACACTAAGTACACATGTAAGACAGGCAACACACTAAGTACACATGTAAGACAGGCAACACACTAAGTACACATGTAAGACAGGCAACACACTAAGTACACATGTAAGACAGGCAACACACTAAGTTCACATGTAAGACAGGCAACACACTCAGTACACATGTAAGACAGGCAACATACTAAGTACACACTTAAAACTGGCAACACACTCAGTACACATGTAAGACAGACAACACACTAAGTTCACACTTAAAACTGGCAACACACTCAGTACACATGTAAGACAGGTAACACACTAAGTACACATGTAAGACAGGCAACACACTAAGTACACATGTAAGACAGGCAACACACTAAGTTCACATGTAAGACAGGCAACACACTAAGTTCACACGTAAGACAGGCAACACACTAAGTACACATGTAAGACAGGCAACACACTAAGTTCACACGTAAGACAGGCAACACACTAAGTTCACATCTAAGACAGGCAACACACTAAGTTCACATGTAAGAAAGGCAACACACTAAGTTCACACGTAAGACAGGAAACACACTAAGTACACATGTAAGACAGGCAACACACTAAGTTCACACGTAAGACAGGCAACACACTAAGTTCACATCTAAGACAGGCAACACACTAAGTTCACATGTAAGAAAGGCAACACACTAAGTTCACACGTAAGACAGGAAACACACTAAGTACACATGTAAGACAGGTAACACACTAAGTTCACATGTAAGACAGGCAACACACTAAGAACACATGTAAGACAGGCAACACACTAAGTTCACATGTAAGACAGGCAACACACTAAGTACACACGTAAGACAGGTAACACACTAAGTACACATGTAAGACAGGCAACACACTAAGTACACATGTAAGACACACTAAGTTCACATGTAAGACAGGCAACACACTAAGTTCACATCTAAGACAAGCAACACACTAAGTTCACATGTAAGACAGGCAACACACTAAGTTCACACGTAAGACAGGCAACACACTAAGTACACATGTGAGACAGGCAACACACTAAGTTCACATGTAAAACAGGCAACACACTAAGTACACATGTAAGACAGGCAACACACTAAGTTCACACGTAAGACAGGCAACACACTAAGTACACATGTGAGACAGGCAACACACTAAGTTCACATGTAAAACAGGCAACACACTAAGTACACATGTAAGACAGGCAACACACTAAGTTCACATGTAAGACAGGCAACACACTAAGTTCACATGTAAGACAGGTAACACACTAAGTACACATGTAAGACAGGCGACACACTAAGTACACATGTAAGACAGGCGACACACTAAGTACACATGTAAGACAGGCAACACACTAAGTTCACATGTAAGACAGGCAACACACTAAGTACACATGTAAGATAGGCGACACACTAAGTACACACGTAAGACAGGTAACACACTAAGTACACATGTAAGACAGGCAATACACTAAGTTCACATGTAAGACAGGCAACACACTAAGTTCACACGTAAGACAGGTAATACACTAAGTACACATGTAAGACAGGCGACACACTAAGTACACATGTAAGACAGGTAACATACTAAGTACACATGTAAGACAGGCAACACACTAAGTTCACATGTAAGACAGGCAACACACTAAGTACACATGTAAGACAGGCGACACACTAAGTACACATGTAAGACAGGTAACACACTAAGTACACATGTAAGACAGGCAATACACTAAGTTCACATGTAAGACAGGCAACACACTAAGTTCACACGTAAGACAGGTAACACACTAAGTTCACATGTAAGACAGGTAACACACTAAGTTCACATGTAAGACAGGCGACACACTAAGTTCACATGTAAGACAGGCAACACACTAAGTACACATGTAAAACAGGCAACACACTAAGTACACATGTAAGACAGGCAACACACTAAGTACACATGTAAGACAGGCAACACACTAAGTTCACATGTAAGACAGGCAACACACTCAGTACACATGTAAGACAGGCGACACACTAAGTACACACTTAAAACTGGCAACACACTCAGTACACATGTAAGACAGGCAACACACTAAGTTCACACTTAAAACTGGCAACACACTCAGTACACATGTAAGACAGGCAACACACTAAGTTCACATGTAAGACAGGCAACACACTAAGTACACATATAAGACAGGTAACACACTAAGTACACATGTAAGACAGGCAACACACTAAGTACACATGTAAGACAGGCGACACACTAAGTTCACATGTAAGACAGGCAACACACTAAGTTCACATCTAAGACAGGCAACACACTAAGTTCACATGTAAGACAGGCAACACACTAAGTTCACACGTAAGACAGGCAACACACTAATTACACATGTAAGACAGGCAACACACTAAGTTCACATGTAAAACAGGCAACACACTAAGTACACATGTAAGACAGGCAACACACTAAGTACACATGTAAGACAGGTAACACACTAAGTACACATGTAAGACAGGCAACACACTAAGTACACATGTAAGACAGGCAACACACTAAGTACACATGTAAGACAGGCGACACACTAAGTTCACTTGTTCCTCTTGGGAACGAGAACGCAATCCTTAAACGTAGGGACATTTGAAAAGTTAATGTTTTTGGTTAAGCATAGTGTGACAGGTGGGGAAATGTGATGTGTGTTTGGCGCGTTTAATGTCTAGGGGATGATTATTTTTAAAGCCATCACACACCAACCTATCAGCATATGAATCGGGAGCAGACACGCAACGAGACAAAGCAATGAAAGATAGATACAAAAGTTAGAATAAAGAATATTTATTTACATAAATATACATATGAGGATAAAAAGGGGGAGGGTTTGCATCTATCTCTAGTATATTCTATGTTTAATCATCACTCTTGCACCTAATAAGAGAGTATGTCACTTGTCCTCTGACTTAGCTGGTTGTCCTGTTGATGTCGCAGCTGGCTGTGTCCTGGCTTGAGGTTCTGCAGCTGGAGGTGGCGCTCTAGCGGATAGAGGTACGCCGGTGATATAGTTCTTGTGGAGTCTCAATCCCAAGTTCTAGTATCGGTAGTGGGCACAGTAGGGCGGGTGGCCGGCTACAGTGGGCACAAGGTTACTGCGGGCAGAGCTGATCTGCCGTGGGCAGCGTAATTGACAGGATATGTCCAGTGAGTTGCAGAGGGTTGGCGTAGCTATGACCTGAGTCCATAGGGACGTCGCACCTAATAAGATGACAGGTGGGCTGTCGAATAGGCGGGCAATGCCGATAGCGCCAAGTGGTAGAGTTGAGTAGATCTCAGTAGGTAAGTGCAGCGCTGAATAACACTCAACACATAGGCAGTAGTTGAGTGGCGTCGAGTAGACACTGAACAGCAAATAGCAAATAAATAGGCAGGTAACTATTGATAGCAAATAGGTGATTAATCCAATAGATAAAAGGCAGACACCTGAGGGAGGCTGCGGATAAATAAAGACAAGTTAGGACATGTCTCTCATGCATCTTATCGATGCCCTCGACTGAGGTGCATTCGTCAGATTGGTGAAATTGCTTTAGAGCACAATGGGGAGATGATGACAAATGGGATATGGGAAAATAGATGGCGGATAGTAGCAATATAAAAATGTACATAAAAGGGAAAGTACTAATATGAAAATGTACATAAAAGGGGAAATAATAATCTCAAATAAACAACACAGGTGGATAGAGAAAGAAAAGGGGGGGGGTTGAATTGGGCGGTGGTCAGCGACCCTGACTGTATGATTACGTATGACCGTGGGTCGTGAACAATGGAGCGCGCTTGAATGGTGTGTCCGTTCAAGCGGCGCAACTATCATTAGAGTAAAATGAGTAAAGGGGAGATAATTCAATACAGGGGAGATAACTCCTATCTCCTTTCTAAGCGCAGTATTAGTGCGATAGTAAAATCATCAAGGCGATCAACCGAGATAAAGGAAATAAAATAAGATGTACAAATATATAAATGGTTGCCTCAATGATCAATTGATGCAACGTAGCATTAATAGATTAATGCAATACATAAAATATACATTAGCCATGTTCATGTTTTCTACTTACGACAGAGAGAAATACACAACGCACTAATTAAATATAAATGAAATCATAAACTACACATGATAAAATCCAATGGAAATATACACAGAGTAATTAAGATGGAACTTGTGATTAAGTTCGGCTTACCACCAGGTATTCCTCTAGGAGAAAGAATGTATGAAATAGTCCAGACTCGATCGCTCAACGACAATGAGAAATAAGAGGGTCTGATTTGATTTGGATCTACTTTATATATGCCTGGAAAATGTGGGCGGGCACAGGAAATGTCCTAGGCTAAGAATTATCATACACGTGGGTGAATTAGACTTAAGATGGGAGCGTCGAGAGGCCCTTTGACTCGAGTAATCTCCTAGATCAAAGAGAGACGTAGGAGAAAGGGGGGGGGAGGAGTGACTTGCATTCCACACAAGGTGGTGTCCACTGCGGCTGTCAGACATCCTGCCGATAAGATCAAAGAGTCTGTACGTATCTTTGCCCCGGTCAAGGGAAGATATGTGAAAGGACGCGCCTTAACTATCTCCAATGTGGTTAACTAAGTCTAGCCTGGAGCGGAAAAGGTGTGGCGGGTGAATAATTTAAGGGTAGGATGGGGAAATAATTAAAATAAACTAAATAAATAATAATAAATAATAATTAATGCTGTGATAAATTTGAGTGACTCTGACAGCGAGTTTTTGACTTGTCACACTTACTACGATTTCGAGTCACATGCTGAATCTTCCGATGTTCTGAATGTGTATTATTCGTTTTAAGTATAGGAACCTGTAGACATTGTTCTAACTGGCTGAGACCACAAAGACAATATCTTAAAGACTTCCCACAAAGCAATGGTGTTGACTAAATGTCTTGAAGACTTACCCACAGAGCAATGGTCTTGACTTAATGTTTTGAAGACGTCCCACAGAGCAATGGTCTTGACATAATGTTTTCAAGACTTCCCACAGAGCTATGGTTTTGAATAAATGTCTTGAAGACTTCCCACAGAGCAATGGTCTTGAAGACTTCCCACAGAGCAATGGTCCCAAATGTCTTGAAGACTTCCCGCAGAGCAATGGTCTTGACTAAATGTTTTGAAGACTTCCCACAGAGCAATGGTCTTGACTAAATATCTTAAAGACTTCCCACAGAGCAATGGTCTTGACTAAATGTCTTAAAGACTTCCCACAGAGCAATTGTCTTGAGTAAATGGTTTTGACATCAACTTATAGGAGACAAAGTGTTTGAAGCACCTTTGATAAGATCGTTGTTTATCCTGCTCACTAAAGTGTCAATAGTAATGTTGAGCTCGGTTTCCAAGGACGATTGGAAAATACTTTGTGACTAATTGGAAGACTGATCGTCATGAGCATTTCTGTTCCGTCCATCTACAATGAAAAAGGGGGGGGGGGCGCGATCGTAGATTTCATTGTCACCTTCAGCTTCGCAATCCAGATCAGTTCTAATTAACTAGGACTTGTGACTCAATAGTTTGGAAGCATTCCCGGAACAATAAATGATACCAATTACCAAATAAGTTTTTAGCATGACATTTTTGGTTTCAAATACCGTTCATTTTCGGTAAAGACAGCATCTTATGACCTGTCGATTCTACGAGGATATCATTGTTGAACAGTTCACATTGGCATCAACACGTTGCCGGAAGCGACCAATTAACATCGAATTTGATACAAAAACGCGTAGTGGTTTGAGCCGGCCGCGTGTCTGCGGTTATTTCTACACGAAAGAGTCATAGGTCATTTATTTTGTTATAACATAAAAGTAACTTTTGAAAAATTGATTTTTTCAATGAAAATTAATAAAGAAATTTAGTTTTTTTTCTTTGACTTTCGAGGGGCATACGTTACGAGAAATTAAAATTTTCGAGGTATTTAATTTAATATACGTATACTAAATTTTGGATTCGAACAGAATCACAAGATATACCCTAACACTTTAATCTCTTAGATAACAGTTAACATGCCAACTGTTTCTGACGTCACAACCTGAAACGGAAACGAGCTATTAGTCTATTACACAGGTTGCGACGTCGCAGGTTAATGTTGAGACCGTTTGATCGTCTTAAGAGCTGAGCCGAAGGCTCTTCAAGCTCTAAGTTTGAAAAAAAAACCTGTTTGAGCGTCAAACAGTAAAAAAAAACTTATGTGAACACACAGTTCTGTCTAAATGAGACCCAAGTCAATGCCTATGTGAAGCATTGCTATTTCCGATGCATCTGGCCCCCAACGCTTGGGCTAGACATGGCCGAAGTCCGAGTGCACCGGGGGACCTCCGCCATTTTCCTACGATGTACCAAGCTAACCATGGGGGAACTCGCCATTAATGTAACGCTCCCTTGAGGAATTGCGCATGGATTATCGACAGGACCATGAGAGCTATATTTCAACCCCGCGCCGTGCAATGGGTAAGCTCTTGCCTACCCTTGGACACTCTCACTGGGGGTTTTGTTTCACCATTCATTTAGCCTAACCACTTCCTAATGGTCGTTTCCACCCGGGTGCCACGTTGAGGCAAGAATAGCGTCCCCGAGTCAGTGTTGAGGTCTACTCTAACGACTGGTCTCGACTGAACCAGTCAATGTGCTAGACTGTTCGTTCGGCCAGTAAGCATCCAGAAAGTTTGGTAATGAAGTATTCTTTTTTTTTTTTTTGCCAATAGGCTCCTGTACATATACATCTGGTGGCCGTGGAAAAATCCGTATTAAAAAAACAAAACAAACAAACAAACAAAAACTCGGGGGCATTTTTTTTCCTTATTTATTTTGAAAACACGTGGTATGCCCATCCGCGAAAGTCGGATCTGCGAACGTGAAGGGACAACTGTAGTTCCTATTGCACACATTGTTCTTAAAGAACATCAATTTGGCTTCGGCATTCGGACCGCGCATCGAGAGAGAAGTTTCATAATATTATTATTTGTGCAAAACGTCAAGCCAGGAAAGTTCCATGACCGTCTAAGCAACTATATGGTTATTGCAAACTAGTCGACCGGTGGCGTAGCATACGCCGCTATTTCGCATTTGGGCTACTGCAACCTATGCGTCCGCAGTGACCCGCGCTAATTCTAGGAGTATAAATTATTAAATTAAACCATTTTATAACATACTAGCCTGACATTACCCGCGGCCTGCGGGTCTAAGTTTGTGTTTACTAGTCTAGTAGATTGGATTTAGAAGTATGTTAAACTTAGCTAATGATCCTTTCAAGTTTTTTCTCTTTCGCTACGAAAATAAAATTAGTTTTGCGAAAATGGGTTTACCCGAAGCTGATACATACGAATCTATTAAAAACAAAAAGAGCGATAGATTAATAGTACAATTAAAACGGGTTTACCCGATTTTTTAAATGAATGGGATTATAAAGAAAACAATTAAACGAAATAATTTTTAGTACGCGATTCATGAATGAATATAGATCTAGGCCTATCTCAACACGGCTTCGCAGCTTTCGTAAACGAATGTATTAAAAATGCTTTAGAAAACCAAAAATGGAATGTTAATTTGATCAAAATATGAACTAAATGGACCATAATTGGTATGTTCATGTGTTAAAGTATAAAACTATCTGTGCGAAGAGAAATTATATCATCTTAGAGTTTAATTAGAGTTTTAGACCTAGGAATGGAAAGATGTGTTACATTGCGGTATTGTCTAATGAAAGAATGTTCGTGAGGAAATATGTAGTCACAGATATAAGTAACTAATGTATGTAAAAAATGGTTTTGAAACACAAATTTGAAGGTTAATTTTATTATATAATGAAATCAATGGACCTTTTGTATTTTCATGTGTCAAAGTAAAAAACTATAGTATATATTTTTTTTATTATATCTAGATCTAGATCCTTTCGATCTTTTCTCATGTCAACATTGTAAACAAAGCCTAGATCCATAAAATACTATAGCTTTAATAGAGTCGAACAACTTTATTATTTTTTTGAGGGTCTTAAGTTTGTTTTAGGGCTACAATACATACACTACGGTCTAAGTTAGTACCCAAGGAACATTTCTAACAAATTTTATCAAGATTGGTCAAGCGGTTTTTTATTTCTATTGCTAACATACATACATAGATACATACGCCTTACATTCTACTTTATATAAGAGATAACTGATTTCCCGCGGCCTCCTGATTTACCAGGAGCTCCTGGAAATTTCCTAAAATTGCAAAATATACGAAAAAGTCCTGGAAATATTCGGAAATTATTAAAATCTTTAGAAAACTCATACAATTCTCCTGAAATATATAGACAAAAATTGTCATTTTGGGGTGTCATTCAATATGGAAAACGCCAATCCTACGCGCGATAAGTAAAAACGGCATTATGCACTCGAGACTAAAACCACGTGGGGTAGAAATAAAAAAGAGTGATCTTTCCATGACTTCTTGGTCACAACGGTTAAATCCGGTTCTGATATTTTGTGATGGGGGAATTCTACTTGTTCCCCCCCCCCTCTCTTTTTTTTTCGTAGGTTAACTCTAGTCCGTCCGACTTGCAGAAATAAAAGAGTGATCTTTTATTAGGTGGTGTCCAAACTCTTGAGCCATGAAGAGAGTTGTTTATATATATATATAGATGCTCTGGTTTTCCTCCGTAATTAATGGTTACTTTCCGACTTAAGCGTGCTTAGCAGAAATTATTATTATCTAGTTTGTCAATTTTCCATGCAAAATGTTTCTGAATCATTAGTCACGTGTATTAACCTTAAAAGGCGAAATCTTTCATGCAGAACAATAACAATACAGTATGTAATTAGTGAAAGGCTATTAGTACAGTACCTACGTAAGGTACTATGTTTAGTAGCAATAATAAGGCCTACAGTGTTAGAGGCGGACGAACCAGTAAGCGTGATGTGGTATGGTAGGCCTATATATTGGCCCCGCATATGACACTCGTGTATGGCCCCTCGCTCTGCTAAGGCCGCCTCTGACTTAATGTAAACGTTAGTAAAAAACAAAAAAATTACCAACAGACCACAAATCAATGTAAATGTCCTTACTGATAGATGTTTGAATAATAATAATAATAATAATAAATATGTAAACAATTACAATGTGAAAGTACTTTACTCTTATTAGATAGAATTGTAAATGTTTTTAAAGCTAAGTTTCATTGTTCTTTCTTTCTTTAATATTACCGTATATGTTAACTATTTAAGAAACAGAAATTAATATTTTAAGTTGACGCTAAATTGAATGTCTTTTAATTAATTAGTGAAAATTAGTAAATTCTAGGTTTCCTATTAAAAAAAAAAGAATTTAAGTTTGAGTTTTGAGTTTAGGCACATCGGCACAATTTGGGCCATGTCGTGCCCGTAATCCTTTAAGGGTCATTCTCCCTTTACATAACAAGGGCTAAATTCTATACAGTTAATCATTAAAAACAAGGTCTATTCACAGTTAAAATAGTAAAGGTAGTAAAAATTTAATAATTTGGTAAAAATATTATGTAACTATCATATGTTCACAATTCAAAAATCAAATCTTCGTATACAACCCCACCTCCCGGACAAAGTATATATATATATTCTCTGTAATGTCTGGCTGATACTGAACCTATCTGGCTGATACTGAACCTATCTGGCTGATACTGAACCTATCTGGCTGATACTGAACCAATCTGGCTGATACTGAACCTATCTGGCTGATACTGAACCTATCTGGCTGATACTGAACCTATCTGGCTGATACTGAACCTATCTGGCTGATACTGAACCTATCTGGCTGATACTGAACCTATCTGGCTGATACTGAACCAATCTGGCTTATACTGAACCAATCTGGCTGATACTGAACCTATCTGGCTGATACTGAATCTGGCTGATACTGAACCAATCTGGCTGATACTGAACCAATCTGGCTGATACTTAACCTATCTGGCTGATACTGAACCTATCTGGTTGATACTGAGCCTATCTGGCTTATACTGAACCAATCTGGCTGATACTGAACCTATCTGGCTGATACTGAACCTATCTGGCTGATCAAAGTTATTTGTACGCTACGAAACATGAAATCCATCCAAATCACAAACCTAACTGAAACATTTCTCACTCAATTAATAATCGAATACTGCAACAATCGGTGTTCAAATGAGTTTTCAGGTTTTCTTTTCATCCCAACAGTAGAAAGGAGGAGGGACCAAGGGGTAATGGAGAGATGGAAAGATTGAAGGATTAGGCTTGGATACATTGAACTGCTCAGGATTGTCATTTGGTTCCGGCTATTTGCGTTTGTGTTATCCGCCCGTCACTTTCCTATCTCACAAACAAAAGAGCACTATTAAAAATTCTATTTCATTAACATCGAGCTGGAACTAAAAGCAACGTCTACTTTTGTTCTTTCTATTGTGTCCCATTTTTTTAAAGATATTAATATGCACATCCATATAAACCATTATTAAATCAAAACAATTTCTAAGGGATATTAGTTGTGGAAATACCTCGGTATCACTTACTGTAGACTAAATTGACATCACCAGCTGTTACGGTAACACTTCATGGGCACAAAGACATTGACTGAATAGATTAATTTAAAACCATCTTATATCACTCAAATACAGTTACTCTCTAATATCTATTGAAGAACATTTTCATGAAAGATGCCTACAAAAAACGTAATCAAAACAAAATCCTTATATATCTATAATCTGCACCCACTACACCACAGTTACATCTCCGATCTGGACGAAGTGGTCGCAGCTCCTCTTCCTAAAAGCTAGAACAGAAAGATGTTAAAACTCCTTTGGTTCACTTCCAGTCAGGCTGTTTCAATGTCATTCGTCGTCACCGAGACCTACATAAGATGGCTATTCATAAAACGCTGGTTGCGTGTGTGAGTTTTATGTTGTTTGTATTCACATCTATATCATTAAATTAATAGCAGTAGTGCTGAGATCGACAACTGCAGTCGTAGCCTACTACATTTCCATTTGTTTGGACCAATAACATTACCTTATACCTGGTCTTGAGATGCGCCTCGAACTGTCGTTACATTGGTTCGAAACTGACGTCAAGTAGTTCAAATAATTCTAGGTCCAGTCATTTAGTCACCTGACCCAGGAGAATTTCGGTATGAGAGCAAGACATTTGACGACAAACTTTATATCCAAAATTTGATGCCAATAAGAAGTTTATATTTAGCTGTAACACTTTCTTCTTTACAGTAAATAGATCTAGCTATGATCTAAGGATACTGACAACTCTTGATAACCAAAATATAACCTTTGATACTGATAGTAGAGTGTTAGAGAGTATAACAATATACCATAATATCAATGTCTCTATCTAAATTCCAACCAAACTAAATGAACCAAATAAAGAGTCAAACGTATTATGTTACTTACGGGATAAAACGAAACAAATTGACATTGACACAACTGCAATAGAAACTTGTGGAATGTCACAGAATCTGTACAACATCTTCAGGATTTGGGTTTTAATTTACAACTATGGAATATCTGTTCAAGTTTGCAATTCCTTTATAACATCTGCCAACGTTGCTACACAGTTTAGTGTTTAAAGTTGCATTTGAACTGATGAGTTTGTCAGTAGTAACTCCATAAACTTGAATTTCTTGCTTCAAGAGAGACTTGTATCTACGTTCCCTTCCCTAAAGACTCGGCTATACCAGCACCTTTGAAAAGAAAAGAGGTTAAAAAGTTTATTAAAATTAGAGTTGGCAGCAATTCAAATCATTTTAAAACTACAAAGTATTTAGTTGAGACTCACTGGTTTTTATTTCACTACTTGTAAAAAAAAAGATGACAGGTGATAGTCTCTGTTGAACTTTTATACCATAGAGCGAGATTGTGACAGGAGTTATTATTCAACAATTAGTAAAAAAAAATAATGGAACAAGCAACACAAGTATTTGTCATGTTTCTTACACAATCAATGTCAGACTCGATTCATTACGTTTATCATTGTGAGTCTGTGACTGTCCTCTCGTTCTATGTTTGAAGTGCCATCACGACATGTCATGTCCACAAGTTGCTAATCTAGCGTTGTTAGGATGTTGGCTCCTATTGTTTCTTGCCATTCTCTCTTAGGGGAGAATCCATTGTAAGCCTAACACAATGATACGGAATGAAGTTTATTTACTCGCCCCTAGGTCGCTATTCTATTCGTTTCTAACGAATGATACACAAAGTGAACAAAAAAATCTCATTTCTGTTTCATTGATTTAAAAAATAAAAAGTGCGTACATTCTTGTATTTGTTCTTTGTACCCAGTCTTGTGATGACATCTTCAATTTAGTCGGAATTAAAACGTTTTTGAAATGCAAAACATTAAACAAAAAAAAAAGACGGCAACCACTGACTGATTAGAAATTCATCCCTAAAACTTTTAGAACAGTAGTGCATCGAAACTTTTACTAGTGGCCTTCCCTCCCTAAACAAAATTTCATTTGCGCCCCCCACCCTCTATTTAGCCAGCCTGGCTTGGGGGAGCGCTGTAAGCTTTCACAGTGTGCAGGGTTTTAAGAAAATAATCAAAAAGAAAAACTAGAGACGTAAGTCGAATGTTTTTTGTCCTCTCCAGATATCTCCAGTCTATTTCAATCATTTCAAATTGACGTAATGACTGTTCCTTAAAGCGCTAGTCTTTATTTTACGGAAATAGTTTCGTTCTTAATTTTTAAGTGTTTTCTATATTTAAAAAAGAAATGTCTGTAAAGAGTATTGCAAACGCAGCAGGACCTCATCCAGCCAACAGGGTCTCCTCCGGAGTTCGGAGCTTCAAAAGTTCATTCTCCTGGTGTTTACATTGCACTCTTTCTTATGGCACAACTGCGCAGGTTAAAAAAAAAGGTTACATTACAAAGAGATGGGACGAGCCATGGCGAAATAAATCTTTTAATGAAGGAGGCAGCACTGGACAATATTTTTATGCGTACGTCTGTGATCGTCCTTGTGTAAGTCGATTTGTCGTAAATAAGTCGATTTGTCGTAAATAAGTCGATTTGTCACTGTCCCTTCCTCTCTACCATTTTTTGGTCTTACAAGCGTAATCGATAAAACGATAGTGGAGATAAACTCGACCATTATAACAGAGTCTAGAAGAGAGAAGATTTGAAATGTCAAAACGTTTTCATAATTGTTGTGGACACCGCTCACATTTGAAAAAGTCTTACTTAGAATATCAAAGGAAGCCTTTTACTTCAAATAATTTAATTGTCAAACCATTTGTAATAAAACCATTTTACTGCCCTCCTCGTTTATCTTCGGACTTGAAGACAAGCCTTAGATTTTACTTTTATTAATATTGAAGCAGGAATTTACAATTTTTTTTTGTCTCTTGTGGGGACGCCCATAGGGGGTGCAAGCAATAATTATTCTAGAAATCCCCCTATGTTAAAAATATTTTAGAGATCTCATTGATATATTAAATGTACCTGTTTAGTTATAATATTTTGTAATAATTCTTTTTTCAGCACTGATTTTATTATATTATATTTTATATATATTTCTAAAGAAACATATACTACAAAGATAAGACAACGGTTAGTAGTTTTATCTGGTTAATGATTTACAAGCAAATTTAATAAATAACATGGACTGGAAGAATTATTGTTCTGCAAATGTAATCTGTCAATACTTTAACTAATTGACTTGTATACAATCTGAGTAATCAAAGAACCATCTCATCAATCTAGGATTATACTTAGTGAGATGAATGCTGGTCAGCCGATGGAGAGAACATTCCTATGTTTTAGACACTGTGTCACTGTCGCAGTTTTAAAAGAAAAATTCTTAATTAGCTCTGAGGGTCGGGTTACACATGAACAGCCCTAAATACACAAATATCACTGCTCATAGGGGATATTGTCAACAACTTGCCATCTTTCTGCCCTGCTAATGATTTCAAGTACAAATGTATCCCTTTTTGAGGTCACGTGCTCCGTGTGGCAGTCCGGCTTTGACTCTGCTGTTTACTTCTAGGGAATATTATCTATTCGTCACATTGAATCCTTTATATATTCTGGTATAAACACACACACTTCATATATTTTAGTATAAACACACACACACACTTCATATATTCTGGTATAAACACACACACACACACACACACACACATTTCCTATATTCTGGAATAAACACACACACACACACACACTTCCTATATTCTGGTATAAACACACACACACACACACACTTCCTATATTCTGGTATAAACACACACACACACACACACTTCATATATTCTGGTATAAACACACACACACACACTTCCTATATTCTGGTATAAACACACACACACACACACACTTCCTATATTCTGGTATAAACACACACACACACTTCATATATTCTGGTATAAACACACACACACACACACTTCCTATATTCTGGTATAAACTCATTTAAAAATGTAGACCTATATGCGTACAGTAGGACTTAGAGGAATGGAATTTGATGTCCTGAATGTTCAGTTGCCTTCTTGTCTTCCTCTGTCCTCCCATGATGCAATTCTTTAGTTTCTCTTTCTGTATGACCTTGATTGACCATACTGATCTTCTCTGGAGTCCCATCTTCTCAATCTCATGATTCCTTCACCACAAAAAGGGAAGACTGTGTTTCTAGATGCTCGAATCCTTTACAGTCTTTGTGTGTGAGAGATTGTCGTTTAGCTTCAGACTTATTTAGAGGAAATGGATCATTTAGTTCAACAAATATGTCTGTTTTTTTACATGTTTCGGATGTTCCTTCAGAGTTGAAGATAGTTTACTTCCTAGACCAAACCTCTAGCAGGACGACGGGGGATGGGAAAGGGCAGGGTTTGAAACCGGGACCATCGATAAATCCAAACTATAGTCCAGCGCGCAAACCGCACGACCAGGCAGCCATCCATATTCAGGGGAGATTATCATTGAGTTAAAAACTTAGAGGACGTAATAGATCAGACAAATGAATTCCAAATTAAAACACTTTGTAGAACCTCTCTCTTTCTTAACATGCCTCTTCCCTTCAATCCATCTTTTCTAATACCAATACCCTCCTCCTCCTCCTCTTTGTCTCTATCACTAGACTTCTTTTAGGAATACCTCAATGTTTTCTCTTTTCTCTCTGTTGTACTTTTCTCCTTCACTCTCTTTCTATAACTTTCTCTCTCTCTCTTTATTTCTCTCTCTCTCTTTCTCTCTCTCTCTCTTTCTCTCTCTCTCTTTCTCTCTCTTTCTCTCTCTCTCTTTCTCTCTTCCTCTTTCTCTCTTCCTCTCTCTCTTTCTCTCTCTCTCTTTCTCTCTCACTCTTTCTCTCTCTCTCTCTCTTGGTAGATTAGTTATACGGCGTACTTGCAACCCATAAAAAAAGGGTTCTCTAAGCCGAAGGAAATGAAACCGTCCAACACCGTAAAAAATGAGAGCTGAATTAATATTTTATTTTGAAAATGAATTAATAATACTGACTCATTTATTGCCTGGCTATACGCTAATGTAAACATTGATGGCATAATAGTTCAATTATAAACCGTGATTTGAGAGTAGTTCAGCACGCACGTACACACACACCTACACGCACACACACACACACACATCAAATTTCGCAGGCGAGAAATGAGCTAGACTTTCAAAAGTAAAACCATTTCTCATTGGAGTGTAGGGTGAAGGGAATAAAACAACTAAAAACCTCAATTTATCAAATTGAAAGCCCAAATAAAAAGAAACAATATTATTTCACGACACACATTTGTGAACTTCTGGATTATTAGGGCGCCATGAGCCCACCCATGTCAAATAGTTGTCTGACCTTAGTTGGGGAAAGTAAAGGCACTTGGTCGTTGTGCTGGCCACATATCATTCTCGTTATTCATCGGCAATAGAAGGAGACTTGACACCAGCTGTCCCTAGATCGCTAAGACGGAGAAAAATGTATTACTCCCTATAGAGATTTGTACGATAAAGTTCCAGTGATGGGCTAACTACGGTAAGCGGGCCAACTCTGTCTCAGTCTTACGATTTGAGGCTTCTATTTCCTGCTTCAAAAAAATCGCACCTATACTTCAACAAAGTTGGCAACTAAATAAAAGTTCAGAACGAAAAGCTTAATAGAAAATATTTGACTAGTGCTACAATTGACACAAAAGTAATCATTTCAACTTTTATAAACAAAGGCTATCAATATAATAAAAAAAAAACAAGAACAAAGATTGAGTGAAGGGAGAGCACTGTTCATTCTCTGTCATATTTCTCAATATTGCAAGTAGTATCTTCCCTTTTTCTGTAGAAAACAAAATTAACTCATAACCAATAATTCATTAACTAATTGGTTAATTTTTCGATTGGATGTATAATGATCTAACAGAAGGCAGGAGAGCCGCGGGTCGTGTATACTGATGTCGGAAAACGCGACATGAAGCTCTTCAAAATCGAGACTAACAGCTGGGAAAAAGTGGCACTGGATAGATCCACATGGAGATTTGTAGATGCCATATACAACAGTAGTAGAAAGAAGGACGAAAGTGCAACTGCCCCTGGTGATTACAGATGCCCAACCTATGACCGCAGCTGTGTATCAAAGATTTGTCTCTTTAGTCACACAAGAAGTTGCAAAGGGAGGAAGTGATCTTTCCAGACGTCAAATGCCACACAGAATTTTTCGATGGATTCTTGCGTTGTCATCTACAATGAAGAATTGTGCGAAATTTCAACTTGATCCGATTATGGGAAATGGGAGAAAAACAAGGGTTAAAAAAATCCACCCAGACAGACAGACGGATTGATACAAATAACACTTTTGTTTTTGCGAAGTCAGCCTAGTAAGAAGACTTAAGAAATATATATATATATATATTTAAAACAAAGATTGAGTGAAGGGATTTCTTAATATTGCAAGTTGTATCTACGCTTTTCCTACATAACACAAAATTAATTAATAAACACTATTTCATTAACTAATTGGTTAATTTTTCGACTAATTCATGCGTTGTCATCGACAATGAAAAATGATGCAAAATTTCAACCTCAAAAGGGTTTGAAACATCCACCCAGACAGACAAACAGACGGAGTAAGATTTTTAAAAACAACACTCTTAAAACAACTAGGGCATGAACCCGGTTCGTTTGACTTGACGGTAAATTGCCCTGTTACCCGGCCATCCTATCCTGTACATGTATTCATTATTAAGGGGATACTATTGTTTTGAACCAGTTCCGTCACGCATGAATTACTATCGACTATTTCGCCACGCTGAGTGACAATGTCAATATAAAATGACCAGTGTGGCGAGATAACGGGGGAGCGGTTTATTCTGTGCTCGTGTCACGCGTCAAGGTATAACTTTCTGTCACGTTGACCTTCTGAGCGTAACATTGGAAACATGAGTCGATCTAGTCATTGACTAAACAACTGCACCGCTCCCTTCCCAGACCAGTTGACAGCCTCCGCCTGACGGGTTAGAACTACTATTGTCAGAGATAGACAAATTTATGACTTTGACTTAATTTGTGAAAAAAAGGATTGTCTGAGCAAAACGAAATCTGTCGATCTAAACGTGTGATCAGAATTATTAACTTTGTATTTCTATTGCGGAGATATAAAACTTGTTAAAACTGGTTTACAATATGGATATTTGAGCGAATCACATTGTTAAAACTGGTTTACAGGGTGGATCTTTGAGTGAATCACACTGTTAAAACTGGTTTAGAGGGTGGATCTTTGAGCGAATCACATTGTTAAAACTGGTTTACAGGGTGGATCTTTGAGCGAATCACATTGTTAAAACTGGTTTACAGGGTGGATCTTTGAGTGAATCACATTGTTAAAACTGGTTTACAGGGTGGATCTTTGAGCGAATCACATTGTTAAAACTGGTTTACAGGGTGGATCTTTGAGCGAATCACATTGTTAAAACTGGTTTACAGGGTGGAACTTTGAGTGAATCACATTGTTAAAACTGGTTTACAGGGTGGATCTTTGAGCGAATCACATTGTTAAAACTGGTTTACAGGGTGGATCTTTGAGTGAATCACATTGTTAAAACTGGTTTACAGGGTGGAACTTTGAGTGAATCACATTGTTAAAACTGGTTTACAGGGTGGATCTTTGAGCGAATCACATTGTTAAAACTGGTTTACAGGGTGGAACTTTGAGTGAATCACATTGTTAAAACTGGTTTACAGAAATACAAAGAAGTGACATATCTCCTTAATAGAAATACCAAGAAGTGATAGATCTCCTCAATAGAAATACAAAGAAGTGATAGATCTCCTCAATAGAAATACAAAGAAGTGATAGATCTCCTCAATAGAAATACCAAGAAGTGATAGATCTCCTCAATAGAAATACAAAGAAGTGATAGATCTCCTCAATAGAAATACCAAGAAGTGATAGATCTCCTCAATAGAAATACCAAGAAGTGATAGATCTCCTCTTTAGAAATACCAAGAAGTGATAGATCTCCTCTTTAGAAATACCAAGAAGTGATAGATCTCCTCAATAGAAATACCAAGAAGTGATAGATCTCAATAGTAATACAGTGATAGATCTCCTCAATAGAAGTACAAAAAAAGAGATAGATCTCTTCAAAAGAAGTACAAAGATACTCCTCAATAGCAGTAAATGGAAAGGATCGATCTCTTCAAAAGAGGTACATAAAGTGATAGATCCCAATAACAGTACATAGAAGTAGGATTGAAGTGATATATCTTCTAATTAGCAGAAAATGTAAATGATAGATCTCAATAGTAGTACTTAGAAGGGATAGATCTCTTCAAGTGGATAAACACTAACTAGAAAAAAGCAAAATATTAACAAATACTTTAAATGAAAACAACGCTTATATAAAGGAAATAAATGCACATTTACAACCACATATCTCAATACTTTAAGATTTCATTCCTTTTTTTTTTATAAATAAAACAAAATTATTCAATTATCACTATTTAAGTAATTAATTGGTTACGTTTCTTTATAGATTCATGTGTTGTTAAGGACAGCGAATAATTGTCGCAAAGTTTCAACTTGATCCAAGAATAAGAAGTGAACACAATTTGTACCAGACAGACAGAAGGAGTTCATAGAAGTGTTGTAAACAAGAGTTAAGAAGAACACCAGAATGTCACATTTTTAAGCTCACCATTAATAAACGTATGCAAATAGGTATTGATATCTAAATTTAGCATTTGTTGTGAGCAGGTGTTACGTGGTGCTAATGTCTCACCAATTAGAGTACGTCACTTCATACCAAACTTACAAAATGTGTCACTGTCTCGTGACCGGATAGAAGTAAGTTTAAATCTACAAGCTACATTGGAGTAAATAACTTCAAAGGAACGATATCTCCGAGATTAAAACCATAATAAAGAACAAACACTTACACCAGTTGTAAACACACACATACAGTCACACCTACACACTTGTAGACGTCAATGGGTTAAGTTCATTGATAAGAGTTGATTCCACTATTTGCTATTGCTGTCACTATCTGACAGTATTATCTGGGTTTATTTGGGTATCTTGGGGGAGCGGCTGCTATTGTTGTCTTTAATTGACCTTAGTTTCCTTGTCTCTATTCTTTCTTTCTTTTTCCTTTACGTCCATTTTCATTTCTTCTCTTTCCTTCTTTCTTTCTTTCCTTCTTTCCTTCTCATCCCTAACTTGTCAGATGTTTTCTACACCAGCCGAGTGCGACGTTGTTCTTTTTTTATTATTTTGTGTGTGCCTGGAGGCCATCTCTCCTCGGACACTTACGTCACGGGCTGTGGGCCCGCCAACACTGTGTCTAGTCCATTAGGCCACTACAGCGTCGTTATACATTGTGGACAGATGTTTCCAGGGGGCGGTCTAGCACAGCGTGACTGGCTGGATAGGGCCCGCGGGTCGTAATGTGAGCACGCAGTTCAAGACTAAAGTTACTTCCCCACTTGTCTCACCTTTCCTAGCGGCAAAGTTGTTGTTTCTGAACACAGCATTCAAAGGAAATATGTCCACTTCCAAACTGACCTCATGCAGACAAACACACGTTCAACCACAAACACAATCCAAAACACAAACACACACACATACATACATATATATATATATATACACACACACAAAGTCACGTGTAGAACATCACATTTATTGTGAAACAAAAGCGAAAAAAAACAACTCCAATGAAATGTTTAATGACATGAGCAACGTTGGTTTCCCACTCTTCTACTTTAGAGACATCGTTCCCTTGGGAGCTAGCACTGATCGGTCAAGGCAAGTTTCAAGTTGGAATGTACATCTAGAGCTGTCCACGTACACGTGCTGGGCCAGGCTGTGGTAAATAGCTATAAAGTTAATTCCGACATATCGATGCCGTCCGTAAAACTTTTTTTCAAAATTAGAATGGCCATGAAGTAATTCTGAAATATCGATACCTTACAAAACGCTTTAAAGTAAAATGAAAAGTGACATGAACTATTTGTGTACGTATTGATACCGCCCATAAAAGAATGACAATAGTCCTGGTGTAATTTAGACATATTGTTACCTCTCGTTACTTATGTTTTCAAAATGAGAATAGCCATGAAGTGATTTTGAAATATCGATACCATACATAAAGCTTTAAAAAATGAGACTAGCCCTGAAGTAATTTAGACATATCGATGCCGTCTACAAAACTTTTTTAATGCTCATTTGAAAATAAAATCTAATTTGGCTGAATTGAATCTTCAATTGGAAATTGCCTTGATGTTTTTACCTGATTTGAAGGAACAGATTCCTGGCACAGATGTCCTGGACTAATTGTATTTGTCAATCTCATCTTCATTTTTAAAAGGAATGTTTGTGTGACGTCACAAATGAGCAGCAGATGAAGGAGAATATTCAGTCAAGGTTAGCCATAAAAGTAACACGAAGTGCCGCCTCTGTTAACACAAAGATTCCTATTTGATTTTGGATGTGAGGAGAAGAGTCGCTTCGCTTGGGTTATTGCTATAAGGTTAGCGCATGGTATCATCCTACCACAGCCCACATAACACTCCCCCCCCCCTCGAGAAAAAAACAACGTTCCAACCAAATATCTTTCCCTTTTCTCCCCCACCGGTTTGATATCTAGCACCCCCCCCCCCAATCGCCTCAATGAATGTTTGGTCAAAACATGAAGCAACTGTATTGCTAAGTAAATAGATCTACAAAGAAATCAATCAACGAAAAGAGGCAGGTAATGCTACATGTACTTTATGCTAGAAAGAAACATCGAAAATAAAGGCACGGACACTAGTAACATTTAAAAACATTTTTTTGTGTGCTAAATTATAACTTTAAAACTTTTAATTTGAAAGGTCAAATAATTTTTGGGACTATTTGACGAGTTGTTTTTAGAGGTACCCTTTAGGAAAATTCCCTAATGGGTTTCTGTTGTCCGTCTGTCCGTCCGACATGTTGAGATCTCAAAAACTAGAAAAGCCATTGGAAATCCATGTTTACCATATTTTAACGCCTGCAAAGTTTAGATGAAAAGGTTACTTCTTGTCTTCTAAAGTTTAGTTTTAAAACTAATTAATAAAAACAATAAATAGAAGTAAAAGAAATCATATCAGAAAAATTAAATAATTATGTAATGTCATTTGTCAAAATAATATATATATATATATATTGCTTTTTTTGTAAAAAACAAAAATAGGTGCCGGTATTCAGTGATGAATTGCCTAACTTTTAACTACCAGTTTGCACCTCGTTTCAAGCTAAATCACAACTGCAAAGATACTAAATGTCTCAAACAATTTTATTTTATAATGAACCCACTTAATTTGTTTTATTACTTTATTAAGCAGTAACACATTTTATATTCTAATTCTTATTGCGCGCAATTTAAAAAAAATCAATTTTAACAAATCTATACTATAAAGTAGAATGTAAGGTGTATGTATGTTTCTAATAGAAATTAAGACCATATAACCAATCGTAATAAGACTTGGCATAAATGTTCCTTGGGTACTAACTTAGACCGTAGTGTATGTATTGTAGCCCTAAAACAAACTTAAGACCCTCAAAAAAACTATATGAAAGCATTATAACTTCATCGATCGAGGCTATGTTTACCATATTTACATGAAAAGATTGAAAGGATCTAGATCTAGATCTAATTTTACAAACTACACTTTGCGCAGATAGTTTTTTACTTTGACACATGAAAATACAAAATATAGTCTATTGATTTCATTATTTAGTAAAATTACCTTCAAATTTGTGTTTCAAAAGCATTTTTACATAAATTCGTTCGCGAATTTAGAATTCCTCACGAACATTCTTTCATTAGACATTACGCGAACTGTTACACATCTCTCTATTCCTAGGTCTAAAACTCTATTTCAACTCTAAGATGATAGAACTTCTCTTCGCAAAGATTTTAATCAAATTAACATTAAAATTTGTTTTTCTAAAGCATTTTTACGTAACATAGGTCTACATTCGTTCGCCAATGTTTTGAATTCAGGTCAATTAGCTATTTTTAGCTCCATTTATAATATTTTTTTATTCATGAATTCATGCATTCACTTTACTAATAACATTATTATTTTCATAATTGTTTCTAATGTTAATGTTAATGTTTCAGTGACTATGTCAGCAATACGCAAGTTCAGACCCGCCGGCAGCGGGTAATATCTGTCTAGTTAATAATATATTAAGTTAATAATAAACGTTAAAATACAAGAAAAGTAATAATTTTTGTCCTCACATTGAAAAAAAAAAAAGAACACAAACCTTATGTACATATCTTCACAATAAAAAAAAGAGAGATTTAATAAATACTGCTTCCTAGTATATTGCTACATTACTTCAGGCTCTTCAAGTTTATAGGGACGGTACCCACTTTGAGGATTTGAAGTCTAGAAAATGGGCTCGGCAGCAAAGTGATTTACAACTTGTATACAATGTGCCATTCAATAAAATATCTAAAGGCTAATGATAACATTCACACATGCAAACACACAAACGCGTTGGCTTTCTGTGGCAGAGTGTAAGTACTAGCTAGACTGAGTGACCTACCTGCAGACCTCGGAATTAGAATAATAGGGCAAGTGTCAAGATCTTTGAAAGGTTGGACTGCTAGCCTCTGGAGACTCACGACCGAATTCTCGGTGGCCAGGTAATGTATGTACTTTTCAGTGATCTTAATTAGAGGCTCTACAGACAACTAGAAGCAACAAAAAACGTCCGGAGGTTTTCTTGAGACTTCTCTCCTTGAGGCAGGTATGAGGCCGATTTAATAGACTCATGGTGAGAACCGTCAGGCAGGAATGAGACCGAGTTTCTGCACTCAGGCAGGAATGAGGTCGAGCTACTGCACTCAGGCAGGAATGAGGCCGAGTTACTACACTCAGGCTGAGAACCGTCAGGCAGGAATGAGGCCGAATTACTGTACTCAGGCTGAGAACCGTCAGGAAGGAATGAGGCCGAGTTACTACACTCAGGTGAGAACCGTCAGGCAGGAATGAGGCCGAGTTACTGTACTCAGGCTGAGAACCATCAGGAAGGAATGAGGCCGAGTTAATACACTCAGGTGAGAACCGTCAGACAGGAATGAGGCCGAGTTACTACACTCAGGTGAGAACCATCAGGAAGGAATGAGGCCGAGTTAATACACTCAGGTGAGAACCGTCAGGCAGGAATGAGGCCGAGTTACTGTACTCAGGCTGAGAACCGTCAGGGAGGCAGATATGAAACCGATATATGAGACATGGTTAGAATCGTCAGGCAGGAATGAGGCCGAGTTACTGCACTCAGACTGAGAACCGTCAGGCAGGAATGACGCCGAGTTACTGCACTCAGGCTGAGAACAGTCAGGCAGGAATTAGGCCGAGTTACTGCACTCAGGCTGAGAACCGTCAGGCAGGAATGAGGCCAAGTTACTCCACTCAGGCAGGAATGAGGCCGAGTTACTGTACTTAGACTGAGTACCGTCAGGGAGGCAGATATGAAACCGATATATGAGACATGGTTAGAACCGTCAGGCAGGAATGAGGCCGAGTTACTGTACTCAGGCTGAGAACCGTCAGGCAGGAATGAGGCCGAATTACTGCACTCAGGCTGAGAACCGTCAGGCAGGAATGAGGCCGAGTTACTGCACTCAGGCAGGAATGAGGCCGAGTTACTGTTCTCAGGCTGAGAACCGTCAGGGAGGCAGATATAAAACCGATATATGAGACATGGTTAGAACCGTCAGGCAGGAATGAGGCCGAATTACTGCACTCAGGCTGAGAACCGTCAGGAAGGAATGAGGCCAAGTTACTGCACTCAGGCTGAGAAAAGTCAGGCAGGAATAAGGCCGAATTACTGTACTCAGGCTGAGAACCGTCAGGCAGGAAAGAGGCCGAATTACTGTACTCAGACTGAGAACCGTCAGGCAGGAATGACGCCGAGTTACTGCACTCAGGTTGAGAACCGTCAGGCAGGAATGACGCCGAGTTACTGCACTCAGACTGAGAACAGTCAGGCAGGAATGAGGCCGAGTTACTGCACTCAGGCTGAGAACCGTCAGGCAGGAATGAGGCCGAGTTACTGCACTCAGGCTGTGAACCGTCAGGCAGGAATGAGGCCGAATTACTGTAATCAGGCTGTGAACCGTCAGACAGGAATGAGGCCGAATTACTGTACTCAGGCTGAGAACCGTCAGGCAGGAATGAGGCCGAGTTACTGCACTCAGGCTGAGAACCGTCAGGCAGGAATGAGGCCGAATTACTGTACACAGGCTGAGAACCGTCAGGCAGGAATGAGGCCGAATTACTGTACTCAGACTGAGAACCGTCAGGCAGGAATGACGCCGAGTTACTGCACTCAGACTGAGAACCGTCAGGCAGGAATGAGGCCGAGTTACTGCACTCAGGCTGTGAACCGTCAGGCAGGAATGAGGCCGAGTTACTGTACTCAGGCTGAGAACCATCAGGAAGGAATGAGGCCGAGTTAATACACTCAGGTGAGAACCGTCAGGCAGGAATGAGGCCGAGTTACTACACTCAGGTGAGAACCGTCAGGCAGGAATGAGGCCGAGTTACTGTACTCAGGCTGAGAACCGTCAGGGAGGCAGATATGAAACCGATATATGAGACATGGTTAGAATCGTCAGGCAGGAATGAGGCCGAGTTACTGCACTCAGACTGAGAACCGTCAGGCAGGAATGACGCCGAGTTACTGCACTCAGGCTGAGAACAGTCAGGCAGGAATGAGGCCGAGTTACTGCACTCAGGCTGAGAACCGTCAGGCAGGAATGAGGCCAAGTTACTCCACTCAGGCAGGAATGGGGCCGAGTTACTGTACTTAGGCTGAGTACCGTCAGGGAGGCAGATATGAAACCGATATATGATACATGGTTAGAACCGTCAGGCAGGAATGAGGCCGAGTTACTGTACTCAGGCTGAGAACCGTCAGGCAGGAATGAGGCCGAATTACTGCACTCAGGCTGAGAACCGTCAGGCAGGAATGAGGCAGAGTTACTGCACTCAGGCAGGAATGAGGCCGAGTTACTGTTCTCAGGCTGAGAACCCTCAGGGAGGCAGATATAAAACCGATATATGAGACATGGTTAGAACCGTCAGGCAGGAATGAGGCCGAATTACTGCACTCAGGCTGAGAACCGTCAGGAAGGAATGAGGCCAAGTTACTGCACTCAGGCTGAGAAAAGTCAGGCAGGAATGAGGCCGAATTACTGTACTCAGGCTGAGAACCGTCAGGCAGGAAAGAGGCCGAATTACTGTACTCAGACTGAGAACCGTCAGGCAGGAATGACGCCGAGTTACTGCACTCAGGTTGAGAACCGTCAGGCAGGAATGACGCCGAGTTACTGCACTCAGGCTGAGAACAGTCAGGCAGGAATGAGGCCGAGTTACTGCACTCAGGCTGAGAACCGTCAGGCAGGAATGAGGCCGAGTTACTGCACTCAGGCTGTGAACCGTCAGGCAGGAATGAGGCCGAATTACTGTAATCAGGCTGTGAACCGTCAGGCAGGAATGAGGCCGAATTACTGTACTCAGGCTGAGAACCGTCAGGCAGGAATGAGGCCGAGTTACTGCACTCAGGCTGAGAACCGTCAGGCAGGAATGAGGCCGAATTACTGTACACAGGCTGAGAACCGTCAGGCAGGAATGAGGCCGAATTACTGTACTCAGACTGAGAACCGTCAGGCAGGAATGACGCCGAGTTACTGCACTCAGACTGAGAACCGTCAGGCAGGAATGAGGCCGAGTTACTGTACTCAGGCTGAGAACCGTCAGGCAGGAATGAGGCCGAGTTACTGTACTCAGGCTTAGAACCGTCAGGGAGGCAGATATGAAACCGATATATGAGACATGGTTAGAATCGTCAGGCAGGAATGAGGCCGAATTACTGCACTCAGGCTGAGAACCGTCAGGAAGGAATGAGGCCGAGTTACTGCACTCAGACTGAGAAAAGTCAGGCAGGAATGAGGCCGAATTACTGTACTCAGGCTGAGAACCGTCAGGCAGGAATGAGGCCGAATTACTGTACTCAGACTGAGAACCGTCAGGCAGGAATGACGCCGAGTTACTGCACTCAGGCTGAGAACCGTCTGGCAGGAATGACGCCGAGTTACTGCACTCAGGCTGAGAACCGTCAGGCAGGAATGAGGCCGAGTTACTGCACTCAGGCTGAGAACCGTCAGGCAGGAATGAGGCCGAGTTACTGCACTCAGGCTGTGAACCGTCAGGCAGGAATGAGGCCGAATTACTGTACTCAGGCTGTGAACCGTCAGACAGGAATGAGGCCGAATTACTGTACTCAGGCTGTGAACCGTCAGGCAGGAATGAGGCCGAATTACTGTACTCAGGCTGAGAACCGTCAGGCAGGAATGAGGCCGAGTTACTGAACTCAGGCTGAGAACCGTCAGGCAGGAATGAGGCCGATTTACTGTACTCAGGCTGTGAACCGTCAGGCAGGAATGAGGCCGAATTACTGTACTCAGGCTGTGAACCGTCAGGCAGGAATGAGGCCGAGTTACTGCACTCAGGCTGAGAACAGTCAGGCAGGAATGAGGCCGAATTACTGTACTCAGGCTGAGAACCGTCAGGCAGGAATGAGGCCGAGTTACTGTACTCAGGCTGAGAACCGTCAGGCAGGAATGAGGCCGAACTACTGTACTCAGGCTGAGAACCGTCAGGCAGGAATGAGGCCGAGTTACTGCACTCAGGCTGAGAACCGTCAGGCAGGAATGAGGCCGAGTTACTGCACTCAGGCAGGAATGAGGCAGAGTTACTGTACCCAGGCTGAGAACCGTTAGGGAGGCAGATATGAAACCGATATATGAGACATGGTTAGAACCGTCAGGCAGGAATGATGCCGAGTTACTGTACTCAGGCTGAGAACAGTAAGGCAGGCAAATATAAAACCGATTTAATAAACATGGTGAAAACCGTTATGAAGGAATGAGGCCGAGCTACTGCACTCAGGCTGAGAACCGTCAGGCAGGAATGAGGCACTCAATAGCTTGAAAGAAAGGAGCCGCAAACTCAAAACACAAGAACCTTTAATTTTAAGGTGACTACTGAAATACTCAACCAACACGATCACGGCTGATACTGATACATATAGAAGTACAGAGATACACAAAGAAGTACAGAGATACATATAGAAGTACAGAGATACATATAGAAGTACAGAGATACACAAAGAAGTACAGAGATACACAAAGAAGTAAAGAGATACACAAAGAAGTACAGAGATACACAAAGAAGTACAGAGATACATATAGAAGTACAGAGATACACAAAGAAGTACAGAGATACACAAAGAAGTACAGAGATACACAAAGAAGTACAGAGATACACAAAGAAGTACAGAGATACATATAGAAGTACAGAGATACATATAGAAGTACAGAGATACATATAGAAGTACAGAGATACATATAGAAGTACAGAGATACACATAGAAGTACAGAGATGCATATAGAAGTACAGAGATACACAAAGAGGTACAGAGATACATATAGAAGTACAGAGATACACAAAGAAGTACAGAGATACATATAGAAGTACAGAGATACACAAAGAAGTACAGAGATACATATAGAAGTACAGAGATTCACAAAGAAGTACAGAGATACATATAGAAGTACAGAGATACACAAAGAAGTACAGAGATACATATAGAAGTACAGAGATACATATAGAAGTACAGAGATACACAAAGAAGTACAAAGATAAATAAAGAAGTACAGAGATACACAAAGAAGTACAGAGATACATATAGAAGTACAGAGATACATATAAAAGTACAGAGATATACAAAGAAGTACAGAGATACATATAGAAGTACAGAGATACATATAGACGTACAAAGATACACAAAGAAGTACAGAGATACATATAGAAGTACAGAGATATACAAAGAAGTACAGAGATACATATAGAAGTACAGAGATACATATAGAAGTACAGAGATACATATAGAAGTACAGCGATTCATTCTGTTATATAATACTTTATTTATCTCTCGGTATCTGTACCGCACTAATCCTATCAAATAGAACTAAACATTGTCATTTGAAGATAACAAAGATATTATTATTCTGACCTTTCAGTTCTCTCGTAACTTGTTGGTGCCAAAAAAAAAAAAAAGAATGCTTTCGAAATAAAATGTCTAAGAATGATATAAACAAATTTTTAATTTAGATCTTTCTTTTTTTTATTTCCAATCCCTACTTTTAGCTCCCACTTTATCAAACATGGTCAGAACCAAAGTCTCAAGGCGTCAAAGCCAATCCACAAGTCGTAGGAGTAAAACCAGGAGCAGGAAAACATTGCATCATTTATTTCCAGCTGAAATGGTAGTCTGGTTGGTTAGCTAGGCTGTTGGTAACGTGCCTAGTACTGTCCAATATTTACAATCTTATATCAACTCACGCTGTCTGTCTGTCGGCATGGTAAAAGGTTTTCACACGTTATTTCTCCCACGCCCAAATCTCGGATTAAACGGAAATTTTTCATATTATTTATTTTACCTGACAACACAAAAATCGATAAAAACATTTACCAATTAGATAATTAAATATTGGTAATTAATAATTGTTGTTTGAGATCTTGAACAAGGGAAAAAATCGTACTTGACAGATCCGGTGGTTTAAAGTGAATTAGTCCCCCTCAGGACTCTAGAGCCTTAAGTGAACATTTTTTTTATACATTTAAAAAAACGATCATGTCAACATTCACCAAGATACCCCCTTCTTCCCTCCACCTTTCACAACTGATCCTGATAACTGATAGGATCATTGAGAAAGCTAAAAGCTAAAGAAAAACGATTGGTAAAAGTATTTGCAATTGCACAGATTTATTATAAGTAAACTATATGTGTTCATAATTACATATCTGATCGAAACTAATTGATACAATTACACTTAACATAAGCTTTGTTTGTTTTTTTAAAGTTTTTTTTTTAAATGTTTTTCTGCTTATGAAAAGAAAGCTTGAAATTCCCTGACAACAAATTTTATTGAAATTAAAAAAAATGATTTCCTTTGTTTATATTTTGATTTTGTATATATCTGCTCCCAGAAGTACAGTCTAGGCTATCAACACTACATCAGATGTAAGGGTAGCAGTGTAGAGCATGCCGTAGGATATCTTGGACGAAAACTCTTAGCGACAGGTCCAACAGATATCGAGTGGAGTCGTGTAATATCATTCAATGAACTGTCACTAGAGAAACTCGATTGTTCGAAGCTGGAAAGACTCCTTGCACTAAAGTAGCCTGCTACAAGAAGTAACTAGAAAGAGAAATGATAGACTAGCACCAGCTTCGTAAAGTTGGAATTGATGGAACAATTCTTTTCACATGATGTGTTCTTCAATTAGGAAGACTTCTAGGTGTGCAATTTTATGTTGTGTCATTGTCTACTCATAAAACTGAATTCACAACTATTTCCTCTTTCAGAAATCCAGTTTATGTTTTTTTACTTGTAGCCAACATTATATTTTAACACACTGATTATTTTTTGTTTGTTTGTTTTTTACAAAAAGGTCTAGTTCCTAACATAAGTCTTGTGTTATCGTGTGACTATACCATTAGAACATAGATCCAGTAGTTCTAATTCCAGTAGTTCTATATTATTTCAAGAGACCATAACCCACATCCGCGTGTCACAGATAAGAAAAACTTGTACCGAAACCTCTGATGAGGTAAACAAGAAACTATTTGAAAATTGTGTAAAAAAAAGTTTACCTTAGTTTGCAATCAATGTTCAGGGTGGTTGTCAAATATCCTAAGCAACCCTTCTCTCTAGTTCCTCTCCCTCTCTTTCTCTAGACTGGTTGTAATCTACAGCTAGTTCTAAACACTTTTTAAAGTCAGGACGACACCCACACCGTGAGACCGGGGCGTTTTCATGGGCAGACCACGTGACTCAGCCCCCGCTACCTTTGGCGCAGATTGATCATTTATTGGAATTATTCTACAACTTGAGAGAGAGAGAGAGGAGGGGGAGAGGGAGGGAGAGAGAGGGAGAGAGAGAGAGGGAGTGCCTCTGTGTGAAACGTATGTAGGCCTACTTTATTATGAACAAACTTGCGGAATATTTTTAGGGGTTTGTTTTAGACCACAACCCTGTTTGAGTCTCTACAAGTCTTTAATTTGTCAAGGCTATTTTTTGGTCAATATTCCCATCAACCCCCCCCCCCCACCATCTAGGCTTTAAAAAATGTAACAATCTTTTATTCGCGACTCAAACCAAGAAGTCGTCAGATTCGTTTGATAAAGCCGTTTATATGTTGTTCTTTTAAAAACATCCACACAATCTTTACAAATAAAATATGTTGGCTTAATATCCACACAATAAAAAAAGTAAAATGAATACACTCTTCTTGTTAGATTCTAAGATTCTACATTCAGAGTCCATTTCATAAACGCACAAATTTTAAAGCGTCATTGACCAATCCGTCAGAGAAAATGTGAGGGCCTTAGCGTAGTTTTTCTTTGGAGAGGGGGGGGGGTCTACGCTTTATGCCGACTTCTTGGCGGGCCGGATTGAACCACGTCGCGGGCCGGATATGGCCCCCGGCCGTATTTTGGGCATAACTGATCTAGATGGTGGATGTCTAGCTGGTATTTCTAGTTGGTGACCATGTGCTTGGCAAGCTGGTGATTATCTAGTTAGCGTAGGTCTAGCTGGTGTATGTCTAGCTATTCTATGTCTAGCTATTGTATGTCTGGCTGCTCATCTAGCTGGTGTATGTCTAGCTGGCACATGTCTAGCTGGTGTATGTCTAGCTGTTAATCCTCTAGCCGGTGTGTCTAGATCTAGCTTCTGTTGTCCTATGAAGACGGATAAGAACATTCTGCAGTCCACACAACTTTCACCTGATGTGCCTGGGAGTTTCAAAAGCAACGGATTCAATGAAACAAAGACAATAACGAGGGAATCCATATGAAGATAGAATGGTTTTATCCAGGATAGAAATGAAAGATTGGTTTTACACGAAATAAATTGTGTCTATTACCAGAGGTAAGAAAATGACTTCCATGAATGGCGCCTGTGTCTTACTTTAAGTTGTTTCACATGTACCCTATGGCAAGTGCACAAAAGTGAATGGAACTAGTCACTAGAAAACAATGTTACGGTAATTAAATGCATCCGCTATCTCTCCTGCAGCTTTAGAAATCAACAAAACACGTCAGTAGCTACTCTAAATTTGTAGTGCCTTTCAAAAGACGTAAATATGCAACATACGTTTAAAGTTTAAACAAGATAACAAAGAGAGTTTGTGCTTTCATTCAAACTAAAAGTCAGACCCTATGGGTCCATTTTTTAGAAAGCAAAGCAGGTCAAAACGCAGGTTTCGATATTTTAGCTAGAAATTAAACACGTTTATGGGGTGCAGTGGCTAAGTGGTTAAGCGCTTGGCTTTCGAACCTGGGGTCATAGGTTTAAATCTCGTTGAAGACTGTAAATGGGTATCTCACTTTATTTGGGGAAAGTAAAGTCGGTTGGTCGTTGTGCTGGTCACATGACACTTTGCTCGTTAACAATTGGCCAAAGAAACAGATGATCTTAACATCATCCGCCCTATAGACCGTAAGGTCTGAAAGGGGAACTTTTTTTAACATGGTTAATTACGCTTTTACTTTGTTTTTCTTTTTCACAGATTTATTTGTGACCTTTTATAAAATAATCTTATATATATATATATATATATATATATATATATATATATATATATATATATATATATATATATATATATATATATATAAGTCTCTTCATGGCTCAACAGTTTGGACACTAAGAAGTAAAGGCAAGATCACTCTTTTATTTCTGCAAGTCGGACTAAAGGTACCAGAACAAAACAAAAGTGTGTGTGTGTGTGTGTGTGGGGGGGAAACAAGTAGTATAAATAGCAGGGCCGACTTAACCATTGTGACCAAGAAGCCATGAAGAGATAACTCTTTTATTTATTTCTACCCCACTTAACTTTAGCGGCGAAAAAAAAAAAGAGGGGGGAGGGGAGGGGGGAGAACAAGTAATCTACTCTGTATTCACTCGACAATAAAAAACTTGGCCGGATTCAACCGTTGTGGGGCCCAATGCGAAACGGATTTCGCGGGGCCAAGTTTGGGTAGGGATACGGATAATACGTGAAAATTAAGAGTTTGTATTAGAAAATATATTCGTCTTTGCATTTTATTCATTCTTTACTACGTACAGAATTACTACACGAGCCTTGCGTTTAGCGAAGTCATACAGTATATCATAAAAATTATATTTCCTACATAGATCACACTCAATAGCAAGAATTACCAAATGTTTCAATCTATCTACGAGAAATTGTTGACCTCAAGTAATTCTTCATTAGTTTGAGGCGCGAGAAGCTTCTTTCACTAGATTCCATAATTACGGGTATTGCATAATGCCTTTTTTTTATAGTGCGTAACACTGGCGTTTTCCATATTGAATGACACCCCAAATGACAATTTTTGTCTATATATTTCAGGAGATTGTAATTAAAAGAGAGTTATTAAAAGATTTTAATAATTTCCGGAGATTTCCAGGACTTTTTCGTATATTTTGCAATTTCAGGAGAATTCCTGGACCTCCTGTTAAATCAACAGGAGGCCGCAGGAAATCTGTTATAAAATATAAAATGGTTTAATTTAATAATTTACACCTAGAATTATCGCGGATCCTATGAAAGTGCGAGCCCACTGCGGTCGCATAGATTGCATTGACCTAAAGCCGGCCCTGCAAAATAGCGGCGCATGCTAAGCTGTGAGTCGACTAGTCTATATATATAATTCTCTTCATGGCTCAACAGTCTGGATACCAAGACGTAATGGAAAGATCACTCTTTTATTTCTGCAAGTCGGACTAGAGTTACCACACGTTACTTTAGCGGCGAAAATAAAGAGGGGGGTGGGAAGAACAAGTAGTATTCACCCGTCACTAAATAGGAGGGCCGGATTAAACCATTGTGGGACCCTATGCGAAACGGATTTCGCGGGGCCAAGTTTGAGTAGGGATATGGATTATAAGTGAAATGAAGAGTTTGTATTAGAAAATAAATTTGTCTTTGTATTTTATTCATTCTTTACTACGTACATAATTACTTTACGAGGCTTACGAGTAGCGAAGTCCAAAAACATATCATAGCGGTACATGCTACGGCGTTGGTCGACTAGTTCTTAATATAAAGGTGCTTTAAGAATAAGAACAAGTTAGTCCGTCTTGCAAAAAAATTGAAGATTTGTTAAACATTCGATTTCACAATTTTTTTTTGCTTGTTAAACTATATGCACCAACTACTTTTGAAAGCGATCCTTTTTGTTGTGAAACTTAAATATTTCACAGAGATACACCATTTTTACAAGACAGTCTTTAGCGTAAATACTATGGATAGTGTCACGACTTATTTTGAAGAGTAGTAATGTCTTCCTAAATTACAAGACAGTCTTTAGAGTAAATACTATGGATAGTGTCACGACTTATTTTGAAGAGTAGTAATGTCTTCCTAAATTACAAGACAGTCTTTAGAGTAAATACTATGGATAGTGTCACGACTTATTTTGAAGAGTAGTAATGTCTTCCTAAATTACAAGACAGTCTTTAGAGTAAATACTATGGATAGTGTCACGACTTACTTTGAAGAGTAGTAATGTCTTCCTAAATTACAAGACAGTCTTTAGAGTAAATACTATGGATAGTGTCACGACTTATTTTGAAGAGTAGTAATGCCTTCCTAAATTACAAGACAGTCTTTAGAGTAAATACTATAGATAGTGTCACGAATTATTTTGAAGAGTAGTAATGCCTTCCTAAATTACAAGACAGTCTTTAGAGTAAATACTATGGATAGTGTCACGACTTACTTTGAAGAGTAGTAGTGTCTTCCTAAATTACAAGACAGTCTTTAGAGTAAATACTATAGATAGTGTCACGACTTATTTTGAAGAGTAGTAATGCCTTCCTAAATTACAAGACAGTCTTTAGAGTAAATACTATAGATAGTGTCACGACTTATTTTGAAGAGTAGTAATGCCTTCCTAAATTACAAGACAGTCTTTAGAGTAAATACTATGGATAGTGTCACGACTTATTTTGAAGAGTAGTAATGTCTTCCTAAATTACAAGACAGTCTTTAGAGTAAATACTATAGATAGTGTCACGACTTATTTTTAAGAGTAGTAATGCCTTCCTAAATTACAAGACAGTCTTTAGAGTAAATACTATAGATAGTGTCACGACTTATTTTGAAGAGTAGTAATGTCTTCCTAAATTACAAGACAGTCTTTAGAGTAAATACTATAGATAGTGTCACGACTTATTTTGAAGAGTAGTAGTGTCTTCCTAAATTACAAGACAGTCTTTAGAGTAAATACTATAGATAGTGTCACGACTTATTTTGAAGAGTAGTAATGTCTTCCTAAATTACAAGACAGTCTTTAGAGTAAATACTATAGATAGTGTCACGACTTATTTTGAAGAGTAGTAATGCCTTCCTAAATTACAAGACAGTCTTTAGAGTAAATACTATAGATAGTGTCACGACTTATTTTGAAGAGTAGTAATGTCTTCCTAAATTACAAGACAGTCTTTAGAGTAAATACTATAGATAGTGTCACGACTTATTTTGAAGAGTAGTAATGCCTTCCTAAATTACAAGACAGTCTTTAGAGTAAATACTATAGATAGTGTCACGACTTATTTTGAAGAGTAGTAATGTCTTCCTAAATTACAAGACAGTCTTTAGAGTAAATACTATAGATAGTGTCACGACTTATTTTGAAGAGTAGTAATGCCTTCCTAAATTACAAGACAGTCTTTAGAGTAAATACTATAGATAGTGTCACGACTTATTTTGAAGAGTAGTAATGTCTTCCTAAATTACAAGACAGTCTTTAGAGTAAATACTATGGATAGTGTCACGACTTACTTTGAAGAGTAGTAATGTCTTCCTAAATTACAAGACAGTCTTTAGAGTAAATACTATGGATAGTGTCACGACTTATTTTGAAGAGTAGTAATGCCTTCCTAAATTACAAGACAGTCTTTAGAGTAAATACTATAGATAGTGTCACGAATTATTTTGAAGAGTAGTAATGCCTTCCTAAATTACAAGACAGTCTTTAGAGTAAATACTATGGATAGTGTCACGACTTACTTTGAAGAGTAGTAGTGTCTTCCTAAATTACAAGACAGTCTTTAGAGTAAATACTATAGATAGTGTCACGACTTATTTTGAAGAGTAGTAATGCCTTCCTAAATTACAAGACAGTCTTTAGAGTAAATACTATAGATAGTGTCACGACTTATTTTGAAGAGTAGTAATGCCTTCCTAAATTACAAGACAGTCTTTAGAGTAAATACTATGGATAGTGTCACGACTTATTTTGAAGAGTAGTAATGTCTTCCTAAATTACAAGACAGTCTTTAGAGTAAATACTATAGATAGTGTCACGACTTATTTTGAAGAGTAGTAATGCCTTCCTAAATTACAAGACAGTCTTTAGAGTAAATACTATAGATAGTGTCACGACTTATTTTGAAGAGTAGTAATGTCTTCCTAAATTACAAGACAGTCTTTAGAGTAAATACTATAGATAGTGTCACGACTTATTTTGAAGAGTAGTAATGCCTTCCTAAATTACAAGACAGTCTTTAGAGTAAATACTATAGATAGTGTCACGACTTATTTTGAAGAGTAGTAATGTCTTCCTAAATTACAAGACAGTCTTTAGAGTAAATACTATAGATAGTGTCACGACTTATTTTGAAGAGTAGTAATGCCTTCCTAAATTACAAGACAGTCTTTAGAGTAAATACTATAGATAGTGTCACGACTTATTTTGAAGAGTAGTAATGTCTTCCTAAATTACAAGACAGTCTTTAGAGTAAATACTATAGATAGTGTCACGACTTATTTTGAAGAGTAGTAATGCCTTCCTAAATTACAAGACAGTCTTTAGAGTAAATACTATAGATAGTGTCACGACTTATTTTGAAGAGTAGTAATGTCTTCCTAAATTACAAGACAGTCTTTAGAGTAAATACTATAGATAGTGTCACGACTTATTTTGAAGAGTAGTAATGCCTTCCTAAATTACAAGACAGTCTTTAGAGTAAATACTATAGATAGTGTCACGACTTATTTTGAAGAGTAGTAATGTCTTCCTAAATTACAAGACAGTCTTTAGAGTAAATACTATAGATAGTGTCACGACTTATTTTGGAGAGTAGTAATGCCTTCCTAAATTACAAGACAGTCTTTAGAGTAAATACTATAGATAGTGTCACGACTTATTTTGAAGAGTAGTAATGTCTTCCTAAATTACAAGACAGTCTTTAGAGTAAATACTATAGATAGTGTCACGACTTATTTTGAAGAGTAGTAGTGTCTTCCTAAATTACAAGACGAGCACGGAGCTGCCTCTATGGTTTCTACTTAAACACACAAACAGAGTCTAGAATGGATGCTCCCAGAGTTTGATGCTTTCAAATTCAGCTCATCATCCAGGGATGAACAAACATAAAATGTGTATTCCCTCTGTGAATAAATTAATAATAATAATATCATGTTATTATTGAATGAATAAATCACAGAGTGAAGATACTTACGATCAATAACTATCCTTCATAGAATAATGACACTAAATAGTCTACTTGGAACAATGGTCTTAATAGTTTTTCATCCTTTATGTAGTGTCGTCACAAGACTTCTCTGGGTTGTTTGCGTCATTGTTAGTCTTTTTTTTTTCTAGCCTCTAACCTTCTCTCTTGACCTTCTCTCTTGACCTTCTCTCTTGACCTTCTCTCTTGAACATCTATCTTGACCTTCTCTCTTGAACTTCTCTCTTGACCTTCTCTATTGACCTTCTTTCTTGACCTTCTCTCTTGACCTTCTTTCTTGAACTTCTCTCTTGACCTTCTCTCTTGACCTTCTTTCTTGACCTTCTCTCTTGACCTTCTCGCTTTCTCTAATTATTCCTAAATTACTTTTGTTTATGTATCTTTCACTTCAAGGTCGTCAGGACAACACTTTTTTCCTTACGCATACACAATGTGACCTAATAACCTGGTCATCCCTACTTTCCTGGCTTGCGCACTGAACCGTGACCAAACACAATAAAAGAGATATAGTATATAAAGGCAGGGCCGGTCCTAGCCATTGCGGGCCCCTATGCGAAACGGATTGCGCGAGGCCTATTCTGGGTTGGGATAAGGATAATAAGTGAAAATTAAGATTTTGTATTAAAAAATAAATTTGTCTTTGCATTTTATACAAAATCAACGATCAAATTAACTTTACTCTACGAGCCTTGTGTGTAGCGAAGTCATACAGTACATCATCAAAATTCTGTTTCCTACATAGATCACGCTCAATAGCAAGAATTGCCACATTGTTCAATCTCTCTTCGTGAATTGTTGACCTTAAGTAATTCTTGATTACTTTAAGACGTGAGAAACTTCTTTCACAAGATGCCACAGTTACAGTTCAAATCTCAGCTGCAAGGAGTAAATAGCAGTGTTCACAATTCTGTTGAAACATTTTATCCTGTAGCCATCTTCAGCTTTTCCAGGTGTGAAGTTTTCCACAGATTTATCATACTGCCTTTTCCTTTGACTTTTGGCTGGAAAGATTGCAACAACATCCATGTTTCCAGCCAACTTCTTTTCGCTGTCACAAGAAGAAACAACAGGAAGAAACTTAAAACGTTCATACACAACCACAAGCTCTTTCACATTAACCCTTATCTGAGAGATACCGATAACATCTGCTCGTTGTGACTTATGTCTGGAGTACAATCCAATATCACTGCATTCTTGATGTCTCGAAGGATAATATTCACAACAGCATCAGCTACTACAGTAATAAGTTCGTTTTGAATCTTCTTTCCCAGGTAACGATCATGAATTTCTGCATTGGTAACACGTCGAAGTTGTTCCTCCATTACTGGATCAAACTTTGCGAGTAATTCTACTAGACCAGGAAATTCCCATTACTTGGCTCTTTAAGTCTTTCAATGGTCCCTCTGAAAGCTAAATTGCGCTTCGCTAGAAATCGTACAATTGCAACTAGTCCAAAGTTTAGTCTCAGAATAAAGCATCTCCTGGTGAACTTTGTCAATGCCTGTTGTTTTTTTACTATGTCTTGCTTCAGCTTCACGTAACTGGTCATGGCGTCTAAATGCCTTTGCGATTTTTCATGCTCTGCTAGCCTTGTGGTACAGCTTTGCCACTGGTCAAATCCTTCATTTAAAAAGGAACTTTTTTTGTTTTTCCAGTAGACGACAAAAGAAACAATAGATCTTGTCTGCTGACACAGAATATATCACCCAAGGACGCAAATCACTTTCACCATTACTCAGGTTTGGTTTGCAATGCACTTAAGAGAAATATCTACCATCCTTATTTTTCGGAAAATTCTCCAAAGTAATCTCAGGTGGACCTTTTTGTAATAAATAGTCAATATAAGATTTTTCCATTTTTTCTAGACACATGGAAGGATAATCCAGATTTCTCAATGAATCGACCACATTTAGCTCATTATCTATAACTACGTTGATCAGTTATTACATTATTGCCTTCATTTCTTGCGACATGTTGATCAGTTGTTAGTGTTACATCATTTTCTTCTTCTCTTACGACATTCACCACTGCAGTTTTTGCATTCTTCATAGAATCTGTTTCAACTGTCTCACTAGAAGTGATTATGTTCTCATTTTCGGGTTTTGATCGTTTTAAAAACGTATTCTAGTTCTATTGGAACTTTCGTTTCGGTTAAAATTCGCACTATTATTATATTTTTATTTAAATATGAAAGCTGACAATGCTTTTTTTTTTATTCGAGTAAGATTTGTGTTTTCCATATAACAATTTTGTCTAATTTTCAGGAGATTTAAAAAATAATTTCCACGACTTTTTCGTATATTTTTCATCATTATGCAATTACAGATATACTTAGCGCGGGGCCTATGAAAGCGCGGGGCCCACTGCGACCGCGTAGGTAGCAGTGGCTTAAGACCGGCCCTGTATAAAGGGAAACAGTTTCAAAACATTTAAAGCATGTCAAGTCAAAGTTTCCCAATGTACATAAATCACAATTGTAATGATATATATTTTTATAGATTACGTCTGTGTATTATGTGCAACCGCTTCTTATATTTAGCTGCGCACTTTTGTTTTCCAAGTAAGAAACACAGACCTATATAAGAACATTGTATATTTGTCCACTTTGAAAAACAAAATGTATCAGGCCGTTTGGTCTTCAATAGTAAAATGTATTACCATTGCTTGCTGCAATGTACAATTTGTCTATTTCTCTGTCTGCGTGTAACCCACACACACACACACACACACACACAGACACACAGACACACGCCATTCTGCTATGCTCACACTGATGAGTTTATAAAGTAAGTTAATGATTTGATCATCTCTCTGATGGCGTAAACTTCTTTATTTAGATGATATCTTTCTCTTGGCAACGCAAAGAAAGCTGATTTGTTTATAGCAGTGTTAGCTTCACCCCAAACCATCTCCTCCCAGAGAAAGCTGGTTTGTTTAAAGCAGAATGTTAGCTTTACCTCAAACAATCTCCTCCCAGAGAAAGCTGATTTGTTTAAAGCGAGTGTCAGCTTCACCTCAAACCATCTCCTCCCAGAGAAAGCTGATTTGTTTAAAGCAGAGTGTTAGCTTCACCTCAAACCATCTCCTCCCAGAGAAAGCTGATTTGTTTAAAGCGAGTGTCAGCTTCACCTCAAACCATCTCCTCCCAGAGAAAGCTGATTTGTTTAAAGCAGAGTGTTAGCTTCACCTCAAACCATCTCCTCCCAGAGAAAGCTGATCTGTTTAAAGCGAGTCAGCTTTACCTCAAACCATCTCCTCCCAGAGAAAGCTGATTTGTTTAAAGCAGAGTGTTAGCTTCACCTCAAACCATCTCCTCCCAAAGAAAGCTGATTTGTTTAAAGCAGAGTGTTAGCTTCACCTCAAACCATCTCCTCCCAAAGAAAGGATCTAGATGAAAATAAATTCTAACTACATCGACATCCTCCAGGCGCCCTAGAGCTATCTTTCAGTGGCTTGTATTTACTGGTGGTTAAAGAGATGACAATAACCGTTCTAAACCCTTATCACACAATGCCATCTTCGTTAGTCGTTACACTGATGGGTCGGTTGTGAGCGACTCATATAAAGATTTGTATGAGGCTCTAAAAGAATAACCAGACAGAAATTTAATAGAGACGGAGACAAGAGTCTATCTTCATGAACTTTGACCCAGAAATTACAGGGATGACAAAGGCATTTTAGCTATTAATTTTATTTTTGAGCCCCGGAAAGGAGGTGGCGGGGTGAACTAGAAACTGTTGAGTTAACAGCAGACACTAATAGGATGAGAATCTGGAATGTCATTATTAGTCCGTCCTGCCCTGATTCCAGTCAGCTAAGTTGTGGTTCCCTTCAGCTGGTATTTATAAGTTACAAATACTGAAATGTTGTCTTACAAGATTCGATTTAGATCAAGGACACGCGGCTCGCGGGCTTAATTCAACAGTAAAGATCATCAAATGTCAGTGTTTACTTTACCATTTTACAATTTTTATAACATTTTTTTTCAAAACAACACAACAAACAAACTGACGGACAGACACCACGTTTTAAATTGATAAGATCATGTTGACAAACTATATATTTTTTTTTTAAATATTAAGTTTTAATACTCTAACTGGATAGACTGATTTTTCAAAGATTTCTTTTATTAATTACAATTTACATTTGATTAGATTAGCCAGTGTTTCTCTAACTTTTACCGGTTCCCACCCCCCTCCTAAATGATAAAATTACGTTCACGAGTCACTTAGCAGCAGGGGATCTGGAGGAGTACTGTAGGCTCTCACAATGAGGTCTGGGAAGGTTTTAAGAATATAATAAAAGAAAAAAGAAAATTAAAGACTTATCAGTAGAACAAAATTTTCAAGATCTTTTTTTTTCATGTGTATTAAAATTTCAACTTTTTTTTTTAGAAAAATTATTTCGTATTTATTTTTTTTTACTACTAAAAACAAATTCTTAGAATTGAAGATGCAGGAGGTGTTCGTTCAGCAAGAGGTGAGGCCTAGGAAAGCGCTGTAAGCTATCCAAAAGGAACCAGTTCAGAGCCCCGTCCCCAAACGTATTCTGACGTTCTGAGCTTCAGAAAGTCTTTGTCCTGGAGTCTATTATAACGCTGTCCTGAAGTCTAGAACGCTGTCCTGGAGTCTATTATAACGCTGTCCTGGAGTCTATTATAACGCTGTCCTGGAGTCTATTATAACGCTGTCCTGGAGTCTATTATAACGCTGTCCTGGAGTCTATTATAACGCTGTCCTGAAGTCTAGAACGCTGTCCTGAAGTCTAGAACGCCTTTTCCTCGAAGTAAGAAGAGAGAATGTCCAGGCCACTATTGAAGTGGTGTAGGCGCACCGTCTCATAACTAAAGAGGCTGCGATGACCAACATAATTAAGCGAGAGGGACATTCGAGGTACTTAGAGCGCACGTAAGTCTGTAATGAGGGTCATAGTCGTAGGACCACCTGTGTTTTACGTAAGACGTCTTGTGTTAAATAAGACGTTTTGACGCGGACCTTTTTTTTTTGTCACACAAACGTCCCCAACATAATGAGGAGCAACAGTGGGAAGAATTTTGACCATTCTCATACAAACGTCCCCAACATAATGAGGAGCAACAGTGGGAAGAATTTCGACCATTCTCACACAAACGTCCCCAACATAATGAGGAGCAACAGTGGGAAGAATTTCGACCATTCTCACACAAACGTCCCCAACATAATGAGGAGCAACAGTGGGAAGAATTTCGACCATTCTCACACAAACGTCCCCAACATAATGAGAAGCAACAGTGGGAAGAATTTCGACCATTCTCACACAAACGTCACCAACATAATGAGAAGCAACAGTGGGAAGAATTTCGACCATTCTCACACAAGAAAGTCGAAAAGAATCACATTTTCTGAGACCTTGTGAAATGTCTTCTTCAAAAAGTTTTCTGAGACCTTGTGAAATGTCTTCTTCAAAAAGTTTTCTGAGACCTTGTGAAATGTCTTCTTCAAAAAGTTTTCTGAGACCTTGTGAAATGTCTTCTTCAAAAAGTTTTCTGAGACCTTGTGAAATGTCTTCTTCAAAAAGTTTTCTGAGACCTTGTGAAATGTCTTCTTCAAAAAGTTTTCTGAGACCTTGTGAAATGTCTTCTTCAAAAAGTTTTCTGAGACCTTGTGAAATGTCTTCTTCAAAAAGTTTTCTGAGACCTTGTGAAATGTCTTCTTCAAAAAGTTTTCTGAGACCTTGTGAAATGTCTTCTTCAAAAAGTTTTCTGAGACCTTGTGAAATGTCTTCTTCAAAAAGTTTTCTGAGACCTTGTGAAATGTCTTCTTCAAAAAGTTTTCTGAGCCCTTGTGAAATGTCTTCTTCAAAAAGTTTTCTGAGACCTTGTGAAATGTCTTCTTCAAAAAGTTTTCTGAGACCTTGTGAAATGTCTTCTTCAAAAAGTTGTCATTCGATAGTGTTGCAAACACCCCTCGCGAAAATACTATACATTTTACTTAAAATATTTTAAATTTTTAAAACACTGGTAATATTTTACTAATATTCACAGATGGATTGATATTTACAATAAAAATAAATACAACTTTTTTTTATCTTATCAAGACATTGCGCTTTCTTTGAGAGAACGTATCGTCCCCAACCCCACAGTTTGAGATACGCTGAAATAAACCAAAAGGTGCCAACTACATTTAGTGACTCTTGTTAGAGCAGCAAAGCTCATTCATCAAGAGTTACTTTAAGGCTGAACTTAGCATTGAGACTTTTATTTTACAGTCTAGTCAAATACCACACCTCAAATTCTTAACAATTAAATATCAATAGAATTTATCTTCATTACAAAATATAGGCCCTATGTCTTTTAAGCTATTTTCAAATGGTTTTAAAATCAGATACTAGTGCGGTCAGTGGTCAATTTACAAAGAGGCAATTGTTTTTCAGGGTCTGTACCAGATAAAGTGAAGTTCAGACTTTGCGATCTATGTCAAGTTCACCTCAAACCATCTCCTGCCCCCCTCTACAGGCGCGTATCTTACAGTGTATTGTATTTACTTGTGGTGGTTAAAGAGATGTGATCTATAGGGCAGATGATGTTAAGGTCATCTGTTCCTTCGGCCAGCGGTTAACGAGCAGGGTGTCATGTGCCTAGCACAACCACCAACCACCTTAAAATCCCGAAATTCAAAATCCAAGTCTTCACCGAGATTCGAGACCAGGACTCCACCACTCAGCCACCCCGCCCCCTTTAAGTTTATTGAAAGATGATCTAAACTGTGCTTATAATTGTACGCAAGCCAAAGTACGAGATCAATACCCGACTTGGCCTAACCCTTATTTTTTAAAATACTTTATTTTAATTTTTAACTAGCAGTGCGCCCGTCGATTTGTTCATAAGCTTTATAATAAGGCTGAAACATCCCTTTCTTTTCTTTCTATTTCTGAATTTTAATAAACGGGCCATATTTTAACGATCAACCTAGCATACTTTTTAAGCTTGTGAATTAGTGTATCTGTTACAATAACATTTTACGGCCCGCTTTCTCTTTCTCTATCTCTCTCTCTCTCTTTCTCTCTCTCTTTCGCTCTATGGACCCCCCCCCCTCGGTTTTTTTTTTACCTTTGCATCGTAATTTCTCCCACATAGACTTTTGACTTGAGTTGGAAAGACCCGTTTCAAAATGCTCTCCGACACATACACGCTCTCATATTTAGGGCCCGTTAGTGACACCTTTGGTTATCCCCCCGCCCCCTTACCTATATATAACTTAATAGAAGTAAAAACTGCATTCTTCGCACATTCAGTCTGAAAAGTTTATACGCAACTCATTTAAACATAGATCTTGTTTTTCTTTTCTGCACTTTTTGTCTCCGAGAGAAACAGAAGGCTGCTTATTTTTTTTAATGCTTAAAATAAATCTTAAGCGTCGAATAAATGGTAAACAATAGTTTTAAATGAAATGTGTCTGTAAGAACGCGATCAGTTGATGAAATAAAAGTATTCATTCGTTTCAAACCAAAAACCAACTGTTCACGACAGGACCACAGGGCATGCCATTTGATCTGATTGTTTTACAAGTCGATGGAGTGGCGAGACATTCAAACCGAGCATTTAAAGACAAGTGGATTATCTTCCGAGTATCATCTATATCTATATCAATGAAGATCAAACCACAGTGTTTTTATATCATGGGGACTTCTTTCGTTTACGGTTTCTTTCATCAAATATTGGAACACTTTTACAATCTCGGCTAGAACCAGAAACAAACAAAGAATCAATATACTTTTTAAAAATAATCTGCTCTATTTTAGTATATGACATTAAAAGACATTGGTTCATCATAAATAGAATGTAAAATGTAGGTACACTTGTTTGAGCTAGGTACTTTGATAGTCTCTTGGCATAGCGGATTCATTAACACAAAGTTATCTTATCCTGATTTAAAAAAACACAACAAAGAAACGTCTAGGTACACCTTGTTGTTATCAATTAGCTTCATTGCATTCATTAGTAGTGTATTTTATAGCAAGTCTTTTAGAATTTAGAACTACAAGAATTTAAGGGTTTTAGAGAAGGACAGTGGTCGTTTTATTGGAGAATACAGAATTAAGGGTATGCTTCTAGTCTGTATTCCCATCCAGTCAAATGTTTCCCACGTCGGTGATATATTTTCTCTCAGTACGTCCAGATGTCACTTGTGCAGGTGAACTTCAACCAGAATTGGGGCTAAAAGTTGCAAGGGTGCTTAATGTTGCTTGAAGCAGTGCTAAAGGTGGCGAGGGATGTTAATGTAGCTTACAGCGGTGCTAAAAGTTGCTAGGGTGCTTAATGTTGCTAGAATCGATGTTGCTAAATGTCGCTGACAAAATGAGATCTGCGCTGCCTTTAGAAGCTGGCATAAAGACGGGAGAAAGTTTTTCTAACCACTGACGCCACGCCTCTTCCGTTTTGTGTGTCATTTTGGGTTTTTATATTTATTATTAAATGATTATCTCGTGATTTGATTGAGCTTAGAAAATAAAAACTTGAAATAAAATTGTAGTGACATTTCACGACAGAAAACACAATTCCCAGTCTGTGCCTTCAAGAGAAACTTTAAAGTTTTTTGTTTTTTTTAAATACGTAAGTACTTAATATTAGAACAATAGACTTCTTTCATCTATGTTTACAGACATTGGTTTAAATTTGAATAATCGTGATTGGCGTATGTAACTCAAGATAAAGTAAAAAAAAAAGTAACTATATAATACTGGTGGCATGGGCGTGGCCAGAAGGGGGTGGGTTGGGGAGGATTTTATATATTTGACACACGTATGTGAATGTAATGTTATCTTTATTACATTTTGACCCTTCATTCTTTCGGAAGACGTTTATTGTACCCTAGAATAGATTCTTCCTGGAGTACAGTTAAACTGTAGACCTTTGCCAGCCATGGGGTCTGAGGGACAGGGCCGGTCTTAGGCCACTGCAACCTATGCGGTCGCAGTGGGCCCGCGCTTTCATAGGCCCCGCGCTGATTCTATGTGTGAATATTAAATTGCAAACTTTATACGAAAAATTCATGGAAATATCCTGCATTTATTAAAATCTCCTGAAAACTCATAAAAATCTCAAGAAAATTCATAAAAATCTCCTGAAAAATAGACAAAATTGTCATTTGTGGATGTCATTTATTACGAAAAACGCCAAACCTACGTGCGCTAAAAAAAGGCTTTGTCAGCTTTCATGTAATAAAATGTAAATAACCGGACGAATTTTCACCTTAACCGAAAGTTCCAATACCTTATTTACTTTTATAGTCATTGGCTTATAAATATGCCATAGGTTGCAAGGTTCGTAATGTAAAGTTAATTTGATCGCAATTCTGTACTTAGTAAAGAATGAATAAAATGCAAAGTCGAATTTTTTTCTAATACAAAATCTTCATTTTTACTTATCATGCTTATTGCCACCCAGACTAGGCCCCACGCAATCAGTTTCGCATAGGGCCCCGCATTCGTTAGGACCGGCCCTGCTGAGGGAGCACTATTTCCGGTATTTAAAACACTAAAAGAAATGCATATTCTAAAGTAACTACATTTATTATTCTGCTATTAAAATATTTTAGTTCAAAAACCAAATCAGCTATTCACTGCACTTTATTAATGGAGTCCAGCGACTGTTAAAAATGTGTAACCCCTCTTGGCTACGCTCATGGAATATGTTGACTGGAGTTTGCTTTAGATGTTATATCGAATTGGGAAGTTTTATCGTCAAAACCATCTATTGGGAGGTTTTAAACAAAAAAAAAACAACAACTGGAAACCCCTTTGGCTACGCTCATAGAATTTGATGACTGTAGTTTGCTTAAGAATAATATTAAAGAGGGAATTTTCAAACTCAAAACTATCTGTAGGGGGGTTTTAAACTCAAAACCATCTGGAGGAGGTTTGAAACTTAAAGCCCTCGGGAAATGGGTCGAGTGGTTAAACTCAAAACCCCCTTTGGCTACGATCCCAGAATTGTGTGTGTGTAGATTGCTTTAATTTTTATATTGAAGAGGTGTTTTTTTTAGCTTCAAACCATACTGGGAGCAGTTTATTTAAACTCAAAACTAACTGGAGGGTGTAAAAAAAATTGGAGGTGGTTTTAAACTCAAAATGGTGACTGCCGTTTGCATTATTTTTTTTGTTTTATAGAAGAGGGGGGGGGTAACCTCAAAGCCCCCCGGAGGGGCAAGCGAAGGTTTAACATTAAAATCTCACTTAAAATAAACAAAATCAAAGCAAAAAGTCAGTCACAAAATCCCCCACCCCCCTGAGGGAAGGATTTCATTTCTTGGGTCACCCCCCCCTCCTGGCTACGCCCATGACTGGTGGAACCGGATGGGGTGCAGTAGAGGTTGTTCCCCTTTCCTATCGTCATCCTTTCCGTTCAATATTCTCGGGCGTGCTTTTTGTGGAGAAACAGAAATAGAATTTATTTTTAGAAAAATATAGTCGCTACTTATTGATGTTTTACATTCCACCTTCTCCTACAGCCCAAACCCTTCAGCCCAAAGCCATCAACCCAAACCCTTCAACCCAAACCCTTCAAATAAAAACCCTACAGCCCAAACCCTTCAACCCAAACCCTTCTAGTATTGATGTTATGCAGCAGTGATCGTTTTGTTTTTATTATTGCATTTTTGCGAGCTGGTATTTTAGGGTATGGCACAGACACACAGACACACATACACACAGACACAGACGTTACTTGAGACAAACAGAAACGTCCTGCTCATGTCCCTGGTCAATCAATGTCAGATCTATTTAGTTTATAGCATGAGACTGTAAGTCAATTCTTGTGCTACATTAGTTTTGCAATACAGACAAATATCGTATTTAAGAGCCATGTTGATGTATGCAAAGGAAGGAGGATGACCACATGACCCTCCAACCCTTGCCTTAGGGTCTGTTACTTGTTTCCAGCATTCACAACTTCAGATTGTACACACACAAAATTTAACGCACTATTAAAGGACACTCTTTCGCTTTGGAAGAGTTACTGGGAATTTCAAATTAGTCTACGTGTTGATATATCTTTTCTATTGGCGGGAAGCTTTTAGATCAACTCTTGGTCTAGCTCAGTCTAGGAAACGTTTGTCCATCGCCTTCAATTTGTTCAAAATCTTTATTTCCATCTTTATTGAATGAAATCTCTTACATTGGTCCAGAACTATCCAGTAGCATAACGTTTGTATCTGGTATCATCACATGACCAATGAAAAGTGTACGATTGAAAGTCAACACCGAAGCTAAAGCTCTCCATGACACTTGAATCTCTTTTTATAACATCAAAGAACTGTGTACGTCATCAATTAACGGCTTATAAATATATTTTTTTTGGGAGGGGGGGGGGGAAATAATTTATCTTTTACCCTCCCCTGCAAACAAATAACTAGCTACGGTTCGACGAATCCAATCCAGTATTTATAGAAGACACTTAGTGTTACGCATGTTACGCTGATCGCATAGTGAAACTATTACGTTAATTTTTCATGCTGAACTTCTTCTCTAGCTTTTTGGTGCATCAGGTGATCAGAATAAAAGGTGTGTTCAAATTAGTTCCAAAGTTAGATTATAATTTGCGTGCAGTTTTTTAGTTCTACAGAATCAAATTTGAAAAACATTTTTTACAAATTTGGTTGGCAACATTGAAGTTCAATTGAACGTCCTTGACCTTGTTTAGCTTCTCGTGAAACTCTCCAATGGGACTCAAAACGTATTGGGGGATTTTCACTTGAAATGTTCCATTTTAAACAATGTTAAGGACGCTTTAATTGAAAAGATCACTGCTGCCAACTTTGTAATAAAAATTAGTTTGTGCTATAGGTAAAAGAGCTTAAAATTGAATGTTATAATTCTATAAAAAGGCACAGAATGTATCGAATAGCTTTTGACTAACATAGTTTATCAACAGTTCCTATATATGCTTACACCGGATACACCAAACAGATAGCTATTTATAGGTATCCACCATAGAGAGAGATATCCGGTAAGAAAAAAATATTTGTTTGACTTTCAGATTGACACAAAGAATAATTTCATGCACGAGCTGCCAAATGTGGATGAAAAACTAGGAAACAGCTTTAACCGTCAGACAGTCCCAGATTTTAACAAGTTTCCTTTCAAACAGCATCGGCCAAGATCAAAATCATGTTAATGTCGACGTCACAATTAAGTCAATACTCCAGCGTACTTAGGGAAAGTCAATTTAAACACAAGGAAACTGTGTATGTGTGTGAGTGGGGGGTTGGAAGGAGGGGTATCAGCCCTGGCAAACTTCAAGAAGTAAGTTTTTAGTAAGATCTACCTGCAAACAAAGTTTAAATCAACACTGCCCCCCTTCCCTCCACGTGGGGAGGTAAACCTCGCTCAATAGGAATATCGGTGTTCGCGTATCATTCAGAGATTTGAGTTTCATTCATTGCAATGAAATGGGAAAGGGGGGGGGGATTAAGGGGAGGGGGACAAAAAAGCATAAAGAGGGGGAAATAAACGCCCGGGGCGGGGAAATAGGGCGGACCAGCATAAAGCTGAATTGTTGACTTAAAAATAGAAGCTTACACTGTTAAATAAACATAAAGCATACATGGGATTTAACTCTCTCTCTCTCTCTCTCTGTCTCTCTCTCTCTCTCTCTCTCTCTCTCTCTCTCTCTCTCTGTGTGTGTGTAAAAAGAGGAGGGCGTCACTCTATTTTAAAAATGTGTGAAATGGGCGGATAAAGAAATTAATTGAAATAGAAAAAATAGCGGAAGTGATTGTTTAAAAATAGTTACAGAGTGAAACTGGAATGTCAGACAATGAATTTGACTAGAAGAATTTATTTACAAAAGAGATGATAATAAAATAATGATAATGGAAATAAAAAAAAAAACAGATTGGATGCTAGCTTTTTGGTTTGTTTGTTTGTTTCTTTGCTACGTCTGTTAAACTCTGGTATTCACTTTGGATTCTTCAGTCTTGTTTGACTTTCTTTTCCCTTAAGTCTATTTTTTCTCCTCTTCTCTTATTTCCTCAATTGTTTTATCATTCTCTCCTTCTCTTCTTCATTTCCCTCTTTTTTTAAAATGCATAACTTGTATTCCTGAGTTCTGTCCCTTTTTTTGTTTTCTTACTTTCACTTTGTCTCTCTCCAATACTCTTACTTTCACTTTGTCTCTCCCCAATACTCTTACTTTCACTATGTCTCTATCCAATACTCTTACTTTCACTATGTCTCTATCCAATACTCTTACTTTCACTTTGACTTTCTCCAATACTCTTACTTTCACTTTGTCTCTCTCCAATACTCTTACTTTCACTTTGTCTCTCTCCAATACTCTTACTTTCACTTTGTCTCCAATACTCTTACTTTTACTTTGTCTCTCTCCAATACTCTTACTTTCACTTTGTCTCTCTCCAATACTCTTACTTTCACTTTGTCTCTCTCCAATACTCTTACTTTCACTTTGTCTCTCTCAAATACTCTTACTTTCACTTTGTCTCTCTCCAATACTCTTACTTTCACTATGTCTCTATCCAATACTCTTACTTTCACTTTGTCTCTCTCCAATACTCTTACTTTCACTTTGTCTCTCTCCAATACTCTTACTTTCACTTTGTCTCTATCCAATACTCTTACTTTCACTTTGTCTCTCTCCAATACTCTTACTTTTACTTTGTCTCTCTCAAATACTCTTACTTTCACTTTGTCTCTCTCCAATACTCTTACTTTCACTTTGTCTCTCTCCAATACTCTTACTTTCACTTTGTCTCTCTCAAATACTCTTACTTTCACTTTGTCTCTCTCCAATACTCTTACTTTCACTATGTCTCTATCCAATACTCTTACTTTCACTTTGTCTCTCTCCAATACTCTTACTTTCACTTTGTCTCTCTCCAATACTCTTACTTTCACTTTGTCTCTCTCCAATACTCTTACTTTCACTTTGTCTCTCTCCAATAATCTTACTTTCACTTTGTCTCTCTCCAATACTCTTACTTTCACTATGTCTCTATCCAATACTCTTACTTTCACTTTGTCTCTCTCCAATACTCTTACTTTCACTTTGTCTCTCTCAAATACTCTTACTTTCACTTTGTCTCTCTCCAATAATCTTACTTTCACTTTGTCTCTCTCCAATACTCTTACTTTCACTATGTCTCTATCCAATACTCTTATTTTCACTATGTCTCTCTCCAATACTCTTACTTTCACTTTGTCTCTCTCCAATACTCTTACTTTCACTTTGTCTCTCTCCAATACTCTTACTTTCACTATGTCTCTCTCCAATACTCTTACTTTCACTATGTCTCTATCCAATACTCTTACTTTCACTATGTCTCTATCCAATACTCTTACTTTCACTTTGTCTCTCTTGTTATGACATGATTAGGAATTAGTTATTTGTTTCGGGAATAGGGTAAAGTTTTACTTAGCGACGATGACGTAAAGTTGGTTAAAAAACAAGAACGCTCTAAGTGACGCAAAAAGGAAGACGCTTCTTGTAGAGTAGTAGACTTGAGTACGACATTATTGACATCGGATGATTCCCTTCTTGAGTATTAAACATATTGGTAGAACAACATATCAGCGTCGACTACATATTTGATTGTTTCGGCCTTTCGCCGGTGTTACTGAAGTAGTTGAGTTCAGCGTTACTTCCAGTCAGATCTACACTAGACAGATTGCCAAGAATCAACACCGCGCGGAGGCCTTAACACTCTCCAATACTCTTACTTTCCCTTTGTCTCTATCCAATACTCTTACTTTCACTTTGTCTCTCTCCAATACTCTTACTTTCACTATGTCTCTATCCAATACTCTTACTTTCACTTTGTCTCTCTCCAATACTCTTACTTTCACTATGTCTCTATCCAATACTCTTACTTTCACTATGTCTCTATCCAATACTCTTACTTTCCCTTTGTCTCTCTCCAATACTCTTACTTTCACTTTGTCTCTATCCAATACTCTTACTTTCACTTTGTCTCTATCCAATACTCTTACTTTCACTTTGTCTCTCTCCAATACTCTTACTTTCACTTTGTCTCTCTCCAATACTCTTACTTTCACTATGTCTCCAATACTCTTACTTTCACTTTGTCTCCAATACTCTTACTTTCACTTTGTCTCTCTCCAATACTCTTACTTTCACTTTGTCTCTCTCCAATACTCTTACTTTCACTTTGTCTCTCTCCAATACTCTTACTTTCACTTTGTCTCTCTCCAATACTCTTACTTTCACTTTGTCTCTCTCCAATACTTGTTTCTTTCTCCTCTCCTTACTTCCCTTTTGTTAGTCAGTGTGAGTCCATACTGTTACCACTATAAATAAATGACATGCTCTTAGAGTCCAAAGGTGAATGATAAATGCTGTAGTACACTAGTCCACACAAACCCATTGCCACCTACATAGTTTGCCACATCTGATACCTTATAATGTCCTTTGCGTCATCTGCACCTGTCTTCGGAAAGGATTTTTCTCTTGTGTGTCACTCAACTTTCGTGAGGGCTCTCCAGAGGTCACCTTCAAAATTTCTCTGGCATTAAAAAAAATACATATTTACCTACATATTTATATAGAGGAAGAAAGAAATCCAAAGAAAGAAAATAGAGTGAAAGAGATAGAACGAGAAAGAGAGAGAGCAAGAGAAAGAGAATGAAAAGAAATAAGAGAGTCCTATAAAAGAGAGAAGTGAAGATGAAAAGAGAGAGAGAGAGAACGTGAGAGAATGAATTGTTGTGGTCTTGTAGTCTATATTTCTTTAGCACAATGTGTGTCCAAGGTTCCTTTGCGACACACGGGCCACATCTAAGAGTCAGATCAACTAAATTACAGATTAAGACACCCACATCATAAGGGGCGGCCATTCCTGGTGAAAACAATACATCTCTTAAGATCAGTGTTGCCGTTTTGATTGTCTCTCTTTCTTCTCTCCCTGGCACAATGGCTTTTTAATGATTGATTCTTTCCACAGTCCAACCCGGCACACTGAATTGGCGTCCCTGGAGACACGAGTTTAAAAAAAAAAAGTGTATCTGCTAAAACCATGGATATCTATGTTTATCTCTTTCTCCGTTAGACTCTATGTAAAAATGTGATACGTAATGGACAACGATTCTTTGTGATGTTTTATATCGAATGTTCACTCCTTGATCTTCTATTGCGGGAAATAATATTTAAATGAGCGAAACATAGAGTTGCCAGACATCCGCACGCATATGAGAGGACAAAAAGGAGGACAAAGAATATAAAGGACGAAAACCATAGACATAAATAAATATAGACTGGAAGTAGGAAGTTATTTTTATTTGGGGGGAGTCAATATGTTTTATGTACTATAACTATGTGAAAAAAAAATGGCGGCGATTGAGCTATAAATTCTAGGACTAACATTTCAGCCAATATATACCTTTGATCTTTAGTTTTGAAAAGTGCAAAACTGCCATATTCCCAATATTTTGTCTTTGTTTTATAATCATAGACATAGGCAAATATATATAGGTTTGTGATGTGAATCTACAAACTGATCTTTTCCCAAATATTTCCGATAATAATGTGTTCTTTATCGTCCAGTCTATATATATATGTCTATGACGAAAACATACAATATTTTTTTTAACATGTTAGAAAATCCAGACTATTAATTATGATATTAGACAGAGAAGTGACTTATCGCTGTAACTTGTTAGAGACAATATGAGACAGAGAAGTGACTTATCGCAGTAACTTGTTAGAGACAATATTAGACAAAGAAGTGACTTATCGCAGTAACTTGTTAGAGACAATATTAGACAAAGAAGTGACTTATCGCAGTAACTTGTTAGAGACAATATTAGACAAAGAAGTGACTTATCGCAGTAACTTGTTAGAGACAATATTAGACAAAGAAGTGACTTATCGTAGTAACTTGTTAGAGACAATATTAGACAAAGAAGTGACTTATCGCTGTAACTTGTTAGAGACAATATTAGACAAAGAAGTGACTTATCGCAGTAACTTGTTAGAGACAATATTAGACAGAGAAGTGACTTATCGCTGTAACTTGTTAGAGACAATATTAGACAAAGAAGTGACTTATCGCTGTAACTTGTTAGAGACAATATAAGACAGAGAAGTGACTTATCGCAGTAACTTGTTAGAGACAATATTAGACAGAGAAGTGACTTATCGCTGTAACTTGTTAGAGACAATATAAGACAGAGAAGTGACTTATCGCTGTAACTTGTTAGAGACAATATAAGACAGAGAAGTGACTTATCGCTGTAACTTGTTAGAGACAATATTAGACAGAGAAGTGACTTATCGCTGTAAAATGTCAGAGACAATATTAGACAGAGAAGTGACTTATCGCTGTAACTTGTTAGAGACAATATTAGACAGAGAAGTGACTTATCGCAGTAACTTGTTAGAGACAATATAAGACAGAGAAGTGACTTATCGCAGTAACTTGTTAGAGACAATATTAGACAGAGAAGTGACTTATCGCAGTAACTTGTTAGAGACAATATAAGACAGAGAAGTGACTTATCGCTGTAACTTGTTAGAGACAATATAAGACAGAGAAGTGACTTATCGCTGTAACTTGTTAGAGACAATATAAGACAGAGAAGTGACTTATCGCTGTAAAATGTCAGAGACAATATTAGACAGAGAAGTGACTTATCGCTGTAACTTGTTAGAGACAATATTAGACAGAGAAGTGACTTATCGCAGTAACTTGTTAGAGACAATATAAGACAGAGAAGTGACTTATCGCAGTAACTTGTTAGAGACAATATTAGACAGAGAAGTGACTTATCGCAGTAACTTGTTAGAGACAATATAAGACAGAGAAGTGACTTATCGCTGTAACTTGTTAGAGACAATATAAGACAGAGAAGTGACTTATCGCTGTAACTTGTTAGAGACAATATAAGACAGAGAAGTGACTTATCGCTGTAACTTGTTAGAGACAATATTAGACAGAGAAGTGACTTATCGCTGTAAAATGTCAGAGACAATATTAGATGGCCTTGGTTTGTTGACTGTGTTTACTTTTAGCACTGAGAGTAACGTAATTAAAAACTAGGATTGACAATTAAAAATGAAACAAAAGTTAATAGATGGCATAACGTCTTGCATGGCAGTTCAATAACAGCAGCAGTACAAAGTAGTTTCGACTTGGTGTCAGCCGGCGACTGGGAGTGAATGCTCTTTAGTGATGCACAAATGTTCCGCTAGTCAACTTGCAGTAGGACCCTACGTATTATGTTCCATTAATTGTCTGCTAGTTTTGTACCCATGATCCACTGTCTACATTCAACGCGGCGAAAGTTTATCTACAAGTTCATCGTTCATGCTGCTGATACTATTGCAAAATATTGACCACCAACAAATAAAGTTTTGTGGTCAACCTCAGTCTGTGTAACGATGTGCCTCTGAATCGGCAACCATTCCGTGTCCTCTAGTGTTCTGTCAAAGTGTAGCCCCCCCCCTCCCGCAGCTACCATGTACAAACAGTCGAGTCCATCTATTGGCTGTCTTGAAGGTAGCTACACTGTCAGGGGAGCCTATCCAATCTTGAAACCATTCGCTTTCGAGTACAAATGAGGACTGGTGGGACGTTTAGCAAAAGCCATACTACACTTTTGGTAGGATATATAGGCCAGGGGCACAGGAGCTTTTGGTAGGATATATAGGCCAGGGGCACAGGAGCTTTTGGTAGGATATATAGGCCAGGGGCACAGGAGCTTTTGGTAGGATATATAGGCCAGAGGCAGTGGAGCTTTTGGTAGGATATATATGCCAGAGGCAGTGGAGCTTTTGGTAGGATATATAGGCCAGGGGCACAGGAGCTTTTGGTAGGATATATATGCCAGAGGCAGTGGAGCTTCTGTCTTCTTCAGAAAGAACGTTAGCGGATACAGAGACTGATTCTTCTACTTCATCGCTGTCAGCCTGTTCTTAGCGATGACTTTTTCCAAAAGTCTAAACCATGAAGTAGCTTGCCACCTTGTCTCTGTTCAAATCAGTCGCGTGCTGTCCATTGGTGCAGGCCTCAAGTCTTCTTTGTGTTTTCTCAAGATGTCTTTAGCCAAACTTCATCCGCCATGTTTTTGTTTTAGTGAAGGTCGATTGAAAGCATTAGGGATTTTATTTTCTTTCCAACCTTCTAAAGTTCTAGCATCAACATAAAACAAGAGACACATTCAAAATTGTACTGTTTAAAGACAATATCACCCCCCCCTTTATACAACTTCTAGAGCGATTGTTTTTCTCTTTATAACTAATGAGTATTAGAGTAAAAAAAAACAATATGATTTTTCCCCCCTGATCATTAATTTATTCAAGGAATGTGGAAATACCCGATGACGTAGAGTCCGTTCAAGATTAATATTTGTTTCGTTCTGTAGCCAAATTTAAATGTATTTCTTTTTCTACTTTGAAAAATTATAACGTCAAAGTAGAGTATTCAATATCGAATCAATGGTATCATATCAACGGTATAAACATATCAGTATATAATCAATGGTAACAACTTATCAGTATTAAATCAATGGTATCAACTTATCGATATCAAATCAATATTAACTTATTGTCAAATCATTGGTATCAAATTATCAGTATTAAATCAATGGTATCAACTTATCGATCTCAAATCAATGGTGTCAACTTATTGGCTAGCATGCTTAATAAAAAAAAAACACTTCAATACGCACACACACTTCAATACGCACACACACTCATACACATACACACACACACTCATACACATATACACACACTCATACACATATCCCAAAAGAGACTCCAAACGACTGGGATTTGGACTCTAGATATTTTATTCAATACTATCTACATACAAATCTAATCTTGATTACAAGTCCAAATCCTAGAGTCCAGTAAACAAATTGTTTTGTCTGAGACTCTTTTTAAACGTATTCCGGAAATGAGTATCCTGGAGTTGATGACAATGACATCAAGATACTAATTCTCAAACCAAGAATAAGAAAACATCTTTGAAGGTGTGGACTCGCTTAGTAGGAGGATGAAATCACAAAACTGATGAGTTTGAAGTAAAGATTGAACATAATAACACTGGATCCTTTTCTTTTTAAAGATCCGCGAGACTAAAGAAAATAATTATGTTGTAAACTTCCCAATCTGGCCAGCTTTTAATCGTGTATCTAGTGAAGGCAGATTACAATATTCTGGGACACAGCCATAGGCTAATCATTTTCATCAAAAACTTATTGATTTGCAGTATTCAAGACGATAAGGTCCTCGCAGCTAAAAAGTCCTCATAAAATATAATCTCAAAACAGGGGTGGGGGCATAGGAACATGTCTTTATGTTATTCTACTAGAAAGTATTGCGAAAATGAAGGGTCCGAAAGTCGACGTGACATTAGTAAACGGCGTATGTTATTGGATAGGCCTAATGAATGATTCAGTACCTCTCAACATGACACAAATTGTAAGCAAAGAGACAAATATTGATATAGCGGTTCAATAATGGGAACAGTTAGGTATAGCGAATAAAGTCTCTTCGCCTATAGCTTTAAGCTTAAATTCTATATTGGTTTGGTACTTTAGAATATGTGGCAGAGTTCCCGCATTTGACAAAAAGAATATCTAGATTGCGGGGCCGCTAGCCACCTCTGCTTAAAAGAACAAAGTGTTTTGCATACCCCTCTATGCTTTCGTGTATCACGTTCCAATGTGTCTTTACAAAGTATATATCAACTCTGTTTGTCTGGTAAAAGTTTGTATTCGTTATTTCTCCCACATCTGTTCTCTGATCAAGGCGAACATTCATTAGTTATTAAGAGCAAAACGATCGCTCTACAAGTCGTATAATGGCGATATTATCTTTAAATAGATTTTTCCCTGTTCAATATCTCTGTTTGACACACTTCATGATCTTGTTCAATATCTCTGTTTGACATACATGTTGATGATTGTGTTCAAAAGATCTGTTTGACACAATTGCTGATGATCTTGTTTTGTTTGACACACTTGCTGATAAACTTGTTTTGTTTGACACACTTGCTGATGATCTTAGTTTGTTTGACACACTTGTTGATGATCTTGTTTGGTTTGACACACTTGCTGATGATCTTGTTTGGTTTGACACACTTGCTGATGATCTTGTTTTGTTTGACACACTTGCTGATAAACTTGTTTTGTTTGACATACTTGCTGATGATCTTAGTTTGTTTGACACACTTGCTGATGATCTTGTTTGGTTTGACACACTTGCTGATGATCTTGTTTGGTTTGACACACTAGCTGATGATCTTGTTTGGTTTGACACACTTGCTGATGATCTTGTTTTGTTTGACACACTTGCTGATGATCTTGTTTGGTTTGACACACTTGCTGATGATCTTGTTTTGTTTGACACACTTGCTGATGATCTTGTTTTGTTTGACACACTTGCTGATGATCTTGTTTGGTTTGACACACTTGCTGATGATCTTGTTTGGTTTGAAACACTTGCTGATGATCTTGTTTTGTTTGACACACTTGCTGATGATCTTGTTTTGTTTGACACACTTGCTGATGATCTTGTTTTGTTTGACACACTTGCTGATGATCTTGTTTTGTTTGACACACTTGTTGATGATCTTGTTTGGTTTGACACACTTGCTGATGATCTTGTTTTGTTTGACACACTTGCTGATGATCTTGTTTTGTTTGACACACTTGCTGATGATCTTGTTTGGTTTGACACACTTGCTGATGATCTTGTTTGGTTTGACACACTAGCTGATGATCTTGTTTGGTTCGACACACTTGCTGACAATCTTATTTGGTTTGACCTACTTGCTGACAATCTTGTTTGGTTTGACACACTTGCTAATGATCCTGTAAATTTTTTTCTTAATTAAACTTAATTAAAGTTTGATATAACGAGATATTTATTTTTTTAAATAAAAATGTATTTGCGTAATGCAAACCGCTGATCAGACTTGTTTTATTATCCAGTCTTTGTTATGACGGGAATATGCTGGCTAGACCAAGATCTAGCTCTAAAAAATATTTTTTTTCTTTTCTAGATCACCTCATGACATTCTGAACTGACATGTCTCTGGTTTAGTTTCTATTCCATTGTGTAACTCTTGTCTACGATGAATGGAATTTAATAAGTTAAATATATTTTAATTAATGAATCAAAATTAAAAGTTTAAAATGTCTCGGCGAAATGTAGACCTTTATCTTTCTTTCTACGCACATATACATACATACATACATACATACATACATACATACATACATACTACATACATACATACATACATACATACATACATACATACATACTACATACAAAATCTATCTATCTATCTATCTATCTATCTATCTATCTATCTATCTATCTATCTATCTATCTATCTATCTATCTATCTATCTTTCTATCTATCTATCTATCTATCTATCTATCTATCTATCTATCTATTTGTCTATTTATCTATCTATCTATCTATCTATCTATCTATCTATCTATCTATCTATCTATCTATCTATCTATCTATCTATCTATCATGGGCGTAGCCAGGAATTTTTGTTTTGTAGGAGGGAGGTTGGTGGGATTTTTTCTCTCCCCCCCCCCCCCTCCGCAAATATATCTACATGATTAATTTTAATTACATTCTGACCCTTCATTCTTTCGGAAGACGTTTATTGTACCCTACAATAGGTTCTTCCTTGAGTTAGTGGGAAAATTGTAAACTCTCAGCCATAGCCAGCAAGGGGGTCTGAAGGAGCGCTGTGAGCTCCCCTAGCACGAGGTGGAGCCCCGCCGCTTAACCATATTTCCGGTATTGAAAGCCAACAAAATGCAAATTCTGAGGTATCTACAGTGCATTACTCATCCTGCTATTAAAAGTTTTATTTTAAAAAGCTTATGTGCTATTCTTAGTGACTTAGATCCTCCTTCGTCGTTCTGCGCATTGGGCTTCAAGCTGCTTCCACAAAAATCTGTCACTGTCAATGTCTGAAGCATCTTCCCACCTGCTCTGCGGACCTCCATGAAAGTGTGGCGCCAAGTTGTACTAGAATGTCCCTGTTCGCAACTCTTATCATGCTTTATTTGTTAATTCATTTTGTCGGATAACATGTCCGGCAAACCTCATGCGACGCTCTGTCATAACCTTACTAAGAGGTCAACTCCCAGTTAGGCATAGGATTTCTTCATGCGACGCTCTGTCACAACTTTACTAAGGGGTCGACTCCCAGTTCGGCATAGGATTTCCTTGATTGAGAACCGATCTCTATAACCGTCTTAGCCATTTTTGTTGAGCCACATTTAGTCTTTTTCAATTTCGGCAGATGACTATTCACTGCACTTTATAAATGGAGCCCAGCCACTGGTAGAAATTTGTAACCTCTCTTGGCTAAACTCTTGCAATAAGGTAACTATAGTTTGCTTTAGATTTTATATCGAAAAGGGAAGTTTTGTCGACAAAATCATTTGTTAGTGGTTTTAAACTGAAAAATCTCAAGAGTTTTTTTTTGCAAATTCACAACCCCCTTAGCTACGCTCATAGAATTTGGTAACTGTAGTTTCCATTAGAATAAAATTGAAGAGAGAAGTTTTCAACCTCAAAACTCTCTGTATGGGTGTATTTAAACTCAAAACCATCCGGAAGGGTTTTAAACTTTAAAATAAGTCCTCTGGAGGAGGGGGTTTAAAGTCAACCCCCCACAAGAATTTTTTAGATTCAAACCCCGCTGAAGGGGGTTTAAACTCAAATCCCCTTTGGCTACGCTCATATAATTTTTAGGGTGTAATTTGCTTTTTTTATATTGAAGAGGTATTTTTTAGCTTCAAACCCCGCTAGTGGGGGTTTAAACTCAAAACCCCTTTGGCTACGCTCATAGAATTTTGAGTGTGTTATTTGCTTTTGTTATATTGAAGAGGTATTCTTTAGCTTTAAGTGATGGTTTAGTATTAAAATGTCAACTAAAATAAACACAATCAAAGCAAAAATCAGTCACTAAATTCCGATCCCCCCTCCCGGGGAGATTTCATTTCGGGATGGGGGTTGACCCCCAAAACTCCCCCCTGGTTACGCCCATGCTATCTATCTCTATCTATTTATTTATTAAAACAGAGGGGAAGAAACAGATAGAGAGAGACAGAGAAACAGAGAGATTGAGAGACAGAGAGATAGAGGGACTGAGATACTGATACTTAGAGGGACAGAGAAAGAAAGAGAGAGAGAAAGAGAGAGAGATAGAGGGACAGAGAAAGAAAGAGAGAGAGAAAGAGAGAGAGAGATAGAGGGAAAGAGAAAGAAAGAGAGAGAGAAAGAGAGAGAGATAGAGGGACAGAGAAAGAAAGAGAGAGAGAAAGAGAGAGAGATAGAGGGACAGAGAAAGAAAGAGAGAGAGAAAGAGAGAGAGAGATAGAGGGACAGAGAAAGAAAGAGAGAGAGAAAGAGAGAGAGATAGAGGGACAGAGAAAGAAAGAGAGAGAGAAAGAGAGAGAGAGATAGAGGGACAGAGAGAGGTTGACAGACATATAGAGAATGAGAATGGGTGTTAGAGAGTCAGTAAGAGTTAGTGAGTGTCAGCGATGTAAAGATGAGAGAGAGAGAGAGAGAGAGAGAGAGAGAGATAGAGAGAAAATGGGAGGTCTATTAATTGTTACTATTTGGGCCAAGAACATATTCAACTTTCACTCGCTATTGGAGGACAACATCAAATCAATGGCGCCAAAAACTTTCTTACATTCAGTGTACAGATTTAACTCCTAGAAACTATTTTTAGGGTTAGGGTTATTGAGTTCAATGGATGTCGTCACGAACCTACTTGAGAAGTGTTCTTTGGATTGATCCAAACAATGAGTGAGGTGGGACTCTACTGGCTGTACAAGGCTGTCACAGCACGACTCTAGTGGCTGTACAAGGCTGTCACAGCACGACTCTAGTGGCTGTACAAGGCTGAATCATAGCACGACTCTATGGTGTCAAGTCACCAGTTCAGTTTTTTCTAACACTGTAGTCAACAGCATTCTTGGAATAGCCTAAAACTGGAAATTTTCTAAGACTGTCTTACATAAATTAAAAGTTCTCTTTGGGGCCTTGCGATCTATAGGGCAGAAGATGTAAAGCTCATCAGTTGTTGTTGTTTTTCTGTAGGTCCAACGAATGTCAGGTACCCGTTAAAGCTGGGTGAACTCAGCGGCGTCTTAAAGGCCCTGAAATAAAAAAAAACTTAGTTTTCAACAGGATTCGAACCCGTGACCCATCTGTTCAGAAGCCAAGCGCTTTACCACCGCACCTGTCAGAACACAACACAACAGAACTATGTTTTGTTTCACTCCTTGTCGTGTGGTCGTGTGGTCGTGTGGTATGCTCTTCAGGCTGTCTTCACGATAGTCCAGGTTTCAAATCCTCAAGTTCACCGGGAAGTCTGGCAAGGACGTAATCATCTTCACGTCTGCAGACACGTCTGAAAGCTAACATTAACCCTAACCTCTTAAAGTCAAAGTTCAGCAGAGTTGTCATCCTTTATCTTCCTCCAGGCATTAGTTTTGCAAGAAAGTTGGATCTTGTCACGTGAAACCTCACCCTAGCTGATTACTCACAATGTCACGTGAAACCTCACCCTAGCTGAATAGTCACAATGTCACGTGAAACCTCACCCTAGCTGATTACTCACAATGTCACTTGAAACCTCACCCTAGCTGATTACTCACAATGTCACTTGAAACCTCACTCTAGCTGATTGACTCACAATGTCACTTGAAACCTCACCCTAGCTGATTGACTCACAATGCCACGTGAAACCTCATCCTAGCTGATTACTCACAATGTCACGTGAAACCTCACCCTAGCTGACTGACTCACAATGTTACTTGAAACCTCACCCTAGCTGATTGACTCACAATGTCACGTGAAACCTCACCCTAGCTGAATGACTCACAATGTCACGTGAAACCTCATCCTAGCTGATTGACTCACAATGTCACGTGAAACCTCACCCTAGCTGACTGACTCACAATGTCACGTGAAACCTCACCCTAGCTGATTGACTCACAATGTCACGTGAAACCTCACCCTAGCTGATTGACTCACAATGTCTCGTGAAACCTCACCCTGGCTGATTGACTCACAATGTCACGTGAAACCTCACCCTAGCTGACTGACTCACAGTGTCACGTGAAACCTCACCCTAGCTGACTGACTCACAATGCCACGTGAAACCTCACCCTAGCTGATTGACTCACAATGCCACGTGAAACCTCACCCTAGCTGATTGACTCACAATGTCACGTGAAACCTCACCCTAGCTGATTGACTCACAATGTCACGTGAAACCTCACCCTAGCTGATTGACTCACAATGTCACGTGAAACCCCACCCTAGCTGATTGACTCACAATGTCACGTGAAACCTCACCCTAGCTGATTGACTCGCAATGCCACGTGAAACCTCACCCTAGCTGATTGACTCACAATGTCACGTGAAACCTCACCCTAGCTGATTGACTCGCAATGTCACGTGAAACCTCACCCTAGCTTATTGACTCACAATGTCACGTGAAACCTCACCCTAGCTGATTGACTCGCAATGTCACGTGAAACCTCACCCTAGCTGATTGACTCACAATGTCACGTGAAACCTCATCCTAGCTGATTGACTCACAATGTCACACTAATTCTCAAAGGACCCATTTAGACGTATGACTATATCATCGTTTATATTTATTTCCTTATTTGTGTGAGTTCAATGTAATTTTATATTTCTCAATAGTTGACTATTTATAATATCGACAGTTCTATTTACAAATATGTCGTCAGTAGGCCTAAATTTGTAGCTCAAACACAATTAGTATTTATATATTTTTCGCTGTTTTTAAATTTATGAATTTTTTACAAGCTCATTTGTAAATAGTTTCGTGTAGGAAAAGTTTATAATGTTTTAATTTTATCAAGAAACAGAGTCCCCATATTGGAGTTCACAATCATTAGTTAAGGACATGATACCAGCAGTACCTGATACCAGCCGTACCTGATGCCTGCAGTACTTGATATCAGCAGTACTTCATACCAGAAGTACTTGATACCAGCAGTACTGGATACCAACAGCGCTTGGTACTAGCAGTAATTGATACTAGAAGTACTTGATACCAGCAGTACTTGATACCAGTAGCAGTTGATACCAGCAGTACTTGAAACCAGCAGTATTTGATACTAGTAGTACTTGATACTAGTAGTACTTGATATCAGCAGTACCTGATAATAACTGTATCGGATACCAGCAGCACTTGATACCAGCAGTACCTGATACCTGCAGTACCTGATACCAGTAGTACTTGATACCAGCAGTAGTTGATACCAGCATCACTTGATACCTGCAGCAGCTGATATCAGCTGCACTTGATACCAGCAGTACTTGATACCATATGTACTTGATACCATATGTACTTGATACCAGCTGCACTTGATACCAGCAGTACTTGGTACCAGCAGTAGTTGATTTGCACAAAAAGCGTTTCAATACTAGAGGAAGCCTAATCTTGTCACTTTTGGATAGGTCGGCTTAAAACAAAAATATTGGCTCGAAATTACTTAAAAAAACGTTTTTGTTAAATTTAACCGCTGCGATTTCGACTGTGAAATATGCTCAATTATTTTAGGCGCAATGTACGTAATAACAGGTTAAGTTTTCGTGATTTGTTTTACCACAGCAAGTGGAAGACTCAGTGAAAGGTGAGTGGTGAGTAAATCAGTAAGGCCCTTGGAGTTATATTAGAGATGTTAATATTATGCATTTACGCTCGCGTTTTGTGAACTGAATTTCAATTATTGTCTTTTATGAGTGTCTTTTATAAGTGTGTTGTTAATCTCTAATGGTTGTGAGAATGTTTTATTATTGTGTTGTTAATCTCTAATGGTTGTGAGAATGTTTTATTATTGTGTTGTTAATCTCTAATGGTTGTGAGAATGTTTTATTATTGTGTTGTTAATCTCTAATGGTTGTGAGAATGTTTTATTATTGTGTTGTTAATCTCTAATGGTTGTGAGAATGTCTTGTTATTGTGTTGCTAATCTCTAATGGTTGTGAGAATGTTTTATAAGTGTGTTGTTAATCTCTAATGGTTGTGAGAATGTTTTATTATTGTGTTGATATGATTGTTTGGTTATGCTTTTACGCTTTACCTGCCTGCACACAATGACGTGTTGTCAACATCGCACTAATCTCTCATTAGAAGCAACAGATTGATGTATTGATGTCAAAAGTCCGAAGACAAATGTGTTTGTGACACATGAGGAAAATGTCAGGTAAGAAAAGATTTCTCAATGTGAACTCATGGAAGGTCGTAAACGTGGGGGTTAGATAGCAGAACAATGATGACCTTTGAACTTCCATGCTATTGAATGTTTATGTCAAAGCGCTGATGGAAGACGTTCTTATCACTTAGCAAAGTGGGGAGAGGAGGAGCAGTTATCAACTTAGAAGAGCGTCATTTTAAAAGCTTTACTTACAGCTTTCATATAGTTAAAAACAAACAGTAAAAACAAATTACAAACAGCATTCCATTTTGTAACCCTATTGTATTGCAGCTCTTTGTCTGAAACTTTTTGCAGTCAGAATTTTTATTTTTGCTTGTTTGTTCCTTTTTGAAACTCTCGTTCGAAGCATGCATAAAATTTTTTGTGTAGTTAGGTCTGAATGGCCTTGGAAGTGGGAATACTTAGATAAAAAGAATTAGACTAGGTCTGTGCGATTCATATTTTACTTGATTGTCTTCTAGAGTCTAGAAATTACTTTTTGAAAATAGTACTTTAGTAGCAGACTATTTTTTAGACGGCAAAGCTAAGATTGAAATTCCAAAGTCCAGCTAACTTGCTGGCAGGGAATGAAGGAAGTCTTAGTGTGACTTTGCTATAACAGCTGCAACAGCTGCCCAAAATGTCAGTGTCAGCTGTTTGATAAGTCGAAAGCTTCACCTTAGGAGTAAAAACAATTTGTAATCGATCAGATGTTCATTTACAATACACTACAATAGATGCATATGAGCCTAGGCCTAACTTCCAGTTTATCAACGCAACAATTGGTTGCTAATACCAATGTCCATCACAATTTTATTACAAATTTAATCAAGTGAATCAACTTGTCTTTGGTATTTTTAAGCCAATCAATAACCAAATATTAATGATTCAAATCGTCAGTATACTAAATCTATGAATGCTGTTATAACATTTGTGAAAAGAACAAAGTGAAATTACAATAAATGATTGTCTATATCAATGTGTATATATACATGTATGACTTAATGTATACTTATTTTATACGTATATCTAATTGTATAAACTATATTTGTAACTGCATGCATGGGCGTAGCCAGGGGGTTCAAACCCCTCCCGAAATAATATCCCCCCCCCGCAGGGGGGAGTCGGAATTTAGTGAATGATTGTTTGCTTGAGTTTGTTTATTTTAGTTAAGATTTTAATACTAAACCATCACTTGCCCCAACGAAGCCAAGGTGGTTTTGAGTTTAAAACCCCTACCAGGGGGTTTTGCAGTGAAATTCCACTCTTCTATAAAACAAAACAAACAATAAATAATGCAAACGACAATCCCCAAATTCCAAAAGTATAGCTAAGGAAGATTTCGATTTTAAACCCTCCTCCGAAATTTACTATAAAACTCTCTCTTCAATAAAAAAAAGCAATTTACACACTTAAAATTCTATGAGTGTAGCCATATGCGGTTTGGAGTTTTGAGGTTAAACCCCCCTCCAGTGGTTACACATTTCTACCAGTGACTGGGCTTCATTAATAAAGTGCAGTGAATAGTCATCTGCCGAAATTGAAAAACACTAAATGTGGCTCAACAAAGATGGCTAAGACAGATTTTAGGAGTCAGTTATAGAGATCGGGTCTAAATCAAGGAAATCATATGCCGAACTGGGAGTCGACCCCTTAGTAAGGTTGTGAAAAATCCCCCCCCCAAGTCCCCCCTCCCCCGAAAAACAATCCTGGCTACGCCTATGACTGCATGTATGTGTTTTGAGAAAGGTCAGTCTGTTTAAATCTACTTAAATCTATGTACAACATTTGACAACTGGAGACGCCACGAAGAGGATTAGATTACATTGTAAAGTATCACAAATAAACAAATATATTCACTTATTATAACAATACCTCCATTCAAGTCAAAGTAATGGAATAACCTGGGTGGTACCTGGACACGGATCTCAAAATCGGCTCTAACGATTTTCCTAGAAACAGTTTCGCTGAGAAAAGAATGACTAGCTCGTTGGCCAGACGGGGAAAACTCTAGGTTTGACTGTTATAGTTTTTGAAAGTAAAAAAAAAAATAAATACATTTTATTTATAATTAGGTCTAGATCTGATCCAACATCTATCTTGAAAAGACTAATCGCGCTCGGAAATGACTGGGAATGTAAGGCATTATAGATTCACAAGATTAATGTGACTGGCAGTCTGCTACTGAACATCCAGTCACTGGCGGATACTGGCAGTCTGCTACTGAACATCCAGTCACTGGCGGATACAATTGGTATACGAATTCTTTACTTACGTTAATACTATATGCTAATAAGTTTATATTTGAACCATTATGTTGCTCCACCCTCTAGTATTTTGGCCAATTCGGTGGGGTTGGGAGGAGGGGTGCAATTGCATCAATCCCGCGCCCCCGACCTTAACCATTCAAGTGGGAGATGGGTCTAATTTATTTATTTTTTTTACAAATGACAGTTTTTTTTTAAAGAGACTTAGTCACATATCTAAATGATAAATGCTACTTATTGATATTTTCACCAATCTTTATATTATGTCGTCCTCCTTCTGGTATGTCGTCCTCCTTCTGGTATGTCGTCCTCCTTCTGGTATGTCGTCCTCCTTCTGGTATGTCGTCCTCCTTCTGGTATGTCGTCCTCCTTCTGGTATGTTGGCCGATTCAGTGGGGGGGGGGGGGATTCAGTGGTGGGTTGTTGTTTTTTTTGCTACTAATTCCCTTCCCCCCTAACCTACTGACTGTGGTTGGGGATGCGATCCAATTTTTATTTTATTTTCCTACGAAAATATAAATGTTATCTTATCTTATCTTAAATAATACAGACGTTACTTCAAAAAAAAAGATGATTACGTCCTATGCGTCATGCATTTAGTCATGCATATTAACCAATGACCTGAATTCGGCTGTCACTGGTTTTCTGGCTAGCTCAGGCAACCAATTTCATGCTCTAATAGCACTCGGGAAGAAGGAACATTTGTCCTAGCATATGGGACGAGGAATGTGCCTTTATCTTTGTGTCTTTCTAAGTATTTTATTAGATTTTGTTTTTGTATTTAAAGATTGTGGTTCATTGTTTTATGTATAATTACTACTTTACTTTTAAGTCTTCTATCCTGAAGGCTTTCTAAATTTAGTGATTTTACTAAAGGTGTTACTCTAATCAAATGTGAATATTCGATTATTGCGAATCTCACTGCTCTATTTTGTGTCTGTTCCAGTTTCTTAATGTTTTCTTGAGTTGAGGGGTCCCAAACAAAGGATGCATATTCCATTATTGGCCTAACCAAGGTTAAATAACATTTTAATTTTATGTTCTATTTGATTTATGGAAATTTATTTTAATAAACCCAAATACTTTGTTTGATTTTTTGATAGTTTCATCCCTGTCTCTCTCTCTCTTTCCCTGTCTCTCTGTCGCTCTCGTTCTCTCGCTTTCTCTCTTTCTCTGTGTCTCACTCTTTATCTCTCTCTATCTCGCTCATTTTATTTTTCACCCCCAGTGGCATAGAGGAAAATAGCTGGTAGCAGATGGCCTAAGAAAGAAATAGTTGGATAGTGTTACGTGCGCAGTGTGAATGTGAAATGGTGCAAATGGGTGTTCAAAGGGTTAGAGAGAAAGGGCTAGAGAGAAAGGGTTAGAGAGAAAGGGTTAGAGAGAAAGGGGAGGGTAAACATGGAGTAATGTAAACGAAGTTGTAATGGACATGTTATTGTTTGTTAATCAAGATTAAAGTCTTCATAATCTATTATAAATGAGTCTGTTGGTGAATAATTAAGAGTCTCATCTGCTCGTAACAGATAGCTCTCACAAAGGCTGCGGGACACACATTTGAGACCCAAAGCAAAGCCCTTATTGAAAACAGGCGCAAAAGAAGAAAGAAAACTTAAATAGACCGCCCACAGACAACGGCTTTGTCGGCACGAGATGCGGAAAAATATACAGGTCGAAACTGGGTTTTTATAGTCCTGTGAAACACTACACTCCTCCTTAATCTTCGGACTCGAAGGCATTGCTATTAATATTATTATTGCATCCCAAACAAATGAGTCCCGCCCCAGCCTCCACTCTATGCTATCTTCTTGATGTTCTCTGCTGAGGCTGAAGTTTGAATTCTGTAGTGGCAAGAGAGTGATACGTCTGTTAATAGATCTTAATGGTGCTGCACATCTGAAGGAAACATTTGCATAATTCTCTAGAGACAGCACTTAAAGTAACGCTTGTCTAGACCAGTGGTTCCCAAACTTTTTCATTAACACTTCGCACATATCTAGCGAAATACTGCTTTTTTTTTTTTAGGTCGGATATTTTTTTTTCTATTTGTTTAAATAAAAAAATAATAATTAAACCATATTCTAAATTCTAATTAAGCGCAATGCACATTTCTCTTACATGGGTTAAAGCTCCTAAAAATAGACAAATAAATAAAAGCTGAAGATCTATAGGAATTTAAACTGGGCACACTGGGCTAGGGCAAAAGACAAGAATTGGTAGGAAGGTGTTCCATATTTTAGCAGCAAAGATGTAGTTATTACCAATATGTTGTCGATAATAAAGAGTCTTAATTAAAGACTAGATCAAACAGATGCCGACGGATGCTATCTTATAGCCAATATTTACAAGTTATATACGTCTTGCGTCCATTCAAAGCCAATATTTACAAGTTATATACGTCTTGCGTCCATTCAAAGCCAATATTTACAAGTTATATACGTCTTGCGTCCATTCAAAGCCAATATTTACAAGTTATATACGTCTTGCGTCCATTCAAAGCGATGCTAATACTTCAATGCTAATACTTATGTTGCAAATTCTCGCTTCTTGCTTACTAATACTTGCAGGCTAATACTTGCTTGCTTATACATGCTTGCTAATTCTAACTTGCTAATACTTGCTTGCTAATACTTACTTGCTAATACTTGCTTGCTAATACTTATGTTGCAAATACTTGCTTGCTAACACTTGCTTGCTAATAATTGCAGGCTAATGCTTACTAACCCTAACCCTAATACTTACTTGCTAATACTTATGTTGCAAATACTTGCTTGCTAACACTTGCTTGCTAATAATTGCAGGCTAATGCTTACTAACCCTAACCCTAATACTTGCTTGCTAATACTTATGTTGCTAATATTTGTTTGCTAACACTTGCTTTCTAAAACTTGCATGCTAATACTTGCTAGCTAGCACTTACTTGCTAATACTTACTTGCTAATACTTACTTGCTAATACTTGCTTGCTAATACTTATGTTGCTAATACTTGATTGCTAATACTTATTACACTGACTTGATTGGTTTCATCAAAACTGTTCAAACGGCGTCTAAATGGTCAGTAGGTTTACCTTTGAAGAATCGATAATTGGGTCAAGAGATGACCAGGCACACCCCCCTCCAATCAGGAACTGATAGAAGTGAGTTACAAAAATAACAAACATTGGATCGAGTTTCTATGGAATTTGTTTTTTCCACTTGGTCAAAAGTACTGGACTAAAAGGTGTTGGTCAAAGTCATCTAGCTAGGTCAAATTATAGATGTTGAAGGTCACTGAAATTAGTCCAGCAAGAGTTATCATAGACATCTAGACTAGACTAGCAAGGGTTTACTAAAGATAAGTGCATCTAAAAATGTCATATAAACTAACCCAGCAAGAGACACAGGCGGTAGGGGCGATCGCACCCCCCACCCCACTCGGCCGATCCCCCCCCCCACACACCAAAGGGGGGGGGCGGACGAATTTTACTAAAGAAATCACACAATTCGCATACGAATTTTTTAGTTATGTTAATAATTATTTATATTTTCAACCTATTTTTAGATTATTTCCCCCCCCCCTCTAGTATGTTGGCCGATTTGGTGGGATGGGGAGGTGGCGAAGGCACTAATCCCGCCCCCCCCCCCCCCAACCATAAACTTTCAAGGGGGGCGGTCCAATTTATTTGTAGAAATCACAGCTTGTTAACGGAATCAATTAAATATCTATATAATTAATACATGTTATTGCTATTTTAACCGATCAGTAGTACCGTTGCAAGGGTGAGCAGTTGGATGGTTGAAAATAAGCTCAAGATGAACGAAGATAAGACATAAATAATTAAGGTTGGCACTCGGAACAACGTCTCGAAAGTTGAAGGCACATATTCTCATTTTATTACGAACTGCCAGCTTCCTTATGTCCATGTAGTGCGGAATCTTGGAGTTTTCTTCGACTCAACACTATCTTTCGACCCACACATAAGTCAGCTCTGCAAGGGTCTTTATCTGCAGCTGCGTAGATTGGCCAGATCCGACCATATTTAGCAACGGAGTCAACAAAAACGCTGGCTGTGGCATTCATACTCTCCCGCCTTGACTACTGTAACGCCGTGCTAGCAGGTATACCTGATGACAAAATAGCTAAAATGCAACGTATTCAGAACAACGCCGCACGAATAGTACTTAGAAAAACAAGACAAGATTCTGCTACTACGCTCTTGCGCACGCTCCATTGGCTTCCCGTGAAAGCGAGAATCGATTACAAGGTCGCCACACTTTGTCATCAGTGTATATATAACAATGAGATGCCCTTGTACCTTAGAGAACTGATTACTCCATATGTCCCCCAGAGAGCCCTGCGCTCAATGGACTCAATGCCACGTTTCTGAGGGCTTTTTCAGTGCACGGACCAAAGGTTTGGAACTCACTCCCCATTGATCTCAGACAGACAACATGCTATACCACTTTTAAGAAAAACATTAAGACCTACTTGTTTAAAACTTTTTTAGATTAGTTTTTGATTTCTGTTGTCGTGTTTGTGTTTGTAATGTTATTACATCGCCTTGAACCTACATTTTGTTTGTTAACAGCGCTTTATAAATAAAATTATTATTATTATTAATATTATTATGTCATCCCCCTGTTAGCCAATTGGGTGGGTTTGGGGGTCGAAAACATCTACTGCCCTTCCAACTTAGCCTTTGAGTGGGGGCAGCCCTATTTTGTTTTTAGAAATCATAGTTTGTGAAGAAAATTAGTTGAATTATCATATAATTTTTATATTTTATCGCTACACTTCTGGTATCTTAGCAGATTTAGTGAGGTGGGGGGGAGGGGGCGATTGCTTCTACTGCCCTCCCCACTCTAGCCCTCTAAATGAATATCTATATAATATAAGCTTCATATTGATGTTTGAACCCATTTGTAGATTATGTCGCACACACACTCTGGTCTCAAATTTTATCATTAGTAAACATAAAATAAAAAAGAGTTGTACCAGGTGGGAGGGGCGATACATGCAATCGCCTTCGGCCCATCGGACAAACCAATACTTTTTTCATTTTGTATTTTAGTTAAGAAATTACTAAATTAAAAAAGAAATTGTCACTAATATAATTTATATATGTTATAAATTAAAAACTTTTATCGAGTCGCCCCACCCCCTATTCTTTAATGCCAAATGCAATCATTAGCAGAAAGTATACAAAGAAGCGAGGATTCACGTTTTCACTCTACCGCCCTCTCCCCTTCCGGACGTTTTAAAATAGAAAAGTCAAATATGACGACAGAGTGTATGTCATTAATCACACATTAAGCTGTGAGTTATTTTAAGTAAGACTTTGTTTGGGGAAATTTAAAATTTATACAAAACTTTTCATTATAAAAGTAAAAATTGAGAATAGTTCTGAACCCAAATATTATTTTCCTAGTCATCTTTTTTCCAACCTTTACTCATACTGATATTTTCTGCTGCATAAAAAAATGTGGGACTATAACCGTGACCTCCATAACCCATATCGAAGGTGCCGCTATAACTCACAATATATGCTTGAATCCTAAAAATGCAAAAAATGTAAAGTAGAATCTAATTGGTTCACTTAATTTCTCCTCCCACTTCCGAGATTTTTTGCTTAGAGCTTTGAATTATAGTTCTGTAACAAAACAAAGTTACAAACATGCCTAGTGAACAAAATGTATCACTTACAAATGAGCTTTTTTAAATTTTTTTTTTCGAATACGTTTTTTTTCGGCAGCGCTCCTCCAAGTCTTAATCTAACTATGTTAGGTCTCTGATCTTTTCAAAAAACAAATACGGTTGTGTTTGCAATGTAGTAAGAGCATGTAAAATCATATTAGAATATTTTTCAAGTAAAACATTATTCAAAAGGTCCTTTTTTAATAGGATAAATAATGAGCTGTAGATGCCAGGAGAATGCGTTTCTGCAGTGAAGAATGCTGTCTTTTTTTCTTCGAATATTTTTTTCGGCGGCGATCCTCAAAACCTTAATCTAAATATGTGGGGTATCTTATCTTATCAAGGAGCGAATCGGTTGTATTTGCAATGTAATAAGGGCCTGTAAATGCATATTAGAATATTTAACAAGTGAAATATTATTCAAAAGGTCATTTTTTAATAGGATGAATAATGAGCTGTAGATATCCGGAGAACGCGTTTCTGTAGTGAAGAAAAGTTGAGAAATACTGCTCTTTAATATATATATATATATATATATATATATATATATATATATATATATATATATATATATATATATATTACTTACTTACTTACTTAGACTTAGGTCCTCCCGCGCCGTTCGGCGCATTGGGCGGCAAGCTGTTTCCATAAAGATCTGTCACTGGCAATGTCTGAAGCCTCCTCCCACCTGGTGTCCTCTGTTCTGAGGTCCTCCATGAAGGTGTGTCGCCAAGTAATACGAAGACGTCCCTGTTTGCGCTTTCCTCGTTTTGGCTTCCATGTTATCGCAACTCTTGGTGTGCGTAACTCATTTTGACGTAGAAAATGTCCCGTAAACATCATGCGACGCTCAGTCACAACCTCACTTAGTGTTCGACTCCCAGTTCGGCATAGGATTTCCTTGTTTGAGACCCGATCTGTGTAACTGACTCCCAAAATCCGTCTCAGCCATCTCTGTTGAGCCACATTTAGTCTTTTCTCAATTTTGACAGATGACTTCCACGTCTCACATGCATATGTAGCAGTTGGAATGACGATTGTGTTGAGAAGGTGTATTTTTGTCTCGAGTCCAATGGCTTGGCTAGTCCAAATAGGCTGCAGCCTTTGGAAAAGGCTCCCTGCCTTTCCTATTCGGCACGCTACATCATAGTAAGCATCTCCATCATTTGTTATGATGCTGCCAAGGTACGTGAACTTGTCCAGCTCTTCAAGCTTTGACTCGCTAAGTCTGACGGGGACACCCTTTGCCTTATATCCCACTAGCATTATTTTAGTCTTATCCAAGTTTATGCGGAGGCCAATTTTGGGTGCCTCTCTGTCTAGGCTCTCCGTCATTTCTTGAATGCATTTCTTTGTAGCCCCGAGTAGTGCAACATCATCAGCAAAGTCCAAGTCCGTCAATCGGAGTTGTTCATGCCATGGAATACCAAAGGCAGTCTGGTTCATTGCTCCCCACATTATGTAGTCGATGGCCAGGAGGAAAAGGAAGGGAGATAAGATGCACCCCTGTCTCACACCTGTCTCGATGGTAAAAAACTCTGTTGTTCCCTCTTCTGTTTTAATGCAGCAACTAGACTGACTGTAAAGGTGTCGTAGGATCTGGACGAATTTTTCTGGGAAACCGTACGGTACGGTATATATATATACTGTTCTCGCATTTATGCTTAGGGTTAGGGTTTACAGGGCGTTAGGGTTAGGGTTTCGAAAAAAAATCGCCACCTCCCACTCCAAAGTTCTGGATCCACTAGTGGCAAGAGATATCATATAAACTAACCCAGCAAGAGATATCATATAAACTAACCCATCAAGAGATATCATATAAACTAACCCAGCAAGAGATATCATATAAACTAACCCAGCAAGAGATATCATATAAACTAACCCAGCAAGAGATATCATATAAACTAACCCAGCAAGAGATATCATATAAACTAACCCAGCAAGAGATATCATATAAACTAACCCAGCAAGAGATATCATATAAACTAACCCAGCAAGAGATATCATATAAACTAACCCAGCAAGAGATATCATATAAACTAACCCAGCAAGAGATATCATATAAACTAACCCAGCAAGAGATATCATATAAACTAACCCAGCAAGAGATATCATATAAACTAACCCAGCAAGAGATATCATATAAACTAACCCAGCAAGAGATATCATGTAAACTAACCCAGCGAGAGATATCATATAAACTAACCCTGCAAGAGATATCATATAAACTAACCCAGCAAGAGATACCATATAAACTAACCCAGCAAGAGATATCATATAAACTAACCCAGCAAGAGATACCATATAAACTAACCCAGCAAGAGATATATAAACTAACCCAGCGAGAGATATCATATAAACTAACCCAGCAAGAGATATCATATAAACTAACCCATCAAGAGATATCATATAAACTAACCCAGCAAGAGATATCATATAAACTAACCCAGCAAGAGATATCATATAAACTAACCCAGCAAGAGATATCATATAAACTGACCCAGCGAGATATATCAATTAAACTAACCCAGCAAGAGATATCATATAAACTAAGCCAGCAAGATATATCATATAAAATGACACAGCGAGAAATATCATATAAACTAACCCAGCAAGAGATATCATATAAACTAACCCAGCAAGAGATATCATATAAACTAACCCAGCAAGAGATATCATATAAACTAACCCAGCAAGAGATATCATATAAACTAACCCAGCTAAGCTCATGGAATGTATGGATTGTAGCTTTACATTTCTTTTTTTTTTTTGTATTTAGAAAGGGAGATATTAACATCTAAGTTCTCCTTGGCTACGATTATGACAGGTTGTTTAATGGTCATCCTTCAGTTTTTGTTTTATTGAAAAAAGGGGGAGGGGATTAAGCTCAAAACTTTGGCTGCCACTGAATTTAGAAACTGCAGTTTTCTTTAACGTTTTTATTGGCCGGGGGGGGGGGGTGAGCTCCCCCCCCCATGGCTACCCTCATAGAATCAGTTTAATTTAGTATTTTATCGAAGTGGGTGGTTTTAACTTAAAAAAAAACACTGGAGGGGGTGGGTTTAAATAAATAAAAAACAAGTCACAAAATCCAACCACTCCATTGCATGGTATAATTAGATCTGATTTAAGTTGTGACACAAATTGATCACACAGAAAGTTGTGGTATTCAGCAAATTTACGTTGTGACACACTGTGATCTTACTGCAGATTGTAAGACACATAGATCTATCAACTTTGATACAATCACAGCTCTTTGTACACGTTGATGTAGTTGTGTGTTGTAACACATGTTGATGTAGTTGTATGTTGTAACACATGCTGATGTAGTTGTATGTTGTAACACATGTTGATGTAGTTGTGTGTTGTAACACATGTTGATATACTTGTATGTTGTAACACTTGTTGATGTAGTTGTATGTTGTAACACATGTTGATGTAGTTGTATGTTGTAACACTTGTTGATGTAGTTGTATGTTGTAACACATGTTGATATAGTTATATGTTGTAACACATGTTGATGTAGTTGTATGTTGTAACACATGTTGATGTAGTTGTATGTTGTAACACATGTTGATGTAGTTGTGTGTTGTAACACATGTTGATGTAGTTGTATGTTGTAACACATGTTGATGTAGTTGTATGTTGTAACACTTGTTGATGTAGTTGTGTGTTGTAACACATGTTGATGTAGTTGTATGTTGTAACACATGTTGATGTAGTTGTAAGCTTTAACACATGTTGATGTAGTTGTATGTTGTAACACTTGTTGATGTAGTTTTGTGTTGTAACACTTGTTGATGTAGTTGTATGTTGTAACACATGTTGATGTAGTTGTATGTTGTAACACATGTTGATGTAGTTGTATGTTGTAACACATGTTGATGTAGATGTATGTTGTAACACATGTTGATGTAGTTGTGTGTTGTAACACATGTTGATGTAGTTGTGTGTTGTAACACATGTTGATATAGTTATAGGTTGTAACACATGTTGATGTAGTTGTATTTTGTAACACATTTTGATCTAGTTGTTTATCTAATTGTATCTTGTAATATGTTGAAAAAAATTAAAGGGGTTGTGACACATACCAACTTTTCACAATAATAAAAGTATTTTGTTTATATTTAGTGTTATCTAAGTTTTTCATTTAATGTTATTTAAGTTTTCTGTAAATCGGTGACACAAATAGGTAGCATTGACAGCAAACACTTCCACATTTGACCTTGACCTGCTACACTTTACTCTGGAGATGTTTCTCAGTGTCAGATAGTTTAATGACCTCCCTTGGATAAGCTTCGCAACTTCAGTCGGTCAAACGCAATTTTCAGATTAAAGAAATTGGTGATGGTGTTGGAATAGAAACCTTTCCGGAAGATGGAGAAATCTTATTGTTGGCTGGTTAGAAGAACTCTCTAGATCTACTTTTTAGAGGTAAAAAGCTGTAGTCTCGTAAACTTGTGTCTCCATTCTAAAATAAAGACATGTAATCAACAAATATTTAGAACTAGATCTGGAGCTTGCAAGAGTTAGATCAATAGTATTTGCTTTACTCGGATCTTGAGGGAGAGGGGCTGGGCATAATAGGAAGAAAGAGATTTAGGCTCAGCATATATCCGTCTTCCGGACAAATATCTTTTTAAAAAGGGTTGCTCTGTGGACTCTGCTCATATCAAGTAACCATGACGCTTTCTAGAATACTAATAGTCCAATAATTATATGTGTGTGTGTGCCTCTGAGAGAGAGAGAGAGTTTGAGACGAAAAAGAGAGAGAGAAACAGAGAAAGTAATATAAACATGAAGAAAAGCAGAGTGAGCATGTGAGGAGAGAGAGAGGTGAGGGAGTGAAGGACAAACCTGGAGTGGATTAATAGAATACATTATTCCTATTGGGGACTTGGGAACAGACTCATTTCTATTTATAAACCTTCTTAACTATTTTAAAGAAGGGAATCCATAAATAGAAAATAAAACTTCTTATATATGGTACGGTTTAATCCATTACTTACTAATTCATGAGGCGGGTTGATGGGGTGCGGCTTATTCAGAAGTAAATTTCTTTCGTCAACAGAAATATGGAACATACCTTTCCGCTACGCCATCTTGACATGACCGAGATGTTGGACAAATTGTGAGCAATGGAAAGAAGAAGTATACAAGGGATAAATGAATGAGAAGTAAACACCTGTAACTTTAATCACATTTTTTGTGAACACTTGTAACTATTTTTGTAACTATAACCAAATGATACTGTAACCCCCTGTAATTGGAACCACATGTTTTGAACCACCTGCATCTGTAGCCATGTTTTTATAAACAACTGTAAGTGACCGTGTAACAGTTACCACATGTTTGTAACTAGTGCTAGATTTCCCGATAGACAACATACACTACATTCTAGGGCCAAAACTTGTCAAAAAAATTGTTCCAGTTATCTTTGAAATCATTTTGAATAAAAAGTAGAGAGTTATCTACCTAATTGAAGGAACGTCTGTAATCTCTAAGTCCTTCATGCATACCGGGTCACTGGCGGATCCAGAACTTTTGAGTGGGGGGGGCGATTTTTTTCCAAACCCTAACCCTAATGCCCAGTAAACCCTAACTCTATGCATAAACGTGCATATATATATATATATATATATGAGAATTTTTAAAAAGCAGCATTTCTCAACCTTTGGTGAAAAACAAAAAAACTGGGGCATCGCTATAACGTTTTTAAGTGGGGTTCGGGGCGAAGCCCCGACGACAAAAGCGTATTCTTGCTTTTTTCACTGCAGAAAAGTATTCTCCTGACATTTACAGCTCAATATTCATCAATGGAGTTCGGGGCGAAGCCCCGCCGCCAAAAGCGTTTTCTTGCATTCTTCATTGCAGAAAAGTATTCTCCTGACATTTACAGCTCATTATCCATCAGTGGAGTTCGGGGCGAAGCCCCGCCGCCAAAAGAGTTTTCTTGCATACTTCACAGAAGAAACGTATTCTCCTGACCTAAAACTCATTATTCATACTATTAAAAAAGGACCTTTTGAATAATGTTGTACTTGAAAAATATTCTAATATGAATTTATAGGCCCTTAATACATTGCAAAAAATCCGATTTGTTCCTTGAAAAGATAAGATACCCCACATATTTAGATTTTTGCTTTGAGGATCTCCGCCGAAAAAAAATTATTCGATAAATAATATTCAAGAAAATCAAAGTATAAATTGTGAGTTATAGTCCCAAATTTATTTAACTAGAAAAATATCAGATTGAGTAAAGGTTAGAAAAAGGCGACTATGAAAAAATGATTTGGGTTTAGAACTCATCTCAATCGTGACTCTTATACTGAAAAATTTCGTTTGAATTCTAATTTTTTGAATGCAAAGTCTTTCTTAAAATAGTTATGATAAATTCATGTGAAATTACATAAACTCTGTCTGGAAATGGGAGGGGCGGTAGAGTGAAAACGATTAATCCTCGCTCCTTTAATAATTTCTGCTAAAGATTGCATTTGGCATTAAAGAATAGGGGTGTGGCGACTCGATGTAAGAATTTAATTTATAGTATATATAAATTATATTAGTGACAGATGTTTTTGTTTTGTAATTTCCACTAACTGTAATACAAAAAGAAAAAGGAGGCCTATTGGTTTGTCCGATGGGGGAAAGGCGATTGCATGAATCGCCCCTCCCACCTGGTACAACCCTTTTTCATTTAAATTTCACTAATGATAAAATTTGAGATTAGAGTGTGGTACGACATAATATACAATGAGTTCACATATCAATATGTAGTTTATATTATATAGATATTCAACTAATTTTGTTCACAAACTATGATTCTCCACAAAAATAGGACCGCCCCCCCCCCACTCAGAGGGCTAGAGTGGGGAGGGCAGTACATGCAATTTCCCTCTCCCCCAACCTCACCGAAACGGCCAAGATACAAGAAGGCTAGCGACATAATATAAATCTATATATTAATTCAACTAATTTTGTTTTTGAAACTATGATTTCTCCATTAAAGTAGGACCGCCCCCCCTCAAAAGGTTTAGGTGGGAAGGGCAGTAGAGATAAATTGGCAAACAGGGAACGACATAATACAAAGATAGGTTAAAATATCAATAACAAGTTTTAATCTCATAGATATGTAATTGATTCTGTTAGCAAGCTGTGATTTCTACAAAGAAATTGGACCGCCCCCCCCCACTCGAAAGTTTATGGGGGGGGGGGCGGGATTGATACCATCGCCCCCTCCCGACCCCACCCAATCGGCCAACATACTAGAGGGGGGGGCGAAATAATCTAAAAATAGGTTGAAATATAAATAATTAGTATATATTATTAACATAAGTAATGAATTCGTATACAAATTGTGTGAATTCTATACTAAAATTCGTCCGTCCCCCCCCGATCGCCCCTACCGCCCCCCCCCTGGATCCGCCAGTGTACCGGGTAGTGTGCGTTGGGCCTTTGTGACAGGTTGGGGAAGTGACGTGTGTTTGGCGAGTTTAGTGTCTAGGGGATGATTATTTTTTAAAGCTATCACACACCAACCCGTCAGCATATAAATCGGGAGCAGGCACGCAACGAAATAATCAATGAAAGATGGATACAAAGTTAAAAATGAAGAATATTTATTTACATAAATATTTACATAAAAGAATAAAAAGGGGGAGGGTTTGTATCTATCTCTAATCAGTACTATGTTTAATCATCACTCTTGCACTTAATAAGAGAGTATGTCACTTTGTCTTCTGAACTTAGCTGGTTGTCCTGTTGATGTCGCAGCTGGCTGTGATCCTGGCTTGAGGTTCTGCAGCTGGAGGTGGCGCTCTAGCGGGTAGAGGGACGCCTGTGATTCAGTTCTAGTGGAATCTCAATCCAAAGTTCTGATATCTTATCTTATCTTATCTTCTTATCTTATAAAATACAGACGTTACTTCAAAAAAGAAGATGATTACGTCCTACGCGTCATGCATTTAGTCATGCATATTAACCAATGACTTAAATTCTGCCAAGTCACTGGTTTTCCTGGCTAGCTCAGGCAACCCATTCCATGCTCTAATAGCACTAGGGAAGAAGGAGTATTTGTACAAATTTGTCCTAGCATATGGGACGAGGAATGTGCCTTTATCTTTGTGTCTTTCAGAGTATTTTATTAAATTTTGTTTTTGTATTTGAAGATTAAGGTTCAGTGTTTTATGTATTATTGCTACTTTACTTTTGAGCCTTCTGTCCTGAAGGCTTTCTAAATTTAGTGATTTTACTAAAGGTGTTACTCTAGTCAAATGTGAATATTCGTTTGTTATGAATCGCACTGCTCTATTTTGTGTCTGTTCTAGTTTCTTAATGTTTTCTTGAGTTGAGGGGTCCCAAACAGTGGATGCATATTCTATTATTGGCCTAACCAAGGTGTCAGAGGTCTAATTATATATATATATGTACTGCTGCTATGCTCTGCTTGTCTCTTGTTCTTGTTGACTATGCTCGCTAGGGGTATGAATCCTCAATAACACTTAACAATACTTGCTTATTTACTCACATACGAACAGTTACCACTAGATAGCCTACACATCAACTCCAACTCCAAATCTCCAAGAATATAACAATATTTTAATATCCAATATTGCTCAAGTAAATATTAATAAACAAACACCAGTCCAGGAACATAATACAACTTATAAATACATAAATACCAGTCCAGGAAGTAAACGTCCAACCTTCCTGGACCGGGAGCAAGACCTTACTGACTAACACATTCTCTCGCACATTCAACGAAGACTTAATCACTCAGTTCACAACACGTGCAACACTTCGCATTCATAACAAGGGGATATAACAATCATATCAAATATCAAACTAACATTCATTCTCGCCATACCTCTCCCTGACATCCCCCCTCTCACGATATGACTGTTATTAGATAACAGTCATTCAAATATATACATAAATATACATACATACACACACTGTGTCATAAACATACTTATATACAATAAACATATATATCTACACACAAATGTATATAATGTACATGAAAGTGAAATAGCCCATATTAACCTAACAAAAGAAATATATCCAGCTAAGGCTATCACTTATATGACACTATTTACAACAAAGGGAAAGAGAGAAAAGAATAAATGAGAACAAAAACAAATAGTAGCACGGAAAGTTAAATTACTATTGGATGGTATGTAAAACAGCAAAAATTTAAGAAAAGATCAACTCCTATGTATAGCAATAATATATGACAAGATACAATCTCTAATAGTTATAACAGCGTTTCATATTGTATTGGGGAAAAAAAAGATGAATTCTAACAATTATAACTAATACAACTATGCTAAGTCTTGACAGTTTATCTGCTAGTAGACAATGGTCTGTGGTCAAACTGGATTGTGCAACCTCCTGGGTATCAGAGGTATCTGTCTAGGCGTTGGACACTCACGCTACTGATGACGTAATGCCACTCTCTATGTATCAGTTCTCTGCACTTTACCGGAAGGAAGCCATCTACTTGGTGCAACACACAGCAAGCTATTACAGATGTACTGTTAAGATAAATACAATATATTAAGATTTGGTACAACAACAAAAATTAAAATACAAGAAGAGGACAAAATAGGCTGAATTTTCTCTATTGCCAAGTCGCACTCGGGAATTCAGGTGACCCTCGTGGACATTCCCCTTCTCAGCAACAGGGAGAGGGGAAACACTACGTCAAGATTTCTTTTTTCTTTTTCTTGGAAGTTTTAGGTACAAAAACATTTGTAGCCTATTGGGGTCTGGTTTAACTTTACCCCCAACAACAACTTGACAAACTTCTTTAAGACTTGTTTTTCGTCTTCTGGGGATTTTTAGGTACAAAAACATTTGTAGCCTATTGGGGTCTGGTTTTACTTTACCAGTACCAACAACTTGATAAACTCCTTTTGTTAGGTTTAATCTCTTTAATGGTTTGTGTATTATGTGAAATGGTCTCAGAACATGAATAATATTATTGTCAATAAACTGACAATAATTAAGATCCTTATCAATAAGTTCCTCCGTAGTTATTTCACTAAACCGACAATCAATAAGTTCTTTAGTAGTTAACACATTTTCACTTTCTTCTCTTTTATATGGTATGTCACTGATATCATTTTCAATATAATGGCAGTCATTTAGTTCCTTATTAGTTAAGACATTTTCAATTAATACTCCCTTATCTTCAATCTCTCTCATATCATTAATAATATAATTACAATCCTTTAGTTCCATATTGGTTAAGACATTTTCAATTACTTTTCCATTTTCTATCTCACTGATATCATAAACAGTATAATTACAATCATTTAGTTCCTTACTTGATAAGACATTCTCAATTTCTTCATTATCTTCTATCCCACTTATATTATTATCAATATCCTGGCAGTTATTTTGTTCCTCATTAGTTAATATGTCATTTTCAATTTCTATTTTATAGTTCACATCTTCCTGTAATGACAGTTTTACTTCCAGTTCCATTTCCAACTTTACCACTTCTATTGCCTTTCTTTCTAATTCTAATTTTGATCTTTCTAGATCTAGTTTTTGTCGGTTTAAATCTTTTAATCTTTCTAGATCTAGTTTTTGTTGGTTTAAAACAAACTCTCGTAAATCATCACCCTTAATTCCAAACATGTGGGCCTGTTCTATTAATACCTCAATTGACCTAGGTTTAAACTCGTCCAGTTCTATTTCCAACTTTACCACTTCTATTGCGTTTCTTTCTAATTCTAAATTTAATCTTTCTAGATCTAGTTTTTGTCGGTTTAAATCTTTTAATCTATCTAGATCTAGTTTTTGTTGGTTTAAAACAAACTCTCGTAATTCATCACCCTGAATTCCAAACATGTGGGCCTGTTCTATTAATACCTCAATTGACCTAGGTTTAAACTCGTCCATGGTAATCACAAATAATAAGAAATATTACTGAATAAGCGTAAATTAACTTATAAAGGTTAAGTTAACAAGTAACGTTCAATTTACACAAGACAATAAATTATAAAAAAGATCAACAAAAAAAAAAAAAATTCACCCTTTATCTCCCCTACTGAAAAGGCAATGTACACTCGACCCTGAATGCTCGATACGACAAAAGAAAACTCAACTTATCTGTGTCTGATGCCAGGAAAGAAATGACAACTCTTTCCACACGACAGTGTTGCTTTAAGAATATAGAACTTCTGGAGTGTCAGGTCGCTGTTCGTCCTCCTTGTAAACGCTTTATGACTCACAGCGGATTTAGAAAATGAAACAAATACAAAACAAAATTATTCAAACATTGATATGATACTAATAGTAATAAAAATGGGTGCATAAAAAAAATGATTATCTAGTCAGGTAGTACAATAATAATCCAAAAAGATACCAGATATACAAATAATCAAGTCAGTCCCATAGGTTAGACACAGTGATACAGGCACTTGCAATTTACTTTACGTTCAACGATGACCAAGTCGCTCAAGTCCAGTATAATCCAACATCAATGTAACAAAGGTAGATAATTCACGATTACTCGAGTAATTGCATTCATGTAGAATAGTCCAATAGTAAGTGAGTAGTAGTAATAGTAGTAGTGTCTCTTTAAATGGTGATGTCTTTTTAAATGGTGATGTCCCTTTAAATGGTGATGTCCCTTTAAATGGTGATGTCCCTTTAAATGGTGATGTCCCTTTAAATGGTGATGTCTTTAAATGGCGATGTCTCTTTAAATGGCGAAGTCTCTTTAAATGGCGATGTCTCTTTAAATGGCGATGTGTCCTTAAATGGCGATGTGTCCTTAAATGGCGATGTCTCTTTAAATGGCGATGTCTCTTTAAATGGCGATGTCTCTTTAAATGGCGATGTGTCCTTAAATGGCGATGTCTCTTTAAATGGCGATGTCTCCTTAAATGGCGATGTCTCTTTAAATGGTGATCCTCTTTAAGTAGTGATGACGCAATGACCTCGGTATACAAGAAGTAGCTGCAAGTCAAAATTAGTCAATGACCTTTCGTAGAGTTCTAGTAGACTGCTTGACTTCAACAATAACGTGTGGATGGCGAAAAAAAAATAGTTCCTCCGTGTTCTCAAAAATGTAAACAATGTCAAGTTCTTCAGTGTGTGTTAAAAGACTCAATTACTGGCCGAACGAGGCCCAAAAATGTCAACGAGTAGTAGGTTACAAATAATACAGATTGCCTTGAATCCAACCTTAGTAGACAATGTCATGTACAATAGTTACTGTCCCAGACCGGACGAAGCTCAAAAAATTCGGTATCCTATTCTTTGCTTGTGTTGCTTATTCTTTATTTTCTTATCGACTTCTTCAGCGTGACGAATGACATAACAGGTTTAACTGACCTGCACGGACTAGCCCTCAGATAGATGTCAAGAATAATACTGTATTAGTACACCGGTTAATACACTGGTGTTTAATAATACAGGTAACAGGTACAACGATACCTGCCCGGACGAAGCCTCCAGATGTCAGAGGTCTAATTATATATATATATGTACTGCTGCTATGCTCTGCTTGTCTCTTGTTCTTGTTGACTATGCTCGCTAGGGGTATGAATCCTCAATAACACTTAACAATACTTGCTTATTTACTCACATACGAACAGTTACCACTAGATAGCCTACACATCAACTCCAAATCTCCAAGAATATAACAATATTTTAATATCCAATATTGCTCAAGTAAATATTAATAAACAAACACCAGTCCAGGAACATAATACAACTTATAAATACATAAATACCAGTCCAGGAAGTAAACGTCCAACCTTCCTGGACCGGGAGCAAGACCTTACTGACTAACACATTCTCTCGCACATTCAACGAAGACTTAATCACTCAGTTCACAACACGTGCAACACTTCGCATTCATAACAAGGGGATATAACAATCATATCAAATATCAAACTAACATTCATTCTCGCCATACCTCTCCCTGACACAAGGTTAAATAACATTTTAGTTTTATGTTCTTATTTGATTTATAGACATTCCTGTTAATAAATCCTAATGTTTTGTTTGATTTTTTTTTTATAGTTTCATCAATATCTGGATTCCATGACAGTTTTTCATTTATTATAACACCTAGGTATTTTGCGTTTTTAGTCTGTGTTACTGGTTTGCCATGAATAAGATAAGTGGAATTAATTTGTTTTAGTTTTTTTGTTACTCTTAACAACTGACATTTTTCTGGGTGGAAAGACATGCTCCAATTTGATTCCCATTTCTGTAATTCATCTAATTCTCTTTGTAAAATATCTGTGTCTTGTGTTGTTTTTATTGTTCTATATATTATGCAATCGTCTGCAAATAATCTGACTTTTGTTCCTGAAGTAATGCAATTTGGTAAATCATTTATGTAAATTAAAAATAGTAGTGGACCCAAGACTGTTCCTTGAGGTACACCTGAGTTTACTGTTATCGGTGTTGATTTAGAACCATTTATTATTACAGTTTGTTCTCTCCCTATCAGAAAATCTTTAATCCACTGATGCAGTGGACCATTAATGCCGAAATATTTTTATTTTTTAAGCAAACTATGGTGGTGAACTTTGTCAAAAGCCTTAGAAAAATCTAGTAAGATAGCATCTATTTGTTCACTATTATCTAAACCTTTTGAAAAATCATCAATTAGTCCTATTAGTTGTGTTTCACATGATCTATATTTCCTAAAGCCATGTTGGTATGGTGTGAGGACATTATGTTTGTCTAAGTGGTTTATGATGTTGCTACTTTTTTAAATAGGGGGGTGACATTAGCTTCTTTCCAGTCCTTTGGTACTCTGCCCTGGTTAAGTGAAGCCTGAAAGAGTATTTTGAACACTGGGGCTAGCTCATTACTTAGTTCTTTGAGTAATCTAGCTGGAATACCATCAGGTCCAGAAGCTTTATTTGGTTTGGTGTTGGCTAATAGTTTTTGAATTCCATTTTCTTGTACTACTATATCTTCTATGTTGTCTACTTGGTTCAAATTCAGTAATATGTCTTTGTCTCCTGGGGCTGAGAATGCTGATGTAAAGTATTTGTTTAGAATGTTTGCTTTAGTTTCATTATCATTATGTATTATGTTATGTTCATCTTTTAATGGCGCTACGCCTGTTGTTTCCATTTTCTTAGACTTAATGTATGACCATAGGTTTTTGTTGTTATCTTTAGATATTACATTGTTTATGTATTCACTCTGCAGCTGTCTGCTTACTTTTTGGGTTAAGTGTTTAATTTTTATATACTTTTTGTAAACTCTTTCTGCATTAGTTTCTTTAAATTTTCTATATAGGTTTTCCTTCTGTTTACAAAGCTTCTTTAGTCTATTATTAAACCAGCATTTATTTATTTTGTTTGATGTGTATTTAGTTGGTATATGATTTTCTATAATGCTTTTAAGATGGTTTTTAATGAAATTCCAGAGGTCATCGACTGGTTGGTTAATGTCTTTTTCTAATAAGAATGTTTGTTGAAAGTTTAATGCAGCTTGGTGTAGTTGTGTTAGGTTACATTTATTCCAGAGTAAGATTTTTCTTTTGGGTTTTGTATTGGCTACTGCTTTTATCTGACTGTGTATTTTTATGATCTCATGGTCTGATAGACCAGGGATAATATCATAATCAACTACTAATCCAGGTCTGTTGGTTAAGAAGAGATCTAATGTGTTGTTTAATCTAGTTGGCTTTTTAATGATTTGATCTAAACTTAGGTTGTGTAAAGTTTCTATGAAAAGCTCATTTATGTCCTTAAGGTTTTGGTGTTTATCTATGGTTAGTGTTTTCCAATTTATATCAGGTAGGTTGAAATCACCCATAATCCAAAAAACTGCATTTTTATTTGTCTCTTGTCTCTTTAAGTGTAGTAATCTGATTACATAGTTCCTGCATGTATTCTAAACTAGAATTTGGTGGTCTGTAAATGCTGCCTATTATTAGGGATGTTGAGGTGGTATTAATTTTACAAAATGTTGATTCTATATTTTTTGAGTTAGGTAAGGTAATTTCTTCTGCTATAAGAGTGTTTTTTATTGCTAAAAGAACTCCTCCATGATTATCAGCCCTATCTTTTCTAAAAATTTCATAATTACTATTGAAAATTTCTGCATTATAAATTTCAGGATGTAGCCAAGTTTCTGTGCCTGCAATTATGTCTGGTTTCTCACATTCTAATAAAATTTCTAAGTCTGCTGTTTTGTTCCTAATGCTTTGAAAATTTATTACTAAGGTTTTAAGGTATTTTGGTGTTACTTCTTTAGTAGGTTTGTTTAGTGAGGCTGTTGTATTAATTTTAGTAGATTTAGGTTTAACAGGAGTGGATCTGGCTAGTGGTTGGTTAGTTTGGTTTGGGATGGTGTTTAGGATGTTGTATGGGTTAGAAGTGTCTGCATCAAAGGAATCAAACAGTCCTGATGTAAACTGAGGTAACCCACACGGTACACAGTGCCATGATGCATCTTTGTTGCCTAAGGCATAATACACAGGTGTATTCATATGGAGACATGATGCATGGTACCATTCATCGCAGGTGTCACATTGAATGGCTTTCTGTTTCATGGTGCATACTTTTTTGCAGATGTTGCATCTATCTTTAGATCTAGGCCCTGGATTTGACTCTACATCCCCTGCTATTAATATTAACAGTGATAGGTATTTATTTCTGCTGTGTCTGATTGAGAACTTCCATTTGTGATGGGTAATCTTCTTTAGTGTTATGGATGTGTATGTTAGGTTATTTTTTAAGTTGCTTTGATCTAAAGTGTGATGATTGATTATGACTGTTGTTTCCTTTTTAAGTTTAGTGTTGACTAAGGTAGATCTGGTTCTGTGTTCAGCTAGTGTGTATTTAGTAATTATTAGGATAAATAGCCAGAGCAATTTCATGATGACTGTTGTTGATTTTAGTGTTGTTGATTTTTGATATCTGTAGTGGGCACAGTAGGGCGGGTGGCCGGCTACCGTGGGCACAAGGTTACTGCGGGCAGAGCTGATGTGCCGTGGGCAGCGTAGTTGACAGGATAAGTCCAGTGAGTTGCAGAGGGTTTGGCGTAGCTATGACGTCTCGCACAGATCTGAGTCTATAGAGACGTCGCACCTAATAAGTTGACAGGGGGGCTGTCGAATAGACGGGCAAGGCCGATAGCGCCAAGTAGTAGAGTTGAGTAGATTCGCGTAGGCGGGAGATGATACTCAATAGCAGATAGGCAGTTGATTAGGCAGACAATGCCAAATAAATAAGCAGGCGAGTGATCCGATAAATAGGCAAGTGCAGTGCTGAACAGCACTAAGCACAAAGGCAATAGGTGATTCTCGATAGCAAATAGGCAGACACCTGAGGGAGGCACCAGGTATTCCTCTTGGAGTAAGAATAAATGAAATAGTCCAGACTCGACTGTTCAACGATAGAGAAATGAGAGTGTCTGGCTTGATTTAATTTACCTTATATACAGGCCTGAAAAATGCGGGCGGAAACAGGAAATGTCCTAGGCTAAGAATTATCTTACAGTGGGTGAATATGACTTGAGGTGGGAGTCGCACCTTGGAAAGGTCAATAGATGTGTTGGTCCGAGTGATCTCCTAGATCAAAGAGAGACGCGGGAGAAGGGGGGGGGAGAAAGATTGACTTGCATTCCACCCAAGGTGGTGTCAACTGCGGCTGTCAGACATCCGGTGGGTAAGAGATTGTGTGTTTACCTTTCCCCGATCAAGGGCAGATAAATAAAAGGACGCCAATGTGGTGGACTTAGGTCTAGCCTGGAGAGTAAAAGGTGGGGCGGGTGAAGAAATTGGGGATAGGACGGGGAAATATTTAAAATAAAATAAATAAATAATAGTAAATAATGATTAATGCTGTGATAAATTTGAGTGACTCTGACAGCTAGCTTTTGACTTGTCACAGCCTTAGTGTTACTAGAGCCAATGCATACCGTGTAGTGTGCGTTAGGCCTTAGTGTTACTAGAGCCATTGCATACCGTGTAGTGTGCGTTGGGCCTTAGTGTTACTAGAGCCATTGCATACCGTGTAGTGTGCGTTGGGCCTTAGTGTTACTAGAGCCATTGCATACCGTGTAGTGTGCGTTGGGCCTTAGTGTTACTAGAGCCAATGCATACCGTGTAGTGTGCGTTGGGCCTTAGTGTTACTAGAGCAATTGCATACCGTGTAGTGTGCGTTGGGCCTTAGTGTTACTTGAGCCAATGCATACCGTGTAGTGTGCGTTGGGCCTTAGTGTTACTAGAGCCATTGCATACCGTGTAGTGTGCGTTGGGCCTTAGTGTTACTAGAGCCATTGCATACCGTGTAGTGTGCGTTGGGCCTTAGTGTTACTAGAGCCATTGCATACCGTGTAGTGTGCGTTGGGCCTTAGTGTTACTAGAGCCAATGCATACCGTGTAGTGTGCGTTGGGCCTTAGTGTTACTAGAGCAATTGCATACCGTGTAGTGTGCGTTGGGCCTTAGTGTTACTAGAGCCAATGCATACCGTGTAGTGTGCGTTGGACCTTAGTGTTACTAGAGCCATTGCATACCGTGTAGTGTGCGTTGGGCCTTAGTGTTACTAGAGCCAATGCATACCGTGTAGTGTGCGTTGGGCCTTAGTGTTACTAGAGCCATTGCATACCGTGTAGTGTGCGTTGGGCCTTTGTGTTACTAGAGCCAATGCATACCGTGTAGTGTGCGTTGGGCCTTAGTGTTACTAGAGCCATTGCATACCGTGTAGTGTGCGTTGGGCCTTAGTGTTACTAGAGCCAATGCATACCGTGTAGTGTGCGTTGAGCCTTAGTGTTACTAGAGTCAATGCATACCGTGTAGTGTGCGTTGGGCCTTAGTGTTACTAGAGCCATTGCATACCGTGTAGTGTGCGTTGGGCCTTAGTGTTACTAGAGCCAATGCATACCGTGTAGTGTGCGTTGGGCCTTAGTGTTACTAGAGCCATTGCATACCGTGTAGTGTGCGTTGGGCCTTAGTGTTACTAGAGCCAATGCATACCGTGTAGTGTGCGTTGAGCCTTAGTGTTACTAGAGTCAATGCATACCGTGTAGTGTGCGTTGGGCCTTAGTGTTACTAGAGCCATTGCATACCGTGTAGTGTGCGTTGAGCCTTAGTGTTACTAGAGCCTCTCTAGAGTGACCACGACATGATGGCCACGAAGCTCTGGACGACACCAGAGCGTGACACTGTGTGTACTTTAGGAAGTCTGACTCAAAAATGTGTAAGAACAATCTTACTAAGAAAAGGAAAGAGTTAAACTAGGACTATGAATTTGACACTTTTGCTAAATTGAATGTCTTGGACATTTTTTTTAAATTTAAAGTTTTCTATAATTAGAATGAAACACGCAAAAAGTGAATACTAGAAACGGACAGAATCATTTGAAATGAAGACACAGAATCATTTGAAATGAAGACACAGAATCATTTGAAATGAAGACACAGAATCATTTGAAATGAAGACACAGAATCATTTGAAATGAAGACACAGAATCATTTGAAATGAAGACACAGAATCATTTGAAATGAAGACACAGAATCATTTGACATGAAGACACAGAATCATTTGACATGAAGACACAGAATCATTTGAAATGAAGACACAGAATCATTTAAAATGAAGACACAGAATCATTTGAAATGAAGACACAGAATCATTTGAAATGAAGACACAGAATCATTTGAAATGAAGACACAGAATCATTTGAAATGAAGACACAGAATCATTTGAAATGAAGACACTGAATAGAAGATTTAAGTTGTTTTTTTTTAATTCTCACAAACATTTGTCTGTACAAAATGTTTAACTTCGAAATTAAAATTTTTAGAACTTATTTATAACTAGAAAAGAAATAAATCACTGGATTTTTCTATTTAGAAAGAATATTTATTGAAATTTGAGATGTTTATATTTTTTTGAAAAGAAAACTCTTTTTGGTTTGTTTTCAGTAAATGTTACAAGACGTCGGCAACTTTTAATAATGTCACTGTGGGAGCAGACAGCAAAAACTAGAAAAAAAACTTTTTAAAAACAAAATTCTAGATCTTTTTAATCAATCATGTAGTTAATTTGTATTAGGTCTAGACTAAATTTGTGCGAGTGGAAATATTTGTAGTGTTTTGTTGAACGTATTTTTTTTTGTATGCTTAAGCCTAGAGCATGCTCAGTGCGCTATGTCACTTTAGTGGTCCATTGGGGGGGGGGGGGGGCGATGGGGTGTATCTGGGAGAAGGTTACAGGCGACCTTTTCGTAAACAGTTAAAAAAAAAAGAAGCTGCTGGAGTCTGAATTCAAACTCAAGTCTCCAATAAAAAAGGCCGACTTGTTTGCCGCTGAGCTATCCAATTACTTATTAAAGTAGATTTTATAGTTTATTGACAACTTACACAATTTTAGCGAACGACCTAATTCGCAACACAAGGCTTATCTCCCTTTACCTAAGTAGCCCCTACTGTCTCTCGATATAACACATAATAGGGTTTGTTGGACTAGTCCGTTTCGTTTCTTTGATTAAAAAGTATTGGGCCGGAAGTCGCTTTTTTCCCTATATATCTTTGTATTTTTCAGTTCTCTTTTTAAATTAAACTGACATTATTATGCTATAATTTTAAGTGTACCTGATAGAGAAAAAAATTCTGCACAAAAATACGGGTAGTTGGGATATAACCCGATAGAGGCTATAAAAAGAAAAGACCTGAAACTATCGCGTGAAACTACACATTTACAGTACTTTATTTGATGAGTATTTTACCCAAGATTTGTGTTGTTTTTTTAGGACTAGCTTATTTCATGTACCCGGCATTTTCCGATACACAATTTCATACACAAAATAATTGTTGAAAAAATTGTAGTGATTTTAAACTTTAAATGATTACTTAAAAAGGAGTTTCTCTAATCAATTTTGAATATTATTTTGTTAAGAATGTCAATGTTTATTTTGTCTGTTCTAGTTTCTTAAATTTTTCTTGAGTAAAGGGGTCGTTTTTCTCCTAATGGGTATACCTGATTTCTCCAAACAGCCTTTGTAAAATATTTTTCCTAAATAATGCTATGTTTATAAACGAAAAATCGCATGGCTGCATTAGGATGAATGTACGTGTTAGTATATTATATTACTAGGTAACTATAAATAACCGCATAAATAGATGTAAGTTTAATTTTTTTTCTGTTAGACAAAGTCATATGGCAAATTTTTGTTTATATCCTAAATCTAAAAAGGAATAATAATAGAATTATACAGTAAAAATAATCACTAAGTTTTTCTTTTAATAGTTTTGAAAGTCTAACTGATAAGATTACAAAGAGAGTTTGTGTTTTTGCAGATGTACACAAGCTACACTATGAGTCAGTCCATCTCTTCTAATTGTTTAGAAATGAGTGTAAAAATGTAGGCTTCGATATTTTTTGCCTGAATTTAAGAAGTTACAAACTTCAAACAACTAATATATTGCCTCTTCCATAAAACTTTGTACTTAAAAAATAAATTTATCCAATGCTCGAAATCCTGCTTGTATACTTAGGCCCTATTTAAATCGATCCGGTATCAATGTATTAAGTAGCAATAACCCCGCAAAAAAAAAAATTAAATGAAAGAAGATTGAGATATACATATATTTTTGTGACGGTACGCACCGGTACGGGGTACCGGCACCTTTTTTCAATGTCGGGGAAAAATGATTACTTTTCTTGTAATTCAACGTTAATTGTTAATTTATTATTAGTTGAAAGTTAGGTAATCTATCACTGAGTACCGGAGCCTCTTTTTTTTATTTTTACAAAAAAAAAAGCACTTTATATACTTTCATCCGACATGCCGTATTATTAAAAACACCTCTATGTGAACTTCTCAATCATCTAGAGTCTTAGACAGTCATTATTTTAGACTAGATTTAAGTAGAGTCTAGACCTAGATTTAGTAGGCCTATTATTATTAAAAAAAATAATCAGTCATTATAGACATCATTCGCAATTTTATTATTAGGTCTAGGCATTGAAAAGTAAATCTATTAATAAACTATAATAGATCTAAGTCTAAGTAGGCCTACTAACTTATTAAATAAGTCATTATAAGTAGAAGTATTATAATGAATATTGTATAGATCTAGATTGACTAGATTATAGATAGATCTATAGATAGATCTCTAGTAGATTAAGTATAGAGTATAGTAAACGTATTACAGTATTATTAGATCTATGTCTTATGTCTATATCTAATAATTAAAAAACTTTAGTCTTTATTAATATCTAGACTTTTTTCTAATAAAAACTGACTATAGGCATAGCATAGGCTAGACTCGGCAATCTAGTCTCAAGATAGAATCTATACTATTACTATCTAGATCTATTCGATTTTTATATATAGATCTAGACTAGAATTATATTATAGATCTAAATATACTAATGGAGAGGTGATATGCGGTGTTAGCCGTGACCCGTATATGTCGAAGGCGCCGTGTTAGCTAATAGCGTTGCACAAGAAACAAACCTGGGTTTTTCTAAACTCTAATACTTGGTCTGTGGCATTTTACGTCTCGAGAGACGATCTTTTCCCTTTGCAACTTCTTGTGTAACTAAAGAGGCCAATCCTTGATACACAGCTGCGATCGCAGGTTGGGCATATATAATCACCAGGAGCCGTTGCATTTTCCCCCTTCTTTCTGCTTCTGTTGTGTATGACATCTGCAATCTGTGACCCTTCCTTTATGCTCTCTCTCCATGTGGATCTGTCCAGTGCCACCTCTTCCCAGTTGCCAGTGTCGATTTTGAAGAGCTTCATGTCGCGTTTGCATACATCCGTATAACGTAAAACGTAAAAGTGGGCGACCAGCGGCTCTCCTGCCTTCTATTAGATCGCCATACAGGATGTCCTGTGGAAGTCGACCTACTGGCATTCTACTAATACTTGGTATGTAATAGTAAAACAGCACCTACCTAAATAAATCATAACTAGCTATCAAAAACCTATATTTATTGTAGTATATATAGGTCTGTGGTAGTATTTTATATAGCCTTCGTAACTTCTTCTATAGAGAAATGACTTTTGTAATTTCTTTTACTGAAAATTGGGCTATTCGCGTCTGACACATATATAATTTTTATGTTCAGCAACAAACCCTATTGATTAATGACGTGGTGTTGTTTTCATTGATTTCTGTCATTGACAATAAATAGATGCGAACAGTTTCAACCTGCTCCATGAATGGGAAGTGGGAGAAATAACGTGGCACAAAAATCCACCCAGAAAGACTAAATGAGTTGATATAAGCTTTGTAAACAAAAAATAAAAAATGTTGTAACTATTTGTATCAGGTGACGCACGAAAAAGTAGTCCGCCTCTAGTGCGGAGGAGTAGAAGTGAGCAGAGTGTGACAATCTGGTGGCCTATATCTCTCCTGCGGAGTAACACTCCATGTGTCTTTCGTGGTGCTGTTTTAGTCACTGGAGTGAGAGGGACGTGGGGGTGGGGTCTTCTGTACTCTTTGATAGAAAGTATTACAATAGTGGAGGCGCACCTGCAAAGTGGCTCTATCAATGAAACACCGGATATTTGCAAAGCTTCTATCAACTCACTCTGTCTGTCTGGTCAAAAACAAAAGTGTGTCCACGTTATTTCCCCCACATCCAATCTCAGATCAAACTGATATCTTGCACAATTATTTCTTTTGCCTGACAACACAAGAATCAATATAAACAATTAACCAATTAGTTTATTAACTATTGGTAATCAACATTTTTTTATCTTAAACAAAGGAAAGAAATCGTACTTGACAGATGTGGTAGTATAAGTTGAATTAGTCTCCTTGTGGACTCGAGCTCTGCCTCTAATGTCAACCTTCACAAAGATACCCCCCCTTTCTTCCCCACTCCCCTTTTCACAATTGGTCTAGACAAGTGATAGGATCATAGCGCATTAAGAAAGCTAAAAGCTAAACAAAAACCATTGGCAAAAATATTTCTATATTTCTAATCGCACAGATATATTCTATGGAAGTCCTATCTTCATATAATTACAAGACTGATCCAAACTAAATGGCACAATTATAAGCTTTTTTAAAAAATGTTTTTCTAGTCTTGCGGATACATTTCATGATGATTGTGTGCCAGCAAAGGGGAGCATATAAAACCGGGTGAAAAAGTGGCGCTCCTTAAGGTCAGTGGCAAACGCGTCGAAAAATCGTGCTTCGACTGTGCGTACGCAGTTGTAGTAGCGGAAATTGAACAGAGGCTGAACAGAAGCCCTAAGAAGTCCAGTCGCCTGACCCAGCCCTTGTGACATGTGGCGCCAGTTAAAAGGGAGAATGTATGCCAATAATCCACGCATGACCCGAAGAACAACATCCTCACTAAAGTTCAGCAGCGGAATTGCACAAGTCGAGGTTAATATGCTATGATAGGCACATAAATTATTTGACGCAGCAGGAATCACTTTCAGCATTGAGGTGCGCTACTTTTTAAGTTTTTAGCTGAATTACTAAAATCAGTTTTATATCTAAGAGAATTAGTTGTACATCTAAGAGATTCAGTTGTTGATATAAGAAAATGAACTGTAGAACTTAGAGTCATCACTGAGGAGAAAGAGAGATGACAGTGTCATCACTGAGGAGAAAGAGAGATGACAGTGTCATCACTGAGGAGAAAGAGAGATGACAGTGTCATCACTGGGGAGAAAGAGAGATGACAGTGTCATCACTGAGGAGAAAGAGAGATGACAGTGTCATCACTGAGGAGAAAGAGAGATGACAGTGTCATCACTGAGGAGAAAGAGAGATGACAGTGTCATCACTGAGGAGAAAGAGAGATGACAGTGTCATCACTGGGGAGAAAGAGAGATGACAGTGTCATCACTGAGGAGAAAGAGAGATGACAGTGTCATCACTGAGGAGAAAGAGAGATGACAGTGTCATCACTGAGGAGAAAGAGAGATGACAGTGTCATCACTGGGGAGAAAGAGAGATGACAGTGTCATCACTGAGGAGAAAGGGGGGTCACAGTGTCATCACTGAGGAGAAAGGGGGGTCACAGTGTTATCTATTAGGAGAAAGGGGGGTCACAGTGTCATCAATGAGGAGAAAGGGGGGTCACAGTGTTATCTATTAGGAGAAAGGGGGGTCACAGTGTTATCTATTAGGAGAAAGGGGGTCACAGTGTCATCAATGAGGAGAAAGGGGGGTCACAGTGTCATCAATGAGGAGAAAGGGGGGTCACAGTGTTATCTATTAGGAGAAAGGGGGGTCACAGTGTTATCTATTAGGAGAAAGGGGGGTCACAGTGTTATCTATTAGGAGAAAGGGGGGTCACAGTGTTATCTATTAGGAGAAAGGGGGGTCACAGTGTTATCTATTAGGAGAAAGGGGGGTCACAGTGTTATCAATGAGGAGAAAGGGGGGTCACAGTGTTATCACTGAGGAGAAAGGGGGGTCACAGTGTTATCTATTAGGAGAAAGGGGGGTCACAGTGTTATCAATGAGTAGAAAGGGGGGGGTCACAGTGTTATCTATTAGGAGAAAGGGGGGTCACAGTGTTATCTATTAGGAGAAAGGGGGGTCACAGTGTTATCAATGAGGAGAAAGGGGGGGTCACAGTGTTATCTATTAGGAGAAAGGGAGGTCACAGTGTTATCAATGAGGAGAAAGGGGGGGTCACAGTGTTATCAATGAGGAGAAAGGGGGGTCACAGTGTCATCACTTAGGAGAAAGGGGGGTCACAGTGTTATCAATGAGGAGAAAGGGGGGTCACAGTGTCATCACTGAGGAGAAAGGGGGGTCAAAGTGTTATCAATGAGGAGAAAGGGGGGTCACAGTGTCATCACTGAGGAGAAAGGGGGGTCACAGTGTCATCACTGAGGAGAAAGGGGGGTCACAGTGTCATCACTGAGGAGAAAGGGGGGTCACAGGCAGTGACATAACTATGGAAAAAGAGAGATCACAGATCATATTGATGAGAAAAAAGAGATGACAAGACCTTATTAGTCATAGTAGCATACGATCCATACTGTTCATCGCGAGGGTAGCCTTCCTGTTTGTGCTCGCCCCACGGAGTTGGTGGTATTGTGGAGATCTTACCGCTAAAGTGCGAAATCCATTAATGTTCAGATTCACTCGGTATTGTGGAGATCTTACCGCTAAAGTGCGAAATCCATTAATGTTCAGATTCACTCGGTATTGTGCACACTAACTTATTAGCCACGTTTGTATGGCGAATTTTCTCTAAGTCATCTGCACATTAACAGCTTCCGTCCCGTTAAAGTTTTGATTAAGGTTAGTTTAGGGTTAATGTTAGGGTTAGGGATTAGTATTAGTGTTAGCGGTAAGGGATAGGGGTATGGTTTAGTTGTAAATGTCGGGTTAGGGGTTAGGATTATTTATAGGAATAGAGTTTGGAATTGGGGGAATGTAATTTGCACATATATCCTTATTTTCTTCACTTTAACAAGTGCCTAGTAGGTAATGTACACTTTTTCTAGGTGAATTGCACATAATCTGGGTAATTTCAGTAAATGAATCATTTTTCTGCACATTTATGTATTTTCACACTTAAAATTAAGCGGTAACATCTATCTGTCTATGGCGGTAACATCTATCTGTCTATGGCGGTAACATCTATCTGTCTATGGCGGTAACATCCATATGTCTATGGCGGTAACATCTATCTGTCTATGGCGGTAACATCCATATGTCTATGGCGTTAACATCTATAGTGTCGACGTTACGTTAAGGGTGTTTTTGATCTCCATTCTTAAAAAAAAATATTTTTTGTTTTGCTGAATATAACAAAACAAACTATGAGGGTTAATCTTATCATTGTATACATTTAGAAAACTGTGTCCTGCTATAAAATAAGTCTTGGATTTTTAGAGTACAGAATAGAATGTTAAACTGCTAGTGACATTAACCTACTAGAAAGTTTATCTGATGGGACAATTAGTGGACCAATCAAAGGTGGACACATCAGCAGCAGCATTAATAAACTATGACGCAACCATATAATTGTCAAAAAGTGTTGTTACTGGAAAGAATTTAAAAAAAAACTGAAACAAATAATATTTTAACCCTAGAAAGAGTTTTGATGGAGCGAAACAAAGTTATTCCAAAAGAATTGAAGTTTGAGAATAGTTTAATCTATTATTAGCTTGTCTCACAAAATAATGTAGAATTGTTTTAATTATTTTTTAAATAAAAAAAATACTAATCACTTTATTAGTCTCAATACAGGTTATAGCACATGAATATTTGGCAGTCAATAAAATTGTCGCCAGATCTGCATGACGATATCGTCTGCTATTCCAACCAATCAAGGCTCGGTGTTGTTCCTTAACCCAATCACATACTCAAACATCGCCATCAGTGCTGTCTCTGTCAATAGCAAGTGAACAGTCAACATTTATTTCATATTTGTTTTGGGCTATCAGGACTGTTTGAAACAAATAAAATGAACTCAATTATGAAAGTAATTCTGGGAATCCACAAATGATCAAATTGTGGAGTTTTAAAGAATATCGAGATTATTGTTCTTTTATCTTTCTTTATTCAACCCTCCATCGGGAAGATAGTAGAAAAAGACTCAAAATACAAAAACCATTGACCTTGACGGTGGTACTGTTTCAACGTTCCGTTGAACAATCTTCTGACATACGCAGATTCAGAGGTGAGAACAAAGTTAATCGAACACACCACTAGCACAAAATACAGCAACTCAGCGCTTAATAGTTTCCTTGAGTTTAATACAAAATAAATAATTCAAAGTACAAGTCATGCAATGAATTCAGATCCTATCTTTAAAAAAGTCAGGCAGTGTTTCTCACATTTTAGGGTGGCGACACCCTAGAAAAAAAACCCTGCCCGCTCCCATCCCCCGTCGTCCTGCGGGAGGTTTGGCCTAGGAAGTAAACTATTTTCAACTCTGAAGGAACATCCGAAATATGTAAAACATTTTACAAACATGTAAAACCGATGTGGGCGTGTAGCTCTAGACAGCTAGTACAACTGAATCGATGTGGGCGTGTAGCTCCAGACAGCAAGTACAATAAAACCGATGTGGGTTTGTAGCTCTAGACAGCTAGTACAACTGAATCGATGTGGGCGTGTAGCTCTAGACAGCTAGTACAACTGAACCGATGTGGACTTGTAGCTCTAGACAGCTAGTACAATAGAACCGATGTGGGTTTGTAGCTCTAGACAGCTGGTACAACTGAACCGATGTGGACTTGTAGCTCTAGACAGCTAGTACAATAGAACCGATGTGGGTTTGTAGCTCTAGACAGCTGGTACAACTGAACCGATGTGGACTTGTAGCTCTAGACAGCTAGTACAACTGAACCGATGTGGGTTTGTAGCTCTAGACAGCTGGTACAACAGAACCGATGTGGGTTTGTAGCTCTAGACAGCTGGTACAACTGAACCGATGTGGACTTGTAGCTCTAGACAGCTAGTACAACTAAACCGATGTGGGTTTGTAGCTCTAGACAGCTGGTACAACTGAACCGATGTGGACTTGTAGCTCTAGACAGCTAGTACAACTGAACCGATGTGGGTTTGTAGCTCTAGACAGCTGGTACAACTGAACCGATGTGGACTTGTAGCTCTAGACAGCAAGTACAACTGAACCGATGTGGGTTTGTAGCTCTAGACAGCTAGTACAACTGAACCGATGTGGGCGTGTAGCTCTAGACAGCTAGTACAACTGAACCGATGTGGGTTTGTAGCTCTAGACAGCTGGTACAACTGAACCGATGTGGACTTGTCGCTCTAGACAGCTGATACAACTGAACCGATGTGGGCGTGTAGCTCTAGACAGCTGGTACAACTGAACCGATGTGGGTTTGTAGCTCTAGACAGCTGGTACAACAGAACCGATGTGGGCGTGTAGCTCTAGACAGCTGGTACAACTGAACCGATGTGGACTTGTAGCTCTAGACAGCAAGTACAACTGAACCGATGTGGACTTGTAGCTCTAGACAGCTAGTACAATAGAACCGATGTGGGTTTGTAGCTCTAGACAGCTGGTACAACAGAACCGATGTGGGTTTGTAGCTCTAGACAGCAAGTACAACTGAACCGATGTGGACTTGTAGCTCTAGACAGCTGGTACAATAGAACCGATGTGGGTTTGTAGCTCTAGACAGCTGGTACAACAGAACCGATGTGGGTTTGTAGCTCTAGACAGCTGGTACAACAGAACCAATGTGGGTTTGTAGCTCTAGACAGCTGGTACAACAGAACCGATGTGGGTTTGTAGCTCTAGACAGCTGGTACAATAGAACCGATGTGGGTTTGTAGCTCTAGACAGCAAGTACAACTGAACCGATGTGGACTTGTAGCTCTAGACAGCTAGTACAACTGAACCGATGTGGGTTTGTAGCTCTAGACAGCAAGTACAACTGAACCGATGTGGGTTTGTAGCTCTAGACAGCAAGTACAACTGAACCGATGTGGGTTTGTAGCTCTAGACAGCAATTACAACTGAACCGATGTGGGTTTGTAGCTCTAGACAGCAAGTACAACTGAACCGATGTGGGTTTGTAGCTCTAGACAGCAAGTACAAATGAACCGATGTGGGTTTGTAGCTCTAGACAGCTGGTACAACAGAACCAATGTGGGTTTGTAGCTCTAGACAGCTGGTACAACAGAACCGATGTGGATTTGTAGCTCTAGACAGCTGGTACAACTGAACCGATGTGGGCTTGTAGCTCTAGACAGCTGGTACAATAGAACCGATGTGGGTTTGTAGCTCTAGACAGCTGGTACAACTGAACCGATGTGGGCTTGTAGCTCTAGACAGCTGGTACAACTGAACCGATGTGGGCTTGTAGCTCTAGACAGCTGGTACAACTGAACCGATGTGGGCTTGTAGCTCTAGACAGCTAGTACAACTGAACCGATGTGGGCTTGTAGCTCTAGACAGCAAGTACAATAAAACCGATGTGGGTTTGTAGCTCTAGACAGCTGGTACAACTGAACCGATGTGGACTTGTAGCTCTAGACAGCAAGTACAATTGAACCGATGTGGGTTTGTAGCTCTAGACAGCTGGTACAACTGAACCGATGTGGGTTTGTAGCTCTAGACAGCTGGTACAACTGAACCGATGTGGGTTTGTAGCTCTAGACAGCTAGTACAACAGAACCGATGTGGGTTTGTAGCTCTAGACAGCTAGTACAAGAGAACCGATGTGGACTTGTAGCTCTAGACAGCTGGTACAACAGAACCGATGTGGACTTGTAGCTCTAGACAGCTGGTACAACTGAACCGATGTGGACTTGTAGCTCTAGACAGCTGGTACAACTGAACCGATGTGGGCGTGTAGCTCTAGACAGCTGGTACAACAGAACCAATGTGGGTTTGTAGCTCTAGACAGCTGGTACAACAGAACCGATGTGGATTTGTAGCTCTAGACAGCTGGTACAACTGAACCGATGTGGGCTTGTAGCTCTAGACAGCTGGTACAATAGAACCGATGTGGGTTTGTAGCTCTAGACAGCTGGTACAACTGAACCGATGTGGGCTTGTAGCTCTAGACAGCTGGTACAACTGAACCGATGTGGGCTTGTAGCTCTAGACAGCTGGTACAACTGAACCGATGTGGGCTTGTAGCTCTAGACAGCTAGTACAACTGAACCGATGTGGGCTTGTAGCTCTAGACAGCAAGTACAATAAAACCGATGTGGGTTTGTAGCTCTAGACAGCTGGTACAACTGAACCGATGTGGACTTGTAGCTCTAGACAGCAAGTACAATTGAACCGATGTGGGTTTGTAGCTCTAGACAGCTGGTACAACTGAACCGATGTGGGTTTGTAGCTCTAGACAGCTGGTACAACTGAACCGATGTGGGTTTGTAGCTCTAGACAGCTAGTACAACAGAACCGATGTGGGTTTGTAGCTCTAGACAGCTAGTACAAGAGAACCGATGTGGACTTGTAGCTCTAGACAGCTGGTACAACAGAACCGATGTGGACTTGTAGCTCTAGACAGCTGGTACAACTGAACCGATGTGGACTTGTAGCTCTAGACAGCTGGTACAACTGAACCGATGTGGGCGTGTAGCTCTAGACAGCTGGTACAACAGAACCGATGTGGGCGTGTAGCTCTAGACAGCTGGTACAACAGAACCGATGTGGACTTGTAGCTCTAGACAGCTGGTACAACTGAACCGATGTGGCCGTTTTATGTTTTCTAATAAACAAACGTAAAATAATTTGACCAAACTTCTGTTGTGAACTCAATAGACTGTTGGTATTCACAGATTTAACTTGAGATGAGATATAGATCTAGATCAAATAGTAATGAATAAAATGATTTTAAAAACGTCTTCACTCTTTCAAGTCTCTCTTTCAAGTCTCAAGATTGATCTATCTGCAGTCTCACATTTGCACTAGGTACGCTAACTTCATCATCGTCATTGCATAATCACCAATCAATCGCTTAACCTCTTCTTTCCGCCGCATAGGAAACAAACACACTCCAAAACAATTTTTGTCAGGTCTTTGCGCCCCCCCCCCCCCTATAAGAGGAAATCCCTCTCCCCCCCCTCCCCCCAAAGAAACACTGCAGTAAAGATACAGATGATCAATAATCCAAAACAGTATAATATTAATAATAATCGAATATGGATATAATATTTATTTAAAAAACAGATATCGTTTTTAATTGATTTGAACAAGTATTACAACGATATAACATAATTAAAGTGTATTTTAAGCTAGAACTCAAAGAACATAGGCCTAATGTAAATAATATTCTAATGCTAAACAAGCAGCCATTTAAAATATAAGTATTAGATCTACTTACAAGGTGACCTATTCGTCTCAAAACGGATATTACAAAAAACCCGCGAAAATTCAAGGCTAGAAATGAGTTGGCGGCTATGGGAAAAATCCATTGGAATCCCTCAAGCGCTGCACTACTTTATTTCTTCTAACTAAAGTATACAAAATAATTTCTTATGTAGGAATAGCGTTGTTGTTTATTTTTTATTTTTTGTTTTTTTTTTAAGTTTACAAAGGATATTGGAATAATTAGAATTTATACAGAAAATATTTTAAAAAAATGATGATTTAACCGCCCTTTACATTTGGCCGCCTGTGCACAATAGATAGCAACGGCCCTGGTAGTGTGTTTAGTTGATGGTGTTGACCATCACGTTTTTTTTCCTTGGGCATATGCAATAGTGTTGAGCAGTCAAGTAAAACAATAACACATTGGCATTGTCAGTCAAGCATGTAGATCTATTTTACCAGTACACTCATTACAGAGGTCAAGTGTTTCATTACACTCCAGCATATGTTTTCTTTGTTTGCTAAATCTAATTGTAGAAATTTGTATCAATTTCTTTTATGCCATTTTAAACTTATAAGGTTTTCCGTTATATAATAAGTCAATAGAATTAAACAATGAAATTAGCTTTCTTTCTAAAGGTTTTAATGCAAGGCAAAAAATACACACACACACACATGCACATCTTTATATATATATACACACACACATGCACATCTTTATATATATATATATTTATTTATATATGGAATAAAATATGTTTAAAAACTTGTTGCGCTTGAAATTCTATTGGAATCAGCCTTGTTAGCACAAAAATAAATTTCAAGTCAGATCTTCGTGACATAACTTAAAAGGTCAGAGAGAGAGTGTATGTTGCAATGCTGAAATACAAATATGTCTTTGAATATCAACTGGAAGCTATTCTATTCTCTGGATTGATACACTAACAAAACTACAGACTCAAAAATATATCTTGTATTTTTTTTCCTTGACTTGTCTGACATTTTCACACGTAAAAAAGTCTAGGGTTTACTTGTATTCGAGGGAATTCTTAACACTGCTGTTTAATTATGTATTATTTTTTTGGCTAACCGCTTTGGTCGATGAAGACATTATATCTAAAAAGTGGACTTTTAAACTGTTGGGTTTTTACAACTCTATCTCTTGGGGCCCAAAGCTAATGGGAACCAATCGAGGCTTTTTGTCTTTCACTCCATTGAAAGAGTGCCCAAGGATTGTTTCAAAACAAATAGTACATTACCGGCAAGGATCTGTTGATGGACGAATTTGAACATTTTACTGTTCAACGCAGTCAAGAGAATCAACCTGGGAAGTTCATAGTTTGGGTGGAAGAGTCCTTTATTGTTATTCTTAATTTGTTACTTTTAAGTGATCGTGTTTTTGTATGATTTTTTTTTTTTTGTAATTCAGTCGTCGGCGATCTCTATGTGTGTGTGTTTATGTTATGGTTTGATTATATCCTGACCTGTGTTAGTGTCGCCACTATGACATTTCTCTTATTTTAAAAATTGTTACTATATTGGAAACAAAACAAATTCTATATTATGATTATTTCTTTATTTTTTATTTTTTTTATGTTTTTTATTTTTTTTTATTTCTTTATTTTTTTAAATTTTTTTTTAATTTTTTTTTTCGGAAGACGCCAAGTAGCTGTCCAATCACACTATGGATGATATTGAGATCAAAACTACACAAACAAATATACGACACAGACAATAAAAAATCAATATTCTCTTTTTTTTCCCCCATTAATTGCCTATGAAAGAGCGACATCCACCAAAATAACAAAGAAATAAACAGATTTTTTTGTTATTCTTTTAAATAAGAAAAAAGTTTTAGTTGATGTGAATGTAGATGTGAATGTAGATATTGGATTTCATGATTAGAATCGTGTCCCTTGAAATATCAACTGCGATACTTTCCTTTGTTTTATCTTATCTTATAAAATACAGACGTCACTACAAAAAAAAAATGATTCGTATCTCCAGATCAATCTAGTCATGTATGTTAATCAATTACTTAAATTCTGTCAATCATTGGCTTTTCTGGCTGACTCAGGCAACCCATTCCATGCTTTAAGCTACAAGGAAGAAGTATGTGTACACGTTTCTCCTAGCATAGGGATAGAGGAACGTGCCTTTATCTTTGTGTTTTTCTGAGTATTTTATTAGGTTTTGGTTTTGTATTTGTTTATCATGGTTCAGTGTTTTATGTATAATTTCTACTTCAAGTCTTCTATCCTGAAGGGTAGGCTAACTAAATTTAATGATTTTAATAAAGGTTTTTTTTCTAATCAAATATGAATATTCAATTGTTATGAATCTCACTGATCTATTTGTGTCTGTTCCAGTTTCTTAATGTTTTGAGTTGAGGGGTCCCATACAGAGGATACCTATTCTATTATTGGCCAAACCAAGGTTAAATAACATTTTAGTTTTATGTTCATATTTGATTTGTAAACATTTCTTTTAATAAACCCAAATGTTTTGTTTGATTTTGTAAAACCATTTCGTCAATATGGGGATTGCATGATAATTTCTCATTTTTTATAACATCTGGGTATTTTGAGTTTTTAGTTCTTATCATCTTAATATATGTGGCAAGGTTTAATGCCAACTATGAGAGCATAATAATAATAATAATAAGGCTTGTCTTCGAGTCCGAAGATTAATGAGGAATACAGTATTTCCCGTGGCTGCGCAGCCCCAGCTGTGACCTGCATATTTTGCCACATCCTGGGCAAGCATAACCATTGTCCACAGGTGGTCGATTTAGATTTTCTTTTCGTCGTCTGCGTTTGTCCTCGGCAGCAGATTTTCTTTTGGTCTCCACTTGAGAGCATAGAAGACGTGAAATACAAATGTACCAAATCTATACTGTTTACGATTGCTTACAGACTGATGAGTATCTTATAGAGTCGTTCGTTAGACCTACACTATCCACTAGACCTTACTTACTCTGTTGAATAGCTTTAACCCTTCCAGTCCGAGATAAAGAATGTGACGGAATGGGTACTAACTCGACACACTGGTTGCTCTCTGCATCAAACCTGTAACCTTTGCGACAGACGCACTTGTAGCTGCCTGGCAGATTCTGACAGACTTGACCATTGGTACACGTCACAGTCTTCAACTTACACTCATCCACATCTGCATTGGGATTTTTAGGGTTAAATCGGGTTTAGTAAAGAGATGTGTCCACCCAAGGTTTTGGAAGCAAGTGAATGTGTAGTTTAAGGTAAATGGTTTTCTAGTTGTGAATTCGTGTGTGTGTGTGGCTGTGTGTGTGTGTGTTCTTATAATATTTCTCAATTATACAACTTACCAACGCAGAGTTCGAATCGGGAGCTCCAGATAAATCCAGATCTCTGACAAGAGCAGGAGATATTAAACATATTTCTCTGTAGACCGTCGAAGTCGGTATTTTCATTAGGCAGTATTGTACACGTTGGGTCCTGGGTACAAGAAATATAGTCCCTGACTGGCCATATGTCAATATGCAGGCGAGTGTTGGCACTAACAGCCGACTATTGAAGTCAATAAACTCTGATGTCAAACAATGATTGCTAAATGTATTCTAATATCAACAAATGGACACCCACTGGCTGGTTTAGTGGAATAAACAAATAATAAAAAACAGCGCGAAGTGGGTTTTTTTCTCCAAGGGGCACTGATAGAATTGACGTGAAGGCTTGATGGCTGGAGGCTCGCTGTTGGCCTATAAGTCTTATAGAATTAACTAGTGTTTACCCACCGGTTACACCCGGTATTTTTTTAAAGCTAATATATTTTTAACAATTAAAAGAAATATTCATAAATCTTGCTGTCTCTATCCAGATTCATTTCTTTATGTTCTAGTAGAGGTCACATATTTCAATCAACTTTGATCCTTTTATTTTGTCAATAAGTGTGACGCAGCTAGACGATTTTAGAATACTTTAGAATTTACAACTTTAGTTCAAGGGCTTACATTTGATAGACCTACATTTCATAGACCTACATTTCTTGGACATACATTTCTTGGACATGCATTTCTTGGACATACATTTCATGGACATACATTTTATGGGTCTAATTTTAAAAACCTACGTTTCATGAACCTAATTTAAATGTTTCCTTTTTTCTAAATACATTATTTAAACGTATTGATTTCAAAGATTGTTTTAGTCAGAGTTGTCAATGAAAATAAATCTTATTGCTTGTGAAATGTTTGTAAAATGACATGCATCTCAAATGGCATCTAATGAAGTCCAGTAAGTACTATGAATGGATCAATTCTATACCTGTAATGCCGTCTACTGTGCTGATTATATGCATCCTAATATGTATATATGTTATATTATGCCGTTTGCACTATCGTAAATATGTGATAGACAGTTCTTAATAAAACAACATTAAACTTAAAACAGGTCAACTCTGTAGTTAAATGTAAATATGTACATAATTTCGTTACTTTCAAATGTTTGCACGGGTTTCCAGAATCTTTAATCAGAGCTAACTGAGACGGTACAGAACCACCTGATCTCCTTCCGTAGCAATAATCTGCAATAAGTCAACTCTTTAGGATAGTTGGGAATCAATGGAATGATCTCTCTCTCTCATACACTCTCGCACTCACATCCTATCTTATTCACTCTCTCTCTGTCTCTCTCACACACACATAGCATTTCGTTAGCCCTGATTTTCGCACACTGAGACTTGCTTTGTTTCCTTTCACGACTGACACAAAGGTCAAAGTTGAAATGTTAGCTTAGAATATATTAGACAATTCTTTTGAAACTGAAGCTAATATCGTATAAAGAACACAGAAACCAAGCAGAAGACACACTTAAGAATCAGTAAATGTTGTTGTTTTTTTTAAATTAGCCCAACATATAAATCATAATACTAAATTTAATTAGTTTTGATGCATTTCATTGTCCGGGTTTGCTTGTGACGTGAACCTTCAGGCTTATAGTAGATAGCCCAGTGGTCAAGCGTTTACACAACCTACTCGAACCCCGCTCACAAGCTGCCACAATCGCTGCACCAATAATTGAACACAGTCGTCATAAGTATAAAGCCAGAGATAAACATGGAACTTGTCATAAGTATGAAGCCAGAGATAAACATGGAACTCGTCATAAGTATGAAGCCAGAGATAAACATGGAACTCGTCATAAGTATGAAGCCAGAGATAAACATGGAACTCGTCATAAGTATGAAGCCAGAGATAAACATGGAACTCGTCATAAGTATGAAGCCAGAGATAAACATGGAACTCGTCATAAGTATGAAGCCAGAGATAAACATGGAACTCGTCATAAGTATGAAGCCAGAGATAAACAAGGAACTCGTCATAACTGAACAAAAGAACGACAGAATATCAACATATATACATTAACATGAAGACGTTTAATAGAGTAGGCAGCAGTCAAGCTTTAAACGTTTATGACAGACTGATAAACAGACGGACAAACAGAGAGACAAACAGATAGATAGATAGATAGATAGATAGATAGATAGATAGATAGATAGACAGACAGACAGACGGACGGACGGACGGACGGACGGAAGGACAGACAGACTGACAGATAGATAGATAGATAGATAGATAGATAGATAGATAGATTGATAGATAGATAGATAGACGGACGGACGGACGGACAGACAGACAGACAGACAGACAGACAGACAGATAGATAGATAGATAGATAGATAGATAGATAGATAGATAGATAACATTAACAACTGACTTGGACAAAACTGTATTTCTGCACACAAGAAAGGGTTCTGTATAGAGTCATGTCTAAAGTCCACAACGTCTTTATCGGCCACTTCCTTCTCTTTGACTTTCTCCAGATCCTGCAAACAATTGGAGCCACTCATGTAATTCATCAAATATTCTGATCTCTGCATAGTGAACCAACACAGGAAGTAGGCAGCTGAGGCCTGTCAAAGATGTACACAAATTATTGAGCAGCACTCGATTGCACATTTTGTGCATTCCAACAAGTTTATAAAAACTTATGGTTACAAAACTTTCATACCCACAGACATATTGTTAAGGAGTGTGTGTGTGTGTGTGTTTTCAAGGTGAGGGTGAGAAGAAGGTAGCGATTGGTTGATGGCTTTAGAGTCTCGATGTAGACATTAGAGCTAGTAGACACTTTGTTTACAAAAACTTTAATTGAACAAAAAAATTAAACTTATTTTTCTGAATTGTAGTAAATGAGAAATTGATTTCATATAAGTATCATTCAGTCTCTCCCATTACATTACAAACCCAGATACACATTGCATTACAAACCCAGATACACATTGCATTACAAACCCAGATACACGTTGCATTACAAACCCAGATACACATTGCATTACAAACCCAGATACACATTGCATTACAAACCCAGATACACATTGCATTACAAACCCAGATACACATTGCATTACAAAGCCAGATACTCGTTGCATTACAAACCCAGATACACGTTGCATTACAAACCCAGATACACATTGCATTACAAACCCAGATACACGTTGCATTACAAACCCAGATACACATTGCATTACAAACCCAGATACACGTTGCATTACAAACCCAGATACACATTGCATTACAAACCCAGATACACATTGCATTACAAACCCAGATACACGTTGCATTACAAACCCAGATACACATTGCATTACAAACCCAGATACACATTGCATTACAAACCCAGATACACATTGCATTACAAACCCAGATACACATTGCATTACAAAGCAAATCTAAATTATCTTTAAATGACACACACACACACACAGCTGCACGTCAGGATTGATATGTTTGAACTCACACTTCTGCTATTGCCAGAGACGTGGCGAGGGGAAGAGAGCAGGCGATTTGTTTCAAGTCAAATGAAGCGTGCGTTCTTCGACTTTGGAGTATTATTTTCACTACATCAATCCATAGTTTTCTACGCCTTCCTATTGTTCGCTAATCTCAGCATTGCCAGTTTTTTTTTTTCTTTTAACATTTTTTTTTCAAGCTTGACAATTTTGGTGGTCAACACGTTGATTCATTTTCGGGCCATCAACGTGGTCACTGGTAAGCACCGTAACACATTTTTTCTCGTGTGATCTTCAAATCTTAGAATCTCATCTAGCACATGGTTATTTTCTGTTCCAGCATTTTGTCGGAGTTCTGATTTATGAGTGTTGTTTTCAAAAGGAGACACTCGCAAACTTTTGTGTTTCGCCTAATTCGTAGTAAACACTAGAAGACTTATAATCCTCCACTTATGTGTTCACTCCGCGTGTGCACTCTATTTATGCAGTATATAGTGAAGAGATCACAGAACAATGTTGTATTGGGCTTTACAAACACGTTAGGAACATTGGGTGTCGGCCTCCTGTATTGTGTTTAATGGGTGTCGGCCTCCTGTATTGTGTTTAATGCGTGTCGGCCTCCTGTATTGTGTTGAATGGGTGTCGGCCTCCTGTATTGTGTTTAACTCACAGTGTACGGGGAGGTGAGCCAACCAACACAGTGCCAAGCTAATTAAAACGAATTATGTGTCCATCAAAGGGAAGTCAGTCTGTAATGCCTTAGTTCATATTTCAAGTTTCCAGTCCACGAGATTATGACTTGCTGCCGCGCGCCCTCTTCAAAGTAATCGGGACAAAGCTCCAACAATTTTAAATGAGTACACAATTATCTTTAGGTTTTAGGTCCTTTCTAGGAGGATAATCATAAATAGTGTCCCAGATTGACTAAATGAATCTTAGTTCTGAAATCAGCAATAGAAAGAGAGAGAGAGAGAGACACACACACACACACAAACAAACAAACAATTAAACAAACAACATCGTTCTTGTTTGGGCTGACATAAAGTGAAGAACAAGTTAACCCCGTCTGTGAAACTTCATCACAGAAAACCAATGTTTAGTTACAATGTAAAAGTAAGCCATCGTTTCTGAAGGACACTAGTAATATCTTCTAAAAACATATGAAACAGTATAGTCTCTGGAGGATGAATACATTGAAATAATCTCTCAATACGTGACAGTAATATGGCATAAAAATAATACAAGTTTTGTGTTTCGAATTTGAATCATTCAGTGATTTCAGTCCACGTTTGATTGATGATATTTTTAAATGCCAAAGTGGTGTGACCTTTTCAAACCCATTTTCAAACAAGCAATGTTAAATCAAAAAGTATGCCCGTTGAGGTGTGTGTGGGTATGCACGTTTTGAAAGGTGAAGGAGGGATAACTCTGGTAGTGTATTAGGAAGGGGAAGACAATTAGGTCAGGCTATATCTAGTTAAAGAAAATGCTCCGGCTGCAGTGCCTGGAGTGAAATCTTTAAAATTTTTAATGAAGGTGCAGTCTGGTCACAATTTCGAGACACAGAGATCGAGGTCATTGGAGAATTCTACATTATATCCTCCGGCCTAGGACTTCAGCCTAATTTTTCGAAAGCCACTCTATTGTTGATCACTTAGAAGTAGCTAGCTTAGGTCAAATACGTGTTAGTTGACCTCTTGAAGACCAGAAAAAATGCATGCGTTTGACTGTGGGCTGCTGAGCTTGACGTACATCAACGGACAAACAACACATACACAAGATTTAAGGAATCAACTTGATAAGAAGAATTCCGATGCTTGAATACAGTACTGGAACAGTCGCTAGAGAATAGATGTTCACTCTAGGAAGCCCATATTTCACCAAACCTTTCTCTAAGCCACAATCACTATTTGCGACATTCTTTTTGTCGCGTTCACAATGGGTCGCCCAAAGTGTACCGCTACAGGTGTCAAAGAAATTTGTACTGGTCCAATCAAATGGAAATTCAGTTTGACTACAATTGACCACCTCAGCGTAACTACTGTAAAAATAACAATATAGATGCAAATACGAACAGCATTCACACACAAAACACATACACACTCACAACCAGTGCTTAATGAATTTGACATCTATGTACTTCTCGATGACGACCAGACGACCTTGTAACACTGACCGAAAGTAGGATAAAGAAGTTTTTAAATCTTTCTGTTTTAGTCCTTAAGGAACGGGATTTCCGCAAACTTTTGTTAATACAATTTTTAAAACAATATTACAAATAGAATGAATTTTTTAACTATTGAAACGCAAAAAGTCCTTTGTATGACTTTTATTTTCTCTTATTGTGTATAAAACAGACACACTAAAACCAACTATAATTTCATGAACACATTACTTGATTTTAGTTTTACATTCTTCTCCTTCACTCCAGTATACTGTTGTTTTTCTGACCCATTTCCACACGGTCCTGACTTACACACTTTCTTCAGCTGTTCACTCATCCATGTACAATAAATGTCAACTGGTCATTTCATACACAGTCACGCAAAATACACTACTAGTCACTTAAAACAAAAACACTTACTATCGCAATATTAACTCACTCTGTCTGTCTGTCTGTCTGTCTGCTCAAAAGGTCGTACACGTTATTTCTCCCACATCCAATTTTGGATCAAGCTGAAATTTTACGCAATTATTTCTTTGACCTGACAAAACAAGAATCAATAATAATAAAAAAAAAAATAACCAGTTAGTTAATTAACAATTGGTAATTAATTATTTTTTGTTTTGTATCTGTAACAAAGGGAAGAAATTTTACTTGACTTATAAGGTGGTATAAGTTGTATTAGTCCCCTTTATACTTCGTAGAGAGAAAAGTTTGAAACTAACAACTGACAATTGTAAAACCTTCTGTTTTCATAAGCACTGGCACAGTCTTTAGAGTATCGGCTTGAGGAAACTAATGAGGCTTTAGCCCTCGAATTCAAATTCAGGTCGTCCCCCCCCCCTTTTTGTTTAAAATAAATGTAGTGCTTTTTGGTAAAGAAAAAAAATAGGTGCCGGTATTCAGTGATAGATTGCCTAACTCTTTAACTACCAGTTCGCACCTCGATGCAAGCTAAATCACAACTACAAAGATACTTAATGTCTAAAACATTTTTATTTTATAATTAACCAACTTAAATTTTATTATTATTACTTATGAAGCAGTTTTTCATTCTATATTTTTACTCTTATTGCACGCAACAATTTTGAAAAAAATCTATTTTAACAAATTAATAATATAATAAATTAATAATAAACTTTAAAATACAAGAAAAGAAATAATTATTTCCCCACATTGAAAAAGGTGAGTACCGTCACAAAAAAGCACTGTATAAATAAATTTTAAAAGCGATCACACACCTTTCCAAATGGTTCAAACTAGTTATAGTATCATAGCGTATTAGACAAGTTATAGTATCATAGAGTATTAGACAAGTTATAGTATCATAGCATATTAGACAAGTTATAGTATCATAGAGTATTAGACAAGTTATAGTATCATAGAGTATTAGACAAGTTATAGTATCATAGAGTATTAGACAAGTTATAGTATCATAGAGTATTAGACAAGTTATAGTATCATAGAGTATTAGACAAGTTATAGTATCATAGAGTATTAGACAAGTTATAGTATCATAGAGTATTAGACAAGTTATAGTATCATAGCGTATTAGAAAAGTTATAGTATCATAGAGTATTAGACAAGTTATAGTATCAAAGAGTATTAGACAAGTTATAGTATCATAGAGTATTAGACAAGTTATAGTATCATAGCGTATTAGACAAGTTATAGTATCATAGCGTATTAGACAAGTTATAGTATCATAGAGTATTAGACAAGTTATAGTATCATAGTGTATTAGACAAGTTATAGTATCATAGAGTATTAGACAAGTTATAGTATCATAGAGTATTAGACAAGTTATAGTATCATAGAGTATTAGACAAGTTATAGTATCATAGCGTATTAGACAAGTTATAGTATCATAGAGTATTAGACAAGTTATAGTATCATAGAGTATTAGACAAGTTATAGTATCATAGAGTATTAGACAAGTTATAGTATCATAGAGTATTAGACAAGTTATAGTATCATAGAGTATTAGACAAGTTATAGTATCATAGAGTATTAGACAAGTTATAGTATCATAGAGTAATAGACAAGTTATAGTATCATAGCGCATTATAAAAGTAATAGTATTTTTATAAACCTGGTGGTGGCACAGATGGGGGTAGTGGTGTGTGTGTAGTCAGCCGACGCAAATCGCCCCAGGCCAGCGCTAGACGAGCGGTCAACCGTGACGAGTTACGACGGTCAGCCGAGTCGAGTTTCAACAGGACGGTTCGGGAAGGATCGCCGTCGTGAACAGAGCTCAGGAGCGTCACGAGAGTTGTAGTCATCTGACCACCTAGAAACGTCGAGCGGCGTTCTGTCCGGTTCGAGAAGGCCAGTAGGAACCCTATATAAGAGCGGAGGTGTCGCAGTCAAGACGGTGGAGAAAAGGGGCTCAATACAGCGAGGTTCAGAAAGGAGGTTTACGACAGAAGGTTCACGACAGAGCTCAGAACACGGTCGACTACAGCACAGTTCAACGGTGTGGTTCTGTACGGAGCATTACGACGGTTCAGTACGGAGTACTGTCAAGTACAGTTGAGACGACTGGCGTCTTGATCTTGGTCTGCGATCGAGTCCGACACAACGAGCCTAGTGTGTGAAGTCAGTCCTGAACTGTTGAACCCAGTGCAAGCCCGGAACGAGACGGAGAGGCCAGTGTAAGAGTTGATACGGCGGTACGGTGTTATCGTAGAGATATGTGTACAGTGTACGTGTTGCCAATTGTACAGTATTGGCTGTTATTTATTCAACTATTAAAGTGTTACGTTACTCTGGAGCCCTGAGTTGTCAAGTTCTTTACGTTGGTGGTGTATGGTGCAGTTTGCAGAGAGCCTGCATAGTGAGATTCGCAACAGTATTATAGCGTATTGAGAAAGCTAAAGCATCAAATTGCACTTAACAAAAAATGTTTTGTAATATTTCTAATTTATTATTGTTAGTCTAAGTCTATTACAAATTTAATGACATGACTGGATCCAAACTAATTGCTTTTACTCTTACCCTGATCCAGTTCAACTTATTATACTATTTCCTATTGGTATAATATATAGATCTATATATAGAGCAAAGAGAGAAGCACTCGTTACTTACAAGGCAAAACCTACCCAACGCAACCTGTTAAATCTGAAAGAAGCTAGAGCCAATGCACAGTGGACAGCAAGGATCTGTGCCAATAAATACTGGTTAGAGCTCAGTGAGAATATTCAGCTCGCAGCCCAAGTGGGCAACATAAGAGGGATGTACGAAGGAATCCAAAAGGCTCTCCCAAAACCAGACAGCACCTCTTAAATCAACCACTGGGAAAATTATCACAGACAAGAGCCAACAAATGCACAGATGGGTTGAACATTACTCTGAGCTCTACGCCACAACAAGCTCAGTCTCTGACTCAGCCCTTAAGGCTATCAAACAATTACCCAAAATGAACAAGCTAGACGAAACACCCACCCTTTCAGAGCTCAACAAAGCCATTGACAACATTGCTGCCCGCAAAAGCACCCAGATGCGATGGTATCCCCCCAGATCTTCTAAAATAATGCAAATCTACTCTAATCCAACCTCTACACGAACTGCTTTGCAAATATTGGCAAGAAGGTGCTGTGCTACAAGACCTGCGGGATGCTTAAATCATTACACTGTATAAGAACAAAGGTGACAGAAGCGACTGCAACAATTACAGGGGAATCTCCCTCCTAAGTATTTTAGGCAAAGTCTTTGCTCGAGTAATACTTCCCAGGCTACAAAAACTCTCTGATCGGGTCTATCCAGAATCATAATGCGGCTTTCGCTCAGAGAGATCCACGATTGACATGATTCTCTCCATCCGCCAACTCCAGGAAAAGTGCAGATAACAAAGGATGCATTTGTACATTGCGTTTATTGACCTGACAAAGGCTTCGATCTAGTTAGTAGAGATGGCCTCTTTAAAATTTTACAGATAATAGGCTGTCCACCCAAGCTACTAAATGTAATCATATCTTTCCACCAAAATATGTGGGTACAGTGCAATTCAACTGTGCCAGCTCTGAAAGTTTCAGTATAAACAGCGGAGTTAAACAAGAATGTGTCCTGGCCCCAACTCTCTTTGGAATACTATTTCCACTGCTAATACACAACGCGTTTGACAAATCCACTGAAGGCATCTATCTCCATTCCAGATTTGATGGCAAACTCCTAAATATTGCCAGACTGAGGGCCAAAACTAAAATCAGAGCCACCCTCGTGAGAGATATGCTATTCGCGGATGACGCTGCGGTAGTGGCACACACGCAATAGGAACTTCAGTCACCAATGTCCCGCTTCTCTGGCCTGTAAAGAATATGATTGACTATTAGCACGAAGAAAACAAATGTTATGGGACCACCTGCTACAGCACCACCCTCCATCTTCATAGACGATAACAAGCTGGACGCCGTAAACGAATTCTTCTATGTGGGATCCACAATTAAAGATTACCTGTCTCTAGAAGAGGAGATTAAAAAAAACGCATTGGGAAGGCTGCCTGGACCTTCGCTAGACTCTTTCCAGCTATTTTCTGCTTCATGTCAGAGTCCGCTTTCGAGAATGTGCCACTGGCCATAATGATGAGGAGTGAGTCCACGAGAGCAAGGGTTCAGCTTACCTCGGGGCATTCTGACACTGTCAATGTCAGAAGAATGTTGCTTAATTTTGGCTGAGTAGCCTGGGTCAAGTAGACCCTCACGAGTGCGGGTATACGACTTAACTCGTGACTTCCTAGCAGTGTCAATGCCAGGGCGGAGGGGTTTGAGCTTCGCTGATGAGTCGGGACTAGGCGAGTTAGCGTGGCGACCAGGGCTTCCAACCTGCTGGTTGCTGCCACGTTTCTGCTTCGTCGATCTACCGACGGGCAGAGAGAAGTATGGCTTGCTGACTACTCCAAGAGGGACATATTTGGAGCCTAGAATGAAGTCGTAGACTGGCGTGTCCATGACGGCGGCGTCAATGGTGCCATGCACGTACCTGCACTCCACGTGTACCCTCGCGACAGGTAGAACCTGCGGAAGAGTGCCACGGTCTATAGACTGGATTGTCACTGTTCCACCAGTGAGATCCGATGGGTCAATCAGCGCCCTATTAATTACCGCGCCAAACGAGCAACCTGAGTCGTATAGGCCCAAAACTTCAACACCGTTGGCCAGAATGTTCTCTACTCCCGGAGGAGAAGAGATGGGGTGAGGCAGCACTGGTGGGAGTTTGGGTTGGCCGAGATCAATGGCAGTGGGTTGAGGAGCCACGGCCATCGTGGAGACGAAGTATGTGTCCTCCTCCGGTTGGTCAGAAGGATCGATCGCGGAGGGTTGAGAGACTGGCGCCACCGTAGATAGGGTCCGTGGGGCCTGCGGCTGCCGTTGTGGGGTGGGTTTACTGTCACGCGCGCCATGACGTGTGTCACGCTGAGAGTAGTTAGCCTGGTTATAGCGAGACTGGTGGTTGGGGCGGTTATTGTGGTTGTTAGAGGCTGATAGCCGGCCTGGTGGCTGGTTATGCTGGGGAGTTTTAGGAGGAAGGTTGGACTGAGCAGGAGAAGTTGGTTGGTCTGTTTGCTGGTCTGTCGCGGTTGCTTTACCTTTTAAGTCCTTACGGGCGTTCAAGTACCGGTCAGCGGCGAAAGCTATGTCAGCGGGACCGGTTGCTTGTTGCTCCCTGACATAAACTCTGACCTCTGGGGACATGCATTCCAACAGCTGCTCAGAGAGTATGAGGCATGCTAGGCTATCAAAGGTCTCTGGCAATTGGCTGAGAGCGTGCCACCTGATAAGGTACTTGTCCAGCCTCTCGCAGAGGTTGCCGTAGGTCTCTCTGCGTTCGAGGCGGGAGCCTCTGAACTTTTTGTGGTAGGCCTCCACGGTCAGCTCAAATTGGATCAGTAGCGCCTGTTTGAGGGCTGTGTAGTCTTCTCGCTGGCCGGAAGGAAGCTTGGAGTATACTTCGTAGGCTTTGCCTCGGAGGCATTGGGATAGCCGGAAGCACCATTTCTCCTCTGGCAGACCGTAGAAGCGCGCCACTTCTTCGAAGCGGACAAGGTAAACCTCAATGTTCTCTGTCTTGTCGTCGAAGTGCTCCATTGGCATGTGGGGTAGACCGTTCAAAGAACTTTGAATGGATGCTGGGCTAGCCGGGCGAGACTCGGGAGAAGCCTGGCGGGCGACCTCGTTCTCTTTGCCCGCGGCTATCTTTTCTCTCGCTGTTATTTCTTTCTCCTTCTCCCTCAGAGTTATTTCCTTTTCTCGCTCGGTGACTTCCTTAGCGATAGCTATTTCAGCTTCCTTTCTTTCTCTTTCTTTAGCAATAGCTATTTCAGCTTCCTTTCTTTCTCTTTCTTTAGCAATAGCTATTTCAGCTTCCTTTCTTTCTCTTTCTTTAGCAATAGCTATTTCAGCTTCCTTTCTTTCTCTTTCTTTAGCAATAGCTATTTCAGCTTCCTTTCTTTCTCTTTCTTTAGCAATAGCTATTTCAGCTTCCTTTCTTTTTCTTTCTTTAGCAATAGCTATTTCAGCTTCCTTTCTTTCTCTTTCTTTAGCAATAGCTATTTCAGCTTCCTTTCTTTCTCTTTCTTTAGCAATAGCTATTTCAGCTTCCTTTCTTTCTCTTTCTTTAGCAATAGCTATTTCAGCTTCCTTTCTTTTTCTTTCTTTAGCAATAGCTATTTCAGCTTCCTTTCTTTCTCTTTCTTTAGCTATAGCTATTTCAGCTTCCTTTTTTCCTTCTCTTTTATAGATAGCACGGCCAATTCATGCTCCCTTGCTAATCTCCTTTCTTCCTTTTCGTCTTCCTTTTCGTCTTCCTTTCTTTTTTCTTCCTTTTCGTCTTCCTTTCTTTTTTCTTCTTCTCTTTTATGCGCCTCAAGTTGTGCTCTCACATATTCTTTCCGTTCTGCCTCATCGTCAAATATGGAGGCTGCAGTATCTTTCCAGCTATTTTCTGCTTCATGTCAGAGTCCGCTTTCGAGAATGTGCCACTGGCCATAATGATGAGGGGTACTAGGATGGTGGAGGGGCAGATAGAATGGATAATAGGATTGAGCTAGAATTAAAGAAAGTGGGTTAGTGAAAGTGAGTCGCTGGTTATAGGAAAGAGTGCAAAAGGAATGTGGTGTCTGTCTATGTTAATCACAAATTCCTGCAATGAAATATTACAAATAAAATGCAATAATAATTATAAATGAATATTATGACAGAAGTGACACTCTTGATAATGCGAAGTGATGATACTTATAAAAATTTTTAGAAAAAAAATATTGATAGGAAATTTAGTTATAGCTGCCTGTTCGTGCCTGCTGTACTAAGGGTTAGATCCCGGACACGGCCCACATTTATGTGACAGGTGGGGAAATGTGACGTGTGTTTGGCGCGTTTAATGTCTAGGGGATGATTATTTTTAAAGCTATCACACACCAACCTATCAGCATAAGAATCGGGAGCAGGCACGCAACGTGACAAGCAATGAAAGAAAGATACAAAGTTAAAATGAAAAATATTTATTTACATAAATATTTACAGATAATAATAAAAAGGGGGAGGGTTTGCATCTATCTCTAGTGAATACTATGTTTAATCATCACTCTTGCAGTTAATAAGAGAGTATGTCACTTTGTCCTCTGACTTAGCTGGTTGTCCTGTTGATGTCGCAGCTGGCTGTGTCCTGGCTTGAGGTTCTGCAGCTGGAGGTGGCGCTCTAGAGGGACGCCGGTGATTCAGTTCTTGTGGAGTCTCGATCCAAAGTTCTGATATCTGTATGGGCACAGTAGGGCGGGTGGCCGGCTACCGTGGGCACAAGGTTACTGCGGGCAGAGCTGATCTGCCGTGGGCAGCGTAGTTGACAGGATTAGTCCAGTGAGTTGCAGAGGGTTTGGCGTAGCTATGACGTCTCGCACAGATCTGAGTCTATAGGGACGTCGCACCTAATAAGTTGACAGGTGGGCTGTCGAATAGGCGGGCAAGGCAGATATCTCCAAGTAGTAGAGTTGTGTAGTGTCGTGTAGACACTGAACCGCAAATAGGCAAGTGCAGTACTGAATAGCACTAAGCACAAAGGTAGTATCTGACTCTCGATATCAAATAGTTGGGTAGATCTCAGTAGGAAAGCGCAGTGCTGAATGGCACTCAGCACATAGGCAGGTAAGTAATTCTTGATAGCAAATAGGTGATTAATCCAATAGATAAATAGGCAGACACCTGAGGGAGGCTGCGGATAAATAAAGACAAGTTAGGACATGTCTCTCATACATCTTATCGATGCCCTTGACTGAGGTGCATTCGTCAGATTGGTAAAATTGCTTTTGAGCACAAAAGGGAAGATGATGACAAATGGGATTTGGAAAAATAGATGACTGATAGTAGCAATATACAAATGTACATAAAAGGGAAAACAATAATCTCAAATAAACAACACAAGTTGTAAGAGGGAAAGGGGGGGAGGGAAATGGACGGTGGTCAGCGACCATGACGGTTTGTTTACACACGACCGTCGGCCGAGAACAATGGAGCGCGCTTGACTGGAGAGGGTGTCCATTCAAGGGGCGCAATTCTCGTTAGAGTAAAATGAGTAAAGGGGGAGATAATTCATGTATCCTTTCTAAACGCAGTATCAATGCGCTAGTAAAATTATCACGGTTGTCAGCCGAGATAAAGAAAATAAAATGAGACGTACAAATGTATACATGGTTGCACCAACGATCAATTGAGCAACGTAGCATTAATAGATTAAAGCAATTCATAAATACATACATAGGACATGTTTATGTTCTCTACTTACGCCAGTGAGAAATACACAATGCACTAATTAAATATAAATGAAATAATAAAATACACATAATAGTCTCCAGTGAGAAATATGCACAAAGTAACTAAGATGGAACTTGTGATTAAGTTCGGCTTACCACCAGGTATTCCTCTAGGGGTGACAATGTATGAAGTAGTCCAGACTCGATTGCTCAGATAGAATGGAAAATGAGAGAGTGTGGCTTGATTTAAACTGCCTTATATATAGGCCTGGAAAATGTGGGCGGAAACAGGAAATGTCTTAGGCTTAGAATTATCTTACACGTGGGTGAATTAGACTTGAGATGGGAGTCGCACATTGGAACGTCGAGAGGCGCTTTGACTCGAGTAATCTCTTAGATCAAAGAGAGACGTGGGAGAAAAGGGGGGGGAGAGTGACTTGCATTCCACACAAGGTGGTATCCACTGCGGCTGTCAGACATCCTGCCGATAAGAACAAAGAGACGGTGTGTATCTTTTGCCCCGGTCAAGGGAAGATAGATCGAAAGACGTGGCCTAGCTATCTCCAATGTGGTCAACTAAGTCTACCCTGGAGCGGAAAAGGTGGTGCGGGTGAAGAATTTGGGGGTAGGAGGGGAAAATAACTAAAATAAAATAAATAAATAATGAATATTAATAATTAATGCTGTGATAAATTTGAGTGACTCTGACAGCGAGTTTTTGACTTGTCACACTCGCGACTGGCATAAGAAAAACTGGTCGCCCACACCTCCGTTACACAGATGTAATAAGACGTGACCTCAAATCAGTGAACATCAATACTGACAATTGGGAAGACATAGCTCTGGACCGCAACAGATGGAGAGAGACTGTGACCAAGAAAGCTATGAACAGTGAAAGTACATGGGTCTCAGCTTAGGAAGAAAAACGTACAATCCGAAAACGGCCACCTCCTCTACCACCGAAGCAAAAGCCACCATAACCTGCGCTATCTATGGAAGGGAGTGTCTCTCCAAAATAGGGCTCCACAGCCACATGAGGAAGTGTGCTCTGAGATGAACCATAGTCGTTCTACGACTGAAGGAGGCCAATGAGATATAAGTCTGTGGATCTTACCTTTTGTAAATCGCCTCTAGGACTATAAGTTGGTGAAAGGGGAGACTACTACCAAACATTATACAACAAAGAGGAAAAGAAAAAAAAAGCAACTTTGCCGTACAGAGTCTAGCCTGCATAACATTGCTTTCTTAGGAACATGAAAGAGCAGTTCTGTAGCTATGGCACACTGTTATGGATGTAAATGTGTCCTTTATCTTTGCTTCTTTCTGTGTATTTTATTGGTTTGTGTTTTGTGTGAATAAGTTTGGTTCAGTTTGTATGTATTGCTGCTATTTTACTTTTCTGTCTTTTGTCCTGAAGTGTCTCTAATTTAAGTGATTTTACTAATGGTGCTACTCTAGTCAAATGTTAATATCCATTTGTTATAAATCTCGTTGCTTTATATTGTGTCTGTTCTATTTTTTTTTTTTTGTCTACTTGACGATCCCAAACATATTCTGAAATTGGTCTAACAAAAGTTATACAGAATTTTAGTTTTATGTTATTGATTCATTTGTAAAGCAATTCTTTGAATCACGTTAGATATGGGCACCAGATGTATATGAAACACTGGGTTCCATTGTTCAATCACCAATTAGTTTGATCAGTCAAAACAAAACAAAGGCAGATGCCTGTATCTTACTCTGTATTGAAAAAGTTCCAAAGGTGTGGCGAATGGTTTCGAAGGGTTGGTCTCATTCATGTACTTCAAAGTGAGGTATTTCAAGGAGTAAGACTTGACAGCATTGTCAGCAATCACGTCTATACAGGTCAGCACTCCCTGGTCACAGGCAGTCCGCACTTCCGGGTGAAGTCTCTTTAATCGAGGCAGTGGGAAATACTTATGGTATACCTAAGACATTGAAAGAAAGTCAACAAATGAAAGACAATTGAAAGAAAGTCAACAAATGAAAGACAATTGAAAGAAAGTCAACAAATGAAAGACAATTGAAAGAAAGTCAACAAATGAAAGACAATTGAAAGAAAATCAACAAATGAAAGACAATTGAAAGAAAGTCAACAAATGAAAGACAATTGAAAGAAAATCAACAAATGAAAGACAATTGAAAGAAAGTCAACAAATGAAAGACAATTGAAAGAAAGTCAACAAATGAAAGACAATTGAAAGAAAATCAACAAATGAAAGACAATTGAAAGAAAGTCAACAAATGAAAGACAATTGAAAGAAAGTCAACAAATGAAAGACAATTGAAAGAAAGTCAACAAATGAAAGACAATTGAAAGAAAATCAACAAATGAATGACAATTGAAAGAAAGTCAACAAATGAAAGACAATTGAAAGAAAATCAACAAATGAAAGACAATTGAAAGAAAGTCAACAAATGAAAGACAATTGAAAGAAAATCAACAAATGAATGACAATTGAAAGAAGGTCAACAAATGAAAGACTATTGAAAGAGTCTCGAACTATTTTAAACTGACCGAAATTCAATTAAGTAATTAAAAAAAAAAAGGTCAAATGGGGGGGGGGGTACCATTTTTAGCACCCAGTAAAAAAAGGAAATTTGGCTACATTACTCAATGCATGCTAATTAAATTAAATGTATCAAGAGACTTGAAACTCAAATCATTCAAGCAGAAAGCGATTCAAGATTTCCTAGACATCATTTGATTTCAGTTGTTTAAAGAAAACGTAGCTAGTGCTTCTCAAACTGTTGTCTCCTTTTGTAAAAGGTGCCGCAGATTGTATAGTGCTTTTCAAACTGTTGTCACATAGAGCAGTGCTTCTCAAACTGATGTCACCTAGAGCAGTGCTTTTCAAACTGATGTTGCCTAGAGCAGTGCTTCTCAAATTGTTGTCACCTAAAGCAGTGCTTCTCAAATTGTTGTCACCTAAAGCAGTGCTTTTCAAATTGTTGTTACCGAGAACAGTGCTTCTCAAACTGTTGTCACCTAGAGCAGTGCTTCTCAAACTGATGTTACCCATAGCAGTGCTTTTCAAATTGTTGTAACCTAGAGCAGGGATTTCTTAAATTGATGTCACCTAGAGCAGTGCTTCTCAAACTGTTGTCACCTAGAGCAGTGCTTCTCAAACTGTTGTCACCTAGAGCAGTGCTTCTCAAACTGTTGTCACCTAGAGCAGTGCTTCTCAAACTGTTGTCACATAGAGCAGTGCTTCTCAAACTGATGTCACCTAGAGCAGTGCTTCTCAAACTGTTGTCACCTAGAGCAGTGCTTCTCAAACTGTTGTCACCTAGAGTAGTGCTTCTCAAAATGATGTTATCTAGAGCAGTGCTTCTCAAACTGTTGTCACCTAGAGCAGTGCTTCTCAAACTGATGTAACTCATAGCAGTGCTTTTCAAATTGTTGTAACCTAGAGCAGTGCTTTTCAAACTGTTGTAACCTAGAGCAGTGCTTTTCAAACTGTTGTAACCTAGAGCAGTGCTTCTCAAACTGATGTTACCCATAGCAGTGCTTTTCGAATTGTTGTTACCTAAAGCAGTGCTTTTCAAATTGTTGTTACCTAGAGCAGTGCTTTTCAAATTGTTGTTACCTAGAGCAGTGCTTCTCAAACTGTTGTCACCAAGGGCAGTGCTTCTCAAAATGATGTTATCTAGAGCAGTGCTTTTCAAACTGTTGTAACCTAGAGCAGGGCTTTTCAAATTGTTGTCACCTAGAGCAGGGCTTTCTTAAATTGATGTTATCTAGAGCAGTGCTTTTCAAACTGTTGTAACCTAGAGCAGGGCTTTTCAAATTGTTGTCACCTAGAGCAGTGCTTTTCCAATTCTTGTTACCAAGAGCAGTGCTTCTCAAATTGTAGTAACCTAGAGCAGTGCTTCTCAAATTGTTGTCTCCTAGAGCAGTGCTGCTCCGACTGTTGTCTGCTAGAGCAGTATTTCTCAAACTGTTGTCACCAAAAGCATAGAAAAAGTATGTCCTATATTCCGGGTAGAACATTCGTTTCGAAGCATTATATTTAACATTAATGGCTTAAAGTCAACGATTGTAATAATTGAATGAGACTCGACATTTCCAGTAGCCGAGTGGAAAGTTATGGTCGAATAGTAAAATCCCCAGATTGAAAGTCGTAGTACAATGTATCACTCACAAAGTCACATCTTAATCACATTTAAAAGTGACCTTGAACTATTGTAATCCGTATCAGACAGTTAATTAAAAAAATGGAGGTCTTGGTTCACTTGATTACTCAATGTCATAGTTAATGTCATAAACTATCTTCAGTATTTGAGGTATTTCAGATACGCCCTCGATCCTCATACTTTCAGGTCATTTCATATGTATTGATCTAGTCTAAATTCTACCTTTTCATCATACTTCCATGTCATTTCACTACTACTGACGTACTTTAAATACCTACTCTTTCATCGTACTTCCAAGTCATTTCACTGCCCGTTCTTCGATCTACTTCAAAGTACTTGTGAGCTGCTAAGTATAACCCAACTATTCTGAGTTTGTCTCTCAAAGGGTTAATTACAGGCTTTGAGTCTGCACACGAATAGACACTTAATAAATGCTAAATATATAAGTTCGAGCAATAGTTTTTATGTTCCAACTGGGGATAGCCTTTATTTCTTATTAAACTAGGTAGCCTTTATTTCTTATTAAACTAGGTAGCCTTTATTTCTTATTAAACTAGATAGCCTTTATTTCTTATTAAACTATATAGCATTTATTTCTTATTAAACTAGAGAGTCTTTATTTCTTATTAAACTAGATAGCCTTTATTTCTTATTAAACTAGGTAACCTTTATATCTTATTAAACTAGGTAGTCTTTATTTCTTATTAAACTAGGTAACCTTTATATCTTATTAAACTAGATAGCCTTTATTTCTTATTAAACTAGATAGCCTTTATTTCTTATTAAACTAGGTAGCCTTTATTTCTTATTAAACTAGATAGCCTTTATTTCTTATTAAACTATATAGCATTTATTTCTTATTAAACTAGAGAGTCTTTATTTCTTATTAAACTAGATAGCCTTTATTTCTTATTAAACTAGGTAACCTTTATATCTTATTAAACTAGGTAGTCTTTATTTCTTATTAAACTAGGTAACCTTTATATCTTATTAAACTAGGTAGTCTTTATTTCTTATTAAACTAGATAGCCTTTATTTCCTATTAAACTAGATAGCCTTTATTTCTTATTAAACTAGAGAGTCTTTATTTCTTATTAAACTAGATAGCCTTTATTTCTTATTAAACTAGATAGCCTTTATTTCCTATTAAACTAGATAGCCTTGACCTAGCCAATGTATTTTCTTAAAATTATTTTCTGCAGACTAATGAAGTGCGACATTTTAAAAAGTTTGAGTACCAGTATTATTTTTCTTTTCCAACTGCATTAATTATTAATACGTACTAGAGAAATGTTTTACTAGATTAAGCGTTTGTAATAAATGTATTTATCTCTTGCTATTGTTGCCAACTATTTCCCAAGACGAAGTAAAGAAATAGATACGAATAGAAGCACGGCCTGATTTAATTAAGTGTAGGCCGCGGGGCAGGATTTCTTTGAAAAGCTTTAATAAAGATCCACTTATGAATAAAAATGCTTATACCTGGTATTTAGAAGCATGCTATATTTTAAAAGAAAGAAACACAATTTTTGTAAATTTAATCTCACTTTCCTTTAAAAAAAATATTTAATATATAGATTTAGTTTTAAAAAGTGTATATTTTTGAGTTTGTGGAAGTTATAAATAAGGCCCTTGGTAGACGCACTGTCGTTAATCCGGGGCTGTATTGACTTATTCTGAGCTTGCTACAAGCGGACATTTCTTAATCACGACATTTTTGACAGCAGCACAAAAGGTGAAAAAATGTTAGAAAAAAATTAATTAAAAGTTTCTTAATAGTCGAAATTCGGATCTAGTTTTTATCTCTTTTATGCATGCCTCTTTCTTGTGGAAACCCCTTAAACCCGGCCCAGGATAAGGGACATTTTTTATCGTTGATAAATTATAGTATTGCCAGAACTTTCATTTTGCATCTTTCTTTTAATTATATCAAATCGTTTCAAAATAATGTAATAGAGAATTCTATTTAAACTTATTAAAGTTGCAACTGTACAATTGCTTATACAAATTGAGATTTCCTACAGTCTCTAAGTCTATCTAGGTGTATCTAAGTCTATCTAGGTTTATCTAAGTCTATCTAGGTGTATCTAAGTCTATCTAGGTCTATCTAAGTCTATCTAGGTGTATCTAGGTGTATCTAAGTCTATCTAGGTCTATCTAGGTGTATCTAAGTCTATCTAGGTCTATCTAGGTGTATCTAGGTGTATCTAAGTCTATCTAGGTCTATCTAGGTGTATCTAAGTCTATCTAGGTCTATCTAAGTCTATCTAAGTCTATCTAAGTCTATCTAGGTCTATCTAGGTGTATCTAAGTCTATCTAGGTCTATCTAAGTCTATCTAAGTCTATCTAAGTCTATCTAGGTCTATCTAGGTCTATCTAAGTCTATCTAAGTCTATCTAAGTCTATCTAGGTGTATCTAAGTCTATCTAAGTCTATCTAAGTCTATCTAGGTCTATCTAAGTCTATCTAGGTGTAGAAATACAAGATGTTAGATAAGGCCTAAGATGAAGCGTGCGTTTAGTTTTCAATGCATTATCAAAGCTTTAATCTTTATGAGAACAGGTAACAACAGATGTACATCATATAGCAATCAATTAGTGGGCCGAAGGGTTTGGTAATGCCTTGGCCGGTCATGACACCGAGCCCGTCACTGTTTAAAAATGTATATTTTTTATTCTATGGAGGGTAAGGCACTAGGCTGACGCACTGTCGTGAATCTGGAGCTGCATTTATATAGTACAAGAACACTACAACGGTCAGTTCACAGTGTTGACAACTTCTAAGATTTTAAATATTGTCGGTAAAAATGCGGAAAAAAATGTTTAAAAAAAAAAGTTGCTAGCCCGTCGAAATTCGGATATTATTTTTATCTTTTTTGTGGGGACCACTTTCTTGTGGATTCTCTTGGGCAGTTGCCTTGCCTGCTCTCCTTTAAAACCGGCCCTGTGATATTTTGAATAGTTACGTGTACTAGGACTTGATATCTAGATCAGTTGCATGTGTTAGGACTTGATATCTAGATTATTTGCATGTGTTAGGACTTCATATCTAGATCAGTTGCATGTGTTAGGACTTGATATCTAGATCATTTGCATGTGTTAGGACTTGATATCTAGATCAGTTGCATGTGTTAGGACTTGATATCTAGATCAGTTGCATGTGTTAGGACTTGATATCTAGATCATTTGCATGTGTTAGGACTTGATATCTAGATCAGTTGCATGTGTTATGACTTGATATTTAGATCAGATGCATGTGTTAGGACTTGATATTTAGATCAGATGCATGTGTTAGGACTTGATATCTAGATCAGTTACATGTGTTAGGACTTGATAATTAGATCAGATGCATGTGTTAGGACTTCATATTAAGATCAGATGCATGTGTTAGGACTTGATATTTAGATCAGATGCATGTGTTAGGACTTGATATTTAGATCAGATGCATGTGTTAGGACTTAATATTTAGATCAGATGTATGTGTTAGGACTTGAGTTAATTACCTCGCGCTACAACTTTGTCTTCTAAGTTCTCAAGGCGCTAGACCTTGTGCCAACACAAAGTTTACTTACCATCAGCGCCTAGAACTCAAACGTAGAGTGGACACAGAACTCCTAGCTTGGCAATCCTTTATGTCAACAAAGTGAAGAGATAGACGCTAAGTATCTTTGAAAAGTTGTTTTTTCCCCCTCATAGAAACATTTTAATGCAACATCGATCTGCAGGAAATATTGCCCGGGGGTGGGGGGGACTTATTTAACCTTGAGCTATACGAGTTCAATACTTTAACGACATACACATAGAATACTACAAAACATAAGCTCTTAGTATTACACACCGGCTACGCCCGTTGATTTGTTACCAGGCTTTTTGTTTTCGTTCATTATATCCTTTCTACAAAGCTTATATCAACTCACTCTGTCTGTCAGTCTGCCCTTTTGTTAATAAGTTTGAACACGTTATTTCTCCCACACCCAATCTGGGATCAAGCTGAAATTTTGCAGAATTATCTTTTGTACCTGACAACACAAGAATCAATATAAAAAACAACTAACCAACTAATTAACTATTGGCAATTTTTTTTATATCTCGAACAAGGGAAAAATATTGTACTTGACTGAAGTAATGGTATAAGCTGAATTAGTCCCCTTGCCTGAGGCTTAGTGAACACAAACATGAAACAGGACTAGACTATAGAAATAATAGATAACTATAACTCTTCCATGTTCATAAACTCTTCACTAGCAAAGTGGTTACCATGCTGGCTTGGGAAGTTTAAGAAGGCTTTGGCCCACGATTTCGAATTCAGGTCCTTCACCTTTATTATTCTTATAAATGCATTTAAAAAGAGAGAGAGAGAGAGAGGGCGGTTCACAGATACAATAATTCACGGACTAAAATATTAAACAAAGTTTAAAAAAGCAAAATAAAACAAGGTTACGAAAAACAGTTTGTGTGGAAACACAAACTCAAAATCGGCCCCCGAAATGGTCCACCCAGGCAGTCTTCAATATTTTCAGAAAGAACATCCGAATGAAATTATATCAAAGACAAATGAGAGATAGAATGGAGAAAGAAGGTTAACAGATCTTGTGTAGTGCCCCAACGGTCCCGCAGATCAAAGGATAGGTGAAAGTGAATGTAAAGTTAGATGTTAACCTGGCCTAACTAGTTCCCCTTTCAGACCTTGTGGTCTATAGGGCAGATGATGTAAAGTTCATCTGTTTTTGTGACCTACGGTTAACGAGGATGTCATGTAGCCTGCACAACGACCAACCGCCTTTACTTTTCCCCAACTAATGTCAGGTATTCATTAGAGCTGAGTGGACTCAGAGGCGCCCAAAGATTCCAAAGTTGAAAATCCCAGTCTTCACCAGGATTCGAACTCGCGACCCCTGGTTCGGAAGCCAAGCTCTTTACCGCTCTGCCACCGCGCCTCCCCTGGCCTAACTGATGCCTTATAATTGATCTATTTGTTTTAAAAAGGCTTAATCTCTTATTCGAATCCTTAAAAAAAAATTAAAAAATAATAAGCAATTCCGCAATATTAAAATGTTCAGGAAAATGAAGTTTACAAGAGTACTATTCGTTTAAATTAGGTCTAACTTATAATGCATACTAATTAGCTTTTTCTCTTTAAAAAACTGCTTGCATAACTGATTTTAAACATTAGATTTTTCACTTTCAGAAAAAAAAAATTAGCCGTTGCATCAGAACTTTGAATGGTCTAAAATATTGTGATGTCGGATTTTCAATATCTTTTCTAATTTACGAGATCTAAACGGGGCGGACGGACAGACGGTCAGACGGACAGACATTTCGCACAAAACTAATAGCGTCTTTTCCCCTTTCGGGGACCGCTAAAAAGTACTTTAAAAAAAAAAAAAAAGCTTTTATTAAGTGTAGTTGTATCAATTAGTTTGGATCAGTCATGTAATAAAATTTGTAACAGATCTAGACCAGTGATTCCCAAAGTGGTCTATATAGTGTGCAACATTACAGTTCAAAGGCACATTGGGGGCATGAGTTATAAAATTAAAAGCTTCTTATGTAATTCTTTGCAATCGACATATATACAGTTTGGGATCAACGGTGTCACAGGTCTGACAATGTGTAGCGCTGTGTGCTATAAACTGACTTATCTCCTTATTTCTCCTAAGGGTTGACCCACGAAACCTCTCCCATGTTTGGGTATAGTTGCAAGGCAGCAGAGGTTTGAATTCAGTTTTCCTTCTGCCGGGTGGGTGGCAAGTCAAGACTAATGAGCCCTTCCTGCTCGAAGCTTACTGGTTAAGGCGCTAGTTACTCGCCTTCGCCCCTTCTCCTGATAATGAAAACAGCCCCGCGGACTCAATATTTGAGCTACACGTAAAAGATCAAGAAATACAGGAGAAACTCTTGGCGAAACCGTTTACAATGATACTTAAGGTTAATTAATTAATTAATTAATATTTAATGTTGGAAGGACTACTTCATAGAACAATAAATTTCTATAGGAAACATTATGCCCGTAGCAACGTATGATAAACCTGCAAATAACAAACATTTCCAGTGTGTTTGATGATTCCAGCAATACATATTAATTGTTATTTTAATTGGTTTAAATTTGAATTCTATCAATAAAAAGATAATTCTCTATAACTTAATATGTAGTTTTAAATTACTTTTTCACTCTTCAACTCACTAAAGTTAGAAATTTGTTTAAAAAAAATGTTGATGAATTTGCAAAAATTTGTAAGTTAAGCAGGGGGTCTACCAAAAATCAGAAAACATGACAAGGGGTCTACGACACAAAAAAAGTTTGGGAACCACTGATCTAGACTAACAATAATAAATACGTGCGATTAGAAGTATTTTTATCGATTGCTTTTGTTTAGCGCAAAATTCCATGCTTCCAGCTTTCTCACTACGCTATGATCCTATCACTTATCTGGACCAGTTGGGAAAATGTGAAAAGGGGGGGTGGGGGAAGAAACGGATATCTGGGTGGATTTTTTTTATCGTATTCGCTACTTTAAAATATTCATATTAAAAAGGGGAATGACCAAAATTTGGGCCTCATGGTGCAAACCTCCACAAGCCGACGTCCGAACCACTCTGCTGCTAGTGAGGTGCCTATGAAAAATAGAAGATAGTATATTTATCTATTATTTGTTACAAAGTTAGGCCTACTTTAAAGCGGCGACCTATAAAGGGCTTATATCACCACTTTAGTCAAGTAGGCCTACAATTTCAGATTTTTCTTTCCCTTGTTTGAGATACCAAACAAAATAATTAATTACCAATTGTTAACTAACTCTTGGTTAATTTTTAAATTAATTCTTGTGTAGTCAGGTAAAAGAAATAATTGTGCAAAATTTCAGCTTGATCCGAGATTGGGTGTCGAGTCGGAGACATATAAGAACGTTTACAAAACTTTTTACCAGACAGAGTAAGTTGATATGAGCTTTGTAAAAACAAACATTTCTTCACTGCCAACAGAAAACAATGACAGGTCAAACGCTAGCTCACGAACAGAAATGCAAAGTACACACTCGAATGATCTGCTCAATTTATACAGCCAGGTAATAATTTGATCATGCACTCTGCCCCCCCCCTTTTTTTTAGCCAGAAATAAGCAAATGTGTTGTTTTACATTTTGTACAACTTTGAGGAGTGTGGTCAAAATTTAAAAAGAATTCAGTGGGATTTTATGAGAATTTGGAGGATTTTACTCATTTTAGGGGACTTCATTTTTATGAGATTTTAGGAGCCTTCGAACCCTCATATTATTTAACATTAAAATAAGGACATAATTGTGTATACAGTAAATACCGATTGAGAGATATCTCTACAAAAATGCAGCCCCCTAAGCCCACTCCCTCGAATCCGACAGTGTACCGAACTATTAGGCTCGCAGCATCAAAACAACAAATAGATCTAGATTCTAGATGTCAGTAAAGTAATGTTTACAAGAAGAAATAACGTTTACAAACTTTTTACCAGACAGGCCTATAAACAAGTTTTAATTTTGTATAGGCTACCTGAATGTTTAGTGTTCAACAGAAAATAAAAGAAAGTTATAAAAAGAATTTTAATTTTAAATGCCATTTTTCCATTGAGTAGGACTAGACTATCTGGGTTGAATCTATGTAGATTAGATCTAGACTTTTTTATTTTTTACAATGACACTGTGAAATTCATTTAGACTTAAACGGAAATGACAATTTTATTTTACAGCGACATCATTTCCGCCACATTCATTTCAAAACGAGACTAGATCTACATCTAGATCATAGGCTTAGATCTATATAATCTAAATCTTTTTGTTGAAAATTAACTTTCGGACTCGAAAACAAAAAATTAAGCCTTATTATTTCTTCACAAGAAACTTAAGGAATTTCACGATAAACCAATGTTAAGGACGCTAACATACATTTAGGCCTATTATGTCCATAGATGCTAAATATTAAACTTAAAAGTTGCCAAAAAAAACTACATGGGATGATGTATAATGTATGTAGTGCTAAAACAAAACAAATATGTAGGCCCTATATAGTCTAACTTACAAACAATTAAAGCTATTATATTATCAATTTACCACATTAAACTATGTTTTAATTTTGCTTTTTTTCAGCCCATAGAGTGCTTTGAAAAAGAAAACAAACTCAATAGGCCTATTCATATTTTGCCATCGAAAAAAAGGGGGTTGGGGGAGGGGAGAAAAATGGTCCGTATGGGGATCGAACAGACGCATTATTAGCGGAGCACCGTCCCCTACCCGGCCACACCCATGATATATCATTTCTGTTGCCCATATCTTGACCTATATTAAGTATAAATACTGTTGCCTGGAAAGGTGAACCAAATAGATTTGATGACCTACAGATCAACTAGGTTGGCCATCTTTGGCTATCATTCAGTGTTGGTTTTTTTTATATTTTAATTAGCATAATATGGGAAGACATTGGGATACAAAAAAACAAAGAAAGAACAATAGAGAGAGAGAGAGGGAGAGAAAAGAGAGCAAGAGAGAGAGAGTGAAAAGAGAGAGAGGGAGAGAAAAAAGAGAGGGAGAGAAAAAAGAGAACAAGAAAGAGAGAGAGAGAGGGAGAGAAAAAAGAGAGCAAGAGAGAGAGAAAAGAGAGCAATTTTTAGTAGTTAAAAGTTAGGCAATCAACTACTGAGTACCGGCACTAATTTTTTTTTCTTCAAAAAAAGCACTGTATATATATATATATTATTATTATTATTGTTCTAAAATGTGTATGTAAAATCCGGGAAGCTTGTGCATTCTTATTTATTTAAATTCATAGCATATCTTCTTATGGATTTTTTAGAAGTGCATTAAATTTGGAATCTCGACAGTAATGTCCTATATGAATACACTGGTGTTTTTTTTTCTTCTACAATGTATGGTCGTTCCTACACCCCCAAATGATCCACCATATTAAAACAAAAAAAAAAAAAACAACATTTGAATCTCTATAAATATTGGTGAGAACAAAATTTTTTTTAAATTCATTTTATTAAAGAACCCTAACTCTGGAATGCCATTTTGATTTCAACTATCTTCAAACACACACAAAATAATTTTTATACATATGTAACAAACATTATTCTAATTTAAGAACAAGTAGGATTAGCTTCTGGAATGTAAAATTTTAACAATAACAAATTTTAATGTTACAATTGGCCAGCAAAATTTGTTTTAAGTTTATAGTTGAATCAATTCTGTACTTGAATAATTAATAAGTAAAACTATTTCTTTGTCCGGTTCCATCATTATCATAAAAAGCATGAATTGTAAAGAGTGAATGATATTAAAACAATAACCTGAAATGTAAGTAAAATGCAGGTAGAATAAAGAGAATGAATGCATTTAGGGGTGGGGAATGCATGGTGATGACAATTGGAAAGTTTTTTTAAGTTTTGTATGAGGTCAAAAGTGAAAGGACTAGAAGAGCAGAAGTGAGACTGAAATAGGCCTCATATAGGTTAGTGCATGTGCCCTTTTGTCCTAGCACTGACTACATAAAGGGATGAAGTATGAACTGTCTTGACATCATTATGACAACCTTTAGTAAAAGAATAAATGGTTTTCAAAAACAAGGTTCTGAACTTTTTGATAAGAGTTGAACGTCTTATAGATTGTGTATTAAGAATACAAACAATTTACAGCAACTTTAAACCCTAAATCATGACAACAGTTTAAGAAATACTTTATCTAACAAAGTTATCTTAACAGCTCTGCAACATTTAGCTATCAGCTGGATCTAGATAGTTTTCACTAGTTACAATAAGCCTCCTCATAGCCTAGATATAAAAAGTCATAAATATAAATATATGCGTGTTCTTTGACCTAGTACAATAACTATCTACTATATCTAGCAGTGGCATAGCTAGGGTGGAGGAGTGGGGAGGTCCAAATTCAAAAGTCACCCTGGGCCCCCAAATGAATGTCTTAAATTTTGTTACATTAAATATTAGGCCACTGCCATGTAATCTTGCTATTCATGTGGACTACTAGACAGCATTGATCTAGATGATGTTATTGATGCCTTTACTGCACAGAAAGCATGATGCAATATAAATTGAGATTTGTCACTTGTGCATTATGTCACTAATAAGCAATGCCGTTATTCAATAAAAGAATCATAATTCTTATTTTTGCTAATTTAAATTATATGCTGTACCAATTTTAATATAGACATATATTTATTAAGTACATTATCTCATGTCATGATGTCGAATGGTAAAATGCAGGACCCTAAATCCTTAGCTACGCCACTGATATCTAGATCAAATATTTACTATAATAATAAAGATACAAAATATACATTTCAAATATGTAGTTATAAATGTTGTACAGACAAATGGGAGAGCACTCCAAACATTCTTTACTAAAGTACATTGCATAGACATAGTTCAGTGCACTGTATGATGTTCTCTATGGTTAATAAGCTGGACAAACAAATTGAATAGGAAAAATATTTTCTGTTTTTTTTTACAACTACTGATAAACCAATTAGACAGTTCAAAACATAATTGATAAGGTTTCTAAGTGTACTATTATTGTTAAGTACAAATTGAATCTACAGAATACTTATCACCTACAGAAAAAAAAAAATGTCCTGTGCCTTTGCTGCCTGCAGGTATTTGATGTGCATGTATTCTGAGAGTCTCAAGATATGTTGACAAAGTAGAAGATAGTCACTAAGGAAGCTTACAACACTTGGACAAATACAAATGAATAGATTTGGATGAGTTTTAGAAGTTGATTATAAAGATAACATTGATATGTTCATAATCAGAACATCTAAATACAAAATGAACATTTTCTCTTCCAAACTAGCAATGAACTTCATTATGGACATCAGGTAAGGAACAAACAAAAAGTGTAGCAAAATTAAAGTTCAGAAAAGTATTTGTATATGAACTGGTGAGGTGTCATTACAAAAAGCTTACTAGTTTTTAATCTTTTGTTTTCTAAGAGTTATTGATTTTACATTTGACTCTCCTGAATAAATGTGCATATTTACTTTGAGACATGCTAATGAAAGCTGTAGCCCACAATAAAACTAAGGCTTGCTATAAACCTCTTTCAATGTATTTTTTTTTCTTTTAAAGTTGTCTATAAATGTAGTCATGGTAACACTGATTTTGACTCTTATTTGTGTGTAAATGTGAGGCCCTACATGCTAAATGAATAAAGGTCAGCCCCTGATGTCATGTACATGAATGAAGGACTGCCCCCTGATGTCATGTTTAAGTTTCAATGGTTGGAAGAATCAATCACAGCAGTGGAATGTATTAAGTGAGCATACTGAAAATACAAGAACATCAAATATCATTCAAGGGCTTACCCTGCTTCTATAGGCGATCATATACATACACAATATATACAAATCAGAAGTTACAAAAATAATAAGCTTTTTATTATTTACATTCATTGTACAAGTTTGGGAACACTTGTTCCTCTATACAAGTCTATGTACTAGAAATGATGACTACATGAACAACACTTTCTCATGAACATTTGAATGTCTGCCCTCAGTTCTAGTGGCTATCAAAAAAACATTTGTTCAGAAACAAAAAAATGTTTACATAGGTTTTGTTTTTAATGAAAAGAGGCTTTTTAAATTATAAATTGGCTGACATTTAAAAAAAAAAAAAGGATAACACACCAAATATTGATGAGAAATACCTGAGCAAGAAATGAAACAAAAAAAAAAGTACAAGCAAGAAAGAAACATTTGATATCATCTGTCAACGTATTAATCTCAACACATGTCCATACTTTAAAGATTGGGATTTTGTTTTTCAGAATTCTTGGTCATTGTGAATGTCACATGACACACTCATTAACAATTTTCCATAGAAATAGATAACATCATCTGCCCTTATAGATTGCAAGGTCTAAAAGAAGTACTTGTACATAACATAAATTTCATAAATTTTGTTTTCACAAAAAAAAAAATAAAGTGGCTAAAAATGTAAATACATTATGTCTATACTGCTTCCATGCTTACAGTACACTGGTATAAAACAAACATCATCATGATTCAAATAGAGTGACAATGTCACAAGTTATCTAGTTATATAAACTTATAAAAAACATGAACAATCTGCAGGCTTTATGTGATATCTGAACAATTTAAAAATGTAGTGATTATATTTCATGTACAAGATAAATGTGTTCAGATTAAGGCACAAAATTTTATAGTTGTATGTCTCTAGATGCAGAAACTAAAGGCACTATCAAGTAATAAAACAATTTAAAAAACAGCTAATCAAACACTTGAACAAAGAGATTAAATCCCCTATTTTAAACTGTATCTTTGCTTTTAATTGCATGTTATATAATGTTTTATAGTTGGCATATCAGATCTACTAAGTAGATGAAAGGAGAAAAAAAAATGTTTATGTATATGAAAGAAAAATTTTTTTTTTTTAATAAGATGTTTGTCTTGGTAAGGAACATGGTTACTATAGTTACATTCATTGCAGCTGAGTTCATAATTCTGTGTTGAAGTTTTGGTAGAGATACTGATATAATTGGGAACATTACTGAGACCATGTAGCTCTAATAAGGTAGGGAAAAATACTAACTTTTTAGGCAGACCAGAAACTGTCAAGAGACAAATTGAATGTCTTTACAAAGCCAAATCTACCAGCCATTAGTGCTGAAGCTATTCTTTTAAGAAACACAACCAAGGAAACTAAAGTTTCAAGTCAGGATTTTAAGCCAGGCCAAACAAAAGTTGTCTTTCATGGATTTTCTTTTTTTTTTTTATTATTAATAATTATTGTACTGTTAAAAGCTATTCACTATTCATACAGCATGCAATCCTAAAACCAATTTGAATGGATTTAAATGATCAACAGAAACTGTACAAATAAATATTGCTTAGAGAAAATATTCAAATGTAACTGGATTTTTGAAAAACAATCACTGGATCCTTGTAGGGATCTAGGGATTTGTAAAATATTCAGTTATTGCTTATATTTGATTTTATCTGTTTACAAAAATATTATTTCTACATTTGTATTACTTTATTGAAAAAAATGTTCACCAAACAAATAATATTAAATGTAACTTTCTGCAACTTTGCCTGCAACACTTGGCGAGTTCACCTTCTGAGAGAAGTGAGACGGCAACAATTCTTTAGATGTTAGTGTTACAGCACTCTTCGGTATTTGAGAGTGATTATCTTGGCTAAGTCCATTGACTCTCTGTTTGCCTTTCTGATCCTGTAACATACTATTAACTAACTCTTTGTGTTTTTGTAGTGCTATAGAGTCATAGTCTTGGAATGAAGGATTAACCAGTCCAATCTTGGGATCCCTCTGGTTAATCAGTGGCAATCCATCATTAACATACTGGCTTCGTTTAGACACAGGTACATGTGTTGTGTCATTATAATCATAAGAGCTTTCCCTAGATGTGTGCCCTTCAGTTTCAGGGCTGTATCCACTGTCAGCATTTGTGGACCGAGAAGATCGGTCACTGTCCTGTTTTTTTAGAGGTGCATAGTAATGATAATCAGCAGCCTCAGGTTTATCGTACAATGATGTTGAGGTTTGATATTTGGTTGAAGCTGGTACTTTTGGTCTTGCACCATTAGCACGAGGTGGTTTGACAACAACATTAGCATCTACATGTCTGTTGTTATCTGAGACCTGCCTGTGAGAGTCAATGTTTCTATCCCAGTCATCCTCAACACCTGAATCATTATGTGAATGATATTTTCCTGGATATCGTTCAGGTATATGATTAGCCTCATTATGTCTGTCCTCTCTTTCATATCTTGCTTCACTCTCTATATTTAAGTCAATGTCCTCAGGATATGTGTAATCATAATCAGTATCATAGCCAACGGCACCCTGAAGCTCTTCCTCATGGTAACTGCTGTAATTAGGTTTCTCAGCATGATGTGGCTGTTGATTTCTTGTAGGTTTCTTCTTTCGAAAGCTTTCATACAAACGACCAGCTTGAGCATAGCTGTAATTATGCGAAGGTACATCTTCTCCTATGTCTGACAAAGGTGAAATGGTATTTATTGTCCAAGCAGGTAACTGAGCACGTAATTCATCTGTAGAAAGGTAAACAAAATAATATACCATTAACAGAGTGGGAAGACCTAAGTCTAAGTACTAACATACTAGTTGATGAAATGAACGTTACCTTCAGTGACACGTGATAGATGAGGCTTGGTGAACTTCTGACCATCTAATTGACTCCATATCATTTCATGCATAGCAATGTCTTCAAATTTGAAGGACAAATCAAGATTCTGTGCATAAACAAAAAAGTTAAAAATTCACTAGTATGGTTTTTATATCATTATGTACTTTATCATCATCTGTCCCTTCATTTTTGTCATAGGGTGCTGTGACAGTTCATTGTAGGGGTGCTTTGACAGTTCATGTAACCAAATCTAACCAAATTTCTTACAAGCAGTTAAAATAATTTTTTTAGTAATGTTAATGAGACTTTTTTTTTCTCTTTTGTATTATGCATTATTCAATACATCATGTAACAAACCAAATAATATGAGCACAAGAGAAAGAAGGCAGGTTATGTTTTTAAAAGAAATGCTTGACTTACTGGCAGTGAATAGAGAAGAGAGGATCTATTCAGCCTTGCAGCATAGCCATGTGATCGAACAACTAGATTGCAATGTTCCCACTCAGCATATCGTAAAGAGACTAAACAATCCTGAATGCCACTAACAGATTCTTTGGCTTCTTCTTCTTCCTTCTGTCGGAGATATTCTCTGTACACTTTTTGAATGATAGCGCCAAACTCAAACTGAAAGGAAAAGTATCAAAAAAAAAAAAGAATTGACTTATGCAAGAAAGTAATGATAGATGCAACAATCAGCTGTAATAAAAACAAGCAAAAAAATTAAATCAAGCAAAATAAAAAAAAAAAAAACATATAAGGGAAGAACTCTAATTAATATCAAACACAATAATTATTTACCAATAATTAATTGACTATTAGCTAACTTTTTCATTCATTCATGTTTTGTTAGGTTCAATAAATAATATTTCAAGTTTCAACTTCATCTGAGAATGTTGGAGAAATAATGTGTGCAAACTTTTATCAGACAGAGTGAATTTATATAAGCTTTGTAGAAATTAACAGTTGTTTAAACCAGAGAATCCAAACATCAAATTAATACTTGAACAAAAAAAATGTTTTAAGGTATCAATATGTTTTATAGATTTTGTTTCGAATTTCCAACAACACTTTGCATTGTTAAAAATATTGTTTCTAAAATGTTTTTTTTTAGTGAGTTGCTAACATTTTAAGATTAAAGTTGGCTCTAAGGCAATTTCATATACTAATTTCTTTCAATATAGGCACTCTCCACCCCCCGACTGGACTTAGCAGGAGACAATCTGAACCAGCTACTCAGGTCTTGTTCCTCAGGCCTACATACTGCTCCATGAGGCTCATCAAATCACTGACCCTCATGTGGCTCATCAAATCACCAACCCTCTCATATAACAAACGCTATGAAGAACTAAATACCTACTATAGAAACTTTTGTTTTTTTACCCCCATGTTACACAGATGTGAAAATGATGAAGGGGAATTCTTGTCTTACAACAGATGTGCTCTATGATCTATTGACTTATGTAATGATTTGTCTAGTAAACTTTTTTTTATTTGTGCACAGCATGTGTACACTGTACAAAATGGCACACATAAAGAAATGGCTTAGAAACTTAAATAACTTTTCAAAGCGCTTGGTTTTAATTTTGGGATCTTTGGGTGCCTCTGAGTCCACCCAGGTCTAATGGGTGCCTGACATTAGTTGGGGAAAAGTAAAGGCAGGTGGCTTTGCTGGCCACATGACAACCTCAATAATCATAGGCCACAGAAACAGATAACCTTTACATCATCTGCCCTAAAGACCACAAGGTCTGAAAGGGGAACTTTAACTTTACTAGATAACCTAAGACAATGTTTAGTGATTTCACAGGCATTAATGTGTGCAGGCAAAAGCTATTCATGCATACATAAACATTTAATTTAATGATGATGATAATTAATTTAGAATGAAACAATACTTAAGCTTATTAACATGAATATTTGTAAATAATGGAGTTGACTCTTTCAGTGCAAATTATTTTGATAGAAAAAATGGAGTTTACCAGGATGAACACAAATTTTCAAGGGGGGTAGAGTTACTAACACTAACATAACTTTTTAAAAAAAATTTTATTAAATAATCTAACATATTTGATTTTATTTTAAAGGAAAATGAATGGGCTACAAAATTATAATAAATAAAATACATTTTTCGAAAAAAAAAAATTTCATTAATTTTAAACTGAGCATGAAAAAATATAAAATTTTAAAAATTCATTAATAAATCGATATACTAAAAGATTAACCTTTTCATTAAACATATAATCCATAAATATTGAAAAATCACAAAACATAGTTAATCACTTCAAATTTCATAAAAGTTAAACAAATACACTAGGAAATTATATTATTTACATATTTAGGGTCCTGGGAAATAAACTAAGAAAGAGGAACCATTAACATAATGTTGTCTTTTTTTTTTAAATGTGATGATACTGCCAAAACAAAGAACAATCACTCCCACAAAGGAAAATAAAAAAATAAATAGAAATAAAAAGATTAACATTAAAAAAAGATAGTGAAAGTTACTTGCTGAGCTTATTACAATAATTTGTATGTTTGCTTTATAATGCAGAGATTCATTAATAATAAAAATGATTAATGTCAGTCCAGGTCCCCACCTATTTTACTATAACAAACCACAAGATTAATACCCAAAATAGTCCAATATTCAGGGTAGGTAAGAATAATGCATGTACCATCATTAAAAATAATGTACAACTTTTACTAAAATTAGCAACTCAAATAAAACTCAGCTCACCCTGACTTCAACCGCTTGTCCTCTCTCAATGGCAGCCTTTGCCATATCCAAACCCATCTGAAGACGGCTTAAGATTTTTGGATGTGTCTGATTGATTAAAATAACCCATGGTTCTGAAAGATTACATATGTATTCAAACATTAATTTTAAAAGTATAAAATTGTGCTCATATATATACCTACAACATAAAATGTTTTCATTTCTTTTAATGACAGGTAGCAAAATTTGAAATTCAGTTATATTGGTATCTGCATATTCCAAGAAAAACATCTCAATTGTGCTTATATTTTATTTGAAATTATCAAAGCTTGTATCACACAATGGTTCAGTGTTTAATAACATCATCTCTTATATCAAGAAGAAACAACATAGCACAAAAAAACTGTAGCTTTTATCAACTGTAAAACTTTTTCTTTACACTGGAATATGATATAATGACTTCATATTGAACAGAGAAATATGGCAAACAATGTATCTTGCAATCAAAAGAGACTCTCACAATAATCAAATGGAAGTACAGTATGCATTCAAAGTTGTTTTTTTTGTTTTTTTAAGGAAAAGAAACACTTATTTACCATCAGAATAACACAGACCACAATAGTGACCGAAACCTCTTCCAAAGTGTAAGACTGGCTGTAACACTAGTGGACGCTGCAAAATTTCATGTCTAAAGTCATCTATTTCATTTTTCCTTTCCATGCAGTATGATCTATATATAATGAAATGAAATACTATTAATATATATATATGTAAATGTACACATACCTGTAGCAGAATAGGCAAAAAGGTTTATGTATGGAGCCAAATTGTAAAAAGAGAAACAAACTGTCTCAGGCTACAGTGTCCCCACCAACACATATCCACCAGCCTCAAGCAAATAAATTAGCATGATGAGGAACAATTAAAGGTATGTTCTGTATAATAGTTTTGTGTAGGTGGTGTTAAGGTGCATGATTGAGTCAAAATGTACACTATTTTTTCCTGTGTTTTAATATATACGCATTTGTCCCACCCATAATTTTATGCACAATCAACAAGTTCATGAATTACAGGGAAATGTTAAGGTTTTCATAACAAAGAAAAAAAAAAAGGAAGTTTTCTCACACTGCTAAATATGAATTTATTCAAATATGTGTGTGTGGATTCTTAGTAAAGTTATACATTATAAGCATTAGTTTAAAAGTTTATTACTTTAAAATTGATTCACTTGGTTATACATTTTTACCTTCTATGTGGTACAACATTAACAAGTCTGTCAACAGATTCAACTCCAGATCCATCAGGCAATGTACGAACCAAACGATACAAAACATTGTTATTTCGACTCACTGCTTCTCTGCTAGCAATTACAAATGCTGGTGGAAATTCCTCCATTTTAGGAAACTTAAAAAAAAAAAGTTAAATAATAATAATGTGTATAAATTTATATATATATTTAAAACATCCACAGAACTTGAAAATGCCAGCCCAATTCTTTTTATCAACATACATATATATATATAATTTTACAGCCTTCATTTAAAATGTTAAAAAATTTAATATACAAGTTTCTTAATTTTTATAATTTTATATTTAAAGATAATAAAACTAAACTAAATACAATTTGAGAATTCCATTTTCCACATTTCTATGGAATAATATTGTATCCAAAAATCAAAACTAGTTGTTTTGTTTTTTTGTTGCCTGGTTGGAGTATTTGTTTGTGTGCTTAAGCAAAGGGGGTAGATCAAAAGATCTTAAATAACCCTCAAACAAATGATGTACTACTTTGCTAACTCCTTTTGATTGGGATTAGAGAGGTCAAAAATTTAAACTGGGTCAGAACCGAATGGGTTAAATAACACATTACTGCCTTTCATGCACTTCAACAGCTTTGAACATACAAACACATACAGCTGTATTCATATTTGAAGAAAAAAAAATTCATCTATAGACTATATTAATGAACCACATAGCCAACATATTAAGCTCTACTACATTTGCTGATTTTAAAAACAGTGTTTTATTGATATTTTATGTGTTCTAGCACTAAACCCATTTTGCTATCACTGAGTAAAAAAAAAAGTCTAAAAAAACTACGCAATGAAATGGCAAGCATCCATTTACTTATTTTAAAAAAATAATTTTAGAGACTTTAAAAACATAAAATCTTTGCAACAACAGCAGAATTTGTTTTAATAGAGTCTACAATGGCAAGTTTTCACACCTAGTATACTGCTTTTCAGTGTTTTTGTTTGGGTTTTTTTAAGAAAAAGGCAGCATAATTTTGTGTTATTAAATATGTCGTTGACATAAATGAAGCATTTGTTGATTTGAGAAATGTAAGATCTTCTTGTTATATTAACAATTACAGACATTCCTTCAGAGAATAAATCACATAATGAATTGAAATTAATTGAATAGCGAATTAAGTTTTTAATAAAATGTTCTATGTACGTGGTAGATATTTAAACATTTAAAATATTTTACTTTTCATATTTTGCAACACTCCTCCCCTCCTACACCAAGTGGAAGAATTGGAGATGAATCAGTAAGCTATATAATATAGATTTTTGTGTAGGCTAGTATAGACTATAGATCTATATAGGCCTAATAGAAACAAAAAAAAAAGCCCCATGAATGAAATAACTAGGCTACTTTCAACTTTCTCCTATGCTACTCCTGTAGTTAGATATATAGTCAATATAGATTATAACAAAAAAAAATTGATCTAATTATTCTAATTCAAACTTATGTTTTCCAAAAAAATATCTTAAAATTCAAGTTTAACTGATATTCTATAAAGAATTAAGACTACATCTATGTCTAGGATAAGGATTCTATAAATTTGACTACGTCTAGACTCTAGATCTAATAATTTTATAAATTATATAAAATTGTAGTACAATTCCAAGTTACACTTGTTTAGTTCCTTATAGAATCTAGATTCTAGATCTATATCAGATTCAAGAGCACTCACTTAATTTAAAACACGAGTTTCTGAAGTAAAATGCCAAGATTTCACAGATAAACACATGATTTAATACAGTTCAATCCAAACACCAGGAAATGGACTCAACTGATCACTCCAAGCGCCATCTTGTCAACTTGCCTACCTCAAAGCATTGGCGACCTACGTCACGGAAACAGGTCAAGTATGACACACCTTCTTGCTACTCAGGTAGACCAGGTAAGTGAATGTAGACAGGTGTGTAACATTCAAGTTCAATAGTTCACAAATGTCTGAGATCGGTGCCACGGGTGGTGGGAGCCAATTTAAACTCCAACATAAGTAAAAGCTGTAAATGTACACGCTACACCGCAGTCACATTGACTAAATACTCAAAATATCTAGGTTTAGTAATAAACGAAAAGTTATCATGGAATCCCCATATTGATGAAATTATTTAAAAAATTAAGCAAAACATTAGAGTTTATTATAAGAATTTTTTATAAATTAAATCTCTTAACCAGGGCAGAGTACCAAGGGACTGGAAATGCTAATGTCACCCCCCCCCCCATTTAAAAAATAAGGAGAAAAATCTGACCCAGGAAACTACAGACCAGCATCACTTAGCAGCATCACATGTAAAATCCTAGAACACATAATATGTAGCAACATCATAAACAACTTAGACAATAATGTCCTTAATCCACATCAACGTGGCTTTAGGAAATATAGATCATGTGAAACACAACTAATAGGACTAATTGATGATTTTTCAAAAGGTTTAGATGATAGTGACCAAATAAATGCTATCTTACTAGATTTTTCAAAGGCTTTTGACAAAGTTCACCACAATAATTTGCTTAAAAAATTAAAATATTTTGGCATTGATGGCCCATTGCATCAGTGGATTAAAGATTTTCTGATAGGGAGAGAACAAACTGTTATAATAAATGGCTCTAAATCAACACCAATAACAGTAAACTCAGGTGTACCTCAAGGAACAGTCTTGGGTCCACTACTATTTTTAATTTACATAAATGATTTACCAAATTGCATTACTTCAGGAACAAAAGTCAGATTATTTGCAGACGATTGCATAATATATAGAACAATAAAAACAACACAATTTAAGACACATATATTTTACAAAGAGAATTAGATGAATTACAGAAATGGGAATCAAACTGGAGCATGTAGACTTTCCACCCAGAAAAATGTCAGTTGTAAGAGTAACAAAAAAAACTAAAACAAATTAATTCCACTTATCTTATTAATGGTAAACCAGTAACACAGACTAAAAACGCAAAATACCTAGGTGTTATAATAAATGAAAAACTGTCATGGAATCCACATATTGATGAAACTATAAAAAAAAAATCAAACAAAACATTAGGATTTATTAAAAGAAATGTCTATAAATCAAATAAGAACATAAAACTAAAAATGTTATTTAACCTTGGTTAATAAGGCCAATAATAGAATATGCATCAATCTTTTGGGACCCCTCAACTCAAGAAAACATTAAGAAACTGGAACAGACACAAAATAGAGCAGTGAGATTCATAATACACGAATATTCACATTTGACTAGAGTAACACCTTTAGTAAAACCACTAAATTTAAAAAGCCTTCAGGATAGAAGGCTCAAAAGTAAAGTAGCAATCATACATAAAACACTGAACCATAATCTTGAAATACAAAAAATAAAATTTTATAAAATACTCAGAAAGACACAAAGATAAAGGCACATTTCTCGTTCCATATGCTAGGACAAATGTCTACAAATGCTCTTTCTTCCCTAGCATTATTAGAGCATGGAATGGGTTGCCTGAGCTAGCCAGGAAAACCAGTGACTTGGCAGAATTTAGGTCATTGGTTAATATGCATGACTAAATGCATGACGCATAGGACGTATTAATCATCTCTTTTGTTTTTTTAAAGTAACGTCTGTATCATGTTAGATAATATAAGATATATTTGCCTGGAAACTCTTAAACCCATCAATGAAACGGCCGCAATACAACGCTCCCGTAACCCTGTATACGCCCATCAGTTTGTTCTAGAGTTTTGTTGTTTATTTTCTATATTCTATAGGGTGCCAGCGTTGGTGTACCCTTTTCAGTTATTGTGTTACCCTTGTCAGTTATTGTGTTACCCTTGTCAGTTATTGTGTTACGCTTGTCAGTTATTGTGTTACCCTTGTCAGTTATTGTGTTACCCTTTTCAGTTATTGTGTTACCCTTTTCAGTTATTGTGTTACCCTTGTCAGTTATTGTGTTACCCTTGTCAGTTATTGTGTTACCCTTGTCAGTTATTGTGTTATCATTGCAAGTGTTGGTGTTCAGCAGTATCAGTATCGATGCCTGACTGCCAGTGCCAGCGTGGCGCTTCATTGCCGGTGCAGAAGTGTTTGTGTCAATTCTTGAACATAACAAAAGTAATTCAGAACCTCTACAAGCAGAGCACTAGTGCGTTGTACTTTAACAATAACATTGGCCACTGGTTGGAGTGAGACAAAGCTGTTTTTATGTTGTTTGTTTTTTAACTTTTATCTTTAATATATTTCTTGAAAGGATAACGTAAGATGCCCTTGAAGGTTACGAATGTAGAATACTCTAAGCATTGGAGTAAAAAGAATCACTAACTTGAGCTTTGCAGACGACATAGAAGGACTAGCAGGGATAGAAGAATTAGATTGCTGACAATTGACATTGTGATGCGCATAGACAAAACTTCATCAAATGAATGCCGAAAACAACTCCCAAACATTATGACCAATAGCTAACAGGGTTTTAAAGGGACATCAGTATGGCAGGCGAAAAGCTGGCAAGAGTCAGTAGTTTTAAATACCTCGGAGCTATCGTTTCAGATAAAGGAACCAAACCTGAACAGTAGCATTTGAAAACCTCAGAACAATCTGGAAAGAAAAAGGCATAACCCTCGTCACTAAAAATTAAACTGATGCGCTACTTGGTCATGGCCACATTTTTTTTTTGGGACAATATTGAACGCTAATTGCAGAACCGGAGAGGGGGATCCTAGTCAAGGAATTGATATGCTAAAGAAAGATCCGGGGGGGGGGGGGGGCAGACTGGGTGTTAAAATCGGCCGGGGCATTACCATACGATTCGGCTCACAACTTGATTACATATAGGCCTATGTATAAAAGTGAACGCATGTATGAAAACCTGAGTCTCTTTATGACGTATTATATTTCTCCAGTGAAATCGCAATCGTACTTAGTTGATTCCATTAGTTTGATAGAACTAGAAGATGAAAGCCTAACACTTGATGGCTGTCTATTTATGTGGTATGCGCTCCGGAGTGTCGTCTCGATGGCTACGGATTCGAACTCTGCCTGCCGCCCACTCCTTCCCCCGCCACTATAGGCAGTCCGCCCCTGCAAGGATCCTACTCCTAGATATCACCTACAAAGACAGCACCACAAACAAAGAGATTAGAAACAGGATCATAAAGGCAGTCGGGCCCATCGGCGGTCTGCTAACTACTGTCAAAAACATAAACTTTATGGCCACATCGCAATGTCCAAGGCCGTCAGACTAAGGCTAAGAATAAGACTAAGACTTCTTTATTGATCCTTATGGAAATTTGTTGTGATTACAAGGACTCTTTTCTCATATACATACAACGCAAAAGAAACATACACATGAGAGCTTGTTATCAACGATGACGCCTAGATATTTATATGACTTCGCTTGTTCTATCGATGTAGTCTTTATCTGGAGTTCGCGTATCATCTGTTTTCTTTCTTTCTGAAATCTATTATAAGTTCTTTAGTTTTTGTCACATTCAGTTCTAGAAAGTTGTCAATGCACTAGTTTGTAAAATCTTCTATCGTGCTTCGTGACTTATTTTTCGTCTCCTGGGCTCACAAAGACCTACCTTCAAGGAACAGTACCAGGTAAAGAAGAAGCAGACACAGAAAGTGATGGGGAGAGAACATAAATGAATGGAAGGGTCTGTCATTGAAAGAGATTCTATCCAACTTCACATTATAATCCAAGGCAAAAGACAGAGAGGAATGCAGGGAAACGTCAAATAATAAGTGTGGTTCCCCAAAGGTTCAACAGACTAAGGGATATGTAACGATGAATGAATCTTGTATAACATAATTAATGAAATTATTTTATAATATTTTTGCTGTCAAAATTGTTTACATATCGTTTATTATTATTATTTTTTATTACCCGACTACACGTAAACCTGTCATTTAAAACAATTGTCAGGACCGCACCAGGTAGCACGTACCCTTGCAACGCCATTGACCTGTTTACTCAAATCAAGTGCTTCCGAGTTGTTTCCCTTGCACAAACGGAACTAGAGATAACCATAGAGATTAGTGATTAGAGACTTTATTACGCTGCAGCTTCAGAGCTATTCAATAATAATCTAGATTTAATTAGATCTAGATCTAGATCCCCTATTTTGTCTGGAATATTTCTATTCTCATAATGATATGAATCTAGATATACTAAAGTGAACTTGAACGAAAGCTGTAAAATGAGCTTGACAGGAGAAGTAGCGTCTACAGCTTGGAGGTAACACAAACCAAACACTGAGTCTGAGATGAGAGTTGAGACTTGAGAGTGGTGACTGACTCAGACGACTCAGTCTCAGTCATCACTGACTCAAACTGACTGTACTGTGTACAGTAGTACCCACATAACACAGACATAACCTTATTATATAACTTTAATTATTATTTAGATTATATAATCTAGACTCCAGACCTAGATCTAGCACTAATTGAAACTAATCCCTAATAATAATAATAATAGATCTAGATATCTAGATCTAGTAATACGAAATATATCTAATATTCTAAATAATATTATTATATAATATTATATATCATAATTATATCATATGAATATGCTAGAACTACTCCGACTTGTAAAATTTGTACAAATGCTCTTACCTCTTTCTTCCCTAGCTCTATTACTATTAGAGCATGGAATGGGTTGCCTGAGCTAGCCAGGAAAACCATTGACTTGGCAGAATTTAGGTCATTGGTTAATATGCATGATAAATACATGATGGGTAGGATGTAAATATCTTCCTTTTGAAGTAACGTCTGTATTATATAAGAAAAGATAAGATCTATAATTTCTATATATATATCTAAGAGATAATAAGAGATAAATGTAGTGTATATATATAAACTAGTCATATATTACCAGCGGGTCTTAACTTGCGTATCACTGTCTACATAGTCATTAAGAGTGTTTTGTAAGCAATTAAACGGAATTATAATGTTATATGAGTAAAGCAAATGTGTGCATTTAAAAATAGTATGAATGGAGCTATCAAAATAGCTAATCGGCCTAAATTCATTTTTTTCAAATAAAAACATTTGCTTGTAGGCCTACATATATTTGATTAAAATATGAAATGAATAGAGACTTTATTTAGATCTTTAGTTAGAGCTAGATCTAGACTAATCTAGAGTTAAATATTGGCTTGGATAGAGTTCGTTCTGCGCATGCATGGAGGCTTCACTCTGCACATGTGTTGTTAGATATACGCACTATTAAAATGTATGTCAACAAAGCTTCACAGCTATAGCAAACGAATGTATGAAAAATACTTTAGAAAAATAAATTTGAATGTTAATTTGATTAAAATATGAAATGCATGGACTATAATTAGTATGCTCATGTGTTTAAGTATAAAACTATCTTTGCGAAGAGAAGTTCTATCATTTTAGAGTTTTAGACCCAGGAATAGAGAGATGTGTAACATTTCAGTCTTGTATAATGAAAGAATGTACATCAGGATATCTAAATTCGCAAATATAAGGAACGAATTTATGTAAAAATGCTTTTGAAACACAAATTTGAAGGTTAATTTTATTAAATAATGAAATCAATAGACTATATTTTGTATTTTCATGTGTTAAAGTAAAAAACTATCTTTGCAAAGTGTAGTTTTAAAAATTAGATCTAGATTGAGATCCATTCTATTTAAACATGATAAACATGGCCTAGATCCATGAAGTACTAATACTTTCATGGAATTGGGCATCTTTTTGTTTTTGAGGGTCTTATGCCAAGTTTTATCAAGATTGTTGAAACGGTTTTGATTTCTATGCGAGACATACATACATACTTTCTACTTTATAGCATAGATTATAATAATAAGGCTTGTCTTGAGTCCAAAGATTAACGAGGAATGCAGTATTTCCCATGGTTTTGCAGTCCCAGCTGTGACCTACATATTTTGCCACTTCCAGGACAAGCATAACCATTGTCTGCCGGTGGTTGATTAAGATTTTCTTTTCGCCGTCTGCATCTATCCTCAGCAGCAGACTTTCTTTTGGTCTCAAATGTGTATCCTGCGGCTTTTGTGAGTGACCTCCAGCTGAGGCCGCATGCAACCAGGTGCTCTCTTCTATGTCAGTTAAGGCAAATTAGCATCTAAGCTGGTCTTTAAAGCACTTCCATGGGGCACCGTTACGTCGACCACCTTTTAGCTGACCAAAAAAGACTGCCTTTGGCATACGTTCATCCCCCATACGGGATACATGCCCTGCACAGCATAAGAAGTCCCTCCTTCATACTGGCATTCACAAGGACATCACTGTTTTTAGTGCGGTCTTGCCACCATATGTCCATGATGGAGCGCAAGCATCTTTGGTGAAAGCGTTCAAGTAGTCTTAATTGCTTTTTGTATAATACCATATATGCAGTGCTTTTTTTGTGACGGTACTTCACCAACGAGTCTATTCCTCCTTTTGGTTTCGACACCATTTTATCAATTTGGTCTATTTGGCCTTCCACTTGCAATACAATTTCATTCATCTTGTTCCCCATCATGTTCATCATCATGTTCATTTGTTTATTGAATGCATCCATATATTCCTGAATCTTTCCAACAACTTCAACAATCCCAGGTTCAATTTCAAATCTGGATCTCCTTCTTCATCAATCAGGGCTTGTTGAAATGAGCCATGAGCATTTCCTGCTACCAACAGGTTTTAAGCCTCATTACCAAAGCTCTTGTCTTAACTTAGCTCTTTAATAGCTTAAAAAATGCCATTTAGATCGTATCCTACCTCCTCTCATTGAGTCGCCTATATCACTTCAACACCATTGTAATAACTTAAGAGAGATGACTCAATGATATGCAGATGTTTATTCACGTGGGGGCATCACAAACACATAGAACAAGGTCTGCCTTGAGCACAGCCTCTTTATAAGTCCCAGACTTGGGCAGAGCATCATTATTTTGTCTAATGTCAGCATTCCTTTCTAGTCTAGTTCATAGCAGTGCACCTTTCACAGAGCGAGATGTCTATGAGCATCACAGAGGTATAAATGAGAGTACAACAGTATGTTTATTTTTCCTGGAAACTCTTAAACACATCAATAAAATGGCCAGCATTACAATGCTCCACCAACACAACTTTCTAGTCCTCAAATTCTATGTTTTTTTTAATTTTTTTTTATAGTATATGTGTACATCGGCTGGAGCTCATTTGTAATGCAGGCCATTTTATTGATGGATTTTAAAATAATCAAGGTAATATACATGTATACCAACTATTTCAATAGTAGCATGTCACGGGTATCATATAGCTAAGTGCTTTTAGAATTCAAGGACAGAGCTTCATTAGAATATATACATTGGTGAAACTGATAGGCTAAAGACCTAAGAAGTGTTTGTGCATACTCTATAATATGGGATGCTGGCCCTTCTTTTGTAGAATGAAAGTGACCAAAAATGGACATAGAATTTGAGTGCTAGAAAATTGTGTTGGGTTTGGACAGCATTTAATGCAGGTCTTTTTATTGGGGGAGATCATAGCATGGGTAGATAGATTTGGCTTGTTAAATTTTCTGGAAGAGAAACAAATGATGTCAGTGATTACAGTACAGTTAGTTTTTTGTTCATTTCATTCCTTGTGCCATATTGAACTTTGTATTCAATCACTCAATCTAGTCAGATTACTTCAGAACAATTACTTCAACAAGAAAGACTTGAAATACCAAAACCAAATAGTGATGCTCTTCATTATTTAGAAGAACTAGGTAAGTCTTGATACAGGTCACTTTTGCTAGAGGTATGTTTTTATCTAGACAAGACTTGGACCAGCTAAGTTTTGGGTCAGCTAAATCTTGATCTAGACAACTCTTGACCTATGTAAATGTATAAAGCAACATTTATCTTTTATATAAACTTAATGTTAATAATATTTATGTTCCATATCAACCCACAGTTGCTGTGTTTAGTGATAGAGTTAGACTTTTTGTGTCACTGACACATTTTTTTCCTTACAAGTATGTGTATATTCTTCATTCACAGAGCACAAAAACTTACTTTATAAGAAATAGTTCCCTTGTTCAATGTCATCACATACAACTTCAATATATTCTTTTGTATTTCTTTGTTTCTCTATGGACATCTTTCTATGGACATTTTTTTTTGTGTTACTTGATTTTTTGGATTATCATTAGTGGCAATTGAGTTAGTCCATATTTTTATGACTAGTCAAAGATATCTTTTTTTTGTATCACTTGATGAAGAATTTCAGTTGCTACTTTCTATTTTTATTTAGTGCCAGAGGAAGACTTCAAGTATGTTATGTTTGATGACAATCTGGTGACTGTGTCAGACACTGGAAAAGAACTAGGAGAGTTCACTGTAACAGTTGAGCCTACTAGATACAAAGGTCTGGAATGTTTTCTAATCCATGCCAACAGTCATGGCTCTATTGATGGTGTACCTTGTGGAACATCCATTGTCTGTTATGTTTCAAAATGTTTAGAAACGCTGGAACAACAGCACCATGAATATGTCAAGGTCATGCTTTGTTCTCTCTTTTTATTATTTTTGTAAAAATGTTTTGATTTGAACAGTTATAAAATATTTTAGAAAATTACATAATTGTTTTAGGTTGATCTTCATTTCTTGGTCATTTTCAGTCAACTTGAAATAGCAAAATAATAGATATAAAAATAATTTTAAAAAGTTTTTCTTTCTTTTTCAGCTTGAAAATTGCCCACTGGATCGCAAAACATTCCTTATGAGACAAAGTGAAAATTACACAGTCAACAGAATCATAACACAAGGAGAGGTAGGCGATGAAGGCATTACATATTAAGTATTCATTAGACCCAAAGCTTGTTCATTATTTAAGGAGACATAGGCGATGAAGGCATTACATATTAAGTATTCATTAGACCCAAAGCTTGTTCATTATTTCACCTAAGATTTTTCGCTTGAAAATATAAAGTAAATACAATATAATTTCAAAATCTATTTTGAATAAATAACACTCAAATTAATACCTATGTTTCTTCAACCAGTGTTGAGAATAGTATTGAGTATTTTAAAACTTTCAAGTAAAATATTTATTTTACCTACACTCCGATCCAATTGAAAGTTTGCACACTTATTTATTGGCATAGACAAAACAAGAATCAATTTAAAAAAAATAATCAATTAGTCAATTAATAACTGGTGATTAAATATTTTGTTTGATACCAACAAGGTTAAATAATCCTTCAGTATTCACAGCTTAATGTGTAGGGTAATGTCCTCTTAGATAATTGAACAGGTTATTTCTCCCACATCCACTCTTGGATCCAATTGACACCTTAAACAATTTATTTATTGTACCTAACAAAACATTAAGTCATAAAAAAAAAATTAACCAATTAGCTTATTAATTATTGGTAATTAATTTTTTTGTTGGATATCAATTAAGGGAAATAACTTGTACATTATTGAGATCTGTAGATCTGTAGCTGTAAGTGTGGAGTTCTTCCTCTTAATTTCTTAAATTATTTTTTTTTTTCAAAAAAGGATTTTTTTTTAATTTCAATTATTAATTATTATTTACTTCTCTTTACTTCTTTTTCGGGAATCATATAATGAAAACAACCTATCTGTAATAGCAAAGTTTTACGCTTGGTTGAGATGCATCTGTACCAGACTGGAGAAGTATTTTTTATATACTTCATAGAAATATATGTTTGAATGGCAAATGGCAAGACAAAATACCAGATACTGAAGTCTTTCAAATAGTGGGTCTGCAAAGCATCCACACAATCCTGATGCAGTCCCAGCTCGCAAGGTGGTCAAAGAAAACGCTTCAGGCGCACAGGTTGCTGAGGAAAAGAGAAAAACGCCAGAGAAGAAAAGCAAGGCCAATGACACTAGCTCCAGCTGGAATAACCTGCCCAGTGTGCAGCCAAACATTCCGGGCTCACATAGGTCTCACCAGCACATGAGGAGGCATAAAACCCCAGTGCAAAACCCTCAGCCCCCTGGATGACAAAGTGGTCATCATCGAACCACGATGGATGAACTATAGAAATAGAAGCATTTTATTTCTAAATAGTTGGGTTCTTTTGGTGGATTCATTAAAAAAATGGGAAAATTTTTATGCCCCACCATGTTTAATGAATCTTCATTACAAAGAAATGAAAATGTAGACTTGTTAAAAATTGCAGGATGTTCAACGGACAACAAAAACAATCCCCGTTGAGCTGATGAGGGGCTTTATATCAGAAGGTAATAGTTTATAGTTAGTGTGGTAATAATTGTTTAAATTAATAACAGAATTTGAACATAGGAAGTGATGACACCAATTTCATTTTAAAATCTTAGATGTATAATTAACAAATGTTCAAGCCTTTATAGTTGGCATAGAATAATTACAGCTTTAAATAAACCAGCCAATTATCTATCTCAATATGTTTAATTTCAACACTGTAGACTCTTGTTTTAACATTTGTCTAAACCTAGGCTCCAACCTTCTACTACATCGGCTTTTGATAGAGAAAGGAATGGAAACTGATCTCCAGTTCATTTCTTTTGACTCAGAAACAAATCTTTGCCCAGCCATCTATGTAAGTTTTATTTTCCTGAAAAAATATTTTAAATTATGATAGCATTTTTTTCTGCCTTATAATCATATAAAGTTAAACTTTTGATGTTGAAGAACTCCAGTTTTAATAGAGTTTAAATTTTAAAATTTAATTTAAGATTACAATGTTTCTAAAATGTGAATGCATTAATAACCATGATGAATGTACTTGATGTGCTGACAGAAACGATTGGATGAGCGAACACAAACAGTTGAAACTGTTGAGCTGAGGGTGTTTGGCATTGAGAGAACTATCAGTTCCTCTGTTGACTTGCCCACTTCCTGGCAATCTTATTTCATGAAAGATGGGTATGTTTGGCTGCAACTTTTCATTGATTGTAATGAATGTTTTTATTGATTGAATTTCAGTGCTAACTTTAATGTAACCAGATAACTGAATTCAAATCCGATCAGTAGTCACTCTGTATGAGTTAAAATTTTTCCTTTTATATTTTTTTACAACTCACTCTTTCTGTCTGTCTAATAAAAAGTTTGAAAAGGTTATTTCTCCCACACCCATTCTCAGATCAAGCAGAAACTTTGCACAATTCTTTATTGGTGAAGACAATACATGGATCAATACAAAAAAATTAAACAATTAGTCATTTAATTACTGGTAATGTTGTTTTTTTTATACCCGCTAGGGAAATCAATTCTTTAGTATTCAAATAAATGACTAAATATTTAGGGTTTGGTCCTGTTAAATAATTGTTCACATTATTTCTCTCACACCCATTCTCGAATCGAGTTGAAATTTTAAACAATTATTTATTGTACCTAACAAAACATTAATCAATAAAAAAATTAATAAATCTGTAACTTTTCCATTATTCAGAGATTAGTTGTAGATAAACTTTGTTTAGAAAACAAACTATTTGTTATATTTTTCTTCTTTTTAATGCATACCAATTTTTTTTTTGTATGTGGTGAAATACATGACACACTATTGTTTTGTTAACTACATTAAACTTTAAAATATAAAAACATACTTTTAAATTTATGGTATAGTATAATGTAACATTTTCAATGTGAAATTTATACAATCTATTTATTACAAAAAGAACAGATATTATTTACAAAATATTTTATTGATTAGAATAGAGAATTGGAAAGTAACTAATTTGAAAGTTACATGAATTGATTTAATCTAGTTGCTTTGATTCTCCAGACACCTGACTAACAGAGTACAAGTTGGGTCTCCTGTCACTATGAAGCTGGCCAAAGTTCCTTTAAAAATTGAAAGAGGTTAGTGTTGTTGTAGCTGGTACCCAAGTCATTTCTGTATTGTGTTTCTCTCCTTACCATCCTCTCTTTCCTGAACCTGCCTGGGGCATAGATTGGTTGTTCCAATTTTATTTTTATTTTTTTTTTATATCCAAGTTCATGGTTAATAAATATAATTTAAAAGACAACTTAAAATAGTTTATTTAATCACGTTTTAAATGATTACCATTTCTATTATAAAATATTACTTAGATGAGTGTCATAGTCCCAAGTTCAAACTCTAATTAGGTAGTTTTGCAAACTAGGCAATGTTATTGTTTAGACAATCACTTCAGAAAGACTTCATTGTTTTGTTTATTGATTTATTTATTTTTTTGTAATAATATTTTCTCAACTATAGGCTTTTTTTTCTCTAATTGAACTAATTGAATGTGAAAAATGTTGCTATGTTTAGATGAAGAAACCCCCAAACCTGTTTTTGAAAAGAAAGATCTCAAGTGGGAGGAAGACTTGCAGCTTCATTCAAGATTCTTGGACAGAAAGGTTCATGTACATTTCAATGAACATTCTTTAATAATCTATTTTACTTCTTCAACAATATCATTTTTTAAATAGCTTTTATATAGGGCAACTTTCATGCTTATAGCATGCTCAGAGTCTATGGTCCAATCTTATTTGTGGACCAGTGGGGGTATCTGGGAAAAGTTTTCCTTGCTGCCTTCAGGCGCTCAGTAAACACAACTTTGCTTAAGTCTAGTGTCAAAACTCTAGCCCCCTTGATAGGTAGCCTAGCCAAGCCAAAGCTTACTTTACCTCTCGGCCACACATCCCAGTGTTAAGATTTAGGTTTACAAAAATTTGTAGCGATTGATTTTTAAAGAAATTAATTACTCATTACTCAGTTATATTTGGGGGGGGGAGGTTGCTTCTCAATACCATTGGAGGGTCCAAATAAATTGTCCTCAATCTGAGATCAATTGGCAGTTATCTATAGAGTCAGTTTTAAGATGTATGCAGGCATGAAGACTATAGTAAGCTGCATGCCACTATGCAGTCATATGTTGTTGCTTCCAAGAGCATGACTTTCCTGATGCTGTTGAGTTTTGCCTGATCTTTATCCAGTTCATTTTATAATATTTTATAGTTTTCTTTTTTAAGATTAAATTTTTCCCTAAATATTTTTTAACATTAGAATCATTGTAATTTTCTCATTATAATTCTTCCTATCAACTAATAGTTTTTGTTTCGCCTTATGAGTTCTCACAGACGGTTGAACTTCATACCTAATGTTTCAAAAAATAATTCACTTTTGAAACATTTTTTTTCCTGCATTCTTCGTTAAAGCTTTTGTGTTTAATATTCCAGGAGGAACTGAAAGGCGACCATGCCACCTATATGTGTCATCATCCAGAACTGCGAGCTTTGTTGGCAGACTTTTTACAGTTCCTTCTTCTTCGAAAACCAGATGATGTCATCGCCTTTGCTGCTAATTATTTTGCTGCTTTCTCCACCTTGATCCCTGACCCCTCACCTTATATGGCATCCAATGCCCCAACCCCATTCCCTGCCAGTAGAACAAATGCTAAAATTGATGAACTCAGAAATCTGTAAGGAGACATTGTACAGTATGATGCCATTGAAATCTGTTGTACTTTGTGTTTCATAATAATACACCAGAGTTGTGATATTAAAGTCTGCTGCCCCATGTATTATAAAATGAACTAATGCAATTAACATCGTAAAAAGCTTGTGTTTTCATATTGTCATGACCTCTGAAAGTTAAAGTAAGAGCTTGATAATTGAATAACTATATGTTGTTTTTTTTTACAATATCTGTGTTACACATCATACTGTATGTTTTATTTAACTTTATATTCAAGAAATAGCCTCCCTTGTCATGCTTGTTTGCCAGACAGTCAAAGAAAATGTGACATATATTTTTTTAATATTTTCAATGAATTGGCTAATTCATTGTCTGTGATCAACAACTGCTGATGTATGCTAGCTGGTAACACGTGACTTTTTGAATCTCTACCTGAAATAATTTAGTGATTTATTATTATGGCTGATCTCAACTTGGGAAGAAAAGAAAACTTTCAGGAGACGAAATTCATTTTAAAAGACTGTTTTAAGATACTGCTATGAAACATAATGTGTTCTAGAGATACAGATCCTGTCCAATTCAGACAAAACTATTGTTTGTATGAACATAATTGTAAAGTAAATGTCTGGTGAATGTATCCAGCCACAATTTTTATTTTTTATTTTATCTCCACATATTTGGAGACATTGAAATACACTAGTTATTTTGTAATCTAAAAATGTATATTCATTAAAAAACAGCCATCATCCATTCTTAAAGTGTTTCAATTCATTTGCTAGTTTTTGTTTTTTTAATAGAGATATGTTAAATCTATTCTGTTTGTATTTTTATAAAATGTTATATTATTGTTGTTGTTTTTTTTAACAAATATTTTTAGTAAAATCTTCCCAAAACATGGTAGGCGAGAATCAGTTGTATGAAATGTTTTAAATGGTTCTCATTAATTAAGCACATTAAAAAAAATTACAGAGCCAAGAAAATAGTCACAAATATTGTCAATCTTAGCAGGTAACTGTTAAGTATTTGGAACAATACACATATTTTTGAAATTTTAAATCCATTTGGGGTATACCATTTAAAAAGCCAATTTCTCTAGACCATACTACCTCTCTGTGTAACTAGTGGATACTACCTCTCTGTGTAACTAGCGGATACTATCTCTCTGTGTAACTAGTGGATACTACCTCTCTATGTAACTAGTGGATACTACCTCTCTGTGTAACTAGTGGATACTACCTCTCTGTGTAACTAGTGGATATTACCTCTCTGTGTAACTAGTGGATACTACCTCTCTGTGTAACTAGTGGATACTACCTCTCTGTGTAACTAGTGGATACTACCTCTCTGTGTAACTAGCGGATACTACCTCTCTGTGTAACTAGCGGATACTACCTCTCTGTGTAACTAGTGGATATTACCTCTCTGTGTAACTAGTGGATACTACCTCTCTGTGTAACTAGTGGATACTACCTCTCTATGTAACTAGTGGATACTACCTCTCTGTGTAACTAGTGGATACTACCTCTCTGTGTAACTAGTGGATACTACCTCTCTGTGTAACTAGTGGATACTACCTCTCTGTGTAACTAGTGGATACTACCTCTCTGTGTAACTAGCGGATACTACCTCTCTGTGTAACTAGCGGATACTACCTCTCTGTGTAACTAGCGGATACTACCTCTCTGTGTAACTAGTGGATACTACCTCTCTGTGTAACTAGCGGATACTACCTCTGTGTAACTAGTGGATACTACCTCTCTATGTAACTAGTGGATACTACCTCTCTGTGTAACTAGTGGATACTACCTCTCTATGTAACTAGTGGATACTACCTCTCTGTGTAACTAGTGGATACTACCTCTCTGTGTAACTAGGGGATACTACCTCTCTATGTAACTAGTGGATACTACCTCTCTGTGTAACTAGTGGATACTACCTCTGTGTAACTAGTGGATACTACCTCTCTATGTAACTAGCGGATACTACCTCTCTGTGTAACTAGTGGATACTACCTCTCTGTGTAACTAGTGGATACTACCTCTCTATGTAACTAGTGGATACTACCTCTCTGTGTAACTAGTGGATACTACCTCTCTATGTAACTAGCGGATACTACCTCTGTGTAACTAGTGGATACTACCTCTCTATGTTACTAGCGGATACTACCTCTCTGTGTAACTAGCAGATACTACCTCTCTGTGTAACTAGTGCATGCAAGGGCATAGTGAGGGGGGAAAAGGGGGCATGATGCCCTGGGCGCCACCCTCAGCGGGGCACCAAAAAATTAAAAAACAAATATGATTTTCTGGAAATGTTAAATTTTTAAAAATTATTTTAACCAGCCAACATTTTCACATAGAAATTATTACTTTTGCATGACTTGATCTGTCTTATAATTATTGGTGTGTTTATTGTAAGTCTACAAGACACTTCAACTCGCACTAAATCTTGTAAATGTATTCACCAAGATACAATGCGCTGTGTTTAGGACAATATGTCAATTGGCGTCTACAAGAATAATCGCTTTTTCAATTAAAAAAAATCTATTTCCATTAAAAAATCTGATTATAGATTATAAATCAGTGAACAGTAGATGAGTAAAACTATTATAAAAGAGTTCACTAAAATAATTAGACAATAAAAAGACAATTTTTGGCTACATCTAGATCAACAATCATTTTTATTTTCAGTTTGTAATAATGTGAGTTCTCCTTTTTTTGTGAGTTGTTCAAAGTCTGAAGCCAGCGTTTCTCAAACTGTGCCCTGCCCCCTTCCTGACAAAGTTGCGCGAAGTAGTTTTTTTTTTTTTCTAAGAACAAAAAATGTTGTAGTTACAAACCAGATTTTAGTATCTCCAGAACGCGCTCAACGAATTTGCATACGCTGCCGCCTCTTTCGGTTGATCTATAAACCTCGGGAACACAGAAGTCATGCTCCAGAAGTCACCCAATAAAACATACTCAGCCCCAAGGATCACCGTAAACGGACAACTCCTTAACTTGGTAGACGACTTCACATATCTAGGAAGTATAGTATTTTATCTTTTCTTATATAGTACAGACGTTACTTAAAAAAAAAGATGATGATTACGTCCTACGCGTCATAAAATGACGCCGCGATTTCAAGGGAAGTTGATAACCGTCTGGCCAGGGCCAGTAGTTTTTTTGGGCGCCATCAGGCGAGAGTTTGGCGGAATAAATCGCTCCGCCTGCCTACAAAAAATCAATGTCTACCAAGCGGTGGTTCTCTCAACCCTTCTATATGAATATGAGACATGGACACTATACAGAAAGCAACCAAGACTATTTGAGTGCTTTCACCAAAGATGCTTGCGCTCCATCATGGACATACGGTGGCAAGACTGCACTAGAAACAGCGATGTCTGTGCAAACGCTGGTATGGACAGTATAGAGGGACTTCTTATGGTCCGACAGTTACGCTGGGTAGGGCATGTATCCCGTATGGGAGACGAACGTATGTCATAGGCAGTCTTTTTTGGTCAGCTAAAAGGTGGTCGACGTGCCACACGGAAACACTTTAAAGACCAATCTAGGCGCCAATTTGCCTTAGCTGACATAGAAGAGACCACCTGGTTGCATAAGTATTAAAACGAGACAGCTGGAGGTCGCTCACAAAGGCCGCAGATACACATTTGAGACCAAAAGAAAATCCGCTGCAAAGACAGAAGCAGACGGCGAAAAGAATACCTTAATCGACCACCGGCGGACAAGGTTATGCTTGTCCTGGATGTTGCAAAATATGTAGGTTGCAGCTGGGGCTGCGTAGCCACGGGAAATACCGCATTCCTCATTAATTTTCGGACTCGAAAACAAGTCTTAGTGTTAGTCAAGTAAAATGATATTTTTATCAATGCTTACAATGCCAATCTGCGATAATATTTTTTATAGTTGAATATGGGTTGTGCCCTTACTGGCATGGAGGAAAGTAGCTGTCAGCAGGTGGTCTCTGAAAGAGACAGTTGCAGAGCTTCTCAAAGGCACAGTTATGGCCCAGAATAAAACCCTTGTAGAACACAGGCCCAGAAGAGGTAAAGAAAACTTGAATAAACTCCTAGCGGATAACAGCTTTGTCTACATAAGGTGCAGGAAAATATGCAGGTCGTCACTGGGTCTGTGTAACCATGTGACACATTGCACTATAATTTATCTTCTGAAACGAAGAAATTGTTAGTGTGACGGGAAATTATGTTTGTTTAAAATTGAGGAGACATTTTTAGCGTGTAGTTCAATAAGTCCCGAAAATCGATTCCTTGATTAAAAAGCTATATCTATCATGGGCGTAGCCAGGATTTTTTTTCGGGGGGGGGGGTTAGGGGGGGATTGTTTTCTCCCCCCCCCCACCGCAAGAAAAAAAATATGTGTGTGTGCGTGTGTATGTACATAATTAATCTTTATTAGGTACATTCTGACCCTTCATTCTTTCGGAAGACTTTTATTGTACTCTAGAATAGGTTCTTCCTGGAGTTAGTGGGAAAATTGTAGACTCCCCGTCCTTGTCAGCAAGGGGGTCTGGGGGAGCGCTGGGAGCACTATTTCCGGTATTGAAAGCCAACAAAATGCATATTCTGAGGTATCTACAGTGCATTATCCTACTATTTAAAAAGATTTATTTCAAAAACCTAATCTGCTATTGTTACTGACTTAGACCCTCCCTCGCCGTTAAGCGTATTTGGCGGTAGACTGTTTCCACAAAAATCTGTCACTGGCAATGGCTGAAACTTCTTCCCTCCTGCTCTAAGGACCTCCATGAAAGTGTGGCGCCAAGTTGTACTAGGATGTCATCGCAACTCTTATTATGCGTAATTCATTCTGTCGGAGAACATGTCTCGAAAACCTCATGCGACGCTCTTTCACAACCTTACTAAGGGGTCGACTCCCAGTTCGGCATAGGATTTCCTTGATTTAGACCCGATCTCTATAACTGACTCCTAAAATCTGTCTTAGCCATCTTTGTTGAGCCAGATTTAGTGTTTTTCAATTTCGGCACTGCACTTTATTAATGGAGCCCAGCCACTGGTAGAAATGTGTAACTTCTTTTGACTACGCTCTTGGAATTAGGTGACTGTAGTTTGCTTTAGATTTTATATCGAAAAGGGAAGTTTTATCGTCAAAATCATCTGTTGGGGGATTTTAAACTAAAAAATCTAAATCTCTTTAAATTTAAAACCCCATTTAGCTACTGTCATAGACTTTGGTGACTGCAGTTTGCTTTAGAATAATGTTGAAGAGAGAGGTTTTCAACCTCGAAACTCTCTGTAGGGGGATTTTAAACTCAAAATCATCAGGAGGGGGTTTTAACTTTTAAAAAAGTCCTCTGGAGAAGGGGCTTTTAAACTCGCCCCCCCCCTTTGGCATAGCTATGTTCATAGAATTTTGAGTGTGTAATTTGCTTTTTTTATATTAAAGGGGTATTTTTTAGTTTCAAGCTCTGCTGAAGGGGGGTTTAAACTCAAAACACCTTTGGTTACGCTCATAGTTTTTTTTGAGTGTGTAGTTTGCTTTTTTTATATATTGAAGAGGTATTTTTTTTAGCTTCAAACCACGCTGAAGGGGGCTTTAAACTGAAAACCTCTTTGGCCACGCTCATAGATTTATGAGTGAGTAATTTGCTTTTTTTTTATATTTGAGAGGTGTTTTTTAGCTGTTGGCTACGATCATAGCATTTTGTGTGTAATTTGCTCTTTTATATTAAAGAGGTATTTTTTTTTTAGCTTCAAGCCTCACCGGAGGAGGTTTAAATTCACTCCCCCCCCCCTCTTGGCCTGGCTACGTTCATAGAATTTTGATTGCGAAATTAGCTTTTTTTTTATATTGAAAAGGTATTTTTTGAGCTTTAAACCCCGATGAAGGGGGTTTAAACTCAAAACGCCTTTGGCTACGCTCATAGAATTTTGAGTGTATAATTTGCTTTTTCTATATTGAAGAGGTGGTTTTTAGCTCTAATCCCCGGTGGAAGGGGGGGGGGTAAACACAAAACCCCTCTTTGCTACGCTCATAGAATCTGGTGACTGATGTATGGATAGTCTTATATTGAAGAGGGGACTTATCGTAAATTTCGGAGGGGGTTTTAAAATCTTCCTGAGCTATGCTCTTGGATTTTTTAATTTTTTTTTTTGGTTTTGTTATATAGAAGAGGTGCTAGTTGTGGTTTTGTATTAAAATCTTACCTGAAATAAACAGAATCAAAGCAAAAAATCAGTCACTAGAATCCGATCCCCCCCCCCTGGGGGGGGGGTTGAACCCCAAACCCCCCCTGGCTACGCCCATGATATCTATGAGGTCTTACATTCCCTTTTTACATTCATGTAGATGAAGATTTTGTATAATTATATACCTTACACAGATTGATATTAGTTGCAATAGATTTTTCCTACCGTTTCATGATTGAATTATAGAAAAAATCGATTTAAACAATACATTCAGAAACACCACGCGAGTGAGTTCTTTTGAACACGTAAAACAGTTGTACAGTAGTTTGTACAAGTCAAAGTATCTGCTTTATATAGAATTCTCTTCTTCCCTAATCAGGTCAGACGAGAAGTAAATGGGAAGATCACTCTCTTATTTCTGCGGATAGTCACCCCACGAAAAAAAAAACACGAGGGGGGGAGGGGGAGAACATGTTTTCACAGCTCGCTACGGATGGCTGTGCGCTGGACGGTCAAACCCTGCCCGCTCCCATCCCATGCGGGAGGTTTGGACTAGGAATTAAACTATCGTCAACTCTGAAGGAACATCCGAAACATGTAAAACATTTTACAAACACTAAATAGCAGGGCCGGACTTAAGCATTGTGGGGCCCTATTCGAAACGGATTTCGCGGGGCCAAGTTTGGTTAGGGAAGCGGACAATAAGTCAAATTTAAGAGTTTGTATTAGAAAATAAATTCGTCTATGCATATGGATGGCTGCCTGGTCGTGCGGTTTGCGCGCTGGACTGTCGTTCGGATTTATCGACGGTCGAGGGTTCAAATTCTGCCCGCTCCCATCCCCCGTCGTCCTGCGGGAGGTTTGGACTACGAAGTAAACTATCTTCAACTCTGAAGGAACATCCCAATTATGTAAAACATTTTACAAACAAAACATTTTTACAAACATGCATTTTATTCATTCTTTACTACGTACAGAATTACTTTACGAGCCTTGCGTGTAGCAAAGTCATACAGTATATCATAATAATTCTGTTTCCCACATAGATCCCGTTCAATAGCAAGAATTACCAAATGTTTCAATCTATCTTTGAGAATTGTTGACATCAAGTAATTCTTCATTAGTTTGAGGCGCGAGAAGCTTCTTTCACCTAATTACACAATTACGGCTAATGCATAATGCCGTTTTTATTAATAGCGCGTAGGATTGACGTTTTCCATATTGAATGACACCCCAAAATGACAATATTTTTCTATGTATTTCCGTATATTTTAAGGACTTTTTCGTATATTTTGCAATTTTGGGAGATTTCCAGGAGTGCGCGGGAAATCTGTTTTAAGTTATAAAATGGTTTAATCTAATAATTTATACACCTTGAATTAGCGCGGGTTCCATGAAAGTGCGGATCCTTCGGTCACATAGGTTGAAGTGGCCTAAGACCGGCCCTGCAAAATAGCGGCGTATGCTATGCCGCGGTCGACTAGTTGTAGATATTTTAGATTGGTAATATCGGCCTATTCTTAGGTTAGTTGTATTATATATGTTCATGAAAAAGGAAAGAGGGCGCCAATTAAGTACCTTGCCCCTGGCGCACGTTTTTCTCACTACGCCTCTGAGTAGATGGTATTCCTAGAGACAAAAGTTCATTGAACATTCTTTCATATTACACAAACTCAGGATCATTTGGATTAAAGTGCTTTTATGGTTTCTAATTTCACTAAGTGCTCAAGAGAAACTCTGCCAAGAACGGTTCCGAGCCCGGCTGAAAAAGGAGTAGTGTTGGGCGTAGGGCTATTCTACTGTGTCAAAAAACCACCAGCTACAGCAACAGCAAACAACAGATGTCGTGGACCTGGGAAAAGATGGACCTTCAGCTGGAAGGTGTATGACGCCAGTCAGTGAAGGTCAGGGTCACCTGGAAGCTGACAGGCTGAAGACTATCATTTGTACATGGAAGTAAATACCTATCTGATGGGCCATATGTGAGGACAGTTGGAGGGACTCACCCAGAACCAAGACGCCTGGACAAAGTTGGTTGGTGGCCTATGCTCCAGTCAGAGATGAAATGCTCAAGATTGGGGCATGGTGGCTGAGTGGTTAAGCGCTTAACTTCAGAACCGAGGAGTCGCGTGTTTGAATCTTGGTAAAGACTAATTTTGAATTTCTAGATTTTTTAGGACTTCCCCGAGTCCACTAAACTCTAATGGTTACCTGACATTGGGGAAAGTAAAGGTAGTTGGTCATTGTGATGTACACATGACACCCTCATTAACCATTGGCTAAAGAAACAGATGATCATTACATCATCTGCCCTATACATCACAAGCTCTCAAGGGGATACTTTACTTTGTAAAGCTTAAGATTTATTGACTTTGAATGTAAAAGTAAAAAGGTTTTCATAGACTTAAGTATCTTTTGAACAGCTTTGTATGCATTACGTCTTGAAAGGACTAACAATGAAAACATAATGATACATATGAATTGGGTCATAGACTTTTAATCCATAATTGTATAGAGTAAAACAAAATAGAAACATAACAAAATTCAAACATTTTATGTAAAAAAAAAGAGAGAGAGAGAGAGAGAGAGAGAGAGAGAGAGAGAGAGAGAGAGAGAGAGAGAGAGAGAGGGAGAGGGGGAGAGAATGAGCATGAATCAACAAACTACAGAATAGTGTTGAGTTGACGAGTTGACATTACAATGTTGCAAAAAGGAATGTGACAGAAGTGTTGCTTGGACTGAAACATTAGACAAGAACTACAGCATGATACATTATAGAACTGATAATTCAATACTATACATACTTTAAAAACTTTTCGCTATGAATATTTATCAATTTAAATGAAATAAAGGACATAATTCTGAACAAGCTAGGTTGTAATCAGTCAAGAAATACACTGGAAGGTAGCCATCTTCCTAATAATTAGCTGTTACATTTTATACGTAGAAAAGGTATCAAACCATGGGCGTAGCCAGGATTTTTTTTCGGGGAGGGTTTTGGAGGGGGGGGACCCCCCCCCCGACCCCCCCCCCCCTCCACCCCCCCGCGAAAAAAAAATTATATATATATATATGTGTGTGTGTGTACATAATTAATCTTTATTACATTCTGACCCTTTCGGAACACGTTTATTGTTTATTGTAGACTCCCCGCCCTTGCTAGCAAGGGGGTCTGGGGGAGTTCGCAGCGCTCCCCCAGCGCGGGGCGAAGCCCCGCCGCCGAGCACTATTTCTGGTATTGAAAGCCAACAAAATGCATATTCTGAGGTATCTACAGTGCATTATCTTGCTATTAAAAAGTTTTATTTCAAAAACCTAATGTGCTATTTTTACTGACTTAGACCCTCTCGCGCCGTTCGGCGCATTTTCCGGCAAGCTGTTTCCGCAACTCTTATTTTGCGTAATTCATTTTGTCGGAAAACATGTCCCGCAAAACCTCATGCGACGCTCTGTCACAACCTTACTAAGGATTCGACTCCCAGTTCGGCATATGATTTCTTTGATTTAGACCCGATCTCTATGACTGACTCCTAAAATCTGTCTTAGCCATCTTTGTTGAGACACATTTAATGATTTTCAATTTCGGTAGAAGACTATTCACACTTAATTAATGGAGCCCAAGCCACTGGTAGAAATTTGTAACCTTTCTTGACTACGCTCTTGGAATTACATGCCTGTATTTCGCTTTAGATTTAATATGGAAAAGGAAAGTTTTTTCGTCAAATCATCTGTTGAGGGGTTTTAAACTAAAAAATCTCTGGGTTTTTTTTTTTGTTTTGTTTTTAATTCAAAACCCCATTTAGCTACGATCATAGAATTTGGTGACTGTAGTTTGCTTTAAAATAATATTGAAGAGAGAGGTTTTCAACTCTAAACGCTCTTTAGGGGAATTTTAAACTCAAAACCATCTGGAGGGGTTTTAAACTTTAAAGAAAAAGCCATCTGGAGGAGGGGGATTTAAACTCAAAACCCCTTTGGCTACGCTCATAGATTTTATAGTGTGTAATTTGCTTTTTTTTTATATTGAAGAGGTACTTTTTAGCTTCAAACCCTAACTGGAAAGGGGAGGGGGGTTAAACTCAAAACCCCTTTAGCTACGCTCATAGAATTTTGAGTGTGTAATTTGCTTTTTTTATATTGAAGATGGGGTTATCGTAAATTTTGGATGGGGTTTTAAAATCAAAATCTTCCTCAACTGTGCTGTTGGAATTTGGGGATTGTTGTTTGCATTTTTTGTTTTGTTTTGTTTTATAGAAGAGGGGGATTTAACTGCAAAAACCTCTGGTAGGGGGTTTAAAATTCAAAACCCCCTGTAGGGGGTTTTAAACTCAAAGCCCCCTGGTAGAGGGATTTGTATCTTAAAACCCCCTGATAGGGGTTTTTAAAATCTCAAAACCCCTGGTAGGGGGATTTCAAATCAAAACCCCCTGGTAGAGGGTTTTTAACTCAAAACTGCCTCGGCTGTGCTATGGTAAGTGATGATTTAGTATTAAAATCTCACCTAAAATAAACAAAATGAAAGCAAAAATTAGTCACTTAATTCCGCCCCCCCCCCCCACAGGGGGGGATTTCATTTCGGGGGGGGGGGGTTGAACCCCAAGAACCCCCCCTGGCTACGCCCATGTATCAAACATTATAAGAAACCTTTCTTTTCACTTTCAAGTTTAGGTCATCTGAGTAATATTGGTATTGATTGTACTTCAGACTTGTTCTTTGGCTCATTACATTCCAAGTTTCCATGGCACCATGTAAACAATGTTATTAGAAGAAGTCCATCAGTAAAAATCAATCTACAAATAAATACCGGTAATTGTGAACTCCCAATATTTATTACTTTTGTGGTCCAGTTCTGCAAAATGTCTGCTGCACTTGCCTACGTCTACTTATTGAGAACGTATTTAGTATATGAGACTTGTCATATAGGTCAGGGCAATGCATTGGCTCGCTGCTTTTATTGTGCTCCAAATGGTGGGTCTCCAGGCTTCCTGTCTATAGATACACTTGTCTGGGTTTGCTTCTCAGTAGGAAACATGGGACCTTGTTTCTTGAAGTGAGACAACTGAAAGAAAACATCTTCAGCTGTTAAGAACGAATATAGTTTAGTGCCTCAATGTGCACTTCTTTATTATCAGAACATAGTCTGGTGGCTCAATATGTGCACTTCTTTACCGTCAGGTAGAAACTAAAATTACATGTATCATCCTATTACTAGAGGTGTCTAAAAATATATACGTCATTAATAATAAGTGTAACACACAGTTACAGTTACACACATGTTAACCTGATGCGTGTTACTGTGCTATAAATTACGATTTCTAAAAGCTTTTTTCCCCCAAATAAACATTAACATATTATTTAAAAAAAAACATCTAAAAAATATTTTGTTCTTGTCATACAACTTATATATTAACATATATGTTACCGCTGAAGTGCGAAATCCATTGATCTACACATTACCTAGCTAATTAGCACATTAACTAATTTGCTCCGTTAATGTGCGAAATTCGCATTTTACCTAGCCAATGTGCACAGCAACGGCTTCTGTACTGTTCAAGTTGAGATAAGGGTTAGTGTAAGAGTTAGGTGCTTGAGGTTTATGGCTAGGGTTAGGATTAGTGTTAGAGTTAGGGGTTTTAGATCAATAGACTGCACTTCGAAAATGCTTCAGAAATGTTGGCTATCACTCGAAATTCACAAGTGCAAGAACCAAATGTGACTCAATCGTTACACTCGTCTTGACCACTTTTAGAATGAAGAAAAGAAAAGGATCTAACGCAGTTACAAGAGAGAGTATTCTTTTCACTGAACATCATGTGGATCAGTGAATATACACGTTCAAGGTGGAAACACTCAAAGAACTTTTAATCGTGATGTGTTACTCTGACAACAAAATTATGGAAATCCTTTTGAAGAAAATGTATGACACTAAAATATATCTTGCCAGAAACTTGACAAGGAGATTCACGGGATCGTCAAGTGTGGTTTCATAGCAACAGCTTCGGAAAATGATGAAAGTGCTGAGAAAGAAATACGAACTTTAACTACCGTATGAGATATACATGGATGAAAGCACCAATAGTCGGCAACATCTAAGCAAAGGCTGTTTGTTTTTACGTCACATGGTCACCTTACCACTCGTGAACCAAAGTTTGTGTGTCCAGACTGCAGCCAAATATTTGGTCACCTTACCACTCGTGAACCAAAGTCAGTGTGTCCAGCCTGCAGCCAAATATCTGGTCACCTTACCACTCGTGAACCAAAGTTTGTGTATTCAGCCTGCAGCCAAATATCTGGTCACCTTACCTCTTGTGAACCAAAGTTTGTGTGTCCAGCCTACAGCCAAATATCTGGTCACCTTACCACTCGTGAACCAAAGTTTGTGTGTCCAGCCTACAGCCAAATATCTGGTCCCCTTACCTCTCGTGAACCAAAGTTTGTGTGTCCAGCCTACAGCCAAATATCTGGTCACCTTACCACTCGTGAACCAAAGTTTGTGTGTCCAGTCTACAGCCAAATATCTGGTCACCTTACCACTCGTGAACCAAAGTTTGTGTGTCCAGCCTACAGCCAAATATCTGGTCACCTTACCACTCGTGAACCAAAGTTTGTGTATTCAGACTGCAGCCAAATATCTGGTCACCTTACCACTCGTGAACCAAAGTTTGTGTGTCCAGCCTACAGCCAAATATCTGGTCACCTTACCACTCGTGAACCAAAGTGTGTGTATCCAGCCTGCAGCCAAACATCTGGTCACCTTACCACTCGTGAACCAAAGTTTGTGTATCCAGCCTACAGCCAAATATCTGGTCACCTTACCTCTCGTGAACCAAAGTTTGTGTGTCCAGCCTGCAGCCAAACATCTGGTCACCTTACCACTCGTGACCCAAAGTGTGTGTGTCCAGCCTGCAGCCAAACATCTGGTCACCTTACCACTCGTGACCCAAAGTGTGTCTGTCCAGCCTGCAGCCAAACATCTGGTCACCTTACCACTCGTGACCCAAAGTGTGTGTGTCCAGCCTGCAGCCAAACATCTGGTCACCTTACCACTCGTGACCCAAAGTGTGTCTGTCCAGCCTGCAGCCAAATATCTGGTCACCTTACCACTCGTGACCCAAAGTGTGTGTATCCAGCCTACAGCCAAATATCTGGTCACCTTACCACTCGTGATCCAAAGTGTGTGTGTCCAGCCTGCAGCCAAATATCTGGTCACCTTACCACTCGTGAACCAAAGTGTGTGTGTCCAGCCTGCAGCCAAACATCTGGTCACCTTACCACTCGTGACCCAAAGTGTGTGTGTCCAGCCTGCAGCCAAACATCTGGTCACCTTAGCACTCGTGACCGAAAGTGTGTGTGTCCAGCCTGCAGCCAAAGGTTTCCGCGTATCTGACAAAGTATTATCCTAACATCATTAAAATGCATTTCAAAATTTAATGCTAAACCTTGTTGAATAGTAGGCTCCTTATTAGGATAAATTAAAAATGCATTCGTCATATGTGAATTAGATCTGTAAGAATCAGAAGGAAACTGAGTTACTTGGTGATAGATGTAGGCCTAGGTCTCAGTTACACTAACAACAACTTACCAAATGTTCGTGGTCTTTACGTTTCATTTCACGTCTTCGTTTTAATGCCTGAAGTCGTTGAGACATGAACAAACATTAATATAGACACAGGTCATCTTAGCATTAAATACATTGGCTACTTTAATATAGACACAGGTCATCTTAGCATTAGATACATTGGCTACTTTAATATAGACACAGGTCATCTTAGCATTAAATACATTGGCTACTTTAATAAGACAAGAGTAAAGTAGTATACATCTATAAACTTGTAGACGTTCCCTAAGCCTTTAATGCAGCATGTTTTGGACAAACATTTTGAAAAGTCATATTTTGACATTTCAAACAAAAGACTTAAATATAAGACAATGGTTAGTATATTAGTTTATATAACATTTGTTTAGGCTATTAGTTTATAGAATTTTTGTTTAGGTTATTAGTTTAGGCAACTTTTGTTTGTCAAGAAATGAAAACGTAGGTTATGTCATTTCTTTCTATCGAATTCAAGCTATTTCTGAGACAAGAAGTAAATAGTTTAAAAGCATACTTTAACATATTTAAAAGAATGATAGGCCTATTATTTGAATGTTACTTAGCCAATACATGTTTTTACAAGCTGGAAAATAATTATTAATTTCTCAATAGATTTTTTTAAAACGATGTTACATTTCTTCCTTGTCAAATGAAGGGATGACATTTAGAAATGACATTTACAACTGCTCCCAAACTAAAAAGTATCGCCTAATGTACTTAAGGTTACCAGAGACCTCAACGCCTAAAGAGGCATAAAGGAGGACGAAACGTTAAAATGTGAGAACAACAACAAAAAACTGTAGGCCCTAATCTTTAAAAACTAGACTTTGGATGAAACATGAGTAAATCATATAGAATCTAAAACTACTAGATCTCTATTTAATTATTATTTCTCAGAAGAAACAACTTGTTGAATATCGTTCACGTCAGCACTTCTTTATGAGAGGTAGACTACGTATGCATGATATGTGTACCACGTATGCATGATATGTGTACCACGTATGCATGATATGTGTGTTTAAACCAGAAGATATGAAGAATTAAATGCGACAGTGGGATAACAGACTAAACTAAAGAATAAAGCGAACATTTTCACGGACGAAGGAAGCAGCTTCATGAAGGAGAACATGTCTTGTCTTTTGCCGGAAATCTGGTAAACAAATGTTTATAAAATAAAAGACTAACAGCTAAAAATAGATGTAATGCATTCTCGACCTAATACAAGTCTTTTTTTTTCTTCTAATCCCTAAATATCTAGAATTACAATGAATTAGTGTTTATTAATTTCGAATGGGTTTACTCGGCGCATTTAGTGACGTGCTTGGGATCAAAATGTTTCAAGGTAAAACACAGTTCATTAAAATAGTTAGAGAGAAGGACATTTGGACACTAAACGTTGTCAGCACATTTTCAATGGTCACTTTAGTATGTTTTTAAAACAAATGAAACGCACCATGTGTTTGGGTACACACGTAATTTTGTGAAGAACAAGAAGTTATTTTTGTACATTGAATTTTTGATGAAAGTTTCTTGCTTGTAATTATGTGTTATGGCATAGGCCTCCCACAGTTGTTCGAGTTTTAAAGGACTGGAAAGAACCAATGTCACCCCCCCCCCCTATTTAAAAAAGGAGAAAAATCTGACCCAGGAAACTACAGACCAGTATCACTTACCAGCATCACATGTAAAATCCTAGAACACATAATATGTAGCAACATCATAAGCCACTTAGACAAACATAATGTCTTCACCCCATAACAACATGGCTTTAGGAAATATAGATCATGTGAAACACAACTAATAGGACTAATTGGTGATTTTTCAAAAGGCTTAGATAATAGTGAACAAATAGATGCTATCTTACTAGATTTTTCTAAGGCTTTTGACAAAGTTCACCACCATAGTTTGCTTAAAAAATTAAAATATTTCGGCATTAATGGTCCACTGCATCAGTGGATTAAAGATTTTCTGATAGGGAGAGAACAAACTGTAATAATAAATGGCTCTAAATCAACACCAATAACAGTAAACTCAGGTGTACCTCAAGGAACAGTCTTGGGTCCACTACTATTTTTAATTTACATAAATGATTCACCAAATTGCATTACTTCAGGAACAAAAATTAAATTATTTGCAGATGATTGCATAATATATAGAACAATAAAAACAACACAAGACACAGATATTTTACAAAGAGAATTAGATGAATTACAGAAATGGGAATCAAATTGGAGCATGTCTTTCCACCTAGAAAAATGTCAGTTGTTAAGAGTAACAAAAAATCTAAAACAAATTAATTCCACTTATCTTATTCATGGTAAACCAGTAACAAAGACTAGAAACGCAAAATACCTATAGGTGTTATAATAAATGAAAAACTGTCATGGAATCCACATATTGATGAAACTATAAAAAAATCAAACAAAACATTAGGATTTATTAAAAGAAATTTCTATAAATCAAATAAGAACATAAAACTAAAATGTTATTTAACCTTGGTTAATAAGGCCAATAATAGAATATGCATCCATCTTTTGGGACCCCTCAACTCAAGAAAACATTAATAAACTGGAACAGACACAAAATAGAGCAGTGAGATTCATAACAAACGAATATTCACATTTGACTAGAGTAACACCTTTAGTAAAATCACTAAATTTACAAAGCCTTCAGGACAGAAGACTCAAAAGTAAAGTAGCAATTATACATAAAACACTGAACCATAATCTTCAAATACAAAAACAAAATTTAATAAAATACTCTGAAAGACACAAAGATAAAGGCACACTCCTCGTCCCATATGCTAGGACAAATTTGTACAAATACTCCTTCTTCCCTAGTGCTTTTAGAGCATGGAATGGGTTGCGTGAGCTAGTCAGGAAAACCAGTGACTTTGCAGAATTTAAGTCATTGTTTAATATGCATGACTAAATGCATGACACGTAGGACGTAATCATCTTTTGAAATAACGTCTGTATTATATAAGATAAGATATTGACCGAAAAAAAAAAGAAAGGGAAACAATGATAGAAGAAAAACAGATGAAATGTTTGTCACACACACACCAAAAAAAAAAAAGAATTATTTCATGTATGGTCTCTCCAAAAAGAATTATTTCATGTATGGTCTCTCCAAAAAGAATTATTTCATGTATGGTCTCTCCAAAAAGAATTATTTCATGTATGGTCTCTCCAAAAAGAATTATTTCATGTATGGTCTCTCCAAAAAGAATTATTTCATGTATGGTCTCTCCAAAAAGAATTATTTCATGTATGGTCTCTCCAAAAAGAATTATTTCATGTATGGTCTCTCCAAAAAGAATTGTTTCATGTATGGTCTCTCCAAAAAGAATTATTTCATGTATGGTCTCTCCAAAAAGAATTATTTCATGTATGGTCTCTCCAAAAAGATTTATGTCATGTATGGTCTCTCCAAAAAGAACATGATGATCGTTCACATACTTTATATAGCAAACCAAATATTGTGGGCTCAGGCAAGAAATAAAACTTTGCAAACCAAATATTGTGGGCTCAGGCAAGAAATAAAACTTTGCAAACCAAATATTGTGGGCTCAGGCAAGAAATGAAACTTTGCAAACCAAATATTGTGGGCTCAGGCAAGAAATAAAACTTTGCAAACCAAATATTGTGGGCTCAGGCAAGAAATAAAACTTTGCAAACCAAATATTGTGGGCTCAGGCAAGAAATAAAACTTTGCAAACCAAATATTGTGGGCTCAGGCAAGAAATAAAACTTTGCAAACCAAATATTGTGGGCTCAGGCAAGAAATGAAACTTTGCAAACCAAATATTGTGGGCTCAGGCAAGAAATAAAACTTTGCAAACCAAATATTGTGGGCTCAGGCAAGAAATGAAACTTTGCAAACCAAATATTGTGGGCTCAGGCAAGAAATAAAACTTTGCAAACCAAATATTGTGGGCTCAGGCAAGAAATAAAACTTTGCAAACCAAATATTGTGGGCTCAGGCAAGAAATGAAACTTTGCAAACCAAATATTGTGGGCTCAGGCAAGAAATAAAACTTTGCAAACCAAATATTGTGGGCTCAGGCAAGAAATGAAACTTTGCAAACCAAATATTGTGGGCTCAGGCAAGAAATAAAACTTTGCAAACCAAATATTGTGGGCTCAGGCAAGAAATAAAACTTTGCAAACCAAATATTGTGGGCTCAGGCAAGAAATAAAACTTTGCAAACCAAATATTGTGGGCTCAGGCAAGAAATAAAACTTTGCAAACCAAATATTGTGGGCTCAGGCAAGAAATAAAACTTTTCATAGTTAACAATATTGTCTAATACAGTCAAGTTCGGTGAATCGGACCCACTAATGGGCATCATTTTGTTCCTTATAACTGGCTGGTCCGATTACATACAATTTACTACTGCATAGTCTTTCCATATTTAAGAATTCGGTCCAAAAAAGTAGATTGTGTAACTGAATTAGACGGTATATATTAAAGTATGTATAAACTTTAGTGAAAAACAAAGGTTTATTATAAAAAAAAAATTAAAAATTATTGTGACAACTTCAAGTGCTAAAATGTCCAATGCCAAAACGGCGGCACTGGTCAACCAACAGGCTGATATATTCAAAGCTCTATATCAGGGGTTCTCAACCTGTGGGTCGCGACCCCCTTGGGGTATATTCACGATTTGACAGGGGTCGCCTAAAATTCCTTTATGTGTAATGTTATGATAAGGAGAAATATCTATTTGAAGAATATAATTCCATACAGTTTTGTGATTAATGCATATCAGAGACTTTTATGAGATTTCCATTTCATAACATAAGAACAAATTACTTTTTGTTTAAGAACGAAAATAGTTTTGCGGTTTGTGGGGGGGGGGGGAGGGGGGTCGCTGCAGGGTGGGGTATTGTAAAAAGGGTTCGCCGAGCTAAAAAGGTTGAGAACCGCTGCTCTAAATGTATAGTTACATTTTTTAAATCCCTTTCTAACATTAGTATTATAAATATTGAAAAAAAAATTATTATTGAGATCATTTGCTAGAAAACATCGTCTTGCACTGGGAGGATACAAATTCACTATCTGTAAATGCATTAAACAATTGACCAACTTACCGTAAGCTGAATGTATATCAAGAAAATGAGGTGAAATAAAATGAGAAGGGATATTAGCAATGATTGGGCGATTTCATCATACAGCAGGATTTTGCTTTTGTCTCTGAATGTTGACAGATGAATCATCATAGCACTGACCGCTGCCGCCAAGAACAAGTAGATCAAAGTAAATACAACATAGATGTCCTGAAATAACAAAGTGTGATCATATATGAATAATGTTATAGAAATGAGTTGAATGCTTGGGCATTAGCTGTGGTTGGAACGATGCCACCCACACAGCAGTTCCCATCTTTCCCTGTAGCGGATGTCTCCAACGTAACGGCGAGTGGCGATAACGTTTGGTATCAGCGACATCGCAGGGCTCTGCCATTTCAAAGAAACGCTTTCTATATAGAGTGCGGCCTTTTGGGGAAATACCGAAAATAAAATACAAAGATTTGGTAGAAAGCTTGCGATTTTTCGTGGATATTATCGGTCCTCAGGTTGCGAATCTGTCAAAAACCTTTCTTATTGAGCGTCTTGGGGGTAAAAGGATCATGTGTACGAAATTTCATGCGGATCTGTTCGACGGTTTAAAATATCTCGTGATCAATAAGTCAGTCGGTGGTATTTTACAAATATACTAGTCGACCTTAGGCCACTATAACTATGCAACCGCAGAGGGCCCCGCACTTTTATAGGACCCGCGCTAATTTTAGGTGTATAAATTATTAAATTAAACCATTGTATAACTTATAACAGATTTCCCGAGGCCTCCTGTCGATTTAACAGGAGGTCCTGGAAATCTCCTGAAATTGCAAAATATACAAAAAAGTCCTGGAAATATCCGGAAATTATTAAAATCTTTCGAAAACTCATACAAATCTCCTGAAATATACTGAGGAAAAGTCTTTTTTTTTCTTGCTCTTAAATTACCTAGGATAACTCCCTCCGCCCGAGTTGCAAAAATAAAAGAGTGATCTTTTCATTGTGTCCAAACTCTCAAGTGTGCTCTGTCGCCTCGATAGTTTGGCCTACTACAGAGTAGATTACTCCCCCCCCTTTTTTTACGTGAGGTAGAAATACAAAAAAAGAGTGATATTGCAACGGTCCTGCCCTGCTATTTTGTGACTACGTGATCTCTCCCCCCCCCCCCTCTCTTATTTTCTCGTGGACTTCCGCAGAGTGATCTTTCCTTTACTCCTTACTACTCGACAAAACTCTTGAGGGAAGAAGAGAATTGTATATATAGATAAGAGATACACACCTACTAGGAAAGTCAAGTATAGTATAAACACAATTATTAGGTTTTTTAGCGGCCCCCCAAAGGAGGAATGTCTGTCCGTCCGTCCCGTTTAGATCTCGTGAACTAGAAAAGATAGTGAAAATCCAACATCATAATATTTTAGTCCATTCAAAGTTCTGATGCAACGGCTACTTTTTTCTTTTCTTAAAGCGAAAAATCTAATTTTTTAAATCACTTATGCAACCAGTTTTTTTTCATAAAAATACACCACTGTTACAACTATTCACTATTAATAGTAACAAACACTGGAGGCTCTTTATTAGGTAGGGCAACCATGTACCATATTTCTAACACATTTATGCAAACGGTTGTAGATTTTTTGTTAAATAATATTTTTTACAATTGGTATTATTATGGCTTTTAATAGCGCTACTTTCATGCTTATAGCATGCTCAGATCGCTTTGGTCCAATCTCAGTTGTGGGCCAGTGGGAGAGAGGGGGTATCTAGGAGACGCTTTTTCCGTGCTACCTTTAGGCGCTCGGTAAACACGACTCTGCCCGAGTGGGGTGTCGAACATCGAGCCCCTTTCATAGGTAGCCAAGCCAAGTTAAAGCGCACTTAGCCTCTCGACCACGCTTCCCACTAGTTATGTTACGTTCTGTTATACTAAGTATAAAATGTTTACTATTGTTTTAAAGAGAAAAAAATCTATTTAGTATGCATATAAGTTGGACATAATTTAAAACAACAATTAATAAGTAGTTTTTCATATTACCGCGTGAACTGTAGTGCTACACAAATACTATAGAACATTTAACCAAAGGAAATTTGTTTTTTTATGGAAATGTTTTTTTCTTGAGGAATAAGAGATTGGCCCTTTACAAAACAATTAAATCAATTAGATACTCATTATAAGTCATCAGTTATGCCAGGTTCACATATAACTTCACATTTACTTTCACCTATCCTTTGGTCTGCTGGACCGTTGGTGCACCACACAGGATCTGTTAACCTTTTTTCTCCATTCTTTTTGATAGAATTTCATTCTGTTAATATTGAAATGTGCCTTTTTACCTGCCTGGGTGGACCACTTCGGGGGCCGATTTTCAGTTTGTGTTTCCACACAAACTCTCTTTGTAACCTTGTTAAGTACCAGTTATGGATGGCAAGTTTTATAGACACTCGACACATAAGTAAGTTTTATAGACATTCACCAGTTATGGATGGCAAGTTTTATAGACGCCAGACACATAAGTAAGTTTATAGACACCAGGTAAGAAATATAAAAAATTACCAGGTAAGACATTTATGATTTTTTTAATAGACAACAGGTTAGATATGGTAAGTTTTATAGACAACTAGTAAGACATGGTAAGTTTTATAGACAACAGGTAAGACATGGTAAGTTTTATAGACAACAGGTAAGACATGGTAATTTTTATAGACAACAGGTTAGACATGGTAATTTTTATAGAAAACAGGTTAGACATGGTAATTTTTATAGACAAAAGGTTAGATATGGTAAGTTTTATAGACAACAGGTAAGACATGGTAAGTTTTATAGACAACAGGTTAGACATGGTAAGTTTTATAGACAACAGGTTAGATATGGTAAGTTTTATAGACAACAGGTTAGACATGGTAATTTTTATAGACAACAGGTTAGACATGGTAAGTTTTATAGACAACAGGTTAGATATGGTAAGTTTTATAGACAACTAGTAAGACATGGTAAGTTTTATAGACAACAGGTAAGACATGGTAAGTTTTATAGACAACAGGTTAGACATGGTAAGTTTTATAGACAACAGGTTAGATATGGTAAGTTTTATAGACAAAAGGTAAGACATGGTAAGTTTTATAAACAACAGGTAAGACATGGTAATTTTTATAGACAAAAGGTAAGACATGGTAAGTTTTATAGACAACAGGTAAGACATGGTAATTTTTATAGACAACAGGTAAGACATGGTAAGTTTTATAGACAACAGGTAAGACATGGTAATTTTTATAGACAAAAGGTAAGACATGGTAAGTTTTATAGACAAAAGGTAAGACATGGTAAGTTTTATAGACAACAGGTTAGACATGGTAAGTTTTATAGACAACAGGTAAGACATGGTGACTTTTATAGTCAACAGGTAAGACATGGTAAGTTTTATAGACAAAAGGTAAGACATGGTAATTTTATAGACGTTTACCAGCCGAGTCATGTAATGGAGACACTTACCAGGTAAGTCAGGTAAGATATTGTTGGCAGTGTTGTTTTAACTACCAGTTTAAATGCAACAGCAGTCAAAAATAATGTCAGCAGGAGTGCCAGTCTGTCAGTGCTGGATGGTTCAATAGCCAGAACACACATACTCAGGCCTATAATAAGAAGCTAACAAAGAACACACATACTCAGGCCTATAATAAGAAGCTATTCAACAAAGAACACACATACTCAGGCCTATAATAAGAAGCTAACAAAGAACAACATACTCAGGCCTATAATAAGAAGCTATTCAACAAAGAACAACATACTCAGGCCTATAATAAGAAGCTAACAAAGAACAACATACTCAGGCCTATAATACGAAGCTATTCAACAAAGAACAACATACTCAGGCCTATAATAAGAAGCTATTCAACAAAGAACACACATACTCAGACCTATAATAAGAAGCTATTCAACAAAGAACACACATACTCAGGCCTATAATAAGAAGCTATTCAACAAAGAACAACATACTCAGGCCTATAATAAGAAGCTATTCAACAAAGAACACACATACTCAGGCCTATAATAAGAAGCTATTCAACAAAGAACAACATACAATGTAAGCACACACACACAATTTCATTTTATGTTTAAAAAAAAAAGAAATATGGAGGTATTGCCTTATTATTCAAACTTCAGATCCATGTTCTAAGTTCTGTGCAAGAAAACTTCAGGTTTTGTATAGGCTGTGATCATGTCACTCACACACACACAATTTCATTGCAAGAAAACTTCAGGTTTTGTCTAGGCTGTGATCATGTCACTCACACACACACAATTTCATTGCAAGAAAACTTCAGGTTTTGTCTAGGCTGTGATCATGTCACTCACACACACACAATTTCATTGCAAGAAAACTTCAGGTTTTGTATAGGCTGTGATCATGTCACTCACATGCACACACTTGAGGATCAGGCTTAGGAGTAATTTTAGTTCGTCTATAATCTTTAAATCAAAGTTCCATGACATTTTCTAAGGGCAGAAGAAAAGAACGGAATGTGACACAGCTCTGGATCGAATGGAAGAGTTTCACCAAAAGGAGGCACATCTCCGTGAAGAGTTTCACCAAAAGGAGGCACATCTCCGTGAAGAGTTTCACCAAAAGGAGGCACATCTCCGTGAAGAGTTTCACCAAAAGGAGGCACATCTCCGTGAAGAGTTTCACCAAAAGGAGGCACATCTCCGTGAAGAGTTTCACCAAAAGGAGGCACATCTCCGTGAAGAGTTTCACCAAAAGGAGGCACATCTCCGTGAAGAGTTTCACCAAAAGGAGGCACATCTCCGTGAAGAGTTTCACCAAAAGGAGGCACATCTCCGTGAAGAGCTTGTTGGTGTCTCCGGTCACACGACAGAATACAGAGGTAGGGATCTAGTTTTAAAACCATGTCAAAATGTTCGTGATTTTTTTAGAACTTAAATTTAAAACCTTAAGTATAAAACATGTAGGCTTAATCTAAAAAAAAGTCTTTTGTTGTATCTATTTTTTTCCCAAAGGTCGATAATTTCTCATTGTATTTATTTCCTGTAATGCTTTAGTATTGCAAGGAGTTGCTCTAGTGAGTTCTGCACAGTCCAGCTAATAATTTCTAAAGAAGATAAGATTTGTAAGATAAGATGCTGCGCAAAATGTTCATGCCCGTCTCTAGACTCTTTTTTTTTTTTACCTTTACCTATCCCTTAGTCTGTTGGACCGTTGGGGCACCAGGCAAGACTTGTCGACCGTCTTTCTCCACTCCTCCCTTTATTTTTGCCCTGTTTAGAACCTCTCTCAATGGCAGGTCCGTCCATTCTTTAATGTTGTCCTCCCATCGCTTTTTCTGTCTGCCTCTTCTTCTTTTCCTGGCACTGTTCCCTGAAAGAAGGTCTTTGCGAGCCCCGTAGATGTGGCCATAGGTTTTAAGCTTTGTTTTTTTTTATAATGTATTGATAACTGTATGCACGCTCTATATCTTTATAATCTTATCTTATCTTATATAATACAGATGTTACTTCAAAAAAGAAGATGATTATGTCCTACGCGTCATGCATTTAGTCATGCATATTAACCAATGACTTAAATTCTGCCAAGTCACTGGTTTTCCTTGCTAGCTCAGGCAACCCATTCCATGCTCTAATAGCACTATGGAAGAAGTAGTATTTGTACACATTTGTCCTAGCATATCTGACGAGGAATGTGCCTTTATCTTTGTGTCTTTCTGAGTATTTTATTAAATTTTGTTTTTGTATTTGAAGATTATGGTTCAGTGTTTTATGTATAATTGCTACTTTACTTTTGATTTCTCTGTCCTGAAGGCTTTCTAAATTTAGTGATTTTACTAAAGGTGTTACTCTAGTCTAATATGAATATTCGTTTGTTATGAATCTCACTGCTCTATTTTGTGTCTGTTCCAGTATCTTAATGTTTTCTTGAGTTGAGGGGTCCCAAACGGAGGATGCATATTCTATTATTGGCCTAACCAAGGTTAAATAACATTTTAGTTTTATGTTCTTATTTAAATTAATAGAAATATTAGGCCTAATTTTGCTTTTTTATCGCTATGTTTGTAGGCCCTAAAAGGATGAAGCCTACTAAAAGCACTGTCTACGAATGTAGGCTAGTACATTATTTTTGAAAATGTGTTAGATTTAATTAGTATTACACTGTAGTCTGTAAAAGATGTTTTAGCATGACGCTCATATAGCCCCTTATATAAGAGAATATCATAAAACTTTAAACAATTTAAAACGTGCCATAGTGGCATTCATGAGGCCCTTTAGGCCCATTTGAGTACCGGCCCACCGGGCATTTGCCCAAATGCCCATATAGCCAGTCCGCCCCTGCCTCCCAGTGTCCGCCCAATAAAGAGTTTGCAAGCTAATAGGATGAATTGAAATAATAACATATTAAGAAATCTATTTTAAAAAGATATATTTTATCCAACCGTAAATTAGGACTAATACGTGTTACGATTATTTTGTTGCAATAGGTCTAGGGACAAACCAACTCGATGTTTGAACTCACCACAATGACCACAACGTTCCAAAAGTAAAATCCTAGCCTTCTCCTGACATGGGCGGAGGCAGTCAAAATGGGATGTTTGGTTTTTCCCATTAGATCTAGAGTAGAAAAATCTCTTGTGAATTCAACATGGCGGTATGCTATAAAGTCCTGGCTCTCCTAAAGATCACAGAAAAGATACGAGACAATATATAGTGGTATTAAAACTATTAGAATGGAGAATGTTGCCAATAGTAAGAGGCTTTATTTTATTGGGAAACTATATCAAATAGCTATTATTATTATTAAGCCTCTTTCAATGGATGCCTGTGGATATATAAAGGCCTGTGAAGTAAAGATTTAGGTTACAGTAGTAACAAGTATTACCATCAGAGGCGGCCTTAACAGAGCGCGGGGCCCTGGGCGAGTGTCATATGCGGGGCTCTGAGCCGTAAAGGTAGGCCTATATATACCGTACTGTTAACTACATTACGTACTGTATTGTAATTGTTCTGCATGTAAGATTTTTGCCTTTAATAATCAACGTTACTAATGATTTATAAACATTTTGCATGAAACAATAAAAAAACTAGATAACAAAATGTCTGCTAATCCTGCTGGAGTAAGTAAGTAACTATTAATTACGGAGGAACACTTGCAAAAAATAACAACAAATAGTTATTAGGACATAAGGACGGTCGCAGACGGATTCAATCACGGAACTTTTCTGGCTTAAGCTGTTTTTAAAGTCTAGGTGAACTATTCAACAATGATAGCCTGTTAGAATCGACAGGTCATAAGATGCTGCCTTTACCGAAACTAAACGGTAGTCGAAACTAAAAATGTCATTTTAAGAGCTTGCACGGTAATTGGTATTATATAGAATTATAGATGCAGGAAAAGGCTTCCAAATTATGGACTAAAAAGTTTTGATTTTTTAGAACTGGTCTGGTTTTCGAAACTGAAAGTGAATCTCCGTTCGCGCCCCCCCCCCCCTCAGGCGCGGTGTCTGGGGCGGTTGCCCCACTAGCCACCCCCTAAGGCCGCTACTGATTACCATGACACCATCGTTAACCGTAAGCCACAGAAACAGATGACCTTTACATCATCTGCCCTAGGGATTACAAGGACTGAAAGGGGAACTTTACTTTTGACTTACTAACAAGTACATCTAGATGTACATGACACACGGGACACTACTAACAAGTACATCTAGATGTGTACATGACACAGGGGACACTACTAACAAGTACATCTAGATGTACATGACACAGGGGACACTATTAACAAGTACATCTAGATGTACATGAAACACGGGACACTACTAACAAGTACATCTAGATGTACATGACACACGGGACACTACTAACAAGTACATCTAGATGTGTACATGACACACGGGACACTACTAACAAGTACATCTAGATGTGTACATGACACACGAGACACTACTAACAAGTACATCTAGATGTGTACATGACACAGGGGACACTACTAACAAGTACATCTAGATGTACATGACACAGGGGACACTATTAACAAGTACATCTAGATGTACATGAAACACGGGACACTACTAACAAGTACATCTAGATGTACATGACACACGGGACACTACTAACAAGTACATCTAGATGTGTACATGACACACGGGACACTACTAACAAGTACATCTAGATGTGTACATGACACACGGGACACTACTAACAAGTACATCTAGATGTGTACATGACACACGGGACACTACTAACAAGTACATCTAGATGTGTACATGACACACGGGACACTACTAACAAGTACATCTAGATGTGTACATGACACACGGGACACTACTAACAAGTACATCTAGATGTGCATGACACAGGGGACACTACTAACAAGTACATCTAGATGTGTTCATGACACACGGGACACTAGAAGTCTAGCATGTTGTAGAGGGAATAAGATGTTTGATTCAATGAATGATTACATTTTAAGTGCATTAATCTATCTTATTTGCTTATCTTATAAGGTACAGACGTTCCTTCAATTCAAAACCAAAAGATTATAACAATCTACACGTATGTGTTAATAAAGTCATGTCTGTTAATTAGAAACTTATAATCGTCTAAGTCATTGGCTTTTCTGGCTGATTCAGGCAACCTATTTTATGCTCTCATGCATTAGTGAAGAAGGAGTACTTGTACAGATTGGTCCTAGCAGTCCTAGCGTATGGGGTATGAAATGTGCCTTTATCTTTGTATCTTTTTGAGTATTTATCAGGCTTTGTTTTTGTATTTGTAAGTTATGGTTCAATGTTTTATGAATTTGTCTATTATAGAAGAGACTAGCAACTAGGATCTATTTTAGTGTTTCTTACTTTAGAGATCTATTAGGTTTATTATCTTGTTTACTTTGCTAGATGTATATTAAGTTTATAGGCCCATATACTCAATATATTTATTCAAGTTGATAAACAATATGACATATTGCTCAGCCTTACGAGGCTAACACGATTTGGAATGTTCTTTAAAAAAGATTCAATTGATCATGTCGATACTTGGCACTAGTTATGTATATTTATTTCATGTCCACTTTGATGTCAGATCCAAGACTGTTCAACAAGGTTTATTAGGTATATCTATATAGTTTCATGTCCACTTTGATGTCAGATCCAAGACTGTTCAACAAGGTTTATTATGTATATCTATATAGTTTCAAGTCCACTTTGATGTCAGATCCAAGACTGTTCAACAAGGTTTATTAGGTATATCAGTATAGTTTCATGTCCACTTTGATGTCAGATCCAGTTAAGTGTGCCGACGAGGTTGTCAGGATTAGCTTAACGTGAGTTGACATACCAGTATTTAGAGTTCCCATTCTCCCAGTGAAGTCATGATATGCCTACTAAGATTTAAATTGGAGGATATCAAGCTAAAAAGTGCGATGTGATGTCGCTGAATTGTATTTGCATTGTAGTACAAATTCATATCTGTGCGCATCCATTGTCTTTCGATACAAATGGAGCCATACCTTAAATCCGTATTTGCATATGAATTAAGTAAAAACATTATTACCTTTGTAGAAAAAAAAGGTGAAGTCGTTTCAAGTTCTGAGTAGCATATATCATGCTGTTTTCGATAGAGACGTCTGCATTACGATCGATTCAAACTGGATACTAAAGTCTACCTGTCTTTTTATTTTCTAGAATCCACCTGTCTTTTTCTTGAGTCTTCCTTTTTTTAAAGAATCTACATGTCTTTTTTTCTAGAATCTACTCGTCTTTCTTTTCTAGAGTCTACTTTTCTTTTTTTTTCTATAGTCTACCTGTCTTTTTTTCTGGAATCTACCTGTCTTTCATGTCTAGAGTCTACATGTCTTTTTTTTTATAGAACCTACCTGTCTTTCTTGTCTAGAGTCTACATGTCTTTTTTTGTATAATCTACCTGTCTTTCTTGTCTTGAGTCTACATGTCTTTTTTTGTATAATCTACCTGTCTTTCTTGTCTTGAGTCTACCTGTCTTTCTTACCTCGAAGCGGTCATTTTTCTCCCAAGTGAAGTACTTTTATCGTTTTGTGTTTTACGTGAACTCAAGGCCGCTACAAAACTGAACACAAAGTTGATCTTAAGACGATCAAACCCATTTCAAACACTACCTCGAATGTCTCTCACACTTCCTTATCGTCCAGTCCCATCCTATCTGTCCTTATTTGAACTTCGCTCTACTTACTATGAGAAATAGTGCGTCGTAGACGCTATGAAAATATATTTCTGAAGATTAGAATACAGAAAAACTTTTGGCTCAGGTGCTCCATCCCGTACCCCACTGATGGAGCTTATTGCGCTTCCTCAGACTCATTGACTGTCTAAAAAGGGGTGGGGGCGTACGTTAATTATTTGGTCTGGTGGGAGTTACTAGCAATAATCTGAGAAAAGACTTTTTTTTTTAAAAAAAAAGGAACTTGGTCCGTTAAATCCTTTATTGAATTTGATAGAAGGTGAAATGTATTTACTGACAGCGAGCAGCTCGAGTGACTAAGACCATTCAAATTTCAGACACACGAAAAGCCTTACCGTATCGATTGACACAGTATCTCTTGAAGCGTTGTACGGTAAAAAAAAAAATTACACAAGAAATCTAGGTATTGGCCTAGACGCCATAGAGTATAACTCTTAGATTGTACCTGAAGTGCTCTCTCGTCCACGTGACTAGGATGAAAGAAGTCGGAGATAAGTTCTAGCTCAGCCATATGTAGGTCACTGGATAAGACAATGCTCAGTTCCTGAGACACATACAAAGGATGATATAGATTTAGACTGATTCTAGACGAGTCGGGTTTGAAACCGCACAGACTTTAACAGTCAAAATTATACACATTCTATAGCACACAAATAGAAATAAATCGACAATATAAAATTCTTAATCATGACCACTCACTCATAATCATTAATTCTCTCCCTTGTCGTGGACGACAAAATACGAAAATGTAACTTTTCCTAACGTAAGCCTAGTACAACTAAGCCATTTTCAAGATCGAAATCGAAGCGGTTAAATTTACCAATAAGGGAAAAAAATACTAAAACAAAAACAAATCTTATATTAAGCGTAGTTTTATTAGTTTGTTTGGAACAGTCATGTATTTACATTTTTAATAAATCACGATTAACCATAATAAATCTATGCGATTACAAATATTTTTACTAATGGATTTTATTTAGCGCAATTTCATGATTTTAATTTTTTTTTTTCAAAACGTTAAAACGCTATGATCCTATTATCTGTCTGAATCAGTTAGGAAATGGGTGTGTGTCTGGGAGGGGTATCTATTCGAATGTCACCGTGATCGCTTTTTTAAATGCATTTATTTTAAAAAATTGAACGACCTGAATTCGAAGTTGAGGGCTCAAGCCTCCCTCCACACTAACCACTGTATCAGCGAAGTGCTTATGAAAAAAGAAGGTTTCGTTGTTATCTATTGTTAGTTTAAAAAAAAAAGCCGCGATATTATTGACTACACAAAGTATAATGGGGACTAATTCAACTTATACCACCACAGGTGTCAAGTACCATTTCTTTCCCTTGTTGGATGCTAAACAAATTATTTAATTACCAATAGTTATTTAACTAATTGGTTAATTTTTAGCGGCCCCCGAAAGGGGAAAAGACGCTATTAGTTTTGTGCGAAATATCTGTCCTAGCGTCTGTCCGTCTGACCGTCTGTCTCGTTTAGATCTCGTAAACTAGAAAAGATATTGAAAATCCGACATCACAATATTTTAGACCATTCAAAGTTCTGATGCAACGGCTACTTTTTTTTTCTCAAAGCGAAAAATCTAATTTTTAAAATCAGTTATGCAGCAGTTTTTTTAAAGAGAAAAAGCTAATTAGCATGCATTATAAGTTAGACCTAATTTAAAATGAATAGTAATCTTATAAACTTCATTTTTATGAACAATTTTTTTATTGCGGAATTTTTTTTTTTTTTTTTTTTTTTTTTTAGGATTCGAATAAGAGATTGAGCCTTTTCAAAACAATTGGATCAATTTTAAGACATCAGTTAGGCCAAGGGAGGCGCGGTGGCTGAGCGGTAAAGCGCTTGGCTTCCGAACTGGGGGTTCGGGTTCAAATCCTGGTGAAGACTGGGTTTTTCAACTTTGGAATCTTTGGGCGCCTCTGAGTCCACTCAGCTCTAATGGGTACCTGACATTAGTTGGGGAAAAGTATAGGCGGTTGGTCGTTGTGCTGGCTACATGACACCCTCGCTAATCGTAGGCCACAAAAAACAGATGAACTTTACATCATCTGTCCTATAGACCACAAGGTCTAAAAAGGGAATTAGTTAGGCCAGGTTCACATCTAACTTTACATTAACTTTCACCTATCCTTTGATCTGCGGGACCGTTGGGGCACTACACAAGATCTGTTAACCTTCTTTCTCCATTCTTATCTCTCATTTGTCTTTGATATAATTTCATTTGCATGTTCTGAAAATATTGAAGCCTGCCTGGATAGACCTTTTCGGGGGCCGATTTTGAGTTTGTGTTTCCAAACAAACTGTCTTTTGTAACCTTGTTTTAATTGATTCTTGTTTTGTCAGGTAAAATGAATAATTGTGATAAATGTCAACTTTATCCGACATTGACAGATAAACAGAGTGAGTTGATATAAGCTTTGTAATAAAAATCATTTTTATTCGCGATTTCTACCAAATAAGTCTTTGAAAACTGACTAAAGTACAAAATTATAATGTCTTCCGATTAAGCACTTATCAATTTGTGGTGGGCAATTTTCTTTCGTTCCATTTTGTATGTTAATGTTAGTTTCTAGATTTTAAATCTAACTCTCCACAAGGTGTAGATAATTATAAGAGTAAATACGAGGGACTATCCTTAGATTACGGGTATTATCAAATGTGGTGTTTTTTTTACATCTGTATGAAAGTGTGTGTGTATGGAGAACATTACAAAATTTGAAATGTAAAAGACTGTAGTTAATGATAGTGTGTTGCACAATTTGAAAACAACTAGATCTACATCAACAAGTAGGCCTCTAATGAGTATGTTTTCATGAGGGGGAAGGGTTAATACAGTTTGTGAAGATTGGGGGGGGGGTATTCTAAATAAGGTGCCTCTCTAGTTGTAGATCTATGACTGCCAAAAAGTGGACTAAACTAGTAAGTAGTAACTAAGTAGTGAGTGATGTTTCTTCTTTCAAACTGTTCCGTTGTAAGGACAGCATTCACTAAACTATTAATCCATACTTTTGTTCCGGTACAAAATGTGTACAGTGCTGGTGCATTCTTATCTGCTAGAAGGGTTAGGATTTGTTTAAAACTTTACCAGCTATTCATTGGAAGGATGAAACAAAAACATTGAGGAGGCTTCGTTCGATTGAAGGATGAAAGAGTAAAAAAAAAATAAGGGAAATTATAGATATTGAGGGCTAGAAAACTGTGGGGTGTGCTAATCTAGCTGTGCTAAATGCGGGCCGTTTTATTGATAGATTTACAATTGTTACAGGTGATATACACATATACCAGCTTTTTCAACAGCAGCGTAGCATGGGTATCAGGAATAGTTTTGCGCTTGTAGAATTCGAGGACAGCCGTTTCCTTAGAAGATACAATAGCCAAATAGTGAGTTGTTGGCGGAGGGGTGTTTTATTTCAAAATATTGTGTGCATATGTTGGTGGCATTATAGTGTAGGGAGATGGGAGGCTACTGATGGGCCTAAGTAGTGTTTGTGCATACTCTATAATTGGCAGTTGCGGGCCCTTCGTTTGTAGAATAAAAGAGACTAAAAAGAATTTGAGCAAAAATGTGTTTGGGATGCGGAGCGTTGTAATGCGGCCCGCTTTATTGAAGGGTTTTAAAGTGTCCCAAGCAAAATAAACATCTATACCAACTATTTCTACCGTAGCTTAGCACGGGTATCAGCTAGTATATATACATACCGTCCCCTTTCTCTCTCTACATTTCTTTTCCCCTTTTTTCTCACTCTTTCTTTCTTTTTCCATCTCTTTCTGTCTGTCTCATTAATTCTTTCAACATCTCATCTCCCTCTCTCTTACCCCTTTACTCTCTCTAAAGAAATTGAACTTCTGGTAATAGACAGAACTTCTGGTAATAGACAGAACTTCTGGTAATAGACAGAACTTCTGGTAATAGACAGAACTTCTGGTAATAGACAGAACTTCTGGTAATAGACAGAACTTCGGTTGTAGCGTTCAATCTCAAGCTCTAAAATGTTGCAAAACTTTTCAAACCTGGACATCAAGTGGACAAACTATAGAACCTACTCGATCATTACATAAAAAACGTATCTGGACATCAAGTGGACAAACTATAGAACCTACTCGATCATTAAATACAAAACTTACCTGGACATCAAGTGGACCAACTATAGAACCTACTAGATCATTACCTAAAAAACTTACCTGGACATCAAAAGGAAAATGTTGCAGCTCTAAATGCTCCCTAAACATTCCCCGTACGTGCCACATGTAGGTGAGCACTGGATAGACCCTGTCTGGCTCATATTGAAGCAACATTGACGTTCGTTCAGATTCCAAAGTTCCATTAGCATTTAAAATCTTAAGGCAAGGATTCCAGCAGTCGGTAAACTCAATCGCACTCAGTTGCTAGAGATTTTAGTCAAAATAACAATAGTAAATCTGTACGATTATATATATTTTTACCAATTGTTTTTGTTTAGTGCAATTTCATGCTTTTAGATTTCTCAATACGTTATAATCCTATCACTTGTCTGGACAAGGGGATGCGGGGGAAGAAAGAATGGAGTTTCTGGGTGATCGCTTTTTAAATGGTTTTATAAAAAAAAAAGGTGAACAACCTGAATTCGAACTCGATAGCTAAAGCCTCCTTATCCACTACACTAGCCATTATGCCAGAAAAAAAAGCTTTTTAATGAAGGTTTTAAATTTATCTATTGTTAATTACAAACTTTAAAGCAAAGTATAAAGGGGACTTAATCTACTTATACTACCACATTGGTCAAGTATGGTTTCTTTCCCTTGTTCGAGATACGGTACCAAACTAAATAATTAATTAACAATAGTTAATAAACTAATTGGTTAATTTTGTTATTGATTCTTGATTTTTAAGGTAAAAGAAATAATTGTGCAAAATTTCAGCTTGATCCGAGATTATGGGTGGGAGAAATAACGAGTAAAAGTTTTTTACCAGACAGACAGAGTGAGTTGATATAAGCTTGGTAAAAAAAAATTGATTATATAACCATTAAAATAAAATATCAGTAGGAAATTATTAACAGTGTATTTGTGTGTGTGTGTTTGTTTGGTCTTGGCATGCGTGAGTGTGTTGTCTGTAGTTCAAAGCGGACTGAAATTCACATCCATCGTTTCCTTCTTTCCATTGAATCGTTTGTAACGTGTCACGTCATTGAGTGTCTTGAAAGTTGGTGTGTTCTTATCTCCAGCCGTAGAACGGTTATGGCTCACCTCATTGATCACTTCTTCATGTGACTGTAAAGCCTTATACTGAGGACATATTCCCGTCCACAAACAACGCACGTGAAAGCTATATTTTTTTCGTATTAATCTAATTGGACATAAACATGTATGTCCACTAGCACTTTATAAAAAGTATTGGCGATTTAAGGGGGTTATCTGTAGCGCGGTGTTACCAAAGGTTATCGTTAGAGACTTGACCTGTTCGGACAGTCCAGCGAACTGACTTTCGGCCCATCTGGCTTGGATGTATACTTCTGCTTCAAAGTTTTGATTAAGAGTATCGATCTCCAAGATTCGGATAAATACCACCTTGATCTCAACATATTGCTGTAAATAAAAAGAGTCAGGTCTCTATGAAGATCTGTCTAGAGAACAAGTGTTTAGAATGTCATAGCATGCGCACGAATGTCTGCTAGATCTATGTAGAAAATACAAAGGTGTCACGTATCAACTTAAATAAACCTAACCTAGAGTAATTAAATTTAGTATAATTTTTTACCCAGTAGGGATAGTCCCCACGTGCAGGTGTCAGAAATACCCATGACGTAATCTGACACGCGTCCGTTAATATCGTGACACCTGACAGGGAATGATTTTTTTTCGGTTAAAGCAAGCATTTGGGGGAAGGGGCAAGGGCGGGCTGGGTATCAAAATCGGCCCGGGCATTACCATATAAACCGGCCCACAAATGGCATGTCATATATTTTCGATTGGGGGGGGGGATTTTTACCCAACACCGCAATTTATATATATATATATATATATATATATATATATATATATATATATATATATATATATATATATATATATATATATTAGTGTGTGTGTGTATATGTAATTAATCTTCATTACATTATGATCTTTCATTCTTTCAAACGTTTTTTCTACCCTAGAAGAATACCCTAGAAGAATACCCTAGAAGACAGTACACACCGCCAAAGGGCAGCTAGAAAGTCCGGGGGAGCGCTGTGAGCTCCCCTCCCCCCAAGCATTATTTCCGTTATTTAAAACTTTGAAAATGCATATTCTGAGGTATCTACAGTGCAATTAGCCTGCTACTCTTCCGCTAAAAAAATTCAAAAACCAAATCTGCTATTCAATGGAGTCCAGCGACTGGTAGAAAATGGTAAAATTCTTTAGTTTTGTATTGGAGGGGCAAGGGAAACCACTACGCTCATGAAATTTGAAAACTGTAGTTTGCTTACGTTGGCTGCACTGGGGCAGTAAGTAAAGTTTCCCTTTCAGACAATGAGGTCTGAGGCAAGTGATGATTTGAAGACCCTCCCCTCCCGGCTACGCCCCATGTGTTATATTATAGGTGTAAGCCTAATTCTCTACAAAATATATATAGTTTGATAACGCATCGAAAACTGGATGTATGCATTCGTAGGATTACATAATGTATTCTATTTATACATGTATGTAGTCTGAAAACTATAAACTATACAATAGCAGCCTAATGAGTTTGAAGCTTTTTGGTATTACTTATAGATTACAGACGTTTCTTCAAAAAATAATATTGTTACGTCTTACGCATTTCGTGTGTCAATCAAGTCATGCATGTTGATCTGTGACTTAAAATATGCTAAATCATTGTTTTCCGGGCTGACCCATTCCAACCCTTTCCATTAAAAGATAAGAGAAAGCAGAACGTTAGAGAGTCACTTACTTAGTGTGAAAAGCTCTTGCTTCCTCCTAGTACATTCTCAAAAACGCGATTTGTATATAAATATACTATGACCCATTATTTAAAATATAAATCTCCTTTCATTAAATATCGGCGCTATATAAATTATTGTAAGATTATTTCACCAGATTCCAAAATTACGGGACAATGCCGTTTTGTTTTTTTTTTTAATCGCGCGGAGAATTGGCATATTTCCATATTGAATGACACCCTAAAATGACAATTTTTGTCTATATATTTCAGGAGATTTGTATGAGTTTTCTTAGTATGAGTTTTCTAAAGATTTTAATAATTTCCGGATATTTCCAGGACTTTTTCGTATATTTTGCAATTTCAAGAGATTTCCAGGAGCTCCTGGTAAATGGAGAGGAGGCCGCTGGAAATCTGTTATAAATTATACAATGGTTTAATTTAATAATTTATACACCTAGAATTAGCGCGGGTCCTATGAAAGTGCGGAGCCCACTGCGGTCACCTGCAAAATAGCGACTAGTTCTTTTTAAGCCTTAAGTGTAGTATTTTTAGATATATGTTATTAAAAATAAACAAAAAGAAACTTACTTTTTCTTTTCAAATCGCAGAAAGTAGAGCTTTATACCCATATTGAGCTGTGAATAAGGTTGGTGGTTTGCAATTTCGCGGCAGTGTGTATGTGTTAAAGAAAATTTCTATTAAGTATTGTTAAAGAGTCGCGCCTATCTTTTTTTTATTTTTGCTGCGTTATTTCAATGTTTTCTAACTTAACCTCTCTCATCCCTCTTTTTGGTTAAATTTCATTGGAACCATTTAAAGACGGGGGAGGGAAGGAGCAAAAACAAATGGAAGTGCCATCAAAGGTCCATGCCGACCAGCAAAATGATTAGGCCAAACACAACCTCGAAGACATCAAAGCAGTCCATGCCGCTCGTGCATAGCAGAAAGTACGGTCTAACGTTTTGCAAATGGTAATACGTATAGTGTATTTTGTTTTTGATATTCTTGATGAATTTCAAACAAAATTAATTGTAATAATAATTGTAATAAGAATTTAAAAACAACAACAACCAGAAAACGTGTTTGGGCCTTTGTGTCTAGCTGCTGTTACTTTTTAAAAAAGTTTTCTGCATTAATTTTTTTTTCTTTGGTCGCGACCACACCGGCCCATTTTACCGGCCCACCGGGCATTTGCCCGTTTGCCCATATAGCCAGTCCGTTGTGGAGGAAATTTCATAGAGATAAGACGTATTTTAGATTTGAGTTGTAACTTGCAGTGACAAGTTTTGTATTTTATTAGTATTAATCTGAATATATTTTACTATTGAGCTTTGAAAGAAGTTATTCATCGCATACAGTTTTATTTCTGTATATACCAGTGGCGTAGCTACCAATGTGCGGGTGGTGCGGGCCGCACAGGGCACCAAGAGGAGAGGGGCACCAAAATTCCCCCACCCAGTGTGCATTAATTTCCTATTTTCCCTGAGCGTTTCAGTAAAAACGACTAATTGTATGGACACGAACAAACATAAACTACTGTATTTTAAACATGAACTAACGATTTATAAACTAGTCATGTCGCTATTTTGTTTCATCTCCTTGACTATTTCTTCCATACAATGTAAGCTATAGAACAGTTTGAATCTAATTTACTACATTTATTTCGGACACACGGTACATGTTGTTACTACACTGATCAATGCTCTAATATAAAGAAGAAGAAGAAGATAGGCCAACCTTTTTTTTTTTACCATTGTTTAGTCCATTGGTTTAATCTAGATATTGAGTTTGCAAATATATTTCTAAACTCTAGCTCTAAACAATTATCTTAGTTTATTCATTTCTTTATGATTCTTTATAGTTTAATTTTGGAAATAATTCTATTGTAATGTCAATATTTTAAAATAAGCTAACCTTTGTTTTCTACGAGTTTTTTTTTTAACTAACTAGTTAATTGTAATACTTTAACGTAAACAAAATGATGAACAATGCTCAAGAATGACTAGTCTAACTGGCGCCTCAAAACCCTTTTAAGCTCAGACGGAGAAATCGGCATCTCTGGTTCTGTCCGGTCTGGGTAGACCAGTGGTCTTCAACCTTTTTTGGCCTACCGCCCCCTTTTCGATTTTTTTCTTTAAAAAAATCCGCCAGCGCCCCCCTCTAAGAAAAAGTTATAAAGAAGAGTGAGAATACAAATTTGAACAAAATATCATCTATCTATTAATTTTTATGCTGTCAATAACACTTATCCCGCTTGGGAGACGACCGCATGCCAAAGGCGATTGTTGTGAACTCCTTGGCCTATGACTGACGAGCTTTGAGGAGGACTGAGTTACAGAGGTGCCACCCTCCCCGTGAGCACTATAAAGATTTATTCAGGCGCCATTTCGCTCTCACTGGCATAAAGGAAAGTACCTGGCAGCATTCTCTGGCAGCAGATAGCCTCTGAGAGAAACAGATCGAGAGCTCTTACAAAAACTGCGGGACAAACATTTGATACTCAAAGAAAAGCCAGCATACAACGGCTTTGTCTGCATCAAATTCGGGAAAATATTTAGGTCGCAGTTGGGTTAGCTAAGTTATATGAAACACTGGACAAAAACAGCCAATATTATCATTATGCAAAAAATATGTCAAATAATTTACAGTGATTACACACAAAAATTAATTGTAAAGACTTTCAAATCCTAAGAATAGTCTCGTTTAAATTTTTGAATATTAGGACCTACTGTTTTGGTAGTTTAATTGTAAATTTAGTTTTATTTTTTAATATAAATATTATTATTGCTGAATTCACTGCAAAATGATATTAAGCTAATGGTAACCTTGTGCCTCCTGCAGTCTGACAATATTAAAAATTTCAAGCTTTAAGTTAGCCAAGGCAAGGCGAAGGTCTCCTCTATTTGCTACATCCAGTCTATTTCTTTGCTTATTCATTATCTTTGTTACGCACTAAATCTAGGTTAACCATGTATGTTTACTGAAAAGCTAAAACATAATTCCAATTTTGACCACAGTTTTGGGATTTTACTGAAACATTTCAATGCAGCCACATCTCTGTTGTGCTTCCAGGGGCGTAGCTAGGAATTTCCATCGTTTGGGGGCCAAGGTGCTTGACATCTTTGGGGGCCGCTGCATTTTCCGTAATATTTAATTTAATTAATTAAAAAAGCACTAATTTGCCGCCCTTAAATGGGGGCCCGGGTGATTTTCAAATTTCCACCCCTCACCCTAGCTACGCCACTGTGTGCCTCCTATGTTTACATTCTTTTTTACTAAAGACATAGTTTTGTAAATCTATTTTTTTCATGCAACTCAATTTGAACGCCAGTAACAGATGTTTAATAATTGTCATTTATATATATATATATTTTTATTTTAGAAGCGAATCTTAATCTCTTCATAGAGCATTGTTATGTGAATTGCATATATATCGGTGTCCTTTGGCAGTAATTCATTTGTCAATAAACAAGTTATGTGAGATTGGAAAACTCTTTAAAATAGATTTAATATCTCGATAAAAGAGAAAATGATATTATCAATAAAAGTCACACTCTTTCCTAGCAATCGGGGGTTCGTTTCATTCATTTGTGTTAGATGTCTACCATGTAAAACAATGTTTTTTATCCTGCTTTAAGTCATCGCCAACCGTTGAATCTTCCCGTTTCTCAAAAAATATTTTTTTTAAGAGCTTAAAAAAACGAGCCATAAAATTAACAAACCCCTTTCGAAATCCAGCGAACTTTAGTTTACAACAAGAGTCTAACACCTTTTTCATCATTTGTTTCATAAAACTGTTAAAAGATGCGCTTATTTTCGGCTTGGGTATGTATTTTATTTAAAGTTTTATAATTAGATTCAAATAGAAATAAAATTGCGGGCTAAACTTTTCTTGTGTATCATAACTCACAATGTGAATAGTGAATAGATTTGTTCTTTATTCTATATTACCTATGAAGTCATTGTAGCGTCCAACCATTGATGGTTTCCTATATGTCCTCATAAGCTACATAACTAGACAATTTTGAAATAATATTTCATCTCTAACAGAAAAAAAGTCTTTTTGTGTTACATATGTTTTAAAATAAATTTAGTTTTAATCAATTGTTCAACAATATCATAAGAATTTTTAAAAGTTATGCATTTTTCTATGAAGCCATTAAAATATATCCTGCTTTGCCGTTTTTTTGTTTTTATAAATGTTTTAATTGTAGAATTTTATAATTGTTCATGAATATTCTTAAATTATTTTTGGAAATCGCTATATGTTCGTGAAGCCGATTTGGTTTCATAACCTCATCTGAAAATGCCATCAAAGTAGAACTTACTTTTTTTCTAGTGGCAATTCACTAAATCTCAAGGAAATATTACATAACATACCAGTGAGTTTTCTTAACAACATTTTATCAATGTTTTTTGTTTTTAAAAAAGTTAAATTATTCTTTTAAATGTTACCTTTAATGTTTTTTTGCAATTAACATTTACATATCAATATATTAACATATGTAGATAAAATAAACTATAATCTAAAAGGCGTATCACCTACTTTGTTTATCAAATCTTAAACGTTTATACGCGCGAGTTCCAAGGACAATAAATACTCCCAAATCACAGGAAAAGAGTAAGAATTTAAAAATAGAAAATGGGATTCCCGAACTCAATTTCTAACGCTGTTTTTGTTCTTAAATTAGAAAAGCAAGTTAACTTTAATTTGTCCATATTTAGTTTCCCAGCTTTAATGTTGAAGAATTTTTGAATTTGTTTTGTTTCAGAGCACCTTTAGTTTCTTCTTTCCGCCTTTATGCCCAGCGCCCCCTTACCGCCCCATTTTGTGCAAAGCGCCCCCCTACCGCCCCTTTGGCTCTCAGCGCCCCCCAAAATCTCGAAAACGCCCCCTAGGGGGCGATATCGCCCCCGTTGAAGACCACTGGGGTAGACTATAAGGGCCCCATACCCAGATCTATCGGGGTCCCTCATTACCGACCCATCGGTATAACAGAAAATGGCATCTGATGGCTACTTTAGTGTAGCTGATGCCAAGTTTTGGAGTATGGCAGGTGTTAACCGCCTCTTGGTGGCTCCCTCTTGCCCTATAAGGGCTTTCAAAGGCTTGGTTTTTCCGGCAAATGTCAAACGGCGAGAAAGTTCTTAGAAAGTGGAAGTGTTATTAGCCCTCCCCCCCCCCCAAAAAAAAAAAAGAATCCTTATTTTGCTTCCCCTGCATACTCTTCTCAACAAGATCAAGTACCAAATCTTCATTTAAATGCAAAGATGGATTCAATGACTGATGGAGGTATTGAAAGAATTAACAATATTTGAATAATGAATACATATTATTTTGAACAAAAAAGTAAGGTTTTGCAATGTTATTAATTAGTTGTTGCTGGGTTGTTTTTTTTTTTTTGGGGGGGGGGGGCATCAAGATGAGGTACCGCACCAGGCATTAAATGCTCTAGCTACGCCACTGGTATATACTATATAAATTTTGTGATTCCAAGTTCTGAATTAAAGTTCTGTATTTGAATTAAAGTGATCTTCATTTATTGAGACATATTTAGATCTAGAAATATATAAAAAGCACTGTTTATATTGGCATATATATATAAGTGTGTGTGTGTATATATATTGCGCTCAGATTCCAAGAAAATACTTTACTGCTGACAAGTGACAGGCGGCCAGAACTTCACCCCGGACTCGGCTAAGGGAGTTTTAAGCGCATATTGAAATATGAATAAATGCCATAAACAATGGGATTTTATCATAGAATTGACACTCATTTTAAATTTGTGCAAAAACCAATTAAAGTAGGTCATCAGCTGACTGTAGTGATTTGAAAGTAGGTCATCAGCTGACTGTAGTGGTTTGAAAGTAGGTCATAAGCTGACTGTAGTAATTTGAAAATAGGTCGTCAGCTGACTGTAGTAGTTTGAAAATAGGTCATCAGCTGACCGTCGTGGTTTGAAAGTAGGTCATCAGCTGACTGTAGTGGTTTGAAAGTAGGTCATCAACTGACAGTATTGGTTCAACAAAAAGATCAAAGTAACGATAGTGTTTCTTGGGAAATGTTTGGAGAAGGTTGATGGGGAGGAGGGTGACACCCTGAGCTAACCGCACCGGGTGACACCGACCCTAGTGACGCAAATGATACATACTACATATATAAAGGCAGCACTAGACGCCAAGGTGACCAGGGCACGTACGTTGGACCCTCCGATTCGACTGCCTCGACTAGCAGCAATGCAGCAGTGCCAAGCGAACAAACCACTAGACCAGACAGATCCCCACAAAAAGATTTCTGATCTGTAGCATTCGCAAAGCATGCCCTTGCCACCCAAAGATCAAAGTTCACATGCCTCATCCACCACACCTGTATTCAACAATAATCTTAAGAGAGCCGACACAGCCGTTAGTCATATATAGTAGACAATGCCTCAATTTTAATTGTATTCTAACTGAAATTACATTGGCACAGCGGTATCTGAGGCCCAGCTTGGAGTTTTACCAAAAGCTTGCAAACCCAGTCCACGCCTTTGCCCAAGGAAGAGTAGAGCAGTCTCTCCAATGAAGCCTGGAGGTAACATAATAAGAATATGAAGGGAGTCCCCCATCTATTGCCATCTCACTCTTTATAGTCGGTCAATAATATGACGTCAAATGATCGCAGATTATCTTATCTTATAAAATACAGACGATTATTACGTCATATGCATGTTCATTTAATTACTTAAATTATGCCAAGGCGTTGGTTATCCTGGATGACTCAGGCAACACATTCCATGCCTGTTTGGCGTAATGCATGGTCAAATGAGGCAGCCATGGCATCTATGTCCTGTTTCGTTCAGACGGTAATGTATTCAATCTTCGAGTCTACTGTCCCATACAAAAACAAAAGAAATGGTCTTAACAGAGCTTCTCTATGCCGATGATTACGCACTGCTAGCTCACAATGAACATGATCTCCTGATTGCGGGCGACGAATTTGCATACACTGCCGCCTCATTTTATTTATCTATACTTGGGAAGAAGCACTAAGGAAGAAATATGTACAAATTTGTCCAAGCATATGGAACAAGTATTTATACATAGGGCTTACCTTGAAAAAACATTTAAAATACTTCCAGTTGAATGAGTTGAATCTCACTTTCGTGTGTTCACTATAGAAGTGTTTAAGTGTATAATGAATGTTTATTCAAACGTAGAGGGGTTAAAATGAACGATTCATTTGATTCATTTCTACTGCTTCTCATCAAGTGCTACTTTCGCGCGCGCACACACACACACACACACGTTTTAAAAGACAGAAAGAAAAGAAGATGAGATATATAAATAAAAACCTACAATTTCTGAATAGATGAACCCTGTTGCGCTGGGCTGTTTATAGTTGTATCCGGTCTTCTGCTCAGACTTATCTTCTTTTCGTGACTTGGGATCGCTGCTACTAGTGGCCAGATTTCTGATTCCTATGCTGATGTTGTTTAGCATTTGTGCCAGTTTGCTGATAGCGTCCCTCATTTCGTTGGTTGCTTTGGTGATGTTTCTACTGGTCTCTTGTGTGACGGACACGATAGCAGCTATAGCCTCATCATTCCCCGTACTTTGTGGTGAAGGGCTTTGTGCATATGAGCCAGGAGTAATTGCTGCCTTCTCATCACTTGGCTTTTCTGGGGCTTTTTTTCCTTTTTGGTGATGTTGTCTGGACTTTTTTGGGGCAAAGAAACTACTTCTTTTTTTTGGTGGGGCTGGGCTAGATATAAAAAAAAAAAATCAACGGACAAAAAAATAGTGGTAGCAGACAGATTGAGTTGATATAGGCTTTGTAATACAAAGTTTTAAACAAATTATCGTCTGTTGATGCTTATAAAGGAAGAACACGGGAGGCTAACTTATGATCACATTTCTAGACAGGACACCACCTGTTCATATAAACATGGAGCTAGTTTAAGTTTTCGCACAAACTCGTATTTGACCTACCTGAGTCCTCGGTAAGCAATGCAAATCAAAGGAAGTGTTTAATATTTGTAAGCAGTCTATAAATGCTTGAATTGTTTATTTACACCTTGGAATCTTTCAATGAATGAATATAACTGATCCCACTCTTAGCTATAGCATATATCTGAGATAGTATTTCCTGTAACTGTAAGGAATATATGGCATACATTTCTTTAAAGTATTAGTTCCATCTGGTGGCATTTTATTCACGGTTTATATAATATCAGATATTTAAATTTGTGCTTACATTAAGATGAGCTGTAACACCCCCCCCCTCCTTTTTAAAAAAAAACACATTATTGTTATTTTAAAATTATTTTAAGTAATGGCCACCAAAAAGACCTACCTCGAAGGCTCGGATGAAGATAATTCTGTTGAGGAATCATCGTGGCTAGCCCCTGCAGTTGCAACTTTCTTAGCAGTGTCTTTTATAGGTTCGTGTCTCCTTGGCTTCGGACACACGTCGTTTTCCTGAGGTTTCACAATGTGACAATGTGTGATTTTATACTTGGGTTGAGGCGTAGTCACGATGACGTTATATGTTTTGGGGGACGTAACGGAAGTTTTATTATCGATAGCTGTTTTGGTTCCTCGTCGTGACCCAGCCACAGCTACATTTCCTGATTCAATTCTTGGGGTAGCGATCGGAGACGTGGAATCCATTAGCATCATAGACTTGGATGATGGCTTGATCGGAGATGTGGAGTCAATCAGCATTTTGGACATGGATGAGGGCTTACTCGCTTCACTGCTTCGCCGTTCAGGTTCCTTGTTGACAATCTGATTCTCCATCTGATTCTCCATCATGTGACGTTTCATGCCTTTATAGCTCGTTACGTCCTCGTTATTTTTAAGACGTGTCCATGTTCCCGACTCGCGTCTCAGTTCCAGTTCCAGCTCACTATCCGACTCTGCTCCGACGCTCGAGGATGTGCCAGTAGTTGCTGAACCGCTTGTCACCGACGTCTGCTCGTCCGTCGATAAACTCATCGATGATGTAGTTGCTGGGGTCTGAGTACCGACCTCCGAAGAGGTGGCCGTGTATTCCTTTTGGCTAGAGCCTGACTCGGTCGTCGCTGAAGCCTCGCTGATTGCTGACAAGTTGGCTCTGCCATCTGACCTATTTTCATCACTTGACTCGGCGGCCGAGGAAGAAGCAGCATCTTCAGTGTGACTCGAGCTGTCCAATGTGCTTGCTGAGCTCTCGGGATCACTGGGTTGAGACGTTTGCTCTTCTCCAGGCTGCTCATAGGTCATCTTCTCAGATGGCTCGCTGTTTGTGTCCACATCAACTCGTTCTTTCATCTCCATTGCGTTGCCAGAAGACTTTCTTCTCTCCACTGTCTCGTTCAATTGGTCTCTAGTCTCATTGAAAAGGTCCACTGATTGCCTTCTATCCAACACTTCAAACGAAACTGATTGCCGTTCGGATTTTTGCTTCGTTTTCTTTCTGCTCTCATTTTCCCATCTTTCATTAATACTTTGTAATGACGCCCCTTGAGACATTATAGAATATGTCCTGGGCGGACGTTTCTGGGAAGAAATGTCCTTGATTTCTTTCATTGACGTAACAGAGCTACCAGAAGGTTGTTTTTGGCCGCTCATATAAGGTGTTCTTTCCTTCAGCCACTCATACTGGGAGTTAGGTTCCGAATCCTTGACGTTTTTAGCAGATAGATTTGAGCCTCTAGAGACTGCAGAATCCTTACGCGTATCATATCCATCTAAGTCAAGCTTATCTGGACGATCGCCACTCTTTGAAGATCGGCGGGAATCGTAATAAGACTTTGAGTCAAACTTATCTTCTGGACGATCGCCACTTTGTGAGGATCGGGGGGCATCTTGATAAAAATCCTGGCTATAGCCCCGAATAGACTTGGCGCGAACATCTGGACGCGGATCTCCAAAATCATCATAAGAACCATAGTAAACTGATGATCGTTCAACATTAAGTCGTGAGCTAGTGGGAAGTGATTGGCCATCAGCTATGGAAGATCGTGCAACATCAAGTCGTGAGCCAGTGGGAAGTGATTGGCCATCAGCTATGAAAGATCGTTCAACATCAAGTCGTGAACTAGTGGGAAGTGATTGGCCATCAGCTATGAAAGATCGTGCAACGTCAAGTCGTGAGCCAGTGGGAAGTGATTGGCCATCAGCTATGAAAGATCGTGCAACGTCAAGTCGTGAGCCAGTGGGAAGTGATTGGCCATCAGCTATGAAAGATCGTTCAACATCAAGTCGTGAGCCAGTGGGAAATGATTGGCCATCAGCCATGAAAGATCGTTCAACATCAAGTCGTGAGCCAGTGGGAAATGATTGGCCATCAGCTATGAAAGAACTTTCAACATCAAGTCGTGATCCAGTTGGAAATGATTGGCCATCAGCCATGAAAGAACTTTCAACGTCAAGTCGTGATCTAGTTGGAAGTGATTGAACACCAGCTATCGAAGATCCTCTTTCATTTAAGGACATCATACTATCTTTTGACGTTTTCAAATACAGAGCCATAATATCCTAAAAACAACACAAAGACATCGTTAAGGAGTTTTCCATCGCAGACAATGCTATGTTACTGGGAAAATACGAACTTCAGCGTTATATAAAATGCCTAACGCTTTAGGGTAACGAAGGAAATATATTGTCCATTTCTTACTAAGCCTAGGCGTTCTGAGGAATGACTGCTGGGAGTGTGAACTGTTGATTTAAAGTAATGTATTTAGAGCATCAAAGTTTCTCAGAAAGACACAATCTGAATATTTATGTCGTGTTCTTAAAAGTGTATTTCATTACGACTAAGTGTGTATTTCATTACGACTAAGTGTGTATTTCATTACGACTAAGTGTGTATTAAAGATCTAGTCATTCAACAGAATGCATTAACAGTGACTTATGGTGTACTGACAGTGAGAGATACACCATAAACCACTGTACAAACACAATGGGTTAACGCGTAGACTGACAGTGAGTCAGTAGGGTAACTCTAGTCCGTCCGACTTACAGAAATAAAAGAGTGATCTTTCCATTACGTGGTGTCCAAACTCTTGAGCAATGAAGAGAATTATATATATATATAGATAGATAGATAGATAGATAGATAGATAGATAGATAGATAGATAGATGGATAGATAGATAGATAGATAGATAATGAGATGTAGCGTGTATTTATACTGAGATATAGCGTGTACAGACAGTGAATCATAGCGTGTACAGACACGATTAGAGTGACTGAGATGACAGGCATGACTGAGAAGTGTGACTGAAATTACGAATGTCACTTGTTAGTGCAACTGAAATGTCTGGTGAGACTGATTAGTGCCATTGAGATGACTGGTGTGACTGATTAGTGCCATTGAGATGACTGGTGTGACTGATTAGTGCCATTGAGATGATTGGTGTGACTGATTAGTGCCATTGAGATGACTGGTGTGACTGATTAGTGCCATTGAGATGACTGGTGTGACTGATTAGTGCCATTGAGATGACTGGTGTCACTGATTACCTTTGCTGTCTCTTCGATGAATTCTGTGGCAGAAAGACCAGCTTCGATAATTGACTTTTTCATTAATTCTGGTTGAGTCTCTGTTCCTAAATTCTGTTGGTCCGGGCCTTCACTTTGTACAGGTAGATTGTCCCCATCAGATTGTTCTGTTTCACTCTGCGTTATCTGATCTTCATTTGCTTTGAAACCTTTTTCACCCTTTTTCTTTTTGGCAGTCTTTTTTGAACCCTTCCGTTTTTTATGTTTTTTGTCTCCCTTATCTGCAGTGTCTTCTTTGTCCTTCTTACGTCTGGTATCTTCCTTGTCTCCTTTTCCTTTAACATCTTTTTTGTCTCCCTTACTTTTGGCTTTTTTGTCTTCCATACTTTTGGCCTCTTTTTTGTCTCCTTTGGGTTTAGCATCCTTTTTGTCGCCCTTAATTTTGGCCTCTTTTTTGTCTCCTTTGGGTTTAGCATCTTTTTTGTCGCCCTTACTTTTGGCCTCCTTTTGACTTTCACCTTTGGACTTGGCTTTTTTCGCTCTTTCAATTGATTTTTCTCTGACTTTTTTGTCTGCTTTTTTGTCTGGGCCTTTCTTGTCTTCTTTCTTTGGTTTTTTATATCGTCTGCTGTCGTCAGCAGTGTCTGTAATCTGTTGAATAGACAACATTAAGACGAAAATAAGTAGAATGTCGTGAAGAAAATGAAAAAAAAAAGTTTCATGTGTCAAGGTTGTATCCAGGGGCGGACTGGGTATCAAAATCGGCCCGGGCATTGCCATATAAACCGGCCCACAAATGGCATGTCATATATTTTCGGTGTGGGCGGGATATTTACCCCACTCCGCAATATATATATATGAGGTCTGAGGCAAGTGATGGTTTGAAGACCCTCCCCTCCCGGCTACGCCCATGTGTTATATTATAGGTGTAAGCCTAATTATCTACAAAATATATAAAGTTTGATAACGCATCGAAAACTGGGTGTATGCATTCGTAGGATTACATAACGTATTCTATTTATACATGTATGTTGTCTGAAAACTATAAACAATACAATAGCAGCCTAATGAGTTTGAAGCTTTTTGGTATTACTTATAGATTACAGACGTTTCTTCAAAAAATTAGATTGTTACGTCTTACGCATTTCGTGTGTCAATCAAGTCATCTGTGACTTAAAATATGCTAAATCATTGTTTTCCTGGCTGACTCAGGCAACCCATTCCATTAAAAGATAAGAGAAAGCAGAACGGTTAGAGACGCTCTTACTTAATGTGAAAAGCTTTTGCTTACTCCTAGTATATTCTCAAAAACGCGATTTGTATATGAATATACCATGACCCATTATTTAAAATATAAATCTCCATTCGTTAAATATCGGATGTGACAGCGCTATATAAATTATTGTAATTATTGTAATAATTTTCATCAATAATGACTTCATACTAAGTTGCTCGACCGACTAACACACTCTTTAGTGGACGAGATCTTATCTGATATTTTTTCTGCGACAATTACAAGAAAAATGGAAAAGCAGAACTTAAACCTATACGCTGCCTTTGTGGACCTCACCAAGGCTTTCGACACGGTCAGTCGCGAGAGTTTGGCGGAACAGATCGCTCCGCCTGCTTACAAAAATCAGTGTCTACCAGGCAGTGGTTCTCTCAACCCTTCTGTATGGCACCGAGACATGGACACTATACAGGAAACATCTAAGACCAAAGATGCTTGCGCTCCATCATGGACATACGGTGGCAAGACCGCACTACAAACAGCGATGTCCTTGCGAACGCCGGTATGGACAGTATAGAGGGACTTCTTTTGGTCCGACAGTTACGCTGGGTAGGGCACGTATCCCTTATGGGAGACGAACGTATGCCAAAGGCAGTCTTTTTTGGTGAGCTAAAAGGTGGTCGACGTAACAGACGGCGAAAAGAAAATCTAAATCGACCACCTGCGGACAATGGTTATGTTTGCCGTGGATGTGGCAAAATATGTAGGTCTCTGCTGGGGCTGTGCAGCCACGGGAAATACTGCATTCCTCACTAATCTTCGGACTCGAAGACTAGCTTTATTATTATTACTAAGCATAAGTTTGCCATTAATTATAATAGTATAAAAATTGATTCAGATCTAGATTTACTTTTTTAATTAAATAATATTTTTTGTAAGCCCCAAGTGTAGTATTTTTTAGATCTATGTTATTCAAAATAAAAAATAAAACAACTTACTTTTTCTTTTCAAATCGCAGAAAGTAGAGTTTTATACCCATATTGAGCTGTGAATAAGTTGTGTGGCTTGCAATTTCGCGGCTGTGTGTATGTGTTAAAGTTAATTTCTATTAAGTATTGTTAAAGAGCTAATTGTCGCGCCTATTTTTTTTTTATTTTTGCTGCGTTATATCAATGTTTTCTAACTTAACCGCTCTCATCCCTCTTTTTGGTTAAATTTCATTGGAACCATTAAAAGACGGGGGAGGGAAGGAGCAAAAACAAATGGAAGTGCCATCAAAGGTCCATGCCGACCAGCAAAATGATTAGGCCAAACACAACCTCGAAGACATCAAAGCAGTCCATGCCGCTCGTGCATAGCAGAAGGTACAGTCAAACGTTTTGCAAATGATAATACGTACAGTGAAACAAAATTAATTGTAATAAGAATTTAAAAAAAAACAAGAAAACGTGTTCGTGCCTTTGTGTCTCGCTGCTGTCACTTTTTTTTTTGAGTTGTCTGCAATGATTTTTTTTTCTTTGGTCGCGACCAGACCGGCCCATTTGGTACCGGCCCACCGGGCATTTGCCCATATAGCCAGTCCGCCCCTGGTTGTATCTGAAGTGTTCCACTGCCAGGAAGATTTTAACAAAGAGAATGCTACGAAATGACCAACTCACAACTCACAAACTGTAGGAAAATGTACGGGAAACGGGTGGTCCACTACAGAAACGGATGTAGTGTATTTCCTATCAGAAAGCAATTTGCTCACAATAATGGCTCTAAGTTAACATTAATTCTGCAGAAATGATTGAAATTGCATCAATTATTTTGAATCAATCATGTAATTAATTTTTATAGGCCTAGATTAAACTAACAAAATTCGTGTGATGGGAAATATTTGTATTAATTGTTTTTTGTTTAATGCAGCTTTCATACTTATAGCATTCTCAATGCTTTGTGACCTAATCACTTTTGTGGACCAGTGGATTGGGGGGGGGGAGGTATCTTGGAGAAGGTTTATCTCTGCTGGCTTTTCAAAAACATTATTAAAAAAAAAACGGTTGCTGAAGTGAGTCGAGGCTGAATTCAAACGTCAGCCTCCACGGTCGACTTGTTAGCTATAGGCCTTGCCTTGTTGATGGCTGTCTGACTTGGACAGATTACTCTGGACTTGTTAGTGATAGGCCTTGCCTTGTTGATGGCTGTCTGACTTGGACAGATTACTCTGGACTTGTTAGTGATAGGCCTTGCCTTGTTGATGGCTGTCTGACTTGGACAGATTACTCTGGACTTGTTAGTGATAGGCCTTGCCTTGTTGATGGCTGTCTGACTTGGACAGATTACTCTGGACTTGTTAGTGATAGGCCTTGCCTTGTTGATGGCTGTCTGACTTGGACTGATTACTCTGGACTTGTTAGTGATAGGCCTTGCCTTGTTGATGGCTGTCTGACTTGGACAGATTACTCTGAACTTGTTAGTGATAGGCCTTGCCTTGTTGATGGCTGTCTGACTTGGACAGATTACTCTGGACTTGTTAGTGATAGGCCTTGCCTTGTTGATGGCTGTCTGACTTGGACAGATTACTCTGAACTTGTTAGTGATAGGCCTTGCCTTGTTGATGGCTGTCTGACTTGGACAGATTACTCTGGACTTGTTAGTGATAGGCCTTGCCTTGTTGATGGCTGTCTGACTTGGACAGATTACTCTGGACTTGTTGATGATAGGCCTTGCCTTGTTGATGGCTGTCTGACTTGGACAGATTACTCTGGACTTGTTAGTGATAGGCCTTGCCTTGTTGATGGCTGTCTGACTTGGACAGATTACTCTGGACTTGTTAGCTAGTATGATAGCCTTGCCTTGTTGATGGCTGTCTGACTTGGACAGATTACTCTGGACTTGTTAGCTAGTATGATAGGCCTTGCCTTGTTGATGGCTGTCTGACTTGGACAGATTACTCTGGACTTGTTAGTGATAGGCCTTGCCTTGTTGATGGCTGTCTGACTTGGACAGATTACTCTGGACTTGTTGATGATAGGCCTTGCCTTGTTGATGGCTGTCTGACTTGGACAGATTACTCTGGACTTGTTAGTGATAGGCCTTGCCTTGTTGATGGCTGTCTGACTTGGACAGATTACTCTGGACTTGTTAGCTAGTATGATAGCCTTGCCTTGTTGATGGCTGTCTGACTTGGACAGATTACTCTGGACTTGTTAGCTAGTATGATAGGCCTTGCCTTGTTGATGGCTGTCTGACTTGGACAGATTACTCTGGACTTGTTAGCTAGTATGATAGGCCTTGCCTTGTTGATGTCTGTCTGACTTGGACAGATTACTCTGGACTTGTTAGCTAGTATGATAGGCCTTGCCTTGTTGATGGCTGTCTGACTTGGACAGATTACTCTGGACTTGTTAGCGATAGGCCTTGCCTTGTTGATGGCTGTCTGACTTGGACAGATTACTCTGGACTTGTTAGCGATAGGCCTTGCCTTGTTGATGGCTGTCTGACTTGGACAGATTACTCTGGACTTGTTAGCTAGTATGATAGGCCTTGCCTTGTTGATGGCTGTCTGACTTGAACAGATTACTCTGGACTTGTTAGCTAGTATGATAGGCCTTGCCTTGTTGATGGCTGTCTGACTTGGACAGATTACTCTGGAGATGTCTGAGTTTCTTGTACGGGTGTGTTCAATGTACTTAACTAACAAGTAACAAGACCTAGACATGTAGCGGTTATACAAATACAGATGATATTTAATGTTGAAAAGGCCACAGTGGAGTCTCTGTCTGTAATATCACGTTATAAGTCGTTATCCCTCTGAAGTCCTAACACCAACTGACTATATTAATATAAATTATTTATAACCCAACTAAGTCGTGACGTCAGTAAATGTCGCATACAAAGTCCGTCAAATATGACGCGTCTCTATACAAACTAATTATACTAAGTGTCTCAATCTATGTCAAAGTTTATACAAGTCTGTTGTTTGTTTTTAACTGTTAGAGAACGACGTGATTCTCTATACAAGGCTTATTTCCCCTTAGCTTAGTAGGCCCTACTGTCTCTATATAAAATAAAATTAATTAAATTATGACTTATTAATTTTTTTTACTGATTCATGTGTTGGCATTGACAATGAATATTTGTGCAAAACTGCAACCTGATCCAATAATGGGAAGTGGGAGAAATAACGTGTGCAAGATTATACCCAAACAGACAAACAAAATGAATTGATATATGCTTTGTAAAAAAGTTCGCGTTCAAAAGTAATCACTGCAACTATGTTTATCGAGATAAAGGTGATGATCAAATCGGATTTGTATAATTTCTTGTAGTTTCTACTAATCTTTGTACCACCTCACTCAGTCTGTCTGGTAAAAAGTTTGTACACGTTATTTCTCCCACACCCAATCTCGAATCAAGCTGAAATTTTGCACACTTATTTCTTTTACCTGACAACACAAGAATGAATTTTTAAAAATTAACCAATTAGCTAATTAACTAGTAATAATTATTTTGTTTGGTATCGAACAAGGGAAAGAAATTGTACTTGACTGATGTGGTGGTATAAGTTGTATTAGTCCCCTTTATACTTAGCTTTAAAATTTGTAACTAACAATAGATAACTATGAAAACCTATTTTTATAAGCATTTCTCGGGTACAGTGGTTAGTGTGTTGTCTTGAGGAGGCTAGAGCCCTCGAATCTGAATCCAGGTCGTTCAACTTTTTTTTACCCATCTTAACCCCCCCCCCTTTCCCAACTGGTCCAGACAAGTCATAGGATCATAGGGCATTGAGACAAGTGATAGGATCATAGGGCATTGAGACAAGTGATAGGATCATAGGGCATTGAGACAAGTGATAGGATCATAGGGCATTGAGACAAGTGATAGGATCATAGGGCTTTGAGACAAGTGATAGGATCATAGGGCATTGAGACAAGTGATAGGATCATAGCGAATTGAGGAAGTGATAGGATCATAGGGCATTGAGACAAGTGATAGGATCATAGGGCTTTGAGACAAGTGATAGGATCATAGGGCATTGAGACAAGTGATAGGATCATAGCGAATTGAGGAAGTGATAGGATCATAGGGCATTGAGACACGTGACAGGATCATAGGGCATTGAGATACGTGATAGGATTATTATTGTTAGTCGAATTCTATAACAAATTTAATTACATGACTGATCCCAACTAATTGATTCGTTTCATAGAACATTTTTTATGTATTTTTTATTGTTTGTGATCTAAACGTGATGAACGGACATGCAACCAGAGACTGTAGACAATCAAATAGAGGATTGCCCCCAACCAGACTGTATACAATCAAATAGAGGATTGCCCCCAACCAGAGAATGTAGACAATCAAATAGAGGATGGCTTCCAACCAGAGACTGTATACAATCAAATAGAGGATTGCCCCCATTGTGGCTAAAAGAAAACATAGTAAAACAAAAACATCATCAAATGTGTTGTTGTTTTTTTTTTGTCATTCCTCAATTTCCATTTGCTTACGGATCACGTGATCACATGTTGAATGACTTGAGACTATTAGATAGTCAGATAATCACAACAAAACCTAGGCGATTGTAAACCTACCATAGCTGAATTTGATTGATCCATATTGTTTAGTACAAACAGGTTTCTTTGTCTTTAAAATCTAAACAAAAATACATTATTATTATTATTATTATTATTTATATAGTAAATAAATAAATACATGAGAAACATAACAAACCGGACACAAAAGGGATAGTAATATAACAAAACAACTATACAATGGAACATTGAGAAGACAGAATAGAGATAACATTTAAATAACAACAAAAAAACATACATAAAACAGAACAATGGCAACAAAATAATTATATGCGAAACAAAACACTGACAAATAAAATATTGATAAAACTGAATATTGACTAATAAAATATTGATAATAGAAACATTGACAAATAAAATATCGATAATAGAAGACATTGACAAATATAGTATCGTTAACAGAAAACATTGACAAATAAAATATTGATAAAACTGAATATTGACTAATAAAATATTGATAATAGAAACATTGACAAATAAAATATCGATAATAGAAGACATTGACAAATATAGTATCGTTAACAGAAAACATTGACAAATAAAATATTGATAAAACTGAATATTGACAAATAAAGTATTGATAATAGAAACATTGACAAATAAAATATTGATAATAGAAACATTGACAAATAAAATATTGATAATAGAAATATTGACAAATAAAATATTGATAATAGAAACATTGACAAATAAAGTATTGATAATAGAAAGATTGACAAATAAAATGTTGATAACAGGCTACAAACATTGACAAATAAATTGTTGATACTAGAAACATTGACCAAACAGATCACGACGAGCTTTAAAAAAAGAAGAGCTTTGATTTTTTAAAAAAAATCTTATTTTAAAAATGGATATTCTCTTGAATTATTAACGTATGTCCCGTGATTCCAACCAAAGTTTGTTCAGTGCTTTTTTTTAAATTATATTTGTGATTTTGTAAGTAATTTATTTTCTATTATCCAGTAATCGCTTTTTTTTTCTTGTTCCGTACTAGTTCTTTTCCCTTTCATCCTCTGTCCAAGAACATTGTATTTCTAACTATTTGTCTATTCGATTCAGGAATTATTTATTTCTTTTCTACAAGAGATTTCCATCTCAATAGCGTATGTTCTCAGCACCAAGTCGCACCTTTTCTGCATTTTCAAATGGTCTAAAATTAAGTTCGGCTCACATTTGAGGCATGAAACTACAATGTCGTTAACTGTCGCCGTATCGGAAACCCCATTAGTAAAAGATCATTCTAAGATTACTCCCTTAGAGCACGTGAAAGGAAGCAGGCTGTGAGTTTTAAGGTCGTCTTGTCCCCGAGCAAAGACAGACCTGTTGCCGCACATCAACGCAAACAGGTCTAGTTCTCTCTCTCTGTCTCTCTCTCTCTCCCATATCCCAATCGTCCGTCATGCAAAACATTCATAAAGAATGTAGTCTATGGTCTTATCGTCCTCGATGAAGTGGCGACACCGTGTATCGTAGTGTTCTCGAAACCGCCGTAATTAAGCACCAAAAAGGCAGTGGCCAACACGGAACTGGACTTGGACGGCCTGTTCCGCACGATTGTTTTCACCACGCATACTTTCGATCTGGTCTACTCTTCTGTCTACATAACTTACGGCTTTATCCGAGCATCCCAGCTATCATACCAATGTGCTAACAATCGGTGGTCGGCAAGGGGGCCTACACTCTCGAACGTGCACGGTGCATCATTTACAAGTGCCGTCAAGACCGCGGTACGTGCTAAAATATCGGCCCTGTCGTGGTCCACCAGATCACAATTGGCGGGCACCCACTGTATAAAACTATGAACACCAAGTTATGGAAGACGTTCCACGATCGTGAGGAACTCTTCCACCTTCCCGAGCCCTGCACACCAGCCTTCGAGGACCTCTAGGTCGGAGATTGAATCCGTGAAAATGGCGTAGTTCCATTACAGATCCTTTCCTCCACCCATTCCAACGCTTGGAACATTGTTTCCAACTCAGTCTCTAGACTGCTTTTTCAGTGACTAGGGCCCTTCATCTCTTCATTTTCGGGATTGCCAGAGAGTCGTACCATCGCTCCATACCCAAATCTCATAGTAACCTCGAGCATCTGCACAGATCCGTCTGCATAGATAGTGGGCACTTCTGCTGGATACGATGCGATGGTTTCTGTGGCTGCTAGTAATGGCCGGTTTGCGTCGCATTGCCTTGTCATCACCGGGTCAACATACCGTCAGCATGGGGGGGGGGGGGGGACCGGACGGGAATAGAGCAGATTTATTTCTCTGACAAGCCCACGCGCCACATGCTTGAAGCATGCTTGAGATGTCTGCTACTCTCCCAGTTGTCGTCTAGACGTTCAAAGAGGCATCCGATGCACTCTTAAACATGCCCCGTGTTCGGCAACGGGTCTGTTCTTGTACGGGATCAAGGCGACCTTAGATTTCTTTCACGCACTCCAAGGGAGTTATCTCAGCAGGATTTCTTACTAAAGGGGTTTCTGATACGATCTATACCATTGGAGAAGACAAAGATTCTAGAATTTACGGTTGTACTTGTATTGCGACCCCGCTATAGCCTACGTTTATGAATGAATCGTTGAATTTGTTGGGATCTAGATCTAGCTCTAGATAGCCTCATGCTGAACTGAAATGTTTTAAAAATAAGGCCTTTTTAAAATCGAAGTTACAAGTACTTACCCTAATACTAAAATATTAAGTAGATAAAAATGTTAAATGCAGAAATCTTTCTGGAGAATCTAGACTCTATATCTAGACCTAGCTAGATCTAGATTCTAGATCTGATCATTATAATCTATATTCCTGATTTAGTGATTACGTCTGGCAATGGCCCAAATGGCTTTAGGTATTGGATTAGTAGATAAAAGTTAAAACGTAGTACAATGTTATTTATTTATATTATAATTTAGATCTAAACTAGATTTAGTCGTTTTACAATAAATTTTAGAATAAAAAGATTCGGTTTAGTCTATGCGCTGTCCATTCGTCTGTAGGAATAAAGTAATGTGTACAGAGTAGCGTTCAATATATTTGTCTGTTTCTAGTTTTTCAATGCGCACCTAATTAGATAGCATGGACTACATTAGTCACTACATGATTCTACAAAAGATTCTTTTTTACAGTTTTTCATTTAATGCAGAAAACTATATATGGCGAGCTTTTTTTTAGCGGCCCCCGAAAGGGGAAGAGACGCTATTAGTTTTGTGTGGCCTGTCTGACCGTCCGTCCCGTTTAGATCTCAGAAACTGCTAAGTTATGTAAGTTCTGTCATACTAAATACAACATTTAGGCCTACAAAAAAAAAAGTTAACTTTGTTTTTTAAAGAGAAAAAAAATCTATTTACTATGTAAATAAGTTGGACATAATTTAAAACAACAATTAATAAGTAGTTTTGCATATTATCGCGTGAACTGCAGCATTCGCTCTCCACCATATAACACAAAACTAAAGGAATTTTTTTTTAAGGAAATGTTTTATTTTCTTGAGGCTTTGAATAAGAGATTGACCCTTTACAAAACAATTAGATCAATTAGATACTCATTATAAGACATCAGTTAGGCCAGGTTCACATCTAACTTCACATTCACTTTCACATATCCTTTGGTCTGCTGGACCTTTGGGCATCACACAGGACCTATCAACCTTCTTTCTGTCGCCATATTTAACTATTCTGTTATAAAACGTCATATTTTCGTCGGGGCCGGTAGTGTGGAAACGATTATCATGTAAGAGTACTCTCTCCTTTTTATAATTCTTGCTAATTATTGCATTTTGGCATTAAAGAATATGGGTTGAGGCGACTCGATATAAGAATGTAATTTATAGCTTATATAACTTATATAGTGGCAGATTTTTTGTAAAAAAAAATAAATATAAAAAATTGTAATTTCTTAACTATAATATAAAAAAAAAGTATTGGTCTGCCCGGTGGGGAGGGGGTGATTACATCTATCACCCCTACCACCTGTTATGACCCTCTGTCATTTATATTTATTAATGATTTAATTCCAGATTAGTGTGGTGTGGCATAATATACAAATGGGTTCAAATATCAATAAGTAGCTTGTATTATAAAGATTCTCAACTAATTTTGAGCATGATTTCTGCTTAGAAATTGGATCGCCCCCCCCCCCCCCCCCACACACACACTCAAAAGTCTAGAGTGGAGAGGGCAGTAGATACCATCATACGACATAAAGATTAGTTAGGATATATATCAATAAGTAGCTTTTATCATATAGATATGTAACTAATTTTTGTAGGCAGGCCTGAAGGCGTCCAAAAGCGCTAGTGGCCCTGGCCAGACGGTTATCAACTTCCCTTGAAAGTGAGGCGTCATTTGAAATTCTACTACCTAGATATGTGAGCTGGTCTACCACGTTAAGGGGCTGACCGTTTACGGTGATCTTTTGGGGTGAGTATGTTTTATTGGGTGGTTCTCTCAACCCTTCTATATGGATCTGAGTCATGGATACTATACACAAAGCAATGAAGACTTCTTGAGCGCTTTCACCAAAGATGCTTGGCAAGACCGCACTACAAACAGCGATGTCCTTGCGAACGCCGGTATGGAACGGTATATAGGGACTTCTTATGATCCGAAAGTTACGCTGGGAAGGGCACGTATGGGAGACGAACGTATGCCAAAGGCAGTCTTTTTTGGTGGTCGACGTAACAGAGGCGCCCTAGGGAAACGCTTCAAAGACCAGCTTGCCTTAGCCGACATAGAAGAGAGCACCTGGATGCATGCGGCCTCAGAACGAGACAGCTGGAAGTCACTCACAAAGGCCGCGGATACACATTTGAGACCAAAAGAAAATCCGCTGCCGAGGACAGACGCAGACGGCGAAAAGAAAATCTTAATCGATCACCGGCGGACAAGGTTATGCTTGTCCTGGATGTTGCAAAATATGTAGGTGGCAGCTGGGGCTGCGTATCCACGGGAAATACTGCATTCCTCATTAATCTTCGGACTCGAAAGACAAGCCTTATTATTAGTATTAGTCAAGTATAATGATATTTTTATCAATGCTTATAATGCCAGTCAGCGATAGTTGAATATGGGTTGTGCAAACCAAAATCACTCTTTAGGCGTAACGGAGATACCCCCTATAAGCGCTAAAAAGATCATCTCAGGCGCCATTTCGCCCTTACTGGCATGGAGGAAAGTAGCTGGCAGCAGATGATCTCTGAAAGAGACAGATGCAGAGCTTCTCAAAGGCGCGGGACACACAGTTATGGCCCAGAATAAAGCCCTTGTAGAACACAGGCCCAGAAGAGGTAAAGAAAACTTGAATAAACTCCTAGCGGACAACAGCTTTGTCTTCATAAGGTGCAGGAAAATATGCAGGTCGCAACTGGGTCCGTGTAACCATGTGAAACATTGCACTCATAATTAATCTTATGAAACGAAGAAATTGTTATTGTGACGGGAAATTATGTTTGTCTAAAATTGAGGAGACATTTTTAGCGTGTAGTCCCCAAAATCGATCCTTGATTAAAAAACAGTATCTACATTGCTAAAAACGTTCGACATTTGCTCTCGATGAAAGATCACATAGGTCGAGTCAAATAAAGTTCCAAATTTTATTCATTTAGTGCTACTTACTAGTTGATTTTCTAAGGGGATCCCAGAAGAACAAACTCATTATGAAATAGTGGTTATAGGAATGATTAGTTCTGGGATTTATGATGACATTTAAAAAGTGAATCGACAGAAGTGACAAATTAAAAAAATGGTAGGTCTATTTTCAACATTTATTGCGGCTGAAATAATGGCTAATATAGGTCCACTAACCCTTAGGAGGGAAAGGTCAGTACTGACCTGCTATGAGCGGTATAAAAGGCTGGATGAATACTTCCCAGCTAGAAAACTAGTGGATGGTTGGAGATGCAGAAGACGTATCCAGATGCAGTCCTTTATGCATCATGCCACTAGACTATCTGATGAAGCTGGCCTCTCCACCAACCGACAAAACATTCAACGCTTTCATCCCCTTCCCACTTGGTGTCGCCCAACAACCCCAGACATACGCTTGAAATTAGTAGACCCTAATGCCACTAAGCAAAGCCGTTCATCTAACGACCTTCAAATCCTAGCTCTGGAGACCATTAATACCTTCAAGCCCAGTGCTATTTTTGCATACATTGATGGGTCGGCATCACTAGATTCTGGAAGAGCAGGCTATGGAGCCTACATCGACTTTCTTGGCTCTTACACAGTCAAAATCTTTGGACTATGTGGTAGTGTTTGCAGTTTTGATGCGGAGACCATGGCAGTCTGTGAGGCCTTAAAAGTCATTGACTCTCAACTCGGCGAGGTACATTTGAGGGCAACACAGATTGTTGTGGTCACTGACTCAAAATCTGTACTACAGGCTTTGCAAAGCCCCGGACCATGGCCCCCCAATATCAACAGTGTCATCATGGCTTCACATAACATCAAACAATGCTATGGCACCCCTGTAATAATGCAGTGGGTACCGAGTCACATAGGTGTGACTGGCAACACAATCGCAGACTCTTTGGCCCACCAGGGAGGGCTAATTCCACCCACTGATCAGGCTGTAAGCTTTCATCAAGCCCTGGCTATAATACAAAAAACAGAAATGGAAAAGTGGTTTGAGTGCTGGGACAAGTCCCAAAAAGCCCGTGGAGTCTGGGAGCACATGAGGCGCCCTGACCGCACTTCCCCGTGGTGGAGGCTGTCCAGGCCTGAGCAAGCTATTATAGCGCAGTGCAGGACAGGCCACTGTCCTGTTGGCTCATATTTCTCGCGGCTATGGCCAAATTTTGATTCACGGTGCCCCCGCTGCGGGGAAGAAGAGGAAACCGTGCCTCATATTCTGTTTGACTGCCCCAGACTTGCTGATCTCCGTCTCGACAGGTCTGGGAAACCCAAAATTCTCGACCTGTATGGCGACATTTATGCACTACGCAAGACAGCAGGGTTTCTGTCCAGGGCTTTTGCAAGAGAGGATTTGAGCCTCTCAAGCCCTCACTCTAATGGAGTTTGATGATGATGATGATGATTTTCAACATTTATAGACCTACCAACTTGAGGTCTTGCATTCCTTCTTACATCCTTGTAGATGAAGATTGTGTAGACATATAATTAGATACCTTACACAGATTGATATTATTTGCAATAGATTTTTGCAACCGTTTCATGATTGAATTATAGAAAAAAATCGATTAAAAAAATTCAGAAACACCAGTGAGTATCTTAGTTCTTTTTAACACTGGAGGTGACTCACAAAGGCCTCAGGATACACATTTGAGACCAAATCCACTGCCGAGGATAGACGCAGACGGCGAAAAGAAAATCTAAATCGACCACCTGCGGACAATGGTTATGCTTGCTCTGGATGTGACAAAATATGTAGGCCAGAACAGGGCCGGCTACGCAGCTACGGGAAATACTCCATTCCTCATAGATCTTTGGACTCGAAGACAAGCCTTATAATTATATAACTAATTTTGTTAACAACCTGTGATTTTAGCAAAAAAAAAAATTGACCGCTATCACCCTCCCCCACCTCACCAAATCAGCCAACATAGAGTCTAACAGAAGGGGAATGACATAATATAAAGATTTGTTAAAATATCAGTAAGTAACTTTCATCATATAGAATTAGATCAACAGGTATAGTCTTTATATAGAGCAGTGAAACAAGGGAGACTACTTTAAAAATATTTATACTTTTTAAATGTGTAGTTTGTGTCTACGTCAAATCCATGCTTATAAATTAATGTCCACTGATTGATAAATTAGATCTAGAATAAGAATATTAGGACAATTAGGTAATTATTATTAATTATGTAATAGTTACAGTAATATTATTAGGTATTTATATACATACAATACATATATCTAGATCTAAAAGTCTACATTCTAACATTGACCAATGACTGCATTCAGAATGCATTGGCATTAGCCTAGAAGAGACTCTAGCTAGACGGTAAAACTTTACAAAGTCTACCTACAGCCTAACTTCTACTACTTTTAGTACTTACTACTAATACTACTAGACTGACTAGTCTAGTGACACTAGATCTAGTCCTAGTCGTGACTAGTTGAGTACTATGGGAACTATGCTCTATACTAGTCTATACTTACTATTACTATTAGTAAATTAATACACTTTTGACTTTTTGGTAATCATGAATGTGAGCGTCAAAAATCGACATTCCTTGTTGTCTCTTCCTGGCCAAAAATAAATCCAGATTTGTTTATCAAAAATAATTTTGGCATCATTAAGTGCTGCCAACTAAAAATGAGAAACACCCATTATGTACAGATGTATTAATGTTAGACACAATAATTTAGACCACAATAAAATAGTTCTTTTTTTTCTTTAAAGATTTATTGCAATCAATTTTTGTGTGTGTGCTAAATAGATGTTACTTTTCATTGTCACTGAATTATGAATTATTACAATCTCTGAGTAAATTTTTTTTTTTTTGTGAATTACCTACGTCTGTATTTTATAGGACAAGATCTGGATTGAGATTTTAAAAAAAATAGCTTTTATGAATTGCTAGACCAGATTCCATATATATTATTTTAAATAGTTTTTATTTTCATAAAGAGCATTTTTCATGCTTATAGCATGCTCAGAGCACTATGGTCCAATCTGTTTTCATGATCACTTGGGGGGGGGGGGGGTATCCAGGGAAAATGTTTTCAGTAATGCTTTTAGTTGCTCAGTAAGCACAACTCTTGAGTCCGATGTTGAGAACCCCGAGCCTCTTTATATGTAGCTATCACAAGCCCAAGCGTTTTATGTCTCTCACGCTTGTCATATAGCGATTTCTATTTATTTATTTCTCTTGCTGTATTTTGAAAGTACGGTAAACGATGTTAAAAAGGGTAATTAATTTATGTAAAAAAGAAAAAAAAAGCTTATTATTATATAGTGAGTAGCATACGCCGATATTTTTCAGAGCCTGCCTTAGGTCACTGCAACCTATGCGACTGCAGTGAGCCACGCACTGTCATAGAACCCACTCTAATCCTAGGTGTAAATTATTAAAACGAAACCATTTTATAACTTATAACAGATTTTTCGAGGTCTTCTGGTTTACAAGAAGCTCCTGGAAGGTGACTTCTCACAATTTATTGATAAAAGATACTTGCGTGTGTAGGCCTACTGTAATAGTCCTGCCTTGTATTTGTTGATGGCTGTCGGACTTCGACACTCTGGAGGCCTCAGACAGGACAGGGGTGAAGAGCCCCATGTCCAGGAGTGGTGGTTGGATAAAAGCAGCCTTTCTAACCATCAACGGGATAATGGCGCCTACGGCGCTGACGCCCTACTGGACTTCACTGAAGGAGGCATGGGCAGAGGCGGCCTTAGCAGTGCGCGGGCCCTAAGCCGTATATGTATGCTATATATCCATACCACATCACATCACTAAATGTCTCGTCCGCCTCTAATGCTGTAAGTATTATTTTTGCTACAAAACATAGTACCTTACTTATGTACTGTACTATTGGCCGTTTGACTACATTACATAATGTACTTTATGAAAGATTTTGCCTTAAAGTTTAATCAACGTAACTAATGATTAAGACATTTGTTCATGAACAATCAACAAACTACATAATAATATTTCTGCTAAACACTCTGAAGGTTAAGATTATGGCCGCCGCAAGAAGAGCTCAAAAGGTCGATTGTTGATAAGAATAATGTGTGCTTGGACTCCTTGGTGCTTTCCCTTCAAGTTTACATTATTGTATTTGTATCCCTGGACACGACAATTGGCGATGTCCTGACCAACGTTCACCAGCGCAGCAAGAAGCGCCATGACAAACCATTTCCTGTTAAGTTGTCAACATTAGGATACGTCCAAAAAAACTCAATATAAAGGACATCAGCTCTTTGTGGCTAACATCAGGTGTGTAGTCAAGAATGACAGGAAAATATTTTGCAAGTTTGATTTTATCAATAATGTTCCCTTTTACTTCTGATGCCATAATGTTCATATGCTCGTTTTGAATCCTATGCCCGATGTAATGGCCGTGAGCCTCGGCGTTCTTAATTCTTCGAAGATGTACTTGCATGGTTGGGTCGACTTCGGCTATCACCGCTGTTCGTTTGTTTCTCTGTTCTCCCATGATATGCGGTGTTGTTTTCTTAAAGGTAGGACTACTGTACAATCGCTAGAATTTTTGTTAAGACTGCGCGCTACTGCAGTTTTACTTTTCTAATTTTTCTTGCATCACGTTATTCGTTGTGCTACCATTTGACATTCTCAGAGCTAAATCCAACCAGAAAGTCACACACTTAACGGGATTTACAGAAACCTTGTGATGCTGAAGTTTATGTCATGTTAAGAGCTTACATAGAAATAGTATATAAAGATGCCTGGAAAGATTTCCAAAGATATTGAGTATATATGAGAATCGTTCTGGTTTTCGAAGCTGACAGTGCTAGGGAATCTCCAATCGCAGGGCCTGGGTAGGTTGTCCCACTTGCCACCCCCTAAGACCACTACTGGGCATAGGCGTAGCCAGGGGGGGTTGGGGGTTCAATAATGTTCCCTTTTTCTTCTGATTACATCAGGTCCATAAGCTGTTTTGAAACTGTCATATCTTTGACATATGCTGATAACGCGAATGTTTATTTGTATAGCATTAGGGCCTCTTCTGGCCTTGTTAGAATGTTCTTTGTGCAAACATTAAATAACTTTATATTGATCAATTTTGTTGTTGCGTAGTGCCACTATGTTCACTGAGTAATCTGACCACAACACATATATTTAGAAGCAAGCATTGTCTCAACAGACAAAACATTTAATAATCATAATAAAATAGTGCATAATAACTTGGCAACTCCAGCCATGGAAATACATCACTTAGAACCCATTTATATTACATCTCGTATCTCTTACACAATACATACATACATCTCTTTACTCACAGAAGTCCAAAAGGTAACTTAGGTTTTCACCCTGTGGTCAAATACAGACCAATTATTTCTTCGTAAATAAGGCACGAGATAGTCAAATGACTATTAACTCACTCCATGCCACATTGAATCTCTAACGAGTATGTGACAGAAACCTATGCCAGATGTTATGTTCTGGTGTCTGGGCTGTAAATTGTTTGATAGTTAATATCGAGCCTTTCCTGTTTCGTGCAATCTTTAAGCGCGCGAGAGAGTTGTCATGTTTTTTTACACCTTCAAATCAATTAACTTCTGATACGAAGCAACTTAGCATATAGTGATTTCACTGAAATAAAGTTTATGAGGATAAGCTATATAATTGTAATAAACTGGAATAAGCTAATCTGTAGTTCATGTCCGACCATGTACGCTTTATTATGGGCTTGCAATTCAAAATTCTGTAGCACGTAGTCGTGACGATTTTTTTTTCATTTGCACATAATTATAGCTATCATTATATTTAGTAAAGGCCTAGAATATGATAAAATGTTATTTTCTTTTTGTCTTGGAGGAAAAATTCTAGGCAGCTGTCAATTTGAGAAGAATTTTGAGTTGGATGGCTGCCTGGTCGTGTGGTTTGCGTGCTGGATTGTCGTTCAGATTTATTGATGGTCAAGGGTTCAAACCCTGCACGCTCCCATCCCCCGTCGTCCTGCGAGAGGTTTGGACTAGGAAGTAATTATCTTCAACTCTGAAGTAACATCCGAAACATGTAAAACATTTTACGAACAAACAAAACAACATTTTTGGTGCATTTTAAAATAGTTAGGCCTACTATAAGTGGAACCAGACAAACTGCTTTATGTATAATCAGTGCCTGCTTCTCGTGTGCTTCTGATGTGTGTTTTAATTGTAATCAATTATTCATCTGTTCTTGAACCAATTTCCGTGTTGTACGTTGCAGTCTGTCCATCTTAGCATAAGTGGCCGCTCAAAAGCACACCAGCAGTCACATTAATGACATAATCAAAAACCAAACTGACCATGATTAGGAACACTTCAGGGATTGCATCTTGAGGAAGGCGAGACTATTGGCAGACAAACTAGGTAATGAATTAGTGCTGCCGATAATTTGTAGTCGACATGAGACACACCAAGCAAAAAACATGTGTTTGGATTTTGGGATTATTAAAGAGCACTGCTTTACAGTCCGTATCTGGATTCGTTAGTTTCTTCGTTTACGTCTCTCTTTTCAAGCAATACTAATGCTCAGTTCAACCTGTTTTGTTTACATCCTAAAACGATGCAAGAGCATGAAACAAGTAGGCCTATTTATCTTCTTATCTTATATCATACAGACGTTACTTCAAAAAAGAAGATGAATACGTCCTACGCGTCATGCATTTACAGTGAAATTAATATCGCATAGGTAGGGGGGGGTGTCACAGTCCAGTTTTAGAACCTCTGTGACATGAAGTGATACTCAGTCACCTATTGTAATATTCCGTGCGGGCAAGCACGAGGTTATGTGAATAAGTTAAAGGACTCTAAAATAAGGGTAAAAGTTAGTTAGTAAAAGAACTCCAGCAGAGAGTGGATGTACGATTTTCTCTGTCTGTAATATGTACCTTAATGAATTTGATTTAATGTTAACTGGAGAGTTTTCTTCGGACTTATATTTTGAACATTCCATTGAAGTGATTACTTATTCCACATGGCATGAACAGCCAGTATTTATTGGTGTATATTTTGTGACGGCTGAAGTCGCCAGTATTTTCTGTAATTTATCTTATATATAATAAACTTTACGTCTGCTACCAGTGTGTTCATCAGTAATTCTAAATGTTGTCATTGGAGACTTTAGTATACTAGTAATGTTGCGCACTTGCAAATCTAGTGCGTCTAATAAAGTACATCGTTAAGAGGAGTATCATAGCCGTACCAGAAGAGGTACCTACAACACACGGACATACCCACGCCGCTACGCCTACAGCTAAGACCAGGTAGCGACATTTGGTGGCCAGTATGTCTTAAATGACAGAACGAACCTACACTCTTTAACAAGTAAATCGTCGATCGTCTACATTCCATCTGGCGTAGAAGTACAAGGACTATTTTTCTTTCACCATGGCGGCGAAAACAATTCAACGAACTTAGAGGGCTAATAAACTTTTCTTCAATAAGAAATCAACTCAGGTGGCCTTGCTACAACATGATCTCAGAGCGATTCCTAGATCTTAATATGCTATCTTAGATCGGGAAGTTGAAACAACCAGAAACCAAGATCTGATGCAGATTGATGATAAACAACAGTCAACAAAACAGGTCAAGGCCCATTCATCTCAACTCTCAGAGATCCACTACCTTAACATCAGCATACACATAAGAGTCGATTTAATTAGTATGTATGAAACTGAATACAGCCATGCCTGATGAGCCGCAATATGGGTGAAAACAATTACTGAAGAAAAGCCGAAGCCGGAGTACAGCTACCTGTCTGTACTAATCAATTCCGACGTCATTCAAGTCGACGATTCATCGTGGTGTACGTCTTTTGAGACTCACCTAATCATTTGTTCACTGTTCCAGTAGCAAATTGTGGTACACAGGGGCACGTGATACCACCATATCGTCCTAACTGAAGAGAATCTTCTTCACAACATCTTCTGAAGAGAATCCTCTCCATAACATCTTCTGTGAAGAACTTCTCCTGTCTTATATTGCTAATTAAGTCAGTCATAGACTACTGGATTATCCTCTAAAAGAGCAAGTACTTTGGATTATATATACATATACTATTTGGATTATCTTCTAAAAGATCAAGTACTTTGGATTATATATACATATACTATTTGTCATCTTAGTCATCGTTGCCCATACTATTTGTACTAAACCGTTATTGGATCACTAGCTACCAGTATAATTAATTCTGTTTGGATTATTGAGCTCGTTATTGGATATATATTATATATTTGTGACTGGACTATTGGATATATTACCTTATTTCACTGATTTATTCTATGATTCGATTATAACTGGACTATGGATCTACACTAAGAGTATCGAGCTTATCTACATCAGACTACACTAGAAAGCCCCTGTAAGTTTTGATCAATTATTGAATATATTTGTTATACATTGATATAATTTAAAGCATCCAACTAAGTATTGTTGAATTTAAAGTATCCAATTAAGTATTGTTGACTATTGAAGATAGTCACTAGTGAGTAACTATTTTCATTTTTCTAAGCGTTCTTTTAAGGGTGGCTGGAGAGGGACTATTTTATGAACTATCATAACAATAGGATCTATTAGGGTCTATCCTATTTGTTCTTTAACCTCTATAAGGCCCAATGCGTTTGAGGCTCTCCTTGTTGGTACGGAGGTCATAGAATATAGTGGGAAATTATTTATTTAGCTGTTGAGTCTTGTTTGTATTTCTGTCAGTGTACTTAATCTGTATCTATATTGTTGTTTGTTTAAAAGTCCTGTATCCATATATCTGTATTTCTCCTGTCACATTTCTACTTTTTATTGATTTCTTTAAAAGCAGACTGTGTTGTTCTCTATATTGTTTCTGTGTTTGTCTTTTTACTTATACTGTACATATATTTTTCTTTCTCTTACTAATTTACATTTTTTACTATTTTACTCTGGCACAACAGCACACATGTATAACATATGTCGACATTTATGACTATTGAATTTGATTAGTTTATAATTGAGTAACTGAGTAAATTTTGATCTAGATCTATACATTGGACAATTATCACTACATTCTTTCATTACATTGTAACCATTGATTGAATTTTTTATATTATTGTGTAATATACATACACATGTTAAATAATTGACACACACTGTATTGACAAGTATAACACAGTACATTTTTCTCTTCTCACTTAATTAACTACACAAAGCATTAAACATGTCTTCCTATGACAAAATTTTATAGCTAGTAAAAGTCATGGAACTAGAAGGGGATGAGAAAAAGGAATTTATTAAAAAAGAATTAGAAAAGGCAGAAAAGAAAGAAAGGGAGGAAAAAGATAGAATAGAAAGGAAAGAAAGGGAGGAAAGAGATAGGGCTGAAAAGGAAAAAGATAGAATAGAAAGGAAAGAAAGGGAAGAAAGGGAAGAAAAGAAACAAATTAGAGATAGGGAAGAAAGAGCTGCTGAAAGAGCTCATCAGAAAACATTAAAAGAACTAGAAACTAGACAAAAAGAACTAGAACTAGAAGCTGCCAAAACAAATCCCAACATTATAACCCAACAGTCCACAACAAAGCCATTCATCTCCAAATTCCATAAATACAATTCAAAAGATGAAACACTTGAAAACTATTTAGTCCAATTTGAGCATATAGCCTCAACCTATAGTCTTAACAATGAGGACATGGCCAAACACCTACTAGCAAATTTGTCCGGAGAACCCCTCAACATCATTTCCACTCTAACAATAGACCAAAAGAAAGACTATGCAGCAGTAAAGACTAGATTACTAGAACACTTTGGAAAAAACTCAGATTTCTATCGTAAGCTATTCAGGGACACTAAATTAAAAAAAGATGGGGACTTCAACAGAATAATATTCGACATGAGGACTAACATGATAAAATGGTTAGCGCTAGCAAAATGTGACATCAAAGACCCGACACAAATCCTAGACATGCTACTTATTGACAATGTCCTCAACAACGTGACAGACTTAGTATTTACCTTCCTTAAAGAAAAGAAGATCAAGACAGAGACTGAACTGATAACGAATCTAAATCTATTTAAAGACAGTCACCCTGGACACACGATTGACAAAAGAGACCTACACCAACTAGTAGCCACAGCAACAACATTCAACAACAACAACAACAACGACAAATTCAAATGGTCCAACACCAAGACTTGTTTCAATTGTGGGAGAAAAGGTCACGTGAAAAACCAATGCAAAGCTCCTATAAACTACAATAACAATTACAGATACAGAAGTTACACTAGTTTCTACAACCCAAACAGCTACAAACAAAACAACAATAATTACAATAATAGACCATATAGACTACACCAGAGCGCAAGTCCCAATGAAAGAAGAAATTTTGCAAACAGTTACCAACACAATAACTATAATAGAAACAACAGGCAATCTAGAAGGGACCAATATAACTACCACACAAACAACCACCCAAACAACTACAATAGAGGAAACAATAGAAACAACAGTGGCAATAACACCAACACCCATAGAGAGGAAAATGTAGCCTACATGCAAGCAAATAAGTCCAAAATAAAAGTCTTTCCATCCTATGTTAATTCTAAAGAAGTAGGATCAATTCGCGACAGTGGAGCCACGGCAATAATAGTTAAAGCCTCTTTAGTCGAACCAGGACAGTATCTAGAAGATACAGTAAAAGTGACCTATGCGAATATACAGAAATTCGATATTTGCAAGACCGCTAAAGTCCTAATAGAATCACCCTGGATTACAGGAGAACTAGAAGCCATAGTCATGGACACCCCAGCACAAGATCTAATAATAGGCAATGTAGATGGTGTAAAAGATCCAACACTAGAAGAAGTTATGCAATGGGCGGAAGATAGACAAAAATATTCCCTATTTAAACATGAGGCACTATTAGCTCAAACCAGATCACATAAGAAAATAACACCAGAAATAGAATGCCCCACTGTATTACTCAATGAAATAGGCATAACTAGGGAGGAACTAATAGCTATGCAGAAAAATGACACCACAATACAAGACCTCTTAAGCAAAGATTATAACAAGATAAATTTAAATAACCACCACATAGAAATTAACAACTTAGCCATTAGATATAACAGGAAAGAAAACTGTACTAGACTTCAAATCCTGATCCCTAAAACTTTAAGAGCTAAAATATTAAATATGGCACATGATGACCCCACAGCAGGACACTTAGGAAAAAAAAAGGTATATGCTAAGATAGCCAACAAATTCTTCTGGCCAAAGATGGGAAAGGACATTAAGAACTATGTAAACAGTTGCACAGAATGTGCCAAACAAAAAACAGTAACTAGAGCCCCATTAGAGAAATCAGATAAATCTCACTATTTTTGGGACAAAATTGCCATGGACATAATGGGACCCCTAACTACCAGCAGTAAAGGGAATAAATATATTTTGGGTATCATTGACATGTCCACTAGATGGGCAGAGGCATTTCCTCTAAAAGATATAAAGGCTATTGACATATGTAATTGTCTAAAAACACTTTTTCTAAAATTTGGATTCCCCAATAAGTTACTGTCAGACAATGCATCAAACTTTAAGTCCCACCTTAACCAAGCATTTGCAGAAATGACTAACATCCGCCTAGTCCATAGCACTATCTACTCACCACAGGGAAATGGAGTCATAGAAAAATGGAACAGAACTGTAAAACAGATGATATATAAGCTAGAAAGAGACTCAATGAGTACCTGGGACCAGACTCTTAGCTATGCTATATTTGCCTACAACACTAGCATCCATGAAACCACCAAATTCAGCCCCTATGAGCTTGTATTTAACAGAAAACCTAAAGGACCGTTAGAGTTATGGGCCGACAACATGTTAGACTTAGAAAACATAGAACAGTACCATCCTTGGATAATTCAGACCAAACAACAGCTTAGACAAGGAATAAAACTAGCAGAGATAAACATGGACAAAAATCTAGAAAGGCATAGAAAAATAAAAAACAGAAATAGAAAACTAAGAACACTAAATGTAGGTGACCAAGTTTTTGTTAAGATAGAAAACAAACACTGCAAAGATAAGAATGAGGGACCATTTAAAGTTATAGAGAGAATTAATAACAAAGTGTACATCATTGATAAAGATGGTAGAGAATGCAAACTCAATATTGACAAACTTGTAAAATTGGATAAGAGACAAATAACTGACACAGATATAATTGAACCCGATGTAGAAACTAAACACAATATACAAGAACATATAGTAAGCACCATAAACACCACACACAACAGTAGTCCAAATATTGAAAATGATATGTTACAGAATTTGACAGTTAAATATAGTGATGTAATTACACAAAAGCTAGGATGTACCAATCTGATACAACACACAATAAAACTCAACAAAGCACTACCAACTAAGACAAAAGCCTATAGTATTCCCAAAGCATATGAGGACTTAGTTAGGACAGAAATGACCAACTTAATTAAAGATGGGAAGATAGAGAGATCAGAAACATGTAAATATGCATCACCCATGGTCATTGTAAAAAAGAAAGACAGTGGAGTAAGAATCTGCTGTGACTTTAGAGAAATAAATAAATGCACAGTCATAGACCCAGAACCCCTACCAGACACTGACAGCATAATTACAACTTTAAGCAAATCATCCCTATTCACAACAATGGACTTAAACAGAGGCTTCTGGCAGATTAAAATGGACCCTGACTCTAAGGAATATACAGCATTCAAATGCACTATGCCAGGCCTAGAAGGTATCTATGTCTGGAATGTCATGCCATTCGGCTTAATAAATAGTACAGCCACATTTCAGAAATGCATGTCAAAATTATTAGAAGGCATAAATAATGTATTGTCTTATGTAGATGACATTTGTGTTTTCACCAACTCACAACAGGAACACATTCATGTACTAGAGCAAATATTTTTAAGACTAAGAACACACAACATGACATTATCCCCCAAGAAATTAAACCTAGCCAAGCCTGAAATCCAATTCTTAGGATATTGCATCACCAATGACAAAATTACACCCACTGAAACAAACCTAACAAAGATTAAAAACATAAAAGAACCTAGGACTAAGAAAGACATGAGAGCATTATTAGGACTTTGCAACTTTTATAGAAAGTTCATTCCAAATTATGCACAGATAATTGAGCCCCTTGTTGAATTTACTAAAAAGAAGCATGGAAACACAATTTGTATGGATGAAAAAAGTAGACTAGCATTAAGCAACTTAAAAGATAAATTTAATGAGAAACTAGAATTAGCCAGCATTGACCCAACATCAACACTATCACTATACACTGATGCCTCCAACACTGGTATTGGGGCATGCTTACTACAGCAAAGAGAGTCATTTTTTAAGCCAATAGTACACATCAGTAGAACACTGTCTGAAACAGAAAGAAAATACTCAGTAATTGAAAAAGAATTATTAGCCATTGTATGGTCAGTTGTAAAACTCAAGAATTACTTGTTAGGTAGATATTTTAGCATTAAGTGTGATCATAAACCATTACTGGCACTAAAAAGAAAAGAGCTAAAAAATGACAGGATAAACAGATGGACACTCATTCTCTCAGATTACAAATTTGATTTAGAAAGCATTCCAGGACATGAAAATGTAATAGCTGACTTTTTATCCAGATACATAATACATGAAAATGAAGCAAGTGAAAATAATGACATTAAACACATTAGCCAGGACATTCTGATAGAATAAATAACCAGTACAAAGCACTTAGAAACAAGTAGTAGTAGTCAACTAAGTCAAATTAACATTCTAAACATTTTTCTAATAAGTCATGACACTTTATTGTTACACTTTTCTTTTGGGTCATGATGACATTTATGCTTATGATCAATAACAGATCATCTATTTGCTCATTGTATTTTATTGTCAACTTGTAATATGACAAATACCAGATGTGTTTGTTTTGTGTGTATATATTGTATTTCATTACTGATTGTGCACAGCAATGTAAACAATGAGATGTAAACAACAGTGAACTACTTGAACTGTTGACCTGAATTTTTTTTTTTTCATAACAACTCACAGATGTAAATATTGTCTAAAAAATTTTTACACACCTGAATACTACAATGAATGTTTATAAACATGGAAATTTGTTTACTATTGTACTTCAATACTACACTCAGACTATTTATAGTAGTCTTATGCAAGGTCAACCTTGAACTGGATTGACATGTCTCTGAATTTTTTTTTCTTTTTTGATGATGGCAAAACTTAGTATGATATATTGACACAGCAAATCACAATTGTAAATAAATATGAAATCTTTTTTTCTGTAATAATTTTGAATAAATTTACTCAGTGTGTCAAATCATACACATTGATAATGTGGTGCATCTACAATTATAGTAAAACATTGGATGTATATGTTGTATATTTTTCCTTTTTTATATTGATTAGCATGTGACTGTTTGTACAAATTTTTTTTTTTTTTCTTTCAGTATAAATGTATGCATAAAGTTTGTTAACACTTGATGGAGGTACTCTTCATTACAATTAGTGTGACATTTCAGTGATTTTGCTCTCAGTGAATTAAGTATATAAATGATTATACATTTTGGACTCAGTAATTTATATGATGTTATACATAATTACTAAGATTATACAAGATGATATGAGCAATTGAAGTGAACTTACAGCACTTGATAGAATATTGGACCAAGCTCATATATATTTGTACAGTGATATTAATGTAAAATATATTTGTCAAAGATTTTTGGTCAAAAATCTTTTTTGGAGTGTGGGGCGTATGTCACAGTCCAGTTTTAGAACCTCTGTGACATGAAGTGATACTCAGTCACCTATTGTAATATTCCGTGCGGGCAAGCACGAGGTTATGTGAATAAGTTAAAGGACTCTAAAATAAGGGTAAAAGTTAGTTAGTAAAAGAACTCCAGCAGAGAGTGGATGTACGATTTTCTCTGTCTGTAATATGTACCTTAATGAATTTGATTTAATGTTAACTGGAGAGTTTTCTTCGGACTTATATTTTGAACATTCCATTGAAGTGATTACTTATTCCACATGGCATGAACAGCCAGTATTTATTGGTGTATATTTTGTGACGGCTGAAGTCGCCAGTATTTTCTGTAATTTATCTTATATATAATAAACTTTACGTCTGCTACCAGTGTGTTCATCAGTAATTCTAAATGTTGTCATTGGAGACTTTAGTATACTAGTAATGTTGCGCACTTGCAAATCTAGTGCGTCTAATAAAGTACATCGTTAAGAGGAGTATCATAGCCGTACCAGAAGAGGTACCTACAACACACGGACACACCCACGCCGCTACGCCTACAGCTAAGACCAGGTAGCGACAGGGGGGGCGAGGGGACACCAGCTCTTTTCTTTAATATGCTCGGGGGGGGGGGGGGGAATTGAAGCTATGACTTTGAGCCATAGGTGGTAACTTGCATCCCCCTGCAAAAAATCATGCGGGCGCCCATGAACACCCAAAATATCTTGTCTATGAAATATACAATGAAATATGTCTTGATGTGAAATGAAATCTACATGTTCTTAGCAGCTTAGCCCAGATACTTAACTACTATTAAAGACGAGCACATCAATTTCAACACATAAAACTAGTCAATTAAACTTCATACAGACTTTTATAATTGCTTAAATTCTCACGTGTCTTCTACTGTGACCTAATCACTTCTCTTTACATCGCTACTTTTCTAAAATCTTCTAACAACTCTCAGGTCGACAGACTACTAGCCTACTTAATTACTAGACTTGTAACAATTCTCAGGTCGACAGACTACTAGCCTACTTAGTTACTAGACTTGTAACAACTCTCAGGTCGACAGACTAGCCTACTAGCCTACTTAGTTACCAGACTTGTAACAACTCTCAGGTCGACAGACTACTAGCCTACTTAGTTACTAGACTTGTAACAACTCTCAGGTCGACCGACTACTAGCCTACTTAATTACTAGACTTGGATTTCCTTCTACGTTTTCTTTTTTACACGGCTACTACAGCGTGACTTTCTTCTTAAACGACTTATAGCCTTGCTGATTCTTTTATCCGTGGTTCAATAGAAGCGAGTCACAATGTCATCCTTTCTAGCTCTATATTGGCCAAAATCACCTAAATATTAGAAACTACTACAGGATTACTATTTTACCAGTGACTCAAATACAACAGAACAAAACATAATATTGATCTTATATTTAGATCTAGGCTATATAGACTTAACAAAAAAAAAAGCAAATTAACACAAAAAAAACAAGTTCAGCATATATTTGTGTTATTGCAACTTTATTAATATAATTGTTAGAAAAAAAAGAGTTTATATAGTTAATTATATAATTTACGCATACAAACAAGCGTGCATCACCGGTTTAAGCAAGTGTAACAAAAAGAAAATCTCAGAATACTAAGTTGGCAACACCTCTGTGACATCATTGTAAACAAAATGGCAGCGTGCTGAGCAACCTTGACGTCGCTAATGCTTTTTGTTGATGTCATATAAATATAAAAGTTCTCTGTTTTACAAGAAAATCTTTTAAAAACACAATTTATATTTATTAATTGTATTTTTTTTTAAATTTTGAATTTTCGGCGAATCATTAATTTTTGACGCTCATCTTCATGATTACCAACTTTTTACTACTTTTAGTAACTTTTACAGACTTTATCAGTTAGAGTTACAGATTTGTAACACTTGTTACAGTTACTTCTACATCTGTGACTGTACTGCTGTTAGTCCCATTATAATATCATTATTTCACATTGATACAGATCTAGTCTACTACTGTCTAGCTAGATTGGGGGCAGCTACTAGATCTAAATCTCTGTAGACTACCTTTAGAAGTCTGTAGTGATTTAAAAGTAATATTTTATGGCTAGAAACTAGAATCTAGTAGAGAAACATTTAAATTTTATTTAATAAGAAATATTTAAAAACATTTCAGGATCTCCAAACTATAACTATAAGACGAGAACAAAGAATGGTATTTTTCAACTGCAATGCATGCGCCGAAGCGTTAAAGAAAAATCAAGTTGAAAAACACTTGCTGAGGTGTCGACAATGTAAAGTTTTATCATGTGTAGATTGTGGAAAAGATTTTTGGTAGGTTTGTGATTGTGTTTTAGTTGTTATAATCTAAATAAAAGTTAAAGAAATACATTTCATTAAAAATCATTTATATATAAATAACAAAGAAGAACTGAAGTTCCTTTTGTATGGACCAAGAAAATTAACTTATAATCTTTTATTAGTTTAAATACCCAATTTCTGGGTTAGAATATCTTAGAGAAACTAACCAGTATCAAAGACTAGCATATATATATAGTGTCGGTGTGTGTATTGTTATAACTGTGGTGATGAGTTGGTAGGGGTAATTGTGTGTGTAATCAAGCTGACACAGACCACAGACCAACGATAGGTGAGCTGTCAACCATGATGAGGGGCAATGCGATGATGTTTCATGAAAATCTGTGTTCTGAATCTTGCTCTTGAATGTAATTCACGCATGATATTGTCATGTGATTATCCACAAGGAACTGATAAGGTTTGGTAATTTTTAAAGGGTGTTCAGGAACTTATACAAAGAGCAGCTGCGAAGCCATCAAGAGTCATTTTTATAGGCCCTTATAATCACTGTTACAATTTTTGGGATTTTAAATTTTTGTTTTAGAATATAGGCCTACTTGTAGATTCTATCTAGATGTAGTCATTCTAAAATTATGCTCTACACATTATCATTAGCTACAGTAACATTTCTAACTGTATTTATTTTCTCCACACTTGCACACTTTCATATGTGGAGACAGATTTTCCATGTTCTTTATAAAATCACATTTGATAATCTCATAGATCTATCCCTTACATTCACTCTGAAAATTATGTGGATTTTTGTAATTCTAGATTTAATTTAGATCTAGAAGAGAATTATATTTAGTTCTACATCTATTGTAATGTACTTATTTAGGTTAGCGATACTGTAATTGACAACTTTGAATGTAACATTTAGTGTTGTCAGGTATATTGGGGTTTAATTTGTTTTTGTATTATTTTAGTCATTTGGCATTGAATAAAAACAACTTAACTAACAATCAAATGTCACTTGTTATTTTAGCAAAATTATATATATATATATATTTCTCTAGGTTATATATATGTTCATTGTTATAAATGTTTTTTAATTAATAATTGGTGCTTTAATGTGAAGATCATACATTTTTTGCCAACATCCCACCCAGAATGGAAACAATGTCATCAGCTGTCATTCTTATAAAAACACACACATACATTGTTAATAAAGATTTTTACAAAACTTACATCAACTCTGTCTGTCTGGTAAAAAGTGTGTACATGTTATTTCTCCCAAACCCATTCTCGGATCAATTTGAAACTTCACCTAATTATTCATTGGCATAGAAAAGAATCAATAAAAAAAAGTTATCAATTAGTCAATTAGTTACTGGTAATTATTTTGTTTGATACCAACAAGGGAAACTAATCCTTCAGTATTCACAGATATGGCTAAATTTGTTGGGTTAGTTCCCTTTGGATTATTGTAAACTCTTGTTTCTCCCATTATGGGCCATAGCATTCTCCAATCAAATTGATACATTAAACAAATATTTATTGTACCTAACAAAACATGAATGAATAAAAAAAAAACCCAATTAGTCAACTAATTTTTGGTAATCGAATAAGGGAAATAACTTGTACATTATTGATAGATATAGTTTTAAGGGTGGAGTTCTTCCCCTTTAAGGCAAGCTTTTTTTTTTTTAAAAAAAAAAGGATTTGTATATTTTGCTTGTTGGTTATATACAAAGACTAGTGTTTGATAACTGACCAAGCCAAATCGAAAAATATGATCAAATACCAGTAAACTCCTTATGTATAACCGATACTTCAATGGACAGCAGCTAGGCTATGACTCATTTTCTTTGCTTGTTGGAAATTATTATAAAGTTCCTTATCATCCTTGCAGAGATGCCTACGTGTATTCATGTTGCTTTTATTTCATAGGGAAATGACCATGAAAATACCCAATATAATTCATGTATAAATATACAAGTTTGTATATATTCATTTATTTTTATTTATTTATTTAAATATAGATTCTCTAAGTATTTAATAAAGATTTTAAAATACACACTTCAACTTATAACATCATTTAGCACCAAAGAAGGCAATTTATTTATATCTATAGTGGTCAATGTAGGCATCTCTGTTCTTGGTTACATCTTGCCTTAAAAGCAGCTTTGCTATGTTTCTATCCAGAAACAATGTAGAAAACAGATGTTGATGTCATGTCTTTAAAAAAAGTAAGAAACAATAACAAAAACAAAACAAGTTCATGCCCATTTAAAAATGAAAGGAACTAAAAGTGAGAAAACACTCTTCACTTTTGGGTACATAGTTGTGGAAGAAATAGTGAAACATTTTAGATTTAGCAAACAGCCATCAAAACAATTTCATGTTGTAGTTCATTAAAGTGGATGTTTCTTTTGGTGACCACAAACATTGTGCAAACTAACCCACATCTTGTTTTGTATTATTGTGCTGTTTTGAAATAGCTTGCAGTACTTGAAATTTAGTATCAATGTCTTTTTTTTTTTTTATTCCAAGGGGCAATGATTATCAGCAACACACAAAGTGCATGACAGAAAATGAAAAATACTGTGGTAAAGGATATGTGCCGAAAGTAAACAAGGGGGAAGTCAAACAAGAGCAGTGGATTGAGGTATTCACTAGATAGATTTCATAGCCAAACTACATTGAATTATCAGTTGGATTGTAAGAAAATAAATCTGTTTCATATTAATTTGATCACATCACATCTATTATTAGTATTTATGACATAATGTTGTAGCTAATATGTATGAATTTAAATTTTGGAATAGAGTTTTACGAAGCTTAGATCAACTCTGTCTGTCTGGTATAAAGTGTGTACACATTATTTATCCAAAACCTATTATCGGATCAAGTTGAAACTTCGCAAAATTATTCATTATAGACAAGACATTAATCAATAAAAAAATGTATCAATTAGTCAATTAATTACTGGTAATTTGTTTGATACCAACAATGGAAACTGTCACCACCTCAAAGTTGGTGCCATAGAGCAGAAACCCTAAATCTGTATTGTGTTGCACTAAGGTGAACACTTTTGACCTTAGGTGAACCAGGGAGTTAAAGGTAGTCAGTCCACATAGAGATCTTGTAGCAAGCACTTGATAGAGTCACTTAATATATAAGCAGTAGAGTTAGATGTTTAAAGTAGTTGGTTATAGAATAAGTATTAAGTTGTGATATTCGTATATTACTGTTGGATTAATACTGACCATTCCTGGGTCGAATTGTATGGTGTATTCACTATGTGGTGTTATATTAAACTTATTGTGTCTGTTACATTCAGTGTCATTTCATTATTCTGTGATTTGTAACAAGAACCCAATGTCACCACCACGCCTACATTGATAACCACAGCCACATACATAATATATAAAAAACCTAGTGACATTTATGGTGTCAGAAGCGGCCGAAAACGACATTTATGACAGCATTGTTCAAAGTCACTTTAACATGATATGCTGAGACAACCTGCGTGGATGAAACTAGACAACCCTGATCTTACAACCTGTGTGGGTGAAACTAGACAACCCTGATCTTACAACCTGTGTGGGTGAAACTAGACAACCGTGATACTACAACCGGTGTGGGTGAAAATCTAGTACTACAAGTTATTCAAGTCATCGTTTGAAGACAGCTGATATATGGTCAGTCGAAGTAGCTGACATATTCAAGAATCATCTACATCGAGGGCTCGTCATAATTCTAATGACACACTCATATTGTCGCTGTCTAACAGCACATTTAATAAGAGAGCGCTCTTACTCTTAGACCTCTCTTGTCGTCACTACCTAAGGTCATTTTTAGTTAAATTTATATTTGTTTCAGCAACTGTATGAAAATGGATTACCTGTCAAACATCTGAAGTATTTATAGGATTACTTATGAACTGTACCATTGTACTGTGGATTTAACAAGTGGATTACTTATGAACTGTACCATTGTACTGTGGATTTAACAAGTGGATTACTTATGAACTGTACCATTGTGCTGTGGATTTAGCAAGTGAATTACTTATGAACTGTACCGTTGTGCTGCGGATTTAGCAAGTGGATTACTTATGAACTGTACCGTTGTGCTGCGGATTTAGCAAGTGGATTACTTATGAACTGTACTGTGGACATATTTTATGTGGAGCATCACCGGAACTTTATGTACAAGTCAAGCATCAAGTGAATATTTAAGGGAAGTAACTTTAATTACCCTTAGTATAATCAGTATTGATTAGTTCTCTTGAACTACACCACAATTTTTTTCATTGTTTACATTTGTATTTATATATACACCTGACCTTTAGGGACTAAATTTAATTATCTATTGAGTCTGAGCATTTATATTTTTTTTCAAGTAAGCATCCAGGTATTGGTAGGGACTCTTTAGATAAAGTAAATACTTGATCGTATAGCTGTATTAGTCAAGTTTGTATTTCGTCAAGTATCTATCATATTGTTAAACTCTTGTATTGATATTGTCTTGTTTACATTTGTTGAATTTTCTTTTTGCGTCATTGTTATTACTCATTGTAATTCTTTTGTCTACTATTTCTACTATCTTGTAATGTCTCTTTAAAGCAGACTGTTTAGTATCTATAGTGTATTTATGTTTAATTATTTACTTATTAATATATATATTTATTTTACTTCTTATTTCAACCTATTTTTTATTATTATCAACACTACACTACACACTTGATACACTATGGGATATACTATTTTGATTTGAGATTGACAAGATTTATGTTGTATATACTCTTCAAACACATTGAACTATTTTGATACTATTTGCATGGACACTGATTAGTGAAAAAGCAGAAACTTAACATATTACATTGATCACTATTTATCAGACTAATAAGGCTCACATAATTGTGAATTACTTGTTGCAATAAACTTTTACATTGCAAGTGGAGATACTAAAAATACATAATCACATAATTGATCAGTAAAGTATTACATTATGAACTAGACAAAGTACCAAGAATAATTTAAGATACCTCATAACCTCAATTGTTTCGCACAAAATATATATCTACTATTACCTGTAATTACTATTTGAGCAATAATAAGTATTTATTGTACAATATTTCATTTACAACTCCTAGTGTACACATATCTATTAATTAACTATATTACTAATTTGAATCTTTGAAAATGGCTGAGTATGAAAAACTAATAGAGATAGTGGATAAACTAAAGTTAAAAGAAGATGATAGAGCTGCATTCATTAAAATTGAAATAGATAGAATTAGAGTAGAAAAAGACAAGCAACGGGAAGAAAGGCTGCATGAAAGAAGACTGAGAGAGAAAGAACAAGAAAACTTAGAGAAAGAAAAAGAACGCCAGCATGAAATAAAATTAAAAGAACATGAAGAAAAAATGGCCAAGCTAGCAAAAGAAAATAAAGACAATTCAGCAAGTCAAACTTCATCTCATCATCAGTATCATAGCAGATTTAGGAACTTTGATCCAAAAGAAGACACATTGGAAAATTTCATAATTCAATTTGAATACATCTGTCAAACAGCAAATATGAATAGTGCACAAATGGCTCAACAACTTCTAGCTAACCTAAGAGGTGAACCACTAAACATCATCGACACACTAACTATGGAGCAAAGAAAAGACTACAACACAGTAAAACAAAGACTTATTGAACATTTTGGCAAAACGGAGGAGCACTATCGAAAACTTTTTAGGGAAATAAAACTAGCAAAGAATACAGATTTAAAAAGAACAGTGCATGACATGCGCCAGAACATGACAAAGTGGCTACAACTCGCAAACTGTAACTTAGATGACCCCAAACAGATATTAGATTTCTTTCTCATTGAGAATGTGTTAATAAATGTTACAGATGCAGCATTCTCATTCCTGAAGGAGAGAAAAATAAAAAATGAAGCTGAATTGATATCAAACTTAACAACATACAAAGACTCACACCCAAACATCACCATTGACAAAAGGGAATTGTACAATGTAGCTGCAACAGTGACAGAAAACCATCCAAGAACTACAAATAAATTTAAATATGCCAAGAGCATACAATGTTTTTTCTGTGGCATATTGGGTCACACCAAAGCAGAGTGCAGAAAGAGAATGGCATCAGAAAAACAGCAATATGTAAATAGAAACCATAAATATGGAAGAGATAACAGAACTTTCCAGAGCTTCAGTCCTAACTATAATAGATCCTATCAACAACAATATAACAGAAGAACATGGCAAAGCTACAGTCCAACTAACAGTAGATCACATCAAACAAACAGAAGATGGCAAAACAACAGAATGTCTAGAAGAGATCAATTTCAAGATAGACAACATACTTACCACAATAACAATCATACCAGACAAAACATAGCAGCTGTAGCAACTGAAAGACCAATAGAATATGAAACAGTAGCATATATACAGACAAAGGTAGCCAAATTAAAAGTGTATCCTGCCTATGTGGATGGCATTAAGGTATATGCATTACGTGACAGCGGCTGCACCTCAATCATTGTGAAGAAATCACTAGTAAAACCTGAACAGATACTAGAAGACAAGGTCACACTGACCTATGCAAATAAAGACTTATGGGAAGTATGTGAAACAGCATTAGTTTTCATTGAATCACCATGGTTCACTGGTCAATACAAAGCCATAGTAATGAACAACCCAGCTGAAGAACTAATTATAGGAAACATAGAGAATATAAGTGGCAGAATTTAAGTCATTGGTTAATATGAATGACTAAATGCATGACGCGTAGGACGTAATCATCTTCTTTTTTGAAGTAACGTCTGTATTATATAAGATAAGATAAGATAAGTGAACTGTCAGAAGAAGCGTTAGTAAAATGGGCTAATAGTGTAAATCAAGAAAATATAGAAGTAGCTGCAGTAACAACAAGAGCTCAAGCTAAATTAGATAAGGAAAGCAGAAACATAGACACAAGTGAAGTGACCAGTGAAAGAAATAAAGGCAAACAGTATATTTCAAACAAAGATACTGTACATATAGAGTGTCAAACGGAGAACACATCAAAAATAAAAAATGACAAGAAAGACAAATCTTTTATGGCCATAATTCCAAACATGAATGTCAACAAAGATGAATTAATTGAGATGCAGCAAAATGATCCAACAATTTCGAACATATGCAAGAATTTATGCAACAGAACTGAAGGACCATACAGCAAAATAAATGGAGTAGCTATAAAGCATAAGAAAATAAGAAATGGAAATGAAGTGCTACAAATAGTAATACCTCAGCAATTGAGAAAAAGCATCATTGAAACATGTCATGACAGTCCCTTGGCTGGACATATGGCTTACACAAGAACACTAGAAAAAATAAGACACAATTGTTTCTGGCCAAAGATGGAGCAAGAAGTGAAGGCATATACTAAGAGTTGTGTACAGTGCATAAGAAGAAATCCAATCACAGGGAAACACAAAGCACCTCTACAAGAAACAGATACAGTAGAGACACCATTCGAAAAACTAGCTATGGACATAGCTGAACTTCCAACAGTAACAGCTAAAGGAAATAGATACATATTATCATTCATGGATTTTGCCACACGCTGGCCTGAAGCTTTCCCATTAAAACACATTGATGCAAGTACGATATGTCAGACGTTATTGCTATTATTTACCATGATAGGCTTTCCTAGAACCATTGTCAGTGATAACGGAACTCAGTTTAAAGCGGCCCTAACAGCCGCATTCGCAAAGTTAACAGAAGTCAATCAAGTCTTTAGTACAGTTTACCATGCACAAGCGAACAGTATTGTAGAACGTTGGAATAAATCTATGAAGATTATGTTGGACAAAGTATGTATGGAAAACCCAAACAACTGGGATGAGATGCTACCATATATATTGTTTGCGTACCGTGAAGCCAAGAACGAATCAACAGGTTTCTCTCCATATGAATTAGTGCATAACAGAAAAATGAGAGGACCATTACATTTATGGAAACAAAACATGCTTGAGATTAAAGAAGAAGATTTCCCACTTATAGTGAAGAACAAAAATCAGTTAACATATGCGGTCAAAACGGCACAAGAGAATATTAAAAGAAGCACAAAGAAACACAGAGACATTAAAAACAAAAATAGAGTGTTAAGAGAATTTGAAGAAGGAGATGCAGTTTACGTAAAAATGCGAGATGAGGAAGAATTTTATGACGGTCCATATACTATTGAAAAGAAAGTAGGAAACGTAACATATGAAGTTGAGATGAATGGAATAGTGAGGAAATTACATGTCAACAAACTGAAAGGTAGCCCCAGAAGAGAACATGCTATGGTAGTACAAGGCAATGATGCAGAAGAATGTGAGATATTTGAAGATGAGACAGATAGCGAACTTAATTTTTTTCTTCATGCCTGTGCTGTATCCCAACATATTGAAACACCAGCAGCAAATGAAGAGCAAGTAGAAAATGTATTGAGAGAGTACAAGGATGTGATTACAAATCAACTAGGGAGGACAAGCATAATTCAGCATAAAATCAGATTGAAAGACTATTCTGCAATAAAGGAGATTACATATACCCAGTAAAGATAAAGTATTTGAATTATACACAGACGCATCTGACACTGCCATAGGAGCATGTCTTATGCAGAGAGATGATAAGAATAATCTGGTCCCCATAGAATATCTTAGTAGAAGATTATCCAGGGCAGAAACAAGATACAGCACCATAGAAAAAGAATGTTTAGCCATAGTGTGGTGTACACTGCGACTAAAAAGACATCTGTTAGGCAGATTTTTCCTAATATTTACAGATCATAAACCATTAACCACTCTAAATGTTAAAGCAAATACTAATAGTAGAATTACAAGATGGACCATGATCCTAGCTGATTTCCATTTTGAAATAAAACAAATAAAAGGGAAAGATAATGTTATTGCTGATTTTATGTCCAGATATATTCAAGATAATCAGAATGACTTAGATAATGATCTATGTCATGTTAGTCAAAACTTGTATTGCTAAATGTCAAAGATTTAAGATTCACACCTTAAAGTAAACACAATTATTTTTACAACCAACTATGATGTCATGTTGTGAACATTGAGCATTATTTTGTAAACAATGAGTACTATTTGTAAACATTGAACTAGAACTAAGACTTCATTTTTTTAAACTCTATTTGTAAACAAACTTTGGAATTTGATTACTACATTGTAACCAACATTTTTTCACATTCTTTTGTCAACAAGAATAACATTTTTGTACTCAACAATGTAAACAAACATTGAATTTTTTTCCCAACTTATTCAGTACCTAGCTTAATTTTTTTCCATGCAATGTAAACATTATTTTTTCTCATTGTATTGAGAACAACTTTGACAAATTTTTTTTCTACAGCTATTGTAAACAAGATTGGAATTTTTTTACTATGTCATTTATCACAATTATATAACTTAGTCACATTTTTCAATACTATTGAAAAGGAGATTGATTCATAATGTAACTTATTTATTTAATGTCAATTAGTGTAATCAAATATTGACATACACTTGTATTTTTTTGAAAACATTTTTGTCAAACTATTCTTATGGACTATATTTTTTTGTATTGATGTAAACAAGAAGATTGTTGTACAAACTTTTTGATATTTCAAGTACTGAAAGAGACACTTGATATTATTCTTTTAAATTGGACTTACACATTTTTTCACAACAGATTAAAATGAATACAACTAAACTAGTAGGATGTTATGCTTGTATATATATGCTTGAACAAATTAATGTAAACACAAAGATTGTATCACAACTGACACATTTTCTCAGTTGAATCTTTTTTGACAAAAGAGTTTTTTGAACTTTGTACACAATAATTATTTGATAAACAATGTAACAGTAAACTTTTGCCATTACTAGCTACAAATTATTTGAACTGTCATATGGAGAAATACTTAATTGAAACATAAGGTGCATGTAACAAGCACTATGAGGGATACTTATTACTTTGATTTCATGTTGATACTTTTGATCCAATATTTTGATACTTGAATTATACATATTTACTTGTGTAATATTAATGCACAACAATTTTTTATGGAGATGTCAAACCTCATATTGAAGTAAACAGGTACATTGAATTTGCAACAATGATCATTAATCAATTTGATCTTGAATTTTGACACATATTTTGAATTTTTCTATACTTATCACTTACATATTGAGACTTACTTGTAACATTTTCTACATGATTTGTACATATTGTATTATTGGTGTTAAAAAACCAGACTTCTAACATTTCTATAGTGTCAAAGATTTTTTTATAAATAGATATTGTGAATAAAAACTTGTATTAATTTTTCACATTGTGACATAGGAGATTGTCATTGAAATTTTCGTCACACTTTGCACATATTACTATGAAAAAGACTTGTAAATATTGAACACTTTGAACATTGATGTATATATTAGAACTACATGTAAAGAATTATTTGAGATGTAAAGTATTTGACTCAGAGAATTATTTGAATTGCCTTACAAGAATATGATGGATTAGAGAATTTTGCCCTTATTGAATTTTTTTGGTACAAATATTTTGTGTAACACTGTCATATTATATATTTTATTTCAAGTTTGTAGTTCTATTTGAACTCTGCAATTGTACATTTCATAGACCCCAAGAATTTCAATTGATCCTACTTATGATAATTATGTCGTCAAGCTGAAAAAAATTTCTTCAAAATTTTTTTCAAAAGGGGGGTGATAGGTAATGTCACCACCTCAAAGTTGGTGCCATAGAGCAGAAACCCTAAATCTGTATTGTGTATGTTAATTCCATATTGTGAATCTTATTCACAACCCATGTTGCACTAAGGTGAACACTTTTGACCTTAGGTGAACCAGGGAGTTAAAGGTAGTCAGTCCACATAGAGATCTTGTAGCAAGCACTTGATAGAGTCACTTAATATATAAGCAGTAGAGTTAGATGTTTAAAGTAGTTGGTTATAGAATAAGTACTAAGTTGTGATATTCGTATATTACTGTTGGATTAATACTGACCATTCCTGGGTCGAATTGTATGGTGTATTCACTATGTGGTGTTATATTAAACTTATTGTGTCTGTTACATTCAGCGTCATTTCATTATTCTGTGATTTGTAACAAGAACCCAATGTCACCACCACGCCTACATTGATAACCACAGCCACATTCATAACATATAAAATAACGCGGTGACAGAAACTAATCCTTCAGTATTCACATATATGACTAAATATGTTGGGTTAATTCCATTCTAATAATTATTAATATTATTTCTCCCATATGCATTCTCCGATCAAATTGAAACTTGAAAACATTATTTATTGTATCTAACAAAATAAACAAAAAATTCTCAAGAAGTCAATTAATTATTAATAATTAATTATTTTGTTTGATATTGAATAAGGGAAATAACCTGTACATTATTGGTAGATATACTTCATTCCCTATATATAGTTTGTTTGTTTAAAAAAAAAAAGAATTTTTTATATTTTGCTTGTTTGTATATGTAATTTTCATTAGGTTCTTTGGATTGTAATGATTCTTGTGTATTTTTTTTTATAGAAAGTACAAAAAGCTATAGAAGTTTCAGCTTCAAATACTAAATTGAAAGATATCTTAGAGAAACTGAAGGAATATCCTAACATTCCACGCAAGAAGCAGAAATTTGAAGTAGGTGGATTTTTAAAAATAAAAATTAACATAACCTACACACACTAACTTCATAAAATAGCTCGCACGCATAATCCATGAAAAAAAAAGCCCTAACCCACACTTCATGACATAGCCAACAAACATGCACTCTCCGTAACACAGTTTTGTTCATTTTATAAAGCCTTCTAGCACTTTTAGTTATTATTTAATAAATAAAAAATTTGTAATTGTGTGTGTTGGCAAGAAAAAATAGATGATCTCTAAAGGGAAGGTAGTTTCTAATCATTGTTATAATCATTGAGATCCCACTGCTATTGTTATTCGACTAAGTTCCATGACTTTCACTCAGCCATTTAGAATTAGTGACTAGTGAGTTAATGGGAATAGTGGATTTAATTTTAAATGAGTGTTTATAGAAGAATTTGTTCATATGTTTATATATAGTTCGTCCATTGTGGTTCGATGATAACCACTTTCGTCATCCTGCCATTTTGTGCCTCCTCATGTGGCTGGTGAGACTTATGTCAGCCCGGAATATTTGGCAGCACACTGGGCAGCTTATTCCAGCTGGAGCTTGTGTCAGTTGCCTTTTCTTTTTTGGCTCTTCTTCTTTTAAGGCTGTTTACTTGTCCTCTGCAATTTTCGGGCCAATTTTCACAACCTAGCACCAGGATGCTTTTGTCTTCCAGATATACATGACAGTAGTACCCAACATCCAATCATCATTATTGACTTTTTCAAAACAATTTTGGGATTCAGTTTCTAAAAATGTCATCCATATAACTACAATTACAAAAGTCGGAGCTGTAACTTCAAAAAAGCAAATTTAACTTGGCAATGAGAAGTTACCACTAGATCAATGTTAGTTGCATCTCCTGGTGTGAACCCGTGAAATGTATCTATAAAATAAACTGTTTCTGATCAGGAGGATATTTGATTATTTAAACTTATTCATTTATTAGCTTTTAAAAAAAAATATTTTTGATATATTTTTTAAGTTTCATTTTCTTTAAAACCCAGAATTTTCTCAAAAACAGTTTAAGATTTCATAACCAGGCATTAATCAATCAATTATGGGACGTGTTGATGTCTGCTGCTGTGGCCAACACTGTAAAGGTAAGAGTTGCATCTTTACAAGTCAGAATAGACTCAAGTCATTTTGGGTTATCCAGAGTAAGTAGCATTGGATGAACTATTTGTACTTCTAAAAAGTCATAACTTTGCCCTTGGTCAAGTCTTTTCAGATTTAGTTGCAATCAGATTTAGTTAAAATAAATGTCTAATTTTCATAGGTTGAAAGAAAATCAAAGCTCAATGTTGTTTTAGTTCATCTAGAGACAGGCTTAGTTTAACACTGTCACAGATCTCTCCTTATCCATTACATCTAGAGACAGGCTTAGTTTAACACTGTCACAGATCTCTCCTTATCCATTACATCTAGAGATAGGCTTAGTTTAACACTGTCACAGATCTTTCCTTATTCAATACATATAGAGACAGGCTTAGTTTAACACTGTCACAGATCTCTCCTTATTCATTACATCTAGAGACAGGCTTAGTTTAACACTGTCACAGATCTCTCCTTATTCATTAAATCTTGCTATAAATTCTTCTTTCTGTGGGACCTGTGTGCTTCATAGAAACTATTTTATCTACTTTTATGGGAACATTTTCACCAAAGATGTCAGTGCTTCATAATGGGCATCCAGTGCCTTTGACAGGAACATTTTCTTTGGGAGGCTTCTTCCAATAGAATTTTAGTATTATTACTTTCTAGCTATTAAATAACTTTATCCTGGATCTTATTTATTGCCTAATTGAAATTCACATTTAAATGATTTGCAACTATAAAATATTTTTTTTTCTCCCCTTAAGAATGGTAAAAACACAACATGTGAGACAAAGACTGAAATCTCCCAAAATACAGAAACACTGAATCCTCCATCACATACAGAGGCTCCACCAGAAAATGATAAATCTAAACTGAGCAAACGAGAGAAAAAAGAAGAAAGGAGGAAACTAGCCAACAAAAAGGAAAAGAAAGACAAAGCTAAGAATGAAGAGGTAGACCAACAGGAGAAGAAAACTAAAAAAAGGAAACACTCAGAGGAAGAAGATGAAGTCATTGCAGAGAAAAAGTCAAAAAAGAAGAAAGTAGAATCAAAGGAAGTTCAACCTGAAGGTAAATGTTTCTTTGGTTTGGGTATTGCTTCATTAGGTTTGTCTAGTTTCTTTAATAGTCAAAGGACTGATAGGATCTGGAGATTTGTCAGCTGAAGAAATATTTTTTTCAAGCTTAATAGTGGCTTAAGTAATTGAGATTAGGGATAACACAACTTGAATGGGTCCATAGTGCAAGTGACACCTACACAAACAACCTTTGTAGCACCTGCTTTTAAAATATGTGATCTTTACTTGCTTACAGACACTTACATTTCAAAGGACACCCTCAAAACTAAAAATTTGCTTCTTGGAGAATGACATTGTTTTATCTCTATATACTCACCTGTGTATGGAATGTGTCACCTGTGTATTAAGTGTGTGTCTGATGCAAGTTTTAGTAGGATTCATGTCAATGAGTGGATGAGGAAAGGAGATAAAAATTAAAAACTAAGTGTGTTTATTTTATGGTGAATGTAGCATATTTTTTTAGTGTTGAGAAATATTTTCAAAATCATCTAACATCTTGTAATTTAATTTGTGATTTTATATACTTCTTCACTGGGATTGAGAACTGTTCATTTACAAGTCATTGTTGTTGGCAGCTTTTTTTTATTTGTAAAAGAAATTTTCAATCTTATTTAAAGATTTGTGTACAAGTATTGGACTGGAGGTCTGAGGCTACAACCCAACACAACCTCCATCAACAAATTGCTTATAGATACCTAAGTTTTTAAGACACGCTTAATTAAAATAACAATAATTCATTAAGTTTTTGGTTAACTCCATAGAGAATGGTGAAAATGGTGAAGTAGAATCTGAACAAGAAACAACTCAAGTGGAGACCAAGAGAAAGAAGAAAAGATTTGACTGGGAAGCTGTCATTGTTCAAGTGTTGGAGTCAAAAGGAGAAATATCCTTGAAGAAATTGAGAAAAAAGGTTGGCTTTTAAAAAACATAAAATGATAAAAAACAATTTTATTTTATCAGACGTAAAGATATCATTCTTTAAAAAAATACAGTAAAGGTCTTGCCTTTGCTAAAAAAATTTTAATGAATGTGATTGTTATGAAAATAATATTCTCTTATCTTTATGTTCATAACAGGGATATTGACTCAAAAATAGCTTGTTATCCCCATGATGTATAGAACCTTTTTTTTTTTTTTGCTTTGAAACATTCATTATGACTAATTGTTGCAGTTAGTGAAAAGTTATGTAATGCTCAATACAGCCAGCTGTTAAAGCTAGTAAAATATTGCAACTATTTTTACTATTGGTTTTTTGTTCATTAAAAGTGAAGTCAAGTCTGTTAATTATGATCTAGGTTCACAGTCAGCAATAAACAAACAACAACCATTAGTGTCATGGCGGAGAATGATACTTTATTATATTGAACGCGTGCACCTTTGCGCACCATATCAACATCCCCTTTTCTTTAAAAAAAAATTTAAAAAAATAAAACATTTCTGGGAGTATCATATAAAAAAAATAAAACAAAACCACAACATAAACAACAAAACATAACATACATATATACGCTTCAATGAATATGAAACATATCACATTTAAAAATCAACATTCAATAGTTCATTAAGACACATAGTCATTAAATCTTGTGGGTTTCTTCAACTGATCCCTTGGTCGCAGGGAATGATGAGTTGATGAGTGGCGAATGTGTTGATCATGAGTTCTATTGTCCTGTATATTGTCATTAGTATCGGGGAATATATCTTCTTCTGTTTCTCTGTTCGGGTTAATATGCACTCTGTTTCTTTGGTACACTGCACCACTGTCACCTCGAATAATGTAAGCTCTCTGATTGACTCGAGACTGGATTCTTCCACGTCTCCATGTAGGGTCATTAGGAGATTGGAAATAGTCATCTGTCAAGTTCTCAGCTGACTTAAATTTCTTGACCTCTTATCATAAGATGTTTTTACACTCATCTGATGTTTTTCTTTCCTTCTCATAATGTTCTCTTGACATGTAGAAATCTTAATGTTACTCCTTTTGTTTGGTATCAGTGTTCGAGTCATCCGACCAAAAAACATCTGAACTGGGCTTAGATTTGTGTCTTGCCTTGGAGTATTTCTAAATTCCAGAAGAGCTTCATAAGCATCTGACTTTGATTCTCTAGATTTCTTCATTATGTTCTTCAAAATTTTAACTGCTGACTCAGCCTTTCCATTGGATTGATGGTGTCCTGGAGAGGATTTCAAATGAGTCACTCCCCATTCCATCATAAATTTGGAAAAATATTCCGATGTGAACTGAGGTCCGCTATCAGATATACAAACTTTGGGCATCCCATATCTTGCAAAAAAAACTTTCAGTTTCTTTATAATTGCGTGTGTTGTTGTCAACTGCATGTTTTCTACCTCTATGAAATTTGAATAATAGTCCACTATAGCTAGATATTGTTGGTCACACATTTGGAATACATCAATTCCAATCTTGTCCCACAGATTAGAACCTATTTCGTGTTGTATTAATTCTTCTCTTTGATTTGCTGGTTTGTTTTTCTGACAAATGTAACATGAGTTGGCTATTTCCTTTATTCGAGCTGATAATCCAGGCCAGAAAACTGTTTCTTTTGCTCTTCTTTTCATTGAGTCTACTCCCAGATGTGCTGCATGGAGTTTTTCTTCTATTTCCTTGCGAAGTGATATCAGTATGATTATTTGTTCTCCTTTCAACAAGAGTCCGTCTTCGTATGTTAATGTCTCTTAGTGAAAAATATTGTTTGAGCTCAGGTAGACTATTATGTTTGTCTGGCCATCCATTTAGGATATACTGAATAAGTGTTTTGCATTGTTCTATCTTTCTCTGTCTTGATTCTGACTTTCTCCAGCACTGCATCTGGTATTGCCAGTCCGACTGTATTGACACAAACATCAGGGATATCACTCTTTTCCTCTGATGTGTCTCTACTCAAAGTATCAGCTATGAACAAATTTTCGCCTTTGACATATTGAAACTGGATATCGTAACGATAAAGACGCATCATTAGACTTTGTAGCCTTCTCGGAGCAGAACTGAGTGGTTTTTGAAGGATGTTTTCCAGTGGTTTATGGTCATTCTGAACTATAACTGTCCTGCCATATGTATACTGGTCAAAACGTTCCAAACCAACAACCACTGCCAACAATTCTTTTTCAATCTGTGCCCATCTTTTCTGAGTATCAGTTAATGATCTAGAAGCATATGCTATTGGACTGCCATCTTGTAATAACGCTGCTCCCAACCCATTTTGGGTACTATCTGCTTGTAATGTCAGCTCTTTGTTAGGGTCAAAATATATCAGTGTGTCATGAGTCGATATTTTCTGTTTTATCTTGATGAAAGCTCGTGTGCATTGATCAGACCAAACAAATGGTGTGTTCTTTTTGATCAACTCTGTTATGGGCTGTAAATCTGTCGACAAGTCTGAAACAAATCTTGCAAGATATTGAACCATGCCACAGAATCTTCGGACTGATGAAATATCTTTTGGAGCATTCAAACTCAAAATCGCAGATACTTTGTTCGGGTCTGGTTTTATTCCTGCTTCTGTAATAATATGACCCAAAAAATTTATCTCAGCTGTTCTAAAAACAGACTTTTCGTGGTTCAGTTTAATCTTCTTTTCTTGACATCTCTTCATCAGCTCTCTTAGGTTAATATCCTACCACTATAATATCATCAACATAATTGAAACAGCCTTTCAGTCCTTCTAGTGCTATATTTAATCTTTTCTGAAAAATTTCTGAACTCACTTTCAGACCAAATGGTAATCGTTTCCATTTGTATCTACCAAAAGGGGTTATCATTACTGTCAAATTAGATGACGCCGTGTCTAGTCTGACATGCCAGAAAGCTTCTTGCACATCCAATTTGCTGAATATTTTGGCATCGTTCAAATCTGCCAATATGTCATCTAAAGTAGCAAGATTATAGAATTCCCTTAGTAAAACTTTATTCAGGGCTTGTGGATCTATGCAGATCCTAATTTTTCCATTAGCTTTTTCCACAATTGCCATCTGACTCACCCACTCTGTAGACTCTATCACTGGTTCTATAATTCCTCTCTGCACTAGGGTCTTTAACTCCTCCTTAACTCTTTCTTGTAAAGCAATAGGGATCTTTCTACACGGCAGAACCTTGGGCTTAATGCTGCTATCAATCTTTAAAGACACTTCTCCTAAGTCACCCAAATCACCAGTAAACTTTGGACTATAGTCTTCTTCTTGGTTATTCACTACTGATGCTATGAACCTATCTTTATTGACTTTGATTAACTTCATTCTTATTAAAGTTTCATGACCTAGAAGGCATGCTAGATTATTTGGTACAACTATATATTCCACCTCAAATGTTTCGTTAGTTTTCTCATTTCTTGTCGTTAGAGTGGCTTTCCCCATGGGGCTCATTTCAGTCTTATTCCACATTAGTAATCTTTGCATTGCCTTTTCTATCTGATTCTTATTTACATATTTTTCCTGGATGGTATTTACATCAGCTCCACTATCCATTCGAAACCTTACACGGTGACCATTTGCTGTCATAACTGCTGTCATCCTTTTCGTTTTGTGGTTCTCCAAAGACATCACCCATTCATTTTTTACCATCATGACATCATCTCTTGTGTCTGACTGCAGCTGTCTTTCATCGTTAGACATATCATCTGACACCTGCTGAATTTTCTTTTTGCACATCACAGCAAAATGATGTCTCCCCTTGCACGCTAGGCACATTTTACCCCATGCAGGGCACTTTTCCTTAATGTATTCGTGAATCCTTCCACAATACCTGCATTTACCTTTCTGAATGCTTGTTCTTGAGGGTGTTGATACTTTCTCAATGATTGGAGGGTCGGCTTGTATTTGTCTCAACTGTTTGTTGGCGGTCTTGTATGCTCTGCAAATATCTCTGCACTTTTCCAATGTGAGACTACTATCTTGTAACAATTTCATTTTGAGGCATTCATGTCTAACACCAAGAACTACTCTGTCTCTAATCAAGCTATCTTCCAGGCATTCAAAACTACACGTTTTTGCTAGTCTTCTCAGATTTGTTATGTACTTTTCAATGTCCTCGCCTTCTTGCTGTTCACGAGTATTGAAAACATAGCGCTCATAAGTTTTATTCGTTTTTCCAATGCAAAAACTTTCAAATTTGTTCACTATTTCTTCCATCTTTCTTTCTTTTCCCTTCTCAATTTCAAGACCTTCATATATGTCCATCGCTTTTGTTCTTATAATTGTTAGAAAGGTGGCCACTCTGACCTCCTCTGATTCTTCCGACAATTTAGTGGCTAACTCATAGTTTCGCCAGCTCCGGTGAAACTTTTGCCAATTAGCGGCCATGTTTCCTTCTACCTCAAGCGGCTCGGGTACAGGAAGGAAATTTCTAGCCTTGAATTGTTGCTTATTTATTATTGCAAACAATAAACCTTTATATACTGATTAATGATTACCTTTGATCATTAATACACCGCTGCCACCATGCTAATTAAGATCTAGGTTCACAGTCAGCAATAAACAAACAACAACCATTAGTGTCATGGCGGAGAATGATACTTTATTATATTGATCGTGTGCACCTTTGCGCACCATATCAACAAAGTCCATTTGCCTGTGGTATAGTACTTCATTAGGAACCTTTACTTCCAGCAACATATCATGCCAATCCTTAATACACATCCGTGGTCACAGGTTAGACATTTGTAATCAAGTGGCTTCAGCCTTTTTTCCCTACTTTTACATTCTAAGCATCCCCCCACCCCCCTTTATGCTTGGACTCTATGTGGTCCTATCCTGTGCTTTTGAAGAGCTTCACCATACAAAACATCTCATTGAAGATGACCCTGAGTCCAAGCCAGCCAAGGGTGGAACTGCTGTGTAGATGTCCTGGCAGCATGCTCTTAACAGACTTTCTTGTTGGTGATTTGATCTTGCCACTTTTTTTTTTTTCTATCCACCTTAAACATTGGAAGTGGAAGCTATGGAGTTGTCTTTTCCTGCTGAGGTGAAGTGGATCATGTTTCACTTCTATCTCAACACACAGGTTCACTAGGCTAGTGCTTCAATGTCCCAGTCTTTTTTCTACAGTTCTGACACTTAACATGGTGCCTTGGCTTTCCTGTTATGTCCTTATCAAGAAGCACATCATTGGAGATAATGTCAGTGTAGCAGATATTATCATCCTTTCTAGGGGTTGGCTATTAATAGTCACATAAGGAACTGTGCTTGTATTTTGGGCTAATACTTTGTTGTTTTTTTTATTAATGTTTAAGCCAAACTTCTGGCATGCATCAGTTTGTCAACTTGAGTCTGAAGCTGAGTAACAGATTTTGTTAAGGGAGAGCAGTTCCCTAAACCTTTCTTCATTTGTATGACTTAAATATTTTACAGGCCATCGGGTTCTAATAACTTTGTATTCACATTAGTTTCATCCATTACTTCTGTTAAGTATGTCTTGAAGAATTAAGGCAACTATTGTCGTATTTGGGCCAAATACTTTTAAACATTCAACACTGGACGCCATTTTAGGCAGGAAGGACATCTTCACAACAAAAGACGCATAACTCACAAAGACTAAGGACTATAACTTACATATCAAATATTAACATCCTTCCCTTTCTGTCGACGAAGCATGTTCACTACAACATTCCAAAACGAACACATGGCAGAAACATCCTTCTTTCATCACGAACATGGGTACATTGTAGACAATAACCTTTTCACAAACAGTGACACGATGATACTACGATACATTGATAACATTTTCAACAGACAACATTGGTATGTACACAACATTATAAATATGAGTATAACATATAATATACGTAGAACATAATATACATCAATATCGAAGGCTATACAGATCTAGCAAAAAATGTAGCAAAAAAAGAAAAAAAACCTGAGGGGTTGTCACCACTTGCCCATGTCATAGTCCTTGTGCCACGTAGGGGTGGCTCTCGCTCGCCCACTCCTTCTCACGCTAGGCTCTGCTCCGTGAGCCAAGGATGGGATCCCATCAGGGCCGGCGCTGGACTCTAAAGCAGGGTGTGGTGTTAAGTCTGTGGATGACGCATCTAGCGGTGTCTCATGGGTTGCCGTTTCGTCATCTGAAAAGATGTCTGAGTAAGGGAATTCCTGGGCCGGATGTGCCCTCTGTTCCTAACGTAGGTGCCGCCCGTTGTTCCCTTCATGGTGTAGGACCGCTCACTGTTTCTCATAAGGATTTTGCCAGGCCGCCACTCATTGTTTCCTGGACTCTGGAAGTAAATGTATTGGTCCACATTCAGCCGGGGCAGGTCTCTTGCTCTTTTATCAGTGTTTTTTTATGGTGTACCTGTGACGGGCTTTCGCCCCCAGGCCTTCTGTGTAGCTTTCAAGCTCAATTGGGGCTTTAGTCAGGGGTAGTAGTGACCGTGGTATTCTGTTCAAACACAACTGGGCTGGGCTATAGCCACAGTCCTGTTTGGGTGTGTTGCGAAGTTCCAGCAGGGCTTCATATTGATCATCTCCAGTCCCGATAGTCTTTCTCATCATGTTTTTGATTGTTTTGGTAGTTAAGTTATGAATGATACTTATACACACATTAGTGTACAGAGAGAGAAGAGAAATCTTTAACATCAAATCAAATCTTTTTTTATTTTTAGTTCAATTTCAATCTGGAGTTATAAAGGGTATCATTTGAATTATTTATCAATTATCTTTATGCATGCCAGCTAACCGATGACCAACACAATATAAATATTTATATTATGGTCATTTTGGATGTTTAGAATATATTTAAAAACAAAAACCAGTTTCAAAAAGTGTTAATTACTTTCTTTCAGGCATTGAAACTTAAACTAATATACTGCCTCATAAAGACATAACATTCTCTGAAATGAATATTTTGTTCAGGTGCTGAATGAATTTCTTTCTCAAGATGCTGCCAACTACTCAGAAGAAAACTTGAAAGCCAAATTTGATAAAAAGGTGAACAAAATTTCCAAGGTGAAAGTATTTAAAGACAGGGCAAAATTAAAATGATTTTAGTAGACAAATAAAATATCTTTAAATTATTCTGATTGAGTTTTTTTTCCTACTAGATTTAGATTTTTGGAATGTGGGAGGTGTGGCTACAGTATCCACTTGGTTATCTAACAAGAGGGGCTCAAATTCAGTTCCTAATCTATACCAGGAATTTTTAATTGAGATTTGACATAAGTTGGGTAGGTTTAGTTCTTAAGGAGGCAAAAAAACTTCTAAATACCCCCCCCCCTCCCCCTTTTTTTTTTTCTCTTAGAAAGAGATTGGATCAGAGTACATTGAACATGCTCTAGTTTGAAATAGGTCTGTACAAAAGCAATTTATAAGAGAAATATTGAATACAAAAATTGAAAATGTTTCAACCAAAGTTTATTGTTATAATATAGCTAAAAAAAAGACAACCTAACCATAAACCCAAAATAGGATTCAGTGACATTATGAATTGCTATAACACAAGAAACAAGCTTGACATTAACATGACATTTTTAAACAACTAAGCTTTAGTAGAATAATGTCAGAAACATATAAGGATTTTTGTAACCCAGTACTTAAAATATCTTGAATTGTAATGCCAATTATTGGCTAGCCAGAGAAACATTCTGCTTACAGACGAAAGGAAGCAAGACGTTAAATGAATTGGGAGACATTAACTGTGTCAACGAAAACTAAGAACACTGCGTTTTTTTCCCTAGAAAATGGGGCATGTGAGATCACATTACATGTACGAAGTTATGATACTCAGTGCTTCTTAAGACATAGAAGTCTCCCTTGAATTAAACAGCACTATTTATTAAATTGAATGAAGGGTGAATTTAGTATCTTTTGAGATACCAAACTGAGTTCCAATCAACTAGTTCTCAACAGACTAGCAATTTAAAATAAAAAAAATGTTTTTCTGGTTTTAAGTACAAGCCAATTTCTATTTGTGTCCACTAGTTGGGTTGTTATTGCACATGTATACAATAAATAACAAGTCCAAAGGAATCAAAGACTTCAATGCTTAACACCATCAGCTACTAACATACAGACTATAATGCTAAGCACAGAAATAAAAGGGAAACATACCAATAAGGGGCTAAATAGTAAAATACCCATTAGCATATAAGACTACAGAAATACAAAGTGTGTAATGCTACTATTGGGAAATAACCAATAAGGGCTACACAAAATTCTTCACAGACTGAGTTAAATGCATTAATATATGTATAACTAAAATCCCCATAATAAATGTTACCATGTTTGTGTTATTGTGGCTTTTTTTTTTTCATTATTTATGGAAACCATATAAAAAATTGCAAAGTAAGTTATTAATAATTTAATAGGAAGTTTATGGTTGTCCTTGTGTTGGAATTGTAGTAGACACAATATAGGGGCAGAAAACAAAACATTACAATAAATTCTTTTTTTTTTAATTTAAAAGAAAGGTGAAAAGTTAAAAAAATAATAATTCAGAAAAGTATTTTATCACATGATCAATTTTTCATGAATATAACGGAATTGGTCTGGCTGCAAGTGAAGTGGGATAATGTCAGCCTTTCCAGTAGTTGGGATTTGTATTGTTCCTAGTTTCACATTATGATTGGTCTTTTCATGTAGCATCTGCAGATAAAGGGAATAAGATAAATAAGCAAGCATTAAGCTACATATATAAACAAATAGTCACAGTCAAAGAAGGTGCTAAACTAAGTTCATTTACATGTCACCAAATCAAGTGCATGTCTCACCTATCACAAACCATACTTTCAGAAATCTACTTTAAACTAACAAAAAATATACATATGTGGACATTATTGAAACAAAGGTTTTGGTAAAAAATAAGACAAAACCTAAATCTCTCATCACTAATTAACCTCTCATCACTAATAAACCCTTCAACACTAATAAACCTCATCACTAATAAACCTCTCATCACTAATATCTAAGAATCAAATACAAACCCAGTTTGTTCACTTCTGTAAACCATATTTTCAAAGTAGTACCAGTTATTCTAAATGAATGTACATTGTACCAGTACACAAATTTAAATTTACCTTAGCAAATTGTGGCGTTGGGAAGGTAGAGAAATCTGTCCTGACTTGACCTCCTGACCTGCTGGATGCTAATACTGTTGTCATTTGAACTTGGAGCTTGTGGAAGAGGATACAAGTAATATCAGTTAGATAGAATAGATTGTTGTTTGGATTATCAGGACACACATCTCTCAACCAAACCTACCTCTTGTGTGTTTCTTTCTAATGCTGTCAACTCGGCTGTCTGACTAATTATTTGTCTCATAGGTCCAGAGTTCTGAGTTGCAGGGGCACAACCTCATCAAAAAAATAAATTTGTTTTAAGTTGATCAACCTATTAACTTCAATGTGAAATATATATAATAGAAAGATTTTTTTTTAAATTTGAACCAATGACTAGAGGCTAAATGTATGAAATAATTTACCTGGCATCCTAGATGAAATATCTATAAGTCTTGGACAAGCACTCAATTTGTTAGCATTCTAAAGAATTGAGAAAACAATTTGAATATAAAGTAGTTTCCTTGCTTTTGTCTAAAAGTTTATGAACTGATGCAATAGATTTCCCCCATGTAATGTAGTTAGCATAGTAATGAAAGACAATTATTTTACATAGATAACAAACATCTGCCACTCTTTAGAGCTGAATGGACACAGGAATATCCTCAAAACTTGAATAAAAACCAACAGAAATTAAACTTAAAAACATCCTCTCAAAAGCTAGATATGTAACACTTCTGTCACTACATCTACTAATATAACATAGTTGAATTCTTATTACATTATGTAATCGGGTGACTGTGAATACTATAGTTGCTAAGTTCATTTACCTGCAGTAAATCCTTTGTTCTCTGAATTAACTTGTTTAGATCACAAGATGATGTATCAGGTATATCTCCTATCTTAACCAAACCAGTGGAGCTGGATAATGAGCATGGCTTTTTAGGAACATCTAAAGGTGTTAGTGAAGCCATTTGTTTCTGTGAATGAACAGAAACTCATTTCCTTCAAAGAATGATAGTTTACTGAACAATGAAATACACATAATCAATGGCTAGTGTACTGAATTCAATTTCTTCTACACCTATTCTATTTAATGAATACAATCAGAGAGAAAAAAAAAGCCATTTTATAGGAAGACAATGGAGAACACAGAAATTATGGTGAAAAGACCAGTTCATAATGACAAAAACAATTTCACTGAACCATAACCTCTACAATTGCTAATTTTGACATTGACTAATTATCATGTGTACGCTTTTATAAAGTAAGTCTTTATGTCAGATTGTAAACTTTTGTATGCTACATATTTTCTAAAAAAAAATAAAAAAATTAATTAATTATTAAGACTTAAGAGAGCAATTAGTTTTACTTTCATTCGTTCAGCTTTGAGATGTATCAGTTCCTGCTTACTGTGATGTAAAGCATCTCTTAGAGCTGCAACCTAGATAGGAGTAAATAAAGGAAAGAAATAACCAGGTGCACATAAAATATAGACCCCCCCCCCTTCCCCTTTTTGCATCCCCTGTAGATAAATAGAATGAAAACAAAGTTCCACTAGAGATATAACTGTACCTGTTGTACTAGCAGGTTAGAGTCTGGTGAGACAGGTCCACCCACTGGACTTACACTCCCACTGACAGCAACTGACATTGGAATAAAGCACCAGATTAATTGTATTAACATAAACAAAAACTGAGTCAGAGTCAAGGAAAGACTATTGCTGTAGAAACACTAATGCTAGCCATAACAGAAACTAAAGAGCTCTAACCAGATGATTGTCTGGACATGTTCTGTAGCAATGTATTCTTAGACAGGACTCTCAGGCGTTCTTTTAATTCTGTCTTCTCCTGCTCCAGACTATCAATATCACTTTGTAGTGTATCATAGGTCTCTTCAAACTCCCTGAGTCAGACAAGAGAGAATCAATACAATAAATGCTTAAAAAATCATTTTGTAGTGTATCATAGGTCTCTTCAAACTGCCTGAGACAAGAAAGAATCAATACAACAAATGATAAACAAATGTCATGTTTCAAAACTGTTAGGTCTTTCATTAGTTTGGGATGAGTGACCTACTTTTCTTTCTTTTTCAACACCAGTGCGCTCTCGTCCAACTTGCGCTGAAGTTTGCTGAGGTCCTCTTCTGCTTCTTTGTTTTTGTTCTCAAGTTTTTTCTCCACCAGTCCAATGCGCACTTGTTGTTCACTAAGTTCCTCTTGCTAGAAGTAGACAAGTTACAAGCAGCAGATAAGTAACAAAGCAAGTTTAGTTCAATGAGATAAGTTACAATCAACATTAGTTCAATGAGATAAGTTATAATCAACATTAGTTCAATGAGATAAGTTATAATCAACATTAGTTCAATGAGATAAGTTACAATCAACATTAGTTCAATGAGATAAGTTACAATCAACATTAGTTCAATGAGATAAGTTACAATCAACATTAGTTCAATGAGATAAGTTATAATCAACATGTTTGTTTACAGCACTCTATAAATCTAATAAAGTAATTATTAATATTTTATGATGTTATATTTGACTTAGTTCTTTGTGACAAGAATAATATTAGTTCACTAAGACAAGTAACAGAAGTTTGAAAAAAAAAAAAAAAAATACTCGTCCTTGATTTTTTCCCCATATTATTATCTGATCTACTTTACCTTCAATCTGAGCTGTCTTTTGAGTTCTTTAATTTCTTCTTCTTTAGCATCCACTTTTAACTTGACTGCTTCAATGTCCGATGCCTGAGATTTGATTGCTTCAGCTCTTTGCTTCAATGGAGCTGGTTTCTATGCAATAAAATACAAAGATACCGCTTTGGTTTGAGTTTATTGTTAGGCAAGACACACAGAACTTTGATTTTGTTGACTTACTGTCCAATGACTTGAGACTAGCATGAAGTCAAAAACATTACAAATAAAAACATTCAATGAGAATTCAGCACCTTTTTTTCATGAGTCCCATCAAAATCATATTCTCCATTTTCCATAGCATTGGCCAGTTTGTTCATAGTGCCAACAATTATACCAAATGATAGCCTGAATAAAAATAAGAAGTAAAGTTCTTTGCTTTTATAAACCACTGAAATATATAAATGTGTGCCAATTGGTGGGTGTGTGTATGAATAGAATAAATTTTAATGTATTAATCTTAAAAAGGTTTCAGTTAAACTTAGCAGTTCTTAAGTATGGAATCATAAGTTTTTATTTCTCCAATTATAATTAATCATTTAAACATTAATTGAAAAAGATTGGTAAAACTATATGAAGACCTTAAACTCTCATAAGCATCAGTGTTCTCTTTGCTGTAGATGTCATGTGCAGCCTGCTGGGCCAGTTCTTCCATTTTCTTAGGGATCAAACCTTCTTTATCTGGAATAGATTGATAGTCATAAATCAAACCTTCTGTATCTGGAAAAATCTTAAGATACCCATGAATTCTACAGTACAGAAATTCCAATTCCCTTTCCCCATAAAACATGCCACGCTACTTGTAATAAAAAATAAAAATGCGTGACAATACAATTTATCACAGGTGTTGATGTCATGAAAAACAAATCATACTTACGGGTTTGAAAAAAAAAAGATAACTAACAATTATTATTTTTGAGATGAATTGCAGTTTTTATAACAATCTCAATTTTATAAATGAATAAAGCTTTTATACATTCATGTTTTTTAAATATGTGCTACAGTAAGAACTCTTGCATCCTTCTAAGTGATTAGTTGATTACATAACTGTTTAAACATGCAAGAGTTGAAAAAGAAATGTATACATCCATTAGTATGCAGTCAAGGCATTCCTCTTGAATTCCTTAGAAAAAAATAGAAGTCACAAGAACTTCCTTGTTATGTCAAAACTATTAGGTGCATACAAATAGGCCTGTACCAAACATTCTTTTACAGTTAGATTGACATAGCCATTGTGTTTGAAGAAGATAAGTGTTATTAGCTGTAGCAAAGAGTCATTGATGCATTTATAAAGGATGTAACCATAAAAGTCAAGACATCTACATGTTCTATTTCTATATGGATACTTGGAGTGTTGTTTCTAATACCAAAAATCTATTGATGATATTTAAACAATGACATAATTTGGGACAGTTATGAATGATATTTTACAATTATTATGTGTATTTTTCTAGAATGTTAATTGTCCAGTTCATGAACAAATATATGTAGAATAATAGGAAAAAAAAATACTTAGAGATAGAGTTTCTAACAAATGAAATTGTTTACAGACAGAGACATGTAAGAAAAAAATATGATGAGAAATATTTAAAAAAAAACAACATAAATTTTGACAAATAAAATGATATAAAAGAAGTTTCAGTTACATGAAATGTTACCAGTTAGTGACCGTAATAGAGAATGAAATAAAATCACTAACAACTAGGGCATGACCAACTCAATACACAGACCACAGAAAGGTAAAGAATACACTTGATATGATGACAGTAATGAGTGTAAAGACTTTTAGTTTAGGAAGCAATAAAAAGTGTTAGTCTCATGAAGACTACAGATGTAGTTGACTTTAAATACACTTGACAATATTGTAGAGACACTTTGAAATGTGTATAAAAGGAGAAATGTTTTTCATAGAGTGCTTACAGATGTAGACAAATCATATTGCAAAGTCAAACATCAAGTTTAATCATTAGACAGAATGACTTCTGATTTTGTCTATTACATTACTCAGCAATGGTTTCTCTCAGTTTATTTTGTCTAATTGTGTAGATTTAACATCAAGAGATAGTTTCTAATTAATGTGTACCTTTAAAGAGATATCAAAGTCTTGAAATCTAGTAGGTATCATCATGGTTTTCTAAGAAACAAACAGATTTTAACCCTAAAAAAGGGCACCCTTTAGGTCATGATTTGACCATGACATAGAAGATGTTTCATTCACTTTGTATTTCTCTGACCAAAGCTCCAAGTATTATTAAATATGCTTTCTGCCTGATTGTATATTGCTAAGCAATGTGTGCTCCAAAGGACATAAGTGATGAGTTGGAAGTATAGTGCTGAACCAGATGAAAATGTTTCATCATTTTTGGTTGACTTATTCCTTCATTACAATTGTACTCTTGGGTTTATTCTCTGCTATTCAGCAGAAAGATTCAAGTTTTTATGCCTGTGAAGACTAGGAAAACTTTTTAGTCTGCTTAGGTACTCATTAAAAATACTAAGACCTAAAAAAAAAATTTTCAAGCAAGAATATGGTATCTGTTCACTGACAATTGTGTCTTTGAAATAAATTGAAGTTCAGCAACTCTTGTCAACTAATTTATCCAACTTTTGTTGTTTTTTTTTGTTAGCAATGATTCATCAAGATTAAACATGATGAAAATCTAAACAATTAAGTGATGATGTTACTCTGATCAACTTTCTGTAACTTATGTATGACAAAATAGAGGAATGAGTCTAGCAATAAAACATTAATAAATATTTTAAAAAGTGACCACAACCTCAACAGAATGTAATGTATAGACAAGTTTAATGTTTCAGCCTAGCAATAAGTGTTACGTTTTAAGAGGAACTGTAAGCAAGGACTAAACTACTCAAGAGAAATGTTATTAAGTCTAGAGAATGGCTATGTAGCACCACCAACTACTACCTTTCTTTAGATCAGTTTCTGAAACAAAGAACCAAGGCACGTGTGATTAAGTTTGTAAAGCACAATCTCTTCTGTGACTAGTAAATTACAGCCAGTTCAACAATTTAACACCATTCTTCTGTGTACAAGTCTATTAGTCTCTTCTGTAAAAATTTAGAATCTCTTCATTGCTAAACATGAACTTAAAGATGTTTTTTTAAAAAACATAAAAGAAGTAGCCAGGTAGTTTATTTCATAATTGTTTTTTAAAAAAAAAAAAAGATTTTAATTTTTTTTATTAAGAAACATTTTTACGCTTTTTCTCTTTGTAGTTTTTATTTTGCCTTTAGTTGTTTTTTGTATTGCGAAGCTAAAATAATAAGAGTGTTGAAATGATAACATATATAAGATATATAAGTATTTGAAAAGCCAATGAAGAAGAGAAGAGAGAGACTACAAGATGTAGCCAAATATCATTCATTTAATATCAAGCATACAGAAACTTAATTGTACGTGCTGTTAGGATATATCTATAAACATGCCTGATTGGACTACCATCTAGAGAAAAAAAAGTCTGGCAGAATGCCTGAATAATGAACAGAGTAAACTAATGGCATAGCACATCAGATTAATCATGGTAACCCTTAGAGAGCAATCAATCTGAAGAGAATCTTTTTTTCTGTTTACCTACAAGCTTCTCCAACTCCCAGAGTTTTCCACCTTAGACGATAAATGTAGAAAAATAGATTAAAATAAACCTGAACACTACAAGAGAAGTGATATTCAAATAAACATTTTGACCAAACTGAACCTTTGTTTAAATGTTCATTTCACTTGCATTCTTGTAATATTTTGTTGAATGCACTTTTGTCAAGCAAATTTCCTCCATGATAATAAAAATGTTATTATTCTTATCTTATACTCTACTTCAGTGTGTGTGTGTGTGTGTGTGTGCAAGTGAAGAACTAGGTCTTAACTCTTCAAGACCGTAATGACGCTGACAGCGACCAGTCTCCCGGCCGTGCTAACGTAATGACGCTTCCAGAGTCCAATCACTATTTCCCTATTTACTTCTTTTTCTTTTCTAATCCACGTTTTTAATCCCTTAAATGGTTTAAGGAAACGCTAGAGCGGCCATTTTGAAAGTTTTTTCCTTCTAATACTTTGTTTATCTAAGCTGTTTTTATTGTTCTAAATATTTTTTTTGTAAGTGACTAGTGAATTTTTCGTTTTTTTTGCATCAGACATCATGGCTGACAGGCCTTCTTGCCGTTTTACTGCTGATCAGGCTCTAAATATCTTTTTAGATACGAATGATAGTGATATGAGTGACTTAGACTTAGAGTTAGATAAAGATTCTAGAGCTAGAAAGTTATAATGAAAGCGATTTTCAGACTCCATCGAGTCTGATAGTGAATTATTCATCCCTAGATCTAGTAAAAGTAGTCAACGAAAGGGGGCGTCGCCCCAGCCAGGCCCTAGTACAGTGGTCTTCAACCTTTTTTTGGCCTACCGCCCCCTTTTCGTATTTTTTCTTTAAAAAAATCAGCCAGCGCCCCCCTATAAGAAAAACACTTATAAAGAAGCGTGAGAAGGCAAATTTGAACAAAATATATTTTTATTAATTTTTATGCTGTCAATAACACTTATCCCGCATAGGAGACGACCGCATGCCAAAGGCAATCTTCTTTGGCGAGCTTAGAGTAGGACAGAGTAACAGAGGTGCCCCCGTAAGCGCTATAAAGATGCCCTCACTGGCAGAGATGAAAGTAACTGGCAACATTCTCTGGCAGCAGATGGTCTCTGAGAGAGACAGTTGGAAAGCTCTCACAAAAGCTTCGGGACAAACATTTGAGACTTAAAGAAAAGCCATTATTGAAGACAAGCGCTAAATACGGAAAGAAAATTTAAATATTCTGGAAAATATGCAGGTCGAAACTGGGTTTGCGTAGTTATGTGAAACACTGAACTCAGTCGTATTCTTCGGAATCGAAGGCAATACCAATATTATCATTATACAAAAATTGTCAATTAATTTGCTGTGATTACACACAAAAATTAATCTGATTGTTATGACTTTCTTTCAAATCTTAAGAATAGTCCCCTTTTAAATTTTGGAAAATTAGGGCCTACTGTTTGCAGGTGTAATTGTAAAGTAGGCCTACATTTCTTTCCTTGCAGTCGAAGGTTGGTTTCATTTATTTGCGTTAGATTCCTACCATGAAGAACCATTTTTTAGCCAGCTTTAGGTCACCGCCAACAGTTGAACAAAATGAGCAATAACAAACCCCTTTCGAAATCCAGCGAACTTCAGTTTACAACAAGAGTCTAACATCTTTTTCATCATTTGTTTCTCAAAGCTGTTGAAGGATGAGATTATTTTCTGCATGGGTTTCTATTTTATTTACAATTTTTATAATTAGATTCAAATAGAAATGAAATTGCGGGCTAAACTTTTCTTAAGATGTTGCCTGTGTATCATAACTCCCAAGGTGAATAGTGAATAGTTATGTTCTGTATTTCTATATTAATTTTGAAGCCATTGTCCAACCATTGATGGTTCTCTATATGTCTTTATAAGCTACATAACTTGACAATTTTGAAATAAAATTTCATCACTAACAGAAAAAATGTTTTTTTTTTGTGTAACATATATTAAAAAAAATAATTTTAGTTTTAATCACTTTTCAAACAATATCATAAGACTTAGAAAAAGCTATGCATTTTTCTAAGAAGCCAATAAAACATATCATGCTTTGCCGTTATATATATATATATATTGTTTAATTGTAGATGTTTATAATTGTTCATGAACATTCTTAAGTTATTTTTGGATATTGCTCTGTTCGCAAAACCGACTTGGTTTCATATAACCTCATCTGAAAATGCCGTCATTCAAAGTAGAACATCGGAATACTTTTTATCTAGTGGCAATACACTAAAACTCTTAACAATATGGTATTACATACCATCGAGTTGTCGTAACAACACTTTGTCAATGTTTTTGTTTTAAAAAAAAGGGTTAAATTATTCTATTTGAATGTTAGCTTTAACGTTGTTTTTTTTCAATTAACATTTACATATTATATATTAACATATGTAGATGAAATAAACTATAATCTAAAAGTTTGTTTCTCAAATCATAAACGTTTACGCGCCCAAGTTATAAGGACAATAGATGCCCTACAATTACAGCAAAAGAGTAAGAAATTAAAAATAGAAAATGGGATTCCCGAACTCAACTTCTAGCGTTGTTTCTGTTCTTAAATTAGAAGCAAGCTAACTAGAGCTTGTCTATGTGTAATTTGGCAGCTTTAATTTTGAAGGATATTTTAACATTTCTTTTGTTCAGTGCACCTTAAGTTTTTTCTTTTCCCCTTTATGTCCAGCGCCCCTTTACCGCCACCTATTGTGCCCAGCGCCCCTCTACCGCCCCTTTGGCTCCCAGCGTCCCCCAAAATCTCGAAAACACCCCCAAGGGGGGCGATATCGCCCCCGTTGAAGACCACTGCCCTAGTAGATCTAGAAAGAAACTCACTAAAAGTGTAAATATTGATCAAGTTTGACGAAGTTATGTTTTTTAAATAGATAATTGGATAGAGTTTAATATTTCATACAATAATAATGATTGAGGACTCTTTGGATATTCTTTTTTTACTTGGGAAAGTCAGTTTTTAAAGATTAAATTAAAAAAAATAAATTTTTTCATCTCTGAAATTACCTAATTTTTTTTTCCAGTGACTATCTATAACATTGAAAGATAAATTATCTTGTAGTACATTCAATTTCCAACAAAATTTTATATAATATGTCTATGTTTTAACAAACAGAAAAAACAGTATGACGTTTATAAAAAGGCTTATGTGATAAAAATTGTGGGGGAAAAAAATAATTCCGGTAGAATGAGAAAAAAATTACGGTTTTTAAGAGTTAAGTGTGTGTAGATCACCCACCTGTCTTAAGTGTATGTGTGTGTAGATCAACCACCTGTCTTAAATGTGTGTGTAGATCACCCACCTGTCTTAAGAGTGTGTGTAGGTTAGATCACCCTCCTGTCTTAAGTGTGTGTGTATGTATATCACCCACGTCTTAAATGTGTGTGTATGTAGATCACCCACCTGTCATAAGTGCTACTTGTTGGGTCGCACCTGCAGCCACTATCTTCAGTAACTTGGCTACATTACTGATTTGCTTGCAGCAGTCTGTTAATAGGTCTTGAATCTAAACATAATCAAAATATAGATTTTCTTCACAATATCTTCACAAATCTGTGCCTTACTAAAGAATAAACCAGAAATGTGACTATTGTTGCAGGAACCAAGTGAAGATAATCAAACATTTGTAACCCAACAGTCCCCCACACATCACTACTTACATCCTTTCCAAACTTCAGAGGTGTGGTGGCTGCTGATCCTTCTTGAGGTAAACGTCTCTTTATCTAGACAAAAAGTAAAGAGTATATACCAAACATTGGAAAAAAAGTTGACTTTTGATTGAGGTTCATTTTACTAGTTAAATATATCATGAAAACAGCTAAATAAATACCTTCCTAGCACATGTACGTGTGTCGTTGTTACATGTTTCCAAATCTTTCAAGAGAATAGAAAAATTACTTTGTTCCTCACCAGGCTACAAAGGTAAGAAATAAAGAAATGGTGAGACCAGCTTGAAATACTTAGAAAAATAAATGCATAAGACTTTTAAATCAATTTGTAACTAAATCATAAAATTTAATAATAAAACAAATTTTTTCTTTACACATAATGTAAGGTAAGACGTTAGTAGAATTTTTCAATGAATTAATTGGTATAAGTTCCCCTTTCAGACCTTGCGATCTATAGGGCAGATGATGTAAAGGTCATCTGTTTCTGTGGCCAAAGGTTAACGAGGGTGCCGTGGCCAGCACAATGACCAACCGCCTTTACTTTTCCTAACTAATGTCAGATATCCATTAGAGCTGGGTGGACTCAGAGGCACCCTAAAGATCAAGAAATTAAAAATCCCAGTCTTCACCAGGATTCGAACTGGGACCCAGGTTCAGAAGCCAAGCTCTTTACCACTCAGCCACCACAGCAAAATAATCAGTATATGAATTTTAATAAAAAAGATTACCAGGAGAAGAATTTTCAAACGAGTTATCTCAGTAGCAATAGCATCACATGCACTCAAGACTATCCTGACATCACTGGACATCATATGTGTACAGTCAACACGTTCATGGGACAAGTGAACAGTATAAAGTTGCTGAAAAATACCAACAAATTTCAAAGTGACAATTTTCAAGAACAAAGCAAAGAAAATATATTTGTTTTTGGATGTTGAAAATAATTTAATTATTTTACATTTACAAACAAGGCTAATAATGTACACCATGACAAAGACAGACAGATTTTAAAAGTATTTATTGTGTTACCTGGAAGAAGCTGATGGATTTTTCCAAAAGATCTACAGACACAGTTTCATCAAGCTGTTCAATAAACAAAACAAAATAATATTTTTATTATTTGTTAAGCATGTTTCCATGCTTCTAGAGCTTGTTCAGTCAGCCCTCTGTGGGGTGGGTTATCTAAGATTTTCATACATGGCAGAAAAACTACAAATTTTCTGTATAGATATTGTGTACAAAATAAAGTGTTGATAAGTTTAAAAAGGAAATAAAACTTTTTTTTTGGTACTTTTTAGCACATCAAAATCAAATTCTTTGGTAGCACAATATGGTGGAGTTCGCCGAATGGAGGACAAGCGCATCCTGAAAGTCATCCTCTATGGTCAACTCGTGACTGGCATAAGAAAAACTGGTCGCCTCCACCTCCGTTACATAGATGTAATAAAACGGGACCTCAAATCAGTGAACATCAATACTGACAATTGGGAAGACATATCTCTAGACCGCAACAGGTGGAGAGAGACAGTGACCAAGAAAGCTATGGACAGTGAAAGAACATGGGCCTCAGCTCAGGAAGAAAAACGTACAATCAGAAAAATGGCCAGCTCCTCTACTACCGAAGCAAAAGCCACCTTAACCTGCGCTATTTGTGGACGGGAGTGTCTCTCCAAAACAGAGCTCCACAGCAAAACAGAGCTCCACAGCCAGATGAGGAAGTGTGCTCTGAGATGAACCATAGTCGTTCTACGACTGAAGGAGGCCAATATATATGGTGGAGGCATCTGACTTTCATTCTTCAACTTAAAACTTATTTAATATCAAATGGGCAACTAACTTGAACAATATTAAAGGAGAATAGATGCAAAGATCAGCTGCCATGCATTGAGATATTTTAGAATTATAGCTTAATTCTTTTTTATTTAATTGGCAGTAAAGTTTAATTTAGCGTCCTTGACATTTGGTTTATCATACAAATCTCCAATAATAAGACTTCTGTGCTGCCTTTAGATACTAAGAACACATCTCAGTTTTATTTAAATTCTCTCTTACAGTATTCTAGTTCTTTAGAATATAAACCTGACTTTAAAAAATCAAAATGTTAACTAAAAACATTTTACTGTGATTCAATATTAACTTTGCAAACCACATTGAACTTCTGCTATTTTGGAAGTATTTAATAAAAAAAAAATAATTTTTCTTTCTAAAAGGGTAATAGAAGATCATCTAAGATTAGATAGAGATACTTTTTATTGGTCCAATCAAATGGAAATTCAGTTTGACTACAACTGACCACCTCAGCATAACTACTGTAACAAAAACAATATAGATGCAAATATGAACAACATTCACACTTGAAACACATAGACACAGAATTCCTATATTTAATTGTACATTACTTCTTTTCTTAATTTCAAGAGGATTACACCTTCACATTTTTTATGTCTGCCAAATACCTGATCTTTCCTTAGTAGATCAATAAAGTAATCAACTGATTTCTCATGGGCTGTCATCTCAGGAAGCAAGGTTCCTATTTTTAAAAATAAATCTGTGCTGCACGAGTTCAGAGCACTGAAATTGAAATATTAGAATATCAATTTTTTTATTCACAATATCTGTTCCTATTTTAAGAGTCTAGCTATTTAATGTAGACCTAAAAACTCTGCATACCTTTCATACTGCTTCATGATGCCATACAAAATATTGAGCAGAAGATTCAAATGGTTGGCAAAACTAAACTGTTCAGCCTTGTGGCTCTTTAACACATGTTCCCTCTCAAGTTTATCAGCAATCTCATACTGAAATATAATGTAATCATAAAAATAAAAGAAAATGAAACATTCCCTTTTAGTTTATCTAAATGATATTAAATAAGGTGTAATGAGAATGAAAGAAACTCAATACTGTTCTTCTTATCTCAAGATTCTTATTCAATATGAAAGCTAATTGTAGATTTACCTTGTCTTTGACCTGAGATGCCAACAGTTCTGCTTTATTCATTATTCTAGGCACCATTAACAGAATACAGATGGCATCATGATCCCCTGTGAAAAAAAAAATGTGTTTATAGCTTGGTACTATTGAAAAACAATACATTCTACTTGAGGACTACACCATTAAATTTTACCTCCTCTGCCCATAAAGGCATCTGGCATAAATGAAAGCAACATCTTGATGTGAGAGTTAGCTTGATGAATGTCCACTCTTCTCAACTCCATATCAATTGTCTGGGGAACAAAAGAAACAAACAAAAATGAGATTGTAACATTTCACTCTGAATTGTTTTATTTCCATGTGCTTTACATGACATTTAAAAAACTAGAAGCTTCAATCCAGCAGAAAACTGGTGTTGTCAACTCTCTCTCATTCCTTGCACTTACAACTCAGCATAAAGAGTTGGCAAAGTAATTTTTTTGAAATGCAAAATAACTTAAGAGCAGACAAAGATACTTTAGTTCCAGTTAATTTGAATCTTAAAACTAAATGTAACTATATAAATAAACTGAAAACTAAATGTAACTCTATAAATAAACTGAAAACTAAATGTTACTATATAAATGACTGAAAACTAAATGTAACTACATAAATAAACTGAAAACGAAATGTAACAATTTAAATAAAATGACCTTAGCATATGCTTTAGTCTCAGCAAATTTGGTCTTGAAGTCCATGAGTTCAGCAGTGGGCGTTTCTACTTTAGTCTCACTTTCTTGTTGCTTGCTACGCAGTTGTTCCTAATCAAATGTATTACAAACAATTTTACGACATTTGATAATAATAAAAATAATGCTAATCAAGAAAATTTAAATATTTTTTTGTACTTTAAAAAAATTAATTGTATATATCATACTTGTAAGTGAGCCACCAGTTCTCTGAATTTGTTTAATGTTCTGTCATAATCAGCAAATGTTTCTTGAGTAGCATCCAACTTTCTTTGAATCTAGTGATATGGAAATACAAAAACAAATGATGGAGCTTTTTAAGATGTTAGAAATTTAAGATATAAACTCAGTAAAATGTTAAAATAGAATTGAATCATTTAAAATAGCCATTAATTGGTTTGACTTCTAAATATAGATCTACAAATAATACACTTTTTGCTTCTAAATAAAAGCTAATTTCTTAAAAGTACTAACGTAGATCTGAAAATGATACATTTTCACAAGCAGTGTTATTAACTTTATGTTAGTCAAACAAAATCAATGTTTAGACTGAATACATCTGCTACATGCACAGCCATACCTCCAGGAGTTTTATATTCTTCATGTCTACTTCTTCTCGCAGCTCAAGTTCGGTGGCTTTAGCATTTTCTTGTAATTCCTCATTCATGTCATTTAGTGCTTCCTGAAGAGAGGATTAAAAAAAAAAAAAAGCTTTTTAGTTCTTTCAAAATTGTAAGCCAATTCAAACAGCAAACCAGCAAGCCAAAGATGCTCATCATCCTTTAACACAAAATATATTTAATTCTTAAGTTTCAAAGTATTGAAAATAGTATAGAATTTAGTTCTGTTTTTTTTAAAAGAAAGAGCTTTCCTTACATAGAACTTAGACACTATATATATATATATATATTTATAGCTTTTATATAGCGCTACATTCATGCTTATAGCATGCTCAGAGCGCTTTTGGTCCAATCTCATTTGTGGACCGGTTGGGGGGGGGGGGGTATCTAGGAGTTGGTTTTCCGTGCTGCCTTTAGGCGTTCAGTAAACACAACTCTGACCGAGTCGGGTGTCGAACCTCGAGCCCCCTTCTAGGTAACCAAGCCAAGCCAAGTTCAAGTGCACTTGGCCTCTCGACCACGCTTCCCACTATCCATATTAAAATTTAAAAATAAATAATAAATGTCAATAAATAAACCACACAGGTGTCTAACCAGGTCATTTTTCTCTTCCAAAATTTCTTTAATCTCATCTTCTAATTTCAAATTCCTTTCTGTGAGTGTTTCCACCATTTCCTCAGCTCCAAGTGCGGCATCCACTTGCTCCTTCAAGTCTATTAGCTCTTTCTCATACACAGTCACTTGAGCTTGGAGTCTTTCTTTATCTTTTCTCAACACAGCCAACTCTGATTCAAGCTTTTCTACCATCTTATCACTTCTCTGGCGATCTTGTTTCTCAGAATTCAACATGTCACGAAGCCTGGGTTAGATCAAACAAAAAACAAAGTCTGTTATTGCAGATCAGAATTTTTCATGCCGAGGTTAAAAAGAGTTTTTGGTATATGAACATTACTAGAACAAAAAATAAAATGGATGTCAAGAAGTAGACCAGACTTGTTAAGAACAGCAAGACAAATGTGAAAACAAAGAAACACCGCAAAAAAACTCTTTATCAGCTGTGAACAGAGACAAATGAGAAGATAGGAGGAAAACATTAAGACTGATGTGGTAAAGCTGTCTTGACCAAAACTGTTAAGTTTCCCTTTCAGAGGTACCAAAAAGATTCCGAAGTTAAAATCCCCGTCTGCCTCATGATTCGAACCCAAGACCTTTGGTTTGAAAGCCAAGCGCTTTACCACTCAACCACCGCGCCTATGTCCAAAACTGTAGGGTTTAATAAAGAGAAATAACTGAAAACTTACTTCACAAGAGCGTCTTTCATTCTTTCATTTTGCTGTTCCATTTGCTTCAGTTCAAAGGTTGCAGCCACACCTTCAGACCCTGTAAAAGATATACAAGAATTATCTACTGTGAGATTCAGTTTTGAGAGTTAATGTAGGTGTATTATTAATTTTATAGTCTCTATTAAATGTCAACAAAGATTACTTTGAGAATATAGTTTTCTTTAAAGCCTAGATTACCTTTAGAAGATATCTCATTTCTAATCAGTTCTAAGTCTAATGTTAGCTCCTCTACTTTTTCTTTCATTGAATCAAGTTCAGCTTGCAGGCTCTCAGCCTAAATATGTGAGATAAACAAATGACAACTACAAAAAGGCACACAAAGTTTCATATATTTGATTCCTAGAACAAAATTCTAAAAAATTATTTTTAAAATCTATGCAAAGTTAAAAAAAAAGGATTTTTCAAAATCCTTTTTAATGGCAGCTTGACCTATTAGCTTGTGAAAAAAAAGTATGTTTATTCTTAAGTGAAATCTCAGGACCTAATTAAATTTAATCTCAACTTTGTTAACTGTCTCATTAGTGGCTATTTTATTTTGGAGAAAATTTGTAGTTAGAATTAATACAGTGTACTCCTAAACTAAAATACCTCTGAAGATGTTATAGTTTAGTTTTCTAAGTTATTCATAAGTCAGGGTTAGTATCACTTTCTCCTAACTAAATTGTCAGGGTTAGTATCACTTTCTCCTATGTAAATTGTCAGTGTTTTATCACTTTCTCCTAACTAAATTGTTAGGGTTAGTATCACTTTCTCCTATCTAAATTGTCAGTGTTTTATCACTTTCTCCTAACTAAATTGTCAGGGTTTGTATCACTTACTCCTAACTAAATTATCAGGGTTTTATCACTTTCTCCTAGCTAAATTGTTAGGGTTAGTATCACTTTCTCCTATCTAAATTGTCAGTGTTTTATCACTTTCTCCTATCTAAATTGTCAGTGTTTTATCATTTTCTCCTAACTAAATTGTCAGGGTTAGTATCACTTTCTCCTATCTAAATTGTCAGTGTTTTATCACTTTCTCCTAACTAAATTGTCAGGGTTAGTAAACTAAATTGTCAGTGTTTTATCACTTTCTCCTAACTAAATTGTCAGGGTTAGTATCACTTTCTCCTTACTAAATTGTCAGGGTTAGTATCACTTTCTCCTATGTAAATTGTCAGTGTTTTATCACTTTCTCCTAACTAAATTGTCAGGGTTTGTATCACTTTCTCCTAACTAAATTATCAGGGTTTTATCACTTTCTCCTAGCTAAATTGTTAGGGTTAGTATCACTTTCTCCTATCTAAATTGTCAGTGTTTTATCACTTTCTCCTATCTAAATTGTCAGTGTTTTATCATTTTCTCCTAACTAAATTGTCAGGGTTAGTATCACTTTCTCCTATCTAAATTGTCAGTGTTTTATCACTTTCTCCTAACTAAATTGTCAGGGTTAGTAAACTAAATTGTCAGGGTTAGTATCACTTTCTCCTAACTAAATTGTCAGGGTTAGTATCACTTTCTCCTAACTAAATTGTCAGGGTGTGTATCACTTTCTTCTAACTAAATTGTCAGGGTTAGTATCACTTTCTTCTAACTAAATTGTCAGGGTTAGTAAACTAAATTGTACCAGTCTTAAGTTTTTTTTTCAATCCGCTTCACAACTTTTACTTGCTATCATTAAATTATACACATTTAATCAACTTTATTTTCACATAAGAGATACAAACTATCCTATGTCCACTCAAGATGTCAGTATGCTTCAGAGATGATAAGCAAGAATATGCAGTTTTTTTTTTTTTGAATGCACTTATGTGAAAAAAGAAAACAAAAAAAAAACCTTTTCTTCTGCCATTTCTTTGTCCAATGTAGCCATTTCAACAGTCTCAGTTACATCTGCCATCTCTTCTTTATAGCTCTCATATTCTTGCTGTAGCTCTGACAGCTCCTAAAAAAAAAAGAAGACGTTTTTGTTTATAATATACATGACTTGACTCTAATATATAATATACATTTAGTTTTAAACCCAAAAAACTAGACTAAATACCTTCTTTGAAGCTTGCAGCTGTCTCTGAAGATCAGCATGAGATTCTTGCATTCTAGATTTATACTCTTGTAGCTGAAAACATGTACAAGGTTAGGTTTATAAAAAAAAAAAAGTCAATTATTTTTATATTTGTTAAACATATTTCTTCAAACTCCATGGGCCATTTACTTGTTTTACTCATTTTTCAGACCCTGAGATCTATAGGGCAGATGAGATAAAAGTCATCTATTTCTATGGTTGATGGTTAATGAGGGTGTCATGTGGCCATCTCAACGCAGCTCCTTTACTTTCACAAACTAAGGTCATGCACCTACTAGAGTTGGGTGGACCCTAAAAATCTAGAAATTCAAAATCCAAACCATCACTGAGATTTGAACCCAAGACCCCTAGGTTCGGAAGCCAAACACCCACACCTCTTATTTCCTAGTTGACTATGTGACATAAAATGAAGAATGAACTTTCTAATGATCCTGATGTTTTTCCTGAAGCACTCACTTGTTGCAACTGAATTTTTGTTTTTTCAAATTCCTTTAACTTGACTTTGTCTTCAGCTCTCTTGATCTTCAATGTCTCCAGTTTTTCATTCAAATCTTTCACCTCCAGCTTAAGGCCTTCAATTTCTTGTTGCTGCTGAACACTGCTGAAACGTTCATCGATGGAGGATTGGGAGCTGGACATTGCACTCAGCTGACTCAGGTTCATCTGGAATGAAGGGAACTAAGATTAGGGCCTTAACGACCACAAATATGTGACTCTATAGTGATAATTTATAGTTTTGTCCTAAGATGAAGTTTGAACCAGGGCATTATTAGGCCAGCAGAATAGTGAAGATAATTTTACTTTTCTCAACTGATTAAATATGAACTATTATGTATGGGAATTGTTAGGCCAGCAGAATAGTGAAGATAATTTTACTTTCTAAATATAAACTATTATGTAGGACATTGTTAGACCAGCAGAATTGTGCTTATAATTTTACTTTCTAAATATGAACTATTATGCAAAGTTCAGACTTTCTGTCTCCAGAAAAATGTGCTCTTCCTATTATAAATTAAACATAAATCAAAGTCACAAAACATTTTAGAACTAAATAATTTTGTTTAGTAATATTATCCCTAATGGAACCTAGAAGTAGATATGAAAAACGATGTAATGATAGTTTATTATTAAACTGAACAAATGACCTTCCAGTGTAGCCATGACAAAAAATATAATTTCCCCTAGATTTAAAATAGTGTAATGGAAAAATAAAAATTGAAAAAGCTGCCAATAATGTAACAGCTAACATAAATTTAGTAAAATAAAAAAAATAAGATAGTTATACCAAGGAGGCTTGAGGGGAAGGAGCAGCCAGATTGTCTGAAGAGGCAGTCATTTCTACTTTTTCTACTTTAGCATGTTCTACTCTAACAGGGGCAGTAACTGTGGTCTCTGGAGCTGCAGCACTGGTTTTGTCATCAGCTGGTGTTGATTCCTTACTCGTACGGGGTAGACGAGAGAGCCGAGAGGCTGGTGTAGCATCTGGTTCCTGCTTTACGGGTGCAGCAGGAGCTGGTGTCTCTCCTAGACTTTCAGTACCTTGAAATAGAACAAGTCTTTCTAAGCAAGAACGGCTAGCAAATGTGCAGATCAGATTCATTTCATTTTCAAAGTTTAAAGGTACAATTGACTTTCAAAATGACTTTTTAAACTTTGAAATAGTTTTTCCATTAGCAAAAAGAAGTTGTTTTTTAAAGATCCAAGACTAATACTTTAATATAATTTAAAGAAAAATTGTTTGCAAAAGATAATCATGTTAGTAAATAATTAACAGTGAAAAAAAATAAATGTATAATACTCTTAGTCATGGTTCCTGGTGGTCTCAAGCCAGACTTTTTGGCAGTTGCTGGAGTGGCTGCTGGTGTGCTAACAGGACGACTTGGTGCTTTCAATCCACTCTGCCTGGGAGTGGCTGGGACTAGAACAGGAGGTGATTCTTTGACAGGCTCTTGATTTTCCAATGGGGCAACCTGGAAAAAAAATAGATTTACATTTTTAGATTTTTATCTAGGTGATAACGCAATATGTTTACCTTAACATACAAATAAAGAAATTAACTTTCTTTAAAAAAAAAGTCATGTTTACCTGTGACTGGCGGACAAAAACGCCATAGTTTTCCTGGCAGGCAAAGTAAGTCTTTCCCTGAACTGTTCCATTATTTTTACCTTTAGGCTCATCCAATACAACTCCTACCCATTTGCCTAGTTGTAAATGTAAAAAAAATTGTAACATTCTTTTGTTAAATTATCATCATTTTAAGTGCAGATATTTAAAAGACTACTGAATGTGCACTATATGGTCAAGTATTAATGATTTCTTTAGCCATTTCTTAAAGAGATTATCAGTTCTAATGAACATTACCATGAGTAAGAAACCTATAAAATGTACCTGGACTAAATACTGTGTTTCCAATGTAGGCCACTGTTCCTACAATGCCTTTCCCAATAATTTCCACACGAGTGCCTACTTTGACTGAGGCAACAGGCTGTGTCGTAGCCATGGCTGGGTTCTGAAAAAAAAAAATCATTTCTTTTACTAAAATAATATTAAACTAGATTGACAAAGTCGACAATTTTAAGACTAAAAATATGAATATGTACAAGCTAACAAAGCAATGTCTAATAGTATTTGTTATATTATTAGGATATTAAATACAAGAACCAAGAAAACATTACAATAAGCCATAGCTGAGTTAAATAAATAAAGGCACATAGCAAATATTATCTCTCTATTCTGATTAGATTCGAAGATCTTTTATAGGAGGTACATATGACAAAACATCGTATCATATGTTACAGCTAAAATGCAGAAATCAGTTATTGTGCACTTTATACAGTTTTAGTGCAGATTAATGTAAGGAAAATTGTTTCATTTTTCACATACCTAGATAATATGCAAATTACCTAGATAAATTGCATATTACCTACTAGACCAGTGATGGGCAACATTTTTTAGGCACTGACCAAAAACTTAGAGAAAATAATTTCGCAGACCATAATTATTTTTTTTTACCACAAACAAAACAAAAAGATGTAATTTAATATTACATTTAGCTTGCATGATATTAAACTGAAACTAATGTGATGTAAGTTGCTGTTAGTGTTTTGACTCTAGTTCATTAATTTGGTTCAAATCGGGACTTAGTTATTCTTAAGAATGAACTGGGTGTTCATCCATCAATCTATTTGCGAGTTAAATTAATTCAAGCTGCAAACCTGGTTTCCCTACTTCACAATCTACATTCAAAGGAAGACTATAAAAATGTCTACATCCTCTTCATTAACATGAGTCTTAAAATCTTGTTTCAAATTTGTCATCAAGTTGACTCAAATTATCTTCATAATTTATAAGCAAGTAGCCTATTACTTTCTTCCATAAGGAATTTATCTTGTGAAATGCAATAAATCCTTTTAAGTAGATTAATAGCAAATACAATATATTGTTTAAAATATTTAGTGTGGCTCCAAAATGTTGTCATTAAATATATTTTTTCTTAACATTTCATTTGATCATGTGACAGACGTTCTGTGACAATGCAAATGCCAAGAGCCATTCAGAATCTTCAAATATTTCTCATTCAGATTGCATGAAAGTAAAAAACTCTTGAAATGGACTATTTGTAAGCCCATGGGAGCAAAGAGTATTTATAAGCTTTACCAATACTCAGAGGACTGATTTTACATTGAAAGCTGTCTTATAGACATTGTCCCTAGGTATAATGCAGTGTAGGTAAATAACATTGTTTCCAGGGTAGTTTTGATTGAAAATCTCAACAAAACCAGAAATAAAAAAAAACATTTAACACCAACATTTAATGTACATCAAAACTCAATTTCCTGCCACAGTTCTCATTTCAGCAGATACAAACAGTAGTGAATCCTGAAAAGTTAAATTCACAATATTACCCCAATGTTTTAATTCACATTAAAAACTTTTAACTTTATGATTAAAATTGTTAGTTTTGATTATTATCACAAAACTTGTGCATGCCAGAGTTGGCCCACAGGCCGTAGTTTGCCCATCACTGTACTAGACACTCATTAAATTGAAAAATGTTATCATACACTTGCTACTGTACTGCTAAAGTATAAAAATCAGTTACCATTAAAGTGAAAAAAAGGAGAATACACTTAAATACAAAATGATTTATTCTACAAATTATCTTGGTATCAGTTTTATGCAAATTAGCCTAGAGGTAATGTGCAAAAATTTAATAAAAAGATTGTAACGAGCTTTATTAATATGCAGATTATATTATATAATAGTAATAAAGACAAAGATTTTCAATATATATAGATCTATAGATTACTAAACAATATATATCTATAAATTACTAAAGACTATAGTGATAAGGAGTCTAGAATCTAGATCTACTGAGACAAATACTAGCAGATGTACATACATACTATTTAGATTATTATTATAGTAGAATAAGTCATAAGTAGATCTATGTTAAATAATTAGTGACAAGATCTATAGATCTAGATCTAGTAAAGTAGACTATAATTATAATGTCACTAGATCTCTCTCTCTATATATATATTAATATATAACATATATATATATATATATAACATATATATATATATATATATATATTAATTATAGGACCTAGATCTAGAATAATCTAGATCTATAGATCTACATTTAGAATTATAGATTATAGATAATGATAATGAAAAAAGATAATCACAAGCAGTTGAAACTTGAGTTGTCAGTTGAGTTGACTCTAAACTCCAGTTAGTTACTAATCTAGATCTAATTAAATCTAATACTAGAGATTACTGTCAGTGTCACTGTGACTATCACGGATTACACTCACTTCACTGAGTCAGAGATCTAGATTTCTTTAGTAGAATAGATACTGATCTAGACTTAGAATATCAGTATAGTATATATATTATATATATATTATATAATATATATATAACTGAGTTAACAGAGTCTAGTTCATTACTGAGTTTGTTACTCTCAAATTAAAATTTTGTTAGTTAAGTTGTCTACTTTAGATATAATATAAAATAATATAATAATATGTTAAGCTAGGCTGTGGTTAGGCTCTACTGACAATAATTATAGAGAATAGATCTCTACTCATACTGCACTTAAGAGTTGACTTCTAAAGTTAAAGTTAAAGACTCAAGTTAGTCTGACAGAGTTAGGCATAGAGGCGTTACAAGAATACTAGATTCTAGAATAGTAAGATCTAAATATATCTAGAACTACTACTAGACTAGACCTAGAATCTAGATTTAGATCTATCATCTAGGTCTAGTCTAGATTGACTAGATTTCTAGATGATCAAGAAATTCCTAATTTAGTCTTTTAGGTCTATAAATATTTAGGGTTAGATCTAGATCTAGCTAGAATTTCTAGAATCTAGATAAATTCTAGATTAGTAGATATCTAGATTCCTAGTCCTACTAGACTCTATGTAACTATTAATAATTAAGTCCTACTCCTAGTCACCTAAACTCTAAACCTAAACTTTATTAAAGTCCCTAGTAGTACTGTAGTAGTAGACTAGTAGTAGTAGTAACTAGTTACTAGTAGTGGCCGCTAGTCATAGTAGTACTAGACTCTAGACTAGTCTAGATTAGATCTAGATTGTCTAGATCTAGATCTATATCTTATTCTAGATGATAGATCTCTAGTCTAGATCTATAATCTATCTATATTAATCTATATTATTTAAATTATAATTATTATTATATTTATATATAATTATATATTGATTCTAGATTCTAGGTCTATACTATAGTCTATATAGACTAATATTAATAAGTAATAGTATGTAGAGACTAGATGATTTACGTCTAACTTAGTCATTAGTGACATTAGTCTTAGACGACTTAGTAAGTAGATCTAAGTAACCTAACTTAGTAAGTAAGTAACTACTTTACAAAAACATAACATTGACAGTGTCAGTGATTCAGTATTCTCTTAAATTAATGTTAAGATATTGAACGAATTGAACATATAATAAATAATATTCTAGCTAGATTGAGACTAGATCTAATACTATACTATATATAGGTCTACAACAATACAACATGAAATCAAAATAAGCTTAAATAATAAATAGAACTAGAAGGTCTAGTCTAGATATAAAAATAAAAGTAATCCCACATCCATCTTAATATTCTTAATAAAAACAATCAATAATCATAATGGAGATCTATTAGTATTAGATATTATACTAATCTAGACGATTTCCGGTGAGTTTATAGAGTTGCCAATTTAATCACATATCTACAATCTAGATCTAGAAATCTAGTCCCGGTATCTTCAAATAACATGCCATTTTAATTTTAAACTATTTGTGTTCGATCTAGAATCTAGATTTTATACTTTAGTTCTAAATTTCAATGTAAACCGAAATCATTTTGAGTTTAAAATATCTACGAACGGACTTCTATTTGTAAATCTATTATTTAGCTTATTTTCCAAATTTAAAAAACATGTTTTAGGTTGGCAGCATTAAAAAAAACTTTTGTTGTAAAGTTTAGAAAGCTGCTCAACATTGATTCAAAGGGAAGTCAATCTTGTTTACAAACAAAACGCACAAAATAGTATAAAAGAAATCCAAATATTCCAAGACGCCAAAGTCTAGATCTAGATCTAATCTAGATTCTCGACTCTAATTAGAGTTGAAATCTACATCCTAGATTAAAGATATAGATCTAGATAAAGATCTACAAGTATAGAGTATTATAATGGCGAACGAAAATTGTAATGCCGGATCTTCTCATCTTGTAGATGATTTTGAAGCCGCTTTTCAGGTTTAATTTTTAATTCATAAATACTAACTTATAGATTCTAGATCTAGATCTAGTATTAATAATATACTTGTGTAGTTGTATAGACATTATTATTATACTACTATTATAGTATAGTAGTATCTAAGTATAGTAATAATGTAACTATAAGTAATAGATCTATCTACTTAAAGTTATACATGATATAGTTACATAGTTACTCATCTTATCTTATATAATACAGTCACTTCAAAAAAGAAGATGATTACGTCCTACGCGTCATGCATTTATTAGTCATGCATATTAACCAATGACTTAAATTCTGCTAGCTCAGGCAACCCATTCCATGCTCTAATAGCACTAGGGAAGAAGGAAAATTTGTACAAATTTGTCCTACTCATAGTAGTTATAGATCTAATTAATGTCTAAATTTTATATATTAATATAGGATTTATAGGTCTAGAGTGTCTATCAGTAGTATTTGATATATATGTATAACTGTAACTATATAGACTCCCAATCTACTCTGCAAGCACTTAACAGCAGCACCTCAAACAGCCCAAGAGAGTTGACAACACTCATTCTGATAAACCACCAGATGATATCAAAATTAAATATCAATATTACACTACAGTGGATCCCTGGACACATTGGCATCATGGGAAATGAAAAGGCAGATAAGCTATCAAAGGCAGGTTCAACTATGGAACAACCAGATAGACCTGTTAACTACCTCACCCTAAGGTCAATGTTAGTCAACAATCACAAAGAGGAGTGGCTCAACCAATGGGCATCAGGAAACACAGGCAGAGCCATGTACAGAGAAATGACTACGCCTAACAAACTGGACAGTATTAACTTCCTCCCCCGCAAAGAACAATCTACAATCTTCCAACTAAGAACAGGACACACACCACTATTAAATTACCACCTGAACAAAATAAACTCCACACAACTACCCCTTTGCAGACATTGCGCCCACCCCTTTGAAACCGTAAACCATATCCTCTTTGAATGCCCCTCCCTAATCCACCTTAGGCAGACCCTACTTCCACTACAGCCCAACATAACCAACACCCTGTACGGCAGTGCTGAACAACTGAAGAAAACAGCACACTTTTTTTCCTTGGCACAGTCTGCAAAAGAGCTCACAGCTCAGCAGCAATAAAGCTGGCTAGAAGAAGAAGAAGAAGTAACTATATATAATATAATATTGTGTATATAGATTATAGTAGAGATCTAGAAATATATTTATGTTACATACTATTATTAATTAGTCTATATAGAATCATAGATCTAGAGTTCTAGACCAAACTAGTAGTATTTCAATCTAGATCTAGTCTAGTTTTTAATGTTTTTCTCATTTTACTGTTTTAGTTTTTTAGCTTCCGCTGCTCAATTTTCTAGATGATCTAGATTTAGAAGTAGAATATATATTTTACAAACTTGACTCTAATAATGAGTCTCGCTATTCAGGCTCTCTTCAAACTGCTCCACACAACACCACCAACTCAAAGAATTTGCCAACTCAGATCAAGGCTCCAAAATAATAGTTTAATGTCCAATAAATCACAGTTAACACTGTAAAATTGGCAACACGTAACACAGACTGAACAAATATTTCACTGTTAACAACCGTACCATTGTATCAACTCTTGCACTGGCCTCTCTGCCTCACTCGTGACTTGCACTGGTTTCAACTTTTTCGGACTTGCACGGGGTTCACCTGTTCAGTACTGACTTCAAACACTGGGCTCATTGTGTCCGACTCAATTGCAGATTAAGGACATAATTATCTTCTCTTTTAATGTCTGTAATTTATAAGTATAATAAGACAAGAGCCTATCTATATTAAATAAAATTAGGCTAAAAATAAATTTTGTCTATGTTTTGAATTTACTTGTACATATATTTGTTATTCTGTGCAGGGATTTGTTTATTCTTTTTAAAATCTTTGATTCACACATTTGTTGTGTATAGTTTCAATGCACAATTTATTTTTCTATTCAGAACTGTGTTTCTCTACTTACATCCCAAGAAAATTTTAATGTTCAGGACTCAGAAGAAACTAAAATGAGTAAGTTCGTTCTGTTTTGTATAATATTTTAAAATATTTGTTTAGAAAAACTAAGAACCTTTAGCGCAAATTTAGTAGAGATTTAGGGTTAGGTTTAGCATAAGCATAAAATTATTTTGTTTTTTCTATAGGTGTAGAAAATAGTTTGCAAAGGTTTTTAGAATCTGCAAGACAAATGGAGACTTTCTTTTTGAACAAGAGGTTAATTTTATCTGTTGCCAGACCTGAGCATGTTCTGAATGAAGTAAGTCAATTTTTAGCTGGAACTTTTTATAATGTAATAAGGTACCCTATATAGTTGGCATATTATATATATATATATATAAATATATATATATTATTATATATATATATATATATATATTATTATATATATATAAATATATATATATATATATATATATGTTAAGGTATTTCGTCAAAGAACCAATGGTCATTTAATATTTCTTGTTTGTTTGTTTTCTTTACATTGGCAGATATTTTGTTTACTCATAGAGTTTATAATGTTACCAAATAATATTATTTTACATTGTTATTAATGTTACTGTAATGGAGAATGTTTTTTTTCTATTAATGTCAAGATTCTTAAATTCAATGTAGATTTCAGTCTGTAGCCTGGTCATTAAGTTGAATATTCATTTTGTGTTTCCTAAAGAAGAATTATTTTTTTTTAAATTAAAAGTTTAATTAAAACTTTTGCTCTAGTGCATTACAATATAAAATTAGAACTGGTAGCATAACATCTAAATGGTGTATTTCCAAGCTGACTTAAATCAGTTACTTACCTTATATTTTATAATTATAAAACAGTTTTAAAAAATGTATGAAAAATAACCAATGAAATTACAGGTAGTCCTCGACTTATGACGGTGTTCCGTTCCTATGCGGCAGCGTAAACCGAATTTTGACGTAAGTCGGATCATACATTCATAGAGAGTACTTTAGCATAATAACAGTACTGTACTGTACTGTAAACACTTAGCCTATCCATACACCTATTCTAATACATAATTATCAAAGCAAAGTCAGTCTCTCCTTTTAACTTTATGACCTGGTGCCGACTTCTCCTCCTTGGTGGTTGGGTAAATGTTTCCAAAACAAGCCTGTCTCGTCAACGTTGAACACTTGTTGCGCACAGTAACCACCCTCCTCAATTATCTCAGCCAATGCTTTTGGAAACTCAGTTGCTGCTTTCTTATCAGCACTTGCAGCTTCACCTTGCACTTTAATGTTATGGAAATTGGCACGATCCTTAAACCTCATAAACCAACCCCTAATCGCCACAAATTCTTCATTTTCACTTCCTTCTCCCTTTTCTCTTTTCAACACCTCAAACAGTCTCCTAGCTTTCTCCTGAATAAACATAAGGCTCACAGGGATACGGCGTTGATTTTGGTCTTCCAACCACAGCACCAATAATCTTTCCATCTCAATAATAAGCCCACTATGCTGCTTTGTTATCACTGTCGCTTTCATAGGAGCAGATCTTTTCACGTGTTCAAGGATACGATCTTTATCCTTAATAATCGTAGCGACAGTCGAACGACTAAGTTGTAATGACTTGCCAATTTCTGTTGGTGTTTCCCCCTTATCAGATTGCCTTATGATGGCCACTTTCACCTCCATGGTGATGGCCTTCCTTTTCTTTGCTGCATCCTTTTCTTTAGGGTCAGATGAGTCTGACTTACGTTTGGCAGCCATAATGAAGGGTCCTATAGCATGCAGGAGACTAGTTTTCCTCTTGTAACGGTACAGTGTACAGTACTGGACTACACTACTGTATAAATGTATTCCTCCGCCACTGCATGTAATTCAACATCTATCACAAAACCATGTAAGTCGAACTGAGCCGTCGTAAACAGCGTCATAACCATGAAACCACGTTAGTCGAGACCGTCGTAACCCGAGGTCTACCTGTATTTTATTTATATTTATAACTCGTATGGTATCCCATTTGTTTTGAGGCTCATTGAGTTAAAGTTGTATCACAATTTTCATCTTATTATTTGGCAGCTTTTAGTCTGGTTTTTATTAGCATGTCAGCATATGGACTGTTTAGGACAAACATAAAGACTAAGTTTATCAACCTGTAAATGTGGATGGTCAAATTTCAGAGAAAATCAAAATCTTATCACATTTTACATTGTCAGACTCTTGTAAAGAAAATTCTAGCCTTCTTGCATTTGAATCCCAGTATATGTATTAGTGCTATCAATTTGTTTTCTCAAATGTTTCCATCCTAGTGGACCATTTTTTTTTATTTTCTAAATAATCAAATCATATTTCCATGCTAGTGTTGTTGTTTTGTTGTTTTCAATCCTCAATTTCTTAAAACTCTTCCCAATATTTTCTTTTTTTGAACTCTCCTATGCTAGATTTTTTGTTCTCTGGAGGTAAAACTATTAAAACTCAATTGGTATCAATGATGTATTGTTATAGATTTGCATCATTTTGTTGTGAAAAAAGAGTACAATAGTTAAGATTTTAACCAAACATTTATATGGGTTACTTAGACTTTTGTAATATTTGTAAACATTTTAGGACATTCTGGAGCTTAAGGCTGAATTTGAGAGGAAAGAGAAACTGATTGAAAAACATCATGAAAAGTTGCCCAAATGGCAAGCTCTGCTTCGCTCCAATGCATCAGCCATGCCTACAAGTCCTTACTCAGGTAGTCAGCCTCAGTCTCATCAGAATATGGTACCGGGCCCACCTATGTCAACATCTGTTGGGCCACCGATGGGGGCCTCAGCCAATCAGCCAATGATGAGCCAACAGATGACATCCATGGCACCTGGCCAATACCCAGGTCCTCCAGCTGGCCATCCTGGACAGTACAATATGCCACCACCAGCATACCCCCAGGGACCTCTTGCTTATTTAGAACGGATGTAGCTAAGAATGGAATGGAATCTTTCAGTGTACATGAACATATTTCTCTGGACTAAGTTTTTTGTTGTAAGGCTCAATGTTGAAACCATTGCTGGGTGAAAATTGTGTCATTGCAGTACATCTGTTTTTGTGTTTATGCTGAATGTTTAAACATTTTTCATATAGTATCCTCAAGATACAACTTTTATGTTAAGACTATGTATAGACTATAGATTAGATCTAGACTAGAGTCTAAAGTGTGTGTGAAAGTGTGTGTATGTATGTATGTATGTAAGAATATTTCTTCCAGATAATTCATGAGAAGAATTCTTGTTTTCAAACATTGTTCTCAATCATGAAATTTTAGAACACCTTTATGTTTATACTACAAGCATCACCATTCATTGCTGTTTCAGGCAGTCTTACAGATGCTGTTTCTAGATATAATGCATTGTAGGAAAAAAACATTGTTTCCAGGGTAGTTTTGTTTGAAAATCTCAATCTTTTTAATGATTTTTTCAATTTTTTTTTGGTGCCGTTCCTTTATCTCCCATATGCCTTCTCTCATTAAAACATTTGCTCAGACTGAACCAGATAGTGCAAATCATTCTGCTCTCAATAGTATGAAGTGTTGACAAATCTATTGGGTCAGTGGACATACTGGTATGTGAGGCTTCTTCCAATGATCATTCTGTTATAAAGTAGGTTTTATCCAAAACAAAACAAAATATTTTGCTACCTCATAAAAAGAAAAGTAAATAGTATTAAAAAAAAAAAACCATTGTATTTATTTGTATTTCAGGTTTGTCCGTGGTTGATACTAATGATGTACATCTACATATTTAGATTTGGAAAAAGGCTACTAAATTTTTGTAGAGAGCTCTTTAATAGATCAGTTTAAAGGTCTTTTCAAAATATTTAGTGCTGTTAATTAAATATGCTTACAATTAAAGATGTTCCCTTTTTTTAAAATCTAACCCTCATTAATTTTTAAGAGCAAAATAATCACTCTATAATCTGTATAAAGGAGGAGTTGTCTCTTTTTTTTTTTTGTAAGTAATTTTTTTTGTTAATAAATATTTTCTTGTTTGTATATGATCATGTAGATTTATACTAAATGTTAAATGTGCGAAAGAAAATTTGATGGTCGACTGGATTTGGGGAAGGGGAAAGTCTATAAGAGATAATGAAAATAAAAATTGTTTTAGATTTGTATTAAATATTTATTGAAACATTCTTTTTAACCCAATTTTTTAATGAGCTTCATTACTACAGATTTATATTAGGAAAAAGGCTACTAAATTTTTGTAGAGAGCTCTTTAATAGATCAGTTTAAAGGTCTTTTCAAAATATTTAGTGCTGTTAATTAAATATGCTTGCTGACCTACATTCCGATGTTTTACAGATATATTAAATCTGGATATTTTAATTTTTAAAAATCTTTATTATGCCTCGAGAAGCGTGGAGCCCAAGGAAATCAAAGTTAAGCTTAAAAGATCTCCAATAGAAACGGCTCATTTTATTTGTTACCAGGTTCATTGTTCCATTATGTTAAAAGGCCAACCATAAAAAAAATATCTTTTTTTTTGTTTTAAATGACACGATTTTCAGACATTCAATAATGCAAACAAAGGCGTTTATTTCAGACCTAATGTTTATTACATTTGAGGTGATGCTTTATCTAGCCAGTCAATCCTTTTGAAAGTCTTTATTGTCCAAACAATGCTGTTTCAAACCTGGACTAAAGAGCAACAAGGGGAGGTGCACCAGTTGACCAAAGATTTACAAAAAAAAACAACAACTTCATCCTTGGACTCAATAGAAAGAAATGTTGTGTCGAAAAATTTACAACCAATGTTGGACAAATGAAATCGAAAATGTCAAAACTGATCTCACCAGCCACAACAGAGTGCAACCCAAATGAGGAATGGAGTGTCGGATGGAACAGGATTAGCTAGAATGTTCTGTGGGAGCCCACTGGAAGCTCTATGCTATAATATATAGCATTATATATATATATATATGTAGTCTATGGTTAAGACCTATTTGATTAGATCAAACTCGGAAAACACATGACATCTAGCTATTCCTGCTATATCGTAAGAGATATTGTCTTTCTAGTTAAAGATAAGTTTGAAGTCAATAAAAGAAAACTTTTTATATGTAACTTACTTGCTATTTTTTTTTAAATTCTTTGTCGCTATTTAAAAAGTAAAGTTTAATAAAAAAAATACTTTTTTTTTCGTTAATGTATTTTAGGAAAGGTTGCATTGTTTCATTCGTCTTTACAAACCTTAATGTTTCAGTAAGAACCTCTTTCAAGTATAATAAAGAAAACATGTTCAGTTGATGTTTACAGTTCTGTAACAATCAATCAGTATAAGTAATTAATTCACCAACGATAGTTTTTTGGTAATAAGTTGAGGGGGGGGGGGGGACACTGAACTAAACCGTACCAAGTGACACCGACCCTTGTGACGCCACTAATTCTTGGCGGTCTCAGTGCAAGATTGGAACTGAAAACTATGAAAATGGACAAAGATTACTCGATGTCTTCTCATAACATTCCCTCTGCGTCACTAATACATTTTTCTATATTGAACAGCACCGCGGAGTAAAATGACAATCTTCGCTCCAAATCCTGGCACCAACTTGATCTAACCTTGGTATATCTTCGCTCCAAGTCCTGGCACCAACTTGATCTAACCTTGGTATATCTTCGCTCCAAGTCCTGGCACCAACTTGATCTAACCTTGGTATATCTTCGCTCCAAGTCCTGGCACCAACTTGATCTAACCTTGGTATATCTTCGCTCCAAGTCCTGGCACCAACTTGATCTAACCTTGGTATATCTTCGCTCCAAGTCCTGGCACCAACTTGATCTAACCTTGGTATATCTTCGCTCCAAGTCCTGGCACCAACTTGATCTTACCTTGGTATATCTTCGCTCCAAGTCCTGGCACCAACTTGATCTAACCTTGGTATATCTTCGCTCCAAGTCCTGGCACCAACTTGATCTTACCTTGGTATATCTTCGCTCCAAGTCCTGGCACCAACTTGATCTTATACCTCATATTTATCAAAATTTATCCGGTCCTATCCATCGCTTAACTGTGAAATCACTCATTGGTATGCTGTTAGATTAACCTTTTCCCTAAAACAAATCCACCAAGTTATTGATAAGTTTGAAGTCAAGAAAAGAAAGTTCTTAGTATATAATCCTGAATGTCTATAGGCTGCACGGAAAACCTTCTCCCAGATACCACCCCCCCACCACCACTGGTCGACAAATGAGATTGACGTATAGCACTCTGAGCATGCTATAAGCATGAAAGTACCGCTATACAAAAGCTATAATAATAATAAATATATTAATAATATATTAATGTAACAATTTCATTAATAAGCGATAAAAGGATCATTTAATTTTTTTTTTGGAAATATTTACATTTTGAAAATCTTTTATCTGGTGCAGAAAGGTCCTACCTCCTAATCAGTTTTTTTTTTATCGATTCTTTTCTTGTTTATTGAATCTCTAGCCTAAAGGATTGATACTATTAGATCAAGTTTGTATATCAATGTCAAGGCATTTCTCCAAAGAAAAAGTAGACGGTTTGATGTTGCAAAGCTTGTCACGGATCAAGGTAATAGGAAAGAGAAACCAAAGGGAGAGAAAAAAAAAACTTTTCCAGTTTCGCACGATCGGCCAATGTTCAATAGAGTTTCTAGAAGCAAAGAAAATAATTCAATCAATAGCAAAAGGAATAAAATATTTAAAATATCGGTTAATATGAAATTTATACAAAGAAGGTTTTCGGGTTAAAATGATAGACATAGAACCACAAACATATGTTTATGGTTAAAAATATAGCCAGACTCAGAAGATGAACAAAGTAGAGGATAAGTCATAGAGAAACTGTACATGTATTTTGAAAACTAAACTAAACAAAGAACAAACGTAGAAATTTATAATGGGTTACTTATATTACCTTCTTACATGCAAATCAAACTTACTAATAGAAGTCTTAGGGAATAATCTTTTTTTTTCTGTAATCTATAAGATAAAAGATTAGCCATGTTTTATTTTATTTTTTAAATCACCTCTGGAAAAAATATTACACCCGTAATAAGTCAAGTAGACCAGGTGAAGATATGAACCAACATATCCTGACATTGTTTGTTCAAATGCTGCACACAGCTCTATGGTATCGAACTACTAGAGCTAATAAAACTAACCATTTAAATAGTCATTAAGAGACACAATTAGTACAGACAGTAGGCTATTAGAGAAGATAATATTCTTGGGGAAAAATAAAAGACTGTCATTGTGTAGGCTACCCTGTCACGTGGCTTACTCACAATTGACAAACTAGAGATACCTAACAGCCTAAATAATTAGATCATTAAGAATTATTGCGCCAGAACCGGACACCAGCCCATTTCAGTCAGGCTTCAAGATGGCATTGATGTGTGATTGGAACTCTAGTTTAACAACTTTGGAATGTGTACGTCAAGCAAAGGTATTTTTTTTTAAATTTTAAATTGGCAATTAATTTATCTTAATTTATATCTATATATATAATTCTCTTCTTCGCTCAAGAGTACGGACGAGAAGAAGAAGTAAAGGAAAGATCACTCTTTTATTTCTGCGGATAGAGTTATCCCACGAAATTTACGAGCCTTGCGTGTAGCGAAGTCATACAGTATTTCATAAAAATTCTATTTCCTACATAGATCACGTTCATTAGCAAGAATTACCAAATGTTTCAATCTATCTACGAGAATTGTTGAACTTAAGTAATTCTTCATTAGTTTTAGGCGCGAGAAGCTGCTTTCACCAGATTCCAAAATTACGGGTTAAGGCCGTTTTTTTTTTATCGCGCGTAGGATTGGCATTTTCCTATTTGATTGACACCCCAAAATGACAATTTTTGTCTATATATTTCAGGAGATTCGTATGAGTTTTCTAAAGATTTTAATCATTTCCGGATATTTCCAGAACTTTTTCGTATATTTTGCAATTTCAGATTTCCAGGAGCTCCTTGTAAATTGACAGGAGGCCGCGGGAAATCTGTTATAAGTTATACAATGGTTTAATTTAATAATTTATACACCTAGAATTAGCGCGGGTCCTTGAAAGTGCGGGTTCCATTGCGGTCACATAAGTGCGGAGCCCACTGCGGTCACCTAAGGCCGGCCCTGCAAAAAGCGTTGAATGCTACGCCGCCGGTCGACTAGTTTATTTATAAGAGATTTAGTACAGTAGGCTATTAGAGAAGATAATAGTCTTGGGGAAAAAAAAGACTGCCATTTTACAGGCTATCCACTCACGCATTAGGAACAAATCAGCAAATCTTATTAGAATGTGAGAAACCAGACATAATTGCAGGAACAGAAATTTGGCTACATCCTGAAATTTATAATAGCCTACAGAAATGTTCAATAGTAATTAGGAAATATTTAGGACAGATAATCATGGAGGAGTTCTTTTAGCAATAAAAAAAAACCCACTCTTATAGCTGAAGAAATTAATCAAAAAGTATAGAATCAACATTTTGTAAAATTAACACCACTTCAACATCTCTTCTAATAGGCAGTATCATGGGCGTAGCCAGGTGGGGGGGGGGGGTTTGAACCCCAAACCCCCTCCCTCCGAAATGAAATCCCTCCGGCAAGGGGGGGGGGGGAACGGAATTAAGTGATCGATTTTTGCTTTCATTTTGTTTATTTTAGGTTAGATTTTAATAATAAATCATCACTTACCACAGCACAGCCGAGGGGGTTTTGAGTTAAAAATCGTCTACCAGGGGGTTTTGAGAATTAAAAAAACCCTATCAGGGGGTTTTGAGATACAAATCCCTCTACCAGGGGGTTTTGAGTTTAAAACCCCCTACCAGGGGCTTTGAGTTTAAAACCCCCTACATGGGGTTTTGAATTTTAAACCCCCTACCAGAGGTTTTTGCAGTGAACTCCCCCTCTTCTATAAAACAAAACAAAAGAATGCAAACAACAATCCCCAAATTCCAACAGCACAGTTAAGGAAAATTTTAATTTTAAAACCCCCCCTCCAAAATTTACGATAAACCCCCTCTTCAATATAAAAAAAAGCAAATTACACACTCAAAATTCTATGAGCGTAGCCAAAGGGGTTTTGAGTTTAATTCCCCCCCCCCTCCAGTTGGGGTTTAAAGCTAAAAAGTACCTATTCAATATTTAAAAAAAGCAAATTACACACTATAAAATCTATGAGTGTAGCCAAAGGGGTTTTGAGTTTAAAACCCCCTGCCATCGGGGTTTGAAGCTGAAAACTACCTCTTCAAATTTAAAAAAAAAAAGCAAATTGCGCACTCAAAATGCTATGAGCGTAGCCAAAGGGAGTTTTGAGTTTAAACCCCCCTCCTCCAGATGGCTTTTTCAACTATTGCTAAAGCTGGTGCAATGATTGATTCAGCCTCTGTGTGTGCTTTCTTGCGTTTTTGTTTATAACTGAGAAACCTTATAACTTGCAATCAATCCCTTTTCTGGCAGCTTTAGGTACTTTGTAAGTTTCTTAGCTTGTTTACTTTGTTGAGCCCTGATGTTTTCAACGTATTTTTTCGGTTACGCTTTTATAGCTGGATATTTTGTTTCCAAGTGTCTCTTCAATTTGCTTGGAACAAGCGCCTCATTCCACAGAGTTGCATTGCAGATCAGACAGAAATGCAATGGAACATCTTCAGGTCCCGAAGATATGAAACCATATCCGATGTAATCTTCTTTGTACCTTCGTTTGGTTCCTTGCTTTTCATTTAACGTTTTCGCAGTTTCTTTCTTGCTAACGTATTTCTCCATGGATAACAATGAATAAGGCTTAGTGATAACTTGTTATCGTTATTATCGTTACCAATTCAAGAACTGATGTGCGTCTGCTAAGGCGGCCTACATTTGAGTCATTATAATAATATATGTATAGTTAAAAAATTCCATAACCTGAATAAATAACAGCCCTTTCCGTCATAATGGACCGATCCACTACTACTACTGGTCATTGCAAGTGGAGATGTCATCGCAACATAAAATAAAAATTTAATAGTAGGCAGACCTGTGTAACGCCTGCACGTGTGGCGTTCTGAAAACTCCCGCGGCACACCTGCAAATCTTCGGCGGCACACTAGTGTGCCGCGGCACACAGTTTGAGAAACACTGCGTTACATCAACATAATAACAAAACAACTCCATAAGCTTAAAAGCAAGGCAACAAAAAAAGGTGCGGTAAAAAAATTGTGCATTTGTGCTAGAATATCATAATCAGGGCCGGTCTTAGGCCACTGCAACCTATACGGCTGCAGTGGGCCCCGCTCTTTCATAGGCCCCGCGCGATACGAATTCTAGGTGTAAATCATTAAATTAAACCATTTTAACTTACTAAAGCGCTCTTGGAATTCTTCTAAAATTATAAAATATAAGAAAAAGTCATGAATCTCCTTAAAAATGACAAAATTGTTATTTCGGGGTGTCATTCAATATGGACAACGCTAATCCTACTCGCGATTAAAAAAAAACGGCCTTGTCAGCTTTCATTTAATAAAATTATAAAAATAAGCCGAATTGTAACCAAATCAAGAAGTTCAAATACTTAATTTACTTTAATAGTAACTGGCATCCAAATATAGATCGAAAGCTATATCTAAATCTATATCGACTTCTGAGAAAAAACAACAACTATATTTTGCTAGTCGATATCTAAAAGGCAGATCTGAATGTTTATCGGCTTTTTTTTTTTTTTTTTTGGAAAACCTAATATCTACTATAAAGTAGCCTAAATGTAAAGTTAATTTGACAGTGATTTTGTACTTTGCAAAGTATAAATATAATGCAAAGACGACTTTATTTTTTAATACAAAATCTTAATTTTCACTTATTATCCTTATCACAACCCAAATTAGGCCCCGCGCAATCCGTTTCGCATAGGGCCCCGCAACCTGTAGGACCGGTCCTGATCATAACCTACGCACCGACATTCCCCCTCTTCCCCAAACTGGTTCTTACGAAGTATGGACCTGTTTCCGAATCTCAAACTGAAAGAAAAGTAATATAGACATCAAGGCAACTACAAAGCAAGGACATTTCGCTACCAGAGACATGCATTGAAAAAGACAACACTCCTCCAAATAGAACAACTTTGAAGAAAAATGACCAATGACACCTTAGACCAAAACATTAACATTACACTATGAACCTTTCTGGTTTAGGCGCCAGTTTCTCGCCTTTGCCCCTTCTCCTGTCTGTCTGTGGTAACGGTTCCGCCAGGCTCAGTATCTGAACCACTCGTGAAGGCCAGGAGTTGGACTGGTTGTCAGAGGCTGTTTGAGACGAATGCCATTGGAAGCATTTTATAGGTAATGATGGGCTTAAGACTATTACCACTTCCGGCGTTAACAACCTTGCGGAACATTGGGAAGACATAGCTCTAGACCGCACCAGATGGAGAGAGACAGTGACCAAGAAAGCTATGGATAGCGAAAGAACACGGGCCTCAGCCCTGGAAGAAAAACAGACAATGCGAAAAATGGCCAGCTCCTCTATCACCAAAGCAAAAGCCACCTTAACCTGCGATATTTGTGGACGGGAGTGTCTCTCCAAAATAGGGCTCCAGAGCCACAAGAGGAAGTGTGCGAGATGAACCATAGTCGTTCTACGACTGAAGGAGGCCAATGATGAACCTTTCACAAAATCACAATCTACCAACCAATCATATTTAAAAGGAATAACCAACAAATTAATGTCAATAATACTAAATGCAACATAATATCATCTAACATAAAATGCAACTATTTTCATAAAAATAATGTACGCATTGCAAAATTGAAATGCATAAAACATATATATAAAAAAATACATAAGTATGTGGCTTATGTAGCTGCACATTTGAAAGTCTATAGTAATCTTGAGCACAGATCAGCAAGCAGATTGTCCTCCCCTTTGACATGAACAACATCAAAGGAATAATCCTGCAACACTAGCGCCCATCTTGTAATACGTGCATTGGTAAAGTTAGTGCTCCTAAGGTAAGATAGAGCCTTGTGCTCAGTCTGGAGATGAAAGTTTTTTCCCGGCCAGATACCTGTCCATTTTTTTTATCGAATATACAAATGCAAATCCTTCCCGTTCAATGATAGAATACTTCTGCTCCCGAGGCAACAACTTACGGCTCACAAATTGTATAGGATGCAACATACCAATCACACAGTGGCCTAGAATGCCAGAGATTCCCTTTGTCTGAGGCATCAGTCTGGAGATAGAAGGATAGAGAAGGATCAGGCAAACGAAGACTAGGATACTTACACTGACAGGCCTGCACTCTCTTCAATGCCTCCACACACTCACAGCTCCAGTCTACTCTCATGGATTTTCGTCATTACATCTTCCTTCACCCCATCCTGCTCATCAACTTCTTCTCCCCCCACAACTGATACCATGTTAGCTGATAAAAGTTCATTTTTATCTTTATCTAGCTTACTTCCTTTACCCTACAGTGATATTTCATGAGTCTGTTTATGTGATATACCTTTATCTTATTTTCTTTCTCAACCACGTCATTGAACTTTGATATTTTATTCACAACCTTATACGGGCCTTGCCAAAACACGGACAGCTTATTGTCTCTATGTGGCTTGAGGACTAAAACACAGTCACCCTCATTAATGTCTCGTCTAGACGAATATTTGTCATATTGCATCTTGTACTTCTTTTTGCTAGCATCGCTGTTAGATTTAGCAATAGTAGTCCCCTCTGATAATCTTTTTTTAAAGTCCACTAAATAAGTGAACACATTCTTATATTCAGTTTTTTCTTCAGCATTTACAAATAATTGCTTCAAAATAGCCAGTGGGCCTCTCATTTGTCTCCCATAGACAAGCTCAAATGGCGACAACCCCGTTGTCTCATTAGGTACCTCTCGGTAGGCGAACAATGCTGCACTAACTTTCCGGTCCCAATCATGAGGGCTATCCTGACATATTTTCCTTAAAAAGGATTTTAAAGTAGAATTGAGCCTTTCTACCATACCATTAGAGCAGGGGTGGTATATAGTGGCGTGCACGGGTTTAACTGAGAAACACTCGCACACCTGTTTGTACAATGCGGAAGTAAACTGGTGGCCTTAATCACTTAATATTTCTATAGGTAGCCATATTCTACAAAAAATAGTAGTTAGCGCCTCGATAACTGTTTCTGCGTTAATATTCCTCAGAGGTATCGCTTCTGGCCATCTGGTAGCGACATCTACCACTGTCAAAATATACCTATTCTTATTGTCAGTTAACTCCAATGGGCCAATAATATCTGTTGCAACTTTATAAAACGGAGTGGTAACAACATTCATTTGGCCAAGCTCCACTCTGTCACAACGACGTGGCATCCTAGCTTTCTGACAAACATCACACGACCTCACAAACTCTTTTATGTCTCTATCTAAATCTTGCCAGAAAAAACATTGTAGATTTTACTTTTAGTCTTTCTTAATGATAAATGCCCCTCTAACATACTCTCATGAACAGTTTTCAACACAATTTCTCTCTTTGCTGAAGGTACAACTAACTGTCTTTCTTCTCACCAAACTTTCCCCTAAACACTCTGTACAATAGTCTATCAAACACTTTATATTCCACACTTCCATTCTTTTTATTATCTACACAATTGTCCACATGTCGCTCCCATAGATCTTTCAAAGACGGATCACTCAACTGTCCACATGTCGCTCCCATAGATCTTTCAAAGACGGATCACTCAATCGTTCACATAAAAAATCATCACTCGTACCTAAAACATCACGGCAATCTTCCAATATTCCACACTCACTTACAGCGCCACTATCATTCTCTCTATCTTTCGTTGTCCTAGTTACTGCTGCGCAATCAAACTACCGACTCACATCACTGGTGGATTCAGGGGGGTTGGGCGGTAGGGGCGATCGCCCCCCTCCCACTCGGCCGACCCCCCCCCCCCAAAACGAATTTTAGTATAGAATTCACACAATTTGTAAACGAATTTATTACTTATTTTAATAATATATACTAATTATTTATATTTAAACCTATTTTTAGATCATTTCACCCCCCCCTCTAGTATGTTGGTCGACATGGTGGGGTCGGGAGGGGGCGATGGCATCAATTCCGTCCCCCCCCCCCCTTAAACTTTCGAGTGGGGGGGGCGGTCCAATTTATATGTAGAAATCACACCTTGCTAACAGAATCAATTAAAAATCTATATGATTAAAACTTGTTATTGGTATTTTAACCGATCTTTATATTATGTCGTTCCCCTCTTGGCCGATGGGTGGGGATCGAATACCTTTACTGCCCTTCCCACCTAAAACCTTTGGGTCCTACTTTTCGGAGAAATCATAGTTTGTGAACAAAATTAGTTGAATTAATATATAAATTTTATATTATGTCGCTCTCCTTCAGGTATTTTTGCCGATTCGGTGGGGTTGGGGGGGGGGCGATTGCATGTGCTGCCCTCCCCACTCTAGCCCTCTGAGTGGGGGGGGCGGTCCTATTTTTATGGAGAAATCATTGTATGTGAACAAAATTAGTTGAATATGTATATAATATAAACTACGTGAACCCATTGTATATTATGTCGCACCACACTCTAATCTCAAATTTTATCATTAGTAAATATAAAATGAAAAAAGGTTGTTCCAGGTGGGAGGGGCGATACATGCAATCACCTTCCCCACATGGGACAAACGAATACTTTTTCTTTTTGTATTATAGTTAAGAAATTACAAAATTAAAAAAAATCTGTCACTAATATAATTTATACATGCTATAAAATTAAATTCTTATATCGAGTCGCCCCAACCCTATTCTTTAATGCCAAATGCAATCATTAGCAGAAATTATAAAAAGGAGTGAGGATTAATCATTTTCACTCTATCGCCCTCTCCCCTTTCCAGACAGAGTTTATGTAATTTCATATGAATTTATCCTAATTATTTTAAGTAAGACTTTGCTTTGGAAAAGTTTTAATTCAAACGAAATTTTTCAGTATAAGAGTCACGATTGAGATGAGTTCTAAACCCAAATAATTTTTTTCCTAGTCGGCTTTTTCAAACCTTTACTCAATCTGATATTTTTCTAGTTAAATAAATTTGGGACTTTACAATTTTATTGAATATTATTTATCGAATAATTTTTTTTCGGCGGCGATCCTCAAAGCCTTAATCTAAATATGTGGGGTATCCTATCTTTTCAAGGAACAAATCGGTTTTATTTGCAATGTATTGAGAGCGTAAAAATTTATATTAGAATATTTTTCAACATTATTCAAAAGGTCCTTTATAATAGGATGAATAATGAGCTTTAGGTCAAGGGAATGCGTTTGTTCAGTGAAGAAAACGTTTTTCGTGATTGGGCTTCGACCCAAACCCCACTGATGAATATAAAGCTATAAATGTTAGGAGAATGCGTTTCTGCTGTGAAGAATGCAAGAAAACGCTTTTTGCGTCGGGGCTTTGCCCCAAACCCCATCAATAAATAATGAGCTGTAGATGTCAGAAGGATGCGTTTCTGCAGTGAAAAATGCAAGAAAACGCTTTTTGCGTCGGGGCTTATCCCCGAACCCCACTGATAAATAATGAGCTATAAATGTCAGGAGAATGCGTTTCTTCAGTGAAGAATGCAAGAAAACGCTTTTTGCGTCGGGGCTTCGCCCTGAACCCCACTGATAAATAATGAGCTGTAGATGTCAGAAGGATGCGTTTCTGCAGTGAAAAATGCAAGAAAACGCTTTTTGCGTCGGGGCTTAGCCCCGAACCCCACTGGGGAAATCTTACAGCGCCTCAAGGCCTCAACATGACTTTTGTATTTTTTCGCTGAAGGTTGAGAAACACTGCTCTTTTTTATTCTCATATATATATATATGTATATATATATATATATATATATATATATATATATATATATGTTGTACGCGCGTTTATGCATAGGGTTAGGGTTTTCTCGGCGTTAGGGTTAGGGTTTGGAAAAAAATCGCACCCCCCCCCACTCCAAAGTTCTGGATCCGCTAGTGACTCACATTAATATCAACATTCCCATGAATTAAATCTGCAACAGGATCTTTAAAACAAGCAACCACATATTTCCCAACAATGTAATCCGACTCAATAGTTACTCACGCCAATGGGTAATCCCTGACTGTCCCATGGACAAGCTTCAATTTATAAGTACCAGGAATCATGTCTTTCTCACCAACTAATGAACTTCTAAAAGTTTCTTTCTTACATGGGGAGAAATATTCATCTCCTTTCCCTAAAGAAAAATTTTCACAATTTTGAACATTCCGATGACCACTCAGTCATCTATACCTTACTGGTGGACCTTGATCTCTATTGGTGAAACTGGTTCTATTTTGATACGCCCCATTGCTCCCAGTTCTACTGCTCCTGTAATTAGTAGGACGCTCCCTTGTAACATAACTTTGTCTCACAAAACTGTTACCACGGATTCTAGGATCACTACCATCAAACTCTCTCTGATAACGCCCTATTGAAACATTTCTACTGGGTCTTTGCGGATTAGCGAACGTCGCAGATAATGTCCTAGGTCTATCATCAACATCCGGAACAGAATTTATCACGGAAGAACGCTGAGGACATTCTGCCTATCTGTGGCCACTCCTATTGCAATTAAAGCAAATAACCAGGTTTCTTTCAGCGACTGGATTCCTCCCAGGCTCCTCACACACAGCCGCAACATACACACTGTCTTCTTTAGTAAGCGACACACCCACAATAGCGACCTTAAAACTTCAATAACATCAATCATATCATCAACTGTGCCTTTCTTACTTATCAGTTGCTTGTACACCTCTCCAGATAGATTCTCAAGTATCTTATCTTTTACCAGCAACTCTTTCACTTCTTCCACAGTCTTCAGCCAATTGTCCAACGCATTTCGCAGCTCGGGGACAAAACCTCTAAAATCGTTCTGGCGTGGTTTTACCCGGTGGAACCTCTTGCGGCAGGTTTCCGCATTTATTTCCGCATGCCGGAGTAATACAGCCCTCACTTCCTCATAATTATCATTCAAGAACAGACTGCCCCGCAGCATACAGTTCCTTAGAAATGTTGTTAGTTTATAGGACAAGAGCAATGGCCCTTCCTTTCTATCGATCTTGCATCTTGTCGCGACTGCCTCAAAGTGTGTTAAATATGCCATCAGGTCATCGTCTTCCTTCATACCCTGGAAGCTCTTATCAAGAACATTTCTAGGCAGCACCTCTGCCTGTGTTGCCGCCCCACCAGCAGCTGTTGCTGACTTTTCTTTCATTCTTTCCAGTTCCATCTCCTCCTTCCTCTTGAATGTCTCCCTGGCATCTCTTTCTTTCCACCTCTCGTGCTCCTCACGCTTGGCCTTCTCCTCACATTCAAACTGCTCCTTCTCGCGTTCAAATCTTGCCTTCTCCTCTGCCTTCGCCTCTGCTTTCAATTTTTCCTCTCTCCGAATTCTAGACTTTTCTCGTTCATACTCCTATTTCTTGGCTTTTCATAGTCTGCTCAGCCACATACCTCTCTAACCTTTCATCTTCGTACCCCAGAGAACGACCATCACTTATAAACTGGGCAGTAATTGTCAGCCTAGTTTCCATGGTAAATACAATCTACAATACCTGACTATATTATCTTTAAATTATATACAATATGGAAAAAAAATCTACTAATAGGGTCTACACTTGTACACGAGATCCACTGAAGCCTAGAGCCTGTGGTTAGATGGCAAAGAAAGAAACCTATCTGTGCAGTATCCCACGTCGGAGGAAAGTGCCTCACCCAGGCCACTGCGTCGAAAGATAGTTGCCACAGGACAATCCAACACAATACCAGTAGCCTCAGACTTCAGTACAGTTACCAACAGCCACTTTACACTCACATTCGCTTGCTGCCGGGAGTGAGAAGACACTCGTTCGAAGGTGAAGCACAATAGAGAAAAAAAAATACAAATGCGTTTCAATCTGGCAATACAATAGTTATATAGTATAGTTATAGTGTTATATCACTTATATCACAAAGGATGTATTCATCTTCTACTTTCAATGAGAATTGCAGCAAATCCCTGAAGCGTGGTAGCAGACATTCTGTCACGCTTATCACAGATATAAGCCCACATGGCTTCTTGTAAGCATGTTTTACTTGTTCAAGGTCTGCATGGCTTCTTGTAAGCATGTTTTACTTGTTCAAGGTCTGCATGGCTTCTTGTAAGCATGTTTTACTTGTTCAAGGTCTGCATGGCTTCTTGTAAGCATGTTTTACTTGTTCAAGGTCTGCATGGCTTCTTGTAAGCATGTGTTACTTGATCAAGGTCTGTGTGTCTTTAGTGTAGAGTGTAGACTTTGTCTTCAAATTAGATTGTCTTTATTTCCTATTTGGAATGACTTCATCAAGGTCTGTGTGTCTTTAGTGTAGAGTGTAGACTTTGTCTTCAAATTAGATTGTCTTTATTTCCTATTTGGAATGACTTCATCAAGGTCTGTGTGTCTTTAGTGTAGAGTGTAGACTTTGTCTTCAAATTAGATTGTCTTTATTTCCTAGTTGGAATGACTTGATCAAGGTCTGTGTGTCTTTAGTGTAGAGTGTAGACTTTGTCTTCAAATTAGATTGTCTTTATTTCCTAGTTGGAATGACTTGATCAAGGTCTGTGTGTCTTTAGTGTAGAGTGTAGACTTTGTCTTCAAATTAGATTGTCTTTATTTCCTAGTTGGAATGACTTCATCAAAGCTTGTGCGACAACGTCAAAGCCTGTGTGATTACATCAAAGCCTGTGTGATTACATCAAATCCTGTGCGATTACATCAAAGCCTGTGCGATTACATCAAAGCCTGTGCGATTACATCAAAGCCTGTGTGATTACGTCAAAGCCTGTGTGATTACATCAAAGCCTGTGTGATTACATCAAAGCCTGTGTGATTACATCAAAGCCTGTGCGATTACATCAAAGCCTGTGCGATTACACCAAAGCCTGTGCGATTACATCAAAGCCTGTGCGATTACATCAAAGCCTGTGTGATTACATCAAAGCCTGTGCGATTACATCAAAGCCTGTGCGATTACATCAAAGCCTGTGTAATTAAATCAAGGCCTGTGCGATTACATCAAAGCCTGTGTAATTAAATCAAGGCCTGTGCGATTACATCAAAGCCTGTGTAATTAAGTCAAGGCCTGTGCGATTACATCAAAGCCTGTGCGATTACATCAAAGCCTGTGTAATTAAATCAAGGCCTGTGCGATTACATCAAAGCCTGTGTAATTAAGTCAAGGCCTGTGCGATTACATCAAAGCCTGTGCGATTACATCAAAGCCTGTGTAATTAAATCAAGGCCTGTGCGATTACATCAAAGCCTGTGTAATTAAATCAAGGCCTGTGCGATTACATCAAAGCCTGTGTAATTAAGTCAAGGCCTGTGCGATTACATCAAAGCCTGTGCGATTACATCAAAGCCTGTGTAATTAAATCAAGGTCTGTGCGATTACATCAAAGCCTGTGTAATTAAGTCAAGGCCTGTGCGATTACATCAAAGCCTGTGTAATTAAATCAAGGCCTGTGCGATTACATCAAAGCCTGTGTAATTAAATCAAGACCTGTGCGATTACATCAAAGCCTGTGTGACTACGTCAAAGCCTGAGTAATTAAATCAAGGCCTGTGCGATTACATCAAAGCCTGTGTAATTAAGTCAAGGCCTGTGCGATTACATCAAAGCCTGTGTGACTACGTCAAAGCCTGAGTAATTAAATCAAGGCCTGTGCGATTACATCAAAGCCTGTGTAATTAAGTCAAGGCCTGTGCGATTACATCAAAGCCTGTGTGACTACGTCAAAGCCTGAGTAATTAAATCAAGGCCTGTGCGATTACATCAAAGCCTGTGTAATTAAGTCAAGGCCTGTGCGATTACATCAAAGCCTGTGTGACTACGTCAAAGCCTGAGTAATTAAATCAAGGCCTGTGCGATTACATCAAAGCCTGTGTAATTAAGTCAAGGCCTGTGCGATTACATCAAAGCCTGTGTGACTACGTCAAAGCCTGAGTAATTAAATCAAGGCCTGTGCGATTACATCAAAGCCTGTGTAATTAAGTCAAGGCCTGTGCGATTACATCAAAGCCTGTGTGACTACGTCAAAGCCTGAGTAATTAAATCAAGGCCTGTGCGATTACATCAAAGCCTGTGTAATTAAGTCAAGGCCTGTGCGATTACATCAAAGCCTGTGTGACTACGTCAAAGCCTGAGTAATTAAATCAAGGCCTGTGCGATTACATCAAAGCCTGTGTAATTAAGTCAAGGCCTGTGCGATTACATCAAAGCCTGTGTGACTACGTCAAAGCCTGAGTAATTAAATCAAGGCCTGTGCGATTACATCAAAGCCTGTGTAATTAAGTCAAGGCCTGTGCGATTACATCAAAGCCTGTGTGACTACGTCAAAGCCTGAGTAATTAAATCAAGGCCTGTGCGATTACATCAAAGCCTGTGTAATTAAGTCAAGGCCTGTGCGATTACATCAAAGCCTGTGTGACTACGTCAAAGCCTGAGTAATTAAATCAAGGCCTGTGCGATTACATCAAAGCCTGTGTAATTAAGTCAAGGCCTGTGCGATTACATCAAAGCCTGTGTGACTACGTCAAAGCCTGAGTAACTGCTTCAAAGCCTGTGTGACTATGTCAAAACCTGTGTGACTATGCCTAGGTCTGTGTGACTATAACATGCCTAGGTGGCATACCCAGAGCCTTAAGGGCTGAGAGAATTGGACATTTTTTGTTTTGGTGTCTTCTAATGTTTCATATTTGTTCTTGAGTGCAAAATTCTAAAATATTGATTTTTACTTTTAGCAATAATAATCAAATTTGACTGTATGTGTCAGTGGGAATGTATTAGCGAATGACCGGAAGTGTTTGACTTTGCACGAGGACAGATGACCAGTGTGTGATATGATCAAGAGACAATGTTTATGTTCGTCTTCAGTTATTGTGTTCTTCAGCTGAACCCGAGGGACACCTCGACGAGTGGTCAGAAATGAGTTTCTATTAAATAAATATATTAGAGAGCTGTAACAGAAATATTATAATTATACCCATAATGGAGAGCCTTTTGTAGAGGTGGTTTAGAGCTTTATATGGCTTTTGGTATTTCTTTAGCACTATATCTCAAAGCCATACAGACATGTTTTGAGATCTACTGCATGGTAGACATGTACTATTGGTAGACAGACAGAATGACTTCCGCAAACCTTTTAATGGAAGGCGACTATTGCCAGACGGTTAATTATTTCTCTTTGCAATGATGCGTCATTGGATACTATGCTGCCCAGATAAGTAAACTGATCTTAGGTAAACTATACATGTAAGACTAATTCAAAATGTAATAAACATGTAACATACAGGCCTATAGTAGAATTCGGTTAATCAGATCACCGTTTTATAGGAGAAGTCGTTTGTTTGGGACGAATCCTTAAATACCCAAAAAAATATGAATTTAACTATATAAGCAGAAACATTAACTGGATATGCTTACGTAATCCACAGAAAACATGTCACGTGATCACACAAAGACTTGTCTATACCTCCACATTCTTGTTAACCTTAACTAAAAAATGTCCAACACATACGAAACGGGTAAGAAAGATCATGCCACACCGCCTATCTCTAAAAAGGGTATAACAAAAATGTCATGGGTGTAGCAAGGATTTGTTTTTTCGGGGGGGGGGGTATAAAATGTGTTCCTTTTTTTCTTTGCTCTGTGCACACACAGACCTTTTTTTGGGGGGAAGTCTTTTGTAACCTAGAAGAAGTTATGGTGTTAGTGGAATGACAGTAGATACCCCTTCCTTGACAGCTAGGGGGTTTGAGGTGAGCGAGATTACCTCCCCAGAAAGGTCCTGGTGGAGCTCCAACGGCAAGCGTTTTTACCATATTTAAAAAAAAATGTATTTTCTATCTAAAAAAAAAGTACAGATCAAATATCAAATGTCCTATTCACTACTTTTTTACATTAATGGAGCCCAGGGACTGGCAGGGAAATAGCTCAATATGTTAGGTGTTTTATTTGAACCCCGACCCTCCTCCGGGACTACGCTCATGGAATTGGGTGACTGTAGTTTTAGTTTTTCTGAGACTGTTACTTGAATTTTCGAAGTTTTCTTTTATTTATGGAATCCAGTGACATTTATTGGGAAGGAGGGGGTAGAACCTCACCATCCCAGGTATCCTCACCAAAATACTCTTGACTACATTCATGGAACAAGTTTACTGCAGTTTTGCTTTAGTTTTTTATTGGTGGGGCAGTGGCGTAGCTTGGGGTTTGGAAGCACGGGGGGCATTTGACCTTTTTAAAGGCCCCTGCATTTTGACATTCGACATCATGGCTTGAGATAATGTACTTAATAAATATATTTATCTAAATTTCAGTTGGTACAGTATATAAGTAAAATAAACAAAAAATAATCATTAATGAGTCATTTTAATGAATAATGCCGTTGTTTATTGGCGAGATAATACACAAGTAAATCTCAGTTCACATCGCATCACGTCGTGCTTTCTGTGCAGCAAAGACATCTTTAACAGCATCTAAAATTCTAGATTTATCCCGTCCAAGTGAATAATATTTAATATGTAACGTAAAAAAAAAATAGGACTTTCATTTGAGGGCCCCCCAGAAGAGGGAGCTCGTGGGGGACTTTTGAATTTGTACCCCCTCCCCCCACTCTAGCTACGCCACGGTGGTGGTGGGGGTTAACCTACCCCGACCCCTCAATAGACTACTAACGCAATACTAGTCACCTATTTAGTTTCACACCCACCCCCTTTCCGGTTAATTTACTGGAATAATTTCAGTTATCTTTGTCTAGCTAAAAAACAACAACATATACACTCGTGGATTCTTCACTGAAATAATAATATATTGATATTAAGTTAATTGAAAAGTAATCCTTTCAAATTCAAGCCACAGAAAATGAATATTAATCTATTAATCTGGTGAGACTATTGAAATTGTGCAAACCTTTAAATACCTTGGTACTATCCTAGACAATAAACTAAATTTTACTGCAAATACTGATTATATCAGCAAAAAAGGGCAGCAAAGATTACGACTACTAAGAAAACTATCCTCATTTAATGTTAGCGAAAAGGCCTTGGCTATGTTTTACCACGCTCACATCTGCAATATTTTCAGTTTCAATATCACTGCCTGGTATGGCAATCTGAGCATTAAAAATAAAAATAAACTTTATAGAATCCTCAATGCTGCTGGCAAAATCATTGGCAAAAAACAAACCCCATTTGGGCAGTTGTTTGAGACAAACATCTATAAAAAAGCTAACAAGATACTCGAAATAAAGAATCACCCTTTGTGTCAGGATTTTGTGATTTTACCATCACAAAAGAGATACAAGACACCGATAGCAAAGACAAACAGACACAAACACTCTTTTGTTCCCCTGGCAATCAAATCATTAAATAAGGACAATCTGGTATAAACTTTGTCACATGTAAATTATGAGTGAGTCTGGTGTGAATGTACACTTTGGTTTCTTATAGTTATAATGTTTTTTGTTTGGTGTAATGCACAAATTGTAAGACAAATTTCCTTACGGATAATAAAGATTATTATTATTATTATTATTATTATTATTAAATTCATATATAGTCCCCTAAATTGCATTAGTGTTAATATAATAAAATTATTTAAAAAGTTAGATATAATATAATATAATATAATATAATATAATATAATATAATATAATATAATATAATATAATATAATATAATATAATATAATATAATATAATATAATATAATATAATATAATATAATATAATATAATATAATAATAAGGCTTTTCTTAGAGTCCGAATATTAATGAGGAATCACTAGCGGATCCAGAACTTTGGAGGGGGGGGGCGATTTTTTTCCAAACCCTAACCCTAACGCCCAGTAAACCCTAACCCTATGCATAAACGTGCGTACAGCACACACACACACACACACACACACATTTATATATATATGAGAATTTTAAAAAGCAGCATTTCTCAACCTTCGGTAAAAAACAAAACAACTGGGGCAGCGCTATAAGGTTCCCTTGTACGCCAAAAGCGTTTTCTTGCTTTTTTTTCACTGCATAAACGTATTCTCCTGACATCTACAGCTCATTATTATTTATCAGTAAGATTCGGGATGAAGCCCCGACGCAAAAAACATTTTCTTGCATCCATCATTGCAGAAACGCATTCTCCTGACATCTACAGGTCATTATTCATCAATGGAGTTCGGGGAAGCCAAAAGCGTTTTCTTGCATTCTTCACTTCAGAAACGCATTCTCCTAACCTAAAGCTCTTTATTCATTCTATTAAAAAAGGACCTTTTGAATAATGTTGTACTTGAAAAATATTCTAATATGAATTTATAGGCCCTTAATACATTGCAAATAAAACCGATTTGTTCCTTGAAAAGATCAGATACCCCACATATTTAGATTAAGGCTTTGAGGATCGCCGCCGAAAAAAAATTATTCCATAACTAATATTCAATAAAATTGTAAAGTCCCAAATTTATTTAACTAGAAAAATATCAGATTGAGTAAAGGTTGGGAAAAGGCGACTATGCAGTGATTATCTGGGTTTATAACTCATCTCAATCATGACTCTTATACTGAAAAATTTCGTTTGAAATCTAACTTTTCCAATGCAAAGTCTTTCTTAAAATAATTATAATAAATTCATGTGAAATTACATAAACTCTGTCTGGAAATGGGAGGGGCGTAGAGTGAAAACAATTAATCCTCGCTCCTTTAATAATTTTCTGCTAATGATTGCATTTGGCATTAAAGAATAGGGGTGGGGCGACTCGATAAAAGAATTTAATTTATAGAATATATAAATTATAATAGTGACAGATCTTTTAATTTTGTAATTTCATAACTATAATACAAAAAGAAAAAGTATTGATTTGTCCGATCGGGGAAATGCGATTGCATGTATCGCCCCTCCCACCTGGTACAACCCCTTTTCATTAAAATTTACTAATGTTACAATTTGAGATTAGAGTGTGGTACGACATAATATACAATGGGTAACATATCTTTACGTATTTTATGTCTGGGTGGGATAACAGATTAGCTATAGTATGATATTATGGTCCCGTATCCCCAGCCTGAACAGAGTAACGCAAGAACCTAAAGGTAATAGCATGTAAAATAAGAACATTGAATAAAAGTTCTTCATCTGAACATTTAGTGAATAACAACAGTTGTCTACAGGAACAGTATTTAATAATACTTAATTGTTAGTTATCAACATATTTACATATACATCAATATCATTGATGTTAGCATTTGATTAATAATTAGTCCAATATCACACCAATAAGTTTCAATAACACACCTTCACGCGCACACTCCATCTCGGCGCCCTACAGAACATCAACTCCCTACACCTCAACAACGATAGTTACTATACGACTCCAAGGGCGGAGAGGCGACACACTTTCCCATAGCCCAAAGCCTAACACCGTACCAGTGGCGTAACTAAGGGGTGGGGGAGGGGGGAGAATTATAAGATCCCCCCGGGTGTTTGATATTTATTTGTAAATAAATAAATTAATATATTTGATTGACAAATAGTATCAACGGGTGTCTTTTTTTTTCAACATTTATGGATTAAATTTATCACAAAGACTAAACCTAGATCTAGGTCTATCAGTACGTTGACTTTGTTGACATTTTAAAAATATTTTTTCCCAAAGAGATTAAATTTTTTTTTAAAGTTAGTTTTACATTTTAAACTTTGTTGCTACGAATAAAACTGCATGATATACAGCGAATTCTAGGTATCTTGTTACCTTTACTAAGGGGCGGACTGGCTATATGGGCAATCGGGCTAATGCCCGTTGGGCCGGTAGGCCACCAAAAGGGCCTCATGAATGCCACTATAACACGTATTAAACTTTTAATAATAATAATATTTTCTTGTAAAAGAGGCCCTCTGCGCGTCGTGTTTTTTTTTTAAATCTTTGACAGACTCAACAGTATATGCTAATTTAATCTAACACATTTTACGAAATAATGTAATAGTCTAGATCGGAACATCCGTAGACAGTGCTACTAGTAGCCTTCATCCTATTAGGGCCCACACTTTTAGCGATTAAAAAGCAACATAAGGCCTACTATATTTTTTAAAAAAGATCTGCGATGATCTTCATTGTAGGCATGCGATCAGTTATCGATACATTATCAAACTTAACAGAATGACCTTAAGGACAGGTAACCTAGAAATGGATGTCCTTCATTTAATATACAATTTAAGGGCCGGATGGTATAGAAATGCCTGGGCCAATTTTAACACCCAGTCCGCCCTTGCCTTTACTAATAATAGATCTAAATGGCGAGTATTTTATGGCTACACTAATTAACCTTGAAGCAAAATTTACAGAATCGAGTATATTCTTAATTATGCTAGAATAGTCCATTATTCAGGTTTGGCGTCTATAATTTCAGAATTAAACTTCACACTCGAGTTATTACCCCTCTATTCATCTTTCCTCAATCCAATGGAAACTCTATTTTTATTTCCATCTAATCCTTTTGCTTTCGCACAAAACATAAACAACAAACAATGACGTAATATCATATAATATTAGCACATCCTTCCTTTTGAAGATATTATCACACCCTTCCTTTTAAAGTTCTTAAGACCGATATCTACTAGCAGGGCCGGTCCTAGCATTTGCGGGGCCCTATGCGAAACGGATCGCGCGGGGCCTAGCTGGGGAGGGATGAGCATAATGTCAATATTATTTTTTTTGAATTAGAAAATAGGCCTACTTTCGTCTTTGCAATAAATTTTTATGAATGAAAGCTCGCAATGACACTTTTTATTTATAGGCACCCCAAAATGTCAATTTCGTCTATTCTTCAGGAGATTTGAATAAATTCAAAAAAAGTTCAGGACTTTATCATGAGATTTCCTGGAGGCCCTAGAAAATCTGGAGGTCGCGAAAACCCTGTTATTTTATATACGTTATAATGGTTTAATTTAATAATGTACACTTAGAATTAGCGCAGGTCCCATGAAAGCGCGGGGCCCACTGCGACCGCATAGGCTGCAGTGGCCTAAGGCCGGCCCTGTCTACTAGGAACTTTAACAATTCGTCCACTCTGGTTGTCTTGACTGGCACAAGTTCTCTAGACGTTGGTCTATAACTGTCTGTTTCGTTTGTTCCAACAGTTTGCAGTTCATTGTCTCCATCGATATCATAGTACCCAGAGATGTCTTCATCGAAACACTTATTTCAAAAAGCGTTAATTTCTTCTGTATGTTTTTCCGTTTGTCTTTATGATGTAAGATCTGGTTGCTGAATGTTTTTTATGACAACTGCTTTCTGCCATGTTTGTCTAAGACGAACTCTCCGACAGAATAATCTTTAGGTAGTCTTGCTTTTGCATTGTATTTCACTTTGCTTTTCATCTGTCGTTCGTTGAGTAATGTCTCTGCATTTTCAGCTACCGATGGTTTCAATAGTTTGGGATCAGTTGGAATGATTCCCTGAGTCTTCTACTCGTCAGCAGTTGTGATGGTGAATACGGCAGTCCAAATATCGGAGTATTTCTATACTCGAGCATAACGAGATATGGATCTTTCCCACTTTTGTATGCTCTGAATCCTTTTGCTTGCGCACAAAACATAAACAACCAACAATGACGTAATATCATATAATATTAGCACAGAATCTTCTTCATGCAGTGGAAAATTAAGCATTTTTTGCCTATCTTGAATTCTGTTCGAAGTTATTGTGCCCAGTTAATATAGTTCAGAAGAAACTACAAAAGTCTGGACTGCATATACGGGAAGCTGCTAAAGAAATGAGTACCCTTTCATGCTTTCTGCAAAATGATGAGAAACTGACAAAAACCCAATCCATCGAAAAAGCAAAAGAAGGTAGTGAATACTATGGATTCCCTGTAATCAAAACAACCAGAAGAAAGAAAAGACTTGCTGGGAAGTTGAGTTCTAATGTAGGACTGTCAATAGAACTGCAATTCAAACATGTTGCGACAGAAGTGCTGGACAGATTTCATATGGAGATGAAGGGCAGATTTCAAAGGCTGGAAAGAAAATGGATACCTTTGGGTTTCTTCTTGAACCAAGACACCTGTTAGATGAAGACCCGCTTATGACAAACTGTGCTACTTTTCCTGTTTGTATGATGAAATAAATGGCAAATCGCTTTTTCAATGATGTCATTGATGCACGAGCACTCTTCATCAACAAACCAGTAATACAATCACCAATAGACATATTGAGGAAACAGGCTTCATATGGGAATTACGTGTGCTCAAACTTTGCAACCTCCTCCGAATACTGCCAACTCAGGCCACGTCTATTACGTCATGTGAGAGATCATTCTCAAAGCTCAAGTTCATCAAAAGCTATCTCAGTAGCACAATGACACAAGAAAGGCTTATCATGGCTTTAATGTCAGTGAAGTCACAAATACTAGAAAGTATCGATGTAGATGATGTTATAGATGTGTTTGCTGCACACAATGCACGACGTGAAGCGATATCAATTTAGATTTGTTACTTGTGCATTATTTAACTAATAAACAACGGTATTATTCATTAAAAGAGTCTTGATTACTTTTTGTTAAGTTTACTGATATACTGAACCAATTTGATTTGGGGCTTATATATCTTTGCGTACATTATCCCATGTCATATGTCGAATGTCAAAATGCAAGGGGCCCCCAAAGAGGTCAATCCCCCCGGGCCCCCAAATCCCTAGTTACGCCCCTGCACCGTACCCTTTCAAAGGGGGGGAAACAAAAAACCAGCTACTCAGCTCACAAAAGAAGCTCTCTCTCTCTCTTGCGGGAACTAAGGATGATGTAAACACACACACACACACTATTCTAGACAACAAAACACACTTACAAGAAACTGCTTCCTATACGTTATAACACCAATAGTAAATGCAAAGAAAACTTCACGCGCGCACGACAGTTTATATTATATAGATATTTAATTAATTGAGTTCACAAACTATGATTCTTCATAAAAATGGACCGCCTCCCCCCCCCCCCATTCAAAGGGTTTAGGTGGGAAAGGCAGTAGAGGTATTCGCCCCCCCCCCCACACACACACCAATCGGCAAACAGGGAACGACATAATATAATGATCGGTTTAAATATCAATAAGAAGTTCAAATAATGTAGATATTTAATTGATTCTGTTAGCAAGCTGTGATTTCTACAAATAAATTGGACCGCCCCCCCCACTCTAAAGTGTCTGAGGGGCGGGATCGATACCATCGCCCCCTCTCGACCCCACGAAATCGGTCAACATACTAGAGGGGGGCGAAATAATCTAAAAATAGGTTGAAATATAAATAATTAGTATATATTATTAACATAAGTAATAAATTCGTATACAAATTGTGCGAATTCTATACTAAAATTCGTCCGCCCCGCCCCCCGCTTCGGGGGGGGGGGGGGTCGGCCAAATTTGGGGGGAGGCGATCGCCCCTACCGTTCCCCCCCCCCCTGGATCGCCAGTGTGAGGAATGCAGTGTTTTTCGTGGCTACGCAGAACCAGCTGTGACCAACATATTTTGCCACAACTAGGCAACCAGCTGTGACCTACATATTTTGCCACAACTAGGGCAAGCAGAATCATTGTCCGCTGGTGGTCGATTAAAATTTTCTTTTCGCCGTCTGCGTCTGTCCTCGGCAGCGGATTTTCTCTGAACACTTATGAACTGCGATATCTCTCTCTTTCTTTTACAGACGTTTATAAAGACGTTTAAGAACTTTTTAGTTACAAAACTTGAACATTTTCCCCCTTTTTTTAAAACAAATAAAATTTATTACCACTAATTAATTAAATAATTGGTCGATTTTTAAATTGATTCATGTGTTGTCATCGACAATGAAAAATTGTGCAAAGTTTCAACTTGATATGACAATGGGAAATGGGAGAAAAAACGTGGACAAAACTCCTGCCAGACAGACAAACAGAGTAAGTTAATATAAGCTTTGGAACAAAACAAAAAAGAATTTGCTTTCAAATCTCATTTGGTCAGTTTATACTTAAATTGACATTTTAAACTCAAAATTACACCCAATGTAGTCATACATTAGGCTGAACATGACAGATATAAATGTATAGTCATATTAACTGCGGTATAAAAAAACAATTCTAGCATTATTGTGTTTCATTGTCCAGGGGTGTGAGTACGCCTTCTTACACTCAATGGTGGATCCAGAACTAATGTGTTTTTTCTTTTCATTAAAACCCCAGCTGTTTCATGCGGAATTATAGATTTTAGAGCATATAAATAAATAATTAGTTAATTTTTTTTAATATATATCAATTTCCCACAAAGTAATTATGATCGAATGGTTAGAGTGTTGTCTCTAGTGTGTTGCGGAGTGGGGAATTATAGAATCACCACTACCTCCGTTTGTGCTACTATCCACATCAGAGGCGTAGTGAGCAAAACGTGCGCCCGGGGCAAGAAACTTTATTGGTGCCCCCCTTCCCCCATTTCCATAAACAAACCATAGAACTATAGGCTTATAAGTAAACAAATATTTAATCATAGAATACAAATGACCTTAAAATGTATTACCTAACTGAAATATCTATAATAACTTGTTGTGGCGCCTCTTTGCGTCAAACGCCCCTGAGGGTGGAGCCCGGGGCATCGTGTCCCCTTGCCTCCCTGCTCGCTACGCCTCTGATCCACATAATCCTTTTCTTTACGCAATCATTTTCTTTGTGTTTTCAAACCAACTCAGAGGCAGGCTCCGAAGGGTTCAGGTTTGGTCATTGGTTTGGTAAGCAACCAGATAAAAAGGCAACAGATACTGAGATAGATATGTGTTGTTGATAAATAAGTTGTTTTGTTTTTTAATTGTTACATTGGTAAGTCTTGAGTGAACTGGTTGTTATATAGGCAAGGCTCAGGGTAAAGCTGGCCTAATGATTACACATTGGCGAATTACATTTCCTCCTCTGTGTTCATATCTCATTGTATTGAAGAAAACAACTGATTGTACCTTTACTAGTCGTTCATTAGTCTTTACAGTTAGAAAAGAAAGGATGCAAGTCTGCTAGTGTCTGTCAAGATCCGGTACACAAGTGAGCTTGTACATTGTTACATACGTCTATACAAATAGAACCGGACAATCTGGCGAATGTAATATTTTACCGGACCTCGCCTCATTGTGGTGACCTTTACGGGTTAACAGCGGTATAGGCTACTATAGAAAATCGAAATACGCCTTTGGCCCCGCTACCTCAGGAGTAACCGGGCAATATTCCCGTCACATCAAAAAGTTAAACTCCTTCCACCTACGATGTCTAAGGAGTATCCATAAGGTGCGTTGGTCCGACCACATACCAGACACAGAAATCGTAAAGCTGCCCAACATGAACAGTATCTATTCGACAGTAAAAAGGTTCCAACTTCGATGGGCGGGACATGTAGTCCGCATGCCAGACAATCGCCTTCCCAAAACACAGTATGGGGAGCTGTGTGCAGGAAAGCTCTCACAGGGAGGTCAATACAAGCGCTATAAAGACACTCTCAAGAGCTCCTTCAAGGAGTGCGATATCGACATTCACGGCTGGGAAGCACTAGCTCTCGATCGCTTCTCATGGCGTGAAGCTGTGAGTCTCGGAGTCTCGAGATTTGAAGCAGGAAGAGTGGCCAGGGTGAAAGAGCGCCGAACCAACAAAAAACTGAGAGAATAAACAGGCCTATCTGCAACTGACCAAATCTACCGATGCCACGTATGCGGCCGGCTTTTTTAAATTGAAGATCGGATTTACAGTCGTCTTCGAGTCCATAGGAAATGAGAAATGTGCTCATCTTCGATAACGAATAAAGCGATATATAACCTGGCAATGGCTTAACAAGCTGTGACATTTATCCCGGCATCTCCCTATCTATCTATCTATCTATCTATCTCTCTCTCTCTCTCTCTCTCTATATATATATATATATATATATATATATATATATATATATATATATATATATATATATATATATATATATATATATATAGTGTGTATGGGTGTGTGTTTGCAAAAGGGAAAAAATTCACCCCTTAAATCCCCACCCGGCTACGCCCTTGGTCTTTCTTTACTCACTAGTATTGAACTTTAAAAAAAAAAGTTCCTTTAATTTTGCGCATATATTTCATGTTTCATAGCACTTCATTCATATACATGTCACTCGCATTGATACATTGCTGAGTGGTGAACTCATGGCTGAAATTTAAACCACGTTCTTCATTCAAGACCTTGTTTCATTATTGAAATATTTATTTCTGTTTTTAATTACACAAATCGTGACTAGTCCAAGAATAAAAATTAAATTAAATTTATGATATCGATATTCGTTTTCGTTATAGTGAGCTTACATTATTTCAAAAGGACACAAAATTATTAATGATATTGCTGTGACTTTATGTTGCACAGCATTAAAAACAACGCTTACAAAATGCAGTGTCTCGAACGAGAGATGACAGCAATGTTTAAACGACGTAGAACGATTCACATTGTCTGTTTCCCAAACCTTAAATTTGCGCTGGTTTATGGTTTGTAGATCGAAACCCCTTTGCCTAGCAGCGCTGCATAGGCGCACGCAAGGAGGGGATGCAAGGTGGTGCACTTGTACCCCTTAGGATTCTGAGTAGCCAAATTCTAGCCATTTTTTTTTGCACCATCAGATCAATTAAAATCTGAGTAGCAACTGAACAAGTAGTGGTGACTGACGTACAGTTGTGATTGGCTAGCCTAGACTTATCAAGAATTGATAGTTGACCATGTACGTGCACCCCTCTGTATTCTGAGTAGCCAATTTTTTACACCTTCAAATCAATTAACTTCTGTTAGGAAGCAACTTAACATGTAGTGTGCTTCCACTGAGATAAAGTTAATGAGGATAAGCTATAGTTGTAATAAACTAGAATAGGCTAATCAGATATATGCTTGCAATTCATTATTCTATAGCACGTTAGTCGTGACGATTTGTTTCATTTGCAAATAATTAGGCCTATAGTTACCATTATATTTAGTAAAGGCCTAGAATATGATCAAATTTCTTTTTTGCCTTTGAAGACATATCCTTGCCAGCTGTCTTTCGGTTTGATATATGTGAAAGTTTCTTGAAGAGGGCAGTCACCTTGGTACATGTATTTACGTATTGCGAAGTTGCGCTCAGTGTTAGCGCTCGATAAAATAGCAGCTGAAACACGTCCACCAGAGATAGAAGAAAGTTCTTCCCATACCTTCTGAGTAGAAACGTTGATTTGTAACGACGGAGCACTGGCAGCAAGAAACCAAAATATACAAGCAGCTGCAACATGAATTCACTGCGTTGTCTTGGTATTTCGGTAATGAAAATGCAGATACCCCAGCCGCTGAACAGATGTGTTTGAGCATTGAATTTGTTGATGGCGATCTTACTTGAGAAGAATTCATTGGCTTTGTCATAGTGATAAGAGAGACGCACTGCCTGGGTCTAACGTCATTGTCAGCGAATACATTGAGTACATTTTTCACATCTAAAACCTTTAAAGCCAAGGCTACCATGGCTGCCCGTGATGGGTAGCACTCAAAACTGTGTTCAGGCAACGATTCGTGAAAAATATCCAAAAGCAGACCTTGTCCGTTCCAGACTTAAATTTGTTATCATTGACCTGAATGCCATTTCAGTTATACGTAATGATATTGGTGTCATCAAGAAAATTATTTCTTCCGTAACAGTCCCAAGCGAGAACGTTGGTGCTAAATTTACCTCTTTTGTGTGAGACACTATGGACTGAGACATACCAATTCATTTGCACATTAAGTCACAACTTTGAGAAGATCTCTGACTGTTTGTCGTATTTTAAAATAACGGCTGTAAGTTAAACCAGACAAACTGTATATGTATAATCAATGCCTGCTTCTCATGTGTTTCTGATTTGTCTTCTAATTGTAATAAATTATTCACCTGTTCTTGAATAGTTCCTTGATGTTGCAGCTTGTTCATCTTAGCATAAGTGGCAGCTTAACAGCACATCAGCAGTCACATCAGCAGTCACATTACAAACAATCAAAAACCAACTTGACCATGCTGAAGAACACAGTCGACAAACACACCGAGCAAAAACTACATGTTTTGATTTTGGGATTAATACTGAACACGTCTTTACAATCAGTATCTTAATTCGTTAGTTTCTTCATTGCAAGCAATAATAATGCTCAGTTCAACCTGTTTTGTCTACATACTAATACGATTCAAGAATTGCAACGTAAAGTAGAATATCAGAACTGCCAGATAAGCGTTCATCGAACGTGTCCATCTCGACGAGAAACATTTCAGTAGTCAATTAATGACAGTTTTGGCTTTTGCTTTTTTTTTGTTGTTTGATCGACCGTTGGGATGCATGGGCCGCACGGATAAACTTACCAAGGTGTACAGTAAATAGTTTGTTCACATGTTAATTTTTTTTTTCATGATTCAATATCGCATAGGTATGGGGCACTAGCGGATCCAGAAGTTTGGAGTGGGGAGGGGGCGATTTTTTTCCAAACCCTAACCCTAACGCCCAGTAAACTCTAAACCTAAGCATAAACGCGCGTACAGCCATGGGCGCCCGCAGGATTTTTTTGCATGGGGGGGGGGGGATGTGCAAAGTCGTATCCTCAACTTTCTTGTTATAATATTAAAGAAAAGAACTGCCCACCCCCTTCCCATTCGGGCATTTATACCTAATCGATATTAAATGCACAATATTTTTTTTTTCATAAAATAAAAAAAATCTTATCTTCTTATCTTATATGATACACATTGTCATTGGTAACTTTATCCATGGGGCCCGTGCTTGCCTACGTTCAATCAAACAAAAACTGCAAATGTTGACTGTGGTTGCAGAAACTGTCAATAACTTTACTAACGAATCGCTTTTCGTCGCGATAGACAAGCTGGCGATGAACGCTTATCTTGCAGTTCTGATATTCTTCTTTGCATTGCAGCTTAGGCATCGTTTTAGGATGAAGACAAAAACAAGTTGAACTGACCATTAGTATTGCTCGAAAAGCGAGACGTAATGAAGAAACGTAAGAATCATGATATGTAATGTAAAGCCATGTTCTGTAATAACTCCCAAAATCCAAACATGTTTTTTCTCAGTGTGTCTGTCGACTGCGAATTCTTGGCAGCAGCAACTCAATAACCCGTATCAAGTTTTTCCTGACAGCAGTTTCTCCTTCCTCAAGATGACACCTCTGACGTGTTCCTCAGGATGGTCAATTTGGTTTTTGATTATGTCATTAATGTAACTGCTGATGTGCTGTTGAGCGGCCACTATGTTAAGTTGGAAAGACTGAAACACCATAGAAACTGGTTGAAGAACAGATGAATAATTGACGACAATGAAAAGACTAATCAGAAACACAAGAGGAGGAGACATTTACTTCACATGTGCAGTTTGTCTGGTTTCACTTGCAGACGTAATTTTAAGATCCGAAAAAAAGGCAAAGATCTCTAAGTTGAGACTTAAAGCTCGAATGGATTCATATTTTGCAGTTCATTGTGCCTCACACAAAAGTGGTAACTTTAGCACTAACGCTATCGCTAAGGACAGTTACGGAAAAAAGAATGCTAGCCATCAGGGGGCAGCCTTGGCAGAGTAGTTTGTCCATGTCACGACTGTACAATGACGTTAGACACATGCAGTGCGTCTCTCTGAAATACAAAGAACTAAACCAATGAAGTCGAATACAATCGCAATCAACAAACCAAGCACTCAAAGACATCTGACCAGTGCCTGAGATATCTGTAGTTTCATCACTAAAATACCCAACAAATGCAGTTAAGTCATGATGCTGCAGCTCGTACTTTTGGGTTCTTGCTGCTGCAAGCGCTCCGTTGGTACAAATCAACGTTTTGACTTGAAAGATGGCATGTGAAGAACTTTTTTGTATCTATTCTATTGTAAACTGGTGGACGTGTTTAACCTGCAGTTTTATCGAGCGCTGACACCGACCGCAACTCCGAAAAACTGTTTACTTTTGTTTAAAAAAATATATAACATTTATCACATGATAGATAATTGGCAAACATATATATATAGACCTTAACTAAATATTTAAAAAAAAATAATTGTGGCATTTTACGTCTCGAGACTATTTTTTCCCTTTGCAACTTGTTGTGTGACTAAAGAGGCCAATCCTCTGTACTTTTTCCCTCCTTTCTACTACTATTATGTATGGCATCTGCAATCCAGGATCTTCCTTTAATGCTCGCTCTTCATGTGGATCCAGTGCCACTTTTTCCCCAGTTGTTAGTGCCGATTTTGAAGAGCTTTATGTCCCGTTTGCATACATCAGTTAGCTTAATAGTGGACGACCAGCGGATCTCCTGTCTTCTGTTAAATCACCATACAGAATGTCTTGTGAAAGTCGACCTTGTGGCATTCATAATAAGTATAGCAATGTGCAAATATAAACAAATCGTCACGACTAACATGCTATAGAATATGTGACACCCTTTATAGAGCAAAGAATTGCAAGCCTAGAATAAATCGTACATGGTCGGACATGAATTACAGATTTGCCTATTCTAGTTACACTAATAGCATATCTATACAACTGTACTTTAGTGGAAGCACTACTTGTTAAGTTACTACACTTTATAATATTTTAATAATAAGCCTTTAGATGTAGACTTAGAAGACGATGCGCAAAAGTTTCCTGAACATTAATTCATTAAACTCTTGAATCAATAATGCATGACCACCCGCAGGGGGTACATGGTGGTACATAGAGCAGTGAGATTCATAACAAACGAATATTCACATTTGACTAGAGTAACACCTTTAGTACAATCACTAAATTTAGAAAGCCTTCAGGACAGAAGACTCAAAAGTAAAGTAGCAATTATACATAAAACACTGAACCATAATCTTCAAATACAAAAACAAAATTTTATAAAATACTCAGAAAGACACAAAGATAAAGGCACATTCCTCGTCCCATATGATAGGACAAATTTGTACAAATACTCCTTCTTCCCTAGTGCTATTAGAGCATGGAATGGGTTGCTTGAGCTAGCTTGGCAGAATTTAGGTCATTGGTTAATATGCATGACTGAGTGCATGATGCGTAGGACGTAATCATCTTCTTTTTTGAAGTAACGTCTGTATTATATAAAATAAGACAAAATTTAATTAATTAGTTAACAACCGCAATAATTGGTCAAGCTTTGAGCCTGACAAGACACTAACGTTGAAGAGGATGGAAGGACTGGTCTCCCATAAACCATGCACCAGTGAAATAAATGCATTTTCTTGTGTTTACAAATTAAATTAAGCCTATTTTGAAACAGATATCATAACTTTTATTTAAAATTTTTAAAAATATAAATGTAAAGCGGACTAGTCACCTAATTATATGAGCGCAGTCACATCAGCAGTCACATCACATTTCTTTATCTATTATTACTTTTGATTTTATTGTATTTTTCTTTTGATTTACGTAAGGAGAGCACAGTCCAGAATATCCAATAGCAACAGGACGAGGCTACTTAGGAATAGAACATATTGTTAGCCAGTGGCGAACTGGAACGTAGACTGTATTGCTTGATGTAGAACTCTTGTGTAAGGAAAAAAGGTAATCTGTTATGACGAAGCTCATACATTGCATGGTTAAGGTAATTAAGGTTTTGAATTCAACATCACGTGATCTGACCATAGTGTAAGGATCATGTTGCAGAACTCGAGGTTGGGGATGGTTTATAATTTTATCTTTAGAAATAAGCGCTCTATTCTAATTTCAAAATCACATATACCTAAAGCATACATTATAAAGTAATCTTTAAAAAATATCCCTAAGGACTTGTAATAGTATATTGCTTTATTTAGCTTTAGAATGTTGTTTATTAAATATCTTCAATTTCGCTGGGTTTTTCTTTTGTTTTTCTTTTGGAGAAGGAGAAAAAGGAGAATATAGCCATTCAGACGAACACACACACACACACACACACATACATAGATAGATACAGAAGGATAAATATAGGGGTCTACATCATGGGCGTAGCCGGGGGGGGGATCGAAAGTCAGTCATTGATTTTTTGCTTTGATTTAGTTTATTTTGGAAACGACTATCCCCAAATTCCCCAGTTAAGGAAGATTTTGGTTTTATAACCCCCTAATCAATATAAAAAAAAGCAAATTACACACTCAAAATTCTATGAGCGTAGCATAAGGGTTTTGACTTGAACCCCCCCCCCTCCTCTTCAGTAGGGTTTGAAGCTAAAAAATACCTCTTCAATATAAAAAAAAGCAAATTACGCACTCAAAATGTTATGAGCGTAGGAAATTGGGTTTCGACTCAGTTTTGAGTTCAAACCCCTTTTAGCCTTTCCCCTTTCGATATAAAATCTAAAGCAAACTACCTAATGCCAGGGCCGGTCCCAACAATTGCGGGCCCTATGCGAAACGGATTGCGCGGGGCCTACTCTGGGTAGTGATAAGGATAAGTTCAAAATTTAGATTTTGTATAAGAAATTACATTCGTCTTTGCAATACATTTTCATTAAATTAATAAATTAATAATTGATTGTATTAATTATGAGTTTTCCTGAGATTTTTCAGGATATTTCCAAGACTGTTTCGTGTATATTTTGCAATTTCAGGAGATTTCTAGGAGGCCATGGAAACCCTGTTGTTATATATAAGTTATAATGATTTAATTTAATAGTTTACACCTATTTACACCAATTAGCGCGGGGCCTATGAAGGTGCGGGGCCCACTGCGGTCGCATAGGTTGCAGTGCCTTAAGGCCGGCCCTGCTTAATTCCAAGAGCGTATTCTAGAGAGGTTACACATTTCTACCAGTGGCGGGGCTCCATTAATAAAGTGCTTTGAAAAGTCATCTATCAAAATTGAAAAACACTAAATGTGGCTCAACAAAGATGGCTAAGATAGATTTTAGGAGTCATTTATAGAGATCGGGTCTAAATCAAGGAAATCCTATGCCGAATTGGGAGTCGACCCCTTAGTAAGGTTGTGACAGAGCATCGCATGAGGTTTGCAGGACATGTTCTCCGACAAAATGAATTACACATACTTAAGGGTTGCGATGACATCCTAGTACAACTTGGCGCTAGTAAGGCAGTGAGAATAGCATTTGAGGTTTTTGAAATAAAACTTTTTAATAGCAGGAAAATTTACTGTAGATACCTCAGAACATTCATTTTGTTGGCTTTCAATACCAGAAATAGTGCTTGGCGCTCCAAGCGCTCCCCCAGACCCCATTGCTATCAATGGCGGGGAGTCTACAATTTTTCCACTAACTCCAGGAAGAAACATTGTAGGGCATAATAAAAATCTTTCAAAAGAATGAAGGGTCAGAATGTAATAAAGATTATGTACACTCACACACACACATACATACTATACATGTTTTTTTTCTCGGGGGGGGAGAGAAAATTCCCCCCAAACCCCCCCCCCCGGAAAAAAATCCTGGCTACGCCCATGGTCTACATACATCCTTTTATAAATTGCATAGGCCTTCTGTTTTTTTAATATATTTATTGTAACAATGAGCCTCTGCTTACAGAGTTATGAGTTTCTTTATTTCCAAGTGAATCATCTTTCCTCTGCCTCCAACAACCCCCATTTCAATTTGGTACATGTGCATATTTTTTTTTTCAGAGTGAGATTTAATACAGAGTGATCCAAAAAGTAGGTAGACAATGTGTGGACTATGTTTTATGTATCAGTTATATTTTTACAATCTGCGATATTTTGTATAAAGCTTACTTCGACTCCCTCTGTCTGTCTGGTCAAAAGTTTAGACATGTTATTTTTCCCTCACACAATCTTGAATCAAGTTGAAATTTTGCACAAATATTATCTGTTCCAGAAAAAAAAAGTTAATTAGTCATTGGAAATTAATTATTTTGTTCGGTATCGAACATGGGAAAAAATTGTACTTGACAGATGTGGTGGTATAAGTTGAATTAGTCCACTTTATACTTTGTGTAGAGAATGAGTTCTTTGCTTCAAAGTTTGAAACTAACAATAGATAATAATAAAACCTTTTATTTTCAGAAAGAAGCACTTCGCTGGTACATTGCTTGGTAGAATGGCTTGGGCCCCCGAGTTGGAATTCAAGTTGAACTTTTGTTTAAAAAAATGAATTTAAAAAGCAATCACGGTAGCGTTCACCCAGATACCCCATACTTTCTCCCCCACCCCGTTCCCAACTGGTCCAGACTAGTGATAGGATCTGAAAGCTAAAAGCATGAAATTGCGCTAAACAAAAACATTTGGCAAAAAATATTTCTAGCCGCACAGATTTATTAGTGTTAGTCTAGATATATTACAAATTTCATTACAATACTGGTCCAAATTTATTGATACAATTACACTTAATATAAGATTGTTTTAAAAGTATCATTTAAATTTTTCTTTCTACTCGCTTTTAATCTCTTAGCAAACACATTATTTGGGGTCCAAAGTTTTTATAGTTTCTGTACATTTTGCTAATCTATTTTTAGCGGCCCTCGAAAGGGGGAAAAGATGCTATTAGTTTTGTGTGGAATGTCTGTCTGTCCGCCCGTCCGTCCCGTTTAGATCTCGTAAACTAGAAAAGATAGTGAAAATCCGACATCATAATATTTTAGTCCATTCAAAGTTCTGATGCAATGGGTACTTTTTCTTTTCTGAAAGCGAAAAATCTAATTTTTTATATCACTTATGCAAGCAGTTTTTTTTCATAAAAATACACCACTTTTACAACTATTTACTATTAATAGTAACAAACCCCGTAGGGTCAATAGAAGGGGAAATTGTAACTTACCATATTTTAATCAGATTTATGCAAATGGTTTTAGATTTAAAAAAAAATATTTTTATTACATTTGTATTGCTAAGTTAAGTAAGGTCTACTATACTAACTACTAAATTTACACAAGAAAATGTTTACTTTTTCTAAGAGAAAAAATCTAATTAGTATGCATATAAGTTGATAATTTAAAACAACAATTAATAAGTAGTTTTTCATATTATCGCTTGGATTGCAGCGCTGCACCATAACTATAGAACAATTAACTAAATGAATTGAAATGAATTTTTTTTTTACGGAAATTGTTTTCTTCTATTGAGGAATAAGAGATTGACCCTTTATACAACAATTAAATCAATAAGATATTCGTTATAAAACATCAGGTAGGCCAGGCTTACATTAGACTTCACATTCACTTTCACCTATCCTTTGGTTTGCTGGACCGACTGGGCACCACACAAGATTTGTCAACCTTCTTTCTCCATTCTTCTCTGTCATTTGTCTTTGATAGACTTTCATTCTGATGTTCTTTCTGAAAATATTGAAACCCGCCTTTTACTTGCCTGTGTGGACCACTTCGGGGACAGATTTTGAGTTTGTGTTTCCACACATACTGTCTTTGTAAACTTGTTTTAAATTGAAAACACGTCATTAAGCTTTTAATCTCAATGTAACTAATGGAGAAAAAAATATGTACAAAAAATACGAAAGTTGGGATTAAACGCGATACAGGTTATAATTCCAGAAGACCTAAAACACAGCAGTTGGGAACAAGACGCTAGTAGCACTTTATCTGTCATTTAACAGTTGGAAACAAGACGCTAGTAGCACTTTATCTGTCAGTTAACAGTTGGAAACAAGACGCCAGTAGCACTTTATCTGTCATTTAACAGTTGAAAACAAGACGCTAGTAGCACTTTATCTGTCATTTAACAGTTGGAAACAAGACGCTAGTAGCACTTTATCTGTCAGTTAACAGTTGGAAACAAGACGCTAGTAGCACCTTATCTGTCATTTAACAGTTGGAAACAAGACGCTAGTAGCACTTTATCTGTCATTTAACAGTTGGGAACAAGACGCCAGTAGCACTTTATCTGTCATTTAACAGTTGGAAACAAGACGCTAGTAGCACTTTATCTGTCATTTAACAGTTGGGAACAAGACGCTAGTAGCACTTTATCTGTCAGTTAAAAGTTGGAAACAAGACGCTAGTATCACTTTATGTCATTTAACAGTTGGGAACAAGACGCTAGTAGCACTTTATCTGTCAGTTAACAGTTGGGAACAAGACGCTAGTAGCACTTTATCTGTCAGTTAACAGTTGGGAACAAGACGCTAGTAGAACTTTATCTGTCATTTAACTGTTGGGAACAAGACGCTAGTAGCACTTTATCTGTCATTTAACAGTTGGAAACAAGACGCTAGTAGCACTTTATCTGTCAGTTAACAGTTGGGAACAAGACGCTAGTAGCACTTTATCTGTCATTTAACAGTTGGAAACAAGACGCTAGTAGCACTTTATCTGTCATTTAACAGTTGGAAACAAGACGCTAGTAGCACTTTATCTGTCATTTAACAGTTGGGAACAAGACGCTAGTAGCACTTTATCTGTCAGTTAACAGTTGGAAACAAGACGCCAGTAGCACTTTATCTGTCAGTTAACAGTTGGAAACAAGACGCTAGTAGCACTTTATCTGTCAGTTAACAGTCGGGAAAAAGTGGCACTGGATAGATCCAGACGGATAGCAAGCGTAAAGGAAGGGTCCTGGATTGCAGATTCCATTCACACCAGAATTAAAAAGAAGGGTGAAATGCAACAGCGCCTGGTGATTACAGTGCCAAACCTGTCACCACAGCTGTGTATCAAGGAGTGGCCTCTTTAGTACCATCTACTTGACGTTTAGGTGTTACAGTAACAAAACATTGGAGAATTCGTACTTCATACTGTGTTACTGTGTAGCACAGCGAAAAAAAAAAGTTTATTCTAAAACGTTTTGTGTTTCATAAATTATTGTCAGAACCTCTAGCACAAAAACGTCCCGCGCCAAAACGGCTACGCCAAAACGACTATCGTGACAAAACGGCTACGCCAATACGTCCTACTTCGGTAGGCAAATTCTTTTAGAGGACAGTTAGCATCTTTTGTATCTATTTCAAGCAAGATGAAGCTAATAATGAAATGTATTTCTAATGATGTGCTCTTGAGATTTATTTGTAATCTATGTCTTAAGTGCAGAAGAATAGAAAAGGGAGATAATATAGTATCAATATATTATTCGAAAACAAAAACTTGACGTTTTGCTCAGCAGTTCAGCACAAATGTCTCGAGAATTAACCTTGACCTAGTGAAATCTACACTAGCAATCGAAGTCGTGCAAATCAAAATAATAGTACATGCCCATTATAGTTAGGTTACAAATCTAGAAACGCATAGCTCATTAGATGAAGATCTTTTATTTCGTCTAGACAGGAAACAAAACAACAAAAAAAAAAAAACACTATATAACATTTTGTTTTGCTGAGTCATCCTAACCTTGAGTGGCATTGAGGAGTTCTACTTTTTAAAATACATGATGCCAATTAGAGTGAACAAATTTGTATGCATTCTACAAGAAATTGTTTTCTTCATTTATCTAGTGCGTCTTGAATACTATTTCAATACCACTGTTTCATTTTTCATTGCATATAATATAGCAGCCCGTCGTGAGTTTGTATCCAAAGATGTATTATAATAATGACAAATCTAATAGGCCTATTTGTTGATTAAACAGTATTAATATTGAAAAGTGATTATATAACTTTACACACTAAAAAATGGAGGCTCATGTATTTTGACATTAAACTGCCACTCTCCTTTGACAGAGTGAGTTGAGAGAGAGAGAGTGTCGGCCAATAAAAAACACTTTGTTTTGGAACATGATAGGATCATACTCATTATTTGCTCCATTGCTAGTAAATCCTGATTAACTAATACAATTATAAGTACACAGTTGTTGTTTTTGCTGCCATAGCTGCAGTATTGGCGGCAGTATTTGTATGAGACAAATGATTGCAGATCTGATGAATATATCATAACATTGACTCTTTAGGTGTCCTAAAATAGGAGCAAATTACTCATGATAGGTTTTTAAAAAATACATTAATTCAAGCCATCTAAATTTAGCGTCATTAAAGAATATTTTGTGTTGGAACCTTGTAGAGTACATTTTGTACTACGAAATCTAAAAGTGCGCTCAATTTTTTTTTTGGTCTGAGGAAGAAGGTCATGATAACAATGAACGAGCTGTGTGTGTGTGTGTGTGTGTGTGTGGAAGTAGGTCATGATAACAATGAACGAGCTGTGTGTGTGTGTGTGTGGAAGTAATCATGATAACAATGAACGAGCTGTGTGTGTGTGTGTGGAAGTAGGTCATGATAACTATGAACTAGCTGTGTGTGTGTGTGTGAAGGAAGTAGATCAAGGTAACAATGAACGAGCTTTGTGTGTGTGTGTGTGTGTGGCTTGATATCAATTGTTTGTCATTTAGTGGCCCAGTTCCAATCCCAATGGCGTGTCTGTCTCTTTTATGGTTCGCCCCGCAGTTTTCCAAGGACAAGAGTCACTATTGGAAGTTCCAACGCCAGTTGACAATTAAAATTGAACTATAACACTGAGCGTGTACGAATGGAAAGTCTGAAGTTTTGTACTAAGTCATTAATGGTGATATTGTTCAATGAACTTGAGATCCGAATTGAGTTATTAGCATTAGTATAATACGTAACTATTTCTTGGTCGGTCATGTCTATTTCATATAATTAGAGACGCTTTTAAAAATTCTAAGTTCACCATTACTTGTATCATGCTCAAAACAATGGATTGGCTACTTTTGATTTTCTAAAATCCATCACTGTTGTTTTTTAAATTTAATAGGAACTTGTTGTTCATGCACTTATACCATATAAAAAAAAAGATCTCTAATTTTAATGCTGGCGTATACAATTCAATAATGCATGGCCCTCTTATGATGAAAAACTTTTATTTAGCAGTCCTTGTATGGGCATCAGTTCTCCACTAGCTGTTTCCAGGGAGTAAAATCTCCCATGTGTAGTCTTATTGCTGTTTGCGACATTGGATGACTGAACGTATTTTGACCTTATGAATTACCTGGAGCACTTTTAGATTTAAACAAGTCAAAGGTGTTGTAAAGCTGATTTCTCATTTTAATAAACAAATAAATGTAATTTTAGCAGAGATCTCATAATCGACAATAGGTTGTTTAGATGTTTTTTAAATTAAAAAACAAAACCAAAAGATTCCCCTAAAATCACTTTTCTCACATTTTCCATTTAGTTTTTCTTGCCAAAAGATCTACAAGTCTGTTGATAATTGGTTATTCAGTTTGTTTTCAAGTTAAAAGGAATGATTCTTTGAAATTTTATTACAAGGTTTGAATATTCCTTGCCCATTGGCGGATTCGATGGGGGCCACCTCTGAATTTGTTTGATAACACAAATTGAAATCCTCAATGTAATAGTGTTTATATATGTATGGAAATGACGTAAGAATTTTTTTCATGATTTAAAACTACAAGAAATCCTATTTTTGCTATTTCTTTATGTACTCTACAAATAAAATGCAGCCTTTTGTGGGAAATAACGAAAATAAAAGTACTAAGGTTTAATACCTTGCGGTTTTTCCCGATTTTGATGTTTAGCCTGTGAATCTGTGAAATCCGCGTCTTAGTAAGCACTTAAGTGGTAAAAGTAACCTGTGTACGAAATTTCATGCGAATCATTTTTCTAGTTTAAGATATCTCTTGATACATAAATCAGTAATTTAGTCAATGAATCAATGGTACTTTAAAAATATATATAGATTATGGGTCATCATCAATCATGTAAGGCTTTCTATCTCTGGGAGAAAAGCCCAAGAAAAATTAGTCTCGGAAAACAGATGGATGCCAGTGTCACCAAGACCTATTAAACCCAATGAAATGACTAAGACGAAACCATGCCGGGTGGTCGAAGCCCGGATTAACGATTCCTGTTGAGGTGTTTCGAATCGAGTCTACTCCTGAGACACACCTTAAAACAATAAAGTTACCAAACATGAGAACAATTATTTGAACATGGAATTTGCGAACTCTCTATTCATGTGTTGAACTAAAGGAACTCACACAAAGATATCAAAGGGACAGTCTTAGCCTCGCAGATGAACAGGTTGTGGAGAAACTACAACAGAAGAAGATCTGGTACAGTGGCGACGAAAGGAACCATCACCACGGCCTTGGTTTTATAGTCCACAAAGAGAGAGATAATGACATCGTAAGCTGTAAACCTGTAAACAGCTGGATAATTGGCATTCCAGTCGAGGCTAAACCTCTCAATATAACAATTACATCTGACTACGCCATGTTTTTTTAAATAAAATTTATCAGCGTTCGTGTTCCGCCCTCCATGAAGTTATGACTTGAATAGAGCTATTGTAAGAAAAGAAACGGACTAGAAATTGTGCCTCGTTAGGCTGGAAATAAATACACTCCTACAATCTTATCCACTTCATCCAAAGCCTGACATGTTTACATATTTTATTTAAAACCCAAGTTCTAATCTCTATATGGATATTTTATTTAAAACCCAAGTTCTATTCTCTATATGAATATTTTATTTAAAACCCAAGTTCTATTCTCTATATGAATATTTTATTTAAAACCCAAGTTCTAATCTCTATATGAATATTTTATTTAAAACACAAGTTCTATTCTCTATATGAAAATTTTATTTAAAAGACAAGTTCTATTCTCTATATGAATATTTTATTTAAAACCCAAGTTCTAATCTCTATATGAATATTTTATTTAAAACACAAGTTCTATTCTCTATATGAATATTTTATTTAAAACCCAAGTTCTATTCTCTATATGAATGTTTTATTTAAAACACAAGTTCTATTCTCTATATGAATGTTTTATTTAAAACCCAAGTTCTATTCTCTATATGAATGTTTTATTTAAAACCCAAGTTCTATTCTCTATATGAATGTTTTATTTAAAACCCAAGTTATATTCTCTATATGAAAATTTTATTTAAAACCCAAGTTCTATTCTCTATATGAATGTTTTATTTAAAACCCAAGTTCTATTCTCTATATGAAAATTTTATTTAAAACACAAGTTCTATTCTCTATATGAATGTTTTATTTAAAACCCAAGTTCTATTCTCTATATGAATATTTTATTTAAAACACAAGTTCTATTCTCTATATGAATGTTTTATTTAAAACCCAAGTTCTAATCTCTATATGAATATTTTATTTAAAACACAAGTTCTATTCTCTATATTGTTACGAATCTCACTATCCAGGCTCTCTGCAAACTGCACCATACACCACCAACTTAAAGAACTTGACAAGTCAGGGCTCCAAAATAACGTAAAGGTTTAATGTCCATAAATAACAGCCAATACTGTACAATTGGCAGCACGTAGAACAGTACAAATAGCTCTGCGATAACAAATATCTCTCCGATAACACCGTTCCGCCGTATCAAGTCTTGCACTGGTCTCTCCGTCTTGTTCCGGGCTTGCACTGGGTTCAACAGTTCAGGACTGACTTCACACACTAGGCTCGTTGTGTCGGACTCGATCACAGACCAAGATCAAGACGCCAGCCGTCTCAACTGTACTTGATAGTACTCCGCACTGAACCGTCGTAATGCTCCGTACACGACCACACTGTTGAACTGTGCTGTAGTCGACCGTGTTCTGAACTCCTGTCGTAAACCCGCTTTCTGAACCGTCTTGACTGCGACACCTCCGTTCTTTATATAGGGTCCCTACTGGCCTTCTAGAACCGGACAGAACGCCGCTCGACGTTTCTAGGTGGTCAGATGACTACAACTCTCGTGACGCCCCTGAGCTCTGTTCACGTCGGCGATCCTTCCCGAACTCTCTTGTTGACACTCGTCTCGGCCGATCGTCGTAACTCGTCACGGTTGACCGCTCGTCTAGCGCTGGCCTGGGGCGATTTGCGTCGGCTGACTACACACACACCACTACCCCCATCTGTGCCACCACCAGGTTTATAACACTGCCCCCTCCTTAGATCTGTCCGTCCCGGACAGAATCAACATCATGGCATTGGCTGTGAAGTTTCATCGCTGCAGGCGGGGGTCGATCAGTGGCAGTTTGCTTGCCTCTTGAGCTTGATGGAGCCATCCATGTGGCAGTCAGCTTCCTTCTTCTCCTCCAGTTGGCCTTCACCTGTTTGCATTGATGTCGTGAGCGCATCGTCATCCATGTTGCACTCAGGAAAAGTCGCCTTCTTCTTCTTCTCCGCCAGTTGGTCTTCATGTGGCTGCAGTCATCTCTTGGTTGAATCACCATGCACGTTGGACTACGCAAACGCCGCCTTCTTCTTTTCCTCCAGTTGATCGTCCTCTTGTTGCAGTAACGTTTTGGTTGCATCGCTCTCTTGTCTGTCGGTACTGAGGACAGCCACTTGACACATGGAGAGGTATAGGATGTAAGGGCAGGGATTACCAAGATTGTTGACCAAATAGGTGGCTTCATAGGGCTTTGCGAAGAAGGACTGGGATGGGCTTCAAATCCACATGACAGGGAATTGTGGGACAGGTCATCTTCAGCCTTGTCTGGGGGGCATGCTTGTGGGGCAGGTTGGTAACACTCCTCGTGCAAAGGTCCCTCGTCTTCGGCTTCAGGCTCCATTTGGCTTTCTTCACCACCATCAGGACCTCTCTCTCTCGTCTCAGTATCGGGCCAATCGCCTGTTGGTTTCAGACCTGGTCGATGACTTTCATCGTGCGAATGTCCATCAACTTCAAGCTGCCTTGGATTCTCTTGACCACCATCAGGACTTTCCTCTCCAGTCTTGGCAGCTGGACCAAAGTCAGGCTTCCTTGGGTTCTCTTGACAGCCATCAGGACTTTCATCTCCAGTCTTGGTAGCTGGACCAACGTCTGTTGGGTCCGGACCTGGCTGGTATCTCTCAGCTTGTAGATGTCCCTCAACAGCTTCGTCAGATTTCATTGGGTTCCTATGGTCACCATCAGGGCTTCTCTCGCTGGTCTTAGAATCTGGGCAGGCGTCAGTAGGGTCCAACCTTCGTAGGCCACTTTCAACTTGCAAACGTTTCTCAGCAACATGCTTGGACGCAGAGCAAACATTCACTTGATCTGGCTTGCTGTTTGAGGTGATCTCTTCTTGCATAGCTGCCATCTGTCCCTGCATAGCTGTCATCTGTTCTTGCATGATACTGGTACTGGTGGTCAGTTGCTGCATGCTACTGGCGAGCTGTTCCAGCAAGTTAGGTTCGACTTCAAAAAGATATGTGTCCGGATCTTCTTTTTCTTCCAACATGTCTTCTCGGAGGCGTGCTTGTAAAGTTTCCTTGTTTCCATATACCTTCAGCCTTCGTCCACGGAGTTCTTCCTTCAGTTCTCTAAATTCAAGTTCGTACAGCAGTTTCAGACGAGCCATAGTAGATCCGATCCAATCCGATTCCGATCCGATCCCACTTCTGACACCAGTTGTTACGAATCTCACTATCCAGGCTCTCTGCAAACTGCACCATACACCACCAACTTAAAGAACTTGACAAGTCAGGGCTCCAAAATAACGTAAAGGTTTAATGTCCATAAATAACAGCCAATACTGTACAATTGGCAGCACGTAGAACAGTACAAATAGCTCTGCGATAACAAATATCTCTCCGATAACACCGTTCCGCCGTATCAAGTCTTGCACTGGTCTCTCCGTCTTGTTCCGGGCTTGCACTGGGTTCAACAGTTCAGGACTGACTTCACACACTAGGCTCGTTGTGTCGGACTCGATCACAGACCAAGATCAAGACGCCAGCCGTCTCAACTGTACTTGATAGTACTCCGCACTGAACCGTCGTAATGCTCCGTACACGACCACACTGTTGAACTGTGCTGTAGTCGACCGTGTTCTGAACTCCTGTCGTAAACCCGCTTTCTGAACCGTCTTGACTGCGACACCTCCGTTCTTTATATAGGGTCCCTACTGGCCTTCTAGAACCGGACAGAACGCCGCTCGACGTTTCTAGGTGGTCAGATGACTACAACTCTCGTGACGCCCCTGAGCTCTGTTCACGTCGGCGATCCTTCCCGAACTCTCTTGTTGACACTCGTCTCGGCCGATCGTCGTAACTCGTCACGGTTGACCGCTCGTCTAGCGCTGGCCTGGGGCGATTTGCGTCGGCTGACTACACACACACCACTACCCCCATCTGTGCCACCACCAGGTTTATAACAATATGAATGTTTTATTTAAAACCCAAGTTCTATTCTCTATATGAATGTTTTATTTAAAACCCAAGTTCTAATCTCTATATGAGTGTTTTATTCAACGAAATCATGTTGTTGTTTTTTTACATGTGTAATTGATATATCTGCAGTTATCTAGCTTCTTCACTTAGGGGTCCGTTTTGACTATATAAAGGGCTCCCCTTGTCCAAATTTTTGAGAACCAATGCTGTAGATAATTAGCATAAAATGGTTCTTGCTTACTGACTGCTCTTACTGAGCTACCTGACCAACGTCCACGAGAGAGTGGTGTCATTACAATACCTCTATTCAACTCATATATTCATGGACTCTTTTGGAAAAACATGAATACGCATCTCGAAAACGGCTCTAACGATTTCCCTAGAAATTTGACAGTTGATTATATGGCTGGAAAATAATTATTAGCTTGTTGGTCACAATGGGAAAATTAAGTTTGACCGTTATAGTTTTTCAAAGCAAAAATAGAAAAAAATTAAAATGTGTCCCGAGAACTAGAGAATCTTTTATCTTCAAACAAACTCTACGTCTTGGGCTGTTTCCACCTGTAGGCATGATTCATTCAAAAGTTTCATACATTATTTAGTCAAGTCTGGAAATAAAGACCTATCATTAGAATAGTAAAAAGTCTAGTAGATTTAGACATTCGCATAAACTGGATTTTTTATTAGGGGAGGGAAGGGGGGGCGCGTAAAGAAAACTTTTTAAAAAAAAATCCAACATTTATTCGTTTTTTAAGAGTAAAACGATCGCTGTATTAGTTTCAAGGAGGGATTGTCTTTTTTTTTTTAAATTATTTTTAATGTTTTTTTGTTTTATCTTTATGTATTAAGATGATTGGACAAGATGTTTTATAATTGCTAATTCTACATGAGAGTAATTCAATAAAAATTGATGTCACAGCTTTTCCTATTCCTAGGTCATTAGTAGCACATTTGTACACAGCGGTGTCACAGCCTCGTTTGAGAATCACTGTGACATGAAGTGATTAGTAGTCACTTCATTAGTTCGTGTTCAATTCACTTGGAGAACCTCTGTCTGAAACTGACCACGAGGTGAAAACGGCAGTTATTACTTTGTCCACAGAGAGGAAGGAAGTATGATTAATGATTTCTATTGCATGGAGTAAAGTATCATTATTAAGTGTATTTGATGTTGAATTTATAACTAATTCTTGAAGCTATTGTTTATTCATTGATTGAGCCTCATGACTGGATCGCCCATGTATTATTTTATATTAATAAATATATTGTCTGCTGACAACTGGGTTAATTCGTTCTTTCAAACTTTCTAATATCTGTTGTGCCACACAAGTTCTAAGCTCTACACGACACTCGCGTTAGCTCAGTCAAGAAACACCAAGACATGAACTACACACTCATAAACATGAGAACTGCTACAAGCGGCTTCTCTGCTACCATTTTCTCAGCTGACATCATTAGTGAATGTAAAACCAGTTCAATGAATATTGAAATTTATTTATTTGAACATGACATTGCAATAACAGTTTTGGAGTTTTGTCAATAAATATTAGAAACAACAACAGCAATAAATACTTTGTTTTAGAAACTGAAATAAACAATGGAACAGAAGCATTTAAAACGTGCAATACAAATATTGCCAGGGTTGAACTATAGTTGGCAGCAAGATACTGTAACATTTCTTAATCATCTCTTGTATTTCTGACGCCATTTGCTGGATCACATAATAGCTCAGTACATTTTGTTTTAGGTTTGAAGTTGCAAGATGGAATGAGGTTTTTAGTTTTTGGTCAATTGTGACCAGGAATGTAATCAATTAATGGTAATTACTTGAACCAATTTTTAAACAAAGTTAAAGTGATGTAATTTAGTGTGTATCGCTCAATTCTCCATGCGCAGTATACACTATAGTTATAATAAATGTAATACCCATAGACATAAATAAATATAGACTGGAAGTAGGAAGTTATTTTTATTTGGGGGAAGTCAAATATGTTTTATGTACTATATCTATGTGAAAAAAATGGCGGCGATTGAGCTATAAATTCTAGGACTAACATTTCAGCCAATATATACCTTTGATCTTTAGTTTTGAAAAGTGCAAAACTGCCATATTCCCAATATTTTGTCTTTGTTTCATAATCATAGACATAGGCAAAGATATATAGGTTTGTGATGTGGATCTACAAACTTTTCTTTTCCCAAATATTTCCGATAATAATTTGTTCTTTATCGTCCAGTCTATATATATATGTCTATGGTAATACCTATATATGAATCTGTATATAAAACAAAACTTGTTATATTTATATTGCATACTTTTTTATGTTTATTTTATCCTAAAAGCTATCATACTTTTTCTTTCATTTGAATATCAACTTACTAAAAAACTGAATTTAATCCTAATTGTATGATACAAAAGTCTTATCTAGTACACGAGCACCCAATGGTGACTGGGTATTCATGAAATGTCCAAGACGATCGCAGAGAATACGGGATCCTGTCGTCGTGGCATTGACTGCCATAGCACATCTTGAGGAGCTCCAGGTTGTAGGTGACGGGCGTGCAGTTGAAGTGTCCGTTCATGCAGCTGCTACTTTCACAGACAGTCACGTAGACCCGGTTAGGGTACAGGTTGTCCGGCAGTGTCAGCCACTCTTTTCGTTGACGGCATGTCCAAGGCAACGGCTCGTTTTCTCCGTACGTTTGCGGAACGAATCGACAAGGTAATGCTCTACCCCCTTGTACTCGTTTAGATTTCACTTCATCAATCTCGCCTCTATTCTCAGCAACTGGAACGAAAGAAGTTAAAGCAGGAACGGAGAGCCGCTTGAGCAGAATCTCAGAGTCTTTGAAATCAGGAACACGCATTTTGGAATCTCTCTCAGTGTCGCGCTCTGTGAATATCACATTTCGACAGAAAATGTTACGAAGTTCTTTTTCTTGTTCTGTTAGATAGTTGATGTTTGTTTTACAAAGAGATGTATTAGTTAACTGATAGCTTGGTTCGGAGCCAAAGTTCTCTGTCATGATTTCTTCCCGACTTAAGGCCTGAGACTCTTTAGTCTGTTGCCGTGAAGGATTCGGGAAGGTATTAAACCCTCGAGAACTGCAGCACAGGAGTAGCGTTAAGAACGATGACAGGAAGTGGTGGAAAAAAGTTTGTCCCAGCATTCCTGCAACAGTACAGCAGCTGGGAACAAAAAAAAAGAGAAAACAAAATTAATCAAAACAGTTTTTAAAAATTCAAATAATTATAAACTAGCTCAAGTTAAAAGTTATACATTTGTCGCTGGTGACCTTCTCCTGAAAATTGGAATTAAAATAGATATCTCCCTCGCTACGATTATCGACGCAGAGAAAATAGCAAACATATCACATGACCAGACAATGAGAAGTTTCACTCAAAAGTTAAAAGGCACAAGGCGAAATGCAACAAAATGTTTTGTAAATGTCTACGACCGAACATTAGTTCTATGATGCTCTCTGGTCCACTACTACAGGAGGAGTTATCAAATTTAACACTCTGCGAGAGAACCGATGTTTAAGATATACCAACATTATTTGTTAGTATGAAACACATTGTTACATAACACTTTTCAATGTTGTATTGATGACACTTAGCGAGTTAAGATGTCAGTAAATAAACTTTTGTTTGAGACACCTTGGTCTCTAGGTGTCGGTCTATAGGTCAGTAAAAGTACAGTGAACGTAATTAGGATTGAAATGGTAACCGAGAAGCGTGAGGCCAGCCTAATGAATTGCAGCTTTTAGATCTCAAAGATGACATGTCCTTTACAACCAGGAGCGTTACTGCAGGGTCTTTTATAAGTTCAAGGCGAGATAAGTTATATATATATACTGTCATATCTATCTATCTATCTATCTATCTATCTATCTATCTATCTATCTATCTATCTATCTATCTATCTATCTATCTATCTATCTATCTATCTATCTATCAATATCTATACACTGATATTGTGTGGTTGGAATACCAGTGTTTCCTCAATACCCAGGCAGATTTGTTTTCTAATCTACAATAACCAAACAACTAGGATTGCTAGATTCTATTTAAAAACAAAATACTTTCCACACCTATTAGAACTAAGTGGTGTACGTTAATGGTAGTCACGTGCTGTAGATTTCGATAACATTGGTTCTGTTTTGAAAGCCTTGGGGGAAATATCAAATGTTTCTTTTTTTTTATGTAAGTGATACAGTGATGTCTGTGAGTGATGTTCTATAAGTCAGTGTTCTACAACCGTGTGATGTTTTATAAGGTAGTGTTCCCCAACCGTGTGATGTAATACAAGACAATGTTCCCCAACCGTGTGATGTATTACAAGACAATGTTCCCCAACCGTGTGATGTAATACAAGACAATGTTCCCCAACCGTGTGATGTAATACAAGACAATGTTCCCCAACCGTGTGATGTAATACAAGACAATGTTCCCCAACCGTTGTCTGTGTAAGCCTCGCTAACTGTGGCTGAATGAAATAGTGACCATCCTACCTCCCCCTCCACACACAAATGGGCAGATCCAGAAGGAAGGACACTTTCTGTATTGGTTTTGAATTATTACTCATTGAAGCTATTGTCCCCTAAATAGACCCCTGTGAACAGCGGCTCATTTCGTTGCGATGTAGAAAAATATGCAGGTCAGAAGTGGGGCTGCGGATCACCTGCACATGCCCTCAATCTTTGGAAACAAAGAAAATACCTTTTATAATTGCCTCATCTCTGTAATAGAGAAATTTAAGATTGGGCTAAGGTTAGGTTAGGAAACAGACAAATGCACTTCGCCGACCTCAACAGACAAAGGCACATCCCCGGCTTCAACAAAAAAAGGCACATCCCCGGCCTCAACATGGGGTCTTTGTGGAAATGTCTGATAGAATAGACTGATATGGTAATGAGAAAGGAATAATTTCACATCCATTGGTTGCTTCCACAACACATTCTAGCGAACGAGCATTGCACGCTGTGAGGATTTAAGAAATGCTAAGCTAGTCGTCCCACGCCTCACAGGGGCCGTACACTGCTGCGGTGACTGCTCTGTTAGGGTTGGGGCGTTACAGAACAGGGACACGGAGAAATCTTTCGTGTGCTCGGCCTCCAGCCTCGTGTCTCACAATATACAGGTGTAATTAAATGATAATTTAGTTGATGGGTTATCTTTCGGTGAAGAACCAATCTCTTATTCCTGGCCTCTGGTTAAAATATTTCCAAATGTTCAAGCGAAAATGTAGATACTTTAAACGTATGTTATAAATACCTTTTTTTCTGTTCTACTGACTTTTGTTTGGTAATGCATAACATCTTGGTCACGTGATATCCAAGGCTATGGCAAATCGAAAAGATTGAGGTCCTCAATGGTTCTCCTTAAAAACCTCACTTTTTTTCCCCCCAAGGAAGGCCACAACTTTCTATGTTGAGAACCCATGGCTTTGATGAATTATACTTGTTTTTTTTAAAGTCCATCTCTTAACTATTATCTGCTGAGTTGAGACTATAAGCTCTAGTCATATAAGTAGGCTACCTACTCTTACAGATAAATGAGAACATCCCTTCTTACAGATAAATGAGAACATCCCTGAGTTAAACATTGTTCTCTTACATAATCATTGTTTCTCTTACATAGTCATTGTTCTCTTAAAAAATCATTGTTTCTCTTACCCACTGAGCTGAGAACGTTGAAGAGTTAAATCTTGCACTATTACATCGCTCCTAAGTCACTTGATTAGTTCAAGAAAAATGTGAACACATATGAGCTAAGTTTACTGTAGAGATGAAACTATCGTGTTTTCTCAGTGTTTACCCCCCCTCACACACACACACTTTTATTTACATTTACAGAGACTTGATAAACCGTATAATTGTATTTTTAGTTAGCTCAACATTATCTCACGAATAGTGACATCATTATACGAACATAGAAGATCAGTAGAATTTATTTTCAAATATCAAGTCTGTTTTAGATGCAGACTATCTCTGAGAATGGGAAGTGGAGAAATGACATGTACACATTTGTATCAGACAGACAGACAGACAGACAGACTGAGTGAGTTGCTAAAAGCTTTGTAAGAATAAACAAAAAAACAAGTAAAGAAAACAATTCAACAAACTTTCGAGAGATTTGGAGCTGGGACAATGCCACACGTGGTTAAGAAACATTTTACAAATTGACTCGAGGACCCCTCCCCCGACATCCATAAAGGCAGACTACTTTTGAATACTTTAGAACAACTTCAAATAGCTAGCTAGCAGCGCTCCATTAGGTTCAGTAGCTGGCTAAGGAGGTGTTACCATTCCACTTATTCCAGAAATAACTCGTTCCAGCTTACAAAAGATTTACATCGAAAAAAAAATGAGTGGACTACTTGCCATAAATACGGTAAGGAATAACTACAATAGATATACCACACAATACTGTTTCAAAGATTGTAACGATCATGGAGTGTCAATGGGGATAACCTCCCATTTTCTATAAAATACTAAGATACTAAGCCCGGCGAAACTGCTCTTACTGAAGAGGTGAAGGCGGATATCTGGGTCCACCGAATCGGGAGCTTCGAGAAGATGGAGCTCGTCAGCCTAGTAAGGCAATTCCTCTAGGGGAGAGGAATGCTCCCCGAGAGGAAACTCTGGTGCTGCTGCTTTCATCGTACGGGTGCTGTGACAGTTTGCGTAACCAAATCCATCAATATTTCCCGGTCAGTAGCTGTTCTTAGTAGGATATCAAGAGAGAAGCCGGTCCATTCTTTTATATTGTCCAGCCAGCTTATCTTGGGACGACCCTTTCTTTGTGCTCCCTCCACTGTACCTTGAAGGATGACTTTAGACAGTGAGTCGCGTCTTACAATAGGACCAAACTAGATCAGCTTTTGTCTCTATATAGAAGTGTACAGAGACTACTAGCGAAGAATACAGATTTAATTGGACTTGGAAGCCGATGTTGCTCTTCCATATTTTCCCCAGTTTGTTAATGACAGCCGATGCCAAGCTTAAGCGGGTTTTTTAATCTCTTTTATTGATCCTCCATCTTTTTACTATGTTTGACCCTAGGTATTTCAATGAGTCAACTTCTTCTAATGTTTGGCCATGCAACATCTCCACCACACACAAGTATTTCTGCACTGATTTCCATGCCAACTGCTCTAGCTGCAGCATCCGATTTTCAAGTAAGCTCCGATGAGGTCTATATCATCTGCAAACCTGAGATTGGATACAGGCTTCCTGTTTATGATCAAGCTAGGAGTAAATCTTTCTAGAGTTTCCATCATAATATGTTCCAGAAATTAGTTGATCTAGAGATAGAATGCATCCTTGCCGCACTCCAATGGATCTCCAAAAACGTTCTCCAAATTGGATGTTCAGAAGTACTGAGCTATTTGCATTTTGGCTAAGGGCTTTGATAACATCAATAATGTTTTTTTCTATGTTAAATTTCCTCTTCATTTGTCACATGCCATCATGCCAAACTCGGTCAAAAACTTTTTTGAAGTCTATGAAGTTATATAGCAGTTTCTTTTGGTTTTGAAGGCATTTTTCATTTAACAGTCTGATTTTAAATATATGTGCAACTACATATGCCTGCCCTGAAGCTTGTCTGTTCTTCAGAAATGGCATCCTCAGCTTTTCTCTGTCTGTTGAGAATTATTCGTAGCATTATGTTGCTCGGATGACTTTTCAAACGTATAGTTTTATAGTTTTCCCATTGTCTCAAGTTTCCTTTCTTGTGCACCAGGGTTCCGTGGAACCCAGTTTTGGAAACACTGCCCTATACATGTGTATTTCTCTTTATTGTCACCGGCAAAGGCACAGTTGAAAGTAAAATGTTAAATCCACTGATCATGTGCAGTGTGATTATCATTTTATAACTCGCTTATATTACTTCAATCCGTCTTTCTATCACGTCAAAGTCTTGTACAAGTTATTTCTCTCACTTCCCATTCTTGGATCAAATTGAAACTTCGCACTATTATTCATTGTCGATAACAACACACGAATCAATAAAAAAAATTAACCAATTAGTTGATTAATTAGTTGTAATTGATTAAATTTTTTTATAGAAAATGTTCTAAATCGACAACGGGCGACCGGTGACGCTAATCACAATAACGTAGAGAATTTTAAACTTACAATCTAATAATCGAATAAATGTTTCTATTTTTATAATTACTTGAAAAGCTCAGTGGCAAAACATGTCGGTCGAACTCAAGCAACTATTTTATTTGTACATCTCTTATATCAAAGAGAGAATGAGACTTTTTGTCAAAATGCAAGATAGCCGACGCATAAACGTCGCAAGACTAGGAAAGTAACTTAAAGCCTTAAAACTTAAAATATGCCATTTCCCTCAATAAAAGCGAAGTTTTTAAAAAGTAATGTTTATATTTCACTTGTTCGTTCCGTACTTTCCGTCCTACTTTCATTTTCCTAACGGAAATCAACTTAGTGTTGCCACATTCAAGCGGCGAGACAGTTTGACGTTGTAAGGTTTCTGACTTTTGTCAAAAGCTTGGTGACACCACCACTGCTGACAATCCAATTCCAAGTTAAGTTTGGTCTGTTAGGTGGAGAAGGAACGAGTCAGATCTACCCTGCACCCTCATAACAGGAAACAAAGGACAATGGCTTACAGAGGAGGGGAGGAAAAGGTAAACTTTACAATGTATTTGATGAAACATGTCAGTAATACATGATAATAATAATAATAATAATAATGGCCGCCGGAAGCTATGGCGTGTTTTCCTTCTCTCTGACTCAGTGCACTTTTTAGCGAGATCAAGGAAGTATTTGTACTCTAGACTTGACAAATACTGAAGTACTGCTACATGGTTGTAGGTCTGCATATATTTAGAATGTTTTTATGCATTGGGTTTGAAAACTTTCTTAGTTTTAAGATCACTTCTTATCCTAGGCTAGGGACGCCATTTTCGCTGCGTCACTTCCATGATTACTAGACCTAGATCTAAAAAGCTTGTTTACTGAGACAGTAGATCAAAATAAACTAGTTAACGCACGATCATTTTTTATCTTCATTTTTGAATTTTGAGGAAATAGAACGGACCCATTGCTTCTTCCAGGACAGCGATGAATATGAAATAAATTAGGCGGTAAATATTATTCACAAATGAGTCGAGTGTCTACTGAGGGTAATTCACAACCTCATGACCAAACACAAGAGGTCGGTCTACTCCCTGACTCGCACCCCACACAATTGAGAGGTGCTGTTGGTGGTAGAACAAGAGGAGCCAAAAGGATCAAATGGACGAGAGAAATGAATATAGACGTTATCAAATCGTTCTTCCGTGTAAACATTTGTGATGATAAACCTCTCCCAGGTTATAGGCAAAAACTCTCCCTGGAATTTAACAAATTATACCCTAATCTAAACCTTACAGAGCAGAATGTTGTAGACAGAAGATCTGTAATAATTAAAAAATGTTATTTGACCCCTGCAGAAATTGACGTGATAAGAAGGGAAGTAGGTCATGAGCTTCATATACAAGAGCTCATCTCAGACATAAACGACACGCCCACACAGCCGACCAACGAAGACATTAGTAGAACACCCAACCAACAAGAGAATGACCCAACATCGGCAATAAGCAATGAGCTACACTCAAAATTTTCTAATCTTATAGACCGTTATAAAAACACCAATCTTAACTCTAGGCCTCGTATCCCCAAGCTAAACGTCAAGAAAGAGACAAACACATATATTAATGAAATAAATAAAGTCTTAGCCAACCATTTTGAAACACCAAGAAACTTGTTTGAGACACACCTCGCTATATACTGCGCCGCTGTGGCTGTCACGGAGCTCTCTGGACAAAAGACCTTCGAGCTAGGCCCAATTAATCAAAGACCAAAACAACATGTGCCAGCATGGAAAAGGCGCCTTGAAGACAATATTAATCAACTGAGGAGCCAAATGGATACAATTGGACAATATCTGGGAAACAACCATTCCGCGAAAATACTTAACAAAATGAAGACAATACTAAGAACAACTGGAATCAAATTGACGGACTGTGATAGCCACTCACGACTCTTATGTTTGAAAGATACTCTGAGACAGAAAGCTAAACTAAAGGGAGCTAGGTTAAAGCGCTACAACGAAACCACCAAAAGAAAGGAGCATAACGCTTTATTTCAGCACATGAGAAAACAGTTCTTCCGTAAACTAGCTGATAATGGTGCTGACAAAATTCAAACCATTGATAGCACTAAACACGGCTCCTTTACCGACTACTGGGCGGCGCTTTGGTCCGACCCGCTACATTACAATGTGCAGGCTGACTGGATCGAGGAAATCCAAACTAAAAACAACCTAATACCAGAAATGCCTGATGAGGATTTCACAGCTGAGGAAGTCTCCGCAGCTATTTCAAAAACCCACAACTGGACTGCTCCTGGACCGGACAATATTCACAACTTTTGGCTGAAAAAACTTACAGCCGTACATGCACCACTAACATCAAGTTTTAACGAGCTAATATCAGAACCGTCTTCAATGCTGTTAGAACTCACTGAAGGGAGAACATCTCTCCTCCCCAAAAAAGGGGATCCAAACCAACCATCAAACTATCGCCCTATCACTTGTCTGTCAGTGGTGTATAAACTATTAACTTCACTTTTAAAAAGTAAAATGTATAAATTTTGTTCTGCCCATAAGCTACTACCAGATGAACAACAAGGTTGCATTGAAGAGTCGATGGGCTGTAAAGTACAGCTAACTATAGATGGTATTATATTGCATCAAGCTAATAGAAGAAAGAGAAATTTACACATGTGTTACATCGACTACAAAAAAGCTTTCGATTCAGTTCCGCATGATTGGCTATTAAAAACCCTGGACATCCATAGAATCAACCCAAGAATAAAACAACTATTGAAAGTCTGTATGAATAATTGGAAGATAAACCTGCACCTAAATCGTGATAAACTAGGTTCTGTGCACATAAGAAGAGGTATATACCAGGGTGACTCACTATCTCCACTCTGGTTCTGCCTAGCGATTAATCCTCTATCTACATTACTCCAAGACTCTACGAACGGTTTTAGGGTTGACACTAAATGTACTAAATGTGTGTCCCACTTATTATACATGGATGATCTAAAGCTATATGCAGAAACCGAGCAAAAATTACACACCTTAATCAAAACGGTAAAATGCTTTAGTGACGACATCTGTATGTCTTTTGGCCTGGATAAGTGTGGCATCATAAGCATTAAAAAGGGCAAGGCAACGAACACCAACATTGAATTTGAAGGCATCGAGGAATTGAACTCCGCCTCTATTTATAAATATCTTGGAATAAACCAGAATGCCAAGATAAACCATAAGAAATTAAAAGAGGACTTTCTTGGCAAATATAAGCAAAGAGTTAATAAAATCCTCAACACCAAACTGTCTGGCAGTAATCTCATCACTGCAATTAACAGCTGGGCCGTCCCTGTGCTCCTTTACACGTTCGGTGTGATCAAATGGACTGACACCGACCTACATGACATTGACAGACTCACTAGAAAATTACTAACCAAGTTTCGATGCCTACACCCCAAGTCCTCCACCATAAGGTTATACCTGCCCAGGAAGGATGGGGGTCGTGGATTGCAGAACATCTTCAAATTGTGTAAGATGCAAGTTTTAAAAAAACGTTCAAAACTGCTCGCCTCCAGCAACAAATTAGTTTCCTTCCTACGGAAATACGACTCCGATGCAACCCCTCTGAACCTACACAATGCTGATGTCAATATCGGTTTGGACGACGTAGGGCATGAGATTCGCCAATGGGAAGAAAAAACACTCCACGGAAAATTTCCGGCTTCATTACATGGGGACAACATCGACAAGGCTGCTTCCTTAACATGGCTCAAAGCAGGTCATCTCTACCCTGAAACAGAAGGCTTTGTTACAGCAATACAGGACAGAGTAATCAGGACAAAAAATTACGAGAAGCATATCCTGAAACTCAATGTTGTCGACAAATGCCGAAAATGTGGAAATGTGGGCGAGTCGATTGAACACATTATGGCAGGATGTCCAGCCCTATCAGAATCAGCCTACCTAGGTCGCCATAACCAAGTTGCAAAGTTAATACACCAACACCTGGCTTTGACGTACAAATTGATCGGTAAGGACACTACCCCTTATTATAAATACTCTCCGCAAGAGGTTCTCGAGTCTACTGAACATCTGCTGTACTGGGATAGGCCTATTCTGACCGACAAAACGGTAGATTTCAATCGCCCGGATCTGCTGTTCATCGATAAAAAAGAAAAAACCGCTACCATTATCGATATCGCCGTACCACTGTCTCATAATTTACGAAAAACTGAGATAGAAAAACAAAGAAAATATGGGAACCTAGGCTTGGAGATTAAGCGTCTATGGAAATTGTCCAAAATAACAATATACCCCATTGTTATATCAACCGAGGGGATAATAACAACTGACCTCACAGACACCTTCAAGGCCCTTAACATTCCTAGGAACATCTTCGTTGCCTGTCAGAGGGCGGTACTGCTGCAGACCTGCCACATCACCAGAAAATTCCTCAGTGGAAACTGTTAAAGGGACTACGATAAATTTTGTTTCTCTTTAGCGAAACTCGACCCTGGCAGCGCCAGAGAATGACTACTCGTTCATTTCTAACATAATAATAATAATAATAATAATAATAATAATAATAATAATAATAATAAAAAGGCTTGTCTTCAAGTCCGAAGATTAGTGAGGAATGCAGTATTTCCTGTGGATGCGCAGCCCCAGTTGAGACCTACATATTTTGCCACATCCAGGGCTGTACTATATAATCAGCATATTTGAAGCGATTTGTCACAATAATTCATAAGTCGCACAAACTTGCACGTGGAACTCAATGTACATTTTCTTGCATTAAGACAAATTAGCAACTGAACAACAGTCTAAAAGCCGGACAGTATCACACTTTGGACCTGTAGGAACATACAAGGTGAAAGGGAATTTATAACCTCGATCCGAAGATTATTTGTAACAATTGATTAAAAATTTGAGTGTGTTGATTTTGTTAGAAGCATCTGAAATTTTTTTTCAAATATTTCGACAAAAAAGCTGAAAATTCGAATAGTACAAATATGTATTGTATGTAAGGCTATTTTCTAAGGCATAGAGTGGGGATAGATAGGTAGATAGATAGATAGATAGATAGATAGATAGATAGATTGATTGATTGATAGCTAGATAGCTAGATTGATAGATAGATTGATAGATAGATAGATAGATAGATAGATAGATAGATAGATGGATAGATAGATAGATAGATAGATAGATAGATAGATAGATAGATAGATAGATAGATAGATAGATAGACAAATAGATAGATTGATAGACAAATAGATAGATTGATAGACAAATAGAGAGAGAGATAAATAGATAGATAGATAGATAGATAGATAGATAGATAGATAGATTGATAGATAGATAGACAAATAGATAGATAGATAGAGAGAGAGAGAGAGAGAGAGAGAGGGATAGAATAGAGAGAGAGAGAAAAAAAGAGATCTTAGATGTCATCCACAAATGACGTCTGCAGTAATGTGATAGGTTATGAAGGAGACGAGACTTTAAATAGACGTCATTTATTTGATACAATTTTATTCTAGCAGAAAAAAAACCCGCCAGTATAACACTTGAATTTCACTTCTTCGTATTTCTACAGAGGCAAGTCTTCCATCTTTAAGAGAAGATATAATCAACCACCTTCACCCATTCTCCGCCGTGTAACCTTCGGGGGGGGGGGGGGGGGGAAGGGAGACTAATCACGAACTTGTCATCAGATCTGTTTTATTTTTTTTTATTTTGATATTTTTATTTTTTAAATACTTTGTTAATTCCCCTTAATCACAGAATCATCGTCTAAAATGTAAAATTTTCTACACGATGATTAGTTTCATTATTATTTTTTTACTTTTTATATTTAGAATACAATTTAAAATATGTAATTAATTTTTTAAAAGATAAATTTTTAAACTGGTAGATCCATCCAATCTATTCCAAATATTCATGAATATCTATTACATTGGAAACAAATCTTTTTACATTGTATATGCGTAGTCTCGAATCTCCGATAATATTATTAATGCGAAACGAGTTTTTGCTTCAGGTCTTAGTTAAACATTGGCATATCATTGATAAACTCGTGTTGTGGTGATGTTATTTTTACACTTGTTTGAGCATGTGTGTAGTTCGAAGAAACCAAGGACATCAATACATTGGCTAGACTGTTGAACAGACGAAGTGATAGTCTTTCAGTCTAGACTATTGGATCATAAATTAAATAGCCCATGGTTTTAGAGTAGATTTTTGCGATAAGTTTCAAACAAAGTAATTCCTCTTTGTTGAGTTTCTATTATAAATATCCGTTTGATATGAAAATAAAGTAAAATAGAAAAAGAAGGGAAAATGATATGGAGAAATATGGAAGCGAAATAAGGAAACTTACAAAATAACGAGCAGACTTGTTCCATTAAATCTACCTAATGGAAAGGAAAGTGAAGGTAAAATCACAGACATCGCAGTTTAATGTAAAATCACAGACAACTTTCAATAGTCCTTGAGGTGCGCCTCTAGTGTCTATACTTTAAGAAGGGTCCAAAATAGCTTCAAGAGCAGCGACACCTTCATTAATGCATTCGTCGTTAGGTCTAATAGCAGTCAGATGTGGGCTTCAGCATGCCTTTTTAATGGCATATCTGGGCATATCAGTATATTCAAATATCTTAGCGGTGGGTAGAAGCGAGAAAAAGAAATTAAAAAAAAAAAAAAGACAATTTCTCCTTTTTAATTTTATAGAGCGATTAGTTTGCTTTCAATAATTATTTGTTATATTAAAAAAAAGGAACTATTTTTATCCCGCCCCGAGAAAAAAAAATCCTGGTTAAGCGAATGTATAAATCTACTACACTTTACAATATTACAATGATAGGCCTATAGATCTAGACCTTGAAGACCATGCGCAAAATGTTCCCGAACATTAACTTATGAAACTCGTTAATGAAGAGGGCCTGTTCAAGATAAAGATTTTCTAGCCAAATTAAAATTATTTTTTCTTATACAATAAAAAATCATAATGGTCAAACGAGAGTTTTTCCAGCGTGGCCTACTAGCTAGTAATTCTTTTTCTAAAAATATATATCAACTGTGAAATTTCTATGAAAACCATTAGAGCCGTTTTCGATAACCGTGTCCAGGTTCCAATTGTTTTCAGGTTTTGCCGATGAATGCGCAACCTAAATAGACGAATTGTAAAAAAAAAAGAAAAAAGCAAGAAAATTGAAAGCGAATTCTTTTCACAATATTCAAGTTACAACTTTATGAAACGTGAATTTACAGTTGGTATATATCACTGAGAAAAGAATTACCAGCTCATTGGCCACATGGGGAAAACTAGTTTTAACGTTATAATTTTTCATACAAAGTATAAAGAGAAATATTTCTTCAATTGGGCTATAAAACAAAAATGACGTAGTCAGCCGTAGTGTTTCAATAACAGTTGTTATTCAATTTAAAGTTGCTTTTAGTTTATTGATATCTAAGCTTTGCTTATATTTTATCTAAATTTAATAGGCCCTATACATTACATCTATATTCTAGTTCTAGAAGTAGATCTTGACTAGATCTTAAAAGTTGGCTGCCTGGTCGTGATGTATGCGCGTTGAACTGTCATTTAGTTGTCTGGATGGTCCCGGGTTCATACCCTAGTCGCTGCCATTCCCTGTTGTCCTGCGGGAGGTTTGGACTAGGAAGTAAACTATCTTCAACTCTGAAGGAACATCCAAAACATGTCAAACATTTTACAAACAGTTCTAAATCAAAAGTCTAGATCTAGTTCTAGGTTTCTAGTAATGAAAGTATCAATATATAATGACACAGTTATACAATGTAACTATTGCTCAATGGCTAAAGTCGTTGGTAAGTCGAGATGATGGTATCACAGTACGAGCTCAATACTCGGCTCGAGAAAAAAAAAACAATTTTATAAACTTCTTTTCTATAGTTTATTATAACTTGTAAAATGGTGGGATAGTCTTCTTTTCTATCTTTTATTATGACTTGAATAATGGAGGGTTTGTCTTCTTTTCTATAGTTTATTAGAACTTGAATAATACCTCCATTGTCTTAAAAAATAATTTTTGAAAAATATTTTGTTTTCTTGTTAGTTTTCAGCTTTCTCTCAAATATTTCTATGACATTTTATTAACACTATACTTTTCAAATGAGTTTACTTCTGATGTTATCTTAAATGTTTGTCATGATAAAGAGTCTTTTTTAAAAATAATTCCTTCAAGTAGTTTACACTTTATTTATTTAAATTTAAAAATTGGTCAAAAGTTGGAACTTTGAAACTCAAGCGCCAAGCGTGGTGTGAATGTAAAATGGAGCTAATGTGTGGTGTGAATGTAAAATGGAACTAATGTGTGGTGTGAATGTAGAATGGAGCTAATGTGTGGTGTGAATGTAAAATGGAACTAATGTGTGGTGTGAATGTAGAATGGAGCTAATGTGTGGTGTGAAAGTAGAATGGAGCTAATGTATGGTGTGAATGTAAAATGGAGCTAATGTGTGGTGTGTAGAATGGAGCTAATGTGTGGTGTGAATGTAAAATGGAACTAATGTGTGGTGTGAATGTAGAATGGAGCTAATGTGTGGTGTGAAAGTAGAATGGAGCTAATGTATGGTGTGAATGTAGAATGGAGCTAATGCGTGGTGTGAAAGTAGAATGGAGCTAATGTATGGTGTGAATGTAGAATGGAGCTAATGTGTGGTGTGTAGAATGGAGCTAATGTGTGGTGTGTATGTAGAATGGAACTAATGTGTGGTGTGAATGTAGAATGGAACTAATGTGTGGTGTGAATGTAGAATGGAGCTAATGTATGGTGTGAATGTAGAATGGAGCTAATGTGTGGTGTGTAAAATGGAGCTAATGTGTGGTGTGAATGTAGAATGGAACTAATGTGTGGTGTGAATGTAGAATGGAACTAATGTGTGGTGTGAATGTAGAATGGAGCTAATGTGTGGTGTGAATGTAAAATGGAGCTAATGTGTGGTGTGAATGTAGAATGGAGCTAATGTGTGGTGTGAATGTAGAATGGAGCTAATGTGTGGTGTGAATGTAGAATGGAGCTAATGTGTGGTGTGAATGTAGAATGGAGCTAATGTGTGGTGTGAATGTAAAATGGAACTAATGTGTGGTGTGAATGTAGAATGGAGCTAATGTGTGGTGTGAATGTAAAATGGAGCTAATGTGTGGTGTGAATGTAGAATGGAGCTAATGTGTGGTGTGAAAGTAGAATGGAGCTAATGTATGGTGTGAATGTAGAATGGAGCTAATGTGTGGTGTGTAGAATGGAGCTAATGTGTGGTGTGAATGTAAAATGGAACTAATGTGTGGTGTGAATGTAGAATGGAGCTAATGTGTGGTGTGAAAGTAGAATGGAGCTAATGTATGGTGTGAATGTAGAATGGAGCTAATGTGTGGTGTGAATGTAGAATGGAGCTAATGTATGGTGTGAATGTAGAATGGAGCTAATGTGTGGTGTGTAGAATGGAGCTAATGTGTGGTGTGAATGTAGAATGGAGCTAATGTGTGGTGTGAATGTAGAATGGAGCTAATGTGTGGTGTGAATGTAGAATGGAGCTAATGTGTGGTGTGAATGTAGAATGGAGCTAATGCGTGGTGTGAATGTAGAATGGAGCTAATGTGTGGTGTGAATGTAGAATGGAGCTAATGTGTGGTGTGAATGTAGAATGGAGCTAATGTGTGGTGTGAATGTAGAATGGAGCTAATGTGTGGTGTGAATGTAGAATGGAGCTAATGTGTGGTGTGAATGTAGAATGGAGCTAATGTGTGGTGTGAATGTAGAATGGAGCTAATGTGTGGTGTGAATGTAAAATGGAACTAATGTGTGGTGTGAATGTAGAATGGAGCTAATGTGTGGTGTGAATGTAGAATGGAGCTAATGTGTGGTGTGAATGTAAAATGGAACTAATGTGTGGTGTGAATGTAGAATGGAGCTAATGTGTGGTGTGAATGTAGAATGGAGCTAATGTGTGGTGTGAATGTAGAATGGAGCTAATGCGTGGTGTGAATGTAGAATGGAGCTAATGCGTGGTGTGAATGTAGAATGGAGCTAATGTGTGGTGTGAATGTAGAATGGAGCTAATGTGTGGTGTGAATGTAAAATGGAGCTAATGTGTGGTGTGAATGTAGAATGGAGCTAATGTGTGGTGTGAATGTAGAATGGAGCTAATGTGTGGTGTGAATGTAGAATGGAGCTAATGTGTGGTGTGAATGTAGAATGGAGCTAATGTGTGGTGTGAAAGTAGAATGGAGCTAATGTATGGTGTGAATGTAGAATGGAGCTAATGTGTGGTGTGATGTGAATGTAGAATGGAGCTAATGCGTGGTAAATAAAGAAAAAAAAGGAGAGGAAGTGAACATATGGAACTATTTTGTATTTATGGATATAATGGAGATATTTGGAAATCAAAGACAGTATTTTAAATTAATTACTTCTTTAAAAATAATACGGAGATTTGGGTTTTGTACTCTATCAAGTGAATAATTTATTTAAAGCTAAAATTTCGCACACAATAGTATGGTTGGTTAGCGAAATTGAAAGCGTCGCTAGCTAATAACAGAAATATCGTTTTTTTTTTCCAATGGACGTATTTATCAAGTATATCTTTATACATAGTTATTTTTTTCTGGTGCAACACTTAAACTTCCCTTAATCTAAATCGGCTTTTCTCAACCTAAGGGGTGCATTTTGCAGATGGGAGCTTAAGTATCTATTTTTTCTGAGGAAAAAAATCGATTGTATTTGCAATGTAGCTAGGAACTATAAATTCATTTGTCGAATATTTATCAAGTAAAAGCTTAATTCAAAGTTGTTTTTTTTTAATAAATAAGGCATTTTGATATGTGTCCACCAAAACAATTCTACCCATTTGACGCGCGTTGAAATCGTTCTGGAACTTCAATTGCTGACAAAAACATGTATATTTCAAGAGGTTTCGCTGAACATGAAGATAATCTCACAATGAATATGTCAAAGACATACAGAAGATGTGGCTCGATGGCCACTCAAACTTCAGTATCACTCTTTCACCCCCCACCTTACGTTATTTCACTTCATTTAACCTGCCCTTTTTTTAATAGGTCGGATCGTGAACTGCAGACATCAGGATTATGCGTTTAAGCATGAAAAAAAAAAGAAAACGCTTGGCACCGGGGCCCCGCCCCGAACCTCGCTAGGAAAGCTTACAGCACTCCCCAGACCCGCTAGCTGACGAAAAGGGGGAGCACCAGCGTATTTTTTCCGCCGAAGACAAACACTCTAAATACTCCTTAATTTCTACTTTATATATTAGATTACTTGTCGAATATATTTTTAAAACAAATTAACCTCTCCTTTATTGACTTGCTGTTTGAGAAATGTGCCATTAAAGTGTGCCAGTCTGCAAATATATGTCAATATTCTTTCTCTAACTCTTTACCTTTTTTTTTCAAAAGGTCTCTATATGCCTTGGCTTAGCATGCAACTATTGCTACGAGTGTTCGCGCCGCACTTTACTATGTCCTGCCTCGTGCAGACCAAGACGTACTAATGTTTTTATTTCTGTAATTGATAAGATGAGTGGAAAAAAAGACATAACACCTTTAAAAAAACAACAACAACATCAACTTAACGGTTAATTATTCAAACAGAAATTCTACTTATTAACATTGCCCAGTAAATTACACAAGCAGACTTTGCAAGGCGGCATCAATTGGGATACACTTAACAATAGTTATTAAAAGAAAATTAATATAATTAAAGATAACAGCACTATAAGTATGCTATAGCCTACATATTAAACAAGACATATTTAGATCGTAGGTTGCACAAGAAAATTAAAATCTAGATGTCTAAAAAGTGATTAAAAATGTAATCGTCGACAAAACAAAGTCTGGAAAAGAAAATTATAGATTAAAGAGACGAACACGTGCGAGACAGACTTTGGACATATGTACTTACTTCTCTGAGGAAGTGAAAGCAGATGGTAAGTGGAAGTCATGTCTCACTGACATATATATATATCATGAAAGGGAATATGTGGGTGTACGGACGGCGAGAGGTAACGGAAACACCGATGGAAGAGACCGTGGGGCAGACAACTCGCAGTGTCGATACGACAGTAGATCATGCTCCAGGGCGAGAAGATAGGAATGAATTTTTGTTTAAAGGAAAAAATAATGCATGTGATCACAAACCGTAACCAGAGAGGGGTCAAGAAGGCAGCGCAAATAACAAAATAATAATTTTAAAAATCCGTTTGGCCTTTTTTAACGCTTTACCAAAAAATTCTGTTCTCTGATTCCGTGCAACCATCACCTGTATTGTGCTACTTTTGGTTTTCTGAAATCACCCCCATTTTCTTTTTTTTTTAAATAAATAAAACAAAATTAAAGACTTAATTTATTCTATCTAATACACAGGGCGTATTTAAGACAGGGCAGGCTGGACTACAACCCAGGGAACTCCACGCGATGTGGCCTCCACTAAAGAGGTTTAAAAAACATTTCGATGGGGCCAGGAAATAAAAAAAAAATTGTTTAGGACAATCTTTTGTCTCATTTCTACTTACAATATTTATATCTTACAGTTAGCAACACTGTCGTGGTTAACCCTTAATATGACGCTGTGGTTCACAAGGTAAGAATGGTGATGTTTAGAGGCTATCACGTGAGTCTTAAGTGGAAATGAGAAAGTATTGGTTCCAAGTTACGAGGAGAGAAACCGGCTATTGAGGCTAACACCCACACTTAGTAGTGAAAGTGATTGACTCCTGGAGCTAGAAGCCACCCCCACACTTAGTAGTGAAAGTGATTGACTCCTGGAGCTAGAAGCCACCCCCCAACACACTTAGTAGTGAAAGTGATTGACTCCAGGAGCTAGAAGCCGTGGGCGTAGCCAGGGGGGGGGGTTGGGGTTCAACCCCCCCCCCCCGAAATGAACCCCCCCCCTTGGGAATTTAGTGAATGATTTTTTGATTTTGTTTATTTAAAGTGAGATTTTAATACTAAACCATCACTTGCCCCAGCACAACCAATGGGGTTTTGATTTTAAAACCCCCTACCAATGGGGTTTTGATTTTAAAACCCCCTACCAGGGGGGTTTGAGTTTAAAACCCCCTACCAGGAGGGTTCGAGTTTAAAAACCCCTACCAGGAGTTTTGAGTTTAAAACCCCCTACTATGGGTTTTGAGTTTTAAACCGCTTACTTGGGGTTTTTGCAGTTAACTCCCCCTCTTCTATAAAACAAAAAAAAATGCAAACGAAAATCCCCTAATTCCAAGAGCACAGTTAAGGGAGATTTTGATTTTAAAACCCCCTCCAAAATTTACGATAAACCCTCTCTTCAATATAAAAAAAAAAACTAATTAGGCACTCAAAATGTTACGAGCGTAGCTAAATGGGTTTTGACATAGTTTTGAGTTTAAACCCCACTTCAGCGGGGTTCGAAGGTAAAAAATACCTCTTTAATAATAAAAACAAAGCAAATTATACACTAAAAATGTTATGAGTGTAGTCAAAGGGGTTTTAAGTTTAAACTCCCCTCCAGTGGAGTTTGAAGCTAAAAAGTACCTCTTCAATATAAATAAAAGCAAATTACTCACTCTAAAATCTATGAGCGCAGCCAAAGGGGTTTTGAGTTTAAACCCCCCGCTAGGGGGGTTTGAGGCTAAAAAATACATCTTCAGTGTAAGAAAAAAGCAAATTACGAACTCAAAATGCTATGAGCGTTGCCAAAAGAATTTGAGTTTAAACCCCCTTCAGAGGGGTTTAATGCTAATAAATAGCTCTTCAATATAAAAAATAAAAGCAAATTACACACTAAAATTATTTGAGCGTAGCCAATCCAATCGGGGGTTTTGAGTTTAAACCCCTCTTCTACAGATGTTCGTTTAAAACCCCTCCAGATGGTTTTGAGTTTAAGATCCCCCTACAGAGCATTTTGAGTTGGAAAACCCCCAACAGATGATTTTGATGATAAAACTTCTCTTTTCGATATAAAATCTAAAGCAAACTACAGTCACTTAATTCCAAGAGCGTATTCAAGAGCGGTTACACATTTTTACCAGTGGCAGGGCTCCCTTAATAAACTGCAGTGAATAGTCATCTGCCGAAATTGAAAAACACTAAATGTGGCTCAACAAAGATGGCTAAGACAGATTTTAGGAGTCAGTTATAGAGATCGGGTTTAAATAAAGGAAATCCTATGCCGAACTGGTAGTCGACCCTTTAGCAAGATTGTGAGAGAGCGACGCATGAGGTTTGCGGGACATATTCTCCGACAAAATGAGTTACGCATAAGAAGAGTTGCAATGATATCCTAGTACAACTTGACACCACTTATTCATTGAGGTCCTCATGGCAGGTGGGAAGAGGCTTCAGACATTACCAGGGACAGATTTTTATGGAAACGGCTTGACGGCAAATGCTCCGAAAGGCGCAGGAGGGTCTAAGTCAGTAATAATAGCACATTAGGTTTTTGAAATAAAACTTTTTAATAGCAGGAAAATGCACTGTAGATACCTCAGAACATGCATTTGTTGGCTTTCAAAACCAGAAATAGTGCTTGGCGGCGGGGCTTCGTCCAGCGCTAAGGGAGCTCCTAGCGCTCCCCCAGACCCCATTGCTAGTAATGGCTGGGAATCTACAATTTTCTGGAATCAGCTTGACGGCAAATGCGCCAAACGTCGCGGGAGGGTCTAAGTTAGTAAGAATAGCACATTAGGTATTTGAAATAAAACTTTTTAATAGCAGGAAAATGCACTGTAGATACCTCAGAATATGCATTTTGTTGGCTTTCAATACCAAAAATAGTGCTTGGAGGCGGGGCTTCGCCCCGCGCTGGGGGAGCTCCTAGAGCTACCCCAGACCCCCTTGCTAGTATTGGCGGGGAATCTACAATTTTTCCACTAACTCATGGAAGAACCTATTCTAGGGCACAATAAACGTCTTCCGAAAGAATGAAGGGTCAGAATGCAATAAAGATTATGTACACACACACACACACACATAAATACATATAAAAAAAAATTTCGCGGGGGTGGGGGGGGGGGAATCCATCCCCCCAAACCCCCCCCCCCCCGAAAAAAAATCCTGGCTACGCCCATGCTAGAAGCCACCCACACACTTAGTAGTGAAAGTGATTGACTCCTGGAGCTAGAAGCCACCCCCACACTTAGTAGTGAAAGTGATTGACTCCTGGAGCTAGAAGTTACCCCCACACTTAGTAGTGAAAGTGATTGACGCCTGGAGCTAGAAGCCACCCCCACACTTAGTAGTGAAAGTGATTAACTCCTGGAGCTAGAAGCCACTTCACACTTAGTAGTGAAAGTGATTGACTCCTGAAGATTTCAGAGAAACCATCAACGACTTTCGTTGAAAAAAACAGCTCGCAATTTAAATTTATACTTGAATTTGACTTAAAGTACTTTCTACATTCTTTGTTGATTTTATTTTTTGTCAATAAATTTGATAAAAAAATGTTTCTTTCATTTGGAAAAAAAATAGGGGCCACCACTTTTTCGTTGTCCGAGGCCTCCACAACTCTAAATCCGGCCCTGACAATATGCATGCATGGATATGTTTTCAAGAATAATACTTTCTAAGGGAACTCCTGTTCAACCAGTTTGTGTGTAATTTAGGTAACTAGATATGTCGGGGATGTAATCTTGAACGCAAAGTCACGGTTTGCAATGTTTAAATTCTGATTGAACATCCGAAACATGCAAACCAAAAGTACTTGCTAGGAGTCTAAAGCGTAGACACAGGACCATTCATGTCTTTTACTACAAACATTGCAGGTCAAATATCAAATTTTCAATTCACTGCACTTTATTAATGGAGCCCAGCGACTGTAACACAGATCACTATGAGAAATGCTTTAATTGGTGAAGCATTGAACCTCAAACACATTTAGTTTGCTTTGGTTTCTTGAAGGTTGTGACTTGAGTTCTCGTAGATTTACTGTTTTAATGGATTTCAGCAAATGGCAGAAAGACATATCAAAGTATGAAATATTTCTTTTTTTTTTAAACGAGGGGTGGGATTGAATTTCAAAATCCCCAATGCTACAATCACGTGATTACTAAAGTTTTGCTTTAATTTTCTTTAGCCTCAAGACCCCTCCTGGAAGTTGGTGACAGTATTTTGCTTTCGTTTTTCTAAAACAGTTGAATGAATTTCTCGTAGATTTACTAAATTAATGTTCTCGTAGATTTACTAAATTAATGTAGTCCAGTACCTTTTGGGGAGGGGTTAAAGCTTAAAAAATGAAAATGAAAATAAAAAGAACAAAATACGAAAACCTAAACTTGGAGATAAAGAGGCAATGGAATTTTACATACATAACAATGTACTCGACCGAGGAGATAAGGATAACTGACCTCGCATGAAAGTGTACCCTGTTGTTGTATCTACCGAGGGGATAAGGATAAGTGACCTCGCATGACAGTGTACCCTGTTGTTATATCAACCGAGAGGATGAGGATAACTGACCTCGCATGACAATGTACCCTGTTGTTATATCAACCGAGAGGATGAGGATAACTGACCTCGCATGACAGTGTACCCTGTTGTTGTATCTACCGAGAGGATGAGGATAACTGACCTCGCATGACAGTGTACCCTGTTGTTATATCTACCGAGGGGATGAGGATAAGTGACCTCGCATGACAGTGTACCCTGTTGTTATATCAACCGAGAGGATGAGGATAACTGACCTCGCATGACAATGTACCCTGTTGTTATATCAACCGAGAGGATGAGGATAACTGACCTCGCATGACAGTGTACCCTGTTGTTGTATCTACCGAGAGGATGAGGATAACTGACCTCGCATGACAGTGTACCCTGTTGTTGTATCTACCGAGGGGATGAGGATAAGTGACCTCGCATGACAGTGTACCCTGTTGTTATATCAACCGAGAGGATGAGGATAACTGACCTCGCATGACAGTGTACCCTGTTGTTATATCAACTGAGGGGATGAGGATAAGTGACCTCGCGTGACAATGTACCCTGTTGTTATATCAACCGAGAGGATGAGGATAAGTGACCTCGCACGACAGTGTACCCTGTTGTTATATCAACCGAGAGGATGAGGATAAGTGACCTCGCGTGACAATGTACCCTGTTGTTATATCAACCGAGAGGATGAGGATAAGTGACCTCGAATGACAGTGTACCCTGTTGTTATATCAACCGAGAGGATGAGGATAAGTGACCTCGCATGACAGTGCACCCTGTTGTTGTATCTACCGAGTGGATGAGGATAAGTGACCTCGCGTGACAATGTACCCTGTTGTTATGTCAACCGAGGGGATGAGGATAAGTGACCTAGCAGACACACTCGAAGACCTAAATATCCCTTAAATATCTCGTTATTTGTCATAGGGCATTACTCCTGCAGGCTTGCCATATCACCAGAAAATTTCAGAGGACACTTTTAGGAGGACTACTATACAATTTTTTCACTTGAGCTTTGCTCGACCCTGGCAGTGTCAGAGAATAATCATTCGCTTCTAAAATAATAATATCTTTATTATCCTGGCTGGAATTTGTTTTACAAAAGTACATTACATGAAAAAGGATATTACCATGGGCGTAGCCAGGATATTTTTTCGGGGGGGGGGTTTTGGGGGGGGAATTTTTTTCTCCCCCCCCCCCAACGACCCCCCCCCCCCCCAGCGAAAAAAAATTATATCTATTTATGTGTGTGTGTGTGTGTGTGTACAAAATCTTTATTACATTCTGACCCTTCATTCTTTCGGAAGACGCCTATTGTGCCCTATAATAGGTTCTTCCATGAGTTAGTGGAAAAATTGTAGATTCTTCGCCATTACTAGCAAAGGGGTCTGGGGGAGCGCTAGGAGCTCCCCCAGCGCGGGGCAAAGCCCCTCCGCCAAGCACTATTTCTGATATTGAAAAACAACAAAATGCATATTCTGAGGTATCTACAGTGCATTTTCCTGCTATTAAAAAGTTCTATTTCAAAAACCTAATGTGTTATTCTTACTGACTTAGACCCTCCCTCGTCGTTCGGCGCATTAGCCATCAAGCTGTTTTCATAAAATTGTAGACTCCCAGCCATTACTAGCAAGGGGGTCTGGGGGAGCGCTAGGAGCTCCCCATCGCGGGGCGAAGCCCCGCCGCCAAGCACTATTTCTGGTATTTAAAGCCAACAAAATGCATATTCTGAGGTATCTACACTGCATTTTCCTGCTATTAAAAAGTTTTATTTCAAAAACCTAATGTGATATTCTTACTGACTTAGACCCTCCTACGCCGTTCGGAGCATTTGACGTCAAGCTGTTTCCATAAAAATCTGTCACTGGTAATGTCTGAAGCCTCTTCCCACCTACTATGAGGACCTACATGAATGAGTGGCGTCAAGTTGTACTAGGATATCATTGCAACTCTTCTTATGCTTAATTCATTTTGTTGGAGAACATGTCCCGCAAACATCATGCGTCGTTCTCTCACAATCTTACTAAGGTGTCGACTCCCAGTTCGGCATAGGATTTCCTTGATTTAGACCCGATCTCTATAACTGACTCCTAAAATCTGTCTTAGCCATTTTTGTTGAGCTACATTTAGTATTTTTCGATTTCGGTAGATGACTATTCACTGCAGTTTATTAATGGAGTCCTGCCACTGGTAAAAATGTGTAACCTCTCTTGAATACGCTCTTGGAATTAAGTGACTGTAGTTTGCTTTAGATTTTATATCGAAAAGAGAAGTTTTAACATCAAAATCTTCTGTTGGGGGTTTTCCACCTCGAAATGCTCTGTAGGGGGATCTTAAACTCAAAACCATCTGGAGGGGTTTTAAACTTTAAAAAAAAGCCATCTGTAGAAGAAGGGTTTAAACTCAAAACCCACGATTGGCTTGGCTACGCTCAAATAATTTTAGTGTTTAATTTGCTTTTTATTTTTATATTGAAGAGGTATTTTTAGCACCAAACCACTCTGAATGGGGGGTTTAAACTCAAAACCCCTTTCGGCAACGTTCATAGCATTTTGAGTGCATAATTTGCTTTTTTTCTTACACTGAAGATGTATTTAAATTTATCCTCAAACCCCACTGGAGGGGAGTTTAAACTCAAAACCCCTTTGACTACACTCATAACATTTTTAGTGTATAATTTGCTTTGTTTTTATTATTAAAGAGATATTTTTTACCTTCAAACCCCGCTGAAGTGGGGTTTAAACTCAAAACTGAGATAAAACAATTTAGCCACGCTCATAACATTTTGCGTGAGTAATTAGCTGCTTTTTTTTATATTAAAGAAGGGGTTATCGTAAATTTTAGACGGGGTTTTAAAATCAAAATCTTCCTTAACTGTGTTCTTGGAATTAGGGGATTTTCGTTTGCATTTTTTTTTTGTTTTGTTTTATAGAAGAGGGGAAGTTAACTGCAAAAACCCCAGGTAGGGGGTTTAAAACTCAAAACCCCTGGTAAGGGGTTTTAAACTCAAAACCCCTAGTAGGTTTTTTTTAACTCGAACCCCTCTGGTAGGGGTTTTAAACTCGAACCCCCCCCCCCCCGGTAGGGGTTTTTAAACTCGAACCCCCCCTGGTAGGGGGTTTTAAACTCAAAACCCCTTTGGTTGTGCTGGGGCAGTGATGGTTTAGTATTAAAATCTCACCTAAAATAAACAAAATCAAAGCAAAAAATCAGTCACTAAATTCCGACTTCCCCCCCCCCCCTTGGGGGGGGGGGATTTCATTTCGGGGGGGGTTTGAACCCCAAAACCCCCCCCCCCTGGCTACGCCCATGGATATTACTAAGAAACTAAAAATAAAAAGTACATTCCTACAACCTTGTCACTCAAACTTTACATGTAAGATTTACATTGGAAATTTAATTTCCAGGGAGAAATAAAAGAGTTTTTTTTTTTTTCAATATTGATTTATATCGTCTTTGTGATGAGAAAAGATTAAAAGCGTGTCTCAAAGTTTTTTTGTTTTGTTTTTACCTTTTTTGGTGGTCAAGCGGTTAACTTCCAAATCGAGGAGTTTTGGTAAGATGTTTAAATTTGTGATTCTTCGGACACCCCTGAAATTAATTGGGTGAATTAAAAGCGGTTGGTCGTTGTGCTGGCCATATGACAACATCGAAAACCGTCGGTCATAAAAACATATGAACTAAACTGCCCAATATATCGCAAGGTCTTAAATGGGTTCTTTACCTTTTTAGCGGCCCCCGAAAGGGGAATAGACGCTATTAGCTTTGTGTGGTCTGTCCTTCCGACCGTCCATCCGTCCCGTTTAGATCTAGAAAAGATATTGAAAATCCGACATCATGATAATTTTAGACCATACAAATTTCTGAAAAAAACGGTTACTTTTTTCTTTTCTGAAAGCGAAAAAATTAGTTTTTAAAATCAACTATGCAAGCAGTTTTTTTCCATAAAAATACACCATTTTTACAACCTTTCACTATTAATGTAACAAACACGGGAGGCTATTCAGTAAGGGAGATGACTATTAACCATATTTTTAACACATTTATGCAAACGGTTTTAGATATTTTGTAAACAAAATTTAAAAAATTACATTTGTATTGCTAAGTTAAGTAAGTTCTGTCATACTAACTAGGCTACTAGATTTACAAAAAAAATTTTACTTTTAGATTTAAAAAAGAAAAAAATTTTTAGTATGCATATAAGTGGAACATAATTTATAACAACAATTAATAAAGTAGTTTTCAATAGTATCTCGTAAACTGCAATGCCAACCACACGACACATAAAGGGAGATTTTTTTTTAAACGAAAATGTTTTTTTTTTATTCTTTTTTTTTCTTCAGGCTTTGAATAAGAGATTGACCCTTTAAAGATCAATTAGATATTCATTAAGTTACATTAGTTAACCAGGTTCACATCGAATTTTACTCTTATTTTCACCTATCTTTTGGTCTGCTGGACTGTTGGGGCACCACACAAGATCGACCAACCGTCTTTCTCCATTCTTCTCTGTTATTTGCCTTTGATAGAATTTCATTCTGATATTCTTTCTGAAAATATTGAAATCTGCCTTTTTACCTGCCTGGGTGGACCACTTCGGGGCCGATTTTGAATTTGTGTTTCCACACAAACTGTCTTTGTAACCTTGTTTAAGAATATGTTTCTAGAATATGTGTCTAAATGAAGAATGTTGTCAATGATCTTACTAGCAACATTCTAATTGTATTTAGTTTCTGTATTTTCAATGTAATCATTGCGAAGTACAACACCAATCAAGGGAGTTAACATGAGTGCTAACTTGAAGTATTCGGTAGGTGTTTAAATGTATAAACATTCTGTACGGGGAGTTGTGTGCAGGAAAGCTCCCAGGGAGGCCAATACAAGCGCTACAAAGACACTCTCAAGAGCTCCCAGGGTGGCCAATGCAAGCGCTACAAAGACACTCTCAAGAGCTCCCAGGGTGGCCAATACAAGCGCTACAAAGAAGCTTTCAAGAGCTCCCAGGGAGGCCAATACAAGCGCTACAAAGAAGCTCTCAAGAGCTCCTTCAAGGAATTCGATATCGACATTCACGGCTGGGAAGCACTAGCTCTCGATCGCTTCTCATGGCGTGAAGCTGTGTGTCTCGGAGTCTCGAGATTTGAAGCAAGAAGAGTGGCCAGGGTGAAATAGTGTCGAACCAACAAAAAAGCTGAGAGAAGAGGCATGCCTATATGCAACTGACCTGACACACCCATGCCACGTATGGGGCCGGCTTATTAAAGCGAGGATTGGACTTTACAGTCATCTTCGAGTCCATAGGAATTGAGAAATGTGCTCATCTTCGAGTTTGAGTATTGAGTTTTTGGCACATCGGCACAATTTAGGCCATGTCGTGCCCGTAACCATTCAAGGTTTACTCTCCTTTCATATCACAAGAGTTAAATTTTATACAGTTAGATCATTAAAAGTAAGGTCTTTTCACAGTTAAGAGAGTAAATGTTATTAATTTAATAAAAATCTATTGTAAATCTTCGACCACGAAGGAGGAGCTATAAATGTATAAGATAAAATACAACTAGTCGACCTGCGGCGTAGCTTTAGGCCACTGCAACCTATGCAACCGCAGTGGGCCCCGCACTTTCATTGACCCAACGCTAATCTTAGGTGTAAATTATTAAATTAGACCTTTTTATAACCAGGAGCTCCTGGAAATCTTCTGAATCACAAAATATACAAAACGTCCTTGAAATCTCCGGAAATTATTAAAATCTGAAATATAGACAAAATTGTCATTTTTGGGTGTCATTCAATATGGAAAACGCCAATTCTACGAGCGATAAAAAAACGGCATTATAGGCCTTCAATACCCGTGATTGTGGAATCTGGTAAAGGAAGCTTCTCGCGCCTCAAACTAATGAAGAATTACTTGAGGTCAACAATTCTCGAAGATAGATTGAAACATTTGGTAATTCGTGCTACTGAGCGTGATCTATGTAGGAAACAAAATTTGTATGATATACTGTATGATTTAGATACACACAAGGCTTGTAAGGTAATTCTGTTCGTAGTAAAGAATTAATAAAATGCGAAGAAGTATTTATTTTCTAATAAAAACTCTTAATTTTCATTTATTATCCGTATCCCTACTCAAAATGGGCCCCCTCGCAATCCGTTTTGCATAGGGCCCCACGATGGTTAAATCCGGCCCTGCTATTTAGTAACAGGTAAATACAGAGAAGGTTATTTATTCACTCCCCCCCCCCTTTTTTTTCTTTTTTCGCAGCGAAAGTTAAGTGGGGTAACTCTAGTCCGACTTGTAGAAATAAAAGAGTTATCTTTCCATGATGCGTGTCCCTCATGGTCGGGCGACGAGGAGAATTATATATATATAGAATTATAGATGATTGACATATTAATGTCATACTTACATTATATCATACCTATCATGGGCGTAGCCAGGGGGGGGGGTTCTTGGGGTTCAAACCCCCCCCCGAAATGAAATCCCCCCCGCAGAGGGGGGGGGGCGGAATTAAGTGACTGATTTTTGCTTTCATTTTGTTTATTTTAGGTGAGATTTTAATACTAAATCATCACTTACCACAGCACAGCCGAGGCAGTTTTGAGTTAAAAACCCTCTACCAGGGGGTTTTGAGATTTAAAAAAACCCTATCAGGGGGTTTTAAGATACAAATCCCTCTACCAGGGGGCTTTGAGTTTAAAACCCCCTACAGGGGGTTTTGAATTTTAAACCCCCTACCAGAGGTTTTTGCAGTGAACTCCCCCTCTTCTATAAAACAAAACAAAAGAATGCAAACAACAATCCCCAAATTCCAACAGCACAGTTGAGGAAGATTTTGATTTTAAAACCCCCTCCGAAATTTACGATAAACCCCATCTTCAATATAAAAAAAGCAAATTACACACTCAAAATTCTATGAGCGTAGCCAAAGGGGTTTTGAGTTTAAACTCCCCCCCCCCTCCAGTTGGGGTTTGAAGCTATAAAGTACCTCTTCAATATAAAAAAAAAGCAAATTACGCACTATAAAATCTATGAGCGTAGCCAAAGGGTTTTGAGTTTAAATCCCCCTCCTCCAGATGGCTTTTTCTTTAAAGTTTAAAACCCCTCCAGATGGTTTTGAGTTTAAAATTCCCCTACAGAGCGTTTAGAGTTGAAAACCTCTCTCTTCAATATTATTTTAAAGATAACTACAATCACCAAATTCTATGATCGTAGCTAAATGGGGTTTTGAATTAAAAAAAAACAAAAAAAAACTTTCCTTTTCGATATAAAATCTAAAGCGAAATACAGGCATGTAATTCCAAGAGCGTAGTCAAGAAAGGTTACAAATTTCTACCAGTGGCTTGGGCTCCATTAAAAAAGTGTGAATAGTCTTCTGCCGAAATTGAAAATCATTAAATGTGTCTCAACAAAGATGGCTAAGACAGATTTTAGGAGTCAGTGATAGAGATCGGGTCTAAATCAAATAAATCATATGCCGAACTGGGAGTCGAATCCTTAGTAAGGTTGTGACAGAGCGTCGCATGAGGTTTTGCGGGACATGTTCACCGACAAAATGAATTACGCAAAATAAGAGTTGCGGAAACAGCTTGCCGGAAAATGCACCGAACGGCGCGAAAGGGTCTAAGTCAGTAAGAATAGCACATTAGGTTTTTGAAATAAAACTTTTTAATAGCAAGATAATGCATTGTAGATACCTCAGAATATGCATTTTGTTGGCTTTCAATACCAGAAATAGTGCTCGGCAGCGGGGATTCGCCCCGCGCTGGGGGAGCGCTGCGAACTCCCCCAGACCCCCTTGCTAGCAAGGGCGGAGAGTCTACAATAAACAATAAACGTCTTCCGAAAGGGTCAGAATGTAATAAAGATTAATTATGTACACACAGACACACACACACATATATATATATATATATAATTTCTTTCCGTCCCGGGGGGGGGGGTCCCCCCCCCAAACCCTCCCCGAAAAAAAATCCTGGCTACGCCCATGATACCTATTAATGTTATATAATCTAGCAACTGATAACTGCCTTTAACGTTTTAAAAGCAACATCTTCATTAAGATTTTGTGCATTTAGATTTTGTAATGAAGATATGCTTTATTTTTTTTTTCATTATGAAAAATTCGTTGTATAGTATCATATGCTGTCATTTCCCTATATTGTCTTATCATATCATATAAAGTCGTACCTTAAAAAAAAAAGATCATGTCATTCAACGAGGACAGGTCAGTATTTACCGGACATCACAAACATAGAACATAACAAGGTCTGCCCTGAACAGTTTCTTCATAAACTCCTTGACTTTGGCGGAACCCCTTGTTTTCTAAAATGTCAACATTTCCTTCTTAGTCTGGTCCAGTCTAGTAAGCCACGGCCAGCGGGCCAAGTCGCCACAGCTTTCTTGATAATTATTGAATATAACAATTTCATTCACAATCCAAATATTTACATTTTTAACACGCTTGGAATTATGAAAGTAATATTGTGAACAACAAAGTGTGTCTCTACATCCATGGCCGTTCAAAAAGGAATATAATACATCCCCGATGCTTCACTTCTAAACACAATAACACTATTATCTTATCTTATAAAATACAGACGTTACTTCAAAAAAAGATGGTGATTACGTCCTACACGTTATGCATTCAGTCATGCATTTTAACCAATGACTTAAATTCCGCCAAGTCACTGGTTTTCCTGGCTAGCTCAGGCAACCCATTCCATGCCTTACTAGGGAAGAAGGAGTATTTGTACAAATTTGTCCTAGCATAAAGAACGAGGAATGTGCCTTTATCTTTGTGTCTTTCTGAGTATTTTAGTAGATTTTTTTTTATTATGCATCCAGGACCGATGGCAAAAGAAACAAAAATTCTAAAATCTCTTACAAAAATTATTTGGCAAGCAAAATCGTTTTCACAAATTTTATAGTGCTCAGAAAACTGCTACACATTCAAATACATGAAAACAAATACTGATCATAAAATACATACTGATCATAAAATACATACTGACTGCAATTTTGTTAAACAATTTATGATTTTAGCTTGCCAAGTTATATATCTTCTTAAGAAAAAGGATTTTGAAACTTTAAATGAATGTCGAAAAAAACATAACTTCTGGAGTCAAATCAATATTAACAAATTTTCCATCACAGTTACCTCAAAGATGGCTGTCAGGTCGTGCGGTTTGCGTGCTGGACTGTCGTTTGGATTTATTGATGGTCTAGGGTTCAAACCCTGCCCGCGCCCATCCCGGTCGTCCTGCTGGAGGTTTCGACTAGGAAGTAAACTATCTTCAACTCTGAAGGAACATCCGAAACATGTAAAACATTTTACAAAACAAACATAACATTTTTACAAGATTAGTAAATGTAAGTTCTGCTCCATTACTATAGATAAAAGTACCGGAATTAATGATACAGTGCAATTGGTAGTATTTGTACTAAAAGAGATCATGCATCCGTTCTTTGAAGGGAAAAACTAAAGTGACAGATATTTTTTTCATGAATTTTTGTGGAAGGTCTAAGAATCTTTAAAATACGTACATTATTAATAAGCAATACCACAGATAATGGAGCCCCAAATATAGGGAAAATATCTGGAATTTTTTACATTTAAAATCAAAACTAACCCAAGAACCCAATTTGGCCCGTTTATTACAATGATAAAAAAAAAAAGAAATGAATCATGGGATGTTCTGGTCAGGAAAAACAACAAATTAAAGCCTGGGAACAAATCAAAGGGGGAGTAGCCGGTGTCGACTGCTAGTAGTAGATATTTAGATGAAATGAAAAAATCCATTTTTCAAGAGCCACTTTTCAAACAGCAGCTTATGTTTACAAATATTTAGCTGAAAATGACTTAATTCAGTGACTGTTCTGAAGGAGGACAACCTTAAGTATCATTAGGTATTTATGAGCATCCCAGTAAAATCTGTGTCTGATTTAGATTGACGGTGAACACTCTAGTTCAGGGTTAACAATAACCAGCTCCAGATTTTAGTACAATTATGAGGAACTGTTATCAAAACTCTCGCAGCTTAATTTCATACATTGCATTAGCTTTATTAAAGTAGCCATTACGTTAAAGTACAATTTATTTATTTTTTTAATATGGCCCGCCAAATTTTTTTCCTTTAAATTTCTGTCTCGCTCCTTAAAAGTTTGCACTGGTCTAGTCTCTAACAGTACATGAGCTAGAGCGCATCTTCTACACTAACTTGTATACTTGAATGGCGGTGGGCAAGGTTCTAACACTACTTGTGTTCTACGCATAGCCCTGTGTTTATCTAGTCGTGTATCTCTGCTAAGTCTTTGATTGTCCTGACAGATTCAGGCAACCTGTTGCATATTCTAATCATCTAATGGCACTTGGGAAGACAGAGTACTTATTGGAATCGTTCCTAGCATACGGAATAAGAAATGTACTTTTATCTTTGCGTCTTTTAAAGTATTTTTATTAGGTGGCGTTTTCGCATTTGTTATGGTTCAGAGGTTTATCTATCACTGTGAGTGAGTTTACTTTTTTAGTTTTCTATCTTGAAGTGATTTTCCAATGATGTTACTCTAGTGGCAATCTAGTCCAATGTGAATATTCATTTATTTGTAACTATTTTTTATTGTTATTAATATTGAGAAAATAAGCAAAAGTTGAATTTGTTGAATTGCTTTTGTATATCGCAACTTTCATGTTGAAACATGCACAATGCGTTATGGTCCAATCTCTTTTGTGTGTGTGTGGGGGGGGGGGAGATGTATCTGCCTTTACAAATTAGGCGCTCAACACACACACAATCGTGATTTGATTTTGAGCTCCAATTAATAGGTTTCCCTGCGGGTTTTACCTTTAAGCCCTTATCTTACATAGGAGTTCTAGTTTCTGTCTATTGCTCAGGTCACAACGTTAACTTAAGCTAGACAAATTTGTTTCTTCTTTACTATTAAATATTATTGTTAGCTTTGAAAGGGAGGCAACTCAACAAAGGGATGGCAGAAAAGAAGATGATGTTTATTTACAGGTGGTAGCGATTGTCAATGTCAGGTTGATGACCAACACACAGAGTCCTGTCCCTTCTGCAGTCTAGAGTAACCTCACAGCTTCCAGTGTAGCTCCAGGTCCGTCTGCCACAGTCTCCTTAACAGGATAAACAGACGCCTCTTTTTCTTTTTCAGAGTTACTGAACCCTCTTTTTTAGCGGCCCCCGAAAGGGGAAAAGACGCTATTAGTTTTGTGTGGCCTGTCCGTCCGTCCCGTTTAGATCTCGTAAACTAGAATAAATAGTGAAAATCCGACATTACATCTATTTTTTAACCATTCAAAGTTCTGATGCAACGGCTACTTTATTCTTTTCTGAAAGAGGGAAATCTAATTTTTCAAATCACTTATGCAAGCAGTTTTTTCATAAAAATACACCACTTTTACAACTATTCACTATTAATAGTAACAAACACTTGAGGCTCTTTATTAGGGGAGGCCCCATCTGCCATGCTTGTTTTTAACACATTTATGCAAACAGTTGTAGACTTTTTATCGAAATTTTTTAAATATATGCCCTATATTTGTATTGTTAAGTTATGTAAGTTCTGTTATACTATTTAATATGCATATAAGACATAATTTAAAACAACAATTAACGAGTAGTTTTTCATATTATTGCGTGAACTGCAGTGTCATTGCGGCTATAGCACACCTAACCAAAGAAAAAACATTTTTGTTTTACGGAAATGTTTTTTTCTTGAGGAATAAGAGATTGGCCCATTTAGGAAAAAAAAATTGAATTAGATATTCAATATAAGACATCAGTTAGGCCAGGTTCACATCTAACTTCACATTCACTTTCACCTATCCTTTGGCCTGCTGGACCGCTGGGGCACCACACGAGATCTTTTAACCTTTTTTTCTCCATTATTTTCTGTCATTTGTCATTGATAGAATTTCATTCTGATAATATTGAAACCTGCCTTTTTACCTGCCTGGGTGGACCACTTCGGGGGCAGATTTTCATTTTGTGTTTCCACACAAACTGTCTTTGTAACCTTGTTTTTTTTCTTACTTTGGCGGAAGGAAGTTATATATCTCTATAAACAGTATGTTCTTTTCCTGTGTTAAATAGTGCGCAATATTGTTCGGGTGGCAATGCCCAAGTCCGCGTTAGTGCAATATTTATCATTTTATCTGATTAATGTTTGAAAATGGTCATTTCCTTATTCGACCACTCGGAGTTCATGTTTAATTTCCCATTACACACTTTTAACATCTGCAAAAATTTGATCGAAATGGGTTTCAATGAGAGTGGCTCGAAAATCAATAGCAAAATTTTTTTGGGACGCTCGATTGACTTAAAGACAGACCTACTGAGAAGGAAAGTTGTTTTTTTTTTAAGTTACAGAATCGTTAAAAAAAAAGTATACTTTTAAAAACCATGGTTCTTCTTTGAAAAATCAGTTTAAATGTGTAGAATCAGTATATGATTAATTGCAATGAATATTTACAGAGAGAATGTAGCAATTAGCCAGCGTTAGAAGACATGTAAAACTATCTCCACTTCAAGAGAGCTGCAGCAGCTGTTTTTTTGTGTTTGCTCGTGGAGGTGTTTATGTTTTACAATCGGTGCCATCCGGCCCCTCTGCCCACAACGAAGCAGAGAATCGATTCCATTGATACTTTGTGGAGATATGGCCTGTAACGAGACCGGTCGTCACTAGCCTGCAATGTTCGACACGTGGGCAATGGAGACCAATAGCTCGCTGCCACGTCACAAGTATGTACAACGTGGAAACGAGTTATTCGTCTGCACTTCCCACAGGTCGGCGTTGAGGCTAATTTGAACGATTGGTCTGCCTGTGAACCCCCACCTCACATACACACTTCATGCGCCACTGAAGCCGGCATGTTTCACAACAAAATCGCAAAAATGCAGTAACGATAATTATATCGATAGCGCGATTCAGCATTTTTTTTTATATCGCCTCGTGAAATACAATTACAGATTTTATTATTAGTAGACTTTCCAATTTAATCTTGACGGAAACTCACATATCGTTTCATTCTTGAACTCGAGACACTTACGTACGTCATAACTGACATATTCGGTGGTAGCCAATCATTTTAAGTACTCATCAGCACGTGACAAGATCGTTGTTGACCTTAGCAAAGGAGACAAATGTTCTCTTGTTATATCTAGGTAATCTATGCTCATAGATAACATGACGTAACCTAGAAATAATGACAAACCCATCTCAGAATATATGTTAGAGCTTATGATAGATTTCTCTGGAGAGGAAACAGACAAACAGACGAATCAAATCTACTGGGTCACTTCTTCCGTTCTTTTGAGAACTGCGCACTCAATGTACTCCCACCAATCAAACAAAATCTCCACTCATGTCTTGTAAAACAATCCAACCGATATTCAGGAGTTTTACTTCGTTTAATTTAATACATTTTTTTTCGCAACGAGCAGGTTAACTTTAGACGATCATATTATTAACAACTTGAAATGATTCGACTAGACTGTGTTTTTTTTTTGTTGGTGTCTTATGTTCATGTTACAAAACATTAGATCTTAATCTTTATTCAGTGTCTGAGTTTCTTCAGGCGTCATATAGCTTTATCTTGGTTTATTATTGGAAAGGTTTTCATTTGTGTGTCTCGGCCTTCATTACTTGTAACCAAACATCTGGTGAAATGATCATGTATATTAAATATAGGCATATATGTGTGTGTGTGTGTGTGTGTGCGAGTCTCTATTAATATCAACACGCCCACGTGAGATCTGGACAAGGCTGACAAAGAAGCTCGGAAATGGAAATAGATTGACTCAGGGAAAGAAAGACTTGGTTATACATTGTACTACACACATGTACTGAACGCTATTGAAAAGAAGAGATTGAAATTTTAATAACACGAATTGATTGACCGCGTTTTGAATTTAAATTGTTTGACCTACTTTATTAAAAAAAATGGAATCTTACGATGAGTGTCTGTTAAAAGAATAAATACAGTATTTAGCAATTTTTTAAAAAAAGATTCAATGAGCAAATATTGACTGATAAATTTGCCTCATCCCTCACTAACAGATTTATGCATTTAGTACTCACACCCTTGGCCATAAAAAAAGATATGGGGTCAAACACAATGGCGGGTTCTGGTATATATTACATTTTTCTGGAATGGCCTGAGAATTCTAGCATTACTTTTCCCCCTCCCCGCCCCATAAGGTATGTTAGTATATGTTAAATTGATACGACCCACTTTATAACGCCCCACCCCTTCCTGGCATATACTTTTTGCCCGTGAATTCTATCACTCATTTACCCCCCCCCCCCCACACACACACATCCTACGTCTTAGAAAATTGTTTTACAAACAATCGTTGAGTATTCTTCGCATGGGTATAGCCAGGATTTTTTTCGGGGGGAGGGGGGATTGTAAAAATTGTAGAGTCCCCGCCCTTACAAGCAAGAGGGTCTGGGGGAGCGCTGTGAGTGCCCCCAGCTCCCCGTCGCCAAGCACTATTTCCGGTATTGAAAGCCTAAAAATTCTTATTCTGAGGTATCTACATTGCATTATCCTGCTATTTAAACGTTTTATTTCAAAAATCTAATCTGCTGTTCTTACTTACTAGATCCTCCAGTGCCGTTCGACGCATTTAGCGGCAAGCTGCTTCCACAAAAATCTGTCACTAGCAATGCCTCACTTTGAAAGTGTGGTGCCAAGTTGAACTAAGATGTCCCTGTTTGCACTTTTCTCGTAATAGCCTCCATGTCATCGCAACTCTTGGTATGCGTAATTCATTTTGTCGGAGAACATGTCCCGCCAACCTCATGCGACGCTCTGTCACAACCTAACTAAGGGGTCGACTCCCAGTTTGGCATAGGATTTCCTTGATTTAGAACCGATCTCTATAACTGACTCCTAAAATCCGTCTTAGCCATCTTTCTTGAGCCACATTTAGTCTTTTTCAATTTCGCAGAGGACTATTCACTGCACTTTAGTAATGGAGCCCAGCCACAGGTAGAAATGTGTAACCGCTCTTGTCTACGCTCTTGGAATTAGGTGACTGTAGTTTGCTTTAGATTTTATATCGAAAAGGGAAGTTTTATAGTCAAAATCATCTGTTGGGGGTGGGGGGTTAAACTAAAAAATCTTTGGAGTTTTATTTCAACCCCCATAGCTACGCTCATATAATTTAGTGACTGTAGTTTGCTTTTTAAACTCAAAACCATCTGGAGGGGTTCTAAACTTTTATAAAAGCCCTCAGGAGGAGGGGGTTTAAACTAAAAAAAACCCTTGGCTTGGCTACGCTCATAGAATTTTGAGTGTGTAATTTGCTTTTTTATATTGAAGAGGTATCTTTTAGCTTCAAACCACGCTGAAGGGGGTTTAAACTCAAACCCTGTTAGGCTAAGATTATAAGATTTTTAGTGCGTAATTTGCTTTTAGCGACCCCCGAAAGGAGAAAAGACGCTATTAGATTTGCGTGGAATGCCTGTCCGTCCGTCCCGTATAGATCTCGTAAACTAGAAAAGATAGGGAAAATCCGACATCATAATATTTTAGACCATTCAAAGTTCTGATGCACCGGCTACTTTTTTCTTTTCTGAAAGCGAAAAATCTAATTTTTTATATGTGAGCTTGCGCTCCCTGAGCTAGTTTTATATGTATTTTTGTTGTATAGGTTAGATCTATTTTTATATATTTTATTTTTATAGGTTAGTGTCAGATTTTATAATTGTACTTCCGCATATTGATATAGGTTAGTGCGGGATAGTATAAAAAGTGATGTACTACATGCTGTCTTAAAACAATTCAGTGTACAGTTGACCAGTGGTCAGTATAGTAAGTCTATGTGACAGCCGAAGATCTTTGTGGTCTGTCGTCTAATATATTTTTATTTCTGTACCTGGGACGGCCTGCTACTATTACTGCTTTTAACTGCTGCTTTTAGCTGCTGCAATTACACTGCTGCTATTATTACTCTGCTGCAATTACACTGCTGGTTTTAACTGCTGATTATAACTGCTATTAGATCTACTCTGCTGTAACCTCTTGCTGTAGATCTAGAATCTAGTGTTATTTTGTTTTTGTAGTGTAGCCTTGTAGATCTAGACTAGTTTATTGTAGTGTGTTTATTGTAGATTTAGGTCTAGTGTAGTAGTTTTAGTGATTTAGTTAGGTAGTTTGTTTGAATAGTTTGATCAGTTTGTGTTAGTTGGTTTAGTTTGGTTAATTGTTAGTGTTTGTAATAGCAAGGTATAGTTCAATTAGGGTCGGATTAGTATTAGTAGTGGTTAGTGTATATATTGTAATAACTTAAGTGAGGCAACTCAACGAGGTACATCGATATTTATTGACAAGACATCACAGGTACACAAACAACATCTATCTTAGGCGCAATCTCTCCATATTGGCTCTCTACTTGGGCGGAAATCGTTAGTCTCTTCTTGTCAACATCCTGTTCTAGTTTGGTTACTAGAAGTGCGCATCTCTGCACTATCTTGGATGGTGGTGCGCATGGAAAAGTCATAACAATATTATATTTTACTATTGATTTATTTTTATGTAAATAAAGTATCTTTTTGTTTTATTTAATTTGAAGTAAAGTTTCGTTATTGCTTCTTCTTAGTTAGTTAGTATAGTTTAGTATGTCTGGTTGCTTAGGCGACTCTAGCCCCTTGGTCACCATACCGAGGTGCACAGATTGAGCCCACCCAGTAGCGCTAACATCTGCCTACTGTTGGTAAATTTTAATGTTGAGGAGTAAGAATAGGTCTCCCACTCGCGCCTGCCTGACCTGATCACATATATCACTTATGCAAGCAGTTTTTTCATAAAAATACACCACTTTTGCAACTATTCACTATTAATAGTAACAAACACGGGAGGCTCTTTATTATGGGATAACCTTATACACCATATTTTTAACATATTTATGCAAACGGTTGTAGATTTTTTTATCAAAAAATATTTTTGTTTACATTTGTATTGTTAAGTTATGTAAGTACTGTTATACTAATTACTATATTTACACACACAAAAATGTAACTATTTTTTTTAAAGAGAAAAAATCTATTTAGTATTCTTATAAGTTGGACATAATTTAAAACAACAATTAATAAGTAGTTTTTCATATTATCGCGTGAACTGCAGTCCGGCATGGCAAAAATAGTACACCTAACTTTTTTTTTTTTTACTGAAATGTTTTTTTCTTGAGGAATAAGAGATTGACCCTTTACAGAACAATTAGATCAATCAGACATTCATTATAAGTCATCAGTTAGGCCAGGTTCACATCTAACTTCTCATTCACTTTCACCTATCCTTTGGTCTGCTGGGCCGCTGGGGAACCACACAAGATCTGTCATCCTTCTTTCTCCATTCTTCTCTGTCATTTCTCTTTGATAGAATTTCAGTCTGATGTTCTTTCTGAAAATATTGAAACCTGCCTTTTTACCTACCTGGGTGGACCACTTCGGGGGCCGATTTTGAGTTTGTGTTTCCACACAAACTGTCTTTGTAACCTTGTTAGCTTTGATTTTTTTTTTAAATAGATTTTAATATTAAAACCATCACTTGCGCTAGCGCAGCCAAGGAGTTTTACGGTTAAAATAACCTTCCAGGGTTTTAAGGTTAAAATAACCTTCCAGGGTTTTAAGGTTAAAACCTCCCTCTTCTATAAAACAAAACAGAAAATAAGGCAAACGAAAATCCCCTAATTCCAGGAGCATAGCCAAGGGGGATTTTGAGTTTAAACCCCCTCCGAATTTTTTTTTACGAAAAAAAAACCCTCTTCATTATAAGACTAAAGCATACATCAGTCACTAGATTCTATGAGCGTAGCCAAGATGGATTTTGTGTTAAAAAAACAACAACTCCTGTTTAAAACCCCCCAACAATAAACTTCCCTTTTTGATATAAAACCTAAAGCAAACTACAGTCACCAAATTACAAGAGTGTATCCAAGAGAGGTTACACATTTCTACCAGTGGCGGGGCTCCATTAATAAAGTGCAGTGAATAGCATGGAAGCCGACTTAAAGACTAAATGTGGCTCAACAAAGATGGCTAAGACGGATTTTAGGAGAGAGATATAGAGATCGGGTCTCAATTAAGGAAATTCTATGTCGAACTGGGAGTCGACATTTAGTGAGGTTTTGACAGAGTGTCACATGCGGTTTGCGGGACATGTTCTCCGACAAAATGAATTACGCATACCAAGAGTTGCGATGACATGGAGGCCATTACGGGAAAAGCGCAAACAGGGACGTCCTCTTATAACTTGGCGCCACACTTTCATGGAGGTCCTCAGAGCAGTGGACACGAGCTGGGAAGAGGCTTCAGACTTTGCCACTGACAGATTTTTTTGGAGACAGTTTGGTGCCTAATGCACCGAACGCCACGGGAGAATCTAATTCCTAAATAAGTAAGAAAAGCAGTTTAGGTTTTTGAACGAAAATTTTTTAATAGCAGCATACTGCACTGTAGATACCTCAGAATATGTTATTTTTTTTAAATAACGGAAATAGTGCTTTGGGGCGGATAAAGACTGACATTCCATTGGTACACAAGAGCCTAAAGCTGTTGGACCAAATAACAGCCGACCATAGGGATGTCACCTTCATCTGGGTCCCCTCCCATGGGAAACGAAACTGCAGACAGAGAAGCAAAGAGAGCCCCAAATCAAGCAGTGTCAGGAACCTAAATTCCCTGCTCGGACCTGAGACAAAGTATTGCCTCTGCCACCTATCAAGAGTGGCAGGATCGATGGGAGGCTGAGACTCACAACAAACTCAGGCAGATTGTGGCGAATGTCAGGTGGCGGCCCACATCTAAGAGTTTGACTAGGCGTGGTAGCACGACCATGTCCAGACTTAGCATTGGACACACCTACATCACGCATTCCTTTGTGCTGAAGAAAGAGAAGCCCCCACTTTGTGAGTACTATGACTCTCGCCTCACGGTGTATCATATCCTCATGGATTGCCCCAGATACCAGGATGCTAGGGAATTTTTTTTTTAGAGCGCACAACTTAAAAATACTATTCGACAATGTCGACCCAGGGAAGATACTGGGCTTTGTCCGGAAGGTGGGGTTGTCTACGAGAATTTGATTTGTGAAATTGTGACCCTATAATATTTACATAAGATTTTTACTAATTATTAAATTTTTATTACCTTTAACGTTTTAACTGTGAATAGACCTTGTTTTTAATGATTTAACTGTATAGAAATTAGCTCTTGTAAAGGAGAGTAATCCTTGAAGGATTACTGCACGACATGGCCTTAATTGTGCCGATGTGCCAAAACTCAAAAAACCTGGCGGCGGGGCTCTGCTCCGAAACCCGCTAGGAAAGCTCACAGCGCTCCCCCGGACCCCGTTGCTGGCAAGGGCGGGAAGTCTTGTCTACAGTATTTTACTAACTCCAGGAAGAACCTATTCTAGGATACAATAAACAACTTTCGAAGGGTCAGAATGTTATAAAGATTAATTATGCACACACACTGACACATACACACACATATATATGGAATCCCCCCCCCCCGAATAGGGTAATGTGGGGCAAAAAGCCCCCCTTAAGCTTCTATGGGCTGTACAAGCTAGCTTATTAATATAATTTTATCTTAAATTTGGTTTTCAAATAGTATTATATGTCTAATTTACAAATTAGTTTTTAAAATAATTTTATTTCAATGTATTTAAAAATTATTGCATGAAATTTTTTTTTTTTTTAAAGGGACTTTTTACCCCACACTTGGGGCAAAAAGCCCTTCCAAGAGGCCACTTACCCCTAAAGCAAAAATTGTGGTAAATAAAGAATTTAATTGTTTTTTAAATCTCTTAGGTGTATATATTATTGTGTATATATATTTGTATGTGTAATTTTGTTTTCAAATTCTTTTTTTTTATCCATGCACACAAGAATAATAATGATAATTGATTAAAAATTATGTTCAAGCAAATTAAGATTTTCTTCTCTTCGTAGATGTTTGTTTTTATGTATAAATTTAGGCTTGTATTTAATTTGTAAACAAGATAAAATATAATGAAAACTAAGAACTTTAAAAATTATTTCCAAGTTTTTCATCATAAAGTATGTAATTATATAAACACATGAATTTTGTTTTTAAATAATTTTAGCTTGAGCTATTTGGTATACACAAAAATAAATAATAAATTTTGACAAACAATTTTAAAAGTATAAATTATAAATGTAATTTGATTTATTCATCATCACAGACAATGCAAAAAAATGATCCTACAAAATTTTCCTCCAAGCCTTGGCAGCTATTGTGGTACCAAAGTTGGAAATTTTGGCATTGTGTCCATGTTTGCCCACTATTATCATCATAGTAGTTTTCAAAGCAGCTCCTACAAGGAGTAACAGCTGGGACTGTTTGCTTTGCTGCCTTTCCTTTCCCCTTTTTTGTTGTTTGGGAAGCAGCACCACCAACCTTACTTGAGACGCGTACCGATATCTTTTTTTCTTCCAGTCTCTTTTTAAAAGGCGAGGCAGTTAATAACGTCGCCTTTTCTGCAGCTCTTTTTCGGACCCTTGGCGTAGCTGCCCGAACTGGTCCGATAATTTCATCTAACATGGTTTTGGATGTAGATGCACTGGGACCTTCAGAGCATTTGTCTGAATAAGATGTGAGTTGTGTAGGAGCACAGTTAGATGCAGCATCAGGCGGGCGATTTTCATTACTAAAAAGGAGTTCACAGAGTGGTTCATCGGGCTGGCAGTCACTCTGTTCATTGGGCTGGCAATCTTGATTACCTATGAGTTCACATGGTGGTTCATCTGTTAAACTAGATGGGGCAGGTTCATCTGTTAAACTAGATGGGGCAAAGTCTCGGTCTGTGAAAACGTCCGAATCTACTGGCCACAAACCTGTGCAACAGAACCCCGACATGGCCTTTTCTATTGTCGCTACCTTTACATAGGCTTTTGAAAAAATTGACACCACCTCGTAGCTCGTAATCCTGCGCCCTTTGTGGCAACTCATCCACGAATCAGAAGAGGCATTGTAGGCAGATTTTAGACTTTTAAAAAATGTTCTATCCAAAGGTTGTAGTTTGTGTGTGCAGTGGGGTGGAAATGTAAGCAGTTCTATACCATTTTCTCTTGCAAAATTGATTGCTTCCAAAGTTTTGTGGCTGTGATGGCCATCTAACAAAATTAAGTGCTTGTCATTGGGGTTTGGTTTTACAAATGCAGCGAAATGTTTCAGCCAGTTTATAAAACACTCACTGTCTGTCCAACCACTGGGGGTGCACAATCCTTTAGATGCAGGGACACAGCCATTCATCAAGGAATCCACCATTCTTTTCCTTGGAAATATGAATATTGGAGGAATATATGTTCCAGCAGCATTCATGGCACATAAAACTGTAACAGTCTGACCACGCTCTGCACTTGTCACCCTGCCAACTTGTCGAGTTCCTTTGCTGCCAATAATTTTGACTGGTTTCTGTACTGTTGAAATTCCAGTTTCATCCATATTCCAGATTTTGTCTGGAGTAAAATTGTGGCAGTTTAAAAGATTCATATATATAGTGAAGAAAGCACTGACTTGCGGTCTGTTAAATCCAACAAGCCTCGAAATAGAGAAAGACTGAGGTTTGCGTATTGACAGTCGTGGGTGTCTAGTTAAAAACCCATAAAGCCAATCTCTTCCAGCCATTCTGGCCTCAGTGTTGAATCTGTGCTTAATGCCTAATTTTGTAGCGAATTCGTAGGCTAATTTACGCACATCAAGAGTGCTTAGTCCAAAGAGGGATTGCTCCATTTTAGTAATGAGTTCAACTAGGTCCAACTCCTGATCTTTACTAAAGTCACTTCTATATCGGCCAAGTACAAGAGATCCAGGATTTTGAACTTTGGTGTCTCTGTGTCGCCTTAATGTTTTCGCTGGGATTTTGAATGTTTCGGAGACAGTATTAAGTAGCATCCCATCAGCGATAGCTTTTAAAGCTTCTGTCAAGTTGTGTTGTCCATACGAGCCCCTTTGCGTTTTTCTGTAGTAAGTTCTTACCATTTTCTGAAATGAAAAAAAAAAAAGAAAAAAAAAATTAAATTGTACACATTTTAAACTTTAAAACTTATGGATCTCAAAAGATAAATATATATAATTTATAGACTAGATCTACAGCCCTACTAGATCCCTAACCCTACACATCCTGGCTACGCCCATGCATATGTGGTGGGTTTGGCACAGAACAAACTAAAGGACAAGGCGACTCGTAGGGCGATTCAAAACTGTTTATTATACATTAAAGACCTGCAAGGCAAACATAAAACATAATTACAAATAAACATAAACTAAACATAATTAATAAGCCTAAATGGTTAGACCAAGTTGTACACACAACATCAAAGTCTAAATACTAAATCTTAACAAAAAACAAAAAGAAAATCATATAGTGTAAACCAACCTCTCTTATACAAACACAAGAGAGATATGGAACACCCGAAACATTATAAAAATAAAAGACAATGTAGTTCTCTAAAAATAAATCAACTAGTTGTTCTACATAAAACTAATATACATTGTTTGAAGAGTTTCGCTCTTTACTTTCCTTACAAAACACTACAACAATTAAATAGAACAAATCTATACACTCACAAATACAATGTTTCTTAAAAGCCAGTATCTAAACACTTGTTGTAAAAATACATTTACAAAATGGACAGTTCACATTCTATATAGAATACTACAGGTACGCATTTCAATAAATGAATTCATCTACATGCTGGCTTCTAAAAATAAGAATAGTCCAACATGAACAAAAACCGCGGTAGTGATATTCTATATAAACTACTACCGGTAATTAAATTTACAAGCTAATATGAATAAGTAAAATGTGATTACCTGCAGCCATACGAACACATGGTGTAGAACCAAGCACAAAAGGGAGTGGAGACGACTTTGGTCCAGTAACATACGGACATTACAGCGATACGAGATGCCGGTCGAATGGACAGTGCCCACGTTGGTCTGCCTTGTCATGCGCGGACACAAGGTGCCATCTAGGGTGAAGGGTCACGTGGATATCGGGGTGGCCGGTGTTTTTCTAAAAAGATATCCACTCCACTACACATATAAAAGCTATGGAGGAAACCACTGCTCTAGTCTCTCTGGGTGAAGTAAGAGAAATAAAAATGCTTTCCCAATTCACTAAAATGGTAAACTTAGAGAGAAACCCTCTCAAAACTAAAGTTAACAAAACTGGTACTAAAAATGTCTCAAAAGGAGTAATTTCACACAGGAATCTCAGAACCTAAAAAAAGAAGCACCAACTTGAAAAAAATAACTCTGGAATTCAGTAAACAACACAGCGAATCTCCACCCTGGGACTTAAGCTCTCTTCCTTCTATAAGAGACTGTATAGAAAATATACTATACTTCAACAGAGCTTTAAGGAAATAGTGAACTCTTTTCTATAAACTTATTATCTTTACAATCAGTGGATCGGAGTTTACATGGATGGTTCATCTCATAGGATAGTCACACACGGAGGAGCTGGGATACTCATCGAATAGACCAATGGAGAAAAACATGAAAAATTCATTTCAACTGGAAAGATCTTCGATAGCCACAGAGCAGAAAAAGAAGCACTAGAACTAGCAGCCACCACGCTGTAAATCCCTTATTACCCTGCACAGTCAGATAGTCTTTCAAACCGATGCGAAAATAGTCCTCCTAAGCTTGGAAAACTCTGATTCCTCCTGTGTGAAACGACTCAAGACAGCACTTATAAAGCTCAATAATGACACCAAAAAAAAATTATTCAATGGATACCAGCATATATTGAACTAGGAGGAAATGAGAAGGCTGACACACTTGCAAAAGAGAATGAACAAACACACAATTGAACATTGCACTCGATCCAGAAGAAATGAAGAAGCTAATTGTGAACAGAATAAAAAGAAGAAATAGGTAAGCTCTCATCTGAATCACAAGAAAGACGACGCCTATTAGGCCTATATCTTATAAGTGATCCCATGATCAACGTCTTATCTTTCGCTTCAGAATCGGGCACTACAGCACTTTGAATAAATAAATGTTACAGAATCCACTAATTACTAAAGAGAAAGAAGAAAGAGACAAAGATATTAGGACACCTAGTATTGTTAGGAACATTTTTTCATGTAGATGCAGATTCAACTAGCCAAATCACAGAATGATGAACAGGATGAAAGTTCCCATACCCCCAACAGCATAAGATTAAGGAGGGTTGCAGTATTTCAGGTGACTACGAAGTTCTAGTTGCAGTGGCGTCACTACGGTCACTAGGATCGGTGTCACCCGGTGAGGTTAGCTCAATGTGTCACCACCACTCCCGCACTCATCAACATTGTCCAAACATTTCTCAATAAACACTAGCGTTAGTTTGTTCTTTTTGCTGAAACACTACAGTGAGCTGATGACCTACTTTCTTTGAATGTTAAAATGAGTGTCAATTCTATTATAAAATTCCATTGTTCTATTCAATATTTATTGCATATTTCACAAAGCAAGTTTATTAAAATTAGAAACAACATTTTCATCACTCGAACATGTTTTCCCTGCTAGACATAAGGACGAAAATGATATAACATGCTGAGTTGTTCCAACTTCGACTACCATCTAGATCAGAAAATGTAGCTCTAGGTCTGAGAAAGCGCTTGAAGCTACCACAGAGTAGTGCGGTGGAGCCCTAGAGACCAAGCGCTTTTCAGCATTTCTGAACTTTAGAAACTCTATAATGCTGACCTTTAGAAAGTCTTTCTATATAAATGCTGACCTTTAGAAACTCTTTCTGTGTAACTCTAGCTTGCACTATTTCTCCTCATCAGAAGATTGCAGGTCACATAAAATTAAATTAAGGGTGGGACTGGCCGTGTCTGAAGTGTGAGAGTCATGTGACTTCATCATAGGCAAATGAGCAGTGTTTCTCACACTTTTAGCGTTGGCACCTCACTAACGTGTTTTTTCATTTCAGCAATAGTATTTTGTAGATAGTTTTAAAGTGTTTTGTATAACCGAACAAGTTCTTTCTGGAGATAGTATTAGAGAGGCATTAGGCAATGTAGTCTGTGGAATGTTAGAGAGGCATAGGCAATGTAGTCTGTGGAATGTTAGAGAGGCATCAGGCAATGTAGTCTGTGGAATGTTAGAGAGGCATCAGGCAATGTAGTCTGTGGAATGTTAGAGAGGCATCAGCAATGTAGTCTGTGGAATGGAAGTTCCATTAGCTCCGCCAAGAGTTTTCTGCGTTCTGAGCTTCATGTAGGGCGCTTATGTGTGTATGAAGTAATTCCATTAATGGGAAATCAAAATTTAAGTCACGACCTGCTTAGTATCACATAGAACCCCCACCTCCCCCAATTCATTTTTTGTTTCCTCTCGTTGAGCCCTAAGACGTCATGGTAGACCCCGGAGACTTTCTATAGACCAGTTTGGGAAACACTGGTCTCTATGTCCATGCCGTCATTCTGCAGAACATCGCTGTTTGCAATGAGGTAAGAGAGGCTTGTGAAGTCACTGCAGCAAGACGTGCTCCCCCTTTTCTTCTTACTAGACATGCTAGCAAACATATGTCCGAGTTGAGTTATACAGTCAAATAAATTATACACAAGACTTTCCCTAGCTCACTCATATTGGTAAATTGCCCTAGCACTCTCTCATATTGGTAAATTGCCCTAGCACTCTCTCATATTGGTAAATTGCTCTAGCACTCTCTCATATTGGTAAATTGCTCTAGCACTCTCTCATATTGTTAAATTGCTCTAGCACTCTCTCATATTGGTAAATTGCTCTAGCACTCTCTCATATTGGTAAATTGCTCTAGCACTCTCTCATATTGGTAAATTGCCCTAGCACTCTCTCATATTGGTAAATTGCCCTAGCACTCTCTCATATTGGTAAATTGCTCTAGCACTCTCTCATATTGGTAAATTGCTCTAGCACTCATATTGGTAAATTGCCCTAGCACTCTCTCATATTGGTAAATTGCCCTAGCACTCTCTAATATTGGTAAATTGCTCTAGCACTCTCTAATATTGGTAAATTGCTCTAGCACTCTCTCATATTGGTAAATTGCCCTAGCACTCTCTCATATTGGTAAATTGCCCTAGCACTCTCTCATATTGGTAAATTGCCCTAGCACTCTCTCATATTGGTAAATTGCCCTAGCACTCTCTCATATTGTTAAATTGCCCTAGCACTCTCTCATATTGGTAAATTGCCCTAGCACTCTCTCATATTGGTAAATTGCTCTAGCACTCTCTCATATTGGTAAATTGCCCTAGCACTCTCTCATATTGGTAAATTGCCCTAGCACTCTCTCATATTGTTAAATTGCCCTAGCACTCTCTCATATTGTTAAATTGCCCTAGCACTCTCTCATATTGGTAAATTGCTCTAGCACTCTCATATTGTTAAATTTTAATAGCTTTCGCCCATTCCTTATATCATTAGATCTCATATTGCTAACTTTCAATAGCTCTCATTTAATTAAATTGCTTTAGCTCTCTTATAAATGTATAATGCTAAATTTCACAAGCTCAATCATATTGTTATATGTCACTCACTCAAATTGCTTTAGCTCTTTCAAATGTTGCTTATCTCCACCGAAATGTTCGTCAATGTGATCCAACAGCAAGAACAAAGGTAAATTGAACAATGTTTTATTACATTTCATGACAATCCAACAAAAGAAAAAAAACAAACAAATAAAAAACATGAAAGCAATAGAGACAATGTTAAAAACATTTTACATGAAGATTCATTGGATTTGTTCAGTGAATTTTTTCCATTGAATGTAAACTATAGTTTAAGCAATAAAATAGTGCTCATGTATTTCTATGTCCAACAATGTGTCAGGGCTAGCAAAAAAAAAAAGGAAGCTTCAATCTGAGAAATATTTAAAAGTTCAAGTACTGATACCCATTCATATTATTTGGCTTTAGATATCTTCAGTCACACATCAAAAAGTTTCCATCATTGCTCACTTGCACGGCGTTCAATATTGTAGTTTGAACAATTTCAAAAATAAATAACATTCTCTTATCTTATATAATACAGACGTTACTTCAAAAAAGAAAATTACGTCCTATGAGTCATGCATCTAGTCATGCATATTAACCAATGACTTAAATTCCGCCAAGTCACTGGTTTTCCTGGCTAGCTGAGGCAACCCATTCCATGCTCTAATAGCACTAGGGAAGAAGGAGTATTTGTACAAATGTGTCCTAGCATTCTCAGGCTGTAAGTAGTCTATTCTTGTAATGACTCTATCAAGTGAAAGACACTAAAACAAAGAAGCTGAGAACAAAGTGGGCTAATTGCTTCTCTCCAGACCAGACTAAAGACAAGAATTCTCTTGTTCCCATATCATCAAGAATCTTCCAGCAATCAGTCAATAAAAAGTGAATGGTGTTGATATTGATGTATTAATGTTGCAAGCTAGTTTTCATTGATAATCAAATAATACACCTAATATTCAGTTCCCTTCCACAAGTATAATGTTCTCTATACTGTTTCCAAATTTAACGTGACACCACAATAGAATGCCAGGTAAAGATGGCTGAATTAGAAGATATTTTTAAATCCTGAAATTCAAAATTCAACAGAAACGGAACTCGATCCCTCAAATTAGATTAGCGGCCAACACTTCTCCACTCTGCCTCTCTCACAATGAAGCCCCATACGTATGAAATAATAGAGATGAGTTTGAGATAACAACAGAGTTTGAGATAACAACAAGTGTATTCAACCACATACACGGACACAATATACAGTGGTTTATATTTACTAGGTTCTCATTTCCAACAATGTCAGATGGTTATAGGTTACAAAGTAGGACATACTTTCTGAAGTTCTTGTACATTGTCTATCCAAAATGATGCATGTGACTGTAAAAACACTGACAATTTATCCATACTTTTTATTTTATATATACAGCAAGGAGTAGATCGCAATGGTTCAAAAAAAAAAACACCACCATAAGTACATCACAGCCATTGGTAACTACACTGTAACACTACCAAGTGTGACCGATTCAGTAAACTTAACTCTACAAGCTTAAACGTTTGTTTCCAAACATACATCAAAGTGAAGGCTTGAATAACATGCAGAGTTGAATCCTAAATACAGTGCTAAAGACTTGAAGTGTACTAATAAAAAAGTATTGCAGGGTAAAAAAAAATGTACTCTGTCCTAATGGCAAGATGGGGCACCACAGCTGACTCATAACACCTTCAACCACAGAAAGAAAACGGGCTAAAACATTGTAGCACAATATTTAATTTCATCCTTCTACTTTTTGTGTAGTCTCAAACACAAATCAGTTGATACAAACCAACCGATTTCTTTTCAAATAGAAAGCAATTTATACAAACCTATTTTGGAACTGGTTATCACCAATTTTTGTGAAGGGTGCAAGCGATTCAGGTTGAAAAATGTCTAAGCAAAAAATAAAATAGCCCAGCTTCTTCTTCTTCTTCTTGCCCAGCAATGAAGCAAATAGTTCATAAAAAAAAGAGTGTAAGTGTGAAGTGGATCTTGAGCATGAAATTAGAGGTTCTCAAAACTCTACATTATTCTGGTTGCCACACAAGACCTGCAGGTAATACTTACATATTACACACCTAGGTAGCAGAATATTGGTCTTTAAAAAAAAAAAAATCTGAGCAATAAAAATATAAAAAAACAACAACAAGCCAATCAGGTGTGGAAACTAGTAATTGATTGTTCTAACAGAAAATGTTAGAACAAATCCTTGACCATAGGAACAGCTGTCTTGTTTGAATGAGATAACTGTAGACACTCACTTTACCAAGAGATGAAGAAACATACTCAATAAATGTTTACAGATATTCTTATCAGAACAATTATTATAAATGCCAAACATGTTTGTGTAATATACACAAATAAAGGTTGAACATCATTAGGACATATATTCAGTACCCAAAATAAGTTTAAGTCATACATTATTGTCAAAAATAATTAACAAGAAAAACATAAAAATACATTTAAAAAAAAAAGCTTATACGAAATGTAGAGGTATCAATGAGTTTGGATCAATCATGTCATTCAATTTGTAATAGATGTAGACAAACAACGAATGTGTGCGATTAATGATATTTTTACCAATTGTTTTTGTTTAGCACTATTTTTAGCTTTCTCAAAATGCTATGATCCTATCACTTATATGGATTAGTTGGGAAAATGTGGGGAAGGGGGTTTTTCTTCTAGCCAGCTTTTTGCTGCTGAGCTGTCAGCTCTTTTGCAGACTAAGCCAAGGAAAAATAGTGTGCTGTTTGTGGGATGGGGTAGAAAGAAAGGAATATCTGGAAGGATTTTACAATAATTGGTTTTCAAAAGCATTTACAGAAAAAGAAAAAAAAAAAGGGGGGGGGGGGGACTAGTGGCTAAAGCCTACTTGAGCAGACATGCTAAACACTTTGCTAGTGAGGTACTTATGACTAGAGAAGATTGTATAGTAAAATATTGTTGTTTTAATTTACAGTGGCAACCTTTAAAGGGGGACTAATCCAGCTTAAACCACCACTTCAGTCAAGTACAATTTCTTTCTCTTGTTTGAGATAACAGACAAAATAATTAATTACCATTAGCTAATTAACTAATTGTTTTTTTGTTATTGATTCTTGTGTTGGTATGTAAAAGAAATAATTGTGCAGAATTTCAGCTTGATCTGATATTAAGGAGTTATAATAACTTGCTTTGTAAAAGATATTTAATGTTTCATATAATTATATGTAAGTCAGTTCTTCCATATAAACCTAGTCAAACTCCTATTATCATATAAGTTTTTCTACTTGCAATAAACAGGCCCATTTTTTTTTAGTGTTAACTCTGAAGGCTCAGTTCATATAAAAGAGAGCTACACTGTGATATTTCATTGAATTAGTTATACAATTTTCATTGCATTTCACAGCTTTTATAATTTATTTTTTAACTCCCCTTTTATTGACAGGCTTAAAGATACATTGCACTGACTGATCTCAGGTAACTCACAGTACACTGACTGATCTCAGGTAACTCACAGTTCAACAGTTCAAAACTGACATACCAATATAAAAAAAAATAAAAAAAATGATTCAACAGATTTAAAAAATTGTATGCAAGTAATGGTAGGGACATGTGTTTGTTCTCTTTTTTTGTCAATCAACAAAACATGAAACTAATGTAACATCTATAATAGACATAACCAGGAGAGTAGATAAAATCATGAAAACATACTATGTATCTCCTAAACTTATGAGGCCAAACAAGCTTCAAATTTGGTACTGGTAAGAGGAGTTGCAGTTAGCCAGAAACATGCACTTCATAAGATTTAATCAACTATGGGTTGTCAGAATGCTAGAAATAATTTTTCTCTGCTAGCAAGAGGTTTTAAAAGTTAATATAAGAAAAAATCTCTAAAAGCAAGACCAATTGAATGTCTTACTAGTTTAGAATATTTGTGTTAACAAGGCAAGACCAATTGAATGTCTTACTAGTTTAGAATATTTGTGTTAACAAGGCAAGACCAATTGAATGTCTTACTAGTTTAGAATAGTTGTGTTAACAAGGCAAGACCAATTGAATGTCTTACTAGTTTAGAATAGTTGTGTTAACAAGGCAAAAGTTTAAACAAAATGTATCTTTACTTGAACTAGTTGATCATTTTATTTCTTCTAAAAAAATTGTTCACTAAATAAAAACACACACACAATAAAACAAAATAATATCAGTCTTTTTCTGGTTCAAAACTTCAATGGAAGCAACAAACAGTAGTGTCTAACATAATGAGCATTTATTCAGTTGCATTTAACTGGTTCACAGACCAAACCAAAACTGTTATCTCAATTGTTGGCATTAGTAACAAAAGAAACAACAACAATGACACAAAAATAACCACTCCTGGCATATGAGAAAGAGAGGATAAAAAAGCAGCAACAAATGTGGCGAAAAAACCCCCCACAGTCTGGCTGAGCTTCTTGATCTTAATGAACTAATCAAAATGACTTTCTGGAAAAGCCTGGTCGAATCTTCAAAACAGCTTAAGAATAATGGTGTCTAAAAGGGACAGACAAAACCACAAGATGGCTTTATTTGATGCTGTTGCCAGTTTGTTAGTTCAGCCAAAGCTCACTTGATAAATTACTGTAAATAATACTTTTTGTTTCCATCATTATATTACGACTATTAATTAACATGGAATCAATGAAGCAAGCTGATGCAGTTCAAGCTGTTAATATATCTAGTGACTTGTCATGATCTAAGTCTGTAGCAATCAAAGCTTCTTTAATTTTATCACCGCTAAATCCCAGCTCCTCAAATAAACTCAGCAATGAAAGAAATTTCTCAGCCTGAAATTTAAAAAACAATTGTTTAGAAAAGAAACAAACACAAAAAAAAAAAATGCAAAGAAAACAAATATTGCTCTCAAATTTCTTGTAGTCTAAAGATAAATATTCCAAGTATTAATTTTATTGCTATAGAATGTACATCATTTCACCACATGATGAAAATGTCCTTGACACACTCTTTATTTATTTTGTCTCACATATTCAACAGCATATTATATTTCTAACTATACATTTAACACTGAGTATTATGTTTCTGACTATATTTGAAATAATGTCTACAAAATTATTTTTTTAAAACAATAAATATTTTTATAAATCTTATCTTCAATTAAAATACCTAATGTAAGAGATTTTTTCACCATTTTTTTTTGTTTAAGTTAGGAACCTTGAAAAAGAAAACACAAATATCCAAAAAAAAATAATTTTTCGAGTAATTAAAAAAAAAAAAAATACTTACAATTTAATATGGTCAAATATTATCATTTCTTATTTAAATTAATTTGACACCCCCCCCCCCATATCACTATTTTGACGTAATGGTATGATAAAAAAACTATTCAGAGACTTACTAGTAATTACAAATATCTTATTTACCTTGACCATGTCATTCTTAAAAGTTTGTAAGGCTGATTCAACAAAGACTGGGGCAAACTTTTTCTCCACCAACTGATCCACTGCCAACAAATGATCCAGAACCTGAAAGCCAACATTATTCATCTTATTGAAGCAAAATTTTACCTTAAAATTCAATTCATTTAAAGCAATCTCTTATTTTTCATGATCTACTCTGAGAAGTTCCTCCTTCCAGATCATAGATGATTACAATCTTGATTCCTTTAATAAATATGAAATGTGTGTGAAGTTTAGATTCAATTCAGAGCTTGAAAGGTTGGGTCTATTGATGACTAGTATTTAGTGGCTCTCAGTTTCTTGGCTATTCTTTCTTCTTATTGCTAGCTCTTTGAACCAAAACCTGAGACACAGATACTCACAGCTCCATAATGTATATAAGTATGCTGCACACACATAAGTAGGCTGCATAGACATAAGTAGGCTGCACACACATTTAAATTGCAGGATAGAGTTAAACTTTTTTTTAAAGTCTTTCTAATCTTTTAAAATCTATAATAACTTTTCATGATCAGTAAACTGGTTTAATCTAGTTAACATATAACAGTGAGATCGATATTTATTAATTAACCTTACCTAAAACTATTAGTACTAGTCATTATTAGTATGGTTCAACATACAGGGAGAGAAAAAACTGTAGGTAGAAATGGCTTCAAGTCAACTCCAATAACAATAATTCAAGTGTTTCTCAATATAGCAGGCTCACTGCTGTTTCTAGTTTACATAAATACTGTACTGAATTCCAGTAGTTCAGGAACTTAACATATATTGCATATTTGTATATATTTGCATATGATTGCTAAATATATAGAACAATAAAAACAACACAAGATACTGACATTTTACATAGAAAATTGGAGGAATTACAAAAATGGGAATTGGACCATGTCTTTCCACCCAGAAAAATGCCAGTTATTAAGAGTAACAAAAAAACAACTAAAACTACTTAATAAATTCATGGTAAACCAGTTACACAAACTAAAAACTCAAAAATATCAAGGTGTAATGAAAAGCTATAAAACCCCTATATTGATGAAATTATTAAAAAATCAAAGCATTAGGATTTATTAAAAGAATGTTTTAAAAAAATCAAACAGGAAGTAAAACTAAAATGCAATTTAACGTTAGTTTGGCAAATATCCTCCATTTGACATTTCCCAGCTAAAAAAAACATGAAGAAACTAGAATACAAAAAACTAGAACAGACACAAAATAGAGTGATGAGATTTATACCAAATGGATATTCACACAAGATTAGAGTAGCGTCATTAGTAAAATCACTAATTTTAGAGACGCTATAGGAGAGAAGAATAAAAAGTTAAATAGAAATAATACATAAAACACTGAACCATAATTTTCAATAACAAAACTTAATAAAATACTCAGACACAAAGATAAGTGCATTTCTTATTCCATATGCTAGGAAAAATTCATACAAGTGCTCCTTCTTTCCCTTTCATTAGAACATGGAATGGGTTGCCTGAATCAGCCAGGAAAACCAACAACCCTAACCCTAGCAGAGATTAAGTCACTGATTAACATGCATTTACAAGATAAGATAATATCCCCCACGCCTTGGCACTTAAATTAACCACTGGCTTAACTATTCCTCAGCATATCAGCTACACCATTTCAATTCAAGCTTTCCATGATCAATCTAGTCATACAGCTTTTACCTCTTTTTCATCCTGACCAAACTTAGCCACTGCACGAGACACTCTGGCCTTCTGAAAGCCCATGGTGATCAGACTATCAACAAACTGTTGATCTGCTTTAGAAAGGCTCTGGTAGGGATCACTTAATCCTAGGGGTTTGGAATGACCTGATGTTGATGGAGGTGGTGGTAGTGGTCGGTGTTTGTTCCATGGCTATAGAGAAATAGACATATTATAGTTCAAGATAGGTATAGTAATCCAGACCATGAACAATGACCATGACTGAAAACAGAAATTTAATAAATATTTTTTTGCATTATAAAAACTCCTCATTAAAATTTTGTTTAAGTTTAAGCTTGAATTTCACTAACTGGCTCTGGTTTGGATATGAGACCACTTATCCCTACAGAAACTTTTAATGATTAACATTTTTAAAAAGTTGTTTTTTTTTGTAAGAGCATTTTTTTAACTCATTAAAACTAATGAATGATAGATTTTAAACAATAGGAATTTGTTTTACCCCACCCCACCAACAAAAATCCTGGGTTTTACCCATTTGTAAATTTCCTTAAGAGTATAGAAACTTCTAGTTTGGTGATATAGATCCAGACTTGGATACATTAAAAGACAGTAGTCTACACTAGATTACTGGATCTAGTTAGGGATAAATTATCGTGTATTAATAATTGTATAAGTATTAAATATATTTTAAAATGTTACACATTTGCTCTAGATATTGATTTCTACATAAGATGAACATTAGTTATTCCACTCTCTCACATAAACTGCCAAAGTTCTCAGAAAAATAGTTAGAGCCATTTTCGAGATCTGTGTCCATGCAGGTTTTAGGTTTCACCCAAGAAGAGTTTGCAAGCTAATAAAAGGAATTTTAAAAACAATTCAATTTTTCATTCATTTTGAAATAGTCAAAATAAATTATGGGTCCAGAGTTTACACATTTCATTATGGATGCAGCATCTCAATTTGCAAAGTAAAGGCAAGTGTTTTTTTAGCTACCTAACATATATTGGCTTTATAAATGGATGAACTTAGCCATCAATCTAGGAATAGTTAGCTCTCATAGAGGAACACTACTAGACTACTTGAAAATAAAATCTATATTTTAGCCAACACTTCCCATTTACAATTTCTGTTGTAATGCATAGACATCATTAGCTAACTTCACTTACCACAGAAACAGGATTTGTTTGTAAAGGCAGAGGATTTAGACATTTTTGGCTGATGTCTGATGTGCTCTTAGACAGCTCTATATCAGATGTAAACATGTGGTATCTGCTGTAAGGGCTTGTTATAGTTTGTGTTGTACAGCTACTATCATCAAGTGAAGAAGTCTCTGTGGTAGGTCCAACAGAAGACCACATCCTAACTCCAGAATGACGATTTTTTAAAAGTGGCTTTGCAGCAACAGCTGGCGGTATCTGTGACTTGTCAAGTCTAGAAACCTCTGCTGATAAATTACTAGACTGATCAGCATTTCCCAGAACACCATTAGCAGGAGTGTGATTGAAAGAATTGCTAGTAGCTATATGGGTGGGAGGATGTGTAGGTTGAGTCAAAGGTTCAGTGCAAGGTTTACAATCATCTGAAGCTATATTTGTTGAGTTAGAAATTGGTGGCAGCACAGATTTCAAAAGTTTATTACAACCAACAGAAGGAAGTTTACTAGACGAATCTGCTACCAGGGAGGTTGTCAGTGCCCAGTTGGTAGGACTTGAAGATTTGTGAACACCATTGACAAACCCATTGTGGTGACTGGATATTTCTACAGACTCATCAGCTTCATGGGGGTAAGAAGGAGGGCTTCTGTCTTCTGAAACATTAGTTTCTGGGACTAAATTCACCACAAGGTTCTCTGCTTCTATAGTGTTGACTAAAGATGTATTCTCTGGAACATTACTATCTACTAGCTCAGGTAAAACTGTTGCCAGATCATAGAGACTAGAGCTCTCTTCTTCTTTCTTTGTTGGTGAGTCTGACTGAACAGTACTTTCAGGGTTAGAGTTTCTTGAAGAAGAGTCAAGAACAACCTTTAACTCTTCAAAGTCATTAATTGTCTGCAGCTCAAGGTTGTCAAATGGATCGGCTTCGGATTCAAACATTGAAACATCAAACTTTGAGTTAGTATCTGCTTGTTCTGACTTTTTGACAACAGTTGGATGTATTGGTATTGGTTTTAATATGGTGCCTGCTTCTGTTAGAGACTTGGCTGCAAGAACAGGTTTAGGAAGTACTGCAGGTCTCTGTGTTGCTTTAGATGGAATATCTCTTGGAACCATTGAGATATCAATTTCCCTAATCTCCTGACTTTGGTCTCCAATGGATTGCTCTGACTGGACAGATGGGTTTTCTTTTACTTCTTTCTGCTCTTGTAAAGCAGCATGTTTCATTGCTGCTTCTGTTTTAGCCTGGGCCCATCTGAGAACACCTTCCTCTATCTCAAAATTGTACTGAAAGAAAACATGCAATAATGACAATTTTCAAAGTAATAAATATAATACCTAGTCATATTAGACAGGTCATGAAAAAAAAAAAAAATACAAACTTACTAGCAATGATAAAAAAAAAAAAGATCTACAAAACTTTTTCATAAAACAATTAGTTGTCACCATTGTGAATAAAAATGAAATCCTAACTTAAACTATGACGTACAAATGATCTTCTCTCCAAACATGAATACATATATTTATATTCGTAAAAGCCCAAACTCTTCAATCATCACTAATTCTCTCAATTTAAAAAAAAAAAAAAAAAAAAAAAAAAATTAGACATTAGCCTTCTTATCTTGAAATAACCCAGCACATTTCAAATTTTAATATGCACTGGACAAAAGGAATTTTATTAATAAAGACAAAGAAAAAATATTTGATCTACAGCTGCGCACCCTAAGATTTGTCAGAGTGTGTGCTGTGTATGTGCATGTTGAGGCACTGCATTCATCCTTATGTATAAGGTGTTGGGGACTTGTGGGAAGGGAAAGCAAAGATACTTTATCCAGATGGGCTGCATAGGATCAACAGAAGAAGTTTAAGTGATGATATGAGGCACTTACAAATAAAGAGGGATGATCTAAAATCTAAATCTTGAGAATCCAAAGAAATGTGATAGTGTGCATTGAAATGAAAGGCAAAGCATAAGTAGTTTAAGAAAACAGAGTGTAATGGGGTAGGGCTCAAAGGGGTTGTCCCTCTAGGATACTCTTCAAAAAAGGAGCAAAGGAAAGGTTTCATTCTCTAGGGTTATACAATTCACTGGCCAAAAAGTGGGAGGGGGGGGGGAGTTAATACAATGCAGGGTGAAATATAAATAAACTAGAAAAAAACTTTTAATCTTTTACAAATTCTTTTAAACATGCATAAAATAGAAATGTTTAATTCTTATACCTCCTTTTTCAACATAGTTAAATAGGGATTTCAGCTCGTAAAATGTGTGCATTTTTTATATGCTTTGTGTTAGTGGTTCCTCTTTTTTAGTTTATTTGATGGGAGCCAAAAATATAAATAATACAATTTCTTAGTGCATTTGTTAATCTTTTATGAAATGTGTCATAAAATGTGTTTAATTTTGTGATTTTTTCAATATTTATGGATTAAATGTATAATTAAAATGTTAAATTTTCAAGTATGTCAATTTTTAAATGAGTTTTTCATATATTTCCTTTTTCTGTGCTCAGTTTAAATTTAATTAAAAATAAAATTCTTGAATGATTTATTTTATTCATTACATTTTTATAGCCAATTCATTTTCCTTTAAAATAAAATATGTTAGATTTTTAAATAAAATAAAAAAGTTACTTGTAGTTTTAGTAGCTCTACCCGCCCAAGCAGATTTTTGTTTGACCCAGAAAACTCCATTTTTTAATCAAAATAATTTGCACTGAAAGAATTAAATAAAATGCCTTTTTGGCCCTTGTATATTTAGTGGAACAACCCAAAATACAAGAACTTTGCAAAATTTTTGGCATCCTCCAATACAAAGACCTCTTTCCCAACCACTTTTATTTTTGAAACCCTCAAATGAAAGGCCAGTAAAGAAGTTATGAACAAAGCATACCATTCTTTGAATCACTCGCTGAATCCGAGTATATCATTGAGTGCCCCCACACTGAACACATTTTTATCCTTAAATTATAGAAGTACTGATCAACTGAACTTTGCTCTTCCAGTGAAACAGTTTGAAAGAAAAAAAAAAACAACAACAACTCATTATTCACAACTTAGTCCACTCTTTTAATTAGTCCACTTTTTTTTTTCACTCATAGATCTAAATTCACATCTTATAAGGAATAATCTAGATTCACATCTTATATGGAATAACCTATCTCCACAAACCGTATTATACATCCATCACATCAAAAAAAAAAAAAAAACACACACAAATACACTCACAATTTTAATAGGCCCTAATATTAACTGTGACAATAATTAGGATTTTTAATTTAGAATAGAGGCCTACTTGTAGATCTAGACTTTCTAAAATTGTGCTACACACTATCATTAACTAAAGTTTTTACATTTCAAACTGTAGTAATTTTCCACCACACACAAACTTTCATACAGATGTTTCCTGTTCTTTGTAAAAATACATTTGATAGTCACACTGATCTAAGGATTATCCCTCATATTTACTCTGACAATTATGTAGATCTGGAGGAGAATTAGATTTAAGATCTAGATCTGTGTAGAAATAAATATAAATTTAAAAAAATGGAACGAAAATCATCATCTTAAAATAGAAAGAAATATAATTTTGTCCTTGAGATATTTAAAAGTCGGCTTTAAAAAACATATTAGGTTGAAACTGTGAATAAAAAATAACTTTTGGTAAATATAATTTTGTCCTTGAGACATTTAAAAGTCGGCTTTAAAAAACATATTGGGTTGAAACTGTGAATAAAAAATAACTTTTGGTAAATTTAACTGCTGCGATTTTAGTTGTTCTAGGTTTATGTTAAGTAATAACAGGTTAAATTTTCATATTTGATCATCCTAGGGAAGTGGGAGAATTAATGATCAGTGAGTGAGTGTGGTCAGGGCTAAGGATTTTATATTGAAGATTGTCATTAGTGCAAGTAAGACTAGGTAACAATGATAGTAATTAATATAGTAAAACTAAAAATCATAAGTCAGTAACTTTTTGAGACTGCCAGTCCAACATTTTAATAATTGATTTTTTTAAATTTTTTAATATGAAACTGAAATGTAACAAAAAAGTTAAATGAAAATTCATTTTTTTTCTGATATATCTTTAGTTTCAATTTTTTTTATATTTGTATTTTCATTTTCAAGTAAATTTTTAAAAACATTTCTTGCTTATAGCTTTTCTTTTATAATCAATTTTAAGTTAGAAAGTTGTCACTAAAATTGAAAACAATTTGTGTATTACCAAGCTAAATAGGTAACTCCTAGAAAAAATTCTTATGGCATTCATTATGAGGAAAAGATAAAATTTTATGATAAGCTGTCTTGAAATGTGAATCAAATTGGAATTTTAATTGACAAAAAAGTTTAATTTGAGAAATAATTTATTTAAAAAATAAAGAAATAAAACTTACTAATAATATAAATCAAATTAGAAAACAAAATCTTTAAATAGAATTAATTTAGAAAACAACACGCTTCACCTAGTATTTTACTATTGGCATTAAGGTTAAGCACAAATAAGCTTTCAAAATTTACGACATTTGTCTAGGTGTTGCAATAAAAGCTTTAACTTTTTCATTATTCAGTTTTTATGGGGATAACAGTTTGATAAAGGTCAAGAACAAAGCAATGCTAAACTAATCAAAAGCAATAACAAGCAAAATTTTAAAAAATACTTTTTTTAAAAAACAAAGCTTATATTAAGTCTATGAATTAGTTTGGAACAGTCATGTAATTAAATTTGTAATAGATATAGACTAATAATAATAAATCTGTGCCATTAGAAATCTTTTTAGCAATTGTTTTTGTTTATTTCTCAAAACGCTATGATCATATCACTTGTCTAGACCAGTTGGGTGGGTGTTCTGTTGTCACAGATAAATAAATTACTGTAGACATTTATTAATAATAATAATAATATAAAGGAGACTGTGTTTATCAAAGTAGACATAGAAGACTAACTTTTTATTTCCATTCTAATCCTTTGCTTTCGCACAAAACATAAACAACCAAAAATGACATAATATAATATTAACACAGTGGGGGAGAAATAAAGTATCTGGGTGATCATTTTTTTAAATATATTTATAAAAAAAAGTGAATGACCTGAATTCGAACTTGTGGGCTAAAGCCTTCTCAGACTTCTCAAGCCAACACAGTAACCACTCTACTAGTGAAGAGCGTATGAACATAGAAGATTGTATAGTTATCTATTGTTACTATTTCATGTTTATGTTCACTAAGCCTCAGATGATGACCTATAAAGATGACTAATTCAGCTTATACCCCCACTTCAGTCAAGTTCAATTTCTTTCCCAATTCAAGATACCAAACAAAATAATTAATTAGCAATTGTTAAATTAACTAATTGGTTAAATTTTTAAAAATTGGTTCTTATGTTGTCAGGTGAAAGAAATAATTGTGCAAAGTTTCAGCTTGATTTGAGAATGGGTGTGTGAGAAATAACGTGTATAAAATTTTTACCAGACAGACAGAGTTGATATAAGCTTTGTAAAAATTCTGTATAATTTTCTTTTCCTAGAATGAATTATTTTAAATCTGACCAAATAAATTAAAACTTACATCAAAATTTGAAGCAGTTTGCACATTAGATCTCATTATCTCAGACAAAGTAATTACCTGCAACATATCAAGCAAGCTGACATTAATTAGTACATTATTACTGACATTAACTAGTACATTATTACTCACATCAGCTAGTACATTATTATTGACACTAATTAGTACATTATTACTAACATTAATTAGTAAATTATTATTGACATTAACTAGTAAATTATTATTGACATTAACTAATACATTATTACTGACATTACGTAGTACATTATGATATTAACTAATACATTATTATTGACATTAACTAGTACATTATTGCTGACATTAAGTGGTCCATTATTACTGACATTAACTAGCATATTATTTAAAAGGAACAACATAATTATGGAAAAAAAATCTGTTAACTGATGAAACATACAAAGTAAAAACATTGGAATGATACTTAATGCAATGATCAATTGATGATACATAAAATGTATTTGATGAAATAGACTATATCAGAATGCAATGCAGTTGCTGCTATCAAGACTTGCAAAGTAAAATATGAAGGTTCCAGGGAATGTAATTCATAGCGAAACACTGAACTGACCAGCAGTACTTGGCTTCAAGAGTACTACCTCTTTAGTTTGAAGCACATACTATACATTCCAACAGACTCCCACATGGTAAATAACAATAAGCCTAACAACATGGCCCTCCCCGGTATATAATAATGTACACAATAAAGTAAAAAAAACAAACAGAGGCAACTAATAAACCAAAGTCTTTTAAAGAACAGAACTTTTAAAATCAAATGTGAAGCCATTATGGATAAATATACAAGAAAAATATTTTTGGAATCAAATTAACTAAAAAAACAAATCCTCATGCCCAGAAGAGCTAGATCTAACTACCTGAGGAATTCGAAGTTGACACTGATTTTGAAAGATATACCATCATGATTAGAGTAAAAAGTAAAAAAAATATATATTTATGAAATCAAATGCAACTTTAAAAAAAAAATATGCTTAAAGGGAGTAATTACCTGAGGAGGTTGTCTAAAGTTGACACTAATTTTGAAAGGTACACCATCAAGATAAGAATAGCTGGAAGCCAAGCCTGAAAGAATGGTCCAGTTACAGAAACTTTGTTCACTTTGTGTTTTAAGATATAAATTACAGTGTAGTATATTATAGATTTGAAGCATTTTTTAAATTGGAATGTAAGCATTCAATGTATTAATACTTATAAATACTAACCATGTCGACTTAGGCTGCTATAGGATCTTTCCTCCATTGTCTTACAATAGACAAAGATTTGAACAAATCATTTTCACTGGAAGATAAAAAAAATAAAGTCAATGTTAATAGGTAAGTGTTTGTGAAATAGAAAACGATTAAACATTAAATGTTTTATTAGAGAAACTGTTGTAAAAAAAAAAGTACCCTGAGATGCAACCTTTAGGCAGACACTCAAAACAAGCTGAAAAAATTACTATGCCCATGCACATGCCCAGTAGGGTTGTGAGACCCTGGCTAATTATTGGCACTATTACTTTTTAAATTAATAAAATGTATGTGACACCAATGATAACCTTATTGCTCTTATTTTTCTGACTCATTTTAGTGTGACTAGTTCTGACTGTTATAATATGATGGAAAAAAGATGGCCTTCTAAAATGTAATTCCCATTTTAATTAATTAAATCTCCTATGATTTACAAATGTTTGTTAAAAAGATAACTATATCTAGTGAATATTCATTAATTATTTCTAGTCATTAATTATAAATGAAATTTTAAGTATACCAAGTAGACAGGCAATATTTTCCTTAGGTATTTAGTGTACTGATCAATACAAAACCTTCAATTAAGCCTCAAATTTAGACCCATTTTAACAATGAAAATATGAAACAAAATACTACCTCTAAGTATTTGAAATAGAATATTTTTCATGTCTACTTTCAAGAAGTACATATATAGGTTTTCTCAATAATTATAAAATACAAGTACAAATGAGATTGATTATTCTGTGGGCATAACCTAACAAAATATTCCTAACTAGATGACATCACACAGATCTTAAATGATAATGTCAAAGTCTCTCAACTTAGAGTTTCTAAATCTTTAAATCCTTCAAAAAAATGTTTAATGTATTGTATATATAATTTCAATTTCTTTTAAAGCAGATTTTTATCTGCATAATTACTAGTGACACTTACAGGTAAAGGTCTACAGACAAGTTTTTAAAATTTATAAATGAAAGATTAACACCACCGTTACATTATTTTATAGGGAAAATAATATATTAGGAAGTTGAATTTATAGGAGTAATAGCAACACACACACACTGAGCTATGACACCAATGCAGCACAGTATAGGATAAATCAGAAGAAAAAAACAAAACAAGAACAATAGAAAAAATACTTTAAAAAAAAAAGCATATATATGGGAAAGAAATGCACATGAACAGATATACCCCTAAATAGTGTAAAATTTATTTCCCTTTTCTATTTAAAACAAAATAAATAAATTACCACTAATTATTTTATTAATTGGTACTTTTTTTTTTTGTTTGATTCATGTTTTGTTAGGGACAATGAATACTTGGACAAAGTTTCAACTTGATCTGAGAATGGGAAGTGGGAGAAATAATGTGTTCAAAATGTGTACCAGACAGAGTGAGTTGATATTACCTTTGTAAAAATAATATCTTAGATTCATAAAAAGTTTTCAACATGTACAGCTCTAGATATTTGGCATAACAAAATTATGTGCATCATAATTCTGAAATGTGATTGAAAAATGTGTAATACTTGATAAGATGTATATAATATATATCTATATTAAATTATACTGCATTAGGTATAGCAATATAGTAATTGAAACAATAAGTTCTTAATAGGTGATATTTTTAAGAGCCAGGGTAACCTTTTAAAATGTAACATATAAAACTTTAACATAGGTACAGCAAGCCTACTACAAAAATTACTTGAGAAAAATGTAACAGGTGCAAAAAGATTATACAAATGACAGAAACACTGCTTCATTGAGTAGGGTAATTTCAAACACTCAAAAATATTGACAGGAAAGATGTTTGTACAATGTACACATTTTCAAGCATTAAAATGGAAGAATGAAACCCCTGGCATGTAACTTACATTTTAAAAACTACCAGGTATAAGGTTTGATAATCTTTTTTTTTAATCTCTAGCAAGAGCAAGTAATCAGCTAATGCTTATATAAAAAGAAAATAAACCATCTTTATTTTATATTCCTTTCCCATTACAGATGAAAATAAAACTAAATAATAATGACATGAGATGAAATATTTAATGCAGAAGTGAATTGCCAGCACACAAAATACCATAAAACTCAATGCAGGAAGGAGAATGTGTACAATTAATAGTTTGGGAGGAATGAAGCATGTATCAAATAGAAATATTTTTGATTCTGTTTAAATAAAATTGTAACTATTAAACTTTATCTTTTGTAAATTAAATTTAGAATTGGTACTGAATGAATTTTGAGTTTTTTATTTATTGAAAGACTGCTTGAGAGGAGAGTCAACCTAAAAAAATATATATATATAAAGTAGTAAACAAAAGATATTAACACTTTAAATTTCTTCTTCTTCATCGTTCTCATTGTAATGTTGGAGTGTTCATATGACTAGACCAATACATGAGATGAACTGCGCAGTGGTTTCCAAATCAGGGAGCTCTCCATATAGTTTTCTTTCTATTGGGGTGATTTGGGGCCAATGTCTTATACGGGCCTCTTGGTAAGGAGAGCAGTTTTGGAGGACGTGGTCCGCATTCTCTGGTGATACTCCACATGGGCAGATTTCACTGGCTCCAATTTTGAGCTTCCGGTGCATGCGTTGTCGCATTCTGTTGTGTCCGGTCCTGAGTCGAAAGATTAGACGTTGGTCTTGTCGGGATAGCTTATAGTAAGCGTCATCTTTCTTGTGATTTGGATGAGAGCTCGTCCATTTCTCATTTATTTTGTTTACAATTAATTTCTTCATTTCTTCTTGATAGAGTGCAGAGTTTATTTGAGAATTAGTTCTCCCACTCTTGGCGAGTGTGTCAGCCTTCTCATTTCCTTCTAGTTGTATATGGGCTGGTATCCATTGAATAACAGTTTTTTTGCTGTTGTTGTTGAGCTTTGTAAGTGCTGTTTTGAGGTTTTTAATATAAGAGGAATCAGAGTTTTGCAAGCTTTGGAGGGTTGTTTTTGCATCGGTTAGCAAGACAATCTCACTGTGAGGGGAACTTGGATGATTTGCTAGCATGGTAGCAGCTAGTGCTAGTGCTTCCCTTTCTGCTCTGTGACTGTCAGAGAGCTCTCCAGTTGCAATGGATTTTTCTAGTTTTCCTCCATCTGGCCATTCGATAAGTATTCCAGCTCCTCCATTTGTGTTGGCTTTATGGGATGAGCCATCCGTGTAAACTCTGATCCTCTGATTGCTAGGGTAATTGGTATGTAGAAAACAGTTCACTATTTCCTTGAGCTCTGTTGGTCTGTAATCAGATTTAAATGAAAACTAAGATTTATGAGGCAAGAACTGTTAGCCACATGGACACTATTCAGGCAATGTTGTACTATGTGTGTCCAAAATATCAATACTAATAATATCTTTATTAAAATTTCAACAATGAAAACAACAGCATGAGAACCATTACTAGAGCAATATGAATAAGGATAGGTATAGTGAAGACTGTAGTTTTACTTGTATTATTAGAAGAAGCAAAGTACTTATCATAGCTAGGTAGCTAATGAAAACTCTCACAGTTTCTATCTATACTTGCTAAAGAAGTGAGAGAGAAGAAAAAGTTTAATGACCAACTAGTTTTACTTGACCAACTAATGTCAGGTTTGCAATTCAGACTAAAAAATAAACCAAAACACAAAGAAAAAAAACAACAACTCAACATTGAATTCAAACTTGAAAATCCGTTCTATTCAGCTAACTAGAATCTCATAACTAGAAATACAATCTAATCTGGTTAAGCAGGACACCATTGTCCTATTCCTAAAAATTGACTGGTTCAATTACATGAGCATTATATTTTAAAAGGAATTACTAAATTTCACTCAATACTTCAAGCACTTATGCAGTGAGATGTGACTCAATCTCTTGGACACAATTATCACAAACATTTGGACTATCTTTAGCCCCCCCCCCCTTTTTCCATGAAAAAGTGATGCAAAATTTCAATACATTTCCTAATATCATGCATAGTCCCTTTCACCATATCATTAAGAGCATCATCATCACTTTCCAGAACTTCACAAGCTGTCATATAATATAATTTATCTGTGATTCAAGCAACAGTTGCTGCTTTGTAAATCTAAATTTTAGCATTGATGCTCATTGTTGATGGATAAATTGTTGCATAAATCAATACAAAACAAATGTATAAACCCACAATGTTTCAGCATTAAGAAGCTTTCAAGTTCTTTGGTCCATTTATACTGAATTCCGTCCAAATTAGTCAAGAACCTTTGCACATATATAATATGATTTGTTTTGATACTTTGGGATTTAGTCAGACTAAGTGGCTGGTTTGATTAGCTTATGGTCCAAGGAACCAGATTTTTTTTCTACTAGCTCTAATCTATGCTTAAATGCCATCATAAATCTAAAACTGAAAATAAAAGCTAAAAGCATAAGCTGCTAATGCACTCAGGCCATTTAAAAACAATAAAGTTACAACTATATTTTGGGCGATTTACAGTCAATTATAAATGCAATTAAACTTCCTTAGTTCTAAAAATATCTGAAATTGATTGAATGTAAAATGGTTTGATATAAATCTAATATCAGCATAACTATTTCACATGTAGTAGTTGTAGTATGTATTAATCCTGTATCCTGTTGTAAAATTAACTTTTAACATTTAACATGGACAACAAAATAAAGAATCAAATTTATATTTGATTGTAAATTAATTTCTAGATCTTAATCATATAAATAGCAACTAGTGTAGACATTTATATAAAGCAATATATATTTAAACCCAATTAAATTTAGGTAATCTTGGTGTTTAGAGTTATTACTTTAATTTTTACCAATCTTAACTTTATACTTTTCAATAAATCCTCCCTTAAATGCCTGGATTTGGAATTCCTAATTGTAAGCCCAATATTTATATAAAAGCAATGTGCTCACAATATACATCGACATGAAAATGTTATATTTAAACAGAATTAGTCTAAATTTATAATATTTAACAATAATAATAATAGTGATAATTGGTATTAATTGCTAACCACACACACACACATCTTTTCCATCTCTCTCAAATGATATATATAGACAGATAGATAAATAGATATAGATAGATAGACATCTATAAATAAGGGGCAAAGTGAAAGGATCCTCTAGATCATTGAGGCCCAATCTTATTGGGCTGCAGGTCACATAAATTTTGGAAGTGTGCGTATCACTTTTGGTTCTTACATTAATTAAAGTGGTTGATTGAAGATTGTTATAAGCCACATTTCACAGAAACATCAGACAGCATTGCTTTAAATTTTACAATTTTACATGAATTTTTGATTATGCAATCAATTAGATCTGGGTCTAGTTCCAGTTGCAGGTCTGTAGGGGCACTAAAAACTATGACCATAAAAAGGGATTTTCAATGAGACTTATTTATATATTTTATTCTTCAAATAATGAAAATCCACAAAAATCTATTGCTAAAATTGGCTTGTTATCATACTGTCACAAAAAAAAAAATAAAGCTCTGTCCTCTTTTCTTGGGCACTTTGACCCTGAACATTTCTTAGGATCTCCCATTTCATTGACTCAGAACTGTAATACCAAAATAACAAGGCCAGATCAAGGCGGTAGTGGAAAGCATCAAAAGCTAAAAATATCAGTCAGTTTATTTTGACGAAAATTTGTGTTTTACATGAAAATTAGAGCTATATGACTAGATTACGTTTAGAATCATAATGGTATACAGTATAGAATCAGTGTATAGTATAAATTTAGTATTTGTATCTAAGAGACTAATTTTAGTCTCACCTAGACTTTATCAAATTGATCTCTTGCCACTTTCTCTGACCTCTCAGTCTAGATCTATTTACTATTTAGATTCTAGACTGTAGACAAGATTTTTTTTCTACTCTGAGTCTATTAGACTTCTAGAATCTACTCTAGGAGACTAGTACTTGAATGTACAATAAGATAAATTTTCTAAGTTCTATATAGATGTATCTTATTATTTCTTATACCTAGATTTATCTTGAACTATTAATCTAGATCTTTAACTTTAAAACTTTACTGACTTTAGTTTAGTCTTATTAACTTATTATAATTTATAAATTTAATATTATAATTTATTTATATAGATTAAAAATAGATCTAGAGTCTAGAATCTAGATCTAAATTAGACTAAATTGTCTCTAGTCTCTACTAAATTATCAAGATCTAGATCTAGAGCTAGGCTAGAGTAGATCATCTTATGACTATGATCCTAGTTACATACGACAATGATACGTTAGACTCAAGTCAAGACTAAGACTACTAAGAGTCAATTTAGTTCACTTCTTAAGTCGACTTAACTTAGACGACTTAGTCTTAGCCTTAACTTAAGTGACAAGTCTCAAGAGTCAAGTTAGAGTTCAGAGTAGACTCACTGTCACTCAGCTCCTCACCTCCAGACTCAGAGAGCCTACAGTTAACTTTTAACTTTCTGAGTTTCTCGTATATTATTATTAGACTAGTTAATAGTAGTTAGTAAGTTACTAGGTCGACTAGGACTAGACTAGTCACTAGTAGTAGTTACTAAGTTAGTCTAGAGTGACTAGAGTCTAGTCAACTCTAGTCTCTAGTTTACTAATTTAAAGTTAGTTATATTTTATTGTTGAGTTAGTGAGTTTACTCAGTATATCATGATATTATAGATCTAGATCTATGTAGATCTAGACTACATAGACTTAGATGTATTATTTACTTTAGATTTCTAGATCTAGACTCTATACAGCCTGTTGACTGTGTTGATCTTAAATTTGTTTTGATGCGTAATCTACAACTAAAGATGAATCAGTAACTTATCATTATACATGTGATGTCATTTCCGAGTATTCGGAGTAGCGGTTCTTGCGGTCTCAAAAAATTCATCTTTTTAATTATGGTAGTCTAGAATCTATTACCACTAACACAGTAACCCTAGCTAATATCTAGATCTAACTGTATTAACAAAGAAGTTCTCTATATTTTAAAATGTCTGCACGTAAATTAAAAATCCCTTCTTCAGCCAAAAGACACATAAGATTGTCACAGTTTTCTCAGTTTGTAAGGTAACATTTTAAACATAGATCTAGATCTACAATTCTACATTTTCGCGGTTGGTATCTAATGACGCTGACATATTTTAATTATTTACCTGTTATCGATAACTTGTGTTAACAATAGATCTAATAATTTTATTATTCATAATTATTTTGCCATTTATAATTAATATATTTAAATTATAATTTATTTATAATAAACAGTACAAAGAGCTTAGAAACATTTTTTTTTCTGATAATGTATATCATATTATGGATGGTCACATAATAATCAATGGATGAATCATGGTCACTCATGGTGTATTATTAGATATATCTAATTATTAAATAGATCTATATTCTAGATCATGTTATCATACTGTTACAAAAAATATAAAGCACTGTCCTCTTTTCTTGGGCACTTTGACCCTGAACATTTCTTAGGATCTCCCATTTCATTGACTTAGAACTGTAATACTTGCGACCTCATCTAGATCTATCATCTAGTAGTGTTACATGTAGTAATGTAGTATTTTTTTTTATTTAGTACATATCCTTGAAGACATAGGAAGCCATTGAGATCATTCCTCAAAAAGAGCACATGGTCCTTCTAGGTGACTTCAATTCTGGGCATACCATAAGTTATGCATTACCAACACATACTAAAGACAAAACCACAGCATTGTGTCTCATGGAGGCATCCTAGGTCTGAACACTGGCACCAGCTGGACATGATACTGACTCTTAAAAGGGACATCGGAAACATACTGCTGACACATAGTTTTCAAAGTGAGGACTGTGATACTGATCACCGTGATACCTGCCAGACAAGACTCCTGCCTACTAAGATCCACACATCACAGGGAAAAAGAAAAACAAACCTGAATACTGCAAGCAAAAACAATCCTGATCTTTGCAGCGAAATCACAAACAAATTAGAGGAATCTTCTAAATTCTTCTCAGTGACTGAGGTAGAAAAAAACTGTGCGTTTATATGTGATGCTATGTACCAAACATAATCACTGGTCTTTGGGAACAAAACAAAGAAAATTGAGGACTGATTTGAGGCAAGTCTGCCAGAAATGGAAACTGCATCCAGAAACAAGAGAGTAGCCATTCTAAATTACAAGAGGGAGCCCACCTCAACTATAAGCGCTCAGATCTACATGAAACAATGCCCAAAGAGAAGCGTGACAGTGCGCTAACAAATACTGGCAGGACCTATGTGAAAACATCCAATCTTGTGCCGACTGTTATGTGGCAGACAGAGAAAGTGATGGAATGACAACATAAAAGAATAGACAGGCCTGCCATTGTAAGAGGTTCTTTTTACGGCAAAAGACAGAGGGGAATGGAGAAAGATGGTCAACAAATCTTGCATGGTTCCCCAACAAGCCAATAGACTAAGGGATAGGTATATGTAAAGGTAAGGTGGTAACATCAAAGGATTATACGAGGGCATGAAAAAAGCCTTTGGACCTCACACCCGCAAGTGTGCCCTACTCAAGTCAAAAGATGGCTCAATCATCAATGATTATGCACTGCAAATGGTACGATGGGTAGAGCACTGTGCAGAACTTAACAAATTGAAAATGCCATCTCGCCAACTGCTTTGTCTAACTTCCCATCAATTTCAGTTTTAAATGAATTAGACGAAAGCCCTCGGTAAAGGAACTGAGCACATCCACTGACATGCTGGCACACAGGAAAGCAGCCAGAGGAGATGTTATTCCTGCAGAAGCCATTCAGGCTGGAAAGCATGCCCTAATCAAGCCACTCCATGAACTGCTTAGCTTGTGCTGGGAGCAAGGAATGATCCCACAGGAATTGAAGGATTCAAACATAGTAACAATTTACAAAAATAAAGGTGACAGTCCTATTGTAACAGTTATAGAGGCATTTCATTTCTTATCATAATTGGAAAGGTTTATGCCAGAGTAATACTGAAGGGGCTGCAGATCTTGGCAGAAAAAGTTTACCCTGAATCTCAGTGAGGCTTTAGAGCCGGTAGATCCACAACATATATGATTTTCTTCAGCCAGCTATGGGAGAATAGAAGAGAACAAAAGCAGTCCCTCTTTATAGCATTTATTGACTTGACCATGGCGTTTGTTCTTGTCTGCAGAATAGGCTGTCCAAACAAGCTACAGTCAGCTTTTCATGAAAATATGCACAGCACTGTACAGTTTAACACTTCCGCCTCTAGGCCACTCTCCATCAAGAGCAGAGTAAAACAAGGATGTGTTCTGGTTCCATCAGTTGTACTCACCAGCACTTTTAAATCGCTGGAAAATATATATCCACAGAAGATCCGATGGAAAGCTGTTTAACCTGGCACGCCTAAAGCCAAAAGGAAGAGACGGCGTATCTTGATTAGGGAACTGCAGTCCTAGGACAAGATCATTAGATGCACGAACTGTGGCAAACTCTGCCACTCCAGAATTGACTTGATCAGTCACTATCCAGATTCTGCCCTGTCTCAAGACGAAACCAAAGCCAGTGACTCATCTAGGCGCATTGATTGTCTTCCGAGACAGAAAGAGACATATATATAGATAGATAAACATTAAATATAATAATAATCTAGAATAACCTAGATCTACATATCTTATAACTAGTACTATATAGATAATGGATCTAGAATCTATATATGCAAGTTAATACTACTAGCAATAGTCTAAAGCTCTAGAATATAGATTTAGAAATTTAGATCTACATTTGTAATAAGTAGGCTTATAAATAAGTATCATGTTTAGTTCGTCCAGCATGGTTCGATGATGACCACTTTGTCATCCAGGGGGCTGAGGGCTTTGCATTGGGGTTTTGTGCCTCCTCATGTGAGCCTGGAATGTTCAGCTGCACACTGGGCAGGTTATTCTAGCTGGAGCTAGTGTCATTGACCTTGCTTTTCTTCTTTGGCATTTTTCTTCTGCCAGTGTTGTTCTCTTTTCCTTAGCAACCTGTGTGCCAGTTTTCACAGCGCGACGCCATGATGCTCTGTCATGTGCCTCTGTCTCCCAGGTGGCTAGGTCTATGCTGAATGCCTTCAGAGAAGCTTTGAGGGTGTCCCTGAAGCGTTTTCTTTGACCGCCTTGCAAGCGCTTAGTTGGCCATACAAGAGTCATTTAGGGATGCTGCGGTCTTACATTCTGCAGACGTGTCCTGCCTATCTCAGCTGGGACTGCACCAGGATTGTGTGAATGCTTTGCTGACTCGCTCTTTGAAGAACTTCAGTATCTGCTATTTTGTCCTGCCATTTGACATTGAGTATTTTTCTTAGACATGTCATGTGGAAGTGGTTCAGTTTCTTTACATGTTTTCTGTACACTTTCCACGTTTCTGAGGCATAGAGCAATTTAGGGAGGATGACAGCTTGATAGATCCCTAGCTTTGTATTTGTGGTGATACCTCGTCTGTTCCAGATGTTTTTAGACAGTCTGCCATAGGATGCACTGGCCTTTGTGATACGCAGGTCGATTTCGTTATCAATCTTTCCATTTCTGGAGAGTGTGCTGACAATTAAGATAGGTAGCATTTATATCATGTCCATTTATTCTGATGCTTGGATTTGATTAGGCTTTGCCTGGAGCAGGCAGATATAAGACTTCAGTCTTTTTTGTGTTAATGGTAAGGCCAAAGTCTGAGCATGCTCTAGAGAAGTCACTGACAATGCTCTGCAGATCATTTTCAAAGCAGGCATTTAGGGCACAGTCATCAGCAAATAGCAAGTCCCTGATTACCGCTGTTTTTATTTTTGATTTTGCTTTGAACCGCCTCAGGTTGAATAGGCCACCATCAAAGCCTTGTTTTACCCCGTTTGATACTTCAAAGGGCTATGGACATGAGCCTTCATGCCATCATGAAATAGTCTCACCATGGTTATGAATTTTTGTGGACAACCATATTTTGACATAATCTTCCAGAGACTGGACTATCATCATTAGCAAACACCGTTTGAGTGAGGACTTGAGAGGTACACATTCTCTCTTGCAAAAACCCTGGACAGAAACCCTGCTGTTTTGCTTAGTAACCTAGACTATAGACTACATCTAGTATCTATCAGGCATTTTGTTGAAAATTTAAAAATGTTCTTTTAATATGACATTAGATAAGAACCATTCCTATGCACATGCTTATTTTGCTTTTCAAAAGCTTGCTCAAAGGTTTAATTTGTAATTTTTAAGTCAATAAAAATAAAACATTGACATTGGCCATAGCAATAAAGCTTTTTAAAAAACAACACTGTAGTAATTAGGGGGTATGGTGACAGAGTAGTAAAGCGCTTGGCTTGCGAGCTGAGTATTCTCAGGTTCAAGTTCTTGTGAAGACACAGAATTTGAATTAGGGAATTTTTAGGACATCCCTGGGTCTATCCAACTCTAATGGATAGACCTTAGCTGAGGAAATTAAAGGTGGTTGATCATAGAGCTGGCCACGTACATGATACTACTGCAATAATTAAGACCTACAAATCGTAGAAATACTCGTTTGATTAAAGATAAGCATAATACAAAACATTAAAGCAACATTATTTTATTATCAAATTCAAAATATGATAGCTTTAAACAAATGACAAACTGAGACAGTTTGCCAATGGGCAGTGGTGTCACTTTGGAGGTGCAGGGGTTGCAGTCCGCACCAGGTGACACCTATCAGAGGTGACACCCAAATGGAAAAACATTTTTTTTAAAGCAGGTAACTTAAAAATAAATAAGTGACTGAAGCTTGATACCCAAATATACTTATGAATGTTTAATAGATGGAACTAGATATATATTTTTTCATCATTGTCTCATCCCAAAACACGATGTTAAACTGCGCTCCTCTTTCCTTAGCACTTTTGGAGCTCAAAAGTGCCCTACTTCTTTTCTATCATTGTGTCTGCCTCCTCTTTTCCTCAGTCTGCCTTCATTGATCATCACTCTGTCTCCTTATCTCTAAAATATCACTAAGTCCTAGACCAGTCCGTTTGCCGTGGACTGCGACGGGTAAGGGGGATAAAGAGATCCTGGTGTTTGAGTGGTGGCTATCTGAGGATAAACCACCACAACACAATACTTTGGCTCCAAGTTCCCCTAAACCTGAGGCCCAGATGACCCGCACTGGGTCAACCGGCTGGTCATGCCGAGCTACCAGCATAGGTCGTCGACCTATGCTGGAGGGCGGTGACTGGAGGGCCAATCAGGGAGCTGCTGTATCGGACACATGTCCGATGCAGCAGCTGACTGAGTATAGCACCTGTGTAGCCCTGGTGGGCTCATTCTGGACATCCGAATGGCCCGTCCCCTTGTTGGACTCGATGGCGGGTGGGGAGCACAAGTGCCGAACTAACAAGAAAATATATATGGATAAAAAAAAACCAATAAACTACTTGCCCCAGATTTAAGTCTGGGCAAGAGACGATGTATTGAAGCAAAAAAGGAGGAGGCCACAAAAATCTGTACTACCTGGCCATCATTTTTGGTGGTCAGGTGCACAGAGGAGGGGAAAAGCCTGACAAAGCTGAGCCCTTTTATTATCTATAAGGGACTCAAGTCAGTAGTGGGTGAGCCCAAGAGTGTGTCTAAGCTACACAAGACAATGGAACTTCTTGTAGAAGTAGAAAGCAAGATACACTCTGATGGGCTTTCAAGATGCAGAAGACTCTGTGATCTCCAAGTGGAAGTCATGCCACACAAGAGTCTGAACACCAGCAGAGGTGTAATCAGCTCTAGGGACCTACTGGAATGTTCCGAGAAGGAAGTAGTGGATGGCATTGAAGGAGTCACCCATGCCCGGCGCATTACCAGGCGCAGGGTTGGTGAGGAGGTCAAAACCGCCACTATTATCCTCACATTCGAAACTAGGACACCGCCAGAGTATGTGAAGGCAGGATACCTACGAGTTCCAGTGAGGCCCAAACTGTCACGCTGGCCACTCAGCCTACTCCAAGGACTGCCCTGTGTGGAAACAGGAGGTTGCCGTGCAGGAGTACAAGGCAAGAAATGGATGTACCTTCAGCTAGGCGAAATTGGCTGTATTGGCCCTACCCAAGGGCTAATTTGGCTTGACAAAGACCTATGCCCAGGCTGTTGCTAAGATAGGAAGATCCATAGCCACACAGACGGACACATTGACCCCACCACCCCCTTCTCCTCCTCCAACTCAGATGAAAACACCGCCAAAGAACACACCTCCGAAGAAACAAGAAAGCCCTGTTGTCATGCTAAAGAACAGGTTCTCTGTGCTCGCTGATGAGAGCATGGAGACTGAGCAGCATGTCAAAACCAACACTCCGGGAGAACCTGGAGACATCATGTCTGACACGGGTCTTCCTCAGAGAACCCAGCCAGACACCCCAACCTCTACCGAATTAGAGGTTGACCAACTCCCTAAGGGGAGAAATCAAAGCGGAGAGGATGCCTGAGGTGAGAGAGGAGGAAATAACCTCCGCTCTAACCAGAGGGATCTCCCCTCTCCAGAGAGAAAAACTTCCCCCAAAAGGGGGTTGTCCTCCTCTCCATCCAAACCCAAGAATAAAAATACCAAGGTCACTGGAATAAAGGGAAACCCCTCCGGAGGCCTCCCAAGGCCAAATAGCTCCAAGTAGGTCATTTAGAATAAGCCATGGATTCCAGAATTGTACAGTGGAATTGTAGAGGCCTCAAGGCCAATTATGAGGAAATGCAGCTACTGATGGACTCTGAGACTCCTGTAGCTGTCTGCTTACAGCAAACATTTCTGAAAGATAGCATCAGTTTCCGAAGCTACAGTGCTTACAGCAAGAATGTTGAAGATGCAGAGAGAGCATCAGGTGGAGTCTGTATCCTTGTGAAGGACAGTGTCCCCCATGAGAGGGTAGAACTACAGACCTCACTACAGGCCGTAGCAGCTAGGATAACCCTTCACAAGGTCATCACTTGCTGCAGCCTGTATCTACCACCAGGCGCTCCATTAAACCCAACAGACATGGAGGACCTATTGAAACAACTTTCCCGGCCTTATATAATCCTTGGAGATTTCAATGCCCATAACACCATGTGGGGATCCAAATACCGACACAAGAGGTCGTATCCTGTAGGATATCTTCCTCCAACATGATTTATGCATACTTAATGATGCATCACCGACCTACTTGCACCCAGGAACTGGATCTCTCACATGCATTGACCTCACCGTGTGCGTCCCTGGACTTCTGGATGACTTTAAATGGTCAATTAGCAATGATCTACGGGGAAGTGATCACTTTCCAATCATCATTACTAACAGTCTCCCCTCATTGGGACGACCTCAGCGGGGGAAACTGAATAAGGCTGGTTGGGAACAATTCCAAAAAAGATGCTCTGAGGATATCACAGAAAATATCCTCGATGAACAGAACCCAGCTGATACCTTTGCTAGCAAGCTACTTGGTATAGCCAGGAAAGTTGTCCCCCTAACCTCCGCAAATCCAAAACGGCCTAGCAAACAATGGTTTGATACAGCTTGCAAAAGTGCTATTGGCGATAGGAAAAAACGACTGGCTGCATTTATAAAGAACCCTTCCCAGGAAAACCTAAAGCTATTCAGGATAGCTAGAGCAAAGGCTAGACAAACCATACGGTCAGCCAAAAGGAATTCCTGGAGAAGTTTTGTCGGCAGTAAGTCAAATCAAAGGGAAAGAATCAAATGCAATAGGGCATTTGAAAAACCAAGGACGAACTGTCACGTCCCCCAGAGAAATAGCTGACTGCCTTGCATCCTCAATAGCAGAAAAGTCATCCACTGCACACTACACGCCAGAGTTCCAAAAAGTCAAAACCAGGGAGGAAAGACACCCCATTGATTTCAGGTCAGAGAACAATGAAGACTACAACAAACCGTTGTCGCTGGAGGAACTGAGGGAATCGCTGGACAAGTCACATGACACAGCGCCTGGAGAAGACAAAATTCATCACCAGTTCCTCAAGCACCTTCCCGAACCCTCATTGGCAGTCCTGCTAGGGGTCTACAACTGTGTGTGGCAAACAGGCGCTTTCCCAAACATTTGGAGGAAAGCCACAGTTATACCGATACCAAAACCGGGAAGAGACGGCTCTGACCCAGCTAACTATCGACCAATAGCACTAACAAGCTGCATCTGCAAAACCATGGAAAGAATGATTAACAGTATGCCGGTCTGGTACCTGGAGAAGAATAAAGTGATCTCCAACTACCAGTGCGGATTCCGGCAGGGGCGGACAACAACTGACCACCTGGTAAGGCTGGAAGCTTATATTAGAAATGCATTACTCAGAAGAGAACATCTAGTAGCTGTATTCTTCGATATAGAAAAGGCCTATGACACAACCTGGAAACATGACATTCTATGTGACCTGGAGCCTATGGGGCTTAAGGGACACCTCCCCCGTTTTGTGGGGGAATTCCTGAAAGACCAAAAATTTCAGGTTCGAGTGGGCAACTCCGCTTCTGACACTCATGACCAGGAAATGGGTGTACCCCAGGGCAGCATTCTGTCAGTCACCCTGTTCAACATTAAAGTAAATAGCATCATAAATGCCCTGTCCCCTGGCATAGAGTGCTCTTTGTATGTTGATGACTTTGTCATTTTTACTTATGGGAAAAACATGAACACCTTAGAACGTCATACAGCCGTTGGGCCTTCGAACGAGAGAACCCATCCAAAATTTAACCCCATCCATTGACCAAATCTCTAAAATAGAAACCCCTCAGAATCCTCCTTGGCTAATGAATAAACCCAAATTAAATTTATCCCTCCTTAATTTCATAAAAGAAAATACAGACCCAAGCATACTACAAGTCCACATTAGGGAACTGCAGGAGAGCTACGGAGATTGTGGCACCATCTACACAGACGGATCCAAAATGGATGGAAAGATCGTGTGTGCCTGCTCCTTTTGGAACAAAACAATCTCCCGTAGACTCCCCGATGGCTGCTCCATCTTTACGGCTGAATTGCATGCAATATCGCTTGCACTTATGACCGTTAAAGCATCAGAAATGAGGAAATTTATAATCTGCTCCGACTCCAAATCTGCATTGCAAGCTTTGGGATGGATGAAGACTGACATCCCATTGGTACATAAGAGCCAGAAGCTGTTGGACCAAATAACAGCTGACCGTAGGGATATCACCTTCATCTAGGTCCCCTCCCATGTTGGCATTGAGGGAAACGAAGCCGCAAACAGAGAAGCAAAGAGAGCCCACATCATGCGGTGTCAGGAACCCAAATTCCCTGCTCGGACCTGAGACAAAGTATTGCCTCTGCCACCTATCGAGAGTGGCAGAACCGATGGGAGGCTGAGACTCACAATAAACTCAGGCAGATTGTGGCGGATGTCAGGTGGCGGCCCACATCTAAGGGTCTGACAAGGCGTGGTAGCACGACCCTGTCCAGACTTAGGATTGGCCACACCTACATCACGCACTCTTTTGTGCTGAAGAGAGAGGAGCCTTGCTTTGTGAGTACTGTGACTCTCGCCTCACCGTGGATCATATCCTCGTTGATTGCCCCACATACCAGGATGTCAGGGAGAAATATTTTAGAGCCACTAACTTAAAAACACTATTTGATAATGTTGACCCTGGGAAGGTACTGGGCTTTATCCTGGAAGTGGGGTTATCTACGAAGATCTTATTTATGAATTTGTGAACATGTACTATTTACATTAGATTTTTTTCCAAACAATTAAATTTTTACTACCTTTACTATTTTAACTGTGAACAGACCTTGATTTTAATGATATGACTGTATAGAATTTGGCCCTTGTTGTTTAGAGAGAGAGTAGTCCTTAAGGGACTGCAGGCACGACATGGCCTAAATTGTGCTGATGTGCCTAAAATCAAAATCAAATCAAATCATCATTGTCTATGTATACATATTCATTATTTTCTTTTTGGGATAAATGTCCAAAACATTTCTTTCGGAAAAGAGGAGCAAACTTAGGTTTTTTTAGGACAAATATTAATACCACTATAATGATGACCTTCAAGACCAGTACAAATAATTAGAAAATGAAACGTCTCATTTTTTAAAATCTAATTGTTTAAATTTTGATAATTATGTTATTTTAATTTTGATTAATACTCAAATATGGATTTATTACAAAAATGTAAATACAACAGATTTATAGTTTGAGAAACACTGATTTATGCTAACATTACTGTTGAACCATATTCTATTTTCCTGGCAATTATTATACATTTTGTTTTACAATGGAAGGTTGTATTTTGTATATTTGTAAGTAGATCTTAATGAATTAATCTGTTTTTGTTTTTTTTAAATCTTCTAGTGCATCTCGTCTTCGACATGTTCAAAACATTTTAACAGATAGAAAAGCTGGGTTACTTGATATTGATGGTATTCTCTGTATAGCAGGTAATAAAGTAAACACACAAGGAAATATAGAATAATATTAAGCAAAAGACAAAAAAAAAAAAACCTTAAAAAAAAAAGAAAGTTTGGATTAAATTTGTAATAGACCTAGACTAGCTAATAATTATGTGCATTTAAAATATTTTTACCAATTGTTTTTGTTTAGCTCAATTTCATGCTTTTAGCTTTCTCAATTTGTTATAATCCTATTGCTTGTCTGAACAAATTAAAAAGAGGTAGGGGGAAGAAAGAAGGGGGTATCTGGGTGATTGCTTTTTAAATGTATTTTTTTTTACAAAGTGAGCGACCTGAATTTGAACTCCTCAAGCCAATATGGATCACTTTGCCAAGGAGCTGCTAATGATAAGGTTAAATAGTTATTTACAAACTTTAATTTCTATAAAACAAGGGAACTAATTGACAATGAAATTGACCTGCATATCGCTAAGGCCAGTGCATCCTATGGCAGACTGTGTAAAAATGTCTGGAATAGACATGGTATCACTAAAAATACAAAGCTAGGGGTCTATCGAGCCGTCATCCTCCCTACATTGCTTATGTCTCAGAAACGTGGACAGTGTACAGAAAACATGCAAAGAAACTGAATCACTTCCACATAACATGTCTAAGAAAAATACTGAATGTCAAATGGCAATACAAAATACTAGATACTGAAGTCATTCGAAGAGCGGGTCTGCAAAGCATCCATACAACCCTGATGCAGTCCCAGCTGCGATGGGCAGGACACGTCTGCAGAATGGAAGACCACCGCATCCCTAAACAACTCTTGTATGGCCAACTAAGTGAAGGAAAGCACTCGCAAGGTGGTCAAAGAAAGCGTTTCAGGGACACCCTCAAAGCTTCTCTGAAGGCATTCTGCATAGACTCAGCCACCTGGGAGACAGAGGCACATGACAGAGCATCATGGCATCGCAGTGTGAAAACTGGCGCACAGTTTGCTAAGCAAAAGAGAACAACGCTGGCAGAAGAAAAACGCCAGAAAAGAAAAGCAAGGCCCACGACACTAGGTCCAGCTGGAATAACCTGCCCAGTGTGCAGCCGAACATTCCGGGCTCACATAGGTCTCACCAGTCACATGAAGAGGCATAAAACCCCAGTGCAAACCCCTCAGCCCCCTGGATGACAAAGTGGTCATCATGGAACCATGATGGATGAACTATAAAATATATACCACTTTTTCAGCCACGTAAAATTTCTTTCCCATGTTTGAGATACCAAACAAAATAATTAACTACCAATAGTTAATTAACTAATTGGTTAGTTTCTTTTTATTGATTCTTGTGTTGTCAGGTAAAAAAAATTATTGTGCAAAATTTCAATTTGATCCGAGATTGGGTGTAGGAGAAATAACATGTTCAAACTTTTTACCAGACAGAGTTAGTTGATATAAGCTTTGTAAATAAATATAATAGTTAATTAAGGATTGTGAAAATGCACTGAACGACTGCCTGGTTGTGGGATATGGGCTTATGACTTATCTCTCTAGAGTTTGAACCAGGCAAAGCCTACTCGGATCCAAGCATCAAATTAAATGGACATGATATAAATGCATTGGACAGCACACTCTCCAGAAATAGAAAGATCGATAATGAAATTGACCTGTGTATCGCCAAGGCCAGTGCATCCTATGGCAGACTGTGTAAAAATATCTGGAACACACGAGGTATCACCACAAATATAAAGCTAGGGGTCTATTGAGCTGTCATCCTCCCTTCATTGCTCTATGCCTCAGATAACGTGGACAGTGTACAGAAAACATGCAAAAAACTGAACCACTTCCACATGACATGTCTAAGAAAAATACTGAATGTCAAATGGCAAGCAAAAATACCAGATACTGAAGTCCTTTGAAGAGCGGGTCTGCAAAGCATCCACACAATCCTGGTGCAGTTCCAGCTGCGATGGCAGAACATTCTGTAGAATGGAAGACCACCGCATTCATAAATGACTCCTGTATGGCCAATTAAAGGAAGGAAAGCATTCACAAGGCAGACAAAGAAAATGCTTTAGGGACACCCTCAAAGTTTCTCTGAAAATGTTCAACATAAACCCAGCCAACTGGGAGACAGAAGCACATGACAGAGCATCAGGGCATCGCGGTGTGAAAACTGGCACACAGGTTGCTAAGGAAAAGAGAACAACGCTGGCAGAAGAAAAACGCCAAAGAAGAAAAGCAAGGTCAATGACACTAGGTCCAGCTTGAATAACCTGCCCAGTGTGCAGATGAACATTCTGTGATCACATAGGTCTCACCAGCCACATGAGGAGGCACAAAACCACAGTGCAAAGCCCTCAGCCCCATGGATAACAAAAGTTGTCATCATGAACCACAATGGACAAACTATATATATATATATATATATATATATATCAAAAAGAATTTCTGATTGAAGTACTGTTTGTACTAAGATTAAATTTTCATAAAGTCTATTATAAGATGATCGTCCCGAGACATGACGTTAAACTGCGCTCCTCTTTCCTTAGCACTTTTGGAGCTCAAAAGTGCCCTACTTCTTTTCTATCATTGTGTCTGCCTCCTCTTTTCCTAAGTCTGCCTTCATTGATCATCACACTGTCTCCTTAACTTTAAATTCTCACTACGTCCTAGACCAGTCCGTTTGCCGTGGACTGCGACGGGTAAGGGGGGATAAAGAGATCCTGGTGTTTGAGTGGTGGCTATCTGAGGATAAACCACAACAACACAATACTTTGGCTCCAAGTTCCCCTAGACCTGAGACCCAGATGGCCCGCTCTGGGTCAACCGGCTGGTCATGCCGAGCTACCAGCATAGGTCGTCGACCTATGCTGGAGGGCGGTGGCTGAAGGGTCAATCAGGGAGCTGCTGTATCGGACACATGTCCGATGTAGCAGCTGACTGAGTATAGCACCTGTGTAGCCCTGGCGGGCTCATTCTGGACATCCGAATGGCCCGTCCCCTTGTTGGACTCGATGGCGGGTGGGGAGCACAGGTGCCGAATTAACCAAAATATATATGGACAAAAAAACACACACAAAACTACTTGCCCCAGACCTATGTCTGGGCAAGAAACGACGAATTGACGATAAAAAAGAGGAGGTCCCAAAAAGCTGTGCCACCTGGCCATCATTTCTGGTGGTTAGATGCACAGAGGAGGGAAAAAGCCTGACCAAGTTGAGCCCTTTTATTATCTATAAGGGACTCAAGTCAGTAGTGGGAGAGCCCAAGAGTGTGTCTAAGCTACACAAAACAATGGAACTCCTTGTAGAAGTAGACAGCAAGACACACTCTGATGGGCTTTTAAGATGCAGAAGACTCTGTGAACTCCAAGTGGAAGTCATGCCACACAAGAGTCTGAACACCAGCAGAGGTGTAATCAGCTCTAGGGACCTACTGGAATGTTCCGAGAAGGAAATAGTGGAGGGCATTGAAGGAGTCACCCATGCCCGGCGCATTACCAGGCGCAGGGAGGGTGAGGAGGTCAAAACCGCCACTATTATCCTTACATTCGGAACTAGGACACCGCCAGAGTATGTGAAGGCAGGATACCTACGAGTTCCAGTGAGGCCCTACATACCTAACCCCATGAGGTGCTTTAAGTGCCAGGGTTATGGACACGGCGCGGCAGTCTGTAAGAGGAACACTGTGTGTGCCAGATGTGCTGGAGAGGGTCATGAGGACAAGGGCTGCACAGCCCAGTTCAAATGCCCAAACTGTCAAGCTGGCCACTCAGCCTACTCCAAGGACTGCCCTGTGTGGAAACAGGAGGTTGCCGTGCAGGAGTACAAGGCAAGAAACGGATGTACCTTTAGCCAGGCGAAATCGGCTGTACTGGCCCTACCCAAGGGCCAATTCGGCTTGACAAAGACCTACGCCCAGGCTGTTGCTAAGAAAGGAAGATCCATAGCCACACAGACGGACACATTGACCCCACCACCCCCTCCTCCTCCCCCAACTCAGAAGAAAACACCGCCAAAGAACACACCTCTGAAGAAACAAGAAAGCCCTGTTGTCATGCTAAAGAACAGGTTCTCTGTGCTCGCTGATGAGAGCATGGAGACTGAGCAGCATGTCAAAACCAATACTCCGGGAGAACCCGGAGACATCATGTCTGACACAGGTTCTCCTCAGAGAACCCAGCCAGACACCCCAACCTCTACTGAGTTAGAGGTTGACCAACTCCCTAAGGGGAGAAATCAAAGCGGAGAGGATGCCCGAGGTGAGAGAGGAGGAAATAACCTCCGCTCTAACCAGAGGGATCTCCCCTCTCCAGAGAGAAAGACTTCCCCCAAAAGGGGGTTGTCCTCCTCTCCATCCAAACCCAAGAATAAAAATACCAAGGTCACTGGAATAAAGGGAAACCCCTCCGGGGGCCTCCCAAGGCCAAATAGCTCCAAGTAGGTCATCTAGAATAAGCCATGGATTCCAGAATTGTACAGTGGAATTGTAGAGGCCTCAAGGCCAATTACGAGGAAATGCAGCTACTGATGGACTCTGAGACTCCTGTAGCTGTCTGCTTACAGGAAACATTTCTAAAAGATTGCATCAGCTTCCGAAGCTACCGTGCTTACACCAAGAATGTTGAGGATGCAGAGAGAGCATCAGGTGGAGTCTGTATCCTTGTGAAGGATAGCATCCCCCATGAGAGGGTAGAACTACAGACCACACTACAGGCCGTAGCAGCTAGGATAACCCTTCACAAGGTTATCACTTGCTGCAGCCTGTATCTACCACCAGGCGCTCCATTAAACCGAACAGACATGGAGGACCTATTGAAACAACTCCCCCGGCCTTATTTAATCCTTGGGGATTTCAATGCCCATAACACCATGTGGGGATCCAACAATACCGACACAAGAGGTCGTATGCTGGAGGATATCTTCCTCCAACATGATTTATGCATACTTAATGATGCATCACCGACCTACTTGCACCCAGGAACTGGATCATTCACATGCATTGACCTCACCGTATGCGTCCCCGGACTTCTGGACGATTTTAAATGGTCAGTTAGCAATGATCTACGGGGAAGTGATCACTTCCCAATCATCATTACTAACAATCTCCCTTCATTGGGACGACCTCAGCGGTGGAAACTGAATAAGGCCGATTGGGAACAATTCCAAAAAAGATGCTCTGAGGATATCACAGAAAATATCCTCCATGAACAGAACCCAGCTGATACCTTTGCTAGCAAGTTACTAAGTATAGCCAGGAAAGTTGTACCCCTAACCTCTGCAAATCCAAAACGGCCTAGCAAACCATGGTTTGATACAGCTTGCAAAAGTGCTATTGGTGATAGGAAAAAACGACTGGCTGCATTTATAAAGAATCCTTCCCAGGAAAACCTAAAGCTATTCAGGATAGCTAGAGCAAAGGCTAGACAAACCATACGGTCAGCCAAAAGGAATTCCTGGAGAAGTTTTGTCGGCAGTCTGGATGCCAAAACTTCTGCTAGAGCGGTTTGGAAGGCAGTAAGGCGAATCAAAGGGAAAGAATCAAATGCAATAGGGCATTTGAAAAACCAAGGACGAACTGTCACGTCCCCCAGAGAAATAGCTGACTGCCTTGCATCCTCAATAGCAGAAAAATCATCCACTGCACACTACACGCCAGAGTTCCAAAAAGTCAAAACCAGGGAGGAAAGACACCCAGTTGATTTTAGGTCAGAGAACAATGAAGACTACAACAAACCGTTCTCGCTTGATGAACTGAGGGAATCGCTGGACAAGTCACATGACACAGCGCCTGGAGAAGACGAAATCCATTACCAGTTCCTCAAGCACCTTCCCGAACCCTCATTGGCAGTCCTACTAGGGGTCTATAACTGTGTGTGGCAAACAGGCGCTTTCCCAAACAGCTGGAGGAAAGCCACAGTTATACCGATACCTAAACCGGGAAGAGACGGCTCTGACCCAGCTAACTATCGACCAATAGCACTAACAAGCTGCATCTGCAAAACCATGGAAAGAATGATTAACAGTAGGCTGGTCTGGTACCTGGAAAGGAATAAAGTGATCTCAAACTACCAGTGCGGATTCCGGCAGGGGCGGACAACAACTGACCACCTGGTAAGGCTGGAAGCTTATATTAGAAATGCATTACTCAGAAGAGAACATCTAGTAGCTGTATTCTTCGATATAGAAAAGGCCTATGACACAACCTGGAAACATGGCATTCTACGTGACCTGGCGCTTATGGGGCTTAAGGGACACCTCCCCCGTTTTGTGGAGGAATTCCTGAAAGATCGAAAATTTCAGGTCCGAGTGGGCAACTCCGCTTCTGACACTCATGACCAGGAAATGGGTGTACCCCAGGGCAGCATTCTGTCAGTCACCCTGTTCAACATTAAAATAAATAGCATCATAAATGCGCTGTCCCCTGGCATAGAGTGCTCTTTGTATGTTGATGACTTTGTCATTCTTACTTATGGGAAAAACATGAACACCTTAGAAAGGAAATTACAGTTATGTTTAAACAAAATTCAGGGTTGGGCAAACTATAATGGTTTCAAATTCTCTGACTCCAAAACAGTTAGTATGCATTTTTGTAATCTAAGGGGGCTCCACCCAGACCCTGAACTATTTATACTCAAAAAGAAGATCCCTGTCGTGAAAACTACAAAATTTTTAGGCCTCACCTTAGATTCCAAATTTAATTTTCTCCCCCACATTAAGGAACTTAAGAAGAAATGCCAAAAGTCATTAAACATACTAAGAGTACTCAGCCATACGGACTGGGGAGCTGACAGAGATACCTTGCTGCTGCTCTATCGGAGTCTAATTCGATCCAAGCTAGACTACGGATCCATAATATATGGAGCAGCAAGGAAGTCGTACCTAAAAATACTGGAACCAATACAAAATGCTGCCCTGCGTCTCTGTCTCGGCGCGTTTCGTACATCACCTATCTCAAGTCTCCATGTGGAGGCTGGAGAACTCCCCATGGATATAAGAATGAAAAAGCTTGCAATGCAGTATATAGTCAAGCTAAAATCCAACCCCACAAACCCTGCTTTTGACTCCATATTTAACCCCACAGAGGTAGAATTATACAATCGAAGGCCTAACGTCATACAGCCGTTGGGCCTTCGAATGAGAGAACCCATCCAAAATTTAACCCCACCCATTGACCAAATCTCTAAAATAGAAACCCCTCAGAATCCTCCTTGGCTAATGAATAAACCTAAATTAAATTTATCCCTCCTTAATTTCAAAAAAGAAAATACAGACCCAAGCATACTACAAGTCCACTTTAGGGAACTGCAGGAGAGCTACGGAGATTGTGGCACCATCTACACAGACGGATCCAAAATGGAGGGAAAGGTCGCGTGTGCCTGCTCCTTTCGGAACAAAACAATCTCCCGTAGACTCCCCGATGGCTGCTCCATCTTTACGGCCGAATTGCACGCAATATTTCTTGCACTTATGGCCGTAAAAGCATCAGAAAGGAGTAAATTTATAATCTGCTCCGACTCCAAATCTGCATTGCAAGCTTTGGGGCGGATGAAGACTGACATCCCATTGGTACATAAGAGCCTGAAGCTGTTGGACCTAATAACAGCCGACCGTAGGGATGTCACCTTCATCTGGGTCCCCTCCCATGTTGGCATTGAGGGAAACGAAGCCGCAGACAGAGAAGCAAAGAGAGCCCTAAATCATGCGGTGTCAGGAACCCAAATTCCCTACTCGGACCTGAGACAAAGTATTGCCTCTGCCACCTATCGAGAGTGGCAGAACCGATGGGAGGCTGAGACTCACAGTAAACTCAGGCAGATTGTGGCGGATGTCAGGTGGCGGCCCACATCTAAGGGTCTGACAAGGCGTGGTAGCACAACCATGTCCAGACTTAGGATTGGCCACACCTACATCACGCACTCTTTTATACTGAAGAGAGAGGAGCCCCCACTTTGCGAGTACTGTGACTCTCGCCTCACCGTGGAACATATCCTCGTTGATTGCCCCAGATACCAGGATGTCAGGGCGAAACATTTTAGAGCCACTAATCTAAAAACATTATTTAATAATGTCGACCCTGGGAAGGTACTGGGCTTTATTCGGGAAGTGGGGCTATCTACGAAGATCTGATTTCTGAATTTGTGAACATGCACTATTTACATTAGATTTTTACCAAATATTTAAATTTTTACTACCTTTACTATTTTAACTGTGAATAGACCTTAATTTTAATTATATGACTGTATAGAATCTGGCCATTGTTGTTTAGAGAGAGAGTAGTCCTTAAGGGACTGCAGGCACGACATGGCCTAAATTGTGCCGATGTGCCTCAAATCAACAAATCAACATTATAAGATGATAGAAACACATAACTGTAAAAGATATAAACTTATGATTTAAGTTGTAGTTGAAGTCGAGGATCATCAAAGAAAGGAGGGTTTGAAATAGAAGGAGGTTCTTACTATTGTGATAATATTTGTGCAATAGTTCACAGCATTTCCTTTTTTTAAGAACATTTTTCACAATAACAGGAAAAATTATTAATAATTTTGTGAGTTAATGAGTTAATTTTATTCAAATGTGAACTAACATTGTTTATTAGAAATTGTTCTAAACTTGATTTTGAGTTTGTCCAGTCCAAACCTAAAATGAAAATAACACCAAAATATTGAGAAATTGTATAGAAAACAAAGTTGTATTAAATACTTGAACCAAAAAAAGTATGAAGGAAATAACAGCAAATATGACCATCACATAGAAATTAGGCCAAAAAATAAAATAAATGTTTTGTCTTACACTTCCATGCTTTTCTTGTATCTAGTAGTTCTATTTTATCCTTTCATTTGGGTTATCTTGGACTATTTTGACCTGCTGTTTATATAACTTCTTTATAATATTGAAAAATATTTTACATATTTACATATGTCATATGGATGTGTATTGAATAATATTTTATATTTCTAGATATGAATTTATATATGTTTAATGTTTAACTATTGAATGGTATAGAAACAAACTTTAGATGGCTTGAAAAGATATAAGAGATATAAAAAAGGTTTTTACTCCTTACACCAATATTTAAAATTGTTCATTACATTATGTATTTCCCACACATTTTGCATGTCATAAGTTTAGAGACCTCAAAATAATTTTAATCAATTGTATGGTATATATTTTCAACTCTTTAACTGTTGAGTCTTGTCAATAAAAATAATTTGAATTAAGCCAATGTTAAAAAAAAAGCACCTCAGATTTTCTACTTTTCATGTTTTTTTAATAAAATCCTAATTTTTCTTAAACTTCATTTATGGGTGTTTGATCTTAGACTTAACATAAAAAACAACAACAAAATGCTCTTCACATTTTCGCATGTCTAAGTGAAATATATAAAACCCCTAAAACTATGTCTGGACACTTTATTAAATTTATGTCATACTTCTACATTTCAATGTATTTTATACAATTAATTTCATTAAAGGTATAGACAGCCGATACAATGAAGGAATGTATGAATTATTAAACTATCTTTTGTTTGGATTTTTTGATATTCGAAAAGATGAACTAGAAAGGTAGGCTATTATTATTTTACTGGAATATAAGTTTTAGTTTTTTTGTATTAAAATGCCCAACTATTAAAAGAAAAAAGCTATGAATTGTATTATTTTATATAAAAGACATTAAAAAAAAACATTTATAATTAATTAGGGGGAAACAAACTGAAATATTAAATATGACGAGTTTTAGTTGATTTTGTATGTTTATTTCAGCTATTAAAAAACTGAAGTAAACAATAATGTTGAATAGGCTAAAACAATAATGTGTTTGAAACATGATAAAATGTGTTTCTAGAAATTAATGATCATTCTTAACATTGACTTGAATATTAAGTAATTAGCACTAATAATAAACAAAAAAGTGATATTCTAGTTCATTTGAAATAAACAAAAAAGTGATATTTTAGTTCATGTGATATTTTAGTTCATTTCAAATCTACAAAAAAGTGATATTTTAGTTCATTTCAAATCTACAAAAAAAGTGATATTTTAGTTCATTTCAATTCCTCCCCCGCAAAGAACAATCTACAATCTTCCAACTAAGAACAGGACACACACCACTTTTAAATTACCACCTGAACAAAATAAACTCCACACAACTCCCCCTTTGCAGACACTGCGCCCACCCCTTTGAAACCATAAACCATATCCTCTTTGAATGCCCCTCCCGAATCCACCTTAGGCAGACTACAGCCCAACATAACCAACACACTGTACGGCAGTGCTGAACAACTGAAGAAAACAGCACACTTTGTTTCCTTGGTACAGTCTGCAAAAGAGCTCACAGCTCAGCAGCAATAAAGCTGGCTAGAAGAAGAAGAAGAAGAAGTTCATTTCAAATCAACAAAAAGTGAAATGTTAGTTCATTTCAAATCAACAAAAAAAGTAACATTTTAGTTCATTTCAAATCTACAAAAAAAAGTGATATTTTAGCTCATTTCAAATCAACAAAAAAACTGAAATGTTAGTTCATTTCAAACCAACACAAAAAAAAGTGATATTTTAGTTCATTTCAAATCAACAAAAAAGTGAAATGTTAGTTCATTTCAAATCTACAAAAAAAAAAAAAAAGTGATATTTTAGCTCATTTCAAATCAACAACAAAAGTGAAATGTTAGTTCATTTCAAATCAACACAAAAAAAAGTGATATTTTAGTTCATTTCAAATCAACCAAAAAAAAAGTGAAATGTTAGTTCATTTCAAATCTTCAAACAAAGTGATATTTTAGTTCATTCCAAATCAACAAAAAAAGTGAAATGTTAGTTCATTTCAAATCTTCAAACAAAGTGATATTTTAGTTCATTTCAAATCAACAAAAAAGTGAAATGTTAGTTCATTTCAAATCTACAAAAAAGTGATATTTTAGTTCATTTCAAATCTACAAAAAGGTGATATTTTAGTTCATCTCAAATCAACAAAAAAGTGAAATGTTAGTTCATTCCAAATCAACAAAAAGTGATATTTTAGTTCATTTCAAATCTACAAAAAAAGGGTTATATTTTAGTTCATTTCAAATCAACAAAAAAAGTGATATTTTAGTTCATTTCAAATCAACAATAAGTGAAATGTTAGTTCATTTCAAATCAACAAAAAAGTGATATTTTAGTTCATTCCAAACCTACAAAAAAGTGATATTTTAGTTCATTTCAAATCAACAAAAAAGCGATATTTTAGTTCATTTCAAATCTACAAAAAAGTGATATTTTAGTTCATTTCAAATCAACAAAAAAGTGAAATGTTAGTTCATTCCAAATCAACAAAAAGTGATATTTTAGTTCATTTCAAATCTACAAAAAAGGGTGATATTTTAGTTCATTTCAAATCAACAAAAAAGTGATATTTTAGTTCATTTCAAATCAACAATAAGTGAAATGTTAGTTCATTTCAAATCAACAAAAAAGTGATATTTTAGTTCATTCCAAACCTACAAAAAAGTGATATTTTAGTTCATTCCAAATCAACAAAAAAGTGATATTTTAGTTCATTTCAAATCAACAAAAAAGTGATATTTTAGTTCATTTCAAATCTACAAAAAAAGTGATATTTTAGTTCATTTCAAACCAACAAAAAGTGAAATGTTAGTTCATTTCAAATCAACAAAAAAAAAGTGAAATGTTAGTTCATTTCAAATCAACACAAAAAAGTGAAATGTTAGTTTATTTCAAATCAACAAAAAAGTGATATTTTAGTTCATTTCAAATCTACAAAAAAAGTGATATTTTAGTTCATTCCAAATTAACAAAAAGTGAAATGTTAGTTCATTTCAAATCAACAAAAAAGTGAAATGTTAGTTCATCCCAAACCAACAAAAAGTGATATTTTAGTTCATTTCAAATCAACAAAAGTGAAATGTTAGTTCATTTCAAATCAACAAAAAAAAGTGAAATGTTAGTTCATTCCAAATCAACAATAAAGGGATATTTTAGTTCATTTCAAATCAACAAGTTTACAAGCACTTAAATTTAACTCATCCAAACTTGTTTCTTTTCTAATTTTTATGCTAGCTCTGGATTTCCTGAAGAAATAATAGATGGTAAGCATTCCTGTTTCTTATAGCTAGCATCATTTTTATAAGAAACGTTTCTCAGTAATACCTCTATTGATTCAATATGGAAAACTAACACAAAGTTGTGCATTGTATTAAATGTTCTGAACTTTTTATTCACTCATCTCAAGCCTCACTGCCTAGTGATATTTAACATGTAGGATGAAATGTGCATGGAAAATGTCAAATGAAACTTTACACTATTGATCCACTTATTGTATTTTCAGAATCTCTCTCTCTCTTTTTTTTTTAATAAAGTAATTGAGATTTTCCTAATTGAGTATCTTTATAAGGAAATTTGATTGTTTATTTTGTGCTTGTGGAACAGAAACTGTATACAATTATGAAAAAATATCCATTTCTCTTCCAGACATGGTTATTTTGATCTGCCAGGACCATGTACAAATTTATTGTAACCCAGTCAATTATTGGTATTTACTGCCCTATGTTAGCCACTGGCCAGGAATACAGTTTCATTGTCTGTCTGATAATCAGGTTTTATTTCTATTTCTTTGTAGACACATAAATATATATATATACCTGTAGACATGTATAGTCAAAGTACTATTGTAGTAGATTAGTCTGACATTGTCATTTTGACACTCAAACATGCACATATACACACATGCATTAAAGTACAGTGGGTTAGTCTGACACGATTCTAACATTTACTTTAAGGGTTTTTTATGTTCACTTTTAAGTCAGATATAGTACTGGGCAAACAAAAAAAAAAGATTTCTCATTAATTTTTTTGTTCTCTTAGTGAAATGTATCTGTGAATAAAAGTGTCAGATTACAGACAGTTGTAGAAACTAATGTCATGTGATTTCCTTTTTTAATTTTTCATGTTTTTTTTTGTTGTTGTTATGTCTATAGAGTGATGGTGAAAATGATGACGCAGCCGAAGAATTTAAGATTCAGTCTTTTATTTCTATGATGAGTGAGTGCAGAGTTATTGGTCTCCCATTTACTGGACAAGGTGTGTGTGTAAAAGATTCAATTGATATTGTGTCGAAGGATATTAGTATTATTATTATTAGATATTTCAGCAGATATTTCAGCCCCATATCATTTAGCCTGAGAATCCTGACTATTATGAAATGCTTAACTATAAGTAGTATTACTGGTGTGGATTCTTTTTATTTTTTTGTTTGTTTGTCCCTCTTGGGAAACCTTAATGATATTGGAACTAACTGATGAGCATTTATTTTTATCGCCTACTTATTTAAGTCAATGTGTTAAACATTATCAATTACTCTAAGGACCTGATATGTTTGTTTGTTAAAATATGATTGGCAATATTTAAAATTTTTATATGGGTATAAAGATGAAAAAAAAAACTGGCAATGGTGCTAGATGAAAAACTGGGTTAAGTAAGGGGATGACAGCATGTTGGGAAAGGGAAAGTGGCCCAATTTAAAAAAAAAATTGTTTCAATAAAATCCTTAACAGTTTTAAAGAAATAAGCAATAAAATGAAAATTTTTTTTTTTATGACTTTTAAAATACTATTTTGTTATTAAGAGAAATATATGTCCTATTTTGCTCTTGTATAAGTTCTCATTGTGGGGCATAGTGTCTGAGTGGTAAAGCACTTGGTCTCTAAATTGATGTATCTAGAGTTCAAATTCCTATGAAGATTTGGATTTTTAACTTGGGAATCTTGGGGGATTTCACCCAACTCTAATAGGAGGCACTGTGATTGAGTGGTAAAGGGAATGGCTTCCAAACCGGGGGTTCTGGGTTTGAATACTGATGATGGCTAGAATTTTTACTTTTGGGATCTTTAAGGTGCCTTTGAGACCAACCAGTTCTAATGGGTACCTGACATTAGTTGGGGAAAAGTAAAGGTGTTTGGTCATTGTGCTGTCCACATGACACCCTTGTTAACCATGGGCCATATAGCCAGATGATCTTTACATCATCTGCCCCATAGAACACAAAGTCTGAAAGGGAACTTGACTTTTTTTTTTACCTAATGGTAACCTAACATACATTTAGAAATTAAAGGTGATTGTCTTTACTGCATGATACTTTTGCTTACCATCAGCCACAAAAAATAGTGAGCTTTACATCAATTGCCCCCATATATCACAAGGTCTGAAAGGGGTAACTTTTACTTTTTCTTTTTTAGTTTAAAATTGAAAATTTTAAATTACCCACTAAATAAGTTATATTGAGTAAACAATTGAAATTATTTTGTTCTATGAAATAGAAATTTTGTCTAATTGAAAAGCTTTTAATGGATATAAGTCATAGCCTCATAATTTGTCACTTAGTTGTATTCTCAACAGGGCACACATCTGAGTTTACTCCCATGGAAATAGAAAAGTGGCCACTCATTCAAGCTTTTGCTCTGGAAGATTTTGGAGGGTAAGAACCTATAAGGAACATTGTTATGTAATTTAAAAGTTGAATTTGTGTGCAGTTGTCTGGCAATATTTAGAGCACAAACAAAAACAGGCTGGCAGATGTGCCCTAACTAAAACAGTATCCTAATACCCCGGACAAAAGGAATCAGCCATTTCCCTCGATAAAACTGAAGCAGCCAATGCCCCAACTAAAACAGGGATAGCCAATGAACAAAACAAAAGCAGTCCTAATCAAATTTTTCTTGATACAAAATGCTCTTCATCTATCACATTATAAATAAACAAATAAATAAACAGGATGCCATTCAAAACACTTTGCATGTACCAATGACAACAATGTCAAGCATGATTTGGCAAAAGTGGGTTGTCCCATTACACAAAGCAGATGTCCCCTACATTGATGTTTTTTGCAAATACACAGTGCAATTACTACATTGTCAAAGTTTAAAATAATGTTTCAATTCCTATACATGTTTCTGAAAACATACTATAATAGATACATAATTACAATAGTTATATTTTTCTCAGACTTCTTTTAAATATTTTCTATTCATTAATTTTACACTGCTGAATCTGAACATGCTTTTCCCTAGTAGTAACTCCATGATAGTATTTTATTAGGCTTTTACAATGATTAATTAATATTAAGTTTATCATTAGAATAGATTTATCAGTTAAGAAGTTGAGTTCTTGCCTACTGAGTCATTGAGCTTTATTGTTTTTCTCAAACTAACCATTAGGGACTTATTACCTAGCAGTTGAACCAGGTTTTTTTTTTTTTTTTGTAATTTGTCATATTAATGTGCATCATTAGAGATTGAAAAAAAAAAAAAAGGGGTCGGAGACTGCTAAGTCCCACAATAAAGTTGAACCTGGCTCACCAACACACAATTTTTACCTACACCATTGTATGGAATGTCCAGTGGCATTCATGACATGAAGGGGTTCAATGAACCTGGGCCCACAACCATTAAGGGCCCACAGCCCGAAAACTGAATAAGTATTACTGTGAATCATGCTGGTTGTTCATTGATCGCTCACAAAGAAATACATGGAAAGAAGGATTTAAATAATGGTCGCATACTCCAAGTAATGAATAATCCCCATTATCTTGAAATAAATGGCAAGACTAAGGCTATAATGGGGTGCTTCCAAGTGAGTGGATAGTACAATGCCCTTCAGGAATTGCTTCAATAAAAGTAGCCTTCTGAACATTATTTTCAATGTGATAACCCAAAATTTTGTCTTAAAAAATTGTGTCGAGATGTTGTAGCTTCCTATGACTTGATACAAATTGTGTATGTGTTTTTACTCACAGCATATCAAAATTGGCACTTCTTGAATACAATACAGAAAGCATAGTTTATAAGACACAAAACAAAGTGTGCCCTCCAAGGTGATCATCAAGGAAAGATGCTCTAAGCAGGGACAGATATAAGTATGTGGAGGTTCCAGGGCCAGATATAAGTATGTGGAGGTTCCAGGGCCAGATATAAGTATGTGGAGGTTCCAGGGCCGGATATAAGTATGTGGAGGTTCCAGGGCCAGATATAAGTATGTGGAGGTTCCAGGGCCAGATATAAGTATATGGAGGTTCCAGGGCCAGATTTAAGTATGTGGATGTTCCAGGGCCAGATTTAAGTATGTGGAGGTTCCAGGGCCAGATATAAGTATGTGGAGGTTCCAGGGCCAGATATAATTATGTGGAGGTTTCAGGGCCAGATATAAGTATGTGGAGGTTTCAGGGCCAGATATAAGTATGTGGAGGTTCCAGGGCCAGATATAAGTATGTGGAGGTTCCAGGGCCAGATATAAGTATATGGAGGTTCCAGGGCCGGATATAAGTATGTGGAGGTTTCAGGGCCAGATATAAGTATGTAGAGGTTCCAGGGCCAGATATAAGTATGTGGAGGTTTCAGGGCCAGATATAAGTATGTGGAGGTTCCAGGGCCGGATATAAGTATGTGGAGGTTCCAGGGCCAGATTTTTGTGGAGGCCTCTACACTTGTTAGAAACTTGACTAAAGAGAGCCACTTAAGAATGAAAATGTTTCTATCTAAAAGCAGGCTATAGTTTAAAAGAAAGAAAGAGACTTAGACTTAGGTCCTCCCGCGCCGTTCGGCGCATTGTGCTTCAAGCTGTCTCCATAAAGATCTGTCATTGGCATTGTCTGAAGCCTCCTCCCACCTGGTGTCCACTGTTCTTAGGTCCTCCATGAAGGTGTATCGCCAAGTAATACGGGGACGTCCCTGTTTGCGCTTTCCTCGTATTGGCTTCCATGTTATCGCAACTATTGGTGTGCGTAGTTCATTTTGACGTAGAACATGTCCCGCAAACCTCATGCGACGCTCTGTCACAACCTCACAAAGTGTTCGACTCCCAGTTCGGCATAGGATTTCCTTGTTTGAAAGAAAGAAAGAGAGGTCTTGTCAATTTCAATCACACTTTTAATCTCACAAATATTTGATTTGCATTTTTTAGTTTAAAAGTTTATATTTTGTAGTTTGTGGAAGGTAAGGCCCTTGGTAGATGCACTGTCGTAAATCCAGAATTGTATTTATATATTCCCGGCATGCTACAAGCGTACACTTCTTCATCACAACATTTTTACCAGCTGTAAAAATGCAAAAAAAGTTGGGAAAAAAAATTAAAGTTACTGACCCATTGAAATTCATATATATATTTAGCTCTTTTGTGGAGGTCCCTTTGTTGTGGGGGCTTGGGGCTGTAGCCCTTTCTTAAATTCGGCCCAGGCTCTAAGTGGAAACAACAAAAAGTTATATGATGCAACCATGCTTGTAGTCTCATCTTCTTATTTATTACTTTGCTGTGTCAGCTTGTTCACCAGAGCTGTCATTTTCGAAGTAGCGATTGATAAAAAATTATTTATTATTTGTTCTTTCTTTTGAGCAAGAAACAGGCAAATATTTAGATATAACTGCATTGGTTTTTTACTTTGCTGCTGAGAAGTTCAAAGAAATTTAATTTTTAATAAATACATGCTTGAGCTACTGTTAAATGATGGGCATAGAACTAGATTTTTTAAAAAATTAATGTTTAATAAGTTACACATAAAAGTGTTTTCAGTATAAAAATGTGTATAATGGGAAAAAGAACTAATAAAACATTTTTTAGTTAATCTGAAACACCTTTAAGTCATTTAATTGTGTTAAGGCTAATGACTTTATTACTTACAAAAAAAGTACACTACTAGTATTGGAATGCCTTTTTGGTAAATGTACAGATACATTCAGATTACTCGATTCATAAGTGACACACTAAATTTGTCTTCTGGTGAGAGGATCGGAGGTCCACCAACATATTCTTGAACCCAGGGCTCACTGACATATTCTTGAACCCGGGGCCCACTGGTACCTTGCTACACCACTGGGAATGTCTGGCCTAACCCCATAGTATGAGATGTCTGGTCTAAGTAGTTCATTGATTTTTCATTATTTTTTTTTTTACTAGTTTCAAACAATCCTTCATAAATGAAGATTATAATTTTCTAGCCCAAACCCCTCCAAAATGGCAGGTGATGATGTGGGTTTAAACTCTGGAAAACAATGATGACAGTCCAAAGCACATATCACAAGACCACGCAACCATCCATTTCTGATCAATCTGGACAAATTTAACTTTTTAAAAAAATAGCATTATTTAGAGAATTGTTTGTTTCTGTTTTTGATACCTTAAAATTGTTGTAATAAGTTTTAGTCATAATAAGATTTGAAAAATATAAGATTCCATTAAAAAGAACATAAATAGATTTTAGATCTCTGCTAAGCCGTAAATAGATTTTAGATCTCTGCTAAGCCGTAAATAGATTTTAGATCTCTGCTAAGCCGTAAATAGATTTTAGATCTCTGCTAAGCCGTAAATAGATTTTAGATCTCTGCTAAGCCGTAAATAGATTTTAGATCTCTGCTAAGCCGTAAATAGAATTTAGATCTCTGCTAAGCCGTAAATAGAATTTAGATCTCTGCTAAGCCGTAAATAGAATTTAGATCTCTGCTAAGCCGTAAATAGAATTTAGATCTCTGCTAAGCCGTAAATAGATTTTAGATCTCTGCTAAGCCGTAAATAGATTTTAGATCTCTGCTAAGCCGTAAATAGAATTTAGATCTCTGCTAAGCCGTAAATAGATTTTAGATCTCTGCTAAGCCGTAAATAGAATTTATATCTCTGCTAAGCCGTAAATAGATTTTAGATCTCTGCTAAGCCGTAAATAGAATTTAGATCTCTGCTAAGCCGTAAAAACATGGTTGTATAATACAGCAAGCTCATTTGTTTTATAAAACTACACAGGAAAGCATGTTTTATAGAATTAACTTTGTTTTCGCTAAGAAATTAGAAAAGAAAGCGATGAGCTACTGTTCTTTGATTCTATCAGCGACTAGCAAGTTGGACCAACAACTTTATTTTTAAAGCTGACAAATTGTTGTTGTGCTGCACTATACAAATGCATGGCTCCAATCCAATCAGTTGTATAGTTAACAGATCTTTTCTATTGTAATCATACATTTTAATTGCCTGTGGTGTTATAGTTAACAGATCTTTTCTATTGTAATCATACATTTTAATTGCCTGTGGTGTTATCCTTTTGTATAGAGAGCTTTAATTGGCTACAACCTGTGAAACTCTGTTACAGTGAATAATCAAAAGTTTATAAAAAAAACATCACAATCTATTCATTTCCTTTCATTAAATAACAATATCTTTTTTTTTTTACAGAGGTGGATTCTTTACACTTAAGCATGAAGTAAGTAAAAACACTGTTATTCCCTATAAACATGCCCTTTATGGCCCAGTATCAGTTTTAATTAGGGTTATCCCCCTTTGCCCAATTTGCAGCCCTAAATAGCCCAAATGGCGCCCTAATGGGCGCGGGTACCGTTTGCACATTGGCGTCATTAGGTTCCCATTAGGGACCAATACGGGCAACCCTAATAGTGCCAATATCGGCCCAGAATGGGTAAAACCACTTCCGGATTCATTGGGGATTTCCAGAATCGCGCCATAATCAAGCCCATACTAGCCCAATGGTTTAGTAACTAAAATATTTATTAGGGCTCAATTAGGGATAACCCTTATTGTGCCATTATTGGTCCAATGCTGGCCTGAATGGTTTAGTAACTGAAATATTTATTAGGGCTCAATTAGGGATAGCCCTTATTGTGCAATTATTGGTCCGATGCTAGCCCTAATGGTTTAGTAACTGAAATATTTATTAGGGTTCAATTAGGGATAACCCTTATTGTGCCGTTATCGGTCCAATGCTGGCCCCAATGGTTTAGTAACTGAAATATTTATTAGGGTTCAATTAGGTATTATCATGCAAATACTGTCTCCGATGGTTCAGTCATTAAATTTTATTATGGCTTAATTAGGGATAATCTTTAATGTTTTTCAATACTGTAGTTTAAAACAAATTCATTAGTGATTTGTCTCATGAAACTTTACACATGGTGCAAAATAAGAATTTGAATTCTAGGTATTTGAAATGTAATTTTTGAACAGTCTTATTGTAAATAATTTTGTACATAGTAATGGAACATTTAGATTCTAGTTTAAATTATGGAAATTTTTCTGAATGAAATCTGGAAAAACTAAAATTCTTTATTAAATAGCTGTAATGTTTTAATTTGATTGAGTTTATCTTTTGTAGTTATATTCCTTGTCCTCATATGAAACTAATCAACTTTGAAATTAACTAAGCTTATATCAAATGCAAGCATAGCCTATAAATTCTGAATATTACTATGTCCAACAAAAATAATTACATCAACAAAGTACAAAAAATAAACCAAAGATCAATATGAGTTGGGGAAAGTAAAGACCACATGACACCATGCTCATTAACCCTTGGCCAAAGAAATAGAAACAGATGACATTTTTGCATGATGTTTGTAATTTTTTTTTTTACCATGATGCCACAAGCTCAAGTGTAGATGTAAAATGTACTCCTAATTATCAATTTCATTAGAAAATTTATTTTAAAAAAAATTTTCTAAGTAATTTTTTGTTAATTAGCGAATATATTCTGCAAAACATTACTATAGCACAATGGTTCCCCAGAGATACATCTGACATTATTTTTTTTAGTGATACTCTTTTATTTCATGTTTTATTTAGCTCTAAGTTTTCCTGAAGGTTTTTTTTTTTTTTTCAATTTTTTAAAAACTTAAATAATTAATTATGTTTTTAGATTGTCATATGAACTATAAGAAAGTCAAGTTTAACAAAAAATAAAATGCTTTATGTAAACCACTGATTCATTATTATTAGGATGTTATACATTGGCTATAAATATGTCTGCATAGTTACACTATAAATATATCTGTGTACTTAACAGGTTGTTTGATATAAATCTGTTTGTATACTTGAACAGGTTGTTGACATCAGTTCTCAGCTTCATCACATTCAAGACTTTCAAGATTCAGTCTCAGTAGAGTTACTTCTGACAGATGTAAGTAAAGCATTAGTCTGCCTGTTTGTGCACTGAACTGTCGTTTGGACTTATCCATGTTCCTGGGTTCAAACCCTGCCCACTCCCATCCCCCATCGCCTTGTGGGAGGTTTGGACTAGGAAGTAAATTATCTTCAACTCTGAAGAAACATCCGAAACATATAAAAAACATTTTTAAAGCATTAAGTAACCATGTTGTTTTTCTTAAGTCATAGAATGACTATGATTCATCTCGTGGAGCACTTTTTCATGTGACTGTGGATCCCTATTCGTAAGAGACATTCTCATTCACATGTTTAGCAGGTTAAGGTTAATGCTTTTTCGCTGTACATAGCTTTATTGGTGACCTTCTTTCTCCACATAGTACATTCTAGGGTTATGTCTTCCCAGTAGTCGACATCAATATCCACTGCTTTGAAGTCCTGTTAGATTACAGCCACAATGCCGGAGGTGGGGGAGACCAATTTTTCTTGAACCAGCTGCAAGTTGTTTATAATGAAATAAAGTAACTACTCAGGACCTAATGCATAGTTTATTCTCAGTAGATTTACTTAAGACAGATGTAAGTAAATCATATAGTAACCTCTAGAAGATCAAGTAGTATTCTATATAAGTTAGTTCATTCTTAATTATGAAGACCATTCTTGTCTTCTCATCAGCTGTGAGTTGGCATCACAGTTTCATACTATCCTATCACACCACTCATAAGGCCTATATATTCTGAAATGTCAAACTGAATCAGACTAAGTCTCTTTTGCTGGATTAAATGGTTTGGTATATGTTTTTTACTTTTGTTTTCTCTATTTGGTTTGGACAGAGTTTTTAGTGCTCACTGTAAGGTGCCAAGAATATCTGTCTTTTGCTGCAGTCTGCTAGGCAGGCATTGTCCACATTGCTCTCAAAGATAATTTAAGAGTATTCTTGTATCATTTTTTACTAGCATTTTTCTTTTCTAAACTGGCAAAAGATAAGCAAAAGTATTAGAGACATCCATACATGATTAATTACCCACCATTCTAACTGTCAGTGCATCTGGATAGTCAAGATTTCTGGCACATCTGCTTTTGTAACCATTATAGTGTCTATTTTCTTGTGATTCGATGCTAAGAATGTTCCATAATCAGGGCCAAAAGAAAAGTTTAAGCTTCTTGATCTATTTTTTTTTTTAAATGTTTCTATCTGTGCACACTTTATTAAGTCTTACAGGTCCAACATAGATGTATCAGATTAAGGTGATATCACATTTTTTTTTCATGAGATTACTTACAAATTTTGTCAAATCAAACAGGTTTGGAGGTTTGACTGTACTTGATACTTAATAATAGCATACGTTCAAATTGATAATATGCACTTGCAACAGCAGATTTTTTAAAAATATTTTCTACATATCTAACTAAAGGTTATTTAACATCACTTGCTAAGAATTTTTTTTTTTGCAGCATTATCCTTTGATGTCCAGACAATGGAGTAACATGCTGCAATGTGTAAAAATATCTTTGTAAGTTAGTTTTAAAATTCTTAAAAAAAAAACTTACATAATATATTTCTGTATATATATATATATATATATATATATATTTATAGCCATCATCTTGGAACCTTGAGGATGTGCTTTGACAAGGCATTCAGCCAAGGCTCTCAAGTTATGCTCAGTATAGTACCAAGAGACAAAGTGTTATCACACTACCTTTATTCATTAGCTTCTGCATTCTGTCTCTGTAGTTCATGGTGGGTAGAATTTCGGCTAACAAGTGACTCACATCCCATTTTTTCCTAATAATAAATCTTTTCAGTTCTAATTTTTGTGGAGCACCTATTGTTTGCTGACAACTTATTGGTCTATAGCCAGATAAATATCTGGAATCATATTCCTTTAGTTTTAAAAACACACATCTAACCTTATTATTAAATGTCCTGCCTTCCCTTCAACATAGGAAAAAAAAGAAAGCCACTAGAGATGCTTTGATGGAGAATGTTACTTTTTAAAAACTTCTGCTGGAATCAGAGCCAGGTGCTTTATGTCTCTTGAAATAGGTGGTGCTTCTCTCTTGGAAAGATGGAAAGACCTCTTCACTTCAAGCTGGGAGAAATCTTCTATCCCTCATGCCATCATCATATCCCTGTACAAAAAAGGTGACAAGTCCGACTGCTCTAATTACTGTGACATTACTTTTCTGCCAGTAGCAGGATAAATTCTTGCCAGAATACTCCTTGACCGACTGACCAACTCCATATTAGGCAGTGCGCTCTCCGATAGTCAGTCTGGTTTTTGGGCTGATAGAGGGGCATGTTTTTTGTTTTGTGTTGAATTCAGGAAAAATGTAGGGAGCAGAACCAGGACTTGTACGCTGTCTTCATGGATCTCCCAAAGCTTTTGGACACAGTGAGTTGTGATGTTTTGTGGAGGATTTTATCTCTGCTCAGATGTCCTCCAAGATTTATCACTATTCGGAAGTAACTTATGTGGGTCAAAAAGGTTAAATCAGATACAATGGTGATCTGCTCATTTCTCTATAGAGAATTAAATGAAACACTGCCTGCATGAAAGGCATCTACATCAAGGGCTACAAAGATTTTGCGCTCACTAGCATAGTGGTATGTAACTGTCAGCAGATGGCCTCTGAAAGAGAGAGCTTCCATGAAGGCTGCTGGACAGACATTTGGAGCTTAAAGAAAAGCTCTTGTAGAAGACAGGCACAGTAGATCTAAAGATGAGTTTGTGTGTAACACAATACATACATATTCCTTTTATTATTTGTTTTATTTTGTCTAGTATTGCTTTTGTTTGCTATTTCATTTTTTTTTTCATCAAAATACTATCTTAAGTAAATTACTTGTGCATCTGAAAACAATGTTTTCACAGTAGGTTCTTTGGGAAATAATAGGGCTCTGTCTGAAAACATTGTCTTCTCAATAAGCTCATTTTAGAACATAAGGTCTGATAGAACATTATCAAGTCTACAGAGAAGGTGAGCTCTACTGTTTAATGACCTTTTGAGAAGATGAGTTCACCTGTTTTTATTGCTGATATTTTACACAGCTATTATATAACATGCACAGTGACTGATAGCTTGAACTTTCCCTGTCAAAGACATTGTATGATCTGGTTATTACTTTTTAACTCAGTAATGCTGCTCAGTATCATCATCTGCTGTGGCAATTTAAAATGTAGGATTCAGTATTTTACAAATGTAATATATGATCCACAGAGATTCCAAGTGCCAAGCTTTATCACAGAAGAAAATATCAGAAGTATGTTGTTTTTTTAAAACAAATATTCTTCTCATGTAGTTTTAATAGCATTTACTTGAAATATGAATGGATAGCCTTGTATTGCTTTTTTTTTCTTCTTTATTTTAATCAAATGTCAGGAAACACACAAAGATAAAAGTTTGAAAATCAAATTTTTTATTTTCCTTTTCTCCTATTTATGTTTTTTTCAGGCATTTTTTGTTATTTGTGTCATAGTTTGTTTTAATTGTGAACATTTTTCCACAGCCTCTGCGAAGTTATTTCAATCATGGATTTGTTGGGCATAAGGGAAAGTAAGGTTCAAACATTTGTCACTCAGGATAATATAATCATTTAGATTGATATTTAAAATACAATTCTGTAATAAGTAAAATGCAGCCAATGATTAATGTTTTGTTCCATTTCTCTCCAGGACTGGAAAAATTCCTTTTGTGCTGTTTAATCAAGATACTGACAAAAAGCAACTTGAGAGAGCACTAAATGGAGAGGCTTTGGAGGCTTCAGATTTGTCTCTAAAAACAAATGACAATCACCACATGGTATATGCTTATACTTTGTATATACCTTTTAAGTTTGTATATAGTTTTAGATTTTTGTTTTTTTGTTTTTTATAAACTATCAAGGTTACAAAGACAGTTTGTGTGGAAACACAGACTCAAAATTGGCCCTGTAGGTAGTCTGCTCATGCAGGTAAAAAGACAGGTTTCAATATTTTCAGAAAGAATATCAGAAACTATGGACCAACTAATAAACTATCAACAACTACAACCCTATCTCCGTCAATACAAATAGAAGAGACGTGCGGTGTTGAAAGTGTTGCCAATACTGTTGTATTGTTAGTTCGACTAATGACTTGATACTCACAGGATACAGAGATTTATTATAACATTGTTAATATTCATATGTATTTAATGAACTGATAGTTATGAAGATAAAAGTTTAATTTTAACCTGGCCTAACTGATGTTATTGAATGATTATCTAATTGATTTAATTGTTTTGTAAAGGGCTATTCTCTCATTCAAAGCTTCAACAAAGAAACTTTTCGCTCTAGTCTGGTAATTGAATCGTTTTCCTCTTGATGTGTATCACATAGAACACTACTTATTAATTGTTGTTTTAAATTATATTCGACTTAAATGCATACTATATACATTTTTTTTCTTTTAAGTTAAAGTAAACATTTAGTTTAAAATGTAATAGCTAGTATGACAAAAAGTACCTAATTATGTAAAAAAAATTTGTAAAAAAAAAATTTTTGACAAAAATCTCAAACCGTTTGCATATATGTGTTAGAAATATGCTAAATAATCATCTTAGTAGATAGTCTCCCTTGTTTTTTACTATTAATAGTATGGTGTATTTTTACGATAAAACTGCTTGCATAGTTGATTTTAAAAATTAAATTTTTCACTTTCTGAAAAAAGTAGCCTTTGCGTCAGAATTTTAAAATGTCTAAAATATGATATCAGAGTTTCAATATCTTTTCTAGTTTATATCTTAACTGGACAGGCAGACCACACAAAACTAATAGCTTCTTTTGGAGACAGCTAACAAATCAAATAAAAAAAAATAAAAACATGCAAATTGATTTGATTAGTTTTTATATTATATATGGATCACTTTATTGGAGTTATTTTGAAATCTTAATCTTATCTATACATTATTTTATAGCTAGGTTTTATATTGTTTAGGAAAATTTTATTCAAATTTCTAGTCTCCTTAATTGTTAAACTTTAAACTGCGTTATACTCAGTGGAAATGAAAGGAATCACAAATTACATTCTGAGATGCAATAAAAATTTTTGTAAATAACACTTTCATTAAACTAAACATTTAAAATAAAATAAACTAGTAGCATACGCCACTTTGTAAAGGCCATAATTCAAAGGACTGCTAAATAGCAGGGATATGGAGAGATGTTGACCCTGAAGGTCATGCGGACGTTCTCGGTTGTGAATAATGATAGTAACGGAAAGTATTTGAGACATTGCCACAATTTCAATCTCGCCACCATAAATGCTGGAAGTATTCATATAGGCAGCGTATTGTCGAGCTGAGTGTATGACTGTGCTTTTGTAAGAACAACGGACAGGGCATCGCCATAGTTATCCTATTGTTTGCAAACAAAGCCTACAGCCATATTATGAAGTTTGAGCGCAAAAGTTTCGTCGATGACATTTTTCCAGTAATATGCGACTGATAGAAATAAACATTTGCGATACCTGATGCAGGAATTTGGACTACATTGAAAGACCTGTTGACTCCACGAAATATATGTGAAGTGGTGGCCATGGTTAGGAAACGAAAGGCAATACCAAGGGACTAAATCAAAATAAAGCTACAGAAAACATGCAACTATTTTAATGACACCAGATATTGACATTTGTCAAAAATGCACACATGAATGTAGTCATATATAGAATGTATAAAGAGAAAGATTACTTGTTCTCCCCACCCACCCCCCTCTTTTATTTCTGAGCCATGATCTCTGTCGCTGTGAAAGTTACTTGGGGTAACTCTAGTCCGACATGCAGAGATAAAAGAGTTATCTTTCCAATGACTTTTTCGTGGTGTCCCTCATGGTTGGGCCACGAAGAGAATGATATAAATAGATTAACCAAATTTAAACTGCTGCCAGTGAGATCAGAAGCATCAATTGTATGAAGTGTTACTTCCATTAGTTTGTTTCTGGTACAAGTTCAGGCTTATATCTAATAAGACTTCACTTATGATGATTATTATGTCCTAGCCTTAGCCTCATGCAGGGCAGCAGGAAATGGCAGCATGCAGGGTTTGATCCCATGACCATTCTGATGATAGTTCAGAGTGCATACCATTTAAGCATGCAGCCATTTTTTTATTTTATTCTTCTACAATGCAAGTGAACAAGACACAAAGTTTAGCTGGGTTCTGTAATTCAAAAGAAGAAAGTTTATTATTAAATATAATTGCATTTTTTTTTATTAAAAAGAACATTTTCCTACTGCAATGAATGACACTGTGGAAACATCACAATAGAGAAGTCTTGAGTAATCATGTAATCAGTATACAATAGTTTTAAAAGTTTTTTTAAGGGTTTATCAAGAACTGCAACTTTTAGTATCTTTAGAATAAACAGAATTATTTCCCCATCATTTACAGATTTGTCAAGCAGCATCCCCTCACAAACCTTTAGTGTGTGCTCGAACATATTTCTTTTGCAACCAGCCCTATGACATTACAAAGGGTGAGTACAAAAGCTAGTTTTTTTTTACAATGTTTATATGAACTCTGAATGTTTCTTGTATGTTTGGAGTTTTGCTATAAAATTTTCATCCACTTCTCATCAAATTTTGTGTATAAGCTCATGCTCAATGTTACGTCCTCATATTGGATGAGACTGTTTAGACATGGAAACGACAAATCACAGTGTATAAATACTTTAATCTTTATTAACACTGAAAGCACTTTCTTGTTCATATTCCTCCATTTTGGTTCTTCTTTCCCTTCTAACACGCACGCACCATTTCACATTTACACTAAGATGCGCACGTAACACTCAATAACAACACATGAATCAATAAAAAAAAATCAACCAATTAGTTAATCAATTATTTGTAATTAATGAATTTAGTTTTATATAAATATGTACTAAACTAAGGGAAGATAAGCCTTATGTAGAGAATTAGCCATTTTTTTTTGTTAACAATACCTCTTTTTACCTCCTTATAAAAACTAAAACCTTCTTTGTGGCTGGGCTCAAAACCTGAACATTCATCTCGAAAATGGTTCAAATGATTTCCAGAAATAGGACATTGTTGGGAAAAGAAGAGCTTGTTGGCCACACTGGGAAAAGAAGAGCTTGTTGGCCACACTGGGAAAAGAAGAGCTTGTTGGCCACACTGGGAAAAGAAGAGCTTGTTGGCCACACTGGGAAAACTCTAGTTTGACCCTTATAATTTAAAAAAAAAAATTTAACTTTGGCTTGAGAACTAGAAAATATTTATCTTTGGGTATTTCGTCATTTGTTCAAGAGTTTAATAAATTAATGTTCAGGAACGTTTTGCCCATTACTGGGGTTAAAAATGTTTCAATTTTTTTCAATCTAACATTCATTAGTTATTAAGAAAAAAAAACAATCACTCTACAAGTTGTCTAGAGGAGGTATTATGTGTAAAAAAAAGTGTTTTTTATGTTTTTCTTATTTGCCTCCTTACTTAAGTAGAGTCTTAAGTCTTGTAATATGGAGAATCATTTGGTAATCAACATTTTTTGAATATATAAGCTTTTATAAATTTACCGTTGAATGTGGCATGAACCATTGTATCATTAGTTTAGATTTTATAGTTAGGTGAGATTTTCATCTCAGACACAGGGAGACCACTTAAGTGTTAGCCAATATTTCTGATGCTGCTTACATTAAAACCTTTTTTTTTTCCTCTATTACATCCATTGCAATGTATTGTTGTTAATATATTTTTAAAAAATTGAACATTATGGTGGAAAACTATGCTACTAATAACTTAGTCATCCTTCACCTTTTGTAGCAACTACTTAACAATAACAGTCGTGAATGTGTTGATAAGGTTGTGGAATGTGTTGATAAGGTTGTGGAATGTGTTGATAAGGTTGGGGAATGTGTGGATAAGGTTGGGGAATGTGTGGATAAGGTTGGGGAATGTGTTGATAAGGTTGTGGAATGTGTTGATACGGTTGTGGAATTTTTTTTTGTTACATTACAATCTTTGGAAGCGTAAGAGGAAGAGTTCCATAAACTGTTCTGCATAAGTATCTCAACCGCAGCTCAGTTTTTTTTTATATTTATTTTGTTTTTTTTTTATAAAATTTTCTCTGACTGCTAATGTCCTCAAATAACTAAACTTTTCTCTGACTGCTAATGTCCTCAAATAACTAAACTTTTCTCTGACTGCTAATGTCCTCAAATAACTAAACTTTTCTCTGACTGCTAATGTCCTCAAATAACTAAGCTTTTCTCTGACTGCTTATGTCCTCAAATAACTAAACTTTTCTTTGACTGCTAATGTCCTCAAATAACTAAAATTTTCTCTGACTGCAAATGTCCTCAAATAACTAAACTTTTCTCTGACTGCTAATGTCCTCAAATAACTAAACTTTTCTCTGACTGCTAATGTCCTCAAATAACTAAACTTTTCTCTGACTGCTAATGTCCTCAAATAACTAAAATTTTCTCTGACTGCAAATGTCCTCAAATAACTAAACTTTTCTCTGACTGCTAATGTACTCAAATAACTAAACTTTTCTCTGACTGCTAATGTCCTCAAATAACTAAACGTTTCTCTGACTGCTAATGTCCTCAAATAACTAAACTTTTCTCTGACTGCAAATGTCCTCAAATAACTAAACTTTTCTCTGACTGCTAATGTCCTCAAATAACTAAACTTTTCTCTGACTGCTAATGTCCTCAAATAACTAAACTTTTCTCTGACTGCTAATGTCCTCAAATAACTAAACTTTTCTCTGACTGCAAATGTCCTCAAATAACTAAACTTTTCTCTGACTGCTAATGTCCTCAAATAACTAAACTTTTCTCTGACTGCTAATGTCCTCAAATAACTAAACTTTTCTCTGACTGCTAATGTCCTCAAATAACTAAACTTTTCTCTGACTGCTAATGTCCTCAAATAACTAAACTTTTCCCCCAACATAATGAAGAGAACATTTGAAACAATAAATCGGTAAACATTAGAAATAAACAGTTAAGACAAGTTTTGACAAGTTTAGACGAAAACTTGAATAGTTCATTTTAATAAGAGATTTCAGTTCTACCAAGTCATTTTGTTGTTCTTGGCGTATTCAGGAAACTTGTCTGGTGGGCCATTACCTCTATGGTAACACTAAATGGACCACTTTGAATGAACGTTACTGTGCTTGGTACTCAGCTTACCTTTTCATCTTTACAGACTTGACTGTGTAAAATTAACCATTTTTTATGTAATAATTGAGTCGTCTTTAGCCTAATACCTTCCTACTGGTGAGTTTAAATACTTTATATTCACTAAGAGATTAATGATCAGCCAAAGGCCTTTTTTTTGTGTGAAGCTTTACACAATGCGTGGCATGATCCTACTTGGGGAAATCTATAATGAAATCATCATGAGCTTAAACATTTCCCGCTATTATGATTTAGGATCGTACACAGCAGTCTATACATCCTCTGTTACCGAAATTGACACATAGCGTGTCCACACAGTTGGTCAAGTTCATCGCAATATGTTACCAAACATGGATTTATAAAGAAGCGTGTTAACACTGACAGGAATAGATGCACATTACATGGCAAGCTATTTTGGGGCTGGAGCATAAGGTAATGCCATGGCCCAGTCCATTTCTGTCTATGAGTCATGTGGTATTGGAAATAAGAATGTTGCCTTTTTCTTTGTGTCATTCTAAATATTTTTTTTTTTTGGTTTAGGTATTTTGTTTTGGAAAATTATGTTTCATGTACTTTTGGGTACTTTTGTTTTTAGTCATCTGTCCTGAAGTGTCTCTAAGTTTAGGGATTTTATGATGGTGTTTCTCTTGTTAAGTGTTACCTGTCATGAACTGCAGAGCTCTTTTTATTGCTCTCACCCTATCACACTAACAAGACCAAATTTTGACATGCAGAAATCAGCGTGCAGTGTTTTGTGTGTGACTTTGTCTTCAAAAAGTCAGTGATTTATGATCTAGAGCAGAAAATTTTAGTTACACCTAAATATCACTCAAACATAAGTGAAATCACCTTATGAATCAAACTTTTTGTGAGACACCCACTTTTAAATTAAATTTGTGTGTGACACTTACTTTTGAATCACACTTGTGTGTGACACTTTTGATTCAAACCTATGTGTGTGAAACTTTTAAATTGAACTTGTGAGGAAAACTTAATTGTGTGAGAAACCTTTTAATCAAACATATGTGTGGCACTTAGTATTAAATAAAAATTATGTGTGACACTTACTTTCGAATTAAATTTTGTGTGACACTCATTTTTGAATGAAACTCTTGCCTGACAATTACTTTTGAATCACACTTGTGTGTGACACTTTTGAAACCAAGTTTTCCTGCGGCCACCCGATGTCTGTGGAAAGGGAAACAGAATTTGTTATTGAAGCGTCTATACTTTTACTTTTCCATCCAATCATTTCAATAAATACCGTAATGGAATATGTCATTTGAGAAAATGGTAATTAATAACTAAGTCTTTTGTACTATTCCAATGTTCTTGTTAAGTTACTCTACGGGGAAAGTATTTAGTTTTTGTTTCAATTTGTTATAAGGCGGAGGGGGGGGGGGAGGGGTTACCTGATATCCGAAGGCTCTCTAAAGGGCGTGCACCGTTGCTCCTTACCTTAAGAGAAAATAATTGTATTGGTCCAAACAAATTAAGGCGCCTATTTTCGTTTTGAAAAACACCCACACTTTGTCTGTCTGGAGAGAGGTGCATCCTCTAATTTTGTATTGGTCCATGTTTTGCTAGGACGAATGAATAATTGTGCAAAGTTTCAACTGGACCCGAGACTGGGAAGTGGGAGAAAATGTCTACCAGACTGACGGAGTGAGTTGCTATAAGCTCTTTTAAAAAAAAAAGTATTTCCACTGCCTCTATAGAGCTACTATGGACGTAAAAAAAGTATTTCCACGGCCTCTATAGATCTACTATGAACGTAAAAAAAGTATTTCCACGGCCTCTATAGATCTACTATGAACGTAAAAAAAGTATTTCCACTGCCTCTATAGATCTACTATGAACGTAAAAAAAAAAGTATTTCCACGGCCTCTATAGATCTACTATGAACGTAAAAAAAAGTCTTTCCACGGCCTCTATAGATCTACTATGAACGTAAAAAAAAGTCTTTCCACGGCCTCTATAGATCTACTATGAACGTAAAAAAAAGTCTTTCCACGGCCTCTATAGATCTACTATGAACGTTAAAAAAAAGTCTTTCCACGGCCTCTATAGATCTACTATGAACGTAAAAAAAAGTATTTCCACGGCCTCTATAGATCTACTATGAACGTTAAAAAAAAGTCTTTCCACGGCCTCTATAGATCTACTATGAACGTAAAAAAAAAAGTATTTCCACGGCCTCTATAGATCTACTATGAACGTAAAAAAAGTCTTTCCACGGCCTCTATAGATCTACTATGAACGTTAAAAAAAAGTCTTTCCACGGCCTCTATAGATCTACTATGAATATAAAAAAATGTATTTCCACGGCCTCTATAGATCTACTATGAACTTAAAAAAAGTCTTTCCACGGCCTCTTTAGATCTACTATGAACGTAAAAAAAGTCTTTCCACGGCCTCTATAGATCTACTATGAACGTAAAAAAAAGTCTTTCCACGGCCTCTTTAGATCTACTATGAACGTAAAAAAAAGTATTTCCACGGCCTCTATAGATCTACTATGAACGTTAAAAAAAAGTATTTCCACTGCCTCTATAGATCTACTATGAACGTAAAAAAAGTATTTCCACGGCCTCTATAGATCTACTATGAACGTAAAAAAAAGTATTTCCACGGCCTCTATAGATCTACTATGAACGTAAAAAAAGTATTTCCACGGCCTCTATAGATCTACTATGAACGTTAAAAAAAAGTATTTCCACGGCCTCTATAGATCTACTATGAACGTAAAAAAAAGTATTTCCACTGCCTCTATAGATCTACTATGAACATAAAAAAAAAGCTTCCGTGCACTCTAGAGGCACATGACAACCCACAACCCATCTATGATTGGATTATGCCCCTTTTTCTTGATGGATGCGCAACCATGTATAACATTCGGTTACGTTTGTTAGCGGACCAACGCTCTAGCAGTCTATTCTACACCTGTAATCCAACATTTTGAGAAGGCGTTTAAACATTGTGTCAACTCACCAACTTTTCGGTTCCTCGCGGCCTGATTTTGCTCTTGTTTTTGTTTCATATCAAAATGCTCTGTGTCCAGGATACACAAGCCTTTGATTTCTGGACTTTCGGCCTTTGTCTCAATGTTTTGCCCACAGGGTGAACATTGGACATTAGTGTAATTGAACGGCTGTATACCCTGTGAATAACTTTCTCTGTGTGTGTGTGCATGTGTATGCTCATTGAGATAAGTCCCCATTTCAATGATCTCGCAATGTTTCATTCATTTATATCCCCACCCCCAATCCGTTTCTTGCTTCATCGGAGAGTTTATTTTCTCCCCCCAGGACTGTTGGTTTAAAAAAAAAACAACATATCTCCCTTTGGACTTGAGAGAGCGAACGATGCGTCAACGCCATCTCTTTGGACACAGCCATCATAATAAATAACTAGCTTCCTAACAAGCCTTTCATCTCTTGGGGGGGGGGGGGAGAATTAAAAGAAAACTTGATCAGCTCTGTCCATTCTAGAGCCATGACTTTTATTCCACATTCTCCTCCCTAATCTTTTCTCTCTCTCCATCTCTCTCTCTTTCTCTCTACATCTCTCTCTCTTTCTTTCTCTCTCTCTCCATCTCTCTCTCTTTCTCTCTCTCTCCATCTCTCTCTCTTTCCCTCTCTCTCCATCTCTCTCTCTCCCTTTCTCTCTCTCCATCTCTCTCTCTCTCTCTTTCTCTTTCTCTCTCTCTCTCATGATCTAAGAAAGTATGGAATTAGCGTCAGAAAACTTTGGACTGCTATAAGTGTATGTAGTCATACTGCAAGTAATTCTCCCAACTCCTTTCGGTATTCACATCAATGTTTGTGTGTACAAACTTGTCCAAGGGGGACCGCCCCAAGTGACCTCCCCAACCATTGATTTGAGAAATAAGGTGACCGACAGTTTTTCTTGAATTTCTCTGACGTCTGATCACGTGGTAATTTTATTTTTGATCTGACGTCTGATCATGTGATAATTGTTTTAAAAATCTCTTTATCTGACATTAGATAATAAGATACATTTTATTTTTGATCTTTTATCCGACATCTGATCATGTGATTATTTTTTTGTATCTCTTAATCTGACATCAGATCACATGATACATTTTACTTTTGATCTGACATCTTATTTTGTGATACATTTTCATTTTTCGCTTTATCTGACATTTGATCATATGATGAACTTTCTAAATCTCTCTATCTGACATCTGATCATGTGATGAATTTTCTGTGATCTGTCTATCTATCTGACATCTGATCATGTGATGAATTTTCTGTGATCTGTCTATCTATCTAACATCTGATCATGTGATGAATTCTGTGATCTGTCTATCTATCTAACATCTGATCATGTGATGAATTCTGTGATCTTCTCTCTATCTAACATCTGATCATGTGATGAATTCTGTGATCTGTCTATCTATCTAACATCTGATCATGTGATGAATTCTGTGATCTTCTCTCTATCTAACATCTGATCATGTGATGGATTTTCTGTGATCTGTCTATCTATCTAACATCTGATCATGTGATGAATTCTGTGATCTGTCTATCTGACATCTGATCATGTGATGAATTTTCTGTGATCTGTCTATCTGACATCTGATCATGTGATGAATTTTCTGTGATCTGTCTATCTGACATCTGATCATGTGATGAATTTTGTGATCTGCTCTCTATCTGACATCTGATCATGTGATGAATTCTGTGATCTTCTCTCTATCTGACATCTGATCATGTGATGAATTCTGTGATCTTCTCACTATCTGACATCTGATCATGTGATTATTTTTTTGTATCTCTTAATCTGACATCAGATCACATGATACATTTTATTTTTGATCTGACATCTGATCTTGTGATACATTTTCATTTATCGCTTTATCTGACATTTGATCATATGATGAACTTTCTTAATCTCTCTATCTGACATCTGATCATGTGATGAATTTTCTGTGATCTGTCTATCTATCTGACGTCTGATCATGTGATGAATTTTCTGTAATCTGTCTATCTATCTAACATCTGATCATGTGATGAATTCTGTGATCTTCTCTCTATCTAACATCTGATCATGTGATGAATTCTGTGATCTGTCTATCTATCTAACATCTGATCATGTGATGAATTCTGTGATCTTCTCTCTATCTAACATCTGATCATGTGATGAATTTTCTGTGATCTGTCTATCTATCTAACATCTGATCATGTGATGAATTCTGTGATCTGTCTATCTGACATCTGATCATGTGATGAATTTTCTGTGATCTGTCTATCTGACATCTGATCATGTGATGAATTTTGTGATCTGCTCTCTATCTGACATCTGATCATGTGATGAATTCTGTGATCTTCTCTCTATCTGACATCTGATCATGTGATGAATTCTGTGATCTTCTCACTATCTGACATCTGATCATGTGATTATTTTTTTTATCTCTTAATCTGACATCAGATCACATGATACATTTTATTTTTGATCTTACATCTTATTTTGTGATACATTTTCATTTATCGCTTTATCTGACATTTGATCATATGATGAACTTTCTTAATCTCGCTATCTGACATCTGATCATTTGATGAATTTTCTGTGATCTGTCTATCTATCTGACATCTGATCATGTGATGAATTTTCTGTGATCTGTCTATCTGACATCTGATCATGTGATGAATTTTGTGATCTTCTCTCTATCTGACATCTGATCATGTGATGAATTCTGTGATCTTCTCTCTATCTGACATCTGATCATGTGATGAATTCTGTGATCTTCTCACTATCTGACATCTGATCATGTGATGAATTATGTGATCTTCTCTCTATCTGACATCTGATCATGTGATGAATTTTCTGTGATCTTCTATCTATCTGACATCTGATCATGTGATGAATTTTCTGTGATCTTCTCTCTATCTGACATCTGATCATGTGATGAATTTTCTGTGATCATCTATCTATCTGACATCTGATCATGTGATGAATTTTCTGTGATCTTCTCTCTATCTGACATCTCATTAAGTCGTACATTTTCTGTGATCTTCTCTCTATCTGACATCTGATCATTTGATACATTTTCTGTGATCTTCTCTCTATCTGACATCTGATCATTTGATACATTTTCTGTGATCTTCTCTCTATCTCACATCTGATCATTTGATACATTTTCTGTGATCTTCTCACTATCTGACATCTGATCATTTGATACATTTTCTGTGATCTTCTCTCTATCTGACATCTGATCATTTGATACATTTTCTGTGATCTTCTCTCTATCTGACATCTGATCATTTGATACATTTTCTGTGATCTTCTCACTATCTGACATCTGATCATTTGATACATTTTCTGTGATCTTCTCTCTATCTGACATCTGATCATTTGATACATTTTCTGTGATCTTCTCTCTATCTGACATCTGATCATTTGATACATTTTCTGTGATCTTCTCTCTATCTGACATCTGATCATTTGATACATTTTCTGTGATCTTCTCTCTATCTGACATCTGATCATTTGATACATTTTCTGTGATCTTCTCTCTATCTGACATCTGATCATTTGATACATTTTCTGTGATCTTCTCTCTATCTGACATCTGATCATTTGATACATTTTCTGTGATCTTCTCTCTATCTGACATCTGATCATTTGATACATTTTCTGTGATCTTCTCTCTATCTGACATCTGATCATTTGATACATTTTCTGTGATCTTCTCTCTATCTGACATCTGATCATTTGATACATTTTCTGTGATCTTCTCACTATCTGACATCTGATCATTTGATACATTTTCTGTGATCTTCTCTCTATCTGACATCTGATCATTTGATACATTTTCTGTGATCTTCTCTCTATCTGACATCTGATCATTTGATACATTTTCTGTGATCTTCTCTCTATCTGACATCTGATCATTTGATACATTTTCTGTGATCTTCTCACTATCTGACATCTGATCATTTGATACATTTTCTGTGATCTTCTCTCTATCTGACATCTGATCATTTGATACATTTTCTGTGATCTTCTCTCTATCTGACATCTGATCATTTGATACATTTTCTGTGATCTTCTCTCTATCTGACATCTGATCATTTGATACATTTTCTGTGATCTTCTCTCTATCTGAAAATCTCATTAAGTCGTACATTTTCTGTGATCTTCTCTCTATCTGACATCTGATCATTTGATACATTTTCTGTGATCTTCTCTCTATCTGAAAATCTCATTAAGTCGTACATTTTCTGTGATCTTCTCTCTATCTGACATCTGATCATTTGATACATTTTCTGTGATCTTCTCTCTATCTGACATCTGATCATTTGATACATTTTCTGTGATCTTCTCTCTATCTGACATCTGATCATTTGATACATTTTCTGTGATCTTCTCACTATCTGACATCTGATCATTTGATACATTTTCTGTGATCTTCTCTCTATCTGACATCTGATCATTTGATACATTTTCTGTGATCTTCTCTCTATCTGACATCTGATCATTTGATACATTTTCTGTGATCTTCTCACTATCTGACAATCTCATTAAGTCGTACATTTTCTGTGATCTTCTCTCTATCTGACATCTGATCATTTGATACATTTTCTGTGATCTTCTCTCTATCTGACAATCTCATTAAGTCGTACATTTTCTGTGATCTTCTCTCTATCTGACATCTGATCATTTGATACATTTTCTGTGATCTTCTCTCTATCTGACATCTGATCATTTGATACATTTTCTGTGATCTTCTCTCTATCTGACATCTGATCATTTGATACATTTTCTGTGATCTTCTCTCTATCTGACATCTGATCATTTGATACATTTTCTGTGATCTTCTCACTATCTGACATCTGATCATTTGATACATTTTCTGTGATCTTCTCTCTATCTGACATCTGATCATTTGATACATTTTCTGTGATCTTCTCTCTATCTGACATCTGATCATTTGATACATTTTCTGTGATCTTCTCTCTATCTGACATCTGATCATTTGATACATTTTCTGTGATCTTCTCTCTATCTGAAAATCTCATTAAGTCGTACATTTTCTGTGATCTTCTCTCTATCTGACATCTGATCATTTGATACATTTTCTGTGATCTTCTCTCTATCTGAAAATCTCATTAAGTCGTACATTTTCTGTGATCTTCTCTCTATCTGACATCTGATCATTTGATACATTTTCTGTGATCTTCTCTCTATCTGACATCTGATCATTTGATACATTTTCTGTGATCTTCTCTCTATCTGACATCTGATCATTTGATACATTTTCTGTGATCTTTTCTCTATCTGACATCTGATCATTTGATACATTTTCTGTGATCTTCTCACTATCTGACATCTGATCATTTGATACATTTTCTGTGATCTTCTCTCTATCTGACAATCTCATTAAGTCGTACATTTCATGTAATCTTTTTCTGACATCTTCGAGCATCGAGTTGACCTTTGAGTACTTACTTGTTTGGATTAAAATGTGACTCAAGACTTCACTGCCATGGACGTTAATATGTGTGTGTGTATATTTAAGTTGGACATTTCTTTTTAAACAATGCGGGTTGTGGTGGTCAGAACGATTTATTTAAACACAAACCTTTTGATTGTTCTGACGGATGTTACAAACTTGTTTACTTATTTATTCCTTTTATTTATCAAGCTTTCATCAACTCTCCCGTCTGTCTGTCTGTCTGTCTGGTCAAATCTTTTAGGCTTTTCCTTTGAATCATAAAATTGTTATAGTTGTTATTTATATCCTTTATCGTCAGGATAAAATATACGTTCATTTTTTTTTATTAGCGGCCCCCGAAAGGAGAAAAGACGTTTTGTGTGGAATGTTTGTCCGTCTGTCCCGTTTAGATCTTTTAAACTAGAAAAGATAGTTAAAAATCTGACACTATAATATCAAAAGTTCTGATGCAATGGCTACTTTTTTCTTTTTTGAAAGCGAAAAATCAAATTTTTTAAATCACTTATGCATGCAGTTTTTTTCATAAAAATACACCACTTTTAAACTAGTCACTATTAATAGTAACAAACACGGGAGGCTCTTTAGAAGGAGAGATGTCCATCTACTATATTTTTAACACATTTATGCAAATGGTTTTAGATTTTTTGAAAAAAATTTTAAGTTCTGTCATACTAACTACTACATTTACACACAAAAAAAGTTTTCTTTTTTTAAAAGAGAAAAAATCTATTTAGTATGCATATAAGTTAGACATAATTTAAAACAACTATTAATAAGTAGTTTTTCATATTATCTTTTGAACTGCAGTACTGCATGACAAAAAAATAGTACACTTAACTTTTTTTTTTTACGGAAATGTTTTTTTCTTGAGGATTTGAATAAGAGATTGACCCTTTACAAATCAATTAGATCAATTAGATATTCATTATATGACATCAGTTAGGCCTGGTTCACATCTAACTTCACATTTACTTTCACCTATTCCTTGGTCTGCTGGACTGCGGCAGGCACCACACAAAATCTGTCAATCTTCTTTCTCCATTCTTCTCTGTCATTTGTTTTTGATAGAATTTTATTCTGATGTTCTTTCTGAAAATATTAAAACCTGCCTTTTTACCTGCCTGTGTGGACCACTTTGGGGGCCGATTTGGAGCTTGTATTTCCACACAAACTGTCTTTGTAACCTTGTTATCTTCAAAATTAAGTTAGATGAGGGCCTAATTTTCCGCCTTGTCGAATAGTGCCCTATTTTCGAAGTGCCTAAGTTTCCTGGAGCCTAAATTACTGGTGCCTTAAATTCTAGTGCCTAAATTTCCAGACAGCCTTGCTATCCATGCTCAGGTTCTCGATACAAACAAACACAGTGTAGCCCTAGCTCTTTAATTCACAAACATAAATTTTGACGAGTCACGTGACAATGATTTCATACCATTTAGAATAATTAGATCTATTTATTCAACCCCACAGACTATAAACCAAGCTCCACAATCAAATATAGCTAACTCTACATACAGTTTCAGCTAATATGAATACAACTTTTTACTTTCGTACAACTGTTAACATTACATTAGAAACTCACGAGAACGAACTTAGTTGTTGAACGAAATAAACCCAAGAAAAACTAAACCGATGGCGTGACCGTCAGGGAAAACAGCTTACAAACTGTTTGCGATGTGCAAAAATAAATACTTTGAACTTTAAAGCAGATAGCACATAAAAGAAACGTTACCAAAATGTAGAAAAGGAACCTGTGTGTCAAGTGTATGTGATATTCATACGCGAGCAAATGTGTGTATGTGTCTGTGTGGCTTATAAAGCAACACAATTAATTTGCCCCAGACATAAAACAGGCGTGTACAAAATGGAAGCAGAAAACAAAATACAAAAGAAACGAGTCAATAGACACAAAAAAAAAAATTCATAAAGATCAATATTGGTAAGACCTGGATTTCACCAGATCGTACTCCAGCCATGTCCAGTAATCCCTGGTCAAACTGTCACCTTCCTGGGGCTTAGGGTTTAGGACAAGTGATTTATTGAAGATAACTGGTAATGATCAGACAAATTGTATTGGTTGGTTGAAATGGTAGATACATAACAGTGTATACATATCTAATCTAGTTCACTTTACTTCTGCCACGCATTGTAGGTCACTTCCGTTAGTTAGACAAGGTCACCAACTTCTGATTCCTGTACTAAAAATTTTCTTTTTCTTCGCAAAAGGATTTTTTATTTGTGACTATTGATAACTACTGCCATGCTAGGACAATTTAACTTTCATTTCATTAACACTAAAACTTTCACTACAAGAACATTAAACTTTCATTTCAAGAACACTAAACTTTCACTACAAGAACACTAAACCTTTCACTACAAGAACACTATTTACTATTTAACCTTTTTTACTTGTTTTAAAAATATATTCACTTTTTTAAACGTTCATTTGCTCCTAGTGCAAATAATGTTCTGGACAGTCTTTTGAAGCGTATGTTCAAATTGTCATTAGACCAGATTTATCACATCCTAAACAAGTTCAGTTAGCAGAATGCCAACACAGTTTTGGGAAACCACGTGAAACTCTATAACACTGTCACTTCAGAATAATAAGGTCTTTAAATACGCTGAAACCTTGTTTACATTTTCTAGATATACACAATTCGGCTAGTACTCCTATGTACGCCTATGTTTTATATACTCCTATGTACGCTTATGTATTATAATCTCCTATGTAGGCCTGTGTATTATATACTTCTATGTGGGCCTGTGTATTATATACTCCTATGTAGGCACGTATTTTATATACTCCTATGTAGGCCTGTGTATTATATACTCCAATATGAGCCTGTGTATTATATACTCCTATGTAGGCCTGTGTATTCTATACTCCTATAAAGGCCCGTGTATTATATACTCCAATATAGCTATGTGAATTATATACTCCTATATAGCTATGTGTATTATATACTCCTATGTAGGCCTGTGTATTATATATTCCAATATTTGGGCCTGTGTATTATATACTCCTGTGTAGGCCCTTGTATTATATATTCCAGTATAGCTATGTGTATTATATACTCCTATGTAGGCCTGTGTATTATATACTACTATGTAGGCCTGTGTAGGCCCGTGTATTATATACTCCAATATGGGCCCGTGTAATATATACTCCTATGTAGGCCTGTGTATTATATACTACTATGTAGGCCTGTGTAGGCCCGTGTATTATATACTCCTGTGTAGGCCTGTGTATTATATACTACTATGTAGGCCTGTGTAGGCCCGTGTATTATATACTACTATGTAGGCCTGTGTATTATATACTACTATGTAGGCCTGTGTAGGCCCGTGTATTATATACTCCTATGTAGGCCTGTGTATTATATACTCATGTGTAGGCCGTGTATTATATACTCCAATATGGGCCCGTGTATTATATACTCATGTGTAGGCCCGTGTATTATATACTCCAATATGGGCCCGTGTATTATATGCTCCTATGTAGGCCTGTGTATTATATACTCTTGTGTAGGCCCGTGTATTATATACTCCAATATGGGCCCGTGTAATATATACTCCTGTGTAGGCCCGTGTATTATATACTCCAATATGGGCCCGTGTATTATATACCCTACGTAGGCCTGTGGTTATATACTCTAACATAGGCAGGTGTATTATGTACTCCTACTGTATGTACGCCTATGTACTCTTATTTTTGTGTACTCCTATTTATGGCTATGTACTCCTATATACGCCTGTGTACTTCTATTTATGGCTATCCAATCCTATGTATATTGTTTATAAGCAAATCTACATGATTGTATTTCCACATGGCGTAACACAAAATCATTTGCATACATATAAACCAATTCGAGGGAGGCTTATTATGTGAAAGATTCGGTTACAATGGACGGCAGCAATAGTCACTGCCTAGTGTCAACTTACCCGTTCATCCATTGGACTGTCGGTTTGTGTTGCCAGTGTATAATGGCTTTATCGCTTCGGAGTCTGGCTTCCATTTTCCATTGTTAGCACTGTGAAACCTGCCAGTTCTGTTAGCTAAGTGGAGAGAGGGGTTACGTCACAGCCCATACATTTCCCATCAGACATTCGGAGAGTAAATCTTAAAAATCGATATCTCTCTCCCCCTTAACAAATTATTTCTAGAGGAATCTTCAGCCCTGTAGCGAGAACAAATGGAAGCAAGAGATGATGGATGTTGTAGTATTGAATGAAAGACGCTTTCGCTTTATTGGCGTCTGTTTTCTGGTTTGGGGGCAACATTGTTGACTGCTTGTTTTGGGGCAATAGTGTCGTCTGTTTCCGCTTGGTTTGAGGCACATATGTTATCAGCTTTTTTGGTAGTGCAACTTTCTTGTCTTTAAGGTTTTGTTTTTAGTAATATTTTTGTTTTGTTCTTTTTATAAATGTTTCGTAGCAATGTTTTGGCTGATTGGGTTATAATGTTGGCTAATTGAGTAATATTGTTGGCTGATTTGGCAATATTGTTAGCCGATGAGGCAGTATTGTTGTCTGTTTGCTTTTTGTTAGAAAATACTTTGTTTTTGGTTAATAGAGCATTATAGTATTTTATGTGATGGGACAACATAGTAGTCTTGTTAGTTGATTTGGCGATATAGTTTTCTGCTGGATAGACTTACTTAGACTTAGATTCTCCCGCGCCGTTCGGCTCATTGGGTGGCAAGATCTGTCACTGGCAATGTCTGAAGCCTCCTCCCACCTAGTGTCCACTGTTCCGAGGTCCTCCATGAAGGTGTGTCGCCAAGTAATACGGGGACGTCCCTGTTTGCTCTTTCCTCGTATTGGCCTTTTTGTCATCACAACTCTTGGTATGAGTAGTTATTTTGTCGGAGAACATGTCCTGCAAACCTCATGCGACGCTCTTTCACAACCTCATTAAGTGTTCGACTCCCAGTTCAGCATAGGATTTCCTTGTTTGAGACCCGATTTATATAACTGACTCCCAAAATCCGTCTCAGGCCATTTTTGTTGATAGATAGGTCTATAAGCTTCTCTGGTTGGTTGATACTGTAGTGTACTTTTCTCAACTTCTCTGGTTGGTTGATACTGTAGTGTACTTCTCTCAAGTTCTCTGGTTGGTTGATACTGGTTGGTTGATACTGTAGTGTACTTCTCTCAAGTTCTCTGGTTGGTTGATACTGGTTGGTTGATACTGTAGTGTACTTCTCTCAAGTTCTCTGGTTGGTTGATACTGGTTGGTTGATACTGTAGTGTACTTCTCTCAAGTTCTTTAGTTGGTTGATACTGTAGTGTACTTCTCTCAAGTTCTCTGGTTGGTTGATACTGTAATGTACTTCTCTCAAGTTCTCTGGTTGGTTGATACTGTAGTGTACTTCTCTCAAGTTCTCTGGTTGGTTGATACTGGTTGGTTGATACTGTAGTGTACTTCTCTCAAGTTCTCTGGTTGGTTGATACTGTAGTGTACTTCTCTCAAGTTCTCTGGTTGGTTGATACTGTAATGTACTTCTCTCAAGTTCTCTGGTTGGTTGATACTGTAGTGTACTTCTCTCAAGTTCTCTGGTTGGTTGATATTGTAGTGTACTTCTCTCAAGTTCTCTGGTTGGTTGATACTGTAATGTACTTCTCTCAAGTTCTCTGGTTGGTTGATACTGTAGTGTACTTCTCTCAAGTTCTCTGGTTGGTTGATATTGTAGTGTACTTCTCTCAAGTTCTCTGGTTGGTTGATACTGTTATGACCCTATTGGCGGCGCAAAAGGGTTAACTATAGGCTCAGCTGACACACACGTGAATCACTCAGGTCAGCGGGGCCATGGACAAGGGACAGTACTACGATTACACGATTACACGCAAATATGACCAATGTTATGGTCATGTGATTGAAAGCCTGCGTGTACGAGGACAGTGTGTAGGAAAGCGGCAGTTCAAAACCGGAGAGCGTCGAGACCGGGACTGTTAGTCGGCCATGAAGTCGGTCCTGGTTGAGTCCTCAGGTGTTGATGTACAAGTCCAGAAAGAGAGACAGTAGTTTTGTACGGTGATGTACAGAGTGACATTTTAGTTGTTGATAAGTTTGATGCCAATTTCTAGTATTGGCTGTTATCTACTTATTCACTCATTATTAAAGTACCCGATATTGTGGAGCTCTTGTTGTCAAGTTCTTGATGTGTTGATGTGTTGTCTTGTGTTTAGCAGTGTTTACGGAAGGCCTGATTAGGAGAGAGAATCGTAACAATTCTGTAATGTACTTCTCTCAAGTTCTCTGGTTGGTTGATACTGGTTGGTTGATACTGTAGTGTACTTCTTTCAAGTTCTCTGGTTGGTTGATACTGGTTGGTTGATACTGTAGTGTACTTCTCTCAAGTTCTTTAGTTGGTTGATACTGTAGTGTACTTCTCTCAAGTTCTCTGGTTGGTTGATACTGGTTGGTTGATACTGTAGTGTACTTCTCTCAAGTTCTTAAGTTGGTTGATACTGTAGTGTACTTCTCTCAAGTTCTCTGGTTGGTTGATACTGTAGTGTACTTCTCTCAAGATCTCTGGTTGGTTGATACTGGTTGGTTGATACTGTAGTGTACTTCTCTCAAGTTCTCTGGTTGGTTGATACTGGTTGGTTGATACTGTAGTGTACTTCTCTCAAGTTCTCTGGTTGGTTGATACTGTAGTGTACTTCTCTCAAGTTCTCTGGTTGGTTGATACTGGTTGGTTGATACTGTAGTGTACTTCTCTCAAGTTCTTTAGTTGGTTGATACTGTAGTGTACTTCTCTCAAGTTCTCTGGTTGGTTGATACTGTAGTGTACTTCTCTCAAGTTCTCTGGTTGGTTGATACTGGTTGGTTGATACTGTAGTGTACTTCTCTCAAGTTCTCTGGTTGGTTGATACTGGTTGGTTGATACTGGTTGGTTGATACTGTAGTGTGCTTCTCTCAAGTTCTTTAGTTGGTTGATACTGTAGTGTACTTCTCTCAAGTTCTCTGGTTGGTTGATACTGGTTGGTTGATACTGTAGTGTACTTCTCTCAAGTTCTTTGGTTGGTTGATACTGTAGTGTACTTCTCTCAAGTTCTCTGGTTGGTTGATACTGTAGTGTACTTCTTTCAAGTTCTCTGGTTGGTTGATACTGGTTGGTTGATACTGTAGTGTACTTCTCTCAAGTTCTCTGGTTGGTTGATACTGTAGTGTACTTCTCTCAAGTTCTTTGGTTGGTTGATACTGTAGTGTACTTCTCTCAAGTTCTCTGGTTGGTTGATACTGTAGTGTACTTCTCTCAAGTTCTTTGGTTGGTTGATACTGTAGTGTACTTCTCTCAAGTTCTCTGGTTGGTTGATACTGGTTGGTTGATACTGTAGTGTACTTCTCTCAAGTTCTTTGGTTGGTTGATACTGTAGTGTACTTCTCTCAAGTTCTCTGGTTGGTTGATACTGTAGTGTACTTCTTTCAAGTTCTCTGGTTGGTTGATACTGTAATGCACTTCTCTCAAGTTCTTTAGTTGGTTGATACTGTAGTGTACTTCTCTCAAGTTCTTTAGTTGGTTGATACTGTAGTGTACTTCTCTCAAGTTCTCTCAAGTTCTCTGATTGGTGGAAACAGTAATGCACTTTTCTGGTTGGTTGATATTGGTACTGTAATGTAAGTTTCTGGTTGATTGACAGGGAATAATGAAAGCTTGTCAAGGTCATATTTAAAACATAATAATTTGACAGTTTAATAAACATTTTCAACCCGTGAATGAGTGTATCTGTTACAATGAAACTTTACGGTCCGCTCTTCTGTCTCTTAGCTCCCTGGAACCTCCATTTTGTTTTCACCTGTGCAGCTCGACGTAGACTTGCCCGCCCCCGACACACGTATGACCGGCTTCTCAAAGTCAATCTCGAGTATATTTCCACCGTCACCTCCCCATCACGCTGTTTGTTGGGTTTTTGCAACCTATTATCTTAATGTAATCAATGTACGGTACCAGACATCGCACACATTTATTCATAGCCTCATTTTCAGGCCTAGAGACCAAACAATGCATTCCCGTGACCCATTTTACATTTAGTTCACTGTTTGGTATTTTGTTCTCAAATAAATATCGATTGGCTTTTATGAAGTGTCATCGTTTATTACACGGAATTTTAACCTATTGCGAAGTAGCAATAGATCTAGCATGTCTCTTGTTCATGTTATTCATTTATCTTGTTCCTGTTATTCATTTATCTTGTTCATGTTATTCATTTATCTTGTTCATGTTATTCATTTATCTTGTTCATGTTATTCATTTATCTTGTTCATGTTATTCATTTATCTTGTTCATGTTATTCATTTATCTTGTTCATGTTATTCATTTATCTTGTTCATGTTATTCATTTATCTTGTTCATGTTATTCATTTATCTTGTTCATGTTATTCATTTATCTTGTTCATGTTATTCATTTATCTTGTTCATGTTATTCATTTATCTTGTTCATGTTATTAGGATTTAATGGGTTGTTTTGTTGGTGTTGTTTTTTGACAGTGTTGCAAAGTACTTTTACTCTCTCTCTCTCTCTCGAAAAAAATAAAAGACTCTGGAACTATCTTATTAATGCTATTAGGATTGGTTTTGTGTTTTATTTAGACCGCGTCTAAAAGGAATTGTCAATGATATAAGACTTAAAAATAAGTAGACTTAGGGAAACAGAAAACAAAATCCTTTAAAAATACGGAATGAGTGTGATATTGGATTCCTATTTATGCTTTCTAATTAGACTGCTGCCTCTTGGGGAAATACCAAAAATGAAATGGTTTGATAGAGCTTGCGGTTTTTCGCGAATAGCGGGCGTCAGGTTGCGAATCTGTCCAAAAAAAACAAAACAAACAACCTTCTTAGTGAGCAGCTAGGAGGTAAAAGGAACCTGTGTACGAAACTTGATGCGGATACGTACAACAGTTTATGAGATATCGTGATCAATCAGTGGTTATTTCAGGTCTGTATAGTATATTGTCAAACGAAATAACAGTATACAAAGAAAACAGAAAACCATCGCTTTGGGAAACTTGACCGCTTGTCATTTTGAACGTGAAAAGTGTTTTGTTGTTTTTGTTCTATGTCTACAACGTGGTTAGAAATAACTGGCCAAAGTTTCTTATTTGCATTGAAACCTACATTTTTATTAGTTATCTATGTACCAATGTGTTCAATAGAATGGAAAAACAAAGCGCTGCCCTTACAGTACTATCAGTTTATACAGAGAAGGTTTTAATTATTTCAGCTTAATTTAGACGCTGAATAGTCTGGCGGAAAATCAATAGTTTATTGGGTTCTGTGTCCACAAACAGTCGTTAACAGAAGTAAACACTTGTCTATATCTAGTAGAGACATTCAAAGTAAGCACTTGCCTATATCTAGTAGAGATATTCAGAAGTAAACACTTGTCTATATCTAGTAGAGACATCCACTCCCACTATGCCTAAGGCTTTAAAACACAGAATCGCTTCTAAAAAAAAAAACTTGATGAATTTGGAAAAAAAAATCTCATCTGTTTACATTCAAAAAGCGTTTGTTCCTTTGAGTATGGGCATATTGAGAGAGAGGTTCAGAAGTTTGACTGACTGCATTCTGTAAACTTTGTTGACGCTGAATGTCTTTTCAACACATTTCAAACAATTTCCATAATAAAGAAACGTCGCCAATGGAAATAAAAAATAGACTGGCTTGCAGAGTTTTGGAAAGGAAAGGATGGCCACAGGGGCGGAATAGATAGACTAACTTAAAAAGGTCTTAATTATTTTCTGATTAGTTCATATCCATTGATAGATTGTACTGTTTTCACAAAGGGCACGGGTTCAAACCTTGCCCGCTGCCAACCAATGTATAATTTTCATTTCTGAACGAACGTTCGAAACGTAAAACAAACAAGAAAAACAAATCAAAACAAAACTTAAAAACACGAACAAAGCTTATAGTAGATGTCATTGGATCAAGTCGTTTGGATTAGCGAAACTGAAACATAATAAATCGGTGAGAATAGAAATATTTATACCAATTGTTTTTTTATTTGCTTCTACCTTTCTCATTGCGCTATGATCCCCTATCACTTGTCTGGACCAGTTTGGAAAACAAAAAGGAGGGGTTGTCTTGGTGAATGTGTACATGATCGTTTTTTAAAAGCATAAAAAAAAGATTCACTAAGAGTTTAAGAGTCGTAAAGGGGGACTAATTCAACTTATACCAACACATCTGTCAAGTACAATCTCTTTCCCTAGTTCAAGGTACCAAACAAAATTATTTATTACCAATAGTTATTTGAGTAATTGGTTAATTTTTTTATTGATTATTGCGTTTTCCGGTAAAAGAAATAGTCTAATTGTGCAAAATTTCAGCTTAATTCGAGATTGAGTGTGCGAGAGATTGACTGTGCGAGAGATTGAGTGTGTGGTAAATAACGTGGACACACTCTTTATAAGATGACCTGAAACGCAATGAAATGAAAAGAGAAAGATTGTGAGAGAATTTTTAATAAATAACTAAACGAATCAATGTCAAGGACGCAATAATAAACATTCACTGTTGCCAAGTAATAAGCCAAATATTTTTAAAAACCTTTTTAAAAAAAATAGCTTATCAAAGGAGAAGAACTCCGTTCTTAAACTATATATATCAATATTGTATAAAATATTTCCCTTAATCGATATCAAGCAAAATAATTAAATACCAATAATTAATTGACTAATTTTTAAATTGTGTTTATTGATTCATGTTTTGTTAGGTACAATAAATAACTGTTTAAATTATCAACTTGATCGGAGAATTCGTGAGGGAGAAATAGCGTTAACAATTATTTATAGGGACTTAACCCAACAAATTTAGCTATATTTGTAAATACTGAAGTATTAGTTTCCCTTTCTGCTATTATTAAAATAAGTAATTACCACTAATTAATTGTCTAATTTGTTACTTTTTTTCTTGATTCATGTTTTGTCTATGACAATGAATAATTGTGTGAAGTTTCAACTTGATCCGAGAAAGCAAGAAACAACGAGTACACACTATTTATCCGACAGACAGAGTGAGTGGATAGAAGCTTAGTACCAGTCACATAGACAGAGTGAGTTGATAGAAGCTTTGTACCAGTCACATAGACAGAGTGAGTTGATAGAAGCTTTGTACCAGCCACATAGACAGAGTGAGTTGATAGAAGCTTTGTACCAGTCACATAGACAGAGTGAGTTGATAGAAGCTTTGTACCAGTCACATAGACAGAGTGAGTTGATAGAAGCTTTGTACCAGTCACATAGACAGAGTGAGTTGATAGAAGCTTTGTACCAGTCACATTGACAGAGTGAGTTGATAGAAGCTTTGTACCAGCCACATAGACAGAGTGAGTTGATAGAAGCTTTGTACCAGTCACATAGACAGAGTGAGTTGATAGAAGCTTTGTACCAGTCACATAGACAGAGTGAGTTGATAGAAGCTTTGTACCAGTCACATAGACAGAGTGAGTTGATAGAAGCTTTGTACCAGTCACATAGACAGAGTGAGTTGATAGAAGCTTTGTACCAGTCACATAGACAGAGTGAGTTGATAGAAGCTTTGTACCAGTCACATAGACAGAGTGAGTTGATAGAAGCTTTGTACCAGTCACATAGACAGAGTGAGTTGATAGAAGCTTTGTACCAGTCACATAGACAGAGTGAGTTGATAGAAGCTTTGTACCAGTCACATAGACAGAGTGAGTTGATAGAAGCTTTGTACCAGCCACATAGACAGAGTGAGTTGATAGAAGCTTTGTACCAGTCACATAGACAGAGTGAGTTGATAGAAGCTTTGTACCAGTCACATAGACAGAGTGAGTTGATAGAAGCTTTGTACCAGCCACATAGACAGAGTGAGTTGATAGAAGCTTTGTACCAGTCACATAGACAGAGTGAGTGGATAGAAGCTTAGTACCAGTCACATAGACAGAGTGAGTTGATAGAAGCTTTGTACCAGTCACATAGACAGAGTGAGTTGATAGAAGCTTTGTACCAGCCACATAGACAGAGTGAGTTGATAGAAGCTTTGTACCAGTCACATAGACAGAGTGAGTTGATAGAAGCTTTGTACCAGTCACATAGACAGAGTGAGTTGATAGAAGCTTTGTACCAGTCACATAGACAGAGTGAGTTGATAGAAGCTTTGTACCAGTCACATTGACAGAGTGAGTTGATAGAAGCTTTGTACCAGCCACATAGACAGAGTGAGTTGATAGAAGCTTTGTACCAGTCACATAGACAGAGTGAGTTGATAGAAGCTTTGTACCAGTCACATAGACAGAGTGAGTTGATAGAAGCTTTGTACCAGTCACATAGACAGAGTGAGTTGATAGAAGCTTTGTACCAGTCACATAGACAGAGTGAGTTGATAGAAGCTTTGTACCAGTCACATAGACAGAGTGAGTTGATAGAAGCTTTGTACCAGTCACATAGACAGAGTGAGTTGATAGAAGCTTTGTACCAGTCACATAGACAGAGTGAGTTGATAGAAGCTTTGTACCAGTCACATAGACAGAGTGAGTTGATAGAAGCTTTGTACCAGTCACATAGACAGAGTGAGTTGATAGAAGCTTTGTACCAGTCACATAGACAGAGTGAGTTGATAGAAGCTTTGTACCAGCCACATAGACAGAGTGAGTTGATAGAAGCTTTGTACCAGTCACATAGACAGAGTGAGTTGATAGAAGCTTTGTACCAGTCACATAGACAGAGTGAGTTGATAGAAGCTTTGTACCAGCCACATAGACAGAGTGAGTTGATAGAAGCTTTGTACCAGTCACATAGACAGAGTGAGTTGATAGAAGCTTTGTACCAGTCACATAGACAGAGTGAGTTGATAGAAGCTTTGTACCAGTCACATAGACAGAGTGAGTTGATAGTAGCTTTGTACCAGTCACATAGACAGAGTGAGTTGATAGAAGCTTTGTACCAGTCACATAGACAGAGTGAGTTGATAGAAGCTTTGTACCAGTCACATAGACAGAGTGAGTTGATAGAAGCTTTGTACCAGCCACATAGACAGAGTGAGTTGATAGAAGCTTTGTACCAGTCACATATACAGTGAGTTGATAGAAGCTTTGTACCAGCCACATAGACAGAGTGAGTTGATAGAAGCTTTGTACCAGTCACATAGACAGAGTGAGTTGATGGAAGCTTTGTACCAGCCACATAGACAGAGTGAGTTGATAGAAGCTTTGTACCAGTCACATATACAGTGAGTTGATAGAAGCTTTGTACCAGTCACATAGACAGAGTGAGTTGATGGAAGCTTTGTACTAGTCACAAAGACAGAGTGAGTTGATAGAAGCTTCGTACCAGTCACATAGACAGAGTGAGTTGATAGAAGCTTTGTACCAGCCACATAGACAGAGTGAGTTGATAGAAGCTTTGTACCAGCCACATAGACAGAGTGAGTTGATAGAAGCTTTGTACCAGCCACATAGACAGAGTGAGTTGATAGAAGCTTTGTACCAGCCACATAGACAGAGTGAGTTGATAGAAGCTTTGTACCAGTCACATAGACAGAGTGAGTGGATAGAAGCTTTGTACCAGTCACATACACAGAGTGAGTGGATAGAAGCTTTGTACCAGTCACATAGACAGAGTGAGTGGATAGAAGCTTTGTACCAGTCACATAGACAGAGTGAGTTGATAGAAGCTTTGTACCAGTCACATAGACAGAGTGAGTTGATAGAAGCTTCGTACCAGCCACATAGACAGAGTGAGTGGATAGAAGCTTTGTACCAGTCACATAGACAGAGTGAGTTGATAGAAGCTTCGTACCAGCCACATAGACAGAGTGAGTTGATAGAAGCTTCGTACCAGCCACATAGACAGAGTGAGTTGATAGAAGCTTCGTACCAGCCAAATAGACAGAGTGAGTGGATAGAAGCTTCGTACCAGCCACATAGACAGAGTGAGTGGATAGAAGCTTCGTACCAGCCACATAGACAGAGGGAGTGGATAGAAGCTTTGTACCAGCCACATAGACAGAGGGAGTGGATAGAAGCTTTGTACCAGCCACATAGACAGAGGGAGTGGATAGAAGCTTTGTACCAGCCACATAGACAGAGGGAGTGGATAGAAGCTTCAGAAACATTGCTGAGTGCTAAAAGCGAAGGATTATAGACATTTTTCCATTGCTAAAAGTACACAAAAAATTTTGCACATCTTCCTATTCTCTGTAAGGTTACATTGGCTACACCTAAATGCTGACAATTAATAATTATCCGTCATAGATAACCTTTTTTTAAAGACTTCAAAATCTATTGTGTAAACAATGCATCCTTCCTCTAGGTTACATCTTGATTCTTAAAACATTTCTTTTATACACCCTTGTTTACTTGCTTTTAAAACTTTGAACATCCTCATTTATTTTTATTTTTTTGCTCACGGTAAACAAACAAATAATGAAACTTTGAGTCCACATCTCGCCTCTAGAGATGGGAAGACAAGAGGGCAGCTGCCTCATTGAACTGATGTTGAGACATCTGCTGGGTTTATTTCTAATTTCCTTCTCTCTTTCGCTACAACCCCCCCCCCTTTTTTTTTCCCACATTTTTCTTTTGTTAAAAAAAAAACAACGGATACAACATCATGATTCCATCAGGGATTACATTCAAGAAACAGGGAAAAAACGTGCCATTAATAATGTACCAGGCAAGAGGTGGAAAAGAAACTATATATAATGTTAAAGATGCAAAGGGAGGTTACATAAGCTAGTAGTGGGCCTCGGCAGTTCAGTCATACAGGTTACATAAGCTAGTAGTGGCCTCTGCAGTTCAGTCATACAGTTTACATAAGCTAGTAGTGGGCCTCGGCAGTTCAGTCATACAGGTTACATAAGCTAGTAGTGGCCTCTGCAGTTCAGTCATACAGTTTACATAAGCTAGTAGTGGGCCTCGGCAGTTCAGTCATACAGTTTACATAAGCTAGTAGTGGGCCTCGGCAGTTCAGTCATATAGGTTACATAAGCTAGTAGTGGGCCTCGGCAGTTCAGTCATACAGTTTACATAAGCTAGTAGTGGGCCTCGGCAGTTCAGTCATACAGAATTACACCTACATTGATTTCACAACAGTGTCCTTGGATTAACCAGTTAAAAACTATTCGTAGTTTTGATCAACTGGCGAAACAAACACAAATCTTTATTGGCTTGGTTTGGTATCTTGTAAGTGTTCTAGGCGAGCTCGCTCCCTTATTCATTTGTACTAGCACAAACTTTGACATCTTCATTCAATGTAGGTTTGCTTGCATTTAGCAAAACTACATGTTATAATCAAAGGGGGACGCGTTCGAAATATTGTTTTAGTAACTGTTGCACAAATAAAATTAATACTTTAAACACAATAAAGACTATGGTGAGCTCGGGTTTACCAAGTTGCGAAATGTAAACAGGCTGAATAAGGGAATATTGTTTCAGGTATATTGTTTCGCCTCCTTTGTGATATAATGAATGCTGATTAACATGCATGACTAGATAGACACAATGACACACTTATGACATAATTATGCTCTCTTTCGATTCTGTACACATATCACATTTACTAGCTTTTAATCTTGTTTTATAAATTGTGTCAGTGTATTTACATAAATTACGCATATTTTAACAAGAGTACGCTATTGGACGAACCTGCAATAGCCTTTGCAATTATTTTGATCATGATGAAGACAAGAGTCAACTATAACTTTCAATAAGTATTTTAAAATGAGTAAATAAAGAATCCCGATCGTGTGCAATTGCTTCATCATCATAATCATCTTTTGTCCCTTGAGTTGCTTCGTAACTGGGGGGGAGGGAGGGGAAAGGAGTGACGGTTCCAGTAAGAGATGGCATAGGTCGATAAAAATCCTCACATTGTAATATGATCTAGGCATAAGACTGTCACACAAGGTCGTCCCGATACATAACGTTAAACTGCGCTCCTCTTTGCCTAGCACTTTTGTCAAAAGTGCCCTACTTCTTTTCTATAATTGTGTCTGCCTCCTCTTTCTCTCAGTCTGTCTTCATTACCCATCACTCTGTCTCCTTATCTTTAAAATCTCCCTACGTCTTAGACCAGTCCGTTTGCTCCAAGGGACTTACGTGAGTAGTGGTAGAGCCCAGGAGTGTATCTAAGCTGCACAAGTCATCGGAACTTCTCGTAGAAGTTTATAGTAAGATACACTCTGATGGGCTTCTACGATGCAGAAGAATCTGATCTCCATGTGGATGTTATGCCACACAAGAGTCTGAACACCAGCAGAGGTGTAATCAACTCTAGGGACCTACTGGAATGTTCCGAGAAGGAAATAGTGGAAGGAATAGAAGCAGTCACCCATGCCCGGCGCATTACCAGGCGCAGGTATGGTGAGGAGGTTAAAACCGCCACTATTACTCACATTCGGAGCTAGAACACTGCCAGAGTATGTGAAGGCAGGATACCTACAAGTTCCAGTGAGGCCCTACATACCTAACCCCATGAGGTGCTTCAAGTGCCAGGGTTATGGACTCGGCGCGGCAGTCTGCAATAGGAACACTGTGTGTGCCAGATGTGCTGGAGAGGGTCATGAGGACAAGGGCTGCACAGCTCAGTGTAAATGCCCAAACTGTCACGCTGGCCACTCAGCCTACTCCAAGGACTGCCCTGTGTAGAAACAGGAGGTAGCCGTGCAGGAGTACAAGGCAAGAAATGGATGTACCTTCAGCCAGGCGAAGTCGGCTGAGTTGGCCCTACCTAAGGGCCAATTTGGCTTGACAAAGACCTACGCCCAGGCTGTGGCTAAGACAGGAAAATCCATAGCCACACAGACGGACACATTGACCCTGCCACCCCCTCCTCCTCCTCCAACTCAGAAGAAAACACCGCCAAAGAATACACCCCCAAATAGACAAGAAAGCCATGTTGTCATGCTAAAGAACAGATTCTCTGTGGTGTCTGATGAGAGCATGGAGACTGAGCAGCATGTCAAAACCAACACTCCGGGAGAACCCGAAGACATCATGTCTGACACAGGTTCTTCTCAGAGAACCCAGCCAGATACCCCAACCTCTACTGAGTTAGAGGTTGACCAACTCCCTAAGGAGATAATCAAATTAAAGAAGATACCCGAAGTGAGGAAGGAGGAAATAGCCCCCGCTCTAACCGGAGGGATCTCCTCTCTCCAGAGAGAAATACTTCCCCCAAAAGTGTGTGTGTGGGGGGGTGTGTGTGCTCCTCTCCTTCCAAACCCAAGTCTAAAAATACCAAGGTCACTGGAATAAAGGGAAACCCCTCCGGGGGCCTCCCGAAGACTAATAACTCCAAGTAGGTCATTTAGAATAAGCCATGGAATTCAGGATTGTGCAGTGGAACTGTAGAGGCCTCAATGCCAATTATGAGGAAATGCAGCTACTGATGGACTCGGAGACTCCCGTAGCTGTCTGCTTACTGGAAACATTTCTGAAAGATAGTTTTAGATTCCGAAGCTACAGCACTGTGACAAGTCAAAAACTCGCTGTCAGAGTCACTCAAATTTATCACAGCATTAATTATTATTTTTCATTATTTATTTATTTTATTTTAATTATTTCCCCATCCTACCCCTAAATTATTCACACGCCACACCTTTTCCTCTCCAGGCTAGACTTAGTTGACCACATTGGAGATAGTTAAGGCGCGTCCTTTCACATATCTTCCCTTGACCGGGGCAAAGATACGTACAGACTCTTTGATCTTATCGGCAGGATGTCTGACAGCCGCAGTGGACACCACCTTGTGTGGAATGCAAGTCACTCCCCCCCCCCTTTTTTCTCCTACGTCTCTCTTTGATCTAGGAGATTACTCGAGTCAAAGCGCCTCTCGACGCTCCCATCTTAAGGCTACTTCACCCACGTGTAAGATAATTCTTAGCCTAGGACATTTCCTGTGTCCGCCCGCACTTTCCAGGCTTATATAAAGGAAACCAACTCAAGCCAGACCCTTTTTCATTTCTCATTCGAGCTGAGCTATCGAGTCTGGACTATCTCCTTTATTCTCTCTCCTAGAGGAATACCTGGTGGTAAGCCGAACTTAATCACAAGTTCCATCTTAATTACTCTGTGTATATTTCCATTGGATTTTATCATGTGTAGTTTATTATTTCATTTATATTTAATTAGTGCATTGTGTATTTCTCTCTGGCGTAAGTAGAAAACATGAACATGTCCTATGTAATTATTTGTTTATTGCATTACTCTATTAATGCTACGTTGCTCAATTGATAGTTGATGCAACTATGTATATATTTGTACACCTTATTTTATTTCCTTTATCTCGGTTGACAGCCTTCATAATTTCACTATCGCACTAATACTGCGCTTAGAAAGGAGATATGAGTTATCCCCCCTGTAATGAATTATCTCCCCTTTACTCATTTTACTCTAACGAGAGTTGCGCCCCTTGAACGGACACCCTCTCCATTCAAGCGCGCTCTATTGTTCTCGATCGACGGTCATATGTAAACATGCCATCAGGATCGCTGACACCGCCCAATTCAACCCCCCCCTTTTTTTCTTTCTCTATCCACCTGTGTTGTTTATTTGAGATTATTATTTCCCCTTCTATGTACATTCTTATATTATTATTTCCCCTTTTATGTACATTTCTATATTGCTACTATCTGCCATCTATTCTCCAAACCCCATGTGTCATCATCTCCCCATTATGCTCTAAAGCAGTTTTACCAATCTGACGAATGCACCTCAGTCGAGGGCATCGATAAGATGCATGAGAGACATGTCCTAACTTGTCTTTATTTATCCGCAGCCTCCCTCAGGTGTCTGCCTATTGCCTATTTACCTGCCTATTGCCTATTTACCTGCCTATTTATTGGATCAACGATCTACTTACCTGCCTATTTAGCTGATATCAAGAATCACCTACTATCTTTGTGCTTAGTGCTATTCAGCACTGCACTAGCTCACTGACCTGCCCCTATTTATGCGCTTTGGGCTATTCAGCACTGCACTTGCCTACTGAGATCTACTCAACTCTACCACTTGGCGCTATCGGCATTGCCCGCCTATTCGACAGCCCACCTGTCAAGCTATTAGGTGCGACGTCCCTATAGATCCAGATCTGTGTGAGACGTCATAGCTACGCCAACCCTCTGCAACTCACTGGACATATCCTGTCAACTACACTGCCCACGGCAGATCCGCTCTGCCCGCAGTAACCTTGTGCCCACGGTAGCCGGCCACCCGCCCTACTGTGCCCACTACAGATATTAGATTTTGGGGATTGAGACTCCACAAGAACTATATCATCGGCGTCCCTCTATCCGCTAGAGCGCCACCTCCAGCTGCAGAACCTCAAGCCAGGACACAGCCAGCTGCGACATCAACAGGACAACCAGCTAAGTCAGAGGACAAAGTGACATACTCTCTTATTAGGTGCAAGAGTGATGATTAAACATAGAATATACTAGAGATAGATGCAACCCCCCCCCCTTTTTATCCTTATATGTATATTTATGTAAATAAATATTCTTTATTTTAACTTTTGTATCTATCTTTCATTGCTTCGTCTCGTTGCGTGTCTGCTCCCGATTTATATGTTGATAGGTTGGTGTGTGATAGCTTTAAAAATAATCATCCCCTAGACATTAAACGTGCCAAACACACATCACATTTCCCCACCTGTCACAAGCACTTACAGCAGGAATGTTGAGGATGCGGAGAGAGCATCAGGTGGAGCCTGTATCTTTGTGAAGAACAGCATCCCCCCATGAGAGGGTAGAATCACACTACAGGCCGTAGCAGCTAGGATAACCCTACATAAGGTTGTCACTTGCTGCAGCCTGTATCTACCCCCAGACGGACGCTCCATTAAACCCACCAGACATAGAGAACTTAATAAAACAACTCCCTCGGCCCTATGTAATCCTTGGGGATTTCAATGCCCATAACACTATGTGGGGATCCAACAACATTGACACAAGAGGTCGTATACTGGAGGATATCTTCATCCAACATGATTTATGCATACTTAATGATGCATCACCGACCTACTTGCACCCAGAAACTGGATTTCTCACGTGTATTGACCTCACCGTATGCGTCCCCGGACTTCTGGACGACTTTAAATGGTCAGTTAGCAATGATCAACGGGGAAGTGATCACTTCCCAATCATCATTATTAACAATCTCCCCTCATTGGGACGACCTCAGCGGTGGAAGCTGATTAAAGCCGACTGGGAACAATTCCAAAAAAGATGCTCCGAGGATTTCACAGAAAATATCCTTAATGAACAGAACCCAGCTGATACCTTTGCTAGCAAGTTACTTGATATTGCCAGGAAAGTTGTACCCCTAATGTTCGCAAATCCAAAACGGCCATGGTTTGATACAGCTTGCAAAAGTGCTATTGGCGATAGAAAAAAACGACTGGCTGCATTTATAAAGAATCCTTCCCAGCTATTCAGGATAGCTAGAGCGAAGGCTAGACAAACCATTAGTTAAGGCAAAAAGAATTCCTGAAGAAATTTTGTTTGCAGTCTGGATGTCAAAACTTCTTCTAGAGCGGTTTGGAAGGCAGTAAGGCGAATCAAAGGGCATTTGAAAAACCAAGGACGAACTGTTACGTCCCCCAGAGATATAGCTGACTGCCTTGCATCCTCAATAGCAGATAAATCATCCACTGCACACTACACGACAGAATTCCAAAAAGTTAAAATTAGAGAGGAAAGACACCCCATTGATTTCAGATCAGAGAACAATGAAGACTATAACAAACCGTTCTCGCTTGAAGAATTAAGGGACTCGTTGGACAAATCACATGATACAGCTCCAGGAGAAGATGAAATCCATTATCAGTTCCTCAAGCATCTTTCCGAACACTCATTGGCAATCCTGCTAAAATCTATAACTGTATAGCAAACAGGCGCTTTCCCAAACAGCTGGAGGAAAGCCACAGTTATACCAATACCTAAACCGGGAAGACATGGGTCTGACCCAGCTAACTATTGCCCAATAGCACTAACAAGCTGCATCTGCAAAACCATGGAAAGGATGATAATAGGTTGGTCTGGTTCCTTGAGAGAAATAAAATAATCTCTAACTACCAGTGCGGATTCCGGCAGGGGCGGACAACACCTGACCACCTGGTAAGGCTGAAATCTTTCATAAGAAATGCATTTCTTAGACGAGAACATCTAGTAGCTGTATTTTTCGATATAGAAAAGGCCTACGATACAACCTGGAAACATGGCATTCTACGTGACCTGGGGCTTAAGGGACACCTTCCCTGCAGGGAATTCCTAAAGGACCGGAAATTTCCGCTTCTGACACTTACGACCAGTAAATGGGTGTACCCCAGGGCAGTAACCCTGTTTAACATTAAAATAAACAGCATTATAAAAGCTCTGTCCCCTGGCATAGAGTGCTCCCTGTATGTTGATGATTTTGTTATTTTTACACATGGCTAAAACATGAATACTTAAGAAAGAAAATTACAATTATGTTTAAATAAAATTCAAAATTGGGCAAACGATAATGGTTTTAAATTTTCGGACTCCAAAATAGTTAGAATGCATTTTTGTAATTTAAAGGGAATCCACCCAGACCCTGAACTATTTTTACACAAAAAGAAGATTCCTGTCGTGAAATTTACAAAATTCGTAGGCCTTACCCTAGATTCCAAATTTAATTTTTTCCTCCACATTAAGGAACTCAAGAAGAAATGTCAAAAGTCATTAAACATACTCAGAGTACTCAGCCATACGGACTGGGGAGGTGACAGAGATGCCTTGCTGCTACTATATCGGGTCTAATCCGATCTAAGTTAGACTATGGATCCGTAATATATGGAGCAGCTAGGAAATCTTATCTAAAAATACTGGAGCCCATACAAAATGCTGCCCTGCGTCTCTTGTCTCGGTGCGTTTCGTATATATTGACGATAGGAAAAAACGGCTGCTCCATCTTTACGGCCGATTGCATGAAATATCGCTAGCACTCATGGTCGTCAAAACATCAGACAGGAGAAAATTTATTATAATCTACATTGCAAGCTTTGGGGCGGATGAAGACTGACAATTCATTGGTACATAAAAGCCTAAAGCTGTTGGACCAAATAACATCTGACTATAGGGATGTGACCTTCATCTGGATCCCCTCCCATGTGGACATAGAGGGAAACGAAACGGCAGACATAGAAGCAAAGAGAGCCCTAAAATCAAGTGGTGTCTCGAACCCAAACTCCCTGCTCGGACCTGAGACAGACTATTGCCTCTGCCACCTATCGAGATTGGCAGGATCTGTAGGAGGCTGAGACCCACAACAAACTCAGGCAGATTGTGGCGGATGTCAGGTGGCGGCCCACATCTAAGGGTCTGACAAGACGTGGAAGCACGACCATGTCCAGTCTTAGGATTGGCCACACCTACATCACGCACTCCTTTGTGCTGAAGAGAGAGGTACCCCCACTTTTTGAGTACTGTGACTCTCGTCTCATCGTGGAACATATCCTCGTTGATTGCCCCAGATACAAGGATATTAGGGGAAAATTTGTTTAGAGCGCACAACTTAAAAACACTATTCGATAGTGTCGACCCTGGGAAGGTACTGGACTTTGTCCGGGAGATAGGGTTGTCTGCGAAGATTTGATTTGTTAAATTATGAACATATAATATTTACAACAGATTTTTACTAAATTATAAAATTTTCACTACCTTTACTATTTTAACTGTGAATGGAACTTGTTTTTAATAACTTAACTAAATAAAATTTAGCTCTTGTGGTATGAAGGGAGAGTAACCCTTGAGGGATTACGGGCACGACATGGCCTAAATTGTGCCGATGTGCCAAAAACATAAAACTAAACTAAATGTCACACAAGGGCTGTGTTTTCATTGAGTTCGTGTAAAACAAGCTCCCATTGGTTGATTGTATTGTTCTATCGGTGCATATCAAATAATAAAGTATTAAATTATGACACATATCTGGAACATTTGCAGTAGAAAAGAAATTTTGTTTTCAATATATTTGCTGATAGTTTATCAATACAGCCAAATAAACGTTCTTTTAAGTGGTAAACAATATATGCGACTTTTGTTTTGGGCTTCATTTTTTTTAATATAATTTTATTTTTATATTTTGAAAGCACTTTACAAAAAAAAAAAAAAAAAAAAAAAAAATTCAGCAAATCTGCTTATTGATTTAGACTTCTCGTTTGGTCAAAATAAAACATCACTACACTCGTATCTTGTCTGTCCATCATGTACGTAGCCGGGGGGTTCGGGATTCACCCCCGCCCCAGAAATGAAATCCTCCCGCCTGTGATGGAGGTGGGACTTTGTAACTGGTTTTTTGCTTTAATTTTGTTTATTGTAGGTGAGATTTTAATGTTATACCATCATTTGCCGCAGCGCAGCCAAAGGGGGTTTTGAATTCGAAATCCCCTCCACAGGGTTTAAAGGTTATAAAACAAAAAATAAAGCAAACGAGTCACCTAAGATTCCATGAGCGTAGCCAGAGGGGTTTTAAGTTTAAAACCCCTCCATAGTTTTTTTTACGTTTAAAACCCCCTATTCAATATAACTAAAGCAAACAGCAGTCACCAGATTCTATGAGCGTAGCCAAGAAGGATTTTAAGTTTATCCCCCCTCCACAGTCTATTGAGCTTAAAAACCCCTCCAGTGGGTTTAATGTTGAAAACTCCTTCTTCGATATAAAGCTTAAGCAATTAACTACAGTCCCCAAAATTTGTGAGTAGCTAAAAGGGAGGGGGGGTAGAGTTTAACCACCACCCCTCCAGATGCCTTTGAGTTTAAAAAAAAAAACAACAGATGGTTTTGACGATAACACTCCACTTTTCGATTAAAAAAAATTAAATAAACTAAACTACAGTCACCAAATTTCATAAGCATAGTTGGTTTTGTGGTTACCCTCCAAATCCAAATGAAACCTTAGGTGAAACAATAGTTAACAATTTCTACCAGTCGCTGGGCTCCATTAATAAGCACTCCCCCAGACCCCCTATCTGGCAAGCAAGCACGCACGCACACACACAGACACACACACACATATATATATATATATATATATATATATATATATATATATATATATATATATATTGTTACGAATCTCACTATCCAGGCTCTCTGCAAACTGCACCATACACCACCAACTTAAAGAACTTGACAACTCAGGGCTCCAAAGTAACGTAACACTTTAATAGTTGAATAAATAACAGCCAATACTGTACAATTGGCAACACGTACACTGTACAAATATCTCTTCGATAACACTGTTCCGCCGTATCAACTCTTGCTCTGGCCTCTCCGTCTCGTTCCGGGCTTGCACTGGGTTCAACAGTTGAGGACTGACTTCACACACTAGGCTCGTTGTGTCGGACTCGATCACAGACCAAGATCAAGACGCCGGTCGTCTCAACTGTACTTGACAGTACTCCGCACTGAACCGTCGTAATGCTCCGTACAGAACAATACCGTTGAACTGTGCTGCAGTCGACCGTGTTCTGAACCCTTGTCGTGAACCTCCTCTCGTGAACCGTCTTGACTGTGACACCTCCGCTCTTTATATAGGGTCCCTACTGGCCTTCTAGAACCGGACAGAACGTCGCTGGACGTTTCTAGCTTCGTCACATGACTACATCCCTTGTGACGCTCCTGAGCTCTGTTTACCACGCCGATCCTTCCCGAACCGTCGTGTTGACACTCGTCTTGGCTGACCGTCGTAACTCGTCACGGTTGACCGCTCGTCTAGCGCTGGCCTAGGGCGATTTGCGTCGGCTGACTACAGTCACCCCCCCCCCTCTGTGCCACCACCAGGTTTATAACACTAAATATATATATATATATATATATATATATATAAGGGGGGGGGGGGGAGCCAACCCGATTTGAAGAAATGTTCAGGCTACGCCCATGCTGTCCACAAACCAATAGAAGTATGAATAAATAAGTTTGTCTACTGTCTAGATTTGTGTATCTTAATGTGCGTCTCCTTAGTGTGTGCGTGTGTATGTAACGTGTGTATATGTAGGTCTACACACGTGTCAGTATGACTATGGAATGACGTACACACACACACACACACGTCAGATATGTTGAATGAAAAGGTCGGCTGGATTGTATACAATTACTTCCCTTGTCTTTGAGTGTTGCAGTCTGAGTTGCCAACTTTTGTCTTTTTTTTCAAAGCATGTCTACCTATACATTCTGAGCTTTATTCGCTTTTGTCTTTGGAAGGTGGCATCTCTAAATTATTTATCTTTTTTTTTTTTGTTTGTTAATGTAAAATTATTCTATGTACTTGTTGGTGTGACACGAAGAAAAGAATTGACTGCCCCCCCCCCACACACACACACTCGTACACCTACACTTACCCAATTCATATTGAAATGCGTTCAAATGTGTTCATATATCCACCAGTCTCTTGATACGTTAAATAGCCGAAATCTTTAGATCTTACAGGTGTAGAAGAAAGTTGTTCTTTTTTTTTTTTTTTGAGTCATGGTTTTTACAAACAAAAATCTAAGATTTCTTTTTAACAAAAGTAATTAGTAAATTATCTTATCATATTCATTATTGGAAGATTAATTAATTATTTTTTAAATTATTATCTAGACTTCATTATTCTTAAGGGAAATATTCAAGCGTCATAAGATTTTTATATTATTTATTTAATTTGACAGAATTTATTGGAGCAAACAAAAATATAACACCCTTTAATTCGACCAGGTCACCAAGAAAAGTTTGATTGATAGCTTGCACATTTCTTTAAATAATTACAAACTGTGCGGTGTTCGGGAAAGGGGGGGGGTCAGCATATACCAGGTTCGTAACATGGACTGGACGAATTTCTCAACTCAAGCTTATTACATGGACTGGACAAGTTTCTTACTCAAACGAATTACATGGACTGGACAAGTTTCTTACTCAAAAGAATTACATTAAGTGGACGAGTGTCTCACTCGCTGGACGAGTGTCTCTCTTACTGGACGAGTGTCTCTCATACTGGACGAGTGTCTCACTCGCTGGACGAGTGTCTCTCTTACTGGACGAGTGTCTCTCATACTGGACGAGTGTCTCACTCGCTGGACGAGTGTATCTCTTACTGGATTAGTGTCTCTGTTACTGGACGAGTGTATCTCTTATGGATTAGTGTCTCTGTTACTGGACGAGTGTCTCACTCGCTGGACGAGTGTATCTCTTACTGGATTAGTGTCTCTCTTACTGGACGAGTGTCTCACTCACTGGACGAGTGTATCTCTTACTGGATTAGTGTCTCTCTTACTGGACGAGTGTCTCACTCGCTGGACGAGTGTATTTCTTACTGGATTAGTGTCTCTCTTACTGGACGAGTGTCTCTCTTACTGGACGAGTATCTCTCTTACTGGACGATTGTCTCACTCGCTGGACGAGTGTATCTCTTACTGGATTAGTGTCTCTCTTACTGGACGAGTGTCTCTATTACTGGACGAGTGTCTCTCTTACTGGACAAGTGTCTCTGTCACTGGAAGGGTGACTTTGTCGCTGGACGAGTGTCTCTCTAACTGCACGAGTGTCTCTGTCGCTGGACGAGTGTCTCTCATACTGGACGAATGTCTCTTTTACTGGACGAGTGTCTCACTCGCTGGACGAGTGTATCTCTTACTAGATTAGTGTCTCTTATTGGACGAGTGTCTCTCTTACTGGACAAGTGTCTCTATTACTGGACGAGTGTCTCTCTTACTGGACGAGTGTCTCTCTTACTGGACAAGTGTCTCTGTCACTGAAAGGGTGACTTTGTCGCTGGACGAGTGTCTCTCTAACTGCACGAGTGTCTCTGTCGCTGGACGAGTGTCTCTCTTACTGGACGAATGTATCTCTTACTGGACGAGTGTCTCATTACTGGACGAGTGTCTCTCTTACTGGATGAGTGTCTCTATTACTGGACGAGTGTCTCTGTCGCTGAACGAGTGTCTCTGTCGCTGGACGAGTGTCTCACTCACGGGACGAGTGTATCTGTTTCTGGACGAGTGTCTCTGTCGCTGGACAAGTGTCTCTGTCGCTGGACGAGTATATCTCTTACTGGATTAGTGTCACTATTACTGGACGAGTGTCTCACTCGCTGGACGAGTGTCTCTATTACTGGACGAGTGTCTCACTCGCTGGACGAGTGTCTCTCTTACTGGACGAGTGTCTCTCATACTGGATTAGTGTCTCTGTTACTGGACGAGTGTCTCACTCGCTGGACGAGTGTATCTCTTACTGGATTAGTGTCTCTGTTACTGGACGAGTGTCTCACTCGCTGGACGAGTGTATCTCTTACTGGACGAGTGTCTCTGTCGCTGGACGAGTGTCTCACTCACGGGACGAGTGTATCTGTTTCTGGACGAGTGTCTCTGTCGCTGGACAAGTGTCTCTGTCGCTGGACGAGTATATCTCTTACTGGATTAGTGTCACTATTACTGGACGAGTGTCTCACTCGCTGGACGAGTGTCTCTATTACTGGACGAGTGTCTCACTCGCTGGACGAGTGTATCTCTTACTGGATTAGTGTCTCTGTTACTGGACGAGTGTCTCACTCGCTGGACGAGTGTATCTCTTACTGGACGAGTGTCTCACTCGCTGGACGAGTGTATCTCTTACTGGATTAGTGTCTCTCTTACTGGACGAGTATCTCTCTTACTGGACGATTGTCTCACTCGCTGGACGAGTGTATCTCTTACTGGATTAGTGTCTCTCTTACTGGACGAGTGTCTCTCTTACTGGACGAGTGTCTCTCTTACTGGACGAGTGTCTCTATTACTGGACGAGTGTCTCTATTACTGGACGAGTGTCTCTCTTACTGGACAAGTGTCTCTGTCACTGGAAGGGTGATTTTGTCGCTGGACGAGTGTCTCTCTAACTGCACGAGTGTCTCTGTCGCTGGACGAGTGTCTCTCTTACTGGACGAATGTCTCTTTTACTGGACGAGTGTCTCACTCGCTGGACGAGTGTATCTCTTACTGGATTAGTGTCTCTGTTACTGGACGAGTGTCTCACTCGCTGGACGAGTGTATCTCTTATGGATTAGTGTCTCTGTTACTGGACGAGTGTCTCACTCGCTGGACGAGTGTATCTCTTACTAGACGAGTGTCTCACTCGCTGGACGAGTGTATCTCTTACTGGATTAGTGTCTCTCTTACTGGACGAGTGTCTCACTCACTGGACGAGTGTATCTCTTACTGGATTAGTGTCTCTCTTACTGGACGAGTGTCTCACTCGCTGGACGAGTGTATTTCTTACTGGATTAGTGTCTCTCTTACTGGACGAGTGTCTCTCTTACTGGACGATTGTCTCACTCGCTGGACTAGTGTATCTCTTACTGGATTAGTGTCTCTCTTACTGGACGAGTGTCTCTCTTACTGGACGAGTGTCTCTATTACTGGACGAGTGTCTCTATTACTGGACGAGTGTCTCTCTTACTGGACAAGTGTCTCTGTCACTGGAAGGGTGACTTTGTCGCTGGACGAGTGTCTCTCTAACTGCACGAGTGTCTCTGTCGCTGGACGAGTGTCTCTCATACTGGACGAATGTCTCTTTTACTGGACGAGTGTCTCACTCGCTGGACGAGTGTATCTCTTACTAGATTAGTGTCTCTTATTGGACGAGTGTCTCTCTTACTGGACAAGTGTCTCTATTACTGGACGAGTGTCTCTCTTACTGGACGAGTGTCTCTCTTACTGGACAAGTGTCTCTGTCACTGGAAGGGTGACTTTGTCGCTGGACGAGTGTCTCTCTAACTGCACGAGTGTCTCTGTCGCTGGACGAGTGTCTCTCTTACTGGACGAATGTATCTCTTACTGGACGAGTGTCTCATTACTGGACGAGTGTCTCACTGGACGAGTGTCTCTCTTACTGGATGAGTGTCTCTATTACTGGACGAGTGTCTCTGTCGCTAAACGAGTGTCTCTGTCGCTGGACGAGTGTCTCACTCACGAGACGAGTGTATCTGTTTCTGGACGAGTGTCTCTGTCGCTGGACAAGTGTCTCTGTCGCTGGACGAGTATATCTCTTACTGGATTAGTGTCACTATTACTGGACGAGTGTCTCACTCGCTGGACGAGTGTCTCTATTACTGGACGAGTGTCTCACTCGCTGGACGAGTGTCTCTCTTACTGGACGAGTGTCTCTCATACTGGATTAGTGTCTCTGTTACTGGACGAGTGTCTCACTCGCTGGACGAGTGTATCTCTTACTGGATTAGTGTCTCTGTTACTGGACGAGTGTCTCACTCGCTGGACGAGTGTATCTCTTACTGGACGAGTGTCTCTGTCGCTGGACGAGTGTCTCACTCACGGGACGAGTGTATCTGTTTCTGGACGAGTGTCTCTGTCGCTGGACAAGTGTCTCTGTCGCTGGACGAGTATATCTCTTACTGGATTAGTGTCACTATTACTGGACTAGTGTCTCACTCGCTGGACGAGTGTATCTCTTACTGGACGAGTGTCTCACTCGCTGGACGAGTGTCTCTATTACTGGACGAGTGTCTCACTCGCTGGACGAGTGTATCTCTTACTGGATTAGTGTCTCTGTTACTGGACGAGTGTCTCACTCGCTGGACGAGTGTATCTCTTACTGGACGAGTGTCTCACTCGCTGGACGAGTGTATCTCTTACTGGATTAGTGTCTCTCTTACTGGACGAGTATCTCTCTTACTGGACGATTGTCTCACTCGCTGGACGAGTGTATCTCTTACTGGATTAGTGTCTCTCTTACTGGACGAGTGTCTCTCTTACTGGACGAGTGTCTCTCTTACTGGACGAGTGTCTCTATTACTGGACGAGTGTCTCTATTACTGGACGAGTGTCTCTCTTACTGGACAAGTGTCTCTGTCACTGGAAGGGTGATTTTGTCGCTGGACGAGTGTCTCTCTAACTGCACGAGTGTCTCTGTCGCTGGACGAGTGTCTCTCATACTGGACGAATGTCTCTTTTACTGGACGAGTGTCTCACTCGCTGGACGAGTGTATCTCTTACTGGATTAGTGTCTCTGTTACTGGACGAGTGTCTCACTCGCTGGACGAGTGTATCTCTTATGGATTAGTGTCTCTGTTACTGGACGAGTGTCTCACTCGCTGGACGAGTGTATCTCTTACTAGACGAGTGTCTCACTCGCTGGACGAGTGTATCTCTTACTGGAATAGTGTCTCTCTTACTGGACGAGTGTCTCACTCACTGGACGAGTGTATCTCTTACTGGATTAGTGTCTCTCTTACTGGACGAGTGTCTCACTCGCTGGACGAGTGTATTTCTTACTGGATTAGTGTCTCTCTTACTGGACGATTGTCTCACTCGCTGGACTAGTGTATCTCTTACTGGATTAGTGTCTCTCTTACTGGACGAGTGTCTCTCTTACTGGACGATTGTCTCACTCGCTGGACTAGTGTATCTCTTACTGGATTAGTGTCTCTCTTACTGGACGAGTGTCTCTCTTACTGGACGAGTGTCTCTATTACTGGACGAGTGTCTCTATTACTGGACGAGTGTCTCTCTTACTGGACAAGTGTCTCTGTCACTGGAAGGGTGACTTTGTCGCTGGACGAGTGTCTCTCTAACTGCACGAGTGTCTCTGTCGCTGGACGAGTGTCTCTCATACTGGACGAATGTCTCTTTTACTGGACGAGTGTCTCACTCGCTGGACGAGTGTATCTCTTACTAGATTAGTGTCTCTTATTGGACGAGTGTCTCTCTTACTGGACAAGTGTCTCTTACTGGACGAGTGTCTCTCTAACTGCACGAGTGTCTCTGTCGCTGGACGAGTGTCTCTCTTACTGGACGAATGTATCTCTTACTGGACGAGTGTCTCATTACTGGACGAGTGTCTCACTGGACGAGTGTCTCTCTTACTGGATGAGTGTCTCTATTACTGGACGAGTGTCTCTGTCGCTAAACGAGTGTCTCTGTCGCTGGACGAGTGTCTCACTCACGAGACGAGTGTATCTGTTTCTGGACGAGTGTCTCTGTCGCTGGACAAGTGTCTCTGTCGCTGGACGAGTATATCTCTTACTGGATTAGTGTCACTATTACTGGACTAGTGTCTCACTCGCTGGACGAGTGTCTCTATTACTGGACGAGTGTCTCACTCGCTGGACGAGTGTCTCTCTTACTGGACGAGTGTCTCTCATACTGGATTAGTGTCTCTGTTACTGGACGAGTGTCTCACTCGCTGGACGAGTGTATCTCTTACTGGATTAGTGTCTCTGTTACTGGACGAGTGTCTCACTCGCTGGACGAGTGTATCTCTTACTGGACGAGTGTCTCTGTCGCTGGACGAGTGTCTCACTCACGGGACGAGTGTATCTGTTTCTGGACGAGTGTCTCTGTCGCTGGACAAGTGTCTCTGTCGCTGGACGAGTATATCTCTTACTGGATTAGTGTCACTATTACTGGACGAGTGTCTCACTCGCTGGACGAGTGTCTCTATTACTGGACGAGTGTCTCACTCGCTGGACGAGTGTATCTCTTACTGGATTAGTGTCTCTGTTACTGGACGAGTGTCTCACTCGCTGGACGAGTGTATCTCTTACTGGACGAGTGTCTCACTCGCTGGACGAGTGTATCTCTTACTGGATTAGTGTCTCTCTTACTGGACGAGTATCTCTCTTACTGGACGATTGTCTCACTCGCTGGACGAGTGTATCTCTTACTGGATTAGTGTCTCTCTTACTGGACGAGTGTCTCTCTTACTGGACGAGTGTCTCTCTTACTGGACGAGTGTCTCTATTACTGGACGAGTGTCTCTATTACTGGACGAGTGTCTCTCTTACTGGACAAGTGTCTCTGTCACTGGAAGGGTGATTTTGTCGCTGGACGAGTGTCTCTCTAACTGCACGAGTGTCTCTGTCGCTGGACGAGTGTCTCTCTTACTGGACGAATGTCTCTTTTACTGGACGAGTGTCTCACTCGCTGGACGAGTGTATCTCTTACTGGATTAGTGTCTCTGTTACTGGACGAGTGTCTCACTCGCTGGACGAGTGTATCTCTTACTGGACGAGTGTCTCACTCGCTGGACGAGTGTATCTCTTACTGGATTAGTGTCTCTCTTACTGGACGAGTATCTCTCTTACTGGACGATTGTCTCACTCGCTGGACGAGTGTATCTCTTACTGGATTAGTGTCTCTCTTACTGGACGAGTGTCTCTCTTACTGGACGAGTGTCTCTCTTACTGGACGAGTGTCTCTATTACTGGACGAGTGTCTCTATTACTGGACGAGTGTCTCTCTTACTGGACAAGTGTCTCTGTCACTGGAAGGGTGATTTTGTCGCTGGACGAGTGTCTCTCTAACTGCACGAGTGTCTCTGTCGCTGGACGAGTGTCTCTCTTACTGGACGAATGTCTCTTTTACTGGACGAGTGTCTCACTCGCTGGACGAGTGTATCTCTTACTGGATTAGTGTCTCTGTTACTGGACGAGTGTCTCACTCGCTGGACGAGTGTATCTCTTATGGATTAGTGTCTCTGTTACTGGACGAGTGTCTCACTCGCTGGACGAGTGTATCTCTTACTAGACGAGTGTCTCACTCGCTGGACGAGTGTATCTCTTACTGGATTAGTGTCTCTCTTACTGGACGAGTGTCTCACTCACTGGACGAGTGTATCTCTTACTGGATTAGTGTCTCTCTTACTGGACGAGTGTCTCACTCGCTGGACGAGTGTATTTCTTACTGGATTAATGTCTCTCTTACTGGACGAGTGTCTCTCTTACTGGACGATTGTCTCACTCGCTGGACTAGTGTATCTCTTACTGGATTAGTGTCTCTCTTACTGGACGAGTGTCTCTCTTACTGGACGAGTGTCTCTATTACTGGACGAGTGTCTCTATTACTGGACGAGTGTCTCTCTTACTGGACAAGTGTCTCTGTCACTGGAAGGGTGACTTTGTCGCTGGACGAGTGTCTCTCTAACTGCACGAGTGTCTCTGTCGCTGGACGAGTGTCTCTCATACTGGACGAATGTCTCTTTTACTGGACGAGTGTCTCACTCGCTGGACGAGTGTATCTCTTACTAGATTAGTGTCTCTTATTGGACGAGTGTCTCTCTTACTGGACAAGTGTCTCTATTACTGGACGAGTGTCTCTCTTACTGGACGAGTGTCTCTCTTACTGGACAAGTGTCTCTGTCACTGGAAGGGTGACTTTGTCGCTGGACGAGTGTCTCTCTAACTGCACGAGTGTCTCTGTCGCTGGACGAGTGTCTCTCTTACTGGACGAATGTATCTCTTACTGGACGAGTGTCTCATTACTGGACGAGTGTCTCACTGGACGAGTGTCGCTCTTACTGGATGAGTGTCTCTATTACTGGACGAGTGTCTCTGTCGCTAAACGAGTGTCTCTGTCGCTGGACGAGTGTCTCACTCACGAGACGAGTGTATCTGTTTCTGGACGAGTGTCTCTGTCGCTGGACAAGTGTCTCTGTCGCTGGACGAGTATATCTCTTACTGGATTAGTGTCACTATTACTGGACTAGTGTCTCACTCGCTGGACGAGTGTCTCTCTTACTGGACGAGTGTCTCACTCGCTGGACGAGTGTCTCTCTTACTGGACGAGTGTCTCTCATACTGGATTAGTGTCTCTGTTACTGGACGAGTGTCTCACTCGCTGGACGAGTGTATCTCTTACTGGATTAGTGTCTCTGTTACTGGACGAGTGTCTCACTCGCTGGATGAGTGTATCTCTTACTGGACGAGTGTCTCTGTCGCTGGACGAGTGTCTCACTCACGGGACGAGTGTATCTGTTTCTGGACGAGTGTCTCTGTCGCTGGACAAGTGTCTCTGTCGCTGGACGAGTATATCTCTTACTGGATTAGTGTCACTATTACTGGACGAGTGTCTCACTCGCTGGACGAGTGTCTCTATTACTGGACGAGTGTCTCACTCGCTGGACGAGTGTATCTCTTACTGGATTAGTGTCTCTGTTACTGGACGAGTGTCTCACTCGCTGGACGAGTGTATCTCTTACTGGACGAGTGTCTCACTCGCTGGACGAGTGTATCTCTTACTGGATTAGTGTCTCTCTTACTGGACGAGTATCTCTCTTACTGGACGATTGTCTCACTCGCTGGACGAGTGTATCTCTTACTGGATTAGTGTCTCTCTTACTGGACGAGTGTCTCTCTTACTGGACGAGTGTCTCTCTTACTGGACGAGTGTCTCTATTACTGGACGAGTGTCTCTATTACTGGACGAGTGTCTCTCTTACTGGACAAGTGTCTCTGTCACTGGAAGGGTGATTTTGTCGCTGGACGAGTGTCTCTCTAACTGCACGAGTGTCTCTGTCGCTGGACGAGTGTCTCTCTTACTGGACGAATGTCTCTTTTACTGGACGAGTGTCTCACTCGCTGGACGAGTGTATCTCTTACTGGATTAGTGTCTCTGTTACTGGACGAGTGTCTCACTCGCTGGACGAGTGTATCTCTTATGGATTAGTGTCTCTGTTACTGGACGAGTGTCTCACTCGCTGGACGAGTGTATCTCTTACTAGACGAGTGTCTCACTCGCTGGACGAGTGTATCTCTTACTGGAATAGTGTCTCTCTTACTGGACGAGTGTCTCACTCACTGGACGAGTGTATCTCTTACTGGATTAGTGTCTCTCTTACTGGACGAGTGTCTCACTCGCTGGACGAGTGTATTTCTTACTGGATTAGTGTCTCTCTTACTGTACGAGTGTCTCTCTTACTGGACGATTGTCTCACTCGCTGGACTAGTGTATCTCTTACTGGATTAGTGTCTCTCTTACTGGACGAGTGTCTCTCTTACTGGACGATTGTCTCACTCGCTGGACTAGTGTATCTCTTACTGGATTAGTGTCTCTCTTACTGGACGAGTGTCTCTCTTACTGGACGAGTGTCTCTATTACTGGACGAGTGTCTCTATTACTGGACGAGTGTCTCTCTTACTGGACAAGTGTCTCTGTCACTGGAAGGGTGACTTTGTCGCTGGACGAGTGTCTCTCTAACTGCACGAGTGTCTCTGTCGCTGGACGAGTGTCTCTCATACTGGACGAATGTCTCTTTTACTGGACGAGTGTCTCACTCGCTGGACGAGTGTATCTCTTACTAGATTAGTGTCTCTTATTGGACGAGTGTCTCTCTTACTGGACAAGTGTCTCTATTACTGGACGAGTGTCTCTCTTACTGGACGAGTGTCTCTCTTAATGGACAAGTGTCTCTGTCACTGGAAGGGTGACTTTGTCGCTGGACGAGTGTCTCTCTAACTGCACGAGTGTCTCTGTCGCTGGACGAGTGTCTCTCTTACTGGACGAATGTATCTCTTACTGGACGAGTGTCTCATTACTGGACGAGTGTCTCTCTTACTGGATGAGTGTCTCTATTACTGGACGAGTGTCTCTGTCGCTAAACGAGTGTCTCTGTCGCTGGACGAGTGTCTCACTCACGAGACGAGTGTATCTGTTTCTGGACGAGTGTCTCTGTCGCTGGACAAGTGTCTCTGTCGCTGGACGAGTATATCTCTTACTGGATTAGTGTCACTATTACTGGACGAGTGTCTCACTCGCTGGACGAGTGTCTCTATTACTGGACGAGTGTCTCACTCGCTGGACGAGTGTCTCTCTTACTTGACGAGTGTCTCTCATACTGGATTAGTGTCTCTGTTACTGGACGAGTGTCTCACTCGCTGGACGAGTGTATCTCTTACTGGATTAGTGTCTCTGTTACTGGACGAGTGTCTCACTCGCTGGACGAGTGTATCTCTTACTGGACGAGTGTCTCTGTCGCTGGACGAGTGTCTCACTCACGGGACGAGTGTATCTGTTTCTGGACGAGTGTCTCTGTCGCTGGACAAGTGTCTCTGTCGCTGGACGAGTATATCTCTTACTGGATTAGTGTCACTATTACTGGACGAGTGTCTCACTCGCTGGACGAGTGTCTCTATTACTGGACGAGTGTCTCACTCGCTGGACGAGTGTATCTCTTACTGGATTAGTGTCTCTGTTACTGGACGAGTGTCTCACTCGCTGGACGAGTGTATCTCTTACTGGACGAGTGTCTCACTCGCTGGACGAGTGTATCTCTTACTGGATTAGTGTCTCTCTTACTGGACGTGTATCTCTCTTACTGGACGATTGTCTCACTCGCTGGACGAGTGTATCTCTTACTGGATTAGTGTATCTCTTACTGGATTAGTGTCTCTCTTACTGGACGAGTGTCTCTCTTACTGGACGAAAGTCTCTATTACTGGACGAGTGTCTCTATTACTGGACGAGTGTCTCTCTTACTGGACAAGTGTCTCTGTCACTGGAAGGGTGATTTTGTCGCTGGACGAGTGTCTCTCTAACTGCACGAGTGTCTCTGTCGCTGGACGAGTGTCTCTCTTACTGGACGAATGTCTCTTTTACTGGACGAGTGTCTCACTCGCTGGACGAGTGTATCTCTTACTAGATTAGTGTCTCTCTTATTGGACGAGTGTCTCTCTTACTGGACAAGTGTCTCTATTACTGGACGAGTGTCTCTCTTACTGGACGAGTGTCTCTCTTACTGGACAAGTGTCTCTGTCACTGGAAGGGTGACTTTGTCGCTGGACGAGTGTCTCTCTAACTGCACGAGTGTCTCTGTCGCTGGACGAGTGTCTCTCTTACTGGACGAATGTATCTCTTACTGGACGAGTGTCTCATTACTGGACGAGTGTCTCACTGGACGAGTGTCTCTCTTACTGGATGAGTGTCTCTATTACTGGACGAGTGTCTCTGTCGCTGGACGAGTGTCTCTGTCGCTGGACGAGTGTCTCACTCACGGGACGAGTGTATCTGTTTCTGGACGAGTGTCTCTGTCGCTGGACAAGTGTCTCTGTCGCTGGACGAGTATATCTCTTACTGGATTAGTGTCACTATTACTGGACGAGTGTCTCACTAAATGGACGAGTGTCTCACTCGCTGGACGAGTGTCTCTATTAGTGGACGAGTGTCTTACTCGCTGGACGAGTATCTCTATTACTGGACGAGTGTCTCACTCGCTGGACGAGTGTCTCACTCGCTGGACAAGTGTGTCTCTTACTGGATTAGTGTCTCTCTTACTGGACGAGTGTCTCTATTACTGGAGGAGTGTCTCTATTACTGGACGAGTGTCTCTATTACTGGGCGAGTGTCTCTCTTACTGGACGAGTGTCTCTCTCAATGCACGAGTGTCTCTATTACTAAACGAGTGTCTCTCTTACTGGACGAGTGTCTCTGTCACTGAACGAGTGACTTTGTCGCTGGACGAGTGTCTCTCTAACTGCACGAGTGTCTCTGTCGCTGGACGAGTGTCTCTGTCGCTGGACGAATGTCTCTCTTACTGGACGAGTGTCTCTATTACTGGACGAGTGTCTCTCTAACTGCACGAGTGTCTCTGTCGCTGGACGAGTGTCTCTCATACTGGACGAGTGTCTCTCATACTGGACGAGTGTCTCACTCGCTGGACGAGTGTATCTCTTTCTGGATTAGTGTCTCTGTTACTGGACGAGTGTCTCACTCGCTGGACGAGTGTATCTCTTACTGTACGAGTGTCTCACTCGCTGGACGAGTGTCTCACTCGCTGGACGAGTGTATCTCTTTCTGGATTAGTGTCTCTCTTACTGGACGAGTGTCTCACTCGCTGGACGAGTGTCTTACTCGCTGGACGAGTGTCTCACTCGCTGGACGAGTGTATCTCTTACTGGATTAGTGTCTCTCTTACTGGACGAGTGTATTTCTTACTGGACGAGTGTTTCATTCGCTGGACGAGTGTATCTCTTACTCGATTAGTGTCTCTCTTACTGAACGAGTATCTCTCTTACTGGACGAGTGTCTCTATTACTTGACGAGTGTCTCTATTACTGGACGAGTGTCTCTCTTACTGGACGAGTGTCTCTCTTACTATCACTGGAATGGTGACTTTGTCGCTGGACGAGTGTCTCTCTAACTGCACGAGTATCTCTGTCGCTGGACGAGTGTCTCTCTTACTGGACGAATGTCTCTTTTACTGGACGAGTGTCTCTTTTACTGGACGAGCGTCTCTCTTACTGCACGAGTGTCTTTGTCTAGGACGAGTGTCTCTTTCTTACTAAACGAGTGTCTCTCTCTTACTGGACGAGTGTCTCTCTAACTGCACGAGTGTCTCTCTTACTGGACGAGTGTCTCTTTTACTGGACGAGTGTCTTTGTCGCTGGACGAGTGTCTCTCTAACTGCACGAGTGTCTCTCTTACTGGACAAGTGTCTCTGTCACTGGAAGGGTGACTTTGTCGCTTGACGAGTGTCTCTCTAACTGCACGAGTGTCTCTGTCGCTGGACGAGTGTCTCTCTTACTGGACGAATGTCTCTTTTACTGGACGAGTGTCTCACTCGCTGGAAGAGTGTATCTCTTACTGGATTTGTTTCTCTCTTACTGGACGAGTGTCTCTCTTACTGGACAAGTGTCTCTGTCACTGGAAGGGTGACTTTGTCGCTGGACTAGTGTCTCTCTAACTGCACGAGTGTCTCTGTCGCTGGACGAGTGTCTCTCTTACTGGACGAATGTATCTCTTACTGGACGAGTGTCTCTTGTACTGGACGAGTGTCTCACTGGACGAGTGTCTCTCTTTCTGGATGAGTGTCTCTTTTACTGGACGAGTGTCTCTGTCGCTGGACGAGTGTCTCTGTCGCTGGACGAGTATCTTTGTCGCTGGACGAGTGTCTCACTCACGGGACGAGTGTCATTATTACTGGATGAGTGTCTCACTCACTGGACGAGTGTCTCACTCGCTGGACGAGTGTCTCACTCGCTGGACGAGTGTCTCTATTACTGGACGAGTGTCTCACTCGCTGGACGAGTATCTCTATTACTGGACGAGTGTCTCACTCACTATACGAATGTCTCACTCGCTGGACAAGTGTATCTCTTACTGGATTAGTGTCTCTCTTACTGGACGAGTGTCTCACTCGCTGGACGAGTGTATCTCTTACTAGTTTAGTGTCTCTATTACTGGACGAGTGTCTCACTCGCTGGACGAGTGTCTCTCTCGCTGGACAAGTGTATCTCTTACTGGATTAGTGTCTCTCTTACTGGAGGAGTGTCTCTATTACTGGACGAGTGTATCTCTTACTGGATTAGTGTCTCTCTTACTGGAGGAGTGTCTCTATTACTGGACGAGTGTCTCTCTTACTGGACGAGTGTCTCTCTAACTGCACGAGTGTCTCTGTCGCTGGACGAGTGTCTCTCTCTCTTACTGGTCGAGTGTCTCTTTTACTGGACGAGTGTCTCTCTCACTGGACGAGTGTCTCTCTTACTGGACTAGTGTCACTCTAACTGCACGAGTGTCTCTGTCGCTGGACGAGTGTCTCTCTTACTGGACGAGTGTCTCTATTACTGGACGAGTGTCTCTGTCGCTGGACGAGTGTCTTTGTCGCTGGACGAGTGTCTCTATCGCTGGACGAGTGTCTCACTCACTGGACGAGTGTCTCTCTCTCACTGGACGAGTGTCTCTGTCGCTGGACTAGTGTCTCTGTCGCTGGACGAGTGTCTCTGTCGCTGGACGAGTGTGTCACTCACTGGACGAGTGTCTCTGTTGCTGGACGAGTGTCTCTGTCGCTGGACGAGTGTCTCTGTCGCTGGACGAGTGTCTCTGTCGCTGGACGAGTGTCTCTGTCGCTGGACGAGTGTGTCACTCACTGGACGAGTGTCTCTGTCGCTGGACGAGTGTCTTTGTCGCTGGACGAGTGTCTCTGTCGCTGGACGAGTGTCTTACTCACTGGACGAGTGTCTCTCTCTCTCTCACTGGACGAGTGTCTCCGTCGCTGGACGAGTGTCTCTTTCTCTTACTGGACGATTGTCTCCGTCGCTGGACAAGTGTCTCACTCTCTGGACGAGTGTCTCTGTTACTGGACGAGTGTCTCTGTTACTGGACGAGTGTCTTTCTCTCTGGACGAGTGTCTCTCTCTCTCACTGGACGATTGTCTCCATCGCTGGACGAGTGTCTCACTTACTGGACGAGTGTCTCTATTACTGGTCGAGTGTCTCACTCATTGGACAAGTGTCTCTCTCAATGGACGAGTGTCTCTGTCGCTGGACGAGTGTCTCTGTCGCTGGACGAGTGTCTCTGTCGCTGGACTAGTGTCTCACTCACTGGACGAGTGTCTCTGTTGCTGGACGAGTGTCTCTGTCGCTGGACGAGTGTCTCTGTTGCTGGACGAGTGTCTCTGTCGCTGGACGAGTGTCTCACTCACTGGACGAGTGTCTCTGTCGCTCGACGAGTGTCTCTGTCGCTGGACGAGTGTCTTACTCACTGGACGATTGTCTCCGTCGCTGGACGAGTGTCTCCATTACTGGACGAGTGTCTCTATTACTGGACGAGTGTCTCACTCACTGGACGAGTGTCTCACTCACTGGACGAGTGTCTCTGTCGCTGGACGAGTGTCTTACTCACTGGACGAATGTCTCTCTCTCTTACTGGACGATTGTCTCCATCGCTGGACAAGTGTCTCACTCACTGGACGAGTGTCTCTGTCGCTGGACTTGTGTCTCTGTCACTGGACGAGTGTCTCTGTCGCTGGACGAGTGTCTTACTCACTGGACGAGTGTCTCTCTCTCTCACTGGACGATTGTCTCCATCGCTGGACGAGTGTCTTACTTACTGGACGAGTGTCTCTATTACTGGTCGAGTGTGTCACTTACTGGACGAGTGTCTCTATTACTGGTCGAGTGTCTCACTCATTGGACGAGTGTCTCTCTCAATGGACGAGTGTCTCTGTCGCTGGACGAGTGTCTCTGTCGCTGGACGAGTGTCTCACTCACTGGACGAGTGTCTCTGTTGCTGGACGAGTGTCTCTGTCGCTGGACGAGTGTCTCTGTCGCTGGACGAGTGTCTCACTCACTGGACGAGTGTCTCTGTTGCTGGACGAGTGTCTCTGTCGCTGGACGAGTGTCTCTGTTGCTGGACGAGTGTCTCACTCACTGGACGAGTGTCTCTGTCGCTGGACGAGTGTCTCTGTTACTGGACGAGTGTCTCTGTTACTGGACGAGTGTCTCCATTACTGGACGAGTGTCTCACTCACTGGACGAGTGTCTCACTCACTGGACGAGTGTCTCTTTATTACTGGACGAGTGTCTCACTCACTGGACGAGTGTCTTTTTTTCTGGACGAGTGTCTCTGTCGCTGGACTTGTGTCTCTGTCACTGGACGAGTGTCTCTGTCGCTGGACGAGTGTCTTACTCACTGTACGAGTGTCTCTCTCTCTCACTGGACGATTGTCTCCATCGCTGGACGAGTGTCTCACTTACTGGACGAGTGTCTCTATTACTGGTCGAGTGTCTCACTTACTGGACGAGTGTCTCTATTACTGGTCGAGTGTCTCACTCACTGGACGAGTGTCTCTATTACTGGTGGAGTGTCTCACTTACTGGACGAGTGTCTCTATTACTGGACGAGTGTCTCACTCACTGGACGAGTGTCTCTCATACTGGACGAGTGTCTAACTCACTGGATGAGTGTCTCTCTCTCACTGGACGAGTGTCTCTCTCACTTGCCGAATGTTTCTCTTAGACATGTTAAAAGACTGAGCGAGTGTCTAACTTTTTTTTGTAAAAAAATATTCACTAATTTTAATGATACATACTGATTATTTATATTTTAACACATTTTTGTAGTGTCGCCTCCTCGCCCTTGTATATTGGCAAATTGGGTGGATGGGGCTTTTACCGCCCCCCCCTCCTCTGACTTTAACCAGTTGAGTGGTGGGGGTTGTTCAATTTTGGTGCAGAAATCATAGTTTGTGAACAAAGTTTGTTACATATCTTTATAATATACGCTACTTGTTGACATGTTTATCTTTCAAAGTCAATCCTACGTTGGACGCTACAAAGTGGGTGTGTGGGAGAGGCGGTAGATGTAATTGTCCCCCTCCCCTCCCGGACTGACCCTTAACTTTGGGGGGGGGGCGTATTGTAATGTAACAATTACACAATTTGTGAGAAAAAATCTTCCACTTATATAAGTAATATTTGCTATTTATAACATTGTTATATCGAATCGCCTATTTCAATTGGAAGCATTATTAGTAAGCATTGAAATTTTGGAAAGAGAATGATTTTGAACATTAGCATCCAACGATGATATCGTTTGCTAAAAAGTTGTAGGCTGCCAGTGAAAGGGTATTTTCAGTGTAACTAGTTGTTAATGAGCTATCGCAAGGCCAGGCTAAAGCCAGAAACATTTGAAATGCTGAACACATTTCTCAAATACAACATGCAGCCTTGATTGTTGAACTGACAGAAGATTACTTAAAGCTCACTTGATCAGTGGTCAACGTCAGATCAGTAGCCATCACATTGACTGCTGCCATGTTTTGTGCATTTTGACTGCAGCAATGTGTAATGTACATGTTTAAGTTGCAATGGCTTGTAAGTTTCAAATTATTTGTGTTTTATTATTATTTATGTAAAATTTGAAAGCCAAGTATTTGAACTAATTTATTGCGTTAAACCACATTACGTAATTTTGTTTTCATAATACAACACATGTGTACTAAACCTGAGACCGAACTTCAGATCTGACTTAACCGAACCAGACATACTAGAAAGCCTAATCAACTTAAATTATATCTAGTCCTCTAAATTCCTCATGAGCTCACTGCAATGCTGTTTAGCCTCAATCTTGGTTTGTTGACAAGTTAACATCTGGAAACCGATGCCGGTCTGTCAACTTGTGGAGGTTTCTATACTAGTAATTTGGAAAAAGCGGTCATGGTAATAAAGTTCTATGGACCTTTCAGCCTTGTATACAATGTCGTGGGACACACGACTTGTACACAACGTGATAATAACTGAGTGATGTACATGAACATTTTCTGCGTTGATTAGCCCAGTTCTAAGTACACTTTGTTGTACGTAAAAATATTGACAATAGGAATTCAAGCTTGTCGGCTGGTAAACGCACCGACAAAAACATTTATGTTTCTTAGAACCTTAGGACCTCCATAGAAACTAGAGACAGTTCCTTTCGAAAGAATCCCAATATCAAAGACTCCGTTCGTGTACGTACATGTGTCTACAACAGAGGGCAATAGACAACCCAATGATCGTCAAGTTGGAACAATGTCTGAACAATGTTGACCTTCATTTGTTGTGAAGGAACTTACTGTTTTGTCTTATGTGTTTTTTTTTTTTTTTTTTTTGGCAATGCAATCATCTACTGAATAAAATATTATTCTCAACAAAAAAAAAAAGACTTAACCGAACCCAAACTATACTCGCCATCAAACCGAACCGAACTCCATCTTAAATCTATCCGAACCGACTTCCATCTCTAGTTTTGACCTAAAGAGTTGCTTCCCTTTCTAAACGCGACTGCCTGGTAACATCCAGTTGGATGAGTTTCAGACCTTTTTAAACAAAATATTTGAGGTTTTTTTTTTTTTAGACAAATATAACACATATTTATGTCAATTATTTTTATTTTTCAGAAAAATAGACAAGAATGTGTCATATAACAATATTAGGAGATGTTTCAGACGTAAACTGGGGTGAGGGGAGGACCCTGCTAAACTTTCTAAAGCCACTGTATAAAGAGGAGCTTGTTGTAGCTCTAGACTATACCCCATATTGACGACTGGTTTCCCTCACTTACCGATACCCTAAATCTTTATCTGATCTCAAACTCCAACCCAATACTAACTAGATGCTATTTATAAGCAGCAGTAATACCTTTGAACTAGCTCGTCTCTGTGCTCCTCTAGCATGCTCAGTGCACACTCATTCAATCTCTTTCTTGTTGGGGGTATCCGGGACATGTGGTGTGGGGGTATTTGGGACATGTGGTGTTGGTATCCGGGACATGTGGTGTGGGGGTATCCGGGACATGTGGTGTTGGGGTATCCGGGACATGTGGTGTTGGGGTATCCGGGACATGTGGTGTTGGGGTATCCGGGACATGATACTTAAAAGAAATTATGCTCTTCATCAGGATTCGAACTTGAGCCTCCTTGGACAGGTTAAGCGTTTTATACAACTTAACTACACATCTCAAAACTAACTCATTCTGTCGCTTGCTTACGGCTTGGCCACGTAACAAGGTGGCTCGTGTTTGAATTCCGACTCGAGCAGAATTGTGTTTGCTGAGCGCCTAAAGGCAGCAGGGAAACCTTCTCCCAGATACCCCTTCCCTCCAGTGGTCCACAGAAGAGATTGGACCAAAGCGCACTTTGTATGTTATAAACATGAAAGTTGCGCTATATAATAACAATTTTATAAGAATACTAACAAGTTCACTTTAAAAAAACACAAGTACCTATATAAATAAACTTGATCTTATATACAATGGTAAGTTACAATTAGTTGTGCAATTAACTGATCAATTTAACACGAATTACAAATTTTGTTTTCATTAGTATGCACAACATTGATGATGGGATCAGGGCCGGCCTTAAGCATAGGCAAACGAGGCAGCCGCCTAGGGCCTCCAAGTGATGTACTTTCCCAATTATCCAAGGCCGGCCCTGATGGAAGTCCTTAAGGCAAGCTGTACTAGAGATGACTTAATAGAACAGAAGATTGGATGTACTCAAACTTTGGCAATGACATGTGATAACGTAGTGATGTCGATGTTGATGTACTCAAACTTTGGCAATGACATAAGTGGTAACGTAGTGATGTCGATGTTGATGTACTCAAACTTTGGCAATGACATATGTGGTAACGTAGTGATGTCGATGTTGATGTACTCAAACTTTGGCAATGACATGTGATAACGTAGTGATGTCGATGTTGATGTACTCAAACTTTGGCAATGACATGTGATAACGTAGTGATGTCGATGTTGATGTACTCAAACTTTGGCAATGACATAAGTGGTAACGTAGTGATGTCGATGTTGATGTACTCAAACTTTGGCAATGACATATGTGGTAACGTAGTGATGTCGATGTTGATGTACTCAAACTTTGGCAATGACATGTGATAACGTAGTGATGTCGATGTTGATGTACTCAAACTTTGGCAATGACATAAGTGGTAACGTAGTGATGTCGATGTTGATGTACTCAAACTTTGGCAATGACATATGTGGTAACGTAGTGATGTCGATGTTGATGTACTCAAACTTTGGCAATGACATATGTGGTAACGTAGTGATGTCGATGTTGATGTACTCAAACTTTGGCAATGACATAAGTGGTAACGTAGTGATGTCGATGTTGATGTACTCAAACTTTGGCAATGACATAAGTGGTAACGTAGTGATGTCGATGTTGATGTACTCAAACTTTGGCAATGACATATGTGGTAACGTAGTGATGTCGATGTTGATGTACTCAAACTTTGGCAATGACATATGTGGTAACGTAGTGATGTGATGATATAACTAACAAAAAAAAAATGATTGTCTAATGTTAAGAGTTCAGAGTTTTTGGAAATGGGGATCTGCTTTGTGAAAGTTCTGCCTATCACTGAGTCACATCCATTAGTGTGTGTTCAAGACCTCAGGACTACTTAGGCTTAGTTATATGCATTAACCCAATTTGATAAACAGCATTATTTAAAAAAAATATATATTGGAATGCTTTTAATGTCATTTGATATTTATTTCGAGTCACAATTTTTTTTGTTCATTAGTTCGCGTGCACTAGTCCACAATGGCTTGCTGGTAATACAAGTTAATTTCGTATTTTAATACTCACACCGTTTTCAGTTTCGTGTCGTTATAATTGGCAACAGTTTTAATGGAAGCCAACTCTTCAGTTTGATATAATTCAGTTTGATAAATAGCAACAATAAACTTGGATCTCAACATGTCAGTTTTAACAACAACAGCAGAAGATGGCGAGCATGGTGAGTCTAAAGGGCTTGTTGAACGTGAAGTAGATCATTAAATGCAGAGCGAATTGGAAGAAGTAGATGACTGTGAATATGTTGTACAAGCTAGAAAATGTTCTAGACGCTGGGTCTATCAGAGCTGGACACACCTGTGCCAGCAGATCCAGAATGGACGCCGGGCTGGAGCAGAGCATGTAAAGGCACATCAAGACTATCAGAAGTTTGGACATGGACACTTCCTCTTTCATTTTGCGGTTTACTGTCAGACCATTGGTGTGCTTGATGGCCGTGTAGCGTTTAGTGAGTACTGCTCTTCTCGTACGGCAGGCAAGGACTAGACACATTAGAATCATCATGCCGAACGGCGCGAAGAGAGTTACGCCTTTGACGTACCAGAAGTACATGGTGTTGTATTCCTCTGTTGTCGTGGACATCGTTTTCTCCGCGATGAGGCTCGTGGCGTTGGTCTGAGGATCAAGAACCTCTACCGCCTCGTACTCCCAGAAGCGTGGGAGAGCGCTGACCAGACCAACGGCAAACACCATAGTCACTACTACAGCGGCCTGGCTGGAGGTGCATAGGGTGTTGGCCCTGGAGGCGGACACGGTCAGCATCCGCTCGAAGCTCATCATGACCAAGAGCCAGATGGCGCTGTACCAGAACCAGTCACGGCACGAGGCCGTGTAAGGCTGGGCGTAGACGAGGAGGTCGTGCGGTCCAACGTAGTGCTGCAGTGACAGCAGCGCCGTGCTGAGAAGGAGCAACATGGTGGCAATGTTCAGCCCCATCAGGTAAGTGTCCAGCGACTGTCTGACCTGGCGAGACAGCACGATGACACTGATGATCTGAGTGATGATGGCGAAGATGAGCAAGACGGGCAGGGTTAAGAAACAAAAGTAGTCAGAGATCTCGTGCCAATAGACTGTCATGTTGTGGGAGACCAGACCCATGGCGCACGGAGACTTCACTGTCAGACATTCCCTGAGAGGAGGCACGAGGAACGGGAAACCGCTGTCTGGGTGCAGATCAATAACTTTCATTATTGATTTTGTGTTCACTAGTCCACTCTGTGAAATAAAAAAAAAGTTTACTAGACACTGGTCAACATAGTTTTACCCGCCATCGTGATATGTACACTATTATATAATAAAATCATTGTTTTCAATTGATATACAATTGTATAGTTTTATAACCAAACTCATCACTTAGTTTTCAATTTATATACAATTTTATAGTTTTATAACCAAACTCATCACTTTGTTTTCAATTGATATACAATTTTATAGTTTTATAACCAAACTCATCACTTTGTTTTCAATTGATATACAATTTTATAGTTTTATAACCAAACTCATCACTTTGTTTTCAGTTGATATACAATTTTATAGTTTTATAACCAAACTCATCACTTTGTTTTCAGTTGATATACAATTTTATAGTTTTATAACCAAACTCATCACTTTGTTTTCAGTTGATATGCACTTTTATTTCTTTATGATCAAATTATTCATGAACACTTGTATATCTTTAGAATATTTGTTTTAAATTTTGTGTTTAGTTGATAGACGGTTAACTTCTAGTCGACATGGAAGATACACTAAGATATAGGTGACAAAAATCTAACATTTAAATTTTGGATTTACAAAGGGACACTCAATAGTGTTCTTAGTCCCTTCTATATTCATTTGTAAATTCATGTGGCCTTTTGTTATACCCACTTGCCAGTTTGTTTGTCAACTTTTGATGTTTGTTTCACTGACTCCGTTTGGTTCAACATTTCCCACACACTGACTTCCATTAAGTGATGAGTACACAGACAGATTTGTATCTCCTATACGTGTGTGTGTCTTTCATCAGTCAGTGGTGTACTCTGTATATCAGTCATACAAGATACAAATGTGTAAGTATATCAGTCATACAAGATACAAATATGTAAGCATATCGTTAAATATCTGTTCTCTACGAATTGTTCCAAACACATCACGTAGACACGTTGTTGTATATGGAGCTATGACAATCTATAATTTGTACACACATACATTGTTCAGTTTAGTGTAAACTACTGGCATGCTGTAGCTTGAGGTCTGCTGTTTATTAAAAATATTATAAAGGGATAAAATATTTTCTTTTATAGACATATTTATATACAAGAATTGTCTACATTATATTTCCATTTTACCCTTTTTTTTCCAATCCCTTTTTTTTTTTTTGTGTGCGTTAGAAATCATTCTGTTTGATGTAAGAACTCGACCAGCAGCACGGCCTAGCCAAGCCTACGCCACTGACTTAACAAATAGTTTTTAGTTATTTCCTTTGAATCACTATCTACTTGGTAAACCTAGACTCTAGCTACCGGCCTGTTTATCCCAACGTGAGTGAATGCCCTTTGTTCGCTCTTGCTAACCCCGTGAATGAATGTGAAGGCATGTGTGTGTGAGTAGTCCCTTTCAAAATGTATCTAAGTACTCACATGATAGGGGGCCTGAATCACTGAAAGATAATCCCGTGGACCACATGGATACACACAGCGTCCGGTGTGTCTAGAAGTGAATGACACTCTGCTAGTTGTACTGCCGCTCACATGGAACTTTCTCTCCGACTCTCTATAAATAGAGTGGCAACACTGTGAGGGGAAGCAGACACTCGCTAGAGCCCAGTGGTTTGGGGGGGGGGCAGACACTCGCTAGAGCCCAGTTGTTTGGGGGGGGGGAGCATTGATTTTTTGTTGAAGGGATGATATTGTTAAAGATGGAAGAGATCGGGGAGGGGAGAGGGCTGGTGGAAACGTGGGGGAGGGGGCTAGAGGGAGGGGTCCCCAGATGCTCGTGTCCCAGGGGTAAGGACCAGAGGACCCAACTATTATCATGTGTGATTTAGAGGAGAGGATGCAGAGTGCCGTTATGTGGTTTGTTTTGGAACTCCACTGCGACAGAGCCAAGTCTCCGGGATGCCCTGGCTTGACCAGTCTACACGGAATCCTCATTAACGTGACTCAGTTGCTCGATTGACCAAAGTCTTTGTCGTGAGCAGCGGGGCCACAGCGTCTCTTGTTTTCACGTGCAACAACGTGAGTCGCTGAGTCAACCGACGAGACATCATGGAGTCATTAGTAAACAGGCCAGTCGTAGCGCGTGCGCCTTGGACCTGCATGGAAATGTGCTTGGGTGTGGGTGGCGTTGGAGAGAAAAATGGTAATATTATTTTAAAACATCCTAACAGATACCTCAATGTTTGGCACAATGCTATGTTGATGTACTATCCCCCCCCCCCCCCCCCGTTTCAGAGTGCTTTGTTAAGACTGGCTGATCAAGGAGAGGCCTAAAGCTAATAATACCGGAATAAAAAGGTCCCAACTTGTGTGTATACTGTTCAGAGAAAAAGTCTTACGCTTGTTTGTTGTCTAGTTTCAATTACAAAAGGAACGGAAGAATAGACACACTTTTTTTTTTTTATCTAGCATTGTATTGTTGTATTCTTAAATCCAAAATTGTGGCCATCGTGCACCGAGTCTCCTTATTCTTACCCTATACCATTCATTCAATGTTCTTGTGTCCCTTGTTGTCACCCTAACTGCCTACATGAAGTTTGTGGCACATCCTGGTCTTATTGATATCTTCTTTTCTTTGGATGGCTCCCCCTCTCTCCGCCCACTTTTAACAACTCTTCCTCCTCATTCCACTACTCCCACCCCCCCCTCCACTTTTAACCCAAGGGCGCCACAGACAGAACTCATTAAGATAACATTGGTATCTTTGTGTCTTTAAAGTACTTGTAAGTTTTAGGAAGCCATTGATTTGATTTGAAACTGAACCTTAGTAGCCCTGAGAGAGAGAGAGAGAGAGAGAGAGAGAGAGCCTAGCGGAGTTGTAATTGGATTTCTGTAGTTTAAGTACATTAGGATAACATTATCCAGAGGCACGGACCGTTCGATCTCAACGTATTGGGGATTGGTGGATCATCTATTTGTTTTCAAAGACTTAGTAGCTAGATCGGGTTCGAATCACAACGTAGAGCTTATTGCGCCGTCCACTGTAGAGAGGGAGAGTATGACCATGCTGAGAGAGTGATGTGAGGTGCATGGTTTAGTGAGTAGATAACATGGACATGTCCTGTCATGTATGTATTGCCCAGTCTTGTCCTACGTCCTGCACTGTCTCATCCTGTCATAGGTCCTGCATTGTCTCACTGTCATAGGTCCTGCACTGTCTCAGCGATTGTTGAAATGAACATTTTTGTTGAATTAAACCTTTTTTTTTTAAATCACATTCTCAACAAATTGATAAAGTTCAAGTTTTGCTGGTGTGTGGTCACTACCGGTCTGTGTGAGATAACTGTACAATAGGTGACAGATAAACCCTGCCTAGTGACCATGAGAGAACCAAATAGCAGAGCTAGCACCACACGACACTTTGTTGGACTGAGGTGTGGAGGTTTTGTTTTCATTGCATCTCATTTCTAGCAGTTCTTGCAAGTATTTGTATGATGTGTATCGTATCAACTCCTATCAATAGACATCTATCTGTATCAAGACATATCTTTCTGTATTCACGTGTATCAATAGACTTATCTATATGTATTCACGTGTATCAATAGACTTATCTATCTGTATTTACGTGTATCAATAAACTTATCTATCTGTATTCCCTTGTATCAATAGATTTATCTATCTGTATTCATGTCTATCAATAGACTTATCTATACGTAATCACGTGTATCAATAGACTTATCTATCTGTATTCTCGTGTATCAATAGACTTATCTATCTGTATTCACGTGTATCAATAGACTTATTTATCTGTATGCACGTGTATCAATAGACTTATGTATCTGTATTCACGTGTATCAATAGACTTATTTATATTTATCTGTATTCACGTGTATCAATAGACTTATTTATATTTATCTGTATTCACGTGTATCAATAGACTTATCTATTTGTATTCATGTCTATCAATAGACTTATCTATATGTATTCACGTGTATCAATAGACTTGTCTATATTTATCTGTATTCATGTCTATCAATAGACTTATCTATATGTATTCACGTGTATCAATAGACTTATCTATATTTATCTGTATTCATGTCTATCAATAGACTTATCTATATGTATTCACGTGTATCAATAGACTTATCTATATTTATCTGTATTCACGTCATCAATAGACTTATCTATATGTATTCACTTGTATCAATAGACTTATCTATATTTATCTGTATTCATGTCTATCAATAGACTTATCTATATGTATTCACGTGTATCAATAGACTTTTCTATTTGTATTCATGTCTATCAATAGACTTATCTATATGTATTCACGTGTATCAATAGACTTATCTATCTGTATTCACGTGTATCAATAGTCTTATCTATCTGTATTCACGTGTATCAATAGACTTATTTATCTATTCACGTGTATCAATAGACTTATTTATCTGTATTCACGTGTATCAATAGATTTATCTATCTGTATTAATGTGTATCTATAGACTTATCTATCTGTTTTAATGTGTATGACTTATCTATATGTATTCATGTGTATCAATAGACTATCTGTATTAATGTTTATCAATAGACTATGTATCTGTATTAATGTTTCCTGATATAAACTAAAGGGCGAACACTTTCTGTGGACTGACACTACAGAACTTGAAACAAATAGTGTGAAGAGTGAAGTTCTCTTGAGCATTACAATCTTTCTTTTCCAACAGTTGAACCAGAAAAAACAAAGTTTAAAAATACCATTTAAAAAACAAAAGAAAAACTTATATTAAGTGTAATTACATCAAATAGTGTGGATTCATCTGTGCGATTAGAAATATTTGTACCAATTGTTTGTGCGCTATTTCCACGCTATTTCATGCTTGTAGCTTTCTCAATGCGCTATTATCATATCACGTGTCTAGTCCAGCTGGGACTAGGGGTGGGGTAAATGTTACCATTATCGCTTTTTGAATGTATACCGTTACAAAAAAACAAACTTGTTCCCTTATGGTTCAAGCCTCCTCAAGAGACGAATTCAACGTATACCACCACATATGTCAAGTACATTTTCTTTCCCTTGTTCGATTAAAATAAAATAATTAACAAAATAATTAACTATCAATAGTTAATTTATTAATTCGTTTTTTTCAATTGATTCTTGTTTTGTTAGGTACAAGAAATAATTGTTCAAAATTTCAATTGATCCGAGATAGGGTGTGGGAGAAATAATGAGTACAAACTTTTTGCCAGACAGACAGACATACAGAGTGAGTTGATATAAACTTTGTAACAAGCAAAATATAAAAACTCCTTAAAAAAAAAAGCGTATATAAAGGGGAAGAACTCCACCCTAAAACTATATCAGTAATGTTCAAGTTATTTCCCTTATTAGATATCAAACAAAATAAGCAATAATTAATTGACTAATTAAATATTTGTAAAAACTGATTCCTGTTTTGTTAGGTCCACTAAATAAGTGTTCAATGTGTCAACTTGCTAGGTGAATGCGTGAGGGACAGATAGGTGGACAAATTAAGGGGACTAAACCCAACAAATTTGGCCATATCTGAGCACACTGAATTATTAGTTTCCCTTGTTGGTTTCAAACAAAATAATTAATCACCAGTAATTAATTGTCTAATTGGTTACTTTTTTTTTATAGATGTCTGTCTTGTCAATGCTTATGAATAATTGTTCCAAGTTTCAACTTGATCCGAAAATGTGTGCGGGAGAACTAAATACTTTTGACCGGACAGACAGAATGAGTTGATAGAAGCTTTGTAACAAGCAAATAAAAAAAGACTTACAAAAAACAAAGCTGATATTAATGTATATCAATTAGTTTCGTTCAGTCATGTAATTAAAATGTAATAGATCTACACTAACAATAATAAATATGTGCGATTAGAAATATTTTTTTTTTACCAATAGTTTTTGTTTAGCGCAATCTCATGCAGTGATCCTATCACTTGTTTGGACCAGTTGGAAAGGGGGAGAAAGAATGGGGTATTTGGGGGATTGCTGTTTAAATGTTTTGAAAAAAAAAACAAGAAAAACATACAAAATACTTTTTTTAAAAAGCAAAGCAAAGCTTATATTAAGTGTACTTGTATCAATTAGTTTAGACCAGTCATGTCATTACATTTGTACTAGATCTAGGCTAACAATGAAAAAGCATTTATAAAAATGAATTTAAAAAAAGGAATGAACTGAATACGGACTTGTGTGCTAATGCAATTATTTCAGGCTTCTCAAGCCAACGCAGTAACCACTTTACTAGCGAAGAGTCTATGAACTTGGAAGATTGTATAGGTATCTCTAATTCATGTTTGTGTTCACCAAGCCTGAGATGGCAGCCTAATAGAAAGGGAACTAATTCAGCTTACACCACCACATCAGTCAAGTATTATTTCATTTCCTTGTTTGAGATCCCAAACAAATTAATTTATTACCAATAGTTAATTAACCAATTATTTTTTAAAAAGTATTTATTCTTGTTTTGTCAGGTAAAAGAAATAATTTTGCGAAATTTCAGCTTGATCAGAGATTGGGTGTCGGAGAAATAACGTGTACAAACTTTTGGCCAGACAGTCAGACACTTAGACAGAGTGAGTTGATCCTTTGTAAAAAAGGATTTTAAGTATGTGGTTGCTAAAAGTATACTTAATTTCAGAAAAAATAAACTAACATACTTTCGGGGGGGGGGGGGGGGGGACGAAAAATAGCCATTTCGGTCCATGCATGGACCACCATCAAGTCGATGGTGAACATCAGATTCTCTCTATCGCCTTTCCTTTTGGACGTGGCTTTTCCCCACGGGAGTCGCTACAAAATGAACAGGGACGTTGTTGTGTACTGTTGCCTCATTGTGAACATCTTCAAGGCTGTCTTGTAGTTTTACTCATCTATCTATCTATCTATCTACACACCTTGCTACCTACCTATCTATCTATATGTCTGTCTGTCCGTCCACCCATTCATCTTTCCATCCATTTCAATATGTTCGCTTGTCAGACTTTTTTTTTTTTTTTTACATCTGACTGGCATTGATTTTTTAAATGAATGCCTTGGCCAAGATGAATTATTCCCCCATAGGCTACTAATCTGAGCATAATTGTGTTGGACACTTCAGTGTTGGTCAGCTCTGATTACTTAGCTTCACTTCTTGCCGGTCAACTGGACACTAGCCAAATATCAGATGTCAAGCCTTTCGAATCAGTGCAAACATTGTATCTTGACCTAGTCGGCATTGTAAAGAGTTATAGAATAAGTCTTCTGAACTATGCAAGAGTCTGACAATTAGAATCAGAATACATTTGCATGCAAACATGACAAAACTGTTCGATATGTACATAAGAATTTACACAGTGATACTGTTAAAATAGACTGTAATAGATCAGAATATTAGGACCAAAACAATTCAACAGACTATTTAGTTCAGTGCTTTATATGTCTAATACAAGCTTTGTCAGAGATTTGGGTCGCAATGTTAAAACCTAGCAAAGCTTTTATGTTAATTATGCAATAAAGTTGCCGTAGGAACTCAGGAAACTGAATGGAGTCATTACCCAACAGACCGATAAACATCCCTGGTCTGTAGTGGTCAATAGTCTATGTACATTGACGGACTTTGACTGTACATTTGTGTGAGGCTGAGCCAGCTCTTAAAGAGACGCATTCTGGCTTCAATTACACCGAGAGATGTCTGGGAGGCAGTGATGCTGGGGAGGGAGGGGGGGGGGAGAGGTCCTTTTGTGGGCGTGACAGAGGATGTGTTCGAGATAGAAAGTGTGTGTGTTTGTGAGTCCACTACATAAATGGAGGATACCTAAAGGTTTTCATTGCTCTTCTGTTTGTTCTCATACCATTAGAATTAGAAGACAGAACGGTAGGCCCTACAAACTTTTCAGTTACTGACATTGACAACGATTGCTATTGCGCCTTAGTGCATAGAGACATTGAACATCAATTCTTTAGGAAGCTTTGAGGGCAGTGTGACTCGACAGTTTTAGACATATACATTGTAACCCACTCTCTTGCCTAGCCCATAAAATACATTAACAAAATGCAAGTAGGTCAAATCTAGTTATTGTTACAACCAAGTTGTGCATTCTGCCTGACATTTGACATTAAAACACTCAGTACCAGAGATTACCTTGCTAGTATGCTTTGATCCTATCTGGGTTTTTTTTTTAGGGTCAAGAGAACGATATTGTGTACTTGAATTTGTTTAGATCGTGACACGTTTGTAGACACAAATGGTCTTGTCACTGAGACATGTTTGTAGACACAACTGGTCTTGTCACTGAGACACGTTTGTAGACACAACTGGTCTTGTCACTGAGACATGTTTGTAGACACAACTGGTCTTGTCACTGAGACACGTTTGTAGACACAACTGGTCTTGTCACTGAGACATGTTTGTAGACACAACTGGTCTTGTCACTGAGACATGTTTGTAGACACAACTGGTCTTGTCACTGAGACATGTTTGTAGACACAACTGGTCTTGTCACTGAGACATGTTTGTAGACACAAATGGTCTTGTCACTGAGACATGTTTGTAGACACAACTGGTCTTGTCACTGAGACATGTTTGTTTGTAGACACAAATGGTCTTGTCACTGAGACATGTTTGTAGACACAAATGGTCTTGTCACTGAGACATGTTTGTAGACACAACTGGTCTTGTCACTGAGACATGTTTGTAGACACAAATGGTCTTGTCACTGAGACATGTTTGTAGACACAACTGGTCTTGTCACTGAGACATGTTTGTTTGTAGACACAAATGGTCTTGTCACTGGGACATGTTTGTAGACACAAATGGTCTTGTCACTGAGACATGTTTGTAGACACAAGTGGTCTTGTCACTGAGACATGTTTGTAGACACAAATGGTCTTGTCACTGTGATATGTTTGTAGACACAAATGGTCTTGTCACTGAGACATGTTTGTAGACACAAATGGTCTTGTCACTGAGACATGTTTGTAGACACAAATGGTCTTGTCACTGAGACATGTTTGTAGACACAACTGGTCTTGTCACTGAGACATGTTTGTTTGTAGACACAAATGGTCTTGTCACTGGGACATGTTTGTAGACACAAATGGTCTTGTCACTGAGACATGTTTGTAGACACAAGTGGTCTTGTCACTGAGACATGTTTGTAGACACAAATGGTCTTGTCACTGTGATATGTTTGTAGACACAAATGGTCTTGTCACTGAGACATGTTTGTAGACACAAATGGTCTTGTCACTGTGATATGTTTGTAGACACAAATGGTCTTGTCACTGAGATATGTTTCTCTTTTTTTGCTCAATGCAAAACAAAAAACGTAGAATTTGAATGAGTTTTCTATCACACTGGGACCTAGTCAATTATGCATGTGGATCATTGACTTTGAGATGCAATGCAAGTCTCTTTCTTTCTCTAATCACACGGACACCTGTTTCAACAAAACTCTTCCAACTTGGCACTAGTTCTTTGCTCATTTAAACTATTCATGTACATGTATAATAGGCTTAGTCTCGGTTATTTCATGCATCTTTATCTTGTTTGAATGTCACGTGGAAAATATTTTTGGTATATATTTAATAATCTCCTTTATACCTGTGTGGCTTTCTGGGTTTTAAAAACATTTTCTATGTGTCTCAAACTTTTATTCCTGGGTTTTGTAAGAAGTTTTTGAACTCTTGCGGAATTAATGTGTTTCCGGATGTTATCTTTGGTTAAGAACAAAACTAGACGCCTTTGCCGATTTTTAAAGATAGGGGGCACTTCTGTTATACTGTCTTTTTTCTACATCCGCTGGGAGAAAGTCCATATGTCTACGGTCGTCTCTCTTACGAACTGTCGTATACTGCGTAGTGTGCAGTCCACATTGGCCTTCCCCCGGACATCTCTTTCATTGTAGTCTGGACAATCAAAGGTACCACAGAAAACAAATGCAGTCGGCAGTTCAGATTTTAGATAAGAGCTTTGGGATTCAGCTGCTTTGCCTGTGTTAGCTATGACAAAATTAAATAGGTCTCAGCTGAGTCTTCGCTGGCACCAGAAGCGGATTCTTAATCTTCGAAGGCAGTGCTTTATTATTATCAATGTTCGTCTTCGTATTATTATTGCAGAAGTTAGCTAATTTCCATTCTCTGGTACTGCTAGAACCGAGATTCATTAAATCATAGTAGTCTCCCCTTGTCAGTGTCCACTTATGAAGTTTCTGGTGATCCTACAGATATGAAAGGTAACGGAATCTTCTTCGCGATGTGTAGGGCCTCGAGTGATATAACAGCAGGATTTATTTTTTCTTATGTAACTTCCGTAGTCGTTTAATCACGAGTCCTAGTTCGCAATATGTGTCCATATAAATAGTGAAAATTCTTTAATTTTTTATATTTTTTTTTTCGGCTTGGAGGGAGGGGTGGATAATGTATAGCATAGTAAAGTTCCCCTTTTAGAGTTTGCGATCTATAGGGCAGATGATGTTAAGGTAATCTGTTTCTTTGGCCAACGGTTAACGAGCAGTGTCTCTTGTAGCCATCACAACGACCAACCGACTTGTCCCCAACTAAAGTCAGGTACCCATTTGAACCACAGCGCCCCCCTAGCATAGTACAGTTTGAAAAATAGCAACGTTTTATAAACGTCAGAACTTCTCACGACAAAACGATCATTGCGCCAAAACGTCGTGTACCGACGTGTGTACTCACGGTCATTATGATTGGGCTATGTGTCAATAATGATTTAGTGATTATTAGATCACATTATTTCTTGTCCATCTAACTTATTACTCCTATGAGCATTCTAGACCCAGTCATTTTAAAAGGGCGAGAACTCTTGCTATCTTAACACTTGTGATAATCTTATACTTGCATAGACCATGATCATGGGTGCCCGCAGGGGCGTGCAAGGGGTGCACTTGCACCCCCCCCCCGATTCTGAGAAGCCAAATTCTAGCCATTTTTTTCGCACCACCAAATCAATTCACTTCTAAGTAGCAACTGAACATGTAGTGCTTCCACTGGTTAGTGTAGTAGTAAATTAGCCTAGCTAGGCGTATGGAATGGATGGCCAACCATGTACGTGCGTGCCTCTGAATTCTGAGTAGCCACATTTTAGCAAATTTTTTTACAAAATATTTTATAATGAAATACATCTTCCAGATGTTTTTTTTTTATTACATACATGTAGATTTAGTCAGAATCCAAGGGGGGGGGGGTGCAAGTGCACCACCATGTACCTCCTACAGGTGCCCAAGCATTATTGATTCAAGAGTTTAATAAATGAATGTGCAAGAAAATTATCTTCTAAGTGTAAATCTAAAGGCCTATCATTGGACTATTATAAAGTGTAGTAACTTAACAAGTGATGCTTCCACTGAAGTACAGTTGTAAAGATATGCTATTAGTGTAACTAGAATAGGCAAATCTGTAATTCATGTCCTACCATGTACGATTTATTATAGGCTTGCAATTCTTTGCACTATAAAGGGTGTCACATAGCTATAGTTATTATGAATGCCACAAGATCGACTTTCACAAGCCCTTCTGTATGGTGATTTAACAGAAGGCAGGAGATCCGCTGGTCGTCCACTGCTAAGGTATACTGATGTATGTAAACGCGACTTAAAGCTCTTCAAAATCGGCACTAACAGCTGGGGAAAAAGTGGCACTGGATAGATCCACATGAAGAGCGAGCATTAAAGGGAAGTCCTAGATTGCAGACGCCATACACAATAGTAGTAGAAAGAAGGGAGAAAGTACAAAGGATTGGCCTCTTTAGTCACACAACAAGTTGCAAAGGGAAAAATGTTTAGTTAATGTCTAGAATTGTTTTTTGCCAATTATCTTTCGATGTGATCAATGTTATATTTTCTTTCAACAAACGTAAAGAATCTTGCGGAGTTGCGGTCGGTGTCAGCGCTCGATAAAACTGCAGGTTAAACACGTCCACCATTTTACACTAGAATAGATACAAAAAAGTTCTTCACATGCCATCTTTCAAGTCAAAACGTTGCTTTGTACCAACGGAGCACTGGCAGCAGCAATAAATAAAAAAATACGAGCTTCAGCATCATGACTTAACTGCATTTGTTGGGTATTTTAGTGATGAAACTGCAGATATCTCAGGCACTGAGCAGATGTCTTTGAGTGTTTGGTTTGTTGATTGCGATTGTATTCGACTTCATTGGTTTAGTTCCTTGTATTTCAGAGAGACGCACTGCATGTGTATAACGGCATTGTACAGTCTAGACATAGACAAACTACTCGGCCAAAGCTGCCCTGTGATGGCTAGTATTCTTTTTCCGTAACTGTCCCTAACGATAGCGTTGGTGCTAAATTTACCTCCTTTGTGTGAGACAATGAACTGAAAAATATGAATCCATTCGAGCTTTAAGTCTCAACTTTGAGATCTTTGACTGTTTGGGGATCTTAAACGGCTATAAGTGAAACCAGACAAACTGCACATGTGTAATAAATGCCTCATCCTCTTGTGTTTCTGATTTATCTTTTTATTGTCATCAATTATTCATCTGTTCTTGAACCAATTTCCTTGGTGTTGCAGTCTTTTCAACATAGAGGCCGCAACAGCACATCTGCAGTCATATTAGTGGCATAATCAAAAACCAACTTGACCGACACGTCAGAAATGTCATCTTGAGGAAGGAGAAACTGCTGGCAGAAAAACTTGATACCGGATATTGAGTTGCTGCTGCCGAGAATTCGCAGTCGACAGACACACTGAGAATAAAACATACCTTTGGATTTTGGGAGTTATTACCGAACACGGCTTTACATTACATAATTACACATTAATTCTTAAGTTTCTTCATTACGTCTCGCTTTTCGAGCAATACTAATGGTCAGTTCAACTTGTTTTGTCTTCATCCTAAAACGATGCGAAAGCTGCAATGCAAAGAAGAATATCAGAACTGCGCGATAAGCGTTCATAGCCAGATTGTCCATCGCGACGAAAAGAAATTTATTAGTAAAGTTATTGACAGTTTCGGCAGCCACAGTCAACGTTTGCGGTTTTTGTTTGATCGAACGTAGGAAAGTACGGGCCTCACGGATAAAGTTAATAATGTTGTACAGTGAATACTTTGTTCACGTGTTTAGATTCTTATTTTTGTATTTCATGATAAGAAGTATTTACTGAGCATTTGATATCGATTAGGTATGAGGGTCTTTGGTTTAATATTATAACAAGAAAGTTGAGGCTACTACTTTGAGCCATGGGTTGCAGCTTGCACCCCCCTGCGAAAAATCCTGAGGGCGCCCATGACCATGATCCTGATAAACTTACAGGCTTCAAACTATTTTGAAAGGATTCCACAATATTATTATTAATTGCTTTTCTATAGCGCATGTTTCCTATGTATAGCAGGCTCAGTGCGCTATGGTCCAATCTCTTTTGTGGACCAGTGGGGGAGGGAGAAGGTTTTCGTGCTGACTCTAGGCGCTCAGCAAACACAACTCTAATCGAGTCGGGATTCGAACACGAGACAACTTGTTAGGTGGCCTGTCATCCAAGCAACCCAATAATTCATGTATATGTTATAGGTTCATGACAACTGTAAACAGTTAATGTTACTTATCATGTGTGTCTAAAAAACTATTTTAAAAACCTTCTCAATGGACGAAATGTGGGAATGTAAAAAAAAAAAAACAAGATAAGATGATGAGCTTAGTAACATTTGAGTTACCTTTATCTAAATAGGGGGGCGGGGGAAAACCATTCTGAGACAAAAAATGACTGTGGTAGAATTGTGAGTTTCAGTAACCTCGCTGATGAAGTGAGTACTGGAATTCACCCCCCCCCTCACCCTCCCTCTGTGTCGTAGAGAAGGATGGTGTCAGAGCTGTCAGAAATCATCAGGTTAGTCTGGGATGCCGTCCTGACATACAAATATAGCATGCCATTGAAATTTAAAGGGGAACAACTGTGCAGAAAATAGTTGTAGTCTAACATTGTCGTTCGGCCAAACGTTTCAACACGTACAAACACTCATGACCATGTTCATAGACATACACAAACACATGTTCATAGACATACACAAACACATGTTCATAGACATACACAAACACATGTTCATAGACATACACAAACACATGATCATAGACATACACAAACACATGATCAACACATGATCATAGACATATACAAACACATGGTCATAGACATACACAAACACATGATCATAGACATACACAAACACATGATGATAGACATACACAAACACATGATCATAGACATACACAAACACATGATCATAGACATACACAAACACATGATCATAGACATACACAAACACATGATCATAGACATACACAAACACATGATCATATTCTCACACACTTACTAATAAATGTGAAGCGACAAATAATTTGGTTGGACACGTTCACAAAATAACTACATTCAGCCTAAAACACAATGTTGTACCATTTTAAGAGCAGGGCTGGACTGTCTGTGGAAGGGTGAAGTATTATTGAAATGTTTGTGGAAGTGACAGCACTGACGCAATGCTTGTGACGGTAGCACTCCTAAGATGTCAGTGGAAGGGATATTATTGCTCATATGTCTGTGGAAGGGGTGTGGATGCCATGAAAATTCCATCTTTTTAAAATATCCCAGTATTGCTTTTCCCAAAAGCTGCTCACTTCCTACCAGCTCTTGTTACTTCCTACCAGCACTTGTTACTTCTTACCAGCTCTTGTCACTTCTTACCAGCTCTTGTCACTTCCTACCAGCTCTTGTCCCTTCCTACCAGCTCTTGTCACTTCCTACCAGCTCTTGTCACTTCCTACCAGCTCTTGTCACTTCCTACCAGCTCTTGTCACTTCCTACCAGCTCTTGTCACTTCCTACCAGCTCTTGTCACTTCCTACCAGCTCTTGTCACTTCCTACCAGCTCTTGTCACTTCCTACCAACTCTTGTCACTTCCTACCAACTCTTGTCACTTCCTACCAGCTCTTGTCACTTCCTACCAGCTCTTGTCACTTCCTATCAGCTCTTGTCACTTCCTACCAGCTCTTGTCACTTCCTACCAACTCTTGTCACTTCCTACCAACTCTTGTCACTTCCTACCAACTCTTGTCACTTCCTACCAACTCTTGTCACTTCCTACCAGCTCTTGTCACTTCCTACCAGCTCTTGTCACTTCCTACCAGCTCTTGTCACTTCCTACCAGCTCTTGTCACTTCCTACCAGCTCTTGTCACTTCCTATCAGCTCTTGTTACTTCCTACCAGCTCTTGTCACTTCCTATCAGCTCTTGTTACTTCCTACCAGCTCTTGTCACTTCCTATCAGCTCTTGTTACTTCCTACCAGCTTTTGTTACTTTATCAGCCTGCTTTTCCCAACACATTTACTTGAAATTTCTCTGGTCAGAAAGAAGAGGATATACAAAAGGTTTAAGTAAAAAAAATATGAACGGAGTTTGAAAATTCAAAAGATCATTATCATAAAAGCCTTAAAACCCACTGCAAAAGTTTGACACATTTAATTTACTTACAGAAACCTCTGGTGATGGGCTTCAACATTCCAGTGACACAAAACAATTAAGGTTTGTTACTTCAGTTTGTTATGTGGTTTGTAATGAATTACACTGATAGAAACATATTTGCTCTTACACTTATAGAAACATATTTGCTCTTAGACTTATAGAAACATATTTGTCTTGAAATGTGTTTATGGTTTTAATCCCCAGATACTCATTAAAGATTTATTTATCTATGGTTCGTGCAGTTCTTGCATCTATCAAAGTGTACAGTCAAACGTTGCAAGTCACACAGGTACTAGAGGAGTTCATTGTATGCTGTAAAGTGCTAGTGTAGTGGAGATGTGTATACATGTTGGAAAACTAGGAATAGCTTGGGGCAGTTTGGTGTATTCAGTGTACAAAATAAGTGTTGATAAGCTAGAACCTTTTAAAAGGTGTAGAAGATCATTTGTGTGCCCTTTTCACCAATGGAGAATCACATTTTCTAGCTCTTCCTTTTGTTGCTCAAAATATTTTCCATACAAAAAAATCCTTATGCTACTATGTCACCTATATATAATAGTAATAATAATAATAATTATCTTTATTATCTGTAAAGAAATTTGTCTTACAATTTGTGCATTACACTGACCCAAAGGGTGATTTTTAATTTCTAGAATCTTATTAGCTTTTTTATGGATGTTTGTCTCAAACAGCACTCAAATGTTTTTTGGGTTTTTTTGCCAATGACTTTACCAGCAGCATTTAGGATTTTATGAAGGTTATTTTTATTTTTAATGTTCAGATTGCCATACTTTTAAATTGGCAACTCTCAGATATTTACATTCTAGGCTGGTGCATTCAATTACAAAATGATTGTGGCATGTATGGCTAAGAGGCCAAAACTACTTGGCTACTGAGTGGCTACCTTACAAAGGGGTTGTGGGTTGTTTTTTTTACTAAGCTCCTAAAAGCATCTCAGAAACCTTCTCCCAGAACCCCCCCCCCTTTCCCACTGATCCACCATAGAGATTGGGCCACACTGAGCACCACTGACCACTGAGCACCACTGACCACTGAGCACCACTTACTACTGACCACTGAGCACCACTGAGCACTGAGCACCACTGAGCACAGAGCAGGCTGTAGGCAGGAAAGATGGGTTCTGTAAAAGCAATTCCAACTGTAGACTTGAAAGTTTAAGTTGTTATTTGTTTTTTTTTATTATTGGCAACATTGAGGTCAACTTAGCATTCCTGACATCAGTTAGTTGATCATAAAAGTATCCAATAGCTGAAAATTTCTTTTTTCCTCACTAGACAATTGGTTTATATATATTTTTTTTTTAATTCTTTGAGTAACATTTTAGTTGATTTATCTATAACTCTAGTATTGTGGTGAAATCAGGTCAAGTATATACTGTTCAACCAGTTTTATTTATGGGGAAGGGGGGGGGGTCACTGATACATGTTACTATTTGAAAGAAATGAAGTTTTATGAATAACATGTGGGAAGGGAAGGAGGATCTTAGGGGGATGTGCCAGCAACTAAAGCGCTTTCTCATGTTTTCCAGTTTCTTTGGTTAGTTTAGAAATCTATGTGTCTTCTTACAGTTTCTGAGGAGTATTTACTTATATAACCATTGACAACCTTTCATGAAATATTATTTAGTCTGTCATATGACTATCTTCTTCTTATCTTATATCTTATATAATACAGACGTTACTTCAAAAAAGAAGATGATTATGTCCTACGCGTCATGCATTTAGTCATGCATATTAACCAATGACTTAAACTCTGCCAAGTCACTGGTTTTCCTGGCTAGCTCAGGCAACCCATTCCATGCTCTAATAGCACTAGGGAACAAGGAGTATTTGTACAAATTTGTCCTAGCATATGGGACGAGGAATGTGCCTTTATCTTTGTGTCTTTCAGAGTATTTTATTAAATTCTGTTTTTGTATTTGAAGATTATGGTTCAGTGTTTTATGTATAATTGCTACTTTACTTTTGAGTCTTCTGTCCTGAAGGCTTTCTAAATTTAGTGATTTTACTATAGGTGTTTCTCTAGTCAAATGTGAATATTGGTTTGTTATGAATCTCACTGCTCTATTTTGTGTCTGTTCCAGTTTCTTAATGTTTTCTTGAGTTGAGGGGTCGCAAACGGAGGATGCATATTCTATTATTGGCCTAACCAAGGTTAAATAACATTTTAGTTTTATGTTCTTATTTGATTTATAGAAATTTCTGTTAATAAATCCTAATGCTTTGTTTGATTTTTTTATAGTTTCATCAATATGTGGATTCCATGACAGTCTTTCATTTATTATAACACCTAGGTATTTTGCGTTTTTAGTCTGTGTTACTGGTTTGCCATGAATAAGATAAGTGGAATTAATTTGTTTTAGTTCTTTTGTTACTCTTAAGAACTGACATTTTTCTGGGTGGAAAGACATGCTCCAATTTGATTCCCATTTCTGTAATTCATCTAATTCTCTTTGTAAAATATCTGTGTCTTGTGTTGTTTTTATTGTTCTATATATTATGCAATCGTCTGCAAATAATCTGACTTTTGTTCCTGAAGTAATGCAATTTGGTAAATCATTTATGTAAATTAAAAATAGTAGTGGACTCAAGACTGTTCCTTGAGGTACACCTGAGTTTACTGTTATCAGTGTTGATTTAGAGTCATTTATTATTACAATTTGTTCTCTCCCTATCAGAAAATCTTTAATCCACTGATGGAGTGGACCATTAATGCCGAAATATTTTAATTTTTTAAGCAAACTATGGTGGTGAACTTTGTCAAAAGCCTTAGAAAAATCTAGTAAGATAGCATCTATTTGTTCGCTATTATCTAAACCTTTTGAAAAATCATCAATTAGTCCTATTAGTTGTGTTTCACATGATCTATATTTTCTAAAGCCATGTTGGTATGGTGTGAGGACATTATGTTTGTCTAAGTGGTTTATGATGTTGCTACATATTATGTGTTCTAGGATTTTACATGTGATGCTGGTAAGTGATACTGGTCTGTAGTTTCCTGGGTCAGATTTTTCTCCTTTTTTAAATAGGGGGGTTACATTAGCTTCTTCCCAGTCCTTTGGTACTCTGCCATGGTTAAGCGAAGCCTGAAAGAGTATTTTGAACACTGGGGCTAGCTCATTGCTTAGTTCTTTGAGTAATCTAGCTGGAATACCATCAGGTCCAGATGCTTTATTTGGTTTGGTGTTGGCTAATAGTTTTTGGATTCCATTTTCTTGTACTACTATATCTTCTATGTTGTCTACTTAGTTCAAATTCAGTAATATGTCTTTGTCTCCTGGGGCTGAGAATGCTGAAGCAAAGTATTTGTTTAGGATGTTTGCTTTAGTTTCATTATCATTATGTATTATGTTAGGTTCATCTTTTAATGGCGCTATGCCTGTTGTTTCCATTTTCTAGACTTAATGTATGACCATAGGTTTTTGTTGTTATCTTTAGATATTACATTGTTTATGTATTCACTCTGCAGCTGTCTGCTTACTTTTTGGGTTAAGTGTTTAATTTTTATATACTTTTTGTAAACTCTTCCTGCCTTAGTTTCTTTAAATTTTCTATATAGGTTTTCCTTCTGTTTACAAAGCTTCTTTAGTCTATTATTAAACCAGCATTTATTTATTTTGTTTGATGTGTATTTAGTTGGTATATGATTTTCTATAATGCTTTTAAGATGTTTTTTTATGAAATTCCAGAGTTCATCGACTGGTTGGTTAATGTCTTTTTCTAATAAGAATGTTTGTTGAAAGTTTAATGCAGCTTGGTGTAGTTGTGTTAGGTTATATTTATTCCAGAGTAAGATTTTTCTTTTGGGTTTTGTATTGGCTACTGCTTTTATCTGACTGTATTTTTATGATCTCATGGTCTGATAGACCAGGGATAATATCATAGTTAAGTTAAGAAGAGATCTAATGTGTTGTTTAATCTAGTTGGCTTTTTAATGATTTGATCTAAACTTAGGTTGTGTAAAGTTTCTATGAAAAGCTCATTTATGTCCTTAAGGTTTTGGTGTTTATCTATGGTTAGTGTTTTCCAATTTATATCAGGTAGGTTGAAATCACCCATAATCCAAAAAACTGCATTTTTATTTGTCTCTTTAAGTGTAGTAATCTGATTACATAGTTCCTGCATGTATTCTAAACTAGAATTTGGTGGTCTGTAAATGCTGCCTATTATTAGGGGTGTTGAGGTGGTATTAATTTTACAAAATGTTGATTCTATATATTTTTTGAGTTAGGTAAGGTAATTTCTTCTGCTTTAAGAGTGTTTTTTATTGCTAAAAGAAATCCTCCATGATTATCAGCCCTATCTTTTCTAAAAATTTCATAATTACTATTGAAAATTTCTGCATTATAAATTTCAGGATGTAGCCAAGTTTCTGTTCCTGCAATTATGTCTGGTTTCTCACATTCTAATAAAATTTCTAAATCTGATGTTTTGTTTCTAATGCTTTGAAAATTTATTAATAAGGTTTTAAGGTATTTTGGTATTACTTCCTTAGTAGGTTTGTTTAGTGAGGCTGTTGTATTAATTTTAATAGATTTAGGTTTAACAGGAGTGGATCTGGCTAGTGGTTGGTGAGTTTGGTTTGGGATGGTGTTAAGGATGTTGTATGGGTTAGAAGTGTCTGCATCAAAGGAATCAAACAGTCCTGATGTAAACTTAGGTAATGCCACAATGCCATGATGCGTCTTTGTTGCCTAAGGCATAATACACAGGTGTATTCATATGGATACATGATGCATGGTACCATTCATCGCAGGTGTCACATTGAATGGCTTTCTGTTTTATGGTGCATACTTTTTTGCAGATGTTGCATCTATCTTTAGATCTAGGCCCTGGATTTGACTCTACATCTCCTGCTATTAATATTAACAATGATAGGTATTTATTTCTGCTGTGTCTGATTGAGAACTTCCATTTGTGATGGGTAATCTTCTTTAATGTTATGAATGTGTATGTTAGGTTATTTTTGAAGTTGCATTGATCTAAAGTGTGATGATTGATTATGACTGTTGTTTCCTTTTTAATTTTAGTGTTGACTGAGGTAGATATAGTTCTGTGTTCAGCTAGTGTGTATTTAGTAATTATTAGGATAAATAGCCAGAGCAAAAACTTTTTTCAATATGCCCAGATGATTCGTTTTTAGGACTGTTATAGTTACGTTGTGTTGGACAAGCTGCTAGTACCTAGTAACACTTCTCTTAAATAGCCTCTGTCAACTGGTGCCTTGTTCTTGTCAGGCTGAGTCTATTATTTAAATTCCTATACTTATAAATAACTTATTATTTGAAAAAAAAGCTAAGTCTTAATGTTTTGATTTTTTTCTGGCTTACCTATGTTTAAAATATGTGTTTGTGTGTATCATTGACTAAGTCTTACGACCCTAAAATCATCAGCAATTTGCAGTGTTAAACAGAAGTTAAAGTAAGATCATTAACACTATCTATTCTAATAGGCAAAAGCAGCCTGTTTTAAAACATTGACAGATGAGTGTTCCAAGCTGAATAACCAATGTTTATTAGACCATATCAAGGATGGGTAGGTTTAATTTGTGTTGTTAATATTATTGTTTTTATAATGATGCATTTAATATGTTGTCAGGTAGCTGGTGATGTACATATATTTTTCTGGTCATGTATCTACACATAATGATCTTTTTTTTCACAGTTCTCTTGTACAATTTAAATTGGTTTCACTCAATTCAAATCACAGGTGAGTGTTCCAAGTGATTTTTTGTCACTATATTCTAGTGAAACATTGGAAAGTTTAAACAAAACAACTTAATATTATGTCAACTATTAATAAGTCCAAAGATTTAGGAGGAGTACAGTATTTCATGTGACTACACAGTTCTGTGATCCACATATTTTGCCATATCCAACACAGTCATAACCATTGTATGTTGGTGAGACGGCACTCATCTTACAAAGGCAGCAGGATAACACATATGTCAATATAATCTAGGTATATTTAGGTAGGGGCATGGTGGCTGGATGTTAAAGCGCTTGGCTTCCAAACCAATGAGTTTTGGGTGTAAATCTTGGTGATGACTAGGATTTTTAATTTTGGGATTTTAAGGATGCCCCTATGTCCACCAAACTCCAATGGTTACCTGATTTTAGTTATGGAAAGTAAAGGCAGTTGTTCATCGTGCTGGCATGACACCCTTATTAACTGTCAGCTGTAGAAATGGATGACATTTACATCTTCTGGCTTATAGAGCTTAAGGTCTTAAAGGGGAACTTTACTTTTATATATAGGTAACATGCCACAGTTTGAAGTATTTACATTTTTGTTATATTTCTGTCTATTAATTTTAACACTTATTGTTGGTGGTGTTTATGTAGAAAAAGGAGATCAACATTTTCATTGAGTGTCCTATAGTTCTAGTTGTGGTTTGGTTTTAAAGGTAACTCCTTGTAACTCTCAATGGCTACAGAAAATGTATACAATAAAAGTAATGGATTCATAATTATGTTGTTCCCTTTCCTAATGTTTGGATTAGACCTCAATGAAAAGCTAACGATATCTTTTAAATTAAACACACGCAATTAGTGTTTTTATGTTTTGTAAATATACAATTAAACTAGTTCAACAATCTTGTGCCTATTTCTGAGAAACTGTTCACTCATGTTTTCAGGTAGTAAATTTACTGAATCACATTCCAGAGAGATTCCTAGCCCCAAATTTAAAAACAAATTTACTGAATCACATTCCAGAGAGATTCTTAGCCCCAAATTTAAAAACAAATTTACTGAATCACATTCCAGAGAGATTCCTAGCTCCAAATTTAAAAACAAATTTTTCAAATGATTTTTTGTTTGGATCTGAACTCTAACATTAGTACAAGAATAGAAGACATATTTCTTTTAGATTAAAACTTTGCTGGACCATGAGGTTTGAAGATGGAATGAGAAAATAGAAAAAAAAAAAAAACAATTAAACAATTTTTCTTTATTATTTTCCTTTATTAGTATTTATTAAGTTTTATAAATAATTGAATCATGATTTTTGAACATAGTTTTAACATTAGCTAAACATTATTAGAATCTATACATCTGATGTGTTGCCTTGTATCATTTAGTGAGGAGTCCCTGACTGAAGGAGTACACTGCAAAAAAATGAAACTTATTAGCCTGGCTCTCTACGACATTCCTTCATTGCATAACACTAAACAAGACCACATAGGTTCCATGTTATTTGCAGAATCTTTCCTGGACTCATGCATTCAGCTATCAGGTACATTTCTTTTTCATTTTTTTTTAAGTTAAGTTGAATTTTTAATCCAGTATATCAAGCTTTTGAAACTAGATTTTTCATTCCCAAGGGAATTGAGTTTTATTGTGACCAACCAGTGACTGGAACTTATGGTCATATCATCATTGTAAGATGCATAAGTAAAATAAAAAAATATCATTATGTGCTTTGGATGAGCAGCAGATTTGTCTGCCCCTCTTTAGAGAGACAGCAGTTATAGACCCTCTTTAGAGAGACAGCAGTTATAGACCCTCTTTAAAAAGACAGCAGTTATAGATCCTCTTTAGAGAGACAGCAGTTATAGACCCGGTTTAAAAAGACAGCAGTTATAGACCCTCTTTAAAGAGACAGCAGTTATAGACCCTCTTTAGAGAGACCCCAGTTATAGACAGTTTGTTTGAGAACATTGACTAGTTTAATTAGCAGCATGTCAATTGTGATAGCTAAGCTCATAACCACTGACAGCAATGCAATGGATACACTCGTATGATGGAATCATTTCTTTAACAGGTGGTTGTGATGTGAATTCACATGTTTTCATTTTGACTTCATGCATTCCAAGACATCAAATTTGGAGTGTAAGTTTGTTTTAGTTTTGTACAAATTTTTTTTTATTATTAGGAAAAAAAAGTTAGCATTTACTTTTTTCAAAAGAAGTTCAAGAGTTTGTGAGTTTGAAACAAATAGAAGGAGAATATGACAAGAAAAAAATTATGACCTGCCTCAAATATCTTTGAAATATTGAAAATATAATAGTACTGTCTTAAACTTTGAGTTTACTTGGAGGATTGATTAGGACTACTCAAAACAGATAATACGAAGGGAAAATGGAAAAAGATCAATTTTGAGTGAACTTAAATTTGAAAAGAAATGAAAAGACCATTAATAGACTGTGGGTGGAAGGGAATTTTTTAATGTTCCACAATAACAATTAGAACAAAAATCTTTTTAATACTAGCTGAGAATATTAAAAGTATTACATTTTAAAAATATTTCCTGTTTCAGTTGTCTGGAAATGACAGAAAGATGCATACATCAGCTCCCAGTCTTCCCATCGACTTCTGGGGTGAGCCATTGATGACACAAGGAGATATCTCCATGACTGGTACATGGACAGCTCTTCTGCCTCCAGAGAGAGGTAAGTGATGGGTTGGTTAGGGGACTGACTAGTCAATACCTTGAAATTCAGCAATGACTTTAAAGTTGTTGTTGTTTATTTTAATGGTACTATCTTTTAGCCGTTTACCATCTATTCATGAATGAAAAAAAAAGATCTATATGAATTTAAAAAGGATTTGTTTATCTTACATCCTCCACAGTTGTTTTAACTGCTTGGACCCATGGAGTCACAGTACAGACATCTGACTATGGCTCAGTTTCTCTTCTTGGCTCAGATATAAACTCTATAGCTCTTTATGATGGGGTATGTGGAAGTTTGATGGTGCTTATTAGTGCAACTATATAGTTGTTTTTTTAGTGTAACTATGTACTTGATTTTTAGTGTAACTATAAAGTTGCCCTTATTTAATCCAATAGTCACATAATAGACATAAAACATATTATTCACTATTGGATCTCAACATACTTGTATAACATTTAAAAAAATGTTGCTTAGTTATAATATACTTGCTTTAATAGTGATGAGGATCATCATAGACATTCTGCTACTGTACATTAGGCACACAGGGCTCCATAGTTGCATAGAGTTTGTGACTTCCCAGACCTGAAAAATTATAAGTCTGAGAAAGAAAACTAGAATACCTTGACCTCCATGGCAGCAGGGGCAACTAGAATACCTCGACCTCCATGGCAACAGGGGCAACTAGAATACCTCGACCTCCATGGCACCAGAGGCAACTAGAATACCTTGACCTCCATGGCAGCAGGGGCAACTAGAACACCTCAACCTCCATGGCAGCAGGGGCAACTAGAATACCTCAACCTCCATGGCAGCAGGGGCAACTAGAACACCTCAACCTCCATGGCAGCAGGGGCAACTAGAACACCTCAACCTCCATGGCAGCAGGGGCAACTAGAATACCTTGACCTCTATGGCAGCAGGGCAACTAGAACACCTCAACCTCCATGGCAGCAGGGGCAACTAGAATACCTCGACCTCCATGGCAGCAGGGGCAACTAGAACACCTCAACCTCCTTGGCAGCAGGGGCGACTAGAACACCTCAACCTCCATGGCAGCAGGGGCAACTAGAACACCTCAACCTCCATGGCAGCAGGGGCAACTAGAATACCTTGACCTCTATGGCAGCAGGGCAACTAGAACACCTCAACCTCCATGGCAGCAGGGGCAACTAGAATACCTCGACCTCCATGGCAGCAGGGGCACCATTGAGTTGCTTTGTTGTCTTGATTATCAAGCTTTTTATTGGCTGACTCTTATCTTAAACATTTTCTTTGTTTTCCTTACTTCAGGACTCCATGTCCAAGGTGACTTTACTTTTGCTAAAGATCAACCTGACCAGCATTATGGCTGACCGCCTCCCACCACATGTGTATAGTGAAGTGGATGAGAGAGGCATGTTTACACTGATCCTAGCCTTCAGTCCCCACACTAAGGCTCATACACAACTTTTTGGAAATGTAAGAGACATTTGTTTAGTGAACATGTTCATACTTTTAGAACAAAAAATGTTTTTGTTGGATGTAAGAATGAAAAAAAAAACCACTTGTGTTGATGACAAAAAATGGACAAGTGGAAACAGTAATTTTTATTGTTTTTTTAAATTGTCACTTTTAGGACTTGATTTGTTGTTTTTTTTGTCATCTTTAAGTATAAAACTGTTTTTGTATATGATCAGCATTTATTAAAGAATTACCTAACTGTCTAAAAGATCAATGTCTTATGATGGTGTTGTGCATGGCAAGCAATTTAACAAACTCATTTATTTCCCCTCTTTTGCTAAATATCTTAAAGAGCTAGTTGGGTGAATAAATAACTTAAGTGAAGTTTCCTTATACCAGACCTCTCACCAGAAAATTTCATCAAGTAAGCATTCTTCCACTCAGCTACAATATTTCAAGCCTGTGATGACAGATTATAAAGAACTTCTAAAGTCTGTGATGACAGATTATAAAGAACTTCTAAAGCCTGTGATGACAGATTATAAAGAACTTCTAAAGCCTGTGATGACAGATTATAAAGAACTTCTAAAGCCTGTGATGACAGATTATAAAGAACTTCTAAAGCCTGTGATGACAGATTATAAAGAACTTCTAAAGCCTGTGATGACAGATTATAAAGAACTTCTAAAGCCTGTGATGACAGATTATAAAGAACTTCTAAAGCCTGTGATGACAGATTATAAAGAACTTCTAAAGCCTGTGATGACAGATTATAAAGAACTTCTAAAGCCTGTGATGACAGATTATAAAGAACTTCTAAAGCCTGTGATGACAGATTATAAAGAACTTCTAAAGCCTGTGATGACAGATTATAAAGAACTTTTAAAGCCTGTGATGACAGATTACTTCTAAAGCCTCTGGGGACAGATTACTTCTAAAGCCTCTGGGGACAACTTTTAAAGAGCTTTTAAAGTCTGTAATGACAGCTTGTAAAGAACTTCTTAAGTCTGTAATGACAGCTTGTAAAGAGCTTCTTAAGTTTGTGATGACAGCTTGTAAAGAGCTTCTTAAGTCTGCTAAGATGACTTGTAACAAAAAATTAGAATTTATTACTAAAATGTGTTGTTTCATTTTACATAAAATATGATAGCTTTAAATTTATTTATAATAAACATAATGATTTTATTTTTGAATGACACTGTAAAGGTTTTACCAGCATGGAAGATGGAGTCCCAGCTGCCTGAGGTGAAGAGACTGGATGAATTAAATTGTAATATTCTAGAAATGTATGTAGTTTTTTTTCTTCTTTAAAGCCTTTTTTGTTTTTATTCAGCAAGATTTAATAAACCATTATTATATTAAATTACTTTAATCATCAATGTGATATTTTTATCTTGATAGCCATACTTATCTACAAAGACAGATTGATGTATCATTTTCTTCTGAGACTTGGCCATTGAAAAAAGTTTCACTGACCATGCCCCATTTATACGAGTAAGTAATGTTGTCTTAATTTTTCTTACTCAAATGAATGTATCTGTTATTTGAAACTTACTTTTATTGTATGCTAGGCCCAACGTGTACATCCTAAAGTTGTTTTCAACTGAAATATGTTTATTAAGTAAATAATTTATTTTTTATTATCATTGTTTTGTAAACTAAAGATTTTTGCTTAATGAGATGATCATTTTGTGTCAAGTTTTCTTGAGCATTTGACCACCAGCTGTGGTTTGTATGGTTCTGTGACAAGAGATGTGTATCAATCCTTAATGGTTTCACAAAACACAAAGCTTGAGTCCACTGATGACAAGGTAAAGTTGATGGAACAGTATTTTCTTTGTGACACTTTTTATTGGGTACAAAAAAATTACATTTTTCATTTGATTATATAATTACATTTTTTAGTACAATTATATGAAGAATATGTCTGTTACTCTAAAGTAATTATTGACATCCAAATTTCAGATTATTGTTACAATCATCACTGGGGCACCAGGAAGTGGTAAGGATGTTTTGGCAGACGTCATTTCATCTTTTAATACCAACATTATCAAGTAAGTTTCTTTACAAAATTCATCTGTTGATAAAAAAAATCTCAAGATCTGTTTCCTGTTCTGTTCATAAAGGGAGCTAGTCTTGATTTATTTACAAAGTTGGTTTGTTCACAGTGTCTTTCTCTATAGTGTTATTTAGCTGGCAGTGATGTTCTTCATTTAGAATCCAGAAATCTTTAGTAAATATTCATGCACAACCTTTCTTTTAGTTAACATTTATTCTGTATGTGAAATTCTATTTTCTTTTTCAGTTGGATTGTTTTCAAACAATCTGAGGAATGTCAGCTTGACATGGCACACTTGCATCAAACCATGATCACCGCTGCCCAAACTAGCTCACATTGGCTTCTGTCCAAGACAACCAGACTTATCATTGTAGCCCCAGGGTAAGAGTAAGCATTGTACCAGATGATGTAGATCTATGTAACTTAACAGACCACTTTTGTTTATTGTCTGGGTGTTAATTTGTAGATGTATCATTTAGTGAGAAGAGATTATTTTATTGTTTTGGTGTTGTGAGTCAACTAATGTATAATACTAATATGCTGCTAAAAACAGGAGGACATTTGAGCTGTACATTACTATTACTAAACAAATTGAACATTTATTGTATATTCTGTCATTTCTATGTACGAAATGTTTTGTTTTTTTTTGTTCTAGTATTAACTTTTTTTTTTTATTTTGTCCCCAGATTCTGTGATACACCAGAAGTTGTGAGAGCCATTTCATCCCATAGTGACCACAGCTTTAGATCTTTATTCCATGTTGGAGCTGTTACACTGTGCATTGATCCAGTTAACACTTTCATGGAACACAAGTAAGTTTGGTCACATTGGCCATTTTAATTACAAACAAACAAAATCATTTAAATTAAGAAAATTAGAGCATGAGGGAATTCCTTGTTCATATTTCAACATTTAAAAAAAATTCATTGATCCATATGGAAATTCATTGTGATTACAAGGACTCTTTTCTCATATAAAAAAATAACATTCACATAAATAGAACAGACACAACATAAAAAGAGTTCACTGAATGACTACTGTGGTGACACGGTTACTGTGTGGTCAACCGTGACACACGGTCAAGTGTTGAGTATCGAGAGTTAGGGGACTTGTGGGGAAGTGACTAGTGTGTAAACAAGAGAGAGAGAAAGGTCAGCGAGTGAAGCAGGAGATCTGTACATAACGTGCCGTGTATATATGTTTTGTTAAAATGTTCCACAATTAAAAGGCACTTTAAATGTAAAAGGACTTGTTTCTTCACAACTGGCGACCACGACGAGATATGAGGAGGCACAAGTAAGTGAAAATGTCGATGTACAAAATATTTAGAGAAGGGGGAAAGGAAAATGGCCTACAAGGAGAAGAACTTGAAAAGTTCATTACACTAAAAATAACACAGGAGAGAGAAAGATGAAGAAATGAGTCCAACATATAGATATCGAAGAGAGAAAGATGAAGAAATAAGCCCAACATATAGAGATCGAAGAGAGAACGCAGATAGGAGCCCAACATATACATATAAGAAAGACACAGCTAAGAGCCCAACATATACATATAGAAGAGGGAAAGATGAAGATAAGAGCCCAACATATACCTACATGGAACGAGAATACCGACATAACCAGCAAAAGGTTCGTTTCCAATGTCAAATTTGCGGTAGAACAAAACATATATACACGGCACGTTATGTACAGATCTCCTGCTTCACTCGCTGACCTTTCTCGCTCTCTCTTGTTTACACACTAGTCACTTCCCCACAAGTCCCCTAACTCTCGATACTCAACACTTGACTGCGTGTCACAGTTGACCACATAGTAACTGTGTCACACAGACTGGCTGCCTGGTCATACGGTTAGCACGCTGGACTGTCGTTTGGATTTATCGATGGTCCTGGGTTCAAACCCTGCCTGCTCCCATCCCCTGTCGTCCTGCAAGAGGTTTGGACTAGGAAGTAAACTACCTTCAACTCTGAAAGAACATCTGAAACATGTAAAACATTTTACAAAACAAAACATTTTACAGACGTCTTGAGCCTTTCTATGTTTCCTAGTTAAGGATTAGATCTTTAAATCCTTATCGTCAATTAATTTTAATTATAAGAATGGTAAACAAAAGTTTTAGTACTTAAAGCTTCCGTGTGATTCTTCAATATGTAGGTCTTATCATAATTTGTAATTCACACACACACACATATATATATATATATATTATATTTTTATGTTACAAATAAATTTCCTAGAAAATGTGTACACCCTTGTGCCTAAGCATCTTGCAAGACAGTAGATCTGGCAACATGCAGGACTTGATCTACTGGCCCCTGTGTGTAAATATTGACTTTTTCCCCAGGCTGACACTTCCTATGTTGACAGCTCACTGTGCTCAAGGTTGGGTCAATAACATAGTCTTCACTTCACAAACCATGGCACCAGTAAGTCTCTATGTCATAATATGCTTATCATTTTACCAGAATCTATAAATTATGTATTTAGGTCAAGAAAGCCGGAAATATCATATCCAAGCATATACATACAAAACAAATAATGTTAATTTAATGCAGAAATTCTTCAATAGTCATCATCTGACTGTTTTTTTTCCACTAGAATTTTTTATTTCTCTCAAAAGGTTTTATTGTATTTTTCTATTTTAGAGGGATATTTTTTTTTTAATTAGCTAGATTGATTAATACATAGCAACAAAATATAAATAATGTAGAAGGAATTATTGAAAAAAAAAATTTGGCTATGAAAATAAGTTACAGTTGAAAACATTAATATATTGAGATACTTATGTTGTTATTATTATTATTAGAAGGTAAAGAAAACACAATTAGGGCACTGGAGAAAAAAAAGAATTTCAGTAATTTTTTTCTATGCTTAAAAATATTTGAAGCTCACATCAAGTGAGACTAAGATACAAAACTTTCAACTGTGATGTAAAATGTGACATATTGTGTAGTACAGAAAGTGTTTTTTTATTTGAACACTTCAATCATTTGTAACTAGATACTTGTTTTGAATAGAAAGTGTTTTAACAAAACTCCTAAGACAGCAATTATAAGCCAATGTTCTGCATTACAAGAAATTTAAAGAAGGAAGATGCGAAAAGACATTAGATACAGAGCACTTTTTTTAAGGAAACATTCCTTGTATTTCCAATAAGCTCAATCATGGAAACCATAGGGTTACAAAAAAAAAACTAAACTATTACCCTCAAACACCTGAAGGTCATCTTTGTATAGATTCTAAATGCTTTTTTTTTTTTTTTCATTATTGAAATTTTGTTATAATTTAGAATATTTCTAAATGAATAGAAATCTTAAGAAAAAAGTTGTTGTTGCTCAATTCAACAGAGTGAATTACTAGATAACATTCAGACACTTATTCGAAGTATCAATTATGATGTAGCAATGCTCAAAGCTGAACAAGGTCATGTCAAAAGGTACTTAACTTGATTGCCAGTTTCTTGACCTGAACATAATTATTTTTTTTTGTTTCTTTTTAATGTAAAAACAAAATTATTGACATATTTTTATTGTACTTTCTAAGGAGCGCTGATCTTGATCTTATAATGTCTGAGACTGCCTTTTCAGAAAGTCACATGGAAAGATCTAGAGTCTTGCTCAAACCTTATTGGTAAGATGTTCTAGATATTTTTTTCATTGGTATTTAAAAACAGAAATCCACTTTGTATAAAACTAGCTGTTAAACTAAAAAAAAAAAAAAAACAAGCAGATGCTTTTGACACCTCTCAATGTTTTGGTATGGAAAGTTCATTTTTAATTGAAAGATGTAACTTTTAAATCACTGACACACATAAATGATATTGTTTAAAGGCGTGAAGGTTACCCCCATGCTTGGCCATGTCTACCTGTGATGAACGATGTGCTGCTTCAGTTTACTCACCCACTCGAGAAACATTTAACACTCATAAACCTTCGCAGTAAGTTTTACCTGAGTTTCATTATAACTGAGTTTTTTTATTTGTAATAAAAATTTATTCTTAATAAAAACTTTATGAAAAATAAGTGTGAAAAAACATAACAGTAGACATACACATAGACATACACAAATAATAATGTTAAAGAATAATAAAAATATTTTTTAAAAAAAAGATCAAGTCATTTTCTCTTTGTCTAAAGATATTAAAGTTAACTGTAAAAAGAAACTGACTGCTAATCACTTTACTCATTTATTTTAAAGGATATTCATATTTATAAATGCAGTTAATGTTTACCTTGTTTAATTACATTTTGTATACTATTCTGTTTGAAATATTCATGTATCTTTGTGAATGTAATCATATGTGTATATGTTTTTCTTATATTAAAACATTAGCACAGTACTGACAGTAGTGACCTACAAGTATAACCTTGGTTTCAAAAGGAGTGTCATGGGGATGACTGGAAACTTAGCTTTTTTTTGGAGGGAAGATGCTTCCAAGTTTGACCAGACATAAATAGTTACTCTCAGACATTTATAGGGTTAGAAAAAGCTGATACTACTAGAGTTGGCTAGATTACACCTTTGTTAACTTTGAAATACAAAACCAACTTGAATATAACAAGTGTCTTACCAGTTACACATTCTTTTAATTCTGACAATCTCATCTGTTAATATTTTGTATTTGTAATTCTGATTGGGCTCAACAGTACTAAGATCAAAAGTAAAACTGATCAAACAAATCAAGACTTCACACTGTCTCACCTCTAATGTAACTCCATGTGTTTGATTCAACTAAACACTGTCCTGAAATAGTTTTTTTATGGGATAATAGTCATGTGTTGTTTTATTTAATATAGATACAGTTTTGATGTTATTAAAACATTTTGTTTTCAAGTTCCTAAGCATTTGGTTTTGTTCCAACAGATCTGAAAAAAAGCTTCCAATCATTTCCTTTCATTGGAAACATTTACAATGTCACTGGACTTCTTGCATTCACTGGTAACATTATTCTTCATGCTGAAATAAAACATATGATATTATAACTTTTGCTATCTTAAGGTAAACTCAACATTTGGCCATTATATTTGTAGCAATTGTTTGTTAGAATGATCAATGTTATGTCCTCAGGTTCTCCTCAGTTCTTCACTCTTCAGTTCAGTCCCTTGAATGGGAAGCTAGTTCTCAAAGAAAGTGTTGCAAACCATCAAAATGGAGATAATCCTGTCTACAAAATAATCTTCACTGGTGTGCAGCTTAAGGAACATGACTTAAAAGTGTTCCTCAACACTTGCGTCAAACAGGTGAACTCAATGGATCAAGTTTCATTGTATTTATTATCCAATTGCAGTTTGTTCATTTTTTGTGGTGAATTTATGTTATAACTTTATAACCAACTTATAACTTTATAACTAATATTTTAGAAACCAGAAAAAAAGAAATTGTTGATGAAAGAAGATCTAACCAAACAAGAGATTGACAAAATTCACGTAAGTCTTTTATAATTGACATCCAATGCATACAATTTGTCTGTTTAGTACTTCATGCATGTGATTTTTTAACTATCTGCATTTTGTGTGGTCCCATATAAAGAAAAGCAGACATTGGCTTTGTGCTTCTGTCCATCTGTTTAAATAGAGAAAAAAAACGAACTAAAAACATTAATTCTTTTTTTTAATAATTAAATGTGTTAAAACTCTTTTTTCATACACCTCCACTGTTGGATAAAATGACATATATAATAACTGCTACTGTATTGTGATCAAAGGGCTAACCCTATCATATAGATAATGAAGTGGTTCTGTCTTACTTAGTATCCACATGGAATAATGTTGCCTTTACAATCAATATTTACATTACACGTTTTACTAGATCTAGATTTGTTCAACTTTGGTTATTTGGTTAGAAATAAAAGAAGACAAATGGCGACCCAAGATGGCGGCCGATCTATTTATTTGTCCCGAGACTTTGGTGTTATTTACATAGTCCTGGTTTATGTTCTGTCTACAGCCAAGATGGAAGTTGCAGCTGCAATGAGTTTCAGACAAGGTCACCGGACGCACCAGTAGTTATACTGGGTGATTTTAATAAATGCACCTTGAAGGTTGACCTACCCACCTTCTATCAACACATCCCATGTCTGACAAGAGAGAACAGAACTCTGGACTTATGTTACTGTAACATCAAGGAGCATTCACATCTCGTGAAAAGCCACCACTAGTATCATCGGACCACAAAACAGTACAACTGCTGCCTACTTACCGCACAAAACTTAAAGAAGGAAAAATCATTAAAAAAAATGTACAAGAATGGACTCAAGACAATATTCTCAAACTACATGGATGTCTAGACTGAACTGACTGGAATTTGTTTAAAGAGACCACTTCAAATCTGGAAGAATGGGTCAATGCAGTGACAAATTACATCAAATTCTGTGAAAACATGTGTGTCAGTACTAAGAGCATCAAGATATACCCCAACTATAAACCATGGGTCACTGCAAAAATAAAACAGGAAATAATCAAAAATAAAAGAGCATATATGAGTGGCGATGGACAGACAAGGAAAATAGCTCAACAAAATCTCAACGTCATTCTTGAGGAAGGGAGGAGAAACTACTGCACCAAGCTGGAAGACTCAATTAAGACAAGTGACATGAGACAGGCGTGGGGCATCATGAACAAAATTGCAGGAGCACAAGTCAAAATTAAAAATAATCTTGCTACAAGAGACGAAAAAACATTAGCCAACGAGTTAAATGATTTCTATTGTCGCTTCGACACGAAAGATTTTAATTATCTAAGACTCAAAGCCCTTGAGGATGTCAATGTTAACAACTGTTTAGAATTAGGGATTACTAAAGAGCAAGTTTGTAACATTTTCAAAAACGTCAACCCAATGAAAGCTGGTGGGCCTGATGGAATAAAAGGGCAAATCTTAAAAGAATGTGCTGAACAATATATGAACCTTTCCAAGATATTTTTTCTACTTCATTACTAAACAATGAGATACCACCTGTGTGGAAGTCATCTATAATTGTACCTGTGCCAAAGGTTTCCAAACCGAAATAAATGAATGACTATAGACCTGTTTCACTTACTTCCATTGTGTCTAAATGTTTAGAAAAATTGGTTAAAATGTTTCTTCTGAATGATCTTTGTAATAAGTTAGACCCTTTACAATTTGCATACCAAAAGGGTAAAGGTGTAGACGATGCCATCCTAAATATTTTAAATTGTGTCTACAAACATCTGGACTTACTGAACACTTATGTAAGATTGTTCTTTATTGATTTCTCATCAGCTTTTAACACTATACAACTTCATTTACTCATTGAAAAGATGAAAGCGTTGAAGATTAGTCCATACATAATACTATGGGCTAATGAATTTTTTACCCAGAGATCTCAGAGGGTTAGGGTAAACAATGTTATTTCAAATAAACGCATAGTTAACACAGGGGCGCCCCAGGGGGCTGTGACATCGCCATTGTGGCTCATTTTGTACACCAATGATTTTCAATCTGATATTCCTTTTTGCTCCTTCACAAAATTTGCTGATGATGCAGCTCTTCTTGCCCTGCTCTCAGAGAGCTCAGACGTAAATGAGTATTTCAAAGAAATAGAACACATTGAAAAATATTGTAATGATAATTTTTTATTATTAAATGTAAAAAAAAACAAAGAAATGATAATCGATTTTCGTAGGGAAAAGAATGAAAATGATGCTGTTTCTGTAGCTGGAGAGACTATTGAAATTGTGCAAACCTTTAAATACCTTGGTACTATCCTAGACAATAAACTAAATTTTACTGCAAATACTGATTATATCAGCAAAAAAGGGCAGCAAAGATTACAATTACTAAGAAAACTGTCCTCGTTTAATGTTAGCGAAAAGGCCTTGGCTATGTTTTATCATGCTCATATCTGCAATATTTTAAGTTTCAATATCACTTCTGGTATGGCAATCTGAGCATTAAAAATAAAAATAAACTTTATAGAATCCTAAATCCTCTGGTAAAATCATTGGCAAAAAACAAACCCCATTTGGGCAGTTGTTTGAGACAAACATCTATAAAAAAGCTAACAAGATCCTCGAAATAAAGAATCACCCTTTGTGTCAGGATTTCGTGATTTTACCATCACAAAAGAGATACAAGACACTGATAGCAAAGACTAACAGACACCAACACTCTTTTGTTCCCCTGGCAATCAAATCATTAAATAAGAACAATCTGGTATAAACTTTGTCACATGTAAATTATGAGTGAGTCTGGTGTGAATGTAGGCCTACACTTTGGTTTCTTATAGTTATAATGTTTTTGTTTGGTGTAATGCACAAATTGTAAGACAAATTTCCATACGGACAATAAAGATTATTATTATTATTATTATTATTATTATCATTATCAGAGGAGTGTATAATTTGTTTTTTAAATTGAAATATTTGATTTCATATGGTAGAAACATTTTTTAAAACAAGATTTAAACTGGTGTACTGTAGATGTGCACTGATTGGTTATATATTGTACCAATAAGTACAAATGACCACAGGTCATTTTATTTTATTTATAAATGTATTCAGTTTGTTTACAAGATTTTTTTAAAACTATTATTTAGGTCACTTCTACCACTAACATTTTTTTAAAAATTAATTTCAGAGTATAAGTAGTGAGAATTGATATTTTGGTATTTTGATTCATCAACTTTTCCTAAAATCATTTTGATTTTTTGTTCAGGCTTCTCATCATTTGGAAGACCTACCAGAAGGATGGTACTACAATGGGTCTCAGTTTGTTAGTATGGACGGAGAACGTTCACATACACATCCCAGTATCCTTTGCCTAGTTTGATTCAAGTGTCAAGTAGAAACAAAGTTTTACCTTTAAAAACTTTAAATCTTTAGATATCTGACCTGATTCATTAATATGCATTTCAACTTAGACCAATTAGCACAATAGTTGGCAAGCAGTAGCCAAAGTTCTTTGATGCAAGTCTTTAAGCGGAAACCCTATTAATTGCAATCAGTGATAAGTTCTCTGTCAATTTCATTCTTAACCTGTTTTACTCTGTTTTTTATTTACTTATTTTTCTGTCAACACCCATTTTACAATAAATCTTCTTCTTGTATTTACAGACTATTAGGTCATTGTAACAGGTCACTTATTTGTATATATATATCACTTTGCAGTTATCCACAAACTTAAATCATCCAGAGACTCAAAAATTCAAATGTATTTGTTTGTTTGTAGCTGGCAGTTCAATGGCATTATCAAAAGTGAACAGTACTTAGGTAATCAAAGGATAAAGGAACTATTTTGTTTGTTTTAACAAGTTTTGAATGTTCCTTCAGAAATGAAGATTACTTTGTTGTAACCCAAACTTCCTGCAGGACGGCAGGGAATGGGACCATTGTTGTGAGTGCCTGTACCACAGGACCAGGCAATAACACTAACTGTGTTTATTTTGATCTATGGTTCTCTAATTCTCTCAATAAGCTTAAAATGATCAAATTCTTTACAGTCTAAACTATTTTTACCTAGATTTAAAAGAATCTCAATTTGTTCAAGCTTCATGCCCTAGTCATTGCTGTCCCTTATTTTGTTCTATTTAATTTACCTTTTACACTCATACAAATTTTGGGCCCCATTGCTGTCTATATATATGTGAAGTGTTCATTCATGTTCCAGCCCTTAGTTTTACTTTAGTATTTGAATGTTTTACTAAATGTTTCAAAGATATTCAGATTTGTTTCTTAACCTCTCTTCAGATCTAGATAAATTTCTCTCTGATTATCTAGCAAAAAAGAATGCAGACATTGCTCAGTTCAACAAAAGAATTGAGGTTGAGTCTTATACATCTCTATGGCAACTGTAGAATCTTGCTGCAAAGATCATCTGCATTTACAGATTGAGATCCTAACTCAAATTATACTTTTTTTTTCCTTTCTATACGTATTACATGAGTTACTGTTCCTTGAATGATAAAGAATGCCTGATCAGTTATTGTTCTTAGCTCAGATGTAAATACCACTTATGTTTTGCAGGATTTAGATCTATTTTGTATACCAGCAAGTTGTGTCTTAGATGGTCTGCAGTGATTATCTTACACTACAATATTTGTATTGACTTTGGCTAATATCAGCTATAACATGGAGTTCCTATTTTTTGGTTGGCATTCACCAATGTCTTGTGGTTGCCTATAGCTCTAGAACAGATAACAACCGTGAAAGAATCTTGTTATAACATCATTTGTTGTAAAAAAAAAAAAAAAAGATCTTTCACTATTTTGTTGGACTGTATGAACTATGAAATGAACAGTAAGAGCATAAAGGGATTAAATAAATTGTTTATAATTGTACAAGCCATTTTGTTTACCTTCTTTTGTCTGAAGCAATTTTGTGATATTTCGACCGAACCGTCCAAGAAAGTAATAAACATTCCATTGTACAGAGACTTGTCACTGTGATTGACCTTTTTAATTTTTATGCTGTTGTCTATTTATTGTGTAAGCTTTCTAAATAACATGGAAATTTTATTTAAAATTTGATCCACTATTGTTATTGCTCTTAAATGTCTGCAATAAAGTGATTATAACTCTGATGATCTTAGAACTGACAAAAAACATGTTCTCAAGTAACTTTTCATATCATTTATGAATAAATGTTTGAGTAAAATCAACTGTGTGTTAATTTTGTATGTCAAGGAAGTCTGCTTTGTTTGTTTGTTTTGAAAGCTACTTTGATTTTGTATCTGTTGTTGAAGTTATTTTTTTTTTAAATAGATTGTTCTTTATTAAAACAAATTTGAAAAATGAATTTAAATAATCAAATAACAAACACAACTCTCAATATTGTAGTTGTAATCAAAGAATGCAGATCATGAAACATGACTTGCAATGTCAACAGTAGGAATTACTTCTCCAAGAACATGTCTGCAGTCAGGGCAGGCCTTATAGGCATAGGCAAACTAGGTATGTACCTAGGGCCTCAGAACTCAAAATATTTTTGGAGAAAAAGTTGTGAAACAACATGAATCAAATCTCAAACATAGCAAAACTCTATGGCTGTATCGTATGTCTATTAGCCTAACTAGATGTTTAGCTGATGTTTAGATCTACTTGTTACTACATATTTTCCTTTTGGTGAAATGTTGAAACAAAATTTCTAGTGTGGTGATCATTAGCGCAATATGAATTTAACTTATTTGTTATTTTAGATATAGATACAGGACAGTTTATAATTCTTTGCATATTTTTCAGTCTTTATTTTTTTTGTTTTTATATTTCATTTGGGGTCACCCTATTTACCCCTCAATCCAATCACCTATGGCTGACCGTGCTACAGTAGACAGACCTCTTGAAAAAACTGTTATTACTGTAGGCATTAGACATAGGTTATTCCAAAACCATTTCACTAGTTTTACCAGTTATTTTGTCTGCACGTTGGTAAACAAATAGACATTTACAGATTGCTATCTACTATCTGTGTATAGAGTACAACTAAAAGTTCTTACAAAGCTAATATCAGCTCATCACTCTGTGTCTGTGTGGTACACATTTAGATTTCTCAGATCTAGTTGAAATTTCACATGATTATTTATTGTACCTAACAAAACATGAATCAATAAAAAGAATTAACTAATTAATCAATTAATTACTCGTAATTAATTATTTAGTTTGGTACCAAAAAAGGAAATCATTCCTTCAGTATTAAGAGATATGGCTAAATATGTGGCTTTTGTCACCTTAGATAATTGGACACATTTCTTCCACAATCATTCTCTGATCAATTTATTTTAGTAACAAAACATGAATTTATTTTTAAAAAATTAACCAAGTAGTCGATTTTTTTTTTTTTATATATTGAAAAGGGGAAATAAATTCTACATTATTGAAATATAACATTATAAAAATGAAATTCTTTCCCTTAGATTAGCTTTGTTTGTTGTTTTTATTTTCCTAAGTATTTTCACATTTGCTTGCTTTATTTTAAAATGAGATTGACTTCTTGTGGCAGCAAAGTCTGTCTTTCTCAGTTTTATTTTAGCCCCTGGAATGTTCAGTGGCCCAAAGAGAACCAATAATTAAACAATATATGGACATTGAACAATAAAATCTATTCTAAGTACAGCCATTTCAATATTGTAACGAGCTCCTTGAAACAATTTGTCCAATGATAATAAGGAGGAGATATGGCAATGAAATATAGAGATCAAATTGAACAAATAAATAATAGTCTTTCTGAATATTATCCACAGCAATGTGATAAGTAAAAATTAGAAGAGGCATTAAGTTTATATAGTATGAACTGGCATGGTGGCTGAAGGGTAAAGCCCTCATTTTCCTAACTGAGGAGTCCCAGGTTTGAATCTCAGTGAGGACTAGTATTTAGGCCTATAATTTAGGGATTTTTAGGATGTCACTGAGTCTATCCAACTCTAATGGGTACCTGACAATAGTTAGGGAAAGTAAAGGGGTTGGTCATTGTGCTGGTTAAATGACACCCTTATAACCAACGGCTATTAAAGCAGATGACCTTATATGTCCCATAGATTGCAAAGTGTACTTTACTTGTACGTATGAATTGATAAAATTGAATTTAACCAAAACCCAACACCTGGATCTATTTGTATTTTCGGTAAGCGAGTTCCAATAATTCAATTCGTATTCTTCATGATAAAAAACGCTTCATGTTTCTCACTGTTTCTGTTGCTTCTTGGAAATACAGGAATAACAAAACAACAGCAGCAGCTGTTGAGTCGTTGTATTGGAACTTGTCCTCTTTTAGACCTAAATGTTTCATCTCTCTGTATGTCTTTGGGCTTCATATATATTAATACACTATTGTACTTTATATACAGTAACATCTTCATAGGAGGCCATTGTGACCTTTGAACTCATGGGCTTGCTCTTCACCTTTTCGTTTGGCCAATTTGGAATTCAGCTCACTAGGGATCCCTGTAGGATGTTTGCCGAGTTTGAATCCTTCTCGCTACTATCCACTGTAAGGCATTTGGCCGAGTTTGAATGCAGCCCGCTGGGGATCCCTGTAGGACGTTTGATTGAGTTTGAATCCAGCCCAATTACCTCTGTCTCTCGTGTCTTCACTTACGTCTGTCACTCGTGTCTTCACTTACGTCTGTCTCTCATGTCTTCACTTACGTCTGTCTCTCAGGTCTTCACTTACGTCTGTCTCTCAGGTCTTCACCTACGTCTGCCTCTCATGTCTTCACTTACGTCTGTCTATCATGTCTTCACTTACGTCTGTCTCTCGTGTCTTCGCCTACGTCTGTCTCTCATGTCTTCACTTACGTCTGTCTCTCGTGTCTTCACTTACACCTGTCTCTCAGGTCTTCACCTACGTCTGTCTCTCATGTCTTCACTTACGTCTGTCTCTAATGTCTTCACTTACGTCTGTCTCTCATGTCTTCACTTACGTCTGTCTCTAATGTCTTCACTTACGTCTGTCTCTCATGTCTTCATTTACGTCTGTCTCTCATGTCTTCACTTACGTCTGTCTCTCATGTCTTCACTTACGTCTGTCTCTCGTGTCTTCGCCTACGTCTGTCTCTCAGGTCTTCACCTACGTCTGTCTTTCATGTCTTCACTTACGCCTGTCTCTCAGGTCTTCACCTACGTCTGTCTCTCAGGCCTTCACTTACGTCTGTCTCTAATGTCTTCACTTACGTCTGTCTCTCATGTCTTCACTTACGTCTTTCTCTCGTGTCTTCACTTACGTCTGTCTCTTGTGTCTTCACTTACGTCTGTCTCTCGTGTCTTCACTTACGCCTGTCTCTCGTGTCTTCACTTACGCCTGTCTCTCGTGTCTTCACTTACGTCTGTCTCTCGTGTCTTCACTTACGTCTGTCTCTCGTGTCTTTACTTACGTCTGTCTCTCATGTCTTCACTTACGTCTGTCTCTCGTGTCTTCCCTTACGTCTGTCTCTCGTGTCTTCACTTACGTCTGTCTCTCGTGTCTTCACTTACGTCTGTCTCTCGTGTCTTCACTTACGTCTGTCTCTCGTGTCTTCACTTACGTCTGTCTCTTGTGTCTTCACTTACGTCTGTCTCTCGTGTCTTCACTTACGTCATGTGACATTCCCGCCTTCCTTTTTTTTTTTGTTCTCCATTTTGACATCACATGTGGATAACACTGAACCTTTTCTTTTTGTCCTCATATACATAGAGGCTCATAAACACACACGTCTCTTTCTCTGTTTGGCATCACATCTTTTCAACAGTGCTACTTTATCATCATTATTGTTTAACAGTGCTACTTTATCATCACTTCTCATTAGCAGTGCTACTTTATCATCACTTCTCTTTAGCAGTGCTACTTTATCATCGCTTCTCATTAGCAGCGCTACTTTATCATCACTTCTCATTAGCAGTGCTACTTTATCATCGCTTCTCATTAGCAGTGCTACTTTATCATCCCTTCTGTTTAGCAGTGCTACCTTATCATCCCTTCTGTTTAGCAGTGCTACTTTATCATCCCTTCTGTTTAGCAGTGCTACTTTATCATCACTTCTCATTAGCAGTGCTACTTTATCATCCCTTTTCATTAGCAGTGCTACTTTATTATCCCTTCTGTTTAGCAGTGCTACTTTATCATCACTTCTCATTAGCAGTGCTACTTTATCATCACTTCTCATTAGCAGCGCTACTTTATCATCACTTCTCATTAGCAGTGCTACTTTATCATCGCTCCTCATTAGCAGTGCTACTTTATCATCGCTTCTCATTAGCAGTGCTACTTTATCATCCCTTCTGTTTAGCAGTGCTACTTTATCATCCCTTCTGTTTAGCAGTGCTACTTTATCATCACTTCCCATTAGCAGTGTTATTTTATCATCCCTTCTGTTTAGCAGTGCTACTTTATCATCCCTTCTGTTTAGCAGTGCTACTTTATCATCCCTTCTCATTAGCAGTGCTACTTTATCATCACTTCTCATTAGCAGTGCTACTTTATTATCGCTTCTCATTAGCAGTGCTACTTTATCATCCCTTCTGTTTAGCAGTGCTACTTTATCATCCCTTCTGTTTAGCAGTGCTACTTTATCATCACTTCTCATTAGCAGTGCTATTTTATCATCCCTTCTGTTTAGCAGTGCTACTTTATCATCCCTTCTGTTTAGCAGTGCTACTTTATCATCACTTCTCATTAGCAGTGCATCTTTATCATCCCTTCTGTTTAGCAGTGCTACTTTATCATCACTTCTCATTAGCAGTGCTACTTTATCATCACTTCTCATTAGCAGTGCTACTTTATCATCCCTTCTGTTTAGCAATGCTACTTTATCATCGCTTCTCTTTAGCAGTGCTACTTTATCATCGCTTCTGTTTAGCAGTGCTACTTTATCATCGCTTCTCATTAGCAGTGCTACTTTATCATCGCTTCTCATTAGCAGAGCTACTTTATCATCAATTCTGTTTAGCCGTGCTACTTTATCATCAATTCTGTTTAGCCGTGCTACTTTATCATCGCTTCTGCTTAGCCGTGCTACTTTATCATCACTTCTGTTTAGCCGTTCTTCTTTATCATCACTTCTGTTTAGCCGTGCTACTTTATCATCGCTTCTGTTTAGCCGTGCGACTTTATCATCACTTCTGTTTAGCCGTGCTACTTTATCATCACTTCTGTTTTGTTGTGCTACTTTATCATCACTTCTGTTTAGCCGTACTACTTTATCATCACTTCTGTTTAGCCGTGCTACTTTATCATCACTTCTGTTTAGCCGTGCTACTTTATCATCACTTCTGTTTAGCCGTGCTACTTTATCATCGCTTCTGTTTAGCCATGCTACTTTATCATCGCTTCTGTTTAGCCGTGCTACTTTATCATCACTTCTGTTTAGCCGTGCTACTTTATCATCACTTCTTTTTAGCCGTGCTACTTTATCATCGCTTCTGTTTAGCCGTGCGACTTTATCATCGCTTCTGTTTAGCCGTGCTACTTTATCATCACTTCTGTTTTGTTGTGCTACTTTATCATCACTTCTGTTTAGCCGTGCTACTTTATCATCACTTCTGTTTAGCCGTGCTACTTTATCATCACTTCTGTTTAGCCGTGCTACTTTATCATCACTTCTGTTTAGCCGTGCTACTTTATCATCACTTCTGTTTAGCCGTGCTACTTTATCATCGCTTCTGTTTAGCCATGCTACTTTATCATCGCTTCTGTTTAGCCGTGCTACTTTATCATCACTTCTGTTTAGCCGTGCTACTTTATCATCACTTCTTTTTAGCCGTGCTACTTTATCATCACTTCTGTTTAGCCGTACTACTTTATCATCGCTTCTCTTTAGCAGTGCTACTTTATCATCGCTTCTCATTAGCAGTGCTACTTTATCATCGCTTCTCATTAGCAGTGCTACTTTATCATCACTTCTCATTAGCAGTGCTACTTTATCATCGCTTCTCATTAGCACTGCTACTTTATCATCACTTCTCTTTAGCAGTGCTACTTTATCATCGCTTCTGTTTAGCAGTGCTACTTTATCATCGCTTCTCTTTAGCAGTGCTACTTTATCATCGCTTCTGTTTAGCCGTGCTACTTTATCATCACTTCTGTTTAGCCGTGCTACTTTATCATCACTTCTGTTTAGCCGTGCTACTTTATCATCACTTCTTTTTAGCCGTGCTACTTTATCATCGCGTCTGTTTAGCCGTGTTACTTTATCATCACTTTTGTTTAGCCATGCTACTTTATCATCGCTTCTGTTTAGCCGTGCTACTTTATCATCACGTCTGTTTAGCCGTGCTACTTTATCATCATTTCTGTTTAGCCGTGCTACTTTATCATCGCTTCTGTTTAGCAGTTCTTCTTTATAATCGCTTCTCTTTAACAGTGCTACTTTATCATTGCTTCTGTTTAGCCGTGCTACTTTATCATCACTTCTGTTTAGCCGTGCTATTTTATCATCGCTTCTGTTTAGCAACGCTACTTTATCATCACTTCTGTTTAGCAGTGCTACTTTATCATCGCTTCTGTTTAGCAGTGCTACTTTATCATTCCTTCTCTTTAGCAGTGCTACTTTATCATCACTTCTGTTTAGCAGTGCTACTTTATCATCACTTCTGTTTAGCAGTGCTACTTTATCATCACTTCTGTTTAGCAGTGCTACTTTATCATCATGTCCCATTGAGCCTAAGAAATTAAACTAGCTTGACTTGTTTCTGCCCTGAACTCTAAGGGCTAGAGTTATTCCAACGGTTGTAAGATACATTGTTTCATTCATGGGGGTGTTCTTTATTTTTACCTACCCATTCCCATAACCAACGCACCTCCCTTTTTATGTTCTGTATTCTCCCTCGCACACAAGTTCCTTCTAATTGTTCTTCTGGCCACAAGGGAAGTAATGCAGAGTATTATAACATGCAGTGTTGTTTTCAATTACTATACATCTAGTCCTGTAATATGAGACTTTGGTCGTGTCAAAGATTGGGGTCTGTGTCAAGATTTAAACCTATATCTAGATGGGTTTTTTAAGGGGGGGGGGCATTGTTCTTTCTCTCCTCGTTCAACTCCACCACTACTGCGTTGTGACTGTATACCGGCTCAGTCTCGCTGTCTGGACAGAGCGACAGACGTTTCTTGTTAGTTGGAACACAGGTAAAGGTGGTCTCGGAGAGAGAGAGAGAGAGAGAGAAAGGGTGGAGTTAAAGGTGTTGTATTTCTGTGTAGATCATACCTTTACAAGCTTTGGTGGTACTTTAGTAAGGTGGATACATTGGAGACCTAGATCTGATGGTGGAATTTTAGTCAAGTGGATACGTTGGAGACGTGGATTGGATGGTGGAAGTGTTCAAAGGTGGAACTATTCGTTCATTTTATTATTGGCGTATTCTTGACATTTGTGACATTATTTTACACTGTGAGTATATTTTAAAGTTTCTTATATTTAAAAAGATCTAGCTTTTATTAAAATGTAGAATAGAAAGTCATAGATTATCTACTTCCAATTATTCACGGTCTTCAATATTTATGGCGTTTAATTTGCAGAAACAAAAAGTGTGACATCCTTCTGTACATATTGTATAATGTTCACAGTTCTCTCCCTTTATTAAGCACATGTAATAGCCTATATACTGTAGGTTCGTCTCAGTATGCATTTATTTAAATGCTTTAATTAATTTAGCTTGACAACAGTATTCAAACCGAGTTGTTTTTTGTTTTTTTAAGTAATAAACACATATTGTATATAAAGTTGTTAATTTTTATTAAATAGTTATTTATAACCATATAAGATCTAGCTAACATTGATAAAACTTAGGCTCAAGGTCTATACCTTAATTTAGATTACTAGACTCGAGACTCTAGAAATCTAGATCTAGTCTATAAGTACAATGTTTAATGTAAGATTTCTTCATAACTCTTTGTAATTAGGCTAATGCATTATGCATTATGCTAGAATATCTGCTATATTTATGTGTAGGCTAGATCTATAACCTCTATATATATAATTTATAATAATAAAGAGTTAAAGACCAAGAACTAAGAACATATAATAATAGCCGTCATACAGTTATTTGTTGAGGGGGACAGCCTCTAAACAGGGTTGAAATAAGCCTGACCTACATAAATCCCAGCCCAGCAGACGCAAATAATGTCACATCCCCTGGTACACGATTTATTATCGTTCACGTTTCGCTCCCTTTATTAAGCTGGACTAGTATTACCGCTGCTGTCAACAGTTGTCCCCCTTTAACCTCGTCGGCAAACTGAAAGTTGTCATCTGATCTAGTGTAGTAATAAAAGTCTAGATCTATATGCCACATGTGTAGTACCTTAGCTTAAACTAGATCAGGTACAATTTAAAAAAAAAAAATGACTGCCTTATGTAGGTCCTAAGCCTATCAGTTGAAATGCGGTGTCACGTTTAATCGGACAATGATCTCGCCGACTTAGGAATTTATGCAATATTTTTTTAAAATGGACTTAACGCTTGCTTAGACAATTTGAATAAAAGGCAGCATTCCTTTCAATCATCGTTCTTTAATCATGGTTAGCCAAGCGTGACATGTCAATCTTAAAATAACTTTTGCATATAGTCTAGACAAGCCACGCCTCTCCTTCGTCTGCTGGCCCGTTAAATAGGAAGGCTAATTGCAGTCATTGGTAGTACACTGACTTCTTTATTCCACATTTACACACCTAGCTCGAGATCTACAGAACTCTAGGCAGACGATCGTTTTTCTAATGATGTCAGCCTCCATAGATTTTTTTTTTTTTTGGTCCCGCCATCATTTACACAACAATGCCTTATTAAGCCGCCATTTAATCTCGAAAGGCGGTCATTTAACTTGATCGGCTGATTTTACTTTGGTAAGCCGCCATTTAATCTCGATAGACGGTCATTCAACCTGATCGGCTGATTTTACTTCGATAAGCCGCCAAGTAATTTAGTAGAAAGCTTGAAACTCTTTGTACAACTTCTATGCTTCAACCTCGAAAAAGAACAATAATTCTTACAGATTTTAGCTAGTAGTCGTTCGTGTCTCTTGATGTAAGCAGGCGTGAGAAAAGAAGGGAGGGTGAGGGTAGTGCTTAGCAAATCTTTACAATTGTACTCGTCACCCGTAGGCTGAAAGATTGCTGAAAGTTTTGAAGTGATCTGTCATGCTGGTTTTATTCTATCTGAATTTTAAACGTCTGCATAAGAAATACTCGCTTGTGACATTCAGAATGTACTTTAGACCATGACTTTAGTGTACAACACATTCGGTATTTTAGACTATGACTGTAGGTCTAGTGTACGACACACACGGTATTTAAGACTATGACTGTACGTCTAGTGTACAAAATAGACTGGCTGACTGAGTGTGTATTATGCGCCACTGACTGCCTGCCGCAATCCCCTGGTGACTGCATGAGGTTTTGAATGTAATAATCTTCATTTCTGAAGGAACGACTGAAAAAAGTCACAGCGCTAGGTTTGGTATACAGTACACTCGGTACTTTAGAGTCGATAGCTGTAGGTTTGGTATTCAGTACACAGGGTACTTTAGACCATAGCTGTAGGTTTGATATTCAGTTCACACGGTACTTTAGACCATAGCCTTAGGTTTGGTATTCAGTACACACGGTACTTTAGACCATTGCTGTAGGTTTGGTATTCAGTCCATATGGTAATTTAGACCATAGCTGTAGGTTTGGTATTCAGTCCACATGGTAATTTAGACCATAGCTGTAGGTTTGGTATTCAGTACACATGGTACTTTAGACCATAGCTGTGTGTTTTGTATTCAGTACACATGGTAATTTAGACCATTTCTGTAGATTTGGTATTCAGTCCACATGGTACTGTAACCATGGCTGTAAGTTTGGTATTCAGTATACTATAGACCTTGGCTGTAGGTTTTTTATTCAGTACACATTGAACTGTTGACTATAACTGCACGTTTTTGGTATTCGGTGCACATGGTACTTTAAACCATGGATGTAGATTTGGTATCAGTACACATAGTACTTTATACTCTTCGTCTAGTTTACATTACTTTAATATGCAGTAAACTAGATACTCTACATTATGACAGTAGGTACTTTTAACTAAGGCTGTAGATCTAGTGTAAACATTAGTAATGCATTCGTTGATTGACACAAGAGTTTCGACTGTACCCTGGTAACAAGTTCTCTGTTGTTTTTCTGCTTGTCACGTCTGGATTGTCTACTGAGTCTTGAGCCAGTATAAACTGTAAGACAACAGAAATTTCTGACATTAACTTTCCATTTCCAGGTGTCACTGTCAGAAGAAACAACTGTCACATGTGTTTTAATAGTGTCCTTGAATCTCTTTCTCACACCGTCTAGTGAAAGTTTGCCTTCTCCTAGATGGCCAAAGTCAGACTTTTTCGAAAGCAGAAGTTTTCTATTCAATGAGACATACACCAAAATATGAATGCTTCAGAATGATAACCAAAAACTAAAATTTTATTTAAACTTGGGTAAACCAATAATAGATTACGCATCCTCTTGTTAGGACCCCTCAAGAAAACATTAAGAAATTAAACACTACACAAAATAGAGCCGTTAGATTTAAAACAAACGTATATTCACGTGATTGAGCAACACCATTAGTGAAGTCATTAAATTTAGAGATGCTGCAGGACAGAAGATTAAAAAGAGTAAAGTAGCAATTATACATAAAACACTGAACCATAATTTATAAATATACAAAACTTAATAAAATACTAAAACAAGATTACAAAGAGAGTTTGTGTTACACAAACTCAGAGGCGGCCCCCGTCGAAGTCGGATCCCTGTCGGATCTGCATATTCGCAAATAATATTCAAGAGGTGATTTAATTTTGATGGTCAAAAGTAATCATGTTTCAAAGATTCATTTGCCGTAAATTTAAATTTAATAAAAAAATAGTTTTAGTATATTATAACATTGCAATATTGATCAAAACGTTTGGAAATGAAAATCTACACTTTTTTTTTACACTTTAAGTTTAGAAATTGAAATTCTACATCTTAATCTAATCTTTTTTAGTCTAAACTAGATCTAGAAATTCTAGATCTAGACTCTAAAATAATTTTAATTAGAATATAAATCCAGATCTAGATATACCTACTGTAATAAAAATCTAGATCTAGTTTAAAAAATCTAGATTAGATCTAAATCAAGATATCATTCTTTTTTTAAACGCGAGTCACATAACGAGGCTTAATAAACATTACTATACCGAGTTCTTTTTTCATTTCATTTGAAGAATTAATTCCATATAACGTCAGAGGGAAAAAAAACACTACGTCACACGGCCTAGCTAGAATAAAAATCACCTTCATCAATTCGAGCCATTTATCGAAAGTTCATAGACATTGGTGCATCGAGTGCGTTCTTTTAGCATTTCATTTAAAGAATTAATTCCATATGACGTCAAAGGAAAAAAAACACTACGTCACACGCCCTAGCTAGACTAAAAATCGCCTTCATCAATACGAGCCATTTATCGAGTCTTCATAGACATTGGTGCACCGAGTGCGTTCTTTTAGCATTTCATTTAAAGAATTCATTCCATATGACGTCAAAGGAAAAAAAAAACACTACGTCACACGGCTTAGTTGGACTAAAATATGTTTTCATCAATACGAGCAATTTTTCGAGGGTTAATAGACATTGGTGCACAGAGTGCGTTCTTTTAGCATTACATTTAAAGAGTCCATTCATATGACGTCAAAGGAAAAAAAATTCCATTACCTCACAATAGGTTAGTACCGGTACCATAAAAAAATATCTTTATTTACACGAGATATTTAACGAGGATTCATAGACATTGGTGCACTGAGTTCTAATAGAATTTATTTGGAGGATCAAAGCCGCATTGTTTTTGCGTTTTGTCTGTTAGTCGGTCTGTCCGTCAACTTGATATAAAAAAAACAACTAAAAGTTATTAAAAATTGATTATCTTTATTTTACGTTTCCAAACATCGCAATAATTTTTAGGTATGAACACAATTGAAAAGTTTATATAATAGATTGTTCCGGATGTTTGTATAAATAGTAAAAGAAAAAGAGAATTTCAGATAAATGTAATACCGTTAATTAAATTTTTTGGATGGTCTCGTATAAAAATTAGATGTACTACAGCCATGTGGAGAGATTTTCATACCTTACTTTGGTGTTTGGATTCTGTTTTCCTTAAAAATCGGAACAGAATATTAACGATAATTAGATTTTTTAATGTTTTAGGTAGAAAGTTAAATGTACTGTAAGAGAGAAGTGAGTCAAAATATTTTTTTATAAAAATCCGTAAAAACATTATTTCGTAAATGAGAAGATTATTTGTTTATTAATTAGAAGAGGGAGTTCAAACAATTATTTGGCGTTAGTAGATTTTTAAATAAATTCGGAAATTTCTGGCGACGATTTGTAAGAAACAAAATCCGGAACATTCTTTATCGATTACAAAACACAAGAAAATTAAATGTCTAAAATGTAATTTTCAGTAATCAATTCTAGTAAAAAAAATTTAAAGCCCTGAATAACCTATTGTCGATATTTTTAAAATTTGTTTAAAGATGAAAATACGGAACAATTTGATATTGATAACCAAATTATAGTGACGCATTGTCAAATAATATAAGTGTAATATTAGTAAATTATGCGATTTCAAACAATCATTAGGCATAATTCATGTTTTATAAAACAATATCCGGAACATTTTTACACTTAATGAAATATAAGTCAGTATAGAGATTTTGATTTAGCATTTATATGCTATTTACACAAAAAACGGAACAACATATTATTGATAGTGTGTTTTTGCAACGTTTAAGCATGAAAATTGAATGTAATATAAGTTAGAAGAGCAAACAAACATTTGTTGGCGTTGATTAGTTTTGCACAAAAAAATCCGGAACAATCAATTTTAGATACTTAAAACTATTGAGATGTTACGGGAGGAACATTAAAGGGTAAATTAGATTTTCAATAGCTTTTAGAATTCTAGATTTTTAATCTAATCGTGACGGACAGACCGACCAAGAGACAAAACGTACAAAAGTAATCTTCTTTTATTCGGATTGGGGCACTAAACAAAAAATAAATAAAATCTGATTTTTTAAAAAAGTTTAAGGAATTGGTTTAGCACCTGATCATGTTGCGACGTTACGCTACTGCACGAAAATCGCTGCATAAAAAGTCCATTTAAAAAAATGTGCGTGATATTTACATACAAAGTGCATTATTAGCCTTTATAAACAAACAGAAATGTTTTCTTTTAATTTTAGCAGCTAGTTGACCAGAAAAAAACATCTTTAACTATTATTTATATTTGTTGTAAACATTTCCTGTACATTTTAAAAATATATTTGACTTAGTGATACTGAAAATACACAAAAATTGTCCATCTTTGTTAGCATAGTGTAACATTGCCTCCCTTACATTTACGTAATTGTTTTAGAATTGGTGTATTTTTATGAAGAAATCGCTTGCATAATATATTTTATAAATTAAACGGTTTGCTTTTAGAAAACCAAAAGTAGCCGTTGCACCTAAACTTTTCAAGCCGCATTTAATGATGAAATAATATTTTTCATATCTCTTCTAGTTTTCGAGATCTGAGTGTGACAGACGGACAGACAGACAGACGGACATTTTGCACAAAACTAATAGCGGCTTTTTCCCCTTACGGGGGCCGCTAAAAATACACAAAGATAAATACATTCGTCGTTTTATTTCCTAGAGGACATTTATACTAATAATTCTTCTTCCCTAGTGCTATAGAAAAAGGAATGGGTTGTCTGAACCAGGCAGAAAAACCATTGTCTCAGCAGAGTTTAAGTTATTGATAAACATGCAAGACTAAATTGACACATGGATACTCTCATGACCTAATTATATTCTCTTCTGAAGTAGCGTCTGTAATTGATAAGATAAGATAAAGAATACTGTTAGATTCTTGCCAAGATAAGATAAAGAATACTGTTAGATTCTCGCCAAAATTTTACCAGAAACTGTCCTTACACTGAAAGACATCACAAACTGTTTGTTTATTTTAACGTTTGATAGGAGTGAAACTATTTGACAGAAAATCAATTCGTCTCCTGTATCCACTAAATAATCTCAAATATGCAAATCAAACTGTAGGCAATAATTATACATGCATTTCCGTTTTATTCAAGGCCTGAAAATTCACGCGCGTATCTCCTTATCAGCACCTGGTTCTAGCGCCCCACCCCCCACCCCATCTCTCTGTCAGCGTCGCCTTGGTTTTTTTTTTTTTTTTTTTTGCTGCAAGTAGTTTCAAAGCAGATCTGAGCATTGTTATGGTTGTACTAGCTGCGTAAGAGCCTGCACGAGATCTAATTAACATAAACCTCACAGGCTCGACCTTGTCTATGCAGAGAGATTGACGTCACAGTTCACGTTCTCCATGTGCTGGAATATTGTGATCCACCAAGGGAACAATTGCTGCTTGAAAGGGTGCTAGCAATCTACTAGAGAGACGACCACAAAGGCATTCCTATCTTGGGAGAATACAATAGCAACAAGGAACAGTCACGTCAGAGTTAATTATGTTTACATTGGTAACAATGTTACACAGCTGTTGACTTTGAAAAGTCTCTATCTTTCTTGTCAATTAATAATGCAGTAGTAGAGTGCAAGTTTGTTTACTTTAGATTGGGTCCATTCATTTGTTTACTTTAGATTGGGTCCATTCATTTGTTTACTTTAGATTGGGTCCATTCATTTGTTTACTTTAGATTGGGTCCATTCATTTGTTTACTTTAGATTGGGTCCATTCATTTGTTTACTTTAGATTGGGTCCATTCATTTGATCACTAGAAACATGTCTTTCACGTAAAAAGGAGATGGAAGAATTATAGATACATAAAACAAAGAACCATAACTTACTTTTATAAAAAAGACAACCTAATACAATTATCTGAAAGACACAAAGATAAAGGCGCATCTCTTATTCCATATTCTAGGACGAATTCGTACAATTTCTTCTTCTGCCCAGTTGCCATTAAAGCGAAAAACTTGTTGCCTGAATAAACCCAAAAACAAAAAATCCAGTGACTTAGCAGATTGTAAGCGTTTTATTAACATGTTGCACAAACAGATGAACACTTGCATACGGGTAGGACGTACTTCTAGAAGAAACATTTGGTAATTTAAAAGATAAGATCTAGAAGTAATAGGAACAGAAGAAAACAAAGACAAAAGTAAGCATGAGTAAGGACAAATTATATGTATCTTCATACGTAGGTATGTATATATGAAAGTATGAGTGTAGCTTATGTATGTATGTATCTACGTGTATTGTTATCCAAGGGGAAGTAAGTTCTCCAGACGTTCCCCTCACTACTATTGACAGGTCAGGTTCTTTCATCCCTTTGGAAGACAATGCAACACTAACAGAACTTGATCATCAGAACAAGTGCAGAGATGGGTCACTTGGTTCATATCTATTTATAGATTTTCTAGAGATTTTTTCCATCTGGACAGTGGAGCCCAACCCAGGTTCATAGATCAGGAACATTTTGAATGTTTTATGACCCAACTACTTGAAAGATATGGTAGAGCTACAGACTCATCAACATTTCCTAAGACATTTTAATTCTGGAAGTATTTGAATAGTCTATTGACTTCATTACGTTTGTTGATTCCTTTTTCTCAATGTTTATTCTGATTTGTGTGTGGTGTGTGTGTGTGTGTGGACTAAGTCATTTAATCAGGTTCTCCATTTAATAAGTTCAAATTGTCTACATGTAAATACTGAACATTAGCACTCAATGTTTGAACTCTTATTATGCTGGACTAGGATGGCGCCATGTTTAGTCAACAAGACTTGAAAGTTTTCTGAGGAAAGGATTTGTCTTATTTTTTGGCGGCTCGGACAGTAGTCAGTGTGTTTCCCTTTTTTTTTTTTTTTTTGTATAAGGATTCAACCTAGGCCTAGACTGTAGTCACTGAGTTACGCTACTCAGGTCTAGACTGTATCACTGAGTAACGCTACTCAGGCCTAGACTGTAGTCACTGAGTTACGCTACTCAGGCCTAGACTGAACCATAATCTTCAAGTACCAAAACAAAATTTTATAAAATACTCAGAAAGACACAAAGATAAAGGCACGTTCCTCGTTCCATATGCTAGGACAAATTTGTACAAATGCTCTTTCTTCCCTAGCCCACAAAAGAGGTAAATAAAGCCCAAAAAGAGGTAAATAAAGCCCAAAAAGAGGTAAATAAAGCCCAAAAAGAGGTAAATAAAGCCCAAAAAGAGGTAAATAAAGCCCACAAAAGAGGTAAATAAAGCCCAAAAAGAGGTAAATAAAGCCCAAAAAGAGGTAAATAAAGCCCAAAAAGAGGTAAAATAAAGCCCAAAAAGAGGTAAATAAAGCCCAAAAAGAGGTAAAATAAAGAAAGCCCACTAGCGCTATTAGAGCATGGAATGGGTTGCCTGAACTAGCCATTGAAAACCAGTGACTTGGCAGAATTTAGGTCATTGGTTAATATGCAAGACTAAATGCATGACTCTTAGGACGTAATCATCTTCTTTTTTGAAGTAACGTCTCTATTATATAAGATAAGAAGATAAGATAGACTGTAGTCACTGAGTTACGCTACTCAGGCCTAGATTGTAGTCACTGATTTACGCTAATCAGGCCTAGACTGTAGTCACTGAGTTACGCTACTCAGGCCTAGATTGTAGTCACTGATTTACGCTAATCAGGCCTAGACTGTAGTCACTGAGTTACGCTACTCAATAAATCCCTAGGTATCTGTTAGTATCTGTTAGTCACAGGCAAGACTAAATTACAAGACTTTAAGACTTAAGTTAAAGACAGACTTGCGAATCAAACATTATTTGTCTTTAAATGAAAGTCAGACTCTACTCGTTCAAAAGACAGCACTCTTTAAGATAGTTATAATCTTAGGATATCGAAACTTTTTAAATGAACTATTATTTTCTTATTAATTTGTTATATATATAAAGCTTAGCAATTTAAAAATATCCCACCACATTTTTTTTTTGGGGGGGGGGGGGGGAGGATTGCACCGCCCGTTGCTTAGAGACTACTCCACTAGTAGTCTTTCAAAGTTGTCGTCTGCAACCAGTGGTGCTAAATGTTACCCCATACAGCTCGTACCATCTATTGCCACACCTGGAATCCCGCTACGGGAGGAATGTTCTAATCTTTGAGGAACGTCTTCCTATTCAACATTGGAAAAGTTAGTCACGTGATGTGACCGTCACTTGAGGTGAAAAACGTATACAAGACACTGTTGACTAGATATCTCGGTGCTTTGTGTTGCTGGAACACCGGCTCCATTGTTCAAGTGTCAACAAAAATGTGGAAGAGATAAAAAAAAAATTGGAGTATTTTTTATTCACGTTACATTCTTTGTGCAGAAAAGAAGAGTCAGCGATTTTGAAAAAAGGTTTTTTAGTGAAGTCATTTTTTTATTGTAGAATACTAAATGAATGATTTTTTTAGCGGCCCCCGTAAGGGGAAAAAGCCGCTATTAGGTTTGTGCAAAATGTCCGTCTGTCCGTCTGTCCGTCTGTCACACTCAGATCTCGAAAACTAGAAGAGATATGAAAAATATTATTTCATCATTAAATCCGGCTTGAAAAGTTTAGGTGCAACGGCTACTTTTGGTTTTCTAAAAGCAAACCGTTTAATTTATAAAATTAATTATGCAAGCGATTTTTTCATAAACATACACCAATTCTAAAACAATTACGTAAATGTAAGGGAGGCAATGTTACAATATGCTAACAAAGATGGACAATTTTTGTGTATTTTCAGTATCACTTAGTCAAATATATTTTTAAAATGTACAGGAAATGTTTACAACAAATACAAATAATAGTTAAAGACGTTTTTTCTGGTCAACTAGCTGCTAAAATTAAAAGAAAACATTTCTGTTTGTTTATAAAGGCTAATAATGCACTTTGTATGTAAATATCACGCACATTTTTTTAAATGGACTTTTTATGCAGCGATTTTCGTGCAGTAGCGTAACGTCGCAACATGATCAGGTGCTAAACCAATTCCTTAAACTTTTTTAAAAAATCAGATTTTATTTATTTTTTGTTTAGTGCCCCCATCCGAATAAAAGAAGCTTATTTTTGTGCGTTTTGTCTGTTGGTCGGTCTGTCCGTCACGATTAGATTTAAAAAACTAGAACTCTAAAAGCTATTGAAAATCTGATTTACCCTTTAATGTTCCTCCCATAACATCTCAATAGTTTTAAGTATCTAAAATTGATTGTTCCGGATTTTTTTGTGCAAAACTAATCAACGCCAACAAATGTTTGTTTGCTCTTCTAACTTATATTACATTCAATTTCCATGCTTAAACGTTGCAAAAACACATTATCAATAATATGTTGTTCCGTTTTTTATGTAAATAGCATATTAATGCTAAATCATAATCTCTATACTGACTTATATTTCATTAAGTGTAAAAATGTTCCGGATATTGTTTTATAAAACATGAATTATGCCTAATGATTGTTTGAAATCGCATAAGGCTTTTAAAAAAAGTAATTTACTAGAATTGATTACTGAAAATTACTTTTTAGACACTTAATTTTCTTGTAAAACATAACATAGAAGTTTTGTAATCGATAAAGAAAGTTCCGGATTTTGTTTCTTACAAATCGTCGCCAGAAATTTCCGAATTTATTTAAAAATCTACTAACGCCAAATAATTGTTTGAACTCCCTCTTCTAATTAATAAACAAATAATCTTCTCATTTACGAAATAATGTTTTTACGGATTTTTATGAAAAATATTTTAACTCACTACTCTCTTACAGTACATTTAACTTTCTACCTAAAACATTAAAAAATCTTATTATCGTTAATATTTTGTTCCGATTTTTAAGGAAAACAATCCAAACACCAAAGTAAGGTATGAAAATCTCTCCACGTGGCTGTAGTACATCTAATTTTTATACGAGACCATCCAAAAAATTTAATTAACGGTATTACATTTATCTGAAATTCTCTTTTTCTTTTACTATTTATACAAACATCCGGAACAATCTATTATATAAATTTTTCAATTGTGTTCATACCTAAAAATTATTGCGATGTTTTGAAACGTAAAATAAAGGTTAATCAATTTTTAATAACTTTTAGTTGTTTTTTTTTATATCAAGATAACGGACAGACCGACTGACAGACAAAACGCAAAAACAATGTGGCTTTGATCCTTTTTAAATAATATCTATTAGAACTCAGTGCACCAATGTTTATGAACCCTCGTTAAATATCTCGTGTAAATAAAGACATTTTTTTTTATGGTACCGGTACTAGCCTATTGTGAGGTAATGGAATTTTTTTTCTTTGACGTCATATGAATGGACTCTTTAAATGTAATGTTAAAAGAACGCACTCTGTGCACCAATGTCTATTAACCCTCGAAAAAATTGCTTGTATTAATGAAAACATATTTTAGTCTAACTAAGCCGTGTGACGTAGTGTTTTTTTTTTCCTTTGACGTCACATGGAATGAATTCTTTAAATGAAATGCTAAAAGAACGCACTCGGTGCACCAATGTCTATGAACACTCGAGAAATGGCTCGTGTTGATAAAGGTGATTTTTAGTCTAGCTAGGCCTTGTGACGTAGTGTTTTTTTTTTCCTTTGACGTCATATGGAATGAATTCTTTAAATGAAATGCTAAAAGAACGCACTCGGTGCACCAATGTCTATGAACACTCGATAAAAGGCTCGTAATGATGAAGGCGATTTTTATTCTAGCTAGGCCGTGTGACGTAGTGTTTTTTTTTCCTTTGACGTCATATGGAATGAATTCTTTAAATGAAATGCTTAAAGAACGCACTCGGTGCACCAAAGTCTATGAACACTCGATAAATGGCTCTTATAGATGAAGGCGATTTTTAGTCTAGCTAGGCCGTGTGACGTAGTGTTTTTTTTTTCCCTCTGACGTTATATGGAATTAATTCTTCAAATGAAATGAAAAAAGAACTCGGTATAGTAATGTTTATTAAGCCTCGTTATGTGACTCGCGTTTAAAAAAGGAATGATATCTTGATTTAGATCTAATCTAGATTTTTTAAACTAGATCTAGATTTTTATTACAGTATATCTAGATCTGGATTTTTATTCTAATTAAAATTATTTTAGAGTCTAGATCTAGAATTTCTAGATCTAGTTTAGATTAAAATAGACTAGATTAAGATGTAGAATTTCAATTTCTAAACTTAAAGTGTAAAAAAAAAGTGTAGATTTTCATTTCCAAACGTTTTGATCAATATTGTAATGTTTTAATATACTAAAACTAATCTACTATTTTTTTATTAAATTTAAATTTAAATTTACGGCAAATGAATCTTTGAAACATTATTACTTTTGACCATCGGATGGCTGCCTGGTCGTGCGGTTTGCGCGCTGGACTGTCGTTCAGATTTATGGATGGCCCAGGGTTCAAACCCTGCCCGCTCCCATCCCCCGTCGTCCTGCGGGAGGTTTGGACTAGGAAGTAATTATCTTCAACTCTGAAGGAACATCCGAAACGTGTAAAACATTTTACATCAAAATTAAATCACCTCTTGAATATTATTTGCGAATATGCAGATCCGACAGGGATCCGACTTCGACGGGGGCCGCCTCTGAGTTTGTGTAACACAAACTCTCTTTGTAATCTTGTTTTATTTAGAGTCACAGCCAGCGTTAGAACGACTGATAATTAATAGGTCATTAGAAATTCTTTAATTTTAACGGTTTAACAAAAGTGACATTGTGGTCTTCTATTTCTATTACTTCACAGTTTGTTGTTGTTTTGTGGTCTTCTATTACTTCACAGTTTGTTATTATTTTGTGGTCTTCTATTACTTCACAGTTTGATGTTGTTTTGTGGTCTTCTATTACTTCACTGTTTGTTGTTGTTTTGTGGTCTTCTATTACTTCACTGTTTGTTGTTGTTTTGTGGTCTTCTATTACTTCCCTGTTTGTTGTTGTTTTGTGATCTTCTATTACTTCACTGTTTGTTGTTGTTTTGTGGTCTTCTATTACTTCACAGTTTGTTGTTTTTTTGTGGTCTTCTATTACTTCACTGTTAGTTGTTGTTTTGTGGTCTTCTATTACTTCACTGTTTGTTGTTGTTTTGTGGTCTTCTATTACTTCCCTGTTTGTTGTTGTTTTGTGGTCTTCTATTACTTCACTGTTTGTTGTTGTTTTGTGGTCTTCTATTACTTCCCTGTTTGTTGTTGTTTTGTGGTATTCTATTTCTATTACTTCACTGTTTGTTGTTGTTTTGTGGTCTTCTATTACTTCCCTGTTTGTTGTTGTTTTGTGGTCTTCTATTACTTCACTGTTTGTTGTTGTTTTGTGGTCTTCTATTACTTCACTGTTTGTTGTTGTTTTGTGGTCTTCTATTACTTCAATGTTTGTTGTTGTTTTGTGGTCTTCTATTACTTCACAGTTTGTTGTTGTTTTGTGGTCTTCTATTACTTCACTGTTTGTTGTTGTTTTGTGGTCTTCTATTACTTCCCTGTTTGTTGTTGTTTTGTGGTCTTCTGTTACTTCCCTGTTTGTTGTTGTTTTGTGGTCTTCTATTACTTCACTGTTTGTTGTTGTTTTGTGGTCTTCTATTACTTCACTGTTTGTTGTTGTTTTGTGGTCTTCTATTTCTATTACTTCCCTGTTTGTTGTTGTTTTGTGGTCTTCTATTACTTCACTGTTTGTTGTTGTTTTGTGGTCTTCTATTACTTCCCTGTTTGTTGTTGTTTTGTGATCTTCTATTACTTCACTGTTTGTTGTTGTTTTGTGGTCTTCTATTACTTCACTGTTTGTTGTTGTTTTGTGGTCTTCTATTACTTCACTGTTTGTTGTTGTTTTGTGGTCTTCTATTACTTCACTGTTTGTTGTTGTTTTGTGGTCTTCTATTACTTCACTGTTTGTTGTTGTTTTGTGGTCTTCTATTTCTATTACTTCACTGTTTGTTGTTGTTTTGTGGTCTTCTATTACTTCCCTGTTTGTTGTTGTTTTGTTGTCTTCTATTACTGCCCTATATTACACTCACTAGTCTAGTTAGTCTTAATTGATAATTAGTTTTTAAACCAAATAGAGAATACCACAATTATTTATTTCTATAGTGTAGAGAGAACGTTTTTACTATTAGCGAAACATTACATTGTAACTGAATATCTACATCAGACAAACCTTAAAGTCTATGAAACTCTATGAATTCAAATTTGTTATATCAGAACATTTTGTTTTCTCTTATTTCTCGTAGTCTACCTGAGGATCCAACAATGTTAAAAATCTTTTTTTTTTTTATCAACAAGCTTTTGTTTTGAAAGTCTGATCTGCCCTTTAATCTTCCGCACAGCAGTTGGTGAGTTCCTAACACCAAGCTGGCATCCCGGAATCTTAAGCCCAAAAAGAATTTTGTTCAAGGCATGGAGGATATCCGGCCATGTCGCCGCTATAGAAGCTCAAGGCTATCCAGCGAACTGGTCGTTTCGGCCACCTGCTTAACAAATGCTACATCGTTTGATTTCTGTGTCTGTTTCCAAATATTCCTACAGACATGTTATTTTTAAAAAGTAGAGCACAAACTTATCAGTGTCTTCAAAACTAGGGATGGAAAAACAACAGAACAAATTGAAGGACGCTTGAAAGACAGCTACAAACTCATACAAATTTAGGAAAAAATATATAAATGAAACAATACAAGTTTAGGGTCATAAAAAAAGCTTTTATGCAGTTCAGATTTTTTTGGCAAGAAGCGAATTTTTTGTATTTTGTATACAAAAGAAACATATTTTTGTGACTTCATTTCTTGCAATATCAATGACTGCCATATAGACTACCATTTTAAATTCAACAATGACATTTCTCCTTTAAAAAAAAAAAGTTTTTGTATGTTAATTTGAAGGTTGTTTACTTATCAAATACGACTTAACTTTGTAAGATAAACTGTATCGGCCATTTGTTTACACATTAACGTAACCTGATTTTATCAAATGTAGATTAAAGTAATCTGATTTTATCAAATGTAGATTAACGTAACCTGATTTTATCAAATGTAGATTAAAGTAATCTGATTTTATCAAATGTAGATTAACGTAATCTGATTTTATCAATTCTGTTTTGATTGGGGCAGTGTGAAGTGATGAATGAAAGTAGATCTATTCTAAATCTAAGTCTCTTTAGACATCAAACCATCGAAAACACAAACAGCTTTTTACAAAGCATAGATCGACTCTTGTCGGAACACATTTTGTACACGTTCATTTCTCCCACTTCCCATTCTTGGATCAAGTTCAAACTTTACACAATGATTTATTCATTGTCCCAAACACCACATGAATCAAGAACAAATTAATCAATAAGTTAATCAATTAGGTATTTATTTAATAACGATCAGACCGTATTCTATTTAGAAAATAGAAGTAATAATACAATATTGAGCGATATGGCTGTACATGTGCAATTCTTCCTTTCTATTTGCTGTTTTTTTTTTCTCTCTATTGTGTTTGTTCGTGGGCATTGTTGTTCTTACTTTCTTCTCTCTCTCTCTCTTACATTCTTCTTCCTTTCTCTTTCTTACATGTTTATTCCTCTTCTTTCTCTTTCACTTTCCTTCTCTCTCAGTCTCTCTCTCTCTCTCTCTCTCTCTCTCTCTCTGCATTTGGCAGTGATTCTAAAGTTCGTATGACATATTTGTCATTCATTAAATGTCAGTGACATCAAAAGTAGATCAAGGGTCTTGAGTGTAACTAAAAAGGTCACTGCTGATCAAGCTCACGTTGAAAGCGAGTCAGATGTGAACTAGAGCATCCAAAGTTTGCAAACATGTCGCTATGGCATCACAATAATACCATCATTTCAGATTGGAAGAAAAATAAAGTCAATACATCTTAGACATCAGCTACAACACACACACATGGTTAGTGTTCGCTCCAGAGTACATTTGATTAGTATAGTGCTTTTCACTAAGCATTTTCATCATAGGAGTCCTTGAGTCGAGGTCTCTTTTCTTTGCCTCTCTTTTGGACTTTCTTTATTTACCTCTTTTTTGGTCATTCTTTATTAACCTCTTTTGTGGGCTTTCTTTATTTTGCCTCTCTTATGGGCTTTCTTTATTTACCTCTTTTTTGGTCATTCTTTATGAACCTCTTTTGTGGGCTTTCTTTATTAACTTCTTTTGTGGGCATTCTTTATTAACCTCTTTTGATGGCTTTCTTTATTTTACCTCTTTTTGGGCTTTATTAACCTCTTTTGTGGGCATTTTTTATTAACCTCTTTTGTGGGCATTCTTTATTAACCTCTTTTGTGGGCATTCTTTATTAACCTCTTTTGAGGGCTTTCTTTATTTTACCTCTTTTGTGGGCATTCTTTATTAACCTCTTTTGAGGGCTTTCTTTATTTTACCTCTTTTGTGGGCTTTCTTTATTAACTTCTTTTGTGGGGTTTCTTTATTAACCTCTTTTTTTTTTGGCTTCTCTGCCACTGTTTTTTGGGGCTCTTTCTGTTTTATTTTGTTTTTATTTTTAAAAATGTTAACATTTTACATACATAGGCTACTTAGAATGAAACTAAATTATAAACCATGATTAACTTATACGTAAATAGTAGATTATAGTAACTTGTTCCTGATTAATTGAACTAATTAAATCGTGATACGTCTTATGAAGGTTGATCTCCGGTCTTAGTTGTCTGATGATTTTCTTGAAATCTCTGTGTTTCAAATCCAATCGATCTGACCGAGCTGCAAGTGAAATGACATTTTTGTTTGTGTCAGTGCATAACTTTCTATTTCTAAAGGATTAATCACGTGACGTGAACTCCGTCTGCTGAGTGAGAGTAATGATATCAGACACACACACAAAAAGGTCAAAGGTAACTGTAGCAGATGACACTAACTACTAGTAACTAGATCTCAGTTTGAGAATTAATTGTATCCCTTTTAAGTAGGTAACTGGAACACGGACCATATTCTCAGCGTAAATAAAAAGAGTTGACAGTACATATCAATCTATAACTTATTATCTAGACCTTAGTACTTGAGTTTTTGTTATTGCCATTCACAGGTTCATGTGTTGTGCGAGTGTGTGCGTGTGTAAAAGCTTTAGTATTTGTGCTTTTGACTTTCTGCGTGAATCTATCTGATCTGTAATGTATATATGTGATCTGTAATGAATATATGTGATCTGTAATGTATATATGTGTGTATGTGATCACCAAGGAATGAACACTTAAAGGTAGAACGGACATGAACATACTCATACACAGATATTGACATGGACGACATAAACCTTGACATAGGACAAAGACCCAGATATAGACATAGACTAGGACATAGACACTGTAGACTCTGACAAAGACATAGATTCAGAAATAGACAAAGACATAGACAAGTAAATAGACGGCGTAGACGTAGTTATAGGCATAGACAAAGACTAGAAAAGACAACATAGACTCAGACCTTGACATAGACCTAGAAAACATAAACCCCAAAATGACCTAAACCTATAAAATATAGACCCTGAAATGACATAGACCTAGAAAACATAGACACCGAAATGACATAGATCTAGAAAACATAGACCCTGAAATGACATAGACCTAAAAAAAACATAGACTACGAAAAGACATAGACCTAGAAAACATTGACACTGAAATGACATGGACCTAGAAAACTTAGACCCTGAAATGACATAGACCTATAAAACGTAGACCCTGAAATGACTTAGACCTAGAAAACGTAGACTCTGAAATGACATAGACCTAGAAAACGTAGACCCCGAAATGACATGGACCTAGAAAACGTATACCCTGAAATGACATAGACCTAGAAAACGTAGACCCTGAAATGACATAGACCTAGAAAACGTAGACCATGAAATGACATAGACCTAGAAAACGTAGACCCTGAAATGACATAGACCTAGAAAACGTAGATACTGAAATGACATAGACCTAGAAAATGTAGACCCTGAAATGGCATAGACCTAGAAAAAAGACCCCGAAAAGACATAGACCTAGAAAACGTAGACCCTGAAATGGCATCGACCTAGAAAAAAGACCCCTAAATGACATAGACAGACAAAGGAACAAACGACTGTTGTTTTTATTTTGTTTTGGTCCATGCCATCTCACGTGCTGACCTGACGTGCCCTGGAAGTACTGACTTCCAAATAAAAGAACGTCACTCAAGCAGACGATAACTTGAATGTCTTACACGACAGCAGCATGGTAAAGGTGGGGCCATGCGATGTTGACCACGTACTACAGGAAACATCTGGACACTAAAGGCGAACACGGTGACTGGCTGGGGAAAGGGCTTTTTTACGTTTTAGTTTCGGACAACTGATTAACCATTATTCTAATCGCAAAATAACACCCACTGGCTGATTTATAAGATAATTGTATTGGTCCAAACAAAAAGAAATTCAATTTGACTACAATTGTCCACAGCAGCATTACTACTATACCAATAACAATGTATATATATATGTATATATATATATATATATATATATAACTATTTTGCATACACGCTCAACACACACACACACACACGAAACTAAGAGATCTCTTAAACTATGAAACGGATTCGCTTGAAATTTCGTACCTACGCTCCTTGTAACACTTAGCTGCTCGCAAGACTTTTTTGTTGTTGACCTCCTTCAGTCGTAGAACGACTATTAGATGGTTCATCTCGCACACTTCCTCGTGTGGCTGTGGAGCCCTATTTTGGAGAGACACTCCCGTCTACAAATATCGCAGGTTAAGATGGCTTTTGCTTCGGTGGTAGAGGAGCTGGCCATTTTTTCGTATTGTCCGTTTTTCTTCCTGAGCTGAGGACAATGTCACCTAATCCCCTAGGGATGGGGGTCGGCTGGTAATGCTCGTGAAGTATGCAGGGATTGATTTTCTGCTAAAGACTATTCGAAGTTGCATAAAGGTTAGTCTAGGTGCGTTGGCATAGCAGACCAGGCTGACTAATGAATCCATTTAAACATTTAAATTCTATAATTTTGGTCAACCCCTCCCTTTAATTAATATCTTCTTGTCCAGAGGCGTAGCCTGAAAGGACTATTGTAAGGTAAAAAAATGTGTTGACTAAGAATTTAAATGTTTCCAATCCCTACATTATTGTTCTTAAACTAGATCAAAAGAGCAAAATCTCAAATCTATTAATGGAAGGTAACTCTTAAATTGTCTGCACAATTGTCTTTAAATTTTAATATGCTAGAAAGGGGAAAAGACGCTATTAGTTTTGTGTGAAATGTCTGTCCGTCTGTCCGTCCGTCCCGTTTAGATCTCGCAAATTAGAAAATATAGTGAAAATCCGACATCACAATATTTTAGACCATTCAAAGTTCTGATGCAACGGCTACTTCTTTTTTTTTACTTTTTTTTTTTTTTTTGCGGAATTTTTTTTAATTTTTTTTTTTAAGGATTTAAATAAGAGATTGAGCCTTTTCAAAACAATTACACCAATAATAAGACTTCAGTTAGGCGCGGGAGTCCCGGGTTCGAATCCTGGTGAAGAATTGGATTTTCAACTTCGGAATCTTTGGGCGCCTCTGAGTCCGCCCAGCTATAATGGGTACCTGACATTAGTTAGGGAAAAGTAAAGGCGGTTGGTCGTTGTGCTGGCTACATGACACCCTCGTTAACTGTAGGCCACAAAAACAGATGAACTTTACATCATCTGCCCTTTAGACCACAAGGTCTGAAAGGTGAACTAGTTAGGCCAGGTTCACATCTAACTTGCATTCACTTGCACCTATCCTTTGATCTGCTGGACCGCTGGGGCACTACACAAGATCTGTCAACCTTCTTCCTCCATTCTTATCTGTCATTTGTCTTTGATATAATTTCATTCGGAAGTTCTTTCTGAAAATATTGAAGCCTGCCTGGGTGGACCACTTCGGAGGCCGATTTTGAGTTTGTGTTTCCACACAAACTGTCTTTGTAATCTTGTTTAAAATAATAATAATAATTATAATTATAAAATATGATGTGAAAGTGTTATATTAGATACAATCATATTTTTTTTAATTTTTGTTTAACTGTTATTTCTTTCTTTATATTATGGTATATACTCACTAATTAAGATACATTAAAAATTAAATTAAATTACGGCTTTTATATAAATTAAACTGTACACTTACAGCCTGCTCAGAGCACTTTGGTCCAATCTCAATCTCAGATCAGTGGGTCTAGGAGAAGGTTTTTCCGTGCTGCCTTCAGGCGCTCAGTAAACACAACTCTGCCCGAGTCGGGTGTCGAACATCGAGCCCCCTTCATAGGTAGCCAAGCCTAACCAAGTTCAAGCGCACTTAGCCTCTCGACCACGCTTCCCACTAATTAATCACCGGGACATTGCAACGCCGCTGTCAAGTATTTAAAGTCCACTGATTTCAAAATTTAAAAAAAAATAATTATTATTTAACGTAATTGTCTAATACAGATTTGTTAAAGTGATAGTGATGAGTTTCCGTTACCGGAAGTACTAAGCACACACAATCAAAAGACTTCGCTGTACAAAGAAAGTCTTTGATCATTCTTGGGAACGTAGAATTACAAATATTTTCAATCATTCTCACATTTTCTCCTGCGGCAAAGACCCCAATGGGCATGATTTTCTGTTAGTCTGTACATCTATTCATTGCTATGTAGATCTAATCTAATAGTAGGATGCATTACATGGGCGTAGCCAAAATTTGGTTTCGGGGTGTGTTTGGGGGGATGTTTCTCTTAGCACCCACATACACACATACGCACACATCTATCTATCTATCTATCTATCTATCTATCTATCTATCTATCTTATCACATATGTTGTTTTTTTTCTAAATTTTTCTCTCTCACAATCTCTTTCTCTCTCTCTGTTTCTAAATCCCTAAGATAGATAGGTAGATAGGTAGATAGATAGGTAGATAGGTAGATAGGTAGGTAGGTAGATAGGTAGATAGGTAGATAGATAGATAGATAGATAGGTAGGTAGATAGATAGATAGATAGATAGATAGATAGATAGATAGATAGATAGATAGATAGATAGATAGATAGATAGATAGATAGATAGATAGATAGATAGATAGATAGATAGATAGACGGAATTGTTGTTCATTAGATCCAGTCCCTTCACTTTGAAACTCTAAACCTCCCTTGGCATCGCTCATGGAATTGGTGACTTTATTTGTTTTTTTTTTATTGAAGGGGGTAAGTTATGCTTCAACATTAAAACACAACAGTCACAAAGTCCTCCCCCCCCCCCCTTTATGGATGGGATTTCATTTCGGTTGAGGGAAAGTTAAACCCCGAAAATCCCCCTCCTGGCTACCCTCATGATGATACATTAATCGTTTACACTAATTACACTTACTAAAATAGGTTTTGTTTAATTTCCCATTTGAGAACGAAAATGAATATAAGTTAGAAATGACCTATCAATACTTTGTGATGTTCTTTTAAAACTTCTTTTGTCTTCTTGATCTTGGCAGGCAGAAGTTGAAACAGTCATGTGATCTAGCCTATGGACATGTTGATCGGTTAATGCAGTGCCCATAATATATTGGGAGGCAATGCGCGTGCTCACCAGACGCCATTGTTATTTCCCGTGAAAAGAAGTGGAGGATTGCCTGATCTGAACAATAAACTGATGTTACGATGTCTCCAGATGTGGCTGGGGTCCTCAAAGATGAAAACACTTGAACCCCTGAGCCCCACATCGGCATTAAAACAATGATATGGGAACATAGTATGGCTATAGAATGTTGGGAGACATTTGGTGATTTTTTACCATGCATGGGATTTTATTTCTGATCTGTATCTCCCAGGTAAGTTGAACTAGGTCATTAGTTTCTGAAACTTCGTCTATGTACCATGACATTTTGTCTTGCTTAAATCTTCGTCTAATCTCTGATCTTGCTTTGTCTGAATCTCTTTTCCTCTTCTCTCCCTTTTCTCTCTCTCTCTCTCTCTTTCTCTCTGTCTTATTTCTCTTCTCTTTTTCTAATACCACATCTTGTTTTTCTTGAATATTGGTCAAAGGAATTTCTTATCACATATGTTGTTTTTTTCTAAATTGTTCTCTCTCACAATCTCTCTCTCTGTTTCTTAATCCCTAACTTGTATTCCCTAACTATTGGTAAATGTAGCCTCTTACCCCATAGCTTTCCTTTTTCGTAACCCTTCACCTTTCTTTTTTTTTTTTTACTCTCTCTAATACCACATCTTGTCATTCTTAAATCTGGGTCTATGAAACATTTTATCATTTATCTCCCTTTTTTTTCAGAATTTTTGTCTTTGTAACCTGTTATCTGTATGTTCTAAATCCTTGTCTTTGTAACCTGTTATCTGTATGTTCTAAATCCTTGTCTTTGTAACCTGTTATCTGTATGTTCTAAATCCTTGTCTTTGTAACCTGTTATCTGTATGTTCTAAATCCTTGTCTCTGTAACCTGTTATCTGTATGTTCTAAATCCTTGTCTTTGTAACCTGTTATCTGTATGTTCTAAATCCTTGTCTTTGTAACCTGTTATCTGTAAGTTCTAAATCCTTGTCTTTGTAACCTGTTATCTGTATGTTCTAAATCCTTGTCTTTGTAACCTGTTATCTGTATGTTCTAAATCCTTGTCTTTGTAACCTGTTATCTGTATGTTCTAAATCCTTGTCTCTGTAACCTGTTATCTGTATGTTCTAAATCCTTGTCTTTGTAACCTGTTATCTGTATGTTCTAAATCCTTGTCTCTGTAACCTGTTATCTGTATGTTCTAAATCCTTGTCTTTGTAACCTGTTATCTGTATGTTCTAAATCCTTGTCTTTGTAACGTCTTATCTCACATCTTGTATTTATTTCTTCAATCTCTGACATTGTCAGCTTCCCTCCTCACGTTCTGTCACGGCCCCTTCAACTCCTACTTCAACTTTTTCCCGCGACTTGATCAGATTTGTAGTTGGCTGCCGACAGCTCATTAAATTGGACAGTTTCAGAGAAACAGATTCCTGGTTCATTCAGATAAAAAGGTTATAAATAAACACTTCAAAGGAGAAAGAAACGTACGAAAATGAAACCAAATAAATCCAGAGGCAGACATCTGAATAGAAACGTCGTTGGGAATGGCATCATCTTTGTGTACTTTTGGCATCTCTCTGTGTTAGATACAGCCAGTGGCTTAGCTATGGTGGGGGATGGGTGGGGGAGAATATGAAAATCTCCCAGGCCCCCCCCCCCTTCTTGGTCGCCCCTAAATGAGTGTTCGAATTTTACGCCACTGGATACAGCGCAGTTTGAGAAACAGAATTGGAAAATGAAAAATTTCTATCTGGTTATACAGATTAGACAAGTCACTTTAAACTATGAATATCAATAAACATGATCTAATACTAAATAATAAATCCACATCATTAGTGTTTACCTTGTATTTCCATGAAATGAGTCATCGTGATGGACACACACACACGCACGCTCGCATGCACTCACGCGCACACATACATCAGCAAACAAGTCACCGAACTTTAGATGAGTGAAACTTTTGTTGTCCAACTTTGTGATAATAACTTGTTGTTAAAGTCCTTTTGTATAACGTATTTCTCATGCTATAGCATGCCCAGTGCACTCTGGTCGCATCTCTTTTCTCAGACCATTGTTTCCATCCTATCTTTATGTTCACAGGTTGAGTCGGGGTTTGAACTCGCTCCCCCCGTTAGCCAAGACTAAGATTAAGGGCACATGGCTCTATAGTCAGCACGCGCAAGACTGAACTAGTTTCATTCTTTTGTTTTCTTTTCTTTTTCCGACATAAGAACATTTTTGTTTTATACTAACGCAATAGCGCATACACTGAGTGTGCCTTGGTCTCCAAACACTTAGTGTGCCTTGGTCTCCAAACACTTAGTGTGTCTTGTTCTCCTCCCCCCCCCCCCCGCCTTCCCAATCCATCATCTTGTTGCATTAAACCTGTGGTGATCCAGAGAAAAGTGAGATGTTTTGACAGGGCTATCAAAAAGCTTAGAGGAATCTTCCATCTAACAATGACGTCACCAGACACTATCGTCTGCAGCGACTAACTCAATCATCTCTCATCTTTCATTCTCTGTCTTTGGCTATTCACTCGTGCATTAGTTCTCAATCTCCGTGCGAACCCGAAGCTAGATTAAACCAGATTTATCTGCTCGTTTCATGGCGTGTCACGGAGACCAGGTGTTCTGGCACTCAACGAGTTACGGAAGAAAATGACACTTTTCGAAAACAAAAAAATCATCTCTGTTCTCTACGCGATTTATTTAAATAAAAGAATCTACATAAATCTATTCTCGATCTAGAAAAAAACTGACGATGTCAATTGTGTGTGTCTACCACTAAATAAAGACATAGGTATCCAGGCAAACAGATACTCTTGGACAGTTCCATATTTAACTTGAAAAGGACCTAAACTATTTGAGGTATGGAATTTGGGGCCCTTTTTAAGTCTAGATATGATATGTCATTTCTAAATGTTTCTTGGGTGACCTAAGATAGAGCTTGCGTTGTCTGTTTATAAATCCTGCCCTACACTTTGGTCCTATATGTATTAACAAGCAGTAGTAGAAACTAGCCAGGGCTTCGTGGGCAACAAATCTAGTTCAGGACATACACATGGGCAATCATGCACTCTCACACATGTCCACATACACACACATTGGGCACTCATGCACTCTCACACATGTACACATACACACACATTGGGCAATCATGCACTCTCACACATGTACACATACACACACATTGGGCAATCATGCACTCTCACACATGTACACATACACACACATTGGGCAATCATGCACTCTCACGCATGTACACATACACACACATTGGGCAATCATGTACTCTCACACATGTACACATACACACACATGGGCGATCTTGCACTCTCACACATGTCCACATACACACACATGGGCGATCTTGCACTCTCACACATGTACACATACACACACATGGGCAATCATGCACTCTCACACATGTACACATAGACACACATGGGCGATCATGCACTCTCACACATGTACACATACACACACATGGGCGATCTTGCACTCTCACACATGTCCACATACACACACATGGGCAATCATGCACTCTCACACATGTACACATACACACACATGGGCAATCATGCACTCTCACACATGTCCACATACACACACATTGGGCAATCATGCACTCTCACACATGTACACATACACACACATGGGCGATCTTGCACTCTCACACATGTCCACATACACACACATGGGCGATCTTGCACTCTCACACATGTACACATACACACACATGGGCAATCATGCACTCTCACACATGTACACATAGACACACATGGGCGATCATGCACTCTCACACATGTACACATACACACACATGGGCGATCTTGCACTCTCACACATGTCAACATACACACACATGGGCAATTATGCACTCTCACACATGTACACATACACACACATGGGCAATCATGCACTCTCACACATGTCCACATACACACACATGGGCGATCTTGCACTCTCACACATGTACACATACACACACATGGGCAATCATGCACTCTCACACATGTCCACATACACACACATGGGCGATCTTGCACTCTCACACATGTACACATACACACACATGGGCAATCATGCACTCTCACACATGTACACATAGACACACATGGGCGATCATGCACTCTCACACATGTACACATACACACACATGGGCGATCTTGCACTCTCACACATGTCCACATACACACACATGGGCAATCATGCACTCTCACACATGTACACATACACACACATGGGCAATCATGCACTCTCACACATGTCCACATACACACACATGGGCGATCTTGCACTCTCACACATGTACACATACACACACATGGGCAATCATGCACTCTCACACATGTACACATACACACACATGGGCGATCTTGCACTCTCACACATGTCCACATGGAGGGAGATAAGAAAGTACTATTTACAAACAAACAAAATATACAAAACTAGTCGACCGGCGGCGTAGCATACGCCGCTATTTTGCAGGGCTGGCCTTTGGCCACTGCAACCTTTGCGACCGCAGCGGGCCCCGCACTAATTCAAGGTGTATAAATTATTAAATTAAACCATTTTATAATTAAAACAGATTTTCTGCGTCCTCCAGTCGATTTGCCAGGAGCTCCTGGAAATCTCCCAAAATTGCAAAAAAGTCCTTAAAATATACGGAAATATATAGAAAAAAAAATCATTTTGGGGTGTCATTCAATTTGGAAAACGCCTATCCTAGGCGAGATAAATAACAACGGCATTATGCATTAGCCGTAATTGTGTAATCTGGTGAAAGAAGCTTCTCGCACCTCAAACTAATGAGGAATTACTTGAGGTCAACAATTCTCAAAGATAGATTGAAACATTTGGTAATTCTTGCTATTGAGCGTAATCTATGTAGGAAACAGAATTATTATGATTTACTATATCACTTGCTACACGCAAGCCTCGTAAAGTAATTTTGTACGTAGTAAAAAATTAATGAAATGCATAGACGAATTTATTTTCTAATACAAACTCATAAAATTTCACTTATTGTCCGCTTCCCTACCCAAACTTGGCCCCGCGAAATCCGTTTCGCATAGAGCCCCACAATGGTTAAGTCCGGCTTGCTATTGAGTGACGGGTGAATATACATAGTAGATTACTTGTTCTCTTTCCAGGACTTCTTAGTCACAATGGTTACGTCCGGCGCTGCTATTTAGTGTTTGTAAAGTGTTTGTTAGTAAAATGTTTTACATGTTTGGGATGTTCCTTCAGAGTTGAAGATAGTTTACTTCCTAGTCCAAATCTAGCGTAGGACGAAGGGGGATGAGAGCGGGCAGGGTTTGATAAATTCAAACGACAGTCAGACAGTCAGACGGAGTGAGCTGATATGTAAAAAAAGTAACGAAGGGGTATTCCTATCGTAAAACTGGATTTTAAGAATTAAAATGTAATCTCGGAGTAAATAAATGATTAACTCTTTCTCTCCAAACTAACGATAAATTAAATTATTTTTTGGTTTTATAAACTTAAATCATTGTTATATAAATTCTATATTATAAATTATACAGTTATATACCTAAAATAACATTTCCTGATTACATACAAAAAGTTTTGGAAGTTGAATCGTACCAGGGGAGTGGAACACTAATGAGTCAAATAAATGATTCCATCATAATGTAAGTGGATCACTACAGGGAGAAAGAGTGAACATTGATTATGATTCCAATCTCCAGTCTACAAAGGTGCTACTTGTGCAGAAGGTCGTAAAATGTCTTGGAATTAAACAAAAACAGAACTGATGACATAAACACGTGCAGCCATAGAAACTAACAACAACAACAACACCAACAGGACAGTAGTAGCATGTGTAGCTCTCCCACAAGTACGCAAACATCTGCTTCTCATAACACTGCCAGGCAGTGGTAACTCTAAACTTCTGGGGGGTGGAGCGTAGGGTGGACTGGGGAGGGAAAGGATAAGACACGTTTAATTGTCGGTAGCTTACGTGTTTGATCATTAACTCTCTGGGTGTGTGGGGGGGGGGGTATATGTGTGTGTGTGAGTTTGTGTAGATGGGGAGATGTATGGCCAAGAGTGAGAGTGGGGGATTGCTGTAGCGACACCATTTCCTTTAAGCTGCTCCTAATGTCATGTTCATGTCAAGAAATGAAGTAGACCATTATATATAAGAGTGTTGTCATGTTGTATATAGTGCAGTGCTTATTTCAATCTCTTCTCCTATAGTGGGTTAGCGAAATGTTTCAGCCTGTACAAGATTAGTTCACCTGGCCCTGGTCTTGTAAACTGTTTCAAACTCTAGGTATGTACGCATGTCAGTTTGGTTTGTACAGTTTGTACTTGCTTGACGTCATGAAGTGGATAGAAATATTTTGTTGCCATTCCACAAGTTCTCAAATATCCCATGATTCATGATGTCAAGAAGCCGTCACAACATTTTTGTTTCTTTCGGTAGTGGGTGACTCCTACCACACCCTTTCCTCCGTCATTTCTTTTCTGTTATTTAAATAGGTTTTGATTTAGGTTTTACCTTTTTAAATGTTCACTACTTTCAACTTGACTATATTATACTCGTCTACAAGATTACAATCTAAAAGACGGCAATCTAGATGACAAAATCTTACATAGCTACACTCTACATGACTACATGCTACATCACTATAATCTAATTAACTACAATCTACATGGCTACATGCTACATCACTATAATCTAACTAACTACAGTCTACATGTTACACCACTATAATCTAATTAACTACAATCTACATGGCTACATGCTACATCACTATAATCTAACTAACTACAGTCTACATTTTACACCACTATAATCTAATTAACTACAATCTACATGGCTACATGCTACATCACTATAATCTAATTAACTACAATATGCATGGCTATATTACTATAATCTAATTAACTACATGGCTACATGCTACAACACTATAATCTAATTGACTACAATCTACTTGACTACAATCTACATAACTACGTTATTCATGACCTCATTCTACATGACTACAATATATATGACTACATTCTACTTGACATCAATCTACATGACTATAATCAGCTATCATACAGTCGACGTGACTACAATCAACTATCGTACAATCGACGTGACTACAATCAATACAACCACGTTCTTCATGACCTCATTTTACATGACTACAATATATATGACTACATTATACTTGACTACATTATACATGACTACATTCTAAATGACCTGAACCTAGATACTCATTCTACATAACTAAACTTTATTTTAAAAAGACATTTGCGCTCTGATTTAAAGTGCCATATGGTCTCTACACTGTCCAACTGCCTCTACGAGTATCGTATGGTCAAAATAACGTCCAACTGCCTCTATGTGTCACTGGGACAGCATAAGGTACAACTGCCGATTAATTAAACGGACATGTGGTCAGCACAACGTCCCATGTTTCTCATACCAAAAAGTTCCCTCTCTGCTGCTCAGACTTTATTTGGCCTGATCAATGCAATTAGTTTCAAATTCTTTCAAATCATTTAACTGTTGAGAAGAGTTGCATTCTAGGAAAGTTAATCTTCCTTAGAAGAAGTATCGGTTAGGAACGATATTTATGTTTTATTTTTTAAGAAATATATTTTAATTCTGGCCTTTAATATGATTGAAACTACCGATCCTTTGGCTTGTGCCTATGTGATGTAAACATGTCCATCTACACAAAAAATAGTTTTCTAGTATTGACCAGGGGATCAGATTTAAAATACCAACGCACGAAATTAGCCCTTGACACATGATCTTCCAGTTAATTGATCATATACCTCACCTCACTTTGTCATGTAATCAAGTTTTACTCTTCCAGTTAATTGACCATATACCTCACTTCACTTTGTCATGTGATCAAGTTTTACTCTTCCAGTTAATTGACCATATACCTCACTTCACTTTGTCATGTAATCAAGTTTTACTCTTCTAGTTAATTGACCATATACCTCACTTCACCCAGTTAGCACCTTGTCAGTGTTATCATGACCAGTGACGCGCACCATGCGGCGCTACGACGGCAGTGGTGTCAGGTGCGCCTTGACTAGATAAACCAGTTTGAGAGCGCCCTCCTGCCTCACTTTTCAATACCCCCATCTCTCGCTTAGCTACACACATCAACATACATACATTCATAGTATACTTTACTCGGTGTAATGTCTGACACGGGAATGTCAAGAATTTACTGGAAGAATTCTGTTTAGCTGTGTCGTCACTCATCAGTTGAAACTACTTGCGCCCACCCCCATTTTCCTGACTATTGTCAGTGCAATTCCATGAATTAACCGTTAGTATTTTGTAAGCCGGAGGTCCCGCGTTCGAATCATGATGAAGACTGGGATTTTTAATTTCGGGATCTTTGGGCGCCTCTGAGTCCACCCAGCTCTAATGGGTACCTGACATTAGTTTGGGGAAAGTAAAGGTTGGTCGTTGTGCTGGCTACATGATACCCTCGTTAACCGTAGGCCACAGCAACAGATGACCTTTACATCATCTGCCCTATAGACCACAAGGTCTGAAAGTGGAACTTTTTTTTAAATCTTGTAAGCTACTTATGTCAGTCATGACTGACCGAAAAAACGGATTGAATGAATGAAAGTCAGGGTTCAAGCTAATAACACATTCAATATTTATAATCATGTAGTCCTGCATTTTGTGACCGTTTAATATTTCGCGTTTATTCGCATGGGACCCTGCATGACGATTGAGTGACATCTGTCGGAAGATTTACCTTGCTGGACAATATTTGTCTCTGGGAGAGCGATGGTCACGTGTTTGTAGATCTTGGTAACAGAAGGGTACAAATAAAAGTTTCTCTACAGCACTGCAGAAGACGTTGGGGGCGCTACTCGCTCAGAATAACTTTGGCATGACATCGGATGAATACAGTGAAAAAGCTACATTGGACGTGAGGGGGGGGATAAAAGAGGTATCCTACGATATAGAGATCAGTGAAAAAAATGAGGATAATGTTCTCTTCATATCTTCCAGCTGCCTCACTGCCTCCCACCCTCCCTCTTCTCCCCTCCCCCAGTCTCTCTATTCCCTTTTTTTATATCAACGCAGTCTGAATACAAATAAGTCATGGATAGATTTGTATAGAGTTTACAAATAATTTTAGGATCAGGGCTTTGTAATGATAATCATTCAAGGAAATATGTCCACATAACAGCGTATGTACTAAATATAATAATATATACTGGACTTTTATATAACTGCTTAAGTACCAAATATATACTGGACTTCTTTACAACTTATTTACTTTAACTTTGGCATGGTAAATCAGTAACTAATACTATGATACTGATACAAGTGAAACTATGTTTTAGGCAACTCTGATTCGTTAAGTTGAAGTATGCAGTAGAGAATCTATAAATATACCGTAGAGGTGTATGATTGTAAATAGTTGTAATCTTTGGGTCTACACGCACCCTGGTTTACCAGAAGCAACAGAAAAGTCTCAAGGAAAACAGATGATGAGACTAACAGAGAACTGTAGAGTACATGAATAATTTAGTCTCTCATGAACTATAGGAAGACAACTAATCATGCCCACACCGGGTGACCGAACTTTAAGCAACAAGGTAGAGAACTCAAGTTTGCTTTTAAAAACAAATGTTGAGTTAGAGGAGGCACTTCATCAAGAGCTCCCAGACAGATCTTTTGTTGAAGTTCTGTCGTCCATGATTGACCCCTACTGGTCTCTAAACCACGGGATCAAAGTAGTCCAAGGGGATAGGGCAACTAGGGGTGGGAGGGGGCGGGCAGATATTTCAGGTCAAGGAAGAGATGAGCCATTCTTTAATGGACGTCTACTCCCCTCTCTCTCTCACACACACACACATTTCCTTTTTTTCTCCCTTTCTCTCTCTCCTAGTAAGCTCATCAACTCTGCACAATGTTGGTGCATTCATTAACAACTCCCCTATCGACCCCTCCCAACCAATCATTGGCACTGTATCTCAATTGTTTTTGCCTCTGTTCCATCTCACTGTTAGTTTAGACACTCAGTTGATTTGACATTAACCTTTTCAAGTCCTTGAACAACTCTCTACCTGTCTTACGTGGCCTCTTTCTGCATTGCACTTTCATGTCTTACATTTGCAGAGATTGGAAAAGAGAATGGCTTCAAGCAGCAGGCATATATCTCTTCAGTTAATGGTATAAATAGTAGGCCTATGATACTCAAGTAAATAGCAGACCTGTTAACAGGCATAATATAGCTTATTCTAGTCATTAGTATAACAGGAGGGCTGTGTTGGCAAGACTCCCGAGGATCTTGTGTATTTTGATGTTACATCTATGGAATATACTAAAGAGACGTTTTTACTCTTCGGCTAAAACTGTAGGATTTGATCCCAGTATGGCAAACAATGACGTATACATGAAACAATCTATAGAGCACCAGAGTCGGAAATACCGTGGGTTATACATTCCAGATAGTAGTTTTTACAAAGCTCACTCTGTCTGTCTGTCTGGTAAAACGTTTGTACACGTTATTTCTCCCACACCCAATCTCGGATCAAGTTTAAATTGTGCACACTTATTTCCAGTAACTGACAAAACAAGAATCAGAAAAAAAAGGAACCAATTGGTTAATTAATTATTGGTAATTTATTATTTTGATGTGTATTGAACAAGGAAAATAAATCATGCTTGACAGATGTGGTGATATAAGTTGAATTAGTTCCCTTAAAAAGGCTTGAGCTTAAAGAGGCTTGAGCCCTGAGTTAGAATTCAAGTCGTAATTTTTTTTTATATTTAAAAAGCGGTAACGGTAACATTCACACAGATACCCCTTCTCTCCCCTCCCTTTATTTTCTCAACTGGTCCAGTCAAGTGATAGGATCATAGCGTATTGAGAAAGCTAAAAGCATGAAATTGCGCTAAACAAAATCAACTGGTAAAAATATTTCTAATCGCACAAATTTTATTGTTGTTGGCCTAGATTTATTACAAATTTAATTACATGACTGATCTATACTAACTGATACAATTACACCAAATATTAAGTTTTGCTTTTAATACTTTTTTAAAAAGTATTATACATATATGTGTGTATTATATATATATGTGTGTATTATATATATATGTGTGTATTATATATATATATGTGTGTATTATATATATATATGTGTATTATATATATATATATTAGTGAAATAGCCAAATTCAGGCTCAATATTGTTTATTGTATTTCAAGTAAAGGTTTGTGTGAAATCTAATTCTTCTTCTTTATTCTCATTTTTGTTATGGTGCAGAGTTGAGATCAGTAATCGTATATTTGATATGAACCGCGCTTTGGTTTCCAGATCATTCAGCTCTCCGAAAAGTTTTTCTTCTATAGAAGGGTTTCGGGGCCAGAATCTTGTACGGGCCTCATGATTGAGTATGCAGCCAACTTTGAAGAACATGGTCAGCAATGTCAGGTGATGCTCCACAAGGGCAAGTTTCGCTAGTCCCGACTTTTAGCTTCCGGAACATATGTTGTCTCATTCTGTTGGGTCCGGTTCTGAGGCGAAAAAATATGCGTTGGTCATGTCGATCTCGTAACTGGCATCCTTTTGTTTGTAGTTGAGAGCTGGTAATAGGCATCCTTTTGTTTGTAGTTGAGAGCTGGTAATAGGCATCCTTTTGTTTGTAGTTGAGAGCTGGTAATAGGCATCCTTTTGTTTGTAGTTGAGAGCTGGTAATAGGCATCCTTTTGTTTGTAGTTGAGAGCTGGTAATAGGCATCCTTTTGTTTGTAGTTGAGAGCTGGTAATAGGCATCCTTTTGTTTGTAGTTGAGAGCTGGTAATAGGCATCCTTTTGTTTGTAGTTGAGAGCTGGTAATAGGCATCCTTTTGTTTGTAGTTGAGAGCTGGTAATAGGCATCCTTTTGTTTGGAATGAGAGCTGGTAATAGGCATCCTTTTGTTTGGAATGAGAGCTGGTAATAGGCATCCTTTTGTTTGGAATGAGAGCTGGTAATAGGCATCCTTTTGTTTGGAATGAGAGCTGGTAATAGGCATCCTTTTGTTTGGAATGAGAGCTGGTCAAGTTCTGATTTCTTTTACTCGCTATCTTTTTTCATTTCTTCTGGATAGAGATAAAGTTTCAGTAAAATCTAATAATTAAGTGTGGAATCTAAACTATTGGGTGGAGCATTTAAATTTTTAATTGTGGGTTTTAAAACTAGACTATGGGATGGGTTGTTATAGAAAACCAGATGAAAGTTAGAGACTAAAGAATGGCCCGACCATAGACTTAAATATATTCTATCTAGACTGGAAACCGGAAACACATATTTATCCGCGATGGATCGATTCACAGATCTATATGTATAGATTTTTATGTACGTAACTCTTTTTCAGGCTTTAAGGGAAGTCGCCCCAATCAATCTTTTCTGTCTTTAAAAAGTAATGATCTTTAGTTTTCAAAGTTTAGAAATAATGCAAATCATTTCTCGGGTTTTCTTTAGAATGGGCTATTAATCACACAACTATATATTCACGCAAATATATGAAACAAAGCCATTTCCTGTTTCAAAAATCCTAGATCGAAATAATTCATTCCTGTTGATTTTAATCATTTTATGTACATTTAAATAGATTGATTACCTAGATCTTTCTAGATTATGTATCTAAAAAATGCAAAATAATAATTATGAGACGAGAGTACTCTTATTTTTTATGCTCAATTACTAGATCTAGAATCTAGAGCTAAAAATTAAATTATATATTACATAGGTTAGGGTTGAAAAAAAAAAACAAACTTTACTTCTTTTAACTACTTTACAAAACAACGCCTTGATCCAACTTTCTAAAAAAAATTCACATTTTTTGTAGTGTTACAAGATCTCCATGTCCAGTCTAGATATAATATATATATATATATATAGTCTATGGTGCAGTCTAGATCTAATATAGACATATATATAGGCCTATATATATATATATATATATATATATAAGTCTATGGTCCAGTCTAGATCTAATATATATATATATATAAGTCTATGGTCCAGTCTAGATCTAATATATATATATATATATATATATAAGTCTATGGTCCAGTCTAGATCTAATATATATATATATATAAGTCTATGGTCCAGTCTAGATCTAATATATATATATAAGTCTATGGTCCAGTCTAGATCTAATATATATATATAAGTCTATGGTCCAGTCTAGATCTAATAGATATATATAAGTCTATGGTCCAGTCTAGATCTAATAGATATATATATATATATATATAAGTCTATGGCCCAGTCTAGATCGAATAGATCTTCCATCCCAGAGTCGTGCTCACTTGTTCACATGAACTGAATCTTTTTACTTTCCAATTGAATATCAGACTAGCCAATGTTCTTTTTTAATGATGAACTCAACATATATTAATGAATTTATCCTTACCACTGTATCCCAAGATCTTATATTTTAGTTTATATCCCAACTCGATGTGTTCGCAATGTAAATAATTGTCTAGTAACCGAAACATGCACTCCTGACATCGCGACTTGTGACTTGCACACTGTATCATCACACTTCATTCTTAGACACAAGCTTCGTACCCAACTTGACGTCATAGTGTTTTGTTTAGAAATGCGATGGCGGTTTAGCGGGGGTGTAAGATGGTAAACACGAGATAGATTTTATTGTGATATCGATAATGTATGAGCTGCCAGGGGAATGCTGTTTGATGAGATCGCCTTGATGTATGACCCGTGGGTTTAACACACAGTCTCAAATTTAGTGTTTTCAGTGGAGCTCTCCAGATCAGAAGGTATTTGTTCTGGCTGCTTCACTCAAAATATGATCTGGTAGAGATTAGAAGTTTTTTAGTTGTCACGTTGGAAAGAGTTCACTGTCAGTTGGTTGATGTGTGTGAGTGTTGGAGAGAGTGAGAGAAGGAGGGGGGGGGAATGAAAGCGGGAGGAGGGAGAATTGGAGAAGAATACAAGTTTGTACAAAAAAATTGTTACAGAAATAGTGAAGATAAAATCATAAAAATTAGAAAAGAAGAACAATAAAAAAGATGAATGGAAGGATAAGCAAGAGATAAAAGCTGTATAAAAAAAAGTAGAGAAAGAAAGAAGTTAGAAGTGAGAGAATAACAAGCCAGAAGAGAAAGACAAAAGTTAGTTGAGAGAAAAAAATAGAATGAAGAGAAAGACAGAAGATACGAGCGAGAGGAAAAGACTTGAGAGTAACAAGTTAGAAGTGGGAGAAAGAAACAACTTAGAAGTGGGAGAAAGAAACAAGTTAGAAGTGGGAGAAAGAAACAAGTTAGAAGTGGGAGAAAGAAACAAGTTAGAAGTGGGAGAAAGAAACAAGTTAGAAGTGGGAGAAAGAAACAAGTTAGAAGTGGGAGAAAGAAACAAGTTAGAAGTGGGAGAAAGAAACAAGTTAGAAGTGGGAGAAAGAAACAAGTTAGAAGTGGGAGAAAGAAACAAGTTAGAAGTGGGAGAAAGAAACAAGTTAGAAGTGGGAGAAAGAAACAAGTTAGAAGTGGGAGAAAGAAACAAGTTAGAAGTGGGAGAAAGAAACAAGTTAGAAGTGGGAGAAAGAAACAAGTTAGAAGTGGGAGAAAGAAACAAGTTAGAAGTGGGAGGAAGAAACAAGTTAGAAGTGGGAGAAAGAAACAAGTTAGAAGTGGGAGGAAGAAACAAGTTAGAAGTGGGAGAAAGAAACAAGTTAGAAGTGGGAGAAAGAAACAAGTTAGAAGTGGGAGAAAGAAACAAGTTAGAAGTGGGAGGAAGAAACAAGTTAGAAGTGGGAGAAAGAAACAAGTTAGAAGTGGGAGAAAGAAACAAGTTAGAAGTGGGAGAAAGAAACAACTTAGAAGTGGGAGAAAGAAACAAGTTAGAAGTGGGAGAAAGAAACAAGTTAGAAGTGGGAGAAAGAAACAACTTAGAAGTGGGAGAAAGAAACAAGTTAGAAGTGGGAGAAAGAAACAAGTTAGAAGTGGGAGAAAGAAACAACTTAGAAGTGGGAGAAAGAAACAAGTTAGAAGTGGGAGGAAGAAACAAGTTAGAAGTGGGAGAAAGAAACAAGTTAGAAGTGAGAGAAAGAAACAAGTTAGAAGTGGGAGAAAGAAACAAGTTAGAAGTGGGAGGAAGAAACAAGTTAGAAGTGGGAGAAAGAAACAAGTTAGAAGTGAGAGGAAGAAACAAGTTAGAAGTGGGAGAAAGAAACAAGTTAGAAGTGGGAGGAAGAAACAAGTTAGAAGTGGGAGGAAGAAACAAGTTAGAAGTGGGAGGAAGAAACAAGTTAGAAGTGGGAGAAAGAAACAAGTTAGAAGTGGGAGAAAGAAACAAGTTAGAAGTGGGAGAAAGAAACAAGTTAGAAGTGGGAGAAAGAAACAAGTTAGAAGTGGGAGAAAGAAACAACTTAGAAGTGGGAGAAAGAAACAAGTTAGAAGTGGGAGAAAGAAACAACTTAGAAGTGGGAGAAAGAAACAAGTTAGAAGTGGGAGAAAGAAACAACTTAGAAGTGGGAGAAAGAAACAAGTTAGAAGTGGGAGAAAGAAACAAGTTAGAAGTGAGAGGAAGAAACAAGTTAGAAGTGGGAGAAAGAAACAAGTTAGAAGTGGGAGAAAGAAACAAGTTAGAAGTGGGAGAAAGAAACAAGTTAGAAGTGGGAGAAAGAAACAACTTAGAAGTGGGAGAAAGAAACAAGTTAGAAGTGGGAGAAAGAAACAAGTTAGAAGTGGGAGAAAGAAACAAGTTAGAAGTGGGAGAAAGAAACAAGTTAGAAGTGGGAGAAAGAAACAAGTTAGAAGTGGGAGAAAGAAACAACTTAGAAGTGGGAGAAAGAAACAAGTTAGAAGTGGGAGAAAGAAACAAGTTAGAAGTGGGAGAAAGAAACAACTTAGAAGTGGGAGAAAGAAACAAGTTAGAAGTGGGAGAAAGAAACAAGTTAGAAGTGGGAGAAAGAAACAACTTAGAAGTGGGAGAAAGAAACAACTTAGAAGTGGGAGGAAGAAACAACTTAGAAGTGGGAGAAAGAAACAACTTAGAAGTGGGAGAAAGAAACAACTTAGAAGTGGGAGAAAGAAACAACTTAGAAGTGGGAGGAAGAAACAAGTTAGAAGTGGGAGAAAGAAGTTAGAAGTGGGAGAAAGAAACAAGTTAGAAGTGGGAGAAAGAAACAAGTTAGAAGTGGGAGAAAGAAACAACTTAGAAGTGGGAGAAAGAAACAACTTAGAAGTGGGAGGAAGAAACAACTTAGAAGTGGGAGAAAGAAACAACTTAGAAGTGGGAGAAAGAAACAACTTAGAAGTGGGAGAAAGAAACAACTTAGAAGTGGGAGGAAGAAACAAGTTAGAAGTGGGAGAAAGTAACAACTTAGAAGTGGGAGAAAGAAACAAGTTAGAAGTGGGAGAAAGAAACAACTTAGAAGTGGGAGAAAGAAACAAGTTAGAAGTGGGAGGAAGAAACAACTTAGAAGTGGGAGAAAGAAGTTAGAAGTGGGAGAAAGAAACAACTTAGAAGTGGGAGGAAGAAACAAGTTAGAAGTGGGAGGAAGAAACAAGTTAGAAGTGGGAGGAAGAAACAAGTTAGAAGTGGGAGAAAGAAACAAGTTAGAAGTGGGAGGAAGAAACAAGTTAGAAGTGGGAGGAAGAAACAAGTTAGAAGTGGGAGGAAGAAACAACTTAGAAGTGGGAGGAAGAAACAAGTTAGAAGTGGGAGAAAGAAACAACTTAGAAGTGGGAGAAAGAAACAAGTTAGAAGTGGGAGAAAGAAACAAGTTAGAAGTGGGAGGAAGAAACAAGTTAGAAGTGGGAGAAAGAAACAAGTTAGAAGTGGGAGAAAGAAACAAGTTAGAAGTGGGAGAAAGAAACAAGTTAGAAGTGGGAGGAAGAAACAAGTTAGAAGTGGGAGAAAGAAACAAGTTAGAAGTGGGAGAAAGAAACAAGTTAGAAGTGGGAGGAAGAAACAAGTTAGAAGTGGGAGAAAGAAACAAGTTAGAAGTGGGAGGAAGAAACAAGTTAGAAGTGGGAGAAAGAAACAAGTTAGAAGTGGGAGAAAGAAACAAGTTAGAAGTGGGAGAAAGAAACAAGTTAGAAGTGGGAGGAAGAAACAAGTTAGAAGTGGGAGAAAGAAACAAGTTAGAAGTGGGAGAAAGAAACAAGTTAGAAGTGGGAGGAAGAAACAAGTTAGAAGTGGGAGGAAGAAACAAGTTAGAAGTGGGAGAAAGAAACAAGTTAGAAGTGGGAGGAAGAAACAAGTTAGAAGTGGGAGGAAGAAACAAGTTAGAAGTGGGAGAAAGAAACAAGTTAGAAGTGGGAGGAAGAAACAAGTTAGAAGTGGGAGGAAGAAACAAGTTAGAAGTGGGAGGAAGAAACAAGTTAGAAGTGGGAGGAAGAAACAAGTTAGAAGTGGGAGGAAGAAACAAGTTAGAAGTGGGAGGAAGAAACAAGTTAGAAGTGGGAGGAAGAAACAAGTTAGAAGTGGGAGAAAGAAACAAGTTAGAAGTGGGAGTAACAACTTAGAAGTGGGAGAAAGAAACAAGTTAGAAGTGGGAGAAAGAAACAAGTTAGAAGTGGGAGAAAGAAACAAGTTAGAAGTGGGAGAAAGAAACAAGTTAGAAGTGGGAGAAAGAAACAAGTTAGAAGTGGGAGAAAGAAACAAGTTAGAAGTGGGAGGAAGAAACAAGTTAGAAGTGGGAGGAAGAAACAAGTTAGAAGTGGGAGAAAGAAACAAGTTAGAAGTGGGAGTAACAACTTAGAAGTGGGAGAAAGAAACAAGTTAGAAGTGGGAGAAAGAAACAAGTTAGAAGTGGGAGGAAGAAACAAGTTAGAAGTGGGAGGAAGAAACAACTTAGAAGTGGGAGAAAGAAACAAGTTTGAAGTGGGAGGAAGTAACAACTTAGAAGTGGGAGAAAGAAACAACTTAGAAGTGGGAGAAAGAAACAACTTAGAAGTGGGAGAAAGAAACAAGTTTGAAGTGGGAGGAAGTAACAACTTAGAAGTGGGAGAAAGAAACAACTTAGAAGTGGGAGAAAGAAACAACTTAGAAGTGGGAGAAAGAAACAAGTTAGAAGTGGGAGAAAGAAACAAGTTAGAAGTGGGAGGAAGAAACAAGTTAGAAGTGGGAGAAAGAAACAAGTTAGAAGTGGGAGAAAGAAACAACTTAGAAGTGGGAGAAAGAAACAACTTAGAAGTGGGAGAAAGAAACAAGTTAGAAGTGGGAGAAAGAAACAACTTAGAAGTGGGAGAAAGAAACAAGTTAGAAGTGGGAGAAAGAAACAAGTTAGAAGTGGGAGAAAGAAACAAGTTAGAAGTGGGAGAAAGAAACAAGTTAGAAGTGGGAGAAAGAAACAAGTTAGAAGTGGGAGAAAGAAACAACTTAGAAGTGGGAGAAAGAAACAAGTTAGAAGTGGGAGAAAGTAACAACTTAGAAGTGGGAGAAAGAAACAAGTTAGAAGTGGGAGAAAGAAACAACTTAGAAGTGGGAGAAAGAAACAACTTAGAAGTGGGAGGAAGAAACAAGTTAGAAGTGGGAGAAAGAAACAACTTAGAAGTGGGAGAAAGAAACAACTTAGAAGTGGGAGAAAGAAACAAGTTAGAAGTGGGAGAAAGAAACAACTTAGAAGTGGGAGAAAGAAACAAGTTAGAAGTGGGAGAAAGAAACAAGTTAGAAGTGGGAGAAAGAAACAAGTTAGAAGTGGGAGAAAGAAACAAGTTAGAAGTGGGAGAAAGAAACAAGTTAGAAGTGGGAGAAAGAAACAACTTAGAAGTGGGAGAAAGAAACAAGTTAGAAGTGGGAGAAAGAAACAAGTTAGAAGTGGGAGAAAGAAACAAGTTAGAAGTGGGAGAAAGAAACAAGTTAGAAGTGGGAGAAAGAAACAAGTTAGAAGTGGGAGAAAGAAACAAGTTAGAAGTGGGAGAAAGAAACAAGTTAGAAGTGGGAGAAAGAAACAAGTTAGAAGTGGGAGAAAGAAACAATTTAGAAGTGGGAGAAAGAAACAAGTTAGAAGTGGGAGAAAGAAACAAGTTAGAAGTGGGAGAAAGAAACAACTTAGAAGTGGGAGAAAGTAACAAGTTAGAAGTGGGAGAAAGAAACAAGTTAGAAGTGGGAGAAAGAAACAAGTTAGAAGTGGGAGAAAGAAACAACTTAGAAGTGGGAGAAAGAAACAAGTTAGAAGTGGGAGAAAGAAACAAGTTAGAAGTGGGAGGAAGAAACAAGTTAGAAGTGGGAGAAAGAAACAAGTTAGAAGTGGGAGAAAGAAACAAGTTAGAAGTGGGAGGAAGAAATAACTTAGAAGTGGGAGAAAGAAACAAGTTAGAAGTGGGAGAAAGAAACAAGTTAGAAGTGGGAGAAAGAAACAAGTTAGAAGTGGGAGAAAGAAACAAGTTAGAAGTGGGAGAAAGAAACAACTTAGAAGTGGGAGAAAGAAACAAGTTAGAAGTGGGAGAAAGAAACAAGTTAGAAGTGGGAGAAAGAAACAAGTTAGAAGTGGGAGAAAGAAACAAGTTAGAAGTGGGAGAAAGAAACAAGTTAGAAGTGGGAGAAAGAAACAAGTTAGAAGTGGGAGAAAGAAACAAGTTAGAAGTGGGAGAAAGAAACAACTTAGAAGTGGGAGAAAGAAACAAGTTAGAAGTGGGAGAAAGAAACAAGTTAGAAGTGGGAGAAAGAAACAAGTTAGAAGTGGGAGAAAGAAACAAGTTAGAAGTGGGAGAAAGAAACAATTTAGAAGTGGGAGAAAGAAACAAGTTAGAAGTGGGAGAAAGAAACAAGTTAGAAGTGGGAGAAAGAAACAACTTAGAAGTGGGAGAAAGTAACAAGTTAGAAGTGGGAGAAAGAAACAAGTTAGAAGTGGGAGAAAGAAACAAGTTAGAAGTGGGAGAAAGAAACAACTTAGAAGTGGGAGAAAGAAACAAGTTAGAAGTGGGAGAAAGAAACAAGTTAGAAGTGGGAGGAAGAAACAAGTTAGAAGTGGGAGAAAGAAACAAGTTAGAAGTGGGAGAAAGAAACAAGTTAGAAGTGGGAGGAAGAAATAACTTAGAAGTGGGAGAAAGAAACAACTTAGAAGTGGGAGAAAGAAACAAGTTAGAAGTGGGAGAAAGAAACAAGTTAGAAGTGGGAGAAAGAAACAAGTTAGAAGTGGGAGAAAGAAACAAGTTAGAAGTGGGAGAAAGAAACAAGTTAGAAGTGGGAGAAAGAAACAAGTTAGAAGTGGGAGAAAGAAACAAGTTAGAAGTGGGAGAAAGAAACAAGTTAGAAGTGGGAGAAAGAAACAACTTAGAAGTGGGAGAAAGAAACAAGTTAGAAGTGGGAGGAAGAAACAACTTAGAAGTGGGAGAAAGAAACAACTTAGAAGTGGGAGAAAGTAACAACTTAGAAGTGGGAGAAAGAAACAAGTTAGAAGTGGGAGAAAGAAACAATTTAGAAGTATGAGGAAGAAACAAGTTTGAAGTGAGAGGAAGAAACAACTTAGAAGTGGGAGAAAGAAACAACTTAGAAGTGGGAGAAAGAAACAACTTAGAAGTGGGAGAAAGAAACAACTTAGAAGTGGGAGAAAGAAACAAGTTAGAAGTGGGAGAAAGAAACAAGTTAGAAGTGGGAGAAAGAAACAAGTTAGAAGTGGGAGAAAGAAACAACTTAGAAGTGGGAGAAAGAAACAACTTAGAAGTGGGAGAAAGAAACAAGTTAGAAGTGGGAGAAAGAAACAATTTAGAAGTATAAGGAAGAAACAAGTTTGAAGTGAGAGGAAGAAACAACTTAGAAGTGGGAGAAAGAAACAACTTAGAAGTGGGAAAAAGAAACAACTTAGAAGTGGGAGAAAGAAACAAGTTAGAAGTGAGAGGAAGAAACAAGTTAGAAGTGGGAGAAAGAAACAACTTAGAAGTGGGAGGAAGAAACAAGTTAGAAGTGGGAGGAAGAAACAACTTAGAAGTGGGAGAAAGAAACAAGTTAGAAGTGGGAGGAAGAAACAAGTTAGAAGTGGGAGGAAGAAACAATTTAGAAGTGGGAGGAAGAAACAAGTTAGAAGTGGGAGGAAGAAACAAGTTAGAAGTGGGAGAAAGCAACAAGTTAGAAGTGGGAGGAAGAAACAAGTTAGAAGTGGGAGAAAGAAACAAGTTAGAAGTGGGAGAAAGAAACAACTTAGAAGTGGGAGAAAGAAACAAGTTAGAAGTGGGAGAAAGAAACAACTTAGAAGTGGGAGAAAGAAACAAGTTAGAAGTGGGAGAAAGTAACAACTTAGAAGTGGGAGAAAGAAACAAGTTAGAAGTGGGAGAAAGAAACAATTTAGAAGTATGAGGAAGAAACAAGTTTGAAGTGAGAGGAAGAAACAACTTAGAAGTGGGAGAAAGAAACAACTTAGAAGTGGGAGAAAGAAACAACTTAGAAGTGGGAGAAAGAAACAAGTTAGAAGTGGGAGAAAGAAACAAGTTAGAAGTGGGAGAAAGAAACAAGTTAGAAGTGGGAGAAAGAAACAAATTAGAAGTGGGAGAAAGAAACAAGTTAGAAGTGGGAGAAAGAAACAAGTTAGAAGTGAGAGAAAGAAACAAGTTAGAAGTGAGAGAAAGAAACAAGTTAGAAGTGGGAGAAAGAAACAAGTTAGAAGTGGGAGAAAGAAACAATTTAGAAGTGGGAGAAAGAAACAAGTTAGAAGTGGGAGAAAGAAACAAGTTACAAGTGGGAGAAAGAAACAAACTAAATACAGAAAAAAAAGCAAGAAACAAGTTAGAAGTGGGAGAAAGAAACAACTTTGAAGTGGGAGGAAGAAACAAGTTAGAAGTAGGAGAAAGAATTAATTTAGAAGTATGAGGAAGAAACAAGTTAGAAGTGGGAGGAAGAAACAAGTTATAAGTGGGAGAAAGAAACAAGTTAGAAGTGGGAGAAAGAAACAAGTTAGAAGTGGGAGAAAGAAACAACTTAGAAGTGGGAGAAAGAAACAAGTTAGAAGTGGGAGAAAGAAACAAGTTAGAAGTCTGAGAAAGAAACAAACTAAATACAGAAAAAAAAGCAAGAAACAAGTTAGAAGTGGGAGAAAGAAACAACTTTGAAGTGGGAGAAAGAAACAAGTTAGAAGTGGGAGAAAGAAACAAGTTAGAAGTGGGAGAAAGAAACAAGTTAGAAGTCTGAGAAAGAAACAAACTAAATACAGAAAAAAAAGCAAGAAACAAGTTAGAAGTGGGAGAAAGAAACAACTTTGAAGTGGGAGAAAGAAACAAGTTAGAAGTGGGAGGAAGAAACAAGTTAGAAGTGGGAGAAAGAAACAATTTAGAAGTATGAGGAAGAAACAAGTTAGAAGTGGGAGGAAGAAACAAGTTAGAAGTGGGAGAAAGAAACAAGTTAGAAGTGGGAGGAAGAAACAAGTTAGAAGTGGGAGAAAGAAACAATTTAGAAGTGAGAGGAAGAAACAAGTTTGAAGTGAGAGGAAGAAACAACTGAGAAGTGGGAGAAAGAAACAACTTAGAAGTGGGAGGAAGAAACAAGTTAGAAGTGGGAGAAAGAAACAACTTAGAAGTGGGAGAAAGAAACAACTTAGAAGTGGGAGAAAGAAACAAGTTAGAAGTGGGAGAAAGAAACAAGTTAGAAGTGAGAGAAAGAAACAAGTTAGAAGTGAGAGAAAGAAACAAGTTAGAAGTGGGAGAAAGAAACAAGTTAGAAGTGGGAGAAAGAAACAAGTTAGAAGTGGGAGGAAGAAACAACTTAGAAGTGGGAGAAAGAAACAACTTAGAAGTGGGAGAAAGAAACAACTTAGAAGTGGGAGAAAGAAACAAGTTAGAAGTGGGAGAAAGAAACAACTTAGAAGTGGGAGAAAGAAACAAGTTAGAAGTGGGAGAAAGTAACAACTTAGAAGTGGGAGAAAGAAACAAGTTAGAAGTGGGAGAAAGAAACAATTTAGAAGTATGAGGAAGAAACAAGTTTGAAGTGAGAGGAAGAAACAACTTAGAAGTGGGAGAAAGAAACAACTTAGAAGTGGGAGAAAGAAACAACTTAGAAGTGGGAGAAAGAAACAAGTTAGAAGTGGGAGAAAGAAACAAGTTAGAAGTGGGAGAAAGAAACAAGTTAGAAGTGGGAGAAAGAAACAAGTTAGAAGTGAGAGAAAGAAACAAGTTAGAAGTGGGAGAAAGAAACAAGTTAGAAGTGGGAGAAAGAAACAAGTTAGAAGTGGGAGAAAGAAACAAGTTAGAAGTGGGAGGAAGAAACAAGTTAGAAGTGGGAGAAAGAAACAAGTTAGAAGTGGGAGAAAGAAACAACTTAGAAGTGGGAGAAAGAAACAAGTTAGAAGTGGGAGAAAGAAACAAGTTAGAAGTGGGAGAAAGAAACAAGTTAGAAGTGGGAGAAAGAAACAAGTTAGAAGTGGGAGGAAGAAACAACTTAGAAGTGGGAGAAAGAAACAAGTTAGAAGTGGGAGAAAGAAACAACTTAGAAGTGGGAGAAAGAAACAAGTTAGAAGTGGGAGAAAGAAACAACTTAGAAGTGGGAGAAAGAAACAAGTTAGAAGTGGGAGAAAGAAACAAGTTAGAAGTGGGAGAAAGAAACAAGTTAGAAGTGGGAGAAAGAAACAAGTTAGAAGTGGGAGAAAGAAACAATTTAGAAGTGGGAGAAAGAAACAAGTTAGAAGTGAGAGGAAGAAACAACTTAGAAGTGGGAGGAAGAAACAAGTTAGAAGTGGGAGAAAGAAACAAGTTAGAAGTGGGAGAAAGAAACAAGTTAGAAGTGGGAGGAAGAAACAACTTAGAAGTGGGAGAAAGAAACAAGTTAGAAGTGGGAGAAAGAAACAAGTTAGAAGTCTGAGAAAGAAACAAACTAAATACAGAAAAAAAAGCAAGAAACAAGTTAGAAGTGGGAGAAAGAAACAACTTTGAAGTGGGAGAAAGAAACAAGTTAGAAGTGGGAGGAAGAAACAAGTTAGAAGTAGGAGAAAGAATTAATTTAGAAGTATGAGGAAGAAACAAGTTAGAAGTGGGAGGAAGAAACAAGTTATAAGTGGGAGAAAGAAACAAGTTAGAAGTGGGAGAAAGAAACAAGTTAGAAGTGGGAGAAAGAAACAAGTTAGAAGTCTGAGAAAGAAACAAACTAAATACAGAAAAAAAAGCAAGAAACAAGTTAGAAGTGGGAGAAAGAAACAACTTTGAAGTGGGAGAAAGAAACAAGTTAGAAGTGGGAGGAAGAAACAAGTTAGAAGTGGGAGAAAGAAACAATTTAGAAGTATGAGGAAGAAACAAGTTAGAAGTGGGAGGAAGAAACAAGTTAGAAGTGGGAGAAAGAAACAAGTTAGAAGTGGGAGGAAGAAACAAGTTAGAAGTGGGAGAAAGAAACAATTTAGAAGTGAGAGGAAGAAACAAGTTTGAAGTGAGAGGAAGAAACAACTGAGAAGTGGGAGAAAGAAACAACTTAGAAGTGGGAGGAAGAAACAAGTTAGAAGTGGGAGAAAGAAACAAGTTAGAAGTGGGAGAAAGAAACAAGTTAGAAGTGGGAGAAAGAAACAAGTTAGAAGTGGGAGAAAGAAACAAGTTAGAAGTGGGAGAAAGAAACAAGTTAGAAGTGGGAGGAAGAAACAAGTTTGAAGTGAGAGGAAGAAACAAGTTAGAAGTGGGAGAAAGAAACAACTTAGAAGTGGGAGAAAGAAACAACTTAGAAGTGGGAGAAAGAAACAACTTAGAAGTGGGAGAAAGAAACAAGTTAGAAGTGGGAGAAAGAAACAAGTTAGAAGTGGGAGGAAGAAACAAGTTTGAAGTGAGAGAAAGAAACAAGTTAGAAGTGGGAGAAAGAAACAACTTAGAAGTGGGAGAAAGAAACAAGTTAGAAGTGGGAGGAAGAAACAACTTAGAAGTGGGAGGAAGAAACAAGTTACAAGTGGGAGAAAGAAACAAGTTAGAAGTGGGAGAAAGAAACAAGTTAGAAGTGGGAGAAAGAAACAACTTAGAAGTGGGAGAAAGAAACAACTTAGAAGTGGGAGGAAGAAACAAGTTAGAAGTGGGAGAAAGAAACAAGTTAGAAGTGGGAGGAAGAAACAAGTTAGAAGTGGGAGAAAGAAACAATTTAGAAGTGGGAGAAAGAAACAAGTTAGAAGTGGGAGAAAGAAACAAGTTAGAAGTGGGAGAAAGTAACAACTTAGAAGTGGGAGAAAGAAACAAGTTAGAAGTGGGAGAAAGAAACAATTTAGAAGTATGAGGAAGAAACAAGTTTGAAGTGAGAGGAAGAAACAACTTAGAAGTGGGAGAAAGAAACAACTTAGAAGTGGGAGAAAGAAACAACTTAGAAGTGGGAGAAAGAAACAAGTTAGAAGTGAGAGGAAGAAACAACTTAGAAGTGGGAGGAAGAAACAAGTTAGAAGTGGGAGGAAGAAACAAGTTAGAAGTGGGAGAAAGAAACAAGTTAGAAGTGGGAGGAAGAAACAAGTTAGAAGTGGGAGGAAGAAACAAGTTAGAAGTGGGAGAAAGAAACAAGTTAGAAGTGGGAGGAAGAAACAAGTTAGAAGTGGGAGAAAGAAACAAGTTAGAAGTGGGAGAAAGAAACAAGTTAGAAGTGGGAGAAAGAAACAAGTTAGAAGTGGGAGAAAGTAACAACTTAGAAGTGGGAGAAAGAAACAACTTAGAAGTGGGAGAAAGAAACAAGTTAGAAGTGGGAGGAAGAAACAAGTTAGAAGTGGGAGAAAGAAACAACTTAGAAGTGGGAGAAAGAAACAAGTTAGAAGTGGGAGGAAGAAACAAGTTAGAAGTGGGAGAAAGAAACAAGTTAGAAGTGGGAGAAAGAAACAAGTTAGAAGTGGGAGAAAGAAACAAGTTAGAAGTGGGAGAAAGAAACAAGTTAGAAGTGGGAGAAAGTAACAACTTAGAAGTGGGAGAAAGAAACAACTTAGAAGTGGGAGAAAGAAACAAGTTAGAAGTGGGAGGAAGAAACAAGTTAGAAGTGGGAGAAAGAAACAAGTTAGAAGTGGGAGAAAGAAACAAGTTAGAAGTGGGAGGAAGAAACAAGTTAGAAGTGGGAGGAAGAAACAAGTTAGAAGTGGGAGAAAGAAACAACTTAGAAGTGGGAGAAAGAAACAAGTTAGAAGTGGGAGGAAGAAACAAGTTAGAAGTGGGAGAAAGAAACAAGTTAGAAGTGGGAGGAAGAAACAAGTTAGAAGTGGGAGAAAGAAACAAGTTAGAAGTGGGAGGAAGAAACAAGTTAGAAGTGGGAGAAAGAAACAAGTTAGAAGTGGGAGAAAGAAACAAGTTAGAAGTGGGAGAAAGAAACAAGTTAGAAGTGGGAGAAAGTAACAAGTTAGAAGTGGGAGAAAGAAACAAGTTAGAAGTGGGAGAAAGAAACAAGTTAGAAGTGGGAGAAAGAAACAAGTTAGAAGTGGGAGAAAGAAACAAGTTAGAAGTGGGAGAAAGAAACAAGTTAGAAGTGGGAGAAAGAAACAACTTAGAAGTGGGAGAAAGAAACAAGTTAGAAGTGGGAGAAAGAAACAAGTTAGAAGTGGGAGAAAGAAACAAGTTAGAAGTGGGAGAAAGAAACAACTTAGAAGTGGGAGAAAGAAACAAGTTAGAAGTGGGAGAAAGAAACAAGTTAGAAGTGGGAGGAAGAAACAACTTAGAAGTGGGAGGAAGAAACAAGTTAGAAGTGGGAGAAAGAAACAAGTTAGAAGTGGGAGAAAGAAACAAGTTAGAAGTGGGAGAAAGAAACAACTTAGAAGTGGGAGAAAGAAACAAGTTAGAAGTGGGAGAAAGAAACAAGTTAGAAGTGGGAGGAAGAAACAACTTAGAAGTGGGAGGAAGAAACAAGTTAGAAGTGGGAGAAAGAAACAAGTTAGAAGTGGGAGAAAGAAACAAGTTAGAAGTGGGAGAAAGAAACAACTTAGAAGTGGGAGAAAGAAACAAGTTAGAAGTGGGAGAAAGAAACAAGTTAGAAGTGGGAGGAAGAAACAACTTAGAAGTGGGAGGAAGAAACAAGTTAGAAGTGGGAGGAAGAAACAACTTAGAAGTGGGAGAAAGAAACAAGTTAGAAGTGGGAGGAAGAAACAAGTTAGAAGTGGGAGAAAGAAACAAGTTAGAAGTGGGAGAAAGAAACAAGTTAGAAGTGGGAGGAAGAAATAAGTTAGAAGTGGGAGGAAGAAACAAGTTTGAAGTGAGAGGAAGAAACAACTTAGAAGTGGGAGAAAGAAACAAGTTAGAAGTGGGAGGAAGAAACAAGTTAGAAGTGGGAGAAAGAAACAAGTTAGAAGTGGGAGGAAGAAACAAGTTAGAAGTGGGAGAAAGAAACAAGTTAGAAGTGGGAGAAAGAAACAAGTTAGAAGTGGGAGAAAGAAACAACTTAGAAGTGGGAGAAAGAAACAACTTAGAAGTGGGAGAAAGAAACAAGTTAGAAGTGGGAGAAAGAAACAACTTAGAAGTGGGAGAAAGAAACAAGTTAGAAGTGGGAGAAAGAAACAACTTAGAAGTGGGAGAAAGAAACAACTTAGAAGTGGGAGAAAGAAACAACTTAGAAGTGGGAGAAAGAAACAAGTTAGAAGTGGGAGGAAGAAACAAGTTAGAAGTGGGAGAAAGAAACAAGTTAGAAGTGGGAGAAAGAAACAACTTAGAAGTGGGAGAAAGAAACAACTTAGAAGTGGGAGAAAGAAACAACTTAGAAGTGGGAGAAAGAAACAAGTTAGAAGTGGGAGAAAGAAACAACTTAGAAGTGGGAGAAAGAAACAAGTTAGAAGTGGGAGAAAGAAACAACTTAGAAGTGGGAGGAAGAAACAAGTTAGAAGTGGGAGAAAGAAACAAACTAAATACAGAAAAAAAAGCAAAATAGAATTAGGAAACAAAGTAGAAGAAAGAATCAAATTAAAGGTTAGAGAAAGCAACAAATCAGAGGTAAGAAAGAAACAAGTTAGAAGTCATTGAAAGAAACAACATAGAAGTTAAGGAATTAAAGGAAGAAACAAGATAGAAATGAGAGACAGAAGCAAGTTAGACATTAAAGAAAGAAACATGTTTGAAGGGAAAGAAAAAAAAAGAGAAAACCAGAGAAAGAAAAAAGAAGTGTGAGAAACAAGTTAGAAGTGAGAGAAACAAGTTAAAGGGAGAAACAAGTTAGAAGGGAGAGAAACAAGTTAGAAGGAGAGAAACAAGTCAGAAGGGAGAGAAACAAGTTAGAAGTGAGAGACAAGTTAGAAGGGAGAGAAACAAGTTAGAAGGAAGAGAAACAAGTTAGAGGAGAGAGACAAGCTAGAAAGGAGAGTAACAAGTTAGAAGGGAGAGACAAGTTAGAAGGGAGAGAAACAAGTTAGAAAGGAGAGAAACAAGTCAGAAGGGAGAGAAACAAGTTAGAAGTGAGAGACAAGTTAGAAGGGAGAGAAACAAGTTAGAAGGGAGAGAAACAAGTTAGAAGTGAGAGAAACAAGCTAGAAGGGAGAGAAACAAGCTAGAAGGGAGAGAAACAAGTTAATCAAGAAAGAGGAGGGGAGGCTATTGTGATTCTGTGAAAGAAAGCGACAGAAAGAAATGGAGAAACTAAAAAGTGTGTGGCCCTAATCTCCAGCTGTAACTTTGAAGAGAGTGGCAACGTCTTTCTTTATAGCTTGATAGAGTTCTGATTATATGGGCCAGTGTTGTCACACTAGATGACGCTTACCACTTCACACTTAGATTTATAAGTAACAATTTAATACATATAGAATTATATATATATATATATATATATATATATATATATATATATATATATATATGATGTCCGTTACATGGGTGTGATAAAACGGGATTTAAAATCAGTGAACATTGATACTGACCATTAGGAAGACATAGTCCTAGACTGAAGAGAGACGGTGGCCAAGAAAGCTCTGGACAGCGAGAAAACATGGGCCTCGGCTCTGGAAGAAAAGCGTGCCATACGAAAAATGGCCAGTTCAACCTTGACCTGCAATATATGTGAACGGGCATGTCTCTCCAAAATAGGGCTCCACAGCCATATGAAAAAGTGTTCGAGATGAACCGTAGTCGTTCTACAACTGAAGGAGGCCAATATATAATACATATATAATTATAGATATAAATATTAAATTGAGATGCAGCCCTACAAAAAAACACCAAACATATTTTTAACAGGTGTAATTATTGGTATTTGAAAAAAAATACAAACATATATTTGAAATGAATCTTACATGCTTTCTGTTGGCAAAAAAATCTTTAATTTTATGATTTACAGATATATGTTTTTTCTTCACCAGCTCATTTTCAATGAAGAAACATTTCAACATAGAAGTAACTTTGTCATCGCTAACCCAATTATTGTTTTATTAACTTTAGTTTCAAAAGAACATTTTCCTTACTGTTGACACATTTATCGCAATAATCAAAACTATGCGATAATCTGCTATCCGGGACTGACTCATCTTCTAGTCGATAGTTCGTGATAAAATTCTAGAGCTCAACAGGTCCTTAGTTCCGAGGCTTTGGAAGAAACTGCGTTGAAGCCCCAGACATAATGTCATTGTGTCAATGTCACTTGAAGGAAAGATTTATTTAAATCTGGGAATTCAGTAGTTGCAAATCCTAAGAAATTAAACTGGTAATTATTTCTGGAACAATCCATCCCAAAGAGTTATACAGTTTTTTTGTAGTTATTTCTTGTATGTTATTACAAAATCTTTTTTTTCCGCCTGTCAACTTTGGCTGTAAATACACTTCTTGAAGGTTCTGTCCTCATCCCCCGACTTTGAGCCTAACTCTGTTTGCAGTGTCTTGTTTTAACTATGTCCTCTTGACTAGTAGTTCAGAATGTTTGTCATGTCTTCAGTTGAAGTGGGCTTAGTGCATGTTCAAGTGGGCTTAGTGCATGTTCAAGTGGGCTTAGTGCAACAGATTGGAATACTTAAAAAAATATGATACCTCCCCCCAAAAAAAACCCCACTCCACTCCGCCCTATCAGGCCTCTCCACTGTTGTCGCGACAAATCATAAAACCAGCAGTTTGTATACAATCATGTGCAAGAACTATAAACTAGAAAGGACAAGATTACTTCACTTCAGTAACAATTCTTGAATTTTTCATTGCAGTATGTTTAGGCAACAAAAATTGTGCTATCGCTCTGGTGTCACTCATATAGATATAATACAAACATATAACATACAAGTCTGTTTAGTGTGTTTGGTGAGTTTAGTCTGTTAAGCCCAATCGCATTCAGGCGTGAGAAAGTGGACATGGTCAAGACGATGTCTAGTCTGCCTCAGGTGATGCACAACGATTGAAATCAAAACTTCAGTGTTAGTCATTCATTCCCCAACCCAGCACTTTAAAAAAAAAACAACGATCTACAGCTGAGATTTTTTTTGAAATCGACCATCTACAACTGAGGTTTCTTATATTAAAACTACAACTGATTGTTCTATTAAACCAACGATCTACGAGATTTTCTCTCCCTTAAGTTACAGAACTTTATAACTTCACATTATTAAAATACACTCAGTTCTAGGGGGGGGGGGGGCACGGCGACTGCATTGTAAAGCACTTGGTCTCCGAGACGATGGGTTTCAGGTTCGAATCTTGGTGAAGGCTTTCGGGATTTTTCATTTTGGGATTTTCAGTACGCCCTGAGTCCACTCAACTCTTATGGGTCCCTGACATTAGTTGGAGAAAGTAATGGCAGTTGGTCTTTCTGCTGGGCACACGACACCCTCGTTAAACGTCAGCCGCTGTAACAGATGACCTTTACATCATCTTCCCCATTAAGGTTTGACAGGGCTTTCTATTTACTACTATCCAACTCAATAGATTTGATGACCAGCTTTTTTGTAAAGTTGTTATAAATTAACGCTAGTGATGTTTCAACAATGTCTTAGAAAGTCTATTAACATATCAATGATAGCATGAGCCTAGCCAGGATTTTTTTTGGGGGGGGGGGGGGGGTTGGGAGTTTGGGGAATTTTTTCTCCCCCCCCCGCCAAAAAAAATATATTTATATGTATGTATGTGTGTGTGTGTGTACATAATTAATCTTTATTACATTCTGACCCTTCATTCTTTCGGAAGACGTTTATTGTGCCCTAGAATAGGCTCTTCCTGGAGTTAGTGGAAAAATTGTAGACTTCCCGCCCTTGCCAGCAAAGGATTCTAGGGGAGCTTCCAAAGCACGGGGCGGAGCCCCGCCGCCAAGCACTATTTCCGTTATTGACAGCGAACAAAATGCATATTCTGAGGTATCTACAGTGCATAATCCTGCTATTAAAAAGTTTTATTTTAAAAACCTAATCTGATATTCTTATTGACTTAGATCCTCCCGTGCCGTTCAGCGCGTTTTATCATCAAAATCATCTGTTGGGGGGTTTTAAACTAAAAAATCTCTGGAGTTGATTTTTTTTTCAAAACACCATTTAGCTACTCTCATAGAAATTTGGTGACTAGTTTGCTTTATTGAAGATAGAGGTTTTCAACCTCAAAACTCTCTGTAGGGAAATTTTAAACTCAAAGCCATCTGGAGGGGATTTAAAATTTTAAAAAGCAATCTGGAGGTGGGGGGTTTAAACTCAAAACCCCCCAATTGGCTTGGCTACGCTCAAATAGGGTTTTTTTTATATTGAAGAGGTATTTTTTAGCATCAAACCCCGCTGAAGTGGCGTTTAAACTCAAAACCCCTTTAGTTACGCTCATAGTTTTCAAGTGTGTATTTTGCTTTTTTTAATATTGAAGAGGTATTTTTAGCTTCAAACCCCGCTGAAGGTGAGGTTTAAACTCAAAACTCCTTTGGCTACGCTCATAGAATTTTGAGTGCGTAATTTGCTTTTTTAAAATTGAAGAAGGGGTTTAAAATCAATTCAAATCAAAATCTTCCTTAGCTGTGCTCTTGGAATTTGGGGATTGTCGTTTACATTTTATTTTTGTTTTGTTTTATAAAAGAGGGGGATTTAACTGCAAAACCCCCTGGTAGGGGTTTTTAAACTAAAAAAACCTTGGCTGTGCTGGGGTAAGTGATGGTTTAGTATTAAAATCTGACATAAAATAAACAAAACCAGAGCAAAAAATCAGTCCCTAAACGACTCCCTCCTGGCTACCGGGGGGGGGGGGGGTCGTAGCCGGGATGATTTTCCATATAACCCTTTAACAAGGGCTGATAACCCTTCTTTTCAATTTTACTCTTTAAAAATACTATATGAAAGTTTGAATGCACTCTCAAACCCCAGCCCACGTCATTTCTCCTGTCTCCCACATATCTCCTTATCAGTTATGACACCTTTAGTTTACAGCAGGGTGCTTTAACCTACGACCCCGAGAGGTCAAAACTCAACGGCCCGGAATGAAGAATGGAATTTGTGAACAGTTCGAGTTACAACCTTTTCATGGCTTTTTAAATATATATAATATGTCTTTAATGAACTCATTCCGTCTGTGTGGGTTGGATTCTTTTAATACTTTTTGTTTTTCTCCCACTTCCCATTCTTGGATCAAGTTGAAAGTTCACACAATTACTCACTGTCGATGACAACAGATGAATCAATAAAAAAAAAAAAATAACAATTAGTAAATCAATTAGTGATAATTAATTAATTTTGTTTTAAATACAAAAAAAAGGAGATAAAACTTGCAAAATTCAGAGATATAGAAGAGATTGAATGGTGCTCTCCCTTCATTCATTATAAGCTTTGTTTTTGTTTTTTTGTTTTTGTATAGAAGTATTTGTTATATTTTGCTTTTTCGGTCAAGTGTCTTTCTCTTTTTGTAGACTCTTGGTGTTGACCTTCTTTTTGTAGACTCTTGGTGTTGACCTGTTACTTCTGACTGTTATCAATCATTATCAGGTGTTTGTAGGCTTGTGTTTGATGCTTCATACTTAAGCCATAGTGAATATACTACTTGCAATATTAAATGTCAGAAAGTAACCATTTTAGAAGTTACACTGCAAATACTTTCCTCCAAGCCTATAATAGCCCAATAGTTTGACGCAAAAGATGCAATGTAAAACGATACGACGTGAGCTGTGTTTTTTCTAGACTGTTGAGGGACCTAAGAGACTTTCTATTCTAATCGTCATGCATAATTACATTAGAACTAACAAAACACAAAAGGAACTCTTTAGATTAGTAGTCTTTTCGTTATTACAAAAATATTCCCAAAATGACTTATGTCTTTCCTTATTTAAGAGATTATTCAACCGAGCGAGGCTCGGTCACCTGTTACTGTACTTAATAAAGCAGTTAATATTACGTTGCTTTTTTGTATTGGTCATAAGATGCTAATTGTAGGTCTGCACTGGACATTGCTGTGTACATTGTAGGTCTGTACTGGACATTGCTGTGTACATTGTAGATCTGCTCAGGACATTACTGTGTACATTGTAGATCTGCTCAGGACATTACTGTGTACATTGTAGGTCTGTACTGGACATTGCTGTGTACATTGTAGGTCTGTACTGGACATTGCTGTGTACATTGTAGGTCTGCACTGGACATTGCTGTGTACATTGTAGATCTGCTCAGGACATTACTGTGTACATTGTAGGTCTGTACTGGACATTGCTGTGTACATTGTAGATCTGCTCAGGACATTACTGTGTACATTGTAAACGTAATCCTTGTGTATTAGTGACGTAATACGAACTAGTTAGTTAGCGCTGCTTCAACGAGAAGCAAATGTACTAAACCTCTGGTTAGGCAAATTTTCAACTCATTTGATGAAACGTTATCTTGTTGTTTGAAATAGCTTTTACTTCAGGTTAAAATGAAAACCGTTGCGCAGTCAAGTTCATGTATTATACTGGTTATCTGAAATTCTCTGAACTCTACAATACTGATCATTAGAACAGTGAAGAAGAAAACTACTATAGAACTTTGTCTTTCTTCCTTTTTCCATCCCGTAAAGTTTGATTCCAACAAGGTATAACATCTTGTCCTGTTCCATCATCTTCACTCAATGAATACTGCGTGGGAAACTGTAGATTCTAGGTCTCAATGGCAAGGTGAACATTCGTTGTTTTTTTCCCCCTCTTTCTCTACGCCTTTAATAAATAAACAAATTGAAGGGAGGTAAGGTAAGGATAAAAATAGCCTCGCCTGGCTCATCAAACATTCTAATGCTTTCTTTCTAAACCAGGTAAGACAATTAGCTTACATGGCAAGGGAAGTAATGATAATATGTGTGTGGGAAGTTATAGTAAGTTGGGGGGGGGGGGGGGGAAAACGAGAGTTGTAGAACTTGCAATGACGTGCATTCATTCATTTGGTTTGCACTACGTGTGTTTATGTAGAGCCCGAATGATAATACATCCATGCATCTACTCTTCTATTCTTATAGCATGAGAAAAGTCACTTTTTGTTTTACAAACTACTGCAGATGTCATTTAGATCATATTGACAGACTATAAAAAGAGAAAAATAAGTTAGTTGCTATTAAAATAAGTTGAAGCCTCTGCATGTGTTTTTTCGTCGCATATGTTGTTAAATATTTCAGAATACTAGTAAAAAAAATGTGAAGATTTGTGATCATATTTTATATATAATTCTTTAAATTATTTGTAGCAAGTTAATGATCTTTTAAAAAAAAAAAAAGTTTGCATGTAATTTCATTTCCTTATAAAAAAACAACAACAACGATGACCACAGAAGCCTACTCTCTAGGAACAGTCTTGTTTTTATTCATTTTTTTTTTTAAATAGAATTCCAAGAGAAAATTTCATACCCATATTATTACCGGTATGCTAAAAAAAGTTTCCCTTTCAGACCTTGCGATCTATGGGCGAGAAGATGTTAAAGTCATCTGTTTCTATGGCCAACGGTTAACGAGCAGGATGTTATGTGGCCAGCACAACGACCAACCGCCTTTACTTTCCCCAACTAAAATCAGGTACCCATTAGAGTTGCGTGGATTCTGGGAAGCCCTAAAAATCCCGAAATTCAAAATCCCAGTCTTCACCGAGAAACGACCCGGGACCACAGGTTCGGAAGCCGAGCGCTCAACCACTCAGCCTTCGCACCCCCTGTAATCTAATACTTTGTGTGTGTGTCCTACTTAACGTCGTTAGTTTGAAAGTTGTGTAAACTATTTACCTTCACCTTGCACATTGGACGTAAAACAAGAACACTTCAAATAAATGCCAACAAATATTTTAAATTCATTATAAATGAACGAACACGCAATACAGAAGAACAGTTTAATGAAACAAAATAAGGATTATAATCATTCCTAGGAATCATGAGATCAAAAGCATTATTTGTCTTCGGAGTACACTTTATTTATCTAGAGCAGGGGTGGGCAAATTATGGCCCGCGGGCCACATGCGGCCCGCTGGAGTATTTAATGCGGCCCGCCGACACCTACAGAAATCAGGTGTGCACTCAGTATATACATATAAAAATGTTAATATTAAAAATGATATCTATATAAATTATTGAAACTGTCTCATTATAAAAAGTTTCAAGTAAACGAAGATTATGCTTATTGGCTATACATCAATACACTTAATCCAGTACACAATCTCTGAGTGTTGGGTAGGGTTGATGGAGCTCGATCTTTGACCGAGAAAAATAGTTGTTTCTTTTATTTTTATTATATTTTTTTTTATAAAAAAAATCCCAACCATAAACTCTAAACAAGAAAGTTTGCACAAAGCTGCATAAAATTTCAATGTCAAATTTATAATGAAGTTATAATATTCACACATAAGAAAGCAAGAGTTGTTAATCGCAGGTAGTTCCTAGATATGAACAAAGTATTCCAATGTATCCGCTGACTTAGCATGGGCAAAAAAAAATATAAGAATATAAAATCTCAAGGAAGAAATTGTTATCTTACTTGAAGGACATTGACTCAGAATTGACTGTATATTTCTAATGAAGAGTGGAAGAGAGATTTCATGTTTTTTATAACTTTATATGCATTTTTTGCTATTGGTTGTATGCATATGAAATGTAAATGCATGTTAAATCTTTTCAAACAAGGCTTTCCCTTTTCTACAGGCAAGCAAAAGAAAAGTTTTTGATTATAAGTACAACACTTATTAGGATTCCTAAATTGTGCAATTTATAAAAGCAAATTTTAAGACGTCAACAACCAGTTTTTAATACCATCAGCCCACCATTTAGCGCAGAAGCTGATTCAGCTCCAGAAGACCTAACTCCAAGCAAAGAGAAGCTTCAGTCAGTACTTCCACGGGAGTTTTATGGATGCCAGAAGCTGTATTTCTACACTTTACAAAACTTTGCTGCTGTTCCCAATATTTGGGTACACATACATCTGTTCTTCTTCTTCATTCTCATTTTACATGTTGAAGGGTTCAGATCAGTAATCCTATATCTGAGATGAACAGCACAGTGGTTTCCAGATCAGGCAGTTCTCCAAATAGTCTTTGGAGGGTTTCGGGGCCAGAGTCTTGTTCGGGTCTCTTGATTTAGTATGCATCATTGAAGGACATGGTCAGCATTCTCGGGTGATGCTCGACAAGGGCAGGTTTCGCTGGTCCCGACTTTTAAGTTCCGGAACATATTTTGTCTCATTCAGTGAGCAGGCATTTTTTTGTGGAAACAAAAACAAGTGTAATCAGTGATCAATGTTGACTGACTGTAATTTGACAGCAGTCACAAGGGTAACAACTAGTAAATTAGTTTCACAGTTCCGAAATGATATGCACCAGTGTAAAAAGTAAAATACTGCACATTGAGTACTACCGTGTATGTGCTGGGATATTGTGATATAAAAAGACAAAAGCAATTTTTTTAAAGTCGTAAAATTGGTTTCGAAAATTGCTAACTTTTCAACGTGGAGTGTGGGGAAAAAAAAAGAAACGTGAATATAATACAGTGTAAATATGAATTAAAAGACACTCTACACAGTTAGCTAGCGCATTTTTCTAATTTATATGTGTGTGTGTGTGCGGCCCGCCATTCCCATTTTTTTAATGCGGCCCTCGAAACAAAAAGGTTGCCCACCCCTGATCTAGAGAGTAAACTTTATTGTGTCTAAAAAGTAAACATATGCTGGTAAACTTTGTCTAGACAGTAGGCCTACACTTTCGTCTGATCTTATCTTATAAAATACAGAAGTTACTTCAAAAAAGAAGATGATTACGTCCTACGCGTCATGCATTTAGTCATGCATGTTAACCAATGACTTAAATTCTGCCAAGTCATTGATTTTCCTGGCTAGCTCAGGCAACCCATTCCATGCTCTAATAGCGCTAGGGAAGAAGGAGTATTTGAACAAATTTGTCCTAGCATATGGAACGAGGATGTGCCTTTATCTTTATGTCTTTCTGAGTATTTTATAAAATTTTGTTTTTGTATTTGAAGATTATGGTTCAGTGTTTTATGTATACTTGCTACCTTACTTTTGAATCTTCTGTCCTGAAGGCTTTCTAAATTTAGAGTATGTGTCTAAAAATTAATCTTCATCTATCTAGAGGGTAAACTATTTATGTTTGAATAGTTCACGCAGTTTCTCTACAGGGTAAACTTAAATGCATCTAAACTTCTTAAAGTTAACTTAGTCGTAATGAGTCTAGAAAGTAAACATTATTACATTCCTTGTGATGAATGTGTCTTTGTTTGTTTTGAAGTGTAATCGTGACGTACTTTATCAACGTTTCATCTTACCACCCCCAGGTCTTGACTGAAATCAGAAGTGACCACTGGAATGAATGGTCATCTTGGAGCGAGTGTTCCCGCACGTGTGGTGGGGGCGCCACCTACCAAGAAAGGAAATGCCTGAGAAGTTCACGAAGTAAGGAAGGTTGTGAAGGAGAGAGGTTCAAATACAACACCTGCAATAATGAGGTATGTCCCCCGCCTCCTTTTTTTCCTATTTGTTTTCATTTCACAATCAGGTCGTTGGGTGTAAAACATTTTTAGGACTTCAGCACAAAGTAAGCATTCCTTCGTTACAATGAGGTCATGGGTCAGAGAATGAAAAGTTCATTTGGCCTGTGCCATGACGAACCACTATTATTCGTTCAGCGAGTATAGGATAGCCATTAAAAAAGGGGTGGTTTTAAAATACTGAAATTTTAACACTCCTCTATCAGGATTCAAACTTGATATCTTTCGTTCGCTAGCAATACGCCTTACTACTTGGTCATGTGAACCAAATGAGCTATATTTAGAATAAGGTTTTGACATATATAATATTTACCTACTAGAGTGTTGGCCATGGACTGTTGTTATCAACGAAGCTATTATTGGACTGGTGAGCTGACTAAAGCTTCTTGGCTCACGACGTGATTTGACAGGCAAATATCAAGACAATATATTCCCTTCAATTCTTCACTACACTACAGCCTTGACCTACATACCTTTCAGTTTCTACCTTACCATCTAAGTTGTTCACTTCAAGCAGTTTTGTCATTTTTCTTCCGACGCTGCTCGGAGTGCCACCAAAGTCTTCAGTAATTATCATTATATTTCTGGCTTGTTCATCAGTATTGCGTCTCTGAAGCCGGAGAAGCAGAGACTGATCCTACAGCATTTGCCTTCTAGTTAACGTAATAAAGAAAAGGATCCAGGGACAAGTTGGAACCTGCAGAGCATCTTCCTGTCTGTTCCCCAGTTAAGACAAATATGGTTCACTGGCCGGCAGACCTTTCATCAAAAATAGGAAATGATAACTTATGTTTGAGTTGTGGGCGCGACGGCTGAGTGGTAAAACGCTTGGCTCCAGAACCGATAGGTCTCGGATTCAAATCCAGGTGAAGGCAGTGATAAAAAATGTTGGCACATTGGCACAATTTAGGCCATGTCGTACCCGCTGTAAAAAATGAAAAGAAACAATACGTTTTGGGACTGGAAGGGAAATAACCGAAAAAAAATGTGTTTACTCTGTTGAGAGCTTAGGGCTGGGGAAAAAACCATCTGTTAGCACTATTATATTTGACTTAGCGTATAGTATCCTAGTTTACATTGCGCTGTGCAGGGCGCGTTAACAAACAAAGGCATTCATTAGCATGACACTTTCCTTACAGCTGTATTATATCAGCGTGTTAACACTGTAGGGCGGCAACTGAAGTCCTGGACTGAGAAATGAAATGAAGGGTGTTACCTTAATGCGCGTTGGGGAGGGGAGGGGCACTGGTGGAATCCATTTTTTTAACAATTTAACAATTTGATTGGTGTGGTCCCACAGCACAAGTGCTGCAAATGCAGTCAAATTAGAAATAATAACAATATACACATAATTAAGATGAAAGTCAATTAAAAAGTAAGAATATTGTCCGGAAGTCCGGAATTGATTGGGGAGGGGGAAAGAATCATAAAGTCGTGCTTGTCGTTGGTCAACTGTCCGCCACTGCGATTCATTGGTCAACTGTCCGCCGCTGCGAGTCATTGGTCAACTGTCCGCCGCTGCGAGTCATTGGTCTGCTGTATTTTAAGAATCCAGTTTACTAATATGTGCTTTTCCAATATATGGAACAATGAAAGGGGAATAACTAAATCTAACTCTTAGTGTCGCTCTCCTATATGCTTAAGGGGGGAGGGGGAAAGCTACGTTAAGTCTTGTCAAACAGAGAGGTCGATTGAATCTACTAGAAATTGTGAGATCCACATTTCCTGCACAGTCTCTTTGCTTCGGTAGAAAAAGAGATTCATCAAGTGAAGGTCTTTTCCCTTTATTTGCTCCGTCACGGTGGTAGAATGGTATAATAGAACAGATTAGTTTCCCCTTGGAAGTTAATTAAATGCTATTGTACCTTGCATCCACCTGGCTCTCCGCAGCTGATTCAGCGCAAACCAATAGGGGTCTGTTTCACCGGGTGCATGGCAGGGGGAGACAAACTCTGCTGGTGAAAATTCATGCTACAACACACGATGGCATTTCCCTCCCTTTCTTCGGGGACCACGAAGATTTACAAATAAATGTGTTATATAAACATTCCGTCCTCGACGAACCATTTCACCCCTGCCCCCAGGCTGTCCTCCAGGCTATACCGCCTTCATGGTGCCCTATGCACTCGACTATGCAAAGACAAGAATTCCTCCTACCCCCCCCCCCCACCGTGTCTTTTGATACATTTCCCTCCCTCCCTCCCACGAAGAAGAAACGGGTGGGGAATGGAGGGGTGGGGTGAACGTGGTTTATTATTGCTCATTTCGGCGAACAACAAATTCTCCATTGTTGCTGGTAGACGAACAAGATCAGTTAGTGAGTTCGCCAGAAGTGATGCCACGCGCTCCCTTGTGTAAGGGGTGGGGGTGTTCTGGGGACGTATACTTGATAAGACAAAGCGATATCAGAGAGAGAAAAAAAAGAAGCGTTGACAAAATGGAGGATACGAAACAAAAAATAAAATAAGAAAATAAAACCAGCTCATCCTTTCTTTTCAATACGACCACACACATACTCATAGACGCACACGCGCGCTTTTCCTAAAGAAAAAAAAAAGGATGGAAAAAGAGGGGGGGGGGTCCAGGTGGAGTACATTCAAAAAGATCTGGTCACGATGACCCGAATGTTGGTGCGGGGAGATTCGCAAATTATCTTTACGTTAACAGTTACAGGTTCACTTTTTTTTACTACAAAGTGGAAGAGTTTCCTTGAACTGCAAGTTACAAGAGCTAGAGACTCGTAATAGGAACGTTGGAACAACTACCAGAAACTAAAAGATTTGTACAAGTCTAGAGCCATAGTTATTTTTAATCATAGCCAAATACTGTAACTACACTCACGTTGTTATTATTGTAAGAGAGAGAGAGAGAGAGAGAGAGAAATAAAATAGAGAAGGATAGAGAGAGAGACGAAAAGAGAGAAAGATAAAAAGAGGGAAGGGGGTCTATTTGGTCTAATCCTTCATAATAAATATTTTTACACCTAAAAGTATGTTAATGAATGTGTGCCAGCTATCTCTCCTAGAGTGACAGGTTCATATTTAGATATCGGACTTCAACAAAAGACAGTGACGAGATTACGGAATACATTTTAGGACCAAAATCTCACAAAGTTAAACATAATAAATAGTGAAATAGATAAACTTACGCTCAGATATACATAAACGATGGAGATAAAGTAATGAAGTGAATGTAAAGTAACAAAGTGAAGTAATGAAGTGAATGTGAAGTAACAAAGTGAAGTAATGAAGTGAATGTGAAGTAACAAAGTGAAGTAACGAAGTGTATGTGAAGTAACAAAGTGAAGTAATGAAGTGTATGTGAAGTAACAAAGTGAAGTAATGAAGTGTATGTGAAGTAACAAAGTGAAGTAATGAAGTGTATGTGAAATAACAAAGTGAAGTAACGAAGTGTATGTGAAGTAACAAAGTGAAGTAATGAAGTGTATGTGAAGTAACAGTGAAGTAACGAAGTATATGTGAAATAACAAAGTGAAGTAACGAAGTGTATGTGAAATAACAAAGTGAAGTAATGAAGTATATGTGAAGTAACAAAGTGAAGTAATGAAGTGTATGTGAAGTAATGAAGTGTATGTGAAGTAACAAAGTGAAGTAACGAAGTGAAGTAACGAAGTGTATGTGAAGTAACGAAGTGTATGTGAAGTAACAAAGTGAAGTAACGAAGTGTATGTGAAGTAACAAAGTGAAGTAATGAAGTGTATGTGAAATAACAAAGTGAAGTAATGAAGTGTATGTGAAGTAACAAAGTGAAGTAATGAAGTGTATGTGAAGTAACAGTGAAGTAACGAATTATATGTGAAATAACAAAGTGAAGTAACGAAGTGTATGTGAAATAACAAAGTGAAGTAATGAAGTATATGTGAAGTAACAAAGTGAAGTAATGAAGTGTATGTGAAGTAACGAAGTGTATGTGAAGTAACAAAGTGAAGTAACGAAGTGAAGTAACGAAGTGTATGTGAAGTAACGAAGTGTATGTGAAGTAACGAAGTGTATGTGAAGTAACAAAGTGAAGTAAAGAAGTGTATGTGAAGTAACAAAGTGAAGTAATGAAGTGTATGTGAAATAACAAAGTGAAGTAATGAAGTGAAGTAACGAAGTGTATGTGAAATAACAAAGTGAAGTAATGAAGTGTATGTGAAATAACACAGTGAAGTAACAAAGTGAAGTAACGAAGTGTATGTGAAATAACAAAGTGAAGTAATGAAGGGTATGTGAAATAACAAAAAAGTGAAGTTATGAAGTGTATGTGAAGTAGCGAAGTGTATGTGAAGTATACGTACTTAAAAAGATCAGACATATGAAATTCAAAATAGATATGCAAACAAGTACGACAAGAATGACTGATTACTTTTAGATATAGATATGTCCAAAATTGTTTTAGTTCTGTAACCGAAGCGAGACTCTGATCTATTTTATTATTACTAGTCGACCGTTTCGCATTAGGCCCACAATGGTTATGTCCGGCCCTGCTATTTATAGTGACGGGTGAATACAGAGTAGATTACTTGTTCTCTTTCCATGACTTCTTGGTCACAATGGTTAAGTCCGGCCCTGCTATTTAGTGATGGGTGAATACTACTTGTTCTCCCCCCCCCTCTTTTTTTTCGCCTCTAAAATTATGTGGGGTAACTCTAGTCCGTCCGACTTGCAGAAATAAAAGAGTGATCTTCCATTACTTGGTGTCCAAACTCTTGAGCCATGAAGAGAATCATATATAGAGAGAGATTACCATCTTTCACCATATCAACCTACAGAATCTAAGTAGATATTTTTTTTTTTATAAGTCCCTTTAGTAAAATGTATGTATAGCTCAAGAATGGTAATTAAAGGTTGTTGAGGTCGTGTGCAAATTATCAAAGGAAGCCACTATTGTCTTATTATATCGTTTTAGTGTAAAACAAACACAAATCGCGAGGCCCTATATCTTGCACTTGTTAGCAGACGTCAGGCAAAAAGAGACATGGACAGGACCGGATTTAGATTTGATTATGCCTTTAGCTATTTCAGATATGGGGCTCTTTGTAATCAACATAGTTTTTTTCCCCCTTTGCTCTCTCTTCAAAACAATATTTTGGGGCCCCCTGACAACTGGGGGCCCGAAGCTCTAGCTTATGTTGCCTGTAGGTAAATCCAGTACTGCTATTGTGGGAAGCGTGGTCGAGAGGCTAAGTACGCTTGAACTTGGCTTGGCTACGTATGAAGGGGGCTCGAGGTTCGATACCCGACTCGGGCAGAGTTGTGTTTACTGAGCGCCTAAAGGCAGCACGGAAAATTTTCTCCTAGATACCCCCTCCCCCCAACTGGTCCACTACTGAGATTGGACCAAAGCGCTCTGAGCATGCTATAAGCATGAAAGTAGCGCTATATAAAGTATATATTTTATTTATTTGGGTCTTGTGTTCCTCGTCGGACAGGCCTAAAGTGCCAAAGTGTCAGAGTTTCAGTTGCATCTATATTAATCTTTCTTTTCTTTTGATTTGAATACAATTAGTACAGTACAGATCTAAAGTAGGCCCTATATCTAAACTGATCTTAAGTTATTCAGAAGAAGCCTAATACTCTCAGCTTTCGACTCCTTTATGTCCTCCTAAAGTTGTCTGATAAATCTATTTTTCACACCAATTTCGGGCCCGATGAGTGTTTTGGTGATGGGAGGGCTACATAGATTATAAACTCTGTTGCAATTGTAACATTGAACTTTAGATTATAAAAATGTAGTTCATATAATTTATGACTTAATTAACCAATGTAGGACCTATATACACTTGTTTATAATAAACTACAGCCATAGACATATATATATATATGTCTATGACTACAGCATACTGATAAAACATGCATCAATAGCTTTCATGTGCATTTTCTAATATGTTTCAGATTACATCAAATTAGTTCGTACATTTCAGTTTTTCTTTTTCCATTGAAAATTTTTTTTTTTATCGTTCTGCGTTTCCCACTTGTTTCAGACCCATCTGTCTTCTATACTATCGTTGTGTTCTCATCAACGCTGTCCATGTGCTAGTCCCATAAAAAGAGCTGCTGGGTAGAATTAATAAGTTGGTCATAGATTTGGTCAAAATTTTGAGACACTTATCTTGATATAAATCTATTTTAATTAATTTAATAAAATAAAAACTTTCAATAAAGGGGAGTCATAGAGTTGCTTATCTCCCTTATGTTAATTTTTGAATTTTTCTTCAATGGAAAAAAATATCTTCAATTATAGCGAGTCCAGTTGACTCTAGTCTCTAAATCAAATTACGGTTCAAGATATAGATTTTTCTAGATCTCGGCCAATTAATATAGACTTCTATGCGCTCGTTATGGAGTGAGGCAGTGTGTGTGTTTATAGTGTGACGGTGTAGCAATTATAATAGTGTGATAAATGCAAGAAAAGCGGCATTGTAGTCAGCGCTAAGGAGAAAAAGACGACTCTAGATTGCCAGAGTGAAAAGACGTGTTTTTGTAGTGAGTTAGATTTTTTTTTTTGAAATACCATTTTACATTATGACTTAAGTCTCCTATAGGTACATGTATTTCATCTCAAGTTACATTGTCTCTAGTGTACTCAAAGTTCTATTGAGTTGGGTTCACTAAGAAGTTATTACAAGTGATTTCAAGTTGAATAGGTTCAGATCTAATTAGCCTACAGCGGTTTAGCTATCTACCGGCTATCTTGTACTATACATCAATGACCATCAACAATAATGCTTTAGCTCAGGGGTGGAAAATTACGGCCCGCGGGCCACATGCGGCCCGCCGAAGTGTTTTATGCGGCCCGCAAAGAAATCAGGTGTTCCCACACATTACACATATAAAAATGCAAATATATTTAAATAAATAATTGTAAATATCTATAGATCTAGAAATTGTTGAAACTTTTAATTCTTATCACTTATCATGAAGAGGCTAAATAAACATTGTCTTAAAACTTCATTCTAAAACGTTTAAAGTAAACGAAGATTATTCTTAATGGCAATATTTCGAAACATTCAGTCAAAGACAAACACAAGCCAGTATTTATTCAATTCTATCAAAAACTGTGGTGAAAGTGTTGGGTCGGCATGTACAAGATGGCAAGTGTAACAACTAATGAAGCTCGTGTTTTGACTTTAAAAAAAACAGGATTTTTAAATAAAATAAAGCATTGAATATCAAATATATTGTTGGAATTGATTTCTCAATGATCTTATTATTGGCACAGGGCCAGCCTTAGGCATAGACAAACTGCTTAGGGTCACCAATTGGTGAGGGCATTGCACTAACTGTTTCTTTATTATTTTAGAGAAGAAATAGCGAAACTTGTCCTCAATGTTATTGTTGAAATACAATAGGTTTTTGATAAATTGAATAATTTTACTGTTGTCGCTTTTTATTTTTAAGGCCAAATAATTCACTTTGCCTAGGGCCTCCAATTATCTACCGGCCATGACTGGCAGTTTTGAGAAGTACTTTAAGATTTGGAACAAGACATTCCGATGTTCGAATACACACGTAGTATCCGCTGGCCTAGAAGAATATGGAATCTCAAGGAAGAAATAGTTAGGTTCATTGAAGGACATTGACTGTGACTTTGTTACTAATATTTCTAACAAAGAGTTGAAGACAAACTTCATGTTTATCATTGGAGACATTGCAATGTTTTGTTTGCAAATGAAATGTATCTGCATCTTAAATCTTTTCAAACAAAGTTATTCCACTTCTTGGGGCAGCGAGTGAAATCAGGTTTTATCATTTTCTTTAGCTGAAAGGTGAAACTATTTCTAGTGAAATTGATGAAATTACAAGACTTATTTGGATTCCTTGATTGTGGAGTTTGAAAGCAAATTTTAAGACGTCAAGAACTTGGAACTAGTTTTCAATACCATCAGTTCCATGGGCGTAGCCGGGGGGGGGGGTTCTTGGGTTTCAACCCCCCCCCCCCCCGAAATGAAATCCCCCCCCCCCCCAAGGGGGGGGGGAAGTCGGAATTTAGTGACTGATTTTTTGCTTTGATTTTGTTTATTTTAGGTGAGATTTTAATACTAAACCATCACTTGCCCTAGCACAACCAAAGTGGTTTTGAGTTTAAAACCCCCTACGAGGGGTTTTCGAGTTTAAAACCCCCTACCAGAGCGGTTCGAGTTTAAAAACCCCCACTAGGGGTTTTGAGTTTAAAACCCCCTACCAGGGGTTTTGAGTTTTAAACCCCCTACCTGGGGTTTTTGCAGTTAACTCCCCCTCTTCTATAAAACAAAACAAAAAAAAAATGCAAATGAAAATCCCCTAATTCCAAGAGCACAGTTAAGGAAGATTTTGATTTTAAAACCCCGTCTAAAATTTACGATCAACCCCCTCTTTAATATAAAAAAAAGCTAATTACGCACTCAAAATGTTATGAGCGTAGCTAAATGGGTTTTGACTCAGTTTTGAAGGTAAAAAATACCTCTTTAATAATAATAAAAAAAAAGCAAATTATACACTAAAAATGTTATGAGTGTAGTCTATGGGGTTTTGAGTTTAAACTCCCCTCCAGTGGAGTTTGAAGCTAAAAAGTACCTCTTCAATATAAATAAAAGAAAATTACTCACTCTAAAATCTATGAGCGTAGTCAAAGGGGTTTTGAGTTTAAACCCCCCGCCATCTTCAGTGTAAGAAAAAAAGCAAATTACGCACTCAAAATGCTATGAGCGTTGCCGAAAGGTGTTTTGAGTTTAAACCCCAATTCAGAGGGGTTTGGTGCTAAAAATATATCTTCAATATAAAAAAAAAAAGCAAATTACACACTAAAATTATTTGAGCGTAGCCAAGCCAATCGGGGGTTTTGAGTTTCTTCTACAGATGGCTTTTTTTTTTTTAAAGTTTAAAACCCCTCTAGATGGTTTTGAGTCTAAGATCCCCCTACAGAGCATTTTGAGGTGGAAAACCCCCAACAGAAGATTTTGACGATAAAACTTCTCTTTTCGATATAAAATCTAAAGCAAACTACAGTCACTTAATTCCAAGAGCGTATTCAAGAGAGGTTACACATTTTTACCAGTGGCAGGGCTCCATTAATAAACTGCAGTGAATAGTCATCTGCCGAAATTGAAAAACACTAAATGTGGCTCAACAAAGATGGCTAAGACAGATTTTAGGAGTCAGTTATAGAGATCGGATCTAAATCAAGGAAATCCTATGCCGAACTGGGAGTCGACCCCTTAGTAAGATTGTGAGAGAACGACGCATGAGGTTTGCGGGACATGTTCTCCGACAAAATGAATTACGCATAAGAAGAGTTGCAATGATATCCTAGTACAACTTGACGCCACTCATTCATGGAGGTCCTCATGGTAGGTGGGAAGAGGCTTCAGACATTACCAGTGACAGATTTTTATGGAAACTGCTTGATGGCAAATGCTCCGAACGGCGTGGGAGGGTCTAAGTCAGTAAGAATAGCACATTAGGTTTTTGAAATAAAACTTTTTAATAGCATTAAAATGGACTGTAGATACCTCAGAATATGCATTTTGTTTGCTTTCAATACCAGAAATAGTGCTTGGCGGCGGGGCTTCGCCCCGCGCTGGGGAGCTCCTGGCGCTCCCCCAGACCCCCTTGTATTAATGGCGGGAGTCCACAATTTTATGGAAACAGCTTGATGGCAAATGCGCCGAACGACGAGGGAGGGTCTAAGTCAGTAAGAAAAGCACATTAGGTTTTTGAAATAGAACTTTTTAATAGCAGGAAAATGCACTGTAGATACCTCAGAATATGCATTTTGTTGGTTTTCAATATCAGAAATAGTGCTTGGCGGCGGGGCTTCGCCCCGCGCTGGGGGAGCTCCTAGCGCTCCCCCAGACCCCTTTGCTGGTAATGTCAGGGAATCTACAATTTTTTCACTAACTCATGGAAGAACCTATTCTAGGGCACAAAAAATGTCTTCCGAAAGAATGAAGGGTCAGAATGTAATAAAGAGTATGTACACACACACACACACATAAATACATATAATTTTTTTTTCGCGGGGGATCGGGGGGGGGGGGGGATTCACCCCCCCCAACCCCCCCCCCCTCGAAAAAATATCCTGGCTACGCCCATGATCAGTTCACCATTTAATGTAGAAGCTTTATTTAGCCCCAGATGACATACCTCCAAGCAAATTATGACATGAAAGAGTAATTCTAGTGAGTTCTTCCACAGAAGTTTCATGACTGCCAGAAGCCGTATTCCCATACTTCAGAAAACTTTGCTGCGAAGCTGTCACATTATTCGGTACCTAATTCATCTGTGAACACGCTTTATTTCGTTTGTTTGAAAATTATGAAGTGTTAGAACAGGTCGATGCTCACTGACTGTAATTTGACAGCAGTCGCAAGAACAAAACAACTAGTAAGCTAGTTCTACAGTTAGAGAACATTATGCACGGATGTAAACAGTTTAATGCTTCACATTAAGTACAATTGTACATTTGTGGTGAAATGTTATGATGTAAAAAGACAATAACAAAATTTAAAAAAATTATTCGTAAAATTAGTTCAAGAAATTGCTAACTGTTGTTGTAATTCCTCAATCGGGAGTAAAAAAAATAATTATGCGGCCCGCCAGTCCCCAAATTTTTTTAATGCGGCCCTCAGTAGAAAAAGGTTGCCCACCCCTGCTTTAGCCCATAAGGAGATATCGTTAGATAGCCATTCACAGTGGTTTCCCTTTGATTTGGGGTTTGACTTCGAAATATTAAAAAACTAGACTAGAGTATAAATAGATTTATCCAATAGTTATTTATTAGTAGAGCAGATATAAACATCTACAAAGTAAAGTCATTTCAATCAGGATCAAGAATCTAGATCTCAATATTACTAGGCTAGTCTCTAGATTGTGGTGACCGAAATACTTTTTTTTTTATGTAGTTCATGGATATAATAAACTTCTCAATAATTTTTTAATTTAATTAAATAAATTGATAATTTGGATTTCATCTATATTTGTTCTCAGAGTTTCACCTTTAGTTACAAATTGGCAATGTAGTAACCCTCCACTTATATTCAAATAGAAAACTGTGAATTGTAATATTTTGATAAAATGAGAACCATATTTTGTTTTTGGTTTTGCTTTACCAGTATTTAAGAAGATACTTTTATCTTAGTTATACCAAAACATTATGGTCATTTTTTTTTTCACCATGGGTCATTTAAAATAGCTTTATTATTTAGGAAATGTATTTACTTATGTTGTACAAGAAAAGTATGGAAAAAAACAACATTCCAGTATATAAATAATATACCAATACCATTTTCATTGGTACCATGGACGCCTTTTTGTTTATGTCTTAGCTCAATACTACATAGTCACAATAATGTGTATAGTTGTTACATTCTTTATTAAACAGCTATTCCATTATTAAACAGTCAACCTATCCATAAAAACCATGCAAAGTACTGTTGTTACACTATTTCATTGCAATCATATATATTTAAATTAAATTGTCTTCAAGGAATCTAACAAGAATTAACCAAATACAATCCTTCATACACCATATCCAATCCCTGATTAGATCTAAACACTACATCAAATACTTGTTTTCACCTATACACCATACTCAATACTTGATTTCATCCATAGGCTATATCCAATACTTGATTTTTATCCATACACCATACCCAATTCTTGATTTTACCAATACACCATACCCAATACTTGATTTCACCAATACACCATACCTAATACTTGACTTCTCCAATACACCATACCTAATACTTGATTTCACCAATACACCATACCTAATACTTGATTTCACCAATACACCATATCCAGTACTTGAGTTTATCAACTCACCACATGCAATTTTTTTTTCTTCATCTACAAACTACATCTGATCATTTTTATCCATTCACCACATCTAATGCTTGATTTCATTTTTTTTTTCATCCATACTTCACATTCATTACTTAATTTTGTCCATACACCATATTCAGTTCCTGATTTCATCCAATTTTCTGTTATGTCTTCCTGTTTCCTTTGCCTGGGACTTAGTTGGTTCTTAATTCATAACCATAACAGACCGGCTATTTTTTAAATGATTTTTATTGATAGTATTTCTTTGTATGCATCATCGGAAAAAATCTGATCAGACAGTTATTTCCACAACATATCTAAAAAAAACTTACAGTTTAGAGAGTTAGATGAACTAATGTCTTGCGTCTGTCAAAAACAACAATAAAAAACTGTAAGATTTTAAAAGAACGTTAAAAAGAACAAGAAAAACATAAAAAAATAGTTTTTAAAAAAATCAGAGCTTATACAAAGTATAATTGTACTAATTAGTTTGGATCAGTCATGTAATTAAATTTGTAATACAACAATAAATCTGCGATTAATAATATTTTTACCAATTTTTTTGTTTAGCGCTATTCTTGCTTCTAGCTTTCTCACTAAGCTGTGATCCTTATCACTTATCTGGACCAGTTGGGAAAATGGGTAAGGGGGGAAAAGAATATCTGGGGGGATTTACAGTAATTGGTTTTTAAAAACATTTACATAAAAAAAAGAGTAACAACCTAAATTCAAACTCGTGGCTGATGCCTCCTCGGGCTGACGTGATAACCACTCTGCTAGTAAGGTACTTATGACTAGAGAATATTGTAGTTATATATTGTTTATTACAGTTTTAGAGCGGGACTATAAAGGGGACTAACTCAGCTTATAACACCACTTCATTCAAGTAAAATTTATTTCCCTTGTTTGAGATATCAAACAAAATAATTAATTACTAATAGTTAATTAAATAATTTTTTTTTTTAAATTGATTCTTGTGTTGTCAGGTAAAAAATATAATTGTGCGAAATTTCAGATTCATCAGAGATTGGATTTTGGAGAAATAACATGTACAAAGTATTTACCAGACAGACGGAGTGATTTGATATAAGCTTTGTAAAAAATTTCTTGTGTTTTTTTTTTTAATGTATTGCTGATTCAATGTTGTTTTGTACATTGTAATGCCATGCTATATGTATCTCCTTCCTAGCCATGTTCTCAAGAAGCTCAAGATTTCAGAGCCCAGCAATGTGCAGCCTACAACAACGCCACCTATGGAGGTTCCCTGTACACATGGCTACCATACACTGACAGGAAGAGCCCTTGTACTCTCTATTGCATACCTAAAGGTACAAGGACAGTGGTCCGCCTGGCACCTAAAGTTTTAGATGGAACAAGATGCAAGTTCAATGCTTTTGATATGTGTATTAGCGGGAAATGTTGGGTGAGTGATAGAAGTGATGTGAAAATTCTTTTACCATTGGCATCAAGTCATCATTGCAATAACTTAGCAATAAAGTTTAGTCTACATGAAACATTGAAGATTAGTTTGCCTTTTTCTAATATATTTAGACTTATTGTTAGAATTTATCTGATTAAATTTAGTGCTTAAAAATTTAAATATTGTTAAGTAAAAATATCTTACAAACTTTTTTTTTAAAGAATGAATTATTATAAGAAGCTGTAAAGCTGTTTCACAAATTTCTGAAGCTAAGCTCTTTAAATCTTATTGTGTGTCTTCACATACTAATGTTTCCTATAAGTATCATACAGTATATTGTAATTTATTTGGCCTATTTCTGTCTAAAAAAACACTCATTTATCTTCTTGGTTTAAGCTTCACTGGTTCAGCTGAAGTCTTGTACCAAGCACTCACATAGCTTATACATTGGTACATGTAGTTAGAAATCTTTTTCATTGCTCTTGCATCAACCAATTTTTGCTAAACTCTAGCTTTCCCTGTGCCCTCTCTACACATGCAGCTATCATCTGACTAGTCCCTCTAGTTGTCTAGGCTAACTGGGTAGCATTTTAATCTCTTTAGTGCACATCAAAAAATATTTTTAAAAATATTAGGATTGTAAAAAAAAATTATTTTAGGACATTTTAACTTTTTGATGCTGCTTTAAAAATGTGTATTACAAAAATTTTGTCAAACAAATTCTTTAAATTTTAAACTATTGAGGTAACACCTTGAAAACATTGATGTAAACCTGTTCTTAAAGTTACTTGTCTTCTTTGTATAGCCAGTTGGCTGTGATCACAAATTAGATTCACCGCTTACTCAAGATCTCTGTGGTGTTTGTGGTGGTAACAACTCATGTTTAAACAATGGTACAAAAGAGCGCTACCATTGGGTTGACATAGGACTGACACCTTGCTCCGCATCATGCGGTGTAGGTAAAACTCTTTTTTTTCTTCTCACTTTTACAGTGAACAATTTTTTTAAAGAATCAATTATTCATTTTCTTTTATTTAATTAGCATCAAGTTGAATCAGTGACACTAAATAAATGTACAAGTGTAATCAAGTTGATTCAGTGACACTAAATAAATGTACAAGTGTAATCAAGTTGAATCAGTGACACTAAATAAATGTACAAGTGTAATCAAGTTGATTCAGTGACACTAAATAAATGTACAAGTGTAATCAAGTTGATTCAGTGACACTAAATAAATGTACAAGTGTAATCAAGTTGATTCAGTGACACAAAATAAATGTACAAGTGTAATCAAGTTGATTCAGTGACACTAAATAAATGTACAAGTGTAATCAAGTTGATGCAGTGACACTAAATAAATGTACAAGTGTAATCAAGTTGAATCAGTGACACTAAATAAATGTACAAGTGTAATCAAGTTGATTCAGTGACACTAAATAAATGTACAAGTGTAATCAAGTTGAATCAGTGACACTAAATAAATGTACAAGTGTAATCAAGTTGATTCAGTGACACTAAATAAATGTACAAGTGTAATCAAGTTGATTCAGTGACACTAAATAAATGTACAAGTGTAATCAAGTTGATTCAGTCTAATTAAAAAAAAATGTTTACTCAGGACTCTTTCAATTTGTATTGAGAGAAACAAGAGCAGTCAGCAATACCTTAAAATGGAATCAAAGAAAGGGCTAAAGAACTGTGGAATGTTTCAAAAGTTGAATAATATATACTGACTAACATTAAAAAAATCTATCTCTAAAATTAGAAAGATGGCATCTTAAAGAAAAGAATGCTTTAAACACTAATAGTAAACTAAAAACCATGAATGATAGTCTATCCATTTCAAATGATGATATTATAATTTTTTTTTTAACTAGAAATTTTAATAACTTTTTTTTGTATTCAAGTACTTTTTTTAATTTTTTTAAATAATAATAATTATAGCAGAAATTTAAAAGAAATAAATGAATTGTTTAATATTTAACTAAAGATTAATTCGTTTTAGAAGAATTATTTAATTTTAAAAAATTGATAAGATTATCACTTCTGTTCTTTTATTTGTATTCCTGAATAGGGGTTCAACATTATCAATATAGATGTCGTGATAGACTATCTGGCAACCAGGTACCAGAGGGTCGATGTGCTAAGTCCCAGAAGCCTAGTGAAAAAGAAAAGACTTGTTTCAAAAGACAATGTCCACCTGTGTAATTTTTTTTCATTCATTTATGATCCAATTATACTTTCTATTTTTGACTCATTATTATGAATCATTCTTATAATTTGTAGCCTACAATGTTTTTGTTCACATAAATCATTTTAAAGTAAATACAATTATTTTTATTTAAACTATTTTTGGGGGATAGCTCTATAAGACATTGATAGAGATTAGCTTAATATTCCATAATCTTTCTTCTTGCATTAGGTCAATTATTTTTTTAGCCAAACTTTTCTTCTTCAAATAATTAGATATAGGCCTGTTTTTAAATAAAATTTTCTTTATATTTCTTGTACCTTTAAATCCTAATGTATTAAAATAATCAAGAGAAAGATTTTAGTGTTGTTTTTTTCATGACCAAAAGTTTTTTTAAAAATGCTAAAATAAAACCTTGGCACTAAAAGTTTTTTAAAATATTTAAATAAAACCTTGGTACTAAAAGTTTTTAAAAAAATGCTAAAATAAAACATTGTCACTAAAAGTTTTTTAAAATATTTAAATAAAACCTTGGTACTAAAAGTTTTTAAAAAAATGCTAAAATAAAACATTGTCACTAAAAGTTTTTTAAAAAATGCTAAAATAAAACCTTGGCACTAAAACTTTTAAGAAATGTCATTTCTATTTTTATTGTTTTCACGTTACAGGTCACATGCACCTTATTTAAAGTAAAATACTGAATATTTCTAGTAACTTTTGTGTCATTAAAATATATTTAGAGGCTAAATCCTAAAATTCACCTCTAATTATTAATATTTAACCAGGTGGAAGATTTTTCCCTGGCAAGCCTGTAGTGTAAACTGTGGTGGAGGCTCAGCTACACGAGCTGTTAGGTGTATGGATACATTGCCTGATGGACGACAACACTGGCTACATGACAGTTTTTGTCCACAACCAAAGCCATCTACAGTACGACCTTGTAATCCTCGGATGTGCCCTCGTTGGTATGCTGGAGAATGGTCGCCAGTAAGTCCTATGTTTTTCACTCTCCAGCTTATTTTATTGACTAGGTTTTTAGCTTTTTTGGCTTAATAGTTATATGAAAACATCATCTTGTGAAAAGAGTTCTTTTCGATGATAGATTGGAAAAAAATATTTAAATGATTTTATTTTTTAAACATACTCATAGTACTAAATTTTTTAGCTTAAATCAAAGATTTTTTTTTTCAAAAAGGTAAAAAAAAATGTGTATGACTAAGACAATTTTGAAAAAATTAACCCATAACAAAAAATTTTAAACTTTTAAAAATTAGTAAGAAATTTATTTCAAAGAATAAAAAAAATGTGTTGGATTAATATAATTTAAAAAAAAATTAAGCCAAAAAGAAAATTTTACACATTTTTAAAACTTAGTAAGTATATACTTCAATAATATATATTTTTAGTGCATTTCATTATCCCTAGTCATTAGTAAAATTGTAGTGAAGGCCTATTGTATTTTTAGTGCAGTGTCACCTGTGGCTGGGGTGAACAGGTGAGAGAAGTGCTCTGTCGTCATGAAGGTGACATGTTTTGTGACTTGAATGCCCAGCCAGTGACCAGAAGAAATTGTACAACCATTTTCTCCTGCACAGATCCTGATGGTAATTAAGACTAATGCATTCTCTGAAAACTGTTAATGATATGGTTTACGATTGTTCACTCTTTCTATTCTACCTGGCATATTCAAAATGAGATTCATAACTACATTTTTCATCGAATGGTCTTCTTGCAGTGATTCTGACTTATAGAAAAACTTTCCTCTCTTCATTGAAAGATTTCTTTTGTTTGGTTACAAAAAGGATTTAAAGAACAATCTCCGCCTTTTTTTTTTGTCCTTGATCTTTTTAAAGAGGAAAAAAACTTTTACTCTAAAAATATTTTGTTCCATTTGTTTACATTAAAAAATTATCATTTCTTGAGAGCTCAATCTCATGGAGACATTTATTTAGTTAAGGGTTCTGATTATTAACACATTTGTTAAAAGTCTAATTCAGTGGCTAATAGTGTATTTTGTTTTATTATAACTTAACAAACTGAAAGTTAAAAAAAAATTGAAAAGAAGGAACCACTATATTGTCTTGCATCAAGGTTTCAAATTATTTCTGTGGCAAATATTCCTTCCTATAAGCTTGCTTTGCACCAAATTTCCTTCTCTAGATGATGAATAAATTGTTGAGTGCAAATGTTCCATTGTTTTGGTTCACATGTTTTGTCACAACTACCATCACTAACACTTCCAACTCATATTTGGCTAACCATTCATTTGAGCATACCGCACCTCTCATCAACATGGAATTATTTAACTGATTTTCAAATCAGTATAATCAGATCAAATCAACTATATATCTTCATACATGACCCAGTGTCATACTTCAGCTGATTTTATCCTGAAAACTTCTATTTTTGTCAGATCCACGCCTTGTTGCTGAACATGATGACTATGGTAAGCCCTAGATTTCTTCTCAGCTAAACCCATGTCTCTATTACATTTGGATCTTAAATCATTGTCCTTACTGTGTGATGTGACAACACTGTGTTATTATCTAGCAGGTCAACAAGAACTCTCCTTTGGCATATCTCATGTTAAAGCTGATATCGTTGTTGATGCTACTGAAACTAAACACCTAGACTTGCCAAAGTTAGTAATATTTCTAGAAGAATATTTTGTTAGACTGATTTTAATATGTTAATATACATTAATAGTATTTTTTTTCAAGTTGAACAGTTCTAAGACAATTATTTGTAGTTCTTACAAGAGTGGAACTGAAATATCAATGTAGGCCACATCCAACTCAAATTCAACAGTTATATAATGTAATCATTTTCAGAAAAACAATTTTTAAAAATTTTTAATTCATAAAAGTTTATTAAAGAACACTAAACACTTAATATGGTACTAAGATAGCTGGATTTTGTTTCCAATGTAACAGTTCTGTTTGCCTTACCAGATACATAGTCTCTGACTGGAGCCCTTGTTCAGCCACCTGCGGCATATCAGTACGTACCAGGTATGTGAGATGTCAGGTACAACTACAGTACTTAAAGCAAATGGTAGATTTACCTGATGCAGAATGTACAGGTTTGTTGAACATAAATGTTTTCTTTTGACATTATTAATTTACTGCTCATTTTACTGGCATCCTTAACAGAGAAACTATTTTTTTTTCTCCATTTTTGACCAGATTTGATAGCTCATAATTAAATGAATACTTTTTTTTTTCAGAACCAAAACCAAACTTAAGTGAGCCTTGCAATCTTGAACCATGTTTTAAAGATTTTAAATGGATTCCACAAGGCCTGACACCCTGTAGTAGAAGCTGTTTAGGAGGAACTCAGGCTAGTTTTTTTTTACCCTTAAGTTTTTTGGTTTTTTTTTAAATCATTCTTACTTTAAAGTTTAATTTTATTTCAAATCATTCTCACTTTTAAGTTTAGGTTTATTTCAAATCATTATTACCTAAAAGCAGATACAAATTGTTTATTTGATCATACAATCAAATAAAAATAATATCATTACTTTTATAATGACAACCTTTACCACTTTTAGGAGACACATCTAGTATGTGTTCACAAGATTTCAAATTTAACTCAACCTGATGAAAATTGTATACATGCTGAAAAATTTCCAATTGAAAGAAAAGTTTGCAATGAAATTCCATGTCCTCAAAGGTAACCAAATTAGGGAATGTGTATATATCATCAAACTTGTTTATATCATCATAAAGCAAGTGTATATGTAGTGGGGAGGATATGTTTAGTGAGGAGGCCAAACTTGACAGTGCTTAGGTCTGCAAAAAGCCAGTTTACCTTTGACCCAGAATAGTTGTCAAATTAGACCATTTAAAAGGCAGAATAAATGTGGTTTCTCTTTTCTGCTGGCATCCATTGCTTAAATTTGGGGTCTATGCCTGATCCTCAGCACCACATTTTGTGAGTTGTTTGAAACATTCTTTGTGTTCATGCCTATTTGTGGTTTGTTTGTTATGAAATTAAAAGATAGACAAGCCTTCAGTCTTTGTCATTTATTCTTCTGTGCGAAGCCCACCACACACACATATATATATATATATATAGATAGATAGATATATGTATATATAGATAGATAGATAGATAGATATATGTATATATATATAGATAGATAGATAGATAGATCTATATAGATAGATATAGATATATAGGTCATCATCCAACATGTGTTAATGTCATTATCACACATGTTTATAACATCATCAAATATGTGTCTATATCATCATCAAATATGTGTATATATCATCATGAAACAAATCATTATCAAACATGTGTATATACAAATCTGATAGGTGGCGTATTGGTGGCTTTGGTGAATGTTCTAGATCTTGTGGAGGTGGTCTGATGAACAGAGAAGTGAAATGTATTCAGCAGATTGATGTGTCACTGGACAGAGTACTTAATTTACCTGATCTAATGTGTGAACAGCCCGCTCCTCCAACATCCAGAGACTGTAATACACAGCCATGTCCAGCTAACTGGGCATTTGGACACTGGTCACAAGTACAGTCACTGATAGTCTTTTCATAAGTTGTTTTAACTAAACATAAACCTGAAAGAAAAGAATTGTTTTTAATTGAAAATAGTTGCTCACAATCCTTTAGTGTATTTTTTTATTATTTAATTATTTTTTTTATTTTAGCAAATTATTTTTACAAAATATTTATATCCCTTAAACACAGATATTAGTAAATAAAATATATGTTATTGTTTACAGTAATAAAGCAGAAAAAAAAAAGAAAACTTTTTTATTAATTATGTGATAACAAGTATGATATTGAACTATCATTAGTGCTCCGTGTCCTGTGGTGTTGGAATAGAGCTACGTCCAGTGGTCTGTCAGAGGATAACTCAAGATGGTGATCCACTAGATGTGGATGAGTATCACTGTCCCCCCACAGAGAGACCTGAGGCTGAAAGAATTTGTAATATGTCTGCCTGCCCAGAATTGAAGATAAAAGAGCTGCAAATGAAGTTTTTTCAGATGAACCCAATGGACAAGGTCATTTTTACTTAGAACTAATAGGTCTCTTTATGAATTAAAGATCTCCAGATCAGGATAACTGTAACACAGTAAATGTAAATCAAGTTACCAGTGAATAAAGGCTTATAGTGCATGTTATTTGTATCTGAATTTTTCCTATTAAGAATTTAAGGAGAAAAATTAGACAAATAACAAGAAAGTATAAAAAAATACTTTAATAAAGACTAAGCTTATATTAAGCGTAGTTGTATCATTTAGTTTGCATCAGTCATGTAATTAAATTTGTAATAGATCTAGACTAAAATAACAAATCTGTGTGATTAAAAATATTTTTACCAATTTTTTTTGGGTTTGGTGCAATTTTATGCTTTTAGCTATCTCACTATGTTATGACCCTATCACTTGTCTGGAGCAGTTTGGAAAGGGGTGGTAGGAGAAAGAAGGGGGTATCTGTGTGAATGTTACTGTTATTGCTTTTTAAGTGCATTTATTTTTAAAAAGTCGAACAACATGAATTGTAACTCTCAAGCCAACATATTTACCATTGTGCCAGCAAAGGGCTTATAAAAATTGAGGTTTTATAGTTATTTCTTGTTAGTTTCAAACATTAAAGCAGTGACCTATTTCTCACTTTAAAGTATAAAGGGGACTAATTCAACCTATACCACCACATCAGTTAAGTACAATTTCTTTCCCTTTTTAGATACCAAATTAATTAATGAACTTTTTTTTTCTCCATTTTTCATTGATTCTTGTAAAAAAAAAATACTAGTAAAAAATAAAAGCATGGTCTGACATTAAGTGTGGGAGAAATACTGTGTACAAACTTTTTACCAAACAGACTGAGTTGAGTTGATATACGCTTTGTAAAAATTTAATAAAAACATCTTTAATGGCATCAAACACAACCAGCTAAATATAAAAAATACTTTTTTAAAAGAAAGCTTATATAAGGGAAAGAATCTCATAATTACTGGTATATCTCTCAATATTGCAAGGTTTATCTTCCTTTTCTACATATTAAATAAACATTATTAATTACCACTTATTAATTAAATGATTGGTTAATGGTTATTTTTTTTATTGATTCCTGTGTTGTCATTGACAATGAATAATTGGGAGGATGGGAAGTGGTAGAAATAATGTGTCCAAGATTTGCACTAGGCAGACAGAGTGAGCTGGTACAGCTTAGATAGCACTGAGGAATATTTGATGGCCGAGTAGAAATAATGTGTCCAAGATTTGTACTAGACAGACAGAGTGAGCTGGTACAGCTTAGATAGCACTGAGGAATATTTGATGGCCGAGTAGAAATAATGTGTCCAAGATTTGTACTAGACAGACAGAGTGAGCTGGTACAGCTTAGATAGCACTGAGGAATATTTGATGGCCGAGTAGAAATAATGTGTCCAAGATTTGTACTAGACAGACAGAGTGAGCTGGTACAACTTAGATAGCACTGAGGAATATTTGATGGCCGAGTAGAAATAATGTGTCCAAGATTTGTACTAGACAGACAGAAGGAGCTGATACAGCTTAGATAGCACTGAGGAATATTTGAGGGCCGAGTAGAAATAATGTGTCCAAGATTGGTACTAGACAGACAGAGTGAGCTGGTACAGCTTAGATAGCACTGAGGAATATTTGATGGCCGAGTAGAAATGCACTGGTCTGCCTAACTTTCGGTTTTGATCTGAAATCCTGGTGGAGGCTGGGATTGTATATTTTGAATTTTAAAATTCGGCTAACTCTAGTGAATTTAGTAAACATAAAGTCTTAGCATGCTTTGCTTGTCACACAATAGAGTTATCTACCATTTGTCACTACTCTAGTCAATGTCAATGTTTTTCAGACCTTTAGTTCTCCAGAATTTTTTTATCTTAAGCTTTTGTTGGTAAACACAGGTTCGTTTATTTGTTGGAGGTGAAGCTAGTATATTACCTGGTACTTCAGTATTGATATTATGTCCAGTCAATGGAAAAGATAAAAAGAAAATTGAGTGGTTGAAAAATGGGAAACCTGTCAGGCCAAATGCTCAAATTGCAATCTCAAAAAGGCAAGTGTTATATGCATTGTTATGCATTGTTAGCAAAATCATTAAAATGTTAAAAATGTTGTAAGTATAATTTGGACTTAGTCATTCTAGTATTTTTAAAGTTAAAAATGCCATGTATGTAAGCTTAAACTCATTGTTATTCTTGTATTTTTACATTTATCTGCCTTGTATATAAGCTTAAACCCATTAAATAATCAAGAATGTAATTTTTTATTGGCATCACTGTTCAATTTCAGGGGGAACTTAAGAATAAAAAAAGTTTGGCCTCGGACAGATGACGGAAAGTACACTTGCGTGATAGGCAATAAAAAATCTTCAATAAAGATGACTATAATTGAGTTCATGCATGCTATGCAGGTCTGCTTTTATTTCATATATAGAACTTACACAGTTCATTGTGGCTATTTCTCACAACATTTGTATTTTATTCAGTAATAAAAAAATAATATAAAAAATGAATAAAATTTATTTTGCTTCTAGCCAGTTTAATTGATTTTAGGCTTTTAAAGCAACATTTTCAAAAAATATTTTGCTGAAACTATTTTTCATTGCTGTAATATTTTTTTATATTTATAATTTTTAATATTTTTATATTATATAAATACTCTAATTCTTTAAAATAGATTTTTTTTAAATGTTCGTTACCATATAGGAAACATTTCTACGAGAACAATATTTGCGAGGCTATATGAACAATGACAGTGCATCCCATGTTGACCCTTATGATAAAAAGGTCAGACCTCTTCAGGTACTGGTCAGTGAATGGTCTCCATGCTCTACCACCTGTGGTCATGGAGTCAAAAAAAGAAAAATTTCCTGTGAGTTGATAGCAGAAGATTACTTTGAAGTTTTTCCATTAAAAGTTTGCAAAAAATATGGAATACAAATACCAACAGTAATGGAAAAGTGTAATTTCAAACCATGTACTAAATGGGCAGCCGATGAGTGGTCACAGGTAAGTTAAAACCTTTCATTTTAGACTACATACATCAGGTAGTTAACAATCTCCAATATTCTTTGTCCAACGCAGTCCTATCAATGCAATTTGTTTTAAGATTCTTTTTGATTCTTTAATTTTTGGTTTCCTGGAATGAATTAGAAGAATATTGCCATTCCACTAATTAGAAGAACATTGCCTTTCCACTAATTTGAAGATCATTGCCTTTACTACTGAATTAGAAGGACATTGCCTTTACCACTAAATTAGAAGGACATTGCCTTTAGCACTGAATTAGAAAGACATTGCCTTTAGCACTGAATTAGAAAGACATTGCCTTTAGCACTGAATTAGAAAGACATTGCCTTTACCACTAAATTAGAAGGACATTGCCTTTAGCACTGAATTAGAAAGACATTGCCTTTAGCACTGAATTAGAAAGACATTGCCTTTACCACTAAATTAGAAGGACATTGCCTTTAGCACTGAATTAGAAAGACATTGCCTTTAGCACTGAATTAGAAGGACATTGCCTTTAGCACTGAATTAGAAAGACATTGCCGTTACCACTGAATTATAAGGTCTTTGCCTTTACCACTGAATTAGAAGAACATTGCCTTTACCACTGAATTAGAAGAACATTGCATTTCAACCTAAATTTATTTTTACTAAATTTACTATCATTAGTGCTCTGTGTTCTGTGGTGTTGGTGTAGAGCTACATCCAGTGGTCCGTCAAGATTTTTTTTTCATGGTCCAGATGTTTCTAATCATTCTTAAGTTTGTCATTACCTAACAATTAAATTTAATTTTTCATATCCAAATTTGTAACACTTTTTTATAATTATATTAGCTATTAGAGTTATTTCACAAATTATACTTTTGAATGCACAGGTACGTTCAGGTAATATCATTTTGTTCTAATCATTAATAAGTTGGGGAAAAAAGTTTTGATCAAATAAATTAACTTATTGGACAAAATAAAGAAACTTGAAATAGGGTCAAATCTGGAGCTGAAGTTTTCTTGTTCTCTCAATGAGCGGCTTCATATCTGTGTTGGTTCTGTTGGTGATGTGAGTGTGGCAGTGGGGCTGGAGTGGGCTATGTGACTGCTTGACCTCTTTGTGGCAATGCAGAACTGCTTAACACTATTGACCTCAAATATTCTTTTTGGCAATGGAATATTGATAATTCACCTTGTTCTAGCTGGATTTGCCAAGTTGGCAGTCCCTGGATCATGTCCTGTTGTGGTTATTATTTCACCATATCTGATTCACAATTTTCTCTCAAAAAATGTATTCTAGTACTGCCATTATATATGTAATATGTATACATCATGCTTCTTCTAGCCAGCTGTTTGCTTCTTATCTGAAGGTTATTTTGCAGTCACTTCCAAAGCAAAGAAGCATGCTGTTTTTGCTCAGCACTGCAACAACAATTAATTACTAATTAGTACTAATTTTGAAGCTTTTATTTTTAATTGAAGGATATTGTTAGATCAAATTTTAACATTTGTGTTTTATTGTGGTATTGCAAGCACAAGCAACATTTAATTATTGTGTTCACATTGTTTAGAAGCTTTATGATTTTATGTTTGTTATCTTTCAGTGCTTGAATGATAAATGTCTGAAAAAAGATTACTCTTACAAAGTCAGAACAGTCAAGTGTTTCAATGAAATGAATTCTTCCATTGTACATGACAAGTATTGCCACAAGGCAAGTAAACCTCCCACTCAGAAGGAATGTAAGAACCCAGCCTGTCAACCTGTTTGGTACACATCAGAGTGGACTGAGGTAAATGAAAGGATACGGTACATTTTCTTTTCAGCACTGACCATGGAGTAGTTGAAGTACATTTTCACTCTTTTGAAGGCAGCAGTTAATTATGAAGTTTTGTCTTACTGTCAGAAGTCAATAAGACAGGTGAAGAGGAATGGGCACACTCTTCCTAATCTGCTAAGGGAAACTAACTCTCATACAACATTACATCACATATCAACAACATAGCTGTAAGAAGCCAATAAGACAAGTGAAGAGGAATTTAACTTTGTCTATAATGAAAATTGGGTTATTTACATTTGTGTGTTGAGTCTTTACTTAGATGGCTAAAAATGACTCAGGAAATTCTATTTGATGCTTAGATGCTACTAGAATTATGCAGAAGGAAGAAAATACTTGATAAGAGATTTAGGATTGCTTGGTTTTTCTCATAGCTTCAAATATACATAACTCTACTTGTTGAGTTTATTTACTCAAATTATTTGCTTTTCATTCCTTTGTTTTATTCCTTTGTGTTACACTTAAAAGAGGTTCAAGATCCAGTCATTGCAGTGTGGAATCCACATAATTTTAGGGTAATGTCATGTAACAATTGCCAATTAACATAGTGACTTGCTTCTGTTTACTCTCAGTGTCAGATGCCCAGAACAAATGGTGTTATATAATATGGATTTGAAATTCTAGCCCACTCTAAAATACTTATTCATGACCTTCATCCAAGCACTTCACCAGTCTGGATGTAACTATTTACATTTAGTATCCAATTTATTTCAACCACATCAATTAACTTGTTTGATTTAAAAATCATCTTTAACAGAGTATTTACTCATTGTTTTTACATAATACTAATTATAAAGTCTGTTAATTGTGCAAAGATTCAGAACAGAACAGGAATTATTTTTCATGGTAATTGTAACTATTTGATTGTTGAAAAACATGAAACCTGATTTGATTTTATGCCCATAAGCATAGTTAATGTGTAACTATTACCCCCCCCCCCCATTAACCCTGAAATGTTAAAAAGAGAACTTATCTCTAATGTACTCATTATTTATTATTCCTTTAAGTGTTTGGCCAACTGTGGAGAATCTGGCTATCAGACCAGAATGCTGATGTGTGTCTGGGCAGGAGGGGAGCTGCCAGCTGGAAGGAACTGTGAAGGGTTAGCTCGACCTGTCCTCCTGCGCCCATGTTTTAATCACTGCACACATGGTATGTGGACTTCACAATTAAAGCCAAAACCTCTAGGTAAAACAAAATATTTCTTTTGAAACTGTCTGTGGCACGGAGTGTGATGGATGTGACTGCCTAGACATCAAGAGTTCTTTTTGTTGGTATAGTTTGATTTTCCTAAGGATCAATTAAATTAAATTAAAAACTGTTTTTTTTCCCTGAAACCAGAAACAATTAACTTCTTTTAATTTCTAAGCATGAATAAATTGTAAATGTGGTTCTTAACTGCATGCTTAAAACAGTTTTGATTTGTGAATTTGTTCATCTATTCTAGTGACTCAAAAAAAAAATAGTTGTAGTTATGTTTTGTTATAAGCTAAGCATTGAAGAATTTATTAAAAATTGTGCTTGATTAATTGATATTACTAATTGACAAATACTTTAAAAAAAAAAAATTTCTTTGAAGTTAAAATTAATATACAGATTCTTTACAAGTGGATTGTAATTTCTTTAAATGCATAACAAAATTATAAAATTTAATGTTATCGATTGACTGAATTATTTTTTAAAAGTCCAATGTCATTTTAAAAAGTGAAATTCTAAAATTATTTTTAAATAAAATATTTGTACAAGTTCATATAACAGTTTTCAAAATTTTCTTCATAGTGAAAACTTAACATTTAATTTAAAATCTGTTGTCACCTCGGCTTGTTTTAGGTTTTGCTTTGCAAGTCCATGTTCATATAAACTAAAGAGTTTTTCTACAAATTTTACTTAATGATAAACATATCAACTTTATGTTTGCTAAGGGCCTATCTTTTTAACATTTAACACTATTCTTTATTGTTATACATATCAGTCAATAGTTTTTAATACAGTATTCCAGAAAAATGTCAAAAATTAAAATAGTGTTTTCAATTAGTATTTTACAAAACATTTTCTTTTTCTCTAAATGAGCTTAAGCATATTGAATTTCAGAATGTGTGGATGAGAGCAACTACTGTAAAATTGTGCCTGTCATGAAACTGTGCAGGTTTAAAAACTTTCAAACCAAATGCTGTCACAGTTGCAGCAGCAAGGCCCAGGACCCACCATCTTGACAGTAAGATCTATAGGCTTTATCAAGTTATTTTTATGAAACCAAAGTCCATTTGTTTGGAATGAAAAGAGCTTTCCTTTTAATCATCTTCACAAGCCCTAATCAAATGGCAAACACCTGAAACAAAACAAAAACAGATGCTTTAGAACAGGTGGTAACAATACAAAATAAGTATATAATAACAAGGGACTACATTTGTTTCTGGCTCTCCACCCCCCCTTCCTTGAAGTATATTGTTATCCTCCTCTGCTTATACTCTAGAAACCTCCATCTAGTATTTTTATATGTTTTCATTGTGGTGATAAGACATTAAGACTTCACTACATATGTATAATATTTAATAAGCTATGACTATTTCTACAATTGTTTTTTTTTTTATTTTATTTAAGGTATGACTATTTGTACCATTGTTTTTTTATTTTATTTAATGTATTACTGCTGATATTATTGATATTGAAATGCTCATGTTACACTTTTTTTTTTTTGTTTGGCTGTTTATTTTTTATATCAAAAATGTCTGGATTATTTTTTTTTAACTTAATAAGTTTCACCTAACACAATGACTGTTGTGTTTATCCTAATCTGAATCTGAAATATTCTAAAATAAAATAGGTTCTTTTCAATCCAGAAAAACTAAAATTAAAAAGCATCAAGGTAAAAAAATGGTCTAAAAGGTTCATTTAAAAAAATTATTGTTCAGAAAGAAACTGAAGTCATTGAATGTTAATCCATTATATTCATTTTTGTTTTCTTTTTTTTTTAATCCATTATAGTTTTTTTTCCTATTGGTTTAAATTGAATTTTATTGAAATTGCTTGGTGAAAAGACTTTTATGACAATGATTGAAGACTTCCTAACCATATTCTCCTAGATATTTATCATAAACTGTGTAAAGTATTTCATGTGTCCAAAGTTCACATAATTTTTCCTAGAAAAATGTAGCAGTAGCATACTTTGTTAAATTCAATTGACGCAGATAAATTTGTCACATGCACTGTATTAAATAATTTTTTATTTTTTTTTATTGTTTTGTAATGGTTTAAAAAATTGTGTGATTTGGTTTCCATAAAATTAATAGCATATTTATAGAGTAAAACCTAATCAAAATATAATATTTTAAAAATATTGGTAGCCTAATTAATTATCCATGTTGTACATACAAATTATCTTTTGTAGAGTTTGATGTTCAATTACATCATCTCAGTCTTGATGGTTTAGTAAGCTGTACATGTAATATAGTGAACATTTATAGTGGCTAATACAGACTATATATAAACATATAATTATTTGATTTAGTCTTGCTTACTTTTGTTTTAAAATGGATTTGAAATAAGTTTAGGGTGTTTCCATTTATTGCTTTTTGTGTGTGTATTGAAATATATGAAACTTTATTTTTTTTTTATTGAATTAAATTCTAGAAATATTTGCAAATTAAAAATGTTGAAGATATAACATTTATGGAGAACCACAACTACTCATTTTATGTATATATCTGTAACAATTAAAGCTATGTAACTCTATTGCCTTTAGTTACAAGCCAAAAGACATATACAAAATATCAATTAACTTACAAAATGAATCATTGAAAACTCTTGGTGCTATTCAATTTTTTTTGTGTTAAAACAAAACAAAATGTTTGTGTAATATTCAATGACCTGAACTGGAAGCTCAGAACAAGGTGCAATAGAAAATTATTTGGATAGGTCTTTTTCTAATAATTAGATGACCTAACATAGGAGAAGCCATTACCATTAATGCTTTGAATTCAGTGCTAGTACATTCCACTTGTATTTCTTGTGAGTTGTCCAAAGTATGCATTGTTCCCAACATTGTACTACAACATCCCATATATCCTACTGACTGCAACATACTTGAGTAACTTCTTTTTCTGAGAGTCTTGGTTTCTGTTGGCAGAGTACAAGAACTAATAAAAACACTAAATTAGAGTAACTATTGATTGCTTGACCCAGTTTTTCTAATTATTTATGCAAATGACAGTAGAGTTTCTAGTATTTATTAATGTGAATAAAATATATTTATGTTTGTATGATATAAACCTGGGCATGTTATAGTTGCAATTACAACAGAGGGATACTATTAGCCACCAATTCTAACTTGAATTGAATAAATGGGTAATAATACTCATTTTGTTGTTCTATCAACTTATAGCGTAGGTCATAGTTTTTTTAGTCTAAGGGCTTATCATTTGTTCAAAATAGATTTATATCTATAATGTACTTAAATAAAACATTTTTCAAGGGCCAGTGGGTATAATATAAAAGTATGGCAATAAACATGATTATGTGAGTTTTCAGTCCAAACATGTGTGGTTTGTGTCTGTCACAAAAGTATATGATAATTCAGTTAAGTTATGACTGGTCTGAGTCTCTCACAAATGAATGTAATGTTTCTGTTCAGTTATGACAGATCTATGTCACAGTGAATGGAATATTTATGTTAAGGTATGCCAGGTCTATGTCACAGTGAATGTGATATTTCTGTTAAGTTATAACTTGTCTGTGTCACAGTGAATGTAATACTTCTGATAAGTTATGACTGCTCTATGTCACAAAAGAATATGAGATTTCTGTTAAGGTATGACAGGTGTATATGATATTCCTCTAAAGTTATGAACTGCTGTATATCACAAGTGAATTTGATATTTCAGTTAAGGTATGGCTTGTCTACGTCTGTCACTTTTGTAAATATTTTGGTAAAGATATGATTGGTGTAATCTTTACAAAATTCATTAGTCAGTTAACATGACATATAAAGTACTTATTACACTCACATGTATTGACAATATTCATGATTTATTGCTTATGGATGGGAATGAAATGTCATCTTGCATTATTTCAGGGTTAAAATACAAAAATATTTTATATCAATAGACTTATACTTAATTATTGCTGAAATATTTTTGATTTGAGACTTTTTTTGGTTTAAATCTGATATAGAAAAGGCAAACTATAACATTAGTTGCTTATTATTTTATTTTACAAAATATTCAATGGAAAAATTGAAGTGGATTTTCTTCACTGCACCTAACTCCTTATTCCTACTGAAAGTGAAATCACATAAGCCATTAGATCTAGTTCCTGAATGGATATTCAGGGTCTAATTAACATCCTGAATATTTTTTTTTAATGAGTTGTAGATTGAATTGTCATAACAGTCAGGTTTAATGTCTATCATAACGCATAATATTCAAAATGTTTATAAATAGTATCAAGTATTTGTGACAAAGGTGTGTCACATGATGTACAAGACTTGTGCCCAGTGGTATTAAAGAGCTGACCATTTGTTTCTTGTTCTCAATTCACATGATGTTTAGTAGTTTCAGACAAACTGCTAACTGCTTGTGTACTGTCTTTTGCATTACAATAAAATTACTTTAAACATGTATGTTATGTCTTGTTTGTTGTTTGCTCTTGGTTATTCCATATTCATGTTATTTATCTATGTTTTTTTTTCTTTAATATCGGATGGGAAAATACCAAGCATATGGTGAGACAGCTGCTGAGTTCAGAAAACATCAATAATAATAAGAGTTCCAAAAGGAATTCTGTTTGGTTCGGAGTTATTTTAGTAACCTGTTCACATAATTAATACTTTTGTTTATCTTCTTTTAACACGTTTTAATTAGGACAAGGTCACATCTTGTATTCTACAATAATTTTCAAAAAAAAACAAAACAATTATGGTATTTGGACTAGATCTAAGTACGTGTAGTTAGCAAGTCCCATTCAACCGTATGATAACATACTTAAGATACATCCATTTTGAAAAGATTTGAAAGTAATTTCCAATATGTAGTGTAAAAGTTAGTCCCGTGAAATTCTCAGGGGGTGGGGAGATTTAAGGGAGGGCAGCGAGACCACTGCCCAGGGACTCACAATAATTTTTTTTTTTAAATATCCGAATTTCGAGAGGTTCCCGGGCCCTTTAATTCGGCACTGCGCATTCTCATGATTCTGTGTACATATCCAAGTCAGCCTAGGCATCTATTGCTAATAGTAGAGCGGATGTTGTGGCACCGCAGTCCTTGCAAGACTTCCATGCTGGTAATTTTTTCTTGTCACCTTAAACATTGGAGTTGAAAGGCATTGAGTTTCTGTTCCTGCCACATAACAACATAACGCATTTAAAAAGTATTGTAAGTTATAATTAACAAATTTATGAATGCTTCTTGCTCTGCAGAAAAATCTGAACTTGGTTTCCATCTAGTAGTTGCTTCCATTCCATACTATCATCAGTCCACTCCTGGAATCTTTATTAGTTCTAACATGGGAACTTTTTGCCTCCATGATTGCAACGTGGAACATGTGTTTCTATTTCCTAAATATGAAAGTGAACGAACGAGATATTAAACGTAGTGACAGCTATTTAAAGATTAAAGCTGTATTTAGCCTAGCCATTACTACTTGGAACGAAAGATACTTAGACAGTAACACACTAAATCAATGATGTGAACCAATGTTCACGACGTTACACAAACATAAACAGTCATCAACACTTTTACCATACACAGAACTCACCCACAATTAAGACAATGACTTCCAATTATTCACAGTAATGGAGTAGGACAAACATTCATTTCTTTAACAAAAGTCCTTCAAAAACTTTGGTCTCCAGTGAAGTTGACGTAAACATTCAGACAGAACAATGTCGCTGTTGGAAGTCTTCTAAAACTTGTCTCATATGAAGTTAATGTCAAACATTCAGACAAAACAATGGTGCTGTTGGAAGTCTTCTAAAACTTGTCTCCTATGAAGTTAATGTTAAACATTCAGAAAGAACAATGGCGATGTTGGAAGTCTTCTAAAACTTGTCTCCTATGAATGAAGTTAATGTCAAACATTCAGACAGAACAAAAGCGCCATTTGATTTAAAACCATTTTTATAGACCAATCGTTTTTTTTTCCTTTTATAATCGCATGTTATGTCCTCTTAGATGTTTTATTTCCTATTTTAACTTTGCATTTGTGTCTACTACAAATGTATAAAGCCCTCCTCCAGTTATATCAGTAATTAGGCGAAACCCCAGAAAATGTTCATGTATTTCTACATGAGGTGTCTAAGAAACAGAAGCAATATTCATAGAGATTATTTCGGTATGAGACATATCTGGTGTAGAATCTAATGTTTTGTGTGAAAATATTTGTGTGCTTAAACAATTTCAAGGATTTCATTTTTATTTCACTCAAATTTTTGCTATCGTCTGTATTAATTGATAAAAATAATCTTTTTATTTAGGAGTTAACTAAACTATTCATTGATACTCTAAAAGGGAGTCGTTGTTGATAATAATTCGTTCTATAACACATTTTTGAGGTTTCTTTTCAAATCATCTGACAGACGCGGATTCAGAGGTGCCTACAAATTTATTCAACACACCACCAGGACAAAATGAAGCCACTCAGCGCTGATTATTTTTCTTGAATTAATACAAAATAAATAATCCTAAGTACAAGTCACTTATACAATGATTAGAAATAAAACACAGTAAGCCAGTGTTTCAAAAAAAATTACCGGGTGAAACACCTACATGACAAAATTTTCGTTGAAGCCCTCCTTAGAAGCTGGGTATCTATAGCAGCGATTTGGGCTCCTACAGTGTGAGGTCCGTGAGTTTTTGTTTTAAGAAAGTAATGAAAAAAAAAAAGAAACTTATTCATAATAATAACACAATTTTTAGGTTTTATTTTTAATTTAGCCTATATAGATTTAACACTATTTTTAGAATCCAAATTTACATAGCGAAATATTACGAAACGAGTCCGTTGCTATTTTTCGAAAATAGTGTTGCCTATATAATTTTACAGTTTTGTAAAACGTTCTTTATGGAGATAAAATTGAAGATGCGGCACGTTTCGGGGTAAGAGATAGAAGAGATCAAAGCCTGTCAATGTTAACATGTGCAGGAGGCAGGAAGCCTGGAGTATTTTGAGACCTTCGTTGAAAACAAACTAGTAAGAACGATAAGAGATACATGGAGTACAATAGTGGGAGTTGATAGGCAATTGGTAGAAGAAAAATACTATACCGGCAAAATCAGGAACTGCGTAATGTTTGATGGGAAGACCGTACAATTACCAGTTGCTAGAATTAACAATTATACACCATATTTTACTGGAATGGTGGATGCATGTGTAATAAACCATGCTCATATTGATTTGATTATTGGAAATATTCCAGGTATAAAGAATTGTAATGAAAAGGATATGGGAATGAGTATTACTCGATTCAAATATAAGGACTTGAATGCAGGAAATCTGGAAAAATTATTCCAGTAACCAGATAAGGAAAAAAAGGAAGAAGGATTAGAAGAAAACTCAGAAACATTAGAACTTAATGATGTATTTAACAAGGAAAGATTTAGTGGGGAACAAAAAAAATGACACAGAACTGCGTCATTTGGCCCAGAAAAAAGGTAGTGGAGGAAGATGTTTATATAGAAAGAGGAATTTTGGTAAGAGAAGTTGACTCACGAGGAAGAAAAGTTATTCAGATTGTTGTACCAGCTGAATTTAGAAATGCTATAATGAAGAATGGGCATGATGAAGCATATGCAGGCCATATGGGGATTCACAAAACAAGACTGTTATGAACATAAAGATAAGAGAGTCCAAAAACCATGTCTGTATAGTATGGCTTTAATACACTCAATGACTACACAACACACATTTCGTGAACACATTCTCACGGACGAGTTACAAGCACATGTAAACATAAGAACGACAACCTATACAGAATATAATTTTCATAACATTCACCCCCGGTTCAAATAATGCTAACTAGTGTTATAAACAATGAATGAATTAAGTAAGTGCAGAATAATAATAGAGATTCAAGTAAACAAACAATGTAGAATAGCATGACATAATGTAACATGTTGATATAACATGGTAAATCAAATAGCTTATTAAAATATATCATGATAGATCAAATATCACATTAAAGTCAAGTCAACAAAACCAAATGAAAGTAATAAAATAAGCAAATGTCCTTTTGGAGACAAAACTGAATGTCAAAGTAAAAGCTCCAGTAAGCTGATGAGCTTTTACACTTTGTAGTTGGGACTAGTTCTCCTTACTCTAAGATTGTATGTATGTGTAGTTTCATATGCTTGAGTTTCGGACGGTCTGGCTATGTCTTCGGTGGTGCTGGTGGTTTCTTCAGGCATGATAGAATCAGTCGGTTGATTCCTGGGAGGTGCGCTTTGATCGGCGCAGCCAATATCAAGCTCTGTTCTACTCTGATTCTCATTTTCTATAACTTTTTGTTCCTCCCTAGGGGCTAACATTCGTAATGAGACAGTTTCCTCTCGACCTTTTGGTGTTCGGATTACAGCGTACTGAGGGTCGCATGTTACCAGATCAACTTCCTCTGTTATGGGATCATATTTAGATGATCTAACGTTCTTCTTCAGCAGGACAGGACCAGGACTGGTCAACCATGTTGGCAAGGATGTCCCGGAACCACTTCTTCGGTTGAACCCAAGAATTCGTTCATGTGGTGTCCTGTTAGTGGCAGAGCATAGTAATGACCGGATGGACTGCAGAGCATCATTTAGTACTAGTTTTCATTTAGCTATGTCCAATTCCTTAGAATGTAGAGCCAAGGTGATGGCTTTCCATAAAGTCCCGTTAAGTTTCTCTATTTGTCCGTTTCCTCTCGGACTGTAATCGGTCGTTCTACTGGTTGCAATTCCTCTCTCGTGGAGGAAATGCTGCACCTCTGTAGACATAAACGAAGTTCCCCTGTCAGTGTGGACGTACGCTGGAAATCCAAATAGGGCGAATAGTTCATTGAGACATTTAACGACCGTAGAGGAAGACATATCGGGACATGCAAATGCAAATGGGAATCTAGAGAATTCATCTATAATGGTAAGTAGATATCTATTTCTTGAAACAGTAGGGCGAGGTCCCTTGAAATCCATACTAATTCTCTCAAAAGGTTGAGCTGCTTTAATCAGTTCTCCGGTCGGCTGTCGAAAAAAACGGGGCTTTAGTTCTGCACAAGCTTGACATTGTTCTATTACAGTTCTGACGTCATCACAGGAAAATGGAAGATTTTTAGTCCTTACGTAGTGCAATAGTCGAGTAACGCCCGGGTGGCAAAGACTAGTGTGCAGCAATTTAAGGTCATTGCGAGTGATGGTTTCTGGTAAATGTATCAGCTACAGTGTTCTGCTTGCCAGGGCGATAGATGACGTCATATTGTAAACACGAGAGTTCAAGTTTCCACCTTTGGATTTTTTCATTTTTAATTTTTCCTTTGTTTGACCTGTTATACATGAAAGAGACAGATCGCTGATCCGTAACAAGTGTGAACGCTTTACCAACTAAGAAATGTTTCCATTTCCTCAGCGACTCAACAATGGCATATGCTTCTTTCTCAACGGAAGAATGTTTTCTTTCACTTTTTGTTAATGAGCGAGAGAAGAAAGCAACGGGCCGGCCATCTTGGTTAAGGGTAGCTGCAATGGCTATATCAGAAGCATCCGTCTCAACGGTTAAAGGGCGATTTGGATCTATAGTATATACAGCGGCTTTTTCAAGCTCATTTTTCAAACTTTCAAATGTTCTTTTGACTTCTTCGGAGACAGGAAATTGTTGATTTCTTGTTAACAGGCTTATTTTTGTTGAGAAGTTAGGTATCCACTGTGAGTAGTAAGCCAGAAGACCCAATACTCGTTTCTGTTCACGCATGTTCACTGGTACGGGTAATTCCCTTAGAGCGCGAAATCTCTCAGGATCTGGCTTAAGTTGTCCTTTGGAAATCTCGTATCCTAACAGTCTCACTTTAGTAGTGCTAATTTCACTTTTTGTTTCATTAAGAGTGATTCCATACTTTTGAGCACTATCAAGAAATCGCTGTAGGTTTCGGTCGTGTGATTCAGAGTCCATACCGCAGATGGTCACATTGTCCACATAAGCAAAAGTGTCAGTGAGTCGTTCGTCTTCGATGATTTTGTCAATCGTACGCTGAAAACAGGCGACTCCATTCGTAACACCAAACGGAATCCGACGGAATTGATACAGTTTCCCACATGCTTCGAAGGCTGTGAACGGCCTTTCCTCTTCTTTTATAGGAATCTGATGGTATGCACTTTTCAGGTCTAAAGTGCTATATATAGAGTATTGCGAAATCTTCTCTGCCAGTTCGTCAATTCTGGGCATAGGGTAGGCGTCTAGTAGAGTGAACCGGTTTATGGTTTGGCTATAGTCCACAACCATTCTTTTCTTATGTCTGTCATTTGTTGTGACTAGGACTTGTGCACGCCAGGGAGATTTAGATGGTTCAATAATTTCATCCTTTTATAGATGTTGAATTCCCTTCTCTATAAACTTTCTATCTGGAATTGAGTATCTTCGAGACCTTGTAGCCACTGGGGACAAACGGACAAATAGAGAAACTTAACGGGACTTTATGGAAAGCCATCACCTTTGCTCTACATTCTAAGGAATTGGACATAGCTAAATGGGAACTAGTAGGCTACTAAATGATGCTCTGCAGTCCATCCGATCATTACTATGCACTGCAACTAACAGGACACCACATGAACCCAAGAAGTCGTTTATATACATTATTTACAAGGTTTGGATTTCCTGAAGAGGTATTGTCAGATAGGGGCACACAGTTCCACTGCCAACTTACAACAAAATATATTTTTTTAATATTTGGAATTTGCCTAAGGTTTACAGCCCCGAACCACTCCTGAGCAACGGTATTTGTGAACATTTTAACGACATTCTAAAGAATGCGTTATCGAAAGTAGCAGATGACAATCCCAAAGAATGTGCGCATCGTAGTGTAAATGTGGAATGGTGCGAATGCGTGTTGAAAGAAGAGAGGAGAACCAAAATGGAGGAATATAAACAAAATAGTGTTTACAGTGTTCATGAAGATTAAATTATTTATAAACTATGATTTTGTCGTTTTGATGTTGGTGTATCGCTAAAGAGTCTCATCACAAAATAAGACGTAACAATAACATGTGTAATTCATGTAGTAAGTAGATACTTAGAAGAAGAAAATGTGTTGACTGATCTGCTTCTGTAGGTGTCATTCAAAACAAATATTACAAACAACCCGCGAAAATTAAAGGCCAGAAATGCGTAGGCGCCTATGTAAAAAAAAACAAAAAAAAAAAAGCATTGGAATCATTCGCGTGCGCTCTACTTAATTTTAAAATAAAGTTTCTTTAATAACTTCTTATGTACGAATGTCGCTTTTAAAAAGGATAAAGACTAGATAGATCTATATATGTCTGTGTGGTAATAGATCTTTAGTTTATGTAGGTCTGAGTTACGGATATGGTTGCTTCACAGACCTATATAGAATTATATTTATACATATACTATATTATATATATGTCTGTGAGTTGCTCTGAACAAAAAGTAACAAACCACTGGCACTCTAGATATATTCTAGAGTCTAGACAGTACAACTGATCTACTACTGATAGTGAATCTAGAACTCTAGATTATTAGACTAGAGTCTAAATCTATCTATATTGACTAGTGTCATATATTCATTCTACAGTGACTACAGTCTAGTAACTAGTACACTACAGTCTTTTATATAGTTTTAACTCTTTTATAAAGTTTATTATTTATAATAAATTATTTATTATTATTATTTATCTAGACTAGATCTATCTCTATCTATTTACTATTAGTTATTAGTATTAGACTATACTATTACTAGATTCTAGATCTATAACAGTTTAACTTTAACAGTAATAACACTTTCACTTAGTCACTTATCTAATAATAAAAGTGTTACAGAATTTTTTGATTACAGTTATTACCTGTACAGGCTATTACAGTGTACTGTCTAACTCTAACTCTAAGACTAAGTTGTATCTAGATTTAGATTAACTCCAAAACTAAAGTAGTAAAAGTAAAGTTAAAAGTAGTCTTAGAAAGTCTAAACTAAATTAGTAAATATTATTATGAATATGATTATGATAATTATTCTGAGATCATGATCTAGGTCTAGATTCTAGATCTATCATCTAGAAGTTCCCTTAGAATTAATTATAGAATAAATCAATAATAGATCTACTAGATCTAGTTCTAGATTGACTTTTACTAGATCTACTTAGACTTAGTAAGACTTAGTACTACTGTCTACACTGCTACGACTACACTAGACTAGTGTACTATCTATATTATATAGGCAGTATAGGTATCTAGTTAGTCTATAAAAGTTTAGTCTAGTAATACTAATAGACTTATGACATATGAATGATATAGTCAATATAGTATAGACTAATCATACTAATGATGTAATCTAAATCTGGATATGACATGATATAGATCTAATACATCTACTTTATTATCTAATAGTTTATTATTAAATCTTAATAATTATAGTTATATTTATAGATCTAGAATCTAGCTAGATAGTAGATTCGCTAGAAATACTAGATCTATTATTTTATTCGACTATTATAGTCAATAGTAGTATAGCCAGTATTATATTTATAGTCACAATAGTTTTATACATCTAGATTCATTCATTCATTAGAGTTAAAGTATTTAGAAATTAGGAGTTAGTCTTATAATAGTCAGATCTAGAATCCATATTATTAATTATAGATAGAGTCTAGTTACTAGATTCTAGATTATAATAGATATAAACTCTAGTTACACCACTACAGACATAACAATATTTTTTAGATCTTTGTTGTAAAATGTATAGATATAGAATTATAGATCTACATGTTTCGGATGTTCCTTCAGAGTTGAAGATAATTTATATTTTAAATTTAATTTATTTCCTAGTCCAAACCTCCCGCAGGACAACGGGTGATGGGAGCAGGCAGTGTTTGAACACTGGACCATCAATAAATCCGAATGACAGTCCAGCACACAAACCGCATGACCAGGCCTTCATACTAGATATCTAGATTTAGATTTTAGATCTACATAGTCACAACATTGTGGTATTTATAACATCATAAAGATGTCAAGAAGACCCGCTGGAATAGCAGCTATTAAAAACAAAAATTTGGCACAGGTAGATCTATTTTAATATTTTATTATTTATATCTAGATTTATAAATATTTTTAATATTGTTAATTAGCTTATATTTATAAATATTTTTATTGTTAAAATAAATATAGACTATATAATCTAGGTTTACATAGATCTAGAATATAATCTAGATCTAGAATCTAGTCAGAATTTATCTAGATTATTCTAGATCTATATAGATCTAGATCTAACTAATATTCTATGGTTTTGAACTGAAAGTTGGACGCAGAATGCTGAGGCTGAAAGAAGAATTCAAGCCTTTAAGAGTAAATGCTTCAGAAAAATGTTGCAATACCAGGAAAAGAAGACTAATGAGTTTGTACTGTTACAAGCCAACACTCTGGCTGCTAAAAGGGAGGAACTGCTCAATACCCAATACTGTGAAGAGACGCAAGCTGAACTGGTTTGGTCAAATTCAATAGATATTGTAAGACATGACTCGCTGTCTTAATTCATCTTTCAAGATACAGTGGTTGAAGCACAAAGAAAGGGGTCGTCTGAAGAAAATCTGGCTGGACAATATAATAGAATGGTCTGACTTCGCTATTGATAATTGATATTCCTTCTAACAGCTGCTAACCAGGAAAAATGGGGAGGGGGGGGGATTTGGTTGTAACGCAAACTGTCACAGCAGCTCTACAACAAAAGTCAAGGGACATATTATGATGGTGAATATTCTAGTCACTAACTATACTAAAATTAAAAGTAATAATACTAGATCTATTACTATTACTACTAGTATTATAATATTTAATAGATCCTGTTTTTAATATTATTTTAAAACTGTATACTAGGTTACTAAATCCAGGTCTATATTATAGTATAGAACTTAAAGATTCTGGATCATAAGCTCTATTATTATTAGATCTAGATGAGATCTACCATCTATGATCTAACTAACCTAGATATATAGATCTAGAGTTTTAGATCATGCATAATTTACAATCATATTATTTCATACAAATTGTAAGACTATTAACTCTTTAATTAATTCTTGAAACAGCACTAAGAATCTGATTTATCTAGATTATTATATAGACTCTAGATCTAGACATCTAAATATTGTTTGAATTTAATGAAATGTTTGTTTATTTTACATTAACTTATGTTTCTTCAGAATTGAACAATTATTAGATTATAGATTTCCATCCAATCCCAAAGCTCCTGCACAATGGCTGGTGGCAGGCAGGGTACAAACCCAGACACTAGTGGATTCAGAACTTTGGTTTGGAGTGGTGGTGGTGGTGGGGGGGGGGGGGGTAAAATTCCATATACCTAGTAAACCCTAACCCTATATATATAAACTCACACATTCAGTGAGCAACAAAAAGTAGTCTATCTATATTAGTATTTAAATCAATGTTTCTTAACCCTCAGCTGAAAATAAGATACATTTGTACCCTCTTCTATTTAACAGCTATGGGTCTAGTTCAAAGTTTAAATACACATCAATCAGTGAGAATTGTAGACAGTTTATCACTATCAAGCTGTAAAAAAAAGTTCTTGTTTTATTTGTATGAATTTGCAATCAATAAGAATAAAATGTCAGTCTGAGTATATAATATTACAATGATATATCAGTCTGAGTATATTACAATGAATATGTTACCATAATATATCAGTCTGAATATGTTGCAATAATATATCAGTCTAAATATGTTTACAATATTAAGTAAAATGGAAAATAATATTAGCCTTTGTGTTTATATAGCGTATTGTTGTGATATCACCTAAATGTTTTTTTTTAATATATAGGCTAAATACAAAGATAAAGGCAGTGAACTTGCTGAAAGCCAATTTGTTCAGGTTTGTAACTGTTTAGTATCATACAGTTTATAGATTACTTTCTTGGTTCTATTTATGCTAATGAAATTGTATTCTAATCATTCATGGTATAGATGTTAAAGTAACCTTAACTCTTGTGGCCAGTTAAGGCATGTATATAATTTCATACGTACATGTCATTTGGAATCTAAATGTGTTGTGTAATAATCAAATTATATGCCCATATCATGTTTTAGATTATATATTATCAGTATTAGTAAATGTATATTTATTTAAAAAAATAAAATAATCACTCAAAATAAAAGTATGGAGCTCTGCACTAGAAATGGTATATGTAAATTTTATTATGATTCAATTAGTTAATTTGTTTCTTTTATTTATAAGAAAATGTTTACTAGTGCACTTTTTAGTTTACACCTTTTAAGACATAAATTATTTTTTTTTTAATATAGTTTTAAAAATTTAACTTTTTCACACTTAAATTGCACGCATAAAGTTATAGTGTGTGTTTATATATATATATCAGTATTTATATTAATTTATTTCCATTTAACATTAATTTTTTTTTTCAAACATTGTTAATTTTTTGCTAGATGGGACAGCAGATGGAAATGTTTAAAAACAATTTAGAAGATTTTGCAGCCAAGCATCGGGAAGATATTCGCAAAGACCCAGAGTTTAGGCTCCAGTTTCAAGAAATGTGTGCATCCATTGGGGTAGATCCATTAGCTTGTAAGTTATGACTTGTATCTTTATTGATGTCGAACACCAAATATAATGTAAAAATAATGTATATACTATATACTAATGAACTCCCATTACATTGAAAGCTTGAGAGACTTAAACCTCTCTTGCAAGTCCTTGATTGAAACCCAGCTGATGTGTATAATGCTCATAGATAACCTATTGATATTTTTCAGTTCATTTCATTGTAAAGAATAATTTTTCATTTAATATTATACCCACATTTAAAAAATTACTAAATTTATTTAGCTTATTACAAAATAGGCTAAACATGTTTGTTTTTCTTTTTTTTTTTTGTTTACAGCTAGCAAAGGATTTTGGGCAAAAATGTTAGGTGTTGGAGATTTCTATTATGAATTGGGTATTCAGATTGTAGAAGTGTGTCTGGCAACAAGTAAAAGAAATGGAGGTGAGGAGTTTCATTTCACTTCATTTTATGATCATTTCGTACTTGAATGCTGGATAAACAAAAACACACTTCTAACTGGAGCTTTATTTCATTCATTATTTTACTTTTTTTTTTACTCATAAGTATTTATCTTAATCTCATCTCAGTATGTCCAATATATATTAGATTTATGTGTAGTAGCAGTAGTTTGATAAATTATCTGGCAATTCAACTTTAAATCTTTCATTCCTGTAAAGTTTTTAAAAATTATTTGCAGGCTTGATAAGTATTGAAGATTTGCGGAGAAAAGTTGAAGCTTCTAGAGGTCGTAATTCACAACAAATTAGCATGTTAGTGTCATTGTTTTTTTTTTAAACATAATTTATTTAGTATCAGAAGTCAATTTATTATTATTCAGTTTTAATTAAAATAAACATAATTTTTCAAAATAAATTTGTATTTGATTTTTTTTTCCTTTTTAGAGATGATCTTTTACAGTCTATCAAAAAACTGAAGATATTGGGAAATGGGTTTTCTGTTCATAAAGTGGGAAACAGTTTTCTTGTCCAGTCCATACCAGGGGAACTGACTCTTGATCACACTGTGGTTTTACAGCAAGCACAAGTGAGAGTTACAGTTTACTAATATTCTAGCTACTCGCATTGGGCATAGTTTTAAAGCTTTTTTTTATTTTCTTGGTAACCTTTTCAATTGCCACTGTTTAGACCAAAACTGGAGATTGTTTAGAAATGCTAGGTTCTTCCTTTTTTTTTTAGTTGTAGGATGTCATGGATATTCCAAGTCTGTCCCTCCCTTTTTGGAAAGGATTTTCTATCATTGCTTGTTTGTATTGATTTACATCTTTTCCATTATCTCCTTAAGTTTCTACATTTGTGAACATTTCTGTCTACCAGAAATTTCTTAACATTAAATATTGTTGAGTTTTTTATTTTTTTTTGCTGTTAATATTAAGGATAAGTCTTTATGAGTCTCATTCTTTTCTTCCTGGCAAGGCAGTGAAAATGTCTCCATTCAATGGTTATTTTGCTCTTGAGGCAGTGAAAGTGTCTCTGTTCAATGGTTATATTGCTCTTGAGGCAGTGAAAGTGGTTATATTGCTTTAGAGTATTGTTAAGCAAAGGAAACAAACACATTATTTTGTAAACTCTTTTAATAAACATTAACAAGATGATCTGAGAGAAAGTTTTTAAAAAAATTGGATTTTTTTTTGCTAAAATAGTTTTTTTGCAAAAGTATTTTTTTTTGTTTTTACCTAGCCATGCTTCCAAAGCAAGGGTGTTTAGTTAGATTCTAATGAAGGATATACTTTCTAATTCAGGTTCTTAATATGTTCTTATGACTTCCAACTGTAAAATGCTTGTTACATTTGTTAAGATTCAACATGCCACATCTACCATTGAATAATAGCAGCACTAAGATACCAAAGTTATTGAGAGAAGAGGGGGGGAGAAAATACGGCGAAATAGAGATATGCCAAAAGGAGGACTCGAACCATAACCCCCCTGAATTGGCTACATCACCTAGCAGCTACCTTTGTAACATCTACTTTGACTATCCATCTCTAAAAAAAAAAAGAGCTTTTAAGTGAGTGTTGTTATCTGGCCTCACATCACCAGCCATGATCATGTGATTGCGAGTTCCTCCCAAAGCCCGTCCATGTCCTCACAAATAATTCTATAGTAGGGTCAACACATATTGGAATTAGAGGCTTCTTCCAAAGAAATATGTTAATAAATAAAACAAATATTTATAAACAATCTTAATTAGTCATTTTTAGCGGCCCCCGTAAGGGGAAAAAGCCGCTATTAGGTTTGTGCAAAATGTCCGTCTGTCCGTCTGTCACACTCAGATCTCGAAAACTAGAAGAGATATGAAAAATATTATTTCATCATTAAATCCGGCTTGAAAAGTTTAGGTGCAACGGCTACTTTTGGTTTTCTAAAAGCAAACCGTTTAATTTATAAAATTAATTATGCAAGCGATTTTTTCATAAAAATACACCAATTCTAAAACAATTACGTAAATGTAAGGGAGGCAATGTTACAATATGCTAACAAAGATGGACAATTTTTGTGTATTTTCAGTATCACTAAGTCAAATATATTTTTAAAATGTACAGGAAATGTTTACAACAAATACAAATAATAGTTAAAGACGTTTTTTCTGGTCAACTAGCTGCTAAAATTAAAAGAAAACATTTCTGTTTGTTTATAAAGGCTAATAATGCACTTTGTATGTAAATATCACGCACATTTTTTTAAATGGACTTTTTATGCAGCGATTTTCGTGCAGTAGCGTAACGTCGCAACATGATCAGGTGCTAAACCTATTCCTTAAACTTTTTTTAAAAATCAGATTTTATTTATTTTTGTTTAGTGCCCCCATCCGAATAAAAGAAGCTTATTTTTGTGCGTTTTGTCTGTTGGTCGGTCTGTCCGTCACGATTAGATTTAAAAAACTAGAACTCTAAAAGCTATTGAAAATCTGATTTACCCTTTAATGTTCCTCCCATAACATCTCAATAGTTTTAAGTATCTAAAATTGATTGTTCCTGATTTTTTTTTTGCAAAACTAATCAACGCCAACAAATGTTTGTTTGCTCTTCTAACTTATATTACATTCAATTTCCATGCTTAAACGTTGCAAAAACACATTATCAATAATATGTTGTTCCGTTTTTTATGTAAATAGCATATTAATGCTAAATCATAATCTCTATACTGACTTATATTTCATTAAGTGTAAAATGTTCCGGATATTGTTTTATAAAACATGAATTATGCCTAATGATTGTTTGAAATCGCATAAGGCTTTTAAAAAAAGTAATTTACTAGAATTGATTACTGAAAATTACTTTTTAGACATTTAATTTTCTTGTAAAACATAACATAGAAGTTTTGTAATCGATAAAGAAAGTTCCGGATTTTGTTTCTTACAAATCGTCGCCAGCAATTTCCGAATTTATTTAAAAATCTACTAACGCCAAATAATTGTTTGAACTCCCTCTTCTAATTAATAAACAAATAATCTTCTCATTTACGAAATAATGTTTTTACGGATTTTTATGAAAAATATTTTAACTCACTACTCTCTTACAGTACATTTAACTTTCTACCTAAAACATTAAAAAATCTAATTATCGTTAATATTATGTTCCGATTTTTAAAGAAAACAGAATCCAAACACCAAAGTAAGGTATGAAAATCTCTCCACGTGGCTGTAGTACATCTAATTTTTATACGAGACCATCCAAAAAATTTAATTAACGGTATTACATTTATCTGAAATTCTCTTTTTCTTTTACTATTTATACAAACATCCGGAACAATCTATTATATAACCTTTTCAATTGTGTTCATACCTAAAAATTATTGCGATGTTTTGAAACGTAAAATAAAGGTTAATCAATTTTTAATAACTTTTAGTTGTTTTTTTTTATATCAAGATAACGGACAGACCGACTGACAGACAAAACGCAAAAACAATGCGGCTTTGATCCTTTTTAAATAATATCTATTAGAACTCAGTGCACCAATGTCTATGAACCCTCGTTAAATATCTCGTGTAAATAAAGACATTTTTTTTTATGGTACCGGTACTAGCCTATTGTGAGGTAATGGAATTTTTTTTCTTTGACGTCATATGAATGGACTCTTTAAATGTAATGTTAAAAGAACGCACTCGGTGCACCAATGTCTATTAACCCTCGAAAAAATTGCTTGTATTAATGAAAACATATTTTAGTCTAACTAAGCCGTGTGACGTAGTGTTTTTTTTTCCTTTGACGTCACATGGAATGAATTCTTTAAATGAAATGCTAAAAGAACGCACTCGGTGCACCAATGTCTATGAACACTCGAGAAATGGCTCGTGTTGATAAAGGTGATTTTTAGTCTAGCTAGGCCTTGTGACGTAGTTTTTTTTTTTCCTTTGACGTCATATGGAATGAATTCTTTAAATGAAATGCTAAAAGAACGCACTCGGTGCACCAATGTCTATGAACACTCGATAAAAGGCTCGTAATGATGAAGGCGATTTTTATTCTAGCTAGGCCGTGTGACGTAGTGTTTTTTTTTCCTTTGACGTCATATGGAATGAATTCTTTAAATGAAATGCTTAAAGAACGCACTCGGTGCACCAAAGTCTATGAACACTCGATAAATGGCTCTTATAGATGAAGCCGATTTTTAGTCTAGCTAGGCCGTGTGACGTAGTGTTTTTTTTTTTCCCTCTGACGTTATATGGAATTAATTCTTCAAATGAAATGAAAAAAGAACTCGGTATAGTAATGTTTATTAAGCCTCGTTATGTGACTCGCGTTTAAAAAAGGAATGATATCTTGATTTAGATCTAATCTAGATTTTTTAAACTAGATCTAGATTTTTATTACAGTATATCTAGATCTGGATTTATATTCTAATTAAAATTATTTTAGAGTCTAGATCTAGAATTTCTAGATCTAGTTTAGACTAAAATAGACTAGATTAAGATGTAGAATTTCAATTTCTAAACTTAAAGTGTAAAAAAAAAGTGTAGATTTTCATTTCCAAACGTTTTGATCAATATTGTAATGTTTTAATATACTAAAACTAATCTACTATTTTTTTTATTAAATTTAAATTTACGGCAAATGAATCTTTGAAACATTATTACTTTTCACCATCGGATGGCTGCCTGGTCGTGCGGTTTGCGCGCTGGACTGTCGTTCAGATTTATGGATGGCCCAGGGTTCAAACCCTGCCCGCTCCCATCCCCCGTCGTCCTGCGGGAGGTTTGGACTAGGAAGTAATTATCTTCAACTCTGAAGGAACATCCGAAACGTGTAAAACATTTTACATCAAAATTAAATCACCTCTTGAATATTATTTGCGAATATGCAGATCCGACAGGGATCCGACTTCGACGGGGGCCGCCTCTGAGTTTGTGTAACACAAACTCTCTTTGTAATCTTGTTATAAATGTCTTTGCTAACAATTGTTTTGTATCAATGAAACCAAACAGTAATAATTTTTAAGTCCTCTTCTTCTTTTTATTAATAATTTTATTTGGATATTTAATTATTTTTTTTTATGAAACCTTTATTCTCCTGACAGGAACATGGTCATGTGACTCTATCAGGACTTATTCAAACCTTGAACTGGGAAGAATCAAGAGGCAAAAGAGCATTGGTAATGACATTTTTGTAAAATCAAAACAACAGTCTGTGTGCATACATTTGTATGTGTTATGACTCAAGACTCTTCGAAATAATAATACACTCTCAGGTTATTACTCTATAAATACTTTAATATTACAAGTTATGTAAATAAGAACATTTCATTTCTCTTCCTGTCAATTTCTCCCGGCTTCCCCTTTTAAACATCTCTTCCATTCATTACACAAATTCGCACCATTATTCATGCACATCTTGTCTAAGAATGTTTGGGGATCCTGGTTGGTTTCAATGGTGCAATTAACATATTGATGACGATAAAACACCTCAGTTTTTCCAAATGTTCGTAGTAATTGCTCCTTTACTATTTGGTAATTATTCTGATTCATGCAAATCTTTGACGGTACCTTCACTGCAAATGACTTCGATAACAAAAATGTCCATTTATCTTCAGGAAAAGCCAATTCTTTCATTTCAATTTCAAACTTCTTTAAGAAGATATCTATGTCTATTTTATTCTCATCAAACATTGTACCTTTATATTTTGCCAATTTATTTCCAGACACGTCATTTTTCTTTCCAGTACCCTCATCTTTAGCTTTTCCTTTTTTTATTTCCAACTTTTCTTTCTCTATGGCTAACCTTTCTTTCTCCATAGCTAGCTTCTCTTTCTCAATTTCTTTATCCGTAACTAATTTCTCTTTACTGATAGCCAACTTCTCTTTCTCTATTTCTTTATCCATGGCTAATTTATCTTTATCAATAGTTAACTTCTCTTCTCTATTTCTTTTTCCATGGCTAACTTCTCTTTCTCTATTTCCTTTTCCATGACTAACTTCTCTTTCTCTATTTCCTTTTCCATGACTAACTTTTCTTTCTCTATTTCCTTTTCCTTGACTAGTTTCTCTCTTTCTATTAATCTTTCTTGTACATATTTTCTCAGCTCTGCTCCTTCTAATTCCAATAGTCTCCCTTCTTCTTTCAAAGCAACTATCTCAGCTTTATCCGCCATTTGTAATTTTTCTTTATAGAGTTATCTGACCATATCAATTAAATATATTTGATTCTCATATACTTAATGCCTGGACCCAACAATGTTCATATCTAAATGTAATGTAATGAAACAAACGTTTAATGTTATTCGAATACAAATAAGTATCTACTTCCCGGAATACGCTTCTTCCTGCTGGTATAACTTCCAATGCTAGTGTATATTCTCCGCCGGTGATATGAATCTTTCGTTGTTTGTCTATATGCAGTGGTCAGTGTATATCCGTTGGTCCTAAATGGGCACTGTTCTCCACCGTAGTCAAAATTCACTAGTGTTGCCCACAGCAGTGCTAATAATCGTACAAATTTCCATCAATATTGAATGTTAAAGGTTATTGTTGAGAACTATGACCAGCCAGAATAATGAGCATGTACTTCAGCAGCCACTGACATGATTTTTTTAAATTATTTTTTTTTTCAATAAATTCATAGCACATCCAAATACAGTGGGTAATCCCTGACGTTTTCACATTGGTGAATGTAGAGAATTGACCGTCATAATAATTATAATGATATAAATCTAAATTTAAATGTTAATCCAATTGATTAATTCAGCAATAATGTTTTTAGTTAAGTTTCAACTAAAGGTTTATGTTTACCAGTGAGTCTAGTACATAGCTTTAGAGATTTAGATGACGCTAACTCTCTCAATCTTAATAGATCTAGAGATTTTGTTACACTTTGTAGTACTAGTAATACCTCAGTAGACAGGAATTAGATACCGATATAACGCAGGTCTTGCCTTTTCCGTTGGGCGCCACTTGTTACGACACAAGACTCTTCGAAATAATAATACACTCTCAGGTTATTACTCTATAAATACTTTAATATTACAACAAGTTATGTAAATAAGAACATTTCATTTCTCTTCCTGTCAATTTCTCCCAGCTTCCCCTTTTAAACATCCCTTCCATTCATTATTCAAATTCGCACCATTATTCATGCACACCGTGCTGCGCTACGTTTAATGAACTCTTTGTATCTTAAATTAACTTTTTTCCCCTAGTATTGTTAACCTTGTGTTATTGTTTTACTATAATATTTCTTACATTCTAGGATTTCCTGGTCAAAGAATGTCTTGGATGGGTTGATGACCAAAGTGGAGCAGAACGTTCTTATTGGTTCCCAAGTCTGATACCAGATTTCACTACAACTTTAACTTGATTTGGTTTTTCAATCATTATTTTAGATACATTTCAAAGCCCCTTTTACTGAAAGTTTCATGAATGAATTGGCATTTGTGCTTTTCACATAATATCTGTCAATGTGTTAGGAAAAAAAAATATTTTCATTCATGTTACAAGAGTGCTACATAATTTTTTTTTCTTTTTCAGATTGTGACTTGTTTTTATTTATTACATTTATTGTATGCATCTGCTAATATTTCATCAATATTTATTTTATGTTTTTTGAATAATAATGTATTTATTTCAAACAAAATTCTTCTAAATTTGACAATTCAAACACACAAAAAAACTTTTTTTTTTTACTGGTAGGGGGACTATCAAATGTGTTAGCCACAACTTTCAAAATGTCCAATCAAGGACATTAATAAGTTTGTAAAATAAATGTCTACCAAATTAATTTCTAAATGAAAACACAGTTCAGTTTCAAATGTAATACAATGACACTTGAGTGTTCTCATTATTTATTAAGAGTTCTTCTAGCCATACAAGTGCTGCTGAGCTGTAAACTGTTTTGCAGACTGTGTCTAGGAAAAATAGCATGCTGTTTTCTTGAGTTGTCCAGCACTGCCATCCAGAGTGTTGATTATGTTGGGCTGTAGTGGTAGTAGGGTCTGCCTAAGGAGGGTTAAGATGGAGGATTCAAAGAGGATATGGTTTACGGTTTTATAAGGGTGGGTACAGTGTCTACAGAAGGTTAGTTTTGTGGGATTTATTTTGTTAAGGTGATTATTTAAATGTGTGTGTCCTGTCCTTAGTTGGAAGATTGTAGATTGCTCTTTGTGGGGGAAAGGAGAGGGGGGAAGAGAAAATTAAAACTGTTCAGTTGGTTTGGCATGGTCATTTCTTTCAATTTAGCTCTGCCTGTGTTTCCTGATGCCCATTGGTTGAGCCACTCCTCTTTGTGATTAACATTGACCTTAGAGTGAGGGAGTTAACTGGTCTATCTGGTTGTTCTATAGATGATGCCAACATTGATAGTTTTATCAGCCTTTCATTTCCCATGATACCTATGTATCCAAAACAAAGTTCTACAAAATTAATTTCTAAATGAATGTTTGAATACAACAGCACTTATGTGTTCTCATTATACCACGTCAAATAGTTCACATTAAAAGTGTTTTTGTTGATTAATTCATAGCTGTGTTTATATATTTTATAAGGTAAAACCTTATTTTAAGCTGTATCAGTTTTGATAAATTATAATGTTGATAATTACATTTATGACTCTGTTTCTTAGGGAGTTTGTCTAGTGTTTGTTGAAATGTATCTGTTTCAAACATTGTAAGACATGTTTTTTTGTTGCATTCTTATTCTACTTCATTTCTTACAGCACTTCAGACAGAACACATTGCCTCTTTAGAGGTACCCAATAAATAAGATTTGAATTGAAACTACTGGGGGCACTTAAGTCACCAACAAAACTAGAAAATACTCATCCCAATCTATTTGTCCGACTTCAATAACAAAGTAATTTTGATCTAGCTCTTAACAACCACGTCTTAAGGGTACAACATCTTTAACAAAATGTCTGAGCTCAAGGTGCCGCTCGCTACTCTCTAAACTGGCACTTATTTTTTAAAAAATGTCAACACTAAAAATGAGTCATTTATTAAGACTACTCTAAACATTCAAGAAAGTTCAGTCAAGAAAATTGAAACTAAATCCCATTGGTTGAAAGCCTTAAGCGTTGTCTCCCCTGTACTATTTTAAATTTTACATGCATTCTACTCCTAAAGTTATGCTAAACAAGTCTGCATCCTTAAACGAGTGACCAACCACTTCAGAAGTCCATAGACCTGATGCATTGTAGTTCACTCAAGAGTTGTGCAAACAAAGTTAGGATTAAGGCTTTAAGAATTTTGTCTTCTGGGGAAAAGAATAAAAACTTGTCAATCGCATAAGCATTTATTATAGAGTCACTATTGCGGAGCAGTTTGCAGTTACCTTTAGTTTTCAATTTTTTGCTACGTAATGGTTAGACCTATGGAAAAACTAAAAGTATCTAGGCATTGTCTATCCATTTTCCAATAAAAATAGACGCATTGTTTAGTTTTTCAACAGATATTTAAATTTTACATTCAAATCGACTGAGATATGGTCAGTCACAATTACGGAACAGAATTTTTTAAGAAGTCACAATTGCAGAACACGGTAAAAATGTCGGAACAAAGCCTATATAAAGCATATATTTATTAGTCTTATACTTGAACTCCTTATCCTTTACATTAATCTTATTTTATTAAAGCTTAAGACAACACATTGTCACTTTTTGATTCTTTACTCTTTAATTTAATTGACGTCACACTACCCTGATTTTTCTTACAAGGTTTTATTTTCCACTATTCTTTAATTTTTTAATTTATTTTTTTTTTGTTATAGGATAGGCCTATATATTATATTATTTGATATTATGATTTGTCCTCTTTTTGCTGGACGTCTGCACAAGGTAATCATAAATTATATATTATATGTAATATTATTCTCTAAATGTTTTTAAATTTATGTATACTAATACAAACTCATATTTAAATTCCGATAATCTAAATCACTATGTAAATAAAGTTAAATGCGCAGGTCAAATTAATGACATCTGTAGTGTTCCACAATTGTGACTATCTTTAAAAAGGTAAAAACTGGGTAAACACCTCCCAATTTTTTTTTAAATTAAATTTCTGGTACATGGCTACGAAATGAAGTTTTTCCACATCCATTTATAAAGCGAAAAATAGGTGTATCAAGCAGGTGAACGGTCATTATCATTTTTAAAAAGCCTTTAGCCTTGACCTATGCAGTTCTCCTGGTACGTGAAAAATAATGGACGATTCCACACTTGTCAACTTTAACCTGGAGTCAAACTTAATTTTCTGCTGTGAAAGGAAAACCCTTATATTGGAAATGTAGAGAAATGGACCATGCGCAGTACCGTTACAGTAGTTTAGCAGAAAATTTCAAAATAATAATAATAATAATCTTTATTATCCTTAAGGAAATTTGTCTTACAATTTGTGCATTACACCAAACAAAAAACATTATAACTATAAGAAACCAAAGTGTACATTCACACCAGACTCACTCATAATTTACATGTGACAAAGTTTATACCAGATTGTTCTTATTTAATGATTTGATTGCCAGGGGAACAAAAGAGTGTTTGTGTCTGTTTGTCTTTGCTATCAGTGTCCTGTATCTCTTTTGTGATGGTAAAATCACAAAATCCTGACACAAAGGGTGATTCTTTATTTCGGGGATCTTGTTAGCTTTTTTATTGATGTTTGTCTCAAACAACTGCCCAAATGGTTTTTTTTTTTTTTTTTTTTTGCCAATAAAGTAGAATTTAACAAATTTCGAAGAGCTGTTCCGCAAACATGCCTGCTCCGCAATAGTGACTCTACTATATACCTTTAAATTGAAGCATTAGAGCCACTCTTGAAAGACATCAGAAATGAACACTGATTCCAAACAGTAGATTTTCAAAGCATTTAAAATTATGACGTAATCGTCATCATTTTTTGTCATTTAATGAATCTTTTGACCAATGGTGCAAATTAAAAGAGTTGCACCATAACAACATCTAATGTAACATTTCAATATATTGGCCAAGGCTGGGAGAGATTCACATATCCCTGAGCTAGGGAGCCCTTTAGTAAATCCAACTTGGGCGTTATAAGAAATGAAAGATTGTCATGGAACCCCCATAGTGATGAAGCTATCAAACAAAGCATTATGTGTTATTAAAAGAAATTTCTATAAATCAAATAAGAACATAAAACTAAAATGTTATTTAACCTTGGTTAGGCCAATAATAGAATATGCATCCTCTGTTTGGGACCCCTCAACTCAAGAAAGCATAAAGAAACTGGAACAGAAACAAAATAGAGCAGTGAGATTCATAACAAACGAATATTCACATTTGACTAGAGTAACACCTTTAGTAAAATCACTAAATTTAGAAAGCCTTCAGGATAGAAGACTAAAAAAAAGTAGCAATTATACATAAAACACTGAACCATATTCTTCAAATACAAAATTTAATAAAATACTAAGAAGACACAAAGATAAAGGCACATTCCTCGTTCCATATGCTAGGACAAATTTGTACAAATACTCTTTCTTCCCTAGTGCTATAAGAGCATGGAATGGGTTGCCTGAGCTAGACAGGAAAAACAGTGACTTGACAGAATTTAAGTCATTGGTTAATATGCATGACTGAATGCATGACGCGTAGGACGTAATCATCTTCTTTTTTGAAGTAACGTCTGAATTATATAAGATAAGAAGATAAGATTTCTAGTCTCTTAAATACAAAAAAAAAACGTGCTAACATTTTGATATTTAAATATGCATATTTGTGCCAGGAAAATAAGGTTTTAGTTAGGAAGAGAAGGGTGTAAGTTGTATTGGCGACCCTGGAGTGTAGATTCAGTCTAGTTCTACAAGTGACCCTGAAGTGTACATTCAGTCTAGTTGTACAAGTGACCCTGTAGTGTAGATTCAGTCTAGTTGTACAGGCGACCCTGTAGTGTAGATTCAGTCTAGTTGTACAGGCGACCCTGTAGTGTAGATTCAGTCTAGTTGTACAGGCGACCCTGTAGTGTAGATTCAGTCTAGTTGTACAGGCGACCCTGTAGTGTAGATTCAGTCTAGTTGTACAGGCGACCCTGTAGTGTAGATTCAGTCTAGTTGTACAGGCGACCCTGTAGTGTAGATTCAGTCTAGTTGTACAGGCGACCCTGGAGTGTAGATTCAGTCTAGTTGTACAAGTGACCCTGGAGTGTAGATTCAGTCTAGTTGTACAGGCGACCCTGTAGTGTAGATTCAGTCTAGTTGTACAGGCGACCCTGTAGTGTAGATTCAGTCTAGTTGTACAGGCGACCCTGGAGTGTAGATTCAGTCTAGTTGTACAAGTGACCCTGGAGTGTAGATTCAGTCTAGTTGTACAAGTGACCCTGGAGTGTAGATTCAGTCTAGTTGTACAAGTGACCCTGGAGTGTAGATTCAGTCTAGTTGTACAAGTGACCCTGGAGTGTAGATTCAGTCTAGTTGTACAGGCGACCCTGGAGTGTAGATTCAGTCTAGTTGTACAGGCGACCCTGTAGTGTAGATTCAGTCTAGTTGTACAAGTGACCCTGGAGTGTAGATTCAGTCTAGTTGTACAGGCGACCCTGGAGTGTAGATTCAGTCTAGTTGTACAAGTGACCCTGGAGTGTAGATTCAGTCTAGTTGTACAGGCGACCCTGGAGTGTAGATTCAGTCTAGTTGTACAGGCGACCCTGTAGTGTAGATTCAGTCTAGTTGTACAGGCGACCCTGGAGTGTAGATTCAGTCTAGTTGTACAAGTGACCCTGTAGTGTAGATTCAGTCTAGTTGTACAGGCGACCCTGGAGTGTAGATTCAGTCTAGTTGTACAAGTGACCCTGGAGTGTAGATTCAGTCTAGTTGTACAAGTGACCCTGGAGTGTAGATTCAGTCTAGTTGTACAAGTGACCCTGGAGTGTAGATTAAGTCTAGTTGTACAAGTGACCCTGGAGTGTAGATTCAGTCTAGTTGTACAAGTGACCCTGGAGTGTAGATTCAGTCTAGTTGTACAAGTGACCCTGGAGTGTAGATTCAGTCTAGTTGTACAAGTGACCCTGGAGTGTAGATTCAGTCTAGTTGTACAAGTGACCCTGGAGTGTAGATTCAGTCTAGTTGTACAGGCGACCCTGGAGTGTAGATTCAGTCTAGTTGTACAAGTGACCCTGGAGTGTAGATTCAGTCTAGTTGTACAAGTGACCCTGGAGTGTAGATTCAGTCTAGTTGTACAAGTGACCCTGGAGTGTAGATTCAGTCTAGTTGTACAGGCGACCCTGTAGTGTAGATTCAGTCTAGTTGTACAAGTGACCCTGTAGTGTAGATTCAGTCTAGTTGTACAGGCGACCCTGTAGTGTAGATTCAGTCTAGTTGTACAAGTGACCCTGTAGTGTAGATTCAGTCTAGTTGTACAGGCGACCCTGGAGTGTAGATTCAGTCTAGTTGTACAAGTGACCCTGGAGTGTAGATTCAGTCTAGTTGTACAAGTGACCCTGTAGTGTAGATTCAGTCTAGTTGTACAAGTGACCCTGGAGTGTAGATTCAGTCTAGTTGTACAAGTGACCCTGTAGTGTAGATTCAGTCTAGTTGTACAAGTGACCCTGTAGTGTAGATTCAGTCTAGTTGTACAAGTGACCCTGGAGTGTAGATTCAGTCTAGTTGTACAGGCGACCCTGTAGTGTAGATTCAGTCTAGTTGTACAAGTGACCCTGGAGTGTAGATTCAGTCTAGTTGTACAAGTGACCCTGGAGTGTAGATTCAGTCTAGTTGTACAAGTGACCCTGTAGTGTAGATTCAGTCTAGTTGTACAAGTGACCCTGGAGTGTAGATTCAGTCTAGTTGTACAGGCGACCCTGGAGTGTAGATTTAGTCTAGTTGTACAGGCGACCCTGGAGTGTAGATTTAGTCTAGTTGTACAGGCGACCCTGTAGTGTAGATTCAGTCTAGTTGTACAAGTGACCCTGTAGTGTAGATTCAGTCTAGTTGTACAAGTGACCCTGGAGTGTAGATTCAGTCTAGTTGTACAAGTGACCCTGGAGTGTAGATTCAGTCTAGTTGTACAAGTGACCCTGGAGTGTAGATTCAGTCTAGTTGTACAAGTGACCCTGGAGTGTAGATTCAGTCTAGTTGTACAAGTGACCCTGGAGTGTAGATTCAGTCTAGTTGTACAAGTGACCCTGGAGTGTAGATTCAGTCTAGTTGTACAGGCGACCCTGTAGTGTAGATTCAGTCTAGTTGTACAAGTGACCCTGTAGTGTAGATTCAGTCTAGTTGTACAGGCGACCCTGTAGTGTAGATTCAGTCTAGTTGTACAAGTGACCCTGTAGTGTAGATTCAGTCTAGTTGTACAGGCGACCCTGGAGTGTAGATTCAGTCTAGTTGTACAAGTGACCCTGTAGTGTAGATTCAGTCTAGTTGTACAAGTGACCCTGGAGTGTAGATTCAGTCTAGTTGTACAGGCGACCCTGGAGTGTAGATTTAGTCTAGTTGTACAGGCGACCCTGGAGTGTAGATTTAGTCTAGTTGTACAGGCGACCCTGTAGTGTAGATTCAGTCTAGTTGTACAAGTGACCCTGTAGTGTAGATTCAGTCTAGTTGTACAAGTGACCCTGGAGTGTAGATTCAGTCTAGTTGTACAAGTGACCCTGGAGTGTAGATTCAGTCTAGTTGTACAAGTGACCCTGGAGTGTAGATTCAGTCTAGTTGTACAAGTGACCCTGTAGTGTAGATTCAGTCTAGTTGTACAAGTGACCCTGGAGTGTAGATTCAGTCTAGTTGTACAAGTGACCCTGGAGTGTACATTCAGTCTAGTTGTACAGGCGACCCTGGAGTGTAGATTCAGTCTAGTTGTACAGGCGACCCTGGAGTGTAGATTCAGTCTAGTTGTACAGGCGACCCTGTAGTGTAGATTCAGTCTAGTTGTACAGGCGACCCTGGAGTGTAGATTTAGTCTAGTTGTACAGGCGACCCTGGAGTGTAGATTTAGTCTAGTTGTACAGGCGACCCTGGAGTGTAGATTCAGTCTAGTTGTACAGGCGACCCTGGAGTGTAGATTCAGTCTAGTTGTACAAGTGACCCTGTAGTGTAGATTCAGTTCGTTTTACAGGCGACCCTGGAGTGTAGATTCAGTCTAGTTGTACAGGCGGCTCTGAAGTGTAGATTCAGTCTAGTGGTACTGGTGACCCTCTCTTGTATTGTATATTCAATCTAGTTGTACAGGCGACTCTCTGTGTAGTGTATATATTCATTTGCTCCAAATTCCTTTTCCATCCTTGTCTTTTCCTTTTGCTGTTTATAAGTGTGTTTCACGTAATTTGATTTTTAGATTTGTACGAATACAATCAGGAAGTGTAATGTTTATATTTACTGGTGCTGATTAACTTGAAAACTGTGTTAGACCATGGTTAGACTATGGTTAGACTATGGTTAGACCATGGTTAGACTATGGTTAGACCATGGTTAGACTATGGTTAGACCATGGTTAGACTATGGTTAGACCATGGTTAGACTATGGTTAGACCATGGTTAGACTATGGTTAGACCATGGTTAGACTATGGTTAGACCATGGTTAGACTATGGTTAGACCATGGTTAGACTATGGTTAGACCATGGTTAGACTATGGTTAGACCATGGTTAGACTATGGTTAGACCATGGTTAGACTAGCTTCTTGGCCTATCGCCTTAATTGGTTTGCTTTATAAATGAAACAATGTACACATATTCAATGCTTCAATCATTTATTTTCTAATGTTTTGCTTCTCTTGTATGACTTTATCTCACAATTAAAACTTTCTCAGTACCGGTAGGCCTATAATCAAATACAAGAATCTGTCCAGATGCAAAGTCAGGCAGCCAGCATTTCGTAAAGTAGCACCGAACTCTTATAGTGACTCATTAAAGAAAAAAACCATTGAATATGATTTTATCAAATATTTTCCGTTTAGATTCCTCGGAACACGTGCTTTTAGTTTCAGTAAACTGCTAGCCTTTATTTGCTAATTAAATAGGGAACGTGCCCTATATCATGTTTGAGGTCGCTATGAATATTAAATGAAGTTGTAGTGCCTCCAGTTGAGACGATGGCCACAGAAGCTGCTAAGAAAATCCAATATGGAAGATTATAACACCAGATTAGGATTGTTCTGGCGAGAAGACCGGAAATGAAAGGAACAAGAGACAAGAGGTCGGGACGTGGACTCGCACAGAAAAGGGAGAATGGAAAAGAACAATGTATGAGACCATTCTGTTCAAATAAACACTGCGCGCACACTAGCAAACATCGGCATGCTTTAGATGGCTCATATCACGGCTGCATCTCGAACTTGTTAGTGTAGGAATTCTTCATTGACGTTCATCAAATAGAGCGCAGAATAAATGAGGGGGGGGGGGGTAGAAACATATAAATCTGAAGTACAGAGTTCTGGGAGAGGGGAGGAGAATGAGGCTGGGTAAACACTTTAGAGGGAGATAGAGATCTAGATTTTATTTCCTCCGACATTCCTAGTCTTTTTTTCAGAGGTACTTTTGGCATGTAAATGACAATGAACTTACAAGGAGCAGAAGAAAGTAGCAGGCCTGTCACTGTATACAGATTAGAATGACTCAGAATGAGTCTTGCTGAAATTATATATCCCAACTGAGGACGACAAAGTTATATTTCCACCAAGATTAGTGTATTATTGTAAACCTAAGGGAATCAACTCTAGGAAGGGAGACAGGTATGATAATTGATGTTTCTATAAAGGGGATTGTGTTGTAGATGATTAGAACAACAAACACTATATAGTGGGTTCAGGCCTTGGGTTCGCTTTCGTCTCACAGTTGATAGACCAACAAGCACATAGACTTTTGATTAGATTTGGAATGTCCCACCTCAAAACTCCCTCCCCTCCCCCCCCCCCTTTTTATTGTAATATCACTTATACGCTACATCCCCAACCCCTGCCGCCCACAACAATGAGCTGTAACTTTTCTCCGGCTTCTCAATTCAATGTAGAAATATTGTATATGTCATCAGCAAAGCGCGAAATCCGGCATTCTATAGAATGCCTGAAACGTCAATTTTTCTGGGTGGAAAGACATTCTCCAATTTAATTCCCATTTTTGTAATTCATCTAATTCTCTTTGAACAACTTCTGTGTCTTGTGTTGTTTTTATTGTTCTCTATATTATGCAATCATCGCTCCCACACTCACACTTTTTTATTAGAATAACCCCTAACTTTTTTTATCAGGAAAACCCCTAACTTTTTTTATTAGGAAAACCCCTAACTTTTTTAATTAGGAAAACCCCTAATTTTTCTTATTAGGAAAACCCCTAACTTTTTTTATTAGGATAACCCCTAACTTTTGTTTTATTAGAATAACCCCTAACTTTTTTAATTAGGATACCCCCCCCCTTTTACATTTTTTAGCATCCTCCAATCGGTCAACCCATCACCTCACACTTTACAGCTTTTGGATTCTAGATATAGCACACATTGGTTATAGCACACATTGGTTATAGCACACATTGGTTATAGCACCATTGGTTATAGCACACATTGGTTATAGCACACATTGGTTATAGCACACATTGGTTATAGCACACATTGGTTATAGCACACATTGGTTATAGCACACATTGGTTATAGCACACATTGGTTATAGCACACATTGGTTATAGCACACATTGGTTATAGCACACATTGGTTATAGCACACATTGGTTATAGCACCATTGGTTATAGCACCATTGGTTATAGCACCATTGGTTATAGCACACATTGGTTATAGCACACATTGGTTATAGCACACATTGGTTATAGCACACATTGGTTATAGCACCATTGGTTATAGCACACATTGGTTATAGCACACATTGGTTATAGCACACATTGGTTATAGCACCATTGGTTATAGCACACATTGGTTATAGCACCATTGGTTATAGCACACATTGGTTATAGCACACATTGGTTATAGCACACATTGGTTATAGCACACATTGGTTATAGCACACATTGGTTATAGCACACATTGGTTATAGCACACATTGGTTATAGCACACATTGGTTATAGCACCATTGGTTATAGCACACATTGGTTATAGCACCATTGGTTATAGCACCATTGGTTATAGCACACATTGGTTATAGCACACATTGGTTATAGCACACATTGGTTATAGCACACATTGGTTATAGCACCATTGGTTATAGCACACATTGGTTATAGCACACATTGGTTATAGCACACATTGGTTATAGCACACATTGGTTATAGCACCATTGGTTATAGCACACATTGGTTATAGCACACATTGGTTATAGCACACATTGGTTATAGCACACATTGGTTATAGCACACATTGGTTATAGCACACATTGGTTATAGCACCATTGGTTATAGCACCATTGGTTATAGCACACATTGGTTATAGCACACATTGGTTATAGCACACATTGGTTATAGCACACATTGGTTATAGCACACATTGGTTAGTTTTTTTTTATTTTTATTTTTTTTCAATCTTTTAATGTACGGTATTAGATATGTTAAATATGCAAAGATTTCTTTTGACCATCCGTTTCTGACCTAGAGGGTAAAATATGCATTTTGCCATCAAATGTAGAGAAGAAACTGTTACAGAGTATTGAAAATAGGGTTAATAAAGAAAAATATAAAAACATACTTTAAAAAAAGGTTAAATTAAGTGTAATTTTGACCAATTGTTTTTGTTTAGCGCAATGTCATGCTTTTAGCCTTCCTATCACATTTTTTTTTGGACGAGTTGGAAAAAAAAAGTTGGGGAATAAAAAGAAAGTGATATGTGGGTGAATGTTACCGTGATAGCTTTTTAAATGTGTTTTATTTTTTTTTTTAAGTGTACGACTTGAATTCGAATTCAAGGGCTCAAGCCTCCGCAAGACAATACACTAACCATTGTGCCAGCAAAGTGCTTATGAAAATAGAAGATTTCTTAGCAATCTATTATTAGTGGGAGCGTCAACAAAAATTAAATAATGACAACGAGTTTAAACAAAAATAGTTCCAATGAGACTTTAAATTTGTTCACTATTGTGACATTCGTATTCATGTGGTCCACAATTGTTGGTCTCCCTAAACGAAAGACAACTCAACATCTCCTCCCACAACAACAAAAGACAACTCAACATCTCCTCCCACAACAACAAAAGACAACTCAACATCTCCTCCCACAACAACAAAAGACAACTCAACATCTCCTCCCACAACAACAAAAGACAACTCAACATCTCCTCCCACAACAACAAAAGACAACTCAACATCTCCTCCCACAACAACAAAAGACAACTCAACATCTCCTCCCACAACAACAAAAGACAACTCAACATCTCCTCCCACAACAACAAAAGACAACTCAACATCTCCCACAATGATGAAAGACAACTCAACATCTCCTCCCACAATGACGAAAGACAACTCAACATCTCCTCCCACAACGACGAAAGACAGCTCAACATCTCCTCCCACAACAACAAAAGACAACTCAACATCTCCTCCCACAACAACAAAAGACAACTCAACATCTCCCACAATGATGAAAGACAACTCAACATCTCCTCCCACAATGACGAAAGACAACTCAACATCTCCTCCCACAACGACGAAAGACAGCTCAACATCTCCTCCCACAACAACAAAAGACAACTCAACATCTCCTCCCACAACAACAAAAGACAACTCAACATCTCCTCCCACAACAACAAAAGACAACTCAACATCTCCCACAATGATGAAAGACAACTCAACATCTCCTCCCACAACGACGAAAGACAACTCAACATCTCCCACAATGACGAAAGACAACTCAACATCTCCCACAATGACGAAAGACAACTCAACATCTCCTCCCACAATGACGAAAGACAACTCAACATCTCCCACAATGACGAAAGACAACTTAAAATCTCCCACAATGATGAAAGACAACTCAACATCTCCTCCCACAATGACGAAAGACAACTCAACATCTCCTTCCACAAGGACGAAAGACAACTCAACATCTCCCACAATGACGAAAGACAACTCAACATCTCCTCCCACAACGACGAAAGACAACTCAACATCTCCTCCCACAATGACGAAAGATAACTCAACATCTCCCACAATGACGAAAGACAACTCAACATCTCCTCCCACAACGACGAAAGACAACTCAACATCTCCTCCCACAATGACGAAAGATAACTCAACATCTCCCACAACGACGAAAGACAACTCAACATCTCTTACAACAAAAACAATGAATTCTCGCCTACCTATATTTTCAATACTGTGAAATAAATCCTATTCTTCAACTCACCAGTTTCTAAATGACAATCGGCTGTCATTTTGTTTAGTTACAAAACGAGAACGTAAACAAGTAAACGAACCTTTTCAGATGGCCGAGTGGTTAAGCGCTTTGTTTCCGAACATGGGGGACCTGGGTTTGAATCTCGGTGGAGACTGAGATTTATTATATTAGGGCACCCCTGAGTCCACCCAACTCTAATGGGTACCCGACTATAGTTGGGGAAAGACGGTTGGTCGTTGTGCTGGCCACATGACACTCTGCTCGTTAACCGTTGGTCAATGAAACAGATGACCTTAACATCGTCTGTCCTATAGATCTTATCTTATAAAATACAGACGTTACTTCAAAAAAAGATGATGATTATGTCCTACGGCATCATGCAGATCGCAAGGTCTGAAAGGGGAACTTTTAAGGAAGGAGAGTGGCACTGAAGTGACCTGAGAGTGACGTGGTGAGAGTTCTTCCACAAGACATCGTCTGAACACAACCAAACAACTACAACACTCCTGAAAGGTCTCACGACTCTACCAAATGTTGGAACTTATAGACCGTAAACTAAAGACAATTGAACGATGGTATCTGTATAGTAAAATCCGATGATAGCAAAAGAAGTAAAGAAACCACTACACACATTTTAGGTGTAAATGTACAGGATCTAAACTATTTAAATATTGACCAGGACGACTTGCGCCGCAACCACTTGCCTCCATTAGCCTGGTTCATGGCTGACAGCTTTCGGTGGGAGTTTAGGATATCTTCTGGCGTAAAGCCTCGCTGGTCAGCAAATCTGGTTGGATCTCGTGGCTACCTCGGGAGACCTCGGCTCACACTCAAGTGCTTAGGTAAATTGAATCAGCACCTTCAGATCACGATTTAAAGAAATAGGTCAAACTGTTCTTTTTGTTTCCATTACATCGAGCAAGAGATTTTTAAGGGGTAGACTCTTGTGGTACATTTGTTTGGCCATAAAAGTCATATAAAGAAAAAATACACTTCTAAGAATGGTTTTAAATGCAAAGTTATTTGAACCTATATTTTTTATTCTAAATATTTAAGCGGGTACAGTTATAAATATTCAAAAACATACCCCCACACCCAGAATATGCTATTTATTATTTATATTCTATTATCCCTTCATATTTGTACTATTACGTTTACTAATTATTCACTTATTATCCTAAATTATGGTGTGTAACCAATTTTTCTTAGTGTTACCATTGGCATTTATCCATTTTTACTATCATCAATTTTTCTAAAAATAAATTTTACTCTCTTAAAATAATATTATTACTTTAGCTATTTATCAATTAGACCACTATCACTATTGCTATTTAGTAGAGTTCTTCTATTATTACTATTGATGTTAATTGCTTGTAAGCAGGGCCAGCATAGGCATATAGGCAAACTAGGCAGCCGCCTAGAACCTCCAATTTGTGCAGGGCTTGCAAAGGACTAAAAAAAAAAATTTAGAGAAAAAATTGCAAAACATGTATCCCATCTCAAACAGAGTAGAGCACTGTGACTCTATGTTTACTAATCTAAACATGGTCTAACTCTTGTCTCTACTACGGAAATTGCGATAAATGATATTCAGTTATTTGTTGATTTAGATATAGACGGTCATGTTTTTAATGAATTGCGTAATTTTATTTGTTCGCTGTTTCTTTTATTATTTTTTTTAGAATACCTGTATTCAAGTCACTCCTCCGTGAAGGGAGAAAGCCGATCTTGAATATTGCTCTAACGATTTTCCTATGAATTTAACAGTTGATGTATGTCGCTGAGACTAGCTCTTTGGCCACATGGGGAAAACACTAGTTTGACCCTTTACATTTTCAAAGTAAAAAAAAAATGTAAATTTGGTTTGACTAGACTTAGAAAACAAAACATGGCGAAGGCGTAGTCAGCCATAGTGTTCCGAAGTTATAAGAGAGTAAATTTAAAGTTATTTCAATTTTATTGACATAATACATAAAAAAGAAAGTTAAGTTCCCCTTTTAAATCTTGTGTTCTATAGGGCAGATGATGTAAAGGTCATCTGTTTCTGTTACCTACGGTTAACGAGGGTGTTATGTGGCCAGCACAACGACCAGCCGCCTTTACTTTTCCCCAACTAATGTCAAAGTACCCATTAGAGCTGGCTGGACTCAGAGGCGCTCAAAGATCCCGAATTTAATAATCCCAATCTTCACCAGGATTCGAGCCCTGCAATCCCGGTTCGAAAGTCAAACGCTTTACGGCTCAGCCCCCGAGCGATCTATGTGGCAGATGGCCGAGTCAGCCCGAGGGAAGATATATAAGCTCAAGCTATACTAATATTTTTTTACGGAAACATAATATAGATTAGAAAATGAGATCTGGATCTTAAAGAGTTCTAAATCAGAAGTCTAGGTCTAGTATTACACCTTGATGTCTATATAATGTTAATATCAATAAATAATCACAAATCTATTATTATCCGCTGACTGAATACTATCACGTATCTGACGGTGTGAAAATCACTTATCCGATACCCGGTCTGAACTAAACATTTTTTAGCAGCCCCCGAAAGGGGAAAAGATGGTATTAGTTTTGTGTGAAATGTCTGTCCGTCTGTCCGTCCGTCCCGTTTAGATCTCGTAAGCTAGAAAAGATATTGAAAATCCAACATCATAATATTTTAGTCAATTCAAAGTTCTGATGCAACGGCTACTTTTTTCTTTTCTAAAAGCGAAAAATCTAATTTTTTAAATCATTTATGCAAGCAGTTTTTTTCATAAACAATACACCACTTTTACAACTATTCACTATTAATAGAAACAAACACTGGAGGCTCTTTATTAGAGGCGGCCGCATCATACCATATCTTAAACGCATTTATGCAAATGGTTTTAGATTTTTTTGTCAATTTTTTTTTTACACTTGCATTGCTACGTAATGTAAGTTCTGTCCTACTAACTATTACATTTACTCAAAAAAAAAGTTTACTTTTTTAAGAGAAAAAAACTTTTTAGTATACATATAAGTTGGACATAATTTAAAACAACAATTAATAAGTAGTTTTTTATATTATCGCGTGAACTACAGTGAAGCACAATGTACGTAAAATACTTTAAAATACTTAACTTAAGGAATTTTTTTTTTTTTTTTACGGAAATGTTTTTTTTCTGTTTTTGAGGATTTGAATAATAGATTAACCCTTTACAAAACAATAAGATCAATTAGATATTCATTATAAGACATCAGTTAGGCCAGGTTCTCATCTAACTTCACCTTCACTTTCACCTCTCCTCTGGTTTGCTGGACAGCTGGGGCACCACACAAGATCTGTCAACCTTCTTTCTCCATTCTTCTCTGTCATTTGTCTTTGATAGAATTCAATTCTGATGTTCTTTCTGAAAATATTGATACCTGCCTTTTTACCTTTCTGGGTGGACCACTTCGGGGCCGATTTTGAGTTTGTGTTTCCACACAAACTGTCTTTGTTATTATTATCATTTTTTTCTTTTTTCAAAAATATTTTATTATATTTTAAGCTCTATAATGGCGGTATTGTCTTTTCAAACAATGTTATTGTTTTGTTGTTGTTTATTTGAGACCACCAAATTCACTTTCCCAAGGGCCTCCGATTATCCAAGGCCGGCCGGTTATCTATTAAGTTAGACGTTGTTGTTTTTTTACGCATAATCTTTCTGATGCGCTTGTGAAGAAATTAAAATTTCACAAGTCGTGTCCCTTACTAGATCACATGACAGATCATGTGATAGGTTAAATATGAATATTAAAATATTTATAGTAAAACTATATAGAGGACTGCCTGATTTGGTCACAATAGCGCAGCTGATCTCATATCTGAACTCTCCAACATGAAAAATGAAAACGAAGAAAAAGACTAAGAAAAGATTCAGATTGTATGTTATAGTCATCGTCTGCAATTTGTAATTTGTAATTTGTCTGGTCTGAAGAGTTTTGTCTTTCTTGTTCATTAACAGCTTCTACTTTGGTAGAGGAAGACAGACAGAGAAGTTCAAAATGGTGTCAGCAGACACTAAGTAACGTAGACGTAGACAATGATTACAGAAATAGAAAACGCGTGTTAAAGAAAGAGAGAGCGCGCCAGAAAAAGAAAGAGAAAGAGACAGAGAAAGAGAAAGAGAAAGAGACAGAGAAAGAGAAAGAGAGAAAGAGAAAGAGAAAAGAAAGAGAAAAGAAAGTGGGCTAGAGAGAACGAAGTTTACATTTATTGTCTTAAGTAAAACTGTCCTCGGCTGCTAAGATCTTCTAGCTGGGCGTCGTTAGTTCTTCCCCCCTCCCCTACAACCTCCAGGGTCGACTGGAGCAAGTTTAAACTCCTGACTAGTCAAACCGAGATGGAGTTAATCGGGTGGATAGGGTTAAACAAAAGCTGAGGTTTTCATTCTCATGTCCGAGGTTCAGAAGACGAGGCAGCAACATTTTATGTAATGACATTCATGTACAGACTAGAACAGAAACCTTTCTTCCCTTCATTCATAGCAATGTTATTGAAAACAGAAGAATAGTGGCAAGCAACATGAGAACAACTCTACATAGAGAACACCAACTGAAACAACTCTACATAGAGAACACCAACTGAAACAACTCTACATAGAGAACACCAACTGAAACAACTCTACATAGAGAACACCAACTGAAACAACTCTACATAGAGAACACCAACTGAAACAACTCTACATAGAGAACACCAACTGAAACAGCTCTACATAGAGAACACCAACTGAAACAACTCTACATAGAGAAACAGTTTCTTTAGAAACGCAATTCATTTGCAATGATAAACCAACCGACTGTTTGCTAGATTTAAATAGATAGATAGATAGATAGATAGATAGATAGATAGATAGATAGATAGACAGATAGACAGATAGACAGATAGATAGATATATAGATAGATAGATAGATAGATAGATGGATAGATAGATAGATAGATAGATAGATAGATAGATAGATAGATAGATAGATAGATAGACAGATAGACAGATAGATATATATATATATAGATAGATAGATAGATAGATAGATAGATAGATAGATAGATAGATAGATAGATAGATAGATAGATAGATAGATGGATAGATAGATAGATAGATAGATAGATGCTCATTTATTATATTTAGTGCTAATCGACAGCAGGCCAACAGTCTCTGGGCTTTTATAGGCGATTTTGTTTTCAGCACCTGTTTTGGAAATGCACCGAACACATGTTACAAACAAATGAGCTGGCTCAAAGCCGGAGCTCCTCTGGAACTGCAAGAAGAGGATTGATTTGGTTTGGTCAGGCAGCAAGAGACACTATTCACTGTCAGAAATCATTCTTCAAGGGAGCACGAGATAAGATGGCTGAACAAAAGAATGGAGCATCCTGTCTCTTGCTAGTACGCTAAGGACAGCTGCTAACCAGGAGGAGGTGGGGCGGTTCGTTGCAGCATTCCACCAATGCAAGTCAAGGGGCTGGTGATGATGATGATGGATCATTCATTGTTTTAGACTTTTTCTTTACCTTTGTATCTACGTTTAATAAATCGATGTTGATCTTAAATTAAAGAAGTACATTTTTAGGCCATGATACCTTAGTGCCAAGTGACCTTCTTCAGATGTGGAGGCCATGATACCTTAGTGCCAAGTGACCTTCTTCGGATGTGGAGGCCATGATACCTTAGTGCAAAGTGAACTTCTTCAGATGTGGAGGCCATGATACCTTAGTGCAAAGTGACCTTCTTCAGATGTGGAGGCCATGATACCTTCGTGCAAAGTGAACTTCTTCAGATGTGGAGGCCATGATACCTTCGTGCAAAGTGAACTTCTTCAGATGTGGAGGCCATGATACCTTAGTGCAAAGTGAACTTCTTCAGATGTGGAGGCCATGATACCTTAGTGCAAAGTGAACTTCTTCAGATGTGGAGGCCATGATACCTTAGTGCAAAGTGACCTTCTTCAGATGTGGAGGCCATGATACCTTAGTGCAAAGTGAACTTCTTCAGATGTGGAGGTAAATAAATCTTCAACACGTGTGCAACGTACACATCACAACAAAAAAAAGATGAATTGATTTTCTGCGACAGTCGCTGAGCTAGTAATTTCTGACGCGCCGGGCATCAGTGGCCGGATATGGCCCGCAGGTCGAAGCTTGGGCATCACTGAACTGATAATGGTCAGTGACAACCTCACTTCCTCTGAGCTAGAATTAGATGTGATTATTTCACGGTAAGAACTTGTTCTCTTTGAATGTGCCAGTGGAAGAAAGAAACAGTCACACATGAGAAACAACTTGAAAATGAAATTGTTTTTTTAATTGTCTGCTTTTCTTCCCATGCCTCTGGTAAGCCCATGTGGTTGTCCCACGAAAACAATATTTGCTATGATGGACAGGCATAAGGACGATGTGAATAGACCTGGCAGCAATGGACAGAGTACTGACGATGTTTATCAGTAAACCAATTCACAGTCACAAACACGCACATACATACAGAGTAAGTAAGGTAAGGTTTCCCTTTCAGACCTTGCAATCAATGGGGCAAATGATGTGAATTTCATCAGTTTCTTTGGCCAACGGTTAGCGAGCAGGGTGTCATGTGGCCAACACAATGACCCGTTAGAGTTCGGGAGTCCTTAATAATCCCAGTCTTCACCAAGATTCGAACCCGGGAACTCTCGGTTTGGAAGCTAAGTGTATTACCCTCAGCCACCACGCCCCCTACAGTCATAATTGGATAGTCTTTATTTTCGAATACTTAATAATTTACTTTACAAACGTATATATATCTATACAGTCTGTAACAGTGTGTTGGTTTCCTATGGAGTTTAACTGTAACTAATAGAACAGTCAAATCTATACACCAGAGACTAAAATTGTCATTTAATGTATGAAATGTCAGCGCCATATCACTTTATGCACGATTTGCAAGGACAAATTTGTACAAATACTCCTTCTTCCCTAGTGCTATTAGAGCATAGAATGGGTTGCCTGAGTCAGACAGGAAAACCAATGATTTGGCATAATTTAAGTCATTGATTAACATGCATGGCAAGATTGACCTAGGGATACGCGTAAGACTTTATCATCTTCTTTTTCGAAGTAACGTCTATACAATAACTTTATTCAAGTCAGAACTTCATGGAACTTGGATACAGGAACATGGATCCAGCAGAAATCTGGGTCCAGGAACCTGGGCAGCTGATCGCAAAAACAGCTCAAACGATTTTCCTTGCAATTTAAGTTGATGTATATCGCTGAGAAATGAATTACTAGCTCGTTGGCTACACGGGGCAAAACTCTAATTTAACCGTTATATTTTTTCATCTACTCGTCCTCGTAGATTCTTTTTTTCGTGAAGAATGGAAGAAACTTTTTTGCTTTCATACACATTATCGTAGTTCATTGACTTCACACATGAAGAATGTTAATACCATAGACATAAATAAATATAGACTGGCCGAAGGAAGTAACTTCATGTAACTTGATAACATGTATATCTATTGTATTCGGATTTCCGAATTATGAAAAATTGCATGATCTTCATTCTTAGAGATTAAACAAAACTACACTGCCTCCTTATTTACAATATATATATATATATAGGTGTGTGGCTGAAATAGATATGAATACTCAACTTTTATACTGCTCATAAATGCTGTATAATAAAGTATACAAAATTGCAAGTCACAAATTTTCTTTTCATAAAACTCTTTAATCGGCCAGTCTATATTTATTTATGTCTATGGTTAATACTTTGACAGTATTTGCAAAATTAATTCTCTATTCCAGAAAAAAACGTATAAGGTGTTGATACTGGAGTGCTGCCGGTATCCTAGCGCCAGAGCAGGCTGGCTTTAGGGCAGGCTTGAGCCCGATCGACCAGGTCACGGTATTCATGCAGGAGGTGGCCGACGGGTTCCAGAGGTCCGAGAGCACATACGCAGTTTTTATTGACCTAAAACAGGCTTATGACCGGGTGTGGAAGCAAGGCCTCTATCTTAAGCTTAGAGCCATGGGCGTACGCGGGCGGACCTACAACTGGATAAAACAGTTCCTAACTGAGAGGAAAACACGAACACAGTTCCAGTACTCTCTAAGTGGCGAAAATACCCCAATAAGATGGTTACCCCAGGGATCCGCCCTCTCATGTATCCTTTTCATGGCCTATCTTAATGATTTGCCCAGCTCACTCCGGTGTCGCAAACTGCTATATGCCGATGACATTGTCCTCCGGTCAACCGGGAAGAAAGCTGACCAACTTCAGGCAGCATTACAAGCCGACCTCCAAACCATCTCCTCGTATTGTTCAAAATGGCAGATTCAGATAAACGTTGCCAAAACGACCTGGAGCCTGTTCAGCCTGGGAATCGACATTATTGGGGCCCCATTCGAGCTCCAACTCGGTGGGCTGCGACTCCAACGTGAAAACACGCCAAAATATCTAGGAGTCACACTAGATAGGAAGCTATCAATGCACTTGCACATCCAGGATGTTGAACGAAAGGCCTCGGAGAAGTTGGGGTTACTCAGAAAGCTAGCCAGTACCAAGTGGGGCGCCCGAGCTGACACGCTCCGCACACTGTACACAGGGGCTGTCAGATCCCAAATCGACTACAGCCTGCCTGTGCAGGTGTACGCAAGCAAGACGGCCCTCGAATCACTCGATCGTGTACAGGCCCAGGCTCTCCGATTCATTTGCGGCACCTATAGGACGAGCCCAACTTCCGCTGCAGAAATCATGTCCAACGTGGCTCCTCTCAGCCTGAGGAGAGAGCGCGCCGTGCTAACTGCCCTGGAACGCTACAAAAGGGGCGAACCAGGGCTCCCGACCCACACTTTAGTCAGTCATTGGAGAGAAAAACATAGGATAAAACGGACATCATTTATGCACTGCGCTACAAATTTGAGTGCACAAGCTGGCCTCTCCACTGACCGGGTCCCAATTAGACGGATAAGCACGTGCCCGCCCTGGAGGAGACAGCCCATCCCTCCCATAAATTTCACTATACATGGGTTGGAGGGAGCCACAAAAAGACACACACCCGGACCTACTAAGGAAAATGGCATTGGAAACACTAAAGACCTACTCGGCCGATGCCATATACTGTTACACAGATGGGTCGGTCATGAAAGACCCCGTAAGAGCTGGGTATGGGGCCTATATCTGTTACCCAGACCTGGACCCAGAAAAGCTGTCAGGCACATGCGGCCTCGCCGCATGTAGCTTTGATGCAGAATTAACGGCGATTACAAATACCCTAAAACACGTGCTCCAAAAACTGCGCGAAAAGATAACCGTTGCGACTACCGTTGTAATGGTTACCGATTCCCAGTCCTGCCTCCAAGCCATGGCTGGCTTAGGGGGAAAGTCTAAATTGGTGGAAGAGGCATTAGGCGCCGCAAATAACATCCGCATGCTTATTGGAGCTGTCATCGTTATGCAGTGGGTGCCCTCGCACTGCGGCGTGAGGGGCATTGCCGTGGCTGATGCTCTAGCTAGAGAAGGAGCGCTGGCCGTGCCCACTTTCGAGTCACCAAGTACGTTCCAACAGGCTACAACAACAATACGAGAGTGGGTACATGAAAAGTGGTTGAAATCCTGGGATGACTCCAACACTGCCAGGGGAGTCTGGCATCACATGCGCCGCCCAAATCGAGAGGACCCGTGGTGGAGGCTAAGAAGGTCGGAACAAACAACAATAGCGCAGTGGCGTACGGGACACTGCCCCATAGGTGCGTACTTCGCCCGGTTCCGGCCAAATTTTGATGCCCGTTGCCGACACTGCGGGGAATCAGAAGAGACGGTGGCGCACGTCTTGCAAGAGTGTCCGCAGCTCCGCGAGCTGCGGGAGGACGTATCTAGTGGTTCACTAAGTTTGTATGGAAGCTACGAGGCACTACGCCAAACAGCAGAATTCCTTACCAGGGCACTACGGGAGACCTAGGTCTTCCTGCCTTGTCACCAATTGGAGTTCATCTCAGATACTGGAGTGCTTCCCGTAACAAACTGTTGGTCGATCTATTTAAGGTTAAAGGTCCCTTTTTTTATAGACGAAAATTTCATGTGTGAATTTCATAGTGATTAAGACAAAACAAAGATCCATAAAAGTTTTTTTTATTCTTTCTTTTCCCTTGTATTTCAAAGATCTATTATACAAAATATAATCTTCAATATGAAGCCTAAAAAGATAAAAGTTTAAAAGAATTTCATTTCGTTAAATAGAAAATTTGAACCTAAGTTTTATGAATGACAAACAACAAAGAAATAGAGTCTTGACTTGATGTGTCCCAACACAGACAGTACAACAACTGGTGTCAGAAGTTCAACCTTTCCATGTCCTAGACTTTTTTAACGACCTGTAGAAAGTATGGAGAACATCATTGTCTAGCTCCCAATTGAACATGAAGTCAAATGAGAAGAATTATATACAAAATATTTATTTTCAAATTAAGTCATTGGATGTGTTACATGGCCATGTAGCTTATCCTAAATCAGCATCTACCAGTACCTATGTTACATCTGCCAGTAACTATGTTACATCTGCCAGTACCTATGTTACATCTGCCAGTAACTATGTTACATCTACAATCTAACATGTAACGTCATCTAGATCTAACAGTAGTCATGTTACGACATCTACACCGACCAGTACTTTTGTAACATCTATAAGTAGCAATGTTACATCTACCAGTACATATGTTAGATGTACCAGTACCTATGTTACATCTACCACTAGCTATGTTACATCTACCAGTACTTATGTTACATCTACCACTAGCTATGTTACATCTACCAGTACCTATGTTACATCTACCACTAGCTATGTTACATCTACCACTAGCTATGTTACATCTACCACTAGCTATGTTACATCTACCACTAGCTATGTTACATCTACCACTAGCTATGTTACATCTACCACTAGCTATGTTACATCTACCACTAGCTATGTTACATCTACCAGTACTTATGTTACATCTACCAGTACTTATGTTACATCTACCAGTACTTATGTTACATCTACCACTAGCTATGTTACATCTACCACTAGCTATGTTACATCTACCAGTAACTATGTTACATCTACCACTAGCTATGTTACATCTACCACTAGCTATGTTACATCTACCACTAGCTATGTTACATCTACCAGTAACTATTTTACATCTACCACTAGCTATGTTACATCTACCACTAGCTATGTTACATCTACCACTAGCTATGTTACATCTACCAGTAACTATGTTACATCTACCACTAGCTATGTTACATCTACCAGTACTTATGTTACATCTACCAGTACTTATGTTACATCTACCAGTACTTATGTTACATCTACCACTAGCTATGTTACATCTACCACTAGCTATGTTACATCTACCACTAGCTATGTTACATCTACCACTAGCTATGTTACATCTACCAGTAACTATGTTACATCTACCACTAGCTATGTTACATCTACCAGTACTTATGTTACATCTACCAGTACTTATGTTACATCTACCACTAGCTATGTTACATCTACCACTAGCTATGTTACATCTACCAGTAACTATGTTACATCTACCACTAGCTATGTTACATCTACCACTAGCTATGTTACATCTACCACTAGCTATGTTACATCTACCACTAGCTATGTTACATCTACCACTAGCTATGTTACATCTACCACTAGCTATGTTACATCTACCACTAGCTATGTTACATCTACCACTAGCTATGTTACATCTACCACTAGCTATGTTACATCTACCAGTACTTATGTTACATCTACCACTAGCTATGTTACATCTACCACTAGCTATGTTACATCTACCACTAGCTATGTTACATCTACCACTAGCTATGTTACATCTACCACTAACTATGTTACATCTACCACTAGTAATGTTACATCTACCACTAGCTATGTTACGACATCTACAATCAGACATGCTACGTCATCTATATGTACCAGTAGCCATCTTCCGACATCTATATCTACGAGTAACTATGTTACATCTACCAGTAACTATGTTATTACATCTACATCTACCAATAGCTATGTTACAACATCTACATCTACCAGCAACTATGTTACATCAACCAGTAGCTGTTACATTAACCAGTAGCAATTTAAGACATATACATCTGCCATTAACTATTTTACAAAATCTACATCTACCAGTTGCTATGTTACGACATTAGCATCCACAATTACCTATGTTACGACATCTATAAATACCTATGTTACGACATCTATAAATATCTATGTTACGACATCTATAAATACCTATGTTACGACATCTATAAATACCTATGTTACGACATCTATAAATACCTATGTTACGACATCTATAAATATCTATGTTACGACATCTATAAATATCTATGTTACGACATCTATAAATATCTATGTTGCGACATCTATAAATATCTATGTTACGACATCTATAAATATCTATGTTACGACATCTATAAATATCTATGTTACGACATCTATAAATATCTATGTTGCGACATCTATAAATATCTATGTTACGACATCTATAAATATCTATGTTACGACATCTATAAATATCTATGTTACGACATCTATAAATATCTATGTTGCGACACCTGCATCGACCAAGAGCTATGTCTGTACCTACCACTCCTTAAACAAGGGACTGGCACAAAGATGCCACAACATCTACATCTACCAGTAGCTATGTTATGACATCAACATCCTAGTAACTATGTGACGGTACATTGAGCCAATTCAATGTATTCCCCCATCCCAAGCGAGGTTGGAGGCCGATCCCACAAGGGGGCGCTTTATATTTTTATAATACCGTGAATGGCCCGGCAGTTACCACCCATATGGACCCAGCTTGAGAACTGTGCAATGGGTTAGCAAGCCTTTCTCACGTTAGCTGTTAGCTCTCGTTCCTAGCCTTTCCGCTTTCCGGGGCGGACGTTTCCACGGAGGCGCCACGCTGAGGCGACAGGATCCTCCGTATGTCTATACCTTGTTGATGTCTAAGAGCTGAGCCGAAGGCTCTTCGAGCTCTAAGTTTGAAAAAAAACCTGTTTGGACGCCAAACAGTAAAAAAAAAAAACCTGTGTGAACACACAGTTCTGTTTGGGAGAGACCCTAGACAATGCCTATGTAAGGCATTGCTGTTGACCGATGCGTTCGACCCCCGACACGTGGACTAGAGACACGGCCGAAGGCCGAGAATGCACCGGGGACTTCTGCCATTTTCCTTCAATGTACCAAGCTAACTGTGCGGGATCCGCCATTTATGTAACGGTCCCTTTGAGGAACAGCGCATGGATTGGTGACATGTTAGTGGGGACTTTATTACAACCCCGCCCGTGCAATGAGTGGACTCTCGTCTACCCGTGGGCATCCCCACGGGAGTCCTGTGTTGCTACCCATTTAGCCTAGCCACTTCCTCAAATGGCCGTTTCCACGCGGGCGCCACGATGAGGCAGGGCAACGTGCCCGCGTATGTCTATACCTACCAAGGGACTGGCACATGGATGTTCCAACATTTACATCTACTAGTACCTATGTTAAGATATCAACATCCCAGTAACAATGTTACGACATCTACAACTAACTATTACGACATCTATAAATATGTATGTTACGACATCTACAACTAGACATCTATAAATATGTATGTTACGACATCTACATCTACCAGTAGCTCTGTCTGTACCTACCACTCCTTAAACAAGGGACTGGCACAAAGATGCCACAACATCTACATCTACCAGTAGCTATGTTACGACATCTACAACTAGACATCTATAAATACCTATGTTACGACATCTACATCTACCAGTAGCTCTGTCTGTACCTACCACTCCTTAAACAAGGGACTGGCACAAAGTTGTTGTATTGTTTCTTCATGCATATCCCCATGTAGCGCTCCCGTTTCTCCACTGTCTTTGAACTCTCGTCTTCTAGCAATACTGTTGGGTTTACTCGCTCCTCATCCACCAACTGTGAGCAATACAGAGAACAAGAAAATGTTTCGTCATTACTTTTTTTTCAGACTTGATTGCACACATTGAAAACTAATTGGAAGCACTTGATACTACTTTATAGGAAAACATTTTTGAATCCAACCACTAGAAAGACGACACTAACCCTAATTTACCAGCTATAAATAAACTTCCCATGGAATCATTTGATTTATTTCTAGACTTTCCTTTTTACATAACCAGAGTCATATATTCATTTAAGCATTCATTGCTGAGCTCTCCCAAGTCATTGGTCGTCTAACGTTACGTCATAGGCAATGTTGGAGGAACAAATGGAAAGATATAATTGTGTGTGTGTGTGTGTGTCTAAAAGTTTGTCTCTTTAAATTAAAATATTTTATTGGATGATAGGTACAGATTCAAGATCGAAATAGTGTATGTTAAATTTTGATTAAACGCACCGAAGGTATAACCTAGAATCAGTTATAATCATTTTAGCGGCCCCCGCTGTCTGTCCGCCCGTACATCCGTCTGTCTCGATTAGATAACAAAAGCAAAAAATATATATAATTGATAATCCGATACAATGATATTTTCGATCCTGAAAAGTTCTGGTGCAACTGTTACTTTTTCTTTTCTGAAAGTGGAACGTTTAATTCTTACAATTAAATATGCTAGCAGTTTGTTCCTACAAATATACAATTTCTACACCATTTCTACAACTAGTCACTAGTTAAAAAAGAAAAAAACAACAACAACTGGGGAGGCGAATTTTCAATATATTAATTAAATAATAATGCGAACTTTTTTTTTCTAAAATAATGTTATAAAAAATACAATATTTCAATGTAGTTGGGACTGCGTTGCCCCATGAAGTACTGTACTTATTATTAATCTTCGGACTCGAAATAAAAGCCTTATTATTATCAAATATAATTTTAACAAGCTTTAATAAGTAGTGTTTATTATTATGCAAGTTAAATGCAATATAGAGGTAACAATATATATTAAGACATTTAACCAAAAGTAAAGAATTCTTCCTTGAGGCATTGAATGAGTGATTAGTCCTTCACAAAACAATTAGATAAGCCTTCAATAACATCAGTTAATCCAGGCCCACATTCAACCATACTTTCATACAATCAGTTTATTCAAACTATTTGAATATTAACAATGTAACAATAATAACGTTAATATATCTTTGTATCCTGTGAGCGTTAGTCGGCCTAACAATATAATAGTATCGCAAGACTTTGCATGTGTATGTGTGTCTTCTTTTTGTATTGACGATGGCTATTTCCTGCTTGTTAAATAATTGCCTCTAGGTTCTGGTATTCATGTTGAAAATACTGCAACCTTTTTGTTGTTTTTTACCTGCCTGGGTGGACAACTTTGGGTGACGTTTCAGAGTTTGTGTTTCCACAAACTATCTTTGTAATGTTCTCATTAAATATTTCTACTTTCGACTAAAAAGAAACATATTAGTATTATGTTACTAGATATAATTCAACTTCTATAAAAATCTTATTGTAAATGCTAGGGTATCCTATATCCTCTTGTGTCGTCAAGACTTGTAAGATGACACTTGATTGTTAACATAGTGTTGACATTTTGGTGGCATATTTAATTAAAAACGTAAATAATCTGACATCAGTCTAACATTTGCTAGTGATAAGGTTAAAGCAAACGGAACAGTTGTGTAGTTTTCAAATAATCAAAGACTTAATGTTATGTTTCAATTCGATACGACTAGCAATATGCCATCGCTCTTCAAGAAAGTCAGCAGGCCTCAACACGTTTGCTGACTCTTTTTTGAGTGTTCATCTCATTGTTACGTCCTTGACTATTTATAGTCTCATCGTGACGCTTCTATAAAAACATTCATTGATGAGAGCGGATAGACTAACAACGCTTTTCAGTCCGAACAGTTCTTCAAATGAATGGAACTGTCTAGTAAGTTGAGAGTTTCTAAGATACGTTGCAACCCACACACATGCACATGTAAAGTTGGTGATAAGATATTAAGAACCTTCAGACAGAAGCGGGGCGGGGTGGGGGGGGGGGGCTAAGAGTATCTGCTTTAGTTCTGGCCACTAGGAGAAATTCTTTCCACTGGCCATAAGGTTTATTTGCCATTCCGCGCTGCAGCTAAGTCAAACGGAGGTAACACTCAAATAACGACATTCAATAACAAAAGGGGAAAGGCCAACTCTATTAGCTACTGGACGCAGATAGTGAATGTCGAATAAGTTAGTGGACACTGAGAGTGAATGTCGAATAAGTTAGTGGACACTGAGAGTGAATGTCGAATAAGTTAGTGGACACTGAGAGTGAATGTCGAATAAGTTAGTGGACACTGAGAGTGAATGTCGAATAAGTTAGTGGACACTGATAGTGAATGTCGAATAAGTTAGTGGACACTGAGAGTGAATGTCGAATAAGTTAGTGGACACTGAGAGTGAATGTCGAATAAGTTAGTGGACACTGAGAGTGAATGTCGAATAAGTTAGTGGACACTGAGAGTGAATGTCGAATAAGTTAGTGGACACTGAGAGTGAATGTCGAATAAGTTAGTGGACACTGAGAGTGAATGTCGAATAAGTTAGAGGACACTGAGAGTGAATGTCGAATAAGTTAGTGGACACTGAGAGTGAATGTCGAATAAGTTAGTGGACACTGAGAGTGAATGTCGAATAAGTTAGAGGACACTGAGAGTGAATGTCGAATAAGTTAGTGGACACTGAGAGTGAATGTCGAATAAGTTAAATAATAACCAAGGGAACACCGTCGAATGTCGTCAAGCTGCCTCTCTCTGAAGCCGTCAAAGGTAGTCTTTTTACGTTTCGCTATTCTTCCTAAAATCCTAGTTTTGTTTTTACTAGTCTCGTCATTGTCTGTAAGTCAAAACTTCCCCTATTTAGGAAACAAATAACTAATCCCTAATCGTGGTTTCTTCCTTAGCTCTAATATTGAACTGCTTTTATTTTATGTGAGTGACAAGTTTATTTGCAATGAAATCATTAAAGATTTTTTTTTAATCTGAAAAGAAGTGAACATTGTATAATAGGATCCTATTGTTAAAGTGTAGGATACTCTGACTTGTCGTCTACTGTCAACACATGGTTCAATCATTTGATATTAGTTCCGACCAGTGCAGAGTAGCGATCCGAAAGATTCTTTTTTGAGGGGAAATCTGGTCATGTGAGAAGCTTAGCTGTTAAGCAATGTAGCCGAGTCTATGGAACTTGTGTTTCTGCCAGGCACAGGGTCGTTAGGGGAGACGACTCAGCCAGTAGGGAAGCAAAACAAGACTTCCTTTGGAGTGCCTTAGAACTATGTTCACAGCACAAGTCGGGGATTCAACCTTGTCACAATCCATAAGCTTCTCCTCAAAGGGCCGTTTCATAAATGGTGGACTTCCGCACGTTCATGTGGTATAATGAAGGAAAACGGTGAGGGTCCCCAGTGTGCTCGGCCTTCGCCCTCGTCTCTAGTCCCTAGCGTCTGAAATCTGCTTGAGCCCCTCCCAGAGAGAAATTTATTTGAACAGGCTAGCGAAGTTTTCGTTGGCTTAGACCTAGAATCTGAGTGACCCATCCCTCAGCAATTACAAATGACAGTGTTAACAGTGTTCCGTTGTTCGCGGTCTGGGTTTGGCTTAAATGCATGTTAATATATTTTCACATTTCTCTCAAACTTTTTTGAGCAGGAGGAGGGGGGAGCCTTGCTGCTGTGTCTAAACTCGGGAACGGCATGGGAGTCAGCCTTGATGGAAGAATGGGGGGGCCCATGACCCAATTTGTGGCACGCAGGGCTAACGACGCTTTTGGTCCCTGACTGTATCGGTTGTTTGCCTTTCGTTTGGATACAGCAGCTGCGTAGAGAGGGAGAAGCTGTTGTCTAGGCGACAACGCTAAAACTAATACTAAGGCTTTTATTATATGAATCATATTCGTTCTAAGATCAACATTTCTCTATTTATTGTATTCTAGTGCAGCTATTTACTGTATCATGATTATTCTGACAGAAATGTGGGTCTTCAAACAAGACTTAAAAACAAAGCGATATTACATCAACATCAGCTGCTTCTTCAGGGGTGTTGTTGTTTTTTTTTATTATTATTTTTTATTTAACAACAGTTGACGTATTATTTTATATTAATTATAATAGAAAAGAAACAATATCTTTAAAAAATTTTTGAGGAGAAATTAATTAAACCATTCTTCTAATACGTTAGTGGAATAGACTGCAGCATTTGCTTCTTCAAATTTAATAACTAGTGAGAGGTGGTCTCTGTTTCGATGTTGAAATGAAGGACATTTATTATAAAAATGTATGTAACAAAAGAGGTTAACACTTCAACGTCAATATTTTCTTTTTAGATTAAAAAAAGTCATTTGAGTGCCAGTGTGTGCGAGTCAAGTTGTTTGTGCTTGAATGATTAATAGAAACAATTGGAAAAAATTAAGTATCCCATAACGTTATTTTTTATGTTGCTTTCAAAATAGTGTGTGTGTGTGTGTGTGTGGTCTGGCGATTGTAATGCTATTAAAAAGAGGTAACAGTTCCATTGATCACTACTACAAGCTGGTTTTCACATAGTTTGTTAGTGGCGACGCTAGTGGCTGTGAGACGCAATTAATAGATCATGCTAAAGTGAAAAAAAAAGTGTTTTTTCAAAACCAAATATTTTTTTTTGTTTTATAATTGGCGGTTGCAAACTTACTAAACTGCGTTTGATTATTATTATTATTATTATTATTATTATTATTATTATTACTTCTACAAATAATTTTGTCTGAAATTTAAATTGTTCAAAAGGTCGCCGCACGTCATAAAGCCAGCAAAAGTGAAACAAGCTTTTTGATCAGAGCTGAACAGGAAGATCATCTGACTGCCGGAATTCGTCCAGCTCTTTTTAATTGAACTCTATTTGAGTTGTAGACGCCATGATAAGGAATGTTCTACAGCTCTATTTAATTGAACTCTATTTGAGTTGTAGACGCCATGATAAGGAATGTTCTACAGCTCTATTTAATTGAACTCTATTTGAGTTGTAGACGCCATGATAAGGAATGTTCTACAGCTCAGACAGAAGGAAGTCAAATCGAGGCCCCCAATTACACATCCAAAAACCACCTCGCTGGTAAAGGATGGGGGGGGGGATGGGGAGTATTTGAAACATTTGGACAAGGTTGACGTGAGAAGTAAATTTGTGAGAAACATTTGGACAAGGTTGACGTGAGAAGTAAATTTGTGAGAAACATTTGGACAAGGTTGACGTGAGAAGTAAATTTGTGAGAAACATTTGGACAAGGTTGGCGTGAGAAGTAAATTTGTGAGAAACATTTGGACAAGGTTGACTTGAGAAGTAAATTTGTGAGAAACATTTGGACAAGGTTGACGTGAGAAGTAAATTTGTGAGAAACATTTGGACAAGGTTGACGTGAGAAGTAAATTTGTGAGAAACATTTGGACAAGGTTGGCGTGAGAAGTAAATTTGTGAGAAACATTTGGACAAGGTTGGCGTGAGAAGTAAATTTGTGAGAAACATTTGGACAAGGTTGGCGTGACAAGTAAATTTGTGAGAAACATTTGGACAAGGTTGGCGTGAGAAATAAATTTGTGAGAAACATTTGGACAAGGTTGGCGTGAGAAGTAAATTTGTGAGAAACATTTGGACAAGGTTGGCGTGAGAAGTAAATTTGTGAGAAACATTTGGACAAGGTTGGCGTGAGAAGTAAATTTGTGAGAAACATTTGGACAAGGTTGGCGTGAGAAGTAAATTTGTGAGAAACATTTGGACAAGGTTGGCGTGAGAAATAAATTTGTGAGAAACATTTGGACAAGGTTGGCGTGAGAAGTAAATTTGTGAGAAACATTTGGACAAGGTTGGCGTGAGAAGTAAATTTGTGAGAAACATTTGGACAAGGTTGACGTGAGAAGTAAATTTGTGAGAAACATTTGGACAAGGTTGGCGTGAGAAGTAAATTTGTGAGAAACATTTGGACAAGGTTGACGTGAGAAGAAAATTTGTGAGAAACATTTGGACAAGGTTGGCGTGAGAAGTAAATTTGTGAGAAACATTTGGACAAGGTTGACGTGAGAAGTAAATTTGTGAGAAACATTTGGACAAGGTTGACGTGAGAAGTAAATTTGTGAGAAACATTTTCAGCTCTATACACGCACAACGATCTCAACACTGCATCCATGCAAAGAACTTTTCTCTTCGAGGATTTTATAGTACTAGTTATCAGGGGGAGGTATGGCGAGAGTGAATATGTTACTTTGATATTTTGGTATGGTAGTTATATCCCCTTGTTTAAGTACTCCCAGGTTATGAATGTGAATAGTCTTGCACGTGTTATGAACTGAATGGTTTAGTCTTCGTTGAATGTTCGAGAGAGTGTGTTAGTCAGTGAGGACGGTCGCTTCCTGGACTGGTGGTTGTGTATTAATATTTACTCTAGTTGATGTCATTATTTGAGCTCTATCGGATATTAAAGTATTATCTATATTTCCAGGGATAGTTGGAGTTGAAGTGTGTTTAGTAGTCATTGTTATTAATAGTAATATGTAATTGTAACCCATAACGAGCCAAGCCAACGCACAGAACAAGCAAAGTCAGAAAAAGGAACCCGACACTCATTTCTCTTTTTTATTGTAGCGATTCGTGTTTTACAGTAGTGTGCCTATCAATCAAACTAGTAACTTAACTCCTAGTATTATATTTATTCAACACTATAGGCCTAATATAATGTTTATAAATCCTCGAACCTATGAAGTCTTCAATTCAAGAGTAAGCCTCTACTTGTGGCTCTTGCCATGGTCTGTGTGACGTCTTCAAGTCAAGAGTAAGCCTCTACTTGTGGCTCTTGCCATGGTCTGTATGACGTCTTCAAGTCAAGAGTAAGCCTCTACTTGTGGCTCTTGCCATGGTCTGTATGACGTCTTCAAGTCAAGAGTAAGCCTCTACTTGTGGCTCTTGCCATGGTCTGTGTGACGTCTTCAAGTCAAGAGTAAGCCTCTACTTGTGGCTCTTGCCATGGTCTGTGTGACGTCTTCAAGTCAAGAGTAAGCCTCTACTTGTGGCTCTTGCCATGGTCTGTATGAAGTCTTCTAGTCAAGAGTAAGCCTCTACTTGTGGCTCTTGCCATGGTCTGTATGACGTCTTCAATTCAAGAGTAAGCCTCTACTTGTGGCTCTTGCCATGGTCTGTATGACGTCTTCAAGTCAAGAGTAAGCCTGTACTTGTGGCTCTTGCCATGGTCTGTATGACGTCTTCAAGTCAAGAGTAAGCCTCTACTTGTGGCTCTTGCCATGGTCTGTGTGACGTCTTCAAGTCAAGAGTAAGCCTCTACTTGTGGCTCTTGCCATGGTCTGTGTGACGTCTTCAAGTCAAGAGTAAGCCTCTACTTGTGGCTCTTGCCATGGTCTGTATGAAGTCTTCAATTCAAGAGTAAGCCTCTACTTGTGGCTCTTGTCATGGTCTGTATGACGTCTTCAATTCAAGAGTAAGCCTCTACCTGTGGCTCTTGCCATGGTCTGTATGACGTCTTCAATTCAAGAGTAAGCCTCTACCTGTGGCTCTTGCCATGGTCTGTGTGACAATTCAAGAGTAAGCCTCTACTTGTGGCTCTTGCCATGGTCTGTGTGACGTCTTCAAGTCAAGAGTAAGCCTCTACTTGTGGCTCTTGCCATGGTCTGTATGAAGTCTTCAAGTCAAGAGTAAGCCTCTACTTGTGGCTCTTGCCATGGTCTGTGTGACGTCTTCAATTCAAGAGTAAGCCTCTACTTGTGGCTCTTGTCATGGTCTGTATGACGTCTTCAATTCAAGAGTAAGCCTCTACCTGTGGCTCTTGCCATGGTCTGTATGACGTCTTCAAGTCAAGAGTAAGCCTCTACTTGTGGCTCTTGCCATGGTCTGTGTGACGTCTTCAATTCAAGAGTAATCCTCTACCTGTGGCTCATGCCATGGTCTGTGCCAGACCAATCGTTAGAGCAGGCCTCAAAACTAACCTGGGGCATCACAACCTGTGGGCAGTGGGACCAATAGCTGGTTGCCACTGTGACGCGGCAGCGAGCTCCCCACTGCCCACAGATTGTGACGTTGTAGGTCGGTGTTCAGGCCTTGTATGACGATTGGTCTGTGCCTGTATTTGTATTTAAAAGTATGTTGTTGTTTAAGTGGGAAGTGGGACACCGAACCGGATGACACCTTCCCAAGCGACGCCAATGTATTATAGGAAAACTAGAACTTGCTTCCACTTTTAGAAAGAAATCTCTTCGTTTAAAGCTTAATCAATTAAAGTGAACAATATATATTTAAAAACAAAAATAAGTGGGACTTCTACATCTTGCTATTTACACTCTAAATTTCACAAACTTTAAAACAAGCAAAAACTTCAAATCAATATTCCTTGTTTTGTCTCTAGTGTCAGTCGCATTTTTTAATCCATGATTTTGCATTTAACAGAATGACAACAAAGCAGTTTGGCTTTCGATTTGGGCTAGCCGCCCACATTACGAAAAAAAAAATGAAATGTCAAAATGGAGTTTAGATTTCTTCCTTCATGTGGTGTTTTTTTTTTTTTTTTTTTTTGAAGAAAAATAAAAGAATGGTGTGCGCATGCGCCAAAGTAGGCTTACTATGATCAATGTAAGCTCCGAATGGCTGCTGGGAATCACACATCTAAATGTTAGGGTGAACATGTGATAGTCGTCTCTTGCGTGACAGTTAAAGATGGCTGCCGAGATGAGTCCGTCATTGACAGGCCAGAAGAGAAACATAGAATTGCCATTATGCCAGTATGTCTTTACCACATTTCTTTCATTCACAGGTCAAAGGTTGGGTAAAAACCAAAAATAAAATGAAGAAACAACAACTAGATTTCAACTACGTTGATTTGCATTCTTAATTGAATAATCAAGGTGTGCAGCGGTGTGCTATTGTCTAGATAGAAGTAAACTAAAGTGACTTCAATTTTATTTCTTTTCTTGAAGTTGACACATTAGTATAACACTATTGATTGTGCATTGTGGATCAGTTACTCTTCAATTAAAAAGACAAATTAGCACAAAATCAGTCACTTAATTCCGATCCCCACCTCACCCCGCAGGGAGGGATTTCATTTCGGGAGGGGGGGGGCAGAAGGTGCGCACTGTTAGAGACTAGTCTAAGAAGAATGTTGCCATTAGGGAAGAAGAGAACGATGTCCGCCCAAGTCTAGAGCTGAGATGAAGATGCTGTGCTCAAGGCAGATCTTCTATGTGAATATAATGTCCTCGTGTAAATAAACAGCTGTCTAGTTGAGTTGCCTCCCATAGGTTATCACAATATTATTATATTTCTGAATATTTTTATTGATTAAAATATAAATATATACCAGATCGAGATTTTTTTAATATAAAAAAAATATTTTTTTTACAAAATATTTCACTGTGAGGGAAAAAAGACTGTAAAATATTCAAATGAAGGAAAGCTCTTTAATAAAAGATATAGAAATAAAAAACACTTACTTTCGTGATAAAGGTAGTCCTATACTACCTCACCACTACATCCTTCAAAACAATGTGTACATTGGAAATGAACATTTAACATGTGGATATTGCCATTGACCTTGTCTTTAAGTGAGTTGGAAACAAGAATACATTTGATTGTATCTCACACGGAGAGCCTCTCAAGTCGCTATTATTTTCCAGCACCACGAAGATGCTATTACATGTGAGTAGTTGAACCACGGCTTCCATTGGGTCACAAAAGTGTGAGTCTAGTCATTGAGCCAAGAAAACGAAACAATACAAGATTGACGCACATCAATGGCTACTAGAAACTGGATTGAAGTCGTCACTAAATAACAGAGAGAAGGGGAGGGGGGGGTGGGCGTGTCAGTGTCAAGTCTGGTGTCCGTCCCCAGACAGAGATCAATAGCTAGTAGAAGACAGCGTTGTCAAATACTGACATTTCGGACTATAAACTACACTCAATGAAATACAATATTATCAACTTTATTAAGATATGGTTGACGTGTCTGCCTGTGTCTGCATTTGTATGTGTGTGTGTGTGTCGGTGTTTTTGTGTGTCGGCTTTAGTGTGTCAGTGTATATGTAAATATATGTGTGTCAATGTTTGCGTATGTGTCATTGCCTGTGTATATGTGTCTTTGTGTGTGTGTGTGTGTTAGTGTCTGAGTATGTGTATGTCAGTCTGTGTATGTGTTAGTCTCCAGTGTATGTGGGCGTCAGTTAATCTGTGAGGGCAGTGGCGATAGAGGAGAGTGAACAACAATTAATGGAATGTTACAAAAATGGCAAACTACTTCTATCAATGATTGACTTATTGTTTTCCATTGGGTCTCTGTTTGATGAATTAATTTTACAGAGCAACGCTTTCAAATTAAGATTTTTTGTGAACTTTGACATGTTTTTATTGGCAACTTTGGCAGTTGTTCTTCATTAACAAATCTCCCAGAACAAGTCATTGACAAATAGACAACACAACGAAGGTTTGAATGTTTCATGATTCATTGTTTCTCTCTCTCTCTCTCTCTCTCGCTCTCTCACTCAATCGCTCTCTCGCTCTCTCTTTCTTTCTCTATCTTCTCACTCAATCGCCCTCTCTCTATTCCTCTAACTTTCTTTCTCTCTATATCAAACTATCTTTTTTTGTCTCTCTCTTTCACCCTCTTTTGCTCAATCTCTCAGTACTTCTCTCTTTAAGGCTCTCTCAATCTTTCTCTGTCACTCTCCCTCTTTCTCTCTCTCAACCTCTCCTATCTCTCTCTCTCTCTCTCTCTCATTCTCTCACTCATGTTCGTTGATCTTTTCTTTCTTGTATACAACTTATTGTCTAAATGAATTATATCCTCCTGAATACACCTCCATACATACACTCACTAACCCAGCTGATTACAAACCATCCTGTGAGTAGCTAGTCATACAACTAAATAGTTAACTCTTGTTCTTACAGCCTTGGTTCACACTTGATTGGTAAAACACAAATCAACGTAAAACATAGAGCCCTCTCTAATCGATGTCTGATGTTTAATCAAATGATCGGTTATCGCGATGCAACATTTCTTCCTAGTCCAGATTATATTGATGCGTCTTCTTTCTTATCTTAGGGGCCAATACAAAAATACGAAGCAGGTCAAGAGGAAATCAAAGGTAGCAAACATTTAATGGCTTTACATTTTCCAATTTGCCGAAATAATCTTTGAAAGAATCGTGAAAAATTGAACCTGACAAGCACTTTCACATTTGTTTTGGGGTCAATAAGTCTAGAAAGCGCCATGGTTTCCTTTTCTTCTGTTTTAAATACCTATATTGAACTTATAAAGTCTCTTCTTGAAATACTGAATAAACAATGAGTGTTTTACTGTCTGTCTAGCTAAGCTTTTAGACAGTAACAGTTAAGACAATTTTGTATGAGAAATGTTATTGTTATATCTACGTAGTGGAACTGTTGAAAGAAATGTTATTGTTACAGGCCCTGGAACTGTTGACAGAAATGGTATTGTTATTTCTACCTGTAGGAAATTGCCACACCGAGGTTAGAGGACAGTACCTTAGGTAGTCTTGAAAAAGCCGTAAGCTATTAGAAATATAAGGCACTTTTAGGGCCGTTTATAAGTCCTGATATTATATTGAAAAGCAAGTCGGTATTTTTAGTGGGTATATCATATTTAGCGTATCATTATTTCATTTGTGTTTCTACATACGTCTACAATAATCTACATTAAAGTTGAAAGCGTTGTCTAGTTATTAGCAAAACGTTTTATTCGATTTTGTTTAAAAAGAAGTTTGCTCATGTCTATTTCAAGTTTTATATTAAAACTATAATACGCCTACATCAGTTGAGTTGTACTTACTGTTTGGAGCTACAGTCGAACGGCCGGGTATCGATACTAGAAACTGAATAGACAAAACAACATTTGTCCCCTTCTACTCAAACAAATATTGTGAGTTTTAAAAGAATGTTTTTATCAAGTATCTGATGATTTTGGAGATGTTTAGACTCGCATGTTGTTAGCTGTAGGTTGTAGTGCAGCAGTTGAAACTAATTGAAACATTCAGTCAACTAGTTAGCTCGTGTTTACAACTTTGTGAAATAATAAAACAATCACGTATAGAATTACAAACATTGATTGAGTTCACAGCTTCAAGAAATAAGACGTATTAATACAAGCAAATTAATGACGGGGATATCTCATTATTGAAATATCCAACTGGCTAGAATGAAGTGTTTTGTTTTGTTTTTAAACCGATGCTTTTAGAAATCACCAGCAGTGAAGATATAAAATAAAATAAAACAAAACAAAAATATTTTTTTCTACTTGCTCTTATTTTTTTTTAAATGCTTTATAACAATTTGATTATTTAAAAGAAAAATAATTCTTGAACAGCCTTTTCAATTCCATCAGAAAATAATTGACAAATAATTGAACGAAATTTTTTTTCGATTTTGTATTAAAAGTAAATTTCGGAAAGAGTGAATGCTGCCTTAATGTATTTAATGTTCTTTAAAACACATTTCTTACCAAATCTATTCGGACTGACACACAGACCTAGGCCTATATACATTTTAATACATATAGGTCTATGAATTGACACACAGACCTATACATATATATAGATTGACACACAGACCTATACATATATTTAATACATATAGGCATAGACATAAATATAGACTGGCTGATAAAAGAGTTCTATGAAACGAAAATTTGTGACTTTATTATACAGCAGTGTAGTTTTATTTAATCTCTAAGACTGAAGATCATGCAACTTTTCAGAATTCTGAAATCCGACAACAATAGATATACATGTTTTCAAGTTACATGAAGTTATTTCCTTTTTCCAGTCTATATTTATTTATGTCTAAGCATATAGGTCTATGGATTGGCACACAGACCTATATATATTTTAAACATATAGGTCAATGGATTGACATCTAGACTTGCTAGAGTATTTAGATGTAACAAAACAATTTCTAATGCGTTTAAATATACTCGTTTGTTCTTTCTTTTCATTTCATTACAATACCTCTACTCAACTCGTAACTTCATGGAAAATAAAGCCTTTTGGGCTGGGTAGACACGGATCTCGAAAACGGCTTTCACGATTTCCCTAGAAATTTGACTGTTGATTATCGTTGGGAAAAGAATTACTAGTTCGTTGGCCACAATAGGAAAACACTAGTTTTCCCAGTTCTATTTTGTATAAGAATAATAAAAAGAAATTAATTTACCAAGAGAACTAGACAATATTTGATCTTGAATGTCTTCGTGTGCTTTTGTATTCATTCAAGAGTTCAATAAATACATGGGTTCAAGACTTATTTGCTTCTAAGTCTAGATCTAAAGGCCTATCATTGTAATACTATCAAGTGTACTAAATCTAGACATTCGCTTAACCAGGATTTATTGAGAGAAACAAATAATCACTCTCTATGTTGTATAGAGGTGCTATTGTCTTTTTTTAAAGTAAAGGAAATTGTAATGAAAAAAAAATGAAATTAAAAGGATGAAATGTTGATAGAGTTTAAAAAAAAATGTAAGACAAATTTCCTTACGGATAATAAAGATTATTATTATTATTAATAGAGAAATAAAATGAAATGAAAGCTTAATGTTAAGACATTTAGTTTGACATTTAGTGGAACATTTTTTTAATTTTGTTTCCTTATAATCTAACAATGTTTAAAAATTATTTATTTTAGCGACCCCGCAATGAGGGGCCACTCTTTGGTTCACTGTCTCACGTCTAGTGCTCAAAAAGCGAGAGCGCTTTTGAAAATCCAAATTTAATTTATGTCTTTGTCCTCAAATAAGGTTCGACATGACTCTATGTGTGTATAACTGTATTTTTATACGTAAATACGCTTTTATTGCTTGTTTGTTTGTTTTATTTTTGGTCATTACTGTGAATCCAATTTGAAAAAAATGTTTGTGTCTGATATAAAGATACGCCCTTCGTTATTTTAGAGCAGACGAGCACTTGTAGTCTCAAGGATTTCATTTTTAAAAAAAATATTTGGAATGGTTCTGAATAGTCTGTAGTTGTGTTAAATATGCATTGTGAGTCAGACATGACAGATACACGATACGAGGTGACGCGAGAGCTGAAATGTGTTAATATTTATCACACATAAAATGAAAGGCTAAAGGTTAAATGAATAAATTATTGAAATGACAGAATGACTCACCTCTTGAAGACTCATTAGGACTAAATCTTTAAACATATCGAGCTCTCGTCTAGTATCCATATACTTTGGTCTTTTTTCTAAAGCCATATTTGCTTCCTGTTCAATAGAAGATGAAAGAATGAGCCAAAAAAGTTGTATAAGACGATAAAGCAATAATAAAACGGTTGTAATAGAGAAGTAGAGAAGTAAAGAGATAGAGAAGTAAAGAAATAGAAAAGTAAAGAAATAGAAAAGTAAAGAAATAGAAAAGTAAAGAAGTAGAGAAGTAGAAAAGTAAAGAAATAGAAAAGTAAAGAAATAGAGAAGTAAAGAAATAGAGAAGTAAAGAAATAGAAAAGTAAAGAAATAGAGAAGTAAAGAAATAGAGAAGTAAAGAAATAGAGAAGTAAAGAAATAGAGAAGTAGAGAAGTAAAAAAGAAAAGAAGTAAAGAAGAAGAGAAGTAAAGAAGTAGAGAAGTAAAGAAATAGAAAAGTAAATAAATAGAGAAGTAGAGAAGTAAAAAAGAAAAGAAGTAAAGAAATACAGAAGTAAAGAAATAGAGAAGTAAAGAAATAGAAAAGTAAAGAAATAGAGAAGTAGAGAAGTAAAAAAGAAAAGAAGTAAAGAAGTAGAGAAGTAAAGAAGTAGAGAAGTAGAGAAGTAAAGAAGTAAATAAGTAGAGAAGTAAAGAAATAAAGAAGAAGAGAAGTAAAAAAGTAAAGAAGTAAAGAAGTAGAGACGTAAAGAAGTGAAGAAGTAAAGAAGTAGAGACGTAAAGAAGTAGAAACGTAGAGAAGTAAAGAAGTGAAGAAGTAGAGAAGTAGAGAAGTAAAGAAGTGAAGAAGTAAAGAAGTAGAGAAGTAAAGAAGTAGAGACGTAAAGAAGTGAAGAAGTAGAGACGTAAAGAAAAAAAAATAAAGAAGTGGAGAAGTAGAGACGTAAAGAAGTGAAGAAGTAAAGAAGTAGAGAAATAGAGACGTAAAAAAGTGAAGAAGTAAAGAATTAAAGAAGTAAAGAAGTAGAGAAGTAAAGAAGTGAAAAAGTAAAGAAGTAGAGACGTAAAGAAGTAAAGAAGTAAAGACGTAGAGAAGTAAAGAAGTAGAGACGTAAGGAAATAAAGAAGTAGAGAAATAGAGACGTAAAAAAGTAGAAAAGTAGAGAAGTAGAGAAGTAAAGAAGTAAAGAAATAAAGAAGTAAAGAATTAAAGAAGTAAATAAGTAGAGACGTAAAGAAGTAAAGAAATAGAGAAGTAGAGAAGTAAAGAAATAGAGACGTAAAGAAGTAAAGAAAAAAAGAAGTAAAGAAGTAATGAATTTAAGAAGTAGAGACGTAGATAAGTAGAGACGTAAAGAAGTAAAGAAGTAGAGATGTAAAGAAGTAAAGAAGTAGAGAAGTAAAGAAGTAGAGATGTAGAGAAGTAAAGAACTAAACAAAAAAAAGAGATGTAAAAAAGTAAAGAAGTAGAGAAGTAAAGAATTAAAGAAGTAGAGATGTAAATAAGTAGAGATGTAAATAAGTAGAGACGTAAAGAAGTAGAGAAGTAGAGACGTAAAGAAGTAAAGAAGTATAGACGTAAAGAAGTAGAGACGTAGAGACGTAAATAAGTAGCGAAGTATAGACGTATTGAAGTTGAGAGGTAGAGACGTAAAGAAGTAGAGAAGTAGAGACGTAAAGAATTAGAGAAGTAGAGAAGTAGAGAAGTAAAGAAATAGAAAAGTAAAGAAGTAAAGAAATAAAGAAGTAAAGAATTAAAGAAGTCAAGAAGTAGAGACGTAAAGAAGTAGAGAAGTTAAGTAAATAGAGACGTAAAGAAGTAAAGAAAAAAAGAAGAAAAGAAGTAATGAATTTAAGAAGTAAAGACGTAGATAAGTAGAAAAGTAAAGAAGCAAAAAAGTAGTGATGTAAAGAAGTAGAGAAGTAGAGACGTAAAGAAGTAAAGAAGTTAAGAAGTAGAGAAGTAAAGAAATAGAAAAGTAAAGAAATAGAAAAGTAAAGAAATAGAAAAGTAAAGAAGTAGAGAAGTAGAAAAGTAAAGAAATAGAGAAGTAAAGAAATAGAGAAGTAAAGAAATAGAGAAGTAAAGAAATAAAAAAGTAAAGAAATAGAGAAGTAAAGAAATAGAGAAGTAAAGAAATAGAGAAGTAAAGAAATAGAGAAGTAGAGAAGTAAAAAAGAAAAGAAGTAAAGAAGAAGAGAAGTAAAGAAGTAGAGAAGTAGAGACGTAAGGAAATAAAGAAGTAGAGAAGTAGAGACGTAAAGAAGTAGAGAAGTAGAGAAGTAAAGAAGTAGAGACGTAAAGAAGTGAAGAAGTAGAGACGTAAAGAAAAAAAAAATAAAGAAGTGGAGAAATAGAGACGTAAAGAAGTGAAGAAGTAAAGAAGTAGAGAAATAGAGACGTAAAAAAGTGAAGAAGTAAAGAATTAAAGAAGTAAAGAAGTAGAGAAGTAAAGAAGTGAAAAAGTAAAGAAGTAGAGACGTAAAGAAGTAAAGAAGTAAAGACGTAGAGAAGTAAAGAAGTAGAGACGTAAGGAAATAAAGAAGTAGAGAAATAGAGACGTAAAAAAGTAGAAAAGTAGAGAAGTAGAGAAGTAAAGAAGTAAAGAAATAAAGAAGTAAAGAATTAAAGAAGTAAATAAGTAGAGACGTAAAGAAGTAAAGAAATAGAGAAGTAGAGAAGTAAAGAAATAGAGACGTAAAGAAGTAAAGAAAAAAAGAAGTAAAGAAGTAATGAATTTAAGAAGTAGAGACGTAGATAAGTAGAGACGTAAAGAAGTAAAGAAGTAGAGATGTAAAGAAGTAAAGAAGTAGAGAAGTAAAGAAGTAGAGATGTAGAGAAGTAAAGAACTAAACAAAAAAAAGAGATGTAAAAAAGTAAAGAAGTAGAGAAGTAAAGAATTAAAGAAGTAGAGATGTAAATAAGTAGAGATGTAAATAAGTAGAGACGTAAAGAAGTAGAGAAGTAGAGACGTAAAGAAGTAAAGAAGTATAGACGTAAAGAAGTAGAGACGTAGAGACGTAAATAAGTAGCGAAGTATAGACGTATTGAAGTTGAGAGGTAGAGACGTAAAGAAGTAGAGAAGTAGAGACGTAAAGAATTAGAGAAGTAGAGAAGTAGAGAAGTAAAGAAATAGAAAAGTAAAGAAGTAAAGAAATAAAGAAGTAAAGAATTAAAGAAGTCAAGAAGTAGAGACGTAAAGAAGTAGAGAAGTTAAGTAAATAGAGACGTAAAGAAGTAAAGAAAAAAAGAAGAAAAGAAGTAATGAATTTAAGAAGTAAAGACGTAGATAAGTAGAAAAGTAAAGAAGCAAAAAAGTAGTGATGTAAAGAAGTAGAGAAGTAGAGACGTAAAGAAGTAAAGAAGTTAAGAAGTAGAGAAGTAAAGAAATAGAAAAGTAAAGAAATAGAAAAGTAAAGAAATAGAAAAGTAAAGAAGTAGAGAAGTAGAAAAGTAAAGAAATAGAGAAGTAAAGAAATAGAGAAGTAAAGAAATAGAGAAGTAAAGAAATAGAAAAGTAAAGAAATAGAGAAGTAAAGAAATAGAGAAGTAAAGAAATAGAGAAGTAAAGAAATAGAGAAGTAGAGAAGTAAAAAAGAAAAGAAGTAAAGAAGAAGAGAAGTAAAGAAGTAGAGAAGTAGAGACGTAAGGAAATAAAGAAGTAGAGAAGTAGAGACGTAAAGAAGTAGAGAAGTAGAGAAGTAAAGAAGTAAAGAAGTAGAAAAGTAAAGAAAAAAGAAATAAAGAAGTAAAGAATTAAAGAAGTAAAGAAGTAGAGACGTAAAGAAGTAAAGAAGTAGAGATGTAAATAAGTAGAGACGTAAAGAAGAAAAGAAAAAAAGAAGTAAAGAAATAATGAATTTAAGAAGTAGAGACGTAGAGATGTAGAGAAGTAAAGAAGTATAGAAGTAGTGATGTAAAGAAGTAGAGAAGTAAAGAAGTAGAGACGTAAAGAAGTAAGGAAGTAAAGAAGTAAAGACGTAGAGAAGTAAAGATGTAGAGATGTAGAGACGTAAAGAAGTTAAGAAGTAGAGAAGTAGAGATGTAAAGAAGTAAAGAATTAGAGATGTAGAGACGTAAAGAAGTAAAGACCTAGAGAAGTAAAGAAATAGAGAAGTAGAGAAGTAAAAAAGTAGAGAAGTAAAGAAGTAAAGACGTAGAGAAGTAAAGAAGTAGAGAAGTACAGAAGTAAAAAAGTAGAGAAGTAAAGAAGTAGAAAAGTTAAGAAGTAAAGAAGTAAAGAAGTAGAGAAGTAGAGATGTAAAGAAGTAGAGAAGTAAAGAAGTAGAGAAGTAAAGCAGTAGAGAAGTAGAGACGTAAAGAAGTAGATAATTAGAGACGTAAAAAAATAGAAAAGTAAAGAAGTAGAGACGTAAAGAAGTAGAGAAGCAAAGAAGTAGAGAAGTAAAGAAATAAAGAAGTAAAGAAGTAAAGAAGTAGAGACGTAAAGAAATAAAGAAGTAGAGAAGTAGAGACGTAAAGAAGTAGAGAAGTAAAGAAGTAAAGAAGTAAAGAAGTAGAAAAGTAAAGAAAAAAGAAATAAAGAAGTAAAGAATTAAAGAAGTAAAGAAGTAGAGACGTAAAGAAGTAAAGAAATAGAGATGTAAATAAGTAGAGACGTAAAGAAGTAAAGAAAAAAAGAAGTAAAGAAATAATGAATTTAAGAAGTAGAGACGTAGAGATGTAGAGAAGTAAAGAAGTATAGAAGTAGTGATGTAAAGAAGTAGAGAAGTAAAGAAGTAGAGAAGTAGAGAAGTAAAGAAGTAAAGAAGTAGAGATGTAAAGAAGTAAAGATGTAGAGATGTAGAGACGTAAAGAAGTAAAGAAGTAGAGATGTAAAGAAGTAAAGAAGTAGAGATGAAGAGACGTAAAGAAGTAAAGAAGTAGAGACGTAAAGAAGTAAAGAAGTAGAGACGTAGAGAAGTAAAGAAGTAGAGATTATTAAGAAGTAGAGAAGTAGCGTAGTTTTTTATTGGAATATGTTAAGTTTTTTGTTAGCTGAAAGTGTATCATTGACATAAAGGTCATTGCACGTTAAATCTGATGTTGAAGGTTCGGCGGATCAGTAACAAAAATACTAAATATTTATTTTAAAAAAACAGCTCGTTTAATACAAAATAAATATTCTTCAATGTTCTTCACAGTTTTGAAATGTTCATTTTGTTCTTTACTGTTTGGAAATGTTCATTTTGTTCTTCAGTGTTTTTTTTTAATGTTCATTTTGTTCACACACAGACCATGTGCCAAGAATCAATATTCGCAATGTTCATAATTCAAGAGCATTCAATTAATTTGAAAAAAAATCGAAATCTGAAAGGTCCCGTCAATTGTCACTGATTGGTATGAATCATGTGTCACTGATTGGTATGAATCATGTGTCACTGATTGGTATGAATCATGTGTCACTGATTGGTATGAATCATGTGTCACTGATTTGGTATGAATCATGTGTCACTGATTGGTATGAATCATGTGTCACGGATTGGTATGAATCATGTGTCACTGATTGGTATGAATCATGTGTCACTGATTGGTATGAATCATGTGTCACTGATTGGTATGAATCATGTGTCACTGATTGGTATGAATCATGTGTCACTGATAGGTATGAATCATGTGTCACTGATTGGTATGAATCATGTGTCACTGATTGGTATGAATCATGTGTCACTGATTGGTATGAATCATGTGTCACTGATTGGTATGAATCATGTGTCACTGATTGGTATGAATCATGTGTCACTGATTTGGTATGAATCATGTGTCACTGATTGGTATGAATCATGTGTCACTGATTGGTATGAATCATGTGTCACTGATTGGTATGAATCATGTGTCACTGATTGGTATGAATCATGTGTCACTGATTGGTATGAATCATGTGTCACTGATTGGTATGAATCATGTGTCACTGATTGGTATGAATCATGTGTCACTGATTGGTATGAATCATGTGTCACTGATTGGTATGAATCATGTGTCACTGATTGGTATGAATCATGTGTCACTGATTTGGTATGAATCATGTGTCACTGATTGGTATGAATCATGTGTCACGGATTGGTATGAATCATGTGTCACTGATTGGTATGAATCATGTGTCACTGATTGGTATGAATCATGTGTCACTGATTGGTATGAATCATGTGTCACTGATTGGTATGAATCATGTGTCACTGATTGGTATGAATCATGTGTCACTGATTGGTATGAATCATGTGTCACTGATTGGTATGAATCATGTGTCACTGATTGGTATGAATCATGTGTCACTGATTGGTATGAATCATGTGTCACTGATTGGTATGAATCATGTGTCACTGATTGGTATGAATCATGTGTCACTGATTGGTATGAATCATGTGTCACTGATTGGTATGAATCATGTGTCACTGATTGGTATGAATCATGTGTCACTGATTTGGTATGAATCATGTGTCACTGATTGGTATGAATCATGTGTCACTGATTGGTATGAATCATGTGTCACTGATTGGTATGAATCATGTGTCACTGATTGGTATGAATCATGTGTCACTGATTGGTATGAATCATGTGTCACTGATTGGTATGAATCATGTGTCACTGATTGGTATGAATCATGTGTCACTGATTGGTATGAATCATGTGTCACGGAGTGGTGCAACTATTTCTGTTGCAACTAAAATGATTTAGCGACATTTTAAAACACATCCGTAAACACAACCCTAAACCCAACCCCTGAAGATAATCTTTGAACTATTAATAATGCTAGACATTTTTATGAATGAAACACTACATCATTCAAACTCAGTGGCGTAGCTAGGGTGGGGAGGTGAGTCTCAATTCGAAAGTCCCTCTGTCCCCGTTTAAGGGGGGGGGCTCCAAATAAGTGTTTTGAAATGTGTTTTTGCATTAAATATTACGCCATTACCTCATGTCATGATGTCGAATGTCAAAATGTAGGGGCTCCCAAAGAGGTCAAGCCTTCCGGCCCCTACATCCTTAGCTACGCCTCTGTTTAAACTAGTCTCAACTGGGCTGAAACATTTCTGCTTCTAATTTTAATAACAACTTTTCTAAACCCAAAGCTAAACTTTTGACGCGGATTATCGTGGCATGGGATCTGGTTACACGATTAGAATGTATACATGCACAATATGCACATAGTTCTTGGGTAGTTTCCTAGTAGGTAACTCATGTATGGTATAGTAAGCTTTCCACATTCAATGAGTTTCTCTGAAAAGTTTTTTGTTATGGTGGCTTTCTAGATCCAAGTAGTAAGCTACACAGACCAGACAGATGTTAAGGTTTCCACTTACCTGTAAAACATCTTCTGTCCTTGTCGGTAAGCTGTTGCTAAGGGACACAGATACAATGGTCAAAACTAGGACGAAAAAGGGAAAAGTTGGAAACTCCATTTTCTATGTCGACAACTGAAACGAAACAAAAAAAAAAATAATCCAAAGATTTAAACAATTTTAAAACAAAAAAAAAAGCTTATCTGTGGGAAAGGACTCCGCACTTACAACTGTATCTCTCAATAGTTTAAAAGTTATTTCCATTGTTATATATTAAATAACAAAACAATTACCAATAACTAATTGACTAATTTGGTTAATTTTGAATTGATTCATATTTCGTTTTGTACAATACATAATTGCCTAAATTTTGAACTTGATCCGAGAATGGGTGTGGGAGAAATAACATGTTCAACGAAAACCTACATATATAGCCGTATCTGTGAATACTGAAGGATTAAGTAATGAATTACCAGTAATTAGTTGACTGATTGGTTATTCTTTTTTATTCATGTATTATCTATGTCAATAAAAATTATGCAAAGTATCAACTTGATCCGAGAATGGGTATGGGAGAAATAACCTGCACAAACTTTATACCAGACAGATAGACAGGGTGAGTTGATATAAGCTTTTTAACAACAATTCAAAGATAGTCATTAGATCTGGTTGTTTCCCCACGGGCTACTCCAGATATTTCAAAACTAAGTTAGTTCTCTAGTTCAAAGGTCCCAGACATCCTGCTCGCTCTCAGGTTTCGTACTGGCGTCAGACATTTTTATTTGTATTTCATTATTCAAAGGTAGTTCAATGTATTCCCATGATGAGTCCCGTGAGGGACCATCGCTTCCGGTCTCCGCCCAATTAATCTAGATCTAATTTGTTTGTGATTCCATGGATCTATCGTACAGTTGAGTTCCATGTTGATACAATGAATACACATTGCGCGCCATGGTGTGTAAGTGCAAACAACTCTAATCCAACTCTGATAGTTTCAGTTGATGGCGTCAAACCTCAAAGTACATGTGCTCTTTAGTTCTAGCCAAAGATCGTTCGATCACGTTCCAACAGAACTGATAGGCTTTAAGACATTGCTGTAACTCAACACGTGGAAACAAGAACAACATTTCTTTTAAATAGACAATACCTCCTTAGGCTCCTTCATACGACTTTTAGAGTGATTATTTACTCATTGATGTTGTTGTTGTTGTTTTAAATGGAGCATTTTACGTTCACCTTCCCAGCCCCGAGAAAGACTTTTGGTTAAACGAATGTCTAGATCTACTAGACTTGACACTAGTCCAATGATAAACATTTAGATCTAGACTTAGAAGACGATGTGCAAAATGTTCCTGAACATAAATTTATTAAACCCTTGGATAAATGCAGAATTACCCGAAGACATGTAGTTCGAGCAAGATAAATATTTTGTAGTTTTCTAGCTAAATTAGAATTTATTTCTTTTGATACTGTCCAAAACTATAACAGCCAAACTAAAGTTTTCCCATTTTGGACAAAGAGCTAGTAATTCTTTTATCAAATTTCTTGAAAAACGCTAGAGCCGTTTTCGAGATCCGTGTCCACCCACACAGGTTTTAGGTTTTGTCCAGAAGTTTCCACGAAGGTAGAAGTTACATAGAGGTATAGAAATCACACGTTTATCTTTCTGTCTGTCTGTCTTTCTGTCTGTCTATAAATCAATCAATCAATCTATCTATCTATCTATCTATCTATCTATCTATCTATCTATCTATCTATCTATCTATCTATCTATAATCTATCATCTTTCTATTTATCTATCTATTTAATATATATATATATATAATATTATTTATAATTAAAATTGTGATATATTTAAAAGTTTAAATTAAAGATGTAGCATAACTCCACAATATTTCCACAGTGGAAGGGAAGAGACGAAGGCTGATGTTCGGAATAACTCCAACTGTGTTTTGTGTTATGAAAGCTGCACATTGTAACGTAATGCACGACACTTTTCGTAATGTCCATAGGGCTGGTTCTCTTTCTTCTAGCGCAAGTCTTAATGTATCTCTGAATGTATCTCTGAATGTATCTCTGAATGTATCTCTGAATGTATCTCTGAATGTATCTCTGAATGTATCTCTGAATGTATCTCTGAATGTATCTCTTAATGTAACTGAAGAGTTGGTAACACAAATGACACGTCTTCAATCTATCCAGTATTCTCATTGGTCAACTTTGGCAGTGAATAAGCTGTAGGCTAGATCAAAATAAAAAGAGTCGCCAGTTTTATATTAATGTATTTTGTCAAGACATTAATGACACAAAATAAACTGCCTCTATGAAGTTCTTGTTAATGAACTAGTCCCGCCCCTCTTGTTTCCCCCCCCCAATTCACCAGTTGCTTGAAGAGTTGAGACAGTCGTTTGGCTGAGCACGGTTTCTTTCAATGTCACCAGACCTCCAGGCCTACTTAACATGATTCACTTGTAGCCTGACCACCATTTCGATGTTCATTCAGTTTTCTGGCAACACTTTAAATATATTTAGCCTTTAAACCCAAGAGCCAATAACTCGTGATCTTTCGCTAGCAGACGGCATTAGTGGGAACGTCTCTGACCTTTTAATGTACTTCCAAAAGTAGCAGAATTTCCTTTCGGCATTGGGGAAAAGTCGTTATTAGTTTTACTTTGTCTGTCTGTCCTGTCATAGGTCCGTCTAATACAGATCACTGCCAGAACAAGGGACACCAATTTACTATCAGCTGGTGATTTCATGTGAAAAATACATTAACTGTATTTAAATTGGAAGGTTATATTCATAAATATTCTTGATTAAACTAGATTTGCCATAGAATTTATGTTAACTGAAAAAAAATTATAGTAAAACCTCCTTTGATGGTTCGAATCCTGGTGAAGACTGGGATTTTTAATTTTGGAATCTTTAGGGTGCCTCTGAGTCCACCCAGCCTATAGTGGGTACCTGATGTCAGTTGGGGAAAAGTAAAGGCGGTTGGTTGTTGTGCTGCACTGCTGACCACATGACAACCTCGTTAACCGTGGACTCATTGTTATGGAGTGTGTGTGTATTTATATGGTGACGGTGAGACGAGGTCAGCGATTGGTTGTGAATGATGCAACATAGGTGGCTTAGTCTTAGGACAGACGATCCGGAACGTGAGACTGAAAGGTTGTGTTATTGTAGTGAGTTTGATTTTGTTCAGAAATTACACTTATTTTATCTCATTCCAACTTGTTTTGTTTATATTATAATAAAAGTTATATTTAGTATTGTTCAGTTATTCAAGTTATTTGAAGTTTTATTAATTAATAAGTGAAATAAAGGAGTTTTAAATCTTTCTGTTCTAGCCTTAAAGGAGAGGAGTCGACCACATTGTTTAGATCTGATGTAACAAAAAACAGAGATCAACATTTACAGCTATATCTCAACATTTACAGCTATATCTCTCAGTAATGTAGAAAGTATTTCCCTTTTTCGATATCAAACAAAATATTTAATTACCAATAATTAACTAATTGATTCTTTTATTGAGTCATGTTTTGTTAGGTACAATAAATAATTGTGTAAAGTTTAAACTTGATCCAAGAATGGGTGTGCACAATTTTTACACGACAGAGTGAGTTGATACAATCTTAGTTTAAAAAAAGGCTGTTTAATTAAATGGGGTAAACTTTAACTGCAGACTTGACTAGCTCTCTAATGAACTTGAATTAACATTTGGTTGAGTAACTAATCACTGCCGCTAAAATACTTTATTGACGGTTCTTAAACAGAGGATATAGTTTTCAAATTATATAAGATTTTAAATAATGTTTTTAAAATGGTGTAATTCCCTTTTTATTAAAACAGTATTCATATTTAATTTTTTTTTTAATGTGTGCGTTTTCAGAAAACCAAATGTGGTCCCTGGGCTGCTGCAGTTAGTTTGAGGAGACTACCGATGATTGTGAAATTGTATTTGTTTATAACGCTTTTGGTTTTTCATATCAAAACGTGACAGACGGACTACACAAACGTGACAGACCGATTATACAAACGTGACAGACGGACTACACAAACCCACTATCAGCTTTCTGCCTTCAGGAATCACCCAAATTAGCTTCTCCCCAAACCCCCTTTTTATTTCCTTTTTGCCCGGCCTACTATTAGTGCGTGACGACACTGGCCCATTCCCTACATGCAATGCTTTTTGTCTTGACATGATCTGGAGATGTGAAGGGACCCTATTCCGTATTGCGTAAAACCTTAGGACATACAGTGGACCACTTGCCAACACACTATTACATGATTCGTTAGAACCTTAAAACTATTGAAATATGTTAATTGTAAACTGAGGTTTTACTTTTTCAAAATTAATAGATTAAGAAAAAAAATGTATTGCTTTCGTAAATAAATTTTATACTTTGCAGGGCCGGCCTTTACAGATTGCTCAACATTGGGCCCACCGATGGCGGGGCCTCTCAATTTACAGTTAGCATATCACTATCAGTTTTATCACAGGTTTTTTAAAGGTGTATGACTTAAAGGGTTAAACTATTGAATGATTCCTACGATGTAGGTATTAGCTTCAATTCACTATCGTCATACATATCTTTATAACGTATACGCTTGGAAAGACATTCACGAGCGCAAACATTTGAATCTTTTTCTTGGAGAAAGATCTAAAACGTATTCAGATACCATGACATTTTTTTTGGAACCCTGCAGAGTATATACCCACTTTTTGATTCCTCTACGAAAAGATGGGCTGTTTGTTAAACCATTAACAAGAACACGATGGGAATGTAGAATGGAAAGTGTTAAAGCTGTAAGATTCCAAGCTATAGAAGTGTGTGATGCTTTAGAACGGGGGTCTCAAACACGTGGACTGCGGGCCACATGTGGCCCGCGAAGCTATTTTGTGTGGCCCGCGGCCACGTCCGCGAATTCAAAAAAAAAATTAGATAAAATTTACAATGACCACATATTAGCCGTGAAATGATTTACAACTGCACAAATCAGTAAATGAGGTTTCACTGTCGCCTAATGACCGCTTAGGCTTTCAGCAGAAGCTGGGTGAATGGTGGCCTGATTCTAACCGCTGGCCGCTATACCGCCGCTCCGACCGATCAGGCCACCGTTATACCGCCGCTCCGACCGTTTGGTCATTGGCCACGCGGCTAGCGAAACAGGAGAAAGAGAGGAAGATTGGGAGGGATGGGGTACATGTGTCAGGCGGGCGACTAGAACAGTGTATATGTATGTTGTGCTTGTCGATTAAAGATACATATAACATTCTTGTTTCTGCTTTGTCATCAGGTTTGTCAGATGAGGAGTAGATGTCATTGTTTACTTTACTGTAGTAGTGGAGTAGCCCTAAAAATGTCATCGTCGTCCAAAAAGCAAAAGATTGCGGATAAAAACATTGCATCGAGAACAGTATGCTGGACTGTTCGGCAAACTGCGCGAGGAAAAAGTCCATCACTTGAAAGAATCTTTCAGCAAACAAAGAAACTTGTTTGCACGCATCAACACTGCAAGCGAAGATTCTGTGAAGGCAAGCTTTGTTGTTAGCGAGATGATAGCAAAGGCCTCACGACCATTCACTGAAGTTCAGTTTGTAAAAGAGTGTATGCTACAGGCGTGTGAAATTATCTGCCCCGAGAAAAAGAAGCTCTTCGAATGCATAAGTTTGTCTCTGAACACAGTTGCAAGCAGGATCACCGAGTCAGCGACAAATGTTCAACAGCAACTGATTGCCGCTGCAAAAGACTTTGTAGCATATTCCATTGCACTGAACGAGTCTACTGGTGTAACAGACACCGCATACTGTGCCGTATTTATTTGTGGGGTCGACGAAAACTTGAACATTGTTGAAGAGCTATTGGACTTACTAGCCATGAAAGGAACGACGACTGGACGCGACGTGTTTCAAGAACTGGAAGCTTGTATTGGCAGGTGTGTGGGCTACCGTGGGAAAAACTTGTTGAAGTGGCCACGGATGGTGCACCAGCAATGTGTTCAGAGAAGGTTGGTGTTGTTGGATTAATGGTAGAGAAACTGTATCAGCTCAGCTTGGCGGGACCTTTTGCAGCCATACACTGAATTATGCACCAAGAAGCATTATGTGGCAAAAGTCTACAAATGAAGAACGTGATGGATGTTGTCGTGAAGACGGTGAACTTCATTCGTGCACGGGGTCTCAACCACAGACAGTGTGTGTCATTTCTAGCTGATTTAGAAACGGAATGCGGAGAGTTGCTGTACCATACGGAAGTCAGATGGTTGAGTCGTGGAAAAGTGCTGCAGAGATTTTTTGAACTGAGACAGGAAATAGCATTTCAGCTCAGTGACCCAATGTTTTTTTCGGATCTTGCTTTTCTTACTGACATCACGCAGCATCTCAATGCACTTAATTCACAACTACAGGGCACAAAGCAGCTGATTACCGTGATGTTTGACCGCATCAAATCATTCAGATGCAAGCTGACTTTGTGGGCCACTCAGCTGGCAGATGGAAACCTGGCTCATTTGTCTTTTCTACGGAGCATAGCGGTTGAACCACATCGCCTGAAAGACTACGTAGACATCCTCTTCAGACTACTTGAAGATTTTGAACACCGCTTTCAGCAATTCACTGCTCTCGAACCACAGTTTTTCCTTGTTGCCACTTCGTTCGCAGTTGACGTGAAAAACGTTCCAGAGGAAGTCCAGATGGAACTACTGGACCTGCAGTGCGACACTGTTCTGAAACAAAAATACGCTGATGTTGGCGTTCCAGATTTCTACCAGTTTCTTCCCAGAGAGAAGTTTACAAACTTATTCTGCGCAGCTGCTAGAATTCTAGCGATGTTTGGGAGTACGTACGTTTGCCAACAGTTTTTCTCCAGAATGAAGATTAAAAAAAACAGCATTACGATCAAGACTGACTGATGAGCATCTGAGAGCAACCTTGCGGCTTGCCACTACTCGCGACTTCAGGCCTAACGTTGATGGTCTGGTCTCTACCAAACGCTCTCAGCTGAGTGGACAGAAACATGAGTAACGAGCCATCTGCAGTAGGCCTAGTAATTATTTTTTTTTTTTTAGAACTACAGTTTCTGCTTTTTATTAATGACAGACAACGTCAACTTATTTTAGTAAACTATACTGCCTGTGCATGTAATAAACTACAATAAATGTAATTAATAATTATAAAAACTTTATTTTAGCATTTAACTGCAGTGACAGTAGTGTTTGTAAAATTTAATGAAAAAACATTCTCTTTTCGTGCTGCGGCCCGCTGACTGATTATTACTTTCCACTGTGGCCCACGTGCTGATATGAGTTTGAGACCCCTGCTTTAGAAGAACTAGCAGGAAGTACAGATGACGCTCAAGTAGAAAGTGAGGCTGAATCCTTAGTAAGCCAACTGAGAAACTATACGTTTTTGTCTTTCTGACACTCTTTACTGTTTCGAGTAAATTTTACTAGCCAGGAACTTCAAAGTAAAAGTGGATAATTGCCGCAGGGCTGACATCATGTGAAAATGGTGTGATTGGTTAACGAGATACCGAGAGACTTTGTGTACAATAAATTGGTGAGTACATGTTGAGAGATAGACTTTGTGGACAATAAATTGGTTAGTACATGTTGAGAGATAGACTTTGTGTACAATACATTGGTTAGTACATGTTGAGAGATAGACTTTGTGTACAATAAATTGGTGAGTACATGTTGAGAGATAGACTTTGTGTACAATAAATTGGTGAGTACATGTTGAGAGATAGACTTTGTGTACAATAAATTGGTGAGTACATGTTGAGAGATAGACTTTGTGTACAATAAATTGGTTAGTACATGTTGAGAGATAGACTTTGTGTACAATAAATTGGTGAGTACATGTTGAGAGATAGACTTTATGTACAATAAATTGGTGAGTACATGTTGAGAGATAGACTTTGTGGACAATAAATTGGTGAGTACATGTTGAGAGATAGACTTTGTGTACAATAAATTGGTGAGTACATGTTGAGAGGTAGACTTTGTGTACAATAAATTGGTGAGTACATGTTGAGAGATAGACTTTGTGTACAATAAATTGGTGAGTACATGTTGAGAGATAGACTTTGTGTACAATAAATTGGTGAGTACATGTTGAGAGATAGACTTTGTGGACAATAAATTGGTGAGTACATGTTGAGAGATAGACTTTGTGTACAATAAATTGGTGAGTACATGTTGAGAGATAGACTTTGTGTACAATAAATTGGTGAGTACATGTTGAGAGATAGACTTTGTGTACAATAAATTGGTGAGTACATGTTGAGAGATAGACTTTGTGGACAATAAATTGGTGAGTACATGTTGAGAGATAGACTTTGTGGACAATAAATTGGTGAGTACATGTTGACATAAGGATGTAAAATAGTTGTTAGTGTAAAACAAATTTGAACCGCGGCCTCGCAAGCATCCATTAAATTGGGCCTCACAATTCGTAAGGCCGGCCCTGGTACTATGATAGTATTTTCCCCAGTGAGAGAGTGCTCCTTTTGCGATGTTTGGAAAATATTTTCCATGTTTCGGAAGTTCCTTCAGAGTTGAAGATAATTTACTTTCTAGTCCAAACCTCCCGCAGGACGACGGGGGATGGGAGCGGGCAGGGTTTGAACCCGGGATCATCGATAATTCCGAACGACATTCCAGCGCGCAAACCACACGACCAGGCAGCCATCTATAGGCCAGATGATGTAAAAGTCATATGTTTGTATGGCCAACGGTTTACGACGGAGCGCCTTTACTATCCCCAAATACTGTCAGAGTTGGGTGGACTCAGGGGTGTCCTAAAAATCCCGAAAATCAAAGTCAAATGCCAGTCTTCAACCAGTCTTCACCGGGATTCAAACTGAAGACGTTTACGTTCGAAAGCTAAGCCACCTCGCCCCCTTCTCCCCAGTCCATTACATTTATCTATTGCTAGCACACTGACATAGAGACAAAGATGTACACCTGAACTATTTGACATTTAGAGTAATTTTAAACTGCTAGAGTACCAGGAAAACTACAAGGGTAATAAATTCTGTTGGAAGAGGTACAATCGTTGATTTAAGAACACTATCAAATTACAAAATTAATTATTTGGCTTTGAAAATGTCATTTGTCTTACATTTATTCATTTCATCACTTTTCATTTGGAAAAAAAAATAGTTCTTATGCTATGTTATGTTTATGTGTCTAAGAAATGTAAAGTAATGTTTCCCCTTTCAGACCTTAAGGTCATCTGTTTCTATGGCCAACGGTTAACAAGCAGGGTTCTATGTGGCCAGCACAACGACCAACAGCCTTTAGTATCCCTAAATAAAGTCATTAGAGTTGGGTGGACTCAGAGGCCCGCCCTAAAAATCCCGAAATATAAAATCCCAGTCTTCACCGAGATTTGAACCCAGGACCCCAGGTTCAGAAGCAAAGCTCTTAACTACTCAGCCACCTCAACCCCGTTTATGTGTCTATGTAATGTATAATGTATAATTGAAGTAGATTGCTCCTGTAAGTCCTGAATTAACGTAACTAAAAATATTTTTTTTAGTAATGATGTAAACTATTTAATTTTGAATTAATGCAAATACCAGTTACTGCCATCTTTAGCAACATTTTTATGACTATTATTTTGAAGTTTTTTAGTCATTGACCTAACAATCGTAACAATGAGCGTAACTCACTTAAAGGTAACAACTAAATTTAAACATTAAAAACCACAGTCTCAATATGACCCAGTGTATTTCCCTTTCCTTTCGTTCATCTTTAGGTGGCTGTTTCCCAGATGTTAGTTTAAAATTCTAAACGCTTCACAAATTCAATTGAAAGCATGGCCACTCGAGAGTGCTGCCTCCGAAATGTACTGACAAATTCTCCAAGTGACTAAAGAAATTCGACTAACAGGCCACTCGACTCGTCTGGAGGAGCTGGCCAGGAATAGTACAATACATTGTCAAGTATAAGTGAATATGAAGACTTGTCAGTGGCAATATGGGATTAGCTATTATATATATATATATATATATATATATATATATATATATGATCAAATTGATCTATATGTCAGATAAGAGGTAAACATGCTCATGATTATGTGATTTACATTGGACAGAGTTTGTGAACTATAGATTAAGTATTAGTCTGGTTCTAATAGAAAACAACTTTACATCTTAAAACTAAAAATACTGGAGCCTTTATCAAAACTACACGAGACGGTGCCAACCATTGACTGACAGGAAACAGATTTACATAGTACAGAGAGACAGATCGAGTGAAAGAAGTAGATGCAGATAGATATATAGATAGATAGATAGATAGATAGATAAATATTGTGTTGTTTTATTATATATAGATATATTATAGATAGATAGATAGATAGATAGATAGATAGATAGATAGATAGATAGATAGATAGATAGATAGATAGATAGATAAATAGATAGATAGATAGATAGATAGATAGATAGATAGATAGATAGATAGACAGACAGATAGATAGATAGATAGATAGATAGATAGATAGATAGATAGATAGATTTCAAACGTATTCATCTATTTGTAATTAATTTGTAACCGAGAACTTTCCCTGTAAATCCACTTTACAGACACATGTCTACATTATCCAACAAAATCAGAAGACAAAATGTCCCAAGACTTATCCAGCAAATCCGCCCACTGTGTCAAGCACAAAAAAAAAGAGATTTGTATTGACTACTATGGAGTTAGGATTAGGTATAAGGTTATTCGTCTGCTCTGAATCTATCCCATAATCCTTACTTCAATCTGGACGAACGTCACCTAAGCGACACTTCTTTCATCAAAAGACTGCATTAGTCTCACTGGTTCTTTTGTCAAGTGTCCACTTGAATGATTTCATCCCCCCCCCCTTCTCTCTCTCTCTTTCTTGCTCTCTCTCTCTCTCTCTCTTTTCTTTCTCTCTCTCTCTCTAGGCCTTCTTCGGTTTATCTTATTTTTTGTGACCGTATCTCAATAACATTAGCTACATGAAACCAGGGCGATGGAATAGAACATTCAACCAACTTCCGAATCCTTGTAGTTGTAAGCCAACTAAGCCAACCCTTCTAAACTTTGTTTGAAATAACCCATGTCTCTATACATTGTTTCTGATGGATCTTAAATGACCTCGAGGGCTCTATATTGTTTGTATTTTTCTGAAAAAATAAACCCACAGAAAAAAAACAAGGCAAAAAAACTAATAACATGCCCTAATGTTCTGTGGAAACAGTTTAATAAAACTAATAAAATTCTAATTTTTTTCTATACATATCTATTGGGAAATTTTCGATGAGTCTTCCTTGTCTCCAGGGAGTCATTATGAGGCTGGGCTGTTAGAATAACAAAGACAAATGAGGTCATTCCTTTCAAGAGAAAGAGATTGTTTTTATCTCTTTGTCAAGGGGATTGACATATGGCATAAAACAACACAATATTTCAATTCAATGCGTTCAATGTCGGTTAGTTTAGCTATCACACTCATTCAGACAAATGATTACCTTTGTAGTATTGCTTTGAAAAGTGGGTCTGAAACTAAAATAGTCCAGATCTGATTTAAACATTGATTGGTCTGTCTACTTAGAAAAAAAATGAAAGAACAAAATAAGCCAGCAAAAAGTTATACACTCTTTCTTCTGGTCCTTCTATTCCCAAACCTTCTCCAACATTTCTTCTGGCTAATCTAGTCCTCAACATGTTCCTAAATTTCTTCTTGTTAGTCTATTCCCATACCTGCTTAAACTTTTCTTCTGATAATCTTTTCCTAAGCCTTGTAAAACATTTCTTCTGGTTAATCTATTCTTAAACCTGCTATAACATTTCTTCTGGTTAATCTATTCTTAAACCTGCTATAACATTTCTTCTGGTTAATCTATTCTTAAACCTGCTATAACATTTCTTCTGGTTAATCTATTCTTAAACCTGCTATAACATTTCTTCTGGTTAATCTATTCTTAAACCTGCTATAACATTTCTTCTGGTTAGGCTACTCTCTTTCCTTGTCAAAACATTAGATCCTTAACTTTCTTAAACTTCTGGATTTTATAGAATCAAAATGACACTTCCAGATGTAATCATCTCTATTGAAACATTTAGATTGGATGAATTAGAGCTTACACTTACCTACCTGACGTACTTCAAGATGTCTTGTACGATATTTGAACTTACAGACCAGATGTTGTGCTTACAATTATTTCAAAACATTTCAACATGTTTTCTGAATCTTCAAAAGTTCCAAAATATATTATCTACATTTTATTTTATCTTATCTTATGTTAGAGCCTGTCGCAACTGACACGCGGCCGCACATCTCCCGCTTCTCTTTCATCTTACTCAATAAAGTAGGCGACAGTGTTTCGTTCTAGTGATACGCTGTTAACAATTTTTTAAAGAATTATTGTTAAACTCGAGTATTTACATGGTTAATATCCGTTCTGTTCCCGGCACTTTAAACTTCCTTGAACTAGTCTATTGTAGCTTGTACTTGTTTAAGGTAGCTTGTACTAGTCTAAAGTAGCTTGCACCAGTCTAAGGTAGCTTGTACTAGTCTAAAGTAGCTTGCACCAGTCTAAGGTAGCTTGCTCGCCTTGCACTACATTAGTCTAGGGTATCTTGCACTTGTTTAATGTAGCTTGAACTAATTTAAGATAGTTTGCACTAATCTAATGTAGCCTGCACTTGTTTAATGTAGCTTGCACTTGTCAACGCCCTGATTTGTTGATTCATTCACCTATCCCAAATACCACTTGAAGGAGACATTTTAAAAATATGAAGTTTCAACTTGAAATTAGTTTCTATGTATACGGCCTACAAAAAGACCTTGCGATCTATCGGGCAAATGATGTAAATGTTATCTTTTTTTCTATGGCCTCCGGTTACGAGGGTGTCATGTGGCCAGCACAATAACCAACCGCCTTTACTTTCTCCAACTAATGTCAGGTACTCATCAGCGTTGGGAGCAGCGTCCTAAAAGTTCTGAGATTCAAGCGCTATACCTCTCGACCACTGCGCCCCCTGACATAACAAAGCATCGCAACGACAAGATTTCAATTTTCTGAAATCGATCATTTCTTTGATTCGACCGAATCTTTTATAAAGTCGAAAAGTGCCAGATGGTTATAATAAATTATCAACCATCAACATGTTCGTTACGTGCCACATGGTTATAATAAACTATCAACCATCAACATGTTCGTTACGTGCCACATGGTTATAATAAATTATCAACCATCAACATGTTCGTTACGTGCCACATGGTTATAATAAATTATCAACCATCAACATGTTCGTTACGTGCCACATGGTTATAATAAATTATCAACCATCAACATGTTCGTTACGTGCCACATGGTTATAATAAATTATCAACCATCAACATGTTCGTTACGTGCCACATGGTTATAATAAATTATCAACCATCAACATGTTCGTTACGTGCCACATGGTTATAATAAATTATCAACCATCAACATGTTCGTTACGTGCCACATGGTTATAATAAACTATCAACCATCAACATGTTCGTTACGTGCCACATGGTTATAATAAACTATCAACCATCAACATGTTCGTTACGTGCCACATGGTTATAATAAACTATCAACCATCAACATGTTCGTTACGTGCCACATGGTTATAATAAACTATCAACCATCAACATGTTCGTTACGTGCCACATGGTTATAATAAACTATCAACCATCAACATGTTCGTTACGTGCCACATGGTTATAATAAACTATCAACCATCAACATGTTCGTTACGTCCTAGCTCGAGTGCATTTCTGTTCAACATGTCATGTCTGACAATTTAAGTCGACTGCCACTGTCAAAGGCCGCTGTTACCAAAGATTTTTTTTCGTTCAGTCTAAATATCTCGCTGTTACCAAAGATTTTTTTTCGTTCAGTCTAAATATCTTCCTGTAACCTCCTGCTCCACTATTAGCTCACGTTTTCTTCCTGTAACCTCCTGCTCCACTATTAACTCACGTTTTCTTCCTGTAACCTCCTGCTCCACTAATAGCTCACGTTTTCTTCCTGTAACCTCCAGCTCCACTATTAACTCACGTTTTCTTCCTGTAGCCTCCTGCTCCACTAATAGCTCACGTTTTCTACATGTAACCTCCAGCTCCACTATTAACTCACGTTTTCTTCCTGTAACCTCCAGCTCCACTATTAACTCACGTTTTCTTCATGTAGCCTCCTGCTCCACTAATAGCTCACGTTTTCTACATGTAACCTCCAGCTCCACTATTAACTCACGTTTTCTTCCTGTAACCTCCTGCTCCACTAATAGCTCACGTTTTCTACATGTAACCTCCAGCTCCACTATTAACTCACGTTTTCTACATGTAACCTCCAGCTCCACTATTAACTCACGTTTTCTTCCTGTAACCTCCTGCTCCACTAATAGCTCACGTTTTCTTCCTGTAACCTCCTGCTCCACTATTAGCTCACGTTTTCTACATGTAACCTCCTGCTCCACTATTAGCTCACGTTTTCTACATGTAACCTCCTGCTCCACTATTAGCTCACGTTTTCTTCCTGTAACCTCCTGCTCCACTAATAGCTCACGTTTTCTACATGTAACCTCCTGCTCCACTATTAGCTCACGTTTTCTTCCTGTAACCTCCTGCTCCACTATTAGCTCACGTTTTCTTCCTGTAACCTCCTGCTCCACTATTAGCTCACGTTTTCTTCCTGTAACCTCCAGCTCCACTATTAACTCACGTTTTCTTCCTGTAACCTCCTGCTCCACTAATAGCTCACGTTTTCTACCTATAACCTCCTGCTCCACTATTAACTCACGTTTTCTTCCTGTAACCTCCTGCTCCACTACTAGCTCACGTTTTCTACCTATAACCTCCAGCTCCACTATTAACTCACGTTTTCTTCCTGTAACCTCCTGCTCCACTAATAGCTCACGTTTTCTACCTATAACCTCCTGCTCCACTAATAGCTCACGTTTTCTTCCTGTAACCTCCAGCTCCACTATTAACTCACGTTTTCTTTCTGTAACCTCCTGCTCCACTAATAGCTCACGTTTTCTTCCTGTAACCTCCTGCTCCACTATTAGCTCACGTTTTCTACATGTAACCTCCTGCTCCACTATAAGCTCACGTTTTCTTCCTGTAACCTCCTGCTCCACTAATAGCTCACGTTTTCTTCCTGTAACCTCCTGCTCCACTAATAGCTCACGTTTTCTTCCTGTAACCTCCTGCTCCACTAATAGCTCACGTTTTCTTCCTGTAACCTCCTGCTCCACTATTAACTCACGTTTTCTTCCTGTAACCTCCTTCTCCACTAATAGCTCACGTTTTCTTCCTGTAACCTCCTGCTCCACTATTAGCTCACGTTTTCTTCCTGTAACCTCCTGCTCCACTATTAGCTCACGTTTTCTACCTGTAACCTCCTGCTCCACTATTAGCTCACATTTTCTTCCTGTAACCTCCTACTCCACTATTAGCTCACGTTTTCTACCTGTAACCTCCTGCTCCACTATTAGCTCACGTTTTCTACCTATAACCTCCTGCTCCACTATTAGCTCACGTTTTCTACCTGTAACCTCCTGCTCCACTATTAGCTCACGTTTTCTACCTATAACCTCCTGCTCCACTATTAGCTCACGTTTTCTTCCTGTAACCTCCTGCTCCACTATTAGCTCACGTTTTCTTTATTGTCAAAAAATGGAAGGTGGTCAAAAGAAGTGAGGAGTAAAAGAAATCATTTATATCAAATTCAAATTTGACACATGGCAGTAAGGCTGGTTAGCTGAGTTAATAGTGCGTCAAAGCAAATGTCAGCTCGATTACTGCCTAATTGTTTCAATGACAAGTAAAATAGGATTGTGTAGTTTATGATTGTGTAGTTTATGACTGTGTAGTTTATGATTGTGTAGTTTATGACTGTGTAGTTTATGATTGTGTAGTTTATGACTGTGTAGTTTATGATTGTGTAGTTTATTACTGTGTAGTTTATGACTGTACAGTTTATGACTGTGTAGTTTATGACTGTACAGTTTATGATTGTGTAGTTTATGACTGTACAGTTTATGACTGTGTAGTTTATGACTGTGTAGTTTATGATTGTGTAGTTTATGACTGTGTAGTTTATGATTGTGTAGTTTATGACTGTGTAGTTTATGATTGTGTAGTTTATTTTTGTGTAGTTTATGATTGTGTAGTTTATGACTGTGTAGTTTATGATTGTGTAGTTTATGACTGTGTAGTTTATGACTGTGTAGTTAGTTTATGACTGTGTAGTTTATGACTGTGTAGTTTATGATTGTGTAGTTTATGACTGTGTAGTTTATGATTGTGTAGTTTATGATTATGTAGTTTATGACTGTGTAGTTTATGATTGTGTAGTTTAGGACTGTGTAGTTTATGACTAAGTAGTTTATGATTGTGTTGTTTATGACTGTGTAGTTTATGATTGTGTAGTTTATGACTGTGTAGTTTATGATTGTGTAGTTTATGACTGTACAGTTTGTGATTATGTAGTTTATGACTGTACAGTTTATGACTGTGTAGTTTATGACTGTGTAGTTTATGACTGTGTAGTTTATGATTGTGTAGTTTATGACTGTGTAGTTTATGATTGTGTAGTTTATGACTGTGTAGTTTATGATTGTGTAGTTTATGACTGTGTAGTTTATGATTGTGTAGTTTATGACTGTGTAGTTTATGATTGTGTAGTTTATGACTGTGTAGTTTATGATTGTGTAGTTTATGACTGTACAGTTTGTGGTTATGTAGTTTATGACTGTACAGTTTATGACTGTGTAGTTTATGACTGTGTAGTTTATGACTGTGTAGTTTATGATTGTGTAGTTTATGACTGTGTAGTTTATGACTGTGTAGTTTATGATTGTGTAGTTTATGACTGTGTAGTTTATGATTGTGTAGTTTATGACTGTGTAGTTTATGATTGTGTAGTTTATGACTGTGTAGTTTATGATTGTGTAGTTTATGACTGTGTAGTTTATGACTGTGTAGTTAGTTTATGACTGTGTAGTTTATGACTGTGTAGTTTATGATTGTGTAGTTTATGACTGTGTAGTTTATGATTGTGTAGTTTATGACTGTGTAGTTTATGACTGTGTAGTTTATGATTGTGTAGTTTATGACTGTGTAGTTTATGATTGTGTAGTTTATGACTGTGTAGTTTATGATTGTGTAGTTTATGACTGTGTAGTTTATGATTGTGTAGTTTATGACTGTGTAGTTTATGACTGTGTAGTTAGTTTATGACTGTGTAGTTAGTTTATGACTGTGTAGTTTATAACTGTGTAGTTTATGATTGTGTAGTTTATGACTGTGTAGTTTATGATTGTGTAGTTTATGACTGTGTAGTTTATGATTGTGTAGTTTATGACTGTGTAGTTTATGACTGTGTAGTTTATGATTGTGTAGTTTATGACTGTGTAGTTTATGATTGTGTAGTTTATGACTGTGTAGTTTATGATTGTGTAGTTTATGACTGTACAGTTTGTGATTATGTAGTTTATGACTGTACAGTTTATGATTGTGTAGTTTATGACTGTGTAGTTTATGATTGTGTAGTTAGTTTATGACTGTACAGTTTATGACTGTGTAGTTTATGATTGTGTAGTTAGTTTATGATTGTGTAGTTTATGATTGTGTAGTTTGCTTCATAATTTGAACATAAAGTGGGAATTGATTTTCCGTATTACTTGTTTTCGGTCAAATAATTCCCTTGAATGGCATTCTGTCTGGTCTGTCCTTGTGTTTGTCTATCAAAAGAGAATCTCACTAGAGATTGATCCTAGTCAATGTAATCACATAGAAATATCAAGTGGCAGGTGAGGAGTCGCTTTAATTGAGTTTATTGATAGTCAAAGTAGCGAATGATGTTCCGCTTTGTCTGAGGACAAAGAGGGACAGAAGATTCGTGTTAGTGCAATGCCCCCCCCCCCCTCAGTAGAACTGTGGCTGAGCGGTGGAGACTAAATAGTACAGAAGAGATACATGGAGAGGAGAGTGACTTGTAGGGGGTCAGTAATCAATCTCAATGTTGCAGTGCAAACAGACACCAAAAAAACAGCAATAACTCCTTGACATTTAAGTCTTCTGATAATGATGTAGCCATCTGATGATGATGTAGCTATCTGGTGATGATGTAGCCATCTGGTGATGATGTAGCTATCTGGTGATGATGTAGCCATCTGATGATGATGTAGTCATCTGGTGATGATGTAGCCATCTGATGATGATGTAGCCATCTGATGATGATGTAGCCATATGATGATGATGTAGCCATCTGATGATGATGTAGCCATCTGATGATGATGATGCTCTTGATAATGGCTCTAATGATGATCGCGAAGATCATCATGATATTTGTGTGGGGGAAAAAGTATTTTGATGACGATTACAATTATTAAAATAATGGTAAGGATGATAAAGGAAAAAAATCAATGATGATAATAATGATGTGCATGATAATGATTGTTTTGATTGTAATGATGATTGTTAAGAATCAGTATAATATCATCGTGTATTTGATGTTCCTTTTGGAAGCTGGGTTCAGTGCAGAGAGGAAACTGCTGTGTTCACCTTGCCCAGGCTTTCATCTTGTTTCATGTCACTGAAACATCACTAGTCACGTGTGTGTACGATAATTTCATTGGACACTTTAGTGTTACGTTTTTCACGGTTCACTGATATGTCAATCGATGCTGGATAGAAGAGATCACAATAGTGTTAGAGACACAGTGACACTCTGAGACCCAGACACAGTGACACACTCTGAGACCCAGGGGTTAGAGATACAGTGATACTCTGAGACCCAGACACAGTGACACACTCTGAGACCCAGGGGTTAGAGATACAGTGATACTCTGAGACCCAGACACAGTGACACACTCTAAGACCCAGGGGCTAGAGATACAGTGATACTCTGAGACCCAGACACAGTGACACACTCTGAGACCCAGGGGTTAGAGATACAGTGACACTCTGAGACCCAGACACAGTGACACACTCTAAGACCCAGGGGCTAGAGATACAGTGATACTCTGAGACCCAGACACAGTGACACACTCTGAGACCCAGGGGTTAGAGATACAGTGACACTCAAATACCCAGACACAGTGAAACACTCTGAGACCCAGACAACGAAACTAAAATGGATAAGGAGCTAGAGGAATTTGACACTGGAGAAACAGTTGAACACTAAGAGAAAGAGTAAGACTGCTTTAGTGATTCTTTTTTGTGAGTAAAAAGGACTATTCTCTCAAATACAAACATTATCGACAACAACAGTCACAGAAATAGAGCAGACACAATATGCACCCCAGTTCATAGACGTCTTTATCTTTGTTACGTTCCTTAGTCAACGAGTAGCGCTGATGGCTGATACAGTCTGACAGGATGAGGAACTAACGAGTTTTTACAAAGCTTAAATCAAATCACTGTCCGTCTGTCTGTCTGGTAAAAAGTTTGTACACGTTATTTCTCCCACACCCAATCTCGGATCAAGTTGATGTTTTGCGCAATTATTTCCTGACAAACAATAATCATTTTAAAAGATTAACCAATTAGTTATTTAATTATTTTTAATTAATTATTTTCTTTGGTATCGAACAAGGAAAGAAATTGTACTTAACAGATGTGGCAGTGATTAGTCTCCTTTGTACTTTGTGTGGAGAATAAGTTCGTCGCTTAGTTTAAAACAAACAATAGATAGCTATGAAGCCTTCGATTTTCATAAGCACTTCGCTGGCACAGTGGTTAGTGTATTGGCTTGAGTAGTCACGAGCCATCGAGTTCGAGCACATTTAATACAACTTTTTTTTTAGTAAACTACATTTAAAAAGCTAAAGCCAAAAAAAAAACAACAAAAACATGAAGGGAGCATTCGCAAAGTTGGACATAGATTTAGATCTAAATCCAATCCACCTGATCAGTAATACCCAAACTAAGGCCCGCAGGCCGCGGGTCATATCCTGCTAGTATTTCTAAAACGTTAAGACAAAGTCTTATCTAGCGACTTAAATAAAGAAAAACTAATTTGTGTTCTATCAGATTTTTTTTAATTGACTTCTTGTGTTCTTGTGTTTTTGGGTGTTCTGGTGTTCGTGAGTGTTTGGTGTTCATTGATGATCATTGTGGCCTGGTGTTTTTATATTTCGGTGTTTTTATATTCCAGGGTATTTATATTCTGGTGTTTTTATATTCTGGTGTTTTTATATTCTGGTGTTTTTCTATTCTATTCTCGTGTTTTTTGTATTCTGGAGTCCTTATGTCCGGAAGTCAGATTTCTGATAACAATAAAAAAAAAAACATTAAAATTCTCAATGCACATGCTTTCGAGTCTCCTAGTGTGATGCTTTCAAACGAGTCACGGCATCTTTCAAGTGGGTTCTTTGATTCGGGTTGTCTGCAATACTTAGAAAAGTTAGGCAGAATTAGTTTCTAATGGATGTTGAGATGTCATTTGGAGTGCGGGAGGGGGGAACGCTTCATTATGCTTAGGTGTGAAATCATTTCCGGAAATTGCATTTCTAGTATTATTTTGCATTGGATTTGATTCATTCGATTTGAGTTATTTTGCAATTAAATATTATTTCGCTATTTTAAATTTTTATTCACACTTTTTTTGGAAGCTTGTGGTTGGAATTGTTAGTCAACATCAGTGCTTAATTCAGTCAAATAAATCAGACATTAATATACTCATGGTGCTGCTAATGTACCTTTTGTTTGTTTACTGAATAAATCAATAGAATCCTTGAATCAACACGACCTGCAATCATTGAGTCTCTGCAACTCCTGGCATGAGCATCCCGAGCTGCTCAGTGGAGACTTCCTGAGTGAGGATGAAATGACCATGAGGTTCCAACAATACATCATCTCTTCGTTGGATTCAGGAGTTCTTTTGTGACTGGACATCACTAATGCAATTTTTAAACTTTCTTTTTTAAATACAATTCTAAGCTTAATGGAAAACAAAATCAAATCTGTGTAAAAATGTGTCTGGCTGGTTCCGGTTGATGGGGGAGAAGAAAAACACGAAACACAACATTTTGATTTATCTAGGGCACACTTGTCAACTCGTGTCATTCACTCTGGTCTTGTCTTTTTAGTATGAAGTGTCATTGACAGTGTGCTGCCAGAGTTGGTATGACATAGTGATAGAAAGCGCCGCAGAATATATCTTTATATAAATTGTCACTTCGATAATGCAGTGTTGTTATCTGACGATACTTATTCATTAAAAGCTTGACTAAGGCAGGGGAGGGGGCATATTCGATGAATGCTATGTTAGGAAGAGAAAATGTTATAGAAATTTTAGCTCCACTACATTCGATGTACGTAACATAAACGTCATGTATTCAAAGACGTATAGGCTTGTCTTTCCAAAACTATTTCAAACAGGAGAAAGAAAAACTATTCGGACAAAACAAACATTTCAACTAGTTCACTTCACGCTACTAAAGTGGGTGTGTCTATCAGGCCTCTAAGTTTGTTGTTTTTTGTTGTTGTTGTTTTTTTGTTTATTTAATAATAATAATAATAATAATTTTATTTATAAAGCGCTGTTAACAAACAAAATGTAGGCTCAAGGCGCTGTAATAACATTACAAACACAAACACGACAGCTAAAATGACAGTTAATCTAAAAAAGTTTTAAACAGATAGGTCTTAATGTTCTTCTTAAAAGTGGCAGGAGAGTATGAATGCCACAGCTAATGTTTTTGTTGACTCCTTTGTTAAATATGGTCGGATCTGGCCTAATCTGCGCAGCTGCAGATAAAGACCTTTGCAGAGCCGACTTATGTGTGGGTCGAAAGATAGTGTTGAGTCGAAGAAAACTCCAAGATTCCGCACTACATGGATTAAAGGAACATGGCAGTTCGTGTAAAAGAGAGAATCTGTGCTTTCAACTTTTGAGACATTGTTCCTAGTGCCAATATTAATTATTTCTGTCATGTCTTCGTTCATCTTGAGTTTATTTTCAACCATCCAATCACTCATTTACATGAGAAATGGCAGGGCATGAGAAATGGCAGGGCATGAGAAATGGCAGGGCGTGAGAAATGGTAGGGCATGAGAAATGGTAGGGCATGAGAAATGGCAGGGCATGAGAAATGGCAGGGCATGAGAAATGGCAGGGCGTGAGAAATGGCAGGGCATGAGAAATGGCAGGGCATGAGAAATGGCAGGGCATGAGAAATGGCAGGGCGTGAGAAATGGTAGGGCATGAGAAATGGTAGGGCATGAGAAATGGCAGGGCATGAGAAATGGCAGGGCATGAGAAATGGCAGGGCGTGAGAAATGGCAGGGCGTGAGAAATGGCAGGGCGTGAGAAATGGTAGGGCATGAGAAATGGCAGGGCATGAGAAATGGCAGGGCATGAGAAATGGCAGGGCGTGAGAAATGGCAGGGCGTGAGAAATGGCAGGGCATGAGAAATGGCAGGGCGTGAGAAATGGCAGGGCATGAGAAATGGCAGGGCATGAGAAATGGCAGGGCGTGAGAAATGGCAGGGCGTGAGAAATGGCAGGGCATGAGAAATGGCAGGGCATGAGAAATGGCAGGGTATGAGAAACAGCAGGGCATGGGAAACAGCAGGGTATGAGAAACAGCAGGGCATGGGAAACAGCAGGGTATGAGAAACAGCAGGGCATGGGAAACAGCAGGGTATGAGAAACAGCAGGGCATGGGAAACAGCAGGGTATGAGAAACAGCAGGGCATGGGAAACAGCAGGGTATGAGAAAGAGATTTATGTTAGAATTTTAAACGGGTTGCTTTTGGAACAGTTTGGAGTTTTCAAATAATGGTAGATGTGATCAATTTGTGAACACAAGAACGCTAGTTTATTATATGTATTTATATATACTAATTAGCTAGAAGACAAAAACCGAGCGAGGCTTATAAGATTTGTCTTAAAATAACGTTGATATTGTCGTGACTTGTTGTGAGTTGTTCATGTAGCAATGACAAGCCAACTAATACTGCCCATGAGCAATAGGAGAATTTTGAAAGTCAACAAACCTACTTTAAAATTGTTTAATTGTATATGAATTGAACAGAGTTTGATTGAGGAGACTTTCTATGCCAGTCATTGGAAACAGAGAACTGACCAGTTTAAATCTTAGAATGTTCCACTTATCAGAGGACATATTGAATTGTCATTAACTCGTGACAAATATTTGTTTCGTAGTTTCTGATAAATGTTCACGAAGAAATAGTTTCTCTTTTTATGTTTAATGATTACAACAAGTTGACAGTCTTACACCAGACACTGGATTTCATCGACTGAGTCAGACTTCATTGTCTTACATGAGACACTGGATTTCATCGACTGAGTCAGACTTCATTGTCTTACATGAGACACTGGATTTCATCGACTGAGTCAGACTTCATTGTCTTACATGAGACACTGGATTTCAAACAGTGAAAAAGTTAACTATATTACGTAAGTCACAGTATTTCATAGTTTGACTAAGACAGCAATACTTGCCATCTTCATCTACTTGTGTTTGCTGCCTTCAGTCGTAGAACGACCGACTAGCGCTCTCATTTTGTAGTGAATGTTTATTTAGTTATGGTGGAATTGTTGTGGCCTACTCAATATTCAGCTATTGCCCACTCTCTAAGCAGCTGTTGAAACCTATGAAACCAACACTAACCATTACAGATATGTAGTAATGTAGATCTATTTCGCGATAGAAGAAGAACAACTTTGAATATGTAATACATATTTGACACAGCAGACAGCTTAAGCGAATGTTTTCACCCGCCATACCGAACCGGATCTGCATTATTTTACACTGGGCTTACATTGAAATAATGTTTTAAAATTCTGTTCATTCCCCACTTCATGCCAGATAGCTTGAAATTCTCGTCTGCAAAACAACATCTTCAGATTTTGCAATTTAAAAACTGCGATTCGGCTGTTGGCCAAACCGGCACACACTCGAAGGTGTAGATTGGATTAGGCTATCGAAACCTGGCTGGATCGATCTGCCGAAACTGCAAATGTAATTGTCTTCATGCGCATAATTCTTGGAACCTTTTTTTTTTCATTTTGTATCAATCATCTGAGCCGATTTAATAGTCGCAGCAAAAGATTCCTATTTCATGGGCCTAATAAATGTCAGTTATGGCGGGAAACAATGGTGGCGTAGTGTATAAAAAGATGTCCATTTTGATCTATGTCTTCCTTGTCTTGATCTAGATCCATGCCTTCCTTATTGGATATATTAACCTTTTGCTAATGCAAGAATATCAGTTTCCAATGACAGATTGGGTACCTTAACTATAGTTCACTCAAGTAAGCCCACATTTTATAATTAAAATTTAAATTTTCCAAATGCTTGATATATATATATTTATGTGTATGTATTTAACGAGGGTGGTGGGGGGGGGGGGGGGCAGACGAATTTTAGTAGAGTTAATATAGTAATCACACAAATAGTATACGCATTCTTTACCTATGTTAATAAAATATACTTATGATTAATATTTTATCAGATTTTTTATTTTTTAGATTATATCACCCCCCCCCCCCCCTTTTTCTAGTTTGTTGGCCGATTTGATGGCGATTACAACCCTCTCCCACCCTAACCCTCTCCCACCCTAACCCTTTGAGTGGGGAGATGGGGAGAGGTGGTACAATTTTGAATGCAGAAATCATAGTCGGTGAACAAAATTAGTTGAATATCTATATAATAGAAGCTACGTATTGATATTTGAACCCTATATTATGTCGCACCACACTCTACTCTCAAATCAAATCACTAATAAAGAGGCTTGTTTCTACCAGGTGGGACAGTGGAGTAACAGATGAAGAAACAAATCTGTCACTAACATAAGTTATATATGCTATTTATTACATTCTGATCGCCCCACTCCCTATTCTCTAATGTCAAATGCAATCATTAACAATAATTATAAACTCTACCGCCGCCTCCTCTTTTCTGACGAAAAAATGACAGTTAAAAAGAATTGTCAACAATTGGCGACAGAGTCTTTGTAATTGCGCATGAATTGGTCATAATTATTTATAGAAAGACTTTTATTTTGGAAAATATATAATTCATGAGAAACTTTTAAGTATAAGAGTAACAATTGAAATGAGTTCTGAATCCAAATATTTTTTTTCTAGTCGCCTTTTCCCAACCTTTACTCAGTCTGAGATATTTATGTTGTATAAATAGCTTTAGGGCTATAACTCACAATATATACTAGAATCCTAAAAATGCAAAACAAATTGAGAGTAGAATCTAATTGGCCCACTTAATTTCTCCTCCCTCTTCCAAACATTTTGTTCAGAGCTTTGAATTATAATTCTGTAACAAAACGAAGTTACAAACAGGCGTATTGAACAAAATTAATCATTTTCAAATATTATTTTTCGAAGAACTTTTTTTTTTGGCTGCGACCCTCAAAGTCATATCTAAATAAAACTTTATGAATCCATGGGGTATCTTTTCTTTTCAAGCTACAAATCGGTTATATTTGCAATGTAGTAAGGGCATATAAATTCATATTAGAAAATTGTTCAAGTAAAAAAGATTATTGAAAAGGTTTTTAGCGCGCATCAAAACAGTTGAGTCCCCAAACAGCCTTTCACCGTCGTCCTATTCACGTCTTATGCTGGCCAAAAAAAAAAAGACTGACTATAAAGGAAATAACCTCTACATTATTATGAGATATATTTGTAAGTGCAGAGCTCATTCCCGTAGATAAGCTTTGTTTCACAGACCTATATTCTATCTAGACTGGAAATAGGAAACAAATTCTTATCCGCGATTGGTCGATTCACAGACCTACATATATAGATTTTATGTACGTAACTCTTTTTCAAGCTGTAAGGGAAGTCGCCCCAATCAATCTTTTCTGTCTTAGAAAAGTAATGATCTTTAGTTTTCAAAGTTTAGATATAATGCAAAATAATTTCTCGGATTTTCTTTAGAACGGTCTATTAATCACAGAACTATATATTCACGCAAATATATGAAACAAAGCCGTTTCCTGTTTATTTCCATTTAGATAATATTTCAAAATAATTCATGTCTGTTGATTTTAATCATCTTATGTACATTTAAATAGATTGATTACCTATATCTTTCTAGACTATGTATCTAAAAATTGCAAAATAATAATTATGAGACGAGAGTACTCTTATTTTTGATGTTCTATTACTAGATCTAGATCTAAAAATTAAATTATATGTTACATAGGTTAGGGTTGAAAAAAAAAACAAACTTTACTTTTTTTAAATTACTTTACGCCTTGATCCAACTTTCTAAAAATTGTTTGTAGTGTTACAAGATCTCCATGTCCAGTCTAGATTTCATATATATATATACAGGTTAAAAAGATCTCCATGTCCAGTCTAGATTTCATATATATATATACAAGTTAAAAAGATCTCCATGTCCAGTCTAGATTTCATATATATATATACAAGTTAAAAAGATCTCCATGTCCAGTCTAGATTTCATATATATATATACAAGTTAAAAATATCTCCATGTCCAGTCTAGATTTCATATATATATATACAAGTTAAAAAGATCTCCATGTCCAGTCTAGATTTCATATATATATATACAAGTTAAAAAGATCTCCATGTCCAGTCTAGATTTCATATATATATATACAAGTTAAAAAGATCTCCATGTCCAGTCTAGATTTCATATATATATATACAAGTTAAAAAGATCTCCATGTCCAGTCTAGATTTCATATATATATATACAAGTTAAAAAGATCTCCATGTCCAGTCTAGATTTCATATATATATATATATAAGTTAAAAAGATCTCCATGTCCAGTCTAGATTTCATATATATATATACAAGTTAAAAAGATCTCCATGTCCAGTCTAGATTTCATATATATATATATAAGTTAAAAAGATCTCCATGTCCAGTCTAGATTTCATATATATATATACAAGTTAAAAAGATCTCCATGTCCAGTCTAGATTTCATATATATATATATAAGTTAAAAAGATCTCCATGTCCAGTCTAGATTTCATATATATATATACAAGTTAAAAAGATCTCCATGTCCAGTCTAGATTTCATATATATATATACAAGTTAAAAAGATCTCCATGTCCAGTCTAGATTTCATATATATATATACAAGTTAAAAAGATCTCCATGTCCAGTCTAGATTTCATATATATATATACAAGTTAAAAAGATCTCCATGTCCAGTCTAGATTTCATATATATATATATAAGTTAAAAAGATCTCCATGTCCAGTCTAGATTTCATATATATATATACAAGTTAAAAAGATCTCCATGTCCAGTCTAGATTTCATATATATATATATATATAAGTTAAAAAGATCTCCATGTCCAGTCTAGATTTCATATATATATATACAAGTTAAAAAGATCTCCATGTCCAGTCTAGATTTCATATATATATATATAAGTCTATGCTTCGTTTATTTAAAAAAAAAAGGTATTTTTACTTTTTTTTTTGTTTCTTTGTTTTTGTTCTGCGAAGTCATTGTATCTTTATGGAAGTTTTTCTTGAACAGTTCTTGTATTCGATATTCAATGATTGGATCTTGAGTTCTCTTAACAGGCTCCAACTGGAAGATTTAAACTCTGGTCACTGGCTGTCAGTTGACTTTGTTGGATAAATATCCCTGTAGTCTGCCTGTGTGTCAGAGAGAAGTGTGTGTGTGTGTGTGTCGTGAGGAGGTGGAGGAGAAGCAGCTGAACCTTAGAGTGGACAGTCCACTTCTTCTCCAGCTTACTGTTGATTAAATCTCTACACCTTGAGGTCATCCAGCACTAGGACAGGAGCCTATTGATCAACTCTTGTCCAGATGTGTAACTCAAATAGACATGTGTGTGTGTATGTGCTTGTGTGCATGTGTTAATTAATAATTATATATAATAATAATAATAATAATAATAATAATAATAAGGATAGATAGATAGATAGATAGATAGATAGATAGATAGATAGATAGATAGATAGATAGATAGATAAACTCCTTGAATTCGAACTTGTGGGCTATAGCCTTTTTAGGCTTCTCAAGCCAACACCGTAACCACTCTGCTAGCGAAGAGTCTATGAACATGGAAGATTGTATAGTTATCTATGGTTTCTTTTTCATGTTTGTTTTCACTAAGTCTCAGACGACGATTTATAAATGTGACTAAATCAGCTTACACTTGGAAATTCAAAGTCTACAAGGAAAAAGGAGAAAGAATTTTCCAGAAAGACTTAGTTCCCTATTCATAACGTCGTCAAAATAGAAAACCATTAAGAAAACGACACGGTCACAGTCTCTATATCTTTATAACAAAACATGAAATATTCTTGAGCTGTGAAAAAAAATTGAAAGCAGCGAATCAATTCATTGGTCGGTGACTCCACATCTTCAGATTTCACGCTGAACAAGTTTTCCCATCTCTTGGCCAGTGGAGAAATAACTCAAGCTGCCAAACCAAACACTTTGTTGAAATGTTGGAGCTGTTGACGTTTAGTGCATCACTTGGTCAGTGAGAGCACTGGGAAAGTTCAGTTATAGAAGTCTAGATCCACCCAGACAAGAACTCACTCTCACCCAAGTCAAAACACAATGAGAACAAAATAGACTTTTGTTTGTTCCAGTTTGAAGAGTGACGACTTAATGGCGGCTTACAGAAAACGGAAGAACACAAGTTTTCAAAATAGTTTGCGAGGAATTGTGGGGGAAAAGAAAATACGTGTTTGGGATGAGGGGGGAGGCAGGGGAGAATAAATAGCAAAGGGAGGAATGAGGAGAGAGAAAAGAGAGATGAAAAGAGAAGAGATAGATGAAAAGAGAAGAGAGAGGAGAGAAAAGACAGAATGAGAAAAGAGAGATGCGGAGAAGAGATAGAAGGGATAGCTGGGAAGAAAAAAGGAGTAAGCTTATGTGAAAAGAGAAAGAGGGGAAAGGAGAGAGAGGGAATAGAAGAGGTGAAGAGAGAAGAAAGAGGGAGATATAGAGAGAGTGTGGAAAAGAGAAAAAGAAATGGGGTGTTCCTTTTTTTAAAAAAAATCTAACAGGTCATTATTTATTTATTTATCTACTTCTTTGTAGTACTTGAACTTGAAAGTTGGTAGCGCAGCACTGGTAGGGCAAGAGATTTGCTTCTTTGTCAAATCAAAACGTTTCTTATGCATTGGGAGGCGGTCTATCTGGCTATCATATTATAAACTTGGGGGAAATATTTGTCCTTGAAAAGGAAAGAGAATGGATAATATTTGAAAGGAGCAATAAATAAATAACCAGAAAACAAAAACATTTTTAACCATTTTAACTTTTTACCTTAGTTACATTTACTTACTAATTTTTTCTTTTACTTATGTACAAGCTCTATAGTCCATGTTAGCTCATTCATTGATAGTGCATTGTTTCCTAGCACATTTTTAGGGCAAATTTATTAATGAATGCTTGCTGAATTATGAATGAATTGATAAATGCTTGCTGATTATTTCGCTTGTCTACAACTCACTGATACAACAAATTATTGGTTAGCTACTTCACTAACTCACTTTTCATATTTTTTCCCAAATTACGTATAAACCAAATCATTTGTTTGCTGTTCTTATCATTACTGAACCATATTGTACTCTCCCTTGAATGTCACTCTCCTGTGAGTATAGGATCAAATAGTATGCCGGTAATTCCTCGCTCAACAAAAAGCCAGTTCGTTGTAACACATTTGTTTTGTTAGCTCCCCTTGTGGGATTGAGGACGAATGAAATAAATTTAAATACATCGTGATTATATTATTCTATTACAAAGAACAAGAATATTTTATATCAGGTTAGTATGACCTTACATATTCCTTTTAGCACTCAAGACTTTTTTCTATTGTATAGTTCCATTCAAAACAAATCTACATGTTTACAATAATATCTTAAAAGCTTATATCAAACGTATAATAGTTTATGCTCCCATTAGAGGTGACAAACTTTTAAAGCTTTAATAAAATAAAGCTAGTTCCACATTTTAAATATATTTACATATATATTTTTTAAGCAAGTAAAAGTATTCAATATATTTTTTTGTTTTTGGATAAATGCACACAGGCCATTTATTCTAAAAGGAAGTTACTCAGTACGAAACATAAAATTCTTTTTTGAACAAAGTCTTATATTTAGTAGACACAATAACGCCTACACTCAGTGATACCATTTCTGTTCAGCTTAGAGACTGGTCTACATTCATTCTTTCAAGTCATTACACAAGCCACTTCTAAATGGCACTGTCTGGCTCAGCCAGATAACGAAGTCCAGTTCAACCTTGAACTATGTCCAAGAGTAAGAGATCATTTGGTAAGATTGAACTATAAAATGTGGATTACTTTTGACTTTGAGTAGGCCAATCTTAAGACATTATAAAATGTAGATTACTTCTCATTTTGAGTACTTTAAGACATTATAAATTGTGGATTACCTTTGACTTTGAGTAGGCCTACCTTAGACATTATAAAATGCAGATTACTTTTGATTTTGAGTACTTTAAGACCTTTAAGACATTATAAAATGTAGATTACTTTTGACTTTGAGTACCTTAAGACATAAATTGTGGATTACTTTTGTCTTTATGTACTTGAAGACATTATAAAATGTGGATTACTTTTGTCTTTATGTACATTAAGTCATTCTAAAAGAGTCTACTAAGTCAATGCTTTGTTGTATCGTGTTGTCTAACTTGACTATTCTTCAAGTCTCTCTAAGGATTCTATATGATTCTATAGTTCAAGTAGTTTGTGATTTTCTTTTTTTTTCTCGAGCTTCTCCAAGTGAGAAACGTTCAATCTAGTCGCCTGGCTTCCTTCCTTCTACTTACATTACAAGTTGACAAGGAATAGAATTGGCTAATGACAGAAAGATTTTGTACATTCTAAGAATATCCATAGATATAGAAAATAGGGTGCTTTCAATAAATAGACAATGTCAGAGAGAAGGAGAACATTACCCCCCCCCCTCCCCAACAAGAAAAAAAAGAGTGGGTGTAGCTCTCGTGTATATGTTACAGAAGACAAAACAGGTTGATCATTTTCATTTCAACTAAATCCAACATGATCCCTAAACAGTAATATTGCTAAACAATTATTATTTTTTTAATATCGATTGTTTGGAATATTGAATTTCAAAAACAAAAAGGCTAGCCTTGGCATGACTAAAAGTAGCTGTTACATTTATTTTGAGCATAATACAAGTAATGGTAAATGAGTTTTTCAATATCGCTTTTAGTTTTTGAAATCTCAACATGAAAGACGGACAGACAGGCAGCACAAAAGCAATAGCGGCTTTTCCCTGCGGGGACGGCAAAAAAAAGCGCCATTCAACAGTTTTTAAACTCCTATTTCCACACCTTCTAAAAACAGTTCCCAGCTATTTTCTAGGCTGAAAACAAAGGCTCTGTGACAGTGTGTGTGTGGACTATGATATTACAACTTCCGGTTGTGAAAGAATTTAATACCCGCTGCACTTGGACACTCTCGGTTCAATTTGTGTCGTGTGCAATTAGTTGGGGCCAAGTGGCCAGGTTTTTTGACATTGTTGCTACAAAGAATTCAATTATTGCTTCAAGTATTGACCCGTTCCAATCCTTTGTCCAAGTCTGACGATGTGGAAACAATGGCTCCTTGAAATGTTTTTGTTGAGTATTGGAAATATGATGCTAGGAACAAGCCTTTGAATTTGTTTCGTAATGCATCTCTCTTAATACCTTGAATAGTTCAATAGAATAGTTTCTTTCCAGTGTAAATAAAAGTCAGAAGAAGAAATGCCTGTGTTTGCCAGAGTGGAAATACATTTATTATAGCGAAATACTTGAACAAAAAGTGAACTTTATTGAGCTTTTGTTTTTAGGCAAGATGACTTAAGTAACAATAGAAAATGAATTATTGACTTATGTATTTGTACACTACATCTTAGAGTGTAAGAAAGAAAGAAGGATGGAGGGGAGGGGTGGAGAAAAAAAGTGAAAGAAAAAAAAAAGAAATAAACAAAGTTATTAATTTTTTTTATTAATTTCAGAGTAACCTCCCATGTAACAATACTCTTACACTTTTACTCCCAATACCTAATGACCTAATCGCTGAGACGCAGAATCCCTTGACTCTGATCCTCGAGTCCTAGAATCCCTTAACTTTAATCCCAGAGACCTAGAATCCCTTGACTTTGATGCTCGAGTCCTAGAATCCCTTGACTTTGATCCTCGAGTCATAGAATCCCTTAACTTTAATCCCAGAGACCTAGAATCCCTTGACTTTCATCCCAGAGACCTAGAATCCCTTAACTTTAATCCCCAAGACCTAGAGTCTTTTGACTTTAATACTGTGACATTTTCATGAAAGTAAAATTGTTTCACCATGTATTCATTATATTGACAATTCAGTTCGACTAAACCGTCTTCATCATCAATGTGGGCAGTCAAGGGAGGCAGCAAGCACTTCTCGTAAACCCCAATTCAATAACTTGAAGTGTCTTGAAGTAATACCGACATACCCCAGGCCAATAACTTGAAGTGATACCGACAAACCTTAGTCAAAGTAACGATTTGTTAATTAAATGAATAAAACTTTTTTTTCAAGCTTTATATTTGTACCAGTGGTACTAGTTTAATAATGTATTATCTAATTAACAATGTTACATCTAGCACACATCCAGCAATATGTTACATCCAGCTATTTATTGTTATCATTACAATCAACACTTTACCATGTATTTTTTGCTGTCGACGTTTTCAGATACCAGTTACCCATACAATATCAAACCTTACATAGGATCCAAGATATTTTTTTTACACCAACTTCATGTAATATTTTTTTTAAAAGAGCTGTAATAGTTGGTTTCTATCAGTGCTGTAATAGTTGGTTTCTATCAGTGCTGTAATAGTTGGTTTCTATCAGTGCTGTAATAGTTGGTTTCTATCAGTGCTGTAATAGTTGGTTTCTATCAGTGCTGTAATAGTTGGTTTCTATCAGTGCTGTAATACTTTGTAATACTTTGATCTCATCGGTGCTGTAATATTTTGTTTCCATCAGTACTTCAATACTTTGAGAACATGGGGGCAAGTGATTTCATTTCTAGTCTCTTTTATTTATTTTTACAAAGCATATATCAACTCACTCTGTCGGGTAAAAAGTTTGTACACGTTATTTTTTCGACACCCAATATCGTATCAAGCTGTAATTTGTACAATTATTTCTTAATCTGATAACACAAGAATCAAAAAAAAAAATCAACCAGTTAGTTAATTAACTATTGGTTTTTAATTATTTTGTTTCGTACTTGAATAAGGGAAAACAAATTGTAGGCCTACTTGACTGAAGTGGTGGTATAAGCTGAATTAGTCCCCTTTATAGGTCGCCGCTTTAAAGTAAGTTTGAAACAAACAATACATAACTATATAATCTTATACAGTCATAAGCGCCTCACTAGCAAAGTTGTTAGTATGTCGGCTTGAGGAGGAAGTGTGAGTCATGAGTTCGGATTCAGGTCGTTCCCCTTTTTTTTTTTGTTTTGTAAATGCTTTTAAAAACCGATTACGGCAAAATTCACCCAAAGTCGATCGTGTCAAATCTGTGTCAGTCCTCATCACATTGGGGTTTTTGTCTTCTGTAGTGTATAAAAAAAATTATCAACAGAATAAAAATAAAAAAAGGAGATGAAATCTAAACCAACAAATAACATGAAATATTAAGGAAGCCAATGTTACATGGGTATCGTGCCTGTGTTATTACAAAGAATGGCGAAACCGAATTGGAGAGCAGGTTTATAACAAAGATCTAGAAGCTAGAGAGATGTCTACATTGATCACGGAATAGTGTCATTCTCTGACCAATGCTAAGTATTTGGTTCATAGTTCTTAAAGAAAGTGAACACCATAATATTTATACAAAAACCTCTAACCAGGCTTTATTTAAAATTGTTATGAATATTGAAATCTGACAGGAAAACAAAGCCTCACCGATTGAAAACGAGATACTAGACCTGTTGGGGCGATACAGTTCTGACACATATACCGTGACTGTGTGAGGTCCAATACGCGCCATTGTTCTCTTCATTAGTAAAAGCACTCAGGACATACCAAAATTGGATCAAATTAAAATTATTTGTGTGTGTGTGTGATCTCTGATGTGGGAGTAACCAAAGAAATAGTAATCAGAGAGTCATCTATACGTTTTCATATGTGTGAGAACCAGACGTCTGCAGCATTGGATGACCAAATGCTCCAAGTAATGAATAATCCCCATTTAGTCTTAAATAAACTGCGAGGCTAAAGCTATATTGGTGTTCCCAATATGAGTGGATAGTACAATGGCCTTCGGGTATTGCTCTCTGTGCTAACCACAACTTAAACTTGGTCTTAAATGATTCCGTCAGCTGCGTTAAAAACATTGCAGATTTCTAGGACTTGGTTCAAAATATGTTTGTGTTTGTTGCTTACAACATCTCAAGATGGGCGCGTCTTGAATACAATAGGGAGAGCTTAGGACACTCAAAAACTGTTGCCAACAAGGTGGTCCTCAAGGAATGATTCTCTAACAGCAATGAATTTCAGATAGTTTGATGTCCTAAACCTGTTAACACAAATGAATTTGTGTTTCTCAAAGGTAAAAGAATGCCTGAAAACTAGAGCCCTTAGAGGAAAACTAGAAACCTTCGATAATATAATTGTACTTATTGTTTAGTACACAATGGTATAGGGCAGTCAGAGTTGTGTCCAAAATGTTTGAAAGTGAGCAGCAAGACCTACATAAAGTCAACTGAAGAAGATCTAGATTGAAGTAAATCTTTTGAGAAATGACTTTTAGAGAGTAATAAAGGAGGCTGCTGAAGTAGTTTTTTGTTTGCTCTACACCATTGTGGAATGTTGCAAGGAAATGAGATGGGCCTACCACTAACTACTGGGAAGAAATGAGATGAGCCTACCACTAACTACTGGGAAGAAATGAGATGGGCCTACCACTAACTACTGGGAAGAAATGAGATGGGCCTACCACTAACTACTGGGAAGAAATGAGATGGGCCTACCACTAACTACTGGGAAGAAATGAGATGGGCCTACCACTAACTACTGGGAAGAAATGAGATGGGCCTACCACTAACTACTGGGAAGAAATGAGATGGGCCTACCACTAACTACTGGGAAGAAATGAGATGGGCCTACCACTAACTACTGGGAAGAAATGAGATGGGCCTACCACTAACTACTGGGAAGAAATGAGATGAGCCTACCACTAACTACTGGGAAGAAATGAGATGGGCCTACCACTAACTACTGGGAAGAAATGAGATGGGCCTACCACTAACTACTGGGAAGAAATGAGATGGGCCTACCACTAACTACTGGGAAGAAATGAGATGGGCCTACCACTAACTACTGGGAAGAAATGAGATGAGCCTACCACTAACTACTGGGAAGAAATGAGATGGGCCTACCACTAACTACTGGGAAGAAATGAGATGAGCCTACCACTAACTACTGGGAAGAAATGAGATGAGCCTACCACTAACTACTGGGAAGAAATGAGATGGGCCTACCACTAACTACTGGGAAGAAATGAGATGAGCCTACCACTAACTACTGGGAAGAAATGAGATGGGCCTACCACTAACTACTGGGAAGAAATGAGATGGGCCTACCACTAACTACTGGGAAGAAATGAGATGGGCCTACCACTAACTACTGGGAAGAAATGAGATGGGCCTACCACTAACTACTGGGAAGAAATGAGATGGGCCTACCACTAACTACTGGGAAGAAATGAGATGAGCCTACCACTAACTACTGGGAAGAAATGAGATGAGCCTACCACTAACTACTGGGAAGAAATGAGATGGGCCTACCACTAACTACTGGGAAGAAATGAGATGGGCCTACCACTAACTACTGGGAAGAAATAATTCAAATTCAAGATTTAAGAGAAGACTTTCAAAATCAACTTTCAAAATCAACGTATTGTCATTGTTTCACAATTACTTGACAGATTTCATGGACATGGAAAAATTGTCATCATGTTTGTCATTGTTTGAGTCCTTAATGCCCAGTTTCATGTCAAGTGCAAACGACAATTATGACAACCCCCCCCCCTCCGAAATAAAATCCCCCCCTGCGGGGGGGGGGGGGGGTATCGGAATTTAGTGACTGATTTTTTTGCTTTGATTTTGTTTATTTTAGGTGAGATTTTAATACTAAACTATCACTTGCCCCAGCACAATCAAGGGGTTATGAGTTTAAAACCCCCTACCAGGGGAGTTCGAGTTTAAAAACCCCTACCGGGGGGGGGGTTTCGAGTTTAAAACCCCTACCAGAGGGGTTCGAGTTTAAAACCCCCTACCAGGGGGGTTTGAGTTTAAAACCCACTACCTGGGGTTTTTGCAGTTCAATTCCCCTCTTCTATAAAACAAAACAAAAAAATTGCAATCGAAAATCCCCAAATTCCAAGAGTACAGTTAATGGAGATTGTGATTTGAAACTCCCCTCAAAAATATACGATAAACCCCCTCTTCAATATAAAAATAGCAAATTACACACTCAAAATGTTATGAGTGTAGTCAAAGGGGTTTAAAGTTTAAACTCCCCTCCAGTGGAGTTTAAAGCTAAAAAGTACCTCTTCAATTTAAATAAAAGCAAATTACTCACTCTAATATCTATGAGCGTAGCCAAATGGGTTTTGAGTTTAAACCACCTGCCAGGGGGGGTTTGAAGCTAAAAAATACATCTTCAGTGTAAGAAAAAAAGCAAATTACGCACTCAAAATGCTATGAGCGTTGCCAAAAGGGGTTTTGAGTTTAAACTCCCCTTCAGGGGTGGGGGGGGTTTGATGCTAAAAATACCTCTTCAATATAAAAAAAGCAAATTACACACTAAAATTATTTGAGCGTAGCCAATCCAATCGGAGTTTTGAGTTTAACCCCCTCTCCTACAGATGGCTTTTTTAAAAGTTTAAAACCCCTCCAGATGGTTTTGAGTCTAAGATCCCCCTACAGAGCATTTTGAGGTGGCAAACCCCCAACAGATGATTTTGACGATAAAACTTCTCTTTTCGATATAAATCTAAAGCAAACTACATTCGCTTAATTCCAAGAGCGTATTCAAGAGAGGTTTCACATTTTTACCAGTGGCCGGGCTCCATTAATAAAGTGCAGTGAATAGTCATCTGCCGAAATTGAAAAACACTTAATGTGGCTCAACAAAGATGGCTAAGACAGATTTTAGGAGTCAGTTATAGAGATCGGGTCTAAATCAAGGAAATCCTATTCCGAATAGGGAGTCGACACCTTAGTAAGGTTGTGACAGAGCGTCGCATGAGGTTTGCGAACATGTTCTCCGACAAAATGAATTACGCATAAGAAGAGTTGCGATGACGTCCTAGTACAATTTGGTGCCACACATTCATGGAGGTCCTCATGGCAGGTGGGAAGAGGCTTCAGACATTACCAGGGACAGATTTTTATGGAAACAGCTTGACGGCAAATGCTCCGAACGGCGCGGGAGGGTCTAAGTCAGTAAGAATAGCACATTAGGTTTTTGAAATAAAACGTTTTAATAGCAAGAAAATGCAGTGTAGATACCTCAGAAAATACATTTTGTTGGCTTTCAATACCAGAAATAGTGATTGGCGGCGGGGCTTCGCCCCCAGACCCCCTTGCTAGTAATGGCGGGGAATCTACAATTTTTCCACTAACTCCAGGAAGAACCTATTCTAGTGCACAATAAACGTCTTCCGAAAGAATGAAGGGTCAGAATGTAATAAAGATTATGTACACACACACACACATAAATACATATAAATTTTTTTTTCGCCGGGCCCCCTCCCCCGAAAAAAAAATCCTGGCTACGCCCATGCTGACTTCACTATTTGAAGGCCAGAAAAATGTTCCATCTATTTACAATTAAATGATGGAAGTAGAATTAGATTAAAATTTGTATCAATGTTTCAAAGAGAAGTGTTTTAGTACCATGTAAATGTGTAGAATGTAGAATTCTTACGTCATTTGAAACACTTTTAAGTTGTTTAATTCTGTTAAGAAATTGTATAAATATTAACTTTTAAGACATTATTACTTGTTGGAGACCTTAGTGAATCAAATATAATTACTTTGTTACTAATTACTTTTTTAAAAAGTTACACTCTTACACTACTTTTAGTGGAATGTCTTTTGGTCAATGTACCGATACATATTCAAATTACACAATTGTTTTATCTCACTTTACATTCATCTTATTGGGTTAGGGTAGGGCCCACCAACATATTCTTGAACCCGGGCCCACGGGTACCTTGCTACGCCACTGAGTTTAACTAGACCATAACTGAACTGGACGATTAGTTTAACTAGTCCAGAGCGGGCCTGGTTGCTTAATTTAAATTGACCTAGTCAATGAATTAAGTGGTCTATTAATTAAGCTAGTTTAGAGTTGACGTGGTCAGTTAGTTTAACTAGTCCAGACAACAAATATACAACGGTTCGCTAGAAGACTAAACACTTGAAGACTTTAAGATTTATGTTTATTTTTATTTAGAAAGGTGAACTACAGAAACGTCTCAGAAGTGAATTGTATTTGGAGAGTCGGGCTTGTTGTGTTGTGAAATAGTTACCTTCAATTTAAAACTGACTTACAGTCACATCGTCAGTAGTCAGTATCCCAATTTCTAATGTTTTATATTTTCTGGTGACTTCTGGAGAGCTTTATGAATATTTGATGTCGGGGAAAGACGACGTCACCAGGGGGGGGGGGGGAGTGACAAGACGACGCCAGGAGGGTGAGTTGAAACAAGAAGACACGGGGAGCTATGGGTAAGACGATGTTGGGAGAGGGGATTTCGTCGCTGGGAGAGGGAGTTAGAGCTATCAATTGATCCCCTTCCTTATGCTTTCTTAATTGGATTAGAATAATTTATAGCTATTCTCTGGTGGAGCGTCCGCGTAGAGAGCCTCTATCTCATAGCTGAGAGTGGACACCAGATTAAAACCACCGCACAGGAGTTGTCACGGGCCCGTGGGAGGGGGGAGAGCAAATTTAACAGACAAGAGGGAGATTATCACAGTTGCCATCAGTGGCAGACTTAAGTTCTGTTGGAATTTAGTTATGTTTAAGATAGAATTTTATTTTCAATTTTTTGTTGCTAAGGAATGTTTACAAGGAACGAATACTGTTGCTAAGGAATGTTTACAAGGAAAGAATACTGTTGCTAAGGAATGTTTACAAGGAACGAATATTGTTGCTAAGGAATGTTTACAAAGAAAGCATGCTGAAGCTATCTTGTTGTATAATTATGTTTTGAAAGTTTAAATATGTATATTATTTGACTGCATTATGTAACTAACACGCGGATTATTCTAATAATAATAAAAGTAGCAATTATACATAAAACACTGAACCATAACCTTCAAATACCAAAAACAAAACCTAATAAAATACTCAAACATAAAGATAAAGGCAAATTCCTCGATCCATATGCTAGGACAACACTATACAAATACTCCTTCTTTTCTAGTACTATTAGAGCATGGAATGGGTTTCCTGAGTTAGCCAGGAAAAAACAATGACTTGACTAGGACACGCGTAGGACGTACTCATCTTCTGTTTTGAAAGTAACGAATGTATTATATAAAAAAAGGAAACACTACTCTGGATATCAAAATTAAGTTAATGAAATTGAATGTCTTCAAACAAGCTACAATTTCTCATTCCATTAATGTTTCACTATTGTAAGGAGTCTATCGTTCCAAGGTCTATCCAATGAGCTATGCACAATTAATTTCTTTTTCATGAAGAGTCCAGATAATGATTTCTGCAAAAGACGGTGTGCAAAATGTTTATGTACGTCTATTTATTTATTCCACTTTTTACTGAACACAAAGAAACATGTGCGTTGAATGCGGGAATTCCCGTTGAAGGCGTGTGCAAAATTAAGAGACGTAAGCCAAATTTATTTTTAAGATGATTAGATTTTGAAAAACTGTACGGTCAAACCACAGTTTTGTGACCAATTACGTTTTTTTTTAATTGTTTTCTTTAAAATTTCTAGAAAAATCGTTAGAGCTGTTTTCGAAATATTCTTTCCAGTGTCCGACCATGAAAAGTTTGCAAGCTAATAAGAAAAATCGTAAATAGAAAAGACTCAAAGTCTAATACGCACATTCCATTTACTTTGGGACGGAAATAAAAATATTTATTTTACACATAAATATATGTTATTTATTGAAGCAGATGTAATACAAATATACACATACGTTACATATGTCTGTACTTATGTGCCTGAATCATTTAAAGAACTGACAGTTAACTAAAAACTTGCACTTTTGTTTTTAAAAACTCTAGGTATTCACAATGTATTTATGTGATAACATTTTAAACCAATGCCAATTGGTGTTATTAAATTGTTGAATGTAATCTACTTCTGAGTACACTACTTCATCAATTCGCGCGTTTCTTTGTCATAGTGTAGTTCATAGTTTCTGTTATCTGCACATGAAGAGTTCCTGTGTTTAGTGTTAAACCAAAAGTACCCTTTATATTAACTCCTATGAGGACTCTCAAGTGGCATATTCATTAAACAACAACAAAAAAAATTGATATAGATTTTGCGAGTATGTCGTGCTAAAAAAAAACAAATATGGCTATTACCAAAACGGACCCATAAGGACCGCTACTGAGTTTGTGTGAAAACTCAAACTCCCTTGTTATCTTGGTTTAAAAAGGGTTTAACAAAAAAAATTCAAATTTTGATGATTTTTCAATGATTTATATGGGGGGGATGATTTAGAGATCGGAGCGTTCGCACGAAATAGTTTATAATATAAAGGATGTATCGTCAAAAATAAATACTTTTAAAAAATATGTGTAAGAGTAGGTCACAGAGTAGAAGTAGATCACAGAACGGAAGTAGGTCACAGAACAAAATTAGGTCGCAGAACAGAAGTAGGTCACAGAGGAGCATCTCACAAAATGAAATCACGTTTTGTGAAATGTACAGAGCAATTCGCGTGAGTTGATTCCTTGGAAATGAATACAAAATCAAAGAGCAATATTCTATTACGTCAAAACAGAAACAATGGCAGACTAGACTGAGCTGGGAGAAACTCTCGACAACAAAGAGTTGAGATTTCAACAGTTCCATTGTGTGGCTAGATTTTACATTGAAATGAATTTCTTAGCGAGATAAGTTTTCGCCTGACTCCTCGTTCTAGTATTCTATAGAAATTGAAACCTACAAAAAAGATCATTTAAAACATTGTCCTTTATTAGGAAACTTTTTTTTCTAATCTTTTTGTAATTGAAATATGATCCGTTGGACTGGATAATTTGTTAAGTCGGTCTGGACATTGTTATTGCTGGTGGATATTGAATACTATTTCATAGGGTTTTCTTAAGTTTGGATTTTTAAAAACAATTATCTATTAAGTGAGATATAGCCAAGTGATGCCTAATTGGCTTGATGTTGTATGATGCGGTGTTTAAATACAATCTTTCAGAAGAGTAAATGAGGCTGTGATTGCTTTGAAATAAATGTGGCCAATAGGTCCGTTATGTTTACATGGTATCAACTCTTGTCTGTCTGGTACAAATGGGGTGCACGTTAGTTCTCCCACTTCCCAGTCTTGGATCAAGCTCAAACTTTACACAGCTATTGATTGCTGATAGTGTTGATGACAACACATAAATCAATAAAAAAAAATATAAGTTAATTAATTTGTGGTTATTTATTCATTTTGTTTTAAAAGGAAATGGAGATTATTTCTGGCAGTAATTGTGTGTTTCTTTCCCTTACATAAACTTTTTAAAAAGTTTTTTCTTTGTTTTTTTGTTGTTGTTTTAGTATGTACTATGTGGTACTCTGAAGTACTCTTTCTTGTGGTACTCTGAAGTACTCTTCCTTTCCCTCTTTCCCCAGCGTCCAACTCACCACGTGACACACCACCTGACCTGCTATAAACGAGATCTATAAATCGGTTAGGATACACAGCTCCGTGACTCCCAGCCCAAGAAACGGAAGTACCAGACCAAACAACTACCGAACACCATTCCTGTTGTCGTCTGCTTTCACTTAATAGGAAAGGGAGAGCAGCATTATCAATCGTCAAGTCTCCCAATTAGTAACCGACCAACACTTCATTAGTCGCGTGATTAGCAGAGGAACACCGGATTCCAATACTGGAACTCTCCTTGGACCAAAATACAAAGTGAACTGAGTTCTTCTGTTAGCTTACAGAACAACTACAAGAAGACTATTGGCAAGTGAGCCCACGGAGACAAGATTGCCCTTCTATCAATTCTCGTATGTCGTATTTGAAACCCTTTAGTTCAATGCAAAAGACTATCCAGTGCTTCAAGGATGTCACATGATATTAAATGAGATTGTATTGGATACATGAGTAGATACATTTTTTAAACTCTCAATTATTTATGTCTTAGTATTGTTTACAAAAATGTTTTCCATTCTAATAACGTATAACATAATTGAGTACACCCTAGCACACGGGTTCATATTGCTTTAACCCTAGCACACGGGTTCGTATTGCTTTAACCCTAGCACACGGGTTCGTATTGCTTTAACCCTAGCACACGGGTTCATATTGCTTTAACCCTAGCACACGGGTTCATATTGCTTTAACCCTAGCACACGGGTTCATATTGCTTTAACCCTAGCACACGGGTTCATATTGCTTTAACCCTAGCACACGGGTTCGTATTGCTTTTACATTAGCACACGGGTTCGTATTGCTTTTACATTAGCACACGGGTTCGTATTGCTTTTACATTAGCACACGGGTTCGTGTTGCTTTTGCCCTAGCACAAGGGTTCATGTTGCTTTTGCCCTAGCACAAGGGTTCATGTTGCTTTTGCCCTAGCACACGGGTTCATGTTGCTTTCACCCTAGCACACGGGTTCATGTTGCTTTCACCCTAGCACACGGGTTCATATTGCTTTAACCCTAGCACACGGGTTCATATTGCTTTAACCCTAGCACACGGGTTCATATTGCTTTAACCCTAGCACACGGGTTCGTATTGCTTTTACATTAGCACACGGGTTCGTATTGCTTTTACATTAGCACACGGGTTCGTATTGCTTTTACATTAGCACACGGGTTCGTGTTGCTTTTGCCCTAGCACAAGGGTTCATGTTGCTTTCGCCCTAGCACACGGGTTCATGTTGATTTTACCCTAGCACACGGGTTCATGTTGCTTTCACCCTAGCACACGGGTTCATATTGCTTTTGGCTAGTCTGCTATAGAATAAGGGAAAAGTCAGTTTTTTCTACATTCTAGAGTTTACGCACTTACGAATGGTATTCGGTGTTTGTTTGTTTTTATTTGGTGCTAATATAACATTATTAAAAGTCATTGGGCTGAAGGCACAAATTAAGGAACAAAACATGGATTTGGGAAAATGGATTTCTGATCATCTCAGATGTAGAAAAAATGTTTTGTTATTCCATGTAGGCCTACGTGATATGATACAACACGTGTTCTTTTTTAGTCACCTCTAAGTGGCCAAAGTAGTGTATTCAATTCATTTTTGTTCTTATTTAACTCTGAGATCACGTGATTCGTGAAGTCAATAAAAGTGTAATAGTATCTAATAAGCAAACAAACAAAAAATAAAGATCTGATGGTTTTAAACAATACTGAGGTTTAAAGTCACGTGTGTCGTGGTGTTTTATGGGAAGCATTACCTCCCCTTGAGGTGTTTGAACAACGAAGTAGGTTTGGGGTGGATCAGCTTTAGAATAATTATAGAGTTGTTGTTCTTTGTTGGAGTCGTGTGTACATTGATTGGATAAATGATAGTTGCTTTAGTGGTCAGTGATTTTCATCTCCAGTTGATGTCACTAACAAAAACAAAGATGAGACTTAACTACAATTTTAAAAAAAATATTGTGAATGGAACTGAAAATATCAAGAAAATGAATTCAAAAACAAAAAGTCAAATAAAAGTAAAATAGTTGCATCTATATGAAGACAAATTAAAGCTAAAATACTAGTCACAACAGGATCATGAGATCACCATGTTCTAATCAACATCTCTGAATCAGAAACTGAAATAGAAATGTAAACAAACAAAATACGAAATAGAAACACAAAAACAGTCTACACTATAAATCGAGCTGATAAAATGAAAGGGAACAAGAGCTGGACAGACTTTAAAAGCGAATACATTACTAGCATCGAGACAACATTTAGCAATACGTTTGTTATCTACTTCGTTGAATTATCGTTTTCATTTCCTCATTCATCAACGTTTCGATGTTTTAGTCGATCTTTGATGTCCGACAATATCGCTTTTATTAACGACAACTACATCAAAGACGCACTTTTCGACAATCACTGGTCACAATGAGTGCATTTGGAATGAACTCATAAACCTCTGTGCCATCTGAATATCACTCCGTTACGTTCATGACATCTATCACTTAACGGCTCTAGCCGACCCTACACACGCACACAAACAGACTATTGGGCACTCCTAAGTATCCTGCTATTGCTACAAGAGAGCCCCAATGTTGATAGCCTGAAGCTTAGTTGTGATTTATGTGATCGATACACAGTAAAGAAGGTGAACATTTTGTGGACAGCTAATTAACTGCCCGCCTCTGGTACTTCTTAACTGGCTTCTACAAACAGCAGACATTAAATAGAAACAGGTTTTCGTGGCCCTCATTCGGCTGGAGTAGAGGCGAGAGCTCTAGAGGGGATAAAGAGACAAACGAATACGTCATAAAAAAAAAAAGATGTTTATAGATTATAAAAGAGCGATCTTTTTGAGATTATAACTTTCTTTTGGTACTTTTCCAAATCTAACATATAAAGTACAAAGTAAAGCGTATGTATGTATGTATGTATGTATGTATGTATGTATGTATGTATGTATGTATGTATGTATGTATGTATGTATGTATGTATGTATGTACGCACGTATGTATGTATGTATGTCCCGAATAAAAATCAAATCCGTTTGACCAATCTTGATAGAAATTGTCAATAATGTTCCTTAGATCCTGGTGGAGACCGTAATGTATGTTTAATGTCCCTCCCACAATCGGAGTGCCCGAAATATAGACATAAAGTACCTAATTGTATCTCTATTAAAGGACGAAACGTTTAAATAAATCGGGTAAACCCGTTTTCACATTATTTTATTTTTGTATATGAATATGTCAGCTGAACGAGTAAACACATTTTTACAATCTAATTTTATTTTGGTGGGAAAACAACAAAAAAATATGTGAAGGGAACATTCTCCATGTTTGACATAGAACTAAATCCAATCCACTAGATAAATAATACGCAAACTAAGGCAGTCTAAGGTCAGCAGGCCGCGGATCATATCCGGCTAGTTTATCTCTTTCGAATAAATGAACAGTCTGAACACGGAAGTATAGTGAAACATCTTGGTTTTGGATTATCACTCTCCTAGATAGAAACATCAAGAAATGATACAATAGTAGTCATTTGCCACTTTGGCATGACACTCCGGCCCGGGGGGGGGGGGGCTCACTGCTGCCTGATTTATAGGTAGTCTCAAGGAAAGTTATATGTGTTGTTATATTGTTGTCTGTTACTGTCAGTGTCAATTCATCTACTTGATATTTTACCTATATACGATGATATAACATACATAAACAAAGAGTATTAACGGTAAAACTGCTTTGTTCAAATCCTAACTATTTATTTGTTTAAAAAAAGGTCACGGTCCAATGACGCTAGTACTAAAAAAACACGTCTTGTACTTAGCAAGGCTGAATTATTTTGTTTCGTTTCCGTTCTAAGCTTTTTAATCTACCGTCACGTCACTAAAGGAAATCCCCGATTAGTCTCAACATCTACGCCTCAAACTATGAGTCATTACAGTGTGTAATTTTACAGCATGCACTCCCTTCAAGATGAAAACGTTCATTATCAGGCAAGTGTAGAACAATCACAAAGTGGCGGTTCCAAGTTTCGGGTGATGCCGATGAAGAGAAATATTTAGAGATGATAAAATGTGCAAGTCCACATCGGTACTCGATCTCAAGCCGCCCCTCATTTAGTTAGCAAGGCGGCTTAGGCTGCTCAGCAACTCATCACACAAATATCAACATTCAAATTTAATTTCAGGTTTTATAAAAGTTTCAATGTGAACTAATTAAAATTGATTGCGAAATAATTTACTTCACCAGGAACCTGATTTATGCTAATTGAATTTTAATTTACATTAATTGATTTTTTAAATTTCTTTTTCAAAACTTCATTAAAACTGCTTTTTATAATCTCTGTTGGATCTGATATTTCATCGAAGTCTTTCCATGTTCTCCACTAAAGCAAAATGTAGATTTTTTTTCCAGAACTAAATTTTGAACTGTTTTGACTAATGCCGGTCTTTAAGAGCAGTTTTGATTCCATATACATTTTCTAGATATCTTCAAATGTTAATCCAATGTCACAGTGTTCTGTTTGAATAGTTCAAGTCTCTTGGTGTTTTCTAGTCTTTTGCATTGATAACTGCACGGGCCTATACAAAATACACTTTCAATCTTGTTACACCGTACACGTGACATGTCTTAACATTTCAAGAAAGTTTGGTACTAACTATACTATGCTTCATACAAAATATCCATTAACGACAACATAGACAGAGAGACATTATAAGATAAGATTATTGGTCCAAACAAATGGAAATTCAGTTTGACTACAATAGTCCACCTGAGCCTAACAACTATAACAATAACAATATAGGTGCAATCACAACAAGCATTCAAACCATTACACACTCTCATACATACAACCAGCGCTTTAATTATGGTATGACTCTTAGCTTTGTCAAGAAGATACAATAAGGGATCTCAAATGAACATGACTAAAACTTCAGCAATAGTCATCATTCTGTGGGCGACTTGATTAAGAACGATCTTCAGTCCACGAACCACGATTTGAGTAACTCCGGCTTACAAATTCATCAGCTCCAAATTTACTGGCGACATCTTTGTTGTTTGTCTTTTCCATGAATATCAAAAACATAATCCTTGATCGAATAAATGAAATATTCACAACTCAATGTTTGTTTATGTCTGGGCAGCTCTGGCTAAGTAGACAAGCAGAATAGAATATGTGGCAATAGAGAGGGGAGTGGAGGGGGGAGGTTCAAGAAAACTTACGCAATGTTTTAGTGTCGAGTGCAATGTTCAATGCTTGCAACAAAAGTCTGTCACTGAAATCATGTGGAAGCAGATTTGATGTTTGTTTTTTAAATCTCAGGGCTTTAAAGACATTTGTCATTTTCATTCATCTCTGGACATTTATGTGAGTAATCAAAGACAGTTGGTCTTTGTGTTAACCCTTTGACACCCACATTGATCGTCGAGGTCTGAAACAAATCATCTGCCTCGTGAAAAAATAAATCCCACCTCTGTAGTAAAGAATCAGTCATCACGCCTCCTGTGAAGAAACCACTCAAAATCACCTTTTACGTGGAGAAACCAGTCAACATGACCTCGCCTGTGAAGAAACCAGACATCACCTCTCCATTAAAGAAGCCAGTCAACATCACCTCTCCATTAAAGAAACCAGTCAACATCACCTCTCCATTAAAGAAGCCAGTCAACATCACCTCTCCATTAAAGAAACCAGTCAACATCACCTCTCCATTAAAGAAGCCAGTCAACATCACCTCTCCATTAAAGAAGCCAGTCAACATCACCCCTCCTGTGAAGAAACCACTCAAAATCACCTTTTCCGTGGAGAAACCAGCCAACATCACCTCTCATGTGAAAAAACTAGTCAACATGACCTCTCCGGTAAAGAAGCCAGTTTACATGACCTCTCAAGTAAAGAAAACCGTCAACATCACCTCTCCAGTAAAAAAAAAACAGAAAACATCACCTCTCCAAAGAAACCAGTCAACATCACCTCTCCGGTGAAGAAACCAGTCAACATCACATCTCCGGAGAAGAAACCAGTCAACATCACCTCTCCGGTAAAGAAGCCAGTCAACATCACCTCTGCAGTTAAGAAAGCATTCAACATCACCTCTGCTGTGAAGAAACCAGTCAACATCATCTCTCCGGTGAAGAAGCCAGTCAACATCACCTCTGCAGTAAAGAAACCAGTCAACATCACCTCTGTAGTAAAGAAACCAGTCAACATCACCTCTCCGGTAAAGAAACCAGTCGACATCACCTCTCCGGTAAAGAAACCAGTCAACATCACCTCTGTAGTAAAGAAACCAGTCAACATCACCTCTCCGGTAAAGAAACCAGTCAACATCACCTATCCGGAGAAGAAACCAGTCAACATCACCTCTCCGGTGAAGAAACCAGTCAACATCACCTCTCCGGTGAAGAAACCAGTCAACATCACCTCTCCGGTGAAGAAACCAGTCAACATCACCTCTCCGGTGAAGAAACCAGTCAACATCACCTATCCGGAGAAGAAACCAGTCAACATCACCTCTCCGGTGAAGAAACCAGTCAACATCACCTATCCGGAGAAGAAACCAGTCAACATCACCTCTCCGGTGAAGAAACCAGTCAACATCACCTCTCCGGTGAAGAAACCAGTCAACATCACCTCTCCGGTGAAGAAACCAGTCAACATCACCTCTCCGGTGAAGAAACCAGTCGAAGAAACCAGTCAACATCCCCTCTCCGGTGAAGAAACCAGTCAACATCAACACTGCAGTAAAGAAACCAGTCAACATCACCTCTCCGGTGAAGAAACCAGTCGAAGAAACCAGTCAACATCACCTCTCCGGTGAAGAAACCAGTCAACATCACCTATCCGGAGAAGAAACCAGTCAACATCACCTCTCCGGTGAAGAAACCAGTCAACATCACCTATCCGGAGAAGAAACCAGTCAACATCACCTCTCCGGTGAAGAAACCAGTCAACATCACCTCTCCGGTGAAGAAACCAGTCAACATCACCTCTCCGGTGAAGAAACCAGTCAACATCACCTCTCCGGTGAAGAAACCAGTCGAAGAAACCAGTCAACATCCCCTCTCCGGTGAAGAAACCAGTCAACATCAACACTGCAGTAAAGAAGCCAGTCAACATCACCTATTCGGTAACGAAACCAGTCAACATCACCTCTCCGGTGAAGAAACCAGTCAACATCACCTCTGCAGTAAAGAAACCAGTCAACATCACCTCTGCAGTAAAGAAACCAGTCAACATCACCTATTCGGTAACGAAACCAGTCAACATCACCTCTCCGGTGAAGAAACCAGTCAACATCACCTCTGCAGTAAAGAAACCAGTCAACATCAACTGTTCGTAGATCTCAAGTTCTGGGATGAACCTCGAGTGCTATTTTCATACAACATTCTAATCGTTTAATTCAAAACCACCAAGTGAAAATTGCTTCATACACACAAAGTTGGCAAGTACCGGTATATTGACATTTGTAATGGAATCATCAAATATTTCATTAATTATTCTTTAATGAACGAATGTTCTGTCTTCTCAGATTCGATTCCATAGAGAGGCTTGGATAGAATTATGTTGAATTAAGATAAAATGTTTAAATCTGTTGAAATAGTCACCGATACCGCCCTTGTTTAAACTATAGTAGGAGCATCGAATCGATAGAACAAATAGACACATTGTTTAGGACTGACCCCAGTGCGATAAGAATTGTGAATGCGAAAGTCAACACAAAGGGAAACAGACCTAGAATGTATTTGGTGAAGTTGATCCATAGCATTGTGTACTCGCCTTGATGAGCACGGTCCCTCTGGGGGGGGGGGGGGGGGGGGAAGGTAAAGAGAGAGAGGGAAAGAGCTGGTCGTCTGAATGGTTAAGAGTTATCTGAACTGGTGATAGAATAGTTTAGAGTTATCGGAGCTGTTGACCTTTTTGTGTACCTTTGATGCAGAAATAAAAAAAATATATGTTTGTTCAATTCATTATGGGAAAAAGAGGAAGGGCTGTTTGATACATCAATGGGTTCTATTTCCCGGGTCCCCTGACAGGTTAACTCACACTCAGAGGACATTATGTTGGAATAAGGAATGACCTGGTTCAGTGAACCTCGAAATGTTCAATCATGAGATTGAGTGCTGACACTGAGCAGATGATATGTGATAAACGAAGACATGTTTACAAGCTTAAATAAATAGTGTACCATCAATTGGTTTGACGCATACCAGTAGTATATCATACACACAGAGTTATATAACGATACGTATTACATAATTAGTGGTCAAATGAGCCTGCTGACCTCTCAAAATTGCTTCGAATAGTTAGATCTGCAGTTGAGTTGAACTTTTATCGGGACATGAGTGATCTCTGACAAGTTCAATGTCGTGATGATTGTCGTGGGTCATATTTCCAGTGGAAGGAAGGATAAGAGGAACTCACCATTTTAAAACTTCACAATTTTTTAAAATATTTTTATTCATTTAATTTTATGTGTGTGTGTGTGTGTGTGTGTACAATGACAGTACTATATCTGACTAAGCTGCAGTTTAAAAAAAGGGTCTCATTGCATCAATAGTTAATTTCAGTTTGAGCTACAAATATTTTTGTGTATTAACATTTGTTCACGTTTGAACAAAGAGTTCAGCCTCAACTATTTTCCTACCGAATTGAGGGAGACCTTCAAATCACTGCTAGAGACTTTAGATATTTTATATTTCAAATTTAATTTCAGCTGTGTTATGTTGGCTGAGCGCCTGAAGGCAGCACAGAAACCTTCTCCCAGATCCCCCCCCCCTTTACGTGTTCACCAAATAGATTGGACCAGGCTGTCACGAGAATGCCAAAGTAACATGGAGACGGGCTATATAATAATAAACATGTATAAAGTTGTATACTTACACATCAGAAGCAGCGATAGGATTGATTACAGTTCAGGTGTAGGCCTATATTGTTACACTGATTATTTATTATTACTGAATATCGCATTTTAGTTTGTTGTAAAAAAATGGAAACTCTTTAAAGTGGACCTCTCTTTAAAGTGGACCTCTCTGTTAAGTGGACCTCTCTGTAAGAAAAAAGACCTCTACAAATCTATTATGGTACTATTCATTGTCAATTTGTATTGTCACCCAACTCTATAATGTCTAAATGAATTGATGATAGTATATAACTAGTAGCTAGCTTGTCAAGTGTGTATATTCTCACCACATATGTATTGGCTGATAGTTTTACCCGTGGGCCTTATGACATTATCAGTCACGCAACGGATTTAGTTATTCGTAAATCAATGAACCGGTCAGAGTCCTTTTTAGTTCACTGGTTTTTTCTTGTCCAAATTTTTCTTTCGTTCATTAGAAAAAAAAATATCCGAAACAAAGAAATGTTTTATAATGTGTCCCTGTCCAAGAATTATATAAGTGCTAAGCGGTAGAAGGGAAAGGCTGTGGTGAGAGGTTTTGCTAGGTGGTTGGGTTTAGTTAGAGGGTTGATGGAATCTTTTTTTCATTCGTAGCTTTATAGTCATGGCATGTCCACTGCCACGTTAAAATTAGAAACATCTTTTCAATCATAGCTATGTTATGTACTAGTTTAGAGAGTATGTTAGTGTCGCTAGACAAATCTATTGTGTATTTTTTTTAGCGACGGTAAAAGTAGTGACGTAGTAAGACAAACGAACGACGTAGTAGACTAGGCGAACAAGAAGAGCAACATGGCGATAATATAGAAGTAGGTTGTTTCGGATGATAGTTGGATAAACAGCGACGTTTATGAAGACTAGACGGACTTCCCAGTTATAAATAATTGTGTAATTTGCAACAGTAAAAGTCTTGATCAAGTGTATTGTTAACCTGTAATGTTCTGTGGCTGATGTGAAGTAATTAATGAGATACAAGTGAAGTCAGACAAGGTATTAGCCCACAACAGTTACAACATGCCCACAGCCACATTCACATCAACATCGCCATCACACTTATCAGTCATCTACCATATCCCTAACTTCAGTCCACAAAACCAAATAATGGAAATCTATTTTGTACAGCATGATAAGTGACTGTTACCGCACGCAAGAAGGCGCTTAGGTCCTCCTTTTTGAGGTCGTGCCCTACGTCCGGCAAGTATTGGTCTTAAATGGGTAAATGCCCGGCTTTCACTCTGTTATGTAATGCAATGGTAAATTATCCGGAAATAGAATTTAATTCGTAACCTCATATCTTATTTTTAAACACAAACTTGCATCATTAATGATGACTTGTCGTGCATACACTAGGCCTACACACAGGACTGGGCTATTGATGTGAATTATAGTCAGTTGTTTGACCAGTACTGAAACTGGAAATCACTTGCAGGACAGAAACATAAAACGTTTGTTGTTGTTTTCTTTTTTTACAACTCCCCCATGAATAATGTCTGTTTCCTACATTGAAGGCTGTTTATCAGTGTCGTAGCATCCATGGCGCGAAGGGGTTCAATGAACCCAGGCCCACGACCATTAGGGGCTCACAATGGCACGAAAGGGTTGATTGCTCTTGGGTCAGTGACTCACTACCAGCTGGGGCCCACATGAGAACTTGGGGATGATACCAAAGCGAAAAAGTCATAGCACTTTTGTAAACATTGATTAAAAAGCTACAACAAAGCATACACGAAGCCTTAAATTAAATTTAAAAAATTTATGACATAAATGTGTAAGTTTTTCTTGTTTTCAGGTGAACTTCCTACTAATTTCATCAAGTATCTGGTAATGGGCAAAGTAAATATTCTTATCTTGCGATCTATGGGGGGCAGGGCATGTAAATGTCATCTGTTTCTATGACTTATGGTTAACGAGGATGACATGTGGCCAGTACAACGACCGAACCCCTTTACGTTTCCCCATCTAATGTCGGGTACACATTAGAGCTCGCTGGACTCAGAGGCGTCCTAAAAAAATCCCAGTTTTCAACAGGATTCGGGCCCGGGACTCCCTTAGTGTAATTATGAAATAAATGTTAGCTCTTATCTAGCGCTACTTTCAAATGTTAGCTCTTATCTATCGCTACTTTCATGTTTATAGCAGGCTCAGAGCATTATGGTCCAATCTCATTTGTGGACCAGTGGGGGGTATCTGAGAGAAGGTTTTCCGTGCTGCCTTTAGGTGCTCAGTAAACACAACTCTGCTTGAGTCGGCTGTCGAACCTAGAACCTCCTTCATAGCCAAGCTAGTTAGCCTTTCGACCACGTTTTCCATTCTTTTTTTTTATTTCTGTCTGCTGTTGTGGCACGATGAGGATTTTGGCGGGAAAAGTGATTTGTTTCCTAAAAAGGGAAAGTTTGGACTAAGAGACATTGACGCGACTAGAAAAAAAAAAATTAGAATTTGGAAAGTAAACACAGAAGACTTTTGGCAGCCCTAGAGTAAGGTCAGCTTTAGTAAGTGAAGTAGAGTTTTAGCTTGATGACATTCGACGGCTCTTTTGTTAGCATTGAACGTCTTGCTCGACATTAGCTATAGCATCGACTAACTTATTTGTATTTATTGTATTTATTTCATTTCGTTATTTGAGTGTTACTTTGACTTATCAGCATAACACAACGCGGAAGTATGACAGGAATTGGGGGAGCGGGGGTAGAGAGAGTTTGGTTGAGAAACTATTAATGTGTTGCACACAAAAAATGGAGGGGGCGATCATGACAGTTAGGTCCATATGGATAGTCCTGATAGTCATGAATGAAAAATGTTGACATAGCTGCTAATTATTGAACTTTCTCAAGGCTCATTTTTAGCGGCCCCAGAAAGGGGAAAAGACTCTATTAGTTTTGTGCGAAATGTCTGTCCGTCTGTCCCGTTTAGATCTCGTAAACTATAAAAGATATTGAAAATCCGACATCACAATATTTTAGACCATTCAAAGTTCTGATGCAACGGCTACTTTTTTTTTCTGAAAGCGAAAAAATCTAATTTTTAAAATCAGTTATGCAAGCAGTTTTTTAAAGAGAAAAGGCTAATTAGTATGCATTATAAGTTAGACCTAAGTTAAAACGAATAGTAATCTTGTAAACGTCATTTTCGTAAACAATCTTTCATCGCGGCGGTACCTCATTTTGTGTGTGCAATCCTATGATGATAAAGCTAAAACTGAATAGCGCAAATTCTGAGGTTTCCTTTAAAAAAAAATAATAAAAAAAAGCAATCGAATAAGAGATTGAGCCTTTTCAAAACAATTACATCAAATATAAGACTTCAGTTAGGCCAGGAAAGGCGCGGTAGCTGAGCGGTAAAGCGCTTGGCTTCCGAACCGGGGGCCCCGGGTTCGAATCCTGGTGAAGACTGGGATTTTCAACTTTGGAATCCTTAGGCGCCTCTGAGTCCACCCAGCGCCAATAGGTACCTGATATTAGTTGGGGAAAAGTAAAGGCGGTTGGTCGTTGTGCTGGCTACATGACACCCTCGTTAACCGTAGGCCACAAAAACAGATGAACTTTACATCATCTGCCCTATAGACCACAAGGTATGAAAGGGGAACTAGTTAGGCCAGGTTCACATCTAACCTTGCATTCACTTGCACCTATCCTTTGATCTGCTGTACCGTTTGGGGCACTACACAAGATCTGTCAACCTTCTTTCTCCATTCTTATCTCTCATTTGTCTTTGATATAATTTTATTTGGATGTTCTTTCTGAAAATATTGAAGCCTGCCTGGGTGGACCACTTCGGGGGCCGATTTTGAGTTTGTGTTTCCACACAAACTGTCTTTGTAATCTTGTTTTCTTTTATTTTCATGTTTTCCTAACATTGTCGCGGCATACAGGTTATGTCTGACTTTGTGTCATTTTGTTCAGTATAGAGGTCATTCTTAAAGTTTCGATTGATTCAAAAATTATTTAATAACAGAATCAAGTTAGCTTCACGCGGAACAGCCAAAAGTTTAGAAATAGGTGCACTAGTTTCTAACTTTGCTTCTTAATTAAAAGGCAAGAAATAAAATAAAATAAATGTTAGATCAATAGTTTGACACCTAGTATTTTTGTAATGTAAATGTGTACAATGAGAAAAGAACTTATAAAAATTATGTTAGTTCATTCGAAACACATTTAATTCTGTTAAGAAGTTGTACAAACATCGAATTTTAAGACACTATCACTGAATCCAATGTAATGACATTATTATTGACATAAAAAAAGGTACGCCTATTGCATTGGAATCTTTTGGTACCGATACATTCACATTACTCCATTGTTTTGTCATACATTGAATCCTATTGGGGGAGGGGGCCCACCAAGATATTCTTGAACCCGGGCCCATGGGTACCTTGCTACGCCACTGCAGTGTTTATGTGAAACCTAATACGTAGAGCGCCTCAATAGATGTACATTGCTCTTCAGAAACAAGTTTTCGCTCATAAACGCAAAATTCGCTCTGGGAAAAAGAAAAATAGACTTTCCGTTGATTCAAAGGCCAAGTACATCGCAAAGAAAAGGACATACCAGGCACATTTTGGCCGAATGCTGAACTACTGTGAAAAAAAAAGGCCGTTGAATATTTAGTACATAACTAAAAGTCATTTGACAAAATATATTTATAGAGTGAATCAGAAGATGAGAGAGGTCATAGGTCATCTAGAAAACAGAAACGCTATTCAGATTCAAGATCAAGTATTACATTAGAAGTTGTATAATTATCAAGACTTGAATTAGTTAAATATAACAACATTTGGAAAGTTGACAAACATTAAAATAGACTTTTTTCCAGGACAGGATTAAATGCTTGAACTTGGTGACATGAGCTAATTTGATTTGATGTGACAAAACTAGCTCCACTAATAAAAGCTTTAGTAGAACCTACATCTAAACTCTTCTAGATGTCTTCCATCCTGTGAACAGGCTCCAGAGTGATGTGAAATACCTGTCACAGTTTCCATTTAAAAATAACAACTTCTCCAGTCGTAAAATCATAAAAGTGCATAGTTTAAATATGTTAAATCTTATTCGCTTTGTTAGACTGTTTCCTCTCTTTTGATAGGAATACATACAATAATTATGAGTCCCTAAAAAAAATCATATTCTAATCAGCATTGCAAAAGAAATGTCCAGATAGCAGTAGGACCTATTTAAAACTGGGCAGAAACACAATTTTTTCTCTAGTTAACAAAGAACTAGATAATCTAATAAGTGCTCAGGCTAACAGTAGTTAAAACTGAATTATCATAAACATTTTTTTTCCTTCTAAAGAACTTGAAAAGGAATCAATTTTTACAACTCACGTTTAAAAAAATATATTTAATTGGATTCTTTGGCTACAAAAGTGTGTGTATTTCACTAAACCACCTTCTAATTTAATTTTTTACCAGGCAGAAAACTAAACTTCTAATTTCTACGTTTGTACTCACGTTCTGGAAGAGTTCTAAAGTTGCGCTGTTGCTCTGTGCTCGTACTGTCGGATGTGCCACACCTTTTTGGTTGTCTGGGCAGCAAGACGAAGCCATTTCTCCGCTCTCCCTCTTTATGAGCCAACCAATCAGGCGCGAGAGATTCCCCTCACCCTCTCCGTTCTTGCACAGTTTCCCCCCAGACGCCCACGTGACTTACGTCTGTAATGATGAACCAAACCTAACCTAATCAAAAGTGATAACACAAATAATGGAACAGTGTCTGTCGCTAGGGTTATATTAGTTCCAACTGACACTTTAAAGTGTACAATCTAATAGCGATGTATTTATAACTTTATTGTAGCTCTTTCCGTGGGCAACCAACACATACGCAAACACACACACACACACACAATGTATTTTGTTTTTAATGTTCCCCCACAAGTGGAGTTACCAAGTAGCTTCCATTCTTCGTCATTACTGGAAAAGAAATGTAGCCTGATCAAAACCATTGGAACAATTGCTTCATAAGCTTATAATTCAGGATTTGATATTGTTTGCTTGTAACAATTAGGCTTTTGAAAGTCGAGAAATGTGCTATACGTGGAGACTCGAGTAGAATGGGCTTTCCAGGGAGACAATAGGAGCTTGTAAAACTAAGGCGAAGTGAAAAAATAACATTTATTTCAAAATTTTCCATTCAATCTTTTGTTTTCACTACATTGTACACAGAGTCAAACACAAATCTTGATTAAGATAAAAGATGTGTGTAAAATGTACGATAAGTATTCAGAATAACTGAATTTGTGTTTATGGAGTTCAATTGTGGTTAGTTGCCATTTTTCGTTTACAAAGCTTATAGATCTATCAACTCACTCTGTCCGTCTGATATCAAGTTAGACCTACACGTTATTTCTCCCACACCCAATCTCGGACCAAGTTGAAATTCTGCACGATTATAAAAAATTATTTTACTTGACAAAATAAGAATCAATAAAAGTAAATTAACGAATTAGATAATTAACTATTGGTAATTAATTATTTTGTTTAGTAACGAGCAAGGGAAAGAAATCGTACTTGACAGAAGTGGTGGTATAAGTTGAATTAGTCCCCTTGTGGAGGCTTGAGCCACGATTTCAAACTCAAGTCGTAACAATTTTTCATACATTTAAAAAGCGGTCACTGTAACATTCACCCATATGTCCCCTTCTTTCCTCCCCCCCCCCTTTTGTTTCCCAACTCGTCCAGACAAGTGATAGGATCATTGCGCATGAAATAGCACTTAATAAAAACAAATGGTAAAAATATTTCTAATTGCACTTATTTATTATTGCCAATAGGCACATAGATCTATATCAAATGTAATGACATGACTGATCCAAATTAATTGATACAACTACGCTTAATATAACCTTTATTTCTAAGTGTGAGTAGGCCTAATTGAACCGACTTTTAGCCTTTTACGTTTTCTCTCTGTGTCTATGATGTTGTTGTTGTGTCCCAAAACAGTCTGCTAGAACTTGAGAAGACTAGAAGATATCTAATATTTCTTAGTCTTCTCTTAATGGCAAGTCCTGCTTTCGAAGTTTCCGTCAGAATTGAATAGAAGCTTGTTTTTATAAAATGTGTATGTTGATGTCAAACCGTAGCCTGATGGTCTACTACGTTATAGTGAAAGTCTGATTGGAAGGGGGGGGGGGGAGTCATTATGTCCAGCGTTTGATATCTACCAAGGGAAACAATTAGAATCATGAAGTTTCTGATTTTATAAGTTTCAGACGTTCCTTTAAAAAAAATACATTTTGGGAAGTGGCGATTGGAAGTGGCACCAACCCTAGCTACGCCACTGCCTCATCACAATGCGTGTCAGATAGATCAAGGTACCAAAACAAACAAGGAAACCATTAGAAAATACTTTTTTAAAAAGACAATACCTCTTGAATACAACTTATAGGGAGATCGATCTTTTTTTTTCTTAATAACCAATGAATGTTAGCTTTTAAAAAAAATGGAACATCTTTTACCCCGCCCCATTCTCCCCACTCCCCCCCCCCCGAGACAGAATCTTGGTTAACTGAAGGTATAGATACTTACTACACTTTATACTATTCCAAAGAAAGGCCTTTAGATCTAGACTTCGAAGACGATACGCAAAATGTTCCTAAACAGGATTAAACTATGAAACCATACTACCACGATTAAACTCTTGAATGATATGATGCCTACATGCAGAAATAGCCGAAGACGAATAGTCCAAGATCAATATTTTCTCGTTCTCTAGCTAAATTTATATTTATTTATTTTTAGCTTTGAAAATGTATAACGATCAAAGCGAAACTAGACTTTTACAGTGTGATCTACGAGCTAGTAATTCTTCTCTCAGCAGTTGTTAAATTTGTAGGAAAATCGTTAGAGCCGTTTTTTGAGATTCGTGTCAACTGTGCCAGATTTTTGAAGTCTCCAGTTTCCACTAAGCTACGAATTGAATATTGTAATAAAATTAAAGGAGAAAGAGACTAAACTAATCATACGTAAAGAAAGAGACAAATTGAACTGACAGATAAACAGACAAACATGGACAGAGACAAACACATAGAGACAGAAATCCAACAATGAGGAAGTAGTAGGCCTATATAAGACATAAATGAAGTCTTTGACGTATCCGATTTACAAAAGTGGGCCTATTGATAAGCTATGTAGTTTTTAAAAAAGCATTGCGCCTACAACTGTTTGAACACTTTTAGCACTGCGGAATCAATTTCTACGATCTTAGGTTTCTAGCTAAGAAAAAAAAGTGTGTATTATCATTTAGTGGACTACAGTGACCTTTCAATCAAGTGTCCTTGACATTGTTTATGTTGTCTCTTGATTTCACAATTTCTCTCAATCTTTCTCTTTACATAGACACTTTTCTTTGGGGGCGGGTGGCACACACTTTTCTCCGTATGGTTTGTTCCCTTTTTTTTTTTTTTTTTTGTTTCTTGTATTGTAGGCCCCTATTGTGATCCTACTATATTGGTTAAGGAGAGAAGACCGGGTTTTGCGAATAAAATGTGAATTGAAGTCAGTGGTTAACATGCATGAACCTAGGAACACGCGTAGGACATAATCATCTTTTTTTTTTTAAGTAACGGTCTGTATTTTTTATAAGATAATTAATGTGAATAGACTGAAAGTCCAGAATACATACGGAACCATAGATTTTTATCTGACGAGCATTAGGACCCATTCAAACGAGCCATGCCCACAGCTTTATGTTAATTCACGCTATGAAAAATATAGAATATGACCATTGCTTCGCTAGCAATTTATAATTTTGTTCATTAGAAAACATAGGCAGGTAGATAGATAGGCCAAATTAAAGTCTGAATAGACTAACAGTAGGTAGGAAGTACCCCGACAAAATAGCGCTGACAAAATAGCGCGAACAAAATAGCGCCGACAAAATAGTACCGACAAATAGAGCAGAAAAAAATATATTTTATTAATTTGGCAAGAAATACTTTAGGTATCGTAAACTATGAAAAGATACAATATTTTTTTGTTTTATTGTTAACATTATTTTCCCGTCATTTTGCAGGAAACGCTTTAGATATCTTAAAACATTAATATGCAAACAATAAGCAAAAATTATAATAAAGCTAAATTGAATAATTTCAAACATATCATTTATTTACATTCCAAAAGTGTACTTTGAAAACAGATTTATGCACACACACACACATCACTGCTTGAACGGGGTCACCACTTTTCAAAATCCTATTTTTTAGCAAGTTATGCATTTTAAACATTGGTGAAAAAGGGGGAATGATATAAAATGTAAAGTACTCTTGTTCTCTGCAAATATGACATACCTTCAGATCAATGAAAATTGAAAAAGATAGAGACATCATGGAACTATATAGTTCCATGGATACATTAACAAAAATGATATATAGGACATTAAATTACTAATAATATACATTATATAGTTCGCGCTATTTTGTCTTGCGCTATTTTGTTGGGAAATTTCGCGCTATTTTGTCGGGTCACCGTAATAGGCATATAAATAGAAATGTGGGTCTATTTAGTATTAAAGGCTTTAAAAAAACTAGAAAACTAAGGACGTGTTAAAAGAACACAAACAAAATATAAAAAAAATACTTTTTTTTTTAAAATTATATAAGGGAAAGTATCGCACAATCGTTGCCATACATCTCATTACTGCAATGCTATCTCTACTTTTTTTAAAATGTAAAACAAAATTAATTACCACTAATTTCATTTTTTAAATTGATGTATGTGTCTTCGACTATAAATAATTGTGAAGAAAATTCAATACGATCCGAGAATGGAAAGTGGGATAAAAAAAAAACGTCTGAAAGAATCCACAGAGACAGAAAAACATAGTGAGTTGATATAAGCTTTGTAAAAGAAATAAAAATAATAGCCCTCAAGTGCTCTGAAAGAATCCACAGAGACAGAAAAACATAGTGAGTTGATATAAGCTTTGTAAAAGAAATAAAAATAATAGCCCTAATATAGTCTTGCGTTCTCAATAATCTAGAACAGCAAATAATTATATCGAAGGGAAAACCGTGGGAGAAAGCATAAGAATATTTAGGATGAGTAAGAGATAAAGAGAGAGAGCGAGCGAGAAAGAGAGAATGATGGTGAGGCAGAGAAAGAGGACGAGAAGCATAGATATATAAAAGGAAAGAGGATAGATACATATAAAAGAAAAAGGGGAAAAAAGACTCGGAAGTTAAAGTACTAAGAAAGTACTAAAGAGGTGGGAAGAGGAGACAAAAACAAGTAATACCGGTACTCCATAGTATTTCAGGTTCACGCTAACTATAAAATGGTGGACTGTCATGGGACATACTCCTGCGTTATCCTCAACATCTCCCGCCAGTTTACCGACTGACCGGAAATTATCAACATGCTATTGGCCAAGGTATTTCCCATTAACCATGGTTATCTGTCAACAGCACTGGCCCAGTGGTCAGTGTATCTTTAATCTGCAAAGCCCGTTAGTCCTTCAACAGCTTCCTCTCTGATGGCGTGGTTTGGGTACATTAGCACCCGTGGAGTTTCGTCTTCCTTTCATGTTTCTATAAGTTTCACGTCAGATGATGACACGAGCAGACGACGACGTACAGAATAACAAAACAAATGTAGGCCTCCTTGGTGTAGACTCAAAGACATATACTGTCAATCTTTATAGTACCTTTTGAGTGTATTACTTAATAGACAGGGTAAGTAAACAAAGAAAAAAGTGCGCCAAAACCATTGCGCTATATTTTTTTTTATTCTTACCTAGCTGGACACAAGTGTTGAATGCAACTTTAGGTTTTTATTTCATGCTTTACAAGTGCTCAATGTGACCCGGCGGTACGGACAACAGCAAGCAAATATGAGAATTTTTTTCAAACGCGCTTCAGATGTTCCCGTCCATTGTGTTGACTGCAGCTGTTATTGGATCTTTCACCAACCCATGCCCCGTCCACTGTGTTGACTGCAGCTGTTATTGGATCTTTCACCAACCCATGCGACATCCACTGTAGCAATTGCTGATAAAAGTGAAATTCTTTTCACTGCTTGTCTGGAGAGAAAGATTCACAGACTAACTATTCTGTTCCATTTGTCTTTAGTGAGCAACTAGTTAATCCTCTTGCCTACACAGTGTGTAATTGTTACTTATTGGTATCCTGAAGATCTTTATCCAGTTACTACAAACCTTATCAGCTGTAACCTGCTTCGACTCTGGATGAACTATCATCTGTATAGAGCAACTGTTGACAAGTTCCAGATTCACATTACATTACGTATAATCTAGATCAGTGATGCCCAAAATACTGCCCGCGGGCCACATCCGGCCCTCGGAGATGTCGGCACAAAGTGAGAAAATCTGTCTCCGCAAAAAAAAAAAAAAAAAAAAAACTATGGAAAAAAATTCTTTTATTACGTTAGGGTTCTCAAAGATATATATATATATATATATATATATATATATATATATATCGGTATTATATAAATATTATGCTTTAGTTGCGATAAAAAATCAGCGTATTTATAGGAAGAGTGTCTATTTGAAGAAAAAACATTCAACAATTTTAGAAAATCAAACATATAAATAAGTCAGCATTTTTGGTTTGAGACGTGATTGTTAGATTGTACCTAAAGTGGAGGATTGATGAGAATATTTACCGAAAAAAAAGCAATAAAATGAGTCAGCTGTATGAAAAGCTACTTATATTGGAAGTAGAAGCCATTTTTCGACAACGGATGGGAAAAAAAAGTGCTTGCTAGCAATGATGGTAGAATCAGAAGGACGCTCAGACGCTGTTGAAGCTGTCTCTTTAAAGAAAAAGGCGATTGAAAGATATGGGTAAATATCTCCATCCGCTGAGAGTCTACCAACATGTCTGATACCTCTCAAAATCTTGGTATTTGATTGCCTGACAACCAGCAGTTTTAAGATCAGAGAAGTTAGTAGTTATAAGAAGCATGCATGGGGTCACCACTGGCGAAGTCGTGTCAAAGAAGTTTCAACCATCACAGAAGATCTTGCTTGGGAGAAATTAGTGGGAGTGACATTGATGGTGCCAGTAGTTTGGTTGACAGCCAAAGTTATTAGCAAAGTTGGAAGCGAGCCTCTGTGGCTTCATTGATTCATTCATCAACAAATTCTATGGGGCAAGGTGCTCAGTCTGGACCATGTGGTGATGGTCGTGTTCAGATTGAACAAAGTTATTTCAAAAAGTCATTGTGTAAAGTGCCCAGACAAAGCTACAACTGGTACTGATTGACTTACAAAGCCAGAAAACCCAGCTAGAAAAATTTTAAGTAATTCAGAAGCTGATTTCTACTGCGTGTTACTTTCTGAAACATTTTCTAAATCTCCGAAAACAAGTGTTAAGAATGATCACTATAATTACAAGCACTGAGGACAAGCTTTTTCAGCAAAATTTTCTCATGAACAATCATCTAGAATTCTAGATATAGTGCTCCAACTTGGAGTCTCATCTATGCAGTCGTATATGTAAAAAGTGGTTTAAGATAGACATCTCATGAATTAATGTAGGCCTAAGTACTACATTCACGGGGTTCTTTTTTGTTATTTTCCTTTTTTTTTTAAAAACTTTTTTGGTGATGTGGCCTGCGACACGGGTGTCGGAAATTAAAATGGCCCGCTGACCGAATAAGGTTGAGCATCACTGATCTAGATCATTCTAAGTAGTTTTTCCAATTCTAAATGGTGAGTTATGTTTGCACTAGCTTATGGCTCAGTCATTGAAACAAAGTATTTAATTGTTGACATATAGCTTTAACTTATGATGGGCATGTAGCTATAAGAAATAAAAATAGAAAATTGTCATTTACAAAATTAAAAGCATTTTTAAGTAAAAAAAAAAAAAAAGAGGATATGTGGAAACAATTATTTGTAACATGAAAACTGAATATAAAAAATTAAAGAATTAAATCTAAACTAAAAGTCATACATAAGGCCACTCAATTTTCATAACAAAAGTTTTAATTATATTAATACAATTGTATTAATTACTTTGGCAACTATACATATTTCTTATACAGTTCAAATAAATTGTGTATCCTACTAATGCCTTTAAATGCAGCTGGACTCTATATATGGGTATTTAAAATGAAAAACGAATTAAAAAAGAAACTTTAAAATGAAATAGAAAGTGAAATAATAAAAAAAAAAACTGAAAAAAAAAAAATCAAACAAAATTCACTTTTAGTTAAAAACTATATTAAATTAAACACTGTAGACATTATTACAGACACGTTAAAGTAGCTTGATATTAAAACTGAATAGAAACATTTTGTACATTATTACTTTTATAGTCTCAAGAAGACTTAGTTTTACTTAATTTTTAAATCCATTACTTCAAGTTTACTTAATAAATAGTTATAACACTTTCTACTATTGAGAAAAATTGTTAGAATAATCAAAAGAAACAATCAAGATATTTAGAAACTTATTATCTCAAGGTGAAAGGAGTCATGTATAGAAAAAAGAACAACTCAATTATTTCCCTTCCATAGGTTCTAAGAGTAGCCTGATGTCCAAGTCATGACAAGATTTAGAGTATTTGGAAACTTTGGAGAGAGGAACAGTGGTGTCTTCTTCTAGCCAGCTTTTTGCTGTTGAGCTGAGAGCTCTTTTGAAGACTGTGACAAAGAAAAATAGTGTGCTGTTCTTTTCAGTTGTTCAGCACTGCTGTAGTGTTGGTAATGTTGGGCTGTAGTGGTAGTAGGGTCAGCCTAATGTGTATTAGGAAGGGGCATTCAAAGAGGATATACACAGTGCGTTCAAGATTCGTTATTGCCTATAACTAAATGACCCATAAACTGGTTCAAGAAAGTATTAACAATCTTAAGTAGTTTCCTATCTCTGTACAGTCTCTTGTAAGTCTATTGATTCATTTTTAGCAATTTATTACCAGTCAGTCTAATAGTGTTTAATTTCCTTAATAGGGAATATAATGTAGTTAGTATATTTTTAATGGGTCAATTGAAAAATGCCTTAAATCATTTTTAACTTACTAATTAAAGGAAAGAGGAAGACTTCAGGTGGCACAGAAATACATGGTGCAGAGACTTAGAGCATCTCAAGCAGATGGGCAAGATATAGGGATAGTTGGAGGCCTATGCCCCCAGACAAGACTACAGGCAGAGACGATGATGATTATGAATCAAAGGAATGGTACATTCTCTTAATTACGTATATGTAATAAAGTTTGTATTTTCTGGTTATAAGTTTTTATCCAGAAAATTAGTTCTATGCTTGCATATACCAATAGAAGTTTTGCTTTATTAACCTACTTTTATTTTAGAGCACTAATGAATAATTGAAGTTTACAGACAAACAGAACAATAAAAAGCTAATTTCCATGCAAATAGAAAACAACAACAAATAAAAAAAATCATCATGAAATTTTAATATTAACATTTGATTTGTGAACATGGTTCAGAATAAAAGATACTACATAAAACAACAGGGCAGTCAAATGTAACTATGTTGGTCTTTAACATTTGCTTCATACTGTTCTTAATGAAATGAATTCTAAAATTATAACACACAAATGTTTAAATACAAATTTGAAGACCACAACAAAATCTTGAAATTTCTACTCTAATTGTACAAACACTGTCATCTACAGTACCTTTGGAAAGCAAGAGATTATCATGAATTGTTTACAAATAAAACAAGTTGTAGATTGATTATCTTTAGGTGACAATGTGAACACAACATTCAACTAGGAGCTGACCAAATTGGAAGTAGAGATACAAAATGGTTTAAGATTCAATAATGATCAGCCACAAATAGGAACACACACAAAAAATGTGTGTGTAAAGTTTAAACAATAAAAATTTTAAACAAAGTAAAAAGAAATTAAATGAAACAAAAAAATTATTTTAAGATCAATTCTGAAAAACTAATAAAAAAAAATAGTTGTACCTTAAGAAACAGTATGGAATATATAAATATATATATATAAACATATTTTGTTGCACAAGTTTTCTATTTGGTACAACTCATAACAACATCATCAACACTATTTCCCTACCTCAATGTTTGCCATGGTCTTCATTTCCTTGACCTGATTTCAAACATGGTCCTACTCACACACAAAAAAAAACTTAGTTTAAAATATGTACAAGTACGAATTAAAGAATTTTACTACACAATAAAAAAAATATTGATTTAATGTAGCTGTAAATTCTTATCAATTGTATCAATATAATTATTAAAAATAAATTTTAACTTGGTCAACAGTATATGTTTAAATAAAAAGACCAGCATATATATTTTGCTTTCATGTTGACCAGCATATATATATATATATATTTTGCTATAATATTAACCAGCATATTATGTGTTCACAAAACTGTTGACCAGCAGGTTTAGCTAAACTGTTTCCCAAACTCACTAAATGCCTACTACAATAAAGCTAGTGTATAGGGGGTGTGTGTTCCCAGTAGGTGCACCAAATGTTTTGACATCTTACCATTGAACCTCATTTACTGGGCACCCATTGCTGTCTACTAGGTTCTCAATGTTTGTTTTTGACACAGATTGCAGGCTAATGCTTGATATCTAACAATGAAACAACTGGAGGAGTTAGGAAACTAAAGATCTGCATGCACATGGAGTGAGTTGACATGTGATGAACCATGCATGAGCTCAAAATCAAATGAAGGAAGATGTCATACTAGAATATTCTTTTATATGAAAAACATCATAATGAAATTATTGCTTAAAAGTAGCATCACTAATAAACTGTTTTAGGTTTTAAAAAACCTATATAACACTAGTTTGTGTCATACATTCAGACATTTTTTTTTTAAATTTTGATTTATGCACAAGAAATGGAACAAAGCTAGGCAGTAATTTTCTTTGATATCTATGACATATTTTATGAACTAAACACTGTGACATTTTTTAAAATAACTTTTCAGTCTACAATTGATTAAAATTCTAACGTGGTTTTTTAAAAATCCTACTAGTTTATTCTAGACATTGTTTAAAGTGTGAGGTCATGCATTCTCTTGGAGTTGTTGAATCAACATCCGCCTTTGTTTCTCAAGCTCACCTTCACTCATCTCTGCATCAGAACTGTCCCACTGGCTGACTGAGGTATGCTGGGAAATACAGAATTATGCCTAAAGCTGGTTTACAGTCAGTCAAGTAACAGAAGCAAAAAGTTGCAATAAAATCTCTTAACTTACTCAACAAGCATATTCTATTTACAGTAGATCCTTATTATCAATGCCTTGAAAAGTTATGCAATTTAATGCACATATTTGTAAGGAATGTTTATATTTGCTGACAGTTAAGAGATTATTGACAAGAAATAATATTAGCACAATAATATCTAACCGATTTTTAGTAATTTAGCTGTTGGCATTCTGGGGTTAAAGTCAAATTTGTAACAAGCAATTGTCCAGCTTAGTTAAGGAGCTGCTAATTGTTCAGTTCTACCAAGAACTGAAATTTATAATATTGAATAATGTAATACAAGTGTAACAGCTTAATTAATTTGTAATAACCTCCAATATTTAAAAAATAGTGTTTCGACTGTCATCATAAATATATAATAGGTGATTAATTGTAAGTTACTTTACACCAAGGTAGAATGTCAACAAGATCATGAATGTTGAAACAAGTGTGCAGATATTTAGATATTTACCTTTGTTCCTCTTTCCTTCTCTCTCTTGGACAATTGTTGTTCTGGGGATTCCCTTCTTTTCTTTGGCTGCTTAGAGGAACTTCTTCTGTCATGCTCATTATCAGAAACACCTGATCTTGAAGGCTGTTAAACAACAAGAGGTTACACATACACGCGTTTTAGGATTTGTATTGCTTTTAAAAATATACAAAACACATTTTGTAAACCTTTGGAAACTAAATGATATGGCAAGGGATGTCAAAACAACTTACAGATCTAGAGGAGTGCTTCTTTTTCTTGGATCTTTTTTTATGTTTCTTAGAACCTTTGTCATCATCATCTGATTTAACAAAAAAAAAAGGAATAATTCAATAAGATCAAAACACATAACTATTCACTATATTGTTTTCCAATCAGCACAAATGAACTCTCCAGCAGTCAACATGCAAACATTCATTCTAACACTTTAAAACTGTACCTCTGGACCTAGCGGAGTCTGATCCTTGACTTGGAGATCTTGAATCTGAATAGCGTTTCTTTTTTCTGGATGACCTATGACGACTCTCATCATCTGATTCACTCTAAGAATATATTTTGCCAAATGACTTTTAGTTATGTACTAAACATTCAATAAATAAAGATTCAAGTTAACTAGGTAAAGTCATCAGTTTAATTCAAGTTAGAAGTATAGTTAATAAAAAGTGCAGGCTCATAATACTCAGAAATACTATTATATCACTACTCTAGATTCTGTCAGGAGGTGCAGTGGCTGAGTGGTAAGGCGCTTAGCTTCTGAACTGGGGGTCCCAGGTTCAAATCCTAGTGAATACTGGGATTTCTGCTTTAGGGATCTTTAGTGTGCCTCTGAGTCCACTCAGCTCTAATGGGTACATGACATTATTTGAGGAAAAGTAAAGGCAGTTAGTTGTTGTGCTGGCCACAAGACACCCTCGTTAACCGTAGGCAACAGAAACAGATAACCTACCCCATGCATCACAAGATATCGAAACATTGAACTTTTCAAGAATTTGATTTTATCTTGATAATTTAAAATAAGATAAAATATGAATCCTTAAAAGTGTCAGTAATTGGGTCTTCAAATGCAAAATATATTCTATACATGTAAAGATAACTAACACTATATATATGTGCATATATAAGGAAGAAAAATGGGAAGGGGTCCATGGCAAAATAAACAATATATAGCCTAGGAAGAAATCAACGGTCGAAGCCTGTGGGTAACGCTAGTATATGATATTAGCATAAACTAAACATTAGGGGGAAAACCTACTGAGTGTGAGCGAGATCGTGACCTTTTTGACCTATGCTTCTTGGACTTCTTTTTCTTTGGATGATAATGAGAACAAGTTTCCTCCAAAGCAACAAGATGTTCTTTGAAAAGTCGTATTCTTTCAGCTTCTAATGTAATACTCTCAAAGGCTGGATCATTTTCTAGTTTGGAGCGAATCTGAAACAATACAAAGAAACAATGGAAATCATTAGTTCAAACTGATTAGAAATATTTTATTTTAAATGTGGTGTTCAACTGATTGTAATAGTTCTTAGCAGTTAATAAATGTTACAAACAATAATTCTTAAAAAGTATTTTTTTCAAAAACAAAAGATGGTGTTCGATGGCACACAATAAAATGTGAACAAATAACTACAATTGGTCTAGAACAGTAGTAGCATTCAACGTACATCCTCCCATTTTGTGTCTAGATCTATATTGTGTTTTGTTAACAAAGTTTTGAAAGATGACTCCAACTTCTTCAGCTGTTAAATAAAAAAAGAAATGCAAATTAAAATAAAGTCATTCACAATCCTAACATTGATTGTATTTTAAAATATTTTTAGCCTTCAAATCTGATCTGGTATAAATGATTAATTCTTTTAAAAAATTTAGTACCATAATGATAAACTCAAGAAATAAGGTTTATTTTATTAACATTTTTTTAAAATGTATTAAAAAAGGACTATCAAAACATACACCATTCTTAAAATACTAAAACTATTGATTTATGCATCTATATTACAAACACAGTTCTACTTACTCTTCTAGCTTCCTCTTTGAGCCTTTCCTTTTCTCTGGCTTCTGCTTTTTCTAACAACTATTAAAAAAAACAACAACAATACAATGAATCCTGACTTTGTTGCACATTATGGGAAACATTCTAATCATTTTCTTTTGAATGTGGAAGAAACACAATCTAATAAAGCAACTTACACTGTTGTAGGTAAGCTTAATATTTCCACTGTCAAGGTTAGCAGAACGTTTATCACTCAAAATGGTATTATTAAAACTCTCATATGTTGTTGATATTTCAATGTAGAAACCTTTGTCCTTCAAGAATAAAATATTTCACAAGTATATTACATACACACAAAATAAACACAAAATACAGTACATAAGCCACATTGACCTATAGTGAACCATTGGATGTTTATAATGGCCAAGTGAAACGTTAATTCGGCCATTTCAACAGTATCTATTATCTCAAAGACTAGCTTTGATGCTTCATTAACATTAGAATGTAATTTCCTTGTTTTTGTATTTTGTACTAGCACTCATCACACTAGATCTAATATCTAACTATCACATACTAACATGAAAGACTTAAACAAAACCCATATGAAAGGCAGATTCACAATGAAACCAAATGTCCCTGTCTTAACCAACAGATCATCATGTATACCTTTTTTTCCTAGTCCACAAACAAAGTAAAAAAGTAAAGACAAAGTAAATAAGAAATATCAAAATGCTCACTGAATGTTTAGAAACTAACTTATCAAGATTATACAATGATTCTCATAAACAGGCTACTAAAAAAAATGATTAAAATAATTTTACAATACAAAGTTCTAACCTTAAGAATCTCTTTGACTATTTTCTTTTCATCATGGAATCTAGACTTCAGATCTTCCACATAAAACTTGAACAAATCCAATGGAGTAGATCCAGGCTGACCCAACATACTTCCAAACCTCATATCCTGACTAATAATTGGGAAGAGATCCATCCAAAGTGACATTGAGTTCAGTTTCCCTTGATGGTGTAGTTCATCCAGCAGAACCTGAAGGAATGTAGCAAGAAACCTTACTCAATGACATTAAAAATTTAAAAAAAAAAGGTAGTCTTTATATTATTCAGAATGAAGTTTTCCGGGTTGATGATTTGAGAAGGTTGAAACTTTATCTTTTGTTTCCTTAAAATTTTTATTGCTTTAGTTCTAAAATAGTAGTCCATTATTAAGATACAAAGAATTTTTTGTTCAACATGTATTTACCAACGTACACTTGCTCACAAATAAATTTTTTGTTCAACATGTATTTATCAATGTACACATGCTTACAAATAAATTAGTTAAAGATCTAAAAAAGCATTTACATTACTTACAATAAAACTTTCCCGGTTTTTCCTTTGATTCCTCTTTATTCGTCTCCTTTCTCTCTCCTTTTCATCATCATTCTCCTGTTCAAGCATCCGAATATGCTCTTCAAAACACACTAAGGCATCTTCTTTGTCCATATCTGAATACAAATAAGTTAAAAAGTTATGTTTTGCAAGTGACTTTATACTTTAAATCTTTTTAACGTTAAGGATTGCCTTACTTTCTAAATCGGGATCTTCTGTAAATCTTGGGTTATCCAATAACATTTGTTGAGCCTCTGACCAAGTCGTGGTGTGAGTTAAATTTGGCATAGTGTCCAAAATTTCTGAAAATACTTTAATATTCCTCTTACGGAGTATTTTGGCTTCTTCCTAAAAATAACCAAAAAAAACAAATTTTAAATGTTACAACAAAGTATTTAGATTCAAACCAATTCATAACTTGTAAATCAATATTGAAAAAGCCATCCTAAACAATGTATTTGCAAGGGTTACTAGTGATGTAGAAGCCATTCACTTTTTTTTCTTTACACAACACACTATCTCTAACATGATTCTGTACTAATGAACATTATGTTAACGTTTGTTTCTAATTGTCACACATCATTGTGAAAGCCATGCAAGAGAGGACTAGTCACACCTCAGTGCACCAAACACTTAACTGAGGGCTAACCAAATATTTAAATCACATTATCCTTTGTTTGTTTAAAGGGAGGACTTGTTTATTGTTAGAATGAAGAAATCTTGAACACCTTGGAAAGATATTGATGTAAACAAACTCAATTTTAAAAAGAATATGTTCCAATTGAGAGTTTAACCTGAAAAAAAGACAAGGCAAGTAAATGTATATTGTATATGGGCAGGTCAAAGTTTTTAAAAGTTTTATATGCTATGATCAACTGCAGAGGCTGATAGAAGCCATTGGTTACTTCACAAGGAACGTCCAGATCTGAGGCACTAATCATCATCATCATCATCAAACTCCATTAGAGTGAGGGCTTGAGAGGCTCAAATCCTCTCTTGCAAAAGCCATGGACAGAAACCCTGCTGTCTTGCGTAGTGCATAAATGTCGCCATACAGGTAGAGAACTTTGGGTTTCCCAGACCTGTCGAGACAGAGATCAGCAAGTCTGGGGCAGTCAAACAGAATATGAGGCACGGTTTCCTCTTCTTCTCCGCAGCGGGGGCACTGCGAATCAAAATTTGGCCATAGCCGCGAGAAATATGAGCCAACAGGACAGTGGCCTGTCCTGCACTGTGCTATAACAGCTTGCTCAGGGCTGGACAGCCTCCACCACGGAGAAGAGTGCGGTCAGGGCGCCTCATGCGCTTCCAGACTCCACAGGCTTTTTGGGACCCGTCCCAGCACTCAAATCACTTTTCCATTTCTGTTTTTTGTATTATAGCCAGGGCCCGATGAAAGCCCACAGCCCGATCAGTGGGTGGAATTTGCCCTCCCTGGTGGGCCAAAGAATCTGCAACTATTAGAGGCACTAATAGGAATAGGCAAATCTAAAATGGAAGTGGAATTTAAGACTTGTATAAAATGCTAGACAAGACCTGTCATCTAAAGATTAAAAACAAGACCTGTCATCTAAAGATTAAAAATTAAGTTCAGGCGAGCTAAACAATAATGTGCAGACCAATTTGATGAGGAAAAACTTAAACATGACGCTTAAAAAAACCACTATTATATACACAAAAGTACATAATAGTTACAAACATAAAAAACATATTTTTACCTTAACCCAAAATAACAAATAATCAGAATAATCTATTTTTCAATTATCAGACTAGTATTTGTGTATACTTCTAGAGCCACAATGATAAAATATCAAAACTTTCCAGCTATACTAAAACAATAAGCCTCAAAGCAGAGAACTAATATGAGGGAGGTTAGGAAGCAACAATCACCTTTTCTCTCTTAGCTATTAAATGCACAACATCATCAAACAGGTCACGTCTATCTCTTTCTGAGACATTTTTCCATGCTTCATCTTCACCAAACAATGTGTCGGCTTTCCTGAAAGATGAAAAAAAATTTATTCTGGAAAAACCAATGGATTTTTTTATTCCACCAAAAACTTGTACAATGTTACTGATACTTGAAATGATAAATCCAAAATACTAACCAATATTTAATGGAGGAATTCATTTTCTCACTGTTCATCAAAAAATGCTCTAAATCTTCCTTGGCTTGTTTTGCCCTGAGACGATTTTCTTCCTGAAATGACATGAACGTGTATGATGATATTAGTTTCACTTGTGCAATTGATATCTAAACTAAATGAAGCAAACATTCTGTTTTCTCACCTTTTCTTCTTTAGCTCTTTGTGTTTTATATTCATTGAAGGCCTGCTTCTTCTCATTCAGATGTTTTAGAGCTCCATATCTGGCATCATTGATGATCAATTTCATCGCACTTTCCCAACTGGCTGTCGATGGCACTTCCTAAAAATATTATTTATCTTCAGTTGGAGGACATTCAAAAAGGAGTAGTTTGAATCTCTAATTATAGCCAACAAAGAGTTACCTACCTTTTCCTTGAGCAAACATTTGAAAGCTTCAATGGCCTCTTTTTTATTCTTGAAAACATAAACCTCTTTCTTCGGAGCTTCTTCTTTCTCTTCAACTCTGTCAAATATTATCAAAACAGCAATTGAGAATCATACTGTGTTAAATATGCATTTAAAAAAAAACAACTAAATGAATTTAATGTTTACTTCTTAAATAATTTACATATAGAACAAGGTTACTAAAACAGTGTGTGGAAACACAAACTCAAAATCGGACCCCTTTTAATCTAGTAACAACTTGACTGTCATCCCAAAACCTCAAACAAACATTTTATTTTCAAAGATTTATTAAAGAACATTACAAATGTTTGCTATTCCATTTTTTTTAAAATAAGAAACATTTGCCTTCTCTGTGGTGGAAATGTAGGATACATTTTTAGTTCCTATGTGTATGTACAGGCCTATTTGTGTGTTTAGTTGGCATTTGCTTACTAGATATTTTTCAACTATGTAGTTTCCCTGTCTTTTACGACCGAAATAACTTTTACGGACTTTCACACATTAGATGTATCGAGATCATTAAATTGACTAAAATTCACGAAGTTTTCAAGTTAGGTGTGAATTATCTTCACTAGATCTAAATCTAGATACTATTTCTAGCTAGAGTCTATATGATTTACGCAAAAACACTCTGTTACCACAAGATTTTAGGTGAGGGAGGGCCCTTCAGAAAAATAATCATTATAATGCCAGGTGAAATGCCCTTGCTTTTAGCCAAGGCCATCTTCAATCACGAGAACATGCTTCACAAGTGCCGTGGATCCGCTACAAACGTAGGTCTATTCTATACTAAGACTAAGAATCTAATCTAGATCTAGACTAGATGGTAGTAGATGTTATCGATCTAGATCTAGTGACTAGTCAATCTAAATTCTAAATCATACTATAACTAAATTGGATCTAGATTGTAGAGTAATGTAGAGAATCATAACGTAACGACTAGCTACTGCTAGACTCTAGCTAGATCTATTCCTGTATAACAAGTTTTCTAGATTCTAGATCTAGACTAGATATCTTATACAAATGAATACAGGAATCAGGGATTCTTTTTTGTTTTTACATTCGACTTATTTTTAATGCACCAACATAATTATTTTCTACTAATGAACTTACAAAAAAAAAAAAAGTCACGTTGGTGTACCAGCCCGCCACTCCCTCACTCTCGCATTCTTCATTTCTAGACATCTACTAAATGCTATTAAGTACCAATCAACGTATAGATCTGGACACAATGTGTTCCCCCACCTTTCTGTTTCCCCCCTCTCCCCACAGGTGGGCTTAGCGTGACCTCTGTGACCGCTTGTAAGCTAGTCTAGAGAGAAGAAAAAAAAAGGATACGAAATGCTTACGCGATGGGTTAAATTCGTATTTGCGTACTGGCAGTCATTTTTGGGAGATTTTGCGTAACGAATACGCATTTTGCGTAACAGTAGGCAGGTCTGTTATTGACACAGCCAGCCCGTCAAAAGTTATGGAACGTAGTTTGGATGAAAATCAGTGAAAAAGCGATCCAATAACGATACTAATCTATAAATAGATTAGATCTATCTATTGTCAAGAAGCAGTATACACATTCTGCACAAACTCAGAAAAGCTCATTTCGAATCTATTTCCGCCGCGACGGCCCATCTGCAACGGTGCCGAACTTTTTTAATACCTTTTTTTTTTTTTGATTGGCGAAATTCCAGGACATTCAAGGAGATATTTTAAAATTCCAGGAGATTTCCAGGACTTTTTTATTTTTTCTGAAATTCCAGGAGATTCAAGGACATCCTTGAATTTCAGGAGGCCGCGGACACCCTGATAACAGAACTTACTTAACTTAGCAATACAAAGGTAAAAAAAATATTTTTTTTTGACAAAAAATCAAAAACTGTTTGCATAAATGTGTTACATATATGTAAAATTGTCATCTCCTCCAGTGTTTGTTACTATCAATAGTGAATAGTTGTAGTAAAAATGGTCCTATTTTTATGAAAATAACTGCTTGCATAAGTAATTTAAAAAATTAAATTTTTCGCTTTTAGAAAAGAAAAAAGTAGCAGTTGCATCAGAACTTTGAATGGACTAAATTATTATGATGTCGGATTTTCACTTACTTTTCTAGTTTATGAGATCTAAACAGGACCGACAGACATTTCACACAAAACTAATAGTGCCTTTTCCCCTTTCGGGGCCGCTAATAAATAAAGACAAATATTGTCCAAAAAAGTGCCCTTTCAAAAAAAAAAAAAAAAATCGAATGTAGTTACATTGGTTCTGTAGGGATATCTGGAACTACTTGCACAGGTGCTGCTACTGTTGGAGGTGGAGGTAACTCTATTGAGGCTAAAGTAGCTTGCATGGCCTGCTCTATAGCAGAAGAAGGTTCTGATTTTGAAGGTGGGCTAGTTGAAGGACTAAATCGAAATGTAAAAAAAAAAAATTTTCAGAAAATTCTCAAACATTTGTAAATAGTAAATAGTAAAATTAAACATGTTTTCTTATTTTAACTTACGGTTGAGTTGAAGTGTTTGCAGCGATCATGGCTGAAATGAATTTTAATTTTTTTTTTAAAAGGTATAAATATTTATTTACAACACAGCTACATCTATGTCTATAAAAAATAAAATTCAGTTAAATATGATTAGAAATATCACTGACAATTATATACTATTTTTTTCTCCATTTGTAACTCTACTTTCTAATTGTGTTGGCTTCCTAAACCATTTTTTTTAAATTTGATTAACATTTTTAAGAAATTATACTGTTTTTTTTTTTCTTCCATAAAGTAGTGGTAACCAATCAATAAAAATAGCTTTGTTTATACACTACAGCATGCATACTAGGCAAAAGAATTTAAAAAAAAACAAAAAACCTTCAAGCTCTTCCAGCTCTTTAGGCTTTGTCCATCTGCTCTCTTTAGTAACAGCATTATGAAAATAAATTTTTCCAGCATCAGATTTGTATTCCTTCCATGGACACTGTGACAGCAGCCTCTGAAATGTATACATGTATATCAATCCTAGTGTTTGTGATTTAGAGCCAGAACTCAACAAGATGAGACAGGGAAACAAACTTAACAGTAGTCAATTAATATAGGCTTAATCCAATGAAACCTCTTGGGGTGTTTTAAGATCCTCTGGCTTTTCCCAGCTAGATTCTTTAGTAAGACTGTTGTAGTAGTATGTTCGTCCATCTGGCGCTTTGTGTTCACCCCAGGCAGACTTCTGATTAAATCAAAAACAAAAAAAAGTATGCTACTGTTTTGGATACATGGACTTTATTGTTTACTGTTCTGAAAATAGTTTCAAATTTTTGTTTAATTTTCAAGGATTACCTTGTCTTGTCCAGGAGAATTTAAGCTTGGCTTGTCAGCTCCTTAAACAATAAAGTAATAGTACAAATTAATAACTCTTTCTAAAAAGACTATTCACATAAAATATATTTGTGTCAAAGTATAACTAGCATCCTTCAAATTAACAGTTTAAGTACAAAGTATATTTAGCTTTTCCGATTTGCCAGCACCAAGTTGAAACAAGAAAAACGTAAAAAATACATAAAAAAAGACAATACCCGTTTTGACACAACTTATAGAGCAATTATTTTGCTTTTAATAACTAATGAATGTTAAATGTCCAAGGAACATTTTTAACCCAGCCCCCATTCCCCCTCCCCTTCCTGAGAATAATCCTGGTATAGCGAATGTGTAAATCTACTATACTTTATAATATTCCAATGATAGGCCTTTAGATCTAGACCCAGAAGATGATGCACAAAATGTTCCTGAACATTTATTCATTAAAATCTTTAAAAATATAAGCCTACATGCAGAATTACCTCAGGACATTTAGTCTGTTCAAGAAATTTTTTTTCTCATTCTCTAGCCAAATTAACATTTCATTCTTTTTTTACTTTGAAAAATCAGATAACAGTTGAACTAGTTTTCCCAGTGTAGCCAATGAGCTAGTATTTTTTGTTCTAAGTGATATACATCAACTGTTAAATGTCTAGGAAAATTGTTAAAGCCGTTTTCCATGTTCCACCCTCAAAGATGCGAGTACACATCGCATATAAAGTTGATAATATTTAAAGTTAAAAAATGTAGGCAAAGTATTCTATTTACCAGGAAATATTTGTGGAGGTATACCCATCGGTGTAGGAATCACCACAGGAGTTGGAAATGTAGCCAAGGGAGAAGCATTGTACAGAGGGGATGCATGAAAAGCTGTAAAAAAACAAACATTCAACATTTAAAGATGGAACAATTCGATTCATATTTTAAAGGAGGAATAATTAGATTTGACTTGAATGTTAATTAATGTGACTTCAACTAACAGTAGTCTAGTATTTTCAACACCATTATAAGTAGTTCTTGATTTGATTAAACTCTAAAGTGTGTTTACAACATGCATACAAAATAAAGAAAACTTAACTTATTAAAAAAAAAAAGGTTGCAAATAGATCATGCAAATCACTTGGTAATAAAATAATAAAAAAGTTAAATAATCAAACCTTTATCAGCAGACAATTATTTTTTGTCTAAAATAATTCTGATAGTATCTTCTATTTAAACAATGTCTGTAAATAACCACCAAATCCATGACACCCATGAACTTTTTCAAATATTGTGTTAACTTACTTGATACTGGGTCAATAACTGGAGCAATAAATGGTTGTGGAGGTAAAGCTGCAACCTGAACAAACAAAAAAGAATACTTGTCTAAGCATATAAATTATTATTTTTTTTTTTAGCTTTAAATACATTGATATGATAAAAATTTAAAGTTAACAAAAAATAAATATACACCTGCTCCAATAATGACATACATTTTTAATATAATGATTACAGAAATGATGAACTTGAAAATTGTATTATGTTTGGTAAAAAAATATTTTCCAATTATTTTAAATTTTATTGAGTTTACAAGTAAATGCTAAACATTATTATATGTTTTTTTTTTATTCTGGAAGAGCTGCTGATATTAATTTTAGAGTAATACTGAAATTTTCAAATAAATCTACCACTTACAGGCATACCAAAAGCAGGCATCATTGGGTTTGGGATCCCCATTCCTCCAGGAGGCAAGTTCTGATAATGAAAAAAAACCTCAAATTTCAAAATACACACAATACACAATTGGCCTATTCAATTTTTTTTTTTTTGTAAATAATATGTAATATAATCAGTAGGGTAGCCAGAGAGATAATATTGTAACTGTAACCCATCATCAAACTGCTTCAATGATACAACTTTTATGAAAATTAATTTCAGACATTTATCTTATTGTTGTCCAGACTCACTAACATTAAAGAGATCTTATTCTAAATCTCAACGCTGTCCAATAGATTAAAAATTTTAATCTAGTTTTACAGTGGCTTAAGAATTATTAGATTCTAGTTGAGAAGTTAGGGAGTGAAGACTTAAGACTTTAGATTATATCCCTAGAGCCTAGATTAATAAAGTTAGTTAAAGTTTCCCCTTTCAGACCTTGCGATCTATGGGGCAGATGATGTCAAGATCATGTTTCTTTGGCCAACGGTTAAAGAGCAGCACAACAACCAACAGCCTTTACTTTTCCCAACTTAAGTCAGGTACCTATTAGAGTTGGGTGGACTCAGGCATGCCCTAAAAATCCCAAAATTCAAAATCCTGTCTTCACCGAGATTCGAACCCAGGCCCAGGCTTGAAAGCCAAGTGCTTAACCACTCAGCCACCACACCCTAGATTATATCTAGTAATTAGTAATATAGTTTGAAAGAGATAAAGATATAGAGATAATCTAGACTTCAACTCTGGAGAATCTAAATCTGTAGATATCAGATTTATGCTGTCTATAGTTCTAAAATAGTCTCTATAGATCTAGAATCTAGTAGAGCTATGATTTATAACTTTTGTTTAGTAAATTAGGTTGAATCTATTTATAGGCACTATTGTTATTAAATCTATCTATATATATATATAGCGTCATCTATGACAATATAATTAATATTACAGAGGAGACTTAAATCTTGTCATTCTTGTGGCCCAGTCTTCTAGTTCAGACTCAAGATCTAGACTAGATAGATATCATTTTTCTCTAACTGGGTAGTGGGGAAAATATCTTGCATTTATATAAATCTAACCCCAAAACTCCCTAACTGAAGTCTTAACTGAAATTTGATCATCCATATTAGGTCTAGAAATTCTAGTTACAGATATAATAATAATATGTTTATACCACTCAGTCTAGATTAATTAAAATTTAGACTTTCTATAACTTGAATCTAGAGCTCAACAAGTCGGATTCGATATAATTTATAACAAATAATGTTTTAGATCTAGATGTAAACTATAGTGGCTATACACTACAGACCCTAAGAATTTTCTAGATCTAGTCTAAATTCTAAATCTCTAAATAGACTTAACTAAGATAGATATCTAGATTTTCTAAAATCTAGGCTGCACATCAATGTCATGCCACATCTTTTTAAAATTTATTTTATTTGCCCTGACATGAACTTTTTAAAGGTTCCTTGGCCATGAGTAGCTAGGCGAAAAAAAAAACGAAATGGGGAAGTAAAAAAACAACTGATAATTTAGAGATCGCATTTTTAATAAATAATGTTTTTTCACACAGACTGCACTTGGAAATTTATTACACTTTTGAATGAAATGTGAGAGGTTTTGAAGTTGTACTATTGATTACTTTAGACAATGGCCTAATTAATGCTTTATTATGATTTTTTCTTTTCAAAATTAATTCTATTTTTTAAATTTATTATCAAAAATATCCCTTTTTTTGTTTTTAGCAATACATGGTCCAGGAAAATAATCGAGCATTAATATTTTTTTTCTTGCCTGGCTATCATTCTACCAAATCTTATCACGCTATCTTATGCGAGTCATATCGAAAAGTTAGCATTGTGTATGGAATTTACAGTTGTTAATAAAGAAATTTCTTAAAAGATGTAAAACCACTTTAGGCCATGTAAAGCCTAATATTCTGGATATATTCAAATAGCTTTTGTGTACTAAACAAGCTCTCTTCTTACTTGTTCCATGTCAACCAATCTTACAGTCATAATTTATACACCATTAGAAAGTTCTGCTAAAGTATTTTAATGATGTACTAACAAAAAATTGTTTTTTCAAAGATTTTTTATTTCAACTGGTATTTCGCAGACAAAGCTGCAGTCTTACTCTTACTTCCATGACCACACTCCACAGCTATGAAAAATGGAAACCTTCATACTACTTCATAGACAAGACAGTAGAGTAGTAAGTAATAAGTAATCAGAATCATCATTTTTCATGACTATGACAGTAATACGTCAGTATCATTATTAGAATTTATTATGTGAGTATGGCTATATATTATAGATGTACTAGCAAGTAGCATCTAGACTACTAGACTCTTAGTAGACAGTCAACTCAGTGACCCGACTGTCACTCAACTCACTGATCATCATCATCGATCATCTGAATCACTGATTTATATTTATTATGATTTAAAAAGTAAGTGATTAATAATTAATTATTCATTGAATCTGATGGAAGTCTAGATCTACCACACAACCAGGCAGCCTCTACTATCCTAATAGATTAAACATTAAACTACAACAAATTACTTAAGCGTAGCTAAAATTCTATTTTTATAGATCTAGATCTAGTCTAGTCTAATTTATTAAAAAAAAAAGGTCCATTTTCCTGACCAACTCACTCACCGCCATGTTGTTGAAGTGAAATAAAAATATGAAGCAGTTAGATTAAAAAATGTTTCAGAGATTCTAGTTCATTTTTGTTTTCGAAACAAATAGACTCTAATGTGTTGTCTAAATTTAGAAATAGACTCGTCTCTGGATCTAGAAGACCAAATTATGAAATAGATTCTAGATCTAATCTAGGATAGATATAAATTTCAATGTTGCCAAATAAATAGAACTAAAGCTACAAACAGAAGTCTCACGGTGTCCCCGCTGCGGGAAGGAAGGGGAAATCGTGTCTCATTCTTTTCGACTGCCCCAGACTTGTTGATCTGTGCCTCTGTCCAGACTCCCTTGTTGGATGAAGGGGGGAGCCTGCATCTTCAATATGTCCAGAAAGGGATTTTAAAAAATATACTGAACACTATTTTCAATAAATGTATATAAATGTAGTATGTGCTTTTTTTTTGTATACACCGGTACGGCGTACCGGTACCTTTTTCAGTGTGGGAAAAAAAAAGTATTTCTTTTCTTGTTTTAACGTTCATTATTAATTTATTAGTAGTTAAAAGTTAGGCAATCCATCAATGAGTACCGGCACCTATTTTTACACAAAAAAAAAGCACTATGTAGGAAAGGCCCATCAGCGAAATGGCATATAAAGCGAACACCTCCCCGTAATTTTTATCCATTCTTATTTATTTCAAAAGTAACTGCAGAACTAATAAAATGGTATTACAAAGACTCCATTTTTCTACATTTCCCACATATTCACTTTCGTTTTCCCTCATACAATAAAGCATAGCTGAAGGTCAAAGTTGACATGTATGGAAATTTCATTCTCAAAACGTTTCCGGATAAACGAGAATAGGTCCGAACTTAAGGCGATTTTAAAGCACCAATGGACATTGGCCGAAAAAGATTTGCATATTGTACTTGTAAATAGGTGAGGAAATAGTTAACTATAATAGCTAAGGCTATTTATTCCGTTGAAAAAAATATATTATGGGGTGTTCGCTTAAAATGACCTTTTTAACTGAAAACCTATTCAGCGAAAGCCCCTATTATAAGCTTTAAAAGCCATTTAATTATAACTTAATGACTGATTTAATCTGTTTTTCTTTTTGTCTTATCTATTGTTATTGTTTGTTAACTGAAATATTAAAATAATAGGCCTATTTTTAACCTTAACCCAATGTCTTCGATTTCGAAGATTAAGGATGAGTGCAGTAGGCCTACGTGTTTCACATGACTATACGCCCAGTTACGACCAGCATATTTTCCCGCATTTTCTTTCCGTCTAAAATGTTTGACTCGCAGCTCTCCAACAGTCTCTCAGATGTCATATGCTGGCAGTTACTTTCCTCTGTGGCAGTGAGGGTGAAATGACGCTTCAATTGATCTTAACAGCGCTTAGGCCTATACAGCTTATACGGGGGTGGGGGTGACCTCTGTTTAGCCGTCCTCCTTTTTTTAACTGGCTGGTTAACCTCTTGTTACTAATTAATGATATTAATATGTGTATAAATGTTTAAAAGATCAGAATTCATTTTCACAGGGTTCCCCCACCATTCTGAGATTAGGATTTCAGGAGATTTCCAAGAGTTTTCCAGGAGAAAATATTCGATCTCGGGAGCGGAAAAAATGCGAACTATATATATAGTAATAAATATAAGAATTATCATATAATATCCATGTATAAAATTACAAGATCTCTCCTGAGCCTTTCGTCTCCATGCCCGAAACCCAAGCTGTTGTAGATCTGCCTCCCATACATCATCAATCCATCGCATTCGGGATCTGCCTTTGGGTCAATCAGCGCGCGTGTGTGTATGTGTGTGTGTGGGGGGGGGGGGGGAGATCGAGTTGATGGTGATTAAGTGCACTGAACATGTGTTCTTAAAAAAAATAGTCGCAGTAACGAGAGTTTATGAAATGGAGAGTAAAACGACGTGGACTAGCCTACAGGGAGGAGGCGAGATAGAATTTTGTAGTTTCTTTCTTTTAAAAATATTTGATCGCAAGTTTCGTAGGCTATATATAGACATCAGTTCCAAGCAGAGAAAGGAGATGTGGTGGAGCACAGGAAAAGTGGAAAAAAAATTAGGCCTAATGCAACAAGGAGGACAATAGTTATAATGCTTCATGGAAGAAGTTAAATGATAGAATTAATTAAAGCATAATTTCCTATATTTTAACATGCTATTTCGCTATTTTTTACGGCCTTTCGCTCATTATGACTCCCGCGAAAATTGCGTTCGCTGATTAGGTCCGACCCCTACCGTAAGTTGACTTGAATTATAAATTTAATAGCTGATTTGGAACAAAGAGTCAAATTTAGTTTTATCGCCCAATAGCTGAGGATTCCGCAGATGTTTTCATTTTTTAAATAAGTTTAGCCATTGCGGAGTTATAAATTATAAACTAAAAACTGGCACAAAAGCGTTCGCCATTGGTCCTTTCCCATATATTCATTACATTGGGTTTTAATAGCAGTTTGAATATTGATGTGAAAAAACAAACAAAAATGTTTGAGAAACACTGATGTAGTAAGCTGCCATGTAGGCTAGTCTAGCCAGATTTAGATATCAATTTCTATTCTAAATTGGAATTTTAGATAGTTCTATAGAGGTCTCCGGGTCTACAAAACAAAAGAATCGGGCAAAAAAAAAAAAAAATCGGCCACAGTCCGAAATTCTTGAAAATTAGTAACGCGCCTATAGGCATAGGCCTACATACCATGGAACTACATAGCCTACATACTAAATTTTTGCAGTAAAAAGATCTAGGGCAGGGTCTAGATCTTGTTGGTAGATTCTTAAATTAGAATGAATGTATAATGTGGATTTTAGATGTTTAGCTGTATTTCTCAAACCTATAAGATATATCAGCAGATGACAAGTTGGCCTATTAGATCTACAATGACAGAAGAAGCAAACGAGGCTCTTAAACAATATATTGGAATAGGCGTGGGAGCTGAAAATGCTATTAAAGCTTACAGTGAGCATGGTGTCAAATATGAACAAGTCAGTCTCTTTTTTTTTTTCTCTATCCTAGAGTAGAAAATATTTTTGGTTTAAATATTTTAAAAGAAATAAATTATAGGATGTAGGCCTTGTCAATGTGATTTTAAGTATATTTTTAAGATAGCTTAAAGAAAACGTACCATATTTTTATAATTATTTTAACACGTTCTAACACTGCCTTGGAAATTATTAAAGACAAACTCTCTTTCTGTGTAAAAGCAATAAAAGGGGACATAACTATATATAGCGTTTTACACCTGTCAGCTTTACAAATATTAGGCCTATAAAAAATATTAATTGTTGTTATAAATTAACTAGAATGCTGATTGTAGTATAGTTCCATGGTTGAATGATTATATATGGTTCATCTCAATAGAGCAGTAGGCCTATATTTGTAGGCTATAGGCCTAGGTCTATTCTGAAAAATATTTATGATAGATTACTTCAATATATGGAATAATTAAAATGTGCTGATATATCAATCAATCATTAAATATTGATTCATACTTATAGTAATGATGTGATTGTTACAGGCCTTTTGATACAAATCAATATATTAATTTATGAAAAGAGAGTTGATATTACACAAATTTAATCAGACTGGACTACAACAGCTTTTTGTATTAACTGCAACTTTGTAAACTAAAAATGGCATGCCTATTTATTATCATAGTTTTGATTGAAAGCAAGAGATGTAAATATATTGTAATAACTGAAGGGAGGCAAACTCAACGAGACATACACATTTATTTACACTGAGACATGACAAACACAAAGGGCATCTGCCTTGAGTACAGCATCTCCATATTGGCTCTCTCCTTGGGCGGAAATCGTTTGTCTCCTCATGTCAACATCCTTTTCTAGTCTGGTTACTAGAAGTGCGCACCTCTGCACTAGCCTGGATGGCGGTGCTAGTGGCTGTGTCATAACAATATATATATATAGGCCTAGTGCGGTCTAGGGCTATGTCTTCCAAATGGTCAGTATAATGCCTATCAATGTTCACTGTTTTTAGGTCCCGTTTTATTAGGCCTACATCCACATAACGGAGGTGGGGGCGATCTGTTTTTCTTTAACCAGACGAAAGTTGCCCGTAAAGAATGATTTTCGGGATACAATTGTCCTCCATCCGGCGAACATGTCCGAGCCAGCGCAGGCGGCGTTGTTTGAGGACTGTAAAGATGCTGGGAAGGCCCGTTCACGCAAGGATCTTAGTATTGCACTCTCTCTCTCTCTCACTCTCTCTCTCTCTCTCTCTCTTGCCATGCGATATTCAAGATCTTTCGGAGGCAGCGCAAGTGAAATGAGTTTAGTTTTCTCACTTACTTTGGTTAGGTAGTCCACGACTCACTGCCGTACAGTAGCGTACTCAGAACGCATGCTTTGTAGACCTCCATTTTGATCGCTGTATTGAGCTTCTGGTTTTCCCAAATTCTTTGTCTGAGTCTAGCAAAGGTCGATGAAGCCTTTGCGTTTTTGTTTTTTTAATCTTCTCTTCTAGAAACAGGAATCCAGCTTGTTATCGTCAATGAGGATGGAGAGTGGTGCTGTAGCAGGTTTTCTTCGTGCTAATGGTTAGGTCATACTCTTTACAGGCCTGAGAGAAGCGCGGCATTAGTGACTGAAGCTCCTCTTGTGAGTGTGCCACTACCCTTGTATCCCCCGCGATTAGCTTATCTGATTTTAGTTTTGGCCCTCAGTCTGGAAATATTTAGAAGTTTGACATGAAATCTAGAATGGAGATAAATGTCTTCGGTAGATTTGTCAAAACGCGTGATGGATTAGCAGTGAAAAGAGTATTCCGAAGAGGGTTGGGGCTAGGAGACATCTTTGTTTTGACTCCGCTGTTTATACTGAAACTTTCGGAGCAGGCGCTCTTGAACTGCACAGTAGCCTACCCATCATATTTTGGTGAAAGGAGACGATTTCATTTAGCAGCTTGGGTGGACAGCCTATTGCCTGTACAATTTTAAAGAGGTCATCTCTGCTGACTAGATCAAATGCCTTTGTCAGGCCAATGAATGCAATGTACAAAGGCATCGTTTGTTCTCGGCACTTTTCCTGAAGTTGACGGATGGAGAAAATCATGTCAATTGTGGATCTCCCTGAGCGAAAGCCGCGTTGTGATTCTGGATAGACTCGATCAGCGAGTTTTTGTAGCCTGTGAAGTATCACTCGAGCAAAGACTTTGCCTACAATACTTAGGAGGGAGATTCCCCTTTAATTGTTGCAGTCGCTTCTGTCACTTTTGTTCTTGTACAGGGTGACGATCTTAGCATCCCGCAGGTTTGTGGCACAGCACCTTCTTGCCAACATTTGCAGAGCAGTTCGTGTAGAGGTTGGCTTATTGTAGTTTTGCAGTTTCAGAAGATCTGGGGGAAGAACATCGCATCAAGGGGCTTTGCCGGCAGCCATTCTGTCTATGACTTTGTTGAGTTCTATTAGGGTGGGTACCTCGATTAGTTCATTCATTGTGGTGAGTAATTGGTTGATAGTGTTACGTGTTGAAGCAGAGACTGAGCTTGTTGTGGCATAGAGTTCGGAGCAATGTTCGACCAATGTTGCATTACATAGCTAATATAAACTACTGTGAAAATGGGCTTATCCGTTTTTTTAAAGGTTTTATTCTTCAATTAGAAATAGGCTAAATTTAGGTATTTTTTAAGATTTATTTTTAGGGCCTTCTTGATGTGAGAGAGACATACACTACGGTCTCCGCCGTGATCTAAGGAACATTAATGCCACATTTTATCAAGATTGGTCAAACAATTTTGATTTCTATTCGGGACATAGCCTATATACATACAAACATACATGTACTCCTTACATTTGCAATATATATATATATATATATATATATATATATATATATATATATATATATATATATATACAAAGGTGGCATATAAGCCGCCATTTATCTTAAACTAGAAATTATCTATTTTAAAGGTAATTCTGCTATTGATCCCCAAAAGATTTAAAGCTGCTTATGAGATAACATCTCAAACTTTTGTTTGTATACATTTGTTACAGTATGTAAAAGCTTTAAATTATAATGGCCCACAACAAACCGCAAACACAGCCGCCATCTTATTAAAAGAGAATTACAAGGCCAAACTTCTGGACGTTGGTGCAGGCTCAGGGTTAGTGGCGGAAGAGGTTCGTTCTAGAATATTCATATGTAACATATATATATAGACACTGAACACATGGTGCTTAAAGTATGTTAAATGGCCACATGCTCTGTTTTCATGCGTATCTCTAGTTGTCAAAGCTGGGTTACTCCAACATCGATGCTGTGGATGCTTCAGAAGGTTTATTGAATGTTGCTAATTCCAAAGGCCTCTATGGACGTATTGTTTGCCAGTTGGTTGGCCATGGTCAGGCAATGCCTTTTGATGACAGTAGGTTGATAGATAGGCTTGTTACTCTCCTAGCAATAAAAATGCTGACAGTGTTAATTAGCTTACTTTTAACCTTAACAATACATTTTGATAGTATTTATTATGATACTAATGATAATGCATTTTGATGGTGTTAATAATTCTTACAATAACAAATTCTGATTAACTCTAAAAATACTATGTACTATGTATTGTAATATGTATTGATATTCTTAACTAATAACTATAACTCTATAAAATAATACAGATTGATATTTAATATTCCTCTTTTGCTGGCCATATGATATTCTTAACTAATAACTATAACTCTATAAAATAATAGAGATTGATATTTAATATTCCTCTTTTGCTGGCCACTAAAAACCTAATACTGTATGATTTAAAGAATTTGTATTATGAAAAACAGCTAAACTCCTTTCTTTATAAATATTTGTCAAGAAACTTATGATATGGTGGTGATATGTGGGGCTATGGGAGAAAATCACATTCCCAAAGCAGCTTTGCCAGACATCATTCGTGTTGTTAAACCTGGTAAGTCTACTAGTCCATCTCAAAAGATGATATCGATGAAAGCAGAGTAGAATTGTTAAACTTTAAAAAAAAGAGCAATTCCTTTATCTTTTTTTTTAGTTACCAGAATTAATCTTTTTCTTTTACACATACTAATTAATAATACTAATATGATACATTAATACAAGGTCTCTATTACTCTCTATACATTGAGTTATGTTTATCATTTTATGTTAGTTAAAAAAAAATGGGCTTATTATGTTTGTTCTATTTCTTTATATATTGGCTTATATTTTGATCCTTTAGGTGGATATATTGTTAATGTTTTTCGAGAAGAAGCATTATACGTTCCATGGTATGAAGATGGTCTGCAACCCTACATGAATAAACTTGAGGAAGAAGGACTTTGGATTGAGTTCAGCCGACACAAATTTCCAATTTTTATTGCAAACAAAGAAGGCTTAGTATTAGTGCACAAAGTCTTATGAAGTATTCATTATTTCTTTAGATTAGATTCTAATCATATATTCCAGAATAATAAATAATTATTAGAAAATTAGCTTTTCAATTGTATCATGAAATGATATATGATTTAACTCGCTACCAGTGAGATATGGTAATAGTAATGGTCACACAACACAGTAAACTTTTAAACTATTGGACCCAAGAAAGAAAAGGTAAATCTACTTTTAGTTAGGCCAATTTAAAAAAAAAATTAAATTAAGCCAGACTAAAATATGGAACCTATTAGAAAAAATAGTAACATAAATTCAGGAGTAATTAATATGAACAGAATTTAATCAAACATAAACAGATCTTCTTATTGATTTACAATGGGAAAAAAAGTGTATACATGTATTCAGAGACTCTGCTGGTAATACAATAAACATTTAGAGCTATAGAAAGTTTCAATTTGTTTGTTTTTATATATATAAAATGTTGCAGTTTTATAAACATGTGTAATAAAAGAACCAGACAAACACAACTAATAGTATGTATAATATTAAATTTTATTGGAAGCAACTAATACAGCCAACAGATTAAAATACATACAGTTGGACCAACATACATGTCAGAAATCAATCAAGCATTCAGGGTTACATTAAGGATATAAAACAGGGACAAATATATTCAAACAGGGACAAAATTAGTAATTTATTTTCAAAAGAAAGGTTCTTGTCTGCTTAGAAACATTTTTTGTTGGAAAAATAGTTCTATAAATAGAATCTTCAGTTTTTCTGCCAAGTAAATGTTGATGTTGCCATTCAAGAGCCTTTGAGACATTAAAAACAGAAAAGTATTTGAAATTTTACAAAGAGAAAGTTGAAAGTTAAGCTCACTGATTAGAAAGACACCTGCTTTCATGTAGTAGCAAACTAACTGGACTGACATGTAGCAGGTACATCAAAACACAGTGCAGGAAGACAAGAAGTCATTTCTGAGTAACTTTTGGATGAATTATGAGTTGCTCTGCTTTATAAATGATTTCTTTTTGAAAGGTAAGAGGACAACTGTTCTTCTGATGGATCAACTTTTAAAGGAGTATGTGCTAGCAAAACAAATTAAACAATTAGTGAGGAAGACTTTGAAAACAAAAATGAAACTATTTTAATAAAGCAGCAAATGTTTTTGTATACATGCAAACTGTTTTCTAGGAAGTTGATTTTTTAAGACAGTTGAATGCAAGGACAACATCTAACATGTACTCTGAAAATTGTCTTTTTCATGTCCATTGCCTCATGTTATTATGGCAAGAACTCACTTTACTAATTATTTATTACTTGAAACAATACAAGCAACTTTTTAGAAAAACTCAATTTTTGAAAAATAAAATTTGAAATCAGATGTTACGATTAAAATAATAGCTATAATCACATTTACAGCATACAATTGCAGTTGAATATATAAATATACATATCGCAGTTCCTGTCAACAGACTTATTAAAAACCCCTTAAAAAAAAGGATGGAAGGGATGAAAATAACCGACTTGAAATAACATGAAAACAAAACTTTGGTCTGGGACAGTTTACTTAAGTTCTTTGAAAACAAGTATTTAAAAAACAAAATGTGCAACACAATATTTCCTCTAATTTAACATTACACAAATTCAGTGCTGCATAGAGACCACTGTCAAAATTGACATATGCCGTAGCAATTATATAAAGCTCACAAATTATTCGACTAGAACTGGATTCAAATCTCAACATGCAAAAAAAAAAAAAATAGACTAGATTAGGAAGTGATTGTTTATACATTAGTGTTGTACATACTAACAACTCATTCATTCTTTGCTGTCACACATGCAGACAGAGTCAAATCATTGTATAAATTAAATAGAAATCATTTGTTAAAAAATATAAATCTTCATGGGTTAAAAGACTACAGTATATAACATTCAGTTATTCACATCTTCATGGGTTAAAAGACTACAGTATATAACATTCAGTCATTAAAATGTTGTAAACAAGCCATGTACAAAAAAATGAAAATAGTAAAAAAAATCTTGCATGTAATGTAATTTGATTAAAACATAGAATGACAATATTAAGTTTCAAATGTAGTTTGAAGAAAAGTTCAAGAAATTAGTTGTATAGATTGAAGATAGTCAAAATGTAATACAATTAAAAAAAAAAAAGCTTATATTACAGAATACATTGTACACATACAAAACCATGACATTGCTGTTGTTCTAGTACTGGCTTGGATCATCTATGTCTGTACAGCTATGTTCAGAGACATTACCAGCTAATTATGAAATCCAATTTACATTTGCAATCAGGAAGTTCTAACTATTTAAGCCTGATGCAAATCTAAAAGTAACAAAAAAGGATCAAAGAACATGCTTCAGTCTGCACCATTTTCAGTGCAGGAATAGCTAGATCTTTTAGAGTGATATTCTAAGGATCAATCCAGAACCACATAGGTAAATGTATAAAAAAAGAATCATTTTTGAGTTGTTCGAAATGAACCAAGTTCTAATGATAATTGAATTGAATATATAATATTAAATTTAATACTTGCAATTTATTACAATTCTACATTTAAAAACAGATCTTTACAATCCTTCATGTCAAATTTATCTAATTATTTAAATGCATTCAAAGATACTACAATGATTTAAGTTTTGTTGTTGTTCAACACAGACTTTACAATATCCTAAAACCATTAGAAAACCAGGATTTCACAATCGCCAGCACTGTGTCATTACATGTGTGCATTAACAGCACTGATAGTTTGAAATACTTTCAAATATAAATATTACTTATGCAAAAATCATGGTGACTTGCATTTAGAATGCAATTGTAAAAAATTATGTTTCATTAAAAAGAGCTTAGACTATTCTTTTTTGTTTATCACATTAACAATTTCTTAAAGAAACTAAAATGCTATCAGTTTACAGAAATTTTATTATTACCTGTTCATTACTACATAACATTTGAATGTCCTATTTTAATGAGCCTCCAATCTCTTCCTAAAAAATATTTCTAACAAAGTTTGTCTAAATACATATGTTTAAACATTAAACTAAACTTTGATAATTTACAAAATTTAAACTAATTTTTAAATCCTTTTTTTTTTATAGTCTTTAAAAAAGGTTAGTAAAAACAACATCTGAAAAAATGTACATAAACTGTAAAGAACTAGTAGAATTTAAAGGAAATGCAGGGTAAATTCACATATTCTTTTTTTTTCTTAAAAATCAATTCAATTGCAGTGATCCAGTGTTGGACATTAATGTTTGAACAAATAAAGAGTTTCTTCCAGCTGAGAAGATGATCATAATGTATACACTATATACAAACAAGAACACAGAAAACAAACGTATAAATAGCAGATTTGGTAATCAAGTATCACTCTAAATTTCTTTTTGTATCAAAATAGCGGATAAAAAAAAATTCCTTTATAAATGGTTAAAAATTGTTGTTACTTTTCTTGTGATGCTAATGCCCAAACATAAGCAAAACACTGGCTAATGTATGATTCATTCTATTGAACAGAAGCCTTAATCTGAGCAAACTAAAACATTACATTTATGATTGAAATAAAAGCACACAATGAACTAACATATATATTAAATATGCAAGGACTAAGAAAATTGCACAGTTCATTTGACAAATAAATTAGATAAATTAAAGAACAAAAAATATTTGCAATCAAACCAGCAAATACCAAAAATTGATGGTAGAATAAACTGACTGTTTCAAACAGTGTATGTTGGCAAGTACTTGATTCCTATATTTAAAAATACATTAGCATTCATAGATATCCAAATCAATCCAAGTTATTGTATCATTTTGAGCATAATAAGGAGATAATCTTCCAGACTTACCATCTATTATGGAATACCATTACTTTAGTTTAAAAATGAACAATTATAATATAAAATGAATATAAAATCATTTTAACCCTATTGGCCATTAGTTTAAAATACAAATGAAGAATAGATTTTGAAAAGAAACAAACTTTACAGACAAAATTATTAAAGGAAAAGAAGAAAGTTTCAATGTCTTTGACATGCACAGTGATTTATGTCAACTAATCTGATTTCCCCAAAACTTTCTTATTAGTAGGCAATTAAGATCATTAGATAAAAACAAATGAAGGACTTACATCCATATGATTGAAATTTAAAATGTTAAGTAACCAATAAGATATTTACTACAAATAAAAAAAAAACATCTTTAAATGTGTAAAAAACAATTACAGCTTTTAAAAAATATAAGTAATTTTCATCATTAAAAATAAAACGCTTTAAGATAAATTGAAAGAAATGAAAACAAAAATGTCCAAATGAAGTTGAAATGCTAGCTTGGAGTAGAACACTTGAGTTACACTGAATGACCAAATGCTTAGCAGATATGAGCAAAAGTACAGCCTTCAAATAGAACAGGATATCAACTGATTTACTTCACAGTTCTAAAAGCCAGTTCAAACTTTTATTTCTATTTATATCTATGACATTCAAAATTCAAGTACCCCTTTTTTGTATAAAGAACGAAAGAAATAAACAAACCACATTCATCATCATGTACACCTGTTAAAATGTCATAACAAATATTATCTTTTAACACTAGGGCACATGTTAAGTTAAGGCTCTCAGAATACATTTGGTTGAACAGAGATACACATATTTTCTGTTTAGTGGAACTCATTCAGTTCTTTTAAATACACATGACAACTGGCACAAATACAATAAGAATATGATACACATTGGGTAACCAAAAATGTTTACAAAAATATTTTAAATCTGAATACACCTAAAGTTTATAATATTATGCCCCCAAAAAAAACAACTTTTTTATAAATCATATATCCAGATTAAATTTAAAATTCTGACTCCGACAAAAAAAAAAAAAAAAACTAAAGACAAATTATCATTTCACATACAAAAAAAAACAACAACAAAAAGCTTCTCATGAATTAATTGCCAGAATATATGTACCGGTACTTAACATGTGTAGACATCCGGATCTCCAGTCAATAACATATTATGACTACAACAAATATTATTCCTGAAGACTCTGCAATAGTTGTTTACTCAGTCAATATACAAATGGTAGGTTAAGGCTTTTTTTCTTTATTGACTTGTACCTTTTGTGTGACTCCATTGGTGACTGTTTTTCTGTTTTTCTCAAAGACATTGTTTTTAAAGTGCTCCTCATTGGTGGAATCACTCAGCTCACTGTCAGACTCACTTCTTATATCTTTTTCAATCTGGCAGAAAGAAAAAAAAAAATTACTAAGTAGTAACAATGAAAAAAACAACAAACCTGATTAGGTATAGGTATCAATGTGTTTATCTTGTGGCAGAAAGAACAAAAAGAAAAAATTCTTTAAAAAAGAAGCTTATTTAAGGGAACAACCATAAAATCACTGACATAACTCTCAATACTGCAAGTTTTAACTCCTTCTTCTATATAAAACAAAATTAATTAATTACCACTAATTGAATAACTAATTGGTTAATATTTTGAATGATTCATGTATTGTTATGGACTATGAATAATTATGCAAAATTTCAACTTTTTCCAAGAATGGGAAGTGGGAGAAAAAGACATGTACAAAATTTGTACCAGACAGACAGAGTGAGTTAATATAAGCTAAGTAAAAATTACAAAGTATTAACAGAAAAAAACAATGATCCTGATTAGTTATTGGTATCAATTTATTTGCCAATGTAGTGTAGGTCTAGAAAAATATGTTGGCAAATTTATGATTGAGAGAAAGAGAGATAGAGACAGTAAGTGATGTCTTGACTTTGTTTAGCATATTGAAATATTTAAAAAAAAACAAGTGTTCAATAAAGAAATAACTTTTACAAAGAAACAGTCAAATAAAAGTGAGGACTCAATAAGAATTTCTGCAGCCGATATTTGCTGTTGGTGTCATGTGACAAAAACAATGACTTGTCCCTTTGCTTACCCTCAGTTGACACCTGTTACACATTCTGAATTCAGACACTTTATAAGCTTAAATACTGAGTAGCATCTATCTACATGGACTTAGGCCTGTCCCTTATCAAACTTGAAAACATGTCAAAGTTAATTGAGTATTAACAATTTTACAAAATTCATTATCCAGGTTGGTCTTTGTTGTTCTGATGTTGCAACTATGAGTCTAATTAAAATAGTTTGTTAAAGTAAAATCGCAAAAAATAAAAATAAGGCTACGCAGACAAAGCTGTGACCAACATATTTTGTCAGAACTGTCACAGACAACACCTATATTCTTTTCAATGTCTGTGACTGTATTACAAAGACTTTGGAATATACATTTGAAACCCAAAAACAATTAGAAACTTTGTTATGGTAAAATTATAATGAACTCTAATTTCCTATAGATCAGCTTTAATAAAATGAAAGAATATCTTACTGAGCCAAGAGTGAACTTCTGGAAGGCAACAGTTAGTAACAGGTATGTCCACATGATGTGAAGTAATTGTAAAACGAACAGCAGTCCATTGAAGAACCAGTAGGCTGGAAATGTGGTGACATAATCATGGATTTCCACTGCTGATGCATTTAGTACCCTAGCAAAAAATAGAATAGATCAAATGATTAGAACCCATTGTTAAAATAATAATTTAGTAAAAAAAAAAACACTTGATTCCATCGCTGTATAAGTCTATCCCATTTTGCCCAACCAACAATGTGTATTTACAGTTTAGTGTTCAATAAAAAAAAAATTGAATTTAATCAACAAGAAGTATCCCTAAACAATAGATAAACATCTTATGGTACTGTATGCTTGAAGGTATTACTGATAGTTTACCTGACTGACAGAAGACTCCTGTCTTTGTAAGTTTATGAGTGAAGTCTATAGAGCCCTCCCCAAATTATAGTTTTTTTTTGTTTTTTTTTGTTTCTAAACCAAGGATAATTGAATAACATAATACATAAACTTTACAGGGCTACTATTTATTCAACTAGTAAATGAATACAGCAAAAGAAGATACTATATATTGAAAAAAAAAGGATAAGCAATAAATACTTTTGTAGTTGACAATGAAGCAAGAAAGAACACATTTACATAGAAGTTAAATGCACACTCACACACTAAAGTTATTTTTTAATTAAATTCCCTACATAATTAAGACACCAAAGAAAAGTAAATAACCTCTTAAAAAAATAAGGAAATGTCTGAAGAGCATCAAAAGATTAGACTATCTAGAGACAGTGCCAAAAAAAAAAAAAGCAGTGCAATTAGAAAATATTTTTGTTTAACTATGAAAGAATATTATTTTTTAATTGCATATAAAAAAAAACAACAAAAAAAAAACATAGATGTTTTTTTGGAATATGACAGAATAAGAGACGGAGAAGGTGTAGTATTAGAATGTTTAATTTATTAAAACAAATTTTGTAATGGCAATATGAGAAAAATGGCCAGGCCAAAAGACATCACAGGCGATGCAACAATGCCTCCAATTATATCCAGCCTAAAAAAAAGTGGATGCCTTGATTTACTGTAAAATGTGTTCATCTCTTTGGCTTTTGAAAACCTTGCTCTATGTGTAGGAGAGCCTGGCTATGTCAACCTTAGACTACAGTTTGTTTGAAAAGACACATTCACATATTTAAACAAAAAAAAAAGTATTTACTTGCACTTGCTGTTGAACAAACCAAAGGCAAAATAATGCATGGTGAGCCCATACAAAGAACAATGTAAATTTGCCAACAGCGCCTCAGAATTCAGCTATAAATATTTGAACCTATTTACAGCAGATCATTCTGCATTTTGTGTCAGAAGGTATGCAAAAAGCTGAAGAAAACAAGAGGTCTGATGTATGAACAAGAGAAAAGAGCTGGCTGATGTATGAACAAGAGAGAAGAGCTGTCTGATGTATGAACAAGAGAGAAGAGCTGTCTGATGTATGAACAAGAGAGATGAGCTGTCTGATGTATGAACAAGAGAGATAAGCTGTCTGATGTATGAACAAGAGAGAAGAGCTGTCTGATGTATGAACAAGAGAGATGAGTTGTCTGATGTATGAACAAGAGAGATGAGCTGTCTGATGTATGAACAAGAGAGATGAGCTGTCTGATGTATGAACAAGAGAGATAAGCTGTCTGATGTATGAACAAGAGAGAAGAGCTGTCTGATGTATGAACAAGAGAGATGAGTTGTCTGATGTATGAACAAGAGAGATGAGCTGTCTGATGTATGAACAAGAGAGATGAGCTGTCTGATGTATGAACAAGAGAGAAGAGCTGTCTGATGTATGAACAAGAGAGATGAGTTGTCTGATGTATGAACAAGAGAGATGATTTGTCTGATGTATGAACAAGAGAGAAGAGCTGTCTGATGTATGAACTAGAGATAAGATCTAGATGATGTATCTGCAAAGTTCCAACCTACAAACTCTATTTGTGCCAGGTACAAGAAACATTCCCAGTCATGAGTTCGACTGTCCAGACATATTTGTATACTATTTAACACATAAATATAAACAAAACATTTTTCAAATGATGGAATACAACAAGAAATTTCAAATCTGTTGTTTGTGACAAAATTAGTGTTAATCAAATATGATACTGATAAAAATGATCAAAAAAAGGATTAGTGACACAAGAAGAAGACACTGAATGAAATGTGTACATTGCAATAATAAAATGAATGTGGTAAAGATTACAATGCTAAAATAGTTTATTTCATATTTACTGAGTTAGTAATATTTTGTGTACTGTGAGGGTATTACATTTTATTCCTACAAGTAAAAAAAAAATAAGCTAGAAAATGTTGCTTTTCCTTTTACAAATCAGGAAATTGTATTTTGTCTTTAAAAAAGTGAACTATGAAAATATTTACTGAAAAACTGAATGAACGCTTACAAGCAAATTTCAATGGGGAAACAGAAGAATATTTATTGTTTTTCTTGTTCATTTTGCTTTTATGCTATACAGTTTTCAAATTGAAGAGGATTACATCCTATTTCAAACCCAAACCTCCTACAGGATGGTGAGAGATGTGGCTGGCTGAGCTTGAACCTGGGATCATCAAAACAAGATTCCAGAATGCATACAACATGATCAGGTAGAGGGGCATAAAATGTATTGATTACAGTTTGAGTGATATCATAGAAGTTTCTACTTTGATCAGATATTGAGATATCAGGAGTTATAGACAATTATAACCAGGTTCTTATTTGTTTCTAATACTGATCTGATCTGAAAATAGTAGTACTAATCTGCATCTTTAATATATATATATTTTTAAAACTGGTTTTCAATTTCTTAAAGTGTTTGTGTGTGTAAAAGTAAAAGTTCCCCTTTCAGACCTTGTGGTCTATAGGGCAAATGATGTAAAGGTCATCTGTTTCTGTGGCCTATGGTTTACAAGGGTGTCATGTGGCCAGCACAACAACCAACCGCCTTTACTTTTCCCCAACTAACCAACTAATGTCAGGTACCCATTAGAACTGGGTGGACTGTGAGGTGCCAAAAGATCCCGAAATAAAAAAAAATCACTGTCTTCACCAGGAATTCACGGTTTGGAAGCCAAGCTCTTTATCGCTTAGCCACCTCGCCTCCGTATGTGTGTGTGTGTGTGTGTTTTGTCTTCTAATAAAAGAAAAGCTATAGCATTGTGTTGTTATTTTTTCGTTTTTATTACTAATTCTCTCCCAAATGGTTGCTTGTAAGTGTTCAATTTTCTATTTTGTAATTTTTTAAAATCGAAGTTACTTTTTTTTTCTTTACAATTAAGATTTACTTTAAAACAAAAAAATCAAATGATAATAATTCAACTTTTCTTTGTAATTAGGTGAGAGTTAAAGAGTATTTCATAATGTGTCAGTTACCATTTCTTTTTTGTTGTCATCTGTAGCAAAAAGGGAGGGGGGGACAGAATTAATTTATAACAAACACACTAAAGAAACATGGGAAATTTAGTTACAGAAGTGTAGCACAACTTTAACACCATCTCTTTTACTGGAAGCTACACACATACAAATTTAGTTACAGAAGTGTAAGCACAACTTCAGGCAAATAACACCATCTCTTTTACTGTAAGCTACACACATACAAATAAGAATTCCAAACTCAAGAATTCACAAAACACTGAAACACATAAAAAAGAAAATAAAAAGCATTCCAATTCAGCTAATGAAAATGACTTCCCTCCCCAACCCACAACTTGAAAGTGCTTGATGCCAACTTAAACTTTATTTTCATACTTTTTTTTTGCAGCATTATGAATGTTTTTAAGGACATAAATATTTACAATTTTTCTGTGATTTTATTTTAATGAAATTTCAAAGAAATATTTATTTTTCAATGATAGATTTCCAGGTGAAAATCGAAGCACTTTTTGTTCTACTAGCTCTGACAACTAAGAGTAGAGATTATACTTTGGTGTTAAGAAAGATAAAAAGTGAAAATCTGATTAATTTTTTCTTGAGTATATAGACTTAATATGTATTAAAATGTAGCTTATAGTCTATCTATTAACCTGAAAAAGAAAGTTTTTTTTTTTTTTCCATATTTTGCTTGTCTTTTTTAAAAAGACTGCTCTAGCAGTGCAAAGGAGTAAAACAATGTGCCAGCCAATCTAAAGTCACATTTCCACCCAGGCACTTTCCTTTTTTTCCTACTTTCTTTCAGTAAGCAGTGATAAGATGCTGTTGATTTGCTGACATGATATGTCTAGACATTTTCATGCATTTTACATATTTTCATTTAAATATTGTTAATTGTTTTTCAAACTTTTGATAATTGCTGGTAAAAAATGTTATTTTCATTTAAATATTGTTAACTGTTTTTCAAACTTTTGATAATTGCTGGTAAAAAATGTTATTTTCATTTAAATATTGTTAACTGTTTTTCAAACTTTTGATAATTGCTGGTAAAAAATGTTATTTTCATTTAAATATTGTTAACTGTTTTTCAAACTTTTGATAATTGCTGGTAAAAAATGTTATATAATGTTTTATTACTGATACTTAGCTTTAAAAAAAAAGTAGCTTGAATGACAAAATTGCCCAGAGAAAGAAAAAAAAAATTTTTTTTTCAAATAAAAAAATAATTTCTTACCAAAAGGGATATATAAACAATCTAGATACTATCCAGGTAATTATGAAAACAGCGAAGAAAAATTCACAAGTAGTTTGATGTTTTGTGTACTTGGCCATTTTTGCAATCTGTTGAAAGAAGAGAACTAGAGCTATTTAAAAAAGTCAGTTGTGCAACACTAAATGAAAACCTTTATATACAAGTGTGTGTGGAGTTGTTCTTTTTTTCTCAGTCTTCATTGAGCCAAATATATTACTTAGACTACCTAAGCCAATTTCAAGTACATCTAAAAAAGTGAGTGGAAAAAGGAATGACAACAAATCCAGGATATTTAAAAAGCTGTTTCAACAGGATTTCAATACAAGACTCTACATTTAAAGCACTTAATCATTCAGCTGCCACATTTCTTGCAAAAATTCTGTTAATTATTAGCAATAGAAAAACCTGATGCTTAAATCAAATGCTGCATAGAACTTTGAGCCTCAATGAGAACACTAATCCACCTTGCCCAAAGGTCAAGAAGAGAACAAATAGTATTATATATTACTTTAGGATACATATACAAGCTTGCTTTTTTAAAAATATTTTTAAAATTAATTTTCTGTGTACATGAATTAACTTTGCTTTACAACAAGTAATGAGAAATATTTTACAGTAAAATTTTAAGATATTTAAAATTTTTTTTTTTAATGTAGAAATTCATTGCAATATTTATATCCACATCAAGTGTGATTTTTTTAGGGCACCCCTGAGTCCACCGAACTCTAATGGATACCAAACTTTATTTGGGGAAAGTAAAGACGGTTGGTTGTTGGACACATGACACTCTGCTCGTTAATTGTTGGCCAAAGAAACAGATGACCTTATAGATTGCAAGGTCTGAAGGATTATTTTGTTTTATACTTAACATCAAATGTTGATGATCTGAATTTTTTTTTATTTGAATAACAATGAGCAGAAGATACAGCTGTGCTTGTTAACATTCAAAACCATTGGAGAGTTACATCTATGGCAGGTAACTATTATAAAATATCAAGCAATGTTGGTGTTTCTGGTGTAGAGAAAATAGGAAGTGTTGATAACTATGTATTTAAAAAGGTATAAAATATTTTGAGTGTACCATAAAGTCAAATTTTTAAGTTCTGTTGCTTGTAATTTTTATTATTTTGTTGGCAACAGTGACCTTTCAAGACAGTATACTTGACATTGCTTAGATTATTTATTTCAAATTATTTCTCGATCTTCCTCTTATTAGTTTCTTACATTTTTCTTAAGATTACCTTTTGTCGCCATCTACATTTATCTGTATCACTTTTTTCTTCTGTATTTTATTACTGTTGTGACACAGTTACTGTGTGGTCAACCGTGACACACGGTCAAGAGTTGGGTATCGAGAGTTAGGGGACTTGGGGGGAAGTGATGAGTGTGTAAACAAGAAGAGAGAGAGAGAAAGTCAGCGAGTGAAGTTGGGTATCTGTATATAACGTTGCCGTGTATATATGTTATGTTGAAATGTTACACAATTAAAAAGGCACTATAAACGTAAAAGGACTTGTTTCTTCACAACTGGCGACACCGACGAGACACGACGAGGCACAAGTAAGTGGAAATGTCGATGTACAAAATATTTAGAGAAACGAGCAAGGAAAAGGGCCTGCAAGGTGAAGAACTTGAAAAGTTCATTACACTAAAAATAACACAGGAGGAAGAAAGAGAAGAAAGGAGATTTAATAGGGAAGAAGCCAAAAAGAAAGAAGAAGATAGTAGAATGAAGGAACTCTTACAACTAGAAGAATCCAAAAAGAAAGAAGAAGATAGTTACAATAGTAGAAGGAAGGAAATCTTACAACTAGAAGTAAAACTTAAAGAAAAGAAATACAAAGAACAGCAAAATTAAAGGAGGAACACTTTGACAAATACAAAGAGTAAGACAGAATGTCTCCATTTGACGAGAGCCAGAATGAGTGCATTGACTCATATCTACTGAGATTTGAGGATATAGCAACAGCATGCAACCTCCCACAGACAGAATGGGCAAGAAGCCTCATGGGGCGCTTAAAAGGTAGAGCCATCAACATCTGTCTTCAAATGAGAGATGGAGAAAGAAAAGAGTATGTGGCCGTGAAGGAGGCGTTGCTGAGACAGTTTGGCTCCACAAGTTACGAATACAGAAAAAGATTAAAAGAGTCGACACCTCTGGCGAACGACAATCCACAAATATTCGTCACCAACATGTCGATTTACTTCGATTGATGGGTAGACCTGTCAAAAGTGGATCAAAAATATGAAACCCTCAGTCCAGAGAACACATAATAATGGACGCTGTGATGGAAGCTTACAATAATAATGTGAAAACATACGTCACGGAGGGAGAGCCAAAGACCATCAGCAGCCTGATAGCACAACTACGGCAGTATAAGGCCGCACACCCAAGGGAAGTGTTAGCTAGAGAGAACCCAACTGCATCAGCTTGTATGGTGAACAACGCTGCAAGAATGCGGACTCCAAGCCCTCTATATAGAAGAGAGAACGCTGACAAGAGCCCATCATATACAGAAAGAAGAGAGAAAGATGTAGAAATAAGCCCAACTTATAGATCTCGAAGAGAGAAAGATGAAGAAATTAGTCCAACATATAGATATCGAAGAGACAAAGATGAAGAAATTAGTCCAACATATAGATATCGAAGAGAGAATGCAGATAAGAGCCCAACATATACATATAAGATAAGAAAGACACAGCTAAGAGCCCAACATACACATAAAGAAGGGGAAAAGATGAAAAAGGAGCCCAACCTAGACCTACAAGAAAAGAGAATATCAACGTAGTCAGCAAAGAGTTCGTTTCCAATGTCAAATTTGTGGTAGAACAAACCACAAAACAGAGACTTGCTTCTACAACCGAAGCAATAAAGATTGGAACGACAGACCAAGAGATCGAGCATTTGCTGCCAAACACGCTAATAAACTGCAGGTATACCCAGGCTTTGTGGGAGAACAGATGACCAACGTATTGTACGATACAGGTGCAACCGCAATTTTAGTCACAAAAGAATATGTCAACCCACAAGAGTACACCGGAAGAAGACAAGACTGTGTTGGTTACACTGGTCAAGTAACTACACATCTAGTAGCACGTATCAACATACACTCATCAGTGGTTGGCATGAGGCTTTAGTACTAGACAATAAGCCTGACAACATTGGCCTTATCGTTGGCTGTATCAAAGGCTCTAAACCTTGCACAGTAGAAGAATTGAACAAGTGGAAAGAAAAATACATCACACAGAAATGTTCCATGGTTACTACAAGAGCTCAGAAGAAAGCAGAAGAAGTGCTAAATACAAACGATAAGATACAAGTTCCTTATAACAATGAAAATGAAAATACAGAAACAGAAAATAGTAATATGAGAAGCCATAATCAAGTGAACAACCCGAATGAAATCTCCACAGAAAGTCAAGACCCACTACAGATTAAAACAGAACAATTTGTCTGTGAACAGAAAAAGGATCCAGATCTAATAAAACTCATAGATAGTGAAGCTCCACCAAGACGAGGGTTAATCAACATATGCGAAGATGGTGCTTATGTGAGAGAAATTCATCTGAAAGCAGGCAAGACACAATCATTGCTAGTTCCAAAGAAGTATAGAGAAACAATTTTAAAGCTTGCACATGACACCCCGTTTGCCGGACATATGGGAGTAAAGAGAACATTGAATAGAATCTTGAATGAATTTTTTTGGCAAAGGTGATTTTGAAGGTCGACTACATTATAAACATCAGAGGTCGAGACAAAGTATTTCACATCAATATGCTGAAGCTGTACATGCCCAGACCATTTACTCTTTCAACGAACGCTAATGCAGAAATGTGATGCAATGCTACGACCAGTCTACTACATTAGCAGAACAGAAATATTCCACAACAGAGCATGAAGCTCTAACTATTGTGTTCTGCATAACGAAACTATCCCGTTACTTGCTTGGGAATCATTCATCACGCCCCACTAGCTTATATCAATACAAATAAGCTAGCCAACCGGAAGATTACTAGATGGGCTTTAAAACTCCAAGACTTCAGCTTTACAGTTCAAGCTATTTCGGGACAAATCAACGTGATTGCTGATGTGTTGACAAGATGTGTCTAGGGACCGCTGGACTTAGGTTCATTCATTAATCAGCTTATGAGAAAATTAACAAATACCTTGTAGGATAACTTTAAACTTGTCAAGATTGAATTAACAGTACGCTCCAGAATTTTTTAAAATTTCATTCTGAGATGTGAAATTTGTACTACAATTGAGTTTTTTTTATGTTTGTTGCATTGATTGTAGTCATAAATGTCCATTTAGGAACTGGTATGAAAGAAACACAAAGTAAACAATTCCCTTAATTTGGAAGATGTTTTGATGTAACATAAAGTATTAACTAATGGTGCATTTTTCACCTGACAATGTTGGCATTCAAAAGATTATTGTTACATAGAAAAAAACTAAATGCGTGGATTTTTTTTTTATATATAAGTTGTATAACATAACAGAAAAGCTTTCTGCGATAGTTCAATTGGAAATGTCCCTTGCAATAACATATTATTGAAGATTTATTTGTTGCCATAGGCATTACCAGTTCTCTCATAAGTGAAGATGCCATTGTATTACATGTCATTGTTTTTTCTTGTCGATGTAAAACATTATTAATGTACACCCAAACTATCGGGTTTATGAAATTTTGATACGATCAAAATTTTTCTCTGCCCTGGGAGGACTGTTGTGACACGGTTACTGTGTGGTCAACCATGACACACGGTCAAGAGTTGGGTATCGAGAGTTAGGGAACTTGGGGGAAGTGACGAGTGTGTAAACAAGAAGAGAGAGAGAGAAAGTCAGCGAGTGAAGTTGGGTATCTGTATATAACGTTGCCGTGTATATATGTTATGTTGAAATGTTACACAATTAAAAAGGCACTATAAACGTAAAAGGACTTATTTTTTCACAATTACTTATAAAAGTGTAAACCAGATCTTCAAAACCATATCCATAACTAAATAGCGAAGAGATTACTGTGCTTAAAATTCTCAGTGACACAATAGCACCACTTCACATCACATCAAAATACAGTCATAGAAAAACAGATTATTGTACACAACTTTATACTTACATTGAGCCAAGGGTCTGCAAAGTCATGAACAATGAGAACTAGACTTCCTACACGCACAAAATTACATCCCCAGGAGAAATAGATTAAAAGAATGGTAACCATATGATGAAGAACCATTTCTTTTTTATCCTAATCAAATAAAAGAGAAATTATTTAAATATGGAATTATGGTGTCATCATATAAGTTTCTACTTAGGAAAAATACCTTTCTTTTTACCTTTTTTTGATAGTCTCTTTGAAAGAAAACTGCAAACAGTAAACTCCAATAAAAACCTAACTCAACTAAATACAGAATGAAGATATCATTGTCTATATGCTGTGGAAGAGAAATAACAAAAGTAAAGAATCTATGCAACAAACAGGCAGAAACAAGAGTTGAGCTGGACAAGCCTCTTGAACAGAATGCCCACCCAAATATATATATATATATTTGTATGTATGTATGTATGTGTGTGTGTGTGTGTATATATATACAAACATCATTTTAAAACAATTTAAACTAGAGTTCCCTTAAATAAGACTCTGTGGATACATAATATATTGGTTTTAAAAAAATATATCACTTTCTCCATTACCAAATAAAACAGGTGTTTATCTTACAACTGGTACATCTACATATTTTTTTCAACTGCTCTATTCCACTATTTTTAAAGAGTGATACCATGCATTACCTGTTTAGGCCATCCTACCCAACAGTTCACTGTTACCCACAACCAAGGTTTCTGTCAATTATAAAATAAACTAATAATTTAAAGATATTCCTACAAAAAGAAATTAAAAAGAAATAATAATGCAAATTGTCAAGAAGATGTTTTAATTAATTACAATAACAACAAAGTAATTAAAGAGAAAAAAAATGGCAAGAATGTGTCTAAAAATACCTGTCATTAAAAAAAAAAGATGTAATTGAAAAACTTCATATTTTTTAAACAAATGAAATAATAAACTATGAACACTTTAATAAATGAAAATATAAACTCAATAAAATATAATTAGCTAGAATGATGATGCCAAAAGTTATGATCCTCATATTATGTTAGTTCAATCAGTCCTAAAAATTCAACCAAAATATGCTAAACAACACATGTTTAAATTATTTGTTATCAAGTTATTATATAAACTACTTACATCCCAAAGGGCATAGAGCCCATAGCCAAATGAGAGAGAATAAAACAAAACTTGCCAACTGTAAAAACAAGATACACAATTAGCTTAATGCATGGATTGAAAAGAGAACTTGCTAACAGATACAATTATTTTTAAAACTTAATGCCTGGGGCGTGGTGGTTAAGTGGTAAAGCACTTGGCTTCTGAACCATGGGGTCTCAAATTAACTAGGATTTTGAATTTCAGGAACTTTGGGTGCCTCTGAGTCCACCTAACTCAAATTTTGGTGAAAAGTAAAGGCAGTTGGTCATTGTGCTGGTCGTATAACACCCTGATTAACCATGGGCCATAGAAACAGATGACCTTTAGATCATTTGCAACACAGATCACATCCCAGGATTTTTTTTCCGCTATATATGTATATGTATGTGTGTTTGTCTGTGTGTGTGTGTGTACATGTAGTTAATCATTATTATATTGTGACCCTTCATTCTTTTGGAAGACATTTATTGTACACTAGAATAAGTTATTCCTGCAGTTAGTGGAACTATTGTAGACACCATGCCCTTGCCAGCTAGGGGTCTGTGGTTCGCCAAGCATTATTTCTGGTATTTAAAACAAAAAAATACATATTCTGAGGTATCTACAGTGCATTATCCTGCTATTAAAAAGTTTAGTTCAAAAACAAATTCTACTATTCAATGCACCTTATTAATGGAGCCCAGCGACTGGTAGAAACGTGTAACGTCTCATGGCTACGCTAATGGACTTAGGTGACTAGTTTGAAAGGCTAAAGGTTTTTCTCCAGATAATATTGGTAAGGATGTGAATGATCAAATTATTGGCGTACCTGCATTCTTTAAATTTGTACATTGATGAAGGCATCTGAATAATTCTTCTTTTAAATAACCACCTTTGGATCTGCCTTTCTGTCATGTTGGTTTCTTTCGATAATCTCTAAATTAAATTAAAATAAAAGATTTATTTCATAAAAAAAAAAGAGTTATAAAATTATAAAATACTTGCTAAGTTTACAAAAATGCCAATTAGCAATGTCAACAGAAAAGGACACTAAAAAAACTACATTTTATGTCAAAATTACTAGCTTTTCTTGTTATTTATGGCACTTTTATACCTCTATTGTTTGTTTTGGTTGACTCCACTTCTCTGATTGCAAAACTAAAAATGAGTAATGTCTATCTGTAAAATAATACTAGCACTATTATCCCACCCATGTATTCAACCTTCTGTGTTGACTTCAGAAACAATGGATATGCCCAGAGTTTCCTCTCAAGGTACATTCTGAGACTTATACAACAGATAATTGGTTGCCCATTCTTCATGGAGCCTGCCTCAATTTCGCTAATGTGATCATAAGGAGGGATGTTTTACAGTTAAATTGGTACAAACACAATTGTAGGAGCTGTCAAAGGGAATACTATGATTGACCAAAGTGACCTTTTTAGCATGTAACAAATTGATCTTAGCTGTGTATGATGTGCTAATTAAAAATGATCTTTGCTAAAGGACAATGCAAGGCTCATTTCACATCTTTGCTTGTAGAAGTGATTGAAAAAAACAAAACAAAAAAAAAAACCTGTATTGACACTTTTAAAATAAAAAAAAAATCAAATCAATGTTCTTCTTCTTGAAACTGTCAGGTAGAGTTGAGTGGAACTCTAGGCCAGCAAAAGTGAACAAGTATGATGTGTATGATGTGCTAATTAAAAATGATCTTTGCTAAAGGACAATGCAAGGCTCATTTCACACCTTTGCTTGTAGAAGTGATTGAAAAAAACAAAACCAAAAAAAAAAACCCCTGTATTGACAGCTCTTGGAACTCTAGGCAAGCAAAAGTGAACAAGAGCTCCCTCTCACTGGCCTCAATGAGAACAGTGTACACTGTTCTGTCTTGCGGGGGGGGGGGGGGTCAGACTCATTGCAAGAGGCCATTTTCATTTTCTATACCAGGCTAACTGTGCGGGACACGCCATTTATGTAACGGCCCCTTGAGGAACAGCGCCTGGTGGATTGTGACAAGGTTGTGGGAGCTTTTTTACAACTCCGCGCAGTGCAATGAGGATGCTCTCGCACCTGCTTAGGCACCCCCACGGGAGTCTTGTTTTGCTACCTTTAGCCTAACCATTTCCTCCAACGATCGTTTCCACCCGGGCGCCACTATGAGACAGGGTAGCATGCCTGGGCAAATCAATGCATAAATAAGACTTTAATTTATAATTAATTCCTCAAATCTGAAATTGTTATTCAATACTTCTTTTAGATATTCAATTTGTCAAAACAAAATCAATTACATGGCAACTAGAAAATGCTTTGTTTTAAATTATATTGTTTGTAAAGTATGTTTAAATAGATCGTAACACCAGCATGTGTTACTTATGACAATCATCTCATTCACACTACAAATGAGAAGACAAGGAAAATTGTTTAAATACTGATATGAAACAAAAAAAAAGTATAATTTTACAGAAAAACACTTGTCAGAATATCTTTTCCAACAAGGTCATCTGACTTTTAGGCAGCTGCCTGTAACATTTACACAAAGGGAATGGAAAACAATACAGTACTGAAAATATTTATCTTTTGAACAGCAGGTGGGGAAGTGTTCGAATTTTTACATTTTTATTTACAGAAATTTTTGATTTTGTGGTGAAAAGATTAAAAAATAAACTAAATTTGAAGAGCTTAGAGGATATGCTACTATTTCATGTCATTAGGCACTAAAAAAAATTATGCACAAAAGTAGGCCAAAACAAAAATTTTATTATTTAAAAATAATAATCAAACACAAATATTTTCCTGAAACTAACCAATATTTCATGTTGAGGAACTTTAGACCTGTAGGATTTATATGCAGCCTCTAGAGATGGGGATTCTTTTAATGTCAACTTTTTTCTCTCTTTTAATCCCAGACACTGGGCAAGTGGTTTGATTAAATAACTGAAAATTAAAAAAAAAAGACACATTTAACACAATTGTAAAGATAATAATAATAATATAATTTATAATTTAAATTTTTAAAATTAAAAATAGACACTTGTAACAGCAAAGAAGCTAAAAAATTTAAATAATATTGCTGCAATAGACAGAATAGTGTAGCAAATGGTACAATTAAATTACACATGAATTTTCACTGACTCTTAAAATAAAGTCAGTTCCCAAAGTCTATTTCTACACTGCTCAACCCAATCTACACTACATCACTCAAGTGTATCAAGTCATGACTTACAATACTTTAGCCCACTTTTACCATTTTAAGATTATCTTTTTTTTATTCACACAAAATTTTACTCAGCCTGGAGACATATAAGAAAAATAAAAAAAAAATAAAAAAGTTGAATGTCTGTAGTCTATAGCTCTCTTTACAAGAGTTTCTACAACTGGTTTGAAATAAAATAAGATTCACAAAATAAGAATCAAAATTTAAATATTCACATTTTATCATAGATTGAGTTTTTTTTTCACATTATGACTAAGCTACTACCTTTGCCTTTTAAAATATCCTTACCTGTTCAGTAAATTTAATTTCAATTTTTTTTAACAAAATTATTTTTCTTTTGTGTGGTGAGACAAGAACTTCTTTCAGGCCTCACATTTATGAGTGAGATAAAACAAGAAATTCTCTGAGGCCTAACATTTCCCGAAAATCTGGACCAGCAGACTGTATCATTAAAAGTAATACAAGAATGATTTTATTTCTGAATCATGTTTATTTTACTTTTATGTAACGTAAAATGGTTTTAAAAAAAAAGTAAAAAAAAAAAAAAAAGTGATAGTACTTTATTTCAACATTTTTTGTTTCAAGATTAAGGAAAGGGAACAGATGAAATAGTTAGGCACTGGGTTATCAAATCAAAGACAAAGATTTCTTTGTCACCAAGCTTACATTAACTCCCTGTCTGGCTGGTCCAAATCCTTATTACTGACTTATACACTTTATTTCTCCCATTTTCCTTTCTCTGATCAAGTTGAAACTTTGCACATGTAGAGAATTAGGTCATTGGCTACAAATTTTAAACTAACAATAGACTAATTAAACCTTCTATTTGTATATAAGTACTTGAATAGTGCAGAGCCAGATTTAAGTATCCCTACACTTTTTCAAAACCTTTAATAAAAATAATAAAATATAATACAATAAGTGTGCCATATTTTAGAAGAAATAAGCAAGAGTACTTGTAAATTAAATACATTTTTTCCCTTATTTAAAAAAAAATATTTAATATGCCTATATTTTAGTAAAAAATGATATTTTTGAGTTAGTGAAGGGTAAGACCCTGTAATGACAAAATGCCAGAAATCCTAAGCTTCAATTATATATAATGAGCATGCTACAAGTGGACACTTTTTAACCACTAAAATGTTGCAGCCATAAAATTTAAAGTATTGTGACTAAAAAAAACAGCAAAATAAAATACCTAAAAATAAAAATGTAAACATTTCTGACCCATCGAAATTTTTAATTTTTTTGTGGCTAGCACAACGACCAACTGCCTTTACTTTCCCCAATTTAAGTCAGATTGAGTTAGGTGAACTCAGGGGTGTCCTAAAAATCTTGAAATTCAAAATCCCAGTTTTCACCAATATTCAAGCCCAGCACCCCAGGTTTGGAAGACAAGATTGATAATCAAAATAAAAATGCAATTTCACTCAATATAAGAAAGGGTTTTAATTATATTTATATTTTACCTATTTTTAACTAAAATTTCTTTTTCACCTAATTTCCTGAGCTTTTAGGACCCAAATAACATTCACAGACTTTTCAGTGCTGTGTGTGAATTATCTTTACTAAATCTAACATAAATATTGACTCTAAGTCATTAAAATTTAACAGCTTTAGAGTAGATCTAAATGCTACAAAAAAAAGATATATAATATATCTATACTAGATCAATATAATCAGTAGGCCTATACAAACAATACTGGTCAGCAGTTTTAGTCACTCTTAATGTTACAACATATCATAAATGGACTCCAGGGGAGATACGTTTAGTCTGACACACAATACTAGTCTACTGTCCAACTATTAGATCTAGTGTTACAGCCTGTTTACTTTAAGGGCAAGAAGGGGTGTGGATTAAAATGTTTTCTAGCATGGTTATCCGAATGCTCTGAGCATATAACTTAAGTGTAGATCAAATCTCAGTAATACAGACCATTGGATCTATTATATATATATGCTTGGGTACCATCTGTCAAAAGTTTAGTTACAAATAAATCTAAGTTGAAGTTATGATAAGATTGAGATATACATTTTCCTGCTTGTACCAAATTATAGTTTGCAGCTCAAAGTATAGTATATCAAAATATTGATTCCCACTATAAACAAACAGAAATTAAACACAAGATGTAAACTACACAACCAGGTGACTGAAGAAATACAGAACTACAAATACATTGTAACTTTGCTCAAAATTTTTTTTTTAGAATCTATAGAGAAGATTATTAATCTAATTTACTAACTGAGCCCTACTAAGCCCCCCCCCCCCTTTAATCTTGATTTTCTAGATGTTTTTAGGATCTTCGAAGATAGATCAAAATTATGACTGACAAACAAGATTTTTTTTGTTTCTAAATCTAGATCTAGATATTAATAATATTTTATTATTCATCTGTAGACAGATACATACTATATGTGATACAATACTTAGATATATAGCTATAGATAAATAGGTTACATGTATCTATATTAATAAAAAGTATAAAATATAATATAATATACATAAAGGCATTATAATGATCTTTAGAAGTCATTCTAAGAGGTCAAGGCTGGGAGGTAAAGACTAAAGAAGTCACTAATCAAATATTTCTTAGTCATTAGTCTAGAGAGTCTAGAGTCTAGTCTAGAGGATCAGAGTCGATCTATCTAGAATAATCTCTCTATATATTTAATATATTATAAATTATAATAATTTATTATAATAATATAAGTCGGCTAGCCTTTAGCAGCTAAACCTAAAAGTCTTAAAAAGTTAATCTAGAAATAGAATTAATTCTAAATAAATTATAATAGCTTTTTTATACAGCGCAACTTTCATGCTTTTTATAACATGCTCAGAGCGCTATGGTCCAATCTCATTTGTGGACCTGTTGTGGGAAGGGGGTATCTGGGATTAGGTTTTCTATGCTGCCTTTAGGCGCTCAGTAAACACAACTCTGCCTGAGTTGGGTGTCGAACCTCGAATCCCCTTCATAGGTAGCCAATCCAAGTTCAAGCGTACTTAAACTTAAATAACTTAGGCTTAGCCTCTCGACCACACTTCCCAATCTATAGTTACTAGATCTATGATTATTGTCTATAGTATTAAGTTTTTAATAGTATAATTGACTATAATTATATAGATCAATAGAGTTAGAGTGACTAGACACTACTGAGCACTACTCTTACTTAGAGTCTAGACTCTAGATGATAGATATGTAGTTAGTCTAGAGACTAGAATCACTAGATTACAAAAAGTCTTCATAGAGTAACACTAATCAGAGTAAAAAGAGTTACTGTATTAACTGTATTTAAGTTAGTATAACTGATCATGACTAATGTGAGAGTTGACTGAGTCAGTTCAGTCTGTTGAGACTAGTGAGAGACAGAGTTCATCAGACCACAGAGTCAGACTCTCAGACAGTACCTTTCATAAATAAACCGTACAAACATGAGTAAAACACCAACAACAATTGACCAATTCATGTGGCTGATTTTGGGATAGTAAACTGATGGATCAGAGCTTATAAAATCGTCCCATCTTGCATCGTCGCCTAGCCAAAACTTTTCATTCCAAATAAAATTATGAAAAACATCCCCATAGGTGGCCATTTTGTTTCTACACTAAATGACAATCCATGGGCGATCACTCTGGTAAGAAATCCAATGGTCTGATTTCAAAGTACAGATAAGTAAACTTTGAGAAAAAAAATAAAATTAACAAATCCTGGACTCCCGTAGACCACGAAAACTCCCTCGTCAACATAGATCTAGATCTAAATCTATATATAACTCATGATCTGGATTGTGTTATATATTATAGACCCTAGCTATAGACATTACTCTAGACCTAGATATCTAATAGAAATCTAGATTCAATGTATCAAAAAACGCGTGTAAATTGTGCAACAATGAAAACAGCATTTCTAAAAGTAGATATTCGTGACCCAAATGTACCTCACTTTTTTTTTTCTTATTCGACCATGACCATGAGAACTCTTGAACCATGATATTCTGAGAACCCTTGAAGCCTATAATAATAAAAGCGGTAGGTAACTGGAGGCCCTAGGCCGGGTGTGAAACCTTTTGCGCCCGTGCGCTAAATTTTTTTTTTTTTTTTATTATTTTTTACTTCTAATTCAGATGCGCCACTAACAACTTTACAATTTTCATTCCTTTTAAGTTTGGTCATTTGTGCATATTAGTGTGTTGTAGAAAAGTGAATAAAAAAAAAAAAAAACATAAAACTTTACTTGCTAAGCCTGCCTTTGTAAACATTTTTAGTTTGCATTTATAATTTGAACACCTGAAATATATTATTTCTATTTGGCCTATAGACTAATAATAATATAACATATGTACACTATTAGCAGTTTTAAATAAAAGAACAGTTTCACATACAGTCAAAAAATATACAACAAGCTTTAGCAAGACTCCTGAGCTTGCTTTCGCCACATCTGAGGTATTAAGAGTTAATTTTATTACCTCAGTTTGCCGTTTTACATTTAGGTCATTGAGATGTCCAGTATCATCAACTAAAAATGCTTAATGAAACATCCGTTTTACATCACGCATACGACCTATTTTCCTCTGGCTGCATATCTTTATCTTCTCGTCCATCATTTGCAATTTTTTTCAGTTTCCAAAATCTTCTGAGACCTTTTTCTCTAGAAGTTAATTTAACGCACTTCACAATAAAGGATCTAACAAATCACAATTTTCTCTGAATTCTTTTTATTTATCCTCCTTTTCATACTTTTATTCAAACATTTCTCAACTGGTGTCCATAACATGCTGCAAATTCAAAAATGTTCCAAAATCAGAGCCTCATTGTTTATAAAGCAATGATATCTCATAAGAGGACAATCTGAAATTCTTTAAGCAAGATTATAATCTTCCAGTAACTCCACCAGTTATTGACAGTTTTAAGTTAGGCCTATGTCTAACCATCTTGTTTTTCCTTAGAATGACGGTTACGCCTATAAGTTCTTCAAAAAATGTTGAAATTATCATTGATTCCTCTAATAGTAAAAAGCTTAACTAGATAACATAATAAATGTCAGCACCCTCGTCAAATGCTTACGAAAAGACGACATGTACAAAACAGAAAAAAAAATCCTATGCTAACAATTAACAATATAAAACCAACTTGTTTTGGGTTTGTCGGTCGGATTAAGATTATAAACAAGTCGATCGATTTGGGCGTCGCAATAGCTAGTCAATTAAATTCCGGTTGAAGATTTTTCTTTCTAAAAATTTTTTATTATTAGCTTTTGCGATCAAGCACTTATGTTTTTTCTTGATGTTTTCTTAGGGTTAAAATGCTCCACTTTTAAATTTCGGTTGAAGATTTTTCTTTCTAGAAATTTGTTATTATTAGTTTTTTGCGATCAAGCATGCTTTTTCTTGATGTTTTCTCAGGGTTAAAATGCGCCACTTGAAATTGTTCAATGCGCCACTTTTGGCGCCTGCGCCATAGGTTGGCTACCCGTGCCCTATTATAGGGCCTAGGCGAAGTGAATTTGGTGACCCCAAATGAACATTAAAAATAAACCACGAAAAGAAAATCATACAATTTATTTAAAACATAGGCCATCTATTATATCTATATAATATATTGAAATCAATCAATGTGTTTTTGGCACGTCCTTTATTGCTAATTAAAGATGACCATAACTTGCATAAGCCTATAGATTAGATCAAAGCCGATATGCTGACTTTCGCTCTGCATCGCTTCAACCTGAATCTTCCGGGACCGTGTTCTTGATATTGCCGATTCGTTAACCACTTAATTCTTCTAGAGCCATAATGCTTTTCGTTTGCCTTAATAAACCATGAGTCATGGTAAAAATTTAGAGCTAATTTAATTAGCAGATACCGTCGAGAAACAAAGCATTGTTTCGTTTGAGATTTAATCCATTTTTTTCTCTTAAAAAATTGTGTTAGTCCTATGCAAGGCCCACACCAAACAGAGGCCCTAGGCGGCTGCCTAGTATGATGATGCCTAAGGCCGGCCCAGCTGAAAACCTGACATTTTCATACTTTAGACGAACAAAAAATAACATCCCCCAAACAGAGGACTATATTTGTACTCCTTTGTGTAGTCTACAGGGCTTAGCTACTTACTCCTTTATGTAGTCTACAGGGCTTAGCTACTTACTCCTTTATGTAGTCTACAGGGCTTATAGCTACTTACGCCTTTGTGTAGTCTACAGGGCTTATAGCTACTTACTCCTTTGTGTAGTCTACAGGGCTTAGCTACTTACTCCTTTATGTAGTCTACAGGGCTTAGCTACTTACTCCTTTGTGTAGTCTACAGGGCTTAGCTACTTACTCCTTTATGTAGTCTACAGGGCTTAGCTACTTACTCCTTTATGTAGTCTACAGGGCTTAGCTACTTACTCCTTTATGTAGTCTACAGGGCTTAGCTACTTACTCCTTTGTGTAGTCTACAGGGCTTATAGCTACTTACTCCTTTATGTAGTCTACAGGGCTTAGCTACTTACTCCTTTGTGTAGTCTACAGGGCTTATAGCTACTTACTCCTTTGTGTAGTCTACAGGGCTTATAGCTACTTACTCCTTTGTGTAGTCTACAGGGCTTATAGCTACTTACTCCTTTATGTAGTCTACAGGGCTTAGCTACTTACTCCTTTGTGTAGTCTACAGGGCTTAGCTACTTACTCCTTTATGTAGTCTACAGGGCTTATAGCTACTTACTCCTTCGTAGTCATTTCCTTTGAACTCAAAGATAGCCGATCTTCGCTTCTAAAAGATGACAACACTCAAGACCCTCGTAGGTTGGGACTTAGCAGTATTTACTGCTTTTGCTTTAAGTTATTTGTATTTCTTTGCTGGCTATTCTCTGTGTGGTAACTTGAAACACCGAGACTCATGATTTCGCGCCATGAGAGGTGATCATGGGATATAGCAGTCATGGTTGTCGATTCTGCATTCCATGTAGAATTCCTCTGTATTCTTACACTGTAGCGTCACTAACCGCAAGAAGAACTCTTCATCACGCAATGTAGTCTACTTTTTCTTTTTGGTAGTGGTACACCATAGGCTCCCACTGGTGATTAGGGTTCCTTTTATCTGTTCACCTATTTCGTCTTGCAGACGGTGGTGTGTAACGATGAGGCCAGACTATAGATGCTAGGACTATGTATAGGTTTAGGTCTGTGCAACGTATACGACCGCACAGCGCCTTGAGGTTGAATGAGACTCGCATTATTTTCCTCTAGCGATTTCATCAGTAAAATGATAAATGGAGGTACGGGCAAGAGCGCTCGTGGCTTCGCCTTTGTCGTGCTATGTTCCGTCAAAATTGGGGGAGGGGACGTTCACATAAAGAGAAAGGTGTGAGTGGTGTAACTGAAGCAAGAGCCCGAGTGCCATCTCAATACGTCACAACTTTTTAATTTTTATAAACTTAGCTTTTACAATTTATCTCATTTCTAATGGAGATATGTAAACCTAGTTCAGCGCCATTCTTAGCCTGATAAATATATTTCTGAAGCTCAGAATGAAGGATATTAAGATATATAGGGCTTAGTTATACATGAAAACAAAATTGCATTTGATAATTCAAACTAATCATCAACAGTGTTTTATGATAGCTAACATGTTTATTTTTAACTGACAGAAAACTGTTTAAGAATTGAATTTGAAGACTTCTTGCCTAAAAACACAGACATTACAAAATAATAAGAAGAGAGTTATTTTTAGATGATTAGTTTAATATCCTACAGAAATATTTAAAATTTTACAATTGAAAAAAATTGTCCTCTGACAAAGCCAGTGTGAGATACTAACCCCCTATTTAAGATTAACTAAGAGCATTCCTTTAGTGCCTTCTCTCACCTTTTTGTACTGGACATGTTTTATGGGACTTTCACAAACTTTTGTAAGTTTCACTGGGCAGTTTTACATTCTCTAGACTTACAAACACAGACACTTTTATGTAATAGGAAAATATTTATTAAAAACATTAAATATATTTAGGAGAAGACATTATTTCCACTAAAACTTATTTAATGAATACATTTTCTACAGAGTTCAAGAATCTACTAAACACAAAAACATAATACGCCTACAATAACCTACTTAATAGAATGACCTAATCAGATAATAACTTACACATTTTAAATGTAATATCCAACCCCCTTCTTTAGGATTGGTAAATACCTTCATTTTGTATAACCCTGAGTTACTTATAACATGTGACACATTAACATACTTCAACTTATTTAATCACACTAAAGTAATTAAAATAGTTCAGTTTGAAAATTAAACAATTAAATAAGTAACATAAAACAAGCAAAATAAAAAAAATCCTTTTTAAAAAAAAAACAACACTACTAGTCAAAAGGAGAAGAACTCCAGCCTTAAAACTATCTATCAATAATGTACAAGCTATTTCTCTTATTCAATATCAAATAAAATAGTTAATTACCAATAATTAATTGACTAATTGGGTATTAGGTACCGTTGCAACAACTAATTGTTTAACTGATCCGAGAATGCATGTGGGGGAAAAAGCGTTAACAAATTTTTTTTTAACGGGGGATAAACCCAACAAATTTAGCCATATCTGTGAATATTGAAAGATTAAATTCCCCTGTTGCTATCAAACAAAATAATTAATTACCAGTAATTAATGGACTAATTGGTAAGTTTTTTTATTTTTTATTCATGTCATGTCTATGCAAATGAATAAATAATTGTGCAAAGTTTCAACTTGATCTAACACATTTTTACCAGCCAGACAGTGAGTTGACAGCTTTGTCAAATTTTTTAAAACAATTTTTACTTTATGAAGCTGATGGTAATTCATATTTTTTAGTTCTATTTCTTTCTTAAAAGTTTCAATATTGGGAGGAGTACATTCAGTGAGCTTGCACAATCAAGTTTTCCTATAACAGTTCAACTAATTTCTGCACAAAACTTTTTTATTTATTCAACTCCTTACTGAAAATAAAAAAAACATTTGAGGTGAGTGCAGGATTTCCCACTGAAGTGTGTTCATAATATAAAGACATATACCAAATTGAATTTTAAAATGAATTATGTATTTAAAAATTATAATGGTCAAACCATTCAGTGTATGGCCTATTAACTGTTTATTTTTCTCCAAAGATACACATAAACTGTCAAATTTAAAGGAAAACTATTAGATCCATTTTTAAATCAATGTCCACCTAGTTTCAGCGTTTGCAAGCTCATAACAGGAATTGTAAAAGGACCCCACCATTTAATGCACTAGTGAATCAGGTTTAAATATGACAATTTGTTAATATCATTCTGTGTCTGCATAATGCCCTGAGAATGTATTGACAACATTGACATACAGTGGAACTGTCCAACTAAAACAGTCACTTTTGGTTTCATTCTAGCACAATAAAGCCTATTATTCAATTATTTCAAGTGTTAATCAAGTGAAAAATCTCATTATAGAACCAAAAAAAATACAAAAGATAAAATAATGACAAGGAAAATGATTAATGTACATTAAAAATGGTTTTACAAAACTATTCTAATCATTATAATGCCTAAAGAACACAAAGAAACTATTCTCATATGATCATCCTCTTCCTCATAAAGTCTATTGCAAAGAAAACAAAAAAATGTTTTTATATTTTTTTTTTTATGAGTAGCATATTGACATATGCAACTTAATATAAGCTTAAACATTTTATACTGTTACCATTGCTTGAGTAATAATGAGTTATTTGTAAGGTTCATGAGAAAGTAATGACAATCCTAACTATAGAGATTAACAATAAATGTAGTACAACCTTTAATAATTCAAGTGGGGGTGGGAGAGTAGATACATTAATGATATCCACATATAACTATTTTTTTTTTGTATATTGCAAAATATGTTTTTAAATATAGTTCTGTTTTTTTTTTAATGCATTTTTAAAACTCTGAGCAGACTGGTAATTCTGAAGTATGAAAGCATGAGTGGAATATACCGTACACTTGTATCTTATTTGTATGATCATACATACTGTTGTAAACCTGGTCTACTCTTACTAACCATTTTTTCCAAGCGCAAACTGATTTTTTTGTTTATGCTGAAGGGTGGGGGTGGGGCATCAAATGACCTCTGGAAAGTGTTAAGGGGCATTAGTTTTTGATTACTCGATTGAGAGATAGAGGATTGTTTTCTTTTCTGTGTTAGTCGATCTATTTATGTGAATTGGATTTGAAAAAACTATTTCTTTCAGAGAAATTATTGACTTATTACAACTGGATTGTGTTTAGGCAAGAAGTCTGCAATTGGAGTGATAGCGGTGACAGGCAACTGGGAATCAGTGAGTTATTTATTTTGATCAATCCCACGTCTTAACATTACAAAGACAGGTTTTTCCTAGTTCACCATAATGAAAGCGTTTGAGTAATCTATGACATTAGTTGCATGTAACAATCATTTAAGGTGTGGGTTGAAATCCTACTACTGGTACTGCCTACATTTTCTTTTTACTCTTTTTTTAAACCAATTGAAACTGAACAGACTGACCAATACTGGACAGATTGAGTAACTGTATAGAGAAATAAAAAAAAATGAAGCAATTTATTCCTATTGCATATTAGATATTAGTGGGCATCAATAGTTCATCTCTAATCAAACAAATTGGCATACAGACTTATTAGAGTAAAAAGACTTATTACAGAAAACAATTTCTTAGCAGCTGGTAACTGTTATCAACATAACAGATTAAGACTCTAATTTTCTTGGTTGTCTTGTGTCATTTGGCGACTGTATTCTTCACTTTGAATGATACTGTCTTTCAAAGTCTCTTCATTGGTGGAATCACTCAGCTCATTGTCTGATTCACTTCTTGAATCTTTTTTTATCTGGCAATAAATACAATTTTATTAAACATATGTGGTAATCATATCTGTAGCATCAAAAAATCAAGAGATGATACTGAAATCTCTAAGCTATCTGAACACTTAACACTGAAGCAATTACGACAGTTACAGAATACCAATACTGTGTATTCTGGGGAGTATGGAGATATGCCTGCCTTTTTCACTTTTATTTAAAAGGGTTTAAATGTATGTGCATAAAATATGCATACCATACTTATATACGTGCCCTTATTGAAGACATGAGTCATTGTGCATATATTAAACACAAATTAGATATAAGTGAAAGCATTACACTAATTTCCCTTTCCAGTGAAATCAGTGAAATCTGATTTTCAGGAGCACTTTTAGTTTCTAAGATCTAAAGTGACAAGCAGACAGCACAAAACAGAATCGATGTTTTACTCAAGGGGCTGCTATCAAAATGACTAAAACAGATTTATCTTGCATGGTTGGGTGTAGAATGACAAGAATAAATTTTATTTGTAAAAATAAAGAAATGAAAGCTTACTGAGCCTGAAGTAAACTTCTGGAGTGCAGTCGTAATGAGCATGTATGTCCAAATAAAATGGAGTAGTTGTAACAGAATGAGCAATGCAGATGTCAACCAGTAACCTGAAGATGTGGTGACATAATCAAGGATTTCCACCACTGCCAGATACATTATCCTGAACAAATTAAAAAAACAACAATGAACCAGCTAATTACTGACTTTGTAATTAAGAATCTTGCACAACGATATAATACTTTCTTTTTCTTATTATTATTACAATCAATGCATGGTGAGTGTTTCAGCCTAATTTTGATCAATACAAATATTTTGCTCACCTACTGGGTTGTGCAACATTTATAAATAATGTTCTCTTAAAGGCTTGTCTTAATTTTTTATATAAATTTAGTCAGATTTTCTTTTATAGCAATTTAAAAAAAAAAACAAAAGAAAAGTATTATATTTGTTGTTATGGTGTTATGAGCAACATGTGAAATTATTGTGCCTGCTTCAAGAGTCATGTTAAAAGCCATTATTTTAGTTTGTGATGAAAAGATGCAGAAAAACACAAAAAAGATATGTACTAAATGGATTAAGTGCTCTCTAACTGGATAATGTGCTATCTAATTGGATGATGTGTTATCTAACTGGATGTAAGATGATAAAAAAAAAATTTAAAAAAAGAAAGAAAAAAAGCAGATGAAGAAAATTCTGTTTCTGCTAAGCATTTCAAAAGTCGAATCTACAGATTGCAGCTATGCAGTCTCAAAAAACATAAACTAAAGTACTAAGTCATCTGCCAAAATGAAACACATGAAATGATTAACAGAATATTTCCTTTTTTTTTTGTTGTTCACTTTTACAATCTTCAATGATATTATTATTAAAGCCAAATTTGAAACATGCTGCTTTTAAACCATTGTGTAAATGAACTGAAACACTGCTTTGGTTCAACTGAAAATGTATTATGCTTAAAAAAAAGTTTAAATCACAACTTTCCTATTTGTCTTGAAAGCAATGTTGTTCTCCAGGAAAAATCCTTATATCTTATTATTTTTTTGTTTTTTTAAACGACTGCATCTAAATGAAGGAGGCTCGCTGTCATTTTGTTCTGAGGGATTATATTCATTCCATTGTCACATAGTGACAGATTGCAAAAGATACATGACTACTCCTTTAGAAAGGAACTTGTGTGGTTTGTAAATGTTACATGTAGTATTAATGTTAGGTGTACTTTTCTTGTCACAGCAACCAAAACAAAAATTAACACTACTTTTTAGGCCATTTATTTGTTAGTGATTGATTTGAAACTTCAAACAAAGAATATAATAGCAAAAGAAATGTTTAATTTTTTTTTTACCAATAAGGATAAATAATACATCTAGAAAATATCCATGAGATTAAAAGAAAGACAAATAAAATTTCACATGCAGTTTGACGATTCAAGTATTTGGCCATTTTTGTCATCTATAAAAACATTTAAAAATCAAGATATATCATAGTAAAGTTTTGTATTTTAAAATACAAATTTAGAAGTTTTGCATAGAAAAGAATTACATAATTACGATTAGATACATAACATAATTAAAAATCGTTTAACGCAAGATATTATACAGTATTAAAATAACTGACTTGTGATTTTTAGCTGATCTTCCTGAGCCATTTCACAAACTGGGTTGACAAATATCAGTATTTAAAAAATATCTCACATTAGACTAGTTATTAATAAAAACATTGGCCATCAAGCAAGTCAAATCCTGCTTAAGTCTTATAGGTTAAATTATTTCAGAACTTTCTCTATAGTCTGGACTCCAGTCATTGAACTGTCTTCACAATGTCTATTCACCATTCATGTTAAGTGTTTTTCATGACAGCTTTGATTATATATAGCCTTCACCTCTCTTGCGTTTGACAGTCATTTCAATAGCCTTGATAGTCATAACTTATTTTTTTATCTCTACATTTGATTTCTGATTTCTTTTAACTATTCATTTCATTAGTAAGATCAGTTGTGCCAGGCTTAATATCTAAGTCACACGAGCAGGCCAGGTGCTGGACTTAGTTGTCAGAGGCTATTTGAGATGCATGCCATTAGGAGTATTTTATAGACAATGGGAGCTTATCCCCATTGACACCCCTGGCCATGACAACCTTTTTATTCATTTCACTGTACACATGTCTATATTCTTTCCCAAAGATGGAAAAGGTTTTGCATGATTACATTTAATGATAATGTTTTACTGGCAGACTAGTTATTCTGAATTAGGTTGTCATTGTGTTACAGTTGATATTCTTCATGTCATACAGGCAGTTTCCTTGATTTCTATTAGCATTTCATTGATTTCAGGTGTCAAGTATTAAAAAAGTAGAAGCTTCTAACTTCACTTGTTCCTTTCAAATGATCTCTTGATATTGTCAAGTATTTTTTCACGCTGATCAAGTCTAATGAACATTCTACCTTTTACTTTTGTAGACATTTATTGTAAATAATAAGTAAGTAATATATTTTAATAATGACCCAAAAAAAAAATCAATGATAAAAAAATGTTATAAAAAGGTTTATATACTTACATTAAGCCAAGGGTCTGCAAAGTCATGAACTAAAAGAACAAGAGATCCCCCACGCACAAAATTACATCCCCAAGAGAAATAAATTAAAGTGATGGTAGCCAAATGATGAAGAACCATCTGTTTCTTATCCTATTGAAAAGAGAAGCATGATTTCAATGTTTTAACATTTCTACAATGAACAAGTTTGAAGATCATTCGGCTTATTAAAGTACAAATTAAATTACCTTTTGATGATAGTTACTTCGAAAGTAGATTTCAAACAGCAAATTCCAATAAAAGCTTAACTCGGCTAAGTACAGGATGAACACATGATTATCTACATGCTGTGAACCAAAAAAAAAAAACAACTGATCAAAAGCAATACTTAAGAGAAAAAACATTGCCCAACAGGATTTACATGAAACCTGTAAGGCAAAAAAAAAAAGTTATAAAAAACCTGCAGACTGTAATGGTAATGTCTTCAATTTAGAAGATTAAGGATGAAGGCAGTGCTTCCAAACCCACTTGCAACCTGCAGATATTGCCACATCTGATGCAGACAAAGCTGTTGTATGGGCCTATTTAAGGTTTCCTTTTATTTAAAGTTTCCTTTTGATGTCTGCATCTGTCTTCGGCAAGGGCTTTTCTCAGCTAATTTATTTATGGCACTTTGAACTTCTGCTCTGTGTGTGCAAGAAGGGTGCATTTATTTATTCACATAGAGAAGCTCAGTAGAAATCATCTCTTTACTTTTAGTATTGGAGAGTAAGTGCAATAAGTTAAATATCCTGCCTTGGTGCAAAGCTTGATGTAGATGCCCTTATTGGAGAGTAAGTGCAATAAGTTAAATATCCTGCTTTGGTGCAAAGCTTGATGTAGATGCCCTTATTGGAGAGTAAGTGCAATAAGTTAAATATCCTGCTTGGTGCAAATCTTGATGTAGATGCCCTTGTGCAAACGTCATCTCATTTTATTTAGCATTGATAAAAAAATATTGCAAAGAGTGTTGTAGCAAGCGAAGAGTGTTTTGGCTAACACCATTCTCTATAGAGAAATGAGCTGATAAGTTGTCACTGTACCTAATTGGACCTTTTTGACCCTATGAGAATGGAGATAAAACCCTCCACAAACCATCACGACTCACTGTGTCAAAAGCTTTGGAGAGAGTGATGAAGGCAGTGTAAAAGTTCAGATTCTGTCCCCTACATTTTTCCTGCACTTGATGCAAGATGAAAAATCATGTCTGATGTACTCCTACCAGCCCGAAAACCACATTGACTTTTATAGAGAAAATTGCTTGCTATAGAGATGGTCAGTCAGTCAAGGACTATGCTGGTAAGAAATGTTCTTGCCAATGACAGTAAAGTAATTGGAGCAGTCACATTTGTTGCCTTTTTGTACAGTGAAATGATGGTGGCTTTGCAAAGGTCAGGAGGATAGTTACAATAGTACATTTGTCCCAGCATGAAGTGAAGAAGTCTGTTAACCTTTCCATGATGAGAGTACCCATTTCAAAAGACTGGACTTAAAGCAAATGTGCCTCTTGTGAAGATGGAACAAAATCAAGTTGTACCAAATGCAACAAACAAATTATGTTGAGTAAAGCCTAGTTATATAACTAAAAACTAGTTTTATAAATTAAGTACTAGTCACATATCTCAACAATTAAGGAAAAAAAAACTTTTTTGTGTCAAATAAAAAATTGGAGGAGCAATAAGAAAGTTAATTTTGAAACAAACTATTGATGGCACTTCAGAAAACAAATAGATGACAAAAGTTCTAGAATGAACAAGGTTACAAAAGACAGTTTGTGTAGAAACACAAACTCAAAATCGGCCCCCGAAGTGGTCCACCCAGGCAGGCTTCAATATTTTCAGAAAGAACATCTGAATGAAATTATATCAAAGACAAATGAGAGATAAGAATGGAGAAAGAAGGTTAACAGATCTTGTGTAGTGCCCCAACGGTCCCACAGATCAAAGGATAGGTGAAAGTGAATGTAAAGTTAGATGTGAACCTGGCCTAACTAGTTCCCCTTTCAGACCTTGTGGTCTATAGGGCAGATGATGTAAAATTCATCTGTTTTTGTTGCCTACGGTTAACGAGGGTGTCATGTAGCCAGCACAATGACCAACCGCCTTTACTTTTCCCCAACTAATGTCAGGTACCCATTAGAGCTGAGTGGACTCAGAGGCGCCCAAAGATTTCAAAGTTGAAAATCCCAGTCTTCACCAGGATTCTAACCCGGGACCCCCGTTTCAGAAGCCAAGCGCTTTACCGCTCAATCTCTTATTCCAATCCTCAAAAAAAAAAAAAAAATAATAATAATAATTTCCGTAACAAAAAAGTTCATAAAAATGAAGTTTACAAGATTACTATTCGTTTTAAAGTAGGTCTAATTTATAATGCATACTAATTAGCATTTTCTCTTTAAAAAACTGCTTGCATAACTGATTTTAAAAATTAGATTTTTCGCTTTCAGGAAAAAAAAAGTAGTCGTTGCATCAGAACTTTGAATGGTCTAAAATATTGTGATGTCGGATTTTCAATATCTTTTCTAGTTTACGAGATCTAAACGGGATGGACGGACAGACATTTCGCACAAAACTAATAGCGTCTTTTCCCCTTTCGGGGGCCGCTAATAAAATGAAAACCAGCAAAACAACAATAAGTATGCCTTATTGAATTAATGTAAAGATGAATCAATGAAAATGGCAATTGTTTTTTTTTAAACCTGTTTAGGCCAGCCAATCCAGCAGTTAACTGTCACCCACATCCAAGGTTTCTAGAAGAAAAAAAATAATGATGTATTCAAATAAATATTGTAGCCTATACAATATATTCTAGAATATATCATTTTCTGTATAGATTTCCAAAATTCACAGTTTTTTTTTTCAACCAGTCATATATGAGGTATGCTCAGAAATATAAAAAGAAAAAAGCATAATAGCATAATAGTGATTCAGACAAATTCTTCTTGTAGGAATATCTGTAATTCATAAGATAAATGACATTTTTAACAAACAGGATAAACAATAATAATTCAAAAAAGAGCTAATGCTCACAGTGACGCCCAACCTAATGCATCTGTGGGCTATTTTAATTTCCAGCACTCGTGTTAAAAAAAAAAAAAAAAAAAAAAAAAAAAAAAAGTAATTAACCAATTTTATTAACATCTGTGAATCTAGTACTTACACTAATTAATGAGAAGTTTATCCCAAACCAACTTATCTGGCTGCATAAATGAGAAATCAAGTTGAAGAACTAAATCTAGATGTTCATCCGTGAGGCAATAACAAACATGGGTTTCCCCTATTTCACCATTGAAAAGATTTGTTCACACAAATTAGCGCTTGTAATTATTGTGATTATGTATAATGATTTTTTAAGGAGATTTAGTTTACGCAAGCATCATAGTGTAGAAATCAATCGTCTGCATCACTCAAAATTTGTTAAACAAAGACGTATGGCTATGTAAGTCAATCCCTTTAAGTTGCAGGTCTAGCAGCGCAGTTGACACATTGGAGGCAGATGGACTTCTGTAAGATGTATTTCATTTTTCCAAATATGAAAATCCAAAAATTTAAGGAAAGACACACATGTCTGTAATTAAGTTGTAGGGCGGCACAGGTTAGGAAGTAGACAGTGTGTGCTACATGCTGAATGAAAGTTATAATTTTATTTGGAAGGGGTTTATGTCAGCGTACACATGTGAATCAACATGTCTTTTCCTTGCAGTTTATTGTTAAAATGTTGCTTTTTTTCCTGATGTGACATGATGTTGCATAAAAATTGCTGAATTCAGCTACCATGATGGGTCGTTCAGTTGAGACACTGGTTGTTCCATGTTTTAGAAATTTAAATTTCATATCTCAAATAGAAAAAAAAAATGTCTTAGTAACTTTTCTTACGTTAATGTCTTCATATTCTGGCTCCATTTCTGTCATAAAATCTTTTATAGTAACTCTTTCAGCCTGTCTGCAGTGACTGCAATCCATACTTCTGGCACCATCATTAGTCACTCACACTATTTCTCCCAAGAAAGTAAAAGATCCTCTATGATGGTTGAAACTTAATTTGACAGGTCTTTGCCAGTGGTGGTCCCATTCATACTCATCATAGCTACAAATTTCTCTATGATTTCAAAATTGCTGTTTAAACCACAAATAAATACCAAGAGTTTGACTTGTACATGATGCCCTTTCTCTTACTTTTGAATGGAAATGTTTTACCCATATCTATCACTCTATTTATAATTGTCATGAGACACCTTCAACTGCATTCTCCTTTTCACTGCTAGCATGAAATGATAATGCAGTTGCAGTCAGAAAAAGACTTACTTTCTCTATTAATAATGTGAGCAAATCTAACATCAGACTCATTTTCTTGTCTCTTTTTGGTAAATTTTCTTATCAATCCTCCACTATAGGCATCTCCACTATATAGGCATAACTAAACAATCTGTTACATTCGACTCAAACCAAGAATTCTGCCTTTTTTATTTTTGTATTATGACGTTTATTGTTATGTTTCATTTAGAAGGAGACACATTTTTAGTTTACAAATATTATTATCGGCATCAATCCATCTAAGAAAGAGTGAGAGCCGTAATGTAGGGAAAGATAATCTTTTTTCAACCTTTTTGTTTGAGGGGAGGGGGATTTTCTACAATTTGTGCCAATGTTTTATATGGCCCAGATGAATGTGGCCCAGATGAATGGTAAGATGCCAAACATGTGGCACTGATGAATATTAAGATGCCAAACATGTGGCACTGATTAATGGTAAGATGCCAAACATGTGGCACTGATAAATGGTAAGATGCCAAACATGTGGCACTGATAAATGATAAGATGCCAAACATGTGGCACTGATAAATGGTAAGATGCCAAACATGTGGCACTGATAAATGATAAGATGCCAAACATGTGGCACTGATAAATGATAAGATGCCAAACATTTGGCACTGATGAATATTAAGATGCCAAACATGTGGCACTGATTAATGGTAAGATGCCAAATATTTGGCACTGATAAATGGTAAGATGCCAAACACGTGGCCCAGATGAATGGTAAGATGCCAAACATGTGGCACTGATAAATGGTAAGATGCCAAACATTTGGCACTGATGAATGGTAAGATGCCAAACATGTGGCCCAGATGAATGGTAAGATGCCAAACATGTGGCACTGATAAATGGTAAGATGCCAAACATTTGGCACTGATGAATGGTAAGATGCCAAACACGTGGCCCAGATGAATGGTAAATGGTAAGAAAAAAATATTTTAAATATTTTAATATCTTATTTTACAATTTTAAATTTACTTACATCCCATAGAGTGTAAAGCCAATAACAAGATGTGATTGAATAAAAAAAAGCTTGCCAACTGAAAAAAAAATTTATGCTCAGATTTAAATCTAATATATAAAGCAGAAAGTAAGATATATGTATGTATGTGTGTTCCACATAGAAATCAAAACCATTTGAACAATCTTGATAAAACTTGGCATAAATGTTTTTTAGATCAGGGTGGAGACCGTAGTGTAGGTTTAATCTCAATACCCCAAAAATAAAAATAGCTAAATTTATCTCTATTAAAGAACGGAACTTTTTAACATATCGGGTAATCCCGTTTTAATAGCTAAATTAATTTCTATTAAAGAATGATACTTTTTAACTAATCGAGTAAACCAGTTTTCACAGTATTTTATATTATCCCATTATTGCAATCTACTTTTATTTACATGGCGAAAGAAAAAAAAATTGAAAGGAACATTAGCCAAGTTTGACATAGATCTAAATCCAATGCACTAGATTGGTAATTCCCAAACTAAGGCTCCCCGACCGCAGGTAATATCCAGCTATTTACAAATAAAGGAACATTTTTAAATTCTAAAGACAATTTTGCAGGCAAAACGCACTTAGGCGTTTAAGCCTTTATGTCTCGTGTTTAAATCTCCATGTTATTTATGATTTCCATATCACACTCATCTTGGATAGAAACAGAAAATTGACATCACCTGCACCACTGATTGATAAGTTTCAATGAGAAACTTGACTTAAGTAAGATACTATAAACAACTGCAAGTGGAATCATGACAAAACAAATTTCACAAAAATATCTACAATAAAAGATCTACTAAATTATCAATTAAAAAAGAGGCATAAGTCTATTTTTACTAGACCAATAAACCACAATCTAGCTACATTTACAATCAATACAAATTAAAATATGAATAAAACTAACTGGAGGCCTACCTGCATTCTTTAAACTTGTATATTAAAGAAGGCATCTGCATTAATCTTTTTTTATAAAACCATCTTTGTATCTGTCTTTCTGTCAAGTTTGTTTCTTTTGATAATCTCTAAACAACAAAAAACAAGGTACCCTTAACAAAGATAGTTTCTTATAGGTGACTCCAGTGGAGGTCTATTGTTAGTAAGCAAAGTGGGGCAGGGGGCAGGTATTACTATTTTTAGCATGACAAGCATGAGGGCGGAATCTAATTCAAGTAGCTCTTTTCAAATAAATATTTTACAAGTGACATATAAATAATGGTTGGATAAATCTAACAGAATACATTCATTTGTGGATACCAAATACTATGATAAAGTGACCAGATATTGGGGGGTGGTGGTGGTGAAAGGGGAGGCATGTCGATCATGGAGCATAAAAAGAACTGGCCCAATTCATCACAATGTACACAATACAACTTAGATGCTAGTACAATACATCACAATGTACGCACAGAACAGCATAGACGTTATTAGGCCTACAATACATCACAATTTACACACACAGCTTAGATGATCACAATGTACACACACAAAAAAAACAAACTTAGATATAAGTAATACACATACAATCTTTTACACAATGTAGGCTCTGCATACAATAATTTAAATAATTGTAGGCTTTCTGAAACATTTTCCAAGAGTGATCATCTTTCTACAGCAATAGATCTGAAAGCGTTAACCTGTAAAAAAAAGGCTGCATCTCTTTCCAAAATACTTGGAAAACTTTTGTAAAAGTTTACGATTGTCGCTGCTACATCATATTTACTAAAAAACTCGCTTCATCCAAATAGTAAGTCGCATGCGCACTTTTTTGAGTAGGAACATCTTCAAGTTTTTTATATTTTGAACCAATTCGTCAATGGCAGAAGAGCACTGACATTCTGCCCCTCAATAAACAGAACTTCTACATGAATTATTGTTGTAATATTTAATATAAAATGCAGCCACAATTCAACACATGGGTTTCCAAAGAAGCTTTTGATTATAGGGGACACTTCTTTTATGACAAGAAATATGATTTCAAAGCAAGATACAATTTAAATAGTCTCTCCACTGAAGGCTTCAGAGATTACCACCTGGTCTTTTCATAGCCTGAATTCTGTTCTATTCTAAATCAACAAATATGCTTTCTTTTAAAGATTTCCAACTATATCATCAGGGGAAACAGTTTTAATTTGTTGTGACCTTAAAGTATCCTTGAACGCTGTCAAAAACTGGGAATTATTAACCTGCTTTTTTACTTTGTTCATTATATACCTTTAACTAAACCTTTAGTAACAATTATTTCACATTTGATAGAAAACTGTTATTATGGAAAACTGCATGATAGACAAAAGTACCTTTAGTGGCTGAGAATTGATCTATCTATTAAGTATTTAAATGTTTAAGACATACCTTAATGGAGGCTTACTAGATTAAGAAAAATAAAAATAAAAAATAAAAGAATGACATTGTTCAACTTTTTTTAAAATATAAAAGCGGAACATTAGCCGCCCCACCCGGACATTGTATGAAAAGGATGACAGAAGGTCCAAAGCGGGACTGTCACACCTAAATCAGGACATCTGGTCACCTTAACTATAAGCTACAAACTTGCTATAATAATAATAATAATAATCTTTATTATCCATAAGGAAATTTGTCTTGCAATTTGTGCATTACACCAAACAAAACATTGTAACTATAGAAAACCAATAAATAACCATAGCTCTATCTTTCTCCTTATATTTACATTAAAAATTGGATGGCTGGTAATCACACCAAATGTTATCCTTGAAAATAATTCCTGCAGACCTGACATTGCATTTTGAATACAGTCATCAGAAACTAATTTTTGTTAATATGTAGAAAGACTAATTGATTCTTAGTTGATAAACTGAATGATATATATTTAAAAAGAAAAATATTTGTTTGTCTATTAGCATACAATAAGCATTTTAACCAAAATTTGTTTTAGCAATATTTGTTAAATTCTCAAAATATGTATTCACTAAAGAGGCACATAAAAATAGTTCAGGAATTACCAATACAGAGATATGAGGGAACAAAATGTTACTTTCCTTTCTCTTAGAGTAATTTCCAGATGATAATGTTTAAAAAGGAGACAGGAAGGATCATGATAGTCAGTTAAGAAAGTAGACCAAAAATAAATAGTTTATTTCAATAAATTTGATTCTAAAACAGGCTAGTTGGATCATTAAAATCAGAAATACTACTATGCCTCTTTGCAATACCTATTGTTTCTACTAATATAAGTTCACTTTATTGTGTCATTGAATTATCTGCATTTTTTTTTATTTCATTACAGATACACAAGTGGAAAGAGAAATCAGTGGCATACGTAAGGGGTGGGGAGAATTTTAAGATCCCCCCGGGCCCCCAAATGGGTGTCCGAAATATATTTGTAAATACATAGAGTAATATACTTGATTGACAAATAGTGTCAACGGGTGTCTTTTTTTTTAAAATTTATGGATTAAATTTATAACAAATTTTAAACCTTGATCTAGGTCTATCAGTTCATTGACTTTGTTGACATTTTAAAAATATTTTTTCCCACAGAGATCAAAGTTTTTTTAAAAAGTTAGTTTTACATTTTAAACTTTGTTGCCACGAAAAAAACTGCATGATATACAGCGAATTCCAGGTATCTTGTTACCTTTACTAATAATAGGTCTAAATGGTGAGTTTTTTATGGCTGCACTAATTAACCTTGAAGCAAAATTTACAGAATCGAGTATAATAGATCCAAAATTTATTCTTAATAATGCTAAAATAGTCCACTATTCAGGTTTGGCTTCTATAATTTCAGAATTAAACTTCACACTCGAGTTATTACCCCTCTATTCATCTTTCCTCAATCCAATGGAAACTCTCTTTTTATTTCCATCTAATCCTTTTGCTTTCGCACAAAACATAAACAACTAACAATGACGTAATATCATATAATATTAGCACCTTTTAAAGTTCTTAAGACTGATATCTACTAGGAACTTTAACAATTCGTCCACTTCTGGTTGTCTTGACTGGCACAACAAGTTCTCTAGACGTTGGTCTATAACCGTCTGTTTCGTTTGTTCCAACAGTTTGCAGTTCATTGTCTTCATTGTTATCATAGTACCCAGAGATGTCTTCATAGAAGCTCTTATTCAAAAAGCGTTGTTTCTTCTGTATGTTTTTCCATCGTTTGTCTTTATGATGTAAGATCTGGGTGATGAATGTTTTTTTATGACAACTGCTTTCTGCCATGTTTGTCCTAGACGAACTCTCTGACAGAATAATCTTTAGGTAGTCTTGCTTTTGCATCGTATTTCACTTTGCTTTTCATCTGTCATTCGTTGAGTAATGTCTCTGCATTTTCAGCTACCAATGGTTTCAATAGGTTGGGATCAGTTGGAATGATTCCCTGAGTCTTCTACTTGTCAGCAGTTGTGATGGTGAATACAGCAGTCCACTTATCGGAGTATTTCTATACTCTAGCATAACAAGATATGGATCCTTCCCACTTTTGTATGCTTTGAATACTTTTGCTTTCGCACAAAACATAAACAGCCCACAAGCACAGAATCTTCTTCATGCAGTGGAAAATTAAGAATTTTTTGCCTATCTTGAATTCTGGTCAAAGCTCCTGCGCCCAATTAATATAGTTCAGAAGAAACTACAAAAATCTGGACTGCATATACAGGAAGCTGCTGAAGAATAAATACCCTTTCATGCTTTCTGCAAAATGATGAGAAACTGACAAAAACCCAATCCATTGAAAAAGCAAAAGAAGGTAGTGAATACTATGGATACCCTGTAATCAAAACAACCAGAAGAAATAAAAGACTTGATGGGAAGTTGAGTTCTAATATAGGACTGTCAATAGAACTGCAATTCAAACGTGTTGCAACAGAAGTGCTGGACAGATTTCAGATGGAGATGAAGGACAGATCCAAAGGCTGGAAAGAAAATGGATACCTTTGGGTTTCTTCTTGAACCAAGACACCTGTTAGATGAAGACACGCTTATGACAAACTGTGCTACTTTTCCTGTTTGTATTTGTATGATGAAATAAATGAAAAAGCACTAATATGAACACTATATGAACACCATCACAAAATTACAATATTTCTCTCTGGGGCGTAACTAGGGATTTGGGGGCCCAGGGGGACTGATCAAAAACCAGTAATACAATCACCAATAGACATATTGAGGAAACAGGCTTCATATGGTAATTACGTGTGCTCAAACCTTGCAACCTCCTCCGAATACCGCTAACTCAGGCCACTTCCATTACGTCTTGTGAGAGATCATTCTCAAAGCTCAAGTTCATCAAAAACTATCTCAGGAGCACAATGACGCAAGAAAGGCTTATCATGGCTTTAATGTCAGTGAAGTCACAAATACTAGAAAGTATCGATGTAGATGATGTTATAGATTTCTTTGCTTCACAGCATGCACGATGTGAAGCGATATTAATTGAGATTTGTCACTTGTGCATTATTTAACTAATAAAAAACAGTATTATTCATTAAAAGAGTCTTAATGATTATTTTTTGTTAGGTTTACTGATTTACTGAATCAATTTATTTATATATTTTTGCATACATTATCTCATGTCATATGTCGAATGTCAAAATGCAAGGGGCCCCCAAAGAGGTCAATCCCCCTGGGCCCCCAAATCCCTAGTTACGCCCCAGAGAGAAATATTGTAATTTTGTGATGGTGTTCATATAGTGTGAAAAGCATTAATTGTTTTTAAAATAAAAAAGTGCATGCTTTTAGAATACAATTTTCTTTTTTTTTTTTTTACATTAATGGACAAATGCCTATATATGGAAATTAAAAGAGATAAAAAATGTTAGATTATTTCTCTATAAAGTACGTCCTTTTAGATCACCACATTTTTATAGAAAGCATTGTTATAACTCTGCACTCTCACCAGCACGTCACTATTCAACATTTTCAAGAACACACTGTTGATAAAGAGAAGCCTTCTAGGTCAAAAAGTGACAAAGAGTCAGGAATTTTGACTAAAAAAGAAAAGAGGCGTCCTTTGACCTGCTGATTCATAGTCTGTGGACCTGCAGAGACACTGGGAAGGCTGTCATGGTTTGGAAAGAGGTTTGGCAGAAAGGACAAGTGAACTTACGAACAAGAATCTGTTTTATCAAAAGGGTTTAATATGTATTGTATTGTAAGATTTTACTGTTAACCCTTGTTGCCACCCTTAAATCTACTATGTGTATACTAATATTAAGACTTGAAATCTTGTTTGAAAAGTGTGTACGTGTCAATATTTGATCAAATTTAATTCAGACGACAGGAAGTAGCCAATAGCACTTTAAGATTTTGTAATCCAGATGTGACAAATGGACTTATAAATAAGATTGTGATAAAAATCTAAAAAATTGATGCCAACATCAAAATATTAATTCTAAAAAAAAAAAGAGATTTTCTCAATAAACTAAACAATGTCAAGGACACTAAATTGAACATCACTGTGATAGTAAGTGTATGTGTTTTGAGTGGCTGGTAGTGCAGTGTGTGTGCCTGTGTATGAAGGACCAGTGGACCTTGAGTGTACATGGTTGAGTGAACAGCAGTGTGTCAGGACTGTGTGTAAAAGGAAGTCAGTTTAGAGAACAAGTGGCTGGAGTAAAGAAAATACATAGAGACTAATAAAATCATTGTGTTTATTGAAGCTCATGTTGTTTTAGTGTGTCTATTACAATCACTGTTGCCAACTCAATAAAGAAGAATTGAGCTTTAATTTTAACATGTCAATACATAGCAGTTGGTCTTTGTATCAAATCTCCTTTATTAACGCTAGTTAGTTGCCCATTTTTGTTTCAAAAAGTTATAAGTCCTAAGTACAAAGCTCCAAATTGAAATTATTTGGTACTACAAATAGAACCGCTTAGAAAATTTGATTCTGCAGTGCTTAAAAGTGCAAAAAAAAAAAAGACCTTTTAAAAAATAAAGCTTATAATCACCACTTCCTTTATTTTGTACACCAGGTACACCAAGCTGGCTATTTATAGTTTTACCCACTATGTATGAAAAACTAATACCAAATTATAGAATATTTTAATGAAACTAACCTTAATTTCATTATAAGGTACTTCAGCCTTGTAAGATTTATAGGCAGCTTCAAGGGGTGGTGATTCCTTTAGTGAAATATTTTTTCTTTCTTTTAAACCCAAACAATTAGCAAACGGAATTATTACAAAACTGGAAAAAAAAACAATAACACATGAGTATAAGTAGGAAATGAAATCAATGAGACATTGATGACTATTACCATTGTTAACATTTAATAAATAAATAAATTTATTCTTTTTTAGAAAAGTATTGTGTTTTTATCTATGATCTATGCTGTCTTTTATCGGGTGGAGGGAGGGCGCAATGTTTTCTCCAATCTTGTATATTCAGTGGAATAGCAGGCATCACAATGACATCACATAATTTTTAGGCATTGTCCAATAGAAAATCTTATTTCCAACCATGACCTTTAAGGCTGCACAATTTTTTTGTTCATCCCTCAATTGAAGGCCAGTCAAGCACAGTTTTAAACAAAACACACCCTTTTTTAAATTGCCCTTGCATCCTAGCATATAATAATGCCCCCCTCCACTACACACATTTTACCCATAAATTATAAAAGTACTGATAAAAGAATCATTGCAGAATATTCTTAAATTGAGTCTAGTTATAGCTCTGTATTGGTTAGACCTAGATAAAAAATTAAGACAACTATGAACATCCATTGGTCTAGAAAATTAGATATGTTGCTAAGTTAAAATAAAATCTGATGTCAAATTGGGATGGTGTAGGTATGCCAAAGTGTATACTTCATCAAACAAATTTGTTTCCCTGACTATGATATCGAATGTCTTGTACACTGGTACCATATCTAATATTATGTTATGTAGTTCAAAATTTAGGCAAAATCAATGCTATAAATAGATTTAGCACTAGCAGGGAGAGCATATTTTTTTTTTCATATAATTGTTTTTTTGGAAATGTGTTATTTGTCAAAATAATGTTTAATAAACACGCATTTATAAATTGCTTGTCTTTTATATACTAAATATTTAGTGATTAAGTTTATTTTTCCATTAAAAGGGAGGGGGGGGGGGGGGGGAACAAGTAATCTACTCTGTAGGAACTATCGAGGCGACAGAGAGCACGGCTCAGGAAAAAAAGAGGGGGGGGGGGGGGAGAACAAGTATTTTTTCACCCTTCGCTATGGATGGCTGCCTGGTCATGCGGTTTGTGCGCTGGACTGTCCCATCCCCCTTCGTCCTGCGGGAGGTTTGAACTTGAAAGTAAACTATCGTCAACTCTGAAGGAACATCCGAAATATGTAAAACATTTTACAAACACTAAATAGCAGCGCCAGACTTAACCATTGTGACCAAGAAGTCATGAAAAGAGAACATATAGATATAATGTATTATCAATTACATAGTGGTGTTCAATGAAGGGGAAAGCACAAAAACTGCGTTCAATATAGGAGCATGAAGTGACACAATTTATTTTAAAATAAAATCTTGACTATGGGTGGTAATACAAAGGCACACAGCTATTTTTATTGTCCTTTAGTTGAAGAATAAGAATAGATCAGATGCTATCAGTTTTTTTGTAAGTTAAACCAAATAAAAAAATAAAATAAAAATTTGACCTATACCCATAGTTCCTGAAAGTCGGTGTCCAGATATCTAAATCTAGATATAATATAGAATGTATATATATTATTATATATACCATAGTAGTAGATCTAAAGTAGTTTATATTTAATAAATGCTATTCGGACACCTATAGGCAAGAATTTCAAAGTTTGACTTTGACAGCGCATTATTTGACAATGGTTTGACACAGAAAAGAAAATGAAGTATCAAAATCTTCTTTAGTTTAAGGAGAATAAGGATGACTACTTATATGTGTACCCCTAACCTATATTTGTTATTATATTTAAGGTCAAAGACGCCATGTGTTTTCATTTAATTCAGACAAATTTGACCCACATTATTTGATTCCAGACACCTTAATTTATTTCAGACAGTCTCTATATTTAGGCATCAATAAACTCAGATTTTAATTCTAACTAAATTTTAAGATCCCTAGGCATAGCCCCTCACATGAAATCATTAAGATGTTTTCAAATTATGCATAAATACGAACACAAAAAAATAAAAATATGAACACACTTATTCTACCAAAATTAGGTCACTGGGATAGTGACTTCTACACATACTTTAAGACTTATTTTTTATGTTTGCATGATTAGATGTGTGTTGAATGTTTGTGTTTTTTTGTTTATTAATGTAATAAATTTCTAATACAAGATGATCTTTTGTAGTATAGTACAGGTAAGGATAGCCTAAATAGCTGAATCATCTCTACATTCTCTCTAGTATTAGATATAAATCTAGATCTAGTAGGTCTAGATCTAGGCATTTAAAGGGAAACTCCGATAGTTTTTCAAATTTTAGTTATTGACATATTTAAATTCTGCGTAAAAAGTTGTAATAGTAAACATTATATCATTTTTTATTTAAATGCTCGGAAAATTTTATATTTAATAAATTAGACAGAAAATTCTCCACGCCCCCCAAAAAACGGGGTTCTGCGAGATGTTTTTAGTTTTTAAAAACGTGACGTCACGAAGGTGCTGGGGGTGCTGGCTAAATATAGATCTAGACCTATATAACCGATAAACTCTCTAGTCTAGATCTAGACCTATCGGATCGCATTTATTGTTACGCTTCACAGCTAGATCTAGTCTCCACGTTGATTTATAATCGGTCATTGTTTATAAACCTCTATTTCTACTTGAAGAAAATTAAATATTGTTCTTCAGCTTGTTGCAGTAGTTCCAATCACAAAGATAAAATCAGCAAGTATGCTGATACAGAAATTAGTGTCTCTTTTCATTTGTTTCCAAGAGATGAAGTTTTAAAGGGAAAATTTATTCGCCTGAAGAGCAAATATTTTACAAAGGCATTAGCTAATTCCTGTTTGTGCTCAAACCATTTTGAGAGAAGCTGTTTCAGCAACTTCATTGCTGTGGAAATGGCATTTAAAAAAAAAATTGAAGTTAATACCAGGTGCAGTACCAACAATACATTGGACATTGGATTTCCAGGCCAAAGAATTCAATTAATGATACTACTGAGACATTTTAAACAACTGAAGTTCATAAATATAAATGAACTCAGATTTGTGAGCTAGAAATTTACTACGAATACTAGATCTACTATTAAATTTCTTATTTAATAAGTAGATCTATCGTCTACGAAACTCAATTCCAACTTTTTAACTTTTGACCTTGGGGGTGTGTCTCGCCGGCTGAGCCAGCGTCAAGCTCTCTCATCACTTTTTCCATGTCAACCAATGTTAGGTCGAAACAGCACAAAAAAATCATAATTTTATTACGGTCAAACATACAGTCATAATTTATACACCATTAGAAATTTCTTTTAAAGTATTTTAATGATGTAATAACGAAAATTTTTTTTTATCAAAGATAATTTCTTTTTCGCCTCCCTATCAATGAGTATCAATAGGATTTGAGTGCACCGTCGTGACGTCACACAGAAATTCAGTGAAAATCTGACTGTTTTGGATGCGCAGAAAAATTATGTCACAAAAACATCAATTACTAAGTTATTCTTGCAAATAAAAAAAAAAGAATAATATATTCATTATCTATAAATCAAAACACATATTATATCAAAAATTGTCAAAACCATCGGAGTTACCCTTTAACTTCATTCAATGTACCAAACTCTCACTCAAAACATTTGCCCATTTATTCTCTAGATAAAAAACAACAACCAAAAAACAAATATTTAATATAAGATTATTAACATAAGATTATTAACACTGATGTCCAGAAATGGCTGTTTGAAATAAATTTTGGTAAGAAAATCGTAATTTAAATCAAACACCCTATTAATTAATTTGGTTTTATGGAATCAAACAACTTGGCTTATGAATCAAATAAATCAGCTCCAAAAACATGGTGAGCATAGACTTAGCCAATCAAAAAATATAGTCTTAACCCTAATAGGCCCCTAGGAAGAGGTAAAGTCATGGGTAACATTTAAATAGTAACATAGCCTGACTTACACACATATTTGAAATTCTTTTTTCTTACATAAAAAGACAGCTAAATGAAGGGAAATTGGGTCAGAATCATTGGAAAATCAAAATGGACATTATACAGCACACTAGTTTCATATTAAATATTAAAATAAAGATTTAATGACCACAAAAACAGCGAGTGTCCGAGTTCATGTAATGTCCGGTTTAAATACCCTGGCTACTAGATCTAGTCCCAGAGTCTACTAGATAATCTTAAAAAGGAAACAACAGTCATAATCAATCATCACACTTTAGATCAAAGCAACCTAAAAAATAACCTAACATACACATCCATAACACTAAAAAAGATTACCCATCACAAATGGAAGTTCTTAATCAGACACAGCAGAAATAAATACCTATCACTGTTAATATTAATAGCAGGAGATGTAGAGTCAAATCCAGGGCCTAGATCTAAAGATAGATGCAACATCTGCAAAAAAGTATGCACCATGAAACAGAGAGCCATTCAATGTGACACCTGCGATGAATGGTACCATGCATCATGTCTCCATATGAATACACCTGTGTATTATGCCTTAGGCAACAAAGATGCATCATGGCACTGTGTACCGTGTGGGTTACCTCAGTTTACATCAGGACTGTTTGATTCCTTTGATGCAGACACTTCTAACCCATACAACATCCTAAACACCATCCCAAACCAAACTCACCAACCACTAGCTAGATCCACTCCTGTTAAACCTAAATCTACTAAAATTAATACAACAGCCTCACTAAACAAACCTACTAAAGAAGTAACACCAAAATACCTTAAAACCTTAGTAATAAATTTTCAAAGCATTAGGAACAAAACAGCAGACTTAGAAATTTTATTAGAATGTGAGAAACCAGACATAATTGCAGGCACAGAAACTTGGCTACATCCTGAAATTTATAATGCAGAAATTTTCAAAAGTAATTATGAAATTTTTAGAAAAGATAGGGCTGATAATCATGGAGGAGTTCTTTTAGCAATAAAAAACACTCTTATAGCAGAAGAAATTACCTTACCTAACTCAAAAAATATAGAATCAACATTTTGTAAAATTAATACCACCTCAACATCCCTAATAATAGGCAGCATTTACAGACCTCCAAATTCTAGTTTAGAATACATGCAGGAACTATGTAATCAGATTACTACACTTAAAGAGACAAATAAAAATGCAGTTTTTTGGATTATGGGTGATTTCAACCTACCTGATATAAATTGGAAAACACTAACCATAGATAAACACCAAAACCTTAAGGACATAAATGAGCTTTTCATAGAAACTTTACACAACCTAAGTTTAGATCAAATCATTAAAAAGCCAACTAGATTAAACAACACATTAGATCTCTTCTTAACCAACAGACCTGGATTAGTAGTTGATTATGATATTATCCCTGGTCTATCAGACCATGAGATCATAAAAATACACAGTCAGATAAAAGCAGTAGCCAATACAAAACCCAAAAGAAAAATCTTACTCTGGAATAAATGTAACCTAACACAACTACACCAAGCTGCATTAAACTTTCAACAAACATTCTTATTAGAAAAAGACATTAACCAACCAGTTGATGACCTCTGGAATTTCATTAAAAACCATCTTAAAAGCATTATAGAAAATCATATACCAACTAAATACACATCAAACAAAATAAATAAATGCTGGTTTAATAATAAACTAAAGAAGCTTTGTAAACAGAAGGAAAACCTATATAGAAAATTTAAAGAAACTAATGCAGAAAGAGTTTACAAAAAGTATATAAAAATTAAACACTTAACCCAAAAAGTAAGCAGACAGCTGCAGAGTGAATACATAAACAATGTAATATCTAAAGATAACAACAAAAACCTATGGTCATACATTAAGTCGAAGAAAATGGAAACAACAGGCGTAGCACCATTAAAAGATGAACATAAGACTAAGACTAAGACTAAGACTGCTTTATTGATCCTTACGGAAATTTGTTGTGATTACAAGGACTCGTTTCTCATATAAAGACAACACAACAGAAAAATACACATAAATACAACAGACAACATAAAGAGTTCATTCAGCGACTACACACAGGTATCTTGGTGCATTTCATGTTCCCTGATCAATGAGTGGCGGTGATAGAGTCTGACCGAGTGAGGTACGAACGAGTTTTTGTACCGCTCCGTTCTTGTTTTGATTGACAGCAGTCGCCCACTTCGCGACGACCTGGCGTAGTTCTGATGGAGCGGGTGGCCGTTGTCTTCCAAGATTTTTTCGATTTTTCTTAGGCACGTTTGTTCAAAAAGTTCCTTTAAATGTGGTAATGTTGTGAGTGTAATTTTTGATGCTTTTTTAATGATGTTTTCTAGACGTTGCAACAGTTTAGATGAGGCGTTGCCTTGCCAACAACTTATTCCGTATGTTAGCAGATTTTGTACAGTCGCGCCGTAAAATGTCTCAAGGATCTTCTTATTTAATTTAAAACTGTTGAGTTTGTATAGAAAAAAGAGTCGCTGGGCTGTTTTCTTTGTCAGAGTTCCAAGGTGGTCTTCCCATGAAAGCTTGTTGTTGATGATAATGCCTAGATATTTATATGCCTTTACTTGTTCTATAGATGTAGTGTTTATTTGCAGTTCACGTATAGTTTGTTTTTTCTTTCTAAAATCTATTATAAGTTCTTTAGTTTTTGTTACATTCAGTTCTAGAAAGTTGTCGGTGCACCAGTTTGTAAACTCTTCTATCGAGCTTCGATACTGAGTTTCGTCTCCTGAAATAAGACCGACTATGGCAGTATCATCAGCGAATTTAATGAGTTTAACTGAGTCATAGATGCTTCTTATGTCATTAGTGTAAAGAGTGTATAGCACAGGAGAAAGTACACAACCTTGTGGAGCACCCGTACACAGTACTCGAGTTGACGATTTGGTGTTGTTGACTTTAACATACTGGGGCCGTTGGGTTAAAAAGTTTAGAACCCATGCTTGCAAGTAAGGGCTTACATTTAAGTTACTCAGTTTGTTTATCATTAGATGTGGCTGTATGGTATTGAAAGCCGAGGAGAAATCTACGAAGAGGACTCGTGCATATGTTTTGGGTATATCGAGATGCTTATAAAGCTGGTCCAAAAGCAATAGAATGGCATCCTCAGTTCCTCTAGCTGCTTTGTATGCAAATTGGTGAGGGTCTAGGCTGTTATTGACTTTTGCTACAAGTTGTTTAAGGATATATTTTTCAAAACATTTCATAACAATAGGTGTTAGTGCTACTGGGCGGAAATCATTTAAGCAATCTATTTTTGGTTTCTTAGGCACTGGTATGATTTCTGAAGTTTTCCAGATGTTTGGAATTACGCACGTTTGCAATGACTGGTTAAAGATATGACAGAAGATAGAAGAAATTTGCTCCGCACATAGCTTGATCAGCTTGCCACTAATTTTGTCTGGTCCACAAGCTTTTGTTACGTCTACTCTTTTAAATAACAATGTCACTTCATCCTCCGTTACAAAATTGACGTAGGGCTCTTGTTTTCTTTTGGACAGAGTGTTGAAAAGTTCTTTGTGTAGATCAACAAAATCTTCTTTGTCAAAACGAGAATAAAAATAATTTAGTTCGTTGGCGAATTTCTCATCATCAGCCACTAAAATTTGTTTTCGTTTTGAGGCGCAGCCTGTTATTTTCTTTAATCCCTCCCAGCATTGTTTTGAGTTGTTCTTTGCAAAGAAATTCTCAATTTTTTCTTTGTATGTTTTTTTCCCTTCAATTATTGCTTTTCTCAGTTTATATTTAGCATTTATAAACTCTTCGTTGCTAGCCTTATACTTTGTTTTCTTTTCAGTAATAAGGTGTTTGATTTTTTTGGTCATCCAGGACTTATTGTTTCCATAGACTTGTATTGTTTTTATTGGAATTGTTAACTCCTCGCAGAATGATAGATATGAGGTAACATAACATAATACATAATGATAATGAAACTAAAGCAAACATTCTAAACAAATACTTTGCATCAGCATTCTCAGCCCCGGGAGACAAAGACATATTACTGAATTTGAACAAAGTAGACAACATAGAAGATATAGTAGTACAAGAAAATGGAATTCAAAAACTATTAGCCAACACCAAACCAAATAAAGCTTCTGGACCTGATGGTATTCCAGCTAGATTACTCAAAGAACTAAGTAATGAGTTAGCCCCAGTGTTCAAAATACTCTTTCAGGCTTCACTTAACCAGGGCAGAGTACCAAAGGACTGGAAAGAAGCTAATGTCACCCCCCTATTTAAAAAAGGAGAAAAATCTGACCCAGGAAACTACAGACCAGTATCACTTACCAGCATCACATGTAAAATCCTAGAACACATAATATGTAGCAACATCATAAACCACTTAGACAAACAAAATGTCCTCACACCATACCAACATGGCTTTAGGAAATATAGATCATGTGAAACACAACTAATAGGACTAATTGATGATTTTTCAAAAGGTTTAGATAATAGTGAACAAATAGATGCTATCTTACTAGATTTTTCTAAGGCTTTTGACAAAGTTCACCACCATAGTTTGCTTAAAAAATTAAAATATTTCGGCATTAATGGTCCACTGCATCAGTGGATTAAGGACTTTCTGATAGGGAGAGAACAAATGTAATAATAAATGGCTCTAAATCAACACCGATAACAGTAAACTCAGGTGTACCTCAAGGAACAGTCTTGGGTCCACTACTATTTTTAATTTACATAAATGATTTACCAAATTGCATTAGTTCAGGAACAAAAGTCAGATTATTTGCAGACGATTGCATAATATATAGAACAATAAAAACAACACAAGACACAGATATTTTACAAAGAGAATTAGATGAATTACAGAAATGGGAATCAAATTGGAGCATGTCTTTCCACCCAGAAAAATGTCAGTTGTTAAGAGTAACAAAAAAACTAAAACAAATTAATTCCACTTATCTTATTCATGGCAAACCAGTAACACAGACTAAAAACGCAAAATACCTAGGTGTTATAATAAATGAAAAACTGTCATGGAATCCACATATTGATGAAACTACAAAAAAATCAAACAAAGCATTAGGATTTATTAAAAGAAATTTCTATAAATCAAATAAGAACATAAAACTAAAATGTTATTTAACTTTGGTTAGGCCAATAATAGAATATGCATCCTCCGTCTGGGACCCCTCAATTCAAGAAAACATTAAGAAACTAGAACAGACACAAAATAGAGCAGTGCGATTCATAACAAACGAATATTCACATTTGACTAGAGTAACACCTTTAGTAAAATCACTAAATTTAGAAAGCCTTCAGGACAGAAGGCTCAAAAGTAAAGTAGCAATCATACATAAAACACTGAACCATAATCTTCAAAAATACAAAAACAAAATTTAATAAAATACTCTGAAAGACACAAAGATAAAGGCACATTCCTCGTCCCATATGCTAGGACAAATTTGTACAAATACTCCTTCTTCCCTAGTGCTATTAGAGCATGGAATGGGTTGCCTGAGCTAGCCAGGAAAACCAGTGACTTGGCAGAATTTAAGTCATTGGTTAATATGCATGACTAAATGCATGACGCGTAGGACGTAATCATCTTCTTTTTTGAAGTAACGTCTGTATTATATAAGATAAGATAATCTAGATCTAGACCTAATATCTATTTATTTAATTTATAGAGTAGTTTATGCTATTCGGACACCTATAGGCCCAAATTTGAAAGTTTGACTTTGACAGCGCATTATTTGACAATGATTCGACATAGAAATGTAAGAAAAACAAATTTCAAATTTGTTAGTCAGGTTGTTGTTTTTTCCTATTACCCGGATGACTTTACCTCTTCCTAGGCTTAAGACTATATTTTTTGATTGGCTAAGTCTATGCTAATGAGCCCGGCAATATTTATTCTGTTTTTGGAGCTGATTTATTTGATTTATAATTTATAAGCCAAGTTATCTGATTCCATACAAATAAAAAATTAATAGGGTGTCCGAATTAAATTACGATTTTCTTACCAAAATTTATTTCGGACAGCCAGTTTTGGACATCAATAAAAATGATCTTATATTATATTTGTTCGTTTGTTTTGTTTTTTTTTAATAGAGAATAAATGGGTAAATGTTTGGAGTGAGCTTGGTACATTGAATGAAGTTAAATGCTTAGATCTAGATCTACTAGATAGATCTAGATTTATATTGAGAGAATATAGAGGATTCAGTTAGGCAAGAATGGCTATATAACCTGTAGGGGCCTACTATACTACAAAAGATCATCTGTATTAGAAATTTATTAAATTATAAACAAAAAAAACACAATTAAACATTCAACACACATCTAATCATGCAAACCCCAAACATTCAACACACATAAAATAAACAAACATAAAATAAGTCTAAAAGTCGGTGCAGAAATCACTATCCCAGTGACCTAATTTTGGTAGAATAAGTGTGTTCATATTTTTATTTTTTGTGTTCGTATTTATGCATAGTTTGAAAACATCGTTTGTAATGATTTCATGTGAGGGGCTATGCCTGGGGATCTTAAAATTTAAATAATGTTAATATAGAAATAAAATATCTGAGTTTATTTATGCCTAAATATAGAGACTGTCCGAAATAAATTATTTATGGTGTCCGGAATCAAATAATGTGGGTCAAATGTGTCCGAATTAAATGAAAACACACGGCCTCTTTGACCTTAAATATAATATCAAATCAGATCTAGAATTCTAGATGTAGGTTAGGTTAGTTTAGGGGAACAAAAATAAGTAGTCATCCTTATTCTCCTTTAAGAAGATTTTGATACACGTACGTCATTTTCTTTTCTATGTCAAACCATTGTCAAATAATGCGCTGTCAAAGTCAAACTTTCAAAATTGGGCCTATAATTTAGGTGTCCGAATAGCATAAACTACTCTAGATCTAGATCTAATAAATAATTATTAGATCTAGATCTAGATGTAGATGTATTTATGATTATCATTATGCATTTCATTATTCATTATCAATTATCACTCACCTTTCAAAAATAGGCCTGACAAACATAAGCAAAATCCCAATAACAATTGACCAGTTCATATGGGTAACTTTGGGATAGTAAATGCTTGGATCCGAACTAATAAAATCGTCCCACTGTGCATCATCACCCAACCAAAATTGTTCATTCCAGATGAAATTGTTTAAATATTCCAAAATAGAGGCCATTTTACATTGAAGGCCCATGGCTTTTCAGGTCAATAGTTTGGCAGCTGTCTATTCACACGTAAGCTGACGTACTGGTGTGACAATTCAGTGGTTCCCAAACTTTGTTGTCTCTCAGACCTCTTTTCATTTTCATGTTTTTCAGTACACCCCTGATAAGCTAATTATCAATTTTTTAATAAAATTTCTTCAAGTTCAATTGTGAGTTCTAAGTTGTATACATATTTATTAATGAAATTCAAATTTAAGGGAAACGAAACAAAATTTAATACATGAATTCACCAAACTAAAATAAATGTCTGCTTGGGCTGCTTTGATAATAAAATTGCAATATTGGGCTTCAATTTATTTAGGTTTAATATTAAAAATTCTTGGTTAGTGATGTCCATGCAGTTTGTTTGTTTTTATTAGAAGATTGGCAAATTTACTAAATATTTTGCAACTAGATTATCAATATCTGCTGATCTCCATCTCGACAGGTCTGGGAAACCAAAAATTCTCGACCTGTATGGTGACAAGTATGCACTATGCAAGACAGGAGGGTTTCTTTCCAGTGCTTTTGCAAGAGAGGATTTAAGCCTCTCAAGCCCTCACTCAAATGGAGTTTGATGATGATGATCGATATAATATCAGGTAGGCTAAGTACAAGTTATATTCTTTTTGAAGCTATAAGCTGAGCTGATATTTAAAAAAATAGTACTTTAAGCTCTTCATTAGTACTTTCTCTGAGCAGTTCTTCTTGTAACGTGACTATATCCATCTCTTCATCATCATCACTATAATTGATTATCCAGAGGTGTCACCATATTCAGAATATCCTCAAATCTTAGCTTAAAATGAGAATACAGGGCATTAAAATGTTTGAAAAAGTCAAAGCATCAGCTTCTTGACAGTTTTAAATTTGAAATTCTGGAAAATTAAACCTCATCAAATGTCTTGCTTTATTATAATTACATACATTCTCAAAGAAAAGCTGCTAGCTGAGATTATGGATTTCATTTATATCAAATTTCATTAATCTCATAAAAGTATTCTCATTAAATTTATGAAGAAAGTCTGTTCAATAGACTTTGATTTTTGCTTGATTACTATTTTGTTTTAAAAGCAGATCTTAAGCATACAATTTTATAAGAATTCTGAAACAATGTTTAAAAGAGAAAAAAATATTGTTAAGCTTTAAGTCTTTCGACAACCATTACACCTTAGCATGAAGAAACAATTGACAAAGGTTTTCAGCAAAGAGCAATTCTTGATGGATTTCTTGATTCATAATAAAACTAGCATATGCCAATAATAAAGATTCATTACCAGGTAAGGTTAACTTGTCCAGATATATGGAGAAATAGATTGTATGCAGCTTTCAATGTCATAACTTATTTCACCAATACTTCTGTGAAATGAATTGTTGCTTGCAGGATTAACTTTATGATATAAAATGCAGGCTTTTGTAAGACAGTTTTTAAAACTTCTTCAATGGCAGGCACACATTTTTGCTTATATAGTGAATTTTCCGGATTTTCTCATAAGAAGAGATATTGTAAGCAACTATTTTGTCCACTGTAGTGGATCTATCCTGAGCTATAACTTTGAGGGTTCGAAAGTATTTCAAATCTCTATCTATTTTATCAGTAGTTCCAACTTAGAAGGTTTTATGGCATCATTACATTAATTTTTTTTGCATAGAAGGCACAATCAACACTGTACTGTCTACATTTCTTGTTTGGAATCAGCCATCTTTATAAGTAATTTTAGTATCATCAGAATAAAAGAGTTAAAAATCAAAGGATTAACTAAGGTACCAAAATTGATATATTATTGTTAAATTGATATATATTAATTTATATAGATCTTCATTATAATATAAATCTACTATCCTTCCACTAACTCCAGAAAGTACTAATTCTAGTGTAGAGTAGTTTTTTTATAATTTTTTATTTTTTTCAACATTCTTTACATAAACTATAGAAGGCAATTATGTTTCTTACAAAAGATGTGATTTAAATAAATGAATCATTTCTTAAATTGATGTGTGTATATATATATATATATATATATATATATATCTTCATTTCTTATTACCATAAAAGAACAAAACCTTTGGCTTAAAAAACAATGAATAACTCTTAGTAACAGTTATAACACTGAAGTCTACTACCTCATAAGAAATGTTTTCAGGTAAGGATAACAAGTCTTAAAAAGCCCGTGGAGTCTGGGAGCGCATGAGGCGCTCTGACCGCACTTCCCCCTTGTGGAAGCTGTCAAGGCCTGAGCAAACTATTGTAGCACAGTGCAGCACAGGCCACTGTCCTGTTGGCTCATATTTCTCACGGCTATGGCCTAATTTCGATTCTTGGTGCCCCCGCTGTGGGGAAGAAGAGGAAACCGTGTCTCATATTCTGTTTGACTGCCCCAGACTTGCTGATCTCCGTCTCAACAGGTCTGGGAAACCAAAAATTCTCGACCTGTATGGTGACGTGTATGCGCTACGCAAGACAGCAGGGTTTCTGTCCAGGGCTTTGGCAAGAGAGGATTTAAGCCTCTCAAACCCTCACTCAAATGGAGTTTGATGATGATGATGATGAACTCTTTGGGTATATGAATTGCATTTACACTTTTTTTTCTCTTTTTGATAATATATATATTTCCAGAATTAATAATAAAACAAACAAATAAATAAATAGATTAAAACAATTTGTCAATATTTATTTAATAAATCTAATAATTATGCTTTTATTCTGTAATATAAATGTTTCATTTTAGACCTTTATATAAACATTTTTATAAACATGGTACATTTTGAATATGATCCAAATCATTAAACAAATGGCAAAACAAGTAAAGCTGTCTTAACTGAACTTTGCATTATTATAGCTTGGAGCATTGTCAGTTTAAAAAAAAAAAAGATAAAATATAAAAAAAAAGATGCGTCTCAGATAGCCTCTGACAACTAAGTCCAGCACCTGGCCTGCTCATGTGGCTTAGATACTAAGCCCGGCAAAACTGCTCTTATTAACAGGTGAAGGCAGATACCTGGTGCCACAAAACCAAGAGCTTCGGGCAGATGGAGCTTGACAGCCTAGTAGGGCAATTCATCTAACAGAGGGATACTCTGACTTCAAACCCCCGCTGCCTTGCGGTAATAAGGCTTCAGGAGACAACCTCGAGGAAAAATCAGAAGTGAAGCCCCTTAGGCGTTGGGAATATCAACTATGAAATTCTTTATGGCAGCTTCTGCAACTGAGTTGGTGACAAATGTAATGCGAAGTGTTCCTTTGGATTACATCAGCAAGGTCAAGAGAGGGACCATGATGCATGGGCCACCCATGACCCCTTTATCTTAGGCCCAGGAATGTGCCCTGGAGAGGAAACTCTGGTGTTAACTAACACAGGAGACAACAGTTACGGGTTATAAGTTCAACTTGATTGGCGTAATAACTGTGACAAACTCTGCCACAGAATTGGCTTGATCAATGACTCAGTGACTCACCTGGACGCATCCATTTCTTCCAAGACAGAAGGAGCTATATATAGAAGGGCTAAATAAAATCATTTAGATATCAATTTCAAGAAGAAATGGAATGTTTTAATTTTTTTTTACTTTCCTTTTGCTTTCTTCTAACTAACAATTAGCACAGAAGAAAGACATTATGTTTGAGAGTCCTATGGGCTGCTTGTATAGCAGCAACATCAACAAATAGTTAGAGGGAGATCTAGCTTCTTTTATTTGTTTTCAACACATTTTAATATTAAGCCAATTTTGTTTGTGAAATGTATGACATACATTAAACTGACAAAATATTTATGTCAGCTGCTTCTCTGAGTAATTTATTGCAATCAATGTTGTTGTTTTTTTTCAATATGTACAACAGATGATCTTTGTGGAATATATATTTATAGATTTAATTTTAATAAAAAACAAAACACAATATGTAATATATACCCTTAAATCAATATACAGGGAAATAAAAATGCCAGCTCACATTTTTAAACCAGATTCAATCATGTACAGACAATTAAGGAATGTTAATGATTTAAAAAAAAAGTAATGAATGTTAATAGTAATAAAAACCTGGATAGAATAGACCAATTCACTAAATTGCTGTTTAAGACCAGTTTTACCCTTTCAATAACAAGAAGTTTAGTTACAGTGTAAAAAAAAGTTCATTTCTCACAGTAAGAAGCAATCCAGATGAATGAATCAAGAGACAAGCAGGTTATCCAATTAGATTTTCATTCAGTTACCTTGCTAGCATCTTGATGTAAGGGATACCCTAAGCGAATGAATTATATGTAACTATGTCTGATGCAAGCCATACTCATAGTTTGATGAAAAACATCATAAAATAATAAAGCATCTTCTTTTTTTTACGGACAAAGTTGCTGAGCAATGTTACTGAAATGTAAGAAATGTTTATTTCCAAATGCTCAGCCAAATAAAAAACAACAACATAATCTACTTAGACAAAAGATAAACATGACAAAAACAGCATTCAGTTTGAGTTGTTAGAACTCATGATTTTGATAAGTTAATAAAACGTTTATCATACTTTTCTTGTTAATATTATACCAAAGCAACATGTTTTTTGTTCCTAAATAGCTTCTCTTTCAGAAATGCAGGACTGGAATCTTACAAAATGTAAAAAAAAATAAATACATTTACAGAAATATGGAATGCTCAAATACAAAATACTGGAATTATAAATCAATAAAGGCACTTAAATTGTATTTTTCAATATAAAGGTCAACAAAATATCTGTTCACTTCTTAATTTTATAACAAGTAAGCTAAACAAATAAGTTTACAATTCGAATCCTCTGTTTAGCACATTAGAATGTGCTTCCAACCCACTAAAAAATTGAACATGATTAGTACTGGTTTGAATTGGTGAAAACTATGCAGACTGTTTAGAATAAGACAAAAAATATAAAAGGGAACAAGAAATGAGAAAGAAAGAGAAAGATAATTAAAATAGTAAATGCATATATACAATTTATTTATGCTCTTTATGTACAAAAGAGTAATCAACTGAACAATAACACCCTACCCACACACTATTTATTTAAAGGAAAAAAAGTTTAAATTTATTGTAAAAATAGAAACAAAATATAAAATAGATGGTGAATTATAATTAAACAAAAATCCTTTGTATGTGTAAAGTTAACAAAGATAAAAGAAAGATAAACAAAAAATCTAAGCTATCTTGTCTTAGCTTAGTAACTGTTCAAAATATAATGAATAATCTGACTTTAAAATTTGACACTCAATAGCAAAAACATATTTAGGATGTCCTATTCTTAAGCAAACATGTTCCTATCTACAAACTTGAGTCCACATTTTTAGCATACAGCTAAAAGCAATGAAATATTTTTTATTATAATACAGAACAAAAAAAATTAAAAAGGAAATAGTTTTGATTTTATAATTTCTTGTTAGAGACTGATTTTCAGATATGGCAGTCATGGTGATAGCTACAACAACACAATGACCTGATTATTAGGAGCATTCTAAGCATTAAACCTGAGAAGTCTTATCTCTTCACCCCAACATTTGCTTTCAAGTAGGAATTTCAATGAATTATACAGCAAAGGGAGTGACTGAGTGGGCACACCTTAATCACACACCTCAGCTAATGCAAAGAGCATGTGTTGACTGAGTGGGCACACCTTAATCACACACCTCAGCTAATGCAAAGAGCATGTGTTGACTGAGTGGGCACACCTTAATCACACACCTCAGCTAATGCAAAGAGCATGTATTGACTGAGTGGGCTCACCTTAATCACACACCTCAGTAATGCAAAGAGCATGTGTGTGTAAACAATTGATTTACCTATTCTCTATCACAGTTGCACGACATGTGTTTAATATTCAATGACACAGTCCAAATTAATAAAGCAGGTTAAGAAGTGTATCACTATTAATATACCCACACACCAAAAAAGGTGGTACTTCATGTTTTAAGACACTAATAGCACTTATCATCACATACATATTTGAAAATTGTGCAATAAAAGTGCCTTGAGAATTGAATGTTGTGCTTGCAGAACATCAGCAGGATGTCCCCAGACTGGACTTATTACACAGTCTGACCAAATTACTTGCGTCTCCATCATAAATACACAAAATAATACTGACATCAAATAAAAAGCTCATTTCTAAAGCATAAATAGAACTAGAAGCATATACTTAGCATTTTCATGTAATTCTAGTCATTAAAAAAAATTTGCACACAATGGGCTTGTTCTTGTGTAAAGAAACAATATTCAATTTTTTAAAGTGTATATAAAAACATTTCTTTTATAACATTGAAATGTTGACTCATCAAAATAAATTTTCTTTCCAATGGTGCACAGTAAGAGAAACAAATTCTGTGCAGATTTTATTTTAAAATGGCAAGAAATACTTTAAAACAAGCAAAGAATGACCAGTGACACTGCTTAGTGTTGTTGATCCATTCTATGCAAAGTTTTGCCACAATATGAAATGAAAGTGTTGTTTTTTTTTAAATTCAAGTCCTACAAAAGCTTTCTATCTTTTTGGCGGTGTATTAGTTAACATAACAGAGCCACCTCTAGTAAGCTTAATGTTGTTAGTCGTGTGATGGGTGATCAGCTGAGGCACTGAGGCAAAATGCTGGAAAATAAATACATCACAGTTTTTAAAAAAATGTATTTAGCATAACAGAAAAAATTCTATACAAGGTATAGCGTACAAACCAGAATATCTAATTCAGTGTTGCTACTTATATATATATATATATTTAAAAAAATTTTTTTTTTTTTACTAACAAACTACCTGAATTATTCATTGTAGATAGTGAAATAAAACTAAGCTCAGTTAAAAAATATTGTTTCCTAGACCAGTTCAACAACATTGTTTTAGTTACTGTTGTTCGTTCAATATTTTATCTCTTTTGTCAATCAAAATTAGTAAACAATAGTAGTACATTACTGGAGGTGTGGTGGATGAGAGGTAAAGCGCTTGGCTTCTGAACTGGGGGTCCCTGGTTCAAATCCTGGTATTTTAAATTTTGGGATCTTTGGGTGCCTCTGAGTCCACCCAGGTCTAATGGGTACCTAAGACTAGTTGGGGAAAAGTAAAGGCGGTTGGTCATTGTGCTGATCACATGACACCCTTGTTAGCCATGGGCCACAGAAACAGATGACCTTTACATCATCTGCCCTATAAATCGCAATGTCTAAAAGGGGAACTTTAGCAGTACATTAAACTTATTTGTATGTCACTCTTGTAATACACTCTGAAATTCAAGAAACACTTCATCTTTTTCTTGTTTGCACTGACCTTGGAAGGGGGAAGAAGAAGCAAAAAAAAAAGCTTCATTTTCTTGCCATTTTCCTACTTAAATAATGTTCTAACCTCATTGCTTCCTTGTAAAAGAAAACAAACCATGATGATGAAGAATGAGCTTAGACATCAGTGTTTCTTGTGTACCAGTCTACTTTTCAAAGCACTCAGTTTTTAAAATATTTTGTACACAATTCTATTTTAAAGGCCACCTAAAATTTCTTTTTCTTAAAGATCTAAGTTTTTCATGTAATTTCTGTATAGAAATCAAATCTTGGACAGTTAATAGAAATCATATTGAAGAAATTTTTTTTAGTATTAACTCTTTCTCTCCTAAGTAACGATAACATTGTTGATTTCACCCCATTAAGTTAAATTTATTTTTGGTTTTATAAACTGTAATTTGTGTTATATAAAAAGAGCATGCAGTCTCCTATAATTCTATGCCAAATGTAACGTTTTGTGATAACAAACAAAAAGTTTGATCAAAACAGGGTAGAATGCAGAAATGTACAAAATAATTCTGTCAGAAAGTGGAAAAATATTTTTTTTGCATATAATAATTTTGAGTGTGTTTGTTTTGAATGACCTTGTTTGCAATAATATTGAGTTAATTACAAAACAAAAAAACAAGGTGACTTTATTAAAAACAAAACAATTTAAGCTACTTACAACTTCATCTTTTTTAAACTGGCCAATAGCGAAACGGTTATCATCACGTTTTCTTAGTGGAAGATTGATGGTGGTGCCATCAAAATATACGACTAAAGTATAAGGGTGATTTTCTTTAGAACTTGTACGCACTAAGTAAGAACCATTCTGAAACAATAAAAAAAAATCCTGGTTATCTACTGTATACATTTATAAAATTCTAATAATAGGCCTATAGTATAGATACTGATTTTGAAGACAGCGTCATAAATGATCCTGAATGTCTATTTATTTATTTCACTCTTTAATGAAGACAGAAAGAATACCAGCTATGTCTGTTCAAATTTAAAGATTGTCAGTACGTGGCACAAGCTTTTTTGGTGTAGGGTATGTTTTGACGTGAGATATTTTAATTAAAATTAAAGAAACATGTAGCTTTTAAAATAAAGTTTATTTCACTTAACTATCTTATTGTATGCTTGGTATGAATTCTATACCCATCCACCAAATTGTTTTATGATAAAGATTTTGCTTATTTCATGAATACAAAATAAGTCAGATTCCTACATGAGAACATGGTAATGACATGCTTCCCTCTCCCCACCCCCCCTAAATTATATGTGAGTTCTGCCAAGCGCATTGGATTACATCCATTGATTTCTATTTCCAAAAGACATTTTTTTGAGTAGTGACATTAGTTTAATGTCTGTAAAAGCTAAGAAACTTTTAAAAGATTACTTAATTTTAAAAAGTATTTTGGGTAAGGGTGATTTGGGTGACACATGTTCTCTTGATGCAGATAAAGACGAAAAACTGAAGACAAGACCTCACCAAGCATATGTTAATTGATTAAATTTAATAAACCATTTTTGGGGGAAAACAAAAAATTGCATACATTTTTTCTATTATTGCTTTGTTTTTGTTTGTAGATTAGCGTAGCAATAATTTTTTTTAAATTTCCAATTAATAAACAAACATGCAAAAGCCAACAAAATTAGAAAATGATGAGAAAACACAAACATGCATATACATGCAATAAATGATACATCAGATTTATTAATGGACATGGTGTAATAATATAGAAATATAGATGGCTGCCTGGTTGTGTGGTATCGCCTCACGATGATGTTGTCTCAAAAGTCCCAGGTTTAAACCCTTCCTGCCGCAATCCCATGCCAATATCAAATTTTGAAGAAAATCGTTAGAACTGTTTTTGAGAACGATGTCCAGGTTTTTGTTTCTGATCTTTTGTTTTTTGACCCAATGAAGAATTCCCAAGCTGAGAAAAGGAATAGTAAATACAAACCTTATTCAATTGAGTGACTCTTCTGTCTCCCTCTTGTCTGTTTATATTAGGATGAAACCATGGATAACATCCTAAGTCCTGAAACCAATATTTTTATCAAAAATACAAAGAAACATTTTAGTTCTGAACATTTGATGTGATAAAAAAACAACAAAAAAACTGTATGTCAGTGTCAAACACATAACATATTTGAGTAACAACTAATGTTAAGTATATATATATATATATATATATATATATATATATATATATATATATATATATATATATAATACTAATGTATTTTATATGATTAACAGCGCGAATTATTTTGATTGAAAAAATTGAGTTTTCCAGGTTGAACACAAATTTTCTATGGGAGTAGAGTTACTAAAACTAACACAACTTTTTAAAATTATTAAATAATCTAACATATTTGATTTTATTTTAAAGGAAAATAAATGGGCTACAAAAATTATAATAAATAAAAATAATTATTCAAGAAAATTTTTTTTTTTTGCATTATTTTAAGCTGATCACGGAAAAAGAAAATATTTTAAAAATTCATTAAAAAATCGATATACTGAAAGATTTAATCTTTTAATTAAATATTTATTCCATAAATATTGAAAAATCACAATACTAAACACATTTAATAACTTCAAATTTTATAAAAGATGAACAAATGCACTAAGAAGTTGTATTATTTACATTTTTAGGGTCCCGGGAAATAAAGTGAAAAAAAGAAACCAATAACACAATGTTGTCTTTTTTTTTAAAAACGTGTTGGTACTGCATAAAATTTACTACCAAAACAAAGTACTATCACTCCCACATCCAGAAAATAAAAAAAAGAGTGAAATAAAAAAGTTTAACATAAAAAGAATGAAATAAATATTATAAACCAAGTTACTAGCTGCGATTAACGCCGCACTGACCAGCGCTAGCAAAGTTACTCGCTGAGAATAACGCCCCACTGAATGAGTTAACAAAATGTAGACACATATTTTGCATAGTATTTTTTAAATGGGATCATTTTTTTGAAAAAATGCTTAATAACTTACTTCAGAAACAGCGTCATCATAGATTTCTTCTGATGGAAGAGTTACAGGATTTTTTATTTCCTGGTGCTAAACATTAGATAAAAAAAGGTATTGTAATGTTGGTGTTGAAATAAAATTATGCAATACTTAAAAACAAATATTTATAGTTTAATATTTACATATCAATGGGGTCCCTTAAACTTAACAATGATAATTTTGAATTAAGAATAATCTATAATTATTTATTTGAAAATAATTACGGTTTGACTATTGTTAAAACAATAACTATAATCTATTGCTACTTGCCCATGCTCTGTTTAGTCTGCATGCATGTGTCAAGCAAATTTCTCCTTAACTAAAGACTAGTTTTGCAAATTGGATTAAATCTATTTAGTCACTTTTGCAAATATGAAAATACAAAACTCTCATTACTGCTAAAGATCTTACAAGCAAAAGCATATTTTAATAATAGTACTTCAAAAACAGACTTTCATATGCAATCAAAATTGAGATTCTTCAATGACGTTAAGAAAAAAAAAAGAGAGACTAAAATGATCATATCTTATAGGTTTAAAAAAAAAAAGTCAAAATTGCTTCACCCTAAATTGTAACTAGGCTGATACTTAAATGAATATCACAAGTTTTTTTTTTAATGAAAGATCTGGTTAACATGTCTGGTCTTTGCATTGCTAACATTATAACAAAAAAAATACAATACATTATAATAGAAGTTAAGTAAGAAGTTTAGTTAGGCAAGTAGTTTTCTTTCACAATGCATGTGTGCTTTATCATACTTCTATTTAGTTTTGTATTATTGAAATTCAATTGCTTAATTTTTAAAAATATAAAAGCCATGCATAAACATAAGCTGCCAAATGAGTGTTCAAAACTGAAAGCAGAAGGTCTCAGTCTAAGCCAAAATTGTGTCAACAGAAAATAAACCAGAAAGATCAAACATTCAATGAACTTTTCAAGCACAAGCTGTTGTTCAAAAATAAGAACAGAATGACATTCAGAAATCTTTTGGGAAAAAATGAAGCATTTACGAACATTGTCAATGCAAACATTGTGTAGCTTACCTTGACCTTCACAACTAAGTATCAAAAAGTATTTCAGAATAATAAGGCCTAAGGAAAAGTTATATGTTAATGCTATTCTACAACACGGAAAATTTAATAGTTTGGAAATTTAATCCTGGTACCTGACTTATAAATGAAATTTCTTGAACTCTTAGTTTTACAAAATGAAATCAATGTGATGACATCTCAAATACCGGTACAATAAAAAAAAAAGAAGAAAAATCAAGCATTTAATTTTTTAAAAAAGCTATTTCAATTAGCTTTAAAATGGTGAATACAAATTTTAAAACACCTATTAAATAAATTAAAAAGTATGCTTACAAAATTCTTCATATTATTTTAAAAACAATTGAACAATGCATCAGACAATGTTTCACTTTAAAAAGTTCTGCATGAAAATATCTAACCATAAGAATTATTCACACATTAATTTAATTTTTTAAAAATCAACTATTCACCCCTTGCCACATTATAGAGCATATATCTAGAAATGAGCTTTTCCAATGTCCATAGTGTTTTGCCTGCCATCCTCAATGTAATTTTAAGGTGTGCCCTATCCACAAATTGCAAGCTTTACAACTTGTGTTAGTAAATTTCTGTTTTCTTGAACATGTATGTAACTATTAGATACATCCAATCATAAGCTACCTAGTGCTAAGACCAGATTGGTGATACAATAATAAAATATATAAGAGCTAGTTTAGCAAGAAAGCAAGCTGAACCTTATTAATGCCATGCTTTAGTGGAATAGTTGGCAAGACTCGCACTTTTGACTGATTTCTAAGATCAGAACCACCATTTGAATGGGCTGTGTCTTGCTGCATAGACACAGAGCCAGAGGAAGTGGAGCCAGCACTGCTGTTATCATCAGACCTGCTGTCTCGTTTGTTTTCTGAAGGTGGTGGCTGAACAACACGCGGTGGAAGCTGAGGGCCGTCTGGTTTCTTTACATTTGAATTGGAAGGTTTTTTAGGTGGTTCTGGTTTAGGTGTTTTAGGAGCTAAGAAAGAAAGAAAGATAAAATTTCCAAGTAACTAAAAAGTAGATTTAATTTAATACAAGAATTTATAAGCACTTAAGTTGTAATTAAATTCTATCCGACACACACACCTCAATTAGAATTATTTTCAATGTCACATTTAGCCATTATATATATGTCTTATCACTAAATCTACTAGCATACATGAATCTTTTATAAATCTAAGAAATAAAATTGTCAACATCTATGGTTTGAGAGCCTGTCACCATGCTTTCAATATTCTAGTACAACTATTGTGCTCTGGTCACATGGCGTTTGTGAACATTTGAGGGAGAAGGGTCTCTGAAAGAGGTTTTTCTGCTGCACTTTGCAGTCAAAAGAAATAAAGACATCAAGGAATGGTTAGAATTACAATGGGTAATACACTTAATACAAGCAGAAAATATAAATCTAAGGGATCAATAAACTTGTGGTGCCCTGACACTTCAACAGTTGACCAATAGTATAAAGTAAGGTTTGCATTAGATTTTTACAAAATAAATCTAGTGAGATGGAAACATACGTAGAATGGCTTTGTGCTCCTGAAAAAAAAAAAAGGAAATAATCTATTTAGAAAAACAAATTTATAATAATATATCAGTGATAAAATGTGTTATTTTAAACCTATTTATAATTTCTTTTTTTTTTTATAAAGTTTATTGGTAAATTAAGTTTGCATGCATTGTTTAAACTGGTGTGAAAAAAGAGATTCTGCTGGTTTTTCTATAAAAACCACTTTAAAAAAACACAATTAGATGTCATTTCAAATGATTCTTCTATTCAATATTAATTCCATAAATAACATTTTTTGGCAATAGGCATGAACATACCAGTAGGCAAAAATGGGGAAAAATTTTTTTTTAATCCCTACATTTATGATAGACTTCTTTTTGTAGAATTAACCACATGGAACAATGTTTTTTTTTTGTTTCAAAAATTCATTTGAAAAATGTGTTAATAACAGTCAAATGCAATTGCTTGCAAGATAGGAGTTACATAGGGCAGGATTTTAATTCAAGACCATGACCACGACAGATAACCAAATGCATAACTGTAATGCTGAGTGTGCTTGAGTTGTGTGGTGATTAGTAATCCTAGACATTTGTCTAGTGACATAATTACTTCATTGAACAGCAATCAAACACATTATAATATTTTAATTATATAAAAGACACAGAATTAATAAGTGATATGAAGGCACAATATTAATGAACAGAATAATAAATCCACATAGTGAAATAAAGCAAAAATAATTATAGATGAATAATTCAACTACTGAACTGGCCTGAACTCACTAACTAAACTAATTTATCCTTCTATTTCATATTTCTAATTTGGAAAGCATTGAGATGGACAACTCTTCTAGAGTCTAAAATAAATAAGACTATAATTATTTCCCTTTCCTTAAAAGGCGTTTCATAGAGTTGTTTATAACAATGCAATGTACTTACCTTAGGAGAAGGTAATCCTTCTGAAACAGGTTTGACATTTACAAGTGGAGGTGGGATGTCTCTTTTAACTGGTGGTCTACCAGGCAGTGGAGGAGGAGCTAGTTTTCCCAACAAAAAATATTTATTCATAAAATTTTAAAAGTTGCAAAAATTAAATGATTGATAATCTTTTTGAATACTATTTGATTGAAAACCTGATACAGGGGCAGGCGATGTGATGTTTAATTATTTGTGAGAGCTGAGTGGACACAGAGATAATTTGAACTTGTAAACAAAATGCCTGGTTGAAATTTTGCACTCATTAAAAAGCGCCATAATATTTGGCAAGCATTTGTATTACTGAATTATTGTATTATATTAAACCAGTATTTGCGACCCCTTTTTACTATTAACAACTCTGCAACGTTTTTGTTCATAAGCATGAGTAACTGAGCTTTTGCTGATGGTATGAAAATGTAATCCAAATGAGAATATCTGATAGATATATGTATTGCCAAAGTTTTATGTTTAATTACAAAACAATATGTACACTGTATGTTCTTGAAATAGATATTTCTACATACAAGCCTAATTAAATTTGAAATTAGTAAAATTTTATGTTGTGCATTTATAGACATTTCTATTTAGTATCCATCATATTCGTGTACCATACTTATGTGACAATTTGAAATGTATGATGGAGCTCACATACTGATCGGGATAAGAGTAAACTATATTGCTACAATTGTTATGACAGTGTGACATAGATTCTGTTTCAACAGATTATGAATTTTTGGGACAGTCTTTGCAAAATCACAATCAAATCTTTTTCTGTATTTAGCCATACTTGATAACTAATAGGCTGGAAAACCCATGTGTTGCAAAAAAATTTATTGAAAACGAAAGAGGAGTGGGCTATACAGATAAATCGGCTTACGACTAAATTTAGCTTTGTGAAACTGACATTAAAAAGAAATCATTTTTCACTAAAATTGCTATTAATGAGTTCAATAAAATCTTTCTGTCTCCAGAACATCTTAAACTTGGCTAAGAATGGACTTCTGGCAAGTGCAAATGGGATGTCTGGTAGATTTGGAAAGAATGATGAAATTTTGTATGCAGGCATTCACAAAATGTTCTTTCACAGAAATTTTCATTTTATTCCTTTGTAAGGTTCAATAACATTTTCTTCATAGATAGTTGATAAGATTGGCAACATGTAAAAGTTATTTTCGTCAAATTTTGTTTGTCAATTTGACATTTCATTTGGAAGGATCAAATTTTTTCCAGACAAATCGAGCCATGTTGCATTTTATACCTTTAGTACTTTAGTAACGTTTTTCATTACTTCTTGTAATTTTTGTGTCTTCGTTACTTATATTAGTTGATTAATCATACAGTGAGTTCCGATGACTTGGTGACTGACTTCTTCAGTACCAGACGTTGAAATTCAGAAAGACATCTGTACATCAATTCTGCTTAAAGAGCTTCATTTCAAATGACCCACTAGGATGTTTCAATTCCTGCTTTAACTATTGAAGTAAAACCAAACAGTAAATAAATCAACGTAATATTTTCTGTTCCAAGTGTTCTTTCTGGTAGAACCCTTATTATGGGTTGTTCGATTATGAAACTATTAAACTTTATTAACAATGACCACTTCCGATGGAAAACTTTATACAATGTCATATTTTACATATTAAACAAATAAATCATATTTTCGATGGTCTTAGGTGACCCCCGGCAAATTGTCATTCGACCCCCAAGGGAGCCATGACCCACATGTTGAGAACCCCTGATTTAACAAAACTTAACATTTAACATATTTACCTTCATCTGGGTTGTGATATTCTTTCTGCTGATTAAAAATAAGTAAACATTAATGAAAAAAGAAATATTTAAGCTCTAAGAGCTTCTAAATTGAAATATAGATAATCTTTTTTTTTAGGTTAAGAAAAAAAATACTATTGTTAAATGCTGATAATTTTCCATTAAATACTTACAACTCCATCAGGGATCACATAATCATCATCTTCATAAAAAAAAAAAATTATTGTAAACATTTAGAAAACTTAAAACTAACATAAGTAACAGACAGAATTAGTTTACTGTAAATATTTACTGTGACCTTTCACAATTCATCTAAATTTTGCATTTTTTTTTTAAATAAAAAATTGGGAAAAATAATTTGGGGATCTATGCTTACATGCCAAATTTAATTGATGTAATATATATGTAAATTTAACATGTAAAAAATATATTAAATGTATCACAAATATTAATTCTACCATGAGCGTCTGCTGACAATTTTAAACATCAAACCATTGGCAATATATAGTGCAATGCAAAAGAGAGAGATAAGTGTTTTGTTCTATTATTACCATAGTTTGTCTACTGTACTTAGAGAGTATAAATACTTTGCAGATTTTGTTTACTGCGGGCAGTCATGGAATGCATCTACCATGATAAAGGAAGGACCACTGTATACAACTTAAAGAAGGAAACACCAGCTAGAATTAATTACTGTAAATACAATATAAAACTTACAGTAGAAACAGAAACAAGACACAATTAATTACTGTACATATTTATACAGCTTAAATCAGGGGGGGGGGGAAAGTATTCAAATTCTAAATATTCATCAAGACATATTGTAACCATTAATGCAAAAATTGTCCTGTTTAGTTTTTTTTTAATGCCGAATTCAAATCAAAATATGGTACATGAGTTAATCTTTATAGTGCTAAGGGGGAGGGGGGCACCTCTTTTAACACCATCATCCTTTAAGCTTGCTAAAGAAGGTAGCCTTTAACATGCTTTTATCATCCATTCTGGATAATTGTCCAACCAAGTATACTGTCGAATGGTAATTAGTGCTTCTATACCATCCACACCGGCAGAACATGGTCATTTGTAATGTAGTTTTGCCAATTTGAGCCCATTATGGAGCCTTCAATAGAGAACCCAGTTCTCAGAGCCAAACAAAAGTGTGGTGAGAATACTGCTTTATAAATATTGATTTTTGTTGTTAGGTGAAGATACCTATTCCGCCCTACTCTCAGTTGGAGCCAAGCAAAAGCGCTGTTGGCCTTAGTGAGATAGTTGTCTGTTTCTCTTGACAATGACACGTCGGTTGACACTGTGCTGCCCAGGTACATAAAAGTGGTCAACATCATTAAGGAAGTAGCCACACCAAGCTGGAGCTTCAACATGCCTTCCATGAGTTTGCTGAGGCTGCTGCATTTTGTCTGACCATCAACCTCAGAAAAACAGAGCTCATCGTTCAAAAGTCTTCTAACAAGAGTATAATGCCCACAAAAAAAAAGAAGATAATTTAGTCCTACTAATTTCATGTGTCAATCTAATCATGCATGTTAATTAATGACTTAAACTCTTCTAAGTCATTGGTTTTCCTGGCTGATTCAGGCAACCCATTCCATGGTCTAATGGCACTAGGGAAGAAAGAGCATTTGTACGAATTTGTAAGCAATTGTCTGACTGAATATTGTGATTTAGAGATACAACTATATTTGTTACGTTTATTTAATTAAAGCCTTCAAATTTCAATTTTAAGAGTATGTTTCTATGCTTAATTCCTAACAAATTATTCTTATGAAAACAAAGAATCTGCTAGATTTAGTTATTAAAAGCCTTTTAATAAAAAGTTAAATCTATTTGATTCCAACATAACATTCCCATCTCAAGCAAGATGAAGACAACAGTAAAATTCAATCTAAAATAGCAAACTTTGTTTCTGTGTAAAAGAAAATGGAAAAACTGTTTATTTGCCATGTTTTACCTTGATTTTTAAATTGGTTGTTTATATATGAAAATCAATGAACGCTTAATTCAAAAAGCTTAGGGTTCATTTTCAGAAACCAAAAGTAGCTGTGCTTTATTAGATCACTCATCATTCTCTCCATCACATGTTTCAAACTTGTCATAACAATATGTATACACTATACATTGTTAGTTTCAGTCAGTGTTTCAGTTACAAATGATGGAGATTTTAAAATATCCATAACAATTAAAATGTAAGCTCAAATAAAGCAATAGGATGTTCCAAAGTACTTTTGAGTTTTTCAATTTTAAAGATGACAGACAAACAAGCAGAGCACAAAACAATAGACATGTGCACAAAGGTGACTGCTACAAATACATAGCTTACCTTTCTTTGGTTCCTGTGTAAAAAAAACACACAAAAATAAAACAGAAAAAATTAAAAAATGAATTCTTGCATTAAAGTTATTTCCTAAAGTAATTCAGTAATAATAAATCATTTTTTAAAACTTGTTAAATAATGTTGTTAAAATGTTGAAGCCCAAAAATCAATAAATCAGTTTAGATTCACATTATATGATCCAAGAATTTTAATTCCATTGTTTTTTTAATTTTCAACCTGAAATAAAAGTTGTTGTTTTTCATAGTTATCACAAAGTGGAAAATGAGTTTTAAGTTATTAATGATGTAGATCATGTAGATCTATATCTGTAATTTAAACTAGACAGTTTTGTTTTAAAATATAATGATCATACACTAAAATATGAATTACTAAACAAATAGATGTTAATATTAATACTGAGTCAATCGCAAATAACTAGCAAGGAAAACAGAGAAACATCGAGGCCTAATTGGGTGCTAAGAAAGGTTAATGTTTTATTTAAAAAGACTTAGTATCCGCCTGATTTGATTTAAACTTTACCTGATCATTGTCTACAAAATACATTGACATAAATACATTAGATACCTTGTACATAAAATCTGATAAAAAGTAAATTAACATAAATAAAAAATCTATGTATATACATGAAATTCTATTTGTTAAAACTCATTGGTCAACAGGAAGCAAGAATAATAGTGATGTTAAAAAAAAAAAAGAAAAAAATTCAAGTGTAAATCAATAATTTATTTTTGGTGTCAATTACATGTTCCTTATGCATATGCACAGTTAAGTTGAAAGCTGAAGTGAAACATTCAAGTATTAGATTTAAACTTATGTATTCAGTAACTAGCTCATAATTTTTGTGAAGTGTAAACACTACATTGTGTGTGTGTGTGTGTGTGTAGTGGATTGGTAAAACATTGTTTCTCATCTAAAGCTATTGGAGAAATCATTGGAGATAAAAATATATGCCACATCACAAGAATCTTTGACCTAAAATACAAGTTAGAATCATTCACATAGTATTTATAAACAATAAGGACTGGTGCTTTTACAAACTTCCAGCATACTTTAAGGTAAGCAGATGAGAAGGTGACTTGCACACAATGGAAAACCTTTACATATTATTAGGCAATCAAAAGGAAGCAGGCTTCTTCATGGCAAAGAAACATAAAGATATACAAATAATAAACAAAGAAAACTTAATAGCACAAGATCCAGAGATAATGTTATTGGTAACTCACATTGCTCTCAATTTGTCTATTGTGTTTACAAAAGATGGCATTTATAAATTTCAGGGACTTTCTCTATACAATGACGTTGTATACAATTCATAATTTAGCCATCTCTTGCACCCAGCAAGCACTGTGAGATTTCAATTGAAATGGTGAAAGATTCGTGCTTTAATCAGTCTGGTCAGTGCAGTTTTTTCTCTCACAAAGATTACTAAAAAAAACAACAAATGTAGCAGTTGTAAAAGTTTGAGAAACACTTTTAAAATATCTCTGTATAACAAATTAGAAGAAGGTTGTTAAAGTTAGGCAACCACTAGGAGAAAATCAAAGAGCAGCTAAGAAGAACAATACTGAAAGAAAACTTAAAAGGAGCTGATCTCTGCAAAAAGTATGATAGCATCAAACCCCAAGACCACTAAGCCCACAGAGTTATCAAGAATACTCTTTAGGGCACCTCTGAGTCCATTAGTTGATGAAAGTAAAGGCGGTTGGTTGTTGTGCTGGCTCATGACACCCTAATTAACCATGGTCTGAAAGGGAAAGTTTACTTTTACTATAAAAATGTATATAAAAAAAACAAACTCAGCCATCAAAGATTGGCTGTAGTTATCCGACCTTAGAAATTAAGAGAGCCAAAAAAAAAATGGATAGGTGATTGGACCTGAGAACATTTGGCCAAATGTTCTGAAAGATTAAGTGTTAAAGCTTCATTCCCTTTTGAGAGTTATGAGAGTTAATGGGTCATACCAGCAAACTGGAAAGAAGATCATATGATCAAGCTTCCCAAGTAAGGTAACCTTAGTAAATGTAATAATTAAAGACACATCAAAATCCTATGATTGCCATAGTGTGTCTTTTGAGAAAGAATGAAAGATATACATATTCCATAAACTGAAAGGTGAACAAAAAGGTTTCCAGAAGAATCATCAGCGATATGTTTTGTATGTTGATAACTAATAAATTACTAACACAGAGAAATAGGAAAAACAACCAAAAAAAGCAAAGAACTCTAATTCAACTTACTGATGAACTTGCCCTAAAACACCACCTACCCAATAACAGAGAAAAAATTACCATATTTTCAAACATAACGCCCGGACTAAACTACAGACAACCAACTATTAAAACACATTTACTAAATAACACCTTAACAAAAGAATCAAATCCACTGGAGCTCAAAGTAGGCACGCTCGAAACAATTGAAAACTATCCAAAAACAGCTATCCATATATATACCGATGGATCAGCTTTCAAAGCCACCATCAATGCTGGTCTTGGTGCCTTCCTGGTCTTCCCTAAAAATAAACACTTTGAAATAAGTGCACAGTGTGGCGATTACTGCTCAAACTTTCAAGCCGAAATTGAGGCAATTACCATAGCACTATAGACAGTGGAAAACAATTTATATGAAGGAGTGCAATCACCATCAGATATTGTTGTCTTTACAGACTCCCAATCCACTCTGCAAGCACTTAACAGCAACACCTCAAACAGCCCAAGAGAGTTGACAACACTAATTGTGATAATCCAGCAGATGATATCAAAATTAAATATCAATATCACACTACAGTGGATCCCTGGACACATTGGCATCATGGGAAATGAAAAGGCAGATAAGCTATCAAAGGCAGGTTCATCTATGGAACAACCAGACAGACCTGTAAGCTACCTCACCCTGAGGTCAGTGTTAGTCGACAATCAATGGGCATCAGGAAACAGGCAGAGCCATGTACAAAGAAATGAATATGCCTAACAAACTGGACAGTATTAACTTCTTCCCCCGCAAAGAACAATCTACAATTTTCCAACTAAGAACAGACACACACCTCTATTAAATTACCATCTGAACAAAATAAACTCCACACAACTCCCCCTTTGCAGACACTGCGCCCACCCTTATGAAACCTTAAACCATATCCTCTCTGAATGCCCTTCCCTAATTCACCTCAGGCAGACCCTACTTCCACTATATCCCAACATAACCAACACCCTGTACGGCAGTGCTGAACAACTGAAGAAAACAGCACACTTTTTTCCTTGGCACAGTCTGCAAAAGAGCTCACAGCTCAGCAGCAATAAAGCTGGCTAGAAGAAGAAGAAGAAGTATGTTGATAAGAGTGTGGAGGAGGTTGTGTAAAACTGAGAACTGTGCTCTTAAAGCAAGTGTGCAGTGACATGGTTTAATGGTTTAGAAAGCTGAATATTATGAACAATAAGATGTATGTGTTAAACAAATATCTGACTCAAACACAGTCTGTATAAGAAAGGTATATAGTCATTAAAAACATGCTTGCCTTACAAAAAGTAATTAAATCTATATTATGTAAGTTTGTATTATTATAATTATTTATTAAATTTTTTTTTTCAATCTATTAGAATTTGCCCATTTAGGCTGATGGTTAGTAAATAACATTTTACAATTTATGCTGTAAATGTTGTATTATAAAAATAATTTAAATAAAAATAATCATAATTTTAAAAAAATGGGTTAAAGGGATGATAAATCAGGCAAAATATTTTTTTGATGATTAATTGATAGAGTTAAGAGATTATTTCCACTTTTAAGAGTTAGTCAAAATTAAAATGTGTAATAAATGATGTAGACCTGCTATGCATCTAAGAAAAAAAACTCAACAATTCTCAAAATAAAGTAGCATCCTGGCTAGGTCAGAGTTCAAATGACACAAAACTGAGTCACTCTAGATCAATCCAAAAAAAAGATCAATGAGTGGGTGTATATGACAAGCAAGCTACTTCAATCCCAATGTAGGTATAAAAACAACAGCACACTAAATGCCATGCAGCGTGACGTAGCTGTACAGCCTGCCTGTTCCTTCCTTCTATACCAACATTGAATTGAAAGGAAATGCTGCAGTGCAAGTATCGATGCTCAGAAAAGTAAAGTAATCAGCACACAGAAAAGTAATCGTGCTTGAAGAGAACAAACCTGTACCTCATCCCAATCTTCATCCCAATCATCATCAGTATCATCATCAACAGGAGGCTGTATGCTTGCGAAATATAGAATTACCTTCAGATAAGTATTGGCTTCAGCATGGAAGTGTGTACAATGCTTATTTCTACAGAACTACGTGATATGTACATTCATTGAGAAATTAACATTTTCATTGAGTGATTATTAGTTTCTGAATTTGAAATGAAGATAAAAGAAAGTTTGCTTTTTCTTTTTTTTTAAATCAGCAAAAGATTTGTTAAAAGGCCCTACATGCTGTGATCTAAATCAGGGGTTGGCAAACTATGACACAAGCCTCATACCAAGAACCAACTAAATTAATTAATGGAAAAACAATTCAAGAAGAAGTGAAATGAAAGATTAAATTATTTGCTTGTTCACATTGTAGAGAGAAATTGTCTCCAATTAATAATCAAAATAGAAATATTAATAATGTACAAGAAATGTTTTTATTTTCATAAAACAGTCAAAGAAGTAATAGAATAAAATTAAGCATATTTCAGTTTTTATTGACTTGTTGCATCTAGGACTTATTTTTTCGGCACATACAATCATAGCCACTCTTTTGTTCCTTATTGGACTCTTGTAACCCAAGACAACTTATATCCATTAAGTCTTGTTCAGCTTTCACACTTCCTTTTAGCTGAACAATTCAAATTAAATTTTGCCACTGTCAGTAGACGTTTATGGTCTTTACACACAACTACTTGCACTTTTTAGTCCAATGGATAAAACATTTTAGCTTGGTTTAGAAGAGGAACCTAATGCCCCGGATCCAACAGTAGTAAATTTCAGAAGAGCACTGACTTTGTGTTAGTGTTTTGAAAATTCATATAATGGAAGGCGAGAGAGTGAAGGAAAGAAAATGAATGAGAGATTAAGGAGGATGAATGAATCTTGTAGCAGATACTAGTAAGATAGCTTTTTTCCCCCACTTTTCTGTGTTACAACTTTTTATGGGACTTCAAGTTTTGCACCGCGATTCTCTGTCATTCTCTCAGGAGTCACTTTACTGAACACTCTCTGAGACCACTAATTTTTACTGGTAACAGAATGCAAGAAATGAAGAAAGATTGGAATTTAAAATAAATGAAGCTCAGAAGGTCATAATAGACTTTACTATTTCAAGAATTTATGTTGGTATTGGCATGTCAAATGTTTTAGAAATCCAAGCTTGGTTCAATACAATAATGGCTTGCCAACCCCTGCCCTAAACTAGATTCATTTATGTAGATTGTACCTTGGGTTCATCTGAGGGATTCTAGGGGGTGGGCCTGAAGGTAGGCTTGCAGGTGGACCTGTTGGTTCTTCATATATATCATCAGCTACAGGCTGTCAACAATTTAACATTGGAAGTGTTAAACAAAAGTTTAAAAAAAAAGAATTATTTATGAAGATCAATAACATGATATACTTTATAATCCAGCCATTAAACCAATTTGACAACATTCATTATCTTTCATACTACAAAGTTTTATCAAAATACCAAGTACATTGGGTGTACATGAATAATTACAAACAATAAATCAATCACTTCACCATGATGGGGGCAGTGTCTTCAACTGTAGTCCTCCTTGGCTTGTCCAGAGCAGGTAATATTGGTGCTCCATACTTAGGTTTCACAGGGTCACTAATTTTTCTCTCCCTTTCTGTACTTGTGTTTGACTGGCCAATACTTTGAAGAAAACTTTTGGCTAAATTACTCTTTTCTATGGTCTGTGGACTTGAACTACTGGGTTTTATTTTCTTTTCAATCTCAGTTTCATTTTGTCTTTCTTTTCTTTGTTTCAGTGCTTTCTAGTGAAGTAAATGGTGAGTAGGTTATTATCTGTCTAGGGTTATTTCAATAGTTTTCTTTCACAGGAAGTAGGGCACAGAATTCAAGAAATGCATCAAAAGCAGAAGTGACAGCCATGAAGCTAACAGCATAACAATTTAAAACATACATGTTTAAATACAGATTAGGTTTGAAATGACACAACAAAAAAAAACTACTCAAAAGCAACAAAACTTGGTATTAAATGCAAATCAATTTCTTTTTTCTTTTACATTAAGCATTGGAAAATTATTTTTTTTTCTTATTTTATAAATTACAGATGTCACTTCAAAAGAGGCAATCATGTCGTGCATTGTTATAAATCTCATGACACTATTATGTGTCTATTCTTGTTTCATCTCATGACACTATTATGTGTCTTTTCTTGTTTCTTTATGTTTTCCTGAATTTTCTTCAATATTGGGGGGGGGGTCAATGATAACTTTTTCATTTATTATTACACCTAGACATCGAGTTTTTAGTCTGTGTGACTGGTTTATAAAATAAGAAGTTTTTATTCATTTTAGATTTTTTGTAACTCTTAATACAAGGCATTTTTCTGGGTGGAAAGACATGCTCCAATTTGATTCCCATTTCTTCTGATTCTTTTTGTAAAATTCCAGTATCTTGTATAGTTTTATTGTTCTACATATTATGCAGTTTGCAAATAATCTGACTTTTGTTCCTGAACTAATGCAATATGGTAGATCATTTATGTAAATTAGAAACAGTAGTAGGCCTTAGGTACATCTGAGTTCAGTGTTATTGGTGTTGATTTAGCGTCATTTATTATAACAGTTTGTTCATTCCCTATCAGGAAATCCTGAATCCATTGATGTAATGAATTAGTAATGCCAAAATATTATTATTTTTTTAAGTAAGCTAAGGTGATGAACTTTGTCAAATCACTTAGAAAAGTCTAATAAAATTGCATCTATTTGCTCATTTTTGTCTAAGCCCTTTGAAAAATCATCAATTAGTCCTATTAGTTACGTATCACATAATCTATATTTCCTAACGCCATGTTAGTATGGAGTAAGGACATCATGTTTAACTAAGTGATTTATGATATCGCTATTATCTGTTCTAGTATTTACATGCGATGTTGGCTGGTAATACTGGTATGTTTCTTAGGTCAGACTTTTCTCCTATTTTAAATAGGGGAGTGGTGTTAGCTTCTTTCCAGTCCCTTGGTACTCTACCCTGATTAAGTGATGCCTGAAAAAGTATTTTGAACATGGGTGCTAGCTCATTGCTTAGTTCTTTGAGTAATCTAACTGGAATACCATCAGCTTCAGATGCTTTATTTGGTTTTGTGTTGGCTAATAGTTTTTTTTTCAATCCCTTTTTCTTTTACATCTATGTCTCTCATTTTTTACTTGGTTTCAATTAAGCAATATGTCTTTGTCTCCTGATGCAAAATATTTATTTAGAATGTTAGCTTTAATTGTGTTATCATTTTGTGTTATCTTCTCCTTTTAATGGAGCTAATTCTGTTGTTTCCATTTTCTTAGATTTAATGTAGGATTTTTATCATTATCCTTAGCTATTACTTTGTATATGCATTTTTTTTTAAGATACAAATTACTTATGAAACGAAAATTAATTACAAACTATTAAGCTTTTTACATCAAGGCATTATTTTAAAAGCAAAAATTTACAACTACATTTTTGGATGGCATCTATTTTGGTTAATTGGCTTTTCTACTACAATGGTTTACAATAGTGGACAAAAAAAAGAAGGTTAAATTTAAAGAACATAAGAAACAATATTTACATTAATAATACTATTTTAGAAAACCTCAACATTTGAAGACAAACAATAATGTTAATCTACCTAAGGATATTTTAAGTGCACTAGATACATTCCAGAATTGTCAGAGGCAATGAAAGGTGTTTGGAATTAAAAAAAGAATAAAAAAAAAAAAGCATACAACATGTAGTTATGTGTACTTAATATAGATGTAAAATTGCATGCTGGAAAGCATCTGCAACAATGCAAACACTTTTCAGAATCTGTAATAATTAAAGCAGCAGCTATTTAGTTTACATACGCAATATCCTTACCAAAGTACATGCGCACAGCTATTCTGACACACAGACTTATTAATGAAAATAAAAATTATCACTAAATTCACTATTAATTTCTAGGCTTTTACCCTAACAGTTATGACATATTAAAAATATACATTTCTATAAAAGCATTAAGGTGTACATTCCAAAAACATAGCACATATTCCCTTAGAGTTGTCTCATTTTTCTGTTAGTACAATAATAAGTAAACATCAGCGAATGTGTGTATATTAAACATCAGTGAGGGGGTGAGCTTGGAAAACATGCTTTGTTAATGTTTCTGGTTCACAGGTAGACCTAATACCACAGTTGGAATGGTCATGAAAGGTTTTAAGCGAAATGTGTTTAAACTTGACCTCGTTACCTCTAAAGTACTTATGATGTCATTTGGTGGGGGTAGAGCTAAACCCTGTTTTCTTTGCACTGATGTATTGACAGGGTTAGGTGCTGTCATTGGCTCATAGAGATCCTTGAAGTTAAAACAAAAAAATGCAAATAAAACATTCATAAGCCTATAATTTACTTATGGCAACTGTAGAAAAAAAAATCTTTTTAAGTTTTGTTAGCAAAAAAATTGACATTGACAAGCTTATCTGTGGAACCCAAATAATAAGTAAAAAGAATTTTACAAGATAAACTTGTACAGGCAAGAGTTCACATAAACATATTTAAATAATCAACAGTTTTAATAAGTAACATTTGTATTTAAGATTTATAGATATCTTTTAAGTCACTAAGTCATAAGTTTTATTGTCTTATGTACTGTTTTGTATCAGAAGTTCACATATTTAAAGCCACAGAGTTTTGTTACATAACAAGGATGTATTGGTGATGGATGTTTTGGTATGGAGGTCTTAGTAATTTTTTTCAGAAGGATTGCTTTGATCAGCTTTTTAAAAAGAAACATTATTGCTCTAATGTCTAGTGCTAACATGTCCTGCATCAAAACAGTGGCACTAAAATGTCATGAACTTTTAAAGGGAACAAATCAGGAAATACAATTTTAGAAATATGTATAAAGCTTAAAAGGTAAGGATCAAGATACCTTTATGATAAGGTAAGAGGTCTCAAACATAACGATGTAATTGTTATGTTAATATAATAGTAAATTGACTTTAAAAACTATCTGTTTTTTTTTGTTTTTTTTTAAAGTTTCTCTTTAGATTTTAAAACTAACAAAGTTTCGTTTTAACACTAATGACTCTTTAGCACAAGTCAAACAGATTGACAGACTGACAAAATGAAAAAAAAAGCTGTGTCTATTTTATGTTGCACATGCACTCCAAGCTACACTGACTTCAAAATATAAATCTTAAGAACAAGGTTTAACACTCAATGAACAAACTTCAAATAGCATTTTATCTAAAGTACTGTTTATACTTCATTGTAAAACATTTGTTAAAAAGTAAAAAAAAAATATGTTAAAAGATGTCAGGATGCTACTTGCTTATTTCACATGTTTTTTGAAGGTGTGTTTTGAGTTCAAAGCTAAAGGCTCCATTTTTTTTATTTATTTTAACCAAGAGAATTCAAATGATATAAACTTAAAGCTATCCTAAAAAGGCAGGTTTTTTTAAATAAAAAAAAATACATTCTGGATTTTTCTAAAGTGTCTGAGTAGTTCAGATATACTTGATCAATATGATCACTGCATACATTGGGACTGGATAGGAGGTGTGAAGTGTTGAAAGTCTATAATTTTCTTCCACTAATATAAGGGCATGAAAGCCCTAAAAATAGGCCAAGTTTAAGAAAGCATTTATAAGCCACTATATTCACTTATTACACATTCAAAACAAACATGCCAACTTCAACTGCAAACAATGAAATCCCATAGCTCCTTTAAAATTATGCTTCAAAACTTTTGGATTAGCTAATTCAGAATAATTAATTTGTTATATTTCACTGTGTTAAGAGCAATTACAAATATAAACATGTTAATTAAACAAAATACCAATTTAAGTAAAAAAAAACAAAAAAAACTGACCAGCCAAATAACCCCAACTTCATTCAATAAATACCCCATGAACAAAATCAATAAGCTTAATACAACAATAAAATGAAGATTTATTTTTAAAGTTTGGTTATAAACCTAATATTTGAGATTTAATTCATACTGGGCTCTAATTCTCAAATGGTTCATTCAAAAATAGTTGTTGTTTTTTTAAAAAGTATTTTCTCACTATTAAATAAAATGAAAATATTTAGGATGGCTGTACAATTAATAAGTAAATTAGTTACCACATTTGGTATTGGATTTTTTGTTCTGTTAGTATAATAATAACTATGCTTAGTATAATATGTTTTGGTATTGGATTTGTTTTTCTGTGTAAGTATAATAATAACTATGCTTAGTAAAAAGTATTTTTTAACAAACTCAACAAACTTAGTATACATTATGATGTTGACATCACCAATGCAATGCAGTTCACCTTTATAAGAAAATCAACTAACAAGCAAGCAACAAAGGAAACGCTACTCAATGAACTAGACACGTCACACTACAAATCATAGCCTTAGCAGACAAGAGCAAGGTTGTTACATTCTATACAATTTACTCAAGAAAGGAGAAAAAAAATATAAACAATTGAAAAACTTGATAAGAACTAGATCAGGGTCAAAGTTGGATAGGAGTGGCAAATTTGAAAGAAATTAACTACGTAAAGCAAACAATTACTTGGCAATATGAGAATAGAGAATAACTACCTGAGCCTGCACTACTGGCTGTAGGTACTCATCATCAGAAGTTTCCTGAGTAAATATGTAGAGTATAATAACACTGAAGATGAAGAGTTTTCGTTAGCCCTCATAATTTTTGTTTAAAAAAAAATTATTAAAAAAAATGTTTGATATTTCTTTTGAGTTTAAAACAAAGTCACGTGATCTTTAAAAAAACTACTGTATTATGTATATATAGTTTTAATAAATATTATTCACATTCTGTCTAAAGAATTTAAACAAACATCTGATCTACTTTTACAGTTCAATGGGAATAAATTCTATTGTTTATATTTGATGTGTAAAAATCATTTTGACATTAAAATCAACAAAACAAAAAGACACACACAAGAAATATTTTAAACATGCATTTATTTCTCTTCTCAAACTGAAGAATATAACTCAAAGAGGATATTTTGAAAGAATTTCACATTTTAAAACAATGGCCACTACAAAACTGACAACATTCCTAAGCTAAAACCCAAATAGCAATTATCAAAAATTTTTTGGCAATATGAACAATGTACATTTCACTGTGATAATGTCATGAAACAACAATCTTTCACACACAAATACACACACACATTTTCATGCTCAAAAAATGTAATATGAAGTGGAAAAAAATACAAGCAAATATATATCATATACATAGTATATATAATATTTATGAATGTATAACATATTGGTGAACCCCATCCAAGAAGTTGAAAAAAAATAAATTAGAAATTACTTATATTATTTTGTAAGAAAAAAAACAAACTGAAAGTCTATATTTAATCATGCTTCTATTTTTTTTAAATTTCAGTAAATTCTAATTACTGTTCTTAGCCTTGCATTGATGGTCAAACAATGAAAAGGTGTAAATCATGCACAAATTATTAACTTAATTCAATTAATTAAAGAAAAAAAATTATGTAAGGTGTATTTCATCTCTAAACCCCCCCCCCCTTTCCAATAACACAAAGACAAAAAACAGTCTTACTTCTGGCTCATCTTTTGATTTCCCTTGTGTAGGCCTTCTAGGCAGTGGTGGAGGTTGACCAGAGTCCTGATGTTGAGAATAATATAAAATCATAATTGTAATTAATACAAGAATGAAAGCTAACAAAATAAAAATAATAAAAAAAGAGAAGTTTTTAAAAAGCTATGTAATAAATGGAAAATACAATTGTTGAGTTGCACTTACTTTCATGGAAGAAGGGAGCCCTGATGGGACAGAAGCACCAGGCTGAAAAACACACAGAACAGAATACAATTTTAAAAAAGTAACTAGATGCCTTTACTAGAGAAGCCACATGTACTAAAAGCACCAAATGAGTTTCAAAATGCCAGGGCTAAAATAATGGATAAAATAGAATCATATGCACTGATTAGTTCATTGGGGGTGAGTAAATATTCTCAATGCAGAGTTGCACTACAGGTCTTTTAGGACACAGACCACTGTAGCTTGCATAAAATGTAACCCAGATATCAGGTCACAGCAGAGACTATGTACTACAGTGAACTCAAAGAGCATTATATAAGCACTCAATTAGAGTCTCAGTTCTGTGGGACTATCATTTTACAGAGAAAGAAAATTGGAAGAAATATTATATTGCAATGGAGATGTGGAAGAAAAAGTCTGTTATAGCCATCCTGTGTCTCCCTCAATCTAGTGAAGGCTACAATAATAATATCCTCCATATCACACTTCTTCCCAACATATTTTTGCTTTGTAAGTTTATATAAAAAAAATATTGCTAAAAATATATATACATATATGTGTTAATTTAAAATAAAACATAAGAATAAAATAGAAATTTTCAGTACATTTTTTTCCAACAAAAATACACTAATATATTTTTGCTTATTTAGATCTACTAAAAATTGTTTTAAAAAAACATTCAATTAAAATATAGATACTGAACATTAATATGAAGCATAAATAATAATTAAAAAAAAAAAAGACAATACCTTCTTCATAAAATTTATAAAGCAATTTTTTTTCACTTAACAACTAATGAATGTTAGATTTAAAAAAAAAAAGGAACAGTTTTACCCCGAGCCATACCCCCCCCCCTTTAAAGAAAGAATTCTAGTGAAAGGAATTGTATAGATCTACTAGACTATAATATTACAATGAAAATTAATGACCCATTTTTGAGATGCATGTCCACCCAGGTTTTTGAGCACACCCACCTAGAAATTTCCACAAAGGTATGAGTTAAATAGAGGTGTAAAATAACACAGCTTGTTAAACCCTATGTTAAAAAAACATAGCTTCAGTCTGATTCAAAGTATGCTTAAAAAGAATATGATTGCTTGAGACTATAGAAAAAAAAAGTGTCAGCAAAATACAAGATTTTATTTGTTCAGTACTTACGGGTGGAGGCGGTGGCCTCCGGGACCCTGAAGGAGGCATTCCTAGTTTTCTACGAGCCCAATTTTTTAAAGGAACAGCTTTGGAAAAAAGAAAGTAAGCTCTTGATATAAATATGACACTTAAGCGTACCCTAAAAATCAAATCTATTTAAAATTCTTATCCATAATGTCACTAAATACTATCACAATTTTTTTAACTAATAAATTTTTTTTAAAATTAACACAATGCCACAGTCTATAGTCCAACAGAAAGATAAGCTGGATATTATGTGCTACATACAAAATGTGATAAATAAACATGTTAGCTCATTACCATATAGTGAGTAACTCATGTCTATTCACATGACAGCACAATATAACTGACAACATAGTGTCAATTTCACATTTGACTTTCTATCAGTGGTTGTTTTGAAAAGGGGAGGACTGCATTGAAGCTATTGTTGTTTTAGCAAATAACCTAGCTGTTCATTCACAAGCCTCCTTATTTGTACAAGGGAAGACACTGTTGTAGACATTTGTTTTTTCTGCTCTTTTTGTTAAACTGAGCTGCTGGGTCTAATTCAAACAAATGAGGAAGTCAATTTTACATGCACACAAGTCTATCCTTTGATCAGACTGTCAAATGAAAGCCAAGGTAGTAAAAAAACAACAACCTCAAAACCCAACAACTTTACACACCAGTGACCAAGTAATAAATCTGTAGCTAAACCAGTTTAAGCCAAGAAGAAATACATCATTTTTTTTCATAGGATGATGAGTCATTCAATGTTATTTGACCATGTTATCCTATTGCTTTTTATTTTAGATTATATGACACAAAAATGTTTAAATGAATCATCAGTTGATGTTTTAACAGTCAATAATTATTTTTTTTATTTGTGGGGCATTAATTTTTTAGACAAGCAAATCTACTTTCTACTTAAGTTCAAATAAAGTAATCAGAAATACAGTATGAAAACTAATTCATTTAAGTTGCTATTCAATTAAGCAACCTAGCTTTGGAAATGCATGCCCAGACCCAAGCCAAGGATTTATGAAGTATCAAAGTTTTTAATATGCAGTCCAGATTTAGAACTGAAATACTAAGATTTCTAAGTTGTCTCTCAAAATTAATAAAGAACTACTGTTGCAGGTAAAAGAGCACGAAGATATGAAATTTCTACCAGCTCTGAAACATACACCTATTAGGGATAAAAATTCAAGATCTAAATTATGCTATTTTGACAAAATGAATCTTACCATTTAACAAGGATACTAACAATATGATCACAAAACTTAGAGACACTCTAATATGGAAGTAGCAACAATACATAAAAACACTGAACAATAACAAAAACCACAACCTAATAAAAGAATCAGACTTAAATTTTTTTTTAATAATGGGCAAGTTGTGGGAACAGTTAGAGAGATTCACCCAGAACAAAGGCGCCTGGAGGAAGCTGGTTGGTGGCCTATTACCCTGACAGGACCACAGGCAGAAATGAGAATTCTGATTCCATATGCTATAATGAAATCATATTTTCTAAGTGCTCTTTTTTTCCCAAGTGTCATTATTACAGATTGCCTTAATGAGCAAGGAAAACCAATGACCAGATCTACAATAAACATGCACAACTAGACTAGCAAATGGATACCCATGACATAATGATTATCTTTTGAAAACACCCATTTGTTTAAGATAAGATGATGGGCAGCTAAGCACTTTACTTATCTTTTGTGTGTGTGTGTGTGTGTGTGTGTGTGTGTGTGTGCGTGCGCGCGTGTGTGTGTGTAAACCTACCTAGCTCTACATTAATCATACAAACATACCTATATGAAAATTAATGAATGATGCAAATTAACAACAGATAAAGCATTTCTTAGTACATCTAACATATAGAAACATGAATCCTTTTCAAGTTAAAGACAAGTACTGATTTCCCCAAATACTGAGGTCCAGCTCCATCGCCTGCTATCATATGGTATGACAGTTGAGGCAGTCAAATGGTAAGATGTGCTTCTATACTGTCCACACAGCCCTCTAGAAAAATATGGTTCTTTGTTAGGTACTCTTTCCAAATGCACCTATGATGGAAGCTTAGGAGACACCCTATAAACATGCCTCCAATAGAGTATCCAAGTCCAACAGCCATACAAAAATGTGGTGAGGACCACTGCTTTGTAGACATTGATTTTTGTTTACAAGAGAAGAAACCTATTCTGCCGTATTCTCCTACGGAGGCAACCAAAAGCACTGTTATCCTTGGCCAGACTATTATCTATTTGTTTGGACAGTGATGCATCATTTGACACTGTGCTTCCCCATGTAGGTGAAGTGGTCAACAACATTAAGGAATCAGCCATTCATACTGATATGTGGAGCTGAGTTAATTCCATTAGGGACTTCTGGAGTATGACCTCCCTTTTCCTGAGGTTGATAGACCACTGTCAGACAACGACTTTGTCTGCTCCAGATGCAGAAAATTATGCAGGTCGCTACTGGGTTTGCATAGTCATATAAAACACTGCACTCATCCTTAACCTTTGGAACTGAAACATTGCTATTACTATACATAATTTAAACTAGCATTACCCACCGGCTTGGCCCATTGATCTGTTTCTTATTACATCCTGCAAATACTCACATAATGCTTTGGCCGTACCCCCTAAGCCTCCAAATAAAAATGCCCGCATTTCAACAACGCCCCCCCTCCCCCAATACGCTCACTTATGGTTTGTAAACTGTATAAATTCTGTTTTAACTTTTATATTGACCGAAATACTAAAATTAAATTGTGCCCATACATTATTTTAAAAAATATCTTAAAATATTTTTTAAAAGTTATCATGCCATAATCAGACCTGCCTACCAAAAAAAGTCCAAATGCGTAACGCTGATGGTCAAAATGCGTATTTTGGCACCAGAATGCGTAACACTTACGCGATCCACTATTTTGTCATATATATATATATATATATATATATATATATATATATATATATATATATATATATATATATATATATATATATATATATAATATTAGATCTCGATGTCATGATTAGATCTACAATCTAAATCTAGATCAATACGACAATACAATAGAGATGATATCTAGACTAGATCTGGATCTATGTCTATATAATTTATAATGAATATAATCTACTAATCTACTCTAGATCTGGGCTCAAGTGTTACCGATGCCGTGGATCTATTCCTGTATAACAAGTTATCTAGATTCGAGATCTAGAATCCAGATCTAGATCTAGACTTGATATCTACAATGTCACTCAATGTGTTTTGAATCGATAGCACTTCGATATTTTTTTCTATACAAATGAATACGGGAATCAGGGATTCAACATAATTAATTTCTACTAATGAACTTATAAAAAAAAAAAAAAGTCACGTTGGTCACCGTTTGTATCAGCTAACTGACGGTACCAACCTGGTACCAACCCGCCACTCCCTCACTCTTGCGTTCTTCATTTCTAGACTAAATCTAATTGCTATTAAGAACCAATCAACGTATAGATCTGGACACAATGTGTTCCCCCACCTTTTCTGTTACCAGCCCAACAGGACGGCTTAGCGTGACCTCCGTGACCGCTCGTAAGCTAGTCAAGAGAGGGGGAAAAAAAATACAAAATGCGTAACGCGACGGGTTCAATGCGTATTTGCGTACTGACTGTCATTTTTGGGAGATTTTGCGTAACGAATACGCATTTTGCGTAACGGTAGGCAGGTCTGTGCCATTAGAGATTTGAACCACAGACATTCTTATCTAAAATCTAAATCTCTAATGAAAGAAAACCGGTGGAAATTATGCATAAAAAGTAAACAAAAGTATAATCTTGTAATTTTTTAACATGTTGGATCTAGAAAAAAAAGATGTGTCAATATATCGCTTAAGGTAAATTTAACCGCTGCGGTTTCGATTGTGAAATGTGCTTAGTAGTTATAGGCACATGGAAAGTGTGAACTGGTTAAATTTTCATATTTATTTTTATCCAATGAAAGTGGAAGAATTAGTGATATGTCAGTCCATACATAAATCAATCAGGGCCCATTGCGCTTATAATATAGATTATACTATAGACTAGAGACTAAGATGCAGATGTAATAGATCTATCTTACTATAAGTATTTATTCTTAATTTCAGACCTAGATAGATTTATATAATCATGAGTACTCATACTAATTAATCATACTGGAAAACTGAAATGATACAGATAGATCAATATTATCTAGACTCTAGACAGACTTAGCTAGACTAATGTAGAGAGGTCTCTAGTCATAGTGACAGTCACATCAGTCATCATGATAATATATTGTAGTTTTGTTTAAAACATTTTTTAGTAGTAAGTAAGAAGTAGACTACACCTGGAGACTGCAGTAGCTAGGCTAGGCCTAGGGTCCACTAGGGTGAAGACTAGAGTATTCTAGTCTTCTAACTAAATAGTGGAGTAGTGGAGATATAAATATAAGTATAGTTAGTATTTAAGATAGACTAGATCTAGATCTATATGTTATACTAGTCGACTGGCGGCGTAGCATACGCCGCTATTTTGCTGGGCCGACCTTAGGCCACTGCAACCTATGCGATCGCAGTGGGCCCTGCACGTTTATAGGACCCGCGCTAATTTTAGGTGTATAAATTATTAAATTAAACCATTTTATAACTTATAAGGGATTTCCAGCGGCCTCCTGTCGATTTAACAGGAGGTCCTGGAAATCTCCTGAAATTGCAAAATATACGAAAAAGTCCTGGAAATATTCGGAAATTATTAAAATCTTTTGAAAACTCATACTAATCTCCTGAAATAGACGAAAATTGTCATTTTGGGGTGTCATTCAATATGGAAAACGCCACTCATACGCGCGTTAAAAAAAGAACAAAAAATGGCGTTGTGCAATACCCGCAATTATGGAATCTAGTGAAAGAAGCTTCTCGTGCCTCAAACTAATGAAGAATTACTTGAGATCAACAATTCTCATAGATAGATTGAAACATTTGGTAATTTTTGCTATTGAGCGTAATCTATGTTGGAAATAGATGTACTGTATGACTTCGCTACATGCAAGGCTCATAAAGTAATTCTGTACATAGTAAAGGATGAATAAAATGCAAAGACGAATTTATTTTCTAATACAAACTCTTAATTTTTACTTATTATCCGTATCCGTACCCAAACTTGGCCCCGCGAAATCCGTTTTGCATAGGGCTCTACAATGGTTAAGTCCGGTTCTGCTATTTAGTGACGGATGAGTACTTCTTGCTCCTCACCCCTCTTTTTTTTTTTGTCTCTTAAATTACCTAGGATAACTCCCTCCATCCGAGTTGCAAAAATAAAAGAGTGATCTTTCCATGGTGTCCAAACTCTTGATCGTGCTCTGTCGCCTCGATAGTTACTTCAGAGTAAATTACCCCCCCCCCCTTTTTTTTAACATGAGGTAGAAATAAAAAAAAAAGAGTGATATTTCTTTTTTACAACAGTCCAGTCCTGCTATTTTGTGACTACATGTTCTCCCCCCCCCCCTCTTGTTTTCTCGTGGACTATCCGCAGAAATAAGAGAGTGATCTTTCCTTTACTTCTTCTTGTTTAAACTGTTGAGGGATACGCCGCTATTTTGCATGGCCGGTCTTAGGCCACTGCAACCTATGCGACCGCAGTGGGCCCCCACTTTCAAAGGATTCGCACTTTCATAGGACCCGCTCTAATTCAAGGTGTATACATTTTTAATTTAACCATTTTATAACTTAAACCAGATTTCCCGCGCCCTCCTGTCGATTTACCAATAACTCCTGGAATCGCAAAATATACAAAAAAGTCATTAAAACATATGGAAATATATACACACAAATTTTCATTTTGGGATGTCATTCAATATGGAAAACAATTATCAAAGATAGATTGAAACATTTGGTAATTCTTGCTATTGAGCAGGATCTATGTAGGAAACAGAATTATTATGATATACTGTATGACTTTGCTACACGCAAGGCTCGTAAAGTAATTCTGTATGTAGTAAAGAATGAATAAAATGCATAGACTAACTAATACAAACTCTTAAATTTCACTTATTATCCACTTCCCTACCCAAACTTGGCCCCACGAAATCCGTTTCGCATAGGGTCCCACAATGGTTAAGTCCGGCCATGCTATAAAGTTACATATAGTAGATTATTTAGATTAGTTCCTCGTCCAAACCTCCCGCAAGACAAAGGGGGATGGGAGCGGGCAGAGTTTGATACATTTCAACGACAGTCAAGCGTGCAGCCAGTCATCCGTAGTGTGAATACAACTCTTGTTTTCTCGTGGACAGAAATACTTCTTACTACTCGACAAACTCTTGAGGGAAGAAGAGAATTATATCTAATATATAGATACTAATAATAGAAGTATTAGTTTTATATAATATATAGGCCCAGTATTAGTAGGCCCTATAGGACTATAGGCTACTATAGTACTATAGTAACTAGCAAAAAATTAGATCTACAGTTTCTAAAGATTAGGTATTAAGGTATAGGGCAGGGTCTAAGTCTAAGTCTAGGACAGTAGGACAGTCTAGGTCTAGAGTAGACTGTCAGTGACACTGTCACAGCTAGATAGTAGATACTTATATATAAATAACTTAGGATACTAAGATTTAAGATAGATTATTATTAGATAGATCTAGATCTAGAAGATATCTAAATCTAGATTAGAAAAAAAAATATAGATTAATGTTTACCAACAAAATTCACAACTTAAAACACTTTAAACAGTAAATCCGTCATCTAGATTAGATCTATCTAGACGTCTATATCTGGAATCCAGTTTGATTTACAACTCAAGCACAAAATATTTCGTCTATTTTTTCTTCCTGGTTTGAACTTCCTAGTGTAGATAACTTCCCGAAACAACTGAAAAGACCTGCACAGATCTAAAATTATAGATATATGTCATGTCAATGTTGCCCTAGTGAAATCGGCGTAGCTCTTTTTATTTAAAGGTTGAAAAGCACAAATACACGAGCACAAGAAAATCCTCAGCAATATTAACAGGCCCTAGGCGAAGGAAATTTGGTGTAGCCTACGTGGCCCAAATGAAAACATATTAAAAAAAAAGAAGCTTATATTAAGTGTAATTGTATCCATTAGTATAGATCAGTCACATTATATACTTTGATTTATGTAGCTTTTTCTGTTAGGGGGGTCCGTGGGCAAATCTTGACTATATATAATAGAGTCCCCCTCCATACACACACACATCTGCTTCCAACCCATATATAGAGAATTTTCCTACTACAGCACTATGGTGTGGAAAATACTTCGGTCAGATCTAATTAGTGACCTACATCCTCTCACTTTTATTAACGAAAGTTCAGGTAAAAAGCTTATATGCATAAAAATAGGGAGAGTGCACAGCATGGGCGTAGCCAGGATTTTTTTTCGAAAAAAAATATTTGTATGGATGGATATATGTGTGTAGGCTATGTGTGTACATAATTAATCTCTATTACATTCTGACCCTTCATTCTTTTTAAAGACGTTATTGTGCCCCAGAATAGGTTCTTCCTGGAGTTAGTGAAAAAATTGTAGACTCCTCGCCCTTGCCAGCAAGGGGTCTGGGGGATCGCTGAGAGCTCCTCCAGCGCGGGGCGAAGCCCCGCCGCCGAGCACTATTTCTGGAATTGAAAACTAACTAAATGCATATTCTGAGGTACCTACAGTGCATTATTTTGCTATCAAAAAGTTTTATTTTAAAAACCTTATGTGCTATTCTTACTGACTTAGACCCTCCCGCGCCGTTCGGCGCATTTGCTGGCAAGCTGTTTCCACAAAAATCTGTCACTGACAATGTCTGAAGCCTCTTCCCACCTGCTCTGAAGACCTCCATGAAAGTGTGGTTCCAAGTTGTACTAGGATGTCATCGCAACTTATTTATTTTGTCGGAGAACATGTCCCTCAAACCTCATGCGACGCTCTGTCACAACCTTACTAAGGGGTCGACTCCCACTTCGGCATAGGATTTCCTTGATTTAGACCCGATCTCTATAACTGACTCCTAAAATCCGTCTTAGCCATCTTTGTAGAGACACATTTAGTGCTTTTCAATTTCATTGCACTTTAGTAATGGAGCCCAGCCACTGGTAGACATGTGTAACTTCTCTTGACTACGATCTTGGAATTAGTTGACTATTTTGCTTTAGATGTTATATCGAAAAGGGAAGTTTTGTCATCAAAATCATCTGTTCGGGGTTTTAAACTAAAATATATCTGGAGTTGTGTTGTTGTTGTTTTTTTATTCAAAACCACATATAGCTACGGTCATAGAATTTCGGTGACTAGAAATAGGCCTAAAACCTTAAAACCTTAGAACTCTCTGTAGGGGGATTTAAACTCAAAACTATCTTGATGGGTTTTAAACTTTTAACAAATCCATTTGGAGGAGAGGGGTTGAAACTCAAAACCCCTCATTGGCTTGGCTACGCTCAAAGAATTTTAGTGTGTAATTTGCTTTTTTTTTATATTGAAGGTATTTTTTAGCATCAAACCCCTCTGAAGGGAAATTTTAACTCAAAACACCCAATACATAGCTTGGCTACGCCCAAAGCATTTTGATTGCGAAATTTGTTTTTTTTTCTATTTTGAAGTTTTATTTTTAAGCTTCAAACCCCGCTGGCGGCTGTTTAAACTAAAAACCCTTTGGCTATGCTCATAGCATTTTGAGTGTGTAATTTGCTTTTTTATATTGAAGAGGGGTTTATCGTAAATTTTGGAGAGGGGTTTAAAATTTAAAAAAATCTTCCTTAGATGTGCTCTTGGAATTTGGGCTTTGTCGTTTGCATTTTTTTTTTTTGTTTTATAGAAGAGGGGGATTTAAATGCAAAACCCCTTGGTAGGGGGTTTAAACTCAAAACCCCTTGGTAGTGGGTTTCAAACTCAAAACCCCCTGGTAGGGTGTTTTAAACTCAAAACCCCCTGGTAGGGTGTTTTAAACTCAAAACCCCTGGTAGGGGGTTTTAAACTCAAAACCCACTTGGCTGTGCTAGGGCAAGTGATGGTTTAGTACTAAAATTTCATCTAAAATAAACAAAATCAAGCAAAAGATCAGTCACTAAACTCCGACACATCCCCTGCGGGGGGGGGGGGGGGGTTCATTTCGAGGGACCCCCCCCCCCCCCGGCTACGCCCATGGTGCACATATAAATTAAACATGTGAAAGCAAGGGCTAGATTAGAAGATAGAGACAGAAACAATAATTCCCGACTAATTGATTTTCTAAGTTGATTAGGCCTACTTCGTCTATTAAGTAAAAAATATTTTGGAAAATAATAATATTCCTCTAAACTGTAAATATACACTATATGCACAATCTAAAATTGTGGACTAATTAAAGAAAATGATAATAAACTTAAACATATATACATGTATAAATGATCCACCACGTGGTCAGTGGCGTAGCTATGGTGGGGGAGGGGGGAATTTGAAATTCGCCTGGGCCCCCACTTGAGGGGTCCCCCAAATGAGTGTTCATGTTTTTTTTTACATTAAATATTAAGCCATTATCTCATGTCATGATGTCGAATGTCAAAATTCATGGGACCCAAACAGCCTCTCTGGCGGATCCAGGGGGGGGGGCGGTAGGGGCGATCGCCCCCCCCCCCACTCGGCCGACCCCCCCCCCCCCCTTCGGGGAAGAATTTTAGTATAGAGTTCACACAATGTGTATACGAATTTATTACTTATGTTAATAATATATACTAATTATTTATATTTCAACCTATTTTTAGATTATTTCGCCCCCCCCCTTCTAGTATTTTGCAGATTTCGTAGGGTCGGGAGGGGGCGATGGCATCAATCCGCCCCCCGCCCCACCATAAACTTTCGAGTGGGGGGGCGGTCCTATTTATTTGTAGAAATCACAGCTTACTAACAGAATCAATTAAATATCTATATGACTAAAACTTGTTATTGGTATTTTAACCGGTCTTTATATTATGTCGTTCACCTGTTGGCCGATTAGAAGGGGAGGAGCAAATACCTCTACTGCCCTTCCCATCTAAACCCTTTGTGTGTGTGGGGAGGCGGTCCTACTTTTATGGAGAAATCATAGTATGTGAACAAAATTAGTCGAATATCTATATAATATAAACAGGTGGAAGTGCGATACATGCAATCACCTTCCCCCCATCGGTCAAACCAATACTTTTTATTTTTGTATTATAGTAAGAAATTACAAAATTTAAAAAAATCTATCACTAATATAATTTATATATGATATAAAGTAAATTCTTATATCGAGTCGCCTAACCCCTATTCTTTAATGCAAAATGCAATCATTAGGAGAAATTATAAAAAGGAGCGAGGATTAATCGTTTCCAGACAGAGTTTGTGTAATTTCACATGAATTAATCATAACTATTTTAAGAAAGACTTTGCATTAGGAAAAGTTATAATTCAAACGAAAATTTTCAATATAACAGTCACGGTTGAGATGAGTTCAAATACCAGATAATCTTTTCCTAGTCGACTTTTTCCAAACTTTATTCTATCTCATATTTTTCTAGTTAAAATAAATTTAGGACTATAACTCACAATTTATACTTGAATTCTATTGAATATTATTAATCGAACTTTTTTTTTCGGCGGCGATCCTCAAAGCCTTAATCTAATAATGTGGGGTATCTTATCTTTTCAAGGAACAAATCAGTTGTATTTGCAATGTATTAAGGGACTATAAATTCATATTAGAATATTTTTCCACATTATTCAAAAGGCCCTTTATAATAGTATGAATAATGAGCTGTAGGTCAGGAGAATGCGTTATTGCAGTGAAGAATGCCAGAAAACGCTTTTAGCGTCGAGGCTTCACCCCGAACCTCACTGATGAATAATAAGCTGTAGATGTCAGGAGAATGCGTTTCTGCAGTGAAAAATGCAAGAAAACGCTTTTGGCGTGGGGGCTTCGCCCCGAACCCCACTAATAAGTAATGAGCTGTAGATGTCAGGAGAATGCGTTTCAGCCGTGAAAAGTGCAGGTAAACGCTTTTGGCGTTGGGGCTTCGCCCCGAACCCTCTCATAAGTAATGAGCTGTAAATGTCAGGAGAATGCGTTTCAGCCTTGAAAAGTGCAAGAAAACGCTTTTGGGGTCGGGGATTCGCCCCGTATCCAATGATAAATAATGAGCTGTACCCTATGATAAGAAATGAGCTGTAGATGTCAGGAGAATGCGTTTCTGCAGTGATAAATGCAAGAAAACGCTTTTGGCGTCGGGGCTTTGCCCCGAACCCACTCATAAGTAATGAGCTGTAGATGTCAGGCGAATGCGTTTCAGCCTTGAAAAGTGCAAGAAAACGCTTTTGGGGTCGGGTCTTCGCCCCGTATCCAATGATAAATAATGAGCTGTACCCACTCATAAGTAATGAGCTGTAGATGTTAGGAGAATGCATTTCAGCCGTGAAAAGTGCAAGAAAACGCTTTTGGCGTAGTATCCAATGATAAATAATGAGCTGTAGATGTCAGGAGAATGCGTTTCTGCAGTGAAAAATGCAAGAAAACGCTTTTGGGTGTCGGGGCAAAGGCAATATATATATATGGCTTCTTTTGTCTCGAAAGGCAATGGATGCGCCCAAATGAGTCACTGGTTTTGTCTCTTAATATAAATATATATAGTTGTAACAATTAGCTTGGATAAGTTATCTAATTAAATTTTTAATAGATCTAGACTAACCATTATAAATATGTGCGATTATAAATATTTTTACCAACTTGTTTGGTGCAATTTCATGTTTTTAGCTTTCTCAATGCGCTTCGATCATATCACTTGTATGGACCAGTTGGGGGGGGGGGGGGGAAGGGGGGTATACCGTAAATGTGTAGCGTAGCCAGGGGGTGTTGGGGTTGAACACCCCCCCCACACACACACACCGGAAATGAAATGCGGGGGGGGGGGGGAGACGGACTTTAGTGACTGATTTTTTGCTTTGATTTTGTTTATTTTAGGTGAGATTTTAATTCTTAACCATCACTTGCCTAAGCGCACCCAAAGGGGGTTTTGAGCTTAAAACCACTCCCGTGGGGGGTGGGGGGTAGGTTGCGGTTAGATTCCCATCTTCTATAAAAACAAAAGAAAAAAAATAATGCAAACGACAATCCCCAAATTCCAAGAGCATAGCTAAGGAAGATTTTGATTTTAAAACCCCCTCCGAAATTTACTATAAAACCCCCTCTTCAATATAAAAAAGCAAATTACACAATGAAAATGCTATGAGCGTAGCCAAATGGGTTTTGAGTTTAAACCCCCTTTCAGCGGGGTTTAAAGATAAAAAAAATAGGCCTACCTCTTCGATATAAAAAAAGCAAATTACACACTACAAATTCTATGAGTGTAGCCAAAGAGGGTTTTGAGTTTAAACCCCCCTTTCAGTTGGGTTTGAAGCGAAAAAATACCTCTTCTATTAAAAAAAAAGCAAATTACACACTCAAAATGCTATGAGCGTAGCCAAAGAGGTTTTTGAGTTTAAACCCCCATTCATCGGGGTTTGATGCTAAAAAATACCTCTTCAATATAGAAAAAAAAATGTAAATTACACACTAAAATTCTTCTTATCTTATATAATACAGACGTTACTTCAAAAAAGAAGATGATTACGTCCTACGCGTCATGCATTTAGTCATGCATATTAACCAATGACTTAAATTCTGCCAAGTCACTGGTTTTCCTGGCTAGCTCAGGCAAACCATTCCATGCTCTAATAGCACTAGGGAAGAAGGAGTATTTGTACAAATTTGTCCTAGCATATGGGACGAGGAATGTGCCTTTATCTTTGTGTCTTTCAGAGTATTTTATTAAATTTTGTTTTTGTATTTGAAGATTATGGTTCAGTGTTTTATGTATTATTGCTACTTTACTTTTGAGCCTTCTGTCCTGAAGGCTTTCTAAATTTAGTGATTTTACTAAAGGTGTTACTCTAGTCAAATGTGAATATTCGTTTGTTATGAATCGCACTGCTCTATTTTGTGTCTGTTCTAGTTTCTTAATGTTTTCTTGAGTTGAGGGGTCCCAAACAGAGGATGCATATTCTATTATTGGCCTAACCAAGGTTAAATAACATTTTAGTTTTATGTTCTTATTTGATTTATAGAAATTTCTTTTAATAAATCCTAATGCTTTGTTTGATTTTTTTGTAGTTTCATCAATATGTGGATTCCATGACAGTTTTTCATTTATTATAACACCTAGGTATTTTGCGTTTTTAGTCTGTGTTACTGGTTTGCCATGAATAAGATAAGTGGAATTAATTTGTTTTAGTTTTTTTGTTACTCTTAACAACTGACATTTTTCTGGGTGGAAAGACATGCTCCAATTTGATTCCCATTTCTGTAATTCATTTAATTCTCTTTGTAAAATATCTGTGTCTTGTGTTGTTTTTATTGTTCTATATATTATGCAATCGTCTGCAAATAATCTGACTTTTGTTCCTGAAGTAATGCAATTTGGTAAATCATTTATGTAAATTAAAAATAGTAGTGGACCCAAGACTGTTCCTTGAGGTACACCTGAGTTTACTGTTATCGGTGTTGATTTAGAGCCATTTATTATTACAGTTTGTTCTCTCCCTATCAGAAAGTCTTTAATCCACTGATGCAGTGGACCATTAATGTCGAGATATTTTAATTTTTTAAGCAAACTATGGTGGTGAACTTTGTCAAAAGCCTTAGAAAAATCTAGTAAGATAGCATCTATTTGTTCACTATTATCTAAACCTTTTGAAAAATCATCAATTAGTCCTATTAGTTGTGTTTCACATGATCTATATTTCCTAAAGCCATGTTGGTATGGTGTGAGGACATTATGTTTGTCTAAGTGGTTTATGATGTTGCTACATATTATGTGTTCTAGGATTTTACATGTGATGCTGGTAAGTGATACTGGTCTGTAGTTTCCTGGGTCAGATTTTTCTCCTTTTTTAAATAGGGGGGTGACATTAGCTTCTTTCCAGTCCTTTGGTACTCTGCCCTGGTTAAGTGAAGCCTGAAAGAGTATTTTGAACACTGGGGCTAGCTCATTACTTAGTTCTTTGAGTAATCTAGCTGGAATGCCATCAGGTCCAGAAGCTTTATTTGGTTTGGTGTTGGCTAATAGTTTTTGAATTCCATTTTCTTGTACTACTATATCTTCTATGTTGTCTACTTGGTACAAATTCAGTAATATGTCTTTGTCTCCTGGGGCTGAGAATGCTGATGCAAAGTATTTGTTTAGAATGTTTGCTTTAGTTTCATTATCATTATGTATTATGTTATGTTCATCTTTTAATGGCGCTACGCCTGTTGTTTCCATTTTCTTAGACTTAATGTATGACCATAGGTTTTTGTTGTTGTCTTTAGATATTACATTGTTTATGTATTCACTCTGCAGCTGTCTGCTTACTTTTTGGGTTAAGTGTTTAATTTTTATATACTTTTTGTAAACTCTTTCTGCATTAGTTTCTTTAAATTTTCTATATAGGTTTTCCTTCTGTTTACAAAGCTTCTTTAGTCTATTATTAAACCAGCATTTATTTATTTTGTTTGATGTGTATTTAGTTGGTATTTGATTTTCTATAATGCTTTTAAGATGGTTTTTAATGAAATTCCAGAGGTCATCGACTGGTTGGTTAATGTCTTTTTCTAATAAGAATGTTTGTTGAAAGTTTAATGCAGCTTGGTGTAGTTGTGTTAGGTTACATTTATTCCAGAGTAAGATTTTTCTTTTGGGTTTTGTATTGGCTACTGCTTTTATCTGACTGTGTATTTTTATGATCTCATGGTCTGATAGACCAGGGATAATATCATAATCAACTATTAATCCAGGTCTGTTGGTTAAGAAGAGATCTAATGTGTTGTTTAATCTAGTTGGCTTTTTAATGATTTGATCTAAACTTAGGTTGTGTAAAGTTTCTATGAAAAGCTCATTTATGTCCTTAAGGTTTTGGTGTTTATCTATGGTTAGTGTTTTCCAATTTATATCAGGTAGGTTGAAATCACCCATAATCCAAAAAACTGCCTTTTTATTTGTCTCTTTAAGTGTCGTAATCTGATTACATAGTTCCTGCATGTATTCTAAACTAGAATTTGGTGGTCTGTAAATGCTGCCTATTATTAGGGATGTTGAGGTAGTATTAATTTTACAAAATGTTGATTCTATATTTTTTGAGTTAGGTAAGGTAATTTCTTCTGCTATAAGAGTGTTTTTTATTGCTAAAAGAACTCCTCCATGATTATCAGCCCTATCTTTTCTAAAAATTTCATAATTACTATTGAAAATTTCTGCATTATAAATTTCAGGATGTAGCCAAGTTTCTGTGCCTGCAATTATGTCTGGTTTCTCACATTCTAATAAAATTTCTAAGTCTGCTGTTTTGTTCCTAATGCTTTGAAAATTTATTACTAAGGTTTTAAGGTATTTTGAGCTTTGAGCTTAGCCAAGCCAAAGGGGAGTTTTGAGTTTAAGCCCCCTCCTCCAGATAGCTTTTTTAAAATTTAAAACCACTCCAGATGTTTTTGAGTTTAAAATCCCCCTACAGAGAGTTTTGAGGTTGAAAACCCCCTCTTCAATATTATTCTAAAGCAAACTACACTCACCAAATTCCATGAGCGTAGCTAAATGGGGTTTTGAATTTGTTAAAGAAAAAACTCCAGAGATTCGTTAAGTTAAACCCCACAACAGATGATTTTGACGATAAAACTTCCCCTTTCCATATAAAATCTAACTACAGTCACCTAATTCCAAGAGCGTAGCCAAGATAGGTTGAAAAATGTATACCAGTGGCTGGACTCCATTAATAAACTATTATTCTTCCTCCAAGAAAATATGTTTGCATATAAACACACATACAAAAATGCATTGGCCTATTGCAGTGATGCCCAACCTAATTCGGCCCGCGGGCCTTTATAATTTCCTACACTCGTCTCGCGGGCCACATGAACGAAAAGTTATAAAATGAAATGAAATTATTCTGAAACTATTTTGGTAGAAACCTATGGATTTGATACTTAATTATAGGTTATTTAACAATTATATTTTTTTACGCGTTAGACACCATAATATAATCTCTACTTAAATGTGAGCAACACCGGCACATTTTGTGGTCTCTTTTTGATAAATATTTCCATGGATCCTCCAATATCTAAGCATAGTTTAACTATTTTTATTCGCGGCTCAAACCTAGAATGCAATCATATTAATTTTATAATGCCGTTTTATGTTGTTGTTTTATTAAACAGCCACACTTTCTTTATAAAATAAGTATGTTGGCTTATTATCATGTTCACAAACACACAAATGTTAAAGATCATGATACCAATCCATCAGAGAAAAAGTGGGGGCCCAAACGTAGGTAAAGATACTGTTGTAACTCTCGGCTAGGCACTCAACGAATAGGCATGCAACTCAACACAGTGTAACAGGAAATAAAGACAGGTGTTTATTCACTAGGACAAACACATAGCATCCTCCAGCTTCCTCAGAGTCTTTCTACTAATTTACCAGTCCTTTAGACAGCAACCCGAATGTGGACCAACGACAGCCTTCCCCGCTTCGTTCCAGGTCCCTTCTACAACCTTCAGGCAGCACCAAAAGCTTGCTTCTTAGTTTCCAAACATTCAGACTCTTCACAATCCCTGATGCACTGTTCTTCTCTCCATTCTAGTCTCTTCCTGTTTACGTTTACTAGTGCGCTAGTGCGCACCTCAAGCACTGGTGCAAGGCAGGGTTACGTACAACAATACATTTTTTCAACTTTTTTTTTTGTTTGGAATGTAGATTTCTACACTTAGTGCCGACGTTGCGGGTGGGATGGAACCACGTGGCGGGCCGGATATGGCCGCGGGCCGTAGTTTGGGCATCACTGGCCTAATGCATGTTTCTTTCTAAAAAACAATGAACATAGGCCTATATAATTCTAAATCTAAAACTTATTTAGCGCCAAAATGACCACTCCAAAACGTCCGGTAAAGTAGTTCTTTATATATATCTAGATTCTAGAGTCTTGGACTAAAATTGCTACATTGTTCTCTTGTTATAAACTTGGCGCAAGCTATATTATGCCACCATCAGTGTCATTGTTTTACGGGCAATGTTTCTCAGCCTCACCGTGACGGCGTCAGTGTGGAACATACTAACATAGTTTATGGCTCTGGCTGGGATAAATGACGTGAACCAGCCTGGCTTTAGTTTCTTTCTATCTATATTGATTAAATATTTAAAACTTAGCTATATTTTTGTATTCAGTGAATTCTTTTTTGTTCTGTTTAAAAGTTCGAATCGTGTCTTTTTCAAATATATAGAAGCTATGTTTCGTACAAAATGTTTTTTTTTTTTTAAACATCGACAGAATTCATTGCGCCAAAAAGGCCGTCGCCAAAACGTCGCATGCCGGATAGATGAAATCTATTCTCAAACATATATATATAGCTCTTCAAAGAGCCAGTTTTCCATAATGAAGAAAAATTGTCACTGCTGGGGATGATGTCGTAGACCTAGTGTTTTTGGATTAGTCTCCCCGAAAAAACAAAAACAGGTGTAAGGAATTTCCATCTGCTTGAAACCCATTCAGATGAAACAATCGATTTTATTCCGCCCGTTGAATGAATCTTCTACTCAATCCATTGGTCTAAAGCAGTGATGCTCAACCTTATTCGGCTGGAGGGCCATTTTAATTTCCGACACAAGTGTCCCAGGCCACGTCAACAAAAAAATTTTTTTTTTAAAAAAAGGAAAGAGATCATTTTTATTTGAAACCTGTGAACTTAGTAGGCCTACATACATTAATTTATGAGAAATTTATCTTAAACCAACTTTTAAAATCCGGCTGTATGAGATGAGCACTGAATCTAGAATTCTAAATGTTCTTCCGTGAGCTGGATTACATAACATAGATTTCAAAAGATTCATCACTGAAAAGATGTGTCCTCACAAACAGGTAGACCTAATGTTAACACTTATTTTTCGGAGATTTAGAAAAGTTTCTTCAAGCAACACGGATAACAAATCAATTGTCTGCATCAATTAAAATTTCTTAAGTGGGGATGTCTAGCTTTGTAAGTCAATCAGTTCCATTATATCTCTGTCTGGGCACTTGACACATTGACAGCAGATTTTTGAGACTACAAACATTGTTCAATCTGAACACGATCATCATCACATGGTCAAGACTGAACTCCTTGCCACATATATATTTTGTGCATGCATGCTCTTCTCTGATTTCAAAAAAATGTTTTTACCGAGAATAATTACCAAGAATTTGAGCGGCATCAGATATGTTGGTAGACTCGTCAGCTGCAATTGAACATATTTCGAAATCTGGTTTGTCTGTTAGTTTTGAATGGAGATTTTTACTCTTATCTTTCACTCACCTTTCAATAGTTATGAGACAGACTCACGGCTTCAACAGTATTCTTCTTTTCATGAATCTTTTCCCCCACCATTGCTAGCACTTTTCTATGCATTCGTTGTCGTAAAAAGGCTAAAAATACGTCTCTACTTACAATGTGAACAGTTCTGTAGCTCTCTAGCTCTAAAGCCGACTAATTGTCTTGTTTCTTTTTTTGGTTTAGGCCTAATCTTAAAATCGCGTCGCAAACCAAGAATGCCGCCTTATTTATTTATGTGTTTGGTGTCGTAAAGCTGTTTATTCTTCAGAAAACAAATATGTTGGCTTACTATCGGTACCAATCTATTTACTATAACGTAGGGAAAGATTTTTTTTTTAAACATATTTTTTTTTTGTGGCGAGGGGATTTTCTATACTTTGTGTCGGCGGGCTGGATGGACCGGATGGATTCACGTGTCGGATGTGGCCCGCGAGCCGTATTTTGGGCATCACTGGTCTAAAGCTTCAAGAGACATTAAGCTTACTCCAATGACAATTACAACTTAGGTAGGCTGTTGTGAAATGTAGTTTAATATCCTTAGGATATGTCAGTAAAGTTCACCTTTCAGACCTTGCAACATGATGTAAAGGCCATCTGAATTGTGGCCGTCAGTTAACAAGGGTATCATGTGGTCAGCACAACGACCAACTGCCTTCAACTAATGTCAGGTACCAATAGAATTGGGTGGACTCAAGAGGTGCCCTAAAGTTCCCTTAAAAATCCCAGAAGCCAATCACTTATACCACCACTCCTCCCTTAGCTCGATATTCCATCCTTAGTATAAAATAAGGGGTTGGGTTTTTCTTGTACACTAAGATCTTTTTTTTGACTGATTATGTTCTCTGGAGTAGTTGCAATTTATTACCCTCTTCCATTAGGGAAAACAAATGTACTTACATTTTTCTTTGTTTCAATTTCCAAGCTTCTTTTTCCATGCTGGGTCAAAATGTTGTTTGTCTAATGCACTGCTACCACTTAGATAATGTTTATTCAAAGCATTTTTGTTGTAGATTGATAAGACTATCAATCATGATTGGTGGAAATAATTGAAAACATAAACATTAACAGAAATAATTTACAAATATTTCTTCCCATTGAAATTAAAAATTGAAGCTAGTTTAATAGTATTCAAGCAATGTTGCGGACTGAAGAGCCATTACATTTTTTAGTGACCCTAATCCTAAACATTTTGCTATAAATTATTTTCTGTCACAGTGTGTCCTTAAATAAATTACCAACTTATTCTTTTATACAATGTAGAATCTTTAAAATATTTATTCTGTCATTTATGTAACATTAGTTTGGAATAAATTGCCTATACTATAGGATTAATTAACGACTTCTACTGCTAGTATAAATCTTAATTGGATGATGAAATTTATTTTGCCAGAGGTTAGAATTTAACATTTACAATTAGACTAAACACAGAAAATGACAACAGAAAATTTTGAAGCTGAAAAGAAATTGTTTTATTTTCTAAGCCAAGCTTTTGTAGTCATTTAGCACAGTGCTAGCTGCCAGTCGACCAGCTGATCCCATTACACCACCACCTGTTGTCAAAGAGCAAAAACAAAAGTTACTGTTATGAAACAGTTGCTAAATTTAAAGTTAGACTGCTGAGAAACAATATTACTTCAAAACAATAAGGACTTTGAAAGATAAATAAAACTACTCTAAGGATTTCTTTAAATTTGTTACTTCTATAGCCTTCATGCCTAGATATTTAAAAAAAAGTCAGCTCTGGCACACCACTGTTGTTTTGAATAGCACATTTCATTGAAACACATTGGGTTAAGTCTTTAATCAAGATGCTTTCTTGGAAATACACAGAAAGAGTTAATATATTTATGATACCATGGCGATTTGTGTATCTTTTACAAAGTTCTGATCCACCAAGAATCTGAATAAATTATTAATGATTCCTCATGAATCAAAAAAAAAAAAGTACTTTTATAGAAGATTCTTGGTGGGAGTAGCACAGAAGATTTGATTTGATTTGTTGATTTGAGGCACATCGGCACAATTTAGGCCATGTCGTGCCTGCAGTCCCTTAAGGACTACTCTCTCTCTAAACAACAAGGGCCAGATTCTATACAGTCATATACGGTAATTAAAATTAAGGTCTATTCACAGTTAAAATAGTAAAGGTAGTAAAAATTTAAATATTTGGTAAAAATCTAATGTAAATAGTGCATGTTCACAAATTCAGAAATCAGATCTTCGTAGATAGCCCCACTTCCCGAATAAAGCCCAGTACCTTCCCAGGGTCGACATTATTAAATAGTGTTTTTAGATTAGTGGCTCTAAAATGTTTCGCCCTGACATCCTGGTATCTGGGGCAATCAACGAGGATATGTTCCACGGTGAGGCGAGAGTCACAGTACTCGCAAAGTGGGGGCTCCTCTCTCTTCAGTACAAAAGAGTGCGTGATGTAGGTGTGGCCAATCCTAAGTCTGGACATGGTTGTGCTACCACGCCTTGTCAGACCCTTAGATGTGGGCCGCCACCTGACATCCGCCACAATCTGCCTGAGTTTACTGTGAGTCTCAGCCTCCCATCGGTTCTGCCACTCTCGATAGGTGGCAGAGGCAATACTTTGTCTCAGGTCCGAGTAGGGAATTTGGGTTCCTGACACCGCATGATTTAGGGCTCTCTTTGCTTCTCTGTCTGCGGCTTCGTTTCCCTCAATGCCAACATGGGAGGGGACCCAGATGAAGGTGACATCCCTACGGTCGGCTGTTATTAGGTCCAACAGCTTCAGGCTCTTATGTACCAATGGGATGTCAGTCTTCATCCGCCCCAAAGCTTGCAATGCAGATTTGGAGTCGGAGCAGATTATAAATTTACTCCTTTCTGATGCTTTTACGGCCATAAGTGCAAGCAATATTGCGTGCAATTCGGCCGTAAAGATGGAGCAGCCATCGGGGAGTCTACGGGAGATTGTTTTGTTCCGAAAGGAGCAGGCACACGCGACCTTTCCCTCCATTTTGGATCCGTCTGTGTAGATGGTGCCACAATCTCTGCAGTTCCCTAAAGTGGACTTGTAGTATGCTTGGGTCTGTATTTTCTTTTTTGAAATTAAGGATGGATAAATTTAATTTAGGTTTATTCATTAGCCAAGGAGGATTCTGAGGGGTTTCTATTTTAGAGATTTGGTCAATGGGTGGGGTTAAATTTTGGATGGGTTCTCTCATTCGAAGGCCCAACGGCTGTATGACGTTAGGCCTTCGATTGTATAATTCTACCTCTGTGGGGTTAAATATGGAGTCAAAAGCAGGGTTTGTGGGGTTGGATTTTAGCTTGACTATATACTGCATTGCAAGCTTTTTCATTCTTATATCCATGGGGAGTTCTCCAGCCTCCACATGGAGACTTGGGATAGGTGATGTACGAAACGCGCCGAGACAGAGACGCAGGGCAGCATTTTGTATTGGTTCCAGTATTTTTAGGTACGACTTCCTTGCTGCTCCATATATTATGGGTCCGTAGTCTAGCTTGGATCGAATTAGACTCCGATAGAGCAGCAGCAAGGTATCTCTGTCAGCTCCCCAGTCCGTATGGCTGAGTACTCTTAGTATGTTTAATGACTTTTGGCATTTCTTCTTAAGTTCCTTAATGTGGGGGAGAAAATTAAATTTGGAATCTAAGGTGAGGCCTAAAAATTTTGTAGTTTTCACGACAGGGATCTTCTTTTTGTGTATAAATAGTTCAGGGTCTGGGTGGAGCCCCCTTAGATTACAAAAATGCATACTAACTGTTTTGGAGTCAGAGAATTTGAAACCATTATAGTTTGCCCAACCCTGAATTTTGTTTAAACATAACTGTAATTTCCTTTCTAAGGTGTTCATGTTTTTCCCATAAGTAAGAATGACAAAGTCATCAACATACAAAGAGCACTCTATGCCAGGGGACAGCGCATTTATGATGCTATTTATTTTAATGTTGAACAGGGTGACTGACAGAATGCTGCCCTGGGGTACACCCATTTCCTGGTCATGAGTGTCAGAAGCGGAGTTGCCCACTCGGACCTGAAATTTTCGATCTTTCAGGAATTCCTCCACAAAACGGGGGAGGTGTCCCTTAAGCCCCATAAGCGCCAGGTCACGTAGAATGCCATGTTTCCAGGTTGTGTCATAGGCCTTTTCTATATCGAAGAATACAGCTACTAGATGTTCTCTTCTGAGTAATGCATTTCTAATATAAGCTTCCAGCCTTACCAGGTGGTCAGTTGTTGTCCGCCCCTGCCGGAATCCGCACTGGTAGTTTGAGATCACTTTATTCCTTTCCAGGTACCAGACCAGCCTACTGTTAATCATTCTTTCCATGGTTTTGCAGATGCAGCTTGTTAGTGCTATTGGTCGATAGTTAGCTGGGTCAGAGCCGTCTCTTCCCGGTTTAGGTATCGGTATAACTGTGGCTTTCCTCCAGCTGTTTGGGAAAGCGCCTGTTTGCCACACACAGTTATAGACTCCTAGTAGGACTGCCAATGAGGGTTCGGGAAGGTGCTTGAGGAACTGGTAATGGATTTCGTCTTCTCCAGGCGCTGTGTCATGTGACTTGTCCAGCGATTCCCTCAGTTCCTCAAGCGAGAACGGTTTGTTGTAGTCTTCATTGTTCTCTGACCTGAAATCAATGGGGTGTCTTTCCTCCCTGGTTTTGACTTTTTGGAACTCTGGCGTGTAGTGTGCAGTGGATGATTTTTCTGCTATTGAGGATGCAAGGCAGTCAGCTATTTCTCTGGGGGACGTGACAGTTCGTCCTTGGTTTTACAAATGCCCTATTGCATTTGATTCTTTCCCTTTGATTCGCCTTACTGCCTTCCAAACCGCTCTAGCAGAAGTTTTGGCATCCAGACTGCCGACAAAACTTCTCCAGGAATTCCTTTTGGCTGACCGTATGGTTTGTCTAGCCTTTGCTCTAGCTATCCTGAATAGCTTTAGGTTTTCCTGGGAAGGATTCTTTATAAATGCAGCCAGTCGTTTTTTTCTATCACCAATAGCACTTTTGCAAGCTGTATCAAACCATGGTTTGCTAGGCCGTTTTGGATTTGCAGAGGTTAGGGGTACAACTTTCCTGGCTATACTTAGTAGCTTGCTAGCAAAGGTATCAGCTGGGTTCTGTTCATGGAGGATATTTTCTGTGATATCCTCAGAGCATCTTTTTTGGAATTGTTCCCAATCGGCCTTATTCAGTTTCCACCGCTGAGGTTGTCCCAATGAAGGGAGATTGTTAGTAATGATGATTGGGAAGTGATCACTTCCCCGTAGATCATTGCTAACTGACCATTTAAAATCGTCCAGAAGTCCGGGGACGCATACGGTGAGGTCAATGCATGTGAATGATCCAGTTCCTGGGTGCAAGTAGGTCGGTGATGCATCATTAAGTATGCATAAATCATGTTGGAGGAAGATATCCTCCAGCATACGACCTCTTGTGTCGGTATTGTTGGATCCCCACATGGTGTTATGGGCATTGAAATCCCCAAGGATTAAATAAGGCCGGGAGAGTTGTTTCAATAGGTCCTCCATGTCTGTTCGGTTTAATGGAGCGCCTGGTGGTAGATACAGGCTGCAGCAAGTGATAACCTTGTGAAGGGTTATCCTAGCTGCTACGGCCTGTAGTGTGGTCTGTAGTTCTACCCTCTCATGGGGGATGCTATCCTTCACAAGGATACAGACTCCACCTGATGCTCTCTCTGCATCCTCAACATTCTTGGTGTAAGCACGGTAGCTTCGGAAGCTGATGCAATCTTTTAGAAATGTTTCCTGTAGGCAGACAGCTACAGGAGTCTCAGAGTCCATCAGTAGCTGCATTTCCTCGTAATTGGCCTTGAGGCCTCTACAATTCCACTGTACAATTCTGGAATCCATGGCTTATTCTAGATGACCTACTTGGAGCTATTTGGCCTTGGGAGGCCCCCGGAGGGGTTTTCCTTTATTCCAGTGACCTTGGTATTTTTATTCTTGGGTTTGGATGGAGAGGAGGACAACCCCCTTTTGGGGGAAGTCTTTCTCTCTGGAGAGGGGAGATCCCTCTGGTTAGAGCGGAGGTTATTTCCTCCTCTCTCACCTCGGGCATCCTCTCCGCTTTGATTTCTCCCCTTAGGGAGTTGGTCAACCTCTAACTCAGTAGAGGTTGGGGTGTCTGGCTGGGTTCTCTGAGGAAAACCTGTGTCAGACATGATGTCTCCGGGTTCTCCCGGAGTATTGGTTTTGACATGCTGCTCAGTCTCCATGCTCTCATCAGCGAGCACAGAGAACCTGTTCTTTAGCATGACAACAGGGCTTTCTTGTTTCTTCAGAGGTGTGTTCTTTGGCGGTGTTTTCTTCTGAGTTGGGGGAGGAGGAGGGGGTGGTGGGGTCAATGTGTCCGTCTGTGTGGCTATGGATCTTCCTTTCTTAGCAACAGCCTGGGCGTAGGTCTTTGTCAAGCCGAATTGGCCCTTGGGTAGGGCCAGTACAGCCGATTTCGCCTGGCTAAAGGTACATCCGTTTCTTGCCTTGTACTCCTGCACGGCAACCTCCTGTTTCCACACAGGGCAGTCCTTGGAGTAGGCTGAGTGGCCAGCTTGACAGTTTGGGCATTTGAACTGGGCTGTGCAGCCCTTGTCCTCATGACCCTCTCCAGCACATCTGGCACACACAGTGTTCCTCTTACAGACTGCCGCGCCGTGTCCATAACCCTGGCACTTAAAGCACCTCATGGGGTTAGGTATGTAGGGCCTCACTGGAACTCGTAGGTATCCTGCCTTCACATACTCTGGCGGTGTCCTAGTTCCGAATGTGAGGATAATAGTGGCGGTTTTGACCTCCTCACCCTCCCTGCGCCTGGTAATGCGCCGGGCATGGGTGACTTCTTCAATGCCCTCCACCATTTCCTTCTCGGAACATTCCAGTAGGTCCCTAGAGCTGATTACACCTCTGCTGGTGTTCAGACTCTTGTGTGGCATGACTTCCACTTGGAGATCACAGAGTCTTCTGCATCTTAAAAGCCCATCAGAGTGTGTCTTGCTGTCTACTTCTACAAGGAGTTCCATTGTTTTGTGTAGCTTAGACACACTCTTGGGCTCTCCCACTACTGACTTGAGTCCCTTATAGATAATAAAAGGGCTCAACTTGGTCAGGCTTTTTCCCTCCTCTGTGCATCTAACCACCAGAAATGATGGCCAGGTGGCACAGCTTTTTGGGACCTCCTCTTTTTTATCGTCAATTCGTCGTTTCTTGCCCAGACATAGGTTTGGGGCAAGTAGTTTTGTGTGTGTTTTTTTGTCCATATATATTTTGGTTAATTCGGCACCTGTGCTCCCCACCCGCCATCGAGTCCAACAAGGGGACGGGCCATTCGGATGTCCAGAATGAGCCCGCCAGGGCTACACATGTGCTATACTCAGTCAGCTGCTACATCGGACATGTGTCCGATACAGCAGCTCCCTGATTGACCCTCCAGCCACCGCCCTCCAGCATAGGTCGACGACCTATGCTGGTAGCTCGGCATGACCAGCCGGTTGACCCAGAGCGGGCCATCTGGGTCTCAGGTCTAGGGGAACTTGGAGCCAAAGTATTGTGTTGTTGTGGTTTATCCTCAGATAGCCACCACTCAAACACCAGGATCTCTTTATCCCCCCTTACCCGTCGCAGTCCACGGCAAACGGACTGGTCTAGGACGTAGTGAGAATTTAAAGTTAAGGAGACAGTGTGATGATCAATGAAGGCAGACTTAGGAAAAGAGGAGGCAGACACAATGATAGAAAAGAAGTAGGGCACTTTTGAGCTCCAAAAGTGCTAAGGAAAGAGGAGCGCAGTTTAACGTCATGTCTCGGGACGATAGCACAGAAGACACAAATTCCAAATACTAGTTAGCGAATACTCAACTGGACACATATCAGTAGTGCAAAAAAAAATTTAATGAATACAATTTAAACTATTGAAAAAAAAAAGGTTAAACCTGGGTGTGAGCTACTTCCACAAAGATAAAGACCAGTCATGTGACTTCTGTAGTTACTTAGACTAGTAACAGGTCGAGACATGTAAAGCTGATCAAGGGATAAGGCTCCATGAAATATATTCTGTGAAAAAAAATAACACAAAACCTTATGGACATTTTTTTTTTCAAAGTTATTGCTATTTATTACTTTGAAAAGTTGCTATTTAAAAGCTTAGAATTTACATAGATTATTTATTAACAACAGGCTAGTAACAAAAAAAACTATATGAAACATAAGTATAATATTTGAGCTCTTGAAAGCTTACCCCTCCAGTTAAGCCAAAGATTTTTTCTAAATCAGGAGGTGCTAAAACTTCATATCCAATTATTGACTTTGTAAAGCCAGGGGCATAATTTTCTATACTGCTAAACACTGAGGAATCAAAGGTTAACAGAGAATTAATGAATGTCAATTATAAAACCTATTTACTATAAAGGATAGAATAAATATCTTGTAAAAAAAAAAACAGAAATATAAAACACCTTTGTTTGCATACAATTGTCTTTTATCATCAGTCCACTCCCCATCTGATAGATGATAAGGTGTAAATTGTGTGAATAACAGAACCACATGTTGACCAGCTGGACACAGTGTGGGGTCTAGGCTGGAGGGAATGACCATTTCCATCATTGGTCTGAAAATAAACAAAATGTAGATATATTACAGACACTACTTTATTTTGAGTTTTATATAATATATATATATATATAAACTGATTTAACCTTACATAAGAACTATTTGCAAAAAGATTAAAACTCTTAAATCCAAACAAGATTTACTTCTCAGAGACTTTTCCCAACTGAGCATGTAAATAAGCTTCATGTATCAATTTTGAATCCTCACAGTTAATGTGGATTGTGCTACGGTGATGAGGCATGACCTGGTTTTTACTTAAATTAGGATCAGCTATGAAATTTGGAATTTCACTAACAGCCACTGTTTGAAAAAAAAACACACAAAGCAAAAGAGTTAATATTGCAATTGTAACATAATGAAAAATTAATATATTTTAAAACACATTTTTTAAACACAGCGTAACATTAGTCAATCTGTCTCTTTAACAGCCCTAGTAGAAATTTGGTCATAGAACACATTCTTCCATTTACAACTATCTGTTGTCTTTTCCCAAGCTCTTTTTAAGGAGATAATTTTATTGGTCCAAATAAATGGATATTCAGTTTGACTACAATAGTTGACCTCAGCAATGCTACTATAACAATAATGATAAAGATGCATTACAAATAACTTAAAACACACACACACACAACCAGCACATGATGAATTTGGATTCTAGGTACAGTGATGACAAATGATCTTTAAACTTTCGGACTGAAAATGGAATAATGGAGTTTTAAAATCTTTCTGCTCTAGCCTTAATGGAGAGAAGCTAAGCACTTAGTCTACATCTGATGTAACTGTGGTTTAATGGAGAGAAGCTAAGCACTTAGTCTACATCTGATGTAACTGTGGTTTAATGGAGAGAAGCTAAGCACTTAGTCTACATCTGATGTAACTGTGGTTTAATGGAGAGAAGCTAAGCACTTAGTCTACATCTGATGTAACTGTGGTTTAATGGAGACTAAGTCTACATCTGATGTAACTGTGGTTTAATGGAGAGAAGCTAAGCACTTAGTCTACATCTGATGTAACTGTGGTTTAATGGAGAGAAGCTAAGCACTTAGTCTACATCTGATGTAACTGTGGTTTAATGGAGAGAAGCTAAGCACTTAGTCTACATCTGATGTAACTGTGGTTTAATGGATGCAGATTGTCTTTAAGGATTTTTTGGAACGGTATCTTTCTGATATCACAATAATAAATTATCCCCAATTACATTTTACATTGTAGTTTAATAAGATAAAATAATATTGTAAGAACTAAATAATGAGCATTTTTACCATTAATTTTAGTAACAGGTGATGTATAGTCTACACTAGAGATTTCTTTGTAAAGTGATTCTGGTAACGATCCCTAAAAGTTAAACATAAAACAAAATCATTCTGTAATGTCTTTAAAAAAGAAATAATTCATAATTCTTTACAGTTTAACTGAAATAACTGACACGTCTAGGTCGACTTTCACATAAAATTGACATATTGATGTCTTTTTGATGTTTGTAAAAGATATAAAGACACTATATTTGTAATAGGCAGTATGGCATCTTAAAATAATAATGCTCAACTTGTTTTACAGAATTATGACTTGTTAGGAACTGTTAGGTCTGATTAGCATATAGGTATTTCAATTTTATATAGTTCATTTATAACACAAACAAGAAAAAAAAAATTTCAAGGGGTGGAGGAGGTGGCAGGGTAGAAAATGTTATATTTTTCAAAATCTCTCATCCATTAGTTATTAAGAGTAAAGTAATCACTCTTACAAAACAGTCATCTGCTTCATAAAGGAGGAATTGTCTTAAAATGTTTATTATATGGATTAGCTTAACTCAGTGGTTCTCAAACTGTGGTCTGTATAAAATTTAAATAACTACTTCCCTAAAAGCCAGTTTATCAGACTCAATAATTTGAAATATAAACTTGCCACTGTTTAATATGTCTATTACATACTATTATATGATGACCTAGACCAAGGATTTTAAAACATTCTTCACTTGGATATTCCTGGCTGGGCATTGAGTCCTTTTTCGTGCAGACAAACTCAGATCCTATTAACTGATAAATCCATACTAATACAGGAACTGCTTTTTTAAATATCCACAAATGAGGAAAACCAATATTTAAACAAGGATACCACAAGTATTTGTTACAAAAATCACACACAAAAAAAAAATACCAGTGACATTACCTGGGGTAACAAGTTCAAGAAGGTTATCTTAGCAGTGGCATTAGACAACACAGCTTTTGATCTGATTTCTGTGCCATCTTCAAGGACCACACCCTGAGCAACACCATTGTTTGTGAGGATTGAGCTCACAGGCTGGTAGAAAGAAAAGAACTCTGTGTATACAAACAAATTAACATATCAATGCAAACCTACAGTGAACCTACTCCACACCTACCGGAAACCTACAGTGAAAGAAAAAAAAATATGTAAGGAAACATTAAAATAATTTAAAAAAAAAACAAACAATAAACCTTGTTGCAAAAGACATCTGCTCCATGGTCTGTTGCACAGTTGGCTATGGCTTTAGAAACGCTTCCCATTCCTCCTTCTACATAGCCCCATGCACCTTTGATACCTTCCAGCTCTCCCATAACATGATGAAGCAGAACATACCTACACAAAGTGTCAGCAAGTAACTTACTTTTTAAAAACAATTTTTACTGTTAGATGAATCATTAACACTTAATGAAAACATCTCACTTTATGTCCCATGGTATAAATGATGTGTTTGTACTTAAGACAGAAAGACAAGCCTTATTATTAATTTTGTGACTACCTGAAGGCATTCTTTTTTTAGGTTATCAAATTATTTATGAATCAATCAAAGGCTTAATAATAAACATTGCTAATAAACTTCCTACCCACTGCCAGCTTGAAAAGGGCTTATCATTGCTCCAATAACACTATCTGTAGCCAAGGTTGCCTTGAGAGGCTCAGATTCAAACCAGTTGTTTAAAATCTGTTTAGAAAACAAAAATTAAAATAAAATGTACTTGATTGTATTAAATTTATAATGGAATATATTTTATTGAATGATGAAAAAAAAAACACATTTGAAAAGAACAAAAAAAAAAAAAAGGAAAAAAATAAAAAGCATTCATTTTTGTTTGTAGGCATGAAAAATGTAGGAGTATATACAACAAATTTAAAACAATAATTAATTGTATAATAAAATCATTGATTAGTCAAAAGCCCCATAAGATTAAAAAACAAAAAAGCTTTATTTTAGTAAATTTAGTAGGAAAAAGGATAAATTGTTACATTCAAAAACAAACTTGGAAATTTTTTTTTTTAAATGACCTTTTTTTTATTATATTTTACCACCAATAATTAATATACAAAACTAAAACTTTATTTTATGAATGCGTTATATTAATAAATGAAAAGCAGAATGAGAAATGGACATTAAGTCTTGTTTCCTTTGATTGTATTAGCTAGTTAGTAAAGAATAACTAACCATAAATTAAAAACCAACTACACTACATGCTGGTTTATAAAAAAAAAAGAATTTTGTTGGTCTAATAGTGATGAAGCCATTATTGGAAACTACACTAGCACTGACCTCTAACTGCTGCATATGTAAATGCTAACAAAATGAGCATTATCGGTACTGGCAAAGAGAAACTTAAAAAAAAACTTTATTTTTTTTGCTGTTAAGTATTTAGTATGATATTTCTTTCAATCAATGAAAAATAGCTTATTCAGTCAGAGGACTTTTATAACTCTGTTTTTATGTTAGCTACAAGTAACATAAAAAGTCTTTCATAAAAAAAAACATTTTTTTTTCAAATAGAATGTCAGAATAATCAGTAAGTCCCATCATTTAGTTTAACATATTATACACACAGTCAGAGACCTAATCCAGAACATAAAAAAAAGGACAAAGAAATATGTACATTTCTTTCAAGAGCCGTTTCATCATCATCACTAAATACCCCCCCCCCCCCCCAATAATTCCACCTCCCTAAAAGCTTGGTGTACTAGAATCTTTAGATGTCAAGAAAAAAATATTATTTAAAAAAAAAAAGTAAAAACCTTGTTCTATAACTACTGCATGCAGGACAACATGGACACTCCACATACATAGACACTAACAAAAAAAAACAAAAAAAAAACTCAACACAAAAACAATATTTTGTTTACTTACAAGACATAAAATTTGTCACTGTTGAATAGAGTGCAACCATTAGCAAAAAATAAACATCACAAGATGTTGCACTAGAAATATTCTTCAATTTGTTAAATTTTAAATACCAGTGATTTTCAAATTTGCCAGAATTTATATGATAATGGAATACCACAATTAAAACATACTGAAGTATCAAAGGTTAATTACCTTCATTGCTGGTGCAGTCATAAACTCATAGAAAGCTGGGAAATCTTTACCAAGACTTTTCACTACAAACACAAACAAAAATACTAATTTTATGAATCTTTTAAAAACTATCTATTCTGGATTACACCTTGTTCATTTAATAGTAATTACATTTCTATTCAAGAAAATAATTTTCAAAAATATGATGTCTCTGAAGATTTATTTGAATATAGCAAAAGTTAAAGTAGGTTAAAACAATCCACTCATACTATTGCCACACTCAATTATCTGAGTTCAAATGTCAGATGACTTTCTCCAAAGAAAACCCCTCTACTTCCAGGAATAGTATATTTTTTTAGTCTGCATATAATGCAAATATTTAAAAAACAAGGTTACAAAGACAGTTTGTGTGGAAACACAAACTTAAAATCGGCCCCCGAAGTGGTCCACCCAGGCAGGCTTCAATATTTTCAGAAAGAACATCCAAATGAAATGATATCAAAGACAAATGAGAGATAAGAATGGAGAAAGAAGGTTGACAGATCTTGTGTAGTGCCCCGATGGTGCTGCAGATCAAAGGATAGGTGCAAGTGAATGCAAAGTTAGATGTGAACCTGGCCTAATTAGTTTCCCATTCAGACCTTGTGGTCTATAGGGCAGATGATGTATAGTTCATCTGTTTTTGTGGCCTACGGATAACGAGGGTATCATGTAGCCAGCACAACGACCAACTGCCTTTACTTTTCCCCAACTAATGTCAGGTACCCATTAAAGCTAGGTAGACTCAGAGGCGCCCAAGGATTCCGAAGTTGAAAATCCCAGTCTTCACCAGGATTCGAACCCAGGACCCTCGGTTCGGAAGCTAAGTGCTTTACCGAGACTCTCCTGTGTTTACATAATGTAATTGTTTTGAAAATGCTTAGTCTTTTTTTTTTTTTTTTTTTTTTTTTTAAAGGAAACCTCAGAATTTGCGCTATTCAGTTTTAGCTTTATCATCATAGGAATCCTTGGGCTTTATGCCTCTTTTCTTTGCCTCTTTTTTGGGCTTTATATGCCTCTTTTATGGGCCATGTTGCCTCTTTTGTGGGCTTTTTTTTTTTTTTTTTTTTTAATATGTTTTTATTTGTAAGTTATCATAATTCACACGTATTAAATCATAAACAATTGAAAAGTGATTAACCTAAAAATATAATAACAGTAATAGAAATATTATTTAATATCGAAGACATACTACCTAACCAATGAACCCCCTAAAGACAGAAAAATGATACAAGTATACTCTACTCCAGAACAATCAACACAATATCAGATATCCCTGACCCCCAACACCCTATTTCTGAAAAACTACATGAGCATTATACAGGTATATGAAAATCAAACTAGATAATTCTCTACCCTAAAGTCCATTATTTTTCTAAACGTTAATTCCAAGTGATTAGGATCAAACACCTTATTATTATGTAGACATTTGAGCCAGGTAGCCCAAACAAGATTCCTGTATTCGGAAACAATAATCAAGTTAAAGTTATGTATCATTTTATTTTTTAGTTTTGGCAGCTTGTTTAAAATAATAGACAAGTTAACATTTACATAATTGCCACAGTTTGCTTCCAATAGGTCCATTACAGTACTTCTAACTTGAAGGAATAATGGACATTCCAAATACATGTGTTTTTCGTTATCAGCATTTTCAAGGTGGCATAATATACATTCACGGTCATTTGCCCGTCTTCTAACCATAGGGGTCATCCCAAAGATAAGTCTATAGCTAATCTCTCTAGCTTTTGGTGGGATATGTTTACTGTGTAGGTTTATGAATGTGTCCTTGAATTCTGTCACCCCAAGAACTCTCCCCCACTTAATCCTATTCACTAGGCTTTCCTGTAACAGCTTTTTAAGTGTTATGTATGATTCTTTGGTTTTGTTGTGTATTAAATGTTCATTACCAGGTAAAACTCTTGAAATAGATCTGTAAAATGGATGAGTGACTGTACCAAAATAGTGAGGAGTATCATTGTGTATTGGAAGAAGACTACTTAATCTTAAACCATAATAGTAAATTGTCAAGGGAAAGTTTGTTGGGTTTCTAACTACTTGACCTACAAATTTTAGCCTTAGTGACTGTATTTTTGTTTTAACATCTTGCAAGTTTATCCCCCCATCCTCTTTGTTTTGAATGAGTGTAGTGTGCTTAATGCTCCTAATAGTGTTTTTAAATATAAAGCTTCTAATTAACTTGTTCAGCTTGTTTATGAATTTAGGAGGTGGCTCTGTAATGTTAGCTAAATAGACAATCTTTGGAATGACCAAACTATTTATCAATACAGCTCTACCAAATATTGTAGAACCTGTGTGCTGATAACGTTTAATTAAGTTTGAGGCTTTGACAAAAATATTCTCCCACTGGTCTTTACAATAGAACAAAGGATTACAGGTAAAGACAATACCACAAATCTTGATTTTATCAACAATTCTGAAAGCGCAATTCTCTTTGAATTTCCATTTCCCTAGTCCCATTACAGAGGATTTATTTATATTTATTTTTGAACCACTAGCTTCTCCGAAAAGTGTAAACTTCTTTAGTATATTCTCAATATCTTGCTCTGAAGATGGAAAAAAGGTTGTATCATCCGCATAGGCTTTGACTTTGATGGTTGAGAAGGAACGACCCGGTATATTTATCCCAATAATGGATGGGTCAGATCTTACAGATTCCAAGAAGGGTTCCAAGCAAAGGATATACAAGAAGGGGGATAAGGGACAGCCCTGTCTGACAGACCTTTGTATGAGGATACTCCTACTGAGAGAATGATTAATTATCAATCTACTTGTTGCATTGGTATAGACAAGCTTTATATATCTGATTAACAGGGAACTTATTTTACATTTCTCAAGCACCTTGAACAGGAAGCTATGGCTTACTCGGTCAAAGGCTTTTTCTTGATCTACAGATAAAAGAGACACATTGAGGTTTTTATCCTTACTGTACATGATAAAATCCCGTAAAAAATGCGTCATGCCGTCAATGTTTCTGTCCGGGATACAACAGTACTGGTCATGTCCGATAAGTTGGTTTATGAGTGGTTTCATTCTTAGGAAAATCATTTTTGTGAGAAGTTTATAGTCCGTGTTGAGAAGTGAAATGGGCCTATAGTCGCTAGGTGAAGTGTTATTTTCAGATTTCTTAGGTAAAAGTGTGATGTATGCTTTGTTAAAATTTGGAGGAAAATGTCCCAGTTTAATGGCGTCGCTATATAGTCGCAGTAAGAGAGGACCAAGCAGGGGGAAGAAGGTTTTATAGAGTTCAAATGTTAAGCCATCTGGACCGGGTGATTTATTGTTCTTAGTCGAGTCCAGGGCAGTCCTGAGTTCGTCTAGCGTAAATGCACTCCCTAAAAGATCTTCATCTGTCTTGTCCAGCTGGTTGCAAAATTTTAGAAAATTATCTTGAGCATCAGTATATACTGGCTCTTCACTGTATATAGTAGTGAAGTGTTTTGTAAATATATTCTTAATATCTTCATAATCATCTACTTTATTCCCCTCACTATCTATGATGTTGCTTATTATTTTACTTGATTGTACATTCTGTTCAAACGATAGGAATGGTTTACTAGGACCTTCATTACTTAAGTAATTTTTACACCTAATCTCAGCACCCCTATAAGTATACTTGTTTAATTCCTCTAGTTTTAAAAGAGTTTCTGTTTTAACGATTTCATCATCCGTGTGTAATAATGTGTATTTGAGTTGTTCATATTCTTGCCTCCTACGTCCCTGAGCTAATGTAGATATTAACTGGCTTTGCTGCTTGATAGAACTTTTTAGGAGAGGCCATGTCTGTGTTAAATCGAAATGTGGATCTTGTATATCTTGTAAGTAAGAATTTAGATTAGTAGAAACTAACTCCACGAAAAGGGGAATTTCCAACAGAGAATTGTTAAATTTCCAGTGGGATGACTTTCTTTTAATTTCTTTGTTTTTTATGTCCAAAGTAACTAACACCGCTTTGTGGTCTGTGTATTCTAGTGTTTCTTCCAGATGTGACACCTGACTTATATAGAAATGATTAGGAGCATACACTCTATCTAAGCGCGTCGAGACGGGGTATGACCTATGCACCATGGTGGTGTCACGACCCATAGGTTCTAGTGTCTTGTAAGCATCAACTAAATTAAAATTCCTCTCTATCTCCTCTAAGAAATTAAGATTCGGAAAGGTTTTACGAGAGGGAGGACCCACTGCCAAAGTAGTCTGTTTATCTAATGCAGAAGTTATGTAATTGAAATCCCCCCCTATGATAAGCGTATCCTCTCTATAATTATTGTTTAGTATATCGATTAAATTTTCATAAAAATCCTGTTTTTCCGCGCTCTTTGCTGGTGCGTAGATGTTTGCAAGTGTAAATGTTTGATTTCCTGATTCTACTCTAATGATTACTATTCTTCCCCTGCTGTCATTAAATGCATGCACTACTTTAAACCTATCTGAGACTAGAAAAATAGCTACCCCTCTACACTCGTTACCTAGGCTAAACCAGCCCTCTTTCAGCCCTATGTCGGATGTGTATTTGCGTGATTTATAATGTGTGTCTATATTTGTTTCTTGAATGAAAATGAAGTCTGGCCTGTATTTTCTGGATAGGTGTACAATGTATTTTTGCTTGTTTCTAAGACTACGTATATTTAATGATAAGATTGTAATGTCTGTCATGACTGGGTGTAAAAGTAAATTTAACCAGTTCTAGTGGTTAATTATGGGTGTTCCCCCCTCATCTATTACCAATGTGGGTGGAGTCTCAGGAATGTCCAATGCACTAACATCAAGACTCGTGTTAGGAGGGCTTACAACTTCTCTTATAATACGCGGGCTCGCGAAAAGATCCTCACACGAGGAGACAGATAAGCATCTCTTCCTTTTCAATTTTGTAGGAGACCCAGGAGCGGACCTAACATGCTCTTTAGAGCGGAACCGCTTTTTTAGTTTGAAGTCTTCGACACTCTGGGGAGTTTCAACCTCCGCATCAACAGCTATCTCTGGTGTACTGGCAACAACCGATGAAGTAGCTGCATCCGCCATCCTAGATGAAGCCGCGACATCCGACACTTTAGATATCTTCTTTGGCGACACTTTGAAGACTCCTTTTTTTCCCTTCTCTACTATTGTGAAGCCATCCTTCTGCAACCATTTTTCGATTTCCTTCTCCTTGGGATTACCTTCTTTGACCGCCTGTGCATAGCTCAGAGGGCCTGGTTTCTCCTTGGGAGGCACAGTTCGAGCCGGGCCGGCCTTTCGGGTGGGGCACTGATTTGACCAATGCTGGTCCAGTCCACAATGTAAGCCTACGACCTGGTATGGTGACTAGAACTTTATAAATTTTTGGGTCCCCTTCATACCGTAGCTGGATGTAGTGTGGGATGGGTGCATCTTTTTTTGCTTTGATGAAGGAAACCCACTTGTCCGAAGCACCTATTTTCGTCACCTCCACCTTGGATCCTTGCTCTGCAAATGTTTCTATGATTTCAACGATCTTGGTTTTCGCAATTGAAGGCGATACCCAATGTAGGGTAATTTTCAGCCTTTCTTCCTCTATTGGGAAGATCTCGACCTTGAAGGAAGTCTCACTACCGAAAGACTTACCAACAAGTCTGTCTCTTACTTTCGCAGTTGTTGGTACCAAAAACCATGTATAAGGGTTTTCGAACCTATATAATGCTGTTACTTCAGCAGCTGACAACTTGAGAGCCTCTAAAACGCTCCCAATAGAAGATTTCATGGCGTTATTGCCAGATAGTTTCAACAGGAGAGTACCCTTCGGGTGGACAAGACCACCCTCTAAGTCCTTTTTTTCAATCAAAAACGTCGGATAAGACATTCTTTGAATGAATGCACAACAATAACAAAAGGAACAGGAAATAAACAATAAAGGAAGTATGACGTTATTGGAACGCGACCGACTCGAAGAAAATAACAAATATGAAGAAGAACGCAAAATTAACACTGCAATTAGAAAATTCAACTATATCGATATACTCCCCTGACAAATAAACACAGGAGCAATCAAAACTCCTAAGCCAGAAACAAAGAGCGTCCAAAATCCTGCAAACAATGCATTCGAATTCACTAGATCTAGAATACAGATAAAGCATCCGCCATCTTGAAATTATTCTTAGTCTTTTATTCGAATTCTCAAAAGCAATACATAAAAAAAAAATGGTTAAGAAAATGGAGTTTATAAGATTACTATTCGTTCTAAATTAGGTCTAACTTAAAATGCATACTACTTAGCTTTTTCTCTTTAAAAAAGTGCTTGCATAACTGATTTTAAAAATTAGATTTTTCGCTTTCAGGAAAAAAAAAGTAGCCGTTGCATCAGAACTTTGAATGGTCTAAAATATTGTGATGTCGGATTTTCAATATCTTTTCTAGTTTACGAGATCTAAATGGGACAGTCGGACAGACATTTCGCACAAAACTAATAGCGTCTTTTCCCCTTTCAGGAGCCGCTAAAAATGCAAATTTAGTTAAGAATAATTTTGTGTGTATGCATATAATTATCTTTAGTAGTAACAAAAGACGAAGTTAATAGAGTCAATAAGCTTCAATACTTAAAGTGTTAATTCTGTTACATAAACGTTTTGTAATGTCTGATTAAAGTGAGGATTACTTGAATTCAGTAAAACTTTGACAGAGTTTAAGCTGTTCCATTTGTCTTTGAAAGACGAGCTAATCAAGGATGGCAGTGACAGAGGGGGATGATCTAACAAAGTATCAATGGCAGACACAATGCGTCCCAACTGTTCTTCATAAACTGAGAAGGCCTAGATTGTGAAGTAGAAATAAATCATTTATACTATACTAAGATCTCTATTTAAACATCACAAATATAGGACAGTTAATATTTTCTGCTAGAGAACAACTGCTAAAAGTTCATAACAACAATAGAATAGGTAATTTTTATGCTAGAGAACAACTTCTAAAAGTTCATTACAACAATAGGATACTTAATATTTTCTGCTAGAGATCAGCTTCTAAAAGTTCATTACAACAATAGGATTTATTCTATAATAAGTCATGATTAACAAAGTTTCATTTCAGTAGCTATCTACTTGGTTATGGTTATTATAATGATGTTAAAAATACAAACCTTTGCATCCTTCACAGAGAATTGAGCTATCTGTCTAGCTGTTTCCACATGATCACGGCTGATAGTCAAAGATTTTGCTTTACCATTTACACCACCAGGTTCAATTAATGGAGTGTATGAACTAGGATTGCGCAAATAGATCTTCAAACCATATTTCTAAACAAATCAAATAAGTCAAATGAAATTCACTATTTAAAATATTGCCCATACTTAAAATACAATTTTTCTTTTCTTTTTTTTTCCCCAATAGTTTACACATCTTATTCTGGCTTACATTTCACAATGTTTTTTACATAAACATTTTATTATTATTGTTAAATGTTTCAAATTTGTAAGAGAATTCATACAACAGATAGAATCAGAGATTAAGACCAGCTTCATAACAAATAAACAGAGCGAATCAGAGATTAAGACCAGCTTCATAACAAATAAACAGAGCGAATCAGAGATTAAAACCAGCTTCATAACAAATAAACAGAGCTTACTGGTATTAAACATATTAAAGAACACCAGCTTATGCAGAGGTAAATGATTGGCAGATTAAGTAAGAGATCAAAAGCATCACTTTTTGACTACAACAAAATAAAAATCATTTCCCAAAGCTAAAGAACTAATTGTTGTTGTTATGGTTGGATCCACAGAAATACAATAAATATATTGTCTCTTTACTTGTTTAGGTATTTCTCCATTTTAAAGTTATTAAAAAATATGGAACAGTATCGAAAATATTTTTAAAAAAATAATAATATGAAATACATATATAAAACCACTATTTTATGACATGATTTAGGTAATTTTTAAAAACATTTTTTTTTTTACCTATTAACTAAGACTAAGAAAGTGAATTTACCTTTAACTCAAGATCTTCAATAATTTGTGGTCTCAATAGACTCAAGACATATGAAGCCCTTGAGAATTTAAAACCTAGTTTAAAAAAAATAAATTATTCCATAAGTAGTTTGAATTGGATGACGGTCAAGTAAAAAAAGTACTAAAGATGATTACATAAAAATAAAAAAATTGTAAAAGAGTGAGTATTTTTTGTCTAAAAAAGATTTTTCTATTGTTTTTCAATGTGCAATATGCTGACTTTTATTTATAAAATTATAAGATTGTAAAAAAAAACAACAACAACTTAGTTTGTATCACTCTAATGTATCTCTATCACAAAATCTCTACTCAGCCCAACATATACATATGTGTAGTTTACATTAGTTGATTGGATAGGTGTTTTCAGCAAATTATAGCAAACTAGTCGACCGGTGGTGTAGCATACGCCGCTATTTTGCAGGCCGACCTTAGGCCACTGCAACCTATGCGATCGCAGTGGGGCCCGCACTTTTATAGGACCTGCGCTAATTTTAGGTGTATAAATTATTAAATTAAACCATTTGATAACTTATAACAGATTTCCCGCGGCCTCCTGACGATTTAACAGGAGGTCCTGGAAATCTCCTGAAATTGCAAAATATACGAAAAAGTCCTGGAAATATTCGGAAATTATTAAAATCTTTTGAAAACTCATACTAATCTCCTGAAATAGACGAAAATTGTCATTTTGGGGTGTCATTCAATATGGAAAACGCCACTCATACGCGCGTTAAAAAAAGAACAAAAAATGGCGTTGTGCAATACCCGCAATTATGGAATCTAGTGAAAGAAGCTTCTCGCACCTCAAACTAATGAAGAATTACTTGAGATCAACAATTCTCGTAGATAGATTGAAACATTTGGTAGTTCTTGCTATTGAGTGTGATCTATGTAGGAAATAGAATTTGTATTATGTACTGTATGACTTCGCTACACGCAAGGCTCATAAAGTAATTCTGTACATAGTAAAGAATGAATAAAATGCAAAGACGAATTTATTTTCTAATACAAACTCTTAATTTTCACTTATTATCTGTATCCCTACCCAAACTTGGCCCTGCGAAATCTGTTTCACACAGGGCTCTACAATGGTTAAGTCTGGCTGTGCTATTTAGTGACGGATGAATACTACTCCCCCCGCCTCTCTTTTTTTTTTTTTTGCCTCTTAAATTACCTAGGAAAACTCCCTCCGTCCGAGTTGCAAACTCTTGAGCATGCTCTGTCGCCTCGATAGTTACTACAGAGTAGATTACTTCCCCCCCCCCTCTTTTTTTACGTGAGATAGAAATAAAAAAAAAGAGTCATATTTCTTGGTTACAACAGTCCGGCCCTGCTATTTTGTGACTATGTGTTTCCCCCCCCCTCTTGTTTTCTCGTGGACTATCCGCAGAAATAAAGAGAGTGATCTTTCCTTTACTTCTTCTTCTCATTTAAACTGTTGAGTGAAGAAGAGAATTATTTATATAGATTAGTGATAACAAACTGAAAACTCATACCTTTCACATGTACTAATAACAATTTAGAAATGTTTTAAAGGCTTACCAGGTATTATCTCCTCTGTTACTGCAGCCCCACCAATAACATGCCTTCTTTCTAAAACACAAACCTTCAAACCAGATTTTTGCAGATAAGCAGCCTAATAATGAGATTATAGGTAATTTAAAAAGAATTGTTTTATTTTATTAATGCCTATTTTAATATATTGTTCTATTTTAATAAAGTAATGGGAAAAAAATGTAACTAAATAAAAATTACAAGTATTTGATGTTTATCTAAAGCAACATAAAAACAGAAAATATAGAGTTAAATTATTTTTAACTTACTGCAACTAAGCCATTATGTCCTGGGAAAGAAAAAATGAAAAATACTATTTTCAAGTGATTACTTATTTTTAAACTAAGTTAACATGACAGTATGAAGTCCCTATATGTAAATACCAGTATTTGAAATTGTAAGCTTACAGATAGAAATCTTATGACTTTTTAATTTTTTGTTGCTGTCATGCAAAACTTTCAGCAATACATTTCCATAAAAGTTGGCATCAAATAAATCTTTGATTCTAAATAATTATAGAACTTGTACAGGAATAAAAATTATCTTATCTTAAAGATTATCTTATATTGTTATTTAACCTCGGGTAGACTAATTTGCATCCTGTATGTTGGGAATGTGTTTTTTAAGTGTGTGTTAGTGTTACTCTTAAGCTATGCCCCTGTTGTGTATCTGTATGGTGATTAAAAGTGTCAGCCTAATGGAAGTAATATGAGGCCAGGAATGCCAAGAGCAGGTTGAATGGGTCGGCTGTCGTTGTTGATTGTGAGATAGGAACTTTTGTGACTGAATAAAAAGTTGCAGATTTTTATTACAGAACTATATGATGTTTGTTGCCTACAGTTTATACTTAATACACTTATTCATCACTAGAGGTGCAATGGATAGTAGCTCTGGCTGAATATTCTGCCATTTTTCACTATGAAGAATCAGTAATTACAGCAGTGACTGCTACTGAAAGAAAATTAAAGACAAAAATAGATTGTTTCAAGAAATATGGGAGTTAAATCATTTCTGCACATCTGTATCACATAAGATTCACTGCTTAATATGTAATTCCTGCATTAGTGTGCTCAAAGACTACAATGCCAAATGACATTACACTAATCACAAAAAGGTGTATGATGCTTACACCTGGAAAATGAGAGATGACAAGCTACTTGAATTGAAAAATAGTTTAAAAAGGCAACAAACAGTATTTGTCAAGCTTAATTGCAAGCCATAGTAAATCCTTTAGTGAAGGTGATTTTATTAAGAGGTGTATCTTTAAAGCTGTCAAAGTAATTTGTCCAGAAAAGGTGAAAGCATTCACAGAAATAGATAACTAGGATCACTGTGGCAGATAGAATAAAAATGACATATCAGTCAGCTTGCATGAACAATTAAAGAACAAAATAGCTGATTTTGAATTATTTTCATTGGCTCTCAATGAGTCAACTGATGTGATGGGTGTAGCACTGTTGGCTATATTCATAAGGGCCAGTGACAGGAATTTTGTGATACATGAGGAACTACTTGAGTTCTGTTGTTTGCATAACACCACAACAAGGGAGGATGTTTTTGAGAAATTACGGGAGGTGATATTGCAATACAATTTACTTTTGCTAAAGCTAGCTAGTCTAGCAATGGATAGCACATCAACTATGATTGGGCTTAGAAATGGTGTTGGTGCAAAGCGGCTTGCAAAAATAAGAGAGACTGATGCTAATTTTAAATTTGCTCATTTTTAGTGCATCATTCACCAAGAAGCATTATGCGCAAAGCAATTACAGTTCTGACATGTGCTAAGACCAGTATCAGTCACTATCAATTTTATTCATGCTCACGGCTTAAATCATCACCAATTTTCAATGTTTCTGGATGACACTGGACACGAATTTGATTGTGTTCCCTACTACACAGTCCACTGGCTCTCCTGTCATAAAGTATTGAAAAGATTTTATGCACTACATGAGGAAATTGTATTGGTTCTGAACGTGAAAAGTGAGCCTGTTTAACATTTCCAAACTGATGAATGGGTTTAGGATTTGGCATTTGCAGTTGATCTCACTGGTCACCTGCAAGACTTGAATTTGAAACTTCAAGGTATAGATAAAATTGTCACAACTGCATGTGATGATGTGAAGTGCTTTCGACCAAAGTTATGACTGTGAATAAACCAAATATCAAGACTGTTTACTTCTCAATGTGTCAGGAACTAAAATGATACATAGAGTAAAGTGCGAAGTTCGAGCAGCCCCGATTTGTCAAGAGGTTCGAACAGTTCACTTTTTATTGCTAAAACTTTTTTATTTGAATGTTTACCAAATTACTACTATATTGCTACTGCACATGCACCTTTTTTCTTTACTTCCGACGCATACTATTTCCTTTTCCTTGTAAGTTCATGGTGAGGTCAAACTCAGGAGGTGTGGAATTATTCTTTTTTACTACCCGGTAGTGAAGGAAATGGGTAATGGGCTTAAGGCTATTTTTAAGTCTGATTGCTCATCAGCTTAAAGCGAGTATTTGAAGTTGTGGAGGGTGGGAAATGGTGCAATGGATGGTGTTCTTGCGCTGGAGTAAAAAGAAAATGACTTTATAGTGAAAATTAAATATTAAAACATGTTTTTAGATTTTCTTTGATCTGTTCGAACCTTCCATCAACCCGATCGAGCTTACTAACTGGGGAAAAATCTTCTAGAGGAAAAGTACGCTTGGCGATACTTACCCTACACCTCTTTGACTTCATATTTAATTTTAATTAAGCCTAGTGATACATTAAATCCAATCTATTTTTATAGAAAAAAGGATGAGGAATTCAGAGATATCATCAGTTTTTTTCATAGGTCAGACCGTTACGGTGCTATAAAAATCCAAAATGACATGCACAAGACAACAAGTTTAATTAAGACATGCACAGTATAGGCAGTAAATTAATTATCTTATTTATATAAGTTTATTAATAATTTCCTTCAGCACTAAAAGCTAAAAATTCCATTTATGTTTTATTTAAGGTGCACCAGTACTTTAACTAAAGTCTAAAGTTTAACTTTATCAGTTTATGAAGTATACTCAGATAGATCTAGAATCTTATATAATACAGACGTTACTTCAAAAAAGAAGATGATTACGTCCTACGCGTCATGCATTTAGTCATGCATATTAACCAATGACTTAAATTCTCCCAAGTCACTGGTTTTCCTGGCTAGCTCAGGCAACCCATTCCATGCTCTAATAGCACTAGGGAAGAAGGAGTATTTGTACAAATTTGTCCTAGCATATGGGACGAGGAATGTGCCTTTATCTTTGTGTCTTTCAGAGTATTTTATTAAATTTTGTTTTTGTATTTGAAGATTATGGTTCAGTGTTTTATGTATGATTGCTACTTTACTTTTGAGCCTTCTGTCCTGAAGGCTTTCTAAATTTAGTGATTTTACTAAAGGTGTTACTCTAGTCAAATGTGAATATTCGTTTGTTATGAATCGCACTGCTCTATTTTGTGTCTGTTCTAGTTTCTTAATGTTTTCTTGAGTTGAGGGGTCCCAAACAGAGGATGCATATTCTATTATTGGCCTAACCAAGGTTAAATAACATTTTAGTTTTATGTTCTTATTTGATTTATAGAAATTTCTTTTAATAAATCCTAATGCTTTGTTTGATTTTTTGTAGTTTCATCAATATGTGGATTCCATGACAGTTTTTCATTTATTATAACACCTAGGTATTTTGCGTTTTTAGTCTGTGTTACTGGTTTGCCATGAATAAGATAAGTGGAATTAATTTGTTTTAGTTTTTTTGTTACTCTTAACAACTTACATTTTTCTGGGTGGAAAGACATGCTCCAATTTGATTCCCATTTCTGTAATTCATCTAATTCTCTTTGTAAAATATCTGTGTCTTGTGTTGTTTTTATTGTTCTATATATTATGCAATCATCTGCAAATAATCTGACTTTTGTTCCTGAAGTAATGCAATTTGGTAAATCATTTATGTAAATTAAAATAGTAGTGGACCCAAGACTGTTCCTTGAGGTACACCTGAGTTTACTGTTATCGGTGTTGATTTAGAGCCATTTATTATTACAGTTTGTTCTCTCCCTATCAGAAAATCTTTAATCCACTGATGCAGTGGACCATTAATGCCAAAATATTTTAATTTTTTAAGCAAACTATGGTGGTGAACTTTGTCAAAAGCCTTAGAAAAATCTAGTAAGATAGCATCTATTTGTTCACTATTATCTAAACCTTTTGAAAAATCATCAATTAGTCCTATTAGTTGTGTTTCACATGATCTATATTTCCTAAAGCCATGTTGGTATGGTGTGAGGACATTATGTTTCGTTTGTCTAATTGGTTTATGATGTTGCTACATATTATATTATGTGTTCTAGGATTTTACATGTGATGCTGGTAAGTGATACTGGTCTGTAGTTTCCTGGGTCAGATTTTTCTCCTTTTTTAAATAGGGGGGGGGGTGACATTAGATCAATACCATTTATAAATTAAACACCATTTTAATGTTGAGAGATTTGAAGACAGTTATTGAGTTAATCATAATCATAATCTAAATCTCATAATGATGATAATGATTTAAATTATGTAAAATAAATAAAAATGTAAGCCTTGCTTGCCTGCTCCTATTACAATAGCATCGTATTCAGATTTGATTTGGTAATTTCTAACAATGCCCTTTGCATTGCTGCTTCCTAATAATCTTGTTAGCTTTAAAACACGCATAACTTTTGTCCATATGCCTACTCTAGAAGTATTAACTATCTCTAGATCTTTATGATTTATAAATCTAGGTTTGTAGTCTACTATTAAATAACTCTATTCAGACTATTGACTCAATCATATGTTTTGTTGAAGTAGAAAGGTGAAAGGTCAGGTAGTTCAATCGGAAATTGGGGAAAAAAACTAGAGTAAATTTACTAATTACCGACATAACAGCAACCTGAATGAACAAATAGATCTAGATCTAGAACCTAGATCTACGTTATCAAGAATTAGTCTACATCTTCAATTTTAAAAAGTTTAAGTTTAAAAAATTATAAAGAATATATGGATCTAAATCTATCTATAAATCTATATATACATCTGGTGCAATTGTGTTGATATAGATCTATCTAGACTCTAGACTTTATATTCCTACATTTTCAGAAAGTTTACCAATAGTTTCAAAAAGACGTTTAGAAATTTAGACGATTTACCAACCGGAAACAGAAGTGTTTATCATATGACAAAACCTAAACACACTCAAAAATGTCAGAAACTGCAGTTTCTCTTGGTGTTATTTGTGGTTTTTGGGCTTTTATAGCAATAATATGCCCCATACTGATACAATTTCTTATGGCCAAATCACCAAATAAAGGGTAGGTATATATTTCATACTTTTTTGCTTTGCATCTTAGATTCAAGAGCGCAGTTTAACTGAGTTTAATAACACTACTCAGGCTACACAGTGACTAGACCTAACTTAACTAAGTAACCTAAGACCTAAGACTGACTAAGACTAGTATTACTAGTAACACTAACAGTACTAACACTACTAACAGTAACACAGTCACAGTGACTCACAGTAACATTTATACTACTGACTTAACTGTCTTAACTGACTACCTACTACATACTTAGCTATTAAATTAAACTTATTAAACTAACTTTACTAGTTACTAGATCTAGATCTACTCTAGACTAACTAGATCAACTTATTTCAGTTCACTCCACTATATTCTAATTCACTAATTAAAAAGTTAGTAGTTAAAAGTTAAAGTAGTTTAAGACTAAGTTTAGTCAGTAAAGTCAGTTACTAAGACGACTAAGTTAGGCTATGTTAAGTATGTTAGTAAATTATTAACTAGATCTAGATTCTACTAGTACTGACTGTACTAGTCTCAGTACTACTATTAGTACTATCATCTAGATCTAGACCTAGACTCTATTCTAGTATTATATTATTTAATATGTAGTGTCTAAGTCTAGGTCTTAACTCTTAATTGAAAGATTTGGGCATTGGCTAATCATTCATTCAAGTTCTTCATTCAAAGAAACTTACTAAGCCCTTTACTGTCTCTATAACTATATAATATATAGAAACACTGATCTAGATCTATATAGAATATAGTAAAATAGTTTTAAAACTGAAACCATTATGCCTTTTATATGGAAGTCACGACTGCATTGTTACTAGAATCTAGATCTGGAATCTATGTTAACAAAAGTCTAGTAGATTAGTTTATTATTTTTTTTATTTGTTAAAAAGAACAATTTTGTACACATTTCCACCAATAGCACCAAATTTATCATAGTACAAGTAGATCTAGATCTAGAATCATATTTTTTTTTTAAAGGTCAAATGATAACTATTGAAAATTTATCATAGTACAAGTAGATCTAGATCTAGAATCTGATTTTTGTTTTTTTAAAGGTCAAATGATTTACTATTCAAAAATTCAGAAAATCTGTGCCATGCAATGGATGCCGGTTGAGCTACTAGATGTAATTGGGTCAAGTTGTTCTGACCACGACTTTTGTATGATGGTTGTGCAAGGGTCATATAGTGTGACCTATTTCAGTAAAGTTGTGATCGCATGTTCGCAAAGTACATTACTAATGTCAGTGTTTCATTTCAAAGAGTAGGCTATATTCTTTGTAATAATGTTTCATATTTTCTCAAGCGACAAATATGAAATCTTATCCATTTTGGCACCAAATAGGCTTTTACTAGCTTGCATAGGTGTAAAGTTAAAGAAAACAGGCCTAGATTTGTTCTTAAACCCTGTAAAGACAATCCCAAGAAATTTTGTAAATGGTATAGTTACAGAAAAAGGAAGGAAAAAAAATGATACATTGTCTTAGTAAATATGTCTTTTTGCAGAAAAAAGACAAAAAAAAAAGTAGATAAAATGGTAGTATCATCCTTTTGTTCTAATTTTGACCTTGCTGTTAAATGATTAATAGGTCCTCATAGCATAAAATATTTATTTTTTTAATCTGTCTTTCATTGTATTCATCTAGATTTAGTTTTAATAACAAAGTTCATCATCACAAGCATACCTCAGTGTTAGTTTGACCTAGACAACATTCTAACCTACTGTTAGGATCCTCAATAAAAAAAATCCCTAAATGGTACTTATTTATGTGGCTAAAAAGGTTATAAACTGTTGTGATGGTATACTGTAGTTAATTTCTGGCCTTATTATTTTATACAACTTGTAGTAGTTTTTTTTTTTTTTTCTTTCCTTTAGGATTGTTCAAATTTGCCTGGTTCTCACTGGAGTCTGCTGTTTTATTTTGTAAGTAAAAACTTACAAGCTATCAATATGCTTTTATTCTTACTCTTCCTTAAATCATAATTACTACATTTCATCATTTTTAGCAAGTTTAAATTGAATCTTGCATTCTTTAGAACTCTGAGTCTCTCTTAATAAGACTTTTACTTTCCATAAAGATTTCATGCATATTAGTGTCTAATTTACGTTATATTTACTTCAATAGCAAAGTTAAATGTAAACCTTTTTCACACCAGGAATTTTATAAATTATTAATATAAATATATGGTCTCTTTTATATTCTAAATACGTTTATTCCTTTTGTAGCTGGATAGTGACTTTCTTTGCACAACTGAATCCTCTGATTGGACCACAGTTACACACAGATTTAATCAGGTGGATTCTTATTGAGTGGTATGATGGTAAGTCAAATAAAAGAACAAAATTACAACTCTTTTATTACATTGTTTGAGTTGGCTAGCAATAAAACAAACAGGTGTTGTTGTTTTTTTTATTAGAAAAAAAGCGTATTCAATAAAATTTAGTGTTTGTCCACAATGAAAGATTTTTTTTACTATATAAAACTATTGAAGAGATCTTAGTTTGAAATAAAATAGTATTGTTGCCTTACGGTTTACTATTTTTGTTAATGAATTGTCTCACAATTACGTTTAAGATCTTCTTAATATATTTATTGTAAAAATTTTGTGTTAGTAAAATCTTCACTTTTGATTTTATTTCAGAAGCTCCTTGGGCACATGAACATGCTAAATAATGAATGAATCTAAGAACATTTACCGTTGACCTGTGTAAATTATTTCATTGTGGTAACTTTTAATGTAAACTTGACAGACATCTTAATTCCTTCATAAGCTCTATGTTATTAGCTAGATTTAGAATAGTTATCAAATGTCATATTTCATTGATGTGATAATGCTACATGCTTAATGTGATTTAGTTTGAAAATTTACTTTTCGGACCTGTTATTACATCATAGAGCTGGGGGGGGGGAGGGGCTGTGTGGTAAAAGGTAATTGGATTGGAAGCGGTGCATTTCTACTAAGAACAAAAAAAAGCTGCTTAATTATAAGTAACTTTCACAACCTCAAGTTATGTACAAGTAGCATCAATGGTCAAAAGTCTTTTGTTTCTTGAAATCTTTGTTTCTATTATTGTATTATAGGTTTTGTGTATAGTTTGAGTTGAATGATGTCTGTATTAGGCTATTTATTTAACCATAGACATTACTAAATACTTTTTTTTTATGTAGATGCATTGTGTTTGGAATTAGAAATTGTGTTTCTGAAAAACTGACATTCCAAACTAATAATATTTATCTTATACTACCATCCTCAATTTTCAATTCTTCAGAAAAAAAAATCAAGGGGAATTGTTGAAATTAGTAAGTAGTTGAAAAAAAAACAACTAATTCCTTTGTCGTCAGTGTATAGGTACTTATGTTTGTTCTGTTCTTTTTCATTTCAACATTGTGTACATAATTTCATGTTTGATGCATTAGCATGAAAAGTTTTGTGATAATAAGCCAGAATAAAAATGTAAACAAGACATTATTTGTTTCTTTGTGACTCTACCCTAAATGTTCAATGGATTTAGATAATACTCTACTATACCAAAACTTTGGAAACTTTGAAAGCACAAATGAAAGATGTATATTTATTTTTATTAAACAATGGTTGGTTATATTTGGCTATGTGAGAATAACAACAATAATAAAATAATTGTTACAGTTGTATTACAAGGAGAAGCACAGCCTGTATTAAACAATGGTTTATCTTCATCAAAATAATAGCAACATCACTGATACATTCAAATAAATAAATTACATGGTGTATTTCAATGAAGTAATAACTGCCTATACTGGCTGACATTGAATACAACATGGTGGGGAAAAGACCATCATTTAGGATTATTTAATATTGTCCATGACTTAATAATGTGTGTAGATTATTAAAGTTAACATACATAAACCAGTTATAATCTATTTAAAAAAAAAAAAAAAAATTACATTTGTTCCAATTTCTATTATAGTGTATTTCATTATCCAACACAATAGTAAGGCCATTATTACTTTAGATAATTTTCTCTTGGTAGCATCAGTATAAAAAATGAATTATAAGATTAAAATAAAAAAAGTGGCATTTAATTATTTATAATACTACATTTGACACACAAGGTAATAAAAATTGTATATACTAATCAATACATTGCAATCAAATAATTTAAGTACATTAAAAATAATTGAGGTCCTGTTTTGTTCAAAGTGTATTTTGTTTTAAGTAATATCTTTTTCAGTAATAAATCACAAGATGAAACCACATCTATTAAAAAAAAAATAATTCAGTCATTCTTTTCAACACTTCTAGCAGGATTCGGCTATTAATCTGTAAGTTTAAATTTACATGACTAGTTTTAGTGTAAATCCAAAATTTTAAACATTGACTGCATGAGTTTACAATGGATTAAATGTATAGAAATCCTTCTTTAGAACTGTTAAACATCACTATGCAGTTTAAAAAAAAAAGGTTTTGCAAAATTATTAGTAAGATTTGTTAAAAAAAAAAAAAAGTCACAAAATAGTGCTCTGTTTGAATGTTTACATATAATGTATTTTAATTAGAGAATTATGTATTGGAAACACAAAATTTTTATACCAATAAAATGATTTAGAAGCTGTAGAACTTTAAATTAATGCTTTGAAATTATAACTAAACATTTGTTTATACATTTTAAGCATTATAAAGTAAAAAAATATTCTTGCTTTGCTGCTAGACTTATTAAAAAATGTTTTTGTTACATTGTATTTTTAATGCAGAATGTATACATGCAAAAATACAACTCATAAATACAATAACAACAGTAGTAATTGTTTATATAAACAATAAAAATAAAAAAAAATAAATGCTTATTAATAGACTACATCAATATATTAAAATATTTGTTAAAAATATTGCAAAAAAAAATCTTAATATCAAAATAATGGATTACATTAACATTTTGTGCTAATACTTCTGAACACAACAGTTCAACTGAATCTGAACTCTACCTTTAGTGATAATTACTGAACTACAAATTCAAACTTGCACAAATAAAATACTTGGCTTTTGTCTCAAATATTATTAAGAAGTTTATTTTTTGTGGAATAGATTATCTGAATGAATAATTTTTATAAAGTTATTATTCTTGATCTATTTAAGCAGAGACAATATAAACAGTTAATATCAAATTGGATTTGTCAAGCCTGATTCCTCCTCCCACCTACACCTTTTTTAAAACTGATATTGTAATATGATTGTGACAATCTTGCTACAATGTGTATCATACTGTGGCATAAGTCCATGTTGTGGATTACAAAAGGAACAAATGGACGAAATGAAAATGACAATAATCAGATGAAATAATGAGTCACCTGAAAACAAAAAAATGTGTTACAGACTTGAATCATTGCTGTCAACTTTGAGAGAAGTAAACTGTCAAATAAATACAGACTGGAAAGTGAACAAAGGCACACTACAAATTTTTCACATCGTTCAAATTTACTCCTGATGCACTTTAAAGTAACTACAAACAATATATAGATATAAAGGTATTTGCACATTCTGACACAAGGTATATCATCATAGTATCACATGAATAGATTCATCTCAAGTTGTACTTTGAAGAAACTACAAACAATACACCTGAAAAAAATATCTGCACATTCTGACACATTGTAGGTTATGTTATCACTTAGTTTGAATAAATTACCCCCAACACAACTTGACTTGTGCTGATGTCTCCTAGGTTCCCAGGAAATCTACAGCAGCTTTAACCATTTTCCCAGTGGTTATGTCTGTGGCTATGACACTTATCTCTGTGTCACCAAAAGACATCTGGGCTTCAATGGCTCTGGGAAGCTGGGACGTGTCAGCATCTTCCAATGAGGGCAAGGTTAGGCTCAATGTTCCACAGCGCGCTACTCCTGGGTCAGTTATAAACTGCACATTAGGGTCCTGGCTGCTGTATATGTTCAGCACAATACTACTTTGGCCTGAATAGTAAACAATTTAATTTTAGTTTTATTAGTCTTAGTAAAAGTAACTTGCCCTGGAAATATCCTAAATTTAATTATAATAATGTATGTAAAATGATCAACAACATTCATAACATATTGGTGTTTATTGGAAGATCTCATTTAAAGAAAAATTTTGTGACAAAATAATATAAAAGTTGCTACTTAAAACATTTTCAATTATTTGTTTCAAAAAGTTTCTTGAACATTTTTATTTATTTATAAAAAAAAATTATTGATAAAGAATATGTAAACAAACAAACAAAAATTTGAGCAACTATAACAATATATGAGCTGTTATGTATAACTTAAAATACTTTTATAACCTTTCTTGACTTTTGATTTTGATTAAAGAGAATGTTTAAAGAAGAAGAAATAACATACCACAATGAGCAGGGGCATAGCTCCTTACAACAGAGGTGCCTAGCAACACTGGCTGATCTGTCTCCACATATTTATCAAAGATATCTGTGCACCAAGCTAGACCTGAGCGAGTAACTAACTTGGATTTTGGATGTCTGCTTGGATCAAATTTGTTTAGAATCCCAACTCCATAGGTTAATCTTGACCTTCTGACATTCACAATGGATGGGTCAAGACCAAATAACACAGCACCTAGAAATAAATACAAAAATATGTTCCAATCTATTATCTTCATCTTTGCCAATGGTACACACCAAAATTTCATATTTCTTACATATTTTAAAATATACATACGAGTAACAAATATTGTAGAAATATTTTTTTCAATAAAACAATTTTATATCTTAAATTATAGACATTCCTTTGAAAGAGAAGATAATTAAATGCCCAATATTTTTCCATTTGGAGAAATTCTAAATAATAATAATACACAATACCATGTTTTTATTTTAATGTCTCATATTGATTTTCATTTTTAGAATGATTGATACTAAAGCCATTTTCTTCTAAATTAAAGACAAAGCTTTTACTTTTAAGGTTGAAAATGTCTTAAAACTTCTAGTCTCTTATGACATGTTAAAATGATTTAAAACCAGCCTTTGTGAGCATGAGGGAGAACATGTACAAGAAATAGATCTTGGGCTAAATCTTGTTTTTTTTTTTTTACAAATACTTTATTTTACATTGTTTAAAAGAAAAATAAAGTCCACTTTCTTACCTTTTAAAATTGCCAGGCTGACTTCTTGAGGAATCAGTAGTTTCATGATGGTGCCAAACTCCTGTCTCATCTCATGCTGGAGAAGTGGAGACTCAGAGAATCCTCCCACCAGGAACATATATTTCACATCTATCAAGCAGTATACATATCATAACTCATTTGTATTCTCTTTTTTATCTTTAATAATTGTTACATAGGTCATTTTTGTCAAAAGCATTAAAGTTTAATTACTTCTGTTAATATAAAATCAAAAGACTCTCTAAAAATAAGTAAATACTGACAGGGGAAGATTTTATATAGAAAGAGAACTTCTTGTTAGAGACATAGAATGGCATGGGAAAAAAAAAATTCAACTTGTTAAGATTCTATTTTTTATAAACAGTTTAATATTTTTATAAATAATTTTATTATTTAAGTTTAATAATTCACCTCGAGCATTAGGATGGTTGAGGACATCGCCGATGGCCTGTTTTATATGTGTTAGTGTTGGCAGGAATAGTTGCTTCATAGCAACGGGAGATAAACGAAGCATTCCTTGTGGTGACCATTCCACTTCTGGGTCACCATAACGCTTTACAGCTACTTCTGGATCTGTCTAAAATAAAAAAACAAGCAATAAAAAAAAAAATTACTTTAAAAAAAAACAACAAAGATTATCTAAGGGAAAGAGCCGCTAATTACTGACATTTACCTGAAAATGGCAGGGTTTAGCTCCCTTTCTGCTATATAAAATTAAATTAATTATTTAGTACTAATTGATTACCTAATTGATTAATTTTTGGATTGATTCGTGTATTATCATTGACTATGAATAAATATGAAAAATTTCAACTTGACCCGAGAATAAGAAGTGAGAGGAAAAAAACATATTGAAATGTAATAAGGAGATTAAATCCATATATATATATCCAAATTTTTCATTTCTTTCCCTTATTTTGATATCTAAAAAAATTAATCACCAATAATTAATTAACCAATTGATTAATTTTTTAAAATTTATTCATGTCTTGTCAGATACAATAAATAATTGTGCAAAGTTTCAACTTGATCCGAGAATGGGAAATAGGAGAAAAAACATGTTCAAACTTTTTAAAAGACAGAGTGAGTTGATTTAACCTTTGTAAAAAATAAATAAATACAGACATTGTCACTGTCGAGAAACTTTCAGTATTTTACAAAGCAGGGTTTCAAAGTAAAAGCCCATTAATGGATCTCAACTCACCCTTCGCTTTAATTATATCCTTTAAACCAGTGATGCCCAAAATACGGCCCGCGGGCTAGATCCGGCCCTCAACTTGGTGTTTTCCAGACCGCCCAAACATTGAACAAAAATAAATATAGGTTGAAAAATGTATATGTCCATATGTTAGGCACTCACTCTTACGAGCTTGAATTTCATTCTTTGCTATTCTAATATTCATACTTTTTTTTTGTCTTAATTTTTAGGCGAGATGAATCCTCTGTTATTTTTAATTCTTTGAAATGTCCTCTGCTGTCTTGAGCTAGCCTTTTAGTTGACATCTTGTGTGTGCAGCCCAGGGAATCATTATTTGGATTGTGTTTTTGGTATCAACGCATGTGGTGATGTACCATTTAATACGTGTGCCTTAATGAAATGGGAGATCCAAAGAAAACAAAAAAGTTGATTCAAAATATAAAACTTTGAAGAAAAGTCTTGTTGGATGTCACAGAGAACTTGCAACAAGAGTTATCAGAAAAGTTATCACTTCATTTTTTTTCTTTTCGTTGGTATGGCCCGAGTCAGAAAATAAGATGGCCCGCTGCCCGATTTAGGTTGGGCATCACTGCTTAAAACTGAAAGAAGTTACGTACAGACATCATGGGTGTCAAGAAGAAATCACTGAACTTTCTCACTCAGGTGGACCAACAACCGTTTCCAAAATAGTGTCCTGCCCTTTTCCCTCAAACGTGGCCAAAGAACAAATAGGCCTACCCTGTGTCGGGGACTCCCCCCCCCCCCCTCTAGGGTAGATATATTAATACCTTTATGTAAAGACTGTTATAGAAAACTGCTCCACTAATGCAAGGGAAAAAAGAGAGGGGGTGCAGAAGAAATTCTAACTTATAAATAAGCTACAGTCACATAGGCCTATAAGTCTAGGTTACAGTCATTCACTTAGTGACTTTTTTTTTCGTTCATTGTAATTGTGCACGAAAGCTCAAACACAAATTGCTGTTAAAGATAAAAACTAATTTACTTTTACCTTGTGCTTTTTAAAGTCACTGATGAATGTGAATGGTAACGAAACATTCAAAAATGTGGTTTTCAGAGGTGAAGTCGATCTTTTCCTAGACTCAAAATCTGTCATTAGATGAACCCAGCCCATGGGATATTTGCGCTTGTAATGCTCAATAAAGTCCGCACCAAATATGCCACCTAAAAGTTTCTCAAACTCTGCATCTATACCTGAAGCAGGAGAATGTATGTAGTAAAACATGCGAAAAAAACCCTCAGTAAGAATTATTGGAAAAAATGAGTAGCAAAGAAAAATGAGTTTTTAAAATAATAATATCAATATTTATACACATTGATTTCAGTTTACCTATAGAGCCATGAGGTCCACCAGTGGCTTGATGAAGTTCTTTGATATGACCGGATGGATCCAGTTCGTGAACTGTTATGTCTACTGTACCACCTCCGCAATCCACTATCAGATATCTGGATCCTTTAGTGAACAAAATGTATCTAATTAGAATTATATTAAAATATTATAATTCACGTACAGTAACACACACACACACTCGGTGTAAACATTTAGCCTAAATTAGAAGTGAAACATTAACAGATCAAATGTCTGGAAACATCTTGAGAGTTTTGTGAACTCTTCATTTGATTTCATAAATATTATTGAAACTAGCAAAAAATGCATGCAGATAAAAAAAAACTTCATCTCAAGATTTGATGCACTTTATAATTAAAAAGTGTGCCTGTAATTTAACGTAATATCTAATCGTGTTATTTGCAGCATTAATATTCTACGAGTGTGTGTGTATCTAGTGCAAGGGTGTTTGTGCACAAAATAAACTCTACTGATAATTATGAAGTAATCCGAAAATGCCTGGAAGTGATAAAGCATTTAAAATGTGTAGCCCCTACAACCTTTAAAACGTTTTGTATTATACTGATAAAAAAAAAAAAGAATAAAATATGCCTACTAGTTGATTGTGGAGAAGATACGAGTTGTTGCATACAGCTGAATGTCCAAACATTAAAAGAAGTTGACTCATTTTAATACTAAGGTCAAACATAAAAAAAGATGGAGGGTCACTAAAAGCTTGACATCCGCCGTAGTGAGTAAACTGTGGATACTCTGGAAGAGTGACATTAGCTTCCAAGTAAAATTAAAACTGTAGTTTTCGTTAGTCTTCTCAATAACCCTACATGGTTCTTTGAGAGTAAATGCTATAGAAAACTGCTGGGTATTTGATACCAGGAAAGGAAGACAAATGGGTCAACACTCTGGCTAGTAAAAAGGGGGAACTCCTCAATACTGTGAAGAGACTAAAGCTGAGCTGGTTCGTTCATACTGAAAGACATGACTCATTATCAAACTTTATCCTTCAAGGTACAGTGGAGGGAGATGAAAGGGTCGTCAAAACAAACGCTGGGTGAACAAAGTGAAAGAATGGACTCGCAACTTGAGGAACTTTGTTACGCGAACTGTCACAGCATCCCTTCGACGAAAGTCAAGGAACAAATGAGATTTTTAAACAGACTTACAACATAATATGGTCTGATATTTAACATAGTAAATTTAATCATTTGTATACAAATATTGATTTTTTTTTTCTTAAAGTAAGTTTAGCACATGGGAGAGTTCGCTACGGTGAACGAGCCTTAGCATAATGCCAAAAGGATATTTAGATTTGGGTAATCCGGGCAAAAACTATTTTTGAAGACCTATTCCTTGCAGAGTTTACAGAGCTTTACCCTTAAAGAGTGAACTTTTCTGTAAAACGAAATATGTGTGACTTCCTTACTAAAGGTTCAAACTGTATCCCATTTCAGTTTCTCAACAATGCTGGACTTTATTGTTTTCCTGTTAGCACCTATATCACCTACTCTCTTATGAAGGACCATTTTGTGTCTTTTAGTTGGTTCAACTACAACAGAAGTCTAATGTTTAAGACAGCTTCATGAAATAAAAATGTTTATCATAATTGTTCCCTTGCACTTAAAAAAAATACATCATCAACATTTGGTGAATTAAATGAACAATGTATACGCTAAACAATGTCTTAGAGATGCATTCAATGAAAATTGTGATGTATCAGTGGTTCAATGCTATTCCAAAAGTAAACTTGGCCTATTAGTTGTCTACTTGCTTTCTACAAGTCATTTGATCCATTTATTCTTTTCAATTTGCTTGCTTCTTAAATCTTGTGTCATATTTCATGTCTATAATAGAATTCATTTCTCTAAGGCAGTAAATTAGTAAAAGTAAAACAGTGTCATGGTGTGGTTTGCATGTTCTTAGGTTCTTATCAGTCTCATGCTAGAGAACAAAAAAGTCATGCAACATGGAGCAGGCATTGCTTTGTGTCATGTTCAGAAAAATGTCTCAACAAGCATTCATGTGTTTGTGTTTCATTATAGGAAGGCAATAAAATAAAACCTTTGATCTGTGGATCTATAGGTTCATCCTGTACAGTGTCTAAAGTAGGTTGAATCGATGAGCAAGACTTATTCAGATCTGAAATGATTGAACACGCATGTACTTTACATCTCTGTTTACACTGACAATAAAATACAGTCATTCTAACGCCCTTTTTGTTTTTCAGTGCAGAGCAAGTTTGTAATAGCCCCAAGCAATTTAAACAGACAGTGGGGCCTACATGCATTTACTTGAGTCTTGTCTGTCTCCGATACGTCAGCTGAGTCTTTTTATGTAAACATGAACTGACATAGAAGAGATCATCTGGTTGCAGGCGGCTTCAGAACAAGACATCTGGTTGCAGGAGGCTTCAGAACGAGACATTTGGTTGCAGGCGGCTTCAGGACGAGACATCTGGAGGTCACTTACATAGGCAGTGGGATACATATTTGAGACCAAAAGAAAATCCGCTGCCGAGGGCAGACGTAGAAGGCGAAAAAAAATCTAAATCGACCACTGGCGGAAAATGGTTATGCCTGCGTTAGTTGTGGCAAAACATGTAGGACGCAGCTGGGGCTGCGTAGCCACGGGAAATACTGCATTCCTCATTAATCTTCGGACTCGAAGACAAGCCTAATTATTACTATATATATATATCACGTGAGAGAGAGAGAGAGAGAGAGAGAGAGAAAGGAGAGAGAGAGAGAGGTAAAACAACAAATCATTGCAGATGAACAGATGGTTACTTACCAACACTTAATTCTGTGACGGCCATCTCAACATTATTTAGTTCCACATTGGAACGGCTTGGTGATTGTAAAGTCCGTTTTAAAGGATGGTCTGGCACTAGCTGATGAATGCGCAAGGTTCTGCAATATATAGAAGCAGCCTCTGGTTCCAAAGCTATTAGAAGCTGCTCGGGGTAGTTCTCACTGGCCAAACCTGCCTGTTTTATTTAAGATTAGTTATAGCTTAGTTTTTATTATATAAATTAGACATTCATTAAAATAAATAAATAGAGTAATTGAGAACTTCTGAGCAAGTGTAAAAAATGATCAGAAAATACAATTGTTATTATGTAGCCTACTACGGCTTCTACGGTCAATAACGTATGGTAGGGTGACAAAATAGAGTAAAAGTAGTCAGACAATAGAAAAACATCACAAAAAAATAAACATACTTCAGACACAAGGTTAAGGTCAGTCAAAAGGTTAAGGTTAGACAAAACTTAAGTTTAAAAAAAAAGCTTAAGGTCAGACAAAAGGTTAAGGTCAGACATTTGAGTCAACATAGACAAAAGGTAGGCTATACAAACTTCGTATGCTGCTTGTCTCATGAATTGCTTAGCCGGTGCCTTCCAAATGGCTGGCACAGTGATGACCCATCGAATGTCCTCATTCAATATATCCATGCCGGACTGGTCACTTAACTGCTGAAGAGCATGGGTCTTAAAGAATTCCAGACAATATGCGAAAACCTTGACAGCCGGATACGTGGCGCCATTGACAGCGACAAGCTTTGTGTCAAGAGACAGTTCCTGTAGACAATGATCACAAAATAGATGATGTCATATAACCGCCAAGTGATAGTTTATACTTACACTTGTATATAGTCTAGAGTTTGACTGTTTCAGATATTTAAAGTTGTCAGGTTTTCACATAGATACAAAAAAATTTTCGTAACGATTCTTAAGAATTTCATAGGATTCACTCCATCACCCCCCTCCCCCCCCCCCCCCCAAAAAAAAAAGATGTCTACAAGCCTCGTTATTCAAACCATACTTCATCATAGGTAGACCTATATGTCCCACCCTCTAAAAAATCTATTTTCTCTAAATTTGAGACTTTCACGTTATAACTAAAGGACGAGAACCTCTCCAGTGTTGGTAATCTGTAGTTAAATCTATGTTTACAAAGATGCGTGTATGGTTGTTGTCCATTTCATCTGATAATTTATTGTCCAGGATGCTTTGTTGTTGATTTGTCTCCCAAAAAATTTACGTTCTTGACAAGTCAAACTCTGAAAGGTGTCCAGGAGTCTGTCAACAAATTACACACGCACAAAGAAACTTACTCAATGCACAGACACACACATACAAAAGGAATGATACATCTCTGGAAAGCAGCAAACATGGTACTGAGAGCAGTGTCAGCTTAGGTACTCGTACGGTCCCAGAGAGACGAACATCCTGTGATGTTAGACTGAATACAGCTCATCGCAAATATGATGTTATGAGCACAGCTTAATCGTCAATATTATGTTAATGAGCACAGCCTAATCGTCAATATTATGTTGTTAAGTTGTTATAAAAGTATAGTAAAGTTCACCTTTCAGATCTTGTGGTCTATAGGGCAGATGATATAAAGGTATTCTGTTTCTGTGGCCTACGGTTAACAAGGGTGTACATGTACCCATTAGAGCTGGGTTGACTCAGAGGCGCCCAAAGATCCCGAAATTAAAAATCCAAGTCTTCACCCCCGGTTCGGAAGCCAAGCGCTTTACCGCTCAGCCACCGCGCCTCATTGATGCTGTTATACTCACAGCCTAGTCGTCCAAGTGATGACATCAAATACATATTTATAAATACATGTTTATTTTGTTGAATCACATACACGACATGGCTGTGCTAAAGTTTGATGGATGATTTTTATGGATCTATTAGTTTCCGCCTTAGACGACATGTCTAATTATTTTAGAAAATCTTCTGCCAAACAACGAGCCAGATGATAAGGTTGCGCATTGCACAAATCAAAATTCTTGGATCTTTAATGTTAATTATAATCGAACACAATTTCTAGTTTATTTTCTACACTACAAAAGTAGATCCTAACTGTTCATTATTGATTGTTTTTTTTTTTCATTCTTCAGTGCATAGCAATGGACACATGCATCAATAAAGAAAAGAAAACGTACACATATATCACCCTCCCCCCTTCTCTACCTAATGCCTAGGGTTCCATCAGTGTTTTTTTATGTTACATCCTCATTGGTTGTTTTATATTTGTAGTTGACATGTTTGGGGTCTAATTTTCATCATAAAATGCGTAGAATTTAGTTCGCAGTCAGAAGGATGGACAAAATAAATACACTGTTTTAATTACGCAGGCCTACCAATTAATTCTCCGAATTCCTGGCATATTTAAAGTTGGTGGCCTACAAACAAACACACCCCAGTGGTAAGAAATCGCCATTAGGTGTTTTATCATTAAAGAGAGTTAGTTTCTAACTACACTTAGGTCTTCGCATGACTCTCTGAGACCATCTTTCTCCCGCACTCTCTCTCTCTCTCTCGTCCTCTCTCTCTTTCTCTCGTCCCCTGTCTCTCTCTTTCTCTCGTCCTCTCTCTTTCTCTTTAATCTCTTTCTTTCGTCCTTCCTCTCTCTCATTCTCTCTTTCTCTCGTCCTTCCTGTATTTTCCGTCCTCTCTTTCTCTCTTCTCTCTCTCTTTCTCTCGTTTTCTCTCATTCTCTCTCTCTCGTCGTCTCTCTCTTTCACTCGTCCTCTCTCTCGCCGTCTCTTTCTCTTATTCTCCCTCTATTTCTCTCTCTCTCATTATCTCTCTTTCTCTCGTCCTCCCTGTCTCTTTCTCTCTCTTTTTTTCTCTCACTCTATCGTCTCCTCTTTCATTCTCCTATATCTCTTTTTCTCGTCCTCTCTTTCGTCCTCTCTTTCTTTTTCTCGTCCTCTCTTTATCTCTTATTCTATCTCTTTCTCTCGTCCTCCCTGTCATTCTCTCGTTCTCTCTCTCTTTCTCTCGTTTTCTCTTTTTCTCATTCTCTCTTTTTCTCATTCTCTCTCTCTCTCTTTCATTCTCTCTCTCGCCCCTCTCTTTTTTTCTCTTTATTTCTTTCGTCCTCTCTCTGTTTCTCTCGTCCTCTCCCATTCTCTTGCCTTCTATCTCATTCTCTCACTCAGGCTGCCTTTATTTTTCTCTTTTCTCTATTTTAATTTCAAATATTTGGAGATTTTCTTTTTATCTTTTCTTTTTCTCTCGTTTCCTTTATTCTATTTTATTTGTCGCTTGCTCTGTTTAATCTCTCTCTCTTTCTCCCTCTCTCTCTCTCTCTCTCTTTCTCTCTCATTCTACATCTTAAAAACAAAACCTTCAAGTTCCCATGACGTTTCAAAGTTCATGTATCTACGGCCCAACACTTTGGAGATATAAAGAGTTGTTTATATTCAATAAAGTTCATGTATCTACGGCCCAACACTTTGGAGATATAAAGAGTTGTTTATATTCAATAAAGTTCATGTATCTACGGCCCAACACTTTGGAGATATAAAGAGTTGTTTATATTCAATAAAGTTCATGTATCTACGGCCCAACACTTTGGAGATATAAAGAGTTGTTTATATTCAATAAAGTTCATGTATCTACGGCCCAACACTTTGGAGATATAAAGAGTTGTTTATATTCAATAAAGTTCATGTATCTACGGCCCAACACTTTGGAGATATAAAGAGTTGTTTATATTCAATAAAGTTCATGTATCTACGGCCCAACAGTTTGGAGATATAAAGAGTTGTTTATATTCAATAAAGTTTTCCTCGCAAAAATTCCTGCTAGCATAACCATGTGAGTAGTTTCCCATTTGAAACGAAGTATGCAGAGCAGTAAGTAAACTGTTGAAAATTTGTTTCTGTTAGTTTCAAAGAAAATATTGTAGTCATGATATACAGCCACTTGGAGACCCAGGGTACTGTGTTGGGATAGACATCGAAGTCTATGAATTGTAAGTATCAAGGACAGCCTGTTAACAGCTAGACTGGAATTGACTGTAAAATAACATTTGTTTTCTAATCTGTCTGAAAACAATATGGCGGGGACATTTCATGTCTGGGAGATGGCATGTCGGAAGAAAAAATATTAGTTCTAAATGAACGTACTAAAAACACATCACACACACACACACACTCTCACTCCCACACCCTCTCTCTCTCGTTATCACACACTCGCATAAACACACATTCCTTTTGAATGCGTCTTTTTCTATTGATATAGATCTAAGTATGTGTCTATTGCTGTGCTATCATGAATGGAAAAAAAAACTAATCATAATCAGCAATTAGAAATTACATATAAACTGTAGGGTATAAATTGCACTTTCATGTTTCATGTATAAAAGAAAATGATTGGGGTTGTTTGATGATGTAGGCCTACAAAATTGTTGAAAAAAAATGGTACTGATTTAAAACATTTTAATAAACTGAAATGTATCATAATGTACTCGATTCTACGTGTCTAGCAAACAAACATACAAACAAACAAATAAAAAGTTGGTCGTCTGTCTCTCAAGAATGCTGCAGGGTTGGAGAGTTAAAAAAAAACAGTCGTATTATCTGACCTAGGAACGATTATTCAGGTTAATTTATGACACAGTATGAGCGTTATCTCCCTGGACCGAGCCTGCATTGTTACACATCTCTCTCCCCTTTCTTTCCAGATAGTCCTGCTTCTTTCCTTCACTTTTACCACAAGAATTAAAAAAACAACATCGTACCGAGATAAACTCTTTGGGTTTCATTGTTTTACTGAGCACTAATGTCAGGGAGGAGCATACTTGAACAGAATATTTTGTTTTGTAGGCTTTTAGACAATCACATTCTTTAAATAATAGTACAAGAGTAGAAATAATGTTTTTACAAACTTTAAAGTCATTGACTTAAAATAATAAAATAATTGCTCGTATTAACTGATTGCATTTCCTCAGACCGAAGTGTCAAAAACACGTGTCACTAGACCTTCCCACTATTGGAATAAATGAAATGGATTTGTCTACTGCTCACACTTAAATAGATTTGACGAATCAAGAAACAGAAATACTGCCTTTTCCTTTCATCGTCCGAAGTGAAGCTAGAGAACGAGTAATCAATAAGGTCAACAATACGAACAGCTTGGGGAGCCAACAATGAGACCTAAGAAACTCGGTGAGCCAACAATGAGACCTAAGAAACTCGGTGAGCCAACAATGAGACCTAAGAAACTCGAGGAGCCAACAATGAGTCCTAAGAAACTCGAGGAGCCAACAATGAGTCCTAAGAAACTCGAGCAGCCAACATTGAGACCTAAGAAACTTGGGGAGCCAACAATGAGACCCAAGAAACTTGTGGAGCCTACAATAAGACCCAAGAAACTTGCGAGGCAATACTGAGAAATGGCATCTGGGGAGATAACAATCAGACTGAGCAACTCCGAGCTACTCTAGAGTTTAAAATAACTTATATATCTGATTTTTTTAGTAACATAATTCTAAGATCAGCTATGAACGGTATGAAGAGTTTCTGTGCCGTATTTAGCCTTGATAAGGCTCTATGCTATTTGAGATATGGGTCCCTTTTAGATTCCTATATAAGGCTATATATGTCAGTACTAAATATTTATTGGGGGTTTTAAGCTGTAGCTTGTGCTGCATATAGGTAAATCTGGACCTGAAGACTGTTTTTGTATTGTGGCATAAGCAGCTGTGCAAGGAATGAAGGACATATGATATAGATCTTTGAGCACCTATTAAAAGTTAGAAGTACTCTATTTAGATGTAATTCTTTGAAGGTAAGAAGACTTACTGTATTATGATGTAGTTCCATTTTGAACGTACTGAAATACATCCAATGTTTGGCCTCCATTGGAATGAGGTTGAGGTAACTGCTTCGAGCATTGTATCCAAAACTGTGGAATTTGCCTTCAGGAGTCAGCAGCAATGATGTCAAGGTCTTTTGGTTGACAAGCCCAGGCTCCTCCCCAGCCCAGCGTCTCATCATGTACACACAGCCAGGGTCACGTACGAAACTGGAGAATGAAATAATACACTTTATTCATAGATGTCTTGTCATAAACATTGTTTTTTTTTTAATGATGTTAGCCCTAAACGTTTTAAAAAGACTCTTACCTGAAGGCGTATCCACTGTGGGTGGTTCCCACGTCAATAGCAACTACAACAAAATGTCGAGGCTCAGATGTGACACTTGGAAAAGTTTTGGGAGCCTCGTCTTGTTCTTGTTTGGAAACAGATTTGAGAGAAGGAGATTTACTTTGATCGTCAGCTAATCCTTGAGTGACGTCATCCTCTCGGTGATACTGCCCATCAAATCTTTGATCATTGGCTAGAAGGTTATCAAAATTGACGCCCGCTTCTTTCTTAGTGGGCGAGCGTAACATGGGCAAAAACTTTGAGATTTTACTTCCTTTCTGAGACTTTGGAGAGGCAGACTCTGTTGAAATATTTGTTTTGGTTTCCAGCCTTGCTTCAACATCGGATCTTTCTTCTCCAAGTTTATCTTCTGAACTCTGAGTTTGAGAAGAGTGTTGTCTTGATGACTCTCCGTTATCTTCACTGGATGAAGACGACGATGAAGACTCTCCTTTTCCTTTCGATAATAACCTTGTTAGTTTTAGATTTTTTCCTTTGCTTGGTTTATCTGAGGGAGGTTCTTTTTTACGTTTAGTGGATGACTTGGTTTTATCTTTGCTTTGTTCTGTGTCTTTAGTTTGTTGGGTTTTCACGTTTTCTTCTCCTGATAAGGTTGATGGACTCTCATTGAAAAATGATTCATTTCTGTCATTTTGGGTTGAGACATGAACGGAGCTTGTCTCTGGTGCAACTATGCCGGAATCTTCTGATTTAGTCTGAACACTTTGCTCCACAAGAGGGTCTCTATGGCCGGTGGTTGAACCTTTGGACGAACACGAGGATACGGATGTGCTTCGAGAAGATTTCCCAGAGTTAACGCTCGTATCAGATGGTGCTGGTGATACTTCGTCACTGACTTTTACCTGACTTTCAACTTTGTGTTCCTTGACCTTCTGTGGCGTGGAAGTTTGTGTAGCTGTAGACAAGTTTGTGAACTCTTCATTCAAGGCAGTTTCTTCTTCCAAAAAATCACTATTAGATTTCTCTGTCTGATCAGAGTGAACCAGAGTAAATCCAGCTTCTACATCACATTCATCACTGAAGTTCGCATCACTGCATTTCATGTCTTCGTGCTTCTTTTTATTCCTTTTGAAGGGCCAACTAAAAAACTTGTGCTTCTTTTTCGGCATATCAGTTTCTGGAGAATCAACTTTCTTGGCGCTATTCGGTTGATCTGCCTTTGTTGAATCATTATTTATAATGGCTACCATTTGTTCCGTTTGAGGCGATTCACTTTGATCTATTTTGTTTTGGTATTCTTCAGTAGCCATTGTGGTCGAAATTTCGTGTGACTTTGTTGGGTCTGAATTCGACTTTTGGATTTCTTGTCCTATGTCTTGATCTTGGAGTAAGTTGACGTGATCTTGGAGTACGTTGACGTGATCTTGGAGTAAGTTGACGTGATCTGGATTTAGCGCCTGATCGTGAACAGCAACGACATTTTCCACATCACTTACTTCTTCGTGCACTTCCGGTTTTACGACTTCAACTACTTCAATTAAGTCATATGTATGCGAAATTTCAACATCTTCTGCTTCAGAGGAAGATTTTGAACTGACAGTTAGAGAAGCATTTTTTGGGGAGACAGGCTGATGGTGTGTCTGACAAATGTCTTCTTCGTCTCCAGAGGAAGAACTTGAGCTAGAAGAAACAGAAGCAGATTTTTGGGAAAATGTCTGTTCTTGTGTCTGGCAAATGTTTTCTGGCGCACTTAATGTTGATACGTTTGACACAATAGTAAAATCCTCTTTATTGTCTTCAGGAGAGTCTGTCGGACCATCTTCTGGTGAACCATTGTGTATGAACTCTTCACCACGGCGCTGATTAAATTCAGGAATAGCTTTTGTAAGATGAGTTTCTACTTCCTCAAGAAATATATCATCGTTAGTAGTCTCTTCAGGTGAAGGAATAGCTTCATGTAGTGTCGACTCAGCAGAAGGAATAGCTTCATGGAGTGTCAACTCAGCAGAAGGAATAGCTTCATGGAGTGTCAACTCAGCAGAAGGAATAGCTTCATGGAGTGTCAACTCAGCAGAAGGAATAGCTTCATGTAGTGTCAATTCAGCAGAAGGAATAGCTTCATGTAGTGTCAACTCAGCAGAAGGAATAGCTTCATGGAGTGTCAACTCAGCAGAAGGAATAGCTTCATGGAATGTCAACTCAGCAGAAGGAATAGCTTCATGTAGTGTCAATTCAGCAGAAGGAATAGCTTCATGGAGTGTCAACTCAGCTTTGATTTCTCTCACAGAGTTTGGCGCTGTGTCTAAGACTTTTTGATTTGTTTGTAGAGAAGTCAATGTGATATTTTTGATTGGCTCTTCCTCAGCCCCAGAAGATGAATCATCAGAAGATGAAGAGCTGTTTCTGGCATGATGATTGACACTTGATTCGGGCAGGTCCAGGTCAAGTATTTCTTTAACACTTAATGCATGAGAGCTCTCTTTCATTTCCTTATCCGCAGGGTCGAGGTCATTTTTGTTAACAGTCGTAGCTAATGATAACGCCTCATCAGTTTCTAAATGCACTTTATCCGAGATGCCAACATTGCCTGGTGACTTGACTTCATTCATACTTGTGTCTTTACCAGCTGCAGTTAGTGGATGATGTGGGATGTCGGTCGATTTGACACTTACATTAAGCTTTGGAACATACACAATCTCTGCACTACACGGCTGATATACCACTGTAAAGACATCAATGTTCTTCCTCTCAGGCTCCGGCTCAGGGACGCTGTTGACCGTGATGTAATCCTCCGAGGTGTTTATTCTCCCGGTTCCTCCTAGGAACGTTTTGGGCAGCTCTTTTTTACTTTTCCCACTGGTTGAAGACTTGGTGGGAAGCTTCTTGAATTTACTCAGAAACTTGCGTGGGTTTAACAGATGGATGAGTTTCCCATCATGCTTCATGTGGACGTAACCAGATTCAGCTTCATGATTGACAGGATCTTCGGCCTTGATTGGAGAAGGAACTTGGACTTTTATTGGAGAGCTATGTGTCTCACTTTGTACTGAAACACTGGGCTCACTAGAGACACTGGGCTCACTAGAGACACTGGGCTGTAGACTCACTCCGTCAAGACCAGAATCTTCTCCGTTTTTATCATAGTCAACCACTTCAATAGTCTCGGGGGGGCTAGGGTTTAGAACGGGACACTCCACAACCTCCCCACTTTCTCTGTCCTGTACCACGTGACACGACGGCTCAGTAGGTTCTGACTTAAAGCTTATCTCTGGAGCCAGGTCCTCAGATTTCCCAGACTCCAGCCCCATCCCCCCGCTGCCGCCGAAACCATGGTCTATAATTAAAGTTAATTGCTCCATCAGGCCCTCTCCATCTTGACCTGCACTCTCCATGTGTGGTGGCGGAGACAGCACGTGTGTACATACTGTGATGTGCTCCTCGGAGGCTGCTTCAGACCACTCATCTGGTGTGCTCCCAAGTACGTCTAGAAGAGAATAAACAAAAACATTTCAAAGAAACTGAAACCACAAGACTCTCATTAGTATTTGATCTATTCAAACAGTGTTTCTCAAACTTTTTCCTTAACGGAACACTTCGCACATTCCGAGCATTAAGCGGAACCCTTTATTTATTTATTTTAGAGTGGTGGTCTACTACTTAATTATTCTAGTAGTTTGTGAAACACCTATTCAGGCCTTGCGGAACACGTGGGTTCCGCGGAACACAGTTTGGGAAACACTGTAATAAAACAAAAGTTGTATACCTAACAACACCAACCAACCTTTAGTTTTGTATCTATTAAAATACAAATTGTAGTACAACTACAGTAATCATTCTTTGGTATTGTATCTATTAAAACAACATTGTATGCATAGCTACAGCATCCTTCTCTAATACTTCCTCCAAGTCGATATTATTTTGTAAAATAAACCGAAGACTTTAGAAACTGAATTCTGCAGTGCTAAAAAGTACACAAATAATTATCATATATTCTTATTACAATGCAAAGCTTATCAACACTTTCTATATAATCCATACGTTCTATATATACGTTACAAATTATAGTTTCATCTCCCAATTGATGTGAATTAAATTAAATTATTATATCTTGTTTTTACATATGAATTTGAATAAAATATGAAAAAAAAATGTGTACGCTTCTGGAAACCAAAACGTAGCTGTTGCACCTTCGTAAATAAAAAAATTGAAAATACTTTAAAATTACATTTAATGTTTCAGTTTATTTGAAAAGTTTTATGTTTATATAATACAGTCTCTAAGAGGCAAAACAATTGTATCACCTCCCTTTCCATCTTTAGGACGAGATCACATGACAGCATTATAATTCTAAGATCTTCTATCGCGGTTTCATTTTTTTCCAGATCTAAATGAGACAGACAGACGGATAGACAGACATAACAAAACCAAAAGCATCGACTTTTTAGTACAGAGGCCGAATAAAAAAAAATGAAAATACGCTGGTGATAAACTAAACTTTTTTTTTCTACCCCCCCCCCCCCCCTTCTTTTAAAAAATATTTCCAAGGAATGTTTATAGTGTTACAATAGGAAGGTTTTCAAATGTTGTTTCATGTTCCTGTTATAGATATGTCCATTAGCCTATTCATAGGAAACATGCGATACAAAGCTACTATGGAATGTTGCAATTGAAGGTAAACAGAACTCAGGCCAGCCCACAATCGTGTTACATACTTGAGAGAGCCTTGAGTTAATTAATGACTCCCCGCCCTCTGGGAACACAATGAGTTCTAATTAGAAGGCGGGCTTCCTTTTGATTTGTGTCTATGTGTATATAGTCACTGGGGCTCACCAATTCATTTAACATGTAACTAATATCACGGATACAATTTCTGATTCCGATTTACTCACGTAGTAGTTATGATTTGAATTCCAGGAGAATCTCAAACTGATTCGTGAGGTAGATCTGACGTCACGTGACCCCACTCCTCCTCCTTATTCCTTTTTGACATTTATAGTTTTTTTTTAAATTCTTAAATCTCAGATCTATGCTAGTCCTTCTAAAAGAAAACTCACAAGAGATAAGACCAAGCTTTGAAGGCGTGGGAATTGGGCGCTCAATGTAGTGGGAACATTGTTACATTTTTTAATTCAAATCATAAAGCGAGAGAGAACAAAACAGTTATAAGTGAATCCTGTGGGACAAACCTTTATACTTTAGCTCTATTATAATCTTTAAAACCAGAAGAGTTCCAGATTTTGAACATTATATATGTTGCTTTCACCTCGTGTTTTGTTTATAACTCTTCAGACATCATTGATGTACAAGTACTTATGATGGATTGTGATTGCATAAGGAGGCAGCATATTAAATATTTTAATAATTTACTTCTAGAATAAATCATTTAGATTTCATAGTGTAGAATAAAAATTAAAAAAAAAGTTTACATTAAATAAAAATCATTTGTAAAAATGGTAATTAAGACAATGTTAATTACCAACTCCATTACATACAATCTTTGATATAATCTTTACATCGACATTTAATTATCTCATGCAGTATATCTTCTTTTCTTTTCCAATCGCCTAATTCGCTACACGATATTTATCTCCCCTTAACTAAATTGATTTTCTATATAAAAACAAAATTAATGACTAATTGATTAACTAATTGGTTGATATTTTTAAATTGATTCTTGTGTTGTCACAGATCATGAGATTCTATGCAAAATTTGATGATGATTGAATAAGTAGAAGAGGTCACAAACTCGAAACATACAAGAACAAGAGTGAGCGTTGCTAAAATGAATCAAATTTCAAACTCATAATTTAGGTTACATTCGAAACAAAAATTTTGGTGCTAACTATGTGGTTTAGTAAATTACTGCAGTTTATTAATGCGTGATTGTCATCTGTTTTTCTGTCACGGTTCTCAGAAATGCACCTGTGAGTCTGTGTATAACTTGATCTGTTTGAGTAAGACAGACCAGAAGGGGATGTCTAGGAGTTAATGTGTAACACATATTAGCAGTCTTATGAAGACAAGGCATGGGTTGATGGCACATGAAGATTGATTAGAGAAAAAAGCATGTGAAGACAAGAGCACAAATTACAATCCATGAAAACAAGGCTTACATGACAATCCATGAGAACGAGGCTTACATTACAAGACATGAAAACAAGGTTTACATGACGATCCATGAAAACAAGGCTTACATGACAATCCATGAGAACGAGGCTTACAGTACAAGACATGAAAACAAGGTTTACATGATAATACATGAGAACGAGGTTTACATGACATTACATGAAAACAAGGCTTACATTACATGAAAACAAGGCTTACATTACATGAAAACAAGGCTTACATTACATGAAAACAAGGCTTACATTACATGAAAACGAGGCTTAGATAGCTCACAAATATACAACTACATTGTATCAATAGAAGTGGTTATTTTGCTAAGCCTAGTTAAGATCATTTAGAAGTCAAAACCTTGTCGAACAAACAAGCATTTTTTATTCATTCTAGATTATCTTCCTTATTACTTTCAAGACTTTCAGCCATGAATTGGGTGAACTAGAATAAATAAAACTAGATATCTAATAAAGTATTTGGCACTGATTGATTTCAAACATTAGTTTTCATAGTATTTCTACCGTCACATATAACAAAAAATATATGTGTATCAATCCGTTGATCCAGGTCCACCTCTGTGTTTGGAATGCTAACAGAATGTAACGTAGACACACCTTGAAAGTGACAGATAAACTTACTTAGTTGATAGACAGACAGAGAGAAGAGAGAGAGAGAAAATGCGCTGTTTCAACTGATTTTTTTGGTCTTTTCTGTTCTTTCAAATAATTCCAAAGCTCAAGTTTTATGTCAATGTTTCAGTCTATGACACGTATCCATTGACAGTTTAGTTGTCTACAATGTTGCAGTCTTTGAGCAACCTCCCCCCTTTGCACATACCATTCTCTCCCCCACCCTTAGTGCATTGTTCTTCCAGTGTGATAAACTTTTACGACAAAGCCCCGGCACTCTCCGCAGTGGTATTCAGGATCATGTGACCACGAGATAGTGTTTCATAGAGCTAAGGTTCAAGTGAAGAAATATGTTGTAAATAGCTCCCCCCCCTCCCTCCCCCAAGACTATTAGCCACACTTCCCATCTATTTTTTTTTTCTTTCTTTTGCTGCACAAACGCACACACACACGCACAGAGAGACGCATTATTGAATGAATGTACATATTAGCGAACGTAGTGTACAGTTATTTCTGCAGTATCGTGGACAACGTTTGACTGTCAACCATTTCCTAAGAGAGACTACAGCATTGTATTAGTTCCAAGTTTAGTTTAGACTTGCGTTTGTCTGTCTGGTGCAACCTTCTGTTTGTTTCACTTCCCAGTCTCGGATCAAGTTGAAACTTTGCATTATAATTTCCTATTGGTTCCAAAACAAAACATGAATCAATAAATAAAATCAACTAATTAGTTAATTAAATAGAGGTAATTAATTTATTTTTTGAATAGCGAAAAAAAAAACAACTTAAAGTATTGAGATATATGGCTGTAAATGAAGAGTTCTTCTCCTTTGATAAGTTTTGTTATTATTAAGTTTTTAAAAAATATTTTGCTTGTGAAATGTATAGTAGTCCTATTACTAGAACTAGTATCAGTCATGAAGTAACAATCAGAAACAATTCATTGTGACACGTTACAGTGTCCACTGAGAAGTTATAGGCCTAATTAAGGTTCTTTTTCTTTATAATGGAACACATTTTTTTTTGTTGACTTTCTAATTCTGCACTATGTTGATGTGTGGGGCTGGTTGTCTGACCAGACAGCTAATCTAACCTACCCTGTAGTATAGTTGTATTTGTTCATTCACAAACAAATTTTGAATAAAAGATTGAGTTTTAGAACAAAATAATCGTAGTTTTTCTAAACATTATATACAAACTTGTAATATGAGTGGAGACAAAACGCAAATAGAAATGAAATCAAAAGATGTTACATGATTTTAAACTCAACTCTCAACTCACATCTACAATAGTCACACGTGTTTCCGGCTAGGTCTTTTTTTTTTCACTCCAGCTCTTTCCGTTTTTCATCGAAACAAAGCTTCACAGTAGGCCTGAACACTGACTACAACGTCGCAACATGTGGGCAGTCTAGACAATAATAGTCACAGGTCAGTACGACGTGGCAACGAGCTATCGGTCTCCACTGCCCACAGGAAGTGACGTCGCAGGTCAGTGTTGAGGCCTTCTGTGTAAACTGGTCTCGCTTTACTCTCCGGTACATGCAATAACATCTTAGTGAAATTACGTGCAGTACACCAGTCACGTGACGACAGTGTTGCCAACTATGAGATTTGAAGTATTGAATATACATTTTAAAAAATGCCAAAAATTGTTTATGAAAATAAAAAAGTAAAAGTTTTTGTCTAAAGACATTTTTGTATCACTATTGTGGGGGCACCATCTTCTGTAGAGTAAGGGGAAGTAGTCCCGCCTGCTGTCCCTTCAATCCAAAAATGACGTAGAAAAAACAGTCTAATAAAATAATTCGGTATAGAATTTAAACATATTTAGTACTTATAGTCGGCTTCTCTGGTGAGCTCATGCTGTCACAAACCCCAAATTACCACTCCGCTCTTCGTCCACATAAAGTAGCTAGGATACATTGAGACAATTATCTACTTTTATTCATTTGTACTCAACTAGATTTATAAAATATGATTTTTTTCACTTTTACTAGATGGTACACTACTGACCACTAGGTTTATAAATATGTTTTTTTTCATAGTGGTCTATGAATCGGTACACAACGAGATCCATAAATTATAAATCTATTGTATTGTACTAACTTTGTGGTTTCTAGATTATAGCAATAGTTTCTTTAAAAAGTAAGATTATTAAAACTTTTTTTTTTCAGAAAATGAAAGTATTCCCTTTTTTTTTATTATTTGATGTCCCCCATTGTCAACCCTGCCCAAGAGATTTCACTACTAATTAGCCTATATATATATATATATATATATATATATATATATATATATATATATATATATATATATATATATATATATATATATATATATACAAATGAAACATTTTTTTATGTAAATAGTCTAATAAATACTCCCCAAGGCCACATCCCATGTTTTCTCTCAATCTCCAGCAAAACAAACTTGACACATCGAAACATAGATAAACATCTAAGACTACAAGACATGAATATCTTGACATATCTACATCTGGAAGGAACAAAATTGGGGGGGGGGATCTCTCAACTTTGTTATCTCGTGATGTTTTGTTTCTACGAAACACATTATTTAGATCTATGTCAAATCAACGGTCACTATTAGAAAAACAAAAAACTACTTCAGTTTTGAATGACACAACCTGATAATGTCAAGTTGGACTCATTAGTATGCATCTATTATTTTAATCAGTTCACTTTATTATTTTGATATGCAAATATTTCACCACTGTTCACTTATTGTTGAAATATAATCTTTAAACAAAATTGAAGGCCGCCACCTCTGTTATTTACACAAAAGAATTTCACGGCTCGCTTCCTGCAAGAAATGAGGTCAGGAGACAGACCTGTGACAAACGACAAACAAATGTACAACACCAAAAAAATGTGACACTAGAAAAACCTGGACAAGATAATTCAGTGGTCTTAGCTTGTAGGCCTACACACCAACAGGCTGCACTGAAAAGTTGCACTACATACTGCCATATGAGATTTAGAGCGGTTTCGGATTTAATTCTCAATTTAGTCGGTCAAGCATAAAAACCTGGACAAAATAAGTGAGCTTGTTGGCTCAGAAATATTATTTATTTACGAACAATTGTTGCTTGTTATAATTTAAAAATCTTTGTGCGTGCTTGTGTGTGTGTATTAAATGTTTACATGTTTGAATCGCTATTTTTGAAACAAATTATTTGCAATGTTTACATCACAGACATAAATAGGCCTATATGCAGTGGCGTCATTAGGGTCGGTGTCACCCGGTGAGGAAAGCTCAGGGTGTCACCCCCCTCCCAACAACACTCACCAAAAAATTCTCAATATTAATAAGAAAATGTAAAAACAATCTCTATTCTATTTTAAATGTGATGGTTTATGACATTTTGGTTATTACATATATTCAAATGTCAGTTTATCAAATAAAAAACAGACTTAACATCACTGACCGTGTTTTTTCTTTCAAACTGATTCAACATTATTCAAACTGATTCAACATTATTCAAACTGATTCAACATTATTCAAACTGATTCAACATTATTCAAACTGATTCAACATTATTCAAACTGATTCAACATTATTCAAACTGATTCAACATTATTCAAAAAATGTTCGCCGCCCCCTTAGTCATTTATTGGTCAAACTTTTTGTCCCGTGTTTCTGACCTTGAAAAATGTTTTATCTTTGGTTTGAGATCGCATCATTTCTCCTAGGCAGAAATCGCAGGTTAAAAAAATAAATTATAAGAAGAGGTGGATGGGCTGAATCTGAATCATTGGATGCAAATGGACAGTGTTTCTCAAACTTTTAGCTTTGTTTTTTTGTAAGACAATATTTTTTTCGCACCCCCTTAGTTATCTGGGTACTTAAAAGGGGCATTCATCGATGGCTCACACAATGGGTTTCAGAAGGCTTTTAAGAATGTAATGAAAAAGAAAAGATACTTAAAGACACATAATTATGACTTTACTTTTAATATGTAAATATGTATAAATATTCAGATTATGTTTAGAAATGTGCAGAATAAAAGTTCATTAAAAGCTAGCCCATTTAGCTTTTGCTTTCGTAAATATTGCTTGTAGATTCAAAAAAGTTCTTGCTGGAAATAGCATAAGAGAAGAATCTGTTCCCTCCCCCCCCCCCCCCTCCTTTAAGAGAAAAATCTAGGGGAAGCGCCGTAAGCTTCGCCAGGCGTTTTCCTGCCTTCTGGGCTTCATACATTTTTTTTTCTGGCGTCTGCAGCGCTTTTTTCTGTAGTATGCAGAGCCCGTGTCAAAAAGGTGAAACTATAAATGCAAGGACTTTCCGATATGGAAGTATTTTCTTGCAATCAGAGCGCACAATTCATTTAAGTTTTAAAAAAAAGTAAGAGTCGCAAGCTAAGCTAAATCTACTATAGAAGGAGTCAACATTAGTTAATACAGTTATACGAGGGATATTCGAACTACACATAGCGTACGTAAGAACTTACGTTGCGGACCTTTTATTTTTCTCACTCAAAAGTCGTCAAAATAACGACATTCAACAGTTGTGAGAATGTCTGGCCTAAGAAAGACATTTGACTGAGTTCATATTAGGACGTTGAGTAATTACTACAGCAAAAAATACAACTTTTAAATTTTACTATTGAAATAATTGAAAAGGCTTCGCCCCATCCACATTTGTCATACCCCACACAGTTGGAGAAACACTGCTGTATAACATGCAAGTTTTTTAATGGGCTTGATCGTCATTTCATCCTATTCGTGTTTAGCAAGAGGGCTTGTAGCAGGCCTGGTCTGTTCACGTATCATACGTCAATAGTACGATAGTACGTCAGTCGACAGAAATTTATCAATTAAGAATCGCATTGTTGAAGACATTGAAAAGTCTTATTAAAAAAAAACGCTTGAATCGATCTTGTAGTTAATGGGGAAAAGTTCTATTTATAATTAATAATTTAATTTCATTAATTTTGCTAATAATGCCGTTTTAATAATAAATTTTGAAAGAATTTCAATGCAAATATAGATTAAAGTATGTTTGGGTATCTAGCTAATCACTGATTCTCGTCCAAGTTGTCTGCTTTTTCCAAAGTATATTTTTTTTTCCACTTGGGTGTCACCCCCCTGGTGGGTGTCACCCAGTGCGGACCTCACCCTCCGCACCTGCCTAGTGACGCCACTGCCTATATGTATTTCTTTATCCATGGCTTATATTCAAATATTCCATACGCACTAATTGTTTTCGCATTTTGGTGACACTCTATCACGTGATTTTTTGTTTTATTTTAATAATGAAGGATTTTCATAAATGGGATCTCCGTTGTATTCGGAAGCTGTGTATTTAAAAAAAAGAAATAATGTCTGTGTTCTTAGAATCCCATTGCTAAACCACTCTCTATCTAAGGTTAAACCACTCTCTATCTAGGGTTAAACTACTGCTAAACTCTTAGGGTTTGAGCACAAAGTAGTTTTCTAGTAGTAAGTTGGCGACAATCATTTTTCTACTTCGCGTCCTTGACATTGTTTATTCCGTATTGATAGAACTAAAGTTAGAAAAAACTCTTCAAATCGTTCTCTTTTCATTTCTTTTCTTTTTCACGTAGACTCAAGGCTCCAATATACCACCACCACATTCCTCTTCTCCACCTCTCTCTCTCTCTCTCTCTCTCTCTCTCTCTCTCTCTCTCTCAGTGTATTTAGTATTGCTTTAGGAAGGTAACCCGGATGTAATAAACCATGATGTAAACAATGAGCACGTGACTTAACTTTATAATAAAAATAGACAACCATTTTTTTGTTACTCTTATTTCAATACAACTAGCAGTAAAATTATTTTTATCGAATGGATTAGATAATTTATATAAAAAAAAAACACCAAAAACAAGGTTACAAAGACAGTTTGTGTAAAAAACAAACTCAAAATCGGCCCCCGAAGTGGTCCACCCAGGCAGGTAAAAAGGCAGGTTTCAATATTTTCAGAAAGAACATCAGAATGAAATTCTATCACAGACAAATGACAGAGAAGAATGGAGAAAGAAGGTTGACAGATCTTGGGTGGTGCCCCAGCGGTCCAGCAGACCAATGGTTATGTGAAAGTGAATGTGAAGTTAGATGTGAACCTGGCCTAACTGATGTCTTATAATGAATATCTAATTGGTCTAATTGTTTTGTAAAGGGTCAATCTCTTATTCAAATCCTCATTAAAAAAAAATTCATTCCTTTAGTTACGTGTACTATAACTGTAATGTCACAGTACAGTTCACGCGACAATATGAAAAATTATTTTTTAATTGTTGTTTTAAATTCTGTCCAACTTATATGCATACTAAATAGATTTTTTCTCTTTAAAAAAAGTAAACATTTTTTTGTGTAAATGTAGTAGTCAGTAGGACAGAACTTACTTAACGTAGCAATACAAATGTTAAAAAAATATTTTTTTTTTGACAAAAAATCTAAACTCATTTGCATAAATGTGTTAAAAAATATGGTAAATTATTATCTCTCCACTAAACAGCCTTCCGTGTTTGTTACTATTAGCAGTGAATAGTTGTAAAAGTGGTTAATTTTTATGAAAAAACTGCTTGCGTCAGTGATTAAAAAATTAGTTTTTTCGCTATCAGAAAAGAAAAAAATTTGCCGTTGCATCAGAACTTTGAATGGTCTATATTAGTCTATAATATTATGATGTCGGATTTTCACTATCTTTTCTAGTTTACGAGATCTAAACGGGACGGACGGACAGACATTCCCCTCAAAACTAATAGCGTCTTTTCCCCATTTCAGGGGCCGCCAATAATGATTAGAAAAAATACAACATAGTAATTTCAAAGTTCAACATTAAGTCGGAAATAGAATTGAGAGAAAGAATTATAGGTAGTACCTTTTTCAGACCTTACGATCTATGGGGCAGATTATGTAAACCTCACCTGTTTCAATGGCCATCGGTGACGAGGCGTCATGTGATCTGCACAATAAACAACCGACCTAATTTATGTCAGGTACCAAGTGAGTTGGGTGGGCTCAGAGAGTCCTAAAAAAATTGCAATGTTCAAAATCCCAGTATTCAGAAGAATTTGAACTTGGAACCACTCGGTTTGAATGCCAAGCGTTTTATCACTCAACCATCACGCACCACGTTGGACATAACAGCTGGACAAAATCATTCGACATTATCTTTGGGCGTTATCAGAACCAGATTTACATTTGATTGGGCCCTAAGCTATTTGAGATATGGATCTATTTTTAAGTCCAGATATTAAAGTATCAATCCTAAATATGATTTTCGAATACCTGAACTTGACATACAAGTGATTTACAATGAAGAAGTAGACAGAAAGTGAATAAATACATGTTAAAATTAAAATCAATACTATTCAGAGAAAACTCACTCTGTTAATTTTACCCCCCCCCCTCTCCCTAAGAAAAAAAGTGGTTCCCCTAGGGCTATAGCTTGCACTGAACATTTGACTTAATAATATTTTTTTTTTAAAGTTTGATAACAGAGCTTACTGAGTAAGTAAGACTAAGAAAGTCAATTGTTGCTTTCTCAGCCATGCGTCACACATGAGGTATTCGTAGTCAAGGCACGGAGCGTCTCATTTTGAATGTATGACTGAACAGGGGAAATAACCTCATCGATAAGAGAGATAACTCGATCGATACACTTTCACCCCCAACTTTTGTTAAACCAAAATAGGTCAGTACTGGGTACTTAAAGGTAGATATATTCAATGACTTTCCCAGCAAACCTTTGCCTCGTTTTCATGTCTATTACTAAAAAACACAATGTATATCGTCTGCCAGAAAGTTAACTCTCCAGATTGTGAAACAAGGGAAGTTAAAGTATCGGTAATGACGTCCGGGTCAGGACAGGATCTACTTCTAGCCAAGTGTTAACTTCACCTAACACACTAAGTATCAAGAACCACATGTTGATAACACTTGCAGGTATTAAGTCTTTGATTTTAAACTTGCGCGAATGCGAGTGAGAAATTGATTACGGAGAGAAAGAATTTAAAAGAGAAAAAAAAAATATTTAATTACACCCGCCTGGAGAGAAAGGCTCAGCCTTAACCCATAGACATAGAAATATAGGTCAGTGTCCTCACCCTTATTTAAACAAGAAAAACATTTCAAAAAAAAAACTTTAAAAAAAAAAGACAATATTCCTTCATACAACTTATAGAGCGATTTTTTTTTCTCTTAATCACAATGTTAGATTTTTAAAAATATTGGATAATTTTTACCATGCCCCCTTCATTCCCTCCTGCAAGAAAGAATTCTGGTTAAGTGAATATATAGATCTACTAGATTTCATAACATTCCAATAACAGGCCTTTAGATCTACACCTAGAAGACGATGTGCAAATGTTCCTATCCAAATTTAAATTTATTTCTATTTTTACTTTAAAAAAAAGATAACTGTGAAACTTGAGTTTTCCTTATGTGACCAACGAGCTTGTATTTGTATTTCCCAACTATATATAGCAACTGTCAAATTTATAGGGAAATTGTTAGAGCCATTTTCAAGATTCGTGTCAAGGTTTTCCATCCACCCACCCAGAAGGTTCCAGGTTCAACTAAGATACGAGGTATTGCAAAACAATCATAAGGCATATCAAATGGAAAATATTGATATCTACATCTATATATATACAGACAGACAGACAGACAGACAGACAGACAGATAGATAGATAGATAGATAGATAGATAGATAGATAGATAGATAGATAGATAGATAGATAGATAGATAGATAGATTTGATTAACAAGTCCAGCCTTGGGCTACTGATTTTCTAAAGGCGAGTAGACCCTATATATTCGTCCAGTTGTGTACAAAGTATTTCACAAAATCCAATAACCATTCGCAAAGCAATGTAATTAATTAGAAGCATTTTAGGAAGAGACTCACCGTGGTTAATGTTTTGATAGCTCGCTCTAACTTGAATGGAATTTGACTCACTGAGAACTTGTTCATCTTGAATCACGTGACAGAATCCTACTGCGCTATCTTCATGTTGTTGCTGTACTGGTTCAAGCTGCTTATTACCAAGATTAGCGGCCCCCGGACTAAACGTTGACATGAGGTTTCTGGAGAGCTCAGGTGAGTTGGATGAGGACGAAGAAGATGATGTTGATGATCGAGAGGCATTTGTTTTATGTTGTTTTTGGTCATCTGGGACAAGAAACTCATCTTTTTCCTGTTCTGGAAGAGCCTCATGTTTAATTTGGTCATCTTTGTCATGTTCTGGAACAAGAATATCATGTTTGAAATTGTCATCTTTGTCATGTTCTGGGACAAGAATATCATGTTTAACATTGTTATCTTTGTCATGTTCTGGAACAAGAATCTCATGTTTGACAGTGTCATCTTTGTCATGTTCTGGGACAAAAATCTCAGGTTTGACATTGTCATCTTTGTCATGTTCTGGAACAAGAATCTCATGTTTGACATTGTCATCTTTGTCATGTTCTGGAACAAGAATCTCATGTTTGACATTGTCATCTTTGTCATGTTCTGGGACAAGAATCTCAGGTTTGATATTGTCATCTTTGTCATGTTCTGGGACAAGAATCTCAGGTTTAATAAGATCTTCTTTTCTCTGATTAGGGTCAAGAATTTCTACATTAATGTGAGTAACATTTTGATTGCCTGTGATATAAAAGTACTCTTCGCTATGGTGAATAGCCTTGCTGTCAAATAAAACAAAATTGTCTTCAGTGTTGAATGTTTGATTGCCAGGTACGTAAAAAAACTGTTCCGTGTGACAAATCGTTTGTGTGTCAAAGGTTAAAAGTTTATCTTGGCAGTCAGAAAGGGTTTGGTGGTCAGGAACAAACACATTTCTTTCACAGGGCTGGATGGTTTCAAAGTTGGTTTCAAACTGAACACCTTGGTCCTGAATGCTCCCTTGATTGTCGCAGGTCTCCAGGACGTCCACAACGATGTCGCTCTGATCACTTTCACTGTCACACTTTGTGGGCTCCTCGTCTTCAGAGTCTGACGTGTACCTGGAATGTTCATCTGTCAACTCAGGATTGTCATCGTATTGGTTCTTAGCATCAATATTGATGAGTGTCCCCCATCTTTTGACTTGGTCGTTTACTTGGGGCTGATTATTGACATCTATGTAGGAATCAATAGGAATCACTTCATTAAAACTCTGAAAGTCGTAGGGAATGACTCCAAAGTCTGCGTTGGAACCGTTTTGAACATCCTCGTTCGTATTCTGAGAATCAAATAAAACGTCTTCATAATCGTTGGAAGTTTTCTTCTTATTGACGTGTTCTATTGAAGCAGCTTTAATTTCATTAACTAGTAAAGCTGCATTCTCATAGTCTCCCGAAACCGAGCCAGGAAAATCAGTTGTGTGACTTGAATTTGAGCTCAATATAGTGTCTTTTTTACTAAGAGTTATTGCTTTAGCAGTGAAATATTCTGGAGTTAGTTCATCAGCATTGAAGTCGTCGGGAGACATTTCATCACCTTTAAAGTAATCGGGAGTTGGTTCATCTGCGTAGGAGTAGTCTTGGGTTATTTCATTATTATTGAAATAATCTGAGAATAAATCAGTCGTATTAAAGTAATTGTCAGATATTTCAGAGCTTTGGAAGTAATCTGGTTCGGGCTCAGTTTCTTTAAAGTCATTGGCAGATATTTCAGGAGACATTTCATCCGCATTAATTCCAGCCGAAACTGTGACCTGAACATTTTCATAATCCTCGGGGATGGTCTCGCTAGTCACGTTGAAGCAGTTCGGAACTGTTGTTGTAACATTTTCATAGCCACTAGAGGTTACTTCTGTCACGTGGTCGGAATGTTTAGACTCCAGTGATGTTTTTGATCCGTTGTTCGGGAATTTAATCTCAAACATTTCTTTCTCGTTTTTCTTATTGCCTCGCACATCGTCTGATGAACTGGAAGAGCTGTTAGTATCGTCTGCTCGGGAATTGTTTTTCTTTCTTTTCTTCTCCTGAGGAGAGTCGTGTTCTTGTTTTCTCCAGCTTCTGGTCAGACGTTCAAGCAAGCCGACATGTTTCTTCTCGTCTGCTCTCGTTTTGACTTCTGTTGTCTTTGAATCTATAAATTTGAATTGATCAGAAGTGATGTCTGTGATGTCTGTCACTGGCCTGGAGAAATCTGTTTCCTTTGAGTTTACCTTGACTGAATGTGATATGGTGTCTCCATTTTTCTTTTTTCTTTTCGACGTTTTATCGTGGTTTGACCCATCTGGTGCTAGCGAGCTACTGAGTGAGTCTTTGGTTTGATATTTGGTTGCAGGGAACGTAACGTCAACCGCTCGTTCATTATACTTGAATGGCTCACTTGATCTGTTGTTACCTCTACCATTGGAGAGGTGATCACTATTGTCCAGGAATGGCGGTTCCAAGCCAACGCTAAAAGAAGGATCAAGCCTTCGGAAAGTCCCACTGGACGTGGAAGAATATTTCTGCCGACGACTCTCTAAGTCATATTTTCCAGACATTTTTCTGTGAAATTAGTGTCAGGTGTGAACTTGCACAGACAATGTCAACACCAGTTTCATGTCCAAGAAGTGAGTCGAGTCTAACACTGTCTGGTATCAGGTTTCTGCTCAGTTCCTAGCTCGAGTCTTTGATCACGATTGGAACATATAAGGAGAGAAAGCAGGCCAGGGAAGAGAGGATTATAAACGTGTGGCACTAGTATTCATAGAGCTCCAGAGATTGGTTGAGACGTAGTTGAATAGAGTTTGAATGGAATGTACTCTGTGGAGATATAAGAACAGAAAACAAGCTAGAAATCGACATAAATATTTAAAGTCACATGTCATATACATTGTACACACACACACACACACATATATATATATATATATATATATATATATATATATATATATATATATATATATATATATATATAGAGAGAGAGAGAGAGAGAGAGAGAGAATGAGAAAGAGAGAAAGAGAGAAAGAGAGATAGATTGAGGGAGGGAGAAAAAAAGAAAGAAAGAAATTGAAGATCTGATGCGCAATATATCAATTTAATATTTCGAGCCAGTAAAAATTTCATAATTAGAAATGAATCTCCTGGTCATTAGAGTTAAAGTATCGACACTAACACATGTACCCCAGAAGTCATGTGTACCTCATTGTGTACGAGATTACACAAGTCTAACAATACAATTAACATGAATGTACTGAGACTTTGTTTGTCTCAGAATAAACTTTCAATGAATACAGGTCTACTTACACAGACATTGCAAATCTCATTGGAAATATTTCACGCAAAAAATCTTATTATGTTTTTTAGTATAAGGTATAGATCAAGATCAAAATGAGACATATTATCTTTCCTACTACAGTCCGTAAAAAAGCTCGCATTTGTGTACACTTACATTTATGGACAATTAAAACAAATATACACCACTAATGAAAGCCAACCTTTTTTTTTCCCTATTCAAACTCTGCTCAGCAGAAAAAGAAATTCCGACTTGACTTTTCCTTTTCCTTTTGAGTAAAATGTCAACCTTACAGTTAAAGGGCAAGTTCACGCACCTCCCGCTGAACCTCGGGGGCGGGGGCCCCTACCTAAGAATTACCAATTGGACTGTTCCCTGGTCATGCTCTGTTTAGCCTTTTAGTATTTCCCTTAAGATATTCCATCGCACAGGAAGAGGGCAAAGAATGTATCCCAGGGTCAAGTCCAGTATCAAGCTCTAACACCAGGGGAGCACACAGCAGTCAAGGAAGTAAGGAACTTAGTTGTACAATATGAATGCAGTGCTATGTCGTATTGGTGGAAATGGTATTTCTAGATACACTTTAAGGCTATAGCCTAGGCTGTTGTTTTTTATATAATTTAATAGCTGAGACATTTCTTTTTTAAAAGTCGAGATAGAATTAAATATCTGAGGTTTTCTCTATAACAATGTAAAGAATAGATTACTAGGTCCAACAAATGTATTAATTAATATCCAATATCTAATCACATAAAAACATTCACTTACTTGAAAACCTTTAGTTAAGGTTAAGTATTCGTAAATTTTAAGATTTAATTTTGAATCGTAAACATCAGTAATTTGATACCATTGGGCAGCATTCTGATATAAAATGTATATAGTTTGCGCTTAAGATTGTCGTAGCGATGGTCAGAAGTTCAAATCACAGTCGCAATTCCCTCGTGCCCCCCTGCCCTAGGCATTTTTCTTTTTGGACAGGACTTCTGTTACGATTGAATTTAGAATTAATCATAAATAGATCGAGATAAATTCTAAAATTTAAATGAGTTACAGATGTATCTCTGCGTAATATATCCGACACTATAATAGTTTAAATATGTCTCAACATTCTAATACATAAATGGTCATGTGATAATAATGAGTTAATGCAAACCTAGATTACAAGTGGATTATAGCGCTTACATAACCTACAAGCACACACACTGTAAAGTCAAATATAGATCCATTTCGTTGTAACAATGAATTTCTAGAGAAGTCTTCACTAGGTCCCATAACTATCGTAAGACGCACAAGGGGACAGGGTTACCTACCCCTTATAGATGCACTGTGTGCGCACAGCGAAAAGAAAATTTGACAATATTTTTTTTTTTCTAGACCCGCCTTCCATTCCAGGACATGCGCATAACAGATTGCCCCCCCCCCCCCCATTTTTTTCTCAGACAATTATAGGACGAGGGGAGGGGCTCCGAAGGAGTGGGGAAAGAAAGGTGTGGACATTTTCGTATATGGTTTGGGGAGGAGGGGGGCATTGGTTCAAGTGACCAGCATAAGTGTTTAGTCCATGGAGTTTCAGTAATACCATTTCGTATTTTTACATGAGCGAAGTATACATACACTAAATATATGGACTTAAATACATGCATTTTTCACTTGGCATTGAAAACTATAGATAGGACTGTAAGCCTAAGTAACTAAAGATACATCAGTAGGACTATTTCAATCATGGGCGAAGCCAGGGGGGGGTTCTTTGGGTTCAACCCCTCCCCCCGAAATGAAATCCCCCTCCCCCCCTGGGATCGGAATTCAGTAACTCATTTTTTGCTTTGATTTTGTTTATTTTGGGTGTCATTTTAATACTATACCATCACTTGTCCCAGCGCAGCCAAGGGGTTTTGAGTTTTAAAAAAACCTACTAGGGGGGTTTTGAGTTTAAAATCCACTACCAGGGGGGGGGGGGGTTGAGTTTAAAACCCTCTACCAGGGTTTTTTGCAGTTAAATCCCTCTCTTCTAAAAACAAAACAAAAAAAATGCAAACGACAATCCCCAAATTCCAAGAGCACAGTTAAGGAAGATTTTGATTTTAAAACCTCCTATTCAATAAAAATAAAGCAAATTACACACTCAAAATTCTATGAGCGTAGCCAAAGGGTTTTGAGTTTAACCTCCCGCCCCTTTTCAGTAGGGTTTGAAGCTAAAAAATACCTCTTCAATCTAAAACAAGGTTACAAAAGACAGTTTGTGTGGAAACACAAACTCAAAATCGGCCCCCGAAGTGGTCTACCCAGGCAGGCTTCAATATTTTCAGAAAGAACATCCGAATGAAATTATATCCAAGACAAATGAGGGATAAGAATGGAGAAAGAAGGTTAACAGAATTTGTGTAGTGCCCCAACGGTCCCGCAGATCAAAGGATAGGTGAAAGTGAATGTAAAGTTAGATGTGAACCTGGCCTAACTAGTTCCCCTTTCAGACCTCGTGGTCTATAGGGCAGATAATGTAAAGTTCATCTGTTTTTGTGGCCTACGGTTAACGAGGGTGTCATGTAGCCAGCACAACGACCAACCACCGTTACTCTTGAAATCTTGAAAATCCCAGTCTTCACCAGGATTCGAACCCGGGACCCCCGGTTCGGAAGCCAAGCGCTTTACCGCTCAGCCACCGCGCCTCCCCTGGCCTAACTGATGTCTTATAATTGATCTAATTGTTTTGAAAAGGCTCAATCTCTTATACGAATCGTAAAAAAAAAAAAAAAATAGATGCGCAATAAAACAAAATTTACAAAAATGAAGTTTACAAGATTACTATTCTTTTTAAATTAGGTCTAACTTGTAATGCATACTAATTAGCTTTTTCTCTTTAAAAAAACTGCTTGCATAACTGATTTAAAAATTAGATTTTTCGCTATCAGAAAAAAAAAGTTTGAAGCTAAAAAATAACTCTTCAATATAAAAAAAGCAAATTACGCACTCAAAATGCTATGAGAGTTGCCAAAAGGGGTTTTGAGTTTAAACCCCCTTTCATCGGGGTTTGATGTTAAAACAATACCTCTTTAATAAAAAAAAAACAAATTACACCCTAAAATTATTTGAGCGTAGCTAAGCCAATTGGGGGTTTTGAGTTTAAACCCTTCTCTTACAGATGGTTTTTCTTAAAAGTTTAAAACCCCTCCAGATGGTTTTGAGTTTTAAAATCCCCCTACAGAGAGTTTTGAGGTTGAAAACCTCAATCTTCAATATTTTTATAAAGCAAATTACATTTACCAAATTCTATGACCGTAGCTAATGGGGTTTTGAATTTAAAAAAAAAATAACTCCAGATATTTTTTAGTTTAAAATCCACAACAGATCATTTTGACGATAAAACTTCCCTTTTCGATATAAAATCTAAAGCAAGCTACAGTCACCTAATTCCAAGAGCGTATTCAAGAGAGGTTACACATTTCTACCAGTGGCGGTTCTCCATTAATAAAGTGCGTTGAATAGTCATCTGCCGAAATTGAAAAACACTAAATGTGGCTCAACAAAGATGGCTAAGACAGAATTTAGGAGTCAGTTATAGAGATCGGGTCTAAATCAAGGAAATCCTAAGCCGAATTGGGAGTCGACCCCTTAGTAAGGTTGTGACAAAGCGTCGCATGAGGTTTGCGGGACATGTTTTCCGACAAAATGAATTACGCATACTAAGGGTTGCGATAATATCCTAGTACAACTTGGCGCCAGTAAGGCAGTAAGAATAGCATTTTCGGTTTTTGAAATAAAACTTTTTAAAAGCAGGAAAATGTACTGTAGATACCTCAGAATATTCATTTTGTTGGCTTTCAATACCAGAAATAGTGCTTGGCATTTACACATACACACATACATAATTTTTTTTCGCGAAAAAAAATCCTGGCTACGCCCATGATTTCAATAATATATATCTGTATGTCTATGTCTTCAACTTGTGATATATCAATAGGCCTGTATAACTTAAGATACATTTGTAGGTCTTGATAACAAAATAATTACGTATATATCTGTAGGGCTATTTAATTCATATGGGATGCAAGAGATATATTTTAAAGTTGAAAGCAAGAAATAAAAATCAAACGTTCTCAATTATGGAGGAGAGAGTTGATTTAAGATTTAGTTCATTTATGATAATTCTTTAACTAAAGACACTATCTAATAATGAATCACATGTAAGCACTTGAAAGGGGTTTGACAATTTTATAGTGGATCTCATCCCCAACCCCCCAACCCCCCCACCCTCCCCATCTGTCAACGTCACTGGGTAGATGATAGGGCGTTGGGTCTGGGTGCTGGGTCGAGCCGAGACCAATCGTAATTGAAGACCTGAACACTGACCTGCAATGTCACAACTTATGGGCAATGGTGACCAATCAATAGTTGCCATATCACGGGTCTGTATGACTTTGTTAGAGAAGACTGTGTCATCCCCTTTGTAACTCTTGTGTAATAGAAAAAGATATTTGTTCTTCTTGAATTGTACATTTTTTCAATGGCGGATAACTCTAAATAACTAGCTATTTGGTGTACAGAAAATAGAAAGTTTTGATTAGCTTTTGGAATGGAAAAAATACGCTAAAATGTGTGCACTCTTTCGCACTATAAAATCACATCTAAGTTTAATGGCAACTGATCTTTAAATGTAGCGTCCTTGACATTGTTTAGAATTGAAATCATAGACATATATATATAGACTGGACGATAAAGTAAAAATTATTATGGGAAACATTTGGGAAAAGATAAGTTTGTATGAGTTATACAGCAGTTATGAGCAGTGTAAAATTAAAAGTATTTATAGTTTGTTTGTTTTTCAGCCATAACCTATATAATTGATAGAACCCCTTCTGTATTATTATATCTCTAATCGTGCCTAATTATAAATAGTTTTAAATGCTAGATTTAGATCTAGTCTATATAAATACTATAGTAAAAAAATACTACTTACTACTAGATCTAGTACTATACTACTATACTATACTATAAACTATAATTGTAATCTGTATAGTCTAGTCTATAGTTAGTATATATAAATATAAATAGTCTAGGACTAGATTCAAGATTGTCACTAGATTCACTAGATTATAATCTATACTTATACTAGATCTAGTCTATAGTCTGCATGCATAGATGATAGACTGACTAGTTTAATAGTTAGTAGTAAAAAGTATGAAAAGTATTAGACCTAGTTATTACAAATATTAGTCATATTTATTAGATTTAGATCTATCAATATTAAACTAGTGACAGTCACGGTGTCAGTGATACTGAATTATTCTGACTTACTGAAACTGAAAGTTAATGTGTATAATATTCAATTTTTTTTTCAACCTTTAGAATTTATCCTTAGCCTATCGTACTACGAACATTAGAGCACGTTCTGCTCATTTTCTTTGACTTTTTTGACTAAAAACTAATTCTAACAATTTGAATCGATAAGACGACCGCCATACATTAATAAAGAAGCCATGTCAACAAATATAGATCCACATCACAAACCTATATATATATTTGCCTATGTCTATGATTATGAAACAAAGGCAAAATATTGGGAATATGGCAGTTTTGTACTTTTCAAAACTAAAGATCATAATTATATATTGGCTGAAATGTTAGTCCTAGAATTTATAGCTCGATTGCCGCCATTTTTTTTTCACATAGATAGAGTACATAAAACATATTTGACTTCCCCCAAATAAAAATAACTTCCTACTTCCAGTCTATGTTTATTTATGTCTATGATTGAAATTTTATAGTGAAAATCTCCAATCAAAGAAGGGAAACAACGCCTATTTCAGAGGCTGGTTAAACACACACACACACACACATACACACACATACACACACATATATATACACACCCACACACATAATTAGAACGCAGTGGTCTTCTAATAAAAGTAACTAGCCTATCTATGATCAAATGACGAGCGGAGAGACTCGAAGTAGTGTAAGTGACCCACCATTTGAAAGAAAGTCCACAAGATCCTTGTGAAATATCAAGTGGCATGAGTCACCGCAGACGTCAGCAGAGATGGTGCAATTCGGGAAACCTGATAGCCAGTGGGAAACTGACCATTATATTCTATTCAGAGAAACAAAAATAACTCCAACAGCGCCTGGTTTCAAGAGCTTGGGGCAGGCAGAAAAACCAAGTGTCGATAACAAAAGCACATGCCTTGATAGCACGACAATCTAAGTTTAAACCCAGTGTCGATAACAAAAGCACATGCCTTGATAGAACGACAATCTAAGTTTAAACCCAGTGTCGATAACAAAAGCACATGCCTTGATAGCACGACAATCTAAGTTTAAACCCAAATTTGAAGGCATGCAAAAATTTGTTTTTTGTTAAAATTGATCTTGATTTTCAACCTGACAGCATAGTGGAGAGGCCTTGGCAACGTGGGAAAAAATCCTCGGAGGCACTTTTCTAACAAAAACTTTAATAACAGGTCATTTATAAACTAAGAGAAACAATAGAGACGAACACACAGTGAAATACTGTTATAATTCTGTTTGGCACATCGCCTTACACAACATGCATGCAGAAAGTTCACACCATCTTGTGCACTGCATGAGACTGGACTCATGGAACTATAGTATAGTTCCATGCTGGACTGTTTGCGAGTGATAAACGGAGTCCACCCAAGTAGGATAACTGAGAAGAAATGTATTCATTTGTACAAAGTTCACATCATCTCACGTTCTCTGTCTCTCAGGTACAAAACGTACACACATTATGTCTCCCACTTCCCAGTCTCGGATCAAGATGACACCTAAAATAACAATGTCGATAACAATACATGAATCAATAAAAATTATACAATTAGTTCATTAATTAGGGAAAATAATATTTTTTTATAGAGAAAATGGAGATAAATATTGCAGTATTGAGACATATTACAGGGCACACTTTGTCAGATTGAAGGTCAAATACATTTCTGACACGCGTGTCACACAAATTTTTTGATTTCAACGAAACCGATCCTCATACCAGCAGACGTTTTGAGGAGCCGGTTAACATGACATCATTGGCCAGGCATGTCCCGCGGTACGTATGTAGACTGCACTGACTTATAAAACAGTTTCTCTTCCGTTTTAGTTCTAGGAACCTTCCTTCATCGTAAGACATTCTTTGTTTTATTTGGTTGTAGTATGTTTCGGATGTTCCTTCAAAATTAAAGGTCCCGCAGAATGGCGTAGGATCTATCTATCTATCTATCTATCTATCTATCTATCTATCTATCTATCTATCTATCTATCTATCTATCTATCTATCTATCTTTGTTGTAGAAATTTTATTTTTTTTTCATTTTAATTTAAAACGAACAATTTTTATTGTCACTGTAAACTTTTTACAGACACACAAACACGTGAACACACATATAGCCACGAGCCCTGTGAAACTACAGTATTAAGGCTGGCACTGTCTAAGAAAGGTAATAAGGTATTTTTGTTTCCTTTTCTACTTTTCTACGCACAAGATAATGTAAGTGTATTTCTACTGATGTTTCCCCCTTTTTTTTTTCAAATTGTTTACTGTTTGGAATCTTGTGACCTCTGACCTAGAATGCACGCTTCTATGTCAATGACTGTCGTGTCGGAATGAAAGAAGGATCGGTTTATCTTTGAAATAAACTATGAACTAGAACTGACTGCAAACAGTGTGGACTGCCAGCTCTTGCTGTTCCTCTGTTTTCATATACTGGCAATGGTGAGAATGGGATTCCATTAGAGATTATAGTAGGCTCCTATTGGACATTTGAACATGACAGGCTGCAAGAAATAAATAAATCAAAAGTTGGTCTATTTGGAGTTTCAGATCTATTAAGCTGTTAGGTCTACATTGCTTGTTAATCCATGCCATATACTTTTTATTTTTTATGTTTGTGAATGGGAACACTTTTTATATAGGTCATTCCACTCTCCAGTGTTCTAAAACAAACAGCCCTTGATAAAGTCAATTTGAGTCCTGGACAGTTATCTCCCTTACCTAACTAAACAAGTACGATCATATGATCATATTGACTTTTGTTCTTCAGTTCAAGTACCTATCTTTTTTAGTCACAACCTGTTGCTTTAAACTTGTTTCCATGGTTATTGTTTATCGTTTATGCCACTTCCTGAGTGACAAACGGGTGGTATGTTTATGAGCTGACAGTGTCTTCGTAAGCTCAGGCACGTGCTACGGAATCAAAGCGTGACGGACAATACCGAGCCGGGGAAGGTAGACAAAGTAAACATTGGGCTTTTGTTGAGATTCTTTCAATGTATCAAGGGTGCAGCCAGGATTTTATTTTGGATGGGGGGGGGGGGGGGGTCTTTTTACACACACACATGTATATGAGAATACGCAATTAATCTTCATTAGATTCTGATCCTTCATTATTTCTTATGTTGTTGTTTGTTTGTACCCTACTATAGGTTCTTCCAGAAGTTAGTTGAAAGACACTATACCTCTTGGCTACGCTCAAGGTAACTGTTAGTTGGCTTTAGATTTTGTATCGAAAAGGGGAGTTTCATCGTCGAAAACCACCCGTTGTAGGGAGTTGTAAACTTAAAGCCCCTGGAGGAGTGTTTTAAACTCACCCTCTCCTTCCGGTTAGGCTCATAGAATTAGGGGACTTTAGTTTGCTTTAGTTTCATATTGACAAGGTTTTTTTAAACCTCAAAAACCCTCGGGGGGGGGGGGGGTAAAACTTAAAACCCCTTTGGCTGCATTGGGGCAAGTGATGTCTTAACATTAAAATCTCATCTACTGTAAACAAAATAAAGCAAAAAAAAAAAACAAGTCACAAAAAACCCTACGGGTTGGGGGGGGGGGGGCATTTCGTGTGTGTGTGGGGGGGGTTGATCCCAGACACCCCCACAGGCTACGCCCATGCACTGTATACTCATCTCAAAGTGAATTAGAAATATTAGGCTGAAAAGGCGGGGTGGAGGTGGGTAGGAGAAGACACCAGCAGTCCACCGCTGATTGCCCACTTCCCAGATCTTGCAACTAAATAACGACATCACCTTGAGTTCCGTACAACATAAGACTTAACTGACATATTTAGTTTTGGAGAGTATTATTACTATTACTATTGTAAAACACTTCTTCCATGCTCTTATTGCATTCTGAGTGACGCATTTGTCGATTCTCTTTTGTGGATTTTGTGTGTGTGTGTGTGTATTTTCGTACACCATTTAGGAGCCCAGCAAATACAACTCGGCTCGAGTCTAATCTCCAATAAAAAATCAGGATTGATCTCAATTCCATTTAGTAAGGTGGCCAAGCGATTTATGTCATTCATCCACCCAGCCGACTATTTAAACAATTCATTGACAAACTCATCGATCTAATGTTCCTTAAGTTAATTAGTTAATAGCAAAGTCTCTAGTTGATCCTAGTTATAGACCACAGACACAGTCTAATAGTTTTGTCTCAGACACACAGTTTCTTTCTCTTGACCACAGACACAGTCTCATAGTTTTGTCTCAGACAAACAGTTTCTTTCTCTTGACCACAGACACAGTCTCATAGTTTTGTCTCAGACACACAGTTTCTTTCTCTTGACCACAGACACAGTCTCATAGTTTTGTCTCAGACACATAGTTTCTTTCTCTTGACCACAGACACAGTCTCATAGTTTTGTCTCAGACACACAGTTTCTTTCTCTTGACCACAGACACAGTCTCATAGTTTTGTCTCAGACACACAGTTTCTTTCTCTTGACCACAGACACAGTCTCATAGTTTTGTCTCAGACACATAGTTTCTTTCTCTTGACCACAGACACAGTCTCATAGTTTTGTCTCAGACACATAGTTTCTTTCTCTTGACCACAGACACAGTCTCATAGTTTTGTCTCAGACACATAGTTTCTTTCTCTTGACCACAGACACAATCTCATAGTTTTGTCTCAGACACATAGTTTCTTTCTCTTGATTTTTTTAACCAAGATTCACAGACGCCTCCCATTTTTTTCGGTTCAATCCCGTGTGGATCTAGCCAGTTGTTGAATGGGGCAGGTGAGTGACAAGGGGGTGGGGTGGGGGCAAGGTGTGAACTTGTTTGGATCAGGACAATGGAACAGAAGTAGGCGGCTATTGTCGTTTATGAATTAATATGGCCTTGACCGAAATGAATAAGAATGGATTTTACCTCTGCACTCTAGCAAATCAATTGTAATTCTTGTATCACGTGATATGCATTTTTTTTTTTACATTTCAGTAACTTCATACTATCAATAGAGTCTTTTTTGTTTTGTTTTTACTTGCATTCACTTTAATATAGTCGTTATGACTGTCACAGTGAGAGTGTAATGTAAACAAGAAAAGTAACTCTTTCGGACCTTGCGATCTATGGGGTAGATGAAGTAAAGTCATCCGTTTCTGTGGCCCACGGTTAACGAGGGTGTCATGTGGCCAGCACAACGACCAACCGCCTTTACTTTACCCCAACTAATGTCAGGTACTCATTAGAGCATTTGAGGCATCCTAAAGAACCCGATATTCAAAATCCCAGTCTTCACCAGGATTCGAGCCTGGAGCTCTGGATTGGGAAGCCGAGCGCTTTACCACTCAGACGCAGAGCCTCCTGTGAGTGTAATGTACTGTATTAATATGAACAAGTGCATGAGACACCTACGTACACAGAAATCTACATACAACTGAAGAATTAAAGGACTAATGCCAGTGTTTTGATGAACAAGTGCATGAGACACCTACGTACACTGAGATCTACATACAACTGAAGAATTAAAGGACTGATGCCAGTGTTTTAATTGAAGGATTGATGCCAGTGTTTTAATTGAAGGATTGATGCCAGTGTTTTAATTGAAGGATTGATGCCAGTGTTTTAATTGAAGGATTGATGCCAGTGTTTTAATTGAAGGATTGATGCCAGTGTTTCGCCTAATAAAAGAAAATGTCTAGATTGAATGTTGATTTGAAATTATGTAAATATCTTACAGCAATTCAACAAAAGTCAGTCAAGAAAGATGTGGATGTTTATTTACACCATGGGAAATTATGAAATGATTAAACACAGACACACATACAGAGTAGTCTGTATATTTAAGAAAAATGTCACATCATTGCGAACAAAAGTTCGAGGAATTCCCATTTCCCACTTTTGTGAGTAATACATCACGTGACTAACAACGTGCATTACTTTTGTGTAAATGTTTTGGTTCCTTACTGATGTCAATTAAAGTCTACAAGAGCTTTTTGAATATAAGTCTATAAGATGACAAATTAAATTTCCAAGTAGCCAGAATATTAGGACACCTGAGATGTACTCCAAGTGATGGCAAGGCTGGAAGGATCAGTCCTCTCGTAGAGCCTTGGTGACAAAGTGTCTACCTGAGATGTACTCCAAGTGATGGCAAGGCTGGAAGGATCAGTCCTCTCGTAGAGCCTTGGTGACAAAGTGTCTACCTGAGATGAACTCCAATTGATGGCAAGGCTGGAAGGATCAGTCCTCCCGTAGAGCCTTGGTGACAAAGTGTCTACCTGAGATGAACTCCAATTGATGGCAAGGCTGGAAGGATCAGTCCTCCCGTAGAGCCTTGGTGACAAAGTGTCTATCTGAGATGTACTCCAATTGATGGCAAGGCTGGAAGGATCAGTCCTCTCGTAGAGCCTTGGTGACAAAGTGTCTACCTGAGATGAACTCCAATTGATGGCAAGGCTGGAAGGATCAGTCCTCTCGTAGAGTCTTGGTGACAAAGTGTCTATCTGAGATGAACTCCAATTGATGGCAAGGCTGGAAGGATCAGTCCTCTCGTAGAGCCTTGGTGACAAAGTGTCTACCTGAGATGAACTCCAATTGATGGCAAGGCTGGAAGGATCAGTCCTCTCGTACAGCCTTGGTGGCAAAGTGTCTATCTGAGATGTACTCCAATTGATGGCAAGGCTGGAAGGATCAGTCCTCCCGTAGAGCCTTGGTGACAAAGTGTCTATCTGAGATGAACTCCAATTGATGGCAAGGCTGGAAGGATCAGTCCTCCCGTAGAGCCTTGGTGACAAAGTGTCTATCTGAGATGTACTCCAATTGATGGCAAGGCTGGAAGGATCAGTCCTCTCGTAGAGCCTTGGTGACAAAGTGTCTATCTGAGATGTACTCCAATTGATGGCAAGGCTGGAAGGATCAGTCCTCCCGTAGAACCTTGGTGACAAAGTGTCTATCTGAGATGTACTCCAAGTGATGGCAAGGCTGGAAGGATCAGTCCTCTCGTAGAGCCTTGGCGAGAAACTCTGCTGTTAGGCGTAGTGCCTTTAAGCTCCTATACAGGTCAAGGGATTCTGCAAACAAACTACCTATTAGGACACCGGCTATTTCCAATACAACATTATAGTTTATCGCTATTGTGACAATTCAAAAGCTTGCTGTCAAAGTCACTCAATTTTATCACAGCATTAATTATTATTATTTATTATTCATTTTTTAAAAATTATTTCTCATTTTAGTCCCAATTTCCCTACCAACCCCCCACCCTTTTCCTTTTCTCGCTAGACTTAGTCCACCACCTTGGAGATAGCTAGGCCGCGTATTTTCACTTATCTCCCCTTGACCGGGGGAAAACTAAACGTCTCGTACTTTGGTCTTAGGCGCTAGATGCCCGGCTTTCAAGTCGAAGCCACCTTTGATGGAACACGCTTCATTATTTGTTCTACCCCACCCACGTCTCTCTTTGATCAAGGAGATTATTCGTGTCACCACGCCTCTTGATCCTTCCAATGTGCACCTCTCGTCGGACTTTACCCACGTGAGAGATAATCCTTAGCCTAGGACATTTCCAGTTTCCGCCCACCAAGCGTGTTCCTCTTCCAGACCTTTATAAGGTAGAATAAGGCGGGACAGACACTCTCTCATTTCTCATTCTCGCTGGCAATCGAGTCTATACTATTTCATGTATTCTTACTCTTAGAGGAATACCTGGTGCCTTCCTCAGGTGTCTGCCTATTTGTTATTGTATCATCTCCTGCCTACTGGGATCTACTCAACTATTTGTTTGGGTCACCTGCCTACTTATTCGGCATTGTTTGACAGCCACTCCTCAACCTACTCAATTGCCTATGTACTTAGTGCTATTCAGCACTGCACTTCTGCCTACTTATTCCACATCAATCAACTGTTCTATTTGGTGCTAGTCAGCACTGCGATCTACTACCTGGCGCTATTGGCTCTACCTGCCTGCCTATTCGACAGCCCACCTGTCAACTTATTAGATACGACGTCCCTATAGACCACGTGTCTGTGCGAGACGTCATAGCTCCTCCAGATCCTCGCAACTCACTGGACTTATCCTGCTAACTACGCTGCCCACGGCAGATCAGCTCTGCCCGCAGTACCCTTGTGCCCATGGTAGCCGGCCACCCGCCCTACTGTGCCCACTAAAGATATCAGAACTTTGGATTGAGACTCCACAAGAACTGAATCACCGGCGTTCCTCTATCTGCTAGAGCGCCACCTCCAGCTGCAGAACCTCAAACCAGGACACAGCCAGCTGCGACCCAAGCAGGACGACCAGCTAAGTTCAGAAGACAAAGTGATATACTCTCTTATTAAGTGCAAGGGTGATGATTAAATATAGTATTGATTAGAGATAGATGCAAACCCTTCCCCCTTTTATTCTTCTATGTAAATATTTATGTAAATAAATATTCTTCAAATTTTAACTTTGTATCTCTCTTTCATTGCTTGTCTCGTTGCGTGCCTATTCCCGATTTATATGCTGATGGGTTGGTGTGTGATAGCTTCAAAAATAATCATCCCCTAGACATTAAATAAGCCAAACACACGTCACACGCGAAAACCTGTCACAACTATAGCGCTTTTGTTTTCCCATATGCGTGTGTCTCGGTATGAATGTGCGAACATGTTTGCTGTTATTACAATGGAACTTTCGTAGTGAAATCCTAACGCTTGAACGAATGACATTTTTCGGTTGAGAGAAGTATAAATCTTATACAGTTGTAACCTACCTGAATATCTTGGCCTCTCCTTTAGGTTGTATTCAAAGTTGGCAATGGACCAGCACGTTTAAAAAAAAAAAAACAACAAACAATTAATGTGACAATTTGTAAGTAGGACTTTTATTCAGTTCGTTACAGAATACTTGCACAAGGTCACGTGAGGATGGGATTACAAAATGTATTAGGGAATACCTCCGGCTACAAAATGGCTGGTTTAGTGAATACTTGTACAAGGTCCTCCGGCTACAAAATGGCTGGTTTAGTGAGTACTTGTACAATGTCCTCCGGCTACAAAATGGCTGGTTTAGTGAATACTTGTACAAGGTCCTCCGGCTACAAAATGGCTGGTTTAGTGAGTACTTGTACAAGGTCCTCCGGCTACAAAATGGCTGGTTTAGTGAGTACTTGTACAATGTCCTCCGGCTACAAAATGGCTGGTTTAGTGAGTACTTGTACAAGGTCCTCCGGCTACAAAATGGCTGGTTTAGTGAGTACTTGTACAATGTCCTACGGCTACAAAATGGCTGGTTTAGTGAGTACTTGTACAATGTCCTCCGGCTACAAAATGGCTGGTTTAGTGAGTACTTGTACAAGTTCCTACGGCTACAAAATGACTGGTTTGGTGAGTACTTGTACAATGTCCTCCGGCTACAAAATGGCTGGTTTAGTGAGTACTTGTACAAGGTCCTCCGGCTACAAAATGGCTGGTTTAGTGAGTACTTGTACAATGTCCTCCGGCTACAAAATGGCTGGTTTAGTGAGTACTTGTACAAGTTCCTACGGCTACAAAATGACTGGTTTGGTGAGTACTTGTACAATGTCCTACGGCTACAAAATGGATGGTTTGGTGAGTACTTGTACAATGTCCTCCGGCTACAAAATGGCTGGTTTGGTGAGTACTTGTACAAGTTCCTACGGCTACAAAATGACTGGTTTGGTGAGTACTTGTACAATGTACTACGGCTACAAAATGGCTGGTTTGGTGAGTACTTGTACAATGTCCTCCGGCTACAAAATGGCTGGTTTAGTGAGTACTTGTACAAGTTCCTACGGCTACAAAATGGCTGGTTTGGTGAGTACTTGTACAAGGTCTTCCGGCTACAAAATGGCTGGTTTGGTGAGTACTTGTACAAGTTCCTACGGCTACAAAAAGACTGGTTTGGTGAGTACTTGTACAATGTCCTACGGCTACAAAATGGCTGGTTTGGTGAGTACTTGTACAATGTCCTCCGGCTACAAAATGGCTGGTTTGGTGAGTACTTGTACAATGTCCTACGGTGACAAAATGGCTGGTTTGGTGAGTACTTGTACAATGTCCTCCGGCTACAAAATGGCTGGTTTGGTGAGTACTTGTACAAGTTCCTACGGCTACAAAATGACTGGTTTGGTGAGTACTTGTACAATGTCCTCCGGCTACAAAATGGCTGGTTTAGTGAGTACTTGTACAATGTCCTCCGGCTACAAAATGGCTGGTTTAGTGAGTACTTGTACAATGTCCTCCGGCTACAAAATGGCTGGTTTGGTGAGTACTTGTACAATGTCCTCCGGCTACAAAATGGCTGGTTTGGTGAGTACTTGTACAATGTCCTCCGGCTACAAAATGGCTGGTTTAGTGAGTACTTGTACAATGTCCTCCGGCTACAAAATGGCTGGTTTAGTGAGTACTTGTACAATGTCCTCCGGCTACAAAATGGCTGGTTTAGTGAGTACTTGTACAAGTTCCTACGGCTACAAAATGACTGGTTTGGTGAGTACTTGTACAATGTCCTCCGGCTACAAAATGGCTGGTTTGGTGAGTACTTGTACAATGTCCTCCGGCTACAAAATGGCTGGTTTAGTGAGTACTTGTACAAGGTCCTCCGGCTACAAAATGGCTGGTTTGGTGAGTACTTGTACAATGTCCTCCGGCTACAAAATGGCTGGTTTGGTGAGTACTTGTACAAGGTCCTCCGGCTACAAAATGGCTGGTTTGGTGAGTACTTGTACAATGTCCTCCGGCTACAAAATGGCTGGTTTAGTGAGTACTTGTACAATGTCCTCCGGCTACAAAATGGCTGGTTTGGTGAGTACTTGTACAAGGTCCTCCGGCTACAAAATGGCTGGTTTGGTGAGTACTTGTACAATGTCCTCCGGCTACAAAATGGCTGGTTTAGTGAGTACTTGTACAATGTCCTCCGGCTACAAAATGGCTGGTTTAGTGAGTACTTGTACAAGTTCCTACGGCTACAAAATGACTGGTTTGGTGAGTACTTGTACAATGTCCTCCGGCTACAAAATGGCTGGTTTGGTGAGTACTTGTACAATGTCCTCCGGCTACAAAATGGCTGGTTTGGTGAGTACTTGTACAATGTCCTCCGGCTACAAAATGGCTGGTTTAGTGAGTACTTGTACAAGGTCCTCCGGCTACAAAATGGCTGGTTTGGTGAGTACTTGTACAATGTCCTCCGGCTACAAAATGGCTGGTTTGGTGAGTACTTGTACAAGGTCCTCCGGCTACAAAATGGCTGGTTTGGTGAGTACTTGTACAATGTCCTCCGGCTACAAAATGGCTGGTTTAGTGAGTACTTGTACAATGTCCTCCGGCTACAAAATGGCTGGTTTGGTGAGTACTTGTACAAGGTCCTCCGGCTACAAAATGGCTGGTTTGGTGAGTACTTGTACAATGTCCTACGGCTACAAAATGGCTGGTTTGGTGAGTACTTGTACAATGTCCTCCGGCTACAAAATGGCTGGTTTAGTGAGTACTTGTACAATGTCCTCCGGCTACAAAATGGCTGGTTTGGTGAGTGCTTGTACAAGGTCCTCCGGCTACAAAATGGCTGGTTTAGTGAGTACTTGTACAAGGTCCTACGGCTACAAAATGACTGGTTTGGTGAGTACTTGTACAAGGTCTTCCGGCTACAAAATGGCTGGTTTGGTGAGTACTTGTACAAGTTCCTACGGCTACAAAATGACTGGTTTGGTGAGTACTTGTACAAGGTCTTCCGGCTACAAAATGGCTGGTTTAGTGAGTACTTGTACAAGGTCCTCCGGCTACAAAATGACTGGTTTGGTGAGTACTTGTACAAGATCCTACGGCTACAAAATGGCTGGTTTGGTGAGTACTTGTACAAGGTCCTACGGCTACAATATGGCTGGTTTGGTGAGTACTTGTACAAGGTCCTACGGCTACAAAATGGCTGGTTTAGTGAATACTTGTACAAGGTCTTCCGGCTACAAAATGGCTGGTTTAGTGAGTACTTGTACAAGGTCCTACGGCTACAAAATGACTGGTTTGGTGAGTACTTGTACAAGGTCTTTTGGCTACAAAATGGCTGGTTTGGTGAGTACTTGTACAAGTTCCTACGGCTACAAAATGGCTGGTTTAGTGAATACTTGTACAAGGTCTTCCGGCTACAAAATGGCTGGTTTAGTGAGTACTTGTACAAGGTCCTACGGCTACAAAATGGCTGGTTTAGTGAGTACTTGTACAATGTCCTACGGCTACAAAATGGCTGGTTTAGTGAGTACTTGTACAAGGTCCTCCGGCTACAATATGGCTGGTTTGGTGAGTACTTGTACAAGGTCCTCCGGCTACAAAATGGCTGGTTTAGTGAATACTTGTACAAGTTCCTCCGGCTACAAAATGACTGGTTTGGTGAGTACTTGTACAATGTCCTACGGCTACAAAATGACTGGTTTAGTGAGTACTTGTACAATGTCCTATGGCTACAAAATGGCTGGTTTAGTGAGTACTTGTACAAGGTCCTCCGGCTACAAAATGGCTGGTTTAGTGAATACTTGTACAAGTTCCTCCGGCTACAAAATGACTGGTTTGGTGAGTACTTGTACAATGTCCTACGGCTACAAAATGACTGGTTTAGTGAGTACTTGTACAATGTCCTCCGGCTACAAAATGGCTGCTTTGGTGAGTACTTGTACAAGGTCCTCCGGCTACAAAATGGCTGGTTTGGTGAGTACTTGTACAATGTCCTACGGCTACAAAATGGCTGGTTTGGTGAGTACTTGTACAATGTCCTCCGGCTACAAAATGGCTGGTTTAGTGAGTACTTGTACAATGTCCTCCGGCTACAAAATGGCTGGTTTGGTGAGTACTTGTACAATGTCCTCCGGCTACAAAATGGCTGGTTTGGTGAGTACTTGTACAAGGTCCTCCGGCTACAAAATGGCTGGTTTGGTGAGTACTTGTACAATGTCCTCCGGCTACAAAATGGCTGGTTTAGTGAGTACTTGTAAAATGTCCTCCGGCTACAAAATGGCTGGTTTGGTGAGTACTTGTACAAGGTCCTCCGGCTACAAAATGGCTGGTTTGGTGAGTACTTGTACAATGTCCTCCGGCTACAAATTGGCTGGTTTAGTGAGTACTTGTACAATGTCCTCCGGCTACAAAATGGCTGGTTTAGTGAGTACTTGTACAAGTTCCTACGGCTACAAAATGACTGGTTTGGTGAGTACTTGTACAATGTCCTCCGGCTACAAAATGGCTGGTTTGGTGAGTACTTGTACAATGTCCTCCGGCTACAAAATGGCTGGTTTGGTGAGTACTTGTACAATGTCCTCCGGCTACAAAATGGCTGGTTTAGTGAGTACTTGTACAAGGTCCTCCGGCTACAAAATGGCTGGTTTGGTGAGTACTTGTACAATGTCCTCCGGCTACAAAATGGCTGGTTTGGTGAGTACTTGTACAAGGTCCTCCGGCTACAAAATGGCTGGTTTGGTGAGTACTTGTACAATGTCCTCCGGCTACAAAATGGCTGGTTTAGTGAGTACTTGTACAATGTCCTCCGGCTACAAAATGGCTGGTTTGGTGAGTACTTGTACAAGGTCATCCGGCTACAAAATGGCTGGTTTGGTGAGTACTTGTACAATGTCCTACGGCTACAAAATGGCTGGTTTGGTGAGTACTTGTACAATGTCCTCCGGCTACAAAATGGCTGGTTTAGTGAGTACTTGTACAATGTCCTCCGGCTACAAAATGGCTGGTTTGGTGAGTGCTTGTACAAGGTCCTCCGGCTACAAAATGGCTGGTTTAGTGAGTACTTGTACAAGGTCCTACGGCTACAAAATGACTGGTTTGGTGAGTACTTGTACAAGGTCTTCCGGCTACAAAATGGCTGGTTTGGTGAGTACTTGTACAAGTTCCTACGGCTACAAAATGACTGGTTTGGTGAGTACTTGTACAAGGTCTTCCGGCTACAAAATGGCTGGTTTAGTGAGTACTTGTACAAGGTCCTCCGGCTACAAAATGACTGGTTTGGTGAGTACTTGTACAAGATCCTACGGCTACAAAATGGCTGGTTTGGTGAGTACTTGTACAAGGTCCTACGGCTACAATATGGCTGGTTTGGTGAGTACTTGTACAAGGTCCTACGGCTACAAAATGGCTGGTTTAGTGAATACTTGTACAAGGTCTTCCGGCTACAAAATGGCTGGTTTAGTGAGTACTTGTACAAGGTCCTACGGCTACAAAATGACTGGTTTGGTGAGTACTTGTACAAGGTCTTTTGGCTACAAAATGGCTGGTTTGGTGAGTACTTGTACAAGTTCCTACGGCTACAAAATGGCTGGTTTAGTGAATACTTGTACAAGGTCTTCCGGCTACAAAATGGCTGGTTTAGTGAGTACTTGTACAAGGTCCTACGGCTACAAAATGGCTGGTTTAGTGAGTACTTGTACAATGTCCTACGGCTACAAAATGGCTGGTTTAGTGAGTACTTGTACAAGGTCCTCCGGCTACAAAATGGCTGGTTTAGTGAGTACTTGTACAAGGTCCTCCGGCTACAAAATGGCTGGTTTAGTGAATACTTGTACAAGTTCCTCCGGCTACAAAATGACTGGTTTGGTGAGTACTTGTACAATGTCCTACGGCTACAAAATGACTGGTTTAGTGAGTACTTGTACAATGTCCTATGGGTACAAAATGGCTGGTTTAGTGAGTACTTGTACAAGGTCCTCCGGCTACAAAATGGCTGGTTTAGTGAATACTTGTACAAGTTCCTCCGGCTACAAAATGACTGGTTTGGTGAGTACTTGTACAATGTCCTACGGCTACAAAATGACTGGTTTAGTGAGTACTTGTACAATGTCCTCCGGCTACAAAATGGCTGCTTTGGTGAGTACTTGTACAAGGTCCTCCGGCTACAAAATGGCTGGTTTGGTGAGTACTTGTACAATGTCCTACGGCTACAAAATGGCTGGTTTGGTGAGTACTTGTACAATGTCCTCCGGCTATAAAATGGCTGGTTTAGTGAGTACTTGTACAATGTCCTCCGGCTACAAAATGGCTGGTTTGGTGAGTACTTGTGCAAGGTCCTCCGGCTACAAAATGGCTGGTTTGGTGAGTACTTGTACAAGTTCCTACGGCTACAAAATGGCTGGTTTAGTGAATACTTGTACAAGGTCTTCCGGCTACAAAATGGCTGGTTTAGTGAGTACTTGTACAAGGTCCTCCGGCTACAAAATGGCTGGTTTAGTGAGTACTTGTACAATGTCCTACGGCTACAAAATGGCTGGTTTAGTGAGTACTTGTACAAGGTCCTACGGCTACAAAATGGCTGGTTTGGTGAGTACTTGTACAAGGTCGTACGGCTACAAAATGGCTGGTTTAGTGAGTACTTGTACAAGGTCCTACGGCTACAAAATGGCTGGTTTGGTGAGTACTTGTACAAGGTCGTACGGCTACAAAATGGCTGGTTTGGTGAGTACTTGTACAAGGTCGTACGGCTACAAAATGGCTGGTTTGGTGAGTACTTGTACAATGTCCTACGGCTACAAAATGGCTATATGAACCAATGCTGGAGGCCACTACCTCTCTTTTAAAGACTATGCTTAAAGTAGTTCAATGTATCAAGCTAATAATATTTTCTTCTTTTTAAAAACTTTTTTTTTTTTTTGTTTACTTTCTGGAGGTCTCCATTTGAGAACAGGGTATTGGGTGGCTGCACTATCTACACTGTGGAAATCCAGTCCTGTTATAAACAGTTTCATTTCCACAAGGTCATCTGGAGACGAAACGGGGAGAATGTAGGGGGATCTCGAGAACCTAAATTACAAATTGTGTTGCCCATATTTAGTTTTAAAAAAAGGTTAATTTATGAGTAGTCTCATGTATTGTATACTAGAGCCAGACTTGATACTTAATGTACAAACCAGAAATGACTAGGCACGACAGTCACGTGATCAAGAAAAAAAAACACTTGCCGTCTGGTTAAAGTGACCTAGTATAGAGTGTGTCCTTGTATTACTAGAAAGATGTAAATTAGACTCCCCTTGTCCCACTGACGCAAGAGAAAAGAGATATATTGTTTTTACGGATGACTTTGATCTAGTAGGGTATGGAGCTATTCAAACCAAATGTAACAAATAATCATAGCGTTACTTCCTTGGCATCTTAGGCTTGAACAACAAAGAGAATAGTTTCGTATGCTTTCAAATCCTATTCACTCACCACTGGATAAAATAAATACAGACGCTGTATAGGATATCCTAAAGACATACTACTTTTCTAATCTATAATTAAATATGCATATTGTATGTAAATATATACATCTATTTTTAAACAGGATTTCAAAGTCGTATTTTGTTAGCAAACACACGCTTCCATCATGAGCATCACATTTGGAGAAAGGAATATACACCGTAGACTCTATTTAATCTAATTTCTTCCATTTTTAGGACTTTAAATTTTTGCTTTTATAAGTGGTAAGAATTAATGTCTTGTACTTTGACTTAAAATGTCGCCTTTCGAATACAAAGTTGGTAGAAATTGCGAATTAAAAATTTAACCACTGCTGTTTTGATTTAGAAAATGGCTTAGTTGTCCCAAGTTAAGAAAGAATAGGTTACATTTTCGGCAAGTGGAAAAATGAGTGATCATTGCTATGAGTGAGTGGTCAGGACTAAAAATTTAACATTATATATATATATATATAGATAGATAGATAGATAGATAGATAAGAAACATATGAACTCAGATTAGTTTTTGTATTTACAGTTTATTTTGTTATAGGTAACAAGTATCGCAAGAATAGTATTTCTTTATTATGCTAACTATAAATTCTACAATCTACATTCAACTGCATACATTATTTGGTACAGCTATATTCATTTCATCAGTTAGAAGTCAGAAGCTGAAATACCTTAGGAAACATGCCAGGAGACATACATTCTTTTTTTTTCTCTCAATACTTTACTCTTATCATACCATTGGATTTACATTGCAACGTACAAGAATACAAAACGATATCAAACAATACAGAATGTATAATCATGTATAATAATATCATAAGGTTTATGGAATAGTTTGTCGCATTGACATGACGCCACGCTCAGCCTGGGTGTTCTGAAGCTCAACCACACGCTGGTGATACTCTTAATGTGTGTTAGTCTTGAGGGTCAAGTAATGACCACACCTTTAGCCACACATTCGCCACTGTGTCCGTCGATAAGAAAAGGCCAAAGAAAACTTTTTATTTCGTCCAGGTCACTGTCTGACGTGTGGAATCTCGTGTGGTAGTGTGGCTGGGTAGAAACAGAGAACAAAACAAGTCTGTAATGAGAGTTGTTTAAATAAGTGATGGCTGAGTGGTCAAACGCTTGGCTTTCGAACCGAGGGTTCCCGAGTTCGAATCACTGTGACGACTGGAATTTTTAATTTCGTGACTTTTAGGGCGCCTCTGAGTGCACCCAACACTAAATGGGCTGGCATTCGTTGGACAAAGTAAAGCGGTTGGTCGTTGTGCTGGCCACAACAATTTTACATCATGTGCCCTATAGATCGCAAAGTCTGAAGTTGGGACTTTACTGTTTAATTTCAAATAGATAATAAAACAAGTCTGTAATAAGATCATGTTAAATATGTGTCATTATTAGACTTGAAACCAAAAAGTGGCATTATTGCACTGACATTATTGATTTCAACTAGATAACAACATTTAACATAAAACGCTGATACTCAGTAAAAAAAACCAACAACAATACTAATTGTTAGTATCTTTTGAGTCAATTAGGCTTGAACGGTAAATATTTACTCACTAGTAATGCTTATCATTAAGATGTTTTTACCAATAAGAAATTCACTTAAGGGCAGTCGTTAACCTACTTTTAAAAAAATGTGTTACCCCCCCTCCCGCCCCACACACAACTGTGCGTTTTGTACACTACCTTGAAATGAACGACTCTAGTTTTCACACCCGCTGTTACGTTACAACACAAAGCTAGAGACTAGAAGTAACAAAGCAGACAATGGTAGCGGGGAAAATGGAATAACTTGTTTATGCATATACTATATACCTAGTTAAATAACTTTATACATACACTAATGGACACATAATTAGATTACAAGAACATAATATAAAATATGTACAGAGAAGTTATAAAATAAAGCATTGGCGATTCTTAGTCGAGTGGTTTTGTTTTCGCTTCAAAGTAACTAGATATACAACTTAGCTCAATCTTTTAACCCTTGCATAATCAAACTGGATACGTAGGCCCTATATAATGTTTTGGGAATCCTTGTATAATCAGACAGGATACATATGTAATGTTCTGGGAACCCTTGCACTAAACAATGAGAGTCTAACAATACGTACATTCCACAGTCAGTCAAGCGTGACATTCTTTAAGTAGAACTTTGGGGGCTAGTACATTTCAATATTTTGTTTTCACTTGCCTATAAAAGTAAAAGCGACAAGTTTTGCTCATTGTAAGATCTCTGGAAACAATGGGTGTGTATTGATCTATTATTATATTCCCAAGAGCCCTGATTCATTCATGAACTGACTGACATAACACTAATTCTCCCACTTGCCTAGGACGAAAAAATATATTTTTTTTAATCATGTTACTACTTTCGGTGAGCCTTTAACAACTAAGAACCTTCCACGCTCGGAACCGCATCGGTAAAATTGACCAAAAACGATTTTGAATTGACGATTTAGATCCAATGTGGTTTATAAAGCTGACATAGCAAACGGTACCGGGGTATATGATTAACCTTTCTTCCATTTTTAAGCATTATTTAAACCTTTTTTTTTGCGTACATTTTCCTTGGCGCGAAACTTGCTTTTATAGCCAGTAGCCACTGTATACAATATATAATATAAAACAGAAAGTAAGGCGTATGTATGTATTGTATATATGTATTGTATGTATTGTATGTATTGTATGTATTGTATGTATTGTATGTATTGTATGTATTGTATGTATTGTATGTATGTATTGCATGTATGTATGTGTCTCGCATAAAAATCAAAACCGTTTGGCCAATCTTGACAAAACTTCCTTGTTCCTTGAGTACTATCTGGAACCGTATCGTATGTATAGTAACCCTAAAACAAACTCAAGACCCTTAAAAAAAGTTCCCCAACTCTATGAAAGTATTACTATTTCATGGATCTAGGCCATGTTTACACGAGACAAGATCGAATGGATCTATATCTAGATCTAATTTTAAAAAACTACACTTTGCACAGATAGTTTTTAATTTTGGCACAAGAAAATACAAAACAGAGTCTATTGATTTCATTATTTTATAAAAGTAACCTTCAAATTAGTGTTTCAAAAGTCTTTTTTTTTTTCGGGTTAGGTAAACCCATTTTCGCAAAACTACTTTTATTTTCGTGCTGAAAGAGAACAAACTTGAAAGGAACATTAGCTAAGTTTGACATAGATATAAATGCAATCCACCAGATTAGTAATACACAAACTAAGACCCACAGGCCGCGGGTAATGTCCGGCTAGTATTTATATTTTTTTATTATTTAAAAACAAAATAAAATGTAGATATAACTTTATTATTTAAAAACATAATAAAATGTAGATATAACTTTATTATTTAAAAACAAAATGAAATGTAGATATAACTTTATTATTTAAAAACAAAATAAAATGTAGATATAACTTTATTATTTAAAAATAAAAATAAAATGTAGATATAACTTTATTATTTAAAAACAAAATGAAATGTAGATATAATTTATTATTTAAAACAAAATGAAATGTAGATATAACTTTATTTTTTAAAAACAAAATAAAATGTAGATATAACTTTATTATTTAAAAACAAAATAAAATGTAGATATAACTTTATTATTTAAAAACAAAATGAAATGTAGATATAATTTATTATTTAAAACAAAATGAAATGTAGATATAACTTTATTATTTAAAAACAAAATAAAATGTAGATATAACTTTATTATTTAAAAACAAAATAAAATGTAGATATAACTTTATTATTTAAAAACAAAATGAAATGTAGATATAACTTTATTATTTAAAACAAAATGAAATGTAGATATAACTTTATTACTTAAAAACAAAATGAAATGTAGATATAACTTTAGTATTTAAAAACAAAATGAAATGTAGATATAACTTTAGTATTGTGTGAGTGTTGAGAGAGAAGGGGTGAGAGTATAAATAGAATTCTTGAGAGAGAGAGCGTTACGAAGTCAGGGTGATAACAGAAACTAAAAATTCCGACCAAAATCTATGAAATATTTAAATATTGATTTATGAAACAGAAGGAAAGTCAGCGATTGTATGTAAAATTATTTTTTTTCGGGTGGTGGCGGGTAAAGCTAAATGCTAAGGGCAACTAGAATTCTCAGTTCAGAGGCATGTGTTTACGTGTGGGAGGTCGAGAGAAGCGGGCCGCTGTAATGAGCCCACATTTTCTTACTGGAGAATTCAAATGGGGAAAGGGGGTTTGGGGCCAAAAATATTTTGTGAGCGTTCGATGCGCAGGATTCAATATTTAAAAAAAGTCTCATGCTGAAAAGCAACAGAGAGTTTTTGAAATATTTTGATTAAGAGCTGAAAGGTCCATGAGTACTCAGAGATTGTATGTAGAACTATTTCCAAAGTCGTAGGGTGGAGAGGGGGATAGGTGATACCGGTCATGGAATTCAAGGGTAAAACGTATGTGGTTGGGAGGGTTAGTTGGCCGTGACAATTAGATGGAACAGATGATACAATTTCAGTTTTATGGGGGGGGGGGGGGGGGGGCAGAGCAGGATGTAAAAAGTACAAAATAAAAAAAAAACATGCCCCAAAATATCATAGAGCCTATTAACTATTTCAAAATAACTGAGAAGCAGAAGTCTAGTCAGATAGTGGACAGAAGACTTTTTATTAAGGCGGAGAGTTGGGGGGAGGGGGAGGGAAGATACTCGAATTTAAGGACCGGTCCAAGTTATAAGTAAGAAAAATATAAACGATACGTAGCCTGGGACCAAATCAACGGGCGTAGCCGGTAAAATTTTTATTAGGTAATAACAATTGAGATCTAATAAAGCTTTGACCAATCAAAATATTGAAAAAAACAACGTTCATAGCAATACCCAAGGCAGTTATTTGGGTGTCACACAAGTCAAACATTTAGGAGCCTCAGAAATACAGTTGTCATTAGACAAACAAGTTGAGAGAAAGATTACGAGAAGGAGCAACTATCAGTGTCAAGATGACATTTTGACAAGTGTGTGTGTGTGTGTGTGTGTGTGTGGAGGGGGAAGGCAATTAAAGAAATAGATACTATTGGTTTTATGTCTTAGGCTACTTTAGACATTTTGTTTTTCCAGAAATACTCTGTGCTATTTTCTCGACATTTCATTCTCCCTCCTCCCCAGCTCCAATACATTCAATAAATAGATGAAATGTTCAAAATACAAGAGGTGAGGAGGAGGGGGGGGGCTGTGGTTCCTCCCTGTCTCTCTTCGTCATTCCATTGACGTTTTAGGCTAGAAGGGACCATTTTGAAAACAGTTCAGGTCCGAAGGCTTAAACGACAGGTAACCCAAGTCTGTTGGTGTCTCACGTGTGATCCTCTGCGTCATTGAACCACTAGTGTACACACGACTTGTAGACATGTCCTATTAAATCTATAGAAATAACAATGGAAGTTTCTCTAGCCATTGAGACAAGTGAATCAGGCTTTTAATGCAAAGTAAACCAAGTCATGAGTTTCATGAAGTGGACAGCCCAATGACCATCCACAATAGAACACAAAAATACATCTTGTACGCCACACAATGCCTCTTTCATAACGTCCACACCGATCGGCAAAACAGCGTGACCGTTACATAGTGACGTTATTTTTTTTTTTTTATACTGTTTTCTTTTTTAGCACCAAAAGGCACTAAGCAGACATCTGATGACATTGAATGTATATGTCTGTAACAGAAGCTCCAATATGCGGTACAAGGTGTGACATATAATATAACTGAAACTTACACCCAAAGGCAGTGATGCCTTCATTGACCTGAAGGGGGGGGGGACGTTTGGAGGGGGGGAGGACGTTTGGAAGGGGGGGGGGGGACACACATTTCCGATCTGCGTAGAACTGGTCTAATCCCCCCCTTCCCCCCCCCCCCCCCAAAAAAAAAAAAATTCTCGAGGCCAATAAAACTGAGACTCTACATGTTCATCATTCATTGTTGGCAGATGTTTTGCGGGTCATTATAGCATCACATTAGGGCCGGATATGTCCCCCAGGCCGTATGTTGAGCATCATTACTCTAAAGTTAGCCTATTGAGAACCGACATGCTGAGACAAGTGTCGGCTACTTCTGTCATTCTTCTTCTCAAACTCTTGTCTGCCAGACATTGGACAACGATGCTATGTATAGAATTGTGTTTTTGTGTGCCAATGATGCTCAGCCATGTTTGACCAGTGAGACACAAAGCAACCTGCGGTTTTATCTGACATTGAGGGTTAAAGCTTGGCGGAGCGAGATAGCTGGATATGACCCGCAGGCCTTAGTTTGGGCATCACTGTTGTAAACATTTCACATTTATATATTATATTTTGTTTTGTGTGTGTGTGTCTGTCTGTCTGTCCGCTTGTTAGTCACGTTTAAAATTTCAATGTACACGTTCTACAAAAATACGATTTCATCATCGCATTCAACATTCGTATTGTATGCACATAGATATAAACTATTTTTAAAACAAGAACAAAAAAATTAGTTTCTATAATCTGAAAAACTCTACTATTGGAGCATAACACATAATTCAAATTGTATTTTAACGTGAACTGTCGTGTAAACAGTAAACTTACGTTAGTGTTTTTATGTGTTGTTGGCAAGGTAATCTCTTCCGTACTGCATAACCATTTTTAGCGGCCCCCGAAAGGGGAAAAGACGCTATTAGTTTTGTGTGAAATGTCTGTCCGTCCGTCCCGTTTATATCTCGTAAACTAGAAAAGATAGTGAAAATCCGACATCACAATATTGTAGACCATTCAAAGTTCTGATGCAACGGCTACTTTTTTTTTTTTTCTGAAAGCGAAAAATCTAATTTTTTAAATCACTTATGCAAGCAGCTTTTTAAAGAGAAAAAGCTATTTAGTATGCATTATAAGTTATACCTAATTTAAAACGAATAGTAATCTTGTAAATTGCATTTTCATTTACATCTATAGATACTACCACTATAAATAATATTATTTCTAGCTTTTTCAAAACAATTACTTCAATTATAAAACTTCAGTTAGGCCAGTGGAAGCGCGGTAGCTGAGTGGAAAGCGCTTGGCTTTCGAACCGGGGGTCCCGGATTCGAATCCTAGTGAAGACTGGGATTTTCAACTTCGGATTCTTTGGGCGCCTCTGAGTCCGCCCAGCTCTAATGGGTACCTGACATTAGTTAGGGAAAAGTAAAGGCGGTTGGTCGTTGTGCTGGCTACATCACACCCTCGTTAACCGTAGGCCACAAAAACAGATGAACTTTACATCATCTGCCCTATAGACCACAAGGTCTGAAAGGGGAACTAGTTAGGCCAGGTTCACATCTAACTTTGCATTCACTTGCACCTATCCTTTGATCTGCTGGACCGTTAGGGCACTACACAAGATCTGTCAACCTTCTTTCTCCATTATTAATTCTCATTTGTCTTTGAAATAATTTCATTCGGATGTTCTTTCTGAAAATATTGAAGCCTTCCTGGGTGGACCACTTCGGGGGCCGATTTTGAGTTTGTGTTTTCACACAAACTGTATTTGTAACCTCGTTATTTTTTTTTTTTTGGATCTTTGAGCTTCCATAGGAAAAAATGACGGATCCTTCCAAAAGAATCCCAAAAACTTCGTTTGTCTACAGCAAAGGACAATGGACAACCCAGGGATCATCAAGTTTGGGCAGTTTATGAACAATTTTAACGTGAACTGTTGTGTAAACCGTAAACTTATGTTAAGAGTCTTATGTGTTGTTGGCAATGTAATCTCTTCAGTACTGAATAAAAAAAATATATATATTTGAAATATGAATTAGATTGTCATATTATCTACAATGTCCGTAAATGCTAATAATGGTTATATCTGTGACAAGTCAAAAACTCGCTGTCAGAGTCACTCAAATTTATCACAGCATTAATTATTATTTTTCATTATTTATTTATTTTATTTTAATTATTTCCCCATCCTACCCCTAAATTATTCACCCGCCACACCTTTTCCGCTCCAGGCTAGACTTAGTTGACCACATTGGGGATAGTTAAGGCGCGTCCTTTCATTTATCTTCCCTTGACCGGGGCAAAGATACGTACAGACTCTTTGATCTTATCGGCAGGATGTCTGACAGCCGCAGTGGACACCACCTTGTGTGAAATGCAAGTCACTCCTCCCCCCCCCTTTTTTCTCCTATGTCTCTCTTTGATCTAGGAGACCACGAGGACAAACACGCCCATTGGCCTCCCAATGTGCGAATCCCATCTCTTGTCGGACTTCACCCACGTGTAAGATAATTCTTAGCCTAGGACATTTCCTGTTTACGCCCACATTCTCCAGGCCTGTATATAAGTTAAATTAAATCAGGCCAGACTCTCTTTCATTTCTCATTCGAGCTGAGCTATCGAGTCTGGACTGCTTCATTTATTCTCACTCCTAGAGGAATACCTGGTGGTAAGCCGAACTTGATCACAAGTTCCATCTTAAGTACTCTGTGTATATTTCCATTGGATTTTATCATGTGTATTTTGCTTAGTTCATTTATATTTAATTAGTGCATTGTGTATTTCTCACTGGCATAAGTAGAGAACATAGACATGTCCTATGTATGTATTTATGAATTGCATTAATCTATTAATGCTACGTTGCTCAATTGATCGTTGATGCAACCATGTATACATTTGTACATCTTATTGTATTTCCTTCATCTCGGTTGGCCGCCTTGATAATCTTACTAGCGCACTAATACTGCGTCTAGAAAAGAGTTATCTCCCCTGTATTGAATTATCTCCCCTGTAGTCATTTCACTCTAACGAGAGTTGCGCCGCTTGAACGGACACACTCTCCATTCAAGCGCGCTCCATTGTTCTCGACCCACGGTCATATGTAATCATACCGTCAGGGTCGCTGACCACCGCCCAATTCAACCCCCCCCCCCTTTTCTTTCTCTATCCACCTGTGTTGTTTATTTGAGATTATTATTTCCCCTTCTATGTACATTTTTATATTATTACTTTCCCTTTTATGTACATTTCTATATTGCTAATATCTGCCATCTATTTTCCAAATCCCATTTGTCATCATCTCCCCTTTATGCTCTAAAGCAATTTTACCAATCTGACGAATGCACCTCAGTCGAGGGCATCGATAAGATGCATGAGAGACATGTCCTAACTTGTCTTTGTTTATCCGCAGCCTCCCTCAGGTGTCTGCCTATTTGTTTGATATCAAGAATCACCTACTATCTTTGTGCTTAGTGCTATTCAGCACTGCACTAGCTCACTGACCTGCCCCTATTTATGTGCTTAGTGCTATTCAGCACTGCACTTGCCTACTGAGATCTACTCAACTCTACTACTTGGCGCTATCGGCATTGCCCGCCTATTCGACAGCCCACCTGTCAAGCTATTAGGTGCGACGTCCCTATAGATTCAGATCAGTGAGACGTCATAGCTACGCCAACCCTCTGCAACTCACTGGACATATCCTGTCAACTACGCTGCCCACGGAAGATCCGCTCTGCCCGCAGTAACCTTGTGCCCACGGTAGCCGGCCACCCGCCCTACTGTGCCCACTACAGATATTAGATTTTGGGGATTGAGACTCCACAAGAACTATATCACCGGCGTCCTTCTATCCGCTAGAGCGCCACCTCCAGCTGCAGAACCTCAAGCCAGGACACAGCCAGCTGCGACATCAACAGGAAAACCAGCTAAGTCAGAGGACAAAGTGACATACTCTCTTATTAAGTGCAAGAGTGATGATTAAATCTAATATTATTTAGGGATAGATGCAAACCCTCCCTTTTTTTATTCTTATATGTATATTTATGTAAATAAATATTCTTCATTTTTAACTTTTGTATCTATCTTTCATTGCTTTGTCTCGTTGCGTGTCTGCTCCCGATTCATATGCTGATAGGTTGGGGTGTGATAGCTTTAAAAATAATCATCCCCTAGACATTAAAACGCGCCAAACACACGTCACATTTCCCCACCTGTCACAATATCAGAGTCACAAGGGGGTAATTTTGTGACTGATTTTTTTGCATGGATATTGTTTATTTTAGGTGAGATTTTAATATTAAACCATCACTTGCCCCAGCTCAGCCAAGGGAGGTTTTGAATTTAAAATCCCTTTCCAGGGGGTTTGCGATTAAATCCCCCCTCTTATATAAAACGATACGCAAGTCAATATGCTAAACACAGCAGTCAAAGATACAGCCCTGGAAATATTAGGGAAGCTCCGCCCGCCCAAAAACCCTGGGTAACAGGATATACTCCAACACTGTGACAAGCGACGGGAGCTTAAAAGGAAAAAGCTGTCCGATCCAAAATATGTCCACGAATACAAAAGCGTCAACAAACGAATTAGAAAGGGAATGAAAGAAGCGAAGAAAAATTGGATAGAGAATAAGTGTCAGGAAATTAAACAGAGACTTAACAGGAATGACAGTAAAAAAGTGTACCAATTAGTAAAGGACCTCACTACCTCAAAGCATGGAAGATGAGGGAACAAAACCCGAACTATTGGCCCGAATAGCACAGTCTACAGCAGCCCTTTCAAAACTTAAAATAATATGGAAAGACAAGGGCTTAGCCCTCGGCACCAAAATCAGACTGATGCGCTCCCTGGTCATGGACACATTTTTATATGCTTGCGAGTCGTGGACGTTGAATGCAGAGCTAGAGAGGAGGATCCTAGCAATGGAATTGAGATGCTACAGAAGGATCCTAGGCATCACATTCAAAGACCGCATCACAAACCAAGACATCAGAGACAGGGTTACTGCAGCGATCGGAGCCCATGACGACCTGCTAACTATTGTAAAAAGACGAAAGCTTAAAACCTATGGCCACATTACAAGATCTACGGGGCTCACAAAGACCTTCCTTCAGGGAACAGTGCCAGGAAAGAAGAAGAGGCAGACAGAAAAAGCGATGGGAGGACAACATTAAAGAATGGACGGGCCTGCCATTGAGAGAGGTTCTAAACAAGGCAAAAAAAAGGGAGGAATGGAGAAAGACGGTTGACGAGTCTTGCCTGGTGCCCCAACGGTCCAACAGACTAAGGGATAGGTAAAGGTAAATATAAAACTAAAAAATAATGCAAACGAAAATCCCCAAATTCCAAGAGCATAACCAAGGGGGGGGGGGTTGATTTAAAAAAAACCTCCGAAATTGTTTTACGATAAAAACACGCTAAAGCATACCTCAGTCACTAGATTCTAAGAGCGTAGCCAAGAGGGTTTTGTGTTTAAAAACCCCCTCCAGAGGGCCTTAAGTTAAAACCCATCCAGAGGGCTTGAGTTTAAAACCCCCCTCCAGCGGGGTTTGAAGCTAAAAACCACCTCTCTAGAAAGCTTTAAGTTTAAAACCCCTCCAGATGATTTTGAGTTTAAAATCCCCCTACAGATATTTTTGAGGTTGAAAGCCCCCTCTTTAATATTATTCTAAAGCAAACTACAGTCACCTAATTCTATGAGCTAAGGGGGCTTCGAGTTTGTTTAAAAAAATATTATTAGTTTAAAACCCCCCGACAGATGGTTTTGACGATAAAACTTCCCCTTTCGATATAAAATCTAAAGCAAACTACAGTCACGGAATTCCAAGAGCGTAGCCAAGAGAGGTTACACATTTCTACCAGTCGCTCGGCTCCATTAATAAAGTGCAGTGAATGGCATGGAAGTCATCTGCCTTAATTGAAAAAAAGACTAAATGTGGCTCAACAAAGATTGCTAAGACGGATTTCAGGAGTCAGTTAAAGAGATCGGGTCTCAATCAAGGAAATCCTATGCCGAACTGGGAGTCGACAATTTAATGAGGTTGTGACAGAGCGTCGCATGAGGTTTGCAGGACATGTTCTCTGACAAAATGAATTACGCATACCAAGAGTTGCGATGACATGGATGCCATTACGTAGAAAGCGTAAACAGGTAAATCCTAGCATAACTTGGCGCCACACTTTCATGGAGGACCTCAGAGCAGTGGACACCAGGTGGAAAGAGGCTTCAGACATTACCAGTGACAGATTTTTGTGGAGACAGCTTTCTGCCCAATGTGCCGAACGGCGCGGGAGGATCTAAGTCCTAAGTACGTAATAATAGCAGATTAGATTTTTGAACTCAATTCTGTAAAATAATAAACTGTTGATACCTCAGAATATGCATTTGTTTTGTTTTAAAGACCGGATATGGTGCCTGGCGGCTCCCAAGTATAACTTACTGACATAACTGTGTCCTAAGACTTTCTCTGTGGCATGTCTTTATCATGTTGATGATTTCTAAAAGATTTTATTTTGCTGGGGGACTTTGTTCAGGTTGTTACCATGTCAAGCTGACATTGAGCTATGAACATTTTTGTTTGTATTCAAGCATTTTATCTTCCAGTTCCTTGTCTTAATAACATATAGTTCAGTTGCAATCGTGGAAAAATCTCACAACAAAAACTTTGGTTCTTATTTTTGTTTCTGTACTTTGGTTACATCCCTCTTTTGTTTAAGGTGTGACATTTCAATTAGGCTTCACATATGATAAGATCCTTCAAGATTTCCTCCCCCCCCCCTTTTTTTTTTACAAAAAGAAAAAAATATCTACAGAAGAGTTTACTATTCTGAACGAAAACTTGATTTCCTTCCTTTCATTAAATGGCTGCCCAACGTCTTAGTGTTCATTAACATCTCCTGAGAGTTTGAATTTTTTTTTAAAATCTCAAAATGAATGAAAAAAGTAAATAGCCATGTATTGATCATCACTTAACAATAGCTAAATATAAGTCATCACATCACCTGACACTTCTTTGATATAGGTCATCACCACACCTGATACCTCCTTGATATAGGTCATCACCTCACCTGATACTTTCTTGATATAGGTCATCACATCACCTAATACTTCCTTTGATTTAGGCCATCACATCACCTGATACTTGCTTGGTATAGGTCATCACATCACTTGATACTTCCTTGATATTTCATCAACTCACCTGATACTTCCTAGATATAGGTCATCACATCACCTGGTACTTTCTAGATATATGTCATCACATCATCTGGTACTTCCTAGATATAGGTCATCACATCACCTGGTACTTTCTAGATATATGTCATCACATCATCTGGTACTTCCTAGATATAGGTCATCACGTCACCTGGTACTTCCTAGATATAGGTCATCAACTCACCTGGTACTTCCTAGATATAGGTCATCAACTCACCTGGTACTTCCTAGATATAGGTCATCAACTCACCTGGTACTTTCTAGATATATGTCATCACTTCATCTGGTACTTCCTAGATATAGGTCATCAACTCACCTGGTACTTCCTAGATATAGGTCATCAACTCACCTGGTACTTCCTAGATATAGGTCATCAACTCACCTGGTACTTCCTAGATATAGGTCATCAACTCACCTGGTACTTCCTAGATATAGGTCATCAACTCACCTGGTACTTCCTAGATATAGGTCATCAACTCACCTGGAACTTCCTAGACTCGTACATGATGAGGTAAGGTGGATTCTGAATACTGAGACCCCAGGCTATTTTAACGGCCAGTTCTGTGTAGTCCTTGAGCTGAGAGCAAGTTTTAAGTCCTGGGTATTCGTACAGTGTGCTGCAGATACTCTCTGATACTTCCTATGTAGAGAAACACAACCTAGAGATTAGTCTTTAGGTCAGTGAATACTGTCAACACCTATGAACGCTAGAATATTAATTAATAAAATAACACAGGCTCAGTTTAATTATAATACTATTGATTATTTGGCAATGTCAGAGAATTAAAAAAGAATTTTGAAAAATTATATGTATTATTTATTGATCAATTACTTTTACTTTCTTTCACAACATTCAATGTATTTAAAATTAAAAAAAAAAAACAAAACAAAAGTTATCGATTCCCCATTAATACATACTACTTCTTTAATCATGTAAAACAGTTAACAAATAAAGTAGGCCCTATATATGTACAGTATCCCATAGCTTGAGAAGTTCCATTGTGGCATAACATCCTACCGGAAGAGATATCAGTGGATAGGATTTAAACATGAGACTATCTTGAAGAGATTCCGAAGTCCGTTCCACAAACTAAAAAGGAATATTAGACGAGGCTAACAAAATGAAAGATTTGTATTTTTGTCCTAGACCTTTCTATATGACTCACGTGTAAACAAAATAGAATCTTTGTACACTACCTATAGTACATAGCAAGAGCGGACTGGGTGTCATCATCGGCCCGGGAATTTCTATACTATCGGGCCCATAAACTGTATATTATATAATGGACATCCAATTCTAGGTAGGCCTACCTGTAATTCAAAATCATTGTTAAGTTTGATAATTTATCGATAGATGTACACATTCATACAGTGAACACTATATCCTTTTTTTTATAAGGAATATACCGTAGGCCTTATGTCAGGAATTCTCAACCTGTGGGTCGCGACCCCCTTGGGGGTCGATTGACGATTTGCCAGGGGTCGCCAAAGACCATCGAAAAAATTAATGTTTCTGTCTATTATTCTATTGCTGTGTGTGTTTGCCGGGGGGGGGGGGGGGTCGCGGCGCAGAGTGAGGGATTGTAAAAAGGGCTCGCCGAGCATAAAAGGTTGAGAACCGCTGCCTTATCTTGCTTTTTAATCGCTAAAGTGTGTAGGCCCCTAAAAGGATGAAGCCTACTAGATCTAGTAGCACTGTCTACGGATGTAGGCTATTACATTATTTCGGAAAATGTGTTAGATTAAATTAGTAGCCTAATAGATTCCGTATAACTTTTTTTTTTAAATACGTCACTCATATGGCCCTTATATAAGAAAATACTATAAAATCTTATCTTATAAAATACAGTTGTGACTTTAAAAAAAAAGATGATTTCTGTGGTCCTACCGGCCCATTTTGGGTACCGGCCCACCGGTCATTTGCCAGAATGCCCATATAGCCAGTCCGCCCCTGGTACATAGCTCTAAAATGTTTAGACCAGTCTTGCCACTAGAATCACGTTTTGTGTTCTAAGAGTTTGTTTTAGTTTTGATGGCTCGTCGAAGAATTGAGGATTTGTGAAATTATTTGTCACCCCATTTTTTGGGAGATCAACATAGACAATTTTTCACTGTCCAGCTGTAAGACATTATAAGGGTCAGTGATGTCAGGATATGTTTACGTAATAAAAGTTAGACTTACATGAATGACAGATGTCAGGTTGTAGCGATCAGCAGATTTGATGAAATACTGGTTGATGTATTGCTCCATGTCGGCAGACAACGGATCCGAATCTCTGTCAGATATCTCTGGCTCAGGCAAACACAAAAGATGTCGGAGTTGACTTTTCAAGTCCAGTATTTTTTGTTGCACACACCTGAAGGCAAGCTGAAGCAGATGTAGACAATGAGTTACTTTTTGATGCTGTTCTTTGTGACGGCAATAATAGTTGTTAAAACTCAAATGAAACATTTGACTCACTATACAAGACAAAAAGGAACAATTTGCTATTAAAACAAAAAGAATGTAGTCTGAAGCATTGCAAGCAGTTTATGTTTAAACGATGAAAAACTTTTGTAGTTACTTTATAAGCTCGTTTTGCAAGCCCAATGGGAACACAGCTACAGCACCTCTTTAAGTTCTACTAACAACACACGTCGAGTATTCTCCAAGCTTGCTTCTTATGATTTTTGGTGTTGTTTTATCTTTTTTTTTATTTTTTTTGTTTAGAATTCGTTTCTCTTTTGTTGAGCATATAGACAGAAATATATTTACTAGCTAACTAGCGAGTTTTAAGCTCATTTTTGTATTGCAATAGCGAAAAAAAAAAACTGAGCGAGCTCATCACACACACACTCACACGCACAAACAAACATACACACAAACTTGTAATTGTTCAGTTTTTGTAGCATCCAAATACATGAAAATTTCCTTTATTTCCGCATTCGTATATCCAAAAGATGGCGAACTGTAAACTATGCGATTGTAACTTTCAAGTGATAACAACAGTCTTTTTATTCAAAAATGTTTTGTTGAATACACTAAGAGCTTGTGGAAGAGCTATAAATTGCGCATAAAAGCCCATGGAGCTAAAAATATAATTTGAAATCGCAGTAGCGAACATTCAGATAGCTCTAGAAATTGTGTGAGATGGAAGGATATAAAAAAAGGGCCTAACTAAAGCAATTCGTGGTGATTTGTAAATGATTCGCGTTTCAACACCATGACTAAGGATTAATTATCTAAACTGATTTATATTGTACTAGACATATATTACCCGCGGCTTTTTTTCTTTGCGTATAACTGTCGATGAGTCACTGAGAGTGGTTAGTAAACAATTAAACGAAATAATAATGTTATAAGTAAAGCAAATGCGTAAATGTAAAAATAGTATGGATTGTGCTGTCAAAATAGCTAATCGACTTCAATCCATTCCAATCCAAAACATTTGCTTGTAGGCCTACATATATTTGATTACAATTTCAAATGAATAGACTTAATTTTGTATGTTCACGTGTTAAAGAATAAATTAGATCTTGAGTTAGATCTAGATCTAGAGCAGGCATGTTAAACTCGTTAAGGTGTATGGGCCGCATAAAAAACTTACTATATCCTAAGGGGCTGCAGCCAAAAATCAGTTGCAAAACAGCTTACTAGTTTTATGTAAATTAAAAACAATACAATAGAATACAATAATTAATGACATACCTGTCCTTTAGTTAGCTAAATTTGCAGTACACTTTGATAATTAAAAATTACTAGGATTGCGCATTTTTTTACTTTGTACTGAAGCTGGGATACAAGTTTATTAATATCGGGGGAAGTTTGTTTGTCACTGACACTATCATCACTGACGACAAATTTTGATCAGATAATCTCGAACGGTGAGGTGATTTGTAGCTTTCATTTATAGAAAAGAACTGCTCACAGAGATCAGTGCTTGCAAAAATAGCTAGAATTCTGGCTGCAAATTTCCACAATTGAACGTACCGTTTAGGTAAATAACTACATTTTGGCGCAGCCACTTCTTTATTCTTCGCTTTCAACAAAGAATCTAACTGCAATTCTATTAGCTCTAGTTGTACATTACCAGCAGCCCATTTTCAGAAGCAAATGAAAATGGAGATAAAAACAACGAAAATTCTTGCTCGTATCAAACGAAGTCATGAAAACGGCCAGTGGAATCTACTAACGATTCCAGGTGTAAGACATATTTACCAAATGTTGTAGCCGTATTTAATCTTTGTAGTTCCTGACAAGTGAACAAGATTTTCTCTTTATATTTGATTTATCCACAGTCGTAATTTTGCTTGACACCACTTCACATGATCACACGCAGTTGTGACAATTTAGTCTTTACTTTGAAGTTTCAAATTTAAGTCTTGCAGGTGACCAGTGAGATCAATTGCAAATGCCAAATCCTGAACCCATTCGTCAGTATGGAAATGTTCAACAGGTTCACCTTTCATGTTCCGAAACAATACAATTTCTTCACGCAGTACAACAAATCTCTTCCATTTTTTATGACAGGAGAGCCAGCAAATTTCGTGTCCAATGTCATTCAGAAACATTGAAAATTGGTGATGATTTAAGCTACGGGCACGAATAAAATTGATAGTGACTGAAACCAGTCTTATGACATGCTGGAATTGCTTTGTGCGTTATGTTTCTTGGTGAATGATGCACTGAAAATGAGCAAATTTAAAATTAGCATTAGTCTTTCTTATTTTTGCCAGTAGATTTGCATCAAAACCATTTCATAATGGTTAGTGCGCCATCCGTTGTTAAACTAGCTAGCTTTACCAAAGGTAAGTTGTACTGCAATATCACCTCTTATTTCTCAAAAACATATTCGCTTGTTGTGGTGTTATGTATAGAACAAAGCTAAAGTAGCTCTTCATGTATCTAAAAATTCCTGTCACAGGTCCTTATGAATATAGCCAACTGTGCTACACCCGTTACATCAGTTGACTCAGAGAGCCAATGAGAATATTTCAAAATCTATTTTGTTCTTTAATTGTTCAGACAAGCTGACTGACAAGTCAATTATTCTATCTACCACAGTGCTGCTAGTTAAAGTTATTTCATTCAATGCTTTCACATTTTCTGGACTTCCACAGCTGTAACGACACACTCCTTCATAAAATCCCTTTCACTAAATGATTTGCTATGGCTTGCAATTAAGTTTCAAAAAAATTAGCTGGCTTTCACTGCATACTCAATCTCGTTGTTCAGTTTAACAAATACACTTTTTCAATTCAAGTAGCTTGTCATCTTTTATTTTCTAGGGTAATAGTTTAACATTATTTTGATAATTTTTGAGGTGGCCAAGTGGGCCGTATGCAAGGTGGTCGCGGGCCGCATGCGGCCCCCGAACGCCGTGTTTGACATGCCTGATCTAGATTAATGTAGAGTTAAATATTGGCTTGGATAGAGTTCATTTTGCACGTGCGTATGCGTGAACTTTTTAAATAGATGTACGCGAATGAATGAAACTATTAGAATATATCTTAACACGGCTTCGCAGCTTTAGCGAACGAATGCATGAAAAATGCTTTAGAAAAACAAATTTGAATGTAATTTGATTAAAATATGAAATGGACTATAATTAGTATAAAACTATCTTTGCGAAGAGAAGTTATATCATCTTAAAGTTGAATTAGAGTTTTAGACCTAGGAATAGAAAGATGTGTAGCATTACGGTATTGTCTGATCAAAGTATGCTCATCAGGAATTCTACATTCGCAGAAAATGCTTTTGAAACACAAATTTGAAGGTTAATTTTATTAAATAATGAAATCAATAGACTATATTTTGTATTTCATGCGTCAAAGTAAAAAACTATCTGTGCAAAGTGCAGTTCTTAAAATTAGATCTAGATCTAGATCCTTTCGATCTTTTCTCATGTACATATAAACCTAGATCGATGAGGTTATAATGCTTTCATAGAGCTGGTCAACTTTGTTGTTTTTTGAGGGTCTTAAGTTTGTTTTAGGGCTACAATACATACACTGCGGTCTAAGTTGGTACCCAAGGAACATTTCTTCCAAGTTTTATCAAGATTGGTTAAACGGTTTTGATTTCTATGCAGGGACATACATACATACATTCATACATAGCCTACATACATACACCTTACTTTCTGCTTTATATATTAGATTTTATACTTGAAGCTTTGTTTGTGCACTTAGATATTATACGATTCAATATTAAGATATTAAAATATTCCATTCTCTTAATGTTTTTGTGTTTTCCAAAACCACTTTGAGACTTTTGAATGAGATACATTTTAAATATCTGACATTTACAGCTAACCAGCAAAGACATAGTGACATAAAACTTGCACCCGGAGCTCAGAAAGAGTTCAAAAGTTGTCATGTGTATAATATCACGAAATCATGGGGCATCATGGGTATAGATAGCTGAGAAGTGGAATCGGGTGTTCAGACTTCTGAAATTTATTCCAAATAAACACATTACATTTTAGGAAGTGTAGTCTATTGTGTGTCTATGTGTTATGGAGTGTGTGTGTGTGTGTTTCTATGGTGACGATGGGAAGAGGTTAGCGATTAGTTGTGAATAATGCAACATATGTGGCATTGTCGTCACTTGGTCTTAGCAGGGGAGACGACTCCAGAACGTGAGATTGAAAGGTTGTGTTATATCAGTAGGTTAGATTTTGTTAAGAAATAGTATTACTTAAGTCTACTACATTTAATCTATTTTATCACTCATTGATTTTGTTTATATTATAAATACAGTTCTATTTAGTATTGTTCCCAAGGAAGTTATTTGAAGTTTTATTAGTTAAGACACATTACGCCTACAACGGTTTAGTTGTCTACCAGCAGTTTGGTGCTATAAGTCAACGACTGGTAACAATGCTGTGCACTATCACCCCTTCTACTTTTGTGTCTCCTCTGTCAGATACACCACAAGAACCCCACATTGGAGACCCAAGTGGAAGGGCATAACAATATATCTTAGTGTGATGTTAGCTGACAGCATGGAAGCCCCGATTGTGGGCGATACTGGTGCAGACATGTACAATATCAAGGGGACAACAATGAATGGTGATCCTAACAGTAGCAGAACAATGAGCAGTAGTTCCTAATTACAGTAATAACACTAGAACTCGATACATTTGAAAGTATAAAATGAATGGAATTACCACCACAACCGAGAATAAAATCTTCATTTTCAGAATGTCAAGTCCATGCAGCTCTGGGATCTCGTCCAAGGCGTCCAGTGTGTCTACGCGACCTTCTCGGTACAGGTCATGGTAGGCACTAATCAGACTTGTTGGTCTGTGAGCTCCAAGATTTAGGTCTTCAAACACCTGACCTGACCTCATTGTGAACTGGTTGTGAACTTGGTCAGCTAACCTGGACAATGCAGGACATTCGTTATATAGTTCTAACTTATTTTGAATTTTGCTACTTTAACGACAATTTTAAATTCTGGTGAGAAGTAAATCTAAATCTTTTTTAAAACTTATCCTTTATCATGAAAAGAATGTAAAATTGATTATTAAAACAATGGAATGTGTTGTCAGTCTATTAACATGCCTGCCTATAATCAAACGTAGACATCAGCATGACATTGAGACTAGGCACTTGGGAGTTACAGACATTCCTTAAATAATACGTCTTAGGTATATCCATTTGTTAATCCAGACCTGCCTGCGAGTTAGAGTTCTACTCAAACAATGGATTTCGTGACTTTCTTCTTCTCCTTCAGCGTTCCGGTAACTTATGCTTAGATCTGAGATCATTTGGTTTCCTGATCATGCAGCTTTCCATACAGTTTGGAGCTACAGTCTTCTACCAAGCGCGTCAGCATTAAGCGGTAAAATCATGGATTAAGGCCCCTTACAAGTAAAGGTGCCGTAAATACAAAATAACCAGCCGGGACCAAGTGATTTGCACTCATGAGGATGAGCTAGTATTCCTCTAGAATATTTTAAAAGTCCAAGGAAATGATTGCAAACAGCGAGTATAGGGCGACATATTTCTAAATCGGGTAAATGAAGCTAGGGATAGCAAATCATATAGGAGAGGCAACCCTGGAACTAAACAGGTGCAGCCTTGCAGATGATCTTTGATGATCGAAAGCTAAGAAGCATATCCAGTAAGAAAAAGTCGTCTGAAGTCGAGAGTCAATGAGCCTCATGGCGTGTTGACAAGCAAGCTTATCTACGTTTTCCTGCCTGATTCGACCACAAAGTTTAGCGATTTCACTCAAGTGTTACTCTAGTTCGGTGTTTCCCAAGGTGGGGTACGGGAAGACTTTGGAGGAGGTATGCGTTTCACATCAGTATCTAGGCTGATTTTTAAAAATACCTATTTATTATGTTCTATTAATAAATTGAAGCGTGCTTGGGGGGGGGGGGGGGACGAGTGGTACTCTATATTACAATAATTACAAAAGGGGTACACATTGGTCAAAAGTTTGGGAAACACTACTCTAGCTAATTGTGAATAACCATTTTTTTAAAAAATAGATCTCACTATTATACAACCATGCAAGTGGACAATTGACGCCTGTATGTTTCTACAAGTAGCAAAGCATGGATGTCTATTTAAATGTATTTGTGGCTGAGTGACACACACAAAAACAAAACACTCCAATTCCGCTCGAATTCCAAAGTAGACCCAAAATGTTGAACTTGAGTTGTGTTTGCAGAGCGCCCAAAGGCAATACGAAAAATACCACTCCCCCCCCCCCCAAACATGTGGACAAGGAGTGGACCAGAGCGATCTGAGCAAGCCATTGGAGAAATAAACACGCACTATACAAAAGGAGATATAAACTATAATATTAAGTTTGAATTAATCTTGAGTGAAAAGCTGTTCTTATCTATTTTTAGAGTGTTGGAAGATAGTGTATTCTTTGCATTATGCTAATTTGTGTTTACATTATGTTAATGTAATGTTTACATTATGCTAATTTCGACTTAGTATTGAGAATGTGTTGAAGTACCTTTCTCTCAGCAGTTTCTCCTGTTCCTGTAACTGACCAATCGTGTCCATCGACTTGGCCAGCGCTTCCTTAAGAGACTGGACCTCTTGTTCCAAGAGAGCTATTTTCTCTTGAGTAGTTAGCAATGACAAGGGCTGTGTACTGTCATCCATTGCTGTCACTTTGACCTCTCTCTACCTGCCAGGCATGTCTTGGATGGACTCGATCAGACCATTCAAAGATAAAGCTGTAGTAGAGCCCTGGTTACGAAGAGAAAAACTGAACATTTAAAAAAAATAAGCTAATCTTTGGGTCCCAACCTTACGTGCATAACATGAAACACTACTTATATATTTTTTTTATTACTTGTTTTAAACTATATTCGAATTATATACATACTAAAAAAAAAAACACCACACAAACACACACAGAAACAACCCCCACAAAAAAAACAACAACCCGGAACTGTTTGCATAAATGTGTTAAAAATATGAGGAACGTTACCTCTCTTACCGTATAAATAGTTGCAAAAATTAATTGTGTATTTTTATGAAAAAACTGCTTGAATAGTTGATTTTAAACTTTTATTTTTTGCTTTCAGAAAAAGTAGCCTAGCATCAGAACTTTGAAAGATAAAAAATATCATGATATCGGATTTTCAATTTCATTTCTAGTTTTTAAAATGTAAACGGGACGGACGGACAGACAGGCCACACAAAACTAATAGCGGCTATTCTCCTTTCGAGGGCCGCTAAAAAAGACAGTGTGGTACGAGAGGATGAAGAGTTTTCCAATATAAGGAGGGGTCAGGGAGGCAGACTTTATCAGTCTGGTTGAACAGGAAAGTCTGCAGAATGATCAAAGCATTAAAGTCAAAATAAAAGAATGTAATGAAAAAATAAATCAAGAAAAACGATTGAAAAAACCGTTGATAAATATTCAAAATATTTATAAATGTATTTAGACTCGAATGTCTATATTTATCACGAATACAGCCAAATCTATGTAACACAAAATCGTTTGACATGCAAATACTAAATATCAAAAAGTTGTGCGAATTATGAAAATAAACTTACTTTCTTATGAACTATTGCTCAATAATACACTTCGGTAATATATATAATATGTGAAGTGGCTAGAATGTACCGATAAAAGATTCTATAAAACTATCATTGACCTTATTGTTTACTTACAAAGTGTTGAATTAACAGCCAAATATTGAGTGTATGGGAACCGCCATGTTTTCTTTGGCTTGACCTATTTATGCCTCTATGAGTCTAAGTCTAAGGTGTATGACTCCGCCTACTTGTAGACCAACACCATGGAAAGACTAATTAGCTGTTTGAGTAATCAGGGAGTGCTGGCTATGAGCTTTGTCAAAGAAAATGCTCTAAAAATAAACTCTCTTATACAACTAGGCACCTCTACATTATACAATTCGTCATTGTAATGACTCAGTGACCATTCACTCCTTGATGACATTCAATATGTCGGGGGCTTGGAATCATTTAGATTTAACGACAAGAATGCTGCAAGATAACAGAAGTGAATCCTTATCTAATGGGGCATGAAGTAAAATATTTGTATTTCTTTATCTCTTGGCTTAACGTCATCTTAGTCGTACAAATATTAAGTAGGAAGAAAGTCTATAGCAACGATTTAAAAAAAAAAACACTTTCGAAGGAAGACAATCGGTTGTATTTTGAATCGCATTGCATAGTTACTTACAAATAGCATATGAATCTCGTGGGGCGAATTTTACTTTAGAATTCACACAATTTGTATACGAATTTATTACTTATGTTGATAGTATATACTAATTATTTATATTTCAATCTATTTTTAGATTATTTCGTATGTTGGCCGATTTGGTGGGGTCAGGAGGGGGCGATGGTATCACTTCCGCCCCCCCCATACACTTTCGTGTGTGGGGGGGGGCGGTCCAATTTATTTGTAGAAATCACAGCTTGTTATCAGAATCAATTAAATATTTATATGATTAAAACTTGTTATTGATATTTTAACCGATCTTTATGTCGTTCCCTGTTTGCCGATTGGGGATGGGGGGGCGAATACCTCCACTGCCCTTCCCACCTAAACCCTTTGAGTGGGGGGGGGGAGGGTCCTACTTTTATGGAGAAATCATAGTTTGTGAACAAAATTAGTTCAATTAGTATATAAATTTTATATTATGTCGCTCCCCTTCTGGTATTTTGGCCGATTCATTGGGGTTGGGGGGAGGGCGATTGCATGTACTGCCCTCCCCACTCTATAGCCCTCTGAGTGGGGGGGGGGGGGAGCGGACCTATTTTTATGGAGAATCATTGTTTGTAAACAAAATTAGTTGAATATATAATATAAACTACGTATTGATATGTGAACCCATTGTATATTATGTCGTACCACACTCTAATCTCAAATTTTATCATTAGTAAATTTAAATGAAAAGGGTTGTACCAGGTGGGAGGGGCGATACATGCAATCGCATTTCCCCCATCGGACAAACCAATACTTTTTCTTTTTGTATTATAGTTAAGAAATTACAAAATTTTAAAAATCTGTCACTAATATAGTTTATATATACTATAAATTAGATTCTTATATCGAGTCGCCCCACCCCTATTCCTTAATGTCAAATTCAATCTTTAGCAGAAATTATTAAAGGAGCGAGGATTAATCGTTTTCACTCTATCGCCCATCCCCTTTCCAGACAGAGTTTATGATGTAATTTCACATGAATTTATCATTATTGTTTTAACAAAGACTTTGCATTGGAAAAGTTAGAATTCAAACTAAATTTTTCAGTATAAGAGTCATGATTGAGATGAATTCTAAACCCAAACACTCTCTTTATAGTCCCTTTTCCCAACCTTTACTCAATCTGATATTTTTCTAGTTAAATAAATTTGGGACTATAACTCACAATTTATACTTTTTTTTTTTTTTTTTTTTTTTTTGTAATATTTTTTATCGAATATTTTTTTTTCTGCGGCGGTCCTCAAAGCCAAAATCTAAATATGTGGGGTATTTTATCTTTTCAAGGAACAAATCGGTTTTATTTGCAATGTATTAATGGCCTATAAATTCATATTAGAATATTTTCAAGTACAACATCATTCAAATGGTCTTTTTTTTAATAGTATGAATAATTAACTTTAGGTCAGGAGAATGCGTTTCTTCTGTGAAGTATGCAAGAAAACGTTTTTGGCGTCGGGGCTTCGCCCCGAATCGTACTGATGAATAATGAGCTGTAGTTGTCAGGAGAATGCGTTTCTGCAGTGAAGAATGCGAGAAAACGCTTTTGGCGTCGGGGCTTCGCCCCGAACTCCTTTGATGAATAATGAGCTGTAGATGTCAGGAGAATGCGTTTCTGCAGTGAAGAATGCCACTCTCTAACCCCACTATGGAACCTTATAGTGCTGCCCCAGTTGTTTTGATTTTCGCCGGAGGTTGAGAAATGCTGCTTTTATTAATTCTTATATATATATATATATATATATATATGTGTGTGTGTGTGTGTGTGTGGCGTCACTAGGGTGGGTGTCACCCGGTGCGATCAGATCATGTTGTAACTCCCCCCTCTATACACCGCTGATGATACAAAAGTTTTCGTTGGATTATTCTTTTGTTAAACTATAATAAATTCAGGGGCGTAACTAGGGATTTGGGGGCCCGGGGGGATTGACCTCTTTGGGGGCCCCTTGCATTTTGACATTCGACATATGACATGAGATCGCAAAAATATATAAGCCTCAAATCAAATTGGTTCAGTATTTCAGTAAACTTAACAAAAAGTAATCATCAAGAGTAATGAATAATACCGTTGTTTATTAGTTAAATAATGCACAAGTGACAAATCTAAATTGATATCGCTTCACGTCCTGCATTCTGTGCAGCAAAGACATCTATAACATCAACTACATCGATACTATCTAGTATTTGTGACTTCACTGACATTAAAACCATGATAAGCCTTTCTTGCGTCATTGTGCTCCTGAGATACTTTTTGATGAGCTTGAGCTTTGAGAATGATCTCTCACATGACACAATGGAAGTGGCCTGAGTTAGCAGTATTCGGAGGAGGTTGCAAAGTCTGAGCACACGTAATTCCCATATGAAGCCTGTTTCCTCAATATGTCTATTGGTGATTGTATTACTATTTGTTGATGAAAAGTGCTCGTGCATCAATGACATCATTGAAAAAGCGATTTTCCATTTATTTCATCATACAAACAGGAAACCACTGTCTTGACCACGCAACTTCTTGACCAACGAGTCTACAGGCAACTGCTCCTTTACCAACGAGTCTACCCCTTCTTTCATTCGAGACACCATTTTATCTACCTTGTTCCCCATACTGTTAATTTGTTCACACATTGCTTCATTTATCTTGCCAATAAGCTCATAAATCTCCGGTTCAATTTCAAATAAGTAGGTATCTGGATCTTCGTCTTCATCTATCAAGGCTTGCCGGAGACGAGCTGTAAGCACCTCCTTGGTACCACCAATTATCTCATATCGGTTACGAAGTTCCTTCCTAAGCTCTCTAACTGAGAGTTGGTCTAATCGTTTCAAAGCTGCCATTGTAAATCCTACCTCCTCTCGTTGAGTTGCCTATAATCCCACTTCTGAGACCAATTGTAATAACTTAAGTGAGGCAACTCAACGAGGACATAGACGTTTATTTACACGGAGACATGACAAACACAAAGGGCATCTGTCTTGAGCACAACATCTCCATATTGGCTCTCTACTTGGGCGGAAATCGTTCGTCTCTTATGTCAACATCCGACTTGTCTGGTCACTGATAGTGCGCACCTTCTTTCTGCACTATCTTGAATGGCGGTGCGCATGGCAAAGTCATAACAATATTTTAAAACTATGATTTTGTGTTCTGACTCTACTCTAAATAAATTATATTTTATTTTAAGAATGCAAAGTTGGAAATTCTGTTCTGATGAAAAAAAAATATTAAACTAAAGTAGATGTTTATGGTTCTTTTGTATTTATTTTTAAATTATTTATTCATTAAAAATTAATTGCTCATTAACATTTACTTGAAGTAAAGATCAAAAACACAAATTCAATACATGATCAGCTCCCAATTCAAGCAGATCACAGCCCATCACTTAAATGTATTTACTGTCAATTCTACAGACTATTCATTTCAAAATGTTGCTTTAAATTGTTATATGACACAATCAAAATACTGGTACCTCACATTGATGTAGGACTAAAGCAGCTAAAATAATGACAAATTTTCATTCACTAACTTGTACTGTCATTTATTATCAGACGTGTTAAAACTAATGACCTGTATATATAATTGATTAAGCAGGAGCATCAACAAATCTTGAACAATAATTGTCTACAGAAAAACTTTATTCTTATCCAAATAATATACATTTACAATGTATTTAAACAAGTTAATTTATACAAATCTGTATGGCCTAAAGATTATGGTGTATTTTGAGCATTGTGTGAATACCAAGTTACATTATTACATGAAAATAGTGTACTCATTTTTTAAATATTCTGGGTAATAAAAATTAACAACTAATATGATACAATAAAATTGAAGCATTAGTCAAATAAAAAAAAAAATTCACTCAAGATCTATGTGAACTCTATGCTTGAAAAAAATCATTTTGAAATTAATTTAAAAAAAAAAAAATTATGGTTCTTTAGTCAATGGAATGATAGCAGCAATTATTTAACAATTTCATGATTATCCATTAATCTCAATATACTTATAACGGAAAAATAATTCACAAGGTTTAGATACAACCATTTGAAATAATGATTATAATTTTTTTCTTAATTTGCTTAATTCAAATCTAATATAAACAAGATTTCCTCTGTCAAGAAACTTATGAGGGAACAACATGCATGTTCTTCTCAGTAAGTTTTGCAAAGGGAATTAAGAATATATGATGTTGCTTTTTTTTGCCAACATTTTAAACCTTCACACCAGGTTTTTAGTTTTAAGGAGAATGCACCATATTTTATGTTTACTTTTGATAGATTCTTATTTTAATTTTAAAAAAGTAAAATTTCCCTTACATATCTTGCAATCTATGGGGCAGATGATATATAAAGTTTATCAGTTTCTGTGCCCCATGGTTAGCGAAGGTGTCATGTACCCAGCACAACAACCAACCACCTTTTGAAAAAATATCCCATTTCAGACGTCACAATCTATAGGGCAGATGATGTTAAGGTCATTTGATTCTTTGGCCAGTGCATCATGTGGCCAGCACAACAACCAACCATCTTTACTTTCCAAAACAAAAGTCAGCTACCCATTAGAGTTAGGTGGACTCAGGGGCACCCAAAAATCTAAAAATTTTTAATCCGAGTCTTCACAGAGATTCAAACCCATGACTTAACCATTCAGCCATGGATCCCCAAACTGCCTTTACTTATTCCTTACTATTGCCATGTATCCCTAGCCTTTTGAATTCTGAAATTGAAAATCCCAGTCTTAATTGAACCCAGGAACCCTCAGTTCAGAAGCCAAGTGCTTTACCACTCATTCACTGCACTCCCTATTGTTTTAATGGGGCTCAGATTAATAGTTTTCAAGTACAATATCAAACAGATTTAAAGAAATACTAAATCCAAACCTGTTGGCTGAATGACAGGATATACATAAATATGTATAGAGCTTACAGTATAATATATATATCTTAAATTAAAATTGGTCCAAGACTTTTATTTTGCAACATGATGGGATTTTCCTTTCTGGTGGTGCTATGCAGGAGTCCAAGAATCTCATCTTTTCTCATAACAGAAAGTTATCTAGTTATAAAAATAAATAAAAGGATTTTAAAAAAATAAAAATATGTGTGACATATGTGTTGACCATGCTAAACATATATATGTTATTAAGTATAATTATATAATTTTGCTATTCTAAAAATAGTCTGTACCTAAAAGGAGCTACTGTGTTAATGTGTAGACATGGCCCTGACCTTAATAGTTATGAATTATTACTAAAGGTGAAGGCAGATATTCAGTTAATTTGATGGACATTGCACTCATCTAAAAGCAACTATAACATATATTATGATTTACATTTTCATGGAAAACTAGTTTTTCAAAAATACAAGTACTTCAGCTTATGAGAAAAGTGCATAGGGAAAAATTGCAGTACCTTACCTTTAAGAGGTGCAACCAATCATTGACTTGTCAGGAATGCATGCCTTTTTCTTGCATTTCCAAACATAACTGTAATTATACAATTAGGCATAATGGCTAATTTCTTTTGAAAACATTAAAATTAAAAAATAATATTATTAAATTGAATACATTGTTGTATCAAACATACAAATTATCAGACATAATTTTGCCTAATTTCATCTAACAGTTTATTGTAAAGGAATGGCCTGCACAACAGCCAAGTATATTAGGCATTCATGAAAGATGAATTTGCTTAAGAGTGTTATAAAAAAAAAACTAGAGAAAAATGTTAAATTCCATCCCCGATATTTGGATGTTGCTTGACCATGAAAATCACACTTCATAAAACATCTTTTAGATAACTAAAATAAAAATTGTATATAGTACTTACAATAAATATTGAATGGATGCCAATATTATTAATGTCTGCCCAGAGAGTAGAAATAGTATAAGTATGATCCTTGAGCCATTCTGGTACATCATCAGAACTGGTTGGCATGGTTCTACTTGTTAATAACTGAAACATTACAAACATTTTTTTAAATTTATAATTTATCACAGACTAGAATAGAAATGTTGCCAGGAAAAATACCAATGGTTAGAATGCACCTGATGATACTTTTTTAGCCTTAAAATGCACCAAAACTTCATTCATTAAATCTGATAAGAAACATATATGTATCACACAAGTCCAAGTTGATCAGAGTGTCATAGCAAATAATTAACTAGATATGAGAGTTTTATATTAAAGTGCTGAATTTCAGGGGATAGATCCAATTTGACACCACATCATTTATTATTTCATGAACTCATGGGTCTGGGCATGGCATGGAATGGGAACTATTATTTAATGTATGGGGTGTAGGCGAGGCATAGATTATAAATTGTCTTGTATAGATTAGATTGGGTAAAACTTCCCATCGAAGGTAACTTTTACTGATAGATCTGGATCAATTATAAATTTATGGGATCTAGGCCTGCATACATTTTATCTTTTATTTATATATTTTATGTACATAAATTTATAAATAACTAGTCTAGATTCTATAATTATATCTTAATAATAATTTTTGTAGATGTCATATAATATCTAAAATATTAAGTATAGATCAGTAGATTTAGAATTTTAGCTAGTAAATATTTTTATATTCCAAATCTAAACTGGATCTATATATTGTATATCTATCTAGAATTTAGATCAGTAGATTTAGTATTTTAGCTAGTAAAATACTTTTATATTCTAAATCTAAACTGGATCTAGATCTAATTATTCTAGAAGCTTAGATCTAGAAGACTAGTTGTCAAGATTTGACTACACTATGGCTAAGGCTAATGCACTAGCTAAGTAGGCCTACTAGATAGATCAAGAGACAGAGTACTAATAGTAATAGACTCTTTTGCCTCGTTGGGCCTCTCAAATCAGCTACAGACTTTAGAGACAATTTAGGAAGGTGAATTTCGATCCAATTCCAAGATCTACAAACTACAGGTTAGAGTCTAGCTAGATCTAGTCTAGAAGGCTGATCAATTAAAAATAAAATCAATCATTTCTAAAGTTTGTAAAATTATATTTTATAGATCTAATCTATCTATTTATAATATAGAAATCTATGTCTACTATTTTAATATTTAAAATGATATGGCTGATGATATTAATTATTTTAATAGAGACATTGACATACTAGTCTAGATTATTATTCGAGATGATGATGATGATAATCAACTGGTAGAGCTATAAGTCAGTATAAACTATAATATAATCACTGCATCTGTTTCATTCACTGTCTGTATCAATAATCATGTGATGTGAAAGTGAAGTCTAGATTTAGATCTAGATTAGATAGAATTGATAGATTATAAATCTACTTTCTACTATTAAAAAGTTTTTAAAAAGTATTATTATTATAGATCTACATCTACTAATATTAGTACAGGTACTAGATCTACAGGAAATACACTATTGATTATAGTGACTATAATTACCGTCACTATACACTAATACTAGTAATACAGTTACAGTATAATACAGTCTATACTAATAACTATAGTCATGATCGATAGATCTAGAGTAAAGAGTTCTAGACGTAGACTAGATCTATAAACATTCATATTGACCTCATGTATGGTCTAGATCTAGAGAAAATAGAGTGGAAATCATGACTTTATTAGATCTGTTGAGTTATTTTTTTAAAAATATCTTTTAAATAGATCTCATCTAGAACCATAGTCTAAGTGTGGGTGTTGTAGATCTAGATTATTCTAGATATAAGAGATCTATAGATAAGTTCGGTTTTTTTTAAATGCGCATTCGAAATTTAAAATACCCAGATTTAAGTATTAATATACCCATATTGGTAGGGCCGCGTTAATCATTTATTAGATCTATTAAAGCATGTCTATATAAAAGATATTATTATTAAAAAAAAATATTATTATATAAAAGATATAGTTGTGAATATTTACTAAAAAAATTAAAATAATGAATTTTTTACTTTTGCCAATTAACACTCTGGCTGGCAAAAAGGATGACTCCTCAATACTGTGAAAAGACGATAACTGCATTAGTTGGTTAGGAATTGTATTTTGTAAGACTAACTTTAAAAAAAATATCCTTTAAGAGAATAAACGAAAAAAGGTTTGTCAGAAGAAAAGCTGGCTGGACTACGCAAATAATGGACCAGCCTCTCTCTCTTATTAAGAACATTGGTGACCGGGAAAAGTGGAGGATTTAGTTACGCGGGACAGATGATAATGATTTAATGTACATAAAAAAAAATCCAGATTTTGTGTAAAATACCCAAATGTGAATGTACTGAAAACAGCTATTTTAATGGGGTGGCCTTAAAAAAATAACTTTTGTGACGAACCCTTATTCAGGAAAATTTTATAAATCACAAAACATTGTGAGAAAATGGATGAAGTTTTTAGAGATCTAATAAAATAAAGCGTAGGAAAGTTTTACTCTCATTGAAGGTCAGTCCAAGTGACTGGAGGAGTAAATTTCTTCTTTTGCATCCTCCTGAATTTCTCCATATTGCACCATGCGTGAAAATGATGCGCGACGGCACTCCCCTAGTAAAAACTAGGAGCTGTTGTTCCATTAGTATAGTCATAGTTCCATGCGCTGACATGCTTTTGATAAAGAAAAATTTAATCACCTCTAGCTTAGTCACCAATTTATTAATAGTTAACACTTTAGTTTCAATCATAGACTATATATAGTTTCAATCATAGACTATATATAGTTTCAATCATATACTATATATAGTTTCAATCATAGACTGACATAGACTATATATAGTTTCAATCATATACTATATATAGTTTCAATCATAGACTGACATAGACTATATATAGTTTCAATCATAGACTATATATAGTTTCAATCATAGACTATATATAGTTTCAATCATAGACTGACATAGACTATATATAGTTTCAATCATAGACTATATATAGTTTCAATCATAGACTATATAAAGTTTCAATAAACTTTTGTGTATCACTCTTTCCAATACATCTGCCCAAAAATAAAGTAAAGCAAAGATTTGTAAAATTAAAGACATCTGGCAATACTCACTGACATGCGTGTCTGTTGGCTTCATTTTGAGAGCGAAAAAATAATTTCATTAGTGACTAAAAATCTAACATTAAACTCCAGACGCCGTAACTTTATTGTCGTATCCCTGAACTCGACACATCCTAAAGTCCAGCTCATTCCTTACTAAGCATTTTAAGATATCAGAACTATCTTATAAGTTTTGCATTTGGACATCTGATCAGTGTGTGATTAGTCAGGTTTAGTAATAGATTTTATATCAAAGTACCTTGTAAACAGGGGCGGACTGGGTATCAAAATCGGCCCGGGCATTACCATATAAACCGGCCCATAAATGGCATGTCATATATTTTCGGTGTGGGGTGGGGTGTTAAACCCCCTCCGCAATATATATATATATATATATATATATATATATATATATATATATATATATATATATATATATATATATATATATATATATATATATATATTAGTGTGTGTGTATATGTAATTAATCTTCATTACATTCTTATCTTTCATTCTTTTAAACGTTTTTTCTACTCTAGAATACTCTCTTCCTATAATTAGTGAAAGGTAGTACACACCGCCAAGGGACAGTTACAGCTAGGAAGTCTGGGGGAGCGCCGTAAGCTCCCCCGAATCAGAGCATCATTTCCGTTATTTTAAGCTTTAAAAAATGCATATTCTGAGGTATCTACAGTGCAATTAGCCTGCTACTCTTCCGCTAAAAAAATCAAAAACTAAATCTTCTATTCACTGGAGTCCAGCGACTGGTAGAAAATGGTAAAATGCTTAAGTTTTATATTGGAAAGGGGGGGGGGCACAAAACCACTTTTGGCTACGCTCATGAAATTTGGTGACTCTTGTTTGCTTAAGTTGGCTGCACTGGGGCAATAAGTAAAGTTTCCCTTTCAGACAATGAGATCTGAGGCCAGTGATGGTTTGAATTCCTCCCCTCTCGGCTATGCGCATATGATTTATCATAGGTGTAAGCCTAATTCTATTCAAAATATATAAAGTTTGATAACGCATCGAAAACTGGATGTATGCTTTCGTAGGCTTACATAATGTATTCTATTTATAGATCTACATGTATGTAGTCTGAAAACTATAAACACTACAATAGCAGCCTTAATGAGTTTCAAACTTTTTGGTATTACTTATAGATTACAGACGTTTCTTCAAAAAAATAAAACAATTAGGTCCTACGCATTTCACGTGTTAATCTAGTCATGCATGTTGATCTGTGACTTAAAATATGCTAAATCATTGGTTTTCCTGCCTGACAACCCATTCCTTTAAAGTGGTATCACCACAAATACAAAACTAGGGGTCTATCGAGCCGTCATCCTCCTCTACATTGCTTTATGCCTCAGAAACATGCATAGTGTACAATTAACATGTAAAGAAACTGAATCACTTCCACATGACATGTCTGTGAAAAATACTGAATGTCAAATGGCAAGACAAAATGCCAGATACTGAAGTCCGTCAAAGAGCGGGTCTGCAAAGCATCCACACATCCTGATGCAGTCCTAGCTGCGATCGGCAGGACACGTATGCAGAATGAAAGACCACCGCATCCCTAAACGACTTGTATGGCCAACTAAGCGAAGGAAAGCGCTCTTAAGGTGGTCAAAGAAAACGCTTCAGGGACACCCTCAAAGCTTCTCTGAAGGCGTTCAGCATAGACCCATCCACCTGGGAGACAGAGGTACATGACAGAGCATCATGACGTCGCGCTGTGAAAACCGGCGCACAGGTTGCTGAGGAAAAGAGAACAAAGCTGGCAGAAGAAAAAACGCCAAAGAAGAAAAGCAAGGCTAATGACACTAGCTCCAGCTGGAATAACCTGCCCAGTGTGCAGCCGAACATTCCGGGCTCACCAGCCACACGAGGAGACAAAAAACCCCAGTGCAAGGCCCTCGGCCCCCTGGATGACAAAGTGGTCATAATCGAACTAGGGAAGACGAACTATATAAATTCCTTTAAAAGATAAGAGAAAGCAGAACGGTTAGAGAGGTACCTCTAAATGTGAAAAGCTCTTGATTCGTCCTAGTACATTCTCAAAAACGAGATTTGTATATGAATATATTATTTAAAATATAAATGATTCTAAATCTCCTTTCATTAAATATCGGATGTGACAGCGCTGATAATAGTATATAAATTATTGTAATTATTGTAATAATTTTCATCATCAATGACTTCATACTAAGCATAAGTTTGCCGTTAATCACACTGGTATAAAATTGATTTAGATCTACTCTAGATTTTTGTTTTAATTAAATAATATATTTTTTTGTAAGCCTTAAGTGTAGTATTTTTAGATCTATGTTATTGCAAATAAACAACAAGAAACTTACTTTTTCTTTTCAAATCGCAGATAGTAGAACTTTATACCCATATTGAGCTATAAATAAGTTGGGTGGTTTGCAATTTCGCGGTTGTGTGTATATGTTTAAGTTAACTTCTATTAAGTTTTGTTAACGAGCTGATTGTCTCCCCTTTTGACGCAATATATCAAGGTTTTTTAACTTAGCCTCTCCCGTCCCTCTTTTTCGTTAACTTTCATGGAACCATAAAAAAACGGGTGAGGGAAGGAGCAAAACAAAAATAGGAGTGCCATCAAAGGCCCATGCCGACCAGCAAAATGATCAGGCCAAACACGGTCTCGAAGACATCAAAGTAGTGTTGAAGGCCATGCCGCTCGTGCATAGCAGAAAGTAAGGTCTAACGTTTTACAAATGATAATACGTACAGTGTATAGTGTAATTCTTAAAATAAAATTATATTCTTGTTGAATGTCAAACAAAATTAATTGTAATAATAATTTAAAAAGAAAACATGTTCGGGCCTTTGTGTCTTGTTGATGTCAATTTTTTTTTTTTAAAGTTGTCTGCATTGAATTTTTTTTTCTTTGGTCGCGACCAGACCGGCCCATTTGGTACCGGCCCACCGGGCATTTGCCCGTTTGCCCATATAGCCAGTCCGCCCCTGCTTGTAAACTTTATGTCCTAATGTCTTTAGGTCTCTTTACGTGGTTTGTTTAACAATTATACTTATACATTCATTTTTTTAGCATCACTGCTTTACAGCCTAATAATTGTTCTTTCAAAACAGTGTCATATTTAGATAACACGACACAAGGAAGTTCCCTTGGACCCTTCGTATTCAATAAACACTCATTGTCAACATGGTAATGACATGCCAAATTCTGCTTTGGTAGAAACAATGTGATATCAATCTGTTCAGACGTCCTTCCATTTTTGTATTTTGTATCGTAAGTCTGTTTAGCATCATGTGTCGGCACGTAACAAGTTACGATTATATTAATTTTAAACTATTATATTAGCTCAATATTTAATTTATGTACTTTAAAAATGTTTTTAATTTTAAGACTAATGCAAATAAATTTACAACCTAAACCTACAATACAGAGGCATTGTTGCTAACAAACAATGACACTGTAAGCACAAGGCTATAAAACCTGACCATTTCAAACTCTTTTTAGAAATAATTTTAGAAATTTATTTTGTTTTTAGAGATAATATAAAATGGAACTCAAAACTGCATTTGTAAAAAAAAAAGGGGGGGGGGGAGAATAACTAAATTCGAACTCGAGGGCTTAAATCTCCTGAAGCCAACCTACTGGCCACTCTGCCAGCAAAGATAGGAGGTTTTGTAGTTATATCTATAGTTAACTTAAAAGCGACGACCTACAAAGTAATAAGTATAAAGGGTAAAATATCTTTTTCTTGTTCGATACCAAACACAATAATTAATTACCAATAGTTAATTAGCTAATTAGTTATTTCTGTTCTGTTGATTATTTTAATGTTAAGTAAAATAAATAAGTGTGCGTTAGTCTTAAAATTTAAGCTTGATCCGGGATTTGGTGTGGGAGAAATAACGTGCACAAACTATTTACCAGACAGACCGACAGACAGAGTGAGTTGATATAAGCTTTGTAATAAAAAGAAATGTAGAGAGGGAGGGGGCAGATTTTCAGAGGCGAAAAAGACGAAAAAGAGCAGGTAGAGGGAAAGAAGTAGGTAGAGGGAAAGAAGTAGGTAGAGGGAAAGAAGTAGGATATGGTTGGGGGGGGGGGGAGACAACACAGTTTAAAAAATACATGCAAAAGCTCTTGAGCGCCTGACATGACCACGTGACCATAGTGAATGCATTTTTGTTTTCCTTAAGTCATAAACACTCTTCTCGCTGTGTCCATCAACTCCAGCATCTGGCTGAGTCGAGCACAGAGGTTATATGTGAGTTGCAGGGGTCAGAGGGGTGGGGGATGCTACACCAGATGCCTAAACAGTGTGTATCGTGCAACAGGCTCCTCAGCACGTGTACACCCATAGACAGCACGTGCATACCATCAACCAATTGTGTACCAAAACACCAGGTCAATGAAATTGTGTTGAGTTGTTTATTCCTAGACACAATGTGGGCCAGATCTCGCACATTCTTCTTCACTGTGACATTAATGTATGTAACATTGTTTCACTCATGTTGCAGTCAAGAGGACGTTGTGGAATTCGATCAAGAGGATGTTGACCGAGTGGTTCTTGAAAGTTTTAATTGCCACGAAAACCCGGCACTGGCAGTAGCTGTTGTGAAAGATGGCAAGGTAATCGTCAGTGTCAGTAATAGACAATGATATCATCAGTTACGATCAATATACCGGTACTGTCAGTGATAGACTTGATAAGTCATGTACTATATACTGTTGGGGATACTTTATAACAGGCATATCAAACTGGGTGTTCGGGCATGCGGCCCGCGACCACCTTGCATGCGGCCCCCTTGGCCACCTAAAAAAATATAAAAATAATGTTAAACTTTTACGCTGGAAAAATAGAGATGACAAGCAACTTAAATTGAAAAATAGTATTTGTTAAACTGAACAACGAGGGTGAGTCTGAATTGAAAGCAAGCTACATTTTGTCAAACTTCATTGTAAGCCATTGCAAATCATTTAATAAATGTGATTTTATGAAGGAGTGTGTCTTTAGAGCCGAAGTAATTTGTCCAGAAAAGGTGAAAGCATTCAAAGAATAGCGTTAACTAGTGACACTGTGGCAGATAGAATAAATGACATGTCAGTCAGGTTGCGTGAACAATTAAAGAACAAAATAGCTGATTTTGAATTATTTTCATTGGCTCTCTAGAAGTCAACTGATGTAAAGGGTGTAGCACAGTTGGTTATATTCATAAGGACCTGTGACAAGAATTTTGACATACACGAGGAACTACTTGAGTTCTGTACTATGCATAACACCACAACAAGCGAGAATGTTTTTGAGAAATGACAGGAGGTGATAATGCAGTACAATTTATCTATCTGGTAAAGCTATCTTGTCTAACAAGGTATGGCGCACCAACCATGAAATGAAATGGTTTTGATGCAAGTTACTTGCAAATATAAGAGAGACTGATGATAGTTTTAAATTTGCTCATTTTCAATGCATCATTTACCAAGAAACATTCTGCGCACAGCAATTACAGTTTCAACATGTCATAAGACCGTTTTCAGTCTCTTCTCAATTTGATTCGTGCCCGCGGTTTTAATGCTCGCCAATTTTTAATGTTTCTGGATGACTTTGGACATGAATTTGATTGTGTTCCATACTACACAGAAGTCCGCTGGCTCTCCTGACATATAATATTGAAGAGATTGTTTGCACTGCGTGAGGAAATCGTATTGTTTCTGAACATGAAAGTTGAACCTGTTGAACATTTCCAAACTGACGAATGTGTTCAGGATTTGGCATTAGCAGTTGATCCCACTGGTCACCTGCAAGACTTGAATTTGAAACTTCAAAATAAAGACAAAATTGTCACAACTGCGTGTAATCATGTGAAATGCTTGCAAGCAAAATTAGGACTGTGGATAAACCAAATATGAAGTGAAAATCTTGTTCACTTGTCAACGTGTCAAGAACTAAAAAGATTTGGTGAATGTCTTACATCTAGAATCGTTACTTGATGCTTTCAATGACCGTTTTCGTGACTTCGTTACAAAAGATCAAGAATGTTCGTGTTTTGTATCTCCATTCTCATTTGATTCTGAAAATGCTGCTGGAAATGTGTAACTAGAGCTGATAGAATAGCAGTCAGATTCTTAGTTGAAATCGAGTATATAGAAATGGCTGTGCCAAAATTGTACAGTTATTTACCCTGAACGGTATGTTGAATTGCGGAAATTTGCAGCCAGAATTCTAGCTATGTTTGCAAGCACTGATCTCTATGAGTAGTTCTTTTCCATAATAAAAGCTTAAAAACACCTCACCGTTCGAGATTATGTGATCAAAATTTTGTGATGAAAGCGTCAGTGGCAAACAAATTTCAACCTGACATTAATAAAATGGTATCCCAGAAAAGATGTCAAGCATCAGGACAAAGAAAATAATGCGTAATCAAAGTATTTTTTAATTAGCCAGTAGTACTACAAATTTAGCTAAGGGACAGGTATGCCATTAATTATTGTATTCTATTACATTATTTCTAAGTTACAAAAAAACTAGTAGGCTGTTTTGCAACTGATTTTTTTTTTGCTGCGGCCCCTAAGGTCATAGTAAGTTTTCTATGTGGCCCATACACCTTAATGAGTTTGACATGCCTGCTTTATAATATCATATATGCCATATGCTATGATCAATATACTAATATACTATATGTAATATACTGAAGTCCCAACTCACGTTCAATTTATTTAAAAATTACAAAGTAATAGATCAAACTATGTTATAGGTCTCCTAATTTACGCTAATTTGTTTAATTAAAAGCATTTTTAATGTACAACAACAGTACAACTATTATTTACAAAGCTGAAACTTTCCACAATTATTAATTGTACCTAAGAAATCACCTTCATCTTCATCTTAGTCTGTTTAACCGTTGGGGCACCACATAAGATCTGTTGACCGTCTTTCTCCTTTCCTCTTAGTCTTTTGCCTTGGATAGAATTTCATTCAACGACAGTTCTGTCCATTCTTTTATGTTGCCTTCCCATCTTTTTCTCTGTCTCCCTCTTCTTCTTTTTCCTTTTTCTCTGTTCCCTGAAGGAAGGTGTTTGCAAGTCCTGAGGACCTTGTTATGTGGCCATGTATTATGAACAGTAGTTTGCAAAACGTCTACCCCCCCCCCCCCACTCTCTTGGTGTAAAGTTAAGTTAAATATATTTCTCATATTAAAGCAGAACAACAATTGTTCACTTTCTGTGCGAGATTCAAGGCTCGAAGTGTCGGATTTGTCCTAGAAATAAATACGATTACCACTTAGGCTACCTGTAGGTAGAGACTAACCTGTAGGTAGAGACTAACCTGTAGGTAGAGACGAACTAGATAGATAGTTTAAGTTACTTGGTATATGGAAAAATGAGCGAGTCCTGCGAGAAATAAAACGCTTCTGTCTGTGATAGTTTCATGGGTTGGTCTCATTCAACGTGTTGGCTCGTTACTTTTCTGGGACCATGACATTTTTTTTCTCCACTTATATATCTAAACTTAAAGAATGATTTAATAACTATTGAATGTTAGATGCTTTAAAAAAAAGTGGAACAATGTTTACCCCGCCCTATTTCCCTTGGTCAAACTAGATTTTCCCACTGAGCTAGTATTTTTTTTCCTAACGATACATATCAACTGTCAAATTTCTAGGACAATTGTTAGAGCCGTTTTTGAGAACTGTGTGGGTGGACCCACACCATTCCGAATGTGCGACTTGCATAGAGGTAAAATTACAAAAGCTTCGATTTTGGAAAACTTTTTTCTTCCTTATTTAATCTGATGTCATTTATGTAGCCCCTAGCCTCAGTAAACAAATAGTTTATAATTAATCGGTTATAGTTTCACGTCCTTTCTTACACACAATGTTTCTAACATTCATGTCCCAGTTTTCTGTCTGCTGTTTCCTAAATGTTTCTAACATTCATGTCCCAGTTTTCTGTCTGCTGTTTCCTAAATGTTTCTAACATTCATGTCCCAGTTTTCTGTCTGCTGTTTCCTAAATGTTTCTAACATTCATGTCCCAGTTTTCTGTCTGCTGTTTCCTAAATGTTTCTAACATTCATGTCCCAGTTTTCTGTCTGTTGTTTCCTAAATGTTTCTAACATTCATGTCCCAGTTTTCTGTCTGCTGTTTCCTAAATGTTTCTAACATTCATGTCCCAGTTTTCTGTCTGCTGTTTCCTAAATGTTTCTAACATTCATGTCCCAGTTTTCGGTCTGTTGTTTCCTAAATGTTTCTAACATTCATGTCCCAGTTTTCTGTCTGCTGTTTCCTAAATGTTTCTAACATTCATGTCCCAGTTTTCGGTCTGTTGTTTCCTAAATGTTTCTAACATTCATGTCCCAGTTTTCTGTCTGTTGTTTCCTAAATGTTTCTAACATTCATGTCCCAGTTTTCGGTCTGTTGTTTCCTAAATGTTTCTAACATTCATGTCCCAGTTTTCGGTCTGTTGTTTCCTAAATGTTTCTAACATTCATGTCCCAGTTTTCGGTCTGTTGTTTCCTAAATGTTTCTAACATTCATGTCCCAGTTTTCTGTCTGCTGTTTCCTAAATGTTTCTAACATTCATGTCCCAGTTTTCTGTCTGTTGTTTCTTAAATGTTTCTAACATTCATGTCCCAGTTTTCGGTCTGTTGTTTCCTAAATGTTTCTAACATTCATGTCCCAGTTTTCTGTCTGCTGTTTCCTAAATGTTTCTAACATTCATGTTCCAGTTTTCTGTCTGTTGTTTCCTAAATGTTTCTAACATTCATGTTCCAGTTTTCTGTCTGTTGTTTCCTAAATGTTTCTAACATTCATGTTCCAGTTTTCTGTCTGCTGTTTCCTAAATGTTTCTAACATTCATGTTCCAGTTTTCTGTCTGTTGTTTCCTAAATGTTTCTAACATTCATGTTCCAGTTTTCTGTCTGTTGTTTCCTAAATGTTTCTAACATTCATGTTCCAGTTTTCTGTCTGTTGTTTCCTAAATGTTTCTAACATTCATGTTCCAGTTTTCTGTCTGTTGTTTCCTAAATGTTTCTAACATTCATGTTCCAGTTTTCGGTCTGTTGTTTCCTAAATGTTTCTAACATTCATGTTCCAGTTTTCTGTCTGTTGTTTCCTAAATGTTTCTAACATTCATGTCCCAGTTTTCTGTCTGCTGTTTCCTAAATGTTTCTAACATTCATGTTCCAGTTTTCTGTCTGTTGTTTCCTAAATGTTTCTAACATTCATGTCCCAGTTTTCTGTCTGCTGTTTCCTAAATGTTTCTAACATTCATGTCCCAGTTTTCTGTCTGCTGTTTCCTAAATGTTTCTAACATTCATGTCCCAGTTTTCTGTCTGTTGTTTCCTAAATGTTTCTAACATTCATGTCCCAGTTTTCTGTCTGCTGTTTCCTAAATGTTTTTAACGTTGACTTCCTTCTTCTGACGTGATTCAAGGTGCTTCTGTCCCGTGGCTATGGCACATTTGATAAGGACACCAACAAGCCAGTCACTAACAGCAGTGTCTTTGGCGTGGCCTCGTTGACCAAAGTATTCACCTCGACTGTCTTCCTCAAGCTGCTGCTAGAGAAAACCAAGTAAGTCTTCAACATGCGCTAGAAGTCCCACAGTGAGCTCTAGGCTTACATAGACATCACAGTAGGCTGATATTTCTGTGTGTGATTGTATGTATAATTATAGAGATACCCGTTTACATGAGTCTTTTTTTTCTCCCTTTGATAATATTTGTTTGTTTTTAGAAAGAGAAGGTAACTCCCCTGAGAAAACCCTTAAAAGATAGTGCCATTGTCAGTAAAAGGTCTTAATAAATGAATAAGGAGATGGAATTTAATATAATTTTTACAGTTTGTTTCTAATTAGAAAAAGATTTTTTTCAATTCCAACTATTAACTTACATTTTTTTTTTCATATTAAAAAATTTGAATAATTTCTTTCGTCAACTTTTAATTACTGATTTTTTTTTCATAAAAACTCGTGTGGCGTGATAACGTATTACCATACACACATATTCATATAACGTAATTAATTATATAGTTATTGAAAAAAAAAATTGATTACCACTAAAACCCGGAGATCCATCATTGGACGCATGGGAACTAACAATTGTATTGCATTTTTCTTATCTTAAGTATCAATAATATCCTATTTGCATATGGCCACCCCCATGCACAGGTAATCCACAATCGTTGGATTAATTAGAATTGTTACAAAATTATGAAACAAAATATCTTTAATGTTTACTTTTTTTAAATTAATTATACACAAAGTAGAAATGATTTTTGTACTTGTTCAAAATTAAGAATTGCAGTCGTGATTATTGTGTTGAAATATGTATATTTGCTGTGCACACAACTAATTACTTCGATCTCCAAGTTTGACTGTCAACTCACCTATACGCAAATTATTGGGAGATGAGTTCCAGATGGTGGATCAGGTACGTACCCAAGAAGCATCATTCGCTGACCTGTTGTCTCACAAAATGGGAATCCCTGATAACAACATGCTGAGATTTGATCCAAACTTTACAAGGGAGAATCTGTTAAAGTAAGTAAGTGGGTTACTATTGATGTTCAAGTGTAGGCATAAAGTGGGCACTAGTTAGAAGTGATAAGAAGGTTGAACTAGTGGCAGGTGAACAGTGTTCAAAATTTAAAAGACTTTAAAAGCTATATTAAAAAACAAACAAACAGCTATATGTAGATCTATGATAAAGCCTATAAATACCTAACCCAGTAAGCTTCGGACAGAATGGCTCGCACCTACGAGAAGAAAAATTCTGAATTCAGACATCTGTTGCCCCACATCTATACCCAGACACGGGAAAGGCTTATTGTGTCAACCCTGAACAAAATCAGAAGCCGGAGACCCATGAGCAGCTTTCAGCACATAGTGCTTACAACTTGACAGGCCCTGCGATGCCGCTGATTGATCCCAAACTGTATCGACACTTGCCGTTCCTTTGGCTAGATCAGCTGCATGGAGAGGGGGGGGGGGAACTGCTGTGTGGACGACATCGTTCCGGCCACAGCTAATGCGCAGGCAATCATCTCATTTCCGTGACAACATAGTTGTTTCACGACTAGACCATACATATAAAGATTTGAGTTAGTGAATTTGTTCCTAAGTGTTTTGTTCCCAAGTGTTGCTTTCTTCCATTTCTCCAGACGTCTTCCCTATATGAACAGTTCAGGGACATTCCGTGCCAACTATTATTACAGTAACATGATGTACGGGCTTGTGGCTCGACTGACAGAGCTCCTCGGTAACAGCAGTTGGGAACAGCTTGTAACAGAGCAGCTCCTGAGGCCTCTGGGGATGGACAGTTCCACGTTTGCCTCAGTGACAGACTTCAACAGAGAAGACATTGTCACTGCTTACGAAAAACTAGACTCCAACTTTGTCAAGGTGCATCCAGAGTTTTCCAGGTAATCATTAGTTTAATTTTTTTTTCTCTTTAATACAGCCCCCCCCCCCTTTTTATAAATATATATATTGGTGTCATGTCTTACATTCTTACATGATTGGTGCCATGATGTTACCAGCTTAAAGCAATGTTGTCATGTTAACATTTTATATGTATTATTGATGTCATTTTAAGTAAGGTTTTATTGTTGGATGTGGTAATAGATATAAGTTTTCCACTTGCTAAACAATTCTAGCTAATACCTTGGTTTAGGCCGGAAGACCCTGGAAGCACGAGTCCAGAGCTTTCTATTAGGGAGAGGATTTATTGTCGCGGGTTGGTGTACTTAGGGTATACTCTATAGGATTGTTTAAATATGTCTGAGATGTTCTTCAGAATTGAGGATTATTACATCCTAGCCCAAACCTCACGCAGGACGGTGGGAGGGGGGGGGCAAGGTTCGAACCCTAGATTATCGAGACGATTTTTCTGGGAGAACAAACTTAATCAAATGCTTTTTAAATTGACTACACAGAAGATGGGCACAACTTCCAGGTTCCGGTTCTTTCATGACGTCTGCCAATGACATGGCCAAGTGGATGAACTTTCACCTGTCAGGGGGACGAAATTCTCAAGGGGATGCAGTAGTGCCTGAAAAAGTTCTGACAGAGATCAACCAGCCCAGATTTTATGCAGGAAATGAACTTTGTAAAGAGATTGACCTGACCCAGTTTCCACTGTCTTGTAGTGACAATATCTTTTGTTTTGGTTTAAGGTCTGGACATTACCGAGGTAAGTCAAACTCAAGGGAAGCCACCCACTCATGTTGACAACATAAGAAAGTTTGAGTAGTACAAAAAACCTGTTTTTAAGTATTACATTCAATGTGAAGGATGTGCCTGTTTTTTTTTTTTTTTTAGAGCAAATGCGATCTAATGTAGGCTCCAAAGTTGACAAACAAACTGGCATCTTATCGTCTATTGTTAGACGGCTCTCTCTTTTCTTTGACATGATTTCAGTCAGTGCTGAAAATTCAAACTCACAAACCATGAAGATGCAAATGGAAGAATTATTCTGATTGCTTTTAAACTGATTGCAGGATATAACTTGTTGAGTGAAATCCAAAACACATCCAGGCTTTACTCGGAAAAACTTGACTTAAGAGCTGCATCGTTTTTTTTTTAAATCAATGAGCTGCTCTGCTTCTTCAGTTGTAAGATTTGTATCTTCATTGTTTCCAAATGGATAGCTGACCCATCCATATTCATTACTTCCAACTGTTGGAAAGTAATGCTGCAATGCTGACTGCAGGTGTACCATAGTGTCCAAATGTCCAGAATTTGGGGGTGATTTCTTTATTTGAATCACATTTATTGTAAGTAAGAAAGCAGTCGAGACTCCTTTCGAGATCTTACTTTGCCACAAAGACAATTTTTCCCCAAATGACTTCAGTTTTGAGGATGCAGTAATGTTTTTCGATTGTCCTTGAAGACATAAATTCAGTGAATTTAATTTGTCAAATAAATCAGAGAGAAATATCACCTTATAACCCACTAGATCTCGTCATGAATAGAAAATCCAAAGACTTTTTTTTCAGCATCCAAGAATGAAATCAGCTCAGACTTGAGTTGGACAACACGCTTTAACACTTTTCCCCTGTAAAGCCAACGAACGTTGGTGTGATACAGGAGACATTTGTAGTCTGAATCCATTGCTTCACAGAGATGAGAGAAATGTCGGGATGCAAGCGGTCGAGAATGAATGAAATTACAACTGTAATCACTTGATTAAGAACAGACATCAAATCTTTCTGCAAAGACTTGAAGGCAAGAGCGTCTCTGAGGATCATGCAGTCAATAACTAATTTATTTGGATTTTCTTGACGCACAAGAGTGACGAATCCCTTTCTATTTCCCTGCATGGAAGGACAGCCATCAGTGCAAACACTGACAGTTTTTCCACTGTAGTTTGAAGAGTAAAATGTTTTCGTTCACCACTTTGAAAGTATATTCGCCTTTGGTCGTAGTTTGTAATTCTTTTCAAAATAAGAATTCGTTGACATATTTTTCATCCTTTATGAACCGAATAAAAGCTAACAGCTGGACTTTGCCGCTAACGTCAGTGGATTCATCAATTTGAAGAGACCACAACAGAGACACTTCATCGTTAGGAGCGTCAATGTGTTCACAGATTTGATCTTTTAAAGCTGACGATAAGTCTTCCATTCTGCGCGAGATAGTATCATTTGACAAAGGAACTTTCTTAACTTTTTCGGCGGCATCGGGTCCTATGATAGTTTCAACAACTATTGCTAAAGCTGGTGCAATGACAGATTTAGCCACTGTGTGCGCTTTCTTGTGTTTTGCTAATAACTGAGCAACCTTATAACTTACAATCAATCCTTTTTCTAGCAGCTTTAGGTAGTTCGTAAGTTTCTAAGCTTGTTTATTTTGTTGAGCCATGATGTTTTCGAAGTATTCTTTCGGTTGCGCTTTTACAGCTGGATGTTTTGTTTCCAAGTGTCTCTTCAATTTGCTTGGAACAAGCGCCTCATTCGACAGAGTTGCATTGCAGATCAGACAGAATGGCAATGGAACATCTTCAGGTCCCGAAGATATGAAACCATATCCGATGTAATCTTCTTTGTACCTTCGTTTGGTTCCTTGCTTTTCATTTAACGTTTTCGCAGTTTCTTTCTTGCTAACGTATTTCTCCATGGATAACAACGAAAAACGCTTAATGATAATATGTTATTATTAGAATACAGCTAAAAAATTGAAATGAAAAACAATCGCTTATTATTATCGTGACCTGTATTTGTGTAGTCGAAAATTCAATCACCAGAATAACTAACTGTTTACTAACACCCCTTTCTGTCATAATGTAGAGTTCCGATTGATCAGGACAGAGAGTTCGTGCTACTATTACTGGTCGTTGCAAGTGGGGAGGTCATCGCAACGTAGGATAAAAATTTAATAGTCGGCAGACCTGTGGTGTATACATTTCAAATATTTGTAGAAACTCCCGCGGCACACCTGCAAATCTTTGAGAAACACTGTAAATTACTAGAGCCTAATACAGTGTAAACTTCATGATTAAACTATACACTGCAAATGTTTGAAATACACTCGTAATATTATTGACAGAACATAATCTACCAGCAGTTTTTTTTTATCTTGTAATATTCTAAGTGTATGCCTTAATATAAAAAATTACTAAATTAAAATAGGATAGGACCTAAACACAAACTGATATTTACATATTGGATTTAATTAAACATATTTTCATTTTTAAAACCTTGTATAGGTCTTGTACTTTTCATTTTTGTTTTCAAATAGTATAGCATTTCCCCATCCAGTCTGCTTAAAGAAGTGACTTAGATGCATCCTATCCAAAACTGTATCTTCAGATGGCTCATCAATTGCTTTTGTTCCTCAGGCTACCAACGCTTGACCCACACAGGTTCCACCAGAGGCTATCGAGCCGTTGTTTCCCTCCTACCTACTCACAAGGTTGGCGTTTTCCTTGCTCTGACCAACAAAGATGATTTGTTTAAATACCGCAACCCACTCCTTATGTATCTGACAGACCGAGCTCTGGGCTTCAGGTCCTGGTTAAATATCTCCACAATATGTTCCTACCCAAAGCCATGGAAGAATACATCATCTCCATCGAACCAGACTGGGCTTGTTGACTATCAACTCCATCATGAGTATTCAATATATGAAGTAAGTGGTTGTCAATCATTGGAACATAGAGTTTCATCTAGATAATAATTCAATCAAGTCACATGTATGAAAACATTGATGTTGGAAAGGAGGGGGCGGATTATCTAATAATTTAGAATGAGAAGAGAGAATGATAATTACCAACCATCTAAGTATCAATCAAACAACTTCTTGTACAGCCAGTGTGGCATAGCAAGGGATTTGGGGGTCGGGCAGGGGCTTGGCCTCTTTAGGGGCCTGTGTGCATTTGGACATTCAACATCATGACATGAGTATAATGATGTACTTAATAAATATATAAGTCTAATGTGTGGGATACAAGCAACCTGGTCACTATTTACATGAATAGCAAAATAACAGGACAAGTGGGGGCCCAGAGGGATTATCAAATTTGGATCCACCCCCCCCCCTAGCTACACTACTGTGTACAGCAATGTGGGCTCTGAACTCAGGAGTTATACAATAATGAAGCTCACTGTTGACATAGTGCTGCCCACTGATCAAAGTGTAACTTAATAAAATACAGTTTGTACTAATGAATGAATAATAATTGCCAATAAATTTGTACAAATTCCTATTCAGGGCACCTATTTCAACACACTGTACGGCTCTCTGACCATTCACTACAACAAGAGTCTGTCCTCCTTAGAGATGAACTATGGGTGGGGACGATGGACACTGAAGCCCATCTCTTCAGGAGCTGCTCAACAATTTCATGCTCAAGGCCTGGATATCAATCAAGTCTACAACACCAAACCAATTTCTTTTCTGTACAGTGACCCTGGGACAATCAAAGCAATCAATGCTACTGGCTTTGTGCCTCTCCAGCCACCAATATTTGACAAGATGGCTTCCTCTCTCAATAGTTCTTCACAAATAGTTCATGGAATCCTAGAACATTTACTTTTAATGACATTGTTATTGTGCTTAATGAATGTTTAAATTGTGGGCTTAATCTGTATCTACCCTGGACATGTCTACTGCTCCAATCTCAATGATTTCAACACAATGGTGTTCAGTTCCGTCAGAAATGTTTATTTGCACCCAGTTCAACAAGTCAACGAGAGAATGGTGAAGAGGAAAAAGCAAACTATAATAACAAAGAAACACCAAATAATGTCAAACAAAAGTATCATACAGTATGGTCATTTGAGTGTCCTCCCCTGACACAAGTGTAGCTCAGTTAGAATTAGTTATTGTGTTCTCTGTACATTGTTAAATCTTTAGCTAGAAAGTGTTTTTAGTACAGGATAGTTGCTTTAGACAAGTCAAGCGTTTTTAGTACAGGATAGTTGGGTTAGACCAGAGAAAGTGTTTTTAGTACATGATAGTTGCTTTAGACAAGTAAAGTGTTTTTAATACTGTTTTTAGTACAGGATAGTTGCTTTAGACCAGAAACTGTTTTTAGTACAGGATAGTTGCTTTAGACAAGTCAGTGTAACAAAATAAATAGGACACAGCTGATTCTGCACAGCCTCTGACTCTTAACAACAAATGCTATATAATGGCAGTAAATTTGAATGTGTCTGGTGTAATTTTAGGGTATTATTTAATTATTGTGTCTGTTCACATTTCTATGGACTGGATGTATTGTAAAATGCACTATTAAAATGTGAATGAAGACTACTTCTGTCTTGTTATGGTTGTTGAAAATAAAAACAAACAAGTTCTAACAACATTCCCAATGTTACTGTTGGACAGTTATAAAATGCACAATAAACAGTTTATAAAACTAAGATGGCAGGCAATGGAAAGAGTTCATAGCAATACAATGTTGTTACAAATCATATTGCTTAGGAGTTTTGATTTTTCTGGTTCTAGTTGAGCTGATGTTGGTCAAGACTGTTTTAGGTGTGGCTGTATAGGACATTATTGTTGTCTTGGGTGCTTTAGTGTGGACAGGAGCTGGAGTTGATGATGATGGTGCCATTAGTCTAGAAGGTGACTTGACAGTTGAAGTAAGGCTGTCTGAGGATCTGCTGGAAGACACTGTGACAACATGATGGGTACCATCTGAGGACTTATTAGTGGATTTTTTGGGAGCCTGTGAAACAACATGAGACACACTATCCGTTGACTTGCTTAGAGCCTGTGAAACAACCTGAGCCATGCTGTCAGTTAACTTGCTTGAAGCCTGTGAAACAGCCTGAGGCACAATATCAGTTGACTTGCTTGGAGCCTGTGAAACAACCTGAGGTAGGCTGTCAGTTGGCTTGCTTGTAGCCTGTGTGACAATATGAGGCACGCTGTCAGTTGACTTGCTTGAAGCCTGAGAAACAGCCTGAGGCACAATATCAGTTGAATTGCTTGGAGCCTGTGAAACAACCTGAGGTAGGCTGCCAGTTGGCTTGCTTGTAGCCTGTGTGACAATATGAGGCACGCTGTCAGTTGACTTGTTTGGAGCCTGTGAAACAACCTGAGGCAGGCTGACATTTGGCTTGCTTGAAGCCTGTGAAACAACCTGAGGCAGGCTGTCAGTTGGCTTGCTTGGAGCCTGTGAAACAACCTGCAGCAGGCTGTCTTTTGGCTTGCTTGAAGCCTGTGAAACAACCTGAGGCAGGCTATTCATTAGCATGCTTGGAGTCTGTGAAACAGCCTGTGGCAGGCTGTCAGTTGACTTTCTGGCAGAAAATGAAACAATTTTTGTGGTACTGTCAGTAGAGTTGTTGGCAGCTTGTGAGACCACATGATTGACACTGTCGGTAGACGTGCTGACAACCAGAGATACAACACGAGCAGCACTGTCAGAAAAGGTTGTACCTTGAGAAGAGTTTGAGTTCAAAGTGGTAAAATGGACTAGAGGCTGAGGAGCTGTGGGCTTAGACTCAGACAATGTGATCAAGGAAGTAGATCCACTGGTCATCTTGGACAGGATTGAATGCAACGATGCAGCAACAGGATCTACTTTAGTACTAACAGATGTCCCCACAGTCATAGTCTCATTACCTTGGGTTTGTTTGACTTCCTCTTTCTTGCTGTCAGAGTCTTTGGAAGATGACAGTTTCAGTGACAATAATCCTGTACTGGGAGATAGCTGAAGAGATGCAGTGGCAGTCGATGGTGTGGAAGTACATGGCCCAGAGGGAACAGGCTGAGGCTTGAGTATCCCAGAAGATGTTAAAAGAACTGAAGACTTGGGTGGTAACAATTCAATAGATGGCTGGCTACAGGATGGCATATGTTTTCCAAGCGCCCCTGGGATCTGTTTAATACTAGATATGAGAGAGATTTTGGATGAGGGGGTCAATAACTTCTTCATCATGCTGGACACAGAAGGAACATGACCCGGCTCAACATTGATGGTGGATGGGACAGTGGTTGCACTGGCTGGTGTCTCTTTGTTTGAGACTTTATCACTGCCTATGTCCACGACAGAGGAGACAGGGGTGTGTGTCACAGAAGTGCTAGAGCCAGATGACAAGAAGGTGTTGAGAACAGAATTATGGTGTGTTGTAGAACTAGCACTAACCAGAATGGATGAACCTGAACTGGTGAATGTTGATAAAAGCTGCTGAATCTGGGCAGAGTTGGAATTACTTCCTGTTATTTTCATCATTGGTGTTGCTTTCAAAACTTTGCTGGCCATGTTTAATGTTAAAGGTATAGAAAAAGGTGAAGATGAGGTTCCAGCTCGTAACAGTATCTGAGGCTGTTTCACCTGCACTTCAGCTTGCTTGTCTGTGTCTGCACTCAGAACTGAACTTTTCTCAATCTCCTTTGATTGTGCAGTGGAGGATTTCACCACAGTACCAGCCCGAAGCAATCCTGAAGACTGAAGAAATTTGGATAATGTTAAAGCAGTTGTAGAAGGAATTGTCGCAGGTACTTGAAGAGCTGCAGGTTTTGGAGCAAATGAAGAAGAATTACTTCCTGCCTTTTGGGGATCAAACTTTTTGATATTTTGAAGCAAGTTGGATAACTCTGGAGCAGAGGCTATTGCTTCTGCTTCACTAACTTTGGACAAACTTTGAACATTTTCGCTAGATGGAGCAGGAGTCACTACATGTTTGGTGCTACATTCTTGACTAACAGGAAGTACTTTTTTCTTGGGTGAAGCTCTTTTAGCTGAAATATAAGAACAATGATTAGACGTAAAGAGTTTAATTTATACTTTGTTTACTCAGTTAAATTAAGTATTAATAGTGCTAAAATACTCACCAACTTTCCCTGTAAGAACCAACTGGCTAGAGTATCCAACTGCTTTGGCCAGTTTTAAGGCTTTAACAGGTTTGACACCAATCTAAAGAAAGATTCAATACAAAGAAAAATAAATAAATGCCAACACTAAATCACCAGCTGAACCTGAATATTGTAGTCAGAAATCATTACACCTGCAATAGTCTATTTGTAATCTAACAAATCAAGACTCCTTTTTTTTAAATTTATTATTTTGTTGTCTAAAAAAAAACAGACTGACATGATATAAAAATTTGGTTTCTAGCTTAAATAGTTGATCCTGATTTAGTTACTACTATTACAAAATTAATTCAAAGTAAGAAATGTGAATATGATGTTTCTCCAATATTCTGAGCAATGTTACAAGAAAAAATAATTGTGTTAAGGAGATGAACATTCCAAGGACAATTGAAAAGAAAAAAAGAAAAAGAAAATTTTATTTCAATGTACCCAAATAATAAGGAAAAATAAATGCACTCAAATAAAAAACAAGTTTCAAAATAAGTACATGAAACACTTTATAGCTAACAAAACATGTTCTATTTCTAGCATAGTGCTCCAAAATTAACATTTTAAATCATTTTTTGTTTTCCCTTTTAAGGCAATGTAATGATTTTCCTTTTCTTTCATTTTTAAGATTGAATTTCCAAATGATTACTAGTGAAAGCATTACTTTTTTCAGATCTGAATGTAGCCACTAAAAACCAAATCTTAAGTTTTAGAATTTCATATTCAAATCTAAACGTAGACAATACAAATACAATAATTCAAATAGGAATTTAAACTCATGACATTCCTAGCACTTAGCCAAATGGCATGTTACATCAAGTTGTCCATTACCATCAATGTTTAAGTAGCATTAGGTGGTCATTGTAGTATCAATGTGGACAAACAACACACAACAAAGAGACAATTGAAGTATGATGTCACAGTTTCAGAATGTTCAATTCCAAGTCTATCAACTAGTTAAAGTAGTTTTGAGTTAACCCTGGGCTTGTTAAGTGTTTATGTAAAGTAAAGGGGACATAACTTATTTGGCTAGGGCATTTGAAAAGAAGAAAATTTTTTTTTGTCTAACCCTATTAGTTTTGGCTTACACCAGGGGTGGGCAACATTTTTGTATCGAGGGCCGCATTAAAAAAAATTTGGGAATGGTGGGCCGCATATATATATATATATATATATATATATATATATATATATATATATATATATCTTATAGATAAGCTTGCTGTGTAGAATGTCTTTTAATTCATATATACACTGTATTACGATTTTAAAAATTATTATATCACGATATCCCCACAAATATACGATTGTACTTAATGTGCAGTATTTTACTTCTTACACTCGTGCATAATGTTTCTTTCTTAACTGTGAAACTATCTTACTAGTTGTTACCCCTGTGTGTGACTGCTGTCAAATTACAGTCAGTCAACATTGACCAGTGATTATACTTGTTTAGTTTCCACAAAAAATGCTTGCTCACTGAATGAGACAATTTATGTTCCGGAAGTTAAGTGTCGAGACAAGCAAAGCCTGCCCTTGTGGAGCATCACTAGAGAATGCTGACCATGTCCTTCAATGGTGCATACTAAATCAAGGGACCCGAACAAGACTCTCCAAAGACTATTCGAAGAAATGCCTGATCTGGAAACCACTACGCGGTTCATCTCAGATCTGAACCCTTCAACATGTAAAATGAGAACGAAGAAGAAGAACTGATGTATGTGTACCCAAATAGTGTGAACAGCAGCAAAGTTTTTTAAAGTGTGGATATACAGCTTCTGGCACCCATAAGACTCCCGTGGAAGTGCTGACTGGAACTTCTCTTTGCTTTGAGTTATGTTTTCTGGAGCTGAATCGGCTTCTCTTAATAAGTTTTGTACTTTTAATCATTTCACTAAAGATAGTTTCACCTTTCAGCAAAGGAAAATGACAAAAAACTATTTTTTTTTTTGCTTGCCTGTAGAAATGGGAAAGCCTTGTTTGAAAAGATTTAACATGCATTTACATTTTATATGTAAACAATCAAATGCAACAAAGATTGTAAAAACATGAAATTTTGTCTTCCACTCTTCATTAGAAATATTGGTAACAAAGTCACAGTCAATGTCCTTCAAGTAACATAACAATTTCATCCTTAAGATTTTATATTCTTCTCCTTTGCCTTACCCATGCTAAGCTAGCGGATACATTGGATTATTTAATCTTAAATCAGAACTACCCATGGTTAACTCCCCTATATCTAGTAAATTGCATTTTAAATTACTTTGGATAATTTAAATGTTTCAATTATATGCAGCTTTGTGCAAACTTTCCTGTTTCAAGTTTATGGTTCTCAGTCAAAGGTCGAGCTCCATCAGTTATTACAATTGCCATCTTGTTCCAAGTCTACCTGACACTCAGACATTGTGTCTTGAATTGAGTGTATTGATGTATAGCCAATAAGCATAATCTTCATTTACTTAAATCTTTTTATAATGAAACAGTTTCAATAATTTATATAGATATTTTTTTTAAATATTTGCGTTTTTATATCTATATACTGTGGGATCACCTGATTTCTGTAGGTGTCGGCAGGCCGCATAAAACACCTCAGCAGGCTGCATGTGGCCCGCGGGTCGTAATTTGCCCACCCCTGGCTTACACCATTAAAATCAGTGTGTTTCTTCATTAGTAGATTTGGATTTGTACAATTATTCCTATTGGATCTGCGGATTAAAAGTCTGTTCTGAATTTTTATTCTTGAATTTTGTTTGTGCTTTATTAAATTTGAGGTCAAATTATAGGAGGAGACGGAACCACTGGAATGTATTATTACAAAGGAATACACTCAAATCAAAGTAAATATGACTACCCCACATAGAGATGGTATAATCAAAATGTATGGTACAATAATGATGGTATGATGCTCAAGATTGATGGTAAAACTTTGGTGTTTGTCTACTTGTTTCACAGATCCCTGTATGTTTAGTTACATTACAGAATGAATGACTGGCACATAGAGTTTGGCCCTAACATTAATGTCTGTGGAAATTATTTTCAAATGATTTTAATATCAACATTATGATCAAGAAATGGAACTCCAAATAAAAAGTGAATCTACTGAAACAAGAAACTAGTCTATTTACCTTCCTGGACATGGTCGGACTAACATCTAAAGACGATTGAGATATTTTGTACCAGTGTAATCAAATGTTAATAAAATATAAATTAGCCATTGTATGTATCTTATAATTGTTATGACTGTTGTGACTGATATCGATGTAGTGTTCAGCGAAAATTTTTATATTTAATCCAGATGAAAAAAAAAAGGGGAACCACTAAATCTAAAATATATTGCCTTCCAGCAGTAATCAAGATTTGAGCTAAAATCTCCAAAATTACTCAGTAGTGATAAGAGCTAAAATTTTAAGTAGTTAGATGATGCAATGTTTGTGCATATGTTGCTGTGATCTGAATTGATTTAATGATGCAATGTTTGTGCACATGTTGTTATGATCTGAAGTCATTAAATGATGCAATGTTTGTGCACATGTTGTTATGATCTGAAGTCATTAAATGATGCAATGTTTGTGCACATGTTGCTGTGATCTGAAGTCATTAAATGATGCAATGTTTGTGCACAGGTTATTATGATTTTCTTGTAAGTCTCTGAAAGAACCATTTTTTTTTACTACAAATTTTTATCAGCTAAGGAGAAACTCTGCAAATAGAAGCAAGGAATAATTTACGTTAAAGAACCAAAAAAAAAGTTTAAATCATTTTAAGTTGAATGTTTCCATTGAAGAATGTAAGGTTTGTGTTAAAGTTCCTCCCATTTCAATGAACTAGTTTTATGTGGATTGCAGCACTGAATCATTTAACACTTGTAGTTTTTTAAAACAACATCCTTTAATACCAGGTTAAGCTTCTGGTCTGGGTGAAGCTTTTTTTTTTATCCTCCGTATAACATCTAAGCATTTTAGTTGTATGTAACAATGACCCATTATAAACCCAAACCGTTACTTGTTATATCCCAGCACTAAAGAGCCAACAAAATAATGAAATAAAACTACAAGCAAGACATGTGACTTACCTGTTTAGAATCCAATCCAGACGTCTGAGAACTTGCTGTGTTCTCTTTCTGTTTTCTCTTTCTTTGCTTTTTATTCACTTCTGTCTGATCCATCACTTCAGACTGAGAGTTGGACTGGGATAAAATATGGCACAGAAACTGGTATACCTCATCCTAAAAAAAATACAAAATATCTCAGTTATCTGAAGTGAAAAGGATCATCTGACATAAATTTAGATAATACAACTCATAGAACTGAAAAGAAGAATTTTATATCATGCTTTATAAAACTATTTCAAACATCAAGAAGAAAAAGTTACTAATAAAAACGAATGTTCAAATCGGGTTTAAATAGCCAAATTAAAAACAAATGACAAGTAATTAACTATTATGCATTTGATTCAAATTTCACACAATTAATGATTGCAGAATAAATTCAAGATGATTACCATAATACATCTATCCACCATTGTCTGAGTCACACTACAACTCTGCTTTTTAGCTCTGGACATTCGGAGATGATCATCAGCACCACCAACAAGGACAAGCTGGGTCTCCACTCTCATCCTTTCTCTGATATCTTCCAAGACATCCACGGAGCACGAGCTTGCATTCTGACCAACAACAAATAAAGTTGGTGCTCTGCAGTTAAAGATGGAGTCATCAACCTCCTACAAGAACAACAAAAAAATTGAGTGAACTTTATTACATGTCCACCAGTCCCTACACCACATTTATTTTAGTTCTCACTTGTTTTTGGACCAACATTGAATCATTTAGGACTTGCCAGGATTTAGAACTAGCCTTATCAGGTCACTGGGTGGTAATGCACTATGCTACTGATAAATTGCTAGTCTAGGTAAAAGCTTAGATTTTTAGGAAAAACTCTGAAGCACTCTCACAAGTAAAACTGACATTTGTTTGGAAGGGAATTTAATCATAGTGCTGACCACATAACACACACATTAACAGATGAGCTGTACAAAAACAATGTCTTGAACAAACTTTACTTTTCACTAAAAAAAATAAATTTCATCTTTCAAACATTGTTAATACCAGGGTATTGTCATTTTAGAAGCTAACAACATCTTAGCTCCAGTTTCTCTGAATCACAATCACTACTTACCCCTCGAATGCCGTTGATTCCCATAGTTGGAAAGCCTAAACATACTACACCCTGTACAACTTCCATTGAGGCTATCTGGTCAATGTAAAGAAAGGAATTAAAATGACTTTATTGTGACTTTAAAATGAGCAACTAAAATGCACATTCTGAGGATGAGCTTCACAAGATCTACTTACATTAACAGCCACAAGAGCGCCTATATTCCATCCAATCAGAATTAGTGGCCGTCCAGGAAACTGATTTTTCAGCTGAGAATAAGAATTAGACTATGCAATGTCAGGCAGCAGACAGCAAACTGTGCACTAAATCAGATACCATAACTTGATCAAAATACCAATAGTAAATACTCACTTCTAATATCTTAGCTCTGACATTAGCAATCACGTTCTCCAGACAAGTCACTAAGGGGAGACTCTGCCCAGTGGAAGGTGGGGTTAAAGTCAGGACTTTACTTGTAGCACTCAGCTGACTGTGCCAAAACTTTTGCCTTTTTATAGCCAGTAGATTTGGAGAGGAAGACACAGCATTCGGAATGACTAAAAGTAATGGATTCTCTGGAAGCTTTTTCTGATAAAGTTCAAATAAAGAAAAAAAATGGATATCATTATTCTAGAGCATTGTATAAAAAACAAAACAAAAGAACATTGGTATAGGTATACAAGTCATAACAGTGTAAATAAATTGAAAGCAATGATGCACACCTGCCTACCAAAAACAACAGAAGTCCTAATGACTATTTTAAGACCTCTGTGTGTAACCCATGCATGGTAAACTATTTTAAATAGACTTTTATGTACTGTGTAAAGACAAATTATGTTTATTTTCTTAATTGTTTTTTTTATCTAGACTGAAGCATGGCTCATTATTTTCTACAGGAATCACTACAAATTTATGTAAATTTATACAAATTTATATTTATTTTAGCAAGGCTTGTCTTTTTTTCCACTGAAACCACTACAAATGAATTAATGTTGATCTACACTGATCTATGATGCCAATGCACCAAGCACTACATCCTTACTTTTCTTTCACACCATACTCTCTCCTTTTTCTCTCTCAAAACTTTACTAATTAAAAAAAAATAATCCTAATTTATTTGAGTACTGGCTATTTCTAGCTATTTTGTGTAATAGTAGGCAAGTCTGCTGGTGTGTAACAATGTAAACACAATGAGAGCACAAGTGCAGACAAAATTTGGAAGTTAAATCTTTCAACAAAAAATCACTCACAAGTTTTTGTTGATTGATACTTGACAACACAGGATCCCATTGTTTCTTAAGAACTCCACTTAGTGTTTCAGGACTTAAAGAAGCTAAGTTTGGATTGGTTCCTTGTATTAAACGCTCCACAAGAGATGGTACCTAGAAAGAGAATCTCATCATTATTTGAATTTTACATTTCCAAAGTGAAAACAAAATTAAAATTTTCACATTTTCACTGATTTCTATGTGAAGATCAATTTCTTTATAAAAATTAAAAAAAAAACAACAGCTCTTTGCCACTTAATCATTTCACAAGCAATGATTTAAGTACTAATTCAAAGTCAAATAAATAAAGAATAAATTGTTTGTTTGAATAGACAAAAGGAATCTACATTTGTATTTTAGATTGCTTAAAGTTGGTTCATAAAATATTGCCTAGATCTAGTTCTAAAGAGACTTGTCCACAGTCAGTAAGTTTTTATTTTTAAATTCCATTAACCAAAATAAAATTTATATTGGTTTTATAAACATCAATTTGTTTTATCTAAAAAGATGGGTTCTCATTTAATTTAATACCAAATTTAACATTTTCTGATTACAAACAAAAAAAAATAATCATAACAGGGTAGTGTTAGCAAAAGAATAAAATATAAAGATGTCAATTGTATCCAAGATAAACCTTACAATCGTAAAAGACTTTGCCTTGAAGAAGTGAGAATAACCCAGGAACAAGTAAGAGTTGCATTTAAAAAACAAACATATTGTCACAGGTACATGAATAAAACTGAACAGATTTTTAACAACATTGCAGGGAAAAAGAAACATAAATGAAACTTTTCTAACCTTTACTTTGAGTGTTTGTAGTACTTCTAGGTAAGACGTAAGTAACTGGCCTCGAAGATTTTCTAAAAATAGATTGTGTAGCCAGAGTATGATAGTCATGTCCTGAAGGGAAACAAAAAAGAAAAATTTCTTTAGTACCAACATATTTTAATTTAATTCTTTTAATTTTAGTATTTTTGTTCAGCTTAAAAATTTAAAAAAAAAATCAAAAAACCTAGGTGGGCATGGTTCTAAAAAATGGCTCTAGCGATTGTCCTAGAAATTTGACAGTAGATGTATAACATTCGAAAAAGAATTACTAGCTAATTGACCACACTGGAAAAACTCTCGTTTAACAGTTATAATTTTTTAAAGTATAAACAAAAATTTTTTTTATTTGGCTAGAGATCTAGACCATATCTTGAACAGACATTTGTCAGAGGGTTTTCTTACTTGAAGGCAATATTTAAGGAATAGTTTAATAAATAAATAAATAGATATTCAGGAATATTTTCCACATCATCTTCTATGTCTGGATCCATAGGCCTATGAAAAGAATGTTACATACTTTGAGTAGATTTATTCATTTGCTTAACAAGCATTTTTTTTACACGGGTAGGAGGAATTAGGGTGGGATAAAAAATGTTTCCTTTTTGTTAACAAATATCTTTCCTACTTGTCACTGGTATAATATTCACTCTTAGGAAAATGTCACCAGCTTCATTAAGGAATAATTGTCTTTTTTAACAGAGTTTTTAAAATATTTTACTAGAAGTCATTATATAAACTAAATATGTATTTAGTACAAATATTTCATTGTTTTTCAACTCATTATTTTTTTAATTCTTTGAAGAAACTCTTTTGAACCCTTAATATAATTATTAAATATTATTACAAGTGTGTGTTCAAATAATTTTTTTTTTTCATTTATAAAACTTGACGTCTATGTAGAGTAGAGTTCTCACTATATTTCTTGATGAATCATTCTTCACAAAGCACTGGTACTCACCCATCCAATATTGGCAAAGGCAGATCTCACTCTTTTAGCAGCTTTATCAATTTGCAGTTTTCTTTGAATTGGTTCATTTTTAATCTTGGGTGAAAAAAAGATAAATGTTATATTTTTTTTTTACAAAATAATACTAATTTAGAATGTAAAATTTTAACTTAGCATTATAATATATACCCCTATAACAGACAATCTGGCGAGTCTATCTGCCTGAAGAATCCTCATTACTTTAGCAAAGTTTCTATTCTGTAAAACTGTCCATGAACTTCTGCAATAAATTAGAGATAGTTAGCTAGAAAATAAAAAGAGCTAAAACGTTGAAAGATTTTAATGAAATATTTTAATCTTTCAAAGACTTTACCATATCTCCTCAGTCATAACCAAGCAGCTTTTCAGGTTAATCTACAGCTCTTTCTCTCCAGACTGTACAGTTCTAACTATATAAGAAAGCTTACCTAATTGATGCAATGTGTTCTTCCCAATCCTCTTTGTTGTCTGTGCCATCTAAAGATAATAAAGATGTCAGCTTCTCACAGTCAGACATTGACGTCTTGGAACTTTCAATTATGTGACAAGGCTCGTCAACTACATCTTCTACATTAACTACATCAGTTGCCCTGGTAGAATAAAGAAAGAGTGAAATCATTTACAAGTAGCTATGTGTTCTTCTGTGTTATCGAAAATCAAGACAATGTACACACACAAATACAAATACACAATATGTGAATTGAGATTATTTAACAAAAAAAAATAAAAAATTTTAAATCAAGTTTAACTGTGTACATTCCATTTGAAATCATACATTTGCCAATTTAAAATGAAATATCAAAATCAAATTTAATGTAAATTAATAAACAGAAAGCATAGTTTATGAGAATTCAAAGCATTAATAACATTGATTTCTCCTTACTATCTCACCATGATAAAAGTGTAATAATGTAGAAGTGTTTTACAATACAAAAAAAATTGGTAAAAGAAATTACTGAGTTTTAAAAAAGAATACCTATGTTTCTCAGGAATAGTTGGACGAGGGAATTTGTCCATGAAAAGCATATGCAAAGGTCTTGCATTGCTTGCTTCAGGGTGTGAACTCCAAGGCTTGGCATAGCAATGATCTATGTTCAACACATTCAACTCATTGGATAGTCTTTGTGAATAGGTAAAACATCTTGGAGCTGGAATGCCATCATCTAGAGCATTCATTGTGATCTCAACTGCTGCTATTATAGAGAAGGAAATAAATAAGGAAAGATATTAATACTTGGGCAAATCTTAGATTTGGATGGGGGGGGGGGGGGTATACATAGTCTATAGAACAAATTAAATTGAATTTACCATTTATCTGTATCTCTGGGACCAAGAGTTATAAGGATGTAGCTAATTAAGTAAAAAAAAAAAATAAACAAAATGGCAGCACACAGATCATCTTGAAGTCGCTAAGGCATTTTAATGACATCATTCAAAATACAAATTCAAATTTCCATGTTATGATTAAAATTTCCATGTTATGTTATTGAAAAAAAAAGGGGGAGGGGGGAGAGATATTTGTTACAATATGTCACAAGGAGAGAAAAAGGGGGAGGGGGTAAAAAGGGGATTATTGATATTAGTAATATCCAAACATTCCCCTAGCATATGGAATAAGAAATGTGCCTTTAGTAAAGTCTGGGGCTTTTGTGTCTGATTTTTTTAAAAATTGTTGTATGAAATTGTAATTTATGCATCAGTTTTAGGTAGTATTACATCTAGATTTGTCCTATTTAATGATGTATTAAATTTCATATATATATTATATGCTACTTTACTTTTTAGTCTTCAGAGGTCTTCTTAGAGTCTAGATCTAATTACATTAAATAGGTATTAGATTCTAGTATATGATATATATTATATATAGTCTAGATCTAGACTCTATATTGAACCGCATATGTCCAGAATCTAATCTAGTCATAGGGATCTTGATAGACATAAGAGTAGATTTAGAATTTTAGACAGAATCTACAAAAAAAAACTGTATATATTAAGGCCTATATATATGTATTTTAAATTCTAAATCTATTAGTCTAACACCCATGTCAACAATGTAGCGTAAATCTTTTTGAATTAATGAATTCTTATTCTAGCTAGATCTAGATCTAGACTCTAGAATTTACTACTCTAGATCTAGATTCTATATCTAGACAATCTGATAATACTAATAATAGATTATAAATTCTACTAAATATATAACTAGATCAAATGTAATCCAGATTCTATATTTAACATTTTAATAAAGTAGTATAATTATATATTTAGAATAATAGATTTCAACTACACTAGATTAAATATAAATCTAAATCTAGAAATTTATGTACAAGATCTAGATATCTACGGCTACATAAAATGATTAAACTTCCCCTCAAAGGCCCCTGGTTTTTCAGGTCAATTATTTGGCAGCTGTCTAACTGCACGTATGATGACGTACTGATGAGGGGTGTGCGCTCTACTAGAAGAGCTGGCCCGGTCACTGACTCACTGGTAAAACTTCCCATCAAAGGCCCCTGCCAGATTTCCAAACAAAGAAGAACGCATCCAGTCACTATTTCACATACCATTCTTCAAAAGGGGCCTTCGATAGGAAGTTCTACCCATAAAACTAACATAGACATGTTACGTCATGTATTATAGACTAACAGTAAGACATTGTCAGGCAATCTAGATTCTGTATCTAGATCGAGTCTCTATTATTAATACTAAGTCTAAGGGCAGTAAGGCTAAGACTGCTTTATTGAGCCATCTAGGTCTAGTCTAGATCTAGATTTATAAATAAATTTAATGTCTCAGAGCAGAGTCTAGAGACTTAGACGTCTTAGACTAGACTCAGTCTAAAATAGTCTAGATTCTAGATCTAACTAATGTTACTAATCTAACTAATCTAACTAGTAGAATATACTAGATCTAGTACTAGATGATAGATCTGGTAAATCTAGAATCTAGATAATCATAAGTAGATTATTCTAGATCTAGACTGACTAGACCTACATCATCTAGACCTAGACGGTAGACCTCACCTAGTTAGCCTAGACTAAGAGTAGATTACTCTAGTCCTAGAACTCTAACTCTACTACTCTAGATTAGATCTAGATTAGATTTAGATATAATTATAATATAATTTAGAGTCTAGTATTTTACCTATTACTTCTGATCTAGATCTAGAGTTCTGGACTAGATCTACTCTATTAGTGCTTTGAACTGGAAAGTAAAACTAAAAGAAAAACAACACACACAAGTTACACAACTTACACACAACACATAATCATGATTATAATCATTTAGAACCGGATGTTAAAATAAAAAATAAAACGTTGTGTACCAATTCATGAAAATGCGAAAACAAAATAAGTGTGATGTAGAATATTCGGTAAAACTTCCTTACAGACTATTCTTTATTTCAATCTCTGTCAAGAAATCTAGACTCTAGATCTGGATCCCAAGGCGCCATTGAAATTCTGATTAAATCTGAAAAAAAATTGTAAGAAAAATATGCGCAATACTACCTAGGCTAACCGTGCGAGTCTCGCCTTTTATGTTTATGTTAACTGCTTTTAAATCCCGTTTTATTACATCCACATAACTTTCATTTATAGGCGCTGTTAAAAAAACAAAATGTAAACTCAAAAGGCGCTGCTGTGATAGCATTACAAATATAAACACGAGAGCTAAATTGACAAACTAATCTTTAAAAAATTTGAACAGATAGGTCTTAATGTTCTTGAATGTAGTGTATACATACTAACTTGGTGCTGCTATAAAGTATGTATCACATTTGTTTCAGCACCTAGCTTCAACTCTATGTTGAATGTAGTGTAGCATATTGTCTATCTGAGATCTATGTGGAGTGAGTATGTTGACAATGTCGTGGGAGCTCTTTTACAACCCCGTACAGTGCAGTAGTAGGCCCTAATACTCTGCTTGCACCCCTTATAGCCTAAAGGCACTCCCACTGGAGTCTTGTTTCGCTACCCATTCGGACTAATAGTTTCCTTTTATGACCGTTTCCATCCGGACGTCACTAGGTATGAGGCAAGTAGCATATGTCCGGGAGAGAACGTGCATGATTTTGTCCTAGCATGTGGAATAAGAAATATGCCGTTGAGTCTTTATAAGTGTAGGCTAATTTATTATGTTCAACAATTTATGCATTACAACTTCTTTACCCTTTACTCTAGTCTTCAAATTGCCAGACAGTGTTTCTGATGTATACTCTAGTTTATTTAGAGACGCACCATAATTGAGGGACTTTGAACGCGACTAGTGACGTCATGACTTAGTTGGGTTATAGAGACTACCTAGAGACATAAAATCATTTGGTGATATGATTCTTTAGGGATAACACGCATTTAATCGACAGACTGTGACCTATTGAGTATTAATACCATCATCTGAATTGTCTAACAGTTTGGACTTAGTCATGTACGTCACTTGTAACCTTTGTGTGCGTCTACATCTGTTGGTTAGTCGCATTGAATACACCCGCACAAGAAACCCAGACATCTCACAAAATGGAAGGCTTATCACACTGAGTAAAGTAATCTTTGCGTTAAGTTAGTTAAAACTTAAATATGAGCATTCGGTTAGTTGAAAACCTCTAGTTTATTTTTGCGTCTATAATGCCTTTGTTTCCTTGAGTAGAATGATCCCAAACAGATAGAGCTTAGCCTCACACATAACTTAATAATAATAGTAATCAACAGTACGTGAAATGATCGACAACATTAAGGTGATGTCCATTTACATTGATTTGTGGAGCTAAGTTCCGTTTGGGGACTTCTGGAGCATGATTTCCGTATTCCTGAGGTTGGACAGACCAAACGAAGAAAAGCGTCAGCAGATTCATTGACTGCAAGTTAAAGCTCCTTTTCGGTGTGTACAAGAAGGGTGCAATCATCCGCATAAAAAAGCTCAGTAACAATCATCTCTTTAATGTTAGTATGAGAGAGCAAGCGTTGTGTGTTAAATACGTTGCCGCTAGTACGGAACTTCATGTAGACGTCCTCATACAGACGCCACCTCATTGTATTCAGCCTTAATCTAAAGAATATTGCGAAAAGTGTTGGAGCAAGCACACACCCCTGCTTTGCACCATTCTCTCTAGAGCAATGAGCTTATAGGCCATTGTTGTACTTGTATCTGATTGGATGTTTCTGATCCGCATCAAGTTGTTTGAGGATATAGATAACTATTTGAAGGCATCCGAGCAGGAATAACATCTTCCACAAGCCATCGCAACTCACTGCATCAAAAGCTTTCGATAGATCGATGAAGGCAGCGTAGGCTACAAGTCCAGGTTCTGCTCTATGCATGTTTCCTGCATTTGTCACTTAACGAAAATCATGTCCAGTGTACCTATAGCAGCTCGATAACCTCATTGACTATCAGAAAGTACATCACTTACTATGGTCAAGGAGTAAGAGACCTGACGGAATCTCCGAAAAGCGGATAGCGCTGGACGCCAGCTCGAGGGTTGGTCAGGTTCTCCTGGTAGCTGGCTGATTCGCGGGCCTATCAAATTTGTGGCGAGGTCTTCACGGCTGTGTGGGACAGTCTGGTTTGCCCCCACGAGTTAGGTACAGTATAAGAATCTGAAGTGTTCCCTCGTGGACTAGTCTCCTGCCTCGCATGGGATGGGGGAACCCATTGCCTTGGCTCAAAGGACTGTGACCCATGAACAGACGGATGTGATCATATTGTCGATGGCCTTCAGACAAGAGGATCGGTGAAGAACCAATCCTTCATTCTGGCCACGGGATAAAATCTTTTCACGGGTCAATGGTTCATAAAAAGGGATTTCTCTCGAACCTTTTTGGACATATCGACATCTCCTGCTTTCTCGTGGTGACATAGGCCATGCACATTTCCGCTCAAGAGCACTTATTTTGGCCGCAAACGGTCTTAACCATACAAACAGGCTCGGGTACGGGCAGGGCGCGCTGGCTGCTACGAATCTGACAGCAACAAGTTCGTTTCTACAGGCAACGGCACAAGTCCTAGCACTCATTAATAAGAAGTGATTAAAATCTTGGGATAAATCCTAGAGAGCCCATGGTGTCTGACTGCGCTGGCAGCATATGCGTCACCCAGAAAGCGACGATCCGTGGTAGCGGCAGAGGAGTCAATCATTGCGCAGTGTAGGACAAAACAATGTACTATTGGAGGATATTTGTCCGGTTCCGACCAAACTATGACTCCCGATGCTGTCACTGCGGAGAGAGCGTCGAAACACTGTCGCACATTTTGTACGATTGTCCCCAACTAAGTATAGGCGTGTCTGGACAGTCACTTATCATTCAGTATGGGGGCTACGAGGAACTAAACCGGACCTCCCAGTTTCTTGATAGAGCATTTCTGGAGGATTAGTCCTTCCTGCTTTATTGTTCCCAATCATAGTTCCTCTCAGGTTAACCTTTCCGTAAGAGCAACAGCACCCAATTTAAAAACCTCTAATGGAAAACCATCAGAGCCAGGCACTGTATGTCTTTTGAGTTTTCATATTGCCGTCTCAATCCAAGTCTAGGAAAGCTCCTACGGAAATTCAGCAAGAGACTCCTCAGAGACAACTCTTTTGTCGCTAAAAAGCAAACTTTAGTGCTCTGTCCACCGGTATATCAGGGTTTCTGGTGCCTTTGGCAAAGGTGTCCGACGATGTGTTTAAATCTGGAGAAATAGTCAAAAGTGCTTTTGATCGCATACAAATGAGAGTATGGCGGAATAGTATGTATGCATGTAAAGTAGGTTTTTTTTTTACCAGTTTTGTAAGGCTCCTTAATAAAATACAATGTTCTGCTAGAGGCTGGTGTCAGGGCCGGCCTAAGGCATTATCAAAGAAGGTAGCAGCCTAAGGCATCCGATTGTTGAGTACACTAGCCTGATTAGGTTTAAATAAAATTGCGTAATTTTCTTTTTTACCTAGGGCCTCCAAATTATTTAAGGCCTCCCCTGCTGGTGTGGACAGTGTAGAAGCACTTCTTACCGTTCAACATGGGGATGATCGCATGCCAAAGAGGATCTTTTTTTTTGTCGAGCTTAATGGAGGACGTTGTAACTGAGGTGCTTCCTAGGAAGCGCTATAAACATCCACTCTGGTGCCATTTTGCTCTCACTGACACAGAGGAAAGCAGCTAAAAGAGATGGAGAGCTGTCATGAAGATCGCCAAACACACATTTGAGACTCAAAGAAACACAAGGACCAGACAGACGAAAATAAAACTATTTCTTGCCTCTAAAATCTATTTATTTTTTCATAAGTGGATTTTTATTAAAGCTTTTGAAAAAGTGTAGAGCGGCCTCCACTTTCTTAAATCCTGCCCTGCTTGTAAAAGTAATCAATGAAAGGCAATGTAGTGGAGTAATAGTAATAGGCGAATAATTCTTTTTTTTTTTTTGGGGGGGGGGGAGTTGTGAGGTTTAACATTTACATATATATTTTGTGTGAAGAAACTCTCTTCTGGCGTTTTAGTGTTGTTTTTTTTAAAGCTTCAAACATTTATTCTGAAGATCAATTTTAATACGGTAGGCTATACAATTGTAAAATAACAATTGTAAAATAAACATAGATTAGGCTACGTGTAAAATAATGCTTTTAGTTCCCACAAGACATTAGCAAGGAGCCTAGGTTGGAGGAAAACTAGTGAGTTGACATCTATAAACATATGAAAGGCCAGTAGTGTTTTTTTGTAGCTGTTTATTTTAACAAAATTATATCAAATAAAATCAGTTCACATCTAACAAACAAACACATTCACACAAATAATATGACAGTTTGGAATACATTTTAAAAGAATAAATTATACACAAATATAATTAGGCCTATAGTAAATAGACATTTTAGTAATTGATTGTAATCTATTAAACAAATAGTTCTTAAAAAGTTTTTACACAAAAAAGAACATTTAAAAAAAAAAAAAGTAACTAATTACTATATTTCTTCTCTCTTGATAAACTTGTAAACTCAAGTGTATTAGTAAATTTGCACTAATCTTTGGAAATGTTGGATTCAACAGTTTGTTATAGGCCACACCTTCTTCTGCACTTGTTTTGTTCCTTTAGGACAGCTACTATTTCAAAAATGTATTTTTATAACATTCATGTCTTCTTAACAAAAACCTTGACTCAAGAAATGTGTATGAAGACACAAAACAAATAATAGAATGTAACTTATATATATTCAAATTGGTTCACTTTTGCATGTAAGCTGATTTTGCTGAAACAGAAATGCTGCTGACAATGCAACAATGGGGGCACCTGTTGGTAATCCTGGAAAGGGCCCACTGGATCCTGCTATGTCAATGTGAGAATAAGGCAGGGGTTGGCTGGAATCTTTGCCGTGCTGGAAAAAAAATTTTTTTTTGTTTAATATACAAGATTATTTGTTTGCAATAATTGTACTTTGTAAAGTCAATAAACTACTTTTTGATGCTCATTGTTAGACATTTAATATGCCAAATTTCATGAGTAACTATGTTGTAAAATGATGAAAACTTTAATTTAGCTCAAGAATTTATAATTAAAGTTAAGTCAGTAGCAGAGATCAGGTCAAACAAAGAAATCCTGCACTGAACTTGAGGTCCTCCGACAGAATGATTCAAACATATCAAGTGTTGCAATAACATGAAATATGTAGAAAGCGGAAACAAGGTTGTCCTCATATAACTTGACACACCTATATGGAGGACCTCACAGCAGTGGACACAGGCTCTGAAGAGGCAGAAGGTGTTACCAGTGCCTGATCTTTATAGAGACAGCTAGCCTCCGCGCAATGAGCTGAACAGGAGGATCTAAGTCTGAGTAAGTAAGTCATTGGCATGTAATACTGCAATATCATAGTGATTACATACACAAAATTGATGTTAGTGATGTTAACAAGAATATCAGCAAATATAAAAAAGCTATAAAAATTTAAAATAGATACTTTATTCAAATAAATGTAAAGGTAAGAATTCCAGTTGCACCAATGTGATTGGATGTGTTTTTGATAAGAACTTTTAAAATACAAATTTTGACCAATTAAGGTTTCTAATATAATAACTTAGAAAACAGAAGTCACACCTTATCTAAACCAGATGCCATGATAAGAAAAGCTGCAGGAGTTTGATGTCCACGATTGGTCAAAGTTGATGGACTGTTGTTGCATTGAAGAACATCTTCATACTCTGATTTACCTTTATGAAACTCATAGTCCTAAAAAAAATTAGAAAAAATAATGTTTTAACTTCTTAAATCTATTTCTTTCTTTGAAAGATTAATATGAGGTACAAAAGTTGAAACTGTATAATTAAATTTGAATAGCTATTTTATAAACTTTCTTGTCTGACAATTGAATTCTAAATAAAGTAGGTAAAATATTATATACCAATAAAACATTTATTATTAAGTAGTGAAAGAAACATATTTGTAGATCCAATTCTAAGCACCCGCTTCCTGTTTTGAAATTTATCATTGCAATCTTAAATAATAACAAGTAGTAAGCAAGTAAGAGTAAACAACAACAAAATTAAGATCTAGCATAATGAACACCCTAAAAACATTGAAACACTTTAGAACAAGGACAACATAGCTTATGTAAACTATGGATGTAATTCATATCAAAAAAATTTCAATTATGAAAATCACAATTTAATATTAAGAAAACAAACAAAGCAAATAAAGTCTTTTTGCTTTCAAGTATTTTTAAGTTAGCATTGTACGATAAAAGAATACTTCCATTAATGCTAATGTTCTGAAAACAGTGAGTGTTTCCGATCGCATTCATTTAGCCCTTAAAAAAAATAAAATGACAGAACAGAACCTCTCTTCTGATGGTGGAGATTTCAAAAGGATCTCCATACTGTTCCCCACTTTCTTGAATATTCTGAGCTGTGTTAAGATTTCTGGCTGGCCCATTGTCCAGGATAATCTAGAAATTAAAGTGTACAAAGTATTACAATAAAATAAAAAAAAAATTTGTAACTATTAGAATGCTAAAGAAGAAAATACCTACAGAATAATCAGGGCCGACAGCACGAATAGCATGTCCTGTCAAAGTGGCAATGGTAAATAGCTGAGGGTTTACTGCTTCTAAAGCCTTTAGACAAAGTTTTAGAAAGTAATACATTTTTAAAATCAGAAAAATGTAATCCAATAAAGTTTATGAAATATCTAAAGCAAACCTTGAGACCAATTTGATTTTAGTACAAGAGTATTATATAAATCAGGTTTTTAAAAAAACTTTGCAGCTTGAGATAGTTTTAGATTGAAACTTTTTCCAGGATCCTCATTCCAATAGATGTAAGTACTGGGTAGAAAAAATAAAATAATAAATACTGGTATGGAAATGTCAGTGACCTCATTATTATTTTCATAAAAAATAAATTAGCAATGAAATTTTTAAAAGTGTTTTTAAACTGAGCATTGGTGATGTTTATTTGTAAAATGTATACATGTTTTGGATGTTCCTACAATGTTGAAGATAATGTACTTCTTAGTCCAAAACTCCCACAGGAGGATGGGGGATGGCAGTGGGCAGGGCAGGGATGAGCCCTGGATCATCGAGATGATCGAATAACAGTCCAACAGTAAGTGATATTACTCAGCCAATGCCAACGAATTATTAAAACTTAAAAAAGAACCTTCTCAAGAACTGTATATCCTGGCTTGATTCATAAGATAATACACAATGAATTACCTTAACCTGACACAAATGAGATCCATCTATTATTTCATCCAACTAAATGCCAAAAAGAGATAGCTTCCTTTTTCATTTAATTTAATTAATTTGTATCAAATATACAGACTGTAGGATTCATTTGTTGAATAGTGGAACAATTGAAGTCCTCTTCACAAGTTGTTTTCCAACACTTATTACAAATAGTATAATTTGAATGAAGTATCAATATCAGTAAGAATTGTTCACATACACAATGAAATATGCAACTTTGCATGACTAAATCTATTGAGAATCTTAGTTTCCTGGATGCATATTCCTGGACTATAAAATTGAGTTATTATTCTCAGCAAGAGATATAAATGTGCTTTTTAAGCATTTGTTGTTTTTTTCTTGGTAGTATTTTTCTTGGATTAATGCACTCTTAAGAAAACTTGACCTTGAACAAAGAAAAGCAAATTGATAAAACTTTAAAGTGAATTAAGCACTATGTGTTTTAAAGATTCAATCCACAATATTTGTAGCATTTAAAATTTGATCCACGATATCTATAGTTTTTAAGATTTGACACTACCTTCTCTTTCATATGGCACAAAACATCAGCCATAACCATTCTCCCTTCAGCATCTGTATTGCCAACCCGCACTCTTACACCAGCACGAGATGTTATAATTTCATCAGCAACATAGCTCTCTACAACAAGAAAATAGAAGATCTGTAAATTAAGTCTCTAGTTCTAAAAAACTGTATTAGTCTCATGCATTAAATATTATGAACTATAAAAAATATCTATCTGAAAATAAATTTATATTTAATAAATGTACCTTCTCCAACGCTGTTTCTCACCATCGACAAAGCAGCTACAACTCTTAAATGATCTGGTTTTAATGAATCTATGACCTACAAACACAAAAAGATTAAAAATAATAATATAATACATGTAGGTGTATTCAAATTTTTTAACAGGAATTTTTCTTTTAGAGATTGCAAAGAATTGAAGAACCAGCAGCTATTTAATATTTAAAAAGGGCTTATCTTATCTTATATAATACAGACGTTACTTCAAAAAAGAAGATGATTACGTCCTATGCGTCATGCATTTAGTCATGCATATTAACCAATGACTTAAATTCTGCCAAGTCACTGGTTTTCCTGGCTAGCTCAGGCAACCCATTCCATGCTCTAATAGCACTAGGGAAGAAGGAATATTTGTACAAATTTGTCCTAGCATATGTGACGAGGAATGTGTCTTTATCTTTGTGTCTTTCAGAGTATTTTATTAAATTTTGTTTTTGTATTTGAAGATTATGGGTCAGTGTTTTATGTATAATTGCTACTTTACTTTTGAGTCTTCTGTCCTGAAGGCTTTCTAAATTTAGTGATTTTACTAAGGGTGTTACTCTAGTCAAATGTGAATATTCATTTGTTATGAATCTCACTGCTCTATTTTGTGTATGTTCCAGTTTCTTAATGTTTTCTTGAGTTGAGGGGTCCCAAACGGAGGATGCATATTCTATTAGTAGCCTAACCAAGGTTAAATAACATTTTAGTTTTATGTTCTTATTTGATTTATAGAAATTTCTTTTAATAAACCCTAATGCTTTCTTTGATTTTTTTATAGTTTCATCAATATGTGGATTCCATGACAGTTTTTCATTTATTATAACACCTAGGTATTTTGCGTGTCACTGGTTTGCCATGAATAAGATAAGGGGAATTAATTTGTTTTAGTTTTTTTGTTACTCTTAACAACTGACATTTTTCTGGGTGGAAAGACATGCTTTAATATGATTCCCATTTCTATAATTCATCTAATTCTCTTTGTAAAATATCTGAGTCTTGTGTTGTTTTTATTGTTCTATATATTATACAATCGTCTGCAAATAATCTGACTTTTGTTCCTGAAGTAATGCAATTTGGTAAATCATTTATGTAAATTAAAAATAGTAGTGGACCTAAAACTGTTCCTTGAGGTACACCTGAGTTTACTGTTATCAGTGTTGATTTAGAGCCATTTATTATTACAGTTTGTTCTCTCTCTATCAGAAAATCTTTAATCCACTGATGCAATGGACCACTAATGCCGAAATATTTTAATTTTTTAAGCAAGCTATGGTGGTGAACTTTGTCAAAAGCCTTGGAAAAATCTAGTAAGATAGCATCTATTTGTTCACTTAAATACTGTGGCATAGCTAGAGTATAAGCTGCCCAGTGCAGCAGTTTAAGTGATGATCTCAAAAAGAAATTGAAATAAAACTGCAAAAAGACTTTTTTCCCCCCAAAACAACATGCATTTATTGTTAGAGTCATGCTAATACATAAAAAGCAATCAGACAAAAAAACATTTAAAAAAAAATCTTACTCTTATGTGCGTTCTACCAAAAGTATCAATATTTTATTATCCGCTCTTGTTCAATGGACAATATTATCAAATTAGTGATTCGTAAATCTGTCATAGTTGATCGCAAATAATTTCAGTTTTCTAAGAAACTTAGCTTGCATGTAGCTACAGTTACCTTACTTGTCAGAAACCTGTGAGCCAAGATGATATCATCTAACCTTTTTTTTTAAAAAAAACAACACAATAGCTAAGCAGGTTCTAGTTTCAGAGGCTTCTGAGGAAAAGGTTACCAATCAGTTGAAAGCATTTTTCGCTCCTGAAGAAATACATTTTTATCCAAGTTGAAAGGAGAAAAATTATTACTGACTTTGATTCAATAGTTGAGAAGGCAACAAAAATATATACATCCTCCCAACTAGTAGTTCAAAATGTCTTTAAATAAACTTTTAGGTTATCAGTTTCAATGTACAGTCTCAAATTGACAATTTTTTTATTTTTTTTTAAAAGATACACTAAAGTAAGTGAGTAAATTCAAATTCTGCCTGCAAATAACAATCTGCCCGTTCCGATTTGGTAGAATTTTGATATATACTTGTAAATGTTTCCAAATTTTCTATAACTTTTGAAAGTATTGATATAGTTGGATAGTAGAAATTGCCTTGATTCTGTCCTTTGTCTAATTCTTCTTTAACTCATTTGAAAGGCCAACAGAATGCCAGATTCTGCTTTTAGAGAAAATATATTATGTCCAAAATTTTTTTTTGATGAGCAATACATACACTTTCTCGGAACTTTCTTCCTTTATGCATACATTGGAAGAACCAAACAGTTGAAAGCTTCATCATCTTTCCTTTTGCTGATTCATGTGCTGAATTGTTTGAGATCCATGAGTGACAAGTTTTATTCTAATACCATCTGTAAAGTCTTCAGGCCCATTTCCAATGTTGCTCAGCCTAAAGTATATTATCCTGTTGTTTTTTTACTGAAAATCTCAAGGGAAAAGGAAAACCACAAATGGCTAGCTACACCTCTTCTTATATAAACAGATGCAGAAACTATTTTAAACAAATTGAAAAAAAAAGTTAAACACTAAAAAAAAAGTGGGTTTTTTTTAAATAGCAAGACAAATAATGACCTTCATAAAGCCAGCAGCTGCAGCAGCACCACACTTGTCTCTGTGCATGCCAGCCATCACACCTCCAGCCTTAATATCTGTTCCACCAGTGTCATAGGTTATACCCTGTTATATAAAGGTATTTTTTGGTAAAAGTATTAGTAATAAAGTTAATACCTAAAAGTATATAAAGGTATAACTATACACGTTTTAAATTGTAATAATTTGAATACAAATGTGCAACACACAATGATACAAAAATAAATAAATAAGAAACATTCATTAATAATTTTTTAATACAATTATATTTTGATCAAGCTATATTGAAAAAAGTTCTAGTTTTCAAGATTCCAAATATATATATATAAATATATATATCCTTGGACCTTACCATTCATAACTAAATATCCCAATTGCTGTGCATCATAAAATATGCAAATCTAAGCTATTACTTTTTGGGTACATAGTACAACTAAGCCATTTTCATGATCAGAACCACAGGAAATAGTGGTGTTCCCTCTTTCAAATTGTTCCTCTGCTAGAGCAAAGCTTCAAAGACTTATTTATCAGTCCTTCTATGATTTACTGGTAAAAAATGTGTGTAGTGAGGGTTGGGGGGCTTTATCATGTGTTTGCATGCAACAGTTGATTCAAAGAAGTGTATGCTTTGTTAAAAATGTGCTTTACTGGCCTTTTATTCGAGAGAAGCAAAAAAAAGGAGGGCGGTCAAAACGTTCATGGTTGGGAATGAGGAGGATGCCACAAAATTGTGTGATGTTGTTGTAATGATGGCTTTTCTACTAAATATACAAGGTCCAAAAAGGTTACTGAGGGTGAGACTTTCATTGGAAAGTAGTGTGTGTATTGTCTGTGTGTGTGTAGGCATTATAACGCAGACAGATGAGAAAAAAAAATGATGGGCATTAGAAGAGTTTGTTCATACTCTAATATAGGGGGTTTCAACCATAGAGTAGCATGGATATATGCTCGTATAATATATATATATATAATATACTGAAATATAATCCTATAATTCAGTATATATATAATATACTGAAATATACTCCTACATTTCAATGTAGAATCTTGAAAAGTAGTCCTGTATTTAAACATATTATGATCGTGATCAAACAGTAATATAATATTATTTAATTTACCTTGCCAACAATAAATAGTGTTTTTGTGATTTCTTGTTTGCCTTCATATTCCAGAAAAATAAGCCTGGCTTTATGTCTTTCAACAGCTTTAAGAAAAATAGTGATTCATCGAAATACTTGTAATATGCATTTATTGCAATTATAAGTTTCATAACATGTATATCGTTCACATTCATACCCTGAGAATAATATAAACAAAGGGATATAAATCTTTCAGACCCAAACAGCAAAGAAACAATGTATTCAATCTTACCATACATGCTACGGACAATGACCTGGCAGCCATTTCTTTGAATTCTTTAAACACAAAAGTTTTTCTGATACATTTATTTTAACTTCCGCACAATTTACTGCATAGATCCAAGCTTAACTATTTGAGCCTTATAGTAGTTGAAGTCCTTATCAGTAGTACATAAGATATTAATTGTTGGGTTATACAATTCTGGGTTATACAATTCACAAGAAGGAAAGACCAATGTCTATGCAAAAGTAAACATAAAATGTATCTTCACAAGAACTTACTATTGGCAGCCCTGTTTACAGCTGCTAACAATGGATATTCCTTAGTCAATGTATCCACATCACTGATAGCACTGACCTAAACAACACAGGTACATTTTTTAAGGGTGTCTAGCAAAAAAATAAGATCTTACTGAAAATAACAATAAATGAGAAAGAAATTCCATTACAATTTTCAATGTACCACAACATTAATGCATTATATAAAATAAGAAGAAATAAGAAGAAATAATGCATTATTTATCTCTAAGTACTTACTTTAACAGAACTATCTTTGAATGCATTTTCTAAGTAAGCCAAAACTTTGGCTGCTGTCATTCTTTCAGGATCTGAGCCTCCAATGTCTCTGGCGACAATCCTAAAAGAAGCAAATTTAACTTACTGGAAAAAAACAGAAGATGCTCCAGCAAAACACTAACTAGATGGTGTTTTTTAAATGGAAACAACAATCTTGTTCATTTAATTTAAAAAAAAAATTCTATCTGGTAATCAAATTTAAAAAAAAAAGTCCAGAGTCCAGGAAAACAGACTTTCTGTTGGTTTAGGGGGGGGTACAGTGGATGAGTGGTTAAGGGCTCGGCTTCTGAACCTGTGGACCTGGGTTTGAATCTCAATGAAGACTGGGATTTTAAAATTCAGGGTTTTTAGCGAGCCCCTGAGTCCACCAAACTCTAATGGGTACCTGACTATAGTTGGGGAAAGTAAAGGCGGTTGGTCGTTGTGCTGGCCACATAACACCCTGCTCGTTAACCGTTGGCCACAAAAACAGATGACCTTAACATCAACTTCCCCATAGATCGCAAGGTCTGAAAGGGTTACTTTACTTTTTTTTTTTTTTAAGGTAACCATAGAAAGATATTTTATATATAGAAGTATTAACCTTAATTTTCTTGCACTATTTAATTATCATCTTATCTGAATGGTCCTTTTAACTATATCAATCGATTTGAGGAAATGAGGGAAACACACACACAAAATATTTGCAAATCTGTGTTCAGAGCATTTTTTTAAATAAAATTTGTATAATACATATGTTCAAAAGAGCTCAAATGTTTTTGAGTCCAGCCGTAATTCCAGGTTGAAACATGCCAGAATTTAAATCTAAAATATCCTGGACTAAGCTCACACAAAATGAAATGGATACTTCTGTAATGTAATGGTGGTTGGTAATTTTACTGGTCACAATACATTTTTAACAACAATTTACTAAGTCCAACCTCATTATATAGAGCTGGCCGTAAAACAAGATGTTAAAATGACTACAGCATTTACAAGCTATCGGTTAAACAAAACATAATCCCATATACTTGGATTGTGTATTCAACAACCAACCTGCCTTGTTCCAAAGCAATCAAGTCATTCAGTATTTTGTTGGTTTCCATTTGATCAGCACTAAACCAGAGGCCTAAAGCATCAACTTCAAGTGCTTTGCCTGCTTCATGTAGTTCAATAGGCTAAATATTATTTGAAAAATTAAAATACACAATATATTATTTCAATTAATTTTTTTTTTAAGTTTAACAAATTCTAACAAATTAGGTCTATTTCATTAAATTTCTAAAAGATTAGATATAACTGAGATTTAAAAAGACAACTCAGCTGAAGGGATGAACATACAGAAGGTAACTATTGCACATTAAAACAACAGCATGTTTGAAATAAGATTGATATATGAGTTTTGATAGTGCAGTCTGATGCATGTTTATTTTCTTAATTATAGAAAATAAATGAATTACTGATAAAAACTATTTATGGGAATAAAAAAATACACTTGACAAGAAACAGTAGGAAAACACTTGACAAGAAACACTAAGAAAGAAAGAATATCTCCAGATATGCTCAAAAGTTAGTCTTAATCTGTTAATACTAAGGTAAAATATGCCAGCGCTTGAATTGGACTGCATTCTTTAGCTAGGGTAAAAGGAAGTAGTTAATTTAAGTTTCCCTTTAAGACTTTGTGGCTCATGGGACATTTCTTCTTCTTCTTTCTCATGTCAGAGGGTTCAGATCAGTAATCCTATATCTTGAGATAAACCAAGCAGTGGTTTCCAGATCAGGCAGTTCTCTGTTTAGTTTTTCTTCTATTGAAGGGCTTTGGGATGAAGTCTTGAAGGTTGCTAATAAGGTGGGTTTTTCAGATGCAGGCTATATCTGTTTAATTTTCATGAATATTTTTAAAGCTTCTTTTTTTCTTTTAGATTCCCTCTGCATTCAATTGAAGGATTTTTATTTTTTTTTGTCTTGGAGTGTCGGCTAGTAATTTTTACTTTCTGATCTCTGCTACTGGCTCCAAATGTAGTGATAAAAGAACCACCAGCCACGCTTCTGTGGACTCCTTCAAGACAGAGTCCAGCCCCCCTACCTGCATGACAGGATTCCACATCTATAAGAATCATTTCTGAACTCCAACATAGATGAGGTTGCATGTCAATGTCAAGAGGCCCACTGACTCCAGATTCAGCCTGCTTTTCTTTCTAAGTATGCTCCCATATTTGATCATATGCAAGGCAGCAGTTGTTTAATTTTGGGGTTGCCCTCTCTTAGATGAATTACTATCCTAGTTAATGAGTTTTATCTACCCAGGTTAAGAGTTTAAGCGCCCTATACTCACTTTTTAAATTCATTTCCCTGGATTTTTTAGATGTTTTAAATGAATATCCTAATCACTGGAGCACCCCACCTCATCCTGACTGCAAACCAGTTGGTCTGCGGCTTTTTATTTGATATTCACAGCTAACCCTTATATCTAAGGGTTTTTCACCTATCCACCATCTGGGGACGTGCTTGGTAGAAGATGGTAGCTCACCCAAGGCTCATGCAGCAGATAATGTTTCTATAACCATCAGTTAATGAGAGTGTATATTTCATATAAATAATATATATATTATACCTTTATGTCAGGGAGAGGTATGGCGAGAATGAATGTTAGTTTGATATTTTGGTATGATTGTTATATCCCCTTGCTATGAATGCGAAGTGTTGCACGTGTTGTGAACTGAGTGATTAAGTCTTCGTTGAATGTGCGAGAGAATGTGTTAGTCAGTAAGGTCTTGCTCCCGGTCCAGGAAGGTTGGACATTTACTTCCTGGACTGGTATTTATGCATTTATATATTTATAAGTTGATGGACTGGTGTTTTGTATATTTCATAACAGTGATATAATTGTGTGCTTTATTAAGTATTAAAGTATTATCGATATTCGTGAATATAAGGAGTTAGAGTTGATGTATATTAAGTGTTCGTATTTGACTTAAGCAAGTATTGAATTATAATTGAGTAACCAAGAAAGTATCAAGCAAGTATTATTTAGTATTCAAGAAACCCCTAGTGAGCCACAGGAACCAAGTTAAGTAACACAACAAGACAAGAGAGACAAGCAGAGCAGCAGCAGCAGCGTATACATAAATATTAATTTGACCCCTGACATCTGGGGGCTCATCCGGGCAGGTATCGTTGTGCCTGTTACCTGTATTATTAAACACCAGTGTATTAACCGGTGTACTAATACAGTATTATTCTTGACATCTATCTGATGGCTAGTCCGGGCAGGTCAGTTATACCTGTTATGTCATTCGTCAAGTTGAAGAAGTCGATAAGAAAATAAAGAATAAGCAACACAAGCAAAGAAAAGGATACCGAATTTTTTGAGCTTCGTCCAGTCTGGGACAGTAACTATTGTACATGACATTGTCTACTCAAGTTGGATTTAACGCAATCTGTATCATTTGTAACCTACTACTCGTTGACATTTTTGGGCCTCGTTCGGCCAGTATTTGAGAGTCTTTCGACACACACTGAAGAACTTGACATTGTTTACATTTTGAGAACACGGAGGAACTATTTGTTTGTGTTCGCCATCAACACGTTATTGTTGAAGTCAGTCTACTAGAACTCTACGAAAGGTCATTGACTAATTTTGACTTGCAGCTACTTCTTGTATACCGAGGTCATTGCGTCACCCACCATTTAAAGGGACATCACCATTTAATGAGACATCACCATTTAATGAGACACTACTACTACTACTACTACTTACTTATTATTGGATTATTGGATTAGAGACATCGCCATTTGAAGAGGAATCACCATTTAAAGAGGAATCACCATTTAAAGGGACATCACCATTTAATGAGACACTACTACTACTTACTTATTATTGGATTATTGGATTTAGAGACATCGCCATTTAAAGGGACATCACCATTTAAAGAGACACTACTACTACTAGTTTTCACTTACTATTGATTATTCTACATGAATACAATTACTCAAGTAATCGTGATTTATCTACCTTTGCTACATTGATGTTGGATTATTATTGTACTACCTGACTAGATAATCTTTTTTTATGCACCTATATTATTACTATTAGTATCATATCAATGTTTGAATAATTTTGTTTTGTATTTGTTTCATTCTCTAAATCTGCTGTGAGTCATAAAGCGTTTACAAGGAGGCGAACAGTGACCTGACACTCCACAAGTTCTACATTCTTAAAGCAACACTGTCGTGTGGGAAGAGTTGTCATTTCTTTCCTGACATCAGACACAGATAAGTTGAGTTTTCTTTTGTCTGTTGTATCGAGCATTCAGGGTCGAGTGTACATTACCTTTTCAGTAGGGGAGATAAAGGGTGAATTTTTTTTTTGTTGATCCTTTTTATAATTTGTCTTATGTAAATTGAACAATGTTACTTGTTAACTTAACCTTTATAAATTAATTTACGCTTATTCAGTAATATTTCTTATTATTTGTGATTACCATGGACGAGTTTAAACCTAGGTCAATTGAGGTATTAATAGAACAGGCCGACATGTTTGGAATTGAGGGTGATGAACTACGAGAGTTTGTTTTAAACCAACAAAAACTAGATCTAAAAAAATTAAAAGATTTAAACCGACAAAAACTAGATCTAGAAAGATTAAATTTAGAATTAGAAAGAAACGCAATAGAAGTGGTAAAGTTGGAAATAGAACTGGACGAGTTTAAACCTAGGTCAATTGAGGTATTAATAGAACAGGCCCACATGTTTGGAATTCAGGGTGATGAATTACGAGAGTTTGTTTTAAACCAACAAAAACTAGATCTAGATAGATTAAAAGATTTAAACCGACAAAAACTAGATCTAGAAAGATCAAAATTAGAATTAGAAAGAAAGGCAATAGAAGTGGTAAAGTTGAAAATGGAACTGGAAGTAAAACTGTCATTACAGGGAGATGTGAACTATAAAATAGAAATTGAAAATGACATATTAACTAATGAGGAACAAAATAACTGCCAGGATATTGATAATAATATAAGTGGGATAGAAGATAATGAAGAAATTGAGAATGTCTTATCAAGTAAGGAACTAAATGATTGTAATTATACTGTTAATGATATTAATGAGATAGACATTGGAGAAGTAATAGAAAATGTCTTAACTACTGAGGAACTTAATGATATTAATGAGATAGAAATTGGAGAAGTAATAGAAAATGTCTTAACTACTGAGGAACTTAATGATATTAATGAGATAGAAATTGGAGAAGTAATAGAAAATGTCTTAACTACTGAGGAACTTATTGATAAGGAACTTATTGATTGTCAGTTTATTGACAATAATATTATTCATGTTCTGAGACCATTTCACAGAGTACACAAACCATTAAAGAGATTAAACCTAACAAAAGGCGTTTATCAAGTTGTTGGAGGGGGTAAAGTTAAACCAGACCCCAATTGGCTACAAATGTTTTTGTACCTAAAAATCCCCAGAAGACGAAAAAAAAGTCTTAAAGAAGTTTGTCAAGTTGTTGTTGGGGGTAAAGTTAAGCCAGACCCCAATAGGCTACAAATGTTTTTGTACCTAAAACTTCCAAGAAAAAGAAAAAAGAAATTTTGACGTAGTGTTTCCCTCTCCCTGTTTCTGAGAAGGGAATGTCCACGAGGGTCGCCTGAATTCCCGAGTGCGACTTGGCAATAGAGAAAATTCAGCATTGTCTGTCTTCATGTATTTTAATTATTTTTTTGTACCAAATCTTAATAGTTATTGTGTTTATCTAAACAGTACATCCGAAATAGCTTGCTGTGTGTTGCACCAAGTAGATGGCTTCCTTCCGGTAAAGTGCAGAGAGCTGACATATAGAGAGCAGCATTACTTCATTAGTAGCGTGAGTGTCCAACGCCTAGACAGATACCTCTGATACCCAGGAGGATGCACAATTCAGTTTGACCACAGACCATTGTCTACTAGCAGATACACTGTCAAGACTTAGCATATTTGTATTAGTTATAATTGATAGAATTCATTTTTTTCCCCAATACAATGTGAAACGTGCCTTTAACTATTAGAGATGGTATCTTGTCGTATATTATTGCTATACATAGGAGTTGATCTTTTCTTGTATTTTTTGCGGTTTTACATATTAAATATTAACGTGGAAAGGACTAGGCTTGCCGACTTCAAATTGTAATTTAATTCTCCATGCCACTATTTTTTTTCTCATTTATTCTTTTCTCATTTATTCTTTTCTCTCTTTCCCTTTGTTGTAAATAGCTAGACATATTTCTTTTGTTAGGTTAATAAGGGCTATTTCACTTTCATGTACATTATATACATTTGTGTGTAGATATAGTTGTTTATATATATGTATATAAGTATGTGTATGACACAGCGTGTATGTATGTATATTTATGTATATATTTGAATGACTGTTATCTAATAACAGTCATATCGTGAGAGGGGGGATGTCAGGGAGAGGTATGGCGAGAATGAATGTTAGTTTGATATTTTGGTATGATTGTTATATCCCCTTGCTATGAATGCGAAGTGTTGCACGTGTTGTGAACTGAGTGATTAAGTCTTCGTTGAATGTGCGAGAGAATGTGTTAGTCAGTAAGGTCTTGCTCCCGGTCCAGGAAGGTTGGACATTTACTTCCTGGACTGGTATTTATGCATTTATATATTTATAAGTTGATGGACTGGTGTTTTGTATATTTCATAACAGTGATATAATTGTGTGCTTTATTAAGTATTAAAGTATTATCGATATTCGTGAATATAAGGAAATAGAGTTGATGTATATTAAGTGTTCGTATTTGACTTAAGCAAGTATTGAATTATAATTGAGTAACCAAGAAAGTATCAAGCAAGTATTATTTAGTATTCAAGAAACCCCTAGAGAGCCAAGTTAAGAAACACAACAAGACAAGAACAAGAGAGCATAGCATTGTACATATATATATAATAAGAACCACTGACACTTTACTTTTCCCTAATTTATGTTAAGTACCTGTTAGACATCCTTAAAATCCCAGTCTTTATCAGGATTTTAACTCATGACTGCAAATGATTTACCACTTAGCCACTAAATGGGATTGGTCTTTGAAATTCTAGGACAAAATATGAGTATGAAACACAAGTGTTTTGATTTTGTTTCAATCTCAGTGCTGTTATCATTATGACTCCCAAACTTGAGTTAAAAAAAAATTATGGATTTAACATACCTTATACAAAGATTGTAAAATTGCCAAATTGGACACCATTCTAGATTGTTGAAAGGTTTCATCATTTGGGCAAACAAACAAAGGACGTTTACAACCAGCACTGAGAGCTCTGAAGGATTGAAGAAATAGTTACATTTATTTAAGACTATGAACATATCAATTACAGTCATTACCTAAAAAAACCACACAAGTAAGATACAGTAAGAAAATATAACCTTTTAATTCCAGCTGCAGCAGCATCTGCAAATCTTCTAACATCATCTTGATCTCTAACAAGTGGTCCAGTAGCAGCATAAATCTGAACAGTTATCAAGAGCATATTTAAAATCAACCTAAACATACATTTTAGTTACAGATAGTTTATTTGAATTTAAAATGCGTGTACTGCCTGTGAATTACAGAAACAGATATGGTGAGATTGAATTTGTTATTTCTTTGTTGATATTTTAGTATTAAAAAGTTATATTCCTTTGTTTATATCCCAAGTATGAATCTGACAGTATACACAAGTTGGTTTTAAAATGTGAGTTTTCCTGGTATAAGAGAGGGAAAGAAGTAGTTAGTTGCTTCCTGGACTGGTGTTTGTCAATAATTTCTGAGAGTGTCGTTGTCATTATGTACTTTTTAGGATATTAAAGTTATTATTTTCCAGGATAGCTGGAGTTTCTTTGTGGAGTTTATTAGTAGTAATTAGTTGTTTGTAAGTAGCCGCTTAAGCCAAGTGAGAAAAGAACCTGACAAGGTTGTGAAGTCTTACCACTCTTCCAGAGGGAACAGCATCAGTACTGATCAATACAGGTTGCTTGTCAAATGCTTTGTCAATCTACAAAAAAAAAAAAAAAAAAAAAAAAAAAAAAGAGCTGACTATATAATGAATGACTGTTGATATTGTCTAATAATTATGGTTGTTCTTAATACGCTAAAAAATATATTTATTTAGCATTTTGATTTTTTTTGGTTAATTCATTAATTACTTATTAATTAAATATTATTGAATTATATATTTATATAAATAATATTATTTATTTTAAAGCATTTAGAAAAGATACCCTGGGAACAAGACGTAAAGGAAGATGAAAAAGAATATGGCGCCGCAGTATACTAGATGAAGCCGAGAGTACTGGAAAGAGCCATTAAAAAATTGTCAAGAGACCGTGGAGAGTGGCTTGTTTTTACTGAGGCCCTATGTTCCATGAAGAACTCAAAGGAAAGATGATGATGATGATTTGGCTATCAAGTAAATCTAAAAATTTAAATAACCATAAAATTAAAGCAGATTTTGTTTGTCAATTTTTTTTTACACAATGTACATAAATTACTAGCTTGACACACAGGTTACGCATGTTGATTTGTTCCCATGACTTATACTGTTTATTATGTCCACAACATCCCATCTTTTTGTTTTTTTAATTTTCAATAAACGGGACAAATTTTAATGATCCTCTTAGCATTCCTTTTAGCTCATGTATTAATGTATTTGTTATGATGAAATTAAACTGCCTTCTCACTTCCTCTTTCCTTCTATCTCTCTCTTAGGAACCCCATTTTTTAATTGTTTAAACCTGCACATTGTAATTTCTCCCACATAAGACTTTTAACTTAATGTGGAAAGACCAGCCACCTGCAACACACACATATGCTTTAGCTCCTTAATTTTAGTATCACTTTTACTATATCCAAACCCTCCCCCAACAAAAAAAGCTACTCCTGTGTAAAAATCTTTTCTTCTGCCTCTCAATTAATATTTAATATACTCTATGTTGCTTTCCAATTGCAACAACCTCACTCTCCTAGCCCCCATTTCACACAAGATTTAGAGATTTATTTATTTTTTCTTTCGAGAGAGTAAGGAATAATACTTTTTAGTACTATCATTTCTACATTCAAAAGGAATCAAATAAATGTTGCTATTAAAATTATTTTTTTTATATTTGGAGTGTGCATAAAAGGAAGTGGAAATGATGTAAGGCAAATTAAAATTAAATTACTTCAGCGAAAAGAAAAAAAATGCTTTAAAATATGGAATTTCGTGCTATTTCTATTTATGCTTTCTATATAGACTGTGGCCTTTTAGGGAACTACAGAAAATAAAATAGAAGGATTTAATAGATAAAAGCTTGCGTTTTTTATAAATTACTGTATCTAATCTGTCAAAACCGCATCTTAGCAATTACCTAAGAGGTAAAGGAACCTGTGTATGAAATTTCATGACAATCCCTTCAGCAGCTGATGACATCTCTTGATAAATAAATATTTTTTTTTTACAAATATATTATACATTAATATTCATTTTTGTACTATTAATATAGGACAGACTTTTGAAACAAAACACCTTTAAAGTTTACTCTTGCATTGCACGTAAAAAAGTTATGAACAATTATATAGATTCTATAACTTAAATTCTGAAAAATATTATATCATCTATTTACCTTTGAGTAATTTTCTAATGGTACTTTTAATGTATCTAAATTCCCTGCCAACCTTTCCAATTTATCTGTAACAACTACTACAATATCAAAAGTTGCATCTTTTATGTCAAAAACTGGAATAATTTCTGGAATATTGGTATTGCCAAAACTGAAAAATAAAAAAAATTACCTTTAAGAAAAAAGAACACAAATGATATTCAAACTACATTATTATAACTTTTGTCAATTTATAAATTAAACAAACTATTAGCCTTCATAGCTTAATAATTTCTTAACAATATTTATCAGCAAAAATAAATGATTAAGTATAGTTCAACTCACATTTAAATAAACTATAACATAGACTACAGAACAGATTTTGAATAAACAAAGTTAACTTCACACTTAGTAGCTAACTAATACCAGGTACCCAATAGAGCTGGGTGGAACTGGGTGATATATTCTTAAATTAAAAAATTGGAGTCTTTGCAATAAGGATTCAAACCCGGGACCCCTCGGTTTGGAAGCCAAACGCATTATCACTCAGCCTTCAAATAAACATAAATATGTGACTATTAAAACCATTATCCAAACCTATATTGATTTAGGCATTTGGCTAGCAAAAGGGGAGAAGGGCCAAAGTCTGCAGAAAAAAGTCATGAGCAGATTTTGAGCGTTTGTATACCTTCATGATAAACACATTATTTATTGAGTAACCAACATAAATCTTTTTCTTTGTCATCTAACCAGCTTTTTGCTCATGACTTGTAAGCTCTTTTGCAGTCTGAAAAAACATGCTGTTCTTCCCAAATGGTCACCACTGTCAGAAAGTTGGTTATACAGGGTGGTGGTGATGACAGGGCCTTTCTGACATTAACTAAATTGGGACATTCCAAGAGGGAATGTTTGAAAGTTTCAAGGGCTGGCGCAATGTCTACAATGGCATTAATGTGTGAGGTTTATTTTGTTTAGGGGAAGTTTGAAAATGTTTCCTGTTCTAAGTTGAAAGATTTTAGAATGCTTTTTGCTGGGGAGGAAATTAATACAGTCCAGTTTGTTTCCTGTGGTCATTTCCATATAAATAGCTTATAAACAGACAGGAAAAGGGATGAAAGGCTGCTATTGGGGTACATCACCCATGAGAATGCAACCCACCTAGAAAGAAACTCTGAATCTCCACTTTGTGACAATATTCTCAAGTGTGGGTATTCGGATCTTGGAAGTAACCAAATGTGAAAACAATCACACTGCCTACTCCACTTGTATTTTGTGTAATGGCTAATAATAGTGGACATATCCCCTCCCTAGGTAATTATTACAAAAGTTGATATTGGATTAACCCAGACAGAGGTCTATGCTTTTATGATGCAAAACCAATTAGGAGGATTTTTGAAACTGGTGAATGTGATAGGAGCCAAGATTCAGGATGTTACAATTCCACAGAGCATGAGCAAGACACATTTATCTTTCTTAATGCAGATAACTTAAATTATGTTTCGATATTTCCGTGGAAGAATGAACCATTGGCTAACAGCCACCTTGTCCCATAGATATATACAAGTCACAGCTAGACTCAGTGGGCCTTTAACTTCAACAAAGAAACAACAAGCAGGATAGAAACAAATCCTTGAAATGTAGAAACCATATTAAAAACTTAATCTAATCAGTTTCTTAGAGAAAAGATTCAACTTTTATGATATTTTGAATGAATTTAGGAAATTTAGGCACCGGATATTTAGGCACCGCGTATTTACGGATATTTAGGCACCGGATATTTAGGCACCCGGAAATTTAGGCACCCGGATAATTAGGCACCCGGAAATTTAGGCACCGGATAATTAGGCACTTTTTGACAAGGCAGAAAGTTAGGCACCGGATAATTAGGCACTCTTTAATTAGCGACCTTAATTTTGAAAGTAGTTTTAAAATGTTAACGTATATGTTATCCTTAGGTTATGGGCTATCGGTGACGTTCTCAAAAAAATAGCAACCATAACGATTCTCACTAAAGAAAAGCTGACAAAATGGGGAAAATGACAATCATGAGAATGTGTGGAAACAAATGACTCCTGATTCATTATATAATATAGACATCACAGCATTCAGGGGAGGGGAGGTAGAGATGATTCTCCGCTCATTGCTTCCGTCCATCACCAACCCCTAAGGTTGACTGGTGAGCTTTTTTAAATTGATGATTATGCAAATTGTGTAAATATTTAGTTACTAATGTAAATACTTAGGATTAAAAAGTATTATAAAATATTTTTATTATGTCGGGGAGTGTTGGTGATAAATATAATCGCAATCGCCCTCTGCTTGTGGAAAAGGGAGGGGTCGTACTCTTAAAATGGGATGAGTGGGCCGGGGGGGGGGGGGGGGGGGGGGGGGGGGCGCACACACTCTCACTTCAATGAGAGGATTTTTCGCAGGTAGATGTAAACTTAGTCGTAAAAGTTACGTAGTGAATCTGAAGGCTACACACTGGACTAAAGGGTATGGAAACACAAAGGTGTTCAAATGGAAGTCTGGGGATTATATTTTAGAGGCCTTCCAAAAACTTTGGTAAACACATTTCTGTTAAAACCATCATAATAATAAGAACAGTAATAAAAATAATAATATATATAAGGGAAATGAAGATAGTTAAATTTCATTGGCAGTTTTGAAAGTTAGGGAAACGAGTGTTGTTGTTTTTTTTTTGTTGTTTTTTTTAATGTGTGTGTGTGTGTTTAATAATGAGTGTATGAAACCTTTTTTGTCGTTTTTTTTTTTTCATTCTGAAGAAAAAAATAGTTCTATAAGGTAGGCCTACTGAACCCAAAAGGAATGGAGGAATCATACCTTCTCGAAAATTGTAGTAAATATATTTGGTTTATGATAGAGAAGGCGGGGTTAAATTGGAACATCAACAATCTTCTATAAGCAGAATAAGTATTAATAAGAGACCAATATTCCAAAAAAAAAAAATGATATTTACATTTTTAACTCATCTGTCTTCTCCATAAACTTTTTTTTTAATTTTCAAAGCATTATATTTTATCGTAATTTCTAGCCGTTTTGCGATTTCCATTGCTATTTATATAAATATTATATTACATAAATCTACATATTAATTCAATAAAAGTTAATGACCACATTTGAAGGACGTAACACACCTATACACTCCCACAATAGATCTTCCTAAAGGGGTTACCCATTAACAATATAAAAGAAGGAGTGTTGATAATAGATATTAATGCTATAATAAAAATATGTATACTACTTTAGTTTATCAACATATTTAATTCCTATAAGTAACGCGCGCAAATCCACCCTTCTCATTTCCATTCCCACTATAAGAAGACAATTTTCTCCAGACTTCCATTTAGCAGTAATGTTCAATGCTGTACCCTGCCCTGTACTCCAGTGTGTAGCCTTGAGACTCATTGCGTCATTTTCACGACGACGTAGTTCAACATCTACCTGCGACAAATCCTCTCCCTTTAGTGGGAGTGCGTAGAGGGGGAAGGGCTAAGGTCAGGAAGCAATAAGAAGAGAATCAACTCTACCTCCCCTTCCCTGAATCCTGTGAGGTCTATATTTATAATGACTATTAATCCTGAGTCATTTTTTCCACACATTCTCACGATTGTCATTTTTTTCCTCGTTTTGTCAGTTTTTCTTTTATATCATGAAAATTCAGTTAGAATCGTTATAGTTGCTATTTTTTTGATAACGTCACCAATAGCCCATAGCCTAAGGATAACATATACGTTAACATTTTAAAACTACTTTCAAAATTAAGGTCGCTAATTAAAGAGTGCCTAATTATCCGGTGCCTAATTTTCCGCCTTGTCAAAAAGTGCCTAATTATCCGGTGCCCTAAATTTCCGGGTGCCCAATTATCCGGGTGCCTAAATATCCGGGTGCCTAAATTTCCGGGTGCCTAAATATCCGGTGCCTAATTATCCGGTGCCTAAATTTCCAGATACCATTTTGAATATAGCAGTTGTTTGTTTTTTTTAACATCTGTAGCAATTAATTTTAAAACGCTTGGTAGTGTCCAAACAGTTCGAGATCCATTTTATAAGCCTTTGAGCCAAGAAATGCTTGCGTCTTCTGTGGCCAGGATGAAGGACATCTTGAAATGATTCTTATTTAAGCCCCCTCCCCCTTCTCCAGACAACATTATTATTCTTGTTACTGTTGCATTTTATCCCTTAGATTCACAATGATGTCTATGGTGCAGTCTGTTTTGGTGTAGGGACTAATTTTTGGTTTGAGGCAGCTCCACATTAAAATGATTATTACTCCAGTCCTCCCCCCCCCCCCCCACCACCACCACCAGTACATTATTTTTCTAAAGTTACTTGTGCAAATGTGTCCATAGCTTTACAGTCTTTAACATTGAATATCTGGACACTGGGGAGGGTAGTAATTCTTTGTCTTAAGTAAAAGCATGTTTTCTTTTATTTGCCTCCCCCCCTTATAGTCAAGTGGTACATCAACATGCCATTCCATTCAGCCAGGTGTACCAAGGTCACACAAGTTGTAAGCCTACCTGTGTCTGGTCAGTCAATCTTTAGCAGGCTCCCAGCCCTCCCCTCTCCAGTGGCTGTCTCTTCTGTTACCAAATTAAGAAAGGGAAGGGGTATGAACAAAAAAAAAACTCAGCTTGAACCTACCAAAGGAATAGCCCCCCCCCCCCCCCCCCCAAACCAGTCCTCAAATTTTCGTCTAGACTGTTTTGCACATCACCCTCCAACTCCTCAGTTGTACCACTTAAATTGTTGCTATGCTGCTAAAAGTTTGCTGGTTTAAAACACCTGCTAATAATATGGACTGTGCTGGATATTCCTTCATTGATTTATTACATACATTTTATAGTAATATATGCAGTATTATGTATAGTAATAATTATATTTTTTTGGTCTTATACATGTCTTTTTTTTTTGGCTCCCCCCCCCCCCCCCCCCCTGAAAAAAAAAAGGACATTTCCATTCCTCTGAACTCTAAAAGCGATATGAATGAAAATACAGTGAGCTGTCCGCAAAGCGTACTTTACTGTACCAATGGCCGCTGGATGCTATTATCATGGTCACGGAACGTAGGCTATAGGCTATTATACCGTACACACGAAGAGATCGATCTAAATATGACACCTAATTTTCGGAAATTGCCGAATCTACATATAGGCTAAATCTAGAATTCTAATCTAAATAGGCCTACTATAGATTAGATCTATTCTAGTTTAGGCTATAGACTATATAGGCCTATCTAGATCAATATCAAAAGATCTATAATTATATGATCTAGTGTAGATTAATATTAAATTATAGAAAATTACATTATTACTAGATCAAGAATAATCTAGAAGTTATTTATTACTAAATCTAGATCTAGCTGCTAGCTATCGTATGCCCATGCATATAACCCGCGGGTTATACAATCGCCACGGCCTGCGGATGTGCGGGGTATACAAAGGTGTTTGGGGGGGGGGTACCAAATTTATTTTACTCAACACATAAACATAGTATAACGGAAATTACGGACATACCGGTGGGTCTTTATACCTCCTATAGTTCGCTGTGTTTGCTTTATGAACATCTGATTATAAACCTCCAGCTGAGGCCATCCAACCTTTCTCCCTCGGCGAGCTCTTTTTTGGGGATTAATCTGCTGTAGCCTTTCAATATCTTTTCGCCATTCGCGAATTGACTTTTCATCAACATCATACTGTCTTCCAGCAGCTCTATTGCCCTTTGCAGCAGCAACTGCACAAACTTGCAGCTTAAAATCGGCTGTATATGAATTACGCTTTGGCATTTTAAATTAGGCTTTAAAAAAACTCTATTGAGTTATGATTATAATTAATACACTTTAATTACACATGCTACACACTATTACGCTACGAAGTTCGAACACCCGTGTTGCTTAAATTATTTCCCCCTGGATTAAAAAAGGCCGAACACCAGCCGATGCACAATCTAGCCAATCGTAGGGCCCAGCTCAGCTGCCGCAGCAAATCTTCTCTCTACCATCACTGGATAACTAGGTCAACGACTGTCTGTCTAAACAACATATACAGATATGACTATATAGGCTCGTATTTCACTCGCGTACCGCATGTTACACTCTCTGTATATCGCTTGTTGGAGCACGATTGCGTCCCGGGGGACAGACGTCTTATAAACAACAACTTTATGTACCGGAAGTTTACAACAAGTCACGCTTTGCACGTGCGGGGTATATAAAATATGGGTGCGGGTAGTACGATTTTATTTTATTTAAAAAAAAAAACTTTTGTTATAATTTGTGCGGGGCATAAGCGCTAGCACTATACGTAGGCTACAATCTGGACTCTAGATCTAGTTCTAAAAACTAATAAATACAAACCCAAAAAAAAAGCTTTTACTAAGTGTCACATTAGCTTTGCGGGACCTCCGACAGATTGAATTAGGCCTACGCATACCAAGAGTTGCAATGACATGGGAGCCAATGGACTAGATAATAATATAGGCCTATTAGTATTAAGCCTATAGATTCGATAGACAGAATCTATGCTAAATCTGAAAATAGTTCACACATAACCGTGCAAATTCACGAATCTTAGTGAGTGACTAAAATTAGATCTAGAAATATCTAGTGAATAGATTAACGCTAAATCAGGACATTCTGGTGAAGATATAGGTATCTAGCTCACACATAGTCGTGAATCGTGAAAAATAAGTGATTTTACATATTATGTAGATTATATAGATTATTAGAATAGATCCAGAAGAGTCTAGACTCTAGATCTACGCTAAATTTAGTGAAAATAATTAATTCGCAAACATCCGTGGAAAGTCCGTGAATGTTATGTTATTTTGATCGCAAAAGTCTGGGAAACCATAATATAGACTAGATCTAGTTGAAAAAGACCTTATACTTAAGAAAAAAATACAAATAGGCCCACCCACCTTATTCAGAACGCAAATGTCGGGGCCATGAATAAGTCCGAACGACACTCCAGTTCGCAAACCGCACGACGTAAATAGTTTGGACCTCAAAAAATTATAGATCTACATGTACATTCCAAATTAAAGCTAGATCTAGATCTAGACGATCTATTATAGAAGTAGCATTACTTTTTAATTTGTTTAGTGTGTTGCCAATCATTTTGTCTAAAATGCATTATTAGAGGTTGGGGGGGGGGGGGGGGAGCGATGGGGGAATAAGAGATTAAGACTACAGAAAATTAATGTAAGTATAGGCCTATTATAACAGAATGCGACAACACATGTACCGGAAGCTCAAAATTGGAACCAGTGAAATCTGCCCATGTGGAGTATCACCAGAGAATGCAGACCACGTCCTCAAAAACTGCTCTCTATACCAAGAGGCCCGTATAAGACATTGGCCCCAAATCACCCCAATAGAAAGGAAACTATATGGATAGCTCCCTGATTTGGAAACCACTGCGCAGTTCATCTCATGTATTGGTCTACTCATCTGAACACTCCAACATAACAATGAGAACGAAGAAGAGGAAGAAAAAAAATAGGCCTATTGATTTATCACTATTAACAAATACAGTTCTAAACATAGAAATATATATTACTCAATTAGTAAAATTCCCCTTACAGACCTTTTTATTTATGAGGCAGATGATGTAAGGTCATCTGTTTCTGTGGCCCATGGTTAACCATGGTGTCATGAGGCAAGCACAATGACCAACTGCCTTTACTTTTCCCCAACTAATGTCAGGTGTTCATTAGAGCTGGGTAGACTCAAGAGGTTCCATATAGATCACGAAAGTAGATAAATCGGGACCTCCAGTTAGGAAGCCAAGCGCTTTACCAGTCAGCCACTGCACCGCCTCAATCACTGGCTTTTTTATGAGCAGGATTTAAAGCAAAGTTTCTAAGTATACAAAACACTAGCATTACCCACTGGCTTTGCCTGATGATTTGTACCCTGGGGATATACTGTTTATTTTGCCATGGACCCTCCCATTTTTTTCTTGAATGATTTAAAAGTTAAATGCTCCCTCCCCCATACATTCCTTTGGCTAGCTAATTCTAGTATCTATTTCAATGAATTGGACTAGCTCGTAAAATCGAGTATCACTTCTCTCCCTCAATCCCACCACAACTCTCCTCCTCTCTATTTTTGCCAGAGGATTTGATTCCCAATATCACTTATTTGCCCCCCCCCCTCAACGCCTTAGAAAATAGTCCTACATACAATATTAGTATTCTTCAAGTTTTCAGATTTTAATATGTAAGGCTCTCTTAAACTTTTAAACAACATCAACAACATCATTATGTAGATTAAATTATTAAAATTTAATTGTCAGAAAAAACGCTATTTAACAAGGTTACAAAGTACAGTTTGTATGGAAACACAAACTCAAAATCAGCCCCCGAAGTGGTCCACCCAGGCAGGTAAAAAGGCTGGTATCAATATTTTCAGAAAGAACATCATAATTATATTCTATCAAAGACAAATGACAGAGAAGAATGGAGAAAGAAGGTTGACAGATCTTGTGTAGTGTCCCAGCGGTCCAGCAGACCAAAGGATGTTTGAAAGTGAATGTGAAATTAAATGTGAACTTGGCCTAACTGATGTCTTATAATGAATATCTAATTGATCTAATTGTTTTGTAAAGGGTCAATCTCTTATTCAAATCCTCAAAAAAAGAAAAAAACATTTTCATAATGCATTAGCTATAGTATTGCAGTGAAGTGCCCTTTTGTAGTGATGTAGCACTACTTATTAATTGTTGTTTTAAATTATGTCTAGCTTATATGCATACTAAATAGCTTTTTTTCTCTTAAAAAAAAGTAAACATTATTTTCGGGTAAACTTAGTAGTTATTAGGACAGAACTTACATAACGTAGCAATACAAATGTAAAAAAAAAAAATTTAACAAAAAGTCTAAAACCATTTGCATAGATATGTTAAAAATATGCTAAATAGTCATCTCCCTACTAAAGAGCCTCACATATTAGTTACTATTAATAGTGAATAGTTGTAAAAGTGGTGTATAACTGCTTGCATAAGTGATTTAAAAAATTAGATTTTTTTATTTTTAGAAAAGAAAAAAAGTAGCAGTTGCATAAGAACTTTGAATGGATTAAAATATTATGATGTCAGATTTTCACTATCTTTTCTAGTTTACGAGATCTAAACGGGACAGACATTTCACACAAACTAATATCGTCTTTTCCCCTTTCGGGGCGGCGAAAAAGTAAAAAAATTTGCATGCAATTTGAGCTTAGAACCACTGACCCTCATTTAAAGTCTGATGCTCTACTGACTGAGCTAAGTGATCATTACTAATTGGATGAAATTACACACAAAAACTAAAGTGCTTTATCTTCTACAATAACTATAAAATTAGGCCTATAAGCTGGAATGAACATAAAGTGCTAATTTTGTATTATATTGTATTTTTTTAAAAATTTAATTGGGTTGAAACATTTTTGTAAGTTTAACCCCTGCGTTTTTATCATGAAAGGTGCTAGGCACATGGAAAATAATAACTGGTTAAATTTTCTTATTTTTTTGTCCAAGGCAAGTGAGAGAAACAGTGATATGTGAATGAATCAGTCAGTCAGGGCCCTTTATAGTTATAATATATTAGATTACCTCTAATACAACCATGACTCTTCACTCTATTAGATGCACATGGAAATAAAAAAGTATGTTCCCACCACAGAGAATAGACATTATTATTGGTCAATATAAGCATCTCTAAGAATGTGTCTTATAAAAAAAGAAATAGCAACATTTGCAATATTCTATAATAAATCTTTGAAAAAAAAATGGAGGTTTTAATGGGATGACAGCAAAGCTGTTACTTGATAAGAATAAGATATCTTTCATACCTGGATGGGATGTTGGTAAAATTATTTGATCTCTATTGTTGACTTGTAGAACCAAAATGCTGATAGACAATTATAAACCGCTTGTACTCTTGTAGGCGTATTATATCTTAACTTATAAAACTTGAAATGACTTGAATAACTTCTTAGTGAAAATACCAAATAGAATATATCTATATCTTTTATTATAATATAGACAAAATCCTCTTTAAAAAAAACACTAATATTTTGTCATGAAAAAATGCTACTAACCCAGTCTAAGAGTCTTAGATTCTAGATCTAGATATATATCGAATCTCTGGTTAGACTTTACACTAACTACTAACTCTATGACGACTATCTTGTCTATATCAACTATGACTACTGTATATCATAAGTTAATGTTATAAATATGTGCTCCATTATTTTTCAGTATAGATTTTCTAGATCTAATAATTTTGTACTAATTTAGATCTTAACTAATTTATATAATATATATATATATAAAATATATATATATATGTATAGGCCTATATATATATATATATATATATATATATATATGTAACATGTATATATATACATATATATATATATAAATATATATATATATATATATATATATATATATATATATATATATACTACTATTATATAGTGTAATATAGTAAATAATTACTCATATTATTTATAATTATAATCAAAAAAATAATAATAATTAATTTTAATTCTCACCTAGTCTCTCGAGTGGCCATTCTTAGTCTTAGATTTGATGAATTTTGATGTAATTACTAGATCTAGATGTCTAGATCAGTAGATGATAGTATGATAGTCTAAGTCTAGATTCTAGATCTAAATCAGACTTCTAATTTCAATTTTAAAAATTGTGCCTTTAACACTAACTACAAAATTAGAGTCTAGACAAATTTAGATATGTTTAAATCGATGTAGATCTAGTAATAAGTTATTAATATCATAATTCATTGATAATTAGATCTATAGACTATATCTATAGTTATAGATAGAATAAGTATTAAATTGTCAAGTATGATTTGTTTGGTGGGCGTAGCCTTTGAATTAATTTAAACTTCAGTCCATATAGATAGAAAATTTTCATACACATAAGCCAATCCATGTATATATAAAATGGTAAAATAGCTCGTATCAAGTGAACAAAATTTAGGCCTAAAAATTCTATGAGCGTAGCCAAGGTTTTTGAGTTTAAACCCCCCTTCAGCGTTGTTTGAAGCTAAAAAACACATCCTCGATATAAAAAAGGCAAATTAAGCACTCAAAAGGCTATGAGCGTAGCAAAAGGGTTTCTTATTTTACCCCCCCCCTTTTTTTTCAGCTGGATTTGATGCTAAAAAATACCTCTTCAATATAAAAAAAAAGCAAATTGCACGCTCAAAAATATAAAATATATGAGCGTAGCCAAAGGGGTTTTGAGTTTAAACCCCTCTTCAGCGGGATTTAGAGCTAAAAAATATCTCTTCAAAATATAAAAAAAAAAAAAATACGCACTCAAAATGCTATGATCGTAGCCATAAGGGGTTTTGATTTTACCCCACCCCCCTCCTTTCAGCGGGGTTTGATGCTAAGAAATACCTCTTCAATATAAACAACAGCAAATTACACACTCAAAATTCTATGAGCTTAGCCATGCCAAGAGGAGGGGGGGGGGGTCGAGTTTAAACCCCCTCCTCCAGAGGGCTTTTTTTAAAAGTTTAAAACCTCTCCTAATGGTTTTGAGTTTAAATACCCCCATACAGAGAGTTTTGAGGTTGAAAACCTCTTTCTTCAGTTTTATTTTAAATTAAACTCGAGTCACCAAATTCTGTGATCGTAGCTAATGGGGTTTTGAGTGGGGAAAAAAAACACAAAAAAACTCCACAGATTTTTTTAGTTCAATATGGCAGCTTGCCGCCCAATGCGCCGAACGTAAGAATAGTACATAATTTATAAGGTTTTGAATAGCAGGAAATGCACTGTAGATACCTCAGAATATGCATTTTGTTGGCTTGGCTTGGGGAGGGGGTATCTAGGAGAAGGTTTTTCTGTGCTGACTTTAGGCGCTCAGTAAACACAACTCTGCCAGAGTCGGGTGTCGAACCTCGAGCCCCCTTCATAGGTATCCAAGCCAAGTTCAAGCTCACTTAGCCTCTCAACCACGACATCATAATATTTTAGACCTTTCAAAGTTCTGATGCAACGGCCATTTTTTTTCATTGCTGAAAGGTGGACTGAGTAATAGGCCCGCCGCTACCTATTATGCAATGTGTGCATTGCCCCCTCTCTCTAGTATGTTAACCGATTTTTAGCGGCCCCCGAAAGGGGAAAAGATCTCGACGCTATAAGTTTTGTGCGAAATGTCTGTCCGTCTGTCCGTCCGTCCCGTTTAGATCTCGAAAACTAGAAAAGATAGTGAAAATCCGACATCACAATATTTTAGACCATTCAAAGTTCTGATGCAACGGCTACTTTTTTTTTCTGAAAGTGAAAAATCTAATTTTTAAAATCAGTTATGCAAGCAGTTTTTTTAAAGAGAAAAAGCTAATTAGTATGCATTATAAGTTAGACCTAATTTAAAACTAATACTAATCCTGTAAACTTCATTTTCCTGAACTTTTTATATTACGGAAATATTTTTTTTTTCTTTTTTTGTTGAGGATTCGAATAAGAGATTAACCCTTTTCAAAACAATTAGATCAATTATAAGACATCAGTTAAGCCTGGCATGGGCGTAGCCAGGGGGGGGGGGGGTTCTTGGGGTTACAACCCCCCCGAAATGAAATCCCCCCCCCCCCCTGGGCGGGGGGAGGGAATTAAGTGACTGATTTTTGCTTTCATTTTGTTTATTTTAGGTGAGATTTTAATACTAAATCATCACTTACCACAGCACAGCCGAGGCAGTTTTGAGTTAAAAACCCTCTACCAGGGGGTTTTGAGTTTAAATCTCCCTACCGGGGGGTTTTGAGATTTTAAAAACCCCTATCAGGGGGTTTTGAGATACAAATCCCTCTACCAGGGGGCTTTGAGTTTAAAACCCCCTACAGGGGGTTTTGAATTTTAACCCCCCTACCAGAGGTTTTTGCAGTTAAATCCCCCTCTTCTATAAAACAAAACCAAAAAAATGCAAACAACAATCTCCAAATTCCAACAGCACAGTTGAGGAAGATTTTGATTTTAAAACCCCATCCAAAATTTACGATAACCCCATCTTCAATATAAAAAAAGCAAATTACACACTCAAAATTCTATGAGCGTAGCCAAAGGGGTTTTGAGTTTAACCCCCCTCCCCCTTCCAGTTGGGGTTTGAAGCTAAAAAGTACCTCTTTCAATATAAAAAAAAAGCAAATTACACACTATAAAATCTATGAGCGTAGCCAAAGGGGGTTTTGAGTTTAAATCCCCCTCCTGCAGATGGCTTTTTCTTTAAAGTTTAAAACCCCTCCAGATGGTTTTGAGTTTAAAATTCCCCTACAGAGCGTTTAGAGTTGAAAACCTCTCTCTTCAATATTATTTTAAAGCAAACTACCAAATTCTATGATCGTAGCTAAATGGGGTTTTGAATTAAAAACAAAACAAAAAAAACTCCAGAGATTTCTTAGTTTAAAACCCCTCAACAGATGATTTGACGAAAAAACTTTCCTTGTCGATATAAAATCTAAAGCGAAATACAGGCATGTAATTCCAAGAGCGTAGTCAAGAAAGGTTACAAATTTCTACCAGTGGCTTGGGCTCCATTAATTAAGTGTGAATAGTCTTCTGCCGAAATTGAAAATCATTAAATGTGTCTCAACAAAGATGGCTAAGACAGATTTTAAGAGTCAGTCATAGAGATCGGGTCTAAATCAAAGAAATCATATGCCGAACTGGGAGTCGAATCCTTAGTAAGGTTGTGACAGAGCGTCGCATGAGGTTTTGCGGGACATGTTTTCCGACAAAATGAATTACGCAAAATAAGAGTTGCGGAAAAAAACTTGCCGGAAAATGCGCCGAACGGCGCGAGAGGGTCTAAGTCAGTAAGAATAGCACATTAAGTTTTTGAAATAAAACTTTTTAATAGCAAGATAATGCACTGTAGATACCTCAGAATATGCATTTTGTTGGCTTTCAATACCAGAAATAGTGCTCGGCGGCGGGGCTTCGCCCCGCGCTGGTGGAGCGCTGCGAACTCCCCCAGACCCCCTTGCTAGCAAGGGCGGGGAGTCTACAATAAACAATAAACGTCTTCCGAAAGGGTCAGAATGTAATAAAGATTAATTATGTACACACACACACACACATATATATTTTTTTTTCGCGGGGGGGGGGGGCCCCCCCCCAAAACCCTCCCCGAAAAAAAATCCTGGCTACGCCCATGATGCCTGGGGAGGCGCGGTGGCTGAGCTGTAAGGCGCTTGGCTTCCGAACCAGGAGACGCGGGTTCGAATCCTGGTGAAGACTGGGATTTTCAACTTTGGAATCTTTGGGCGCCTCTGAGTCCACTCAGCTCTAATGGATACCTGACATTAGTTGGGAAAAGTAAAGGCGGTTGGTCGTTGTGCTGGCTACATGACACCCTTGTTAACCGTAGGCCACAAAAACATGAACTTTACATCGTCTGCCATATAGACCACAAGGTCTGAAAGGGGAACTAGTTAGGCTAGGTTCACATCTAACTTTACATTCACTTTCACCTATCCTTTGATCTGCGGGACCGTTGGGGAACTACACAAGATCTGTTAACATTCTTTCTCCATTCTATCTCTCATTTGTCTTTGATATAATTTCATTCGGATGTTCTTTCTGAAAATATTGAAGACTGCCTGGGTGGACCACTTCGGGGGCCGATTTTGAGTTTGTGTTTCCACACAAACTGTCTTTCGTAACCTTGTTTTTTTTAAATTTTAGTTAAGAAATTACAAAATTAAAAAAAAAACAACTGTCACTAATATAATTTATATATGCCATTAATTAAATCCTTACCCCATATTCTTAAATGCCAACTGCAATCTTTAGCAGAAATTATAAAAAGGAGCGAGGATTAATCGTTTTCATTCTACCGCCCCTCCCCCTTCCAGACGAAAACATGACGTTTTAAAACACAATAGTCAAATATGGCGACAGAGTTTATATAATTGCACATGAATTTATCATAATTATTTTAAGAAAGACTTTGTTTTGGAAAATTTAGAACTCATTCGAAATTTTTCAATTTAAGAGTAATAATTGAGATTGGTTCTGAGCCCAAATATTCTTTTCGTAGTCGCCTTTTTCCAACCATTACTCAATCTGATATTTTTCTAGTTAAATAAATTTGGGACTATAACTCACAATTTTTTATTAGAGTCCTTATATATAAGTCTATGAGTAGAATCTTATTGGTCCACTTCATTTCTCCTCCCACTTCCGAATTTTTTTTTGTTTAGTGCTTTAAATAATATTTCTGTAACAAAACAAAGCCTATTGAACAAAATGTATCACTTACAAATTAGGTTTGTGCAAAATGTCCGTCTGTCTGTCTGTCCGTCTGTCCGTCTGTCACACTCAGATCTCAAAAACTAGAAGAGATATGAAAAATATTATTTCATCATTAAATGCGGCTTGAAAAGTTTAGGTGCAACGGCTACTTTTGGTTTTTTAAAAGCAAACCGTTTAATTTATAAAATTAATTATGCAAGCGATTTTTTCATAAAAATACACCAATTCTAAAACAATTACGTAAATGTAAGGGAGGCAGTGTTACAATATGCTAACAAAGATGGAAAATTTGTGTGTATTTTCAGTATCACTAAGTCAAATATATTTTAAAAATGTACAGGAAATGTTTACAACAAATATAAATAATAGTTAAAGATGTTTTTTCTGGTCAACTAGCTGCTAAAATTAAAAGAAAACATTTCTGTTTGTTTATAAAGGTTAATAATGCACTTTGTATGTAAATATCACGCACACTTTTTTTAAATGGACTTTTTATGCAGCGATTTTCGTGCAGTAGCGTAACGTCGCAACATGATCAGGTGCTAAACCAATTCCTTAAACTTTTTTAAAAAATCAGATTTTATTTATTTTTTGTTTAGTGCCCCCATCCGAATAAAAGAAGCTTATTTTTGTGCATTTTGTCTGTTGGTCGGACTGTCCGTCACGATTAGATTAAAAAAACTAGAACTCTAAAAGCTATTGAAAATCTGATTTACCCTTTAATGTTCCTCCCATAACATCTCAATAGTTTTAAGTATCTAAAATTGATTGTTCCGGATTTTTTTGTGCAAAACACCAACAAATGTTTGTTTGCTCTTCTAACTTATATTACATTCAATTTCCATGCTTAAACGTTGCAAAAACACATTATCAATAATATGTTGTTCCGTTTTTTATGTAAATAGCATATTAATGCTAAATCAAAATCTCTATACTGACTTATATTTCATTAAGTGTAAAAATGTTCCGGATATTGTTTTATAAAACATGAATTATGCCTAATGATTGTTTGAAATTGCATAATTTACTAATATTACACTTTTATTATTTGACAATGCGTCACTATAATTTGGTTATTAATATCAAATTGTTCCGTATTTTCATCTTTAAACAAATTTTTAAAATATCGACAATAGGTTGTTCAGGGCTTTAAAAAAAAAGTAATTTACTAGAATTGATTACTGAAAATTACTTTTTAGACATTTAAATTTCTTGCTGAAACATAACATAGAAGTTTTGTAATCGATAAAGAATGTTCCGGATTTTGTTTCTTACAAATCGTCGCCAGAAATTTCCGAATTTATTTAAAAATCTACTAACGCCAAATATTTGTTTGAACTCTCTCTTCTAATTAATAAACAAATAATCTTCTCATTTACAAAATAATGTTTTTACGGATTTTTAAGAAAAATATTTTAACTCACTTCTCTCTTACAGTACATTTAACTTTCTACCTAAAACATTAAAAAATCGAATTATCGTTAATATTATGTTCCGATTTTTAAGGAAAACAGAATCCAAACACCAAAGTAAGGTATGAAAATCTCTCCACATGGCTGTAGTACATCTAATTTTTATACGAGACCATCCAAAAAAAAAAATTAACGGTATTACATTTATCTGAAATTCTCTTTTTCTTTTACTATTTCTACAAACATCCGGAACAATCTATTATATAAACTTTTCAATTGTGTTTATACCTAAAAATTATTGCGTTGTTTTGAAACGTAAAATAAAGGTTAATCAATTTTTAATAACTTTTAGTTGTTGTTTTTTTATATCACGATAACCCTAACCCTAACCCTAACCGACTGACAGACAAAACGCAAAAACAACGCGGCTTTGATCCTCTTTAAATAAATTCTATTAGAACTCAGTGCACCAATGTCTATGAACCCTCGTTAAATATCTCGTGTAAATAAAGACATTTTTTATGGTACCGGTATTAGCCTATTGTGAGGTAATGGAATTTTTTTCTTTGACGTCATATGAATGGACTCTTTAAATGTAATGCTAAAAGAACGCACTCTAAGCACCAATGTCTATTAACCCTCGAAAAATTGCTCGTATTAATGAAAACATATTTTAGTCTAACTAAGCCGTGTGACATAGTGTTTTTTTTCCCTTTGACGTCATAGGGAATGAATTCTTTAAATGAAATGCTAAAAGAACGCACTCGGTGCACCAAAGTCTATGAACACTCGATAAATGGCTCGTATTGATGAAGGTGATTTTTATTCTTGCTAGACCGTGGGACGTAGTGTTTTTTTTTCCTTTGACTTCATATGGAATGAATTCTTTAAAAGAAATGCTTAAAGAACGCACTCGGTGCACCAATGTCTATGAACACTCGATAAACGGCTCGTATTGATGAAGGCGATTTTTAGTCTAGCTAGGCCGTATGACGTAGTGTTTTTTTTCCTTTGACGTCATATGGAATGAATTCTTTAAAAGAAATGCTTAAAGAACGCACTCGGTACACCAAAGTCTATGAACACTCGATAAATGGCTCGTATTGATGAAGGCGATTTTTAGTCTAATTAGGCCGTGTGACGTAGTGTTTTTTTTCCCTCTGACGTTATATGGAATTAATTCTTCAAATGAAATGAAAAAAGAACTCGGTATAGTAATGTTTATTAAGCCTCGTTATGTGACTCGCGTTTAAAAAAGGAATGATATCTTTTACATGGTGTCAGAAGATGACAGTCACAGTGATGAAAATATTATACCTGTTAGCACTGCAAGTAGCCAGTATAAAAAGGGTAATATTGAGAATATCAATGTCGTTGAAGACAAGTGGACTGTAAAACTAGTCGTGCATGGCAAGACATTAATTTTTCGTATCGACACTGGTGCTAGATGTAACATTCTTGTCAAGTCAGAGTTTGAAAAGCTCAAAGACAAAGTAAAACTTGCTTATTCAGCAAAGTCGCTCAAGTCTTACTCTAATCATGTTATTAAGACTTTAGGAGCAGTAGTGCTACCTTTGAAAAATAATATCCAAGAGGTGAAAGCAAGGTTTGAGGTAGTAGACATTAGTCAAGAGAACATTTTGAGTGGTGACACAGCAGAATGTTTAGGACTACTACAACGGATAGACAGCATAGAATCCAAGGCAGATGACGAGTTACAAAGAGAATTCCCTGAAATTCTGAAAACAACTGGAACACTGCCAGGAGAATACAAGATTCAGTTACAGGAAAATGCTAAAGGAGTTATCCATCCACCACGTCGCTTAGCAGCATCACTACGCAATAAAGTTGAAGAAAAACTTAAAGAAATGCAAGCTGATGGATTTATTACTCCAGTACATGAACCTACTGAATAGGTTAGCTCCATGGTTGTTTCGTTCAGGAATGACAAAGCTAGAATATGTATTGATCCAAAAGATCTCAATAAAGCAATCAGACGGGAACATCACCAGATAAAAACTATTGAAGATGTGATCACTAATATTTCAGATTCGAAGATATTCTCAGTTCTCGATGCCAAGTCAGGGTTTATGCAAATAAAGCTTGAAAGAGAATCTTCATTTCTCACAACTTTCAACACACCTCTGGGAAGATATAGATGGTTACGATTACCTTTTGGAATCAAATCAGCGCCAGAAATTTACCAAAGAATTATGGATGAAATGCTTCAAGGTATTGAAGGAGCATATGTCATCATAGACGACATTCTAGTAGCTGGTAGAGATGTTGAACATCATGATCACATTTTGAAACAAGTCATGCAAAGAGCAACGGAGTACAATCTAAAGCTGAACTATGACAAGTGCAAGATAAGGCAAAACAGAGTACCTTATATGGGTCATATCTTGTCAGAGAAAGGTTTAGAACCAGATCCAGCAAAGCTAAAGGCAATTATTGACATGCCAGCTCCTCAAGACAAAGATGGAATCAGAAGATTTCTAGGTTTAATTCAGTACCTAGCAAAATTTATTTCTAATCTTAGTCAAGCAGATGCTCCAATACGAAAGCTTCTAAAAGATGACATAGAATTTCAATGGAATCATGAACAAAACAAGAGTTTTGAAGAATTGAAACGTCTTTGTACAAACCCTCCAGTTTTAGCATATTATGATGTCAACAAGAACGTAGAGATAGAATGTGATGCAAGTAAAGATGGACTGGGAGCAGTATTACTCCAGGAAGGTCGTATAATTGCATACGCATCAAGAGCTCTCACGGATGCAGAAACAAGATATGCTCAGATTGAGAAGGAAATGCTCTCAATTGTGTATAGAGCAAGCAAATTTCACTGCTACATATTTGGTAAAGAAGTAACAGTTTATAATGATCACAAACCTCTGGAGCAAATCTTCAAGAAACCTCTATTGTCAGCACCAATGAGATTACAGAAGATGCTAATAAGACTACAGTGGTATGATCTGAAAGTCTGTTACAGAAAAGGCAAAGAAATATTTATCTCCGATACACTTTCTCGTGCACATCTACCAAATACTGATACACAGACATGTGAATTTACAGATGATTCAGTGCATATGATCTCTGTAAGTGATTCGAAATACAGTGAAATTAAAGACTGTACAAGCAAGGAACTTTCAATGCTTCTGAAAGTAATTATGACTGGTTGGCCAGACACAAGAAGCGAGACTCCAATTGAAGTCAGACCATATTGGGATTCAAGAGACCAGTTATCAACTTCGGATGGTATTATATACAAAGGTCTGAGAATAGTCATGCCACCAAGCTTACGTAAATACATGCTAAATCTGATTCACAAGTCTCACTTAGAGAAGTCATGTTTTGGCCAGGCATGAATGCAGACATTGAAGTGACAGTTAGGGATTGTAGCAGGTGTGCTGAACATCAGAATCAAAATGTGTCAGAACCGCTAATGCCTACCAAGACACCAGACCTTCCATACAGCATGGTTGGGTGTGATCTGTTTAACTTTGAGGGTAAAAAGTATGTGCTTCTAGTTGACTACTTCTCAAAGTTTATTGATGTCAAAGAACTGTCACAGGAAACTACATCAGATATCATCGAAGCAATGAAGAGTATATTCGCATGCCATGGAATACCTAGAAAGTTAAGGTCAGATAGCGGGCCACAGTTCTCTTCAAGGGAATTCCTGAATTTCTGTAAATCATACGGAATAGAGCATGAAATGTCGAGTCCTCATTTTCAGAGTTCTAATGGCGAGGCTGAAAGAGCTATTCAAACAGTGAAGAAACTTTGGAAGAAAAGCGAAGACAAATCTCTGTCGCTATTAGACTACAGAACTACTCCACTGAGTAATATTAATTTGTCGCCAGCACAATTACTCATGGGACGCCGACCCAGAAATTTGTTACCTTCGAGCGAGGAAATACTCACACCTAAGACACCAGATCTCAAGGTGGTGAAGAAACACTTTGACTCCAAGAAACAGTCTCAGAAACATTATTATGATAAGAGGAATGGAGTTAAGAGTCATAATCCACTACAAGACGGAACGGCAGTCAGAATGCAACTTAATTCTAAGTGGAAACCAGGAACAGTAGTTTCGAAGCATTCTAAGCCTAGATCATATAATGTCAAAAGTGGAAATAAGGTCTACAGAAGAAACAGAAAACACATCAGAAAGTCTTCTGAGAAAGCAAACAGATTTGACAATAATTATGACTTTCCAGATGACATCTCAGAACAACCAGAACCACTAGATCTAGAGAGTCCAAGATTACAAACTACACTAGATTGTGAGCTGCCACTACACACTGCTTCTTCTAACACCGCTAGACCACATGAACCTTACGTAACACGCTCAGGCAGAATGGTTTACAAACCCAAGAGACTTGATTTGTGAATTGACTTTTTAGTTGACTAGTTTGTTAGTTATTCTGATAAATAGATTTTCTGAATTAAAGAAGAGAAATGTAACATAATAGTATTATATGTACATTTGCACACTAGCGCGTCAGTGCAACACCGCTTGTGTTTACGTAATAAATGGGGTTCCTAATATGTCTTCCCTCTTAAACACTAGTTTGTTATTTGCATATTTGTGTAACACAAATATTTTACAGATCTAATCTAGATTTTTAAAACTAGATCTAGATTTTTATTACAGTATATCTAGATCTGGATTTATATTATAATTAAAATTATTTTAGAGTCTAGATCTAGAATTTCTAGATCTAGTTTAGACTAAAATAGACTAGGATTAAGATGTAGAATTTCAATTTCTAAACTTAAAGTGTAAAAAAAAAGTGTAGATTTTCATTTCCAAACGTTTTGATCAATATTGCAATGTTATAATATACTAAAACTAATCTACTATTTTTTATTTAATTTAAATTTAAATTTTCATAGCAAATGAATCTTTGAAACATTATTACTTTTGACCATCAAAATTAAATCACCTCTTGAATATTATTTGCGAATATGCAGATCCGACAGGGATCCGACTTCGACGGGGGCCGCCTCTGAGTTTGTGTAACACAAACTCTCTTTGTAATCTTGTTTAAATATTATTTTTCGAATATTTTTTTTTCGGCGGCGATCCACAAAGCCTTACTCTAAATCTGTGGGGTATTTTATCTTTTCAAGGAACAAATAAGTTGTATTTGCAATGTAATAGGGGCCTATAAGTTCATATTAGACTGTTTTACAAGTAAAACATTCAAAAGGTCCTTTTTTAATCGGAAGAATAATGATCTGTAGATGTCAGGAAAATGCGTTTCTGCAGTGAAGAATGCAAGAAAACGCTATATATATATATATGCAGTATGTGCATTTGTGCATTTGTGCAAAGGGTTTTCTGGGCGTTAGGGTTGGGGTTTGGAAAAAAATCGCCTCCCCAAACTCCAAAGTTTTGGAACCGCTAGTACATGGGCCGGCACCCAACGAGGGGCCGGTGAGGCGGCCGACGAATTGATTCTTTGAATGACAGTAAGCTTCGTAAACAACTTTAAAATATAAGCCTACTCATGTAGGGGCTTGGGGATGGCACAGAGCATCGTGACTAACACGTGCCTTCACTTTTATAATTGGATCTTTGACAGACTTTACAGTGTAGTACTATAAGTTGAAGACATTTTCCTTGATCATGAATTAGCTTATGCCGTAGATAGTGCATCTTGTGAGCATCCTTCCCTTACACACACTAAGCGATTAAGAAATAAATCGATAAACAACTTAATAAACAACTTCAAGCCTATTCCGTACTTTTAAAATAGTTCTACACAATTCGTGTCAGTGTGAACAGACTGTGGTGATTGTGATGTTTACATGATGTACAATGTCGTTTAATTACAGGCGAGCTCATTCTTTCCACACACAAAGTGGACTCCGTTGAATGTGTGAATGAACACTGTGTTTATTATCAAGAACTGGTATCCGTCTTCATCGTTCAAACAGCTATGTCAGACGGCAGCTGTTCAAACTATGGGATAAGTCTAAATAGCACTAGAATGAAGCAACTATTTGAAGTAACTCTACGAATGCCAAAATAGTAACTATTTCGTTATGCTGGTCTATATTTCTACTTTCTAGATTTTATGTCTACTTCACGTCATTATCGAGTTCCATCATTAGTATAAATGTCTAAAAAATAATACAAAATAAATAAGGTAGGTGTTCGCGCCACTTATCTAAATTTGTATCTAAAAACAAGAAAACAAAAAAACAAAAATACTTTTTAAAAAAGCTTATATTAAGTGTAATTGTGTCACTTAGTATCAATTAGTTTGGATTAGTTATGAGATTACATTTGTAATTGATCTATATTAACAATAATACATCTGTGCGATTAGAAATATTTTTACCAATTGTTTTTGTTTAGCGCAATTTCATACTTTTATCTTTGTGAAGGCGTTATCATCCTATCACTTGTCTGGACCAGTTGGGAAAATGGGGGGGGGGGGAGATCTATTACAAATTTAATTACATGAGTGATCAAAACTAATTGATAAAATTACACTTTGTATAAGTATTTTAAAATGTTTTTCTTTTTTTTTTTTGTCAACTGATGTGTCAGCATATAGTTCGTTGATGAGGGATCTTCTTATTCTGTGCATAGGGATATGTTAACATATATATTTGTCACTTTATTTCCTATTCAAATGTTCTGCTTTACTGTTTTAGTAAGATCAATTCATTTCATGTGGTAAAACAGGACTGCGTCCTGAAACCGAGGCTTTTCTGTATCATGTTCTTCGCTATGCAATCAGGTGCATTCAAGGATGTTATGGCCATAGAAGATAACGTATAGATCTGATGGTGTCAACTCCAAGCGGATTAAAGAAACACAATCAGTAACAATCATAGATCTGTTTTAAATAACAAAAGCAGTAACAATCATGGTTCTGTTATTTTATCTGACCTGAAAAACATCGTCCGTAATTTTTCAAGTGCATATAGGCCCACTGGCGGATCCATGGGGCGGGTCGGTAGGGGCGATCGCCCCCCCCCACTCGGCCGACCCCCCCCTGGGGGGGGAGGACGAATTTTAGTATAGAATTCACACAATTTGTATACGAATTTATTAGTTATGTTAATAATATATACTAATTATTTATATTTCAACCTATTTTTAGATTATTTCGCCCCCCACTCTAATATGTTGGCCGATTTGGTGGGATTGGGAGGTGGCGGTGGCATCAATCCCGCCCCCCCCACCATAAACTTTCGAGCGGGGGGGGCGGTCCAATTTATTTATAGAAATCACAGCTTGTCAACGGAATCAATTAAATATCTATATAATCAAAACTTGTTATTGATATTTTAACCGATCTTTATATTATGTCATTCCCTGTTAGCCGATTGGATGGGGGGTGGGGGGCGAATACATCTGCAGCCCTTGCAACCTAAACCCTTTGAGTGGGGGGGGGGGGCTGTCCTACTTTTAATTAGAAATCATAGTTTGTGAACAAAATTAGTTGAATTACAATATAATTTTTATATTATGTTGCTACACTTCTGGTATCTTAGCCGATTCGGTGAGGTGGATTGGGGGGGGGGGGCGATTGCTTCTGCTGCCCTCCCCACTCTAGCCCTCTGAATGGGTGTGGGGCGGTCCTATTTTTATGGAGAAATATATAGTTTTTGAACAAAATTAGTTGATTAATTAATATAAGCTATATATTGATGTTTTAATCCATTTGTATATAATGTCGGACACACGATCTGATCTCAAATTTTATCATAAGTAAATATAAAATGAAAAAGGGTTGTATCAGGTGGGAGGGGCGATACATGCGATCGCCTTCCGCCCATCGGACAAACCAATGCTTTTTTCTTTTTGTATTTTAGTTAAGAAATTACAAAATAAAAAAAAAGTGTCACTAATATAATTTATATATGCTATAAATTGAATTCTTTTATCGAGTCGCCCCACCCCATATTTTTTAATGCCAAATGCGATCATTAGCAGAAATTATAAAAAGGAGCGATGATTAAAGTTTTCACTCTACCGCCCTCTCCCCTTACCAGATGAAAAGATGACGTTTTAACAGAATAGTCAAATGTGGCAACAGAGTTTATGTCATTGCACACGAATTGAGTTATTTTAAGAAAGACTTTGTTTTGGATAATTTAGAATTTTTACGAAATTTCTCATTATAAGAGTAACAAATAAGATGAAGTCTGAACCCAAATATTATTTTCCTAGTCACCTTTTTCAACCTTTACTCAAACTGATATTTTTCTGTTGTAAAAAAAATTTGGGACAATAACTCACAATTTATGCTTGAATACTAAAAATGCAAAAAATTTAGAGTAAAATCTAATTGGTTCACTTAATTTCTCCTTCCACTTCCAAAATGTTTTTTTAGAGCTTTGAATTATAGTTCTGTAACAAACCAAATTACAAACATGCCTATTGAACAAAATGTATCACTTACAAATGAGCTTTTTTTAAAAAATATTATTTTTCGAAAAGATGTTTTTTCGGCGGCGTTCCTTAAAGTCTTAATCTAAATCTGTGAAGTATCTTATCTTTTCAAGAACAAATCGGTTGTATTTGCGATGTAGTAAGAGCCTGTAAAATCATATTAGAATATTTTTCAAGTAAAACATTATTCAAAAGATCCTATCTTAATAGGATGAATAATGAGCTGTAGAGGTCAGGAAAATGCGTTTCTACAGTGAAGAATGCAAGAAAACGATTTTGGCGTCGAAGCTTTCAGCGCTCCCCAAGACGCCCTAGCTGTCAAGAGAAAGGCCTCAGACCCCCACGGAATCTAGGGAAAGGCCTCAACATGGCTGTTTTTTTTTTCCAAATAGTTTTTTTTGGTCTGCGATCCTCAAAGCCTTAATCGAAATAATATGTGAAGTATCTTATCTTTTCAAGAACAAATCGGTTGTATTTGCAATGTAGTAAGGGCCTATAAATTCATATTAGAATATTTTCAAGTAAAACATTATTCAAAAGATGCTTTTTTTAATAGGATAAATAATGAGCTGTGGATGTCAGGAGAATGCGGTTCTGCAGTGAAGAAAGCAAAAAAAAAAACGATTTTGGCGTCGGGGCTTAGCTTACCGCGCTCCCCCAGACCCCCTAGCTGTCAAGAGAAAGGCCTCAACATAACTTTTTTTGTCTGCGTTTTCGCCGAAGGTTGATAAACACTGCTTTTTAAAAACATTCTAATATATATATACTGTAAGCGCGTTAATGCTTAGGGTTAGGGTTTACTGGGCGTTAGGGTTAGGGTTTGGAAAAAAATCGCCCCACTCCGAAGTTCTGGATCCGCCAGTGTATAGGCCTACATACTTGGGCGTTAAATAACAAAAAAAAAAAAAAAGAACACAAGTTCTGTACTTGCCAGCTCCAAGAAAAGCGTACTCCGATCCACGCATCAAAATAAATAGACAAGAAATAAATGCAGTGGACAGAGTTATCTACCTTGGCTGTACAGTTTATTGAAATAGACGTCTCGAGATCGACAATGCCAATTCATCCTGTCAGATTATCAAGAAATGTGTGGAACATATGAGGCATTACCAAAAGTACCAAGCTCAAATCTTTTGGTAAGGCGAGAGAATACTATCAAATCGTGTACTGACCTTAATGTCATTCAGAGCGGGCCAGTTAGTGGCGACCTCACAGACCGAAGGATACATACCCATCAGGCATTAGCCCAATCGCCCCTATGGTCAATATGTTCCTACCTCAGCTGATCCTCACACATACAACAACAATTAAAGAAAAGTTCCCCGATTCAACCATCTTAAATTTGATCAGAAAGTAGCTAGAACATAACCAACTGCTACAGAATGTAAACTTCTTTAAAATATAGTGGAATAAACTTTGCCATTCTTATCAGTGGCGTCACTAGGGTCGGTGTCACCCGGTCCGGTTAGCTCAGGGTGTCACCCCCACCCCACTATCAACTTTATCATTATGTTAAACCAATACAGTAGATTTTCATAGATTTTTGCACAAATGTAAAATTAGTCAAATTATTTGAAAATCCCATTGTTTATGACATTTTTCAATAGCTTTGCAAATTTTACAATGTATATTTTATTAAAATCACCTAAACATGTTTCTTTTGTTAGACTTTTAGACGGAAACGGCATAACATTTTGCTGTGTTATTTAAACTTTTACTACCATCTAAAGGGGAAAATGTAACTTAGTCATCTATTGGTCTCGGGGAGAATTTAAAGATCACCCATCGAGGTCCGGGTCGAAGCCCCTGGCACCAAACATTTTTCAGCATATCTAATCTTTAGAAACTAATTTATCTTAAGTCAATCATGTACTAGAAAGTAGTCTGTAGGTCAACTAGAATTTAATAAAGACGAGGTGAAAGGGCCGTATCTGAAGTGCTAGAGACATGTTACATTATAACGGAGTGCGAGGATAAAAAAATATTTTCTTGGAATCTGAGCGAACTTTTTATACTAGTTTTTAAAAAGTTGCTAAAATTAAGTCTATTAAAGAAGGAGGCAGCATTGGCCAATACTATTATACGGGGATGGTCAAGGTACATAAAACGCACGTATGTCTTAAGATCATCTTCATGTTCAGTAAGAAGCCTTGCCGCAAACTTTTTAGTTTTTGTCACACTAAGGTCGTCAACTTAACGATGTTAAAAACTAAGAGAATTTCGACCGTTCAGACTAGAGAATTTTGACCATTCTGACAACCAAAAAGAATCACGTCAGTAGAGACGTTTTGAAATGTCTTCTTCAAAATTTCTAAATCGATATTTTTATGAACGCCTCACACAAAAACGGTAAACAATTGAAAAGATCCTTATTATTAGAAGAGACTCAGTCTTTATCTTACAATATTTTAAACTTTATTAAAAATTGATATTGTCATTGGTTAATATTCAAAATTTTACCCCTGAAAAATATTTTGTATTGCTTCACCCTCTCCCCATTGGTCAGGGCGTTGCGTCCTCGTGAGAGAACGTCGGACCCGTCCCAAGGGGTGCCCTCCACCACAACTTGAGAAAAACTGCAGTAGTTCATGCGAGTAAGTAATGGGCTTGTTGTCCTCAGATCATCCTATCTTTAGAAAGGCCTATTCTAGCGGGCCTATTCTAGCGGGCCTATTCTAGCGGGCCTATTCTAGCGGGCCTGTTCTGTTCACGCAAAGAAAAAAAAACGTCAATATTACGATATTAGTTGAGAGAAGTTGGTTTGTAATGCCGTAACAACGGCATAGACTCTACAGTCACACTCTTGAAGAGGCATTAAAATGTTTTCTTTAAAAGAATCTTTTGAATCGCTCTTGCTGCTAACGTAGAAAGGTTCTACTTGGACGAAAAAACGACGTCACATAATTAATAATTTTATTTGTATTAAATTTAGCAATAAAGTCTTTTTCGCCTAATTAATACCAAAATATAAAATAACTACAATGCAATAACAAACAATGTCTGTTTTTTTTTAAAAAAAAAAAAGCTGCATTTGCGTCTCTCTTGTTATCACGTAACTTTTTGGACATTTTTACCAAAGAAAAGAAAATATATACAATAAGGCCTTAAATAAAATAAAGATTTAGATTACTACCGTAGATATGCATAAAATAAAGATTTAGATTAGTACCGTAGATATGCATAAAATAAAGATCTAGATTAGTACCGTAGATATGAATAAAATAAAGATTTAGATTAGTACCGTAGATATGCATAAAATAAAGATTTAGATTAGTACCGTAGATATGAATAAAATAAAGATCTAGATTAGTACCGTAGATGTGCCTAGACATATATATCTTGAAATTTATTTGTTTTTTTTAACTGCTAGTTTTTGCCGAGATTAATTTTTTCCATTCGGGATTTTATTTTCTAGATTTTGCCAATATTTATTTTTTCCATTCGGGTGTCATCCCACTCACTGGGTGTCACCTGGTGCGGACCGCACCCCCCGCTACCCCCTAGTGACGCCACTGATTCTAATCAAGCGTGCTATAGAACAGAAGCAAATCCAGACTTGAGAATCGAGCTTTTGTTCACTTTCCTTGGACTATTGAGACCTTGTAAACAAGTCAACACACTTGCCCAATGTAACAGTGATGAGAATAGACCAGTTTCATACTTCGCAGTTGGGCAGCGCATAACCCGCCCGTAAAAGATGTATTTCCGACACTTTTTATATGAGATGATAAAATTCATACGATTGCAAAATGGCGATGCACGAAGAGTGATAGTAATACAAAAATGAAATAATATCGTCGGTTACTCGGTTTAAATGTTTATTTGAGATCTCAGAACCTCCCTAATGAATTTATTATAGTGAAGGGTAATGCAAACATTGGGCTAGCCACACGATATCTTCTGTCATCTTTCCGGACAGGAAGTATAGGTCCCACGGAAGAAAACAATATCTCACTTATTTCACCACCCTTATCTTCTTAATCCCCATCCTAAAAAAAAAAAGATAAAATACAAGATGGGCAATAAATCTGGGTATTTCTCATGAAAATGGGTTATTTTGTTCTATAACGCTTTGTAGTAAAACTGACTATTTCTCAATAAAGCTGAATATTTTCTACTAGCTTATAACTTATTCATTTACCTGCAAAACAAACATAAATCAAAGTTTTAACCACTTAGTTAATTTATTATTGGTGATTAATTATTTTGTCTGATATGTAAATAAGTGCCAAAAATAGTACTTGTTGAGAGATGTGGATATATACTGTCACAATATGTATAAGTGCCTTAAGACGACGATGTCTTGATTGATGTCTACGACGAGATTGTGTTGATCAGACAATGCATTTCTTCTGTTCTAAACTTAAATAGTTCTCTCTTTTAAAGCAATTTCAAAACACTCAAACAATATTGTAATGCTTGAGTTGCTACTTTAAAGTATAAACTCAAAAAAGGAATATTTTCCGAATAAATACAAAACATTTATTCTATAACTTGAAATCATAAATGTACAATACAATTCAATTTAAATACATTTACTCTAGTCGCTCTCCTCATCTCAAAGCTGAATATTTCCGTCTTTATAAACTCTTTTCAATCTACTTCTTGAAGACTTTTTCTGGAACCAACCAATTTGCTCGCCCAACTACTCATTCTATGTTATTTTTAAAGCTGATGGAAGTTCCGTCAAAAAAGTACATCTATGACCTCGCGATGCAAATATTCAATCTAAAAATAAACTAGTGCAAGAACTGCTTTACGTTACGTGACAATATATGGATTTATTCTCCTTACTAAGTTTTGACACGTTTTTTTTTCTCTCACTTCCAATTCACGGATCAAGTTGAAATTTGTCCTAATTATTCATATTCGATGACAATACACGAATCAATTTAAAAAAAAACAATTAGTTAATCAATTAGTAGTAATTAATTAAGTTTGGTTTATAAAGCAGAAAGGGTGCTCAACCCTGCCATCTTGAGATAAATGGCATTAACTAGCGGTTCTTTCCCTTAGATCAACTTTGTTTTTGTTTTTTAAAGAATTGTTGTTTTTTTTTTGCGATATCAACAAAGTTCTGTTTATGCTCCATGCAAATAAGTGAACCACGTGACGAGATGTCTCGTTAAATCATGGACAAACCTCTGACAGTAATTAGATTACATGCTATTAATTGGCGCTAGTTTTCCTAGCGGCGTCCACGACAAAAAAATCTGCTTGGTCACAATGACAAGTTCAGAAGAGCAATTGACACGAACTACTTATCGAAATCTAGAAATTACTACGCATTCTATGGGAACCATTAAGGTTGGGCGTTTTATCACATTGAATTAGCCTATAGTTTGTGTAGGTTGGAAAAAAAAACTGTCGTAAAAATGTAGATAATAATAAATAATTATAGTAATACAAATAAAACAAACTTGATATGTTCATACAACTCCTCTCCTCTATGCCATTGAAGGCTATGGGGGCACCTCTGTTACGCGTCCTCCTTTAAGCTGTCGAGTGGTAATTAGTGCTGCTAATGGCCTCTGAAAGAGGCAGTTGGAGGGCCGCGAGACGACATTTGAGACCCAAAGCAAAACCTTTGTTGAAGACAGGTGCAGAAGACGAAGAGAAAACTTACATAGACCCTCAGCGGACAACGGCTTTGTCTGCATCAGATGTGGACGAATATGCAGGTCGCAGCTAGGTTTATGTAGTCATGTGAAACACTGTACCTCATTCCTAGTTTTCGGATTCGAAGACATTACCCTAATTATTATGTGTATACAAAGGGAAGGTAAACTACAGCTCGAGGGAGCAGACTCAGCCTGTTGTGAATGTGATTTGCTTAAGAGTTTGTGACGAAATTTAGTGCCTAAGTTGCACCACTTTATGCAGGTCTATATGAACTTCTGTCACAATTCACATATTCTTGTACTCTGTCTCGATGTATGATCTAAGATTTACATGGTGTGATGATGTAAACGTCTCCATGTATGATCTAAGATTTACATGGTGTGATGATGTAAACGTCTCCATGTATGATCTAAGATTTACATGGTGTGATGATGTAAACGTCTCCATGTATGATCTAAGATTTACATGGTGTGATGATGTAAACGACTCCATGTATGATCTAAGATTTACATGGTGTGATGATGTAAACGACTCCATGTATGATCTAAGATTTACATGGTGTGATGGTGTAAACGTCTCCATGTATGACCTAAGATTTACATGGTGTGATGATGTAAACGTCTCCATGTATGATCTAAGATTTACATGGTGTGATGATGTAAACGTCTCCATGTATGATCTAAGATTTACATGGTGTGATGATGTAAACGTCTCCATGTATGACCTAAGATTTACATGGTGTGATGATGTAAACGACTCCATGTATGATCTAAGATTTACATGGTGTGATGATGTAAACGTCTCCATGTATGATCTAAGATTTACATGGTGTGATGATGTAAACGTCTCCATGTATGATCTAAGATTTACATGGTGTGATGATGTAAACGTCTACATGTATGATCTAAGATTTACATGGTGTGATGATGTAAACGACTCCATGTATGATCTAAGATTTACATGGTGTGTTGGTGTAAACGGAGGTTGACTCCAGAAGTTTAGAAAAGGCGGAGAATGCCGATTGACAAAGTTATTTTTTCTACAATACTTCTATTCAAGTCAGAACTTTATAGAACCTGGATTCAAAAACAGCTCTATTAATTTAACAACTGATGTAGTAGCGTTAGATCTAGATGTCCATGTAATGATATCAATATATAATTGCATAAACTAGGTATTGTCCGCAGGCCAATATGTTAATGACGTATGTATGTCGTACACGAAGATGACAGTGTCAAAGTCACGGGTTTGATTCCCGTTTTAAACAATTTATTTTTTTAATTAATTATTTTTAATATTTTATTATATTTGAAGTTGTTTAATGGTGGTATTGCCTTTTTAAGAAACGTATTTTTTAATTCCTATTCTTGATTAAATGTATATTAAAATTATTTTTAGTCAATTCTATTTCTTTCCATTTTAATTCTAACCTTTACTCGTTTTTATTTTCATCTTGATGTTAGTGGTCGAATTGGCTAGTATAAAACCATCCCCTATCACGTGACCAGCTTGGCAAAAATAAACTTACATTTTTACTTGGTAGAGAAATAACATTTAACATTTAGGCCACACACACTCTTATTACACGGAGGAAGTCTCGTCTTTTCACACCATCAGCCCAGTAATTGACAGTCAGTGAAAAGTAAATACACAGTTGTCTTATCTTAAATAACCCATACGTCTCATGGTCAAACCATTTGTTTGGAAAGTAGCCTAAGGCTTTTTTCTATGATACTTATTATCATGTTAATTAAAAAAAAAAAAAGAACCGTGTCAAAGTCAATAATTAAGCAACTGTTAATCATAAGCAATAATATGATGAAATGTATAATGTAGGCCTTAGGAATCTTTAATGACAGAGTTGAACGTCTAATGAAGTAATGCATTAACTATGGCTGATATTAGGATGCTTTGATATTTTGTTCATTTGTCACGTCCGTAGACTTTGAAAGGTTTAAAATAAAAGGGCTAAAGGAATTCCCATTAGTTGAAGAGTGGTATGCGAAATAAGACTATTATTTGCTAAAGACAACTATACAGAAACTCGTTATATTCTAAAGAGACTCGTAAGGACAATTTATTTTTTTAGCTGATTTTTCGAGGTACACTCTTCAAACATTGTGTTCGATTTTTGTTTTGTTTTGACTTGTTGGAAATGAGTGGCAATGTCGGCCTACAGATTGCCGACTACGTGGTCATTGCAGTCATGCTATTTATTCCACTGGCCGTTGGAGTGTTTTTCGCCATCAAAGACGCCAAAAAGACTAATCGAGATGAATATTTGTTTGGAGGAAGAAAGATGTCGATGCTTCCTGTGGCATTGTCTATCTTTGCAACATTCATGGTAAGTGAATATTTTTAATATTAGAATATTCTATTGGATCACAAACATCGATATAGTTCCCAATAGAAATAAGTAGCACTTTTTTTAAAATAAAAACTTCAGACGTCTATTAAAAAACATTTAGACCATCTTTCTTTATAACTGCGCCATGTCTTTCTTTTCCCTCAAGTAATATATTGCGGTTTCCATGAGCACCTAGTAAAAGTATTTGCACCAACCACCAAAGGAAATGTACATAAACTTTGGAGCGAAGCGTCTTATGCTAGTCGTTATAAGGCAACCTATATCTAGTCGTTACAATGGAATTGAGTGGAGAATACTTCTGATATTTTTAAAAGTACAACCCGATGTCTCAAATGTCCAGTGTATGCCGAGGACCCTTTTGAAAAAAAATCAGAATTCCCCTTTACGAAATAAAATATTTTAAGACTTTATAAGTAGAAATCATGAAAAGATTGAGCACACAATGTATACCAAGCTATAATGCACATTATAGTCCAAATTGAATAGTAAATTCACAGTAATAGACTTATTAAGAAACTTGAAACTTGTTGACTGATCAATCTGATTTTTTAGACCCTGGAAAAAAAAAGCTCGCTTTCTCTAAATATAAATACAATTTCCAAACAAAAAGTTTTCTTAGCAGAAATAAAATAAAAATGTTTCATTTCTTTTTATGTCCCTTTACACGTTAACTCTTCTGTGTATAAATTCGAAACTTCGACATTCAAATGTAGAAATACGCTTCCTGTTTCCACTTCTTTTGGGACCTAGACGCGGTACACCAGGAGACACTAGTATAGAACCTGTTTAAGGTCTTCTAGAGCTAGAATAAAACTTTGTTGTTTCAGTCCGCTATTTCTATGATGGGAATACCAACAGAAGTGTACTATTATGGAGCTATGCACACAACGTTTCAAATTGGATTTGCTTTGTCGTTTTTGATTGGCTATGTGACAATGATACCTCTTATATACCCACTACACGTGACCAGTATCTATCAATATTTACGTCTGAGATTTCAGTCAGAGCTCGTACGTAACTCTGTGCTGACTCTTGCAATGATACAAACATTTTTCTACATGGCTATTGCATTACTTACACCGGCGCTGGCTTTACAAGTAAGTGCATTCATTTAAAATTGTTTAATTGTTTACAAGCATGATGTCAAACATTTCTCAAATTGTGGGCCGTGGACACAGATTTTTTTTGTCCCTTAAAAAAAAAAAATTTCCGCTCCCCTCCTTTTCCACACTCACTGTCAGCTCGTGGCGCCTTCTTACGATGGTGCATCAGACAGCTAGTGAAACGCTGCTCTAGAGTGAGAGGCAGGAGATTCCCTCTCCCAACCAACAATTTGCTTTAGTTTTTGTGCGAATGTCGTAAATGGATGTGCCGAAATTCTGTATTGGGAATTTTTACACTAAAAGTCAAAATCGGTAGTCACACTTTGATTTGTACGATCCTGTTAGCGGTTGTTGTTTCTTTTTTAAAACAATAATGATTCTTTGAATACATCAGGTCCGTTGAGAGAGGGGGCACGAACTGCTTTGTGGGCACCATCGTTCCTATGCCCAGGCATTCATCTCATTACCATTACCATGAGATGATCCATACTCGCTTAATAACACTATTCTACGCACTCTGGTCGTCTGTACACCGGATATACCAAACAACAACAACTTGCTATTTATAGATCCTTTCATCATCTGCCTCTATGTAGGATAATATACAATTATTTAAAAAATGACAATACTAAACTTTTAAATAAAAGATGTTTAAATATTGAGAATGTATCTCGGGGCTTATTTGTGTAACTTTCATGTTTTAGGCGGCAGCTGGAATACCTTTTTATGTGTCTGTGTTAATAGTCGGCTCTATTGGCACAATTTACACGGCAATAGGCGGCATCAAGAGTGTTGTGTGGACGGACGCCTTCCAGTGTTGTATTATGATCACTGGACTCATGGTCATGATTGGAAAAGGTCTGTCCGTGTTTGGTTTTATTGCATGCTTGTTTTTCTTTCAGAGACACCATTTTGAAAAGACGCGTTGTTGTTCTTTTTAATGACCATAGGTTTTTAATTATATTTAACGCGCCTTGTCCCTACACTCTTCAGTTTAAGCCTATAGTGGCTATAGATATGTCGCTGGGTCTATGATATACTTTAAAGATTGGACCAGCATTTCTCTAGCAATTAAGAAATAGATGGTTGAGACTCATACAAGAAGTTTTCAATAAGTCAGCTGTGAAGTTGTGTTCTTTTGTTTTAGTCTCTAGCTGAAGTAAAAGAGTCTTGTGTACAATAAAACCTCAGGTACTTTAAAACAAATCACTGAGTGAAAATTAACATAAACTAACTTTGACCTGGGTTGGTAAAGGGATGGGCCAAACCTGATGCGGATCTCGAAAACGGCTCTAACGATTTTTCTAGAAATTTGACGGTTGCTGTAAATCGTTGGGAAAAATTACTAGCTCGTCGGCCACACTGGTAAAACTCACGTTAGACCGTTCAAATTGTTCATAGTATAAAGAATAAATAAATTCCCATTTGTCTAGAGAACGAAAAAAATATTGAACGACTATACGTCTTTGAGTGTTTACGGATTCATGGAAGGGTTTTAAAAAATTATTGTAAAAATTTTGCGCATCGTCTTTTTAGTCTAGTAGATCTAAAGGCCTATTATCCGCCATTATCCCAAAACTATAAAGTCTAGTAAATCTAAAGGCCTATTATCCGCCATTATTCCAATACTATAAAGTCTAGTAGATCTAAAGGCCTGTTATCCCAAAACTATAAAGTCTAGTAAATCTAAAGGCCTATTATCCGCCATTATTCCAATACTATAAAGTCTAGTAGATCTAAAGGCCTATTATCCCAAAACTATAAAGTCTAGTAGATCTAAAGGCCTATTATTCCAATACTATAAAGTCTAGTAGATTTAAAGGCCTATTATTCAAATACTATAAAGTCTAGTAGATTTAAAGGCCTATTATTCAAATACTATAAAGTCTAGTAAATTTAAAGGCCTATTATTCAAATACTATAAAGTCTAGTAGATTTATATATTCTCTTAACCAGGATTCTTTTTCGGGGTTTGGGGGGGGGGGGGAAGCAAGCGGGGGAATATGGCGGGTAAAAATGTTCCATTGTTTTGAATCTAACATTCATGAGTTATGAAAGACAAACCATCACACTAGACTTTGTATAAAGGAAGTATGGTCTTATTAAACAAAAGTATTTGTAAAGTTGTTCATGTTCTCTGTAAAGGTTTCTCCCTCGTGGGCGGAGCTGACAAAGTTTGGAGCAAGGCAGAAGCTGGAGGTAGAACAAACTTCCTGCAGTTCAGTCCTGACCCAAGGTCTCGATCTACTTGGTGGAGTACACTCATAGGCGGCTGCTTCATGTGGTACTTACATTTGCTTACCTAGATGATCTTAATGCATGAGAGTGTAGTCTCCTCTGGTAATTCAGTGCCTCTAAAAATTCGCAAATAATTTTCTTTCTCCCTACTCCAAAGATTGATGTTTCATCAAAGTTCCCCTTTCAGACCTTGTGGTCTATAGGGCAGATGATGTAAAGTTCATCTGTTTCTGTGGCCTACGGTTAGCGAGGGTGTCATGTGGCCAGCACAACGACCAACAGCCGTTACATTTCCCCAACTAATGTCAGGTACCCATTAGAGCTGGGTGGACTCAGAGGCTCCCAAAGATTCTGAATTTAAAAATACCAGTCTTCACCAGGATTCGAACTCGGGATCCCCGGTTCGGAGGCCAAGAGCTTTACTGCTCAGCCATCAAGCTGGTTATTAAATTCGTTGTTTCAGTGTGTCTTGTGTCATTTACTTTTAAATGAAAAGAAACATTCTAGATTTTAATTTTTTCTATCATACATCTGTGTGTGTGTGTGTGCATGTGTGTCGAGGATGAGGGACACGATGTTGTTAAAACAATTGTTTAAAAGAATACAAATACATTTGAAGCACTCCTAATCTAGTATTACGTTCTATAGACATTATACAGAAGGTAAAATAGAATGAACTAGCAGGATGAGTAATACTTTTATATTTGTTCTTTTTAGTCAAATGGAAATCCAAAACTTCAATTATACAATAATTTTTGTTCTTTTTATAATATCTCTATTCAAATCGTACATTCGTGGAACCTTCTGGGTGGAAAAAACCTGGACATGTATCTCAAAAACGGCTCAAGCGATTTTTCTTGAAATTCGACAGTTGATGTATATCGTTAGGAAAAGGATGACTAGCTCTTGTGACATTTACCACATTGGAAAAACACTGGGTTGAACAGTTATAATTTTTCAAAGTATAAAAAGAAATAAATATACATTTGGCTAGAAAAATGAGAAAATATTTATCTGGAACAGACTAGATTATATGTCTTTGGATATTTCCGCATTCATGCAAGAGTTAAAAAAAATTTATGTTCCGGAACATTATGCGCATCGTCTTCTAAGTAGATCACAGACATATATTATACCTAGACTGAACATCTCTAATGTGAAAAACTTCAAAAAAAGCTGAAAGAAGACGTTGTTTTCTACAGTAGTTAAGAAGTAAAGTTGTGTGTTTTAAGTGAAATTGTTTCGCTTTTTTAAATTTCTGGTAATTTAAAAAAGTCAATGTTTGTTTGTCGTTGTGCAAGGCAACATTCAACTCAGATAGAGTTTACGTGAGTGTTTTAACACTTCGAGAATAGCTAAACTTTTAACAGTGACTTGACTAATGTTTCATCATTTCCTAAGCAATGTGCTGATCTTTATTAACACTTGCCGATTCTCTGCGTGGAGAAATTCTTGGCTGTTTTTGTTAATGTGTGTACTCTTCACCAGGGGCGGACTGGCTATATGGGCAAACGGGCAAATGCCCGGTGAGCCGGTACCAAATGGGCCAGTCTGGTCGCGACCAAAGAAAAAAAATTTCAATGCAGACAACTTAAAAAAAAAAAGTGACAGCAGCAAGACACAATGGCCCGAACACGTTTTCTTATTTGTTTTTTTTTTTTTAATTCTTATTACAATTAATTTTGTTTGAAATTCAACAAGAATATAAAAAACAAATACACTATACACTGTACGTATTATCATTTGCAAACGTTAGACCGTACTTTCTGCTATGCACGAGCGGCATGGACTGCTATGATGTCTTCGAGATTGTGTTTGGTCTAATTATTTTGCTGGTCGGCATGGGCCTTTGATGGCACTCTCTTTTTTTTTTTTTGCACCTTCCCTCCCCAGTCTTTAAATGGTTCCAATGAAATTTAACCAAAAAGAGGGATGAGAGAGGTTAAGTTAGAAAACATTGATATAACGCAGCAAAAAAAAAAATAAATAAATAAATAAAATAGGCGCGACAATTAGCTCTTTAACAATGCTTAATAGAAATTAACTTTAACACATACACACAGCCGCTTAATTGCAAACCACCCAACTTATTCACAGTTCCATATGGGTATAAAGCTCTACTTTCTGCGATTTGAAAAGAAAAAGTAAGTTTCTTTTTTTTTCTTTTTCATAACATATCTAAAAATACTACACTTAAGGCTTAAAAAAAATATTTAATTAAAAAATAAATCTAGATCTAAATCAATTTTTATACTATTATAATTAATGGCACAATTATGCTTAGTATGAAGTCATTAATGATGAAAATTATTACAATAATTACAATAATTTATATAGCGCTGTCACATCCGATATTTAATGAAAGGAGATTTATATTTTAAATAATGGGTCATGGTATATTCATATACAAATCGCGTTTTTAAGAATGTACTAGGAGGAAGCAAGAGCTTTTCACATTAAGTAAGTGCCTCTAACCGTTCTGCTTTCTCTTATTTTTTAATGGAATGGGTTGCCTGAGTCAGCCAGGAAAATCAATGATTGTACTTTTCAACATTTCACTAGAAATAGTTTCATCTTTCAGCGAAGGAAAATGACAAAACCTGTTATCACTTGCTTGCTAGAGTAATGGGTAACTTTGAAAAGAGTTTTTATGCGCATACATTCACATGCAAACAACCAATTGCAATTATGTCGATAAAAAACATATAGTCTTCCACTCTTCATTAAAAAATATTAGTAACAAAGTAACACTGTCCTTCAATAAACATAATTTCTTCATTAAGATCCCATATTCTTCTCACTACCTTGCCCATGCTAAGCCAGCGGACACTACTGTGTTACCGAATATCAGTATGTTTTGTTACCCAATGTACTTCTTGGAACTGCCTGTGGTTAAGACTCCTAGGTCTGATAAATTTGATCGCTGATCTAATACGGTCACGTGTATCCTATTCAATGCAGTTTTCGCTAACTTTCCCGTGTCGAATTTAAGGTTGGGATATTTTTCTTTAAATTTATTAAAAATCAAGTTTTTCTCAGTAAAAACACAGCCTTTTTCAGTTGTTACACTTACCATCTTGTTTCAAGCGAACCCAATGTGACAGGTAAGCGAATGTGACGTGTGTTTGGCGTGTTTAATGTCTAGGCAATGATTATTTTTGAAAGCTATCACATACCAACCCGTCAGCATATAAATCGGGAGCAGGCACGCAACGAGACAAGCAATGAAAGACAGATACAAAGTTAAAAATTAAAATATTACATAAATATTTACATAGAAGAATAAAAAGGGGGAGGGTTTGCTTCTATCTCTAATCAATACTATATTTAATCATCACTCTTGCACTCAATAAGAGAGTGTGTCACTTTTGTCTTCTGAACTTAGCTGGTTGTCCTGCTTGGGTCGCAGCTGGCTGTGTCCTGGCTTGAGGTTATGCAGCTGGAGGTGGCGCTCTAGCGGGTAGAGGGACGCCGGTGATACAGTTCTTGTGGAGTCTCAATCCAAAGTTCTGATATCTGTAGTGGGCACAGTAAGGCGGGTGGCCGGCTACCGTGGGCACACGTGTACTGCGGGCAGAGCTGATCTGCCGTGGGCAGCGTAGTTAGCAGGATAAGTCCAGTGAGTTGCGGAGGGTTTGGCGTAGCTATGACGTCTTGCACAGACTCTGGGTCTATAGGGACTTCGTACCTAACTAGTTGACAGGTGCGCTGTCGAATAGGCAGGCAAGTAGAGCCGATAACGCCAAGTAGTAAAGTTGAGTAGATCCACGTAGGCAGTAGATGATACTCAATAGTAAGTAGGCAGGAGTGCAGTGCTGAATAGCACTAAGTGCAAAGGCAATAGATCCGATAATTAGGCAGGTGATCCAAACAAATAGGCAATAGGCAGACACCTCAGGGAGGCTGCGGATAAATGAAGACAAGTTAGGACATGTCTCTCATGCATCTTATAGATGCCATCGACTGAGGTGCATTCGTCAGATTGGAAAATTGCTTCTGAGCACAATGGGGAGATGATGACAAATGGGATTTGGAAAATAGATGGCTGATAGTAGCAATATAAAAATGTACATAAAAGGGGAAGCAATAATCTCAAATAAACAGCACAAGTGGAAAGAGAAAAAAAGGAGGGGGGGGGGGAGAAATGGGCGGTGGTCAGCGACCATGACGGTTTGTTTACATACGACCGTCGGCCGAGAACAATGGAGTGCTTGAATGGGGAGAGCGTCCGTTCAAGGTGCGCAACTCTCGCCATAGTAGAATGACTACAGGGGAGATAATTCACATCTCTTTTCTAAGCGCAGTATTAGTGCGCTAGTAAATTATCAAGGCGGTCAGTCGAGATAAAGGGGGTAAAATTAGATGTACAAATATATACATGGTTGCATCAACGATCAATTGAGCAACATAGCATTAATAGATTAATGCAATACATAAATATATACATAGGGCATGTTTATGTTTTCTACTTACGCCAGTGAGAAATACACAATGCACTAATTAAATATAAATGAAATAATAAAATACACATGATAGTATCCAGTGAGAAATATGCACAAAGTAACTAAGATGGAACTTGTGATTAAGTTCGGCTTACCACCAGGTATTCCTCTAAGAGTAAGAATGTATGAAATAGTCCAGACTCGATTGCCAGCGATAGAGAAATGAGCGGGTCTGGTTTGAATTAGTCTACCTTTTAAAGGCCTGAGAGAGACGGGCGGAAACAGGAAATGTCCTAGGCTTAAGATTATCTCTCACTGGGTGAATTTGACTCGAGATGGGAGTCGCACCTTGGAGTGTCGAGAGGCGTGTAGACCCGAGTAATCTCTTTGATCAAAGAGAGACGTGGGAGAGGGGGGGGGGAAGAAAGATTGACTTGCATTCCACCCAAGGTGGCGTCAACTGCGACCGTCAGACATCCGGCGGGTAAGACCAAAGAGACTGTGTGTTTATCTTTCCCCGATCAAGGGTAAGTCAAAAGACGCGGCCTAGCTATCTCCGAGGTGGTGGACTAAGTCTAGCCTGGAGAGGAAATGGTGGGGCGGGTGAAGAAATTGGGGATAGGATGGGGAAATAATTAAAATAAAATAAATAAATAATAATAAATAATAATTAATGCTGTGATAAGTTTGAGTGCCTCTGACAGCAAGCTTTTGACTTGTCACACCCAACACATTCAACACAATTCATCTTAGTTCATCTTAGTATAGAATAACTACTGTCCTGAGTTTGTGTTTTAGACTGAATGTTTCGAAATATTGCAAATAAGAATATTCTTCGCTTAATTTAAACTTTTTAGAATTGCATGCATAGACAATTTTTCTTTAGCTTCTTCATCATAAGTGGAAGAGTCAGAAGTTTCCATAGATTTTTAAAATTATTTATTTTTAATATATTTACATTTTTTTTAAAAAGTGATATATGTGAGCAGTCCTGATTTCTGTAGATGTTCGCGGGTCGCATAAAACACTCCGGCGGGCCGCATGTGCCCCGCGGGCCGTAATTTGTCCACCCCTGATTTAGCATATTTTAAGTCACAGATCAACATGCATCACTAGATTGACACATGAAATGCGTAAGACGTAACAATCTTATTTATTGAAGAAACGTCTGTAATCTATAAGTAATACCAAAAAGCTTCGAACTCATTAGGCTGCTATTGTATTGTTTATAGTTTTCAGACTACATACATGTATAAATAGAATACATTATGTAATCCTACGAATGCATACATCCAGTTTTCGATGCGTTATCAAACTTTATATATTTTGTAGAGAATTAGGCTTACACCTATAATATAACACATGGGCGTAGCCGGGAGGGGAGGAGTTCAAACCATCCCTTGCCTCAGACCTCATTGTCTGAAAGGGAAACTTTACTTACTGCCCCACTGCAGCCAACTTAAGCAAACTACAGTCACCAAATTTCATGAGCGTAGCCAAAAGAGGTTTTGTGGTTTTCCTTCCCCTCCAATACAAAAACTAAAACATTTTACCATTTTCTAGCAGTCGCTGGACTCCATAGCAGATATGGTTTTTGATTTTTTTTTTAGCGGAAGAGTAGCAGGCTAATTGCACTGTAGATACCTTAGAATATGCATTTTTGAAGCTTAAAATAACGGAAATAATGGTTGGTTCCGGGGCTTCGCTCCGACCCCACTAGGTGGAGCTCGCAGCGCTCCCCCGGACTTCCTATCTGCACTTTGGCGGTGTGTACTGACTTTCCACTAATTATAGGATGAGAGTATTCTAGGTTAGAAAAAACGTTTGAAAGAATGAAAGATCAGAATGTAATGAAGATTAATTACATATACACCCCCCCCCCCCACAGAAAATATATGACATGCCATTTGTGGGCCGGTTTATATGGTAATGCCAGGGCCGATTTTGATACCCAGTCTCTTCACTGTTAAACTTTGAGAACTTAAATCAAGCTTTTTATATAATTGAATGGGAAAACACTAATATAGGGTATGTTTTTTGTTTTGTTTTGTTAGGCTGACAAATGTCTTCAACCAATCAACAACACAGAGAGTCTGTGCTATGAGGACAATGAAGGAAGCCAAAATCACCTTCGTCATTAATTTCTTCATGTGTATCTTTTATGGCGGATTTTTATTCGCTGTTGGCATTGTGATTTACGCTTACTTTGATCACATCCAGTGTGACCCTTACAATGTAAGTGGAGCATAAAGACAGGTTTAGAATCAAATCAAGTGTGACCCTTACAATGTAAGTGGAGCATAAAGACAGGTTTAGAATCAAATCAAGTGTGACCTTTACAATGTAAGTGAAGAATAAAGACAAGTTAAGAATCAGATCAAGTGTGACCTTTACAATGTAAGTGAAGCATAAAGACAGGTTTAGAATCAAATCAAGTGTGACCCTTACAATGTAAGTGAAGAATAAAAACAGGTTTAGGGTTTAGAATCAGATCAAGTGTGACCCTTACAATGTAAGTGAAGAATAAAAACAGGTTTAGAATCAGATCAAGTGTGACCCTTACAATGTAAGTGAAGAATAAAAACAGGTTTAGAATCAGATCAAGTGTGACCCTTACAATGTAAGTGAAGAATAAAGATAGGTTTAGAATTAAACAACATGAACACAACATTGACAAAACAAAGCAAGACAATTTGGATGAACACGCCATTTGTTAATCTCGGTTTTCATTGGTTCACATGAGCGCATGCGCTATCAAAGCTTATCATAAATTCATAAGTAAAACTAGGCTAAATCTTCTCTTATCGATCCTTTAAAGTTTTTTCTATTTGTAAAGTTTCCTTTTTAGAATGTAAGGAACTTGGGTTACACTTGGGTATTAGTTTGAGTTGAATGTAATGCAATGCCCCCAATAACTAAAGTGCTAAAGCATCATTAGATGTGGTACCAAATGTATAGTGCAAAAAGTCATTTAAAACATAACATGTGCAGGTGTGTGATTAACTGAGACCAATCGTTACAGACCAGTGACGTGGCAACGAGCTATTGGTCTAAACTGCCCACAGGTTGTGACGTTGCAGGTCAGTGTTGAGGTCTTTTATAACAAATGGTCCCGGATTAACACCCATGGCTCAGTTAGGGTATGGTTCTCTAGTAAGGTATATCTACATGACAGAGATGTTACAGAAGTTGACTCTCTTATTATACTTCATCATTAAATTATGTCACACTCAACAAAGGAGTTAAAGTTTAATTTTTATTTACAACATACGTGGTTTACATATACAAAAATAATTACACACCCCAAGATATCAAAGAGAATTAAATAGGCCCAAATTAATACTCAAGGGCGTTTAGGCCACAGCGGTAAATTAATTCAAAATCGTACGGCGACAATGTGTCGTGAAAACCAGAACATTAGGCAAATACTTTGAAACAGACAGATAAGGAACATCGAGTAACGACAACCAGGTCAGCTCCTTAACTAACTACTGGTCTAACACACATTAACCTCCCCTGAATAAAATACACGTGTTAAAACACAATTCACAATGAAACAGCACTCACAAAGCTCAACCACAACAGCAAAAAAACTGTCATTCAATGGATACCAGCTCACATACAACTAGCAGGAAATGAGAAGGCTGACACACTCGCTGACACACTCGCCAAGAGTGGGAGAACAAACTCACAAGTAAACTCTGCTCTCTATCCAGAAGAAATGAAGAAATTAATTGTAGATAAAATAAATGAGAAATGGACGAGCTCCCATCCAAATCACAAGAAAGATGATGCTTACTATAAGCTATCCCGACAAGACCAATGTCTAATCTTTCGACTCAGGACCGGACACAACAGAATGCGACAACACATGTTCCGGAAGCTCAAAATTGGAACCAGTGAAATCTGCCCATGTGGAGTATCACCAAAAATGCCGACCACGTCCTCCAAAACTGCTCTCTCTACCAAGAGGCCCGTATAAGACATTGGCCCCAAATCACCCCAATAGAAAGAAAACTATATGGAGAGCTCCCTGATTTGGAAACCACTGCGCAGTTCATCTCATGTATTGGTCTAGTCATATGAACACTCCAACATAACAATGAGAACGATGAAGAAGAAGAAGAATTCACAATGGACCTCATTCACCAATCGTAAACAAACAACATTTAGTCACGTGATCTTATTGATAAAACAACGAAAAAAACTGTCACGTGACAACCATCATGAATTAAACATGAGATCGTAAATTATATAGAAGAGATAGAGCACCACGTGGCTTAATGTTGTTTGCTTACGATTGGTGAATGATGTCCATTGACAACTCATAAACAAACAAACACACTCTTTTACATTTTACACACACCTTCTCCTGACGTAAAACTTGAACTCAACAGAGTGCTGGTTTACAAAAAAAAAAAAAACCACAAAAAAAAAGACATTCATTCGGTTTTGTCTCAATGGTGCTGCACACTGACCAACAGCTTTATTTTCCCCCGGATGACGTCACTGTCACATGCCAAGTAGAACTTGCATGATATTCACAAAATATTTCTATAATTTTATTGTGTTTGTATGACAAAAAAAAAATAATAATAATAAGATAACCAAGCGATGTATTTGTGGGATTGCTTGTGTTTCGCAATGCTCAATATATTTAACTGTTTTTTTGGTTTGGTTTTAAAATAATGTGTGTGTGTGTTTTATCTTCTTGCCTTATCATTTGTATTCCAGGCTGGATTGATCAGTAATAAAAATCAGCTTCCTCCATATTTTGTTCTACATGTTTTACAAGACCTTCCTGGCATGTCTGGGCTCTACATGTCGTCCATCTTTAGCGGTGCACTGAGCACTTTGTCTTCAGGTAATTGACAACAGTTTCGTGACAACATTTCCTTGACAAGGGTTCCTTGACAGAAGTTCTTTGATTAACAAAAGTTCATTGACAACAGTTCATTGACAGAAGTTCTTTGATAACATTTCATTGACAACAGTTCTTTGACAACAGTTTCTTTGATAACAGTTTCTTGACATGAGTTCACCTTTTTTCACCTGTTTACCTTTTTTTTTACAAAGTACATTTCCATTTAAAGTTTTTATGGTGCACACCGTTTCGTTCTTTAGTGCCTACTTAGACCTGGCTGCATTGTCACATGATACACTCTCTGGACTATCGTCTCAAAGATTAAGGGTTTGAATCCTGCCGTCCTTGTGGGAGGTCTGGGCCATGATGAAATAACCTTCCATTCTGCAGGAATATCCGAAACATGTCAAAGAAAACAAAACAGAAAAACAACAACTTATAATTAATTTTAAAAATGTGAAAATACCAACAAAAATACCAACAACAAAGAAACAAAAATAACCTTAAAAAGATAAAGTAGTCTTAAGGATGTATGAAATACATACACAACACTTTCTTTACACATTTGTATGAATAGATTTTAACTAGTGTGGTTTTATGGGAGAACAGTTTTGTCAATAAAGTGGGGCACACATCGATCTATCATAGGGAAGTCACTTTTTTATGGTCATTTTGTGGCCATTGTAAGTTGTTTTTGTTTTTTTTTACGAACTTAACAAAGCTTATATCAATTCTTTTTGTCTTGATGGAATCTTGTACACAGTATTTCTGCCACATACCACCCTTGAATCAAGTTGAAATACAGGAATAAAATATTTAAAAATGTATGTAGTTAATTAGCTACTGGAAACCAGGGCCGGTTCTACAGATTATGCGAAACGGATTGCGCGGGGCCCATTCTGGGTTGTGATAAGGATAATAAGTGAAAATTAAGATTTTGTATTTGAAAAGAAATTCGTCTTTGCATTTTATTCATACTTTATATATATGGCTCCTTTTGTCTCGAAAGGCAATGGATGCGCCCAAGTGAGTCACTGGTTTTGGCTTAATCTTGAGACGGGGCAGAATCTGGTGTGGCTAATCAAGCCAATTCTAGAACGGCAGACTTTGCCACAATTCGTACATTTGTATGCCTCTGATTTAGGGCTAGCAGACAGGGCAGCTTTCTTTTTTTCCCTCTTGATTAAAGCCGCTTCAATTCTTTTATTCTCAGCAAGGGTTGTCCCAGCACGCACAGTCTGTCTCCATGCACTCCGGTCTTTGGCTATGTTTTCCCACATACTTTCACTGATGCCTGAGGCTCTCATGTCTCGCTTGCAGACATCTCTATATGTTAGTCTTGGGCGGCCCTTGGGTCTGACTCCTTCCACAAGCTCAGCATATAAGATATCTTTCGGGATTCTACCATCTGGCATGCGGGTGACATGTCCGAGCCAGCGTAATCTCCTTTGTGTCAGGAGAGCATACATGCTGTTCATATTGGCCAATCTCAAAACTTCCTGATTGGAGACATGGTCCCTCCAAGAGATGCCCATTATGCGTCTCAGGCAGCGCAAGTGGAAACTATTCAATCTGTGCTCTTGGTACATGTATGTTGACCAGCTTTCACTGCCATAAAGGAGAGTGCTCACAACACAGGCGTTGTAGACTAGGATTTTGGTCGCTGTGGTCAATTTACCATTTTCCCAGACGCGCTTGGATAGTTTTGCCAATGCTGTGGTAGCTTTTCCTATCCTTTTTGTCAGCTCGATGTCTAAGTCTAGGTTACTGACAATTGTTGAACCCAAGTAGGTAAATTCCTGCACCACTGAAAGGGTGTGGTTCCCAATTTGTATTATAGGTATTTCTGCAACGTCTTGTGCCAGGATTTCGGTCTTGGAGAGACTTATAGTAAGGCTAAACTCTTGACAAGCAGCTGCTAAGGCGTTCACTAGCTTCTGTAGACCTCCTTGTGAGTGAGATACGAGTGCCGCGTCATCGGCAAACAGCAGCTCCCTTATCAAGATACGACGCCTTTTCGTTTTGGCTTTAAGACGTGCCAGGTTAAAGAGCCTTCCATCGGATCTGCTATGGATGTATATTCCGTCTTCCAGGGATTTAAAAGCACTGGATAGTACGACTGAGAAGAAGATGCCAAATAGTGTAGGGGCCAGTACACATCCTTGTTTTACACCGCTCTTAATGGAGAATGGCCTGGAGGAAGAACTTTCAAACTGAACGGTGCCCTGCATATTTTCGTGAAAAGCTGACACTAGTTTTCTTAACTTATTTGGACAGCCGATTCTCTCTAGTACAGCAAACAGACCGCTTCTGCTAACAAGGTCAAAGGCCTTGGTCAAATCAATAAAAGCTATGAAGAGGGGCTGCTTTTGTTCTCTGCTCTTCTCCTGTAGCTGCCGCAGAGAGAAAATCATATCTGTTGTAGATCTTCCTGCCCTAAAGCCACACTGCGACTCTGGATAAACACGATCTGCCAGGATCTGTAATCGCTTTAGTAACACTCTAGCAAAAGCCTTTCCGACTATGCTAAGCAGTGAGATGCCTCTGTAATTGTTACAATCAGAGCGGTCGCCTTTATTTTTATAAATTGTAACAATGTTGGAGTCTTTCAATTCCTGGGGGACCATTCCTTGTTCCCAGCACAAGCTTAGCAGTTCATGGAGTGGTTTGATTAGGGCATGTTTTCCAGCCTGAATTACTTCAGCAGGAATGCCATCTCCTCCGGGTGTTTTCCCATGTGCAAGCATGTCAATGGCAATGCTCAGCTCCTTTACTGAGGGCGTTTCGTCTAATTCCGTCAAAACTGGAAGTGATGGGAAGTTGGAAACAGCATTTGGTGAGATGGCGTTTTCAATCTGGTAGAGTTCTGCATAGTGTTCTACCCATCGTTCCATTTGCAGCGCACGATCGCTGATGATTGAGCCATCTTTTGACTTGAGCGGAGCACACTTGCTGGTGTGAGGTCCAAAGGCTTTTCTCAAGCCCTCATATAGTCCTCTTATGTTACCACAGTCGGCACAAGATTGAATATCTTCGCATAGCTCCTGCCAGTATTTGTTAGCACATTGTCTCGCTACTCTTTGGACATTGTTACGTGCAGCTCTGAGCCTTTTTAAGTTGCTTGGGGTGGGATCCTTCTTGTAGATTAGCATGGCTGCTCTCTTGTTCGTAGTGGCAGTTTCCATTTCTGGTAGACTAGCTTCAAACCAGTCTTCGCTTTTCTTGGTTTTGTTTCCAAAGACCAGTGATGATGTTTGGTAGATTGTATCACGCATAAACGTCCAGCTTTTTTCTACCTCAGTCACAGAGAAGTTTTTAAAAGCTTCCTCTAATTTGTTCTCAAATTCGGTGCAAAAATCAGGATTTTTTGTGCTAGTAGTATTCAGGCGTGATTTTCTTTTTCCCTGTGAAGTGTGGATCTTAGTTGGCAGCAGTCTTGTCCGGCATGACACTAAAGTATGATCAGTATCACAATCCGCGCTTTGGTAGCTACGTGTCAGCAGTATATTTCCAATGTCCTTTTTTCGTGTCAGTATCATATCCAGCTGGTGCCAGTGCCCAGACCTAGGGTGCCTCCATGAGACACAGTGCTGTGGTTTTGTTCTGAAGTATGTGTTGGTAATGCAGAGCTTATGGTATGTGCAGAATTCAAGCAGTCTTTGTCCGTTCTCATTCATCTTTCCGATTCCAAAAAGCCCAAGACAGTCTGGCCAGGTAGTGTGATCTGATCCTACTCTGGCATTGAAGTCACCTAGAAGGATCATATGTTCTTTTTGAGGAATGTTTGCAATGGCTTCTTTGAGGTCTTCATAGAACTTGTCTTTGTCCTCCTGAGGCGAGCATAGTGTGGGGGCATAGGCACTAATTAGAGTGACTTTTCCAGATGCTGTCATCATACTTATGCTTAGTAGCCGTTCCGAGCCACCAACTGGAGGGACTATCATGGGAAGAAGACAGTTCTTGACAGCAAAGCCCACACCATGTATTCGAGTCTCATCCTGTGCTTTCCCTTTCCAAAAGAAAGTGTAGTCAGTCTCGCGGAGCATGCCGTTTTCGGCCAGTCGGGTTTCTTGCAGGGCTGCAATGTCAATATGTAGCCTTTTTAGCTCGTTGTTTATAACTGCCGTCTTCCTTGCATCGTCGATCTGCCTTAGATCATCAGTGAGACCAGGACACATTGTCCTGACATTCCAAGTGGCCAGTCGCATGACAGGGATTTTCTTTTTCAGTTTAAGTTTTCTTCTTTTGTTGCTTGGTGCAAGTTTCCAGCCTACTTGTCGTTTTAAACTAAGCTCTAAGCACCCATTAGAGCAGGCAGGCTGTGGCGGATCAGCACCTAACTGACTGGGGGCTGCCCAGGTTGAGGCGGGCGGTAGCTGATCAGTGAGGCGCGAAGACCTCTCCCACCGTCAGAGACAACCCGTGGCGTCCATACATTACGCCAATCAAGTTGGACTTATAACCCGTAACTGTTGTCTCCCGTGTTGTTTTAGCCGCTTTGCAGCAGCACCAGAGTTTCCTCTCCGGGGCGCATTCCTGGGCCTTGGATAAAGGGGTCATGGGTGGCCCATGCGTCATGATCCCTCTCTCGACCTTGCTGATGTGATCCAAAGGAACGCATCGCATTACATTTGGCACCAACTCAGTTGCAGAAGCTGCCGGAGGGAATTTCATAGCTGATACTCCCAACGCCTAAGGGGCTTCACTCCTGATTTCTCCTCGAGGTTGTCTCCTGAAGCCTCAGTACCGCAAGGCAGCGGGGGTTTGAAGTCAGAGTACCCCTCTCCTAGATGAACTGCCTTACTAGGCTGACGAGCTCCATCTGCCCGAAGCTCCCGGTTTTGTGGCGCCAGGTATCCGCCTTCACCCCTTCACCTGTTAGTAAGAGCAGTTTCGCCGGGCTTAATATCTAAGCCACACGAGCAGGCCAGGTGCTGGACTTAGTTGTCAGAGGCTATTTGAGACGCATGCCATTAGGAGTACTTTATAGACAATGGGAGCTTAACCCCATTGACACCCCTGGCCATGACAACCTTTGAAACCAAAGGTTTCAAAGGTTGTCATTCATACTTTACTAAATACAAAATCACTGTCTAATTAACTTTACGAGCCATCTACAGTAGATAGTAGTTTTCCAACAAAAAGCAGATAAACATTCAGATCTGCCTTTTAGATTTACTATCGACTAGCAAAATATTGCTTTTTTTTAAGAGGTCGAGATAGATTTAGATCTATAGTTAAATGCCAGTGACTATTAAAGTAAATTTAAGTATTTGAACTTTCTTGTTTTTGTTAAAATTCTCCTTATTATTATATTTTTATTAAATGAAAGTTGACAATGCCGGTTTTTTTTTTTAAATCGTGAGTAGGATTGGCGTTGTCCATATTGAATGACACCCCGAAATGACAATTTTGTCTATTTTTAAGGAGATTTGCATCAGTTTTCAAAAGATTTTAATAATTTCAGGAGATTTTCTTGACTTTTTCGTATATTTTGTAATTTCATGAGAATTCTAGGAACCCTTTAATTATAAGTTAAAATGGTTTAATTTAACAATTTACACCTAGAATTCGCGTTGGGCCTATGAAAGTGCGGGGCCCACTGCGGCCGCATAGGTTCCATTGGTCTAAGACCGGCCCTGCTGGTAACTAATCATTTAGTTTGGTATCGAACTAGGGAAATAAATTGTACTGATGCGATGATATAAGTTAAGTTAGTTCCCTTTAAACTATGTTGAAAGAAATAGGTTGTTGCTCTAAAGTTTGAAACTAACAATAGATAACTATAAAACATTCTATTTTCGTAAGCACTTCCCTGGCATGGTGAGTACTGATTCCTCTTGAGGAGGCTTAAATAGGCTTGACCCCTCGAGTTCTAATTTTGGTCGTTCCAATATGCATTTTAAAAGCGATCACCTCACCCTTTTCCCAACTGGTCCAGCCAAGTCATAGGATCAACGTCTTGAGAAAGCTAAAAGCATGAAATTGCGTTAAATGCTTGGTGTCGGGTTCCCTTTTATTGCTTGGCTCGTTAGGGGTTATTTAAATAAGAACAATTAATGCTCAATATACTTCAACTCCAACTCCAGCTATCCATGAATAACAAATTATACTTTAATATCCAATAAAGCACACAATTATATCACTCTCAAGAAATAATACAAAACACCAGTCCAGGAAGTAACCGTCCAACCTTCCTGGACCGGGGACAGGACCTCTCTGACTTACACACACTCTCTCACATTCAAGGAAGACTAAACTATTCAGTTTTAACACGTGCAAGACTGTTCACATTCATAATCTGTTAGTACATAAACAAGGGGATATAACTATCATACCAAAATATCAAATTAACATATTCACTCTCGCCATACCTCACCCTGACACTTGGTAAAAATATTTCTAATCGTACAGATTTATTATTGTTAGTCTAGATCTATTAAAAATTTAATTGCATGACCGATTCAAACTAATTGATACAACTTAAAAAAAAAAGTATTGTAATATTTTTCTTGTGTAAAGAATTAAGTCATTCACTAAAAGTTTGAGCCTAACAATACATGCACCTTCTATCTTTATAAGAACTTAAATAGCTCTGTGGCTAGCCCGTTGGCAAAGGTATACATCAACTGTACAATTTCAAGGAAGTTCGTTAGAGCCGTTTTCGAGAACCTTGCGCAGGTTTTTCCAGTTTACGAACTTTTTCAATGAAGACTTTACAAGCTGAAAAATTGTACAAATCTTTACATATGATAAAACTATGCGCCCTTGTTTCTGTTTGTTTGCTTAATATTTATCTTTGGAAATCTTAATGAGTGTTTCTTTGTAGTATCTACACTGTTCATACTAGAGTATTTTAAAATGGTAATTATAGGTAACATCTTAATCATTAATCGTACACCCACTGATTGAAGTATACACGACCTATTTGGAGTATAGAACTAAGTCCAAGAAGTTCTTTAAAGCTGGCTACCTCTAATGACGTTGTATGTACGGCCTAGTGGGCTGGAATGACTCTCTATATCCCTAAACTGTTACACCAAAACCAGCAGCGCATTGTACATGCTTCTTGTGTCTATGGCAGTGCTGCCCAACCTACGGTTCGTGGGTCATTTCCGGCCCAGGACGTACTGCTATCTGGCCTTTTGAAAAGCTGTCCACGGTACATAATGAAGCCGCAGACAGTCGAATTTTTGCGAGCATGTCGGAAATTTATTTGGCCCATTGGTCACAAACGTCTTTGCAAATGAACTCTTGTTTAGGTTAGTAGACTATTCCTGGCTGACCTAAGTTCAATGTGATGCTAAGAGAGAGTCAAGTAGGAAACGATAGTCAAAGAGTTCATGCGAGTTGGGACAAACTCACTAACGTGAATAAGTCATGTTCTTTGATAGCTTCCCCGCAATCCTTTTGAAGTGCCTGTCCTTGTGTTATTCCCTAACACCTATCTGTGTTGAAGTGCTTGTCCTTCAGTTATTCCCTAACACCTATCTGTGTTGAAGTGCCTGTCCTTCAGTTATTCCCTAACACCTATCTGTGTTGAAGTGCTTGTTCTTCAGTTATTCCCTAACACCTATCTGTGTTGAAGTGCCTGTCCTTCAGTTATTCCCTAACACCCATCTTTGTTGAAGTGCCTGTCCTTGGGTTATTCCCTAACACCTATCTGTGTTGAAGTGCCTGTCCTTGGGTTATTCCCTAACACCCATCTGTGTTGAAGTGCCTGTCCTTCAGTTATTCCCTAACACCCATCTGTGTTGAAGTGCCTGTCCTTCAGTTATTCCCTTACACCCATCTGTGTTGAAGTGCCTGTCCTTCAGTTATTCCCTAACACCCATCTTTGTTGAAGTGCCTGTCCTTGGGTTATTCCCTAACACCTATCTGTGTTGAAGTGCCTGTCCTTGGGTTATTCCCTAACACCCATCTGTGTTGAAGTGCCTGTCCTTCAGTTATTCCCTAACACCTATCTGTGTTGAAGTGCCTGTCCTTCAGTTATTCCCTAACACCTATCTGTGTTGAAGTGCCTGTCCTTCAGTTATTCCCTAACACCCATCTGTGTTGAAGTGCCTGTCCTTCAGTTATTCCCTAACACCCATCTATCGATCAACGTTGCGGAAAAGAAATCACTTTAAGCCTTTTAAATTAAAAAGTAATCGATTCGGTCCAGCTGACGGTGTTGTTGGAAATAAATGTTACAGTTAAAATATGAATAAAATTACGTCATCTAATATTTTTAGATCCTATTCAAGTTAGGTTTGAAAACTCTACATACCAATATTGGATCTTTCAAATATGTCCAAATCAATAGGATGAATTAATTATACATTAAAATTGTACAGAGGCGATACTTTGATGTTCAACATAAAATGTAAAAAAAAAAAAAAACCTCGATTACAAAGAGAGAATGTGTTCTCAAACAAACTCAGAGGCGACCCAGTCGAGTACGCAATGCAGCTAAAAAGATCACAAGTTACCTACAAACACAATACTCCCTTCAAATAATGTTCATTGAAAGCATTGATGCCAGCTATCATTAACACTCAATGCATGAGGTGGCCTGTCTGAATATGGAAAGCGTGAACATTGCATGATTTTCTTGCATTGGTATAGTGTACTACAGTTGATAGACATAGTTTTAATCCTCCCAAGGATTGGGTTGTTATCTTCGCTTTTGTTTTTAAATTAAATCAGTTTTAAATGAAAGAGATAAAGTCTAATACTGCCTCCATATTGAGATTACTTTCTGCTACAAACAGAAACGTTTAGAACATTTCATTATGCAGTGCTAAAAAGTGCTAAAAAGGATCAGATACCTTTAAAAAAAAAACGGTTTATTTCGCACACCAGATACACCAACAACGCATGCTATTCCATCGCGTCGAATATGACGTCGTGTATAAGGCCAGGGATCTCGCATAAGAGCAAAACAATTTAAAAACTGTACATGATTTTTGTATGCTGACGTTTGATGCATTGAAAACATTGTTCTGCTTACAGGTATGAACGCTCTGGCTGCTAATACAGTTGAAGACATACTGCAGCGACCACTGAGAAACTTCACAGAGCAAAGGTCAACGTTAATGACCAAACTCCTTGTCCTAGTCTACGGAGTTCTCATCGTTGTCGTGGCTTACCTGGCCAGAACTATGACAGGAAGTGTTGCACAGATGACATTGTCTGTGTTCGGTGCCTGTGGGGGTCCTATTCTTGGTGTCTTTTTGCTGGGTGCCTGTTTTCCTTCTGGGAACAAATATGGCGCACTGGTAGGTGGCGCCTTAGCTTTGACATTGACAATGTGGATGTCTGTTGGTAATCAGCTGTACGGCAAGGCCCCTCCGACCTTACCGTCTCCTTCTACGGACATGTGTTTCACTAACGAATCTGACCCCTTTTTATCTGAATGGACCACAAACAATTCTACCTGGCATACGAACGCATCTTCTATGAACACGAAAGTCATATCAAATCAAACCGATGTCGGCTTTTCCCTATTCTTGTACAATATTACTTACGAATGGTATGGTTGTATCGGCACAGTGGTCAGCTTGGTGGTCGGCCTCTTGGTCAGTCTCTGCACTTGCAAATGGCAACAGCCAACACACAATGCGAGACTTATATTTCCTTTTCTAGCCAAAGTTTGGTCTCTCCCAAAGGTGGACCGTGAAACTAATGGAAAAGCACTTGAAAAATTACTGGACTACGAAACACAAATACAAGCACAAAATAATAGTCTAATGTCCTAGCTATAGATTGACTACGTCTATATGGAAATACAAATGTGAGCATACAAATCAATAAAGTTGTTTTGTGTGTGTTTATTTTTTGCTCATGTAAATGTCTCGTCATTATTCTTAGAGTTTCAATCATAAACATCTCTTTTATGTCTAGATTTAGTTGAGATTTTGTATGCATGGAGAGTATCGAGAAATAGTAAGCTATTTACTTTATCCGATGTAGAGAGAATGGAAGTATTGTTAAGAGAATTATAGGACACTAGTCGACCGGCGGCGTAGCATACGCGCTATTTTGCAGGTCCGGCCTTAGTTGACCGCAGTGGGCTCCGCACTTATGCGACCGCAGTAGGCCCTGCATTTTCATAGGACCCGCGCTAATTATAAGTGTATTGTCACGTACACTATGACCATATATGGTAACAGTTTTGAGTTGTTCGCCGACTTAGCTCGAAATAGCAGGGAAACATTAGACTGCAATGATTGGTTGGTCTGGGAGGAGTAAGTTGTTGATCACGTGATTACAAGCTGAAACCCGGGGAAGATGCAAAATAGCCTCAGTCGGTTGTAAAGATTTGTAGGGATAAGATCTAACTTGTATGTAGTTAAGAATATATATTTTATTCGTATCAAGACTCAGATATGTTATTGAATAGATCAGTTATTCAAGTACATTTTAACCATTGTAACTATTTGTGTATAGTGTTTTCAAGTTATTAATTAAAGTAATTGTTTTTAAACGAAGAGAAGTTTCTTCATTGAATTTAGATCGTACTTAGATCATATTTGTCAAGTTGTAACTCCTAGACCTAGATGATCCTCTTATCAATTGGCAACATTCCGTATGATCGTATTATCAACATAGATCTGTCTACTTCTATACGATCATCTTATCGAAAGATCATTTCAAGATCCTCGGCAATCGCGGTCATTGATGGTGCAATATAGTTCAAGTCTGATCGTGACAGTAGCATCATCTTAGATTGTGACATCAACACCATAGATGATTATGACATGTATAAATTATTAAATTAAACCATTGTTTAACTTATAACATTTCCCGCGGCCTCCTGTCGATTTACCAGGAGCTTCTGGAAATCTTTAGAAAACTCATACAAATATCCTGAAATATATAAACAAAAATTGTCATTTGGGGGTGTCATTCAATATGGATAATGCTAATCCTACGCGCGATAAAAAAACGGCCTTATCCCGTAATTTTGGAATCTGGTTAAAGCTTTTCGCGCCTCATATTAATGAAGAATTACTTTAGTTCAACAATTCTCGTAGATAGACTGAAACATTTGTTAATTCTTGCTATTGAGCGTGATCTGTGTAGGAAATAGAATTTTATGATAAACTGTATGTCTTCGCTACACGCAAGGCTCGTTAAGTAGTTCTGTACGTAGTAAAGAATGAATAAAATGAAAAGACGAATTTATTTTCTAATTCAAATTCTTAAATTTCACTTATTATCCGTGGCGTAACTCTAGTTCGCCCGACTTGCAGAAATAAGAGAGTGATCTTTCCTTTACTTCTTCTTCTCGTCCAAACTCTTGAGCGAAGAAGAGAATTAAAGATATAGGCCTATGTATATAGATATATATAGATTTTTTTTTTGCAATTTTCAATATGAATATCCGCCCCCCCCCCCCCCCAAAAAAAAAAAGGTAATCTAACACTACTCATATTAATAGTCAAATTGAAGTTATTTATCTGTATAACACGTTATTATGAACATTCCCATCTTCATGGGATAATAAACATCTATTCACACTTAGTGTCAGTGTCATCCAGTTTGAAAACACTTGGGGCACATATATTTAGTTGAACACGGAATCAATAGTATACTATTAACAAATATAAACCAAACAATAATTGATTATTTCTGAACGCTCTCTGCTAACTGAACTGATCAACCTATGGAGACCAACCTACGCCCACGAGTCATAGTCGGACCTATACGCGGTGTTATTGAACTTTTGAAAACATATTTCCACACTGCATTATGAAGCCGCCGAAGCTTGTTTCTGTTGTCGTGAGTGAAAGATGAGACACGTGCAGTGGCGTAGTTAGGGATTTGAGGTCTCGAGGTATTGACCTCTTTAGGGGCCCCTACATTTTGACATTCGACATCATGACATGAGTTTATGGCGTAATATTTAATGTAAGACCAAATTGAGGACACTCATTAGGAGCCCCCCCCCTCACGTGGAGGCCCGGGGGGGGGGGGATTTTCACATTTGGACCCCCTCCCCCACTCTAGCTACGCCACTAAAACACGTGACGTTAATTTGTATAACTCCAATGCCGATAACGGTTGTACACTGTTTTCCAATAGTCCAAATACATTTTTTTAATACCGCACTTTTTTTGAGGGGGACAACACTGAGGACATCAATGTCACTTATTTGTTTTAATAAAGTAGAGATCTTTTATTCATGAAACTACAGACCAGTTTGACTAATTAACATCAGATGTAAACAATATTTTAGAACTCCGCGCGACAGGATATGGACAACTTAGCGCAAAATCTAATAAATGACATTCTACTCAAAGACTCTATATAAAGTCTAAATCGTCTGTCAAAGTTCACTAATTCGCGTAAATATGTTTTAGCATTTATAGCCCTCTATAGTATACCAGTACATTTTTAGGCCACTGTGACAGGTGGGGAAATGTGACGTGTGTTTGGCTCGTTTAATGTCTAGGGGATGATTATTTTTAATGCTATCACACCCCCACTTATCAGCATATGAATCGGGAGCAGACACGCAACGAGACAAAGCAATGAAAGATAGATACAAAAGTTAAAATAAAGGATATTTATTTACATAAATATACATATAAAAATAAAAAGGGGGAGGGTTTGCATCTATCTCTAGTATATTCTATGTTTAATCATCACTCTTGCACATAATAAGAGAGTATGTCACTTTGTCCTCTGACTTAGCTGGTTGTCCTGTTGAAGTCGCAGCTGGCTGGGTCCTGGCTTGAGGTTCTGCAGCTGGAGGTGGCGCTCTAGCGGATAGAGGGACGCCGGCGATATAGTTCTTGTGGAGTCTCAGTCCCAAGTTCTAGTATCTGTAGTGGGCACAGTATGGCGGGTGGCCGGATACCGTGGGCACAAGGTTACTGCGGGCAGAGCTGATCTGCCGTGGGCAGTGTGAGTAACAGGATATGTCCAGTGAGTTGCAGAGGGTTGGCGTAGCTATGACGTCTCGCACAGATCTGACTCTATAGGGACGTCGCGCCTAATAGCTTGACAGGTGGGCTGTCGAATAGGCGGGCAATGCCGATAGCGCCAAGTAGTAGAGTTGGGTAGATCTCAGAAGGCAAATGCAGCGCTGAATAGCACTAAGCACAACTGCAGGTAAGTAGATCGTTGATCCAATAACTAGGCAATAGGTGATTCTTGATAGCAACTAGGCAAGTGCAGCGCTGATTAGCACTAAGCACATAGATAGGCCAGTAGGCAAATAGGCAGGTAAGTGATCCAATAAATAGGCAGACACCTGAGGGAGGCTGCGGATAAATAAAGACAAGTTAGGACATGTCTCTCATGCATCTTATCGATGCCCTCGACTGAGGTGCATTCGTCAGATTGGTAAAATTGCTTTAGAGCATACAGGGGAGATGATGAAAAATGGGATTTGGAAAATAGATGGCAGATAGTAGCAATATAGAAATGTACATAAAAGGGGAAATAATAATATAAGAATGTACATAGAAGGGGAAATAATAATCTCAAATAAACAACACAGGTGGATAGAGAAAGAAAAGGGGGGGGGGTTGAATTGGGCGGTGGTCAGCGATCCTGACGGTATGTTTACATATGACCGTCGATCGAGAACAATGGAGCACGCTTGAATGGAGAGTGTGTCCGTTCAAGCGGGGTAACTCTCATAAGAGTAAAATGACTACAGGGGAGATAATTCCTTACACAAAGAAGGGGGGGGATAATTCATATTTCTTCACTAGACGCAGTATCAGTGCGCTAGTAAAATTATCAAGGCGGTCAACCGAGATAAAGGAAATAGACTAAGATGTACAAATATATACATGGTTGCATCAACGATCAATTGAGCAACGTAGCATTAATAGATTAATGCAATACATAAATAAATACATAGGACATGTTTATGTTTTCTACTTACGCCAGTGAGAAATACACAATGCACTAATTAAATATAAATGAACTAGGCAAAATCCACATGATAAAATCCAATGGAAATATACAAAAGTAATTAAGATGGAACTTGTGATTAAGTTCGGCTTACCACCAGGTATTCCTCTAGGAGAAAGGATAAGTGATATAGTCCAGACTCGATAGCTCAGCTCGAATGAGAAAGAGAGGGTGATTTGAGTTGGTTTACTATATATATATGCCTGAAAAGTGTGGGCGGACACCGGAAATGTCCTAGGCTAAGAATTAGCTTACACGTGGGTGGATTTGACTCGAGGTGGGAGTCGCACCTTGGAATATCACGCGGTGCGTTGACCAGGGTAATCTCTTAGATCAAAGAGAGACGTGAGAGATGGGGGGGGGGGGGAGAAGGATTAGCTTGCATTCAAACCAAGGTGGGGTCAACCGCGACCGTCCTCCAGACATCCGGCGGGCAAGACAAAAGAGATTGTGTGTCTACCTTTCCCCGATCAAGGGCAGATAAATGAAAGGACGCGCCTTAGCTATCTCCAAGGTGGTCAACTAAGTCTAGCCTGGAGCGGAAAAGGTGTGGCGGGTGAATAGTTTAGTGGTAGGATGGGGAAATAATTAAAATAAAATAAATAAATAATGAAAAATAATAATTAATGCTGTGATAATTTAGAGTGACCTGACAGCGAGTTTTTGACTTGTCACATACGCCGCCGCCAAGATGGATCTATCGCAGAAGATCCATAAAGTGCGAGCAGACTGATGTCACTCTAACTTTAAGATCAGTTGTTATCACAGCATTAGAAAAAAAAATCTGGAAAAATAAAGGGATAGCCATGCCAGGAGGAGAGTCTGTCCAAGTCTGTCCGTGGTCTACTTCCCGTCCCTGTGTATGTAGTCACCTGAGTGAAACATATGGGGTTGCTTGGGAGAATAGATTGGGCGATTGGGTGAGTAATAATTCCTTCCTGGGGCGGGTTGGGGAGTGTGATTAGGGCTTAGGCGGGGTGCCCAAGGCTCGTGTGCTCGTTGGGGCTTACCTCCGAAGCCGCTGTGAGGCGCTTCTTTACGAGAGTAAGTAGTCAGCTTACCTCGGTATCGTCTGACACGATCAATGTCAGGGAAGAGTGGCCTGATAAAGAATGTGGAGTTCTGCCGGAGAACGTCCCCACGAGTGCAATAATGTGGCTTACATCGTGGCTTCCTGACATGGTCAATGCCAGGGGAAGGTCGATATTGAATGGTGGCTGAGGAGCCATGGTGAGGAGTGTTTTCACGAGCGCGAAAGTTCGGCTTACCTCGGGACTTCCTGACACTATCAATGCCAGGGAGAGGTTGATTCGGAGTAGTGGCTGATGAGCCATGGAGAGGAGTGAGTCCACGAGAGCAAAATTTAATCTTACCTCGGGGCATTCTGACACTGTCAAAGTCAGAGGAATGTTGCTTAATTTTGGCTGAGTAGCTTGGGTCAAGTAGACCCTCACGAGTGCGCGGGCACACTTTAACTCGTGACTTCCTAGCAGTGTCAAAGCCAGGGCAAAGTGGTTTGAGCTTCGCTGATGAGTCAGGACCGGGCGGGTGAGTGTGGCGACCAGGGCTTCCAACCAGCTGGTTGCTGCCACGTTCCTGCTTCGCCGATCTACCGACGGGCAGAGAAAAGTATGGCTTGTTGACTTCTCCAAGAGGAACATATTTGGAGCCTAGAATGAAGTCATACACTGGCGTGTCCATAACGGCGGCGTCGATGGTGCCATGTACGTATCTGCACTCCACGTGCACCCTCGCGACAGGTAGAACCTGCGGAGGAGTGCCACGGTCAATAGACTGGATTGTCACTGTTCCACCAGTGAGATCCGATGGGTCAATCAGCTTCTTATTGATAACCGCGCCGAACGAACAGCCTGAGTCGTAGAGGCCCAAAACTTCGACACCGTTGGCCAAAATGTTCTCTACTCCCGGAGGAGAAGAGATGGGGTGAGGTAGCACTGGTGGGAGTTCTGGTTGGCCGAGATCAATGGCAGTGGGTTGAGGAACCACGGCCATCGTGGAGACGAAGTATGTGTCCTCCTCCGGTTGGTCAGAAGGATCGATCGCGGAGGGTTGAGAGACTGGCGTCACCGTAGATAGGGTCCGTGGGGCCTGCTGCTGCCGTTGTGGAGTGGGTCTACTGTCACGCGCGCTATGACGTAAGTCACGCTGAGAGTAGTTGGGCTGGTTATAGCGAGACTGATGGTTGGGGCGGTTATTGTAGTTATGAGGGGCTGATTGCCGGCCTGGTGCCTGGTTGTGCTGGGGAGTATTAGGAGCAAGGTTGGATTGAGCAGGAGAAGTTGGTTGGTCTGTTTGCTGGTCTGTCGCGGTTGCTTTACCTTTTAAGTCCTTACGGGCGTTCAAGTACCGGTCAGCGGCGGAAGCTATGTCAGCGGGCGCGGTCGCTTGTTGCTCCCTGACATAAACTCTGACCTCTGGGGACATGCATTCCAACAGCTGCTCAGAGAGTATGAGGCATGCTAGGCCATCAAAAGTCTCTGGCAATTGGCTGAGGGCGTGCCACCTGACAAGGTACTTGTCCAGCCTCTCGCAGAGGTTGCCGTAGGTCTCTCTGCGTTCGAGGCGGGAACTTCTGAACTTTTTGTGGTAGGCCTCGGCGGTCAACTCGAACTGGACGAGTAGCGCCTGTTTGAGGGCTGTGTAGTCCTCTCTCTGGCCGGAGGGAAGTTTGGAGTAAACCTCGTAGGCTTTGCCTCGGAGGCATTGGGATAACCGGAAGCACCATTTCTCCTCTGGCAGACCGTAAAAGCGTGCTACTTCCTCAAAACGGACAAGATAAACTTCGATGTTCTCTGTCTTGTCGTCAAAGTGCTCCATTGGCATGTGGGGTAGACCGTTCAAGGAACTTTGAAAGGAGGCTGGGCTAGCCGGGCGGGACTCGGAAGAAGCCTGGCGGGCGGCCTCGTTCTCTTTGTCCGCGGCTATCTTTTCTCTCGCTGTAATTTGTTGCTCCTTTTCTCTCTCTGTGACTTCTTTTTCTTTAGCTATGGCTATTTCAGCTTCCTTTCTTTCTCTTTCTTTGGCGATAGCTATTTCAGCTTCCTTTCTTTCTCTTTCTTTAGCTATTTCATTATCCTTATCCTTCATCGCTAGTTCATGCTCCCTTGCTAATCTTCTTTCTTCCTTTTCGTCTTCCTTTCTTTTTTCTTCTTCTCTTTCAAACGCCTCAAATCGTGCTCTCACAAATTCTTTCCGTTCTGCCTCATCGTCAAATAAGGTGGCCGCAAACTCCTTCAATTCAGCCATTTTCTGCTTCATGTCAGAGTCCGCTTTCGAGCGTGTGCCGCTGGCCATAATGATGAGGGGTGGGTAATGAGGGGGATAAAGCAGAAGTAGAGTAAGAGGTGGAGACGAGGAAGGAGCTGCTGAAAGCAATTACTTGGAAGTTATAGGGAAGAGTGCAAAAGGAATGTGGTGTCTGCCTATGTTAATCACAAAGTTCCTGCAAGAAAATATTACACATGAAATGCAATAATAATAATAAATAAAATATGACAGAAGTGACACTCTTGATAATGCGAAGTGATGATACTTTGGAAAAAAAAAATATTGATAGGAAATTTAGTTATTGCTGCTTGTTCGTGCCTGCTGTACTAATGGGTTAAATCCACGGACGGGCTCGCCAAAATGTGACAGGTGGGGGAAATGTGACGTGTGTTTGGCTCGTTTAATGTCTAGGGGATGATTATTTTTAATGCTATCACACCCCCACTTATCAGCATATGAATCGGGAGCAGACACGCAACGAGACAAAGCAATGAAAGATAGATACAAAAGTTAAAATAAAGGATATTTATTTACATAAATATACATATAATAATAAAAAGGGGGAGGGTTTGCATCTATCTCTAGTATATTCTATGTTTAATCATCACTCTTGCACATAATAAGAGAGTATGTCACTTTGTCCTCTGACTTAGCTGGTTGTCCTGTTGAAGTCGCAGCTGGCTGGGTCCTGGCTTGAGGTTCTGCAGCTGGAGGTGGCGCTCTAGCGGATAGAGGGACGCCGGCGATATAGTTCTTGTGGAGTCTCAGTCCCAAGTTCTAGTATCTGTAGTGGGCACAGTATGGCGGGTGGCCGGATACCGTGGGCACAAGGTTACTGCGGGCAGAGCTGATCTGCCGTGGGCAGTGTGAGTAACAGGATATGTCCAGTGAGTTGCAGAGGGTTGGCGTAGCTATGACGTCTCGCACAGATCTGACTCTATAGGGACGTCGCGCCTAATAGCTTGACAGGTGGGCTGTCGAATAGGCGGGCAATGCCGATAGCGCCAAGTAGTAGAGTTGGGTAGATCTCAGTAGGCAAATGCAGCGCTGAATAGCACTAAGCACAACTGCAGGTAAGTAGATCGTTGATCCAATAACTAGGCAATAGGTGATTCTTGATAGCAACTAGGCAAGTGCAGCGCTGATTAGCACTAAGCACATAGATAGGCCAGTAGGCAAATAGGCAGGTAAGTGATCCAATAAATAGGCAGACACCTGAGGGAGGCTGCGGATAAATAAAGACAAGTTAGGACATGTCTCTCATGCATCTTATCGATGCCCTCGACTGAGGTGCATTCGTCAGATTGGTAAAATTGCTTTAGAGCATACAGGGGAGATGATGAAAAATGGGATTTGGAAAATAGATGGCAGATAGTAGCAATATAGAAATGTACATAAAAGGGGAAATAATAATATAAGAATGTACATAGAAGGGGAAATAATAATCTCAAATAAACAACACAGGTGGATAGAGAAAGAAAAGGGGGGGGGGATTGGGCGGTGGTCAGCGATCCTGACGGTATGTTTACATATGACCGTCGATCGAGAACAATGGAGCACGCTTGAATGGAGAGTGTGTCCGTTCAAGCGGGGTAACTCTCATAAGAGTAAAATGACTACAGGGGAGATAATTCCTTACACAAAGAAGGGGGGGGGGATAATTCATATTTCTTCACTAGACGCAGTATCAGTGCGCTAGTAAAATTATCAAGGCGGTCAACCGAGATAAAGGAAATAGACTAAGATGTACAAATATATACATGGTTGCATCAACGATCAATTGAGCAACGTAGCATTAATAGATTAATGCAATACATAAATAAATACATAGGACATGTTTATGTTTTCTACTTACGCCAGTGAGAAATACACAATGCACTAATTAAATATAAATGAACTAGGCAAAATCCACATGATAAAATCCAATGGAAATATACAAAAGTAATTAAGATGGAACTTGTGATAAAGTTCGGCTTACCACCAGGTATTCCTCTAGGAGAAAGGATAAGTGATATAGTCCAGACTCGATAGCTCAGCTCGAATGAGAAAGAGAGGGTGATTTGAGTTGGTTTACTATATATATATGCCTGAAAAGTGTGGGCGGACACCGGAAATGTCCTAGGCTAAGAATTAGCTTACACGTGGGTGGATTTGACTCGAGGTGGGAGTCGCACCTTGGAATATCACGCGGTGCGTTGACCAGGGTAATCTCTTAGATCAAAGAGAGACGTGAGAGATGGGGGGGGGGAGAAGGATTAGCTTGCATTCAAACCAAGGTGGGGTCAACCGCGACCGTCCTCCAGACATCCGGCGGGCAAGACAAAAGAGATTGTGTGTCTACCTTTCCCCGATCAAGGGCAGATAAATGAAAGGACGCGCCTTAGCTATCTCCAATGTGGTCAACTAAGTCTAGCCTGGAGCGGAAAAGGTGTGGCGGGTGAATAGTTTAGGGGTAGGATGGGGAAATAATTAAAATAAAATAAATAAATAATGAAAAATAATAATTAATGCTGTGATAATTTAGAGTGACCTGACAGCGAGTTTTTGACTTGTCACAGCTACTACAGTGTATCAGTACATTTCAAGGCCACTACAGTGTATCAGTATACTTCTAGTCCACTACAGTGTATCAGTATACTTCTAGTCCACTACAGTGTATCAGTATACTTCTAGTCCACTACAGTGTATCAGTATACTTCTAGTCCACTACAGTGTATCAGTATACTTCTAGTCCACTACAGTGTATCAGTATACTTCTAGTCCACTACAGTGTATCAGTATACTTCTAGTCCACTACAGTGTATCAGTATACTTCTAGTCCACTACAGTGTATCAGTACATTTCAAGGTCACTACAGTGTATCAGTACATTTCAAGGCCACTACAGTGTATCAGTACACTTCAAGTCCACAAGAGTGTATCAGTACATTTCAAGGCCACTACAGTGTATCAGTATACTTCTAGTCCACTACAGTGTATCAGTACACTTCAAGTCCACTACAGTGTATCAGTATACTTCTAGTCCACTACAGTGTATCAGTACATTTCAAGGCCACTACAGTGTATCAGTACATTTCAAGTCCACTACAGTGTATCAGTACACTTCAAGTCCACTACAGTGTATCAGTACATTTCAAGGTAACTACAGTGTATCAGTATACTTCTAGTCCACTACAGTGTATCAGTACACTTCAAGTCCACTACAGTGTATCAGTATATTTCTAGTCCACTACAGTGTATCAGTATACTTCTAGTCCACTACAGTGTATCAGTATACTTCTAGTCCACTACAGTGTATCAGTACATTTCAAGGTCACTACAGTGTATCAGTACATTTCAAGGCCACTACAGTGTATCAGTACACTTCAAGTCCACTACAGTGTATCAGTACATTTCAAGGCCACTACAGTGTATCAGTACATTTCAAGGCCACTACAATGTATCAGTACACTTCAAGTCCACTACAGTGTATCAGTACACTTCAAGTCCACTACAATGTATCAGTACATTTCAAGTCCACTACAGTGTATCAGTATACTTCTAGTCCACTACAGTGTATTAGTACATTTCAAGGTCACTACAGTGTATCAGTACATTTCAAGGCCACTACAGTGTATCAGTACACTTCAAGTCCACTACAGTGTATCAGTACATTTCAAGGCCACTACAGTGTATCAGTACATTTCAAGGCCACTACAGTGTATCAGTACAGTTCAAGGCCAATACAGTGTATCAGTACAGTTCAAGGCCACTACAGTGTATCAGTACATTTCAAGGTCACTACAGTGTATCAGTACACTTCAAGGCCACTACAGTGTATTAGTACACTTCAAGGCCACTACAGTGTTTCAGTACACTTCAAGTCCACTTCAGTGTATCAGTACATTTCAAGGCCACTACAGTATATCAGCACATTTCAAGGTCACTACAGTATATCAGTACATTTCAAGTCCACTACAGTGTATCAGTACATTTCAAGTCCACTACAGTGTATAAGTACATTTCTTGGACACTACAGTGTATCAGTACATTTCAAGGCCACTACAGTGTATCAGTACATTTCAAGTCCACTACAGTGTATCAGTACAGTTCAAGGCCACTACAGTGTATCAGTACATTTCAAGGTCACTACAGTGTATCAGTACATTTCAAGGCCACTACAGTGTATCAGTACACTTCAAGGCCACTACAGTGTATCAGTACACTTCAAGTCCACTTCAGTGTATCAGTACATTTCAAGGCCACTACAGTATATCAGCACATTTCAAGGTCACTACAGTATATCAGTACATTTCAAGTCCACTACAGTGTATCAGTACATTTCAAGTCCACTACAGTGTATAAGTACATTTCTTGGACACTACAGTGTATCAGTACATTTCAAGGCCACTACAGTGTATCAGTACATTTCAAGTCCACTACAGTGTATCAGTACATTTCTTGGACACTACAGTGTATCAGTACATTTCAAGGCCACTACAGTGTATCAGTACATTTCAAGTCCACTACAGTGTATCAGTACAGTTCAAGGCCACTACAGTGTATCAGTACATTTCAAGGTCACTACAGTGTATCAGTACATTTCAAGGCCACTACAGTGTATCAGTACAGTTCAAGGCCACTACAGTGTATCAGTACATTTCAAGTCCACTACAGTGTATAAGTACATTTCTTGGACACTACAGTGTATCAGTACATTTCAAGGCCACTACAGTGTATCAGTACATTTCAAGTTCACTACAGTGTATCAGTACAGTTCAAGGCCACTACAGTGTATCAGTACATTTCAAGGTCACTACAGTGTATCAGTACATTTCAAGGCCACTACAGTGTATCAGTACACTTCAAGGCCACTACAGTGTATCAGTACACTTCAAGTCCACTTCAGTGTATCAGTACATTTCAAGGCCACTACAGTGTATCAGTACATTTCAAGGTCACTACAGTGTATCAGTACATTTCAAGGCCACTACAGTGTATCAGTACACTTCAAGGCCACTACAGTGTATCAGTACACTTCAAGTCCACTTCAGTGTATCAGTACATTTCAAGGCCACTACAGTATATCAGCACATTTCAAGGTCACTACAGTATATCAGTACATTTCAAGTCCACTACAGTGTATCAGTACATTTCAAGTCCACTACAGTGTATAAGTACATTTCTTGGACACTACAGTGTATCAGTACATTTCAAGGCCACTACAGTGTATCAGTACATTTCAAGTCCACTACAGTGTATCAGTACAGTTCAAGGCCACTACAGTGTATCAGTACATTTCAAGGTCACTACAGTGTATCAGTACATTTCAAGGCCACTACAGTGTATCAGTACACTTCAAGGCCACTACAGTGTATCAGTACACTTCAAGTCCACTTCAGTGTATCAGTACATTTCAAGGCCACTACAGTGTATCAGTACAGTTCAATGCCACTACAGTGTATCAGTACATTTCAAGTCCACTACAGTGTATAAGTACATTTCTTGGACACTACAGTGTATCAGTACATTTCAAGGCCACTACAGTGTATCAGTACATTTCAAGTCCACTACAGTGTATCAGTACAGTTCAAGGCCACTACAGTGTATCAGTACATTTCAAGGTCACTACAGTGTATCAGTACATTTCAAGGCCACTACAGTGTATCAGTACACTTCAAGGCCACTACAGTGTATCAGTACACTTCAAGTCCACTTCAGTGTATCAGTACATTTCAAGGCCACTACAGTGTATCAGTACATTTCAAGGCCACTACAATGTATCAGTACATTTCTTGGACACTACAGTGTATCAGTACATTTCAAGGCCACTACAGTGTATCAGTACATTTCAAGGCCACTACAGTGTATCAGTACATTTGAACGTCCCGAAAAAGAATTAAGCAAACTGACCTAACTATCGTTAAATGAAAACATTTGACTGTAGTTCTGAAATAACTGATACAGTAGGCTATAAACTCTATATCTATCATTCTAATAATAGCTAAACAGTATTAACTATATGTGACAAGTCAAAAACTCGCTGTCAGAGTCACTCAATTTTATCACAGCATTAATTATTATTATTCATTATTTATTTATTTTATTTTAGTTATTTCCCCATCCTACCTCCAAATTCTTCACCCGCACCACTCTTTCCTCTCCAGGTTAGACTTAGTTGACCACATTGGAGATAGCTAGGCCGCGTCTTTCGGCTTATCTTCCCTTGACCGGGGTAAAGATAGACACATTCTCTTTGATCGTACCGGCCGGATGTCTGACGGGCGCAGTTGACACCACCTTGTGTGGAATGCAAGTCAATACTCCCCCCACTTTCTCCCACGTCTCTCTTTGATCTAGGAGATTACTCGAGTCAAAGCGCCTCTCGTCGTTCCAAGGTGCGACTCCCATCTCCAGTCTAATTCACCCACGTGTAAGATAATTCTGAGCCTACGACATTTCCTGTTTCCGCCCACATTTTCCAGGCCTATATATATAAGGTAGATTAGATCAAGTCAGACTCTCTCTCCTTTCTCATTATATCTGAGCAATCGTGTCTGGACTACTTCATTTATTCTCACTCCTAGAGGAATACCTGGTGGTAAGCCGAACTTAATCACAAGTTCCATCTTAGTTACTTTGGAGACTATTATGTGTATTTTATTATTTCATTTATATTTAATTATTGCGTTGTGTATTTCTCACTGGCGTAAGTAGAAAACATAAACATGTCCTATGTATGTATTTATGAATTGCATTAATCTATTGATGCTACGTTGCTCAATTGACCGTTGATGCAACCATGTATATATTTGTACATCTTATTTTATTTTCTTTATCTCGGCTGACAACCGTGATAATTTTACTAGCGCACTGATACTGCGTTTAGAGAAGATATATGAATTATCCCCCCTGTAGTCATTTTACTCTAACGAGAGTTGCGCCCCTTGAACGGACACACTCTCCATTCAAGCGCGCTCCATTGTTCTCGGCCGACGGTCGTGTGTAAACAAACCGTCTTGGTCGCTGACCACCGCCCATTTCCCTCCCCCCCCCTCCTTTCCCTCTTACAACTTGTGTTGTTTATTTGAGATTGTTGTTTTCCCTTTTACGTACATTTGTATATTGCTACTATCAGCCATCAATTTTTCCAAATCCCATTTGTCATCATCTCCCCTTTTGTGCTCAGAAGCAATTTTACTAATCTGAAGAATGCACCTCAGTCGAGGGCATCGATAAGATGTATGAGAGACATGTCCTAACTTGTCTTTATTTATCCGCAGCCTCCCTCAGGTGTCTGCCTATTTATCTATTGGATTAATCACCTATTTGCTATCAAGAATTATTTACCTGCCTATGTGCTTAATGCTATTCAGCGCTGCACTTGCCTATTTGCTATCGAGAATCACCTATTTATGTGCTGAGTGCTATTCAGCACTGCACTTTCCTACTGAGATCTGCCTATTTGCCATTTGCTGTTCAGTGTCTACTCGACACTACTCAACTCTACTACTTGGCGCTATCGGACTTGCCCGCCTATTCGACAGCCCACCTGTCAACTTGTTAGGTGCGACGTCCCTATAGACCCAGATCTGTGTGAGACGTCATAGCTACGCCAACCCTCTGCAACTCACTGGACAGATCCTGCTCATTACGCTGCCCACGGCAGATCAGCTCTGCCCGCAGTAACCTTGTGCCCACGGTAGCCGGCCACCAGCCCTACTGTGCCCACTACAGATATCAGAACTTTGGATTGAGACTCCACAAGAACTGAATCACCGGCGTCCCTCTATCCGCTAGAGCGCCACCTCCAGCTGCAGAACCTCAAGCCAGGACACAGCCAGCTGCGACATCAACAGGACAACCAGCTAAGTCAGAGGATAAAGTGACATGTTCTCTTATTAAGTGCAAGAGTGATGATCAAAATACATTACTAATTAGAGATAGAAGCAAACCCTCCCCCTTTTTATTATTATATGTAAATATTTATGTAAATAAATATTCTTCATTTTAACTTTGTATCTTTCTCTCATTGCTTGTCTCGTTGCGTGCCTGCTCCCGATATATATGCTGACTGGTTGGAGTGTGATAGCTTTAAAAATAATCATCCCCTAGACATTAAACGCGCCAAACACACGTCATATTTCCCCACCTGTCACACTATGTAACTTAAGTTCTGATTGTACAGAATGTATTCTATACATGTAAAATAACAATCAACTCTTTAAATAAAAAAAAACAGTATCAAGTCTATAGGTGTGAATAACAAGTATTATTTTTATAGATGCAAAATAACAGTATTATCTTTATAGATGTAAAATAACAGTATTATCTTTATAGATGTAAAATAACAGTATTATCTTTATATAGATGTAAAATAACAGTATTATCTTTATAGATGTAAAATAACAGTATTATCTTTATAGATGTAAAATAACAGTATTATCTTTATATAGATGTAAAATAAATCGTTTCTGCACACAAACTAATTTGAGAGATGAACACGTAATGAAATGTAATCTATGTTCACAAAATGTTCAAATACTAGAACTGACAGACAGACTTAATATTACCATCTTGTTTGCTTCTGTCCTTGTTTCACGTAGATGTATTATCTTGTATAAATTTGTACATACACCATCACATCATGTTCAGATCCAGCGTTTCAGTGTTTCTCCACCTTTTTAAAAAATCTATCATGCAAAGTATGACTACTCACGTAACAATGTGATTCTTATTCACCAGCGGACATGCAAACAGAAAATGTTAACAATCAGTAGCAACGTTGCTTGACATTCCTTCCTGGTGCTCCTAACTGACGTACCGATGCCCCCTTGGATACCTTTCCCACAATTTGAGAACTCTCAGATCATTAATGACGTAAAACTTTTTTTGTTTCCTAACTTATGGAATGAAGAGTCTGTCCCACCTGTGTATGTAAACGACTTGAATTTACTTTTATCTAAAAGGCCTAGATTTCGTTTAGGCCTGTAGAGCATGAAGGGAAAATGAACTAGATCTAGATAACTAACAAAATGATGCACCGATGCCATAGACTTTGTTTTTTGTTTGCTAACCTGTTGTTTTGTTTTTTAGTCACGTCTGTATGTGACGTGCTCAAGTTAACTATTCTTAGATTCAAGGGACACATCTTACTGACTTTGTGAATTCTAGTCTCAATTTGTGTTGTGTTTATTTTTCTTGATTGAGAAGAAATGAGCACTAATGTCAGCCTACAGATAGCCGACTATGTGGTTTCTGCAGTCATGTTATTTATTCCACTGGCCATTGGAGTTTTTTTCGCCATTAAAGACGCAAAAAAATCGAATCGGGATGAATATTTATTGGGCGGGAGAAAGATGTCAATGCTTCCTGTGGCCTTGTCAATCTTTGCGACATTCGCAGTAAGTGTTTGATCTCTCAATGACAGTCTGGTTGTCAAGGTTACTAACTTACTACACTCTCGGTCGTTAGCTTGACATTGAATTCAAAATGTCGATAGCAAGGGAGACAAATAACGTGGTATGCATGCCAGTGATTGTAGCTGGTGCTACGGTTGGATAAACAGGTCAAGTGGGTTTCTAATAAATAGGCGCTTTGTCAAAATATCAGACTCATGTGTATATATAGAAAGTAGAAATCAACATCGTTTGACCAAGGTCATTGAAAGACCATGGCAAGAATATTACTTAGATCATTGCGGAGTCTGTAGAATATGTGGCTGCCTAGTTGTGCGGTATACGCATTGGACTGTCGTTCGGACTTCTCGATGTTGCCTACCCTGTCCGCTGCCCCCCCCCCCGTCCTGCGGGAGGCTTACACTAGGAAGTCAATTATTTTCAACCCTGAAGGAACATCCGAAACATGTACACCAACTAACAAACATTTTTTACAGGCCACCTACGCCACCACCCGTGGATTTGAGAGAATAGCACAAAGTTTGACTTGAGTTTATTGCCTCTGTTTAACCCGTTCAACTAAAAACACGAGCTACACCGTCAATTTCTAAGAGTGAAATGTAATTCTGAATGGGTCAAAGGGAAAAGAATAATTACTTATATTATAATTTCTTTTTTTTTATAATTCCTGTATTTAGTTTGCAGACTCTTGAACAGACTTTCAGCGGGAGTTCTTTGGGTTCAGTCCAGAGTTGAAGAAACAAATAAACGTTATTGAACATTGTGTGTAGTCTTATGCAGCACTGAGCTGGACTGGACTGGAAGACATTGTGTGTAGAGTCTTATGTAGCACTGAGCTGGGCTGGAAGACATTGTGTGTAGAGTCTTATGTAGCACTGAGCTGGACTAGACTGGAAGACATTGTGTGTAGAGTCTTATGTAGCACTGAGCTGGACTGGAAGACATTGTGTGTAGAGTCTTATGTAGCACTGAGCTGGGCTGGAAGACATTGTGTGTAGAGTCTTATGTAGCACTGAGCTGGACTGGAAGACATTGTGTGTAGAGTCTTATGTAGCACTGAGCTGGGCTGGAAGACATTGTGTGTAGAGTCTTATGTAGCTCTGAGCTGGACTGGACTGGAAGACATTGTGTGTAGAGTCTTATGTAGCACTGAGCTGGACTGGAAGACATTGTGTGTAGAGTCTTATGTAGCACTGAGCTGGACTGGAAGACATTGTGTGTAGAGTCTTATGTAGCACTGAGCTGGACTGGAAGACATTGTGTGTAGAGTCTTATGTAGCACTGAGCTGGACTGGAAGACATTGTGTGTAGAGTCTTATGTAGCACTGAGCTGGACTGGAAGACATTGTGTGTAGAGTCTTATGTAGCACTGAGCTGGACTGGAAGACATTGTGTGTAGAGTCTTATGTAGCACTGAGCTGGACTGGAAGACATTGTGTGTAGAGTCTTATGTAGCACTGAGCTGGACTGGAAGACATTGTGTGTAGAGTCTTATGTAGCACTGAGCTGGACTGGAAGACATTGTGTGTAGAGTCTTATGTAGCACTGAGCTGGACTGGAAGACATTGTGTGTAGAGTCTTATGTAGCACTGAGCTGGACTGGAAGACATTGTGTGTAGAGTCTTATGTAGCACTGAGCTGGACTGGAAGACATTGTGTGTAGAGTCTTATGTAGCACTGAGCTGGACTGGAAGACATTGTGTGTAGAGTCTTATGTAGCACTGAGCTGGACTGGACTGGGAGACATTGTGTGTAGAGTCTTATGTAGCACTGAGCTCGACTGGAAGACATTGTGTGTAGAGTCTTATGTAGCACTGAGCTGGACTGGAAGACATTGTGTGTAGAGTCTTATGTAGCACTGAGCTGGACTGGAAGACATTGTGTGTAGAGTCTTATGTAGCACTGAGCTGGGCTGGAAGACATTGTGTGTAGAGTCTTATGTAGCACTGAGCTGGACTGGAAGACATTGTGTGTAGAGTCTTATGTAGCACTGAGCTGGACTGGAAGACATTGTGTGTAGAGTCTTATGTAGCACTGAGCTGGGCTGGAAGACATTGTGTGTAGAGTCTTATGTAGCACTGAGCTGGACTGGACTGGAAGACATTGTGTGTAGAGTCTATGTAGCACTGAGCTGGACTGGAAGACATTGTGTGTAGAGTCTTATGTAGCACTGAGCTGGACTGGAAGACATTGTGTGTAGAGTCTTATGTAGCACTGAGCTGGACTGGAAGACATTGTGTGTAGAGTCTTATGTAGCACTAAGCTGGACTAGACTGGAAGACATTGTGTGTAGAGTCTTATGTAGCACTGAGCTGGACTGGACTGGAAGACATTGTGTGTAGAGTCTTATGTAGCACTGAGCTGGACTAGACTGGAAGACATTGTGTGTAGAGCAGTGGTTTCCAAACTTTTTTTATTTCGTAGACCCCTTGCCATGTTTTTTTGTTTTCGGTAGACCCCCTGCTTAACTTACCCGGTATATTGCATTTTTGCAAATTCATCAACTCCATTTTTTAAAACTAATTTCTAACTGTAGTGAGTGTAAGAATGAAAAAGTAGCCTAATTTAAAGCTACATTTAAAGTTACAGATCTTTTTGTATTCATAAAATTCAAATTTAAACCAATTAAAATAACAATTAATATTTATTACTGGAATTACCGAACACACTGGAAATGTTGCCTTTTTTGCAAGTCTATTATCCGTTGCTATGGATATTATGTTTCATATAGGAATTTGTTGTTCTATGATATAATCATCAAACATTAAATATTAATTAATCAAGTAATTTATAATTTGCCTTGTGTAAGATTGTAAAAGTTTTCGCAAGCGCAGTTTCTCGTGTATTTCTTGATCTTTCACGTGTGGCTCAAATATTAAGTCCGAAGAACTATTTTCACTAACAGGAGAAGGCGCGAATGTGAGTGTAACTGGCACCTAAGCCAGTAACTTTGAGCAGGAAGGGCTCATATATGTTAGCCTTGACTTGCTGCCCACCTAGCAGAGGATAACTGAATTCAAGCCTCTGCTGCGTGCAGCTATACCCAAACACTGGAAACGTTTCGTGGGTCAACCCTGTTAAAAATAAGGAGCAGGCGACCCTTAGGCAGTTTAAATCACACAGCATTACATTCTGTCAGAGCCTGTGATACCGCTGATCGAAAACTGTATGTATGTCGTTTGCAATGCATTACATAAGAAGCTTTTAATTGTATAACTCATGCCACCGATGTGCCATTGAACTGTATTGTTGCTACAAGAAATAGTTTTACTAATATCTGATGTAGGTTTGTGTAAAACAGTTTTTAGAACTACAACGGCTGATAAAATCAATGTTTGACCTGTAGTGTTTTCCGGTTTTTCCTTTTTGTTTAGAGATGTTGTAAGACACTTGCAATTAAACCATCATCTTCTCTATATGATGTCGAAGATGTATTTTGTGGGTCTATTCTGAACTTTATCTTTGAGTGTTTGAAAGTTTTACAAACCTTTATCTATTTTGTCAGAGTGGCATTGTCTCAAATGATCCTCCAGCGTAATTCATATCGTCATAAAACCGCTTATTTGACAAGGAAAGAATGAATCCCAATTTTAAATAATCAACTCTGTACCGTCTTTCTTTATGTTAAACATTAGTTGCATGTAGACAAAATTAAGCTGTTGAAATAAGTATTGAAATTAAATGCAACAATTTTTCGTTTGAATAGCATGACACATATTTAAAGGATTAACTCAGGTACAAATCATGGATTAGTTTAGGAAATAATTACATTAATGGGATGTGAAAATTAAAGTCGCTACCTGATTAAGTGAAATTTATTATCGTAGACCCCCGTGGACATCTCATAGACCCCCAATTTATTTTTAATCTTTCGGAGACCCCTTGGAAGTCTTCATAGACCCCTGGGGGGTCTATATAGACCACTTTGGGAATCACTGGTGTAGAGTCTTATGTAGCACTGAGCTGGACTGGACTAAAAGACATTGTGTCTAGAGTCTTATGTAGCACTGAGCTGGACTAGAAGACATTGTGTGTAGAGTCTTATGTAGCACTGAGCTGGACTGGAAGACGTTGTGTGTAGAGTCTTATGTAGCACTGAGCTGGACTGGAAGACATTGATTGTACAAACTCGCTGCTATAAAATCCCTTTTGATATTGAAGAATTACAAGAAATACATAGAATGAGAATTTATGGACCATCATTAGCTTATTAAAGGAGGAATTGATTTTTTTTTTACTTTTTATATGTAAAAAAACAAACAAATGCATTAAACATTTGAACAATGTTTCGACTTAGTTTTATTTTGGGACCATTTTGAGTAACATTTGAAACACATTTCTTATTCATAGCCTGAAACTACAGTCCTTGTGACTATCTATAGAGAGATATATTTAAAAACTCAGAACTTTGTTTATAGAAAGTTAGAAGGACTTAGGGGGCAATGTTTTACTTCCCCTGCAAGAGCGCACAGTTAAGGGTACGGTTTTATTGTATAGATTAAAAACAAATATTACTTACTGCGAGCATCCAATTAGACACTTAAACTTTATAGAGTAAACTCTGTGCCGTTATTTGGTAACATAGCAACAGCAACAAAATCCTTCACAGCGTTTGTTTGTTGCTGCTTGGAGTTTTAAAAAAAGGGAAATAACTTCCAGTTAAGTAATGGAAATGACTAGGAATTAAGATAATAAAATTTAACTTTATCGTTCTGTCCTATCTAGCTGTAAAATACAATTAACAAAACCTACACTTTTACTCTGACAATAAAACAACAACTTTTGTCCTCAGTCAGCCATTTCTTTAATGGGAGTTCTAACAGAGGTGTACTATAATGGAGCCATGCACCCAACTTTTCAACTCGGATTTGGTTTGGCGCATGTGGTGGGCTACGTGACTATGATTCCTCTCATCTACCCACTGCAAATGACCAGTATCTATGAATATTTACACCTGAGATTTCAATCAGAGCTCGTACGTAACTCTGTGCTAAGTATTGCGATGATACAAACATTTTTCTACATGGCTATTGCATTACTTACACCTGCCCTTGGCTTACAAGTGAGTACAGTTGTATTTAATAGTTTAGTACAGATGGGCAAACTACGGCCCTCAGGCCAACTCCGACCCGCTGAAAGGTTTAATCCAGCCCGCCACATATTTTGAAATTATAACTAAAATAACAAATTTCATTCATATTGTAGAAATCCAAGTTTTCAATACCGGATGAACCATTTGAGTAATATTGGGAATTTTAATTTTCTGTTTCACTCTAAGTTGTTGTCCTATATATTAGAGTTTCATGAGTATTCTAAACTAAATTTGTGTGTTCTTAGGACGCCCCTGACTCCAACTCTAATGGGTAATTGGCATTAGTTGGGAAAAAGTAAAGTCGGTTGGTCGTTGTGTTGACCAAATGAGACCCAAGTTAACCGTGGACCAAAGAAACAGATGGGACTACATTTCAATATTTTTTTTTCGTAGTGAAAATAAAAGTGGCAAGCAAAAATTGTTCCTTCAATGTTTTTGGCCCACTCCTCAAAAGTTTACCCATCACTTGTTGAAAAGTAAATGAAATCAAAATATAACAACTTTATACTTTCTTTTTTAAAGCTTTCATCAACTATCTCTGTCTGCCTTGTACAAATTTTGTACACGTTATTTTTCTGACTTCCCATTCTCTTATCAGCTTGAAACTTTGCACAATTATTCATTGTCGATGACAACACACAAATCAATAAAAACAAGGTTACAAAAGACAGTTTGTGTGGAAACACAAACTCAAAATCGGCCCCCGAAGTGGTCCACCCAGGCAGGCTTCAATATTTTCAGAAAGAACATCCAAATGAAATTATATCAAAGACAAATGAGAGATAAGAATGGAGTAAGAAGGTTGACAGATCTTGTGTAGTGTCCCAACGGTCCCGCAGATCAAAGGATAGGTGAAAGTGAATGTAAAGTTAGATGTGAACCTGGCCTAACTAGTTCCCCTTTTAGACCTTGTGGTCTATAGGGAAGATGATGTAAAGTTTATCTGTTTTTGTGGCCTACGGTTAACGAGGGTGTCATGTAGCTAGCACAACGACCAACCGCCTTTACTTTTCCCCAACTAATGTCAGATACCCATTAGAGCTGAGTGGACTCAGAGGTCCTCAAAAATTCCAAAGTTGAAAATCCCAGTCTTCACCAGGATTTGAACCCGGGACCCCCGGTTCGGAAGCCAAGCGCTTTACCGCTCAGCCACCGGACCTCCCCTGGCCTAACTGATGTGTTATAATTGATCTAATTGTTTTGAAAAGGCTCAATCTCTTATTCGAATCCTCAAAAAAATAAAAATAAAAAAAAAATAATTTCCGCAATAAAAAAAAGTTCAGGAAAATGAAGTTTTTAAGATTACTATTCGTTTTAAATTAGGTCTAACTTATAATGCATACTAATTAGCTTTTTCTCTTTAAAAAAACTGCTTGCATAACTGATTTTGAAAATTAGATTTTTCGCTTTCAGAAAAAAAAGTAGCCGTTGCATCAGAACTTTGAATGGTCTAAAATATTGTGATGTCGGATTTTCATTATCTTTTCTAGTTTACGAGATCTAAACGGGATTGACGGACAGACGGACAGACATTTCGCACAAAACTAATAGCGTCTTTTCCCCTTTCGGGGGCGCTAAAAATGGTTCCACGACTATTCGTTCACTGACATTTCGTTCACCGACAAATCGTTCACGACTTTTCGTTCACGCGACTATTCGTTCATCAGACATTTCGTTCACCCGACAATTCGTTCACGCGACTATTTGTTCACGCGACTATTTGTTCACGCGACATATCGCTCACGGACTATTCGCTCACAGACAACTTGTTCACCGACAGTTGGTTCACAACAAATCGTTCACGCGTGAACGAATAGTCACGTGAACGAATAGTCGCGTGAACGAATAGTCGCGTGAACGAATTGTCGCGTGAACGAAAAGTCGTGAACGATTTGTCGGTGAACGAAATGTCTGGTGAACGAATAGTCGTGTCCCCATTACACCTACATGTATTTATGTTTGCAAAATACACTTTATGCAATGATGAAATGTTATGGTGATGAAATGTTGCAATGATGAAATGTCTCGTAGGATGAGGTGTCAGGGAACCCAGGATTAAAAGGTCCTAGATAGAGGAGGAAACGTATCTTCCATTGGTAATAGTGTCAACATTTTCGGGTTTATATTCAATCCATTGAATGACAGTAAAAATACATATTTTTCCCTTGTAAAATAAATTTACCGGTTTAGCTCCCGTTTCCGTTCAGTTTTAGCGCAAATATTTAAATTCTGACACCTTTGCAACATAATTTTACATTTTCAAATAACACTGAAAAACATAATAGGTGATAAGAAAGTCCGATGTAATCACGGAAAATTATAAACGATTTTTTAAAATGTATCGTTTGGTTACTGAATACGTTTTTAAAAATAAAATAAAGTTTAAAGTTAATAAAACATTTACTTTAGTTTCAATTAATCTTTTACAGTTCTACTTTTTTTTTCTCAAGGCTGCTGCTGGGATACCTCTGTATGTGTCTGTGTTAATAGTCGGCTCTATTGGCACAATTTACACGGCAATAGGCGGCATCAAGAGTGTTGTGTGGACGGACGCCTTCCAGTGTTGTATTATGTTCACTGGACTCTTGGTCATGATTGGAAAAGGTTCGTGTGTGGACAACTCAAATACAAAACAAGTTGTCAATATAATCAATACTTATATCAGTTGTTATAGCAACCGATGGGACAGTGACAACTGACCTAGAAGACACATTCAAAGACCTAAGCATTCCTAAGAAGATCATCGTAACCTGTCAGAGAGCAGTAGTCAATGACAAAACAAGAATCAATCCAAAAATTAATCAATTAGTAGTAATTAATTAATTTTGTTTTAGATAGCAGTAAGGGAGCTAAACCCTGCCAGTTTCAGATAAATGGCAGTAATTAGTGGTTCCTTCCCTTAGATAAGCTTTGTTGTTTTTTTTAAGTAGGTCTAATCTTTTTTTTTTCTATAGCTTGTTAATATTTCTGAAAGTAATGTATATATTTAAACAAAATATCGAGGACAAAAACCAAGTGAGGTGAAAGCAGAGTGTCTGTATATTTTGTAGTCCAGTGCTAGAACACTCTCCTAATATAAACCCAATCAGTGCCTCCTTTTTATTTTTTTAGTTTCTGTAAGGAGTGAGGAGGGAGAAGTAGGGTGTTCAACAAGCTCGCTGAACAACTTTATCTAGAAAACAAATTGAGTCTTATTTTTGTTCATGTTATCAAGGAGTTTTACTTGTGGGTGGAGTGGATAAAGTCTGGTCTATAGCAGAAGCAGGAGGCAGAACCAACTTCAATCAGTTCAGTCCTGACCCCAGGTCTCGTACTACTTGGTGGGGTACACTCATAGGCGGCTGTTTCATGTGGTAGGTACAGTTACTTAACAAGACTGCGGTATGATTAAGTTAAAACCAAAGACATAGCGGGCATCTCAGGATTGAACCTATGTGAATACTGGGATTTTGAATTTCGGGATTTTAAGAAGCTTGGCTTCCGAACCGGTGTGTCTTGGGTTCGAATCTTGGTGAAGACTAAGATTATAATAATGTAAATATTAATTAAAGTCGGTGGTTAAATTTGTATCGACAGAAATTAAATTTCCCGCTTTTAAAATTACTTAACTACAAGCATGTAATTACTTTACTACAAGTGTGTAATTACTTTACTGAAAGAGTATAGTTACTTTACTACAAGTGTGTAATTTAAAATAAGCTAAAATAATTATGGGTTTTTAAGCCTCCAATACAAATTTCTATTTACAAAGCTTATTTTAACTTTCTCCGTCTGTTTGTCTGTCAGAGTGTAATCTTTTAAATATTTCTCCCACTTCCCATTATCAGATCAAGTTGAAACTTTGCCCAAGTATTCATTGACGATGACAACACATGAAGCAATTAAAAAACCAATTAGTTAATCAATTAGTCGTAATTAATTCATTTTGTTTCATATAGCAATGCATGGGCGTAGCCAGGATTTTTTTCGCTGGGGGGGGATTTTTTTTCTCCCCCCCCCTCTCCGAGAAAAAAATATTTATATGTATTTATGTGTGTGTGTGTGTACATAAATTTTTATTACATTCTGACCCTTCAGTCTTTCGGAAGACGTTTATTGTGCTCTAGAATAGGTTCTTCCTGGAGTTAGTGGGAAAATGGTAGATTCCCAGCTACTGCCAGCAAGGGGGTCTGGGGGAGCACTAGGAGCTTCCCCAGCGAGGGGCGAACCCGCCAAGAACTATTTCTTGTATTGAAAACCAACAACATGCATATTTTGAGGTATCTACAGTCCATTTTCCTGCTATTAAAAAGTTTTATTTGAAAAACCTAATTTGCTATTCTTACTGATTTAGACCCTGCCGCGCCGTTCGGCGCATTTGCCGTCAAGGTGTTTCCACAAAAATCTGTCACTGATAATGTTTGAAGCCTCTTCCCACTTGCTCTTAGGACCTCCATGAATGTGTTGCGCCAAGTTGTACTAGGATGTCATCGTAACTCTTCTTATGCGTAATTCATTTTGTCGGAGAACATGTCCCGCAAACTTCATGCGACGCTATGTCACAATCTTACTAAGGGGTCGACTCCAAGTTCGGCATAGGATTTCCTTGATTTAGACCCGATCTCTATGACTGACTCCTAAAATCTGTTTTAGCCATCTTTGTTGAGCCACATTTAGTGTTTTTCAATTTCGGCAGATGACTATTCACTGCACTTTATTAATGGAGCCGCACCACTGGTAGAAATGTGTAACCTCTCTTGAATACGCTCTTGGAATTATGTGAATGTAGTTTGCTTTAGGTTTATATCGAAAAGTTTTATAGTCAAAATCATCTGTTGGGGGTTTTAAACTAAAAATTCTCTGGAGGTGTTGTTTTTTTTTATAATTCAAAACCCCATTTAGCTACGGTAATATAATTTAGTAACTGTAGTTTGCTTTAGAATAATTTTGAAGATAGAGGTTTTCCACCTCAAAACGCTCTGTAGGGGGATTTTAAACTCAAAACTATCTGGAGGGGTTTTAAACTTTTAAAAAGCCATCTGTAGGAGAGGGGTTTAAACTCAAAACCCCCAATTGGCTTGGCTACGCTCAAATAATTTTAGTGTGTAATTTGCTTCTTTTATATTGAGAGGGGTTTAAACTCAAAACCCCTTTGGTTACGCTCATAGATTTTAGAGTGAGTAATTTGCTTTTTTTTATATTGAAGATGTGTTTTTTAGCTTCAAACTCCACTGGAGGGGAGTTTAAACTCAAAACCCCTTTAACTACACTCATAACATTTTGAGTGTATAATTTGCTTTGTTTTTTATTTTAAAGAGGTATTTTTTACCTTTAATCCCCGCTGAAGGGAAATTAAAACTCAGTCAAAACCCATTTAGCTACGCTCATAACATTTTGAGTGCATAATTTGCTTTTTTTTTTTATTGAAGAGGTATTTTTTATCTTCAAACCCTACTGAAGAGGGGGGGGGGGATAAACTCAAAACCCCTATGGCTACGCTCATAGAAATTTGGGTGTATAATTTGCCTTTTTTATATTGAAGAGGGGGTTTATCGTAAATTTTGGAGGGGGTTTTAAAATCAAAATTCCTTAACTGTGCTCTTGTAATTTTGGGATTGTCGTTTGCATTTTTTTTGTGTTTTGTTTTATGGAAGAGGAGGATTTAACTGCAAAAAACCCTGGTACGGGGGTTATAAACTTAACCCCCCTCCTGGTAGGGTGTTTTAAACTCGAACCCTCTGGTAGGGGGCTATAAACTCGAACCCCCTGGTAGGGGGTTTTAAACTCGAACCCCCCTGGAAGGGGTTTAAACTCAAAACTTTGGTTATTTGGTTAGAAATAAAAGAAGAAAAATGACGACCCAAGATGGCGGCCGATCTAGTACTAGATCTATTCATTATAGTAAAGATCAACTCCTCGAACTTCGTTCAAAGAGGAAGCCTCTTCCACCATGTTATGCACATATAAATTGTCTCTACCCTTCCTCTATTAGTACAAGGAAAAGAGGGGAAAAAAGGAGGACTACGGCAAAGACTGAGAAGAAGAGGTTTTCGCCCACCACTTCCTACGATTATTCTAGCTAACGTCCTCTCAATTAGAAATAAAGTGGATGAGATATGTGCCCATGTACGCTACGACCACGTTTTTAGGGAAAGTTGTCTATTGGCTTTTACTGATACATGGTTAGAAGAGGATGACAACGACAACCTGATTGCTATTGATGGTTTCTCTTGCGTGAGATCTGACAGAACGGCTGAATCTAAGAAGAAGAAAGGTGGGGGGGGGGGCCTATGTGTGTACATCAACCTCAAATACTGTACCAACTACACGGTTAAAAAGAGAATGTGCTGTCCGCATCTAGAACTACTGGCGCTCTCATTGAGACCTTTTTTATTTGCCACGAGATTTTGGTGTTATTTACATAGTCCTGGTTTATGTTCCGCTTACAGCCAAGACAGAAGTTGCAGATGCAATCATCGCTGACGTAGTGCATGAGTTTCAAACAGTAGTTATACTGGGTGATTTTAATAAATGCACCTTGTAGGTTGACCTACCCACCTTCTATCAACACATCTTATGTCCGACAAGAGAGAACAGAACTCTGGACTTATGTTACTGTAACATCAAAGGAGCATTCACATCTCGTGAAAAGCCACCACTAGGATCATTGGACCACAAAACAATACAACTGCTGCCTACTTACCGCACAAAACTTAAAGAAGGAAAAATCATTCAAAAAAACGTACAAGAATGGACTCAAGACAATATTCTCAAACTACATGGATGTCTAGACGGCACTGACTGGAATTTGTTTAAAGAGACCACTTCAAATCTGGAAGAATGGGTCGACGCAGTGACAAATTACATCAAATTCTGTGAAAACATGTGTGTCAGTACTAAGAGCATCAAGATATACCCCAATAAACCATGGGTCACTGCAAAAATAAAACGGGAAATAATCAAAAAGAAAAGAGCATATATGAGTGGCGATGGACAGACAAGGAAAATAGCTCAACGAAATCTCAACGAGTTCTTGAGGAAGGGATGAGAAACTACCGCACCAAGCTGGAAGACTCAATTAAGACAAGTGACAGCGTGGGGCATCATGAACAAAATGGCAGGAGCACAATTCTAAATTTAAAATAATCTTGCTACAAGAGACGAAAAAACATTAGCCAACGAGTTAAATGATTTCTGTTGTCGCTTCGACACGAAAGATTTAATTATCTAAGACTCAAAGCCCTTGATGATATCAATGCTAACAACTGTTTAGAATTAGCGATTACTAAAGAGCAAGTTTGTAACATTTTCAAAAACGTCAACCCAATGAAAGCTGGTGGGCCTGATGGAATAAAAGGGCGAATCTTAAAAGAATGTGCTGAACAACTAGCTGAACCTTTCCAAGATATTTTTTCTACTTCATTACTAAACCATGAGATACCACCTGTGTGGAAGTCATCTATAATTGTACCTGTGCCAAAGGTTTCCAAACCAAAAGAAATGAATGACTATAGACCTGTTCCACTTACTTCCATTGTGTCTAAATGTTTAGAAAAATAGGTTAAAATGTTTCTTCTAAATGATTTTTGTAATAAGTTAGACCCTTTACTATTTGCTTACCAAAAGGGTAAAGGTGTAGACGATGCCATCCTAAATATTTTAAATTGCGTCTACAAACATCTGGACATACTGAACACTTATGTAAGATTGTTCTTTATTGATTTCTCATCAGCTTTTAACACTATACAACTTCATTTACTCATTGAAAAGATTAAAGCGTTGAAGATTAGTCCATACATAATACTATGAATTTTTGACCCAGAGATCTCAGAGGGTTAGGGTAAACAATGTTATTTCAAATGAACACATAGTTAACACAGGGACGGCCCAGAGGGCTGTGACATCGCCATTGTGGTTCATTTTGTACACCAATGATTTCAATCCGATAGTCCTTTTTGCTCCTTCACAAAATTCGCTGATGATGCGGCTCTTCTTGCCCTGCTCTCTGAGAGCTCAGGCGTAAATGAGTATTTCAAAGAAATCGAACACATTATAAAATACTGTAAAGATAATTTTTTATTATTAAATGTAAAAAAAAACCAAAGAAAGGATAATCGATTTTCGTAGGGAAAAGAAGGAAAATGATATTGTTTCTGTAGCTGGAGAGACTATTGAAATTGTGCAAACCTTTAAATACCTTGGTACTATCCTAGACAATAAACTAAATTTTACTGCAAATACTGATTATATCAGCAAAAAAGGGCAGCAAAGATTACGATTACTAAGAAAACTGTCCTCGTTTAATGTTAGTGAAAAGGCCTTGGCTATGTTTTATCACGCTCACATCTGCAATATTTTAAGTTTCAATATCACTGCCTGGTATGACAATCTGAGCATTAAAAATAAAAGTAAACTTTATAGAATCCTAAATCCTGCTGGTAAAATCATTGGAAAAAACAAACTCCATTTGGGCAGTTGTTTGATACAAACATCTATAAAAAAGCTAACAAGATCCTCGAAATAAAGAATCACCCTTTGTGTCAGGATTTTGTGATTTTACCATCACAAAAGAGATAGAAGACACCGATAGCAAAAACAAACAGACACAAACACTCTTTTGTTCCCCTGGCAATCAAATCATTAAATAAGAACAATCTAGTATAAACTTTGTCACATGTAAATTATGAGTGAGTCTGGTGTGAATGTACACTTTGGTTTCTTATAGTTTTAATGTTTTTTTTTGTTTGGTGTAATGCACAAATTGTAAGACAAATTTCCATATGGACAATAAAGATTATTATTATTATTATTATTTTATGTAAGATATAAGACTGATTGTCTGATTTTATGTGATATAGGACTGATTGTCTGATTTTATGTAAGATATAGGACTGATTGTCTGATTTTATGTAAGATATAGGACTGATTGTCTGATTTTATGTAAGATATAGGACTGATTGTCTGATTTTATGTAAGATATAGGACTGATTGTCTGATTTTATGTAAGATATAGGACTGATTGTCTGGTTTTATGTAAGATATAGGACTGATTGTCTGATTTTATGTAAGATATAGGACTGATTGTCTGATTTTATGTAAGATATAGGACTGATGTCTGATTTTATGTAAGATATAGGACTGATGTCTGATTTTATGTAAGATATAGGACTGATTGTTGATTTTATGTAAGATATAGGACTGATTGTCTGATTTTATGTAAGATATAGGACTGATTGTCTGAGTTTATGTAAGATATAGGAACTGATTGTCTGATTTTATGTAAGATATAGGACTGATTGTCTGATTTTATGTAAGATATAGGACTGATTGTCTGATTTCATGTAAGATATAGGACTGATTGTCTGATTTTATGTAAGATATAGGACTGATTGTCTGATTTCATGTAAGATATAGGACTGATTGTCTGATTTTATGTAAGATATAGGACTGATTGTCTGATTTTATGTAAGATATAGGACTGATTGTCTGATTTTATGTAAGATATAGGACTGATTGTCTGATTTTATGTAAGATATAGGACTGATTGTCTGATTTTATGTTAAATGTACAACGAACGAAGAAGAAACGAAGAAGAGGAAGAATACGTTTTTAAGACTGTACAAATAATTTCTTATGTCGTGAGGTTGTGAGTGGGTTAACACAGGCACCTCCCTATACAAAAATAACGGATAGAAGAAAAAAAGAACACTTCAATTTTGTCAACAAAAAAAAAAGGAACACTTGTGAATGGAATGTCTCTTTAGGCATGATAGTTTGACTGTTTTGTCTTTTCTCTTCGGGCAGGCTGGCCAATATCTTCAACCAGTCCTCCACACAAAGAATCTGTTCAATGAGGACGATGAGAGAAGCCAAAATGACTTACATCATTAACATCGGTATTTTCCTGTGTTACGGAAGTTTATTATTTTCTGTCGGCATTGTTATCTATGCGTATTTTGAGCACATCCAGTGTGACCCTTACAAGGTTTGTTCTCTCTTGTGTTGTCAATAATGAACTGAAACTAATCATTTCGATAATCGCCTCAATAAACTCCGTGAAAGTCTTACTCACGTGATAGTTACATTGGATTTCTGAATCATTGAGAAAGATAAATTATAAGATATTTTCCTTTTAAAATCCTTTTATATTTTTGGCAGGCTGGATTTATCACAAATAAAAATCAGCTTTCAACATATTTCGTTCTGCATGTTTTACAAGACCTACCTGGCATGTCTGGACTTTACATGTCTTCCATCTTTAGCGGTGGATTGAGTACACTGTCTTCTGGTAATGTTTACTTTCATTTCACTTTGGTTTTAGGATTTGAGAATTCTTAACAATTGCTTGCCAGACACACACACACAAACAAAATTATCCATAGTGTAAACCATAATATAATAACTAGAAATACTCCAAAAGCTATTTCAGTATATGGCTGTATCATTGAACAAAAACAAATTAGCTACTTTACTAATATAACTACTAACTAATCAATACTTAGTCTGAAAAGAACAAACCTTTATACAGACTAAAAATTTAATCAGAAGCATTACACATTACACATCTGTATCTACAAACCAGCAACAATACATGAAGGAAAGGTTTCAATATATATGTACTATCTTTACCCAACTGCTATGAGCATTGACTTGTTCCCCAATTCATCTCATAACATTGTACTCTTGTCTTAGAAATCTAAAATTCCAATCAATACCTTTAAAATTCGAACATGAGCCCAACTTTCTATAACTTGGTGTCAGAAGTGGGGATTGGGCGGCTCAATGACGGAAAGAATGGTGAGATTGCTAAAGCTGAAACAGGAGCCCCCACCACATTTCTTCACATCGCTTTCTCTTGTTTTTCTCTCTTAGTGAATCTTAAAAGCTTAACCGGGGACTAAACAATCAAAATGTAAACTAAGAGAAGTTTGCTGTAACTAACTTTTAGTGGGAAATTCCTCATATAATTTTTATGTTTCTTAAAACTTTTCCAACACTTAAAACTTTGTAATATATATATATATATAGCCCGGGGGGGGGGGGGTTCTCCGAAATAAGGAGACGGACTTTAGTGATTGATTTTTTGCTTTGATTTTGTTTATTTTAGGTGAGATTTTAATACTAAACCATCACTTGCCCTAGCGCAGCCAAGGAGGTTTTGAGTTTAAAACCCTACCAGGGGGGTTTGCAGTTAAATTCCCCTCTTCTATAAAACAAAACAAACAAAAAATAATGCAAACGACAATCCCCAACTCCAAGAGCATAGCTAAGGAAGGTTTTGATTTTAAAATCCCCTCTTCAGTATAAAAAAGTAAATTACACATTGAAAATGCTTGGAGCGTAGCCAAAGGGGTTTTGAGTTTAAACCCCCTTCAGCGGGGTTTAAAGCTAAAAAATACCTCATAAATATATATATAAAAGAGCAAATTACACACTCAAAATTCTATGAGTGTAGCCAAATGGGTTTTTGAGTTTAGCCCCCCCTTCCCCTTTCAAGTGGGATTTGAAGCTAAAAAAAACCTCATCAATATAAAAAAAGCAAATTACACACTCAAAAATCTTTGAGAGTAACCAAAGGGGTTTTAAGTTTAAACCCCCTCTTCAGCGGGGTTCGAAGTGAAAAAAATAACTCTTCTGTTAAAAAAAAAAGAAAATTACAAACTCAAAATGCTATGAGCGTAGCCAAAGAGGGTTTTGAGTTTAAACCCCCCTTCATCGGGGTTTGATATAAAATCTTCAATATAAAAAAATGTAAATTCTTTGAGCTTAGCCATGCCAAATGGGGGGTTTTGATAGCTTTTTTTTGGTTTAAAACCACTACAGATTTTTTTTGCGTTTAAAATCCCCCTACACTCACAAAATTCTATGAGCGTAGCTATATGGGGTTTTGAAGTTGTTAAAAAAAAAACTCCATGAGATTTTTAGTTTAAAACTCCACAACAGATGATTTTGACGATAAAACTTCCCTATTCGATATAAAATCTAAAGCAAACTACAGTCACCTAAGTCCAAGAGCGTAACCAAGAGAAGTTACAAAATTTCTACCAGTGGCTGGACTCCATTAATAAAGTGAAGTGGATAGTCATCTGCCTAAATTGAAAAACACTAAATGAGGCTCAACAAATATGGCTAAGACGGATTTAGTTATAGAGATCGGGTCTAAGTCAAGGAAATGCTATGCCGAACTGGGAGTCAACCCCTTGGTAAGGTTGTGACAGAGCGTCACATGAGGTTAGCGGGACATGTATTCCGACAAAATGAATTACGCATAATAAGAGTTGCAATAACATGAAGGCCATTGCGAGGAAATCGCAAAAAGGAACATCCTAGTACAACTTCACGCCACACTTTCATAGAGGTCCTCAGAGCAGGTGGGCAGAAGCTTCAGACATTGCCAGTGACAGATGTTTGTGGAAACAGCTTGCCGCCCAATAAGCCGAACGGTGCGGAAGGATCTAAGTCAGTAAGAAAAGCACAGGTTTTGAAACAAAACTTTTTAATACGAGAATAATGCACTGTAGATACCTCAAAATATGCTTTTTTTAGGCTTTCAATACCGGAAATAGTGATTGGCGGCGGGGCTTTGCCAGACCCCATTGCTAACAATGGCGGGGAGTCTACAAATTTTCCACTAATTCCAGGAGGAACCATTTCTATGGTATAATAAATATATATATATATATATATATATCGCAGGGGGGGGGGGACCCCCCCAAAAAAAAATCCTGGCTACGCCCATGATATATATATATATATATTATATATATACTGATATTCTACAGGAATGAACGCACTGGCTGCAAATACAGTTGAAGACATACTTCAGCGACCACTGAGAAACTTCACAGAGCAAAGGACAACGCTAATAACTAAACTCATTGTCCTGATCTATGGCGTCCTCATCATCGTTGTGGCATACCTGGCCAAAGATCTGACAGGAAGCGTATCACAGATAAGTCTGTCCGTGTTTGGAGCTTGTGGGGGTCCTATACTTGGTGTCTTTTTGCTGGGCGCCTGTGTTCCTCGGGGGAACAAATATGGCGCACTGGTAGGTGGCGCCTTGGCTTTGGCATTAACCATGTGGATGTCAGTCGGTAATCAGCTGTACGGCAATCCACCTCCACCATTACCGTCCCCGTCAACTGACATGTGTTTCAGCAATACATCTGACCATTTCCTCTCTTCGTCTGATTGGACAAACAGATCTGACCATTTCCTCTCTTCGTCTGATTGGACAAACAGATCTGACCATTTCCTCTATTCATCTGATTGGACAACTTACAATTCTACCTGGCAAACGAACAACTTGTCTATTTACACAAAACTTGTTTCATCAGATCAGATGGACGCCGCTCGCCCTTTATTCTTGTACCAAATTTCTTACGAGTGGTACGGCTTTATCGGTACCATTATCAGTTTTGTCGTCGGTCTCCTGGTCAGTCTCTGTACTTACAAATGTCCACAGCAATCGCCAAATGTGAGACTTATATTTCCGATCCTGGCAAAAGTATGGTCTCTTGATAATGTAAACAATTTGAGCAATACTATACCACACGACAAAAGACTGGATTACGAATTGCAAGTACAGGCTCAGATATGATTTTTAAAATATATAAATGTAAAGTTATAAGGATTAAATATATTTTTTATGCATAGAAATCGTTAGATTTTTTTTCAACGTCTTGTTTTATTTTCAAAGCAATATATGCTGTAAGACTCTCACTATCTAGGCTCTCTGTTACATTGCACCACACGACACTGTCAATTCAAAGAAATTGACAGCTCGGGGCTCCAAAGTAAGGTAATACTTTAATGTCCAATAAATCAAATAATCAAATGCTTCACATTTGAGAAGGGTATCAACTATGTAACTGTAATGAAACAACAAATACTAGTATACCAATAACATGGCTTTATTCGACACAATTAGACTACAGTAAACAGTGAATGAAACCAGCACGTTTCGCATAACACTGATGCAGTACTAAACACACACAAACTGGAGATGAAACACAAACACACTGGACATGACCTTCCGACACGCTGGACGCACGCAGAAAATCAACTCAGTTACACTACAATCACCCCGCCTAAAAGTTATAGGAACATAAACATGTAAATAATAGTGAAGGACAACGATTTAGGAGGCCTAAGTATCCCTACAGAATATTTACAGAGTAACTCTATTGAAAAGCATTGTATAACTATAAATAAACACGTTATACACTATAAAATTATCAGTGCCTAAGTGTAACATTAGGTTAGACCAGTAGAGAAAGTAGTCTTGAATAATAATGTAATAAGTAATACAATACAAAAAGTCCGACTACAAAAGCTATACACTATGAAATGATCAGTTCTAAGTGTGTCATATTAAGCCTACAGACACTGGGTTAGAACTTTTGATATGGAAAAATAAGTAAATAAATGTTAGACCTTATAATTAGGTCTGCTTGTTCTTGGTCTTAGGTTATAATTACCAGGACCAATACTGCCGTCGTTTTGAATTGGTGACATCGGCGGCTCTCCAACTGTGTGATAGAGCTTGTCTTAGGCTCAATGTCTTCATGTTCCATATGTTGATACACCTCTGATTCTCCCTCTCTTGGAGCGGGGTCCAAATGTCGCAGTGACACTGTTTCTTCTCTTCCACCAGGAAGTCTGACAATGGCATACTGTGGGTTGCATGTGATTAAGTCCACAGCTATTGTACCATAGTCATATTTTGGATGCACGGACTCCCTTTTTTAACAACACTTTTCCTGGCTGAGTTAACCATGTCGGGAGTGATTTGCCAAAGGTGGACCTGCGATAAAACTTGATTATTGACGATTCGTTTTTGTGAGCGCATATCATGAGGAGGAGGAAGGTTCCTTAAAGCCTGGAATATTTCAGGGTCTGGTTTGAGTAGGCCTTTTGAAATTTCGTATTCCAATAGGCAAACTTTGTCAGTGGCTATCGTACTTTTGTCTTCATTAAATGTGATCCCATACTTTCTAGAACCATCTAGAAATCTTTGCAGATTGTTTGACTGCAATCAATGACCATCCTTCTTTTATGTCTCTCGTTTGCTGTCACAAGCACCTGTGCTCTCCACTCTCCAGGTAGACCTTGAGGGTTCAATGATTTTGTCCGAGAGGAGTTTTTTTTTTACTTCAGACTCAATAAATTTGTTATCACCTATTCCACCTAGCCACCGGTCTACAGTCAGAAGTTAGATAACTGAATAGGCTCGGTGTTTCGACTCGTGCTGCTTTAAGACCACAGATGTCTAAGGGATTGCGTTTTCCCCCGTACGGTATGGTCAAATCTTTATGAAGACTTATAAATTCTACACCAAGGATTACATCCGAGCACAATCCAGCAAGTATAGAGAGTTTGACCTTTTTGTAGTGTTCTCCCTTGCATTGGACATCGGCAAATGTATGTCCTAATGTCTTTTCAGAAAGATGTGTAGTGGCCATGAATATTCTGTTTGTAGAAGGGCGTACTGGCCATTTATTTCTCTTGACGATGGCTTCTGATATGTAGCTTTCACAGCTGCCAGTGTCTATGCAACAACAACCCGTTGACGTTCACTTGGGCCGTAGACTGTGTAAGCCCAGAGAAATGCGTTGATGAAAAGGTACATGGAGTTATCACACTGGTCAGTGAAATTTTGCTGGCAGCTATGGTGGCTGTTGTTTTACTTGAGTTACAAACAGTTTGAAGTGTCCCTTTTTACCGCACTGATGACATAATGCATTTCGAGCATGGCATTCAGTCCTAGAGTGTCTCCTCCTACCACAGACGTAGCATAGCGACTTAATGGCATTCAAGTTTTTCATTTATTATAACACCTAAGTAGTTTGCATTTTTAGTGGTATACCATGAATAAGATAGGGGAAATTAATGTTTTAGTTTTTTATGTTACTGACATTTTTCTGGTTAGATTACTTGTCTGAAACTTTCAAAAAATGAGAACGAAGAAGATTTTTAGCGGCTCCCGAAAGGGGAAAAGACGCTATTAGTTTTGTGTGGCCTGTCTGTCCGTCTGTCTGTCCCGTTGAGATCTCAGAAACTAGAAGAGAAAATGAAAATCGGACATCATGATTTTTAAATCATTCAAAGTTCTAATGCAACGGCTACTTTTTTCTTTTCCTAAAGTGAACCATCTAATTTTTAAAACTATCTATGCAAGCAGATTTTTCAAAAATTAAACCACTTTTAAATGAAAAATTTAGGGGAGGTAAGCCTTTTAAAAGCTTCACATGCTTCTTCATTAATAAATCAAGCTTCATTCATAGATTCGCGCATTGGTACAAAAAATTTGCATCTAAGGTCACAATGGAAAAAGTATCAATGGATCATTATAAAATAGATTTTCCATTTATTAACGAACTCATGGAATAGAATACCGATTCAAATGTTGTTTTAAAAAATAATTTTAATACGAACTTGGTTTTAGTTAAAAGTAAAAAAAAAAAAAAAAACTACTTTTATAGCGCGTATTTTTGACATATCTTCATGATACATTTGACATCAGTCTAAATTAGACTCAATAGAGACCAGATGTAGATCTAGATTTTGATTTAAAAGTAGGCCTATTAAATAATTTGAACAAAATTTACATCTATAAATTATTAAGGAAATAGTTTATCATCTTACAGTTTAAGGGTGCATATTTATTTATTATGTAAGCAGTATTCATTGGCCTCCTTCAGTCGTAGAACGACTATGGTTCATCTCAGAGCACACTTCCTCATGTGGCTGTGGAGCCCTATTTTGGAGAGACACTACCGTCCACAGATAGCACAGGTTAAGTTGGCTTTTGCTTCGGTGGTAGAGGAGCTGGCCGTTTTTCGGATTGTGCGTTTTTCTTCCTGGGCTGAGACCCATGTACTTTCACTGTCCATAGCTTTCTTGGTCACTGTATCTCTCCACCTGTTGCGGTCTAGAGCTATGTCTTCCCAATGGTCAGTATTGATGTTCACTGATTTGAGGTCACGTTTTATTACATTTATGTAACGGAGGTGGGGGCGACCAGTTTTTCTTGTGCCAGTCGCGAGTTGACCATAGAGGATGACTTTCGGGATGCGCTTGTCCTCCATCCGGCGAACATGTCCAAGCCAGCGCAAACGCTGTTGTCTGAGGGCTGTAAAGATTCTGGGAATACCTGATCGCGCAAGGATCTCGGTATTGCACACTTTTTCTTTCCATATGACATTCAAGATCCTACGGAGACATCTCAAATGGAACGAGTTCAGTTTTCTCTCTTGCTTTGCGTAGGTGGTCCATGATTCACTGCCATACAGTAGTGTACTCATAACGCATGCCTTGCAGACTTCTATTTTGGTCACCGTAGTTAGCTTATGGTTTTCCCAAACTCTTGGTCTGAGTCTAGCAAATGTCGAGGCAGCCTTCCCTGTGCGTTTTTTCATTTCCTCTTCTAGAGACAGGTCATCTGTAATTGTGGATCCCAGATAGCAGAATTCGTTTACGGCGTCCAGCTTGTTATCGTCTATGAGGATGGAGGGTGGTGCTATAGCAGGTGGTCCCAAAACATTTGTTTTCTTCGTGCTAATAGTCAAGCCATATTCTTTACAGGCCAGAGAGAAGCGAGACATTAGTGACTGAAGTTCCTCTCACGTGTGTGCCACTACCGCTGCGTCATCCGCGAATAGCATATCTCTTACGAGGGTGGCTCTGATTTTAGTTTTGGCCCTCAGTCTGGCAATATTTAGGAGTTTGCCATCAAATCTGGAATGGAGATAGATGCCTTCAGTGGATTTGTCAAACGCGTTGTGGATTAGCAGTGAAAATAGTATTCCAAAGAGGGTTGGGGCTAGGACACATCCTTGTTTAACTCAATTTATCGTCACAGATCACTTTGAATTTTTCTACCTATCTCACTATAAGGTAAGGGCTCATTTTATTTGTCTGTATTTTTATTATGTGTTATTTTATCCTTAATTGTAAATACTCTTTGCAAAGGATTTTCAAAGTAAATCCTTATAGATGTTGCTATACTCTAAAAGCGACATTGTGAAAGTTAATATATTGATCGTTTCAACTAGGGGTGCACCGGATAGTCCCTCCGGCTCCGGCTTCTGCCGAATATCCGGCATTTTTTACTATCCGGTGCTATTCGGCTCCGGTCGGATATCACTACCGGATAGTAAACCGGATAGTAAAAAATACACCTATTTAATATGCATAAAGTGGACCTCGTTCCATTACTGTCTGTTATAGAATGTATTAATGTTTATATTAAAACAAAATAATATGCTTAAAAATAGAGCCATTATGAATATGCACCAAACTTCGTTTATTATAAAGACAAGGCGTGTTAATAACTTAATATAAATAGAGATGAAACTTTACATCATAAATGCGCTTTACATACAGAGCAGCAATGGCTGGCACTTTTTTCAATTTGTCTTGACCTTTGAGTAAGTTAGTTAACATGTTAAAATGCTACATTCCTTGACTACGTCATGCTGACCAGACGTCTGTCTAGCTGTGCGGGTATATCTCCAGAGGTAGAGATGAACAACTCCCACCCCCTTTTATTTGTTTAGTCCATCACATTGAGTTTTTTATGGTTGGGAACTGAGTTTGTTTACTTAGTAGTTAATCTTTATTAGGGGGGAGGGGGCTGAACTACAAGAGCCACACCTCTAATGTAACCAGATATATTTCTAGATGAACAACTCCCTTCCCCTTTTATTTGTTTAGCCCATCACATTGAGTTCATTGATTGACAGGTGACCCCAAGTCAGATACGATGGACGTAGGTTTAATGTCAGCGTATTGACACTCTCTAGTGGTCACACCTTTCGAGGGAACTGAGTTTGTTTACTTAGTAGTTAATCTTTATTGGAGGGGGGCTGGACTACAAGAGCCACACCTCTAATGTAACCAGGTATATTTCTAGATGAACAACTCCCTTCCCCTTTTATTTGTTTAGCCCATCACATTGAGTTCATTGATTGACAGGTGACCCCAAGTCAGATACGATGGACGTAAGCACTCTCTAGAGGTCACACGAGGGAACTAGGTTTGTTATTGGGGGGGGGGGCTAGACTTTACATTATAAATTCGTATTACATACGTAGCAGCGATGTCTGGCACATTTTAAAAGCTTGTCTTGACCTTTGAGTGGTCTTGTAAACACGTAATATTCCTTAACTACGTCACGCTGATAATCTGTCTAGATGTGCGAGTATATCTCCAGAGGTAGAGATGAGCACCCCCACCTCCTTTTGTTTGTTTAGTCCATAACATTGAGTTCACGGATAGGCAGCTGACCACATTAAGCCAGATGTTAACGTGTTGACACTTTCTAGAGGTCACATCTTATGAGGGAACTGAGTTTGTTTACTTGGAGTAGAATTTTTATTAGGGGCGGGACTACAAGCCAAATCTCTATAAGGTTAATCTGGTATGAGTTTGTTTATTATGAGATAGGTTGTCAATCAAGGGTCTGGACCACAAACCAAATTGTTAAGACATATTGACACAGTCTAGAGGTCACTAGATGATGACACTAAGTTTGTTTACTTGAAGAGAAATGTAAATTAGAGCGCTGAACTACTACAGGACACACCCCTACAAGTATTTTGTTACACAAGCCACGGGTATAAAAGTGGCTTGCAAGGGCATTTAGTAAATTTAATAGAAATAATAATGGCTGATAAAAAGTCATCACTTATATGGCGTTACTTTAATGTCAAAACAATGGACTACTCTAAAGCAGTTTGCAATGCTTGTAAAATAGTACTGTCACGTGCCAGTACGTCTACGAGCTCCCGTGATTCGTCAAGCCTCACACACAAGCAGCAACCAGGGATTAAATAGGTCTTAGACAAAGCTAAATTGTGGGATATTAATAGTGATAATGCTAAACGCATTCACTTGGCCATAGCAAAGATGATTGCAACTGACATGGAACCTTACCAAGTAGTTGAGAAGCCTGGATTTATTGGACTTTTAAAAGTACTGGAGAAAAGATACACTGTGCCTAGTCGCAAATATTTTACAGAACGTGTTATTCCAGATATCTACGACAATATTTCCTCAAAGCTTCGTGAAATGCTATCTGATGCTAAAAGCATCGCTTTCTCAACGTTCACTTGGACAGCTGATAATACCACCGAATCATATTTTGGTTTAACTGCCCATTGGTTGAATGAGTCATTTGACCGAAGCAGCTATGTTTTGCATTGTACAAAATTTAATGGCCAGCATACGGCTGCAAATTTGCTGTACTTAAGATATTTACTAAGCCATTATCTGTATTAGATACAAACCAGAAGCGGTTTGTGGCCTTTAAAACACGAGCCTAATGACAAGTTGATGGTGTCAAATACATGAACACAAACATCTACCCACTATACAACTTAGATTGTACTTAAGAAAGATTTACGCTATAAAACCAAGAGTGAACTTTACCTTTGAAAGATTTACATTAGTTACATATATGTTTATATATTCTGCATGAGTTATCCCACATTCTACTTTACAATACATACGCACACACCATCTCATGTTACAAAGATTAGTTTATGATAAGCATATCTGTAAAAAAAAATGCTGTTCATTTTAATTTATCAATCAGTGATAGAGTTTAAAGTAAGAAAGTAAATAACAAAATAATATGAATATAGGTATGTTATATAGAAGATTTGCAAAAACTTCAGTAAAACGAGCTGTTTGAGTCATGTAGGTATCCGGCTCCGGCTCCGGCTCCGGCCGAATATCTAATTGTACTATCCGGTTATATCCGGCTCCGGCCGGATATCAAAAAGTACTATCCGGTGCACCCCTAGTTTCAACATCACCTATGTTGGGGTAAAACGCCCAATTGAGTTGGGGGCAGGAAGCCTTTATCGAAATCTGGTCATAAAAGATCTAGATCTATAAAATCTAGAAATCTCTATATAAAATTTAGACTTCATTGTCGCTAGATTTAAGATTATTCTAGATTTATATTAACTAGACTAGATTCTAGATCTATAATATACAAATAATCTACAAAATTCTAGATTCTAGCCTGGAATCTAAGAATAAATTATATTAATTATTAATACAAGTTCAATAGGTCTAAAATGTAAATTAGAAAAGTATATCTAAACTAGAACTATTATAAATAAATCTAATAGAATATCTAGTCTAGATCTAGTATCTAGTAGATCTATTTCTATATGTCTTGACTATAATACTAGATCTATATCTTTATATTATTATATAAATCTATAATAATAAATTTTTATTCCGACTAGTAATTTAGGGTATTCTAGTCAATCCAGATGAGACAGCAATTAGTATGCGTATTTGTGATACTTAGATTAGAAAGTAATAGTAAGATCTATTAGGGCTGTAGATCTAGTCTATAAATTATACCATATTATTAAGTTTAACTATAGATATATATTTTCTGTTTGTAAAATGTTTCAGATGTTCCTTCAGAGTTGAAGACCAAACCTCCCGCAGGACGACAGGGGATGGGAGCGGGCAGGGTTTGAACCCTGGACCACCGACAAATCTGAACGACAGTCCAGCGCGCAAACCGCACGACCAAGCAGCCATCCATTTTCTAGATCGTTATTATTTATTCTACTTTTGCCTGCTATGTTTGGAACATATATCTTTTGAGATCCATAAGCTTTTAAAGTTTAAAATGTTCGCAATTTAATTTTTTTTAATGGACCTCATTCACCAATCGTAAACAAACAACATTTAGCCACGTGGCGCTCTATCTCTTCTACATAATTTAAGATCTCATGTTTAATTCATGATGGTTGTCACGTGACAGTTTTTCCTATTGCTTTATCGATAAGATCACATGACTAAATGTTGTTCGTTTACGATTGGTGAATGAGGTCCATTTTTAATTTTATTTTTTTCATTTCAGAAAATGGTAAGAAATTACCAGAGAAAAACACAAGGCTCGTATGGACAACAAAACTTGACAGAAGCTTTAAAAGCTATCGCTGATGGGATGCCACTTAACAATGTCTCCGAAAAAATAACATTTATAATTATTAAATATTTCACTGATACTTTTTAAATTTGTTTGTCAAAATTTATTATTTATGTTTGTGAATACCAAATATCGCAAGCTAAAATTATTTAAAAACAAATTCTTGTGTTTATATAATTACATACTGGTACACTAATACATACAACTAAGAGCTGAAAAACATACAAATAATTTTTAAAGTTCTTAGTTTTCATTAATTTTGCTTCTGCATTTTAATCCATTTTCCTTTTTATCTTGTTTACAAACTAAAATTGAAAACAAAATTACCAGCCTAAATTTATATACAAAACCAAACATCTACTAAGAATCCTAATTTGCTTGAACATAATTTTTAAAAAAAAATATTTGAAAACAAAATTACACATACAAATATATATATACACAATAATATATACACCTAAGAGATTTTAAAAACAATTAAACTCTTTATTTACCACAATTTTTTCTTTAGGGGTAAGAGGCCCTTGGAAGGGCTTTTTGCCCCAAGTGTGGGGTAAAATGTCCCTTAAAATTTTTTTTTTATTTCATGTAATAATTTTTAGATACATTGAAATAAAATTATTTTAAAAACTAATTTGTAAATTAGACATGTAACACTAAATGAAAACCAAATTTAAGATAAAATTATATTAATAAGCTAGCTTGTATAGGCCATAGAAGCTTAGGGGGGGCTTTTTGCCCCACGTAACCCTACTGAAACTTTCAGAGCTGGCACCGTTGAATTGCACTGTACCCATCATATTTTGGTGGAAAGATATGATTACATTTAGTAGCTTGGGTGGACAGTCTATTATCTGTAAAATTTTAAAGAGGCCATCTCTGCTAACTAGATCGAAGGCCTTTGTCAGGTCAATAAACGCAATGTACAAAGGCATCCTTTGTTCTCTGCACTTTTCCTGGAGTTGGCGGATGGAAAAAATCATGTCAATCGTGGATCTTCCTGAACGAAAGCCGCATTGTGATTCTGGATAGACCCGATCAGTGAGTTTTTGTAGCCTGGGAAGTATCACTCGAGCAAAGACTTTGCTTACAATATATAAGAGCAGCATAGTGCATTATTGATTATTATCCAGTAGTAGGCCCACTAGATCTACATCTAATCCAGATCATAATATTGGCCTAATTCTAGGTCTTCTAATTTTAAGACTTAAAGTCATACGAATTCTATTTTAGATCTAGATTATATATCTATATTCTAGATCTAGTCTAGATTCTAGATATAGCCTGGATTCTAGATTTAGTTCTAGATCTTGATCTTGACCATGTCTAGATTCGAGATCTAGACCTAGTCTAGATTCGAGATCTAGACCTAGTTTAAATTCTAGGTCTAGACCTATTAGTCTAGATTCTAGGTCTAGACCTAGTCTGGATACTAGGTTTTGACCTAGATATCTAAACTACATATCTAGAACTAGTCTAGAAATCTAGGTGTAGTCTAGCTCTAGATTCTAGAAATGGGCGTAGCCAGGGGGGAGCTCTAGGTCACCCCCCAGAAATGAGTTCAGTGACTGATTTTTTTGCTTTGATTTTGTTTTGTTTTTTTAGGTGAGATTTTAATACTAAACCATCACTTGCCCCAGCGCAGCCAGTTGGGGTTTTGCAGTTAAATCCCTCTACCAGGGAGTTTTGCAGTTAAATCCCACTACCAGGGAGTTTTGCAGTTAAATCCCACTACCAGAGAGTTTTGCAGTTAAATCTCCCTACCAGGGAGTTTTGCAGTTAAATCCCACTACCAGGGAGTTTTGCAGTTAAATCCCACTACCAGGGAGTTTTGCAGTTAAATCCCACTACCAGAGAGTTTTGCAGTTAAATCCCACTACCAGGGAGTTTTGCAGTTAAATCCCACTACCAGGGAGTTTTGTAGTTAAATCCCACTACCAGAGAGTTTTGCAGTTAAATCCCACTACCAGAGAGTTTTGCAGTTAAATCCCACTACCAGAGAGTTTTGCAGTTAAATCCCACTACCAGAGAGTTTTGCAGTTAAATCCCACTACCAGAGAGTTTTGCAGTTAAGTCCCACTCTTCTACAAAACGAAACAAAAAAATGCAAACGACAATTCCGTAAGTCCAAAAGCACAGTTAAGGAAAATTTTGATTTTAAAACCCCTCCGAAATTTACGATAAAACCCCCTCTTCAATATAACACTATCCATAAATCAGTCACCAGATTCTATGAGCGTAGCCAAGAGGGGTTTTGTGTTCAAAATCCACTCCAGTGGGGTTTGAAGCTAAAATAAATACCTCTTCAATATAAAAAAAAAGGCAAATTTGCATTCAAAATGCTATGAGCGTAGCCAAATGGGTTATGAGCTTAAACCCCCTTCAGTGGGGTTTGAAGTTTTAAAAAATACCACTTCAATAAAAAAAAAAAGCAAATTACACACTAAAAATTCTATGAGCTTAGCCTCTTCAGCGGGGTTTGAAGCCAAAAAAAAAAATAGCTCTTCAATATAAATAAAAAGCAAATTACACACTAAAAATTCTATAAGCGAATCCAAGCCAAGGGGGGTTTTGAGTTTAAACCCTCCTCCTCCAGAGGGCTTTTTTTTTAAAGTTTAAAATTCCCCTACAGGGAGTTTTGAGGTTGAAAACCTTTCTCTTCAATATTATTCTAATGCAAACTTCAGTCCCCAAATTCTACGAACGTATCTAAAGGGGTTTTGAATTTGTTAAAAAAAAACTCCAGATTTTTTAGTTTAACTCCCACCCAACAGATGATTTTGACGATAAAACTTCCCTTTTCGATATAAAATCTAAAGCAAACTGCTATCACGTAATTCCAAGAGCATAGCCAAAAGAGGTTACAAATTTCTACCAGTGGCTGGGCTCTGGTAATAAAGTGCAATAAATAGTCCTCTGCCGAAATTGAAAAAGACTAAATGTGGCTCAACAAAGATGGCTAAGACGGATTTTAGGAGTGAGTTATAGACATCGGGTCTAAATCAAGGAAATCATATGCCGAACTGGTAGTCGAACACTTAGTGAGGTCATTTCTTGAATGCATTTATTTGTAGCCCCGAGTAGTGCAACATCATCAGCAAAGTCCAAGTCCGTCAATCGGAGTGGTTCACGCCATGGAATACCAAAGGCAGTCTGATTCATTGCTCTCCTCATTGTGTAGTCGATGGCTAGGAGGAAAAGGAAGGGAGATAAGATGCACCCCTGTCTCGATGGTAAAAAAAACTATGTCGTTCGCTCTTCTGTTTTAATGCAGCAATTAGACTGACTGTAAAGGTGTAAAGTAGGTAATCAGCTCACTGTATTTGTTCAACAAAAAGAACTAACTAGCAATAACGTTTATTGGAACATTTTTGAAGAAAGTTGATTGGAAGGGATGACACCCTGAGCTACCGCACCAGTTGCCACTGACACTCTCTGGGAGGTTTCCATTCTGTTTTTAGGTGATCAGTTGGATCTCTACTCTACTTTTTAGTTGATCAGTTGGATCTCTACTTTTTATGTGATCAGTTGGATCTCTACTTTTTAGGTGATCAGTTGTATCTCTACTTTACTTTTTAGTTGATCAGTTCGATCTCTACTTTTTAGGTGATCAGTTGGATCTCTACTTTACTTTTTAGTTGATCAGTTGTATCTCTACTTTACTTTTAAGTTGATCAGTTGTATCTCTACTTTACTTTTTAGTTGATCAGTTGGATCTCTACTTTTTAGGTGATCAGTTGGATCTCTACTTTTTAGGTGATCAGTTGGATCTCTACTTTACTTTTTAGTTGATCAGTTGTATCTCTACTTTACTTTTTAGTTGATCAGTTGTATCTCTACTTTACTTTTTAGTTGATCAGTTGGATCTCTACTTTTTAGGTGATCAGTTGGATCTCTACTTTTTAGGTGATCAGTTGGATCTCTACTTTTTAGGTGATCAGTTGGATCTCTACTTTTTAGGTGATCAGTTGGATCTCTACTTTACTTTTTAGTTGATCAGTTGTATCTCTACTTTACTTTTTAGTTGATCAGTTGGATCTCTACTTTTTAGGTGATCAGTTGGATCTCTACTTTACTTTTTAGGTGATCAGTTGGATCTCTACTTTACTTTTTAGGTGATCAGTTGGATCTCTACTTTTTAGGTGATCAGTTGGATCTCTACATTTTAGGTGATCAGTTGGATCTCTACTTTTTAAGTGATCAGTTGGATCTCTACTCTACTTTTTAGGTGATCAGTTGGATCTCTACTTTACTTTTTAGGTTATCAGTTGGATCTCTACTTTTTAGGTGATCAGTTGGATCTCTACTTTACTTTTTAGTTGATCATTTGGATCTCTACTTTTTAGGTGATCAAATGGATCTCTACTTTACTTTTTAGGTGATCAGTTGGATCTCTACTTTACTTTTTAGGTGATCAGTTGGATCTCTACTTTTTAGGTGATCAGTTGGATCTCTACATTTTAGGTGATCAGTTGGATCTCTACTTTTTAAGTGATCAGTTGGATCTCTACTCTACTTTTTAGGTGATCAGTTGGATCTCTACTTTACTTTTTAGTTGATCAGTTGGATCTCTACTTTTTAGGTAATCAGTTGGATCTCTACTCTACTTTTTAAGTGATCAGTTGGATCTCTACTCTACTTTTTAGGTGATCAGTTGTATCTCTACTTTACTTTTTAGTTGATCAGTTGTATCTCTACTTTACTTTTTAGTTGATCAGTTGTATCTCTACTTTACTTTTTAGTTGATCAGTTGTATCTCTACTTTTTAGGTGATCAGTTGGATCTCTACTTTTTAGGTGATCAGTTGGATCTCTACTTTTTAGGTGATCAGTTGGATCTCTACTTTTTAGGTGATCAGTTAGATCTCTACTTTACTTTTTAGTTGATCAGTTGTATCTCTACTTTACTTTTTAGTTGATCAGTTGGATCTCTACTTTTTAGGTGATCAGTTGGATCTCTACTTTTTAGGTGATCAGTTGGATCTCTACTTTTTAGCTGATCAGTTGGATCTCTACTTTTTAGGTGATCAGTTGGATCTCTACTTTACTTTTTAGGTGATCAGTTGGATCTCTACTTTACTTTTTAGGTGATCAGTTGGATCTCTACTTTACTTTTTAGGTGATCAGTTGGATCTCTACTTTTTAGGTGATCAGTTGGATCTCTACTTTTTAGGTGATCAGTTGGATCTCTACTTTTTAAGTGATCAGTTGGATCTCTACTCTACTTTTTAGGTGATCAGTTGGATCTCTACTTTACTTTTTAGTTGATCAGTTGGATCTCTACTTTTTAGGTTATCAGTTGGATCTCTACTTTTTAGGTGATCAGTTGGATCTCTACTTTTTAAGTGATCAGTTGGATCTCTACTTTTTAGGTGATCAGTTGGATCTCTACTCTACTTTTTAGGTGATCAGTTGGATCTCTACTTTATTTTTTAGTTGATCAGATGGATCTCTACTTTTTAGGTGATCAGTTGGATCTCTACTTTACTTTTTAGGTGATCAGTTGGATCTCTACTTTTTAGTTGATCAGTTGGATCTCTACTTTTTAGTTGATCAGTTGGATCTCTACTTTTTAGGTGATCAGTTGGATCTCTACTTTTTAGTTGATCAGTTGGATCTCTACTTTACATTTTAGTTTATTAGTTGGATCTCTACTTTTTAGGTGATCAGTTGGATCTCTACTTTTTAGGTGATCAGTTGTATCTCTACTTTACTTTTTAGTTGATCAGTTGTATCTCTACTTTACTTTTTAGTTGATCAGTTGTATCTCTACTTTACTTTTTAGTTGATCAGTTGGATCTCTACTTTTTAGGTGATCAGTTGGATCTCTACTTTTTAGGTGATCAGTTGGATCTCTACTTTTTAGGTGATCAGTTGGATCTCTACTTTTTAGGTGATCAGTTGGATCTCTACTTTACTTTTTAGTTGATCAGTTGGATCTCTACTTTACTTTTTAGTTGATCAGTTGGATCTCTACTTTTTAGGTGATCAGTTGGATCTCTACTTTTTAGGTGATCAGTTGGATCTCTACTTTACTTTTTAGGTGATCAGTTGGATCTCTACTTTTTAGGTGATCAGTTGGATCTCTACATTTTAGGTGATCAGTTGGATCTCTACTTTTTAAGTGATCAGTTGGATCTCTACTCTACTTTTTAGGTGATCAGTTGGATCTCTACTTTACTTTTTAGGTTATCAGTTGGATCTCTACTTTTTAGGTGATCAGTTGGATCTCTACTTTACTTTTTAGTTGATCATTTGGATCTCTACTTTTTAGGTGATCAGTTGGATCTCTACTTTACTTTTTAGGTGATCAGTTGGATCTCTACTTTACTTTTTAGGTGATCAGTTGGATCTCTACTTTTTAGGTGATCAGTTGGATCTCTACATTTTAGGTGATCAGTTGGATCTCTACTTTTTAAGTGATCAGTTGGATCTCTACTCTACTTTTTAGGTGATCAGTTGGATCTCTACTTTACTTTTTAGTTGATCAGTTGGATCTCTACTTTTTAGGTAATCAGTTGGATCTCTACTCTACTTTTTAAGTGATCAGTTGGATCTCTACTCTACTTTTTAGGTGATCAGTTGTATCTCTACTTTACTTTTTAGGTTATCAGTTGGATCTCTACTTTTTAGGTGATCAAATGGATCTCTACTTTACTTTTTAGGTGATCAGTTGGATCTCTACTTTTTAGGTGATCAGTTGGATCTCTACATTTTAGGTGATCAGTTGGATCTCTACTTTTTAAGTGATCAGTTGGATCTCTACTCTACTTTTTAGGTGATCAGTTGGATCTCTACTTTACTTTTTAGTTGATCAGTTGGATCTCTACTTTTTAGGTAATCAGTTGGATCTCTACTCTACTTTTTAAGTGATCAGTTGGATCTCTACTTTACTTTTTAGGTGATCAGTTGGATCTCTACTTTACTTTTTAGGTGATCAGTTGGATCTCTACTTTACTTTTTAGGTGATCAGTTGGATCTCTACTTTTTAGGTGATCAGTTGGATCTCTACTTTTTAGGTGATCAGTTGGATCTCTACTTTTTAAGTGATCAGTTGGATCTCTACTCTACTTTTTAGGTGATCAGTTGGATCTCTACTTTACTTTTTAGTTGATCAGTTGGATCTCTACTTTTTAGGTTATCAGTTGGATCTCTACTTTTTAGGTGATCAGTTGGATCTCTACTTTTTAAGTGATCAGTTGGATCTCTACTTTTTAGGTGATCAGTTGGATCTCTACTCTACTTTTTAGGTGATCAGTTGGATCTCTACTTTATTTTTTAGTTGATCAGATGGATCTCTACTTTTTAGGTGATCAGTTGGATCTCTACTTTACTTTTTAGGTGATCAGTTGGATCTCTACTTTTTAGTTGATCAGTTGGATCTCTACTTTTTAGTTGATCAGTTGGATCTCTACTTTTTAGGTGATCAGTTGGATCTCTACTTTTTAGTTGATCAGTTGGATCTCTACTTTACATTTTAGTTTATTAGTTGGATCTCTACTTTTTAGGTGATCAGTTGGATCTCTACTTTTTAGGTGATCAGTTGTATCTCTACTTTACTTTTTAGTTGATCAGTTGTATCTCTACTTTACTTTTTAGTTGATCAGTTGTATCTCTACTTTACTTTTTAGTTGATCAGTTGGATCTCTACTTTTTAGGTGATCAGTTGGATCTCTACTTTTTAGGTGATCAGTTGGATCTCTACTTTTTAGGTGATCAGTTGGATCTCTACTTTTTAGGTGATCAGTTGGATCTCTACTTTACTTTTTAGTTGATCAGTTGGATCTCTACTTTACTTTTTAGTTGATCAGTTGGATCTCTACTTTTTAGGTGATCAGTTGGATCTCTACTTTTTAGGTGATCAGTTGGATCTCTACTTTACTTTTTAGGTGATCAGTTGGATCTCTACTTTTTAGGTGATCAGTTGGATCTCTACATTTTAGGTGATCAGTTGGATCTCTACTTTTTAAGTGATCAGTTGGATCTCTACTCTACTTTTTAGGTGATCAGTTGGATCTCTACTTTACTTTTTAGGTTATCAGTTGGATCTCTACTTTTTAGGTGATCAGTTGGATCTCTACTTTACTTTTTAGTTGATCATTTGGATCTCTACTTTTTAGGTGATCAGTTGGATCTCTACTTTACTTTTTAGGTGATCAGTTGGATCTCTACTTTACTTTTTAGGTGATCAGTTGGATCTCTACATTTTAGGTGATCAGTTGGATCTCTACTTTTTAAGTGATCAGTTGGATCTCTACTCTACTTTTTAGGTGATCAGTTGGATCTCTACTTTACTTTTTAGTTGATCAGTTGGATCTCTACTTTTTAGGTAATCAGTTGGATCTCTACTCTACTTTTTAAGTGATCAGTTGGATCTCTACTCTACTTTTTAGGTGATCAGTTGTATCTCTACTTTACTTTTTAGGTTATCAGTTGGATCTCTACTTTTTAGGTGATCAAATGGATCTCTACTTTACTTTTTAGGTGATCAGTTGGATCTCTACTTTTTAGGTGATCAGTTGGATCTCTACATTTTAGGTGATCAGTTGGATCTCTACTTTTTAAGTGATCAGTTGGATCTCTACTCTACTTTTTAGGTGATCAGTTGGATCTCTACTTTACTTTTTAGTTGATCAGTTGGATCTCTACTTTTTAGGTAATCAGTTGGATCTCTACTCTACTTTTTAAGTGATCAGTTGGATCTCTACTCTACTTTTTAGGTGATCAGTTGTATCTCTACTTTACTTTTTAGTTGATCAGTTGTATCTCTACTTTACTTTTTAGTTGATCAGTTGTATCTCTACTTTACTTTTTAGTTGATCAGTTGTATCTCTACTTTTTAGGTGATCAGTTGGATCTCTACTTTTTAGGTGATCAGTTGGATCTCTACTTTTTAGGTGATCAGTTGGATCTCTACTTTTTAGGTGATCAGTTAGATCTCTACTTTACTTTTTAGTTGATCAGTTGTATCTCTACTTTACTTTTTAGTTGATCAGTTGGATCTCTACTTTTTAGGTGATCAGTTGGATCTCTACTTTTTAGGTGATCAGTTGGATCTCTACTTTTTAGCTGATCAGTTGGATCTCTACTTTTTAGGTGATCAGTTGGATCTCTACTTTACTTTTTAGGTGATCAGTTGGATCTCTACTTTACTTTTTAGGTGATCAGTTGGATCTCTACTTTACTTTTTAGGTGATCAGTTGGATCTCTACTTTACTTTTTAGGTGATCAGTTGGATCTCTACTTTTTAGGTGATCAGTTGGATCTCTACTTTTTAGGTGATCAGTTGGATCTCTACTTTTTAAGTGATCAGTTGGATCTCTACTCTACTTTTTAGGTGATCAGTTGGATCTCTACTTTACTTTTTAGTTGATCAGTTGGATCTCTACTTTTTAGGTTATCAGTTGGATCTCTACTTTTTAGGTGATCAGTTGGATCTCTACTTTTTAAGTGATCAGTTGGATCTCTACTTTTTAGGTGATCAGTTGGATCTCTACTCTACTTTTTAGGTGATCAGTTGGATCTCTACTTTATTTTTTAGTTGATCAGATGGATCTCTACTTTTTAGGTGATCAGTTGGATCTCTACTTTACTTTTTAGGTGATCAGTTGGATCTCTACTTTTTAGTTGATCAGTTGGATCTCTACTTTTTAGTTGATCAGTTGGATCTCTACTTTTTAGGTGATCAGTTGGATCTCTACTTTTTAGTTGATCAGTTGGATCTCTACTTTACATTTTAGTTTATTAGTTGGATCTCTACTTTTTAGGTGATCAGTTGGATCTCTACTTTTTAGGTGATCAGTTGGATCTCTACTTTACTTTTTAGTTGATCAGTTGTATCTCTACTTTACTTTTTAGTTGATCAGTTGTATCTCTACTTTACTTTTTAGTTGATCAGTTGGATCTCTACTTTTTAGGTGATCAGTTGGATCTCTACTTTTTAGGTGATCAGTTGGATCTCTACTTTTTAGGTGATCAGTTGGATCTCTACTTTTTAGGTGATCAGTTGGATCTCTACTTTACTTTTTAGTTGATCAGTTGTATCTCTACTTTACTTTTTAGTTGATCAGTTGGATCTCTACTTTTTAGGTGATCAGTTGGATCTCTACTTTTTAGGTGATCAGTTGGATCTCTACTTTACTTTTTAGGTGATCAGTTGGATCTCTACTTTTTAGGTGATCAGTTGGATCTCTACATTTTAGGTGATCAGTTGGATCTCTACTTTTTAAGTGATCAGTTGGATCTCTACTCTACTTTTTAGGTGATCAGTTGGATCTCTACTTTACTTTTTAGGTTATCAGTTGGATCTCTACTTTTTAGGTGATCAGTTGGATCTCTACTTTACTTTTTAGTTGATCATTTGGATCTCTACTTTTTAGGTGATCAGTTGGATCTCTACTTTACTTTTTAGGTGATCAGTTGGATCTCTACTTTACTTTTTAGGTGATCAGTTGGATCTCTACTTTTTAGGTGATCAGTTGGATCTCTACATTTTAGGTGATCAGTTGGATCTCTACTTTTTAAGTGATCAGTTGGATCTCTACTCTACTTTTTAGGTGATCAGTTGGATCTCTACTTTACTTTTTAGTTGATCAGTTGGATCTCTACTTTTTAGGTAATCAGTTGGATCTCTACTCTACTTTTTAAGTGATCAGTTGGATCTCTACTCTACTTTTTAGGTGATCAGTTGTATCTCTACTTTACTTTTTAGTTGATCAGTTGTATCTCTACTTTACTTTTTAGTTGATCAGTTGTATCTCTACTTTACTTTTTAGTTGATCAGTTGTATCTCTACTTTTTAGGTGATCAGTTGGATCTCTACTTTTTAGGTGATCAGTTGGATCTCTACTTTTTAGGTGATCAGTTGGATCTCTACTTTTTAGGTGATCAGTTAGATCTCTACTTTACTTTTTAGTTGATCAGTTGTATCTCTACTTTACTTTTTAGTTGATCAGTTGGATCTCTACTTTTTAGGTGATCAGTTGGATCTCTACTTTTTAGGTGATCAGTTGGATCTCTACTTTTTAGCTGATCAGTTGGATCTCTACTTTTTAGGTGATCAGTTGGATCTCTACTTTACTTTTTAGGTGATCAGTTGGATCTCTACTTTACTTTTTAGGTGATCAGTTGGATCTCTACTTTACTTTTTAGGTGATCAGTTGGATCTCTACTTTACTTTTTAGGTGATCAGTTGGATCTCTACTTTTTAGGTGATCAGTTGGATCTCTACTTTTTAGGTGATCAGTTGGATCTCTACTTTTTAAGTGATCAGTTGGATCTCTACTCTACTTTTTAGGTGATCAGTTGGATCTCTACTTTACTTTTTAGTTGATCAGTTGGATCTCTACTTTTTAGGTTATCAGTTGGATCTCTACTTTTTAGGTGATCAGTTGGATCTCTACTTTTTAAGTGATCAGTTGGATCTCTACTTTTTAGGTGATCAGTTGGATCTCTACTCTACTTTTTAGGTGATCAGTTGGATCTCTACTTTATTTTTTAGTTGATCAGATGGATCTCTACTTTTTAGGTGATCAGTTGGATCTCTACTTTACTTTTTAGGTGATCAGTTGGATCTCTACTTTTTAGTTGATCAGTTGGATCTCTACTTTTTAGTTGATCAGTTGGATCTCTACTTTTTAGGTGATCAGTTGGATCTCTACTTTTTAGTTGATCAGTTGGATCTCTACTTTACATTTTAGTTTATTAGTTGGATCTCTACTTTTTAGGTGATCAGTTGGATCTCTACTTTTTAGGTGATCAGTTGGATCTCTACTTTACTTTTTAGTTGATCAGTTGTATCTCTACTTTACTTTTTAGTTGATCAGTTGGATCTCTACTTTTTAGGTGATCAGTTGGATCTCTACTTTACTTTTTAGGTGATCAGTTGGATCTCTACTTTACTTTTTAGGTGATCAGTTGGATCTCTACTTTTTAGGTGATCAGTTGGATCTCTACATTTTAGGTGATCAGTTGGATCTCTACTTTTTAAGTGATCAGTTGGATCTCTACTCTACTTTTTAGGTGATCAGTTGGATCTCTACTTTACTTTTTAGGTGATCAGTTGGATCTCTACTTTTTAGGTGATCAGTTGGATCTCTACTTTACTTTTTAGTTGATCATTTGGATCTCTACTTTTTAGGTGATCAGTTGGATCTCTACTTTACTTTTTAGGTGATCAGTTGGATCTCTACTTTACTTTTTAGGTGATCAGTTGGATCTCTACTTTTTAGGTGATCAGTTGGATCTCTACATTTTAGGTGATCAGTTGGATCTCTACTTTTTAAGTGATCAGTTGGATCTCTACTCTACTTTTTAGGTGATCAGTTGGATCTCTACTTTACTTTTTAGTTGATCAGTTGGATCTCTACTTTTTAGGTAATCAGTTGGATCTCTACTCTACTTTTTAAGTGATCAGTTGGATCTCTACTCTACTTTTTAGGTGATCAGTTGTATCTCTACTTTACTTTTTAGTTGATCAGTTGTATCTCTACTTTACTTTTTAGTTGATCAGTTGTATCTCTACTTTACTTTTTAGTTGATCAGTTGTATCTCTACTTTTTAGGTGATCAGTTGGATCTCTACTTTTTAGTTGATCAGTTGGATCTCTACTTTTTAGGTGATCAGTTGGATCTCTACTTTTTAGTTGATCAGTTGGATCTCTACTTTACATTTTAGTTTATTAGTTGGATCTCTACTTTTTAGTTGATCAGTTGGATCTCTACTTTACATTTTAGTTGATCAGTTGGATCTTTACTTTTTAGGTGATCAGTTGGATCTCTACTTTTTAGGTGATCAGTTGGATCTCTACTTTTTAGATGATCAGTTGGATCTCTACTCTACTTTTTAGTTGATCAGTTGGATCTCTACTTTTTAGTTGATCAGTTGGATCTCTACTTTTTAAATGATCAGTTGGATCTCTACTCTACTTTTTAGTTGATCAGTTGGATCTCTACTTTTTAGATGATCAGTTGGATCTCTACTCTACTTTTTAGGTGATCAGTTGGATCTCTACTTTTTAGTTGATCAGTTGGATCTCTACTTTTTAGTTGATCAGTTGGATGTCTACTTTTTAGTTGATCAGTTGGATCTCTACTTTACATTTTAGTTTATCAGTTGGATCTCTACTTTTTAGGTGATCAGTTGGATCTCTACTCTACTTTTTAGGTGATCAGTGGGATCTCTACTTTTTAGGTGATCAGTTGGATCTCTACTCTACTTTTTAGGTGATCAGTTGGATCTCTACTTTTTAGGTGATCAGTTGGATCTCTACTTTACTTTTTAGGTGATCAGTTGGATCTCTACTCTACTTATTCCAGAAGAGTTAGAAGAGTCTTATCAAAGACGAAGTGTTGTCCTGTTTGCTTTTATGTGGAAAAAAAAAAGACAAATGATTTTTTACAATTTTATTTATTTGAACGATCAAAACAAGACTATGGCTTAAATATTCCTGGTCCATTGGTGACTTCGATGGGGGCCGCCTCTGAGTTTGTGTGATAACTCTTTGTACTATTGTTTTGTTGTGTAAATGAATAAATATTTATTTCACGAGAATGTTTGTGGGTGCTTTATCGGTATAACCCCAAGAGTGCCAATAGGTTATATTATAATTTATCATCATCATTAAACTCCACCTGAGAGGCTCAAATTCCACATCACAAAAGCACTATAAGAGGCCCTGCTGTTTTGCGTAGTGCATATATGTTAACATACAGGTCGAGAAGTTGATGTTTTCCAGATCTATTGTGATGTTGATAGATAAGTCCGAGGCAGTCATAAAGAATATTTTAGTATTAAAACTGTTACATGGTTACTCTTATTCGCTTTACGAAATAAGATCATTTGACAAGTTAAAACTCTAAATTAAAGTAAAATAAATTTTACAGTTATTTAACTATGTGGAACAAATTTATGAACCAATGCATGTACTTTTAAGGCTAGCATGTTAAAATAAACAAGAGAGACCCACTGATCAAGTGGTAGGATGGTATAAAAAAAAAAGTAATTATGTCATGAACTGAGGATCATTGTATAACTAATGACCCTGCTACTCATTGCCGAATGCTGACTGGATAAAAAAAAATAATAATAAAAGCATGCTTATGACATTAGTGTAAATTCATAAGATTGTACGGATTTAAATGTAAAGCATTTCAAACTGGACAACGATACATTTTAGAGCCTTACGGTTACTACAGTGACAATCTAAAACTTTCTTATGTTGTCTTATTGAGTGAAACTTTCTTATAGGTTATAGTCTGATTAAACTGAACATGTTAGAATGTTTGTCTGTGTGAGTCAGTCATTGAATGTCTTATATTAGAATAGGTAGTTTCAAAGTTCATTTTATAATGTAAGGATGGGTCACGATATAAAGTTAGGCTAGGATGGGATCAGGTTTAGTGTGTACGTTTTGGCTGAGTCATTGTACAGTTTTGTCAATCAAGCATGATATTGACAAAAATTGAGGTAGGCTATTCTAGCATTTTCTGAGGTTAGAAAAGAAATGGCAAGGGCCGTTGAAACTTATGCTCTTAAATATTTTTTTTTGTTTAGAAGATATATAATCTATCAATGTTTTACAAACAGAAAAGAAAAAAAAAAGCGTAAGCCTATAACATTAATAATTAAAATTTGTGGGGAAATATATATGAAACCTGTCCTTATATATATATATATATATATATATATATATATATATATATATATATATATATATATATATATATATATTGGTTAATGGCTAAATCACATGATAATTCGTGACCTATGAGTTATGAATATATAAAGCGCCATTAAGAAAATCTGAATGTAGGTCGCGTGTCATGTGATGTGTGTAGAAATGATCCGCTCATTGGTGAGGAATGACACAGCTACCAAGTGACATGCTTCTTGCGTCAACATGCCCACCGCCATTTTGTTGACCTTGGTGTATTGCGTGACTATTGAAGTGCTCGCTAACTAGAATCTCTAGTTTTAGTTACTATATACTCTTAACAACCCAACCCACACCCTCTTTACTCTCTCCTATAAAAAGTAGTCAATAGCTTTCTAGATCTAGGCTATTTTTTTTTTTTTTACATTGTCAAAAATGTAGACTTTAATTTAAAACTTGTACATATGGTCAGTCTTTTTAACATGTAATATATTGGCCTGGAGTCTATTTTTGTTAACAGGGTAAATGTTTGCATTATCTAGTGTATTTTAAATCCAAAATTATAATAAAGGTATTTTATTAAGTTACATTTTTTTGTGCTTTTATAAGAAGACTATTTTCACAATGACTGTCGAAATATATCCCTCCCAAGTCTTTTGAGTTTCCCTATTGTAATCACTTACGGTGATTTCCTTATATATCTTTTATAATACATAGGTAGCTCTATATCTAAAAATTTTATGTAATGCTTCAAAAAAAAAAAAGAGATTGCTTTATGAATGTCGCAATAAATGTGTTATAAAATATTATTGATTTGAGAATATAGGCTTACATAGAAATATATTTGCAGCTTATTATTTCTTCGGGGCGTGAAACTCGTGAAAATTAAAGAAGAAACTATACATCGGTATATAAACAAAAGAGATCTCTCTATATATAGAATGCTTAAAAAGCCAAAATTGAATAAAAGGTTTTAATGAAAATTATTTAAAAAAAAATAAGTTTAGCATTCGTTAAATTTTTTAAAGATTACGTAAGAAGTAAAATACTTTATTTAATTTTATTTATTTCACTTATGCATAATTTAACACTAGAGAAGGGTGAACCTATTATCGATAGTTATGTAAAAAAAATACTTTGTGAGGCTCTGTTGGGGATGTGTTGATATAATAAATTTCCAGATCCTCTGATGGGTCCCATCTCTCTCTCTCTCTCTCTCTCTCTCTCTCCACAGGAAAATGATAGGGTGGGTCTCCGCTGGTCGGACTCAAGTTATTAGCTTCATTATAAATGGGCTAGCATCTAAATGATCTTTCAAATATCTAATAAACCTATTAGCTCTCTAATAAGTTTTAGTCTACCTTTTCATAAAGTGAAATATTTGTAACGGAACAAACCAAATATGACGAATACTACCAAATAATAAAACCTTTTTTTCCCCCTCCTTTTTGTTTCCTTTCTCTTTCATGTTTCTGCAATTGTGTTAGCTTTCAAAACTCGAGCATTCTCTTGTTCGCTCGCTTCTTCTCTCTCCTATTAAATATGTGTCTTCGTTGTCTTAAATAAGTTCTCTCTTCGGCTCCCACGCGAGGAGCTTAGTACAAGGTTAGAATTACCTTATTAACTTGAGTGTTTCACTTCAGTTTGTAAGATCCATATAAGTATGTTTCATTTCTGCCCAAGTATTGTTACATAATAACATAAGTGTACGAACAGAATGAATAATTTAGAACCGCCTACAAGACACGCGTTGGGGTCGGACCCTCGAAAATAATATCTATCTACTATTTCCACGAGGGTCCCTTTTGGGGCAGTGGGTAGATCATTATTTTATTTTATTGTATGCAAATTTAAATAGACACAGAAAAAGATGACATTTACTTCATCTGCTGGGTCTTAAAGTGGTAGGCCTACTTTACCATAAGTGGGATAGAACATGTTAATGTTGGACATTAAGAATATTTGTAGCGATTTAATTCTTTCATGAATTTATCAAACAAAAAAAGAAACTTTTTATTGTTTTCTTATATTTTCACTACAAACACACATATAGATGTATACAGAATTTGTTCTAAGGTGTATTTAAAGATTCTTAATAGTTGCATTAAAATGCGTGTCTTCAAATACTTTTTCTTCTGTATTTTGTTGAGACTTAAATTAGACATAATATAAAGCTATTAGATTTATGTCTAATTCATAGGCAAAGAAAAACCTTTTCCATGCTGTAAGGGGGGTTTCAAGAAATGGTATTTAAAGACAAGTAAATTTGTTAGCTGTGAGCAAAGGAATTCATTTTTTTGTGCTATTTAGGCACTAGCTACATTATGTAGTCCGCTTTAAATGTAAAAACATTTTTTTAGCAATATGAATTTAAAGCTAACGCAAGAAAAAAACAACTTCAGAATAAAGTTGCTTGCTGGCTTAACCACAATTAACTTCTATGACAAACCCAAATCCAAACAAAAACTTGAATCGACTTTACTACATTGGCCTCAATTTTTTATTGCCCTGGGCCAAATGTAAATCTTTAACATTTGCAGGCTGTGTCTAACAATAAATGTTATCGATCTGTGAATAAGAAAACATTCACTCGTAAAGAATTTATTCGAAATAAGTTTTATGTTTGAGCTAGAAAAACATTTAGCCCCAACATTTTAAATTGTTTAACATGCATGCTTCGATTCTTTTAATGAACTTCCAATTCCCCGAGAATTTAACATTTGTAAATAGATCTTATTTTGAATTATTTATGATTAAAAATAAATAAATGTAATTTGAAAAAATAAAATTCATAGTTTTGAGAAAATGAGCGCAACCTGATATAAATTGTAGAGCCGCATCGCTGTACCATAAACAAGGACAGAATGTCATTATTAAGTTTTTGTTATATTTGAGATGAAACGACATTTGATTCCAAAAATTATGGTGCGGTGATCGATAGGCCTATATATATATTATGGGAGTCTCAGTTAGTGCATGCCTTTAATTATTTAGCAGATAGTAATACGTGTAGGCCTATAATGATTAACATATGTGTTAACATGGGGCTATTCTTTTGACTAAATCGCTGAAAAATGATTAAGTTTTGCTTAATTTAGATACAACAGTAGAATAACTAAATATATATGTACCGAGTCAATCGCCGAACAAATATCCTTTACACTCCTCTTTAGACAACTTTATGTCGATGAAAACCCTGCGAGAGCCTCAAAGTGAAAGAGGAAATATAACTCGGTCATGTGACCTTGGTGTGGTCGACAATCGTACTATATAAAGCCCTCGGTACTGCTCAGAGGGAACAGAGAATATTGTCTTGCTGCGTCAGTGTACGTACAGACAATCTCAAACACTTCAAGCCGAAACCTTGTATCGCTATTCATTAAGATATTTCTTTGTTAAAGAAGTTTGTTCAAAACAAAAGATCTGAAAATGTCCGTTAGTCAGTGTCGTCAAAACTACCATGCTGATTGTGAGGCTGGAATCAATCGACAAATAAACATGGAGCTGTATGCTAGCTACACGTATCAGTCAATGGTGAGTCACCAGTCTAGATCTAAAGCTATAGATCTATAATAATGTATATAAAATATAATAATATATGTCTAGTCAAGTGACTAGTCATATGAAGACTATTAGTACTATTAGTTTAGTATTGTCTATTATTATATTCTTTAGAACTGATATTGCCACATAGATCTAGTTTTAATCATCCATGTATTGTTATTGAAGGTAGATCTAGTATTTTCATTTGGAAATGATCTTCCACAAAAGAATGTAATGTAAGAAAATGTTTTTCTTACTAGATCTATACGTCTTCTGTCAATAGTCAATTTATTAAGTCAATAGTTCTTCATTGACTACAGTCTGTCACTACATCACTACAGTAGGCAGTAGGCCACATTGTAGGGATGTGAAATAAAAAAAATTATTTGATTTTGAAAAAACAATTTTTCGTTAGTACATCATTAAAATACTTTCCAATGGTGTGTAAATTGACTGTTACACAGTGTCAGTTAGAAAGTTATGAATTTTTGTGTGTCGTTTTGACCTAACATTGTTGACATGGACTGGAGCAAGTGAGATGAGATCATCTCAGTCTCAGAGACCCACCCCCCCTTTTTTTTTTTCCCCCTCAAAAAGTTAAAAAGTTGGAATTGAGTTTTTTAGACCATAGATCTACTTATTAAGAAATTTAATGGATCTAGTATTCGTAGTAAATTTCTAGCTCACAATCTGATTTCATTTATGTTTTAATTTATGAACTTCACTTGTTTAGAATGTAAATATTGATGAAATAAACAATTATCGGTTCTAGAGCTACAAGAAATGTCAAGGGGTGTGCACAAAATGGCGACTTTATGATGGCAGAAAATAACAAAATATTTAAAAAGTGGGATCAAAATCGTCTGAAACAATTTTTTTCCAATGCACTTTAAAATAAAAAAAAAATAGAAGATATAAAATAAACTCTCAAAAGCTTTTTAGACCTATACATAGATACTATATCTACTAGCCTAGGCAAGATTTTTAAGGGGGTCATCTACCTTGAAAACTCTTTTTTTTTTTTTTAACATTTTAGGCTTTTTAATGTATTCAAATGATGTATTTGACCATAGGAACACATAATATGCCTTTAAAAAAATATTTTTTAAATGAAATTCAACTTTTTTTTATCATAAGGGGGTGTCGAGGGGTCAAATCATCTCATTTCTAAGAATGTGTTTCTGAAATAACTATTACAGCTACAGGTCTGAAATTTGGTATATTGATAGGCACCCTATCTCCTTACAGGATGACCGAGACATTTTGAAAAATGTATATAGATTTTTTTTTTATAAATTTTTTAATTTTACCCTCTTCTGCGGACAGCGTTTTCAGCCATTGTAACCAATTAAAATGTCTTTTACTCTTTTTCTGTAAACATTTTATGACATTTTCTTCTGTCATCCTGTGCTAAGACCATATTTAAACATGTATACCAAATATAATTATAATTGAATTGATAGTTTTTGAGAAAAGTGATTCTTAAAAATACATACCCATGTAAAATTGACATTTTGAGAAAAATTAAAGTTTCAATGAGTGAGAAAAACAAGATATGAATGTATATTGATCAAAAAGATGTTTTATTTAGCTCATGTAACATTTAGGAATAGAAGCAAACACAAAATTGATTAAAATATTGCTAAAATTTATTACAAATTGCTTCCCCCCCCCCCCCCTTTTCCACGCAAAAGAAAAAAAATGACCCGGAGACATAATAAGTCCAAATTTACTTTTCAGACATTAATGTAAGCCCCAAAACAACTAAAAATCAAGATAAAGTATACCTTAATTATAAATACATGCAAATAATAAGTAAATAAATAGTTACAATATAATTAATATTGGGTATATGAATGTGGTTTACACAAAAAGTTTTTCAAAGTAACAAAAATAAAATTACCTACACCAGTTCAAATAATTTGGAATCTAGTCTTTCTCAGGTTTCAGGCCTGCATTTTTTTCATAAGCACCTAATGTTATTTGTACTCATGATAGAGTACACACAATAATAAATCCAGTAAAGAATGGCACCAGTATTTGAAAATAAATGCAACTTGTATATTTTAGGTGGCTGAATAATTGTAGAGTCCAATCATAATGCCTTTATAGTAGATAGTCCTTCATTGTAATATGATATGGCTTTTTATATAATATAGCCATTGAGCACATATGTATGCTGTGCAGTATAAATGTTATAGATGGTAAGAAATGCTGATATAATGTGACTTGGCGAGACTGAAGCTCATTGCATGTGTACAGCTACAACGACAGAAAAACTCTGGTCCTTATTTATGTTGAATTAGTAGCTGATGATAAATTGGTTCACCGGGAACCATGCAGTGCTTGATGATGAATCTTGTAATGAAATAAGTTGGTGGTGGTCAATGACAGCATCCAACGAGAAGAGAATCCCAGGTTGTTAACATGATATAGATCAAAGGTCTATAAAGTGGACATTATTGCTATATATGTGATAAGCAGTATGTGATGTGGTGTTTGATTATGAAGTACTTCTATGTCATACTGCAGTATTTAGGCAGTTTTCGGACAGGGTAGATGGTTGACGAGGTACTAGTATGTGGTGATGTTTTTTTCCAACAAGAGGAAGGGTCAGTGTACACTGCATGTGTTGTTTTGATCTGTTGATATAAAGAAAATGAAAATATAAATGAAATATTATGAAAATATTCAAATATGTATAGCAGTAGTGTTATTTACTCAATATATAATCAAGAACTAAAAAGAATGATAGAAAAAAAATGAATGGACAAAACTTTTTTTTTCTTACCTACAATTCTGAAAGTGTATAGATCTATGTCTCTATCCTTGTAACAGATTAGGTAGATCATTACTTCTAATTGTAGTCAGGAGAACTTGAGACTGGAAATAAAAGGAAAAAGTTAATGTATGCATGTCATTGTAGCCCAGTAAAATTTAGATCTAGAAATCTAGATCTAGTATCTACACTAGCAGGACTCTCTCATTTGTCATTACTCATTTATTCACTACTCATACTAATTATTCTCGAGTCATCAAAGTTATTTTAGATCTAGAAAAGGCAACAACTAGATCTAGACTATATTAGATGTATAGATCTAGATCTAATATCTATTCTAGAATCTAATCATCTCTTCTGCAGTGGATACGATCTTAGTGCTCATGAAATGGAGATCTAGAACTAGAATCTAGACTAAAGTAGACAAGATAGATGATAGAGATAGATCTATATAGATCTAAAATGAAATCAAGTTTCTAGATCTATTTTATAGAACTAGATCAATCCAAATACTAAGGCATCTAGAATATGAATCTAGATCTAGCTCTAGATCTACTATCGTAACAATCTAAATCTAGGGTAGCCTTAGCCTTAGACTAGCCTAGCTCCAAGTCTAAGAGTAGTAACTAGTAACGACCTAAACACTGAATACATGCTTGTCCGACCCCTAGATCTATGTTTTTATGATATTGCTATATCTAGATCTATATAAATATTAGGAAACATGTACTTACCGTAAATAATAATGGCAAAGATAGCATACAATATCCAAAAGGGTCTTCTATCGATTCACAGACGCCATCATTGTTGCTGTAAACATCGGAACCACATGGCCGGAAGGAACCAATCAAAATCGTTTATTTCATAAATACACATCATGATCCAATCAGATTTGAATAGAGACACGTGTAGTGGTCTAGTTTGAACTAGTTTCAAGGCTATGGTTATTTTTAGATGAATGAGTCATTGAAATGGACTTGTAGAGCTGACCGTAAGCTTTAAAAAGACACCAAACATGACCCAGTTTTATGGCGGGCTACGCGGTAATTGGCATAGTAAAACGGCGATTTTTTCAACATTTAGAGCAAAATAAGCTTACCCCTACCCCTTTCTAACTCATTTTTTACATTAAAATACTTTTATTTTAGTGATTTTAGCTAAACTACATCATTTATTAGATATTATTCTAACATAATATGCAACTTTTGAAAAATCAATTTTTTTAATGAAAAATGATTCTTTTTGACCCGTTGACAACTTCTAAAACATTACCTGAAATAAGTATCAGTAAAAAGAAAAATACATATATTATCAAGTTAAAAAAAAGTAAGAATACACATTTTTTTAAAGTCCACATGAAAAAAGTTCCTCAATATAAAATGTATCCATATTCACCTCTTTTAGTACGATTTCAATGGATTTAAAATCATAATCGATTTCAATCAAGGGCCTATGTACAAAAAGTAAGAAAAACAGAACTCAAGATTTGATGCCATTTTTTTACTTCCGGTCTTACAGATTTTCACATATCTACACATTGTTATTTTGGACAGCCTGTTGGGTATCTGGTATTCGGCAAACAGTCAAGGAGATGGAAACTCTGAAATAAAAGCTTCGATCTTTTGTTCACAGCCGCCTGAGACTTCAGTGCCACTTTGAATGACATTTAGTATGAGTGATATTGGCCTGTGCAATCCAATCATCACTTAAAAAATACTGAGCACAGGCTGGAGAAAGTGCTGTTTTACTCCTTAATGTTAGGACTTGAATAAAAATCTTATAGTAAAGGTAACTAGATACCTGGAATCAAGAGAGAAGATCTAGGATATTGTCTTCAAATTCTGAAGGAACATTTGTAACATGTACAATAACAAGAAACCTAGTACAAGCAGGGTGATTTGAAATTTCTTAATCTGTGTTAGTATGAATCTCATCCTGTAGATCTATAAAACATTATCAAGTCACAAATATAGTAAGCCTCTTCTTAAACTAAACTTCATCAAGTTTTTTTCTTTTATAACTTTGTAATTAAAATGTGTAGTGTAGTAAAACAGGGTTGTATGGAGATCTAGAGATCTAGCTTTTTTATTTCATAATATAAAGTATTTAACTATAAAAAAATTTCTTAATCAACTCTAGATGCTGCTTCGGGAATCTTAATCAAAACTGTTCTCATTAACTGAATATGCCTGTACTGCAAAGATTTATTTCCAGCATGAACAAGTTACGCTGATAGTGAAATAATTTCGTTTTTGCTTATTTTCTAAACTCTTTCCAGGCCTTCTACTTTGAAAGAGATGATGTTGCACTTCCTGGATTTCACAAATTTTTCAAGAAGCAATCTGAAGAGGAGAGAGAACATGCTGAAAAGCTGATGAAATATCAGAACAAACGTGGCGGCAGAGTCGTTCTTCAGGACATCAAGGTAAAGATCTGATACTTAACGCAATAGCTGCAAATGTCCCAAACCCCCACTAGCTACTAATGCACCCAAGATGTATGCATGCATACACTCAGCATGACTTGCGTAGCTCTTGTTTCCCTGTGCGGCTTGTGGTGCCATTTTTTGAGCTGGATGTATTTTGATCACATAGAAACTTTAAATGAAATAGATCTAGTTAGGGGAATACACAACCTTGGTTTAGGACAGGGGTTAGGTTATTTTTAGTTTCTCATGCTTACTTATTTTAAATGATATATATATGCAAAACCACATCAGCATGATAAGGCAACGCCTCAAGGACACCCAATAGAAGTTAGTAAATACTCCATGACATCTACTTATTTTATATATATTATGTTTATTGTTTCGGCTTACTATAATTTTATTTATAAATGTCTTTGGGTAAATATTGGAGGGTACTAGAAATAACTGAAAGAGGGTGTGGGGGTGGCACAGGCACTTAAACAAATGTTTGTCTTTACAAGTCGTTTTTGTTTTAATGTTGTAAAACTATAAAAATATCATTATAAAGACCATTCATTTTTTTTTTTTTACTTTATTTTTTTTCTAGAAGCATTTTTTATTAGATTTAAAATGTAATTAGTAAAATCACTATTTGTTATATGGAGTTACCTCCCTTTGATTAGTATTTGGAGAGATGCTGCATGGGTATGGGCCTAATAGCTAGAGTTAAAGGCTTCTGCTTTATAGTAATGTTTAAATATATTCATTTTAAAGCTGAAATGTGAATTTTTTTTTTTATATCTTACCTAATTGAAGTGTGAATATTTGGTTTAGAAATCTGACCTAATTAAAAACTATGCGAATTAAAGTGTTGTTCGTTTTTTTTGTAGAAACCTGATCGTGATGAATGGGGTACTGGACTGGAAGCTATGCAAGTTGCACTTCAACTTGAGAAGAGTGTCAACCAGTCCTTGTTGGACTTGCACAAAGTCTGCACCGACCATGAAGACCCCCAGGTAGAGTTAATAATCTTGGATATATCAAATATTGATAATTTTTTTTACAAACCATTGATAGCTTAGATACAGCAGAAATTCAGTGAATATTAACCTTCTTTGGCCTCATTTAGTCATGGGCAACTATGGCTTATGTGGGGATGAAGAGCTTTGGCATTGGCTTTTGAAAGCCTACATAGAGATTGGGTACATTGGAATGGCAGTAGCCAATACAGTTTAGGGTTAGCATTGATATAACCACAAGGTGATTTGTCGTAATACGTCATAAAAGGGCGGATGTGATGAGACTAACCAGAGACATGAGATAGAAAGATTGTATTAGTAGTGAGTTAGAGTTTGTTAACATTTCATTTTTACTCTCCATATATCTTATCTCACTCAGTAGATTTAATACATGCTGTCCAGAGTCACAAATCGACAGAATATTAACAGTATGCTAACTTCTGTATCTTAATGTTACTGTAATTGATAGAATGAAACAGTAATGCAGCAGTATTTGATTTTTAGCTTAAGACTGTGATAATTGATTTTTGCATCCATTGCAGCAGCAAATGGTTGCAACTACTCTACTGCACTGATAGCATCTTAATGCTGTAGAAATAATAGTTTGCTGGTAATAAAATATTTTTGTAGGTACTTGTGATTACCAAAGGTTTTATTGTACCAGTATTTCAATCAAAACTTTTATTCCAGATGGCTGATTTCTTGGAGTCTGAGTATCTGGAAGAGCAAGTGGAGTCCATCAAGCAGATTGGTGACTACATCACTAACCTGAAGCGAGTGGGTTCAGGTCTTGGAGAATACTTGTTTGACAAGGAAACTCTGGGAAGTGATTAAGTCATGTCAAATGGACTATGGCCCAATGTTTGTCTCTTAATTCGTCTCACTCTCTGTACAAGTCTTTGACTTTCAGTAATTTTTTGTGTTAACGAACAAAGTCCTGTTTTTTTTTTTAAAGAGTTGTTTATTGTAAACAAATTGTTTGCTGGGCCCAATAAAAGTCTTAAAATTTCATTTTGTTAATATTTCTTATAAAATTCTTGTTTGAAAAACATTTACTTTCTTTAATTTTAATGTTACTTGTTAAAAATATTTCTTTTTAAAACAAATTATGCACAGATCAATTTATAATAATAAGTGTTAAAAACAAAGAATAAATGACTACACAAAATCTTCAAATTTCATAAAAGCTGACATAAAGTCTTTTACATTTATTTGAACTTTTTTTTATACATTTATAATGTCCTTCTACTTTTAGGGTACAAGTTTCTATATACCAGTATTGGTACAGATTTTTAGCAAGCTATATAACTATTATTGTTACTATGTAAATGCCAAACTTGTTCATAGCAGTGATTTCCTTAATTTTTGTTTTCATGATAAAGTAACTCATTTAAAATCCCATATAATGTAAAATGTAACCTATTACAATTTAAAAAAAAAAAGATGTGTATTAATTGACAAAATGTCGACCTATACCTCTGCATTATGTTAATTTAGTAGAGTTAAGACACCCAAAGAATCTAGCATCCACTTTTTGTTAAAAATCTTTCACACTTTTTTTTTTAATTTGAAATGAAATTCCCAAATTATGGCTTGTTTATACAATGTTAAAATGCTTAAAAGCTGAGCTTCGAGGTTTTTAAAATTTACATTTGACAGCTTGCAAGTGCATTGCAAACATCTTTTTATAAGGCCCGAAAGGCTTCAATGAATATTAGATAACAATGCCATAGTGTTTGTTGATACCTGGTCATTGGTGTGTAGCTCCAAACAGCCAGTACCAGGTACAACTAAATCAATGTAAGTATATGACATTAATTTGAAATAAATTTAACAGCCTTTTTAAAAATACAAATTGAATGCATAAATCTAATCATGCATAGATACAACTTAAACGTAGATACCGGTATATGTAGAAACAAGTCAATTTCAAATCACCTTGATTTCATTAGAAACTCTTCAGCCAACACAACTAAAATAAAAATCCACTCTTAATGGTTACACAATAAGCACACATCCCATAACTGTTCAGTGTCTTCCATCAGCCGCTGCAGGAGGCTTACTTGAGCACATATTCAATTCAGAAGGAATATCTGAAATTTTAAAGCCACTTATTGTTTTGAGTGTCATGAGAAAGTATTTAGCTGTTGTAATAAACATTTGACCTAATCAACAACCCACATGAGTCAAACTACATACTACACATACCCGGTACCTTCATCTTGCATCACAACGTGAGAAACAGATAAGGAAACAGTTCCCATAAACCACTTTTTGAATCAATAGAAGCCTCACCCGGCCTTGATGCCAATCCCTCTGTAAGCTCTTTGCATGATATTTAGGGATAGGGCCAGCGGACGCCTACATCTGAGGCCGCATGTCAAAAGCAGCGTTAAAGGCGTATTAATGAGCTAAGATAAATATGTTCTTCTCATCGCGTCACCAGATAAGTTTAGTATTAATGAGCTAAGATAAATATGTTCTTCTCACCGCGTCACCAGATACGTTTAGTATTAATGAGCTAAGATAAATATGTTCTTCTCATCGCGTCACCAGATACGTTTAGTATTAATGAGCTAAGATAAATATGTTCTTCTCATCGCGTCACCAGATACGTTTAGTATTAATGAGCTAAGATAAATATGTTCTTCTCATCGCGTCACCAGATACGTTTAGTATTAATGAGCTAAGATAAATATGTTCTTCTCATCGCGTCACCAGATACGTTTAGTATTAATGAGCTAAGATAAATATGTTCTTCTCACCGCGTCACCAGATACGTTTAGTATTAATGAGCTAAGATAAATATGTTCTTCTCATCGCGTCACCAGATACGTTTAGTATTAATGAGCTAAGATAAATATGTTCTTCTCATCGCGTCACCAGATACGTTTAGTATTAATGAGCTAAGATAAATATGTTCTTCTCATCGCGTCACCAGATACGTTTAGTATTAATGAGCTAAGATAAATATGTTCTTCTCATCGCGTCACCAGATAAGTTTAGTATCATTGTTCAACATATGCAGCCTACATTTATATATTTAAAAAAAAGTTTAAGACAAAGGCCTTTCGACAGTACCGGTACCGTATCACTTTTCCTATTTGATTTTCATATTGATTGATTGATTCATACAAATGATAGCTTTAGGTTAATTAAAAAAAAGATGACAAAGGGGGTTTGTGTCGTGACGTAAACTCAGAAGCGTCTCCTAGGCAGGTTTCAATATTTGCAGCACGACTATCAGACTATGAAGTACAAATTATCAATGACCACACAAAATATAAATGTGCAGGTAGAAAGTATTTCCGATTTGATTGTATTGTTAGGCTGGCAGACGTCATGATACCGCAGGACACAGAGATGAACATGTTTATGTTGTTATTGATTGTAATTAGTTGTGTACATTGTGCTCAACCAAAGGATTGTTACGAAGATCTATGATTCAATATTAGCAATGCCTAAACTTCATAAGATGTACGAATATAGTCTCAATTTACATACTCAATAATCTTCTAATTGATTGTTGGTTCTCATTAAAGGTCTATGGTTAGTTGTGCAATATCTTGTATTTAATGGAATAGTGACCTGGTAATTAGCGATTGTATATTTTGCTTATTGAATCTTTTATTTCTGCTGAGGGACCTTCTAGATCAACTGCATTAACAACAAGAGATGTCATCTCCGCTCTACGTGTCAGGTAGCTGCATTAACAACAAGAGCTGTCATCTCTGTTCTACGTGTAAGGAAGCTTCTTTAACAACAAGAGCTGTCATCTCCGTTCTACGTGTAAGGTAGCTGCATTAACAACAAGATATGTCATCTCCACTCTACGTGTCAGATAGCTGCATTAACAACAAGAGCTGTCATCTCCTCTCTACGTGTCAGGTGGCTGCATTAACAACAAGAGCTGTCATCTCCTTTTCTACTTGTAAGGTAGCTGCATTAACAACAAGAGATGTCATCTCCGTTCTACGTGTAAGGTAGCTGCATTAACAACAAGAGATGTCATCTCTTCTCTACGTGTCAGGTAGCTGCATTAACAAGAGATGTCATCTCCGTTCTACGTGTAAGGTAGCTGCATTAACAACAAGAGATGTCATCTCCGTTCTACGTGTAAGGTAGCTGCATTAACAACAAGAGATGTCATCTCCGTTCTACGTGTAAGGTAGCTGCATTAACAACAAGAGATGTCATCTCCGTTCTACGTGTAAGGTAGCTGCATTAACAACAAGAGATGTCATCTCCGTTCTACGTGTAAGGTAGCTGCATTAACAACAAGAGATGTCATCTCCGCTCTACGTGTCAGGTGGCTGCATTAACAACAAGAGATGTCATCTCCGTTCTACGTGTAAGGTAGCTGCATTAACAAGAGATGTCATCTCCGTTCTACGTGTAAGGTAGCTGCATTAACAACAAGAGATGTCATCTCCGTTCTACGTGTCAGGTGGCTGCATTAACAACAAGAGATGTCATCTCCGTTCTACGTGTCAGGTGGCTGCATTAACAACAAGAGATGTCATCTCCGTTCTACGTGTAAGGTAGCTGCATTAACAACAAGAGATGTCATCTCCGTTCTACGTGTAAGGTAGCTGCATTAACAACAAGAGATGTCATCTCCGCTCTACGTGTCAGGTAGCTGCATTAACAACAAGAGATGTCATCTCCGCTCTACGTGTCAGGTAGCTGCATTAACAACAAGAGCTGTCATCTCCTCTCTATGTGTCAGGTAGTTGCATTAACAACAAGAGCTGTCATCTCCTCTCTATGTGTCAGGTAGTTGCATTAACAACAAGAGATGTCATCTCCTCTCTATGTGTCAGGTGGCTGCATTAACAACAAGAGATGTCATCTCCTCCCTACGTGTCAGGTGGCTGCATTAACAACAAGAGCTGTCATCTCCTCTCTACGTGTCAGGTGGCTGCATTAACAACAAGAGATGTCATCTCCTCTCTATGTGTCAGGTGGCTGCATTAACAACAAGAGATGTCAACTCCTCTCTATGTGTCAGGTGGCTGCATTAACAACAAGAGATGTCATCTCCTCTCTATGTGTCAGGTGGCTGCATTAACAACAAGAGATGTCATCTCCTCCCTACGTGTCAGGTGGCTGCATTAACAACAAGAGCTGTCATCTCCTCCCTACGTGTCAGGTGGCTGCATTAACAACAAGAGCTGTCATCTCCTCTCTACGTGTCAGGTGGCTGCATTAACAACAAGAGATGTCATCCCCTCCCTACGTGTCAGGTGGCTGCATTAACAACAAGAGTTGTCATCTCCTCTCTACGTGTCAGGTGGCTGCATTAACAACAAGAGCTGTCATCTCCTCCCTACGTGTCAGGTGGCTGCATTAACAACAAGAGCTGTCATCTCCTCTCTACGTGTCAGGTGGCTGCATTAACAACAAGAGATGTCATCTCCTCTCTACGTGTCAGGTGGCTGCATTAACAACAAGAGATGTCATCTCCTCTCTACGTGTCAGGTGGCTGCATTAACAACAAGAGATGTCATCTCCTCTCTACGTGTCAGGTGGCTGCATTAACAACAAGAGATGTCATCTCCTCTCTACGTGTCAGGTGGCTGCATTAACAACAAGAGATGTCATCTCCTCTCTACGTGTCAGGTGGCTGCATTAACAACAAGAGATGTCATCTCCTCTCTACGTGTCAGGTGGCTGCATTAACAACAAGAGATGTCATCTCCTCTCTACGTGTCAGGTGGCTGCATTAACAACAAGAGATGTCATCTCCTCCCTACGTGTCAGGTGGCTGCATTAACAACAAGAGATGTCATCTCCTCTCCACGTGTCAGGTGGCTGCATTAACAACAAGAGATGTCATCTCCTCCCTACGTGTCAGGTGGCTGCATTAACAACAAGAGATGTCATCTCTGCTCTACGTGTCAGGTGGCTACATTAACAACAAGAGCTGTCATCTCTGCTCTACGTGTCAGGTAGTTGCATTAACAACAAGAGATGTCATCTCCTCCCTACGTGTCAGGTGGCTGCATTAACAACAAGAGCTGTCATCTCCTCTCTACGTGTCCGGTAGTTGCATTAACAACAAGAGATGTCATCTCCTCTCTACGTGTCAGGTGGCTGCATTAACAACAAGAGATGTCATCTCCTCTCTATGTGTCAGGTGGCTGCATTAACAACAAGAGATGTCATCTCCTCTCTATGTGTCAGGTGGCTGCATTAACAACAAGAGATGTCATCTCCTCTCTATGTGTCAGGTGGCTGCATTAACAACAAGAGATGTCATCTCCTCCCTACGTGTCAGGTGGCTGCATTAACAACAAGAGCTGTCATCTCCTCCCTACGTGTCAGGTGGCTGCATTAACAACAAGAGCTGTCATCTCCTCTCTACGTGTCAGGTGGCTGCATTAACAACAAGAGATGTCATCCCCTCCCTACGTGTCAGGTGGCTGCATTAACAACAAGAGTTGTCATCTCCTCTCTACGTGTCAGGTGGCTGCATTAACAACAAGAGCTGTCATCTCCTCCCTACGTGTCAGGTGGCTGCATTAACAACAAGAGCTGTCATCTCCTCTCTACGTGTCAGGTGGCTGCATTAACAACAAGAGATGTCATCTCCTCTCTACGTGTCAGGTGGCTGCATTAACAACAAGAGATGTCATCTCCTCTCTACGTGTCAGGTGGCTGCATTAACAACAAGAGATGTCATCTCCTCTCTACGTGTCAGGTGGCTGCATTAACAACAAGAGATGTCATCTCCTCTCTACGTGTCAGGTGGCTGCATTAACAACAAGAGATGTCATCTCCTCTCTACGTGTCAGGTGGCTGCATTAACAACAAGAGATGTCATCTCCTCTCTACGTGTCAGGTGGCTGCATTAACAACAAGAGATGTCATCTCCTCTCTACGTGTCAGGTGGCTGCATTAACAACAAGAGATGTCATCTCCTCCCTACGTGTCAGGTGGCTGCATTAACAACAAGAGATGTCATCTCCTCTCTACGTGTCAGGTGGCTGCATTAACAACAAGAGATGTCATCTCCTCTCTACGTGTCAGGTGGCTGCATTAACAACAAGAGATGTCATCTCCTCCCTACGTGTCAGGTGGCTGCATTAACAACAAGAGATGTCATCTCCTCTCCACGTGTCAGGTGGCTGCATTAACAACAAGAGATGTCATCTCCTCCCTACGTGTCAGGTGGCTGCATTAACAACAAGAGATGTCATCTCTGCTCTACGTGTCAGGTGGCTACATTAACAACAAGAGCTGTCATCTCTGCTCTACGTGTCAGGTAGTTGCATTAACAACAAGAGATGTCATCTCCTCCCTACGTGTCAGGTGGCTGCATTAACAACAAGAGCTGTCATCTCCTCCCTACGTGTCAGGTGGCTGCATTAACAACAAGAGCTGTCATCTCCTCTCTACGTGTCAGGTGGCTGCATTAACAACAAGAGATGTCATCCCCTCCCTACGTGTCAGGTGGCTGCATTAACAACAAGAGTTGTCATCTCCTCTCTACGTGTCAGGTGGCTGCATTAACAACAAGAGCTGTCATCTCCTCCCTACGTGTCAGGTGGCTGCATTAACAACAAGAGCTGTCATCTCCTCTCTACGTGTCAGGTGGCTGCATTAACAACAAGAGATGTCATCTCCTCTCTACGTGTCAGGTGGCTGCATTAACAACAAGAGATGTCATCTCCTCTCTACGTGTCAGGTGGCTGCATTAACAACAAGAGATGTCATCTCCTCTCTACGTGTCAGGTGGCTGCATTAACAACAAGAGATGTCATCTCCTCTCTACGTGTCAGGTGGCTGCATTAACAACAAGAGATGTCATCTCCTCTCTACGTGTCAGGTGGCTGCATTAACAACAAGAGATGTCATCTCCTCTCTACGTGTCAGGTGGCTGCATTAACAACAAGAGATGTCATCTCCTCTCTACGTGTCAGGTGGCTGCATTAACAACAAGAGATGTCATCTCCTCCCTACGTGTCAGGTGGCTGCATTAACAACAAGAGATGTCATCTCCTCATTACGTGTCAGGTGGCTGCATTAACAACAAGAGATGTCATCTCCTCTCTACGTGTCAGGTGGCTAACGGCAGCAACAACCTTCAGGATGGAGAGATAACGTTCGCGACACTAGAAGACCATTGCTTTTTCCTTCTGGGGAAATATCTAAACGTCATTTCTAGTCTGGGGATCTTGAATCGTCCTGCACATCAGTGCTGATCGGCGCTATATGAATTAAATACAGGTAAAAAGTGAAGTAAAGTTTCCCTTTCATTCAGACATTGTGGTCTATAGGGCAGATAATGTAGGCCTATGTAGATATAGATACAGGACGGTTTATAATTCATTGCGTATTTTTTCGGTCTTAATTTTTATGTATATCATACTTCATTTGGACGGATGTAGAGACAACACCAAACTAATTACGACTTTTACCTTTCATAAGATCGATGTATATTTACCGCCTATATTGTTCCGTTATATATATATAATGTATTATGGTTTCATTTAGGAGACTGTAAATGTAACTTTTAGAGACGTGGCGTTGATATAGTGTGACTATAAAGGGACTGGTCACTACTACTGTGTCGCGAAAGAGTAGAATGCTGGGTTCGTGCTTCCTGGAGTACTCTTGACACATGACAAACATATATACCACAAATTGACTTAATTCCGTTTCAGCAGAGAAATATAAAGTTTATTTGACAACAACAATAATAATACTGCACTCCTTGTTAGTGCTACAAGTCAAGAAAATTCTATCCGCATAGCAGCGGTATCAAAAATATCCAATAAGTTAAACTCTCCAGAGTATATTACAAATCACGTCCGCATCTCAGTGGGTAACATGTGCAGACTAATACAGAATAATACTAGAAATACATGTTTCAAAAAGACCACTGGCATCAACTGCTCAAAAAACACTTCTTACTTCAAAATTACAACTCGACTAACAGAGTCGCTACTACTACCATAATACCTAACTGCCTCGTACAGAGGATGTCACTTGACTGAACTCAGTCAACTTTATTCATTCTACTTCCTGTTTTCTACATCAGGAATTCCACGTGCCTTTTAAACTCTTAACATGACGTGAGCATTAAATCGGGCAATGTCAACTGAGACTGTGACAGAGACCAAATTGTGTTTCTGGTATAGGATCTGTGGAAGGCAATATCATTTGTGAATTTTTATGTAGATAAAATAACATGTGTACAAAGATATCATTTTTCAATAGTCAGAGCAGTGCAGTATTATGTTATGAAATATGTTTCATTGTAGACTTATTTTATAAGTAGTAACGAGTAAAAGGGATTAATTTTTTATTTTTTTTTTTAAACAAAAGACAAGGGAAGTAACTATTGTTTGTCGTTAACTACTTAAGTTTATGGTGGTTATCTACCATCTCATTTTGGACAAAGTAACCGCCTCATCTAATAGTGGATGTGTCTAGATACAGTGGAATACAAAACATTATTCTCACTATGATAAAGGCAGTGGCGTAGCAAGGTACCCGATGGCCCGGGTTCAAGAATATATTGGTGGGCCCCCTACCCCAATAAGACGAATGTAATGTGTGACAAAATCATCGAGTAATCAGAATGTATTGGTATATTTACCAAAAGACATTCCAATACAACTAGAGTAGAATAATCTTATTACGTTTGAAGCAGAACTCCAACACAATTTCTGAGCAGAAAGAAACGAGTTAACGGAGTTTCAAATATAAAAAGAAATGTTTGATGAGTTCTAGTTCCCATGCTACACATTTACATTCCTAAAAACACTTCTAGGTGTCACGCTTTGAAACATTGATACAAACTAGTATCTAGTTCTACGTCCATTATTTAATAGTAAATAGATAGAATATTTATTGACTAACATTTTTCTGGCCTTTTAAGTAGCAACGTAAGAAACCAGTGCATCTATTTCTAAATGCGGCTTTTTTTTTTTTGATGAAACAATGCCCAAAGTCTCCTGTCATATTGGAAGCACCATCATAGCTTTAGCCTCGAAGTTTATTTAAGGATAAATGGGGATTTATTTTAATTACTTGGAGCATTTGTTCAGCCAATTATGCAGACGTCTGGTTCTCACAAATATGGAAACCTAGAAATGACAATCTAATTGACATTTCTTTGGATGTTCCGTTATTGGAGATCACTAAACAGTATATAAACAAAATAAAACTAATTTGATCAACTTTTAATTTGTCTGAGCGCTGTCACCAATGAAAGAGAAATGTGGTGCGGAATGGATGTCCTATAATACCGGTATTTTGGCCAGAACTGCATTGCCCAACAGGTCTATTATTTCATTTTGAATCTGTGGGGTTTTGAGTTTCTGCCAAATGTCTATATTCATAACAATTTTCTGAGGTTTTGTATAAATATAGTTAACTTACTTTAGAGCTATGAACAAAGTTTCAACCAAATAGCATGCATTGGTCAGTGAAAGACACTATTCCATTCATTGAGTCATCTCTCTATCTTCTTGATCTTTGTTGTAAATTTTCTCCCCAAATCAGTTTTCTCATTAATTCCAATAGCACAAACTATATTTAACTTTAACGATTCTTGTGTAACACTCGAATGTTTCTCTGGCTTGATAAATATTGAATGGTATTTTCATTTTTGTTGGTTTAGATTTTTACCCCCTTTTTTATTCTGTTCCATTGCATTAATTTTTTTGTTACACACTACAGAAGACAACAAAACAATGTGATGGAGACTTCCGCGGACACAAGGGTCTTTCTGATTGAATGTTCTACACTATTTTACAGTGTCAAGTTTGTCGGATTTAATAGTAATGGAAACATAACAATAGTGACAGTTCGATATTTACTAAACATTTTAGTATTACAATTAAGATCTTTACTTACATTAAAATAACATCAACATCCATTATTTTGAAATTATAATGTTTTTTTTTCCACAATATTTTAAATACAAAACAAAATAAAAATAGATTAAGCTTTAAGAAAATTGAATTATTAGCAGCTGTATCAAAATTTTAATTCGTGACTCTCAGGACTATCCCTATAAACCCATCTGTTATTGTCGTCCCCCCCCCCCCCCCCCCCCCATACAACACAGCCATATTTTCTTCACCAAACTCTCCCGATACTCTCTCTTAAAGCTTAAAACACGAGTAAATGTTTTTTTTTTAAGTTAATATAAATTTTGGTACAGCATTCAGACTATTTTGAGGGAGCTTTTTAAATTCTATTTATTATAAGTTTTTACTTAATTAAGTGCATTATTTTTTTCCCTAGGTGTCATCCCCAAGTTTTCATGGTGGTCCCAGCTGTTCATGAGTCATGGACCCATGGCCAATGAGCCCCTTTGCGTCTTTGTTGATTGCTACGCTTTAGGCTGTGGGCCCCTAATGGCCGAGGGCCCGGGTTCATTGAACCCCTTCCCGCCATGGATGCTACGCCACTGGATTAAGGGCAGTAAATGTGTAAGAAATATTTACGCTAAATATTAATCGCAGTAATCTTCTCTTTGTATACATATGGATTGTTACGATTCAGTCTACATTCTTTAAAAGCTTAACTTCCGAATACAGTAAAAGAAACAAATATACATGGAGAAATGTGGGTGATATCGATAACTTTGAAGAAAAACATAAGAAAGTGACAATAGGAAGAAAAGAGATTTCTAAATAGATAACAAAATGAGCAAAGTCAAGGTCGCACAAGTGAAAGACCCAACTTGTTGCCAACTCAATTTGTAGTCTATCTGAAACATTACAAACGTTCATAAAAAAAAAAAAAAAAGAATGGACCTCATTCAGCAAAATGAACGGTCACTTGATAAGATTGATAAAACAACGGGGAAAAAATGTCACGTGATAACCATTGTTGATTAAAATTAGATTGTAATTTGTATAGAGGAGATAGGGAAACACGTGGCTCAATGTTGTTAGTTTACGATTGGTGAATGAGGTCCATTGCGTCCTACCCGTCTCCATTCACATAGCCTAAGAGAATAGCAGTTGAATGTTAATTATCATATCAACTTTTTAACGGCTAGTTTTAGTCGCCCATTTGTTGTTTTTTTTTTTCAATCCTTTTTTTCTCTTTGCACCAATGTATCAGAACGAATCTCAATAATTCCTTCATATTGATTTTTGTATATTTATTCTAGTGCTCCTTCTTCCCTAGTGCAATTAGAGCATGGAACGGGTTGCCTGAATCAGGCAGGAAAATCATTGACTTTGCAGAGTGTGAGTCTCTAATTGACATGCTCGAATAGATTAAGGACACGAGTAAGATTGACTTGAGTAAAAATGTCTGTAAATGTCAAGAGAAGTTTTTGTGCTACAGACGAGTTAAGGAATGTGATTCTGTATTGCTATACAGTGCACACAAAATGTCCTAAACCTTTTATAATACATCAATACATACCATATCAACATTTCCCTTCTTCTGAACACCGCACTATGAGCATTAAATATCTAGTTAGTAAAGTTAGTTATTCAACGTTGTCCGCTATAGATGACTTACTTGACTTATACCTGAGGACCCCCATATATCAAGTAGTAATACCCTTTATTGGAGGCGCGGTGGCTGAGCGGTAAAGCGCTGGGGAAAAAGTAAAGGCGGTTGGTCGTTGTGCCGGCCACATGACAACCTCGTTAACCGTAGGCCACAGAATCAGATGACCTTTACATCATCTGCCCTATAGACCACAAGGACTGAAAGGAAAACTTAATACTCTTGATTAATTCCAAGTCAATGAAATAGTAATAAAAGTAATTTGAACATCAAGTTTCATTCATGGAGTTATTGAGCCCCGACAGAAGCCGGTCTCTTCTATTCCTAGTTTTACATTCATGGAGCGATTGAGCCCCGACAGAAGCCCGTCTCTTCTATTCCTAGTTTTACATTCATGGAGCGATTGAGCCCCGACAGAAGCCCGTCTCTTCTATTCCTAGTTTTACAAACCGAAAGTAGCGGAAACTTTGTAAAAATAATAATAATGTCTAATTATCTCCCCTATATTATTTTTGTTTTCTTCTGCGTAGAAACTTGAAGCTAATGGAAGTTATAGTGGTAACACCACCTCTTGTTGACATACCTCTCTGGTAACACCACCTCTTGTTGACATACCTCTCTGGTAACACCACCTCTTGTTGACATACCTCTCTGGTAACACCACCTCTTGTTGACATACCTCTCTGGTAACACAGTGTGACAGTGTGTTGATTTTGTATTGCAGACCCATTGATAGATCTATATTTAATTCACATATTGTTAAAAACATTTTGACATTCGTCATTTTAGTAGGCCCTAATGTAAATTTGTTTGAATTTTTTTAAACAACTGACTTCTTTTTTTTTTTTTTTTTTTTTCTTCGTGTAAATGTTTTAATCAGTAATTATTTTTTTTTATATATTTCAAAACGCAATAATGATAAGCCCAAGGTTACTACCGTAAAAAGAAATGATCTCATAGCCATCGTCTTAGATTTCTTTACCTTTGTAGGCCTCTACAGCTGTTTGCGTTGGAAAAAATATGTTTATAATTAATACTATATCTGCTTGTTATTTAGTTATTTATATTTTAAAAAATATTTTTATAATGTCTTGTCTCCCCTTCTTTGAAATCTTAAAAAAATAATACAATATCAAGTAGTTATAAAACAGAAAGAAAAAAAAAAGATAATTTATACATATAGAATATGCACCAGTAAATGTTTCCACCTAACCGCTGTCTCGCCGCCTACAAATTCGCTTTAAAACTCGATTACCGGTCCCCGGAGGGGTATAAGAACAATTAGTGTTGTGTAGTCTGTCCGTCCGTCCGATCCGTTTAGATCACAGAAACTAGAAAAGAAACTGAAAATCCTACATCGTGATGCTTTAGACCAAACCTTATTCGACCTGCGGCCATTTTAATTTCCGACTCTCGTGTCGCGGGCCACATCAACGAATAGATTCGAAAACGAAATGAAATTGACTTTTGACTATTTTATTAGAACCCGCGAGGGATAAAGCTGAAATTTTGCACAATTATTTCTTTTACTTGGCAGCACAAGAATCAATTTTAAAAAAGTAAATTAAAAAAAATGCTTTTAAAACCCAATTTCACTAAACTCCACACCCACACTTATTTTCTTTTACCTGACAACACAGAATCAATTTTTAAAAAATTAACCAATTAGTTAATAAACAAGGGCAAAAAATTGTGATTGACTGATGTGGTGGTATAAGCTGAATTAGTCCCCTTTATACTTTGAACTAACAATAGATAACTAAAAAAAACTTTCATTTTCGTAAGCATTTCTCTGGTACTGTGGTTAGTACATTCTGCAACTGACCAAATCTACCTATGCCACGTATGCGACCGGCTTTTTAAAGCGAGGATTGGACTTTACAGTTATCTTCGAGTCCATAGAAAATGAGAAATGTGCTTCGATCACGAAGGAGGAGCTCTAGTAGTACATTGGCTTCAGGAAGTTTGATGAGGCAAGACAACTCGAGTTTGAAGCCATGTAGTTCAGCATTTTAAAATGTAGAGCGTCATTTAAAAAGCGATCGTAATAATATTCTCACACATACCCCCTTCTGGTGCAGACAAGTGATAGGATCATAGCATACTGAGAAAGCTAAAATAATGCACAAAAGCAAATGGTACAAAGTTTTCTTATCACACAGATTTATTAATTTTGAGTCTTGATCTATTACAAATTTAATTACATGGCAGATTCCCACTAATTGATACAACATTGCTTAATATAAACTATATTTTCTTGTTAGTTATAGTTTGTAATGTACACTCTGAAAGTTCTGAAAGCTGTTTTTACCTGCCTGAGAGGACCACTTCGTGGTCCGATTCTGAGTTTGTGTTTCCACACAAACTATCTTTGTAACCTTGTCATTTATTAGTTTAAATTTTAAATGATAACACGATAAGACTTTATCTTGTCTAATTTTGTATTTTAAAAGAAAATTAAAGCATGAGTTGAACTAATCAAAGTTTGACGTATTATATTTGTCTTCTTGCATTTTTTTTCCAACAAATCTTTTATCATCTCCCTTTGTCTGTCTGTGTTGTCTGTCTGTTTCTACTCGTTATTTCTCCCACACCCAATCTCGAATCCAATTGAAATTTTGCACAAATATTTTATGTGCTTGACAAAACGAGAATCAATAAAGAAATTAAACAATTAGTAAATTAACTATTGGTAATTAATTATTTTGATTGGTATCTAACAAGGAAAAGAAATTGTACTTGACAGGCGTGGTGAAATACGTTGAATTAGTCCCCTTGAGGAGGCTTGAGCCCTCAAGTTCGAATTCAAGTTGTACAACCTTGTTTTTAATGCATTTAAAAAACGATCAAGGAAGCATTCACCATTATCTCTCCTTAGCCCCAGCACAGGCACACACACTTGACCAACTGGTCCAGACAAGTGATCACACTTGACCAACTGGTCCAGACAAGTGATCACACTTGACCAACTGGTCCAGACAAGGGATCACACTTGACCAACTGGTCCAGCACAAGTGATAGGATCATAGCGCATTGAGATAGATCAAAGCATGAAATCTAGTTAAACAAAAACAATTGATAAACATATTTCTAATCACACAGATTTATTATTGTTAGTTTAGATCTATAACAAATTAAATTTCATGACTGATCCAAACTAATTGATATAATTACAATTAATATAAGCTTTATTTGTTTTTTAAAGGATTTTTATGTTTTTATTGTTTTTAGATTTCTTTTGTGTGTGTGTGTGTGTGTGTGTGTGCTCAGTACGCAAGTGTTTCTAATGTAAAAAACTAAATTTATACCTGGTCTTCAAGAAAAAGTAATTCTTAGACGACAGGTACTTAAAGTTGTATTTATTTTTTAAACAATGATCACCACCCATCTCTCCATTGTCCATAAATTTCTATTTCCAGCTCATAATTTGGCATTTCACTGTTGTGTAAACTACTGCACCCCCCCCCTCCCTTAGCCCCCGAAACCATCAACAATCACTCCTCACTATTTGGGTTAACACTTACAATCACTTCATTGATTTTTCAATCACCAATCACTTAATGGTTTCTCACACTAGCCTGCCATTCTCAGGGCCGGCCTTGGTTAATTGGAGGCCCTAAACAAAGTGAATTTGGTAGCCCCCCAAATAAAAATAAAATAACAAAAAATAACGTAATTAATTAGAAAAAAAAAACTTCCCGTCTTGACAAATGACTGTAATTCATAAATCGCTATTTCTGTACTAGAGACAGAGTTAGGTTCGTAAACATAAAGTCACAGGTGGCTGAGCGGTCAAGAGCTTGGCTTCCGAACCGGGGTCCATGGTCCGCCTCTGAGTCCACCCAACTCTAATGGGTACCTGACATTAGTTGGGGAAAATGAAAGGTCGTTGTGCTGGCCACATGACACTCTAGTTAACCGTAGGCCATAGAATCAGATGGCCTTTACGTCATCTGCCCTATAGACCACAAGGTCTGAAAGGGGAACTTTACTTTTTTTTAATGGTTTAATTGTTTTCCCCTCTAGTTGACTTCACTTCCTCCACTGTGCTCCTACTCAAGACAGTTTTGCTATAGAAACGTATTTTCATTTAGACTCAATTCGTTTTCCTCCAGATAGACATCAAGATTGTAGTGACGTGCAAGAAACTTCTTTCCCTCAAACACCACCCTCTCCCCGTCCTTAAAGAAGGAAATATTTACATTGATGATATGTTGAAATGTGCATCTTTTACACTGACGACCTTACCAGTCTATTCATTAAGTGAATCTACTTTGTGGATACACATTCATAATACGTATAATATATTATAATTTTACTCTACTAAAGACGACTCCATCACTGTGCTGTTAATTAAAAAAAAAAAAGAATTAAAAAAAACAAGGTAACAAAGACAGTTTGTGTGGAAACACAAACTCAAAATCGGCCCCCGAAGTGGTCTATCCAGGCAGGTAAATAGGCAGGTTTCAATATTTTCAGAAAGAACATCAAAATGAAATTCTTTCAAAGACAAAAGACAGAAGAATAGAGAAAGAAGGTTGACAGATCTTGTGTGGTGCCCCAGCGGTCCAGCAGACCAAAGGATAGGTGAAAGTGAATGTGAAGTTAAATGTAAATCTGGCCTAACTGATGCCTTATAATGAATATCTAATTGATCTAATTGCTTTGTAAAGGGTCAATCTCTTATTCAAATCCTCAAGAAAAAAAATTTCCGTAATAAAATAAAAAAAAATAAATAAATATAGTTCAGTATGTTATTTTTGTCGTTGGGCACTGCAGTTCACGAAATAATATAAAAAACTACTTATTAATTGTTGTTTTAAATTATGTCCAACTGATATGCATACTAAATTAGATTTTTTTTTGTGTAAATGTAGTAATTAGTATGACAGAACTTGCATAACTTAGCAATATAAATGTAATAAAACAAATATTGACAAAAAATCTAAAACCATTAGCATAAATATGTTACAGATATGATTATAATGCTATCCCCTTCTAAAGAGCCTCCCTTGTTTGTTACTATTAATAGTGAATAGTTGTAAAAGTGGTGTATTTTTATGAAAAAAACTGCTTGCATAAGTGATTTATTAAAATTAGGTTTTTCGCTTTCAGAAAAGACAAAAGTAGCTGTTGTATCAGAACTTTGAATGGTTTAAAATATTATGATGTCAGATTTTCACTATCTTTTCTAGTTTACGAGATCTAAACGGGACGGACGGACAGACATTCCACACAAAACTAATAGCGTCTTTTCCACTTTCTAAAAAAGAAAGAAAAGTAGCGTGGTATTGGGCTCTCTTGATTATACTGTAGACACTTGACTGTCTTCACCAAGACATATCTAAGTAACCTAGCTGAAATCAGTCTAGCAGGAGATATTTGACTGAATGTTTTCATTGACCTTTCAAGACCAAGTCTGATCCCATTTATTTTACTTACACAATTATCGTGTCTGAACCCTACACAATTATTGTGGTCGAAACCTTCGAATTTCTTCCATTCCTCCTTATTCTCACTACTTTTTCCTCATCTCTCTCCCCACCCCCTTCCCTATCAGACTTTCAATCTCTTCTCTATCTGTCACTTTCATGCTATCCCTCTCTATCAGGACATAATTCCATTAGTCCGGATAGCCTCCCTTTGATTAGTTAGCGCCTTCCTGCGGACGACATTAACACGACTGGGAGAGGTTTTATTGTCACTAGAGCGCCCTATTTTCACCCCCTTCAGTCAACCCAATAACGCAGTTTCTTCTTGCGCTGTAAATGGCAACACTGTACTGCTAACATTGGTTGAATTTGTCCTTTTTTTTTTATATACAGTGAAGTTGAGAGCACTGACCTATAGAATCAATGTCTGTCATTTCTATGTTCAACTCACCAAGAGTTGTTTTCACTTTAAGACTAAGTATTAACTAGAAGCAAAGAGCTTTTATTTCCTGATGTTAACAGTACAAAACTGGTCTTCATTTTCTCCTGATGTTAACAGTACAAAACTGGTCTTCATTTTCTCCTGATGTTAACAGTACAAAACTGGTCTTCATTTTCTCCTGATGTCAACAGTACAAAACTGGTCTTCATTCTCTCCTGAAGTCAACAGTACCAACATGGTCTTCGCTATCTCCTGGTGTCCAACGTTTTGAAGATGTCTGAAGATCTAGTTTTGGGATGCTCCTTTTGTGTGTGTGTCTTTTGAAAATAACGAAGTAGTCCTAAGTCCTAATAATAACAAAATATTAACATGATTTTCTACGTAAGAAATTGTGTATGCTATTGATTCTAAAAATAACCAAAATGTTCAACACAGAATTGTAAAGTTTGTTTTTTTATTAATCCCTAGGCTTACTTAGCTATGTTTTTAATAATCCCTAGGCTTACGTAGCTATCTTTTTTTTATTAATCCCTAGGCTTATTTAGCTATGTTTTTAATAATCCCTAGGCTTACTTAGTTATGTTTTTAATAATCCCTAGGCTTACTTAGCTATGTTTTTAATAATCCCTAGGCTTATTTAGCTATGTTTTTAATAATCCCTAGGCTTACTTAGCTATGTTTTTAATAATCCCTAGGCTTACTTAGTTGTTTTTTTTTTATTAATCCCTAGGCTTACTTAGCTATGTTTTTTTTATTAATCCCTTGGCTTAATTAGCTATGTTTTTAATAATCCCTAGGCTTATTTAGCTATGTTTTTAATAATCCCTAGGCTTACTTAGCTATGTTTTTTTTTTAAATAATTATACTTTAACAACATCAACAGGAAGAAAAATAAAAAAAATATGTTTTTAAAAAAGAGAATTCTCCTTTCTACAACCTATAGAGCGATTAATTGTCTCTTAATAACTAATGAGTGTTAGATTTTTAAAAAATGAATTGTTTCTTATTATCCCGCCCCGTCCTTCCCTCTTGGTCTAGCCAATGCATACATTTTCTAGACCTTATAAAATTCTAATGATATGTCTTTAGATCTAGACTTTGAAGACAAATGCATACATTTTCTAGACCTTATTATATTCTAATGATATGTCTTTAGATCTAGACTTTGAAGACAAATGCATACATTTACTAGACCTTATTATATTCTAATGATATGTCTTTAGATATAGACTTTGAAGACAAATGCATACATTTTCTAGACCTTATTATATTCTAATGATATGTCTTTAGATCTAGACTTTGAAGATGAATGCATACATTTTCTAGACCTTAAAATATTCTAATGATATGCCTTTAGATCTAGACTTTGAAGACGAATGCATACATTTTCTAGACCTTATTATATTCTAATGATATGCTATATGATTCTAATGATAATATTAAATATTACCTATTACGCTATGCCTTGTAACCATGTATTCTTGCTATTCACGTGTAGTAAAAAAATACTAAACTACTTAAAACACCATTGATCTAGAATACTGGATGATTTATAGATGCTTTTGCTTCACAGAAAGCACTACGTGGAGCGCTTTGAATTGAGATTTGTCACTTGTGCATTATCTCGCTAATAAATAACGGTATTATTCATTAAGAGTCTTAATTCTTAATGATTTGTATTTTGTTAATTTAAGTTAATGAATGTGTGAATTGAATAGAAATATTGCAAAAAGACAACTGAGTGCCACCGTTGCCCCTGACTCATTTTTTTTTCTCAATCAGCCGCCTCCGGACCTAAGACGTTATAATGGACACACACACACACACACATAAAAGAAGTCTTGGAAGTACTGTCCCTGATTGTATCTGACATCACATAATCAGTCTTAGGGTTTCACCCAGGGCGACATTAAAAAGCAAAGCAGAGCTGAGTGCTGAAATCACCGGAAGACATTCTACAAGTCACATGACACAAAGATCACCACCTGTGTCCGCACTGTAATGACTGTGACACCAGTTATCTGCTCATGTCTGAAACAAGTTTTTTTCCTCTTTGCCTGACAATGCCAAAAAAAAGCACATTCCAATTTTAGGACTCGATTACATGGTGTATCGATTCCCTGAGAAATGAAACCAGTCGAAGTCCAGACAGAAGTCATCTCTCTTTTCTCCATTTGTCCAAAACAAGGTGAGAATATTCGAGAATTTAGAATTGAGATTTTTTGTAAAGGGAGAAACCATTGAAAGCTGATGTGAATATGCATACATAAAAATATACAATGAGGTTCCCGGCTCTTTGGAGCAAACATTCTTGATATAGTCATTTATTTCAAACAAATCTATGTAGATCAAGGTGTTGACATCTTCTGTTTTCATCAATCTATACGAATCAAATCAGGTCATAAGTGTCCGAGTAAAGGTGGCTGTTAATGCAATATTAGGGGAAGACAGCAAGTATGTTTGTTAAAATTTTGACCATTGCGACCGGAGAGTTCCAGCTCCCGTAGCCTCGTCGTGGCGCCCCACGGAAACGTCCGACCGGACAATCGGAATGCTAATAATGAGAGCAAGCTTCCAGTGAACTTCAACAGTATGAATGTACATGTACACTTCAACACTTATTTAGTGTACCTAACAAAACAGTATGAATGTACATGTACCTTCAACACTTATTTAGTGTACCTAACAAAACAGTATGAATGTACATGTACCTTCAACACTTATTTAGTGTACCTAACAAAACAGTATGAATGTACATGTACCTTCAACACTTATTTAGTGTACCTAACAAAACAGTATGAATGTACATGTACCTTCAACACTTATTTAGTGTACCTAACAAAACAGTATGAATGTACATGTACCTTCAACACTTATTTAGTGTACCTAACAAAACAGTATGAATGTACATGTACCTTCAACACTTATTTAGTGTACCTAACAAAACAGTATGAATGTACATGTACCTTCAACACTTATTTAGTGTACCTAACAAAACAGTATGAATGTACATGTACCTTAAACACTTATTTATTGTACCTAACAAAACAGGAATCAAGAATGAAAAATACATAATTAATCAATTAATTATTGGTAATTAATTATTTTGTTTAATATCGAAAAAAGGAAATAGATTGTACATTATTGGTAGATATAGTTTTTAAGGACGGATTTCTTCCCCTTTAGATAAGCTTCTTTTTTTAAAGGATTTTTAATATTTTGCTTGTTTTACCAATTGAATGGGGTATTTGGGTAATCGCTTTTTAAATGCATTTTTTTTAAAAAAGTGAACGACCTGAATTCGAGCTCGCTCGAGGGTTAAAGCCTCCCCAGTCTCCTAAAGCCAATACACTAGCCACTCTGCCAGCGAATCGTTTATGAAAATTGAAAATTTTATAGTTATCTTTTGTTAGATTCAAATTTTAAAGCAGGGACCTACAAAGTATAAAGGGGGTTAATTCAACTTTTACCATCACATCACTCAAGTACAATTTCTTTCTCTTGTTTGAAATACTTAACAAAAGAATTAATTACCAGTAGTTATTTAACTAATTTTGGTTGATTGTTTTATTCAGATTTATCTTACTTAAAAAAAATAGTCGGAATAATTATAAAGATTACAGACGTTCAATCGAGCTATGTCGTGGTATATTTTCCTGTGCACATCGCTCCGCCTTGTGACAACTAATTGTGCCTTTCTATTAAATTCTACAGATAAATCGGACAAAAAACATTTAAAAAGATGGAACAAAACAAAGACAACGAAAATAAGATAATGAAAAGAAAAATACAATAACAGACGACGAACAGAAAACACACACACACACAAACAAGCTGCTAAGCGTAATTGAAATTCAAAGATTGAGCTTTAAAATGAATAAATAAGTCAAGGCCCATAATCCCAAGGGAGTGATAATAAATCTGTCAGAAGTGACAATTTTTTTTCCCTCCCTAACATCCTGACGTAACCTCTGGTCATGTCTCGCGCATAAATTGTGTGTGTGCAATCAAGAAAATATTAATTACGTTTCTATCATTAATGAGTTAAGCATCATCCACTCGAGCATTGTATGATGTGCAGTGAAGACCAGCTCGCTGTAGTGATGGGGAACCGATATGCTGGTCATCTTTACAAAGCTTATATCAGCTCTGTCTAGTAATAAGTTTGTACACGTTATTTCTCCCACACCCATTCTCGGATTAAGTTTCAAATTTACAATGAATCTATACACAAGTAGTCAATTAATTACTGGTAATTAATTATTTTGTTTGATACCAACAAGGGAAATTAATCCTTCAGTATTCACAGATGAGACTAAATATGTAGGTTGTCGTCGAATTCCCTTAGATAATTGAACACCTTATTTCTCCCACAGCTATTCTCGGATCAATTTGAAACTTTAAACAATTATTTATTATACCTAACATCGTGGATTAATAAACGAAAAACAATTATTTATTTAATTATTGGTAATTAATTATTGTGTTTCGATATCGAATAAGGGAAATAACCTCTCTTTATTGAGATATATAATTGCAAGAGCGGAGATCTTTCCCTTGATAAGTTTTGTTGTTTTTTTTAAAGGATCTTCAATATGCATAATTCTCTTCGTGGCCCAACCATGCGGGAAACCACGATGAAAACGTCATGGAACGATAACTCTTTTATTTCTGCAAGTCAGACTAGAGTTACCCCACGTAACTTTCGCAGTGACAGAGAGCGAGTTTCAGAAAAAAAAAAAAGAGGGGGAGGGGCGTATGCTACGACGCGGGCCGGCTCGTTTTTTATATTTTGCTTGCTTTTTAGCTGCCTCCGAAAGGGGAATAGACTCTATTAGTTTTGTGTGGTCTGTCAGTCCGTCCGTCCGTCCGTCCGTCCCGTTTAGATATCGTAAACTAGAAAAGATATTGAAAATCCGACATCACGATATTTTATACCTTTCAACGGCTACTTTTTTCTTTTCTGAAAGCGAAAAATTTAATTTTTAAAATCAACTATGCAAGCAGTTTTTTCATAAAAATACACCATTTTTACAACTATTCACTATTAATATTAACAAATATAGGAGGCTATATAGTAAGGGAGATTACCATTTACCATAATTTTAACAAATTTTTTTTAAATATTTTTTTTTTTTTTAAACAATAGTTACAGCTATAGATACAGTAGTTCCTTCATACTAATTACTACATTTACAACAAAAAATGTTTACTTTTTTTTTTTGGAGAGAAAAAATCTATTTAGGATACATATGAGTGGAACATAATTTAAAACAACAATTAATAAATAATTTTTCATATTATCTTGTGAACTGCATCTCGTGTACATGGAACACGTTAACTCAAGGAGGCTTTGAATAAGAGATTGACTCTTTACAAAACAATTAGATCATTTAGATATTCATTATAAGACATCAGTTAGGTCAGGTTCACATCTAGTTCGTCTTCACTTTCACCTATCCCTTGGTCTGCTGGACTGTTGGGGCACCACACAAGATCTGTTAACCTTCTTTCTCCATTCTTCTCTGTCATTTGCCTTTGATAGAATTTCATTCTGATATTCTTTCCGAAATATTGAAACCTGCCTTTTTACCTGCCTGGGTGGACCAATCAGGGGCCGATTTTGAGTTTGTGTTTCCACACAAACTGTCTTTGTAACCTTGTTTTGTTTGTTTATGTCATTTTTCTTCTTGTTTTTACCATTGTCGGATATTTTTAATATCGAAAAATATATCAATTATACAATCATGCTCTAGGGAGGAGGCTATCTTCTAGACTGGTCACTTAGGCTGATGATGTATTCCTGGCCTTAGCGTGGCACCGTGCTGGAAAAGTCCATCACAGCAGACTAACAAAATAGCCTCCATTGGAGTTTGAAGCATATCGAATATAAATCACGAAGTGAGGTCAAGTGAAAGGCTCGCTAATATCGGTCTTATCTACCATGCTGTCACTTACGAGGGGCTCATGACTCGCATTCCATTTAGGTGGCCCCTCGTGTTTATATGGTGGCATGCTACTGTATAGGAGTACAAAGGATGGCCGCGGCAATAAGAACCGAATGTGGTTTATATGGTGGCATGCTACTGTATAGGAGTACAAAGGATGGCCGCGGCAATAAGAACCGAATGTGGTTTATATGGTGGCATGCTACTGTATAGGAGTACAAAGGATGGCCGCGGCAATAAGAACCGAATGTGGTTTATATGGTGGCATGCTACTGTATAGGAGTACAAAGGATGGCCGCGGCAATAAGAACCGAATGTGGTTTATATGGTGGCATGCTACTGTATAGGAGTACAAAGGATGGCCGCGGCAATAAGAACCGAATGTGGTTTATATGGTGGCATGCTACTGTATAGGAGTACAAAGGATGGCCGCGGCAATAAGAACCGAATGTGGTTTATATGGTGGCATGCTACTGTATAGGAGTACAAAGGATGGCCGCGGCAATAAGAACCGAATGTGGTTTATATGGTGGCATGCTACTGTATAGGAGTACAAAGGATGGCCGCGGCAATAAGAACCGAATGTGGTTTATATGGTGGCATGCTACTGTATAGGAGTACAAAGGATGGCCGCGGCAATAAGAACCGAATGTGGTTTATATGGTGGCATGCTACTGTATAGGAGTACAAAGGATGGCCGCGGCAATAAGAACCGAATGTGGTTTATATGGTGGCATGCTACTGTATAGGAGTACAAAGGATGGCCGCGGCAATAAGAACCGAATGTGGTTTATATGGTGGCATGCTACTGTATAGGAGTACAAAGGATGGCCGCGGCAATAAGAACCGAATGTGGTTTATATGGTGGCATGCTACTGTATAGGAGTACAAAGGATGGCCGCGGACCGAATGTGGTTTATATGGTGGCATGCTACTGTATAGGAGTACAAAGGATGGCCGCGGCAATAAGAACCGAATGTGGTTTATATGGTGGCATGCTACTGTATAGGAGTACAAAGGATGGCCGCGGCAATAAGAACCGAATGTGGTTTATATGGTGGCATGCTACTGTATAGGAGTACAAAGGATGGCCGCGGCAATAAGAACCGAATGTGGTTTATATGGTGGCATGCTACTGTATAGGAGTACAAAGGATGGCCGCGGCAATAAGAACCGAATGTGGTTTATATGGTGGCATGCTACTGTATAGGAGTACAAAGGATGGCCGCGGCAATAAGAACCGAATGTGGTTTATATGGTGGCATGCTACTGTATAGGAGTACAAAGGATGGCCGCGGCAATAAGAACCGAATGTGGTTTATATGGTGGCATGCTACTGTATAGGAGTACAAAGGATGGCCGCGGCAATAAGAACCGAATGTGGTTTATATGGTGGCATGCTACTGTATAGGAGTACAAAGGATGGCCGCGGACCGAATGTGGTTTATATGGTGGCATGCTACTGTATAGGAGTACAAAGGATGGCCGCGGACCGAATGTGGTTTATATGGTGGCATGCTACTGTATAGGAGTACAAAGGATGGCCGCGGACCGAATGTGGTTTATATGGTGGCATGCTACTGTATAGGAGTACAAAGGATGGCCGCGGACCGAATGTGGTTTATATGGTGGCATGCTACTGTATAGGAGTACAAAGGATGGCCGCGGACCGAATGTGGTTTATATGGTGGCATGCTACTGTATAGGAGTACAAAGGATGGCCGCGGCAATAAGAACCGAATGTGGTTTATATGGTGGCATGCTACTGTATAGGAGTACAAAGGATGGCCGCGGCAATAAGAACCGAATGTGGTTTATATGGTGGCATGCTACTGTATAGGAGTACAAAGGATGGCCGCGGACCGAATGTGGTTTATATGGTGGCATGCTACTGTATAGGAGTACAAAGGATGGCCGCGGACCGAATGTGGTTTATATGGTGGCATGCTACTGTATAGGAGTACAAAGGATGGCCGCGGACCGAATGTGGTTTATATGGTGGCATGCTACTGTATAGGAGTACAAAGGATGGCCGCGGACCGAATGTGGTTTATATGGTGGCATGCTACTGTATAGGAGTACAAAGGATGGCCGCGGACCGAATGTGGTTTATATGGTGGCATGCTACTGTATAGGAGTACAAAGGATGGCCGCGGACCGAATGTGGTTTATATGGTGGCATGCTACTGTATAGGAGTACAAAAGATGGCCGCGGCAATAAGAACCGAATGTGGTTTATATGGTGGCATGCTACTGTATAGGAGTACAAAGGATGGCCGCGGCAATAAGAACCGAATGTGGTTTATATGGTGGCATGCTACTGTATAGGAGTACAAAGGATGGCCGCGGCAATAAGAACCGAATGTGGTTTATATGGTGGCATGCTACTGTATAGGAGTACAAAGGATGGCCGCGGCAATAAGAACCGAATGTGGTTTATATGGTGGCATGCTACTGTATAGGAGTACAAAGGATGGCCGCGGCAATAAGAACCGAATGTGGTTTATATGGTGGCATGCTACTGTATAGGAGTACAAAGGATGGCCGCGGACCGAATGTGGTTTATATGGTGGCATGCTACTGTATAGGAGTACAAAGGATGGCCGCGGCAATAAGAACCGAATGTGGTTTATATGGTGGCATGCTACTGTATAGGAGTACAAAGGATGGCCGCGGCAATAAGAACCGAATGTGGTTTATATGGTGGCATGCTACTGTATAGGAGTACAAAGGATGGCCGCGGCAATAAGAACCGAATGTGGTTTATATGGTGGCATGCTACTGTATAGGAGTACAAAGGATGGCCGCGGCAATAAGAACCGAATGTGGTTTATATGGTGGCATGCTACTGTATAGGAGTACAAAGGATGGCCGCGGCAATAAGAACCGAATGTGGTTTATATGGTGGCATGCTACTGTATAGGAGTACAAAGGATGGCCGCGGCAATAAGAACCGAATGTGGTTTATATGGTGGCATGCTACTGTATAGGAGTACAAAGGATGGCCGCGGACCGAATGTGGTTTATATGGTGGCATGCTACTGTATAGGAGTACAAAGGATGGCCGCGGACCGAATGTGGTTTATATGTTGGCATGCTACTGTATAGGAGTACAAAGGATGGCCGCGTACCGAATGTGGTTTATATGGTGGCATGCTACTGTATAGGAGTACAAAGGATGGCCGCGGACCGAATGTGGTTTATATGGTGGCATGCTACTGTATAGGAGTACAAAGGATGGCCGCGGCAATAAGAACCGAATGTGGTTTATATGGTGGCATGCTACTGTATAGGAGTACAAAGGATGGCCGCGGCAATAAGAACCGAATGTGGTTTATATGGTGGCATGCTACTGTATAGGAGTACAAAGGATGGCCGCGGACCGAATGTGGTTTATATGGTGGCATGCTACTGTATAGGAGTACAAAGGATGGCCGCGGCAATAAGAACCGAATGTGGTTTATATGGTGGCATGCTACTGTATAGGAGTACAAAGGATGGCCGCGGACCGAATGTGGTTTATATGGTGGCATGCTACTGTATAGGAGTACAAAGGATGGCCGCGGCAATAAGAACCGAATGTGGTTTATATGGTGGCATGCTACTGTATAGGAGTACAAAGGATGGCCGCGGCAATAAGAACCGAATGTGGTTTATATGGTGGCATGCTACTGTATAGGAGTACAAAGGATGGCCGCGGACCGAATGTGGTTTATATGGTGGCATGCTACTGTATAGGAGTACAAAGGATGGCCGCGGCAATAAGAACCGAATGTGGTTTATATGGTGGCATGCTACTGTATAGGAGTACAAAGGATGGCCGCGGACCGAATGTGGTTTATATGGTGGCATGCTACTGTATAGGAGTACAAAGGATGGCCGCGGACCGAATGTGGTTTATATGGTGGCATGCTACTGTATAGGAGTACAAAGGATGGCCGCGGACCGAATGTGGTTTATATGTTGGCATGCTACTGTATAGGAGTACAAAGGATGGCCGCGTACCGAATGTGGTTTATATGGTGGCATGCTACTGTATAGGAGTACAAAGGATGGCCGCGGACCGAATGTGGTTTATATGGTGGCATGCTACTGTATAGGAGTACAAAGGATGGCCGCGGCAATAAGAACCGAATGTGGTTTATATGGTGGCATGCTACTGTATAGGAGTACAAAGGATGGCCGCGGCAATAAGAACCGAATGTGGTTTATATGGTGGCATGCTACTGTATAGGAGTACAAAGGATGGCCGCGGACCGAATGTGGTTTATATGGTGGCATGCTACTGTATAGGAGTACAAAGGATGGCCGCGGACCGAATGTGGTTTATATGGTGGCATGCTACTGTATAGGAGTACAAAGGATGGCCGCGGACCGAATGTGGTTTATATGGTGGCATGCTACTGTATAGGAGTACAAAGGATGGCCGCGGACCGAATGTGGTTTATATGGTGGCATGCTACTGTATAGGAGTACAAAGGATGGCCGCGGCAATAAGAACCGAATGTGGTTTATATGGTGGCATGCTACTGTATAGGAGTACAAAGGATGGCCGCGGCAATAAGAACCGAATGTGGTTTATATGGTGGCATGCTACTGTATAGGAGTACAAAGGATGGCCGCGGCAATAAGAACCGAATGTGGTTTATATGGTGGCATGCTACTGTATAGGAGTACAAAGGATGGCCGCGGCAATAAGAACCGAATGTGGTTTATATGGTGGCATGCTACTGTATAGGAGTACAAAGGATGGCCGCGGCAATAAGAACCGAATGTGGTTTATATGGTGGCATGCTACTGTATAGGAGTACAAAGGATGGCCGCGGCAATAAGAACCGAATGTGGTTTATATGGTGGCATGCTACTGTATAGGAGTACAAAGGATGGCCGCGGCAATAAGAACCGAATGTGGTTTATATGGTGGCATGCTACTGTATAGGAGTACAAAGGATGGCCGCGGCAATAAGAACCGAATGTGGTTTATATGGTGGCATGCTACTGTATAGGAGTACAAAGGATGGCCGCGGACCGAATGTGGTTTATATGGTGGCATGCTACTGTATAGGAGTACAAAGGATGGCCGCGGCAATAAGAACCGAATGTGGTTTATATGGTGGCATGCTACTGTATAGGAGTACAAAGGATGGCCGCGGCAATAAGAACCGAATGTGGTTTATATGGTGGCATGCTACTGTATAGGAGTACAAAGGATGGCCGCGGCAATAAGAACCGAATGTGGTTTATATGGTGGCATGCTACTGTATAGGAGTACAAAGGATGGCCGCGGACCGAATGTGGTTTATATGGTGGCATGCTACTGTATAGGAGTACAAAGGATGGCCGCGGACCGAATGTGGTTTATATGGTGGCATGCTACTGTATAGGAGTACAAAGGATGGCCGCGGGTTGAATGTGGTTTATATGGTGGCATGCTACTGTATAGGAGTACAAAGGATGGCCGCGGGTTGAATGTGGTTTATATGGTGGCATGCTACTGTATAGGAGTACAAAGGATGGCCGCGGGTTGAATGTGGTTTATATGGTGGCATGCTACTGTATAGGAGTACAAAGGATGGCCGCGGACCGAATGTGGTTTATATGGTGGCATGCTACTGTATAGGAGTACAAAGGATGGCCGAGGGTTGAATGTGGTTTATATGGTGGCATGCTACTGTATAGGAGTACAAAGGATGGCCGCGGGTTGAATGTGGTTTATATGGTGGCATGCTACTGTATAGGAGTACAAAGGATGGCCGCGGGTTGAATGTGGTTTATATGGTGGCATGCTACTGTATAGGAGTACAAAGGATGGCCGCGGGTTGAATGTGGTTTATATGGTGGCATGCTACTAGGAGTACAAAGGATGGCCGCGGGTTGAATGTGGTTTATATGGTGGCATGCTACTGTATAGGAGTACAAAGGATGGCCGCGGGTTGAATGTGGTTTATATGGTGGCATGCTACTGTATAGGAGTACAAAGGATGGCCGCGGGTTGAATGTGGTTTATATGGTGGCATGCTACTAGGAGTACAAAGGATGGCCGCGGGTTGAATGTGGTTTATATGGTGGCATGCTACTGTATAGGAGTACAAAGGATGGCCGCGGGTTGAATGTGGTTTATATGGTGGCATGCTACTGTATAGGAGTACAAAGGATGGCCGCGGGTTGAATGTGGTTTATATGGTGGCATGCTACTAGGAGTACAAAGGATGGCCGCGGGTTGAATGTGGTTTATATGGTGGCATGCTACTGTATAGGAGTACAAAGGATGGCCGCGGGTTGAATGTGGTTTATATGGTGGCATGCTACTGTATAGGAGTACAAAGGATGGCCGCGGGTTGAATGTGGTTTATATGGTGGCATGCTACTGTATAGGAGTACAAAGGATGGCCGCGGGTTGAATGTGGTTTATATGGTGGCATGCTACTGTATAGGAGTACAAAGGATGGCCGCGGGTTGAATGTGGTTTATATGGTGGCATGCTACTAGGAGTACAAAGGATGGCCGCGGGTTGAATGTGGTTTATATGGTGGCATGCTACTGTATAGGAGTACAAAGGATGGCCGCGGGTTGAATGTGGTTTATATGGTGGCATGCTACTGTATAGGAGTACAAAGGATGGCCGCGGGTTGAATGTGGTTTATATGGTGGCATGCTACTAGGAGTACAAAGGATGGCCGCGGGTTGAATGTGGTTTATATGGTGGCATGCTACTGTATAGGAGTACAAAGGATGGCCGCGGGTTGAATGTGGTTTATATGGTGGCATGCTACTGTATAGGAGTACAAAGGATGGCCGCGGACCGAATGTGGTTTATATGGTGGCATGCTACTGTATAGGAGTACAAAGGATGGCCGCGGGTTGAATGTGGTTTATATGGTGGCATGCTACTGTATAGGAGTACAAAGGATGGCCGCGGGTTGAATGTGGTTTATATGGTGGCATGCTACTGTATAGGAGTACAAAGGATGGCCGCGGGTTGAATGTGGTTTATATGGTGGCATGCTACTGTATAGGAGTACAAAGGATGGCCGCGGGTTGAATGTGGTTTATATGGTGGCATGCTACTAGGAGTACAAAGGATGGCCGCGGGTTGAATGTGGTTTATATGGTGGCATGCTACTGTATAGGAGTACAAAGGATGGCCGCGGGTTGAATGTGGTTTATATGGTGGCATGCTAATGTATAGGAGTACAAAGGATGGCCGCGGGTTGAATGTGGTTTATATGGTGGCATGCTACTAGGAGTACAAAGGATGGCCGCGGGTTGAATGTGGTTTATATGGTGGCATGCTACTGTATAGGAGTACAAAGGATGGCCGCGGGTTGAATGTGGTTTATATGGTGGCATGCTACTGTATAGGAGTACAAAGGATGGCCGCGGGTTGAATGTGGTTTATATGGTGGCATGCTACTGTATAGGAGTACAAAGGATGGCCGCGGGTTGAATGTGGTTTATATGGTGGCATGCTACTGTATAGGAGTACAAAGGATGGCCGCGGGTTGAATGTGGTTTATATGGTGGCATGCTACTGTATAGGAGTACAAAGGATGTCCGCGGGTTGAATGTGGTTTATATGGTGGCATGCTACTGTATAGGAGTACAAAGGATGGCCGCGGACCGAATGTGGTTTATATGGTGGCATGCTACTGTATAGGAGTACAAAGGATGGCCGCGGGTTGAATGTGGTTTATATGGTGGCATGCTACTGTATAGGAGTACAAAGGATGGCCGCGGGTTGAATGTGGTTTATATGGTGGCATGCTACTGTATAGGAGTACAAAGGATGGCCGCGGGTTGAATGTGGTTTATATGGTGGCATGCTACTGTATAGGAGTACAAAGGATGGCCGCGGGTTGAATGTGGTTTATATGGTGGCATGCTACTGTATAGGAGTACAAAGGATGGCCGCGGGTTGAATGTGGTTTATATGGTGGCATGCTACTGTATAGGAGTACAAAGGATGGCCGCGGGTTGAATGTGGTTTATATGGTGGCATGCTACTGTATAGGAGTACAAAGGATGGCCGCGGGTTGAATGTGGTTTATATGGTGGCATGCTACTGTATAGGAGTACAAAGGATGGCCGCGGACCGAATGTGGTTTATATGGTGGCATGCTACTGTATAGGAGTACAAAGGATGGCCGCGGACCGAATGTGGTTTATATGGTGGCATGCTACTGTATAGGAGTACAAAGGATGGCCGCGGGTTGAATGAGTGTTGATCAGAGGCGTAGCTGGGGAGGGGGGAGAAAGGGGGATAATTGGAAAATCCTGCGGGCCCCCACTTGAGAAGGCTACAAAGTTACATTAAATATTAAATATTACGCAAAATTCAGGGGCTCCCAGAGAGGTCAAGACCCTCCGGGGCCCCAAATGATGGCAAATTCCTAGATACGACACTGCTCTTGACCCCCCCCCCCCCCGCAAAAAAAAAACAACAACAACACGGATATGATTTTAAAAAATAAATGATCACTTTTTTTTTTTACTGGGGCCCTTCAGACATAGGGGTAGGTGAAGAGCCAATCTCTCATTCCTAATCATAGGTCGAAATTCTTTTTCTTTGATTAAGTCGTAAGGGCCCTACGGCTTGTCTCTTTTTGGACACTCCTGAAAGGTCATAGGATGAGCTCTACAAGGCGAGGGGTCAAATGAAGTTGTCAGTCCATTGTGTCTTCCCGCTGACCTAAGGGAAAATAATAAATGGACAGTTAAATGAAGAGAGTTGAGCACAGGTCCACCTGCCCGTCACCTTGTTCTTGTTTTCTAGTGTATTCAAATATCTTTCAGTAGTCTTTGGGTATGCAGTACATTTGATCATTCATTGTTCTAACTAAATAATATGCTTCTTGAAATATAGAAGAAAACAGAAAAAAACAATATTTCAACTTATATTTTTTTACACATCACTTAGTTTGTTTTTTTTAGACATTTATTAGTTCTTTAAACATCTTTTAGTTGTTTACACATCACTTAGTTCTTAAGACATTTCTTAATTCTTTAGACTTCTCTTAATTCTTTACACATCACTTAGTTCTTTAGGCATTTCTTAGTTCTTTAGACATTTCTTAGTTCTTTAGACATCTCTTAGTTCTTTGCATATCGCTTAGTTTAATTTTTTAAAAAGGAAGACCTCTTAAATGTAAGCTAGGAATCTAGATAAATAGACTTAAATAGATAGATAGATAGATAGATAGATAGATAGATAGATAGATAGATAGATAGATAGATAGATAGATAGATAGATAGATAGATTCGCTGTTTACCAAGTGCAGCTCCAACTTTTAAAAAAAAAGAGACATTCTTCTACCAGTTCTTCTTGTCGTCTGCTGAAACCAATGGAGACATGAAGCAGACGAGCACGCAGGAGCAGACGACAATCTTGCTCGTTGTTGCATTCAATTATTTTACCCAGCCTCCATTTTTCAAATAAATTGAGGCGGACGTATTTATTGATCTTAAGCCATTCTGTCAAATCCTTTAAAGGCTACAACATAAAACAAATTTTCACGAATAAATAAAGACACGCCAGTGGACAAAGTAACATGGCGTGAAATGAACTTTTTAAAACATTTCTGACATTTTTCCTTTTCTTTTCTTTTAAAACCGAATGTTTATGCAGTTAGCTTCAAGTTGTGTGAGTGTTCGGTGTGTGTGTGTGTGTGTGTGAGTATGAAGAAGAGAAGAGGTAATGACTTGAATTTATTTTTAAGGGCAGAGAGGTCAAAAAATGCTGAGGAAAAAAATAACATTTCCGATCAATAGATCTAGATCATCCAAAAAAAAAATTGTGAATCTAAATTTAAAAAAAAATGTGCATCTAAATAAAAAGAAAAACCAGTGAATCCTAAAATAAATAAAAAATGTGTCAATCTAAATAACAAAAAGTAGTGCGAACCCCAACATTGTCTTAAATGCTCACTACATCGGCTTCTATTGACAATGTGTTTGTTTAAGCGGGCTGAAAGGCAAAGTGATGTAGCCGAGGATTCTCTGTGTCCAGACACTCTGGCCACACTTGTCTTTTCCTTTCACATAATGGGGAGAGGGGGGAGGGCCAGACCGTAATGGTTTGTTGACACAGAAAGCTAACGCACATTCCACATCTACGCAAACACGCATACGTTGACTAAGACATTGACCACTACCTACAACTGAACATGCTTGACAAAACAGACGAGGAGGGGGAGATGAATATATCTCCAGTCTCTAGAATACATTGACATGTATGGGACTGGGATCAAATATTTGAATGTTTCGTGATGCCGACGTTAACTTATCAAAATTATCTGTTATTTATAATTTCTTTAATATTTCTTTAATACTCTTTACAAAGATTATATCAACTCACTCTGTCTATCTGGTAAAAAGTGTCTACATGATACTACTCCCAAACCCATTCTCGAATCAAGTTGAAACTTTTCACAATTATTTCTTTTACCTGACAACATGAGAATTCATTTGTAAAAATTGCAAATTAGTTAATTAACTATTGGTAATAAATTGTTTTGTTTGGTATCTCGAACACGGGAAAGAAATTGTACTTGACTGAATTAGTGGTATGTGCTGAATTCGCGGGTCAAAAGTGTATATGGTAGAGCGTTACAATGGGAAGGGGCGGAGGTTCTCCTGCAATGAAAAGAAGTATAATGCCTACCAATTATTTTGATATTGAATTGAGAATAGTCAAAGATTGTATGTAGAGTATGGGTCGAAATAAACAATATATAGCTTGGGAACAAACTTACTGGCGTGGCCGGCGTGTAATGAGAAGGAGTTTAAGATTTTAGAAAATATGTTCTGGATTCACCCTTGACTTTGGCTTAGGGGTCATTGTCAGTATAGTCTCCTCTGGCCGGCTCCAACTCTACTGAACAAAGTTTATTCTCTCTCATCACATTGTAGGCAGACACTCGTAGAGCTTGCCAACTATAAAGTGACTCACTTTCCTCTCAACTTGAGCGCTTATGTGATATCGTGCTCTCCTAATTGCTCTTGGGACAGCCAATGACTTAGATCTACTACCTTGTTTGACTTCATTGACAGGGTAGTAGTAAAACTAACACTAACAATCTCTGTCTCTCTCTATATATCTCATCATCTTTGCTAATCGTATTAGTAGAAACCGAAATGCAGTAGTGGCGCTTGTTTGGGTTGTATCACTTGTTTTTATTCCAACCAAAACTCACGAATACCACAGAAACAGTGTTTTGCCATTTCTTCTAGTTGTGCCACTGAAAGAAACATAAAATCTAGCTATCACTTTGTCCATGTTACATCTTCCTAAAGAGCTATTCACAGACAAATGACTTTCTCTTTGTAATTGATGGTATGTCTCTGTGTGATTTATAAGAACAAGAACACAAAAAAGAGAGGTCCAGATCAATAAATCAGTTTAGCGTCATGATATGTATCGCAGGAGCCATGCTGGCCATCAACTGACAACAGCAAATGGATTGTTTGGTTTTAAGCTTATAGTCTAGAGCTAGAAACATAGAAAAGTTATAAACTTTATTCAGTCGAAAACAAAATACAAACTGTTTCTTACGACATCCATTCTTCATCGAGTGCATTGCTTTTTATTCTCAAAGACTCGCCAATATATGGTTTCGATAGAGATTGAACAAGACAGTGATCGCCCTTTTGTTTTTAGGTTGAAACAGAAACTCTTTGATTTCTTGAAGCCGTTGGATAAAAACATTTGATTCGACATTGTGTTCATATCGCTAAAGAGCGCTGTGTGTATTTCATTCATTGTAGTCATTGGATCACGGGTAAAATGGTTAAGGAGAGCATTTTTATAGCAGTGTGTAGGCTACTAGGAACAGATTCTACATGCTCCAGGCCATGGGCGTAGCCAGGATTTTTTTTTTGGGGGGGGGGGGATTTTTGGCCCCTCCCCCGGCAAATATACATATATGTGTTTTTGTGTATGTGCGTGTGTGTGTACATAATTAATCTTTATTACATTCTAACTGTTCATTCTTTCGGAAGACGTTTATTGTACCCTAGAATTGGTTCTTTCTGGAGTTAGTGGAAAAATTGTAGACTCCCTGCCATTGCCAGCAAGGGAGTCTGGGGGAGCGCTGTGAGCTATTGAAAGCCAACAAAATACATATTCTGAGGTATCTACAGTGCATTGTCCTGCTATTAAAAAGTTTTATTTCAAAAACCTTATGTGCTGATCCTCCCGCGTCGTTCGGCGCGTTGGGCGGCAAGCTGCTTCCACAAAAATCTGTCACTGGCAATGTCTGAAGCCTCTTCCCACATGCTCTGAGGACATGCATGAAAGTGTGGCGCCGAATTGTAGGCTACCAGGATGTCCCTGTTCGCGCTTTCCTCTTAAAGACCTCCATGTCATCGCAACTCTTATTATGCGTAATTCATTTTGTCGGAGAACATGTCTCTCAAACCTCATGCGACGCTCTGTCACAACCTTACTAAGGGGTCGACTCCCAATTCGGCATAGGATTTCCTTGATTGAGACCCAATCTCTATAACTGACTTCTAAAATCTGTCTTAGCCATCTTTATTGAGCCACATTTAGTGTTTTTCAATTTCGGCAGATTCACTGCACTTGATTAATGGAGCCCTGCCACTGGTAGAAATTTGTAACCTCTTTTTATATCGAAAAGGGAAGTTTTATCGTCAAAATCATTTACTGGGTGTTTTAAACTAAAAAATCTGTAGATTTGTTTTTATTCAAAAGCCCCTTAGCTACGCTCATTACGCTCATAGAATTTGGAAACAGTAGTTAGCTTTAGAATAAAACTGAAGAGAGAGGTTTCCAACCCCAAAACTCTCTGTATGGGGGTATTTAAGTTAATTTAAACTCCAAACCATCAGTAGGGGTTTTAAACTTTTAAAAACGCCCTCTGGAGGAGGGGGGGGGGGGTTAAACTCAAAACCCACTATGGCTACGATCATTGCATTTTGAGTGTGTAATTTGCTTTTTTAGCGGCCCCCTAAAGGGCAAAAGACGCTATTAGTTTTGTGTGGCCTGTCTGTCCGACCGTCCGTCCGTCCCGTTTAGATCTCAGAAACTAGAAGAGAAAATGAAAATCGGACATCATGATATTTTAGATCATTCAAAGTTCTGATGCAACGGCTTTTTTTTTTCTTTTCCGCAAGTGAATATCTAATTTTTAACATTATATATGCAGGCAGATTTTCAAAAAATTATACACTTTTAAATGCAAAACTTCAGGGGAAGTGAGTCTAATTAAAAAGTTCACAAACCTCTTCATTAATAAATCAAGCTTCATTCATAGATTCGCGCATTGGTACAAAAAAAATGCATCTAAGGTCACGATTGAAAAAGTGTCAATGGATCATTATAAAATAAATTTTCCATTTATTAACTAATAGAATACTGGTTCAAATGTTGTTTTTAAATTAAATTTTATTACGAACTTGGTTTCAATTGTAAGTTTAAGTCTTTGTAACCTTGTTTAAATTGAAGATGTATTTTTTAGCTTAAAATCCCGCTGAAGAGGGGTTTAAATTTAAAACCTCTTTGGCTATGCCCATAGAATTTTCAGTGTGTAGTTTGTAATTTTTATATTGAAAAGGTGGTTTTAGCTCTAAACTCCGATGGAGGGGGGGGGGTTAAACACAAACCCTTTTGGGCTACGGTCATAGAATCTGATGTGTGGTTCGTCTTATATTGAAGAGGGAGTTTTATCGTAAATTTCGGAGGGGTTTTAAATCTTAGCTACGCCCTTGGAATTTGGGGATTGTTTGCGTTCTTTTTAAATTTTATTTTATAGAAGAGGGGGATTTGACTGCAAAACCCCCTACTGCAAAACCCCCTGGTAGGGGGTTTTAAACTCAAATTTCTACTTGCTGCGCTGGGGCAAGTGATGGTTTAATAATAAAACTTACCTAAATTAAACAGATTCAAAGCAAAAAAAAAAACAGTCACTAAATAGTAAATTCCGATCCCTCCCTCCGCAGGGGGGATTTCATCTGGGGGGGGGGGGTTGAAACCTCCCTGGCTACGCCTACGCTCCAGGCGTTAGAGAAACTAGACACTTACATACACGTCCCAATGAAATCTTTGACAGTCAAACTGACATTTTCTTGAAATTTTTGTAATTTGTTAGAAAAATGCTCCAGAGCAGTGGCGTCACTAGGGAGTGCAGGGGGTGCAGGCCGCACCGAGTGACACCCATCAGTGGGTGACACCCAAGTGTAAAAAAATATACTTTTGCTAAAGCAGACAATTAACAACAATTAACATTATCTTGGTTACCGAATCTGCCTAGCACACTTTTAATATATAGATCTAGATTTTAATTCAGCTTCCTGCAACAAGTCCAAAACATTTTAAGGACAAAAAATTATTTTATTTGCATTGTAGTTATAAATCCTCAGACGGTGGCAATTCGAGCAAGAACTAGGTCACCGTGATCTTCCATTTCGTCGTAGCCTTGATACTCGTGAATACAAATTCTTCGTCATTTTCTAGCTATGGAACTTCCACGCTTCCGACATTTGGCTTCTATTGATTCTTCTCTCTCATGGTCCTAGTAAACGGAAGTTTAGTCCTAATATGCCCACTTGACTTACAGTTTAATGTCTTGATCAGGACGGTTTTCAAATGCCTGCTGTTAAAGCAGTTTAATGTCTTGTTCCTCTTGGTACTTGAAGTCTGGTTTACATTTGTTGGAAGGATTTGCGTGGACGTCCTACAAAGTCAGATACTACAAGATCTGCTTAAAATAAATGCTTAAATTGATGTCCTACAAAGTCAGATACTACAAGATCTGCTTAAAATAAATGCTTAAATTGATGTCCTAGAAAGTCAGATACTACAAGATCTGCTTAAAATAAATGCTTAAATTGATGTCCTACAAAGTCAGATACTACAAGATCTGCTTAAAATAAATGCTTAAATTGATGTCCTACAAAGTCAGATACTACAAGATCTGCTTACAATAAATGCTTAAATTGATGTCCTACAAAAAGACGAAACAAAACGGAACCATACGATTTTATTTCTAACACAAACATGAAAAGCATTAAAATATTTGTTAAAAAATACCTCCTTTATGCAACTTATAGAGCGATTGTTTTTTTATTAAAAATGTAATGATTGTTAGATTTTTTTTTTTTAAAAAGGAAATATTTTTTTTACCCCTTCCCCTTTCTAAAAAAGAATTCTGTTTTAGCGAATGTATTGATCTAGCACACTTTAAAATAATAAGGCTTGTCTTTTTCTGAAGATTAATGAGGAATGCAATATTTCCCGTGGATATGCAGCCCAAGCTGCGACTCACATATTTTGCCACAACCAGTACAGACATAACCATTATCCGCCGGTGGTCGATTTAGATTCTTTTTTGCCGTCTACGTTTGTACTCGGCAGTTGTTTTTTTTTCTTTTGGTCTCAAATGTTTATCCAGCAGCCCTTGTAAGAGACCTCCAACTGTCTCATTTCGAAGCCGCATACAGCCAGATGCTCTCTTCTATGTCAGTTAAAGTGAGTTGGAGCCTAAGTTGGTCTTTAAAGCGTTTCCGTGTGGACCTCTGTTATGTCGACCAACTTTAAGCTCACCAAAAAATTACTGCTTTTTGCATACGTTCGTCCCCCATACGTGCTCTGCCCAGTCTCTCTTTACTGTTCATGCCATCGTTTGCAAGAGTATCGCTGTTTGTAGTGCGGTCTAGCCACCGTATGCTCATGATGGGTAAAGCTTTCAAGAAGTCTTATTTGCTTTCACTGCTTCACTGTCAGCAATGATCTAGACTTAGAAGACGATGCACACAATGTTCCGGAACATTAATTTACTCAACTCTTCAGTCAGAAAAGCCTTTCATTCGAAATTTCCCGAGGGCGATAGTCATTTCAAGAACGCGATAGTCCTTTCAAAACCGATGTTGGGTATAATAGACCTAGATCTTGCCAAATTTGAATTTATTTCATTTTTTACTTGAAAATGATAATGGTCAAACTATAGTTTTCCCATGTGACCAACGAGCTAGTCATTCTTTAATCAGCGACATTCATCAACTGTTACTTTTCTACAAAGATCAGCGTCAATGTTTCGGTTCTAATAATCGGCTGATTTGATTAACCGGACTCAACTCTATACTTGGTTTTGTTTCCATACTTTAGGAAGCGGTCCAAACAGGCAACTGGTCAGATTAACCGGTGGTCCAATTTACCAAACTCGAATATATATAATGTGTGTATAAAGTGTGGATGTCGTGTGTGCGAGAAGTGTGTATGACGTGTGTGCAAAATGTGTGTGAGAAGTGTGTATGACGTGTGTGTGTGTGACGTGTGTGTAAAGTGTGTATGACGTAAGTGTAAAGTGTGTATGACGTGTGTCTGAAGTGTGTATGACGTGTGTGTGAAGTGTGTATGACGTGTGTGTGAAGTGTGTATAACGTGTGTGTGAAGTGTGGATGTCGTGTGTGCGAGAAGTGTGTATGACGTGTGTGCAAAATGTGTGTGAGAAGTTGTGTATGACATGTGTGCGAAGTGTGTATGACGTGTGTGTGAATTGCGTATGACCTGTGTGTGTGAAGTGTGTATGACGTATGAAGTGTGTATGAAGTGTGTGTGTGTGAATTGTGTATGACGTGTATGTGAATTGTGTATGACCTGTGTGTGTGAAGTGTGTATGACGTGTGAAGTGTGTATGACGTGTGTGTGTGTGTGTGTGAAGTGTGCATGACGTGTGTGTGGTTCAAGATATAAAAATGTTGATAAGCTGTTTTGTTTTAAATTTATTTCTGTGATCATTTTTAGTGTGCACATTTTAGCATCACAGAATATTGACCATTTTTTTTTCCTTTTGTGGCACAAAATAATTTCAAGTTGGAGGAAGCAATGAGACCATACTTTCACTTTAGAAATTGTGTGCATATTTTAGCCCTGCAGAACACACATTTTCTAAGCTCTTCTGTTTGTAAAAATATTATTCCAAATATTAGACGTTCCCTCTAGGACATGAAACCTAATGAAACAAACTACCAGGCACTTCGCTATTATAGGACATTAGAGACGAAAATGAAATGTCACGCATTGTTAAAATTATTGCTTCATTCTTTTGTATTGAGTTGGCAACAGTGACGCTCAACTTGGCGTCCTTGACATTGTTTAGTGTTTATGAGAACCTCCAATATTCAAATCTATAGGTCAGAAAGAAAAGCTCGAGATTTCGTTGTTGTTTTGTTTATACGTTTGATTGCTGGTCATTTCTATTGAGGAAAGTGCTTCGATGTTCCAATGACTCTCTCTCTCTCTATAGCCTCCTTCACTCGCGAAACAACTATGGATCATCTCATGGAAATGAAATGAATGCCTGGGCATTAGCTGTGGTCGGAACGATGTCGTCCACACATCAGTTCCCCCCCACACCACGCAGCTGATGTATCCAAAGGAACGGCAGTGCCGATACAGGTTCTGCCAGAGTGTAGCACTGGATGCTGCAAACTGCCTTAGGGTCGCCAGCTCCTGATTTTTCCTCAGGGTTGACTCCCGAAGCCTTTACCATGATTGGGTATAGCTGCAAGGCAACAGAGGTTTGAATTCAGAGTTTCCTTCTCCTAGGTGGGTAGCCAGCCATGTCTAACGAGCCCCTCATGCTCGAAGCTTATTGGTTAAGGCGCCAGTTACAATGAAGTGGTAAGTAATAAAAGGTTATACTTCCTAGTCTCTACCCCTCCTCCCCCCTTCTGTGTTAGAATCAGTGATGAGTCAGTCAGGTTTTGGCATGAGTGATGTTTCCTTGTATTAGTAGACAAATAAGCCAATCGCTTGACAAGATTTGTATTTGGAAACAATTAGCACTATTGTGCAATCAGGTTGTTGATGAAAGATTCTCGTTCGCCTTGAATGTGAACATAATTATAAGTTCATGTACACGGCAGCAAGAACTTTTCACGCTTCCTTTTGAAGAGTTTTGCATTAATCTTTCAGTAATGTCAAATCTTGTAATAAAGTATTTTCCAATAGCAAATGAAATTGTTGAAATACTATAGGTTACGTAAACAACACACATGTGTTCAGTTTTATACAACTTTTCATCATGATTTTGAGGACAGGGCTATGAATGAATGCATATCATAATACACACAACTTCTAGACCGGACCGTAATGCCAGGGCTGATTTCAGCACCCTATTTGCCCTCGTCTACAACATATTTAGCGATTAACACTCAATCTAGAACGTGTCAATTCTATCAACTTCCAGTAATCATTGTTTGCCCAAAACAAAATAATAATTACATGCAGCCCTAAATGGAATCTCCACACGTCTTAGTGTTACATGCATTTCAAAAGATTGGTGTGTTTCTGTGGCCAGGGCTCAGGGGAAAAAACAAACGCGTGGTTTTATTTTAAACTAAAAAAAAAGAATAGAAAAAAATGAAAAAAAGTTTCATTCCTAGTTTTCGGCAGATTCAAGTTCTAAAAATGTCAAAATCAGATGGAAATTCAATCAGTTGAAGAAATTATTCTGTGACACGCCCCTTGTATAAGAGTAACATCATAGAAACTTCCTGTTAGAGATGAGCTTCATTGACAAGACAAAGAATTAGACAGATAAGTGTCACCGAGACAGATAAGTGTCCACTGGAACAGATAAGTGTCACCGGGACTGATAAGTGTCACCGGGACTGATAAGTGTCCACTGGGACTGATAAGTGTCACTGGGAATGATAAGTGTCCACTGGGACTGATAAGTGTCCACTGAGAATGATGGAATGATAAGTGTCACTGGGAATGATAAGTGTCACTGAGAATAATAAGTGTCACTGGAACAGATAAGTGTCACTGGGACTGATAAGTGTCGCTGGGACTGATAAGTGTCACTAGGATTGATAAGTGTCACTAGGACTGATAAGTGTCGCTGGGACTGATAAGTGTCACTAAGATTGATAAGAGTCACTAGGACTGATAAGTGTTACTTGGACTGATAAGTGTTACTTGGACTGTTAAGTGTCACTAGGATTGATAAGTGTCACTAGGACTGATAAGTGTTACTTGGACTGATAAGTGTTACTTGGACTGATAAGTGTTACTTGGACTGTTAAGTGTCACTAGGATTGATAAGTGTCACTGGGACTGATAAGTGTTACTTGGACTGTTAAGTGTCACTAGGATTTATAAGTGTCACTAGGACTGATAAGTGTCACTAGGACTGATAAGTGTCACTATGATTGAAAGTGTCACTAGGATTGATAAGTGTCACTAGGACTGATAAGTGTCACTAGGATTGATAAGTGTCACTAGGACTGATACGTGTCACTAGGACTGATAAGTGTCACTAAGGGATAAGTGTTACTTGGACTGATAAGTGTTACTTGGACTGTTAAGTGTCACTAGGATTGATAAGTGTCACTGGGACTGATAAGTGTTACTTGGACCGATAAGTGTTACTTGGACTGTTAAGTGTCACTAGGATTTATAAGTGTCACTAGGACTGATAAGTGTCACTAGGACTGATAAGTGTCACTATGATTGAAAGTGTCACTAGGATTGATAAGTGTCACTAGGACTGATAAGTGTCACTAGGACTGATACGTGTCACTAGGACTGATAAGTGTCACTAGGACTGATAAGTGTCACTAGGATTGATAAGTGTCACTAGGACTGATAAGTGTCACTAGGACTGATAAGTGTCCACTGGGACTGATAAGTGTCACTGGGACTGATAAGTGTCACTGGGACTGGTAAGTGTCAATGGGACTAATAATTGTCCACTGGGACTGATAAGTGTCACTGGGACTGACAAGTGTCACTGGGACTGACAAGTGTCCACTGGGACTGACAAGTGTCACTGGGACTGACAAGTGTCCACTGGGACTGATAAGTGTCACTGGAACTGATAATTTTCACTGTGACTGATAAGTGTCACTTGGAATGTTAAGTGTTACTTGGAATGATAAGTGACACTTGGGACACATATTCATAAATTTCTTGCAAGGGCAAACCGGATACGTTGCACAAAATATCGAATCGAATCTTTAAAGGTAGAAGTTTGAGGACAAATGTCGGAGCAGAGGACCGTCCCATGAGTCCTGACGACGTTATTTAGAGTAAAACTTTCAATATAACATAAAGTTTTGAAACGTGGAAAGTGACACATATCCACATGAAATGGCTAGGATAGCTACCTGGTCATGTGGTATGCACTCTGGATTATCGTTTGTGGTCTTGAAGGTCCAGACTTCGAACCCTGCCCGCTGCCATCCCCTGTTGTCATGTTTGGGCTAGGATGTAGTTATCTTCACAATGAAAAGGAACATTCAAAACATGTAAAACAATTTGACTTTTTTTTTTGCCAATTTTACAAACAACAAACATCTGTATAACAGTGTATCTTGTGCAACACAACCTACATTTTATTTTGTAAAATAACATTTTTTTTAAATTATTTATTCAAACTGCGAATGAAGCAGAACTTTCAATACATAAAATGTACTTTTTATAGTCTTTTAATAAACTCAATGGGACCCTGTGGGTCTTCTCACAACCCAGTCTCATCATCATTGTCAACACATGGAAGTAAATATTCAATAGATTGGTCCAAGCCCTGGGGGTGACACCGGGCCAGGCGGGGAGAGTTGATGAGCAGAGGCGGCACGCTGTCTGCGGGAGCGTTTAGGGGTGTTTTCTCACTGGGCATCAAAATCACATCTCTCCCCGGTTCTGGCTCCGCCACAGAGTCAGGGTAATCGTCCTCATCCTCTTCACAGTCAAATGAGCTTGTAGCGGTGTGAGAACCGCTGGGATTGGCCCTGCCGTGAATACACAGGTGACCATGCTGGGATACATTGATGGTGACATCCACTGACTGGTCATCAACGGAATCAGTTGTTTTACCTGAAATAAAAATCATTATAATATTTTTTAATCATTTAGCGGCTTTTGCTCACACACACACACACACAAACACACACACACACACATATATATATATATATATATATATATATATATATATATATATATATATATATATATATATATATATATATATATATATATATATATATATATATATATATATGTCCGCCCCTGGTACATTCATATACAAATCGCGTTTTTGAGAATGTACTAGGAGTAAGCAAGAGCTTTTCACATTGAGTAAGTGCGTCTCTAACCGTTCTGCTTTCTCTTATCTTTTAATGGAATAGGTTGCCCGAGTCAGCCAGGAAAACCAATGATTTAGCATATTTAAGTCACAGATCAAAATACATGAATAGATTGACACATGAAATGCGTAAGACGTAACAATATTATTTTTTGAAGAAACGTCTGTAATCCATAAGTAATACCAAAAAGCTTTAATCTCAGTAGGCTGCTATTGTATAGTTTATAGTTTTCAGACTACATACATGTATTAATAGAATACATTATGTAATCCTACGAATGCATACATCCAGTTTTCGATGCGTTATCAAACTTTATATATTTTGTAGAGAATTAGGCTTACACCTATAATATAACACATAAGCTGAGCCGGGAGGGGAGGGTCTTCAAAGCATCACTTGCCTCAGACCTCATTGTCTGAAAGGGAAACTTTACTTACTGCCCCAGTGCAGCCAACTTAAGCAAACTACAGTCACCAAATTTCATGAGCGTAGCCAAAAGGGGTTTTGTGGTTTCCCTTCCCCCTCCAATATTAAAACTAAGGCATTTTACCATTTTCTACTAGTCGCAGGATTCCATTGAATAGCAGAGTTGTTTTTTTTTATTTTTTTAGCGGATGAGTAGCAGGCTAATTGCACTGTAGATACCTCAGAATATGCATTTTTAAAGTTTAAAATAACGGAAATAATGCTTGGTTCCCCCACTGGTGTGTGTGTGGGGGGGGGGGAGCTCAAAGTGCTCCCCCGGACTTCCTAGCTGCCCTTTGGCGGTGTGTACTGTCTTTCCACTAATTATAGGAAGAGAGTATTCTAGGGTAGAAAAACGTTTGAAAGAATGAAAGATCAGAATGTAATGAAGATTAATTACATATACACACACACTAATATATATATAAAAATCCCTCCCCCCCACACCGAAAATATATGACATGCCATTAGTGGGCCGGTTTATGTGGTAATGCCCGGGCCGATTTTGATACCCAGTCCGCCCCTGTATATATATATATATATATATATATTATAAAATAACAGGTGACCGAGCCTCGCTGGTGAAACAATTTGATTAGGAAAGATATTTACCCGAATTTATAAAAAAATAACTTTTTACATTAATTGTTTAGATTTTCTTTGAAACTTATTAAGCTAAGTTCTAGAATTATTACATATTTTCCACCATCTTCAAAGTGCTCCTATGACGTAATTAGCGACACTTACCTCTTCTTTTGGTAAGCATGAATAAATAGAAAATACACACAGTTTGTGTTTTAAGCCACTGACCTAGATGAGAGATTTTCACGATCAACTAGATAAGAACACGAAATGGAAGTTCATTGTTACCAACTCAATACAAAATTGAGCTATACATTTAAGACTATCTCAATACGTGGCAGTTGATGTTCATATCAAATCCGCTTTATCGCCGCTCGTTAGTTGTCCATTAGTTTTTGACTAAGTTGTAATTCCTAGAGTGAAAGCCTATTACATACTCTGTAGGGACATTATTTGGTGCTACAAACGGAAGAGCTTGGACAATTGTATTCTATAGTGATGAAAAGGGAAACAAATCCTACACCAATTAAAAAGCATAGCTTATCAACACTTACTTTATTTTGTACTTTGTATTGTGTGGGAAGCGTGGTCGAGAGGCTAAGTACGCTTGAACTTGGCTCGGCTTGGCTACCTATGAAGGGGGCTCGAGGTTCGACACCCGACTCAAGCTGAGTTGTGTTTACTGATCGCCTAAAGGCAACACGGAAAACCTTCTTCAGATACCCCCCCCCTCTCTCCACTGGTCCATGAGATTGGACCAAAGCGCTCTGAGCATGCGATAAGCATGAACGTAGCGCTATATAATAGCTATAATTTAATTCCATTTTACACCGGATATACAAAAAAAAAAGGCTAGCTATTTATAGTTTTTCCGCCAAGTATGAGAATCTCCATTAAAGACTGATAGACTAACCGTGGGCCACAGAAACGGATGGCCTTAACATCGTCTGCCCCCATAAATTACAAGTTCTGAAGGGCGTACTTTAATTTGATGTTTATAAATGTATCTAGGAAAAAATAACTTTTAAAATTCTGGTTTCAAAGTGTCGAAAAGTCTATTGCACAGGCCTATACATTTCTATTTCTATATAAGAATGGGCCTCATTCAGGGGCGGACTGGGTGTCAAAATCGGCCCGGGCTTTTCTATAAAATTCGGCCCACCAATTCTCAATCATGTGATGGGCATCCATTTCTAGGTGTACCTGCCCTTAAAAATCATTGTTAAGTTTGATAATGTATCGATATGCATGCATTCAATGACTCTATATCTTTATAAGCAATAAAGCGTCTTTTTAAATCAGCAATTATTTAGGCCCTAAAAGGATGAAGCCTACTAGTAGCACTGTCTACATTCTACATTTTATTTTCGGAAAATGTGTTTGATTAAAATAGTATTACACTGTAATGTATATGAAAGATTTGTTTAAACACGACGTTCAGAGGGCCTTTTATAAAAACTAATAAGAAGACTATTATAAAACCTTTAACAATTTGAAATGTGCCATGGTGGCTTCGATCAGGCCATTTCGGTGGCCCTACCGGCCCATTTGGGTACCGGCCCACCGGGCATTTGCCCAAATGCCCATATAGCCGGTTCGCCCCTGGCCTCATTCGACAATCGTAAACAAACAACATTTAGCCACGTGGTTCTCTATCTCTTCTATATAAATTACGTAATACATACAGGCTGTCACGTGGCAGTTTTTTTCATTGTTTTACTGAGCCCCTAAAAGGCAACACGGAAAACCTTCTCCCAGATACCCCTTTCCCCCCCCCCCAACCCCACTGGTTCACAAATGAGATTGGACCATAGCGCTCTGAGCATGCTATAAGCATGAAAGTAGCGCTATATAAAAAAGCTCTAATTGATGAAGTAAAATCTGTAGATCTAGTAGTCGAAATTCTAAACCTTATTCCGTAACGGATTTTTTGTTTTCAATATCGATTTATTTAGAAGGAACGATTTACAAGTGTCTCGTTGACAGTTTATTTCTTTCTAAATCTCTGAAACGTAAAACATGCACTGCTAAATGTATGCCATGAATCTAACAGTTTTTTACGACAATTACACATGCATAAATCTGACCTTTTATCTGTTTACAATTACACATGCATAAATCTGACCTTTTATCTGTTTACGACAATTAAACTAACATAAATCTGACCTTTTCTCTGTTTACGACAATTAAACTAGCATAAATCTGACCTTTTCTCTGTTTACGACATTGACACTTGTTTAAAAACGCTTTGTAGCCTGCTCGATAGTTGGCCAAGGCGAGACTATACAGCAGTGGGTTGAGCAGCCCCGGCAGTGAAGTGACGATGTTAGAGTACATGAGTGTCGCCTCACTGACCTCCACTCCGGACTTGTGTAACACCATCATTAACTGAAATCAAGAGTTCAAGTAGAGAGACTGGTGCTAAGGGGGAATAGTAGAGCGGATTGTTCAGAGACTGGTGCTAAGGGGGAAGAGTGGAGCGGATTGTTCAGAGACTGGTGCTAGGGGAATAGTGGAACGGATTGTTCAGAGACTGGTGCTAAGGGGGAAGAGTGGAGATGATTGTTCAGAGACTGGTGCTAAGGGGGAAGAGTGGAGCGGATTGTTCAGAGACTGGTGCTAGGGGAATAGTGGAACGGATTGTTCAGAGACTGGTGCTAAGGGGGAAGAGTAGAGCGGATTGTTCAGAGACTGGTGCTAAGGGGGAAGAGTGGAGCGGATTGTTCAGAGACTGTTGCTAGGGGAATAGTGGAACGGATTGTTCAGAGACTGGTGCTAAGGGGGAAGAGTGGAGCGGATTGTTCAGAGACTGGTGCTAAGGGGGAAGAGTGGAGCGGATTGTTCAGAGACTGGTGCTAAGGGGGAAGAGTGGAGCGGATTGTTCAGAGACTGGTGCTAGGGGAATAGTGGAACGGATTGTTCAGAGACTGGTGCTAAGGGGGAAGAGTGGAGCGGATTGTTCAGAGACTGGTGCTAAGGGGGAAGAGTGGAGCGGATTGTTCAGAGACTGGTGCTAGGGGAGTAGTGGAGCGGATTGTTAAGAGACTGGTGCTAAGGGGGAAGAGTGGAGCGGATTGTTCAGAGACTGGTGCTAAGGGGGAAGAGTGGAGCGGATTGTTCAGAGACTGGTGCTAAGGGAATAGGGGAGCGGATTGTTCAGAGACTGGTGCTAGGGGAATAGGGGAGCGGATTGTTCAGAGACTGGTGCTAGGGGAAGAGTGGAGCGGATTGTTAAGAGACTGGTGCTAAGGGAATAGTGGAGCGGATTGTTCAGAGACTGGTGCTAGGGGAAGAGTGGAGATGATTGTTCAGAGACTGGTGCTAGGGGAAGAGTGGAGCGGATTGTTCAGAGACTGGTGCTAGGGGAGTAGTGGAGATGATTGTTCAGAGACTGGTGCTAGGGGAGTAGTGGAGATGATTGTTCAGAGACTGGTGCTAGGGGAGTAGTGGAGATGATTGTTCAGAGACTGGTGCTAGGGGAGTAGTGGAGATGATTGTTCAGAGACTGGTGCTAGGGGAGTAGTGGAGATGATTGTTCAGAGACTGGTGCTAGGGGAGTAGTGGAGATGATTGTTCAGAGACTGGTGCTAGGGGAGTAGTGGAGATGATTGTTCAGAGACTGGTGCTAGGGGAGTAGTGGAGATGATTGTTCAGAGACTGGTGCTAGGGGAAGAGTGGAGATGATTGTTCAGAGACTGGTGCTAGGGGAGTAGTGGAGATGATTGTTCAGAGACTGGTGCTAGGGGAATAGGGGAGCGGATTGTTCAGAGACTGGTGCTAGGGGAATAGTGGAGATGATTGTTCAGAGACTGGTGCTAGGGGAGTAGGGGAGCGGATTGTTCAGAGACTGGTGCTAGGGGAATAGGGGAGCCGATTGTTCAGAGACTGGTGCTAGGGGAATAGGGGAGCGGATTGTTCAGAGACTGGTGCTAGGGGAATAGGGGAGCGGATTGTTCAGAGACTGGTGCTAGGGGAATAGGGGAGATGATTGTTCAGAGACTGGTGCTAGGGGAATAGGGGAGCGGATTGTTCAGAGACTGGTGCTAGGGGAATAGGGGAGCGGATTGTTCAGAGACTGGTGCTAGGGGAAGAGTGGAGAGGATTGTTCAGAGACTGGTGCTAGGGGAATAGGGGAGCGGATTGTTCAGAGACTGGTGCTAGGGGAAGAGTGGAGCGGATTGTTCTGAGACTGGTGCTAGGGGAATAGGGGAGCGGATTGTTCAGAGACTGGTGCTAGGGGAAGAGTGGAGCGGATTGTTCAGAGACTGGTGCTAGGGGAATAGGGGAGCGGATTGTTCAGAGACTGGTGCTAGGGGAAGAGTGGAGCGGATTGTTCTGAGACTGGTGCTAGGGGAAGAGTGGAGAGGATTGTTCAGAGACTGGTGCTAGGGGAATAGGGGAGCGGATTGTTCAGAGACTGGTGCTAGGGGAATAGGGGAGCGGATTGTTCAGAGACTGGTGCTAGGGGAGTAGTGGAGATGATTGTTCAGAGACTGGTGCTAGGGGAGTAGTGGAGATGATTGTTCAGAGACTGGTGCTAGGGGAGTAGTGGAGATGATTGTTCAGAGACTGGTGCTAGAGGAGTAGTGGAGATGATTGTTCAGAGACTGGTGCTAGGGGAATAGTGGAGCGGATTGTTCAGAGACTGGTGCTAGGGGAAGAGTGGAGCGGATTGTTCAGAGACTGGTGCTAGGGGAGTAGTGGAGATGATTGTTCAGAGACTGGTGCTAGGGGAAGAGTGGAGCGGATTGTTCAGAGACTGGTGCTAGGGGAATAGTGGAGCGGATTGTTCAGAGACTGGTGCTAGGGGAAGAGTGGAGCGGATTGTTCAGAGACTGGTGCTAGGGGAGTAGTGGAGCGGATTGTTCAGAGACTGGTGCTAGGGGAAGAGTGGAGCGGATTGTTCTGAGACTGGTGCTAGGGGAAGAGTGGAGCGGATTGTTCTGAGACTGGTGCTAGGGGAAGAGTGGAGCGGATTGTTCAGAGACTGGTGCTAGGGGAAGAGTGGAGCGGATTGTTCTGAGACTGGTGCTAGGGGAGTAGTGGAGCGGATTGTTCAGAGACTGGTGCTAGGGGAAGAGTGGAGCGGATTGTTCAGAGACTGGGTCTAAAACTGTTGAAAGAAATGTTTTGCTAGCGTAAAGTGCGGGAGGGCAAGAAGAGGGCAAAGGTGTGGGTACAATCGGGCGCTGAAAGAATGCGAGGAAGAACGGAAACTAGGGGGGGGGGGAGAGAGAA